>NC_044406.1:28523235-33523235 GCF_006542625.1 Nomascus leucogenys
GGTCTTTTAAAAGTGTGTGGCACCTCTTCCTCCACCTCCCCTCTCTCTCGCTTACTCCTACTCTGGCCATGTGATGTGCCTGCTCCCCCTTTGCCTTCTGCCATGATTGTAAGCTTCCTGAGGCCTCCCCAGAAGCCAAGCAGATGTCAGCACCATGCTTCCAATAAAGCCTGCAGAACCATGAGCCAATTAAACCTTTTTTCTTCAAAAATTGCCCAGTCTCAGGCATTACTTTATAGCAATGCAAGAACAGCCTGATACACGCATCATCACAGGGCATCCTCCATGGGGAGTCTGAGGATTTTCAGATGTCAATGCATTTGAAATTGAAATAAGTGCTGTAAGCTATAGGCAAACTCTCAGAAATGGTTTCATATATTCCGGTTTATGTATAGAGGCTATTATTTACTTTGTTATTTTATTTAACAAATGTTTATTGAGCATATACTATGTACCAGAAACTATCGGCTCTGAGGATTAAGCAGTGAATAAAACACCGAATGAATTTCATAAGCTTCATTTACAATAGCTAATAGAAAACTGAGAAATACAAACATGCTGATTATTTGATTTCAGGTGGATGAAAAATCCAGTTATTTTTACCCACTGCTGACAGCATGAGTTATTACTTTTTGTGTATTACTGAGGCAAATTAATTGTGTTTTCCCAATCACTGAAAAAAATTTTTTTTTGATGGAGTTTCGCTCTTGTTGCCCAGGCTGGAGTGTAATGGCACAATCTCGGCTCACTGCGACCTCCGCCTCCCGGGTTCAAGCGATTCTCCCGCCTCAGCCTCCAGAGTAGCTGGGATTACAGGCATGCGCCACCACGCCCAGTTAATTTTTTGTCTTTTTAGTAGAGACGGGGTTTCACTATGTTGGCCAGGCTGGTCTTGAACTCCTGACTTCAGGCGATCCACCCGCCTTTGCCTCCCAAAGTGCTGGGATTACAGGCGTGAGCCACTGCACCTGGCCCAGATTTTTTTTGTCTTTTTTCTATACTCAATGGCAAGACAATTTTCCCAAGGAAAACTCAATAATTCCCTCTTTGTTAGGGTGTATGCCAATTCAATATACAGATAACTTACTCTGAAATATGTTTAATTATACTTAGTTGGTCAAATCCCAATAACATTAAAATGTTTTATTTGGAAATATGGCATCTGTACTTTTCTCAGATTCATTCTAAATCTTCCAGAATCAATAATACAAAAGGTACTTACAAACCTAACACATAAAAGAAATAGTTTAGATTCAACACAGGGTTTAGTAAGTGAAACGAATGCCTCAAGTATCATTGGCTGAATTAAAAATGGATGCCCTGAATACCCTGACTTGATCACTACATATTATAAACATGTAACAAAATTTTTCGCATACCCCTTAAGTCTGTACAAATGAAATTTACAAATCAATTACTTTAAGAAAAGTCTCTTTTATATGTATAAGGCATTGAAATTTTAGTTCAGCTTGCTATGTTCTAACAAATCCTGGCACCCCAAATATTACCAATATAACCTCTTGAAAGCCACATCAAAATCTATTGTACACCATAGTAGGAGAGATCATTACCTTGACGAAGTTTCGGGCTTGTCTCATAGGGGGAAGAATGAGGTTGGATTTTTGTTGAGAATTATAAATTTGGTTTAAGATGTTTTCTGAATGCAGGGCTTGATTAAGTAAGGATCATGATACATTAATTAAAATTGGAAATACAGCAAGGTGAGGACATCAACTGACTGTTAATGTTTTTCACTGAAGAGTTGGTGAGGCTTCAGGGAAGTTCCTATAATGAATAATACAATTAGTTGCCTGGGCAAGAGTCTCCTGGAATAATAAAGTGATACTAATGTAGACAACTGAATGTTAAAGTCATGTCAGTGGTTCTCATCTGTGACTGTTTTGCCTCCCAGAGGACATTTGGCAAAGCTGGGAGCCATTTTCCATTGTCACAACCTGGAGAGTGGGGTGCTACTGGCATCTTGTAGATAGAGGCCGGCCAGGGATGTGGCTAAACCACGCAATGCAGAGGACAACCTCCACAACAAAAAATTATCCAGCAGAGGACAACCTGCACGATTATCCAGCCCAATATGTCAATAGTGCCTAAGATAAGAAATCCTGGTATAGACAAGAAGTCTACACGGGGCCAGACAGTAAAAATGTTTAGGCTTTTAGGCTATTGGATCTCTGTTGCAACTATTCAGCTCTGCTGTTGTAGTGCAAAAAGAGCCATAGATAATACAAAAACAAATGGGCATGGCTGGATTTCAAACTTCATTTATGAAAAGCAGGCAGTGAGCAAGATTTGGCCCATGGGCTGTAGTTTGTCAACTCCTAATGGAAACAGTAAGCTGTGTGGGGAGAAGTGGTTTCAGTTCTCAGCACAGAAGTGTATGGGCAGATGGTTCTAGTTTTCAGCACTGTGCTTTGAATCTTCAATAGAAGCAAAAATATTTTAAAAAAACATAGGTAAAAGATGAAATAAATATAGAATGCCATATAAAAATCCCAGATCTTCCTAAAAACACTATAAATATTTCTATAAAATTGATTTTTCTGTGCTATCTGAACTATACCAAAAAAGGAAAAACAACGCAATGATCTTATTGCCAGATCAGTAATATTCCAGGATGACTTAATGAAGAAGTTAAAACTACTCTTTAGCTGGGTTTTATCTGTACTTTCAAACTCATCTAATTTTAAAAAGTAATGACATGCAACAAAAATGTATTGTTTCTTTGAAAACAAAATATGACGTTGTTGACTACAGCTTCAAAATTATCCCTTTAAATCTTTGTGTTCCTTTTTCTTTTTTCTTTACCTTTTCACTTTTAATTATTTTCTTTCTCTGCATTTATTACTTCCTTAAATTATATGTAGTTATTTGTTTATTGTTATACCCTCTCTGTGAAATCAAGGTCTTTGTCTGCTTCAGTCAATCTGTGTCCCTACCACCTAGATGTCTGGAATGAATAATTGCACTGCTCAGAGAACCATTACTGTCATCATAGCAAACATTCACGTAGCACTTATTATGTGCAAGGCACTGTTTAAAGCAACTTTCATTGATTAGTTTGTCTAATCACTTTACAACCCTGGGAGGAGGGCACTATTAATATTTACACCTTAAAAGATAAGAATCATGGGGTGCAAACAGGCTAAGTTACTTGCTCAGGTTCACAGAGCTAGCAAGTAACAGAGCTAAGATTTGATCCCATGCAATCTGGCTCCAGAATCCATTCTTTGAGCTACTACGCTATGCTTACCTCTCATGCTGGTATGTTGCAAACACACACACATACCTCTTGAGCTGATATGTTGCATATACACACATGCACGATAGTGAAATGTAGTTTAAATATTCCATAATTTCTCCAATGTAAAGCAGGTTGTATATTGAGCCTAGGTCTGCTGGCTTTGCCATTCTGGAGTGGTATATGCAATATTAAAGTATATCCTTAGGGGAGAATCCTTAAGATGTATCTCTATGAATACCTGAGATGCTTCATGGAACACAGAAGATCCTATTAAAGTGACAGTTGGGGACACAGGCTTGCTTTGCCATAGATATTCCCACCATTAGAGAGAAAGGTGCTTGGGTTGGATCACAATGCCTATTGCTCCCCTTAAATAGATATCTGAACCCTAGCAAAGAGAGGTGATATGGTTTAGATTTGTGTCCCCACTCAAATCTCATGTCTAATTGTAATCCTCAATGTTGGAGGAGGGGCCTGGTGGGAGGTGATTGGATTATTGGGGTAGATTTCCCTCTTGCTCTTCTCGTGATAGTGAGTTATCACAAGATCTGGTTGTTTGAAAGTGTGTGGCACCTCCCCCCTCTCTCTCTTCCTCTTGTTCCTGCCATATAAGACGTGCCTTCTTCTCCTTCCACCGTGATTGAAGGTTTCCTGAGGCCTCCCCAGCCATGCTTCCTATACAGCCTGTGGAACCATGAGTCAATTAAACCTCTTTTCTCTATAAATTTCCCATTTCCAGGTATTTGTGTGTAGCAGTGCGAGAATGGACTAATACAAGAGATTTCAACTGATCAAACCTGAAAGTGAAGTTTTCTCACAAAAATCTCAGTGAGGCATCAGGAGCAGCACAGGAAGCACTACTTGGTAATGAAACATGATACAAAGCTACAGGTTGAGACGAGTCCCTGCTGTGCCAGCAGAGGGGCTACACTTCAGCATTACCTGGAATCCACAGTCACCAGTGTTTCTTCAGGGTTAGGGGAGCATTAGCACATGCCACAGCCAGGCAACACAGAGCAAGGGCTATAAGGCATGGCCATCAGAGTCGGCAGCAGAAAGGTAGTAGCCACAATCACATAGTAGCAGCAGTTGAGGGAGAGAAGGACATTCTGGGAGGTTTCAGCAGCTGGCATCACCGCAGGGAAGAGATATTATTTCTATGTTGCCACATTGATGCTGGAATGTTCCTGAGACATCCCCAAGGAAGCCCCAAATAATTAAGTCAGGAAAAGGACTTTTTAGAGAGCTAAAGTTCAAGTGGCTTTTTATGGTAGGAGGTTAGAGTGACCCCATTTTTCTCTTAATGACAGTTTAACCTCAAAAGATTGGCTTATAGCCATTCTAGAGCTAAGCCCAATGTTAGAGAGAGAGAGAGAAAGAGAGAGAGATTTTAAGTCTGTATATTTAGATCTAAATTATCTTTGGTCTTATAAATTGAGTAAATTAACAAAAAGCACAATGGTCTTGGCTGTACTCTGAATCGCAAATGCCCTGAAACTGTCTGAAAGTCATTTGGATATGCTTGCTGATAATACTTTTGATGAGGAATGAAACTTATTTTTTGCTTGAGAGCTAATTAAGGTAATCTTTAAAATATATAAATCCCGTGGTGAACCCAAATAATGATAATTGAAAGGTAGACCTTGCCAAAACTGAGAAAATCAAAATGCACGTTAAGATCTGTTAATATATTTAAATTAAAAAAATAAAAACAAAAAAAGAAAGAAAAACCAATTAACTTCTGGAAATGGGGTTTGGTATTTATAATGAGAAGATTAAATTACGCAGATATCACATTAACACTTGGAATGTAGATAGTTTTGCCCAGCTGCCTTTCAAAGTTTTGCCATGCTCGTGGTAAGTCGGTAGAGAGCAGTGGAGCGAGATGTTTAAAAGGCCACAGTAGTATTCTCTAAATGGTCCACGCAGGAGTCATAAAAAGCCCTGATGGAATCTTTAGCAGCCTGGAGGTAATTGGAAGGAAGGCACGGGGCTAGTAATTAAATCACAACTCGTTTTGGGGAGAGATTATATATAGATATACACATATAGGGACATATATAAATATAGAGAACTAGAGATTGGTATATACAAATTTATACATATATTCATTTACACAACACCTAGTCAGTCATTTTGGTTATTCCAGTGAACAGCTGAGCAACTCCATTAAAAAAAGAAATCAGAGGCATAGGGCTTGGAATACAATCGAAAACACTTAGAATATACATTTTAATATGACACCTAAACATCTGGTGCATTGAGGCAATTTAGTAGGAAAAGCAAAACAGTCATTGGTTTTGCATTTTGTTTTATGCTTGAACTGACGAACCAACTCAGTCCAGTTCCTCTGCCAGTGCCATGTTTTTTACTAGATTCAGGAAATCAGACAAATGCAATCTGGTTCTTCAGGATGTTGCTATGTGTTTCTTGCCTTTCTAATGGTTGTTTTTAGCATTGTAGAAGAGCTGTCACAGCCTCTTCCTCTTCATTATTATAGGGGGATCACTCTAGGAGCAATTTCTGTAGACATACTACTATAAAGATGTTACAGAATATCGGGTTGGATGAATCTGTTCTTAGCTCATTAGCCAGCAAGACAGGAGTAATTCTGAATATCAGATCTGGACCCTCAGGGAACTCTTGTCCTTTTCTAAGACAAGCTGTAGAGTTTGTACTCTGCCCTACAACCTTGAGATGACCATTAATATTCAGAACTCTTTCATGGGTGCTATCACCAAATGACCATATTAATAAGACACCTGAGAGAGCCATAAGACATGGGGCTGCTTCCAGAGACTTATAACTGGCATTGAGAGGGACACAAGACATTTGTCTTATTCTGATTATATTGACTTCTTAGCTTAGAGGTAGAATATAAGTCAGGAAAACAAAAAGTTTGTGTAATTAGTTTGGTATCATTACATCTTTCCCCCAAGATAATAAAATAGTGCAGAATAGGGGAAGAAGAGGAGGTAGAAGAATTTCTGAGTACTATATTTTAAAAGCAAACTGGTAAGAGGAACAGTTGAGGCATGCACTAATTCATCTAGCAAATATTTGCTATGCTAGGCTTGCAGTTACTGGGGTGAGAAAAAGTAGACAAGGTCCTTCCTCTGGTGGAATTATAGCCTAGTGTGGGGTGCAGACTCTTATTAAATATTACTCTGATGAGAAGACGCACAGTTCTATTGAACATGTATTATGAAGAAAGCTAACCCAGAATGGGGGTCAGTGAGGTAATTTAATGAATGGAATATGGCCATACTAAACCCTACTCCAAGCTGGAATGAAGGCCTACTTAAATCAGTCTTTCAGTTAATCATATCTGCTAAAAACTTTTGTAATAACCCCATTATTTGGTGTTGTAACTGCAAAGCTCTTTCCACACTAGCTACTGCAAAAGTTCTCATGCTTTGTGAAAATTTGAATCTGTGAGTGGGAAACAAAAGAGATGAAGTGCATCTGTATTATATGCTATGAAATAATTTTACAGATGAAGACTGTAAATTAATTATATATACTTAGGCACTATTAATACACAGACATAACTAGAAAATTCTTACCTTTCAAAACTGTGGCTAAAGAATTATTCCTTAAAGTTTCCTTAGTTTGATGCCAACCTGAAGACCCTGTTTTCTGCTTTAGAAATAAGGGCGTGGATGTACGTGAAGCTGATAATTATTATTTTGCAACTTTGCAGTCTTCTTGTATTAAACTAATCTGTTTAGTGATGGAGCATATGTAGCTGGTAAAACTCCTAGTCCACATATTCATGTTTGCTGGAAAGGAAACATGAATAACTCTTGATTATTTATTTATTTAATTTCTATGTGATATTAGAAATTTACCTTAACTCAATCACTTTCTCTCATTTCTGACTTTCCTTCAGGGTTCAATTTCATTGCAGGGAGATTATAGACTGTCAAGGAACAGGAAAGGGATGTGGTCTTGAGTAATCTATACACATTGTCATCTTCCAACATGCCCTTGTTCTCGTTTGTTCATCTATTCCCACGTGTCATAGCCAAGTCCTACTCCCAACTATAAACCACTTACAGTTTGGTTCTTTCTATGCCACTTATGGATGCATGGACTTTATCTTTTTTTCTTTTCCACTCTTTGGTGCAAATTTACTCTGTGATTTTCTCAGTCCTATTTGCCTAGGTACTCAGTTCATCCATTTCTGAATCTGTATAGTCTTGCACCCTTTCCAGAGTTGCTTGGAAAAGGAAATCCAGGTTTTCTATGTTCTTTGATCCCCATAAATATCTGAGTTTCTCTTCAATCCCTACCTTTAATATGAGGCTGAGCTTAGTGGAAGTGCATTTCCGTACACATTTCCCTGAATCCATGTAATCTGGGGTAACTTTTCTAGTCATCGGGTGGAAAGTCATGCTCTGAGACATATAATCATTCTACCATGAATCCCCTTATCAAAATCCCTTCTCATCTGTTGTGGCATCCATTTTTGACACACACATGCTCCATTTTGTAGTTTCTTGAATGGGACAGATTCACAAAGGATCACAGATGATCCAATAGGCCATTGAGTAGTAGTATAAAACCTTATGTTAACATATTTTTTGTTTTAAGAAGTATTTTAAAAGTACTTTAAGAAGTTTGTTTCTGCATCACCTAGGCAACACAGAGCAAGAGTGATAAAGCATAGTCATCAGAATATGTGGCATGAAGGTAGTGGCAACAATCACACCGCAGCAGCAGTTGAAGGAGGGAAGGGCATTCTGGGAAGTTTCAGAAGCTGGCATGAGAAACGCAAAGGACTTTTTAGTACTTCTGAAGATTACTCAGGAGTGGATTCAAAACCTCAAACAAAACAAAAAAATACAGTTTCATGTGGGTTTGTAAAGAATCTCACTGTTCTGGAAGGAGAGGTCCCACTCAGGTAGTTTATGTTTTCTTGGAAGACTATGGGACTGTATGCTTACCTATGTCTCTATTTCCTGTCGGTTTCATCTTCATCTCTCTCTCTTTTTTTTTTTTTTTTTTTTTTTAGACAGAGTTTCGCTCTTGTTGCCCAGGCTGGAGTGCAATGGCGTGATCTTGGCTCTCTGCAACCTCCGCCTCCCAGGTTCAAGCGATTCTCCTGCCTCAGCCTCCCAAGTAGCTGGGATTACAGGCACACACCATCGCACCTAGCTAATTTTGTATTTTTAGTAGAGATTGGGTTTCTCCATGTTGGTCAGGCTGGTCTCGAACTCCAGACCTCAGGTGATCCGCCTGCCTCCACCTCCAAAAGTGCTGGGATTACAGGCATGAGACACCGCGCCCAGCCCAGGGTTTCGTCTTTTGATAGAGGAAGACAATATTATGGGTTAAAAGGTTTATTGGAGTTTAGATTTTTAGAATGTTCCAAAAGTGAGCAGCAACAAATTTAATTAGAAGTTGCTTTTGTTTTCAGCATTTTCTTCCCAAAATATTCTACGATTTTTTTCTGTTCTCAGATGGAATAGAAAAAGGATACCAATCCATATGTGTGTGTACAAATCATTCAATTATCACCCTCCAGTGTTTTTGACTTTTGGGTCTATTCATGCCCTTTATACCCTGTCAGACTCTCAAGAACAAACTTACGTGAATGCAATGATTTCTTTTTCACAAAAGCAAGGCTAAATTTATGTTGTCTTTTGTAGGTATTGATCCTTGGAAATTCAAACAGACATTTATCTTTATTTTGTTGTGAGACAGCTGTATGAGCACTATTGCTAGGTTATACTGTCATTACTTAAAACATCACACTTTTCCATTCATTTCTAACTTTTAATTTTTGTGGGTATATAGTAGGTGTATATATTCATGGGGTACATGAGATATTTTGATACAGACATGCAATGCATAGTAATCACACCAGAGTAAATGGGGTATCCATCTCCCCAAGCATTTATCTTTGTGTTACAAACAATCCAGTTATATTCTTTTAGTTATTTAAAAATGTACAAGTAAATTATTTTTGACTAGATTCACCCTGTTGTGCTAGCAAATACTTGGTCTTATTCATATTTTCTAACTACTTTTTATACCCATTAGCTGTCTCTACTTTTCCCATCCACTACCCTTCCTAGCTTCTGGTAACCATCCTTCTACTTTCTATGTCCATGAGTTCAATTATTTTAATTTTTATCTCCCACAAATAAGTGAGAACATGCAAAGTTTGTCTTTCTGTGTCTAGCTTATTTCACTTAACATAATGACCTCCAGTTCTATCCATGTTGTTGCAAATGACAGGAGCTCATTCTTTTCTATGGCTGAGTAGTACTCCATTGTGTCTATGTACTACATTTTCTTTATCCATTCATCTGTTGATGGACACAGGTTGCTTCCAAAACTTGGCTACTGTGAACAGTGCTGCAACAAACATAGGCGTGCAGATATCTCTTTGATATACTGATTTCCGTTCTTTTGGAAATAGGAATGGGATTGCTGGATTGTATAGTATCTCTATTTTTAGTTTTTTTGAGTAAACTCCAAATTGTTATCCATAGTGATTATACTAATCTACATTCCCACCAACAGTGTACAAGGGTTCCCTTGACTCCACATCTTTGCCAGCATTTGTTATTGCCTGACTCTTGGACAAAAGCCATTTTAACTGGGGTGAGATGATATCTCATTGCAATTTTGATTTGCATTTATCTGATGATTAATGATGTCAAGCAAATTTTCATATACCAGTTTGCCATTTGCATATTTTCTTTACAGAAATGTCTATTCAGATCTTTTGCCTATTTTTAATCCAATTATTAGACTTTTTCCTAGAGAGTTGTTTGAGCTTCTTACATATTCTGGTTATTAATTCCTTGTCAGATGTGTAGTTTACAAATATTTATTCCCATTCTGCAGGTTGTGTCTTCACTTTGTGGATTGTTTCCTTTGCTGTGCAGTAGCTTCTATATTCGATGTGATTCCATTTGTCCATTTTTGCTTTGGTTGCCTGTGCTTGCGAGGGTGAGATATTTCTTAAGAAATCTTTGCCTAGTCCAATGTCCTGGAGAGTTTTCCCAATACTTTATTGAGGTAGTTTCATTGTTTGAGGTCTTAGATTTAACACTTTAATCAATTTTGATTTCAATTTTGTATATGGTGAGAGACAAAAGTCTAGTTTCATTCTTCTACATATGGATATTCAGTTTTCCCAGCACCATTTTTTCAAGAGAGTGTCCTTTCCCCAGTGTATGTTCCTGGCACCTTTGTCAAAAATGAGTTCACTGTAGATGTACGGTTTCATTTCTGGGTTCTTTGTTTTAATGTTCCATAGGTCTATGTGTCAGTTTTTATGCCCATATCATGCTATTTTGGTTACTAGAGCTCTGCAGTATAATTTGAAAGCCCATAATGTGATTCCTCCAGTTTTTTTTGCTTAGAATAACTTTGACTATTCTGGGTGTTTTGCAATTCCAAAAAAAAAAATTTTAGGATTGTTTTTCCTGTTTCTGTGAAGAATGTCATCGGTATTTTGATAGGGATGGCATGGAATCCATAGATTGCTTTGGGTTATATTGGCATTTTAACAATATTGATTCTTCCAATCCAAAAACATAGAATATCTTTCCATTTTTTAATGTATGCCCTCTTCAATTTCTTGCATCAATATTTTACAGTTTTCATTGTAGAGACCTTTCACTTCTTTGGTTAATTCCTAGGTATTTTATTTGTAGCTACTGTAAATGGTATTGCTGTCTTGATTTCTTTTTCTGATTTTTCGCTGCTGGTATATCATATCATAGCAATGCTTCTTATGTTTGTATGTTGACTTTGCATCCTGCAACTTTACTGAATTTATTTATCAGTTCTAATAGCTTTTGGTGGACTTTTAAGGTTTTTCCAAATATAAGACCATATCATCTGCCAATAAAAATAATCTGACTTCTTCCTTTTCAATTTGGATATCTTTAATCTTTGTTCTGACTAGGACTTCCAGTAGGATGTTGAAAAACAGTGATGAAAGTGGACATCCTTGATGTGTTCCCTATCTTAGAGGAAAAGCTTTCAACTTTTCTCCTTTCAGCATGACATTAGCTATGGATCTGTCATTTATGGCTTTTATTATGTTGAGGTATGTTCCTTCTACATCCAGTTTTTTTTGAGAGTTTTTATCATGAAGGAATGTTGAATTTTAGCAAGTGTGTTGTCAGCATCCGTTGAAATGATCATATGGTTTTTTGTCCTTAATTCTGTTTAATGTGATGTATCACGTTGATTTGTGTATATTGAACCATCCTTACATCCCTGAAATAAATCTGACTTTGTCATGATGAATAATCTCTTTACTGTGTTATAGAATTCAGTTTGCTGGTATTTTGTGGAGGATTTTTACATCAATGCTCATCAGAATATTGGCCTATAGTTTTCTCTTTTTTTGATGTGTCTTTGTCTGGTTTTGGTATCAGGGTAATACTGGTCTTATAAAGTGAGATAGGAAGTATTCCCTCGTCCCGTTTTTTAAAATAGTTTGATTAGTGTTCATATTAGTTCTTTAAACATTTAGTGGAATTCAGCAGTGAAGCCACCAAGTCTCAAGCTTTTTCTTGCCAGAAGAATTTTTATTACAGTTAAAACTCTTTACTTGTTAATGGTCTGTTCAGGTTTTGGATTTCTTCATGGTTCAATCTTCAGAGTTTGTAAGTGTCTGAGAATTTATCCATGTCTTCTGCATTTTCCAATTTATTAGTATATAGGTGCTCATAGTAGCCACTACTGATCATTTGAATTTTTGCAGGATCAGTTGTAATGTCTCCTTTTTCATCCCTGGTTTTTTTTTATTTGGGATGGGTCTTCTCTTTTTTCCTAGTCTGGCTAAAGGTTTGTGAATTTTCTTTATCTTTCCCAAAAACCAACTTTTTGTTTTGTTGACCTTTTGAATTATTTTCTTCATTTTAAACTCATTTATTTCTGCTTTGATCCTTATAATTTCTTTTTCTCTACCAATTGTGGGTTTGGTTTGCTCTTGCTCTTCTAATTCTTTAAAATGCATCATTAGGTTGTTTATTTGAAGTTTTTCTTTTTTTTTTTTTTTTTGATCTAGGCACTTGTAACTACAAACTTCCCTTTTATTACTACTTTCACTGTATCCCATATGTTTTGATATGTTTTTTGTTTCCATTATCACTTGTTTCTGGAATTTTTCAATTTCCTTCTAAATTTCTTTATTGACCCACTGCTCATTCAGGAACATATTCTTTAATTTCCATGTGTTTATATAATTTCTAAATTTCCTCCTGTTATTCATTTCTGGTTTTATTCCACTGTGGTTAGAGAAGAGGATTGATTTCAATTTTTTGAATGTTTTCAGACTTGTTTTGTGACCCAACATATTGTCTATGCTTGAGAATGATCCGTATACTTAGGAAAATAACGTGTATTTTGCAGCTGTGGATGAAATGTTCTGTAAATGTGTATCATGTCCATTTGTTCTATAATGCAGGTTAAGTTTGATGTTTCTTTCTTGATTTTTGGTCTGGAAGATCTGACCAATGCTGAAACTGTGGTGTTGAAGTTTCCATTATTACTATATTGGGGTCTATGTTTCTTTTCAGCTGTAATAATATTTGCTTCATATATCTGGGTGCTCTAGTGTTGAGTGCATGTATATTTACAACTGGTGTATCATCTTACTGAATTGACACCTTTACTATTATATAGTGACCTCTTTTGTCTCTTCTTACAGTTTTTGTCTTGAAATATATTTTGTCTGATATAAGTATAGCTACTTCTGCTCTTGTTTCCATTGGTATGGAATATCTTTTCCCAAACCTTTACTTTCAGTCTATTGTGTCTTTATAGGTGAAGTGTGTTTCTTATAGGCAACAGATCATTGAGTTTTGTTTTTTAATCCATTCAACTATTCTGTGTCTTTGGGTTGGAGAGTTTATTCCATTTATATTCAATGTTATTATTGATAAGTGAGGACTTACTCCTGCCGTTTTGTTATTTGTTTTCCGGTTGTTTTGTGTCTTCTCTTCCTTCTTTCCTTCCTTTGCATCTTCCTTTAAGTGAAGATGATTTTCTCTTGTGGTATGATTGAATTTCTTGCTTTTTCTTTTTTTGTTTATCTGCTGTATGTGTTTTGAACTGAGGTTATCATGGGCTTGCAAATATCTTATAACTTTATTTTAAGCTGATAAAAACTTAACACTGTTTGCATGAACAAACAAGAAGAAAACTAATAAAACTCTGCTTTATCTCCCTCTACTTTTCAACTTTTTGTTGTTTTTATTTATCTTATGGTACTGACTTTGTCTTGAAAAGTTGTTGTGGTTATTATTTTTGATTAGTTCATCATTTAGTCTTTCCACTTAAGAGTGGTTTACACACCACACTTACAATGTTTAATATTCTGTTCTTCTGTGTACTTATGTAACCAGTGAGAGTTTTGTACCTTCAGATGATTTTTTTTTTTTTTTTTTTTTTGAGACGAAGTCTTGCTCTGTGCCCCAGGCTGGAGTGCAGTGGCGCTATCTCGGCTCACTGCAAGCTCTGCCTCCTGGGTTCATGCCATTCTCCTGCCTCAGCCTCCAGAGTAGCTGGGACTACAGGCACCCACCACCACGCCCGGCTAATTTTTTGTATTTTTTAGTAGAGATGGGGTTTCACCTTGTTAGCCAGGATGGTCTTGATCTCCTGACCTCGTGATCCGCCCGCCTTGGCCTCCCAAAGTGCTGGGATTACAGGCGTGAGCCACAGTGCCTGGCCGATTTTTTTTTTTTTTTTTTGAGACAAAGTTTCATTCTGTTGCCCAGGCTGGAGTGCAGTAGTGTGATCTTGGCATCTCGGCTCACTGCAACTTCTGCCTCCTGGGTTCAAATGATTCTTGTGCCTCAAGCCTCCTGAGTAGCTGGGACTACAGGTGTGTACCATCACACCTGGCTAATTTTTGTATTTTTAGTAGAGATGTGGTTTCACCATGTTGGCCAGGCTGGTCTCAAACTCCTGGCCTCAAGCAATCTGCCCACCTTGGCCTCCCAAAGTGCTGGGATTACAGGTGTCTGCCACCGTGCCCAGCCCCTTCGGACGATTTCTTATTGCTCGTTAATGTTGTTGTCTTTCAGAGTGAAGAACTCCCTTTAGCATTTCTTATAGGATAGTTCTGGTGTTAATGAAATCCATCAGCTTTTGTTTGTCTGGGAAAGCCTGTATTTCTCCTTAATATTTGAAGGGTATTTTCACTGGATCTAGTGTTCTAGGGACTTTTTTTTTGCCTTCAGCACTTTAAATGAGTCATGCCATGCTCTCGTGGCCTGTAAGGTTTCCGCTGAAAAGTCTGCCGCCAGACCTATTGGAGCTGCATTGCATATTGTTTCTTTTCTCTTGCTGCTTTTAGGATCCTTTCTTTATCCTTGACTTTTGGGAGTTTGATTATTAAATGCCTTGAGGTAGTCTTTCTTGGGGGAAACAGCACTAGGCTAGTTGCCAGAATTTTGTCCCCAGTTACACCACCTACTCACTATCTATGTGATTGTGTTCATATTCACAACATTCATAACTTCAGTTTTCTCACTCTTAAATGGAAATCATATCTTCCACCCAGTCTCACAAGGCTTTTGCACAGATTTCATTATTGCTAAATCTTGACATTAAATAGTTCCTTTTCTGAAATAGAAATATGGTTCTCTTATTGTTGATTTAGAAGTTTCCTTAGACCATATTATGGCAAAGGCTGTCTAATTTCATCTAATTTCTCTAAAGCTCCTGTTAACCTAGACATTCCCACAGGAAAGATTTTCATTTGTGAGTATGGAGGAAAGTCAGCATCATATTCTCGGGGCTTAGGAAAAGGGCCAGGGAAATATCTGTGACTGAATTCCTGAGCAGGCAAAATAGCCAAATCCATGCCATCATCCTTCCATAGATTTACTTGAATGTAAAAGGAGACTGTTTTTATTGATGAATCCAATGACATTCAACCTCATCAGCTAGTTTGGTGAGCCAAATCCATGAGGATAATGGCATTACATAATAGTGATTAGATCTCAGGGCAATTAGAGCAATTATATGATTAGAGGGATTACATCCTTTATGTAAAGCAATACGAACTCCCAGATCTGCTAGATTTTTGGATCACTTCATATTTTCATAGTGTTTTAGAAAGATATATATCCAAGACATAAAATATTAGAATATATATTTCATAGCTTTAAGGACAATGTATATGGTCCTTGTGAAATTTAAAGATGAAAATATATTCCAGCTGAATCACTGACAGTCAGTTCCATTGCAGTAGTAGTATTGATTGTCGAGATAGCTGAATTATAAGCACGGCTGCTACAAGCTTGCTTTCTCTCCGTTAGGGGGACTACCCTATGTAAGAGGGTACATTTAGGAGCATGTTGCTATCCATTTGCTAGATTAGTTATTACTTTTCCCCTCTAGTTTGTACTGCACGTATTGTGTGGTGAGCCTGGGATACCTTATAAAATAAGAACAAGTTTAGGAGAAGAGGAGAGAGAATAAAGAAGTTAAAGTTTATGCTGTGTTTTGGGAGCACAGTGATTTAATATTAGTCATTTTGTTTAATTTGAATTTTTGCAAATTATGCTTCAGTGAATTACGATGGAAATAGTTTAGACCTGATTTTGAAAATAAAAGGATGTTGTGTTTATTACATGCTCATCCCTTGTGTAGTCTATTTTTTTGATACCCAATTTAATATCTCCTGGTGATGAAGGTGATATCTAATTTAAAAGAAAAATAAACATCACTGGCAGTATATAGTGTGAATTTACTCTAAATTACTACTCATATGCAATTAAACATGGCTTCCCCCTTGGATTCTTTATAGCCAATGCACTTAAAATAGGATTTTTTGGCACAGCCTGCACAGTTTGATACCATTCAATCTTCTTACTGAGATGTAGAGTGAATTTTTCTCCATGTTGAAGGAAAACCAAATGTAAGGTAGAAGGTTGAAATACAAACTGATATTAAAGAGGCATTAAACTCTTGCCAACGTCATGTTTCTGTTTTATCTAGGAGAATAATTCTAAACCACAGGTGATTTTCCTCCCCAGGAGACTCTTTTGGTCGTCACAACTGGGAGATGCTATTGCCATCTAGTGGGTAGAGGCCAAGGGTGCTGCTAAACGTCCTACAAAGCATAGAGCTGCACCCTTCCCACCCCTGTCCCTTCTATCCATCGCTATGTGGACCAAACAAAGCATTATCCGGGCCAAAGTGTCAATGGTGCCAAGATAGAGAAACTCAGAGAAACTCTGGCCTAGGAAAAGAGCATTTGATGGGATTTCAGGATTTTTGTGGCATATCTTTTACTAGCCGCATCAGTCCATAAACACTAATATATATTTCAGAAATGAAATCAACTGTTTTTGAGGGCACTCCTGCTTTGAGTTCAAATACACGGATTTCTCATCTGGATTCGAGGAGTTAGAACCTCATGAATATCCTCAGCAAATACTGTCTGCTTATAGAATATAGATTCTGTTAAGACAAGGCCCTATTTCCAGATTAAGAAAAAATGGCATACTTTCCACTAAAAAAAAAACAAAACCAAAATCCATTCAAATGCAAAGATTATCATAGCCTTAGGTTAAACCATAAGACATCACTGATTCTGTAGGTCAAAATTGTCACACATCAGCAATGTCATATGGTTAAACCCTCTACTATGTCATCCCTTGTCAGATGATCATGATCATTTGGAATGTCAGGATGCTTCCTCAGTGTGCCTCATTTGTATTTCTACCTACTGTAATAACTATGGCTGGAATCTTATACATTTGTGGTAACTTAATCATCAGTGATGCACTGTTCAAAATGTTTTTTACAAGAACTTTTGTCAAAAATTCCTTAGGTTGGCATATATTTTTCTTGAGAACTATAAAAATATAAGAGCTGAGAACGTCTGTATCAGTCTGGTTTTGAAATAAAAGAAAGCCACTATAAGAATTATGGAAATAAGTCGCTTGAGGTCAGAAGTTCAAGACCATCCTGGCCAACATGGTGAAACCTTGTCTCTACTAAAAATACAAAAAATTAGCCAGGCGTGGTGGTGCGTGCCTGTAGTCTCAGCTGCTCGGGAGGCTGAGGCAGAAGAATCACTTGAACCCAGGAGGGAGAGGTTGCAGTGAGCCGAGATCACGCCACTGCACTCCAGCCTGAGTGACAGAGTGAGACTCTATCTAAAAAAAAAAAATTTTAAAAGAATTAAGGAAATAAGGGGTTTAATACAGCAATTAGTGATTAATATGAAAGTTAGGGGAGTAAAAGTCTGAAAGGATGCAGCTGAAAGATCATAAAAATAGTAACATGACATCAATCTGAAGACTTGGAGTAGGTGATGAAGCCCCGATCCTGAGGAAGTCCAAGAAACTTCTCGTCTACAAAGTGGGAGTTGGCAGAATGGTCTGGAACTACATGCCTGACCCATCTGATGGTCATGATGTATTGAGCAATAATGCTCACTGAGAATTTCTCCCATTGGTAAACTCAAACCTGTAACTACAGAGTAAATGTGGTTTTGAGAAACATAGTCCCCAACCTTAAGAGGGACTGGGAGTGGTGATGCCAAGCTGACTACAACCAAACCAGCACAAAACAAATCACAATGTTATAACTACCTCGTCACAAATGAATATGAGGATGGGCAGCTTAAAATCTCATGAGATTACACAGTCTTGTAACTGCCTCATAAAAGAACTTATCAACAGGAAGATAAACAGAGGAAGGTCATTGCCATCCTTCTTGCATTGAGACAAAAAGAAGTGCCTTTTAGGAGAAAAGGGAGAAAGGGAGGTTGAATAACTTATTAATCGAGAAATGCATTTTCAGGAAATTCATATCTGACTGTCTCTACTAATGTTCCTGTCTCGAAGCCAAGTGGTAAGATGAGACATGGACATCTCAAAGATAATGATGCACCTGTATTAGGTATAAGATGGTCAAGCTGTAATCCTCAATTCTGCAAAATAGATGTAATTTTATTGACTTTCTCTAACTGAACTTATTTTTCTAATTTTTAGTACTTTATTGTAAAGTAGAAAGTATATTCTTAGACAATTCTGGGTACATAATTATTTCAGGATTTAAAATAGTTCATTTGTGCTGTTTTCTTCCTCCCTCTCCATAGGAAACATCTGACTTTCAAGGGGCCTATGTCGTTTTCTTCCTTCAGAGAAAAATACCTGGTGTCTAGTCCATCTCAATTTATTTTGGTATCCATCTAAGACATTCCTGATTTTGCTTTGGTATATTAGTCAGGGTAGAATAGCCAGTGTTTATCAAACTCTCAGTGGTTAAGAAACAGTTTTTATTATTTTCAATCTGTCACAGACCAATACTTTTGTAAAATACAATGATGATAAATTACTAGAAGCATGAAATTTAAAAATAAAGCCAACAAAAACAAAATACAAACCTGGATTTTAAAAACGAAATTCCACAGACATAAAATTTATTTCAAATTGCCATAAAATTTTCTAGAAGCTTTATTTGAATTTCGGTACTTAATTTCTTCATAGGTTGGCATCAAAGAGTTTGCAGAGCAAACCAGTCTGTGGACCACATTTTGATTAATACTATGCTAAGCTATGCTGAAACAACAAATAAGACATGAAATTTCAGTGGCTTATAGTTATAAAAGTTTATTTTTTGTTCATGTAAAGTCTATTATGATCATCCCCGGTCTGTACTCTCCTGGGAAGTTCTCTTCCAAACAGTGACAGAAGGATCCATTTCCCTTCCTTCTTTGTGCTACTGCCTTTAAAACATAGTCTCTAATGTCACCCGAGAAGGCAAATGTGGGTGGACAAACATATTAGGTTGGTGCAAAAGTAATTGCGGTTTCCGCCATGAAAAGTAATGGCAGAAACTGCAATTACTTTTGCACTGCCCTCATATTTAGACGCCTAGTTGGGAAGTGATACACGTTACTTCTGTTCATATCTTCTTGCCAGAGCTAATCATCTGGCCGAACTAACTGCAAAGGAGTCTGGCATAGGTAAAGGAGCACATGAGTATTGTTAAATTCTAGTAGTCTTTTCCACAAATGATCTCATATATTTTGTGATATCTTTGTCTCAATTTCCACACCCCTCTCAGAGTATCCACAATTTTCAAATGTTCTCTTGCGTTTTTAAAATGCAATTCATGGGGGCCAGGTCAGCTGTGGCTCACGCTGTAATCCCAGCACTTTGGGAGGCCAAGGTAGGTGGATCACTTGAGGTCGGGAGTTCAAGACCCACCTGGCTAGCATGGCAAAACCCCATCTCTATTAAAAACACAAAAATTAGCCAGGCGTGGTGGTGGGCACCTGTGGTCCCAGCTACTTGGGAGGCTGAGGCAGGAGAATCGCTTGAACCTGGGAGGTGGAGGTTTCAGTGACATGAGATCATGACGCCATTGCACTCTAGCCTGGGTGACAAAGTGAGACTCTGTCTCAAAATAAATAAATGAAATAAAATGAAATGAAACTCATGGGGTCTGTTGGGGAGACTCATGTGGCTTGTCTTAGGTCTTGACTAGATATGGCTTGCTGCCACTTACTCTTTATGGACACTACACTATTAATGGACTTTGAAAAATCTCTGTGAAATTTCACACAAGAACTATGCATTAGTCTCCTTGGTATTTAGATTCCCATATGTCCTAGGGAGTCTACTATTTCACCTGGGATTCTGTTGAGAGTTGTGCTGGAGCTGACTTAAACTCCTTTCAAGGACATGCTCAGAATTTAACTTGATCGCTTCCTTTCTGACTCTTCTCTCTCTCATCAGCCTCTAGAATCTTTATAAAATCTAAGGCAGGAAAAGTGGTTCTTTAATCATCATAATGCATTCTCATTAAATTTACTGTTTACGGGACATATTTTCACTTTGGTACTCAAAAGCACTTTATTTTCAGATTTTGAGACCCTCCCCCACAACCATTTTTACTCAACCTACTGTCTTTTCTGGAAGTTCAAACATCAATTTTTTTTGACATTCCATTCGTCATCAGGATGTAGAAAAATGTGAAAGACCAAGTGGGAACAACAGTTACACACTGGATACAATAAAATAATCATACATACATAGATTTATGAAGCTATTGAATAACAGTAGATGCTGAGAAGTCTTAATTAACTGAATTCCAGAGAGGGATGCACTCTTCTTTGGTGAGCAAAGAACCACAGACACTTACATAATTGGAAGCAAGTGCCTCTGAAGGGTGTGAGTTTTAAGAGGAACAGGACTGACAGAGATTAAGAGACTTTGTAGGACTAGGAAAATATATCTGAGCTTTTAGTGACATGGTTGCCTGGCAGGATGGATTGGAATTTGGCAGAGCCCAAAATGTAAAAACAAACTACTTGGTCACATCTAAAAATTTCTGTTTCATACCTTAAATATTTTTCAGAGTAAGCAGCAGAGAGTTGTAGAGTTTGCAGTGGAGGTAAGGCTGGAAAGCAGAAAGAGTTTGTATAGCTCTGTTGTTCAGATTTTCAGGCCCTATTGACATTGAATTCAAAGATAAATTAAAAAAAAAAACAACTCAAGTTACAAGCCAATACCTTCCTAGCTCAAATCCTAACAAGATCAAAGAGATTAACTCCTCAAGTTAGACTGAAAAGGGAAATCTCTATTTCCATTTGAAACTATAGGTAACCAAATTAATTAAAGCTACATTTTATCTTTACCTCACATCAATTCTTGGTCTAAACTGTAACACAAGTCTTTTGCCTTAGCTGCCTTTTAGAGGACACAAATTCTCCTTTTTAGAATCAAAAAGAAATTGAACAAAAATAATATACTTCAGACTTCTGTATTTTTAATACATAAAATTCGGCATACAATAAAAAATTTAAGCAGGAAAATGTAATCTACAATGAGGAGAGGAGATATAAAACAACAGTCAACAGAAGCTGAAACACAGATGTCACGGATCTTGAAATTAGTACATAAGTACTTTAAAGCAACTATAATAAACGTGTTAAGTAATTTCTAAGAAAAGATGGAAAGAATGGGTGAAGAGATGGGGGAATGCAAGAGGGATATTAAAACTCCAGAAATAACAAAATGGAAAGTTGTAGGACTAGAAAAACAAAATATTTGAAGTGAATTAATTGAACACAGTAGAAGAAAAGAACAGAGAATTTCAGACAAACTATCAAAAATGAACCACTCAGAGAAAAGAGAGCATCAGTGATTAGGAACAATATCAAATATACTAACATATATGTAATTGAATTTTCAGAAGAAGAGGAATTAGTGGGTTACAAAAAATATTTGAAAAATTAGTGCTTCCAAATTTTCCAAATTTGAAGAAAAACATCAATGCACAAATTCAGGAAGCTCAGGAAATTCCACATAAGATAAATGCAAATAAAACCACAGTTAGACAAACTGCAAGAAACAAAAGATAAAGAGAAAACCCTTAAGAGCAGCTGAAAGAAAAAAGACAAAGTACATATAGGGGGAAAATGATAAGAATGATAACTTACTTGTCATCAGGAAGAACGGAAGCCACAAGATAAGAGAATGGCTCCCTTAAAGGGCTAAAGAAAAGAATAGTCACCTTAGAATTCTACATTTAGTGAACATATTCTCAAAATAAAAAATTAAAGACTTTTTTCAATAAATGAAAGCTGAAATAATTATTAATCAGCAGATCTTCATTATAAGAAATATTAAAGGAAATCTTCATTCTAACAGAAATCATACTATATGGAAACTTATCTCTACACTAAGAAATGAAAAGTTCTGGATCCAGGGAGACAAGATAGCTGACTAGACACGGTAGTATGTGCCGCCTCCATGAAAAGGAACCAGGATAGTAAGTAGGTACATTCCAAACAGATCGTGTAGGAGATAAATCACCAGATAAGAGAAAGAAGCACCAGAAGTAAGTAAGGAGAGGGCTCGAGGCAGCTTGCCTAGCCAGGAACTGACTGATCGCTGAGAGAGGCTCCTGGTTGTGGGGAAACAGTATGGGAAAAACCCCCAGAACTCTGAAATGAGCTTTTATGACCTTGGCTATGGGAGAAACCCTTAATCCACGAGGGCCTTGGGCCTGATATATGGAGCTGCCTAAAGATTGTACAGAGACATTACTCCAGAAAGAGAATGCACACAGAATCTCACAGGCATTTGAACTTGGAGCAGCCTCAGCTGGGGGCCATTTTGAGACCTAGATACCAGAGATTTGCTGACATGGCTGCTGCCACTGTGCTGCTCCAAAGTGAAATAGGAGAGACCAGGCACTCCCACTACCCCTGGGAGGGTTCCTGCTGCCCTGATATGGGCTACTATTGAGACTGAGCCATAAGTAGATCACACTCCCCACAGCTTATTGCCACTGCTGCTTGCCTGGGAGGTGCCCCACCTCTGGTCCTAGGCCCAAGGTGTCATTCTGAGAGTTTAATGCTGAGATGCACCACACCTTGAGCTCAGACTGACACAATTGCAGCTGCCACCCAGCCAAGGAGGGACGAGGAAACCAGGATATCCTGTGTGTATCTAGGACAATACCAACTACCCTGCCATGGGCTGCTGTGAGACTGAGACTCAAGTGGACAACACTCCTCACAGCTTCTTGCCAAAGATGCTTGCCTAGGAGAGGCCCCACACTCCCTGGTGGCAGGCCCAAGGTGCGATTTTGAGAGTTTAATGCTGGTCTGCACCCTGCCATTGGGCCAAGTTTGCGTTGATGTGGCTGCAGCTGCTACCCAGTCAAGGAAAGACAGGGAAGCCAGGCTCTCTTACACATACCTAGAACAATACCTAAAGCCCTGCTACGAGCTGCTGTGAAACTGAGCTCCAAGGGGTTTGCTCCAAGGGGCCTTAAATATGGAAATAGAAGGTTGACATTCACCATCACAAAAACACATGAGAGTATAAAACACAGACTTCATATGAAACAACCACATAAAGGAGGCAAAAAAGGAATCAAACAGCAACATAACAGAATTTCACCAAACCTCAAAGAAGAAAAGAGAAACAGAAACAAATAATTTATGAAAGAAACAATTCATAAAATAATTAGAAAATAATCAACAATATGACAGGAACAAAGCCTCACCTTATCAATACTAACCTTGAATGTAAATGGTTTAAATTCTCTACTTAAAAGATAGATTGTCAGAATGGATTTAAAAAAACATAATCCAACTATTAAATATATGCTGCCTGTAAGAAACTCACCTTTCCATAAAGACACAATAGACTAAAAGCAAAGGGGTGGGAAAAGATATTCCACACAAACAGAAATCAAAAGCTAGCAAGAGTAGCTATACTTATATCAGATAAAGCTGACTTTAAATAAAAAATAATAAAAAACAAAACAAAACAAAAAAAAACAGTCATTGTGTAATAATAAAGGGATTCAGCAAGAGGATATAACAATCCTAAATATATAGGCACCCAACATCAGAGCAACCAAATTCACAAAACAAACATTACTAGACCTAAAGAAAGAGATAGCTGCCGGGCACAGTGGCTCACGCCTGTAATCCCAGCACTTTGGGAGGCCGAAGCTGGCGGATCATGAGGTCAGGAGATCGAGACCATCCTGGGTAACACGGTGAAACCCCGTCTCTACTAAAAAAAAAAAAAAAACAAAAAAACAAACAAAAAATTTGCCAGGCATGGTGGCAGGCACCTGTGGTCCCAGCTACTCGGGAGGCTGAGGCGGGATAATGGCGTGAACCCGGGAGGCGGAGTTTGTAGTGAGCAGAGATCGCGCCACTGCACTCCAGCCTGGGTGACAGAGCGAGAGACTCCGTCTCAAAAAAAAAAAAAAAAAAAAAAAAAGTTGGGGACTTTAACATCCCACTAACAGGACTAGACAGATAATGAAGACAAAAAATTATCAAAGAAATGTTGGACTTAAATTAGACTTAAATGGACTTAGCAGATATTTATAGAACATTCAACCCAACAACTACAGACTATACATTCTTTTCATCAGCACGTGAAATATTCTCCAAAACAGACCACACATTCAGCCACAAAACAAGTCTTAAAAAGTTTAATAAAATCAAAATTTTATCAAATACCTTTTTAGACGACAGTGGTCTGAAATCAATACCAAGCTAGAAATCAATGCCAAGAGGAACTTCAGAAGCTATACAAATACATGGAAATTAAACAGCATGCTACTGAATAATCACTGGGTCAATGAAGAAATTAAGATGAAAACTAATATTTTAAATGAATAAAAATGAACACATAACATACTAAAACCTGTGGGATACAGCAAAACAGTGCTAAGAGGGAAGTTTATAGCATTAAATGCCTACATCAAAAAAGTAGAAAGATTACAATTAAATAACCCAATATTGCACCTCGAGGATCTAGAAAAACAAGAACAAACCAAACCCAAATTTAGCAGAAAAAAGGCAATAACAAAGATCAGAACAGATCAGATCAGAAATGAAATAGGAATCAAAAAATATGAAGGATCAATTAAACAAAACGTTGGTTTGTTGAAAAGATAAACAAAATTGATAAACTATTAACTAGACCAACCAAGAAAAGAATAAGAACCAAATAAACACAATCAGAAATGAAAAAGGGACATTAAAACGGATACCACAGAAATATAAAAGATCATCAAAGACTATTATGACAAGTATATATTCACAAACTAGAAAACCTAGACAAGATGGCCTAACTGACATATATAGAATACTACTCCCACAATGATCATAGAATACACATTCTTTATAGGTACACATGAAACTTTTACAAAGATTGACTATAGTCGAGCTATAAGACAACTCTCAATAAGTCTCCCTGAATAGAAGTCATTGTGTTATTTTACTGCAAAAGAATTAAATTGGGGACCAGGTGCAGTAGCTCACACCTGTAATCCCAGCACTTTGGGAGGCCGAGGTGGGTAGATCACGAGGTCAAGAGAGCAAGACCATCCTGGCCAACATGGTGAAATCCCGTCTCTACTAAAAGTACAAAAATTAGCCGGGCATGGTGGTGCATCCCTATAGTCCCAGCTACTCAGGAGGCTGAGGCAGGAGAATCACTTGAACCCGGGAGGCGGAGGTTGCAGTGAACTGAGATCGCACCACTGCATTCCAGCCTAAGTGACACAGCGAGACTCCATCTCAAAAAAAAAAAAAAAAGAAAAAGAAAAAAAGAATTACATTGGGAATTAATAATGAAAGAATCACCAGAAAAATCTATTAACACTAGAGTCAAAGAAGAAACCATGAGAAAATTTAGAAAAAATTTAAAATATAATGATAACAACAAAATATTACAAAATTTATAGACTGTAGCTAAAGTAATTCTTAGTTGGGAATATTATAACTTTAAATGCCTTTATTAGAAAAAGAAGAATGTTTTCAAATTAATGAAATTTCCACTTTGTAAGTCAAAAAAGAAAAACAAACCTAAGGTATGTAGAAAAAAGAAAACAATAAAAATAACAGTGGAAATGAATAAAAAACAGACAAACAATAGAATAAAGACAAAATTTAGTTCCTTAAATATTTCAACATATTTTCAAACCAAGATTGAGGGGAAAAAAGAACACAAAATATTAGGAATGAGAATGGGACCATCACTACAGATTCTACAGATATCAAAAAACTAACAAGAGAATATTATGAACTACTTTATGTCAACAAATTCAGTAAGATAGATGAAATGGACAAATTCTCTAATAAACACAACTCACCATGACTAATGTCTCAAGAAGAAATAGCAAATTTGAGTGTCTGGATATCTCTTAAAGAAATTGAATTTATAATGAAATTAAACTAGAAGTGTTTACATTAACAGATAAAAGTAATCTATAGGGAAAGAAATCAGAAAAGTAGCTAGTTGCCTCTGCCAGGAGGTTGACAAGAAAGAGTGAAGAAAGAACATTGTGGGATAATAAAAATACACTTTATCTGATTTAGGTTTTTGTTTTATCATTGCATACATTTGCCAAATCACATCATGTACATTTATTTGTTATTTGATGTTCACACATAGGTTAAATTTAATAGAAATTAAATTAATAGATTTAATAGAAATTAAATTAATAGATTTAATAGAAATTAAATAGATTTAATAGAAATTAAATAGATTTAATAGAAATTAAATAGATTTAATAGAAATTAAATTAATAGATTTAATAGAAATTAAATTAATAGATTTAATTTAATCTATTTAATAGACTTAATTTAATTTAATCTAATTAATAGATTTAATTTAATCTATTTAATTAATAGACTTAATTTAATTTAATCAATTTAATTAATAGATTTAATTTCAATAAAACTGAGTTTAAACAAAATAGAATTAATGGTAAAAATTATTAATCCACCTAATGTAGGCAAAAAAGGAAAAGTCATTTTGAAATTAAAAATTTAAGAAAGGTCTTAGATTCTTCTTGAAATTGGAGAAAGGCTCACAAGACAAAAAGAATCACTAGGAAATGTATGTCTCACATATAAACAACAATTACACTGGGAGGCCAAGGCAGGAGGATCACTTGAGGCCAGGAATTCAAGACCAGACTGAGCAATATAGCAAGATCCTTTCTCTCCAATAAATTAAAATAAAAATTAGTCAGGAGTGGTGGTGTGCCTCTGTGCCTATAGTCCCAGCTACTCGGGAGGCTGAGACAGGAAGATTTCTTGAGCACAGGAGTTCAAGGCTGCAATGTGCCAGGATCACACCACTGCACTCTAGCCTGGGTGACATGGCAAGACCCTGTTTCTAAAATATGAATACAAATAAATAAAAAATAAACAACAATTGTATTCACTAGTTGCTGTGAATCAAGCACTTACTGATTTGTTGAATGAAAGAACTTCATAAAATTAAAAGGATTAGTCTGATTGAGATAGGTGCTTTACCCAAATTATTTATTCTTATTTTGCCTTCACAACAACACTGAGGTCAACATTATTTGCCAACACTGGGGCTGAATTTGGAGGATTGCTGGAGCCCAGGAAGTCAAGGCTGCAGTGAGCTGAGATCACACCGCTTCACTCCAGCCTGGGCAACAGAGCAAGACCTTGTGTCAAAAAATAAGTATTATATAAATAAAATATTATATATATGACATTGGTTCAACACTGCTCAGGCCACATTAGGCCCCTCTGGGACAGTGATGAGAGGGGCTGCCATGGCTGAGATCACACCACTGCATTCCAGCCTGGGTGACACAGCGAGACTCCATCTCAAAAAAAAAAAAAAAGAAAAAAGAAAAAAAAAAGACATGGCCTGGAGACATTTTCCCCATGGTCTTGAGGATTAATATTAGGCTCCTTGCTACTTATGTAAATTTCTGCAGCTGGCTTGAATTTCTTCTCAAAAAATGGGTTTTCCTTTTCTACTGCATCCTAACAGGCTGCAAATTTTCTGAACTTTTATGATCTGTTTCCCTTTTAAAACATAATGCTTTTAACAGCACCCAGGTCACATTTTGAATGCTTTGCTGCTTAGAAATTTCTTCCGCCAGATACCCTAAATCACTTTTCTCAAGTTCAAAGTTCCACACATCTCTAGGGCCGGGGCAAAATGCCACTAGTCTCATTGCTAAAACATAACAAAAGTCACTTTTGCTCTAGTTCCCAAGAAGTTCCTTATCTCCATCTGAGACCACCTCAGCCTGGATCTTATTGTTCATATCATTATCAGCATTTTTGTCAAAGCCATTCAACAAGTCTCTAGGAAGTTCCAAACTTTTCCACATTTTCCTGTCTTCTTCTGAGCCCTCCAAACTGTTCTAACCTCTGCCTGTTACCCAGTTCCAGAGTCACTTTTACACATTTTTTGGTGTCTTTTCAGCAACGTCCCACTCTACTAGTACCAATTTACTGCATTAGTTTGTTTTCACACTGCTGAAAAAGACATACCTAAAACTGGGAACACAAAGAGGTTTAATTGGACTTATAGTTCTACATGGCTAGGGAGGCGTCAGAATCATGGTGGGAGGCAAAAAGCACTACTTACACAGCGGCAGCAAGAGAAAAATTAGGAAGAAGAAAAAGCAGAAACCCCTGATAAACCCATCAGATCTCGTGAGACTTATTCACTATCATGATAATAGCACAGGAAAGGCCGGCCTCCATGATTCAATTACCTCCCCCTGGATCTCTCCCACAACACGTGGGAATTCTGGGTAATACAATTCAAGTTGAGATTTGGGTGGGGACACAGCCAAACCATATCAATGTTGATAGTATGATGTCAGGATAACCTACAAAAGAAAAGAGTTGTAAATGTCAGGAAATGCACAGGATAGAAACAGGATGTGGTTAGGCTATTTCTCTTATTTTTTTTAATATTCATGGCAAAAAATATGGAACACAGTTTTCCTTCACTTCTTATGTGAATACAAATCAAAATAGAACAAATGCAGTAGCTTGGAGCTGGTGTCAGAGTTATTGCTCTGGAATTCACAGTGAGGTATTTGAGAGGTTATCAGTCTGCAACAAGTCGTTATATATCAGTTTTATTGGTCTAACATTTCTTTTGCTCTCAGATTAAGCATAGCTTCAAAATCTAAAGTCATTCAGGCAAGGGGAAAGGTTCCATAAATAATAGAATCTTAGAATTTTATTGCCTGAACTTACAAATCTTGGAGATGATCTGGTATAACCCATGCATTTTACACATGAAAAACATTTAGCCACAAAGACGGTAAGTGACCTAACTAATTTTCATATGGCTTGTTAGTGGCACAGCCTGGTCTCCAGTCTCCATCTGGTGTGTTTTTGAGCAAATTGTCCCAAATTTATTGTCTTAAAAATATACTGGGAAATGTACTGATTATATTTGTTTTATTCTCTTCCACTGACAAAACATTGCCATTCTGTGAAACGACCATTCAATCAACATGGTTGTGAAAGTAGATCTGTCCCAGCAATATTCTTCTTCAGTAGTATGTTTCTGTCTCTTTTTTGCCCTCACCTTTCACTTTTTCCTTCCTCATTTCTTCTTCCTCATTCTGCTGCTCTGTTCCTTATTTCCATTCCCGCTCATCTATCTCCCTTTTTTCTCTCTTTCCCATGTTTATAATTGGGCTACCTACAAAACAAGCACCATGGTCAATGATCAAGTCAATCTTTTATGCACCAACCCTCTTCACAAAGGTAAGTTAAGTATTTCTTTAGTGAACGAGTTGAACTTTCAGATTATAAATAATAGTAAATTAAATGGAATTTTACATGTCTAATTAAAGTTTCAAAGTTTTATATTTCACGTGAAGAAACCAAGCTCTGTTCAACACCTTCGGGTGAAAATGCTTCTAATGAAAGTGTAAACCATATCTTCCATCAACAATCGCTCATGCTTGGAAGAATCATCAGAATTAATACATTGAAAAATTGTTTTATGGTGCCAGTAACACTGACCAATACGTATCTAAAACAACCATAATATTTGAGTGTGGTAGGCTCTGACTAGGACGTTCAAATGTTAGCTAAATCAGAAATGAGAAAGTGAGAATCATATTGGGTGAGTTATTGGCTGATTTTTTTCTCAGATCCTATTCAGGTTCTGCTACGTAACAATCTACCACGATGCATAGCAGCTTAAAAAATGACAATGTTTACTTTGCTTGTGGGTCTGCAATTTGGACAAATCTCAATGGGGACAGTTTGTCTCTGCTCCATATAGCATCACCAGGGGTAGCTCAAAGGCTGAGGTATGGAATTATCTTAAGCCTCACCCCTTCCCTTGTCTGGCCCTTGATGCCAGCTGTCAGCTAGAACACTAGCTGGAACTGTGATCAGAATACCTACATGGGCCCTTCCTGATCTCTGCTTGGCTGTTGCTAATATCTGGGCTACCTCACTGCCCTCTGACTTTTCAGGTAAATTAAAAGCTATTATTTGCAATTATTTCCCTATAGTAAATTCCCTGTTAGATTACAACCCAAAGAACTTGGGTTGCAAGGATGAACTTCCAGAAAGAGACACACACAGAGAGGAAAAATAATAACAAGGTAGAAGCTATGTCCTCTTTTATGAATTCATGCAGCCACATTTTGCTATATTCTGTTCCTTAGGAGAACGACACTAAGGCAAGCCATATTCAGAGCAAAGAAGAATTAGAGTCCACTTTTCATAACAGGAGCATGAAAGAATTTGTGAATGCATTTCGATACCACTATAATTTTCTTCCTGTATTCATTTGCTTGTTTGCTCAGATCCAACCCCTGCTCCTCCCTTGTCTATATTTCAGGGCATTTATTTCTACACACTACATTTCTGAGGACTCCTTGCCTAATGGCTTCTGGCCAGAGGCAGCCAGTGGGAGGCATTGACAGGAAATTGGAGGGCAAAGGAAGTGGGGGTGGGGTAGCCAGGGTAGTTCTTTCCTTCTCTTTCTGCTTCAAGCAAAGTCTTTGGCAGTGCATGCACCTCCTTTTTGGCTCAGTTCCAACTGAGAGTCCCCAGTTCCTGCGCCCTGATACCACCACCTCTTCCATCAGTCCCTCCACCAGCAGTGGTGGTAGCTGACTTACATTGTTAATCCATAGATTCCCTCCCCCATCTTCTGTTTAAATTTTTCAAGTCTTTTGCAAACTTTGTAATTAGTTCCAAGTATAAGCTTTTCTTTAATGAATTATCCCATTATCCCTAAAGATTTTACTTTTATTTATTTATTTATTTATTTATTTTTTATTTATTGAAATGGAGTGTTGCTATTTTGCCCAGGCTGGAGTGAAGTGGCGTGATCTCAGCTCACTGCAACCTCTGCCCTGTGGGTTCAAGCGATTCTCCTGCCTCAGCCTCCCAAGTAACTGGGATTACAGGTGCCTGCCACCATGCCTGGCTAATTTTTGTATTTTTAGTAGAGACGAGGTTTTGCCATGTTGGCCAGGCTGGTCTTGAACTACCGACCTCAGGCGATCCACCCTCCTCAGCCTTCCAAAGTGGTGGAATTACAGGCGTGAGCCACCGTGCCCAGCTAGGATTTTACTTTTCTAACTGGATTCAAACTGACACACATGTGAAGAAAAGCCAAAGAATGTTAATTTTAAAATGATGATAATTTCATTGAGAGCTAGAAAGCATATTGGGGCCCTGGTCCAATTATACAGTTTTGCAGAACAATAGCCATGAAATGTTACACTAACTACACATTTCACATTTCACCTGTATTTATGCAAAACAGGTAAATAACAAGTGTCATGGAAAATTTAAGTGACTGTGTCCTAAGTGCAGAATAGGTTCGGGACAATGCTGCAGGTCAGCCACATCGCGATATAAAAGAGTCAAGTGGTAATATTGATAAAGGCAAGGACATACGTAGTGCATTTTTTACAAGGTCATCAAAAAATTTCACTGTGACCACTGTATTGTCTATGGAGTCTGTGCTTTAGTTCTCCCAACTCTTATTTCAACCACATCAGGTTGCTAATTTTTTTTTTATAAACTGAAATCTTACGTGTTCTTTTCATGTGTTACAGGATTATAAGGGACTTTATGTTCAAATAAAGACTTTTCCCTGGACTCTCAAAAATAAAAATGGCTGTTAAAAACTTATCTAACAATAACAACAAAACCTATATGATGTTTTGGAGGAAAGTAGGACAATTTGGAGGAATTTGGGTTCTCAGTGGGGTGGCATTGTAGGAGCTATGAAATTACCGCTGCCTCCTATCCTTACTTTATGCATACAGTTTATTTGTAATTTTTTCACTTTAAAATTGAAGTCACTAATCTTGTGATTCCTGTGCTGCCTTGACTTTGTTATTAATTAATTTCTTTTGCTTGGCATATCTTTAATTTGAACCATAGTGTTTGAGAGCTTCCAATCTGTGGATCTGTGCAAATGCATTATTGAACATTCTTCCAACAGCTCTTCTCATTTCACTTTGCTCTTCCAGCCTTCTCATTACTCAGTCTCTAAAACGTATCAAGCTTGTGGCTTTTCATAGAGAGTGCATGGCTGATAGCTTATTCTTTTTGTATGTGCCACTTCTCTTTCTTTTTGTAGTGGAGTCTTAGGTTTTATTGATGGCACTGCCAGCTAGGACAAGTAAGTTCATGTCAGGTGGAGAAGTGTTAGCCTCTTTCCCTTTAGCTGCAGAATCTATGCCCCAAAATACATCTTTCTCATGAAGAAAAAGCAAAGTCACCTAATATAACACAGTGTGCACACACTAGTGTTTCTTGGGAGGAAGCTCACGAATATCAAAGGATACCTGATATATTCTTCAAATATGCAGCAGACTCTCTGACAAGGACAGTGCAGTCCAGGCACAGTTTCCAAGGGAATCTTGCAATCTCTCCTTTTGCTGGTTTCGAGCAGAGTAGAGAGAACTCGGTAGTCTGAAAGTAAGCTCTGACAGAATCTATAAAACACTCACTGGTTAATATGAAGGGGATGGTTGAACATAAGATATACCAGGGATCTGAACCTTATTTGGTACCTCCTAATTCCAATTGGTTAGATTTAAGAGGAAGATGTGAGATTCACATCTCAAAAATTGCCACTTAAAATTATATTTTTTCACTATAAGCTGCTGTCTTTATCCCAATTTCTATAATCAGATTTCTGATCCAGTGGAAAGGCCCAAGTGTGAGGTATTAAGAACAGAGGATGTGTTCTTTCCAGTACTTCCACAACAAAGCAAAGTATGGATGACTATTTGCCTTTTATGCGCAAGAGAGAGAGAGTTTCCTCTCTACAGCTAAGAGGTCAATTAGTAGAAAACATGAAAGATATGGTTGAGAATTTAACACTTTATTCAAACATGAAAAATATTTCTACCTACTACTAGTTAATCACTACAAAAAATATAAGCGACCATAAATTATTCTTTCTGATTTTCTCTCAAATTCCTCAAGTCATAAGGTTATCTTTGGAAATTGTATCTCAAACATCAGACTATTCTCTGACGTGAAGGAATATTTCAGCTCATAATCCACTTTTCCTTAAAGTATTTTACTGAAAATCAGTCACAATATACATTATCTTTTTATGCCTTACTAAAGAAATCAAGGTAAACATCAAATATGATCCATCAGGCTATTCAATTCTTGTTTGGTACCAGGAGACAAGAAAAAGAAAAACTACAAAGGTTTATTTTTTTGTATAACATTAAAATAGGTATTTACAGTATCATGATAGACTGTCTCTTGTCAAGAAGTGTCAGTGGCGTTGTCACACCTACCTCATTAATACACAAATGAAAACATAGCAATAAAAATCTGTCATCATTTTGACTTGTAGGTAAACTTGTTCCACTGGATTGTTTATAACATTTTTCATATTAGTTTTTGTGGCTCAAATATGTCAACTTTTTTTAAGGTAATAAACTTCATTTTTAGAAAAGTTTTAGGTTCACAACAAAACTAAATAGAAAGCTCAGAGACTTTCCATGTTCCCCTCTCCCCACATACATACAACTTCTCCTACAATGAACATCTCGCATCATAGTGGAACATTTGTTACAACTGATGAAACTACATTAACACATCATTATCATTCAAAGTCCATTGTTAACATTAGGGTTTACTCTTGGTGTTTTACATTCTATGGGTAGTGACAAATATATAATGACATGTATTCACCATTATATTATCATACAGAACACTTTCCCTGTCCTAAAAACCCTCCGTATTCTGCCTACTCATCCCTTCCTCTCCACTAACCTTTGGCAACCACTGATCTTTTGACTGGCTCCATAATTTTTTTTTTTTTTTTCAGAATGTCTTATAGTTGGTATCATGCAGTATGCAGCTTTTCAGATTGGCTTTTTAAATTTACTAATATGCATCTATGTTTTCTCTATGTCTTTTTGTGGCTTGATAGCTCATTTCTTTTTAGCACTGAATAATATTCTATTGTCTGGATATACCAGTTTATTCACCTACTGAGGGACATCTTAGTTGCTTTCAAGTTTTCACAATTGTGAATAAAGCTGCCATAAACATTTATGTACAGGTTTTTTCGTGGACATAAATGTTCAGTTCATTTCAGCAGATGCCAAGGAGCATGACTGAATAGCCAGATCAAGTGGAAAGAAAAATTATAGATTTTTAAGGGGCTTCAGAACTGTCTTCCAAAATGGCTATACCATTTTGCATCCCCAGCAGAAATGAATGAGTGCTTCTGTTCCTTTACATCTTCAGCATTTGGTGTTGTCAGTGAATTTTGACCATTCTAATAGATGTGTAGTGATATCATATTGTTCTTTTAACTTGCAATTCCCTAAGGACATAAAAGGTTGAGCATATTTTAATATGCCTACTTAATATTTGTGTATTTTCTTTGATGAGATATATACTCAGATCTTTTGCCCATTTTTAATTGGATTGTTCCTTTTCTTATTTTTGAGCTTTAGGAGTTCTTTGTGTATTTTGGATAATAGTCCTTTATCAAATGTATCTTTACAAATATTTTCCCCAGTCTGTGGCTTTTTTCTCATTCTCTTGACAGCATTTTTCACAGAGCATACGTTTTTAATTTTAATGTAGTCCAATTTATCACTTATTTCTTTTATGGGTCAGGCCTTTAGTGTTGTCTCTAAAAAGTCATCACTATACCCAAGGTCATTGAGATTTTCTCCTATGTCAACTTTTAGGAGTTTTATTGTTTTTCATTTTATATTTAGGTCTATAATCTATTTTGGATTTATTTGTAGGAAGAATGTACGGTCTGTGTATAGATTCGTTTTTTATTTTTTTGCATATGAATATTTAGTTATTCCTGTAATGTTTGTTGAAAATGCTATCTTTTCTCCATCATATTTCTTTGGTTCTTTTGTCAAATATCAGTAAAATATATTTATGTGTGGCTATTTCCGGACTCTCTATTCTGTCCCACAGATCTATTTGTCTATTCTTTTGCCAGTGCCATACTGTATTGATTACTGTATTTTTATTACAAGTCTTGAAGTCAGGTATGGTCAATCCTCCAGCTGTTCTTCTCCTTCAATATTGTCTTTGCCATTCTGGGTCTTTTGCCATTTCCTACACATTTTTGTGTCAGTTTGTCAATATCCACAAAAATAGCTTGTTGTATTTTGATAGGGATTCTTTTGAATCTGTAGATCATATTGGGAAGAACTGACATTTTGAAAATATTGGGTCTTTTTAACAATGAACATAGAGTAGCTCTCAATTTATTTAGTTCTTCCTTGAATTTTTTCATCTAGTTTTGCAGTTTTTCTCATGTAAATCTTGTATTTGCATATTTTGTTAGACTTGTATCTAAATACTTCATATTGGGTGGTACTAATATAAATTGTATTTTGTTTGTAATTTTAAATTCTACTTGTTTATTGTTAGCATATAGGAAAGTGTCGACTTTTGTGTATTAACCCTTTATTCTTCAACCTTGCTATAATAATTTAGTAATTTCAAGAGAGGATTTATTTTGCCAATCCTTTTTTACTTTCTACATAAATAATCATGTCATCTGTGAAAAAGACTTTTTATTTCTTTCTTCCCAATCTGTAAACCTTTTATTTCTTTTTCTTGTCTTGTTACATTAGCTAGGATGTCAAGTATGGGTCATGCCCCTGGTGTATCTATAAAGTTATCGCCATACCCAAGGTCACTGAGATTTTCTCTTATATCATCTTCCAGGAGTTTTATAGTTTTTCATTTTAAATTTAGGTCTATGACCCATTTGAGTTCATTTTTATGAAGGGTGTAAGGTCTGTGCATAGATTCATGTTTTTGCATGTGGATACAACAGCAAAGGCATAACCACTCTTTTAAAAAGTGGTAAGAGGAAACATTATTATCTTGTTTCTGATTTTAACAGGAAAGCTTATAGGTTCTCACCAGCAAGCTGTGTTTTTTTCTTTTAATTTCTCATTTTGATTTTTGTGGGTACACAGAGATGCAGGTATTTACAGGGTGCATGAAATGTTTTCATACAGGCATGTAATACGTAATAATCACATCATGTAAAATGGGGTACTCAACCCCTCAAGCATTTATCCTTTGTGTTATAAACAATCAAATTATACTCTTTTAGTTATTTTTAAATGTACAATTAAGTGATTATTGACTATAGTCACCCTATTGTGCTATCAAATACTAGGTCTTATTCATTCTATTTTTTTTTTTTTGGTACACATGAACGATCCCCACATCCCCTCCCAATCTGCTGCCCCTACCCTTCTCAGCCTCTGGTAACCATCCTTCTACTCTCTATATCCAGGAGTTCAATTATTTTGATTTTTAGATCCCACAAATAAGTGAGAACATGCGATGTTTGTCTTTCTGTACCTGGCTTATTTCACTTAACATAATGATCTCCAGTTTCATCCATGTTGTTGCAAATGACAGGAGCTCATTCTTCTTATGGCTGAATAGTACTCTGTTGTGTATATATAGAACATTTTGTAATGTTTGAAAATATCTTTATTATGTCCTATCTACTGAATGATAACTAAGTGTAGACTTTTTGCTGATATTTTTCAGTTTTATTTATATTTCATTGGAAGGAAATTTTTTTTTTTTTTTGAGACAGAGTCTCCCTCTGTCGCCCAGGCTGGAGTGCAGTGGCACAATCTCGGCTCACTGCAAGCTCTGCCTCCCGGGTTCACGCCATTCTCCTGCCTCAGCCTCTCCGAGTAGCTGGGACTACAGGTGCCCGCCACCACGCCCGGCTAATTTTTTGTATTTTTTAGTAGAGACGGGGTTTCACCGTGGTCTCGATCTCCTGACCTCGTGATCCGCCCGCCTCGGCCTCCCAAAGTGCTGGGATTACAAGCGTGAGCCACCGTGCCCGGCCGGAAATTTTTTTATTTCAATAACTTTTGGAGTACAAGTAATTTTTTGTTACATAGATGAATTATACAGTGGTAAATTCTGAAATTTTAGTGCACCCATCACCTGAGTAGTGTACATTGTACCTAATGGGTAGTTTTTTTTATCCCTATCCTCCCTCCCAGCCTCCCCCTTCTGAGTCTCTAAAGTCCATAATATCACTCTGTATTCCTTTGCATACTCGTAGCTTACCTCCCACTTATAAGTGAGGACATACGGTTTTTGGTTTTCCACTCCTGTGTTACTTCACTTAGAATAATGGCCTTCAGCTCCATCCAAATTGCTGCAAAATACATTATTTTGTTCCTATTAATGGCTGAGTAGTATTCCATGACGTATACATACCACATTTTCTTTATCCACTCATTAGTCAATGGACACTTAAGTTGGTTCCACATCTTCGCAATTGAAGTACCACATTTTCATTATCCATTAATCTGTTGGTAGACACTTGGGTTGCTTCCAAATTTTGGCTATTGTGAACAGTGCTACAACCATGGGACTGCAGATATCTCTTTGAGATACTGATTTCCTTTCTTTTGGGTATATACCCAGCAGTGGGATTGCTGGATCATATGGTAGCTCTCTTTTTAGTTTTTTGAGGAACCTCCAAATGATTCTCTATAGTGGCTATACTAATTTACATTCCCACCAATGCCGTGTGAGGATTCTTTTTTCTCTACATCCTTGCTAGCATTTGTTATTGCCTGGCTTTTGGATAGGAACCACTTTAACTGGGGTGAGATGATATCTCATTGTAGTTTTGATTTGCATTTATCTGGTGATCAGTGATGTTGAGCACCTTTTCATATGCCTGCTTTCCATTTGTGTGTCTTTTTTTAAAAAAATGTCTAGTCAAAACGTTTGTCCATTTTTAATTGAATTATTAGATGTTTTCCTATGGAGTTGTTTGAGCTTTTTATATATTCTGTTGATTGATTCCTTATCAAACGGATAGTTTGTAAATATTTTCTCCCATTCTGTTGGTTGCCTCTTCATTTTGTTGGTTGTTTTCTTTGCTGTGCAGAAGCTTTTTAACTTGGTGTGATTCTATTTGTCCATTTCTTGCTTTGGTTGCCTGTGCTTGTGGAGTATTACTCAAGACATTTTTTTTTTTTTTTTTTTTTTTTTTTTGCCCAGACCAATGTCCTGCAGAGATTCCCCAATATTTTCTTATAATAGTTTTTTTTTTTTTTTTTTTTTTGAGACCGAGTCTTGTTCTGTCACCCAGGCTGGAGTGCAGTGGTGCAATCTCGGCTCACTGCAAGCTCTGCCTCCCGGGTTGACGCCATTCTCCTGCCTCAGCCTTTTGAGTAGCTGGGACTACAGGCACCTGCCACCACGCCCGGCTTTTTATTTATTTATTTATTTATTATTTATTATTTTTATTAGAGACGGGGTTTCACTGTGTTAGCCAGGATGGTCTCGATCTCCTGACCTCATGATCCGCCCATCTTGGCCTCCCAAAGTGCTGGGATTACAGGCGTGAGCCACCGCACCCAGCCCTTATAATAGTTTCATACATTGAGGTCTTAGATTTAAGTCTTTAATCCATTTTCATTTTACTGTTGTAGATGATGAGAGATAGGGGTCGTTTCATTCTTCTACTTGTGGAGATCTAGTTTTCCCAACACCATTTACTGAAGAAACTGTCTGTTCCTCAGTTTATGTTCTTTGCACCTTTGTCAAAAATGAGTTAGCTGTAGGTGTGTGGATTTGTTTCTGGGTTCTCTCTTCAGTTCCATTGATCTATGTGTCTGTTTTTATGCCAGTACCATGCTGTCTGGGTTACTATAGCTCTGTAGTATAATTTGAAATCAGGTAATGTGATTCTTCCAGTTTTGTTCTTTTTGCTCAGGATAGCTATATTAGTCCATTCTTACACTGCCATAAAGAAATATCAGAGACTGGGTAATTGATAAAGAAAAGAGGTTTAATTGGCTCATGGTTCCACACACTGTACAAGAAGCATAATGCTGACATCTGCTCAGCTTCTGGGAAGGCTTCTGGAAACTTACAATTATGATGGAATGCAAAGAGGATGCCGGGATGTCTTACATGGCCAGAGCAGGAGCAAGAGAGAACGAGGAGACCACACGCTTTTAAACAACCAGATCTCAGAAGGACTTTTTCACTGTCACCAGAACAGTACCAAGGGGGATATCTGCCCCCATGATACAATCACTTCCCACCAGGCCCCACCTCCAACACTGGGGATTACAATTTGACATGAGATTTGGGTTGGGGGCACACATCCAAACCATAACAATAGCTTTGGCTATTCTGGGTGTTTTATTGTTCCATATAAAATTTAGGATTATTTTATATTTTTGTGAATAATGTATTTAATATTTTGATAGGGATTACATTGAGTCCTTTGAGCGCTTCGGGTAGTATGGACATTTTAATAATATTGATGCTTCTAATCCATGAACATGAAATATCTTTCCATTTTTTGGTGTGCTGTTTAATTTCTTTTATCAATGTTTTGTAGTTTTCATTACAGAGATCTTTCACTTCTTTGGTTAATTCCAAGTTATTTAATTTTATCTGTGGCTATTCTGAATAGGATTACTTTTTAAATTTCTTTTTCTGATTGTACACTGTTATCATAAAGAAATGCTACTGATTTTTGTATGTTGATTTTGTATCCTGCAACTTTACTGAATTTGTTTATCAGTTCGAATAGTTTTTTTGTGGAGTCTTTAGGTTTTTCCAAGTATAAGATTATATCACCTGCAAACAGGAATAATTTGACTTCTTCCTTTCCAATTTGGATATGCTTTATTTCTTTCTCTTGCCTGATTATTCTAGCTAGGACTTCCAATATTATGTTGAATAACAGTGGTGGAGGTGGACATCCTTGTCATGTTTCAGATCTTAGAGGAAAGGCTTTTAGTTTTTGCCCATTTAGTATGATACCAGCTGTGGTTCTGTCATATATGACTTTCATTATGTTGAGATATATTTCTTCTACACCCAGCTTATATCTTTTGATTGGCGAGTTTATTCCATTTACATTCAATGTTATTATTGATAAGTAAGAACTTACTCCCGCCATTTTGTTCTTTGTTTTCTGGTTGTGTTTTTGGTCTTCTCTTCCTTCTTTCTTTCCTTTGTATCTTCCTTTTAGTTGAAATACTTTTCTCGGTGATATGATTTAGTTTCTTGCTTTTTATTTTTCTGTATCTGTTGTATGTTTTTTGATTTGAAGAAACCATGAGGCTTGCAAATACTACCTTATAACTCATGATTTTAAGCTGATAACAATACTGTTTGCAGAAACAAACAAGCAAAAAAAAACTAATAAAGACTCTACATCTTAACTTCGTCCCCTTACTTTCTAACCTTTTGCTGTTTCTATCTTATTGTACTATCTATGCCTTGAAAAGTTATTGTAGTTATTATTTTTAACAAGCAATAACAAACAACAAATAGGCAAAGGATATGAACAGACACTTCTCAAAAGAAGACATACAGGGAGCCAATAAACAAACACGAACAAATGCTCCACAGCACTCATCATCAGAGAAATGCAAGTCAAAACCACAGTGAGATACCATCTCACATACCAGTCAGAATGCCTATTATTAAAAAGTCAAAAAATAACAGATGCCAGTGAGGCTGTAGAGGGAAGGGAATGCTTATACACTGTTAGTTGGAATGTAAATTAGTTCAGACACCGTGAAAAGCAGTTTAGAGATTTCTCAATGAACTTAAAACAGAACTACCATTCAATCCAGCAATCCCATTCCTGGGTATATACCCAAAGAGAAATAAATAATTCTACCAAAAAGACACAAGCAATTGTATGTTCATCACAGCACTACTGACAATAGCAAAGGCATGGAATCAACTGAGGTGCCCATCAATACCTAGGAACACATGGTGGATTGGACAAAGATGTGATATATACACAGCATGGAATACTACACAGCCATAAAAAATGAAATCGTTCTTCATTTCTTTTACAGTGTTTTTTATTGTTAACTTTAATAATCATGACCTTTGCAGCAACATGGATGCAGCTGAAGGCCATTATCCTAAAAGAATTAATGCAGCAATAGAAAACCAAATACCATGTGTCCTCACTTATAAGTGAGAACTAAACATGGGTACACATGGACATAAAGATGGGAGCAATACACACTGGGGACTACTAGAGGGTGGTGAAAGGGAGAGGGGCAACAGCTAAAAACCTACCTATTGGGTACTATGCTCATTACCTGGGTGACAGGATCATTTGTACCTTAAACCTCAGTATCATGCAATATAATCATGTAAGAAACCTGCACATGTACCCTCTCAACCTAAAATAAAAGCTGTAATTATAAAAAATAAACAGGCTGGGTGCGGTGTCTCACACCTGTAATCCTAGCACTTTGGGAGGCCAAGGCAGGCAGATCATTTGAGGTTAGGAGTTCGAGACCAGCCTGGACAGCATGGTGAAACCTCATCTCTACTAAAAATACAAAAGAAATAACTGGGCGTGGTGGTGGGCGCCTGTAATCCCAGCTACCGGGGAGGCTGAGGCAGGAGAATCGCTTGAACCCAGGAGATGGAGGTTGCAGTGAGCTGAGATCACTGTACTCCAGCCTGGGCAACAGAGTGAGACTCCGTCTCATAAATAAATAAATAAATGAACACAATGCCAAAAAAATTAAATGGGCTTCCAGTAGGCAACCTACAGTGAAGTCTTGTTTTTAATATACTGTGACAATATCTGTCTTTTAATTGGTGTATTTAGAACATGGACATTTAAAGGAATTCTTAATATAGTTTGATTAATATATATCATATTTGTTACTGTTTTCTATTTGTTGCCCTTGTTCTTTGCTCTTATATTTTTCTTCCACATTTTTTCTGCCTTTTATGGTTTTCATTGTGCAGTTTACACAATTCCATTTTCACTCTTTTGTTATATTAATTATACATGTTTTAAGTGGTTGTAATAAAGTTTGCAATATTCTCTTACAACTAACACATGTCCACTTTCAAATAACACTATACTGCTTCACAGATAGGGTAAATACCTTATAATAACAAAATAGTTTCAATTCATCTTTCCCATCCCTTGTGTCATTAATGTATTATTTCACTTGTATATAACCATATATATGCAAATGTATGTATATATATAAGCATGCATAATAGAATACATTGTTGATATTATTTTGAACAAACTCATGTTAGATTTTTTACATTTTTTATTTTACCTTTACTTATATATTCTCTGAGACTTTGTACACATCTGAGTTTCTGACATGTATTATTTTCATTGTCACTGAAGTGCTTTTTCTTTATTTTTAACAGCTTTATTGGGATATATTTGACATAAAAGGAACTGCAAATACTTAATGTACAATTAAATGAGTTTGGACATACGCAAATGTCCCATGACATCACCAAAATTAAGGTAATAGATATATCCAACCCTTCCCAGAATTTTCCTATTGTTCTTTGTTTCTTTTTTTCTTGTGTTTCATTGCGTGTGGTTAGAATACTTAACATGAGATGTACCCTCTTAACAAATTTTAATGTGCACAATACTGTATCTTAACTATAGGCACCATGTTCTACAGAATTTCCTCAATTATTGTTTGTCTGGGAAAGTCTTTATTTCTCCTTCCAGATAATTTTACAAGGTACAGAATTTTGAAGGATCATTTTGCATAATACAGAGGTCCAGGTTGGTGAGTTTCTTCTGCAACACTTTAAATATTTCGCTTCCCTCTCCTCTTACTTGCATAGTTTCTGAAGAGAAGTCAGAGTTAGTTCTTATCTTTGTTCCTCTATAGGTAAGGTGTTTCCCACACCTCAGCTTCTTTCAAGACTTTTTTCTTTTTCTTTGATTTTCTAAAGTTTGAATATATATGCCTAGGTGGTGCAGGTTTTGTTTTGATTTTTAGACTTTTTTCTTTTTTTTTTCATGTATCCTGTTTGGTGTTCTCTGAATTTCCTGGATCTGTGGTTTGGTTCTGCTTCTGTTCCTTTCTATCTTCTCCTTTTTCTATTCCTATTACATATATTTATACCTTTTGCAATTGTCCAACAGTTCTTGACTACTCTGCTTGACTTTTTCAGTCTTTTTTCTCTTTGTTTTTCAGTTAGGGAAGTTTCTATTCCTATACTATCAGGCTCAGAAATTCTTTTCTCCATCATGTCCAATCTTGTAATGAGCTCATTAAAGGCATTCTTCATTTCTTTTACCATGTTTCTGACTGTTAGCATTTCTTTTTAATTCTTTCTTAGAATTTCCATCTTTCTGCTTACAGTTTCTATTTATTTTTGCATATTGTCTGCTATTTCTGTTAAAGCCTTTAGCATATTAATCATATGTTTTAAAATTTCTAATCAGATAATTCCAACACTACTGCCACATCTGACTCTGACTCTGGTGCTTGTTCAGTATCTTCAAACTGTGTTTTTTCTTCTTTTTAGTATGCCTGATATTTTTTCATTGAAAGGAGGACATGATGTACTGGGTGAAAGAGACGTGGTAAATACACTTCTAGTGACATAGTGGTAATGTGTGAGGAGAAAGAAGTGTTCTATAATTTTGTAAGTCTCAGGACTGGCCATGGTGGCTCATGCCTGTAATCCCAGCACTTTGGCAGGCTGAGGCGGGCAGATCACTTGAGGTCAGGAGTTCCAGACAGGCCTGGGTAACATGGTGAAACCCTGTCTCTACTAAAAATACAAAAATTAGCTGGAAGTGGTGGCACACACCTGTGGTCCCAGCTACTCGGGAGGCTGAGGCAGGAGGATCTCTTGAGCCCAGGAGGGAGAGGTTGTAGTGAGCCAAGATCACACCACTGCAGTCCAGCCTGGGTGGCAGAGCGAGACCCTGTCTCAAAAAAAGAAAAAAAATAAACTAAAAATAAGTCTCAGACTTTTGGTGAGGCCGTGAGACTGTGAGCTTCACAAGTGTTTATCAGCTTCCCCTCTCCTCTTAGGAGAGAGAGGAGAGCCACAGGGAGACATACTTAGGAAATACCTAAGCTTGAATTGGGGATTTCCCTTTTCCTAGGTAGTTTGGGCTCTGATAAAACTCCAGAAATTTAGGCTCTAATAAAATAGTTTCTCCTGAGAGGTCTTGTTAAGAAGAACATAATACTTTATCGTATTTTAAAATAATTATTTTTCTCCTTCCCCTGTGAAAGGTACAAGGGAATTTTTCTACAATGTTTGCTGCGAGAACCTGGTAGGGCCCCTGGAGGTAAAACCCACAAAATTGTAAGGGGATTCCTTATGCATGGGCTTCCCTGGAGTTTTTAATTGTGAGACTTGTTCACACTGAGGCTCTAGCAATTTTTAAATTACCATTTAGTTTTTCATACATTGGCACTCACTGGTTCCTGTGGATGTTTCTGCTCTGATAAGTAGTGATTCTCTGTATCCACCTGCCTTTCTCTCCAGTGGTTTGCCCTGTGACCTCACTTCTTTCTCAGATCTAAGAATAGCTAATTTTTCAGCTTGTTTGGCTTTTTACTTGTTGTTAGGTTGCAGTGGTAACTTCCCTATCATATTTTTAATGGTGTCTACGTGATGCCATAAAGAATGAATGGTGAAAAATGAAAGATGTATAGTTTAAATACCTCTCATTGCATTGGTTACCTGTTTAATAACATGGAAATTGTATATGACAAATTTCAATATATAAAATATCTAGTATTAGAAAATTGCTCTGGTTACCTCATATGAATAGAATCATGCAGTTTGCCTTTTTGTGACTAGCTTTTTCACTTAGCATGGTGTTCTCAGAGTTTACTCATGTTGTGGCATGTGTCAGAATTTTCTTCCATGTTGAGGCTGCATAGTATTCCATTGCACATGTGTACCACATTTTCTTTGTTCATTCATCCATTGGTGGACATTTGGATTGTTTCAACCATTTGGTTATTGTGAATGATGCTACTGTGAACATGGAGGTACAAGTGCCTCTTTGGCACCCTGCTTTCAATGATTTTTGATAAGCCCAGGATTGGATTTGCTGGATCATGTGGTGGTTCTATTTTTGACTTTTTGAGGAGCCACTGTATTGTTTCCATGGCAGCCGTACCAATTTACTTGCCCATCAGCATTGCAGGGGGGGCCTCAATTTCTCCATATCCTTGCCAACACTTTTTAATTTTCTTTTTCTTTTGTGGTAGCCATTCTAACAGGTGTGAAGTGATATCTCATTGTGGTTTCCCTTTACATTTACCTTCTTACTTTGTTGAATATATTTTAGAACTACTCAATGACCAAGCTGAGAAATGGGAACAAGTTTAGTTTTGTGTATGTCTGTACCTTGTGGAAGATCAGGAGAAGGGCAGGGTGTATATATTTGTTGGGCAACTATAGCGTTGTAGATGATGTTCTGGGCTTTTTGCATGTATTATCTCCTTGTTTCTTTTTTTTTTTTTTTTTATACTTTAGGTTTTAGGGTACATGTGCACAATGTGCAGGTTTGTTACATATGTATCCATGTGCCATGTTGATTTCCTGCACCCATTAACTCGTCATTTAGCATTAGGTATATCTCCTAATGCTGTCCCTCCCCCCTCCCCCCACCCCAAAACAGTCCCTGGAATGTGATGTTCCCCTCCCTGTGTCCATGAGTTCTCATTGTTCAATTCCCACCTATGAGTGAGAACATGCGGTGTTTGGTTTTTTGTCCTTGCGATAGTTTACTGAGAATGATGATAGTTCAACCATTGTGGAAGTCAGTGTGGCGATTCCTCAGGGATCTAGAACTAGAAATACCATTTGACCCAGCCATCCCATTACTGGGTATATACCCAAAGGACTATAAATCATGCTGCTATAAAGACACATGCACACGTATATTTATTGCGGCACTATTCACAATAGCAAAGAGTTGGAACCAACCCAAATGTCCAACAACGATAGACTGGATTAAGAAAATGTGGCACATATACACCATGGAATACTATGCAGCCATAAAAAATGATCTCCTTGTTTCTTAATTGGGAGAAGGGTGCATATTATCAGAGCTACCTGGTTGCTTTCCTTTCAACATTAAATAAATACTAATTTCATTTTTAAATTACAAAATAAATATGTGATCTTAATCTCATTGTAGAAATGGAAATAGTGTAGCAAGAAGCATATAGAAAAATAAAGAAAGCTTCACCCATTTCTCCCTGGTTGCCCACAATCTCCCATTTTTCCTAACAGGTTACCACAGGAACTGTGTATCTTTCCTGAATATATCTTTGAATTTATTCAAATAAATATAGTTTTTAATACATAAAATGGTCATATTATATATATGTTATTCTGCAACTAACTTCTTTTCACTTAACAATTTTTTGGGTAAATCTTTCCATCCCTATACCTAAAGATATTAATAGCAACTGACACATATGTACCAGGAACATGTAAAGCGTTTTCCATAATCTAATTTATTTAATGCTCAAAATAACTATGAAGTATGGTGATAAATGACAGAAACAGACCCCGTGAAGTTTAGCAATTTACAGAAGATCAAAAGCTAAGCGGCATCACTTGCAATTGAACCCACCTAGGAAATCTTTAGAACTCACACTCAAATACTCTGCTGGACCACCTCTCTAATCACCTTGTTCTTTCAATGATTATGTAATATATTTTAAAATATTATAAACAACACTACTTTAAAATATTTAAAATATAAAAAGAAGAAAATTCATTTTGTTGTTCCCCTCACCACAAACAAATTCTCAAGCTATTCTTATGCAGCTTGAAATTTATTGGGTCTGAATTGAGACCCAAGAATATGTATTTTTAACAACAAACACCCAGATTATTATCATCTAGGAAGTTTGGGGAAAATTGAGAAATACTGTTGTAGGAGTTATTAAATTATTTTAGGCAAATAGAGAGGAAAAGGGATCTTTGCGAAGTTTTCGTTTTTTAAGGTGTTTCTTGTCTAGCTGGAAAGCCCCGGCTCTTAGAGCCGGGCTGGCAACCTTTGATATGCAAATGAGGGCCATTAGAAACTGGGTCCACCCAAACATGACAATTCCCGAGGCCTTCTTGCCCTTGCCCCACATGTGCCTGGCAACATGGCTGCCCCCACATATTCACACGTGTGTAGAATATCATGGTGCCCTGCATTTGCATATTAAAAGCTAGGGTGGGAGGGCTAGCTTTTTGGTGGGCTACGTGAATGATATGCCTAGTCAAACCAATCCCCTGAGCCCTATGCAAATCAAACACCACCTCCTCCAGCCTCTACATACACCTGGCTGGTATCTACTGCACCTGTGGTCTCTTCTCTCGGCTTTGGAGCCTCCTTCCCTCAGTCTCTGTAAGGGGGAGCTTCTTCCTTCTGTCTTCTCTCTTCTTTCTTGCCTATTAAACTCAATGCTCCTTAAAAACACTCCACATGTGTCTGTGTCGTTTTTTCCAGTTTGATCCTAGACGAAGAAGCTGGTTTTCCTCCACTCATCAGAGCCATATCAATACCAAAATAAGAGTTACAGTCGTGTGCCACATAACAATGCTTCAGTCAATGACACACTGCATGTACTACAATGGTCCCGTAAGATTACAATACTGTATTTTTACTGTACCTTTTGTATATTTAGATACAGGTGTACTTACCGTTGTATTACAATTGCCTACGGTATTCAGTAGAGTAGCATGCTGTACAGGTTTGTAGCCTAGGAGCAATCGGCTATACCATATAGCCTAGGTCTGCACTAAGTTATAGCATCTAGGTTTGCCTAGGATTTTCACAGAACAACACAATTGCCCATCGACACATTTCTCAACATATTCATGGTTAAACCACACATGACTGTAGTTGTGTAGAATCATAGAGGCAGAGAATTCAGTAACTGTACATGAGGTTTCTACTAAATTTGGCTCTCAATACCATGAGCATTGTCTTACTTCCCCATTCTCACCCATGGTGTTGACCTCATTGGGCTGCCTTGCTCAAGAGTAGCTCCTAACAACAGTAGTTTGAATGCCTCCTGAGGGCAAGCCTTGAGTTGTCTATGCAAAGGAAGTCAAGGGGAATAAGGGCTCCTGATGTGGAAAGGGGGGTGGACATGAAGTAAGTAAGCTTTTAGGCATTATAATGCAAAAAGAAAAAGAAAAAAGGAAAAAAAATAAAATTAGAGAAAAATATGATTGTTAATATTAAGTCTAATATTATTATGCTTCAGAAGATTGGAGATTATTTTAAAATGTTTTATAGGCCAATTCAAAACAAATCTAAATGAAGAAGATTACTAAAATAATAGAGCTCAGACCACATAAAAGAAACAGAAGTAAAATTCTTTTTTTCCATTAAAAATAGCTTCTAGCATGGAGGTCTCATCATTATGCTTTTTCTAATGCTCAATAGTTGCCATTTAGAAGGGAATTGAAGGAAAACACTAAAAATGCTCTACCTCTGACTATGTCTAACTCCACTGGATAAATTTGTTATTTATCCTCTCTCCCCCAACAGCTAATATCCAAGAAAAATGTAGCTCCAGTGTTCATTTGACCATGTTACTTGTCTAACATGGGCATTGTATCAACTATACTAACAATTTCTTACTTTGCATTGCATTTTAATATTCACAGAAAGATGCATTTTAACCCCGTGTGAGATAGCATCTTACAAGCTCTAAAACATGATATAATAGGCATTTCAGTGACTTTCTTCACCGTAGAAATAGTAATAAGGGTACATAGAGCAGACCGCTTCATTTAATCATTGATTTTTGAAGGTCAAATGACAGTACCCTGTTTCACAGGAAAAATGCCTATTCTAGTTTGGGCCCATAAGTTATTCGCCTACTTTCTGGAATTTCTACATTGCCAAGAAAAATCTTATGAAGAAAACTAGTTTTGTCCTTCCTTCTTTTCTTCTCTCCCTTCCTCCCTCACTCCTTTCTTTCTTTCTATTGGTGACTTCCTATTCCCACTTATTTTGTTCCCCTCCTTTCTTTCCTTTTTCTCTTTTTTTTGGGAAAATTAAAAATCCTGCCAACCCTAATAATCTCAACAAAATGTAGAAAAGAAAGAAATCAGATTTCTAATTGAATAGGCATTAAACCAGATTACAATGTGCATCACAGGAAATCAGATAAGAGAATAGAAAGATAGAAAGAAAATCCATCCATTTTATACAGCCAGTTACAATCCATTACATACATAGTCTCTAGATTAACGGTAACCCATCTCTTATAAGAGGACTCGACAGTACCCTTTGCTCTGCATTCTTTAATTGTCCCTCTAAAGTTCATCTGGTAATTGAGGTAGCTATTTTTTAGCTACAGCTTTTATCCAAAATAATAATAAATCTTCCCTTATCTCCATGAGAAGCACATGGTTTTCAGCTCAGAGAAACGAGCCTAGGTTAGAATCCCAAGGTGACAGAAAAATAAGGGCCCTATCTTCCTTGATATTTACATTTCAAAAAGATGGTTCTCACACCCTTAAGAAAAACATTCCTGAGTTGTAAAGCAGGCAAGGGGCTTACCTAACCTTTACAAAGATTTAGAGGAAAGATTCACAAACACTAGGTTTCTCATGGAAATGCTCTAAGAAGGTGTGGGTTGGGGGGAGGCAGGGGAAAGTCTCTTTCCCTTCTGGCAACAGAGAAAATCCAATTTTTAAAATTTACCTTAACATTTTCAAAAAATATTGATTTAGCCCCTGTTATTTGCTAGGCACTCAGTGTGTATAGATATATGGTGGTGACGTTACTGTAATATAATATAGAAACAATTTGAGATATTTGTTGGAAAAGCATGATTTACCATGAGGATGGTGATGGAGGTGGGTGAATGATCATGGTGGTCTTTGGCCTTTTTAGCACTAGTTATGCTGCTTTATTTTGCACAAAGACCAAACTTGCTATTCTCCCTTTTTCTCATTTTTAAATTAATAAAAATTATATATATTTATCATGTACAAATTATATTTTGACATACTTGTGCATTGTAGGATAGCTACATTGGGCTAATTAACATAGGCATTACTTCACTTATCATCTTTTTGTGATGAGAACACTTAAAATCTACTCTCTTAGCAATTTTCAAGAATACATCATGATTAACTATTGTCACAATGTTGTACAGTAGACCTCTTAAACTTATTTCTGTCTAACTGAAATTTTTTATCCTTTGACCAATATCTCTTCAACACCCACCCCCTAGCCCCTGTTGCCCCTGGTAACCATTCTATTCTCTGCTTCTATGAGTTTTTTTCTCTTTTTTTTTTTAGATTCCACATGTAAGTGAGATCATGTGCTATTTGTCTTTCTGTGCCTGGCTTGTTTCCCTTAACATAAGAGAATGTAAATTAATACAATCATTATGGAAAACAGTATGGAGGTTCCTCAAAATAGTGAAAATAGAACGACTATATGATCCAGTAATCCTACTACTTGGTATATATTGAAAAGAAATGAAGTTAGTATGTTAGAGAAATATCTGGGCTCCCATGCTCATGGCAGCATTATTCACAAGAGTCAAGATAGGGAATCAACAAAAGTGTCCATCAAAAAAATGAATAGATAAAGAAAATGTGGCACATATACAAAATGGAATATTATTCAGCCATCAAAAGAAGGAAATCCTATCATTTACAGCAACATGGTTGAAGCTTGCTGCTTTCTTTGGAGATTTTGGATGTAAGAAAACTGCCACTTTTATTGAGATATATATATCCTATGGTTGAACTAAAAACCTTACATCTGAATGAGGTATGCTTTTATTTAACTAACTGTATCTACTAAAATTTTCAAAGAAGCCTGGGAGAAAATAATGTGATATATTAAGTAGGACCTGGATTAACCACCCCTGAGAGACTTGGCTTTGAAACCCTATAAATCTGTTTGTTCAACTCTTATTGGAGAAAATTGCACCAAATGATCCCCAAGGCTCCGAATTTACTGCCTATCTGCTCAAAGTGTCATCCAAGGCCCAGAAGCATCACCTGGGCATTGTTAGAAATGCAGAATCTCAAGTTTGCCCCAGCTCCACTGAATCAGAATCTGCATTTTAACAAGATCCTCAAGGTATTTCATCCACGTTAAAGTTTGAGAAGCGCTGGTTTCCAGTACTGGAAAACAAACAAATAAGAATGACAAAAGTGCTCCAGAAATGTGGAGGACTTTTTGGAATATAGAAACTAGAGAGCAAAGGTGATAGAGGAACAAGAAGAGGAAATTGCAATCCTAAAGAGTTGAGGAGAGGGATACTGAGTTTTGGTTGGAGAAAGAAACAGCAGAACCTGGCATCTGCTTGACCTCAAAAATAAACTAAGGGAAATGTGGAAAGAAAATAAAGGAAGAAAAGAAAGAAAGAAAGACAAAGAAAGAAAGATGAAGGAAGGAAAGAAAGAAGGAAGGAAGGGAAGAAAGGAAGGAAGAAAAGGGGCCCAGTGCAGTGGTTCATGCCTGTAATTCCAGCACTTTGGGAGGCTGAGGTGGGCGAATCACCTGAGGTCAGGAGTTCCAGATCAGCCTGGCCAACATAGTGAAACCCTGTCTCTGCTAAAAATACAAAAAAAAAAAAAAAAAAAACTGGACATGGTGGCAGGCGCCTATAATCCCAGCTACTTTGGGGGCTGAGACAGGAGAATCGCGTGAACCTGGAAGGTGGAAGTTGCAGTGAGCCAAGATCATGCCACTGCACTCCAGCCTGGGCGACAGAGAGAGACTCTCAAAAAAAAAAAATTAAGCAAGAAAAGGAAAGAAAGAAAGAGAAGGAAGGAAGGAAGGAAGGAAAGAAGGAAAGAAGAAGGAAACAAAGAAACAAGAAAATTAGTTTCCTTAAGGAGTGAAACACTTTCCAGTGTCCTAGGCCCAGGAAAATTCTTTCTTACTCTGGAAATCATGAGACTACTAAGCACAGCTTCTGGCTTCTTTCAGGTAAAAATGGATTATTCCCTAGAAAAATGTACATTACAAACCTGACTGAAGAAGACGAAGATGGTCTGAATGAATATATTACTCTATAATATTAAGACAATAATAAAAATATCCACCCTTCTGAAAGTAACAAGCCCAGTTAATTTCATGGGTCAGTTACACCAATCTCATCAAGAAAATATCTTTTCTATTTAAACTTGTTTAGAGCATAGACAAAAATAAAATATTGTCAATATAGTCTACAAGGTTAGCAAAACCCTGATATCCAGATCTTATAAGACCTTATAAGCCAATCTCAGTTGTGAAAATAAATGTGGACACCCTAAATAAAATTTCAGCCAAAAGCTACTAGAATGAAACAATAAAACATCCAAGGATTCTTTCCAGGAATGCAAGGAAAATTCACATTGACAACTATATTAATACAATTCATCACATTAACAGAATGATGAGCAAATCATATTACTTCTATTGGAAGCTGAATTATTTTGACAAAATTAAAAGAAAATTTTCCTAATAAAAACTCTTAATAATTAGCAAAATGTAACTTTCTTAACTTGAGAAAAAAAATACCACCAGACACCTGTAGTAAACATAGTGAACATGGAAACTTGAACATTCTCATTATAGGTAAAAATAAGGGAAGAATGCTCATTATCATCACAGTATTGTTCTAGGAAACCTAGTCAATGTAATAGGCATTAAAATGCAAGAAGAGCTAAAAATATTAAAGAGGAACAGAAAAATTAGGACAATTTACAGACAATGAGAATCCAAGAGAACCAAACAGAAAACTATAAAACTAATTAGGAAACCTATAAGGGTGACCCAATATACAACCACAATGCCTGAATCTTTAAAGATTTGCTATGCAATAGAAATAACCACTTTAAAAAATGTATTGAACCCATATCACCTATCAATACATATTTCTTAAATGAAAAACAACAAAAATACCATAGAAAGAATCCCCTGCTCACAATAGCAATAACTATTTTTTAATATCCTAAGAAGATTTACAAGAAACATGTGAGATATGTTTTTGCCAAATATTCTGAAGGACATAAAATAAAATCTAAGTAAGAGTCATACTATGATCATGAATTTAAGAGTGAATATTAAAATGATATCAACTTAACTCATGAATTCAATACCAAACAAAATCTTAATAAGATGCTTAATAATGCATCTTATTATGCATATACATAGTTGCATATACAAGTTGAAGTTCATAAGTTTTTGAATAGGTAAAAGGATAATAGCCAAAAGATATTTGGAGGAAAAATGAGGGAGGAATTTACCTTACCAGATCTAAAATGTTCTTCTACAACTACAGTGTTGAAACAATGTGGTGCAATCCTAAAGCATGGTCTTTTCGTGTGTGATAAATGTAGCTTTTTAATCATTGGGAAAAAGTTGACCTATAAAATGTTATGATAGTTATCCATTTGGAAACAAAAATCAGATTTTTACTTCCCACCATCCCATAAGGAAATTACAGAGGGTTTAAGTATAAACACAAATGCACACACATGCACAAGCAGTACATGTGTAAGCCTATAACAAAAAAACAGGAGGGTTCATATCTGAATCTCAGACCATCTCTCTCTAAAAATATACAAAATATTAAAATGATTTATAAGCTGGGCATGGTGGCTCACGCCTGTAATCCCAGCTCTTTGGGAGGCCAAGGCAGGCAGATCACGAGGTCAAGAGATGGATGGAGACCATCCTGGCCAACATGGTGAAACCCCGTCTCTACTAAAAATACAAAAATTAGCCAGGCATCATGGTGGGTGCCTGTAGTCCCAGCTACTTGGGAGGCTGAGGCAGGAGAATTGCTTGAACCTGGGAGGTGGAGGTTGCAGTGAGCAGAGATTGTGCCACTGCACTCTAACCTCGGTGACACAGCAAGACTCTGTCTCAAAAAATAAATAAATAAATAAAAATCAAAGATTTATAGATAGAACCATAAAAATGTAAAACGTTAGCAAAACAGTAAAAGGAACAAAAGTAAAGACAGAAAATAGACTTTATTTATTTATTTATTTTTTTGAGACAGAGTTTCGCTCTTGTTGCCCAGGCTGGAGCGCGATGGCACGATCTCGGCTCACCGCAACCTCCGCCTCCCGGGTTCAAGCAATTCTCCTGCCTCAGCCTCCCGAGTAGCTCGGATTACTGGCATGTGCCACCACGCCCAGCTAATATTTGTATTTTTAGTAGAGACGGGGATTCTCCATGTTGGTCAGGCTGGTCTCGAATTCCCAACCTCAGGTGATCCGCCCACCTCAGCCTCCCAAAGTGCTGGGATTACAGGCCTGAGCCACTGCGCCTGGCCGACAATAGACTTTAAAAAACAGTCTGCAACCCAGGTTCCAGAATTAATTTCTATAACATTAAAAAGAAACCCTTTTACAATAACCAAGCAAAAAATAACCAACTCTGTACAATTGAGCATAAGCTTTGAATAAATTACACACAAAATGTGTGGAATCTCAGTAGTATTCATGAAAAATAATTTATATGAATATTCACAATAATATGTTTATTTGATTCAAAAATCTTAACTTGTGAAATGTACAATTTATTATCATTACAGAAGCGAATAACTACCATGTGCCTAGGCCCTGGAGATGCAGCAGTGAACAAAATAAACCCTCTGTGAACAAAATAAACCCTTATTTTAAAATAAAATTTAAAAATAAATTTTAAAATTAAAACAAAAGTACCTGCTCTTGGAGCTTCTATTCTAGTGTACATACACAGGAGTGAAAAAAGCACAGAAGCACAGCTTAAAGAATAAAAAAATACACTGAACACTCATCTGCCACTCAAGTTAGGAATTAGAATATTATCAATGCCACAGATAGAGCATAGATTGAGTTTTTGTGCTTTTTAGGATTGAACAGTAACCTATGTAGTAATCACTGTCTTACTTTTCTTTATTCACCTAAAAAATATTTGCCAAGTCTTTTCTATTTGTTAGACAATGTGCTGTGTGCTAGGGTTATATCATTGAACAAAACCAGATTAAAATCTATACTCTCCTGGAACTTACAATTTAGCAGGGATAGACAGACAAAAATAAAAATAACAAGTGAAAAATACAAGGAAAAGGGAAAAATAGAGGAAGATAAAGGGACTTCAGGAGTATGAAGTGGTGGTGGCAATAAAGTGGGCTTCATTAGAATGATGCCATTTTGATCATGACTTGAAGGAGGTGAGGCATTGGGTATAGAGATGTGGTTTGAGGGAATTCCATGCAGAGCCAAAGGTATAAGAAGAAAGTATGTGGTACTTGAGGAACATAGAAAAGACTGGTGTGGCAGGAACAGAGTGAGCAACTAGATGAATGATAGGAAAGGAGGTTCAAAAACAAGGCAAGTGTGCAATGGGATGGTACTATGGCTTGAATATGTCCTCTAAAAGTTCATGTGTTGAAATTCAGTTGTGGAAGATGGGGCCTTTAAAAGATGATTGGTCTGTGAGTCCTCTGCCCTTATAAATAAATTCATACTATTGGGATGAGAATAGGTTATTTATCCAGGAGTGGGTTTCTGATAAAAAGGGTAATCTTGGCGCACTTCCCTCTCTGTCTCATGTGCCTGCTTTCACCTTCTGCCCTTTTGTCATAGGATGACCCTCACCAGATGCAGTGTCATGCTCTTGAACTTCCCAGCATCCTGAACCATGAGCCTAATAAACCTCTTTTCTCAAAAATTACCCTGTCTTTGATATTTTGTTATAGCAAGAGAAAATGGACTAAGACAAGTGGACAGATCATGCAGTACTTTGGTTTTTACACTGATTCCCTTGCAGTGTTTTGAATAACATGGCCATTGCAATATTTTGAACAGAGCAGTGACATGATCTGATTTCTGTTTTCGAAGAATCTCTCTGGTTGCACCATAAGTGAGAATGGACTATAGTAGGCAAGAGTAGAAACAACAATGCCCACTAGAGGATACTTCCAATAATCCAAGTGAGAGATTCTATCACAGTGGTAGCAATAGAGATGGTGAGAATTGGTCAGACTCTGAATATATTTTGATTGTAGGAAATCCAATAGGATTTCCTGGAATTTTGGACACTGGGTATGAGAAAGAAAGGAGTCAAGGGTGACTTCAATGTTTAGGGCCTGAAATACTAGGAAGGTGGATTTGCCATCAAGTCATACGGTCTTGAAGAAGTCCAGGAAACATCACCTCAAAATATGCTACTTTTGTATGCTGAGAGAACTGAGAGAACTTGGGGAAGAGCAGATGTAGGGAGAGGTCTTTTCTGGGCTTCCCTTATCTGAAAAAAATTCATTTGTTCCCTTTCTGGAATCTCAACAAACAAGGAAGATTAACTTATAGGAAAGGAGACACCTCTTTCAGACTTTGCCATAGGCTAGGGCTTATTCTTCTCATAGTTCCTCCTTGAGACAACTTTTATTACCCGAGATAAACTTCATTTTCATAACAAGACAAACTTTGCTCACCATACATTTCCTTCCTTCACCCTCCCATAGCTTGTTGTCACATCCTTCCAGGAGCCCCAAGCCCCTATTCCAATGTTATAAGAACTTGAATCATCTGGCCCTTCTTCAACTATCATATTTTGTGGGACTTCGGTGCATATGCATGTGATGTGATTAAAATGTTTTTTCTCTCATAATCTGCCTATTATCATTTTATTTCATAGACTCAATTATTGAAACTTCAGAAGGTTGAGAGAAGATTTTATCTCCCCTACAGTCTAGTCTCCTATTGCCTCTGTGGCCTTATTTCTTCCTCTACCCTCCTTAGCCATCCTGCTCCAGCTCCACCAGCCTCTGCTGGCCCTTGAGATCCTCAGACGTGCTCCCTGTTAAGACCTTTGCACTGACTCTCTTTCCTATGCCTGGAATGCTTTTCCCACAAATGTCTACATGGGTAACTCCCTTAACTCCTTCAAGTTTTGCTCAAATTTGCACCTTCTGAATGCAACTAATCTTGATCACCTACCACCTTCTCCAGCATGCCCTAATCCTCTTTATCCTACTTCATATTTTTTTCTCTATAGCACTTACCACCATGGAGCACACTATGTATTGACTTATATATTGTGTGTATCATTTATTTATTTCTGTTTCTTCCTCCTAATAATCTCCACAAGATTGTTACCTAAAATGGTGTCTGGAATGTAGAAAGCATTCAGTAAATGTTTGTTGAATGAATAAATGGATACGATTTCTTAATCTTCCCATTTCCTCACCAATATATGATATTCTCCTTATCCAGATACCATTTTTTTAACTCTCTCTGTAAAATACAACTTCATAATTGTATGGGGTGGGGAAGAATACTTTGGACTGTAACTGCATCTCAAACAACTTTTATCCATTCCTGTTTAGTTTAGCATTTCCTTCAGCCTCAGATCAGTGGTGCCTGGGATTATCAGTTTGGAGCTATTTAGAGAGCCTGTAATGTACATAGCATTAGTTCTTAGTATGTCCACTGCTATCTTAGAATTTGGCTATCTGTGATTTACTAAATCAGATTACACTTAACCATCTGCTTTCTAGTGTTAACCCAAAATGTCTGAGACAGACCTCAGTCAATTTAGAAAGTTTATTTTGCCAAGGTTTAGAACACGTCTGTGACACACCCTCAGGAAATCCTGACAACATGTGTCCAAGGTGGCTGGGCATACAGTTTGCTTTTATACATTTTAGGGAGATATGACACATCAATCAATATGTGTAAGATGTACACTGGTTCCGTCTGGTAGGGTGGGACAACTTGAAGTGGGAGTTTCCAGGTTAGAAGTAGATAAGAGACAAAAGGTGGCATTCTTTTGATTCCTTGATCAGCCTTCTGTTGAATACACAATTTAGTCTGGCTCAGTGAATCTGCATTTACCATAAACAACAGGGCAGAGGAAGCAATCAGATATGCCTTTGTCTCAGGTGAGCCTCAGAGGGATGACTTTGTGTTCTGTCTGTCCTTTGTCCACAAGGAATTTCCTGTGGGCAAATTGTGAGGGAGGTATGTAACTTCTTATCTTTGTAGCTATTTTACTTAGGAATAAAATGGGGAGCAGATTTGCCTGAACATAGTTCCCAGATGACTTCTATCTTGGCTTAGTGATTCTGGGGTCCCAAGATTTATTTTCATTTCATACCAGCTTCCAAAATCGTGTTGCCGTTATCATGTTTTCCCTATTGTCAGGCTTCTGAGCCCAAGCTAAGCCATCGTACCCCCTGTGACCTGCACATACACATCCAGATGGCTGGTTCCTGCCTTAACTGATGACATTCCACCACAAAAGAAGTGAAAATGGCCTGTTCCTGCCTTAACTGATGACATTATCTTGTTTTCTCCTGGCTCATCCTGGCTCAAAAGCTCCCTTACTGAGCACCTTCTGACCCCCACCCCTGCCTGCCAGAGAACAACCCCTTTGACTGTAATTTTCCTTTACCTACCCAAATCCTATAAAACGGCCCCACCCCATCTCCCTTCACTGACTCTCTTTTCGGACTCAGCCCGCCTGCACCCAGGTGAAATAAACAGCCTTGTTGCTCACACAAAGCCTGTTTGGTGGTCTCTTCACACGGACGCGCATGAAATTTGGTGCCCTCACTCGGGTCAGGGGACCTCCCTTGGGAGATCAATCCCCTGTCCTCCTGCTCTTTGCTCCGTGAGAAAGATCCACCTACGACCTCAGGTCCTCAGACCAACCAGCCCAAGGAACATCTCACCAATTTCAAATCCAGTAAGCGGCCTCTGTTTACTCTCTTCTCCAACCTCTCTCACTATCCCTCAACCTCTTTCTCCTTTCAATCTTGGCGCCACACTTCAATCTCTCCCTTCTCTTAATTTCCATTCCTTTCATTTTCTGGTAGAGACAAAAGACACACATTTTATCCGTGGACCCAAAACTCTGGCGCTGGTCACAAACTCGGGAAGGCAGCCTTCTCTTGGTGTTTAATCATTGCAGGGTCACCTCTCTGGTTATTCAGCCACGTTCCATTGGTGTCTGATCTCCGCGGGGACACCTGCCTTGATCATTCACCCATGTTCCCTTGGTGGCAAGTCAATTGCGGGGACGCCTGCTTTGGCTGCTCACCCACGTTGCAGCCCAGGGCTGCTCCCCACCCCCTTCTCCGTGTCTCTGCCCTTCTCTTTAAACTTGCCTCCTTCACTATGGGCAAGCTTCCACCCTCCATTCTCCCTTCTTCTCCCTTAGCCTGTGTTCTTAAAAACCTAAAACCTCTTTAACACACACCTGACCTAAAACCCAAATGCCTTATTTTCTTCTGCAATGCTGCCTGACCCCAACACAACCTCGACAGTGGTTCCAAATAGCCAGAAAAATGGCACTTTCAATTATTCCATCCTACAAGGTCTAAATAATTCTTGTCGTAAAATGGGCAAACGGTCTGAGGTGCCTGATGTTCAGGCATTCTTTTACACATCGGTCGCTCCCCAGTCACTGTGCCCAATGCAACTAGTCCCAAATCTTCCTTCTTTCCCTCCAGCCTGTCCCCACAGTCCCAACCCCAAGCATCGCTGAGTCTTTCTAATCTTCCTTTTCTACAGACCCATCTGACCTCTCCCCTCCTCGCCAGGCTGAGCTAGGTCCCAATTCTTCCTCAGCCTCTGCCCCTCCACCCTATAATCCTTTTATCACCTCCCTTCCTCACACCCGGTCCTGCTTACAGTTTTGTTCTGTGACTAGCCCTCCCCCACCTGCCCAGCAATTTACTCTTAAAAAGGTGGCTGGAGCTAAAGCCCTAGTCAAAGTTAATGCTCCTTTTTCTTTATCCCAAATCAGATAGCAGTTAGGCTCTTTCCCATCAAATATAACAACCCAGCCCAGTTCATGGCAGCAACCCTGAGATGCTTTACAGCCCTAGACCCTAAAAGGTCAAAAAGCCGTCTTATTCTCAGTTTACATTTTATTACCCAATCTGCTCCGTACATTAAATAAGACTCCAAAAATTAAATTCCAGCCCTCAAACCCCACAACAGGACTTAATTAACCTCGCCTTCAAGCTGTACAACAATAGAGTAGAGGCAGCCAAGTGGGAACATATTTCTGAGTTGCAATTCCTTGCCTCCACTGTGAGACAAACCCCAGCCACATCTCCAGCACACGAGAACTTCCAAACGCCTAAACCGCAGTGGCCAGGCATTCCTCCAGGCCTGCCTCCCCCAGGAGCTTGCTACAAGTGCCAGAAATCTGGCTGCCAGGCCAAGGAATGCCCACAGCCCGGGATTCCTTCTAAGCTGCATCCCATCTGTGCAGGACCCCACTGAAAATCGTACTGTTCAACTCACCTGGCAGCCACTCCCAGAGCTCCTGGAACTCTGGCCCAAGGCTCTCTGACTGACTCCTTCCTAGATCTTCTCGGCTTAGCGGCTGAAGACTGACGCTGCCCGATCACCTCGGAAGCCCTGTAGAACATCACAGACACCGAGCTTTAGGTAACTCTCGCAGTGGAGTGTTTAAGTCTGTCCTCTTCTTAATCAATACGGAGGCTACCCCCTCCACATTACCTTCTTTTCAAGGGCCGGTTTCCCTTAACTCCGTAACTGTTGTGCGTATTGACGGCCAGGCTTCTAAACCACTTAAAACTCCCCAACTCTGGTGCCAACTTAGACAATACTCTTTTAAGCACTCCTTTTTAGTTATCCCCACCTGCCCAGTTCCCTTATTTGGTCGAGACACTTTAACTAAATGATGTGCTTCCCTGACTATTCCTGGACTACAGCTACACCTCATTGCTGCCCTTCTTCCCAATCCAAAGCCTCCCTCACATCCTCTTCTTCTATCCCCCGACCTTAACCCACAAGTATAAGACACCTCTACTCCCTCCTTGTCGACCGACCATGCACCCCTTACCATCTCATTAAAACCTAATCACCCTTAGCCCGCTCAATGCCAATATCCCATCCCACAGCACGCTTTAAAAGGATTAAAGCCTGTTATCACTCGCCTGCTACAGCATGGCCTTTTAAAGCCTATAAACTCTCCTTACAATTCCCCCATTTTACCTGTCCTAGAACCAGACAAGCCTTACAGGTTAGTTCAGGATCTGCACCTTAACAACCAAATTGTCTTGCCTATCCACCCCATGGTGCCAAACCCATATACTCTCCTATCCTCAATACCTGCCTCTACAACCCATTATTCTGTTCTAGATCTCAAACATGCTTTCTTTACTATTCCTTTGCACCCTTCATCCCAGCCTCTCTTCGCTTTCACCTGGACTGACCCTGACACCCATCAGGCTCAGCAAATCACCTGGGCTGTACTGCCGCAAGGCTTCACAGACAGCCCCCATTACTTCAGTCAAGCCCAAATTTCTTCCTCATCTGTTACCTATCTCGGCGTGATTCTCATAAAAACACACGTGCTCTCCCTGCCGATCATGCCCAGCTGATCTCTCAAACCCCAAGAACTACAAAACAACAACTCCTTTCCTTCCTACACATGGTTGGATACTTTCGCCTTTGGATACCTGGTTTTGCCATCCTAACAAAACCATTGTATAAACTCACAAAAGGAAACCTAGCTGACCCCATAGATCCTAAATCCTTTCCCCACTCCTCTTTCCATTCCTTGAAGACAGCTTTAGAGACTGCCCCCACCCTAGCTCCCCCTGACTCATCTCTTTTCATTACCCACAGCCGAAGTGCAGGGCTGTGCAGTCAGGATTCTTACATAAGGACCGGGATCCCGTCCTGTAGCCTTTTTGTCCAAACTTGACCTTACTGTTCTGCCTAGCCCTCATGTCTGCATGTGGTGGCCGCCGCCGCCGCCCTAATACTTTTAGAGGCCCTTAAAATCACAAACTATGCTCAACTCACTCTCTACAGTTCTCATAACTTCCAAAATCTATTTTCTTCCTCACACCTGACGCATATACTTTCTGGTCCCTGGCTCCTTCAGCTGTACTCACTCTTTGTTGAGTCTCCCACAATTACCATTGTTCCTGGCCCGGACTTCAATCCGGCCTCCCACATTATTCCTGATACCATGCCTGACCCACATGACTCTATCTCTCTGATCCACCTGACATTCACCCCATTTCCCCATATTTCCTTCTTTCCTGTTCCTCATCCTGATCACACTTGGTTTATTGATGGCAGTTCCACCAGGCCTAATGGCCACACACCAGCAAAGGCAGGCCATGCTATAGTACAAGCCACTAGCCCACCCCTTAGAACCTCTCATTTCCTTTCCATCATGGAAATCTATCCTCAACCTTTCAAACCAACTTCATCATTCATGAAATGGTGCTTAAAGTAAGACCTCCTTCATAGGTGGTGAGCATAAGGTGGAAAAAATCACCATATAATAGTTGCTTACTAAGTGTCTGCCATGTAGTAAAAATCCTCTAAATATTGTTAGCTATTCTTATTACTATAGTATAACTTCTATTGTTCCATTTGTATTTCTTAAACCCCTTATGCTTACTTTTGTATGTCATGACTGGTAATTTCAGTCCCCAAATTCAGGACTGAATAATTTTCTTTGTTCAATAATTGATATTAGGCCAGGCATGGTGGCTCACGCCTGTAATCCCAGCAGTTTGAGGGGCTAAGGCGGGCAGATCACCTGAGATCGGGAGTCTCTACTAAAAATACAAAAATTAGCCGGGCGTGGTTTCAGGTGCTTTTAATCCCAGCTACTTGGGAGGCTGAGGCAGGGAGAATCTCTTGAACCCTGGAGACAGAGATGGCAGCGAGCTGAGATGGTGCCATTGCACTCGGGCCCGGGTGACGGAGTGAGACTCCTTAAACAAATAAATAAATAATCGATATTATTTCAATGGCGAGCCTCCATATCAAGTTGCATACAGCATCATTGTAATATATGATATGCACCTCACTGCACACTGTCCTGTGCTTATTGATATGTTCCAGGCCACTTAGGTCTGTTTATCCTGCCTCATGTTTGAATACAATGTCTCTTCGCATCTGCTTACTCTCTGTACAATGTCCCTGCCACTTTCATAAACATGGGAAGCATTCTGAGAACCTATACTACTTTAGGGTCTGGGACAATTAGCTTCCGTATCAAACTCAGAAACGTGCCTATTCCATCACAATGACACCACAAAATGGTGTGGAAAGTCCTGTGAGACTGTCTCAAACATAGTGGATCGACACAAAATGGACACAGCTCTTCCGTTCTTGCAGGCCTTCTAGCTCTCAGCTCTACAAACCTACAGGGGTTTCTATGCACTACTCTACTTGAGTCAGGAGCTTGAGTCAGAGAAGGGGCAGGAGCGGGGAGGTCAGAACCTCGTCTCAGGACTCACCAGCCTGTAAGCTCTCATTAGTTTCCCTCTGGATCTGCTCTTCCCTCAGCCTAAAGAGTCTCATCTAGACTTGAGTCAAAGCTTTTCTCTGAGTTATCATCTTCTCTGTTTCATTCTAGAATTAGGCTTCCAAAATGCAAAGGACAAAACTGATTCTTTTCTTAAAGAATCTTACCATTTAGAAGATAGTATATCTAGCAGAATTGAAGGAAGGGTGGGACGAACTAGAGATACCAATAGCAAAAAAGATCTGCTAATATATCTAGCTATAATATATTTCTATTTAAACCTGCTTTAAATGTGTATGTTTGTAAAGCCTAGAAAAGCCTTATGAAGTATTATTCCAAATCATGTAACAAGATTATCTCCAGAAAAAAAGGCTATTGCTGAACAGAGGCTTTCATTTTCACTCTTATTCCTCAGAATTTTTTGAATGCTTTAGAACATTGATTCTCAAGCAGTATGAATCAAAATCACTTCAAGATCTTGTTAAAATTATGACTGCTGGACTCCAACCAGTAATTTGCATTTCTCTCTAATTCTCAGGTGATGCTGACACTGCTATATTGCCAAAAGTAATACAGATTTGCTCTAAAGCAGTGGCAAATATTAAAATGTTTTTAAAAAGTCTAGATTCTTTGAGTTCTCACTGACTCTATGCTGAAGAACTCCCCATTCCCTAATGCAACAATTTTTCATACGATGCCAAGAGAATGGTCATGTGCCATGCCTCTGCCCTCTTCTATACCAGCCCATGTATAAGCTAAAATGATCTTTCCCCATCAAAGAAGGGCCTTCTTATAACAAACTAAAATTCATTCTGCTGAAATTATTTTTCATTATTCTTTGAAATTTTCTTCCCTAGTATTTTTCTTTTTTTCCCAAACTTTTATTATACCCATCTGTCACATGGGTAAATTGTGTGTTGCTGAGGTTTGGTGTATGAATGATTCTGTCACCAAGGTAGTGAGCATAGTACCTGATAAGTAGTTTTTCAACCCTTGCCCCCTTCCACCCTCCTCTTAGTATTCCCCAGTGTTTATTGCTCCTATCTTTATGCCCATGTGTACTCAATGTTTATCTCCCACTTATAAGTGAGAACATGCAGTATTTGATTTTCTGTTCCTGCATTAATTTGCTTAGGATAATGGCCTCCAGCTACATCCATGTCGCCGCAAAGGACATAATTTTGTTCTTCCCTCGCTCCCCGCCCCGAGATGGAGTCTTGCTCTGTTGCCCAGGCTGGAGTGCAGTGGCACAATCTCAGCTCACTGCAACCTCCACCTCCCGGGTTCAAGCAATTCTCCTGCCTCAGCCTCCTGAGTAGCTGGGATTACAGGCATGCGCCACCCTGCCCTGCTTATTTTTGTATTCTTAGTAGAGACGGGGTTTCACCATGTTGGCCAGACTGGTCTCGAACTCTTGACCTCGTGATCCTCCCACCTTGGCCTCCCAAAGTGCTGGGATTATAGGCATGAGCCACCGCGCCCAGCCCAATTTTGTTCTTTTATATAGCTCGATGGTATTCCATGGTGTATATGTAGCACATTTTCTTTATCCAATCTACTGCTGATGGACACTCACTTGATTATATGTATTTCTTATTGTGAATCACGTCTAAGTCTTTTCAAAAGAGAATCAAAAAAATATAGTGAGGCAGCAAAAAAAATTAAAACTTAAAAAAAAAAAGCTAAACAGATAGTTTTATTGGATTCCCTAGTCAATTCCATCAATACGATTCATTTGTTCTGGATATAAAATGATCATTTCCATTTGCTGTAGATATTAAATGATCATTTATCAGCTTCCTTTTATTATCTTTTTGGGGAGAAGGGAGACCTGATTCCCCTCATAACTAGTATAACTACAGAATGCCTTCTTAGAATTTTTCAGTACCTTTTGCAAGTGGCATTACTTTCATGCTTCAGAGTCTAGTTTCTTGAATTTGTCCTATAAAGTAATGTGTGTGGTTTCAGTTTTTTTTAAAAGATCTCCTTAGAGACCTGGCCTGGTTTCTACCTTTTACGGTTTTCTCATTTGCCTTTCATATCTCTGTGCAGTGCTAGGTTTGGCTACAACTCTTATACTTCCTGATTTTTCTATATTCTGGCAGATGGAATCTTATTTGTGGGAATTGCTTCTGTGGATTAATACTTTTACTTGATACTCTCCCTTGGCTCAGTGAATCTAACCAGTAAACTGACTCTTTTCACACCATTTATTTGCTTACATAGCCAATTGAGTTTTCCAAATATATGGATTATATTCATACCAATTGCTTTTCAAGTTTTTCTTCTAGCATGACTGAGCCTTTCTGTCACAGGTATTTTCTTTCTATATTAGCTTTCATTTCTGTGTTGTCTGTTCTACTTTTGGGTATGTATGTTGCAAATACCTCAAGTCTATCTTTGCCTACTAGCTTGTTTTGCAGAAAAAGTGAATAGCAGCACTGAAATGATATAGCCTTAATGTGAATGTGTTTTAATTAAAACTTCATGTGTAGGCTGATGAGAATGTCTAATTTAGCTGGCTCTAAAACCTCCATTATTTTAATTGTGACCGTAGAGTGGCATGTTGTTTAAAGCTGCTGCAGGTATACTCTTTGGAGGCTAATAATAAAGAGCCAGGAGAAATTATTATTTTAGTATATGTGCTGCCGAAGTGAGCACGAGAAATTATTATTTTAAAGTGGGATTTGGCATTAGCATATTTTAGCCCTTTCAAAACTGTTTTTCAAACCCAGCATTTCTACTTGTAGATACAAGTTTGTCTCAGTCCGTTTGGGCTGCTACAATAAAGCACCATAAAATGTGTAGCTTATATAAAACCACAGAACTTTATTTCTCACAGGTCTGGAGGCTGTGAATTTCAAGATCAAGGAGATAGCAGATTTGGTGTCTGCTGAGGGCCCATATTCTGGTTCATAGATGGCACCTTCTTGCTGTGACATCACATGGTGGAAGGGGCAAGTGATCTTTCTCAGGCCTGTTGTGTAATAGAAGTAATCACTTCTCAAATGCCCCACCTCCCAAACCATCACCTTGAGAGTTAGGTTGTCAACATATGAATTTTAGGGGGATACAAACATTCAGACCATAGCAATACACAACAGAAACATAAATATATATTCACCGAAACACATGTATTAGAAACTTTATAGAAGCAATATTAGTAGCAATTCAAAGCTAAAACATCCAATTGCCTATCAACAGCAGAATGGGTAACTTGTAATGTTGTCATATAAGGGAATATTACACAGCAATTAAAATGAACAATCAAAAAATACATGTGTTAGCATGGATAAATCTCATAAACAATTTTGAGTAAAAGAAATTGATCACAAAGAAAACCAGCCACAAAAGTACATATTCTATGGTTTCATTTAAAGTTAAAAAACAGGCAAAACTAATCCATCGTTAGGGGTCACCCTTCAATGGTCATTACCCTTGGGGGGTGGTTAGTGACTGGAAAAAAGCACAAGGAAGTCTTCTGGGAGCTGTTTGTTGACCTGGAAACCCTTTACAGGGTTATGCTCAGTTTTATAAGTTGATTGAACTACATAATTATGATACTTGCACTTTCCTGTGTGTATATTATACATCAATATAAAGTTAAAATGAGAAAAGAAATCTTGTTTTGCACTATTCTCTTAATCCTCTCCTCTTAACTTATTTCCTCCCCAAACCCTGTGTTTCTCTTTTTTGGGGAGGTGATTTATGTTTCTCTCACATTTCTGTACATCTTCCAAATGAAATGAAATGCACAATAAAAGGCATTGACACCTTTTATTCTGTGCTCTCATTTCAAAGATGTTTGTATAGTAAACAGTCTTGGACAACAGAGATGGTGTCTCCTTCTGGGAAATAAGGAATATCTATTTGCTATTAAGAGTAATAAAGATAATGTCTCCCTCCAGAATGAAGGTTGAGCAAGTTTGCTAGCAACCCTCTTTAAAAGACTGAGATTTGCTAAGCACAAAGTTCTTTGATTATGACACAAACCCACTGCATGTGTAGTATTCATCTGGACTCAGTACAAGCAAGATGCTCATGCTGCATGCTGTGCTGTAATAAAGTCCTTTGTCTCTGATTCAGGAGCCTCACTTCTTCAAATGTCCACAAAACTGTGGCAAACTACGTTGGTAGCTTACAAATACGGTACAATTTCAGAGTCTTCATAGTGGTTGACCTTCTTCTAGCCTAGCAACCCAGGTTGGCTTCAGTTGCTATAACTTTTTAGTCTCACTATGTTATATTGGCCTGACTATTACAGTAATTCAATATTTTATAATAATAACCATACCAGGAAACAGAGCAATAGTTAATATTTGTTGAGCATATACTGTGTGTGAGACATCATACTAAAAGATATGCATGCGTGTATTGTTACTTTAAAAACTTTCAACAATCCATACAATAGGTATTTTTTTTCTCCAGTTTATAGTTGAGGAAACAGGTTCAGAGGTAAAGTAACTTACCATGTATCACACAGCTAGCAAATGGCTGACTCGAGGTTTAAGCCAAGTTGCTCTAATTTCAGAGCCCATATTTTTAAGTCTGTAGTCTCATATCTGAGCCAACTTCATATAACAGGAGGAGCAAAACCACATCTCATTTACCTAGCGTGGTAGAACTGGTTAAAGTTCAAACAGACAAGTTCAAAAGAAACCATTTGCTGAAGCCATTTGTGGAAGCATCGCAGCTTCATTGTTAAGAAACTACCACTCATACCAGCATGTAGGTGTTTGTTCTTTCACAGAACATTGGTTCTGAAAAATATTGTGATGTGGAAATAGTCATCTCTAATAGCTTCTTCTCATTATACCCTGGAGTCTCCTAATCGAAGGGATGGTATGGTCCACCAGTCCGACATTTACATTGAAAGTTCTTTCTATTTTAGGGTACACCTAGGAACAGATTAGACTAAATAGGCAATAAGGTGCAACTAGAGAATCTCCAAACAGAGCAAGATGTTAATATTTAGCTTTCTTCCTTTTTTGTACTATGATATTTTACTATTATCAGGATTTAAATAACATATTTTTCTTCAAAAAGAAAAAAGTCAAATGTTCCAAGTATGATTATTCTGTGTCTCAGTTTAGTTTCTTTTGAACCAGAAACCTAAAAAAAGGGGGGAGGGAATTTGTCTGTTTGATTGGCTGCTATATGTCCACCACTAGTTGATGTTAGGTATATTGCATAATATTTTATTTGGAAATTTATTAAGTTAAATATTTCTCTCTGTGAAAAAGAATTAACCAAAGAAAACAGTTAGATTTTCAGTGGCTGGGAAAGGATTTGTGAAAAGAATTACAAACACCTCAGCTGAGAACAGCTACGACAAAATCTACTACAGGTCTATTTTTTGTGTGTAAGATGTATGTTCTGGTATGTACGTGGCTGAATATACTGCAGGTCTCTGAAATCACAGACAAAAAATAAATACTTATTGAAGGTAAGGAACACATGCTGAGGGGCAAAAGCTACTTTTCCACATAAAATAGAATGCAAAATAAGGGAGAGCCAGGCGATAGATCAAGCCTCCTCCCCACCTGCTCCCTAGGCCCTGCTGCTTGCCAGATGCAGTTAGTTCAGAGAAGCGAGGGAGTGGAGGCTACGTGGAGAATCACGAAAACATGAAAATCGTGAATCAGGATGCAGCCTAGCTTTATGGCAACTGAGGGTGACTGCACAGTGAACACCAGCTAAATTAGAATGCTATCTGTTCCCTCCCCACTTACAGGAACCTCTTGTAATTAACTGGGCAGGAAAACTGAACGCATAAGACAATAAAATTACAAAACAGTAAGTACCACATCCATCCAAAGACAATGTAAGAAAAACAAGAAAAAGAGCAGTATAATTCATTTAATTCTATTTTAAATCTTTTTAGTTATGAAATATAACATACATACTGAAAAATGCACAAAATAAATGCACCACTCAATTATTTACCATAAAACAAACATCCACATAACAACCACCCAGTCCAAGAAATGGAATATGATTGGACCCCAGGAATCACCATTATCTTCTCTCTCTCTGTCTATCCTTCTTTCCCTCAAAGGTAACCATTATCTTGACTTGTATGGTAATTATGTCCTTACACTTCATTATAATGTTTCAATCTACTCATGAATTCTTAAACACTATAGCATAGTTGTGGAGATTTTTTTCAATTTTATTTAAATAGAATCATACATTTATTTATTTATTTATTTATTTATTTATTTATTTATATTCTTTTGTGTTTAGCATTATGCCTATGAGATTTATCCATGTTGGGTTGTGGACCTGTGGTTTATTTATTTTCAAGGAATAGAATTATTGGGTCATAGGGAACACGCATCTTCTAATTTACTAGGTAATGCCAAACTATTTTCCACAGTGCTGGTGGTCAACTAACCCCTAGCAGAATATGAGAATGCCTGTTTCTGCAAACATGCAACTTCACTTGGTATAATCGGTCTTATTTTAGCCATTCTGGTGTGTGGCTGGTGGTATCATATCACATTTCAATTTTATTCTCCTGATGATTAGTGAGGCTGAAGGTCTTTCATATGTTTATTGCTCATTATGTAATCTTGTTTTGTGAAATAGCCATTCAATTCTCTTACTTATTTTTCTATTGGGTTGTCACTCTTTTTCTTAGGCGTTTGTAGTGGTTTTCAAAATATATTCAGGATAAGACCCTTTGTCAGTTATATGTATTAGAAATATACTATTCTACTACTATATGCTTGCCTTTTCACCCTCTTAATGTTCTGGGGGAAGCTAGCCACCATGAAGGAAGTCTGAGTGTCCTAAGATTTCCATGTTGTTAGGGAGTCCAAACTAGCCACATAGAGAGGCTACATGGAGAGATGCTTGGCCAGCCTCAGTGTTCCAGCCATCCCAGTGCAGACACCAGACATGTGAATGAAGAAGTCATCTTGGACATTCCGTTTCCAGCAGATGTGATGTGGAGAAGAAAAAGAAACACAGCCAGCAGCCAGAGCTGAGACCTAAGATATAAGACCTCAATTGAGCCATCCCAGGCATCTCTAGTCATTCGAACCACCCAGCTAAGACTCCAGTCATTGCGAAACAAAAATGATCTATCCCTTGGTGGGGCTTGCCCAAACTCCTGACTCATAAGATATGGAGCATAATAAAAATGTTTGTTGTCTGATGCGACTAAGTTGTGAGTGGGTTGTTCTGAAGTGATAGATAACTGGAACAGAGGATTCCATGGCGAGTGTGGGATTTTGAAAAACTGAAGTAAATGCAGGAAAAGAGGGGTTCTGGGAGAGAAAAACAAAAGAGTCAAGTTGGTGAATGCAGAGTACGCTTGGAGTCTTTGAGTATCAGTGAAGTGACCATACCAACAATGTGGAAACATTATTTTAAGATAAATGTGGCAAGATGTTTTTCATCCTTTACTGGTTAGAGAAAATAAACAGAGACTTTGCATAATAACAAATTAAAAAGAAGCTATGACAGTTGCCCATCATGTAGAGAAAAATGTTTCATATCTGAAGAATCTGAAGATACAGCTCCTTGGATGAATCTGTGCCACTTTTAGAAAGAAAAAGAGAGACTGCAGAAAAAAATGATCTCCTGAATGTTTATCTGAGGTATGCTTGGTATGTACTAAATGAGTGACTCCAGGGGAAAAGACTTTTGTTTGTTTGTTTTTTGTTATTAATCTCCCAGTAGATTCTGAACTCAGTGTGTATTCATTATCACAGCTGATAGTGACACTCACGCTCTGGAAATGAACTTTCCCTATAAGCTGTGTAATATTTACCAAATCTAGGCATAGAAATATATTAGCTAGAAAGAAACCAAATCATGAAAAACCTTGAAATCATGGAACAGGTGTTTAGAAGTAATTTTAGAAATAGGCCGGATGTGGTAGCTCACGCCTGTAATCCCAGCGCTTTGGGAGGCCGAAGCGGGTGGGTCACCTAAGGTCAGGTGTTCAAGAACAGCCTGGCCAACATGGTGAAACCACGTCTCCACTAAAAATACAAAAGCTAGCCGGGGGTGGTGGCGGGTGCCTTGTAATCCCAGCTACTCGGGAGGCTGAGACAGGAGAATCGCTTGAACTCAAAAGGTGGAGGTTGCAGTGAGTGGAGATCACGACACTGCAGTCCAGCCTTGGCCACAGAGCAAGACTCCATCTCAAACAAACAAATAACAAAAGAAGTAATTTTAGAAAGTAATTTTAGTAATTTAAAACTTCTAGTTGTGAATTAGTTAAAGGGGTAATATATACTACAAACATGATTCCTGTAATACTTTGGGAAGAGAAGGGAGGACAAAGAGACAGATGAACCTGTTGAGTATAGAACTGGGTAGAAAAATGCACTGATGAATCTGGCACCAGAACAAGACCAAGAACTAACAGAAAGAGGCAATGACAATGAGATAGAGTTGCCATTTCACTGTGTCTCATCCCTTTCATCTATCCACCTTGAAAATTGCTTTTGAAGCCATAAGTGGAATAAGGTGTTTATTTGAAAGAAAGTGTATGATAACTGCATGTCCCCACTGTGAATAATAGCTTGTGGAACACAAACTGATAGAAATAGACGCATACTGACTTTTGTCATCAACATCTTGTATGATAGCTTATCTCATAATGCTGGCATTTTGAACTATAGTAAATAAAAACTTTCTGAACCAGGAAGAATATATTTTTATCCTTAGTGATACATAACTTTAGGTATCTTTAAAGGAAAGGAGAACATCCTGGAGTTCAATAATAAAATGTTTATTATAGTACTGAAAGTGAAAATGCCTCAGCCGTAGTTTTAAAAAATGTATGATGAGAATACACGGCCCTTCAATGCAGTGATGATAAATAAATAAATAAAGCCCAGAGGCAGAAAAGCCCAACCAGATTCTGCAGTCAAAATATGACCAAAAAAAATTCATAAAATAGAAGGTTAACAGCGAGACTCATATTCCAGTATACATTTCCTCCTCTGAAATCTTCGGTCCATTTCTGAAACCAAATTAGAGTATTAGACACTTCAATACAGAAAAAAGAAACATGTATTTCATTTTTTGTTTTGTTAATTATTGTGGTTAATAGTAGATTTCGTGTGTGCTAGATTTTGAGCTATTACTCTAGCTGATGGGGGGCATCAGGAAATCTGGAGTTTCTGAAATCTGTTGTTTTTCTTTTAATGTGAAAATATTATCATCTGTGTAAATGCACAGTATTACTGATGTCAATAGTAATTTGAGATAACATATAGAAAGCTTTTTGGAAACACTGATTTATGATGTAAGACATTAAAATAATATCATTGTTGATCATGATAATAACATTGCCAGTTACACATCGACTTGCTTGCATTTTAAACATCGTATATTCCTAGATGTTAAGTAGAAAAAAAAAATTGTCGTTTTTCTTTTTTTCTATTGGAAAAAGGAACACTGAGATTTTCCCTGGCCATGGTCTTTTAACATAGACTATTTTCTTCATAATAGTCTGTCAGCCCGTATTTATTAGATCCACTGTGTAGAATTCATTTCTTGCTGTTTTGGAGAATTGTAAAAAGTAGTAGTGAAATATCTGCACAGGAGGAATTTATTTTCTAATGGGAAAGACAGAACAATTTCATGTACCCAATATGTGTATGAAAGCATATGTGTGTGCTAAATTATAAACATAACTCTATGTATGTTTTTCACCCACACATCCACTTTTTAAATTATTTAATAGGGGAGGTGGCAAACTATGGCTTGAGGGCCAAATCCAGCCAGTGGCTAAGCCCTTGAGCTAAGAATGTTTTTTACATTTTTAAAGAGGTGCAAAAAATATAAAACCCAACAAGAATATACATCAGAGAGAGTATGTGACCCACAAATCCTAAAATATTTACTATCTGGCCCTTGATGTAGAGTAATCCATAAAACTATGAAGTTTTACTAAATTAGAGAGATGATAACTGTCTGAGGTAGTGTGAGAGCGAGTGCAGGACAATCTCTAACCATACTGGGTGAAGCTTGGATAACTGACCTTCGTACTGCAGTGGCTTTCAAAGGCCTTTCTGAATAAAAAGCAAAAAGATATACTGAAATCATACTTATCACTACAGGGGGTTTCATGTGTTGATTTCCCATGCAGGCGCATAAATTTCTGTCTTCTCTGATAGTACAGACTATTAAAATTAAATAGGTAAATCTAGGTTTTTTCCTTACCACCACGCTAGTTTTCAAGATGTTAGCATTGTCTTTATAAAATGTGCCCACAAAGACCTTGGGGTGGGGTGCTTGCTCAAAGGCGTTTCACCTTCTATAGTCAATTCAGCAGCTAATTGTGGCATTACTGCTAATTGAAGTTGCCATTTGGTGTGACAGACAAAAAAAAGCCTATATTTTCCCAACATTTCTTTGGTTTCTGAACTAGAAAATTGTATTTTGATTCAGCACTGCAGCTAGAATTTGCAGTGTGTGTGAGTCAGCCATTTGTTGCATGGTCTTTTCAATGCATAGTTCAGAGGTCAGTGAGAGATTTAGGCAGGGTTTACATGCAGAATTTGGAATTCCCATTGTTATATATCTTCTTTCCAATATTTTTCCCTTACTTTCCAGCTGCTGTGGTCATTTAACCTCTCTTCTCCCTCTTCATGTTTTCCATCCCAGTTTTAGCCACCTTACATGGGCTGACTGAAGCTTGTAATGAGCAAAAAACTTTAAAGGGAGAAACTTACCCCATTCCATTTCCTACTTCCAAGTGTAGACTCTCCTTCACTCTCTGTCTGATTGTAGTTACTCTCCAGTGACTCCAAGTAGTTGCTTCTATTTTGTCTGGCATTTGAAGTTGTTTTCTGTGGAAAAGTTGGTCCCAGAGGAGCTACTCCCCCATCACCAGATTGGGAACCTACCCGCACATTTATTTCTAGTGAGAGTGATCCATGATGTATCACATAATATACATAATAGATGCATATTATGAGGATAACTTGTACTTCATTAAGCAGAGAGTGAATAGAGGTTTCCTGCTATGGTAAAGAAATTTGTTGCAAATTAAATTTCTACCATCCCACAAATAGGAGGTCTGCCTACATCCCAAATGTGTATGGCAAGAAAAATTGGTGCATTGTTTTAATTCCAAGTATATTCATGTGAAGAATGAAGCCCTCCCCAAAAAACAGATTTATTGAAACCAAAATACTTCTATTAATATTTTGTACACAATTGTTTTAAATGAACATCACTTTTGTCAGACCCACTTACTGTATAGAAAGACAGCCCCACTCAGCAGATAATGGTTTAAAACGAGAAAGAGGGGGAGAGAGAGAGAGAGAGAGAGAGAGAGAGACATTCCCAAGGAATGATTTTAAAAATTCAAAGCTCATTTCCCCATAATTAGTCTATAAACACACCATCATCCAGGGAAAATTTGCATGAACTTTTCTCCTTTTCTCACCTGTAATTCTGCCTATTGTGACATTTTTGCCTGTTTCATGTTTTTCCTTGAGGCCTATTACAACTTTGTACTTGATTTCCTCTATAGAAACATTTTAGAAGAGAGAAAGGAAGAGACAGTGAAGCATATCTTGTGATTGGCTGGGATATATGTGTGTCTATATTACAGATCTGGAAAAAGTCTTTCTTGGGCAAATCAACAGTGGAGACAGAACACGTGCATGCCTTTCTTGTTGTTAATACTGCCTGAATAATGGGAAGTGATGACAAAGTTCTTCTGTTTGTCTATAAATCACAATTTTAGGAATACAAGCATACCTTGTTATATTGCACTTAAATTTACTGTGCATTGCAGATACTGCATTTTTTACAAATTGAAGATTTGTGGCAACCCTGAGTCAAACAAGTCTATCAGCACTATTTTTCCAAAAGCATGTGCTCACTTCCTGTCTCTGTGTCACATTTTGGTAACTCTTGTAATATTTCAAACTTTTCATTATTATTTTATGTTATGATGATCTGTGATCAATGCTCTTTTAAGGTACTGTTGGAATTGTTTTGGGGCACCATGAACTATGCCTACATAAGATGACAAACTTAATAAATGTTGTGTGTTCTGACTGCTTCACCAACTGGTCATTTCCCCATCTCTCTCCCTGGGACTCATTATTATTTGAGACACAATAATATTAAAATTAGGCCAATTAGTCATCCTACAATGGCTTCTTAGTGTTCAAGTGAAATGAAGAGTTGCATGTCTTTCACTTTAAAATGCTAGAAATGCTTTAAGCTTAGTGAGGAAGTCGTGTCAAAAGCTGAGATGCACCGGAAGCTAGGCCTCTTATGCCAAACAGTTAGCCAAGTTGTGATTACAAAGGAAACATTCGTGAAGGAAATTTAAAATGCTCCTCTAGTGAACACATAAATAATAAGAAAGCGAAAGAGTCTTATTGCTGGCATGGAGAAAGTTTGAGTGGTCTGGATAGACAATCAAACCATTCACAACATTCCCTTAAACCAAAGCCTAATCCAGAGCTTCTATGGATTCAATTCTATGAAGGCTGAAAGAGGTGACAAAGCTGAAGATAAGTTTGAAGCTAGCACAGGTTAGCTCATGAAGTTTAAGGAAAGAAGCCATCTCCATAACATAATAGTGCAAGGTGAAATAGCAAGTTCTGATGAAGAAGCTGCAATAAGTTAACTAGAAGATCTAGCTAAGATAATTAATGAAGGTGGCTACACTAAACAACAGATTTGCAATGTAGATGAAACTGCCTTCTATTGGAAGAAGATGCCATCTAGGACTTTCATAGTAGAGAGGAGAAGTCAATGTCTGGCTTCAAAGCTTCAAAGGACAGGCTGACTTTCTCGTTAGGGGCATTAGCAGCTGGTGACTTCAGGTTGAAGCCAATGCTCATTCTAAAACTCTGATGGTCCTTAAGAATTATGCTAATTCTACTCTGCCTGTGCTCTGTATATGGAACAGCGAAATGTGGATAACAACACATCTGTTTACAGCATAGTTTACAGAATATTTTAAGCCCATATTTGAGATCTGCTACTCAGAACAAAAAATTCCTTTGAAAATATTACTGTTGATTGGCAATGCACCTGATATATCAAGAGCTCTGATGGAGATGTGCAAGGAGATTAATGTTGTTTTCATGCCTGCCAGCACAACATTCATTCTTCAGCCTAAGGATCAAAAAGTAATTGCAACTTTCAAGTTTTATCATTTAAGAAATACATTTCATAATGCTATAGCTGCCATACATAGTGATTTGTCTGATGGATTTGGGCAAAGTAAATTAAAAACCATCTGGAATGTATTCACCACTCTACATGTCATTAAGAACAATTATGATTCATAGGAGTAGGTCAGAATAGTAAAACTACAGGAATTTGGAAGAAGTGGATCCCAACTCTCATGGATGAATTTGAGAGATCCAAGACTTTGAGATAGATGTGGTAGAACTAGTAAGAAAACTAGAAATAGAAGTAGAGCCTGAAGATGCCACTGAATTTTTGAACTCTCATTATAAAACTTGAACTGATGAAAAGTTACTTCTTGTGGATGAGCAGAGAAGATGATTTCTTGAGATGGAATCTATTCCTGGTGAAGATGCTATACATTGTTGAAATGACAACAAAGAGCTTAGAATATCCCATCAACTTAGTAGATAAAGCAGCAGCAGGATTTGAGAAGACTGGCTCCAGTATTGAAAGTTCTACTGTGGGTAAAATGCTATGAAACATTGTTTCATGCTACAGAAAAATCTTCTTGAAAAGAAGAGTCAGTCAATGCTGCAAACTTTATTGTTGTCTTGCTTTGAGGAATTGCCACAGCTACCTCAGCCTGCATCAACCACCACCATGATCATTCAGCAGCCACCAACCTCAAGGCAAGACCCACCACCAGCAAAAAGATGAGGACTCGCTGAAGGCTCAGATGGTTGTTTGCATTTTTTAGCAATAGAGTATTTTTAAATTAAGGTATGTACATTATTTCCTTAGACACAATGATATTGCAAACTTAATAGACTACAGTATAGGGTACAGATAACTTCTATATGCACTGGAAAATCAAAAAATTTGTGTGACTCACTTTATTATGACATTAACTTTATTGTGGTGGTCAGGAACCAAACCCACAATGTTCCCAAGGTGTGAGTATTATTCAGGAAGAAAAAACAGCAGTTCTTCCTGCAGGAATATTATGAAATACATATTTTCATTTGCTTTCTGTAACTTTGACTACCATATTCTCTCCTACATGATGATTTTCTGCTTTTGCAGCAGGAGTTTGTTAATTACTAAGAAGCATTGACTGCAGTCCAACCCTCTTTCAACCTGACTGATAGGAAAACAGAACAAACAGCATTATAATCTTTTTGGAAGGGTAAATGATTATTCAAGGGAAATATATATATCAAAGCTAGGCTGGATTGGCTCTCAAGTATGATGAGTAGCTTTAATGTAAGTCAAAGTAGATTCTGAAAGGATTGACCTTTCCTGTTAAAAATTTTTTTTTTGGTATTGTTTGGCAGACAGAGCCTTTGCTTACTCCAAATAAAGTAAGCTGCTTCTTCCAATTCGTTGATGCTTATTTGTATGTTTCATCTTTTGAAAGACAGACTGTTTCAGAATAACAGCTATATAACTTTGTCAGAGCTGATTAAAGGCAGTTTATCTAGCAGAGGGCTTTGCACATATGTTTGTCAATAAATGGTAGTAATTATGGCAGTAGAGACTTGTCTACGTCTTTCAATGAAGAGGCAGAAACTAAACTACCAACACAGCAATGTATCAGTGACCCAACGTAGACAATTTGAGGCACAAAAAATCATGACAAATTGTTTTTGCAAAAAATATGTTCTTTCCCCACTACTGTATTTCAGGCAAATAATTTTCAGTTCCTCATACTTGAACTTTTCTACCTATATGAGAAATGTCCACATTCTTGATACATTTTAGATATGAAAATAACAATCTTGAGAAATATTAAGTGAAAAAGATAACTTACACACTATCATTTAGGTGATAATTTCTATCAAGCTAATGAATTAAAAGAGCTTTCTGCCTACAAAAAGGCAAAAACCTTATTTACATTTTCAAACAAATCACAAGAAATTATAAAGGTATAAAATGATTCTATAGAATGTCATTGTCAACAAGGATAATATGTTAAACAGAGTCAGAACTACTGGTGTTTTGCACTTTCGCCTTATAGAGACACTTGGCAGAAACAGAAAAATCAGGGTCACTTGACTTTCTCTACTTCATTAAAATGATGAAGCCAGATTTAGTCTTGATAATTTAAAAGTGTGAAATGATGTGTATAACTGACAAAAAAAAAAGCAATACAGAAAGGAATAACTTTTCTCAATATAATGTTTTAAAATCTCCTTAGAGTTATAGAATGATGACTTACTAATAAAAGGATTGGCTATTTGCAATCAATTCCATACTTATTTGTGTTAATTAATACTTCTTTCCCACAAGCCATAAATAAAATGCATCCTCTATAAATAGAATATTTTTAACAGATGTATGTCTAACTGAAAAAGTCTAAAGTCAGAAGAACAAAAATGAGCTGTTTTTAAAAAATTTACATTTTATGCTGCTTTAAATTTGTAAAACATTTAAATATATTAGTTTGTGTGATTTTTCATAATTATCCCCTGCAATAAAAGGAGCAGATGTATTCTTTCAGTTAAAAAACTGAATCTTAAAAAACCTAAATGATTTACTCAAGATCTAAGTGTACATGGGGGAGATGGAGTTGAAAGTAAGTTTTCAATGCTCTTTTATTAAAGTACTTAACCCTTTTTAAAAAAATGATGTATATGCCTACCTCTTGCATGAGACAGAAACCTCCTGGAGAGCAGGGATCTCCTATGTGAATCTCCACTGCTTAGCACATCTCTTACTTCATAGAAGGTATTCACCTTATGCTTCCTGAGTTAGAATGGGATGAACTAAACTGATGACCTGAAGCTTATGAGAAAATTGTACACTCATCATAATATTTATTAACTGAAATTTACGTTAGTTAGGAAAATGTTCATTACAAATATTTACATGGCCCTTGGTTGCACCAATACATCCTTATACACACAAAATATGCAGATCCAAGCCTCCACGGAGTCATAGTAGTCTCGTTTTGCATATCATTGGCAATGGATTTTTCTGGCTTTCTTTCTCCTTATTATTAGTTATTCCCTCTTTGGTGGGCTGCATGTCCAATTTGTAACCCTATCCAAAACAATTTCCTTTATTTACATACTATATCTCGGCTTCCTTTTAGTGGGAAACCCAATCTATTATTTTTAAGCACACGAGATAGCTTATTGTATCTAAGTGAGACTCATTGCTCTTCATTGTAAAATGGCCCCCAAAAGACACTTTAACTCTGATCACTAGCTATAACCTAGCCTTGGGATGGCTGAGATGAAAACCTTTTATGTATGCCCACTATTTACATCACAGTTTCTCTAATATGCTGGCCTCAGGAGAGTGAAACACAAGCAGGTCCATTTCCAAGAGAAAAACGCTACTTCTTAAAGATCAAATCGCAGTTCTGGATCCTCAAATAGATGAGTCACAGCACAATGTAAGATATTGAAAAATACCAAAAAGTGCTATGGAAAGTTTCCTGCCCTCAAGGACATAATGATCTATTTAAGGAATCAAGATTCTCAACATAATTAGCAAGCAATGCAGAAGTGCACTAAATTATGTTGCATGGAATTCAAGTGCTACAGGAAATAAGAGCAAGGAAAATTGCTGCAGGCTAGGGAAATCACAGAAGAAAAGGGTTTTGCAGGGCACCAGCTCCTGCCCATGACCCTCTTTCCAGCTCTAAGTTGGGCATATGCCAGACTACTCAGGATGCTTGTTCTAACGATTCATCAAGAAATGCTCCTTTCTTCTTGCCCTCCTTTTGATCAATGCAATCTCATTTGAGTCTCTTTGGCTCCCTATTTCACAACACTGCATTTTTAGTACTTGGAGCTTGTATTGTTCATATCCTTTATACACACACACACACACACACGCACACTATGTATATATGTTTGTATATTCCATTTTCAATGTGTTTAGGGCAGGTACACATTTTTTTCCCATTACATCATCCATTGCATTAGTATAGTATCCTGCACAAATTACTCACTCAATGGAAGTTGTTGATTGATAGAATAAGATGATTAGTTTGTGGCATATTTGCATCTAGTACAGTGCCTGGCACATAGTAGGTACAAAATATTTTCTTTTTTTGAGACAGGATCTCGCTCTGTCACCCAGACTGGACTACAGTGCTGTGATCTCGGCTCACTGCAGCCTCCGCCTCCCAGGTTCAAGCAATTCTCTTGCCTCAGCCTCCCGAGTAGCTGGGACTACAAGTATGCGCCACCACGGGGTTTCACCATGTTGCCCAGGCTGGTCTCGAACTCCTAACCTCAAGTGATCTGCCTGCCTCTGCCTCCCAAAGTGCTGGGATTACAGGTGTGAGCCACCATATCTGGCCAAAATAAATATTTTGATAAAAATCTGTTTAGCTGTTAATTGAATGGATTCACTGGTCACTTTTCATTGCTTTATTATCAATTTAATTAGTCAACCAATAAGATAGTTTTACATAAGCAGATAACAAGGAAACAGTTACTTAGGTTACTGTAAGTATACATGACTTGAAAGTTGACTGTTGCAATTGGGATATATTACGTCAGAAATATATGTAGATATACATAAATACATTGCCATAAATACAGAGCTTGAAGCATGTTATAAGAGCTATACCTTTGTACAACAATTCCTTATTCTTAGTGTAAATGAGGTTATATAAAGTATTTGTTCTAAAAATTAAACACTACCCAACCGTTTTTCTGTGTCGCTTTTATTGATTAATTGTCATATTGATTCATTACTTGCTACATGTAAAAACAAAAGGCAAAAACTGGAGTAGGCTTTAGAAAATGCCTTGTAGGGAGTAATATATTACAATCAAAAAATGCTTAATGCCTATTATATTTCTTCTATTGTTAGAGTATAAAATATGTAGAGCAGTGGATTTTCTAATTGGACTTAAATTGAAACTCTGTCACTTACTAGTTGTGAGAGCTTGGGTCAGTTGCTTAATTTCTTTAAGCCTCAGTTTCCTCATAAGTAAACATTGGGTTAATAATGCATATTCCATGACCTAGGATTTCCACTCTTAGGCATATAACCAAAAGCAAATGCAATAAAAACAAAGATAAATAGCTGGGACTTAATTAAACGAAAGAGCTTTTGCACAGCAAAAGGAACAGTCAGCAGAGTAAACAGACAACCCACAGAGTGGGAGAAAATCTTCATGATCTATACATCTGACAAAAGACTAATATCCAGAATCTACAACGAACTCAAACAAATCAGTAAGAAAAAAAAATCCCATCAAAAGTGGGCTAAGGGCATGAATAGACAATTCTTAAAAAAAGATATACAAATGGCCAACAAACATACGAAAAAAAATGCTCAACATCACTAATGACCAGGGAAATGCAAATCAAAACTACAATGCGATACCACCTTACTTCTGCAAGAATGGCCACAACCAAAAAATCAAAAATCAATAGATGTTGGCGTGTTTGCAGTGAACAGGGATCACTTCTACACTGCTGGTGGGAATGTAAACTAGTACAGCCATATGGAAAACAGTGTGAAGATTCCTTAAAGAACTAAAACTAGAACTACCATTTGATTCAGCAATCCCACTACTGGGTATCTACCCAGGAGAAAAGAAGTCATTATTCGAAAAAGATACTTGCACACGCATGTTTATAGCGGCACAATTCACACCCGCACAATCGTGGAACCAACCCAAATGCCCATCAGTCAACAAGTGGATAAAGAAACTGTGGTATATTTATATGATGGAATACTATGCAGCCATAAAAAGGAATGAATTAACAGCATTTGCAGTGACCTGGAGGAGAATGGAGACTATTATTCCAAGTGAAGTAATTCAGGAATGGAAAACTGAACATCATATGTTCTCACAGATACGTGGAAGCTAAGCAATGAGGACACAAAGGCATAAGAATGATATAATGGACTTTGGGGACTTGGGCGGAAGAGGGGGAGGAGGGTGAGGGATAAAAGATTACAAATATCGTGCAATGTGTCGCTTGGGTGATGGGTGCACCAAAATCTCACAAATTGCCACTGAAGAACTTACTCATGTAACCAAATACCACCTGTATGCCAATAACTTATGGAAAAATAAAAAAATAATAATAAAAAGAAATGTCTGCATATATTTTCACCAAAAGGAATGTACAGGAAACTTAATAGTAGCAATATACATAATAGTCCCAAACTGGAGCGTTCCTAAGTGCCCATCGATAGTAGAATGCATAAATATAGTATGGCATATTCACACAGAGAAAACTGTATGGAGCTAAGAAGAAACTATAACTACATTCAGCACTATGCGTGATTCTTACAGACCTGGGGTTGAGCGAAAGAAGACTGACACAGAAGAATACATATTGTATGATTCTATTAATGTAAAATGTTAATGCTAGTAAAACTAATATGTACTGGCCGGGCGCAGTGGCTCACACCTGTAATCCCAGCACTTTGGGAGGCCGAGGCAGGCCGATCACCTGAGGTCAGGAGTTTGAGACCAGCCTGACCAACATGGGGAAACCCTGTTTCTACTAAAAATACAAAATTAGCCGGGTGTGGTGGCACATGCCTGTAATCCCAGCCACTTGGGAGGCTAAGGCAAGAGAATCACTTGAACCCGGGAGGTGGAGGTTGCGGTGAGCCGAGATTGTGCCATTGCAGTCCAGCCTGGGCGACAAAAGCGAAACTCCATCTCAAAACAAACAAACAAATAAACGAAAAACTAATATGTACTATTAGAAGTAAGGTATTGGTTCCCTTGAAGGGGGAAAGTTTGTGACGGAAAGGAAGCAGAGGGACAGCTTCTGCGGTGCTGATCAAATTCTATTTCTTGATTTGGCTGCCAGTTTCCCAGGTGTGCTCAGTGTGAGAAAATTCAAAGAGGTATAGAATTAGGGCATACTAACTTACCTGTATTTTATTTTATTGTCACAAAACATTTACAAATTAGGTTAATATTTATCTCCTAGAGTTAACATGAGGATTGAGTCGAATGGCATTTATGAAAGTGCTGAGCAGTCACTACACTAAATAAACAGTCCTTTGTAATATGTTTTATACCTATACCCCAAATATCTTGCAGATAAAGTCTTTGTATAATCTGTATCATATATATTTTTAATGCAATACGTGACATAATGAGGCTTACACTAATACCTTTCAGAACATATTCGTTCTTTCTTCGTCTCCCATCCTGCAGACATTCACAAACAGAAAAAGGGTACCAGACTACTCAGAATGCTTGTTCTAACAATTCTAATAAAGCTTCATCGTCAGATTGCTATCTATGAATTTTTCCTTGCCGAAAATGTGCACACACATAGCAACTATGTAATAGTACCCATCATACACTAATAACAAGTGAACAGCAGCAGAATGGAGCTTATAATAGAACAAAACCAAACTACAGTCAGAGCAAAAAGCCCTTCTATTTTTTCAACTAACAAGAAAAAATATTGCTTGAAATTGTGATCTGGCAGTCCATCTCCAAGAAAATAAGATGAAATGACTTCCTACATCATCAATTTACAGATCAGAGCCCAAAAGATATAAATATTGTGCTGTGCAGTTCTTTTTGTCGCTTTAACTGAACAGAGTGTGCTGGAGACTGATATAATCCCTGAATTCTCAAACTGAGCATTAACCGCAAATTGCCCTAAAGACTGGATAATTTTTAAAGAAAAGAATCAAACATGACTACTTTTATTTGCCAGATTTCTATCTGGATATATTATGAGTAATTTTATTTTGGGTTGCTCACTAACAGTAGTCAAACTGTTCCTGATTATATTTCATCCATTACTCAATCTAATTAATACATTGAAGTTAAAGGATGGTGATTGAATGGTTGAGTGTTATAATGAAAGCATTATACCCTAAAACTAAGCATCCGTAGTAATTATTATCATGCATATATGCTACATGCTTAGACCTCCATGTCTCTGTAAAAAAAAATTCCTGGGGAAATAGTATTTCGTGGTTCCTGAAAATGCTTTGCATTTACTTTTTTGATCAATACAAGTAACTATATTAATGTTTCAAGATCAATGTTGAACCTGCTTCTTGAAATCTTTAATCAACTTTTCCCTAGTGAAAGCAAAAACAAGAAACATTAGAGGCCTATTATAATCGATTTTTCTTAGAACTGCAAAAATGTTTGTGAAGCAGCAAGAGAAACGAAGGGAAAAAATCTAAAGCAATTAGATATGGCATTTCAAAAGGTGGACCTGTTTATCTGGAGACAAAACACCAACTGCAAAATTCTTCTTAGCTAACTTTATGACAACACTCCCCCAAAGCAATGATACAATCCCATTTAGAAAATGAAGGACAATCCTATTGAGTTAAGCTAAGAGATGAGACAAAAATGCTGATGTTTGATGAAGTAAATGGAATTCTAACGTATTGCTACTGGTTTCCATGATCCTCATAGACTAGCTTTTCTGAAGTATACTACATGATTCACCCATCAGCCATGGTTGGTTTTATGAAGTAAAGAATGTTAGCAGTCAGAGAAAGTGCCTGATGTAGTTTGGATGTTTGGCCCCTCCAAATCTCATGTTGGCATGTGATCCCCAATATCGGAGGTGGAGCGTGGTGGAAGATATTTAGGTCGTGAAGGGGAATCCCTCATAAATGGCTTGGTGCTCTCCCCATGGTAGTGAGTTACCAAGAAATAACGATTGTTAAAAGGAGTCTGGGACCTCCCCGCTGTTTCTTTTGCTTCATCATTCTTGCTCCCTCTCTTGCCATGTGACACTCCTGCTCACCTTTCACCTTCCATCCTAAGTAAAAGCTTCCTGAGACCTCACCAGAAGCCAAACAGATGGTGTTGCTAGGCAGAACTGTGAGCCAAATAAATCCTTTTTTCTTTTTTTTAATTTAACTTTTATTTTAGGTTCAGGGGTAAATGTGCAGGTTTGTTATATAGGTAAACCTGTGTCTTGGGAGTTTTTTTGTACAGATTATTTTGTGGCAATTCCTCAAAGACCTAAAATCAGAAATACCATTTGACCCAGCAATCTCATTACTTGGTGTATACCCAAAGGAATATAAATCGTTCTATCATAAAGACACATGCTTATGTTCACTGCAGCACTATTCACAATAGCAAAGTCATGGAATCAACCTGAATACCCATAAATAGTAGACTGCATAAAGAAAATGTGGTACATATATACCTTGGAATACAATGCAGCCATAAAAAAATCTCCTTCCTTTATAGGATACCTAGCCTTAGGTATTCCTTTATAGCAATGCAAGACAGACTAACACATTACCCCGAAGCAGGCATGCTTCCCTTTGAAAGACTAATGTTTTGAAGGGAGTGACGATGTGATTGGTCTCCTTATTCAAGGTTGTTCACTCATGAATACTAGGCTTATATGGCAAGATCTCTGTTTTCCTACAAGCAGAAGTGTTACAGATAATATAACTGAAATCATGTACTTTCTTTTTTTTTTTTTTTTTTTTTTTTTTTTTTTTTTTTTTTGAGTCAGAGTCTGGCTCTGTCCCCCAGGCTGGAGTGCAGTGGCACCATTTCGGCTCACTGCAAGCTCCGCCTCCCAGGTTCACGCCATTCTCCTGCCTCAGCCTCCCGAGTAGCTGGGACTACAGGCGCCCGCCACCATGCCCTGCTAATTTTTTTGTATTTTTAGTAGAGACAGGGTTTCACTATGTTGGCCAGGATGGTCTCGAACTCCTGACCTCGTGATCCGCCCACCTCAGCCTCCCAAAGTGCTAGGATTACAGGCTTGAGCCACCGCGCCCGGCCGAAATCATGTACTTTCAAGAAGTTTGACACCTCAGAAATTATTATTCCTTTTTGAAAGTCTACAGGATGACAGAAAATGTGAGTGGAAAGATTATAGACACTGTTTGCCTTTCCTTGCCCAACTCCTTTCACCACTCAAGAGGGGCACAAGCACTTCACTAGGTGCAATATTGGGACCATTAATTTCTTCAGAACACATCCAATTCCTTAATTCTTTCAGTAAGATTGAGATATTGGAGCAGTGTTTCTTAATTACAGGTATGTGAGTAGGTGTCATTGGGAATGTGAGATTGTGTGTGTGTGTGTGTGTGTGTGTGTGTGTACTGCTTTTCCTAACTTTGTATCATGAGTGTCTCCAGTTTTATCAGATTCTCAAGAGGATCCACCAGCCCCAAAAGTTTTAAAAGCATTGTTTTGCCAGTTTGAAAAACATTACTTAATTTATGCTTCTTGGATTCAAACCTATTGCACTCCCTCTAAATCTCGATTCCTCTTTTCTTTCTCCCCAATTCATCTTCTTTTTTTTTTTTAAAAAATTGTTTATAACATTCCCTGCTGGATTCTCTTTCTCAGTATCACTTTCTCCAAGTAATATGAATTCATCACTTGATATCTTTGTATCTGTTCAGTTGCTTTGGAAATCCAAATACGAAATCTGAAATAAACCAACAATGCAGACAGGAAGAGAAGACCTTCAAAAGGCTATCAAAGTAGTTAACTACGTCTTATATTATTCATATATTTGACTATAAGAGACCAAAGAACAAAAATGACTCATGTTAAACTGCAGAATTTCATGGAAACATAAATGCCACATTTATCTTAAATATAATCTTTAATCGATGAAGTTAGGTATAGAAATATATGGCTCCATTGCAATAGTTAAAAAAATTATTGGTTTACAAGAAAGTACCATTTTCATAAATTTGTTATTTGAAGGAAAATTAACAAAAAATGTTTCTAGTGGTTCTTCTATTTTCAAGTTATTCTTAGAGATGTCTTTCCATTTGAGTAAATTTTTTGTTTTCCGGAATTTGCTTAATGCAGAACCCAAAGTCATTAGTAGAAATCTGCCAGTGGTCAAGTCCATGGTGCCTAGAAAAGCCCAGCTTAAATGAAGAAAATGAAAGAAGCAATGGACCTCGCATATGTTCTTGTTTCTTATTGGGATAAGATCTTGCATATGTTTTTGTTTCTTATTGGGGTCTTACTATTACAAGACGATGATACCCTATTCCCAAATGGATGGTTCATACTCCAGTTTGGCATAGAGTATCATTCTTGAACAATGAGAAAAGTGGCAGAGTTTAGTGGCCAATCTCCTAAAAAAAAAAAAAGTCCACTTAGTTATTTCAGTCATCTATACCTACATTTTAGAATGATCCAAAGAAACACTTTAGGAATTAAAATTCCTTTGCATGATTCTCTCCATTTACTTTGGGTGAATGAAGAGATTTGCCACAAACTAATGCATGAAAACCACATGTCTATTGCTTATTTATCAACATGCTAAGATATGGACATACAACCTGAATTAAACTTAGTCCCTGCCTATAAGGAGCTCACACAGTCTAGTGGAGGAGACAGACGTTCTGTGAATATAGAGGAATAAACAAACTCAGTTTTTCCTATTATACTGTCACAACACATCTGGTTCATCTGTGGGGGTTTTCCCCCACACATCAAGCCAGCAATTAATTCTGCAGTGGACACCACCTGGGTGTACTCTAATTCAATTCAATTCTGACACTATTTACACTTGAGATAGCATCAAATTCCACAGGTTAAGGGCTCAGTCCCACGAGATGACCGCCTCCCCCAACTTCTGATGCCAATTGCAAGCCCCAGGTTATTTTACCTGTGCTTCTAACTTACCAGCTATAAATTGGAGCAGCTCACAGAACTCGGAGAAATACTTGCTTTAATTATTGTAAAAAATAGTACAAAAAAGTACATATGAAGAGATACATCGGGTAAGGCACATGGAAAGGGGTGCGGGGGCTTCCATGCCCTCTCCAGGTGAACCACCCTCCACAAATCTCCACATGTTCAGCTATCTGGAAGCTCAAATTACAGAGGCAACTGAAGAAATTTACTGAGAAATGTCACCCAGGGAATTATCACTTGGGAATCTGTTCCAATAGCATCAACAAGGGGCTGTGATAAACTTAGGCGATGTCAGGTATTGCAAAGACCTTTCCTGCATTAGGAAGAATAATGGCAATGCCAGTTCACTGCAAGTAAAAGGTGTGGATGCTGATTAAGTGCCTTACTTTCAGAGCACTGTGTTTTTATTCAGAGCCTCACTTCACCACTAGATTCTGTAAGGAAAAAATGTGCGTAAATAATTAACGGACACCTTGTTTGGTAAGATCAAGATCATGATTTCTTTTTTTTTTTCCTCCTCAGAGTTATAGGCACAAATCTGCCTTTCAGTGAATTACACAATTCCAATTCAATTCTTAAATCAAGAGGCACTGTTTAGAGTGTTTTATTTTAAAAATCCATAAACAGAAAAATCTTCTGATGAGTTATCTAAAAATGGGCTGATTATTATCCTAGTTTATATAGAAGTGAATATCCTTTGGGCAGCAAACATTACTCCTCTCCTAGCTGTGTGCATTATGTTCAGGACTTATCTTCATTAGGACTTTTACCTGAGGGGCTGAGGTGTGTTCCGGTGTCCAGACTTGCTGGAGAGGTTCACGCTCTGGCTAGGTAAGTAAAGAATGCTCATATTTATTCTTCCTCATTGTCTCCTGTTTATGTGTCCTTTTAATAGATATTCACACAGCGCTGAGGCTGTAAACCTCCTATCCAGATGGCAGACCACTCTTTGAAGGAATATTTTCAAAGGTCCCTGTCCAAATGACAACAGTTAATTTCTTCCTAACATGGTTATTTGTGCCATAGAGCAATAGGAGGCACCTAATTTGGGCCATATAGACTTGGCAATTCATGTATAATTGTTGGCTTATTGAGCCAATGGTATTTTCACTTGCATGAATAAACTCACTTTCATACTCTTGCTGATGCGTTTTCTGGTACCTAAATGTAAGCCAAAACTGCTTCCATATTTATCGGTCATTATTCACAGCCAGAAATTCCTCATGTTTTTTCATATGCAGCATGAACAAGAAACAACAGAACCAATGAATAAACAACTCTTGCACTGCCAACTTTAAAAATTTTATTGAAAATATATTTGTTTATGTTATATATATTTAGAGAAGTGCACAGATCATAAGTGTATGCCTCAGTGAATTTTCATAAAGTGAACATATTTATGTAACCAACACTCATATCAAGATACAAACTGTTACCTAGAAACCTCACTTGGTAAGCTTGTAGTCACAACCCCTCCTCCTGGTATAACCATTATTCTGACATCTAACACCGTTTACTAGTTTCTCTGTATTTGAACTTTGTAGCAATAAAAAAAATATATATTCAATGTGTATTCTTCTGTGTCAAGCTTCATTTACTCATTTTGAGATATTTGCCTTTGCACATGTGAGTAGTTATAATTTGCTTGTTCTCACTGCTTTATAGTATTCCATTGTAGGAATATACCATGATATATTTATCTTCTCTATTGTTGATAAGCAATTGGGTGCTTTTCAGTTTAGGGCTATTACTAACAGGGCTGCTATGAACATTTTTGTCTGTGTCTTTTGGTGCACATTTTTTTTGACCTGTCTCCATCTTGCTATAATTAGAAGAAAAATTATGAAGTGAAGTGAAAATATCAATCTGAAAAAGATAAACCAATGATGCCACTGTTATCTGGGACTTGCTATGTGACTAATTATATTTTGAGCATAAACAACTCCCTCTGCCACAGTGCTTTTCCTCAGCAACCCAAACTCATTGAGTAACTTAGCAAAATGGCCCCAAGACACTCCTGTTCTCATTTGAAAATCAACCAAATAGCAGTTAGGGATGAAAGCAAAACTTAGGATAAATATATGCAAGTTTAAAGCCATATAGAACAGCACAGCCAAAAACACTCATTAAAATTACTCATGGACAAAAGAGATTTGCACTAATTAAAATGCTCAGTCACTGTATAGTGGGCTAAGAGAGAAGACTGACTTAGCACCAAATGGCTTTGTTTTATGGCTTTACATCAAACTTTTGAAATATTTTCAGTTAAGGAAATGAAAGAAATATGAAAAGCAAATCCTCACAGGGAAACAGATAAAATATCACAGACCTAAGGAGATGCATTATCATCATTGTGGAAGCATTTTCTATAACATTTATGAATTTGGGCAATTTTTATTGCACTTGTTGTGAAGGGACAATTGAGCAGGTGCCATTTTATGAGGTACTAATTCTGTAGTGATTCCCAAGTGGAGAATCCACACATAAGGGTCAATTATTATGAGTCTAATAGAAATGCTGTGATTGGGAAAAATGCAAAGTAGCATTAATCTCCCCATTGCTCCCTTGAGCAGAGTTCAGCTGTCAATTTTAGTCCTGAAGAGCCTGGAGACCACAAACATGGCCAGAAGGATTTCAGATTTGTTACATCAAGGACAGAGTGAGCTGAACATTTTTAATCTAACCTGGAAAGCCAGTGCCTAATTTTAAAATTATAAGAATATGTAAAAGAAAAGAAGATTAAATTTTATTCCTATCATTGAAATATAGACTGGATGTTTCAGCATATTATCCTGAAATTTTAACCTTCAAGTTCAAAATCATCCCTATTTAAAACCCAACATCCTGATTCTCTGGCTTCTATTTGAGTATTTACGTGACTAATCCTAATCATGGGGGATTTTATTCAGGTGATATGGGATTTATATTCCTACTTCTCATGAAAATCAGAACGGCCACAAATTTTTCTAAAACTTGAAACAATAAATGTGAAATACATACCACCATTATTACACATTTGTTACTTATTAAGGTTAGATTTCATCCAGCATGTGTTTGCATGATATTCACATAGAGTACCATTTACCACATACAGATGGGGCCGTAGATGTGGGGAAAAAAAAGAGGGAAAGGTGAAAAGAATCTAGCATTTATTGATCACCTATTACGTGTGAGGTAACAAGCTCAATATTTTATATGTGGCAGCTCATTTAATCCTTTCAGTAATGACTCAGGTATGATTTATTAAGCTCTCTACAGATCAGAAAGTTGAGGTGCATTGAGGTTAAACATCTTGTACCAGTGTTACCCTCTAGTGAATGGTGGATTCAGGAATCAGAGCCATGTCTGCCTGCACACAATACTTTTCTGCCACACCACTTGGCCTTCTCATTCTAAGGACCAATTCGCTGATAGTTAAGATACTTAATGTCCTATAAGAAAGCTTGAAATTAACATGCTTATGCTCATGCTCATGCTCACGCTCATCTGCCAGTGCACCAAACAGTTCTCCAAGTTCAAGGCTGTTGTCTCTCTGTCTTAGTTCATTTGTGCTGCTATAACAAAATACTTGACACTGAGTAATTGATAAGGAACAGAGTTTTATTTCTTACAGTTAGGAAGCCCAAGATCAAGGCACTGGCAGGTTTGGTTGTCTAGTGAAGGCTGCTGTCTCTGCTTCCAAGATGGCTCCTTGTTGCTGTGTCTTCTGGATGGGAGGAAGGCTGTCCTTATGTTACAGGAAAGGGGTCCTGATCCAGACCCCAAGAGGGGGTTCTTGGATCTCACGCAAGAAAAAATTTAGGGCAAGTCTGCGGTGCAAAGTGAAAGCAAGTTTATTAAGAAAGTAAAAGAATAAAAGAATGGCTACTCCGTAGACAGAATAGCCCCAAAGACTGCTGGTTGCCCATTTTTATGGCTATTTCTTGATGATATGCTAAACAGGGGGTGGATTATTCATGTCTCCCCTTTTTAGACCATATAGGGTAACTTCCTGATGTTGCCATGGCATGGCGCTGGTGGGAGTGTAGCAGTGAGGATGACCAGAGGTCACTCTTATTGCCATTTTGGTTTTGGTTGACCCCTTCACTGCAACCTGTTTTATCAGCAAGGTCTTTATGACCTGTATTTTGTGCTGACCTCGTATCTCATCCAGTGACTTAGAATGCCTTTTCTATCTGGGAATGCAGCCCAGTAGGTTTCAGCCTCATTTTACCCAGCTACTATTTAAGATGGAGTTGCTCTGGTTCACATACCTCTGACATTTACATGGTACAAAGTGGAAGGTGGAAGAGCAAGTGAGAGCTGAATGCTGGTTGAAGCCTCTTTTATTAAGACCTTTGACCCATTCATAAAGGGAAGAGCCCTCGTGGACTAATCATCTTTTAGGGCCCCAATTCTTACTACTATCACATTGGCCATTAAGTTTCAACACCTAAATTTTGGAGGGGACACATTCAAACCATAACACTCTCATATCAATTTTGACACCAGCAAAGTTTTTTTGAGGAATCTCAAGGGATGCTTGCCAACTTCCAGTTATGGGTTTCAGAACAGCAAGGAAGGTTCAGCCATCAGTTGCAGACTGGCCTGGACCAAAGTCAAGATGTCAAGAAGGGACAAGACACAATCCCCAGACCAATACTCCCTCGATTTGAAACAGTCCACATCCCCATTTCCTCATGCCTTACCCAAGTTTGCTCTTTTCCCTGTATCCAGTCTCCTCCAACTCCAAAACATCCTCTATGCTGCTGCCAGAGTCTTAAGGCTTCTAAAATGCAAATCTATGCCACCTTGACTCTGAAAAATTGTTTAATGACTCCACATAGAATTATGACAACATTTAAAATTCTTACATCAGCACACAAAAATGGGGCCCCTTCTTCCCTCTTTGGCCTTGCCTCTCCCCTCATCTCCTTTCACCCTCACATCTTTGTCTCTGGCCATTATTTCAGAAAATCCCTGTATGTGACAAGCTGCTTCTTATATCTATGCCTTTTCCCATGCAGTTTATCTACCTGGAATACTTTTCCTTCCCTTTTTTCCTAAGTAAATCCAACTTTGTCATTCATAGCTCAACTCCAGCATTAATTCCTCTAAGCCTCAATGTCTGATTTGTATGTCTTGATGTGTACTCAAATATGACAGGATTACATTATTGAATTCTAAGAATTTGCGTTCCAGTGTTTCCTATTACAAGGTAAGCTTCTCGAAGACAGGAACTATAATATCAGGAATGTTACTCTCTGTAAATAGCATGAAAGCATGGGCTCTGCTCCATGTTTCTTGAATTTAAATCTAAACTCTATCATTTACTGAACGTCTGACTTCTTCCTTCTAAGCCTTGCTTCTCATCTATGAAATGGAGCGTTATCTCCCTTGCAGGGTTACCGTTAGGATTAAGTGATATTAACCCATGTAAATAAAGCACAGTGCCTGCCATATGGTAAGTACTCAATAAATGTTAGCTATTATCATAATGAGAAGAAAAGCAACCATTTACTTAATGAATAATTATTCTCAATGTGTAATAATAATGACTATGAATGCAACAACATATTAATAGTGTTTTGAAAGACTTTTACCTTTGTCAAAACTATTATAGGAACTCTTAACAAGAGATAACAGTTTTGGTAATTAATAGAGGAAGGAAACTAAGATGTCTTTTGGTATCCTTGCTCCATTTTGTAGATTCAAGAATTTATAGAATTGAGGCCCTATAACATCAAATGTACCAGTTAGGGTTTGATTGAAGAAGCAGAACATGAAATAACGGCTTTCTTCTATGTATTAGACCTTGGGCAATTGAGGGAGCTGTTGAAGAAGTCTATGCAAAGCTATTGCTTTCATGTCTGGTGGTGGGTCCAAAGTCACTGTGGGTCAGCAGAATCAGCAATCAGGAAGCAAAGCTGGACCCGAGATGAAAGAGTGGGAGAAGACAAACTAGAACTTTTGCAAACAAACTGGAACCCACCAGGACAAACTGTCTCCCACTAACTCCAATCTTAATAATATAAATAACCTGAAAAAGGAGACAGTATCCTTTGCCATAGAATTATACACATGCTTGGCTCAAGTCTTGGAGAAACTGAAGGGCAAGACCTGGTGGAAGCTGAACAAGTTAAGACCTGGTGGATGCTGGAACCAATAAAGTGAGCCAGCAGATAGGCAACGACATGCGTGAGCAATAGCAGTGCTTGAAGCCCTGCGCTGGCCTTTAGGTCATAAAGGCTGCTCACTTGCACCTTCTTAATCTCATGTAAATTTCTCTTGGGGCCAACCTTAGCCACAAGGGAGAGGAAATACTGGAAATGCAGTTCCAACTCAGGTGAACTGACACACCAAGTAACAACTCTAAAGATACATACTTGTAAAACTGTCCCTAGAAGCCAATTTTCTTCCCATTAGATTACTCTCCCATCAATAATAGTATCAATCTCAAGGATGATAAGAATGTATATTTTACTTTGGATGGATGAAGTATTAAAATTTTGAAAGTAGACCTCAAATCAGCAGATTTTCATCAAAAGAATGCTATTCTTTCCAGTAATTCTCATGAACTTTGTTTTGTAGTAGCAAATGGTCTGTGAAATCATTCAGGCCTTAACTCGTTACTCAATACATCATCCATGTTGGAAAATTTTGGCTTAACACCAATCTATAGAATATTCTACCTCTTGACAAAATAGGAAGGGTTATTTCCAGAGAAATTTTCAGAGAAATTTCTGAATTTTTCAGTTTTGTTCAAGATCATAGAAACCCATTTTCACTTACTTGGAAGCTTTTGGTCTCTCAGAGTTGGTCTAGTCTAAGACCATAAAACCACAAGTAGCCACCAATCTTTTCTTTAAAAATTTTGTGAAAACCCTTTCAACACTCCAAACTCTACTGCTTTAATAGTAAGGAAAATTTTACCTATAGGAGAACCTGGGTTTCTATGCAACCTTTGATTTAAGTAGCTTCATCCAACTAGTTACATATTGCTCCAAAAGCTGTGAAGTACAATGAACAAAACACTCAACTGAAAGCCATGTGATTTTTTAAGAAGTACCTCTAGGTGGCCCCAGAGTTCTGCTTCTGCTCTGAAATCTGGGTTCTTAGTCTTCACTAACATGGCGACTCCAGGGGAGGGAGGAGGGATAGCACTAGGAGATATACCTAATGTAAATGACGAGTTAATGGGTGCAGCACACTAACATGGCACATGTATACATATGTAACAAACCTGCACCGTGTGCACATGTACCCTAGAACTTAAAGTATAATAAAAAAAAGAAAATTCCATCCAATAATTAGATAACATTTATTAAAATAAATAGCACTATTATTAGCACAAAAAAAACCATGGCGACTCCAACACATTTTCATCGTGATAATTACTAATTTATGGCAAGCTATAGCCCCTTGTCTCCGTTCCATTCCATTCCATTCTAACATAATAATAACTTGTTTTAAGTGCTCTTTTTTTCACAACACATTTCTTCAATTCTCCTCACAGCTAGCTCTTGTCTTGCCTTTCCTTTAGATGATTTAGCACAAAAAACATGAATCAGTAGAGTCTCCTAATACTCCATTTTGTATATAGCATATAAAGTACTTTTTAAATATCCCAACTGATTTTTGAATTTTCATTTGCTTTGAGAAGGACAGTAAAGGCGCTTTAACTGTGCCTGGGAACCGTTTTTCCCATGGTAAATAGCAGATTTCAAGAATGTGGCTTCTTCATCTCTGGCTGAACCTCCACTTGAAGGGCTTTGGTTATTCACATAAGACTCTCCATGTCACATTCAGGGCTAATTCACAGGGCATGTTTGCCTGAGAGAGCCGGATTTCCAGGGGTTGGACTGAGATGTTAGAAACCTCAATGTGAGGATGGGAACTGGCTTCAGAGTACACTTTTAAAGCGCTTGTTTTTCTGAACCGGGGAACCAGAGTTCAGCAGCATCTTCAGAGTAAGGACCTTCTGCTTGGGGATCAGTATCAGGAATATTTCCATGCAAAGCTCAACTCATGTCCTCCCCTGTAGTTTTTTTTTTCCCCTTCTGTGACCAGTCCTGTCTGCCATTCTTGCTAATTCTTTCTATGCTATTAGGTGGAACAAGAATATTTACTGATAATTGCCTAACACACCATGTATCCCAAAGATGTTTTAGTTTAATGATATATTATCTAATATTAGAATAAAGCAGTGATTAATACTTTGGGGTTTAGAGTAAGAGAGACGTGTGCTGAATTCTAGCTCTGCCATTCGCTAGCTGTGCCACCTCAGAAAAAGTAGTTGACTCCTTTGAGTTTGGTTTCCTAAATGATACTATAAAAACAATACCTCAGGGCCTTTCTGCGAGGATCAAATAAAATGTTAGTGGATATAATGATTAGCACTGAGAGTGCATGCCATAAAGTGGTAGCTCTTACTATTTTAATATTGATTATACTGAAGTGAAATTAATGGCACCAGATAGGAACAAGTTTAAAGCCTGAATAGAAACACAAGATGTGGTACAGACTCCATGCTTTCAACTTGTTCCTATCTGGTGCCATTAATTTCACTTCAGTATTTCACTGTTTATGAATTGTGAGACCTTGGGAACATTACTTAACCCCCTATGTGTTTGTCTCTTCATCTGCAGATTGGGGAGAATAGGTACTTCTTTTGGGCCATTGTGAAAATTTTAAAAAAAATACACATAATGTACTTAAGAAGGATATAGTATATAACCAATACACAATCAAGTTCATCCCTCTTCTAATCATCCCTCAGAATGAGCTATCTGTATATAGAAAAACCTGATTTTAATATGTGCTTTTTCATTTGTTAGACATTCTTGAGTAAAAAAGCAAAGCACTCTGATTGAGGGTGGCAAGCTATGAAAAATTAGCCTCTAAGCAACAAACTGGACAAATTTTGAGAACAGGACAGAGAAAATGGCTCTCATATCTTTCATACCACACACATTTTTTCCCAAATTGCTTTGCAAGTTATTGTAGGGGATATGACATTTAAATAAGTGTCATTGCATATAGGTGTCCACAGATTTCAGGAAAAGGAAAAGTTGGAAGTGGAATTAGATATTCCTGAGTGTACATAACAATCATGGGGAGGTTGTTTAAAAATGCAGAACCTCAATTCTCATCACAGAGAGTCTAAGTATATATAGTCATGCTCAGGACCCCACATTTTCAGAAGAATTTCAGGTGATTCCAGTACCCTACTTTGAGAATCATGACAGTAAGGACCTTTAAAACTTGTAAAATTCCATTTCTAGAAACTCAGACTCTAAGACCAAGATGTTATCACTACTTATTCTAGTCTTAAAGAATGTGCCCAACTATTTGTGTACAAATGTATGTGCAAGAATGTTTGTTATTGATAAGGGTGAAAGTTCAGCAGCAGTATAAATGTCCAGCAATAAAGGATTCCTTAAGTAAATCATGTCAGTTCCATCTACATGCTGGAATGCTATGTAGCCATTAAAATTAAGACAATCTTTACATGCTCATAATTTAGTGGTAGGTGAAAAGAGAAGATAGTGTAGATGTATACACTATGCATCCATTTGTCAAAAAATATATGCACAGAGGCTAAAGGATATATGCCAAAGTGCTATTGTGCTTAGTTCTGGATAGAAGGTTATGGATAATTTTACAATTTCCTTTGTGCTTTCTAGTGCATTCAAGATTTTATGCATTTAATGTCTGTTAGCTTCGTGATTCGAAATTTTAAAGTATATTTTTAAGATTAAAAATGTCAGCGTATATATGCATTGCTCAGTAAACACAATTGCCAAGAGAACTGTAGTAGGCAGAATAATGGGTATCCCAAAATATCCATGTTCTAATTCTCAGAGACTGTGATATCTTACCTTACGTGGCTAAAGGGACTTTAAATATCTGATCAGGGGTTTGTCAGAGACCTTAAGATAGGGATTATTCCAGTATCTGGTGGACCCAATTTAATCAAATGAGTCCCTAAAAGCAGAGAACTTTCATGGGCTGCGGTCAGAGAGAGATGCAATGACAGAACAGTCAGAAAGACAGATGTGAGAATGACTCACCCTGCCTTTGCTGACTTTGAAGATGGAGGAAGGGAACCCCAAGACAAAGAATGCTGATGGTCTCTAGAAGCTGGAAAAAGGAAGAACACAGATTTTCTCCTCAGGGCTCCAGAGAGGACTGAAGTTCTTACTTACATCTTGATCTTAGCCCAGTGAGATCCGTGTTGAACATCAAGCCCAGAGAACTGGAAGATGATAAATGTGTGTTGCTGTAAACTGCTAAGTTTGTGGTAATTTGTTACAGCAGCAACAGAAAACTAATACAAAAGCAAAGCTAAACATTTCCCAGCGTTTAATCTTTTTACTGCTGTGTAGACCCTCTGCCACAATCAGTAATCAAAAGTTTTGACTCACCCTGATGTATAGAAAAAGGAGTTTTACTATCTCACATAACCAGAAACAGGGTGGACTTTATCACAGGGTATCAGAACTCTGGCTGTTGACAGTTCTCTTGGCCCTGGACTCTACTGTGTATTGACAAGATGACTGCCCCGGCACCAGGCCTCACTTCCACACACGATAATGTCCAGAGAAGGAGCAGGACTGTCTCTTCCTGTGTCTTCTACATAAGAGTGAGGAGGTTTTCCTAACACCCGTCAGCTATGTATGTTGTGATTCTGAGCGTGAAATCTAGAACCAGACTGACTGGATTAGAATAACAATGCTGTTACTTAGCAGCTGTGTAGCCCTTCTTGGACAAGTTACTTAATCTTTTTGTGCCGAATTTTCCTCAACTGTGAAGTGCAATAAGTACATTTTGTTCTACCTCATTGAGGTATTACATAAGTTATTATTTGTATAGAGCTTAGAACGTTAGTTGGCACGTAATGTATATAGTAGATTGTTGTAGTATTTGTTCAAGTCTCCATGTACTCACACCCTTGGGCCGCTTCCACACTGACCTTGGGCTCAGCCATGTAACTTGCTTTGGCCAATGAAAGAATAGTAGGCATGACATAAGCAGAGATATGCAAAGCACTTGCTTATTGGGGGCTTGCCTTTTCTTGCTACTCTGAACACCGTCATATGAAGCAGCCCAGGGCAGCCTGCTGGAGAGGAAAGACCCACTGCTTCTGTTGCTTTGTCCAACAACTAGACATACGAATGAAGCCATCCTGGACCAACCAGTTACCAGTCATCCCTCCAGCTGACCACAGATGCCTGAGCAAGTTCAGTCCAGGTTAGCCGAGTCAGCCCAGACCTGTAGAGCCTCACAGCCAACCCATAGAATTGTGAAACAAATAAAGTCACTCAGTTTTGGGGGTGGTTTGTTATGTACCAAATATTAATTAAGACTAACTGATACAGTGAGCACTCAATAAGAATTAGCTATAATTTGCTATTGTGCTTCATTGACCAATCACCAACAATGAGGTGATTAATGAAACAGTCATAACAATGATCAATTTAAACCAGAGGCTCTCCACCCTGGTATCATTAAAGGTAGGTGAAGCATTAGCAAGAGACAAAGGTATTTCTAGTGTGCAGTCAGAGTTGGGCACATTTGATTTGGAGTAATCATTGAGAGGGAATGTATATTGATATGTCAGTCATTATGATCATTACACGCATGGTCACATAGCTGGTCAATGGCAGAGCAGTGACATTGGCTAGATCACCAGAGACACTGCCTGGTGTTTTTTTCCTATCACTTCATGCTGTGGAAAACAGTGATATCCTCAGGCATTCACAACAAGTTAATTACCGGGCATATTGTCCAACAGCAGAAGAAAACTTGTTCACACTGTTTTTCTTTGAGCTGCACATATTCTGAGGCAAAATTAAAAAAAAAAAAAACAACTTCAGATAACATTACTGAGACCTTTTTTCTTTTTTCCTGCATGCCCAGCAGCTGGTGAGTGTTCAGCATTAGATATGAGAAGTTAAGCTGAATAAACTGGAGGAAAACCTTCTGGAGAAAGCAAGCTCAGCTTAAAAAAAAAAAAAAAAAAGTGCTAAGTTTGCCGACTCAAGAGCCCAGGACAGCTTAATAAAATTGAACAGAGGAAAACCAATTAAACACTTTAAACTGCTATTCTGGAGCTCACCAAAACAACACAAATCAAAACAGAAAATATTCAATTATTAGTAGCAGCCGGATCTTAGTGAAAGTTTTTTTAGTTAAGTCAAGTCCACCCTCTTGCTGTTGCTTCCCAGAGGGCCAAATGATTTTTCAATCTCCAGAAAGTACTTCACTGTGGATTTGCCCACAGGGATAGTCAAAGAAATACTAATGGCCTAATGCATAGCTCTGAACGTCCTACTTCTCCTTTCAAAAACTTTCAGGTGCCCCCCATGGCTTATCAATATCCTTTACCTGCTAGAGAAAGCCTTTTGCAATATGACCCTCACCCCCATACCTTTCCTACTTTATTACTTTCCCTACATGTGGCCTGAGTTCTTGGCAAACTGTGGAGCTCACTGTCCCCTAACAAATCCTGTTCTCTGTGGCTTCTTTGTGCTTATGCCCTGCTCCAACTCATCCTCTCCATATATCCCCACTGGTTAAATAACCCATTTTTCAAAGCCAACCTCAGATGCTAACTTCTTAAAGGCTTCCCTCATCTTTTGTAAAAACTCACCAGCCACAGACCACCTGTGACACAACTGTAGTCAACGTGGATTTAACTTGCTGTAGTTCAGATGAATGCATCAGAGGAACCATCAGTATTCGGGTTTGTGCTGAATGATTTAAGAAGGGTTTAAAAAGGTGGGGGGCATTTCTGGATTGGATGCTGTCAAGAAGCAGGGACCACTTGGTAATTAGGTATCTTGATACATTTTATCCAAAGGGCAGGAGAATGAAAGCAACGTCAGAATTGTCATTGGTGGCAGCGGCGGCCCGTCTGGAGTGGTCACTGCCATGATGCTTGCTGCAGTGGGGGAGGCGTGGCTGGGGCTCTGCACTCCATGGAGCTGGCAGGAGCCAGGAACAGGCGGGAGCCCTGCCCCATTGTGAGTTTGAGGGGCAGAAGCCCCGCCCTCCTGGGTGCAGCTGCAGTTGCAGCTGCCCAGCCTCATGGACCCGGGCATCCCTGTGCTCTCGGGGACCCAGGAAACCCTCCTGCCCCATAGGCTCAGAATTGCCTGCTCCTGCTGCATGGCCTCTCCTCACTCCCGGCACCCACTCTGATTTAGGAGAAAAGTTGAGGCTGAGCCCAGACGCTGTCAAGACCCGGCCAGGTGTGCGTGCACTCAGGGCAGCACTGACATGCCAGCCCTCTGCCGCCTCAGCTCCCTCCAGACTTTAGGCACCTAGGAGCCCTGGAGGGAGGCCAACGTGGGGGTGAGGGCAACTCAGTGCAGGCCTGCAGGTGCCCCTCAGCAGGAACAGCTTGGGCGCCATGAGTGCCGTGGACCGCAGGTTAATGGCAGCAGGAGGCAGACAGGCCTCTGGGTGGAAAGGGGTGGGTCTCCAGTGAAGCCTCACCTTCAAGCAAGGGATGGCCTGCAGCCTGGGGACCAGGCTGCCAGTTCCATGGACCAGAGTGAGAAATTATGACGTTTTCTCCAGGCCCACCCATGGCCGGCCATGGACCAATCAGCATGCACTTCCTCCCCTCTGAAGCCCATGAAAACCCTGGATTCAGCCAGACTTGGGCAGATGATGGGATGACCTGCCTGCAGATGGAGCTACTCACTCCCAAGTCTCCTCTCCACTGAGGGCTGCACAGATGTCGGGATGATCTGCCTGCAGAAGGGGGCTACCCATTGCAGATCTCCTTTCCACTGAGAGCTGGACACTCATCAGGACAACCTGCCTGAGGAAAAAAGCTACCCACTTCAGGTCTCCTGAGAACTGCTTTGCTGCTTGATGAAGCTCCTCTCTGCCTTGCTCACCCTCCAGTTGTCTGTGCTCCTATCAGGGGAACCAGCCACCAATATTTCAACGTAAATTCTTTTCTATTTTCCCTAAGTGTTGGCCAGTCTGAGAAATAAAGAGAAAGAGTACAAAGAGAAGAATTTTACAGCTGGGCCACCAGGGGTGACCTCACATATCAGCAGGTTCCGTGATGCCCACCTGAGCTGCAAAACCAGCAAGTTTTTATTAGGGATTTTAGAAGGGGAGGGGGTGTACGAACAGGGAGTAAGTCACAAAGATCACATGCATCAAAGGGCAATAAAAGATCACAAGGCAGAGGCAAAAATTAGAATTACTGATGAGGGTCTGTGTCCCACTGTGCATGCATTGTCTTGATAAACATCTTAACAGGAAACAGCGTTTGGAGCAGACAACCGGTCTGACTAGAATTTACCAGGCTGGAATTTCCCAACCCTAGTAAGCCTGAGGGCACTGCAGGAGACCAGGGCGTATTTCAGTCCTATCTCAACCGCATAAGACAGACACTCCCAGAGCTGCCATCTATAGATCTACCCCCAGGAATGCATTCCTTCCCCAGGGTTACTCCACGCTGGGAAAAGAATTCAGCGATATTTCTCCTACTCGCACATCCATCTATAGGCTTTCTGTGAGAAGAAAAATATGGCTCTATTCTGCCCGACCCCGCAGGCAGTCAGACCTTATGGTTATCTTCCCTTTTTCCCTGAAAATCACTGTTATTCTGTTCTTTTTCAGGGTGCACTGATTTCATATTGTTCAAGCACCCATGTTTTACAATCAGATTTCATATTGTTCAAACACACGCTTTACAATTTGTACAGTTAATGCAATCAGCAAAGGGTCCTGAGGTGACATACATGCTCAGCTTATGAAGATAATGTGATTAAGAGATTAAAGACAGGCATAAGAAATTATAAGAGTATTAATTGGGGAAGTGATAAATGTCCATGAAATCTTCACAATTTACGTTCAGAGACTGCAGTAAAGACAGGTGTAAGAAATTATGAAAGTATTAATTTCAGAAACTGGTAAATGTCCATGAAATCTTCACAATTTATATTCTTCTGCCACGGCTTCAGCTGGTCCCTCCGTTCAGGGTCCCTGACTTCCCACAACAGCTCCTCATTCTACCTGGATGCAGGACAAGAACTCAGGACCTGCCAAATGATGGGACTAAAAGAGCTGTAACACAAACAGGGCTGAAACACGCCCTCCCACTTGCCACATTGCAGGCTACAAGAAGGAGAGAAGAGCTGCAGCTTTTGGTGGACCCCAGACCTGGGGGTTCCTCGAGCCGTGGCTGTGACACCATCTTTGGGGTTCTGAGGTTCCTGGCATCTCCAAGTGTCTGGGTGCCACTGCATTCCCTTCGTCCAGATGTGGGTGCCCATAGTGGAAGCCAAATGCAGTACACCTGGTCCAGCCACAGCCTCACACAGAGCCAGTGCCTGCACTGGCATGTGGAGCTGCCTGCCCCACCTCAGCAGCCAGTGTGCCTGGCTGTGAGCATTGACTGGACCCTGCACTCACTCACCCACACTCTCTCGCCACTCCGTACCTGGCTCACACTCGGCAGGTGCAGGATAGAGCCAGTAGCACAAGCTGAGCACAGGCTGATTGGCCGAGTTGGCAGAAGCAAGTGTGAGCAATACTCAGGCAGAAGGCACCACTAGCCACAGAAGTTTCCGGCTGGTGAAGTGACACCCTAAGGATCCTGTGACATCATCAGGGAAGAAGAGCATATATTAGTCAGAAGAAGAGGTGGTTTAGTCACTTTGCTTTTGCAGAGCATCCTTGCGTCTGTGGCCCTATTTGATCATTGTTTATGTACTCTGTGTGTGCATATGTATTGTTCATATTTCTTGTGTGTTGTTTATGTTCAGTGGGAGCATACCAACTCTCAGGGATGTTTATTTTTTCCAAATTTTCTTACTATACAACTGGTTATGTCCACCTTCTCCTTAGAATCTCCATAGTAGAGAGGTTAGAAAAATGCCTTGCAAGGCCGGGCACAGTGGCTCATGCCTGTAATCCCAGCACTTTGGGACGCCAAGGGGGGCAGATCATGAGGTCAAGAGATTGAGACCATCCTGGCCAACATGGTGAAACCCTGTCTCTACTAAAAATACAAAAAAATCACTGGGTGTGGTGGCACATGCCTGTAGTCCCAGCTATGCGGGAGGCTGAGGCAGTAGAGTCCCTTGAACCTGGGAGGCAGAGGTTGCAGTGAGCCGAGATCATGCCACTGCATTCCAGCCTGGCAACAGAGTGAGACTCTGTCCCAAAAAAAAAAAAAAAAAAAAAAAAAAGCCTTTAGATACATTATTGTTGGCCCTTATAGGTTGCTGCTTTTAGTTTCTAGTCAACTCTTAAGTCTGTTATATTTCATATTAAAAGCACAGTTTGTTTTAAAAATGTAGCATGTCTTGCAAAAGAGAAAAACTTAGCATGATCAGACCTGGAGATCTGCATGGAATGAGCTCCAGTTGATCACAGTCCCAGCCACTTACACAATTTAGGCTTGTCTACTTACACTGGTGGCTTCACTCATATTCCTTACCTGCTGGTGCCTATAGACGTTTGAGTCTGAGATCTCTTCTTATTCATTTTTCACAGCTAATTAAGAGACTTATGGGACGTGAGAAAGGATGGAACAATGGCTTGTAAAGGGCCAGTTATCAGGCATTTTAGGCATTGCGAATTAGACAATCTCCTTTGCAACTACTCAATTCTGGCATTGTAGCAAGAAAGCAGCTGGAGACAGTACATAAATGAACTGAGTTCTAATAAAACTTTATTTCTAAAAAACAGGTGGTGAACAGGATTTAGCCCATGGGACTAGTGCTAACTTCAAGGCCCATTCCTGCCACCTGATCACAAGCCAATGACCATTTCTGGATTCTTCACTGTTATCTGTAAATTGGTGATAACACTTGCTTTACATGCAAATTGGGACATTGTTATGTGAAAAATCTACTTTAAAATATGAAGCACTATGTGCTCCCAAGATATTATTAACTTGTTATATATTTGGAGAACAGAACTGTTCATCATTCTGCAACAGGACTGTGGTAGATACGGAAATATGCCACCGAGATCTCCCTTTAAGGAAGGGTTTGCTCCCTAGCTGTGAGCAGCGTGGTCAGCAGACATCCTCCATCTGGCAGCTCCTTCAAGGTCAGCCTCAACTGCTGAGAGCTGCCTTATCAGAGGACCGTTCTCTTCTCAGATCAGCCTGTGCCCAGTGACTGAGTCAGGCAGGGGTATAAATGCTCAGCCATTTCTGCCTCAACTCTGATACACAGTACTCCTTACAGAGTTCCTTGCCAGATTGGCAGAAGCTTCATGGGACCTGCATGTCAGTTCAGTTTCTCCCTCTGCTCAGTCATGCTTCTTCCTCCTTCCTTTCACAGGGTAATCCTTAATAAATACTTTGTACTCTAACTTCCATTGCAGGGTGTGCTGCCTGAAAGTGTGTTGTTCTTTTTGCATGTTTTCTTTCTCCATTCCAAAAATATAATCAGGTCTTGCCTTGGGGCCATTTGTGTTCTTTCAAGACAATCCCATTTTCTGGCCCAAATTCATGATGGAAATATGTTTGGGTTTTCTAAGGGTCTAGATGGAGAGAGGGGATGAAAGGCAAGTGGCTGACCTTGGGAAAATAGCATTACTCTGGACTGTATCAATGATTTGGGGTTCTGTGTTCTATAAGCTACAAGACCTGCCTACCACATATTTACACCTCAACAAGACCTCAGAGGAGACAAGCAGAATTTTACAACTTAGAGAGGCTGGACGTGAGAAATTGCAGTATTAACCCCAGCAAAATTACTGGGCCTGCAGGATCTCTTCAAGGGAATATGCAGGCTTGGACCATGAACAGGTCAGCATGATGGGAGCTGAGAATCGAATTTAAACCTTGAAAAGTGAAGTAATGTGATATATCTTGTATACCCTAGTTGTGAGCAAAATTTAATCTACTGTATTTATATCCCTTTAAAAATATTTTCTGAACAAATAAATTCAGTGATTTTGAGAAAGTCAACAAAAAAATGATCCATCACCCATTGATTTAGCAAATACATGTTAAACACCTATTATATTCCTGGCATTCTGCTGACACACAGTGATGAACAAAGTAGATAAGGTCAGCAGAGAGTTTGCAGCCACTTTTTCCTCTGCTGCTATCACGGTCAGAGGGTCGGACAACTGACCTAACAGGAAATTGACAGGACCTTCGGGGATTGAAGGGGTCAGTGTGGCCTCATGCCACCTCCTGGGAGACTCTGATTCACTTCAACACAGACAGAACAGCTCAGAGGCTTCCCTTGCTGCCCTTACGTGCACTCTCTATCTGAAAGCTTTCTCTAACAGAAGGAACATGCTCAACACATGTGCAGGGCAGGCTTGAGGTGCTGGTGTGTGGGAGTGTGATGGCGCTGTGGGTGGGGTGTGAAATCCATGTCTCTGAGAGCAGCACTCAACCATTGGAGACAGAAGTTGGTGGGTAAACACCCTTGCTTGCCCAAGAGTGGAAAAACTCAGGGATGTGCTCTGTACTGTATCTCAGAGTTTCCCAATTTGATTCAGCCACAGTTGTGCACAGCAATAATATGCTCATTAATGCAATCCGACGTGGCTTCCTTCCCTTCCCTGTCTCATTTTCCCACTCCTGTTGTGATGACTCAAATCAACTATTACCTCTCAAATCAACTATTTGCACTTAAGTCCTTATCTTGGTGTCTGCTTTCTGGGGAAACTAAGATTTCCACCACTTTCAGACATGTTTCAGCTTGGGGAGAAGAGGCACCATGTCCACCTCAGCATCATGCATGCAGAAAGGCTCCATCTCTGGGTAAAAAACTGATAAATGCATATGCTTTTAGAGGAGCCGAGCTCTAAGCATTCTGATTAACATACGGCTGAAAACAGCAGGCAAAAAATTTGCTCTGTCTTCCTACTTAAGCCCATTCAGTACAAGTTTTGTGTTATTCCTTCTTCCACCAGCACCAAGTATAATCTTAAGCACCAAGTAAATGCTCAAATGATGCAACTGGATTCCTTCCCCCAGGGAGTCAGTCTAAGAACCACAAGCCTCTTAATTCACATTTTTAGTTACTATTTTAGAACCTGAAGGAATTGTCTGTGTAGTCTCTTGCGTTAAGGAATTAAATGCCTCCATGAAGTCTTTGGGAATTTCCATGGAAAAGTTTCTAAACTGAGATGATCAAAAAAAGTCTGAAGCAGAAGTCAGCAAACATTTTCTGTAAAGGGCCAGATTCTAAATATATTAGGCTTTGCAACCAGATAGTCTCTGTTGCTAGTACTCATCTCTACCATTGTAGTGCAAAAACAGCCAGAGACAATACCTAAATGAATGAGTTGAGTTGCAATAAAACTTTATTTATAGAAACAGGTGGTAGAATGAATTTAGCCCATGGGACTTAGTTTTTTGACTCCCGGCCTAAGGCAGTATTGTCTAATAGGAATTTCTACAGAAGGAAAATATTTTATAATCTGAGCTATCCAATATGGTAACTGATATGTGGCTAGTGTTACTGAGAATCAAAAAAAATTTCTTATTTAATTTACATTTAAATAGGCACACATGGCTAGTGACTACCATATTGGACACTGTAAGGTATTGTTTTGCCAATTTTGGCAAATCCCTGACCACTTAATCATGTTTTTGTCAACATTTCTGCCCCAACTGCTTATTCACTGGGAAACACAATGTTGGAAACAATGAAAATGAGTACAACATATGCTTTGTCTTCCAGGTGAACCTGACAGCCTCCCTTTTGCTTTTGGTGTGGATGGCTGAGCATAATACATATGGAACAGACAGGCCATTATTTCACCCTGGGCATGCCAAGGTGTGAGAAAAGCTCTCAGGGATCTAGTTCATGAGCTGCAGTGTCCCTGCCAATAATCCTGACATCTTCAGGTGGCCCTGGGTACTAGTGGAAGTCTCATTAAGGTTAGGCTTAAGTTTCCTTTCTCAGTGGGCATTTTCACTTTACTAGCACTGTCATCTTCAGAATTCTGACCTTTTAATGGTTGACGACTCAGTTCTGGCAAGCTGAGTTTCAAACCCCTCCTTTTCCGTTTTAAAGTTTGCTTTTCAAAACCAGCCTAACGGGGATCATTTCACTGTGTGATGAAGTAGGCACTTATTAAGCAATAAACCTGTGGATTTATGCTTATGGGTTTCCAGAAGCAACTTTGCCACAATCCTGTGAAATCTTGCTCACGGTTCATTGAGCTCTGACTGGATCTTGAATTATAGCTGATGCTCCAAACAGAAAGTAATATTTGTCACATCCTATAACTGTATGTTCTTCAGCTTTGGAAAACCATGGATTGAAACATTCACCTGCTGGGTCTGAAGTAATCCCCTAGATCCTGGATCACAAAGTTTTTTTTTTTTTTTTTTTTGAGACGGAGTCTTGCTCTGTCGCCCAGGCTGGAGTGCAGTGGCGCGATCTCGGCTCACTGCAAGCTCCGCCTCCCAGGTTCACGCCATTCTCCTGCCTCAGCCTCTCCGAGTAGCTGGGACTACAGGCGGCCGCCACCACACCCGGCTAATATTTTGTATTTTTAGTAGAGACGGGGTTTCACCGTGGTCTCGATCTCCTGACCTCGTGATCCGCCCGCCTCGGCCTCCCAAAGTACTGGGATTACAAGCGTGAGCCACCGCGCCCGGCTCACAAAGTTCTAAGGTGCCACTGTATTTTTAAGAGTAATTCATATGCAGGACATTGTACATACCAAAACACAATGTATCTTCATAACCTTAATGAAGCCATGGAACCACCACCTGGATCATTCTCACCAAGGTAGGAAGCACCAAACTTTACTTCTGACAGTATAGGTCAGAGTTTTGTTTTTCTGTCACTTTACTTTACATAAATAGAATCAAACATGTATACTCTGTATGTAGATTACTTTGTGAGACTTATCCAATGCCTTTTACTATACATAGTTAAAGATTGTTCATTTTTTTTTTTTTTTTTTTTTTTGAGACAGAGTCTTGCTCTGTCGCCCAGGCTGGAGCGCAGTGGCACAATCTCGGCTCACTGCAAGCCCCGCCTCCTGGGTTCATGCCATTTTCCTGCCTCAGCCTCCCAAATAGCTGGGATTACAGGTGCCTGCCACCACACCCAGCTAATTTTTGTATTTTTAGCAGAGATGGGGTTTTACTGTGTTAGCCAGGATGGTCTTGATCTCCTGACCTCATGATCCACCCACCTCGGCCTCCCAAAGTGCTGGGGGGATTACAGGTGTGAGCCACCGCGCCTGGCCAAAGATTGTTCATTCTTATTAATGTCAGGTATTTCGTTGTATGAATGTTCCACAATTTATTTATCTATTCAACTCTAGATGAACACTCGTGTGGTTTCTACTTTGGAGCAATTAAAAATGAGATTCTGTGTACATTCTAGTACATGTTTTTTGTGCACATTTGCAGCATTTCTTTTGGGTATGTACCTAGAATGGAAATTGCTGGGTCACCAGGTAGGCATATACTCACTTTAAGAGCCCCTGCCAAGCAGTATTCTAAAATGCTTGAACCATTTCACACTCCCACCTACAGTGTATGGGAATTCCCTTGCTCTACACCCTTACCAACACATTATTTTATTTTGTACTTCAACCATTATAGTTGAGATGTGACACCTTATTGTGGTTTTAATTTTTATTTCCTTAGTGACAGATAAAGTTGAGCACCTTCTCGTGTATTTATCAGCCATTTAGATATATTTTTTGTCTATTTAAGACTTTTGCCCAATTTTCTATAGGACTGACTTCTTTTCCTTATTTAATTTTTGAATTTAGTTTTTGGATGTATAATATTTTTACTAAGTTCAAAAATAATTTTAAAATATATTGCAAAATATATCACTTCCACCTTTGTCCCATGTTCAGTTAGGTCTCACTCCTCCTTTTCCCATGAGGAACTATTTTTTATTAGTTTTAAAAAATTAGTTTATTTATTTTGTTATTTATCAGTTTTCTATATTTTCAGAGCTCCTTTATGGGGATATTCCTATTTAAATGTTTAACAAGCTTTCCATGGAAATTAGTGGAAAGTCTGGACAATTACCCTATTTTGAACAACCCAGGAGGTGTGTTCTTTACTTTTTTTTGTGCTGCTAATGCTACAGAAACAGCAGTTGAGATGATAGCTGTTATGTACAGTAATAAGACAAGAGCCATAATTTGCACAGTATTCCAGACAGGATGTGCACATGTTATCTAATGCAGCTGTTTTGTCAGGACTAAATAATTCAGCCTATTAAACAGAAAGCTTAAAAACCACATATCTAAGTTGTAAGTCAGTCCATTTATCCTCTAAGCTGTAAATCTTCTAACCAGAAAGATTCATTGGCATTGTAGGACTTACATAAGCAAGGATGTATGATTTGCTGCAGAAGTGCTGACTTCACTGATACGGAGCTCTTGACTCCCCAGTTCCTCAGTTACTCATTGGTAGTAAGTTGGACACTTAGGGAGGTGCATTAACTCTTTTGAGCCACCTGGGTAACATTACCACACAGACAATTAACGTAAAAGAAGATTGCTTTCTCTATAAATGTTCCTTTTTGCAAGCTTGCTTAAGTACCAAAGTTCCACTTTGAGGCAGAGTCTGGATAACTTACTTATGAAACTTTGAAAGTCTGTGTGTGCACAGTGTTGCAACGGTCATATGTCACATTTCAGGAGAAAAGGCTTATGCACTCTAGAAGAGTTAATTTACCAAAGGTAAGACATTGTCAAAAGTAGCATATGTCCCGCACATATCAGCCACCTAGAGTAGTCAAATTCATAGAAGTAGAAAGCAGAAAGGTGGTTGTTAGGGATTGGAGAGGAAGCAAATGGGGAATTGTTAATGGGTACAGAATTTCAGTTTGGGAAGTTAAAAAGGTTCTGGAGATGGATAGTGGTTATGGTTGCACAACGATATGATTATATTTAATTGTTACTTAACTGTACATGTAAAAATGGTTAAGATGGTAAATTTATACTACGTATATTTTACCACAATAAAAAAGAAAAAAAATTAAGGTAGTTTCAGTTCACATAGGCAATTACAGAAAAATCATTTTAACTTTTCCTTTAATTACTCATATCTGTAACTGTAAAGTTTTCCTTCCTATGAATCATTCTCCAGATAATGCCATTTTGAATCTTAACTATAGCTGATGAAAGTAGAATAGTTATTGTTTGGGAGTTTAAGAATAATTTTGATATAATTGTTATTTCACTGTCAATATGATATCATTATATTTCCTATGAAGATCCACAATTATTTTTCATCTGTCACAGATTTGAACACTTGATTAAAAGACAAAAGTTGTTTAAAATATAAAGAATACACTTCTTTCCTGTCTTAAAAATAAGTAGCTGATAGATAATCCACTTATGGTTATAGGTGATCACATGCATACATTTCAGACTAATTAAAAACAACTTACCAACAAAATTCTCTTGATTGCCCTGCAGCTGTGGTAGACATGTGGGAAAATCTTTACACTGACATCTGATAAGAAGAACCTCAGGTGCGGGGTGCATACTTGGGGAATATTGGCTGGAATTGAGGCTTGGATTCTACCATGGAGTATGTTTAGAGTCATACATATTTTGCTAGGAAGAGCCTTCAAACACCCTTTATCACTCCCCAGGAGAAAAAAAAAATCTGACTAGAGCCATTCCTGAGTCAGAAAAGCAACTGAATATAGACGTCATCATGCAGTTTCAATGCCAACAGATGTAATACATAAATGGGAGAATAGTTCAACTAATGCCAGGTGCCATACAACAGAAGTAACAATCTCTTATTAACTATTTAGGCAGCTGAGCTATGTGCCAAGATTCTTAAGGTATTTTTCATACCATTTTAAATAAAGAACCCTCATGGATTTCGGTGAAAACTCAATTCTGATTATTATTGCACCTAGATTTAGAACATATTATGTATTTATTACATATTAATACATATTTGCATAATCAATGAATTATATAATAAACATTAACAAATATTATTTGCATCCACTAAAAATTCTTTAGTTATATATAAAATTATATAATAAATGGTATTAGGCCATTCTTGCATTGCTACAAAGAAATACCTGAGACTGGGTAATTTATAAGAAAAGAGGTTTAATTGGTTCATGGTTTGGTTCTGCAGGCTGTACAGGAAGCACAGCACCGGCATCTGCTTCTGGGGAGGCCTCAGGAAGCTTCCAATCATGGCAGAAGGCAAACAGGAAACAGGCACATCACATGGCGAAAGTAGGAGCAAGAGAGACAGAGAGTGTAGGAGGAAGTGCCACACACTTTTAAAAGACCAGATTTTGCAAGAACTCACTATTGTGAAGACAGCACCAAACTATGAGGGATCCACTTCAATGACCCAAACACCTCTCACCAGGCCCCACATCCAGCACTGAGGATTATATTTCAACATAAGATGGGGTGGGGGGACAAATATCCAAACTATGTTATGAATATTATAATTATAAAACTTTTAGCACATTTCATAGTTTTCAAACTGTAAGTCAAGTCACGCATTTATTTTTAACTCCCTATTTTAAATGAGGCACTCTGCTAGGCCAAGCCACACCTAAAATTTGTGAGTCTCAGAGAAAGTTATAAATCAAGCTGGCAGAGAAATAATGTATGTCCATCTTCCTACCTTGAGCAGTAAAGAAAGAGCCAGCCTCAAGTCTGCCCCACTTCTTTTCTCCTCACTTTGTTTCTGTTCTACCAGGGGCTACATACATTAGGCATGTGAACACTCAGCCCACAAGTCCAAACATGATACTCCATCCACCTACTCCCCTGCCAACAGCCACCACTTAGCAAATTCTTAGAACCAGGGGTGCACATACCAGCAATGATCACTTTCAAACTGAAAAAGAGGCACATAAATGCCTTGGACACTCAAATGAGGTTAGAACAATTTGGGAAGGCCCTGAGTTCCAAGTGGATCTCTCACTCCGGTTAGTAAAAGACCAAAGCAGTCCCTCAAAAGTAGTGGAACCAAGGCAGGATCTCTTCTTATTTTATTCTAACAACAGTGGTACTGTTAGGCTGCTAGGTACAATGAAGAATGTAAGGAAAGCAACAGCGGCAACAACAACAAAAATTCCACCTCTCCTACAGCTTGCAGTTTCATTGGTGGAATAAGTTTCTCATAAGAATGAGCACAACTCTTAGTTAGATCTTACAAGGAACTTAAAAATCACTTTTCTAAGCTTAAGGCAACCTTTTTCAACATACGGAACCAGGTCTTCCTTTTAGAAAAATACTGGCAAGCAGCTTCTTTTTGGAAACTTTCTTACTGCCCACACCCCTTCATTGCAACCCCAATAATCCACCAGACAGGTATCTTCTCATCAGAGCTTCCAAAGCACCTGTGCATGCTTCTACCCACTGCATCATCTCATGTTAATGTCATGTGTTCCTGCCTCTTAGTCACATCAAAGGAGTAAGGAGAGGAATGAGGTCATCTCTGTGGTTGTATAGCAGTGCCTAAGAGAGAATAAGTGACGAAAATGTATCTTTTATTAGCCTCAGTAGTGATCCATCAGTGCCCACCAATAATTCCTGTTCTGAAAGCCCCCCAGTAAATCACTATTTTCTCATCTTTGAAAAAAATGAATCTGTTACTTGAACATTTTTTACAGTTTATTTTGCAGCTTTTCCATCACTTTTGCCAACACTTTTGCAAGCACAGAACTTTACATTTTCTCAGAGCAAGTCCCAGTGACAAGGAATATATTTAATCTTACCATTACATGAGCATATTTACATGCACCTGGAGGAAGTATCTGATACTATTTCTAAAGATTAAGTAACAGTGCCTCTTCACTCTTGAATCTAGGTCACACCCACTGATACACTGAAGTCAATATATGGCGTTTCACCATTTTGGAAGGCATTTAATATCCTTTCTGTTGCTCCTTGCCTCCTTATTTATTCCTTCCCCATTAGTGCATCTGAAACAAGGATAAGATTGCTTTTTTCAGTGGTGTCTCCAGAGCCACAGAAAAAAATAATTGAAGAATAATTATTTTAGGGCAATAAATAAAGCAATCTACTCATTCAGTTAAAGAATACATTTCTATTCTAGTATTTTCTAAAGAATTTTTTTGAAACACCACATTCAGGAAACAATGTTAGTGCTTAAAAGGTGGAAGGAGGGGATATGATTAACCACTTTTACAACCACTGAGCTTACTCAGCTTACAGGATTTATCAGAACTCCTCAAATGCTAATGTTTATTTTAAAACTTGGAGGTGGGCAGAACTGTAGGTTGCAGAACTTCCCCAACTTATCCCACAGAGAAATTTGTTTCATGAAACATCCCCATGAAACAAGTGTTTTACTCAACATGCCTTGGGAAATCCTTCTGAATTCAACAACAAAAGTATTTTAAATATATACAATGTATTGATCACTTACATTAGGGGTCATTAAACTTCTTCCGTAAAGGGCCAGATAGTAAATATTTCAGGCTTTATAAGCCATATTATGCAGTGTCTGTTACAACTACTTAATTTTGTATTTGAGGTGCAAAAGCAGACATAGACAATAGATAAGCAAATAGGGAATAGTTGCGTTCCAATAAAAGCCTATTTACATAAACAGGAAGTGGGCTGGATTTGGCCCACAGGCCATAGTTTGCCAGCCTCTGATCTAAATTATGGTCAAATAAGGAAGAAAGATAGGAATGGGAGGTAGGGAAAGAGAAGGGAAAACTCTAGGAAAAAGAGACAAATACACAGACACAAAGGGATAAATATGTTTTTTAAAAGGAAAAAAAACAGAATGTCATAGAATGATATACCCATGAAATGTTTATAGATATATACATGCACATGCATGTGCACGTGCACACACACACACACAAAGACATATACACAGAGAACAACAGTAGAAAGTATAATAGACAGAAGTAAAAGCATAGGTGAATATACTGGTTCTATAGTATGGATGTATTCATATTTTTTATATGTGGATATATGGAAGAAAATTGCAGTAAATTATTTAAAATGTTTCAACCAACTTGACATTTACTATCTAAACCTTTTGAAGTCCTCTCTTTGTCTCATTTTAATATTTTAAAATTATCCAACTTCCTACTCTGAAAGATAATGCTGCATTTTATTTTATATAAAATAACTATATTTTAAAATAATATCTACTTCTTATCGTGAGACTTTTGCCATCAAAAGCTTGCAATGCCATTTTGAAAGTTCAAAATGTGCTTCCAATAGAGATTACCTTGGAGGCTTGGCCTAATTAAACAGAAGGCTAGCTTAAGCCTGAGGAACAGAACATCCTTACCTATGAGCTAAACATCTAAGAGGATCCCATTTCCTCTCTTGAATCAAAGAATTACTGGAGAAACATGTCTTGATTGAGGAAAACCTTATCGAAACTGAGATGTTTTCAATAATGTTATGAACTTCAGTCATTGTTTGCTTTGCATTGGTTGGCTCTCTGCTATCAGACACAGACATGGTTTTCAAGGACATCTGGATTGTGAAAACTTCAGCAAATTCATCCTTGACATTTTAGTGGGGGCAGGGGATAAAACATATTTACTAATGTGAAAGTTTATTACACGTTGCATTTTACCTTGAGAAAGTGTTGATTCTTTCTGATACGTGGATAGTTCTAAAAGTTACATTTAACAATAAAAAGTATATTTTAAGTTAGGCCATTACTGGGAAAGGGTGCTTTTCTTTCACTGTGAAAGGAGTGTATTGCATTTCTATAGTGCCTCTTTAAAGAGCAGCTATGAATTTGCAGAAGTTCTCCACTAAATATATATATATATTTATATATATAAATATATTTATATATATATTTATATATATAAATATATTTATATTTATATATATATTTATATATATAAATATATTTATATTTATATATATTTATATATATATAAATATATATATAAATATAAATATATTTATATATATAAATATATTTATAAATATAAATATATTTATATATATAAATATATTTATAAATATAAATATATTTATATATATAAATATATTTATAAATATATATATAAATATATTTATAAATATATATATATATGCTTGCTACCCCTTCAGCCTCACTCTTTCAATATTTAAGAACTACATATCACATTATTTTGCTATTCCCAGTTTCCAAATATCAATTTAATTTGTTACGAGTTGGACAAATGAAATGTTTTGATCCCAGACTAGGAAAAAATTTTACTATAGGCAAGAAAAACTTACAAAATAAATGGAAAATCTAACTCCCAGCCCTGAGTCCATCTTAATATTTAGTCAGTGATGTTAAATCCATTGTTTGGTTTCCAAGTTGTCAAAGTTAAAAGAAGTTTTAAGGATCATCTTATCTAAACTTATGCAAGTTCCTGTGACTGATTCGTAAAAGTGGAAAAACTCCAATCTTACAAGCCTCAGGATCCTTTTCACTCTGTTGTAATAACACAGTTCCCATATTTTCATAGTCTATATTTTCCATAGTCTTCCTTCTGCTGTTAAAACCATTCATCTAAGCAGTTACTGAACCCTTACAATGGGACAAACGTCTGTCAAAACTAGGGCTATGAGGGTATGTATGATGAAGGAGGAGTCACAGTCTTGAGAAAGTCTTGACTGTTGAGACTTGTCTTTAAAGCATCACATTAGTTTTGGGACTAATATGTAACTAATATGATAATCTTTATAAAACAATATGTGCTGGTGTTTTGGGAACATATAGGAGAGGGTAACCCATTCTTGGATTCATGAGTGATAAAAGCTTTGTTACAGTGACTCAATTTAGCCATAAAGGAACAATCATGTTCCTTGGTTTATTGGTGTCTGAATGATCAGTGTGTACTTCCTACACTTTGTAATCTTCATACATTTAATCTACATTTATTGCCTATGCACAGTTTATAGATGAAGTAATAAAATATAAGACATGGACTTTGCATAGCCTTTACACTTAAGCAGCTTACAACCAGAAAAGAAGATAGACTTGAATGCATCTTAACACAGCCTGTAAGAAACATATTAAATAAAGTAGGACTTGATGGAGAAGAGAAGGTAGGGTGGAGTTAAGGAAAAGTTTATAAATAAAAATATTCCCTGAAAAAGTGAAGACATAGAAATTCCCTGAATTAAAGAAATATAACTAGTAATTTGTATCATAAATGTAAATATATTATTTAACAAAACTTTGAAATTGACATAGTTGAAAAAAAATCCCTATAGCACAATCATGTGGAGATATAAACATTAATATTGTGGTATTCAGTTGTTTTCACTTTTTTTTTTTTTTTTTTTTTTGAGACGGCGTTTCACTGTCGTCGCCCAGGCTGGAATGCAATGGCGTGATCTTGGCTCACTGCAACCTCCACCTCCCAGGTTCAAGTGATTCTCCTGCCTCAGCTTCCCAAGTAGCTGAGATTACAGGCATGCGCCACCATGCCCGGCTAATTTTTGTATTTTTGGTAGAAGCGGGGGTTTTCCCATGTTGGCCAGGCTGGTCTCAAACTCCTGATCTCAGGTGATCCACCTACTTCGGCCTCTCAAAGTGCTGGGATTACAGGTGTGAGCTACCGCGCCCCGGCTGTTTTCAGTATTCTTTTTTAGGGACACACAAACACAATTTTTCTCTTAGAAACATTGGGCTCATACTGTAGATACTATTTTGTAATCCAAAAATTACACTCGATAATATATTGTGAACACTTTTACTCCATGTAATCCTCTTCTAAAATGTGATTTTGTAGTAGTATATATTATGGAAGTAATTTCTTAATATATTAAATTAATTCCCTGTATTAGTCATTAAAGTTGTTTCCAGTGTTTTGCTATTATAAGTAACACCATAATGAATACACTTTGCAATTAAACCTGAGTTTAAATGTTTGATTCTTTCAGATTCCTAGAACTGGAGTCATTAGGTCACACTTTAAGCTTTTGATACACACAGACCACTTACCTTCCAGAAAACTATACCTGTATTAATCCCACAAATAATTCACCCTAGGCAAAAGTTATCACTTTTTAAAAATCTTTTCAGAGGCATAAATGAAATATTATTTTGCAATTTGTTTTCCTTCAGTTTATAGTTAGGTTTAATAATATGTGGTTATTTTCTACTTGAATTTTTTTTTATCATTGCGAGTTGCTTAATAATGTCCTGGAACCAATAACTAATTTATTATATAAGTAGTTTTGTTTTATTTTTTATTTTTTTATTTTAAAAAAACTGTCTACATTAACGTTGTTAAAATTGTTGCGAATATTTGTGTCTGTCTTTTCCTATTAAATTTGTTTGTGATGCTTTTATGACATAGAGTGTAGAGTTATTTCGTTTCCTCCTCTTTCCCCCACAAAAAATTGTTAACCAATTGTCTCAGAACAACTGATGGCCCCTTTCCTGAAAATTTTCACTGAAAATGTTACACGTATCATGTACTAAACTCTTTTATGTACTTGGATTTGTTGCTGAGCTTTTTATTTCATTTAACTGATTATTTTTGAATTTGTTTCAACTGGTAACTTGCTATGATTTTAAAATGTTATATTATTGGCGGTGTGAACTTCACTATTCGATAACACAAGTGTCCCTTTGCAAAATTATCATGGGCATTTATTCTTTCATTCATTCTACAAACACTTACTCAGCTCTACTATTTGCTATGCTCAGTTTCAGGCTCTTGGTGCCAACTTGTTATTTTTGTAACATTACAATAGTATTTGTTATTTTACTATAAAAATAATATATTTTCATTGGAGACATTTTAGAAAATTCAAGTATATACAAATTAGAAAATAACAGTACCTACAATCAAATTACCCAGTCATAATGCTATGGACTATAAACTTACAGTGATAACTACTCACAATAGATGGTAGATTTTTTCCAGTATGTACTTAATATATAGATGACTTTGATTCTAATTTTAAGTATATTATACAGATTTTCTAATGTAATTAAATATTTTTGACAATAGCATGTTAATGACTTGGCTGTTTTCCTTAGTATGGATACACCATAATGCATGTACACATATTAGATATTTTTAGATTTTACTATTGTAAAGAATGCCATGATCAATATCCTTATGCATATGTCTTGCATCTGAGCATTCCTTTAACACGTATTTGTGGAAACAGCTCATCTATTTGAAATTTTCAAAGAAAATTAAAACGAGTTTTGTCAAGTTTCTAAATATCCCGTTGACATTTTGGTAAACATTACATTTTAAATTTGTAAGTTATTTTTGTCTAGTTAACATGTTTGCACATTAAATTTTTCTGCTTTGATGTATAATTATCCACTTATTTAATTACTCCTAATTTAAAATGTTGTAATTTTCCTTTAAATGTTTTATTTTTATTTTTATTATTTTTTATTTCAATAAGCTTAGGGGTAAAAGTGGTTTTTGGTCACATGGATGAATTATATAGTGGTGAAGCTCGGTTTTTAGTGTACCCGTCACCTGGTGTACCTTGTACCCAATGGGTGATTTTTTTTATCCTTCACCCCGCTTCCACTCTCCTTGCTTCTGAACCTCCAATGTCCATTACACCACTCTGTATGCCTGTGCACACCCATGGCTTTGTTCTCACTTATAAGTGAGATTATGCTGTACTTGGTTTTCTGTTTCTGAGTTACTTCATTTAGGATAATAGCCTCCAGTTCCAGCCAAGGTGCTACAAAAGATATTATTTCATTATTTTTATGGCTGAGTAGTATTACATGGCATATATATATATGGCACATTTTCTTTATCTATCATTGGTGGGCACATAGTTTGATTCCATATCTTTGCAATTGTGAATTGTGTTGCAATAAACATACAAGTGCAGGTGTCTTTTTAATATAATGACTTATTTTCCTTTGGGCAGATACCCAGTAGTAGGACTGCTAGATCGAACGGTAGATCTACTTTTGGTTCTTAAAGAAATCTTCATATTGTCTTCCATAGAAGTTGTACTAACTTACATTCTCACCAACAGTGTACAGGTGTTCCCTTTTCACCACATCTGCGCCAACATCTATTGTCTGTTGACTTTTTAATGATGGCCATTCTGACTGGGGTAAGATAGACTTTTTACTTATTTTTAAAATATTTTGTGTTACTATTGAGAATGGCATCTGTGTTTGGCAATATTAGGTGGTAAGCCATGGTTCTACATTCAAACTGCCTTGTTTTTACTTCACTTCCCCATTTTTCAACAGCTTATCCAACTAGGCCTTACGTAACAAGTAATAGTCTCCAGGTGGAATGGCAAAACAACTCTACCAGTGCACTACATCTGTAACTCAGCTCCTCTATCTCTGTTTCTCTGCCTGGATCTTCTTCCTCCTCCTCTCTCATTCCCTTCTCTGCCTGTCCACTCTTATTCAAAACAAAAACTGTCTTCTGGCTTGTACTAATCCCCCTTTTCCCTGTATGTGTCTCAGCTTCCGAGATATTCTAGTGATTATGCCCCTAGGTGTGTTCACATAAGTAGAGAGGATCCGGTTAGTTCACAGAGTCATTAATAAATAAGGGTCACTTCATTTGGGCAGGCCAGAAGTTTCTGGTTTGCTTATGCATGACTGCTCTTGGGAGCCACCCTTGATCAAATTTTCTGTGGATAGGGAAATGAAGTCATGTAGCATAAAGTCTAGCATACTATGCACTGGATACTTGCTAAGAAGGTGGCTGTGGATACAGTAGGCACACAGAGTGTGATGTTAATAAAGAATCTTGTTCTATTATATTTTAACTCATTATTGTTGTTTTATAGAAACAGTATTAATTTTTTATAATTAGTTTGTAACCAGCTGCTTTGTTGAGATTTATTGTTATTCTAATAGTTTTTAAAGTTTTCCCTATTAAGCTTCTATGTAGATATTTTCTTCAGTGACTTTTTCCCTCCACATTTCTAATACTGACAGCTCATTTCTTTATCTTGGTGTATAAAATTGGATAGATGCTCCAGAAAAAAAACCTGAAATACAGTAAAGACAGGGACCATTCTTGCCTTGCTCCTGAATGTAGTGGGATTGCCTCTATATTCGGTATTTAATGGGTATCGGCTCCTGGGTTGAGACACATAAATTTTATCTTACTGTGGAAGTACCTTTCTATTCCTAATTTACAAATAATAATTATTAAAAATATATGTTGAATTTAATGACACGTTGTTTGGGCACCTAATAATTTGATCATTTGGGTTTTTTCTCCACTCACCAATTGGTATGATAAATCATATTCTATTTCATATGGCTGTATGGTTTATTTTTGTTAATGTTTTCATAAGATGGACTTACTGATTCCTTTAATCTTTCTGACTTTGTTTTCCTTGTTATTCTGTAGGAAATACATAGTTTTATTTGTTTATCCAATGTATTTTTTCAATGAAGAAAAGTTTGATCTTATCTTTCTCTTCTTGTTTCATACATTATGACTTTCATGCTTCCGAGCATTTAATTTTGCCAAGTGTAATAGATTTTCCAATTATCTGCTCCCCTCCTGTAAGAGGATAGTAGATCCTTGCTCATTGCCATGTGATCTTTAAAAATGCCCTGTGAGAAGTGTATGTGACACTTCTCCATTGATGTCAGATATGGGTACATGACTTGATTTAGTAAATATAATGCCAATGGACTGGTTATACCTTATAACTGAGTAGAAGCAGGGGGGAAAAAAAAAGGCCTTTGTGTATTGTAGTCTCCTCTTTTTGCCTCTGAAATGAGGAGTACCTGTTCCATATAGGGGATGATTCCTTCAGAACTAATCCTGAAATGAAGACATGTGGGGCACAGCCTCAGCCAAAATGTAACATGAGTGAAAAGTAAATATTTGTTGTTGTAAGACACTAAAAATTAAGGGTTGATTTTTTTCTACAGCATAGTCTATTGAAAGCTGAAAATACCAAGAACCTGTCTTTTAAAAAATATGCATGGTTAGGTGGGTTTTTTCCAGAAGCCTTCTAATTTAGCTACAGAATTTAACTAAATATTCACTATATTAATTTCTGACCCATTCGCAAACCAATCTAATGGAGCAGAGGCATTTAGATAATGATTCAAGGCCTTTTTTATGTTCTCACTCATAGGTGGGAATTGAACAATGAGAACACTTGGACACAGGAAGGGGAACATCACACACCAGGGCCTGTTGTGGGGTGGGCAGGGGGGAGGGACAGCATTAGGAGATATACCTAATGTAAATGACAAGTTAATGGGTGCAGCACACCAACATGGCACATGTATACATATGTAACAAACCTGCACATTGTGCACATGTACCCTAGAACTTAACGTATAAAAAAAAAAAACAAAGAGAGTGATCCCAATTGCCTATCTTCTCTAACCTTGTCCCTGAGTAGAATATTTTCAACATCTGATGCTCTTTGAGATACAGAGAGTATAAAAGGGATGTGTAATAGGTTAGTTATGCATCTCAAGCCATGCTTTATTTGCTGCTGCCAATTGCTCAGTTGCTTGTATTTAATAAGAATGACATGGGTGTGAAATTCTAAATCAAAGCATCAGTGAAAAAGATATGAGCTGACCTACAGTACTACAAAGAATTTTACGATCAGAAGGAGGAGAGTTTTTGTCTTATTACCTCATTTTTTCATAAAGTGTGCTGTGATAAATGGGATCACAATCATCATTGACCCTATTCTAGCTTACATAGGGAATCAAAGTTTATACATAGAATAAAGCCATTTTGACACCCTGTAGGGTGTCACTAATCAGTAAGTTTCTTTTGATTCCAGTTCACACATTGCAGTACTTTCTAAATCAAAACATAATAATCTAAATCAAAACATCAGAATATTCATAATCAAAACTTAATGCAGTCAATATTATTTTGATTTCTTTTTCAAGGTAAGAAAATAATATATTTTAGGGTGTTTCCCAAACACTTATCTAAATTCCAAGTATTTGATTTCCTAGGAAAATTTTTCTCTCATTGCATCTTTTGTTACTATTCCTATTCCATTTCTTTTGATCTGATCTTCAGATGTATGATTATCTTCACTGATGGATCTCTGCTATCTGGCCTCCACCTTTATAATTTCTTATCATTTTTATCTCTTTATACTTCCTCTCAACCTAATGGAAAAAAAAAGCCTCAAGTTTTCTTCCATCTTAGTGATTTTGCAAGGTAACTCCTCATTACTGTTTCCAATATAGGCTTTTAATATGCTAAATAATTTGTATTCATTTATTAAGCTTTGTAGCTAACATTCTTTTAATTCCCACTTTCTTTCCTCCCTTTCTTTCTTACCATATTTTATACCATATCTCTTATTTCTTATGGTCATATTTTCTTAAACAGTATTGTGAACATGTATCACAGGTTACCTAATATTTACTTCTTTTTGTTGTAATCAATGCTTTCAAAATTATGCTCTTCCATTTCATCTGTTCTTATGTTCTCCTGTAGGTAATTCCTTTCCATTAGCTCAGTGTTTGACTTTTACTAATCACTCACAGTGCAATCCCAGTTGGCTCTCCCTGGCCTGGTGGAAAGATTCTTCCTGCATCACCTCTTTGGCCCCTAGAGGCCCTTAAATGCCCTAGATGCAATTAGAACTCAGGTACATTGGAAGAAGGGAATATGATGGATATTTATATAATCCTTTCAATGATTTGGCAGCCAGAAAGAAGTAGAAAAAAATCAGAGTTGTGAAGAATGTCGATCTTGTATAGATTCTTCTCTCTGTGTGATGATGTTATGAAAGCCGCTAACTTTCTATAGCAAATATTCCCACACCTGCACCCAATAACTTTGGTGGTCGCGCCAGCCCCATTTCTGATGTTACCATCACTGGTGACTTCTAAGATTTGACTCCAAACATTTTCATTGCTATTAAACTCAGTAGCGAAAAGTGTTCCCAGAATTCACCCTCACCTCCAAACTGTATCCTTCATTATTAAGGAAGTTTTTATAAATTTCTGCCAGATTTCATCTACTTACTTCAATCAATGCTCAACTGCCCTCCTAGGAAAATTCATTTTGAACAAATACTTTGTAACTTCCTTTTGTGTGGTCCCACAGCACTGAATCAGCATATTTTTTTCAATGTTTAGCATGTGTGTGCTATACTTCCTGCCAACCTCAGTATAGCAAAGAAAGAAAAAAAATTGTATTTCCCCTTACTGCTAATATTTCTCCCAAAATCTACCTAAAATTTTCAAAAGAATGGAAAGAGTGATGGTTTTCTGCACAGTGCAAGAAGTCTTTTCATTGGTGAAGAATTTACTGTCATCTTTGGCATCAAAATCCCATTGGTCAGCAATTTTTCTAAGTTTGCCTAACTTTATTTTCAGCTGTCATTTCAATTTCTTTCACTAAACTTGTTAAACTTACTATCTCACCATGCTCTACTTCAATTTCAGGGCTTAAATTTACATTCCTTTTTGCAGTAAACATAGAAATTACCAAAAGGGAACACATTCACCTTCCTGTTTCCAGATCTACAAACTTACCTGCATCCTCAACTGTTCATTCTCCCTTTCATTATAATAGAAAGTGTCAATTTCCCTGTACTCACATTAGTCTCCTAAACTGTCTAGAGTCTCCCAACCCATTCCCACACAAATAACTCAAGGAAAATGTATCCCATGAGCCATCTTTGAAATTTTCCTCTTCCTCATTCCTCATATCTAATCCAATTCTTTGTTCTCTCAATCTCTGCTGCTGTCAGCCTACACAAAACATCATCATCTATAGGCTGAGCCAGTGCAATTGCCTCTGAGTGATCAGCCCTGACCTACTATTATAATCTCAAATTCTTTACTATATTATAGCCAAAGTGATCCTTTTGGATATTTCAGAAATTCAGATATGATCATGTCTCTCCATCACATAAAACATTTCAATACGTCCTATAGGAGAAAACAAAATCATTGACATGTCTCTACCAACCTCTGTCTCTCCAATCTAAGCCTGTACCCTATCTTATTTCTCATGACCCAAGGCCTTTTTGTATGCATTCCTTGTGCATAGAATGTTCGTTCCTTCTCTGTTCACCTCATCAATTATTATTCACCTGTCAAATTTCATCTACATTATCATTTCCTCGGGGAAAACTTTCCTGACTTCCTGACTCGTATGGCCTGCTTCCTATTAGAATGAAAGATCCAGGAGGATAGATACAATATATCTTTTAATCACATTTTTATACCCAGCACCCAGCATAATACAAAAAACAGAGTATGACTCAATAAGTACCTGCTGAATTAATGAGGACTGAATGTAGGAAGAAGAATCTACAATGGAAGATGAGAACAACACAAACATGGCAGTTGTAAACTCGGTGAAGACTTCAGCTTCAGGAGCTGGGGGAAAAGAACATTTCACAAAGGAAAAGTAAACACATCCAATGCTGTTGAGAAGTCAAGTGGGCCTATGAAGATGGAGTTAGCCAATATGTAGGTAATTGATGAGTTTAGGGATAGTCGCTTCAATGGAGAAGGAGAGATAGCGCATATGGACAGGCCTTTTTAAAATTAAAAAATGTATGTTTTTAGAGACAGAATGTCACTCTGTTATTCAAGCTGGAGAGTAGTAGTGTGATCACGGCTTGCTGTATCCTTGATCCCCTGGGTTCAAGCAATCCTCCCAACTCAGCCTCCCAAGTAACTGGGATTACAGGGGTGAGCCACTGCACCTGACTCTAGACAGGTCTTTAAACATGTTTATTTCTGTAGAAAAAGGAAAAAAAAATAGAGAGGTATGTGTAGCAACATGTGGGAGGAAAGGAGAAAGATGGTTATTTTTAAATACTGATGGAAGAGAGCCAGTAGAAGGATTAAAGATACAGGAATTAAAATGATCTTTAGAGTAAGGTGGATATTATTCTTGTAATGAAGAAGAATGAAGAGAAATGAAGCAGATTCACCAGAAATGGGTTTTACTTCCAGCTACCCAAGATAAACCTTTAAAATCAAGAAAAACAATTCATAATTTAAAGTATGAGAATGAAAATAAGGTAATTATCCAAACTGTTAACTTTAACATAGTATTATCCATGCTTCCTCGAGACTCCCCTTGACCTGGGGTATCACAGTAGAGTTCAGAATCACTGAAAATTTAAGTTTTGAGAATTTGAACCAAAATAAAAGCTGAACACCAGTGTTTCATGTTTAAAAGTTATTTTAATAAGTTTAGTTTTCAAATAATTTGCTGATTTTTCCCTGTTGGAAGTTTCTGACGCTATTACTGGTTGTCGTTGTTTTCATTCTAGTTTACAAATTGATCACTGTTGAGTAGGAGGATAATGATAAAAGAGAGAAGAGGACTGGGAGTCGGAAGGGCTCAATGACAGCTCTGGCTCTGTTGCTAATTAACTGTAGGACTTTGCCTGAGCCATTTCATCTTTCCAGCCTTACTTTCCTCATCTACGAAATAAGAATAATAAGGTCTACCATACTTTTCTCACAGGGCATATATTGTGAAGATCAAACGTGTTCATGCATATGAAAGCCCCTTTACTCATATACAATACTATACAAAGTACTTGGATGAAAAGACATGAAACCTCTGTGAGAAATGTTGCTCCATCCCTTTCCAGGCATATAGTTTGGGCAGGCTCCTTAACACTCCTATTCCTCAGTTCTCCCACTTGCTTAATGGGGATAATGTTCTTTAGCTCCTGAGATTTTTATTAAGATTAAATTAATTGTGAATAAAAGGTGAGAGTATACCTGTTAACTGTGCCTGATTTGACATTTATTCTGCCTATGAGTTTTGTTCTTTTATTTTCAACCTGGAGGAGATGAGTTTACTTGGATTGTTTAACATTAGATAGGATTCAGACTCTCATGTGTTAAAGTCTTTTACAGCTTTGCTATTTGACAGATTGTCCCCAGGCCAGCAGCAGCAGCAGCACTTGGGAGCTTATTTGGAATGCAGAATCCCAGGCCCCAATCCAGACTTACAGAATTAAAATATGCATTTTAATAAGATCCCCAGGTGTTGTGTACACAATTAATTTTGGAAATCATGGTTTAACAAACTATCCAGTTATTAGGAGGGGGTTCAAAGACAGCAATGTACAAACATACTGAAACCTTTGATGCTATTTCCTCCTGTTCATTTTCCTTTGTCTTCAGTCCCCTATCTCTGTTTTACTATGAAAATGAAATGACACAAATAAGAGAAAAATGGAGTGCTAAGTTGGACACGCTTCAACTGTGTTTGTGAAGTGGTTTTATACTAGGGCAAGAATTTGCCCCTGTGCCTTCCTATTGTCACTCATTAGATTTCTCTGCCTTGAATGACACTGTCAAGTTGGGGCCTTCTTATCCTCCCTACCCATCTATTCTTTAACTTGCCGCCACCATTAAAGGCACTATCAAAATGCAATGTGATAAGGACAGTGTCCAAGTTCCTGCTCATTAACAACCAAGGAAACTACAGTTCTACAGATTTTTCTGGCGGTTTCTCAGAGGTGAAGGTGAAATGTAGAAAAATATTTAAGCAATTCATTTGTAACTTTTTAATAGGCATTTAGAGGTATGCCATATTTTTAAAAGTTGGCAGTTAGAGAATCAAGCAGAGTCTGTTTCAATAAATTTTAATAACAAACCACATAGCCTGATTCTAACATGGGCAAAAGTTTTATTGTTTTGGTTTTTGTTTTTACATTTTTTACTTTGTTAAGTCTTCTATTAGAAGACTGAGAAAGCTTGTTACTGTGGACACTAGTGATATTTCAGCAATGAAGAAAGTTTGCAAGTTTCTGATGAAGGTAAGCTAAGTCCACCTTACTTCAGCCCAAGATCTAAATCAGCCTTTTACTAAATATAAAGAGAGGCATCTTGTCAGTGCTCCAAAGGAGAGAGATTTACAAGTTATCCAAAATAAGTTAGCGTCTTCTGGGCTGAAAAGATATGTCATGCAAATAAATATACGGGGAAGTTATCAGGGGAATGTTTCCAAATGAAGTCTGTAATTTTTTTAATTACTCTATTTCCTTCATTAAAATTCTCCCTTTGAAATGGCAAATGGTCCTTTAAACACAGCATCTAAGATTTTGATTTATGGAAAACCAGATGTTAGTTCAGTTTGATTTAAATGTCTTTAGGGGTAGCTATGATTTTAGCAGCAGCATATATTGCATTTATACGGCAGGCCTTCCACACAACATTTAAAGATTTGTGTGTCCCTTGGAGATACAGGTGAGGGAATTGTTCCTTTTTACTTCATGCTAACAGGCCCAATTTTTCAATTTGTAATTACATAGCCCATGGTCATCTTGAGAGGTTGCTGGAACTGGTGCTGTTCAAGCAAACTTTGAGGAAGTTATGGCAAATAAAAGCTAAGGAGATGATCACCTGAGAAATTAGGATAATTAAATAGTCATACCCACCGGGGTCTTAGAATGCAGTTAGCAGCGATTGTGAGCATTTTATTTAGTCACTGCTAAATAAAATCAAGGTTGAATAATAGAGTCTGCTGTTATGGTCTGGCTGGAAACTTTAGAAAAGGAAATATATGAATGAATTTTTATAAACTGGACAAAAAGCAGGGGAAAAAATAAAATTTCAAACAAGGAAGCAAGCATGACATATATGACATTATCTTCGATATTACGTGTGTGTTTCACATCCCAAGTTAGATTGTGGTCTTGTTCTAGGTATATAGGTATATTCTCTTCACAAGATTCCAGGATTAAGGCAAAATAAACCCACTGATCATTTTTAAGGCTTCCAATTTTCCAACCTTTTAACTTCTGGCTGCTGAGAGGAAAAAACCTAAATGAATAAGACACTTTTGTGCTTTATACCCTTTGAAAAGAGTAAGAAGAAAATTAAAAGGAAACAGGGAGATATTAAAGACTTTGTTCTTAGAGAAAAGGAAGGAAAGAATGAAGGAAGGATGGAATGTATGTAGGAAGGCAGGGAGACAGGCAACTTGCATGATCTGATGTGATTCATTAAAAATTCATCCCATATCTTCTGTAATATCATCTCCAATTAACATTAATTTATGATTAGACAATGTGGGCAGTTATCTTGGTAACATGACATAATTGGAGCTGCAAATTGAGATCCTGTCTCAAAGTAGCTTCTTCTCTGGTCATATATTTCAGGAGTTTCTTTTCATCTTTTTTTTTTAAAGGCAACAACAAAAATAATTTTGTATTCTTATTATAAAAATAACGCACTGATATTGCCCTGTTTTAAAATATAGAAAAACAAAGCATAAAAACACTTTAACTTTATCACCTGAGGAGAGAACCACCACTGTTAACATTATCCTTTAATTGTTTTTTACAGTTCATAAACAAACATGATAAAAAATGTCTTGTAATATAACAACTTATCTTAATGATATATGGGAAAGGTCTCCTTTATCACTGAATATTATTTTATAACTTTATTTTTTTAAAAATTGAATAGCATTCCATCATATGAATGTGTAAGACTTTTTAAATCTACTCCTATTTGGGAATGTTTATATTATTTCTAATTTTTTAGTGTAAGAAACAAGGCTGTTATCAATGTTGCTGTAGATCAGTGGTTCTCAGCCAGGATTGATTTTGTCCACCAGCGGGTATCTGGCAATATCTGGAGAGATTTTTGATATCCAGATATTTTGGTATAACAAGGGGTGGGATGGGAGGAGATGCCACTGCCATCTAGTGAGTAGAAAACTCTATTTCACAAAATTATTGAAACCTACATGAGATCACTGACTGTGCTCATGAAATCAAAATATTTTCACTTATAAGCCATAATATTGTTTTTATCTACTAAGCATTACTCAAAGTTTTGTTGAAAAATTTTAAAGCAGGAGTATGTGAGAGTTTTCATAGGTGACATTATTTGGAACAAAAAAAATCACTAGTAAAGGTGAATTTTCCAAATATTCATAATCAAAATGATCTCTCAAAAATATTTCTTTCTCGGCTGGGTGTGGTGGTGCACACCTGTAATCCCAGCACTTTGGGAAGCTGAGACGGGTGGATCACGAGGTCAAGAGATCGAGACCATCCTGGCCAACATGGTGAAACCCTGTCTCTACCAAAAATACAAAAATTAGCCGGGCGTGGTGGTGGGTGCCTGTAATCCCAGCTACCTGGGAGGCTGAGGCAGGAGAATCGCTTGAACCCAGGAGGTGGAGCTTGCAGTGAGACGAGATCACACCACTGCACTCCAGCCTGGGCGACAGAGTGAGACTCTGTCTCAAAAAAAAAAAAAAAAAAATTTTGTCTCAAAAAGCAGTTATTTTCTTACCTATTTTTAATACCTTGCCTCTACCTGCAAGGGACAGATATAATCTGATTAGGTAGATATTGGTTATTTTTGCCTTATATCGTGTTTCCTTGGTCAAACTTCCCAGAGGTTTCTCAACTTAAGAACTGATTTCTAACTCATTGATACCATGTTCTATGTGTGTTTCCTGTTCCACCATTTTCTTTTTTTATGCTTTCTTTGAGTTTATTTTGCTATTCTATTTCTAACTTCTTGGGATGTATGTTTAGTTCATTAATACTCTTCTTTTATAATACGTAAATTTAAAACTATACCTCTTCATCTAAATATACATTAGTTTCACCTCACTTTTATTTAAACTGTTTATATTTTTTCCTTCAATATAGTTTCTAAATTCTAGTATCAAAACTTCGAAGCTTATTTTTAAAATTGACACAATATGTAGTGAATTTTTAAGAAATGTTTTATTTGTGTTTGATAAGAATGAGTACTCTGTAGATATTGGGTACAAGTTTTATACATATATATCCATTAGGCAAAGTTTGCTAATCACAGCTAAATATTCCACATTCTTGGTGTTTATATGTAATTTTTCACCATGATTACATATTTGCTTATTCTGTTGCCATTGATTTTTGCCTTATTTGTTTTGAGTCTATATTATTTAGTGCATATGAATTTGTTTTTATACCTTCCTCATGAAAACATGGTTTATTATAATGATATGACACTACTAGTGAAAAATGTCTTTTCTTTTTTTTTTTTAAAAAGCCTATTTTATATAATATTAATACATGTAGATGGGCTTTCTTGAATTAGGTATTTGCAGGCTAATTTATTTCTTATTTTATTTTCAGATTTTCTTTAACCTTATGTTGTATATGAATTTATTAAAAATAGCATATAGTTGAATTTGTTGTTTTTCAGTCTGATGATCTTTGCCTTTTAAGCAGAGCAGTTAATATATCTAACTTAATGTAAATTTTAGTAGATACGATTCAATATGTATCTGTATTTTTGGACTTTATAATTTTCCCACCTATTTTTGATTTTTGTTTCTCTCCTTTCTCATCTTCTTTTTGGAGGGTTGTGTATTAACATTTTTATCTTTCCTTATTTTTTCATTAGCTCACTTGAAAATTACAGAGTCTCTTTCTATTCTTTGTTACTCTAGGAATTACAATAATATGCCAAATTTATCAAATTGTGAATTTAATACTTCTAAATTCCTTCTGGAAAATTTAAATACTATAACCCAGCTTAAAATTAACACCCTTCCTAATATACATTATTAATTACCTATATTTTAATTCTAATTTTTAATAACATGAGACACAGACATAATTATTATAACTTTACATTTAGTCACTGTTCATTTAGATTTACCACTTTTACAGTTGTCCTTATTTTTGTATCTCAGACCTTCTGTCCGAGATTACAGTCTTTCTCTCTGAAGTAACTTTCTTAAAGCTTTTCAAAGAAATTAGGAGCTACTATTGATAAACTGTCCCATATTTGTTTGTTTCACTGTTTCGGTCTGAAATGTCTTCATTTTGACCTCATTCTTTAAAGTTATTTTCCCTTGATAAAATTTTAGGTTAAAAGTTATTTTATTTTAACACACTGAAAATCTCATTCCACTATCTCTTTCTTCTGTGTTTTCTCTATAGAAGTCATTCTGTCATGTCTTTGATGGTCTTTTGCTATGTTGCTCTTAATATTTTTCCTTTGTCTTTAGTGTTCTGCATTTCCACTCTGATGCGTCTAATTACAGATTCTAGTATCTATCCTGTGAGGAATTCATCAATCTTCTCAAGTCTGTAGAATGATGTCTTTATTCTGTTCTGAAAATTTTTCAGTCTTTATACCTTCAAATTTGCTCCTGCCACATTCTCTTCCTTTTCTCTTCTTGACATTGTGGTTACATGTACATTATACCTTCAAACATAGCCTTGCATGCCCTTTACCCTCTCTTTCATATTAGGAAATTTATACTGCAAAGATATCTTGCATCTATGTAATGTATTCTGAATTAGCTACAATTTACTAATTTTCTCTTAAGTCATGTCTGCTGTTAAACTCATTCATGACATTCTTAAGCTTGATTATATTATTTTTCTTTTCTAGAAGTCATGCTTGATTATTTTTTAAATGTGATAGATTTTTTTAAGTATGTTCCCTGTTGATATTTTCAAACATATTTCTTAATATGATAATCACAGTGAAGCTTTTGTTTATGGCTAAAATGGAGTAATCAAAGCCACTTTATGCTTCTAATTTAAATAACTAAATTATTGGACAAAATGATAAAGACAGGAGGTAGGAGGGCAGAGTCCCTGGTGAAGGCTTCACCCTCAAGCCTGGACCCACAGCCTTAAATGGGGACAGGCATTCCTCTCTTCACACCCAAATTTTGCCTTTTGGTCGTGCCTCCCCATCCTATGCCCATATAAACCCCAAGCTTCACAAACAGGAGAGCAAGAAGAGTGGCAGAGCAGCATGGCAGAGGAGAGAGAAGGAGCATTTGAACATTGAGAGGAGTTCGGCTGGGGACAGAGAGGAGATCGGCCACGGGATGGCTGAACTCCAGGGGAAGACCATCTTCCCACTCCATCCCCTTTCAAGCTCCCCATCCATTTTGCTGAGAGCCACCTCCGTAGCTCAATAAAATCCCCACATTCACCATCCTGCAAGTCCGTGTGACCTGATTCTTCCTGGACGTTGGACAAGGACCCAGGTACCAAGAGGACAGGGTGTAAAAAGCTGTCATCCTGATTCTCCACCGAGATGGTTAACACTTAGCCATTTGGGAACAGCAACTGCTAAAAGAGCACTAACTGTAACATACCCATCTGGGAACAGCAACTGCTAAAAGAGCATTAACTGTAACACACCCCTAGACACTACCATTGGGCTGGAGCCCAAAAGTGCTCACCCCGGCTCCTTCACCTGTCCATCTGTGTGCCCTCCCTCCCATAAGGCGGCCAAGCAAACAAGCCACACCCTTGTCACAAACCCTGCGAGGGGGCGAGGGAACTCTCCCATCTCAAAAATATATGGAACAACAGCTTTCAGACATTGTAAAACAGGAAACACAGCAAAGTGATCTCTGAGAGAAGAGAAATAAATGAGGTAGTCCAAACTCACTGCCTGGAGAGAACTTCATGGACACAGTGCAGGGAAGGAGAACTCAAACACAGCTTGTTTTCTCCCTGAGTTGAAGAGACAGAATAAAAAATCAGAAGAGGTCAAGATAGCTAGAATTTGCAGGATAGAGTAACAGAGAGAAAAGCACTGGAAAAGAGAGAGCTCCAGAGATCTAAAAAGCACATCCCTCCAGTCTCCATTTAAGAACTGGTGAGCACATGTATATGAGGAACTACCCAAGGCCAGGGAAAGAACCGTATAAGAAGCGAATGGGTGAAACGATCCCCAGAGCTCACACAGGGCCTGAAATAGTTCATGTGCCTACCACTGGGCTGGAAAAACTTATTATTCCCAGCACATTAGGTAGAAGGTTCAAGATACCCTAGTAACTTAGTAATGGGAAAAAATTAGTCCCAGACTCAACATTGTTCTGGTTCCAACAAAGCTTAAAAACAAACCTTAGAAGAATGATACTCTCTTGAAACAATTTACTTGTGTTCCAGGAAAAAAACAAACCTTAAAAATATTTCTAAGAATACAAAAATATCCAGTTCCCAAGAAGGTAATCATAACATCTGGCATCCAGGAAAAAATTACTAGGCATGCAAAGAATCAGAATAACTTGGCTCATACTGAGCAGAAAAATCAATTAATAGAAACAAAAGCAGAAATGACACAGATGGAATTAGTAGACAAGGACATTAAAATGGTTAAATTAACCATATTCCATATATTTAAGAAAAGAGAGAAAGCATTAGCCTATAAAGGAGAGCAATGAAATATATTTTCTAAAGATCAAAATTGAACAAATAGAGATTTAAAAAATTCTGAGATAAAAAATACACTGAATGGAATTAACAGCAGATTTATGCACTTACTGCCAAAGAAAAGATTAGTGATCCTGAAAACAGCAAAAGAAACTATCCAAAATTAAACACGGAGAGGAAAAACACCTTAAAAAAACAAACAAAGCATTAGTGAGCTATAGACAACTGCAAGTAGCCAGATATATGTCTAATTAGAGTTCCCAAAGGATAGGAGAAGGGGTTGGAGAAACATTTTTTAAAGTAATGGCAAACTTTTCTCCAATTTGATTTTTAAAAAACTATAAACCACAGACCCAACAATCTCAATAAGAGACAAGAGGGACAAGAAATATAGAAACACTAAGCAACATCATAATCAAATTGTTCAAAACACGAAATGGAGATAAAATTTTGAAAGCAGCAAGGGAAAAAAGACCCATTATGTACAGATGAACAAAGAATAATGAGAATTCTCATAAAAACAGTGCAAGCCAGAAGATAGTGGAGCCATGTCTTTAGAAAACCAAAAGAGAAACAAAAAGTCAACAATTGTGGGGGTGGAATGAGACAGGCTGACTCTTACCCTAAGGGTTTCAATTCAATACAGAAAGAACATCTAGTATAATTTTCAACTAAGATGGACACGAAAGTTTCTTTTCTTGTCCTCTTTTCCTTATGTATTTGTTAAAAAAAAGTTCAAGTTAGCCTATACTGATAAACACCTAGAACAATGGGAAATTCAGTACTGTGTTTATCTCTCTGGATTCCCATGTTCCCTTAGAATTTTTTTGTGGTAATTTTGTATTCTCTTGACAGCACTTTTGTGTATTTCATTCATTTTCAGTGGGAGGATGGTCTAACCTAGTATCTCCATATCCTGGCAAAGGAATCAGTAATTTTCGTGGTCAGTCTCCATTTCATTACAAAATATTTTACATATTTTATCATTTAAAGTCCATAGATTATAAAATTACTGACATTCCTAATATCAAAAAACAGAAAAAATTGACTACATCACAAAAAGTACAATATATGGAAAACAAAGTGATACAGGTGTACTCTTCATTCCTTTGTAATGTAGAACTACATTCTACATGGTCCCTCAACAACCTCATCTACAGTGTGTGGGTAGGACAATCTGAATGTGGAAAGGGCACGTTACTGATCATAAAATTAAAACTTATAAAGCTTAATTTACTCATTTTAAGTTAAAAATAAACTTTAATAGAATTTATACTAATTTCCATGGATCATATAATCGAAAGTTGAACAACATGAAACTGTGTTTTTGAAATCAAAAGTGGTTAAATATTGGCAATCACATGTGGTTCAACTTAATCCTATTTTGAAGGCCAATGATATAACCAAAAGAGCATAAAATTGGGAGGCAAAACTTTGATCTCACCATTTAGGTAACCTTGAAGCTTTGAGATATTAATTTGCATCTCTAAAACTCTGGAGTATTGGGAGATTTAAACAATAGGACTTTCTTAAAATGTTTACCAAATTCTGGCACAGCAGGAAATTGGTAGAGCACAATGGTTAAGATGGTTATCCTAGGAATCAGCCAACTGTGAGATCAAACCCTGATTCTATTGTCTACTAGATGTGTCACTTCGAGAAAATTCCATAAACATTCTGTGCCTCAGTTTCCTCATCCATAAAACAGGAATCATAACAATACCTACACCTTAGTGTTGCAATAAAGATTTAATGCATATACTTATAAAATGCTTAGAAAAGTGCCTAGCACATGATAAGCAAATAGGTATTCATTTTTATTATAGCAGAAATTCATTAAAAAATTGGCAGCTTTCCTTTGCCTTGTTCAAGTGGACACAATCAAGAAATGCAAACGGGAGCAAAACGAATGAACTAGAATCCAACAACATTATGGTAAGGAACAGACATCTGGAACCCTAATCATGATAGATTAAACATTCATATTTATAAGAAGGCAAAAGAATATAATGGTAACAATTATGTGTGAATGTAGGAAATGGTCATGCAGAAGAGTAGAAGCTACCTTAAACATCTCCACTTGCATCAGATGGAAAGTCAAACAGCTGCTTTAGCTACTTAGAGTTTTTCCAATAGTGCACTTCAGTTTGGCAATATAGAAATTTGGTGCACTGAATTGTTGAAATCCTCTATTCTTTCTCCACATGGCTTCCGCTCCAAGGAAAATGTGGCATAAGGAGCTCACAGCTAGAGTTACTATCAAAAGCTAGGCAAGCAGAGAAATATTTATGCCACTACAGCATGCTGCAATTATGGAACCCAACAGCACCCTTAGGCCAAATGTTAAATACTACAGTTTGAAATGTTTGGCCCAACTTTGTCTTTGACCACACAGATTTTGTAGTTTCATAGCCTCACTCAGAGATCCCCAAACTTTCTTGATTCATGGTGCCTTTAGTTTTTTCAGTAATTTTTTCATGGCTCCCTAAGTCAAAAGAAATACCTAATCACTGTTTCTTAAGTAGTTGAGTCATAACTACTTAATAAGTATTTTATATCCTAGCAATTTAGCGGTTTGAAAAACAGCACTCATTAATTTTTTACAAATTATTTTTACAATTACTTACCAATGGGATATATGTGTCTGTTGGTCACTGCACAGATTCTCAAACTTTGGAATCAGATTGGACACTGTTACCTTCATTTCCTGTTTCACATAGATTTTTGGACAGCGGCTGCTTTTTATCAAGACTGCCAGAAGGCCAGCTTTGCAATAATATGACATCATCAAAGTGAATGTAACTCACTCTACGTCTCACAGATGTCACTGAGTTTTCCTCGAAATTTTAAGTTATTCCATGGTACTTCTGCAAGTTCGCTGTGTTACTCCAGGGCACCTTAGCACACAGCTTGGGAACCAGGGATTTACATCATTTCCTATATATTTGAAGCTATTTGAAATAGCTATCTATTATGTACAGACTGCTTTGTATGGGTCTATCACTTTCCACCTTTCAGGGAGTTTTTGTTGAGAAGAAGGCTGGATGATGAATTTGTTTAAGTAAATGTAAAGAGCTACATCATCATAAAATATTTATTGAGATTTCATTGTGTGTAAAGGGAGCTGATGGAGGAAAAAGTAATTATGTAATCCTCAAGAAGTTTAGTGTGTTTGGCTACATTGTTTATACATATGTGATCAGAATATGTCATTTCCTCATTGAACTTTGTTAATATCTCCCCTGTATTTCTGATATATAGTCTTTCACACTTTGAGTTCCTTTTATTTCTGTTAATCGCTTATCTCTTTCTGATACCATTATCTTTGACTCCCTGCTCACCATCCTCAAGTATAATCATCTCACCACCACTCTAATAAGCTCTATGATTCCCAACTCCATATCTTTACCCATGGTGTTTTCTGTCCCATGGAATAAATTTCTCCCCATTCTTCACATATCACACTCTCATTCATCCCTCTATCCCAGCTCAAATATCTGTCTTAGTGAAATTTTTCCCTACCCTTACTCGGACCACTCTTTCTCTTTCAGGAAAAATTACACAACATCTCCTGTCTCATCTCATAATATTCAGTACGTATGCCTATGTTTCTCTCAGTGTTCTATAAGAGAAGAATTAGTAGGATGGAGGAATAGATGGATGGCTAGATGGAGATAGACAATCATACATGGGATTTCTGAAAGGCATTTGACTTTTCACAATCATCAGGGGAACTGTTTAAAGAGTCTGTGTGGAGAAGTTATTTCTTTGTCTGGTATTGAAGCTTGAAGTCTGAAGAAAAGTCATTCAAAAGATATTGGGGGAGGATATTAGGGGAAATAAGAACAAACTGGAATACACAAAGCTGAGCTAGAACTCATGGGAACTTACCAGAGCTTAGGTTGATCTCTCACCACTTCAATCTTCCAAGTTCCACAACAGGAGTGTCCTGCAGGAAAATCTGCTGTCCAGAACCATAAAGCTAAAGATTCATCTAGCCAGAGAGAGAAGCTGAAAGAGAAGCTGGAAAGGCTCTTGGTCCAGCTGGTACCCCACACTAAGGCTGAAAGCTCACAGAAAAGTTTATGTGATTGCTTCGTATGGGTCTCATGCGCTACACTGACTTTTAAAGCATGAAATAAAGATGGTAGCTGCTCCACTTTTACCTTCCAAATCTCACAGAATATGTCTCTTTTGGCTCACACTAACCTGGACCTATGCAGAGAAGGAAGTTCTGGGAAACATAGTTCCAATTTGGGTAAGGTAACAAACACAAATCCACCACGCCCTTTAAGAGCACTGGTCCCACTGTCAGTTGTTTAGGTGCCAGCCTTTGCCACAAGAATATGCGCTCCTTAAGAGCATGGACCACATCTTACTCACAATGATATGGACAGGAGGCAGGGAAATACTGGGTAGAAAAAGGCAGGGTCCCTGGCGAGGGTTCCACCCTCAAGCCCGGACCTGTGGTCCTAAATGAGAACTTCACTTCCCCATTTTCCCACCTGAATGTTGCCTTTTGGCCCACCATGCCCCCATCCTGTGCCCGTAAAAACCCCAAGCTCCACTGGCAGAGCAGCACAGTGGTGTGGCATAGCAGGACAGCACACGGAAGAGAGAAGCAGCTGAACATAGACAGAAGAAGCAGCTGGATAGTGGAAACTACAGTCAGAGAAGAGTTTGGATAGGAACTCCGGACAGTACAGAGAAGAAGCAGCTGGACATCGAAGACTATGGTTGCAGAGGAGTTTGGCCCTAAATGAGAGTCCATCCCCAGCCGAACTCCAGAGGAGGACCGCCTTCCCACTTTCCCTTTCCAGCTCCCCATCCTACTGAGAGCCACTTCCACCATTCAACAAAATCTGTGCATTCACCATCCTTCAAATCCATGTGACTCATTCCTCTTGGGCACTGAACAGGGACCTGGATGCAGGTGCAAGAGGCTGTCACACTGACTATCCACTGAGCTGTTTAACATTTACACCATCCACAGATGGCCAAGCTAAAAGAGCACACTGTAACACACGCCCTCTGGGGCTCCAGAGGTTGCAGGCAACCCTTAGACGCTGCCGCAGGCCAGTACAGGGTTCATTCCTGCCGGTGCCCAAAGGCACTCACCCCGGCCCCTGCACCAGCTCACCTGCAGGCTCTCCCCAACAAGGAGTTTGAGCGCTGCAGGCTGAGTAAGCAAGCCACCCCTTCACAAGTCCCATGAAGGGGCCAAGGGAACTATCACATCTCAATAATATATTCCTACTGCTTCATACAAAATCTGACATATAATAAGGACTCACAGATGTTTGTCAAATGATGAATGAATGAACAAACAAATGAAGGAATGAATGGAAAAAGATTATTAACACCATTAGTACACTATAAGTACTAAATATTTGGTCATATAACAAAGTAATAAGCAGAAAGAATCTCCTGTTTTTTTCCAAAGGCAAAAAATTAACATATTTTCTATAGACTAATCCCCTTAAGATGAGGTGAAACTATTTAAACCTATCAAAATTTTATCATGTGTATAGAACTTTCAAGTGTACAAATTGTGTTTATAAAAGCTAACTAATTTGACTACTTATTACTTAGTTAAATATAACGGAGTCATCACTTTTCTGGACAAGTATGAAAGCAAAAATATTTTTTAATGAGATTCAATTAAATTATAAAAATAAATGTTGACATTATATAACAATTTTTCATTAAATTTCTTTATATTTACATAAATTATATTTCAGAACACACTAGCAGATAACTAACTGAAGACAAATATTGCCAACATGTCTTTGGTTTCATTTCTATTTATCACAACTTGTTCTAAAATTAATTCAATCCTACATCCTCTGTTTCAGTTGTTTGGCCTATTTTAAGCCTCAAAGGATCACTATCATGATTATCCCATAATATTCAGTCTCCAAAGGCATCATTATCAATAACCTCACTTACCTGTAATCGCAACATTAACATTACAGTAGGACAGAGCCCCAACTCTATATAGAACTGCATCCTTCATAGAGAAGCTTTAAGAAAAGGCATCCAAAGTAAACTTATTCTGACCCTTTTTCTCATGGCAGCAGAATTGACACCTTGCCCTGCACAATTATGGTCACAAATAGTCCTCAGAATATATGTAACCTTTCACTTTTCCTAAATGTTATCAATTTCCTACAAAACAAAATAAAAACAAAAATTACACAATAACAAAACACTTGATCCTTCACATTTGTCAAAATGTGGAAGTATGTGAAAACTTTTACATACACGGCAGTTATATGAGAAAATTTAATTTTACTCTAAACAGACTAACTGTATCCTTAGTAAACATGGTTTCGTTTCTATTTGAAATCATGGAAGCATTCTTTATTTACCTAAAAGCCTGTTGGATTACCCTTTATTTCACCATCCTGGGGACGTTACAAACCCTGTTTTATTTTTAACTTGATTACTCAGTCCTTCTAAAGCCTGAACACTTTTTTCAAAAATTCTTTACAAGTAAACTCATTTTCTAAAAGTTTTGACTCTGAGTCTTTAAATAACAAGAGGAAACTAAAATTTAATAAGTGACAACTATGGCATGCACATAGGTTACAAGGCAGTCATTCTTATTCTCGTTTATAGGTGAGAACGTTTAGGATCATAAATGCTAAATATCTCTTTAAGACTGAACAGCTAATAAATTACAAAGCCATCATTTTAACTCAGGATTATAACCAGTTAAAACGACAAAGCTTGTATTCCCTTGTATGTCCCAATCTACCATTACTATACAAGAGTTTAAGGATTCAAGATGAATGTTAGAGAGACATATCAATTTCTTGCCAGGCATTTTGCATTAACCTTAGACACAGTCATCATTTATTCATTATTTGATTAAACAAATATTTATCGAGTTCCTAATATGTACCAGTCACTGCTCAAGATGCTAAAGACATAGTGATGAACAAGACAAGACCTTATTAAGCTTCCATTCTAGTGGGAAAAACAGATATAAGTACAGAAATGGAAATGGTGTCGGGTAACTAAAGAAAAATATCACAGAGTCAAAGGAGGAAGGGCAATAGAAGTGTGGAGGGTCAAATCAGGGCTCACAAAGAAGAATGGGCTACGGAGGTGCTGATAAGCATTAATACAGTTCCAATAATTAATCTTTTCTCATTATAGTGAACTAAAATAAAAGTATTCCAAATAATGTTCTCATCTGTGCTCAGTTGCTTTAAAAACAGAAATTAATTGGGGTTACTATAAAATAATCATTGAGAAAGACTAGAAAAGAGCAAGATTTTAGAGTAATAATAATAATAATAATAAGTCTTTCAAGAATTGCATTGACCTGACAGTATTCTCCCTCTAGTATCAACTTGGACCATATTTAAGTGTAGGAACTCTGGCCTTCCAAGTTTAGAGATCATCACTCCAGCTTTACAGCTGTCTTTCCCATTGATCCTGACCTAAAATATGATTCCCTTTAAAACTAATTTTAAGACACTTTCTTTCTACTTTTGTTTCAAATGACAGACTCCTAAAGAGTCAGACATATTTTTTTTCCTTTTTTCTGTCCTTAACAGTCTTAATGTTAACACACAGAATCACATATGAATTAAACATTATTTTCATCATGAGTGGGTTTTAAAAGGATCAGCAAGAGAAAAAATTATAACACTGACACTGTAGTGGAAATGAGATTGAGGATTATTCCTATTTTAATGTTGTTTACCAAGAAGGCAATACAGCAAAGTGATCAGAACTCAAATATTTGAGTTCTAGAGTCAAATTACCTGTGTTCAAATCCCAGCTCTCTTGGTTACTTGCTGTAAGATGGAGGCAAATTACTAGACCTTTTGGGTTCCTCATATGTGAAAGGGTATCATGACTGTGCATGCCTCATATGTTCATTCTAGAGATTGAATGAGGTAAAAATGTGGTATTCTTAGTGCAGCACAAGGCACTTAAAAACACACTACGGATATACATTATGGGATATTATTTTCACCGTTTATGAATAGGTAGGTTTAAGGACAAAAGATATTATTTCCCACTTCATGTGGAAGATTTTTTGTATATTTCAAGGCACATCTTTAACATCACCTTTCCTGTCAAGCTTTTCATGGTCCCCCAGGTATCCTCTTCTTGCGCTCCCATAGCAATTTGTTCCTAATTCTATGTTAGAATTGTAATGCGGTGCAGGCAACTCTCTTTCCAGTTGCAACTAAATCAATTGTCTTAAGTGAAGCTTCCTGGATGAAAATCCTAAGATAAATATTCAGGTGCCACTGATTTACTTCAGAAGTGCTCCCAGGAGAAACTGGACAGGGGAAGAGGGACAGCAGGAAAGAGAAGTCCAAAGGTGTGATTTCAGGTAAAGACCCACTCTGAGCCTGATCCCATGGAGAGCTGTGGAGCACACATTACACCTCAGAGTTTGTGCATTATACCTACAAGGTGAGGAAGCTGAGCTTTCATACTGCCCCATCTGTCAGTCATTGGCTAAGGGGGTGAGGTAGGGCATCAACTCCCAGGCATTCCAACTCTCTGCAGGAAATGCTTTAAAGAAGGTTATAGGTGAGAGTCATTAAAGATAAAGCACACAGAAGATGGGCCATGGGGACACACAAGTAAAGGAGGGGAGGGAGAATCTGGGTGTAGCACCAACAGTGTCTGACACATAGTCCTTTCTTAAAGAACCCTTACCATTTTAATGACCTTATTTCCAGCTCCCCTACACAGCCCTAGTACTTCTGGTTCCTGGTTCAGTGCCAAGAGGGGTTGGCCTTGGAAGTCCCTTGCTATAGTAAATAGCATTCAGACTTAGAGAGGTCATCAGAGTACCTTCTGATGTGAGCCTGGAATAATGCTGACATGCCCTGAAGGAACCTCTGATGGCTAACATTCCTTCTGCTGCTGCCTGCACAGCTGCTATGGCCTGGAGTTGTTGCCAGAGAGTACCACAGTCCTTGGGCAGATACTTTGCCACCCCTCCTGCCCCACTCCAGTATCTTTCCAACTTCTATGGTTGACTTCATGTTGCTGGCTGCCTCTTACGATCTACTATAGCTTACACAGGGTTATAAATCTGACTTCCTTCAGCTCCTAACTACAGACACCTAGAGGGCCACTTGTCTATACTCTTGTTTGAAAACTCACTACCCAATGCTTCTGCCTAAATCACAATCTCCATTCCACTCTAGTGGTTCCATTCAGGAAGAAGAAATTGCCTTTGTCCCTTCCAATTAAAAATTTAAAAGCTGTCTCCTTCTCTAATGTTCTTGTCATTCCACATGGAGTTGCATCATCAATATATTAGAGTACCAAAATCTTTCACCCATGCCTTTTGTTTCACAGTTGGAATCTATCTCAGACTATTCTTATTGTAAGAAAACATTCCAGAATTGAAAAACTTCTGTTTAAAATTCATCAGTATTTATATGCAACATATCTGTATTTTAATGAAATTGTGTATAATGTGCAGGATTCAATGACATTTTCCCATCATATCATCATTCTCTATTATAAAACTAGAGACTCTCTCTGACAGTATATAAGAAATAATTTGTTCCATGATAGAATTTTTTTTAATTTTTATAAATTTAAGGGATACAAGTGCAGTTTTGTTCATTTGTTACATAGATAGATGATGGAAATGTATTATGTAATTTAAAAATGCTAAAAACAGAAGTCTTAAATGAAACTTTTGCTTGAATCCAGATTCCATAGTCATAACTGTGTACCCATGGATAAACTGATAGATTTAGATAGATAAATGGATAGATGATTTTTATAATGTCTCTTTTTCTCCTTTGTTGATCATTTGGAATGGGAATGAAATATGATAAAGAAACCAGAACTGCCCTTAACGCATTGTAATCCAGTATGAAAGACAAACATGAAAAGGAATGATTATAACACAATGCTACAAGTGCTATTTTTAAAAAGCAAGGGCAAGAGATAAGAGCACCAAATATTGGCAACATCTAACTCTGTCTTGAATTTTACGCCCTGCTCTGTTCAATTAGTGAACGAATGTCTAACCCTGACTCAGCTCAGTCCACCCAGGCCGAGTTAGATTATTCCTTCTTGCGACCCCCTTAGAATTCATCACATAATCCTATATTTCTGTATTTGTCTCCCTCACTAACTAGACTCTGAACTTCTTGAATATAGGACTTTGCCTGGTCACCTTTGTATTCAAAGCATCAATTTTAATTTTTGGCACATTGTTGGTCTTCAATAAATGTTTGTTAAGTGAATAAATGAATAAATGAGTGAGCTGAACGCGGATGGAGAAGGAAGAATTTCATTGAAGTCTTTATGTGGAAATTTCTATAGAAATTTATATTTAAGCTACTATGGATTGCATATTGTCCAGTTCTGAAACTCCAAGTGAGGTTGAGAGGATAGCCTAATGTCATAGGCTGGCCCTAACTTTGTTTTCTTATTGTAAGCTCCGGAGTTTGCAGATCTGAAAAACCCGTCTCCATACACCATGCTAAAACTCTTTAGCAACAGACAACAGCTGAATATTTCAAAACAACTTGCAAGATGTACTCGAAAGAACTGGATATTTCCTCTATCAAGAAAATGGGCTTGTAAATGCTTGTTGGGTCCAATTCTGGTAATGTTCAGTTTTTTAAAATCATCGATAAGGTTATTTGCCATCCTTACAGTGTCATAAGATAACTGCTGCCTCAGCCTTTTTCAAGTAATTATGGTGAGTTTTAAAATCAAGTAGCAGTGCAAGGGTGCAATTCTCCTGATTTCTCTATTGCAGCTTGACTTCTTAGTACTTTTGAATCCATTTTTATGTGATTCTTGATGGGCTTTCTAAAGATTATTTGAGAATAAGAGTGTTCTACTGCTGACTTTCAGATACTCAAATATTTTTCTCCTTTTTGAAATATGGTCTAAAAATTCTGGCTGCATGTTAGAATTAAGTCTAATAACTTAAGCAGCCCCATCATAGGGGTTAGCTACACAGATAATCATCCTATCCTGCTAAGTTTGATGAACTATATTTTCCCCAAATTCCTCTTTATTCTGTTCTAGAAAAGTGTTAGTTTAGAAGACAGATGCCTTCCTGAAATTTTTGCTTAATGACTCTAAAGGGAAAATTTAGGATGAAAACTGCCAGATAACTCTTCTTTCTTTTTCCTCCAAAATAATCAAGATGTGAGTTCCAAAAGTCTGGGGGCTCAATACTCTCAACTGAAGACAAAACCTGTCTTGTGTTCATTTGTAAAAAATAACTCCTTGGCAACGTGTTTTGTCCCAGAAAGTCATTCCTAATAGACACATACTGTACAATATCAAATGAAAAATTCAGCTAGCTCGTCCTCTTCTCATTCTCCCTTCGCTTCTCAGTCCTTCATCCCCTTCTCTCTTTACCTGTTATCTTGAGCACTATCATTTGACCCGGTTGCCCTTTCCTGCCACTAAGCTCACTTTCTGTGAAGAAGCCTGTTTGACTTTCTTCAGTTCTTGTTTTGCAGAAGAACTTTAAAATGTTCAAAGGAAACAATAGTCTAACTTTCCTAAGAAGCTAAATTTGATCATTCACCTGGTGAAAGTGACCTGCTGTGAGTGTATCCCAAGCTGCCGGGGCATATCCTATAAAAGAGAGTTCAAAGTTACTGGAAAAATAAGGAAAAATCCAAAACTTATACTGATAGACTAAGAGTTATCTAGGAGCAATTGGTGATCACACAGAGCTTTAAAATGCAATTAGCACCTATCTTCTAAATACCTGGTAAGCATGAATTGAAATGTGTATTTCAGAATCTGTAAAATGGCCTGGTACTTTTTTTGAATAGAAATATAATCATAAACATAGAAAAGAATTTATTCTGTGACAATATTCTTTATTGGTGTTTTCAGTAGAAGCATAGCATACAACATGCTTTACTAAAAGGATCATTTAAACAATATTGTAGTCTAAGAAGATCATAGTATCATTTCACGATAGCAAAGGCCAGACCAAGGGAAGTGGAACTAGGCAGGACTCAGGACTCTTGATTCCTATTCCATCCTCTTTTCACTTTAAGAACTGAGTCAATGGATTTGCTTGCTATTGGCTAAATTTGGGGTTTTTACACTGAGATTGTTGGAAGGGATTTGTAGATCTTCTGTAGTTTCACGTCAATTTTAGTATGTGTGCATTTTCCTCTGGGAGGAACATAGCTTTCAAAAGACGCAGCCAGGCGTGGTGGCTCACACTTGTAATCCCAGCACTTTGGGAGGCCAAGCCAGGCGAATCACCTGAGGTCAGGAATTTGAGAACAGCCTGACTAACATGGTGAAATCCCATCTCTACTGAAAATACAAAATTAGCCTGGCATGGTGGCACATGCCTGTAACCCCAGCTACTCAGGAGGCTGAGACAGGAGAAACATTTGAACCCTGGAGGTGGAGGTTGCAGTGAGCCGAGATCACACCATTGAATTCCAGCCTGGGCAACAAGAGCGAAACTCCTTCTCAAAAAACAAAAAAGACACACAGAATAGCCCATACCAACCCCAGCCCCCTTCAAATGAGGTATAAAAACTTTTAAACTAAATAAATGTTTGCTGTGTCTTAATTAAAAAAATCATGGATAAATGTTTTGAACACTCTATCCTCATTACTTCCCTCAGCTATCCACATATGAAGCTGGTCTAGCTTCAGTTCTTATTAAACTTCTCTTTAAATACCAGCAAGCAGTCATTCATGAAGAAGGCAAAAGACCAGGGACTAAAAAAAATGCTACAGACTCTGATGTTACATAATTAATCTGTTAAGAGGTTGTCTTTCTTTTACATACTCCACCTATACATGTGGTTTCTATGTCCTCACCTATTGCCCCATTCACCTTCACCAACTTCTTACTGTAATGCCAAAAATCTAAATTATAAGTGTACTATATGTCAGGCCTCTGAGCCCAAGCTAAGCCATCATATCCCCTGTGACCTGCATGTATACATCCAGATGGCCTGAAGTAACTGAAGAATCACAAAAGAAGTGAAAATGGCCTGTTTCTGCCTTAACTGATGACATTACCTTGTGAAATTCCTTCTCCTGGCTCATCCTGGCTCAAAAGCTCCCCCACTGAGCAGGTCCCCCGCCCCTGCCCCTGCCCACCAGAGAACAACCCCCTTTGACTGTAATTTTCCACTACCTACCCAAATCCTATAAAACGGCCCCATCCTTATCTCCCTTCCCTGACTCTTTTCAGACTCAGCCCACCTGCACCCAGGTGATTAAAAAGCTTTATTGCTCACACAAAGCCTGTTTGGTGGTTTCTTCACACGGACGTTCGTGAAACTATATCATAAGGCAGCTCCCTTAGGTGACTAAAGACCTCTTGGCGAAATCTTGGTGAAGGTTTTTGTTGTTTGCTATTTTTTATGTATCCATCTAAATTCCGTTACTATAGGTTGTTCATTCTTGTAGAATGGTTACTTTTTTGACAATTTTCTTTTCTCAGCTAATACAACACTATCCTTGCTTCTGTTGCTCTGACTCCTGTTTCTTCTCCCATCTGTTGACTCCAGATATCCCAAAATCTTTAGTTCTTGACTGTCCTCATACACTTAATATGTATATACATTCCCTCAAGAGTTTCATCCATTCATCCATTCCTCTCCATTGAGGAATCCCAAATCAGCCTCTCCAGCCTCTTTCCTTCCATCTTATATTTCCAACTAATCAGAGTGAAGCCCAGTTTATTACAGATTCCTCCATCAAACATAGTCCGTCTTCATATATCTTCAAAAGAAATGAATCTCTTGCCTACAAACAAAATCTCCCTTCTTACATTCCATGTGTCTGGCAATAGCAACAACTTTTCACGGTCTCCAAATCAAGACATTCAAACTATTTTTTGGCATTGTATTCTTTCTCATTGACAGTATCCGAGAACTATCCAAATCTCATTGTACTCCCCACTAGAAATCTTCTGCTTTCATTCTTAGTCAACAATTTTTTTAAAGACTCCACTAGGTGCCAGATGATTTGGTAGGTCTCTTAGGGGGAACCAAAATGAACAAAACTCTGTTTTAGCCCTCTAAGAAATTACTGTCTAACAAGGAATATGAAGCATGGGCATGCATAGCTATAATGCAAGACCTTAATAGCAGTGGCAGTGCTACCCTTGGCTTCAGTCACGCATCAGTTATGCCTTGCTCCTATTGAATTTTGCCCAAATTCATACCCATCTGTAGAGTTTATTTTAGACTTTCTGTTTTGCACATCTTTATTTATTTATTTATTTTTACTTTTCTACACGTGGCCCTTCCAACTCCATGACTTACTTGTTTTTCCCTCTCTTCTGGACCTATATGTAGAAAGATATGACTACACGATCCTCTTAATGCAATGGAGGTTGGGTATTTGTTTGTTTGTTTTGGGTTTTTACCTTTGGCAACTAGCATTAACCAGAGGATAATCTGGGCAATGCACTTTCTACCCCGAAAACTGATTTCAACTAACGGGAACACCTTTTCTCTAACTCTCTTTGCTTTTGAAAATCTGAGATCATTTACTACTTCAGGGGGTCTGTGTTTTTCTCACTGGGTGAGGTCTGTTTTTTGCAGTTAGGATAAGAATGACCTTCTAGACCTTGTAAGGCACCTAAGTCACTTCTGAGTATCCTTCTCTTCTCACCTGGAACATTTTGGCCTGCTACAAGCTGTGACAAAGTAATCCTTAGGCCCAAATGAATAAAAAGGGCACGGCTGCACAATAAACAAATACTGCATCCATAGCTTTGTAGCCCAGTGCAAGAAGGAAAACTGCCAAAACCTAAGCACCCAAGCCTATTGATTTCCTGCATTTCCAACATCCATATTCTACTTCACATATTTTAAATGAGCTCTGGGATCCCCTGAAATTCTTACGCTACTACCATAAATATTTTATACAGCATCCTATCCTCTGTGTCAACTGCTATGTCACATAACTGAGTGGAAAGGGGACAACAAATTGCTCATGCCTAATTTTGGAGCTTTAGCCAATTTCAGTTCTCAGGGAAAAGGCTGCCAAAGCAAAAACCTATTCTTAAAACCAGGTATATTTGATTGTATTTCTTCCACCATTAATCCATGAAAGCATCATTTTCACATTCTGTTTTCAAAACAAGAAATCCATTTTATTTAACTCCTCTAAGATCTCATGAGAAACAAGGTGTTGGAACATGATTTTGGCTATTTGTAGGCTAAGCATATTTATAAATCATTTCTAAATAAAGAAGAAAAAAGAGGTAATAAGAGTCACAGCCACATTCTTGGTTAAATCGGTTAAATCTTATTTTCTAACCCGAAAGATTATCCAATTAACTAATGAAACAAAGGTGGTAAATTTAATTGTCTACCTTTAAAAGTACTCCTTCTGATATTTGTGTATGTGTGTGTGTATGTATATGTGCTACTGCCTGATTTGCAATTTTATGTTTTATATATTGAGAAATCTTGCTTTCCAATTCTCTGTTTAGAAAACAGAATTGAACATCCCTTCAAATATTCATCCCTGTAACTCTGAGGTGAGGTGGGGGAGGGGGGGGTGGGTGTGGATAGGTCACTGAGAATTATAAGGGTATAGTGACATCTACAGGCAGCAAGGATATTGTTAAATAGGATATGGTTACTATCAGCTGAGGAATGGACTAACAGACCTCTCTGCTTTACGTTTAAATGTGTCTTTCTCACAGAAACCAACAGGAAAGGTTAGACCAATTAAGCTGGAACAAATGACACAAGAGATCTTGCTAAAATTAAAATCCATGTAATAAATGGGGCTTTGTTTCACCTCGTTGATCTTCATTTTTGAAACGGGGATAGCAGTCTGGCAGTTCATTTTGAAAATCGATGTAAGTCATACATACATACTTGATGAAAGTGGTCACTTCAAATTCATGGAAATCACAGAGAAAGAATATGCCAATTAGAAATTTAGAAAGTCATGTTTGGCTTTCAGTGATAAAATGGACTCAAAATAAAACCTTTCTGGAGGTCTGATTCAGTATTTACAACTCATGCTAACATTATGTCAGAAGTTATTCTTGCATTTTCTTAATAGTAGGAGTGAGGAGAACAGTAACAGCAATCGGGGAGTGGATAATAACACATAATGAGATTAGGCTCATTGGTGTCTGTGATACTTAATTTTATGTGTCAGCTTGACTGGGGTCAGGGATACCCACATAGCTGAGAAGACATTATTTCTGGGTGCATCTGTGAGGGTATTTCTAGAAGAGATTAGCATTTGAATCCCTAGATTAAGAAAAGAAGAACCACCCTTAGCAATGTGAGCAGGCACCATCCAATCTCTTGAAAGCCTGCATAGAACAAAAAAGGCAGAGGAAGGGCAATTTTTCTCTCTCTGGAGCTGAGACATCCATCTTCTCCTGCCCTTGGACATTAAAGTTCCAGGTGCTAGAGCCTTCAGATCCGGATTTATACCAGCGGGCCCCACCCCGCACCCCTCTTGGAGGTGAATTACACCACCTGTTTTCCTGGTTCTCCAGCTTGCTGGGGGCATAACTTGAGACTTTTCAGCCTCCCTAATTCTGTGAGCCAATTCCCTTAACAAATCCTCTCTCTCTCTCTCTCTCTCTCTCTCTTATTGATTCTGTTTCTCTGGAGAACCTCAACTAATACGATGTCTTTTATTTTGCTATCGGGATAAAAACAAAACAAATCAAAGAAAGAAAAAGACAAAATTTAAACTCCTGGTAGGTGAGATTATGCTTTATACTTCATTGTATTTCTCATAGTGGCTAGACATACTTAGTAAATAGTTGAACCAATTAGGAAAAAATAAATAGGCTGTAAACTTGATTTTAAAAACTTTTTATTCTAATGTCTATTCATATAGTAGAAAAGAATAGGAAGTTTAAGCACAATTGAGATTTAGCAGTCAAGCTGCTAAGACACCTTTATTACTACTGCCAAGTGCTATAAGATCTGCTTAAAGGTGGAAAAATCCAACTGCTTAATTAGTTCTTATTATTCCTTCCTTTGTTCTTTTTCTCCTACACCTTTCCCCCTCCAATATTTACTTAACATGCAAAAAGTGTGTGAGTTTCCAGGGGGAACTGCTGAGATTACCTGACTAGAGGAATTTTACCCATAGCCCAATCAAGGTGGCTGGCTGCTAGGTGAGCGTACCTCAACAGCTAGAGGCTATAGGATGTTCTGCTACATGGGAGCCTCTTCTAGTAGGGAAAAGCATAGTAGAAAGGTTTCTTAAAGACCCCCAAAGGACCTACATGCGTGTCTAATGAGTAGATCAGTGTGGCCACCGTTACACCCAGGGCATCTTCAGCCTTTCAGTATTAGAGCAACAGGAACAGATCAGATAGAAGGTGAGGCTTTAAAAAGAGGGGGAGGCTGGGCACAGTGTAATCCCAGCACTTTGGGAGGCCGAGGCAGGTGGATCACCTGAGGTCAGGAGTTCAAGACCAGCCTGACCAACATGGTGAAACCCCATCTCTACTAAAAATACAAAAAACATTAGCCGGGCGTGGTGGTGCATGTCTGTAATCCCAGCTACTTGGGAGGCTGAGGCAGGAGAATCGCTTGAACCCGGGAGGCGGAGGTTGCAGTTAACCAAGATGGCACCATTGCACTCCAGCCTGGGTAACAAGAGCAAAACTCCATCTCAAAATAAATAAATAAATAAATAAAGAGAGAGAGGGGAAAGAGGTGTCTCAGAGTCAGACCCCACCTCATATCCCCCAGCTCCAACATAGCAACAGTCAGGGCTACCTCTCAAGCATGACTTGAGGATAAGAAAAGAGATGAGATTAAAAACAACTTTGAAATTAAAGCTTTAATTTGAACTAAATTTTAATAGCCAAAAGTGGCCACAAAGCTATGAAGTCTTCACCAGATCATATTGCTGGACTGGAAAAGGAAGATCTAACAGTCTGAGAGAAGACAGTAATTGGAAGCACTGCAGCCATTTTATCTTTGATCCCACCGAGCTGAAACTTCTCAACAAACATAAATTTGAGGTGGACACATTCAGTCCATAGCAAGGATCTCTTGCCACATTGTAAAAATTGTTTACACAATGGGATAGAGAAGATGAGGCTAAAAAACGGTTTTCCATTCCATGCCAGAATCAGAGAATTATAATTTCAAATGTAAACAATTTTCATACTTCCATTGAATCTTGGTTGTCTGGTCATGATTAAGACTAAAGGAACTAAAAAACTGATTGGAAAGTCAGAGGCTCCACCCTTTGTCCCAATGCCAGAGACAGTTGATGCTGTTAATTCCTGAGTTTTTTGAGGATTTTCAAGGTAATTCAGCATGGCTTGAAAGTAAAAATATATTCTTCAAAAAAATGTGCAACTGGCTGACAGCCTAGAGCTCAACAGTATCAGACTTGAAGTTAATCAACAGCACATTAGAGAATATAGAAAGTAGTAAATATAATGCAAAGTTAAGCCTAAATAGAAAGAATGGCTGCATCTGAAAACCTCTTGCAAAAAAAAATGGAATGAAAGGAAAAATAGATAAGTCCAGTATTATAACTGGAAATTTTAACAGCCCTCTATCAGTAATTAGGAGATCCAGTAGGCATGAAATTAGTAAGGTTATGATTGAACTCAATCAATCATTCCATTGGCTCTAATTGACATCTACAGAATAATCGATCCAACAACAGCAGAATACATATTCTCAAGCTCAAATGCAACACTCACCAATATAGACCACATTCTGGGCCACAAAATAACCCTTAACAAATTTAAACAAATCAACATCATAAAAAGTATGTTGTTACACCACAGTGCTGTTATACCACAATTAAAATAGAAATCACTAACAGGAAAATAGCTGGGGGGCTAGGCGTGGTGGCTCAGGCCTGTAATCCTAGCACTTTGGGAGGCGGAGGCGGGTGGATCGCCTGAGGTCAGGAGTTCAAGACCAGCCTGGCCAACATAGTGAAACCCCGTCTCTACTAAAAACAATATACAAAATTAGCTGGGCATGGTGCTGGGTGCCTGTAATCCCAGCTGCTAGGGAGGCTGAGGCAGGAGAATCACTTGAACCTAGGAGGCAGAGGTTGCAGTGAGCCGAGATCATGCCATTGCACTCCAGCCTGGGCAACAGCAGTGAAACTCCGCCTCAAAAAAAAAAAAAAAAGAAAAATAGCTGGGAGAATTCTAAAATATTTAGAGCTGAAACAACATACTTCCAAATAACACATGGGTCAAATGAAACATCTCAAGAGACATTTTAAAAAATTATTTTAATTAAATGGAAACGAAAGTAAAACCTATCAAAATTAGTGGAATACAACAGAAGCAGTGCTTAGAGGGAAATGTATAGCACTGAATGCATACATTCGAAAAGAATAATAATCTAAAATCAATAATCTAAGCTTCTACCTTAGGGAACTAGAAAAAGAAGAGCAAATTAAATCCAAAGTAAGAACAAGGAAATAAATAATAAAACTCAGAGCAGAAATTATTAAAATTAAAACAGGAAAACAATAGAACCAATGAAACCAAAAGCTTTTACTTTGAAACTGACAAACCTCTGGCCAGACTAACCAAAACACGCACACACACACACACACACACACACAAATACAGAGAAGACACAAAGTCCTAATATCCTAATATCAGAAATGAAAGAAGGATCACTACTGTTCACATGGACATGAAAAGGATAATAAAAGAATATTTTAAACAACTTTATGCCCACAAAATATGAATAAGCCTATTATCTACTAAAGAGAGTAAATCAATTAATAAACTTCCAAACACAAAGCACCAGTCCGCAGATGGCTTCACTAGTGACTTTCACCAAACATCCAAGGAACAGATAATAGTAGTTTTCTACAATCTCTTCCAAAAAAATAGAAGCAGAGTGAATACCTCCTAACTCATTCTATAAGCTATCATTACCCTAAAACAAAAGCAGGCAGACATTACAAGAAAGAAAACCGGACCAGTATGTCTCATGAACGTAGGTACAAAAATCCTCAGCGAAATATTAGCAAATCAAATCCAACAATACACTAAAAAAATTACACACCTTGGCAGGGTGCAGTGGCTTATGCTTGTAATCTCAGCACTTTGGGAGGCCAAGGCGGGGATCACTTGAGGTCAGGAGTTCAAGACCAGGCCAGCCAACATGGCAAAACCCCGTCTCTACTAAAAATACAAAAATTTAGCCAGGCATGGTGGTATATACCTGTAGTCCCAGCTACTTGGGAAGCTGAGGCAGGAGAATCGCTTGAACCCGGGAGGCAGAGGTTTCAGTGAGCCAAGATCGCACCACTGCACTCTAGCCTGGGTGACAGAGGGAGACTCTGTCTCAAAAAATAAATAAATAAATAAATAAATAAAAAAGTATACACCTTGACCTAGTGGGATTTATTCCAGATATACAAGGCTAGTTGATAATCAATTAATGCAATTCATTATATCAACAGTATAAAGACAAAAATATCATTCAAACATATCAATAGGTGCAGAAAAAGCAGCTGACAAAATCCACCACCCATTCATGATAAAAAACGCTCAGTAAATTAGAAATGGGAGGGATGAATAGGCAGAGGATAGAGGACACTTTTTGGGCAGTGAAACTATTCTGTTTGATACTGTAGTTGTGGATACATGTCATTATGCCTTTGGTAAAACTGATAGAACTGTATAACACAAAGATGTTTTCTTATGTAAACTACGAACTTTAGTTAAACGTAATATATCAATATTAGCTCATCAATTGTAATAAACATAGCACATCCATGCAAGATGTTAATAATAGGAGAAACTGTTGGGAATTCCTTATATAGGAACTCTTTGTACTTTCTGCTCAATTTTTCTGTAAATCTAAAAGCTCTCTAAGAAATAAAGTATACTGGCCTGGCGCGGGGGCTTACGCCTGTAATCCCAGCACTTTGGGAGGCCAAGGCAGGCAGATCACCTGAGGTCAGGAGTTCGAGACCAGTCTGACCAACATGGAGAAACCCCGTCTCTACTAAAAATACAAAGAAAAATTAGCTGGGCATGGTTGCACATGACAGCAATCCCAGCTACTCAGGAGGCTGAGGCAGGAGAATCACTTGAACCTGGGAGGTGGAGGTTGTGGTGAGCCAAGATCGTGCCATTGCACTCTAGCCTGGGCAACAAGAGTGAAACTCCATCTCAAAAAAAAAAAGAAAGAAAGAAAGTATATTAATTAAAAATAAATAAATATAAAGGTAATAGTTCCCATATAAGGAAAAAAAAGCCCACATGTCTAAAGTAGTCTCCAGGACTGCAAGCCACGCATAATTAAGGATTTGGTAGCAGAATCATCTTCACTGTAACCAGCAAAGAGGATTGATCTTTGACTTTGTGGCATCTTTCAGAATCTGCCAAGGTGTTTCTTATCTGTCTCCCTTTGTTGTCCTATCCTCTAGGAAAGGACTTCTTGCCTTTTTTTCCAAGATCAAGTGACACCTCCTCACTGAAAATTTTCCTAATCACCCCAGACAGTCTAAGATATCTCCCTGCACCCACTTGTTCTTATACTTATTTGTGACGACTAGGCTCTGATTTTTTTTTTATCTTGCCCAAATTCCTATCTAAGGTGTCTGAGGAGTCATGCCCTACAAACCATAAATTCTCATCAGATGGGTTTTATTTAACCCTGTATATCATGACTTACTTTCCAATCTGACTGTGGCATAACAAGGAAGAAAATCACAACATTTTACCCCAAAACATGTTTCTCTGTCATATCTTGAAATGGCCCTGCAAAGCCTTCCCTTGTGGGAAAAAATCCACATTCCATAGAGAATCCCCTTTCCCCTTTGTTTTCCTTCCTTCCTTTCCAGATCCAGGAGATAATCAACTAAGAACCAGGCACCCTTTTAGGTTCGATAAGAAACATTTTACAACCTTTTCTCTCTGAAGTCTGCTATTTGAGAGCTTCCTCTGCACAATAAAACTTGGTCTCTGCAATCCTTTATCTTAACCTGAACATTTCCTTTCTATTGATCCCAGGCCTTCAGATAAACTCAACCAACTGTCAACCAGAAAATGTTTAAATTTACCTATAGCCTGGAAGCATCCCCATCCCCTCTTTGAGTTGTCCCACCTTTCTGAACCAAACCAATGTATTTCTTAAATGTATTTGATTGATGTCTCATGCCTCCCTAAAATAAATAAAACCAAGCCATACTCCAACCACCTTGGACACATGTTCTCAGGACCTTCTGAGTGCTGTGTCACGGGCCATGGTCACTCATATTTGGCTCAGAATAAATCTAAGATATTTTACAGTTTGACTCTTTTCATCAACATTTACCATAAAGAATTTATTACTTTGTACCGTTATTATCTATGTCTTATTTTCCCAGTAGCATATAAACTTACTGGTAATAGGACTCGGATATTTTTACAATATGTTCATTGTTTTACTAACATATAGTGTTAATTTAATAAATGTTTAGATGAACGTTGAATGAAGATGACCAAAAACAAAACCTTTTACATGTGCTCCATATGCTGGGCACCTTTTTCTAAGAGTGATAGTCCATATATTTATCAGTCAGTGTGGCAGTATGGCCTAGGTACTGATAAGTCAGGACTTTTCTGTACCTTAGTATTCTCATTTATAAAATGGAGAGTTACATCATAGTTTATTGAAAACATTAGTGTAGTCAACATTAATAAATTGCCCATATATTCAAAGCATTTAATTAATATGACTTTTTATTAAAATACACTATGCAGTCATTGTGATATGTACATGCTAAATAGCTTATTAGCCAGACAGCTCCTTAAAGGGCAAGATAATTATGCTTTTTGTACACCAGTATATCTATAACATAAATAGTCTGGCTTGTCAGAAGGAATCCAATATGTCCTTATTAAAAGAATGGTAAATAATTGGAGGAAAGAAGAAAGGAAGGAAAGAAGGAAGGAAAGGAGGCAAGAAGGGAGGGAGGAATGATTTGTATAGATCAGCACTGTCCAAGAGAATTTTCTGCACTGTCCAAGAGAATTTTCTGCACTGTCCAATAGAATTTTCTGCACTAATGGACATTTTCTATATCTGTGCTGTACAATACAAGAACCACATATGACTATTGAACACTTCTAATGTGTGTGGTACAGCTAAAGAATTGAATTTTTAATTTTATTTCATTTTTATTCATTTACTTTTTTTTTTTTTTTTGAGATGGAGTCTGGCTCTTTCGTTCAGGCTGGAGTGCAGTGGTACAATCTCAGCTCACTGCAACCTCCACCTCCCAGGTTCAAACGATTCTACTGCCTCAGCCTCCCGAGTAGCTGGGATTACAGGTGCACACCACCACACCCGGCTAATTTTTTGTATTTTAGTAGAGATGGGGTTTCACTATGTTGCCCAGGCTGGTCTCGAACTCCTGAGCTCAGGAATCCACCCACCTTGGCCTCCCAAAGTGCTGGGATTACAGGCATGAGCCACCGCTCTGGGCCCTCATTTAAATTTAAATATTCAAATATGACTAGTAGCTATTGTGTTGAACAGCATGGGTACACCTGTATATACTTTTCTTAAGAAAATTTAATGTTTTTAAAAATCCATTGAGTAAGTCATTATTGAGGGTCTTCCACACTTAAAATACTATTTTGAATGTTCTGGATATTAGGGAACTAAAAGTCTGTGCTCCTTCTCCTGGAAATTTATTTGAAAAGAGATGAAAAATATGTATTGGATGATTAAGTAACAACTTAAAATGTAACTTTTACACATAACCTGTATGCACTGCTTTAAACTGCAATTAAAGCGATAAAGAAACTTACTTATAAGTATAAAAGTGGAAAGAGTTTAGTAAATATAGGGAGATGTCTTAGACAATGAATGAATAAAGAATGTTATATGTGACCAAAAACCTGTTTTTATTCTGACCTACCAAAAAATTCTAAATATTAATAACACCTTAGCAAGGTTTCAACTGACATTTTAAGCCAGTCTTAATTTTATTCACCCTGACACTATTTGGACAGTTTGAGATATGTATTTTAATAGATGTCCATAGCCAGCTAAAAATGGTCATTACTGAAGAAAAGTTCTGCAGTTGAAAATGATCACCAAAAATTTTAATAACAGTGTCAGGATATCTATGGACTTCTTATTAACATGTTTGAATTTAATCAGAAACACTTTTTTATATTCTAGGGGAACCTCAGTTTCCAAGTGTTTAACACTTGTTAATGAAGTGCTAACGAGACATCAGTGTGAGTAACAGTTTGGCTCCAAATTTGGCTTCTTATCAGAATCACCTGAGGCTTCTTTTAAAAAATCTAGATTTTAAAGCTTCTCTTGATTCAGGGGTTGAAATGAGCCTGGAAATCTGTATTCTTAATAAACTTCTGAAGTAATTTTTATTACCAGAGTGGGTAGAACCTGCTGCTTTTTAAGAACTCACAAGTCCTGTTATCCATTGCTGAGAGACAGAAAAGAATCCACCACTTCTCCAGCTCCCTACTGTTTTGTCCAATTCCAATTCTCCAATTGCCCACCCCACCCCCTCCAACACACATACAAGTAGATATTTTCCCTCCACCATTTGTGTGACTCTTTCTGGAGCATGATTCCGTACTCCCAACATGGGAACGGACCCTGAATTTAACAAAGATCTTTGTATTACACTATAAAACAGAACTCCTTTCATTTCAATACCTATTTATTAATTTATATTTTAATCTTTTATGCATTTTGTTGATCATTTGATATTATTCTGCATTTTGGATACTCAGTGGTTCTTATCATTAAAGAAAGAGTGTTTTTGTTACTCCTAGTTTGGACTACATTTTGTTTTTCAGATAGCTAACATTAATCAGGAACTTAAAGCCAGAGAAGCCTTAGACTTTGGTAAACATTTGATATAATCCACAGTTTAAGCGTCCATCTCTGTAGATCACAACACTAGATTTAGGCCTTTAGTTTTCAGTCAGAAATGTCACATCAAATCCAACATATTAAGTAAATATATAACATATGTAGGCCACCTGGCCATTGTGTGTTTAATAGATATTAAAGTTTGGAGACAAATTTCATCCTACATTAGATGGTCTCAGTCAACCACTGACAAAGACTGAAGTTCAAATTCTGATGGTGGATTTTTGTTTCCTTTATTCTTGGTCTTTGAATATTTCATGTAATTTTTTGGCTATTTTCTCCCTAGGGTTTTTTCTTAAAAGAAAAATCATTGTCAACAGCTTAAGCAAAGCCCTACTGTAATCAAAGCAGTCTATATTCATTGGATGAAGAAAAGCAGGAAGGAATAATTTTAAAAGCAGCACTCTTTTCTTGGGGCTGAATTTCTTTACCCACTGGCAAACTGAAAAGAAATAACTAGGAGGTAGGATTCTGTCATTGTTCACTAGATGATTTGAGTACGCCAAGCTGAGGTTTTTTTTTTTTTCAGTCTTCCAAAATTGCCTAATAACAAACAAAAAAAATAACAAATCAACAAAAATAAAAAAAATTTTATAGCAATGGATGTCTCTGAATGGTGGGGATTATATTGTTTATATTGTTATTTTTGTTGGTTTTGGTTGTGCTTTTCTTATTTTCCCACCTTTCTTCAATGATCATTTTAAACAACGAACATTAACATTTTTGAAGAGGCTTTTATGCCAGTTGGAAGAAATATAAGAATGATTCTGTAAAGCAAAACTGTCACTTTGAAAAACGAAAATCTGCTTAAACATTGAGTGAGATGTTTTTATTACATTCTGGGTTTCTTGCTCTATACTGAAAGAATGGTATGTGGTTGCATACAATCATAAAACTCAAATTTTCTCTCACTATCACTGGCTACTATATGTTTTCAACTGAAAACACTTCTAGCAATGTCTCAAAGCCCTACTCCAATTCTCTGATGAATAATTTTATAACATTTTAAAACTGTACACACATCCAAATATCATAGAGGGAAATATTAAAATATTAAAAGCCCATTGAAGAGGCATTGCCAAAATATATGCCAGAGGCATGGGTTTCAGAAATTGTTATATTTAATATGTTTATTAATTAGGTAGAACATGACTAAAACAATATATTAATGACACTCATGAGTTTTGTTCCAATGGGAGATGTAGACACTAATGAATACTAAAATTACCCAGGAGACACAATAAATATAGCTTTAAATATATTACTCATATGCTGTTGTTTTAAATGTCAGCTATCTTGAGTCATCACCTCATTTTCCTTGTATTTGATAATGCTTTAAAATACAGCATTTAAGAAAGTAACTTGACCAGATCAACACACTTCTAATTAAGTTCAAATCACAAGATAAAGGCTTGGTTTGTGTCATAGTTCTGCCTTGTAAATTGCTTTCATTTTCAAATTTATTTGAACTATGAAGAGAGAAACGGATGTATTTTGAACTGTATCCCCCTGGGCTTCTACAGGCATCTTTGAGTCACTGCTGGGAGTCCCTGTCTCCATTCCCTGCCTTTGTCTGTCCCAGATGGATCTACTATGTGTGACCTCTGCAGAAACATGACCTGCTCCAGTTTCTGAACTACTAGAAGAATAACAGAAAGAATATCAATCACTTCATTCCCAATATCCAGAGGTCCTAGAACTAGGTCTTTTGAAACACGCAGTATCCTGTAACACTTGGATGAAATGCAGGCACTTGAGTAGCCTCCTCATTAACACAGTCCCTTGCCACTTCTACTATGGAAAGCCAGTTCATAACATATAGTTTTTCCTGTGTGGTTTTCAAAGATTCTCATTCTCCTCTAGGGCTGAAAACCTGGCCATACACATACTCTTTTTTATTGGATCCTCCATAGTTTGGCTAGCACTAGCCTATTTACCCCCTTGGAGGGTTGGGGGCTGAGAAAATACAAATCTAATTTCCTTTCAGTAGCCCAAATACAGTATCATTTTTTGGGGAAATCTAGGATGACATATATTTAACATGACCTTTTGACTGTGTCTCTCAATGATCAGGCATTTCTTGCAATGTTTGAATGTGGTTGAACCCTGTTGACTCTAAATTGGATTTTTGGAAAAACACCTAAAGAGCTGATATTTCATGTCACTTATTAAGGAGATGTTGTTGCACTTTGGATATCATCTTTATAGGCACTAAAGAAGGCATTTTGTTTTGAAAATGCCCCTGGTCTTCATTCTGGTTTCCTCCAAGGGCCACCACACTTTCACTGAAAGCATTCAGAAAAACATAAGCTGAGGATCTTCCAGGACCATCCACAAAGTGTTCTGTTTTGACGTCTTAAGACCTAATGTGAAAAAAAAGGTGGGTGGGGTGTGGGGGGCGTGGCATGCTTTCCATGGTTAAACAGGTTGAGGAAACTCATCATCCTATATCAATCCCTTTTGGAGTTTTCCAGTGCATATTGGCATATTGAGGGTCCTGGGAAGTCTTGCAGTCAAAACAAAATCAGAAACTAAAACCTATTCAACTTTGTTTAAGGCAGCCTACTCTAAAATGATTTCACATTTTTATTAGTGCCTAATATTATTCCACAGGTCCTATTTTTGGAAATGCTGACGTAAACATCATTCTAGCATTGATTGGGAGGTATATTTGATTCCCAGGAACAATGTCTTAGCCAGAGATATTCATTGCCATCACTCCTTCCCCCATGCCCTGGCAGGTCTTCAAGCTTGCTTGTCTCAGAGTACCATGATTTCTTGACGTGTTTGAGCCTTCTATATTAACTGGGAGTAATATAACTCCAGTAGAGAGAGACCTCAGTGTCCTGCTCTGCCCCTGCCATGGGGCAGACATATGACAACTGGAAGGCCCAAGCAGAGTTTTTTATTTTTATTTTTTTGAGACTTAGTTTCACTCTCGTTGCTGGGGTGCAATGGTGCAACCTCGGCTCACTGCAACCTCTGCCTCCTGGGTTCAGGCGATTCTCCTGCCTCAGCCTCCCAAGTAGCTGGGATTACAGGTGCCTGCCACCACGCCTGGCTAATTTTCTGTATTTTTAGTAGAGATGGGGTTTCACCATGTTGGCCAGGCTGGTCTCAAACTCTCGACCTCAGGTGATCTACCTGCCTTGGCCTCCCAAAGTGCTGTGATTACAGGAGTAGCCACTGTGCCTGGCCCAAGCAGCGTTTCAAGCTAAGATTTCTCAGGTAGGTTTGCCAGGCACCCTGTATATAGAAAACAGGTTCTGAATTTCTTTGCCCTGTATTATTTTCTCCTCAGGGAATTCAAGGAAGTAAGGTCCTCTGTCTGAAGGACCCGAGTTCAGCAAATGGATACATTCCAGACTCTGCCAGGAGTAAGACTCATAATGAGGGGCGAGGGGACCACCCACCCCACAACAGAGGATGCCCTACAGAGTCATGACTCTGCTATAAACTCTGGGGGGACCCAGATGGGAGTGGTCATATGAGATACCCTCTCACTTCCTCCTAGGGGGCCTCAGAGAAGTGATGGCCTGGGTCTGAGGTGAGATAACCTCAAGTCAGTAGAGGGAGTATCCTGAGACCTACCCAGAGGCACAGTGAGGACCCTAAGTGAGGACTGAAGGGATCACCCATCATAATACAGAGGCATCCTCATAGAGTCCACATCTGCCTGTCCTACTGTGAGCCCTGGGTAGGTGGCTGGCTGGCTGTACTGTAAAGAGCCTTCTCAGTTCCTTCTTCAAGTGCTTACAGGACAGGACAGGACAGGAGACATGTGAGGCCCGAGGGCACTGCCCTTAGGAAAAGCCTAGTGTAAGTGGCCTTTGTCAGAACCAACAATGTTGAGTCTACCAGCTGAAGACACCCACATCTTCCTTCTCTTCCTTAGGTTGTGGTCCCCCATTGTCATACTTCCTACCAACATGCCTGCCTACCATACCACCAAGAAATAGCATGCCTCCATGCCAGAAGCATCAGCACTGTACATGTGAGCAATGCCTTCAGGCCTACAAGGAGATCCAAAGCCAAAAGTGTCCAACTTCATCAAGGGTATCAGATGAGTACTCAGGCGTCGAGAAGAGGAGGAAAGTCAGAGAATCTTGCAGCCTTTGCCAGACACTGAGAATTTGCCCAGGCACCCTCTATACTAGAAAGTGGTTTTTCTGATGAATTCCCTGTTGCTCAGTTATCAAATGAAAAAGCCCATGACAAAAGCAGACATGCTGAAAAATGCCATAAAAGAGCACAAGGAGCACTTCCTGAGGTCCTGAGGAGAGCCAGAGAGCCTCTGAGTGTATGCAGCCTGTCTTTGGGGTTGAAGTAAAAGAAGTAGACCACTCTTACGCCCTTGTCAGAAAACTGGACCTCACCTATGATAAGAGGTTGAGATATGAAAAGGGCATGTCCAAGACCAGCCTCCTGATGACTGTCCTAGGCCTGATATATACAAAAGGCAATTGAACCAATGAGGAGATAATCTGAGAAGAGCTGAAAATAAAGGGTATATATTACAGGAAGAAGTACTTCATCTTTGGGGATCCCAGGAAGGTCATCACCAGAGATCTGATGCATGAAAGGTAGCTGGACTGCCAGCAGATGCCCCATAGTGATTCTTCCCACTATGAATTCTTATGGAGTCTGAGAGCCCACCCTGAAACCAGAAAAATGAAAGTCATAGAAATTTTGAGCCAAGGTTAATGATACTGTGAAAGGAAAATAAATCTTGGGACCCCAAACTCACTAAGCCAAAGGGAAATGCTGGGAACTGGGTCAAGCAAACCTGTCTCCCATTTGGTTCCTAAATAAGATAGCTAGAAAGATAAAAAAAACTACATACCTCCCTCACAATTTGGCCACAAGGATATCCCTTGTGGGCCCCAAGATCTTTACCCTAAAATAGTTCTGTTGAATTTCACCCTGGCAATGTAAATTCATAGCTTATCTTCATAGGTGTGGGACAGAGGACAGAACTCAAAGTCATGCCTCTACTCACCTGAGACAAATGCATATCTGATTGTTTCTTTTGCCCTATTGTTTATGTTATCTTATGTATAAATGCAGATTCACTGAGCCAGATGAAGGCATAAGTGAATATTTCCTCTACCCACCCTCTCACAGGAAAATTGTGTATTCAGTGAAAGGCTAATCAAAGACTCAAAAGGATGCCACCTTTTGTTTGTTTCTTATCTACCAACACATTTTTAAAATATTTCTTCCTCTTCCCCCAATATCTCCACCTTTTCCTCTTTAAATACCGAAGCCCTCAAAATCAGTTTTGGAGAAAGGCATAGACCTGTCTCCTGGGCATGAATCCTTAATTTTGGCAAATAAACCTCCTTAAATGATTGAGATGTGCCTCAGTCATTTTCATTGATCCAGAATACCATCCCAGTGCCTTGCCACCCAGGTATGGAGAGGCTTTGTTTTGAGACATGAAGAAGGCAGAGCTCAAGCCAGAGTTGAAGCCAGGGCTGGCACTACTGCCACAGCCAAGCAACATTCCAGGGCTATGTTCAGCAGCTTCTCCCATGCCTAGTAAAGACTGAAACAAATTTTTCACTTTGTGTTTGAAGTGGGCAGTGAGTGTTCTCAATAGTAGAGGGTTAGGATAAGGAAACACGGTACACAATGTATGTCTCCTTTGTCTTCTTGCTTTTATGGGTAACTTGTAGATTTGTTTACATATTGGTATTCTTCAAATGTTGTTCTTTTTAATAGATGATTTATTTAACTTAAGAATCTAAGATTTTGAATAGCACAGGTCATACATTTATTGTTGTTTATCAGGTTTAAGAATGAGAGTTTTGGCACCGCATGTTCTCACTCATAAGAGCGAGGTGAACAATAAGAACACATGGACACACGGAGGGGAGTATCACACACCAGGGACTGTCGGGGGTGGGGGGAAGGGGAGGTACAGCATTAGGACAAATACCTAATGCATGTGGGGCTTAAAATTTAGATGATAGGTTAATAGGTGCAGCAAACCACCATGGCACATGTATACCTATATAACAAACCTATACATGTATCTGCACATGTATCCCAAAACTTAAAGTAAAAAAAAATAAATAATTTTTAAAAATGAGAGTTTTTAGTTAAAAAAAAAAAAGTTAAAATCCTTAATTTTTTTCCCCTGTGATCCACACAAAATAACATAGCATCAGAATAGGTATTTTCTTGGAAATGTGAAATAACTCCACACTCAAATAGTTAAAATCACGAAATAAAAAAAAAGGTGAGAAGTGTTCAATTCTTGATTTGCCTTATTCCTTTTAGTCTTTCCTTTTAAAAAATTGAAAGATATATAGCTGGATTTGTTTGGCTTTTTCAGAAATGTAAGATAAATTAAATTGTACTCATTTAGTACTCTTGTTCATTGGCTCTTTTATTCCCTAAATATTAATCAATTCTCTACTCTTTGGAAGGCTCAATGTTAGTACTGGAGATGATAAGAAATAAAAAAGAAAGTTTTACCCACTGTCCAAAGAATTTTAGTCGTTAGGAGCAGCTATCATACAAATACATGGTGAAAGTAACTCTCAGATCCAAAGGACAAGGTTAAAAAAGATGGAGGCAGGTAAGAAAGGGGGAAGGGTTCCAGATGAGAGTGTGTAGCATAAATGCTCTGAGAAAAAGAAAGTTAGGGCCTTGGGAAACTGCAGGTCTCTCACTGGGAGGTAATTTTAAGTGAGGCTGCATGCTGGGCTGGAGGAGGCTGTGGGAGTGGTGGAGCAGGGCAAGACCCTCAGATGGTAAGCTTCAGAGTTGAGAGACTAAGCCTATAATGGAAAAGTGCTCTTAACTTTGGTATTTGGAGAAAACTGGAGAGAAGCTCCACTAGGGGCAGCATTGGAAAGTGTCCTCTGCTCTTGTCCCAGTGCAGATGAACACTGTGCAGAAACTAGCTGCTTTATATACATTGTATCCAGTGAGCTTCGGAGAAATAAGGATGATACTCCCTTAAGAAGAAATGATAAGAAGCCGCTGGGTACTCTGCACTGGGCTGGGAGAGTTAAGAGTCAATTTCACTAAAAGCAGCATTCAAATTAGGCTATCATGTACATAATTTGGAAAGCTCTAGGCAAGTTCTAGGTGTTTGGTGCTTGTTAATGAAAATAAAGGTGATTTAGATGGAAGTGACACTGGGAGGGAAGGAAGTTGTTAGTCCTTGACGCAAATATTAGGTGCGTTGTGTTGCACCTAACTGGAGAAGTCTACCTCACATTGAATAATTTATCATTTAATGGGGAAATATTAGTTGATTTTTCTTGCTAATCTGCATTTTGGCTCATTGGGTTTTCTTTCTTCTAGAATGCTGTATATTCTCTGACATCTGTTGGACTAAGAAAAAGCAATCACAGTGGGATGGGTGGTATCATCAGAGTTCAAGTTAATCATAGGTAATAGCTGTCATGTTGAAATCTCAATACGGGCCAAGTATTATGCCAGGTGCTTTACATACATTAACCACATTTCACCAATTCCACGAGGAAGGGCTTATCAAACCTATTCCACAGATGCAGAGCCTGAGGCTCACAGAGTTTAGTAATGTGCCTGAGCTCACATAGCTGGTAAGTGGCAGGGCTGAAACCAGACCCCCAGTCTGGATTAATCTAGATCCCACACTGTTCCAGTCTTCCCATTCTGAGGCTAACCTTGTGTTGCTTCATTCATTTTTTCTCTCTATTTTTGAAAAATGTATCTCAGGCAATAAAAAGAAGTACTCTGTGCCCATACTACTGGGTCAAATATATTCCCAGACCAATATGAATGCCAAAATAAATGAGAGGCATAAATAAAAAAAGAAAAATAGTACCTGGTGTCAATATGTTCATCTACACATGCAGTATCAGGTAATCTCAAAAGATCAGAAGCTCCCAAAATCATCCTGCACAGTCTCTTCCCTGTAGAAAATAAATCTGTCAGAACAGAATTTACGTGAGAATCTAAGTCTAGCAAGACGGAAAAGATCAGCACGTTTTTTCTCTGACAGCCCACTACCTGTCCTGGGGCTTCTGCCTTGTGCTTCAGCTTCCCCATCTCACATCACTCCTGGAACATGGCTCCTTCTCTGCAAGGTTTGCAGTAGAAAAACTGGTCACGTTTGCAGGGATGTGACATTTCCCAGAAAGCCTTTAATCAAAGATGATCCCCAGTTCAGAGGACATGGGAAACCAATATCTCAGAATATATGAGGTTATGCATAGACTGGCTCTCATCTGCTCTCAGACCTAGAGAGCTCCAGACAGAACTGTCAGGCTGAGCATCCACTCATTTAATCTTCAGACCTTTCACGGACATGGCCTAAGAAGGTCAACTTCATGTCAGTAGATGGAGTTCAGCCTCTGATAGGTATGAACGTGAGGACCCTGAATGAAGATGATGGAAGGACCCAGCCAGAACTGTGGGGTCCCAAAAAGTCCAGCTCATGCTGTCAGCCCTTCAAAGTCCAGAACAGCCCTGGCTAAATGTAGCTCACCACAACTTCCAGTTCAGAGGTTGGCAGAGGGTGAGTACCTTAATCTGATGGGAACAGCCTCAGGTCAGTGGAGGATGGAGTGCCCCAAGACTGGCCAGGTGTCATGGTGAGGACCCTGAAGAGAAATAAGAGAACTGTTATAGGACCAACGGGTTTGTGTGTCAGCTGCAAAGTAACAGACCCACTATAATAAAATAGCAAAGTTTGCAGCAAAGAGTTTAATGATCGCAGGGTGCCAAGTGAGGAGATGAGAAGAGACTCTCAAATTCATCTCCCCAGGGAGTTCTGGGCTGGGATTTGCAAGGAGATCATGGAGGGTGAGAGGGTGGAGAACTGAGGTTGTTGATTCGTTGGGGTAAAGGGGATGAAATCATCAGAATGTGGAAACTGCGTTGCTTTTTTTTAGTGAGCTCCTGTGGGGTCCTTTGGACCAGCTGATGTCAGTAGGGTCCTTTAGAGCAGCTGGCATCAGTGGGGTCCTTCAGACCAGCTGAGTCATTAGAATCATCAGTATGCAGGACCTTAAGGAATATCTCAAAGAAAAAAGTTTCATTATGTTCAAATTGTTATCTATAGAGCAATTAAGGGGAACTAAAATCTAGTAACAGGATCTACATGATTCTGGGATAATAGGCACCAAACAACTATGAGGAAGCAGGTCAGAGAGCAAGCTGACTTCATGATTAATGCTGAATGTTCTGCAAGCTTGGCTTATCTTCATTTATCTCCCTTCCCTCTTCCCTGATTAATTTTACACAGTTCACAGGGGCAGTTTCAAAACCACCCATCCCAGAACAGAGGAGCCCACAAATTCCACCAATGCCGTCACCCTTGGGGTGCCCAGAAGAGAATTAAGAGGTGGAGAAATCCCATCAATATGCCTGGTGTGTTTCACAGAGGTGAAGACCTTGGACTAGCGGAAATGGCCCTAGGTCAAAGAGACAAAACCCACGCCCTAACAGGAATCAAGGTGAGGATCCTAAGTGTTATGAGGGGACTCTCCGCCTTGCAACACCAGCAGAGGGGGCCAAACAGAGCCCTTCGCCGTTGTTAGCACCGAAAGGCCACAAAATAACTATCTCTGAGTCCCCTTCATACCACCTGTATAGTCTTGAGGAAGGAAGGGCCTTTGTCTGAAGAGGGCGACCCCAGTTGTGCAGAGAGAGAGTTTTGGCTTTCACGGGAATCATGGTGAGGACTCTGAGGGCGGATGAGAAGACCTCTCCCCAAAAGAGGCACATTCACAGAGCCCTGCCGCTGCTGTAAGGCCTGTGAGGCCCAGGCAGGGGTGGCGTGTGTGGCACGCTCAGATTTCCACGGTGGGGGCTGAGGGAGGTGGGGGTATTGTTTGGAGGCTGGCGGATTTGGGTCAGCACGCATATTCGTCCCAGGCTGCTAGATACTGAGGTGAGGACCCCTAGTGGAGACGTAGGGACCAGCAACGCTAGAACAGTGACGTCCAGTAGCGTCCTACCTCAGTCGTCAGCCCTCAGGCGCCACGGGCTGCCGGATGTGACGCATCCTGACTTCCGCTTTGAAAAAAGACCCGAGCGGATGTGGTTCATCCTGACTTCCGCTTTGGAAGCGAGGACCCGAGCGAGTAGGAGGGGTGCCGCGTCTGGTCAGCCAAGAGTGAATTCTCAGGACTGGTCGGGAGTCAAGGTGAGGACCCTGAGTGTAAACTGAAGAGACCACCCCCACCTGTGACAAAGAGGGCCCCACTAAGTCCCGCTTCTGCATTTGGTCCTGAGAGGCTCCGGTAAAGCCGTCCGGCAGTATTCCACCGGGAAAGTTCCAGGGCAGGGGAAGGGTGGGGGGAGGGGCAGTCACGGGGGAAGGAGGCTTGGACGCAGGGAATAGGCCTCATTCTGCACATAGGGTGGGTGTAGGGCCTAACTGAAATCAATTTGAGGGCCCTAAATGTGGACTGAAGAGAACATCTCTTACCCTTAATAAAGGTGGCCTCACTAAGTCTCGTCCCTGCAGACGGCTCTGGGAGGCCCCAGCAAAGCTGTGCCTGGAAAGTATCAGGGAGGGGAGGGCCTTGAACCTAGGAAGCAGTCCTGCTTCTGCTCATATGGCATCAACCTAAAACCTAACTGGGGTTAAGGTGAGGACTCTGAGTATTAATGAGTGGACCTCTACCCAAAAGAGGAGTCATGCTGAGCAGTTCCCAGGCCGAGGTGACACTGGGTTTTAGATGGTCCCAGGCTGAGATGACAAATGCGGAGCAACCTGACTTCCTCTCCAAGGACTAAAGAAGTTGAGGGCTACATCCAAGACCCACATCTGCTGCCAGCAATAGGAGGGTCAGGGCAAAGCTAGCAAGCTGAGATACTCTCTAGTTTCCTCTGGAGGTGGTCCCAGGGAGGTGAGGGTCTTTGTGTAATGGGGTAGGTCTAATACAGCAGAGAGACCCAGTCTCTAACAGGAAGCAAGGATGTGACACTGAGTGATGAGGAGGGGACTCCAACCAGAAAGAAGTGCCACATAGAGCCCACTCTTGTTGTCAGACCAGGGAGACCTGAGCATGTTGGCATGTTGAGTTGCACTCACTCTCCCCAGGACATCTCAGAGAAGTGAAGGACCCCATTAAAGACGGCAGCCTGGCCGTGCGCGGTGGCTCACGCCTGTAATCCCAGCACTTTGGGAGACCGAAGCGGGTGGATCATGAGGTCAGGAGATCGAGACCATCTTGGCTAACACGGTGAAACCCCGTCTCTACTAAAAATACAAAAAAAGTTAGCCGGGCGTGGTGGTGGGTGTCTGTAATCCCAGCTACTCGGGAGGCTGAGGCAGGAGAATGGCATGAACCCGGGAGGCGGAGCTTGCAGTGAGCCGAGATAGCGCCACTGCAGTCCGGCCTGGGCGAAAGAGTGAGACTCCATCTTTAAAAAAAAAAAGAAAAAAAAAAAAGAGGGCAGCCTGAGGTCAGCAGAGGGAGGGTTTCCAGGTTGTGCCAGATGTTATGGTAAGAACTCTGAGGACTGCAGGGGGCTCCCACCCCATATTAGTGGGAGCCACACAATCCTCAGTACTGTCAGCTCTGAGAGACCCCAGGCAGAAATGTCAAGCAGAGGTGCCCATCAGTTCCCACTCAAGGGTAACAGGGAAATGAGGGTTTTGATCTGAGTGTGGTGATCACTTGTCAACAGAAGTAATGTATTAATTGGTCCGTTCTGGCATTACTATAAATACCCAAGACTGGGTAATTTATAAAGAAAAGAGGTTTAATTGGCTCACAGTTCTGCAGGCTGTACAGGAAGCATGATGCTGGCATTTGCTCAGCTTCTGGGAGCAGGGCTCAGGAAATTTACAATCATGGCAGAAGGTGAAGGGGAAGCAGACATGTCACATGGCCAGAGCATCAAGAGGCCAGGGGAGGTGCTACACACTTTTAAATGACCAGATCTCATGAGAACTCACCATTAAGGGGAATGGTGCTAAACCATTCATGAGAAACCTGTCCTCATGATCCAGTCACCTCCCACCAGGCTCCACCTCCAACACTGAGGATTACAATTAGACATGAGATTTTGTGAGGATACAGATCCAAACCATATCAGGGAAGAATCTTAGACCCTCTCATGAGTCAAATTTAGAGGTTGAGTTGGGACTGTATGTGGGACCATCTATCACAGGGCAGTTATCTGCCTGCCACAGCTTTTACTTTTGGGAAGACCACATTTGGTCAGATAAGGCCACCCTCACTTCCTCCTATGGGTTCTCAGGGATGTAGGCCTCAGTTCAATAAAAAGGAGAGCTGCTTTACCGGGAGTCAAATTGAGGAATCTGAGTGAGAATTCAAGGGACCACTGAACCCTTAACAGTGGAGACAGCAAAGAATCCAGTTCAACCCTTTATTTTCAGCCTTCGAAAGCTCAGGAAAGGGTTATCAGGTTTAGTATCCCCCTCTCTTTTTTATATAAGATCTGAGAGAGGTGATATTCTTAGTCTGAAGGTGTAGCCACCACTCAGCAGAAGGGGGCTAGTGCCAAGCCCTACATGAAGCCAAGGTGGGGACCTTGAATGAGAGCTGAAGACTCTAATGATTCCAAGACATCAAAGACCCCACTGAACTCTCAGCACTGGGTGTCACTTGTCAGGGTGGTGGATTGAGGCACCCTTTCAATTTCTTCTCATGAGTTCCAGGGAGCTTTGAGGTGTCAAATTCACAGTAGCGGAAGGGAGTGGCTCAGGCCCTGCCAAGACTTCATATGATAATCCTAAAAGTTAACTGATAAAACCCCAAACACCAGAAGACAGGAGGCCCCACTGCCAGTACCTCCTGTCACCAAGCCCAAGGCAGGGCTGACAGAATGTAGTCTGAAACTCACTGTAGGGGTTCTGTGGTTCTTCTCTGGTGTCTCAGGGGAAAGGCTGATGAGGACAGCAGGAGCCCTGTGGATTTCTAGGACAGTGCCTTCAGGGAACCTTGCAAAGGCAGGCTTCCTTCAATAAAGCTAAGATGGGGCCTTCCAGCTGAAGGTGCTCACAGATCTCATTCTCCCATCTCCAGGTATACTAACCACTTATTCTCCTGCCCACATTTCTTGGTGTACCCAGCCATCATGCCTCGTGGTCAGAAGAGTAAGCTCCGTGCCCGTGAGAAACGCCGCAAGGCCCGAGATGAGACCCAGGGTCTCAATGTTCCTCAGGTCACTGAAGCAGAGGGAGAAGAGGCCCCCTGCTGTTCCTCTTCTGTTTCTGGGGGTGCTGCTTCAAGCTCTCCTAATTCTGGGCCTTCTGAGGCCCAGAAGCCTCAGAGAGCCTCAACCACTGCCGCTGTTGCGGCTGCAGGGGTTTCATCCACAAAATCTAAAAAAGGTGCCAAGAGCCGCCAAGGTGAGAAAAATGCAAGTTCCTCCCAGACCTCAACATCTACTGAGAGCTCAAGCGAAGATCCTCTAACCAGGAAGGCAGGGATGTTGGTGCAGTTGCTGTTGTACAAGTATAAAATAAAAGAGTCCGTTACAAAGGGAGAAATGCTGAAGATTGTTGGCAAAAGGTTCAGGGAGCACTTCCCCGAGATCCTCAAGAAAGCCTCTGAGCGCCTCAATCTTGTCTTTGGCCTTGAGCTGAATAAAGTCAACCCCAACGGCCACACTTACACCTTCAACAAGGTAGATCTCACCGATGAAGAATCCCTGCTCAGTTCCTTTGATTTGCCCAGGAGCAGGCTTCTGATGCCTCTCCTGGGTGTGATCTTCTTAAATGGCAACTCTGCCACTGAGGAAGAGATCTGGGAATTCCTGAATATGTTGGGAGTCTATGATGGAGAGGAGCACTCAGTCTTTGGGGAACCCCGGAAGCTCATCACCCAAGATCTGGTGCAGGAAAAATATCTGGAGTACAAGCAGGTGCCCAACAGTGATCCCCCACGCTTTCAATTCCTGTGGGGTCCAAGAGCCTATGCTGAAACCAGCAAGATGAAAGTCCTGGAGTTTTTGGCCAAGGTAAATGGTACCATCCCCTGTGCCTTCCCAACCCTTTATGAAGAGGCTTTGAAAGATGAAGAGAAAGCCGGAGTCTGAGCCAGAGTTGTAGCCAGGCCTTGCACTACTGCCATGGCCAATCAATCTCCCAAAGCCAAGTTTACCTGCTGTTCTCGCCCCCAATGAGGTCTTAGGCAGATTCTTTACTTTGTAATTCAAAAGGCCTGTTAACCTTTGTTCTTGTTATGCATGAATAACTTGTTGACTTTTTTTTTCTCTTTTTCAACTAGTGTTTCAACAGGTTTATTTAGATTCAGAATGTAAATTTACAAATAATATAGATCACCCTGTTATTGCTGTTTTTCAGGGACAGTAGAAAGTGTTTTGTTTTTTGAGTGAAACAACTTATTAATAAAAATCCTTAAATCACTTTTGTAATCCAGGACAAGAAAATGTGGCATTGGAATAGAAATATCTTTGGAAATGTGAAAGACCCCATAGTGAAATATTTGGGATCAGAAGCTAGAGGGGTAAAAATGGTCAATTCTTGGTTTACTTCATTTAATCTTTCTTTTCATAAAGATACATACCTGGATTTGTTTGTGTTATTCAAGAATGTGTGAGAAATTAAATCATAGTTAGTTAATCCTCTTGTTTATGGCTCTTACTTTAAATATTTTAAATAAGCATCTGTTCTTTGGGAGTCTTCCTGCTTGTACTGGGAATGTTTAGTCAAAGAAGATCAAGCTTGTGCTCATGCAATTGTAGATTCTAGGAGAAGCTGTCATCATGGAAGAAGGTGAGATACTTCATAAAAAATAAAAGACAGGAAAAAGAAGTGATGAAAGCAGTAGTTTTCATTGCTAAGCAGCATTTTGGCTGAATGTGGTTTTTCAGTCTTAGAATGTTGCGTATTCTTGACCGGGTGCAGTTGCTCACACCTGTAATCCCAGCACTTTGGGAGGCTGAGGTGGGCGGATCACCTGAGGTTGAGAGTTCGAGACCAGCCTGACCAACATGGAGAAACCCTATCTCTACTAAAAATACAAAATTAGCCAGGCGTGGTGGCGCATGGCTGTAATGCCAGCTACTCGGGAGGCTAAGGCAGGAGAATCGCTTGAACCCGGGAGGCAGAGGTTGCCGTGAGCTGAGACTGCGCCATTGCACTCCAGCCTGGGCAACAAGAGCGAAACTCCCTCTAAAAAAAAAAAGAAAAAAAAAATGTTGCATATTCTCTGAGATATCCTGGATTTTTTTTTTTAATCTCAACCGAAAGGTTGGTAATGTCTCTGATCAAAATCATCGTAGTAATTGCCACTTCCTGATGTCTCAGTTGACGAGACAGGCACATTTGCATGCATTACTTATATTCCGTCAGTACTACGAGATGGGGCTTATCAAACCCACTTTACAGTAAAGAGTCTGAGGCTCACTGAGTTTGGTAATTTGCCAAAGTTTACAGGGCCAGTAGTGAAAGGGTTGGGATAAGCCTCCTGATCTGAATTACCCTAGAGCCTACCCTGTTCCACCCCTCTCAGCCTGAGGCAAACCTTGACAAAATATTTCCGTTTTCTTCTCATTACTGCAGAATGTGTTTCAGGTGATAAAAAGAATAACCTTGTAACCGAAACTAGTAGATTGGAATACATAGCCACAGCAACAATAATACCAAAAAAAAAAAAAAAACCTGAGAGGTATAAATAAGTAAAAGAGACAATATTCAGTGACAGTATGATTATCTACATTCGCAATGTTAGATAACCTCAAAAGATCAGGGGCTCCCCAAATCATCCTGAACAATCTCTTCCCTGTAGAAAATAAATCTATCAGAACAGAAATTACATGAGAATGTAAGGCTGGCTGATAAAGAGAAGGAATAAATCAATGTGTCTTATCTCTGGCTGCCCATCTCCAATCGTAGGCCCCCTGCTTTGTGCTACAGCTTTGCGGTATCACACCACTCCTAGGACAGGGACCCTTTCTCTGCAATGTTTACAGAGAGGAAATTGTTCTAGAATTTGCAGAGATGTGGCATTTTGCAGGAAGCATTTAATCCAAGAGACAGAGCCAAGATGAGGGCTGGGGAAACCAACATCCCAGAATATCAGGCAGGGATTTAACATAGACCATTCCCTTCTGCTCTCAGACACGGTCCTAGGCTGAGCTGTCAGTCTGAGCATCCCCTCACATATTCTTCAGGTGTCTGAGAGACATAAGAGCCCTAAGGGCAGCATCCTCAAGTCAGTAGAGAAAGGAATCCCAGCCTCTTACAGGAATGAACGTAATAAACCTAAATGAGGATGATGGAAGGACCCAGCCAGAACAGTTGGGGGCCTGTAAAGTCACATTCCAATTGTTAGTCTTGTGAAGCCCAGAACTGTCCTGGTGGACACTGACTTCCAATTTAGGTCCCAGCAAGGTGAGGACTTTGGTCTGAAGGCTATGGCCTCAGGTCAGTAGGGAGTGGAGTCCCAGGAAGGGGGCAGAGTCAAGGTGAAGGCCTGGCCTGTGGATATGGGGACCACTTAACCCGTTACTGGCAGGCCTGCCTCTAGTCATTCCTTTGCTATTAGCCCTAGGAGGCCCAGGGAGGAGCTGGCAGGCCCAGGTGCCCCTGTCTTCTTCCTGGAGAATCTCAAGGAGATGAGAGACTTGATTTACAGGCTGGCCTCCCTGTTAAGCAAAGAGTGGAATCCCAGATCATGATAGGTATTAAGGTAAAAATCTCATATGAGGAAAGAGGCAAACAACTGCTAGAGAGGTGAACGGAGAACAAGGATGTCCTTAGAAAGTTACGCCGGGCTGGACGCAGTGGCTCATGCCTGTAATCCTAGCACTTTGGCAGGCCAAGGTGGGCAGATCATTTGAGGTCAGGAGTTCAAGACTAGCCTGGCCAACATGGCAAAAACCCGTCTCTACTTAAAAAATACAAAAAGTAGCTGGGCGTGATGGTGGGCGCCTGTAATCCCAGCTACTTGGGAGGCTGAGGCAGGGAGAATTGCTTGAACCTGGGAGGTGAAGATTGCAGTGAGCTGAGATCACGCCACTGCACTCCAGCCTGGGCAACAGAGAGAGACTTCATCTTAAAAAAAATAAAAGAAAAGAAGGTTATGCCCTGGGAGGCCATAAGCATAGCTTTCAGGATGAGGTTACCCCACATTTGCTGAGGGGAGGGGAGTGGTCTCAGGGATATGAAGTCCTTGGACTAATAGGGGAGGCCCCATTCAGTAGAGGGAAGAGATTGGCTCCTTAACAGGATTCAACATGATGACACTGAGTGACAATGAGGGGACCCCTCCCAGAAAGAAGAGGGTCACATAGAACCTTGTCCCTATTGTCAGTCCTGAGACTTGGACATGATGACGTGGTGTATCATACTTCTTCCCAGGTAATCTCGTGGAGGTGAAAAATATTAAAGTGGGCAGCCTCAGGTCAGTAGAGAGAAGATTTCTAGGTTGTTGCAGAAGTAAATGTGAGGACCCTGAAGACTGAGGTGAACACCTACCCCATAACAGTGGGGGTAACACAGATTCCTTCCACTACTGTTAGCCTAGGGAGAACATGAGCAGTTATGGCAATATGAAGCAAATTTTACTGCTTCTTAGGGTGTACCAGGAAATTGGTCTTCAGTCCCCTTCATATGGGGAGATAGGCCTCAAGTCGAGACAGGGAGGATTTGCACAGGGTGTGACAGGAATAAGGATGAGGAACCTGAAGAGTATGGGACCACAGACCCCACATCAGTAGGAGCCACACACAATCCTCCCTACTGTCAGCCCTCAGAGACCCCAAGCAGAAATGTCAGGTGGAGTTTCCCATCAGGTCCTACTCAAGGGTAACAAGGGAAGTGAGGGTCTTGATCTTAGGGTGGTAGTCTCACATCAACAGAAAAAGAAATCTTAGGCCTGTCCAGAAGTTAAAAATTTAGGACCCTGAGTTGGGACCCTGCATGGAACTACCCACGATAGGGCCTTGAACTGCCTGCCACAGGTTTCATTCTTGTGAGACCATTGGCAGGTATATAGCCAGATGAGGCCATCCTTGCTTCCTCTTGCTGGATCTTAGGAAGGTGTGGGCCTCACTTTTCGGAGATGTCATCAGGTCAAGAAGGAGGGGATCCCCAGGCCCTGCCAGGAGTAAAATCAGGGAATCTGAGTGGAGACTGAGGGCACAACATAGCCTTGAATAGAGGGGAAAACAAAGTGTCATGCCCTACCCTTTGATATCAGCCTTAGAAGACTCACAGCAGGGCTGTCAGGGGAGGCACCTCATCACTTCTTTATATACGGTCTGGGGGAGGGGAAATCTTTGGTCTGAAAGTTCAGCTACGAGTCAGCAGAAGAGATCCAATACATGCCAGTCCCTGTTCCAAGTGCTTTCCATTCATTACCCACATCCTGCCAGTTCTGCCAGACAGGGTTTACCAAACCCATTTCATAGAAGCAGAACCTAAGGCTCATAGAATTTAGTAACATGCCAAAGTCACACTGCTAGTAATGACAGGGCTGGAATGAGAATCCTGGTCTGAGTTAGTCAAAAGCCCACACTGTGCCACTCCTCTCAGACTAAGGATGACCTTGTTCCGTAATTAACTTTTCCTCTTGTTACTGCAAAATGTACCAGAGGCAATAAAAAGACTGTGGCCAAACTATTGACTGTAATATATAGCCAGAACAATAAAAATATCAAAATAAATGGAAGGTTTGAGTAAGGAAAAAAGTAATATTTTGATGACATAATTTACATACATATGTGATGTCCAATAAATTCAAAAAATGAGGAGGTACAAAAAAAATCATCTGACTCAGCCACTTCCTTATAAAAAGTAAATTTATCACAACAGAAGTTACATGAGACCCTAAATCTGGCTGGGCAAGAATAGGAGATGGACATTTGCTTTTTCTCTTACAGCCTACCACCTCTCCTGGGCCCCCTGCCTTGTGCTGTAGATTTCCCATATTGCATCGCTCCTAGGGCAGGAGCCTGTTCTCTGAAAGGTTTGCAGAGAGGACACTGCTCAAGAGTTGGTAGAGATGTGGCATTTCCCAGGAAGCCTTTAATCCCACTGGCAAGAGCCTGTATGAGGACATACATAAATCATGACTGGAAAAACAAACACTGCAGTAAATTGGTTATTACAAAAAGACTAGCCCCTGCCTGCTTTCAGACCTAGAGGGTCCCAGGCAGAACTGTCAGAATGAGCATCCTCTCATTTATTTTTCACAGTTGTCAGGAACTTGAGAGCTTTGGCCTAAGGAAGGCAAGCTTAGGTCAGGAGAGAGATAAGACCCAAGATCTGTTAGATACAAATGCCAGATCCCTTAAAAGTAATTAAGAAAGCACCCATCCAGAACACTGGGGTCCTGAAGAGTTCAGGCCCTGCTGTTGACCCTTGGAGGTCCTGAATTCTATGGCTGGATGAAATATAGAGAGGCCTTGAAAGATGAAGCAGAGAGAGCCTCAGCCAGAGCTGTAGCCAGGGCTGTGCTACTGCCATGGCAATGGCACATACCAGAGCCACGTCCAGCTGCTCCTCCTACATCTAGTGAGATCTGAGACAGATTATTCACTTTGTAGTTGAAAAGATAAGTCAACATTCTAAGTAGTGGAGAGTCAATTTCGACCGAGGGCAAACACATTGTATGTCTTCTTTTTGTTTTTGCTCTACTTGAATAATTGGAAGATGTATCTTTTTTATTTTTGGTACTTTTAAAATGTATTCGTTTTAATAGAAGATTTATTTAGCTTCAGTATCTGTGTTTATGAATAACATGGATAACATATTTATTTCTGTTTTCCATATGTAAATGTAAAAGTGCTGGTATTTTTTTTATCAACAAATTGAAAATCCTTAGGTCTCTCTTTGTGGTCCAGAACAAGCTAACATAGCATATGAATAAGGACTTTTTTATTGTATAAATTTAAGTTGTACAGTAGGATGTTTTGATATACATATATGGCCATGCACCACACGATGATGTTTCAATCAGGACCACATATACAATGGCGGTCTCATAAGATTATAATGGAGCTAAAAAACTGTATTGTTTACATGTGTGTGGTGATGCTGGTGAAAACAAACCTGCACTACCAGGCCTATAAAAGTATAGCACATACAATTATGTGCAGTACATAGCGCTTGATACTGATAATAAACAACAATGTTACTGGTTTATATCTTTATTATACTATAGTTTTTTTAACCAGATTGGTGCAAAAGTAATTACATTTTTTGCCATTAAAAGTAATAAGAATTGAGATGGGGTAGTAGTAGTAATAATAGTCCAGTAATATTAAATAAGTAGTAATATTAATAGGTAGTACCATTAAAATATTAATATTAATAAGTAGTAATATTAAAAGTAGTAATAATTGAGATGGAGTCTTGCTCTGTTGTCCAGGCTGGAGTGCAGTGGTGCAATCTCAGCTCATTGCAACCTCTGCCTCCTGGATTCAAGCAATTCTCCTACCTCAGCCACCTGAGTAGCTGGGATTACAGGGGCCTGCCACCATGCCCAGATACTTTTTGGACTTTTAGTAGAGATGGAATTTCACCATGTTGGCCAAGCTGGTCTCGAACTCCTGACCTCAAGTGATCCACGTGCCTCAGCCTCCCAAAGTGCTGGGATTACAGGTGGTACTTTTATTATTATTTTAGAGTGCACTCCTTCTACTAATAAAAAAAAAAATGTTAACTGTAAAAACAGTTTCAGGCAGGTCCTTCAGGTTGTATTCCAGAAGAAGGTGGTGTCATCATAAGAGATGACAGCTCCATGAGTATTATTGTCCCTGAAGACCTTCCAGTGGGACAAGATGTGGAGGTGGAAGACAGTGATATTGATGATCCTGACCTTGTGTAGGCCTAGGCTAATGTGTGTGCCTTTGTCTTCATTTTTAACAAAAACGTTTAAAAATTTAAAAAGTAAAAATAGAGAAAAGCTTATAAAATAAGAATATAAAGAAAGAAAATATTTTTGTACAGCTGTACAATGTGCTTATGTTTTAAGCTAAGTGTTACTACAAAAGAGTCAAAAAGCTAAAAAAAATTAAGAAGTTTATAAAGCAAAAAAAGTTACAGTAAGTTAAGGTTAATTTATTGTTAAAGAAAGAAAACTACTTTTGAGAATTTAGTGTAGCCTAACTGTACAATGTTTATATAAAGTCTATAGCAGTGTACAGTAATGTCCCAGGCCCTCATATTCACTCACTATTCAATCACTGGCTCACCCAAAGGAACTTCCAGTACTGCAAGCTACATTAATGGTAAATACTCCATACAGGTGTATGATTTTTAACAATCCATATTTTTTACTGTACCTTTTCTATGTTTAGGTACACAAATACTTAGCACCATGTTACATTTGCCCATATTTTTTACTGTACCTTTTCTATGTTTAGGTACACAAATACTTAGCACCATGTTACATTTGCCTATAGTTTTCAGTGCAGTCACATGCTGCACAGGTTTGTGGCCTAGGAGCAATAGGCTATACCAAATAGCCTATGTGTGTAGTAGGCTATACCACCTAGGTTTATGTAAGTATACTCTATTATATTTGCACAACAATGAAATTGCCTAACAACGCATTTCTCAGAAAGTATCCTCATCGTTAAGCAATGCATTACAGTACATGATGAAATGCTTACTACAGGTAAGCAATTTAATATATCCATTATATCACATAGTTACCTTGTTTTGTGGTAAGAGCAGCTAAAATCTACTTTTAGAAAATTTGCAGTATGCAATACAATATTATTAACTGTAGTCCTCATACTGTACTTTAGATCTCTAGATTTATTTGTCTTACAAAACTGCAACTTTGTACTGTTTGACATGCATCTCTGCATCCCCTCCGCACCCTGCCTCTGGTAACTACTGTTTTGTTCTCTTTTTCTATGTATTTAACTTTTTTTCTTTTTAGATTCTACATATAAGAGATATTAATAGCATGCAGCATTTTTCTTTCTGTGTCTGGTTTATTTCATTCAGCATAACGTCCCCCAAGTTCATCTGTGTTGTTGCAATGGCAGAATCTCTTTCTTTTTCAAGGCTAAATAACATTTTTAAAAATTTTATCTTAGTTTCAGCGGTACATGTGCAGGTTGTTATATAGGCAATTGCATGTCATGGGGGTCTGGTGTACAGATTATTTCATCACCCAGGTAATAAGCATAGTACACAATAGGCAGTTTTTCCATCCTCACCCTCCTCGCACCTTCCACCCTTAAGTAGGCCCCAGTGTCTGTTGTTCCCTTCTTTGTGTCCAATGTTTAACTCCCACAAAGAACATGCAGTATTTGGCTTTCTGTTTCATTGTACATATATACCACAATTCCTTCATCCATTCATCCATTGATAAACACTTTTGTTGTTGCCACATCTTGGTCATTGAGAATAATACTGCAGTGAACATGGGGGCACAAATATCTATAGGAGGTGATGATTTCATTTCCTTATGCCCAGACGAGGGATTGCTGGGTCATATGGTAGTCCATTTTTAATTTTTTGAGAAAGCTCATACTGTATTCCATAATGGCTGTACCAATTTGCATTCCCACCAATAGTGTAGAAGGGTTCCATTTTCTCTACACTCTTGCCAACACTCATCTCTACTGGGTTTTTGTTTGGTTGTTTTTGTTTTATTTTTTTATAATAGCCTTCCTAACTTGTGTGAGGTGATATGTCACTGTGGTTTTGATTTGCATTTCCCTGATGGTTAGTGATGTTGAGCACATCTTTGTATAGCTATTGGACATTTTTATGTCTTCTTTGGAGAAACGTCATACAAATAGTGATTTTTCTTGAGTAGTGATTATCTTGGAAATGTGATTGAACACTGTATTAAAAATTGTTGAGATCAAAAAATTTTTTTAAAAAAGGTTGTCTATTCTTGGTTTGCCTAATTCCTTTTAGTCTTTCTTCTTATAAAATTAAGAGTTACATATCTGGATTTGCTTAGATTATTAAAGAATGTAGGAGAGATTAAATCCTGATTTACTGGACTTCATACTCACTCTCTTGTTTATTCCTTAATCATGAATTGAGCATCAGCTCTTTGGAAGTCTTCATGTTAGTACTGGGAATGTTTTCCCGAAAACAAATCAATTTCTTGCCCATTTAATTTTAGAGTCTGGGAGCAGCTGTCATTAAAAAAAAAAAAAAGAGATGATGAGGTGCTCTCTAAGACTTAAATAACAAGTACAAAGGAGGAATGAGAAAAAGAGGAGGTTTGAGATGAGAGCAATCAAGTGTGAATGCCCTGAGGCAAGGCAGTTTGGAGTGTTAGGAAACCTCAAGTCCCCCATTGGGAGGTAATTTTAAGGGAAACTACGTGGTGGGCTGGATGAGGCTGTGGGAGGGGCCAGGCCCTCAGATGGTGCCTCTCAGAGGTGTGAGACAAAGCCTGGAATGGGAAGTAGTTCTTAACAGTTATTTTGTGCTCACGGATAAACCAGAGAGAATCTGCACCTGGGGCAGGAATGGAATGTGCCCTGTGCTCTTGTCCCAGTGCAGGAGAACATAGTCACAGTGCACAAACTAGGTGCTTTATACAGTTGGTGCATTTCAGTGTTGACAGACTAAGCCTGGAATGGGAAACTGTCCCTAACATTTACTTTCCTGTTGTGGGAAAACCAGACAGAACCCCTACCTAGGACAGAAGTGAAAAGTGTTCTATGTCCCTATCCTAGCACAGTCTAATACAGTGCACAACCTAGGTGTTCTATGTACATCATCTCTATTGAGTTTCTGAGAAATAAGGGAGATGACAGCTTCAGGGGAGGTAAGATGCCCAGAAGCCACGGTTCTGGCACTGTTTGTCCTGGGTTGGAGAATCAAGAGCCCGCTCTATTAAAAGGACATTCAACAGGGGTGCAGCCAGGCATGGTGGCTCATGCCTGTAATCCCAGCACTTTGGGAGGCGAGGCAGGTGGATCTGTTGAGATCAGGAGTTCAAGACCAGTCTGGCCAACATGGTGAAACCCCGTCTCTACCAAAAATACAAAAATTAGCTGGAAGTGGTGGTGGACACCTGTAATCCCAGCTACTAGGGAGGCTGAGGCAGGAGAATCACTTGAGCCCTGAGGCAGAGGTTGCAATGAGCCGAGATAGCGCCTCTGCACTCCAGCCTGGGTGACAGAGTGAGACTCCATCTCAAAAAAAAAATAAATAAATAATAAAAATCAAAACGGGTGGTTAACATAGAAGGGTGCCTAGGAGTTAGAAAAAAATATTAGCCATTGACAAAAATTTTGAGACTTGAGTTGTATCCAATTGGGGAAGGCTCTTCCACAAACACTTTATAAATTATATAATTTTCCTTGCTAAGCAGCATTTTGTTTGATTGTAATTTCTTTGTTTGGAGTTTGGTAATATGCTCAAGTTCACGGGGTGAGTAAGTGACAGGGCTGGGACTAGACTCCTGTTCTGAATTCTTCTAGAGCCCACACTCTTCATTCTATTCCTCTCTGCCTGGAGCAGACTTTGTGCTCTTTAATTCACTTTTCTTCTCAATACTCCCAAATATATCTCAGGGGTTAAAAAGAAGGATTCTGTGCCCAAAGAATTGGATTGGAATACATAGCCAAAGCAATAAAGAATATAAAAATAAATGAAAGCTATCAATAAAGAGGAGAAAGAGATATTATTCAGTGACAATATGATCATCTACATATGCACAGTCAGATAACCTCAAAATCCGGGACCACACAATCATCCTGAACAGCTCCTTCCCCTTAAGAAGTAAATCAATTAAAACAGAAGTCACATACGAGGCTAATGCTGGCTATTGAAAAGAGTAAATCAGCGTCATTTTTCTCTGACAACCCACCACCTACCCTGGACTCCCTGCTTTGTGTTATAATTTCTTTACCCCACATTAGCCCTGGGGCACAGACTTGCAACGTTTGCAGTAGGAACACTGCCGAAGAGTTTGCAGGGATGTGGCATTTCCCAGGAAGCCTTTATTCAGAGAGGCAAGAGAAAATAAGGAGGACACCCATAAATAAATACTGGAAAGACAACCACACCAAAAGATAACGGGGCGATCTACCCAAACCTGTTCTCAGCCTAGAATGCCCCAGGCAGTGCAGTCAGACTGAGCATCCTCTCTTTTACCCTTCAGAGTTCTCAGTGAAGTGAGAGTTTTGACCTAAGGTGACCTCAGTTAACTAGAGGGAGGATCCAGGGTCTGGCAGATATCAGGGAGGACCTTGAATGAAGAACAGGAGGAGCCAGAACAGTGATGTCCCATAGAAACCCAACTCTGCTGTCTGTCCGCACAGGACCCAAACATCCCTGGCCTAATGTGGCTCATCAAAACTTCAGCCTAGATCTCGGAGGACCTTGATCTGAGCAGGATTCATGGCATGGAAGGTGGAGTCCCAGGACTGGCCAATAGCGAAGTGAGGTTCTCGAGTGAGTAAAAAAGGGAAAACTAAACCCACAAACAAGGGGACTTCTCGGAGCCCAATCCATGTTTTTAACCCTGGAAAGCCCTAGGCAGAGCTATAAAACTGGCTTGCCCCTCATTTCAGCCTGGAGGGTCTCAGGGAGGGGAAGGCTTTGTCTAACGGGGCAGCCTCAGTTCTTCAGAGGTTTCTTGGCCCTAACTAGAGTCAAGATGAAGACCAAGCCGGTGCGGTGTCTCAGGCCTGTAATCCCAGCACACTGGGAGGCCGACGCGAGTGAACTGTTTGAGCCCAGGAGTTCGAAACCAGCCGGGGCAGCATGGCGAAAACCTGTCTCTAAAAAAAAAAAAAAAAAAAAATTGGCCGAGCAGCAGTGGAGCACCCCTGTAGTCCCAGCTACCCAGGAGGCTGAGGTGGGAGGATCGCTTAAGCCCTAGGGGTCAAGGCTGCAGTGAGCCCAGGTCACGCCACTGTGCTCCAGCCTGGGGGACAGAGGGAGACACTGTCTCAAATTAGCCGGGCGTGGTGGGGCACACCTGTAGTCCCAGCTATTCAGGAGGCAGAGGCGGGAGAATCGCTTGAACCCAGGAGGCAGAGGTTGCAGTGAGCCAAGATGGCGCCACTGCACTCCTGCCTGGGTGACAGAGCGAGACTCTATCTCAAAATAAATAAATAAATAAATATAAACTTTTTTTCTTTTTTTTAATTTTAAGGCAGGGCTCTGGCTCACGCTTGTAATCCCAACATTTTGGGAGGACGAAGCCAGCCTCATCGCTTAAGCACAGGAGTTCGAGGACTGGGAGGTGGAGGTTGTGTTAAGCCAAGATTGCGCGGCTGCACTCTAGCCTGGAAGACGGAGAGAGCCCCTATCACAAAAAAAAAAAAAAAAGAAGAAAGAAAGAAATATGAGGCCCACTGGTGCTAACCAGGGAACCTCTCTCCAAAAGAGGGGCCTACCAAAAGCCCTAACCCTGTTTCAGGTCTTTGAAGCCCCAGGACATGGTCCGATAACATGCCTAGACTTCCCCCTAGGGACTATGGGAGGGGAGGATATTGGAGGTTGGCGGACTTCGCTCAGTAGAGGTGTTACTCTGCTCCACTTAGTGTCAAGGTGAGAACCCTGAATAAGGACCTAGGGACCACTGACTCCAGAGCAGTGGGGTCCCAGCGTCTCACCCCCTGCTGTCAGCCCTCGGGGACCCCGAGCAGGATGTGGCTCACCCTCACTTCCGCTTTGAAAGTGAGGCCGTTGGCCTGACAAGGTGCAATAGCTTCAGTCAGGTCCGCAGCCTAGCGTGAATTCTTAGAACTGATCCAGAGTAAAGGTAAGAACCCTCGGCGGGGACTGAAGGGACAACTCCCTGCCCATTACAAAAGGGGACCCACAACGTCTCACCCTTGTGGTTGACCCTGGGAGGTCCTAGTTGAGTTCTGTCTCGAAAGGCTCCCAGAGGGAGGGTCTTTCACTAAGGGAGCAGCCCCAGTTATTCAGCTGGAGGGGACCTGGACCCTAACTGGAGCCAAGGTGAGGTCTCCGAGTGCTAAAGTACGGAATCTCTTCCCAGTAGGGGCGTCAACAGAAAGCAGCAGCAGCCCTACTGGTTAGCATCCCCCTGGTTAGCACCAGTGGTCCTTGTCTTTTTAATTTTTTTTATTTTTTTTTTCAGACAAGGTCTCACTGCTGCTAGCCAGTTTAGAAGGCTCCAGACAAGTGTAGTCATAAGCGGAGGCCCTGACTTCCCCGTCCAGGGAGGGAAGTGTTCAGGGAGATGAGGGTTTTATTTGGAGGTTGGCGAACTCAGGTCAGTAGAGGGAGAAATTTCAGGCTGTGATAAGATACCAAGGTGAAGACCCTGAATGAGAATCTAGGGACCAGCAACTCCAAAACAGTGAAGTCTCATGGAGTTCCACCCCTGTTGTCAGCCATCAGACCCCAGGAAGCTGTGAACAGATAAGGCTCTTCCTCACTTCCTTGGAAGTGCTTTGAATGAAGGGGAGGATCTGGAGGTGAGGGGCACGGCATCCCTTCGGCAGAGGGTGAATTCCTTGGACTATCTGGAGTCAAGATCAGGACCCTGAATGTGAATGAAAGGGACCACCATCCCCCAACCTATAACAAAGAGGGCCACAGTAAATCCTGCCCCAAAGTCTTCCCTGGGAATACCTTGAAAGCTGTCTGACAGATAGCTACCTGGAAAGGCTCAGGGAGGGAAGGGCCTTGGTCTAAGAAAGTAGCCCCAGTTCAGCAGGTGGAAGAGACACTTGGGTCCTAACTGGAGTCAAGGTGAGGGCCCTGAGTGCTAATGAAGGAATCTCTCTGCAATAGAGGTGTCAACACAAACAATGTCCTTGCACTCATTTTGCAAGCTCCAGGCAAAGGTATTCATAGGTGAGGGGTCCCTGACTTCCCTGTCTAGGGCCTTGTTCTGAGGCTGGAGGACTTAGGTTAATGGAGGGAAGTGTCCCACATCCTACTAGGAGTCAAGGTCAGAGACCTGAGAGAAAACTAAAGGGAACACTCTCTCTAAAAAGTAGAGTCCCACAAATTATGCCTCTTCTCTTAGCTCCGGGAAGCCTTGGAATAACATCAGCCCCCCTTACTGCCTACAGAGTGCCAGAAAGGTTGAACTAATTACATGCCCCAGTTCTGCAGAGGGAAGAGTGAGGAGACCCAGAGCCTTACAGGGGTCAGAGTGAGGACCCTGAATGAAGACTAGTGATACAACTCCTCCCATATAAAGAAGAGACAACAAAGAGCCCCCCACTCCCCACTTGCAGCACTGACGAGGCTGGGCATGAAGGTCCAGGTGTATGTGAACTCACCTTCTTTTTTTTTTTTTTTTTTTTTTGAGACGGAGTCTTGCTCTGTCGCCCAGGCTGGAGTGCAGTGGTGCAATCTCGGCTCACTGCAAGCTCCACCTCCCGGGTTCACGCCATTCTCCTGCTTCAGCCTCTCCAAGTAGCTGGGACTACAGGCGCCCGCCACCACGCCCGGCTAATTTTTTTTGTATTTTTAGTAGAGACGGAGTTTCACCGTGGTCTCGATCTCCTGACCTCATGATCTGCCCGCCTCGGCCTCCTAAAGTGCTGGGATTACAAGCGTGAGCCACCGCGCCCGGCCGAACTCACCTTCTTTTAATGGCATTAGGTTGCTGAGAGCCTTTATCTAAAGTGAGGGGCATCAGCTGAGCAGAGGCAGCTGTCCTAGGTCCTATCTAGAGACAAGATGAGGACTATGAATGAGGTGTCAGGACCCCATTAAGCCCAGGAAAGAGTAGGACTCCACAATGCTGTTAGCACCTAGTTCCTCCTGTCAGGGGTGGTAAGGCTGAGACATTCCTTCACCTCCTCTTAGGTGGTCCCAAGGAGATGAGGACATTTGCTGGAGGTGTCAAATTTAGTGCAGCACAGGGGAGGAGACCCAGCCCTGACAGTTTTTATGATGGTCCTGAATGTGAACTGAGAGAAACCTCCTACCCCAGAGTAAAAGGAGATCCAGAAGGACTAGACATGCCACGGCTGCTCTCAGTCCCAGTATACACAGAACAGGGCTGGCAGGCTGTGGCCTAAGGCACACTCTAATTACTTTCACAGGGTTCTCAGAGGACAAACTGATCAGAACAGAAGCCCTCTGGGTTTCTAGAGCAGTGCTCTCACAGAAAACTGCAGAGGCGGCCTTCTTTTAAATCCAAAGTTGTACCTCTCTGCTGAAGGCGCTCATACCCTCTCTTTCTCTCTCTCCTCCAGGTGCCTGTATCACCTGCCCTTCTGCTGACACTCCTGCCTGCTGTTCCTGACTACAGCCATCATGCCTCGGGGTCGGAAGAGTACGCTCCGTGCACGTGAGAAATGCCAGCAGACCCGGGGTCAGACCCAGGATCACCAGGGTGCTCAGATCACTGCAACTAACAAGAAAAAAGTGTCCTTTTCATCCCCTCTTGTTTTGGGGGCTACTATCCAGAAAAAGTCTACTGGTAGGTCAGGTAGTGCTCTCAAGAAGCCTCAGAGAGCACTATCCACCACTACATCTGTAGATGTTTCTTACAAAAAGTCATGCAAGGGAGCCAACAGCAAAATTGAGAAAAAGCAAAGCTTCTCTCAGGGTCTATCCTCCACTGTGAGGTCTCGCACAGACCCTCTAACCATGAAGGCAAATATGTTGGTGCAGTTCCTGATGGAAATGTACAAAATGAAAAAGCCCATTATGAAAGCAGATATGCTAAAAATTGTCCAAAAAAGCTATGAGAATCGCTTCCCTGAGATCCTTAAAAAAGCTTCTTTCAACATGGAGGTGGTATTTGGTGTTGATTTAAAGAAAGTTGATTCTACCAAGGACTCCTATGTCCTTGTCAGCAAAATGGATCTCCCCAACAATGGGATGGTGACTCATGGCAGGGGGTTTCCCAAGACAGGTCTCCTGCTGAATCTTCTAGGCATAATCTTCATGAAGGGCAACTGTGCCGCTGAGGAGAAGATCTGGGAATTCCTGAACAAGATGAGAATATATGCTGGGAAGAAACACTTCATATTTGGGGAGCCCAGAAAGCTCATCACCCAAGATTTGGTGAAGCTTAAATACCTGGAGTACCGACAAGTGCCCAACAGTAATCCTGCACGCTATGAATTCCTGTGGGGTCCAAGAGCCCATGCTGAAACCAGCAAGATGAAGGTATTGGAGTTTTGGGCCAAGGTCAATCAAACTGTCCCTAGCGCGTTCCAGTTCTGGTATGAAGAGGCTTTGAGAGATGAGGAAGAAAGAGTCCAAGCTGCAGCTATGCTCAATGATGGCAGTAGTGCCATAGGCAGAAAGCGTTCCAAGGCCAAGGCTAGCAGCTCTTCCCACGCCTAGTGAAGTTGAAGCAAATTTTGCATTTTGTGGTTAAAGAGGGCAGTCACTGTTCCAAGGAGTGAAGGACTGGGTGTTACTGGAGGGAACACACTGTATAATACCTTTTGTTTCTGTTCTAAATGGATAATTTGAAGATTTATCTGTATTTGGGGGCATATTTTTCAAATGTTCCTTTTATTTAACATTGTAATCTAAGTTTAGGATTGATATTGGTCACATTTGTTGTTTAAGAGTAAAAATTTTGCTGTTTTGTAAAACAGATTGAGAAAAGTTCTATCTTATTTAGTGATCTGGTGCAAGATAACTTGGAATTAGAATAAGCATTTCCTTGAAAATGTTAAAAAAAAAAGTCAGCAGTAAAATGTATGGCACTAAGAAATAGAGAAAGAGTGGAAGATGGTCAATATTTGGTTTCCTAAATGCTTTTACTCTGTGTTTTAAGAAAATGAAAGATAAATAACCATATATGTCTGGCTTACTTAAGAATGTAGAGTTAAATCATAATAAATTAGACCTCATGCTGACACATTCATTCTCTAAGTGTTAATTGAGCATCTGCTCTTGGAAGGATCCATGCTAATACTGGGAGGGCTAAGAAAAAGAAGACCTAGCAACTGACCTTAAAATTATAAGGTCGAGAAGCAGCTATCATCTAAGGAAAATGGTGATATACACTCTAAAACCAAAAGGATACATGATAAGAAGGGAGGGAGGTGGTTCCACATGAGAACAGTCAAGTATGAATTATCTAATCAAGGCGGTGTTGGGCCTAAGGAAAGTGCAGGTCCCTCAATGGGAGTTAATCTAGGTGAGGCTCCATGGTGGGCTGGATGAGGCTGTGGGAAAGGTGAGCAGGGGCCAGGCTTTTAGAAGTTGCCTCTCAGAGGTGCGAGACAAAGCTTGGAATAGGAAACAGTTCTTAACAGTTACTTTGGGATCATGGATAAATCAGGGAGAATTTGGGGTAGGAATGTGTCCTGTGCTCTTGTCCCAGTACAAATAAACACAGCACACACTAGGTGTTTTGTGCACATCATCTCCAGCCAGTTTCTGAGAAATAAGGGTAATACCCTCAAGGGAGGTGGGAGGCCCAGAAGCCACTGTGCTGGCACTCTTTGCCCTGGGCTGGGGGATCCAGAGCCTGTTCCATTAAAAGCACATTCAATTAGGTTACCTCACGTGTGATTTGGCAAACTCTAGGCAAGGTCTAGATTTTGAGAGGTGGTTAAATGAATCAAAATAAAAGTGGTTTAGATGGAAGGATAGCTGAGAGAGAGGGAAGTTTTTGGTCCTTGAAACTCATTTTAGAATCTGTGTTGCATGAGGAAGTCGACCTCATACTAATATTGAATGATCTATCAAGTAATAAGGAAATATTATTTAGTTTTCCTTTCTAGGTAGCACTTTATCTGATAGGGCTTTCTTTGTCCTAGAATATGGTATAATCTCTGACATCTCCTGCATTGAAAAATAAGTCCTAATGTAGTAGATTGCAATGTCAGGGTACAAATTAATCATAAGAACTGGCACTATTATATGTCTCAATACATCTCAAGCACTTTACATACATTGTATACATTTTACCAGTCCTACAAAACAGAGCTTATCAAACCCACTTCACAGATAAAAAGCCTGAAGCCCACGGTCTATTAATGTGTCCAATTTCACATGGCTGGTAAGTGACAGGACTGGGACAAGACCCCCAGTCTGAATTAGTGTAAAGCACACTCTGTTCCATGCCTCCCAACCTGAGACTGACTGTGTCCCCTTATTCACTTTTCTTCTCACTACTCCCAAACGTACATCAAGTGATGAAAAGATTCTGTACCCAATCTGCTGGACTGAAATACAGAACCAGAGCAAGGAAATTACCAAAATGGTCGAGAGGTGTGAATTAAGGAGAGAAAGATAATATTTGGTGACAATAAGATTACATACGCAAAGTCAGATAAACTCAAAAGATCATGGGGTCACATTCTAAAATTCTGGACTGTCCCCCTTTTTATAGGAAGTTAAATCTTTTCCAAGAGAAATACAGAAGAGGGTGGTAAAGAGAAGAAATAGATTAATTTTTTTTTTTCTCTGACAGTATGACTTCTATCCTCGGGCTTCTGCTTTGTGTTACAGCTTCCCTATCTTACATCACTCCTGGGACAGGGATGCATTGTCTGCAAGATTTATTGTAGGAAACTGATCAAGAATTTTTAGGGATGTGGCATTTCCCAGGAAGTCATTAATTAAGGGACAAGAGCCAAGATAAAGACCTTCATATAGGAGGACTGAGCAGAACAACATGCCAGACAGAGTTCTTAGCCTGAGCATCTCCCCACTTATTCTTCAAGGTTCTCAGGGACTTGTGAGTTCCTGCATCTCAGGTCAGTAGAGGGAGGAGTCCCATTCTCTGACACATACCAAGTTGAGGACCCTGAATGAAGAATGAGGGAAGCACTCACTCAGATAGACTTGACAGGATGTGGTTGAACCTGATTTCTACTCCAGAGGTCTTAAGAAGGTAAAGACCATGATCTGACTCAGGTCCATAGAGGAAGTCCTGGCTGACTCAGGTCCATAGAGGAAGGATACCTAATGTGTGCCAGGAGTAAAGTGAGTACCCTGAAGAGTGCAGGAACCACCAAACCCCTATCAGTGGGGATCCCACAGAATCCTCCCTATTGTCATTTCTGAGAGATTTAGGCATGAATGTCAGACAGAGGCACCCTCATATCCTCAGTAGTAACAGAGAAGTGAAGGTCTTGTTCTGAGGTGGGCAATCCCAGCTCAGCAAAGGGAGGAATATTAAGCCTTCCTGTGAGTGAGATTTAGGATCCTGAGTTAGGACCTGAGTAGGACAATCCACCGCAAGACCACAACCTGTCTACCACAGCTGCCACTTTTGGGAGACTATGGTCAGTTGTGGCCAGATAAGGCCACCCTCTTCCTCCTATCAGATCTCAGGGATGTGCAGGCCTTTTAAACGGAGAGGTCTTCAGGTCAAAAAAGAGGGGAGCCCCAGGATCTGCTAGGAGCCAAATCAAGGAAACCGAATGAGAACTGAGGGGACTGCTCACCTCTGAATAGAGAGGACGACAGAGTCCACCCCCTGCATAACTCTTAAATTGCCAGAGCAACATGTAAGGCTGAGGACTCACCATCACTTTTTTATTTTTTTAATAATTGACCTTCTTTTGTAGAATAGTTTTACGTTCACAGCAAAACTGAGCAGAAAGCACAGAGTCTCATAGGCATCCTGTCCTCCCACAGACACAGCCTCCTTCATATCAACCTCCCAAGCCAGGGTGAAACATTTGTTACAATTGAGAATACGTGGACACATCATTATCACCCAATGTCCGTAGTTTAGGATTCATTCCTGATGCTGCACATTCTGTGGTTTTAATATTTAAAAATGTATAATGACATATGTTTACCACCATAGAATCATCCAGAATTGTTTTACTGCCTTAAAAGTTCTCTGTGCCTGATCTATTTATCTCTCACTCTCCCCAACCCTTGGAAACCACTGAACTTTGTACTGTTTCCATACTTTTGCCTTTTCCAGAATGTCATATAGATGGAATTATGCAATGTGTAGACTCTCCAAATTGGCTTCTTTCACTTTGTAATATGTATCTAAGTTTCATCCACGTCTCTTTGCGGCTTGACAGTTCATTCCCTTTTAGTGCTGAATAATATTTTATTCTGTTAATTTCTCCACTCTCCTTCTGAAGGACATATTGGTTGCTTCCCAGTTTGGGCAATTATGAATAAAGCTACTATAAACGTTTGTGTGCAGATTTTTTTTTTTTTTTGTGGACATACCGTTTTCAACTCATTTGGCTAAATAACAAGGAGCGCACTTCCTAGATCATATGATAAGAGTATGCATAGCTTTGTAGGAAACTTACAAACTGTCTTCCAAAGTGGCTGTATCATTTTGCATGTCCACCAGCAATGACGGTGCGCTCCTGTTGCTCCACATCCTCATCAGTATTTGAGGTTATCAGTGTTTTTGATTTTGACCATTCTTATAGGTATGTAGTGGTATCACATTATTGTTTTAATTTACAAGTCTCTAATGATATGTGATGTTGACCATCATTTCATGTACGTATTTGCCTTCCGTATATATTATTTGTTGAGGTGCCTGTTTAGATCTTTTGTCTATTTTTAATAGGGTTGGTCAGTTCTTATTGTTCAGTTTTAAGACATTTTTGTATGTTTTGGTTAATAGTCCCTTACCAGATATGTCTTTTGAAAATAATTTTTTCCCAACCTGGGAGTTATCTTATTCTCTTTGTGGTATCTTTAGCAGAGCAGAAGTTTTAATTTAGCAAAGTCCAGATTATCAATTATTTTCTTTCATAGATGCCCATCACATTTTATATCAGAACCAGAAAAGATGAAATTCTTGGTCTGAAGTTGCAGTTATCAGTCAGCAGAAGAGACAGTCCACAACCCTGCATGGAATCCAGATGAGGATCCTGAGTGCAAACTCGGGACCTAAAGAGCCCAGGACAGAGAGAGCACTAAATGCTTCTAGGCAGGGGTGGTGGGTTGAGGGGCCCCTAGACGTCCCTCATCTGGGTCCCAGAAAACTAAAGAGTCAGTTTCAGAACACCAGTAGAGGGTGGCTCAGGCCCTGCCAAGAGCTGACATGATAATTATAAAGGTAATCAGAGTGGATCCTCTCCAAGCCAGAACACAGAAAGCCCCACTGCGAGCCTTGTTGTCACCCAGTCAGCCCCAGGCAGGGTTGGCAAGCTGCAGCCTAAGGCACATTGTAACTTCCTCAGCTGGCTTCTCAGGGGACAGAATGACTAGGAACAATAGCCCAGTGAAAACTTAGAGCAGTGTTCTCAAGGAATCCTGCAGAGGCGGCTTCTGAAAAGCCAAGGTAGCATCTGCCTGCTGAAGGTGTTCTCAGGATTTCATTTGTTCTTCTCCGGGAACCACATCACCTGCCCTTCTGCCTACATTCCTGCCTGCTGTGCCTAACCACAGCCATCATGCCTCGGGGTCAGAAGAGTAAGCTCCGTGCCCGTGAGAAACGCCAGCGGACCCGTGCTCAGACTCAGGATCTCAAGGTTGGTCAGGCTACTGCAGCAGAGAAAGAAGAGTCTCCTTCCTCTTCCTCATCTGTTTTGGGGGATACTCCCTCCAGCTCCCTTGCTTTTGGCATTCCCCAGAAGCCTCAGAGAGAGCCACCCACCACCCCTGCTGCTGCAGCTATGTCATGCACTGGATCTGATGAAGGCAACGAGAGCCAAGATGAGGAAAATGCAAGTTCCTCCCAGGCCTCAACATCCACTGAGAGATCACTCAAAGATCCTCTAACCAGGAAGATGAAGATGTTAGTGCAGTTCCTGCTGTACAAGTATAAAATGAAGGAGCCCACTACAAAAGCAGAAATGCTGAAGATCATCAGCAAAAAGTACAAGGAGCACTTCCCTGAGATCTTCAGGAAAGTCTCTCAGCGCACGGAGCTGGTCTTTGGCCTTGCGTTGAAGGAGGTCAACCCCACCACTCACTCCTACATCCTCGTCAGCATGCTAGGCCCCACCAACGATGGAAACCAGAGCAGTGCCTGGACCCTTCCGAGGAACGGGCTTCTGATGCCTCTACTGAGTGTGATCTTCTTAAATGGCAACTGTGCCCGTGAAGAGGAAATCTGGGAATTCCTGAATATGTTGGGGATCTATGATGGAAAGAGGCACCTTATCTTTGGGGAACCCCGAAAGCTCATGACCCAAGATCTGGTGCAGGAAAAATATCTGGAATACCAGCAGGTGCCCAACAGTGATCCCCCACGCTATCAATTTCTGTGGGGTCCAAGAGCTTATGCAGAAACCAGCAAGATGAAAGTCCTGGAGTTTTTGGCCAAGGTGAATGACACCACCCCCAATAACTTCCCACTCCTTTATGAAGAGGCTTTGAGAGATGAAGAAGAGAGAGCCGGAGCTCGGCCCAGAGTTGCAGCCAGGCGTGGCACTACAGCCATGACTAGCGCGTATTCCAGGGCCACATCCAGCAGCTCTTCCCACCCCATGTGAGATCTAAGGCAAATTGTTCACTTTGTGGTTGAAAGACCTGCTGTTTTCTCTGTTCCTGTGATGCATGAATAACTCGTTGATTTATCTCTTTGTTGTATTTTCCAGTGATGATGTTTCTTAAAATAGAAAGTTTATTTAGATTCAGAATATAAATTTAGAAATGGCTTGCATCACACATTTATTGCTGTTTATCAGGTTGGTTTAGTGATAAGAATTTTGTTTTTGAAATACAAATAGAAAATCCTGAAATAATTTTTGTGATACAGAGCAAAATAACATGGCATGGGAGTAAGGTTTTCCTTAGAAATTTAAAATAACTCCACAGTAAAATAGGTAGACTCTGAAGATAGAAAGAGAAGTAAAAGTTGCTTTATTTGTGGTTCATCTTACTCAGTTCAGTCTTTTTTGTTCATAAATTTAAAAGTTACATACCTGGTTTGCTTAGATTATTCAAGAATGTGGAGGCCTGGGCCAAGGTCAATGACTGACAGTGTCCCCATTGTCTTCCCTCCATTAAGAGAAGACTTTGAGAGATGAGGGAGAGAGAGCCAGAGACAGTGTTGCAACTGGGCCTGGCATGTTTCAGTGTGGTGTCCAGCAGTGTCTCCCACTCCTTGTGAAGTCTGAGGTATATTCTTTACTTTTGATTAAGAAAACACTTAACCTTCTAATTAATGGAGGGCCAAAGGGGAGTTGGTGGGAACACCATATATAACATATTTGTATGTAAAATGATTTATCTTTTCTTTTTCCTGTTTTTCAGTGTCCTTTTTTTAAATTGTAGATTTATTTAGTTTCAGAATCTAAGTTTATGAATGGCATGAATCACTAATTTATTAAAATATATCAGGTTGGAGAGTGAGAAATTTTGCATTATGTAAAGCAATTTAAAAATTTTTAAGTCTTTTTCTGTGATCTAGAACAAGATAATATGGCATTGGAATATGGAATTTGTAAAAAGGAAATTACCTTGCAATAAAGTTGGTGGGACGAAGAAGTAGAGAAAAAAAAGTAAAATGTGGTCAGTTCTTGCTTTGTTTTATTCTTTTTAGTCTTTCTTTGTAAAACTGAAGTATATGTACCCGGATTGGCTTAGCTTTTTCAGGAATGTGGGGGAAATTAAATAGCAATACATTTGACTTCCTGGTCACTTACACTTTAATTGTCCAAATGTTAATTGAGCAGCTGTACTGTGGAGGGCTCCTGGCTAGCACCGGATAAGCTAAGAAAACAAAAAACAAACAAACAACAAAAAAACCCCAATCCCTGCCCATAGAATTTTAGAATCCAACAGAAGCTATCATATAATGAAGGTGATGAGATACTCCCTAAGACCTAAAGACAGGTGAAAAGAGGGGATAAGAAAGAAGGTGGGGGTGTTTCCAGCAGCGGAATCTAGTGTAAATGCCCTAAGCAAGGTAATTGAGACTTCGGGAAACTGAACATACTGCAATAGGAGGTAATTTTATGTCCTGGCATAGTGCCTAGATGGGGCGCACTGAGCAGGGGTCACACACTCAGATGGTGGATCTCACACTTGAGAGATGGAGACTGGAATGAAAAATTGCCTTTAACAGTTACTTTGGGATTGTGGAAAAACCAGAGGGAATCTTTGCCTGCAGCAGAGATTGAAAGTGGCTGGTGCTCTTGTCCCAGTGCAAGTGAAGTGAATCCAGTAGACAAACTAGGTGTTTTATGCACGTAGTCCCCAGGATGTTTCTGAGAAATAAAAGTGATACTCCTTTAAGACTGGAAACTCATAAGCCACTGGGCTAATACTCTGCTATCAGCTGGGGAGCCAGAACCCATTCCATTAAAAGGAATTTTTTTTCCTTTCATGTGTTTTTGCAAATTCTAAGGGAGATCTAGATTTTTGATGGTGGTAAAGTGAATGAAAACAAGAGTCGTTTGGATGAAAGGCCAGAGTTGGTCATTGAACCAAACCCTAGAAGGTTTGAGTTGCTTTCAGCTGAGAAAGACAACTCCACACTCAAAATATGATTTAATATGGAAAAGTTATTTAGAGTTTCTTTGTAAGCTGCGTTTTGGGCTGATTTGTTGTTCCATGTCTTAGAATGCTCTATATTCTTTGTTATCTCTTGGACTTAAAGAAAATCAGCAGGGAAGATGATTTCTTCTGTAGTTGAAATAATCATAGTAATAACAAGTATTGTTTAAAGTCTCAGTGCACACAAGGGCTTTGCACACTTTCACCACATTCCACCAGTCCTACAAGACAAGGCTTATCAAGCCCATTTCACAGATGTAGAGCCTGAGGCTCATAGAGTTTGGTAATGTGCCCAAGTTCACACAGCTAGTAAGTGATAGGGCTGGAACTAGACTGCTGGTCTGAATTCCTCTAGAGCCCACACTGTTCCACTCCTCCCAAACTGAAGCTTATTGTGAATTGCTTAATTCATTTTCTTCTACAACCCCAAAGTGTGTCTCAGGTAAGAAAGAAGAGGTCTCTGTACTCTAAACACTGGATTGGAATACATAACCAGAGCAAGAAGAATACCAAAATAATTGACAGATGCGAATTAAAGAGAAAAAGAAATAATAGTCGGTGACAATGTGATCACCGAAAGAAGCAAAATTGCATAGCTTCAAAAGATCAAAAGATTACAAAAATCATCTGGTTCCACCCTTTTCTGTAGAAAGTAAAACTTTTAGAACTACCCTTTGGTTGGTGAAGTGAAGGAGTAGATCAGCATTTTCTTTCCCTGACAGCACAACATCTGTCCTAGGCTCTCCACCTTCTGTTTCAGTTTCCCAACGTCACGTCACTTCTGGGACAGGGACCTCTTCTCCGCAAGGTTTGCAAAGAGCAAACTGGTCAAATTTTTGCAGGGATGTGACATTTCTCTGGAAGAGTTAGGTCAAGAGACAGAAGCCAACACGAGAACCCTCATGAATGAATGGTGGGGAGAAAACCACTCCAAAACATAAGGGTTCATCCAGACCCTCAGGAGAGTGACCTCAGTTCAGTAGATAGAGGAGTCCCAGGTTCTGATACATGTAAAGGCGAGGAGCATAAATGAAGACTGATGGAAGGACCCAGCCAAAACTGTGGGGTTCTATGGGGTCCTTTCCTTACTATCTGTTTTTGCAGGTTGCAAAAGGACTGTGATCATATGAAGATCATCCAGGAGTCCAACTCGAAATTCTCAGCAAACAGGACCTTGATGTGAGAGGAGCAGGTTCAGGTAAACAAAGGGTAAGTTACAGGTTTGCTCACTTGTCAAGGTGAGGACCTGAATGTGGACTAAGGGTAGCACCCACATGGCCTCACAAAGTCCCCAATGCTGTCAGCCCTAGGAAGCCTTGGCGGAGATGACAGGCTGTTTTCTGCCTGGAAAGTCTCAGGGAGATGACTGGTTCCGTCTAATTGGGGCAGCCTCAGTTTTACAGAGGGAAGAGGCCGAGACCCTAACAAGAATCAATGTAGGGCTGTTAAGTGTTAAGAGGGGACTCCACCAGCAGACGAGGCCCCACAGAATTCATCCCCTGTTTTCATCCCCTGTTTTGAGGCATCAGACAGAGCTATCTACCTAAGGTGCCTCTCATTTCCGCCTGGAAGGTCTCAGGGAGGATGGGGAGCGTGGGGCCTGAAGGGAGTAGCTTCAATTCCGCCTGGAGAGGAAACCAGAGTCATGGTGAGGACTCTGAGAGCTGATGAGAAGGCCTCTCCCCAAAAAGGGACTTTTCACAGAGCCCTGCCGCTGCTGTCAGGCCTGTGAGGCCCAGGCAGGGGTGGCCTGTGTGGCACGCTCAGATTTCCACCTTGGGGGCTATTGTTTGGAAGCTGGCGGATTTGGGTCAGCAGGCGGAGTCGTCCCAGGCTGCTAGATACTAAGGTGAGGACCCCTAGTGGGGACGTAGGGACCAGCAACGCTAGAACAGTGACGTCCAGTAGCGTCCTACCCCTGCCGTCAGCCCGGAGGCCACGGGCTGCCGGATGTGACGCATCCTCACTTCCTTTTTGAAGGCGAGGACCCGAGCGCGCTGAAGGGGTGGGGTGCAGCGTCTGGTCAGCCGAGGGTGAATTCTCAGGACTGGTCGGGAGTCAAGGTGAGCACCCTGAGTGTAAATTGAAGAGACCACCCCCACCCGTAATAAAGAGGTCCCCTCTAAGTCCCGCTTCTGCATTTGGTCCTGAGAGGCCTCAGGTAACCGGATGGGTAGCACCCTGACTGTCTCTTCAGCAACTTAGGGAGACGAGGGCTTTGGCCTAAGGCTTATAGACTCAAGTCAATAGAGGGAGGAGTCCTAAACCCTACTACCTGTAATCCCAGCACTTTGGGAGGCCGAGGCGGGCGGATCACGAGGTCAGGAGATCGAGACCAAGGTGAAACGCCGTCTCTACTAAAAATACAAAAAATTAGTCGGGCGTGGTGGCGGGCGCCTGTAGTCCCAGCTACTCAGGAGGCTGAGGCGGGAGAATGGCGTGAACCCGGGAAGCGGAGCTTACAGTGAGCCGAGATTGCGCCACTGCACTCCAGCCTGGGTGACAGAGCGAGACTCCGTCTCAAAAAAAAAAAAAAAAAAAGTCCCGCTCCTGCTGTCGGCACGCCCAGGCCCCAGTCAGCCTTGGTGGGATGTGGCCCACTAAGACTGTGAACTTAGGTCCAAGGAATATGAGAACTTTTGTCTACAGGGGCATGGTCTTAGGACCAGTCAATGGGTGGAGTCCCAGAAAGAGTGCCGAGTGGAGGTGGAGACACTGAATGAGGAAATGGCGGCTACTCAATACACAAGGGAGACAACTGGGCCTGATGCTGTCCCTGGGAGTCCCAGGCCAGAGCTGGCAGGCTCAAGTACTCCCCAGCTTCTGCCTTCATGGTCTTAGAGAGAGGAGGGCCTTGGTTTAAGGCCTCACTGCCCCAGTTCAGTAGAGAGATAGGAGTCATATGCCAAGACAGGTGTCAAGGTACAATTTCTGTATGAGGAATGAGGTAACCATTTAGTCCAGAACAGGCAGGAACACAGTCTTACCTTGGCGTTCATTCCTTAGAAGCCAGGGTTAGAACTCTCAAGTTGAGATGCCCCTCATTTCCTTAGGGGGCTGTTTCAGGTACATAATGGCTTTGGTTTAACATGAAAGCCCTTGTTTAGTACAGGGAGGAGGCCCAGTTCCTAAAAGATGGTGATACTGAGGGAGTATGAGGGGACCCCCTCCAAGAAAGAGGTAACACAGATAGAGCCCTATCCCCACTGAGACCTGGGAGATCCAGGTATGGTGACATGCTGAGTCTCACTCACTTCTTCCTAGAGCATCTCAGGGAAGTGAGGAACTTTATCAAAGGGGGCAGCCTTATGGTAGCAGCTAGACGATTCCTAGGTAATTCCAGGAGTCAAGAAGAAGACCCTGAGAACTGGGGGAACCATTCATCCCATAAGAGTGAAAGAAACATGGAATTCCTTCCTGATTTTCTTTTTTATTTAAATTTTATTATTATTATACTTTAGGTTTTAGGGTACATGTGCACAATGTGCAGGTTTGTTACATATGTATACATGTGCCATGTTGGTGTGCTGCACCCATTAACTCGTCATTTAGCATTAGGTATATCTCCTAATGTTATCCCTGCCCCCTCCCCCGACCCCACAACAGCCCCTGGAGTGTGATGTTCCCGTTCCTGTGTCCATGTGTTCTCATTGTTGAATTCCCACCTATGAGTGAGAACATGTGGTGTTTGGTTTTTTGTCCTTGGGATAGTTTACTGAGAATGATGGTTTCCAGTTTCATTCATGTCCCTACAAAGGACATGAACTCATCATTTTTTATGGCTGCATAGTATTCCATGGTGTATATGTGCCACATTTTCTTAATCCAGTCTATCGTTGTTGGACATTTGGGTTGGTTCCAAGTCTTTGCTATTGTGAATAGTGCCACAATAAACATACGTGTGCATGTGTCTTTATAGCAGCATGATTTATAGTCCTTTGGGTATATACCCAGTAATGGGATGGCTGGGTCAAATGGTATTTCTAGTTCTAGATCCCTGAGGAATCGCCACACTGACTTCCACAAAGGTTGAACTAGTTTACAGTCCCACCAACAGTGTAAAAGTGTTCCTATTTCTCCACATCCTCTCCAGCACCTGTTGTTTCCTGACTTTTGAATGATCGCCATTCTAACTGGTGTGAGATGGTATCTCACTGTGGTTTTGATTTGCATTTCTCTGATGGCCAGTGACGATGAGCATTTTTTCATGTGTTTTTTGGGTGCATAAATGTCTTCTTTTGAGAAGTGTCTGTTCATGTCCTTTGCCCACTTGTTGATGGGGTTGTTTGTATTTTTCTTGTAAATTTGTTTGAGTTCATTGTAGATTCTGGCTATTAGCCCTTCGTCAGATGAGTAGGTTGCGAAAATTTTCTCTCATTTTGTAGGTTGCCTGTTCAATCTGATGGTAGTTTCTTCTGCTGTGCAGAAGCTCTTTAGTTTAATTAGATCCCATTTGTCAATTTTGGCTTTTGTTGCCATTGCTTTTGGTGTTTTAGACATGAAGTCCTTGCCCATGCCTATGTCCTGAATGGTATTGCCTAGGTTTTCTTCTAGTGTTTTTATGGTTTTAGGTCTAACATGTAAGTCTTTAATCCATCTTGAATTAATTTTTGTATAAGGTGTAAGGAAGGGATCCAGTTTCAGCTTTCTACATATGGCTAGCCAGTTTTCCCAGCACCAGTTATTAAATAGGGAATCCTTTCCCCATTGCTTGTTTTTATCAGGTTTGTCAAAGATCAGATAGTTGTAGGTATGCGGCATTATTTCTGAGGGCTCTGTTCTGTTCCATTGATCTATATCTCTGTTTTGGTACCAGTACCATGCCGTTTTGGTTACTGTAGCCTTGTAGTATAGTTTGAAGTCAGGTAGCGTGATGCCTCCAGCTTTGTTCTTTTGGCTTAGGATTGACTTGGTGATGCGGGCTCTTTTTTGGTTCCATATGAACTTTAAAGTAGTTTTTTCCAATTCTGTGAAGAAAGTCATTGGTAGCTTGATGGGGACGGCATTGAATCTATAAACTACCTTGGGCAGTATGGCCATTTTCACGATATTGATTCTTCCAACCCATGAGCATGGAATGTTCTTCCATTTGTTTGTATCTTCTTTTATTTTATTGAGCAGTGGTCTGTAGTTCTCCTTGAAGAGGTCCTTCACGTCCCTTGTAAGTTGGATTCCTGGGTATTTTATCCTCTTTGAAGCAATTGTGAATGGCAGTTCACTCATGATTTGGCTCTCTCTTTGTCTGTGATTGGTGTACAAGAATGCTTGTGACTTTTGTACATTGATTTTGTATCCTGAGACTTTGCTGAAATTGCTTATCAGCTTAAGGAGATTTTGGGCTGAGACAATGGGGTTTTCTCGATATACAATCATGTCATCTGCAAACAGGGACAATTTGGCTTCCTCTTTTCCTAACTGAATACCCTTTATTTCCTTCTCCTGCCTGATTGCCCTGGCCAGAACTTCCAACAATATGTTGAATAGGAGTGGTGAGAGAGGGCATCCCTGTCTTGTGCCAGTTTAATTTTTTGAAAGGTTTTTTGTGTCTCTTATTTCCTTCAGTTCTGCTCTGATTTTAGTTATTTCTTGCCTTCTGCTAGCTTTTGAATGTGTTTGCTCTTGCTTTTCTAGTTCTTTTAATTGTGATGTTAGGGTGTCAATTTTGGATCTTTCCTGCTTTCTCTTGGGCATTTAGTGCTATAAATTTCCCTCTACACACTGCTTTGAATGTGTCCCAGAGATTCTGGTATGTTGTGTCTTTGTTCTCGTTGGTTTCAAAGAACATCTTTATTTCTTCCTTCATTTCGTTATGTACCCAGTAGTCATTCAGGAGCCGGTTGTTCAGTTTCCATGTTGTTGAGCGGTTTTGAGTGAGTTTCTTAATCCTGAGTTCTAGTTTGATTGCACTGTGGTCTGAGAGACAGTTTGTTATAATTTCTGTTCTTTTACATTTGCTGAGGAGAGCTTTACTTCCAACTATGTGGTCAATTTTGGAATAGGTGTGGTGTGGTGCTGAAAAAAATGTATATTCTGTTGATTTGGGGTGGAGAATTCTGTAGATGTCTATTAGGTCCACTTTGTGCAGAGCTGAGTTCAATTCCTGGGTATCCTTGTTAACTGTCTGTCTCGTTGATCTGTCTAATGTTGACAGTGGGGTGTTAAAGTCTCCCATTATTATTGTGTGGGAGTCTAAGTCTCTTTGTAGATCACTCAGGACTTGCTTTATGAATCTGGGTGCTCCTGTGTTGGGTGCATATATATTTAGGATAGTTAGTGCTTCTTGTTGAATTGATCCCTTTACCATTATGTAATGGCCTTCTTTGTCTCTTTTGATCCTTGTTGGTTTAAAGTCTGTTTTGTCAGAGACTCGGATTGTAACCCCTGCCTTTTTTTGTTTTCCATTTGCTTGATAGATCTTCCTCCATCCCTTTATTTTGAGCCTATGTGTGTCTCTGCACGTGAGATGGGTTTCCTGAATACAGCACACTGATGGGTCTTGACTCTTTATCCAATTTGCCAGTCTGTGTCTTTTAATTAGAGCATTTAGCCCATTTACATTTAAAGTTAATATTATTATGTGTGAATTTGATCCTGTCATTATGATGTTAGCTGGTTATTTTGCTTGTTAGTTGATGCAGTTTCTTCCTAGCCTAGACGGTCTTTACAATTTGGCATGTTTTTGCAGTGGCTGGTACTGGTTGTTCCTTTCCATGTTTAGTGCTTCCTTCAGGAGCTCTCTTAGGGCAGGCCTGGTGGTGACAAAATCTCTCAGCATTTGCTTGTCTGTAAAGGATTTTATTTCTCCTTCACTTATGAAGCTTAGTTTGGCTGGATATGAAATTCTGGGTTGAAAATTCTTTTCTTTAAGAATGTTGAATATCGGCCCCCACTCTCTTCTGGCTTGTAGAGTTTCTGCCGAGAGATCAGCTGTTAGTCTGATGGGCTTCCCTTTGTGGGTAACCCGACCTTTCTCTCTGGCTGCCCTTAACATTTTTTCCTTCATTTCAAATTTAGTGAATCTGACAATTATGTGTCTTGGAGTTGCTCTTCTCGAGGAATATCTTTGTGGCGTTCTCTGTATTTCCTGAATCTGAATGTTGGCCTGCCTTGCTAGATTGGGGAAGTTCTCCTGGATAATAACCTGTACAGTGTTTTCCAACTTGGTTCCATTCTCCCCGTCACTTTCAAGTACACCAATCAGACGTAGATTTGGTCTTTTCATATAGTCCCATATTTCTTGGAGGCTTTGTTCATTTCTTTTTATTCTTTTTTCTCTAAACTTCCCTTCTCACTTCATTTCATTCATTTCATCTTCCATCACTGATATCCTTTCTTCCAGTTGATAGCAGCAGCTCCTGAGGCTTCTGCATTCTTCATGTAGTTCTTGAAACTTGGCTTTCAGCTCCATCAGCTCCTTCAAGCACTTCTCTGCATTGGTTATTTTAGTTATACATTCGTCTAATTTTTTTTCAAAGTTTTTAACTTCTTTGCCATTGGTTTGAATTTCCTCCTGTAGCTCGGAGTAGTTTGATCCTCTGAAGTCTTCTTCTCTCAACTCATCAAAGTCATTCTCCATCCAGCTTTGTTCCATTGCTGATGAGGAACTGCGTTCCTTTGGAGGAGGAGAGGCACTCTGCTTTTTTAGAGTTTCCAGTTTTTCTGCTCTGTTTTCTCCCCATCTTTGTAGTTTTTTCTACTTTTGGTCTTTGATGATGGTAACGTACAGATGGGTTTTTGGTGTGGGTGTCCTTTCTGTTCGTTAGTTTTCCTTCTACCAGACAGGACCCTCAGCTGCAGGTCTGTTGGAGTTTGCTAGAAGTCTACTCCAGACCCTGTTTGGCTGGGTGTCAGCAGCGGTGGCTGCAGAACAGCAGATTTTTGTGAATCGCAAATGCTGTTGCCTGATCGTTCCTCTGGAAGTTTTGTCTCAGAGGAGTACCCGGCCGTGTGAGGTGTCAGTCTGCCCCTACTGGGGGGTGCCTCCCAGTTAGGCTGCTCGGGGGTCAGGGACCCACTTTAGGAGGCAGTCTGCCCGTTCTCAGATCTCCAGCTGTGTGCTGGGAGAACCACTACTCTCTTCAAAGCTGTCAGACGGGGACATTTAAGTCTGCAGAGGTTCCTGCTGAATTTTTGTTTGTCTGTGTCCTGCCCCCAGAGGTGGAGCCTGCAGAGGCAGGCAGGCCTCCTTGAGCTGTGGTGGGCTCCACCCAGTTTGAGCTTCCTGGCTGCTTTGTTTACCTAAGCAAGCCTGGGCAATGGAGGGCACCCCTCCCCCAGCCTTGCTGCTGCCTTGCAGTTTGATCCCAGACTGCTGTGCTAGCAATCAGTGAGACTCCATGGGTGTAGGACCTTCTGAGCCAGGTGCGGGATATAATCTCCTGGTGTGCCGTTTTTTAAGCCTGTTGGAAAAGTGCAGTATTAGGGTGTGAGTGACCCAATTTTCCAGGTGCTCTGTCTCACCCCTTTCTTTGACTAGGAAAGGGAACTCCCTGACCTCTTGTGCTTCCCAAGTGAATCAATGCGTCGCCCTGCTTTGGCTCACGCACAGTGTGCTGCACGCACTGTCCTGCACCCACTGTCTGGCACTCCCTAGTGAGATGAACCCAGTACCTCAGATGGAAAGGCAGAAATCACCCATCTTCTGTGTCGCTCACACTGGGAGCTGTAGACCGGAGCTGTTCCTATTCGACCATCTTGGTTCCACCCTCCTTCCTGATTTTCATCCTTGGGAGATGATGGACAATTGTAGCCAGACGGGAAAAGTTTCACTTCTTCCTCAGGGAGTTGTGGGGGGCTGCTTTGTATGACTGGATAGGCGTTAGATCAAGACAGAGAAGACACTGAGGGAGGAATGAGATGCGCGTTGACCTAGAGAGTGGGGCTTCACCAAGTTCCACTGCCTGTCAGCTCTGGGAAACCCCAGGCAGAAGTACCCAGATGTGTCATCCCCTCAGGACTAGCCCTGGGTACTCAGAGTGGTGAAGGCTTTTGTTTGAGCCTGGAAGAATCAAGTGGGATTAGAGAGGAGCTCGGACTCTGCTTGAGTGAAGACTAAAGAGAACAACGACCCCAGAACAGTGGAGCCCCATAGAGGACGTGGTGGCTGGATGTGATTCAGGCTTTCTTTCATCTTGGGACTATGAGGCAATGAGAATCTTAATCTGATATAAGGGGCCTCAGGTCAGTAGAGAGAGGATTTCCAGGTTGTGCCAGGCCTCATAGAGAGGACTTGAGGGAACTCCCACCTCATCAGTGGAGATCCCTCAGAGTCCTTCTGTATGTCAGCGCTAGGAAGCCCCGAGCATAAATGTCAGAAGTGCCCCTAAATTCCTCTTCAGGAGTAACAGGGAAATGAAGGTCTTAGTCAGATGGGTTAGCAGGAGGGGTGGGAGGCATTTTAGGTCCTCCCAGGAGTCAAACTGGAGACCTTGAGTGAGGACCATGAGTGGGACTACACGTCACAGGGCTTCAACCTACCAGCCACAGCTTTCAGCCTCTGGAGAATATGGGCATTGTGACCAGATACAGCCACCCTCATTTCCTCCATTGGGTCTCAGGCAGATGTAGGCCTTACTATGAGTAAGTGCCCTCAGATGTAGAGAGAACAGAGCCCTAGGCCCTTCTGGGAGTCAAAGTATGGGTGTGGACTGAAGGTACCATTCCCCCAAGCCCCCCACCCCCACCCCAAATAGACGAAAAACAATGATGTTAGCCCTGTCTCTGCACTTAGCTCTCAAAGGCCTTGGCCAAGGGTTGCCAGGCTGAGACTTTATTTCTTTGTATCACGTCTAAGGGAGGTGACAGCTTTGGTCTGAAGATGCAGCACCAGTTAGCAGAAGACAGGTTCCCAGAACTTAGATATAGATGAGGACTCTGAATTAAGATTGAGGTTCTACTAGCCCAGGACAGAGAGAGTTCCACAGAACTGTCAGCACTGCCATCCCGCCCAGCCCCCGGTAAGGATGGTGGGCTGAAGCAGTACCTCATTTTTCTTTGGTGGATTCCAGGGAGCTTTGAAGTGTCAGCTTCAGAGCAGCACAGGAAGGAGGTCCCAGGCCCTTCCAAGAGTAGATATGAAGATCCTGTATATGAATTGAGAGGGCCCTTGAACACAGAGGGAGTTTACACTGCCAACCTCTGCTGTCACCCAGTCAGCCCCAGGCAGGGTTGGCAACAAGAATCCAGTGGGTTCCTAGAGCAATGCCCTCAAGAAAACCAGCAGATGTGGCTCTCTAAAAGCCAAGGTGGTACCTCCCTGCTGCAAGTACTCACAGGATCTCATTCTCTCTCCTTCAGGCCCCACATCTCCTGCTCTTCTGCTCACACTCCTGCCTGTTTTGCCTGACCACAGCTACCATGCCTCGGGGTCAGAAGAGTAAGCTCCGTGCTCGTGAGAAACGCCGCAAGGCGCGAGAGGAGACCCAGGGTCTCAAGGTTGCTCACGCCACTGAAGCAGAGAAAGAGGAGTGCCCCTCCTCCTCTCCTGTTTTAGGGGATATTCCCACCAGTTCCCTTGCTGCTGGCATTCCCCAGAAGCCTCAGGGAGCTCCACCCACCACCACTGCTGCTGCGGCTGTGTCATGTACCAAATCTGACGAAGGTGCCAAATGCCAAGGTGAGGAAAATGCAAGTTTCTCCCAGGCCACAACATCCACTGAGAGCTCAGTCAAAGATCCTGTAGCCGAGGAGGCAGGAATCCTGATGCACTTCATGCTACATAAGTATAAAATGAGAGAGCCCATTATGAAGGCAGATATGCTGAAGGTTGTTGATGAAAAGTACAAGGATCACTTCACTGAGATCCTCAATGGAGCCTCTCGCCGCTTGGAGCTGGTCTTTGGCCTTGATTTGAAGGAAGACAACCCTAGTGGCCACACCTACACCCTCGTCAGTAAGCTAAACCTCACCAATGATGGAAACCTGAGCAATGATTGGGACTTTCCCAGGAATGGGCTTCTGATGCCTCTCCTGGGTGTGATCTTCTTAAATGGCAACTCTGCCACCGAGGAAGAGATCTGGAAATTCATGAATATGTTGGGAGCCTATGATGGAGAGGAGCACATAATCTATGGGGAACCCCGTAAGTTCATCACCCAAGATCTGGTGCAGGAAAAATATCTGAAGTACAAGCAGGTGCCCAACAGTGATCCCCCACGCTATCAATTCCTATGGGGTCCAAGAGCCTATGCTGAAACCACCAAGATGAAAGTCCTTGAGTTTTTGGCCAAGATGAATGGTAGCACTCCCCGTGACTTCCCATCCCATTATGAAGAGGCTTTGAGAGATGAGGAAGAGAGAGCCCAAGTCCGATCCAGTGTTAGAGCCAGGCATCGCACTACTGCCACAACTTTCAGAGCGCGTTCTAGGGCCCCATTCGGCAGGTCCTCCCACCCCATGTGAGAACTCAGGCAGATTGTTCACTTTTTGTGGCAAGATGCCAACCTTTTAAAGTAGTGAGCAGCCAAGATATGGCTAGAGAGATCATCATATATATCTCCTTTGTGTTCCTGTTAAACATTAGTATCTTTCAAGTGTTTTTCTTTTAATAGAATGTTTATTTAGAGTTGGGATCTGTGTCTGTGAGCGACATGGATCACACATTTATTGGTGCCACCAGCTTTAAGCATAAGAGTTTTGATATTCTATATTTTTGAAATCCTTGAATCTTTTTTGGGTTCAAGAAGAAGAAAGCATAGCTTTAGAATAGAGATTTTCTCAGAAATGTGTGAAAGAACCTCACACAACATAGTTGGAGTCTTAAAATAGAGGAAGAGTAAGCAAAGCATGTCATGTTTTTGTTTTCTGCATTCACTTTTGTTTTTGTAAAATCCAAAGTTACATACCTGGTTGTTTTTAGCCTTTTCGAGAATGCGGATAAAATAAATAGTAATAAATTATATTACTTGTTCAGTGGCTCATTTATTCTCACCATAAATTGAGCATCTGCTCTTTGTAAGGCTCTGTGATAGTAGTGATTGTACTAAGTTAAAGAAGACCCTTCCCCTGCACACAGATTTTTAGTCTAAGGACCGTTATTATTTAAGGAAGATGGTGAGATACACTCTAACATGTACAGATTTTTTTTTACATAAAAAAACACTCACTTAAAAAAAAGAAAAAGAAGTGAGAATGGTGGGAGAAGGTTCAGACAAGAGCAGTCAAGTGTTAATTTCCTAGCCAAGGCACTTCGAGGTGTGGGACAATGCAAGTCCCTCATTCGGAGGTCATTTTAAGTTAGCTCCATGGTGAACTGGATGAGGTTGTGATAATCATAAGGTGCCAAACCCTCAGATCATGAGCCTTAGAGTTGAGAGATTAAGCCTGGAAAGGGAAACTGCCCTTAACAGTTACTTTGGGATTGTGGGTAAAGCAGAGAGAACCTGTGTCTGGAGTAGGAGTGGAAGAATACAGTGCTCTCATCCCAGGGCAGTGAAACACAGTGCACAAACTAGTTGTTTTATGCACATTGTCTCCAGAGAGTGTTTGAGAAATAAGGGTTATACTTCCTTGAGGTGAGATGCCAAGAAGCCACTAAGCTAACACTCTTTTCCCTAAGCTTGTGCAGCCGGGGCCTACTCCATTAATTAGGTCTTCTCGTGTATAATTTGGCAAAACTCCAAGGTAGGGCTAGATCTTATTGGTGATGAAATAAGTGAAAATAAGAATGTTTTTTAGGAAGGGAATCTCAGAGGGAGGGGAGTCGTTGGTCCTTGACATAAACTCAATAAGCTTAGAGTTGAATTCTGATGATGTCCCTGCTCCCATATTAAATAACATGTTCGCTCATGGGGAGAATTTACATAGTGTTACTTGTTTTGCAGCATTTTGGCTTATTTGGTGGGTTTTTTAAAGCACTGAATGTTCTCTGACAATTCCTGGACAAAACAAAAATTTTCCAGAGATGAGACTAGCCTTTCTTGTGTGAATATAATCATAGTAATAACTGCCATTCATTAAAGACTCAATATTTGCCAGTCATTTTGCCAGATGCCTTACGTACATTACACGTGTTCCAACAATTCTACGAGATGGGGCTTATCAAATTAGGAGATGAAAAACTTGTAACATGCTCAAGTTCACATGGCTGGTAAGTGACAGGGCTGGGACAAAACCCCTGATCTGAATGTTTCTAGGGCCCACACTCTCCTGCTTCTCTCAGTCTGAGGCCAAACTGTCTCTTAATTCTCACTATTCCACAATATCTCTCAAATAATAACAAGTGCCCTGTGGCCAAAGTACTAAAAGCAGGCCTCTTAGTGAAAGGAAAGTTAAAATGAGAAACAAAGTTTTGGACTGTCTATGGGGTTCATTGGCCTGGGGTTTTCCTGCCTCTAGCCCACGGGTTCCTCTAGAGCTGACTCTGCTCTGGGCCCAGCACATAAGTCTAGTCCAGTGCTTTCCCACATTACGGTGCCCTTCCCTGGGGTCTTCCCCAGTGTGCCCCCCTGTCCACACTGGAACTGACCTACTGGTCAGCTTCACTGCATCTTTCTCTGGAGGCTGCACCTGCTCCCAGAGGAACAGACAGCCCAGACTCACCTGCGTTTTCCCTGACACAGAGGGTTCCAACTGCTTGGAGGTCCCACCCCTCACCACAGATGCCCTTTGATAGCAACAGCCCCTTTCGTGTAATTGTTCACTTCAAACAGTGAAGCTTAGACACCTCTTCATGTCTCTGGGTACTGCCACCACACTGTCAAAGTGTTTTCAAATCTACTGGTGAGAAGAGTGATTTAGCACAGAATCTACTGTTTCTTGGTTTATAACCCTGAGGCTAGAAAAGAGGCTTTTTTAAACCACCCTGATATTTGCAGTAGGATTTTAATAGAGTATTCTATTTGAGACAGGCCACTGAACACATACACCAATGAGTGAATTTACCTAGGTGGTCAACATCCAAAGCCTCCCTCTTAAGTGGTAGATAAGGAAACACAGAGGAAATCACTGTGTAAGCAGACATCGACTGTGGCTGAATCCCTAAAAATCTTTCTTCAAGTCCTTCTCAGAGGCAGAAAATGGTCCCTTGGCAGACATGCCAACTTTGAATAAAAAATTTAAAAAAACTTACTATCCTTCAATTTACTCTTATCTATATCTGCCCCAGAGGAAAATATTGTTTTTTCAGTGCGCTTCATTGTACCTGTTCAGGTGTTTGGGAATGTTAAGTAGGTGGTGGGTAGCTGTGATTTGACCAGGCACCAAAGGTAGGAGAAAATTCTCAGCCTGCTAAAATTACACAGCTTATTATAAAGAGTCATGTAGAAAGGTGCTATTGATTGACAAAGGACAAATCCTCCTTGTAGAAATTTCCAGGATCATTTTGAAAATTAGACATGACCTTGTGTTTGAAAACATCTGTCACATAGTAGACACTAGAAAAGTGTTGCAAATTTCAAGGCAAGTTTGGCCTTCTTACAAACTCCTCTAAGAAATGAAGAGGGTTATTGTCCTAACCAATTATAAGATTTGCTCTTCATTGAACATCTACTGTGTACCAGTTTATGGGAGAGATGGCAAGTGTTTATCCACATGATGTCCCGCTCTCTTTCCTGGGCTCATGGAGAGAATACATTCCCAGTCTACTCATAGTTAAAAAGGGTCATGTGATTAACCCTTGCCACTGAAATATGAGTAAAAGCATGTTTGTCACCTCTAGGCCAAGGCACTGAGATCCAGTTGGCCACTTCCATGCTTTCTCTTCCATTCAACAGCAAACATGGAGAACCCACATTGAGGTGTGGAGCCACGTGATGGAAACAACCTGGTTCCCTAGGTCACTGCCAACCCACTTCAGGTTTTATGTGCACAAAAAAAGAAACATTTATTGTGTTAACCCATTCATATTTCGAGGTTTTTGTTGTTGTTGTTGTTGTTGGATCAGTTAGCAGTTACTTTATTTGAGTAATATACACAACTACTATTTCTATTGTCAGGCCTATTAAAAATATTTTAATCACAAAGCTAGTGGTAGTATGCATATTCTTGTTGGAAAAAATTTAATACCAATAAATCACAATCTCCTCCCTCACAACATTCCTCCAAAATTCAGCCCCCTTTTCAAAAGTAACCACAATTAATAATTTGTTGTGTGTCATTTTAAAGCTGACTCAAAGCTTTTTAATACATAGACGTGCTATGAAAATATATTGAGATGTGCTATGAAAATATATATCAGAGTCCATTAGAGAGACCACATGCTAAACTAAGCCCACAGAACCCAAGGCAGCTGGCAGTCAGGGGTTTGGATCTAGAGTACAGCATAAGGTAGAGTATCAGGGGAACCAGCCCCCAATATTTCAACGTAGGTTCTTTTCTATTTTCCCTAAGTGTTGGCCAGTCTGAGAAATAAAGGGAAAGAGTACAAAAGAGATAAATTTTAAAGCTGGGTGTCTGGGGGAGACATCACATGTTGGCAGGTTCTGTGATGCCCCCTGAGCTGTAAAACCAGCAACTTTTTATTAGCAATTTTCAAAGGGGAGCAAGTGTGCAAATAGGATGTGGGTCACAGAGATCACATGCTTCAAGGGCAACAAAAGATCACAAGGCAGAAGGTCAGGGCAAGATCGCAAGATCAGGATGAAACTAGAATTACTAATGCAGTTCCATGTCCTGCTGTGCATGCATGGTCATTGATAACAATATTAACAGGGTTCAAGAGCAGAGAACTGGTCTGACTAGAATTCGCCAGGCTGGAATTTCCTAATCCTAGCAAGCCTGGGGGCACTGCAGGAGGCCAGGGCGTGTTTCATCCCTTATCTGCAACTGCATAAGGCAGACACCCCCAGAGCAGCCATTTTAGAGGCCCCCCTCCCCGGGAATGCATTCTTTTCCCAGGGCTGTTAATTATTAATATTCCTTACTGGGGAAAGAATTCAGCGATATTTCTCTCACCCATTTTTGGTAATAAGAGAAATATGGTTCTGTCCTGCCTGGCTCCCAGGCAGTCAGACCTAATGGTTATCTCCCTTGTTCTCTGAACATTGCTGTTATCCTGTTCTTTTTTCAAGGTGCCCAGATTTCATAGTGTTCAAACACACATGCTTTATGAACAATTTGTGCAGTTAAAGCAATCATCACAGGGTCCTGAGGTGACATACATCCTCAGCTTACGAAGATGATGGGATTAAGAGATCAAAGTAAAGACAGGTATAGGAAATTATAAGAGTATTGATTGGGGAAGTGATAAATGTCCATGAAATCTTCACAATTTATATTCTGTCACGGCTTCAGCAGGTCCCTCCATTCAGGGTCCCTGACTTCCCGCAACAGTAGAGAAGGAACCAGAAAGAGAAAGGGCAGAGAGTCTGATGGAGGGCCTGAACAACTTCCATGAATTGATTTGGGAAATCTCTGAATAATTGTTACCAGCCTGAAATTGTAGGGTGATCTGAGTGGGCAGATCTATTGAATGAAAGGATCAGAGGCAGCCTGGTTTCCTGGGTCACCTGAAGGCAGAGAGCCTCTGCCAAACCATATCAGGTTTTATTTGCATGGATACACCATGCTCCCTTAGAATTCCCCCCTACTTACTATCTAGCTCCCCTTTGTCACTCAGCAATTCTAGTGATGGATTTTGAGAGAGTTATATGTCTTGACTACCCTGAGGGTCCGATACACCCTTGCCAGAGTGCCAGAGCTGACAGCTATCTTCATGCCTATTTGAGGCAGATATTTCTTCCCCTGTGGACAATGGTCCTCTCCACTGAGGCTAGGGCTATGTGAATAGGTAGGGTTAGTGGAATATGACAGACATTCACTGGTGATGTGACAGTAGTTGAGGTAGGCTCAGTGTATCAATGTAACAGTGAAAGGGGGTATGCAACTGCAAGGAAGGGGAAATTGGAGAGGAGATTGACTGATGCTAAGAACTGCAAGTTATACTGCAGACAAAAGGCTGGGTGTGGACATGTCCCCTAAAACAATCCAGATGATGCCCTCAACTCTGACTGCTTCCCATAGTCTCAGAGTTCTTGGCACACCAGAGGGTAGGTGCCTGCTGGCTGTATTTGCTGGCCTGTATTGCCACCAGATACTGTAGAGTAGAGCATTGGCCCAAGGTGTAGACATTTGCAGAGTGAATTGTGAGCTGATGGAGATGGCACACTACCTTTTAAAAATGATGGTGGCTGATAGAGATGTGTGAAATCCAATGCAGAAAGCATCACATACCATCCTGTTGCCAGGATATCCACCTCCAAGGTGAGAATGTGAAAGCTTGGGAGGGAGACATTCATAATCACACTCTCAGTAATAGATTCCATGGAGGCAGAAGACCCTACCACGGGGTAGGCTCCACATTTTGGTACTGTGATTTATTCAGTTTTGGTGCTTTGATTCATTAATTTATTCATTAAACATTTATTGAACATATACTGAGGGAAACCGTACATACACAAAAGAAAAGGAAATGGCAAGGCACTTGATTCAGGCTGTGGGTGTGAGGATGGAGAGGAGGAGTCACATTTGAGTTTTGGAAAGTTAGGGACTATGTGAAAGGGCGAGGGACAGTCTATAATGACTGAATCCTGAAGGTTGGATAACTAGGTAAAAGTTTCTCTTAGCTGAGATTGAGGATAAAGGAGAAAGAAGAGTTGGTGGTGATTTGCATTAGGAGTAGAAGTGAGTAAGGGTGTGGTGGATGAGGTCAGTGTGGGCTCTGTGGATGGCAATGTTCTGATGGTTATCCAAGTGATGTTCAATGTAAAGTAGAAAATGTGAATTTGGCTATCAGGAGAGAAGCAAGATCAGATTTGGCTGTCAGAAGAGGTCATGTGAAGCCATAGGTTGAGGTAAAATCAAGTGTTTTGCATGTAGTGGCCTAAATTCTATAAAATTTCTTCCACTGCAAATGCACTCTGCTTCTGCACAGGCACCTATCTGTGTGGATTTCATTCTGTCCAATACACTGTATCCCAATTTTTCTGCTTAGCTCTCCAGCACTGCAAAAATGTGGCCACCTACCTCTGCATGCCCAGCCTACCTTGCCATCCCTTCTCTTGTTTTCAAACCCCTTATTGCCCACCCCACTCCCACCTGGACACATACAGGCATATTCTGTCCTCCTATCCACTCATCTCTTTCCTATTTTCAGCACAGGACTGGCTGCTTTCTCTTCAACCCACCGTCCTCATTAGTAACTTGCACAGGCCTTGCCTTCGCGCTGACCCCAATCCCTGTCTCCACTCCCTTTCTAGCCCTGTTTCAAACTCTCCTATGGGAAAGAGACCTCTGCTACTCCCTTTACCTAGTATCCTTTTAACATTTAAGAGGACAGTGGGATTTCTTGTCACCCATGTCTCTTTCTTTTGAAAGTCTTCTCAGTTCACGTCCATGTGTGCAATCCCTCAGCAAGTGCAGGGAGCTTGGTCAGCTTTGCTTTCATCTGTCGTTTCTGCTCCCCAACATGGCATACAATGGCCTTGACTGATGCTCACATGGCTCAGTCTCAACCACATCTATTACAGATGTGCAGCTGAATTCCCTTTGATATCACAAGTTCTTATATGAGTTCCTGCTTCAAGGAATAGAGAAGGATAATTTGTGTCTGAGGTTCACAGTATTATCTCTAGTGACACTGCATTCACACTTTCAATGATGTGGGTTTCTTTTTTTGCTTTGTTTTTTTGTTTGTTTGGTTGGTTGGTTGGGTTTTTTTAATGCCTGGTATGTGTATGGGCTCATCTTGTCACCAAGGCTTCAGGTACTAAGAGGAAAAAGTTGGCCCTACCCATTGGTACTCAATACTCAGACACAAGAAACAAGAGTACAATCCTGTTTCTCACTTCCCTCCCTTTGGGCTATTGTCATTATTATAATTATTCTTCAACATATGTTAACACCACCATATAGTGCCATTATTTTTACTTTAAAACAGTATATTTTAAAGACATTATATATATGGCATATATATAGCATCTTGTTATCATTTCCAGTGCTCTTTATTCCTTTGTGTAGATCCAGATTTCTGTCTGATGCCATTTTCCTTCTTCCTGGAAGACTTGCTTTAATGTTTCTTGTAGTGGACATCTGTTGGTGACAAATCCTCTCAGGTTTTGTATTTTTGAGAAATACTTTATTTCACATTTGTTTCTGAAAGATAGATTCACTTGATATAGAATTCTAGGTTAACAGGTACTTTTTGTTTCTTGCAGTACTTTACTAAACGACACCAGAAGATAGGTATTAACACTACTACTAGCTTAGATTGTTTTTGAAGGGAAATCTGCTGCTATCTTCATCATTGTTCCTCTGGAGGTAAAGTGTCTTTTATTAATATCCTCTGTTTACTTTTAAGAGTTTCTCTTTGTTACTGGCTTTAGGCAATTTGATTACAATGTGCCTTACTGTTGTTGTCTTCATGTTTCTTGTGTTAGGGGGTTCTTTTAGCATCTTGGATCTGTGGGTTTATAGTTCTCATGTAATTTGAATTAGAACATAGAGCAAGCTTCTTTTGTTTCCCACCTCCCAGAAATTGCTGTGGTTCCTTACTGGATGTCCAATGTCTTAAAAGCACTCCCCTCCACTTTTTTTTTTTTTTTAACATATATTCCCTCTTCTTGTAGTTGTTGTTGTTTCCAATAGGAGGGTAAAAGTGGTCCCTGTTATTCCATCTTGGTGGGAAGCAGAAGTTCTTTTAGATTAACTTTTTTTCTTCAGCATATCTCAATGTCTTTAATAAGATAAAGTACATTGTTAAACTTTATAAGTGAAGTATGCATGTTGAGCATGGGGAAGGTGCGATATTCAGAATGATATTCTGACGATTTATCAACTTAATTTAATAATTATTGTCTTGAATATGTCCTTTTTAAAAAATTCCTATTGCCATCTCAGCAGTTCAGGCCCTTGTTGTATAAACTACTACAGTGTTTTTCCTCCAAGTTTTTATATTTCCAGTCTGTCTCCCTCTAATCCATCACACCAGATGGCAAGCAGAAGGAAGACTAACATCACTAAATTGGAGACTGGCTATGACACATAGATTGAATTAACAACTTAAGGCTCCCAGGGCATGGATACGGAAGGAACTTGCCACAGTAGAGCTCAGTGGCTTAGCATGTTTACTTACTTCTGGTCCAAATGGCTTCTCCTATCGGCCCATTCCTCAATCTGTAAAATGTTTGTCAAGTTCAAAAGGTGGAAGGGAACAACTGGGTCTTGTACTCTTTTGATTTAGCTGTTTTTCTTTTCCTGTTCTACCTTGCTGAACTGTCGGTCAAGCTCTTGGGATAAAACTAAAACAAAAATGTAAAAAGTACAATTTCACTCCAGTTTCCTGCCAAAATTATTTTGTCCGTTAATGTCCCACATAACAACATACTGGATCAAGTAAGTTTTTATTCTATAGAGTTAGAAAATTATTTCTTTTTAAAGTTGAATATTTGCATGTCCTTTCTAACTAAGGCTTCTCTCTTAAAAGATTACCAAGCTATTCAAATGTGCAAGAAGGAATGGAATTTGGATAATCTGTATTGAGAATTTCTGATGTTCTTTTTGAACAATTTTTAAAAATTGATAAGCAAATGACACATCTCATGATGTAGTATAAAAGAAAATATATGTTAAGCAGTGTTTTACTCAAATTAATTTCCACATGAAGATTGTTTGTTCAGAAAATCTATACTGGGTACTCACTATACGCCTTCTCCATGTCTCTGTAAAATATATATTTTATAAAAGTGTACAATTTTAATTGATGCATAGCCTTTTTTCCTACTGAGATTCCTTCAGATTTTGAGAATATGGTCTAGATATATGGTATATAATACTGTGGCCAAAAATCACATATGGTTATTAAGCACTTGAAATGTGGCTCCTCTGAACTGAAATGTGCTGTAAGTATAAAATACACTTTGGATTTCAAAGACTTCATACAAAATTAAATAATAAGAAAGATCTAAAACATATTTTAAAAACCTCATAATATCTTAAGTCTACATAAAATATATGATTAAAAATATTTTCACTTGTTTCTCCTTTTTTAATGTGACTTTTAGAAAGTATAAGATTGAAAATGTAGCATGCATTAAATTTCTTTTGGGTAGTGCTGGTCTGGATATTGTTTATTCAGCAAATTTTTGGCCAGTTTTTTCTCAAAGAGTGAGAGAGAAGACAATAGTTCTTGCCAATGTTATTCATAATTATCAGGACATTTCTACCACTAATAAATGTAAGTCAATAGATAAGTGACTTCTTTCTAGGTCTGCCTCATTAGCACAGAAGGATGGGGAGGCTGGGTGATTTGGATAATTGCTAAGTCTCCCTCTGACTCTAATTCTATATAATCTAAGTATTTAAATAATGTCATAAATTATAAGGTCCAAGACATGAGCAACTTACTATGTGTGAATGAATTAATTAAGAAAGCAAAGAATAAAAAAATTAATGGTCAACAAATATTTTTAAATGTTAATTTCACTTATTTGTTAGTAAAATAAATACTGTTTATTGTACGTAAAATAGAGATTTCAAAAATAATAGCATCTAACACGAGTAAAAGGATAGAGTGAGGCTTTTACTATATATAAAGAGCTTTAAAAAGATCTTTAACATTATTCCAAGCAATTTCACTTCTAGAAATTTAGCCTAAGTTAACAACCAGAGATACACACAGAACTTAGTATATGATGATGTTCATTCTAGCCAAGCATGAACCAAAGCCAAGGCCAAGGGAAAATCATGGCAGGCAGGTAACTGCTGGTGACAGGCAGGTCTGTAGAAATATGTAAATCACTCCTTTGGTGACAGAAATAACGAGGGGACACATTGAGAAGGCCATGATTTCTGCGTTGGCAGGAAATGTAACTGTTGCTGTAATTTGTATTTAAATGTAGATGTGGCTCCATTTTCTAGTGATAGGGTGGTGATATCAGGGAAAATTTAGATTGCGTATATAAACAAATACACTTACATCAACATATCTATCTATCTATAGATAGATGGATAGAAAGATGATAGATAGATAGTTTTATTTACTGAATGGAATACACTGTGATGGAGTCAATTATTGGTCCCAGTTCTTCACCCCTCCATACATCTCTGTTCTTGTCATGGCCTCATCATGAGCAGATTGTACTTCCACAATTATCTTTGGGCTCGGCCATGTGGCTTGCTTTGGCCAATTGTTGTGACTTAAGCAAGGTCCTAAAATGTGTTTCTACATTGAGGCATGCTTTCTTACACGTATGCCATCACAATTAGAAAAAGTTCCGATCAGTTCTCTAGTCCCAGCCAACATACAGTGTGCAGCAGAGCCACTTCAGCCAACCCACAGACCATGAGAACAAATGGCTGTGTTAAGATGCTGAGTTTTGTGGCTGTTCTTTAGGCAGCAGCAATTAAGAAATAAGTGCATTAAAGGATACTAGTGGTCACAAAAAAAGTACTGTTTCTTTATGTTCTTGTTTTCCACAGGGAGCACATATTATTCCTAAATATATTTTTGAAGGTTAAGAAAAATGCATATTAAAAGGCATGGAAAATTTGAATTGTACATATTTGAAGAATCATTAAAATGAGAAAAAATAAACAATAATTGTAAAGAATTGTTAGCTCCAGGGTGGAGCCAAGATGGCCAAATAGGAACAGCTCCGGTCTACAGCTCCCAGTGTGAGCAACGCAGAAGATGGGTGATTTCTGCATTTCCATCTGAGGTACCGGGTTCATCTCACTAGGGAGTGCAAAACAGTGGGTGCAGGACAGTCAGTGCAGCGCACCTTGCACGAGCCAAAGCAGGGCGAGGCATTGCTTCACTCGGGAAGCACAAGGGGTCAGGGAGTTCCCTTTCTTAGTCAAAGAAAGGGGTGACAGATGGCACCTGGAAAATCGGGTCAGTCCCACCCTAATACTGCGCTTTTCCAACGGGCTTGGAAAACGGCACACCAGGAGATTGTATCCTGCACCTGGATCGGAGGGTCCTATGCCCACGGAGTCTCACTGATTGCTAGCACAGCAGTCTGAGATCAAACTGCAAGGCGGCAGCAAGCCTGGGGGAGGGGCGCCTGCCATTGCCCAGGCTTGCTTAGGTAAACAAAGCAGCCAGGAAGCTCGAACTGGGTGGAGCCCACCACAGCTCAAGGAGGCCTGCCTGCCTCTGTAGGCTCCACCTCTGGGGGCAGGGCACAGACAAACAAAAATTCAACAGGAACCTCTGCAGACTTAAATGTCCCCGTCTGCAGACTTAAATGTCCCCCCTCTGCAGACTTAAATGTCCCCGTCCCTCTCTTCTCTTTGAAGAGAGTAGTGGTTCTCCCAGCACACAGCTGGAGATCTGAGAACGGGCAGACTGCCTCCTAAAGTGGGTCCCTGACCCCCGAGCAGCCTAAATGGGAGGCACCCCCAGTAGGGGCAGACTGACACCTCACTCGGCCAGGTACTCCTCTGAGACAAAACTTCCAGAGGAACGATCAGACAGCTGAATTTGCGGTTCACGAAAATCTGCTGTTCTGCAGCCACCACTGCTGACACCCAGCCAAACAGGGTCTGGAGTGGACCTCTAGCAAACTCCAACAGACCTGCAGCTGAGGATCCCGTCTGTTAGAAGGAAAACTAACGAACAGAAAGGACACCCACACCAAAAACCCATCTGTACGTTACCATCATCAAAGACCAAAAGTAGAAAAAACTACAAAGATGGGGAGAAAACAGAGCAGAAAAACTGGAAACTCTAAAAAAGCAGAGTGCCTCTCCTCCTCCAAAGGAACGCAGTTCCTCATCAGCAATGGAACAAAGCTGGATGGAGAATGACGAGTTGAGAGAAGAAGACTTCAGAGGATCAAACTACTCTGAGCTACAGGAGGGAATTCAAACCAATGGCAAAGAAGTTAAAAACTTTGAAAAAAAATTAGACGAATGTATAACTAAAATAACCAATGCAGAGAAGTGCTTGCAGGAGCTGATGGAGCTGAAAGCCAAGTTTCGAGAACTACGTGAAGAATGCAGAAGCCTCAGGAGCTGCTGCAATCAACTGGAAGAAAGGGTATCGCTGATGGAAGATGAAATGAATGAAATGAAGTGAGAAGGGAAGTTTAGAGAAAAAAGAATAAAAAGAAATGAACAAAGCCTCCAAGAAATATGGGACTATGTGAAAAGACCAAATCTACGTCTGATTGGTGTACCTGAAAGTGACGGGGAGAATGGAACCAAGTTGGAAAACACTCTACAGGATATTATGCAGGAGAACTTCCCCAATCTAGCAAGGCAGGCCAACATTCAGATTCAAGAAATACAGAGAATGCCACAAAGATACTCCTCGAGAAGAGCAACTCCAAGACACATAATTGTCAGATTCACTAAGTTTGAAATGAAGGAAAAAATGTTAAGGGCAGCCAGAGAGAAAGGTCGGGTTACCCACAAAGGGAAGCCCATCAGACTAACAGCTGATCTCTCGGCAGAAACTCTACAAGCCAGAAGAGAGTGGGGGCCGATATTCAACATTCTTAAAGAAAAGAATTTTCAACCCAGAATTTCATATCCAGCCAAACTAAGCTTCATAAGTGAAGGAGAAATAAAATCCTTTACAGACAAGCAAATGCTGAGAGATTTTGTCACCACCAGGCCTGCCCTAAGAGAGCTCCTGAAGGAAGCACTAAACATGGAAAGGAACAACCAGTACCAGCCACTGCAAAAACATGCCAAATTGTAAAGACCATCGAGGCTAGGAAGAAACTGCATCAACAAACGAGCAAAATAACCAGCTAACATCATAATGACAGGATCAAATTCACACATAATAATATTAACTTTAAATGTAAATGGGCTAAATGCTCCAATTAAAAGACACAGACTGGCAAATTGGATAAGGAGTCAAGACCCGTCAGTGTGCTGTATTCAGGAAACCCATCTCACATGCAGAGACACACCTAGACTCAAAATAAAGGGATGGAGGAAGACCTACCAAGCAAATGGAAAACAAAAAAAGGCAGGGGTTGCAATCCTAGTCTCTGATAAAACAGACTTTAAACCAAGAAGGATCAAAAGAGACAAAGAAGGCCATTACATAATGGTAAAGGGATCAATTCAACAAGAAGAGCTAACTATCCTAAATATATATGCACCCAACACAGGAGCACCCAGATTCATAAAGCAAGTCCTGAGTGACCTACAAAGAGACTTAGACTCCCACACAATAATAATGGGAGACTTTAACACCCCACTGTCAACATTAGACAGATCAACGAGACAGAAAGTTAACAAGGATACCCAGGAGTTGAAATCAGCTCTGCATCAAGCAGACCTAATAGACATCTACAGAATTCTCCACCCCAAATCAACAGAACATACATTTTTTTCAGTACCACACCACACCTATTCCAAAATTGACCACATAGTTGGAAGTAAAGCTCTCCTCAGCAAATGTAAAAGAACAGAAATTATAACAAACTGTCTCTCAGACCACAGTGCAATCAAACTGGAACTCAGGATTAAGAAACTCACTCAAAACCGCTCAACGACATGGAAACTGAACAACCTGCTCCTGAATGACTACTGGGTAGATAATGAAATGAAGGCAGAAATAAAGATGTTCTTTGAAACCAACGAGAACAAAGACACAACATACCAGAATCTCTGGGACACATTCAAAGCTGTGTGTAGAGGGAAATTTATAGCACTAAATACCCACAAGAAAAAGCCGGAAAGATCCAAAATTGACACCCTAACATCACAATTAAAAGAACTAGAAAAGCAAGAGCAAACACATTCAAAAGCTAGCAGAAGGCAAGAAATAAGTAAAATCAGAGCAGAACTGAAGGAAATAAGAGACACAAAAAACCCTTCAAAAAATTAATGAATCCAGGAGCTGGTTTTTTGAAAAGTTCAACAAAATTGATAGACTGCTAGCAAGACTAATAAAGAAGAAAAGAGAGAAGAATCAAATAGACGCAATAAAAATGATAATGGGGATATCACCACCGATCCCACAGAAATACAATCTACCATCAGAGAATACTACAAACACCTCTACACAAATAAACTAGAAAATCTAGGAGAAATGGATAAATTCCTTGACAAATACACCCTCCCAAGACTAAACCAGGAAGAAGTTGAATCTCTGAATAGACCAATAACAGGCTCTGAAATTGTGGCAATAATCAATAGCTTACCAACCAAAAAGAGTCCAGGACCCGATGGATTCACAGCTGAATTCTACCAGAGTTACAAGGAGGAACTGGTACCATTCCTTCTGAAACTATTCCAATCAATAGAAAAAGAGGGAATCCTCCCTAACACATTTTATGAGGCCAGCATCATCCTGATACCAAAGCCTGGCAGAGACACAACCAAAAAAGAGAATTTCAGACCAATATCCTTGATGAACATTGATGCAAAAATCCTCAATAAAATACTGGCAAACCGAATCCAGCAGCACATCAAAAAGCTTATCCACCATGATCAAGTGGGCTTCATCCCTGGGATGCAAGGCTGGTTCAACATATGCAAATCAATAAATGTAATCCAGCATATAAACAGAACCAAAGACAAAACCCACATGATTATCTCAATAGATACAGAAAAGGCCTTTGAGAAAATTCAACAACACTTCATGCTAAAACTCTCAATAAATTAGATATTGATGGGACGTATCTCAAAATAATAAGAGCTATCTCAAACCCACAGCCAATATCATACTGAATGGGCAAAAACTGGAAGCATTCCCTTTGAAAACTGGCACAAGACATGGATGCCCTCTCTCACCACTCCTATTCAACATAGTGTTGGAAGTTCTGGCCAGGGCAATCAAGCAGGAGAAGGAAATAAAGGGTAGTCAGTTAGGAAAAGAGGAAGCCAAATTTTCCCTGTTTGCAGATGACATGATTGTATATCGAGAAAACCCCATTGTCTCAGCCCAAAATCTCCTTAAGCTGATAAGCAACTTCAGCAAAGTCTCAGGATACAAAATCAATGTACAAAAATCACAAGCATTCTTGTACACCAATAACAGACAGAGAGCCAAATCATGAGTGAACTCCCATTCACAATTGCTTCAAAGAGAATAAAATACCCAGGAATCCAACTTACAAGGGACGTGAAGGACCTCTTCAAGGAGAACTACAAACCACTGCTCAATGAAATAAAAGAGGATACAAACAAATGGAAGAACATTCCATGCTCATGGGTTGGAAGAATCAATATCGTGAAAATGGCCATACTGCCCAAGGTAGTTTATAGATTCAATGCCGTCCCCATCAAGCTACCAATGACTTTCTTCACAGAATTGGAAAAAACTACTTTAAAGTTCATATGGAACCAAAAAAGAGCCCACATCACCAAGTCAATCCTAAGCCAAAAGCACAAAGCTGGAGGCATCCCGCTACCTGACTTCAAACTATACTACAAGGCTACAGTAACCAAAACGGCATGGTACTGGTACCAAAACAGAGATATAGATCAATGGAACAGAACAGAGCCCTCAGAAATAATGCCACATGTCTACAACTATCTGATCTTTGACAAACCTGACAAAAACAAGCAATGGGGAAAGGATTCCCTATTTAATAACTGGTGCTGGGAAAACTGGCTAGCCATATGTAGAAAGCTGAAACTGGATCCCTTCCTTACACCTTATACAAAAATTAATTCAAGATGGATTAAAGACTTACATGTTAGACCTAAAACCATAAAAACACTAGAAGAAAACCTAGCCATTCAGGACATAGGCATGGGCAAGGACTTCATGTCTAAAACATCAAAAGCAATGGCAACAAAAGCCAAAATTGACAAATGGGATCTAATCAAACTAAAGAGCTTCTGCACAGCAGAAGAAACTACCATCAGATTGAACAGGCAACCTACAAAATGGGAGAAAATTTTCGCAACCTACTCATCTGACAAAGGGCTAATAGCCAGAATCTACAATGAACTCAAACAAATTTACAAGATAAAAACGAACAACCCCATCAACAAGTGGACGAAGGACATGAACAGACACTTCTCAAAAGAAGACATTTATGCAGCCAAAAAACACATGAAAAAATGCTCATCATCACTGGCCATGAGAGAAATGCAAATCAAAACCACAGTGAGATACCATCTCACACCAGTTAGAATGGCCGTCATTCAAAAGTCAGGAAACAACAAGTGCTGGAGAGGATGTGGAGAAATAGGAACACTTTTACACTGTTGGTGGGACTGTAAACTAGTTCAACCATTGTGGAAGTCAGTGTGGCGATTCCTCAGGGATCTAGAACTAGAAATACCATTTGACCCAGCCATCCCATTACTGGGTATATACCCAAAGGACTATAAATCATGCTGCTATAAAGACACATGCACACGTATGTTTATTGCGGCACTATTCACAATAGCAAAGAGTTGGAACCAACCCAAATGTCCAACAACGATAGACTGGATTAAGAAAATGTGGCACATATACACCATGGAATACTATGCAGCCATAAAAAATGATGAGTTCATGTCCTTTGTAGGGACATGGATGAAACTGGAAACCATCATTCTCAGTAAACTATCCCAAGGACAAAAAACCAAACACCACATGTTCTCACTCATAGGTTGGAATTGAACAATGAGAACACATGGACACAGAAAGGGGAACGTCACACTCTGGGGACTGTTGTGAGGTGGGGGGAGGGGGGAGGGACAGCATTAGGAGATATACCTAATGCTAAATGACAAGTTAATGGGTGCAGCACACCAACATGGCACATGGATACATATGTAACAAACCTGCACATTGTGCACATGTACCCTAAAACTTAAAGTATAATAATAATAATAAAAGAATTGTTAAATAACATATGATTATTTCCCTTATAAAATGCACAAAAATTAAGATTATCCATAGACTATTCTCTCCCAAAATGGCAGATTAACACAAAGCAAACTTAAAAGATAAATCATTAATAGTTCGTGGTTTTCTATATAGTTCATGGAGAGTATTTATCTCACATTGTCTAGAAAGGCAAATGCAGTACTTAAAAGAATGGGATTTTGGAATCAGATACCTAGTGTTTGAATGCAGGCTTTACCATTTACTAGCTATGTGGTCTTGTGTAAGTTACTTAACCTCTCTGTGCCTCTCTTCTCACCTGTAAACTTGGGATAATAATAGTACTTAACTAAATTACTTTGAGAATTAAATGTAAAACATTCAGAACAGTGTCCACAAATTCATAAGCATTTTATGTACATGTTAACCATTATTTTATTATCAAAAACATTTTTTATTTTGCATGTTGGGAATTAATTGACCTTTACTACAGACAGAAAATAGACTCCATAGAGAACCTTAGTACTTAAAAGAAAAGCTGGGATACAGAAATAAGAAAGTTCTGACAGGGAATAGTTCCTAAGACACTATAGGAGGGGTTCTATTAGTATTAGTTAAGTCAATAAATAGCATTAATATTTTTAAAGTTCAGCTATGGCTATCACATAAATTTATTAGCCTTAATTTCTCACTTCCCATTCATGTAGGATAAACGAAGTGCTTTAATGGAGAGATATTTTCATTTTTGTCATGAGTATATAGCTAAGCAATGAAGAGCTGAGAAACTCCGCTTGGACCACATCTTGGACTAAGTAAGATTTCAGGATAGTTTGGTGTCCAAGGATATCTCTTATTGCATTTTTAAAATAAATCTGAGAACATTCTGATGATCTCTTTTGAGAGCAATATGGAAGAAGAGTTAGAATATGTTGGAAGTGCTGAATATCCAAAGCATTGCCTTCATGTATACTCTGTAGATTTTAAGTGATTTTTGACTTAATTTTTCCAAGCTGGAATATTTTCTATCATAATTATTAGCCTCATAAGGTATTTCACTTTTATTTATACAAATGTTTAGAATTTATGATTAGATGTGTGCATTTAGGCTAGTTGGACTTCCTTTATTTTTTAGAGATGTGGCTTTTGGAATTCAGCACTACGCTTTTTCAAATAGAATACATATATATCTGAAACATTTTTCTTCTTGAATCTATTGTTGTGCTCTATGTAAAATGACATTTAGTTTGTTTCTCATTGGCTAGAAACAATAATATAAATCTTAATTATGTACTGGGATAAAATATATTTTCTAGTTCAGCCACATTGTGGTTTAGGCTGTGGGGACTAGCCTAGGAAACTAACCATCCTTTATCATTTCATTCCAATTGGGAGAAAGCACCTGGAATTCTAAACAACCAACTTCATAGCTAAATGTATAGAAGAAAAGTTCTTTATAAATTGGGCTTTGCTTGTACGAAGAGGAAAATATTAAGACCAATCTGAGGCCGGGTGCAGTGGCTCACACCTGTAATCCCAGCACTTTGGGTGGCCAAGGTGGGCGGATCACGAGGTCAGAAGTTCAAGACCAGCCTGGCCAACATAGTGAAACCCCGTCTCTACTAAAAAGAAAAAAATTAGTCGGGCATGGTGGCATGTGCCTGTAGTCCCAGCTACTCGGGAGGCCGAAGCAGGAGAATCGCTTGAACCTGGGAGGCAAAGGTTATGCTGAGCCGAGATTGCACCACTGCACTCCAGCCTGGGCAACAGAGAGGGGCTCCATCTAAAAAAAAAAAAAAAAAAAAAAAAGACCAATCTCTCCATGCAAAACATAAGTGGAGAACTAAGGCAAGATAATTCAACCATCATTTATATGTTCAAGATTTCAAGTCAAACTACAAGGATAATATACCGAAATGCATATGTATGTTGTAATGTTCATTTCCAGTTCAAGTTAGCTCTACATTTTATTGATCTGATAAGCACACTTGCTACCTAAAGCCAAACACAATGTAGATTATCTGTCAGACTGTTATAATTGAAAGCCTCTAAAATGTTTAGACTTGTTGGCACAAGAATTCCACATCCAGGAATCTACAGAAAGGTCTCTTTTCTGGAACTGTGCTACATATAACACTGTTTTGACTATTCCCTTTTTTTTTTTTTTTTTTGCTAAACATGCTATTGCTTCAGCTTCTGTATTAGTCAAGAATAGGCTGTGTTATGCTAGAGTGAGAAATTAATCCTGAAATGTTAGTATCAATCCTAAAGTGTTAGCATCTTACTATAACAAAGGTTTATTTATTTATAGCATTACATGTTCAATGGATATGGGGAAGAAAGGGGCATTAAGTGTTTGTTCCACATTGTCACTCAGAAATTCGGGTTGACAGATGCTCCATCTGTGAATTCCCTGCTTATTGAGGTAGGAACGAGAAGCCAGAAAGTCTCCAAGGGGATTTTCTCTGGCTAAGCCAAACCAATAATTTTCTTTCCCATTTCATTGGCTGGAACTAGTTATATGTTACTGGTGAGCTGTAAGAGGTCTGAGAAACAGAGTTCTCCTTGTGCCTGAGAAGAAGGGATATGAAGCGACATTTGGTGAGTATAGCACCATCTCTGCCACAGTTTTCAAGACACTACCCTGTTCTGGCTCTTCTACTTCTCAGACTGCTTTTTTTCTTCATCTCCTCAATAGAATTCTCCTTCTTCATCTTACCCGTTAAACATTGATGTTCCTTAAGTTACCATATCCAGGCCACTAATACCTTCCCTGCACAGCCATCCCTAGGTAACTTCATGTACTCCTGCAGTTGCAACTACTAACCATATGCTTCTAACTTCGACATCTATTATCACAAGCCTTAATTTACCCACAAAGCTTTAAACACAGATCAAACTATGACTGGTTCATGGATATCTCAAGCTCAGTGTAAAGAAATATAAACTCATCTTTTCTTCCAAAATTACCTTCTCCTGTTTCCTTATTCCTTATTCCTTAGTGGCAGCATCATAGATCCAAGTCTGGATTCCTCCTTATCATTCCCACCTGTTAGTATTATGCATCAACTTGACTAGGTTATGGTCCCCAGGTGTTTGGTCAAACATCAGTCAAGATATTGCTGTGAAGGTTTTCTTTTTAAGATGTGATTAACATTTAAATTACTAGATTTTGAGTAAAGCAGATCACCCTCCATAGTTTGGGTGTGCTTCCTCCAATCAGTTGAAGGTGCTAAAGAGCAACAACTGTGGTTTCCCAAAGAAAGAAATTCAGTTTCAAGACTGCAACATAGAAATCCTGCCTGAGCTTCCAGTCTGCTTGCCCTTCCCTGCAGATTTCAGACTTGAAACTGTCACCCTATCATGTACCTGAGTTTCCAGCCTTCCAGCTTACTTTATGTATTTCCGACTTGCCAACCCTATATATATACAATATATATAACTATATATATAATATATTATATATTTGCTTTGTGTGTGTGTTTGCTCTTTTGCTCTTATTCGGAGCTCTGCCACTTCTATTCAGACTTGACGACCATATACATATACATATATACATATATGTATATGTATAAAACATATTTGCTCTGTGTGTGTGTGTGCTCTTTTGCTCTTTTTTAGAGCTCTGCCACTTCCATCCTGATTAATTGAGCTGAAGACTCTGATATTGACAAGCTTCAGTATCTTGAAGTTATTCATTTTGTTTTCTGCCATTTATAGTTTCTTTGTCTCCTCCCTTATTGTTAAACTAACTTTGTGCTTCTCACAGTTTTAGCAATTCCTTTCAAAATGTTGGCAGCTTCTAAATGGCCAAGGGATGAATCCAGACAACCAGATTTTTTAGAAGCATATCAAAGTAAAATCAGTTTCTTGTGGATGACCTGTATTGTTAGAAGAGTGCATTTCTTTTGATATACGGACTCTGGCTGCTCAAAGGCCTTGCTTAATTATCTCCTTTACTGTGATGTTCCAGCTAGAATCTTGAGATAAATGAGGTGTTACTACATTTACTCTTAAGGACTCCACCAAATTGTTTTAAGTTTATTTTTAATCAGATGGCCAAGGTACATTAAATCAGTGTCCATATTGATCTATCAACTACCTTATTTCTACCACTTTTCAATACATTTCAATCTATTCATCTTTTCTACTTCTCTACTCATTCACCACCATCAGTAGGGATCTCCCGGGTGATCAATCCAATAGAAATTTTTTAAATTATGATGTTTATTTTTAACAAAAGTTATATTTGTCTACTATAGCACATTTGAAATTTTTTAAGTTTAATACATAAATTGAACTAATTACCCATAATTCTACCACCCAAAGATAGCAGTTAACCTTTTTTTTTTTTTTTTTGAGACCGAGTCTCGCTCTGTCGCCTAGGCTGGAGTGCGGTGGTGCGATCTCGGCTCACTGCAAGCTCTGCCTCCTGGGTTCACGCCATTCTCCTGCCTCAGCCTCTCCGAGTAGCTGGGACTACAGGTGCCCGCCACCATGCCCGGCTAATTTTTTGTATTTTTAGTAGAGACGGGGTTTCACCGTGGTCTCGATCTCCTGACCTCGTGATCTGCCCGCCTCGGCCTCCCAAAGTGCTGGGATTACAAGCGTGAGCCACCGCGCCCGGCCAGCAGTTAACCATTGTTAGCACTTCAAACCATTGTTAATAATTTGATGCATTACCTTTCAGAAATACATATATTTCTGACAATAATGTATATTACAGAATGGTAATAAAGTGCTATAAGAATTATCTTTTTCTTTTAAAAAATAATACTTCATAAATATATAAATATATTAGCATACGTTAAATATTCATCTAATATCAATGATTGATCTGTACAAAGAGTGGTGCATTTTATATATAATTTCATGAGAGCAACCATTTCTCCACTTTAATCAACATTTCACACATATGAGAATCTGTTTCATTTATATGTCTATTTAGCACCAATATAATGCTGTTTTAATGATTATATATTTAGAATATATTTCAGGCCGGGTGCGGTGGCTCAAGCCTGTAATCCCACCACTTTGGGAGGCCAAGGCAGGTGGACCACTTGAGGTCAGGAGTTTGAGACCAGCCTGGCCAACATGGTGAAACCCAGTCTCTACGAAAAATCCAAAAATTAGCCAGTTATGGTGGTGGGTGCCTGTAATCCCAGCTACTCGGAAGGCTGAGACAGGAGAATCACTTGAATGCCGGAGGTTGCAGTGAGCCAAGATCTTGCCACTGTGCTCCAGGTTTGGTGGCAGAGTGAGACTCTGTATCAAAAAAAAAAAATTACATCCATATATATATATATATATCAAAATGTGGTAGGTAATATTTCTTCCTAGGGATTTTCTTTTTTAATCTTTTATAAGCTATTTGCTATATTTATTCTTTCAGACAACTTTTAGAATTACTTTGTGAAATTCTAAATAAAAATGGTACTGAGATTTTGAGTGGGTTTAAGTTAATCCTACGTATTTTTTAATGACCCATATGCTGATTTATCGTTTTTACCAAAAGCACTTTTTGATTCTTATCGTACTTTAAAACATTTCACATAATTGGTTACCCTTCTGTGCTTGGCATTTTCTTCCAAGATGCTTCTGGAACTCAATTCACCCTCAGTTTTCCTCCCATATTTCTACCTCTTTCTTCTCGTTGTCCTGTGGTCTTCAACTTTGGGGTCCAATCCTGAAACACTTACTGTTCTCAAAGGTTACGTCTTTGCATCCCCTCTTTTTTCATCATGTAAACCCTCCTTGAAGACTTTATTCTCTCCATTGGCTTCAGCCTCTACCTAGGTATTGATATCTCTCAACTCAAAATTTCCAACATTTCTATGCACCATATTCTAGAAGATACATCCTATCAGTAAACAATCTTTGATATAGAGATGTTGGCTCCTTAAAGACCTGGCTTAATCACCTTCTCTACTGTGAGGTTTCAGACAGAATCTTATAAAATACATCCACTTATATGTCTGTCAGGTATTCCACATGAAACCTGCCCCAAATATAGACTCATAATTTTCTCCTCACCATAGTGCTTTTCCTCTTTTTTCCCCCCTAGGAGAATACCACCACCATATTCCATTACCAATTCCAGAAATCTGGGAATCGACATTAATCCCTACACCTCCCTCAGATAATCAGTCTTTCTCTGACATCTAGCATATCTACCTGTGCCTTAGTCATCTATCACCACAATAATGCTACCTAATAAACCACCCCAAAACTCAGTGCTATCCAACAATAAACATTTATTCTCGTAGTCATGGTTCTGTCAGGTTTTTGAACAACTCTGCTTTAGGCTGTGAGTCTGAAGGTTAGATGTAGGTCTACTATACATGTGTTCATTCTGAGGCCAAGACTGAAAGGACAGTAACTGCCTGAGAAGTAGTTCTCATAGAAGATGACAGGAGTCCAAGAAAGTCAAGCCAAATAGTCCAAGTACATGCCAACGCTCTGCTCACATCATATCCACTAACACTCTATTGGCCAAAGCAAGTCACATGATTAAGCCTAACATCAAAGTGACAGGAAAGTACATGTTGGCCATCAGGAAACCTTAGCATGGGTGTATATATGTACTGTTATTTCAAGGAAGTAAAAAATTGAGACTAACGATTCAACCTACCACAACCTAATAACATCACTCGAATTAATTCCATTCTCCCCATACCACTGTCAATGCCTTTGTTTGTTCCTCTTAATTTCTCCCCACATTAGTGAATAACCTCAACTATTCTCAATGATTTTATTCTTGCCCCCATTCAATGCGTTTTTCACACACACACATTAGAGTCATATTTATACAGCACAAATTGTGTTAGATTACTCTTATGTTCAAAGTCTTTAACTGTGAATCCCCCCAAAAAAATATATGTTTCTTAAGATGTCATATAAGGCCACACTTGTCCTGACTGCAGTTTCTTTTTCACAATTCTTAACCCACACTTCATCTGATCATAATGAAATCTTTGCCATTCTCTGGACAAATTGGAAAAAGAACTCTGCACTTGGAAGATCATACCACTAGTTTCTAAAACTGCCTGACATATAGTTGATGCTAAAAATAAATGTTTGGTAGAATAATAATTGTAAAAGCCATTAATTCTAGAAATATCATTTCCTAGTTTATGAGACTTTGCTGGGCTTATTAAATTATGTAAAAAATTATTTGAACAGTTTAGCCTTTTAGCTGGTTCTAAAATCTTGATAAAGCATCATTTTTCTTATATGGCCTTTGCTGTGTATCATATATTTTCTCATGTATTTTTATCTTGTTTCTAAAATCTTTCATAATCTATACTCAGGTTATTATTCAGAAAATCTCGTTTCAGATGATCTGTTAAATTAGGACAAATTCAAAGAGAAATAAAAAATGGATATTTTTCTCATTACAAAATAATGAATGTTTCTACCTTTGGAAAGAAAATGTTTAATAACCCCTCTACAAAAAGTTTTATTGTGATCTAATTATACCTTAGAGAATTTATAAAGATGGAAATGAACCAGCACAATGTATATGTGTGGCTTAACATGGTAGAGTGGAAAGAATATGAGTTTTGGAGGTAGTCTAGGATCTACGTGCCAGCCTTGCCATTTTCATTTATTTAATACATACAGAAGTATCCACTGTATGAAAATCAATATAATAGCGATACTAAGGTGAACAAAACATACATACTCTTACAGTTCAATAGGAAAGTTGGAATGATAGAAATTATTATTTACCGATATCTATTTTCTCTACTTTTCAGCAAATAGGAAAATGGCACTTTCTTTTCCCCTGTAAAGATAGATTTTTGCCATGTTACTTGCTTTGTCCAAATGAAATATAGATATGTGTCACTTTCATGAGAAGGAATTTGGTTGCCTGTGCTCAACTCTCCAGCCCTCACTTTCTCTGCTTAGCAATCATGGCAAACATGTTGAGATAGCAATGCCATAAGCTATTGGAACTTTCATCAGCATGTGTCACCAAGTAACTAACATAAACAGGAAGAACCCTCTTGCTGACCTGCTTTGAACATGTAATGTGAGAAAAAAAAATGTATTTTAAGGCTCTAATATTTGGGAGATATTTACTACAGCAGCCTAACCTAGACTAACCTAATGGGTACAATGGGCATAAAATAAGTAATGACAAGTGGATACTTGTAACAAAAGTGGTAGGGAGTAGTGTGGGCAAAGGGTGTCACTGAAGTTAAAGACAGAATGAATGATTCTTGTGTGGTGGGTTAAAGAGACTTTTTTGAGGAAACTGTGATGAATTATGTCATAGTTAGCCAAGTGAAGAATGTTAAATGGAGAAGTATTGCCTGACCTTTAAGCCTCAGGGTAGAATGATTTAACATATTAAATATGCTCCGTGAAGCACTGGCCCTATATATAGTAAAGGCCTAATAAGTATTACTTCTTTTTTCTCATAATCTCTGAATTGGTTTCTGCCAAAATATTTATTTCCCATTCACTTGACATGACCTAGACTTCTGTCTCAATCTCTTCTGGTAGTCACCTTAGCCTTAGATGGGAAGATAATGCTGTATTTTTTAATTGCCTGCAAGAATCTAACTCACTTCTACCAACAGCTGAAAACCAGCATTAAAGAGTCTTAAACTTCACCTTTTAAAGAATTTGTATGTAGAACTGTCAAAGAATGGTCTCCTCAAATCACTACAGATTCTTTAAACCCAATATGTCAAAACAGAACTTACGGGCTCTCCCCCAAACCAGGGCCTCCTTAAGTCCTCATTTTAGTATATGGCCCTACTATGTACCCTGATGCTAGTGCCAGAAACGTGGGCATCATTCCTCTTCCTCATTATCCTCCCAAACTGTAATCAAGAATCAAGGCCTTTTGATTCTATTGTTACTGTAATTTAAATAGTCTCATGTGATGTGTCTTAATTACTACTATTCCTCACCACTACCCTTGGCTTTGATTTGTTCATTTGCCTTCTAGCCACTGATTTCCCTACATGTGCTTCTACGTACCCTTTTAATTTTTTCTTCATCAAATTTTAAGTCTGACCCCTTTTCCACCAATGTGAAAATGTATTATTCCATAAATGTGGAGGAGACTGAGTTATACAAATCCTATTCTGTGATAGTTCAAGGGTTGGCAATTGTAAAGGAATAGATAGCAAATATTCTAGGCTTTGTGGGCCGTATAGTCTCTGTTGCAATTATTTAACTCTGCCTTTGTGGCACAAAGGTAGCTATGGATTATATGGAAATGAATGAGTGAGGATGTTTTCCAACCAACTTTATTTACAATAACAGACAAAAGTTGGAATTTGGCTTATGGATGATAGTTTGCCAACCCCTGCTTTAGATAAACTGTGTGTGTTTCCATTAGCCAAGTCCCTTCCACTCTCAAGTCCTCCACACTTACAGCTTCTTGTTTCTAAAATGCTCTTTCCCTTTTACTTTCCTGATTCTGCTTCAGTCTTTTAGCCTGAACTAAAATATCATTGCCTTGGAAAATCTTCTTATATTTCTCTTACCTCTTGACTAGGTTAGTTCCCCTTCTATATGTTCTCAAAAAACAAAGCTATGAGAGTATTTTACTTGTATTTTAATAATGATCTGATTAATTATTAGTTTAAAATCTCCCTCCATATGGCCAGGGATTGTTTGCGATGTTCACTGCTGGCTCCAACAGCACCAAACACAGTATCTAATCCAGAGTAGGTGCTCAGTAAGTATTTGTTGAATCAATGAATGATAAAATGATTAGACCTAAAACTTTGTATTTGGAGCCAAAAGGCAGTGATAATACTTCAATGTGATTTTATTGGCCACAGTGTAAAATACTACAGCTAATCAGTCCAGCTGAAAGGGTGTTCAGAGTAAAGTCTTTGTTCATCCATGAATGTGGAGAAACAGCTTAAGTTACAGAAATTTTACTGTCAACTTAACAGCATTAGTCAAGAGATTTTAATAAACAATTCACAATAATGATATGAGAAATGAAAGCCAAAGTAACTACCTGGAATAAGAAGTCAGCCATTAAAATGAAAACTTTGACTGAAACAACCCCCACTATTTCAAAAACAGGGATTTAAAGCCAAGACTGTTCACCCCTCTTCAGTCCTATTTTTTCTGAAGTCCTCAACTTGGGTTCCTTATATCTCAGTGCCCAGGTACCTTGCCTACTATAGTTATAGGGTCTAGTACCACCTGTGCTTCTCCTAAGGACGATTAAGAACATGAACATGAGAGGTGAGTCAGCCATGGTTCAATCGAAGAAACAATCACTGATAATGAGGAAGAGTAAAGAATTTATTATAGAGTTCTGACCTTATGTAATTGCCATACTTAATTCAACTGTTTATTCTGTGTTTGGTGCTGTGCCTGAAGTTATAGAGCAGGGGGTCATGAAGGAAAGATGGATGTCAAGTAGTGGAGTGCAGAACACTGGAACCTTCAAGGAATAAGCTAGATCCTGCATCTGTCTTAGAAGAACCCACCTTTATCTCTCCCTGTGTCCAAGCCTCCTACTTCACTGCTGGGCGACTTGCAGGAGGAGCGGATGCTCTTGCCATCAATCTTCATTTGCTTCTAACTCAGGGTCTGGAGAAGCTAAAAAAAAAGTTACAATGAGAGCAGAAGAAGCTGTCGGCCTAGCTGCTGCCCATATCAACGAATAAACCAGTGCATCCACACAAACATGAGTGGGATACATCAGGTATGAACTGACATAGACTGATATAGTTTGGCTGTGTCTCCACCCAAATCTCATCTTGAATTGTAGCTCCCATAATTCCCACGTGTCATGGGAGGAACCCAGTGAGAGGTAATTGTGTCATGGTCTTTCCCATGCTGTTCTAGTGATAGTGGATAAGTCTCATGAGATCTGATGGCTTTATAAAGGGGAGTTCCCCTACACAAGCTCTCTCGCCTTCCACCATGTAAGATGTGACTTCGCTCCACATTCACCTTCAGCCATGATTGTGAGGCCTCCCCAGCCATGTGAAACTGTGAGTCAATTAAATCTCCTTCCTTCATAAATTACCTACTGTTGGAGGGAATGTAAATTAGTCTTTTGTCTTTATTATAAAAGTCATTCTAACTGAAGCGAGGCAATATCTCACTGTGGTTTTGGTTAAAATAGTATTCAGCTATAAAAAAGAATGGCATCCTGTCATTTGCCACGACATGGATGAACCTGGAGGACATTACGCCTATAATAAGCCAGGCACAAAAAAATAAATACTTCAAGATCTTACTCATATGTGGAATCTTAAAAAAAAATTTATAAAGGAAATTAATACATCTTTATAAGCAGCGTGAGAATAGACTAATACATAGACCTTCGAGAGTAAACATGGATACTGCTTCACTTGAGTCTTGTATGTCTCACGCATGCCACACTTGCAGCCACAGCTAACTGAAAATATACAGGGAAGGGAATTCTGGAAAATGTAACTCAGCTTAGCCAAGTCGACCATGCATTACACAGCCACTACAATAGGTTTCGGGCAAATACAATAAAGGATATGAGACTACATTCTTCTTAAACCTACCTCCGCTGCAGAATTTTGTGGCGGAGACTATAATTTGCAGAGAAAAGATCAGCATGAGTCTAGCATCAAATTGCCACATTAAAGAGATGCTTAGGTAAAATTTCAATAAGCCAATCACAAAAGGTGTGTTTTATGGCAAATGGCAGTTTTAGGGTTTAAACCTTTCAAGGCAGTGAAAACTGACAGTGGTTCTTCTGAACAAAACAAGTTCTGATAGCTCAAAATGTTACAAATACAGATATCTCTTTGGTTATACTAGTTTCATTTTCTTGGGATATATCCCCAGTAGTGGGATTGCTGGATCATATGGTAGTTCTATTTTTATATCTTTGAGGAACCTCCATACTGGTTTCCATAATAGCTGTACTGATTTACATTCCTTCCAACAGTGTGTGAGGGTTCCCTTTTTTCCACATCCTCAACAACTCTTGTTATCTTTTCTCTTTGTTTAAAAAGTCATTCTAACTGGAGTGAGGCAATATCTACTGTGGTTTTGGAAGGGAAAAACACACACTGGGGTCGGGGGCAGGGGGTTATGGGGAGGGAGAGCATCAGGACAAATAGCTAATGTATGTCGGGCTTACTACCTAGGTGACGCGTTGATAGGTGCAGCAAACCACCACAGCACACGTTCACCTATGTAACAAACCTGCATGTTCCGCACATGTATCCCCGAACCTAAAATAAAATAAAAAATTTTAAAAAGAAAATAGATTTATTAGTTAACTTATAAAGAGATTACAGAGCTTGAAACAAGTAAAAAAAAATCTCATTGTGGTTTTGATTAAAATACTATTCAACTATAAACAAGAATGACATACTGTCATTTGCCACAGCGTGGATGAACCTGGAGGACATTATGCCTGTAATAAGCCAAGCACAGAGAGACAAAGACTGCAAGATCTCACTCATATGCGGAACCTAAAAACATTAATCTCATAGGAGTAGAGAGTAGAATAGTGGTTACAGAGTCTGGGGAGAGAAGTGGTATAGAAACTAGGGAGAAGTTGGTCAATAGATACAAAGTTACAGTTAGATAGGAGGGATAAGTTCTGGTGCTCTATTACACAGTAGGGTGACTATAGTTAACAATAATGTATTGTGTATTTCACAATAGCTAGAAGAGAAGATTTTGAATGTTCTCACCACAAAGAAATAATAAATATTAGAGGTGATGGATACGCTAATTACCTTTATTTAGTCAATATATAATGTATACATGTATCGAAACAATACATCGTACCTCATACATATGTATAATTGTGTGTCAATTTAAAATAAGATAAAACTTTAAAAAATACCATTACACTCATATTCCCTTCTTTGCTGTTTCCCAAAGTTTATGTGCCACTTGTAAAGTAGTCATGACTCTGAATTTGAATTCTGGTGGCAATTTACAGAATAGTGGAAATATAATGGATCAGCATATCAGAGACCTGCGTTATAATACTACCTTTGTGATTCAATTTTGGGCTTCATCTTCATGCACTCTAAATAGTGGTTTGGATGGTCCTTAAGATCTTTTCCAATTATTCTATTATGATTTTGTGCCTTAACACTTGGTATTCTTGGGGATACCAGAGGAATCTTTCAGAATTCCACAATCCTACTTAGAGAATCTTGAAATCAGGAAGTAGATTGAATATTGGGAATATTTGGTTAGAAAAAGACAGCAACATTTCTCAATCTTACACAGCCAGATGGCAGTGTTGCTTCTTGAAAGATAATCATCAGCCATTTGTAGGTTTGGGGCTTGACCCTTAGTATTTATTTTATTATTTTACTGAATCCGATCTAGCTGCACCTATTTATCCCCAGTCATGTCAATGGAGCAGCAACAAGGCCTGATTCCTTACTTTTTTCAAGTTTCTTTACTCTTTTTTTTTTTTTTTTCCTTGAACACATCTCTGATTCTCTGGAGGAATATTTGTCTAAACAGAAAGACTGTATGAGGAAGAATTAAAACATAGTTCCTGGCTGTCCTTCCTGTGAAAAGACTCATTACCAGGGAAGCAATGGTAGTGTCTTTGCAGCAGATTCCATGGAAACAGATTTAAAATCTATAGCAAAATAATACAAAAAGCAGTTTTGTCCAATCCCTGTGACTGCAGGGTAATTAGTAAAATCCAGATTAATCAGAAACTTGCTAGGCAGCGGGGTGATTTGACTAACAGTCTGGGAAGGTACAAAATAACTGGGTAATGAAGTGGAACCAACTATAATGTGCAAGATTGCTCCTGGGATTGTACTGAAATCCATTATTTAGACAGATGCTGTATCTTGTGGGCAAGATATTTTTAAAGCTGGAAATAGTGTATCTTTTCCATCTGATTCTGCTTTATGCCTCCATGAACCAAAGATTGAAGGGCAGCATTAGAGAGGGGAAGGTTTTAGGAAAGTCTTTCCAGATCCAGTCTGGTACTTGTCATCAAAGATGGAGAATATATTACTCTAGGCCTTTGTCACACATCATCTTATCCGATTTTCATGAAATATAAACCCTGTTTGAAGCAAGAAGACCAGTTGTCATTTTCACTTTTTCATAAGTGATGAACCTGAAGCTCCAAGATGTGAAATACTGGATTTAAATGCAGATACTAACAGCATATAAAGACAATTTTTTTTTCAGTAGTGATGCCTGTGGGAGTTTCCAGGTATCTATACCCAGGCTGCAGCTGCAAAATCCTCTCTTCAATTTTGTTCAGGCAGAGTGGAAAACTCCATGCACACATTATCGGGCAAATCATCAGCTTCACGGATGACATGAGGACATTTTTGTCCAGGTAAAGTTCTCAGAGATAAATAAGTGCAAACAACATCCACTGCTTATTAAAAATAAGAAGTTTCACTCTAACAGGAAGAGTTAGCCTTAGGCAAGAGGGAAGTAGGTGTCTGCCTATGTAGCAAGATTTAGGAAGCATCCAAATGACTTCTTCCTCTTCCTTGATACAAATTCAAATAAATCGCTATCCCTTCTATTGCCATTCTTCCAGGTGAGAATGGGTACATAGGACCAGAGGTAGAAGGTGTCATTCTTACAGCACAGCATAGACATGCTAGGCCAAGTAGATGGAATGAAACATTTGGCAAAAACAGAGAAGACAAAGAGACAGAAAGCAAATCTCCAGGCTTTGAGACCTGAAACATGAGCAGAGTCTAATTCAACTTCTCAATAAGGGATCAGCAAAGAGAAAAGCATCAATAACAACAACAATAATAAAACTGATTCTTTAAAACTTGCAAAGCACTATGCCAGGTAGCATGAAGGAAAAAAAAATAAGAAAAACATTGTCCTTCCCTCAAGGAATTTGCATCTTACCTTGAGCTTACCTTATAGTTATTTAATAATTATTTAATCATAATTTTAAAAATTATATTATCTTGGGCCCTAATGAAATGATGCATATATTTTCTTATTCTCTAGCTGACCCATATATACAATCAGCACATGAAGGTGGGGTGGAACAGGTAAGAGTACTGCATTCCCTGAGAATTTAGATATAGGCATACCTTACTTTATTGTGTTTCACTTGAGAGATAACATATGTGCATATACAACCAGACCTAACTATCAAAGACAGTTCACTACAGAGGTGAAATGGCTGATCTCAGAGCAGAGATACACTTGAGCCCAGTAATACAAAAAGATGCTTTTTGCCTTTTTTGCTTAATGTTTATTTTGTGTTTTGGGAATTTTTTTCTGAGGTTAGAATGCAATATTTTGGAAGAGGGTAGTAAGAGTTGAAAGATTTTTTTTTAACTTAAAATCAAAATAAAAATACTCTCATTTTTCCAATGTCCTGAACTGTGAACTACATAACACAACCAGCAAGAATTGATTGAATGTCAGTCATGGGTGAGATGTCTTATATTTGTGTAGCATTTAAGAAATCACAAAAACACACATATGTTTCTGTTTTCTCATAATTTCTCATGTATTCTTATAATTTCCCTGTAAGGTAGGTGGGGCAGAACTTACTCTGGCAATTTGTGGTTGAGACCCCACACTGTCAAAGACAAAGGCAATTTGACCACCCTGATGCTTAATAGATGGTTCTGCCATCAAAGGCCCTTGCCCCTGTGGAAATAGGGACATACACAAGTCCCACACATTTAGAGAAACAACAACAAAAAAATTGGGATGCAGTAAAATTAAAAAGCACTGGCCTATGAACCAGAAGATTTTGGCTTGTGCCGCAACGGCACTGTTCACAATGAGTGAACTTGGAGAAGTTACATGACTTCTTGGGATCCTATGTTTTCATTTGTAAAACAAGGCAACAGCTTGCTTCAAGAGGTTACAAAGAGGTTCAAATTAAATGTTATATGTGGATAGGCTTTAGAAACAGTAAAGTTCTACGTAAATGTGTGGCATTAAAAGGCAAAAGAGGACAAGATGTGATTACCCACAACTGTAATCCCAGAACTTTGGAAGGCTGAGATGGGAGTACCACATGAGCCCAGTATTTCAAGACCAACCTGGGCAACATAGTGAGACCCTATCTCTACAAAAAAATGAAAAAATTAGCTGGGCATGCTGATACATGCCTGTAGTACCAGCTACTCATGAGGCTGAAGTGGGAGAATCACTTAAACCCAGAAGGTTGAGGCTGCAGTGAGTCATGATCATGCCACTGCACTCTGGCCTTGGCAACAGAGTGAGATCCAGTCTCCAAAAATGAGAAAAAACACCAAATAATCCAAAAGGGGAAAAAAGAATTTAAAAGCATGAAAAGTACTAAATGAAATTGTAATAATAATACATAATAACAATATAAATAAATATGTATTGTTTGCTATTTCCAAGAGCTGTCATAATATGTATAAAATCATATATAATATAATCATATATATGATTATATATGTGTAAATACATAAATTTTTTGTAAATTTCCACAAGAACTTTTGAAGTATGTACTGTGGGTATTATTATCCCATTTTACAGATCAGGAAAAATAAGGTTTAAATATGTTTAATCAGTTTTGCAAGCTTACATAGCTAATAAATAGCACAGCCACAAATGAATATTGTAAAATTTCTTTTCATTGTTTTGTGTGATTTCAAGGAGAAAAAAAATGGAAGATGGTAAAATACGATACTGTGCTTTTTCTACCGCAGTTCCTATTTGATCATTTAATGTGGGATAAGATTGAATATGTTGATTATCATGAAGATATTATTAATCAAAAAGTAATACAAAAATGTCATCAAATTATAGCCCTATAAAACAGTTATGTTTTGAAATAATATTTCTAATAGGAACCATGAGAAGAAGTTGAGAAAATATTTGAGACAGATATTTATGACTAAAAAATACATACAGGTAGTTTATTGAATGCGTTGGATTCAGTGGGTTGAAATTATGAAATGAGTTCATTTTTTCCACATCAGGGGATCTCAGAGCCTTTCCCATATAAGCAGATCACAACCATTCCTAAAAGGCCCAGTTCATGTAACATGAAGATCCTCATTCAAATACCTACTGTTTTGATAGCTGTCCCAGTTAACAATTATTTAATAATTATTGAATCATAATTAAGTACAAACACCTTGGACCTTACCAAAACTATACATACATTTTCTTATTATCTAACGGATTCAAGGTGGGGTGAGGTAGGTAAGAGCAATGCATTTCCTGAGAATGTAGACACAGGCATATCTTGTTTTATTGTGCTTCACTTTATTGCACATCGCTGATACTGTGTTTTTTACAAAATGAAGTTTTGTGTTAATCCTGTGTGGAGCAAGGCTATCAGCACTATTTTTCCAACAGCATGTGCTGACTTCAGGTCTCTGTCACATTATGGTAATTTTCTCAATATTTCAAACTTTATTACTATTATCATATTGGTTATGGTTATCTACAGTCAGTGATCTTTGCTGTTGCTATTAAAATTGTTTTGGAGTGCCACAGGCTGCACCCATATAAGGCAGCAAACTTAATCGATCAGTGTCGTGTGTGCTCTGGTTGTTTCCCTTGCTCCCATCTCGCTCTCTCTTCTCAGGTTCCTTATTCCCTGACACACGACAATATTGAAATTGGGTGAACTGATAACCCTATAGTGGCCTTTAAGTGTTCAAGTGAAAAGAAGAGTTGTAAGACTTTCAACTTTAAATCAAAAGCTAGAAATGATTAAGCTTAGTGAGGAAGGCATGCGAAAGCTGAGATAGGCTGAAAGCTAGGCCTCTTGTGCCAAACAGTTTGCCAAGTTTTGCATGCAAAGGAAAAGTTCTTAAAGGAAATCAAATGTGTTACTCCAGGTAATACACAAATGATAAGAATGTGAAACACGCTTATTGCTGATATAGACAAAGTTTGAGAGGTCTGAATAGATCAAACCAGCCACAACATTCCCTTATGTCGAAACCTAATCCAGAGCAACACTCTAACTCTTCAATTCTATGAAGGCTGAGAGAGGTTAGGAAGTTGCAAAAGGAAGTTTGAAGCTAGCAGAGGCTGATTCACGAGGTTCAAGGAAAGAAGTCATCTCTGTAACATAAAAGTGCAAGGTGAAGCAGCAAGTTCTCTTATAGAAGCTGCAGCAAGTTATCCAGAGGATCTAGATATGATTTAAGATGATGAAGGTGGTTACACTGAACAACAGATTTTCATTGTAGATGAAACAGCCTTCTTTAGGAGGAAGATACCATCTAGGATTTTCATAGCTACAGAGGAAACTCAATGCTGGGCTTCAAAGAATCAAAAAACAAGCTGACTCTCTTGTTGAGGCCTAATGCAGCTGGTGACTTTAACCTGAAGCCAATGTTCATTTATCATTCCGAAAATTCTAGGGCCTTTAAGAATTTTGCTAATTCTATTCGACCTGTGCTCTATAAATGGAAGAATCAAGCCTGGATGACAGCACATCTGATTACAGCATAGTTTACTAAATATTTTAAGCTCACTGTTAAGACCTACTTCTAAGAAATAAAGATTCCTTTCAAAATAATACTCCTCATTAGCAATGCACCTGGTTACCTGTGGGCTCCAATGGAGATGTATAAGGAGATTCATGTTGTTTTCTTTTATTATTATTATACTTTAAGTTCTAGGGTACATGTGCACAACGTGCAGGTTTGTTACATATGTATACATGTGCCATGTTGGTATGTTACACCCATTAACTCGTCATTTACATTAGGTGTATCTCCTAATGCTATCCCTCCCCCCTCCCCAACCCCACGACAGGCCCCGGTGTGTGATGTTCCCCTTCCTGTGTCCAAGTGTTCTCATTGTTCAATTCCCACCTATGAGTGAGAACATGCGGTGTTTGGTTTTCTGTCCTTGCGATAGTTTGCTGAGAATGATGGTTTCCAGCTTCATCCATGTCCCTACAAAGGACATGAACTCATCCTTTTTTATGGCTGCATAGTATTCCATGGTGTATATGTGCCACATTTTCTTAATCCAGTCTATCATTGATGGGCATTTGGGTTGGTTCCAAGTCTTTGCTATTGTGAATAGTGCCACAATAAACATACGTGTGCATGTGTCTTTATAGCAGTATGATTTATAATCCTTTGGGTATATACCCAGTAGTGGGATGGCTGGGTCAAATGGTATTTCTAGTTCTAGATCCCTGAGGAATCGCCACACTGACTTCCACAATGGTTGAACTAGTTTACAGTCCCACCAACAGTGTAAAAGTGTTCCTATTTTTCCACATCCTCTCCAGCACCTGTTGTTTCCTGACTTTTTAAAGGAGATTCATGTTGTTTTCATGCCTGCTAATACAACATCCCTTCTGTAGTTCGGGGATCAAGGAGTAATTTTGGCTTTCAAGTCTTATTATTTGAGGAATATATTTGGTAAGGCTATAGCTGCTATCATTTCTCTGATGGATCTGGGAAGGGTAAATTGAAAATCTTTTGGAACAATTCACCTTTTTATATGCCATTAAGAACATTCATAACTCATGAAGAAAGGTCAAATAATCAACATTAACAGGAGTTGGGAAGAAGTTGATTCCAACTCTCATGGATGAATTTGAGGGGTTCAGGACTTCAATGGAGTGAGTCACTGCAAATGTGGTGGAAATAGCAAGAGAACTAGAATTAGACGCCTGAAGATATGACTGAATTGCTGCAATCTCATGATCAAATTTAAGCAGATGAGGAGTTGCTTCTTATGGATGAGCAAGAAAGTGATTTCTTGAGTTGGAAACTACTCCTGGTGAAGATGCTGTGAACATTATTGAAATAACAACGAAGGGTTTAGAATATTCCATAAATGTAGTTGATAAAGCAGCAGCGGGGTTTGAGAAGATTGACTCCAATTCTGACAGAAGTTTTACTGGGGGTAAAATGCTATGAAACAGCACTGTATGCTTCAGTGAAATATTTGATGAAAGGAAGTGTCAATCAATTCTGTAAACTTCATTGTTGCCTTATTTTAAGAAATTTTAAGAAATCGCCACAGCCACCCCAACCTTCAGCAATCACTACCCTGATCAGTCAGCAGTCATCCACATGAAGGCAAGACCCTCCACCAGCAAAAAGATGAAGACTCACCGAAGGTTCAGATCTTCATTAGCATTTTTAGCAATAAAGCATTTTTTAAGCAAGGGTGCATGTTGTTTTTGAGACATAATGCACACTTAATAAACTACAGTAATTATAATTTTAAAATCCAGTAGGAAATAAAAAAATCTGTGTGACTTATCTTACTGCAATATTGACTTTATTGCAGTGGTCTGGAACCAAACTTGCAATATCTCTTAGGTATGTCTGTGTATGAAAGCCTAGATGTTCTGCTTCAACATGTATCAGCTCAGCATGTTTTTAAAATTCTTCATAAAACAGGAACACATCTTATTCTGACGGAGGATTCAAAGCACTAGGAACCATTTCCTGACAGAGATCTGATCCTAGGGGCTTATTGAGACCAGTGCCATTGCTGAATTGTACAATCATTTATTTTCTTTGTGGAGTTTTGCCTCTTGTGTCTCACAGGCAGCAGCTCTCATTGCAGAGCAGGTATCTCAGAGATTGAATGAAGTTAACCCTTTTCTGTCATTACACCATTCTAAGTATTTATTCTTCATGCTTAATTCATGTCTTCAAACTTGTACATCTCAGTGCTCCCAGTTTTCACTCACGTACTCACCATATGCTTGTCTGTAATTATTATGGCTCATTGACTATTGGTATTTGCTGGATTCCTCTTATTTTGCTTAATTCCTATTTTTTAATCTTTAGTGCTGTTTGCCTATCCCTGCTTCCATAGTGTTTATTTTGAGCTCATAGCTTATTGGTTTCTCTTTTCATATGTCATTCAAATTTTTTTCTATAGACCTCACAGAGTTCTTACACAAAGTTTAGTCATCGATATCCTTCAGAAAATTTGTCAATATTTGATTAAACATCCAAAAACCTAGATCAATGGTTTGTTTAAGTTAATGTCCAGAATTGCATTCAATTCATATGAATAGTCACTACATATCAGTTCTGGGTTGATGAAAACATTTGTACGTTAACGGTCAATATTTCACATGATCACTTAATGAGCATTAGCTGAAGTGTGCCCACGAAAACCAGCCCTAGTAACCCCTTGAGTAAAGCCTCCAGGGTTTTATGTTGCTGTGCCATGGTGATTCGTTTGTATGAGTCATGTTTTCAGCAATATTTTTCTCCTTTGTCATTTCAAATTGTTGGTCAGCCTTTGTCACTGTGACTCATGGATTTTTACAAAACACAGAGAGATAGAATGGCTAAGGTCGTTGGCTCTCCCTGCCCTTTATAAAATCTCAATCTATTAAATGATCATTTTGCCTGTTCCACAGTTCACATGGGGATAGAGGGAGATAGCTTTTGAAGCAGAGAAGAGAAGAAACGAAAGAGATTAAAATTTGGGGCTGAGGTTGGAAAAGGACCACAGGTTGAGGGTCCTGGTGAGAGTAAGGGAACCTATATATAGTTCAGAGGCCGTCCTCCAGGGAGATGACAACCTTCAGAGGGATGGCTTGTGATGAGCTCGGGGAATCTGGACAGGGGCTCCCAGACTCACCAAGTGAGTCACAAACATGTCTTAGAAACAGTAAAACTATCTGACCTGAAGAGACTCTGACCAAGCCTTAATAAAAGCTGAAATTGCATTTCCTGCCAGCCTGGTGGGATGAAGCTTGGGTTTAAATTCTGGCTTAATTTTATTCAAGTGAGACAAAAAGTGAGTATTTCTTGAATATCTGAGCTTGAAGAGTAAGATTCCTACCTACTACATATGGAAGTTAATCCAAAACTTCTAAGAATTCTCATGCTGTATGTATCTACATCCAGGACTGATTACAATCTCTCTTAAACAAGTGGCTTCCAAGACACCCATGCTTATCTGCATCAAGCCAGCAGGAAGAGGAAAAACATGGAGGATATCAAGTATATGGTCTGTATGAATCAGCTTGAAAATAGAACGTATCACTTCTGTTCATATCTCATTGTCTAGAACTCCATTGTACATCCAATAGAGCACCCAACTACAAGGTAAGAAGTTATGCTCAGTGATATATCCTATTTATGTGTCCAGGAAGAAGAAGGCCCTAATTTGTAAAGAGATAGACAGTCTCTTTGGAATTTGTCCTTCTGCCACTATATATTCATTTTTCTTCCCTTATATGGAATGCATTCACTTCCCTCCTCAAGCAACTGAAAGTCTATTTCACTCACTTCATCCAGCTGAACATCCAGGACCGCTGAGTAATGTGCACTCTTCTCCATATGATCCAGATATACATTGGTTATGTAATGATAAATCAGGGACAGAATAAATGTCATAAAAACTTTCATTTAGAATAGAGAAGAATGAAAAACCCCCAGCAGCCACCGATCTGTAGCAATTATGAAATCCTGCTGAGGTACAAGACATTTCTCGATTAGACCCTGAATCTCTATCTGGGAAAAATTCCCCTGTCCAGATCTACTGATTGAATTTCCCTATCACTTTTCTTGCAGAAACATACATCCATCTTGCTAGTCTCTGCAAAAAAGAATGAGAAATTGGAGAAATTAGAGAGCAATTGGAGTGCATAATTATTTTATATTTTTATGACTTTTCCAACTTTCACAGTTCTCTTGTTCACATCTAATTTAGCAGCAATTTATATTTGTGCAACACACCTTGGGCATTTAAAAATATTTAATTTTAATGTAAAGAACACTTTATATTCATACTCATTTTGTATGTGTAATATTTACCTAAAGTATAAAATTACAATAACACAATAGGCTTAAATAAAATTGTTATTTAACACAGTAGATTCTTGGTAAACATATAACTCAACTAGTCTGAGCTAAGAAAAGTAGGGCATTCTAGACAGACATTGTTCAATCTATGCTGGGAGACAGTTCAAGTGTTTAACAGAGAGAATGCAGGGTGTCATGTAATCAGGAGGGAGTTGATAAGTAGACCTTAACTAAGAGAATTTCTCCTTTATGGCCTTGGGGATTTTGCTAAGCCTACCTGAAGCCATTGGTTCTCATTATTTTATTTGTCTGTATTTTGAAGTGCTTCAGTATATTGAAGAGATAGGGCTGGATGACCCACAGCAGAATTGAAAAAAACAGATAGTTCTTGCAGGGCCTGAGACTATGAAGGAAACAATCAGGATCCTGAAGCATGGTGGATCCTGGACACAACCAGGATCAGCACATGATTTTGCAGCAATTTTCAGGGATTTGGAAAGCGCTCAGGAGAGGCTGCATTTGAGCTACATGATGTCCAGGCTTGCCAAAGATTCCCATATTTTAAGCATGGCAAAGAAGCAGCAGAGAGTGGCATTGGGACCCTGAGCAACCCAAAGGTCACCATTAAACCCAGGATTTTTGGCCAACACTGGAGGAGGGGATGGCTGAAGAATGATTAGGGTTGAATATTTCAATGACCTTGTAGGTTTAGCACTTGGGATACAGTTTGATTTGATTTAAAGAAATAAACAACTGAATATTTCTTAAACAACTTAATTTTAGGTTGAGATTCATACCTGTTACATAGGTAAGATTATCCTCCAGGCACAAAGATTTGGAAAGGCATGTTAAAGAGACACTTTTCCCAGGACAGCAAAACATGGTGGGTATCATATTAACAATTTTCAAAATGTTCATGTTGGAGGAAATATGATTGGCAACAAAAATTTTAGGTAAAGGAAGAACAAAAGCTAATGCAAGCACAGTCAATGCAGCATTGTATAGGAAAACAAAAGCCCGGTCATGTCAACATGATCTTCCCAACAGTGAGGAGATGAATTTCTGGTGACATTAAACATTTCAAACATTTTTACTCTTATTGCCTAATTCCGTATTCAGCAATTGGCATTCTGATACTTTGGTATATAGCATACCATGTCCACTGGGTGAAAATTGGTGTGTCAAGCTGGCTTCAGTATGTGATCTGCTTGACAGTCTTATTTCTTATTATAAATTAGCTTTCCAGTTTTACATGATAGCTCTGTGAGCTTTAGCTATGTCCTGGATACAACCAGTTCTTTGGCATTGTGGTAATTTAAAACAATGCAAATTCTTTGACTTTCCTGTCTTCAAAAGATGGGGCTTGTGTCCCTTCCAGTTGAAACTGGGCAAGGTTTTGTCATTTCTTTGACAAAGAGAATGCAGTGGAAGTGATTCTGGTGGCCAATAAAAGGCTTCTGCCTATGTCTCCTGGGATGATCACTTTTGGATCCCTGAATACCAAGTAATAAGTCTGGTTACCCTGAGGCCACCAGGATGGAGAGACCATATGGAGAGACCACATGAAGAGGGCCTGAGACTACATGTAGTGAGAGAAATGTCTCCTGCTACTCCAGATGTCACCTGCTGTTCCTGCTTTACTCACCAACCAGTTGCAATCATAGGAAACCCTGAGACAGAATCACCCAACAGAGCTTTCCCCCAATTCCTGGAGCACAGAAACTATAAGAGAAAATACATGTATTTTGTTGGTTGAAGACACCAAGTTTTCAGTTAAGTTGTTAGACAGAAATAGATAACAAGAAGAGGCACTGGGGAGTTTGGATTTCCGGGCCTACAATAAAGAGGGACAGAGGCTGGGTAATGATGAAACTGCCAAATCATTTCCATGGTGCAAGGCTTCCTGGTGAACTCCCAATTAGCCCTTTAGCTTCTGCCATTTAGCTGCACCCTTTTCATTTAAGACTTGACTCCAGCTAGAAATTCCTTATGGACAGTGTAATTATCTTCCATTGCTTTTTATCCTGTATCTACCTAATTTGATATTAGACACTCACAGGAGCCACATAATTAATGCTAACTGATCAATGAGAGGTCTCAAGAAAGTAACACCATGTAGTTTCGAAACCAGTGCCCACAGAATCCTTGACTTAATCAAAACTGTCAAGGAGAATTACATCGCCATCAATCACATAATAGATATTAATAGCTAACATTTATGGAGCAATGGAGCACTCCTTGTGTCAAACATGGTTCCAAAAGCTTTCCATGCTTCTACACATTTAATCCTTATAATATCCCTGTGAAGTAGGTTCCATTATTATCCCCATTCTGCAGATGAGGAAACTGAGTCACGGAGAGGTGAGATTACCTAACTTTCCCTCGGTTACTCCTGAGTAAGAGGATGAAGTAGGAATGAAGCTCAAGCTGTCTGGGTCTAAAGCCTATTCTATTATTTATCGCAGTTTACTGAATCTGAATAGACTCCTAGCTCTAAAATGAAATTATTGACATTCTTTTTAAATAGGTAATGTGGTAAGGAATAAAGAACACGAGTTTTGGAGGGTAGATTTATGTCAGATCTGTCTTTTACTGGCTGTGTGACCTAAAACAGATTACATAACTTCTCTGAACTTTCCTCTTTATGAAAGTCTGTAAAATGAAGATAATAATACCCACCTTTCAGGATTAAATTTGATAAAGCTCCTTAAGAGCCTTTCATGATGCCAGCACTGGTGGCTATTATTGTTTAATCAACTAACTGGATGGCAGTCAATCTATAACTTTCTCTAGCCAATAGGGTAAACCGCAAGATGGAGTTATAAGCCAAAGGAAAGCATGACTGAAGTAGGCTTCAGCTGAGTTGAGATCTGCCCAAAGAATCATTCACTAGTCTACAGTGGAGTCATATCAACCATATATTCAACTTTTGAGAAGTTGGCTTGCCAAAATAACAGACAGGGAATCAATAATTTCAATGTACAGAAAACCTCAGCTATCTTAAGCCTAGGAGTCAGCATGAAATGGTGAATCTTCTTTCTAACAGTCTCTGTTTCAAGTAGCTCTGCCTGACTGACAGTTGGGAGCATCTTGCCTCAATAAGTGTGATTATAGCAAAGCTTTCTTTCTTCTCAAACGTAAGCAAGTTATTTAATCTTGTGCACATCTAATAAAGAGTAATATGTTCCAATATTGGGGGACAAACTAGCGTTGGACTCATTATAGTTACAACAGGAAACACCATGACGATCTCCAATGGGGGTGTCTTCCCTCAGGAATTTTTAAGGGAAATATTTATTATAGTTGATTTTCATTTTATGAGCTTCTGTTGTGATGCCACCATATTTTTAACACGGTTAATTTATGTTTTGGGTTTTTTTTTTTTTTTTGACGCTTGCCTTTCTTGAAGAAATTTCAGTCATAAAGCCGTTGGGCCACGTATTGGAAAGCACATTGGCATTCAAATACCTTCATGATAAAATACAAAATAAGTAAATCTGTTCCAAGATTGTTACTTTATGTTTTTCTCATCTGCAAACATTTTCAAAGAAATTATCTTTTCACAGTGCTGCAAATTCTCCAGTAGTATCAACTTTATATGGGAATAAGTTGTTCTGGCTTTCCATTCAGAGTGTGTATGGTTGACTATATTCCTGATTACCCTATTGTTTATTACAGCAAGCAATCTTATCTAAAAGAGAAAGGGGAGAGTTCTTGTTCTCATCATTCAGTTTGTTGATGCCTGAGGTTTAGAACCATTCCAAGGGCACTGCTTGTCAGCTCTCTTTGAAATATCCAAAACTCTTTCAATTGCTGTGTTTGTTTTCTGTGAAGTGAACAAATATATACAGATTCCCTTATATATTTAATGTTGATGTATTTGGTGCCTAATCTTGTTATATTATCAACCAAACCATGGACCAGGTAACAAGGATCTAATGTACTTGCAATATCAATATTCATTCTATGGCTTATTTTTCTGAGTTAAATAATCACATAATGAAGGTTCTTTAATTTTAAGCAACAGAAATAATCTGATTTTGCTGAGGTTAAACAGAATTTATGTGGAAAACTATCAGGAGCTAATACAGGCTAGGGTTTTGAAATGGGCCAGACTCAAGACTGTCTTCCAGGCTGGAAAACAGGATTCAGCAGTTGGGACAGTCAGAACATCCCTCCTTTTCATCTTCCACCCCAAGAGGGAATAAAATTTCTATGATTGTTAGTCTTTATTCCTCTGCCTGAGATTTACACTGGTTCAAACTGGGTCAGGTGCTCACCCATTGGTTGAAGGAGGCAGAGCCTTTGTTCAGAGCTCACCAGACTGCATTCAATGTGGAAGAGGTAATTCCTCCAAAAATTGTTGGGTGCTTTTAAGAAGAGGAAATTGATGCTGGCTGGCCTAACCATACACACTTTTGCTCCAACCATAATTTTTTTTTTCACAGAAGACGTTTTCCTAAATTGCCACTTACTTAATTCCCCCAACCCTCCTCCTCAACATCATAACAGGCTAAGAGTTTCCTTCTGTTCCTCATTAGCTCAACTCTTGCTTGATGTAAATCTCCATCCTTGGAGAAAAGAAAGTGAAGTAAACATAGACCTGGGATTGACTTTCTGTGATTGAAGATCTTGGCGAAATGCAGAGAGCTGGAGTCGGGTGCTTCATTTCTCTTCAAGTCTACAATTCCTGCCTGCTCTCCATACCCAGATCTGTCAGTTTTCGAGTTTCTGCTAAAAAGGCCTGAAGGGTGGAAGAGGGAATGGGCCACACTAGACAGATGTCACTAGAGATCATGTTGTCAAAACTCAAAATTGAGACACCTGGTCTTAAAAGCACCTCATTAAATCTTATCACAAGATCTTCAAGGGCATTGTGCTCTTTGTTCTGGGAAGTAAAAACTGATGCTGAAATGAGTCAGAGCAGGGACCTCTGGCATTCAGAAGTGCCCAAGTCCCAGGTTAAAAAGCAAAGGTAGTCAACTAGCAAGACCCTTTGGTAAATCTGCTCCTGCTTTGTCAGAATTCTGGCAATTTTCTCTGGTAACTGTACGAGGGGCTGTAGAGTGATCAGTTCCCTGCTAAGGCCAGTTGAACTTGAAGGGAAGGCATTGGAATTGGCCACAGAGGTGACTGGTTGGTACTCTCATGTAAGTGGAATCAAGCAGTATTTGTCTTTCTGTGACCATTTTCATTAGCCTCACATCTTTTTTTTTCTTTTCTTTTTATTTTCTTTTATTATTATTACACTTTAAGTTCTAAGGTACATGTGCACAATGTGCAGGTTTGTTACATATGTATCCATGTGCCATGTTGGTGTGCTGCACTCATTAACTGACATCCTTAAGGTTCATCCATGTTGTCCCATATTTCAGCATGTCCTTCTTTTTTAAGGTTGAATAATATTCCATTGTATGTATGCACATTTTATTTATCCATTCATCTGTTGATGAACATTTAGGTTATTTCTATATCTTGGCTAGTGTGAATAGAGCTACAAAGAACACAGAAATGCTAATATCTCCTCACTCCAAAGACTCTGAGACCGTATTAGAAGGCAGTTCTGAAGAGGACAGGTGTGACTCAAGTCTGGGAACCCTTAGGAAGGAGGCACTATAAAGGATCTGGAGGCTTACTTGAAAGTAAAACGCCAATGGCTGACATCCCTGTGGCCACTGGGGCACAGAAGGGGGGATAAGAAGGAAAGGTAGGTTTCTATGGAGTCCTGGGATCAGGACATTTTGCACTCTTGGGCTATTTTTCAAAGGCATCTTCCCTCCCTAGTATAACCCCACACCAAGAGTTTTCTATTCTACATCTTATTTCTTTTAGACTTAATTTATTTTACCTTGAATATTAAAACACAAAATTTCAAAAAAATAAAAAGGCAGACCTAGCAGGTGGAGATCCTCTCTTAGGTAACTGGACTTTGACTGGGAGCTGGGGGGAATTACCACAGGGCCTCCTGGAGTGGAGGAAAACTGCCCTATATTGCCCAAGGTGTCTTTTTGGACTGGAAGGAGGATATCTGAGAAAGCCTTAACCCCAGAGAGATTGCAGGCTTGAGCAGGTGAGGCTGCAGTCCCTGTTGAAAGGAAGAAAAGATTTCCCACCTCTGATGGATTTCAGCTTCTGCTCATCCGTGGCACTCTGAGGAAACTTGTAAAGCAATTTCACTGGGGTGCCTGGCAGCTGCCGCTATTCTGAAAAGGAGCAGATGGCAGATTGTGTTGAAGAGTAAGGGGGAATGATTCCTTACTTGACACCCCATCCAAACACTCCACATTCTAAGGAGGGAAAGATTCCTGAGACAGGTGCTCCAAACATAAACATGGAGGCAGGTTATAAATCTCTGATGTTTTTTAACTTTTCTTTCATGATTTTCCAGTGACAAAGTTATCTTTGGTCTGATTGTCAGAGTAATTCAAATGATAAATTGTATTTATCTTTGAAGACGTATAATCTGAGTTACCCTCCCTGTTCTCTTTTTATTAACAACAATAAAGCAATATGATATTAATATCTTCCTGTTACATTAGTGAACAAACAAAAATTATAGAGGAAAGTATTTTTCTACTCATAGTACTCTGCAATGTTACAAAACTTTAAAAAACAAAACTTAGAAAGTATTGTGGAAGAGAAGAAAACATTATCTTGGTTTGACAGATAAAATAGTTTCCTAGAGAAAAGATTATTTGAAATGGCCTAGAAAAGTATACAAAATTTTTAACTATTAAATGGAATTTTGGGAAGACAACACCTCCATTATGAGAAAAGATTCAAAAGAAAGAGAGTTCTTGTTTAGAAAAGAATGTTTCTTTTCTTTTAAAACATTAAAATGAAGACAACTGCAACAAATGCCATGTGGTTGCAAATGTTTATTGATGTGTGTTTTGACTTGTTTTTTTATAAATGGGTTTATAGATCCCAAAGATGAGGCAGAATTTTTTCTGATGACTTGATGAGTTGTACATTTCCAGGGTTGGAGAAGAGACATCCTAAAATCCCTAAAAAACCACTGGAAGTCCTCCAATTTATATTTCAAATTGTTAAATGAAAATATCTTCACAATAAAGTGAGGAGGCGAGTGCAGGGTGCCAGCAGCAGAGAGACAAATTTACTTCACCTTTTGCACATCTATGTTTTTAGGGAGAGATATATTAACCAATGAAAGGCCTCTTCTAGGATTTTGCCCTTTCAGATTGGAGCAAATAGTCTAGCCTTGGGTATATTGATACATGCTAAGGAGGTGTTTGTTAAATAAATGTGTCCTCTATGGAAAGGAACTGATGATAGTGAAAAGGCTATCAACACACCATGGTCAAAAGTATTCAATCTAAATGGCCTGGCACTAAGATTTGCGTCTTTCACAGATTTGCCAGTAAACTGTTAACAAGGTGCACCTGCTGGTAAAACAAAACTGGTATAAAACAATTATCCAAATATTTTCAAACAAATAGTCATTTCAACAGTTTTTTCAGATTTATTCAACCGCCTGCTTCACTTTTTCCCTGGCGATAGTAAGAAGCTGGTAAAAATTGGAGGTTCACTACTGGGGGAAAAATAAAGAATAAGAAATTTAAAAGGAGAAACAATTTATATCTAGCCAAACCAAAGTCAAAATGCAATAGCTGAGGATTCTTGTTTAGGTGTAAAGCATCACTATGTGGAGCACTTCGGAGTGAACCATCTCTACACCCATCAGATCTTAAGCTTCTTGATGGCCCGTTATTTTGTACATTGTATGGACAATGTACAAAGGATTTCAATGCAATCCTTATTTGGATTGAATTGAATGTTACTTGTGTTAATTACTTGCTGACCTAGAAGCTCTAGCCTGAACTTGCACAATCCCTACCAAAACGTATTAGGATACATTCTGAGGAGGTTAATGTCTGGTATAAATGATTAACGATTCAGTTTTATCACTTGTTAAAATTTGTTTATATTTTTGGTCCTATGAAGTTTTCTAACTAAAAGGCTTCATGTGAACTATCAGCATGAGTTTACCAGGCTGCCTTACTTGTATCTTTAATTTCCATCTAATCAAAAAAGAAAAAAAAAACAAGTTTATAGGGGTCCTTCCAGTACACCATGACTCAAGTTTCCTAGTACCATCTAATTTGTAACTTTACCTTTCTCTGACATCAACATCTTGATGGAATTAAAGACTAACGTTTTTCATAATTTAACTTGCCATCAGGATGCAATGAAACCAGAGCAGAAAAACAAATACACAGTGGCTTCAGAACAGGAAGCTTTGTACATAACTCAAAGGAACTCAAGCAAAGAGAATGTAATTGCATGCTGAAATCAAAATGATTATTGATCTACAAATCCTTACCTATATACAAAAAGAAAAAGTATTTTGAGGACAAAGGACACCCAATCTACCCAATTGTAACTTACTGGCCTTTTGTTGTCATGTGAATTAATTGATGAATAAGGAAAAGGCCCCTTTGGTTTTCTATGCACCTGTGTGTGTGTATTCTTAGTGACTGATTTTAATTCAAATCATTATTCAATATAGTTTCAGATATCATAGGCTGAAAATTAATAGCCCTGTTTTCAGCTTCTTCCTAGTAAGAAATTCAGCCATTGCTTTTACCATTCATTAAAGTTTACTGATATTAAATAAGATTTTTAAAAAGTAAAAATTAATGTACATAGAAGTACAACCTGGCATATCATAGATCCTGCTTCGATTTCTATTTCCTAGAACACTTCTGATATGGTTTGGCTCTGTGTCCCTACCCAAATCTCATCTCGAATTGTACTCCCATAATTCCCATGTATTGTGGGAGGGTCCTGGAGGGAGATAATTGAATCATGTGGGCCGTTTCCCCCATACTGTTCTCATGGTAGTGAATAAGTCTCATGAGAAATGATGGTTTTATCAGGGGTTTCTGCTTTTGCATCTTCCTTACTCTCTCTTTGCCTCCTGCCATCTATGTAAGACGTGACTTGCTCCTCCTTGCCATCTGCCATGATTGTGAAGGTTCCCCAGCCACATGGAACTGTAAGTCCAATTAAACCTGTTTATTTTGTAAATCGTCCAGTGTTGGATATCTCTTTATCAGCACCATGAAAATGGACTAATACAGTAAATTGGTACCAGTAGAGTGGGGTGCTGCTGAGAAGATACCTGAAAATGTGGAAGCAACTTTGGAACTGGGTAACAGGCAGAGGTTGGAACAGTTTGGAGGGCTCAGAAGACAGGAAAATGTGGGAAAGTTTGGAACTTTCTAGAGACTTGTTGAATGGCTTTGCCCAAAATGCTGATAGTGATATGGACAATAAGGTCCAGGCTGAGGTGGTGTCAGATGGAGATGAGGAACTTGTTGGGAACTGGAGTGAAGGTGGCTCTTGTTATGTTTTAGCAAAGAGACTGGTGGCATTTTGCCCCACCCTAGAGATTTGTGGAACTTTGAACCTGAGAGAGATCATCTAGGGTATCTGGTGGAATAAATTTCTAGGCAGCAAAGCATTCAAGAGGTGGCTTGGGTGCTGTTAAAAGCATTCAGTTTTAAAAGGGAAACAGAGCACGAAAGTTTGAAGAATTTGCAGCCTGACAATGCAATAGAAAAGAAAATCCCATTTTCTGAGGAGAAATTCAAGCCAGCGGCAGAAAATTGCTTAAGTAACTAGGATCCAAATTGTAATCCCCAAGACAATGGGGAAAATGTCTCCAGGGCATGTCAGAGGTCTTCACAGCAGCCCCTCCCATCACAGGCCCAGAGGCCTAGGAGGAAAAAGTTGTTTTGTGGGCCAGGGCCAGGCCCAGGGTCCCCGAGCTGTGTGCAGCTTATAGACTTGCTGCCCTGTGTCCCAGCTGCTCCAGCCATGGCTGAAAGGGGGCCAGTGTAGAACTTGGGCCGTGGCTTCAGAAGGTGCAAGCCCCAGGCCTTGGCAGCTTCCATGTGGTATTGAGCCTGCGGGTGCAAAAAAGTCAAGAATTGAGGTTTGGGAACCTCCACCTAGATTTCAGAAGATGTATGGAAGTGCCTGGATTCCCAGAGAGAAGTTTGCTATAGGGGCAGGGCTCTCATGGAGAACCTCTGCTAGGGCACTGCAGAAGGGAAATGTGGGGTTGGATCCCCCACACAGAGTCGCTACTGGAGCACCACCTAGTGGAGCTGTAAGAAGAAGGCCACCATCCTCCAGACCCCAGAATGGTACATCCACCAACAGCTTGCACCTTGCATATGGAAAAACCTCAGACACTCAGCGCCAGCCTGTGAAAGCAGCTGGGACAGAGGCTGTACCCTGCAAAGTCACAGGGGCGGAGCTGCCCAAGACCATGGGAACCCACCTCTTGCATCAGCGTGACCTGGATGTGAGACCTGGAGTAAAAGGAGATTGCTTTAGAGCTTTAAAATTTGACTGCCCATTTGAATTTTGAACTTGCACAGGCCCTGTAGCCCCTTTGTTTTGGCCGATTTCTCCCATTTGGAATGGTTGTATTTACCCTATGTCTGTACCCCCATTGTATCTAGGAAATAATTAGTTTGCTTTTGATTTTACAGGCTCATAAACAGAAGGGATTTGCCTTGTCTCAGATGAGACTTTGGACTGTGGATTTTTGAGTTAATGCTGAAATGAGTTAAGACTTTGGGGGACGGTTGGGAAGGCGTGATTGGTTTTGAAATGTGAAGACATAAGATTTGGCAGGGGCCAGGGGTGGAATGATATGGTTTGGCTCTGTGTCTCCACCCAAATTTCATCTTGAATTATACTCCTATAATTCCCATATGTTGTGGGAGTGACCTGGTGGGAGATAATTGAATCATAGGGGCAGTTCCCCCATATTGTTCTCATGGTAGTGAATAAGTCTCATGAGATCTGATGGATTTATAAGGGGTCTTCGCTTTTGCATCTTCCTCACTCTCTCTGCTTACTGCCATCTACGTAAGATGTGACTTGCTCTTCCTTGCCGTCCACCATGATTGTGAGGCTTCCCCAGCCACGTGGAAATGTAAGTCCAATTAAACCTCTTTATTTTGTAAATTGCCCCCCAACTGGGGTTTGTCTTTATCAACAGTGTGAAAATGGGCTAATACAACTTCATTAGCCTTGTTCATAAGAAATTTTGGTGCATCTTATTTAGAATAAACTTCTCTATAATTGCTCACTGTATCAGCCAGGATTTAGTTAGAACACAGAAGTAACACTAGTAATTTGAATAGAGAAGACGAAGATAAAGAATTAATCACCAATAAACATACGTAAGTACTAAAAGGTGTAAAAGAAAACTCTAAGGGGTCCAGAGATAGCAGGTTTTAAAACAAACAGCCACACTATCTAGGCTGAAGAGAGATGACAATGTAAGAACAATAACTTAGCAGAGGATCCCCTCAAGATTGAGGTTCAGATCTCTTTAAAGAGAGCAGGAACAGGCAGCTTCCAGGAGCAAAGACACTTGCCAGAGGGCACAGATCATAGCTGGTGGGCCCGCAAGTAGGGAGAATATGACGTGAGAGTGTGGCTGGCTGGAGCTGATTCATGAGGGCCAGTAGGCTCAGGTGCTGCTTTATAAGAAAAGAGAACAAAAACCTGAAGGGAAAGTGCCTTCCTGCTGCTATTGCCTTGCAGTTTCACTCAGGCTCTTACTTTAGTTGAAGCATTATGCCAACTGGCAAAGCAGAAATGTTTACAGAGTGTCCATCTGATATCACAAAGAAAGGCAAATAATAAAAGAAAGATATAGGGCTGAGAGTCAAGAAATAAGTAATTGGCACACTCATATATATGATTAACCTATCTTAGGTGCCCAAGTTTTTTTTTTTAATGTAATGGCCAATATACGTTTTCTTTTATCCTCTAAATCAAGGCTAATAACTTGCATGATCCTAAAAGCCCAGAAGATTACCCAAATGAGTAAAACAGTATAGATATAAGACAATAAGGAGTGGGATGAATCATGGCGAAGCAGAGGCAACAAGCCTGACCTCCTAAAAGTGATCCAATTCATAGATATATGTCTGCAGGCTGTATGGGGAGCCGGTTCACAACTGGTGCATGGAAACCCAACAATACTGTGCTCATAATTATAAAACTAGATAATGAAGCTAGTAAAAACCAGAGGATTTTATTTCGTTGTGTGGCTTTTGGGGGTTTTTTGTTCTGTTTTGTTTTTGGTATGGCCAGTGAAAACTATCATTCTCAAGTTAGCTATGGAACCACAGATTAAATTACTCATCCAGTAGATTGGAAAGGATTTATCATTTATCTACTGTTTAAATGTCTCCTGTGAGTCTTCTGAATAAATAATTCATAGTATTTAACTAGATATATGTGCGGGTAGGTTTTTAGTTAATTGAAAGCAATCATTTTTATTTTGTGTCGGAAACAAAGGAAGTAAAGGAAGCAAGGTTTCTTGTATTTTAATATTCTACATGTTATGCCTAATTTGAATTAGGATACATTTCCACATTGGCAATTCCCTTGTTTATGATTTAAACAGCAATGACAATAGTAGCATCAGATTCTATTACAATTACTTTGTGGAGGTAAGAAAAGAAATAACCACTTAAAGCATTGTAATTACATCAATGTTATTAAATCCTCTACGTGTGTTTTTAAAGGTCAAAATTCGAACATTAATTACCTTTCTGCACTGAAGCATGAAACGGCTTCAAAGTCCTTAGCTAAACAAGGATTGTGACTAAATTAGTGAGGGTGAAAACTAGACCCGAGAGCAACTACAAAAAGATTTGGCTATAAAGAAAAGAATTATGTTATATAGAACCATATGTTTAGTATTCTCAAACTGGACTTTATTTCATGTGACTTTATTTTTCTTTTGAATGAAGATAATTTGTTCAATATATAACTAAATGCATCTTACATTTTATACCTTCATAAGATTGTTCATATGTGTACAAAACTGCAACTCTCTTTGTAAAACCTTTGGTTCCAGTTTCTGATTTGGAAAATATCTTCATTGTAACTATATAATAGCAATACCACATTTATCCACAGTTGAAAAACAAAAGTAGTCTTAGATATCTAGATTTAAAAATGAAGTACATTAGATGTATTCTACAAAGTGTCACAAATGTACTTACTCCTATTTAACTTTTGCAGTTCAGTTGGAACACAGAGTGGTATGGTAGAAATTCAGAGGCTCTTATCACACAAGACTACTTTCAAACTCTAGCCATGCCTTATCCTACTGATGGGAAATATACCCAATTGCTCAGCCCAGATTTTCTCATCTGTGAAGACAATTTTTAACTTGTAGAGCTAGGGTGAAGATTAAAAGATATACTCCATGAAAATCACTCAAAACAGTGCTTGGCACAATAAACATTAGCTTTTTAATTTGAAATACACCATGATTTTTTACTTGAATACCCACGAGTTTTTAGATCTATGTATTAGGACTAAAACAATGTAATAATGTAGACTATTTTAGGTAAATCAGACACTTTTATTTCATTTTATTTTATTTTATCTTATTTGAGACAGGGTCTCACTCTGTCACCTAGGCTGGAGTGCAGTGGCATGATCTCAGCTCACTGCTACCTCCGCCTCCCGGGTTCAAGTGATTCTCCTGCCTCAGACTCCCGAGTAGCTGGGACTATGGGTGCCCGCCACCACTCCTGGCTAATTTTCGCATTATTAGTAGAGATGGGGTTTCACCACGTTGGCCAGGCTGGTCTCGAACTCCCGACCTCAAGTGATCCGTCTGCTTCAGCCTCCCAAAGTTTTGAGATTAAGGTGTGAGCTACCACGCCTGGCCACTTATTTTATATTACAACAAATTTGTTTCCTTTTCCATTTATTTCATCTCCCACCCTCTGCTAGTTGCTACCTTCCATTTTGTTCTACTTATTTTCACATTTTTTTTTTCTGTAGACCACCTGCATCTTTTTCCAATCACTTCAAATATTCTTAAAATATCTGTGGGAACTTTTGGTCTCTGTATTAGTCTGTTTTCATATTGCTATAAAGAAATATCTGAGACTGGGCAATTTATAAAGGAAAGAGGTTTAATTGACTCACAGTTCTGCATGCTGGGGAGGCCTCAGAAAACTTACAATCATAGCGGAAGAGGAAGCAAACACATCCTTCTTCATGAGGCAGCAGGAGAGAGAACTGCAGAGAAAGGGGGAAGAGCCTCTTCTAAAACCATTGAGTCTCATGAGAACTCACTCACAAGAACAGCATGGGGGGACAACCCCCATGATTCAACTACCTCCCACGAGGTCCCTCCCCGAACACGTGGGGATTACAATTCTGGTTATAATTCAAGATGAGATTTGGGTGGGGACACAGAGCCAGACCATATAAGTCTTCCACTCCAAAACTGAACATATGTTTTCTTTTCTTTTCTTTTCTTTTTTTTTTTTTGAGATGGAGTCTCGCTCTGTCGCCCAGGCTGGAGTGCAGCAGCGCCATCTCGGCTCACTGCAAGCTCTGCCTCCCAGGTTCACGCCATTCTCCTGCCTCAGCCTCCTGAGTAGCTGGGACTACAGGTGCCCGCCACCATGCCCGGCTAATTTTTTTTCCATTTTTATTAGAGACGGGGTTTCACCGTGTTAGGCAGGATGGTCTGGAATTCCTGACCTTGTGATCCGCCCGCCTCGGCCTCCCAAGGTGCTGGGATTACAGGCATGAGCCACCGTGCCCGGCCAGAACATATGTTTTCATGAGGAGACTTTCTGACCTAAAACATCAGGTTCACGGTTGGACATCACCATTTATTCATGCAGAAGTCCATGATTATGACTATAATGGAAAAAACAAGTCTAATTCAGCACTATTGATCAGTAAGAAGTCTATATAACTACATAGACAAACATCTGGTCAACTGTCAGATATTACTTTAAAAGACTAACTGGTGGTGTCTTTCGCTCATACATGCAACTTATTTACTGACTGCGACAATGCCTAAGTGTACAATTTTAAAGAATGTTTAAATGGCTTCAGAGCACTATCGCACTCACCATTTTAGTGGCTATATTTCACATACATCATCTAAGTGCAAGATGAAAATGAGTTGACATGAAAAGAAATTATAATGCTATGGGAGGCACCATCAACAAATGACAGAAAAAGGGCAGCAAAAGTGAGGCAACTGCAGCCATCCAGACAGAATTTCGTTTTCTTTCTTTTTTTTTTTTTTTTTGAAACGGAGTCTCGCTCTGTCGCCCAGACTGAAGTGCAGTGGCACGATCTCGGCTCACTGCAACCTCCACCTCCCAAATTCAAGTGATTCTCCTGCCTCAGCCTCCCTAGTATCTGGGATTACAGGTGTCTGCCACCTTGCCTGGCTAATTTTTGTATTTCCAGTAGAGACCAGGTTTCACTGTGTTGGTCAGGCTGGTCTCAAACTCCTGACCTCAGGTGATCCACCCTCCTCAGCCTCCCAAAGTGCTGGGATACAGGTGTGAGCCACTGCACCCGGCCCAGACAGAATTTCTAAGTAAGGGTTTAAGTTCTCGTGGCTTCTCTCTGAAGATCTTCTTCTACCTATTATCAGGCCCTCTTAACTTGCAACCCTGCCGCCATCATTCCACCAACCTCATATGTCCGGATCAAAATTCCCTGACAAGGATAATCCAAAAGTTCTCTCCCCTCTCAGTAGAGACAAACTCCCATTTCTTCAGTTCACCTCTTCTTGGTGACCAGTATTATTTGAAAGGAAAGAAGGAAGAATATCTAATTTAGTAATTCTGACTAATGTGTGAACTTTTCTGTTGGTACTAACAATTTAAAAGAAGAGTGTTGTAAATCAGACTAACCTTTACAGATAGTATCAACACCTTTAAGAATTATACTCCTGGGATCCCAGAACTGCCTGTCCTGTGCTGAATATAGACTTTCACCTATCACCTGATGAGAAAACATTTGGAGCTTTCTCATGACAGTGCTGCCTGCCAGCCAACAGTTGCATTTTCAAAGTTTTGCCATCCTAATTTGCCCATAGCACTGTTGGTAAAATATTTATAGTTTGTTGTACTTTTGTCTTATTATTTTAGAAGAGAAAAATATACAGAAAAATGAAAGAGAAGAAGGTGAGGGTCAAATTGAATACAATTAAGGCAAAGATTGACACCATCGTGTATGCCAGATGAAGACCCTCATTGGACTTACATAACAATAACAGGTTCAACCATTTAGGAAAAGGACATTAATGAATGCACATTAGTAACTGCATGTTAAAAACAAGAGCCTGTTGCAAGTTTCTTCTAAAGGCACAAAGAAAACAAGATGCCAATAGAGGTTTGAAATCACGATGCAAGAACCGTCAAGTTTACATGATTCTTAATCCCTCATCAAGTGAATAAAATGATTCGAAGTTGAAACGGGAGAGGAATGTTTGAGAAAGCCATTTGTGTGCTAAGGGCACACGAGGTGCAGTGGTGGAGGTATTTCCCCTTTCAACTGAACTCCGCAGAAGGACTTTAAAAAGCTAATGTGTGTCCTATGCAGTTTGGGGGACATAATGAATTAGTGTCTGACTCTCACCTGGAAATCTAAAGGGCAATAAACGCAATAAACAGGCTAGGCAGAACACAGAATGGGGGAACACAGAATATGTGGCAGGTTGAGCAGCCTACACTCTCAATACTTGGCAAAGCAAAAACAAGCACTTTTTTCAAGAAGGGGGAAGAGAGAGAGAGAGTGCACATCCATGCTGTCACAGGTTTATCTTACATCTTATTCAAAAGACTTGCCTAGAAAAGCTAAGACTCAGTAGAAAGGAGAGAGATTGAGAGAGAGAGAGAGAGGCAGATGTTTGGGGACTGAGGAAGGAGATGAAAAGTAGTGGTATAGAAGGAGTTTCTGGAGAGAGATCCCAAGAGATCTACGGTGAAGGAGTGTAGAGGAAGATCTCCAAATAATCTCTGAAAGCATAAGAAGAGACAACTTTAAACATTAGTCATAGCCAGACAAGAGAAAGCTATAAGATCAGCATCAGTGAGGTAAGAACTCTTCTGCTCCCCTTGCCTCTTTCTCCTTGATACCTTCCAACCTTGTGGGTGTCTGCAAATGTAAGTAACAAGATATGGAAGCAGGACTAGAAGTACAAAGTGAGGAGAGATTAGAAGACCCCTCTGTCCCACTACAGGCAGTTAAAGTGAGAATGTCTCAGACTGGGAAAAATTTAGCTATTAACTTTCAGAGGAACTGAGTCAGTAATCAATGAACCCCTGGCTTTAAGAAGCCAGTGGATAGAAATCAGGGGTTTGATGAACTTGAATGGGGAAAAAAATAGTTACACATATATTTTCATGGGCTTCTAACTGAAATGTAGCCTCTCCTTTAATTATGAATATAGGTAACACAACACAGTAGTATTGGCAGCACCTGCGCAGAAAAGAGTTAACATAGTAGGTCTGAGACTGCTATCCTTAGAATGGCCTGCTCGGAAGGTTAGTTTTCAGCTGGCATCTGGGAACTTCAATTTTGAGAGTGTTCTCAACCTTCCCTAACTCACAGGGACGAATCACTGTGCCTGGACAGTTTGTGCAAACAACATAGTTCACACTGAGCACCTACTTCCTTTTTGTGGGTTTGGAATTTCGAAACATGCTAGGTAGAGGGTACCTATGTGACCAGCTCTCAATAAAAGCCCTAAGCATGGAATCTAAAAAGGGTTTCCCTGAGCAGAAATAATCACACACATGTTGCTGAGTTTTTATTGTTGGGAAAAGAGTATATCCCGTGTGGCCCCTCATGGGAGGAAGAGACCACAAAGTGGCCTGCATGTGGATTCCTCTACCTGTGTCTTTTCTCCCTGTGACCCAGCCATACACCCTTACTATATCGCCGTAATGTACAACTGTGAGTACAAGTACCTGTGGAATGCTGTGAGACCTTTTAGCAAATATCTGAATGAGAGGGTGGTCTTGGGAACAACGACACAATGGTGGCAGTGGTGGGATTTGCTAGAATGACCTCAATTCACTGAAATCTAGCTACAGCGTTATGTGGGGAAAAGAGAGAGAGGGGCAGGGAATTATGAAACCCTGGTACCTGAGTGGCTATGGCATTAACCATAATATGAAACAGCAGCTGAGCAGCTGTCTGTGATCAGAGGTAAAAAGTTACCTATGGAAATTGGAAATGATAGATTCATCCCAGGAGAGTTGGCTCTCTGGATACCCTAGGTGCTTTTGACCATACAGAGTTGGCTCTGCTGAAGTAAGGGGGGTGGGGGAGGGTAGGAAATAGTAGCATAGCCTAGGTGATGATAGCTTTATTTTTTGTAGTCTCTCCCGCTCCCTAACACCCTCGCAGGAGGAGAAAGGGCCCAAACATTCTGTGCAATGGGCTTTGGATGTGCCAAATATCATAAAATGCAGTTTGTAGTTGTTCTTTCCTCCAAGTAGAGAGAAAAAAAAGAATTAAGTCTGTTTCCAGGGCTGGAGCAAGGATTTAGATAAAGCAGAGGAGAGAGAGACAGAAAGAGAGAAAGAGAAAGAAAGGAAGGAAGGAAGGAGGGAGAGAGGAAGTAAGGAAAGAAAGAAAGAGGGAGGGAGGGAAGGAAGGAAGGAAGGAAGAGAGAGAGAAAGGAAGGAAGGAAAGAAGGAAGGAAGGAAGGAAAGAAAAAGAGAAGAAAGAAAAAGAGAAGAAAGAAAGAAAGAGAAGAAAGAAAAGAAAGGGAGAAAGGGAGGAAGGGAGGAAAGGAGGGAGAAAAGTAGGAAGGGAGGAAGGGAGGGAAACCCACTGCAGCTATTTCTTCAGCCTAGCTGCTGCTGCTCCCCTCCCTTTCTCTTCCATCCCAGCTGGGTTCTCCTGGCAGCTGTGATGTGAACCCTGTAAATGGAAAATTTACTGCTAGGGATTTTAGTAAACTTGTAATGAGAAAAAAACAGGAATTTTAATTCACAGCTTTGCATTTGTGGCTATTGCATGTAGATGTATGATGAAAACTGATGTGCAATGTTATGTGCCTATAATTTCATAAATACTAGAAGGGTCATCTCAATCAGGAAAAGCTGCAAAGAAAAAGTGTTAATGAAACACAGCTCCCTTGCTTTTTTGCCACAGGTGTGCGGATTGGAATTTATACTCTTGGTATTGGAAACAAGGCTCAGTAATGGGTAATTTTTTTTTTTTTGCCATAATTTTGCCTACTGGAGCCTCTGGAAAAGGGAGCAAATCTCCAAATGAAGACACACTTTTGGGGTTTTCAAAGCAGGTTTCGGGGGTTAGGGAGTTGTGGGGTTTTGTTTGTTTTTGCCAATAAGCTCTTGTGAAATCAGGTTTCTGACCCTTAGAGGCTGATGATTTTCTAGCCTGACATGCATATTTTTGCACGGGTCAATTTGAACAATCTGGCCTAACAGGGTAAAAAGTCCTTAGGAACAGCCTTGCCTGTTACTTGGACTTGAAACACAGGTATCTGGCCTACAGCGTCTTAGCTTTGCTGCTGCTGCTGCTGAAGAAAAGCCTCTAGCTTTTTTGAATACTGAATTCACAGATCCTAATTCCCTGGACCTGAATGAAACCTGATACTGCTGGCTATAGGCTATTTCAATTTCAGCACTGAGCTATGCTGAACTGCAAGTCGGCACAGGCTCAATGAACAGAAGTCAGTCTCTGGAACTGCCACAAATTTAAGACATCCCTGTGGGGTCACAGCTATAAAACATCATGGATGCTAGCTGACCGTCTGGATCACCTGCAGATGCCCTAGAGAAAAAGGCTTGTTCTCCGATGGGACCATTAGAAATGGAGCTGCTGATGGACTCGATATTTCTGATACGGGATACAAGAGCCTGATTGCATTCCTAACTTGTGATTCTAGCCGAAGGCTGCAATTTAGGGAAGCGCACACCACAGGGTATGTGACCCCTCTGCCCACCCCTGATAGATCAGACTCTCAGGGATGTCTCATGGCTGTTGACTTGTGTTCCACTTTCCGGGTTAGTTACAGTTTGCAACAATGGACTAATAGCCTGACTTTACTTCCCTTGCCTTTCTCCTATTGTACACAACTTAGTAAGGCAGTTTGATCATCCAATGCAGCTGTCCTCAGAAAAGGATTGATTTTTGCTAGGTGTTCACTAAATAAACGATCATGGAAAAAGGCTTGGGCGGGTATGTAAACCCATTTTGAAAAAATATTGAAAATCAGGATTTTGCCCTGACCACTTCCTGTGTCTTTCTGGTTAAGTTGTATTAAAACGTTACTCTGTGAAAATGCTTCTGTCCCTCTTACACACAATCCTTCCAGAAGGTCTGGGTGAAAAGAGAAGTGATTAGGAAAAGTTACCTAAAGTTAGGATTATTGAATGGGGCACATTGATTTTGTAACAGTCAAGAAAAACAACCCTGACACCTGGGAAGGCTCAGGGGAGGAAGTAGGGCATTAATGATTTTTTGCTTTTTGGAACTGCTTCTGGAAGCTTTCCCCTCTTTTCGAAGAAAACTCTTGTGCTGCTTTTGCAAGTCCTGCAGGCGCTTTGGACTCAGACCAAGGGCTGAGCCCAGACGGCACGTGACAGCGTGACTATGAGCTGGCAGCAGAGGGCCAGCTTCCACTGCATGTCCCCGCAGAACATGTGCAGATGCCATCTACACTCACCAGGCAGATGCAGTAGTGTCACTGACAGAACTATTTGAGACTGACAGCCCCAGCCAGACCCTCTAAAACCAGGGGCTGAACTGAATTACTTTCACCGGACTGAATTACTTTCACCTTGGGGCAGGAGGCACCTCGGTGGGAGGCCGCACTGGGGGCTGCCTAACCAATGCATATCCTGCTGGAGTGCCCTCATATTTTTAACTCTTTGTTTCTAGGGGACCACATGAGCCCTCGGGGATTGTGTGTGTGTGTGTGTGTGTGTGTGTGTGTGTGTGCGCGTGCTGTGACTATCATGATGCTTGCTTCGGCCCTACTGCATTCCTCTGAGAGCCTGATTTTGAGAAAATGTCCATAGGATTCAGTAGACTGCCAAAGGGGTCTGCACAAAAGAAAGCTTAAGACTTCCTGCAATGGGTTATTACCCTAGACTAGATACACTCATTAATAACAGGCAATTTATTGCCCATAAACAAATAGACATATAGTAGCCTAGATTTTATCTGGACACAAAGAAAAACTAGTTCTATGGATTATAATTAAAGGGGCAGCAGGAGATAACAATAAAGTTGCTTTATGATTTCATGCCATGTTGTTCAATATACCAGTTACAAACATAATGCATCTAAAAGATGAAGTGTAATTAGTGGTTTTATAACGATGTTGCACTTTCTGGAACTATAACCCCTCGTTATAGCATGTGTGTTCCCTGTGGATCTTTAAATCCATAACTGTGTACAAAAAAATCCCCCAATAAAACAGAAAATCTCCTCTTTCACTTCTGCATGTCTTTATAAGCAATCTTTACAGATTGCTTCTTGACTCCAGTTGGATACAAACACAGTCTTCCATACAGCTGATGGAAGTGGAAATGAACATAGAGCAAAGTGACCTCCCACTGATACTGGCACATAATTACATTCAGTGTCATGATGTTACTTCCAAAGATACTTTTTGCTTATGTTGGCTAGGTTTTAATAGTTTTTGAGGCCTTACTTAAACCTGCTGAAGCTTTTTTCAATCAAGTTAATGGTTAAGACCTTAAAATTTATTATAACAATATGTACAAATTTGATTTGAGCAGGTTCCATGAAATTGCTACACTTGTGAAAATAGCTTATTATACTAGTACCCTGCTAGTTTTTTTTTTTTAAAGATGTACAGAGCTATGTTACCTGTTGGCAAATGTCTTCTTTAACGATGGAACAGAGAAGTTTGTAACTGTCTGGAATGAAAGTATTTCTTTAATTGAATACAAAAATACTCTGCATGTAAAAATATTAAGAAAGTTTATTTTAAAATATTTTACACTCTTTTGCCCACAGCTCTTTATTCTTCCCTCATGGTGAACTGCACTACTGCACTTATGTGGCCCACACACCTTTATAACTTTGTACAGAGCATTTCCAGCATCATATCATCCATGCTGACTGTGCCAATGATGGGCCTGAAGAACAGTTCGGCAATGACATTGGCATTGATGAATCTCAGCAGGAAAAGGGTACTATTAAGTTCGATGAATCTGTCATGGGGCCCTCGGTGCGTCATCCTGACGTGTTCACTGAGTATTTGCTGAGTTCCCCACTGGAGTCCCTGAATGTACTTCACGCACTGCAGGCCCGGCACGTCTGGAGGGAGAAAAATCTCTTTGTTATAAAACAGCTCACCACAGAGTCCTTTGCTAGCTTTTTAAAAATAGCCATTTCTGTTTCGTCCCAATTAAACAAGACCCAAAGCTTCCTGGTTAAAAGGGTAAAATGCCAAACCAGTCTAAGTTTTCAGAAGCAACATGTCCAAGAATGAAACATCATGTGATTATTCTTACTTAATATTTACTATGTTTGTATGCACACGTTTGCAAATACACTGGCCATGAGCCAACAAATGCACACAATTTAATAGGACAGTAGAATATAGTTTAATGAATCATCATTCCAGTTCACTTTCTATGCAAATATGAAGAAGTTCATGATATTTCAAGAGGTGGGCACTTTACCTATGAGAAACAAGCCATGATAAACAAGAAGTGTTGCCGGATGACAAATGTTTTTACCATTCTTCTTTGAACTTTCCATCATTATACTGATCGTTCAGCCAATGGTGGTAAACTTCACAGCCACAAACTTTGACACACAGTTTCATTTTACCTATTTGCCTGCAGGCCAATATTAGTCTAGAGGCCCGAATAATTTGAAAGCTAACACTGGCCACTTAGCTCATTGTACCATGATTTCTGTATTGGGGAAGATTTTGAAAAAAACAAAAGAATGATTCTAATGAGTGTTCAAAAAGGCTCTTCTCAAAAATATTAAAGTAAGAAGTTTTTGAACATTCTTATAGTCATTAAAAGTTTAAAAAGCAAACATGAAAACATCACGAATTGTACTATGATTCAAAAATAACTTTTGTAATAGAAAACACATGACCTTTTGCAGTATAGTGTGATACCTGAGAAAAAGTGAATGAAATACAATGCAGGAAAGTTTAAGTGCATGTAAGTTTTTATAAGGAAAGTAATAAGAGGAGGCTGCTTTTGAAGGTCCTTTGATCTTCCATGATAATAATATCATTGCAAAGTTCGTTAACTTGTATTCAAGTAATTAGCAGTTGACCACTTGGTTTAAATGATGTTAATGATGATTGCAATCATTTTCCTTCCCTTTTCCAAAAAAGTTCAACAGAAAAGCATTTTAAAAGCACCATGCCAATCATCACAGAGCAGCAGAACCAGTGTTCTTTAAAAAAATAATAATGGTAATAAGTGAGAGGCACTCCTATTAGAGGCGAATATCAAATCTCATAAACAAAATAAGAACAAAAATAAAGCAACAAGTTTAATCCATATTCCAGTTCTGATTACCCTAGTCCACACATTATCATCCCCTACTATCTACAGCTTGAGATCCAGGCTTAAGACCCAATTTTGTTGTATTTGAATTCCATTGATGAAAGTAGGAAGAGGCTTGCATGAAACTCCACCAGAAATCTGAAGCTTCTCTAGGTCTAGATTCATGGCTTGTGAAAACTTCATCTTGTGTATGCCACATTACCTTTCTCTGTGTTCACAATATACCCCTCCACCTTCTCCCCACCCAAGTGGTTCCCCCTACACAGACACACAAACTGGCCTTCAAAATAAGGTCAGGGAAGAGAAAATGCAAATGGACTCCACAGTTTTATATCTCCTTAAGTTTGAACCCATATACATATATATATATGTTTAAATTTATATATGGGATATACCAAGGATAAACAGCAAAGAGAGGCCACAACTCTTAATAGGCATTACCTTTCTCCCAAATATAGGTACATTTGTGTTTCAAACACACTCAGGTTAGCTCGTTAAACTCATACTGAGAGAGGATTAGGAAAAGTCAATCAAGAACAAGGAAGAAGTGTGTGTGTGTGTGTGTGTGTTAAAAGTATATAAAACAGAGTCAAGGGAAACTATTGATACTGAAACTAATGGAATGTAAATTTCTGGAAGCTGAGCCCCTCTCACCTTTATATCCCAACAGGACAAGGAACATAGTGGATGATTAATAACACTGGCTGAAGGAATAAGAAGACTGTTTTCCAAATTATCTTAAGAATCATCTGCGACACTTATTATGAATGCAGATTTGCAGACCCTGGGCCAGAGCTACTGAATCAGAATCTATAAGGCAGGAGCCTAGAAAGACTTTTATCTACTCCCTCCCACCCCCAACCACACACACACACACACACACAAGTACTTCTTACACACAGGCAAGTTTGGAAAACAATGGTATAAGCAAAAAGGTAACATATAACAGACACTGGGGTGAGCTGAGGTCTCTACGTCATGAAACATGAGGTTTGAACGAATTATTATCCCACCAAATACTGATCTATGCACCCTCAAAAATGCTAGGCAGGGGGCAGGGACTTAATCAGAGATTCTAGCACCAGGGAAAAAAGATACAAAAGGAGCATTATAAAAACTATCCCAACTCAAATTGCCTGGAAAATTTTGTTCCCACTTCAATCATTTTGAAAGGACGCTGGTTGAAGATGATTCTAGTAGTGAGAAACACCCAAGACAAGGTGCCTGGCTGTCCAGGGAGATGTTCCCCCAGTGATTTGGTTGCACTCTGGGGGACAGTGTGTCCAGCACCCAACAGACAACCTGAAAGTTTGGTGCAGCCAATATCCCACTGGGCCCAGAAGATAGGACCCTCAGGTGCCACAACACAACAGCCATTTACTTTGGAGTAAGGTCACTTGGGACCTTGGGACACATCTACCTACTCAGTAAAATGGGGTGGGGGAAGGCTACAGAGCAAAGAGGGTTGATTAGCAGGTCTGTAAAGTCTCTTTGAATTCTAAAATACGCTGCTCCTGCTCTCAGTCCCTAATGTGTCTTTTTTCCCTATCCCTTTGCCAACCTGATATTATTCACAGAGACTTGGAGGAAGGGATAGTCCAGATGCTTAGGACCATACAAGTAACCATTCAGAGGCAGGCCCATGAAACACTACATCTAGTGTCCTGTCTGGCAGTGTCCCTAGGGAATAGTCTCTCTATGGGACGCTTTAACAAATGTTTCCTTTTTTGCTAGCCTTAATAGATTTCCTCCCCCCAAAAAAGGTTCTAGTAAATTTCAGAATGGGTTTTCAGAAATCGATGTTGCAGAATCTTCAGTGAGCAAAAACTTTTTTTAGAAAAAGATATGCTCTGGACTTAAAAGAAAGCTGGAGAAGAAAGAATAACCATTTCCCATGAAGGCACAAACTTTTCTATAGTAAGAAAAGTGTAGAGAGCTAAGTACAAACCTAAACAAACAACTCCCCTCCTCTTGGCTGAGTTTCTGACAGCAGCCCACCCAGCAGAAGTGATTCCTGGAGCCCCCCACCCCAACTCTGCTGAGTTAGTCATGATTTCTTCACCTTTGCCCTGACACTCTCCTGATCACTGAAAGCTCGTTACTGCCCGCGCCCCTAGAGAGGCACTGCCCGATGCTTTTGTGAGCTGGGAAAAGCCGGCGCCCAAGGCCAGTACCCTTACCCGGGTTAAAGAGCACGGTCCCCTTGAGGTAGGCGTACTCCTTGGTACTGATGTTCAGACTCCAGCATTTGGAAAGAAAGCACTTGATGGCTTGGACCTGGGAGGCAGAGGGCACCTTCCTGGCCTCCGCCGGCGGTGCCAAATGGGGCTGCAGCGTGGACACGGGCAGTGGCTCGTTGCCCCCGGTCTCCCGCCGCCTGGTGGTGAGGATCTTCTGCAGCATGCTGGGCTCCGAGACTTCCACAGTCTCGAACTGCAAGCGGTCCTGGGCCAGCTCAAGCATGAGCAGAGACGCCCAGCAGTTGCGCACCAGCACCAGCTGCTGGTCCAGGGGCAGCACCTGGAAGCAGGGCAAGTACTTGACGAAGCGCAGCGTCTTCAACAGGCCCGCTGAGGCTGCCTCGCAGACCACCTGTGGACTCTTGAGCGCCACCGGCCGCAGCGCACCACAGGAGGTGTCCCACCAGGGGGCCCTCGGGCGCTCCTCCGGAGCCGTCTGCGCTTGATTTGTGCTCGTGGGCATGCAGTAGAGGGTGCTGCCCTGCTGCGGGTGGTCTTCACCGCAAAAGCAGCAGCGGTACAGAAGCGCCGTGGCCCGCCCGCCTGGTAGCGCCTCTCTACCCCCTGGCCTCTGCGCGAAGTAGGAGTGGTCCCACCACGCGCCCCCTGGCCGTGCCTCGGGCGCTGCCGGGGCCACGTGCGTTTGCTTTGCGCTAGTGAGCAAGCTGTAGAGGATGCTGCCCTGCCGCGGGTGGTCTTCACCACAAAAGCAGCAGCGGTACAGGAGTGCCACGGGCCGCCCACCCGGAAGCCCCGCTCTGCCCACCCCGAGATCAGAGCCGCACGAACAGCCCCAGCACGGACCCAGCGTCGCCTCGGGCGCCTTCGGTGCCGCGTACGTTTGCTTTGCGCTCGTCAGCATGCTGTAGAGGATGCTGCCCTGCCGTGGGTGGTCTTTACCGCAAAAGCAGCAGCGGTACAGAAGCGCCACGTTCCGCCCGCCCAGCAGCCCCTCTCTGCCCACCCCGGGCTCATCGCCGCACGAACAGCCCCAGCACTGATCCACCAGCCGCGTCTCTGGAGCCTCAGGAGCCGCGCGCGTTTGCTTCGCGCTCATAAGCATGTTGTAGAGGATGCTGCCCTGCCACTGGTGGTTCTCGCCCGCCATGGCCCGCGGCGCCCGCAGCCCAGTTCTGCCCAGTGGCTGCCTCCTGGGACCTATTTATACCTAGCGCGCACGCAGGCGCGTCGGCCGCCTCGGTCGCCTCGGTCTGGGCAAGGGCGCGGAGGCGGGCGGGGGGGACGCGGTGCTGCGCTCCGGTGTGTTCGCCCATGACCTCGGTGGTTCGAAGGGGCGGGTGCTCTTTAAAAGCTGGAAATGGAAGAGGAACAGCAGCGTGGGAGCTCCTGGACACTTCCCTCCTTCCTCTCATTACCCCTTTCCGTATCTCAGGAAGACCGGCGGAGAGCGAGCGCCTGGATGCTGTTGCAACTCTTTGCATTGAATCCTCGCATCTAATTTGTTCCCTTTATTGGGAGGGCAGGGGAAAAGAGGAAACATCTACTTCTATGCTCTTTGTAAGCTTCCATTAAGTTATCACAGTTTGTGTAACTTATATTTGTATATGGATAGGGAGGTCTCATTTTCTGAGACCTTGAAAAATACAGAACATAGACAAGCATCATATGGGAACTCGGTGGAAATGCCCAATCTCAGGCTCCAACCAGACTTTCTAACTCGGAATCTGCATTTTAACGGTGTCCCCAGGGATTCACATGCACCTAGACGTTTGAAAAGCACTGGTCTAAATATGCTATCATAAGCGCTCAGTTTAATTCCATCAGTATTTATAAGCGCCCACTATGTCCCGGATGCTGTTTTAAGAGAGCTGGGGGCAGCGAGCATGTAAAAGTGCCTAAAACTTAGGAATATAATAATCACGAGGGGATAATATTGTTACAGTGAGAATTGTTTTCATTTTAGTATATGTTTTTATTCTTTTTTTCTTTTAACTTTTAGGTTCAGGAGTACATGTGCGGGTTTGTTACATAAGTGAATTGCTTGTCGTGGTGGTTTGGTGTACAGATTATTTCATCACCCAGGTAATAGTATCCAACAGGTATTTTTTCTCATTCTCTCCCTCTTCCCACCCTCCACCGTCAAGTAGGTTCCAGTGTCTGTTGTTCCCCTCCTAGTGTCCATGTGAGCTCTTTATTTACCTCCCACTTACAAGCGAGAACATGTGATATTTGGTTTTCTGTTCCTGCGTTACTTTGCTAAGGATAATGGCCGCCAGCTCTCATTCTTTTTCATGGCTGCAGTGAGAAATTTTGATCCTTGTAAAAGTATTCCATTGGTAAGTGTGTAATTAGCATTTCTTTTCCCACCCTTCCTAAGTGAATAATGATAAATAGAAGCATCAGGAAGCCTGGATCCATTAGTCTTCACTTGCCACACAGCTGTGAAGACATGGGGCAGGGAAGGGTATTGATATATACCAGCTGGTATAGAATCATTTTTACTTTTTCCCTCCCTCCCATCCTCCCTCTTTCTTTTTTTGCTGTTTCTTTTCCTTCCTTCCTTCCTTCCTTCCTTCCTTCCTTCCTTCCTCTCTCTCTCACTCCTTCTCTCTCTCTCTTTCTTTCTCTTTTTCTTCTTCTCCAGGACCTAGAATTCTCAGCATAAGAGGAAAACCTAGGAGACCCCCGTGTTGCTTCCAGCATGAAATTTCATTCTGCCTGTGAGAGGCCCTAAATAGCACAGTGGTTAAATCCCTGGAACTAGCACTAGATTGCCTCAGTTTTAATCCTGGCCCTGCCACTTTGTAGCATCATAACCTTGGGCAATGTATTAGTTTCCTTGTTGCTGCTTTGCTTACCACAAATGTAGTGGCTTAAGTCAACACAAACAACACAAATTTTTTATGTTATAATTCTGGAAGCCAGAAGTCTGAAATCAGTTTCACTGAGCTAAAGTCAAGGTGACATTTCTTCTGGAAGCTCTAGGAGAGAATCTATTTCCTTGCTTATTCTAGCTTCTTGAAGCTGCCTAAGCTCCTTAATATCTGATCACATAACTCCGGCCTCTGCTTCCATCTCCTTCTCTGATTCTTATAAGAATCTTTGTGACTATAATGGATCCACTCAGATAATCCAAGATAATATCTCTATCCAAAAATTCTTAACTTGATCACATATGCAAAGGCCTTTTCATTCTATAAGTTAACAAATGCACAGGTTCTAAAGGTTAGGACATGGACATCTTTGGACGCTATTCAGCCTATCACAGGAAAGTTACTTAAGCTGTTTGTGCTTCAGTTTCTTCATTTGTCAAACATGCACAACAGTGTCTGTATGGTAATCTTTATACATGAGTTAATTTGTGTAAAGTGTTTATAATAATGTTCGTTCCATGGTAAGTGGTGGATGTATCAACCATTTTAGGACAACGCGGAATAACTTCAGAGTTAGGAGGTGTTCCTGTACCAGCACTGCCACAGTTCTGTCTCTCCTAGGGAAGCCTCACACACACACAATTTCCACCCAGAAGATTTTATCCTACTTTTTTTGGATGTCCACATTTCTTGGCCCAGACTCTAAACACTGGATGGGTCACCTGGTTCACACAATATTATGTATTGGCAATATTGTTTCATGGGCTATTTCATTATTTGTCATTTCCAGTATTCAGGCTACTGTTTGGAGTATCGTCGTTACTGCTTTAGCAGTATTGTGGCAGTCTTCACTCGCCACACAGCCTCATCCCTCAAGTGCCACACGGGCACTGAGATCAGTGGCTTAATGAATCCACCAACCAGCCTAGCTGAAAAACCCAGCCGACCTTAGTCCCCACCTTATGTTGCCAGACCTAGTCACGATTTCCTTTTCTTCCCAACACCTGATATGATTTATTTAGTTGTTCGATGCTTACTGATTGTGTCTCCTCCACTAATATAAAAGTCCTTTGAGGGCAAGGAATCTGTCACTCTGTATGGCATCCCAGCAGTTAGAATGATTTCTGACACATAGTAGATGATCAAAAAATACATTTGTTGGCAAACTGTACCTTGAGGGAGAGAGAAGGCTATGGCTCCTACTGCCAGTGTGCAGGCCGAGCACTCCCACCCAGCTATCGCTGCGCTGACCCTGGAAGGAGGGCAATGTAGTAGGCCTTGTTAGACTCAGCATTTTCTGGAGGCCTGTTTTGCTACTCAGAGTGCTGCAAGGACTGTGGTAAAGTAACAGGAAAAGTGGGTTAACAGTCAAAAGACCTGGCCTTGAATTTGGGTTCTTCCACTCTAACAAAATAACATTAAACAAGTCATTTAACTTCACCCTTCTCATTTCTGAAGTGGGGACAAAATTCTATGAACCAATATTAATATGTACACTCTGTTCTAAGTCTGTAAGAGAGTTATTTTTTTTTAACGTGGCCATTTTCAGAAATGTTTGCTGACTCTTCCATCACATTGGGATATAAATAAACAAATTTACACTCATTTACTTTCTAATGATTTAACTTTGAGCAAAGTATTTAACATTGTTAGCCTTTTCATCTAGGAAATAAGCAGTGCTAAAAACTAGTTTTAGTACATGCACCTTGGTCCTGTATCTTTCTAAATTTGTTTCATCTCATCAAGTAGATTTTTTTTTTAATTCTAGAAACTTAAATCCATTTTCTGTGAGCAATCATTCCCACCTCACACATATCTGATGCCTTTGAATTTTAGGCATCGTCTGAGGTTGAAACTTAAGTGCAGTGCCGAGAACCATGAATTTGTAACATATTAGTTATAGTTTCTCGTCTTTCTCAGGGGTTGAGTCTTCCGATTTTCTTACTTGTGTTTTCCTTCAAGTTGCGATCTTCTATTTGCCACTCTGAAGGACCTTCTAGGTTCTCTGGATTGACTTTTTCTAAGAAGAGATTGCGTGCTTGTCCTTCACAAGTATTCATCCTTGAAAACGTCACGAGAAAACTGACTTCATCTTTCCACTTTCCATTTTTTTCCCCTGAACAAATAGCTCCTGAAAAACAAAATCGTCCAAACACACCAGAGCAGAGATTTGCACAGATTAATGCCAGCCTGCTGGTTGCTACAGGATTAGTGAAGACATAACCTTCTAAAGCAGGCAGAGCCTTTTTCATTTGATTTGTTCTGTGTCCTCAGACCACTGTGACACCTAGACAAAAGGACACTTATCAACTGCACCTGTCATGTGCTGAGTTTGTCCACAACTGCAATTTGGATATTTACACTGACTCATTGTGCGATGACCTTGGCCAGTTGGACACCTGTTCTGCGAAATCCATTATCTGCTCCAACTCAGGGTGGGAGTAAAGCTGCTCTGCCTGCCTGAGTGCAACCTTCAACTTCAAAGTAACGCAGTTTTTACTAAAGGATGTAGGAGTGAAGTACAGGTAGGGATAAAGCTGGGTGAAATTGTAAAATTGACCTTTTCACAGCAAGCTGCTCCTGACCTGGGAAGCCATGACGATCTGAAACATGATACGAATTTTTAACCTGGGCTTAAAAGAGCTACAATACCTTCGAATTCAGTTCCTTCAGTGACAGGTGACAGGGAGTAACAATAGTGTTTTCCTTGTTTTTTAAAGTAAATATCAGGTAAACACTATTGTAAATAAATACTAGCTGATAAAACCAAGAGATCGCCTTTTACCTTTCCCTTTCTAAGACCCAGAATGTCTAAAGCTATATTTATGAAGGAATTAATAGGCTTTAGGTGATTCATGAAACCCCTAAAGAAGATCAAATCGTTAGTCTTTATTTCTTCTGATGAACTACAATGAAGTTAATCAGCTGCATTAGGGGTCACAGAGTTTCTGATCTGGAATTGTGACTCTAATCGTTACTGTAATCCTGAAATGTTCTAAAATAAACTTTCCAAATCAGTCAAACAACCACTTTGTTCAAGGAAAAATTTAATTCCATTTGTTTTTCTGAGTCTGCCAATTCTAAATCTACCTCAATACCAGATATTGATGATACTATCTAATTAATACTACTAAATAAATTTAACTGACTGGCAGGTTTAAAACTTATGGCCCCATTGATTTGATTAGCCAGTTTGAAAAGCATTTCTCTATTGGTGCACATAACTTGCTCCCCAGTAACCATGATAATTTTAGTTAGAAACTCCCTGCTTTGGGTATGGAATTGTTCCAATACCGTTCTCCTAAAAATTGCCTTCTTTTCTCCTCCAACTTTTCTTAGCAACTTACTCCTCACAATCCTTGTTTTTGTTTGTTTGTTTGTTTTGTTTTGTTTTTGAGACAGAATTTCGCTCTATCACCCAGGCTGGAGTGCAGTGGTGCAGTGCAATCTCAGCTCACTGCAAACTCTGTCCCCCGGATTCAAGGGATTCTCCTGCCTCAGCCTCCCAAGTAGCTGGGATTATAGGTGCCCGCCACCATGCCCAGCTAATTTTTGTATTTTTAGTAGAGATGGGGTTTCACCATGTTGGCCAGTCTGGTCTCAAACTCCTGACCTCAAGTTGTCCGCCTCCCTCGGCCTCCCAAAGTGCTGAGATTACAGGTGTGAGCCACCACAGCCAGCAACTCCTCACACCTGTAGCTAGTTTTCCAAATAAAGACTGATGCTTACAGATAAGTGAGATTATGAGTGTTCGCTGCTCACAGCCTCCGATACCTTCCTGTCACACATAGAAAAGTGTAGCCTTGTAGGCCCTAGACTTTAAAATCTTACAGGATCTGGCCCTGGATCTCTCTCCAACTCCATCCCACATTTACTATGTGGCTCTAGCCACATGGCTTCCTTGATATGCCTCAAACCTGCAACCTCCCTCATCTGGACTGTTGGGCCCACTGCAGATCATCACATGACTCATTGTTTTCACTTACATTAGGCCTTTGCTCAGATGTCATGACCTCAGAGAGGTCCTCCCTGGCCCCCTTGTCTAAAATAGCACCACACCACTCTATCCTTGTTGTCTGCTTTATTTTTCTTCTTGATCCTTATCCGTATACATATATGTTTATTTTGGGTTATTTCTTGTTGGCCTCTCCCAGGAGAATATACATTCTATGAGAGGAGAGACTGAGGTATTTGCTGCTCTAGCTCTAGCATGGGGAGTAGTGCCTGGAACATGGGAGGTGATGAATAATGCGGTCCAGTTATTCTCTACATCTACTGTACCTGAGTGCCTTCTGGAAATTCTTTTTATTTTCCTGTTTACTTGGCAAACATTTCCATGGACAATTCCTTAATTAATCACCCGAACAACTATCTGGCAACCCACTCCTGCTCTCTCTCCATGGCTTCCCTCTCTGGTTTAGGAGTCTCAGGTAGAAAGACATCGGTAGACAATGCCAACCTTCTCAGGAGCTTGTTACTTACAAAAAAAAAAAACGTGCATTTTTTGGGTGTGTTTTCTGGGTCATGTGTTACTCTGTCCTGGTTTATCCATCAATGTAACTATAGCTCCCTTCTATCTTCCAAAAATGTATCCAAATCTCTGTCCAGAGATTGTTTCTTTCTCAAAGTTGTAACAGATTTATCCTGTCTGTATCATTTACTTTGTCATTCCAATAGGATTCTGTGAGAAAAAGTAAACCTATATGTTCCGTCTGTTACCTTGAGCCACATGTTTCTGGTTGACAGTTTGTCAAACATGAAACTCTTGGGAGTGTGTGTGTGTGTGTGTGTGTGTGTGTGTTTAGAAATTGTGCAGTATTAGGTGCAAGGACTTAACCAAAAGTTGACCAGAGTCTACAAGGTTCAAGGTGGTAGAATTTGGTTTACAGACTGGTGAAGGGAAATTCTTTCCTGCTGGAGTTCTGATGAACAGAAGTAAAAAGGCACCATTAGGGACCAGATTCTAAACATCGGTTCAATAACTATTCAGCAGCATTTGAAATGGGCATTCCACATGTAAGAAAGGACACATACAAACAAAAAATGAAACTTTTGGTGAAAATTGTATTAAAATCCACCTAAACTAGAAGCAATGTAAATCAAACATAGTTTGCTATTTCTCCTGTATCTAGAGCTGTATGTAAGAAAGAGGCAACTTGTGTGTTATTGGCATCCTTTACTCTGCAGATGAACTTTAGTCTTATAATAAATACTTCCTTTTAAGACAGGAAAGGTCATTCTAAATGAGTTTGCCTTGTTTGGCATTTCTTAAAATTTCATTTAACTTCTTAATTATGATTATTCATTTATTTCCTAAGTATCCTTTGAAAATTTCTTGACTGATGATCACTACAGCATAGCTTTTCATATATCAAGGCCATTAAGTTCTCTTAAAATGGTACATTATATAATGCATTGCTTCACTATGTGCAAATCTCAGCTATATTTTATTAAGACAAAGCACACTTGGTTTTTCATTAGCACTCAATCAATTACTTCTAATGTAATAGAGACGGCCAAACAAGGGATACATACTTAGGCAAAATTCCAAATGTAGCCCTGGGAACAAGGAGGGAGAAGAGAAATGTTCCTTGACAATCACAAATAATAGTATTTCATTTAAAATATCCTAAAATAGTTTTATGACAGAGACACTAATGGTGCACTAAGTCCTGGCTACACAACTTGGGTTCCTCAGATCAGCAGCATCGCCATCACCTGGGAGCTTGTTAGGAATGCAGAAGCTCAGGCCTCACCCCAAACCCCCGCACCTATGGGATCAGAATCTGCATTTAAACAAGATCCCCAGATGATTTGTATTCGCATTAAAGCTTGAGAATCACTCTGTAAAGCTCTGCTTCTCAAATTTGGCTGCACTTTGCTGTCATCTTGAGAGTTTAAAAAATTACTGAGGTTCTGATTTAATTAGCATGGGATGTGACATGAGTAGAGAGAGTTTGAAACACCCCCCCACCCCGCCCGCCTTCCAGGTAATTCTGATGAGCAGCTAAGTTTGAGAATAATTGCTGTTAAAAATAGAACCCAACATCATCATCATTGTGAAATAATAATAATAATGTGAAGAAGTGATATTTTGGGGCAATGAAGTCTTCAGAAAGCACAGATGGAAGCAAACATTAGAACTGTAATTAATGGAAGTATTTTGTGCATAATCACCTTTACACTGATCAGTTTATCAGGTTAACAGAATGATAAGGGGATGGAAGAGAAGTGGTGGTGGAGAAGGATAAGAAACGAAACAAGAGGTGAGGCCTCGTAAGCTAGACCTGGGGAAGTACAAAACCACAGGGCCCTTGATAGCAAAGGTTCGGTATATAGACTAGTGTGGTAAACAAGGAGTCAGCATCGAATTCACCTTTGGAAAACTGAGGCTCCTGGAAACTACAAGTGGTACTCTTGTCTCTCCTGCCCTATTGAGGGCATGGCTATATGTGTGTGTCACCTAACAAAGTCATACAAAGAAAGGAGAAAGGCCAAGTATTGTAACTGCCTTAGCCTGAAGCCTTATCATCTCTTGATTGCTTTATAACACTGAACTCCTAACTGGTATTCCTGTCTCTCTCTCATCATCCCACTACCGACATGCTGCCCAAGTGATCTTTCTAAAGTATGGCTCTAATCTTATTCCTTTTCTTAAAAGGAAACACTCCAAATACATTCCATTTCATGAAACATTACCTCCTTAGCATAAAGGGTATGAAGGAAACTAAGATTTCTTGAGTATTTGATATTTCTTTTATTCCTCAAACAGGATATATGAGATAGGTTTTGTTGATCCCATTGTACAGGTGAATAAAGGGTTTTTTTCAAGAGGAGAATATTTAATGGCAGAGACAAAATTGGAACTCTGATCTACCTGTATCTTCACTACCTCTCTAGCATGGAACATAAGACTCTTTGTTACCTAACAGTCTTTCTGTATTTATCTCCCAACCTTCTCTCCATATTATAGATGCCCCGACAGACATTTAACATTTCCAAAACATGTCGTGCCTATTGCTATTCCTTTAAAAATTAATTTTCTTTTATGCCTCTATACTTTTGAAGATGGTATTTCTTGTTTCTGGAATGCCCTCTTTTTAAAAAGAAATCTTTGAACAATTACATAGCATTTCAAATTCAAATTCAAATCCCTCAATTAGGGTTTATCTCTATATTTTTTGGTGTGATCATTGTACTTTCCATATATCCTATTCACTTTTGACATGTTGTTTTGTAATTATTTTGGTGTATCTTTCCCTATTATAAATTGGGGTTCTTGCTGATGCAAATCATGTCTTATCCAATTTCATAGTCAGCCTATTCTTCAACTTAGGGTCTACTTCAGTCAGTTTAGCCTAGGTTATGCTGTATAACAACCCCTTAAATCTCAGTAGCCTACAACAGCAAAAGTGTGTTTCTTGCTTTTATCATAGGTATGATGTGGCTCTGTTTCATGCTATCTTTACTCCAAGACCTAGGTTGATAGAACAGTTTTCACCTGGAATATGGCTGGTTTTGTGACAGAAAGAAAAGTGTTCAGATGATCCATGACACTGAACATTTTATGCTTGGAATTGATACATACCACTTCTACTCATATTTCATTGGCTAAAGCAAGTTGCATGGCTGCTGCTTTAACAGAGTGGCCTGCTAAACTACCCACTTTTTCAACAGTGCCATGATACACAATTTACGCAGGGCCACGATATATAATTTTACCACAGAGATGGACACTTCAACTTACATAGCCAAATGTGATGTCAATGACATAGAGATATCCCTACAGTGAGAGGAATCAATAAATAATGCCATGTACTACAGGGTCACCTACACTACAGGAAATTCACCTGTTCTTCACCCAATGAAATTGCATTTTATGCAAACTTGCATTGTGTTTGTGTGGTATTTAAGCATTAAAATATTAATAAAATCCTACTATAATCATAAAATTCGAAATAATGAAAATTTCTTATATCTAAAAATTCGCCCAAAATTACACAATTTCACAACTGTAGGGCCAAGTGAATTGAAAATTCTGCTCTATTGCCCCGTGGCAGCACTATTTTAGATAGTACATGAAAATAACATCACCTTTCATCAGGACTAGTCTAGACTTTTTTTTTTTTTGAGACAGAATCTCACTTTTGTTGCCCAGGCTGCAGCGCAGTGGCGTGACCTCGGCTCACTGCAACCTCTGCCTCCTGAGTTCAAGTGGTTCTCCTGCCTCAGCCTCCTAAACAGCTGGGAGTACAGGCGCATGCCACCACGCCTGGCTATTTTTTGTATTTTTAGTAGAGACGGGGTTTCACCATGTTGGCCAGGCTGGTCTTGAACTCCTGACCTCAGGTCAGGACTGGCCTTTAACTGTATGAGTCATCAGAAAACAAACTCCTTATACACAGTTTCACTGATTGCAGATGCACAATACATGTTTCAATCTCATCCACCACTCTTCCACTATTAAAACTGTAATTCCCAATTTCAACCCTCATATGACCACTAAACCACTTCCACAGAGACATCAAAGCAAGTTCAACTGCTTCTTCTCATTCACATGAGGAATATAAATATACAGTTAAGATAACAGAGTTAGTGTTGAAGATTAGATGTGTCACAGTGTCAGATTTTAAAATCAGGATTGATAGCATTTTCCTGGCTAATACAAAAAAAAAGTGAAGTCCTACTTCTACTTTCCATTATCCAGCCAATTAACAAGCCAATTATGTGGCTTCAGAAACTTTTTGTCCTTGTCAACATTTATCAAGTAAAATCTTGGTCTAAGAAGGTTAAACTCTGCTTAACAAATGCTACCAAAAAAAGGGAAGAAAATGATTTTTTTTGTCAAATATCTATCTTTCATATTTAACATAGCACTATCATGGACACATTCATTCCAGAGTATATTTATATGTTCATACGTGACAATTTGAATGTGTTTAATTACCATGAAACCTGCTCTTTCTTGTGCTCTAAATGTTCCATGAACATCCTCATATGCCATGTTGCTCCTACAAATAGTGTGATGCTCCTTTGAAACTTGAGCTGATAACATACAATTATTATGGCAATCATTCTGAAGGTAAATTAGACAAGGCATTTTTGCCTAAACATGAGCAGTTAACTTAAATAAGATAATTAAATATATGTTTTATTCCTAAATACTTTATTTCAATCTTTACAGAAATAACCAAGACACTAAGCATATTAGATGTCCAAAAACCTTCAGACCATTCAACAAGTGTATTTTTCAATGTGTCCTGCATATTTGACTTTCTGTGCATTGTTGGACATTAAATCTATTCTTTTAACAGATTTTTATGAAGAATCTGGTATATTCCAGGTAATGGGCTAAGCATTTGCTATGGATTACTTCACTCACTTTAGGAGTATTGGGAAATAATTTCTCGGAAAGTTATTCTTAAGTCAGGCCCAAGAAGAATCCATGGGATTTAACAGGAATAGATGAGCATTTTAGGTAGAAGGTACAGATGGGCAAAAGCCTTCGGGGGCAAAAATCTTAGCATGTTCAAGCTGAATGTCACAGGGACACACTGTGAGAGGGAACAAATGGATCAAGTCAAAAATGCCACGGCCTTTGATGGAGATAATGAGCTAACCCACATTTTCTGTATCTAATTTATGAGTGTTCATTGGTATTTATTTTAAAAGAAACCGAACTCCTCTTTTCCTTATGTTTACAGACATAGAAGAAAATTTTGTGGCAAGTATTCTGCAAAAAACAACCCAGCAAGCAGAATTATAAAATGGGTCACGTTTTTCACATTTCTACCAATCAGACTGAGGAGCACATTCTTTAGGCATAGGGTTTGTTTTCAGGTAATTCTTTATGTGCTTTATCTTAATACTGATATCCTGGTACCTTGAGGGTGTCTTTATGTTGACAATAGGCCCACACACATTTTGAAAGGCAATAAATCCAATCTGAGTAAAGTGGATTTCTTTCTAATAGAATACTCTACCATCATAATATTGTTTAACACAATTTAGAATTCTCATTAACTTCAGTGAGAATGTGTACTTAACAAAGCAATCAAATAGTGTCTTATGTTTAAATATAGAATTTGATACTTTCCCTGTCCTTCTCATGTTAATTACTGAATATCAGGCACTTGAGTAATGTTAATTCCATGGGTATATCTTCACTGAACTATGTATTCGCTTTAAAGATTTTTTTTTTAATCTTCCTCATTTTTCTTTTTCTTTTTTTTTTTTATTATACTTTAGGTTTTAGGGTACATGTGCACAATGTTCAGGTTTGTTACATATGTATCCATGTGCCATGTTGCTTTGCTGCACCCATTAACTCATCATTTAGCATTAGGTATATCTCCTAATGCTGTCCCTCCCCCCTCCCCACCCCACAACAGTCCCCGGAGTGTGATGTTCCCCTTCCTGTGTCCATGAGTTCTCATTGTTCAGTTCCCACCTATGAGTAAGAACATGCGGTGTTTGGTTTTTTGTCCTTGCGATAGTTTACTGAGAATAATGGTTTCCAGCTTCATCCATGTCCCTACAAAGGACATGAACTCATCATTTTTTATGGCTGCATAGTATTCCATGGTGTATATGTGCCACATTTTCTTAATCCAGTCTATCATTGTTGGACATTTGGGTTGGTTCCAAGTCTTTGCTATTGAGAATAGTGCCGCAATAAACATACGTGTGCATGTGTCTTTATAGCAGCATGATTTATAGTCCTTTGGGTATATACCTAGTAATGGGATGGCTGGGTCAAATGGTATTTCTAGTTCTAGATCCCTGAGGAATCGCCACACTGACTTCCACAATGGTTGAACTAGTTTACAGTCCCACCAACAGTGTAAAAGTGTTCCTATTTCTCCACATCCTCTCCAGCACCTGTCGTTTCCTGACTTTTTACTGATGGCCATTCTAACTGGTGTGAGATGCTATCTCGCCACATATCTACAACTATCTGATCTTTGACAAACCTGAGAAAAACAAGAAATGGGGAAAGGATTCCCTATTTAATAAATGGTGCTGGGAAAACTGGCTAGCCATATGTAGAAAGCTGAAACTGGATCCCTTCCTTACACCTTATACAAAAATTAATTCAAGATGGATTAAAGACTTAAATGTTAGACCTAAAACCATTAAAATCCTACAAGAAAACCTAGGCAATACCATTCAGGACATAGGCGTGGGCAAGGACTTCATGTCTAAAACACCAAAAGCAATGGCAACAAAAGCCAAAATTGACAAATGGGATCTAATTAAACTAAAGAGCTTCTGCACAGCAAAAGAAACTACCATCAGAGTGAACAGACAACCTACAGAATGGGAGAAAATTTTTGCAATCTACTCATCTGACAAAGGGCTAATATCCAGAATCTACAATGAACTCAAACAAATTTACAAGAAAAAAACAAACAACCCCATCAAAAAGTGGGCGTAGGACATGAACAGACACTTCTCAAAAGAAGACATTTATGCAGCCAAAAAACATATGAAAAAATGCTCATCATCACTGGCCATCAGAGAAATGCAAATTAAAGATTTTATTAAAACTTTCAGAATGTTCAACTCATTTCAATCTCTCTCCCATGTTTCTTATTAAAGCCCTAGTTGGATAAGCTTAGGTTTGTCTGTGGTAATCAGTCATTCATTCCAAAATAATAGTGTCTTGAGCAACATAGAAGTTCACTTCCATCTCAACCATATTTAGTCAAGATGGAAACTCCATGTCTGCCAAGGCATCTCCAGATTCATCAAGGACCCGTCACGAACATCCTCCTATATTCCTTTTCTACAATCATTATTAGCCCACAACCTTATAGTCAAGATGATAGTGTTAGCTTCAGCAATCCAATCCACATTCCAGCCAGCAGGAGGATGAATGAGATGGGAATAAGTGGTAAAATGTCCCTGAACATGGTTACTAGAAAGCTCACGCCACCATTTTCTTTACACGTCATTGAACAGAACGTAGTCACGAAGACACACCTGGCTGAAAGAAAGACTGGGAAGCATAATCTTACTTCCACACAGCCATGTGCTCTGGTAAACTCAGGGATTCTATTACTAGAAAAGAAAGACAAAATAGATTTTTGAGTAGACAAACATCTCTGGTACAGAATACATTCTGAAATCTAAAAATAAATAAGTAATTTTATCCAATATGTAAAATGATATATGCCTTTTCTGTCTTGGCTATCCTCCTCTTCCCTGCACTTGTCACCCACCACCCATCCTATAGCCCTTATTCCAAATGCTCAAGCATTTCTATGATTTTGCGATGTGTGGCTTGATCAAAGAAATGTAAGTTATATGTTTACTACATTTTGAGATGGAATTTTGCTCTTGTTGCCCAGGCTGGAGTGCAATGACCCGATCTTGGCTCATTGCAACCTCCTCCTCCCGGGTTCAAGTGATTCTCCTGCCTCAGCCTACTGAGTAGCTGGGATTACAGGTGTTTGACACCATGCCCAGCTAATTTTTTTTTTTTTTTGTATGCTTAGTAGAGACGGGGTTTCACCATGTTGGCCAGGCTGGTCTCAAACTCCTGACTTCAAGTGATCCACCCGCCTCGGCCTCCTAAAGTCCTGGGATTGCAGGCATGAGACACCGTGCCCAGCCTACTACGTTTTGAAATAAGTGTTTTTTACCTAGAGCTCTCAATCTAGTCACCGACGTATAAGAGTAATTCTCTTTGGGGTCTAAAAATTCACAATTTATCCAAGATTATTCCAAGAGGATCTCTTTTATTGATTCACATAACACAAAATTTAGCATTTAAACATTTTTATGTATTATTCAGTGGCATAGTACATTCATAGTGCTGTGCACCCATCATCACTAACTAATTCCAGAACATTGTCGTTTTTCCGAAAAGAAACCTCTTACTACACATCAAGGAATCATCCACATTTCCCCTTCCATCAACCCTTGAAACCACTAATCTGCTTTCTATGTCTATGGATATGCCCATTTTGCACATCTCATATAAATGCAATTATACAATGTGTGGCCTTTAGTGTCTAGCTTATTTCAATTAGCATAATGTTTACAAGGTTAATCTATGTTGTAGGGTGTATCAGCACTTCATTCCTTTTTATGGCCAAATTAATATTCTATTGTGTGAATATACCACATCTTGTTCATCCATTAATTAGTTGATGGGCGCATGGATTGTTTCTACTTTTTGGCTATTATGAATAGTGCTGCTATAAATATTTGTGTACAAGTTTTTGTGAAGACATATGGCTTCATTTCTCTTGACTATATACCCAGGAGTAGAATTACTGGATCATATGGTAATTCTATGCTTAATTTTTTTTAGGAACTTCCAAATTATTTTCCACAGTACGTGAAACATTTTACATTCCTACCAGCAGTTTGTGAGTTTTACAATTTCTCTGCATCCTCACCAATACTTATTTTCTGTTTTGTTTTTAATTATAGCATCCTAGTGAATGCAAAATGGCATTTTTTTTCTAGTTTTGACTTACATCTCCCAAATGCTTAATGCTGTTGAACATCTCTCATGTGTTTGTTGGCCATTTGCATATCTTCTGTGGAGGAATGTCTATGTAAGTCGTTTGCTCAATTTTTAATTGGGTGGCTTGTTTTTTGTTGTTATTTTTGAGCAGTACAACTTCTTTATGTATTTTGGATCAGTCTCTTGTTGGATATATGAGTTGTGAATATTTTCTACCACTCTGTGTGTTGTCTTTTCACTTTCTTGATGGGTTCTTTGATGCACAAAAGTTTTTTTTTATTTTGATAAAGTCCAATGTATCTATTTTTGTTGTTGTTGTTGTTGCTCATGCTTTTGTTGTCATATTTGAGAAGCCACTGCCTAATACACAGTCACAAAGATTTACATGTTTTCTTCAAAGAGTTTTATAGTTTTCGCTTTTGATTTGATTCTTTTTGATGCTATTGTAAATGAAACTGTTTTCCTAATTTCATGTTTGTATTGTTCATTGCCAGTGTATAGAAATACAGCTGTTTAGACCGGGTGCGGTGGCTCACACCTGTAATCCCAGCACTCTGAGAGGCCAAGGGCGGGGGTGGATCGCTTGAGGTCAGGAGTTCGAGGCCAGCCTGGTCAACATGGTGAAACCCTGTCACTACTAAAAAATGCAAAAGTTAGCTGGGCATGGTGGTGTGCGCTTGTAATCCCAGCTACTTGGGAGGCTGAGGCAGGAGAATCACTTGAACCCAGGAGGCAGAACTTGCCATTACAGTGAGCCCAGATTGTGCCACTGCACTCCAGCCTGGGTGATGGAGTGAGGCTCCGTCTCGAAAAAGAAATACAACTGCTTATTGCATGTTGATTTTGTACCCTGCAACTTTGTTAAACTTGTTTATTAGCACAAATTGTGTTTTTATGTGTGACTCTTTAAGTTTTAGTTTTACTTCTCTTTCCAATTTGGACACCTTTTTTTTAATTGTTTAATTGCCCCGTGTAGGACTTCCATACACTATTGAGTAGAAGTGGTTAGAGCAGATATCTTTGTCTTTTCTTTGATCTTACAGTAAAAACTTTTAATCTTTTACCATTGAGTATGATGCTAGCTGTGAGATTTTCATAAATGCCCTTTATCAGATTAAAGTAGATAACCTCCATTCCTAGTTTGCTTGTTGTTTTATCATGACAGGTTGCTGGATTTTGTCAAGTCCTGTTTCTGCATCAATTGAGTTGATCATGTGCCTTGTTTCCTTCATTCTGTTAATACAGTTGTTGCATTAGCTGGTTTTCATATGCTAAGCCACCTTTGCATTCCTGTGATAAATTCCACTTGGGCATGGGGTATAATTCTTTTAATATGCTACTGAATTCATTTTGCTAGTACTTTGTCAAGCATTTTTGCATCGACATTCATAAGGGATATTGGTCTGTAGTTTTTTTCTTGTGATGTCACTACCTGGCTTTGGTATCAGGGTAATATTGGCCTCATAGAGTGAGATTATTCATATTAGCCAAAATATGAAAACAACCTAAATGCCCGTCGATAGATGAATGAATGAAGAAAAGATTACATATGTTTATTATATACGTATATATTATATATTTAGTGTTATTTATTACTTATCCATATATATCAATATATGGGGAACAGAGTTAGTTAAGGCTTTTTGTCAGATGATGATATACTCAGAAAAATCAGAGAGTAGCGTGAAGTGGCAAATTCAAAGCAGCACCCAGACAGGCTGATGGAGATATAATTTTAAGTCAGAGAATTCCATAAGTGACATGAAAATTCAAGTAGGGATGATTTAAAGGGGAAACAGGAGATGCCTATAGTGTAGGTATTCAGATTGACAGAGGTTGTTTTAAATATACCTCTGACCTCTGACCTCAGTCACAGGCGACTGGACAATCCAAATAGTTTAAGCTAATGATAGTCATCTCAAATTGTTTTTTCAGAAAATATAGTATATAGAGTGGAAGTAATTAAATGTTTAATGGTTAGAATTTTCTATTTTGAAACATGAGTGAGAAAATAATTGTAGATAGTAATAAATGGGCAATAGTATACTATCTATGCACAAGGATGCATATTATATTTTATCCCTGAGAGAAATTATGTACCTTTCTGTCACCTGCCTATGCCAAAACAGTGGTAACCATTCCAGTACATTTAAAACCATACATCAAGAGTTTTCTCTTTCTAGCAGAAATTCAGAAAGAGTTTTAAACAAATATCTGCAAGGATAGAAGGGGGTACAAAGCAAAAATGTTTTCAAGCAATATTTGCTTATTTCCGAATTTCAGATCCAACATCCATGTATTTACCACCAAAAACTGCAGGGAGGCAGGCAGGCAGGAAGGAAAGAGATAGAACCATCACCTCTAAAGATAAAGTTAAGAGATAAATTACACAAAGTTTTTGAATAATTAAAATAAGTGTTTTACCTCCCAGGTCAACTATGAAGAGTATGTTATTCTCTAAGCATTTGCTATTCTACATGAACATATGTGCTGTTAACATCTAATGAGCCAAAGATTACCAGAGGCAACCTATAGTCTGACCAAATTATAACCATTGCCTCAATGAAGTAAGAGGGGCACATTCCAGAGAGACTGTTGGTTGCTGCTCCCAACAAGAAGGAAGGAAGAGTCTTTGGTAAGATTTGGGCTCCTGCTGAAGGATTTTGTGGAGAGTCTCAGGGAAGTGGGGATCAGTTCTGGGCTGGTTTTAGTTTTTCTAAGGTAAGATCAGAAGAAGCAGGGATTAGGTAGGGGTTGAGTATTGTCATGAGTCAAGGACAATTTAGCAATTGGGTACCCCCCAGTAATAGATACGAACAGCAAAGTGTACCTGGGAGCATCATTAGTAAGAAAACACTCAATTGGAGGCAGAAGGTGGAAAGGATGGTTGTCATGACATTAAAAACTATTACACAGCTTTGGGAGGACAAGTGTGCCCTGTTAATTTTGCAGTTAATATTATGTGTCTGTCCTCCCAGCATGATTAATGACAGACCTGCTTTTTTTCCTGTTTTAGTCCAAGACATTTTATTTTTTCAACCTCGGACAGGGTTTTACTATTTTAGTGTATATATTCTAGCTGTCTGTTGAATGTCATACATAATTAAGAGCTTGTTTGGTTTTGAAATGGAATTAAATCTTCACTACAAAAGCAGAATAACAAAGAAACTTCTACTCTTCTGGTTAAATTCTCTTTTAAGAATTGACAAGGAAGTAAAAGTCTCTGGGGTCTTCCTTTCTCTGTCTTGATCATTGATTCTTAGAGGACATAAAACAGGGTTAATCAAGCTTTGCCTCTAGCAGCTATGCCATGCTTTAAAAAAATCCTTCACACTAGTAAAGTGCTAGTTTCATGAGAAACATGATCATAAATGGATTGGCTCAGGGTATCTGCAAACTCCTTGAGGGCGAGGATCTTGTTTTACTCACATTTGTACCCACTCACAGCTTAGTACAAGGTCTTGTATATATGAGCCTCAATAAATATTTGCTGGATTGAATCCTATTTGAAAAAGAATGTTGAGAGCACTATATAAAAGACTGAATATATGATAAGACGAGAAAGAGAGAAATGTTGATCTTAACTGTACCTGGAAGTGTGTATGTCATTTTAATGCTTTCCTAAAGGCTAGGGGATAATCAATCTCCCTAGATGAAGCCATGTTCTTTACTTCAAAGGAAAGGTGAGTTTCCACATAGATTTAGTGAAATAATGTACTATCCTTTATTGAATGTCTTAAAATTATGTCTTCGTCATATTTCTCACCAATCTGTCTGAAATTTATTAAATGTAGAAGTATCTACCAACCTGTAGAATTATAATAGTAGTATTCATCCTTATTACTTAGCATATTAACATTATAGTTATAACTATCCAACCAATAACTTAGTATTTATTATATAAAAACATAGTTTCCTATCATAAATCCTTGAAAACAAAGTCTATTGAAAATCATAACCTTTGCTATGTTTGCACTTTTTGAAAAGCCGTGTCTATGATCTGCAGACTATTAGATAATAGTATGTATTTGTTTGTTTCATTTTTTAAAATCCATTTTCCTTAAAACCTGCTTGTTTAAAGAATAAAAAAACTTTGAATTGAGCCTGTATCCACAGTTTGAACAGCATATATACATATATATACATATATATATACCCACATATATATATTCACACACACCTGTATATCCATGCACACATATCTATACACACATACATACTGATAAGCAATTAGATAGGTTTCACAGTAGTGTGTTCAATAATAAATATATATTTTATATATATATATATATACATACACACACATCAATATATAAAAAGCTATGAGAGTGCAAACAATCCAGAAATCTCTTTGGTCTTGGGAATACTGGACATGATTTCATGGAGGCTACATGTGAGCTGGGTATTGAGGAAGGGGATACTCCATTAAACGGCAGGAAAGATTTTTTAAGGAAGAAGATCATGTGAATAATGAATGGAGATGAGAAAATCCTCTGGAAATTTCAAGTTATCCAGTATAGTGTGGAGTGGATTTTAAGGTTAATTTGTGTCAGATATGCTGAAAGCCAGTTTTAATTTAGGTTTCCCTCAGAGTTGATCCTGAGACAAAGACTTGGATGCAGGTAGTTCCTTTGGAGATTAATCTCAGAAAGGGTAAATAAGGAAGTGAGAAAGTGAAGGGAGAAGGGCAAAAAAAAAAAGTTTATTGTGGGTAACTGAGGCCCAATTCCTCTAGGAATCCTGGAAAACCATGTGGAACACAGTACAGAATTATTCCACTAGAGGATGAGGAAGCTAAGGTATTTATCTGCCAAGTCTCACTCCCTGTTGATTGAGGGTTGAGGAATAAGGGCTACTATACCACCACACTTTTGGGTTACAACTGAAGGCAGCTAGTCAAGCGCTCAGATTGCTGGAGAAATCCCTCAGGTAGATAAGGAGAAACGTGGTTGCTCGGGACGAAAATCTGACAAGGGGCTGGGAACTCCATCTGCACTACAGGTGAACTCAGACGAACTGAGAGTATATGAGAAAGTGCATCAACAGAGTCTATTACAGAGGTCTTGGCGGTCAAACTGATAATTTTCAGTATGCGATGGAGGTCTGGAAGCTAGGTGAGAAGCTGAATGTTATGAAGACAGGTGTATTAAGAAGATGCGCATAGGATATTATCTTCTTAATATACCTTCCAGGATATGGGATAAACACTAGCGAGCAGGACAACCAGATGTAGAACTGTTAATATAATTTATGCAGTGGTAATAAAGCTTTGAATAACTTGTGTTGTGGGTATAGCGGTCACAGTGAGAATGAAAAGACAAAACATTCTGGAAATGGTTTCAAGAAAACAAGTTCAATGATAATTGGTGGGACCATGGAGTTATAGGGGGGTTGAGAAGTAATAAGAAGATAGAAACTTTATATTAGAAGTAGATAACCGTATTTTTTTTGAGCCTAAGACGTTTGGAAATTCACAGAAAGGCAGAGAATATGCAGTTTTGGGGGGGGCGGGTACAGAGAAGTGATGAAATTAGATTTTTTCTGTCAATTAAGAAGTATAGGGACATTTAAGTTTTTTTTCTGATTCCCTCCAGTCTCATTTCCAGTTCTGGTTTAATATATAGTTCTCAATTTTGGTTACCCATTTAGAATCACCTGAGGGGGCTTGTGAAAATCGTGATATCCAGGCTTCTCTCCAGCCCAGTCGAATCAGACTCTTCAGGAGTAGCATCCAAGATTCTATAGTTTTTAAAGCTGCCAAGGTGGTTCCAATGTGCAGCCATGATTTAGAACCACTGGATTATATTAATAAAGTATTTAATAAGTTCCACTTTAATACTGTACATCAGGCCGGGTGCGGTGGCTCACGCTTGTAATCCCAGCACTTTGGGAGGCCGAGGCGGGCAGATCACGAGGTCAGGAGATCGAGACCACGGTGAAACCCCGTCTCTACTAAAAATACAAAAAATTAGCCAGGTGGGGTGGCAGGCGCCTGTAGTCCCTGCTACTCAGAGAGGCTGAGGCAGGAGAATGGCGTGAACCCGGGAGGCAGAGCTTGCAGTGAGCCGAGATCGTGCCACTGCACTCCAGCCTGGGTCACAGGGCGAGACTCCGTCTCCAAAAAAAAAAAAAAAAATATTGTACATCAATTCACCAGTTCTAATTCTGGCTTTGTCTTGGTAAGTGGGTTTTTACTTTTTCCTGGAAACAATTATTTTTCTTATTCAACCACTGTGGTAACTGCACCCTGTGGCCTTAAAAACTTTCCCAACACCCAAACCCTCTATTTTCATCCAATTTTCTCCAGCCTTAGCCAACATCTGAACTTTAATCCTAAGGTTCAAGCTTTGTTGCCTAGTATCTCTGATGCCACTAGCCTGCCAGCCTGAATGTCTTCATCAAAGTTCTATGTCCAATCTGTAGCCAAAGGACAGCCTCTAATTAAGTCTACTGCAGCTAAAACTCCTCCACAGTTCACAACTAAAGAAAAAGATTTGTTTCTCCTCACGAACTGGTATATTTCTTTCTATTATGTAATAAGAACCCATTATAGTTCCCTTTTCTACAAAAGCTGGAGAAGCTTTAGTTTTAGATTTTTGGAGATGTGAAATTAAAATTTGTGGAATACTTGTTATCAAAAAAGCAACCTGACAAGGTAGGGCATCTTTTCCAGCTTGTGAATATCCTGGCCCATCTCTACTAGCCACAGAATATATTGAACCCAAGAGATACAGCCTCCCACAACTTCATGCTTCTTCTTCCTCAACAAACATATAAAATTCTCCTGCATTTATGTCAGCCTTGCCTCTTTCCTCTTGCTTCAACATATGAGATGTTTTTCTTTATACTTTCTCCTCAGGGGTTTTGCTTCGCTAATTAACTTCTCCCTTCAATTAATTAGAGATCAAAAATGCTATTTGTATATTTCATCTTTAAAACAAACAAACACAAAACAGTCAAACAAAAATCTCTTCTTTGACCCTATATTTTCCTCAAGGCAATTTTACTGTTTCTCTTTCCCTTCTCTGCAAAAAAAATAGAGTACTCATATGAAACCCAAAAACAGTCTGAATAGCTGAAGCAATCCTAAGCAAAAAGAACAAACCTGGAGGCATCACACTGCCTGACTTCAAACTATACTGCAGATCTACAGTAATCAAAACAGTATGTACTGGTACAGAAACAGACACATAGACCAATGGAACAGAATGGAGAACCCAGAGAACCCAGAATGAAGAACCACACACCTAAAACCATCTGATCTTCAACAAAGTCAATGAAAAAAAAAAAAGCAATGGGGAAAGGGCTCTCTATTCAATAAATGGTGCTGGGATAGCTAGTGAAGATTTAAACATAAAACCTCAAACCATAAGAATCCTAGAAGAAAATCTAGGAAATGCCCTTTTTGACATTGGCCTTGGCGAATAATTTTTGGCTATATCCCCAAAAGCAACTGCAACAAAAACAAAAATTGATAAATGGGACCTAATTAAACTAAAGAGTTTCGGCACGGTAGAAGATACTATCAACAGAGTAAACAGACAACCTACATAATGGGAGAAAATATTCGCAAGCTACTCATCTGACAAAGTTGTCATATTCAGGATCTATAAGGAACTTAACCAAATCGACAAGCACAAAACAAATAATCCCATTAACAAATGGGCAAAGGACATGAACAAGCACTTTTTTTTTTTGAGACAGAGTCTCGCTCTGTCGCCCAGGCTGGAGTGCAGTGGCATGATCTCGGCTCACTGCAACCTCCACTTCCTGGGTTCAAGCGATTCTCCTACCTCAGCCTCCCGAGTAGCTGCAGTTACAGGTGCCCACCACCACGCCTGGCTGATTTTTCTTATTTTTAGTAGAGACGGGGTTTCACCATGTTAGCCACGATGGTCTCGATCTCCTGACCTCATAATCTGCCCACCTCAGCCTCCCAAAGTGCTGGGATTACAGGCGTGAGCCACTGCCCCCGGCCTGAGCAGCACTTTTTAAAAGAAGGCATGCATGCAGCCAAAAACCATATGAAAAAAAATGCTCAACATTCCTAATTATCAGAGAACTGCAAATCAGAACCACAACAAGATACCATCTCACACTAGTCAGAATGGCTACTATTAAAAAGTCAAATAATAACAGATGCTGGCAGGGCTGCAGAGAAAAGGGAACACTTATGCACTGCTGGTGGGAATGTAAATTAATTCAGCCACTGTGAAAAGTAGATTGATGTCTCAAAGAACTTAAAGTAGAACTACCATTCAATCCAGCAATCCCATTACTGGGTATGTACCCAAAGGAATATAAATCATTTAACCAAAAAAACCCACATGCACTCATATGTTCATTGCAGCACTATTCATAACAGCAAATACACAGTCTCAACTTGGGTGCCCATTAACCATGGATTGGATGAAGAAAATGTGTTATATATACATCATGGAATACTATGCAGTCATAAAAAAGAACGAGATCCTGTTCTTTGCAGCAACATGGATGCAGCCAGAGGCCACCATCCTAAGTGAATTAATGCAGGAACAGAAAACCAAATAATGCATGTTCTCACTTATAAGTGGGAGCTAAATATTGGGTACCCATGGACATAAAAATGGAAACAACAGACACTATGAACTACAAGAGGGGAGGAAGTGGGGCAAGAGTTGAAAAACTACCTACTGGGTACTATGCTCACAACCTGGGTGATGGGATCCGTATCCTAAACCTCAGCATCATGCAGTACACCCATGTAACAAACCAGCACATGCACCCCCTGAATCTAAAATAAAAGTTGAAATTCTAAAAAAGAGTAGTCTATATTCAATTAATTCACTTTTCCAACATATTACAGTCTGGTTTATGACAAGTCTTCTTTCCTGAAACTGCTATTGCAGAGGTCCCCAGTAACCTTCCAGTTGCTAAAACTAAAATATTTTTGCTCCTTGCCTGACTTGTCCTTTCCACGACATTTAACAATTTCACTTATTTTCCCTTTGAAACCTCTTCTCCACTATGTGGAGTGACATCATTCTCTCCTGCCTCTCTAGTCACTCTCTGTCAGTCTCTTTACAAGCTTTATTCCCTCTCCTCTCACCCTAAGCAACCTTTTCCACAAGAATCCCGATCTTGACACTCTTCTAAATTTTATATATTTTCCTTTAGTTAATTATTACATATTGTTGACTTCAAGATCTTTAAATCCAACACAAATCTTAGGTCTAAATTCTAGATCTGCATATTTAACTTCCTCTGCATATATCATAAACATCTCAGTTTCAACCTGTTACTTTTCAAGACTTTGCCACCTCTAGCACTCTACTGAAACTACTTCGAAGAGATCTCCGATGCTTTCCTACTTGAAAATCCAATTGGCATCCCCTCTTTATGAAATATTTTTGACTTCCAGGTTTCTATATTCTCCTATGTCATATTCTTCCTCTCTGAACATTTTTCCTCTCTCTTTTACATACTTCTCTTTTCTAACTTGTTCTCTAAGTCTAGTTATCCCTCCATATTCTATCCTAGTGCAGTTAATATTTGCATACCACCTACTGAGGGAAATCCTCAAGCTTGGGGTAGTATAGCAGGAGCATGCGTATTGGGAAGAAAGTTATTTTTCAAGATACTAATTAAGGAAGAGTTAAGAAAATAAGGCTGACAAGACCCATGGTGAAAGGACGAAGTGTCTCTGCTTAGATGGGAGCATTTTCTGGACCAACCGTAATAACAGTCATTGTCTTCAACTCTCAAATTTTTCTGAACCATACTGACTCACAGCTATTAAGAGAAGACTGGGACACAACCAAATAAACTGTAGTTTGCTATTTATTTGTTAGCTACTTGAAGGCAGAATTCATTTTTTATCTCTAAATTTCCAACATCTAACACACTACTTGATCATTGTAAAAAATTTAAAAAGTGTATTGAAAACAAAAGAATGATTCAAAAGCCCTCAGGGAACAGTTAATGAGACATTTGTGTTTTCCTCCTACACAGCCTTTAGAAGCTCAAAGGCAAGAGCAGAGAAATAGTGTGGTGGTGACATCCAATGTTGATAATTTGCAAGGCGGGCCCAATTGAAGGGGAAGCAAGTAAAACCAAAAGGGATGTTTCTTAATAGGATGGGTTGAGTTCCAGTGATAGAGAAAAGTATACATTTGATAGAAGCATGGGTAAAATAGAGGTAAAAAGAAAGTGGACTGTAGTCAGAAGGGGAAATTCAGAGTTTCCAATCTTGGATGAGGAGTCGTTCTGGCTGATGGTAAGTCTCAATTTGTGACAATTCCAGAGTGAACTATAGCTATGTGGAGATAAGGTAGAGCAAGGATCCACGATATCAAATGGTTGGTGAAAAGGGTAGCGATAGAAGTGGGATAGTTACTATGATCCAAGTGCTAAAGAAAGTGAGAAAAGTTTCTCTCCCAGAGAGGTAGTATGGCACAGTGATTATGAGTGTAGACTCTGGATTCAGAAGTAGGGTTTTATACATACTTCTCTTGTTTACTAGCTCAGTGACCTTAAACAAGTGACCTTGGACAAATTGCTTAACCTAGCCAAGCCTAAATATTGTCATTTATAAGGCAGAGATAATAGTGTCTATCTCATAAGGTTGTTATCTGTATTAAATAAGATAATGCAAGCAAATTACTTAGCACATGATGACTGATTCATAGTAAGCCCTCAGTAAATGTCAACTGAAAAATATAGACATTGGCAGTAAGGACTGGGCAACAGCACTAAGAGGTGGCTTCGTTTTCAAAAAATAAGATGTGACCAATGTAGGTGTTTACATTGATTCTAGTCGTCGGGTCCAAAAAATTCTTCCCAGGCAGCTGGAAAAAAAAACTTGCCAATATGATCATGAAACTATTGCTAGTAGTCTTTGAGGAGTACCCTATTTCAGTCTGGGTTCCATAGAAAAGAAATCGTAAGACAAATGCTTATTGCTATTACTTTAGTGAGGCATGCAATTTCAAGAATCAACAGTGAGAGAAAAGGTTAGTGAGGCAGAGAGTGAAAGCAAATATAAAAAATTATGTCTCCTAGCTGGCCATAGCTTCATAAGCTAACTACTTCATCTTGCCAGATGGCTTGAGAACAGTACTGCCTTTAAACCCAAGCAAAACAGAATGTTTGCCTTGAGCCACACATATCATACACATACACACACATACACACGCACACGCACACACACACACCCCACAACTAAACAACACATGTGTGCCTCTTTCCCTAGAGATGTAGCACTCAGTAGTTCTGGCACAGCCACAGCAGGTGTCGTAAATATCCGCTTTCACAATGCCATCCAGATCCCAGAGAAATATCTCCCATCATCTCTTGCCTATGCTCTCTAAATCCTTTATGGGTTGTCCCACTGCCATCATTAGAGATGAAGTTGAGTCCTACTTCAGACTGCAGAAAGATTTGAGTGGCAGAAGCACTTAGGCAAGAAAAAAATGAAGCAATTTACTGGCTACATCTCTTCCCTCAGCCTGAATGAAATAGATGTTAGCATTACAAAATATTGTTTTCCAGGAGTTCCTATTATTTTATTCTTCACTTTCATTTTTTTCCAGTTATATATCTGGAGATATTCACAAATTAGCAAATTGGCACATGGCCCCAGGCGAACATTTCTCAATATTAATCAATTCATGTTATTCTTAAATTTGTATTTACATAGATACACATGTAACATGCGTAAAGTACGAATCATTTTTTGGAATGACGACCACATGAACACTGAATGCTAGAAATACAAAGAGTTTTTTTATGATTATATTTCATAAGATTTGATTACAATTTTTAAAAATTACATAAGATGTCAGTTTTATTTGAATAAGCGTGACTTAAAATTTTGACACTAATTAAAATTTGTGTTTGTGTTTTAACCTAAAAATATTATTTTGGACATTTTGAAGAAAAAACCGTTTTGAAACACAATTAAAACTTTTGATTTTATATTTATTTAAACTGATATTTTAATGACAATACATCCCAAATTTGTGCACCTTGAAAATAAGTTTATCTGTTAATTCTTTAGATCTTTGCTGCCCAGTATGGTGGCCACCAGCCACACACGTGTTATTGAGCACTTGACATGTAGCCCTTCCAAACTGAGATGTGCAATAAATGTAAAATATACATTGGATTGTGAACACTTAATATGAAAAAAACAGTGTTTAATAGCTCATTTATATTTTTATTTGTTACATGATGGAATTGAAATATTCTGATATATTGGGTTTTAAATAAGTACATTATTAACATTAATTCCAATTGTTTCTGTTTACTTTTTTAATGTGGCTATGTTGGACATAACCAACTTAATTCTGTCAATAGACACAATTTATGTGAAAATCTTCCTTAAAGTAACATAATTAATGATTTTACTGAAGTGAAAGAAAACAAGATAATTTTTGATAATAATAATGTTTATAATGGACTATGAATAATATACTTATTCATTTTATCACTAGTTCAAACATCACCAGCCCTAGGTATGTGCAATAAAAATTTAAATTGAGCATCTTTGATATTTTGTGAGCTTTCAGTCACAGGAAAACAGCAGGTTTACAAAATTTGTTTTTGTCGTTATTATGGGACTGGGAAGTACTTAAATGTCGTTACTGCAAGAACACCCATCCTACACATTCCCCAAGAGGCAGCCCCTTGCCCCACCCCAGTGCTCTTCACACTAGTTTAGGATGGAGACATATATGGATAGTTTACTGAAGAGTGGGGGTAGTGCTCACAAATCATGACAGTGCAGGGGCAGAAGAGTCTGTTCCTTCATCTGACTCACTTTCCCTGGGATTACATTAAAAAGGAAGAGTCTTGATGGACATTTTTATTAACCTTACCTCTATCTTTCCATAATTGCTCTGTCCTCTTTGCAGAATTTCCAGGAAACTTAACCTTTTCCCACATGAGAAAAATGTTACACAGCTCAGTCCCTTCTTGTCTCTTACCTTCTCCAGTACCTCATACTTTAGAAATGAGGTATGTTTCTCGTTTCGTGAGATGAGTGACAGAAACAGGTGTCCCATCCTCGTTGCTGGATTCAGCATCCTCACCAGCGGGAACCTCACAAGTTGCCCAAATGAAAACTTCTCTCACTAAAGAACACATTAATGTTTTGACTCCGTGAGGACAACAAGGGCAACTATTTTAGAGGGAAAGCAAAATTTGGCTGACTTACACCTGAAAGTCTTTTCTTCCTAATAGCCATAGAGTAGCTCTGCTGCTTCCCATTCTTATTCTGTGTTCTTTGTTAATATCATAACAATATTACCAAATTTGCTGGGATGGCCCCAGTTTATGCCTGTTCTCCTTGTAAAATTATTAAAACTGCCTCCTTTCTGGAGACCCAGGGAACCAGAAAGTACCAGAGTAATGGCAGAGAGAAAGGAGATTGAGAAAGAAACTCAACAAAGCCATGTATAAACTCCTGAGTTCACCCTGAACCTGTGCATGCATAGATTGGATCTTACCTATCAAAGACATTAAGGACTGAGCTAACAGGTAGACCTCCACCTAGATTCCAAACTGACCGCTGGGTGGTGCACATGAGGGACAGTTCCAAATATCCTGCAAAGCCTTCAACAACTGTAATGATAGTGGTACCACAGGCCACAGAAGGTGAGTTGAAACTTGCTACCTCAATCTGACCAAGTGAAGTGCGTACTATCACAAAAATGTCTTAACTATTTAAGGTAGATGCTAAAATAAAAATATGAATATCAGTTATAGAATTTAAACATAGTTTCATAATGTAATATTAAAAATGTCCAAGAAACAATCCAAAATTACTCAGCATATTAAGAATCTCAAAAATCTCAACTTACATAGGAAAAGAGTCAACAGTTAACAAAAATAAGATGACATAGATATTGGAATTTTCTGAGATACTTTAAAGCAGCTATAATAAGAATGCTAGAAAGAGTAATCATGAAGTCTCCTCAAACACAAAATAAACAGTATCGGCAAATAAATAGAATATATAAAAAAGAAACAGTGAATATTTTAGAACTTAAAAATGCAGAACTGAAAATTTTTGAAAACCTCACTGAATGTACTTAATAGCAGAGTGAAGGTGACAAAAGAAAGAATTGGTAAACTTGAAGATAGATCAATATAAATTGTCAAGCCTAAGCAACAGACAAGAAAAATAGATTGAATAAAAATAAACAGTGCCACAAGTGTACCTGTGAGACTACAATAAAACGTCTAACATTCATGTCATTGGAGTGCTAGAAGGAAAATGGAAAGAGTGTGGTGCTGAAAAAAATATTTGAATAAATATGGCTGAAAACTTCCCAAGTTCTACAAAAGACCTGCAAATTCTAGAAAATAAATGAATCCCAATTAGAAATAACCAAAAGAATTCAAGTGCCAACACATTGTAATCCAACTGCTAAAAAACAAAAGACAAAGAAAAATCTTGAAAGCAGCCATAAAAATAATGCATTACCTGTAAGAGAACGATGATTTAATTGACGATGGATTCCCCTTCAGAAACCATGGTGGCTAGAAAAAAAGAGGTAGAACAATTTTAAAGAGAACAACTTTCAATCCAGAATTCTTTCAATCCAGAATTCTAAATATTGCCCTCTCTAGTTAGGTTGGGGAAGTTCTCATGGATGATATTCTGAAATATGTTTTCCAAACTGATTCCATTCTCCCCATTTCTTTCAGGCACACTAATCAGTTGTAGGTTTGGTCTCTTTACGTAGTTCCATGTTTCTTGGAGGTTTTATTCATTCCATTTCATCCTTTTTTCTCTATTCTTGCTGCCTTTCTTATTTCAGAAAGGCAGTCCTCAAGCTCTGAGATACGTTCCTCCACTTGGTCTATATACCCTTGGAGAAGTATGTTTTCTTTTTGGCCAAAGACCAGCTGAGTGGCTGGAGGGGCATCTTGCCTCAAATATAGGACTGTCTCTATGGAGGAGGTACAATATTTTCCAAACAATTTTGGATGCTCCCTCTTTTGGATGCTCCAAAGAAGTAGCATCTGAATGATAAGACCTAGTTATTTTTAGTTTCATCACATTTTCAGTCATGTAAATATTTTATTTTTCCCAATCTTAATTGCTTTCCTTTTCTTTATGGATAGGGTCATGGAGAGGAATTATATTTCAGCTTGCTATTAATACTTGTGATTGCATTATAAAATTCTTATAGTGTGTTTTTCAGCTCTATCAGATTGGTTATATTCTTCTCTATACTAGCTATTTTGTCTGTCAGCCCCTGCAATATTTTATCATGATTTTTCGCTTCCTTGCATTGGGTTACAATGTACTGCTTTAATTCAGTGAACTTTGTTCCTATCCATATTCTGAAGTCCACTTCTGTCATTTCAGCCATCTCAACCTCAACCCGATTTCAAACACTTGCTGGAGAGGTGATGCAGACATGTGGATGCACTCTGGCTTTTTGAATTTTCAGCATTCTTGCACTTATTCTTTCTCATCTTTGTGGGTTAATCTACCTTCAATATTTGAGGTTGTTGACCTTGGGATAGGTATTTTTTTTTTCTTTTAATAGGCTGGCCAAAGTGTCTTAGTTTAGATGATATATTATTTGGTTAGCCTATTTATGAACTTTTTCCCAACAATTATATTTACTTCTAATTTTATTCCCTACTTACAGATGAGGAAACTGAACCTACAGTCATCTTACTACTAATTGGTTGTGCTAAGGGCTGAACCAATGATTTCTAAATGCAAAGTTTAAGTTTGATATGTAAGGCTATCCAGCCTTCCATTGGGTGGATATTCATCAAATCAGCAGCCTCCCCTTAGCAAAACTCATCAGTGATTTCTGAGATAGGTTTGGCAGCAAGGACCTCTCTGAGGGTTAATATTTCAGGCCTAAGTGAAAAAAGGAAGGGAGGCATGTGAATTTATGTGGGAAGGTGCTTTACAGGTACAGGAAACATCAAGTGCAGCATTTGAAGCAAGATCAGATCTCTGTGTTCACAGAGCAGCAAGAAGGCCAGTGTGACTGAGGTAGAAGGAGTGAAAGGAAGAGCGATATAATACACACTCAGGAATGAAGACAATGCCCCGATCATGTAGAGCTTTGCAAGTCATGTCAGGGAGTTTAGATTTCATTTAAGCATATTGGAAAACCAATGGAGAGTTCTAAATAGAGAAACAGTTCATCAGATTTATGTTTTTGAAATATCACTCTGCACTGTAGTGGGGCAGGCATGAAAATCAGTTGGGGGCCAGTTTGGAAGTTATGGCCATATTCTTGACTGGAGGTGACAGTGACCTGAGCTAGGGTGGTAGCTGTGGTCATTGTGAGAAGCAATGAGCTTCTCAATATATCCTGAAGTGGGCTTGACAGGATTTGCTGATGGATTGAATAAGAAGTTTGAGTGAAAATAATGTTTTCCAAGCTCTGTGTACATTACTGTAAAAGTCTTAATGCGGTGGAAGCAATGAGAAGTGGTCACATTGAGGATATGTTTTGAGGAAAGAGACAAAAGGGCTTGATAATAGATTGGAAGAGGCTGTAAGGAACAGGAGAGAATTAAAGATGACTCCCAAGTTTTGAGTCTGAGCAAATGAGTGAATTGAGTTAATATATAAGAAAATAGGAAACACTGAGAACACAGCAGGTTTGGAAGAGGAATTAAAAATTATTTTTTTATTCCACATACAAATATTGAGCAGGCAGTTTCATATATGAGTGTGGTATCCAGGAAGGCAATCAAGGCAGGAGATACAAATTTTAAAGTTATCATCATCTAGATAGTAGCTAAAAGTCACAGGACTTGTGAAATCACCATGGGACAGAGTGTGAATAAAAAGGAGGAGCAAAGACTGCTCTGGGACACTATCATTTAGAGGTCAGGAAGAGGAAGAGGGGTTAGCAAGGGAAATTGAGAAGGAGCAACCAGTGAGGTAGGAGGAAAATCTGGAAATTCAAGTGAAAAGAGAGTTTCATGGAGGAGAGTATCATCAACCGTGTCAAATGTTGCTGAGTTCAAAGGAGGTGGGAAATGAAAATTGATCATAAAGCTTAATATTAAGTAGGTTACTGGTGACCTTGATGAGAACTTCTTCAGAGTAGAGGGAGGTAAGATAGTGGAGACTTACCCTTTCATGCTTTTTCTCTTTCATAAGGGGTGGAATAAGAGGAGCATGACTTCAAGTGGATGATTTTTAAGTGGGTCTAAATGTAATATAGTGTATGGTTGACAAGAGTGTCTGGATAATTACCATGTTCCAGGGACACATTGTTAGGCAGCTCTATTGTAATTAGAGTTTTAAAATCAATAAAAGTTATTTTCTATCTTGAAATATAAATGCCATGTATTAAATGATGAAGCAGAACCAAGTTAATATTTAATTCAGTATGAGGATAATCTCTGAGGTCAATTCCATACATTTAAATGAAGCAAAAGACTAGCTTCGAAGGTAGCTTAATAACTTCACATCTTTGAGAGGCATCTCTAAAATCACAATAGCTGATATCGCTATCTTCAGAGCTAGTCATTTAATACATGGCATTGACCTACTTTCCTCTTTAATTATTTAAGAGTTAGCTGTTCGGTTGAATCTTGTCCTTGCAATGTGAAGAGCAGGACTATAATTTGTTGTACATTTTTTAGTCAAAATTATAGCGTTCATATAACAGAGATCTGTTGCAAATAAATGTAAAAGTAAGTCAAAGGATATAGAACTCATTTTTTAAAAATATTAGTTTTCCGATATGAGGAATTTATATTACCATTTGATTACTATTTGTTTCCATTTTTTTGATGTTGGATAAATTGGCTTCCTATTTACTTGAGTAGTAATTTACCTCTAGCACATACACAGGCAACTGTGAAGATTGAGATGTCTCATTTTATTTTCCCTCAGTAAACATAATATAAAGTGGGTTTGTGGTTGGGGTGAAAGGAGAATCACCTTTTCATATCTGAAAACCTAATTTATTTTCCCTTCCACTCAAAATGATCTAACTTTTGCCGTACTACCAGGTAATGGCAAAACATAGTCCAAGCTGGGATTACAGCAAGAATTCCACTAGAACAGCAGGCATCCTCTCTCCCTTTGCCCAAAACTGACTCAGTCTCTTTTAAGAATTAGAAAGTTGCTAGTTATTACTGCGGTCCACCTCCCAGGTCCTCATTCCATTACACCAAATTTGCGTTTCCTCTATCATCAGCTGGCATTTCATGTTTTTGGGTTACCATCAGTAGTGTGTAGGTAGTTGATTAACAATTGGCTCTCTGGAAAATAAAAGTTTTGGTTTGTAGTGTTTTGTCCACTTCCATGGTGTGACTTTTCCCATTATAGCTGATTTCAAGTTACCAACATGATAAACACAGAGCTGGGAAGAGATGCACACACCAGGCTATCAGGAACCAGTAAGAGCTCACTCCAGCACACTCCAGCCCAATGTTGTTTGCCCAGGTTGCAATAGGAAAATGATAGAATATGGTGCAGAAAGGGTGCAACAGCCCTAGGAACATGTAAACCAAAAGAAAATAATGTGCTCCTTTTAGAAATTAGAAAAATATCAAGATTAGGAGCATATCATTTAGGAGAAAGAAAGGCAAATTTATGACCAAAATTCCAGTATATACTCAAATTAAGTATTTTAAGTAAATCAGAGAGAGAGAAATTGAGGGAGGCAGAATTACTTTTTGCTAATAATTATTTCTATGAGGGTAAATAAATAAACGGCTATTCTGATAAGCTATCAACTATCTGCAAACGATCTTGGAAATATAATTTGATTTTTTGCCTAGGAGAAAAATGAAATGTTTGCGTAAACACATAGGTTTGTCTCTGCCACTCAAACTCTAGAGGATTCGCCTGCCTCAAATCTTCAGCTCCTTTATTTTCTCAATTGACTGTTCTGTAGAACACCAGAAGACATCTTCAGAAATAGTTTTGTGGTGATGGACCCAAGTACCCAATTCATGTTGTGATGATAACCAGACAAATGAAGACTCTGTACTCCTCAGCCAGCTCCCATAAGCATAATAAGTGATGGATATTTTTCCAAGTGATAAATAGAATCTTCATAATCTCAGAAATAAAGTAACTGATTCCAATTTTTGAAAACCATCAAGGACTTAGATGGCAGAAGCCATATCATAAACCTTATCAAGTTGCTTGTTGTTTGGCTCTGAAAATAAAGCCAGGTAGAGAAGTTTTTTTTTTTTTTAAGAATAATAAACTTCATCAAGGACAAGTGGTGAATAATAGTTTATTTTATTGACTGATCACTAAATTACACACTCATAGATGTTGCAAAAACTCGTTTTTTAGCCACTCCCGTACGTTTTCTGAAATGGTTCATTTTCTAAAACAAACCTCTATTCTCTCAATCCTGGGAGACATGCTGTCTCCTTAGTATAACTCAAGACCTTCACGAACAGAAATTTATAAAAAACTTTTATAATATCAAAATTTCTTAGTAACATAGCAAGCAAGATATTGAAAAGAACAATTTGTAATCTAACTTGGCATATATATAAGATTATTCTCTTTTTATTCTCATTTTCATCACTAGGGCATTTCAAATGTCGTAGTTTCAGTTTAAGATGAACAATTAACATGATGTATGTGGAATTTGGAAATAATTCATACAAAAGCAAATATAATGATAACAATAAAAAGCTCGGGAAGTCAGCTCTTTGAAGAAAGAGACTGAGGACATTTTCCCAAAAAGACAGGGTTTTAATTTATTTTTTATCTTACTTTTTTATGGAATACAGGAATGAATACAATACCACCAGGTAGCATTTAACACAAGCATGAAAATAGGCAAAGAAGATATAAGGACAGAAACAATTAGACACAGAGGTTATGAGTAAAATAAGCACAGAGAACATAGCCCAAGAGACTCTATATTAAATATACTTGCTAGAGATGGACTATCTGTTTAGATCTGTGCTACCCTGCAGCAAATGCAAAGATGTAACCCAGTAAGTTACATGACACAGAAAAGCCGGTTAGAACAATCACAACTTTTCCTAGTATTGAGGCCAGAGTACTAGGATATTATCTATGTTACGTTATTGTCAATGAGTTCAACAACTTCCTTGTGATGAATATAGAAATAGATTTCACTGGACTTTTAAATGTCCTTAATGAATGACTGTGGCATATTATCAAAGAACATTCAAGAGAAGCATTTCTAGGAGAGATTAAAACAATATGGCTGGATGCAGTGGCTCAAGCCTGTAATCCCAGCACTTTGGGAGGCCAAGGCGGGTGGATCACCTGAGATCAGGAGTTTGAGACTAGCCTGGCCAACATGGTAAAACCTTGCTTCTACTAAAAATACAAAAATTAGCTGGGTGTGGTGGCGCATGCCTGTAATCCCAGCTACTCAGGAAGCTGAGGCAGGAGAATCACTTGAACCCGGGAGGCAGAGGTTGCAGTGAGCCGAGATCAAAAACAATATGAGGCAGAATGTCTCAAGTCTAATCTGCCATTATCTAGACTAAGGGTTTAGAACCGAGCTACTCAATAACAGTAGCCATTAGCCACATAATGCTAATTACATTTAAATTTAAATTATTAAAATTAAATACAATTTAAAATTTCAGTTCCTCAATCACACTAGCTACATTTTAAGTTCTCAGTAGCCATTTATGGCTAGTCCTACAGTGCTACAGTGTTGAACAGTATAGATGAAGAATGCATCAGTCATTTCAGAAAGTTCTATTGGATGATATTGACTTAGACTTCCAGAACAAGATTACAGTACTGACAATTTTTCAGACAAGCTTATCTCAGTCATGTCTGCAATAGTCACTGAAAAATTGTGAGTTCAAGCTTATGCCCTGACAACCACTAGCAAAGCAACAATTTCACATTTTTTTGTTAAAGGCAGAATCATAGCTTTAATAGGCAATTCAGAAGTCTTATTAATTTTCTTCTAGGGTACAAATGAATGGTGATGGACTTAATGCGTATTCAGCAAGACTGGAGAAAGGCAGTTCGTTACAAAAAGAGCAAAGTAGGACAATAGGAAACACATTGAAGAGTTGAGGAGATTACTTTATAGTTGTTCAAAGATATGAGAATACAAAGAACAGTTGTCTTTCTATTATGAGTAAGTGGTCTCCTGCCCCCTGAAATGATTTGACTATATGCCAAATAACAGTCTTAAACAGTGATCATTATTTTCCCTTCTGAAAGTTTCATCATTGGTCTAGGCAAAATATCATGGGAATATAGAGAAGAGAGATCTATGGGTTGTAACTATTGTAACTGTTTTGTTACAAACGCATCAAAATTCATGAACCTAGTTAGTATTTGAAATTATTCACTTTCTCCAACGTGCATTCCATAAAGCACTGTTGCAACACTTTTGGTATCAGTTTCAAAAGCGTTTTACAAAACATGTAAGCAAAAATGTCATGGTCTCATTGCTTGTACCCTTGTTCTCCCATAAATATTGTCAACAGAGCAGCTGGGCAGTCCTCTATAAATTTAAGTCAGAGTAGAGCATTCCTTGATTCAAAGCCTTGCAATGGCTTCCATCTCACTTGGAATATGTGCCAAAGTCCTTACAATGACCTACCAGACCTTCCACAATCAGCCCTGTTACCTCCTCTCTTACCACTTGCTCTTGGCTTAGTCAGTTCCAGCTACACTAGCATTTCTGATCTTTTTTTTTTTTTTTTAGACAGAGTCGTTCTGTCACCAGACTGGAGTGCAGTGGCATGATCTCGGCTCACTGCAATCTCCGTCTACTGGATTCAAGTGATTCTCCTGCCTCAGCCTCCCGAGTAGCTGGAACTACAGGCATGCGCCACTATGCCCAGCTAATTTTTGTATTTTTAGTAGAGATGGGATTTCACCATGTTAGCTAGGATGGTCTCAATCTCTTGTCCTCGTGATCTGCCTGCCTCAGCCTCCCGAAGTGCTGGGATTACAGGTGTGAGCCACTGTGCCCAGCCTTTGCTCCTTCTTAAACAAAGCATGCATGATCCTACCTCAGGATGTTTGCTTTATCTATGTGCTTTATCTGAATTATCCTTCTACTAGGCCTCGTTGGTCAACTCCCTGTTCCCCCTTCAAGTCTTGGCATAAGCCTCATGTTCTCAATGAGTTTGGCTCTGATTACTCTTTTTAATACTGCCACCTGCCCATGCCTTCCCAGTTCCCCAACTGCCACACTCTCCACCTTCCTCACTCTACTTTTAGTTTTTTCATTGTATGTACCCTATAATATATTGTAGTACTATGTAATTGATTTATTTCTTACATTTATTGTCTACTATGTCTCCTCCAGCTACAATTTAAGTTCCATAAAGACAGTGCTTGTTATTTTGGTCACTGATATATCTTCAGCCCTAAGAAGAAGGCCTGGAACACAGTAGGCACTCAAAATATATTTGTTAAATGAATGAATGGCTTTATAAGAATTTCTCTTTCTAAACATATAAAATTATATTTCTCCAGTTTCAACACTGATTTCTAGTGCATTCTAAATATCAAGTCACAACAGTGTATAATTTTATAGCTGGAAAGGCCCTCGGAAGTAACATAATACAATCATGCCTTTATATATAAAAGTAAACCATGCCCCAGAGAGATTAAGTGACAGCACAAGGTCAACCAGCTAATGTATAGCAGAGCCAGGGCTGGAGGATAGGCTTTCAGATTCTCACTCCGTCCACAAAATATCAGGATTTTCCAACACCACGTGTATTCAAAAGAATATGCCACTGTCTCTGACAATTTTACCAGAAACAGACATGCTGCCATATTTTTAGCTAAAGGAACATCATTGCAATAAGTGGATAGCTTCATGAGCAGCATGAACTTGAATGTATAAATTTAACAGTATTTTTGAAGACAGAATCATATTACTTCACAAATATCTCATACAACTCCTCATAAAACTATAGTCTTTAAATATAGTGTTTTATGTAAAGTCGAAATTTAGTAATTCTGGAAAAAAATAGAGTCTTATCATAAACACATAAACTAAACCTTGATTATTTTCTACTTCCTTTATATCTTCTGTCACTTGGGCTCTCTACTTTATTCCCTTGTTGACAGGTGCGGTCTTAATGTGCATCTTTGAGAAAATAGGTGCTTTTTGGTACAAACCACTTTTATCTTTGGCTTATTAGAAGCATCTATATATCATAGCCTGGGGAAAGAAGATAAAATAGGGCATCTTTCTTGCATATAAATCATGGCTTGTGGATCATCGCTGTTAATTAAAAATCCTTGCAAGGCTAAATTCAACATGATGGAAGCTTAGGACATCCTTGCTAAAGGACAAACCTGGAAGGAAAAGTATTTTTAAATTTCCATGAGAAAGAAAGTAGAATGAGAACATTATGGATCCTAGCTCTGGATATAGGATTAAAATATGCTACGCATATTATGCTGCACCATAATTTGTTGCTGATTGGATGTGAACATGCTAATTTCTTAGTGTAATTGGGTTACATTTTCTTTTGTTTCCGTGATGCTTGGTGTTTCAATGTTGTCTGGCAACATAATCTTAGTATTAACTGGAGATAGGAAATATACAGCCTTGATCATAAAAAGTGTGAATTTCACAAGGACAGAACAATATAAGCAGAATTTTTACCATCCCATTTCAGTGACATATTCAAAAAAGAGGCCCATTATCCTTGAGTTTGGTTTGCATGGTTATTTGATACCCTTAATGCATAAAGGAGAATGGTTAGTGTAGGAGTCTTTTCAAGGTATGAACGGATATTTATTTTAGGGTTGTGATTACTTATGCTCCTGGTCGGTGCCAGTCAGGTCAATAGGATTATATTCCAGAAATTGATTTCCCCTCAATGAGTAAATAATGAAGTAATTTAACCTCATCTGCTTCCTAATCTAAAACCTTTCACTTGTACCATGAGGAAAGGCAGCTGCCTTCGCTTGAGATGTGCTCGTGCACAAGGCCAATAAATACCTTTGGGTTTTATATGAAGGTCATGCAAAGCTGATCATTCAGGAAATGTGTACAGTTAAAGTGCATCTTCTATTCCTTACAGCCATCAATCCTGGCTTTCAGAGATGTCTCCACCTATGTTAAAGGGCTAACACAATACTGCATTGATCATGGGCATGGCTGTTGCCCTGCAAATTTCTCTTTCATTTATTTTAATTTAAGTGTTTATTTGGATACTAGCATAGAAAGAAAACGGCACTTAGCCGGAAATGAAAATAAAAAGGCAGTTGGAAAGTAGTGACTGTTCAGATTATGAATTATTCAGGCTTGCTTTATGCTGTGCGTGTTATTTTATTATTATACCTGCTGTGGCTTCTTAAAGGAACCTAACATACCTGGAAATCACAATTGGACTAAAAATTTGACTCTCTTGTCATAGAGGAAATCACCTAGTGGTCAGAGTACATAGTCGTCCCATTTTTTTTCTTCATGATTCATGTTGTTAAAACTGATGATATGCAACATGAATACACATTTACTGCATGCCAGGCAGAGCACTAACACTTTACTTGCATTATCTCATTTAATGCTTTTAGGATCAGGAATCCAGCTAGCAGTGGTTTTGGGAATCAAGGTCGGACCACCAGATTCCAAAAGCCAGGTGCTTGGCCACTGGATTTCAGTACTTCCTGTGCCCACAGTTTACTGTTAAGCAACAAAAATCATCATCCTCCAAATCATTCCTTTGCTAGTTATGCCTCCTGTGTAGAATATAGGATTTTTATCAAAGAGGTTCCTCTGGGAGTTTCCCATTCGTCTGAGGAAATAAAAGGTAAAAAGACTGAAAAGCATTATAAAAAGTAATAACTTAATTGAAAATTACTTTTGCTCTTTTATCTGGTGTTTTAGAAATCGCCACTGTATTTCACAAAATTTTGCAATTTTGATTACTCCTTCATTTTCCTTTTAGCTGTCTGTGATAGTTAACAAAAGATGTTTAGAATATTTAAAATAAATAAATAAAATCTGTCTTTTCTGGCATTTTTAATATATGGAGTTGGGATTGAGTGATTTGCATGCAGAAAGTATAAATTCTGAGAGGAGATATGTGTAATTGGTCTTAACAAAAATATTTCTCTCATTCATTCCCTAAATTTTTGTTGGATGTTCACTGTATACCAGGTAATGTGCTGAGCACTAGGTAAGACCCATCAGTTTTAGTTAAAGTGCCCCTCTTACCTGATCCCAGAAACCATTAGACAATCCTCAGACTCTAAATTTTCTGATTATTTGTCTAACTTGCTACTAGACATCATGAGAGCAGAAAGCACATGTACAACATTTAATATAGAACCACAAGTGCCTAATAGATTATTTGGCAGCCACTCAGTGAGGTAGAGAGGATGAGCTCATCCCATCTGCATTCTTCATTCTTCCTGAATACACAGCTAGACAGTTTCTCCAACCTCCATTGCAATTAGGTGTGAACATGTGCTGACTATGGTCCAAATTCAATGTAAACAGACTAAAAAGGTAACTCATCCAAGACTGGCTCATAGAAACCTTCCACTCATGCTCCTCTTGCTCTATCCCCATCCATAAGCTGAATGGAGAGGACGCCAAGGACTTCAACGAGAACAAAACTATAAGATAGAAAGAGCTTGGGTCCTTGAATGACTGCATGGAACAGAACCATCTCTTCCTCTGATAAACCCACATAGAAGAGAGAAATGAGAAAAAAATGTTATTTCTTGTATTAAGCCAGAAATCTCCAGATTTGTATGTTGCAGAAGTTAGGTTTACTTACCTTAACTACTACAGAGGAAGGAGTGAAAGAATGAGTGAGATAGCACTCCTGACATCAAGGCATTTTCATTTTAGTTTTTGGATAGCCTCATCCTTTCTACTTGAAGAGCCTTTTGGGAATCATTGGGTAGTTGTAAAATATAAAAGATATTTTTATGAGAATTACACAAAATGTGCTCAGAGAAACCACTTGGGAATGTTATATTGGGTATCAGAAGACCGTTTGCCTCCACATATACAGGAATATGTTGGAAATCTTGTGGGTTTGGACTGAGACCACTGCAATAAAGCAAACATCACAATAAAGTAAGTCACACAAATGTTTTGCTTTCCTAGTGTATACACAAGTAATGTTTACATTATGCTGTAGTCTAACACGTGTACAATAACAATTTGTCTGAGAAAACAACGTGCCTACCTTAATTTAAAAATACTTTACTGGTAAAAATCGCTAAGATCATCTGAGCCTTCAGCAACTCATAGTATTTTTGCTGGTGGATGGTCTTGCCTCAACGTGGAAGACTGCTGACTGATCAGAGTGGTGGTTCTTGAAGGCTAGACTGGCTGTGGCAATGTTTCAAAATAAGACAACAATGAAGTTTGCTGCATGAACTGACTCTTCCTCTCAGGAAATTTTTCTCTGTAGCATGCAATGCTGTTTCATAGCATTTTACCCACAGTAGAATTTCTTTGAAAATTGGAGGCAATCCTCTCAAACCCTGCTGCTTCTTTATCAACTAAGTTTATGGAACACCCTAAAGTTTTTGTTGTCATTTCAACAACGTTCACGGCATCTTCACCAGGAGTAGATTGCATGTCAAAAACAATTTTCTTTGCCCTTCCACAATGCACTCCTCATAGATTCAAGTTTTATCATGAGATTGCAGCAATTCAGTAACATCTTCAGGCTTCACTTCCAATTTTACTTCTCTTTCTATTTCCACCACGTCTACAGTTACTTCCTCCATTGAAGTTTTGAACTCCTCAAAGTCATCTATGATGGTTGGAATTAATTTCTTCCAAACTCCTGTTATTGCTGATATTCTGACCTCTGCCCATGAATCCTGAATGTTCTTAATGGCACCGATAATGGTGAACTTTTTCTAGAAGATTTTCAGTTTACTTTGCCAAGATTCATCAGGGGAACCACTATCTATGGCCAAGTGTAACCTTACAAAATGTATTTCTCCAATAATAAAGACTTCAAAGTCAAAGTTACTCCTTGATCCATGGGCTGCAGAATGGATGTTGTGTAGCAGGCATGAAAACAACATGAATCTCCTTAGACACCTCCATCAGAGCTCTTGGGTGACTATGTGCACTGTCAACGAGAAGTAATATTTGAAAAGAATCTGTTTTTCTGAGCAATAGGTCTCAGCAGTGGGCTTAAATTATTCAGTAAGCCATGCTGTAAACAGATGTGCTGTCATCCAAGCTTTGTTGTTCATTTATAAAGCACAAGCAGAGTAGAATTAGCATAATTTTTGAGGGCAATAGAATTTTTAGAATGAGCGTTGGCTTTAACCTGAAGTCGCCAGCTGCATTAGCCCCTAACAAGAGAGTCAGCCTGCCCTTTGGAGCTTTGAAGCCAGGAATTGTGCCCTCCGTTCTAGCTATGAAAATCTTAGATGGCATGTTCTAAAATGAAATAGAAGACTGTTTTGTCTACATTGAAAATCTGTTGTTTAGCATAGCCACCTTCATCATCTTAGATCTTAGCTTGATCTTCTGGATAACTTGCTATGGCACTTGCTGCTTCTCCTTGCACTTTATGGAGATGGCTTTGTTCCTTAAACCTTATGAAGCAATCTCTGCTAACTTCAAACTTTTCTTCTGTAGCTTCTTCACCACCAGAGCTTCCTCACCTTCCTCACCTCCAGAGCCTTGTTCTGGATTAGGCTTTGACTTAAGAGAATGATGTGATTAGTTTGATATTTTATGCAGAGTACTCAAACTTTCTCCATAACAGCAATAAGTCTGTTTCACATTCTTATCATTTGTTTGTTCACTGGAGTAGCCCTCCTAATTTCCTTTGAGAACTTTTCCTTTGCCTTCACAACTTGGCTGTTTGGCACAACAGGCTTAGCTTTCAGCCTACCTTGGCTTTTGACATGTCTTCCTCACTAAGCTCAATCACTTCTAGCTTTTGATTTGAAGTGAGAGACACGCAATTCTTCCTTTCATTTGAAAACTTAGAGGCCACTGCAGGGTTATTAATTGGCTTAATTTCAATAGTCTTGTGTCTCAAGGAATAAGGAGCCTGAAAGAGAGTAAGTGGGTAGGAGGGAAATGGCCAGAATACACACAACTTTGATCAATTAGGTTTGTATTTTTATGTGGGTGAAGTTCATGGGGTCCCAAAACAATTACAATAGTAACATCAGAGATCACTGATCACAGTTCACCATAACAGGTAAAATAATAATGAAGAAGTTTGAAATATTGTGAGACTATCCAAAATATGACACACAGACGTGAAATAAGCACATGCTGTTGGAAAAATGGTGCCGACTGACTTTCTGGATGCAGGGTTGCCGCAAACCTTCATTTTGTAAAAATTGTGTTATTTGCAAAGTGCAATAAAGAAGCACAATAAAATGAGGAATGCCAGTGTGAAGTGAGACAATTCCCAAGGGATATAAAGACAAAAATCCGTGTCCTCAGGGAACTTGCATAGTGGTGGGGAGGAGACGAAAGTAAGCAGAAACTTGGTATCATGACTCCTCAAGCAATTCTCTCTTCACCCGATACTCATTCCCAGATAAGCTTGTCTGTGACTTTAACATCTATATTCTGACTGCTTTCAAGGTACATCCTTCCACTCAAACTCTTCCTCTGAGCTCCACGGAGGTAATGAACTGCGTATCAATTGCATGTTTCACAGACATCTCAAACTCAGCATGTCCAAAATTGAATTCAGAATTGACCCAAACCTGATCAGCTCCAAGTGTTCTTCAATACAAATAAAGGTACACCATCCTCTCCTCACAACACACACGCAGTTGTGCAAGTCCCAAGTTTGAGAGTGTTCTCGACATCCATTTTTTTTGGTTCCTCAATCTTTATCTCTTCTCAACATTAGAGTCCCGTTGATTTTACTTTCTCAATATTTTATAAATCTTTCCACTCCTCTCCATCTTGATCGCTCTCCAAATCCAAGCCCACAGCCATAACAAATGCTACCAAACTAGCTGCCCCATATTTATTCCAATCTATCTTTTATCTATTTACACACATTACATCAAAAGTGATATTTTAATAGTAGAAATATAATCACATACCACCTATGGAAATGACATCTCATTTTCCACAGGGGAAAATAAAATTCTTAATAATACCAATATCCCTGGATTTCCTAGCCCCTATCTGCCTCACTACTCCCATCTCACACCAATGTCTTTCTCTATTCTCTATGACTCCATTATCCCGGCCTGTTTCTTTTTCTTTCTTTCTTTCTTTCTTTTTTTTTTTTTTTTTTTTTTTTGTAGAGACAGGGTCTCTCTATGTTGCTCAGGCTGGTCTTGAATTCCTGGCCATCCTTCCACCTCAGGCCATCCTTCCACCTCAGGCCATCCTTCCACCTCAGACTTGCAAAACACCAGAATTACAGGCATAAGCCACTGCACCCAGCCAGCTCCTGATATGTCAGGGCTGTTCTCATACCTGAAATGCTCTCCCAGTTCTGTTTTGTCTCAGTTCAAACATCATACCCAAAGGAAGCCACTTCTACACTTCCACTAGATATAAGTTTCTTTTCCCACTCCTCTCACAGTAACTTAGAATAATTATTAAATATGCGATCATGATTAGTTTATTTAACTGTGACCTCTGTTGATCATAAGTCTGTAAGAACAGAGAGAAGGTATTTTGTGCTATATTCCCGCTGCCTAGTATGGGATCTGATATAAGGAAGACACTCAATAAAAGTGTGCTTAATTAATTCATTAAATAAACACATGATGCAATATGGACATATTAGAGAGAGATCCAAACACACTTGGAGCATCAAAAATGTATTCCCTGACAACATACCTGAGCTTCTTTAGGGTGGCTCAGTAAATATTAGCCCCTCAAAAGATGATGGTTGGAAAATATACCTGAAACACTTGTTATAAGTAAGATATTGTGATAAACATCTTACACGCACTATCCCATTTTACATTTGAAGAATCTGATGTTGAAGCACAAGGAAACTGAAGAACGGCCCAAAGTGGCAGAGTCAGAATTGATATCCAGATAGTGTGACTTCAGAGGCCCGGGGACATCATAACTGTAAATGTATCCCTGTAAAACACAAGAATTTTAAAAATCAATAGTAACTTATCATAAAATTACTATTATTATAGTAACCTATAATAAAATTCAGCAATGCCATATCTCTGGTTTTGGGCCCTATTCTACAAGGTACCAGAAGCAGATTTATAGTCATTGGAACTATAGCAAAGCGAGGATTTGATTTGCCTTAACAATTTATGGTGATATCAATGTGTAGCCAGTGCCTGAGGGGTGATGATGCCAGGATTAAGTAGGTCTGATTGTCTGAAGTGAATTACTCTATAACTGATCTGCTGGGAAGAGGGACTCTGCTCATGAGGCAAGCAACTGGGTGAGGTTCTCTATTCTTAGAGTGAGTGGGATTGTAGGTGATAGTAAGCCTCAGCTTCCTAGCTCCCATCGAGAAAATAATGTCAAGCAAAATCACATTGGAAGGCATTTATTAACTGGGTTGGTTCTTTGGAAGGAACAGGATTCTCTCCTGAGAAAAGAGACACAGTGAGGATCTGCAGCCATCTTCAGGACCAAGAAAGCAATATAAGAAAGCTAAAATGATGGAAGCTCTGCTTTGCTTTTAGTTTTTCCCTGTAGTTAATTTTCCTGGAAAATTTCTCTGGAATATCAAAGGATCCAGAGATTGGAGGAAGTGGTCTGTACAATATTCACTCGGATATTGCATAAACAGTATTTGCATTTTCTATGATGCCCCATGCCCTGCTTACCAAGTTTAGAAGCAAAGAACACCCTCCATGTGTCCTGTCTTTAAATTTTTTCCAACACGTTTAATTATGCTACTGTTTCCTGACACACTGGACAGTGATTCCTTAAGTCAGTTCTCTCTACTCCACCTCCGCAAGTTAAATAACTCCTGTCAGCCAATATGGATTTTGGAGATGTCAGGGGAGGAGTTCTGACTTTAACTGTCCATGAGATTGTATCAGTCCTTTCTGAAACACTGGCCTGGTAGTATGTGGGTAATGACCCAGTTGCAATATTATTGGATGTGGTTTTAACACAAAGCTTTTGAAATACATTTGGCAAAGACTCTTTCTGTAAAGCTCAACTGGAAATAAAGCAAAATTCACTCCTCCTATAGCCTGGATCACTCCTGGGTCATTACAATTTCTGTTACTTTAAAGGACATCTTTTCCCCACATTCCTATGGTCAGTATACAAAAAGAAAGAAAGAAAGAAAGAAAGAAAGAAAGAAAGAAAGAAAGAAAGAAAGAAAGAAAGAAAGAAAGAAAAAAGTTACTTTTCTTCATAACTTAGAACCCATGAAGACGGGAAAAATTTATTGAAACAGGTTCATATGCTGCAGTGAGATGCTTCTTAAACTGATTCCACTCCAGGAGTGATCTCTAGACCTAATTGAGTTAGTTTTATCTGAGTGCTTGACAACTGTAGTTTTAAAACCTGTTTTATTTCTCTTTGCTAGCCATTGTCTGAGAATGCTAGTAGCCCTGTGTTGTCAATTTAGTGTCAAATATTTTGAGTCTCCCCTGGAAAAAATCAAGAATAGAATTCATGCTCTTATCTATAGAAAACAGGTGGTGACATTGACGTTCCTAGACTGGTTTTCTTTTCTTTTTTTCTTTCTTTTTTTTTTCCTGGACTTGTATTCTTTTCACTTTCTCCTGACATTGTATCTCTGTTTCTCCTTTTCTGTAGACTAGAGTCCAAGCAAACCTCAATACTCTTGCATATCTGAATTTGTCACTCTGATATCATTTACGTGGCAGGAAGACAGAAGATGTAGAGAAAATGGCACATGGATCAGGGCTGCCCTTACTGCTTTACTCCAGGACTGCCATGTATGGCCATTCAGCATGTGCACTGCACAAAGGCACCAAGCCCCGCTGATGAGAAGAGATGAAATCCAGACTGCACTCCTCTTGCCAAGCCATGCACCCAGCAGGCAATTGCATTCCCCCAGAGGAAAAGGTGCCTTTTTCTCCACAACAAGGCAAAGGCAACTACAGTGTACCAAGCCAGATGCCAGTGGGATTGCTTTAGACAAGAGGGATGCCTTATTCTAACTCACACAAGAGTATTCTACAGACTAGTGGGATCCTGCTCAATTCCTAACAGCAGACCACCAATAGCACTATCTAGTAGGTTACAGCACACTCACAATCCCAGCTGATACATGATGTAAGCTGCTGTCTTAGGTCAGTTTCTGTAGAGGCAAAGTCTGAGACTGAGGTTCCTGCTCAAGTGTAGGGACCAACTAACTGTTCCTGTTGTCCTAGGACCAAGGGATTTCCCAGGGTGTGGTAATTTCAGCACGAAAGCCAGGAAAGTTCTGGGCAAACCAGGATGATTTGATCACCTACCAAGTGCTATGGTGAGGGAGTGTTTTCAGGGAAAAAAGGAAGTAAAGGAAGCAACGTAGGGCACAGTAAGAAAGCTAAGCAAGGAAGTGGTTTCAGCTGGAGGCTCATTTCAATCTGGTCCATGGGGGACTCTGAGGACACAAATTGGTTAGTCCACCTTGTGGTAAGACGGCCAATTTTTATAACTTTGTGTCAGCCCATCATTGGTCATTACCTGTCCCTGGGGGATGGAGGATATAGAACTTCCTGAATGAAGCTCCCCTTTGGCAGAAACCAGTGACTACAGTTCTATAGAGAAGAGGGCAGCTGTAGACCATTAGCAGTCAATACGCTGAGCATCTGGGGGATGGGTGCAGCATCACGGTGAAAGGAATATGTGTGCGACTCAGCATCCACTACAATCCATTATTATACATACACTGTTTGCCTAACTATGATCCAGGGAGAGCGCTAGAGAATAATACAGCATCCATGTCACATAGTGCCAAAGAAAAAGAAGGCTTTGGAAAAGCAGGTAATTTTTAAGGAACAGATTAGGGGTAAGAACATCATCCATGGCAGCATAACGCCGACATTCTTTCACGGAGAAAGCATGGTGATATCAGCTCCCACAAGATCACAATTCTCTGCGCCACACCTGTTGTATCTCCCCTGGTGCTTTCTGTCTACAAATCAAAGCAGGAAGTGTTCATGATGCTCTCCCAGTGTCTTGAAAAGCCCCAAAACAGCATCCTTACCAGTATCTCAGACAGGGCGGCTGACTCATCCTGGTTTGCTGGGAGTTTCCCGGTTTTAGCAGAGAAAAATCTCACATCCAAGGAAACCCCTCAGTCATGAACTGGTGACCCAGATGGAGGATTTCTATCCCCTAGATGGCCTGTAAGGTGAAAAAGTCAATTGATTGCACTAAACAAACTTGGAATTCTTTAGGTATTTTAGTACAAATTCATGCTGAGTGCCAAGCAAACTTTAGCTGCTGGAGAGGAGAGTAAAAAGAGAAAAAACTACAGATAAATAAGACAGGAAACATAGGGCAATGCTTCCAAACCGGGAAGTTCGTACTTTATGGAGCAGGGAAGAAGTGAGAGATCATTGGAAGACTGAGTGGTGGCTGACATGCCTGGAGATGCACTTGAAGAAGATTAATCTGAGGGTAGTATATAAAGTGTAGGAGAACAGAGAAGTCCAAAATTCAATGAAATATGAGCTATTTTTTCTCTGCGTGGCTTTTGTCTGGTGGACTGGAACGAGTATTAGTCACATCTTCTTTCTCTTGGTCTCACTCTGATCTGATCTTGGAAATTCCAGTTACATCCAAGAAGCTGAATGTTTACTTAATATAACTCTAGAAGTCTGCATAAGAAATTTGAGAAAAAACTAATTTACTCTAGGGAGAGCTGGATGGCTTGGAGAGTAGAGGGGCAGAGAGGTGATTCCTCACATTCCCTTTGGAACTTCTGAATTTCGAGCTATGTAAATATATTATCAACTCACAAGTTGTTAATACAACTTAAATTAAATAAGAAATAATACACAAGAAGGTAGAAATAAAGAAAGACCCGGGATTAATCAGTATGAGCTACATTTTAGAATTCTGTATTCAATTTTCCAGAGCGGAATTGACCAATTTGGGGTCTAACTGAATTCCATTTATGTATATTAATCACCAAATAACTGATGGATTTAATTTAATTTTGTAAGTAATGTCAATGTGAAATTACTTATAGTCATTCTTCTGCTAATTTTTCGTGTGTGAAACAAACAAATTAAAACACACACATACACACAAGCAGAAGCAAAAGTCCAATTTAAGCAGCATGATGTGGTAGAAGGCACATGTGCTTGGCAGTAGGTCAACTGGGTTCAAATCCTAATTGTCACTTATTAGCTATGAGCTCTTTGGGCAGGTTAGTTAACCTAATTGAGCCCATTTATAAGTGATAATAATATCTGCCTCAAAGGGCCACTGTAGGGATTAAATGAGAATCTATATGTGAAAGTTCATAAAAAGAGGAAAATTACCCTTCCTCTGCCAGAGCATCTGGTACAATGTTCTACACACAGATGGTGATAAATAAACATGAGCTGAGTAATAAAATAAATGCCAACATATGATTAATTTTTTGATTATAATTAATTTGGCATCAATAACATAGTGTATTATTTAAAAAATCAAACTCGGATTTAGGATATCTGGATTCTAGCCCCAACGTTCTTTGACCTTAAATGAGTTACTTAAACTCTTTGGTATTGAATTCCTTCCCCTGGCATGCTTTTCCTTCAAAATCCACATGGCTCACTCTCCAATCTCCTTCATACCTTTACTGAGGAAATTTAGTGAGAACTTCCCAGAACACCTATTTAAATTCACAAACCCTCTCTTCCCTGAAACTCTAAATTACTTACCATTATCTACCATGCTATTTATTTTACTTGTGTGCTTAGTATTTATTTCACTGCCCCCTTTAAAATATAAACCTCATGAAAGCAGGTATTGTTGTTTATTGTGTACCTGGCTGGATATTAAACATCTAGAACAGTGCTCAACATATGAGAGGTATTACAATTTTGTTAAATGAATGAGTGAATGTGTAAGCGTGTAAATTAAGGGGCTAGGGTAAGAGAGCTCTACAGTCCTTTCCAGTTCTGAAATTTCATGGTAAAGGCTTTAAATGACTATTTTGCTCCAATTTTAAGTTATCTTTAAGATTTTTATTTAGAAAAAGCTAACTTTAGCATAATGACATTTCCCATAAAGACACATGCACACGTATGTTTATTGCGGCACTATTCACAATAGCAAAGACCTGGAACCAACCCAAATGTCCAAAAACGATAGACTGGATTAAGAAAATGTGGCACATATACACCATGGAATCTATGCAGCCATAAAAAATGATGAGTTCATGTCCTTTGTAGGGACATGGATGAAACTGGAAATCATCATTCTCAGTAAACTATCGCAAGGACAAAAAACCAAACACCGCATGTTCTCACTCATAGGTGGGAATTGAACGATGAGAACACATGGACACAGGAAGGGGAACATCACACTCCAGGGACTGTTGTGGGGTGGGGGGAGGGGGGAGGGACAGCATTAGGAGATAACCTATGCTAAATGACGAGTTAATGGGTGCAGCACACCAACATGGCACATGGATACATATGTAACAAACCTGCACATTGTGCACATGTACCCTAAAACTTAAAGTACAATAAAAAAAATTAAAAAGACTGAATCGTGTCTTTTAGTAGCATCATATTTAATTGGCATAGGAATTTAATTCTTAGAAAATTCGAGAAACACTGAAAAACATGAGAAAAGAAGCAAACAAAATAACCTAATGCGATGATTAAATTATGAAAGTAAGAAATTTTTCAGGTACTCTTCAAAAATCTAGCAAACATGTTAATTTAATTGTTTTCTTAGGAATTGTTTATTTTGATGAATTCATATTCAAATTTTCACATGTTGCATAATAGTTAAGCTTAAACTTTGACAACAAAATCACCAGGTATACTTATAGACTTTGTATGGTAAGATTTAAACATTCTCTTTTTGAATTCTTTGTTTTGCCTTCTAAACTTTAGTTTGCTTATTTGGAATCCTTATTTCAGGAATTGTAGTCAGTTTTCACGTTTCAAGTTACAGTAAATAGGAGTGACTTAAATTGAGTCTTATCAGAAATATACTGGGAAGCAACTTCTCTCTTCCTAACTAGCAAAGTTGTGTATTGTGCTTTGTGTGTTCATCTTGGAAAGCTAGGTCAGTGAAAAGTCATTTATTGGGCTACAAGACAGAAGGCTTGTGATCTAATCCGATATCTACCAATGTCTCAATATATGATCTTGGTTGTGTCCCACAGCCTCTCTCATTTCTAATTCTTCAACTGAAATATATAGAGTGAATATTGTAGAGCCTGGCCTTCATTAGGTATTCATCACTTGGCTATCTGTCAGTGACAGAGGCTGTGCCATTGTCTCACTTGACTTTCATAGACCCCTGACATTCTATGTAGTTTTAACTCAAAAAAATAAAAAAAGGAAAACATGGTTGATCCTAGTTTGAGATTCCGCAGCTAATTAAGCACAACAGTAATATAGACAGTAAGTCATGATTTCAACTGTATATACTTGCCCCCGATGGCAGAAAAAGTTGTATGTATCCATGAGGCCACTTCATTTTTTCCTGGCTTTACAGAAAGACAACATGTCCCTATCACTCTTGCACCTAGATGAAGCCGTGTGACCAGTTCTGTCCAGTGGATTGTGGGTCAGGTTATATACCCTTATTTGGATGCTATGTCCTTAAAATCTTCCATGAGATCTTCTAAGCTCTCTTCTTTTGTCATCTGACTGGATACAGAGGCTGCAGTGGAGGATTCCAAAGCTAATCAATGAGAAGGAAGGTATCTCAATCCTAGAGTCACTGCTTAGAGAGAATTTGCCCAAAAGAATTTTTTAGCCAGCAATAACTGCTCTGAAGTTTGAATTAGCAAGAACTGAACTTATTAAGCTTCTGAAATTTGGAGTTGGTTCTTATAGAAGTTAGACCTACTCTAAATAATATACTCACCTCCATTCTGCAATTAACTACCAAATAATACTTTTGCCTTGTTTGGTTTCCTTTCTAAATGCATACACTGGATGGTAATTCAGGTTCATAGCAGCAACTGATTTGACCATCTAATCATATTTTGAAATGGTTAGATTTGGGGCATTGCAGAAACGTGCACTGAAACTTATCTCCAGGATTCACATTCCTACACTGCTACACCTTTGGAGCTGAACAGAAAAAAATAAAGATTAAAGAGCTACTTCACATAATTAAAAATAATGTCTCATATTTCATCCAGAGGCACATAGGCAAGTATTTTAAATGTAGATTCACTAGGTCGGCTTACCACTTTACATATAACTTTGAAAATGAAAAGTTAGTGTGCCCCTAGTAATGTGAATGCTTCTAAATTGTGTATCACCTCTGGGCTAAGGTCAAGCGGATGTAGTTAAGCCTCAAAGAAGAAATTTCCATAAAATTATGAGAAACTGAAAATTGTGATTTACAATAGAGGCCCAGATAAACTTGAACTGTGGCTTTTCACTTCTTCTGGAGAAGGAGAAAATACTCCTTGATAGTTAGAGGAAAATATGTGCATCACTCCTAAGGAATTGAAGCATGGGCTTATTTATTTAACTAGTATTATTATGTGTTTTCTTACTACAAAATAAGAATGGTTTTTAGAAGTGTGCTGTTTTTTCTCCAAATATTTTGGGATTTTCCAGTTATCTTTCTGTTACTTATTTCTAGTTTAATTCCACTGTGGTCTGAGAGTGTACTTCTATGATTTCTATTCTTTTAAATTTGTTAGGATGTGTTTTATGACAGAGATTGTGGTCTATCTTGGTGAATGTTCCATGTTAGCTTAAGAAAAGCATGTATTCTGCTGTTGTTGGATGAAGTAGTCTATAAATGTCAATTACATCCAGTTGATTGATGGTGCTGTTCAGTTCAATTATATCCTTACTGATTTTCCACCTGCTGGATCTGTCAATTACTGAAAGAGGAGTGCTGAAGTCTCCAACTATAATAATGAATTTGTTGATATCTCCTTGTAGTTCTTCCAGGTTTTGCCTCATGTATTTTGATGTTATGTGGTTAGGTGCATTCACATTAAGGATTGTTGTGTCTTCCTGGAGAATTGACTCCTTTATCCATATATAATGCCCCTCTTTATCTCTGAACATTTTTCTTGCTCTGAAAACTGCTGTGTCTGAAATTAATACAGCTTCTCCAGCTTTCTTTTGATTAGTGTTAACATGGTATATCTTTATCCATCCTGAAACTTCTAATTTATCTGTGCCTTAATATTTAAAATAGATTTCTTATAGGCAACATTTAGTTGGATCTTTTGTAAAATCCATTTTAATAGTCTCTATCTTTTAATTGCTATATTCAGACTATTAAAATTTAAAGTGATTATTTATATAGATTAATATCTACAATATTTTTCCTCATTTTCCTTTTCGTCTTTGTTCTTTGTTCCCCTTATTTTGTGTTCCACTCTTTTTCTGTGTTCTTGCGTTTTAATTGAGCATTTCATATTATTTCTTTCTTCTTGCAGAATGTCAACTATACGTCTTTTTAAATTTTAGTTAGTGGTTGATATGTTTTGGCTGTGTCCCCACCCAAATCTCATCTTGAATTCTAGTTCCCATAATCCCCATATGTCATGGGAGGGACCCAGTGGGAGGTAATTGAATCATGGGGGCACTTACCTTCATGCTGTTCTCATGATATGGAGGGAGTTCTCACAAGATCTGATGGTTTTACAAGGGGCTTCCCCCTTCGCATGGCTCTCACATTCTTCTTCTCCCTGCTGCCATGTGAAGAAGGACATGTTTGCTTCCCCTTCTGACATGATTGTAAGTTTCCTGAGGCCTCCTCAACCATGCTGAACTGTGAGTCAATTAAACCTCTTTCTTTTATAAATTACCTGGGTATGTCTTTATTGGCAGCGTGAGAAAAGTAATAGAGTAAATTGGTACTGCAGAGAGTGTGGTATGCTATAAAGATCCCTGAAAATGTAGAAGCAACTTTGGAACTGGGTAACAGGCAGATGTTGGACTAGTTTGGAGGGCTCAGAAGAAGACAGGAAAAGAAAGTTTGGAACTTTCTAAAAACTTAGAGGACTCAGAAGACAGGAAGATGTGGGAAATTTTGGAACTTCCTTGAGACTTGTTGAATGGCTTTGACCAAAATGCTAATAGTAATATTGACAATGAAGTCCAGGCTGAGGTGGTCTCAGATGGAAATGGGGAACTTGTTAGGAACTGGAGCAAAGATGATTCTTGTTATGCTTTATTTAGCAAAGAGACTGGCAGCATTTTGCCCCTGCTCCAGAGATCTGTGGAACTTTGAACTTGAGAGAGATGATTTAGGGTATCTGATGGAAAAAAGTTCTAAGTGGCAAAGCATTCAAGAGGAAGCAGAACATAAAAATTTGGAAAGTTTGCACTCTGACCATGTGATTCAAAAGAAAAACCTTATTTTCTGGGGAAAAATTCAAGCCTGCTGCAGAAATTTGCATAAGTAAAAAGGAGTCAAATGTTAATCACCAAGACAATGGGGAAAATGTCTCCAGGGTATGTCAGAGACCTTTACAGCAAACCCTACCATCACAGGCCTGGAGGCTTAGGAAGGAAAGTGGTTTCCTGGGCCAGGTCCAGGGCCCCCTGGTATGTGCAGTCTTTGGACTTAGTGCCCTGAGTCACAGCCACTCCAGCCTTGGCTAAAAGGGGCCAAGGTACAGCTCAGGCCATTGCTTCAGAGGGTACAAGCCCCAAGCCTTGGCAGCTTCCATGTGGTGTTGGCCCTGCAGTATGCAGAAGTCAATAATTGAGGTTTGGGAACCTCCGCCTAGATTTCAGAGGATGTATAGAAAGGCCTGGATGTCCAGGCAGAAGTTTGCTGCAAGGGCAGATCCCTGATGGAGAACCTCTTCTAGGGCAGTGCGGAAGTAAAATGTGGGGTCTCAGCCCCCACACAGAGTCCCCATTGGGGCAATGCCTAGTGGAGCTGTGAGAAGAGGGCCACCATCCTCCAAACCCCAGAATGGTAGATCCACCTACAGCTTGCACCATGTGCCCGGAAAAGCCACCGACACTCAACACCAGCCCATGAAAGCAGCCAGGAGGTGGGCTGTACCCTGCAAAGCCACAGAGGAAGAGTTGCTCAAGGCCACAGAGCCCACCTCTTGTATCAGCATGACCTGGATATGATACATGGAGTCAAAGGAGATCATTTCAGAGCTTTAAAATTTGACAACCCCTGGATTTCAAACTTGGCATGGGGCATGTAGCCCCTTCATTTTGGCCAATTTCTCCCATTTGGAATGGTTGTATTTACCCAATGCCTATACCCCCATTTTATCTAGGAAGTAAGCAACTTGCTTTCGATTTTACAGGTTCATGGGCGGAAAGGACTTGTCTTGTCTCAGATGAGACTTTGAACTTGGACTTTTGGGTTAAGGCTGGAATGAGCTAAGACTTTGGGGGACTGTTGGAAAGGCATGATTGCTTTTATAAATGTGAGGATATGAGATTTGGGAGGGGCCAGGGGCAGAATGATATGGTTTGGCTGTGTCCCTACTGAAATCTCACCTTGAATTGTAGTTTCCATAATCCCCATGTGTCATGCAAGGGACCCAGTGGGAGGTAATTGAATCATGAGGGTGGTTATCTCCATGCTGTTCTTGTGATAGTGAGTGATTCTCGTGATATCTGATGGTTTTATAAGGGGCTTCCCCCTTTACTCAGCTCTCGTTCTTCTTCTCCCTTCTGCCATGTGAAGAAAGATATGTTTGCTTCCCCTTCTGCCATGACTGTAAGTTTCCTGAGGCCTCCTCAGGCATGCTGAACTGTGAGTCAATTAAACCTCTTTCCTTAATAAATTACCCAGTCTCAGGTATGTCTTTATTAGCAGCATGAGACTGGACTAATACAGGTTGTCCTGGAGTTTGCAATACACATTTATAACTAATCTAATCTAATCCCAAATAACACTACCACTTCATGGGTATTATAAGTACCTTATAACAAAGTATATCCAATTTCTCATCTCATCCCTTATTACATTGCTGTCATTCATTTTACTTATTCATAAGCTATATTCACCAATTATTACTGTTATTATTTTGAAAAAGCTGTTATCTGTTAGATTAATTAAAAGAAAAATAAAAATTTTATTTTATTTTCATTTATTGCTTTTTATTTGAGATTCTAACTGATAACATTTTTCTACTCTACAGAAAGTTCCTTTTTTGTGTGTTTTAAATGATATATAGAGAGATACTTTAGCTGTTTGCTTTACTAATTGCTTTCCAGAACATGTGGCTCAGAATTTTGTAGCAGTTTTATCTATAGCTCATAACACAAACATTAAGTTTTTTTAATTTTTAATTTTTTTATTTCAATAGGTTTTTGAGGACCAGGTAGGGTTTGTTTACATTAATAAGTTCTTTAGTGGTGATTTCTGAGATTTTGGTGCATCCATAACCCGAGCAGTGTACCCTGTACCCAGTATGTATTCTTTTATCCCTCACCACCCCCACCCTTTCCCCTGAGCCCCCAAAGTCCAATGTATCATTCTTATGCCTTTTGTGTCCTCATAGCTTAGCTCTCACATATTAGTGAGAACATACAATGTTTGGTTTTCCATTCCTGAGCTACTTCACTTAGAATAATAGTCTTTAATTCCATCCAGGTTGCTGTGAATGCCATTATTTTGTTCCTCTTTATGGATGAGTAATAGTCCATGGTATGTATATATATCACATTTTCTTTATCCACTCATTGATTGATGGACATTTACATTTGGGGTGGTTCCATATTTTTGCAATTGCAAATTGTGCTGCTATAAACATGCATGTGCAATTATCTTTTTTGTATAATGACTTCTTTTCCTCTGGATAGATACCTAGTAGTGGGATTACTAAATCAAATGGTAGATCTACTTTTAGATTTTTAAGGAATCTCCACACTGTTTTCCATAGTGGTTGTACTAATTTACATTCCCACCAACAGTGCAAAAGTGTTCTCTTTTCACCACATCCACACCAACATCTATTTTTTTTATTTTTTTAATTATGGCCATTCTTACAAGAGTGAGGTGGTTACACACTGTGCTTTTGATTTGCATTCTACAGAAAGTTTCTTTTAGCATTTCTCACAATGCAGGCCTACTGGTAACATATTCCCTCAATTTTTGTCTAAAAAGTATTTATCCTTCGCTTTTGAAAGTTCATTTTTGAGTACACAATAACAGGTTGGGGGGGCACTTTTTGAACATTTAAAACAGTTTACTCCACTCTCTTTTTGCTTGTATAGTTTCTGAAGAAAAATCTAATTCTTATTATTGTTCCTCTATAGATAAGTTGGTTCTTCACCAATCCCTGGCTTCTTTAAAAATTTATTTATTTGTCTGATTTTTTGCACTTTGAACATGCTATAATGTTATAGGTTGGACTGTGTCCCCCTTTGCCCAGAAAAATGATATGTTAAAGTCTTTATCCTCAGTGCCTTGGAACTTGACATTATTATTATGATTATTATTTTTGCTGGGTACATGAAGCTTTTACTTTATTTTTTAAGCATGCTTTCTTTTTACATTTTTAAATTTTATTTTTATTTTTATTTATATACACACTTATAGAGTACAAGTACAATTGTGTTACATGTGTAGTCGTCAAGTCAGGGCTTTTAAGACATCCATTACCAGAATAATGGACATTGTACCCATTAAGTAATTTCTCATCATCCACCCCATACCTCCAACCTTCCTAGTGTCCATTGTCCATCATTCCACTCTCTATAAGAATGTCACTCTATTTAGAAATAGGATTGTTAAGATGAGGTCATATTGGAGTAGAGTGAGCCCTTATTCCAATATGATAGGTGTTCTTATAAGAAGACAACCATATGAAGACACAGAGATACACAGGTAGAATGTCATGTATGCAGCCTGCAAAACAAATAACACCAAAAATTGCCAACAAACCTCCAGAAGCTAGGAAGAGGCAAGAAAGCATTGCCCTATAAGTTTCAGAGGGAACAAGACCCCTGCCAAAACTTTAATTTCCAACTTCAAAACCTCAAAACTGTGAGACAATACATTTCTGTTGCTTTAAGCCACCAAGATTGTGGTTCCTTTTTACAGCAGCCCTGGGAAATTAGCACATATGCCTTGGTGTAGATTTTTTGTATTTATCACGCCTAGTGTTCTCTGAGCTTCCTGAATCTGTGGTTTGGTGTCTGTCATTGATTTTTGAAAATTTTCAGCCGTTATTACTTCAAATATTTCTCCTACCCCTTTCTCTTTGTCTTCTTCTGCTGCTGTTCCCATTATGTATTTGTTACTGTCTTTGTAATTGTTTCACAGTTCTTGGATATTCTATTCCCTGTTTTGCATTATTTTTTCCTTATGCTTTTCAGTGTGAGAAATTTCTATTCCTGGACGTTTAAGATCACTACTTTTTTTCCTTAGCTATGTCCACTCTACTGATGAGTACATCAAACATATTCTTCATTTCTGTTTTTTTAATTTCTAGCATTTCTTTTTTATTCCTTTTTAAAGTTTCCATCTCTCTGCTTATATTATCCATCTGTTCTCACATACTGCTCACTTTTTCCTTTAGAGCCCTTAGCATATTAATTATTTTATTAGTTTTCTGAGGCTATAACAGAGTACCAAAGACTTACTGATTTATGCAACAGAAATTGCTTTTCTCACAGTTCTGGAGGCTGGAAGTTTGGGACTAGGTGTTGGCCAAGAGGATTTCTTCTGAGGCCTCTTTCCTTGGCTTGTAGATTGAACTTCGTTCAATTATATTAACCCAAATCCTCTATCTCTTGTATTTTTCACAGTTGGGTTATCTTGAAGATCTTCTATGGATGGCTTTTGTAACTTTAAATAGTATACAAAAATTCCACCTAACCCATATCTCCCTTCAAATTTATCTGAATTATGTTATTATTCTTATTTTTTCTACTCCTCACTTTTATATCTTTAAAGAATGTACATTAAACTTTTTCATGTTTTATTAACTTTCATCTGCTATCTCTTTACTATCCACTTTGTGAGATGAAGATACAAGGACCCCACCTTTTTTTCCATTTCTTCCATCCACCTCCCACCTTTCATCTGTTTCCCTTTACTTTATATTGTCAGGGCTGCTAATGTTTCCTTCCAACCTGCGGTCATATTTAAGTATTGCATGCTTACTCCGAAGATTGTAAAAGATTCTGGCCGGGCACAGTGGCTCACGCCTGTAATCCCAGCACTTTGGGAGGCCAAGGCGGGCAGATCACTTAAGGTCAGGAGTTCAAGACCAGCCTGGCCAACATGGTGAAACCCCGTCTCTACTAAAAATACAAAATAATAGCCAGGTGCGGTGGCAGGCGCCTGTAATTCCAGCGATTTGGGAGGGTGAGGAAGGAAGATCGTTTGAACCTGGGAGGCAGAGATTGCAGTGAGCAGAGATCACGCCCACTGCACTCCAGCCTGGGCGACACAGTGAGACTCTGTCTCAAATAAATAAATAAATAAATAATAAGATTGTAAAAGATAAACACTGAAAAGTTACTATGATGGTGAAAATATTGTTCACTCTACGGCCAACTAGTATTACTTTCCAATAGATCGAATCGATTCTGACTCCTTAAAGAGGAATATTCCTACTATCAAAATAAAATATAGTCTCATTTCTAATGTTCTCAATTGCTTCAAATCGTATCATAATTTACTTTAGTTTCCTACCAAATTGGCTAAAATTTTAAAAGACTGACAATACCAAGTGTTGCTAAGGATGTGGAACAATTCAAATTCTCAAACACTGCTGGTGAGACTGTTAATCTGCTGGTGAGACTGTTAATTAATATGACCACTTTGGAAAAGAGTTTAGCAATATCTACTAAAACAGAACATATGCATACTCTGTAACCCAACTACTCCACTTTCACATGCATATCTAAAATAAATGTGAATATACATGCACCACAGACAACGTACAGTAATATTCACAGCAGCACTATTCATAATGGCCAAATCTAGAAGCAATTCAAATATACATTAACAATAGAATGGGTGAAAATTGTAGCATATTCACACAGTGAAATATTTTTAAGCAATGAGGATGTTTGCCATTTTCAACATGCGAATATAATATTGAATAAAAGTAGCCAGATTCAAAAAAGTAATATACTGTATGACTTATTTATATAGAGTTTAAAAACAGGAATGAATATGTTATAGAGTATTAGAAGTCAGGATTGTGGTTATACTCAGGGATACAGGTAGTGAGTGAAATGACAAGAAAGACTTTGGGATACTGATAGTGTTCAATTTCTTGATATAAATTGTGTTTACAAGGATGTGTTTACTTTATGATAATTCATCAGTACAGTTATGAATTATGGACTTGTGTTATATATGTTATAATTCAATTTTTTGTTTTAAAAAATTGACCTTACAATAGTTATTTTAGTAGTCACTTAAAAATGGCTGTTTTCTATTGGACTAAAAAACGGTCTTGAAAAATTAAATCATATGTTTGATTTTCTTCTTGGTACTTCTATTTTCTAAATATTCCAATATAAAAATTATCTTATTTTATAATCAGAAAAAGCTTATCAACTCACTCCAAAAAATTATGAGTCTACATCATGATTCTCAGACTTAGCCATTTTTTACATGCCATCTGTAAGGGATTTGATTGTATCCCTCAAAAAGGTATGTTCAAGTCCTGACCCTCAGTACCTCTGAATATGAACTTATTTGGAAATAGAGTCTGCAGATGTCATTAAGAATCTCAAGATAAGGCCGCACAGGATTTAGAGTGGGCCCTAAATCCAGTGAATGACTGTCTTCATTAGAGAAAATAGAGGGATATTTGAAACTCCAAGAGTCAAAGGGGAAAAAGCCATGTGAAGACAGAGGCAAAGATTCTAATGATATGTCCATAAGTCAAAGAATGACAAGGATTGCTAGTGCTGCCAGAAGCTAAGAAAGAGGCATGAAACAGATTTTCCCTCAGAACCTCCAAAAGGAACCAACCCTGCTGACACCTTGATTTGAGACTTCTGGCCTCTGGCACTGTGAAAGAATCAATTTCTGTTGCTTTAAGCCGTGAAGTTTGTGACAATTTGTTGTGGTAGACTTCAGAAACTAATGTTGTACCATCCATCCCTCCTCATACACACATTCAGACAAAGGCACACTTATAGTTAAGAGGCTATTTTGTTCTCAGTGGTCCCTACTTGACTGCCAAACTTGCAATAAATCATGTTACCAGACTTTATCATTTTTTATGATTCCTCAAGAACCCTGGTGAGCTGCTAAATTTGTGCCCACTTCCTACTTCACCTTTCTCTCCTTTATTTTCCATAGATCTTTAGACTGTGAGTCAGCATCAAGCTAGCAGTTTGTTAAAGTAACAGCTGTAAGCATTTCAACTTTTTCATCCCACGATACATTTCATCATTTTCTTTCTTTCTTATGGAAGTTGATAAGGCCAATCAACAGAGTATATGTCTTCTTGTAATTTGTTTTTTACTTGGAGTCTTAATTAGCATAAAGGGAGTTGAAAAGCAACTTCTATGTGGAATACTTATTACCAAGGTTAAGAGAGACTATGCTTAACATTTAATTGGTTTATAGTGCTGTGAAGCTAGTTTTCAAGGTCATAAAAATCTTACTTATAAACACAAAAAGAAGATGTTAACAGCTGTTATAAAATCATCAAAGTTGCGTTTTCTTCTTGAGCAATGAGGAGTTGTTCTTTGCACAAACACTGTCTAATATATCTTTAAATGTTCTTTTGATTAACGGAAGTAAACATGACCCTGTCCCAGGAACAAGTGAGTTGACTGCAAATTTGGCTTCTTTTTATTCCCCTAACATCACCCCATGCGCAACCAATTTGCCCATCAGTTGGGTTATACTGACAAGGATGTAAATGTGACCCATTTGCGAGTCTGCAGCAGCCTGTCTTCCCTAGTGTAAGAGCATGGTGGCTCAGTGCTCCATTGTCTATAAAAGTAACAAGGATGTGATTAAGCCCTGGTGAGTAGACCAACCAACCACATATTGTATCCACGTAATACCATTCTCACCTTCATTACCCTGTAACTATTTCTTTTTCCCTTAATCCTAATCCACCACAATCCATTATTCATACAGCAGTCAGAATGACCATCCAAAGGCTTAAAGTGGAATGTTCCACTCCCTTATTTCCACTCTCTAAGGGCTTTCCATGGCATTTAGGATAAAATACAAACAAGTTACATGATCTATCCCCCGTCTCCACACTAATTCCCAACTCGGTATTTGCCATTCCTTTTGCCTATAATGTTTTGTCCACAGAATTTCCCATTGTAGCATCTTCCTCATCAGTCAGAATTCAACTCAGTGTTACAAACTCAAGAGATCTTCAACAAAGATGCCCCACTTCCATGGCCGGTCTGTCTCTACAGCATCAATTTTATTTTTTTAACTGAAATTATTAATCATTTATTTCTGGACTTGATGTTTGTCCTTGTCACCCCCACCAACACTAAATTATAAACCTCATTAAAATAGATACTTATTCATTACTTTTTTCCTTCATCTCGAATTCTGCCTGTCACCAAGTTGGTTCTCAATAAAATACTTTGGAATGAATGAATAAATATAACCAACTTAATAAACATGACTATTACCATAGGTCCCCACTCAAAATTATCACTCACCTATCACCACACTTTCATGTTTCCTTAAAAATATTCTTCTGTGAAATACATTTTGCTGGGCAGCCACTGTATCGGGTTATCTGTGGTTGCATAAAAAATTATGTCAGGATTTTTTTAGTATAGTGGAGATAGTTGAAACTATTGAAGTAGGGAATAAGAGAGTGAGAAAGGCAGTGGACTAAGGATATAACTATAGGGAGTTTCAACCTTAAGGGACAGTTATAGAAATATAAACTCCCCAAAAGAGACAAAAAGCAAGGAGAAATACAAGGAAAACTAGAGAGGGGTATTATCACGGAAATGTATTCGATGACATTATAATGGGAATAGAGTAGAAAGTTTCAAGACAAAAAGGGAAAACAGGCACTCATATTCATCGCAAGTGAAATGAATCACCACAACCTTCCTGGGAGTCGATTTGGCATGTGTGAAAACACCTAGAAAAGATTTACACCCTTGGACCCAATAATTCTCATGCAATAATTTATTCTAAAGAAATAATCCCAAGAAGATTGTGAAGGATTTATGTACAAGGATGTGTATAGCACCTTTATTTATAATAGGGAAGATTTTAAAATGAGTCAAATATACAATAGTGGGGAAACGGCTAACTTAACAATAATTCAGCTCTTTTACAGAATGTCGTGAAGCAGTAATCAGCATCTTAAAAATATTTAAGGATATGGGAAGATATTTACAAAATTATGTTAAAAAGTAGGTAAAACCTACTGTACAGAACTGTGTCTACATATATCTATATCTATCTTTCTATGTATTGATAAATATTGTGAAAGTCATCGGAATGAAATTAGAGTTACTTATTTCCAAATCCTCACAAAATGGATTCAGGAGGCCATGAATTTCTGCGAGGCTGGGGGGAGTGTCCTCACAGATATTTGCCTAATAATATGAACTATCACAAAAGACTACCAAAACCACAACATTGCACAAAGGCCACCACAACCTTACACAAAAAAATACTTCTAAATTTATACCTACCAGCAACTATCTGTTCAACTTGTATTGATGCCACCCTTGTTACTGAAACTTGTAACTACGGATAGTCATTTCAAAACAACTTATGTAACCCTCTTCATTTTACCTGTAAAAACCCTTTTATTCTTTTGCCTCTCTGGATATGCTTATGATCCATCATTGCATGCATATCCCAGATTGCAATTCCCTGCATATTTCCAAATAAACTCTTTTATTTTCTTGGAGAGCCTGCCTCTCTACCATTAGTTTAGGTTGATATCATGTATATACTTCAAAACTTTAACAGAGGTTATCACCAATTCGTGCTGTTACAAATATGGTTTTTCTTCTTTGTACTTCCCTACATTTTCCAAATATTCTGTAATGACCAAATCCTGCTTTTTTTTTTTCTTTGAGACAGGGTCTTATGCAGAGGTACAATCATGGATCACTGCAGCCTTGACCTCCTGGGCTCAATGGGCTCAAGTGAACCTCAGCATCCCTAGTAGCTGGGACTACAGGCATACACCACCAAGCCCAGCTAATTTTTCTAATATTTTTAGAGATGGGGTCTTGCTATGTTGCCAGGCTGTCTCAAACTCCTGATCTCAAGCGATCCTCCCGCCTTGGCTTCCCGAAGTGCTGGGATTACAGGCATGAGTCAGTGCACCTGACCTATTTTTATACTCATAAAAAAGACATTACATTTTAAAGGGAAAAAGCAATTAACAGTGTCAAAAACAGAGAGAAGTTTGGTGGCATAAGACCGGAAAATGTATATTAGATTTGGCAAGGAGGTCATTATGTATCTTAGTGAAAGTAGTTTCAGGAGTGGAATGAGAAAGGCGGGTTTCAGAGTTCATGGAGTAAAATTGAGATGGAAAACCCAAGACAGCCAGTTTTGTTGTGCTTTCAAAAGATCCAAAAGTGAATGAACAGAGAGAAACTGGAAAGGAGTTGAATGGGCTACAAGTCTAAGGCCTTTTAAACCGAAAAGTTCCTGTCTATGGACAGACGGGAAGGTCCAATAAAGAGGATGAGGAAGAGGTGACTGACAGAGCAAGAACAGGGCAGTTACAGAGGGAGTTTGAGTTGGGCCACAGGTGTGGGTTGGCCTTAACTGGTAAGAAACATTGCAAACTTCTAAAACAAACAAAAGTAACTGAAAATCAGTGAGTATAGATATGGTTACAGAGAAATTGAGAGAGACCGTTCTGATGACCTCAAGATTTCCACTGATGTAAAGACAGGGTCATCTGTTGAGAATAAAATCAGCAGTTGTTTGGAGAAGAAGTGACTTGAGGTAAATTTTACCTGACCAAGTAAAATGACTGGAAGAGTATACCGAAAGCTCAACCAAATATACAACCATTGCATGTAAATATTTTAAAATATCTCTATCAGTGTGAAACTTCTAGGTAAGAATAAAGTGGTGAAAAAGGTAAAGGATAAGAAGCTGTGGTCAGAAAGTGGGAAGCTGATGTGGAGTCTTTTTTTAAGCAATGACAAGATTCAGGGTATGGGCTTGTGTGTAGGGAGCTAAAGGAATCGCAAGGCCATTAAGTTGAATAAGATCTCTCTAGGAATATTAGAATCTCCTGGAATTATGGCAAGAGAGGAAGATTGAGAGCTGAGCATTTTGATGAGGGAATAGACAACCAGGTGGCAGGCGGATTGGCCGTGATTAGAAGGGATCGGGGGTGTAATAGCAGTTGTAGCGAATCTCTAAGCATGAGATTTTACAAGATGGGAAAATAATGTCTGGAAGCAACATTGATAATGAATTAAAATGCCAGCTCACCTTTTGGATTCAGGGGGTTACTGTGTGGGAAACCTGGCAGGCTCCTCTAAAGTGAGCTAAAGAGGAGGAAGTTGGGGACTAGGAAAGGAGATAGTTATAGTTAAGGCAAGAAGAAAGGGAGCTTTTCTCCATAATCTTAAGATGGACAGGAGTTCGTTAACTATGAAATGAAGTTTCCAGTAGGATCCGCAGTTGAACAGGGTCAGTAGCTAGAAGAACCAGGAGAAGAAAACATAGAATGATAAGAAAGTAAAGATGTAAGAGAAAATAGAAGAGGTTTATTGTTCAGAAGTTAACCAAAGAGTACATAGTTGCAAATAAATGGCTTTGGATGCCCTAATTTCCACCAAGTGGGTACAGGGTGGGAACTGGGTTACTCTCAGGCAGTATCTGCCCCAACAAGGTGGTGAGGAAAGTCAAGTACACACATATTCAAAACTATAATAAAACATGAAGGATCACAGCTCTTTTCTTCATTTAAAAAAAAAAAAAAACTCTGGTATATTCTACTTATTCATAGCTATCAAAATCCTCCAAAATTGTTTTAGAAACCTCAAATTTGTGTTCAGAATTAATATTTCATGTCATATTTATTTAACATACAATCAAGACAAAAAGTAATTTTTGAAGAGAAGAATTTAGGTTATTGTTTGAATTTAACTTGTTTTATTTCTTAATGGAAAAAGATCGATATCTGTCTTTTTTCACATATTTAACTCAGGCCAGGCACGGTGCCACATGCCTGTAGTCCCAGCTACTCAGGAGGTTCAGACAGGAGGAACGCTTGAGCCCAGGAGTTCAAGGTTGCAGTGAGCTGTGATGGTACCATTACACTCCAGCCTGAGTGACAGAGCACAATCCTGTCTCTTAGGGAAAAAAAAAAAAAAGGGAACCAAACTTAACCTTATTCTTCTGTTTGGAAAATGCTTCTTTGCAGCTCTGCCCTGCACATGTGACCTAGGCCTGGCCTATCAGCTGTGCAGACACCAGACTTTGAATCAGAAGCCAAAGGGACAAAGAAGCCATGCTGAGACAGAGGCATTTCTTTCTGGCAGTAATAGCCAGTGGGATGCAATGTTATGAGTCCCACAGGCAAGAGCTCCATGTTTGCTACGCAGACTCTTGAGTGTAGTACAGAGCATGACTGCAGGGTGCACCTGTAGTGCAGGTGGTCTACATCACTGTAGACCATTTAAATCATTTAAGTTTTGAAAGATGGGAATGCATTGTATAGTTAAAATACATTTAAAAATCTTAATTCTACCTACAACCACATATAGAGCTTCCCAGAGGAATGGATAATCAGTACTTAGAGGTAAAGCGCTCAGGACTTTCAAGGACTCAGTTTCTGTGTTAACTTTGGTTGAACACTTATTTTCATTGTGTTTCACATTCTTAATCTGATAATAAGGTAAGATATGTCTTAGCCACTTCTTGGCATTTTGGGAAAGTCATTGGCATAATAGATGAGTATAAAAATGTGTACATATGGATAAATAATCTGGAGTAATAGACATTGGAGATTCAGTGGGGTGGGAGGGGGTTGAGAAATGAGAAATTACTTAACAGGTACAATATACATTATCTGGATGATGGATACACTAATAGCCCATACTTCACCACTACACAATTATATCCACATAACAAAACTGAACTTGTACCCTTTAAATTTATACAAATGGCATATCACTAGAAGGAACGTCATTGTCTTCTTCTTTGTTTTCTTTCTCTCCCTTCCTAATTCAATTTAACCACTGATTTTTTATATCTAATCCCTCCTTATTCCAGGCATCTCAAACATAAGTTGTCCACAATGTGAAAAGCCTATGACACTTTCAAGGTATACATCCCTAGACTTCAAATTTTATGTGTGCAACCAAATTTTGAAAGGTTTAGAGCCTGGGCAAGGGGGCCTTAATGTGTCCGTCATGAAAAAGAATAAGAGTTATGTGAAGTACAGGAAATCTGCCCTTAGGAGAAGTCCATCAACATAATTCTAAACATAATGAATTAACAGCCTGAGTATAATAAGAAACTCTGCCCATAAGCATTCAGTATTTAGAAAGACTCTTACCTTTATTTTGTCCTGACATTTGATCCCCAGAGCTATCACAGCCAGAGGGTTAATCTCTTGACAACATACTTTATTAGAGAACTCAAGAAATGGCCTATACTTTGGAAAACTCAGTATGCATTATTTTGGTTTTTCAAGTCATCAGTTAATGGAACAGTATATGTGGAGGCAAACAATTAGCACCACTAGAAATTAATCATCCTTATTCAGCATTTGGCATTAATTTGTTTTCAGATAATTCTATGTCCTAATTGCCACAAACCTCCAATATACACGGATCGTTCTTTACCTCCTAGATCTGTTTACAGCTCTCTTTTTTCATTCAACAATCCTGCAAATAGTTTCACAGGTTTACATAACTGAATGCATGCATAGATAAAAAAATGTTTGAGAGAAACCAGTATACTCATTAACAAAATGTGTATGAAGCCATTTTTTAAATGATGCTGAATGGGAACTGAAATGTTTCAAGGACATCAAAAGCAATTGGAAAGCCTATTTGAATTAATGAAGCTCTTTGTGGAAAAATATGTGTCAAGATTGAACAGTCATAGTGGCAGAGTTTTAAAAACTATAATGCCTTATCATTTTGAATATTGCTTTGACATTTTAAAGTATGGTCCAATGATATTGCTTGAAATTGATTTGTTAATATTTTACACTTTTCATAATTTCCGTTTTCTTTTTTCTTTAAATATGTGATTTTAAAGATTTGTTCTTTTTTTAAACATTTATCTCTTGGTATAAGATATATACAGTAAAGTGCACAGTGCACAAATCTTAAATTTACAACTCTATCAACACACACACACACACACACACACATCAGAATAACCACCACTCAGTTCAAGGCATAGTATATGTAGTATATTTCCAACGTCATAGAGTGCTCCCTCTTTGCTCTTGCCACTCGTACCATACTTCCAGAGGTAACCACTATTTTTGCCCATTATTGAACCTCATACAAATAGAATCATAAAACACCTACTCTTTTGTGTCTTGCTTTCTTGGCTCTTCATTATGTCTGTAACAGTAATCCATATTGTTGAGCATAGTAGTAGCTCATTATTTCTTATTACAGAGTAGTATTCTACTGAATGAATATACCACAATGTATTTATTCATTTTACTGTTGATGGACATTTGAATTGTTTCTAATTTAAGGCTAGTATGAATTAAACTGCTAAGAATATTCTCATATCTGACCCTCACACTCATTTTCTTGGGTATAAATATAAGAGTGCAATTGCTAGGCCATAGAATCAGCATTATGCTTAGCCTTAATAGATATTGCTAGATGTTTTTCCAAAGTGGTTGTATCAATTTAGACTTCTGGCAGCAATGGATGAGAGTTCCAGTAGTCCCTCGTCCTTGCTGATACTGAGTATTCTCAGTGTCTTCAATTTTAGGTAGGTATTTAACAGTATCTCATCAAGATTTTAAGATGCACTTCTTTCAGGAGTAATAGTATTGATAATTTTTGGATGTGCTTTTCGCCCACTTGGATAGCTCCTTTTGTGAAGTAATAATTCAAATTTGTTGCCATTTTCTAATTTTCAGCATTCTTAATGTGTTTTATTACATTTTTATTACATTTGTGATCCAGTACGTTTCCCTCAAAAGCACAGAGTTAATTGGGAAAAAAATCAACTTGAAATACATTCACTTTATAACGAATCTGCTATTTGTATGTACACATGTCAGAGAGAACATGAGAGTATGTTTACCACCTAAAAATAATTTGCCAAAAACTTGCATTATCTTCTATAATTATTCATTCCTCTTATGTAAAAGCTTATTCTGCCATTATAAAAATGAACCAGAACTTCCTGCCTTTCTCTTTTTACTTCTAATGCCTGAGATCATGACGTAGAACCTTAATTTGGTAATTCATCATTATTGACATTAAAGCAAGTGCACTCTGGTATGTGACTTTTTTTTTTTTTTTAGGAGGAGTTTCACTCTGGTCACCCAGGCTGGAGTGCAATGGCGTGATCTCGGCTCACTCTAACCTCCACCTCCAGGGCTCAAGCAATTCTCCTGCCTCAGCCTCCCAAATAGCTGGGATTACAGGCGCCTGCCACCTTGCGTGGCTAATTTTTGTATTTTTAGTAGAGATGGGGTTTCACCACGTTGGCCAGGCTGGTCTCGAACTCCTGATCTCAGGTGATCCACCTGCCTCAGCCTCCCAAAGTGCTGGGATTACATGCGTGAACCACCATGCCCGGCCAGTATGTGACTTTTTTGATGGTACATGCTTGCCTCCACTAGACGTACACAAGATGCAAACATACACAATTTACAAAGTAAATTTCACAAAAATGACTCAGAGTCATGTTTTGAAGTAACAATAACAATACTAACAACATGAAAAACACTTTTAATTCTTCAAAGCCAGTTTATGTACATTATTTTGACCAAAACTGGCAATGATCCGTGACAAGGGTGAGGTGGGTATAGTATTCAAAATGTAAAGTTGAAAAAAGTAAGGTACCAAAAGCTTAAGTGGCTTTGTATAAAGACATGTTCCTTTATTTCAAGAGTTCTGATACATAACAATAATGAGATATTGGTCTTGCAATGAACCATTCTCCTTTGCTATCTCAATTTACTTCTCTATTGAAACAACAGTGAATGTCCTCTCTGTAACTCACCCCCAGTAGTCACAGACCAAATCAATGAACAATTGATTCAAGTTTTGTCTTGAGTTAAATCCAACCATCTCAAAATGAGCACAAGATTGAATATTCTTTAGTGGCTTGTGACATCAACTGAACAACTTGGGTGAATTACAGCTGCCATGTCACCTCAAGGGCTATCTATTATCCAACATGTCTTATTTAATTTTCGGTTTCAGGCAGGCAAATTGACCATGTATACTTGCTTGTGTCAGTAGCTAATTTTAGATCACTAATCTAATTGGAAATGGCATGCCCCTTTAGCTTGTCATGTAAAAATTCACATTTTCCGATTAATGTGATTCATTTATATTAGATTTGACTTGACAGAATGGCAATGCGTAATACAGGAGGCAAGTATGACAGGATTTCTCTCTCTCCCACTCAGTCACACTCTTTATAAATGATCCAGTCAAGGCATCAGCCTACAGTGTTTTCCCTTTAATGTGATAAATTTTGAACTCACGCCTATTTTAATGTGACTTCTTTGGTGTTCTCTCACAAGTAGGATAACTCTTATCAGAAAAGTGACAGTTTTATCCACACTCCTACATTTACATTCATTTGTGGCAAATGGAAAAACTGATATGATAGAAATGTTGCTCTTTTGTTACTGTTGTTCTGTGTCTATGCTTGTGTCTGAACTGCTTTCAGGTTGGATAAAGTAGGGAATTCATTTTAAAAATGCAACTTACAGACAATAGTAGGAATTATAAATTATATAAGTGGGATGTGATTAAATTAGTCTGGAAAAAGTAAGAATTGGTGAAATGAGTTGCAACTAAAAATAAAATAAAATGTTTAAAATGACTGAAAAAGAAAAACCATATCAAGTTAGGAATTCTTGTTATTAAAAAAAAACACACAACTTTACTTAAAATAAATTATGAGATGTTTAGACTCTTCTCTCATAATTTTTACTATAAGAATTTAATTACTAATTCTCAGAGGAATTGAAGGTTTCCTTTTATCTATTTTCTTTCAATTGGATAGAAAAGGAATATTCTGCCTATGTAGCATTGCTCAGATTCAGCCTTTAAAATATCAATATGCCTCATATCTGTCTCCTCTCCATAACTAGATTTTTTAAGAAATTTCTAGTTTTTCTTGAAGTAATTTTGTTCAAAGTTTTGCCCCATTCACTTAGACGATCTGCTTTGGCTAAGGTAACCAGTGACCCACAATCCTTCATTGGTAAATTTACCTGTAGCATCTTTCACTACCAAGTAACTCTTAATGTTCTTTTGCTGGTTTTTCTTTTTCTCGCTGAACTGTGGCTATTGACCCAAGGACTGTTGTCCATTTCTTTTTTTAATTGTACATGTTGTTTCTAGGTTATTTTCTTTTTAGCCTGGCTTCAACTACCACCTGTATGCTACTTCACTCACTAATTTTTCTGTCTGGCCTAAACCTCTTTCTATAACTGTAATATATGTAATTGTAATCTTTACATTCACTTTCATACGTATATATCCTACTTCCTACCAGGATATAATACAGTCAGTATATTTTTATTGAACTCATTATTTCTGCTACCCCATATGGTTCCTATGCTTTCTAATGAACTGGATAACATCACTCAAATTTATGAATAACAAACAACTGAGCATCATCCTTGTCTCTATGCTTTGCTTTTTTCCTAACACCTGATCACTGACCTTATCTTCCTTTCCAACCCTTCTTTTTCATTCCCACTGTCAACTTACTTGACTCTTGCCAGAGTGTCCTAACTTGTCTCTGTCTATCCACTTTTTCCCTCTTGAGTTTCCTCTTCACCCTTCATCCATAATTCCCTTTCTGTAATAGAGATATGATATGCCATATTTACTATTAGTGAAGCTTCCAGCAGGAAACAGGAGGCACGCTAAGTTGGAATGGTGAAGAGAATGAAATGAAACGACTTTTTACAGAATGTGGGGAGGGCTGAAGGAGCCAGCAAGGGATACTGGGGCACTCAGGAACCAACACCACCAGGAAGCTGTTACCATCCCTAGACCTATTAGACCCAGATGAGAGCTGGAGCCACAGAAGAGAGGAAGTCTAATAGGCAGGTTGTCATATGTATCTAACTGCTCTCAGAAACATGATGCAAGCTCTCTCTCTCTCTCTCTCTCTTCCTTCATGCTCAGTAATCTCTTGATGGAGCTTCCCATCCATTAGCCAAACCCAGAGAGAAACTAAACCGTCAGAGGGGCAGTGTGATGAATTCCGTAGAAGTCAGCTTTCCCATCCCACCTCCCAGGACACAAAGTAGGGCTTACAATGGCAGGGAATTGTTGAGGGATAAAGGCAAACCCAGAATGACCACACATTATCTTAAAACTTACTTCCTCAAGTATAAAATGTCTTACAAGGTCCTTTAAAATCTGATTCTTTCTCCACTTCACCCTTGCTAAGCAAGGAAACCTTCAATTCCTCTGAGAATTAGTAAAAAAGTATAAAAGAGAAGTGTATAGAGTATATATATCTGCCTTTATGGAAATACAAAATTGTGAAGAATGCTTAAAGGAACACCTCATTTTATACGGAGTAATGAAATCTCCTTTAGATCTTTAAGAACAATTAGCCACATTAGACGATATTTATGTTCTAGTTTCTATTTAGCACTCCCAACTTGGGTCATTAGCAGTAAAGTGCAATGGATAATTATAGTACATTTTTTGGTTTTGAGTCTTAAAGCTTCATCAGATCTGAAATCAGAACACTTGTGTTCAATTTCTGGTTCCACCACTAACTGGCTCTGTGACTTTCTGTGTTGGAGAATTTTGTTTCCCACAAAGCAAATATTATATTCAAGGGTTCTGGGTCTGCTTAATGAAGATTACTCATACCCATGAAATATTCTTCATTTTCTTTAAGTATCAGAGAATTTATCCCAATTTACTCTTTTAGGGTTGTATTAGTTGATTGGGGCTGCCACTACAGAGTTCCACAGGCTTGGTGGCTTAAACGACAGAAAATTCTTTTCTTACAGTTCTGGAGGATGGACGTCCAAGATCAAGGGTTGGTTTCTTCTGTGGCCTGTCTCCTTAGCTTGTAGATGCCACCTTCTTCCTGTGTCTTCATCTGATATTTCTTCTGTGCATGTATCTGTGTCCTAATCTCTTCTTTTTATAATGATACCAGTTACATTGGATTGTGGCCCACCTTAATTTTAATTTAATTATCTCTTTAATGGCCCTATCTCCAAATATAAGGGTTTAGGGCTTCAACATATGAATTTTGTGTGGAGGTAGAGGGGGATAGAACAAGGATTCTCCTTTTTCATGTATGGCATAGACCTCTTTTTAAATACTTTCGAGTGAGAATACCCCAGTGCATGCAGGATTTTACTGATTCATACTTCGGAATGACTAGAAATATTCATTCACAAACATTCAGACTGCTATGGTTCAGACACTGTGTTAGATATTGGGGACTCAAAGTCAACTAAGATAAGGCTCCTGTTTTTAAAGAATCTGCATTCTCTCCCTTTCTTAAAGAATCTGCATTTTAAGAGAGGGGAAGGGACATGTGAAAATATGGGTCATTAAATTATGAGAGTTACAAGGGAAGGATGTTCTGGGAAGAGTGAGATGTAGATGAGGAAATAGTGGAGAGGTGATGATGGTTTAGATGAATCTTCACAACTTTGTATTTCCATAAAGGCAGGTGATCACTGCATTCTGTAATTTCATTAGACAGTAATTAATGTCCTGGTTGACCATTAATGATTAGTAAAATGATTTCAGCTGCCTGATACTCAACAAAACAAATGAAAATTATTCATGGTTGATACCAACATATATAATATTGTACTATTAAATATTTCCTGTTTGAGAATTTTGTCTTTCCTATTTACCCCTAGACTTTGGAGTTGTCAATATTATTGTTGTGTGTGTGTGTGTGTGTGTGTGTTTTGACATGAAGTAAGTGCTGACTGCTTACCCTGATATTAGAAATTATATCTTCCTTGAATATTATGAAAATTAGTGCCTAGCATTATATCTTACATATGCAAGTTCGATGAAACACATTTATTTCTTTTGAATCATTACTGACAATCAATAGAATACTATCATCAATCTATAGCACCAGAGAGGGAACCTATTCATTCATTTTTAAGTGTTGTTTTTGCACAAGGTATATTTCATGTGCTATTAAAATATCCATAATGAAGAGATCCAAAATCATAGTGAATGTTCCAGAATTATAATCCATCCCTTCCTCACCATTCCTTTGCTATCACCATAATTCATAATTTCACATGTCAACTTGAGCCTTCTAGAGTAGTTTCATGGCTAACTTTCCTGAGTCTGGCCTCCATCTAGCCAGTTTGTCTTAACTGTCATTAATGGGAGTAATTTTTCTTAAAAACTACTGAAATTATGCCACTTTCCTGCTTGACAAATGTCTTACCACATAGAATCTAAATACTTCTGCTCCAATGCCAGTTTTCCATAATCATAACAATTATACTAACATTCACAGGTTCTCATGTTTGTATTTAATCCTCCTCAACCATCATGTAATCTTATAGATGGGAGAACTGAGCCTTAGGGTGGGTAGTGACTTGCAAAAGATCACAACCTATATCTGGCAGAGCCTGGATACAACTCCAGATTGTTAAGTTCCAAGCACGGTCTTGTCCTCCCTCAGCTGAATCATATTGCCCATAGTTACCTTTCTAACATTATTTCCCATTACTTTTCTACACATAAAATTGGCACTGGTCATTCTGCTGCCCATAATATCTCCATAAATAAAACATGCTTATATTATTGTTCATCCTAGCCCTTTAATGGAATGCCCTTTCTCCTTCCGTTAGAGGACTCAAATTCCACCCATTTTCTAGGGCAACAGAAGCCTCATCTCCTCTGTCTTCATTAATCTCCCTCTTCTTTCCATTTCTGTAGCATATCATGCAATTTCCAATATTAACAGACTGTCATCATTATTTTGTGGATGTTAAACAGTCTTTCCAAATCATATTATGAGCTCCCCAAGAGTAAGAATCATGCCTTATATGCCTTCAGTATGCCTTGGCACAGTCATAAGCCCACTGTGACAACAAATGCTACCTACTTAATTGTTATTTTGGCTTTACATAAACCCTTTCCTTTCTGGCCTTTTCCCAATGAAAATAAAAAAGATTTCTTCAAAGGCTGTGGTTGAAATTTAGTCATCAATCATTATTTTAGTTTTGCAATATATAAACAGTAATTGGTATTAGGTCAATTTTTTCATTCAGTGCAAATCATGGGAAATAACAAAGTAAGGAGTATTTGGAATGTCACTTGGAATATTCTGCCTGATGTGAATAATTTGAAAATGCTGATGTTGTGCATTTTAAGACCCCAAAACAGTTCTTTAACGTGACATACTTAATCATTTATTAAAAACAAGCACAAATCAAATATCCAGCTATAAAATGAATAAATTCTGTGGATTGAATGTACAGCATGGTGATTGTAGTTGACAATACTTTATTATTTACTTGAAACTTACAGAAAGAACAGATCTCAAGTGTTCTCACTACACACACACACACAGGCACACACACACACAGAGAAAGAGACAGATAACCAAGTGTACTGATGTATGTGTTGATTAATTTCATTGTGGTAATCATTTCCCAATATGTTTATCAAATCATCACATTGTATACCTTGAATATATACAGTTTTTATTTTTCAATTATACATTAATAACACTGGAAAAATGTCACAAATCATTTTAAGCTAGAAAAATTTAGTAGCAAAGCAGGATTTGCCCCCTTAGATCCTAATGTCAAGTCATACTGTTTAAAAAACATAGTGATGGGGAAACTGCTCTAATATGCTCTAATATGGCACTGGCTAGAGTGGACACCCTAGCTTGTTGCTTCCTTCTCTACCAAGAGCCAAATTTCTCTCCCAAGTTCTCTTCCTTTCCCCTGCACCCCTTCCCACCCAGATGTCTGACTATTTTTAGGACTATTTTAATCTCAATAATTTAATTTGCACTTTGATAACATGATTTTAAGAAGTATTTCTCTTTCAGTAATTTTTCTTCTGAATTTGTATAGGTCTCAAAGATACAAAAGAGAGAGATATTGTGTGTGTGTGTGTATATATATATATATATATAGAGAGAGAGAGAGAGAAGGAGAGAGAGAGAAAAGAGAAAGAGTAGATTTTACATATGTAGATACAGGGAGAGTCTTCTATTAGATATTCTCCATACTGGCTTGAGAGACCATTTCTATAAAAATTCCTAGTGATGACTCCTTAGATGTAAACTTTATATCCTTTTTGTATCTTTTCTTATTCCTATATCACTCTTTTCTCAACTTTCTTACACATTAATGGCTCTGGCATAGGCATTTCCAAGATTGATGGATGACTAGCTAAAAGGTTTCATAGCCCAAGGCAAGGGAGAGGTCCATTAACTTCACATGGTCAATAATTTCCCCGGGTAATGCCCTCTTCTGAGATTTTATGGCTAATAAAATCCATGTTTTAATGTTCAGAAAAATTAAACATCATTGTAAGTTGCCCATTCTTAAAATTATACCTGTCCTTGCCTTTTTGCTGTGTCTTCATTCTTCAAATACATCAGTATACTCTTTTCATATGTTTCTTTAAAACTTAAGTTTTGTTTGCTTTTTACATATTAAGAGTCTGACACTTAGAAACTAATGTTCACTTCCAATGGACACTTTTTTTTAATTTTTTAATTTTTTATTTTATTATTATTATACTTTAAGTTTTAGGGTACATGTGCACAATGTGCAGGTTTGTTACATATGTATCCATGTGCCATGTTGGTGTGCTGCACCCATTAACTCGTCATTTAGCATTAGGTATATCTCCTAATGCTGTCCCTCCCCGCTCTCCCCACCCCACAACAGTCCCCGGAGTGTGATGTTCCCCTTCCTGCCACTGGACACGTTTATACAATTCCCTTAACTAAAGGAATTAAGCATGGTATTTTGAAACAAAGTATCTATAACTAATAGCTGTAGTCAAATCATGTATTTATACTTGATGGGTCTACAAGAATGCCAACTCATTAGCTGAAAAAGTTAAAAAAGAAAAAGACACACTCATCATCAGTTGGGAAAAATAACAGAACTTTGTTCTGATGCTGTGTTGTTTAATGAATTCACTGACTTGCACTGAATATAAGGCCGTCTTTACTACAGTCCCTTTTTCATCCAGAGAAACGTTCTGCAAACTATACTAGGCTTCTAGTCCAATTTGTCAACTTATATGAAATCGTTAATTCTTTTATGGCTTTTAATTTTTATATCTCTTTGGATCACAAAACTTTAAAGGGTCCTTTGTATTTTCTGAAATATATCCCAATGGGCTTTCAATTTTATTTAAGACAGAGCTAATGGTATTAAATGGTCAAATAACAGTAAGAAAGAAGTTTACTTACTCACGCAAGTGAACTACTAGTAATCTATAGTCTTGGGTGCATAAAATCTCATCCAGGTTGCAAATACAAAGTAAAACTAGGGCTTCCATTCCCAGCTTTCTTTTGTTTAATGATGGAATAAAAAACATAGAGGGGCCGGGCACGGTGGCTCATGCCTGTAATCCTAGCACTTTGGGAGGCCGAGGCAGGCAGATCACGAGGTCAAGCGATCGAGACCATCCTGGCCAACATGGTGAAACCCCGTCTGTACTAAAAATACAAAAATTAGCTGAGCATGGTGGCTCGTGCCTGTAGTCACAGCTACTCAGGAGGCTGAGGCAGGAGAATCCCTTGAACCCAGGAGGCAGAGGCTGCAGTGAGCCGAAATCACGCCACTGCATTCCAGCCTGGCGACAGAGCAAGACTCCATCAAAAAATAAAAAATAAATTAAAAAAAATAATAACACAGAAGGGAGTGGGTTGACAATCAGAAAAAAGTATTTTGAGTCCACTGTCACTAGCCAGGTGACCTATGGGAAATCACTTAACTTGCTTGTACATCACTTATACACCACTTCACAACAATATTTAGTGGCAATGATACTTGTCCTGCCTCGCTTACAGGGCTGCCATGAGAAGCACAGTAGTCAGTGTAGATGAAAGTGCCTTCTAAAATCTAAAGCCTTAAATAAAAGATATGAGATCATCTACCAAACGAGAGTATATTCAGCTGCATTCCAGCCTTTCTACTTCCCTTGGCATACAATGGCTTCCTATAAATTACTTTGTCTGCCATTGGCAACTTGTGAAAGAAAAGAAAATCAAGGTCAAGAAAATGTGTTCATTCTTCTGCATGTTAATAAGTGAAAATGGTACCCATTATGGCCCTATGAGTTGTAAAACCTGAAAGAGCCATGTTGGCTAATTATGTTAATAGCTAGATGCTGGAGGATGTTGAAGATTAAATCCTATACAGAATTTGCCTAATCATCCATTTCTTACCTGCCAATCTGTTCTTACTCCTAATCAGTCAGGCAGAAAGTGTAGAACTCCAGCCGTTGGAAAACAAATGTTCACCCATATTTAACTGTGAGTGTGATGGAATCCTTCATTTTTTATGAAAACACATTGCCTGTGATAGAATCACATTGTCAATATTTGCTTGACCTTCTCAAATAGAATGGATTTACCTTTCTATATGGAACTATATAATATATCCACACATAAAAATGGCCTTTCAGTTCAATCAGATCAAACAAATGCTTCCAATAATATTATCCCTATAATCTGGTCTAGAAAAACTACTCCAAATTCTAACTGAGAAGATAGACAACTGAAGCTACTGAGGTGAGACAGCTTAAAATGGACCGCGAGAAAATTATTTAAATGTTGGGCAGGAAATCTTCATTTCTAGAAATTCATTAGGTTGCAAAAATCCACATTTCTTAATACATTAAAACAAATCTCAAATGTGTGCAGTAGTTTCAATCTCAATTGTGTGCAGTGGTTTGCAGTTTAGGGAAGGACAATTCAGTGTAAGCGACCGTCCCTCAGAGGGCAGGACATTTAACAGCCAGGTCCTGCCATCTAGACCTATAGCCATTGTGACAAATGGCTTTTAGGAATAGAAACAGCCTACTATTGAGAAGCTCTAAAAGAAAAAATCTACATGTTAAGGTTGGAAGAAAATCTGGATTTTATCAGAGAGAGGAGCTTAGAAACACACATTAAGAATATTTTTAATGGCAGACACATGAGTTTTTGAAGATAATTTTTATTAACAATGCTGAAAAAGCAATTTTGATAGTGCTTTATTATCATATATACAGACAAGTAGCTTCTGTTGAAGCCAACTACTGAATAATTCTTAATCATTTTATCATTTTCAGTTATTTATGATACAATGCAGTTTACCTTACAAATGAATTATATTTACAAATTGGCCATTTCCTATCATTGATTTTAATTTTCTCAATAAATACAATTTGTTCAAATTCCCCTGAAAACTCCAGCTCTGTTGTCACAACTCCTAATACACATCACCCTGTCCTCACATGACATTGACTCCAAGAAGTTTCCTGTTGCATTCTTTTCCAGATATTTATAGACTGACTGATAAATGTCACACACTTTCCTTAAACTACACAGTCACAAACTAAAATCATGTGCCATGTAACGTTTCCTTCAACAATGGACTGCATATAAAACAGTGGTCCCATAAAATTATAATACCATAACTTTGCTCTATCTTTTCTGTGTTTAGATGTTTAGATACACACATGCACTGTGTTAAAATTGCCTACAGTATTCAATGCAGTGACATGCTATACAGGTGTGTAGCCTAGGAGCAATAGGCCATACCATATAGCCTAGGTGTGTGGTAGACTGTACCATCTAGGTTTGTGTAATGATGTTTATGATGTTTGCACAATGTTGAAATCAACTAATGATGCATTTCTCAGAACATGTGTCCATTGTTGTCAAGCAATGCATGATTGTAATTGCAACAAATGCCATCACTATTTTGAAATACAATCTTTTTCGTGGCCCATGGATTCAGTGTGATTTGGAACCTGACCACCTCTGAGACTTCATTTCAGAGGTGGCCAGGGACCAAATCTTTTACTATTCACTTTCAGCAACACTAGCCTTCTTGCACTTCCTGAAAATACCTTCTGCCTGCTCCCACTTTAGGGACCTTGCACTGGCAGATCCATCTACCTGGATGTGTTCCATCTGATCTGCACACGACAATCTCCTTTTCTTCTTTCAGCTTTCCACTCATCTCTTCTGAGAGGTCTTCCATGACCACCATATCTAAATTTGCCCCCCCACCTCATTACTCTCTATACCTTAGCCTGCTTTAGTTTTTCTTCAGAGAACTTACTGCCACCTGCCATATGTTCCATAGTAATCACTCAATAAATCTCTTATCAATAACATATCAATATGGATAAGGATAGACTTCTTGGGTTTGAATCTCAGCTCTATACCTTACTCTCTGGGTGATCTTGTGCAGGTTGTTTAACCTTTCAGTGCCTCAGATTTCTCATCATCTACTTCACAAGGTTGTCCCATCTCCTTCCTTAGCGCTAAGATACATCACAGTTAGAAAGAACTTCAGAGAGTATTTAGTTCAATTTTCCCTCGTTCTCTCTTTCTGCCCTGTGTCCCATCTTCTTTCTAATTTTATCTTATTTCTTGTTCTCTACAATTTCAGAATGGTGAAGAGAGAGAGCCACCTTCAGAGTTCTTAGCCATATTGTATATGACCCTTATGAGACTCCTCATGAAATATTTCCGTGGCCTTAATTTCATTTCAAATCAGATTTTTAATAAACACAGCTCTTAAATTGAACTGATTTTCTCCATTATATGCTACAAAAGCGATCATTGTTATTTGAGCGTTTGACTAATTTCAGTCTCAACAAACATATACACTGAACCTTATGTTCTCATCAGAGACTGTAGGTACCAGGCAGTAAAAAAGGAGATTGCAAAAAAAAAAAAAAAAGTTTAGACATTGTGCATGTCCTTATGAAACTTCCAATATAATTATGAATATAAAAGGCAATATTTACCAAACAGGGAATCTTACTTTATTGAGTTTTTTAAACATCTGAGGTGGCTTTTTGGTCCCATAAAAAAAAGTTTGCTGCTACATTTGCCCCTACAGTTAAAAACATAGATTTTCTCAAGCATTTAGGCTCAATTATAAATCTCTTTATACTGCTAAGAGAAATAGAGCTTTTAATCTAAAATTTAAAATAATCATTTCTACTCATTCTTTGATTGATGTTCATTAGCTCACATTTAACAGATTAAACTTCCCTAAACAATTAATCTCAAATATACTTAATTAAATCCTCTTAAGAATTTTAATCTACATTTACAAATTTAATATATTTGGTTCTCACAAGTTCTTCAAAAACCTCCCAGGACAGTACTACAAACCCAACAAACAAAATCTTCCTGTTCACTTAAGCAATTCCTGTGGATCTAATAGAGCAGAAACACTAATGTGGTAAATCAGAACCACCTACACATTCAAATACTGTTATAAACTCAGTTGGATTATCTTATACCTTTCAAGCCAAAGTTGCAAGTCTAATATTAATTAACCATTTCAAATTAAAATTGATTTACCTGCCAGATTCTGCAATACATCAGATTGTTTCAAATGCGTTGGCATCTTAAGAAAACATGCAGAGAAAAATCACGGAACTAGCAAAAAGTATCCTAAATTTAATCTCAAGTAATATTACTATGGTTTCGACTTAATTATTTTTTCAGTTTTTATAGCTGCAAAAACCCAACTAAAGTATCTAAGACTTGGCATTATAACTTCAGCTTGTGGTCAGAAAAATCAAAGTCAAGACACACAAGCTCTCTTTTATATCACTGAATCTCTTTCCTATCTGATTTAATTCAGCTAATCTCTTTACCACATAACTGAATACCATATTTTTTAATAATTTTTCCTGGTTGGTTTTTATCAGCCACCACTACGCTATCATAATTTTATGTAAAACTGTAGAGTATATAAGACTTATAGCCTAATATCTAATAGTTACACTATTCCTGATAAACTGCCTGCACAAAAGGAAACTATCGTCATCTTACCTTGAAAATTTATTAAGTAAATAACTTGGTAGTATTAAAAGATTAGGCTGTTTTAGCTCATTTACATGTTTAATATCAGAAATACCCAACTGTTTATTAGCAAACCTTAAACCAAAGAAAATATCAAAGCCCAATATTTTAAGTTTGATTGAGCACTCTTTTATAGTGAATGAGAAAAGTTTACTAAAATTCTAAAAAGAACTTGAAACCAATTTGTGTTTGGAGGGATTTTGCTTACAACTTTCCAAGCACTATTCACAATAGTCAAGATGTGGAAACACACTAAATGTCATTAGGCAGATGAATGAATGAAGAAAATGTGGTATATACACACAATGGGACACTATTCAGCCTTTAAACAGAATGATATTCTGCAACATGTGACAACATGGATGAACCTTGAGGACATTATGTTAAGTGAAATGAACCACTCACAGAAAGACAGATGCTGTATGATTCCACTTACATGAAGTATCTAAAGTAGTCAGATTCATAACGTCAGAGTGGAGTGTTGGTTGCCAAGGGGATTGAAGGAGGAGGCAATGGGGAGTTACTAATTAACAGACATAAAGCAAAGTTTCAGTCAAGCAAGATGAATAAGCCCTAGAGACCTGCTGCACGAAATTATACCTAGTCAACAATACTGTATTGTACTTAAAAATTTAAGCAGATAAATTTCTCACCACAATCAAATAATAAAAAAAAATTTAAAGCTGTTTTGAAAGTATATTTCAGATGTGAGCTATTACCCATGAAACTATGAGCCGGCGGCCAATTTTGATGGATAGAAACATGTATTCAAATCAAATTTCATTCATAGCCCCTTCTTTCCTTTTAAACTGCCTTAATTTATTGTATTGATGGCATTGTAAATAAACCCAGAGGTAGAGAGTAGAATGTGCGGACAGCAAAGCAGTTGAATTAACTTTAAAGTACTCTTCATATTACCCGTTAAAATCTGTACCTTTCCAAAAAAAACAAAAAAACAAAAAAAAACAGAAAACAAACAAACAAAAAAAGTCTTCAATGTGTTATGTGTTATTTGAAGAAAATTTTCAAGTACAGGCACTTGCAAAGCTGGCTAAGAAAACTGTAAGCAATGAAGTAGCCAAAGGAAGAATGTCAGACGAGCCTGAGGTTTCGATGTGAAGGCCTTGCTTCCTAATTGTTATTATGCTTACAAGGACACTCTGTAAAAGGAAAAATGAAAGCCTTGTGCAACACCTGCTGTAAAAAGATGCTGGGACTCTAAGGCTTGCTTAAATCATTTTTTCCTGAAACAAATTGCCGAACAAGCCCTAGGCCATTTAATTTCCAAATACCAGTAATTAAAATGAGTAACATCGTCAGAATTTGGCAGGGCCGCAGCTTTCTTTTCCCTTTTCATTTTCACATAAATTTTAGTGAAGGTCAGATTTGTCGAAGGGAGGAGAGGGGGCGAAACCTGCCGGCCGTATGCTCATGGGAGGTTAAAATATGACTTGTTCACAGTGTCCCTCATGGTTCAGAACTTAATGGTCCTTGACGGAGATAACCTAGAAGTTAATTTTACTCTGTCCCCAAAGCAGCCATTGTCAGTGTAATCTTTCTTGTAGACTGAAGGATATTGTCAACAAATGATGTGACTTTCAATCGCAATTGACCAGCAATGTCTCAGATCCAAAGAGTCATGAATGTGGCTCCTTATTGATCTGTATCCTACTCCTAGTGGTAAAAATAGACAACTATTTTTGCCCTACCTCTTGTATAGTCTATTTGTACATGTTTCCCTCTAAGAATGAGTTCTTAATAGTTCTGACATTATTTTTTCTTTACTTGAGGTCATAGTCTATTCAACTCACAAGCTTTAAATGTTTCAAAATACAGAGTACATTTGTATCAAGAAATAAACAAACTTTAAAAAGATATAGCCAGCTCTTCATTTGGAAAAAGTTGGGTAGAATAGTACAATGAATATGCGCCTTGTTCTCATGTTCTGTTTCTCATCTTAGCTCAGCTGCTTACTGGATGGGCAAACTGGGTGGAGTTATTTCACCTATCTCCGTCTCACTTTCCTCATCTGTGAAACAGAAAGATTAAAACTTGCCTCTGTGAGAATTCAATGAAATGAACAAGCAAAGTAGATTAATTTTCTGAGGAATAATCTGAATCTAATTTCCACAAAGGAGTCATCATAGATAAACAAATATAATGTTTCCTTTTCCAGTCTACCCCCCACCCTAAAGAGAGTAACTAGATCTGATCTTCTGAAGGTTTAGGATCACCTTACCCAGACGAGAGCAATTAGGCATTGGTTTTCAAAATACTAGCCCTCTGGGTTGATCTCCATAGTGGCCCAAATGGAGGATGGTTGTTGAAATCTGTGGAGGCTAAACAGTAAAAGCCAAGGCCATCAGCTTCAGCAAGAGCCTTAAGTAGCAGAGCCTTCTGGGAGGGACCCTGCAAGAGAAGGACTGGACGCTGTGATTGAGAGCCTCTCAGAATGTAACCTGCGGGAATGGAGGACAAAGAATCACTTTTAAAAGAGCCCTTTAAGGGCAGCAGGAAGAATTACAGGAGATTACATATTTGTATGAGCATGGAGTACAACCTAATGTACTATTGCAGATAAATGAACAGCGAGACTGAGTTGCATGATCTCTCTAATTGAGCCACACGATATGAAAAGTTCAAAAGAAATTTAAAGATATAACGATTAAACCGAGAACTTCGTGTTCTTCAAAGAATTACTAGATGAGTCTATGAGTGTGCAGGCAGATGGTTTCTTTTTTTCTGTTTGATGGTTTCTGATCACAGATCTCATAACATGTCCTGAGAGTTGGTTATTGTTATATTATTTCCAATCCAATCTACAGGATATGAAACATTATGAACAGAGCACAATAGGCATTGGGAAAAAAATAAGGCAAATCGTGAGGCTGCTGTCAATGTTTCATTACTTGGGTCATCTTCCCGGGCCTTAACAATTTGTGGACATATTTTTACCTTGACAATAGTAACAGATTTTCTAGCCCCGACCTACTTTTGCAGGATATTTAGGAAACCCCAAGTGAGTGTCTGATGTACTGAAGAGCAAATTTATTCCCAGGCTATCACCCGCTCTACCAGGAACACCATATTCTGGGCAGAGAAGAGAAAGAAGACTGTTTCTGTCTACCAAGTTGGGTTCTGAGGCAGGATTACTTTCAGTCCACATGTTAATTAGGTTTAGTGAAATAGCTTTCTAAGTTTTGATGCCTGCATATGAGGACATAGATGGCCAACATCTTGATTTCAGCCTTTTAAGACCCTGAGCAGAGGACCCCAGCTAAACTGTCCCAAATTCCTGCCCCACAGAAACATGATATAATAAATTTGTGCTCTCTTAAGTTTGCTAAGTTTGTGGTCATTTGTTAAACAGCAATATATAACTAATACACATAATATAACATAACTTCCCTGGAAATGAAACACCATGGTCAGTTAGATACCATCAGGAAAGTGAAAAGCATCTACAAACTGGGAGCAAATATTTGTAAATTATACATCTAATGAAGAATTTGTATCTAGAATATTTAAAGAACTCTTATGACTCAATAATAAAAAGACAAATAACCCAATAAAAATGTGCAAAGGATCTGAATAGATATTTCTCCGAAGAAGATATACAAAAGCCAGTAAGCGCATGGAAAAATGTTCAACATCATTAACTCTCAGGGAGTTGCAAAACCACTTTACATTTTACACTTTACACCTACTAAGATAGCTTTCACTTTACACCTACTAAGATAGCTGTAATGAAAATGGTGACAGTAACAAGCGTTTGTGAGGATGTGGAGAAATCTGAATCCTCACGCATTACTGGTGGGAATGTAAAATGGTGCAGCCACTTTAGAAAACAGTCTGGCAGATCCTCAAACAATTAAACATAGAGGTACCACATGACCCAGCATATACACTCCTGCCTATCTTCCCAAGGGGAGTTGAAACATATATCCACAGAAAAACTTGTACGCGAATGTTCATAGCAACATTATTAGTAATAATAGCAAAGAGTGAAGACTGAGGCATCAACTGATGCATCCATAAATAGTTGTACATACACAGCAATAAAAAGAAATGAAGGACATGCTACAACATGCTAAGTGGAAGAAGCCTGTCACAAATACATATTGTATTATCTGTTTCTATGAAAAGTTCAGAATAGGCAATAGACAGAAAGTAGATTAGCGTTTGCCTGGGGTGGGAGCTGGGAATGAGGAGTTACTGCTAGTATTGATAGTATAGGGATTATTTGGCGGGGATGGGGGATGAAAATATTCTAAAATTAAGTTGTAGTGATGATTGCACAACTCTGTAAATAGGCAGAAAACTGTTGAATCATACACTTAAAATGAGTGAATTTATGGCATGTAAATTATATTTCACTTAATTTGTGTTACCAAAAAAAAAACCTGCTTTCTTTTTGTTTTGCTTGGGCCATGCTAAGAAAGCAACTGTACTGCGGCAATAAGACAAAAAAAAAAAAAAAAAAAAAAAAAAAGCCAATCTGCTAATTGCCGTAACTCAGTGACCAGATCCAATATATTTCACAATGATGTTTGAGAAGCAGCATGGTCGAGGGAGAAGCAGCACCAGCCGAGTAGTGAGTTTTCTTATCATTGCTCTATCCCTACCTAGCTTGTTGACGTCTGTGAGCCTTAATATTGCCCGGAAAAAGGAGTGACTGGATAAATTCCCAGTCACTAACAATTCTAAACATTCTATTTAGCCTGATGATTTTTGCAAAGATAATTACTAAAATCATGCTCAAAGTCTCCGATTAGATGACGATATCACTGGAAAGTGTTGTCTTGACTGCTTTAAACCAAAGGTTTTACCTAAGTTCGAAAGTGGAACTGAAAATGACCACATCTCCTGTACTATTCATTCTCTAATGCTGACTTAAGGTGAGGATTTTGTACAAACTTCATAGTAATAAATAGCTACCATTTATGTCTGAAACACAGTTATTTGTCCTAGGTTTCCTAACACGAATTGTGCTCTCGTTTTTAACCAAATTATTTTCAAGCTCTTGCGAACGCTTGGGAATGAGGAAAAGAAATAAAACAAACAGGTTTAAATGCAATGAAAAAAATTATTTTGGTTCCATTAAAAACATCTAAATGGCTTTCTACTTTCCTTGGTCACTCAATACTCACAGGACCTTATTCTATTAGTTACTAAGGTAACCCAAAGCTGGCAGCATGTTGACATACCTTTCGAGGCCAAGAGGTTTTGCAGTATTTCGTAGATAATGTCACATTAACCTCAAACTTGTCCTTTCCACAATAGAATAGTAATTGCTTGGATGAATCTAATTTTATTCTTTGGGTTTTTGTTTAAAAAATAACTTTTTGCTGCACTTTCCTTCAGGTCAGCTACCATTTATTCTGTTTTTAAAATAACATAGTAGTAGAAGTCAGATGTCTTTGTTGATTTCTACGTTAAGCCATTCTTTTGGTTTTTGTGCCATTTACTCACAGCCTGGGCCAGAATCCGTGTTGTCCTCTAAATGGCCCTCAGAAGAGAGGAAATCCTTTGCTCTGTTCTTACAGCCCCATAAAGATATACCTGAAGAAAATCAAGTCAAACAAAATGTAATAGGGATGAGTCAAACACAATGCTGAGGGTTCATTAGTCTCTTTTCAACATAGTAACTTCTATATGTAACCAAAAGTAATGGTAAATTTAAATAAATGTAAATTTGAATAAATATATTAAACATTAACAAAATCAAATATACTGAAAAGTCTTTTTTTATACACTTAAGAAAAATTTGAGATAACTAACATATAATAAATCCGATCCAAAAAAAATGCCTAAGTCTAAAATCATGGTTGTCTTCAACCGTTTGCAAACCCTTTCCCACAATCAAGCACCAACATTTGTAGGTAGTAAATTCTTCACTCTACTAAAGCTCTTATATATTTAACAGTTCTAATGAGCTCTTAAATGTATCTATTTACTTTCAGTTTAGTGTATCTTCAGGCATCCTTAAACGTGACCTTATTCATGTACATTCTATAAAATGTAATTATTATTTCTAGACATCGTCAATTATATCAAGGTCATATTGCATTAATCAAAAAAGGTTAATAAAATTGCTCAAAATAAGATATTTTCTCTAAAGTGACAGCACTCTATTCAATGTAGCAAATATTGACTACATCCCTGCAATAGTTAAAATGCAAAACTAAGCACTGCAATTAATTCAGTAATTTTATTTACTTGTATAACTTCCCATTTAAAGTTTGCTTTATTAAGGATAATTTTTATTACTTCCCTGTGGCAATCTAACCCTTGTCTGAAGAGTAGGAAAATTATCCACCATGTGCATATTTTGTACTCAATTATTAACATCCAATTATCTTCTAGCTAATTTGAAAGTATTTGGGGATTGCTTTATGTCATAATACTTCTTGGGAAATATTTTATGTATTAAAATTTATTGTGAAGAAGATACAGTTTGAAAACTGAAGAAAAAGCTTTAAGATAAAGAATTGGGTGCATTTTGCATAGTTGCCCATTCTGGTTTTTTTAACTAAAAATAACTTCCTTGGTCTTTCCCCCGTTTTAATTGTTTTCTCTGCTTATTTATAGTTTTTTTTGTCTTACTATGTTAATGAAATTCTGAAAAGGTACAATCAAGTGTGACACGGAGCTTTATTTCATCAACTAACCCTTTGCTTTTTAAACTAGGTTCAAAATTCAATTAAAATCACTTAGACTGCTCACAAATAAGTTGCCTTAAATAGAAAAAAAAAAACATTGACCATAATCCAGAAAGATATGAAAAACATTCAGAAAGAAGTTTCTTGAAAGAATTCTAAAATTGAATGAGAAAAGATAAAATCTCATAATAAAATTGCGGTTATGTTTTCAGACACTAAAAAGGACTGCTTTTTTCTTGTTGAGCTTTGTGGAACAGATAACATACTCAAACTTTTGTTTGTCTCTGAGCTATATGTGAGTAACATTTCTGACTATTTTAAAATATTTGATTGACAGATTAAAATTGTATATATTCAAGGTATACAACGTGATCATGTGATATATGTATACATTGTGTACTGATTACCATAGCCACTGTACACAATGGCTTAATTGACACATCCATTGCCACCCATAGTTACCATTTGTGTGTGTGAGTGTGTGTGTGTATGTGGTGAGGATACTAAATCTACTGTTTTATCAAATTTCAAGTAAACAGTGTGGTAATTACTCACCATAGCCAAGATGTGGAAGCAACCGAAGTGTCTGTGGATGAATAAAAGAATAAAGAAAAGATAGTATATATACACAGTAGAATATTATTTGACCATGAAAAAGAATAAAATACTGCTATTTGTGACAACAGAGGTGAACCTGGAAGACATTATACTAAGTTAAATAAGGCAGGTACAGAAAGAGATACTGCATGAACTTAATTATGTGAGGAATTTTTAAAAGTCAATCTCATAGAAGCAAGGGTAGAACTGACTCTTTTTTTTTTTTTTCCTAAGACAAGATCTTGCTCTGTCACCCAGGCTGGAGTGTATTACTGCGATCATGGCTTACTGCAACCTCAAACTCCTGGGCTCAAGCAATCCTCCTGCCTCAGCCTCCAGAGTAGCTACAAGTACAGGCATTTGCCACGGTGCCCAGCCAAGTTGTTCATCTTCTGTACAGATGGGGTCTTGCTTTGTTGCCTAGGCTGGATTATCCAGGTGGACACAACGTAACCACAGGGGTCCTTTAAATGTGGAATTGACCATTTCTGGCTTTGAAGATTGAAGAGGCCACCATGCAAAGAATAAGGGCAGTCTCCAGAACCCGGAAAAGGCAAGAAATTGAATTTTACCCTGAGACTTGCAGAAGGAATGGCCAACACCTTGATTTTAGGCCAATGAGACCCATTTGGGACTCCTGAACTCCAAAGATGTAAGAGAATACATTTGTGTTGTTCTAAGCCACTAACTTTATGGTAATTTGTTACAACAGCGGAAGGAAACTAATACATCATGTATGTGACAGATGTCATTTAGAATTTTTAGCTAAGACGAAACACCAGTGCATAAAGAGGTATCTGAAACTTTTACACGACCAACTCTTTTATTCATACTGCAATGACTGCATTTTTGACAAAAGCAAGAGGGATGCAATGGGACACCAAGGAACCTTGGAGAGATATGAAAAAAATGCTTTTGATTTTCCATTAGCTGATTAGATAAGGCTTCATACGATGTTTTATTTAAACTTCTTTGCTAAATATGATCACCTCCATCCCTTGGAGGATTTATCTGGAGCAATTTGGTAAGTGACAATGTGAATTGAGAATTAATAAGAAAAAAATAGGTATGTACTAAATTGAGGCCTGATCTCCATTCACCTCGACCAGATTCAGTGTTTCTCCCACAGCTTCTTCTTCACCCTCTTTTATCGTATTTCTTCTTTTGACTGCTCTCTGCATTCACTTTAAAAGAACAAAGCATACAGTTTAAGTCCCCATTTCCGGGCCACTGAAGAAGACCTGACTGAGGCACTGATTCGAATTGACCGTAGGTAGCAGTTGCTACAGCTCCACCACTGAGAAGGCCTTGACGATCTGTGACCCTGTCCTTCTCGACAGACCCTCCTCCCGCTCCCTCTTATGCTGGGCCTGAACAAAACATCACATCAGCACTGTTTACTGCAGGAACCCAGCCAAGGAAGTCATAACAGGACAATAGCTATACAATCTGATAACCTTGTTAGCTCAAATCAAAGCTCCTAACAAGTAGGAGAGGTTAGTGAAGTGGAATAAAACTATTACAGTATTTGGGTTTGTTGAAGTGGCTTTTCATATTTTTCCCCCTTTGAAAAAAAAAAGTAGCATCTCTTGTCCCTTTATTTAAGATTAAAACCAGGCACAAGGACATAAAACAAAACAACATGTACAAGGCTAAGGTTAACTTTTAAAAGAATACAAATGGAGAGGGATGTACAAAGTTGATAATTATCTTCTACTGGAAAATAGCATAAATCTACTTGCAATGCGGTGCCAGATCTAGAAGAGTGTGGTGAGTGTGGAATAACCCTCACTATCCAGAAGTTAGAGATGTGAATTAATTTGTGTAAATGATGATGAGTAATGAACTCATTTCAAATAACAGGTCAAGGATGATCAAGGTCTTTCTAATTTCTGTTTTCTTTACTTCGCATTACTGGATATTATTTCAACACAAAGAAATTTTGCCAAGCTGGATTGTGGCCTTTTGTTGCCTCCCTCATACCCACCTCGTGCTTCGGGCAACATTTCAACCCTATAAAAACATAAATTTTAATCACACTTATCTCCCTATTTTTTGTAAAAGACGTTAACATATACCCCAAACTGCCTAAAACGCAGTGTCTTACACAGAATTGCATTCCTCTTCCTCCCACCTTCACTTCCTTAGTTCTTGCCAGTTCCATGATCCTGGAGGAAATAGCACTAATTTTGAAATCGGGACCTGTCACTGCTCAGGCCCTGTGACCTGGCTAATATTCTCTGTGCCTCAGTTTCTTTATCTGCAGTAAATGACAAAATAATAAGTCAATTCAGCAAGTACGTATTTGGATGCATTTGAAAATGTCATTTTTATGTTTTGTATCATTTTGAAGTTAGAAACGTGAAACTTTATGGTTTGGCATGGCTACTGATTTAGCTTTTGCTCTTGTGTTTCCCTGAAAGATTAATGAACTATAGCTAAATCTATACCTGCTTAGTGCTTCGAATCTGGTTTGGGGATTTTATTGTGAACATTTTGTTCAGCCATATTTTACTGTTGCACTGAATGGAAGTCAAAGTAACAATTCAATTTGTGTGTGTGTGTGTGTGTGAGCACCTTTTATCTGGAAAAAAATGTTTCTTTTATAGCAGCTGGAAAATTGCAGTGATAAACATAAACCATTTTCCCTTTTTATTGCCCTTTCTTTGTCAAGATGATAAAGCAGCACTTCTCCAATTAATTATGACTTGGAGAATTTGAAAATAATAAATGGTTCTGCATTTCTTTCTCTCCATCCTCCATATAACTTGAAACAGAAAAAAAAACCTTAGAAATGAAATTGGAGAAGAGAAAAATCATTATTTTTACATATATAGTGCATGTGTGGTTCCTATTCACCAAGATGACAATGAGAAAAGAGAAAGGAAAAAGCAGAATAAAAATAAATATACTTTCTATATATTTAGTAATCATTCATACAAATATGTAACACATTGCAGGGGTTATCTAACAATTATGTAAAATGATTGGATCTTGACAGTGAGGTGCTAAATGTGTGTTTTCTCTTCAAATGTTCTCAATTTTAAAAATATTCCCTTATATATAGTCCCAGGCAATCTCTTACCTATAAACCTGTAATCATATTATTTGAATAGATTCACTCCCCCAAATTCTCTACCTCTATTCTCTACCAGTACCTGAAATTTCTAGCACATTTACTCTTTTGTACTAAGTCATTGAAAGATTGTCAGGCTATAAGTAGTATTTGAGATGGATAGGCCATTATTATTAAACATCTCAGCATGAATTAGTCAAATAGGTGTAGCATTTCTTGGGTTATTGATCTTTACAAAGTCTTAGATTCTGGACGTGGTCACTGAGACTCAGCTGATTCTAACCTTAGTTTTGTATAACCAAATCAAGTGAAGGCTTGATTTCACTCATGAGTATGCTCTTTGGAATCAGACCTAGTTTACCTACAATCACCAAACCATCCTTAGTAATATGCTGAAGGAAGAAGTATTATTAGTAATAATATCTGAATGTTTTCAGTGCCTCTATTTTTTGGAATACAAAAATAACAAATGAAATGTGAAATATTGCATCATACAAAGCTTATCCAAAGGTAAATGTCACAACTGTGAAACAGGTACATATGCTACATCCAAAGACCAGCCATTGTCTGAAGTAGGATGGGCAGTTAAGACGTCCATGAAGTATCTCTCCATTCAAAGGCCAACTTTAAATAGTTCCAATGAGCTGTATGTTGAAATGAGATAGTGTGTTATCTGGTGTTTTGTTTTGTTTTTTATCTGGTGTTTCAATATAAAAGTATTGATTGAGATTAGCTCACTGATATGAAATGTGGAACTTGTAAAATTCAAGCGTACTATAGAAGTCCCCTAGTAAGGACTAATGAGTTCCTGCTGACCGGAATCAAGGCACAGCCTGGCATATGAACAATTAGCTTTCACGTTAAGATCAGAAGACAGTTTTTTAGCTTGCTAATTGTTAGCCCCTTAGAACATGGGCTACAATTTGATTTTTAACCATATCAGGGACATGCTAAATAGTAACGTAATTGAGAATAAGAAGTCAGGATCCACCAAATGCAATTTTTTTCAATTGAATTGAATATACATCCATTTGACGTTCATCTCTGAAATTCTAGCAATTCAGAAAAGCCAGCTGAAAGAAATTTTAAGACAGGGCTCAGTTCGTGTTCCTTCTGTATTTCCTAACATACTTAGCACATTAGTGAGTATGTGCTTAGTAGGTGAAAATAAGTACATAGTTCAAAGATTAGAAGGAATCAAGAGAAGTTAGTTTCTAAGTTCCACTCAGATGATATTGAGGGCATTTAATTATTTGTATTTCTCCCCAAAGTTGATTCATTTTGAGCTTCAGCGGCTACTATTTCCACCTTCCATTTTCTGCATCAAGACATTCAAGTTTTGTTGAAATGCCCTCGAATTAAATGTTTCTAGCATTGGTAGTCATTATCTTGGATTGCATTTGGAGTTAATTATTTTTTAACCAAAGAAGGAAGTATTTTGTTGATTTTACTCAATGGGTCATTTGAAATAGCAGCTTGTGCTCTTAAATGAAAAATTAATCTGATAATGCAAGAAAACATTAGTAAAATTCAGAAATAGTGATCATTTTATATAGTTTTTAAACATAATATCCACTGCTTTTATAATTAATATAATTTAAATGGTGCCAGATGTTTACTGGGGAATACAGAGGAACTGGAGTGGTAGGCTCTAACTCCTTCAATTCAGATGCTAACAAGAGAAGTCATATATATTTGCGACTACTCCTCAGACAGCAAACTTACCCTTCTGACTATTGATGTAGTAAAACTCCACACTGAAATATCTCATTAAAACATTCTTTACACTTGCAGCTATTTTTCCTTGACCTTGGTTGCTCTACTCCAACACTAAATATACAAACACCGTGTGTGTGTGTGTGTGTGTGTGTGTGTGTCTGTGTGTCCCTAGACACACTGGTACTCTTGGAAAGCCCATAATCTTTCAAACTGATATGTTTTTGGAACAAATTATAAATTAGAGCAATAATAAAAGCGATGCTGTGTCTTGATTGAATTCAAATGCAATCTTCGTTCAGCTAAAAAATAATGAGCCAGATTTATTTAGAATTTCGGTTATGACCCTGTAAATAAGGTAACTTTGGAAATGACTTTAACTCTTTTGGGTTCTTATTTCACTTCCATATAGCTTTACCTGCAATTATCAAATTGATGTTGTAATTAAATTAATGACTCTGGCATCGAACAAACAACAACAAAAATAGGAACCAAATGTTCCTCCTGGAAGCAGAGACTATCTCAGGATTATTTTTATCATAACATTAACCACAGGAAAATAACACACCTTTGCAATGCCTAGCCATGCTCACCATCTTGGTTTTTCAATATGAAGATGAAGTTAATGGACTGGATGCCCACACCTCTTTGAATATTCTGTGAAAGCCAGAGTAAAAGATTTCAACAAGAGACATAAGATTGCACAGAATTATAAAATTTCAAATTAAGAAGGAACCTAAGCAATTATTTAATTCCATTTGTTAGTACTAGCTTACTTCATAATTATAGTTTTCCAACATTTTGCTTGTGATTCAAGATAAAAAAATACATAAAATACATTATAATTCACTACTATACAAACTGGATCATAACGGAAACAGAATTTCCATAAAAGAGTACTTACTCTTATTATGCATAATGAATTTAAATATTTTCCCTTATATTCCATTTTATTTCTGTTTTTAATCTTTATCACAATCCATTAAATTGATTTCATGACCGCTAATGAATTGAGACTTGTTCTACATCCTTGCTACTCGAAGCGTGACCCTTGAACCAGCAGCATCGGTAGTATCTGCCAGTTTCTTAAAAATGCAGACTCTCAGGCCTGCCCCAGACCTGCTACATCAACATGTGCATTTCAACAAGATACCCAAGGGATTCCCAGCACTTTAAATTTGAAGAAGTATTGTTCTTCATCACCCCCAAGGGACATCCAACAGTTAGCCTTTCCTCGAACCCGTTTATTGGTGAGACATTTTCTCCCTTTCAGGGCAACATATTTTACTTTCAAATAATTGTGCTCCAAAGAAGCGTCTTTGTTATATTAATTGGGAATTGGTATGTAAAGCATCAACTCAGAGACTAGCACAGAAACAACATTCCATAAATAGTAAATTTCTTCCCTTTCCCACATAAGCTCCACCCACTGGTATTAGTGTACCTTCTGGTGAACTAATGTTGCTGTAAATTAAGTTCGACTTCTTTGCACATGGCAGTCTCTTAGCTAAAAATTCAGCAATCTTTGTGACTCTTCACCTTCTCTTTCAATTTGTACCTAAACAATCAACAGTCCTGATGAATTTTACCTTCCAAATATCTCTCCAATTAAGCATTTGTCAAATTAGCATCCAAGTATCCCAGGACGGAGAAGGAATGATCAATACACACAGAAAATCATGGCAAAAAAAAATTATCAATAGTCCCTGTGGTCACTTAGTGAGGCTTAATCCAGATTCTGAAAAAACAATGATAGTTCTGGCTATGTTTTGTCAATAAAGAGCTATTATATTGGCCTCAAAAGGCACTAATGCTCAGTGGAGTGTCACCACCCAGGATACCCTGTTATCACCCATATCTTACCAGACAATTGCCCACCTCCCTGATTTCTGATTCAGTCCTCTGAAAAAAAACTGAAATATTGTACACACATTCAAAATGCAATGTATATTTTCTTTCTTCTCATGTTTTCCATTCTACCCACCTGGAACTGGGTAACTATTCCCACTGTTCATTTCAAACTGTGCCTCTTACTAGGTCAGCTGTTGAGCTGGAGATAGGCCACTCAATTATCCAGCTATGATGTAAAGTGTAATTGAGAATAGCCCTTTGGCTGATGCATTTTCTCGTTTGAGACTTCATGAAGTTGGGTTACATACAAGTGTGAGCATAAACATATTCTTGTATCTTTTTGACATTCAGAATGCTTATATCCTAAAAAAATAAAAAGAAGAGGACTTGGTATTTAAAAAGATGTCACTGAGCTGATAAGATAGAAAACTGAGAATAGTTTCCCATTTTTGGGAAGTGTCTGGGATACGTGTCGAAAGGTGAGGGATCTGCAAGGCCAGTTCTGTAATCTAATTAGCTAGAGATAAAATTTCCTTCTTAAAATCAGTTCTTGGCATTACTTCCATTTTGTTGTCATTGTGTCAAGGAAAAACACTTTAAGTTTCTAAGCCTAAAAATCTAAGGTGTGAGACTGTCTTACGAGCTGGGAGACGAAAGAGAGAAAATTTTCCAACTTCTTCCTCTTCGTGTGAATTCTTAATGACAATCCAGTGTGATGGCCAGAGGAGCCCTCTGTGTTACAAGGGAAAAGGGTGATTATTCTGTAATATAAGAAGAACATGAAACCTTCTCCTCTCTGATGAGAATTATTTTTATTATTGTCTCATACCCAACAACTAACTGAGGTGAGATGTGCTAAAGAAAACAAGATACAACTAAACTCTATTGTTGCCATGGTAACCTGTCTGGTTGCCTAACAGTAATAAGTTTTATTGAGAGTAAAGGTGGATAAACACTCTTTTTTGAGACATAATTCACATACCATAAATTCACCCATTCATAGTGTACAATTCAATGCTTTTTAGCATACTCCCAGAGCTGTGCATCCATTACCACAATCAATTGTTGACAATTTTCATCACTCCAAAAAGAAACCCCACACCCTTGAGCAGTAGTCACCTCCCATTCTCCCCATGTCTTTGGCCCTAGGCAAGCACTAATCTACTTTCCATCTGTGTAGATTTATCTATTCTGGATATTTCATATAAATGGAATCATATATGCAGTATTTTGTGGCAGGCTTCTTTTACTTAGCATAATGTTTTCAAAGTTCACCCATGTATTGTAACATGCATCACTACTTCATTCCTTTTTTATAGCTGAATAATACTCTGCTGTATGAACATGCCAGATTTTGTTTGTCCAGTCATCAGCCGATGAACATTTCAGTTGTTTCCACCTTTTGGCTACAGTGAATAATGCTGTAATGAACTTTTTTTATACAAGGTTTTATGTAGATTCATGTTTTCAATTGTCATCAGTAAATACCTAGGAGTGGAATTACTGGGTCATAAGGTAACTCTAGGTTTACCTGTTTGAGGAACCACCAAACTCTTTTACATTTCCTCCAGCAAGCTATTTAAGGCTTCTTATTTTTTCACATCCTCATCAACACTTGTTATTATCTATCTTTTTTATTATAACTGTCCAAGTGGGTGCAAAGTGGTATCTCATGGTTTGAATTTGCATTTCCAAAGATAAGCATTCTTAAGTTATCTCTAAATCATACCCATGGAAAAAGCAAACATTTAAGTTTAGTTAATTCCTGGATAGACCATGTCTAAAGAGGTTGTTAAAACAAATAGCAGGCTAATTCATCTCCAGTCTTTATGGAAAGAAATTTTATTACACCAAAGAATGTCTGGCTTTCTAAGCAAAAAGAACAAAACTAGAGGCATCATGCTACCTGACTTCAAACTATACTACAGGAATACAGTAAACAAAACAGCAAGGTACTGGTACAAAAACAGGCACATAGACCAATGGAACAGAATAGAGAACCCAGAAATAAGACCACACAACTACAACTATCTGATCTTCGACAAACCTGAGAAAAATAAACAATGGGGAGAGGATTCTCGATTCAATAAATGGTGCTGGGATAACTGGCTAGCCATATGCAGAAGATTGAAACTAGACCCCTTCCTTATACCACATACAAAAATGGACTCAAGATAGATTAAAACCCAAAACTATAAAAACCCTGGAAGACAACCTAGGCAATACCATTCAGCCCATAGGCACAGGCAAAAATATCATGCCAAAAATGCCAAAAGCAATTGCAACAAAAGCAAAAATTGACAAATGGGGTCTAATTAAAGAGCTTCTGCACAGCAAAAGAAACTGTCAACAGGGTAAACAGACAACCTACAGAATGGGAGAACATTTTTGCAAACTATGCATCCAATAAAAGTCTAATATCCAGCATCTATAAGGAACTTAAATTTGAAAGAGAAAAACAACCTCATTACAAAGTGGGCAAAGGACATGAACAGACACTTTCTAAAAGACATACATGAGGCCAACAATCATATGAAAAAAAGCTCAACATTACTGATCATTAGAGAAACGCAAATCAAAACCACAGTGAGATACAATCTCACACCAGTTAGAATGACTATTATTAAAAAGTAAAAAAATAACAGAGGCTGGTGAGGTTGTAGAGGAAAAGGAATGCTTATACACTGTTGGTAGGAGTGTAAATTAGTTCAGCCATTGTGGAAGACAGTGTGGCAATTCATCAAAGACCTAAAGACAGAAAAACCGTTTGACCCAGCAATCCCATTACTGGGTATATACCCAAGGAGTATAAATCATTCTATTATAAAGACACATGCACACATACGTTCATTGCAGCACTATTCACAATAGCAAAGACATGGAATCAACCTAAATGAGAAAGGGAGGACAGGGTAGGATCCATGCCAGGAATCCTTGAATACTATGCATCCATAAAAACGAATGAGACCATATCCTTTGCAGGGACATGGATGGAGCTGGAGGCCATTATCCTTAGCAAACTAATGCAGTAACAAAAAGCATATACTGCGTGTTCTCACTTATAAGTGGGAGCTAAATGATGAGAATACATAAACACATAGAGGGAAACAATACACACTGGGGCCTTTTGGAGGGTAGAGGGTGGGTGGAGAGAAAAGATCAAGGAGAACAAGTAATGGGTACTAGGCTTAATACCTGTGTGATGAAATAATCTGTACAACAAACCCCCATGACACAAGTTTACCTATGTAACAAACCTGCACTTGTACCCCTGAACTTAAAATAAAAGTTAATTAAAAAATTTAGAAAAGAATCTTTGGATTTGGGACTCAAAAATCATCATTTTAAATAATCAAATGTCAGAGCTATTTCCAGCTTTAGCTCCAATTAACGATTCTGTTTTTATCAAGGGTGGAGGTGGCAAGAATTAGAGAGAGAAGTACTCATGCATTCATTCGACAAGTTGCTTATCTTTTCTGAGACTCAGTTGTTTTAATCTAAAAATAAGGTTAATTACAGTGCATAGTTCACATTGCCATGTGAGGTTTAAATGAGATTTTTTTCCATGTAAAAGGCAGTGCTTAACTGAAAATAGATGTTAGCTACTATTAATTTACAGGATGAGTAGTTAGGAGTCTTCCCTAGTGTAACAGTTTAAGAAAACATTCCCTGTGAATACTGAGGATTTATTGAACATTTTAACCAGGTGTTTTGCCTCTTCAAAGGGTATTTAAAGAAATTAGCTCAAACATTTATCAGAAATTTAAGTTAGTCATTAGTAAGAACAAACTTTGAAACAGTCGGTTAAGGGAGGTGGTACACTGTCTTTGCCAGAAGTCTTTAATGAGAGGGAAGGCATGCAGCTTTTTGGCAAGTTAACTGCTATTCTACCAAAAGGTGGAAGTGGCGTCTAGTTCCCTCAATGTAATAATTCCTTGTTTGTTACAGACTGGAGGTCTTTGGATTCCCTGTCAACCTAGAAAATATAACTCCCTAGCCTTGGATTCCTCAGCCTTGTACCCAGAGATGATGTGGGACAAAACCGTGAAGTGAGCAAAGCTTGCGTTTCTACTATTGTTTTGTTTGCTGCTCCCTCATCCTTTTTGTGGCCGTTTGGGCAGTCAGTGCACTCACGCTGCCTTTTTCTTTCACAAAAGGATTCCTGGCATGGATTCTACTCTGTCCTCCCCTTTCCCTCAGAAACCTATATGCTAACCCTCCCTTGGTTTTCTACCCCAATCCCATCTAAAGCTACCTTAACTCTGAATGATTGTTTACATGGCTGACAAGCAAATGTATTCATTCAGCAAGCACTTATTGAATACTTACGTGTGTCTGTCACTGTGCTAGGCACAGAGATAACTGACAGAATCCATGCCCTCCAGTAGAATAGAGAAGGTCAGCAAAAATGCCAGGGGTTATAAAGCAATGTGATAATAATAAGATAGAATATATATCATACAGTTGCTAGGAGGATTAAGATAATTAATAATAATGGGCCGGGCATGGTAGCTCATGCCTGTAATGCCACCACTTTGGGAGGCTGAGGTGGGCGGATCACTTGAAGTCAGGAGTTCGAGACCAGCATGGCCAATATGGTAAAACCCCGTCTCTACTAAAAATATACAAAAATTACCCAGGCATGGTGGCACATGCCTGTAGTCCCACTTACTTAGGAGTTGAAACATGAGAATCGCTTAAAGAAAGGCAGAGATTGCAGTGAGCCAAAATTGGGCCACTGCACTCCAGCCTGGATGACAGAGCAAGACTCTGTCTAAAAAAAAACGAACACAGACAATTAATAATAATGAAGCACTAGAACAGTGCCTGGTATATAATGTGTTACATGCACATTTATTAGTAACTTACATGCCAGAGGAGGGTTACACCCTAGGGACTGTGGGAGCACAGACTAGTACCACTCATCCCAACTGGAGGTGCTAAAATCCTGAGGTAGACCTTGAAAATGGTTAGGGTTTAGCTGAATTACAGTGTGGAAGAAACATCTTCCATGTTAAGAAAACAGCATCATGAAAAGACAATGAGACATGAAAGAATATGGCATATCTCAAGAAATTCAAGAGTTTCACCATGGATAGAATATAGGCGAAATGAGAAGGAACAGAGGATGAGACTCAAATAATAAAGAGCCTGTAGTCAATCAGTAGATTACTTTAATTGTCTCAATTTTTTGCTCTCTTTGTATACATGACCTTTAGTAGTGCCCTCCCACGTAAGGTTGCCAGACATATTTACACTAAAATAATTACTAGTTGTTTGTCTGAAATTTACATTTAACCGGGTGTCCTGTGTTTTCATCCGGCAATCTTACTGATGTAATTCCCACAATTACTCTGGGTTTGGTCATGTGACTTGCTCTAGCCAATGGGTCATTAGGAAACTTGACACAAGCGTAGTTTTGCAAAAGTACTTGTGTCTTCTGACTTTTTTTATTCTTAGCCCCTGCCACTACCATGAGAATATGCCTGAGCTAACCTGCTGGAAGGATATGAGAGTCTAGTCATTTCATCTGGGCCATTCTACAGCAGCCAAGAGCCAGATGATCCCCAAACACATCTGGTATCCTGCCTAAGATCATTGGAGCCACCTACCCAATCTGCAGCTGACCACAGGTGCATGAAAGAGCCCAATCAAAACCAGAAGAAACCCCCAGCCCACCCATGGACACATGAGCAGTAATAAGTGATTATTGTTTTAATCAATTAATCATTTTAATCGTAATACAGGCAAAAAGAAAGTTGGAACAAGCAAGAGTAACTTGTTATGCAAAATTATTAGAGCAATAGGTGAATGATACAGAGCTGCATCTGCTAGGCAAAGGAACCCACTAGTTCATAAAACATCTGTTGAGCACAAATCAACATTTGTGCCCAAAACAAATCATACAAACTTGGGGAGATAGGGTTAAAATTTAAAAAAAAGTGTGAGTACTTCAATTTGAGGTACTCATACAAAATACTATTACATACATACAAAACAACCGCATACAAAACACTGGAGGGAGATAGGGTTAAAAATGCTTGAGGTGACTCCCAAAGGTAATAAGAAGATAAAGTTATGCTAAAGTATAAATGTGAGTTGGCAATATTAAATATTTTATTTTATTAAGTAATTCAGTGAGACTGTAAGCTCCATAAAAGTGACAACTGTGCTTATCTTGTTTACGAAAATAGTGCCTGGCACATAGATTGTTCATAAATATTTGTTGAATTGCTAGATGAATGCCTAGAAAATGACCAGCGTAGGTAGGTTATTTAATTTGCTTTCAGCTTCAACTAACAAAATACCCAAATAACGGTGCCTTAAACCAAAACACATTTAATTAGCTCACATAACTAGCAGTCTAGGGATAAGTGGTGTCAGGGTTGAGATTTGGCTCAGCAGGGTTATCAAAAACTCTGGCTGTTTCCATTCTTCTGACCCATCATATTCAATATAATGGCTCTTCGTGTACAGGTTTGTCCCGTAGGGTCAAAAAATTGCTTCTGCAACTCCAAACATCACATTCTTATGTAGCTACCTAGAGAGAAAGGAGATGACAAGAGTAGCCAAAGAGAATGCATACTGTGTCTCATGTCTCTCTATTTTCATTTAGGAGGTAGGCAATTACCCTCAGGAGACATCTCCTTACTCCTTATTGGTTAGAGTTGAATCACATGGTCACTTCACACTGCAAGAGACAACAAGAAACTGAGTGTCTGAAACTATCAGTCTCTGTATGTAAGTTGTGTTTTGCCATCAAGGAACATTAGGGAGCAGGGTGGATGTCGGCTAAGCGAGTGGTAATATTTGCCATAATAGAGACAACAAGCAAAATTTTGGGAAACATTTTGAGGCTTTAAGTACCATTAAAGTTAACCTGATTGCCTATCTGTTCCCCATATGTAACTAAAATTGTGAAAAGTCACAGCATGTTTCAAAGAATATAATAAAATTATTTCACTTTGTAGAACAAGAAGTCCAGCAGTTGTTCCAGTTGAGTGCCGTACTTTCCAGGTATTGCGCGGAAATGCTGTTATTAGATCAAGGTGAAATACTGAGTAGGATAAGTTGTACTGGATTACTACTTAAGGAACTATGCTTGATTAGTTAATTAGCTTTCAGTGCCCTTTTGAAAAAAATCGTATTGAACCCCATACAAGTGACATTTCCAACATAAGGCTGCCTTTCATTTAAGTGCCAATAAAATGTTTAAGGAATAATGTGTATGTGTTAAAATACTGCAGATTTAAAATTAATTTGGCAGCAAGAATCACAGAAACATGTATGGCTGTGTCTTGTTGGGATAGTCGGTATAATTGGTTCTTATAACCTTAACAGATATTCCCTATGCTCTGTAAAAATGCTTCAAAAATCCATCAACTTTCCATTTAAATGTGATTGTTATTTGGGGGTGGTTAACCTTTTATTGCTATAAAGCCGATAAGGTTTAGTTTTTATTTTATTTATTTATTTTTATTTATTTGAGACAGTCTCACTCTTGTCACCCAGACTGGAGTGCAGTGGCGCTATCTCGGCTCACTGCAACCACTGCCTCCTGGGCCCAAGTGATTCTCCTGCCTCAGCCTCCCAAGTAACTGGGATTACAGATGCCCGCCACCACACCTGGCTAATTTTTGTATTTTTAGTAGAGACGGGGTTTTGCCATGTTGGCCAGGCTGATCTCGAACTCCTGACCTTAGGTGATCCACCCTCCTTGGCCTCCCAAAGTACTGGGATTACAGGCGTGAGCCACCGCGCCCAGCCTGTTCACTTTTTAATAATAATAAAACTTGCCAGAGTGTCTACTTCTATAGGACTACATTTAAGTATTCTGTTAAAATTTGTGTGGTATTCTAGGAGCTTCACAATCTATCCCTAGTCTACTCTCCCAATATTATTGGCCTCTAATTCCAAATGTATTCTCTACCCTATAGTCAAGTCGAAGTATTCCCACTTGTTTTTGCACTTACATCTGTATTTTGCCTTCATCACATTTTTTATCCTATCCCATCTCTAATCATTTGAATCCTCATGAATTTTGTGTCTACTCTTTCATGCGCGTCCGTGTGAAGAGACCACCAAACAGGCTTTGTGTGAGCAATACGGTTGTTTATTTCACCTGGGTGCAGGTGGGCTGAGTCCAAAAAGAGAGTCAGCGAAGGGAGACAGGGGTGGGGCTGTTTTATAGGATTTGGGTAGGTAAAGGAAAAAGGGGAGTTGTTCTCTGGCAGGCAGGAGTGGGGGTCACAAGGTCCTCAGTGGGGGAGCTTTTGAGCCAGGAGAAGGAATTTCACAAGACAATGTCATCGGTTAAGGCAGGAACAGGCCATTTTCACTTCTTGGTGGAATGTCATCAATTAAGGCAGGAACCGGCCATCTGGATGTGTACGTGCAGGTCACAGGGGATATGATGGCTTACCTTGGGCTCAGAGGCCTGACATTCTTGTCTTCTTATATTAATAAGAAAAATAAAACGAAATAATGGTAAGTGTTGGAACGGCGAAAATTTTGGGGGGTGGTACGGAGAGATAATGGGTGATGTTTCTCAGGGCTGCTTCGAGCGGGATTAGGGGTGGTGTGGGAACCTAGAGCGGGAGAGATTAAGCTGAAGGACGATTTTGTGGTAAGGGGTGATATTGTGGGGTTGTTAGAAGGAACATTTCTCATTTAGAATTATTGGTGATGGCCTGGATACAGTTTTGTATGAATTGAAAAACTAAATGGAGTAAGAGAAGGAGAAAAACAGGTATAAAAGGTCTAAGAATTGGGACGACTCAGGACATCTGATTAGAGAGTGCCTAAGGAGATTGAGCATAGTCCTGCCAGCAAAGATTATTTATTTACTTCGAGAATTAAGAGTGGCGGTTTGGGGATAGCGCCAAGAGATATCAGCTGTGATGGCTTGGAGAAACAGTGTAAACCAGCAGTGTAAACAAGAGCAGGGCATTTATGAGTAGTTGAGAACGGCAAATAGGAGTATGACTAGACAGAAGATAGTAGGGATGACAAGTTTTTGGGGGGCACAGTCTAAGTTGGTCTGGTGTCTAGAATGAGACTGGAGCCTAATAAAAAGGAGCATCTATACAGGAGCTCAAATGGTCTGTACCTTGTAGCATTCCGAGGACAGGTCTGACTTCTGAGAAGGGCAAGTGGTAAAAGTATTGTCCAGTCCTTTTTAAGTTGGTGGCTGAGCTTGGCGAGGTGTGTTTTTAAAAGACCATTAGTCTGTTCTACTTTTCCTGAAGACTGAGGACTGTAAGGGATATAAAGGTTTCACTGAATACTAAGAGCCTGAAAAAATGCTTGGCTGATTTGACTAGTAAAGGCTGGTCCGTTATCAGACTGTATAGAGGTGGGAAGGCCACACCGAGGAATTATGTCTGACAGAGGGAAGAAATGACTGTGGTGGCCCTCTCAGACCTTGTGGGAAAGGCCTCTACTTATCTAGTGAAAGTGTCTACCTAGACTAAGAGGTATTTTTGTTTTCTGACTCGGGGCATGTTGAGTAAAACTAATTTGCCAGTCCTGGGTGGGGGCAAGTCCTCAAGCTTGTTGTGTAGGGAAGGGAGGGGGCCTGAATAATCCCTGAGGAGTAGTAGAATAGCAGATGGAACACTGAGAAGTGATTTCCTTGAGGATAGATTTCCACGATGGAAAGGAAATGAGAGGTTCTAAGGGGTGGGCTAGTGGCTTGTACTATAGCATAGCCTGCCTTTGCTGGTGAGTGGCGATTAGGCCTGGTCGAACTGCCATCAATAAACCAAGTGTGATCAGGGTGAGGAACAGGAAAGAAGGAAATATGGGGAAATGGGGTGAATGTCAGGTGGATCAGAGAGATGCCGTCATGAGGGTCAGGTGTGGTATCTGGAATAACGTGGGAGGCTGGATTGAAGTCCGGGCCAGGAACAATGGTAATTGTGGGACTTAACAAAGACTGAGTACAGCTGAAGGAGCTGGGGAGCAGAAAGTATGTATCAGGTGTGAGGAAGAAAATAGATTTTGGAAGTTATGAGAAATGTAGAGAGTGAGTTGAGCATAGTTTGTGATTTTAAGGGCCTCTGAAAGTATTAGGGCGGCAGCAGCCACTGCACGGAGACATACTGGCCAGCTTAAAACAGTAAGGTCAAGTTGTTTGGACAAAAAGGCTACAGGATGCGATCCTGGTCCTTGGGTAAGAATTCTGACTGCACAGCCCTGCACTTCAGCTGTGTGTAATGAAAAGGGTTGGGATGAGTCAGGGAGAGCTAGAGTGGGGACAGTCTCTAAAGCTGTCTTCAAGGAATGGAAAGATGAGTGGGGAAAGGATTTAGGATCTATGGGGTCAGCTAGGTTTCCTTTTGTGAGTTTATATAATAGTTTTGTTAGGATGGCAAAACCAGGGATCTAAAGTCGAAAGTATCTAACCATGCCTAGGATGTAGAAGGTGTTGGGGTTTGAGAGATTAGTCGGACAAGAGCGGCAGGGAGGGCACGTGTGTTTTTATAAGAATTATGCCGAGATAGGTAACAGATGAGGAAGAAATTTGGGCTTGATTGAAGTAATGGGGGATGTCTGTGAAGCCTTGCGGCAGTACAGCCCAGGTGATTTACTGAGCCTGATGGGTGTCAGGGTCAGTCTAAGTGAAAGTGAAGAGAGGCTGGGATGAAGGGTGCAAAGGAATAGTAAAGCAAGCATGTTTGAGATCTAGAACAGAATAATGGGTTGTGGACGGAGGTATTGAGGATAGGAGAGTATATGGGTTCAGCACCACGGAGTTGATAGGCAAAACAATTTGGTTGATAAGGCACAGATCCTGAACTAACCTGTAAGGCTTGTCTGGTTCTAGGACAGGTAAAATGGGAGAATTGTAAGGAGAGTTCATAGGCTTTAAAAGGCCATGCTGTAGTAGGCGAGTGATAACAGGCTTTAATCCTTTTAAAGCGTGCTGTGGGATGGGATCTTGGCATTGAGTGGGGTAAGGGTGATTAGGTTTTAATGAGATGGTAAGGGGTGCATGATCAGTCTCCAAGGAGGGAGTAGAGGTATCTTACACTTGTGGGTTAAGATGGGGGGATACAAGAGGAGGACGCAAAGGAGGCTTTGGATTGGGAAGAAGGGCAGCAATGAGATGTAGCTGTAGTCCAGGAATAGTCAGGGAAGCAGATAATTTAGTTAAAGTGTCTCGGCCTAATAAGGGAACTGGGCAGGTGGGGATAACTAAAAAGGAGTGCTTAAAAGAGTATTGTCTAAGTTGGCACTAGAGTTGGGGAGTTTTAAGAGGTTTAGAAGCCTGGCTTCAATACCCACAACAGTTATGGAGGCAAGGGAAACAGGCCCTTGAAAAGAAGGTAATGTGGAGTGGGTAGCCTCCGTATTGATTAAGAAGGGGACAGACTTACTTTCCACTGTGAGAGTTACTTAGAGTGTCTGTGATGGTCTTGTAGGCTTCCGAGGTGATCGGGCAGTGTCAGACTTCAGCTGCTAAGCCGAGAAGATCTGGGAAGGAGTCAGTCAGAGAGCCTTGGGCCAGAGTTCCAGGGGCTCTGGGAGTGGCTGCCAGGTGAGTTGAACAGTCTGATTTCCAGTGGGGTCCTGCACAGATGGGACATGGCTTAGGAGGAATCCTGGGCTGCAGGCATTCCTTGGCCTGGTGGTCAGATTTCTGGCACTTGTTGCAAGCTCCTGGGGGAGGAGGTTCTGGAGGAATGCCTGGCCGCTGCGGTTCAGGTGTTTGGAAGTTCTTGTGTGCTGGAGATGTGGCTGGGGTTTGTCTCACAGTGGAGGCAAGGAATTGCAACTTTTTTCTATTATTGTACACCTTGAAGGCGAGGTTAATTAAATCCTGTTGTGGGATTTGAGGGCCGGAATTTAATTTTTGGAGTTTTATTTAATGTCGGGAGTAGATTGGGTAATAAAATGTATATTGAGAATAAGACGGCCTTTTGACCTTTTAGGGTCTAGGGCTGTAAAGCGTCTCAGGGTTGCTGCTGAATGAGCCATGAACTGGGCTGGGTTTTTCATATTTGATGAAAGAGCCTAAACACTCACTGATTTGGGAGAGGTCTGATAAAGAAAAAGAGCATTAACTTTGACTATGCCTTTAGCTTCAGCCACCTTTTTAAGAGGAAATTGCTGGGCAGGTGGGGGAGGGCTAGTCATGGAACAAAACTGTTAGCCGGACCGGGTGTGAGGAGGGGAGGTGATAAAAGGATTATAGGGTGGAGGAGCGGAGGCTGAGGAAGAATTGGGATCTAGCTCAGCCTGGCGAGAAGGGGAGAGTTCAGATGGGTCTGTAGAAAAGGAAGATTAGAAAGACTCAGCGATGCTTGGGGTTGGGACTGAGGGGAGAGACTGGAGGGAAAGAAGGAAGATTTGGGACTAGCTGCATTGGGAACAGAGACTAGGAAGGGACTGATGTGTAAAAGAATGCCTGGACGTCAGGCACCTCAGACTGTTTGCCTATTTTACGACAAGAATTATTTAGATCTTGTAGGATGGGAAAATTGAAAGTGCCATTTTCTGGCTATTTGGAACTACTGTCGAGTTTGTATTGGGGTCAAGCAGCATTGCAGAAGAAAATAAGGCATTTAGGTTTTAGGTCAGGTGTGAGCTGAAGAGGTTTTAAGTTCTTGAGAACACAGGCTAAGGGAGAAGAAGGAGGAATGGAGGGTGGAAGCTTGCCTATAGTGAAGGAGGCAAGTTTAAAGAGAAGGGAGAGTAGAGACCTGGAGGGAAGCGGTTCGGGGGTTCTTACCCTCCAGAAAAGCGGGAAAGGGGTCAGGGCACAGAGATACAAGGTTGGGGCACAGAAATAAGGGATCAGGGCACAGAGATATAAGAGGTTGGGGCACAGAAATAAGGGATCAGGGCACAGAGATATAAGAGGTTGGGGCATGGAAATAAGGGATCAGGGTGCAGAGATATGAGGTTGGAGTACTTGTCCCTCCCCTAGAAAAGTGGGACTTGCCGCTAAGGGTGAAGGAGAAGGGGTTGAGGGATTCTTGCCTCTACCCCAGAAAAGCAGAGAAGGGGTAGAGACACGGAGAGAAGGGGTTGGGGTACTTGCCCCTCCTCCAGAAAAGCGGGACTTGCCGCTAAGGGTGAAGGACCAAGGCAGGTGTCCCTGCGTGGTCTGACACCTCTGAAATGTGGGTGAATAACCAGAGAGGCATCTCTGCAATGATTAAACACCAAGGGAAGGCTGCCTTCCCAGTCCGTGACTGGCGCCGGAGTTTTGGGTCCACGGATAAAATGTGTCTCCTTTGTCTCTACCAGAAAATGAAAGGAATTGAAATTAAGGGAAGGGAGAGATTGAAGAGTGGAAAGGAGAAAGTGGTTGAGGGATAGTGAGAGAGGTTGAAGAAGAAAGTAAGAAGAGGCCGCTTACCCGATTTAAAATTGGTGAGATGTTCCTTGGGCTGGTGGGTCTGAGGACCTGAGGTTGTAGGTGGATCTTTCTCATGGAGCAAAGAGCAGGAGGACAGGGGATTGATCTCTCAAGGGAGGTCCCCCGATCCGAGTCATGGCACCAAATTTCATGCGCATTCGTGTGAAGAGACCACTAAACAGGCTTTGTGTGAGCAACGTGGCTGTTTATTTCACCTGGGTGCAGGCGGGCTGAGTCCAAAAAGAGAGTCAGCGAAGGGAGATAAGGGTGGGGCCGTTTTATAGGATTTGGGTAGATAAAGGAAAATTACACTCAAAGGGGGTTGTTCTCTGGTGGGCAGAGTGGGGGTCACAAGGTCCTCAGTGGGAGAGGTTTTGAGCCAGTATGAGCCAGGAGAAGGAATTTCACAAGACCATGTCATCAGTTAAGGCAGGAACAGGCCATTTTCACTTCTTTTGTGGTGGAATGTCATCAATTAAGGCAGGAACCGGCCATCTGGATGTGTACGTGCAGGTCACAGGGGATATGATGGCTTACCTTGGGCTCAGAGGCCTGATATACTCTTTCATAGAGAGTTCCATGGTTCCTTTCGTCATAATTAAATTTACTCTTTTATTAACTTCATAGCTCTGTTTATTGCACTATTATATGTTACCTATCTTTACACACGTTTCTGTCACTGACTAAGCTACTATATTCTGGTTTCTGCCTTTTCCATACCACTAAGTCTGACCTTCAAAAAATAGTCATATTCTCCTACTTGTCAAGTCCAGCAGAAATTTTTCAATCCCAGTGATACTTTTACCACTCCCTCATTTAAAGTTTCTCTTAGCATCTTCTGCCCAGTCCTCTGAATGAGGGGACTCAGTTTTGGACTTGCTATTCTGGTTTTGACTCTGTACAACATTTAGGCATTAGCTCTATTCTCTGGGCCATAGGTTGTTCTACTATGGGTAGGTAGGAGGTACCACAACATCATGGCATCTTGGCCCACCACAGCCCTATAGCAGCCCTAATCCCACATTATGGGGCATGTTATATGCTTACCAGAGTAGCAAAGGAGGGAGGAGATGACAGAGTTATAGCTTTCCTAGTTCACATGTAACTCTTCTGAAATGAGGTAAAAACTCCTACTTCTTATTTTTTTTGTTTGTTTTTTTGAGACGGAGTTTCGCTCTTGTTGCCCAGGCTAGAGTGCAATCTCGGCTCACCGCAACCTCTGCCTCCTGGGTTCGAGCAGTTCTCCTGCCTCAGCTTCCCAAGTAGCTGGGATTACAGGCATGTGCCACCACACCCTGCCAATTTTGTATTTTTAGTAGAGACAGGGTTTCTCTATGTTGGTCAGGCTGGTCTTGAACTCCCGACCTCAGGTGATCCATCTGCCTCGGCCTCCCAAAGTGCTAGTATTACAGGCATGAGCCACTGCACCCAGCAAACTACCACTTCTTATAAGTGTTCTGAGGATTATCACTACATAATGTTCTATGAATCTCACTTTCTCAACTTGCCTTTTTTTCTGCATCTCCACTAAAATGTAAGCTCTATGAAAGCAGGGAATTTTATGTGTTTGGTTCAGTCTTGTATCCCTAACACCTAGAATTGAGCCTGACACATAAGAAGCAGTAAAAAAAGAAGAAAAAATCTGTTGAATGAATAAATGAAAAGTATTTAATATATAATAAGTATTCAATAAATTCTAGCAACACTGAACTTCAGGGAAGCCTATACTGTTGTTACTATAATTTAGATAAAGAAATGTATCTGCTCCCTTCTAGTAGTTTAATCTATTTGTTTGGAATTTCATGTTTTTACTGTAATTGCTTTCTTTTTCTCGTTTGCTCTTTCACACTTTCAGCATGTGCATTTTTTACCTTGGCTTTATGGTAATATTCTGTTATCCTGTATTCTAAATGGGGCATCTATGAGGTGCGCTTCTTTTTTTATATATATTATCTTTTTAAATTTTTTTATTTTTATTATTATACTTAAAGTTCTAGGGTACATGTGTACAACATGCAGGTTTGTTACATAGGTATACATGTGCCATGTTGGTTTGCTGCACCCATCAACTCGTCATTTACATTAGGTATTTCTCCTAACGCTATCCCTCTCCCAGCCCCCCACCCCCCAACAGGCCCCAGTGTGTGATGTTCCCCAACCTGTGTCCATGTTTTTCATTGTTCAACTCCCACTTATGAGTGAGAACATGCGGTGTTTGGTTTTTTGTCCTTGCGATAGTTTGCTGAGAATAATGGTTTCCAGCTTCATCCATGTCCCTACGAAGGACATGAACTCATCCATTTTTTATGGCTGCATAGTATTCCATGGTGTATATGTGCCACATTTTCTTTATCCAGTCTATCATTGATGGACATTTGGATTGGTTCCAAGTCTTTGCTATTGTGAATAGTGCCGCAATAAACGTATGTGTGCATGTGTCTTTATAGCAGCATGATTTATAGTCCTTTGGTATTACCCAGTATGGGATGGCTGGGTCAAATGGTATTTCTAGTTCTAGATCCTGAGGAATCGCCACACTGACTTCCACAATGGTTGAACTAGTTTCCAGTCCCACCAACAGTGTAAAAGTGTTCCTATTTCTCCACATCCTCGCCAGCACCTGTTGTTTCCTGACTTTTTAATGATGGCCATTCTAACTGGTGTGAGATGGTATCTCATTGTGGTTTTGATTTGCATTTCTCTAATGAACAGTGATGATGAGCATTTTTTCACATGTCTGTTGGCTGCATAAACGTCTTCTTTTGAGAAGTGTCTGTTCATATCCTTTGCCAGGTGGGCTTCTTAGAGAAGACTTACAACCTTAAAAAGTGTAATGATCACCTCAAATTTATTTTGAAAGAAGACAATATATAAATAGGAAAAAATGCATTGAATGAAATACAGAGATCTCTTTAAAGGTAGAGGCAGATCCTCCTGGCTATGTTGAACTCAGTGCACATTTTTGTCTTTATTCAAGGACTTTGAGATCTGAATACATTTTGAAAGGCAGTCACATAGTGATGGAATAATCCCTGTGCTGGCCATTTTATATATGAGATTAGGCTATTGATCTCCCATCTGTAGAACCTGCTTAAGGTGTTGGTCCCAGTAACTACACAGCCTCTTCATGCACTGGCTTATCAGGTGACCAAAAGTCAGAGTTAGGTAGGGATGAAGAAGTCACTGCTACCGTGAAACAGAAATAAACTAAGTGAATATGGCAAGAAAATCATGCTTTTGGCTTCACAAATGTTTTATTACTTCCAGCCAAGTGATCTAGTTACACTGGCCACTTTCTGGCCAGTTCACGTTTGTATATTTATTCAACAACTATTTATTGGGCATTGGTATTAATTTGAGTTCCGGCTCCACACTTACTAAGTGAATATCCTTGGGCACCACTCTGTGCCTCAGTCTCCTTATCCATAAAATGGAGATAATAATAGTACCTGCTGTATAGAACTGTGGACAGATTAAATAAGCAAGCATATGTAAAGCACTTAGAACAGGTTTCAGCAAACACAAAGTTCTCAATGGATGTTGGTTATCCTAGAGGCAATAAATTCCCTTTTTACTTACATAACTTTACATTAAATTACCATCACTTGCAAGCAAGAGTCTTGATTTAAAGGAAATGCAGCTCAAAGAGGTGACATATAACCTGCCCGAGATCATATAGCAAAATGAATGGCAGGTTATCTCCAAAAACCCGAATGATTGATATCACCACTCTAATGCCCCTGAACAGATTTCTGAGACTTCAGGTTCCTACCTGCGGCTGGAGCATATGCAATTCCTACTAGTCAAAGGACTCCCACGGGGTGTGAGGACTATCAGCACTGCCTAGGATGCTAAGATTCACTTCTGGTTGATGCCCCGCTTACACTGCTGCAAGCTTGAGGTCTTCAGGAGTTAGTTACGCTATTAACGCTACCCTCCCTACCCCCAGAGTTATAGGCTCTGCAAAAACTTTTGGACAACAGCACTACAGTAAGATAGCCCTTTCATTTCTCTAAATCGTTAAGAACAGAGGAGGGAGGAATATGCCTGTTACTCAGATGTTGGCCCACCTTGTATGATGTGAGTGGTACTCTCTGATGTTAGCTTGAATAAACCAGAACTCCTGGCAGTAAAAAACATTTAGTCCCTGCAAAAAGGTTTATCTGGCAGTTTAAACCATATTATTATCTGTATAGATGTATGTAAAGATGTATTTATAGATACAGATATACTTATAGATAAAAATGTAAATATTTTGAAGTGATAATTTTATCACCTTATATCAATATAGATACATGATAGATAAATAGATAATAGATACATAGAAAAATAAGAGAGAGAGAGAGAGAGAGAGATATACCAATTACATACATCTGACTAGGAAAAAAATGTGAGTGTGTGTGTGTGTGTAACCATTTTTGAGCATTTATATGCTAGGTTCTGTGGCTCAGGACTGTACATAATTTTTTCAATTAATACACCCATATATTAATAGTTATTATATCTGTCTGGCTCTACAGATGGTCTCAATTTATACCTTTTTATTTACCAAGTTTTCTACATTGAGCATATATTATTTGGAGGTTAGTAAAACAGTTAAGTACATGTTTGTTACTTCTCAGGAAATAATTCACCCTGAGTTAAATGTTTATGAAATTCCTGATACTTCTCAGGAGCCACGTTCTAATTATTTTACAAACATTATCTCATGTAGTCATCATAGAAACTCCATGGGGTTGATATTATTATCCTAAGTTTTAGAGTATGAGGTTCAGAGGAGGAACTCGCTCAAGGATGTACATGTAGCAAGTAGCATAATCTCCAAGTCTTTGAATGATACAACATCAGAAGAAGTAGAGGAAACAAATAAAATAATAAAATTGAATGCATTGTTGGCAAATCTTGAAATGAAGGTTGAATATGTTGGCTAAAATTGTTATTACGATAGTATCCGTGACTTTAATTATCTCCATCCCTTGCAAGCACAGAGTATCATAATAATCGTATTTGAAGGGGAACAGTCATGGCTGGCAGGACACACAAGCAATTTAGAAAACAATTTAAGTGAAGTCGAAGGCAGTCTGAGTATATAGCCATTATTCTATTCACCTTAGAGTTTGCTAGACAGATTAATTGTAGAGGAAAATATTTGAAGAATACATCCTTTGAAAAAGTAGCAGAGGTGAATGAACTCAAAAGAGAGCAAAAGATGATTCACATTATTGAAATATAAAATTCTCATGATCCTCAAAGACAGAATCCCACTCATTCTAAACAGATCAAATACTACTGCAGCTGGGTCCTACCTGCTTAAGTAGTACCGACATGGACTTTGCAAATCATACAATATTAACTATGTTTAGAAATTTGTGTAGTTCCAGGGATCATTTCTTGCCCTTTAAGAATGTTTCATACTGAATGCTTAATGACAAAAGTAATCAAAAATAGATTTTACTTCAAAATCAGTGAGATATTCAAATAGAAAGAGAAAATGACTCAGATCTTCTTCTTTCCTCCTTGCTGTAGTTACAAGCATGATTTCAGCTTGAGACTCAAAGAAATTATTCACATAAATATAAGCACTTACCTACAAATTCACTCAAAATTCAAGTGAGGTCTTTTAGTGTTATAATATTATTAAATGATATAAAACAATGTCAAATATATTTACAGCCAATCAACTACAAGTAAAAAGAAAAAGCATTTAAGGCTTTTGTTAACAGATGGTTAAATCATAGGAAAGCAAAAGTAAATGACATAGTCCCAGGGTATTTAATATAGTCCCCCAGAGGAAACCATCGCACAAACATCAACCCTGAGCCTCTAACATCTAACTACATCTACATGTACTGTCTCCAATGGGGAAGGATGCAAGTTCTCAATCTTTGGTGTCTTGTACCATTTTAATTGCAAAAAAAAAAAAAGTATACAAAGGAGATGTTCAGAATGGCAGAATTTGTAATACTACCACAAACATTCAGGTTCTTCCTGTTAAAGAGGAGAGAAAATAATTTCCAGGGCAGAAAGGTAGCTATATGAATTGATTAATTGGGTAAAATAGTTTTGATGATAAAGATACATTTCCTTCTCCTGCAGCTCCACTTTACTTTCCAGCTGCTGCCACATCTCTATCCTCCTTCAGAGCCAAGCTTCTCAATAGAGCTGTCTTCACTTGCTTCCTACGTTTTCATTTCTTACGCTCTCCTCCTCTATTGCATCTGGCTGTGGTCCCAATCTCTCTACCAGAATCCTTCTGGTAAGGTCACCAGTGACTCCCATTATTCTATGTACTGGCATTATGTCAGGGAACAACAACAGACAAGAGACAATAACTAAGTTTGGAAGCTAGAAAGCAGTTAATGAGTAATACTGACTGAGAAGACCAGAGAAAGCTAAATGCAATCAGTGGGTAGCAGGATCCAAAAGCTAATTAATGGCTCCCAAAGAGCTCCAGAAAGGTTCAGAAATTACAGGATCAAGGAACTAATTATGGCATGGATACCAATAGGACTGAAAATGGGAAGTTATGTGAAGGCTGTATAGACCCCTATATCTCCTCCGTACTCCACACAACCAGCACCCCTACGGAACCACTGACACGTAAGAACACAGCTAATCTTGTTCTCCCTCCCCCAGCCCCAGCCACTACCACATATACACACAGACCAAGGGCAGTAAGCTTGAACATTTCACTGGAAGCTGACCAGTCAAAGGGAAAATGACCTCCACATATACACACAGACCAAGGGCAGTAAGCTTGAACATTTCACTGGAAGCTGACCAGTCAAAGGGAAAATGACCTATATGTCTCTGCCCAATCAGCATAGAGGAATAACCAAAATCATGCAATTACAACACACCACACTCGGCTTCACTTGGAAGAAAAATGATCTCATACATTCTCACCTGTAGTGTGTGAGAGTTGAAGCTGCTCCACATTCCCACTACCACTTGGTATTGTCAGACTAATTTTTTTCCTATCTGGTGGTTATATTTTGGTATCTTATTGTAGTCTAAGTTTGCATTATCCTGATTATAAATGGAATTGAGCAACTTTTTCTGTGCTTTTATCACTTGATGTCATCTTTATGCAGCATCTGTTCATGATTTTGGACCATTTTCCTACAGGACTGTTTGTATTTTTCTCATTTATTTGTAGGAGTTCTTTATATATCCCCAGTGGTAGTCCTTTTTTGGCCGCATATATTGCAAATCTCATCTTCCACTCTGTGCCCTTCCTTTTACATGTTAGTCACGATTTTTGATATTTGCTCCTAATTTAAAATTATTGATCTTAATCCTTAATGGTTAGTGATTTTAGTGTTCTGTATAAGAAGTCTTTCCCTACCTTGAGGTCATGAAAATATTCGTTTATATTTACTTATAGAAATTTTATCATTTTGCTTTTCACATTAAGGTTGATGATACATCTAGAAATTATGTTATGTATGGTTTGAGGAACAGATTGCTGTTTCTTTTTTTTTTTTTTTGGCATATCATTATCCAATTGTCCTAGCCTCACTTATTGAAAAAACTGTCCTTGCTCCACTGCAATGCCCAGTTTGTTGCAAGTCGAGTGTCCATTCATGCTTGGACTTACATCTGGCTTTCCTAATCAGTTCCATTGTTCTATTTATTTATCTGCATACCAATACAATAACTGCTGTCTTTTATAATAAGTTTTGATACCCAGTAGTGCAAGACTCCCTACCTTGTTAATATCTTTCAAGATAATTTGGTCTATTTAGCCTTTTGTATTCTCATCTAAATTTCAGGATAAGTTTATCAAGTTTCACTAAAAAATTTGATGGGTTTTTGGTTGGCATTTTATTGAATCTAGTGGATTAATTTGGAATAATTGTTACGTATACAATAACAAACAAATTGATCCACGAAGATAATATATCATTTAATTTATTTGGATTTTCTTTAATTTTTGTCTTTAATTTAATGAGGGAAATTGAGGTTTTCTCAGCAGATTAGATTTATTCCTAGATACTACATAATTTTTAATTCTATTATAAATTATACCTGTTTGTTTTATTTTCTGTTTGTTGCTACTACACAGAATCATTTGATTATATAATCAACATAGTGATTTTCAATGTTGATTTTATATCCAACCACCTTGTTAGTCTCGGCTAATTTGTCTGTTGATTCTTTTAAACTTTTCATTTACACACGGTAATATCATTTGTGAATGGCTGTTTTACTACTTCCCTTTCAAATCTGCCCAAACTTTCCCAAGATGCCTATTTTCCCAGATACTTGCTATGTCATTGTACATGCATACAAAGGTATTAAATTTTTAAATGTTTTTACAGAGAAATGGCACATATGCAGAAAATCCATAAGTCACAATTATACAAGCTGATGATTAGTCGCAAAGATAACACATGTGTGTAACCACCAGCCAAATCAAGAAATAGACCATTATCCATGCATCACAAGCTTCCTCCATACCCCCTCATAGCTCTTAACCCAAGCTTTCTCAGAAACGTAACCAGTGCCCTGATTTCTAACATTATAGCCTAATTTTGCCTTTTTTAACTTCATATAAGTGCATTATTTAACCTTTTTTTTTTAAACAGGGTCTTGCTCTGTTGCCCAGGCTGCAATGCAGTAGCACAAACACAGTTCACTGCAGCTGCAACCTCCTGGGCTTAAACCATCCTCCCACCTCAGTCTCCTGAGCAGTTGGGACTACAGGTACATGCCACCACACCTGGCTAATTTTTGTGTTTTTTGTAGAGACGTCTCACCATGTTGCCCAGGCTGGTCTCCAACTCCTGTGCTCAAGCAGTCCTCCCATCTTAGCCTCCCAAAATGCTGGGATTACAAATGTCAGTCACTGCGCCCGGCCATATTTAAAGTTTTGTGTTAGTTTCTTCCCTGATATTAGTAAGTATACATGGTACTATGCATAACTATTCATTTGCATTGCTGTGCAGTATTCTACTGTAATCTGCCATGTTGATGACATTTTGGTAGTTTCTAGTTTGGAGTTAATATGAATAATGTTGTATATGTCTCTCGTTACATATATATACACATTTCTGTTCAATAATGTCTAAGAATGAAAATTCTGGGTCAATAGAATAAATGGGTAAAACACATGACATCCCAGTAAGTACAGTGAAAGTATTATAAAATAGTGACTAAGATCACAACAGGTAGAGTTGCAATGCACATATGTGTTTGAGCATGTGTAATCATATATCTACAGGCCCTGGAGGAGCTGTGCAAAACATTCCTGGCCACAGAAGTTAAGTAACTTGCCTGATAACTACATTAGTTCAACCAATACTTTTAGATTTCTTATCAAGTGCTTGGCATTGTTTTAGACTGGGGATCCAATGGTGAATACAATGTAGCTCATTCCTTTAAGTTGCTTACAGCTCAGCACAGAGGTTCTCTCTCTAAGGGGCTTTTGGAAATGCACAGGGCATTTTTAGTTTTCACAGTGTATATTCCCACCCAAAATACTAAGAATTTCCCCACGGAGAAACACTGGCCAATCTAAGATTTGTCTGACTTTAATCGGATACTTTTTCTAACCAATCATACTGTCTCTAGGGAAAATAACAAATTTATTTGCAAAGTTACTAATGATTTTAAATGGGTCAGTGATGTTACATAAAGAAACAAAATCATAATGCAAGGGTCAGTTCTCAGAGAAATTTGATATGCCAAAGAAAAAAATGTGAGAGAAGCAAAGAAACAAGAGATATGAATAGGCAAAATGAGATAGAAGAGAAAGTCCATGTTGTTCTGGAAAAGAGTTAAATAAATGAGTCTTTGAAAATATTCAGAAGATACCTGGCATTATGATTTTGTTTCTTTATGTAACGTCACTGACCCATTTAAAATCATTAGTAATTTTGCAAATAAATTTGTTATTTTCCCTAGAGAAAGTATGACTGGTTAGAAAAAGTATCTGATTAAAATCAGACAAATCTTAGATTGGCTAGTATTTCTCAGTGGGGAAACTCTTAGTATTTTGGGTGGGAATATATATATATATATTGTGAAAATTAAATGAGAAAAATGAGAATAAGAAACATACATGATGATAAACAGAAGTCAAGGGGAGAGATAGGAAGATTGTGTGTACTCACTTTAGAACCTATTTGAATACCATGAGTTTGAAAGTGTTGATGTAATTTTAGTTGTTTATACTTGTAGTTTTAGGTTTCTAATTTTTAGGAAAAAAACCTATTGTGGTCTCTCTGAAAAGTGTAGAAGTCAGAGTAACTCTTAATGTATGTAACATTTAGATACAGTATAATTTTTGACATGCAAATCATTCAGTAATACATAGAATTTCATACTTGAGTAAAGGGATCTCAACAGAATGTGTTTGGTGTCTAACTGAAACGTAGAATAAACTCAAAATCAGATTTGGACAGCCCAGAAAAAGCACTGGATTTATCGTAAGTCTTTAGTTTGGATTTTGGTTCTAAAACCATTAACTTGTGAAATCCTGGGGGAAGGAACTTGATCTGCCCAAGCACCCATTTTGTTGTCTCTAAAGTAGGCATAGTATCTTGGAAGGTTGTCATTGCTGAATGAATTGAGCACCTGTTGTCTTTATCCATAGGTACAGGGAGGTAATAATATCATTCAAATTTAGCCTCTCCACCCCCTTCAAAAAAAAAACGTCAAAACCCACAATATCTGCTAATGATAGGCTACTAAAGTTCATGGCCCTTCAGTCCCTGCCTCCTACTACTTAAATGGAAATTCTGAAGGTGGTGCTCCCCTCATTTGCAGAGGAAAAATGTTCAGCACAGCGCATATTCAAAACTCTCTTTATTAATCCCTCAGGCTCTCAGAATTTTCCGTGCCTGTTACAGCCCTGCAATATGTAGTTTCCATGGGCTGTGGGAAGATCATTGTGATATATTGTTGAATGTTGCTGGTTCTGGCTTTCATTCTCTATTAATTGTTCAAAACGTCCACACAGGTTAGTATTGTTGGTTGCGTGAGTCCTAGTGTGAGAATTCCTGTAGAATATATTCCTAAAAAGAGAATTCACTTTTATATACTGTTGGTGGAAATATAAATTGGTGCAACATTTCTGGAGAGCAATAGGCAATATATCAAAATTTAAATGCACATACTCTTTGACCCCAGAGTTCCAGTTCTAGAAATTTATCCTGCAGGTATACTTTCTTGTGTGCACAAAGATGTATGTTCAAAATTGTTTGTTGCAGCATTTCTGTAACAGCAAGAGAACCAAAGATACACGTCTATTATTAGAGGATTGGCTGAATCAGTTATGTGTAATATCCTACAACCTTTGAAAAGCATGAGGTAGAGCAATATGCAATAGCAAAGGAAGAGGTAAGAACACTATTTTAAGAAGATTACAGAACAGCATATGCGGTAAATATTTAAGTAAGTTTCCATGTATCTGTGTGTTTACTCTTTGTGCAATGGATAACATCCATTGTCAATAGCTTCATTTGCAGTTAGGATAATGTAGGAAATTGTCACTTTCTACTTTATATGCTTATATATTGTTTGAATATTTAATTAAAAACATCATGGGTCCTATATAATGTTTAAAAGGGACCTTTCCTTTTTGAAAAAAAAAAGTATTCTTTAAGGATCATTGTTCCAATTTGTCATGGCCATTTAAAAACATATCTTATTTTACAACCCCACATAAATCACAAACACTGACAGATATTTTCCTCGGTCCAGATCATCAGCTAAGATTTATTCACAAGATTAATTCCACCCATTTTGGCTTCCTCCCAGTCAACTATCATTGACTCCTTGGATTTCCCTGGAGCTCTGTGACACCATTTTGGCTCACACCTTTCCCCTAACTGTACCCTACTTCCTGTTGTTTCTTACTTACTAAGTCTTAATTTCTTTCACCCACTCTTGTTACCTGACTCACTTGATTCAGTAGCTCACATGTATTCCAGGACACATCTTTCCACATTTTTTTGGACCCAATAGTGACCAAAATAACATGCATATAAATAGATCAAATATATAAAGTACCACCCCTGTGACATGGACACTTATCAAATATACCAAATAGCTATGTTTTCACATATATTTCCTGGTCACCTTGCAACTGAATAATCAAAACTGACCAGTTCTAGGCAATGGACTTTGAGTAGAAGTGGGTATTTATGCGCTGAAGTAATGACAAGTCGCTGTGGTACCCTCGGCATTCTCTTCTATTATGATAATCTAAGACAGCAAGATGGCAGTGAACTCGATACCTGTGTCACTACCTGGAAGGGAGTTTCCATGGAGAATGATGACCTACAGCTGGACGTTTACTTTATTCAGTAAGTCACTGAGATTTGGGGATTAAATTGTTATCTATCCTATCTAAAATGTATATTAATAACAGAGTTAGCATAATGTCACCACCTTATTCGTCTATAAGACAACTGGATTATTCAATCATTTTTTAAAATATTTATTAAGTGTCTTGTACAGCAGCTCCAATTTGGCATATTGCAACAGATAGGTTGTATTCAGTCTGAGCATGTTTTATTTAGAACACACATTGTTTTAAAAATGTTTGAATTATTTTTCAATCCTTAAAATCGGGATATTTTACCTAAAAAGTCATCCATATCTTCATCTTCTTTTGAGAAATGGGAAGCCCTGATGACACTGAGCCAATATTCTTACTTGGCAGTAATTAGGCAGAGCTGAGTAACAGTTGCCCTGTTTACACAAGGCATCAGCTCCCAGACTGCCACAGCTGCTACCACTCTTAGCCTCTGTGGTTGGCCCTGTGAATAAATGCAATGATAAGCAAAACAGATGCCATACCTATACTGGATAAGCTCCATCTGCCCCACCAGATCCACTCTGATCCTTTCTTCACCACAGGCCCTCTTGCCCTCTGGCATCTGGCTGAGTTTAGCTAATGGGTAGATCAGAAAGGTTTAAAAAGAAGTAGAAGAGTGAAGTTAGTGTATGCCTTTCTCAAACTCTCTCCAATAAGGTTACCATGGACTGGCTGTTATCTTTGACCTAAAGTTGCAGCTCATATTAGGCTTTCCTTCTCCTCTCCTTGAACTTTCATGACTGAAGAAGGTGATGGCACCAAGATACTAATAACCTTGGGGTGCTATACTATCCCTTGCTTTTCTTTCACCCCACCCACCACTTCATAAATAGTCCCCTTATTAAATCCTGCTAAAATGATCTGAGAGTGCCATGTCTTTCCTGTGGGCACCCTGACTGATAGAAATCCCTATCCTGGCAGAATTTATATGATTGGCCAAAGTGTTCCTGAAAGGCTCATTTGAGGTCTTAGGTAACTTTCTTTACCTTTCTTCTTTTAATCTTTGCTTTTTCCTGCTCATTTCTCCTTTTTTTTTTTGAGACAGAGTTATCCAGGCTGGAGTGCAGCAGCACAATCTCAGCTCACTGCAACCTCTGTCTCCCGGGTTCAAGCAATTCTCCCACCTCAGCCTCCCAAGTAGCAGGGACTACAGGTGTGTGCCACCACATCCGGCTAATTTTTGTATTTTTAGTGGAGACAGGGTTTCACCATGTTGGCCAGGCTGGTCTCAAACTCCTGACCTCAAATGATCCACCCACCTCAGCCTCCCAAAGTGCTGGGATTATAGACATGAGCCACCGCACTTGGCCTCATTTCTCCTTTTTACTCATCTTTCTTACACTTGCCTTGAGGTCAGCCTATTTACTCAAGTCAGGATATTTTCCTGAGACATATTTATTTAACACTGTTGGTTGGTTATTTTTGTGACCTAGTACATCAAGTCTCGACCGTGACACTGTAACACAAACATAGCTATTGGATATCAAGTACGGCCCAAGTAATTCATTACTAAAATTATTATGATACTAAATTTTATAAATATGTTAGAGTTCAATTAGATAAACTGAAGCCATCTAGTTACCTTGAGAAGGAAGAGACTTACTACGGATAATAAAAGCGTACATGATTCTTGAAAGTGCTGGAGGAGCCAAGGTCAGGAAGGTGGCTTTCAGGAAATGTGGGAGTAGAAGAATTGCAGGGAAGCTGCCACCAGTGACCCCAGCCACTTCCAGCACTGCAATGGGTGAGTCTCATGATAACCTCTGAAAGTGAAAGCCAACACCACCAAGAACCTCAACTACCACCCTGTACTGGGGAGAATAATGGCTTCTGCTTCTCTTCCAGCTTCCAAACATTATGCAGGTGCTTCTAATTGGTGAAATCTAATTGAAATCCTATTCACATTCACGAGGGAGCCTGGGAAATACAGTTTCCAAGATTCCACCCTGGGGATATGGGAGATAACTCAGTGTATACACTAACAAAAAGTATTGCCCACAAGTGAGATGTTTTCTTATAAATACAAAAAGAGATTCAAATTTATTCCTATAATAACACATTTTCCTGCATTTGAATGCCAAACTTTCCTGAGTGGGGAAAGAATGGCATGTGGTAACAGTGAGTGAGCTGGTAATTCACATCACAGTACGTTTACTCACGAGACCATTGTTGAGACAGGAAATAACTGTTGAAAACCATTCGACTAGATAATCTGGAAACACATCTTCAAGGTTTCTTCCCCAGTTCCACAGCATCATGTTCTTGAGACATGCTAATCAAATAAAAGGTGATAATTATACTTTAAGGATGAGATTGCAAGCTTTATTTATCACCCCTTGAAGAATATTTTTGGTCTTGGAAAGGAGATAATTTGAGATCCTGCCAAAATGTGTGGCTTCAGATTAATCTTAATTTAGTGTCTTGACTGAACTAATACCAGAATTTCTTTCTTGTACATAGTTCAGAGCAATTTTTCACTTGTGTTGTGTAAGCATTCATATCTTCTTAGTCACCACTCTCAGTGTTAGCCGTTTTCAATAACAATAGAATGGATTCTTCATTTATTATAAGGTGATACAAAGTTAATCAGTCATTTTCGGGTCCACATAACTCTCCTTCTGAATTCTGAGAAGCAGTAGAGTAAAGCTTTTTTTTTTTTTTTTTTCATTTTTTTCCCTTCAAAATATTCGGCACTTTAAATATTATTACATTTATATTATACATGTTTTGTTTATGAGTTTCTTATACTAATTTAAATAGTTATTCTCAGGTTCATGTTACCCTTAATCTGGAGGCAGTAGGGAGTAGAGGTTAAGCACATGGCGGATGGCATCAGGCTGTTTGGGTTCCAAATCTGGCTGAACCACTGCCAGCCATGTAACCTTGAGCAAGTTTCCTAATTGTTTGCCTCAGTTTGTTTACCTGGTAAGTGGGAATAATAATAGTATCTATCTTATAATGTTGTCATGATGATTAAGTGGGCTAATGTATGCAGAGAACTGAGAACAGTGCCAAGCATGCAGCAAGAGCTCAATAGTATTAGCAATTATTATTATCCAATGGCAAACCTCTCCCATGGGCTTAATCAAAACTGCTGAAACCTCTACTTGAAGGTTTCTTACTCCATACAGTGGTACTGGCTCTAAGAATCTCTTACGTAGCATCGTGTAAAATTTGTGTGTCTGGTGGATTGAATCATGCATTGATTGCCAGTAGATATTGTTTTCTGAAATATCTCATCTACTTTCTTAAACAGAAAATGCTTGGGAAACACTTTGAAAGTTGGACTGTTTCTGCACAGAAAATAAGGGCTGCAGGCTCACTGAATTATACGTAGTTTCCCAGCCATGCCAGGGTCTCTCACTCTTCTGTGGCTTTATATGTGCTGTTTCTCTATCTGCGATGCCCTTCATCCTTCTCCATTTGGATACATCTTGCTCATCCCTTAAGACCCAGTTTAAACATTGCCTCCTCTGAGAAGCCACTACACACCATTTTTCTTTTTTTTTTCTTTTTTTCTTTTGAGATGGAGTTTCGCTCTTGTTCTCCAGGCTGGAGTGCAATGGCGCCATCTCGGCTCACTGCAAGTTCCATTTCCTGGGTTCAAGCGATTCTCCTGCCTCAGCCTCCCGAGTAGCTGGGATTACAGGCACCCACCACCACACCCGGCTAATTTTTTGTATCTTTAATAGAGACGAGGTTTCACCATGTTGGCAGGATGGTCTCAAACTCCTGACCTCAGGTGATCCACCTGCCTGGGCCCCCTAAAGTGCTGGGATTACAGGCTTGAGCCACCATGCTGGGCCCACTACTCACCATTTCTACTGGCCAATCCAATACCAAATTCAGTGAACTAGCCACCACTGTCCTTCCAGGTCTCTATGCACTCCTCTGTCATTGTGTTTATCCACTATCTTTACCCCATGTTCTTGTCCTCTTCCATCATCAGTCTGTGCATTCTTTCAATACACAAACTGTAACTTTTACCTTTATCCAACATATCAGGAAAAAGGATTTCATGGAACAAAGTAGAATTCAATAAACATTTGTCAATAAATGAATAAACATATATCTACCAAACATAACACTTCTTTATCATTCTGGATGTGTTATGTGGAGCATACCAAAGAAGAATAAAGCATGATCAAAGCATGATCAAAGCTCTAAGGAATGTACAGTCTAGCTAGAACAAGAAGACACAGACACATGAAAATGTAGACAAGAAAGACAGTGTATCAGCCATCGATGCAGTAAGACCACATCATAAAAAACCTCTAAATCTTTTTTTTTTTTTTTTTTTTTTTGAGATGGAGTCTCGCTCTTGTCACCCAGGATGGAATGCAATAGCACGATCTCGGCCCACTGCAACCTCTACCTCCTGGGTTCAAGCGATTCTCCTGCCTCAGCCTCCCGAGTAGCTGGGATTACAGGTGCCCACCACCACGCTCGGCTAATTTTTGTATTTGTAGTAGAGATGGGGTTTCACCAGGTTGGCCAGGCTGATCTCGAACTCCTGACCTCAGGTGATCCACCCACCTCAGCCTCCCAAAGTGCTGTGATTACAGGCATGAGCCACTGTGCCTGGCTCTCTAAATCTTTTTTTTTTTTTTTTTTATTTAGGTTTTAGGGTACATGTGCACAATGTGCAGGTTTGTTACATATGTATCCATGTGCCATGTTGATTTCCTGCACCCATTAACTCGTCATTTAGCATTAGGTATATCTCCTAATGCTGTCCCTCCCCCCTCTCCCCACCCCACAACAGTCCCCGGAGTGTGATGTTCCCCTTCCTGTGTGCATGAGTTCTCATTGTTCAATTCCCACCTATGAGTGAGAACATGCGGTGTTTGGTTTTTTGTCCTTGCGATAGTTTACTGAGAATGATGTTTTCCAGTTTCATCCATGTCCCTACAAAGGACACGAACTCATCATTTTTTATGGCTGCATACTATTCCATGGTGTATATGTGCCACATTTTCTTAATCCAGTCTATTGTTGTTGGACATTTGGGTTGGTTCCAACTCTTTGCTATTGTGAATAGTGCCGCAATAAACATACGTGTGCATGTGTCTTTATAGCAGCATGATTTATAGTCCTTTGGGTATATACCCAGTAATGGGATGGCTGGGTCAAATGGTATTTCTAGTTCTAGATCCCTGAGGAATCGCCACACTGACTTCCACAATGGTTGAACTAGCTTACAGTCCCACCAACAGTGTAAAAGTGTTCCTATTTCTCCACATCCTCTCCAGCACCTGTTGTTTCCTGCTTTTTTAATGATGGCCATTCTAACTGGTGTGAGATGGTATCTCATTGTGGTTTTGATTTGCATTTCTCTGATGGCCAGTGATGATGAGCATTTCTTCATGTGTTTTTTGGCTGCATAAAAGGACATGAACAGACACTTCTGGCTCTCTAAATCTTAATGACATAAAACAGCAAGCAGTTTTTTCACTCAGAGTTCTGCTGGTCAGCTTTAGGTTTGGTTCCAGGCTACAGGCTGGGTTCATATCAGCTTTCTCAGCAGCTAGGGCATGACCAGCATGGTGTATTGCTGGAGCGCAAGAAGCAAGCTAAACTGAGAATGCACACTTACCCTTCTGCTCACATTCCACTGGTCAAGGCGAGTCACAAGGTCAAGAACAGCGTCAAACAGGAAAGAAGTATTTTCCCCCCACAGTGGAAGAGGTACAAAATGAGTGTGTGCTAGACAATCCATCAAATCATCATGCAGCATATCTGAATATTCATTGTAAATGCTTGGGGACGCCACTAACTTCTCTGATGCCACTAACTTCTCTGAATGTACAGATTAGAGAAAGACTTTAATGGGTCAGGGTAGTGTAGGAAGAGTTGACAAATAAAACATCTGAGCTAGGCCTCAAGAAACAGAGAACATGTAATTAGGTTAAGTGGAAACATGATAACAAGGTAGCATTCCAGGAGGAAAAGACTGAATAGCAGATCAGATGGGTGCAATTAAAAGGGAATCAGAAGGGTAGACTACGGAAGTTAGACTTTATCTTTGACCATATATTTAGCTTTGGAAATATTTAGAACAATTAGGTGGCATGACTCCTGACTACTACTTTGCTCGTTTTGCCCACACAGCCTCTCTGCTCCCAAATATCAGTCAGAATTCCAAGTTGGAAGCAACAGAGACTAGCTGTGGCTGGCTTAAGCATAGTGTCACAATCTAGTGACATAGTGGAATAACAAGGAAGGTTGGATAAGCCAGGACAGGAAAATGGAGATTGTGTGGGAGTCATGGCCACAGTCACATCATATTCCATAGGTCCAGTGAGAGTATTGGGTATGCTGTTAAAAACTGGATTCAGGCCAGGCACAGTGACTCATGCCTGTAATCCCAGCACTTTGGGAAGCCAAGGTGGGCGGATCACCTGAGGTCAGGAGTTCAAGACCACCCTGGCTAACATGGTGAAATCCTGTTTCTACTAAAAAATACAAAAAAATAGCTGGGCATGTTGGCACGTGCCTGTAGTCCCAGCTACTTGGTAGGCTGAGGCAGGAGAATCACTTGAACCTGGGAGGCGGAGGTTGCAGTGAGCCAAGATCATGCCACTGAACTCCAGCCTGGCGACAGAGCAAGACTGTGTCACAAAAAAAAAAAAAAAAAAAAACTGGATTCAGAGCTCACACCAGTGGGGCTGCCGCTGCTGCTGCTGTTTTAACTGCTGCACAACTACAAAATGTAGTCTAAGTAGTGCCTGTTATTGTGCACTTGCTCTCGGTTTAAACTCTGGAACAGATGCACCTGGCTGAGCCAAGGTCACCTGCTCATCTACAAAATGTAGTCTAAGTAGTGCCTGCTATTGTGCAATTGCTCTGGGTTTAAACTCTTTAGCTCCCACATACAAGTAAGAACATTTGAAATTCGACTTTCTGTGCCTGGCTTATCTTACTTAACATAATATCCTCCAGTTCCATCCATGTTGTTGCGAACAGATGCACCTGATTGGTTGAGCCAAGGCCACCTATTCATATCCTAGCTGCAGGGGCTGCTGGGAAATTAAGTGTCTGGTATTTTCAGCCAGTACCTGGGAGGAGGCCCCACTTCCTATTCATAATGCAGAAATGTCTCCAAGAACAAGAAGTGGATCAGAAGCTGGCAGTTGAAAGATTTACTAGACTTCCACCTCCAAAAAGAACCCCCTCCCCCAACTTTTTTTTTTTTACTATTAACATACCAACCTCACACTTTCCTCCTCTGAAATCCTAGAGCAACTTATTTTTGAACCACTCCTTTGATATTTGTCTTCTGCAACCTTGAATTTCCAGAATACATGGGTTTTTTTTTCTCCACCTAAAGTGTAAGCAGTGTGCAGGCAGTGGCCATATGTTATGTTTCTATGTATCTAGAGTGCTTACGCCAGAGTTAAAAAAAAAATGTGGCACATATACACAATGGAGTACTATTCAGCCATAAAAAAGAAGGAAATCTTGTCATTTGCAACAACATGGGTGGAACTGGAGGACATCATGTTAAGTAAGATAAGCCAGGTACAGAAAGATGAACTTCAAATGTTCTTACTTGTATGTGGGAGCTAAAGATTAAAACAATTGAACTCATGGCGATAGAGAGTAGAAGGATGGTTACCAAAAGCTGGGAAGGGAAGCAGGGAAGGGGGAAAAAGTGGTAATGGTTAATGGGTACAAAAATATAGTTAGATAGAATGAAAAAGATTTAATATTTGATAACACGACAGGTTGACTATAATCAACAATAATTTATTGTATACTTCAAAATAACTAAAACAGTGGAATTAGAAGGTTCCTAACACAAAGAAATAATAAATGCTTGAGGTGACGGATACCCCAATTACCCTGATATGATTATTATACATTGTATGCCTGTATCCAAACATCACATGTACCCCATAAATACATACACCTATTATGTAGCCATTAAAATTAATTTTTTTAATGTGCAAAGGAGATTGCTCATAGGGCCTCAGCGTCATTTTTATTGATTGACTAATAAAACCAGTGAGTGAGCACTGAGAAATAGAGAGGGCAAGGAAATTATGACATTCTACTATTATAATGTTTTAGGCAAGAAGTAATAAAGGTCTGGATTGGGTGTTGAAGTAGAAGGAGAGAGACGAACACAAGACATAAAGGCAGTGTTGGAGCTGCCTGCCCCAGTTCTGGAGAGCCAACTGTGTGCGTTTCTTCCCGCCTCCTCCAAAACCTGGCTTTTAGTAAAATTTCATCACTAGCTTAAAATAGGCCATGGTAGGAATATTCGCACCACAGAATTCTGCAAATGCTATGAATACGGGCTTTTTCCCCTCAGAGAGCCAGTTGTTAAACATTTACTAGTATACCATTGCACCATAAAGGCAAAATAAGAAAAATAAAGGTTCTGTGTATTTCTTTCATTTTTGCAAATTACTCTTCAGCCATTTATACCTTATTGCATATATGTTATCCATGTTTTAAATATGACACTTCCTAGTGTGGATTTCCAAATCTGAATAATTTTCTTTAACTATAAGGAAACAATAAGAATGTATGAGAGAATGGAGGAGTTGGTATATTCATATATTTGATAAGAAGACCTTTTAGTTTATTTTTAAAGATACTTATAGCTTATCTTAAGATGACAATCAAATGACAATTTAACAAAGTGGAATTTACTTTTAGGAAATTAGTTAGACAATAATATGCAGGATTAAGAAAAAAACAGATTAACAATGAAGAGAAAGTTCCCAAGTCAATCTTCATCCACCACCTTTCCACGCCACTCCACAAGACTGCTTCCAATTGTTGATGTGGGTATTCTTGCCTGAGAAGGGAGAAACAATTCTGTGAGCAAAGTACAGATATGGCACTGCACTTTCAAATGAACACTGCTGTAAGACAGTGGAAAACGATTCCCCTCAAGGAGAAAATAATATATGCATCTCCATTTGAACTGTATGATTCTATTACAGCTTCATAACCTCCGTGTTCAGATGTTAATGAAATACTTTTCAGCATGCTTTAATAGTCAAGATCCGCTCAATAAAAGCTTTACTGCTAAACGGTCACATCCAGCTGTTCTCCCAGGGTTGTGTGGACCCTGCTGCCATGTGTCCATCAAAAGGAACAATGCAGAGGGGTCTCCGAAGGACTGCTTTGGCCAGTGTTGGCATAACAGCAGTGTTTCCCTTTATGAGACGAAGGACGTTTGTACTTAACAGTCTTTAAGAAGAAGAAATACTGAGAGCAATTTCTGTAAAACCTTAAGATTAAATGCGTGGTTTTTCTCTATTGTACTGCATCTGGTTTCTGTAGAATGAATCTTGTTGATGCCAGTCTCAAGGTTGCTATTCTTTGTGCTTTTAAACCAAGGTCAAGCAAGAGGCAGCTCAGAGGCCTTGAGATTGTCATTGAGAAGGAAAATAGAAGCTTTATAGCTGGAGCACTAATTAATCATTTCTACAAAAATAGAAATAGGAAACATATAAACATATACATATATACACATATATGTATACACATAAAATTTTGCATGTCAATACCTACTAAAAATTTACTTTGTGTTCTTATCCTTATAATTGTATGTGTATAAACATACTTTAGGATACATTTAAATGTATGTTCTGTAGCTAGATGAGTTTAGAGAAAAAATATAAAGTGGTTTCTATTGCAATATCTTTCTGAATTACTGTTGAAATCCAGGCTGCTCTTCAAGAAGTCTGAAGTTTCAGAATTAACTGTTTCAATTAAAATCCTAATCTTTATCGCCAATGAGTTTCACTGGATCCCGATATCTCATAAGTAACTGAAGACAAAGAATGCTGTTCACAGCATGTTTATCTCCATACACAAAATATAATAAACATCAGAATAATTCACGTATGAAGCATTTCTAAAAATAAGTGTTTAAGTGCAAAAGTTATACATGAAAACTAATTTGCAAAGTCATAGTTTACTTATTCTGGCCTTTCTTCACCAACATTTCATGAGCACGTTAGTTGCCAGATGTTTGAAACAACTTTACTACAGACAAAAAGTATATTTCAGATATTTTTCTGAAATATCTAACACAGTGCATAGTTTATTCCAGGCTCACAAACACTTTTTGTTCATTGCTAGTTTGGAAGTTTGGCTGATTTTTAGTTACCTTAAAGATGTTTACCTCACACTGAAATTTAGAAATTGCTTTCAGGAAGAAGTTCTATTCTATTTTAATCTATAAAGAACATCATGCTATAGGAAAGCAGACTCTTCTAATTTAAAAAGATGATACGAGTACAGTAATATTTCATTCTTCCAGAATGTTAAGAAATCAAATATTATGTATAATTCATTCTTCCATTACATAAACGTTTACTGAAAACTGACTACCACCAGGAATTCTATGAGGGCCTAAAGATAGAACAATGATCAAAGTGTCCTCGTGGAATTTTGGATCTTACTATAAGTGAGGGAGTGCAATCACTTTCCTGACAGAAGTAAGAAGTGCCTGCTGTGGAAAAATATAGGGAGGCCACTCAAACTAGAATGGGAGTTCAGATGGGGTTCCTAGAATAAGTAGCATCCAAACCAGTGCCACAATGAGAGAAAGGATTGGCCAGGCTGAAGAAAACAGTGGCATTACAAGTAGCAGTAACAGTGAGCATTCAGAAAAAGAAAAAGATCTCAGAGGGATTCAAATACGTTTAGTTGTATCTTAAGTTTAACATTTGAAGAAAAGTTGGTGATAGACGAGGTTTTGAGAGGTGAGCCTGAGCAACCTCAATATGGTCCTATGAGCCCTGTTAAAACTCTATAAACCCTTGGCAACCCCAAGCCATTAAAGTGCTTCAATAAGGGATTATGATAAGATTTGTGTCTTAAAATGATTACTGTACCCACAAGGTTGAGAATATAATGGAAGACAGCAAGACCAGAGGGAGGGAGACCAGACCCTCAAGGTATCAAACTGTGGTGGGCTGGTAGCTCTAACTAAAATGGTGGCAGTGGTGATGGAGAAAAAGTGATCTGATTGGAGAGGTGATTAATCAGTGGAATCAATAAGATTGGTGATTGGTTGTACCTGGAAAGCAAGGGCAACATAGGTTTATGCAGGGGTTTCTGCACCTTGGCACTATTGATATTTTGGGCCAGATTATTCTTTATTGTAGGGGACTGTATTGTGTGTTGTATAATGTTTTGTAACATCCCTGACCTCCATCCACTAAGCAACAGAGAAGCTCTCTCCTCCCAGTGACTACCAAAAATGTCTCCAAACGTTGCCAAATGTCCCCTTGGAAAGCAAAATCGCCCCTGGTTGAGAACCACTGGTCTAGTCAAGTGACAGTTTTTCGACCTTAGTTCCACATTAAAATCACCTGGGAAGCTTTTTAAACACACTAATGCTGTCCCCTCATCCCCTACCCACTATAATAAAATCTCTGAGGGTAAGACCACAGCTACTTTCTAAAATAATTCTAAAGTGCAGCTTGAGAAAGCTGTTGATATAGGTAGTTTTTACATTTAAATTTAAAAAACCCAGATTAACATGCCTCCGCAAATACCACACCTTTTATTAAATTTTAAACATTTTGAAGTAAAACTTCTAAATGTCCCTCTCTTCATAGTGAACATAATGTAAATGTTCCCGTGTAATTCAGAACTATAATGATGAACATTTGAAAATATATTAATATTCAATATATAGAAACTGTTGTTATGCATTATTGCAATGGCCCAAGACTATGATTCATTGCTGGTTTTCCATTTTTTAAAAAATATTTCTGGCTAGTCCAAGAAATTATGGCATTTAAGGGCCATTTCTTGTTGCTATCAATGGTTCTATAATTATTATTTTCTTCCCTTACTTTCTCTCAGCAATCTTTATTCACTACACCTCCCACTCTAATTTGGGGTTTTAATTAGCTATAGACTGACCTAAATAATAACCAACATGGCTTTCAGGAAGATGTTAAGAATGTCTTCTACAAAGTGATATAATATTTAGTACATGGGAAGTTTCTCAACTCATTCTAAGTCTTTTATAAGGCAAGCATCAAACTCAGACTAAAGATCACACACATACAAACACACAGAGAGAGAGAGGGAGGGAGAGGGAGGGTCAGAGAACGAGAGAGAGAGAACATTCATCAATCAATATAGTTGCAAAAATATGAATAAAGCAATATCAAATCAATGTGTTAATAATACATCTAGACTACAAAATTTACCCCCGTAACAAAATGTTCAACATTAGGAAGTATAACAATGTAATATCTCATTATGTTTTATAATTAAAATAAAGAAAAAAGGAAAGGCATGTGATCATCTGTAATAGATGTTGAAAACATGAGAAAATTTAATGACCATTCTTGTTTTCAGAAAGAATTCAAATTAGCTATCTATAAATACAAGATTTTCCTAAAGCTATGAAACCATTTCAAACTTAGGAAAAACATTAGAAACTCTGATTAGTTAAAAACAAGGTTTTTAAAAAATGTTTTCTTTCATTTCAGCTCAACAATTAAACATTGAATAAGCATTATTAGCCAATGTTAAAAAAAAAGACATAGAAGGGAAATATGAAGGATAAGTGCTGGAAAAAATACAAAAATAGCCATGATTTGCACTGAATATTTTTCATTTCTAAAATTTCAAGAAAATCAAATGATAAAAAAACTAAAATAAGTTTTATAAAGAGTACAGAAAGGTAATAAGAAATGTGGTAATCACACAAAAATAAATCATTTCCTAATATACTAGTAATAATCAATTAGGAAATATAATATAAAAAAGATCACAGTCACATATGCAAAATAGCCTATGGATAAACCAAGAGTAAAATGTATAAGATTTAAATGGAGAAAATTATACAACTTCACTGAAAGCATGAAAGACTATCTGAACAAGTAGCTATAGATAACACATGCTTGAGAAGTAAGACTCAGTGCTGCAAAAAGATCACTTCTTCCAAAATTAACCTAAAAGATCAGTCCTAATCCTTGCCCCAATTAAACGTTTAATAAATCTTATAGTTTACCAAAAAATCTTATTCTGATGTTCATTAGGAATAGGAAATGTACAAAAATTTTAAAAGGCTATTTTTAAATCATAGAAATTTTTCTTATGTATATGAAATATACTATAAAGAAATAAAATGATGTGACATTGGCAGAGGAATAAACACATAGATCCTGAAAAAGAATAGGGTATAGACCCATCCCATAAGAGAACTTCTTAATATGAAAAAATGGAATTTCAAATCAATGGGGGAAAATGAATTCTTTTACAAATGGTGTTGTTACAAGTGTCTGTCACTCTGGAAAAAAAAAGCTAATATGCTATCCTTCACACCATACACAAAAATAAATTGCAAATGGGTGAAATATGTTAAGATTTAAAGTAAAACTACAAAAGTACCTGAAGAAAATAGAACAGAGCATTTTCATATTCCTGATATGGGAGGGCCTTCTTAACCAAGACAATGAACTCAGAAACCACCAAAAAATGGTTGATGAAATTTGCTAAATGAAAGTAGAAAACTTCTACATTACAAAAGACAGTATAGGCAGAGTTAAAAGATTAGCAAAAAAACTAAAGCAAAATATATTTGAGACATAGATCAGGCAACAATTGTCATCCATATTTTTTAAATCTTAAAAACTAAGACGATGACAAACATAACAAAAATAGGCAAAGAACATGAACAGATAGTTTACAAAATAAATTCAGATGGTCCATAAGCATGTGATAAAAGCACCTCACTAGTAATCATGAACATGAAAATTTGACTTTTGCTACAATACCACTTTTCCAAAAATATTGTAAATACTGACAAATAACTTGATAGTTTGCAAGGGTATGGGGGAAACGGGACTCTTACACATTGGTATGGGGAAAAAGGGATTCTTACGTGTTGTTAGTGGGGAGACAGTGTTACATCCTTTTTAAAGGACAATTTGGTAAAGTTATTAGCATTTTAAATAAATTGCACCCAGAAAATTCTATTTCCAATCATATTTCCCACATAATGATCATATGTGTGCCTAAAGAAATACAGATCTTTTGTGACTTGCTTTCAAAAGTGAAAATCTGGAATCTACCTATTTAGGAATATTAGTAAAGATTAAATGAATTATGGTACAGTCATATTATGGAATCCTGGAAACTGTATATTTATTTAAAAGGCTCAGACAGAAATACATGTAAGATAGAAACATCTCCAAGATACACAGTTTACAAAAACAAAAGAGATTATGGTTGGTTTCTTACCCTTCTTTGTCCTGTTTCCCGCAGTACCTTATCAGTTTCCCCTGGAACAGATCCTTAATAAATCACTTGCATATAAATCCTCATCTCAAGGTCTGTTTCTAGGCCAATCAACCTAAGTTATACTTCTACAGGAATATGGTAGAATAGAAGGGAAATCTCCCCTTGGGGCCTACTGAACAGAACTTCTGCAAGACATCCCTCTTAAATGAAACACCGTCTTGTGTATATATGAAAATGACCAAAAGTTTCTGAGAGGTTTTAGCAAATTGTTAAAAAGCAGTATCTTGAGGAACTAGGGCTGAGGGAAGGTGAAGGGGGATTTTTACTTTTTACTTTGCATACTTCTATATTGCCTGAATTTTTTACAGTAATCCTAAGTTCAAATATTCCAAGTGCGGTAAAAAAGAAAAAAATTTGTATTGGCGTTGTCACTGCCATTTTATCTGCATAACAGCCTTCAAACTGGGTTTGGGTTATACTGGGAATACACAAAGCCTTTCTGAGGCATGTACAGGAACAAAGAACTTAAGGAAATAAATTTCCAGGCCCTCAACTTTTATATGTACTCTTATTTGAGCTGATTATGCTGATCCCTTTTCTGTTTGCCTTTGCAGAAGTTGACTTCTGTCGCTTTACTTCTCAATCTTACTCTAGTGCATTTTTCCAGAGCACTAAAATCTCTGAGATGCCGAAAAAGAATAATTAGAAATTTTAGTGTAGCTCTTGGGGAAGCAAATTGCTGACTAGGCAACAAATCCTTAAGCATGACAAGTAGTTTCCAGTTTTTTGCTTTCAACAAAATGGAAGGGGTAACTCATTTAGTTGTCAGCTAATATATCATTAAAATTTATATTTGATGATATATGACTGTCTTATTTTTGGCATATAATTCAGAAGGAGTTAAAGAAACTGAGTGTTATGACTTTAACAAAACTCCTTCTATTCTCACCTACTTGTTGCTTTGAAGGTTTATCAGTACTTACATCTAAAAGAGCAAACAGTGGGAATAGACTTGATGTTGAACTCTAGCTCTTTGTAACATTAATTAACATTCATCCAGAAATAGAAATGAATTAGAAAAAGATTCCTAGTGATCTCATTTAAAAATACATTTTTGATCATTTTTATTTTTAATGATTAATAATTACTTATCAAATTGTGTAATATATTTCTAACATTTTTGTTTATTGCATCCTAAAAATAATTGTACAGATAACCTACTACAAAAGAAAATTTTTAAACCTAAAAGTTGGCTGGGCGCAGTGGCTCACGCCTGTAATCCCAGCACTTTGGGAGGCCGAGGTGGGCGGATCACGAGGTCAGGAGATGGAGACCATCCTGGCTAACACGGTGAAACCCCATCTCTACTAAAAATACAAAAAAATTAGATGGGTGTGGTGGCAGGCGCCTGTAGTCCCAGCTATTCGGGAGGCTGAGGCAGGAGAATGGTGTGAACCCGGGAGGCGGAGCTTGCAGTGAGCCGAGATCGTGCCACTGCACTCCAGCCTGGGTGACAGAGCGAGACTCCATCTCAAAAAAAAAAAAAAAAAAAAAAAACTAAAAATTAATGATCATGAAAAAATTTTAATTAATTTCTATTTTATACATATTTTTGTAATGGAGAAATATAGGATAAAATTATGTCATCAAAGTGGAATAAAAATTCAATTTCTGATAAATATGTGAGGTATTGCATATGTTAATTAGCTCAGCTGAGCCATTCTACAATATATACATATTTCAAAGACTGAAACTAGCCCCCTATCTCTAACCACATACAAAAATAAAATCAAGGGGGCTGGATGTGGTGGACCATGCCTGCCTATAATCCTAACACTTTGGGAGGCTGAGGCAGGAGAATTGCTTGAGGCCAGGAATTCAAGGCCAGCCTGGGCAACACAGATAGACCACCCCCTCACCTGCCCCGCCTACAAAGTAAAATAAAATAAAACAGCCAGACATGGTACCTGGTACCTGTAATCCCAGTGACTCCGGAGGCTGAGGCAGGAGGATCACTTGAGCCCAGAAGTTTGAGGGGCAGTGAGCTATGCTCACACTGCTGCACTCCAGCCTGTCTCAAAAAACAAAACAACAACAACAACAAAAATAAATAAATAAAATCAAAATGGATCAAAAACTTAAATGTAAGACCTAAAACTATGAAACTACCAGAAGAAAACACTTGGGGAAATGCTCCAGGACATTGGTTTGGACAAAGATGTTTTTTGAGTAAGACCTCAAAACCACAGGCAACAAAAGCAAAAATTGACAAACAGGATTACAGCAAGCTAAAAAGCTGCTGCACAGCAAAGAAAACGATCAACAAAGCGAAGAGCAACCTATAAGAGAAAATATTTGAAACTGTCCATCCAACAAAAGATTAACAACCAGAGTATACAAAGAACTCAAACAAAATCACCGAAAAATCCAGTTTTTTTTTTTTTAATGGGCAAAGGATCTGAATAGATCTTTCTCAAAAAAAGACATACAAGTGGCAACAAGTATATGAAAAAATGTTCAACATCACTAATTATAAGGAAGATGCAAATCAAAACCACAATGAGATATCATCTCACCCCAGTTAAAATGGAGTGTCTATAAAATGTCTATTGTTTAAAAAAAAAACAAAAACCAAAAAACAGAAAATGACAGGTGCTGGCATGGATGTGGAGACAGGAGAACACTAGAATGCTTTTGGTGGGAATGTAAATTAGCAAGGCCACTATGGAGAATTGTATGGAGGTTCCTCAATAAACTGAAAATAGATCTATCATATGATCCAGCAATCCCGCTGCTGGCAATATATGGAAAGGAAAGGAAATCAGTATATAGAAGAGATATCTACCCCATCATGTTTATTACAGCACTATTTATAATAGTCAAGATATGGAATCAAACTAAGTGTCCATTAACAGATGGAGTATATATACACAATGGAATACTATTCATCTATAATTATAGCACTATTCATCTATATATTACAGCACTATTTATAATAGTCAAGATATGGAATCAACCTAAGTGTCCATTAACAGATGGAGTATATATACACAATGGAATACTATTACTATATATTACTATATACTGGATATTATATAATACTGGATAATATATATACTGGATAATATATAATACTATATATTACTATATAATGGAATACTATTACTATATATTACTAATACTATATATTACAGCACTATTTATAATAGCACTATTATAGCACTATTCATCTATATATTACAGCACTATTTATAATAGTCAAGATATGGAATCAACCTAAGTGTCCATTAACAGATGGAGTATATATACACAATGGAATACTATTCATCTATAAAAAGAATGAAATCCTGTCATTTGCAGCATGATGCAGAAATACAAATATTGGACGTTCCCATTCATATGTGGGAGCTAAAATGTTGATCTCATGAAGGTAGAGAGTAGCATGGTGGTTACCACAGGCTGGGAAGGGTAGGGAACAGGGAGGATGAAGAGAAGTTGGGTTAATGGGTACAAAAATACGGTTAAATAGGAGGAATAAGTTCTAGTGTTTCATAACAGTAAGGCAACTATAATTAACAAGAATTGATAGTGTATTTCAAAATAGCTAGAAAAGAAGATATGAAATATTCCCAATACGAAGAAATGATAAATGTTTGAGGTGATAGGTACCCCAATTACCCTGATTTGAGCATTATACATTGTGTGCTTGTATCAAAATATCACATGTACCCCATAAATATGAATGACTATTATGCATCAATTAAAAATCATGTTGTACATGATAAATCTTTTTCTTTTTTCCTTTTTTTTTTTTTTTTTTTGAGACGGAGTTTCGCTCTTGTTGCCCAGGCTGCAGTGCAGTGGTGTGATCTCAGCTCACTTCAGCCTCCGCCTCCTGGGTTCAAGCGACTCTCCTGCCTCAGCCTCCCGAGTAGCTGGGATTACAGGCACGTGTTGGCCAGGTTGGTCTCGAACTCCTGGCCTCAGATGATCCGCCTGCCTCGGCCTCCCAAAGTGCTGGGATTATAGGCATAAGCCACCGCGCCTGGCCTATTTTTTATTTTTCAATTCAAAAAGAAACAGAGAGAAAAAGGGGGGTAGAAAGAGAGAGAGAGAAAGGGGAAAGGAAAAAGAAAAAAAAGGAAAGAAAGAAAGAGAAAGAAAAAGACAAAGTTTAAAAACAATGTCAAAGACAGAAAGAAACTGCAAAACTTCCTACTGTTAACAAAAAAGATTATGCACTTATTTTTAAATTGATAATGTTGGTATCATATCATTATGATATTCCACATACTAGCTATTCTACTGAATATTTCTGTTTAGAGGAACAATGTTACAATTTTATTTGTAACTGTGTAGCTAATGGTAGTTAGCAAGTGTTTATTAAAGTAAGTACAACTTGTGTTCAGAGCAGTGTTCCAGAAGGTGGGCCTTTTAGAGTTCCAGCCTATACAGAAATGAGGCTTTACTGTGTGTCATTTTGAAAGAGAGAAAGAAGCTCATCAAGTTATTTCAGTCAATGCCAAGAAGGGAACAGTTTCTTCTAGAATGTAGACTCTTCAGCTGACAGATTTCGGTATCAAGGTGACCCTGCTTACTCTTTGAAGTAGCAGAAAGTAGCAGTAAAGAGGCAGGAAACAGCTGAACAGGTTAGGAAGAAATGTCTTCAGAGAACATTCTGCTATGGAAACAAGCAAGGGAGTCTGCTTTCTCTGACCAATTACCCATGACCTTTAGAAACTGCATCTTGGAATTCAGCTGATCTTCCATTGTGTGCTTTGAACCACTCTTTATTTTGTTAACTCCTGAAAAGACTGTTACTAATATCTGGTACAATTCTGAAATTTGTGGAGTTTTTAAAAATGCTTTTATGTCTGTTGAAATAATTATATTAAGAGACCCAAATAGACATTCCCACAGGAGTCTGAAAATAGTCAGCCGATTCACTTGGTACCTGGACAATCAACAGAAGAATTTATTTCTGATAGCTGTTTCCCAACACGTTCGGAAATCAAATACAAAAACTGAGATCCACACAACAGGCTAGTTCTCTTTTATAATTGCAAATACTTATTGAGCACTTAATATGTACCAGGCACTGTGCTAAGCACTTTACATAGAATACCATGTTAATCCTTACAGCAACCGTACATGGTAGGTACTATTTTACTACCATTCTGCAGATGAGAAAACTTAAACACAGAGCAGTTAAGTAACTTGCTCCAAGTCACACAGCGTTAAAACACAGCAGGTCAATTTGCTTGTTTTTTTTTGTTTGTTTTTTTTTTTTTTTGAGACGGAGTGTCGCTCTGTCGCCCAGGTTGGAGTGCAGTGGCGCAATCTCGGCTCACTGCAAGCTCCGCCTCCCGGGTTCACGCCATTCTCCTGCCTCAGCCTCTCCGAGTAGCTGGGACTACAGGCGCCCGCCACCACGCCCGGCTAATTTTTTGTATTTTTAGTAGAGACAGGGTTTCACCGTGGTCTCGAGCTCCTGACCTCGTGATCCGCCCGCCTCGGCCTCCCAAAGTGCTGGGATTACAAGCGTGAGCCACCGCGCCCGGCAAGGTCAATTTGTTTGTAAATGACAGATCTGGGATTGGAATGAAGGTGTTTGTGGTGATTAATGGTTGAAAGCAGGCCATTTCCATTTCCATTGCAATTTGTTACCCACTAGTAGCTCCTAGTATAAATGTATTCTCCAGGATCCATAATGTAGATTTATATTAACAAATAATTATTGTGGTGGATGTTTGCATGTTAAAAATGGTAGGCTGAACTTCCTGTTGGGTACTTTTCAGTTTCAAACATGTACTTCTGCAAATCAATAATCCTTCTTCTCTTTCTATTCTTCATTTTTCCTTAGGGGACATGGTCAGTTGCTTGGGCATATTAATATAAATGAAAGAATTAGTCAGAGACACCTTCACAATGCAACTGTTTAATTTTTTTAAAAAATTGTTCCTCAAAGGGCAAATGAGGACTACTCTAAAATTACATCCTCAGGTCAGGAAATAAACACAAATTATCCAAGCTAGTTTTAAAATTGTCATGAAAGGAAGAAGCCAAGAATTAATTATGTTAAATTTAATGAAGTTTATCAAGCATTTATGCCAACAGCAGTAGGGAGTAAATGCAGAGTCCATTCAAAACTGATTCTGTATTTTGGGGACTCTCTATTACAACATAAGCTTTATAAGGGGCCGAGGCTTATCTTTTTTTTTTTTTAATTTTTTTTTATTTTACTTTAAGTTCTGGGGTACATGTGTAGAACGTGCAGGTTTGTTACATAGGTATACACGTGCTGTGGTGGTTTGCTGCACCCATCAACCCATCATCTGCATTAGGTATTTCTCCTAATGCTATCCCTCCCCTAGTCCCCCACCCCTGATAGGCCCTGGTGTGTGATGTTCCCCATCCTGTGTCCATGTGTTCTCATTGTTCAACTCCCATTTATAAGTGAGAACATGCAGTGTTTGGTTTTTTGTTCTTGTGATAGTTTGCTGAGAATGATGGTTTCCAGCTTCATCCATGTCCCTGCAAAGGACATGAACTCATCCTTTTTTATGGCTACATAGTATTCCATGGTGTGTATGTGCCACATTTTCTTAATCCAGTCTATCATTGATGGACATTTGGATTGGTTCCAAGTCTTTGCTATTGTGAATAGTGCCGCAATAAACACGTGTGTGCATGTGTCTTTATAGAATGATTTATAATCCTTTGGGTATATATTCCAGTAACAGGATTGCTGGGTCAAATGGTATTTCTAGTTCTAGATCCTCGAGGAATTGCCACACTGTCTTCCACAATGGTTGAACTAATTTACACTCCCACCAACAGTGTAAAAGTGTTCCTATTTCTCCACATCCTCTCCAGCATCTATTGTTTCCTGACTTTTTAATGATTGCCATTCTAACTGGCATGAGATGGTATCTCATTATGGTTTTGGTTTGCATTTCTCTAATGACTAGTGATGATGAGTATTTTTTCATGTCTGTTGGCTGCAGAAATGTCTTCTTTTAAGAAGTGTCTGTGCATATCCTTTGCCCAATTTTTGATGGGGTTCTTTTTTTCTCATAAATTTTAAGTTCTTTGTAGATTCTGGATATTAGCCCTTTGTCAAATGGATAGATTGCAAAAATCTTCTCCCATTCTGTAGGTTGCCTGTTCATTCTGATGACAGTTTCTTTTTTTTTTTTTTTTTGAGACAGAGTCTCGCTCTGTCGCCCAGTCTGGAGTGCAATGACGCGATCTCAGCTCACTGCAACCTCCGTCTCCCTGGTTCACGCCATTCTCCTGCCTCAGCCTCCCGAGTAGCTGGGACTACAGGCACCCGCCACCACGCCTGGCTAATTTTTTGTATTTTTAGTACAGACAGGGTTTCACCATGTTAGCCATGTTGGTCTTGATCTCCCGACCTCGTGATCCACCCGCCTCGGCCTCCCAAAGTGCTGGGATTACAGGCGTGAGCCACCGTGCCCGGCCTCTGATGATAGTGTCTTTTGCTGTGCAGAAGCTCGTTAGTTTAATTAGGTTCCATTTGTCAATTTTGGCTTTTGTTGCCGTTGCTTTTGGTGACTTAGACATGAAGTCTTTGCCCATGCCTATGTCCTGAATGGTATTGCCCAGGTTTTCTTCTAGGATTTTTGTGGTTTTAGGTCTTACGTTTAAGTCTTTAATCCACCTTGAGTTGATTTTTGTATAAGGTGTAAGGAAGGGATCTAGTTTCAGTTTTCTACATATGGCTAGCCAGTTTTCCCAATACCATTTATTAAATAGGGAATCTTTTCCCCATTACTTGTGTCAGGTTTTATCAAAGATCAGATGGTTGTAGATGTGTAACGTTATTTCTGAGGCCTCTGTTCTGTCCCATTGGTCTATATATCTGTTTTGGTACCAGTATCCTGCTGTTTTGGTTACTGTAAGGCTTGTCTGCTTTGTACAGTGACGTATCTCTAGCTTTTAGGATAGTGTCTGGCATATGGCAGATGTTCAGTATATATTTGATGATTTAGTTAACTCGCATCATATATTACCATACTAAAACATGATAAACATACTGGTTGGCAGAAGATGGTGTTGATTGCATCATTTCATTGTTACTCATTATTGAATAGTATTATATGTAACAGTGGTCTCCTCTAAGCAATGATAACTTCACGCTTATAATTTTCTGCTTGTCTGGGACAATAAGGTGGTTATGGTATTGACAGGGGAGGAAATAAAACAGCATTTCTTTGACAACCCCTCCCTTCCAAAATACCTCACTGCAGCACTATTCACAGTGTGGTCAGCAGGCTGGTCCTGGGCTATGAATTCCATGTTGCCAGTCCAACAAAGAATTAGCTACAGAAACTGAGGAGTAAACAGAAACTTATATAGCAATTTTATATTGCAGCAACATCTAGGAATCCATGTTTATTGTGATTTTTCAAAATTACCAGACTTTGGTAAATTAGAAATTTAAAACAAAAACCTTCTCTTATTGGCTCTTGAGGACCAGCAGGGCTAACATTATAAATCAGCTGGAGCTGCTTGGAGCAATCTACGTTTCTGTGACTTGCATAGAAAGAAGGCTGTCCATCCCAAAATATAAACCACACTTCATCTCAGTCCATTCTTGTAACCTAACTCCTTTGAGTACTGAAGGCTTGTGATGTTTAAGAAACCCCCTACTAAGCACAAATACCTCTAATGGAAATCTTGTTTATATCCACTAACTCTTAACACCTTAATCATCACCTCCCATAATATTAATCCTTACAGCAACCCTACACGGTAGGTACTATTTTACTACCATTCTGCAGATGAGAAAACTTAAACACAGAGCAGTTAAGTAACTTGCTTAATAAAGGGGAAAGATGATAAGACGATTGGTACTGAAATATAATAAAGGGGAAATGTGACAAGACGATTGGTACTGAAAGTGTCTAAGATCAACCTTGAATCACAGTAATAGTAGCAACAGTGGCTCCCAGTGGTAGGACCTAGAAATAGGACAAAACTGCAAAATTTAAAAGCCACTGCTACTGCTCATTCCCCAGATGTTGCGGTGACCCATGATTTGTAACCATCTGAGTAGTATTTGGATACCTATTATTTTAGTTTACCCCAATGTAAAAATTATTAGTACATCAAATTCAACCAGTAGTTTACTGTGATCCGTGACTTTGTTACTTTAAAGGATCCTGTTGACATAGCAATATCTTTAACCATCTCCACTTTGTCAGTTAGATATCAACATAAAAAATGCAGCAAAGCAAACCACCCTGACACTGGGCAGCATAAAACAGCAATGATTTCTCCTTGTTCTCACATCTGCAGTTTGGCTGAGGGCTGACCGATCTGGGATGGCCTCAGATGGGCTTGGTGCCATGACTCAGATTGCATCCAGGGGAGCACTATATCTCTTTCATCTTTTTCTTATGGTGCAGGAGCACAAGAGGGTGAGCAGGTACACATGGTGACTCTTAAGAATTCAACTCAAAACTGGCATACTATCACTTCTTCCCACATTTCACAGGCCAAGGCAACTGAAATGGCCAAGCCCAGAAAGAATGCTCGCAGTGGCTCACGCCTGTAATCCCAGCACTTTGGGAGGCCGAGGCAGGCAGATCACCTGAGGTCAGGAGTTCGAGAACAGCCTGGCCAACATGACAAAACCCCGTCTCTGCCAAAAGTACAAAAATTAGCCAGGCGTGGTGGCGGGCGCCTATAATCCAAGCTACTGGGGAGGCTGAGGCAGGAGAATCGCTTGAACCTGGGAGGCGGAGGTTGCAGTGAGCCGAGATCCCTCCACTGCACTCCCGCCTGGGTGACAAGAGTGAGACTCTGTCTCAAAAAAAAAAAAAAAAAAATACAGAATGCTCTCTGTATTTTGTGAGAATGACTAAAAAGTGGTCATGGAAGAGAGAATGGATATGAGTAGGGATGGAAAATTGAAAAGCCACATCCATTAAATCCTCCCCAAAACTTAGTGGGTTAAAGCAACAAACACTTATTAGGTTTATGATTTTATGGTTTGAAAATTTGAGCTACACTCAGTTAAGTGGCTTTTCTGCTGGTCTCATCTGGACTCACTCATATAGTTGTAGTCGTCTGGTGAGTTTGCTAGGGACAAATTGACCTAAGATGACCTCACTCCCATGCCTGGCAGTGGGTGCTAGCTGTCAGTTGGTGCTGGACTATTGGCTGGAGCGGAAAGGGTGACAGTGCCACCTATCTCCAGCAGCCTACTGTGGACTTATTCACATAATGGAGGTGTCAGTCTTTTAAGACTGGCAAGAGAGAGTAAGCCTTAATGCACAAATGTGTTTCAAGCTTCTGCTTGTAGGACATTTGCTATTATCCTGTTGGCCAAAGCAAGTTGTATCTCTATGCCCAGATTTAGAATACACAGCAGCATGGATATAGAAAGTGTGAACAAAATGCGGTGTGTTACAGCAATAATCTACTCTACCTGGCACAGTTCTTGACACAACCAGGCACTCAGTAATATCAGTTTAAAAATTAAATAGTGATGGTTTATCATATTTTTTAATCAATTATGGACACTTAAAGTCTTCCAAACTACTATTGACGCATGATTAGTATACTGACTTCTAGCACAGTGGAGACTCTAGTGATGTGCTATCCACATCAAGTACATATCAAGGGCATGCTATTCAAAATTTTCAGATGCCATAATGTTTGAAAGTAATGCATTGGATGATATCATTAAAATCCAAAATATTGAGTTGGAATAAAAATGTAACATTTTAAGAGGATAATTAGTAAATCCTACATTTAGGTACTAAAATTTCATTTTAAAAAGTTTAGGCCAGGCATGGTGGCTCACGCCTGTAATCCCAGCACTTTGGAAGGCCAAGCCAGGTGAGTTGCTTGAGCCCAGGAGTTCGAAATCAGCTCGGGCAACATGGCAAAACCCTGTTGCTACGAAAAATACCAAAAGTAGCCGGATGCAGTGGCGCTCACCTGTAGTCCCAGCTACTCGGGAGACTGAGGAAGGAGGATCACTTGAGTTCAGGAGGTCGAGGCTGCAGTGAGCCGTGATCACAACACTGCACTCCTGCCTGGGTGACGGAATGAGACCCTGTCTCAAAAAATAAATAAGCAAATAATAAAAAGTTTAGAACGAAGGGCCACACTTGACCTCAAATCACTGGAAAAAGATGTGAAGTTTTAGATAATCACGAGATTAATTGGAGTCCACAATATAATATGTCCAATAAAAACATAAAAATGCAATTTTTATCCTACATGCACAGGTGTATAGTATCATCAAATCGTGCAGTCTAATAGCACTGGTAAGAACATATCTCAACTATTTTTTGCACTTCTAGATCCTCTATGTAAAGAACTGCGACAAATTAAAAAGTGTCTTGGCTGGGTGCAGTGACACTGGGATTACGTCTGTAATCCCAGTACTCTGGGAGGCCGAGGCGGGCAGATCACCTGAGGTCAGGAGTTTGAGACCAGCCTGACCAACATGGTGAAACCCCGTCTCTACTAAAAATACAAAATTAGCCAGATGTAGTGGTGCATGCCTGTAATCCCTGCTACTCAGGAGTCTGAGGCAGCAGAATTGCTTGAACCCGGGAGGCAAAGGTTGCGGTGAACCGAGATCACGCCATTGCACTCCAGCCTGGGCGACAAGAGCGAAACTCCGTCTCAAAAAAAAAAAAAAAAAAAACCAAAAAAAAAAATTACTTGAGAAAACTACAAATATTTATCCCGAAGCAAAGAAGCATGGAGAAACATGACGCTGGTCTTTAAAATCTGAAGAGGTATGTCAGGTGGGAGAAAGAACAAGCAGCCTGTGATGTTCAGCTTCCTAGAACCAGCAGCTTCCTAGAACCAGCAGCTACAAAGTTGTAGGGAGGCAGATATTTGCTCAGCAGAAGGCCTGACAATTAGACACATAGAAAATGGCGCTCCGAGTGTAAAGGGTGAGCTGCCCTCACTAAAAGTGTTTAAGGAGGCAGTGTGGCCATCTCTCAGAAATGTTGCAGAAATTTTTCTTTTAATTTGAAATAAGGCTGATCTGGTGTCATTTAAGCTCTCTACCAGATTCAAGGTTACATCTGGTGCTTTGATTCAAGGGATCAAAGTACCCATTATCAGGTACGTGTAGTGGACAATCAAAAATGTTTGCTGAATCATTGTCATAAATTGGCTCTTTAGGAAAAATAATGGAAGCATTACATGAAAAGGAAATGCAGAGTAGCATGAATATGTACGTGGTGGAATATAAACATAAAATAATAACATCCTAGAGAGCTTTCTGTTTGTCAGAGACTGTGAGTGTGTAATGATGCGTTTAGTCCTGGCCACAAATCCTACAAGGTGTGTGCTATTATTATCCCCATTTTATGGATGAAGAAACTGGGGCACAGAGAGGTTAAGAAACTTGCTGGAGGTTATGTAACTAGCGTGCAGTAGGGATTGGAGAAAGAGAGCTGTTGGGAATGTCAAAAGAAACTCTATTTTAAACTTTTATATGAGTTAGTTAGAAAAATAATGTGCAGAGTACCAAACTGAATAGAAAACAAAGTCAAGGTTATTTTCCAGTGGAAACTGAATTACTGGCAAATATTGCCAAAATGAGAGTCACAAATTCATTTCAAAGAAAGTAAAGCTAGAAATTTTCTATTTTAATTATTTTTCTGTACAAACTCTTTCATTAGCAACTCATGTGCTTGCCCTATCATTCCAGGAAAATATATGTTTTTTTCTTTTTTCTCTTCTTTTAATGTAGCAATTGTTATCCTTTTATTACTGATAGAAGCAAACATTTAGTTTCAAATTGTAAAACCATTATTATCTTTCCAGTAATTAGTTCTATTTCTGTGGCTGTGGTTTGTACAATACTGCTTTTTATATCTTGAAGTACAAATAAAACTGTTTTTAGACTGTTCCTTGTGATGTTAAACACAAAGAATAAAATAAGTTCCGTTCACTGTCAAGATTTATTTGTTTCAAATTTTTCTAAAGCATAAACATTATTAATGAAGCACTTAACATTAAACTTCCAACAGTCTGGTATAAAAACGACAACAATAATCTGCTAGATAAAGAGAAACATGGGAAATGTTTTTTCGTGGGAGCTAGGGAGGAATTTATGCACTTTTAATGGAACTTTATAGGTTCTGGGTTCCATTATTATGTCAGAGATATGAAGAAAGGAAAGTTGAGTAATATTTTTAATTGATTCCATAGAGTTTAGAAAATAATAGTGTAGATCTGGGGATGACTAAGAGTTATTAGAGTGGGTGAGAGAAAATTTTCTTATTAAATGTACAAGCTGAACTTGAGATCCAAAGGAAATACAGCAATAAAAACAGGGACACCATCTTGCTCCCTCTTGGTACAATTGCAGGATGTAAAGGGGCCATGCTGGGAAAGAGGGTTGTCAGTGAACTCAAATTTAGGAACCCACTGGATAATCTGTGTTAGCAGAAGAGAGGGAAGGACCTGTCAAGGCTGTCCCTAATGGGAACTGAGTTTGTGCTAAAGCCTGCTAATGGAAAATGAAATGCTGAATTTTGAAATGATGATCAAGGCTTTTCAGTTCAAAAGCGTGTATACAGGAAGCAAAGTAGGATGATGCCTTTGTGAGCAGGAGGCAACAGAATAAAAAAATAGGACTTTTTTGCTGTATATGATGTTAGTAGCATATCCGAGTTTTCAAAGATCAAATTTTACATTTATCTTTTTGCCTATTTCATACGTCTTCATCTATATAGATGATGCAACTGATCCACCTGATGATAGGACATAAATATGGAGTCTTTACATTTTTGGAGATGTAATGGGCTGAGCCCATCCAAACTCTTGAAACCTTATCTCTCTTACAGCCAAGCACAACTACTTAGAAGATTATTGACTATGGTTTAAAATAGCATTTTTTTCCCAACAAACCTGATTTCTTCATTTCAGAGACATATGGGCCCCAGTATAAATCATAAAGTTAACACAAGTCCTACACATATAGAGCTCATAAACATAATCACCCATTTTAATAGATATTGGCCTTATATGAAAGATTTTTCTTTCTAAAAAAAAAGTGCTTATTGCTGAAGAATTAGATGTAACTTTATGAAACTGTCAGATTTTTAAGTTTAAGAATTAGCATGATAACTACACATTTGTCCCTCTCACCCACCCTTGCTGTGTGCCAGAAGGCTACCCTAGTTGGACTGCACCAGTGGGCTTTGCTAGTTATAGGCTCCATTTGGCCACTAGGAGCACTGGCAGGTTAGGTGGGAGGGAGTTGAGGCCAGAGTATTGAATCCTCCAGCTCCCTCTCTGCACAGTCACCTAATATTGGCTGCTTTCCTCCATCAACAGCTACAGCTTCTACTACCCTTCTACCACCTCCACACTGCCTTCTCTGACTTCACCTCCCAACAACATTTCCCTCCTCCTTATTACCTTAAGCCTTGAGGTGATAACAACATTCAGTACCTACCACCCTGGGGTATGCCAATCGTCTGTGATTTTACACTTTGACCATTCGTTTATATATTTATTTATTATTAAACTATCCTCAAATAACCCAGTTCGATGATGCTTCTTGACACTAAATTATTTAAATACCTGGAAAATTTACTAATATATGAGAAACAAAAGCATCTGCTTTTGTTGAAGTTGCCGTAACAAATTGCAATAGATGGGATGATTTAAACAACAAACATTTATTTCTCACAGTTCTGGAGCTGGGTAGTCCAAGATCAAGGTACTAGCAGATCTGGTGTCTGGTAAGGGCCCACTTCCATGTTTGCAGATAACCATCTTTTCATCGTATTCTCATATGGTGAGAGTAGTAACAGAGGAAGGAAGCTTTCTCATATCTTTTTATAAGGGCAGTGATCCCATTTATAAGGGTTCTGCCCTCATGACCTAATCCTCTTTCAAAGGCCCCACGACCTAATACAATTATATTGGGAATTAAGATTTCAACATAGGAATTTGGAGGAGATATAAACAATCAATTCATAACACCATCCATATGAGGGTGAAAATTTTACACTTAGATTTTCTTATTAACTACTACAAAAATAATAGCTGATATTTACTGAGAGCTTACTGTATGCCAGACGCTGTTCTAAAAAATATATATGTGTTATATACATGTGTTATATTCTTTAGTGTTAACTCACACAACCTCACAATTAACTGTATGAAGATGAGACAGTTATTATCCATATGGGAACAGAAAAGTTAAGTGACTTGCTTGAAGTCACACAACTAGTAAGTAGCATGAATAGGCTGTAAACCAAATAAGTCTGACTCTATTCTCTATACAAGAATGCTAAAAGAGTAATTCGTGAGGAAATTTATGTGATTCAAATGAAAATTACATTGATCAAAATTTCCAGAACATATAAAGTTGCTAAATATTAAAATGAAACATATTGGCTTTAATTTCAGCAGGAAAAAAAATTAGAAAACATAATGTTATGCAAGAAAAAGCACTATGAGAAATGATACATCAGAAAAGACAGAGGGGAAGAAGATTCTTGTTTATTGAGCACCTACTTTCCTACCCAAAACTTTACATACATACTTACGTATCTTATTTACATAATCCTCTTAACAAACTTGTGTAGTAGCTGCTCCTATTCTTATTTTCTAGATGAGGAAACTGAGGCTCAGAGTGAAGTCACATCACCACAGGTCACTGACCTCCCCGTGATTCAAATGTGCTACCCACCTCAGTCTCAGTGGTTGGCAGCCTTAACCCCTAAACAGGACAACCTAGAAATTAAGTAGGGATACAGCACAAGATCTGTATGAAGCCCTGAATTCTCAATCCATCATAAAATATCGCCCCATATTACAGAAAATGAAATCCTGATAGATGACAATGACAAAAATCAGCCACCTTTTGCCATGTATCCACTTGGTTTTGTAAGATCTGGCTAGGACATCAGTTACTCTGAAGTGGCCCTTCTGTCTAAGGCAGAAATCAAGTTAGGCTCCTTCATTTTCACCACAAAATATTAATTTTGCTAACACAGCCGGTATCTTCGATCAGCAATTTTTACACACTCTTTACAAAGTTCAATTTTAAATTGATAACCACCTGTTCTTGCCCAAGGTACAGTTTAGACAATAGATAATTGAAAAACTGGGACGAAGGAACTTGTTAGTGATGTGCTATATTTTTTAGCTCCTCTAAACTCTGCTCTTAATATCAAGTTAGTATGGAATGGCCTTGGAATGTAGTAGCTCAGTTCTAGGACTAGCTACATAATTTGCAGGGCCCAATGTAAAATGAAACAGTGAGGCCCCATGTTCAACAATGATTAACAATTTCAAAATAGCAACAGCAGAGCATTAAACAAAGCCTTTCTGAAAACAGGGCCTTGTGCAGTCACATGGGTCTCATGCCCTTGAAGCCAACCCTGTTCAGTTTCCCAGATATATTTTCAGTGCATTAAAGGATTTTAATGTTGTATCCTTTCTTGGGTTATTTTTAAGCAAGATCCTATATAACAAATGGCCAGAAGCTTTCTTCTGGCCATGTAAAAAGCAGTAATTTGTATGCTCAATTCCTTTTATTTAAAAAAATAGAAAAATATCCTTAAAATGTTTTTCTAGAATTTAATGTTAGAAAAAAAATATTTTTCCCCAAACAAATTCATGTGCTTTCTTTCACTATTCGTTCTTTTTTTTTCTTTTTTTAGATGGAGTCTTACTCTGTCGCCCAGGCTGGAGTGCAGTAGCACAATGGCACAATGTCAGCTCACTGCAACCTCCGCCTCCCAGGTTCAAATGATTCTCCTAACTTGGCCTCCCAAGTAGCTGGGATTACAGGCACTCGCCACCACACCTGGCTAATTTTTGTATTTTTAGTAGAGACGGGGTTTCACCATGTTGTCCACGCTGGTCTCAAACTCCTGACCTCAAGTGATCCACCCACCTCGGCCTCCCAAAGTACTGGGAATACAGGCATGAGCCACCACACCTAGCGCACTATTTATTCTTTATTTATAAATGCTTACTGAGTAACCACTGTCTGCAAGCATTGCTCTAGATATTGGGATCAATCAGTAAGCAGGTAAACAGGGCAAAGTCCCTGTCTTAGTGGAGTTTACAACCAATGGGTGGAATTACGATCGATTTCCTAGTCCTTCTAAGAAAACTTACTGCTCTCCAGAAGACTGACAATGTTTAATGTTTACAGGCTTCTCCTCCACCAGATGTAAGCACACTTAGCACACTATAGTAAAGAAGGAAATTTTTTAAAAAGCAGCAAATAAATACTTCAAATCTTATTTCAATGCATAGTAGGACCAAAATGGGGAAGCTACATTCTAACATACAACCCTCCTGTGCTTCATATGATTTTTCTAATGCAAGAGCAGGAGCAAATTTCTGCATAATTGATAAGAATCATTTACATATAAATGAAAAATATGTTTCCATGTGACTTGTTGACTGATAGATAATCAAAGTTTTGTGGCAAATTTTAGAGTTATCTCAGTTAACCTCTATCATATTGGCCAGGCAGACATGTTACATCTAGTCCCTGATTAAATGAAAAACAAAAAAGAAAGCAAAACATACCTAAACAAAGCTTTTTCATTGAATGTAAACATTAAATATAGTCACAGCTGGCACTCTGAGATTTTGAAAGCCTATATTCAGAAATTTCCTGGCCTGGCCATTGAACAGGATGGTATTTATTGACAAAATAGCAGCATATAGTTATTAGGGACTATGAGCTTTGGAAACAGACAGTCTGTCATTCTGATTCTTAATTAGAATTCCTAAACTTTTCCCACAAAAATAGGGCCCACATAACCCTCTCAACCCATTATATCCTTAGCCCAAACTCTGCTTTCATCTTTAGTTGGGCTCTCAGTAAAATACAGTTTGGAAGTTTCTACCCACACACCACAGACTCAGCTGAACTCCTTGAAACTTAAAGCATCTAATGGCTTGAAATGGCTCAAAAGATAAAGAAAATAATAAGTCAGTAGAGAATGACAAGCAAGTGAATGGCTGGTGAGTGTTCTCTCTTTCAGAAATGTAAAACTACGGATTATTAGGATAGCTCCTTAAATGGCCACATGCCCCGTAAAATCCTTTGGAATGGAGATAAATGGGGATTGGGAAAGCTTTTCAAAACCAGGCTTAATTGGGTTACTGTTCATCTTAGTTTGGGCTGCCATAACAAAATGCCGTAGACTGGATAGCTTATGAACAACAGACATTTATTTCTTATAATTCTGGAGGCTGAAAAGTCCAAGATGAAACCAGGATGCTGACATGATTATTTTTATTCTGAGTCCTCTTCTCTTGACTTACAGGTGGCTGCCATCTTGCAGTGCACTCACGTGATCTCTTCTTTGGGCATGCAGACAGAGAGAAAGTGAGCTCTCTGGTGCTTCTCCTTAAAAGAACACTAATGCTATCAGGAGGGCCCTCACTCTTGATCTCATCTAAGCCAGTTATCTTTCAAAGGCCTCATCTCCAAATACCATCACATTGGAGGTCAGAGCTTCAACATACAAATTTTGAAGGGACATAATTCAGCCCATAGCACCATTGTTGAAAGTCTGATCTCTCAGCCCTACATGCAGAAGATGGAGAAGGGCACTTTACTTATAAAGCACTTATTCTATTCTGGCACTGGACTCAGGGTTTCAATATATTACTTCCATTAACAGAGTAAACCATAGTGGTGAGGCTCAGAGAGATGAAATAAGTCACTCCAAGTCACAAAACTAGTAAACTTTGCAAAGATTCAAACCCTGTCCCATTTGACCTCAGCGCTATAGTCTTTCTGAGAGCCCATGGGGCCTTTCTTAAATTTCAGTATTTACTGGTTAGGTTACTTAAGAGTTATAAAACCCAAAGAAAATAATGCACACCAAAGTCACATGAAACCAATTTGAATCAAGAAGTCAATGTTTTTGTTTCATAGAGGGAGCTATAGTTGATCAAAGGGCATATATTTGTGTTTGCTCTTTAATCCATGATTGGATTCTAGGAATTGGATTTGTTTAAAAAATTGCTTTGTTAACATGAAGTCAGAGAAAGGGGAATTAGATAGTCTATGAAAATATTTCAATACCCGCTATGGTTTAACATCCTTATTTTGTTGGTCATGTGATTTTTCATGTTCCTAAAATCAATATCATCTAGCTTAGGAGGTGAGGACTATGTGAATCTAAATTATTTTGTATAGCCAAGCACAGTAGCAAAGAAGAAGAGGAAAAAGAAGGAGGAGGAGGAGAAGAAGAAGGAGAAGGAGAAAGAGGAGGAGGAGAAGAGGAAAAGGAAGAAGGATGAGAAGAGGAAGAGGAAGAAGGAGAAGGAAGAAAGAAGAAAGAGGCAGCTCAATAACTGCTCAATCAGAAGAAGAAGAGGAGGAGGAGGAGGAGGAGGAGGAGGAGGAGGAGGAGGAGGAGGAGGAAGAAGAGGAAAGAGGCAGCTCAATAACTGCTCAGTCATTACCTGGCAACATCACTTGATATATCTTCAAATACTTTGCTGCTGAGACAAGAGAATCTACCAGTGTCCTTCCTAAGGTTAAAACACAGGGGAGCGGTGGCTCACGCTTGTAATCCCAGGACTTTGGGAGGCCGAGGCGGGCGGATCACGAGGTCAGGAGATCGAGACCGCGGTGAAACCTCGTCTCTACTAAAAAATACAAAAAAATTAGCCGGGCGTGGTGGCGGGCGCCTGTAGTCCCAGCTACTCGGAGAGGCTGAGGCAGAAGAATGGCGTGAACCCGGGAGGAGGAGCTTGCAGTGAGCCGAGATTGCGCCACTGCACTCCAGCCTGGGCGACAGAGCGAGACTCCGTCTCAAGAAAAAAAAAAAAAAACCCAGGGGATCAAGCCTCCCAGATGATTACTCCTCCCACCTTGACCTAGTATTCAGCACTTCATTGCAGCTTCTCTTTCCCCAAACAGCCCCAGTTTAGTAGTTCAAAGGTTGAGTATTTTTTTCTATAAAGGTCCAGATAGTAAACACTTTCAGCTTTGCAGGCAATATGGTCTCTGCTGCAGCTACTCAACTTGCAGTTGTAACATGGAAGCAGCCACAGACAACATGTAAATGAATGAGTTGTGGCAGTGTTTCAATAAAATTTTATTCACAAAAGTGATGTTGGCACAGATTTGGCCTGAAAGCTGTAGTTTGCCCATTCCTGCACAAATAAATAATGTAGCTTTTTTTTGACATTTTTATGATAAATGGCAAAGAGGATTTGCATCACACAGTTCACAGAAAAACTCAACTAAAGCCCCCATTGAAATTCTCATTTCTTTACTCCAGTAGCCCCAGGTCTCTTTTCTTTCTCCCTTTGTGCTACAAATCTTTCAAAGAGCCCAATATTCTCCAGAGTATTCAATTCTTGCTCAAAGTATGCAAGCCCCATTAAACAGTTAACAATACCCATTGTCCTTTAAAAGTGGTTTCAAGGAGCATTATGGTTCTTGGAACGTGTCTGTATTTGTCAGCATTCTCCCTCTTGAGAAAGAGAACCTAAAAGATAACACACACACACACACACGCACACACACACACACACACACACAGAGAGAGAGAGAGAGAGAGAGAGATTATAGGAATGGGTTCACACAGTTATGGAAGCTGAGAAGTTCCATGATCTACGCTGTGTAACCTGGAGAACCTGGAAAGCTGGTGGTGTAGTTCAGTTTGAGTCTCAAACTAAGAGGAGCCAGTGATGTAACAATCAGTTCAAATCTGAAGGCTTCAGAACCAGGAGCTCCAGTGTCTGAGGCCAGGAGACGATGTGTGTCCCAGCTCAGAGAGGCTGCATTCACCTTTCCTCCACCTTTTTGTTCTATTGGGGCACTCAAAGGATTGGAAGATGCCTGCCCACATTAGTCATGATAGGTCTTCTTTACTCAGTGTACAGATTCAAATGCTGATTTCTTCCAGAATACCCTTCACAGAGACACTCAGAAGTAATGTTTTACCAGCTCCCTGGCTGTGCCTTAGCCCAGTTAACTTGACATATAAAATTAACCGTCATGTGTCCCTTGAAGGCCTTGCCCTCTGCTCCAAAATTACATTAAAAATACAATGTCCATGGGCTGGGTGTGGTGGCTCACGCCTGTAATCTGAGCATTTAGGGAGGCTGAGGCGGGTGGATCACCTGAGGTTGGGAGTTCAAGACCAGCCTGACCAACATGGAGAAACCCATCTCTACTAAAAACACAAAAATTAGTCTGACGTGGTGGTGCATGCCTGTAATCCCAGCTACTCAGGAGGCTGAGGCAGGAGAATCGCTTGAAACCGGAAAGCAGAGGTTGCGGTGAGCCGAGATCATGCCATTCCACTCCAGCCTGGGCAACAAGAGCAAAACCCCATCTCAAAAAACAAAAAATGCAATGCGCAATAATCATATGGAAATCAGTGTTCAATAATCATCAGCAATCGCAAATTAAAAATTCAATCAGATATTGCTACATACCCACTAGAATGACTAAAATAAAGAATAATGGCAACACCAAATGTTAGCAAGGACATTGCTGGTGGGAATGTAAAATTCTACAGACACTTTGGAAAAATGTTTGGCAGTTTTTGAAATAGTTATCTATATATACTCAGCAATTACATCCCCAAATAAATGAGAACCGTAAATAAAGACTTGTACATGCATGTCACAGCAGCTTTATTTATAATAGCCCAACACTGGAAACATCCCAGATGTTTATCAACAGGAAGATATATGAACAAACTGTGGTATATTCATATCATGGGATAGTACTCGGCAATAAAAAAGGAATTAACATGCAACAACATAGGTGGTTGTCAGAAATAGTGTCCTAAGTGTAAGGATCCAGATGCAAAAATGAGTACACACAATATAATCCATTTATGTGAAATTCTATATGGACAAAATTAACCTATGGTGATACAAATCAGAGTAATGGTTGCTTCTTAGTCGGGATACAGAGACTAAGAGCCAATCACACAATATTTCCATCATTCCAGTAATGAGAGATCTTTCTGAGATGATGGAAATATTGTGAGTCTTAATACATACTTGTCAAAACCGATTGACCAGTATATTTAGGATCTCAATATGTCACTGTATATAAATTTTACCTCAATACAAAATTTTTGTAATAGTGTATTTACTTGACATTTTAAAAGACCCAAAATGACTGCCAAAGCTCCAGCCATCACATCTGCATTCCAAGCAATAGAGAGAAGAACTAATGGAAAGATGAAAAGACAAAGACACGCATGCCTGCTGTCTGATCCTTCTTATGGAGACCCAAAGTCCCACCAACAATGGACACTTAGGTTTTATTGGACAAGCCTAGATAAAAAAATAAGTGGGAAAATAGACACATGCACTATTTGGTCAAGCATCCTTCCAGGTAGAATAAAATTCTTGTAAGTAGTAACAAGAAGAATGGATATTGGCTATCCATTAGTAGGTTAAATCACACCATAAAAAAGTGGGCGTGCACACAATTTCTTACACAATTTGAGGAGATTCATGTACCCTCACTAGATCCCATTTTAGCTGAATTATATATTTAAAACCACTGGTCTAATAAGATTAAGCAACTGATTATTCCTAAACACGGTTAATGAAAAGTGTGTGAATGAGAAACTCACATGGCAATGGGCACTAGAGCAATCTATAAGACCGGGTAAAATATGCCATACTCATCCACCTGGCAGGTCTTCCAAAGGCTTCAATTTATTAAGTAGAATTGTATTCTACTCATCCACTGGGTAAAATATACCATATTCATCCACCTGGTAGGTCTTCCAAAGGCTGCAATTCATTAAGTAGACTGTTCTTAATTGAACAGCATTTAATTCTGCTGCCATCTTAAATTTGCAGTATGTGAATGGAAGAAGATAGGCCACTTTGCTGAAGTGTACATTCTACTTACACACTTGATTTGATCACATTATTTTGCAGGTGTCTCTACTTCAGTTAATTGCATATTGGTGAAATGCATCATTTAAACTCAGTAGAAAACTGAAGTATTCAAATGATAGTCTCTTCAGTATAATTATTCCACATAAGTTGGAGTGCTGACAAAATGTTGTCCTTTATTTTTTTAATATAATAGCTTCAAGTATATTCAAGATTACATAACATTAAAAATGTCAACAAGATATGACAAATATAAAATGAAAATAATGAGATTAAAACTTTATGTGTTTAATTTTTCTCCATAGATTCACAACTAGTTTTTCTTATGAAGTCAGGTGACAAATTCCCAATGTCCTATACAGTTTTTTCAGGCTGATTTGAAGAACAAAGGAAAGTATCTTAAGAAAAGCCCCATAGAGACACGGTATTTTTGCTGATCAGTAACCTAGATGTAGATCTGTGAAAAAAAACACTGACTTTCTTTAATTGTTAAAGCAAAGAGAAAATGAAAGTTATTCGATTGAACAAAGGAAATGCATAACTTATTCTACATACTGTATTTGAATACTAACTTGACTTTTTTTCTTATAATTTGATCTCTTACCTGAGTAGATATTGAAAATTAAATACCAGTATCCTTTCACTAAACTCAAAATGTGAAGAATGCCGTCTTACTATTGGTTCATTCACTGACACAGCATCACACTGCTAAATTAATATTTCATATCGTACCATAATAAGTAGTACTATTTATTGAGCATTTACTCAGCCATGAAGCCTTTACATAGAACGTTGCTGTGGTAGACCGAATAATGGTTTTCCCATGTCCTGAACTTGTGAATGTTACTTTATGGCAGATTTGATTAAATAAAGATTCTTGAGGTGGGGAGATTATCCTGGATTATCTGGGCAGATCCAATGCCATCAAAAGCGTCTTTATAAGAGAAAAGGTGATGCGAAGATGGAACTGGAGAAAGTTGAAGATGCCATGCTGTTGGCTTTGAAGATGGAAGAAGGAGAGTCCATGAGCCACAGAAGGCAATGAATTCTCATAGCTTTTAGAAGCTGAAAGAGGCAAAGAATGGGTTGTCCCTTAGATAAGCCTCCAGAAGGAACCAGCCCTGCCAGCATCTTGACTTTAGCCCAGTGAAACTGATTTTGGACTTCTGGCCTCCATGACTGTAAGAGAATGTATCTGTGTTGTTTCAAGCAACTAAATTTGTGGGAATTTGTTACAAAAGCAATAGGACACTAACACAATTTCTAATTTCAGAACTACTCTGGAAGGATGGTATTATTGCTATACAACTACACACACGTTTATCAGATGAAGAAAATGAGACAGGAAGAGAGATTAAAAAAATAAATAACTAGGCAATGTACACAGCTACAGAATGATCGAGACAAGCTTGGCAGCTAGGTGTGACTTGAAGCCCACAGACCATTCTCCTCTATCATACTGGCTAATATGAACTGTCAAGGCATATTTCACTGTGTATTGTCCTAAAAGTTTCTTCTCCTGTTAATAAATAAAAAGAAGCAAATCAAAGTGTCCCATTTACATGTATTTATTTTAAAGGGAAAGTATTTGTTCAAAACAATGGGCTGATTGAACCATATACTTGCAGGGTTCTAGTGTGTTTCCATAAGGAGGCTTTTATATTCCAAATGAAACTCTTCTGTCCCTATAGGTATGGGAAATATAGTTACAATTCAGCTAGCAAGAATGGATTCTGGGCTGGGCACAGTGGCTCATGTCTGTAATCCCAGCACTTTGGGAGGTTGAGGTGGGCAGATCACTTGAGGTCAGGAGTTCGAGACCAGCCTGGCCAGCATGGTGAAACCCCATCTCTACTAAAAACACAAAAATTAGCTGGGCGTGGTGGTGCACACCTGTGGTCCCAGCTACTCGGGAAACTGAGGCGGGAGAATCACTTCAGCCCAGGAGGCTGAGGTAGCAGTGAGCCAAGATTGCACCACTGCATTCCAGCCTGGGCAACTGAGTGAGACTCTGTCTCAAAAAAAAAAAGGATTCTGCATGAAAACTCCATGGAGAGGAATTATAAACTGAAGAGTAGCTACTCCTAATGGAAGCATTGCACGATTGGTAAGGAGCTTGGCCTATGCCTGAAGGTTTAATATTTCTATGAAGGTGCTTTATAGTGGACATGTGATATGCTCCTCATCCAGGTTTCACAGGAGTTTCTCCCTTGCCAGCTAAATTAAAATTCAAAAAGAATTTTCCAGAAATATATTATTTGCGGTTGTATTTTGTAATGTTTGAGAAGTGCTGAGTTAAAAGATGGATTAATAAATCTTAGAAGCATAGAATGAAGCAAATAGTGAAAAAGTAAAATGTTTTATTTAATTGTGATACATTTATCTAATGTGTATGGGTTCCCTTCAAAGCCCCTGGAAGATCCTGGATTCTGCGGGAGATTACTAGATTTTTTGCGATTTGATCTTTATTCAAATGAAATCTTATAACTTCTTCTACCAGAGAGATTTTGACAATTTTAATGGAGGCATTTCAATAAGTTATTGAAACATCAGCATAGGAGGTAGTTTTAAACATTTGCAGAAAAGCATTTAGAGATTAATCTGGTAAAATAGTGACATCTTGTGGCAAGAATTGGTAACACAATTTCTAATGTTGAAAAAAAAATCAATATGAGGAAGCCAAGTAAAATGGAAGGGGAAAAAACATTAAATTTTTGTTCTTGTAGATAAAACGAATTGTTCTCATTTTAGCTTTTGGTTGTAAGAAAAAAATTCTGCGGTTTTGACTTATATGTTTCATAACAAAGACAAAAGAGTTTAATTTGGAAAATAAAAGCCCTCCTATGGAATAGACCAGGGTGCTGCAAATATTTTATTCCATCAACTCACTGTTTAGAACAAAAAATACTCTGCCTTTGAAGTTCGTGTAACAAGAGAAACTTTGATTTGTTTCTATTTTTTAAATAAAAATAGAGGAAACATGTTTTTCCCTTTAGTGCCCATAGCAGATGCTCTTGGAGATTTTGTCCACGTTTCCTCTGCTGACCCTTCGTGGCTCGGGTGGACTGAAATACATTGCATGCGTTATCTCTGCCTGGGGTCTATCTCTGGCTGCAGAAATGAGTCCTGCCTGTGCTGGGCAGTCAGGAATACCTGGAAGTTAGCAACCCCATGAACCACTCAGAAGCAATGGGGCAAAGGGATAAATAAATGCCTCAGCTTCTTCCCCCACCCCCTTAGTGGGACAATTCTGAATTGTTTTCTACTTGCTGTCTCAGGAGGACCTCAGCGGAACTAAACTCCAGCTGCCTACAACAGTAATTTGCACCTTTTATTGTCTTTCCTCTCTTCCTAACCTTCTCTGTGCTTCCTGGCGTCACTACCAAATAAACTATGTGCACTCAAATCATTGTCTCAGGGTCAGCTTTTGGAGAAATCCAAACCAAAACAACAACAACAACAAAAAACACCCAGTGATGTACCCAAGCTGTATATACACACATGTAAATGTGTTTCAAAGAAAAAAAAATGAGTTCTAAGCATTTTTACTAGTTTAATTAGCAACACATCAAAATGAAAAGAACAAAGACAAGTCTAGCCTATTTTGGTTTTATTGCAACAGTAAAGCCTTTTACAGCTGCTGGCAGCCCTGCTGCTATTCCTCTGGGGTCCTTCTCTTTATGGAAATGGAAGTTGGGAATTGCCTCAGTAAGGAAAGAGGGCATCTCTACTCCAGGGATTTTGTATCCATTCTAAAATCCCTGTAAGAAAACTTGAACTGGGTGCTGAGAGCTGGTTGAACCAATTAATTTACTAATTGGCTCAGGAATAATATATTAAGATTGCATACTTGAAGACCCAAGAATTAGAAATGTATCTTAGAAAATCTATTCATTCATTACGAGTTGTCTTTTTTTTTTCTTTAACAGCCAATTTAAGCCAATTTAGTCAATTATTTTTCTTCACTTTCAAGGGCATGTGAGAGGCAGAGAGACCAGTGAGTATCTCAATATTTTACACAAAACAGATCCCAGCCCAGGAGGTAATATAAAAAAAGATGGGGGTGCGGCTAGTAAGCATTTTGACCATCAATCACACATAAATTTCAACCTCTGGCCACAACTTTGCATCAAAAGTCAATTTATTCCGACCTGATGGCAATGGAGGGGCAAAAAAAGCTGTTTTATATTGGCATGTGGAAAATTACAAAATAAATCTCAAATGTATTCACCTGAACTCTTGGTCACAAACAAGTCAAACATGCTAACTACAGCATGTGACTAATAGCACTTTATATACCAAGTGATGTTGGTAAAGTCATGTTTTTATTTTCCTTTAAGAGAAAACAATATCCAAGCCAATTATTCATCTTCTCAAGTAGTAAATTTATGAAGTTTAGCGGTCATTAAACTAAAAAAAAAAAAAAAAAAAGAATTGATGTGCCCTGAGTTTCAGAACAATAAATGCCTTTTTTAAAACTACCATATATTCTAAAACCAAATCCCCATCTTGAAATCTATGAGTGCATCCTATTTTATTAGACTTCAGAATCCCAGAGTATCTTTCTCTCTGAAAGTATAATATTAATAGCGAGACATTGTGCCTAATATTTTACATGTATGATTTCATTTAATGCCTGTGACACTGTGGTACAGTTATTGTGATTACATACATTTTACAGACAAGAATGCTGAATATTTAGGAAAGCTGCCCAAATTCAAGTCTGTCTAACTGCAAATTCAAGCCCAACGAGATATCACTGCATTATAAACAAACACAAAATCTCAATGGCATATCACCGAAAACATTTATTTCTTACATGTCCGCACATCGGCTGATCTTGGTTGGGCTCAGCTGAGTGGCTTCAAGCTGCAGGTTGAATCCACCTCTGCTCCACATGTCACTCAACCCCGTGGGATCAGCAGACTAGCTGGACCATGGTATTCTCATGGTGATGACAGAAATGCAGAGGGTAAATGAAACACACAAGGTCTTGTAAGGCTTAAGCTCAGATCTGACACAGTGTTACTTCCATCCCCATTGGCCATAGCAAGTCAGGTAACCAAGCTCAAAGTTTAGGGGTAAGGAAGGAAGTATATTCCTCTTTTAGTGAAAGAACATGCAAAGTTACATAGCAAAGAGTGTGGATATAGGAAAGGATAAAATGTTGGAAACAAAAATTCAACATAACCCACTCACTATGTCAGTGGGCTTCCATAGTGGCATAATCGTTCATAAATCATTTGAGATGTATGTGTCCACAGTGAGGAAAGGGATGGCTTAACATTCTGATATACTCTGGAATGCTGAAAGAATATTAAATCTGATCAATTAAGCAAGACAGAGGTGATATATCTCTAAGTTCTGAAAATCTGAAGTCTAGAATCATTAACAGGTGCCATCATGTGCTAAATTATGAAGCAGATAAATTTGTCCTTGACATTGCTCAATCTCACCTCTAATCATCCCTGGTTTCATGCCTCTGTCTTATTATTTCTGCTGTCCCCCTAATAAAATATCCCTGTGAGCCCACTTCCCCTAAACTCAACCCTCTGCACTTCGAGGCTTCTCTATCTGATAGCTAACGCCATCTTTGATAGTGGCAGCTGAATGGGTGAATGGGTTTTTTGCTTAAGGACTTACACATTTTAACTAGGGATTCTTGGACACAGAGCATGTGAGCTTAAACAGTTGTTAAAAAAAAAACAACTTTGGAAATAAACTTTTATCTTCCAACAAATTTAATTAGAAATCCAAATTATTAAAAGATAAATGAACATATTATTATTCTACTATTGGTCAAATAATATTAATGTAATTATTAATAGTCTATTATTAGTTGACCGGGGGAGGGGGTGGCTAAAAGAGACAAAACCCATTTGTTCTCCTGGTCAGCCTCTCCTATTGTCCTTGGTGACCTGTGAATTTCTTCCACAGAATCCCCTGGTACTGAGAAGCACAATTTGAAAACCCAAAACATAAACTCTCATGTTAAGAATGTCTGGTAGATCCTCTCTTCTTTCCAGTCACAGTGAACCACTCACAACCTCTGTGAAAGCATAAAGCTATCTTGGTCCCAGGGCCAATGTGGTGGGATTTGAGTTGCGTGTGAAATTTGTTATCCCTTTAGCCTGCAACAGTGCCTGAATACTGACAATTGGATAATATTCCTTAGATCTAGGGCATTTTCTTGCCCAGGAGCCCCTCTAAAAGGGTAAAACCTCTGTAGAGAAATAATTCATCAGTCTATTAATACCTTAGCTTTAAACAGGTTTTCATGGATGGCCTACAGATGGCACAGGTAGGTGGGGTAGGAACTGTGAGACCTAAATATCCATGGAACATGGTGAAAAGTGGTCAGGAGAATCTGAAAAAAAAAAAATGAGCTGGAAAAAAGGGAGATTAAAGTGGAAAAGTGAAGTTAATTCAAAACAGAGGCAAGCTTTGTCTAACAAACACCTTTTCACAAAGCAAGCTCCAGCTAGTACCATATAGAGATCATTTTCTCTGAATACAGAGCTCTTAGGGGGTGCACGTTCATTTGCCTTCTGTGGGGAAAACCAAGTAGGTGGGCTTCCTTTGGATTCCATTCTTACTGTGGGATTTGTAAAAATTCTGATTGATCCAGAGCTCAAAGCCTTCTTTTCAAACCATATCTTTTTGGAATAAATTGCCCAAGGACGAAAATTATTTATCTCATTTTGTATAGATACTAGAAAGGAGGAAATAGATCAAATGGGCATAGATAGGGTTATCTGGTAGTTGTGTTACATCTAAAGTCAATCATATGGTAAATGATCAACTGTGCCTCATCAAGAGCAAAAATAATACAGAACTCATTGACTTACTATAGGATGACTTATTCTTTGGAGGTAGCATATACTATCAAGTAACAGGTGGTTGCTGAAAAGTTACAAATTCATAAGATATGAGAGGAATTTAGTGTTTCTCATAAAATTCTTCAGGACTTCACTGGAAACTCCAGTGTATTTGTTTAACTCAATTCAGCAAATATTTAGTGCCTATTTTGTACCAGGCACTGTGCTAGGTCCTGGAAAAGCAAAGATGAATAGGACATTCTCTCTGCCCTCAACATGCTCAAAATGGAAGTGAGGAAGACAGAAATATAAATGACTAGCTAGATTACAGTGTAATAGTGGCTACATTACAGGTATAAAAAGAGTGGTATGGGAATCAGCATAGGAAGGAATGATTTAGTCTTTGGCCATCAGAGAGAGAGAAAATGGCAGGTCAGGAGAGCCACCCTATACGGGAGCCTCTGTAGCTCGAATAGGCCTTGAAAAGCCATCAATGACTTAAAGATGCAGAAAGGCATTATTAGATTGGCTGTCCTGAAAAAGCATTCAGGCAGGAGAGAAAAGGAGTCAAATTAGTTAAGAGGTTCCTGCAATCAATCAGTCAACATCTGTTAAAATAGACTAAATGAAATGTGGAATTAGGAGACAGAGAAGAGATTTCTTCCAGGTGACCTCAGGAGAGAGATAAAATGAAACCTCTCCAGTACTCAAACAAGAGATACATAAAAGACAATCACTTGTTTACCTGTGTGAGAAAACTAAAATTTTCTAATTCCTATAATGCATTGCAGTAGTTGAGGTGCTGACCCTTGTTCCCTTCTAAGTAAGAAGGAAACCAAGAACTCCCATTTCAGGATAAGTCAAGCAGCCAATAGCAATAAGACCTGTCATAGGGAGACTCACGTCTTCAAATGAAACAGAACTGCAATATCCTCCTTCATAGAAATCCTTATATGAGATAGCTACCCTCCTGGCATGCCTGGCATGGCTATGAGAAACTTTCATTTGCATTAGACTTAAATGTCTTGACATCATGATAAATTTCTGAGGATTACTTTGTCACACATATACTATGCAAAGCACTGCGAAAATGGGTAGAAAATAGCATATTATTACTCCATGATCAGTGCCGGACAGCATGTAGTGGGTAAAGATGTTAACAGGATTGCAGATGTCACCCCATCAGTTTAGAACCTGCTACTGAATGCCAGCACGTGGAAGGCTACCTGGCATAGAGTAGGTACTCAAAGAATATTTGATGGGTGAATGAATCAAAAAGAAGTACAGATATCAAGAAAACGAAACTGACTTTTGTGATACTTGTTTCTGAAATGGTAAGAAAATACTAATGAACTCCCGCATAGGGTTGGAATCAAAAAGCATAATAAGTATTTTGTCAGATTTTCTGGTTATTTTTTTCATTTCCATCGTCTGCAGTTCAGAGTTCCATCAGAAGTGGGAATACGTTTCAATTCTTAGACAAATATATGAATTATTTCATCTTCTCGTACCTTAGTGGGGAAAAAGATTTTTTATGAATAAGCAAAATATGAAATTCGATTCATATACTCAGAATAAAATAAGATGAGAAAAATGCCTGAGGAATTATAGCAAATTATGGTATGTGTGAGTGGTCATTAATATCCTTACTGTTAAGTAGTGGGGCATAATCCCCTTCACAAAAAGAGAGCTGAATCTCAAAATTCTCCAGAAATAAAATTAAAATGTGACCCAATATGTCAAAACTTGGTGAACATTTTTATGACCCATCAATTGTATCATTGCAAGTCGTTAGAGGGAAGATTTTGATGAACACCAATTTCTACATCAAGAAAAATAAATGAGTCTCCATTTCTTTCCTTCCCTTTGTTCTCACCTTCAAGTTGTTAAGGTCTTTGAGAAGAATAAAAGATGACACTTCAGTAGCTCACAAATCAGACTTAACGGTTCCCATGTCGGTTTGAGTTTAGAAAAGATTACTTTCATCTAACAGCCCTCTCAGATACAGTACTACGGTGGGGTACTATGTCACCTCCAGAAATGATTTATACTGCATCCATCTAAATTTTAAAATATTATAGAACTCTGCCTTCTATCTATCTCCATGGTTTTAAAACAGCTCCCAACCGTGCCTTAACAACACAAAGAACAAAGAAAGGCATTTTTCCTATTCCTTAACTACTTAGAATCCTAAATTAAGTTCATCTTTCAAAAGAGGTTCAGAATAGAGGTCAAAATGAATGCACACACAGATGCAACTCTTCTCCTTGTTTTCAGTCACCGTAAAAGAAACGATCCAAACTTAAGGTTTAATCACTTTCATTTAAAAGTGTAAATGGAATGTAAGGGGCTCTCGTGAGGAATGCAAACATGAGTAATATCTTTTCTCAGTGAGCTCCCAATCTAGCCAGGACAACAAGAGATTATACAGATATTTAAAATGTACAGAATAATAAGATGATTGCTTTAGAAATGTGTCAAAAGTGCCAACAGTGCTAAGAGAGAGAAAGGATAACTTCAAAACTAACTAGAACTGGAAATGTAAGGCCATTCTTGGTCCAAAGACATGGGATAATCATAGTATCAGGGATTGTCAAGGAGATGTGAAGTGTCCCCTAGGAGTCAAGAGAGCAGTGTGAAAAATTCTGAAAAACTGAGTCTGGAATAAATAAGGGGTGACCTTGAGTGCTAGGGCCAAGAATTTAGAACTTATAATCAGTGAGAATGCTTCAAAGTGAGGAAATACGTTTCAGCTACAGTTTAATTTGGAAGCAATGTGAGGCTGGGATAAGGAGAGAGAGGGAGAGAGACAGATCCCATTCAAGTGGAGATTAACAAAATATCTATTATAATAAAGGCCCAGTAATGAGATTTGAAACCAAGGCCCCTGCAGAGGGAGTGAAAAGAACATTTCAAATTCACGAGATATAAAGAGACATAATCTCCAGGGTTTTATAAGTGCTGGAATGTGAAGACTAAATGGGTAGAGAAAAACATGAATTAGTTGTGAAGTCTGTGTGAGTAGGAAAATGGTGTGGCATTAATACAAATTGGGAAACCAAAAAAAATGGGGGGGGGGTACATGTGGAAAAGGAAGAGATAATTTGTTCAGATCTAAAATATGTTGAATTTCAGGCCCTATTGGAGCAATCAGGGTAGGAATTCCCTCTTTGGCTCAATGCCATGACCTTCAATAGATCCATTCAATTTTGTGATTTCATCCATGTGTAAGAAGAAATTAGAGTTTATCACAGGCTGGGTATTGCCAACGTCCACCTGCAATGAGGTCAAGGAGAGTGAGTATTTCAAATTACTAGCAAAAGTGGTATTCAGATGGCTGCTCTTGGAGTCTAGGTTGGACAGGTTAAAAGAACAGCCCTGTGATTTATTACCCTATATCAAATCTCCTTACTTCTCCTGATTTCTGTATTTTTTCTTAATTTGTTACCTAGAATCACTCCATCTTTTTCTTCAAGCCTATCAGGTCTATCCTAGTTTTTCACCTTGCCACCAGCCCTTGTAGATTAGTATGCTCGTAGATGGGTAAAATTGAATCAGGGTTTCCAAAATATTGTGTCTAAAGTGGACTTCGGAAAACATCATTTGTGTCAGACTAAGGAAGGAAGTAAAAAAATGGCACATTAGCAAAGCAAGATTTTCTCTCAACCATATCACCATCACAGAAAGAGAAGAAAGCGTGGGGAAACAGGAGGAGGAAGAATGGGAGGAGGAAAAAAACAAGAAGAAGGGAAGGAGGAAGGAAGAAAGGAAGAGAGGAAGGGTTTTAGAATGATTTTTATTGAGGCACACTAGAATCACAAATATGATTGTCTTCAATAATTCAAGTCAACGTGGAGGCAAGAAATCCAGATATACCAGTCCTCAATACCATTAATCCGATGAAGCAAATCTTCAGTCATTAATTCTGTTTCACCCATATAGACCCTACTTAGAACTGTCAGACGTAGAAAATGGAGATCTTGAATTTAAAAATTTTAGTATTAATTTGAGTTTTTGTGAGAACTAGAACAACTTATTTCCCTTTTGAGCCTTAATTATCTTGCATATAAAATAGTTATAATAACAGTCACCTTATAATGTTACTTTAAAATAAAATACGTGTATGTGTGCTTATGTGTTCCCCACCATAGAATTCAACATAGTGTCAATAGTTATAATAACAGTCACCTCATAATGTTACTTTAAATTAAAATATATGTATGGGTGCTTATGTGTTCTCCACCATAGAATTCAACATAGTGTCAATAACTTCTAGTTCACTTCCTTACAAAATTAGTTAGAATTAAATAAAATAATGTGTTTGGAGGCGCCTGGAAAATGGTAGATTAGCTCAACAAACTTACAAAGTAATAAAATGATACTTGCAAAAATAGCTTTAGCTATGTACATATCCTCATGATTCATTTTATGCTGACATTGAGAATGAACTTGTTTTACTCAATAATACCTTGAAGACTTATTGAAGTTCTAAATATTCTACATGCAAAAACAAAATTATACTGCGTTCCCTAGAGTATTTTCAATCATGATAAAACACCATCTAACTGCAGTGCATACTTTTTAGATGCAAGCCATATTTGACTTTGAAACTATGCTGACACAGAGAGAAAATGCAGTGTTGATTAGCTTTCTAAGCCCCGCTAGATTTTCAAGATAATCACAGTCTACTCCACATTTTAGTTGTATAAATGTGGCCTTAATCTGTATTGATGTGACCTCCAAAACTTAAAATGGTTTCAAACCCATGGACCTCTGACCTCTGGTGGTAGTTAATTGCAAATGGTCTTCATGTTCATATACACACAGAGTGTTACTTTCACATTAACTAAATAATATGTCTCATGAATATTTGTGCTGTTTCAAATATTCCTTGCTATTGGGATTCATACAATAAAATACCATTGCAAAGCATTTGTGTCAGAAAAAAACTCTTGCTTTCAAGTGACAGAAGCCCAATTCAAACTAAAAACGAAATTTGGGGATGCACATGCCTGAGAAGAATATGGATAAATCTGAGCATGCATGAATAGATCTAGTGGCACAAACCGTGAATATAGGACTCCATCTCTTTAAATAGCTCAGCTTTATTTCCTGCCTTTGAGCTTTATTCTCATGCATACTTTAACACTGTGTAGGTGGTTGCCAGCAGGTACAGGTTTATAAAGGCAAATCCCAACAGATAAAAGGGACTGCCTCACTCTCAACAGTCCCAGCAAAGGTTCTGAAACTGTCTCAAATTAGGTAGCCCATGTCCATCGGGGAGGTAATTACTGTGATCCGGGATATGGAATACTTTGATAGGCCAGGCCTAAGATACATACCCACCACTGCAGCCAAGGGTAGAGTCTAAACCACCCAACGTGAATGGACCAAGAGTAAAAAAGGGAGGGATGTTTTACAATAGGAAAATTGGGGTACTGGTACCTCAATAAGGGGAACGGATGCTGACCAGCAAAAATATGATGGCCATTAGAGCTTTGTAGAATACATAGTGGTCACTTACAATAACACATTTTCTCAGTATGTGTGGCTCTTAAAGTGTTTTGATCCTTAAAAGGAAATTCTCGCATTTGAAAAGCTTGAGAATCACTAAATCAATTCTTTTTTCTATAGGAGTATATGGACTGATATAGATCAAATACATGGATGAGTAACTGAAGTTTCTGTCTCTCAATTTAGTTGATCAGTGTAGTGAGTATGATGCCTGAGATATCTGCTTTGAAACTTCTTTTGCCTATGAGTCACTAGCTCAGTGAGTTTTCTCGGTCCATTAGGTAACTTCACGAAGCATTGCCTTCTCTAGGGAGCAGAAAACAGCATGAAAAGAGAATCTCACAAAGCACATTTTCAGCAAGAATTTTTGAATTGAAGTGTTTATTCCGGAATCAACTGAAGTATCCAGGTTAGGTGCTTACAGAATGTGTTTATGAATTTCCTTAATGCTAATTTGGAATTAGTTATGCATTCTACATATAAAGGCCTTTACACTTACTTCCATGAGATAAGTTAACACAAAGTAATTTTATGAGGTTAATTATGATGGTGAACTCCAAATGAGCACAATTGTTAGTATCGTTACATACTCCTGAGTGGCAAGTGCTCCCCTTCCCCTCCCATACTTTTCTAGCTACTTGGAAGTTCATTCTTCCATGGAAGGAAAATCTGTAGTGTCATAAGAGATCATTCACAATTACTTTATGCATAAGGTTTTTTTTATATAAAAGTAAGTACTTGCATGAGAAATCCTATTTTCATCACTCATCCTTTCAGCCATGTTGAGCCTTGTGGTTTAAATCTCATATAATGCTACATAAATGACAGGCTCCTGTCTATTCACAAAATCATACTATCCTTCAATTTCACCATAATGCTTAGACCTCCAAATCTTCTTCCTTCACACATTGCAGCTAAGTAGTTTAATCTTAATAATTTAGTTTTTCATTAAAGAAGATTCTGATTTTTTCTATTTTTTTTTTTTTTTTTTTGAGATGGAATTTCACTCTTGTTGCCCAGGCTGGAGTGCAATGGCGCGATCTCGGCTCACCACAACCTCCACCTCCTGGGTTCAAGCGATTCTCCTGCCTCAGCCTCCCAAGTAGTTGGGATTACAGGCATGCACCACCAGGCCCGGCTAATTTTGTATTTTTAGTAGAGACGGGGTTTCTCCATGTTGGTCAGGCTGGTCGCAAACTCCCAACCTCAGCTGATCCACCTGCCTCGAGGCCGATCCCACTTTGGCCAATCCCAAAGTGCTGGGATTACAGGTGTGAGCCACCGCGCCCGGCCTCTGATACATTTTAACTAAAAAAAGTTGATTGTACAAAACAATAATTCAAATGATATTTGCAAACAACCCAAATTTATTCACTTTTTTCTTCTCCCTTTCCTCCTCGTCTTTTAACAATTCTTCTTTTTAAATTTATTATTTTTAATTGACAAATAGAAATTGTATAAATTTATAATATACAGCATGGTTCATATATATATAAACATACATTGTGGAATGATTAAATCAAGTTAATTAACATGGGCATTACTTCACATACTTACTGATATGATTAGGTTTCGTGTCCCCACCCAAATCTCATCTCGAATTGTAATCCCCATAATCCCCACGTGTGGAGGGAGGTACCTGGTGGGAGGTGATTGAATCATGAGAGTGGTTTCTTCCATGTTGTTCTCTTGATAGTGAGTGAGTTCTCATGAGATCTCATGGTTTTATAAGGGGCTCTTCCCCTCTTGCTTCTCTCTTCTCTCTCCTGCCACCTTGTGAAGAAGGTGCCTGCTTCCCCTTCCACCATGATCCTAAGTTTCCTGAGGCCTCCCCAGCCATGCGGAGCTGTGAGTCAATTAAACTTCTTTCCTTTATAAATTACCCGGTCTCAGGTAGTATCTTTATAGCAGTGTGAGAACAGACTAATACACTTGCCTTTTTTATGGTGAGAACATTAACATTTACTCTGTTAGGGATTTTCAAATATATCATATATTATTATTAACTATAGTCACCATGATGTACAATAGAGCTCTTGAACTTATTTCTCCTATCTAACTGAAATTTTGTACCTTTGACCAACATCTCCCCACTTCTCCTGCCCCCAGCCACTGGTAACCACTATTCTACTTTCTGCTTCCATGAGTTAGACAGCCTTATTAAATAAATCTTTCTTGATGCTTCTCTTGTATAGTGTTACATATGTCTACATTTCTATGACTTTTATTTGAAAGTCTAAAATCACATTTTTCTAGCAACATGAATGCATTTGGAGGCCATTATCTTAAGTGAAGTAACTCAGAAACGAAAAGTCAAAAACTGCATGTTCTTACTTATAAGTAGAAGCTAAATAATGTGTACACATGGACATTGAGTGTGGAATGATAAACATTGGAGACTTGGGAGAGTGGGAGGGTGAGAGGTGGGTAAGGGATGAGAAATTACTTAATATGTACAATTAACATTTTTCAGGTGATAGTTACACTAAAAGCCCAGATGTCACCACTACACAACATATCCATGAAACAAAACTGCACTTGTACCCCCTAAATTTACACAAATAAAAAATAAATAAAATGATGTATTTTGTCACCCAGTTAAGGAAACCCAGAAAACTTACTTGTCACCTTGTTTCTCACAGTATGTTTTTTTCTTTTCTTTTCTTTCTTTCTCTTTCTTTCTTTCTTTCTTTCTTTCTTTCTTTCTCTTTCTTTCTTTCTTTCTTTCTTTCTTTCTTTTTTAAGGTGGGAGTCTTCTTCTATTGCCCAGGCTGGAGCGCAGTGGCACAATCTCAGTTCACTGCAACCTCCACCTCCGGGGTTCAAGTGATTCTCTGCCTCAGCCTCCCAAGTAGCTGGGACTATAGGCATGCACCACCACGCTTGGCTAGTTTTTTTGTTTTGTTTTTTGTTTGTTTGTTTGTTTGTTTTGTATATTTAGTAGAGACGGGGTTTCACTATATTGGCCAGGCTGGTCTTGAACTCCTGACCTCATGATCTGCCCGCCTCGGCCTCCCAAAGTGCTGGGATTACAGGCATGAGACACTGCGCCCAGCCTTTCTCATATTATTTTTAAATGCATCATTCCTAGTATTGTCTGGACATATTCATTTACATTCCTATCTGTCATTCTAATCCCTGCATGTGTTTTAGTCTTAACTCTACACTTAAAATGCATTTGGTGCTCACCCACTGGTCCTTTCTCTAGTCATCCATTAGTTGGCTGAAGTTCATCCCCTTGTACTTTTCTCAAGAAGAGCTCATGATAACAATATCCCTTTGCAGTCTTGCATATTCAACCCTGAGTCCAGCAAGCCTATGGATGCCATTTTTCCAACAGCATGTGTTCCTCTTTCTGTCTGTGTCACATTTTGGTAATTTTGCAATATTTCAAATGTTTTCATTATTATTATATCTGTTATGGTGATTTGTGATCAGTGATCTTTGATGTTACAACAACAATTGTTTTAGAGTGCCACAAACTATGACCATGTAAGATGTGTGTGTTCTGACTGCTCCACCAACTGGCCATTCTCCCATCTCTCTGCCTCTCTTCGGGCCTCCTTATTCCCTGAGAGTCAACAATATTGAAATTAGGCCAACTGATAAACGTACAATGGCTTCTAAGTGTTCAAGTGAAAGGAAGAGTTGCCCATCTCTCACTTTAAATCAAAAGCTAGAAATGATTAAATTTAGTGAGAAAGGTATGTCAGAAGCTGAGATAGACTGAAAGCTAGGCCTCTTGTGCCATACAGCCAAGTTGTGAATGTAAAGAAAAAGTTCTTGAAGGAAATTAAAAGTGTTACTCCAGTGAACACACAAATGACAAGATGGTGAAACAGCCTTATTTCTGATATGGAAAAAGTCTGACTAGTTTGCGTAGATCAAACCAATGCCAACATGCCCTTAAGGCAGCGGTCCGCAACCCCTTTTTGGCATCAGGGACCAATTTCGCAGAAGACAATTTTTCCACAAACCAGAGTTGGGCAGGGGATGGTTTCGTGATGAAGCTGTTCCGCTTCAGATCATCAGGCATTAGTTAGATTCTCATAAGGAGCACGCAACCTAGATCCCTTGCATGTGCAGTTCACAGGGTTTTGGGCTCCTGTGAGAATCTAATGCTGCCGCTGATCTGACAGGAGGTAGAGCTCAGGTGACAGTGCTCGCTCCCCTGCCACTCACCTCCTGCTGTGTGGCCCGGTTCCTAACAGGCCACAGCCTGGTATTGGCCTGTGGCCCAGGGGTTGGGGACCCCTGCCTTAAGCCAGAGCCTAATACAGATCAAGGCCCTAACTTCAATTATTTGAAGTCTGAGAGAGGTGAGAAAGTTGCAGAAGAAAAGTTGGAAGCTATCAGAGGTAGGTTCATGAGGTTTAAAGAAAGAAGCCATCTCCATAACATAAAAGTGCAAGATAAAGCAGCAAGTGCTGATGGCAAAGCTGCAAGAAGTTACCTAGAAGATCCAGCTAAGACATGTGGTAAAGGTGGCTACACTAAAGAACAGATTTTCAATATAGATGAAACAGCGTTCTATTGGAAGAAGATGCCATCTAGGACGTTCACAGCTGGAAAGAAGTCAATGCCTGGCTTCAAAGCTTCAAAAGACAGCCTGACTTTCTTGTCTGGGGCTAATACAGCTGGTGATTTTAAGTTGAAGCAAATATTTATTTACCATTCTAAAAGCCTTGTGCCCTTAGGAATAATGCTAAATCGACTCTGCCTGTGCTCTACAAGTGGGACAACAAAGCATGGATAACATATGTGTTTACAGTGTGGTATACTGAATTTTTAAGCCCACTGTCAAGAGCTACTGCTCAGAAAAAAAAAAAATGATTTCTTTCAAAATATTACTGCTCATTGACAGTGCATTTGGTCACCCAAAACCTCTGATGGAGATGTGCAAGGAGATTAATGTTGTTTTCATGCCTGCTAACACAACATTCATTCTGCAAACCATGCATAAATGAGCAATTTTGACTTTTAACTCTTATTATTTAAAAAATACAGTTTGTAAAACTATAGCTGCCATAGATGATAATTTCTCTGATGGATCTGTACAAATACACCATTTCTAGATGCCATTAAGAACATATGTGATTCATGAAAGGAGGTCAAAATATCAACATTAAGAAGAGTTTGGAAGAAAATGATTTTAACCCTCATGAATGACTTTGAGGCATTCAAGACTTCCACTGAAGGTGTGGTGGAAATAGCAACAGAACTAGAATAAGAAGTGAAGCCTGAAGATGTGACTGAATTGCTGCAATCCCATGATAAAACTCGAATGGATACGTTGCTTAGTGTGGATGGGCAAAGAAAACAGTTTCTTGAGATGGAATCTACTCCTGGTGAAGATTCTGTGACCACTGTTGAAATGACAACAAAGGATTTAGAATACTCTATAAAATTAGTTGATAAAACAGCAGCAGGTTTTGAGAGGATTGACTCAAAATTTTAAAGAAGTTCTACTATGGATAAAATTCTATCAAACAGCATCACATGCTACATAAAAATCTTTCCTGAGAGGAAGAGTCAATTGATGCAGCCAACTTCATTGTTATCTTATTTTAAGAAATTGCCGCAGCTGCCCTAACCTTCAACAACCGCCACCCTGATTAGTCAGCAGCCATCCACATCAAGACAAGACCCTCCCCCAGCAAAAAGATTATGACTCTCTGAAGGCTCAGATGATTGTTAGTATTTTTAAGCAATAAAGTATTTTTAAATTAAGGTATGCATATTATTTTTAAAGACATAATGCTATTGCACACTTCATAAACTACAGTATAGTATAAACACAACTTTTATATACACTGGGAAACAACAAATTTTGTGAGACTTGCTTTATAGTGATATTCACTTTATTACTGTGGTCTGAAACCAAACCTGCAATATCTCTGAAGTATGTCTGTATGTTCTACTGCCTTTACATTTGAAGGACAACTTGGCTAGATATAACATCTTTAGCTCATTCTTTAGTTCCTTGAGTAATTTATGAGACACTCTCCAGTTTCTTTTGGCCTGCACTGATACTATGAAGAAATCTGAGGTAGCCTGAGTGACTTGAACTTTTTGCCTGGTTGTCCAGTGTACTGTTTCTTTAGCTTTAAGTTTCAGTAAATTTACCAGGACATGCTTTAATGTAGACCATTCTATGTCACTGTTTTCCTGGCATGCAATGTAAAGATTGTCTTTCGTTTCAGGAAAGTTTCTTGAATTACATATTTAAATATTTGTCCCATTCCATATTTTGTTTTTCTCCTCTGGGAGTTCTTTTTCTGTCTTTATAACTATTTTTTTCTCTCCAATCTCTTTTAACTATTTTGATACTTCTGCATCATTAGATTTGCTAGTTTTACTTCTATCTTCTGTTTCCCTACTTCTTGTTGGCTACAATGTATATAACAATGTCTATGATCTCTTGCTTTCCTTCCAATTCTGTCTTTATTTCTATCATTCTGCCATTTTTTTCCAAATTTTTTTTTTTTTTTTTTTTTTTGAGACGGAGTCTCACTCTGTCGCCAGGCTGGAGTGCAGTGGCGCAATCTCGGCTCACTGCAACCTCCGCCTCCTGGGTTCAAGCGATTCTCCTGCCTCAGCCTCCTGAGTAGCTGGGACTACAGGCACGTGCCACCATGCCCAACTAATTTTTGTATTTTTAGTACAAACGGGGTTTCACCATGTTGGCCAGGATGGTCTCTATCTCTTGACTTCGTGATCCATCTGCCTCAGCCTCTCAAAGTGCTGGGATTACAGGCGTGAGCCACCGTGCCCGGCCTTTTTCCTAATATTCTATCATGTTCTGTCAACTCACTTCTTTATCTTCCTGATGTCTGTCCATTTTTTCCCTGAGTTCTTATATTACATCTTTGTGACTTTTCTTCAGAGAGGCAATTGCTTCCATTATTAAAAAAAAAATTGTCACCATCATAGGTCACCATATTTGGTCACCAAACATTTGGTCATCATCAGAAGTTGGGTTCCCTCTGAAGAAAACAAAGGTGTGAGGGCAAGTTGTAATTTGGGAGATAATCCCAAGAAATATTGGGGTGAGTTTGATAAACTGAGACCAGGAAGGGATGACAGTGAATGCAGAGTGCATGAATGAGTCAATTACTGCTATAACAAGTGGATCCCAACCCCTCTGAGTTCCTCTAGGAGACTTTGTAAAACAGGGATTATAAAACTTTAACACGCATACAAAGCATCTGGGGATTTTTAGAAAACACAGGTTCTCATTCAGCAGGTCTGAGATAGGGTCTGAGATTCTGCATTTCTCATAAAACAATCCCAGACAATGCTGAGTAACAGGGATGCAGAATTCATCTCAGCACTGTGCCTCCCTCACATTTCCCAGGGTGAGGCAATTCCTGTCTGTAATTGGTTGAGGAATGTTCCTGGGGCTATAAGCTCTCCGGCACTTTCAGCTTGCTCTGCCTGTCAGAAAATCAGCCAGAGAAAGCTGTCATGAAGTCAAAGAGGCATGCAGCAAAAAGTCGTCAGCCTGTCTAGAAACTTTGAGTGCAAAGGGGATGACGCATCTGCTACTCACACTTTTCATCAGTTCTAAGGCAACATTTTTCTGGAGAATGTTCTTTATGTGTCAGTAAGTTTTACTCCTCTATGATACAATTTTTTATATAATATCTCTGTGCCTGTTTTTTCTATTACTCATAATGAAATAGATTATATTCTCCTGAGGTCAGCTATTTCTAGTACTAGAAGTAAGGCTGGATAATGGGCAAAGGCAACTTCACAAATCAAAGGCTAAATCTCTGCTACTACCGTAAGGACAAATTACTTCCTACAATTATGATTCCCCTTTGTGATCCATTGTGCAGCCCCAGCTCCTTTACTTCTCTGACCCACATTGGGCCTTTTGAGCTTCTGCTACCAACCAAGCCAATTGACGCATTTCCTGCATCTATGGTTACAAACAATGAGTATCACTTTAGCACATCCAAGTAAGTCCCTCACCTTCTTTCAGTATATTTTTTCTGGAATTTTCTGAGATCTTCCTCTATTGGCTCTTCTCATCATTCTTAATGACTTATTCTGTTCACTACCTCCTATACAGCTTATACTCAGCCTCAGCTTCATTTGATAGGCTTACATAAATGCATATAAATATAATACATATATATAAATATATTAATATAATGTATTTTGGAATATGAAGATTATTTGTCTCCTGGTTTCATTCAAAATGGGATTTGTTAACATTTTCTCCCCTTCTTGCTTTTTTAATATTTTCAGGAGAAAACAGAGAAAGGCACTCACACTATTAGTTTTCAAACACTAATTGAGTCATCTTATGTGCCAGGCTGATCACAATGCAATTAAAAGTGAATATGACACTGTCCCAGGCCTCAACTTGTTCCCAATCCTGTACATTGACTGTCAGTGCAACATGGGTAAAACCATTAGACTTCTCTAACCTTCAATTTTCCACATATGAAATCAAGATATTTAAATATTTTAGTATATAACATCTATAAGGCATACTATAGATGGATAAAATATTGTAAATTAATTTATACACATGTTGAGAGATGATTCTTTTATTTATTTAGGAGGATTTAAAGAATTTAGTTATCTAAATGCCAGTTAACACGTAGGAGAATAAGGCAACCCCAGTAAGAAAGAACAACTGTTTTTCATACTTGCTTAATATAGACAAGAGGCAATTGGTTTAAATTAGAGTAAAAGTTTTTCGTAGTTACATATTAGAAAAAATTATTTCACTTTTTATACTTTATTTTTTAATTGATCATAATAATTATACATATTTATGGGGAATATAGTGACATTTCAATACTGTATAGTGACCAGATCAGAGTAATTAGTATATCCATCATCTCAAACATTTATCATTTATTTCTGTTGGGAACAGACAGGATTTCGTTTTATGACTGAATAGTATTCTACTGTATATATGAGACACATTTTCTTTATTTATCTGTTGTTGGACATTTAGGTTGATTCCATATCTTGGCTATTGTGAATAGTATTGTAATAAACATGAGGCTGTAGCTGTCTGTTCAACATACTGATTTCCTTTTCTTTGGATAAATACCAAGTAGTGGGATTACTGGGTCATATGGTAATTCTATTTTTAGTTTTTTGAGAAATGTCCACACTGTTTTCCTTAATGTCTTTACTAATTTACAGCCGTTTTCTCTGCATCCTCACCAGCATTTCTTATTTTCTGTCTTTTTGATAATAGCTATTCTAACTGGGATAAGATGATGCCTCATTGTGGTTTTAATTTAAATTTCCCTGGTAATTAGTGATGTTGAGCATTTTTTCATACTTGTTCACCATTTATTTGCCTTTTTCTGAAAAATCTCCATTCATATCCTTTGCCCATTTAAAAATAATATTATTGCTTTTTACTGTTGAGTTGTTTGAATTCCCCGTATATTCTTGATATTAGTCTTTTGGATAATTGATATTTTATAAATTGTGCGTGTTTTAAATGTATAATGTGATAAGGTTTTTTTTTTAAGTCTGGCTTCATTTATTAAGCATGATGCACTTGAGATTCATTCATGTTATTATGTCCAAGCTTCTTTTGTGACAGCAAAACCCTTGGCAACAATTTGGTAAGTTTTAAACACATTAGCCAGGTGTGGTGGCTCACACCTGCAATCTCAGGCCGAATCGGGCAGATTGCTGGAGCCCAAGAGTTTGAGACCAGCCTGGGCAACAGGGCAAAACCCAATCTCTACAAAATATATAAAAATTAGACAGGCATCGTGATGCGTGCCTGTGGCCCCAGCTACTCAGGAGGCTGAGGCAGGGGAATCACCTGAGTCTGGGAGGTCGAGGCTTCAGTGAGCTGTGATTGCACCACTGCACTTCAACCTGGGCAACAGAGCGAGACTCTGTCTCAAAACAACAACAAAAACATGACTACAATCAAGAAAATGAACATATTCATCGCTCTCAAAAATGATTTATTTGTAAATATCTACAATGGCTAGATGTCATGGAAAGGTAGATTTTTCACTCAATTGAAGTAATAATTGTATTATAATAATCAAATCTAATCTGAAAAAAAGCATGGACCACCAAAGATATGGATTTATTGTCATTTGACATGTTCAGTGAGGTAGGAGTTTTTAATTATGGTTCTCAAGTAAAACAGAACAACACACACACATACGCACACACGAGAGAGTGATTATAAAGATCATAGAGTTGGCCGGGTGTGGTGGCTCATGCCTGTAATCCCAGCACTTTGGGAGGCCGAGGCAGGCAGATCACCTGAGTTCAGGAGTTTGAGACCATCCTGGCTAACATGGTAAAACCCCGTTTCTACTAAAAATACAAAAAATTAGCCGGGCGTGGTGATGCTCACATGTAATCCCAGCTACTCAGGAGGCTGAGGTGGAAGAATCGCTTGAACCCGGGAGGCGGAGGTTGCAGTGAGCTGAGAGCATGCCATTGTACTCCAGCTTGGGCAACAAGAGTGAAATCCCGTCTCAAAAAAAAAAAAAAAAAGATTATACCGTTATGAGTTATGGAGGCTGAGAAGTCCCACGATCTGCCATCTGCAACCTGGAGACCCAAAAAGCTAGCGGTGCAGCTCCAGTCCAAGTCTAAAGGCCTGAGAACCAGGAGTACCAAAGCAAACCTATGCCAAGTGCTTGTGCGTGAACTATTTATAACTATTTTGAACTAAGAATAATTTGCAGCCCAGCAGTGGTATGTGGACCATGACTTGAGCAGCATTGAATTTGAAAATAAACAATCTTGTTTTCTTACACACACACCACACAAATATACACACAAAAATAAACTCTCATTCTATGAACTTTTCTGTATTGCCACACTGAAGTTTCTAGGTATTTATATCTAAGAGAATATAGGTTTCCCAATCTTCTATCCTTGATGACACAGGGACAAAAACTGGCTTCTTCTATTACTCCACTTCCCTTGAGAGTTTTCCTACATTTTATAGCTAATAAGAAAAATGTTATAATTCTAAAAAAGAAAAACAAATAAGTCCTGTCTGTCGTATCACAGTGTTTTCTAGAATTACCTTGCAGCAAAAACCGCAAAGTCTACCAAAACATTTAGTTAGACATAAATCTTTGGTTCTTGGAAACCTAAAGTTTTCCTTCTATTGCATGGGTTCCTAGAAGACACTTTTTCCTCTAGACATGGATATTCTCATGGTGGGTCTACATATGTTTTAACAAGTGGGAGACATAAACTTTGCTATGATCCCATTTTTGTCTTGAAGTTTTTCATTCTTCACTTACATCCCAGCATGTCAAACGGGAACTAACCACTATTATTTATTACTTAGAAATGAAAGAGCAACAGTAAGTATGTATATTCTTCTAGCCAACAATTAATTTTTATTTGACTGCAAGTGAGCCACTCATAGTTATTAAACACTGGCTATAATAAAAATAAATACAATTATTGCACAAGCATCATATATTATTAAACCATTTTTCAATGAACAGCTTTGAGTTTTTAGAATCATTGACTCTTGGACCTAGAAGACAGTTTTAAAAATTCTATATCACAATCTAAGTTTTTCAAAATCAATATTATAAACAGTACATTATCATTAAGATAATTTGGAAAATATGCAAAGACAAAAAAATCACATCTAGTCCCATTATCTCAATATAGTCTCTTTGAGTATTACACGTCCTTTCTTCTAGCTTACTTTTTATGCAAAAATGATTCGTTTATTAAAAATGTAACAGTAAGTAATACTACATACAATATTGCTTAATGATTTTTCTCTTAATATTAAAACAGAAGTATTTTTCTACACTATTACATAATCTTCACAAATGGCATTTTATATAGTTCTGCAGTGCCAAGACCAGCTCGGTTGGTCATGGAGACCCTAACCCAGCGGTGCTAGAGGAATTAAAGACACACACACAGAAATACAGAGTGTGGAGTGGGAAATCAGGGGACTCACAACCTTCAGAGCTGAGAGCTCCGAACAGAGTTTGACCCACATATTTATTGACAGCAAGCCATTGTTTCTATAGATTGTAGATTAACTAAAAGTATTCCTCATGGGAAATAAAGGGATGGGCCGAAATAAAGGGATGGGCTCTGGCTAGTTATCTGCAGCAGGAACATGTCCTTAAGGCACAGGTTGCTCATGCTATTGTTTGTGGTTTAGGAATGCCTTTCAGTGGTTTTCCACTCTGGGTGGGCCAGGTGTTCCTTGCCCTCATTCCAGTAAACCCACAACCTTCAGCGTGGGCATCATGGCCATCATGAACATGTCACAGTGCTGCAGAGATTTTGTTTGTGGCCAGTTTTGGGGCCAGTTTATGGCCAGATTTGGGGACCTGTTCCCGACACTGCAAAATAATTTCTCTAATGCTATATCCCAGATTAAACATTCTTTTTTATCTTCTTTTAATTAATATTTAATGATACATTAATTTTCATGATCATAAATTACACTGAACTTAGTAAATTATGCAAAAAATGATCTTGACTCTGCAATGTCACTTACACTAACTCTTTCATTTTTTATGGTATGTTTTTCACTCTACAGGTAGAATAAAAATTAAAGTTTAGCCCAACCCGGTGACTTCATTAAGTCTTAATTTAAATAATTTAAACTGAGTTTTATTTGAATGGGCCCAGATTTCAGATTTTCCTTGCATCTACTATTGTTTCTAAGAAGCTCACAGGGTTTACTCTACCTCATGGCATTGTGGGAAGACAGTGTTGTCCATAACATGGTATTGATCTGGTCCCATCCTTGGGTGCTCTATTGGTACTTGCTGCTGAAGATTTTGGCTGATGCAACTTGTGGACTGCTCTTCCGGACAACTTGGCTCTATCTTAGTTCTCAGGGGTGCCTATGAAACCCCTCAAGAAGTCTCAGTATGTGTCAGTTGGCTTTAGTAGCATGATAAAATATTTTTAAATTTAGGGGCTTAAAATAACTATCTAGCTCATGATTCTGCTGGGCACTTCAGTGTCTGGACCAGGCTCAAGGAATTTCAGTTGGGTTGTTCATATATTCATGGTTAGTTGGCATGTCAATGGATAACCGATTGGCCTCACCATTCAAATGTCTGGTGGTTGACAGGTACAACAGGAGTTACTAGCCCATCTACCTTTGGTTATCTGGCGGGCTAGCTGGAGGTTTTCATGTTGCCACTGAAAAAAAAGCAGCTATTACAAAAGCAGACAGAGGGGAAAACTCCACTGTGCAATTGCTTTTCAACTCACTTTTCAAGTTTACATAATATTTTCTAATGTCCCATTGGCTAAAGCAAGTGTAGGGGTACACTATTAAAGGGCATGGATAGATGGAAAGAAATAATTTGTGGCCATTTTTATAAATTACAACATGCTGTGATTGCCATTCAGTTACCAAGTGGGCCAGGCGCTGTGGCTCACATCTGTAATCCCAGCACTTTGGGAGGCCAAGGCGGGCAGATCACCTGAGGTCAGGAATTCGAGACCACCCTGGACAACATGGTGAAACCCTGTCTCGACTAAAAATACAAAAACTTTTCTGGGCATGGTGGCACGTGCCTGTAATCACAGCTACTCAGGAGACTGAGGCAGGAGAATCGCTTGAACCCAGGAGACAGATATTGCAGTGAGCTGAGATCGCACAACTACACTCCAACCTGGGCAACATGGTGAGACTCTGTCTCAAAAAAAATTAAATTACCAAGTGCCATAGTAACCCACTCTGGTATACTAACCAATTAGACTAGGTAACCTGTTGGGGGCATATGGAAATAGTGCCATTTAAGACCCAAGGGCAGCTCTGGAGTACTAGCTCTAGTTTTCTCTGTCTAATCACTCCATCGTCCCTTGTTTCTGGGATAAGTGGGGAAATGACCCCACCTCAGGCTTATCTTCAACCTCTCCTATATACATCCTGTCTACCTGCCAGGATTCTTAGTTGCAGACAACAGGATCTGCTAATTTAGGCATAAAATGCATATCAAAATATGTTAGGCAGATACTGTGAGAGGACCAAAGAAAGGACCTATATACTGTAGTCCCAGGATCAAAGCATTGAGAGATAATACAGTCTGAGAAAACACACAATTATATCACAAACCCACCACTCAAATCCTTTGACACTGGATGCCAGAAACTCCACCACAGCTGAAGACCAAATGTCTCAACCCCTGAACTTTCCAGATGATCCCCTCTTCCCACATGCAACCACCAGCTCCTGTTGCTACCTCCAAGTTGAACACTGATGCTAAGAAACTGGGTCACATGCAGAACTCTAAAGGCAAGGAAATCTGAGATGTGTAGTTTTTAAATTTCCAACTACTTTTGTCCAGAAAAGTAAGCTAGAAAGTGGTTACAATGGATGCTAAGTGACCTAATCTGCAGTATCTGTTGTAGTTTCCTATTCCAAACCCCAAGGCTAGAGAAGGGAGATGAGGATATAAGAATATGCTACCCCACATTCATTTCTCCTACTCTTCCTACAATCTCATGAGCTTTCTACTAATGAAGTGAGTGGCTTTCTACTTTCGCTCTTGTATGTATTTGTGTAGTACATATCTACATTTCTTGACGGCATTGAGTCTTAGTGGTGGATGAAGCATTTTGGGGGTAGGGTTCAGTAGAATAATAACCTGAAGCACATATCCACGTGCAAATTATTTATGAAGGAAATTTTCTTGAAATAAACTGATAAAAAATATAGGAACAGAGCAGATAAGATAAGAAAGTAGGAGAAGGTTTGCAAGATTACAATTGAGGCAAAGTCTTTAGGACAACCACAGCCTAATCCTGTGGGGTAACTCCGAAGGATGGTGCCTTAGAGTTCGTCCCAATCAGAGACAAGGGGGCTCGACTTTTATACTAGTGCATTCTTCAGCTGTTGGCTAAGGGCTTTCCCAGGAGTGTCGAAACATCTAAGTAGTTCTAGCTCTCTGCACCTGTCAGAAAAACTGACTTCAGGAGTCCAGTGACGGTCCTCCAACTGGTGGGTGGGAAGGAGGAGGTTGAAAGCAAAAGTTGGCATTGAAGTTGACAGAGGGGTGTACAGAAAGAATTTTTTTAAACTACAAAGGAGGAGACCTAGAGGAAGCACAGTAGACAGTGCCCACTCTAGGTTATGTACCCATTACCATGAAGTCCCTGGGCCTGGGTTTTAATATGCATCCTGGTATAGTGACTTGGCATTCAATGTCTATTCCACCCTCCTTGGTTGTGCCCTCTTGTTCTTCAGTGGCTGGAAAACAAAAAACTACATTTCCCAGGCTTCCTTGCAATTAGAATCTTGGATGTGATTTCAAATCAGGCAATTGGATACTTCGATGCAAAATTTAGAAGGTGGAAGTGACACAAAGGCTGAGTGAGATTCTGCTGTTAGTACCAGGTTTTGGGGCAAGAATGATTTTGCAGGTATTTTATTTTCTGTGGCAGCATTAACAGCGGTCTCAGGACCCACTCATGATGTTGAGAAACAGGACCCACTCATGATGTTGAGAAACAGGACTCAGGGCATTCATTTTGCTTGTATGAATCATAGCAGGAATGACACGCGTCTGGAGCTCACAGCAGCAGTTTCCTGATCATGGTGGTTTCCTGATGATGGCAGTAACAACGCAATTCTGGAGCCAGGAGCCCCCTGATCATGAAAGAGGCAGCAGCTGCCCTGATGGTCAGGTTCTAGGATGAGTCTGTGGAAGGGAATATGCAAAGACTGTTGTGCATGATGGGGAGCCCCATATTTAATCACTCCTCACTCCACCAAGCTGTTTCTTCATATCAAGGCTTTCCCTTCAATAATTCCACCCACAAGACCATTTGGAAAAGGCACCAGGCCTGGAGTTTGGGAGTGCAATGGGGATGTGACTGCTGGAAATTAGTCAATCTCCACCCATTTTCCTAAGATCTTCAGCACTGTTTATTCACTACCCTGATTTTACTTCTGCAAACACTCATACCAGGGATTGAACCTCTGAGGAGTTTGTCAGTTTTCTCCATACCTGTACAATATCTCTCAGAGATCAATTTTGGCTAAGGGAGCTAGTTGTCTTAGTTGACCATCTTCGCTGATACTTAAACTGGAACCCATGGAATTATTTTGTAGAATAAGTTTTACAATCACTATGTTTATTCAATGCTATCTTTACTGTTGAAGGTGTTTGAAATGTTTACACTGCTGATGAGGTGTCTGAAGTCTTCAAAAAGAAAACCAGTTACATTAAATTTGTTATTGGAGCTTAAATTGTTCAAGGAAATTTAATTAAGACACCATTTAATCTCTGTGTTTAAGAAAAAAATGACTGCCAGATTTGTTCACTAGACATGTAAATAAAGCAAAATCCAAGTGATCTTTTTACTCCACACACAAAATCTCTCTGACTTTAAAGACTCCATCAAGAAATAGAAACACATTTAGTTAAATAAATATTGTAAAATTTTCAAGTATCCCAGTAATCAAAAATGCACATCGCAACAACAATAAAAGACCATCATTTATTACCAAATTAGCAAAAGATACTTTGTTAGGATTCCTATTTTGGGTAATTGTGCAATGGATAAATGCTAGGAAAAAATCCCACGTTGTGGACAGAAAATACAGTAGTAAAACACTTTAGGAAGTGATATGAAATAAGTATCCAGAGTTAAAAATGTTCATGATGCAATTTAATTTCTGGGAATTCACCTTAAAGGAGTAGTTATAAATATTTACAACAGAGATGCTACTTTAAAATATGTTAATATGATTTAATATATGACTGTTTTAGGTGGCCAGATGCATCCATATGTGTAGTGTGAGGGATGTGGAGGTTGGGATATTATAGCAGGAAAGCAAAAGATTAAAAGCAGCCCATTTTCTTTTTATTTACCAACGTTTATTTTAGGTCAGGGGATACATGCACAGCTTTGTTATATGGGTAAACTGTGTCTCGGGGTCTTGGGATACAAATGATCCCATCACCCAGGTAGTGGGCATAGCACCCAGTAGGTAGTTTTTCAACATTTGCTTCCCTTTCGCCCTCATTCCTCTAATAGTACCCGCTGTCTATTGTTCCCATCCTTTTTTAAAAAAATTATTTTTAATTTTTGTGAGTACATAGTAGGTGTATATATTTACAGGTTACATGAGATATTTTGATAAAGGCATGCAATGAATAATAATCACATCAGAGTAAATGTAATATCCATCACCTCAAGTATTTATTCTTTGTATTACAAACAATCCAATTATACTCTTAGTTATTTTTAAATGTACAATTAAGTTATTATTGACTATAGTCGCCCTGTTGTGCTATCAAATAGTAAGCCTTATTCATTTTTTCTGACTCTATTGTTTCCATCTTTATGTCCTTGTATTCCCAATGTTTAGCTTCCACTTACAAAAGTGAGAACATGCAGTATTTGATTTTCTGTTTCTGTGTCAATTCTCTTAGGATAATGGCCTCCAGCTGCAACCATGTTGCTGCAAAAAACAAACAAAAAACAGAACAAACAAACAAAAAACATGACTGGGTTTTTTATGGCTGCATAGTACTCCATGGTGTATATGTACCACACATTTTGTTTATCCAGTTCACCATTGATGGGCATTTAGATTCATTCCATGTCATTGCTATTGTAAATAGTGCAAACAGCCCATTTTGAAGTTTTGACTACTAACAGAATTTCTGAGTTGAGAAAACTTTTCAATTTGTCTGATCACCACCACAACTAAAGCAAAAGTTTTGTAATACAAATGCAAAAGACAAAAGCACGTTGATATAGATTTTGGGGGGAGAAGATTTTTTAAATTCTTATAATTCCCTTTAGCATGTTATTTTTAAATTTTTTAATTGACAAATAAAATTGTATATATTAGACAGTTATGAGGTACAATGTGATGTTTAGATATATATTTACAATGTAAAATGATTAAATCATTTGCTGATTAACAAATCTGTAGCTTCACACACTTTTTTGTTGTGAAAACATTTTAAATCTCCTCTTTTAGTAATTTTGAAATATATGATGCATTATTATTTATTATAGTCACCATTCTATGCAATAGATCACTAAAGCTTGTTCCTCCTGTTTAACTAAAATTGTCACCCTTTGATCAACATTTCTCCTTTCCGCATTTACCCCTCTTACTCAGCATCTGGTAACCACCACTCGATTCTCTACTTTTATGAGTTCAACTTTCTTAGATCCTTTAGCATATTGTCTAGGTCAGGGTTAAATTGTACAGGGCAGACTGCACTTCAGCTAGTTCAAGCAGGAAGGAATTTGTATTAGTCCATACTCATGCTACTATTAAGAAATACCCGAGACTGAGTAATTCATAAGGAAAAGAGGTTTAATTGACTCACAGTTCCGCATGGTTGGAGAGGCCTCAGGAAACTTAAAATCATGGCAGAAGGGGAAGCAGGCACTTTCTTTACAAGGCAAGGAGAAGTGCGCAGCAGCAAAGGCAGAAGAGCCCCTTATAAAAAACAACAGATCTTGTGAGAACTCCCTCAATGTCAAGAGAACAGCGAGGGGGAACCACCCCCATGATCCGATTATCTCCACCTGATCCCACCCTTGACCCGTAAGGATTATTACAATTCAAGGTGAGATTACAATTCAAGGCACACAGAGCCAAACCATATCAGAATTCATTATAGAATTGTGGTAGGAGCTGAAGGAAAAAACTCTAGTTTGAGTTTTCAGGAACAACTTCTGCAGACTCACCATGAAACCCGGCTATCAGGGCAGCTGCTGTCTCTTATGTGATCAGGAGGCTCCTGGTTCCAGAACTGTGTTGTTATTGCCATCATTAGGAAATCACCACGATCAAGAAACTGCTGCTGTGAGTTCCAGCGGTGTGTCATTCCTGCTATGACTCATACAAGCAAAATGAATGCCCTGAGTCCTGTCTCTCAACATCATGAGTGGGTCCTGAGACCTCTGTTAATGCTGCCACAGACGAGTGATTAAATGTGGGGCTCCCAATCATAAGGGGCATATTCCCCCCACAGTGACTTCTTGAAACTCATTTGAGCTAATGCAGATTGAGACCTGACCTCTGACCCTTTCCCCATAGTCATCAATGAAAAAAAGTAGCTCATATTCCAAGAAATATGTCAACAAGCCAATACATCAAGATATCTGAAGAAGAGGATTCTTTCAAGAGAAAAGTATTTGAAAAGATTTCATCTAAAGCAGAAATATTACAACACAGCAAACACTTGTTTTAAAAAAGAATAATAAGCATAATACAATATATCTTTTTACGAAAGACACACCTAAATCATCAAGGACATGCAAAGGTTGAAAGTGAAAGGTTAAAAGAAGTCATATAAGGCAAATACTTAACAAGAGAAGCCCAGTAGTTACGTTAGTATCAGACAAAATAGACTTTTTTTTCAAACAAAGCATTATTAGAGTGAGAGCAGGTCAGTACAAATGACATTCATTTTGCCAAAAAAGTATAGAAATTTTTAACTATGGATGAACCTAATAAAATAGCTTCAAAATATGTAGAGTTAAAATTGATAGAACAACAAAAGCAAAAAAAAGAAATTGATGCCATCATGGTGGGAGATTTCAGTACACCTCTCCCAATTATCAATAGCTTAAGGAGATAAAATTCAGAAAGGATATAACAAGCCTAAATAATGCAATTAAAAATCTTGATCTAATAGACCTACATAGAACTTTGCATCCAGAAATTTGAGAACTTGCATTCTTTTAAAAAATGTATCTTGTAAATGAGACAGTAAAAAAACTGGATAATGTACTGAGCCACAAAATGAACCCTAATAAATTTCAAAGCATAGGTATTATGCAGATTATTTTCTCTGACAACTTGATTAAGTTAGAAAGACAACAAAAATAATTAACAAATATACTTACTACTGCAAGAGAATTTTCCATGGGTCTTATATTTCTGCAAGTATTATGAGCAGAGGCACTGACTGGCTTTTTCTCAGGCCATCTTTTAAAAGATATTTGTATATCAGACAGCTTTGGAAGATAAAGATAGCATCTCCCTCTAGAGCAAAGGGCAAGCATGCTTACTGTACAGTATAAAAGATCTGAGTTTCTTAAGCTCTGAATTCTTTACTGCAACACAACTCGCTGTAAATGCACATGTCACCTGGCTCTCTTCATCATCCTGGCGAAATTGGGGTTTGAGGACTCAGCACGTGAAAGTGCTGATACGCTGACCACTGCTAATGCTGTGTTTTATAAGGTCCTTTGTCACTGACCTAGCAGTCTCAAATCTGTCATCATCTATGAACTTGGATGTTAACAAGGATATTAACTTGTTAGCTTCTAAGTAGGGTAAAATCTCAGATCCTTCATGATGGGTTGATATCCATGTTTTCAGAAATTTTAAAAACACACTGATAAGTAACTCATAATGAAAATTGTGATATGTTTAAAAGAAAATTATAATAAAAATACTGTATATCAAAACTTAAGGCATATAGGAAAAGCAGTGCTTTGAAGGAAGTGTTATAGCCTTAAATACTTATTTTAGGGGGAAAAGCTATGAATTAATTAGACATCTGAAAGAGAACATTAGACTAAACACAAAAAAGCAGATGAATAATAAAAACAGAGTGTAAATCAATGAAAGAGGAGTGACACGTGCAAAAATGCAACAAAGACAAAAATTGGGTTTTTGGGAAAAAATTGCAAAATAAGTATACTTTTAGCAAGATTCATAAAGAAAAGAAGGCAGAGAAAGAGAAAGAGAGGAGGCACCAAAGTAAAAATGATAAATGAAAAATAACCAAACTTAGATAAAGCAGAGAATATAAAGATAATAAGCACACATCAACTTTAATTAGGCAAAATGGACAAATTTCTAGAAAAATATAATTAGCAGAATTGATTTGAGAAATACATTATAAGCTTCAATGGTCCTGTTAATATTAAATAAATTAAAGCAATAATTTCAAATCTCTTTTAAAGCAAATACCAATCTCAAAACAGATAATCTTAATCTCATTCAAATGCTTTCAGAGAATATAAAAAGGAAAAAAGGGATTCCTTCCCTAACTCATCTATCAATCCTGCATATATCTGAGATCAAAAATGCATAAAAGCAGTACAAAAAAGGAGCATAACAAACATATTTTGCTCATTAATATAGACTTAAAAAAATAGCGTTTGCAAAAATCCTCAACAAAATACTAGCAAGCCAAATACAGCTGCACATCAAAAAGCTAATCCACCACGATTAAGTAGGCCTCATCCCTGGGGCACAAGGTTGGTTCAACATATGCAAATCAATAAATGTGATTCATCACATAAACAGAACTAAAAAACACATGATTATCTCAATAGATGCAGAAAAGGCTTTTGGTAAAATTCAATATCTCTGTATATTAGAAACCCTTAACAAACCAGGCATTGAAGGAACATACTTCAAAATAATAAGAGCCACCTATGACAAACGCACAGCCAACATCATACTGAATTGGCAAAAGTTGGAAGTATTCCCCTTGGAAACTGGAATAAGACAAGGATGCCCTCTTTAGCCACTCCTATTCAACATAGTTTGGAAGTCCTAGCCAGAGCAATCAGGCAAGAGAAAGAAATAAAAGGCATCCAAATAGGAAGGAAGGAAGTCAAACTATACTTGCTTGCTGATGACATAATCCTACACCTAGGAGGCCCCATAGTCTCTGCCCAAAACCTCCTTGATCTGATAAACAATTTCAGCAAAGTTTCAGGATACAAAATCAATGTACAAAAATCAGTAGCATTCCAATCTGAGAGCCAAATCAGAAAATTATCCCATTCACAATAGCCATGAAAAGAATAAAATACCTAGCAATACAGGTAACCAGATAGATGAAAGATCTCAACCATGAGAATTACAAAACACTGCTCAAAGAAATCATGACAAGGAGCGGCGGCTCACACCTGTAATCCCAGCACTTTGAAAAGCCAAGGCGGGTGGATCGCCTGAGGTCAGGAGTTTGAAACCAGCCTGGCCAACATGGTGAAACCCCATCTCCACTAAAAATACAAAAATTAGCTGGGAGTTGTGGTGGGCACCTGTAATCCCAGCTACTCGGGAGGCTGAGGCAGGAGAATTGCTTGAACCCAGGAGGCAAAGGTTGCAGTGAGCCAAGATCACAACATTGCACTCCAGCCTGGGTGACAAGAGTAAAACTCCATCTCAAAAAAAAAAAAAAAAAAAAGAAAAGAAAAGAAATCAGAGATGACACAAACAAATGAAAAAACATTCTATGCTCATGGATAGGAAGAATCAATATCTTTACAATGGCCACACTGCCCAAGGCAATTTACAGATTAAATGCTATTCCTGTCAAACTACCAGTGACATTCTTCACAGAATTAGAAAAATCTATTTTAACATTTATATGGAACCAAAATAGAGCCTGAATAGCCAAGGCAATTCTAAGCAAATATAATGAAGCTGGTGTCATCACGTTAGCTAACTTCAAACTATACTACAAGGCTACAGTAACCAAAACAGCACAGTTGGTACAAAAACAGACACACTGGCCAATAGAGCAGAATAGAGAGATCAGAAATAATGCTATATACCTACAACCATTTGATCTTCAACAAAGTCAACAAAAACAAGCAATGGGGAATGGACTCCCTATTCAATAAATAGTGCAGGGATAGCTGGTTAGCCATATGCATAAGACTGAAACTGGACCCCTTCCTTATACCATATACAGAAATCAACTCAAGATGGATTAAAGGCTTAAATTGCAGAAGATTGAAACTGAACCCTTTCCCTATACCATATACAGAAATCAACTCAAGATGGATTAAAGACTTAAATGTAAAACCTAAAATTTTTAAAACCACAGGAGAAAATCTAGGAACTACCATTCTGGACATAGTAACGGGAAAAGATTTCATGGCAAAGATGCCAAAAGCAATTACAAAAAAAAAAAAATTGACAAATGGGACCTAATTAAACTAATGAGCTTCTCTGCACAGGAAAAGAAACTATTAACAAGGTAAACAGACAGCCTACAGAATGGGAGAAAATATTTGCAAACTATGCCTCTGACAAAGGTTTAATATCCAGAATCTATAAGGAACTTAAGCAAATTTACAAGTAAAAAAAAACCATTACAAAGTAGACAAAGGACATTAATACCTTTCAAGAGAAGATGTATATATGGCCAAGAAACATATGAAAAAAAGCTCAACATCACTGATGACTAGAGAAATGCAAATCAAAACCACAAGGAGATACCATCTCACATCAGTCAGAATGGCCATTATTAGAAAGTCAAAAAATAGCAGATACTGGTGAGGTTGCAGAGAAAAGAGAACACTTATACACTGCTGGTGGGTGTGTAAATTAGTTTGGCCATTGTTGAAAGCAGTGTGGTGATTCCTCAAAGATCTAAAGACAGAATTACCATTCAACTCAGCAATCCCGTTATTGAGTATATACCCAGTGGAATATAAATCATTCTACCATAAAGACACAGGCCGGGCATGGTGGCTTGGCCAGGCACGGTGGCTCATGCCTGTAATCCCAGCACTTTGGGAGTCCAAGGTGGGTGGATCACCTGAGGTCAGAAGTTTGAGACCAGCCTGGCCAACATGGTGAAACCCCATCTCTACTAAAAATACAAAAATTAGCCAGGCATTGTGGTGTGCTCCTGTAGTTCCAGCTACTCTGGAGGCTGAGGCAGGAGAATCACTTGAACCCGGGAGGCGGAGGTTGAAGTAAGCTGAGATTGTGCCACTGCACTCCAACCTGGGTGACAGAGTGAGACTCTGCCAAAAAAAAAAAAAACAAAAACCCACGCACGCACACATATGTTTATCGCAGCACTACTTACAAAAGCAAAGACAAGAAATTAATCTACATGCCCATCAATGATAGACTGGATAAAGGAAATGTGGTACATATACACCATGAAGTACTACACAGTCATAAAAAAGAATGAGATCATGTCCTTTGCAGCAACATGGATGGAGCTGGAGACCATTATCCTAAGCAAATTGGTGCAGAAACAGAAAAGCAAATACTGCATGTTCTCACTTATAAGTGAGAGCTAAACAAGAACACATGGGCACAGAGAGGGGAACAACAGACACTGGGACCTACTTGAGGGTAGAGGGTGGGAGGAGGGAGATAATAAAAAGAACCTATCAGGTACTATGATTATTACCCAGTTGACTAAATAATCTGTACAGCAAACCCTCATGACATGCAGTTTACCTACATCCTGCACATGTATCCCTTGACATTGGTCTTGGCAAAAATTTTTTGGATATGACACCAAAAGCACAGGCAATAAAAGCAAAAACAGATAAGTGAGATTCCATCAAACTAAAAAACTTCTGCACAGCAAAGGAAACAATCAAAGAAATGAAAGACAACCTAAAGAATGGGAAAAAATATTTGCAAACTATCTGATAAGGGGTCGATATCCAAAATATGTAAATAACTCATACAACTCAATAGCAAAAATAATAATAATAAGCTGGGCGTTTTGCTCACGCCTGTAATCCCAGCACTTTGGGAGGCTGAGGCGGGCAGATCACCTGAGTTCGAGACCAGCTTGACCAACATGGAGAAACCCCGTCTCTACTAAAAACAGAAAATTAGCCGGGCATGGTGGCAGATGCCTGTAATCCCAGCTATTCGGGAAGCTGAGGCAGGAGACTCGCTTGAACCCGGGAGGCAGAGGTTGCTGTGAGCCGAGATTGAGCCACTGCACTCCAGCCTGGGCAACAAGAGCAAAACTCTGTCTCCAATAATAATAATAATAATAATAGTAATAATAATAAGAAATAACAAATAACCCAATTTAAAAATGGTGAGGGACTTGAGTAGAGATTTCTCAAAAGAAGACATACAAATGGTGAACAGGTATATGAAAAGGGGCTCAATATCACTAATCATCAGGGAAATGCACATTGAAACCACGGTTAGATAATACCCTACACCTGTAAGAATGGCAATTCCCAAAAAGACAAAAGAAAACAAGTGTTAGCAAGAATGTGGAGAAAAGAGAAGCCTTGTACACTATTGGTAGCAATGTAAATTGGTACAGCAATCATGGAAAATTGTATGGGGGTTCCTTGAAAAATAGAACTACCATAATACTCAGCAATCTCGCTTCCAGATATATATCCAAAGGAAATAAAATCTCTATCTTTAAAAGATATCTCCATTCCCATGTTCATTGCAGCATTATTCACAATAGCCAAGAAACGAAAATAATTTAAATAAAGGGTGAAATATATATATGTTACATATATGCAATATATATATGTTACATATATGTAATATATATGCCCATATATTAGTTATATATAATATATATGCCCATATATAGTTTGCAAATATTATATTATCATATATATATGCCATATATATATATATAAAATGTTGGAATATTATTCAGCCTCAAAAAGAAGGAAATTTTGTATTTGTGACAACATAGATGGACCTGGAGGACATTATGATAAGTGAAATAAGCTAGACACAGAAATACAAATACTGTATGATCTCATTTACATGTGAAGTCTAAGACAGTCAAACTCTTAGAAGTAGAGAGTAGAATGGTGGTTGCCAGTGAGAGAGGTAGCTGGGAAATGGAGAGCTTTTGGTCAAAGGGTACAAAGTTTCAGTCATGCAAGATGAATAAGTTCTGGAGATCTAATGTACAGCATAGTGACTACAGTTAACAATACTGTGTTGTATGCTTGCAATTAGTGAAGAGAGCAGATCTTAAGTGTTCACAGCACACATAAAAAAATGGTAACTATGTGAGTTGATTGAATGTGTTGCTTAACTTTTTATTTTATTGATTTTTTTTTTTTGAGATGGAGTCTTGCTCTGTCGCCTAGGCTGGAGTGCAGTGGTACAATTTCGGCTCACTGCAACCTCCACCTCCTGGGTTCAAGCAAGTCTCCTGCCTAAGCCTCCCGAGTGGCTGGGATTATAGGCACGTGCCACCACACCCAGCTAATTTTTGTATTTTTAGTAGAGACGGGGTTTCATCATGTTGGTCAGGCTGGTCCTGAACTCCCGACCTCAGGTGATCTCCCAAAGTGCTGAGATTACAGGCGTGAGCCACCGTGCCCAGCAATGTTGCTTAATTGTGGTAATCATTTCACAATGTATATACATATCAAATCCATCACTTTGTACATCTTAAATATATTAGGTTGGTGCAAACGTACTTGCAGTTTTTGAATTGTTGGAATTTGCCATTTGATATTGGAATAAATTCTTAAATAATGTGGTTATGTTATACATAATTTTAATGGGCTTTTCTCGCTTTATGATTTTGTTTTATTTTTTAAAACAAATTTAAGCGATTCTCTTATTCGAGTTCAAAACGGGTCATAAAGCAGCAGAGACAACTTGCAACATCAACAGTGCACTTGGCCCAGAAACTGCTAACGAATGTACAGTACAGTGGTGGTTCAAGAAGTTTTGCAAAGGAGACAATAGCCTTGAAGATGAGGGGCATAGTGGCTGGCCATCAGAAGTTGACACCGACGGATTGAGAGCAATCATTGAGGCTGATCCTCTTACAACTACACAAGAAGTTGCCGAAGAACTCAACGTGGACCATTCTACGGTCCTTTGGTATTTGAAGCAAATCGGAAAGGTGAAAAAGCTCGATAAGTGGGTGCCTCATGAGCTGGGCAAAAATTTTTTAAAAAATCATTGTTTTGAAGTGTCGTCTTCTCTTATTCTACGCAACAACAACGAACCATTTCTCAATCGGATTGTGACCTGCAATGAAAAAGGATTTTATACGACAACCGGTGATGCCCAGCTCAGTGGCTGGACCGAGAAGAAGCTCCAAAGCACTTCCCAAAGCCAAACTTGCACCAAAAAATGGTCATGGTCACTGTTAGGTGGCCTACTGCCAGTCTGACCCACTACAGTTTCCTGAATCCCAGTGAAACCATTACATCAGATAACTATGCTCAGCAAATCAACGAGAAGCACCAAAAACTAACATACGCAGCCGGCATTGGTCAATAGAAAGGGCCCAATTCTCCACAACACCGGGCCGCACATCACACAATCAAGGCTTCCAAAGCTGAACGAATTGGACTAGGAAGTTTTGCCTCATCTGCCATATTCACCTGACCTCTTGCCAACCGACTACCACTTCTTCAGCCATCTCAACAACTTTTTTTGCAGGGAAAACGCTTTCACAACCAGCAGGATGCAGAAAATTCTTTCCAAGAGTTCGTCGAGTCCCAAAGCACGGATTTTTACGCTACAAGAAAAAAACAAAAACCTTTCTCACTGGCAAAAATGTGTTGATTGTAATGGTTCCTATTTTGATTAGTAAAGATGTGTTTGAGCCTAATTATAATGATTTAAAATTCACTTTCCAAAACCAAAATTACTTTTGCACCTATGTAATACACAATTTTATTTGTCCGTAATACCCACATGAATATAGTTGACTATCTTTGACAAAGGAACAAAAGCAATACAATGGTGAAAACAGACTCTTCAAAAAATGGTATTGAAGCAACAAGACATGCAAAAATATGAATCTAGACAGACCCTACACCTTTCACTAAAATTAACCTAAAATGGATCATAGACCTAAATATAAAACACAAAACTATAAAACTTCTAGAAGATATCATAGGAGAAAATCTAGATAACCTTGGGCATGGTTATGATATTTTAGATTCAACACCAAAGGCATGAACCATGAAAAAAATATTGATAAGTGTTGCACTTTGTTAAAATTATGAAAGCTTTTGCTCTGAGAATGATACTGTCATCAGAATGAGAAAATAAGCCACAGATAGGAAGAAAATATTAGCAGAAGACATGATTAAAGACTGTTATTCAAAATATATGAAAAAGCTGAAGTCAACAATATGAAAAAGAACAACCCAATTTAAAAATGGGCAAAAGATCTGAACATGCTCCTGAGCAAAGAAGATATACAGACGGCAAATAAGCACATGAAAAGATTTTCCACATCATATGTTATTAGGGTATTACAAATCAAAACAACAATGAAATGCCACTACATACCTATTAGAATGGCCAAAATGAAAAACGTTGACAGCACCAAATGCTGCTGAGGATATGGAGCCACAGAAACTCTCATTCATTGCTTGTAGGTATGCAAAATGATATTAAATACAGCCACTTTGGAAGATAGTTAGAAGTTTCTTACAAAACTAAATAGACTCTTACCATATGATCCAGCAATCACACTCCTTGGTATTTATCCAAAGAAGTTTAAAACTTATGTCCACATGAAAACCTTCACATTAATGTTTATAGCAGCTTTATTCATAATTGCCAAAACTTTAAAGCAACCAAGATGTTCTTCAGTAGTTACATGGATAAACTGTGATTTCCTTTTAGCTCTGAATAATATTTCATTGTGTAGATACACCACAGTTTATAATATTTCATTGAAAGATGCATCAGCTATCAAGACATGAAAAGAAATGGGGGAACTTTAAATGCATATTACTAAGTGAAGGAAGCCAATTTGAAAAGGCTACATACTGCATGATTTCATCTATGTGACATTCTGGAAAAGGCAAAGCTATAGAGGTATAAAAAAATTCATGGTTGCCAAGGATTGAGGGAAAGGAGGGATGAATAGGCAGAACACAGAAGATTTTAGGGCAACAAAACTACTTTGTATGATTCTATAATGGTGGGTACCTGTCATCATATATTTGCCAATACCCACAGAATGAACCACACCAAGAATGAGCGCTAAGGTAAACTATAGACTTTGGATGATGATCTGTCAATGTAGGTTTATCAATAGTAACAAAGTACTATGGGGTATATGGGAACTTTCTGTATCTTCCACTCAATTTTGCTGTGAACATACATTTTCTCTAAAAAATAAAGTTTATTTTTTTAAAAGGAGAAAAAAATGAGTTAAAGGCATGTATAAGCATTTTACAGAAGAGGAGATACCTATAGCCATTAAACATATGAAAAGATTTTCAGCTTTGTTGGTGGTCTGGAAAATATAAATTAAAGCCAAATGAAATACCATTTTGTATGTACTCCATTGGCCATAAATTTAAAGTTTTACCATGTCAAGATTTGGCAAAGATGTTGCTTGACAAGACATCTTATATATTGCTGTTGATAATGGATTTCTCTCTCACTTTAATTTGAAAATTCACGTAACCTATGACCCAGCAGTTCAACTCCTAGGTGTACACCCAAGAGAAACTCAGTCTCTCTCTCTCTGTCTCTCTCTCTCTGTCTCTGTCTCTCTCTCTCTCTCTCTCTCTCACACACACACACACACACACACAGTGCCACCAGGCCAACAGTTATTGAAAGCAGTGGGAAACCTAAAAAATGATAAGTGAGGTGTATATGAAACATGTATGGGATAAAGATGCTCAGAGAAATAACATTCTTACTACAAAGTTGAATACTGTGTATCTACTTTCATACATCTATTTTGTTGTATGGTAATGCTTTTCATTTTGTACTAAACTTTCGTGTGAGAAAGGAATTGTATTAAGTGTAACTAAGAACTGGATTCTCATTTCTCAAGAAAATATGGTGAATGAGTAACTTTTGAGAAAATATGTATTAACATTTGTCATCAATCTTGGGGGTTACAATGTTATTACTGAGTACATGAAAACACAAATCTGCTGAAGAAGCATCAGTAACTACCACAAAACGTTATACTTATTTAAAAAGACTATACCTGAAGAAGATCAAAGGTATATGACACCATCACTTTTCATTGAGATCAAATACCCATGTGAAATTAATTGTGATAATTTTCAGTGCTGAGTTTTCTTGTCATGTACAAGAAAAGGTAATGCAATAGTTATAAATATGCTTTTACCGTGAACATAAGAGAAATTTCTCATAAAGTTAAATTACCCCAGATGCTTCAAGTAGAAAATAGGTTAATTTCAACAGTGGTTTCTTTCCATTCAATTTATGTAATTAAAGTAAAGCTTTTAAATGTTCATTCTATTGAAGATAAAACATCTGACATTAATGTCAGTATTCTTGCAAATTCAATTAAAAAGTTAAACTTTGAAGAAAAAGTTTTTACTTTTGAGAGGATGAAATGATTACTAATTTTGCTAAGGCACAGCATCATAGTAAAACCAATGTTCTCACTAAATTAAGGAACTTTGAAAGCAAGAAAATACAATAGGTCAAGTGAACACAAAACTCTTAATTGCATCCAAACAAGAAGTAATACTGTACCAGTTGAAATGAAAGCTATTAATATTGAAAGTATTTTTAAAGTATTTTTATAGGCCAGGCACAGTGGCTCATGCCTGTAATCCCGGCACTTTGGGAGGCCAAGGCAGGTGGATCACCTGAGGTCGGGAGTTTGAGCCCAGCCTGACCAACATGGAGAAACCCTGTCTCTACTAAACATACAAAATTAGCCGGGCGTGATGGCACAAGCCTGTAATCACAGCTACTCAGGAAGGCTGAGGCAGGAGAATTGCTTGAACCCGAGAGGCAGAGGTTGCAGTGAGCCAAGATCGCACCATCGCACTCCAGCCTGGGCAACAAGAGTGAAACTCCATCTAAAAAGAAAAAAAAAAAAAAAAAAAGGCCGGGTGCGGTGGCTCATGCCTGTAATCCCAGCACTTTGGGAGGCTGAGGCAGGCAGATCACAAGGTCAGGAGATCGAACCATCCTGGCTAACACAGTGAAACCCTGTCTCTACTAAAAAAATACAAAAAATTAGCCGGGTGTGGCAGCGTGCGCCTGTAGTCCCAGCTGCTGGGGAGGCTGAGGCAGGAGAATGGTGTGAATTTCGGAGGCGGAGCTTGCAGTGAGCCGAGATCACACTACTGCACCCCTGCCTGGACGACAGAGCGAGACTCCATCTCAAAAAAAAAAAAAAAGTATTTTTATAAATCCAAAGAATAAGTAAACTATAAAATGTTCGTGATGAAACTAATATTGAAAACTAAAAGTACTTTAACATGGCAGCATGAGTCTTCTCAGCTGCCCATCGTCAGATTTTAGAAATGTTTGCACCTTTGAAAAACGACCATGTAGATCAACCTATGTGCCTTACAATAATATTACACTTTTATGTAAATTAGCACCTCAAATTTGGTCATTGGAAATCTTTGAAGCTTCTAGAAAATTGTGATTATTGAAAATAGAACTTGCAAAAGGAAAGACCGGAAATTTATCTTTGCAAAAAAGAAAGGAGGAAGTAAACAAATGGAATGATGATAGCACAAATAATATGCAAGATTTAATTTTGAAATTCTATTATTGGGCTTGGAATATCTCCACTTGTGGAAAGAATATTCTGGTGGAGCTCTGAATTTTAATTGGATAAATGTATTATCATTACCAGAAGAAGACCGAGAAGGTTCTAACTTTGCAACATTTAAATTTGGCAAAACATTCCAAAGTATCATAAATAGAGACAGTGTACTGGACCAATGGGTCTTGTAAAAATATTTGTTGAAAAACGGAGCTGGGCATGGTGGTGTGCACCTATAGTCCCAGCTACTTGGGAGACTGAGCTGGGAGGATTGCTTGAGCCCAGGAGGTCGAGGGCAGCCTGGGCAACATAGACCTAATCTCAATATTTAAAAAAATGAAAAAGAAAAACGGAGTCAGAAAGAGCACCTGGGAAATATACATTTCAATATTTTTAAAAAGTATCAAACTTGCCATTTAGCAGTTGGAATAATATTTTCTCGAATAAACTATCATGCAACCAGCCATTATGTGCCTGGAAGGCACAGCACTACCCATGAATTCTCCTTGGGAAAAGAAAAAATAAAACCTGTATCTGATCAAGCCTATAGATCTCACTACTAATTTAAAAGAAAGACAGAGTATAGAAAAACTTGTTAAATAATGCCCTGAGAATACCATCAGCAAAATCTAGAAAACTGCAGGACAAATAAAGTGAGCAAGTTCCTTCACAAATAAACTGTAAGGAAAACTAAGAAATCAGGATGAACATTTAACTTATAGGTTAAAAGATACTTATAGAAACATATTAACCAATGGCAATATATGAGCTTTGTTGGATCCTGATTCAAATTTAAAAAATAGGAACTTGCCAGACACTGCAGAATCACTCCATGTATCCTAATCACAGTCCCCTCTTCCCATCAAAAGTAACCATTATCTTGACTTACAAAGTAATCATGTCCTTGTCTTTCTTGATGGTATTTTCACCCAAATGTGCATCCCTAGACATTCTAATTCAGTCTTGCCCATTTAGAAATAAGTCGATATGCCTTTTAAGTCTTTTTAAATCTACAACTGTCCCCTTCATCTCTTTCTTTTACTTACAATTTACCTATTAAAAAAATTGACACTAGTTTCCTCTAGTCTGAGTTTTGTAGACTGCATATGCGTGGGGCACTTTAACATATTCGTCTTTCCCCCTGTATTTTCTGAAAATTGACAGCTGGATTTAGAGGCTTGATCAGACTCAGGTTCCATCCATTGGGTGGTATTTTGTTCCTTAGGAAGCACATAATGTCCAGTTTGTTCTCTTGTTTTATATTAGTGGACATTGATGCTCACTTCCTAGCTCCATTTAATTCATTGGAGGGTATAAAATAATGATATTTTAATTCAACAAATTTTCATTAATAGATGAAATATTTTTATAATGAATTAAATAATTTAATATACTAAATAGATTAATTTTATTTAAAAGTGAATCTAATTTTATTTTTTAGAGATGGAGTCTCACTATGTTGCTTAGGCTGACCCTGACCTCCCGGGCTCAAACAGTCCTCCACTTTAGCCTCCAGAGTAGCTGGGACTAGAGGCACCTGCCCCCACACCAGGTTTGAATCTAATTTTAAATGAGTGGAAATCCTAGCTTATATTTGAAACATTCAGAATTTCAGTTTCTTTTGTATTAAACTGTGAATTGTCCACATGGAGTGATATCGTGTTTAATGCAGGATTTCTTTAAATCTAACAGACTGTATCCTGATCTATAACTTAAAATGATTAATGGGATCAGAAAAGTACCAAATTTACCTGTACCCCTTAAGAAAAAAACTTCAGAGATGGTGAAAAGTGCCAAATCTCTTTCCCCAAAGCTGCAAGACACCCTAAACTTCTTCTTATAAACTACTGGGAAACTGCCCCAGGAGGACTGGCAGAGGGTAAAAACATCATAGCAATTGTGTCTTCTTACGATTTTATAATTTAGGGAAGTTTATTTTAGTAGAAGCTCTAAATGTTTTCAGAATTACATATACTTATTTCTGTTCAATCTATGTCACTTATCGAAAAGCAATGTTTCTTCATAAGAAGATCGTTACTACCTTATCTTTTTTTACCTATACCACATGACATTAGTTAAGATGTAAATATTGCTTTCCTGTTTGTATTTCCATAATGTGATTTCAATTTCAGATCCTGTGCTCAGAACATGAATAAACAATCTTTCTCTGGCCTAATAAAGTCTATTTCAAAACAAACAGATGTAACTTAAGCCACCTTGAATATATAGTTTAATTGTATTTAGAAAAGTGATTTTCCAATTAGAGGAAAGAGTAGAAATATAATTTTAAAATATGTGCAACAAGAAATGTACTAAAATATATGTAAATATGTATGCTTGTGTATGCAAAGTTCATTTCAATGAATTAAACGCTCCAAATTCAGGCACGTCACCACCCAAGATATTATCAGCTTAACAAACATGATGACTAAACTACTTCAATCCTTCTCTATATATAAAGCAGAATGAGGGAAATGTTAGAAGTTTAGAGAAATGAAATGTCCAAATTTGTTTAAGATCTCAAAAATATGTATCCTGAATTTAGCACTAATCAAGGGAAAATGCTAAACAGACTGTTTAAAGCAAGCTTGTCCAACCCACAGCCCGTGGGCCACATGTGGCCCGGAATGACTTTGAATGTGGCCTGGAATGACTTTGAATGTGGCCCAACACAAATTCATAAACTTTCTTAAAACATTATGAGATTTTTTTGCAATTTTTAAGGTCATCAGCTATTGTTAGTGTTAGTGTGTTTTATGTGTGGCCCAAGACAATTCTTCTTCTGATGTGGCCCAGGGAAGCCAAAAGATTGGACACCCCTGGTTTAAAGGATGTTGGGTGAGTGTCTACAAATAAAGACTAATTACTGGATGACACATCACAAACCACTTATGCCAAATCAAGCTCATTGTACTCTTTGATAGGGTCACTAAGCTGATAGCTCAAGAAGGGGCCATAGGCTTAATGTATCCTATTTTCAAGAAGGCATCTGGAAAATTTGTCATAAAATCTTTATTGTTAGAGATCTCTAGAGAAACAGAACCAATAGGATGGATACATAGATAAATTTATTGTAAGAAATTGGCTCACACAATTATGGAAAGTGACAAGTCCCAAAATCTGCAGGGTATAGTTCCAGTCTGAAGGCCTGAGACCCAGGAGAACCAGTGATGTGGTTCTAATCTGAAAGCTGGTAGCCTCAAGACCAAGGAATAGCCAATGTCTCAGGTTGAGTTCAAAGGCAAGAAAAAGCCAATGTCCCTGTTTGAAGGCAGTCAGGTAGAAGAAATTATCTCACTCAGGGGAGGGTTATCCTTTTTGTTCTATTCAGGCTTTCAACTAATTGGATGAGACTCACCCACATTAGGGAGGGCAATGTGCTTTACTCAGTCTACCTTCTCAAATGTTAGTCTCATTTAAAGTCACCCCCACAGACATACCCAGAATCAAATTTGTTTGACCAGATATCTGGGCACCCCATGGTCCAGTCAAGTTGTCACATAATAACACATTAGTCAACATAATATCATTGTGGACAAGACATAGAAATAAGAGCTAGATAAAAATACAGTCTAGAATTTGTGGACCATAAGTGAGGAGTTTCTTAATGGACCAGTGTCAATCTGTCAGTCCATTTCAGTGTAATGCCTGTGTGTTTCAGCTAAATTTTACACTCTCTAACACTAGGTGCCTAAAAAAGAAAAAAACTTATTTATTTTATGTGAATTTTCTTTCCATTAAGAAAGATATGGCCTACAAGGAGATAGTGTTCATTGTTTTTCCTGTACTGAGGTTTGTCTGTTCAGATTTCTATATTTCCCATTCTAAAGAAAGCTGCAGTAGAATGGGGTCTTGGTGTCCTCCTCACAGAGTATATATGATTCAAACCCTTTACAACACTCCTTCCTATGGAAATGTGTATAGTTAAGTGACAAAAGGACAGAATAGTACAATATCATTTGTTTAAAAATATAAATTTATAGCCAGGCCCGGTGGCTTACACCTGTAATTGCAGCATTTTGGGAGGCTGAGGCGGGCGGATCACCTGAGGTCGGGAGTTCGAGACCAGCCTGACCAACATGGTGAAACCCCGTCTCTACTAAAAATACAAAAATTAACCGTGCGTGGCGGTCAGCGCCTGTAGTCCCAGCTACATGGGAGGCTGAGGCAGGAGAATTGCTTGAACCTGGGAGGTGGAGGTTGCAGTGAGCAGAGATCACGCCACTGCACTCTAGCCTGGGCAACAGAGCAAGACTCTGTCTCAAATATATATATACATATATATGTGTATATATATGTGTGTATATATATATATTTATATATTTGTACAAGTGTAGAATATTGTGAGGCTTGCTGGCAGGGAATCTGGAAGGCAAAGGGATGCTGAAGTGAGAAGTCATCACTATTTGGATTTCTTTTATGCAGTATTCATGAATTAACTTCTTATTCGTTAGCATTACATAAAATAAAATGGAGAAATATTTTTGGAATTTCAGAAATTAGCATTTTATCAAATACATAGTAACAGAGAGAGAGAAAAAAGTAGGGAAGAAAAAAGTAAAGGGGGGAAAGAAGGGAGAGAAGAAGAAAAGGAAAGAAATGGAAAGGATGGGAGAGTAGGAGAGGGAAGGAAAAGGATGGAAAGAGGGAGAGAGAGAAAGAGAATGAATGAAATAAATGAAAAGAATGAAGGGAGACAGAGAGAAACAAAAAGGAAGGAAGGAAGGGGAAAGAAAGAAAGAGAAAGAAAGAAAGAAAGAAAGAAAGAGAAATAAAGAGAAAGAAATAAAGAAAGAAAGAGAAAGAGAAAAAAGAAAGAAGAGGAAGGGAGAAGGAGGGAAGAAACACAATTTCCTAATTTCCATTGCCTCTTCCTCCTAGACTAGATCTAAACCTAGTTTCTCATTTGTCCCTCTCATAATGCTACTTCAGAAGTTACTTCACAATGTTACTTCAGAAGTAAGAGGTTTCTGTCTTTGGGTTATTTCTTCCCAGGACAGGGCAGAGGAATGAGTCTAATCAACTTTAACTTCTCCACAAACTCAGAAGTATAATTAATAACACCTCTCTTTTTTCTTTCTTTCTTTCTTTTTTTGTTATTATTATTATAATATATAATATATAACTTAATTATTATTAAGTTTTTGGGTACATGTGCACAATATATGCAGGTTTGCTACATATGTATCCATGTGCCATGTTGGTGTGCTGCACCCATTAACTCGTCATTTAGCATTAGGTATATCTCCTAATGCTGTCCCTCCCCCCTCCCCCCACTCCACAACAGTCCCCAGAGTGTGATGTTCCCCTTCCTGTGTCCATGTGTTCTCATTGTTCAATTCCCACCTATGAGTGAGAACATGCAGTGTTTGGTTTTTTGTCCTTGCGATAGTTTACTGAGAATGATGATTTCCAGTTTCATCCATGTCCCTACAAAGGACATGAATTCATCATTTTTTATGGCTGCATAGTATTCCATGGTGTATATGTGCCACATTTTCTTAATCCAGTCTATCGTTGTTGGACATTTGGGTTGGTTCCAAGTCTTTGCTATTGTGAACAGTGCCACAATAAACATACGTGTGCATGTGTCTTTATAGCAGCATGATTTATAGTCCTTTGGGTATATACCCAGTAATGGGATGGCTGGGTCAAATGGTATTTCTAGTTCTAGATCCCTGAGGAATCGCCACACTGTCTTCCACAATGGTTGAACTAGTTTACAGTCCCACCAACAGTGTAAAAGTGTTCCTATTTCTCCACATCCTCTCCAGCACCTGTTGTTTCCTGACTTTTGAATGATCGCCATTCTAACTGGTGTGAGATGGTATCTCATTGTGGTTTTGCATTTCTCTGATGGCCAGTGATGATGAGTATTTTTTCATGTGTTTTTTGGCTGCATAAATGTCTTCTTTTGAGAAGTGTCTGTTCATGTCCTTCACCCCCTTTTTGATGGGGTTGTTTGTTTTTTTCTTGTAAATTTGTTTTGAGTTCATTGTAGATTCTGGATATTAGCCCTTTGTCAGATGAGTATGTTGTGAAAATTTTCTCCCATTTTGTAGGTTGCCTGTTCAATCTGATGGTAGTTTCTTTTGCTATGCAGAAGCTCTTTAGTTTAATTAGATCCTATTTGTCAATTTTGGCTTTTGTTGCCATTGCTTTTGATGTTTTAGACATGAAGTCCTTGCCCATGCCTATGTCCTGAATGGTATTGCCTAGGTTTTCTTCTAGGGTTTTTATGGTTTTATGTCTAACATGTAAGTCTTTAATCCATCTTGAATTAATTTTTGTATAAGGTGTAAGGAAGGGATCCAGTTTCAGCTTTCTACATATGGCTAGCCAGTTTTCCCAGCACCATTTATTAAATAGGGAATCCTTTCCCCATTGCTTGTTTTTGTCAGGTTTGTCAAAGATCAGATAGTTGTAGATATATGGCATTATTTCTGAGGGCTCTGTTCTGTTCCATTGATCTATATCTCTGTTTTGGTATCAGTACCATGCTGTTTTGGTTACTGTAGCCTTGTAGTATAGTTTGAAGTCAGGTAGCGTGATGCCTCCAGCTTTGTTCTTTTGGCTTAGGATTGACTTGGTGATGTGGGCTCTTTTTTGGTTCCACATGAACTTGAAAGTAGTTTTTTCCAATTCTGTGAAGAAAGTCATTGGTAGCTTGATGGGGATGGCATTGAATCTATAAATTACCTTGGGCAGTATGGCCATTTTCACGATATTGATTCTTCCAACCCATGAGCATGAAAAACCCCATTGTAACAGCCCAAAATCTCCTCAAGCTGATAAGCCACTTCAGCAAAGTCTCAGGATACAAAATCAATGTACAAAAATCACAAGCATTCTTGTACACCAGTAACAAACAGAAAGCCAAATCATGAGTGAACTTCCATTCACAATTGCTTCAAAGAGAATAAAATACCTAGGAATGCAACTTACAAGGGACGTGAAGGACCTCTTCAAGAACTACAAACCACTGCTCAATGAAATAAAAGAGGATACAAACAAATGGAAGAACATTCCATGCTCGCCCTTTCTTTCTTTCTTTCTTTCTTTCTTTCTTTCTTTCTTTCTTTCTTTCTCATTCCTTCCTTCCTTTCCTCTTTTCTTCCTTTCTCATTCCTTCCTTCCTTTCCTCTTTTCTTCCTTTCTTTCTTTTTTTTCTTTCCAGAATGGCTAAATTTCTGAAGCTGGACCTCCATTCTTCCATGGTGGCAGAAAATTTCACTTCAGTCATTCTGGATTTCTTCAATCCTCTCCAGGGTTGGTTCACAGTCCTAGAATGTCATACAGTGCCAGTGAAGGGCAAGGCAGGAGATTGTGGATGATCTTCAAGCCATAGGCTATTGGTCATCAGTGGACACAGGTTACTACAGGTTACCAAGAAGCTCATTATTCTGTCTGCATGGCCCCTTCTGGTCTTCAAGTGTCTGCTGCTTCTAGATTACAGAAGGAACCCAGTAATTTTTCAGGGTTTCCTATGATCCCATTCTCCACAGGTTGGTCCTCTCTGAATCCATGCCGCCTCCGCAGAGGGAGGGATGGGGGTCACAGGAGACTGTCAGTTCCAGGTTCCTTATTTTCTAGGACCCACAGGCCACGTTTTCTTCTTCCTACAACCACCCGATTTACCTTACTTAAGAAAATAGTCTTGGCCGGGCGTGGTGGCTCACATCCGTAATCCTACCACTTTGGGAGGCCGAGGCAGGGGGATCGCTTGAGGCCAAGAGTTAGAGGCCAGCCTGGCCAACATAGGGAAACCCTGTCTTGACTAAAAATTCAAAACATTAGTCAGCCGTGGTGGCACACACCTGTAATCCTGGCTACTTGGGAGACTGAGGCAGAAGAATCCCTTGAACCCGGGAGTCAGAGTTTGCAGTGAGCTGAGATCGCACCATTGTCCTCCAGCCTGGGTGACAGAGCAAGATTCTGTCCAAAAAGAAGGAAGGAAGGAAGGAAGGAGGGAGGGAGGGAGGGAGGGAAAGAAAGAGAAAGAAAGAAAGAACAAAAGAGAAAAGACAAAAGAAAGAAAATAAGTCTGAAAAATCAAAATATTCTTTTGACTAGGATATACTGAGAGTAAAAAAAAAAAATTAACTTGTCTCACAATTTGAGCTGAAATATTCGTCCCCTGAACCTTGACTTTCGCCTCTATTTTTTAAGAGAAATAAAACTAATTATATTCTGCAAAATTAAAAAACTGCAAAAACAAGTCCCACACTTGCCTTGGTTTCTTCATGCTCCTAGTACCCAAAGTTATTAAGTCACAGAAGCAAATTTAACAAGTATTCTCTGCAAGTCTCAAATGAAATTTGAGAGGCTCTCTACTTGAAATTTTTTTCAACATTTGGGTTGTTCCCGGCAGAAACTGGGCACAGGAAGACTGAAATCAGGGCTTTGGGAAGGAGCAGAGCGGTTTCAGCACCAAGTGTGCAATGCTCATGCATCATGATCACTCTGAGATTGAGGCCAAGTCAAAAAGTCAAAGCCAGGGTGATTACTAACATCCATACTGAAGGGACTCAACCCCTATCCCTTCACCTTCTCCCAGAGTACTTAGTAAGGAAGGTTCCAGTCATAACCCTGTAATAGGGAATGAGGGCAAAAACTAAGAAAACAAATAAAATAAGCAATGGGCAAGGGCTGCAGATGCTAAATTGGAATAAATTGCAGAAAGAAAAATTACTCAACACACCTTAAATAGTCATCGCACATGTCTCACTACATTTAGTGTGTCTTGCTTTATAGGTTTTGTACTACGTAAATAAACTATTTAAATGGGGACTGTGTCAATCTTATCTTTGTATAATAGTTCATGCTCCAAAAGCATTTGTTGAATTTAATTCATTTTACAGTGTGAATAGGTAAAAATTGAGCAGCCAACTTTCAGTATGGATAAGTAGTATATAAAAGGGAAATAATCCAAATTATGTTGCATGTCAACCTAACTTAGCAGTCATAACAGAGAGAGAGACCTATTGTTAATATAGACAATCTCCTGGGTAGATTGGCCCAGTGTTCAATAACAGATGAGAAAAATGTCAACAAAATATCAGACATTATCAAATACTAGAATGGGGAAGAAAGAAAAATTAATATATGATCCTCAGGCCAACTATGTAAATCTATCAGCTTTAGAACTTTTAGCTCTGTTATAGTGTAAATAAAACAAACAACAAAAGAGACAGTATTTTATTCATAGATAACATGACTGCTACCCAGAGAAACAAAAAACACGCATGGAGAAAAAACTGGAAAGAAATTCACTTGAAATTCACTTGAAAATATGAATGTTTGGGGATTGGAGAATTGAAAGTGATTTTTTCTTTGTTTTTCTACTTTGCTGTTATCCAAACTTTCTAGAGTAAGCAGGTACTAATATTTTAAAGGAAAGAAAGATAAGAATAAAATTAAAGTCCAGGGAAGGATAACTAAAATGAGCAAGAGATAGAGTGAATTAAAGTATACAGAAAAAATATATATAGTGTTAGATGACAGGAGACAAAAAGAGAAGCAAACTATTTTATATTTAAACAAACATGGATTTATCCATCTTAAATAAAGAGAATCAGTGCTAGAGAGGCAAATTTCTGACAATTAAGAGTCAAAAATGATTTTGTTACTGTCTGTGTTGGAAAGAATAATTCTACCTTCCCCCTTTGCAAATGTCTACGTCCTAATCCCCGGAACTTGTGAAACTGTTAACTTACATGGCAAAAGGGACTTTGCAAGTATGACTAAATGAAGCATCTTGAGATGGGAAAGTTATTCTCAATTATTCGGGTGAGCCCAGTTGTAATCACAAAGGTCCTTATAAAAGGTAGGCAGAAGAATCAGAGTCAGAGAAAGAGATGTGAGGATGGAAGCAGAGATCAAAGTCAAGAGCGAAGGAATGCTGCCAGCCTCTAGAAGCTGGAAAGAGCAAGGAAACTCACTTTTTCCTCGAGACTCCAGAAGGAAGGCAGCCCTGCCCACAACTTTATTTTAGCCCAGTGAGAATGACTTTGAACTTCTGATCTCTGGAAATGTAAGATAATAAACTTTTGTTGTTTCAAGCCACTAAACTCTATTAATTTGTCACAATAGCAATTTAAAAAACGAATATCCTGCCTATTCATGCATTCGTTCAGCTCCAGTTACAGCCATCGACTTGCAGTTTCCAGTTGCACTAAACCCTCTCATACTTCTGCCTGAACACTTCTACCCATTTGCTTAGATCTGATCTTGTTCTTCAAGAGTTATTTAAACCATCACTTCCCCCTTGGAAGCTTTTCTTACATTGGGCTCCCCCACTGTCTAGAACTCCCTACCATGTCTCCTTTTCGGCACTCACTGCACTTGAGTTGCAATAATTGATCATCTTATTCCTGTTTGTATCACTTTGCCAAGTTCTTGCCTAATAAATGGCTTTGTTACTTCTTCCTTAGTTATCTTTCAGGTCTCCCTGACAATATGGTAAGTTTTCAGAGAGCAGGGCCTACTCCTGTGTGTGTAAACACACGTATGTCTTCCCTCCATATGCTTAATGCACAGTGCTCCAACTCAAAAATCAAAACAAAGCAAAACAAAAACACTACATCAAATAAATATTCATTGAAAAAAATGAAGCAGCCTACTTTGTAACAAATATTTCTTGGGAAGCAATGGAAAATAACCATGCATTCTATTGTACCCTTTATTAACCTGCTATAGTAAATCAGGCTCATTTATTTAGTTAGTTTATGCTTGAGAAAACCTCAATAGCACTTTTTTTCTAGTCAGAATTATCTGGTTTTCATATTGATGGTCTTTTACTTCGGTCACCAAATGCAGTAGACAACATGACCAAAACATATTTATCCATTTAACAAATATGAAATGGTTGCCTACTGGGCAGAAAGACATACAAATAAATAGTATATCAAGCAAAACACTAAAAGGGAAAGATGAGATAACATAAGAAATTGATGAGCTGACTCCGTTCAAAGCAGAAAAAAATCTTTAGTGAGACAAATAGAGTGGTGAACAGAAAAAGCAGGTGATAGTGGTTAAGAACCAGGACTTTCACGTTAAATGAAACTGAACTCAAAGCCAGTTGCACTATCTACCTTGTGCCCTTGGACAAATTATTTAATTTCCCTGAGCCCAGCTGGCCCATCTGTAAAATGGGAATAATAGTAGACATTCCACCTCATAAGATTATTATAAGAATTATGTAAGATAATTCATGTAAAATTCTTAACATGGTGCTAGACACAGAGCAAGCAATTAGTACATTGCAGTTATTATTGTGATGGTTTTAAAACAGTGAATAACATTTCTAATAATTGTTTCAAAACCAGATTTCCTTACACAATAGTATATATTGTGAAAAAACATATATCCAAAATATATATATATATATATATCCATTCACTCTACAAATACAAATACTGCTAAATGCAGAGGATTGCTCCACCCAGATTGCTCTTCCGGGGTGAGGAGCTCATTCCCCCAGTAGCTGCTTGGAATTTGGCTGCTGAAGACACAGTCGGTTCCTACTTTGGGGATTGCCCTCCACTGAACTGCCTAGGCTAAGGTTACACCCCGCTCCTGGTAGATGCTGGAATATAAAAGCTGACCCTCTTGTTTCCATTTGTAACCATTTTGAAGGGTCACCCTAGCTCCAGGGCTCCCTGTGAGATGGGCGGAAGCGTCTGTGGAAATCGCTTCCGCTTCCTTCACTCCATTACAGACGTTGTTCCCAAGACCACTCCTCAAGAAACTTACCAATCTCCATCTCAGAGTCTGCCTTCCCAGAGAACCTGAATTAAGCCAAGCAACCACTATATGGACAACACACTACTGTTAGGCACAGTTGGCAAGCTTCTTCTGTCAAGGGCCAGGCAGTAAGGGTTTTAGGCTTTGGTGAGCCATATTCTCTATCACTTTTACTCAACTCTGCCATTCTAGTGTGAAAGCAGCCAGAGACAACACATAAACAAATGGGCACTGCTGTGTTCCAATAAAACTTTATTTTATGGACACTGAATTTGAATTTTATATAATTTTCACCCATCACAAAATACCTTTCTTATTTTGCTTTTTTTTTTTTTCTGACCATTTAAAAATTGGAAAAACCATTCTTTGCTCGTGGGAGTTCAAAAGCAGGCAGCAGGCTAGATCTGGTCAGTGGGCCATAGTTTGACAATCCCTGAGCCAGAGGAAAGATGCGATGCAGAGCAGTGAAGCTACTATTCTAGTGAATGGGTTTACAGAATTTGATATCATGGGACCCTACAGCTTGTAACCTTGTTCCAAGGACATGGAAGACCCCTTCCTGGCTCCAGGTCAAGAGGGCATGGAGGAAAGGAAGAGGAAAAAAAGGGAAACAGTAAGATTCATAATTTCTTTCTTTCTTTTTTTTTGAGATGGAGTTTCGCTCTTGTCGCCCAGGCTGGAGTGCAATGGTGTGATCTCGGCTCACTGCAACCTCCGCCTCCCGGGTTCAGGCGATTCTCCTGCCTCAGCCTCCCAAGCAGATGAGATTACAGGCGCCTGCCGCCACGCCTGGTAAATTTTTGTATTTTTAGTAGAGACAGGGTTTTGCCACGTTAGCTAGGCTGGTCTCAAACTCCTGACCTCAGGTGATCCACCCGCCTCGCCTCCCAAAGTGCTGGGGTTACAGGCATGAGCCACCACACCCGGTCTCATAATTTCTTTTGAAGCTTAGTACCAAGAAAATCAAACACAGCAAAATAACACTAAATGGTTTAGTGCTATGTGGTGTTTTTCATTTAGACAACTTCATCTCTACCAGGAAACAGATGTAGGAGATTTGAGTGGCTGTTTTGTGGCTGTGTCTGTAACTAAGAAACCATTCAAAAATAAAAACACAATTATAATTTGTTACAGTTTTAATATTTACAAAGAATATACCTTTAAATGATCTGATACAGAATAGACAAAGGAGAGAGAAACATATTTTGAAAACTGTTTGACCCTATCTTTCTACCCAAATATAAATATAGCAGCCTTCTACAGTCCATTTCCTTCAAAAAGAAACTAGTTGGATGAATTTATTTGGATAACAAATATATTCTTAACTCTTTACCCTGAAACCTTTTGACTTTTTTTTTTTTTTTTTTTTGAGACGGGAGTCTCACTCTTGTTGCCCAGGCTGGAGTGCAATGGAGCGACCTCGGCTCACTGCAACCTCTGCCTCTCAGGTTCAAGCGATTCTTCTGCCTCAGCCTCCCGGGTAGCTGGGATTACAGGCACCCACCACCATGCCCGGCTAATTTTTTGTATTTTTAGTAGAGATGGGGGTATCACCATGTTGGCCAGGCTGGTCTCGAACTCCTGACGTCAGGCAATCCACCCACATCAGCCTCCCAAATGCTGGGATTACAGGCATGAGGCACTGTGCCTGGCTACCTTTTGGCCTTTTTGTTTCATCTCATTTGACTGTCTTCTTTTTTAATTCCTATGTTTCTTCAAATGAATTAACCTTTTCTTTTTTGATCATTTTTATTTTTGCTTCCTTGCTGTACACACCTCTCTTTGAAATCATTCCTTATGGCTCCTCTTACCATATTCCTTCATCAAGTGTAATATTATGAGATTTCCCCATGATTCACACATGACTTCCAGCTGACCTTTACTTCTCTAGCCCTTAATTCCCCTTCACTACCCCCTCCTGCACATTCTCAGAATAAATGGATACAGTGTTGCTTCATGTTTAAGTAAATGAGAGACAGTAATGGAAGCATCCTCTCTATGGATTTACATTGCTATACTGAGAAATATGGAGACTAGGAGTGCTAATTTCAGTAATTTCAGTTGACATCAATTGCAATAGGCGGCTAAAGACTATATCTCTGGCTTTTGAGGTCTCCAGATTCTTCTCTCTAGACACTTGAAGACTGATTTGGTCTACACTTGTCATGATGAGTTCAGACGCCAGAATCTGGGTAGGAGAACTGTCATGAAACACGGTGTCCATAATGTACTGTTTATATAACTCCACAACCTTCTGCTCCAGGTACTCATTCAGCACTGCATTCGAAATAGGATTCTGCATTTGCAAGCTGCTTTTCTCTTTGATGCTTGTTATTCTCCAATAGGATGAGTACCGCTGGATAGGTTTCTGGGGAAAGTCACTGGGCTGAGTAGAAATGGAATCCTCCATGGGTAAAGGAATCTCAGATGACTTCAGCAAAGGGCCATATTCAAAACTGCTCTCAGAGGGAAAATCTGTTGTCACTGAATTAATGGCCATCACCTGGCCCCCTGCAATCTGTAAGTCATTATAATTCTTGCAAATACTTTTGCAAGAAGATGGAACCAAGTAGGTCTCTCTGCTGGCATCTCTACATATTTCAACTGCAGCCAAGTTTGGGCTTTCAAACACAGGATTGGGGTTTGTCTGCAGCACTGTGACTCTCTGACTTCTGCTATGTTGGCTCTCTCTTGAATGCACTGAAGAGATAAACTTGCCAGATGATTTGCAGCTCACGTAGAGACTTCTGACTTGTGTTTCATCCACAGAGGAATAGGAAAGAGTAGCAACAGAACTCGTCTCCTCTTCCTTTTCCCCAGCCACCTGCCCATTATAAGAGGCACAACTCCAGTGGATGTCATTCCAGTACTCAAGTCCACTGAGATATCCTTCTGACAGCATTCTGGAAAGAGAATTGATGAGTAAGAATGCGGAAAAAGAATACCGAAATTTTAGAAGTTGGCACTTGATATATCAAAAAATAAGGACAGTGAATACATTCACTTTATTCATTCACCAAGCTCTTACTAATTCTGTGCCTACTGTGTACCAGGACTACGGCACGTGCTAAGGATATAAAAATGAAAAGCATACAATTCCATCCCTCAGGAAGTTTCCCACTATAGGAAAAAATCAACTAGATATAAACAATTCCAATATTATATCACTGAGGATTATAATAGTGATAGGTAAAAAGGAAGTACGGCAGGGGGGGGTCCCTAACTTAGCCTGGGGCAAAGGGGGAGAAGTCACAGGATGCGTCATAGGGAAGGTGACATTTCAGCTGAATGCTATAGAGTAATTAGGAGTTCCAGCCATAGGAACAGGGTTATAAGATAATATGGTAGCATTACCTACTCACCACATACAAAGAAGCTGAGCACAAGCAGAAGGAATTGGGAAAATAGGCTGAAATTGGATCGTGAAGAGCCTTGGCAGTCAGGCAAAAGCATTTACATTCTGCCCCATAGGAAATGAACAATGATCTAGAAGTTGCAGATTGGAGAGAAACATGGCTAGTGGATTATGAGCAAAACAATGAGAAAATCTGTGGCAAATTCTACTGAAAACAAGTGCTGTGTCTTACTTAACTTTGTATTGGATCCCTAGGAGCTAGCACAGTTATTTGCATTTCTGAAGAGACTCAAAAGGTATTTGTTAATTTGGGTTAAAGAATTTTCAACAATGACATGGTATGAAATTAATTTGTGCTCAGCACATCATGAAGTACCACAAAGCCTACCCTGCCTTTGTATCCCAGAATAAATTTCTTTCTCTATCCCAGTTCTCAGAATACATCCTGAAAATGTCTCTGTATCTAACTGATGTGTTTACCTCCTAGTTACCAAGGAGCTTTCCTGACCATGGACTTTCCCCACATCTGCCTCCCCTCCCTACCCCCAGCAATTGTCACTGGTCTAGAGTGGCTAGAACAGGCTAGAAACCAGCAGCTGCATTTTCTAAAAACAGAACACACTGGCATTCCCGGCACTGGGGCAAAAGGCAACAGCAAGGAAAACTGGTCCTCTTGGGCCTCGAGAGCTGGGTTTCTGAAACAGACCTGTCAACTTGAGCCTGAACTTGAAATGTCAAATAAGAAAAGAAGGATTTTTGTTAACCATACATAAACGCCCTTTTAAAAATTGTTAACATCTCTTTTACATTCATGTAATTATTGTTTCCCAGGTAAATAAAATGTTTCCCTTTTTTAAAAATTGTATAAGGGTAAGATTGTAAATGTTTTTTTCTCTTTTGGAGCTATTCCTGGTTTATTTAGCAAATCTCAATTTTTTTAATGTTTACTATATTCTGGGCACAGTTATGTGCCATGAAGACACTAAGCTAAAGGCCTTCAACAAATCCATGAAGTAATTTCTGTATGCTGAACACGCTTATAAGGATTAAAAAAAAAAAAGTTGCCCTCTCCTTAAAAATCTATGTGAAGTTCTGCCCTCAAACCTAATATCCAGGTGAAAAGGCCAGTCTTACCTACATGGAAAGATAAGAAACAGAGAAAGAGTTTATCATAAAGAACTAATGGGGATGCGGTTACTTCCTGGCCCTCAACACCCTACCCCCACCTAGGCTATAGCTAGGGCATTCTGCCTTCAAGTTCTCAGAATATCATTGTGGAAAATCAGAGCATAAACGATCTGTTGACTTTTGAGTATCTGAATGGGCTTTAGAAACTCCTGGAAGAAATAATCATTTGGGAGAAATGACTTTTGAGCACCCATAACCTGAGCTTTTACACCTCAGAATCCAGAACCATGAAGGACTTAAGGCATAATATTTATGCACTAATAATAAACTTAAGTAGACTGAGTCCCCTATGGAGGGAAAAAGTATGTCTCCAGAGAGATTTGGGAGCCAAGAGTAGACAGGTTTGCAAAATTATCTCATGCCCAGCATGGTGCAGAAGCAGAAGGAGAGACAGCCACACGGATCACCTGGGCGGGCCGGCATGAGGCTGCCTCATCAAGTCTGCTCACACATCAGCATGCTGCTGAGAGCCTGAAACCCTGGAGAAGACCTATAGTTGGGGTAGAAAGATTGCAGACATGATCTCCATAGACTACAAACCAGGGACCAGATGAATGATGAGTTGCCATGGATACCAGTATGGCTACATGATGACAACCAAAGATATCCCCCACCCACTCCCATCCTCAGCTGACCCTATGGTTTTATATAAACAATCTAAAACTTAGACGCACATCCAAGGAGGAGGGAGCCCTGAAGTGACTGAGGAAATCCTGATTGACAGTGAGTACTTTCCCACCAGTCTGGAAAACGTGAGCTCAAAAAAGATATCCAATTGAGGTTGAAGAAAGCAAGGATCCCTAGGAAAGATAGCAGAATAGGCACATGCATGTATTTTTTCTTCCTTTCAAAACTTCACTAAAACAACAATAAATGCTTTTTAAAAAGGTATAATACACACACACACACACACACACACAAATACACACCCAAAAAAAACAACAGGAGAAGAAAGCAGTACAATAACATTTTAGAAGCTGAGGAGCAGGAGATTGAGGATTAATGACAGGAGACCTAAGAAAACTGAATCTTACAAGAGCCATGGTGATATGGTTTGCTGTGTCCCCACCCAAATCTCATCTGGAATTGTAGTTCCCATAATCCCCACGTGTCGTGGGAGGGACCATGTGGAGATCATTGAATCATGGAGGTGGTTTTCCCCATCCTGTTCTCGTGATAGTGAGTTAGTTCTCACGAGATCCAATGGTTTTATAAGGGGCTTTCCCCTTCTCTGGGCACTCATTCTCTCTCCTGCCACCCTGTGAAGAGGTGCCTACTACCATGATTGTGTTTCCTGAGGCTCCGCAGCCCTGCAGGACTGAGTCAATTAAACCTCTTTCCTTTATAAATTACCCAGTCTCAGGCAGTTCTTTATAGCAGCATGAGAATGGACTAATACACATGGGGAAAGCAAAGAGCCAATCTGATTTAAATTCCCCTAAATGTTGAGGAATTGGTGGTACCACATGCCTTTTTGGAGTGAGAATAAAGGGGATATACCTAAAGTAAGAAATATTGAAAATCTATTTAAAAAGCAGTCAGAAACTCAGCTCATCTTTCACACCTGGCCATGCAGCCAGGTGACACTCCCCATCCTTAACCCCAAAGAAAAACTTGAAATGTAGTCTCTAAAGAGTGAAACAGAGGGTCTCTGGAGTAGGGAATATCAGTTGAGGGTAAAGTTACTGAATTGATACTAGATCAATTAAATAAACATATGCATATTTTTGCTGAGATCCATGACCTCTCTCCCCTTACTCAGCTCCAAGAATGCTAGCAAGAGGAGTATCCACGTTCTAGGCAGGATATTGGGAAGAATGTTTTGGGCAATCTGACTTGTCTGAGAAGAAGAGCAATTGACATCAGAGGTTCCCCAACTCAACAGGCAACCAGATCATCCTTTATTTAAGCCCACAATTAATAGAGCCTATTGAGCTTTTTGGATCTTTATCCTTAAGTGTGAGTAGAATTCTGAAACATCTGAGGAAAAGTCTGATATGAGAAAGACCAAAATAGTCATTTGGAGGAAACAAACTTAGGGTGGGGTAAAGGAGGTAGCAGATTCTACCATCAATATTCTTAAAGAGTTAAGGTATAACATAATCTTGAATTACAAATGGGATGCTATAAAAAATAAGAATTCCGAAGCTGTTAGAAATTAAAAATGATAATTTTAAACCTCAATGGAAGGATTGAAAAGTAAAGTTGAGGCAAATTATTATTTTGAAAGCAGAACAAAATTACAAGATGGAAAATAAAACTAGAGAGGACCAGTCCAGGAGATCTATTATCTGAATAATAGGATGTTCAGGAAGACAGACCAGAGAAAACAGGGGAGAAATTCAAAGACACAATTTAAGAATATTTCCCAGAATGGAAAGACTAAAGTTATCAAAATAGTGAGTGAAAATCGATCTATACCTCCTCTCATGAATGTGAAATGATAGAACACTTGGGACAAAGAGAAGATCCTATAAGCTTCCAGAATGAAAAAAAGAGTCACAAAAAAAGACCAAGAACCAGAATCTTCAGACTTCTCAACCGCAACATAAGAAACAATAAGACAATGAAAAAATGTCTACAAATTCTGAATTTTCATTCAACTAGTTATTTTCAACCGAGACCAAGTTATCAATTAGGTATGATGATAGAATAAATATATTTCTAGGTTACAAGTCTCAAATAGCTGATTTTCCAAGCACCTTTCTCAGAAAGTCAGTAGAATATGTGCTCCACTGAAAGGAGTAAGTAAAACAATAAAATGGAGACAAAGGATACAGGAAACAGGAAATCCAGCACAGGAGAGAAACAAACAGCCCTTAAACTAGGATAGCCTGAGCCCTTGTTCTAAACCCTGCAATGTAAAGGGCCTGACTCTGGCCCTCCTTAAGTTGCACCTCTCCCAACAGGGTAAGGAGTTCTAGAGTCCAACATGATGGGGGCCACCCAGCCTCTATACTGCTGCCTTCTATCTCATACTTCTGGTATTCAGGACCTCAGAATTCCCTGCTCAGATGGCAAACCCAGTTACAGAGTCTGCACAGGCTCCTTCCCAAATCCATCATGATTAGGGCAGACTTGGGGAAACTGAACATGCACACACCCCTAGGCCCAAAAGATGACGAAGAGGTGGTTTTTAGTGAGAGCTGTAGACAGAGCTTAGGTGTGTGGGCTCAATGTCAGGACTGGGAAAAAAAGATGGAAGGGCTGAAGACTGAGGCTCCCCATTTTTTGTCCTAGGCCCAGGAGTTGTGAAGAGGAGACCTGCCCATGATGACAGTGAAAAGACATTCCAGGATGAAAGCTGCATATGTAACAGGCTTAAAAGGCAACCAGGCTGATTAGAACAGATCAGAAGGCTTCTGAAGCTAAAGATAAAATTGAAGACAACTGAAAAGATCTGACCATCATGAAATACAATTTATATAATTGACTACAAACTTTGGGGATAAATTAGAAAAAGCTAAGCAAATGAAAAATCCAGACCAGCACTGTCCAACAGAGCTTCCTGGGATGATGGAATGATCTATGTCTCTGTGTTGTCCAAAATAGCAGCCAATAGCCACATGTAGTTATTGGGCACCTGTAATATGGCTAAGGCAACTCAATTTTTAATTTAATTTAATTTTAATTGTCACATGACTACTCTATGGCACAGCAAAGACTTAGAAAATAGTGAAGGTGATAACTTAAAATTTTTAAATACTAACGATTGCTAATTGTAATTGCAATAATTTTTTTTTTTGAGACGGTCTCGCTCTTTCACCTAGGCTGGAATGCAGTGGTGTGATCTCGGCTCACTGTAACCTCCACCTCCCGGGTTCAAGTGATTCTCGCGCCTCAGCCTCCCAAGTAGCTGGGACCACAGGTGCATGCCACCACTCCCAGCTAATTTTTGTATTCTTAGTAGAGATGAGGTTTCACTATGTTGTCCGGGCTGGTCTCGAACTCCTGACCTGAAGCGATCCACCTGCCTTGGCCTCCCAAAGTGCTGGGATTACAGGCATGAGCCACTGCACCCAGCCTATAATTGCAATTTAAAGTTCATTGGTTGATCGCCATCATAGCATACCATGACAGTTATTTTTAGCATACTAAAGTAACATCTGAGTAATTAATTTGTTTCTGTATTCCTTTCAAGGGATGTCAGAAAGGAGCTAACAAAAGATAGTAAAGCCAGGCCGGGCGTGGTGGCTCATGCCTGTAATCCCAGCACTTTGGGAAGCTGAGGCAGGTGGATCACATGAGGTCAGAAGTTTGAGACCAGCCTGGCCAACATAGTGAAACCCCGTCTTTACTAAAAATACAAAAATTAGCCAGGCATGGTGGCACATGCCTGCAATCCCAGCTACTCGGGAGGATGAGGCAGGAGAATCGCTTGAACCCGGGAGGTGGAGGTTGCAGTGAGCCGAGATGGAGCCACTGCACTCCAGCCTGGATGATAGAGTGAGACTCTGTCTCAAAAACAAACAAATAAAAAAAAAAAAGAGATGGTAAAGCCAGAGCATAAACTATTAGATGTTTGGTAATGAAATGGGATTAGAACACTTATTTGAGACTTTTTTTTGTTTCACTATTTTGAAACAAGGATGATACAGAATTTCTTTTAAAGTTTTTTAAATGCTTCTATTTGGAGAAGCCTAGAATGCCTGTGTGAATTGTTCAACGAAAAATTGTAAAGATATTTTCATTTTAATTGTGCGTTCTCTTAGGTCATCTCTGAGGTGACAAAAGTGCTATCCAATAGAACGTCTTGAAGTGATGAAAATGTCCAATATCTGTGCTTTCCAATATGATAGCCAATAGCCGCTTAAATTTTGGCTACTGTGACAGAAATTTTAATTTGACTTCATCTAATTTAATTTAAATAGCCACATTTGGCTAGTAGCTGCCATATAGACATCACAGATCTAGACAATTATAATCTCCAATTGATAATTTTAAGAAAGTTGTGTAGCAGTAAAGCCAAGCACAGTGGCTCATGCCTGTAATCCAAGCACTTTGGGAGGCTGAGGCGGGAGAATCGCTTGAACCCAGGAGTTTGAGACCAGCCTGGGCAATATAGGGAGATCATATCTCTACAAGAAATTCCAAAATTAGCCAGGCGTGGTGGTCCCAGCTACTTGGCAGGCTGAGGTGGGAGGATCTCTAGAGCCCAGGAGTTCGAGGCAGCAGTGAGCTGTGATTGTGCCACTGCACTCCAGGCTGGGCAACAGAGCGAGACCATGTCTCAAGAAAAAAAAAAAAAAAAGAAAGAAAGTTGTGTTGAGAAAAAACAAAGCAAAACAAAAACAACCCATGGTCTACTACATGGCTGAGTTATAAATAGCTTTTATATAGTCATGATAATATAGCACATGATAATAGAAAGCACTGAAAATAGATCTAACTCAATTTAAAACATAACCACAGGGTGACCATCAAGTCAGTAAACAAAGATAAAATATTTTTATCATATATAGCAGAATATCATGTATGTATAAAATACTATTTTAATATATATATATAGTACAGTGATACCAACAAAAATCATCCTAGGCATTTGCCTGTGAGTCCAGACTAGGTGGCCACTCTGTATAGTGAGAGGAAGGGGACAAAGTTGTATATCGTTGGTGAAGCCAGGGGAGGAAGGAGAAATAAATCCTCCTCTTCATGATGACAAGTCAAGAAATAATGCCCCAAACTGAAAAATCCAAAAGTTGCAACACAAAGAAATGATGGTAAATATCAAGTAATTAGTTAAGGGAGATAAAAGCAGTTGCTTCTGGAAAAGGAGGCAAGGACAGCAGTTTTCCATAACAAACTTCTCAGAATTATTTGACCCAATTTATGTGCAAGTAAAACTGTGATTAAATTTTTAATTAAAATAAAAACTAAAGATAAATATTTTAAAGTAACTAAGGGCCAGGTAAGGTGGCTCACACCTGTAATCCCAGCACTTTGGGAGGCCAAGGAGAGCGGATCACCTGAGGTCAGGAGTTCGAGACCAGCCTGGCCAATATGATGAAACCCCATCTCTACTAAAAAATACATAAATTAGCCAGGCGTGGTGGCAGGCGCCTATAATCCCAACTACTCAGGAGGCTGAGGCAGGAGAATCACTTGAACTGGGGAGGCGGAGGTTGCAGTGAGTCGAGGTCGTGCCACTGCACTCCAGCCTGGATGACAGAGCAAGGCTTTGTCTCAAACAAACAAATAAATAAATAAATAAATAAATAAATAAATAAATAGTAACTAAGGGGGTGGGGGGAAAAGAAGATGGCATTTCCTGTACAGCTGTTTGTGGTTAAAGATATTGCATATTCTAAGGGTGAATAAGAGAGAGAGATGACTGTGTGACGGGTTAACCTTTATTTGGCCCTACAGACAGAAAGGATTCCGATAAGCAGTGAAAAGAGGGAAAACATTGCAGACAGAGGAGAGAAGGGCAATAAAAGTGAAGAGGTTTGTGTTGTCAATTTCATGTGGGTCAGTAACAGACACCAAAGTAGGTGGGGTGCAAGCGTTGTTTGTCAGTGTCATGCTCACCTAAGAGCCTTTCTTGAAATGTCCCAGTTTGCCGAATCCCCCTTTTAGGACCCCTTATCCCCATTCAGACACACCCCAAGTCTCCCACTATTTATCTTATTTCTCTTCATATTAAACAATCAGCCCTAATGGAGTCTTCTTTCATTGTATGCAGATGAGTTTTATAAGTACTCCGGATAATCTCCACACTCCTTCATAACAATGAAGGAAAAGGGCCTAGAATTTTATTTTGAGTACAGTAATGGGCCCTTTTTCCTATTTGTCAACTGAGAGGTTTGCTGGTATCTTAATTCTGGCAGAATAAGAACCCTATCATTCTGATGTGTAGGACCCAAGACAGACCAGTAAAGTGGTGGGTCTGATGACGGAAAAGCAGAAAGTGCATCCTAGTGTCTAGGGATAGACATGTCCCCAGCAAAAAAAAAGAAAAAAAGATTCCCGAGAGGGAGGAGTGGGAGATAAGGTCAGGTCAGGGAGGTAAGTTGGGACATCCAAGACTGAGTACATTTGATTCATCCTGTAGGCACCGCAACGTTCTGGCAGGTAAGGAAGCTGATTCACCACATGATATAATATAGCAATAAAGTGCAAAATTAATTTCAGCAGAGTGAGATTGGTATTAAGGACCCAAGTTAGGAGGCTGCTGGATTCATCCCAGCGTGAGATGACTGGGACAGGAACCAGGAGGGTGGTAGGAGAAAAGAAAGAGAAGGAACCCATTTGAGAGACCAAGACCCCCAGACATGGAAGTGAAGGAGAGAGAGGAGCCAAAAGTAACTCTGAGTGTGGGTATGTAGGGGAAATGGCACCATCATTGACCAAAATGGCAAGATCAGGAGGAGCTGCGGAGGAAGCAATGGGTTTAGCTTAGCTCTTCTTGAGCCTGACAAGAGATAGACTGTCTGGGTGCAAGTGTGTAATTGTCCATTGGAGATTCAGGTAGGCAGCTCATTAGAGAAGCTACTTAAAGTCCACAGTGAAGTCACCTTCCACTTGCAGGCAGTAGGAATTTATATTGGGGGCTTGAGGAGCTTTCTAGGTTTGTAACTTCTTCTGTGGGGAGCCTACCTGGAACAGTATAAGCAGGAAGGAGCAGCAGCAAGGGCTTTGTAAAGACTACAAGAGCTTTGGATGCACTGAACAAGTCACATTTTAAAAATCTATATTCGGGCTGGGCACGGTGGCTCACGCCTGTAATCCCAGCACTTTGGGAGGCCGAGGTGGATGGATCACGAGGTCAGGAGTTCGAGACCATCCTGGCCAACATGGTGAAACCCCGTCTCTACTAAAAATACAAAAATTAGCTGGGGGTGGTGGCATGCGCCTGTAATCCCAGCTGCTCGGGAGGCTGAGGCAGGAGAATCACTTGAACCAGGGAGGTGGAGATTGCAGTGAGCCAAGATTGCGCCACTGCACTCCAGCCTGGCGACAGAGCAAGATTCCGTCTGAAAAAAAAAAACAAAAAACTATATTTGAAGGCAAAATTTAATTTCATACTCATTCAGGCAATATACATATGTGGTGTATATATATAAATATATGTATGTTACCTAGAACATCTCATCTACAAATGTCTTCCGGTGTCTTTTCCTTCACACTTAACAAATCATGGAGAATTGTATATATTTTATAAAATATATATGTGTGTGTACATAAATACTCACACACACACATATATATATATGAAGAGAGAGAGACAGACAGCACGCACTAGTATTTAAGAGACCAGTTCTAACTCTGATCTTGTCACTAGCAGTGGTTTTAGTTTAGTTGTTGCCAAATCTATAAAATAGCTAACATAGTACTAGGTACAACCCAGATAATATTCTAAGTGCTTTTTATGTACTAAATTAATTGATCATCACAAAAAAACTCTAATATTTAGGTACTATTATTATGCTTGTTTTACAGATGACAAAATTGAGTAGTGTCCAAAATCACCAGCAGTCAGGAAACAGGGCCCAAGTTCATGTTCTTAACCTCTCAGACACTCAACTTATCATCTGTAAATTGAGAATGTGGGATTAAATTATGTCTAGAGTACCATCAAACTTTAATTTTGAATGAGATTATGAAGAATAAAGTGAGCATTAATCAGAATCAAAATTAATTTCTGAAAATTAGCAGCAGAGGGCAGCAGAGAGCACACTAAGGAGGCTTTTAAAAGACCTTTCTAAAGCTATGCAGAGTAATAATACGTAAAACTTATAAACAAAAATATATATATTAACAATTCAATCTTCATAATTTCCTAGTTTAGGCCCTTGGCTTCAATTCATCTTCCACTTTAATGCACTTAAAAGGGCCCATTCAAGGCCGGGTGCAGTGGCTCACACCTGTAATCCCAGAACTTTGGGAGGCTGAGGTGGGTGGATCACCTGAGGTCGGGAGTTCGAGACCAGCCTGACCAATATGGAGAAACCCCATTTCTACTAAAAATACAAAATTAGTCTGGCGTGGTGGCACATGCCTGTAATCCCAGCTACTCTGGAGGCTGAGGCAGAAGAGTCGCTTGAACCCGGGAGGTGGAGGTTGTGGTGAGCTGAGATTGCGCCATTGCATTCCAGCCTGGGCAACAAGAGCAAAATTTAGTCTCAGAAAAAGAAAGAAGGAAAGAAAGAAAGAAGAAAAAAGGAAGGAAGGAAGGAAGGAAGGAAAAAGGAAAAAGAAAGAAAGAAACCCATTTAGCCAGGCGTGGTGGCTCACACCTGTAATCTCAACACTTTGGGAGGCCAAGGCAGGTGGATCACCTGAGGTCAGGAGTTCGAGACCAGCCTAGCCAACATGACAAAACCCCATCTTTACTAAAAATACAAAAAATTAGCAGGGCGTGGTGGCGCATGCCTGTAATCCCAGCTACTCAGGAGGCTGAGGCAGGAGAAGCGCTTGAACGGTGTGGGGTAGTGGGCAGACCTTACAGTGAGCTGAGATCGGGCCACTGCCCTTCAGCCGGGGTGACAGAACGAGACTCCATCTCAAAAAAAAAAAAACAAAAACGGGGGGGCCCATTACTGCACCCTTTAATGCACCACTAGTATAAAGACAGCATTGCACATCACAATATCCTAAAATTTTAGAGTAGAGACATCAAGAAAAGTTAATTGGGTTTATTTTGACTGATTGTTGGCATTTTTCTTAATAATTTTCCATTATTTTTGAAATTCTAATAAGATATCACTGGGTCTCTTCAAGGGTATATAAAAGGTACACTTCAAACAAATGTTAACATATTTGTTAGACTTGATTTCATCTGAGACATCAAAATTTAACCCAACAGATTAATTGTTCAATGATATTTTGTCACTTGAATTCTTGTTTCTCATCTTAGAGAAGCTATATATATCTATAAAGCTATATATATAACATATAAAATATACATATATAAAATGTATAAAATTCTCCCTGATTGGTTAGGCGTGAAGGAAAAGACACCTGAGAATATTTGCAGAGGAGATGTTATAGGCAAATTTAGCCCACATTAATCATTAACGGATAGGGGAATGCCAAAATTAACCTTATGTGCAAATTCACAACTTAGAAATATGTGCTAAAGTGCAGTGCCTTGTTAAATCATTTACTTGCTTTTCAGAAGAAACTGCAATGTAAGTTCTCTTTCTAGATGAGCATTTAGTTTTTCAGAAAGCTGTTGTTATCACTTCTTCACATAGACACATTTTTGATTGATTTTTTTAAATCGACAGATAAAATTGTAAGAATTTCTCATGTATAATATGGTATTTTGAAGTGTGTATATTGTGAAATGGCAAAATCTATCTAATTAACATATATATTACCTTACAGTTATTATTTTTGTGGTGAGAATACTTATATTGAGTTTCTTATCATTTCTCAAGAATATGATAGATCATCAACTATAGTCACCACACTGTACAAGAGATCCTTTGAACTTATTCCTTCTATATAACTGTAATTTTGTATCCTTTGAGCATGCTGATCAAAGGACACACTATTAATTTACATCTAAACAACACAAGCGTGGAGTCAAACAGAAAACCTAACGAGAGAAGAACTTTATAAGGGGTAACGTTTAAAAAACCTAAGTTAGGGATCAGCAAACTTTTTTTATACAAGGCCAGAGAGTTAATATTTTAGACTTTGCAAATCATACAAACTCTGTTGCAGCCCTGCTGGCATAGCAGGAAAGTAACCATCGACAATATGTAAACAAATGATTGTGTCTGGGCTCCTACTAAAGTTTACAAAAACAAGCAGGGGGCCAATTTGGTCCTGGGCTTGCCTACCCTTGACCTAAGTCAAAAAGCAGATGCAATAAATGGGATACACATCATAATAATGACAGCTGTATGCCGAGTGCTTTCCAGGCATAGCCCTTAACCTTCCAACAACACTGCAGATTAGATATTGTCGTAATCTAGATATGATCATATCCTTTTAAAAATCTTTTAATTTTTTTTCTCTTTATCATTATCTAGATTTTCCAAATGAGAAAACTGAGTTTCAGATATGATAAATACCCCTTCCAAGGTCACACAGCTACTAAGTACTATAGGCAAGATTCAAGCCCAGGTTTACAAACTCCAAAGTGTGTGTTCTGTTCTTAGAACATATCACACTATTGTACAGTTAAGAGCAGTTAGTATCACGCAGTCATAATAACAAGCAATTAGTCCTTCCAGGAAAAGGGCATCAGCCCTGATTCCATGTAGTAGCAACAGCACTTGCCAAATAAAAGGAAGGTACAGTGAAGTGCAGAAAGGAAGGCTCCAGGGGAAAGTCAGCACTCACCCCAGAGGGGTGGCCCAGATGACTACACATATGTCCCGATTATATATCGATGCTCATATGTCTTTGAGGAATACAATTAATTTATCCTCTTTTTTTTAATCTAACCATATGAACATTTTCCTAAACCATGACACTGCTATAGCCTGGCATCGCCTCATCTTTAATTTTGCAACCATCTTTCACAGGGTAATTTAATATTACAGGCTGCATGCGGTGGCTCATGCCTGTAATCCCAGCACTTTGGGAGGCTGAGGTGGGTGGATCACCTGAGGTTAGAAGTTCGAGACCAGCCTGACCAACATGGTGAAGCCCTGTCTCTACTAAAAACACAAAAATTAGCCTGGTGTGGTGGTGAGCGCCTGTAGTCCCAGCTACTAGGGAGGCTGAGACAGGAGAATTGCTTGAACTCAGGAGGCAGAGGTTGCAGTGAGTCATGATCACACCACTGCACTCCAGCCTGGGCGACAGAGCGAGACTCCGTCTCAAAAATAAAAAATAAATAAAATAAAATAAATAAATAAATAATACGGATCCTCTGTTTAAACACAAACCACTTCCCATCACCTCAGGGATAAAGTCCATACAGGGTAGGCCTGTGATGTGTGCTCCCTGTCTGTCTTCCTCATCTCATCTCTGCCTGTTCCCCACAGGACCCAGGACCCCAGCCATGCTGATCCCTTCCCAGTTCACCCGAGCCCCATGCCTATCCCAGGGATTTGTGCATTTTTTGTCTTCCGTCCTGAGAGTTCTGGTTCCCTATCCATCCTCTGGTCCACCACCCATAACCTTCACGTGTCACCTCATATGTTAACATTTCAGAACCCTTGGCCATCTACTCAGAATCATTGCATCTGAATTAGAAAAGGATTCTAGGCTCTTCTCTCCCCTACCCCAAGGTGTTCATCAGGATTGCATGAAACTTTAATAAAACAGAAAAGATAAATCACTGGAATAGTCTTTGGAAAGAAGGAAAAATTGACACGAGCAAAAGGAAAATAAGACTGAGGATTGGTGGGGAGTGTGGGAGTTTTGGATGATGAGGCAAAACAGATCCTGCCTCTTGAAGAACATTTTGGAGGTGTGAGAACTAAGACACCCAAAGTGGCTGGATTGAGATGGACGCAAAAACTACTAGTGGCCACACACAAATGGAGGCAATGGGATGGGACTGCCTTCCACCATCATGGGCTATAACATCTTGGAATTATAGACAGGAAAACATTTGTGATCTTGAGCCTAGCTAGCGGGCATACAGTTTGGCTTCTACCTGTCAACATGTCTGCTTACAGAGACATAATTTTTAAGAGTTTTGAAATAGTACATCTAAAGACACATCTTATTTTAGTGAATCATTTCTCTTGAGGGTCACTGAGGTTAGTCTTGCCTTTCCACTATGTGTAATTATTGCATATGCCTCTGTGAGTGTTTCCACAGGCCAGATTTAGAGCAGCAGAATTACCGGATCAAAGCTATTGCTAAATTTCCTTTCAAGTAGCTTGGATCAATTTATTCTCTCACCAGCAACGTTTGAGATTGTTTTCATTGACATTCCTTAGCACATTCTTTCTTTTTTAATTTTCCAATCAAATGAGCTAATTTATGTTTGTCTCAAATTAGAGAGTCTTGTTAAAATTATACGTAGGTCATGTGTTATTTTTTAATAACTGCAAAACTCAAAATCCTGTATTTCATCTCTTTACCTCTATATTATATTACCCTATAATATAAATTCTAAATCCCATAATTCCAATGCAAACTTTTTAAGACTTTCTTGATGCGGGGGACTTGCAGGTAAACTGCTGAAAAGTGATCACTGAAAAACTTGAATATTGTTTTGTTCATGATTTAATTATGATAATGTAACCAAATCTGTATTACATGTTCCAATTTTTTTTCAGTGAATGACGCAAGACCTTTAGCTAAAACAAAAAGCTTCTTTAGGAAGGACCTCCCTGTATAAAATAGCATTTGCAGTTTCCTTACTCTTATCTTTAAAAATACCTGTTCCTTAGAGCTGGAAATAATCAATCACATACCTTAGATTATATCCCTGTTATTTCAACTTGTATTGAATTTATTGATGAATCCTCTAAAATATTGCTCATTAATATTTCAATTTCTGTTACAAATCATATAATTTGGGATTATCTATTCTTGTATCAAATATGAAGCGATTCTTACTTAACAAATTAATTTCTGAAAGTATAACTTGATGGCTAAGATAATACAATCATAAATCAAAAGCCCTCTGTTCTTCATATTAATATTACCAAGTAAATAAATAATTTTGTCTTTGGTTCTGCTTAGATTCTTTTTTTTTTTTTTTTTTTTTGAGATGGAGTCTCGCTCTGTCGCCCAGGCTGGAGTGCAGTGGCGCAATCTCGGCTCACTGCAAGCTCCGCCTCCCGGGTTCACGCCATTCTCCTGCCTCAGCCTCCCGAGTAGCTGGGATTACAGGCGCCCACCACCACGCCGGGCTAATTTTTTTTTATTTTTAGTAGAGACGGAGTTTCACCGTGGTCTCGATCTTCTGACCTCGTGATCCGTCCGCCTCGGCCTCCCAAAGTGCTGGGATTACAAGCATGAGCCACCGCGCCCGGCCGGTTCTGCTTAGATTCTTACGACCAAAGTTAATGGCTACTTCCAAGGGCGATCTGATGTGTGAATTTTCTTAGTTCAGAAGATGTAAACTTTGGTGCAGAAATATTAGTAAATATATTTTTATCATAGTTTGGATTTTTCTTTATACTCCTTGATATATCATAAATTGAAAAATTAAAACTTATGGATCATTTTTTGAATCACTTTCAATGTATTTTGATGCAAAACGAGAGGACTAATAAGAAAACCTATCATAATAGTATTGTACTGATATAAATTTCCTTGGTGTTATAATTGTTAATCATTGTTAATCATGTTAATTATGCCAATTTCATTAACATTTACTTAATTGTAGGCACGTCAACTACAAATGCAATGCAAGATTCTTGATTGGATCCTGGATTTAAAACATAAAAAGATTCTAAAGAACATGTGGATAATTGGGAAAATTTGAATGTGTATCACATCTTAGATAATAGTATTGTGTTGATGTTATGTTTCCGTGGTGTTGTAATGTGTTATAGAAGACTGCCCTTATTTTTAGGAGATACATGCTCAAGAATTTAGGGGTGACATGTGTCCTAAAGTCAACAACATACTTTCAAACCATTCAGGGAAAAAACTGTGCATATATGTATGTGTGTGTATGTATATATATATATATATATATATACATATATATGTATAGGAAAGGACAGGCAGAGACAGAGAAAGACAAAGCGAGAGAGAAAGTAAATGTGGCAAAAGGATACCACTGATTAATATACATGATGAAAATATGGGTGTTCGTTGTACTATTCTTTCATTTTTTATATAGATTTGAAACATTTCTAAATAAAAATTGGGAGGGGAAATAACCATATTTAGTTAATGAAGGCATATTTACATTGTATAATGTTTATTAAGAGCCTAGAGGGACAATATCTTATATATCTAAAATAATCATTACATATGTGATAAGAAATGTCTCAGTGACTTGATATAAATACTTCAAACATCACTTTGCTCTGAGGTAATAGAATTAGTGTACTACCTTTGAATATCTCCAAAATTCCACTTATGATATGGATGTTTGACACAGACTTCAAATACTCTTCAATCCTCCAGAAGCTTCTCAAGCTTGGAAACAATCTTCTCACACTGACCTATGCAAGAAATGTTATAAAAATATCAATATAAATATTCTGTCCAAACCAGGTCTATATTTAAGCACAGATTCATATGCACAAGACAAAGAATGTTTGAGTGAGTCTAAAGATAATTCAAACAAAAGTCCACTCGTACATGCGCTATCTTTAATACCAAAAGGGAAGCTTTCCCCAAATCACCCAGATGAAAGTCGAAAAGCATCCTCACTATAGATCACATTCATTTTGAATACATCCTGCCACACAGAAAAACATTATCACAAGCTTGCTGAACTGAATAATTGAGAGTCAAATCCAATTGGAAAGGATTGTGATTGTTTTCGTCTCTAAAACTGCATCACCGTAACTGAATTCAAGAGCTGTGTTGTCCCTGCAAAACCCTGCTTAGGTTTTTAGGCCTTCTTTTAATGCAGAAGCTAAATCAGTGTAGCAATTAAAGAGGACTACAAAAATAATACAATAAATATTTGATCAGATCAGTCAAAAATTGTAGGTAAAAATATATGTATTTTAGAAATGCTTAGAATGTGGACATGAGGAGGTAAGAAAAGGAAGTATTGGGCTTAATTTCTCTTTATTTTTCAACTCCACTGAATGCTTGTTTAAACTCCCACTTGCCTCGATATGGTAAGCTAGAAAAGCATTTTAGATGTCATAAGAATGGATCGGCGCTCTGGTGATAAAGGGTTAAGAAAGCATGAGAAGACAGATGACAAAAAATAATAGCAGAGTTCTAGGGTCCTTTGCTTTCTTTTTCTTACCTTCACTAACCAATCTGCTCATCTGATCCGGCAGAAACACAGCAATTGACCAAACAGAGAGATGGACAAGCCAGCCAATGCTCTTTCCAGAAATTTTCACAAGCCTTTCACTGATGAGACCAGTAGACTGAGCTGCTCATTGCAAAGTCATTCTTTTTATAATTGATCCCATGGAAAAAGAGTTGTTTTTGCTGAAGTCTGATTTGTGCTAAAGAGGCAGTGGGAAGTCCCGGGAGGTGGGGAGGCAGTAACTGACAAAGCCACATCAAGCCACAGAATGGTGTTTCTTCCCCTTTTTCGAAAAATGAAACCTATCTACGAAACTGTCGCTTATTAAAATAGTTTATGGTTACACATTTTGTAAGAACCCTAGCAACAGAATTAAATTTTCTTTCTAGAACAGTACATTCTCTGGGTTCCTTCACCCAAAAGAGAGCCAAAGTCACATATGACTTTAGAAAATTCTGTTTCATTACTAATCTGTAATTTTTAAGAAGTATTATTTCTCAATTGTACTTATAATTTTTAAAAATGTAAATGAAGAAAGTTTTCTCGGCCGGGCGCAGTGGCTCACGCCTGTAATCCCAGCACTTTGGGAGGCCGAGGCGGGCGGATCACGAGGTCAGGAGATCGAGACCATCCTGGCAATCACGGTGAAACCTCGTCTCTCCTAAAAATACAAAAAAACAGCCGCGTGTGGTGGCGGGCGCCTGTGGTCCCAGCTACTCGGGAGGCTGAGGCAGGAGAATGGCGTGAACCCGGGAGGTGGAGCTTGCAGTGAGCCGAGATCACGCCACTGCACTCCAGCCTGGGCGACAGAGCGAGAGTCCATCTCAAAAGAAAAAAGAAAAAAGTTTTCTCTCTCCAAATACCAAAGGTCAAAACAATAATACATGGTGTGGGCAAAGTTGTGAAGAAACAAGCACTCTCAAACACTACTGATGAGATTGTAAACATATTTAGAGGGCAATTTCCCAGTATCTCTCAAATACAAATATTCATACCCTTTGACCCAACAATTGTATTTTTATAAATTTATTCAAGCTATATGTTTACACTTGTACACAAAGACTTATGTGAAAAGATATTTGTTGCAGCATTGCTTGAGAAAATAAATGATTAGAAAAAATTATATCCATAAATAAGATATTGGCCAAATAAATGAGAACGTATGCATACTTCAAATCCTATGTAGGTTGTGTGCGGTGGCTCATGCCTGTAATCCTAGCACTTTGGGAGGCCGAGGCGGGTGGATCACTTGAGGTCAGAAGTTTGAGACCAGCCTGGCCAACGTGGTGAAACCTTGTCTCTACTAAAAATACAAAAATTAGCCGGGCATGGTGGTGGGCACCTGTAATCAAGGCTACTTGGAGGCTGAGGCATGAGAATCCCTTGAACCTGGGAGGTGGAGGTCATAGTGAGCTGAGATTGTGCTACTGCACTCCAGCCAGGGTGACAGAGCGAGACTCCATCTCAAAAAAAAAAAAAAAAGAAAAAAAAAGGTCTCTAACATATATTGTTCAGCAAGAACTCATTTTCCAGTTTGTATTTTTAAGGAATATATGTATATACATGCTTATGTAATAGAATATTTCTTTTTAAAATTTTGTATTTTAATTTTTGTGGGTATACAGTAGGTGTATATATTTATGGGGTACATAAGATGTTTTGATACACGCATATGATGCATAATAATTACATCATGAAAAATGGAGTATCCAACCCCTCAAGCATTTATCTTTTGTGTTACAAAAAAATCCAGTTATACTCTTTTAGTTATACTAAAATGTAAAATTAAGTCATTATTCACTACAGTATCCCTGTTGTACTATTAAATATTTTGTCTTATTCATTCTTTCTATTTTTTGTACCCATTAACCATCCCTACCTGCCCCACCAGCCCTCCACCTACCCTTCCCAGCCTCTGGTAACCATGCTTCTACTCTCTATGTGCATGAGTTCAATCGTTTTGATTTTTAGATACCACCAATAAGTGAGAACATGTGATGTTTGACTTTCTGTGTCTGGCTTATTTCACTTAACATAATGACCTCTGGTTCCATCCATGTTGTTGCCAATGACAGGATCTTACTCTTTTTTGTGGCTGAATCGTACTCTATTGTGTATACGTATCACATTTTCTTCATCCATTTATCTGTTGATGGACACTGAAGTTGCTTCCAAATCTTAGCTATGGTGAACAGTGCTGCCACAAACATAGGAGTGCAGATATCTCTTCAATGTACTGATGTCCTTTCTTTTGGGTAGATACCCAGCAGTCGGATTGCTGGATCTTATGGTCGCTCAATTTTTAGTTTTTTGAGGAACCTCCAAAGTGTTCTCCATAGTGGTTGTCCTAATTTACATTCCCATCAACAGTGTATGAGAGTTCCCTTTTCTCCATATCCTCACCAGCATTTGTTATAGCCTTTCTAGAATATTTCTTTTTCTATGCTACACACAAGAAATCAGAAATAAGCAATTGTGTTTCAAGAACAAGACTCATTTTTCATTCTGTACCCTTTTGAAATTTCTATGTGTATGTATTACTTTTTCATTTTAAAAACTAGTATTCTTAAGTCATATTTAACTTTGATTGTACAGCCCAAATGTATTATAATCTATGTCTTTTCTGGAGGACAGACAAGTCTATCTGCAAATGGGTCAGTTCTTCTTGCCCAAAAGCAGAAAAATTAAGGGTTTCAAAATCATTTATCTGGTTTACCCTGACTGCTTCAAGTTAACCAACAAAGAATAAGCCTGCCCAAATCATAACTACTTCATTGTCTTTTTCTACCTAACACCAATCAAAGCTAAGTTCTATGCATACAAAAAAAAAAAACAAAAAAACAAACAAACAAAAAAAACAAAGCTAAGTTCCAAACCCTTAAGAGGTGAACATTTCCACTTAATGGGTTTGATTTTGTTTACTTTTGTTCAATGACTTATCTTAAAATGTCATATATTTTAAAATATACTAGCATTTTTATTTTTGTTAGTCATGATTTTCTGCATTGTTTTTTTCATGAAACATTACTTAAATCCACTTTAGAAGGCATGCTCTCATGTATGAGCCATGATAAGGACAGTTTCTCAACTAGTCCTGAATCTGACTTGACCTGCCATCACAGGAGACACCAGATTCATTGCCCCAGGGGGAGATTCAGTTACAGTGTAATCTTACAAAATCAGGTTCAGTGATGTCTTCAGGCATTTTTAGCTCATCAAGGATTTAGCTGTGATCAAGAGACCATAGCACCTGTAGGGCCAAACATTGATTTATTTCACTTTACTGTAGCTTCATCCACAATCATGAGACACCGTAGAGTAGGTCTTACCTACCTCCAGAAACACTTTATGGTGGGTTACCAAGAACTCGCCTGGAAGTACAATGAAATCACCATTGTGGGATGATTCCGTCTTCTCCACATTGTCTTAAGTCACACTTACTGTTTTATTCAAATACAATATGCAGAATTTTGATTATGCCCACTCTTGATTTTGTCTCGAAAGTTACCCCTTTGATGGAAAAACCTCCCTTGCAGAAAAAAGATTCTGTAATGAAAAAATGGGCACTATGCCAAGCTAGCCTACTATTTCTACTATTTCTCATTTGATAAAACCTGAGCATACAAAATCAGCTTTAAACAGCTTTTTCTTTACTGGTTAAAATAAAATAGAATTATATCCCTTGTAGCTGAAATCTTATAATATGATTTTCTTTTAATCTGCTGAACAGTCGGTAAAAGTTATTGCCTCGATATCTGTGCTTCTAAATGGACATTATTCCTACTATTCAATTACTTTTCCTGCTGTACAAAACACCCTCCAAGTTATTTCCATTATGATAGCATCCCTCCTAGCTCACCCTCAATCCTCACCAGGTTTCCTCCACCCTGGCTACCCTCTATTACTCTCAGTGCTCCTAGTAGCACTCTAAATTCCACAACAATATGTCTTTCTGTCACATCCTACTTGCCAATTTCCAGTCCCATATAAAACCATTATTGCCTGGCCGGGCGCGGTGGCTCACACATGTAATCCCAGCACTTTAGGAGGCCAAGGTGGGCCGATCACCTGCAGTCAGGAGTTTAAGACCAGCCCGGCCAACATAGCGAAACCCTGTCTCTACTAACAATACAAAAATTAGCCGGGCATGGTGGCATGCACCTGTCATCCCAGCTACTCGGGAGGAGAATCGCTTGAACCTGGGAGGTGGAGGTTGCAGTGAGCGGAGATCGCGCCATTGCACTCCAACCTGGACAACAGAGCGAGACTCCATCTCAAAAAAAAAAATCCATTATTGCCTTTCCATAACTAGAGAAAGGTATATATATATAAGTATATATTAAATACACACACACACAACAGACCAATCACAGATTTATTCCATCAGACTTCAACTATCTCAGGATAAATTATTTGTCTTTCTGAAGCATACTCTCTGACCACTCTCAATACTCAAATAACTCAACTAAACCTTTTTTCTCAAAGTTACCAAAGCCCCTTAATCATCAAGTCTAATAGCCTTTATCTCAGCCTATATCCTCTTTGACATTTCTATAGTATTTGACACTGTTCACTATTCCTTTCGCTTTTTCAATAGTTTGTTTCTTTAAAAAAATTATACATATGTTTTTAAGAACTGTAAATGGTACAAAAATATAGTTTTGCATCATTTAACAACAGGGATACATTCTGAGAAATGCAGCATTTGGTGATTTCATTGTATGAACATCGCACAGTGTACTTACACAAATCTAGATGGTATAGCCTAGTGTGCACACCCAGGCTATATGGTGTAGCCTATTGCTCCTAGGCTACAGACCTATACTGCATGTGACTGTACTGAATACTGTAGGCAAATGTAACACAGTGGTATTTGTATATAAACATACCTAAACATAGAAAAGGTACAGTACAAATATGGTATAAAAGATGAAAAGTGGTACAGCTGTATAGGGCAATTGCCAAGAATAGAGGATACAGGACTTGAAGTTGCTCTGGGTGAGTGAGTGGTGAGTGAATGTGAAGGCCTCGGACATTACTGGGCACTATTGTAGACTTTATAAATACTGTGCAGTTAGGCTACACATGTTTTATTTTTAAAATAAAATAATTGTGCTATGACATTATGACAGCTATGATATCATTAGGCAATAGGAATTTTTCAGCTCCATTATAACCTTATAGGACCACTGTTGTGTACACTGTTCGTCGTTGACTGAAACGTCGTTATGCGGCACATGACTGTGCAGTGAAAATTAAGCCTCTCTTCCTATCTGGTCTTTATCTCTCAGATCTCCTCCCCAAAGGCAATTGCTATTGTCAGCTTCTTGTGTATCAATCCAAAAATTATATGTAGCCTTCTTTGTATACAAATGGTAGGATACTACATGTGCTATTCTCTTACCTTTTTTGTATAATTTTTCACCATTAGTACTTGCAGACTGACCTCATCCTTTTAAATAACTACTTAGACTTCCAGGTTTTGGATGTTCCAATAGTAATGTATTTAACAAGTTCTTTATTGATGTAGCCCCTCCTTTAGGAAGGTCACCACACCACCACCCAGTTGATATTGTGTCATTGCACGCTACTACTTATAATTTTTGGATTCATGCACAAGAAGGTGACAATAGTGATTGCCTCGGGGAGGAGACTTGAGAGACAAATATCAGATAGGAAGAGAGGTTTAATTTTCACTAGACAGGGCCGGGCGCGGTGGCTCACGCCTGCAATCCCAGCACTTTGGGAGGCTGAGGCAGGTGGATCATCTGAGGTCAGGGGTTCAAGACTAGACTGGCCAACATGGTGAAACCCTGTCTTTACTGCAAATACAAAAATTAGCCGGGCATGGTGGCAGGCGCCTATAATCCCAGCTACTTGAGAGGCTGAGTCAGGAGAATCGCTTGAACTCAGGAGGTGGAGGTTGCAGTGAGCTGAGATAACGCATTGCACGCCAGCCTGGGCACCAAGAGTGAAACTCTATCTCAAAATAATAATAATAATAATTTTCACTGTACAGTCATGTGCTGCATAACGACGTTTTGGTCAACAATAGACCACTTACATGACAGTGTACACCACAGTGGTCCTATAAGATTATAATGGAGTTGAAAAATTCCTATTGTCTAGTGACATCATAGCTGTCATAACATCAGAAATGCCTCTAAGAAAAGTGAACAAAACAGCTGGGCACGGTAGTTCACGCCTGTAATCCCAGCACTTTGAGAGGCCGAGGTGGGCAGATCACGAGGTCAAGAGATGGAGACCATCCTGGCCAACATGGTGAAACCCCGTCTCTACTGAAAATACAAAAATTAGCCGGGCGTGGTGGCGCAGGCCTGTAGTCCCAGCTACTCAGGAGGCTGAGGCAGGAGAATCGCTTGAACCTGGGAGGCAGAGGTTGCCGTGAGTGGAGATTGCACCACTGCGCTCCAGCCTGAGTGACAGAGTGAGCCTCTGTCTCAAAAAAAAAGGAAAAGAAAAGTGAACAAAACAAAAAGTGTTGGTGCCCATATGAGAGTACATAATGATATAAAAATAAAGTTTTTTTCATAATAATGTTTAACATTACATCTTTAAAAACACAACCCTACTATCCCGTATTCACTTTCATAGTTTACCTTAGTAATTTTTATAATCGCTATTGCCTGCAGACACAATTACAGTATTACATATAAGATATTAATACACTTCCTCTGCAGAAGATTAATTTTAATTGACATTCTATAAAAATTAACATGAACATGTTAGAACTTAGGAACATGTTACATATCCCATAGGGTAAAATTAATATGACATTTAAAAATTCTTAGTTATACTTCAGTAGGTCTAATTTATACCAAAGAAATCCATAAGGTAAGCTCTGGAGCAATACTGCTTATCTTGAGGATGGGATGAGAGATTATAATTGCTTTATTAAGTACAACATTCTGAATTTCTATGAAGCTGTAATGGCTTCTTGTGCGCTAGAGAGTTTGTTATTTAGGATGTAATTGATGTATGTATGTATACTGTTTGCTCTTGAATAACTCCCATTTTCCAACTCAGAGAGATTTTCATTTCAGCATCAAATAATATGATGATGGCATTTGTACAGTTTCTGAAGCATTTTTAAATTTTTTTAGTTGAAAAATGATTTATAATGAAATATGATGTAAGTTAAAGGGGAAATTGAATGTAATCCCCATACGTTTTATTTTAAGGCCACGTACAGTACATAGAATAGCTCCTCTTTTTTTGGCCATTACCCTTTAGTTGGCATTATTCAGAGTCAGTAAAACAAATACCTGAATGCTGAAGGAATTGGCAGTCTCATGAAACGTTTTGATTTCTGCTTTCTAATTGTCACCCTTTGCTTTTACCTAACATTACCGGCTTTAACAATCTCGCAAAAATCTCTTAACACCAAAACTCAAATCTCTATTATTAATTCTAAGGTAAATCAACCCCTGGAAATACTTGACAGAGTTTTTGCTACAAGGGCTTGTTTCTTTTTTTTTTTTGGAAATGAAATATTCACTTTTTTTTTATTTTTATTTTTTTAAATTTTTTTATTTTTTATTATTATTATTATACTTTAGGTTTTAGGGTACATGTGCACAATGTGCAGTTTTGTTACGTATGTATCCATGTGCCATGTTGATTTCCTGCACCCATTAACTCATCATTTAGCATTAGGTATATCTCCTAATGCTGTCCCTCCCCCCTGCCCCCACCCCACAACAGTCCCCAGAGTGTGATGTTCCCCTTCCTGTGTCCATGAGTTCTCATTGTTCAATTCCCACCTATGAGTGAGAACATGCGGTGTTTGGTTTTTTGTCCTTGCGATAGTTTACTGAGAATGATGATTTCCAGTTTCATCCATGTCCCTACAAAGGACACGAACTCATCATTTTTTATGGCTGCATAGTATTCCATGGTGTGTATGTGCCACATTTTCTTAATCCAGTCTATCGTTGTTGGACATTTGGGTTGGTTCCAAGTCTTTGCTATTGTGAACAGTGCCACAATAAACATACGTGTGCATGAGTCTTTATAGCAGCATGATTTATAGTCCTTTGGGTATATACCCAGTAATGGGATGGCTGGGTCAAATGGTATTTCTAGTTCTAGATCCCTGAGGAATCGCCACACTGACTTCCACAATGGTTGAACTAGTTTACAGTCCCACTAACAGTGTAAACGTGTTCCTATTTCTCCACATCCTCTCCAGCACCTGTTGTTTCCTGACTTTTGAATGATGGCCATTCTAACTGGTGTGAGATGGTATCTCACTGTGGTTTTGATTTGCATTTCTCTGATGGCCAGTGATGATGAGCATTTTTTCATGTGTCTTTTGGCTGCATAAATGTCTTCTTTTGAGAAGTGTCTGTTCATGTCCTTCGCCCACTTGTCGATGGGGTTGTTTGTTTTTTTCTTGTAAATTTGTTTGAGTTCATTGTAGATTCTGGATATTAGCCCTTTGTCAGATGAGTAGGTTGTGAAAATTTTCTCCCATTCTGTAGGTTGCCTGTTCACTCTGATGGTAGTTTCTTTTGCTGTGCAGAAGCTCTTTAGTTTAATTAGATCCCATTTGTCAATTTTGGCTTTTGTTGCCATTGCTTTTGGTGTTTTAGACATGAAGTCCTTGCCCATGCCTATGTCCTGAATGGTAATGCCTAGGTTTTCTTCTAGGGTTTTTACGTTTTTAGGTCTAACATATAAGTCTTTAATCCATCTTGAATGAATTTTTGTATAAGGTGTAAGGAAGGGATCCAGTTTCAGCTTTCTACGTATGGCTAGCCAGTTTTCCCAGCACCATTTATTAAATAGGGAATCCTTTCCCCATTGCTTGTTTTTGTCAGGTTTGTCAAAGATCAGATAGTTGTAGATATGTGGCATTATTTCTGAGGGCTCTGTTCTGTTCCATTGATCTATATCTCAGCCCAAAATCTCCTTAAGCTGATAAGCAACTTCAGCAAAGTCTCAGGATATAAAATCAATGTACAAAAATCACAAGCATTCTTATACACCAATCACAGACAAACAGAGAGCCAAATCATGAGTGAACTCCCATTCACAATTGCTTCAAAGAGAATAAAATACCTAGGAATCCAACTTACAAGGGACGTGAAGGACCTCTTCAAGGAGAACTACAAACCACTGCTCAATGAAATAAAAGAGGATACAAACAAATGGAAGAACATTCCATGCTCATGGGTAGGAAGAATCAATATCGTGAAAATGGCCATACTGCCCAAGGTAATTTATAGATTCAATGCCATCCCCATCAAGCTACCAATGACTTTCTTCACAGAATTGGAAAAAACTACTTTCAAGTTCATATGGAACCAAAAAAGAGCCCACATCGCCAAGTCAATCCTAAGCCAAAAGAACAAAGCTGGAGGCATCATGCTACCTGACTTCAAACTATACTACAAGGCTACAGTAACCAAAACAGCATGGTATTGGTACCAGAACTAAGTTTTTCTTACAATTTTTACAATTTTCAGTGTGAGACTTGTTGAACACAAGTTACCTTAAAGAAATGTTCCATATAGGCCACGCTCGGTGACTGACACCTGTCATCCCAGCACTTTGGGAGGCCGAGGCAGGTGGATCACCTGAGGTCAGGAGTTCAAGACCAGCCTGGCCAACATGGTGAAACCCCATCTCTACTAAAAATACAAAAATTAGCCGGGCGTGGTGGTGTGTGCCTATAGTCCCAGTAGTGGAGAAGCTGAGACAGGAGAATTGCGTTTGAACCTGAGAGGCAGAGGTTGCAGTGAGCCAAGATCACACCACAGTACTCCAGCCTGGGCAACAAAGTGAGAATCTGTCTCAAAAGAAAAAAAAAAGAAATGCTCCATATAGAATTATAGAATTTTTGTACCTTTTTAACATCGAGATCTAGACTTGATCACTACTTTATTCAATTCAGAAAATATTTATTGAGTATTTATTAAGAGCCAGGTATTAGGCATTTTATACATAAAAACCACTAAGGTTCGATTTCTACCTCCAAAAGGCTCGTAGTTCAGTGACTTCTCTGATCAGGAAAAAAAAATGACTGTGGTGTTGCAGACAGGAAATTACTATTTAATACTGACAGTGCCTTCTTCCTGTTTCACCAGAAGAGAAAAAGTCGGAATTTGAGGATATATTCTATTCGGGCAAGTTTCACTTCTCCAGTGATTCCCATAAACCCCTTTCTAGTCTGCACTCCAAGGTAATCCATTTGAACCTCTCCTTGGGTCTACTTGCCTTCTTGCAATTCATAAGGACATGTTTTTTTGTATGTACAAAGCTTTTATCTGAATTACAAGATGATCAAGTCAGAAAAACTGGTTCTTGCTGGTCCTCTGACATAGGTCCCTCTGAACATTTAAGGTGAAGAGTCAGCTGCCTATGCAGAATTCATTCATTTACCCAACTCAAATTCATAAAGCGCCCCCGATGAAACTGTGAAATTTGAGTTGCCTGGACAAGAGACCTTCCACACGAGAATAGTGCTTTGTCAAACAATTAACTACTGTGTCTTTATACTTTCAAAACTTTAAGTTTTAAAGCCATTTCTGCAGCAAAATCTCACATTAAAAGATAGCTGCTCAGGAGAAGTTTTAAGGCACATACTCCAAACTTCTGTGGGTCGAATTTAGTTGAATAATGCCTTTGTTAGCAACTAACGAGCCTGTCATCAAGAATGAGGAAGTTGGGAAGAGAATGGTGCAATGTTTCCCAAATTATCTCATTTTAAGAATCACCTGATGTGCTTATTAAATATGCAGATTTTCTAGACCCTTCCCCTGGAGATTTGGTTCATTAGATTTGGACTTGGGACTGCCACATTTAACAACTGCCTCAGAAGATTCTTATGATTAGACTACCCTACGGCAATAGTTTTTAACTTTGGATGTACATTAGTATTATCTGGGGAGTTTTTTTGCTTTTTTTTTTTTTTTTTTTTTTTTTTTAGAAACAGGGTCTCACTCTGTCACCCAAGCTGGAGTGCGTGGTGCAATCACAGCTCACTGCAGCCTCAACCTCCTGGGCTTAAGCGATCGTCCTGCCTCAGGCCCACTAGTAGCTGGGAGTACAGTTGCGCCACCTGGTGAGTTTCTAAAAGTACATATATATTAATACCTGGGTCGCAAACACAAATACTCTAATTTATCTGGGTTGGTGCCAAGCATTGGTCATTTTTTAAAGTTCCCTAGGTGATTCTAGTGTTGAGCCATTCTAGTGTTCAGAAATAATGATCTAAAGTAGCAGTTATAAAACGTTTTGGTGTCAGGATTCCTTTACACACTTGAAAATTGTGGAGAGTGGTGCATGCCTTCAGTCCCAGTTACTTGGGAGGCTGAGGCAGGAGGATTGCTAAAGCCCAGGAGTTCAAGGCTGCAGTGAGCTACGACTACACCTGTGAATAGTCACTGCACTCAACAAGCAAGACCCTGTCTATAAAGAAACAAAACAAGCAAACAAAATTATGGAGAATTTCAAAGAGCTCTTATGTGGGTTATATTGATATTGTCCATAAATAAAATTAAAACTAAGAAATTTTGAAACATTTATTGGCCCATTTAATAATTATAATAATAGACCCATTATGTGGTAATATAAATAACATACTTTTGATTTAAAAATTATTTTTCAAAAAAAATTAACGAGAAGAGTAGCATCCTTTTCTATTTCTACAAATCTCTTTAACATCTGGCTTATAGAAGACAACTAGTTTCTGCATTTAATCTATTGGGATAAGCTGTTTTGATTGAAGAATTCTACTTGAAGTATATGAGGAAAATCCAGCCTCTCAGAAATATGCTTTTGAAAAAGGAAAGAGTGTGTTAAAAAGCTTTTCAGATAACTGTGGATATTCCTCTTGGACACAACACCAAAACTTGACAAGTGACAATTTCTTAAAGGTTGCTTGTAATGTGGAACAGAAAGTATATTATGAACTTCTTGTACTTCATTATATTAAAACCCATTGATCTATCTTATACTTTTAATGTATCACTTACTCATGCAAGATTTTATATCATACATTGGTCATTTGAAAAAATATCAGTTCCCTGTGTTATGCAGCCCTTCCAAATGCTGGCACATTTCCTACTGTATAATATCAAAACATCACATTTGTTAATATCACAACCAGTCTCATCAGAAGAGTCAGTAGGTACTGAGATGCTGTCAAAACCCCAATAGTGGAATAGGTTTTTCAAAATTGTAGTATTCATTTGAACACTTGAGTTTCGTTGTTGGCCACATATATACTGTCAGTTGTTTTCCTTGAAGTGACAAACAGACTTCATTCATTTTCAAGCAAATGTTTGTCAAATCTCCAAGTCTGAAAAACCATAGTTTGCCAGTTGCTCTTTGGAGTAAAAATAGTGTTTCACGAGAAAAGTCACTAGTTAAGCCCTCAACCCAATCACTCAAATGCTTTTCCTGGCGGCATCTATTCTACTTCAATGTGCAGCAGAAGTGCTTTATGCATGACTCATATTTCATTGCAGGGAACTTTTTTTAAGTGTACTTGAGTCAAGATTTAATAAAATTAATAATTCTTGCTGTTTCATCAAGGACATTCTTAAATGAGAGAGGCTTTTAAATTTTTTAATTTTATTTTTTATATTTTATTTTATTTTATTTTTTTGAGATGGAGTCCCACTCTGTCGTCCAGGTGGAGTGCAGTGGCGCGATCTCTGCTCACTGCAACCTCTGCCTCCTGGGTTCAAGTGATTCTCCTGTCGAGAGAGGCTTTTTAAAATTGTGAGTGTGTGGGGATGAAAAATACAATGACTACTAGTGAAGTTTAGCACCACTGCCTTGATACACGCTAAGGAGTCAGAATTTTGTTTATTGCTTTTGCACCACCAGTGCAATCGTTAATACAGTAAAAAAGGAAAACAGCATATTGGTATTGTTACAAGAATGTTTTGATATGGACTCCCCTGAATTTCCTTGGGAAGCACACTTTGAGAACTGCTGACCAGAAAGAACATAAAGCAGTACTGGTAGGGGAGGCAGGCGGGGCAAGTTTAGCATGCATTTACCTATTTATTGCTGAGATTAGAATATTCATCATACTTGGGTTATTTATTTATTGTCTTAAGATTCACAGTAACATCCACAAACTAGATGTTACTATTCCTATTTTACAAATAAGTAAATTGAAGCTCAGAAAGGCTAAATAATTTTCTAAGATCCAGCAAGGATCAGGATTTAGATCGAAATATTCCTGATTCTAAGCTTACTCTGTTGCCACTACACTAAGTTGTTTTCCTTCTATTGAACCATTTAGGGTGTAAATAATAGATACTAAGGCATATCAAGCATTTATTATGCACTAAAAACAGTTCTTAGAACTTTAAATGTATTAACTTATTGAATCCTCCCAACAGGCGGGTACCCATATACACCCTATTTTAGAACATAGGGAAACAGAGACCCAAAGAACTTCTCAAGGACACAGCTAGTAACTATGGTGCTAAGATTTTAGCCCAAGACGACTGGCTTCAAAACCATTTTACTAAAACATCTCCTGGCCAGGCATGGTAGCTCATGCCTGTATCCCGGCACTTTGGAAGGCTGAGGCAGGTGGATCACCTGAGGTCGGGAGTTCGAGACCAGCCTGACCAACATGGAGAAACCCCATCTCTACTAAAAATACAAAATTAGCCGGATGTGGTGGCACATGCCTGTAATCCCAGCTACTCGGGAGGCTGAGGCAGGAGAATTGCTCGAACCCTGGAGGCAAAAGTTGCAGTGAGCCGAGATTGCGCCATTGCACTCCAGCCTGGGCAACAAGAGTGAAACTCCATCTCAAAAAACAAAACAAAACAAAACAAAAAAATCCCACAAAATCTCCTAAGTAAAAATAGGAATGAAAAACTCTGAATAAAAAAATTATAATTAAGATACTTGTAATTATTACTTGAATAAAGGAGGTACTTCAATGCTTGAAACAAATACTTTTGCCTGTTTGCATCTAAAATGTCATGTGATCAAAAGATCTTGGTTTATTTGTTTCGTTTCCTCGAGGAGAGACAAAATCATGTGTGGAAAAACCTTAAGTGTGTGGAAATTTTAGCAAGAAGTTAATTCACAGAAATCACTAAGAATAGATTCCTAAAAGGGGTATAGTTCAGTTTACATTTTCAGATTTTGAGATCAGGATGTCGTGGTCAAGTCTGCAGATGGGAAAGGAATGTGGTCTATGTCACACTGAGCATATGACAGACACCCATCGAAGAACACACCTGCTCCTGGAGAAGACCAGGGCACTGGAAAAATCATGGGTCTGACAATAAAACCATTTCCTTCATTTGCCATCACAATAATTAGTCGTCTTGGGGTATATTTCCTTTTTCTAAAAATAATGGTAGTGGTATTGTTACTCAATCTGCTAAAATGGGTTTATATGTTAACTTTCAAGACAAGAGCTCCTTTTCCTAAATGGAACTCCATTTCTTCAGCCAATGCAAGACTCCTTATCTAGAAAGAAAGGTTATTCATGTTTACTTATGAAAAAGCACACAAAGGCAAACAACTTGGTCCTTCCTGTGTGCTCAGAAATCGCCTCCCTCTGGATCATGCTGGGGTTGGGAAATAGAAGTTCTTCCCTCATCACCTCCCTGTCCCCAACTGTACACCCTGCTGTGGACTCTGACTCTGTTTCCCTGCCACATCTACATCTTTTCTCAGTCTTACTTCCTGAGTCCTGATGGCTCCTTCTTGGCTTTCCCAGGTAAAAGTAAGGTGAAGGGGCTCTGCAAGAAGGGAAGGGGCTTTGGGGACAGGAAAACCCTCCTTCAGTGGGCAACAGCATCTACCAGCCAGAAAAAAAAAAGAGAGAAGTGAAAATCCTGTTTTGTAACTAAGGGCTCCAGGCGTTTTAACTGCTGCTGCTTCTCCCCTCTCTCTCTCTTTCCACTTACCCTCTTCCGCCCACTCTAAGGTTTCAGTCTCTGCTCATTCCATCTAAGAACTCTCCAGTGAGAGTGAAAAAGAAAGGGACAACCAACCTGTCCTCTCCACAGGAACCCTCATTTCCCAGGCTCATCCACTCCCTCATGCCTACTCCAGCCCCTCAGGCCCAAACCTAATATGGACTTCTCCCTGCTCAGGCCTTCCCACTGTCTATTTGAGTGTCTGTTTCCTAACTCTAGAACTCCAATCTCTGCCCAAATGGACTCCACTGGAAGCTTGGAACTAAAGGATGTACTCTCCCAGTTAGAGCTGCCTCAAGGGGCCAGGAATCTGAAGACATTTCCCCTACAAGTATTGCTACACTTACTGGTTCTCATCCATAGTTTTCTTAGCATAGACTCCACTTCCACTCTGCTTAAGTTAGTTTTTCTGGTACCTGAGAAACCTAACTCCGTTTTTATCCACTCACTCATTCGACAGATATTTTTTCTGAAGACAGAGACTCTTCTAAGGACTATTTTAGGCATTGTACAAAACAAAACCTCTACTTTCATGAAGACCAATCCCAGATCCAAGTCGAAGACAGTCACTGGAGATAAGCAGAAATCCCCACCCCAATTCAAGAATTATTACACAAAGGATAGCCTGAGCCCCTCGGAAGGTTAGCAGAAGACCATTCCCTTAGAAAGCAGGGAGTGGCTGTTAATTCTCCAAGATTTTCCACCACTAGGCAAAGAACAGAGAAGAATTTGTGAAAAGCCAGTGCTCCAACACAGCACTGTGATAGGAAAGATATCGAATGAGGATTCTGGACTCCCTAGGAGAGTCTCAGGCGACGGGAGCCCTCTATATCAGCCGTGGTGAAGAAGCCACCTTAAGCAAGGCCAGAGAAAACAGGCCCCAGAGTGCCCTTGAGAGTCGCCTCACACCAGGGCAGCCCTGCTGAGGAGAGAACTGCAAGAGGCAGGAGAACCAAGTAGGACAGAAACTAAGACAGGCTACAAAGATGTACTGTGAAGCATAAACTGGGGATGGCAGCTAGGCAGAAATATCCTCTGTCCACATATACAGAGTAGAACAAAACCAGGGGTTCTTAAGGATTTCAACAGTTCTTGCTCATTCTCCATAAATTTCTCTTTCCCTTCCTATCTCTAGTGGCTGACCTCAGCCGCTCCTGTTTTTCCCAGTCTATCCTCCCAGCTAGAACTGAGCAACGCCATCCTCACCATTTCCCAGCTCTAGCCGGTTCCCTACCACCCACTGCATACCTCTTGTTCTTTGCCTAACTGCTGTTCTCTGTGCCTCGTGACATTAGGGGTTCTCAGTGTCATTTAAAATATATTTCCTCCTCTTTGTTTGTTTTAATTAGTCTCACTCAAAAAAAAAGATGTCTTTCACTAATAGTTTTTGCCAACTAGAGAAAACATTGGAAATTTCAGTGAACTGAAATGTGATAGATCTCCAAGATCTGCTATTCATTTATGTGGGATATATATATATATACACACACACACACATATATATATACACACATATATACACACACACATATATATACGCACATATATATATATACGTATTTGTGTGTATGTAAACATATATATGCATGTATGTATGCATATACATATATACATATACATATATCTAAATAGATATATGTCCTAGATGATTCTTAACTAAGAATTTGGAGTGTGCTATTCATCCCACATAAATGAATAGCACACTCCACATATATATGAATATATATACACATACATATACACACACACATATATAATATGTGTGTCTGTGTGTATATGTGTATATATAATATTTTATATATTTTTTATGTGGGATATATATCCCACATAAGTGAATATATGAAATATAAACATATATGAAATATATATTATATTAATTATATTATATTATATTATATTAATATGTATATAACAGATTATATGTTATATATTTATAGTTCTAAATACATTATCTCTGGGAAGGTATGCAAAAAGAGAGTAAATATTTCAAAAATAAAATTATAGTGTGAGAGAAAGGCTATTTTCTACTCAATATTATAAAAAGATTACTAAGAAAAACGTTTGTCTTCATAAGGGTAGCCACCAAAACTTAACAGTGGTTATCTTCAAAAGATGATATTTGGGAAAAATTTTTCTCCCTCTCCATTTTTGCTGATTTGAGGTTTCTACTTTTGTAATAAATATGTTTTATTTGTATATTTAAAATAAAGTAGAAAATAAGATGATTGGAAAATTGCCATATATAAAAGACAAAATTATATAAATTCAAGGAATAAGAAAAAAGCAAGGGAAAGTGGAAGACAGACTTGTCACAGAAATATACCATGCCCAATTCCATACATACCTTCCTAATAGCTGCCCAGTTGGAAGTTACAATTATTTTCTATTATTTATTCACTAAATACACTGAGTGCCATATTTTTTACTATAAATACACACCCACAAGGCACATCTTTGTGTCTATCGAGGTATCCTCATGCGTCCAAGAGACCTAAAGCCCTCTCCTCAGGATATTCTTAGTCCAGAATCATCTAGGACATACACCCCTTCCCAAGGGTAGCTAATTGACCCACTGCCCAGACTGGGTCAAGTCCCTATTTCAGGAACTCTGCCTCTTCTTGAATGTACCATTAAGGCACCTTAACCTATGAGTCAAGAATTTCAACAGATACCCTTCTTAGTTTTCTGAAGCAATTTGTCACTCCCAGAAATAGGGAAACACTTGTCATTTTTACATGCCCCCAGCTGTGACACTGCCATTTGCTTCCTGCTTGCTGTCTTGTCTGCCACGTCATTCCTTATCTATTCAATCACTTAGTCATCTACATCGCCAATACTTTTTGACCATACCTTCTGTGTTAATGCCTGGGAAATAACTCCGACCATCAAGCAACTGTCTGTGTTTGATTTCCCGGTTAGAGACTGCCAGGATTGGCTAAGAAATAGTTCCAAGTCAGAATATCATTAATTTTTTGGTAGGAAAATTATTTAAAAAGCACTACTAAAATAGTATGATAGTTATAAAATAATTATTTATAGACAAAAAATAAATAACTAGATATTCATTTAGGAGCCTAGGGGGATGCTAGAGGCCTCTGCAATGCAGAAGAGCCTTGAGGAAGATTTGACAGGTGAATGAACATTAAAGCTGAGTCATAAAGAATGAAGAAGCAATCTTCAAGTAGAAATTGGTGAAAGAAGATTCCAGGAAGAGACATCAGCATGGGGAAAGTTAAGGAGATGTGAAAGTTGATGCACATTTAGGGAATAGCCAATAATTCACTATACTTAGAGCACAGAGACTTAGAGGTGGGGTGTAAGACAGGAGGCACAGGGAATAGAAGGAGAAAGCAGGGTAGGGACCCACACAGGGATGGACCTAGCATGCCTTATAGAGTTGTGACCCCAGGTTTCACCTGAACTGGGATTCAGGCTTACATGATATACTGCTGAGTAAGGTCAGGAGAACTCTGTATCAGGATGGCTTCAGACAATGAAGAAGACAGCCTGATGTCTGTCCCAGATACGGGTTCCCTGCTCTCAGACTGACCTGCCTTGAGAATATGTCCTGTAGGCAGAAGCTGAGGAGCTGGTTTTAAAAGGAAATGTTGGCTGGGCACGGTGGCTCAAGCCTGTGATCCCAGCATTTTGGGAGGCCGAGGTGGATGCATCACTTGAGGCCAGGAGTTCGAGAGCAGCCTGGCCAACATGGTGAAACCCTGTCTCTACTAAAAATACAAAAATTAAGCTGGGCGCAGCGGCTCACGCCTGTAATCCCAGCACTTTGGGAGGCCGAGGTGGGTGGATCACCTGAGATCGGGAGTTTAAGACCAGTCTGACCAACATGGAGAAACCCTGTCTCTACTAAAAATACAAAAAATTAGCCCGGTGTGGTGGTGCATGCCTGTAATCCCAGCTACTCGGGAGGCTAAGGCAGGAGAATTGCTTGAACCCGGGAGGCAGAGGTTGCAGTGAGCTGAGATCGCGCCGAGCCGAGATCGCGCCATTGCACTCCAGCCTGGGCAACAAGAGTGTAACTCCGTCTCAAAAAAAGAAAAAATACAAAAATACAAAAATTAGCCAGGTGTGGTGGCATGCACCTGTAGTCCCAGCTACTCTGGAGGCTGAGGCAGGAGAATCGCTTGAACCCGGGAGGCAGAGGTTGCAGTGAGCCAAGATCGTGCCACTGCCCTCAAGCCTGGGCAACAGAGTAAGACTCTGTCTCAAAAAAATAAAAATAAAAATAAAATAAAAAATAAAAAGCAAATATCACTGAGACACAAACAGGGGCCTGGGTCAATGCCTAGGAGGTAAGGAACACCAGGGGAGCGAGGATGGACATTCTCATCACTTCTGCATATAAAAAGCACCTGGCTTTGATAGGCATATCAAGAACTCTAGGGAATGAGGTGATATATTGATACCTTGAGGATTTTCAGCATTAAGAGCCTAAGAAGAGGCTGGGTGCGGTGGCTCACGCCTGTAATCACAGCACTTTAGGAAGCCGAGGCAGGCAGATCATGAAGTCAGAAGTGCAAGACCAGCCTGGCCAACATAGTGAAACCCTGTCTCTACTAAAAATACAAAAATTAGCCAGGCATGGTGGCTGGCGCCTGTAATCCCAGCTACTCAAGAGGCTGAGGCACGAGAATCGCTTAAACCCAGGAGACGGAGGTTGCAGTGAGCAAAGATCGTGCCACTGCACTCCAGCCTGGGCAACAAGAGCAAAACTCCATCTCAAAGCAAAACAAAACAAGAACAAAAACAAAACAATTTCCTAGGAGAAGATACTCAACTTCACTGTGATCAGAGAAATGCAAATGGAAACTACAAAGAGATTCCATTTTCCCCTTATACTAATGGTCAAAGATATCTATAAAAAATTGTAATTTCACTCTGACTATGGAGTTTTGCTCTTAGTTATTATAGAGATATTTTCATAGGTGTGTGAAATGATGTATGTAGAAGGACACTCATTACAGCATTTTTTATTATAGCAAAAGATTGGAAATTACCCAAGTGTTCCTCAGTAAGGAATTGGATAAATAACGGTTCATCTATATAATGGAGTATAATGCAGCTATTTAAAAGAATGAGATGGCTCTATGTGTACTGATATAAAACATTCCCCAAGATATATTAAGTGAAAAAAAGGAGTTATATAATGTACATGCAGTATGCCCTCCTCCCTTCTCTCTCTCTCTCTCTCTCTCTCTCATGTTTGTGTGTGTTTGCATATATGTGTGTATTTCTTTTTCTATTTTTTTTATTTTGTGTATGTCTTTTAAATGCTAGAATATCTCCGGAAGGAGTCACATGAAACTGACAATTTTGTTTACTTTCCAGAGAGAGGAATTGGGTGCCTAGGGAGCTTTTTGCCCTTTTGTGCTATGTATTTGTATTACATATTCCCCCAAAAAATAAATTTTAAAAAATCGTTGCAGGCTTGTTACAAATACCTCTTTTCAGGAGATGATCTTTAACCTTTTCCCCATGGCAAGAATGGCCTGAGAAACAAGAGTCACAATTATATCTAAGATTAAGCAAGCTGAAACCTAGCTTTGCCCTGCAAAAAAGATTCCTGCTTAGGAGATATTACAGTAATTATGAACATGTAAAGGCAAGAAAAAACACACAGATAGACACGGGAAAGATGCCAAAGAGTGACATATCCCAGAGAATAAGAGATTTAGTATGATGAGTGTATAATCACTGTGGCATAGTGAGAAAGACTTGTTAGTAAGGAATGATGAAAACATTTATATGGCAGAAACCAATGGGGCTAACAGAATAGATAAATATGGTATCTGTTAGGGGAATTTGGAGTCTAGATAGAATTAATCAAGACTTATAACATAAGAAGTTTAGGCCAGGCATGGTGGTTTATGCCTGTAATCTTAGCACTTTGGGAGGCGGAGGCTGGAGGATCGCTTGAGCCAAGGAGGTCAAGTCCAGCCTGGGCAGCATGGCAAAACCCCATCTCTGCAAAAAATACAAAAATTAGCCAGGCATGGTGGCACACACCTGTAGTCCCAGCTACTCAGGAGGCTGAGGTGGGAGGATTGTTTGAGCTAGGGAGGCAGAGGTTCCAGTGAGCTGAGATTGAGCCACTGCACTCCAGCCTCAGTGACAGAGCCAGACCCTGTCTCAAAAAAAAAAAAAAAAAGTTTAGGGCTGCCACAAGGACCAATTGAGGCAGCACTCCAAATATTGATAATTATGTACATGGAATACATCAAAAAAGAAAAAAGTTTTTTGTTTTGTTTTATTAGTTAAGGGGTTTCTTCATAACAAAGATAAGTGATAGAATAGTCACTGATGCTACCATTTGGGTCAAGAACAAGAGATGCTCTAATAAGGGTGTCCAATCTTTCGGCTTCCCTGGGCCACATTGGAAGAAGAAGAATTGTCTTGGACCACATATAAAATACACTAACACCAACAATAGCTGATGAGCCAAAAAAAGAAAATTGCAAAAAATAAATCTCATAATGTTTTAAGAAAGTTTATGGATTTGTGGTGGGCTGCATTCAAAGCTGTCCTTGGCCGCATGCAGCCTGCAGGCAGTGGGTTGGACAAGCTTTCTCTTCTAGCTAGTAAACTCCTGATGCTAAGGCTCAGCTACAGAAGTAAAGGTAGAAAAAGTGTGCCTCCTTGTATGCAGCTTCTACAGACCCCAAAATCCCCATGAAACCCTAATAGTGGGCTGCCAGGCATGCAAACCTAGTAAAGCAATTATCCATTTAACTTGATAACCAGACAAAATATCCCAGTCATGAATGGAATTTTGCAGGCATACGTTTGAAGTTCTGTTCGAAGCGCTTGACTTGAAAATTGAGTCATATTTCTTTACAAGCTGCAAAGTCTGTTCTTTTTAGCTGTTGAGTAAGTTGTTAAGCACAACAGTTGATATATAACTTGTTCTGGATATCAAGAATTATAGTCTTTTATATTTTTTAAAGTACTTTTTTTGCCTTTGTTTTCCAAACACAGCTATTTTGTCCTCAAAATAGTTCTAAGTGTAGAGGATTATTACCTAATTATTTGTACCTTTTTTAGATGTATAAATTCACTTGTCCGAAAGTTACACTGTTGGCTCATAGCTGGTTTCTGCAACATTTATTTATAGCATTTAAGCAGGCGGTCTTTGAAGTAGAATAGAATATATGAACTAAAATAAACCGAAAACTGAATTAGTTCATGGATTAGTCAGGATTCTTCAGAAAAACAGAACGTGTGTATACATACACACACGGAAAGACAGAAGGAGAAAGACAGAGATGGTGAGATTTATTTTAAGGAATTGCCTCATATGATTGCGGGGGCTGAAAAGACCCAAACCCACAGATCAGACTGGAAATTCTAGCAAGAAGTTGATGTCCTGAGTCTGAAGGCAATCTGGAAACATTATTCCTTCTTCTTCAGTGGCCTTCCAGTCTTTTCTCTGAAGGCCTTCAACTAATTGGGTGAGGCCCTCCCACATTATGGAGGGTAATCTGTTTACTCAAATCTACTGATTTAAATATCAATCACATCTAAAAAAATAACCTCACAGCAACATCTAGATTGGCATTTAACCAACAACTGGGCATAACAGCCTAGCCAAGTTGACATCTAAAAATAACCCTAACAGTTGGGATTTGGAATGGCTACGTTGGACTCACATCTTACATTAAGGAGTGGCTTATAAACAAGATAGTTCTCAAGTAAGTAGTCAAAGTCAGCAGCCCAGGAATGGCATAGTAACCCTTCAATCATTAAGAAACAGGCCCATTCCAGTTCATTGCTCTACTATCCTCCACACACAGCTTCTGCCTCGTGTCCGAATATGACTTCTTAGCCTCAATGATCCAATCTCATTCAAATTTTCTGGAAGAGCATCTACCTCACTTTAAAGACACTTCCTGGAAGTTTCACATGTCTTACACACATGGTCTAGAATTTACATAGCCACAATTTGTTACAAAAGTGGCTGAGAAATGTTGTCTTTATTTTGTTGGTCATTTCTTCAGCTAAAATTCAGGGAATCTGTACTTTAAAATTCAAGGAAGAAAAAAGAATGGATAAATATAGAGAATAGGTCTACCATGTAGAGATTGTTACATTGCACAACTGAAGGGCTGCCATTTATAGCACAGTATATATCATAAATTATTCAGATTTACTCATATGTGAATGTGATTTAGTGATGGTCATATCAAAGTAGACCTAGTCTATGCATGGTTGAGAGGCCTACACAAATCAAGGAGGCAGCAATCACACCACAATCTATACTAGGGATCTTTCTAAATTCCTAATTTGCTTAGTGTGGAAGGAAGTGATGACTCCGTGAAAGTAGACGTATTCTATATACAGTTGGGTGCACTACACAGCTGTAGGCAGACCTTTCATATTACACTCTATTCCATAGATGTTTCTGGGTTCCTTAATATGCTCAATATGGAGTCAGTGATCTCATAAAAATAGATTTAGTTCATGTATAGGTGGGTACACTCCACAACTTAAGGATTCTATTTATATCACAGTCTATGCCATGAGTCTCTCCGGATTTCTCATATGCTCAATGTGAAAGTTATTGTTGCCCACATGAAATTAGATTGTGTCATGTACTTTGGATGCACTGTGTAAAAGGAAAATAAAATCTTGGAAACCCAATTCACTCTGCCAAAGGAAAAAATTAAGCTAAAAGCTGAGTCATGCAAGAAACTGCCTTTCCTTTTGTTTCGAAGCAAATAGCTACACTTAAAAGGTTAAATATCTCCACAGGTAACTACTCTATGTTCAGCTTATCTTATGTAAAGTGCTGATTTACTAAGCGTTAGACAAATACATAATTGACTATTCCCCTACCTGCTCCTATTCTCTAGCAATATGTAAATTCAGTAAGGTGACCATGCCCTCCCTCTTTCCCCTCCAGCCTGCTTTTCCCCTTTAAATATTGAAGCCCTCAAAATCAGAAGTTTTCCATCTTTTTTTAAAAGAAACCCTACACTCCACTGAAAACATTCCCAGTGGTTTTAATCTGAGGCAAAAACAACAACTTGTGAAGCATTTGCCATGTGTTGGGCACAGTACTACACCCTTTATATGTTTTATTTCATTTACTCACTTCCACGACCCTATGAGTTAGTTACTAATCTTATCCCATTTTTATTTTTATTTATTTATTTGGAGACAGAGTCTTACTCTGTCGCCCAGGCTGGAGTGCAATAACGCTATCTCGGCTCACTGCAGCTTCCGCCTCCCAGGCTCAAATGATTTTCCTGCCTCAGCCTCCCCAGTAGCTGGGATTACAGGCATGCGCCAACACGCCAGGCTTATTTTTGTATTTTTAGTAGAGATGGGATTTCACCCTGTTGGCCAGGCTGGTTTCAAACTCCTGACTTCAGGTGATCCGCCTGCCTCAGCCTCCCAAAATGCTGGGATTACAGGTGTGAGCCACGGCACCTGGCCTTTATCCCATTTTTAAAAATGAGAAAACTGGCCGGGTGTGGTGGCTCATGCCTATAAACCCAGCACTTTGGGAGGCCGAGGCGGGCGGATCGTCTGAGATCAGGAGTTCAAGATCAGCCTAACCAACATGGTGAAACTGTCTCTACTAAGAATACGAAAATTAGCGGGACATGGTGGCAGGCGCCTGTAATCCCAGCTACTTGGGAGGCTGAGGCAGGAGAATCACTTGAACCCTGGAGGCGGAGGTTGCAGTGAGCCGAGATTGCGCTGCTGCACTCCAGCCTGGCCGACACGGCAAGACTCCTCAAAAAAAAAAAAAAAAAGAGAGAGAGAAAACCAGGCCAGGCACGGTGGCTCGCACCTATAATCCCAGCATTTTGGGAGGCTGAGGCGGGAGGATCACTTGAGTCTAGGAGTTTGAGACCAGCCTGGGCAACATAGCAAGACCTCATCTCTACAAAAAAAAATAAAAGTAGCAGGCCATGGTGATGCATGCCTGTAGTCCCAGCTGCTGAGGAGGCTGAGTGGGAGGATTGCCTGAGCTCAGGAGGTAGAGGCTGCAGTGAGCGATGATAGCACCACTGTACTCCAGCCTGGGTGACACAGTGAGACCCTGTCTCCCAAAAAAAAAGAGGAAACTGAGGCACAGTCCTACAGCTGGTAATTAATAAAACTGATATTTAAATTCAGTTCAATCTGAAACCAGAATTTAAGGTATGCTTTCTTGTTAACACCTCTTTACATTACATTGACGTTCTACTAATGGTCTTTTGAGCAGAGAGATTTAGCTGCTCCATAGATAATTAAATTTTGAAAAAAATGGAAAGTGTTTTGAAGGAAAATGTGAGTCAGATCTCAGACTGACATGGGAAACTGTTATGTGTATGAAGTGGTGCATTAATTAATGTACTCCAGTAGCTGAGATTTTATTTTATTCAAAGGAGATGAAATCTTAAATTTGGAGATGAAATTTAAGATTTAAAAAATCATGATTGTAAGGCTGGGTGCAGTGGCTCATGCCTGTAATCTCAGCACTTTGGGAGGCCAAGGTGGGCAGATCACCTGAGGTCAGGAGTTCAAGACCAGCCTGACCAACATGACAGAACCCCATCTCTACTAAAAGTACAAAAATTAGCCAGGCGTGGTGGCGGGCGCCTATAATCCAAGCTACAGGAGAATCGCTTGAACCCAGGAGACAGAGGTCGAGGTTGCGGTGAGGCGAGATTGCACCATTGCACTCCAGCTTGGGCAACAAGAGCAAAACTCCATCTCAAAAAAAAAAATATCATGATTGTAGCCTACACTTGCATCTATGCCTAATGAAACAGTCAAGTATGACTGAAGCAAAATCAGTTTACACACACCTTTTGTGATTTATTGGTTACTCAAAGGGAGCCCAGTCCATAGTGTGAAAAGTGAATTGCTGCAGAGATGAAAAGAGGTGTGTCTAGAGGAAGTCCTTGTAGCAGTGTTTTGTTCCTGCTGGGTCTGAGCCTTTGAATAGATCCTGAAACGATATATCAAATCCTCTCTCAAAGCACCATTATATGAATGAACAAATAATTTATTGAAAAGTAAAACTAAACTAAGATCCCTGGGAAAAGAAAATCAATACTCCAGAACAATGGATCCAAAGCTCAACTGGGCTAACATAATTCTCAAAGTTCTAGCTTTTAGGCCACTTCAATTTGTCTATCAATGCAGTATTGAACTGCTGACAAATTAGGGAGACATAGTCTCCACCCACAAGCTGCTGTTTATAAACACCAGATGTTTCTGGAACCACCACTTCTGCTGAAAAGGTTTAACTTCCCCTTGTAGATTAATAAGAAATAAGAATTGCAAAAATTGGAATATATTCTCCAAGTATTCCTGAACTTGTGGGATAACTAATAACGAGTATACTTATCTTTAAAGTTTTGCCCGGGCGCGGTGGCTCACGCCTGTAATCCCAGCACTTTGGGAGGCCGAGGCGAGCAGATCACGAGGTCAGGAGATCGAGACCATCCTGGCTAACACGGTGAAACTCTGTCTCTACTAAAAATACAAAAACAAAAAATTAGCCGGGCATGGTGGCCGGCACCTGTAGTCCCAGCTACTCGGGAGGCTGAGGCGGGAGAATGGCGTTAACCCGGGAGGCGGAGCTTGCAGTGAGTGGAGATTGCACCACTGCACTCCAGCCTGGGTGACAGAGCGAGACTCTGTCTCAAAAAAATAAATAAATAAATAAGTAAAGTTTTGCAGATAAGCAATTCTATGAATATTGAATGTCTTTTTAACCTGTAAGAAGATACCACTCTTGATTGATTCTCTTTTTGGGAGTGCCTAGGTTCAATTTAAAGGATCTCTGCATGAGATATGCCAATTGATGTAAAGGTTGTTTTTTTAAAAAATTTTAATTTCACTGCTTCCCCATTCCTCTGTGTGTGTATACACACTCACTAGTGATTTCTTTTCTTAGAATAGAAATTATGAATATCATTTTAAAAAGAGCTGTTTCTGCTAACCTTACAAAATATATTTAATTTGCTATTTAAATAAAATAGCAAACTTTCTCAAACTTGCAGATGCCTCTTGAGCCTTGGATTTCCATTTCTATTTGCTGCGTTTCTGAGTCTCTGTTATCACTATTTAGTGTGAAAACATACACGTTATTTTGGCTTATGATTCAGAAAAGACAGTTTTTTTAATCACAGTTTCTCCAGAGTTCACGTTAATAATGCAACATTTGAACTTCTGCTTCTAGTCGAGATGGAGTAACGGGGACCAAATTTACAGGGACAAAACTGTAAAACAGCAGTTTTCAAGACATTGGACATTGGGCAATGGACAATCATCACTGAGAAACAGGAAACAAACTAATTGAGCCCTATAATTGCCCCAGGCAATTGAATCCAATTATATATAAAATGGAAAATACATCATGAACAAGTGGGGTTCATCCCAGGAATGCAAGATTGGTTTAGCATTCAAAACTTAATCAATAAAACTCTCAACAGACTAGGAATAGAAGGGAACCTCCTCAACCTAATAAAAGGCATTTATGAAAAACCTACCGTTAACCTCATTAATGGTGAAAGACTGAATGTTTTCCCCCTAAGATCAGGAACAAGGCAAGGATCCACTCTCACCAATTCTATTCAAAATTATACTGGAAGCTGCAGCCAGTGAAATAGGGCAAAAATGAAAGGCATTCATATTGTAAGGGAAGAATAAAACTGTCTTTATTCACAAATGACATTCCTGTCTATGCAGAAAGTCCTGTGAAATCTACAAGAAAGATACTAGAATAAATGAGTTTAGCAAAGTTGTAGGATGCAAGATAAATAATGACAAATAAATTGTGTTTTCTATATACTAGCAATGAAAATGGGAAATTTAAATTATAAATTATAACAATACCATTTACAGTGACAACAAAAATATGAAATACTATCATGTCTGTAATCCCAGCATTTTGGGAGGCCAAGGCAGGCAGATCACTTGAGCCCAGGAGTTCGAGACCAGCCTGGGCACCATGGCGAAACCCTATCTCTACAAAATAATCCAAAAAAAATTAGCCTAGTGTGGCGGTGTGCACCTGTAGTCCCAGGTACTTGGGAGGCTGAGATGGGAGGATCACCTGAGCCCAGGTGGTCAAGGCTGTGGTGAGCCATGATCACACCACTGCACTCCAGCCTGGGCAATAGAGTGAGACCCTATCTCAAGTATATATATATATATATATATAAAATACTGAGGGATAAACCTGACAAAGTGCATGTGATACCTACACACTGAAAACTAAAAAACATTGCTGAGATAAATGAAAGAAGACCTAAATAAATGGAGAAATATACCATGTTCATTGATTGAAAGACTCAATATTGTGAAGATGTCTCTTTGAAGCAAACCCAAATAAGATGTCAGCATGATTGTCTTTAAAGCTTAACAAGATGATTCTAAAATTAATACGGAAATGCAAAGAACCTAGAATGCCTCAAATATCTTTGAAAAATAGGAAACAAGTTGGAGGACTTATATTACTTATATTACGTGATTTGTAGGAGGACTTATATTACTTGACTTCAGTAGTGACCCCTTATCCATGGTTTTGCTTTCTGTGGTTTTAGTTACCTGCAGTCAACCATGGTCCAAAAATATTAAATGGAAGATTTCAGAAATAAACGATTCATAAGTTTTAAATTGCACATCATTATGAGAAGCATGATAAAACCTTGTGCCTTCCTGCCAGGGATGTGAATCATTTCTTTTTTCAGTGTATCCACGCTGTATACACTACCCACTTATTAGTCATTTAGTATTCATCTCAGTTATCGGATTGACTGTCATGGCATGGCAGTACTTGTGTTCAAGTAACGTTTATTTTACTTCATAATGGCCCTAAAGTGCAAGAGTAGTAATGCCAGCAATTCAGATATGCCAAAGAAGAAGGATGTATACAGTACAAGAAGGTATTTTGAATATACATGTATCAAAATATCACATTGTATCCCACAAATACAATTACTTGTGTCAATTAAAAATAAAATAAAACTTTTAAAAAGGGATATTTTGAGAGAGACCACATTCACACAGCTTCTATTACAGTATATTGCTGTAATCATTCTACTGTATTATTAGTTATTTTTATTAATCTCTTAATTTGCCTAATTTATAAATTAAATATTATCAAAGTTTTATATGCATAGGAAAAACATAGTATAGATGAGGTTTGGTACTATCCATGGTTTCAGGCATCCACTGGGGGTCTTGGAACATATACACTGAGGATAAGAGCAAGCTACTCTATAAAGTTGCAGTTGGTATTGGTGTAAAGTTTGATAAATAGGTCAGTTGATCAGAATAGGGAGTCTAAAAATAGACCCATATCAATATAGTCAATTGGCTTTTTACAAAGGTACAATGGCAATTCAGCAGAGAAAAGCCAGTCTATTCAACAAATTGTGCTGGAACAGTTGGATATTCAACCATATTCGAAAAAGAAACTTAAATTCACGCTTTACAGTATATACAAAATTAACTGAAAATATATCAGAGACCCAAAGGTAAAGTCTATAACTATACAACTTCTAGAAAAAAATAAGAGAAAATCTTTGTTACATTGGGTTTGGCAGTGATTTCTTAGATATAACATCAAAACCGTGATACATAAAATAAAATAAATGGTAAATTGGACTTTGACCATATTAAGAGCTTTCACTCCTCAAAAAAATACTAAGAGAATAAAAAGATAAACCACAGATTGGGATAATATGTATGCAAATTGCATATCTGTTAAATAACTAGTATCCAGAATATATAAAGGAAACAACTCAATTAAAACAGGGGGAAAATTTTGAATAGACATCTCACCCAGGAAGACATATAGATGTCAAATAAGCACATTAACAGATGATTCAACATCATTAGTTAAGGGAAATGCAAATTAAAATGACAATGAGCAACTGCTACACACCTATTAGAATGTCTAAAATTAAAATGATCATACCAAGTGTTGGTGAGAATGTGGAACAACTGAAATTATTATGCATTTCTGGTGGAAATGTAAAATGGTACAACCACTTCAGAAAACAATTGTGCAGTTTATTAAATAGTTAAACATATGCCTAAGTATTTGCCCAGTGAAAGAGAAATCAAAGCATATATACACAAGATTTGTATACAAATATTCATAGCAGCTTTACTTGTCAATAGCCAAAAACTGGAAACATCGCAAATATCCATCAACAAGTGAATGAATAAAAATTATGTAAGCCAGGCATAGTGGTGTGTGCCTCTAATCCCAGCTACTCAGGAGGCTGAGGTGAGAGGATAGCTTGAGCCCAGGAGTTTGAGACCAGTCTGAGCAACACAGAGAGACCCCCATCTCAAAAAAAAAAAAATTGTGATGCATCATGCAATGGAATATTACTAAGCCATAAAAAAGAATGGGACTTCTTGTTCCAAAATAGTGATATAGAAGCAAACTCGCTTCATTCTCCTCCCCACATAAAACCAAAAACAAATATACATTGCCAAGATTATCACCAGAAACATCCCAGATCTTATATATGAAGATGAGACCGTTTCCAGGGCAGCAGAGAAGTGAAAAAACTCTGAGCCCGACGGTAAGAGAATCAGACTTCAACATCCACAGTGCCCTTGCCCCATTCTGCCTGGCACCAAGTGCATAGAAAATTTTCCCCCAACTGGAAGCCAAAGTGGGTGGGAGCGCGTGCTGTTGGGAGTTGCTTGGAGGTTGGTGGCACGGAGCTGAAGGCTAGCAAACCAAGCGATCATGTCGCACAAAAAAATTTACTATTCAGACAAATACGACGACGAGGAGTTTGAGTATCGACATGTCATGCTGCCCAAGGACATAGCCAACTGGTCCCTGAAACCCATTTGATGTCTGAATCTGAATGAGGAATCTTGGCGTTCAGCAGAGTCAGGGATGGGTCCATTATACGATCCATGAACCAGAACCTCACATCTTGCTGTGCCGGCGCCCACTACCCAAGAAGCCAAAGAAATGAAGCTGGCAAGCTACTTTTCAGCCTCAAGCTTTACACAGCTGTCCTTACTTCCTAACAGCTTTCTGATAACATTATTATGTTGCCTTCTTGTTTCTCACTTTGATATTTAAAAGATGTTCAATACACTGTTTGAATGTGCTGGTAACTGCTTTGCTTCTTGAGTAGAGCCACCACCACCATAGCCCAGCCAGATGAGTGCTCTGTGGACCCACAGCCTCAGCTGAGTGTGACCCCGGAAGCCACGATGTGCTCTGTACCCAGAACACACTTGGCAGATGGAGGAAGCATCTGAGTTTGAGACCATGGCTGTTACAGGGATCATGTAAACTTGCTGTTTTTGTTTTTTCCCGCCGGGTGTTGTATGCATGGTGACTTGTGGATTTATGTTTCAGTGTACTAGAAACTTTCCATTTTATGCAAGAAATCTGTTCATGTTAAAAGCCTTGATTAAAGAGGAAGTTTTTATAATCTAAAAAAAAAAAAAAGTTTCCCCCAACTGCCTGTTTCTACACTGGAAAATGTAAGATTGAGATGCACAATCAACTTCCCCACCATCTTGGGTTCCCGGGCAGGATGTTTCTGCCTTAACCCACTGGAAGCATCGCGAGTGCCTGAAGGGAAAAATATTCCTGAAGACAGGCAGTGACAAAGGTGGGAGGCAGGACTACCATCCCCAGACCTGAAAACTCATAAGCAGGAGACGCCAAATCAGAGTGGCTGCTCAGCAGCACCATGCCGTAGGAGGTTCATCCTACAGATCCCCTAGGCATGAACCACTAGACAGCCGTCCCAAAATGCTGGGATATCCCCTTTAGGACCTCCCCCATTTGGGTTGGGCAGTGCTCCGATTGTTTACTAGAGCAGAGGTGAACTTGAGCTTAAAGCACCACCTAGCGCTAAAGGGAGGCAGTGACTTAGCAGTAAACAACTTCTAGGCAAATACATTCAATTAAAAAAAAAAAAGCCAGAGAGAAGACTGGAATAAATAACTCATCCTTCAATGCAAAGACATAGACATATAAACACCGGAAACAACAACAAACAGGGAACCATGACCTCTCCAAATGGACAAAGCAAAGAACCAGTAACTGACCCTAATGAGATGATGATATGTGACCTCTCTGACCAAGAATTCAAAATAGTAGCTTCAAGGAAACTCAGTGATCTCTAAGATAACAGAGAAAAGCAATTCAGAAACTTATCAGGGAAATTTAACAAAGAGATTGAAATAATTTAAAATAAAAATAAATCTTTGAACTGAGAAATACATTTGCTGAACTGAAAAAGGAATGGATTAGCAGTGCATACAACATGGATGGATCTCAAAATAATTTTTCTGTGTGATAAAGGTCAAACAAGAAAGAGGACATGCTATATGATTCCATTTCCATAAAACTCTAGAATATGCTTACTAATCAATAGCAGCAGAAAACAGATCAGTGGTTGCCTTGGAATGGCAGATGCAGGAGAGGATTACAAACACTCATAAGTAATGAACAGAGTGAGGGACATGGTCAAGTAGCGGCTGCCTTGTGGGTTAAAAGAATGTAAAAATAACTTCAATCGAGTAAAAAGTTAGTACAGAAAGGGGAAGCAATTTTATAAATAAATGCTAGTCATTCTCAATTTCATAAATTATTTCTAAAAGTATTTTGTTAGTAGCCTGTCTTTTTTTTTTAATTTGGGATTGTTTCATTTAAATTTAAAAAACAGGGAAATACACACACAGCACATCTCAATGAGGAAGGAGATTGCAATCATTGTGACCAGACATTACCAGATAATGTGTCATGCCTTGTAATGTAAATTACGGCTGAGAGAAGGCAAAATGCTCTTTTTTTTTTTTTTTTTTTTTTTTTGTTGAGACGAAGTCTCGCCCTGTCGCCTAGGCTGGAGTGCAATGGCGCTATCTCGGCTCACTGCAACCTCTGCCTCCCGGGTTCAAGTGATTCTCCTGCCTCAGCTTCCCGAGTAGTTGAGATTACAGGCGCTTGCCTCCACACCCAGCTAATTTTTGTATTTTTAGTAAAGACAGGGTTTCACCATGTTGGCCAGGCTGGTCTTGAACTCCTGACCTCATGATCCACCCACCTCAGCCTCCCAAAGTGCTAGGATTACAGGCATGAGCCACCGCGCCCGGCCCAAAATGCTCTTTTAAAGTAATTCAGACAGGGTTCTAGCTCCCAATAAATAAAAGGAAATAAAAGGAGCAATGGATTTTTCTTATATAACTTGGTCTTTTGCCTCTTGTAGAGAAAGTTTGCAAAGAAAATTAATTTGTGTGAAGGCAGGATGTGTTTGCTCCCAAATTCTCTAGAAGATCAACTAGAGCTCCTCTTCTTTATGCCCCCCTTCCCTATGACCCTCTTTCCATAATACAGACTACAAGGCTCTGAAACTGTCTGCCTTGGAGGAGTGGTAACTGGAAGGAGGAGAAAAAGACATTGAAATTAGGGGTACTTGAAGCTACAAAATCTCCAAAGCTCCAGAAAAGACTGATGAGTACTGTGATTTAGTTATTTCTAATGCGAGATTTGGCAAATACTTAGGGCAGGGCCTTGTCTCCTTTCCCAGTGATGTAGTTTGGATGTTTATCCTGGCCCAAATCTCATGCTGAAATGCAATCTTCAGTGTAGGAGGTGGGGCCTGGTGAGAGGTGTTTGGATCATAGGGCAGATCCCTCAAGAATTGCTTGGGCCATCCCCTTGGTGATAAAATGAGCTCTTGCTCTGAGTTTACAGGGGATCTGGTCATTTAAAAGTCTGTGGCACTTTCCCCGGCTCTCTTGCTCTCTCTTGCTCCTGCTTTCACTATGCGAAATGTCTGCTCCTGCTTCACCTTCCAGCATGAGTAAAAGCTCCCTGAGGCCTCTCTAGAAACCAAGCAGATGCCAGCAGCACGCTTCCTGTAAAGCCTGCAGAACCATGAGCAAATTAAACCTCTTTTCGTTATAAACTACTCAGTCTCAGGTATTTGTTTATAGCAATGCAAGAACAGCCTAGTACACCACATTAAATCAAAGAGGATAAGATAAAGAAATGGCTTGAGAAGCATGTCAGTTTGGGTTCAATCAGGGGAAAAACACACAAAGAAATGTTATAAACAATTATTGGCTGGGCACCGTGGCTCACGCCTGTAATCCCACCACTTCGGGAGGCCGAGGTGGGTAGATCACTTGAGGTCAGGAGTTGGAGACCAGCCTGGCCAACATGGTGAAGCCCCGTCTCTACTAAAAATAAAAAAATGTAGCTGGGGGTGGTGGCAGGCACCTGTAATCCCAGCTTCTTGGGAGACGGAGGCACAAGAATCACTTGAACCTGGGAGGCAGAGGTTGCAGTGAATGGAGATTGCACCACTGCACTCCAGCCTGGGTGACAGAGTGAGACTCCATCTCAAAAAAAAAAAACAAGACAAAACAGAGCAAAACAAACAAACAAAAAAACAGAGGATTGGAGAAATGAGAGACTGCCTAGTAAAAGGTAAGGAGAACACTACAGAATATAAAAATAGCAGATACAGAAGCAGACACAACACGTCCCAAAATAGAGTTCCCAAGGAAGATTACCTCACCCAGGGATGAGATCCAGACCTCGTCAGCAAGTCATGGTTATGACTCACTGACAGAGAAGTTGTGGTGTCTCACCAGCAGAACTTGCTGGCGTTAAATAAAATTTATGGAAGGCAATTGAGTTGGACAGAGCTGCTGTACTATACCTCAATGGACCAACCCAAAATGGAATCACTCATGCTAAGATTCCATGTAACCAAACTGAAACCTAAGCTGTTTACTTGTAAGATTTGACCTTCCAAGAAATCAGGAAAGAAATGAGAGCCAAATTCCCAAACAGGCCAGTTTTCTAAAACAAAAACAGGAGATTCACAGCAACCAACCAAAAGGGGCCAAGGCAACCTGAGCCAGCAGGATAAGAAAATCCTCTCTGCTTTAACACATACAAGAAAAGTAACCGGTTGTTAACCAATCCACCTTTTGCACTATGCTGCTTCCTTGTTCCTGCCAAATTTATCTTACAAAAACTGACTGTTCTGCTATGCCCAGTGGAGTTTCTGTCTATTTTGTAGACTGGATGATGCCCAGTTCATAAATTACTAATAAAAGTCAATTCTATTTTTAAAAATCAATTTGTTGAAATTTCACACTTTAATGCTAGAAACCCACCTTCTGTTAACTTGCTAGAAAAAAGAATCCATCATTAAGGATTCCCAGGAAGATGTTTACAGGGAGGTTTCTCATGAGAGGCACTCTGCTACAAAACCACCCATGATGGGGGCCAGGTGAAGCTGCTAGACACTACATGCTGCTGGCAGCTGTGCACTGCGGGGACTGGGGACTGGAGAAACTGCCTACACTGCAGAAGCCCAGAGCCCTACAGGAGAGTGCCTGAGCAAGCATACCAGAGCATGAAATGAAATACTTTTCTTCTGCAATGTCTCTCCAGCACCTTCTACTGACAAAGATGAACTTTGTGCAGCTGGCAAAAGAAGCATATTTAAAGGGCCCAGACCCATTTTCCCATAGCAGGCAAAAAGGGCGAATATGGACCTGAGAGTCAATGAATCAACAACTGGCACAGGAAGTGAGAAAGAAAGCAGAGAGGAGTCAGTGAGCAAGATGATGTTCATGGGGAAACCCCTTGGAAGGCCTAGGAAATGCCTACATAGGACACCTCCTGCATACACACAAGGTTCTTATGTATAGAAAGTAGCAGAGTGCTGGTCCTCCTCAGCCCTCCATCCATACAGATTAGCTACTAGTTCTCTGCAGGTATGAAAAGTTAGTATTTGCTCTGGGTCTTGTGTGCACTGCTTTCAGAAAACTATGGTGGACCTGGCAGAGAGAAGTATGCCCATCCCCCAGGGTCTTCAACCAGCATTGGCTGTATTTATAAGGTGAGTTACTAATGGCCAAGGTGAGCCAGAGATGATGGCTTAAACAGACTAACAGTATACTCACTTCCCGGACTTTCCCTTCTCCAGCAGGGAACCAAAAAGAAAAGTAAGGATAATGTAAGAAACATTTATTAAGTATCCTTTATCACACACTATACTAGGCACTTTTATATATATGTATATATTTCATATACATACATTTTACAGAAGAGGTATCTGAAAATTAGTGGACCAAGTAGCAGAACTATGACTTAAACTCTTAACTTCTAACTCAAATCCAGAGCTAATGCCATTAATCCATGTGGAAGACTGGCTTCCCATAAATATCATCAAGACGACTTGTTGATCAGACAAAGTTGACTTTATTCTTATTGAAGTGAAAGAAAGAAACCATGACAGAATCTTGGGCAGGGAACGGAAAGTTAAGATATTTATGAGAGTTTGAAATCTGACTTAAGGCAGGCCTTTCAATTAGGGGTCTTATTATTGGGTAAGAATAATAGTTTAGGATTGGTAGAAAGGGCAAGGTGAGGATTTTAAGAAAAGGAATTCAAAATATCTGGGGTATATAAATCGTTGTTTGATGCTTTCTGTAGAAGAGTCAATATGTCTTTCAAAAATTTCCCAGAATGAGCAACAGTTATTTGCAGTTATGATCTTCTTGGGCAAGAGCCTCTTAGGAGAGACTCTTTCAGAGTACTGAAAGTCCTAGCTCCAGCAATCAGAGAAGAAAAAGAAATAAAAGGCATCCAATTGGAAAGAAAGGCCAGGAGCAGTGGTTCACACCTGTAATCCCAGCACTTTGGGAGGCCGAGGGGGGCAGATCACCTGAGGTGAGGAGTTCAAGACCAGCCTTGCCAACATGTTGAAACCCTGTCTCTACTAAAAATACAATAATAATAATAATAATAATAATAATAATAGCTGGGAGTGGTGGTGGGCACCTGTAATCCCAGCTACTCGGGACGCTGAGGCACAAGAATCACTTGAACCCGAGAGGTGGAGTTTGCAGTGAGCTGAGATCATGCCACTGCATTCCAGCCTGGGCGACAGAGCAAAATTTCTTAATACCCCACAAGCAAAAATGGACAAATGGGATCACATCAAGTTAAAAAGCTTCTGTGCAGCAAAGGAAACAATCAACAAAGTGAAGAGACAACCCACAGAATGGGAGAAAATATTTGCAAACTACTCATCTCACAAGGGATTAATAACCAGAATATATAAATAGCTCAAACAACTCTATTGGAAAAAATCCAATAATCCAATTTTTAAACGGGCAAAATATTTGAATAGACATTTCTCAAAAAAAGACATGCAAATGGCAGACAAGCATATGAAAAGGTGCTCAACATTTGGAGAAATGGAAAAATGCAGATCAAAACTACAATGAGATATCATCTCACCCCAGTTAAAATGGCTTATATCCAAAAGACAGGCAATAACAAATCCTGGCAGTGATGTGAAGAAAAGAGAGCTCTCGTACACTGTTGATGGGAATAAATTAGTACAATCACTATGGAGAACAGTTTGCAGGTTCCTCAAAAAAGTAAAAATAGAGCTACCATAGGATCCAGCAATTCCACTGGATATACTGTATTTACTCACAAGAAAGGAAATCAGAGTACTGAAGCGATATCTGCATTCCCATGTTTCTTGCAGCACTGTTCACAATGGCCAGAATTTGGAAGCAACCTAAGTGTCCATCAACAGAGGAATGGATCAAGAAAGTGTGGTGCTTATACACAATGGAGTACTATTCAGCAATAAAAAAGAATTAGGTCCTGTCATTTGCAACAACATGGATGGAACTGGAGGTCATTCTGCTAAGTGAAATAAACCCAGCAAAGAAAGATAAACATTGCAGGTTCTCACTTATTTGTAGGATCTAAATATCAAAACAATGAAATTTACGGACATAGAGAATGGAAGGATGGTTACCAGAGGCTGGAGAGGATAGTGGTGGGTGGTGGGGGCAAGTTACCGATGGTTAATGAGTACACAGAAAATAGAAAGAGTGAATAAAACTTAGTATTTGATAGCATAACAAGGTGCCTATAGTCAATAATAATTTAATTGTACATTTTTAAATCACTAAAAGAGTCAAATTGGATTGTTTGTAACACAAAGCACAAATGCCTGAGTGGATGGATACGTCATTTTCCATGATGTGATTATTGTGCATTGCATGCCTGTAACAAAATATCTCATGTACCTCATAAATATAATTATACCTACTATGTACCCACCAAAATTCAAATAAAATATTTTTAAAAAATAAAAAATTTGAAAACATTTTAAAATTTTAAAAATAAAGACAATGAGGCCGGGTGCGGTGGCTCACACCTGTAATGCTAGCATTTTGGGAGGCCAAGGCAGGTGGATCACAAGGTCAGGAGATTGAGACCATCCTGGCTAACACAGTGAAACCCCGTCTCTACGAAAAATACAAAAAAATTAGCCGGGCGTGGTGGCGGGCGCCTGTGGTCCCAGCTACTCGGGAGGCTGAGGCAGGAGAATGGCGTGAACTCCGGGGGGCGGAGCTTGCAGTGAGCCAAGATCACGCCACTGCACTCCAGCCTGGGCCACAGAGCGAGACTCTGTCTCAAAAAAACTAAAATAAAATAATAAAGACAGTGGAGGATGTAGTAGTAAACTCACATTAATAATTGTAAATAGTGAGCTCTGTGGGCATAGATGGTTTTGGTTGTCATCCATAAGGCCTTTTTCTTCTTGATGATAATAAAAATTCAAGCATCGTACATGGCAAATTATTCTGTACGTGAACTGATCATTAGCTGATTTCAATATTAAGACCACTGTAAGCATACTAACTCCTATATGGAAGTAGTAGAACTTCCTATGTGCTCTACATATGCCAGCTCATTTAACCATCATACAACTCTATGTGGTAGGTACTATTTTCGTCCACATTTTATAGGTAGTGAATTTACACATGGAAAGTTTGAGTAACTTGCTCTAAGTCAAATGCAGTAGGCAACTGAGCTGGAATTTGAACCCAGGCAGTCTGATTCCAGAGTGCTTGCTCAGGACCAATACACTAATTGTTCCATGTTAGGGTTTTTCGGCTACCTTTTCCTCAATTCAAGTGCAATTCCAATAATTCACTTCAGCAAGGTGATTCGCCCAAGGTCATTCAGTTAATAAGTTATGGCCTTAGAACTAAGTTTTCAGGCTACTTCACCCAAGTAATGTTTTCCCTGCCCTTCCTTTGGTCTTCCAAAACTATCTCTTTAATTTCTAGAGAACTATTAGCAAGTCCATTAAATATTGCCCAACAAAGACAAAATACACACAAAAAACTAGTTCTTTATTAACCTAAGTTGGAGGTCTCTGCAAGTTAGAGCACTAACTGAACTTTGATTCCTGCTATAAAATACAAAGTGAGAAAGATGCAAAATTTTCATGTTCTCACAGCTTTGAAGTGGCTTTGCTAAACAACCTTCATTAGGAAGCAACTAAGAGTAATAATCCCTTACTTAAAACAAATAGTTAACTCTTATAATAGAAATGTAAACACAGCAATGATTTGTGATTTCTCAGTATGTTCTTCTTCACTAAAGGGCATTTAACTGGTTTTGATCTGTAGTCCGGATAAATGTACTACAAACTTAAAACTTCCAAAAATAAGGACACAGACAAGAAAGATAAGCTATGAAATAAACCTTATTTGGATAAGAGAAAATAAAGCATGTCACCATTAAATTTCTAATACTAAAGTTTTCTTTTCATTAACTCAGGAATTACAGCTTTATAAAAGTCATTGGGATTGGCCTTCTTTGGATTTTAAAAGAATAATAACACCTGTCTTTCAGTTGCTGTGCCCATTCTTGTGAATTCCGAAGTTGATGGGCAAGTTGGTTTTCACCTCTGAGGAAAGGAAAAGATAGGTGTTGCAGGGTCTCAGAAAATGATACCCCAAAATGAAGGTCTCAGAAGCAGTTATCTCTGACTTTCTCCTGCCCTCCTATCGCTGGCCTCTCATTCTCCCCCAAGGCTAGCTACAGAAACTAGAATCCCTCTTCCCCAAAATGAGTCAGAAGCCAGAACCCCTTTCTCCCAAAGCCAGCCATAAAACCTAAAATTATTACTCTAACTTTCTCCCTGCCTTTCTGTATAGAAACTGGCCATGAAGACAAACTATCTGATCTATCTTGTTTGACTGTCATGAGACCCCCACTCCAGAGAGGGACCTGCCCCATACCCAGAAGGAAGGAATGCATGCTCAGAGGCCAAGAAGAATCTAGACAGACAGGCCTTACTTGGTTTCCCCACATTTTTTGTGCAATCATATTTCTACACAGCTATCTGTACTTTGTTGAACCTTAGCAGAAAAATGGACAGTTTCTCCTGTATCTTTGAGTTTTCATTGTGAATGCTCTCATGTTCATGTAAAATTATGATCAAATAAATTCGTATCTGTCTTTTGTCGGTGATTTTCAGCAAACCTTCAGAGGGTGAAGGGAATGTTTTCCCTTGGTCCCTACAGTGTGCAACTTATAGACAATTGCCAATGAAGATATTGCCTTTCTTTGTTGTGCATTTCACAACCAGCTTGTGTAACTTTTTCAGGATATGTCATCAGCAGCAGCAACGTATTTAAATAACTTGCTAAGTAAACAAGGATACTTGGCTTTTTACTTAGTGTGATTTGAAGTGGACTTTGTTGCTTCCTGTCTTTCCTCTTAGTGGGTAGAATGAAAGGAGAAGAGAGAAAGAGGTAGGGGGTGACAGGAATGTTCTTATAGGTCTGCTTGGAGAAAGGCATGAACGTGCTCCCTATTCATCCCCCCAACCCAACACCCACGTCCACATTACATAAGTAGCTCCATTCAGATGAAAGAAGCTCATTATATTGCCTTGAAAATCACACAATAATTGTGTGCCTCTCAGCTGCCTTTCCCTGTATTTACATCCCCAAAGCCATGCAAAATTTCCACTCCTAATCCAACCCCAAACCCTCCTCACCCTGCACTCATTCTTCTGATACCATTTCCTTAAGAACCAACCATTGTGGAGATTGTCATCTAGGTCGAAACCAGGTTAAAAAAATATTATACTGAAGAAAAAACACTTCTCAAGCAGCAAGTAAATATTTGCTGAGAGCCTGTTATGAGGCCATACCTTTACTTAATGCCAGATAGACCAAATACAGGAAGTGCCCTCCTAAACAGGAGACTAACCCTGTCCTTTGACAATAATAAGGGATTCTCCTACGTGAACAGCCACCTCAGCCTTAAGTTTTGCCCATCCCTCCAAGGTACAACAAGCCAGAATTTTGTCTCTACCTTAAAGAGTAAAATTTCTGGACTTAGAAGTTCGAAGATTTGCACTTAAGTTCGGGCTCAGTTCCCTAATAACACATATCAACTCTCTATGTAGTCACTCTTGTTCATTAGTAATCTCCTTCATTTTGATTCATATTAGCTTCACTTTGGATGATAATTTTTTTTCTGATGTTTTCAAATTCTGGGTTGGATACTACTAATGCAATGAAATCAGGAGGGAAGATTAAGTTTAGGAGAGAAATATATAATTGGTCATGAAAATGTGCATTTGAGACCTTAGAAAAGAATTGATATTCCTGAACAGTATGATTTTATTTAATTATAGAAGCAATTCTTCTATTATCCTCAAATTAACTTCTACTACTAAATTTTGCATAGGGCTTCTATTATAAGCCAAATTGTATTCTCATTTCTTTTTCCATGTAAACTGCCAGAGTCAATTTTGTGTATGTGTATCTGTGTGGCATGCACACAGTAAGTGTTGCTAACTCAAACTTTTTGTCAATGAAGTGTTGATGAGGAGAAATGTGTTATAGCAGAGGATCTGGCGGATGGTAAAACTTTCTCAGGAGGTGTGCCAAGAACAGAGTACTTGGTCTGCATAAGAAGAAGACCCCTCTCTATCTGCAAAGGCTATAGTTGTATCAGTAAATGAAGGACTCTGTAAAAGAGCAAAAGCACTGGCCGGGAGTGGTGGCTCGTGCCTGTAATGTCAGCACTTTGGGATGCCAAGGGGGTGGGTCACCTGAGGTCAGGAGTTCGAGACCAGTCTGGCCAACATGGTGAAACCCTGTCTCTACTAGAAATACAAAAACCAGCCGGGCGTGGTGGTGGGCGCCTGTAATCCCAGCTACTCGGGAGGCTGAGGCAGGAGAATCGTTTGAACCTGGGAGGCAGAGGTTGCAGTGAGCCAAGATCACGCACCACTGCACTCCAGCCTGGGCAACAGAGCAAAACTCCGTCTCAAAAAATTAAAAACAAACAAACAAAACAAAAGGAAAAAAGAGCAAAAGCACTGATGCAGAAGCAGGGGCAGCAAACACATCTCAAAATAAAGAAGGGAAAGAGGTAAAGGAATTAAGCAGTTAGGAATCTTATTGCTTCTCAGGTTTAATTCAGGTACTAAACTAACATAGCAAGTTTTCCTTCAGATTACAGTAAACTGAAGTACTGTCAAGGGGGTATTATAAAGAAGCCACATCTGTCCTCTCCAGATAAATTACTAGCATTCCAGCTCCTCTGGAATTGGGAACATCCCTGTATAGTCCCAGAAGTGGCCACTGTTCTCAGGTCCCGGGGTAGGCAAAGTAATGAGACCCCCAAAATGTCCATGCTCGAATCCCTGGAATCTGTGAATATGTATCCTTCCATGGCAACAGGGAATTAAGGCTGCAAGTTGAGGTAAGGTTGCTAATCAGATGACCTTATGATAGGAAAATTATCCTGAATTGCAGCTGGGTGGTCCCGCGGCTCTGTCTCTTGCTTCAACAGTGTTTGGACAGAACAGATCTGGGGACTCTTTCTTCCAGCCTCCGACCACCCTCCTATTTCCTCTCCACTTGCAACCTCCGGGACCATCTTCTTGGCCATCTCCTGCTTCTGGGACCTGCCAGCACCGTTTTTGTGGTTAGCTCCTTCTTGCCGACCAACCATGAGCTCCCAGATTCATCAGAATTATTCCACTGACGTGGACGCAGCCATCAACAGCCTGGTCAATTTGTACCTGCAGGCCTCCTACACCTACCTCTCTCTGGGCTTCTATTTCAACCGCGATCATGTGGCTCTGGAAGGCGTGAGCCACTTCTTCCGCGAATTGGCCGAGGAAAAGAGCGAGGGCTACGAGCGTCTCCTGAAGATGCAAAACCAGCGTGGCAGCCGTGCTATCTTCCAGGACATCAAGAAGCCAGCTGAAGATGAGTAGGGTAAAACCCCAGACGCTATGAAAGCCTCCATGGCCCTGGAGAAAAAACTGAATCAGGCTCTTTTGGATCTTCATGCCCTGGGTTCTGCTCGCACAGACCCCCATCTCTGTGACTTCCTGGAGAGTCACTTCCTAGATGAGGAAGTGAGATTCATCAAGAAGATGGGTGACCACCTGACCAACCTCCACAGGCTGGCCGGCCGGGAGGCTGGGCTGGGCGAGTAACTCTTCGAAAGGCTCACTCTCAAGCACGACTAACAGCCTTCTGAGTCCAGCGACTTCTGAAGGACCCCTTGCAAAGTAACAGGGCTTCTGCCTAAGCCTCTCCCTCCAGCCACTAGGCAGCTTTCTTAACTACCCTAACAAGCCTTGGACCAAATGGAAATAAAGCTTTTTGATGAAAAAAAAAAAAAGGAAAATTATGCTGAATTACCTTGTGGACCCAATGTAATTACAAGGGTCCTCCTCAAAAGTGCAAGAAGGAGAGTGTCAGAATGATATCATGTGAAAAAGACTAGATTATCCATTATTGACTTTGAAAATGGCCTGAACCAAGGAATGAATGCAGATACCTCTTCTGAAGAGGAAGAGGCAAGAAAATGAATTATCCCTAAGAGCTTCCAGAAAGCAATGCAGCCTTGCTAACACCTTGATTTTAGCCCAGTGAGATCCATTTTGGACTTCTGACCTCAGACCTGTAAGATAATAAATGTGTGTTGTGTTAATCCACCAAATTGATGGCAACTTGTTACAGCAGCTATAGGAAACTAAACAGGCCTTATATGACCTCTTAGTAATATTTTAATTTTTTTTTACTTCATTAGATTTTTATAAGTTGCTCATCATGCATAAAGGAAATGTGGTTTTCTGTTCTTCCTCATCTGAAGTTATAACAGTTATTCTTCCCCAGGTTGTTTTTAATGAAAAATTTTACTTTGCAACTTGCTTTCTTCACTTACTATTCCACAGACATTTTCCAGGTCAATTCACAAGGATATAACTGAATATAAAAGTGAAAATACTTATTCTTTTTAGCAAAGAAATACAAAGAAGAAAATATACAGAGAAGTCTGAAGTTGAACGCAGAAACAAACGGAAAACAAAAAACAAAACCAAATAATTGGCCCATGACTCCACAGCCCACATAAACTCTGTTGGCAATTTTTAAATATCAGTAATACATGTTACTGGGCAGAAAATCCATACTGTACATATTGATACAAAATTTTAAGTGGAAGCTTTCCTCTTTTCCTTCCTCCACATTCCTCTCTCCAAAGGTAACTGTTCAAAGTTACTTATGTTTCCTTCTAGAATTCTTACACACACACACACACACACACACAGATGTGCTATGGTTTGAACGTTTGTCTCTCCAAAGCTCATGTTGAAATTTTTTTGCCATTGTAATGATATTAAGAGATGGGTTCTTTAAGAAGTGATTAGGCCATGAGGGCTCTACCTTCATGGGTGGGATTGATGTCATTATAAAGATTCAGTTCAGGCTGCGCTCAGTGGCTCATACCTGTAATCTCATCACTTTGGGAGGCCGAGGCAGGTGGATCACTTGAGGTCAGGAGTTCGAGAACAGACTGGACAACATGGTAAAACTCCGTCTCTACTAAAAATACAAAAATTAGCCAGGCGTCCTGGCACATGGCCTTACCATGGGCATTTTTATTACTTTAGTTATCAAGAAATTATCTCACTTCCAAAAATGATCTAAGATCGATGATTCCTTTTTTTCTAGCTTTGTTTTTAGGTGGCTTTTTAAATAGTTAACACTTTAACTAACTTGAAATACATTTTGGATGTAATAAATATATTGTTGTAAATTTATTTTTCTCCATATTCGTATCTATTTTCCTTAATATATTTATTAGTGATTCATGTTTATTACTTAATGTCTGATTTGCCATATATTGATATATCTTAAAATGTTTTTAGAGCACTTTTTGTACCTATTCAACTTCATCATTCTATTTTCTCTGCTTAGGATAGTACCAAAAAATCATGAGGATTTTTAAAAAGTTTGGCAGAGTAAATCTTTTCTTTTTTCTTTTTCTTTTTTTTTTTTTTTGAGATGGGGTCTCGCTCTGTCACCCAGTCTGGAGTGCAGTGGCGTGATCTCAGCTCACTGCAAGCTCCACCTCCCGGGTTCACGCCATTCTCCTGCTTCAGCCTCCCGAGTAGCTGAGACTACAGGCGCCCGCCACCACACCCGGCTAATTTTTTGTATTTTTTAGTAGAGACGGGGTTTCACTGTGTTAGCCAGGATGATCTCGATCTCCTGACCTCATGATATGCTCACCTCAGCCTCCCAAAGTGCTGGGATTACAGGTGTGAGCCACCGTGCCTGGCCTTGGCAGAGTAAATCTTACACTATCTTTTCTAAATATATAGCTTGGAATTATATTTTTTCATAAAAAGTTTACTACAGATACTCAAGTTCTGTTAAATACTTGAGAATTTAATTGGTAATGTGTTGAATCTATAAATTAACTTGTGAAATATCTCTTTATCATATTGTCTTTCCCAAAGAAGAGCACGTGTGTTACTTCTTGTGTTTAGAGTTATTTCTGCTCTTACAGTTGCTGAATCCTCCTTTACAAGTCATAGATGTCTCTCATTAGATTAGTACCTAAATAGGTAATGTTTTCATTTTATTATTATTATTGAGACATGGTCTTGCTCTGTCACCCAGGCTGCAGTGCAGTGGTGCAATCTCAGCTTACTGCAACCTCCCCCTCCCCAGCTCAAGAGATCCTCCCACCTCAGCCTCCTGAGTAGCTGGGACCACAGGTGTATGCCACCATGCCTGGCTAATTTTTTGTATTTTTGGTAGAGATGAGGTTTCACCATGTTGCCCAGGCTGGTCTCAGACTCCTGAGCTCAAGTGATCCATCCGCCTCAGCCTCCCAAAGTGTTGGGATCACAGGCATGAGCCACCATGCCCGGCCTAATGTTTTTATTATCTCCTACATTTCTGAAGCATAATGGGTCCAGAATTTGCTTTGACCATATCATCACCTAACGTTTTATTTTTTACACAGCACCTTCCCAACCATTGTCTCATTTGAGACAACCCTGTGAGACAAGTTAAGCTCCAGGCATGTGACTTCAGAGATAAAAACATGTAAAACGTTAGCCCAAGGTCACTCAGCCAATGACTGCTGGAAATGAGTTTCAAGTCCCTAACCTAGAACCCTTTCCACTTCCTTTAGTGGGTTGCACAAGAAAACATTGATTTGCAGTTCTCGAATAATCAGTGATGTTGAGCTTTTTTTCATATGTTTGTTGGCCACATATTGGTGATTATTAAAAAGTCAAGAAACAACAGATGCTGGCGAGGCTGTGGAGAAATAGAAACACTTTTAAACTATTGGTGGGACTGTGTAAATTCCCACCAACAGTTTAAAAGACTGTGGAAGACAGTGTGGCGATTCCTCAAAGACCTAGAACTAGAAATACCATTTGACCCAGCAATTCCATTACTGGGTACATACCCAAAGGAATATAAATTATTCTATTATAAAGATACATGCATGCGTATTTCACTGCAGCCCTATTCACAATAGCAAAGACAAGGAATCAACCCAAATGCCCATCAATAAATAGACTGGGTAAAGAAAATGTGGTACATATGCACCATGGAATACTATGCAGCCATAAAAAGGAACAAGATCACGTCCTTTGCAGGGACATGGATGGAGCTGGAAGCCGTTATCCTCAGCAAACTAACGCAGAAACAGAAAACCAAATACCGCATGTTCTCACTCATAAATGGGAGTTGAACAATGAAAACACATGGACACAGGGAAGGGAACAACATACACTGACGCCTGTCAGGGCTAGGGGGTGTGTGTGGGGAGGGAAAGCATCAGGAAAAAATAGCTAATGCATGCTAGGCTTAATATCTAGGTGATGGGTTGATAGGTACAGAAACCACCGTGGCACATGTTTACCTATGTAACAAACCTGCACATCCTGCACTCATATTATGGAACTTAAAATAAAATAAAATGTTTTAAAAAAAGAAAACATCGAAATGTCATTTTTTCTTTGTTACTATATTTTCTTACTATCATTTCCTTCAGATCAATAAAAGTTCATAGTCACATGATACAGGAGGAAGCCCAAAATCCTGTCATAGGTTATTTATTACTCTTGTGCTAATGAACAAGGCTTAAACTTTTTGAGCTTTAGTTTTCGTTTTTCTTTTTTTTGAGATGGAGTTTCACTCTTGTTTCCCAGGCTGGAGTGCAGTGGTGTGATCTTGGCTCACTGCAACCTCTCCCTCCCGGGTTCAAGTGATTCTCCTGCCTTAGCCTCCCAAGTAGCTAGGATTACAAGCATGTGCCACACTCAGCTAATTTTGTATTTTTAGTAGGGATGGGGTTCCACTATGTTGGCCAGACTGGCCTCGAACTCCTGATCTCAGGTGATCCACCCACCTTGGCCTCCCAAATTGCTGGGATTACAGGCGTGAGCCACCACGCCAGGCCTGAGCTTTAGTTTTCTTATCTGCAAAACCAGAATACCACCTGTCATGTCTACTTTGCAAAGTTTCAAAGATAAAATGACATCAGGTATATGGAAATCCCCAAAAAATGTTGCTGAGAAAAGTCGCCAAATTTCTCTTAATCTTTTTTTTTTTTCTTTTTTTAATACAGATGGGGGTCTCACTATGTTACCCAAGCTGGCCTTGAATTCCTAGTGGTCCTCCAGCCTCAGTCTCCCAAGTAGCTGGGACTACAGATGTGCACCACCAGCTACTTGGTCTTTTTTTTTTTTTTTTTTTTTTTTAGACGGTTTCTCGCTCTGTCTCCCAGGCTGGAGTGTGCAGTGGCATCATCTCGGCTCACTGCAAGCTCCGCCTCCCGGGTTCACGCCATTCTCCTGCCTCAGCCTGCCCAGTAGCTGGGCCTACAGGCGCCCGCCACTACACCAGGCTAATTTTTTGTATTTTTAGTAGAGACGGGGTTTCACCCTGTTAGCCAGGATGGTCTCGATCTCCTGACCTCGTGATCCGCCCGCCTTGGCCTCCCAAAGTGCTGGGATTATAGGCATGAGCCACCGCACCCGGTCTAGTCTATTTTTTAATGTGGAAAATGAGGAGTTATCTCCAAGGGTTCTTCCAACACAATTAGTCTATCAAGGCTGCTAATTAGGGGAGCTATTTTCATTTAATTTAAAAATACAATATTCTTACTTGATAATTGCAATTTCCACCTCTTACTGAGGGTGGCAGTGCTGGTCTCTACAGCGATCAGGATTATTGGAGTTAGAACAACCTTATTGTTACATTTTACAAAACCCTTATTACCGTTCTTAAATATTTTTGTGTGGTATGTGTATATTTTTTAAGTATAAATGAAATGAAACTTTGTTTTGTATTAGAGTGTGGTACTATTCTTTTTTTTTTTTTTTCCAGACAGAGTCTTAAGGCGACGCCCAGGCTGGAGTGCAATGGCAGGATCTCGGCTCACTACAACCTCCGCCTCCTGGGTTCAAGCGATTCTCCTGCCTCAGGCTCCCAAGTAGCTGGGATTACAGGCACGCGCCATAATGCCTGGCTCATTTGTTTTGCATTTTTAGTAGAGATGGGGTTTCACCATGTTGGCCAGGCTGGTCTCTAACTCCTGACCTCAGGTTGTCCGCGCGTCTCGGCCTCCCAAAGTGCTGGGATTACAGACGTGAGCCACGGCTCCTGGCCGACATGTCTTTTAAAAAAAAGAATAGGCTGGGCGCGGTGGCTCACTCCTGTAATCCCAGCACTTTGGGGGGCCAAGACGCGCGGATCACGAGGTCAGGAGATCAAGACCATCCTGGCTAACATGGTGAAACCCCGTCTCTACTAAAAATACAAAAAAATTAGCCGGGCGTAGTGGCAGGCGCCTGTAGTCCCAGCTACTCAGGAGGCTGAGGCAGGAGAATGGCGTGAACCCGGGAGGTGGAGCTTGCAGTGAGCCGAGATTGCGCCACTGCACTCCAGCCTGGGCGACTGAGCGAGACTCCGTCTCAAAAAAAAAAAAAAAAAAAAAGGCATGTCATTGGGGTGGCAATGGTACTGAGGTTAGAATTTCAATCAGGTGATTTGTGCAACTCCAGTTCTTTGTATTTATTTGCTATGTTATGACATTTTTGTTGGCTACCATCACTGCATCCACATTAGTTCTTTAAGTAGGTTAGAGGTCATCCTGAACCTCCCCACCTTGATTACTTATGTGAATGACAGTGTCGACCATTGAAAGCAGAGAAGAGTTCATAGGAAGGTATTGAGGCACTCTGATCTAACTACTAAACATTGGATTCTGTATACTTTATTAAGTAGAGTTTGCCTTTGGGTAAAAACTGTAAAGGTCGTATCATTTTTCCTCTAGCTCCTAACTTTTCTCCTGCAGCCTCTGCTTGACCTTTTGCCCAGTTCTCTCGTATTAGGGAGAACCAGATCTGAGAGGCAGCATGTAGAGAAAAGGGCACTGCTTTGGCATTAGAAAACCTATGTTGTCATCTTTACTCTGCCACTCTGATTTTGATTCACTCCAACTTAATCATTTAAACTTTGAGCCTTGGTTTCCTCATTTATAAATTGGGGTCAATGATGGTTAATTGAAGGTTGCTGAAAGACATAAACAGGAAAGTATTTATATAATTTATACATTTAGATTATTCATTTATTGAGATTTAAGCATAATATTTAATGTGTTGCTCCTTACAGCAGTTTGTAAGTAACTCCAGTGCCCTTGCACATGCTGCTGGTTGTGCTGGAATGACTTCTGTCCTTCACCTTTAGGATTCTGACTCTAAAAGACTGGTTAGAGTTTCCTCCTTAGTGATTCCCATAGCGCTTATGCTTCCTTCTGTTTGGTCTTTACCACATGTTACAATTCCTATTTACCTGTTTACATCTCCCTCTAGAGCAAGTGGAGTCTTCAAGAGCAGAAACTAGCCTGGCGTGGTGGCTCGTGCCTGTAATCTTAGCACTTCGAGAGGCCTAGGTGGAAGGATTGCTTGAGCCCAGGAGTTCGAGACCAGCTTGGGCAACATATTAACACCCCCGTCTCTACAAAAATACAAAAATTAGCTGGGTCTGGTGGCTCATGCCTGTAGGCCCAGCTACACAAGGGGCTAAAGTGGAAGGATTGCTTGAGCCTAGGAGGTCTGCATTGAGCCACGATCATGCCATTGCACTCCAGTCTGGGTGACAGAGTGAGACCCTGTCTCCAAAAGCAAAAAACAAAAAAGAGCCAGAACATGCATCCTAATAGGTTTAGATAAAATACAGGATGTCCAATAGATATCTAATACAGAAGGAAGTTAGGGGGAAAGGATGGAGAAAGTAAGTCCAGGTAAAATGATAATACAAGGCTGACTATGAAATGTGCTGTGGGAGTTAAAATAGAGACAGGTCATATTTGCTTGGGGAATCTACTTCATAGAAGAAGTGGAGGCCAGGAGTGGTGGCTCACGCCTGTAATCATAGCACTTTGGGAGGTTGAGGCGGGCAGATCACCTGAGGTCAGGAGTTCAAGATCAGCCTGACCAACATGGTGAAACCCCTTCGCTACTAAAAATACAAAAAAATTAGCCAAGCGTGGTGGTGCATGCCTGTAGTCCCAGCTACTCTTCAGGAGGCTGAGACAGGAGAATTGCTTGAACCGGGAGGCAGAAGTTGCAGTGAGCTGAGATTGTGCCACTGCACTCCATCCTGGGCAACAGGGTGAGACTCCATCTCAAAAAATAAATAAATAAATAAATAAATAAATAAGAAGTGGAAGTGGAGATAGGCCTTGAAGAATGAGAATAGTTTGATAGGCAGAAATTGGAAAGGCAGCATCCCAGATGGAGGGAACAACACAGTAAAAGGCACAGAATAGGGAAAGAGCAGGATGTCTTTGGAAAATGGAAACCACTCTTAATGGCAGTGGGTAAAGTACAGATGGGGAAGTTGTGGGAGATGAGGCTGGAAAAGTAAACAGGAGCTTACTCTGAATTCAGAAATGAGGAAGTTTAAACAGTTCACAAGCTGCTTGGCCTATGTGGACTTCTCCTAAATGCTCAGACAGAGCTCCTCTCCTGTTTCTCCTAATACAGTCAGGCTACGGCCTCCTTTCCCCCATCAGTAACTTGCTTGCATCAGGAGCCTTTCCTGGAAGGAGAGTAAACCTCTGCACATGACTTACTTTTATTACCTCTTCCTCCTACCATCAGTTTACACTTATTGGGTCTTCTGACTTTGTAACCCTGATTTCTTAAATAATCAAGATCAAACAAAGAGGCATGGGCCTGATCTGAATTTTATTAAAAAATAGTTACAATATCTTTCACATGATCCACACATGACAAATTAAAGGAACAGATAAGGTGTAACATAATGAATTGACAACCAAGTCATTTAGATAATAACATGGTAGGGTGGGATGGGGCAGGGAATGGCAAATTTACAGAAAAAGACAGAAAAGCACTGTGATGTAGCAGGATCAGTCCCATTTTTCTGGCAGGCCCTGAGGACCTTTAATAACCTTGTGTCTCTGGCCTTACTCAAGCCTGACCAAAGCTCATCTTCTGGATTCTGAAGTGGTCTTGCTCTCTTAGTCTTGGACCAGTGCTCGCTGTCATGCTCACACCTTGCCGTGACCTCTGCTGTGTTGGTCTGATCTATAACCGTGTAGCTGTGTTGCTTTCCTGATGTGCACAGAAGTTTTCTCATTCCAGGGGGTACAGCTTTGCCCTGAGTTACTTGTCAGGCTAGCTTTCCACTATGGGCCATGTTATGCCTAGCAATTTCAGCTATGATACCATATTGGAACTCCTGGAATAATAGTATTGATCCAGAGCAAGCCCTTTAAATTCTGTAGTTTTGACTGCTGACAACCTTGAAAGCCATTCTTATAGACAAATTAGTGCCTCTATCCCCTGGACCCATTTCTTCTAGCTCTTTACCATTAGCTACTGCCACTACCATCTCTGCTGGTCCAAAGATGAGCATTCAAGACTGCCAAGACCAGGTCGGTCGTGGAGACCCTAACCCAGCGGCACTAGAGGAATGAAAGACACACACACACAGAAATATAGCATGTGGACTGGGAAATCAGGGGTCTTATAGCCTTCAGAGGTGAGAGCCTCGAACAGAGATTTACCCACATATTTATCGACAGCAAGCCAGTGATAAGCATTGTTTCTATAGATTATAGATTAACTGAAAGTATTCCTTATGGGAAACAAAGGGATGGGCCGAAATAAAGGGATGGGCTCTTGCTAGTTACCTGCAGCATAACTAGCTCTGCTAGTTACATGCCCTTAAGGCACAGATCACTCATGCTATTGTTTGTGGCTTAAGAATATTTTAAGTGTATCTCCTAATGCACTTAAAATATTCTTAAGCCACAAACAATAGCATGAGTGATCTGTGCCTTAAGGGCATGTTCATGCTGCAGGTAACTAGCAAGAGCCCATCCCTTTATTTCGGCCCATCCCTTTGTTTCCCATAAGGAATACTTTCAGTTAATCTATAATCTATAGAAACAATGCTTATCACTGGCTTGCTGTCGATAAATATGTGGGTAAATCTCTGTTCGAGGCTCTCACCTCTGAAGGCTATAAGACCCCTGATTTCCCAGTCCACATGCTATATTTCTGTGTGTGTGTGTCTTTCATACACCTAATGCTAAATGACGAGTTAATGGGTGCAGGAAATCAACATGGCACATGGATACATATGTAACAAACCTGCACATTGTGCACATGTACCCTGAAACCCTAAAGTATAATAAAAAAAAAAAAAAAAAAAAAAAAAAGAATATTTTAAGTGGTTCTCTGCCCTGGGTGGGCCAGGTGTTCCTTGCCCTTATTCTGGTAAACCCACAACCTTCAGTGTAGGCATCATGGCCATCATGAGCCTGTCACAGTGCTGCAGAGATTTTGTTTATGGCCAGTTTTGGGGCCAGTTTATGGCCAGATTTGGGGGGGCCTGTTCCCAACACAAGACCTGAAAAGAAGGTGTGATAGGTTGCATTATTGGCCCTAATTCTTCAGCCCTACCTTCATGCAGACACTGCCATGGTCTCATCATGGATGAAGAGTGCTTCCTTGCCCCTTGTCTTTGGGCCTAGCCACGTAACTTGCTTTAGAGAATGATACCTGAAGAGAGTGTCAGTGTGACAATTTCGAGCCTAGGCCTTTTTTTTTTTTTTTTTTTTTTTTTTTGAGATGGAGTCTCGCTCTGTTGCCAGGCTGGAGCACAGTGGCGCGATCTCGGCTCACTGCAAGCTCCGCCTCCAGGGTTCACGTCATTCTCCTGCCTCAGCCTCCTGAGTAGCTGGGACTACAGGTGCCCGCCACCACACCCAGCTAATTTTTTGTATGTTTTAGTAGAGACGGGGTCTCACCGTGTTAGCCAGGATGGTCTCGATCTCCTGACCTCATGATCCACTCACCTTGGCCTCCCAAAGTGCTGAGATTACAGGCATGAGCCACTGTGCCCGGCCAAGCCTAGGCCTTAATAGGCTTACATGTTTCCACTTGTTCTCTTGCACTTTTGCCATCGCCATGAGAAGAACATAACCCAAAACAAGCTATCTCACTGGTCCAAAGAAGAAAACACTCATAGAGCAAGCCACTCTACCCAATATGCAACCTACAGTGAGAAAAAGGGCCATCATAGCTAGCACAGCCTGAAGCAGCAATACCCAGCTGAGCCCAGCCTATATCTGCAGAACTCCAATCAAACAGCAGATGTATAAAATCTTCTTGCCCACCCCACCTGTCCCATGTCACCACTTCTCACTTGGTCAGGGGTGGCTACTTGACTAAAGGTAGTAGGCAAATGAGTTGAGCCAGTCAGATCTTCTTGAGGGTTTGTATTTGGAAACAGATTATAATCAATAAAGGATGGAGTCTTCTAGACTTGGAGACTGAGGTGTCATTTGGAACTCTGTACAGCCTGATGAGTAAATAGAGAAAACCAATCTTCAGAGTGAAGTAGGAAAACAGAATGGATGCTGAAAAAGTTTCAAAAGAGTCCCAGAGGGAATGAAGAATAGAAATTGTGGAGAGTAGACTCAGTCCTCAGGGGCTTCCCAGCACCTGCAAACATGAAGCCTGGCAGAGCTGCTGGTCTTGTGTCTAAAAAGTTCTCTGTTCTAGGCCAGGCGCAGTGGCTCATGCCTGTAATCCCAGCACTTTGGGAGGCCGAGGCGGGTGGATCACCCTAGGTCAGGAGTTCAAGACCATCCAGCCTGATCAACATGATGAAACCCCTTCCCTACTAAAAATACAAAAATTAGCCAGGCGTGGTGGTGCATGCCTGTAATCCCAGCTACTTGGAAGTCTGAGGCAGGAGAATCGCTTGAACCCGGGAGGCAGAGCTTGCAGTGAGCCGAGATCGCGTCATTGCACTCCAGCCTGGGCAACAAGAGCAAAACTCAGTCTTAAAAAAAAAAAAAAGATTCTCTGTTTTACTATCAAAACCATCTCTTACTTCCCACTCAGCACATACCTCTGTGCTCATGTGCATGCAATCACACACGTACACACACACAGAGTTTGGTTTTTAACTAACTTACATGAATATTTTTTCCCTTGCAACTGAAGAATTGACTAAGATACTTTCCATAATGGAAGAAGAGAAAAGATGGGCAACCAGGTATGTAATTGATATTCCCTCACATAGTGGAAAATGGAACTCACTGTGCACATGGGACATGTGCCACTTAGCTTTTCCTGACTGGGTGTATACCCAAAAGAATATAAATCATTCTATTATAAAGATACATGCAAGAGTATTTTCATTGCAGCCCTATTCACAATAGCAAAGACATGGAATCAACCCAAATGCCAATCAATAATAGACTGGATAAAGAAAATGTGGTATATATATATACCATGGAATACTATGCAGCCATAAAAAGGAATGAGATCATGTCCTTTGCAGGGACATGGATGGAGCTGGAGGTCATTATTCTCATGCAGGAACTAATGCAGGAACAGAAAACCAAACACTGCATGATCTCATTTATAAGTGGGAGCTGAACAATGAGAACACATAGACACAGGGAGGGAAACAACACACACTGGGGCCTTTTGGTCGGGGAGGTGACGGGAAGGAGAGCATCAGGAAAAATAGCTAATGCATGCTGGGTTTAACACCTAGATGATGGGTTAATATGTTTACCTATGTAACAAACCTGCACATCCTGCACACATGTACCCCGGAACTTAAAATACAAACAAAAAAAATTTTGAAATTTAGGGGCCTAGCACAACAGAATATTTTATTTAGATCACAATTTTGTGGATTGTCTTGTGATAGATGGGATATTTGTGATGTTTGTGATGGCTCTTCTAGTCTAGGCTAGCTGAGCTGAGACTCCATGTTCTAGAAAGGCCTCACTCACATGTCTGGTGATTGTCAAGCTGGTTTTTCTAGTAGGGCCTCAGTGGCAATGACTTGTCTCTGCTCCATGGGGTCTCTCATTCTCCAACAGGCTAGCCCAAGCTTCTTCACATGGTGGTTTGAGGATTCCCAAAAGAACTACAAAGGAGCCTTAGCTCTACTGAAGAAGCTCATTTTAACTCTCTGCTCATGTCATATTTACTACTGCCCCCTTAGCCAAAGCGAGTCACCTCGTCAAGCGTAGACTCAGAGTGGATGGGGACTAAGCAAGGACTTGGATACAGGGAGGAGTGAGCACATTGGGAGCCATTACTGTGACAATATAATGTACAGGGAGGGGGAAAATACTGCTAAAGAATGTCCTGCGAGTAAAGGCCAAAGGCCAAGGTAATGGTGTTTTTACAGGAGTGAGTCTATGAAAACCTCCAGTTTGTTATAAAGTGGCCTTACATATCTTTGGAAGTGTATAAGATTTTAACTTGGGGACTCATGATTCTACAGCCGTAAAAACACTAGTCTAAATAGTTATAAAACATACAGTAATTACCTACAGGCTTTCCACTCTCATTGGATTACATAATCTTCCTTTCCTCCTTTAGAAAAATATAATTTCAGTAGAATTAACAGGAGAAATATCAAGAGAATGAAAATAAACTCTTTCCTGAATACAATCCACTTAACAAGCTCTCTTAGACTTGATAGCAGAGAAGGATCCCAAATAATAAAACATAGCTATGGAGTGAAAAACTATGTTGCTGCAAAACACTTCACCAGGGGATGCCACAGAAAGCACAAAACCCTTCCATGAAATGGGGCTTGTTCCTTTAAACTTTGGAACCTCATGTCTGTGAATCATAAGTTAAAAGTGTTCACTCTGTTCCCTATTCCTGAACACATATGCCAGTCTGAGTGCCCATATCAGTGTGAAATTGGCAGACTGGAGATCTCCAATGGTCAAAGCAATATGAGCTCTGTCTCCTGTAGAATATGCAAGTCCCAAAGTATCTAACATAGGCGCTACATCAAAGCAAGTCATCTTCAAAGCAAGAGACATCACCCCATTTAGGAGAAGAGAGAGTCATGAGAGGAGAATTATACAAACATATGGTTTCCCCATTGCACAAATACAAATTTACAAACAGAAGTTATTTCCTCTTTAACCAGGTTCCTCTTGCTATGTTGCCTAACTTCAAACCAACAGTTGTGAGATCATCATTTCCAGGCAGTCAGACACAAACTACGAAAGAGAAAAGTTCCATTTGTGTACTGTAATGTCTTTAACCAGCAATTAGGGGAAGGGATATGCAGAGGTGGGCGTAGAGAAGTTAAGGTACATTTGAAAATGTAAATAGAAAATGTACTTGATATTGTCCTGAATTGCACAGATTTGGGGGTCAACTGTTTTTAAAAGAAGAAAAAAATTATTCTACTTAAGTCAGTGATTTCATGTTGTGCCAATAGCTTACAAAATACTTAGAATAGCCTTAGCTTTTAAAAATTAGTAAATTAGGCCGGGCACGGTGGCTCACGCCTGTAATCCCAGCAGTTTGGGAGGCCGAGGCAGGCGGATCACCTGAGGTCGGGAGTTCAAGACCAGCCTGGCCAACATGGAGAAACCCTATCTTTACTAAAAAATACAAAATTAGCCAGGCATGGTGGTGTATGCCTGTAATCCCAGCTACTCGGGAGGCTGAGGCAGGAGATTGCTTGAACCCGGGAGGCAGAGGTTGCAGTGAGCCAAGATCATGCCACTGCACTCCAGCCTGGGCAAAAAGAACGAAACTCTATCTCAAAAAAAACACCTGTAATCCCAGCACTTTGGGAAGCTCAGGCAAGCGGATCACCTGAGGTCAGGAGTTCGAGACCAGCCTGGCCAACATGGCGAAACCCCCATCTCTACTAAAAATACAAAAGTTAGCTGGGTGTGGTGGCTACGCTACAAATCCCAGCTACTCGGGAGGCTGAGGCACGAGAATCAGTTGAACCCAGGAGGTAGAGGTTGCAATGAGCTGAGATCACACCACTGCACTCCAGCCTGGGCAGCAGAGCAAGACTCCATCTCAAAAATAATAATAATGATAAAATAAAAATTAGTAAACTAATATGATTGCTTAAATATAACTTAAAAATTTCTAATAAAATCTATTTTATCATAAGCAAGGAAATATACCAATGCACACGATGTGGCCAACAGTAAGAGAGGTCAAGAGCAGGGAATGGAAGTGGCAATGGCAGGGAAAGAGTGATGATATCTAAACCAAGGCAATGAACACCCAGTAACGTCAGCTGAAGAGGATAAGTAGGCAACAGAACCATCCAAATCTATTGAAATTATCTCTATGGTGTTTTTTTGTTTTTGTTTTCGTTTGAGACAGAGTTTTGCTCTTGTTGCCCAGGCTGGAATGCAATGGCGTGATCCCAGCTCACCTCAACATCCGCCTCCCCGGTTCAAGCGAGTCTCCTGCCTCAGCCTCCCGAGTAGCTGGGATTACAGGCATGCACCACCATGTCAAGCTAGTTTTGTATTTTCAGTAGAGACAGAGTTTCTCCATGTTGGTCAGGCTGGTCTTGAACTCCCGACCACAGGTGATCCACCTGCCTTGGCCTCCCAAAGTGCTGGGATTACAGGTGTGAGCCACTGCACCCAGCCTATGGTGTTTTTAAATACATTTTATTTTTTAGGGCAGTTTAAAGTTCACAGCAAAATTGAGTGGAAAGTACAGAGATTTCTTGTGTACCCTCTTTCCCTGCACATCCATAGCCTCCTCTATTACATTTTTTTTGTTTTTTTTTTTTTGGAGACAGTGTCTTGCTCTGTCACCCAGGCTGGAGTAGAGTGCAGTGGCACAATCTCAGCTCACTGCAACCTCCACCTCCTAGGTTCAAGCAATTATCCTACCTCAGCCTCCCAAGTAGCTGGGATTACAGGCACGCACCACCATGTCTGGCTAATTTTTGTATTTTTAGTAGAGACAGGGTTTTGCCATGTTGGCCAGGCTGGTCTTGAACTCCTGACCCCTGGTGATCTGCCTGCTTCGGCCTCCCAAAGTGCTAGGATTACAGGTCTGAGCCACCGCGCCCAGCCAGCCTCCCCTATTATCAACATCCTCCATCAGAGTTGTACATTCGTTGCTATCGATGAACCTGTAAGGATACATCATTATCACCCAAAGTGCATAGTTTACGTTAGGGTTTGGACAAATGTATAAAGACATGTATCCACTATGATAGAATCACACAGAATAGTTTCACTGTCCTAAAAATCTTTTGTGCTCTGCCTATTTACTCCTCTCCACCAACTCCTAGCAACCACTGATCTTTTTACTGTCTCCACAGGTTTGCCTTTTCCAGAATGTCATAGTTGGAATCATGCAATGTGTAGCCTTTTCAAATTGGCTTCTTTCGCTCAATAATACGCATTTAAGCTGCAGTGAGCCGAGACCGCACCTCTGCACTCCAGCCTGGGTGACAGAGTGAGACTCCTTCTCAAAAAAAAAAAAAAAAAAAAAATGGCCATGTCTTTTCATGGCTTGATAGTTAATATATTTTTAGCATTGAATAACATTCCATTGTCTGTGTGTACCAGTTTGTTTATCCATTCACCCAGTAAAGGACATCTTAGTTGCTTCCAAGTTTTGAAATTTATGAATAAAGGTGCTTATAAACATCATGTGCTGGTTTGTGTGTGAACACAAATTTTAAACTCATTTAGGTAAATACCAAGGAGTGTAATTGCTAGATCATATGTAAGAGGATTTTTTTATTTTGTAATAAACTGCCGAACTGTCTTCCAAAATAGCTGTAACATTTTGCAACCCCACCAGCTATGAATGAGAGTTCTTATTGCTCCACATCCTTTCCAGCATTTGATGTTTCTCTACAGTGCTTAATCCCTCAGTCTCTACCATAGACAGAGTGATGACAGAGATGAAGACTTGGGTTTTGTATACAGTGGTGAGGAATGGAGCTCTGGGAAAATAAAGTATAGAAAGCATGATAGAAAAACTCCCTGAAAAAGGCTGCAGATTTTATCAATGACGGCTCAATTATTTACACATATAGTGTTTATATGTTTACAGTAACTTGGGGGGAAATAGTACTGTTGATTGATTATAGGTTGGCTTATACTCTGAGTTCTTTTTTCATGAATAATAGTAAATTCATAAAACACATGTGCATCTCACCACTGGGTGAACAATATCATGCATTAGAATGACCTTGGACAACTTACCCTGATTCTTGCCCTCATTTTCTTCATCACTAGTAAGCGCTATGCAATCCTGAAAGTTCTTTTCAATCCTTTAATTAATAAAAATTAAATCTAGGCCGGGCATGGTGGCTCACGCCTATAATCCCAGCACTTTGAGAGGCCGAGGCGGGTGGATCACAAGGTCAGAAGTTCGAGACCAGCCTGATCAACATGGTGAAACCCCGTCTCTACTAAAAATACAAAAATTAGCCAGGCATGGTGGCACGAGCCTGTAGTCCCAGCTACTTGGGAAGATGAGGCAGGAGAATCGCTTCAACCAGGGAGGCGGGAAAAAAAAATCTATATATGTCTTCACAAAGAAATATCCCCAGGGCCGGGCACAGTGGCTTACGCCTGTAATCCCAGCACTTTGGGAGGCCGAGACGGGCAGATCACAAGGTCAGGAGATCGAGACCATCCTGGCTAACACGTGAAACCCTGTCTCTACTAAAAATACAAAAAATTAGCCGGGCGCAGTGGCGGGCGCCTGTAGTCCCAGCTACTCGGGAGGCTGAGGCAGGAGAATGGTGTGAACCCGGGAGGCGGAGCTTGCAGTGAGCCGAGATCGCACCACTGCACTCCAGCCTGGGCGACAGAGAGCGACTCCGTCTCAAAAAAAAAATTAATTAAAAAAAAGTTTAAATACAAGGCCTAAACAAATAAAATGTAGTTACCTTTTCTTTTCAATAGCATATTTGTTTAAAGTCAGCAAATGAATGATGGTAACCTCATTGAGATTAGTGAATTACCTACATCCATTCAACATATATTTTGTGCCTACTATGTGATTTGCCAAAGGAAGCATTAAATATTATTCTTTGTATGATTTGAATGTGTGAATGGAGCACTTGAAAAGTCAGTGTCCCACGATTATAAATGTAATATAAATGTAGTACATGAACTAAACTGTGGTTGCTAAAGCTACATTTTTTTTATCAGTATGCGTATTTTTTAATGTGTACATATAGTGGCAGAAGGCAGAAAATAAAAAAGAACATACATCTTTGGGCCAGTCACGGTGGCTCACACCTGTAGTCCCAGCACTTTGGGAGTGTAGAGGTGGGAGGATTGCTTGAGTCCAGGGATTCAAGACCAGCCTGGGCAACATAATGAAATATTGTCTCTACAAAAACATCAAGAAATTAGCTGGAAGTGGTGGCTTGTGCCTGTAATTCCACTTACTTGATCTTGGGAGGTTGAGGTGGGAGGATCTCTTAAGCCTGGGAGCTCCAGGCTACAGTGAGCCACGATGGTGGCACTGCACTCCAGCGTGGGCAACAAAGTGAGATGCTGTCTTGAAAAAAAAAATAAATAAAATAAATAAATAAATAAAATAACATATATTTCGGTTTTTCTTCTATTAGCCACTGGAGGCTTAGAGGTGGACATAGAAAAATGAAAGATAAACAAGCACACAAAAGAGAAAGCATGAGGAAGACAAGAAGAATGTGAAACTGGAAGACCAAAGGGATATGGAAGAAGGAAATTAAACAGCCAAAGTTACCAATGGTCCCACTTTGAGCACCACTTTGACCTTAACGATCCACCCACAACCTCATGGGCATTCCAAGTATGATCCTTACCCCAGACCCTTAGAAACAACAGGTTCTCAAATTGAAAACTGCTCGGGCCAGGCGGCTCATGCCTGTAATCTCAGCACTTTGGGAGGCTGAGGCAGAGGATCGCTTGAGCCCAGGAGTTCAAGACCACCCTGCACAACAAAATAAGACCCTCATCTCTACCAAAAAAAAAAAAAAAAAAAATTAGCCAGGTGTGGTGGCGCAACCTCGACCTCCTGGATTCCAGCCACTCTGGAGGCTGAAGTGGGAGAATCCCTTGAATCCAGGAAGTCAAGGTTGCAATGAGGTATGTTCATGCCACTGCACTCCAGCCTGGGAGACAGAGCAGGACCCTGTCTCAAAAAAGAAAGAAAAGAAAAGAAAAGAAAACTTCTCAATTTGCACCAGTAGCAAGTTTTTCAAACATGTTTGGAAAATTAGAAAACTTCTGGATACTCATATTTTTATTTTTCCAAAAGGCCCAATGCCTTGGTTATAACCAGATATGACCAAGAATTAGATTGTGAGGAGTGGAGATCACACCAAAATGTGCCAATTGCATCATTTATCCATTGCTGCATTTAAAAAATGACTCCAAAACTGGGTGGCTAAAAACAACAACCATTTATTATTTCTCATGATTCTGTGGACTAGTTGGGCTCAGCTGTGGTTTTTTTGTTGTCATTGTTGTCGTTTTCCATTCTCGGTGCTATTGGCTAAGGTCATTCACTCAACTGGGTCACTCATTCAGCAGCTGCAATCCGCCGGGACCTCGGACAGGGCTTACATATGCAAGGTGGTTTCATTCACGTATCTGGAAGTTGGTGCTGGTCAGCTGGGGGGCCTTAGTTCTCCTTCACATGGCTTCTCATCTGCTAGCAGTTTAAATTTTCTTACAGCATGGCAACTGAGTTCCAAGAGGGAAAGACCCATTTCTCCACAAGCACTTATCAAGTCTCTGCTTGCATTATGTTTGCTAACATTGTATTGCCCATGCAAGTCACGTGGCCCAAGCTCAGGGTCAATATGGGAGGGCACAACACAAGGACATTATTATTAGAAGGCATTAGTCATTAGCAGCAGCCTATGTAGCAGTCTACAATATTCATTCATTCAACCATCACTTATAGGACTCCCAGATCCTAGGGATATAATAATTATCAGGGCAAAATCCCTGGCATCAAGTAGCCTAGCTCACTGCATTTAGGGGGAGGTCAGGGTAGGGTGAGTGTGGAAGGAATGAATATGCATCCTTAACAAGTACCCCAGGTGATTCTGACATAAACTAATGTTTGAGAACCTCTGCCTTAAGCTTTACCTACCAATATTCTTTTTTTTTTCTTTGAGACAGAGTCTCACTCTGACATCCAAGCTGGAGTGCAGTGGCGAGATCTCAGCTCACTGAACCTCTGCCTCCCAGGTTCAAACGATTCTCCTGTCTCAGCCTCCCGAGTAGCTGGGACTACAGGCATGCACCACCACACCCAGCTAATTTTTTTATATTTTTAGTAGAGACAGAGTTTCGCCATGTTGGACAAGCTGGTCTTGAACTCCTGACCTCTGGTGATCCACCCATCCTGGCCTCCCAAATTATTCCCTGGGAATACAGGCGTGAGCCACTGCACCCAGCGTTATCTACCAATCTTCTAAGTGGATTGTTTGATTGTTAGCAGAGACCTAGGATATAAGAGAAAAGGGCAGTAACAACTCATAAAACAGAGTTCTCGTACCTAATGGTTTTGCCACAATTTTGTCAAACTAGAAAATTAAAGGTTCCAGCATATGCGTACTCTGGTGGTTCTCAAAGTGTGGTCCCTGTATCAGCAGTATCAGCATTACCTGAGAACTATTAAAAATAAAAACTTAAAAAATCTGGGGTGTTTGCAGCCTGGCAACCTGGATTTTAACAAGTCCACTAGGTAGTTTTGAAGTAGGTAAAGTTTTTTTTTTGGTGTTGTTGTTTCGAGACGGATTGTTGCCCAGCCTGGAGTGCAATGTCACGATCTCATCTCACTGCAACCTCCTCCTCCCGGGTTAAAGTGATTCTCCTGCCTCAGCCTCCCAGGTAGCTGGGATTACAGGCATGTACCACCACGCCCGGCTAATCTGTACTTTTAGTAGAGATGGGGTTTCTCCATGTTGGTCAGGCTGGTCTTGAACTCCCGACCTCACGTGATCCGCCCACCTCAACCTCCCAAAGTACTGGCATTACAGGCGTGAGCCACCATGCCCGGCTTGAAGTAGGTAAAGTTTGAGAAAAACTATCAAACCCTGACTCGATTACAACTGCAACGCTGCATAAAATGAAACATTATTTTAGGTAGTTACAACTTAGATTATTAACATGCATGTGAGTGGATGCTTCAATTTATAGGGGTTGGGGGTAGGCTCCCAGTTTGCCTATTTTTTTTTTTTTTTTTGAGACGAGTCTTGCTCTATCACCCAGCTGGTGCAGTGGCCCATCCGCTCACTGCAGCTCCTCCCCGGTTCACGCCATTCTCCTGCCTCAGCCCTCCGAGCTGGACTACAGCCCCGCCACCACGCCCGCTAATTTTTTGTATTTTAGTAGAGACAGGGTTCACTGTGGTCTCGATCTCCTGACCTCGTGATCCGCCCGCTCGGCCCCAAGTGCTGGGATACAGGTGAGCCACGCGCCGGCCGTAGTTTGCCTATTTTTATCAAGCAGGTTTAAATTCCGAATCTGTGGACCGGGCGCGGTGGCTCGCGTCTGTAATCCTAGCACTTCTGGAGGCTGAGGAGGGTGGATGGTCTGAGGTCAGGAGTTCGAGACCAGCCTGGCCAACATGGTGAAACCCCGTCTCTACTAAAAATACAAAAATTAGCCGGGCATAGTCACACACACCTGTAATCCCAGCTACTTGGGAGGATGAGGCAGGAGAATCGCTTGAACTGGTGGTTCAAGTTTGGTGGTGGGCTGAGGTTGCAGTGAGCCAAGGTCAGGCCACTTCACTCCAGCCTGGGAGACAGAGAGACACCATCTCAAAAAAAAAAAAAAAAAAAAAAAAAAAACACTGAATCGCGAATCTGTCTTTAACTCCCTCGGCTACCTTGGGCAAAACACTTTGTATATCTGCTTAAATAATCCCAATCCCATAAAATAACAATGTGCCTGTGCTCTTTACTATAGTCCTTTCCGGCACTAACTCCACGTTATACTTCCAATATTCATATCAATCCATATCCAAGTAATCATTAGACTAGCAAGGAGGGGTTAAGGAAAGGGTAGCTTTCCAAACCGACTAAACTTGAACAAATAAGTGCTACTTCTCAGGCAAATGTGTGAAGACCAAGAAGCACTTCTGGGGGAAAAGGGGGTGCAGAGATTCTCGAGGGAAGTGTAGGCTTTCTGCTTATGTAAATTCTGTGTAAATCAACAAAAAACAGGAAAAACCAGAGGAAGAATAAGTGAAACACCTAGGGACTCTCCAAGAGGGAGGTTAACATTGATTTCCTGCTTTACCAGTCAGAAATCATCACAGTGAGCTTTAGGTGACTCAAGCCACTTAATTTGCATGAAGGACCTTGATCTTCACCTCTGGGTTTCTTTGATGGAGATAGGACAGTGAGACTGCCTCTTGCCTTTCATGATTAACCGTTCTGCTTGTACAGTGCTTTAGCAGGCATTACATAATTCAAGTCTCACATTAACCCATCTACGTCAGTGACATTTTCCCTATTTTACAAACAAGTAACAAGAAGCCATGGAAATAAATGAGTTATTGCTCAAGCCCATGATGATTAAGTGTTGAATGGCAGGGCCAAGATCAAACCAATGTCCTTCCCTTCCCACTCCAGTGTTTTCTCTATTGCTTTGCCTTCAGATCTGGGGTGGGTGGTGAGAAGAAGGTGAACCAGCATCCTATCTTTTTTTCCTTTTTGTTTGGTTTCCTACCTAACTTCCTTCAGCTTCCCTTCCCTCAGACTCCTGTAAAAGGGCACTAGGTTTGATGTCAGGAGACTGAAATTCTAGTTCCGATTCTGCCACAGGAGGCTGGCTAGTCTTAAGATGTGTGTCACTTATGCGCTCTTGGCCTCAGAGGCCCCATTGTTATTAATACTTCCAACTCTGTCTCAATGATAGTGTGAAAAATGGAATCAGAGTGTCTATTGGTTGATTTTTACATTTATATAAAGGTTTTGGACAATAGCTGGGGCTTGAGTGAGAAAGGTCAAGCAAAAGGGGATTTGTCCTTCTGGGGATTAACTCCAGGACGACCCCACCCCCAATGCCCTCGCCACACACACACTCACCCTCCCTACCCTGAGGATACAAAAATCCGAGAATGCTCAAATGCCTTAGATAAAATGGCATAGTATTTGCATGTAACCTATGCACATCCTCCAGTAAATTTAAATCATCTTTAGATTAACTATAACACCTAATACAATGTAAATGCTGTGTAAATAGTTGTTATATGGTATTGTTTTTATTTGTATTATTTGTTATTGTTGTATTGACATTTTTTCAAATATTTTTGATCTGCGGTTGGCTGAATCCTTGGATAAGAGACCCATACGTATGGAAGGCTGACTGTAATTCTAAAAAAAAAAGACAAAGTGGACTTATAAGAATTCACAGTAGGCCGGTCGCGGTGGCTCACGCCTGTAATCCCAGCACTTTGGGAGGCGGAGGTGGGTGGATCACGAGGTCAGGAGTTCGAGACCAGCCTGCCCAGCATGGTGAAACCCCATCTCTACTAAAAATACAACAAATTAGCCGGGCATGGTGGCGCGGGCCTGTAGTCTCAGCTACTTGGGAGGCCGAGGCAGGAGAATTGCTTGAACCCGGCAGGTGGAGGTTGCAGTGAGCCAAGATTGCGCCACTGCACTCCAGCCTGGGCGAAAGAGCAAGACTCCATCTCAAAAAAAAAAAAAAAAAAGTTCACAGTAAATATTTAAGATAGGCTGAGCTCAACTCTTCCATCTAATACCTTTCCCCTTATCTTTACCTCATCTCTAACAGGGTGCTGAGATGTGACGCCTGAAAGGCCAATATTTTGGCTTTTCAGTTTTGTTTTGGTGAAAGGAATGAGGATGTGGAATACACATTGTTGTAGGAACCACAGGATTGACAAATTTAAGATCCCTCATGTACATCTAGCCCAACTTATTCTGAAATGTCTGAATTCTGATCCCATTGTGCTGCCAAACAAATAATTTGCTGTCCTGTTGGAATCTGAGAGTCAAAAGTATGTGAAAGTTCAAACGTGGTCAGGGATTTTTTTTTTTAATGGATCGATGTGGTAGGTTTGGTGGCTTTGTTTTTACTGCCTTCTAGAACCAAGAAAATCCTTTTCTATATCATTCACTCAATTAATGCCTTTCATTGTTTTTAGAGGCAAGTTGGCCTAGTTCCTGCATATATATGCCTGTCTCCCTCTTTTCCTCTTCCAGGAAATTCAGAAATACTGACTCATCTTCACTCTTAAAGCAAGCCAGTTTCTCAATAGTTATTAAATCTAGTACATCCATAAGCAGGCTTCATCTGGAACATTAGAATGTGAGGTCTAGACGGTGTTTAGGAAAATTTGCTTTTAGATCATGTGTGGTAAAACCATACAAACAGAGATGGACAAGTGACGTGGTGTAGAGCAAGGTAAGAAAGGAAAAAAAAGAAAAGAAAAGAAATGATGTTCCAGAACACAGAGATTTGGGAAAGGGATGGAAAGAAATGACACTGGGTATAGCGGAGTGCTTTTAAAATTGATAGAGAGCATGGTGGGTTACAAAAGCAATTTAGTGATTTTCAATCAGCATTAAAAAAACGATATGCCATAGAATAAAAATAGAGAATGCATACTGTGGAAGGACAAATATTGTTTTGGAAAGTTTTTCTATATATACATAAATGTATATTAGATGTATATAACATGTATTTACATGTGTAACAATTGTAACTACAAATGTGCTCCCCGCCCACACACACTGGAGCCTGGGTTTGTTTTGTAAACTCTTTCACAGTGTTGGTCTTGGTTCCAAGTTTGAAAGCCCTTAGAACACAGGATCCAGAAGGATCCGGGCAAGGTAAATTCAAGGTCAAGGGAGAGTCCCTTTTCTGTCCCCCTGCCATCCAAAGCAGTTAATGGAGGGAGAGGAAATGGCGTGTGGGGGAGAGTAAGGCCAAACGAGGAGCAAGGGCGCGTCAGGACTGGGTGGTGCCGGGCGCCTTCTGCCTGAATGGTCGATAGAGGAACTTGGGGAGGTTGATTTTGGGTGCTTTCCTTAAATGCTAAACCGAAGGAACTTCCGCGTTTCTTGTCCCTGAAAAGCTTGCAACGGTGAAGGATTCGCGTTGCTCCTTGAGGTGACCCTATATGGGGTCAGTCCCAGCCAAAGGAATGATTACGATTACCAGGGGCCAGACGCAGGGAGGTGGGCGGGGCGTGGGAAACGCGGGAAGGCCGGGCCGGGTAGGTCCATACAGCGACTCACGTCGCTGCGCGACTCTGCACAGCCCACCGGAGGGAACAAGCAGTTCTACACACTTTGGGACCCCTATGGAGGCGAGCCCCAGGACACGGGTGGAAGTGCGCTCTTTTCGCCGGCCAGGAGCGCTGTCTGCCAAAGGGCAGTACTCGTCTCCGCCCCAAGCCATGCAGCTGGATGGCTCGGCTGTCGGCTCGCCGGGCCCCCACGTGACCTACTGCGCGGGCCGCCGCCTCCACCGCGCCCAGGCCCCGCCCCCGTGACGTCTCCTCGCCCTTTGCTTGTCCGAGCGTTCGGCTCTTTTGCGTTTGCTGATTGGCCAGCCCAGGTGACAGCGCCCACCCCCACCCCCCTGACACGCCCCTGGAGCCTTGGGGTACGCGATGGGGGGCGGGGCCTGGGCCGGAGGGGCGGGGTGAGAAGGCTGCGCGCGGGTAAAGGGGCCGCCTCGAGTGCGGTCCGAGCGTTCAGAGGACGCGCGCGGCCTCGCTCTTTGGACTCGTCACCCGCCCCTCCCCCTCCCGCCGCCGTCACCCAGGAAACCGGCCGCAATCGCCGGCCGACCTGAAGCTGGTTTCATGGCAGCCTCAAAGAAGGCAGTTTTGGGGCCATTGGTAGGGGCAGTGGACCAGGGCACCAGTTCGACGCGCTTTTTGGTGAGCCCGGGGTGACATTTGAAGAAGCGCTGAGCCGGGGCGGGAGTCGGGGGACGGAGGGGGTGGCTGTTGTGTCCCCATCCCGCATCTCTCCGGCCCGGGGCCCCGGCCGCTGGGCAAGGGAGGGAGGCCGGAACGGGACCTGCCACACTGGGGATGCCCCACCCAGGCCTGGGGGACCTCGGCCTCTCATGACCCCCACGGCCGAGTTGAACAGTCGCAGTTTTGGTGGCGGAGCTGGGTCACCTACTAATGGGGTGACTCTTCCCCCAAAGGGAGCAGGGACTCTCCGAGCATCCGCGCAGAGCGGCCCGCTTGCAGGAGGGGACAGGTGGCCACATTGACGGCTACCGCGGTCTTCCCCAGGAGCATTTGGCCTGCGAGACACAGGACGTCCTTGGATGGGGGGAAAGCTGTGTCACGGCTGTGGTAGCTAACACAGCGTCCTTTCCAGCAGTAGAACGAATAAAGTATTGGAGTGATGATGCATTGTCATCCTCTCCCACAAAAATTGCAGAGGGTTGAATACTGGGGAGGGTGGCAGAACAAATTAGGAAACACTCACACTACACTGCTTTTGCCATAATCTTTATTTAATTCCGAAGACTCGCAAATTTCAGTTCTGAGACTTTGCCCATTATAAACAAATGATTGTCCTTACTGTGCTTCACAGCATAATGCGAGACGGAAATTCTGTTTCTCTTTTTATTTACCATGTGTGACAGCACAGTTTTACCGCAGAAGATTGCTATTTAAGTGACTCTGCTGATTAATTTTTGTGCAATTAGTAAACTTGCTCTTAAAGTGACCTAGCACTGAGTTCAGTAAGATAATTTAAAAGTAATTGAGGCCGGGCGCGGTGGCTCACACGTGTAATCCCAACACTTTGGGAGGCTGAGGCGAGTGGATTACCTGAGGTCAGGAGTTCGAGACCAGCCTGGTCAACCTGGCATAACAAAAATTAGCTGGGCATGGTGGCGGGCGCCTGTAATCCTACCTACTCGAGAGGCTGAGGCAGGAGAATCACTTGAACCCGGGAGGCGGAGGTTGCAGTGAGCGGAGATCGCACCACTGCACTCTAGCCTGGGCAATCCAGCCTAGGCAACAGAGGGAGACTCTGTCTCAAAAAAATAAAAATAAATAAAAAATAAATAAAAGTAATTGAAATGAATGCCTGCTGATAAAAGCCCATGCTTTCAATGGATATTTGACCAACTTGGCAAGTTGATGTAAATATTTAATGATTATATAGCTCTTCACTTTACTGCAAATCATGTTTTCCTGCGTTATTTAGTATGTATATATCTATACATATATACACATATGTGTATATTTATACATATGCATTATACATACAATGTATATATTTTTTCAAAGTTCTGTCAAAGCTGGCACTTGACTAAAAACTGCATTTGTGCTTTGATCCTGACATATCTTTTTTTGTCTAAAGTGAGACAGTCTAATTTTGGTTTGAATCTTATTTAATGACTTACCCTGGTTTGAGCTGCCAAGCATAGTTCCACTGTCTCTTGCACTATTTATCTTTTGATCACCCAGGGCAGGTTTCACTTTGTCTTATACTCATAGAAATGTTTATAAAGTAATCCTGAATCATAAGAAAGTTTGCTTAACTGGATTTGATTAATACATAATATACACGATCATCATCTTCCCAACTTAAGAAAGACCATTAAGACATGTGCCAACTAACTGTAGGTTGATGTTTAAAGCCATATTCAAGAATTGCCCACACAAATGCCTTCAGGGACCAGGCAGGTAGAAAGGGGAAGGCAGACTAGAGAGATATCCAGGCCAAGGGGACAGCTAGTAGCTGCCAAGCAGGAACACAAGCCCAGTGCTGCCAGATTGTCAGATTAAAAGCAGGTAGTCTAGAGTTTTCAATGAAATCTTTCAATTCTTAAATGTTGGCAATTAGTTTATAAAGCACTGTGGGGGCCAAACCAAGTATGGCAGATGTTCTCAAGTTTATACAGCCTTTGCTCAATATGAAAATGGGTAAAATATTTCATAACTTTGTAGGCTTCCTTTAGGAGTCAGCTTAAACTGTCCATGCCTTCTTTTTGACTCTTCATTATTGCTGTCCATGTAGCCCAGCAATCTTCTTTATTCACTGCAGGTTGTTCTTGGTCCCTCAGGTTTTGTTGCCCAAAAGACATCTTTCTACATCAATGAAGAAGGACTTGATCAACTTCATATTACCACAATTAATTGTTCAGTGTGTAACATGAACAACATGAGACTTCAAAAATTGGCTCCTGTTTACTGGGCTCTGTGAGGCCTGGTCTCATTGCATGTAAGCTAAGATGCAAATTCAGAAGATTCTCATCCTGCTTAGAGAATGATATATAAAAGTTGATCAATAAAATTGTCCTGTCCTTGAGAAACAACTATGAAAGAATGCTCTAGAGGCAAATAAAAAAACCTTAGAGATCCTGTGTGAAGTAGTGAAAAACTTAGGAATGGTTTAGCAAGGTGTTTTTTCCTTTGTTTATAAGGAAAGAGGTTGCTAAACCACTCCCTGCAAAATGCAGATAAAAGATTTGCTGAATAAGTGCTTCAATCACAAGATGATTCCCGGGAGTTATTCCAGTCATACTACTCCACGTTGTAATTATGACTGAAAAATAATTGCTTACCTCTCAGGAAAGAATACAGTGGATAAGAACTGTCATAAGGAAGCTTATAAGATTAAAGATATTTAAGTAATTTCCTGACTATTATTCATTAAATTTGCATATTTAACTTGACTTTCCTGAGACCAATAACCTCTGCAAGCTTTCTTCTTCTTTTTTCTCTGTTAGCAATATTAGCTTTCTCCCATAAGGAGAAAAGGCTTTATCTGTGCTCTTTCATCCCAGGGACATGCCTCCACCTCTATCCCCCATATCTGCTTCTCTACCTCTAAATAGTGGCTCAACTGCCACCTTTTAGTGTAAGTCTTCCTCAAACCGTTATTCAGAATTTCCCCCCCTTCCTACAGCACTTTTAAAAATACTTCTATTAATAGCTCTTATTACCTTCCCCCTTGTATTTTAATTGTATATCTGCTGTACTGGGGAGCAGGGACCTCCTTTTAAGCTATTTGTCATGTTGACTAAGATGTTTTATGAAATACAAAGATGAACAGCACTTAAAGACTGTTCAGAGAGTATTTTATACATGTTTATTGAGTAGATTTTTATTTCTCTTTAATAAGTTAACTGAATTATTTTTTATTTTTTTGAGACAGAATCTCGCTCTGTAGCCCAGGCTGGAGTGCAGTGGCATGATCTCAGCTCACTGCAGCCTCTGCCTCCCAGGCTCAAGTGATTCTTGTGCCTCAGCCTCCTGAGTAGCTGGGATTACAGGCGTGCGCCACCACGCCCGGCTAATTTTTATATTTTTAGTAGAGACAGGGTTTCACCATGTTGGTCAGGCTGGTCTCAACTCCTGACGTTGCGATCCACCCACCTTGGCCTCCCAAAGTGCTAGTATTACAGGCCTGAGCCACCGTGCCCGGCCAAGTTAACTGAATTTTAATTCTGGTTTTCTTTCTTACCTCTTAAAATGTTCTTGTGTACGTTTGGTTACTTAATTTCTTCTTACATTTTAGTAGTAGACATACAATAGAACATGTTCACTTCCTCATCAAATTGTTGAAGAATTAATCTTGGGACCCCATGCATATGCTTTGTACAAGCGGAAAATTTCCAACTTATCTGATAGGAAAGTGAATTGGGGTTGGCACATGGTAACTCAGATTGCACAGTAGGAACTTCTTGGAAAGAGAATTAGTGTAACAGGTTTTAAGGAGGGGCCATTTCTTTGTAAGACAAAAGTTTCAGCTTAAACAATCAACTTCCTTCTTTAATTTGGTAACTTAATATTTTCCCCACTATGATGATTTTTTAAAAGACTTGTAATGTGTTGTGGCTTGAAATGTGTCAGGTACTATGTTGAAGACTTTTCCAGCATTATCTCATTTAATCCTCATAACTCTGTGATGTAGATCATATTAGTAAGCTTCTTTACACAGGTGATTAGACTGTGGCTGAGAATTGTGCCCAAGGTCACAGAGTAACTGGTGGAGCTAGGATTCAAGTCCAGGTCTGTTATACTCCGAAACCAGTCCTCCTGACTACTGCCTTGGGTTCCCCAGCTGTCTAGAGTACTGTGAAGGGGAGATGAGAGAAGGGGGAGGCCACCTTGTCACCTATTAATCAAGTGTGAGTTCTGATTATCATCACGAATGAATCTTCACCAAGAAAAACATACTTATAAATTGGTTTTGCAATCTATAAAAATATTGAATGAATACTGTGGGTTATGATCATCTTGTGACTCAAATTCAGTGGGTCCTAGGCAGGGCTCAGGTGTGTCACTGTGGATAATGGTTGCATAATCATTTTGTTTCAACAGACAATACATATGAAGAATGACTAGAATTGTTGCTCAGTGCTTGTTTTGGCAGGAAGCATTCCCTTGGCCCCAGCTGTCCCATCATACTTAGAGATCCCATAAGGCTTACAGATGGATTTCCTCTTTCCTTCATTTATGTATTCAACACATTTATTAAGCACCCATTATGGGCCAGGGACTAATGAACAATAAATTTGGTAAAACTGATTTGGCTCACAGTTGGAATGAGGCCACTCTTGTGATAACTAGAGTTGTGATTCTTTTTGTTTTTTTTTCTGAGATGGAGTCTCACTCTGTTGCCCAGGCTGGAGTGCAGTGGCACAATCTCAGCTCACTGCAACCTCTGCCTCCCAGGTTCAAGCAATTCTCCTGCCTCAGCCTACTGAGTAGCTAGGATTACAGGTGTGCGCCACCACGCCCGGCTAATTTTTTTGTATTTTTAGTAGAGACGGGGTTTCACCATGTTGGCCGGGCTGGTCTTGAAATCCTGACCTCATGATCCACCTGCCTCGGCCTCCCGAAGTGCTGGGATTACAGGCGTGAGCCACTGCGCCCGGCCAAGTTGTGGTTCTTTTGTTGTTTCTTTCTTTCTCCACTACATTTGCTTGTTTCCTTGCCCGTCACATTACACAAGTACCAGGAACACATTCTCAACAGAGAGCTGCCACCCACTCTTGTCTTGTCTGTCACAAGACTAAGTGGTAAGAGCTTTCAATTTTGAGCTTCTTGAGGGATAGAACCATGTCCTTTTTCTTCCCCAAAGTCTGACACAGCATCTGGCATGTGGTAGACACATGTTACATGAATCAACATTAGCAGCAAGGGACCTACAAGGACTCAGGTGTGTTGACTGGAACGCTTGGATTAGAGTAGACCTATAAAACTTGAGGCATCTTGGAAAAAGTCAAAATCAGAAACTATAGCTGTATTTGATGTATGTATATGCCATTTACTACAATTTCTTTCTTTCTTTTTTTTTTTTTCCTTTTTGAGACAGAGTTTCACTCTTGTTGCCCAGGCTGGAGTGCAATGGCATGATCTCAACTCACCACAACCTCCACCTCCTGGGTTCAAGCGATTCCCCTGCCTAGCCTCCCCGAGTAGCTGGGATTACAGGCATGTGCCACCACATCTGGCTAATTTTTTGTATTTTTAGTAGAGATGGGGTTTCTCCATGTTGGTCAGGCTGGTCTCAAACTCCCTACCTCAGGTGATCTCAAAGTGCTGAGATTACAGGCGTGAGCCACCGTGCTCGGCCAATTTCATTTTTAAGAAAAACATAATTTCATTTGCTATGTTTTCTTCTGTGGCTTGTTGGAAGATGCCTTTTCTAGTCAAATTTGGCATGGAACATATATGTGGCTAATATTTTTATTTTCAGTCACTCACATTTATGTAGTATCATGGTGTTCTCAAAAGGAAGTTTACATTTCTGAATAATGTCTTATCACATGGTAAAGTTTAGTGTGTCATAAAAGAGTAGGCTAGTGGGGAAATCACATGGGGAGGGAAATGAATGTGCACATTTATGATAGGACAGATGAATTAGTCATAGGATGAGTGAGGCAAGCCTACGGGACAGTTACTTAGTAAAGAGAGCATTTCAGCTCCCCACAAGTCTCCTTCTTATAAGGCAGAGAATACATGTGTTGTTTCAGAAGCTAATTTTTAAGTTTTTGAGACGGAGTCTTGCTCTGTTGCCCAGGTTGGAGTACAATGGTGCGATCTCAGCTTACTGCAACCTCCCACCTCCTGAGTTCAAGTGATTCTCCCACCTCAGCCTCCCCAGTAGCTGGGATTATAGGTGTGCACGACCACACCCAGCTAATTTTTGTATTTTTAGTGGAGGTGGGGTTTTACCATGTTGGCCAGGCTGGTCTTGAACTCCTGACCTCAGGTGATCCACCCACCTCGGCCTTCCGAAGTGCTGGGATTACAGGCGTGAGCCACCGGGCCCGGCCAAACACTTTTTTATAAAAACAATTTTCCTTGTTTTTTCAGTTTTTAATTATTCTCCTCCTCCAAATCTGGAATTGAGTCATTGTTTGCGCATAGAGCTGAATATAGACCTGGTGACTTCCAATTGTAATACTACCACTTATAGGTAATAGTAATAATAATAATAATAATAACATAGCAGTAGTAGCAGCAGTGACAGCACTGGTTACATCTTTTGGGTATATACTGTGTCTGCACTGAGCTAAATTCTCATCCTATGTTCACTTTCCTTGTTTCTTCCTTTTTAAATTGCCCTTCACCCAAAACAAAATCTGGAATTGAGACATGATTTGGGTTTAGAGATGAATATAGGACTGGCTTCCTATATTCATTATTCAGAATGAGTGATTTCTAATCCTTATTCTGTCATCTATTAGTGGTGGTGGGAGTAGTAATTGTAATAATAGTAATTATAAAATTAGTAGCAGTAGTAGCAACAATCATAGTGTTGACAGCTTTTGGATGTATACTCTGTGTCTATTCTGTGCTAAATACTCTTCATAAATTCCTTTGTTATCCTTTTACAAATGAAAAACATAGAGGCTCAGAAAAAAAATGTCAAATAGCTGATGTGGGCAGGGCTGGAGCTCCATGTCCCCCAGCTCTCTGTGCTTCCGGGGTCTGTGTGTGCTCTTTGCCTCTACATCACACCAAGCATGACGTTGTCAACTACCTTTCTGGCTCACACAAAAGTCTGAGAACGGATCTTTTTTTTTTTTTTCCTTTCTTCTTCTTTTTTTTTTTTTCGAGACGGAGTCTCGCTCTGTTACCAGGCTGGAGTGCAGTGGCGTGATTTCGGCTCACTGCACCCTCCGCCTCCTGGGTTCAATCGATTCTCCTGCCTCAGCCTCCTGAGTAGCTGGGATTACAGGCACGTGCCACCATGCCTGGCAAATTTTTGTGTTTTTAATAGAGACGGGGTTTCACTAGGTTGGTCAGGATGGTCTTGATCTCTTGACCTCGTGATCCGCCCACCTCGGCCTCCCAAAGTGCTGGGATTACAGGCATGAGCCACAGTGCCCAGCCTGGATCTTTTCCTTTAAGCTTACAACCTAAAATAGAAGCAACTGATCACTGGATATCTCCGCTTCTGTGCCGAAGCAACACCTCAAACACACATTATCTAAAACAAAATTTGCAATCTCCTATGCGTTCCTGTCCTGAAGCTACTGCTCCTACCCTATCCCTTGTCTGGTAAACACTGCCTACTCAGTTGCGCTGACCTGTAACTTGTCATCCCTGAGTGTTGCTCTTTTTCCTGCTTGTACCTCCTGAATTAAGAATCTCTCTGCACTTGCACTTCACTTCTATCAATCCCATCGCAGCTGCCCTCCTAGCGGAGGCCTCTGTATGTCTCACCTGGACTGCAGACACATTGCAACTGCTCTTCCTGTCCCAGCCTTGCCTCCCTCTAATCCTTTCTCATCAACAAGTACTGTCGGTGTACCCTCGCCCACCTGTACACCCTGCACTCCTACGCCCACTGTCCTGCATGGACTCCCTTCTGTTCAACCTGAAGTCTTAGTTTAGAAGTTACCACTTCTGAGAGCCCTTCTCGGACCCTCATAATTCTGGGTTACATGTCCTTTCTCCTCTTCATAGCCCTGACAGCCCTATGTGAGGCAGAAGTTGCAGTGAGCTGAGATTGTGCCACTGCACTCCAGCCTGGGTGACAGAGCCAGATCCTGTCTAAGACAAACACCCCCACAAAAAACCAAATGACCAGGCTACACATTGTATAAAGCAAATGATACAGCCACTGCTATCTTTAATTGACAATGATTTCTGAAATCTACTTGAAAATATCAGACTAGCATTCTTGCCTCTGGGTACTGTGTTTTAATGTGGAGTTAATTATCCTCTACCATAGAGTCTTGTGGAAACATCATTAGCCTTCTTTGTACATTTGTCCGTTTGTAGACAAATCAATGGCCAGAAGGCTTCGTGTGAACCTAGATATATGAGGAAAAAAGTACTCTAGAACTTCATGTCCAGTACAATAGCCGCTGGCCACATGTGGCTACTGATTACTTTAAATATGGCTAGTCTGAATTGAGTAGACTGTAAGTGTAAAATATATACCAGATTTCAAAGACTTAGTAAAAACAAATCATTAATATTTTATATCTATCACATGTCAAAACAATAGTTTATAGATATATTGGCTTAAATGTGTTATTAAAATTAATTTTATATGTTTCTTTTTATTTTTTAATGAGACAATTTAAAATTAGTATGTGGCTTGCATTTTTGGTTTGGGTTGTATTTCTATTGGACGGGCTACACTGAGGTGGTGTCAGTCTCCTAAGTTTCAGAGCTTTGATGAAGTAGGGAGGTCTAGGCTCCATCCTGGTACATCCAAATGTTGTTTGATTGGGTGGCTTCATGGTCTAATACAGCAAATAGAATTTACCAAAATCCTTCTGTTTTCTGTGTCTCTTCCAAAGATCCATGAATTCCTTTTTAGCATAAGGGCCTTGACGTTGCCCTAGTTAAAACTAGGAGGTGATGGAAGAGGGGTCTCACTCCATTCAGAGCCCCATAGGTCTGCTATTGAGGTTTTTATGAATTCAGCCAGCAAAAAGGGACACCTTGTTTCTTTCTCTTTCTTTCTTTCTTTCTTTCTTTCTTTCTTTCTTTCTTTCTTTCTTTCTTTCTTTCTTTCTTTCTTTTTCTTTTCCTTCCTTCCTTCCTTTCCTTTCTTCCTTCCTTCCTTCCTTCCTTCCTTCCTTCCTTCCTTCCTTCCTTCCTTCTCTCTCTCTTTCTTTCTGTCTTTCTGTCTTTCTTTCTTTCTGATGGAGTTTCGCTCCTGTGTCCCAGGCTGGAGTGCAATGGCGTGATCTCAGCTCACTGCAACCTCCACCTCCTGGGTTCAAGTGATTCTCCTGCCTCAGCCTCCTGAGTAGCTGGGATTACAGGCATGCGCCACCACGCCCAACAAATTTTTGTATTTTTAGTAGAGACGGGGTTTTGCCATGTTGGCCAGGGTGGTCTCAAACTCCTGACCTCAGGTGATCCACCTACTTCAGTCTCCCAAAGTGCCGGGTGTGAGCCACCGCGCCCGGCCAACACTTTGTTTTCTTAACCTAGAGTCCTTTAGGGATTTGAGAGTAGCAGGGAGCAGCAGTAATATGAATAACAGTAATACAGCTGGAATTTCCTATTGTAGTGAAGTTTTTCTGCACATAAGTGTTTCTCATTTTATCTGATAATTTTTGTCCAAATAAGTACATGTAATACACCATATTTTTTGGACATTCAACAAATACTTATTGAGCACCAACTTTGTGCCTGGCACTATTCTAGTTCCTAGGGATACTTCAGTGAATAAAACAGGGCAAATGGAACTGGCTTCCTAGAGACACACCCTAATGCTAATGGAGCTGGCATCCTAGAGACATACCCTAATGCTACCTTGTAAATCACAGGGCTATCACATGGTGTATGATGTGTCAAGTTAACCTTTGACTTGTAAGATATTTTATCTTCTCAAAGGACTTCAGAATTTGCCCTCTTGCTTTCATTATGTTTATTATTTCCTCCAGAAAAGAGGAAAGGGGGTGTGTGTGATATAAAAGGAGGAAGGCAACACTCAACGCTTTTTATTTTCTTAGTCTGCACTGAACAGGTAATTTTCTCCCACAGGAAACCTAGGCATGGAAACACTTTACTAATTGGAAGTGACTTCACTGCTGTAATTAGAGTAATTTTGGAAGTTAATTTTAATCAAAATATGCATCTTACTCTGTAAGAGTAAGTACTTTGGTACTCAAATATAGATACTACAACATGGAAACAATATATATGAAAAACTTGCTCTCTCTCTCTCTCTCTCTCTCTCTATATATATATATATATATATATATATATTTTTTTTTTTTTTTTTGAGACAGAGTTTCACTCTTGTTGCCCACGCTGGAGTGCAATAGCGTGATCTCGGCTCACCACAATCTCCACCTCCTGGGTTCCGGTTCAAGCAGTTCTCCTGCCTCAGCCTTCTGAGTAGCTGGGATTACAGGCATGCGCCACCACACCTAGCTAATTTTTGTATTTTTAGTAGAGACGGGATTTCACCATGTTGGCCAGGCTGGTCTTGAACTCCTGACCTCGTGATCCACCTGCCTCAGCCTCCCAAAGTGCTGGGATTATAGGCATGAGCCACCATGCCCAGCAAAACTTGCTGTATTTTAAAAAGTGTTGTTTTTAGTAGTGCTAAAATTGTAGAGGATCGTATTACACTTCTTTGTTAGTTTTCATCCATTGGTTTTAATGTTTTATATCAAGGGTCAGCAATTTATGACAAGCATGTCACAGAGAGTACTCAGCTGGATGGGGCCAAGTATATACTTATCCCTCTACTAACAAGGACTCTATTGCCTTTTTTTTTTTTTTGAGACAGAGTTTTACTCTTGTCGCCCAGGGTGGAGCTCAATCTCGGCTCACTGCAACCTCTATCTCCTGGGTGGGTTCAAGTGATTCTCCTGCCTCAGCCTCCTGAGTAGCTGGGATTACAGGCTCCCACCACCATGCCTGGCTAATTTTTTGTATTTTTAGTAGAGATGGGGTTTCACCATTTTGGCCAGTCTGGTCTCAAACTCCTGACCTTAAGTGATCTGCCTGCCTTGGCCTCCCAAAGTGCTGGGATTAAAGACGTGAGCCACCATGTCTGGCCTTCTATTTCTCTTTTATAAGAGCGAGATGTGTAGCCGCACTTCCCTTCAAAGGAATCTACACAGTACTCATCTATGTGCCTGAGTATCTGTGACCCTTTCTGTCTCCACGTCCAAGATATATGGAGTGGAAACTTACACCATTGCTATTAGTATTGTATCAGCTCTCTTTTATTATTCTTGGTTTTTCTGTTCTGTAAAAGAAATCCATACTATTAATTAATGTGTTAAATTTCCGAGAACCATTTTGGTTTTTTAAGGAGTAGGGAATTGCCTCTTAATTTACCTTTATCTTCAATAGGTTTCTTTTTACCTAAATGGAAGTTATTTCTGATGCTGCCTTATATCTTTTATGAATCCGTATGAAAAGAAAGTTGAACATCTTATATGGGATTTCATCTAATTGGACTTTTTCTACCAGTGAACAAGAACTTCAGTTACTGAATAACTTTAAACATCTTTGATATCTGCCTGCATTTTTACATTAATATTACAATATCTTTTTCAGGTTTTCAATTCAAAAACAGCTGAACTACTTAGTCATCATCAAGTAGAAATAAAACAAGAGTTCCCAAGAGAAGGGTATGTTTCCTAATTTAATATGTAAAGACACATTATGTTTGTTAGTCCATCTCACCCAACTTGCCCTGTGGATTTGTAAAGTAAACTTGGTCAGACATCCTCCTGAAAATATTTGAAAGGTTGTTATTAGTCAAGAAAATATGCAATAACTTGGTATGTCTTACATGTGAGGAATTGATGACTTAGGAATTCATTTACAGATAAGGAATGAATAATAAAGTAATAAAGCAAAAGAGTATTAAATATCAGAAATTTCACATTAACTTTGAAGTCATTTAGTTCTGTGTTCCTATTATTGCAAAAATGCTGCTTTACTGATTTGAGTGTCAGGTTTGTTTTATAATAAAGGTATCTTTTTTAAAAAGTATTCACATATCTTAACATCTAATACTAAAATCACATTTTTGGGAATAGTATTCATATGTAGTAATTGTGATTAAATATGATGTTAAGTATATTATTTAAAATTTAATGATGTTTATGATATAACCACTTTGAAAAACTGTGTTGCAGTTTATTGCAAAGCTAACCATACACCTGCAGCATTTCACTCTTAGGAATTTACCCAAGAGGAATAAAAGCATATGCCCATCGAAAGACTTGCACATGAATGTTTATAGCTACTTTATTAAAAGTAGCCCCAAACTGGAAACCACCCAAATGACTGTCATCAGTAAGATGGATAACAATGGAATACCATTTAGTAATTTTTAAAAAGTGAACAGATACTTGCACCAACACGAGGGAATGTCACTAGAAATATGGAAAATGAAAAAGTTGGATACAAAAGAGTATATACTGCATGACTCCATTTATCTGAAATTTTATAATAGTCTAAGCTAATCTAGGATGATAGGAATCAGAAAAGTGGTTGTCTGTGAGGTGTGTGATTCACTTGAAAGGAGCATGAAAGAACTTTCTGGGATGCTAGAAATATTTTGTATCTTGACTGGGGTGTTGGTTAGATGGGTATTTCCACTTGTCAGAACTCAACAAATTGTACGCTTTCGATCTGTGCATTTCACTGTAAAGTTTACCTCAATTTAAGAAAGAGAGAAAAAAATTGATGTGTTTCCAAATTGTATTGTCTTCTTCACATGAAAAAATGTTCTAATTTTTTAGAGTTCCTTTGTTTAATAATAAAAGTTATTGATACGTTAGCAGCATTAGCATGACTGTCCACAAGCCTGAACCCAGAGCAATTTGTAAAGAAGATACCTGAGTCTTGGCTAGATGAAAATTATAAACACACAGAAGGAGACTGGGTTTTTAAAAATAATTTAGAGATGGCTTGGCGCGGTGGCTCACGCCTGTAATCCCAGCACTTTGGGAGGCCGAGGTGGGCGGATCACGAGGTCAGGAGATCGAGACCATCCTGTCTAACATGGTGAAACCTCGTCTCTATTAAAAATACAAAAAATTAGCCGGGCGTAGTGGCGGGCGCCTGTAGTCCCAGCTACTCGGGAGGCTGAGGCCGGAGAATGGCGTGAACCCGAGAGGCGGAGCTTGCAGTGAGCCGAGATCGCGCCACTGCACTCCAGCCTGGACAACAGAGTGAAACTCCATTTCAAAAAAAATAAAAATAAAAAAATAAAAAAATAAAAAATAAATAAGTTAGAGACAGAATTCAAAGCCCAGGAAAGGGAAGCATTTAGTTAGGCCTGAGAAAGGCAGAGAAGAAAGGCAGTTGGAATTCCCTTGCTACTTCTGGATCCTATGGTAGAATCATTTTAGTTTGTATCATTTCTACTTTTGGACTTCCTCAAATTACCATATTTCTCCTAGGCTTCTCACCCTTCTCATTTACTATTAGGCTTTCATCCTTCTGAGGCCCTGATACTTTATCAAAATTGTAATGAGATTGGGTCTGAGAACTTGGACCAATCACTTATCTACATGAAATACTTAAAAGGAGTTTTAAATTTCTCCCTAAATTCCAACAAAACATTTTGGGAAAAAAGTAGCAAAACAGAATAGTATACTTATTTGACTTTTCAGAATTACTTTTGCTTCCCAAATATATCATTCTCAATAATAATAAATATATTTCCGTGTACTTAGAAATAACCAGCGATTAGTGAAACATGCAGATAATTTATCAAAATTAATTAAATCTGTAGGATATAAAGAAGGGGAACGAATTTCTTATTAGACTTGGAAAAATAATTTAAAAATAGGTAGATATTTGCTGTTTATGGCCTGCTATTAGTGACCTCCTTGAAAATGTTTAATTACTATGTGGAGAATAATAAAATTGTAAGGAAGTAGGCTTTTCTTGAAATCATTTCTTTAAAATGTGGAATATAAGTTGCTTTGCTTAATCTGGTTTTCTTTAATGTATGCACCAGCCACACCCTCATAAGTTAACATTTCTATAGAAAAAAGTTATATTTGTGTTGCTTTCTTACTAACCAAATGCCTTCTTTTGTTCAAAGATGGGTGGAACAGGACCCTAAGGAAATTCTACATTCTGTCTATGAGTGTATAGAGAAAACATGTGAGAAACTTGGACAGCTCAATATTGATATTTCCAACATAAAAGGTATTTTAATAGAATATTTTACCCACATAATAAGACTCTCTCAATCAAATTCATTAATTTATTCTTTCAGCTTATAATTGAGTGCCTATGCAGTGCCAAGCATTTCTATGAGAACTTGAGGATACAACACTAAACAGGAAGATTTAAGTTCTTGTCCTCATGGAGCTTTTATTTGGATGGGGGCGAGATAATAAAAGCAGACAAATATAATTTCAAATACTAAAAAGTTCCATTCCAAAAAATAAAAACCAAATGGTGTGGTGGGTTGTGCCTAGAAGGGCTTGCTTTAGATTAGGTGGCCAGAAAAAGCCTTTCTGAGGATGTGACACTTTTGCTGAGCTCTCAGAGGGCAAAAGGGGTCAGCCATGCAAGTGTCTAGAAGAGTGTTTGAGGAAAAGGATGCAGCACATACAAAGGCCCTGAAGTGGGAATAAGCCTGGGACATTTCCGGGTCAGAAAGAAGGCCAGTGTGTCAAAAGAAGACTAAAAATGTTGAGCAGTGAGACTGGGTAGGGGGTTTCAGTAGGAGATCAAATTGTGGAAGTGGGTCGGGCTTCATCAGCCATATTTAGGATTTTGGATGTTATTCTTAGTATCATAGGGAGCCATGAGAAAGTTTAAGCAAGGCGGCAAGGGATGACTTGCAGTTTCAAGGCAACTTTCTGACTGCCATGTGTAGAGTAGATGGTAAAGGCAAAAGTATGGACACAGGGAGACCAGTGCGGAGGCTGCTATGGAAGTCCTGAGAGAGGATGGTGGCTTGACCAATAATGGTAGCAGTGGAGGTGGAGAAAAAGGGCCAGAATTTGCTGATAGACTGGATGTTGGGGTAACAGAGAGAGTAGTGGGGCTGAGGGAAGAGATTGGTCAAAGGTGATGCTTGGGTTTTTGCCAGAGCTCCTGGATAGATGAGGATGCCTTTTGCTAAGGAGAGAAAGAGTAGAGGAATGAGTAGGTTGTGGGGAAGGGGTATTTGGAATCCAAACTCTTCACTTCTAAAATTTCCCTGAAATAATTGCTTGAGGGTGTTAGATTGTTATGGATTTCTCTGTGAAGTCCTAGTAGTTTTTTTTTTTTGAGGCGGAGTCTCGATCTTGTCCCCAAGGCTGGAGTGCAGTGGCATGATCTCGGCTCACTGCAACTTCCACCTCCCAGGTTCAAGCAATTCTCCTGCCTCAGCCTCCCAAGTAGCTAGGATTACAGGCACACACCACCCTGCCCGGCTAATTTTTTGTATTTTTAGTAGAGATAGGGTTTCACCATGCTGGCCAGGCTGGTCTCGAACTCCTGACCTCGTGACCCACCCGCCTCGGCCTCCCAAAGTGTTGGGATTACCGGCGTGAGCCACCGCGCCCAGCGAAGTCCTAGTAGTTTTAATTGAATATCTATGTTTGGCTTTTCATCATTCATATAGGGAAAAAAAATCCAGCCACCCAAGATTGATATAATAGCATAAAAGGTGGAAGCATAGTGTGGAAGTTTGCTGTCTACTTTATAGCCTAAAATTTTCAAGTCACCATTCAAGGGCTCTTTTTTCCTCCTTAGGTAGTTTGACTATAGATAGAGAGAACATCAGTTGGTGGTGGTGGCTTGATTGCCATCATCTTGGCTTTGATACTTACCATTGCTCCTGAGCCTTTCTCCTATTTGTATAAATTAAAACTCACTTAAAAAAAAAAGACTACAAATCTATAGAGTGCCTAATATGTGCCAGATGTGCTAAGGATACAATGGAGGTAATGCTTAAGTGCAGAAAACATGTTAATCTGATAATCATAAATAAATGGAAATGCATAAAATAATAGAGTTATTTCTGTTATTGCAGATTTTTTAAAAGTATAATTTGATATTTTATTAACAACTTTTAATATCATGCACATATTAATCCTATCCTCCTTTTATCCCTACATCTAAGTGGAAGGGCTTCAAACTTCTATTAGGGTTGCAGTCCTGAACTTTAGATGCGTTGTGCATTAGTGATTGTTGTTGATCATTTCCTTGAGCTGTTCTTGCACTTCTCACAGTCTAAACAGTGCAAACAAATAATATGCAATCAGTAGCACACTCTTGTCAAAATTACCAAAGACATAGGTAATCCAGGCAGCTTAAAGCCATGTTTAGAATGTAGAGTCCAGGGTGATTGACCATGGCTTTGACATCATTCTACCTCCCTTACAGGTAAGGTAGGCTGTGATGTGTTGGCTTTCTGGACCCACTTGGATGCTATTCCTTTTTCTCTTGTTTTTACGGTTATGTGAAGGTGACACACAACTCCTGCCCAAGTGATTTGTCTTCCACTTGCACTACCTGGTCTAAGAATTGAACAGGCAGCTTCTCTATACTCCTCTGTGTCTGGCCAGTGTGAAGTCCACATCTGAGCCAAAGTGACCCAGCACTTCCATCTGTACAACTACCATCCTCTGGCCACAGAAGAGAACATCCCACAAGCTCCTCCATACCAGGCCAGTTGTACTATTTTTTTTTTCCCAGAAAATTTATCCAATTGGCATTGCCAAGGGCCAAGCTTTTGCTTGCCTGTATAGAACTCTATATCACAAACTGTTAAAGCTGTAAAGGAGGCTGGGTGCAGTGGCTCACGCCTGTAATCCCAGCACTTTGGAAGGCCGAGGTGGGCGGATCACGAGGTCAGGAGTTCAAGACCAGCCTGGCCAACATGGTGAAACCCTGTTTCTACTGAAAATACAAAAATTAGCCAGGCGCGGTGGTGGGCACCTGTAATCCCAGCTACTTGGGAGGTTGAGGCAGGAGAATCACTTGAACCCGGGAGGCAGAGGTTGTGGTGAACCGAGATTGCCCCACTGTACTCCAGCCTGGGCAACAGAGCAAGACTTTGTCTCAAAAAAACAAAACCAACAAAAAAGGCTGGGCGCACAGTGGCTCACGCCTGTAATCCCAGCACTTTGGGAGACTGAGGCGAGTGGATCACCTGAGGTCTGGAGTTCAAGACCAGCCTGACCAGCATGGAGAAACCCTGTCTCTACTAAAAAATACAAAATTAGCCAGGCATGGTGGTGCATGCCTGTAATCCCAGCTACTCGGGAGGCTGAGGCAGGAGAATCACAGGGAGGCAGAGGTTGCGGTGAGCTGAGATTGCACCACTGCACTCCAGCCTGGGCAACAACATCGAAACTCTGTCTCAAAAAAAAAATGAAAATAAAAAGCTTTATCTCTCTTCCCACATGGTATTACTTTTTGTAGCCAGAGAACCTTCCTCTGAAGCTCTTACTATTTTGTTCTGTGTGTTTTTAGTTTTCTCCCAAAAAATGTGTTATAATTATACGTTATTATTTTAATTTTAAAAAAGGATGCATCTCATTCCTAATTCTACCAGACAACAATTATTAACATCCTGGAGTATTTTCAAAGGCTCTTTTTTCTAAGGTATATTTTCTTAACTGTGATTATAACTTCACGGAAAATTTTAAGAAAAATTAACCAGAGATTTTGAGTGTAGCTTTTAACTAGTTTAATTTTACTACTGACATTCAGTGTAGAGAAAAGTGCCCCCAAAGAGAATATGTGGGTAAAGTATGAAGCTGGTAAATGCAAGACCAATACAATAGATGATAATGGTTATGATATCCGTAAATGAAAGACTTTGAGGCCAGGAAATACATGTTTTATGTATGTGACTTTCATATTATCTTAAATGGTGCACATGAGGAGGAGTGGAGAATTATAAAACCTGAATGTGTTATTCCAAGAAAGAAGGAATTAAAATTAGGAACCATTAGGAATGGCACATGTGCTGAGATTAGCAGTTGGCAACTTTTTCTTTAAAAAACATAGAGGATTTTAGGGTAGGAATGACAAGACACTGGAACATTGAAAAAGTTCAGAGATAAGTTCACACATAAGACTTGTGTGCCCTGGGGAGAAATGGGTAATAAAGACATGTTTGTGGCTGGCAGAGAATCCTGGGAAGCTGTTTCACTGGACTTTGTCTGCAAGTAAAGCAATTTTATTTGGCATGAAGGAATCCAATTAAGATAGAAGAGAAAAAAGGAATTCCCAGGGAGGAACCCGTGACTGAAGAATCAGATTTAAATAGCTCTAGATTAGATTCTGAAGAAAAGTTAAAATGACCTGGTAAAGATAGGTAGCATGAGAGGCATAGAATAGTGACTCAAGGATTGTAAGAAAGCAGCCAGCTTATCGATGGTAAAATTAACAGAGTGAGGAGGAATAGGAGATTTTACTTGACCACGAGTTCATTGTGATCCCATGTTGTAAAGTTGTCACACACACACAGAAATTACATTCACAGTATGTACCCATAGAGCTGCTGCAGAATTCCTTTATTTGCCCTGCTTAGCTCAGTCCCATTCTCTGAAACTGTTACTCTACTCTCTTCTCAATAATGATGACCATGGCAGCAGCAGTAGGTAACATTTATTGAGTGCTTACTGTTGTGTACCAGGCATCTGTTTTAATATACATTGACTCCTCCCTGTAACCCTGATTCCTCACTGTAACCCTGTGAAGTTGGAACTATTCTCTCCATTTCACAAGACACAAAACTGAGACCCAGAGTCACACTGCTAGGAAGCACAGGAATTGGAATTTGAATCCCAGCTATCTGGCCTCAGAGCCTGAGCTCTACTGAATGGTGCCCCAAACTCTTGCCCTGTTTTGGCAGATAACCCTACCTCCTGCTTCATGGAGAAAGTTGAGGCTCTGCGGCCTTAAATCCTCACCCTCTTGTTCCTGTGCTTAATATCTGGATCTCCTGCCAACTTTCCTTCATCACAAGGGCAGCAATAGCCTTCTGCCCTACTTGGAGCTCCTCCCTCCACTTGTGCTGGTAATCCATCCTCTCCTGTCACTACATCAGTCAGAACCAAGTCCCCATTGATTCCCAGCCCCATCCATCCCCTCATTCTCCTTTCTCTTCTTTATTTACTTTTATAAACATTTTTGTCTTACCCAGAATCTCTTCCCTATACCCTATGCCTCTAAATTTCTTTGGAGGAGAATCTCAATCATCTTTGTATCTCTAGAAAATATTTAAAAATATATATATATATATAAACTTTTAGATACAGAGGGTACATGTGCAGGTTTGTTATGTAGGTATATTGCATGATGCTGAGGTTTGGGGTACAGACCCGTCACCCAGTTAGTGAGCATACCACCCAATAGGTAGTTTTAGAAAAGATGTTGAATAAAGTAAGTCAATCTGCATTGGATAAATAGTATTAGAACAAGGGAGCTGATGTTCCCCCTCAGCTCTGTGCTGGTCAGAACATTCCTAGAGTATTGTGTTTTATTCTGGGCGTACAATTCGAGTGATGTGGACATATACTTGCATGTTCCTAGGCGTGGTGATAAAGGGACTTTAAACCATGCCATGCGTGTTTAGGTGGGGTCAGTTGAAGGAAATTGGATTGTTTAGCCTACACAGCAGAAGAGAAGACTTGAGGTACAAAAGAGCTGCTTCAAGTTTTGAAAGACTGGCATGTAGAAGGATTACCCTTATTCTATATATCTCCAAAGAATATGACTAAGATCGGGAGGTGGAAGCTACACAAAAAATGATTTTTTTTTTTTTTTTTTGAGACAGAGTCTTGCTCTGTCACCCAGGCAGGAGTGCAGTGGCCCGATTTTGGGTCACTGCAAGCTCTGCTTCCCAGGTTCATGCCATTCTCCTGCCTCAGCCTCCCGAGTAGCTGGGACTACAGGTGCCCACCACCACGCCTGGCTAATTTTTTGTATTTTTAGTAGAGATGGGGTTTCACCATGTTAGCCAGGATGGTCTTGATCTCCTGACCTCAGGATCCACCCATCTCGGCCTCCCAAAGTGCTGGGATTACAGACGTGAGCCACCACGCCCGGCCACAGAAAATGATTTTTATTCTTTTTTTTTGAGACAGGATCTAACTATGTTGCCCAGTCTGGAGTGCAGTGGCACCATCATAGCTCACTGCAACCCCAAACTCCTGGGCTCAAGCAATCCTCCTGAGTAGCTGGGACTACAGGTGTGCCCCACCATACCCCCCTAATTTTTAAAAATTTTCTGTAGAAACAAGGTCCAACTATGTTGCCCAGGCTGGTCTTGAACTCCTGGGTTTAAGGAATCCTCCTGAGTAGCTGGGACTAAAGGAACACACCGCCACACCTAACTAATTTTTTTTTTTTTTTTGAGATACAGTCTCCCTCTGTCGCCCAGGCTGGAGGGCAATGGTGCAATCTCGGCTCACTGCAACCTCTGCCTCCTGGGTTCAAGCGATTCTCCTGCCTCAGCCTCCTGAGTAGCTGGAATTACAGGCACATGCCACCATGCCTGACTAATTTTTTGTATTTTTAGTAGAGACAGCGTTTTGCCATGTTGGCCAGGCTGGTCTTGAGCTCCTGACCTCAGGTGATCCAACTGCCTCGGCCTCCCAAAGTGCTGGGATTACGGGTGCAAGCCACCACGCCAGGCCATCTGGCTAATTTTTAAAAATTTTTTATAGAGACTGGGTTTTGCTACCTTGCCGAGGGTGGTCTTGAACTCCTGGGCTCAAGCCATCCTCCTGCCTCAGCCCCGAGTGGCTAGGACTACAGTTGTGTACTACCGCATCTGGCTAATTATTTTATTTTTTTGTAGAGATGAGGTCTTGCTACATTTTCCAGTCTGGTGGATTTACGAAAAGAAAAAGAGCACCAAAGTTGTCCAATAGAGATTGCTCTGCCTTGAGAGGTGTAGTGAATATCTTGTCACTAGAAGTGCTGTCTGGATGGTCATATGACAGGTGACTCTAGAGAAGATTTGAGCTTGAGAAGTATTTTTGCTTATATAGCCTTTAAGGTCTGTCCTAATCTTAAATTCTGGAAGAGCTGGATCCTTTAGCCAAGTGTGTTCTAGCCAGGATGCACATTAGAATCACCTGGGGAAGTTTTAGGAACCCATACCAATGCTCACATCCCATCCCAGGTCAGTTAAATTGGAATGTTTTGACCAGGGCTTGGTCATGGTATTTTTTAAGAGCTCCTCAGTTGATTCTAAAGTACAATCAAGTCTGAAACCTCCAATTTAGCTCAACCAAGCTGAATTGAATAAGATAGTGTGGGTTAGTGTTTTTTACACTAAATACAGTACTTGTTTTATGTAGGTCAATATAATGTAAATGCCATTATATATTATATTTATGCCTGATTCAAATTCTTATGTATTGTGACATATTAAAATACAGGAATAAAACTGAATTTCTAACAAACCATAATATAAGGATGCTCAGCGTGAAGGATTTTGTCCATAGCTATTTTCTTAAAATGTAGGCATGCACACACACACACACACACACACACACACACAAATGCACACACATAGGGAGGAAAATTTCTTGTAGCAATTGGTAAACAAATGAATGAGTTGATTATTGGTCTGCTCAGAATAATAAATTGGGTATTATAAATTTGTAAAGTTATTGCATTCCTTAAAGCAACCAGTGTGCCTTTTATTTGGGTATTGATCTGGGTCCATCATTGTGTGCTAGTAGTAAAGCTGGAAGGAGTATGTAGAAATGAAAAGAAACACTTGGCATTGGGTATTGACTTTTTCTGGAGCCACTTGAAGAAAATAAACTAATATCACTACAAATGTTTCAAATTTTTTTGATTTGCTATGTTTAGTTGTGTCTCTAGTAAGATGAGAGCTGTTTTCCTGAAGTAGTTTCCTACTTGTTAAATTTTCGACTTCCTTCTGTTTAACTTTCTCTTTAAAGCTATTGGTGTCAGCAACCAGAGGGAAACCACGGTAGTCTGGGACAAGATAACTGGAGAGCCTCTCTACAATGCTGTGGGTAAGCTGTCATGCATGGATGTCAAATGTAGGGCCTTTCTTCACATTGCAAATGTGGTCATATTAAAATATCTTGCTAAAAAAGCATCAGTCGCCAGGCGTGGTGGCTCACGCCTGTAATCCCAGCACTTTGGGAGACTGAGGCGGGTGGATCATGAGGTCAGGAGTTCAAGACCAGCCTGGCCAACATGGTGAAACCCCTTCTCTACTAAAAATACAAAAATTAGCCGGATGTGGTGGCACACACCTATAGTCCCAGCTACTCGGGAGGCTGAAGCAGGAGAATTGCTTGAACCTGGGAGGCAGAGGTTGCAATGAGCCAAGACCTTGCCATTGCACTCCAGCCTGGGCAAGAGAGTGAGACTCCATCTCAAAAAAAAAAAAAGAAAGAAAAAAAAAAAACACATGCAGTCATGGTGCCTATAATATTGACGGAATGGGCAGAAGAGTCTGCTAAGAAATTAACTGTTGTATATTTACCATTTTTGGATCATACATATTCACATATTGAATTAACTCTCCCATGCTCTCTCCTCTTGCTGATTGTCTTACAAATGAGTGAATGTTTGCTAAATTGTTTTATAACCCCTGCTGTTTGCGACATCTAAAAGAGATCTTACCTCCTTACCCTCAAAAAATTAAAATTACGTGTGTTCACAGTCATTTTTCTATAAAGTACTTGTGTGTTTGTCTTTCCATCTAGGAATTTGAATTATTCTTCTAAGGTTATAAAAATAGAATACTGGAATTTTAGCTGCTTCTGCTACAAATGTGGCTATTTGAGCAGGGATTAAAAAACCCCAAATCTCAAATATACCACTTTTAGGTATCACAACTTATTAGGTGTAAATGATCCTGAGTATATTTTAGCATCATTATTAGCATGACAAGTTGTTGAACACCAAATGATACTACCACTTCCTAAAAGGAAAATTTTGTTCTAAATTACAATCACTAAAAGACTTCATTGTGTCAGATAGCAAAGCACAATTTTTTATCAATAAAATACTAAGTTGTGGGATGGGGAGTGGAATCAAATTATCAGAGAGGGGATAATTTTGGGGGAATAATCTTTATTAAAAGTTAAAGTATTTAATGTTATTGTATTATAAGAAAGCATTTAGTATGTTTTCTGTATTTATGATAAATAATTAAATTCTCAAAAAATTTGAAAGAATTACAACTAAAGATCCTTTTAGTACATCTTTTTCTGTGTTTTTTTTTTTTTTCTGTTTTTTTTTTTGAGACAGTCTTGCTGTTGCCCAGGCTGGGGTGCAATGGCACAATCTCGGCTCACTGCAACCTCCACCTCCTGGGTTCAAGCCCTTCTCCTCCCTCAGCCTCCCCAGTAGCTGGGATCACAGGCGCCCACCACCACGCCCAGCAATTTTTTTTTTTTTTTGTATTTTTAGTAGAGATGGGGTTTCACCATGTTGGCCAGGCTGGTCTTGAACTCCTGACCTCAAGTAATCCACCCATCTTAGCCTCCCAAAGTGCTGGGATTACAGGCATGAGCCACCACGCCCAGCCAGAAGTACATCTTTTAAATGTTTATTTTGTTCTCATTCTCATGAATAATTCATTTTGAGTATAAGACAATTTAATGACTAGTATTTAAGAGAGTATCCTTTGATAGATCAATGTTAGCTAACTTCCTGAACTAGTTAAGATTTTACTTTCTTTTGTTTTCTTAATGGAAGGAAGAGCCTACTCAGGCAAACCAGAAAGTTCCAGTTAAATTCTGAGCTTTTTTTTTTTTTTTCTTTTTTTGAGACAGAGTCTTCTCTTTCACTCAGGCAGGAGTGCAGTGGTGCAATCTCGACTCACTCTATCTCCCAGGTTCAAGTGATTTTCATGCCTCAGCCTCCCAAGTAGCTGGGATTATAGGTGTGCACCATCATGCCTGACTAATTTTTGTATTTTCAGTAGAGACAGGGTTTCACCATGTTGGCCGGACTGGTCTCAAACTCCCGACCTCAGGTGATCTGCCAACCTTGGCACTCCCGGCCAGTTCCAGTTAAATTCTAAACATTGAATTGTGGAAATGGAACTTTGGACTTTGAATTGTTATTTTTCAAATAATGCAACTAGGTAAGCTGAAGTTATGCTTACAGTAAAGATTTAAGTAAATGTTTTACTAGAAAATCTTTCTGTGATGTGCTTATTTAGTTATTTCCTTCTCTTCTGCGTGTGTCCCTCTGCACCCCTCCCCCATTCTACGTGCTTTGCAGTATTAATTCAAATGTTCATAGGATATGAGGAATTCTTTTCTTCTATCCTGAGCCACATACATGTTTTGAGAACCTCTTACATGTTTGATGTTATCCTGGGTACTATAAAGGATACAAATTATATTGGCTGTTTTTTTAAGCACTTTATAATCTAGTTTTGGAAACAGAAAACTAGATTAGGGAACAATCCATAAAAGAAAAGTAGGGAATAGTTGATAAATCGTGTTGATAAGTTGAATAGGACTTAGAGCAAGTACATATCAGTATGGATTTTGAAATTTTAGCATACTTTTCACAGTGGAGGTTGAACTTCACTTGGGCCTTGAAGCGTATATTGGATTGCATTAGGAAAAGAGAAAATTGAGGAATAATGTGAACAAGCTATGAAGGTGAAAATGTGTACACGTATTTTGCCAGAGTAAAGAAATAGATGAGTTTCATGCATAGGTTGACTCATTTTTTTTTTTTTATTTTTAGTAGAACTAGCAGTGATAATAATACTCAGTAAGTGCTAACTGCTATTACTTTGGGATTGTGCTACGTATTTTACCCATATTATTTAATCTCACTGACCCTGTGAAACAGATTTTACTACCCCTATTTTATAAATTAACTGTGGAATAGCTCTATAACTTGTCCAATGGCATGTAGCTATAAGTAGAGTAAAGCCACAGTTTAAGCATGAACACTCTCCAACCTTAAAGCTTGTGTTCTAATTTGGGTAGACAGGGGTTGGTAAGGATATAGAGGGGGCTGAAAGCCATGCAGTGTAGTGTAGACTTAAAACACAGGGCAGCTTGAGGCAAAACAGATGATAAAGGAGAGTTTAGCCATCCCATGATGGTGGAATGGGTTGTTTCAAACACACCAGTATGCTGAGAACAGCCAGAAAAGCTGGATGAAAATGAAATAAAATTCTGAAGAACTGGAAGGCTACCAAGGCAGTGAGGACAGAAGGAAAGCCCAGATACATAAGCCTAGCATTTGGTGTTGCTTATCTCCTGGAGATATCGGTAGGTTCCGAAAGGAGTATCTCACAGGCTAAGCCACACTTTTGCAGGTCCATAAAGATAAGGAAGCAAAAGGTGAAGTCAAGGGCTGCCAAGGGTGGGGATGAGTGTTGGTAAAATCCCAAACTTTGGACTGGAACTGTGAAAGGTCAAATCCTGGAAGTGAGGTAAACTGAAAATAAACCAACCGTCATAGGAATTGAAGCCCAGATTCAAATGATCTTTAACACTAATTGGATTAAGATGATCTGAGATTGCTAATGCTAGTGGCCTAACTTCCTTTCAGAAATAAAAGTAAATCCTTTCTGGAGGAAGACAACATCATCTAGAGCCTCACATAATCTCTAGAATTTTTCATATGCATTATCTAGTTTTCTATTAAAAAGAAACCATGCATACAAAACAAAACATGAATGAAAAGCAACAGAAACAAGTGACATTAGAAACAGACTCAAGAAATTCAGATGTTAGAGTTTTTAGACTTTAAAATAGCCATAATTAATATGTTCAAGGAATTAATTGACAAGATTGAGATTGATAATCTTGGCAAAGAATTGAAGTCCAGTTTAAATGGACATTCTAAAACTGTATTAAGAACTCAATTGATGGGGTTTTACAATCAGAGGAGACATAGCTGAAGATGAATTTGTGAGCTGGAAGATAAATCAGAACTGAGAGAGAGAGCAAAATATTTAGACTGAAGCACAGAGAAACAAAAGTTTAGAAAAGGCACAAAAGAATGTAAGAGAAATATGGGAAAAGGTGAAGAAGTTTAGTATATTTGTAATTGGACTTCCAGAAGGAAAGGAATGAGAAAAAACGAGGCAGAAATAACATTTGACAGCTAATGGGAGAAAGTTTTTCAAAACCGATGAAAGATAGCAAGCTGTAGATTCAATAAGCACTATAATCCCTAGGCAAGATAAATATACAGAAGACCATACTTACGCTGGGATATGAAGATATAAAGTTTTGAAGTAGCTGAGGAAAAAAGATATATAACCTTCAAAAGAGTGACCCTAAGACTTTCAGCTAAGTTATCAATGGAAACAAAGGAAGTCAGAATGCAATGGAATGAAACCTTTAAAGTACTCAAAGAAAGTAACTTCCACATACAGTTCTATATCCAGTGAAAAAATTAAGAAATGAAAGTGAAATATACTAGGAGTTGGTGAGGATATAGAGGTCACCAAAAGCTATGCAGAGTAGCGTAGACTTGATACACTAGGCAGCTAACCCATTCTCTTAGTCCATTCAGGCTACTATAACAAAATACCCTAGATTGGATAATTTATAAACAACAAAAATTTTATTGTTTATACATTGGATAGGGCATAAGGAGGAGGGAGAAAATAAAGCAGGCCTGTGAGATTTTCAGCCTGAGAGAACAGAAGGAAATTAAATAATATTTAGGGGGTACCAACCTGAGAGAAAAAATGGCCTTGTTTTCGACAAGGTAAGTATTGAACTTGTAATAGAAGCTAATTCTGGGCAATGAGAAATTAGATGGTTCCAAATGTAGACTTGAAAATTGATAACATAAATGTGATAATCTCAATTTATTATGGATGAACTCACTATAGTAATTAATATAAAATTAATTCAATGAAAGAATAGGTGCCTTTCTGTGTTCTAGGTTTTGTGATAACCCTTGGCATATAGTGACAAACCAGGAAGACCTTGTACTTGCCTTTCTGCCACAGAAACTAAGGATAGGAGTTGGAAGCTAGAAGGAGAAAGGGAAATAGGAAAGGAAGAGAGCCACTAAGAAATGACAAGGATAGATTCTGCCTCCAGTTTTATTTCATCCAGGAAAACACTGAAGTGTCATATCTCCATGTAGGTCTTCAGTTGAAAATATCAACATAATATTACATCTTTAGCAGTTTTATTCTAAAGCAACACAAGGTAGGATGGATGGAAACAATGAGATTTTCACGTATATTTGTCTTTGAACTTCTTTTGCTTTGTTTATATCACACTCTAGGTTTTATACTTTTTTCTCTGTCTCAGTTCAGGCTGCTTTAACAAAAATATCATAGACTGGGTGGCTTATAGATTAGAAATTTGTTTCTCACATTTCTGGAAGCTAGACGTTCAAGATCAAGGTGCTTACCCATCTGGTGTCTAGTGAGGACCTTCTTCCTGGTTTGCAGATGACTGTCTTCTCATCCTCATATGGCAGACAGTGATAAAAAGAAAGTAAGCTCTCTCTTTTTATGAGGGTACTGATCTCATTAATGAGGGCTCCACCCTCATGGCCTAATTTATCTCTCAAAGGTCCCATCTTTAATACCATCATATTAGGGGTTAAGATTTTAACATATGAATTTGGAAGAGACACATACATTCAGTCCATAGCATTCTCTTTGTATGCTTTCTTCCTTCGTTGTCTATGTCTCTTGTAAATCTCTGTAACTCTAGGCCTGTCCTTCTCCTCTTTATTTCTGTCTTACTAAATTATACAACAGATGATATATGCATATATATATAGCTGTATATCAATATATACATTTTAAATAGAGATAGGATCTCGCTGTGTTGAGTAGGCTGGTCTTGAACTCCTGGCCTCAAGTGACCCTCCCATCTTGGCCTCCCAAAGTGCTGGGATTACAGGTGCGAGCCACCATACCCGGCCAGATGAGCAATATTTATTACAAACAAGCATATGAGAGGAGCACCTTATGTTTCCCTTTTTAAAAACTTCTATGTGGCCTCCTTTCTTTATGGCTCAGGGACACTTGATAAGCAATAATTCACTCACCCCCACTACAGTAACAGAAAAACCAAGATAGGAGAACTTCAGGATATCAATGGTGGCCATGGCATAGGCTTGATGAAGGTAAAGACTGAGAAGGGCTATTTGTTTTTGCTTGCAATAAAGGTGTGTTTGTTTATTGACATCTTTTCTATCAGATACAATTATAAACAGAAAAAAATTTAAATGGGTCCGTTGAGGAAGAGATGGCCTAATTTACAGGTTATATATATTTTTAGAATTTATCTGTTAATTATGTGATTAATAAGGTAAACATTAATGTGATATCTAAAATGGGGAAGTGTTACTTTGCATCACTGCTTTCCAGCCACTGTGCCATGATGTTGGCATTTACAATAATGACCTCATTGGTGGATCAGCAAGAGCTTTGTGGCCCTGGAACCGAAGCGGGCCTTGGGCTTCTCTTGCCTCTCTTCAGTTGCCCTAGTCTTCCTAGTACTTCTCGCTCTCCCTTTTAGCATTATCTTTAATATTCCCTTCCACGGGGTTTCCTCTACCCACCCATTTTTCTAAGCCTTTTCCTTCCAAAAGCAGCTTTTATTAATGGTCTACATAACTGGTTGTCTTCTAACTATTATTGAAAAAGTAAATAAGCCACAGACTAAACTGACCAAGAAGCACAAAACTACCCAAGTAGTTAAAATGTGAAGCGGGAGAAGGCTTGAATCAGTGATGTTTAGTACGTTTACACACACATTCTACTGATGCTACCAGGGAAATGTTCTGTCCGAACTAGAATGGCCTAGCTGTATTTCCCCCTAATTGGCCAAGTTTGCTCACTCACCACTGCAGTTGATTGGTATGCATGGTAAGTATAGAGCAATATGACCCTCACTCTGGTAGCTTTCTGTAGAGCACAATTCTTGATTTAATATAAAAATACCATTCATAGGCCAGGCGTGGTGGCTTACGCCTATAATCCCAACACTTTGGGAGGCCGAGGTGGGCGGATCACCTGAGGTCGGGAGTTTGAGACCAGCCTGACCAACATGGAGAAACCCCGTCTCTACTAAAAATACAAAAAATTAGCTGGGCGTGGTAGCGCATGCCTGTAATCCCAGCTACTCGGGAGGCTGAGGCAAGAGAATTGCTTGAACCCAGGAGGCGGAGGTTGCAGTGAGCTGAGATGGCGCCATTGCACTCCAACCTGGGCAACAAGAGCAAAACTCCATCTCAAAAAAAAAAAAGCATTCACAGTAGGGACTAATCCAGCAAGGCAAGAGTCCCTGGCTTAACACTTTTAGGATATTAAAGAAAACCGCCCACAAAAAATATTTCGTTGTCCCTGAAACATTTTTCTATATTTAAATGGTAGTGCAAACATTTTTTTCTAAGATGTTGTATTTAAAGTTCCCAATGGCACACATAACTCTTTATGCAGAGTGTTGCAATTTTAAAGATTGGTTATCGTTTTTACATTTTTTAAACATACTGGTTAATACTGGGCCAATTATTAAACCTATGTGATCATGAGTTGAGATCTGAACCTTGAGCTCAATCCTTTTATCTTTTCTGAAACTGGCTTATGTTTCAAAGAATCAGCAGAAAAGAAAACCATAGATGACAAACCACCTAAAACACCTAAGCACACTTAACTTTAAACAATAAAGTATTTTTTTTAATTGGTTCTTTGTGGGAGAAGGTTTTTCACTTTTGTAAAATCTAGAATTTTCAGCTTTATTAAGATCCACTTATTTTCCATTAAAAAAATTCCATTATTACAGGATTCTTTGAAAACCTTACATCTCCCTCAATCCTGGGTAAAGAAATACTGCTGTATTTATTTTGCAGTGATTGAATTATTCAAATCTGGCCAAATAAAAAGAAACTGACTTTAGTTTTCAACTTTGAGTTCTCCAATCTTTAATAATTATTTTTATCCCATTAAGACTGTGACGTCATCATGGCTATACCTACCTAGAGGTTTAATTCTAGATTCAGGTTCTGGGTTCAGATCCTAGCTTTTCCACTTCCTACCATTCTTTGCCTGTTCCCTTAACAGTTAAACTGGGGAGATGAAAAGCATAGACCTTATAGTCTTGAGGTATAGATCAGTGAGTTAATCCATGTAGGATACTTAAGCCAGGGCCTGACGGACTATAAGCCTTCAGTAATTGTTAGCTAGGGCCACTGTTCTGAATTGGCTGACAGCCTTTTTCATCCAGTAATGCCAGATGAAATGATTGGTTTATACATGACAGGTGTTCCTAGGGGAAATGCAGAGCCTACCTGGGATCACCCACACTCAAGTCAGTCATTGATATTTTGGCATTTTATACCCAAGAGCTGAAATTGGCTTCAGCCCCCGCCTTTTGGCATATATGTAAATCAATCTTTCCTTCCCAACTCTGTTTTACTTTTGGCCCCACCTGTTTCTGAGAATGTCATCAGGTGAGGGGCAGCCATCAATATAGTCTCTTCCACCTTGCAAATGACCACTTACCCAGCTTAATTAATAGCTTAGCTTTTGACAAATAGTAAAATGCCATAACTAAATCTATTTTACTATCATATCTTTTGTGGGAGAAACAACCCAATAACACTTCGTATAACTGTCAGCAGTCTGTGCTTAGGATGCGTTCCGTAACCTGGAGCCTCACCTTCACCTCACTTCCTATCACCCTAGCAGCTCATGACAGACCATCTCAGAGAAGATTTATTATTTGCCTTTGTTTCTAGTCAACTGGAAACAGGTAGATGATTTTAGTGGGTTTTTTTTTTACTTTGTTTTGTTTTTCCTTCTATTGTCATGACTAACGAAAAACTGGAAAGTTATGAGGTTTTATTATTCTAAATATTTAAAAAATAATTTATTCCTCTGTACTGTTTGTTACTATGTCACTAACTCTAGCCCATGGGGATTGAGGCAACTACATTTATTTTCACTCTTCAAACTTTTTTTTTCCAGAACAAACTAAATCTACCAGACAGATTGGATGTGACTTTATTTAATACAAATAAGTTCAGATCATCCAAGTTATTTTTATTAACTTACTTATTTGATGGGCTTGACCATTTAATTCTGCTTTACTTGGTGTAGATAAGGGGAGGGACATACCTTCTAGAAGTGGGCTGTCTAGTGTTCTGGACTCCCTAGCATCAATTTTCCTTCTATTTTTTTCCTAATTACTTTGGAAGTTTGCAATCCCCTGTTCCCTCTAGACACGTTGCCCCCTTCTGTGGAGGTGCCCTTTACTCCCAGCTATCTTACCAGGAAAGTGCTTTCTTGGGGACCTGCCTTCCCAAAGCAGCCCTTTCATGTCTTAGTGTAGATGGCCACAACACAGACTGTAGCATGCTCCTTGCCATTCCTTTCTAACATCCTCTAGGATTGTGCTCCCTCAGTACATCATCCATCATTTCAATTTAGTGGTTGAATGAGTTGTCAATTACAACCTGAGCCACTTTTCTAATTAGGATGCCTATATGTTGCCAGATAGAGAAGAGTCATCCTAAACAAGAAGCAGATATTTACCTGGTCTTCATCCAAATGGAAAGATTATTGAATCAGAGATTCATACTGGACTTCCTTTTTTCCCTTTCTGCTCCCTGCCTCCTCTTCCTTTTCTTTTTCTACACCAATGTGTAGAAAAAAATGTTCATTCTGATGAACTTGCCCAAGTGATCTACCATTTCCTAAATGGTCAACAAGAGACCTTGAACCTGGCCATCTCTAGCATGAATTGCCCTTATTTCTTCTAATGCTCCAGCTGCTCCAGTTTCTCCTGGCCCTTCAGTTCCAGTTGCCGTTGTTCCCTCTGGCTCTTCAGTTCCAGCTCCTGGTACTTCCTCAGGTATTGGTACTCTGGCTATTGCTCACTTCCCAGCCTCCCAAGTCCTATATGTTGGGGGAAATTGACTTCTGCTGCCAGATCTGGATCTGTCATTCCTTTTGATTATTCTCAGAGATTACCTACACAAGGGGCTTGGTCCTCCAGCTTGGGAGTCTTCTCTTTGGCTTTTGGTCTCTCTGCAAATCTAATTCTGCCATCTTAGCTTCTTTAATGAGTTTTCTAATTTTTTTGTTCTTAATTCAATTAATTTTGAGCATTTGTGAATTGCTTGGTAGTGTACCAACCACTGATATTTTTCTCTTTGGCAGTTTTACTAATGCATTCCATGTATTCTAACTGCCTTAATGTCTGTCTATAAAAACAAAGTAATTATTATGACAGGTTTCTATGATCATGGAACAGTGGAAGGAGAAAGACTTTAGAGACCATCTAGTCCAGCCTCCTTGTTTTATATTTAGAGAATCCAGACCAAGAAGGGTAAAATGAGTTGCCTAAGTCACATAGCTTATTGGTGGCAAAGCCAAACATTGAATTTTGGTCTCCCTGATTTCACATCCAGTGTTTTGATTCTTTGTGGTGAGGATTTAACTCTGTGTTTACCACTATTGTCAGTCATAGCTGCAAACTTTCAAGTGAGGAATAAAGTGCCTAAGTGGTCCTTGCCAAGGAGCAATAGAATCACAGGGACACTGGGACTTGGGGAACCATCTGATTATTGGGGGGTTTCTTTAGATTTTTTTTAACATATAATTGGAACACACCTAGTATTTTAAAGAACATGCTCTTGAAAAGATGAAAAGAGTTTCTCCCGGGAGGCGGAGGCTGCAGTGAGCCGCGATCGCATCACTGCACTCCAGACCGGGCGACAGAAAGAGACTCTGTCTCAAAAAAAAAAAAAAAAAAAAAAAAAAAAGAGAGAGAGAGCGAGAGAGAGAGAGAAAGAAAAGAGGTTCTCATGTTTTAGTATTATACTGAATTACTTGAGACACTTGTAACAAAAGTACAGAGGCTCAGAGCTCAGGCCTTGCCTAGACCTGCAACCAGAATCATGCAAGGTAGGGCCTGAATTTTAAGGTTTTCCAGGTAGTCCTGGTATGCTTTATAGGAAAGAACCACTGCTGTGAAGTCTAGCAGTGTTTCTCAAAATGGGGCACCTATTTAAAAGTCAGATTTCTGGGCCTCATTCCCAGAACTACTATCCTAGAATTTATCGGGATGGAGCCCATCTTTAGGCTCCCTTGTGAATGTTATGTCCATTAAAATATGAAAAAACACTGGTCTAGAATATTTTAAGTCATTAACCAAAAAAGCCTAGAGCAGTGGCTTTCAAATGTATTTGTTCATGCCCCTTGGTAAGAATTACATTTTACATAATGATTCAGCAAATCCACATAACTAAAACAAAAGTTTCACAAATCAATATTTATCTTACCCGGTGCACTGAACTCTGATATTTTCCATTCTAATTCATCCTATGTCAATTTTTAAAGTAGGTAATCAAAACTCACTAAATTCATTTTTAAACTCATAGCTCACTCTATTTTGAAACACTGAGTATTGAGATGTGCTTGTTAATTTTATCTATCATAGATTTAAAACTTGTCTAATTCTTCTACTTTTTCTAGTTATTTCTGTAACCCAGTAACACCTGCTAGGATTGTTTACCTGTAAGGAAGGTCCACTTTTGTCACAGTCATACAGTACTGCCACTGTGTAAAAGTAGACTTCCCTTGTTCCCTGGGCATGGGAGATCTTGCCACCTCCATGATGATGTCACTAATGGCTTGTATCAATCACAGTGTAAATAATAGAAAATTCTATTTCAACTAAATGAAGTTTCAAGCAGGGGGCAGTTCTTTTGCTCATGGAAGCAGCAGTCTGACGGTAGCTAAGTTTAGGTGCTGTTTGATTCCAGACTCAGACAGTATCACCTGCATCCCCCTCAAGCCTGCCTTTTCTGGGATGGCTCCTGATGTGGCATATTCACCTCTCCCTTCATGAGGGCAGCAGGCCCAAGCCACACACTGCCAAGGTCAACTGAGAAGAGGGACTCTTGCAGACTGAGCACAAATCTCTTTGACCACATGTTGTCTCCTGATCCAGTCACTGGGGCCCAGACCCATTCCTGGAGCTGCGAGTAAGATCAAATCTCAGGCACACTACATGGCTGAGGATGAGGGTGGACTGATTTCCTAAAAAGAATTCGAAATACCTCTCCCCAACAGATGCAGGAGGAGTAGATACTGGGCAGCAAATGCAGATGTTATCTATCATAGGCCATATATTTTCATGGTCTTTCTCTTTTCCCTCCTGTTTTCTTGGTTGTGGTGAGTCTTTTCTTGCTGCTTTTCCCACCTACAGAAACCAGTATCTTGTCCTGAAGTCCCCAGTTTAAATCTTGTGGAAAGTAGCCACTGTCAAAATGAAGTGCAGGGCCCTCCAGGGAAATGACAGCATAAGTAATTAGAAAGAATTGATTAAAATTTACTATAGGAAATAACTGCTTTTTAGTGAAGAGAATGGAGTAATATAGAAGAGTTAACCAAACTACACAATGATTGCTAGCATTCAAATATGTGGTAGTGGGCAAGCTTGTATAGTCTTCCCTGGAGTCCTTTAAATAGACTATAAAACTGAGTCTTTTCAGGAGGTATCTGAGCAGTCAGTGTCCTAAAAATATCAAATGATCACAAATAGATTAAAAGTTATCAAAGTTTAAGTACAAAACTTAAATCTGGCGAATAAAGCTCAGCTGATTCTATTGGCTGCCTTTCACAATTACTTTATGTACTATTTAATGTTTCCTCTTCCTCAAGCCTACTATCATGAAGCAAAACAGAAATCCTTTCCACCAGGGGGTTAGAAAGTAGATAATAGCTACTTAGTAAAGATAATGTTGGTCCGTTAAAATGGAGATTTTTTTTTTTTTTATACTCCAGCAGAGAGAAAGAATGGTGCCTTTAAAAGTATTCTAATGATTCCGGGTCTAGCATACTTGGAAAGATTTCAATGTAAATAAGCATTTCATACATAACAGACGGAATCTTTTGTTTCCTTAATAACAGAATCAAGTTATCTACTTTGTCTTAGTCACAAATTGCTCCCTAGTTTGTTAAGATGCACACTTTATATATGGTATGATGATCCTGGGTTTTGCATTTTGTGCTACCAACTAGCCTGCCTAGCTTTTAGATATTCTCTGGCCTCATGTGTGCTTAGAAAATCTATATTCCAAATATTTTTTGTAGTTTTGTTCTATAAAAATAATACAAAATAAGCACTCTAAGGTTTGTATTATTCTCCTAACTTGGTCTGTAATTTTGCATAAAAGCTTTAAATCCTCTCATAAATTTATTTTTATCTAACAATATGCCCATTCATTTCTAATTTTCTAATTTCTATCTCTTAAAAGCTATAGCATTTAATTTCCTTATAGAAACTAATCCGTCTTTTATCCTTGATAGTGATTTCAGTAAGTTCTTATTTTTTAAATGAAGTTTTTCATGTATATTATTTTATTTTGGTCTATAGTGTGGCTTGATCTAAGAACCCAGTCTACTGTTGAGAGTCTTAGTAAAAGAATTCCAGGAAATAATAACTTCGTCAAGGTAAGAATTTCTTCAGAAGTATACTATAAGAATGTTTCTTTTTTTAAAAAAGTTTGCAGATTTCACTAGTAAGAAGCATCTTGTGGTACAATAGTTACTTGATACAATTTATAGAATCTTTTTCCCGGATAATTGAGGCCAGCTCAAGTCTTTACCTTCCCGTCTTTCTTGCTTTGTGGTGGATTGGAACAATGATACCACAAAATTGACAGGCTGGAAGAGATTATAATGCGTCCCAGTGGCTTAAGTCATACTTCCCAAGGGGTGCTTTTTTTTTTTTTGAGACGGAGTTTTACTCTTGTTGCCCAGGCTGGAGTGCAATGGTGTGATCTCGGCTCACCGCAACCTCTGCCTCCTGGGTTCAAGCAATTCTCCTGCCTCAGCCTCCCGAGTAGCTGGGACTACAGACACGTGCCACCGTGCCCGGCTAATTTTTTGTATTTTTAGTAGAGATGGGGTTTCACTGTGTTAGCCAGGATGGTCTCGATCTCCTGACCTCATGATCTACCCACTTTGGCCTCCCAAAGTGCTGGTGGGAGGGGTGCTTTCTATAATTGAACTATGTTTTCCAAATCTATCCCTGTTTTTTTTACTGCCCATCAAAAAATGTTCTGGCTGCTTTTGAGTTTTTAAACATCTGGATTCAGAGAGAGAGAAAGTAAAAGACACTTTAGCCCTTTATTGAACCCCTCTTCCACTTTGTTCATATGAAGAAGGCTAATAAAACTGCCTAATTTTCAGTCCTTATATAGATCCCTCTTCACATAAAGGAAGGGAGAGTGAATTTTTAAAATAGGCGAGGAATTTTTTTTAGCAAGGTCAAGGCCAAGTTCTAGCATCTAAAAGGAAGTTCCCTTTTTCTGTTTTTGTTTTTTGTGTTTTGTTTGTTGTTGTTGTTTATCCCCTTTTTATTTGTCAGTGGGATGCTTGTGTCACTTTCTTTTAAAACTATTGTTGAAATCCCATTAATTGCAGTAATCTGACCATTCCGTCCCCCCACAATAACTTCAGACTTGTCCTGAATAAATCATTTTCTATTCCATTCCCTTCATCACCCTGCCCAGTCCTCATCCTCACCTGCAGCTGCACTCTGCTTCGAGGGATGCATGCTTTTCTCTCCGATGTCATTTTAGGCAACTTTTACACTTTCTACCCCCATCATGAAAATAAGATATTATGTACTACCTCGCTATTGACTTTGTGAGATCTTCCCAGGTCATCTTTTGGGATGACCCTTGGTCCTTCAAAGTAAATAATATTTCCATAAAATATCTCCTTCCATTTTTTTTTTTTTTTGAGACAGGGTCTCACTCTGTTGCCCAGACTGGAGTGCAGTGGCACAATCTCTGCTCACTGCAACCTCTGCCACCCGGGTTCAAATATCCTCCTGCCTCAGCCTCCCCAGTGGCTGAGATTACAGGCAAGCACCACCAAGCCCGGCTAATTTTTTTTCTATTTTTAGTGGAGGCAGGGTTTCACCATGTTGGCCAGGCTGGCCTCAAACTCCCGACCTCAGGTGATCTGCCCGCCTCAGCCTCCCAAAATGCTGGGATTATAGACGTGAGCCACCGCGCCCGGCCTGCTTCCATTCTTTTTGTGCATTGATTTTTTTTTTTTTTTAAGAAAGCTAGAAAACCTTGAGTTAAGATTTTTAATTTACAGGTTGCATTAAAGTATTAAATCCTTTGGTTTGAGTTTTCTTACAAAACCATACTCATATGAGATATGAGGGAAAAAGTTATCACTTTCTGTAGTTAGGTGATAAATAAGAATAGAGATGGGGAGGGGAAACATAGTTGCATTATTTTTGTATATGTATTTTCTTTTTCTTTTCTTTTTTTTTTTGAGACAGTCTCGCTCTGTCACCCAGGCTGGAGTGCAGTGGCGCCATCTTGGCTCACTGCAAGCTCCGCCTCCTTGGTTCATGCCATTCTCCTGCCTCAGCCTCCTGTGTAGCTGGGACTACAGGCGCCCGCCACCACGCCCGGCTAATTTTTTGTATTTTTAGTAGAGACGGGGTTTCACCATGTTAGCCAGGATGGTCTCGATCTCCTGACCTCGTGATCCGCCCGCCTCGGCCTCCCAAAGTGCTGGGATTACAGGCGTGAGCCACTGCGCCTGGCATATTTTCTTAACTAGTTAACTTTAACCAGCCTTTATATACATTTAGTGTTTAATATACTAACCACAAATGAGTTGAGTTTGACCCATTCTCAAGGAAGATTGGTAAGCACATACGTGTTTCATTTTTACCTATTAATCTTTCTTCAGTTCACATTCCCTCTGTTTAATATATTTGCTAAATTTAGGCAACTGCTGTTTTAGATAGAGTAATTCTGTGTTGCTTTATTTTTTATTTTTTATTTTTTTTGAGACAGAGTCTCGCTCTGTCATCCAGGCTGGAGTGCAGTGACGCGATCTCAACTCACTGCAACCTCTGCCTCCCAGGTTCAAGTGATTCTCTTGTCTCAGCTTCCCAAGTAGCTGAGATTACAGGTGTGCGCTACCATGCCCAGCTAATTTTTATATTTTTAGTAGAGACGGGGTTTCACCATGTTGGCCAGGTTGGTTTCGAACTCCTGACCTCAAGTGATCCACCTGCCTCAGCCTCCCAAAGTGTTGGGATTACAGGCATGAGCCACCACACCTGGCCCTGTGTTGCTTTAATTGGCATAGCTTTGAGCTCTACTTTAGTGTCTACTAATTTCATGTTATGTTATTTGAACATGTGTGTGTATATATGTAAAATGTATTATTAAGTCTTATTGTTTTAAAAGTTTTCTGGTTTTGATCATTAGTTTATGATTTGGTATACTCTCTGATTTTTAATAGTTAAAATGTCATTTTTATGGAATATAAAATAAACAGCATAGTTTTGGGCTAGGTTCTACATACAATACTAATTTATTGCAAAAATCAACATCTACATTGTCACTATCTAATTACAGGATGTTGTGTCATTTAATTTTCTCTTTACCTTGCTACGTGGATGCCCTTTGAACTATAAACATGTCACCCTAATCTTTGTTCATGAACATGCTTTCCTGTGCCATGAGACAGGAAAAGTATTTTTATTCATAATACTATGGGATTGCCTTCAGGGTCTTTGAATATTTTGTGATTTGTTGAGTTCTTTTGTTTGGTGGTTTTGTTTTAAACTGTTACACATTTCATTTGCTAACTGAACTTCACAACTGTTTTAGTCCAAGACAGGCCTTCCACTTAGCACTTACTTCAGTGCAGTGAAACTTCGTTGGCTCCTTGACAATGTGAGAAAAGTTCAAAAGGCCGTTGAAGAAAAACGAGCTCTTTTTGGGACTATTGATTCATGGCTTATTTGGGTATGTTTAAATATAATGGATATATAGAGAATTTTTTCAGAAATTTTTTCTAGACTGCCTTGCCTATTGTTTTCTACTAGCAGGTCAGACTTTTTAATTAGCAGCATTATGATGAAAAACCACTGAAGAAGCAACAGGAGAACATTTCAGCTTCCATTCGAGAAGCATTTTTGCCTACTTCCTCTTTATTTTTTCTTGTCTTACTTCAGTGAAAATGAAGGATAATTACCAAAACTTTATCTAATATCTATTATCTTTAGGATCAGTAATTTAGGTACCCTTTCCCTATTGTCTGTTATATACTCCTTTCCCACTAGCCATGTCTTAGACACAATAACTATTTAGCAGGATAAAATACCTAGAGTACTTTTATCTTTTGCTTTCAACATTACACAACTGTCTCTTGTATAATCAATCCATAATATGAAACTAAATCATACTGGAAATTTCTATTTAGAATCTTTTTGCCTAAGCTGAACACACAGCAATCATCAACCTATGGCCAATCTTGTTTCTACTATACTCACATATTCTTTCTCCCCACAGATAATTTTAAAACAAATGCCAGACATTTCATTTTATTTGTAAATATTTCAGTAAGTATGTAATGATCTTTTTCAACATTCAAGGGAATGTCAAGGAAATATTGTCCCCACTCTCACTTGCCAGATCCACAGAGCAGGTCTTTCAGAACCCATATCAGAAAGAGGCACCTTCTTCACCTCTCCATGTGCTTGACCAGGGCAGAACGTGCTTTGTGTTCATGGCCAGCCATTTTCACGTGTGTCAGTCACAGTTGAATGAGTACCTTTGACAATTGCATCAAACCAGAGTAAGGCAAGATGTAGAAACTGTGAGCTGTAGGAGACTCAAGGGAGCACATTTTGGCTATATCCCACTAGATGCTGTTTATCGACCTGTGTTCCTTTCCTACCTCTTATTGCTTCCATGTAAAGGAAGGCAGCAGTGCCTTCAGTTCAGGCATGTGGGTATACCTGAGAAAGAAAGTTTTAAACTCTCCTTTCAGGATCTATGCTTAGGTGAGTGTAGACAGCATGATGTGAATTGTTATTTAAACAACAACAGCAACAACAAAAAATACCAAAGAGATAACAACAGCACACAATTCTCTAATAATCCTTATGAGGCAGATATTTCAATTTATTTCATCTTGCCGAATTTAATAAGAATCTGAGTTTTCTAAACATAATAGGATGAAAACAAAACTGATTTTTTATTTATCCATCAAGTAACTGGAATTGTGCTGATAAGGTGGCCACTAGCCACATTTGGCTATTGAGCACTTGAAATATGATCAAATTGAGGTTTGCTGTAAGCATGGAATATACACCAGATTTCAAAGACTTACTACAGAAAAAAGAAGGTAAAAAATGTAATGTTCCATTCCTTTGCTTTGTGTGCTCTGCTGATTATGACCCTTAACAATGTGTAAATTAAATTGCAAATAAGTACAAATTTAACCTGACTTTTTTACTCTGCCTAGAGTTTGACAGGAGGAGTCAATGGAGGTGTCCACTGTACAGATGTAACAAATGCAAGTAGGACTATGCTTTTCAACATTCATTCTTTGGAATGGGATAAGCAACTCTGCGAGTAAGTTCTGTTTTGCTCTAAATATCGTTTTCCCAATACACTACCTATTTATAACCGAAATCTTACTATTTTCAGATGTCAGTAGGGTACCAAAATTTAACTGTTGATATTTCAACTACAATATGCAAATCTATGTTGTGTGTTTTTTAAAGAGAGACTATTATTGCATATATAATAAACAGGCCAAGTTAATTATTCTTCACGGAAGTTTGGATAGCTTCCTTTATAAAATGGAAGTTCCTTTATAAAAGTACTTTGATTTCTGTGTGCTTTCTAATTTTTATTGATTGGCTTGCATAAAGTTAGAATGTTAAATATCTAAGAATACAGCTATGTTCTGTTGGCTTACGTATTTATTGCTATCTAACTCCATGCTCAAAAACATCCATTTCTAATTGTTATTTATGCTTTTTGCATTTAAATACATATAAATGTTTCTAGATGTCTATTTAAAACAGTGTTAAATACCCAGTCTTCTTGTTTTTCAGATTTTTTGGAATTCCAATGGAAATTCTTCCAAATGTCCGGAGTTCTTCTGAGATCTATGGCCTAATGGTAAAAAACAAACAAACAAACAAAAAACACACAAAAAAAACAAAAAACAAAAAAAACCACCTAATAATTAAAGTTTTTTTATTAGAAAACTTTACTATTCATAATTCAAAAGTCAACTGTGTTATGTTTTGTAACTTAAAAACTCTACAGTCCTTATCAATGGATTTGCATTTATAAACTTTAATTGGTTTTTCTTTGAGTATTATTATTTTTAAAGAATTGATGGGATACTCTAACTTTAGATGTTGGCATGAGCCAATTTATTCTTTGAATCCAAATAACTGTTTGGGAGCTGTGGTGTCTGCTTTTAATTTACCGGAGAGACTCTGCATATTTAGTAGTGTTCTTTTTCCCGTTGAATCTTTTTTATGGCCAAGCTATGTTATATATTAGATTCTTTGTCTGCCTGAGCAAAATTTAGCAAAGAAACTGAAAGCAAAGAGTCTGTTTCTGATCTGGGATTGCTAATTAAACTAGTTTCTGTAATGGACATTTTTACTTTTGATTTCACTGAAATCCAGTAAAGACATAGCTTCAGCAAAAGTGTGCCTAGCATCATTAAGAGTCTGTGGTTAAACATCAGGAATGAAAACCTCTAGGAGGATTTGCACTGGTGTTTCAGCACAAAAATCTGGAATTTATGATAAGACTCAGGAATAAGTCTGATAAATTACAAAAAGTATTGCTTAGACATTTCGTGAAAGATATGAGAAACTTCACTTACAAAGTTAATAATAATATAGATGAACACTAAGTGCTCTGGATAAAGCTTGAGCAAGAATTTTTAACTGTTTCATTTATAATAAAGCTTTTTAAGGCAACATAGAATTTCTTAAGGGAGCCATAGTCACTGCTTATCTACAGTAAAAATGCTTTGATCATTTCATGGCTGTCTGCAAACTGACTTGGGTCAAGGAAAAAGAAACGATGCTTGAGAAATAGTTTCAGAGGATGGTTAGAAAAAAAACATTGAACTGGCCTAGTTTTCTCTTGTATTTAAAATATTATGCTTCTATCCTTCTTTTTCCCCCTTGCTGACTATAGAAAATCTCTCATAGCCTGGTGAGTAGGTTGCCCACCAATTATGTACCCATTCATTTGGAAAAGATACAGTGCACTTCCATTTATTTTTAGACAAGCAGAAGTCCATTTACTAAACATATATATCTAGAATTTCCATGACCTTCCAAATTATTATGAGCTCTAGTCAGATTTTAATTTAAAAAAAAACTTAATCTTGTTTGTTTTTAAAGAATAATGTTCTAAAATAAAAGACTAAGGTAGTTTCCTGGAATGAGAGATTCTGATATTCTCATAAAGTACAACTGTGATGTGCTTTGGGCTTTACCATAATAGGGCAATTAGATAGATATAGTTTGAAATGTCTATTTTAAATGATATATTGACCACCTTTCCAGACTAGTTAGTTGGAAATGCACTGTTACTTTTTCTGCATGCTTCATCAAGGATGCTCCAGGAGGAGCATCAGAGGTCCCTCCCTCTGAAGAAAAAAGAGCACTTTACATGCCTGAACACACATTGTAGATCCTGTTGATAGTTTGTTAATTTTGCAAGTATAAGCAAAGACTTCTTGTAATACTTAAATATATCAAGATATATAGCCTCTAGGTTTCCTATAGATTCACTTTAAGCCTTTTATGAAATTTACCCTTTACTTAATATCCAGGTTCAGATTTTCAAAGAATATATACAGTGAATGAAAATAGCAGGTTTTGCTGGGCACCGTGGCTCACGCCTGTAATCCCAGCACTTTGGGAGGCCGAGGCAGGCATATCACGAGGTCAGGAGATCAAGACCATCCTGGCTAACATGGTGAAACCCTGTCTCTACTAAAAATACAAAAAAATTAGCCGTCTGCCGGGCGCGGTGGCTCACGCCTGTAATCCCAGCAATTTGGGAGGCTGAGGTGGGCGGATCACAAGGTCAGGAGATCCAGACCATCCTGGCTAACATGGTGAAACCCCATCTTTACTAAAAATACAAAAAAAATTAGCCGGGCCTGGTAGCGGGTGCCTGTAGTCCCAGCTACTTGGGAGGCCGAGGCAGGAGAATGGCATGAACCTGGGAGGCGGAGCTTGCAGTGAGCCGAGATCGCGCCACTGCACTCCAGCCTGGGCGAGAGGGAGACTCCGTCTCAAAAAAAAAAAAAAGAAATTAGCCGGGTGAGGTGGCACATGCCTGTATTCCCAGCTACTCGGGAGGCTGAGGCAGGAGAATCACTTGAAGAACCCGGGAGGCAGAGGTTGCGGTGAGCCAAGATGGTGCCATTGCACTCCAGCCTGGGCAACAAGAGTGAAACTCCATCTCAAAAAAAAAAGAAAAAAGAAAAGAAAATAGCAGGTTTTGAATTAACCAGAAAACATGAAAGAAAGAAAGTGATACCAGCTATCTAGAGGACATTTTCTATTTTGTAAAGAGTTTCTACATTTATGCTATTATTTCTTCATTATCATAGCTATGTGAGGTGAATTCTATTCTTGCCCTCACTTTAACAGATGGGATATCTAAAGCTCCCAGAGCCTGGGAGACTTGCTCATACATGGCAGACCAAGGAGTCAGGTCCAAAACTTTAGTTTGGTGCTCATCCTAGTACATCACCCCTACTTCAGGGATTTTATATATATATACACACACACACACACTTTTTTTTTTTTTTGAGATGGAGGCTCACTCTGTCACCCAGGCTGGAGTGCAATGGCACAATCTTGGCTCACTGCAACCCCGCCTCCTGGGTTCAAGCGATTCTCCCACCTCAGCCTCCTGAGTAGCTGGGATTACAGGTACCCACCATTATGCCCGGCTAATTTTGGTATTTTTGTGGAGATGGGGTTTCACCATGTTGGCCAGGCTGGTCTTCAAGTCCTGACCTCAGGTGATCCTCCCACCTCGGCCTCCCAAAGTGCTGGGATTACAGGCATGAGGCACAGTGCCCGGCCAGGGATCCTGTTTCTTAGTTCTCCTAATTCCTTAATATCATTAAATATTGCCTTGAGTTAATGTGTTTTTTTTTTAAATTAAGGTTGTAAAGCCTACAATCAGCCACTGAAATCTCATTTTTCTTCCTAGAATGCTGGCCATCATGATCAAAATAAAAACCAGTATTTATGACATAAATTAACTGTTGCTTATCTAAATTTGAAGAAAGATGTTTGCTATGAACAAATAATATACAATACCTGAACACTCTTGTGTTTAGAGCAGCTTGAGTAGAAAGAAAAGTTGCTAAAATATGGCCTTGCAAAATAAATATGTTTCATACTGGTTTGATAGCTATTGGAAGAATATATTAGTCATTTCTTAATAATGGCAATAATAGCAAAGTACTAATGAACTTGAGCAATCACGTAGCCCAATCTCCATTTTGTAGAGAAATAATGTGATGTATTGAGAGGTTTCAACAGCCTCCTAGTAGATTAATACTAACTAACTAACCAAGAGTAGAGCCCTCATTTACTGGCTCCCAGTCTAACGTTTTATGTTCATTCTCCAGTGCCACATCTCTTCCTGTCATTCTAGGAATACTTGTAGTATCTGTCTCTTTATCATTCATTTAGTCGAAATGCTTTCTTTGTCTTGTCTGCTCACATCCTCTGGCACATTGCTACTTGTGTTCACTCTTGTTGCAGTTATGTTAGAGCCAAAATTTTGTGACTATTCATAATCCTTTTTTAAAATTTTATTAGAAAGCTGGGGCCTTGGAAGGTGTGCCAATATCTGGGGTAAGTTTCATCACCAAGTATCTCCCCATCCCCACCTTTTTCCATGTTATGGCTTTCCTCCTCTTAGTTCATCAGTGTGCCTCTTTTTAAACTAGGGAAAACAAGTAAAAGTTGCAAAATTGGCTAATTCTTGTTCTTACATGTCATACTGTGGGCCATTGAGAATCTTTTGAATAAATTAATTTTAACTCTCCCTTCCCATACCTATTATCTTATATATTAACAAATGTTATTAACAAATGGGGAAAATGGCCAAATGGAGAAAATGCAAGGAAATAGACAGTTCATTCTCTGATAAATAAAAAATGAAAAATATATCCTATGGCTCTTCTAAAAAGGAAATTAATACTATTGTATTAGTCAGTGTTCTTTATTGTCATTTATACTTTCAGTGTTTAGGAGACCAGTCTGCTGCATTGGTGGGACAAATGTGCTTCCAGATTGGACAAGCCAAAAATACGTGAGTTTAAGAAACAGACTTAAAAACCAGTGCTGTTTTGTTTTTTCTACTTGGTGCTTTGAATAAGGAAAAGCTTTTGAAGTTCATCCAGGATGAAAATCAATAGCTTAATAGCTCCAATATGCATATATACACTTTTTACCATTTTTTATTATCTTTAAATAAAATACAAAATGCCATACATATGCACACTGATGAAGCTTACAAAGACCTTAATTTGTAGGCTGGGCGCGGTGGCTCACGCCTGTAATCCCAGCACTTTGAGTGGCCGAGACAGGTGGATCACCTGAGGTCGGGAGTTAGAGACCAGCCTGACCAACATGGAGAAACCCCATCTCTACTAAAAGTACAAAATTAGCCAGGCATGTTGGTGCATGCCTGTAATCGCAGCTACTCGGAGGCTGAGGCAGGAGAATCGCTTGAACCAGGGAGGTGGAGGTTGCCGTGAGCCGAGATCACGCCATTGTACACCAGCTTGGGCAACAAGAGCGAAGCTCTGTCTCAACAACAAACAAATAAAGAAAACCTTAATTTGTAAAATTCATTACCTTTTGTATCCTAAAAACTAAATTTTGGTTCAAAGTATTCTTGCCTTTTTGGGGAGATTGGTGGGGTGGTGAGAGGGATGGGAAGAAGTGAGGAAGAGCCATAATATATAGTTTTTGGCATATTAAGTCTTTCTCACTAACTGTAAAGTTATATTTTTGTAGGATTTTCAAGGTTATTTTCCTGGCATTGTGCTTTCTCTCCATTATCTGAAGTTTCTCCTTTGACAAGAAGCAGAAAGAATGATAGAAGTAGAGATTTGGTATATTTTTCTCTCAATCTCATCTTCTTACTACTCACACATGCAGAGTCTAGAACAAGCCCCATATCTAAGAGTAATAAGAAGATGACTCCCACTTTAGGATGAGAAAATGGATACTCAAGGAGCTTGCCTAAGGTCATAGCCTTGACACAAAAGCAGAACCAGATCTCAAGGCCATGCCTTCTGAGTCTGAATCTGGCACTCTTTCTTTCTGTTCCACCAATCATTATACTTATTTGAAGGTAATCTTCTTATTTATTTATTCATTTTTATTTTTTATTTTATTTTTATTTTTATTTTTATTTATTTATTTATTTTTTGAGATGGAGTTTCGTTCTTCTTGCCCAGGCTGGAGTGCAATGGCGCGATCTCGGCTCACTGCAACCTCCGCCTCCCAAGTTCAAGCGATTCTCCTGCCTCAGCCTCCCGAGTAGCTGGGATTACAGGCATGCGCCACCACGCCCAGCTAATTTTGTATTTTTAGTAGAGACGGAGTTTCTCCATGTTGGTCAGGCTGGTCTCAAACTCCTGACCTCAGGTGATCTGCCCACCTTGGCCTCCCAAACTGCTGGGATTACAGGCGTGAGCCACCGCTCCTGGCCAAGGTAATCTTTTAAATATTAAAAAAGCTACCTGCCAATTATATGTATTCATGAACAAAATTAAATATGCCTCAAAAGCTGAATTAATACTGACAATTATAACACAAGCTTAGCCAATGGCTATTGTGTTACCTATAATGTTTATGTGCTTTAAACACGTGATATCATTTAATCCACATATAGATCCTATTATTGCCATTTTATAGATCAAGAAACTGAGAATTAAAGAAAAAAATTTATGCAACAGCATACAACTAGTAAGTGGGAGATGCAATATTTGCACCCAGATCCATGTCATTCCTTAGCCAGGGTTCTTAACCTGTGTACTATACTACCTCCTGTATGGAAAAGATTTCCATACAACTGGCAAGAGGCTACATTTAATTGGTTCTTTTCTTGAGGATTTCCTAATTATCTCATCAATTTTAACTTCAGTGGTTAAGTTCTTCCTTTGTGAATAATGGAATGTGTAACATTTCTAGATTAAACGTTCTTGTAGTCTAGCAGGGTCAGTGGCTCTCATGCAAGAGTGTGACATTATTTGTGTGAGAGTTTTTTGAGGAGGAGGGATATGGGAATTCTTTGCAGGTCATGGCAATCTGAGGTTACATGACCAAGAGCATCTGAGTCAGCCTGAGTCTGGAAACATTCTTGGAATCTGGGTTCCAGGCAGCTGGAATCAAGTGCCATGAGAAACTTTGAAGCAAAGCTGTTGGGTTTCAATGGGAGGAAAGAAAAATCACAAGAGATTATCTTAGTAATGAGATGCTTTGAAAAATGAGCAGTATTGGAGGGTACAGGGAACACTGAACAAAGATACGTATGGGGAATAGAAGACTTCATTTAGAGAATGTAGAGAACATTAGAGTAGGGAAGTGACAAAAAATATAAAGCTAGGATCATGTTGTGAAGCCCTATATTTCAGGCTAAGGAGCTTTTCTTGATAGGCAATAGGAAACTTTTGAAGGTTTATGAGCTGGTGTTCAGAGATGACTGGACTTGTCAGTAGCAGTCTTGGGTGAAAGTGAGGAAAGACTAGAGGCCAAGACGCCATGGAGGAAGCCACTATAGTGTCCTGGTAATGAGCACATGGGCTCAGAAGGATGGAGACAGAGAGGGAGGCCATGAGTGAATGTGCATGGCACTGCAGAGGAGAAAGGGAGGGGAAGTATGTATGTCATCTAGGTACCTGGACCCTGTGGTTAGGCTTAGCCAAAGTAAGGAAAGGGTCCAAGTGGAAGAATTTCTGTTCAGAGCGTGTTTGTGGTGCTGGCAGGCTGTATGTTGCACACATTTGGAAATGTGGAATAAGTTCAGTATAAAAATAGAAATTTTTGGCCAGGCTCAGTGGCTCATACCTGTAATCCCAGCACTTTGGGAGGCCAAGGCAGGTGGATCACTTGAGGTGAGGAGTTTGAGACCAGTCTCGCCATCATGGCAGAACCCTATCTCTACTAAAAATACAAAAATTAGCTGGGTGTGGTGGCGAGTGCTTGTAATCCTAGCTACTCAGAAGGCTGAGGCACAAGAATTGCTTGAACCTGGGAGGTGGAGGCTGCAGTGAGCCGAGATTGCATCACTGCACTCCAACCTGGCTGACAGAGTGAGACTGCCTCAAAAAAAAAAAAGATGGAAATTTTAGAATTTCCCTAGATAGAGGGGTTTTTGAAGCAACAGAAGTAGATGAAATTACCAAGAAAAAATATAAAAGTAGAGGAGATATTTACACAAGTAGAAGTAGCAGGCACGGGGATGGAGAAGTCAGAAAAACAATGCAGTTATCATTTTTTGTTTTATATATATATATGAGATAGGGTCTTGCTCTGTCACCTAGGCTGGAGTGCAGTAGTGACATCCCAGCATACTGCAACCTTGACCTCCTGGGCTCAAGTGATCCTCCCCACTCAGCCTCCTGAGTAGCTGATACTACAGGTGCATGCCACCACACTCAGCTAATTTTTAAATTTTTTGTAGAGATGGGGTCTTACTACATTGCCCAGGCTGTGTCAACTTCCTGGGCTCAAGCAATCCTCCTGCCTCAGCCTCCCAAACTACTGGGATTATAGGCATGAGCCACTACACCTAGCCTGAAATTATTCATTAGTGTGGAAATCCAAGGTAGAGATATTTATGAGGGAGGCATGGTCAGTAGCGTAAAACATTACTAAGAGGTCATAGAGGCTGAGTACCAAGAATGGACCATTATACATAGAAGTTAGGTCTTCATTTGGTCACTTTTTTTTTTTTTTGAAATAGAGTCTCGCTCTGTCACCAGGGTGGAGTGCAGTGGCATGATCTCAGCTCACTGCAACCTCTGCCTCCCAGGTTCAAGCAATTCTCCTGCCTTGGCCTCCCGAGTAGCTGGGATTACAGGCACCCGCCACCACACCCAGCTAATTTTTGTATTTTTAGTAGAGACAGGGTTTCACCATGTTGGCCAGGATGGTCTCGATCTCTTGACCTCGTGATCTGCCCACCTCGGCCTCCCAAAGTGCTGGGATTACAGGCGTGAGCCACCGTGCCCGGCCATTTTGTGACTTTCAAGAGTGAAGTTGTACTAGAATGCTCAAGATAGAAGCCTGGTTGCAAATGGTCAAAAGAGATGTAAGCAGGTAGGAAATCGAAGACATGTGCTTTGCAAAAATACAACCATCCAGAAATGGTGAGAGAAGGACATAGTTTGTGAGGTTAACAGGATTATGTAACATTTTGGGAATTTTGTTTGATTTTGTTTGTAAGTTATGGTAAGACCAGAGAATGTTTCTTTGGAGTCTGAGCGGAGAACAGATGAAAGTTGTAAAATAAACGGGGGATAAGTGATGGGCAAGACCAAGTAAGAGGTTAGAGAGGTTGGGATTGAAAATTTAGTTAATTTCTCCCAACCTCAGCAGGGAGAAAATGACAGTCAGCTCAGAATTCAATGAAAAGCCCATCTCTGTTTCAGAGTGGGGGAAGAAATTATGGATGATTCTAATTTTTCTTTCAGCTTAGCTATATTTTCCAATTCTTCTAGAATGTAAAAATTATTTGAACATTAAATTTTATTTTTCTGAAAGAGCACCTGAGATAGCTGTCTCATTTGTCCAGTAGTGCTGACTGGGTGTGACAAAGTTTTTTACCTCCCTCACAGCTTCCTCTGGGGTCAAGCCCCCTGCCCCTATGCGCCATCTTCGTCACAACTCTCTGGGCTGCTCAGTCCTGATGTGATAGTCATGAAGGAGAGCAAGCAACTTTTACCTTTGTAGAAGTTAAAAAAGTGAGACATCTTTCTGGGATGTTTGAACACAGTACAGTGTTCTGTGAGTACAGTGTACAATGAGGAAGGCGAGGTAGATCACGTAAATGCTGAAAGCTCCATATGTGCTTGATGACTGGGAAGAAAGAACAATAAAATTTAAGAGGAAAATACTTGCCTGTATACTGCTTTAAAAGCTGTGGCCTAAATATAGCAAAGAAGTCTCTTCATATTTGCTAATACTCATTAATTGCTTATTAAGTATACTCACTTAAGAATTCACTTTTATTAAGTGCCTTGAGTCTTCTCATCAATTTTGCACTAAGACGCGTATGCAACTGTTCAGTATAGTGTTTATATGGATGCTAAATTGGTACAGATTTCTCCTTTAAAAAGCATGAAATAGATAATTAACTTCCATTTTTATGAATATTTATCACAGTAGATTAACTTGAAATATATAACTTTTTCAGTGTGCGGCAATAAAACGGTATAGTGATTTTGTGTTTTAGTTTGTGAATGTATTACCTGTACCTAGTGTTATTTGACAAGTATCTTTACAAAATTAGATATTAGTCCCATGCTACTTGAATTTGTCACCTGCTCATCAAGCAGGCCAAGAATATATCTGGGTGAGAAGAGATAGACTATCCTAGGCTAATCCTTATTCAGAACAATGGTACCTGGAAAAATGTCAGAAAACAATTTCCCTTGGTTTTGTGTTTGTTGCACAATCAAAATGCAGCTGACGGGATCTGTTGAGTTAGTGCTGACTGGTAGTAGCTTCTTCTGGGATCCTTCTGCCAGCTCCTGGACTGAGCACTGTCCCATCTTTCAGTTGCTGGAATGTCACCAGCACAGTTAGAACCCTGGTGGTGCAGGGCACAGCAGCAAGGCCCACGGGGAAGGAATGCTCAGCTTGGGCAGAGCCAAGCAAGGGTGACTGTAGCAACCTTGTTACCCCAAGCTTAACTGTTCCTCTGTGATCCTTACTGGTATCACTTTGGGCCACTTATCTGCCTGGCACATGTCAAAACTACCTATTAATGTCCAAGGGCCAGACTTGCTGCAGAGTCCAAAGTTTATATTGATAAGGCTGCCACAAAATAAATTCAGTTCTTCCGTATCAGCCATGTTACATTCTGGCTCTGATTATCAAAGGCAGACCTTAAATTGCCTTCCGTTCCATGCCACTCTTGTCCTAGCTTTCCAACTACACCCTCCCACACTCTGTATCCAGCCTCCCCACCCTGCCAGAAGATAGTGGTGTTTCTCATTTTATGACTGTATTAATGATAGAGCTAAGCTGGCTGTCAGTCATGATGCTTCACTCCACATGGATTAGTAGTAGCATAACTATGACAGAACTTAGAATTCGTTGTAATTCAGTGGTATTTTATAAACACAGCCCTGGCCTAGGACTGACTAAACACTAAATACTATATCTGCATTTTTCTATTAAGATTACACTGGCCAGGCACAGTGGCTTACGTCTGTAATCCCAGCACTTTGGGAGGCTGAGGTGGGTGGATCACGAGGTCAGGAGATCAAGGCCATCCTGACTAACACGGTGAAACCCCATCTCTACTAAAAATAGAAAAAATTAGCTGGGCGTGGTGGCACATGCCTGTAGTCCCAGCTACTTGGGAGGCTGAGGCAGGAGAATCGCTTGAACTCGGGAGGCGGAGGTTGCAATGAGCCAAGATTGCGCCACTGCACTCCAGCCTGGGCAACAGAGCAAGACTCCATCTCAAAAAAAAAAAAAAAAAAAAAAAAGATTGCACTAAGTACATTTTCTTCTAGGCTGATTTCTAAAACATTATTCCATGAAGATATATGATTTTTGTTAACTCTAGGAACTTTTATAAAACTATAATGACTTTTTTGGACTAAAGTATATGTCAGTTTTGATCATTTGTATTATTAATGTTTCATTATTTGCTTTCAATAAAATTGTCTTACTATTCATTCTCCCTTCAACTATAGGTATGGAACAGGATGTTTCTTACTATGTAATACAGGCCATAAGGTTGGTTTTTTAAATTTAAAAATTGATATAAAAGTCTTTAAGTTCATATAAATAATGCTTGAACATAATTTACTATTAAATAACTTTTAGTCTTTAGCTTTTACTTAATCTTTATCAGGGTTTAATTTAGAGCTCAATACAAAATTTGAATCTTTCTAATAAGAACCATTTTAGGCTCTTTGAATTTTATATGTGTGTTTTTGACTGTGTTGGTGGGAAATCTAGACTGAGACCTCGTCAAATTCTTAATGCAAATCTAATTTGAAACAACAAAAAACTTTATACAGCTTAAATGTGTTCTTAATTCTGATCATTTTGACTATAAAGATTTATTTTAAAAAATTGGTTTATTGATTACATTGTTTTGTACCTATGTTATTTTAATTTTTTTTTCTTTCCTGCAGTGTGTATTTTCTGATCATGGCCTTCTCACCACAGTGGCTTACAAACTTGGCAGAGACAAACCAGTATATTATGCTTTGGAAGTAAGTTCTTTTTAATCAATATGGATAATATGACAAACATTCAAAGCTAATAAAAATTACAGTGTTTTCTAACACTTTTCTGGTAAATCTTAATACAGGGGACTCAAAAAGTTCTGCTTTCTTGGCATTTGATTGCGTTGAAGGAACCTGAGACTGATCTAGGTGTCAGGACTCACAGGAGACCTTGATTAGATTGGTTCCTCAGTTCTTATGCCAATTAATCATGTCACCTTAGGCATATTACTTGACAGCTCTACAATGTAAGGTTTTTTTTTTTAATCTCTAAAGTTTAATTGGATTAACGTGCTCTCTAACATTTCTTTCATCTTGAAAATTCTTTGTTTTTACAAATAAAATGCTCCAGTGTTCCAAAGAGAACCCTGGGCACAAAAAGGCAGAACAACTCTCTTCACTTGTCTCCTCACAAAAATAAATTTTGTGTAACATTTTGATATAGAAAAGAAAGTGAGGAGATTTATGCCACTTATCACTGGAAACATTTGTTTCAAACATTTTTGTATGTTACAGTAGGAATACGCCAGCCTAAGCCTATAGGATATGGTAAGTTAGTGTTAGAAACATTTATTTATAAAGTCAAAGAAATAATATTCTTTTTGTAAAATTAGATACATTTCTTATAAGCATTTCTATATAATTAATTTTGAAATGGCTACCTTATAATGCACAAGTATACACTTGATCTGCAAACTCATTGAGGCTCATTTTTTGGAGTGCCTGATAATAATTTGGTCACAAGTTAAAGACTTCTAGTTAGAGTTAAAACATTTCATTAGTCATTATGCCTAGCACATGAAGAATATTAGTTTATTTCTATTTTTCTCCCTTCCCCAACCCATAAACACTATATTTCTCCCCAGCTCCTTTTCTATGGATGGAAGCATTTGTGAAAACTTAGTCTGTATATTAAATGTATCTTAACACTTCTCAGAACTTAAAATCCTACAAGCCCTCTCTCTCTCTACTTTCCCTCTGTGGAGAGTGCATAGCACAACACTAGGCACTTAGAATATGCACTTGATAAGTATTACCTGTAATATAATAAGAAGAATATGATTCTGCTTTTTTTCTTCTTGCATAGGAAACAATTAGTGCTTTAGAATACAGGTGCCTTAGACCTGGAACAGGCCTCAGGGACAGGGGTCACTCGGTCTTAACTCCCCTCCCAATATGAAAAACCTTCTCCTGTCTCCTTTACCAGTAGCCATCCAACTTCTATCTGAAGACAACACCGAGAGTTGCTTCTTAATAACACCTCTAGCACTGGACCTGCATTGGTCGTCAAAAGCGTTCCAACATTAGAGGCTGTGGTCAGTTTCTCTGGGTCTTCCTCCTCTAGGGTAAACCGACCCAATGCCTTGATCTCACATGGTTTCTGGATGCTTTATAGTTCTGAGCTCCCTTCATTGGGTGCATTGCAATTCATGTTGTTCAGAATGGAATATAATATTCTACATCTAATCTGACCTGTACTCAATCAATAGGATGATTTGTGCCTCTCCTACCATAAGCACTACTTTTGCTCCTCTAGCCTGAGAGTTCATTAATTTAGACTAATATTTATTAAATTAATATTTATTAATTAAAATAATTAATATTAATTTAGACTTCATATTATTGGCCCTGGGAGCATATGCTAAAAAACCTAGCTCGTTTTCAAATGAATCATTGTCAAACCAAGTCTGCTCCATTCTGTATTCGTGTACTTTTTTTGTTAAATCTAAATTCAGGTCTTTGTTTCTTCCTGTTTAATTTCATAATAGTGATTTTAGCCTATTCCTATATAGTCTGAATTCGTTTTCACACTTTACTGTTACTCTTTCAGTTTTGTCTCATCTAGAGATTTAACAAGCATATGCTTTATGATTTTGTTTCAATTTATGTAATGCTTTTAGATGCTTGGAATTGTAAAAGCTGAGAGAGACGCTAGATCATATGACAATATACCCTCCTATCCCCTTGTTTTACACATGAGGAAACTGAGATTAGAAAAGCGAAATTGGAGTCCCTTGGCCAAGTAACTTATGACAACAGTAAGTAGCAGATCCAGATGCTTGGACATCAAAGCCTTGATGCCTAGGCCACCCTGCTGTACCATTTCCTTCCATGTAAGTCTGGAAGTTCTGGGCTCCAGTCTCCCAAGTCCAGTGTTGTCACTGCATCTAGCTTATGTCCCTTCCTTCATCTGCTAATCTAGCGGTCTCAGCAACAACAACAACACACATATGCATGCTAATATGTTAATGGTGTAGTTAGAATTTTTTTCTTTGTTTTCTTAATTTTTTTTTACAATTAACAAACATTTTTAAAAAATTAAACCAAACCAAAAAACAAGGGTGGGGAATAATGCTAGATTGGTAAAACTTTTTATCAGTAAACACATGCTAATTTCACTTGGTCATACTAATTCCTTTTTTTGTAAATGCTTACAAAGTATATATTTAATAATATTGTCTTTCATTTGATCGATTGTTGTTAGGCTTAGAAGTTGAAGACCGGAAAATTTTAGTCTTTATGCTCTTTAAAACCTAAAACTATAGCTACCCATCTTCAGTCTTTTAGTCTTTTTCCATTCTTCCTCTGCTGATTTGGGAGCAATAAGATACATTTCTATGTTTTTATTTTGGTGATTTTTTTTTCTTTTGTGTATACCCTTAGATTTTTAAGATATTGTTTAACCATGTATTTTTCTTTTTTTTTTTTTTTTTTGAGACGGAGTCTCGCTCTGTCGCCCAGGCTGGAGTGCAGTGGCGCAATCTTGGCTCACTGCAAGCTCCACCTCCCGGGTTCATGCCATTCTCCTGCCTCAGCCTCTCCGAGTAGCTGGGACTACAGGCGCCCGCCACCACACCCAGCTAATTTTTTGTATTTTTAGTAGAGACGGGGTTTCACCGTGGTCTCGATCTCCTGACCTCGTGATCCGCCCGCCTCGGCCTCCCAAAGTGCCGGGATTACAAGCGTGAGCCACCGCGCTCGGCCTAACCATATATTTTTCTAAGAGTGTATGTCATTGTTTGGTATTTTTAATCTCCCAACCATGATAAGGACCTCTAATATTTTATTCTACAGCCTCCATCACCAATTGTGTTATTTTGTTTAAAGCTTTCATTTCCCCCATTTTGTTCAACATGCAATAATTGCTATTGTTTTCTTTGCAGTCCACAGTAAATCATATTTATTGACTTATTTTTCTTAGTTTTCTGTGTCCAGTATCATTTCTTTGGTCTCACACCTTTTTTATTCCCACCTACTTTTTTTCCTTTTTTTTTTTCTTCTTTTTTTTTTGCTAAGGGGCATCCTTCTATAGTTCTTTTAATTTTAGTGTGGGATAGTAAGCCTATTCTTTTTAGGTTTGTCTTTATTTTGCCCTCACTCTGAGGATGAGTATAAAAGCCTATATTAACAATTGTTTTTCCCACATCCCTTCTGGCCATTTTCGATGCTGATGAGACCTCTGCTGTCAATATGTGGTTCATTTGTAGATAATCTGGTTTATTGTCTGGGAGTTTCTAACATTATCTCTTTATCATTGATGTTCTATAGTTTTACTATGATATGCCTGGGTTTGGATTTATTTTTATTTATCCTGTTAGGTACTTGGATCCAAGTCTGTCTTCAGATCTGGAAAGTTCTCAGCAATTATCTCTTCAAATATTGCTCCTCTACCATTACCTCCATCCTCTTCTGGAATTGCTATTGGATGAATATTGGAACCTTTCAACCCATCATCCATGTCTCTTAACTGCCCTTTTATATTTTTTTAATCTCTTTGTTTCTCTGTGCTGCGTCCCTGGTGAGTTTCTCAGTATCTACCTTCCATTTCCAAATTCTCTCTTTAAAACAAACAAGACAAATCATAAAAGCCTTTTTCGTATTGTGAAATATAAGACACATACAGAAAAATGCATTAAATATCAAGATACAACTCGAAAAATTATTATAAAGGCTCATGTAACTTGTTCCTAGAACGCTGCCAATCCCAAGAACCTCTATTTGCCCCACGATCACAACTTCCTCACTCTCCCTGAGATAAACATCAGCCTGACTTTTATCATAATCACTTCCTTACTTTTCTTTGTAGTTCTAACACTTAAATGTGCAGCCCTGAACACCAGAGTTTAGTTTTGCATGTGTTTAATATTTGATATATTAAAAATATAAAAGAAAAGAGAGAGCATGTGCATGCATATCTGAGTCACTTAGTATGTATTTTTTGTGTATTTTTTGATCTGGCTTCTTTCACTCAACATTATGTTTGTGAGATTCATCCACAGTATTATACATAGCTGTTTTTTTCATTGCTTCTTATTGCTATATGAAATTATTGAAGTTTAGTATTCAGCTGTTGATGACATTCGAATTGTTTTCAGTATTTGGCTATTATGAAAAATGCTGCTATGAACATTTTTGTGTATGCCTCCTGATGTAAATGTATTCACCTTTCTGTAGGAGTAGAATTTCTAGGCCATAGATTATGTGTATCTTCACTTTGAGTAGATAATGCAAACCATTTTTCACAGTAGATGTGGCAAGTTACACTCCTACCAGCAATGTGGGGGAGTGCTAATTTACTCATCATCTCTATCTAGTCTAGAGTTTACCCCATCTATTACATTTTTCATCTTATTTAATATTTTCATTTCTATAGTTTTTATTTGGTTATTTTTCACATCCACCTGATTTTGTTTCAGTTCTCTTTTTTTTTTTTTGATTCTTAGTTTCTTGTTTGTTTGTTTTTAAAATGGAAGTCTTTTCCTAATTTATCTCCAAATACTTAAAGCATACGTATTTTAAAATCTGTGTTAGGCCGGAATGAACTCTAGTCCAGCTATTAAGTTTTTTGGATTTTTTTCTTTTTCTTTTTTTTTTTTTTTTTTGAGACAGTCTTTCTCTGTCGCCCAGGCTGGAATGCAGTGGCCTGATCTCGGCTCACTGCAAGCTCCGTCTCCCAGGTTCACGCCATTCTCCTGCCTCAGCCTCCCGAGTAGCTGGGACTACAGGCGCCCACCACCACGCTGGGCTAATTTTTTGTATTTTTAGTATAGACTGAAAATACAAAGTTTCACCGTGTTAGCCAGGATGGTCTCGATCTCCTGACCTCGTGATCCGCCTGCCTCGGCCTCCCAAAGTGCTGGGATTACAGGCGTGAGCCACTGCGCCCGGCCTTGTTGGATTTCTTAATACAAGATTTCTTCATGTAGTTTAGAATTGTCACTTCCAGCCTTGTCTTCCATTAAGCCATATAGCCTCAGTCAGCAAATACAGTTGCTTGTTTTTCTAGCATCCCTACACAAGTAAGAGAGCGCCACCTAGCCCCTGGCTTCAAGCATTGAGCCTGATTCTATTCCCTGTCTTGCACGAAACATTTTGGACCCCTTTCTTCTGGAGGAACCAGTTCCCAGCCACCACTCCTACTCCCTGACACAAATAGAAAAATAAATCAGAAGCCATCATGCTTGTGGCTTCAGTCCTGTTTGGTTATGTGTTTCCGTCTCTGTCCACATAGATGTTATTCTGTATTTGAGTCAGCATGTTGTTTCAGTTTTCTCTTTTATATCGTGTCTGTTATCCTCTGTGGTTAGAACAAAGGGGATTTTTGAAGTACAAACTCATTATTTCTGCTCATGTAAGCATCTGCATCTTCTTTTTCATCACCAAGAGAACTCTTTTTCTCTCTCTGAAGCCCCTGGCAGGTGATAGTAAGACCTGACATTTTAATACCTCTAAATTCTCATTTTCATTATTTGTAAAAAGAAATAGGTGTTCATGATCCTTAAGTTGTTCTGTGACATTAAACTCATATTAAACTGGTTGAATTTGTCCCACCCTTTCTAGTTGGAAAATATTTATCAGTAGTGGAAGAGACTGGAGCAAAATAGAGCCATTGAGTGGTTCTGACTTCCCTCTGGCATCCTTGTTCCTCTTCTTTTTCCAAATACTGTTTCACAAAACAAAAATCCTTTTGGGAACTTTTAATATGAGTATGAACCTGAGCTTACTTATGACTTGAGACTTCCATGTTCTGTGTTTTGTCACTAGAATATAGATTTCCTGAGGCCAGGGTACTTGTCTATCTTGTTTACCACTCTGTCCCAGCAGGCTGGCAGATAATACATACCCATTAAATATTGTTCAAATACCAAATCCTATGTTAGGCCATTTTTTTCTTTTTAAATATGAGCTTCAAAGAGGGTTCCCTATATCGCCTCATTGGTTTCTTTAAATATCTCTTCCCCTATCTTTTCTTTGGTATGGTTTAATGATTATAGCGTTAAGATTTCCTTTTTAGAGTTTTTCATCCTTCTTGAGCTAAATCCTGATTTTAGGTATAAACCTATATAATAGATTATCTATTGCTGTGTAACAAGATTACCACAAATGCAAGTGGCTTAAAACAACACATTTATTGTTTCTCAGTTCCCATGGGTTCAGAATCCAGGCACAGCTTAGCTGGGTACCCTGCTCAGAGTTTCACAGGGCTGCAGTCAAGGTGTTGACTGAGGCTCTGCTGTCATCTGAGGTTTAATCTGCTTCCAGGTTCATTCAGGTTATTGGCAAAATTCAGTTCCTTGTGGTTGTGGAACTGAGGACTTCAGTTTCTTGCTACCTGTCAGATGGAGGCCACCTGCAGCTCCTAGGGCTACCTGCAGTTCCCTGCTACCTGAGGGACCCCCAGTGGTCCTCTGCTTCCTTAAAGTCAGGAAGGGAGGGAATATCTCCAGCAAGACAGGCACAGTAAATCATGTAATGGAAGCACATACACATCACCACACATATCCCATCACTTTTGATATGTACTGTTGGGTAGAAGAAAGTCACAGATATCACCACACTCAAGAGGCAGGGATTACGCAAGGGTATGCACCTCAGGAGGCAGGGATCATGAGAGCCACCTTAATTAAAAGTCTATTTGCCACAAGCATATAAATATTGTTTATGAACTTTTATAATGTTCTTTCTTGAAAAGTATACTTTCTGAGCAGTAAATGCTTTTAATTTTAGTTCCCCAACTTGTTATGAAGTATTAATGAAATCTGTTACATTTCAAAAATAATGTTGCTCCAATTCAACTCTTCCCTTTCTCTATGCAATTAAAAATGCTATAGAGTTAGACACTGTATTTGTAATCTAATATATACAAACTAACTACATTATAAACTATATACGTACAGATGCATAGCACTGTAGTATACACAAAACTGTGTTTGCTATGCCTGATGAATGATTGTAAGCAATTTAGGGTAATTTTTACTTTACCTGATTTTTCTTCATACTCACCAATTTTCACCCTAATTGCCTTGTAAGCTACAATTGTACTGCATCCTGAAATATCCTGCTTTATTTTTATACTGTTTGTGGCAGTGGCATTCATGTCAAGGAGCTTTTGAAGAAAAATATGCTTGCCTGCTATGACATTACATCAGATCTACTTGATTATTTTTAATTCAGTCTTCCTATAGCCTGTTTATTAGCCTTTCACTTTCCAGGCTACATGTCTAGTTTTAAAATAATTTATTCCTCTTGCCCTGTTATAATTTAATTTATTATTCTTTACACCCTCTCACTTTCATTGCATCTCCCTTAGTGTACAACTATTAAGCTTGCATGCATCTTTTCCAGGGAGTCATAACCTAGAACAAGGGCTGATTCAAATTTGTAGATGATATACTAAAGTATTGGATCTTTATACTTAGGGTGTAATTTATGGTAACTTAATTGATAACAAGTAGACAGTCACCTTCTATTTATCATTTTAGGTTTTGGCTGCTATACTCTTTTCCTGTCCAGCTTTGAAGCATTATTACCATCTTCCATTTTATTTCCTGCCTCTGAATTCAGAAGACCACTTGTCTTTTGTGAATTTAGAGATGTCTCTCATTTTTATTTCTTTAAAGGCTAAATCATACCATGTATTATATCCTGACAGCAAAATTATTTACTTTTTTCAGATAAGTGTTTTTATCCACCTTTTATTGTGTTATATTGAATCTAGTTTTTCAATCACAACAAAACACTTCTGTATATTCCTGATGACAGAATTTAAAACAATTATCTCCTGGAGCCTTAACAGTGACTATTTTTTTTTTCTTTTGTTTTAATCTAAATAATACTCTGATTCTCAGCTAGTTACCTCTAATCAAAACCTTGATTTTCCTTTTGCTAAAATCATATTGCTTCTTCTTAAAAATATGGTGTAAGCATGTAACATCCTATCTTTTTCAATGGAAATGAGATATATCAGCATGTGGTTTCCTAGAGTATAAAGTCCCACCAGCTGTGCCACAAAATCACTTTACTAGACTCCTAGCACAGTGGCTTCTAAAAATTCATAGTTTAACTCTACTTGCCTAAAACAATTATGTATGCATTTCTTGGTTAGATGCTATTTAAGGACAGTGTCCTTGAGAGTATAAGGAGGAGGGACACCTGTTTTTGTTTTTGTTTTTCAATTAGGTCTAGAATTATACTGCCCATGGCAGCCATGGCCACATGCAGCTATTGAGCACTGGAAATGTGGCTAGTCTGAATTGAGATGTGCTGTAAGTGTAAAGTATATACCAGATTTCAAAGATAGTACAAAAAAAAATCTTAATAATTTAATATTGATTTCATGTTGAAGTTTTTTTAATACATTGGGTTAAAATATTAATCTTACCTTCCTTTTACCTTTTTAATGTGGCAAAAATATAAATTACATATGTGACTCACTTTATATTTCTATTGGACAGCACTGGTCTAGAAACTCTTACATATTTACTAGTATTTGGCAGCTGCTATCTCTGAATTGTCTGTTTCCTAAGGAAATTTGAGAGTAAAGTTCTTAAATCTCTTTAAACCAAAATTTTACTTAGTTCTCTTCAATGATCCCACTAAGTACCTAAATATGTAAATGTGTCAAACTTAATACGTACAACAACTTCTTTCAGGCAGGGAATGAGCTGTGTTAGAGTCCCTTGTAAGGTATTTGTTGAATTGTTTTTGTCCCATTTTTAAAGCCTTGTCATATTTGCACAGCTGTGCCAGATCTGTTCCTCAAATACTTCTTGTGGTTAAAAAGCCATTTTATATATGTAGTGATACAGAGTACTGTATGTATGTCTACATATATAAAAATGTGTAAACAACAATTGTGGCATTCTGTAGCTTTGCAGTAACATAGTAACTTCTCATAGAAGCTATGAATGATGGAATATACCAGCATATTCATTCTCTAGTTTACTTACATTTTGACAACTGACAACAAGAAGGCATGACCATTTGTAATTCAGTTAATAGAACTGGGGACAGGTCCCTACATTTAATATCACCTGACGTTTGGTTTGGAGTGACTCTGTGGGAGTAATTTACATTAATAATCTATATGAATGAACTATCAAAGCTAAAAAAATTTTCTTGGTATTCCTAATGGTTTGTGCTGATACTTTTTTTTTTTGCCTTCAGGATCTTTTTATAATAGCTTTATTGAGATATACTTCATATTCCACACAATTTACCCTTTTAAAATATACAGTTCAATGGTTTATAGTAATACTATTTACAGATTTTTACAACCGTCACCACAATCTAACTTTAGAACATTGTCACCACCCCAAAAAGAAACCCCATAACCACCCCCTATCCCCCAGCCCAGGCAACTACTAATCTACTTTCTGTCTCTATGGATTTGTCTGTTCTGGACATTCCATATGAATGGGATCATACAATATATGGTCTTCTGTGCCTGGCTTCTTTCACTTTGCATAATGTTTTCAATGCTCATCCATGTTGTAGCATGTATTAAGACATCATTCCTTTTCATAGTCCAATAATACTCCATTGTGTAGAGATACTGCATTTTAACTATTCATCAGTCAGTGGTATTTGGCTGATACTTTTTTAACCTTAAAGAAATTAGTGAAGTCAATATTTACATTTAGTAAGAACCTTCACATATATTCTCCTATTGAGCTTCACAGTAATTTGTTTAGGTAAGTGTTGTCATAGTGATCATTTTATAGGTGAAGAAATGGAGGCTCAGAAAGCCTGAGTAACTTAGGCAAGTTACTTAGATTAACTTACTAAGATTAACTGACTAAGTTACTTAGATTAGTTACTAAGATTACACAGCAATTAAGTACTAGAACTGGGACTCAAAGCCAGTTTATCCAACTGTGAAATATGTTTTTATCGTTATTGCCACAGCTCTAGGTGATTTTGTTTAAAAAAAAATTACTTACTAGCTAGCTTCTTTGCTTTTTGTTTTCTTGATTAGTAAATCAAGAAATACTGTTAGATATGGGAAACAGACTTGAAAAAACTTTTAATGTGGCTTCTCCCAATAATTTTATGAATAATATGGCAATATATTTCTAAGTGATAACATACCTCAGTAGCTTAGCAACAGACAGAAGATTGTTCAAGAAGCAAACTGATCAAAGGTCTGTGTCCACCTATGGGGACAAATCCAAGGGTATGCTGGAAGGGTCACTTCTTTTCCCCATCCCGTGAAAAACTTTTATTAGTGACTTAGACAAAACTATGTTTGTATTAGAAGACCTGGTTTATCATATTTGTCGGAGTCTCAAAATGGAAACTGAATTCTGTCCATCTGGTTGTGTCATACACAGAATATGCTCAATAAAAACCTTGGATAGTGATAAAATATATTCTGTCTTGAATTCCTTTTTTTCTTCAGGGTTCTGTAGCTATAGCTGGTGCTGTTATTCGCTGGCTAAGAGACAATCTTGGAATTATAAAGACCTCAGAAGAAATTGGTGAGTGTGTTCTAACAAAGGGTTGGAAAATCTGAAAAATTACACATTTTGGTATTTTATCTCTGCAAAGTAAATACTTATGCTTTGCCCCAAATGTGATCCATAAATTATATGGATCCCTATTATGAGTTTGACTTATGCAAAAGACTATTTCGTGAAGATTTATAAAACAAGGAATTGACATAACAAGTGGTGGTTGTTAATAAACTGGCAATGTAGGGCATAAAAATTACCCAAGTGTAAAATTGAACGCTGGAGATTGCCAGAACCTGTAGATAGAGAAGTTGAGTTAAATTTATCTGATGAGAAAGAGCTTTAACTCTTAGAGTGAGCATTAAAACTCTGGTACCTATAATTTAAGTATTAATAGGGCTGTTTTCAGTCTATAGATAATTAGTTTGAACTTACCTACTCACTCTTTCATCCACTTGCTTAACTTTGCCTGAAGGTGAGACAATCAGAAATACATTTCTGATTAAGGACACACTAGAGGCCACTTTTTCATCTCCTAGTCAGCAACCTTAAAAATAGTGGAAATGAGCTAAAATACCTTAAATAAACGAATCTGGTTCCTTGATTTCTTGAGCTAGGCTACATTTTAGTGGGGGGTATTTAATGTGAGAGAAACTCATTTCTGTTGATCCTAGCATTCTACTGTAGTTAGCAACATTTTGCTCTACCGATGAATTGGAAACCAAAACCCCTGTCCTAATTTTTCTAATTTCTAAAATAGGTATGCTTATTTAATAATACAATATTTGTGTGATTTTTGTTTTGTTTTGTTTTTTATGTTAGAAAAACTTGCTAAAGAAGTAGGTACTTCTTATGGCTGCTACTTCGTCCCAGCATTTTCGGGGTTATATGCACCTTATTGGGAGCCCAGCGCAAGAGGGTAAGTATTGAAAATATGGAGTGCTTTTAGGGATCTTGATTGATTTACCAAAGTCGTTAATAACTAATTAGTTTCTTATCTATTTTCAAATAATTGTAATGTGTTGAGAAAACCTTTTCTGTTTGGAGAATATAATTTCAGAAACTTTAAGCTCCAAGAAGTTATGAATCAGCTGACAGTAATCCCTGCCATATCCATATTCATGTTATCTTTTATCTTCAAGATGTCTGTAAGTTGTATAGTGAAGGGACATCATCATAATGAATATTGATTCAGTTTTATGATGCCATCATCTTTTCAAATGCATCATGAATTTTTTCATACATGAATGCAGAATTGTGAAATATAAGGACTTTCTGAGTTACTTAATGATTATGTCCAATTTTCTCTTCCTGGACATTTCTGTCTACCAAATTTGACATTTTCATATTTGAGATATTTCAAATTGATTGGTTTATACCATTCTAATCTGAAAATCTTTGTGTATATTTTTAGGATAATCTGTGGACTCACTCAGTTCACCAATAAATGCCATATTGCTTTTGCTGCATTAGAAGCTGTTTGTTTCCAAACTCGAGAGGTAACATATATGGGCCTGTTTTCTTGTACTTAGTTCACTTTTATCACTCTTAAGTTATATGTTAACACTCGAGATTTATTCAGTACTGAAAATGTAGTTAATCAAATATTAAGGCTGCCTAAATACTAATCTAAATATAAGCAGGGTTTTTCCTCTTTTTCCAGCTGTCATTACCTTCTAAGTTCCTGTTCCCTGTCAGGCACTGGGAATTTTATGGTTGTGGGGAGGCTGAGTGGCACACATTAGGCAAAGGAAACAGCACAAACATAGGCATCAAGGCAGAAAAACAGGGTGCAAAATAGAGTTGTATAGCTTAGCTGAATATCAAGGTGAATGCAGAGGTGTAGTGAGAGAAAAGATTGGCTGTGACCCAGATCAAAGAGGGCTTAGAAGACCAGAATAAGAAGTCTCAATTTATTCCATAGGCTCTTGGAAGCTCTTGAGAGTTTTTGAGTGGAGGATTGCCATTGTCAGAGATGTTACTATGAAATAGATGTATAACATTAATTGCACTGGTTTATTTAAGATTTTGGATGCCATGAATCGAGACTGTGGAATTCCACTCAGTCATTTGCAGGTAGATGGAGGAATGACCAGCAACAAAATTCTTATGCAGCTACAAGCAGACATTCTGTATATACCAGTCGGTTAGTAAGTCTTCATTCCTTTAAACTCCCGGAGTAATGTTTCTTGTGGAAGAACTAGTTCTTTGGGCATATGTAACCACAAAGATATTGATGGAACTCTCTCTCCTCAGTGAAGCCCTCAATGCCCGAAACCACTGCACTGGGTGCTGCCATGGCGGCAGGGGCTGCAGAAGGAGTCGGCGTATGGAGTCTCGAACCCGAGGATTTGTCTGCCGTCACGATGGAGCGGTTTGAACCTCAGATTAATGCTGAGGGTACATTTAAAGAATGAAATGTTCAGTGATATACTGTGAAAACGACTTTAGTGCACGGGAGTTTTGTTTTTCTGTTTAGTTAAAAGTTAAGGAACCAAGTAAAATAGTAAATGTTGTCATTGCAGATTCAGCTACCAAGCATATTGGGCTTTACTGAATAAATGTGAATGAGAGAAATCGTTGCTTATCAAAAGAACTTCTAAAATCACTTTTTAGTGGCCGGGCGCGGTGGCTCACGCTTGTAATCCCAGCACTTTGGGAGGCCGAGGCGGGCGGATCACGAGGTCAGGAGATCGAGACCACGGTGAAACCCCGTCTCTACTAAAAATACAAAAAACTAGCCGGGCGTGGTGGCGGGCGCCTGTAGTCCCAGCTACTCGGAGAGGCTGAGGCAGGAGAATGGCGTGAACCCGGGAGGCGGAGCTTGCAGTGAGCCGAGATTGCGCCATTGCACTCCAGCCTGGGCGAAAGAGCAAGACTTCGTCTCAAAAAAAAAAAAAAAATCACTTTTTAAAAACCGTTTGCTTTTACTGTTTATGGTCCTTTAGTTTAGGATAATAATACAGCCACACTGTCAGGTATAGCTAGTTAGAATAGCCTTTTTTTTTTTTTTTTTTTTTTTTTTTTTTTTGAGACGGAGTCTCACTTTGTTGCCCAGGCTGGAGTGCAGTGGCGCAATCTCGGCTCACTGCAAGCTCTGCCTCCCGGGTTCACGCCATTCTCCCGCCTCAGCCTCCCGAGTAGCTGGGACTACAGGTGCCCGCCACTACGCCCGCCTAATTTTTTTTTTTGTATTTTTAGTAGAGACAGCATTTCACCACGTTAGCCAGGATGGTCTCGATCTCCTGACTTTGTGATCCGCCCGCCTTGGCCTCCCAAAGTGCTGGGATTACAGGCGTGAGCCACCGTGCCCGGCCATAGCCTTTTTTAAAGTGAGAAGGAAGATATATCAGTCACTCATCCCTAATGTCTACACCAGATCATCTTTGGGGCCAGTGGCCCAGTTTTAGGACATAATTATCTGGGTTAAGAGACACTCTGGTAACTTTTAGTCACAGCAGGACTAACCTGATGAAGGCAGCAACAGTTTAAGTAAGTGAACATTAGATATCTGATTCACTGTGCTAACTAAGCTAAGCCACAAGCTGTGATCAGCACTTTTACTAAAATGTAGTGATGTAGTTCTTAAATTTAAATAAATGTAGAAAAATAAGGTTTTATATATTAGAATTGGTTTTATAACCCTTTAGAAACCTATGCATAAAATAGCATCAGCTGGGAATGGTAATTTGTGCCTATAGTCCCAGCTACCCAGGAGGATCTCTTGGCTTGGGCGCAGGAGTTCGAGTCCAGCCTAGGCAACATAATGAGACCCCTGTCTCTAGAAAAACAAAAGAAAAAATAAAAAAGCATCAAAGTGGATTTTGAGGTATTGGGAATAAGCTTTCAAATGCATTTTTGTTTGGTTTCCTGGGAGAATATGCCAGTGTTTCTCAATTTTATTCATTCTTTTAACATATAAGAAAATGAATTATAATACTAATAATTTTATAGTCAGATTATACCATGTACCTTGATTTAGAAATGTATTTCAACATCTGATATTCTGTCATTTTTAACTTTTGCAATACTGGATAAAATATGAAGTTCAAAAAATTTTTCTACTTTTCAAAAACAATCAACTTTATAATATGCAAATAATGTCCAGAGCAGGTATATGGCCTCTAAATGCCAATCTCACTCTTAAAGCAAGGAAGTTCTGTGCCAAGAGAGCCATGTCCATTCTTAGGAGAGCCATCTTTGCTGGTGTTGAAGGCCTTAGCCTGGGGTTGATCAGTCATGCCCTATTGTCCTCCCTCTCACCAGCCCTCACTCCTCCCCATAAGTGAATGGGCACCTAGATATAGATAGTACATTTTGCCAGCAAACAGTTGTTTATAGCCAACCACAGGCCAGAGACTGTACTGATGTGGGAATATAGAGATGAATAAGGCCTTATCTTCTTATCTTGTTTTGCCCTTCAGAAGATTAGAGTATATTGGGAGCAGTAGACAAAACCATAAAAATTCACTGTGGTAGCTGACATCCTGGGGTGTGTGTGAAGAGAGAGGGGGGATAGAAATGGGGCACTGGAAAGCTTTCTGAAGTGAGTGATTCTTGAGTCTTCTCTCCTGGGTGTTGCAGGCCTCAGGTGCTATGGAAAGTCTGGGAGGCTTGAGAGAAAGGTAGCCCCACATGGGGTTCAGCACCCTTAGAAGTGTACAGCATCAAGCTCATTTTTGTTTAGACTTTCTATTGTGGATTTCCACCTTTAAAACATCTTGCTTTAAGTTGCTGGGGTTGGGGGGCATGGGGCTGTCTCAGAGGAATGCAATTCAAATCTTATGAGGAATCAGTATTTGTTAAATCCTGTGACTGAAATAAAAACATCTCCTGCGGGGCGCGGTGGCTCACACCTGTAATCCCAGCACTTTGGGAGGCTGAGGCGGGCGGATCATGAGGTCAGGAGATCAAGACCATCCTGGCTAACACAGTGAAACCCCGCCTCTACTAGAAATACAAAAAATTAGCCGGGCATGGTGGCGGGCGCCTGTAGTCCCAGCTACAGGGGAGGCTGAGGCAGGAGAATGGCGTGAACCTGGGAGGCGAAGCTTGCAGTGAGCCGAGATGGCACCACTGCATTCCAGCCTGGGTGACAGAGCGAGACTCAGTCTCAAAAAAAAAGGAAATAAAAAAGTCTCCTTCTAGTCTTCCCACATTACAGCATGCCCTTTTCCTCAAACCCTTTCCCCCCAAAAAGAAGAGAAAACAGATCAAATGGGATTCCCCTTTCTAATTCATTACCACTTGTTTGTGAGTGGCCCAGTCTGCATAGCAGGCAGTCTGTCTGCCAATCTCCCTTTACCCTGCTGAATTTCCCCTATCCTGTTTTTGTTTGTTTGTTTGTTTGTTTGTTTTTGGGACCGCGTCTTGCTCTGTCACCCAGGCTAGAGTGCAGTGGTGTGATCTTGGCTCACTGCAACCTCCGCCTCCCAGGCTCAAATGATCCTCCTGCTTCAGCCTCCCAGGTAGTTGGTACTACAGGCAGGGTTTTACCACATTGCTCAGGCTGGTCTCAAACTCCTGAGGTCAAGCCATCCTCCCTCGTCACCCTCCCAAAATGCTGGGATTACAGGCATGAGCCACTGCACCCAGCCTCCCTGTGTCCTGTTTCACTCCAACTTCCAAGCAAGCATGTCTTCCAGTCACTGGCAGTCATCAGCAACCATGTGCTTTCAAATCTGAGTCCTGCTAAAGCCCTACTGCAGTTTAATGTGTGCAATAATTTGTCAAGAATGTTGAGTGATCATAAGTATGGTACTTAGAACATCTCAGCAAACTACCTTTCGTATGTGTTTTTTCTACCTTCTAATTCTAGAAAGTGAAATTCGTTATTCTACATGGAAGAAAGCTGTGATGAAGTCAATGGGTTGGGTTACAACTCAGTCTCCAGAAAGTGGTAAAAATGTTTTTGTTTATTATTGCCACATTTTCTTAGTATGTTAAATATTTAAGTATCTAGGCATTTACACATAGCCAGGCTGCTCTGAAGAAAAGCATTATCATATGTCCAGAGATTCTAACATTTTGAAAACACTTTTAAGTTCTAAACACAAAATGTAAATTATCAGGTTGATATATATACTTGAACTTTATCCTGCCATATCTTTCCTTATTAGTTTATTCTTGGTGCTTCAATTGACAACTTAGTCTTCCAAGAGTAAAATTATTTCTAGTTTCTTCTTAATGAAAAAAAATCAACTAGAGTCTTCATTTTTTTCCCCTCTCCTCTTACTTTACCTTTTTGGGGGGCTGTCTTTATGACCTGAAGCAACTGAAAGCTGTATTGATTTCAGAATATATTCTGCTACTTCCTAGGCTGATTCCAAGTACATAATGGGAATTCATTTGGAATCAGAGAAAGAAATATACCAAACATAGTAAATTCAAACTCTTATAAATAGATTGGGAAGTGCTCTTAGCAGAAAAAATAGTGGACTATTCTACCTTTCAGTCACTTAGGAAGGTCAAGAGCTTAAGTAAACCATTTAGATTTAAACAGCCTTAAGATGCATAGTATTATAATTTTTTGCTAAATGCAATATGTGGAGCATCATGAATGGAACAATGGCAAATAATTTATTGAAGCATATACTTTTTTTTTGTTGAGACAGAGTCTCGCTCTGTCACCCAGGCTAGAGTGCAGTGGCATGATCTTGGCCCACTGCAACCTCCGCCTCCTGGGTTTAAATGATTTTCTTGCCTCAGCCTCCCAAGTAGCTGGGATTACAGGCACCCACCACCATGCCCAGCTAATTTTTTTGTATTTTTAGGAGAGACGGGGTTTCACCATGTTGGCCAGGCTGGTCTGGAACTCCTGACCTCAAGTGATCCACCCGCCTTGGCTTCCCAAAGTGCCAGGGTTACAGGTGTGAGCCACTGCACCTGGCTTGAGCATATACTTTAATGGGGAAGAGTTGACAAATGAAATAATACCTGCCTTCCAACCCCGAAGTTAATGTATCTGTTTTTTAGGAGAAGCTTCCAGAACTATCTACTGCCACAGATAACTGTGGTCTGTAATTTCAGTCCCGGATGTTCCTATTTGAACCTTTTGTTTTTCTCCTAAATAAGCTTAATATCTTTTGTTGTGAGACTCAGCTTCCTTTTCCAAGATGGTGGCAAAGTTTTTCTTGCTAAGACTGTAATTTTGAGAGACCCTTTACAACTAAACTTCTCAATCATAAGTACTTTTCTAGCACAGTGCTAGTTGCTGTGTGAGATATAACAGACGTAAGCCTTGACTTCTTTTCTAGTTGCCCTTAATTATTGCTTATAAGAAGGTGAGTTACATGATTTCTTTAACTAGCTGGATGTTTTAAAATGGCACTTTAAATGGCATGTTTAAAATGGCATTTTGTTTTGTTTTTTGTTTTTTGAGATGGAGTCTCACTCTGCTGCCCAGGCTGGAGTGCAGTGGCGGGATCTGTGCTCACTGCAACCTCTGCCCTCCGAGTTCAAGCGAGTCTCCTGCCTCAGCCTCCTGAGTAGCTGGGATTACAGGTGCCTGCCACCGTGCCCGGCTAATTTTTTGTATTTTTAGTAGAGACGGGGTTTCACCATGTTGGCCAGGCTGGTCTTGAACTCCTGACCTCATGATCCACCCGCCTCGGCCTCCCAAAGTGCTGGGATTACAGACGTGAGCCACTGCACCCGGCCTTAAAATGGCATTTTAATCCTCCTGTCTCCCTCCCTCCAACCCCATGCCTTACACACAGATACACAGTTCTCACTAGCAGTTGAGGATGTAATTTTAACTGCAAAATTCCCACAAAATCAACTGATCATTTTTCCCTTGTTTGTGTACTTTACTATCAATGAATTTAAAATACTAAGAAAAAGTTGATAAACAAAAAAATGATATGATTGCTCCAATTTCTGCTATCAGCATTAACGATAAAAGTAATTTGATCTTTTGAGAGTTATATTTTAAAGAACTTTGTTTTTATTTCAGTTAGGCTGCAGTGGATTTAAGCCAGTTTGATTTTTTTTTTTTTTTGAGATGGAGTGTTGCTCTTGTTGCCCAAGCTGGAGTGCAATGGCACGATCTCCGCTTACCGCAACCTCCACCTCCTGGGTTCAAGCAATTCTCTTGCCTCAGCCTCCCGAGTAGCTGGGATTACAGGCATGCGCCACCACGCCCGGCTAATTTTGTATTTTTAGTAGAGATGGGGTTTCTCCATGTTGGTCAGGCTGGTCTTGAACTCCCAACCTCAGGTGATCCGCCCACCTCGGCCTCCCAAAGTGCTGGGATTACAGGCGTGAGCCACTGCGCCTGGCCTGAAAATGTTTTTTGAATAGATTTATGAAAAACACTCTAATAGTTAATATTTTGAGGGTCTCTAAGCTGTATAATAAACTTGGAATAGTAATAAAATGCTAGTTGTATTCCTTTAAGCAATCTAAGCTATATAACTATATAAGTTATATGATAATAGCAATATAGATAGAATCCTATTTTAATAAACTTGAGAGGATATTATAATTGCTACCTGTATCTTAACCTATGGGAAGAATATGAGGCTTGCTTAAGTTTCAAAGCAATTTGCCAATTTTGAAGCAATCATAATTATTTTCTTGTTTGTGACTATATTTGAATGCTTTGTAAACAATTTTTAACATACTTTTCATATGTGTTTAAAATGTATTGTCAGGTGCATTTTGTTACGCACCAAATTCTATTAAAAAAATAAAACTGAACTAATATTTTAGCAAAAATAGGGTTTTAAATTCATCTTAGGACACTAATATAACTCTTCTCTCATAGCCAAAAGAGAACTATAATTTGAACTTGGGTGGAATTAAATAGATCATTTAGTATATTTGGGGGAAGAATCAAGAAAGCTAAAATTAACAGCCTCCCAAAAAGTTATCCATAGGCTGTCTCTGGCTTTGCCAGTGGAAGGCTAATGTTAGTCTGTATGTATTATGTTCTTGGCTGTGTGGCATGCTATCTGTATTGTTTGTTAACTGTCATAAGCCTTCAATATTGATTATATTTTTGATTTGAAGTAATAACTCTTTGCTAGCTTTTATGGATATACTATTTTTATAGCTTATTTTGTTTTGCTATCTTGTGATTCTTAACACAAATATTGTAATTATGTGTCTCTCTTTTGGTTTGCTTGACTGGAATTCTCTTCTGCTTGGATGACCACAGGTGACCCTAGTATCTTCTGTAGTCTGCCCTTGGGCTTTTTTATAGTGAGTAGCATGGTAATGTTAATCGGAGCAAGGTACATCTCAGGTTAGTTACTCTTTAAATTAGACAACTCTATTAGTTAGCTTTAATGTTTTTGTGTATAACTTAGCAGAAATTTTTCAGTGTTTTTCATTCTTTCTGTGTCTAGGAAGCTGGAAAATCAATTAAAGGTCTAATTAGTTAGACCAATTAATCTTTGGGGGCAGTTAGAAGTAAGAACTGTGACTCTGCTTAACCTTTTTAAATTTTTAATGTGATGACTTCTTTAAGAGGGACTACATTCTGCTGTCAGCTGCAGCAATAAGCAAAAGTGAAAATACTAATATTTAAATGAAAGGACTTTCATACTGACTGCTGAAAGTTAAAGTATACTTTTGACATTAATTAAATTGCCTTTCAAATGTATATAAATTATTTTTCATACTCCTGAAAATTTGCTAACCAAGTCTTAACTTTTCAATTCTGGCAAGAGTTTCAGCCAGAGCATGTCCGCAGAGTTCCTGTAAAACCCTAAAGCCAGGGAAGATTTATAGTCACTTTTATTTTAGTTAAAATTTTGTGAACTGAAGTTTTAAAAATGATTCCTTAAATAAAGGGGTTGAAATGAAAACAGAATTATTTTTCCACATTAATTTATACTGAATAATCTTTTTTTAATAAAAGTAAAATGGCTCAGCATGTTATGAAATATATTGCATAATCTTATTAATTTATAATAGCCATTTTTGGAAGCTGCTCTTGATGATAGCTCAATTTTTCTTAAAATTACTGCTTAAATGGAAATGATGCTTCTTATTCTGTATGTTCCCATGAAAGTGAAACTTAAAAAAAAAAACTTTACAATTAGGGAAAGAGTTAAATTCTCTCTCTTAATTAATAAGATAATGACCTGAGCTTAAGATGTAAAATTTAAACTTCAGTGATATGAGAGGGAACATCTGTTTGTCAAGATCTGGCAAATATTTATTTAGCTCGTCATTATCAGTTTAGTGCTATACATAAATGTAGAATGAAAATTATTTACAGAAAATTATTTGCAGAACATTAGATTATCTTTTAATGAGAAAATTTGGGTTACTTGCGTGAGAATTTAAAACTAGATTATATTACTTTTTTCCATATTCCGAATATTCAAGCATATTCAGAGTAAATTTGTTCAAATTGTCTCCTTCTGTACTAACAATACCTTAATTTGGTATCAGTAACAGAAGAAAAAACTGTGGAATGCTGTAGTAAATACTGTGTTTCCAAAAACACAACCACTAGTCCAAATAAAGTTTCTCTTTGAATTACCTTATAAAAGGCCTCTGTATACATAAATCTATATGGAATCTGTTCTTTCTGCTTCTCAGGAATGTTTGGTGGAAGACTAAACATTCCCATGAGAACTGTAATTTAAATCTATAAAGAAACATATACATTGTTTTAGAAAAAGTTCTGTTACTTTTCATTATCCTGAGTATTTTGGGCTGCATAACAATGGTCTGGAAAAGTAAAGAAAAGAAACATTGCAGCTGGAAGTTTTGATTTTTGTTTGTTTGTTTGTTTGTTTCCCCCTTGGTATCATGACAGCATGAAAAGGCCTTGTTTCTATGAAAATTGAGACATATTGCATCTCTCTAAGCTAAAAGATGGGCTACGTGTCTAGATTCTTAGACTTCTAAAATGCATGTGGTCACTATATTTAGGTTCTCTCTTTGGTGACATACACTGCAATTTGAGAGGGCTGGAAATTGTTTGCCTTGGTAAACAATTAGCAACAGTGGCAATATTTGTTAATTTTGGAATTGGCCCTGTTTGTTGCATTTTAATTTTGAGGCATAATTGAGAAATCATATGGACTTTCTAGCTTAGTAAATGATTGAATCATCTTCATTGCTTTAACTCCTGAATTGTATGCATGTATTATTGACATATATGGTTTTTGTTCCCCATTTCAGGTATTCCATAAAACCTACCCACTCATGGATTCCCAAGATGTGAGCTTTTTACATAATGAAAGAACCCAGCAATTCTGTCTCTTAATGCAATGACACTATTCATAGACTTTGATTTTATTTATAAGCCACTTGCTGCATGACCCTCCAAGTAGACCTGTGGCTTAAAATAAAGAAAATGCAGCAAAAAGAATGCTATAGAAATATTTGGTGATTTTTTTTTTTAAACATCCACAGTTAACGTTGGGCCAGCTACCTTTGGGGCTGACCCCCTCCATTGCCATAACATCCTGCTCCATTCCCTCTAAGATGTAGGAAGAATTCGGATCCTCACCATTGGAATCTTCCATCAAATATACTCAAACACTATTGGACCAGGATTTGAGTCTCTGCATGACATATACTTGATTGAAAGGTTATTACTAACCTGTTAAAAATCAGCAGCTCTTTGCTTTTAACAGACACCCTAAAAGTCTTCTTTTCTACATAGTTGAAGACGGCAACATCTTCACTGAATGTTTGAATAGAAACCTCTACTAAATTATTAAAATAGACATTTAGTGTTCTTACAGCTTGGATATTTTTCTGAAAAGTTATTTGCCAAAACTGAAATCCTTCAGATGTTTTCCATGGTCCCACTAATTATAATGACTTTCTGTCTGGATCTTATAGGAAAGGATACTTTCTTTTTTCTTCCATCTTTCCTTTTTATATTTTTTACTTTGTATGTATAACATACATGCCTATATATTTTATACACTGAGGGTAGCCCATTTATAAATTAAGAGCACATTATATTCAGAAGGTTCTAACAGGGCTGGTCTTAAGTGAACCACTGTGTATATAAATATGTTGGAAAACAGCTGTATACATTTTTGGGCAACGGTTATGCATAATATTTACCAGGAGAATTTTTTTCTTAAAGAGCCAACATTTAAAATTTATGTTTTATGTCAATAAAAGAAAATATACTTTTTGTGACTTCAACTATATTTCTTATCCCTTACATTTTTATTTAATTGTCTTAGCTTAAAAAAAGAAGAAACTGTGGAATACTACAGTAAATATCGTTTTCAAACACAAGCAATAATTCAAATAGTTATTTTTCTTTTGAATTAATTTTAGACATGTTTTGGATCCTATTAAGGGGATAAGAGGATGTCAAAAAAGTTAAATACCTAAGTAGAAAAAAATATAGAAATAAAGCCAAGAATCTCTTTCAGTTCAAATGTTATCAATTGTTAATAAGAAATTGCTATCTGGGATGACAGAATTATCTCTGCTTAGTATCTTATTATAACTGAAAAAAGGTTTATCATTACAAATGCCTTCCAATGAAATCAAGAATTTCTCAAAATATTTAATGTCACATATTATAAGAAGTTACCTAATCCAGCTTCTTAACATCAATTTTTTAAAATATCTTAAAATTACTTTGTTTTGTAGTAAACAGTGAAGAAAAGATTGCCTCCTAATTATTTTTTTCAATGAGTGCTGAATGGGAAAACATTTATATCTTACTATAAAAGGTTCTGTTTTGTTTGGAATTAATGATAGCTTTATTTACTGTTCTGATTGTGCTGTTTCTAAATTATTGAATCTGCTAGGTTTTATTGATGCAGCCACCACTTAAGTGACATAAATATTATAGAAAGGTACTGTGAAATGATCACTTTGTGGCAGGGGTACTTTTAAACATGAATGTTTCTACAAAAGTAGGTTGAGTTCATTGTAAATAATTGTGAAAGCCACTGTTCAAATAATTTTAAGATTACATTAATTTTTCTATGAATTGCAAGATTTATAAATGTTTGAAATTGTACACGTTGATATTTAATGACAAATTTACTTAAAATAAATTGACCCCTTGTTCTTACTTGCATTTCTCATTTACAGACTAGAACTTTCAGAGGCCGGGCACGGTGGCTCACGCCTGTAATCCCAGCACTTTGGGAGGCCGAGGTGGGCGGATCACCTGAGGTCGGGAGTTCGGGACTAGCCTAACCGACATGGAGAAACCCTATCTCTACTAAAAAAAAAAAAAGATGTTTCAGGAAATGTGAAACTTGGCTGTTAGCACTTGATAGGGCACACTCTGAAGAGTTAACCAACAGCCAAAGAAGTAATTTCTGTAATGATGAACACCTTAATCATTCTATTAGAAGAAACTACACTGTCCCATCTCAGCATTTGCATAAAATATGTTGGTAAGGTCAGCAGCCATTATCAACAAGGCCTTGCATGGCTAACCTTGACCACCATTGTTCTCTCAACCTGATAGGCAACACCTCAATCCTTTGTTCTCCAACTGATCAGTAAAATAAGTAATGCATCTCTGCTTCTGTAATGATATCTTAGAATTTTTAGTATGCTTCTTTTGAAGTGCCCAAAGCCCAATTCTTTGGGATATCTTTTGGGTATCTGGTATCATGTGGGAGTGAAGAATGAAAGTTTTTGGAGAAACCAACAAATGAAAGCTGTGATAGCACAGAAGCTAACGGCGTTGGCAGTGGAGTAGGTAGTATTTACTCTGTAGTGTTTACAACATAGTAGATAGAAGAACAAAAATTTTTTTAACTATAACTCTTTAATAGCTCGTTTTATCTAGTAATATTTAAATAATGAAGTTTCCTTGATCCTTTGCTTTTGCAACCTAACAACTTTAATAATAAGTTCACGCAATAAACAATTAGTAGAAAACTGAGTGAATTTGTAAGCCAATCTGATTTCTACTTTGTGTATACTTTATAGGTACGTATCTTAATTCTGGCCTTATAATTAAATATAACCTGTGCCAAGTATCGTAGACAAAAAAACTCTCACAGGTATTTCCTGAGATTTCCCTGTCATCAAATTTAATGAAAATGACCCATTAAATTAAATTTGAGGACCATAAAGATAAATATTCTGAGAAGGAGAAGTTAGGTTAAAAACAAGTTTCTCAACTAGGCCAATATCTTTACTTGCCAGTTTTCATTCTATTTCAAATAACTAGTTCTACCTGACAGCATAGCAGTTGAGAGGATGACAATATTTTATTTTAAAAAGCAGCTTCAGGCCTCTTTCAATTTTCCTGTTTAGTATTAAAATTAAGTAGTTTATTTTATTCCTTATTATTGAACTTGATAATATCTATCTCATAGGTTTCTTATTATTGTATGACTAGTTTACGAGTGGATTTCATAAATATGAAATCATTTAAGTAATCACCAAAATATCCATCAAAGAGAAACTTGTTAAATAAATTCTGGTACAGCCATACAAAGAAAATGTGTAGCTTTAGAAAAGAATGAGGACACTGTCTAGAAAGATATGGTATTTGGGATAAGTGAAAAAGCAAGGTGCAGAGTAGCATGTAAGTGTGCTACCCTTCTATTAGAGAGAGAGAGAGAGACAGAGAGAAACTAGAATGTTTGCCTATGCTGGAAGGACAGAAAAGCTGTTAATAGTGCTTATCCACTGGGACAGAAAGGGTTGATAATTAGGCATTTGGGAGAAAGGGGTGGGAAAAAATTTCACTATACATATATGTGTGTGTGTGTGTGTGTGTATGTATATGTGTGTGTGTATGTGTGTGTGTATATATATATATATATTTTTTTTTTTTTTTTTGAAACGGAGTCCCATTCTTGCCCAGGCTGGAGTGCAGTGGCGTGATCTGGGATCACTGCAACCTCCACCTCCCAGGTTCAAGCAATTCTCCCGCCTCAGCCTCCTGAGTAGCTGAAACTACAGGTGTACGCCACCACGCCCAGCTAATTTTTGTATTTTTAGTAGAGACGGGGGTCTCACCATGTTGGCCAGGTGGGTCTTGAACTCCTGACCTTGTGATCTGCCTCCCGCCACCCCCCCTTGGCCTTCCAAAGTGCTGGGATGACAGGCGTGAGCTGCCATGCCCGGTCTGTCCACTTTATTTCTTTGATAAAACTGTTTGCTTGGAAATGAGAATATTACTCCTCTTATAAAAATGGGAAAAAGAAAGAGGTTAGAAAGAAGAGAAGAAAGTCACCCATAGTCCTAAAATGATCCCTGTGCTTATTTTGATTTTTCCCCAGACTTTAAGGGAATATTTCGTAGAACTTGAGTGTTCATAAACTATATAAAAATTTCAACGTGCAAAAGTCAGTGCTGTCATGTATGTAGACACAGGTGAACTAAAAGTATAAAACAGGCATAGAGATGGTAAATACCAAGTTTAGTGGTGGTTACCTCTGAAAGAGGAGAATGGGGTCGGGGAAGGGACTTTGCTGAAACCTGGAAAGTTGTGTTTCTAAAAAAATTAAGAGTTAAAACAAATATAGCAATACCTTCAGATTTGGCACTGCTTAGCGGTGGGTACACGTCTTTATTATATCCTCTACATTTCTGTATGCTCCATATATTTCATAATAAAAATATAAGGTGTGTTGCTCCTGATTGTGTGCATCTAAGTTCATCAGTCATTGTCTGTCTATCAGTGTAGTTTTGTTAGTACTGACAGCCTTCCCAATTAAAAGGATTGAAATTTTATTGATCTTCTGGCAGAATTATTTCAAGCACCTCCTACGAAGCATCAATATAGAGAAGAAATAATGTGTATTAGAAATTACATCCTGGCCGGGCGCAGTGGCTCACGCCTGTAATCCCAGCACTTTGGGAGGCTAAGGTGGGCGGATCACTTGAGATCAGGAGTTTGAAACCAGCCTGGCCAACATGGTGAAACCCCATCTCTACTAAAAATACAAAAATTAGCTGGGCATGGTGGCACACGCCTGTAATCCTAGCTACTTGGGAGGCTGAGGCCGGAGAATCACTTGAACCTGGAAGGCAGAGGCTGCAGTGAGCCAAGATGGCGCCCCTGCACTCCAGCCTGGGTGACAGGGCGAGACTCCATCTCTAACAACAACAAAACACACAAACAAACAAACAAAAAAAAGAAATTACATCTTTACTTAGCCATTCACTTGTTATGAACAGAATTTAGAAGACTCAAAAAAGAAATGCCCATTTGTTTTCTATATAGTACCTTCCATGAATTTTAATAGATAACTGCATAGCTGTAAGACCACCATATTTGTAATTATGTGTTAAGGCTAGAAAGTTTCTAGACAGAAAAGTCTTGACTCTACTTTTAAGTATAATGTCCAAGGGAAAAATAATTGTGATTATCGTATTAGATTTTAAGTTACGCACGAGACTTGTTTTATTGTATTCTGGGTTCTAATTCATTACAGTCCAAAGAAAGTACTAAATAATAAAATGGAATGACATTTGTTTCCTTTATAATATGTGTTTAAAAGACCACAAAAACGTGGTTAAAACGGTAGGGTGATAATCAAAGTGATTAAAACCTGCTATTGAAGGGAAAACTTGACTCTAAAATGGAACAATTCTCTAATTTCACCTATGCTGGGTTTTTCCCCCAGTATGGTTAGATATTTTAATTCTCCTTGCCCACACTCAGGGAGACGTTACCGCTAGTTAGTTGCATTATCTAACCGATTTTAAAGGAAGAGACATAACTAGTGACTAAAACTAAGTTATTAGGATTCTTCCATGACTTTTCAATGTTATCTATGTCTCCATCCCACAGGTTCAGTTAATTCTTTAATTCTATATGTTAAATAAATGTGTATCCTGCAAGGATATACACTCACCCCCACCACACACACACACAGAGTCCATTTTTTTTTTCTTTTTTGAGACAGAGTCTCACTCTGTCGCCCAGGCTGGAGTGCAGTGTCACGATCTCAGCTCACTGCACTCCACCTCCCGGGTTCAAATGATTCTCCTGCCTTGCCTCTGGAGTAGCTGGGACTACAGGTGCACGCAGCCATGCCTGGTATTTTTGTATTTTTAGTAGAGACGGGGTTTCACTATGTGGGCCAGGCTTGTCTCGAACTCCTGACCTCATGATCCGTCCGCCTCAGCCTCCCAAAGTACTGGGATTACAGGTATGAGCTACTGTGCCCGGCCAGAGTACATATTTTTGTTCAGGATAATCAGAAATGAGTATAAGAGAGATTCTTAATGTTTTCTATTAAGCAGGTTCATTTAGAATAAACAAAACCAGAGCTATTATCTTCTATGGATTAAGACTGGAATAATAAAAACTATTGGAAGGAGATTTTTTGTCAGGTCTCCCATGTTTACAGGTGTTCATCAGAGACACCATGTTCCCCTTCTCTCCCTCTCAGAGAGAGACACCCATGGATGGCAGGCGTGGGCAGGGTCGTGCCTGTCATACACAGGGCTTTGGAGATGCTGAAGCCTGCAGCTGTTTATTATTGACTCCTAATTAGCTCCAACAACTGTGTTTGGCTAATTGAATTGCACTCCCTGCTAGCCACCTGAGCCTTCCCAAAAGAAGATTGCCCTTCAAAACTAAGGAAAGAAAATATTCACACCATTATCCAGCCCCAGATTCTTGGCTTGAGCCAAGCACTTATGTAGCTCAAGCCAAGGATTTCTGTGCCCAACTCGAAGAACTGGTGAAGCTACAAGTGTTAACATAGGTTTCTTACATTTAGATCATAGTGGACAGGACTTCAATGGTTGTGTTTATTATTATTAAGTTGTATTTTAGACACCATAATGCCAATATTAAGTGATTTTAATGTGGACAGATGCTGAACCATTTCTACTGAAATGTCTCAGATATCCAAGCAACATTTATTAAGGAATTGTACCATACAAGATTCCCCTATTTTTCAACCAGAGAATCAGAAGCTTAGGGAAAAAAAAATTTCCCTTATTTTCCAACTCCATCACTTGTAGTCTAAACTATTTTAAGTTTTATTTATTTTCTTGAGATGGGGTGTTGCTCTGTTGCCCAGGCTAGAGTGTAGTGGCACAATCACGGTTCACTGCAGTCTCGACCTCCCAGACTCAAGCCATCCTCCAGGATTAGCCTGCTGAGTAGCTGGGACCACAGGCACGTGCCACCACACCCAGCTAATTTTTTAAAAAATTTTTGTGGAGATGGGGGCTCACTATATTGCCAAGGCTCACCTTGAACTCCTGGGCTTAAGAGATCATCCCACCTCGGCCTCCCAAAATGCTGGGACTACAGGTGTGAGCCACCACACTCAGCCTAAACTCTTATCAGCTTGCTAAAGGCCATGTAAATAGAATAGGCTCTAGTGACCCAGTTACCTTTTGAAAAGCTGGTCTCTTGTAAGAAACAAATTCGGCCGCTAGGTGGCGCTACTTTCCACAGTCGGGCTTAGACATTCTTCCTATCAGCAGACGTTGTTTCTGTACTGGCTTTTGGTAATCATAGTAAAGTGAAAGCATTGTAGTGACCGTGGGAGATGTACAGAATGCTTTCATGCTAAGATCGTAAAAACCAGAGGCTTAACTGAATCCAACAATCTGTTTACGCTCTTGCATCTTTGATTTTCCTTAGACAACAATGAAAGTACAACTGTGAATAATAATTAAAAACCAGACAAGAAAATAGTCTCTTTATATACTTTATATACCTCACGCTCAGTCATTGGCTAGGGGCCACCCTGAGAAAAGCATAGTCTCTGTTCAAAAACTGACATGGGCCTTGCAGGCGCTAATGGCTGGAGGCATATACAGGTAATAAAACTGTTAAAAAATGCAAAGGAGGCTGGGCATGGTGGCTCAGGCCTGTAATCTCAGCACTTTGGGAGGCCAAGATGGGTGGATCACTTGAGGTCAGGAGTTTGAGACCAGCCTGGGCAACACGGTGAAACCCTGTATCTACAAAAAAACACAAAAATTAGCCTGGTGTGGTGGCACACACCTGTAGTCTCAGTTACTCGGGAGGCTGAGGTAGGAGAGTTGCTTGAACCCAGGAGGCAGAGGTTGCAGTGAGCCAAGATCACACCACTGCACTCCAACCTGAGCAACAGAGTGAGACCCCGTCTCAAAAAAAAAAAAAAAAAAAAAGCAAAGGACAGAGAGTCAACCCCAAGTGTCAGACTCCAAAGCCAAACCTCTTAACCACTCCCCCAAGTTTCTTAGCATCATTGACCCTCTTCTGAACATGATCAACTATTGTTCTGGCATATGCATATGCTGGGGGATGCATATGTTCAAAAATGTTACCAAGAAATGGTAGTGGGACAGTACATGGTCAGGTGCAATTCAGCCATCTACCTTGACATCCTAGTAGGATAGCTTCGATTACACATTCTAGTCTATGACACACACAGACTTTCCAGGAACATGGGCCACTTCCACTCAATAAAGTTGCCATGACCGATATTTGCAGGTATATTTACTTCCAAGCCTTTATTTTCTACCTCAGTAGCTTCTGCCGTTCATATTTATTATTAATCCATAAAGCCTACATGATTGTACCAAAGTAGGTGACCCTAAATTATCAAATTTCTATCCTATCAACCACAGAAGATTTGTTTGTTCCAGGAGTAATTCATTTTGTAATCACTGATTCTCTGTGGGGGGCGGGGATTCCAGAGCTGCTTTTCATGGCCATTGCTTCGCAGCTCACTGGAGAAATAGACTGAGCAGTCTTTGAAAGTGCTGGATGTTTGATAAATGTCTACAACTTTTATTTAAAGATAAGGATGGAAGGTGATCCTTCCTCTGTGAATAATAATTAAAAACCAGACAAGAAAATAATCTCTTTATATGGTTGGGGTAAAGGGGGCACAGTGAGTGATATATTTGATAGCTCAGTTTAATGAACAAACTTTTTACCCACCTGTTCTGGCAATATACACATGTAGAAATAATAGATAAATTAAAAGGTTTGTATATGTTTTATAAACAAAATAAAGGAGAAGGCATCTCAGATAAATTTAACCATCATTTAGGGAAAAAATTGGAAATAAAAGGTCAAATAAATCATCTTCTGCGCCTTAAAACTTTTTAAAACCACATTTTAAATGTGAGGTGGAGGAGGGAGAGGAGGGGGAACAGGGAAAGATAGGAGAAAGAGGAGAGAGGGAGAAAGAAGCAAATTAAAAAACAAATGGCTAGGCATGGTGGATGCTGGCACTTTGGGAAGCTAAGGCAAGAGGATTGCTTGAGCCCAGGAGTTCAAAACCAGCCTAGGTAATATAGTGAGACCTCATCTCTACAAAAAAATTAGAAAATTAGCTGGGTGTGGTGGTGTACACCTGTGGTCCTAGCTACTTGGGAGGCTGAGGCTGGAGGATCACTTGAGCCCAGAAGGTTGAGGCTTCAGTAAGACGTGATCACGCCATTGCACTCCAGCCTGGGCAACAGAGTGAGACCCCATCTCAAAAAAAGAAAAAGAAAACAAACCAACCAACCAACCCAGGAACTCAATGTGGCCAGTAGATTGAAAAGACAAGTCATTGTTGAAAAAACCCTTATTAGCTCACTGTCAAAGTCAATATGATAAATTATTGTGCAAAAATACTCCATCCCTCTCCTCTCCTCTACTTCTGTGGAAGGACTCTATTTCACCACATCTTAACTTCGAACTTGGCTACATGTTGGGCCAGTGGAATGTTAACAGATGTGCCACAAGCAGAGACTTCAAAAGTGCCTGTGCAGTTGAGTGTGTCTTCTTGCGCCCCCTGCATCATCACGAGAAGTGCCTTGGCTAACTCTCTGAATCAAGGATGATGAGAGACATATGGAGCTAATGAAAATCCAGCTTAAACCATCAGACCCCCCAGCTGACCCGCAGACACGTAAGCAAAATCAACGTTTATTGCTGTATGCCATAGAAACGTTGCATTTTGTCATTACTTACCGATAGCTGACTGATACAATAATTATATCTGTTCTAAATGTTCTAAAGAAAGGATATTTTTTAAAAATGAAAAGCTTACATAAGCAAATGTATAGTGGCCCATGAAATACTTTGAATCAAGTAGAAGACATTGGACAGACCAAATACAATTCAAAGTTTTCTCATTAGAATCACAAAAGCCACAAGAAGTGATACTGCAGTGGCTGGAGAACCTGCTAGGGAATCAATGCATCAAAGCCATGGAATGACTGAGCATCAGTCAATTCTATATTTTGGTCTTGACTACTGAGGACACAAATAATGTTAACATAGCTGGACACCAGGTCAAGAACACTAGATCAAATCATTGTTGGGCATATGCTAATGTATTGACTACATAAATGTCAATAAATCACTGGGATTGTAGAAAATCCTCCTACAAGTTTTGAAGCCATTCACTGTTAAAACAATAAAAACATATGTGGCAGATTGTTTCAGTAATTATCTCAAATTTGGTCACAGCTCTCTATATCCGTGTCCTTAAGTGGTCCGCTTGTACAATGATTGTGGACTTCACTATGTGACTTTTGCCCAATGGAACAACAGTAAATGAGATGCAAATGAAAGCAGGGAAACTGACAGCACTCTGGGGCTGGCTAGTCTTTGGAGCTCTGATACCATCATGTAAAAGAGAGCAGGTGTATTAGTCTGTTCTCATGCTGCTAATAGAGACATATCCCAAACTGGGTAATTTATAAAGGTAAGAGGTTTAATGGATTCACATTTCCACATGGCTGGGTGGGGGGGCCTCACAATCATGGTGGAAGGCAAATGAGAAGCAAAGGCATGTCTTACATGGCAGCAGGCAAAAGAGAGCATGTGCAAGGAAACTGCCCTTTGTAAAACCATCAGATCTCATGAGACTTACTACCATGAGAACAGTATGGCGGAAACTGCCCCCATGATTTAATTATCTTCACCTGGCCCCACCCTTGACATGTGGGAATTATTACAATTCTAGGTAAGATTTGGGTGGGGACACAGCCAAACCATATCAGCAGGCTAGCCTACTGGAAGATGAGCAGATCGTGTGGAGCAGACTACCCATCTGAGCGCAGCCCAAATTGGCAAGCCTCAGAATTGTGAGTGAATAGATTATTGTTGTTTTAAACCATTACATCTTGGGGGGTGATTATACAGTAAAAGCTACCTGATACACTGTGTGAGTGACCTCATGTGAATGCCTTTGCAATTCTTATCCAAAAGAAAGTGCAGCTTGTTTTTACCTTTAAGAAGTTGGTAGAAACCTTAATAAAGATAATATTGAAATCTGGGGATCGAAATCTGTGATTGAAATCTGGGGATTGAAAAATGTGATTGAAATCTGGGGAGATATGTGAGTCAACTTTGACTCCTTCCTCAGCCTGCATCTACCCATCACCAAAGTCTGTTGTTCTTATCTCCTTCTCTCCTTCTCTCCATGTCCACTGGCACCATCCTAGTCCAGGCTCTCAGCTGGAGTAGTAACCAGGGATTCCTCTTAACCCATCCCCCTGCACCCACCCTGGCTCCACTTTGAAGATCTTTTCTCCATGCAACAGTCAGAACAATCATTTTAAAAGCAAATCTGACCATGCCCTCTCCCCCAACTTAAGATCCTTCATTCACTCTCATTTATCTTAGGATAAAAACCTCTCTATTTTCTGGGACCTACAGCCCTTCCCAGGATATGCTGCTCCCCATCTCCAGCCTCAAGCCCTTCCTTCAATTCTGCTGAAGGGTGGTGGCTCCTCCTGCCACAGAGCCTTTTTGTGTGCTGTTGCTTTTGCCTTGGATTCTGCACCTCTTGCTCCCCACTCTCCTTCCCACCTTCTCATCTCATCTCAGGCATCACTTACTCAGGGAAGCCTTTTCTGGCCCCCAGGTCCAGGTTGTATTCTTCTCCTTTATTTGTACTTTTATCTCAATTTTTTTATTGGATATACTTACATTTGTATAATCATAAGATTGATGTCTGTATTCCCAACTACAGTATAAACTCTAGAAAGCAAAGAATGCTGAATTTTGCTCACCGGTAGAGTTCTAGTATCAGGCATTGTACCTGTCAAGCCTAGTGCCTGACACATAACTGACACTCAGTATGTATTCGTTGATGGAATGGATGGTTTGATATGCAGAGTTGCAATTGTAGTACTTGGCATACAAAACATAATAGATATTTGCTGAATGAATATGGAATGAGTGAATAAGCCGGGAATGAGGAGGGGCTGGCAATTAAGAAACCATATCTTACATGACATGTAGCATTGCTCCTTGCACATAATAAGCCAAATAAGTATTTTCAGAATGAACAACTAACTAGGAAATTTTGAAGGGATAAATAGGAATATGGACAACAAGAGAACAAGAATTTGTTTCCCTTATACTTGAAATAATCATGAATTAAGTGGCCTCCTTTGTGTAGATATGAAACTAATCTGCAAACAAAAAGTAAATTTAAATGGGTACCTCTCTGGATGTAGAGCTGGAAACAGTGGTGAGTTTCTATAGGACAATACCTTGGGATCATAATTACATAACGTTTCTATACAGTCTACAGGATGAATTTTCTAGGTTTGTACAACACTAACATCTTCCCAGTAGAGAAATGAGCACAAACTATAGTCAACTTTTCCTAAACATAAATAAAAATCAAAAGAACATACATGTTAGCCTGTCCCCCTAATTGTCCCCCTTAACCTTGTTTAAAGCCTCTTCAGCTCTCAAATGTATACAGATGTTTAAAAAGTCACCCGAGCTGCAGAAAATCTGCCCACAAAGTTTGAAATAACCCACAGGTGATACAATGAAACCCTCTGCTATAGATTGCTGCAATGATGGGCCCCAGTTTTGTCAGACCTCTCTGTATCCACGACTTTGATTGGTTTCCATGTGCACAAGTGCACTGAATCAGTGCTTGACCATGTGATTTGCTTTGCCCACAGAATCATGAGCAATAAAATGATTGTTTTTTTTAAGCCTTTATGTTTGGGGTTCATTTTGCTACTCAGCAAAAACTAACTGCCCCAATGTTGCCACTGTAGCAGAGTTTTCTACACATGAATCCGATATGTCATTCCATTACTTAAAAGCCTTCAAGAACCATCATCTCTTAGGAACCAGGGACTAGCCAAGGAGGTCTCTCTCAGAAGAAAAGTCAAGATTCATTCAGGAATTTGGTAAGGGGTGTGTGTGTGTGTGTGTGTGTGCACGTGTTTGGGGCAGAGAATGGCTCAGTGTCCATTAAATTACATATGTTGCTGTAGAATCTAATCTAGTGGCAAGTTTTAACCTTAGACTTTTGGGGATTTTTCTTTTCTTTTCTTTTTGCCATACATGACATTGACAGAGTTCTAAGTCTTAGGAAAAGATAAATGTTTGTACTCATTCTCTCCTTGAATTTTTTTTTGATGCATACTTAGCATCTTAGTGCAATACTGTGTTTAGGATGCAACCCCCTTCACATTGTTAAATAGTGATAAATAGGTCCAGATGTTTTACTTTAAAAGGACATTTTAGTTAATGTTCCTTGAGGAGAAGCAATAGTAACCAATGTTGCCCATTTGTCTGGTCATTTTGGGCTCCAGATGGCTTCATCAATGCTTAAGGAAATAGGAATGTTTTATTGAGCTGGGAGATTAAATATATGTGGAGCCACTTGTACCACTTTGGGAGGAGTTTTCAGTTTAAGCCTACAGAATTTCTGGTAAAACTCACATGAAGTGTGACAAAGTAATCAGAACCACTTGCTATTGCAACAGGGAACTGTTACTGCCTTTTCCACAACTGAGAATTTATAGAACTGTCCCTCAGCCTACTAGCAGAAAAGCCCTTTGGAGTATTACCAACTGGATTTGCAAAGGATGTAGTTTCAGGACAAAGAAGAAATATATACAATGTGCATCTCCGAGATCATTAATTAAATATCTTATCCAACGTCCTTAAAAATGGGATTACCCAGCTAAAATGCCAGTAGGATGCCAGTAGGGGATTGCTTTGAAGTTACTGTTGGTTTAAAGACTTGAAATAGATGTCTCGTAAAATTTGCCTGATTAGTTGTAAGTGATTGCTGTGGCAATGATATATGATTGTAAACATTCCATACTAACACCTTAACAGGTTTTTTTGTTTTTGTTTTTGTTTTTGAGACGGAGTTGCGCTCTTTCACCGAGGCTGGAGTGCAGTAGCGTGATCTCGGCTCACTGCAACCTCCGCCTTCTGGTTTCCGGTTTCAAGCTATTCTCCTGCCTCAGCCTCCTGAGTAGCTGGGATTACCGAGTAGCTGGGATTACAGGCATGCGCCACCACGCCTGGCTAATTTTTGTACTTTTAGTAGAGACGGTGTTTCACCATGTTGGCCAGGTTGGTCTCGAACTCCTGACCTGGTGATCCGCCCACCTCGGCCTTCCAAAGTGCTGGGATTACAGGCCTGCGCCACCGCGCCTGACCCACTTTAACAATTTTTAAATAGCTTTTATCAGTAGTTGATCAAGTGACAGAAATCCAAATTGAACTAGCTATAGTAGATTGCAAACTATCAAAATTCTTTTCCTCCCTTCCCAAGGTGTAGTCTATTTCTCCAACCTTTGCACCAGGATTGACCATGTGGCTGGCTTTGGCTAATGGGACACTAAAAAATGTGATGCAATCAGAAGCTTGAAAAGTGCTTGCACATTGAGGCTTGCCCTCTCTAGCAGCAAACGGAATCCTGCAATTCCCGCGTGCAGAAGGCGAACTGGCCTACTGAAAACAAATAACATGGCTCCCCCACCTCCACAGCACCCCAGCCAATAGACAACCACCTGCCGGCCCATAAGTGAGTTCATCCTCTGGATAACCCAGCTGCCAGCTGACCGCAAATGCATGAGTTAGCACAGGTGAGATCAACTAAGGCAGCCCAGCCCAGAGTCCTCTAGCTGACCCACATTATCAGGAGATAATAAATGCTGGCTTTACGCCACTGTCGTAAAGGAGGGAGTGACGCAGTAAAAGCTAACTACTTAGCTGGTTTTTTTTTTTTCGAAACTTAAAACAAAGAAAATTTGTTGGACGACCCTGTGTGTTCTGAGACTGAGCTAAGTAGAAGAACGATTGGATGTACTTGGGCCTCAGGAACAACCAGAACTAAGTATATGGATGTCAGCACAAAATAAAAGATGAAGATATTTTAAAGGCTTGTATCTGGTAAGCAATTAAAAAGTCAAATGTTGACCAAAACAGGAGTTCGGCTCCACTGTTTTTTTTTTTTTTTTTTTTTTTTAACCCTTTGAAGTACTTTCTCCCACTTTTTTTTTTCCTCTGCTCGCCGCTGCCGCCATTTTATCCTCCGTTTCTTTCTTTCTTTCTTTCTTTTTCTTTTGAGACAGAGCCTCGCTGGAGCGCAGTGGCGCGATCTCGGCTCACCACAACTTCTGCCTCCCTGGTTCAAGCGATTCCCCTGCCTCAGCCTCCAGAGTAGCTGGGATTACAGGCGCCGGCCACCAAGCCCGGCCAATTTTTTGTAGTTTTAGTAGAGACGGGGTTTCACCATGTTGGCCAGGCTGGTCTTGAACTCCTGACCTTAAGTGATTCTCCTGCCTTGGCCTCCCAAAGTGCTGGGATTATAGGCGTGAGCCACCCCGTGCCCGGCCTACCCTCTGTTTCTATGTCTGTCTGTCAGCAGACATTTGTTTTCATATTTGGCTGTTGTGAATAGTGCTGCAATGAACACGGGATTGCAGCTGTCCCTTCGCCATATTGGTTTCAGTTCCTTTTGATATATACCCAGGAGTGCAGAAGTGGGATTGCTGGGTTATATGGTACTTCTTTTTTTGTTCGTTTGTTTTGAGACAGGGTCTTGCTCTGTCGCCCACATTGTAGGGCAGTGGCACAATCACGGCTCACTGTGGCCTTGACCTTCTGGGCTCAAGTGGTCCTCAGCCTCACAAGAGTAGCTGGGACCACAGGTGTGCCCCACTATGCCTGGCTAACTTTTTTACTTTTTTGTAGAGATGGAGTCTCCCGCCGGGTGCAGTGGCTCACGCCTGTAATCCCAGCACTTTGGGAGGCCAAGGCGGGCAGATCACTTGAGGTAAGGAGTTCAAGACCAGCCTGGCCAACATGGCGAAACCCTGTCTCTACTAAAAAAAAAAAAAAAAAAAATTAGCTGGGCGTGGTGGCAGGCCCCTGTAATCCCAAGTACTTAGGAGGCTGAGACAGGAGAATTGATTGAACCCGGGAGGCAGAGGTTGCAGTGAGCGGAGATTGGACTTCAGCCTGGGTGACAAGAGTGAAAACTCTGTCTCAAAAAAAAAAAAAAAAAAGAGAGAGAGAGAGAGAGAGATGGGGTCTCCCTATGTTGCCCAGGCTGGTCTCGAATTCCTGGCCACAAGAGATCCTCTCACCTCAGCCTCTGAAAGTGCTGTGATTACAAGTGTGAGCCACTGTGCCTTGGCCAGTTCTACTTTTAATTTATTTAGAAACCTCCCTATTGTTTTCCACAGTGGCTGCACTAATCTACATTCCCATCAACAGTGTATTAGTGTTCCCTTTTCTCTGGACCCTTGTTAACATTTGTAATTTCTTGTTTTTTTGATAAAAGCCATCCTAACAGATGTGAGATGATCTCATAATTTTGGTTTACATTTCCCTGATAATTAGCATACTGGCTATTTTTATGTCCTCTTGGACAGATGTTTATTGAGGTCCTTTGCCCATTTTTAAACCAGTTTATCTTTTTTTTTTTTTTTTTTTGCTATTGAGTTAGGTGAGCTCTTTATATATTTTCGTTGATAACCCCTTATTACATGTAGCTTGCAAATATTTTCTCCCAACCTATAAATTGCTTTCTCATTTTGTTAACTGTTTCCTTTGCTGTTCAGAAGCCTTTTTTGTTTGATGTGATCCCACTTGTTTAGTTTTTTGTTGCCTGTGCTTTTGATGTCATAATCAAAAAAATCATTGCTATGACCCATGTCAAATTCTTTTCCTATGTATTGAGTTTTATGGTTTCAGGTTTTATGTTTGGGTTTTTAAGACATTTTGGGTTGGGTGGGTTTTTTCATGCGTGTGTGGCATAAGGGTTCAATTTCATTCTTTTACACGTGGATATCCAGTTTTCCTTGTTTTACTTAATGAAAAGACTATTGTTTCCCCCGGTGTCATCTTGGTGCCCTTATCAAAAGTTAGTTGACCATATATTCTGGGTTTACTGCTGGGTTTTTCTATTGTGTTCCATTGACGTATGTGTCTGTTTATGCCAGTGCTATAATGTTTTGGTTACAATAGCTTTGTGTAGTAGATTTCGAAATCAGGTAGTGTGATACCTCCAGCATTGTTCTTTCTGCTCAGGATTGCTTTGGCTGTTTGGGGTCTTCATGGTTCCCTATGAATTTTATAATTTCTATTTTTGTGAAAAAGACATTGGAATTTTGATAGGAATACAAATTAAAAGCTCAACTCCTTCTATCTAATTCAATGCAAATTGCATTGAATCTATAGATTGTTTTGGGTAGTACAGACATCTTAACTGTTTTTCCAATCTGTGAAAAATATTCTATTTATTTGTGTCTTCAATTTTTTTTCTTTTTGAGGCAGAGTCTTGCTCTGTTTCCCAGGCTGGAGGGTAGTGACACAATCATGACTCACTGAAGTCTCCAACTCCTGGGTTTAAGCATTTAAGCAGGTGTGACTACAGGCATGCACCATCACACCTGGCTAGTGGTTAATTTTTTTTTTTTTAGAAACAGGTCTCACTGTGTTTCCCAGGCTGGTCTCAAACTTCTGGCTTCAAGTGATCCTCCCACGTCAGCCTCCAAAAGTGGTGGGATTATAGGCATGAGCCACCATGCCTGGCCTCTTTCAATGTTTTATAGTTCTCTCTGTACAGACCTTTGGCTTTTGGTTTAATATATTCCCAACTATTTTTTAATGCTATTGTAAGTGGGATTGTCTTCTTGATTTCTTTTACAGATAGTTCATTGCTAGTGTATAGAGAATCATTGCTGATTTTTCTTCGTTGTTGAGTTTTTCTTTTTCTTTCTTTCTTTTTTTTTTTCTGAGACAGCGTCTTGCTCTGTTGTCCAGGCTGGAGTGCAGTGGCGCGATCTCAGCTCACTGCAACCTCCCCTCCCAGGTTCAAGTGATTCTCTTGCCTCAGCTTTCTTAGTAGCTGGGATTACAGGTGCATGCCACCACACCTGGCTAATTTTTGTATTTTTAGTAGAGACGGGGTTTCACCATGTTGGTCAGGCTGGTCTCGAACTCTTGACCTCATGATCTGCCCGCCTCCGACCCCCAAAGTGCTGAGATTACAGGCATGAGCCACCATGCCCAGCCTGTTATTGAGTTTTTAAAATAAGTACCCTGCAACTTTACCACACTCATTTATTGGTTCTAACCGTTCTTAAGAGTCTTTGGAGTTGTCTATATATAAAATGATGTCTTCAAACGGACAATTTAACTTCCTTTCCAATTTGAATGCCTTTTATTTCTTGACTAGGACTTCCAGTCAAGAAAAGTAGAACAGAAGTGACAAGAATGGGCATGATTGTCTTGTTCCTGATTTATTTATTTATTTTACAGAAAAAGCTTTCAACTTTTCCAATTCAGTATACTAGCTATGGACTTGTCATATATGGCCTTTGTTATGTTGAGGTACATTCCTTCTTTTATATATTGGCAAATTATAGTTGTATATATTTATAGAGTACAAACTGATGGTATGATTTAAAAAAACTACAATGTGGAATAATTAAGTCAAGCTAACCTACCCATCACCTCAAATTTTTGACATTTTTTGTGATGAGAACATTTGAGATTTACTCTTAGTGACAGTGAAATGTTCAGTACTCAGTTGTTAGCTATAATCACCACACTGTGCAATAGCTCTCAAAAAAAAAATCAAACTTATTTCTCCTATCTGATTGAGGCTTTTTACTCTTTGACCATCATCTCCCCATTCCGCCAGCCCCCAGCCTCTGGTAACCTGTCCCTCCCCCGCTAGTTTAAAAACTGTCTTCTTGGCTAAATATGTTTAAGTCATTGCCCAGCATATTATAAAAGTACCAATTATGTATATTCATATATTTAAAATATTCTTGTAAGCATGTTTATGCTTACAAACAGGAAAGCACTACTTTCTTTCCAAATAACATTTTAGAAAATTATAATGATGAGGATAGCTATTGGCTAATATACTACCTTCTGTGGTCAAAATTCCAGAGCAATATTTAAAGTACTTCACAAATATTTATCCTGTTTTCTGGTGAGAACATTTAAAACCTCTTAAAAGCATGTTATTTAGGGTATTGCAAAGGATAGAGCAAACCACCTTAAAGGGGGAGAAATGTGGAGCAGAAGTTTCTCATGTAACCTATCAGCTTTAGAGCTAGATTCATGGCCACAAAGGCATCAGTGATCTTTCTCACAGCAGACAGAATCGGAGAGAATCCTCCCCAGAAAAGGGTATCTGACCTGAAAACTCTGGGTGCCCATCTCTACAGTGTTCTGGCCAATGAAGAAGGAAGACTGCCTTTCCAACTGCAATCCGGAAAGGTCTGGGGAAGAACTTTGGCCCAACTGGAGCCACGTGCCCACCCCTCAGACTTACTGTGACAATGGGATGAAGAGACTACAGTTAGCAGCAGTTCCAGAAGCACGTGGATGAAGTGAGGTAGGAGCAGCCTCCTAAAGATCATTTTGTCAAGATAGATAGCAAATATTCTCCGAATAAAGCCTATAATCCAGTTGTGAGCCAAGCTATCTAAACACGGCAGAATACAATGCAAAGCCTTACCAAAGACTCCTTTTTAAATGGCCATTGTTAAGTTCCAGTTTTCTGAGAAGTTATAACAAACTCTTATGTACTTAATAACAGACCCCCAATATATAGAGCAAAAATTGACAGAAATATGAGGATAGACAAACCCATAATTATAGTGGGAGGTACTAACCTACTTGCTCAGTTTACTATATCAAGAAAATAAGATGGCTGGCTAAACACAGCCAGGTAGAACAGCTGCCACCAAGGGACCAGGACAACTGGTGTACTCCTAGCCGATCTTCAGAGGGAAGGCACTGAGACTGGAAGGAGGGAAGATAGAGAAGCTGGGCTGAAGGGGGAGGAAGCTGGAGCTACTGCACACTGGGATTCATACCTGGCCCCCAACGACTCTGGAGGAATGGGTGAGTTGAACAGGTAAGGAGAAACCTGATCTCGCCCTGGGCCTCTGGAATCCTGGCAGGAGGAGGCCACTCGACCACCAAGGAAACTTGAGTTGGCCGGGAAACCTGCTTAGAGAAGTAGTAGGGGCAGCACTCCAGCTGGTGTGGAGCCCAGAGGGTTTGACAGGGGAGCATCTGTAGTGGAGCATGGCCAGTGAGGTCCATCCTCCTAGGCTCAACTTGATTCCATAGGAGACTTTAGCCCTAGGAGAACTGTCAGATCTCAACTCTGTAGGATGGTCTTGCTTATCAGATGGGGCTGGTCCTACCTGAGTACCACTTGATGCAGGCCTCATGTGCACTGGGGGCCCACATCATAGCTCCTGCACTGGCAGACTATGCTTGACCAGTAGAGAGGGCATCTTGGCCATGCACCAGCCCAGCCAACCCCACATTGCATTGCCAGTGCAGTTCCTGTGTGCAGGGGCAGATCTTGCCTTCCCTGCCCCACCAGCATGCGTGTGTACATGCACCCTGCCCTGCCACTGCTGATGTAGTGAGTGTACTCCAATCCTTTCCTCCTGCCGTATCACCATTGCAGTTGGAGCCTTGATGGGCACAGAGCCCACCAGTGCTGTCCCCCGCCAGCACCCAACCCCTGTGCTGACACTGCCACCCGCTTGAAACTAGGCACAGAGAACAGTGGACCCTCCCCAACCCTGAGCGGCTACCTCTGCCTGTGTGAACATGCACAGAGAAAGCACACAGTCCTGCACATGCCATGCTAACACCACCACTATCTCAACCTGTGCACATGGTTGCCAGTGGGGCTTCTTCCACCCCCTGGAGCCATGTTAGCTCCACTGCAGCTGCAAATGCCCACACAGAGGCTGGTAGTCTGGCACCTGCTAGCACCCTGCTGCAGCTAACAAGGGTGCACACAGCTCCGCTGCTGCTGGCATGTATGAACGGGAATGGATCCCACTGCCACCATCCTATGAAACGCTTTGGTTGGCACCATCCATCAGAGTGTTGTGACCAGTGGTCTGGGAGTACCTCAGCCCCACAACCCAGAACAGTGGGTTCCTAACTTCGAGGAGCCAGAAAACAAAGTTGGGGCCCAAAACCAGTACCCCAGAGTTAGAGCATGCAGTCTAGGAGTTGGGAGCTGAACCTATGGCTCCTAAAATCTAATAGAAATGAAGCCAGTTGACTGAATTCACCTTATACCACAATCAAACCGTCAAGGTTATCAAGAGCTATACCACCTCTACAGCAAGGGTTCTTAACCAGACTGAGATGGCTGAAATGTCAGAAATAGAATTCAAAATATGGATAAGAACAAAGATCATTGAGATGCAGGAGTACATGGGAACCCAGTCCAAGAATCACAGTAAAACAGTACAGGAGCTGACGAAGAACGTAGCCAGAATATAAAAGTACATAACCTAATAGAGCTGAAAAACACAAACATTTTATAATGCAATTGCAAGTATTTTTTTTTCTTCTTCTTGAGACAGAGTCTTGCTCTGTCACCCAGGCTGGAGTGCAGCAGGGTGATCTTGGCTAATTGCAACCTCTGCCTCCCAGGCTCAAGTGATTCTTGTGCCTCAGCCTCCGGAGTAGCTGCAATTACAGGTATGCACCACCACGTTCGGCTAACTTTTGTATTAGAGATGGGGTTTCACCATGTTGACCAGGTTGTTCTTGAACTCCTGGCCTCAAGTAATCCACCTGTCTGGCCGTCCCAAAGTGCCGGGATTACAAGCATGAGCCACCACGCCTGGCCAACACAATTGCAAGTATTAACAGCAGAATAGACCAAGTGAAGGAAAGAATCTCAGAGCTTAAAGACTGGCTTTCTGAAATAAGACAGTCAAGAATAGAGAAGAGAATGACAAAGAACAAACAAAACCTCTGAAAATATGGGATTATAAAAAGAGACCAAATGTACCATGCATTCGTGTCTCTGAAAGAGAGGGGGAGAGTGTAAGCACCTTGGAAAACATATTTCAGGATATCATCCATGATAACTTCCCAGTCCAGCTAGAGAGACCAGCATTCAAATTCAGGAAATGCAGAGAGCTCCAGTAAGATACTTCACAAGATCATCCCCAAGACACATAATTATCAGATTCTCCAAGGTCATAATAAAAGAAAAAATGTTCAAGGCAGCTAGAGAGAAAAGCCAAGTCACCCATCAGACTAACAGCAGACCTCTCAGAAACCCTACAAGCCAGAAGAGATTGGGGGCCAATATTCAAATCTTTTTTTTGAGACAGTATCTCACTTCTGTTGCCCAGGCTGCAGTTCAGTGGTACAATCTCAGCTCACTGCAGCCTCAAACTCCTGGGCTCAGGTGATCTTCCCACCTCAGCCTCCTGAGTAGGTGGGACTACAGGTGTATGCCACCATGCCCAGCTAATTTTTGTATTTTTAGTAGAGACGGGTCTCGCCATGTTGTCCAGGCTGGTCTTGAACTCCTGGACTTCAGTGATCTGCCTATCTAGGCCTCCCAAAGTGTTGGGATCACAGGTGTGGGCCTGGCCTATATTCAACGTTCTTGAAGAAAAATACTAACCAAGGGCCAGGTATGGCTGCTCATGCCTGTAATCCCAGCACTTTGAGAGGCCAAGGCAGGTGGATCACTTAGGGCCAGGAGTTTGAGACCAGCCCGGGCAACATTGTGAAACCCCATCTCTATTAAAAATACAAAAAGTAGCCAGGGCATGGTGGCGCATTCCTGTAATCCCAGCTACTTGGGTGGCTGAGGCACGAGAATCACTTGAACCCGGGAGGCAGAGGCTACAGTGAGCCAAGATCATGCCACTGCACTCTAGCCTGGGTGACAGAGCAATACTCTGTCTCAAAAATAAGCGGTAGGGGGGAGGCGGTAATTACCACTGACTCCACAGAAACACAAATAACCATCAGAGAATATTATGAACACCTTTATGCATACAAACTAGGAAACCTAGAAGAAATGGATAAATTCCTGGACACATACATCCTCCCAAGACTGTACCAGGAAGAAATGGAATCCCTGAACAGACCAATAATAAGCTCATAAATTGAATCAGTAATAACTTACCAACCAAAAAAGGCCTAGGACCAGATAGATTCACAGCTGGATTCTACCAGATGTACAAAGAAGAGCTGGTACCATTCCTACTGAAACTACTCCTAAAAATTGAGGAGGAGGGACTCCTCCCTAACTAATTCTGTGAGGCTAGCATGATCATGATACTAAGACCTGAAAGTGACACAAGAAAAAAAGAAAACTTCAGGCCAGTATCCTTTATGAACATCAATGGAAAAGTCTTCAACAAAATATTAGCAAACTGAATCCAGGAGTACATCAAAAAGCTTATTCACCACGATCAAGTAGGCTTTATCTCTGGGGCGCAAGATTGGTTCAACATACACAAGTCAATAAATGTGATTCATCACATAAAACTAAACACAAAAATCACATGATTATCTTAATAGATGCAGAAAAGGCTTTTGATAAAATTCAACACCCTTTCATGTTAAAAACTCTCAGTAAACTAGGTACTGAAGGAACACACCTCAAAATAATAAGAGCCAGCTATGATACTGAGTGGGCAAAAGTTTGAAACATTCCCCTTGAAAACTGGCACAAGAAAAGGATGCCCTCTCTCACCATTCCCGTTCAACAGAGTATTGGAAGTCCTGGCCAATGACTGAGACAAGAGAAAAAAGTAAAGGGCAGCCGGGCATGGCGGCTCATGCCTGTAATCCCAGCACTTTGGGAGGTCGAGGCAGGTGGATCACGAGGTCAGGAGCTCGAGACCAACCTGGCTAACATGGTGAAACTCCATCTCTACTAAAAATACAAAAAATTAGCTGGGTGTGGTGGCATGCTCCTGTAGTCCCAGCTACTTGGGAGGCTGAGGCAGGAGAATTGCTTGAACCTGGGAGGTGGATGTTGCAGTGAGCTGAGATTGTGCCACTGTACTTCAGCCTGGGCAACAGAGTGAGACTCAGTCTCAAAAAAAAAAAAAAAAAAAAGGCATCCAAATCGGTAAAGAGAAAGTCAAGTATCTCTGTTTGCAGACATGATTCTATATCTAGAAAACCCCATGGTCTCAGCCTGAAAGCTCTTTAAGCTGATAAGCAACTTCAGCGAAGTCTCGGGATACAAAGTCAACGTACAAAAATCACTAGCATTGCTGTACACCAACAACAGTCAAGCTGAAAGCCAAATCAAGTATGCAATCCTGTTCACAATTGCCACAAATAGAATAGAATACCTAGGAATACAGCTAACCAGGGAGGTGAAAGATCTCTATAAGGAGAACTATAAAACACTGTTCAGTGAAATCAAAGATGACACAAATGGAAAATCATTCGATGCCCATAGATAAGAAGAATCAATATCATTAATATGGCTATACCGCCCAAAGCAATTTATAGATTCATTGCTATTCCGTTCAAACTACCAATGGCATTCTTCACAGAACTAGAAAAAAAAACCCTATTTTAAAATTTATATGGAACAAAAAAGAACCCAAATAGCCAAGGCAACCTAAGCAAAAAGAACAAAGCTGGAGGCATCACACTACCCAACTTCAGACTATATTACAGGGCTGTAGTAACCAAAACTGAATGGTACTGGTACAAAAACAGACACATTGAGCAATGGAACAGAATAGAGAACTCAGATAAGGCCACAGACCTACAACCATCTGATCATTGACAAAGCTGACAAAAACAAGCAATGGGGAAAGAACTCCCTGTTTAATAAATGGTGCTGGGATAACTGCAAAAGATTGAAACTGGACCCCCTCCTTATACCATATACAAAAAACAACTCAAGATGGATTAAAGACTTAAAACCCAAACTATAAAAACCCTGGAAGACAACCTAGGAACTACCATTCTGGACATAGGAACTGGCAAAGATTTCATGATGAAGACGTCAAAAGCAATTGCAACAAAAGCAAAAACTCACAAATGGTATCTAATTAAAGCAAAGAGCTTCTGCACAGCAAAAGAAACTAACAACAGAGTAAACAGCCTACAGAATGAGAGAAAATATTTGCAAACTATGCATCTGACAAAGGTCTAACATCCAGCATTTATAAGGAACTTAAACAAATTTACAAGAAAAAACCCCATTACAAAGTGGGCAAAGGACATGAACAGACACTTTTCAGAAGAAGACATACATGTGGCCAACAAGCATATGAAAAAAAGCTCAGTATCACTGATCATTAGAGAAATGCAAATTAAAACTACAATGAGATACCATCTCATGCCTATCAGAGTGGCTATTATTAAAAAGTCAAGGCTGGGTGCAGTGGCTCACGCCCATAATCCTAGCACTTTAGGAGGCCAAGGCAGGTGGATCACGAGGTCAGGAGTTCAAGACCAGCCTGGCCAACATGGTGAAACCCCGTCTCAACTAAAAATACAAAAATTAGCTGGGCATAGGTGGTGTGCGCCTGTAATCCCAGCTACTCCAGAGGCTGAGGCAGGAGAATTGCTTGAACCCGGGAGGTGGAGGTTGCAGTGAGCTGAGATCGTGCCACTGCACTCCAGCCTGGGGGACTGAGCAAGACTCCTTCTCAGGGGGTGGGGGGAAAGTAAAAAAATAACAGATACTTGTGAGGTTGCAGAGAAAAAGGATTGTTTATACACTGCTGGTGAGTGTATTAGCCTGTTCTTGCATTGCAATAAGGACCTACCTGAGACTGGGTAATTTATGAAGAAAAGAGGTTTAATTGACTTACAGTTCCACAGGCTGTACAGGAAGCATGGCTGGGGAGGGCTACGGAAATTTACAATCATGGCAGAAAGCGAAGGGGAAGCAGGTACACCTTCACATGGTGGAGAAGGAGAGAGTGAGTGAATGGGAAGTGTGACATACTTTTAAACAACCAGATCTTGTAAGAATTCATGATCACATGAACAGTAAGGGCAAATTCCACCCCTATGATGCAGTCACCTCCCAGCATGCCACTCCTCCAACACGTGGCGATTACAACTCAACATGAGATTTGGCCTGGGTTACAAATCCAAACCATATCAGTGGGAGTCTAAATTAGTTCAACCATTGTGGAAAGCAGTGTGGTGACTCCTCAAAGCCCTAAAAAACAGAACTATCATTTGACCCTGCAATCCCATTACTGGCTATATACCCAAAGGAATAGAAATCTGTCATAAAGACACATGCACATGTATGTTCTCTGCAGCACTATTCACAATAGCAAAGACATGGAATCTAAATGCCTGTGAATGGTAGACTGGATAAAGAAAATGTGGTACATAAACACCATGGAATACTGTGCAGCCATAGAAAGGAATGAGATCATGTCCTTTGCAGGAATATAGATGGAGCTGGGGGCTGTTATCTTTAGCAAACTAACGCAGGAACAGAAAACCAAATACCACATGTTCTCACCTTTAAATGGGGCTAAATTATGAGAACACATGGATACATAGAGGGAACAACTGACACTGAGGGCCTGAGGGTGGAGGCAGGGAGGAGGGAGAGCAGCAGAAAAAATAACTAATAGATACTAGACTTAATACCTGGGTGATGAAATAGGCAGTACACCAAACCCCTGTGACACGAGTCTATCTAAATAACAAATCTGCACATGTACCCTAAACCTAAAAAATAAAATTGAGGATACAGACAATCTGAACCATGCAATTATGTTTAATAGAAATAAGCAGCCAAGAACCCATTCCATCGTGACTGATACTGAAACAGTAGTCTTAGCTCACTGGGTTACCTTCCAAAATTCATTCCAAGAAGATTCACGTAGACACTGACATAGAAAGATGGCCTAAACTATCACATAGGGAAGTTAGAATTCGCTTACTACTTCCTTCTCTCATCCTTTTTTTCCTTCTCCTCTTCCAATGAGTTAGAAACTCGATGCCTCTGAAGTCATCATGTTAGATTAATAGCAGATCTGTAACTAGGGTAATGTTCTTTCTATTTGTCCATGTTATTACTAATTTTTTTTTTACCATGTGTATAGTCTCAGTAATGAAGTAGAAATCTGGTAAATGGAGACAACTTAAACTACATTTATGTGTCTCATGTATATCTGTAACAATTTTGGTGAGAAAGACCCCATGGAAAAACCAATATACTTGCTAAAATTCCTACTAGAAAGTCATTTGGAAATTGATCAGGGCAGCCACGAGCTGAATAAGGAGCACATGAAAAATTAGAATCTACTGAAAGAACAAAATATAGTCTATTCAAAACCCAAAACCTCTTCAAAAAGGTGGAGGCCCTGGGGCATCTGCTGCACATTCTTGCATAGCGGAGGTACTCTTGTCAAAAGGCAAGTAATGTAATGAGTGAAGTAAAGGAAATGTTTATTATATGGATTTTTTAAAAAAGCAAATGGGAACTATTTATTACTTGTCGGTAATTGTGAGTTTTATGGCTGTGACTTCTTATTTGCTGCCAAACAAGCAAGTAAGTGCTGTATCTCCTAGCGACTCCCTCCGTCACCATTCTTGTACTCTGTTGTCAAATGGCCTGTCAGTTGGTTTTTATTCTAGCACATGTTTTTAGTAAGTTTTCAAAGTGGGGAATAGTTAAATGTATTTCTCCTTTTCAGAAGTCTTAACTTTGCTTGGAAGCTATTAACAAGATTGAAATCCATAGAAAAAAAAGATTGAAGAGGAATTTGCTGAAATGTTAACAGTAGTTATCTCTTAGCAATGAAATTTTAGTTAATTTTGCTTTCCTCTTTGAACTTATTTTTCTACTGTGAACATAAATTGCAAAATCAGAAGGAAAAAAGACACTAAAATAGAAAGCATTTATGGCAAAGGACATTTAAAGTCATTCCATTTCTCAAGACAATCATTTAATCTATAAAAGCAGAAGATATTTACTGCCGTCATTTATCCTTGTATCCTCCATAGCTCCTAGTTTAAAAAAAACAGCCAGGTTTAGTGGTTCACACCTGCAATCCTAGCACTTTGGGAGGCTGAGGCGGGTGGATCACTAAGCCCAGGAGTTTGAGACCAGCTTGGGCAACATGGCAAAACCCTGTGTCTACAAAACATACAAAATTAGCCGGGCATGGTGGCATGTGCCTGTAGCCCCAGCTACTTGGGAGGCTGAGGTGGAAGAATCATCTGAGCCCAAGGAGGTCAAGGCTGCAGTGAGCTGTGATTGAGCCACTGCACTCCAGCCTGGGCAACAGAAAGAGACCCTGTCTCAAAGACAAAACAAACAAAAACCACACATAATAAAGGTTTGAAGTGTAAGGCACAATGCTAAGCATTGCAAGAGATAAGGAATTATCATAAACACATGTAAAGAATTTAAAATTACTCATCTTTACAAGGAACTTTATGATATAAATGGTTTCTGTATTTTACAGATAAAGTATCAGAGAGGCAAATGACTTGCTCAATGTTACATAGTGGCTGGGCTAGATTGGTTAGTAATGACCCTTTAAAAAGCAAGTCTTATGTGGTTTGCTGTGTCCAATGGGACATTAGCAAATAGGACATGAGCAGAGGCTTGAAAAGGTCTCGAACACTGGCGCTTGTCCTCTTGCTGTTGTTGTTTTTTTGTTTGTTTGTTTTTGAGACGGAGTCTCACTCTGTCGCCCAGGCTGGAGTACAGTGGCACAATCTCGGCTCAGTGCAACCTCCGCCTCCTGGGTTCAAGCGATTCTCCTGCCTCAGCCTCCTGAGTAGCTGGGATTACAGGTGCCTGTCACCACGCCCGGCTAATTTCTGTATTTTTAGTAGAAACGGGGTTTCACCATGTTGACCAGGCTGGTCTCAAACTCCTGACCTTAAGTGATCTGCCTGCCTTGGCCTCCCAAAGTGTTGGGATTACAGGCATTAGGCACCACGTCTGGCCCTCTTACTGTTCTTTGTAACCCTGAGTCGACCATGTGAAGAAGACAGGGCTAGCCTATTGCAAGATAAGACACCATGTGGAGCAGAAATAAGCCCTCACAGCTGAGGCACATGAGACATACTAGCCTCACCACTGCCACACACCTAAGGCCATACTAAATATCCAGTCTGAACAGAGGCTCCAAATGATTTCAGGAGTCAAATGAGCTAACCGGGACCAGAACTGCCCAGCAGACCCACAGAATTGTGAGAAATGATAAATGCTTATTGTTTTAAGCCACTAAGTTTTGGAGTCTATTACACAGAAAGGTTATGTTACGCAGTGACCAAACCTGAATTTGATCTTTCTCCTTTGGAAACTCTGATCTTTCCTATTGTATGCCACTGACTACCCATTCCTGCCAGCTTTCAAACAGATGGAAGGGATAATGACCCAAATAAATGGACACAAAGGGGCCATGTCATACACATGTATAACTTATATTCCACTAGATATAATTGGCAAAAAGGGAAGTCAACTTATGAGGCGAAATTATGTAGAGTCAAAATTACCTTTGGAAACACCTTAGGTCCAGGCAGAGAAAACAGCAAGTATAAAGGCCATGAGGGAAGTAGAAGATGGGCTTAGAGAGGTAGCAGGGCCCTGCAGCCCAAGACTGAAAAGCCTTGATCAACAAACACAACAAACTGAGTGGGATTTTAATAGATTTAACAAAATACAGCAGATGCAGGTTTCTGAGCAAAATTGTAAGATGGCTCAGAAAGCAAGCAGTTAGAGGAAGGAAGAAGAGATGGGGAATAATTGCAGCCATTCAGGGAAGAAACAAGGGAATGGCCACATTGATGGAAAGGATGCGCTGGAATCAAAGCCTGCTGCAGAAGCTGAATCACGGCAGTTATTGACTAAGTAGATGTGGAGTGCAAAATCCAAGAAAAGAACATGAGTGACTAACATTTCAAAAAGTGTATAGGTTGAACGCAGTGGCTCACGCCTGTAATACCAGCACTTTGGGAGGCTGAAGTGGGGAGATTGCTTGGGTTCAGGAACCAGCCTGGGCAGCATAGGGAAATCCTGTCTTTACAAAAAATTTTAAAAAGTTAACTGGGCATAGTGGTGCATACCTGTAGTATCTTGGGAGGCTGAGGTGGGAGGATCACTTGAGCCTGGGGGGACAGAGCAAGACCCTGTCTCATATCTCAAAAAAAAAAAAAAAAAGCGTATAGAAGAAATCTTTTTTTTTTTTGAGACAGGGTCTCACTCTGTTGCCCAGGTTGGAGTATAGTGATATGATAGTGGCTCTCTGTAGCCTCAACTTCCAGGGCTCAAGTGAGCCTTTCTCCTTTAGTAGCTGGGATTACAGGTACATACCACTATGCCCTGCTAATTATTATTATTTTTAAACTTTTCATAGAGATGGGGTCTTTATGTTGCCCAGGCTGGTCTCCAGCTCCTGACCTCAAGCTTTCCTCCAGCTGCGGCCTCCCAAAGTGCTGGAATTACAGGTATGAACCACTGGGCCTGGCCAGAAGAAAGTTTTTTTTTTTCTTTTTTTGAGACAAGGTCTCACTCTGTCACCCAGGCTAGAGTGCAGTGGGGTGATCTTGACCCACTGCAACCTCCACCTGCTGGGCTCAAGCAATCCTCCCACCTCAGCCTCATGAGTAGCTGGGACCACAGGTGTGCACCATCACACCCGGCTATTTTTTTTTTGTTTTTGTATTTTTAGTAGAGCTGGGGTCTCGCCATGTTGCCCAACCTGGTCTCGAACTCCTGGCCTCAAATAATCCATTCACCTCAGCCTCCCAAAGTGCTGGGATTATAGACATGAGCCACCACACCCGGCCCAGAAGAAACTTTTTATACCTACTGTCTGCCGAGCACTTTATACTCAGTGTCTCCTTTAATTTTTACACCAATCCTTAATGAGATAATTGTTGTTCTCCACATTGTGCAAAAGAGAAAACTGAAGCTTGAGACAGTTTGAAAAATACGCCAAACTTAAAGGGGTGGCAAAGTCACAACTTGAACCCAAATGTGTATGACCTCTAGTTCGGTGGGGAGGGTGGCTAGTGGCATCACAAACAAACGAACAAATCTGGAACAAGTCTGGTGGAAGAGTTAAGTTGAGCTTGAAGCCTGCTGCATGTGAGGCACTGGAAAGCACTCAGGTATGGATGTTCAGCCACCGGGGGAACAGGGACTAACCAAGGGTCTCAGGAGAGGCAAGGAAGCAGATTTGGGTCAGCTGTATTTGCCTTGCCTCCTATATAAGCTGATATATTCTTATGAAACAAATTAAGTTTTTTTTTTTTTTCAGTAAAACTGTGCATATCAATTTGTATTCTAGAGAAGTTATCCAAAAATTTCATCTAAGCCAACCAGGCCAAATTTTTATCTTCTTGAACAGGGTGAGTTAATTCTCTCTCTGAACCTCAAAATACCTCACTGTTAGTTAAAACATTTTGAGACAGGATCTCTCTCTCTTGCCCAGCTAGAGCGCAGTGGCACAATCTTGGCTCACTGCAGCCTCTACCTCCTGGGTTCAAGTGACTCTCCTGCCTCAGCCACTGAGTAGCTGGGGTTACAGGCGTGCCGCCACCACACCCAGCTAATTTTTGTATTTTTAGTAGAGACCAGGTTTTACCATGTTGGCCAGGCTGGTCTCAAACTCCTGAGCTCAAGTGATCCACTTGCCTCGGCCTCCCAAAGTGCTGGGATTACAGGCATGAGCCACCGCATCTGGCCAGTGAAAACATTCTTTTAATGTTTTCAAGGCAACAGTGGCACAAGTAATCAAGGTCTTATATTACTGATGTCAACTTACTGTCTGCTGAACTTGCAGGAAGCAAAAAACCAGTGAGTCAAATTTAGTAACCCATCTTTATGTTATATAAGCTTTCTTCTTTCCCGACCCCTTAGTTAAGGGGCTGACAAATGGTTTTTGTAAAGGGCCAGAGAGTATGTATTTTAGACTTCGCAGGCTATATGGCTTCCATCACAACTACTCAGCTGTATTGCAACTGTTCAACTCTACCACTGTAGCAAGAAAGAAGCCATAGAAAATATGTAAACAAATGGGCATGGCTGTGTTCCGATAAAACTTTATTTACAAGATCAGGCCATGGGCTGGATTTGTCCCACAGGCTATAGTTTAGTAATCTCTGCCTTAGATAATTATATAAGCTATGAGTAATATATTCTGATCTACATTCTTTTTTTATTATTATACTTTAAGTTTTAGGGTACATGTGCACAATGTGCAGTTTGTTACATATGTATACATGTGCCGTGTTGGTGTGCTGCACCCATTAACTCCTCATTTAACATTAGGTATATCTCCTAATGCTATCCCTCCCCTCTCCCCCCACCCCACAACAGGCCCCGGAGTGTGATGTTCCCCTTCCTGTGTCCATGTGTTCTCATTGTTCAGTTCCCACCTATGAGTGAGAACATGTGGTGTTTGGTTTTTTGTCCTTGTGATAGTTTGCTGAGAATGATGGTTTCCAGCTTCATCCATGTCCCTACAAAGGACATGAACTCATCATTTTTTATGGCTGCATAGTATTCCAAGGTGTATATGTGCCACATTTTCTTAATCCATTCTATCATTGTTGGACATTTGGATTGGTTCCAAGTCTTTGCTATTGTGAATAGTGCCGCAGTAAACATACGTGTGCATGTGTCTTTATAGCAGCATGATTTATAGTCCTTTGGGTATATACCCAGTAATGGAATGGCTGGGTCAAATGGTATTTCTAGTTCTAGATCCCTGAGGAATCGCCACACTGACTTCCACAATGGTTGAACTAGTTTACAGTCCCAGTGTAAACAGTGTAAAAGTGTTCCTATTTCTCCACATGCTCTCCAGCACCTGTTGTTTCCTGACTTTTTAATGATGGCCATTCTAACTGGTGTGAGATGGTATCTCATTGTGGTTTTGATTTGCATTTCTCTGATGGCCAGTGATGATGAGCATTTTTTCATGTGTTTTTTGGCTGCATAAATGTCTTCTTTTGAGAAGTGTCTGTTCATATCCTTTGCCCACTTTTTGATGGGGTTGTTTTTTTCTTGTAAATTTGTTTGAATTCATTGTAGATTCTGGATATTAGCCCTTTGTCAGATGAGTAGGTTGCAAAAATTTTCTCCCATTTTGTAGGTTGCCTGTTCATTCTGATGGTAGTTTCTTTTGCTGTGCAGAAGCTCTTTAGTTTAATTAGATCCCATTCATCAACTTTGGCTTTTGTTGCCATTGCTTTTGGTGTTTTAGACATGAAGTCCTTGCCCATGCCTATGTCCTGAATGGTAATGCCTAGGTTTTCTTCTAGGGTTTTTATGGTTTTAGGTCTAACATGTAAGTCTTTAATCCATCTTGAATGAATTTTTGTATAAGGTGTAAGGAAGGGATCCAGTTTCAGCTTTCTACATAATGGCTAGCCAGTTTTCCCAGCACCATTTATTAAATAGGGAATCCTTTCCCCATTGCTTGTTTTTGTCAGGTTTGTCAAAGATCAGATAGTTGTAGACATGTGGCATTATTTCTGAGGGCTCTGTTCTGTTCCATTGATCTATATCTCTGTTTTGGTACCAGTACCATGCTGTTTTGGTTACTGTAGCCTTGTAGTATAGTTTGAAGTCAGGTAGCGTGATGCCTCCAGCTTTGTTCTTTTGGGTTAGGACTGACTTGGCGATGCGGGCTCTTTTTTGGTTCCATATGAACTTGAAAGTAGTTTTTTCCAATTCTGTGAAGAAAGTCATTGGTAGCTTGATGGGGATGGCATTGAATCTATAAATTACCTTGGGCATTATGGCCATTTTCACGATATTGATTCTTCCAACCCATGAGCATGGAATGTTCTTCCATTTGTTTGTGTCCTCTTTTATTTCATTGAGCAGTGGTTTGTAGTTCTTGAAGAGGACGATGGGGTTTTCTAAATATACAATCATGTCATCTGCAAACAGGGACAATTTGACTTCCTCTTTTCCTAGTTGAATACCCTTTATTTCCTTCTCCTGCCTCATTGCCCTGGCCAGAACTTCCAACACTATGTTGAATAGGAGTGGTGAGAGAGGGCATCCCTGTCTTGTGCCCATTTTCAAAGGGAATGCTTCCAGTTTTTGCCCATTCAGTATGATATTGGCTGTGGGTTTGTCATAGATAGCTCTTATTATTTTGAGATATGTCCCATCAATACCTAATTTATTGAGAGTTTTTAGCATGAAAGGCTGTTGAATTTTGTCAAAGGCCTTTTCTGCATCTATTGAGATAATCATGTGGTTTTTGTCTTTGGTTCTGTATATATGCTGGATTACATTTATTGATTTGCATATGTTGAACCAGCCTTGCATCCCAGGGATGAAGCCCACTTGATCATGGTGGATAAGCTTTTTCATGTGCTGCTGGATTCGGTTTGCCAGTATTTTATTGAGGATTTTTGCATCGACGTTCATCAGGGATATTGGTCTAAAATTCTCTTTTTTTGTTGTGTCTCTACCAGGCTTTGGTATCAGGATGATGCTGGTCTCATAAAATGAGTTAGGGAGGATTCCTTCTGTTTCTATTGATTGGAATAGTTTCAGAAGCAGTGGTACCAGCTCCTCCTTGTACCTCTGGTAGAATTTGGCTGTGAATCCATCTGGTCCTGGACTTCTTTTGGTTGGTAAGCTATTAATTATTGCCTCAATTTCAGAGCCTGTTATTGGTCTATTCAGAAATTCAGCTTCTTCCTGGTTTAGTCTTGGGAGGGTGTATGTGTCCAGGAATTTATCCATTTCTTCTAGGTTTTCTAGTTTATTTGCATAGAGGTGTTTATAGTATTCTTTGATGGTAGTTTGTATTTCTGTGGGATCGGTGGTGATACCCCCTTTATCATTTTTTATTGCGTCTATTTGATTCTTCTCTCTTCTTTATTAGTCTTGCTAGCGGTCTATCAATTTTGTTGATCTTTTCAAAAAACCAGCTCCTGGATTCATTGATTTTTTGAAGGGTTGTTTGTGTCTCTATTTCCTTCAGTTCTGCTCTGATCTTAGTTATTTCTTGCCTTCTGCTAGCTTTTGAATGTGTTTGCTCTTGCTTCTCTAGTTCTTTTAATTGTGATGTTAGGGTGTCAATTTTAGATCTTTCCTGCTTTCTCTTGTGGGCATTTAGTGCTATAAATTTCCCTCTACACACTGCTTTGAATGTGTCCCAGAGATTCTGGTATGTTGTGTCTTTGTTCTCATTGGTTTCAAAGAACATCTTTATTTCTGCCTTCATTTTATTATGTATGCAGTAGTCATTCAGGAGCAGGTTGTTCAGTTTCCATGTAGTTGAGCAGTTTTGAGTGAGTTTCTTAATCCTGAGTTCTAGTTTGATTGCACTGTGGTCTGAGAGACAGTTTGTTATAATTTCTGTTCTTTTACATTTGCTGAGGAGTGCTTTACTTCCAACTATGTGGTCAATTTTGGAATAGGTGTGGTGTGGTGCTGAGAAGAATGTGTATTGTTGATTTGGGGTGGAGAGTTCTGTAGATGTCTATTAGGTCTGCTTGGTGCAGAGCTGAGTTCAATTCCTGGATATCCTTGTTAACTGTCTGTCTCGTTGATCTGTATAATATTGAAGTGGGGTGTTAAAGTCTCCCATTATTATTGTGTGGGAGTCTAAGTCTCTTTGTAGGTCTCTAAGGACTTGCTTTATGAATCTGGGTGTTCCTGTATTGGGTGCATAGATATTTAGGATGGTTAGCTCTTCTTGTTGAATTGATCCCTTTACCATTATGTAATGGCCTTCATTGTCTCTTTTGATCTTTGTTGGTTTAAAGTCTGTTTTATCAGAGACTAGGATTGCAACCCCTGCCTTTTTTTGATTTCCATTTGCTTGGTAGATCTTCCTCCATCCCTTTATTTTGAGCCTATGTGTGTCTCTGCACATGAGATGGGTTTCCTGAATGCAGTACACTGATGGGTCTTGACTCTTTATCCAATTTGCCAGTCTGTGTCTTTTAATTGGAGCATTTAGCCCATTTACATTTAAGGTTAATATTGTTATGTGTGAATTTGATCCTGTCATTATGATGTTAGCTGGTTATTTTGCTTGTTAGTTGATGCAGTTTCTTCCTAGCCTTGATGGTCTTTACCATTTGGCATGTTTTTGCAGTGGCTGGTACCAGTTGTTCCCTTCCATGTTTAGTGCTTCCTTCAGGAGCTCTTTTAAGGCAGGCCTGGTGGTGACAAAATATCTCAGCATTTGCTTGTCTGCAAAGTATTTTATTTCTCCTTCACTTATGAAGCTTAGTTTGGCTGGATATGAAATTCTGGGTTGAAAATTCTTTTCTTTAAGAATGTTGAATATTGGCCCCCACTCTCTTCTGGCTTGTAGAGTTTCTGCCGAGAGATCCCCTGTTAGCCTGATGGGCTTCCCTTTGTGGGTAACCCGACCTTTCTCTCTGGCTGCCCTTAACATTTTTTCCTTCATTTCAACTTTGGTGAATCTGACACTTGTGTGTCTTGGAGTTGCTCTTTTCGAGGAGTATCTTTGTGGTGTTCTCTGTATTTCCTGAATCTGAATGTTGGCCTGCCTTGCTAGATTGGAGAAGTTCTGGATAATATCCTGCAGAGTGTTTTCCAACTTGGTTCCATTCTCCCCGTCACTTTCAGGTACACCAATCAGACATAGATTTGGTCTTTTCACATAGTCTCATATTTCTTGGAGGCTTTGTTCATTTCTTTTTATGCTTTTTTCTCTAGACTTCCCTTCTCGCTTCATTTCATTCATTTTATCTTCCATCGTTGAGTCTTCCACTTCCACTGTGGAGTCTACAGAGGCCCACAGGCCTCCTTGAGCTGAGGTTGGCTCCACCCAGTTCGAGCTTCCTGGCCGCTTTGTTTACCTACTCAACCCTCAGCAATGGCGGGTGCCCCTCCCCCAGCCTCGCTGCCGCCTTGCAGTTTGATCTCAGACTGCTGTGCTAGCAATGAGCGAGGCTCCATGGGTGTAGGACCCTCTGAGCCAGGTGTGGGATGTAATCTCCTGGTGTGCCGTTTGCTAAGACCGTTGGAAAAGCGCAGTATTAGGGTGGGAGTGACCCAATTTTCCAGGTGCCGTCTGTCACCTCTTTCCTTGGCTAGGAAAGGGAATCCCCTGACCCCTTGCGCTTCCCGGGTGAGGCGATGCCTCGCCCTGTTTCAGCTCACGCTTGGTGCGCTGCACGCACTGTCTGACAATCCCCAGTGGGATGAACCCAGTACCTCAGTTGGAAATGCAGAAATCATTTGTCTTCTGCATCGCTCATGCTGGGAGCTGTAGACTGGAACTGTTCCTATTCGGCCATCTTGGCTCCACCTCTGATCTGCATTCTATGCCTTAAAATGGGTACTATATTCATTTTATTGTTTTGAAAATTACAATTATATTATCTTTGAATCTGGCACATTAGAGATCATTCAGATTTTGAGGAAAGAAACCATTTCTTCCTGATCTTGCATCTCCTGCTCCTTGCTCATTGTATGGCATACATCAAATGCTTGGTTAATGCTCATTTATAAATTGAAGAGTTAATTGCATCTAGCCAACCAGCACCCTCCTCTCGGAGGTAAAGATATGGTATTGTTGAAGAAGTACTGCAGCCAGTGGGGGATGCTTACTAGATATAGATTCTAATTCTAAATCTGGCTGTGATGCTAGGTTGCTACAAGTCAGTTCCCTTCTCTGGACAGGTCTTCATCTGTTAAACCAAGGACTGGAATTGTGGCAGACTCTGTTGGTTCCCTAGCTGACTGCTATATATATTTTTTGACTGCTATTTCTAACCACCTTCTTTCTTGCCTATCTCCCTACAGAGGCTGTAAATGCCAAGTACACACTTTCCATCCTCATTTGCAGTCAGAATTGACCGTAGGACCCAGTTTTGGTCAGTGAGATAGAAGAAATATAGGAGGCTTCTGAGGAAGATTCCCCCCTCTGCCTATGAAAGGAGCAAGGCCTGTAGGAAAAGCTCCTTTCCTTTTTCACTTCGGACACCCTGCCATTTGTGGACATCACGCCTGTAGCTGTGACAGCTATATTGCAGCCATAAGGCTGTAAGCCTTTAGGGATGCTGTAGACACCTCTAGTTTGTTGCTATTATTTTGCTGCCAAACTCATTATAGCCAATGCAGTGATCCTTAGGGTATCCTTTAGATCTCTGAGTAAAGACATAGATGCAGTTAATCAAAGAACTGAGCCTCGAACTCAGTTGTCTTGATGCATGTGCTTTTTTTTTTTTTTTTGAGACAGCGTTTCGCTTTTTTGCCCAGGCTGGAGTGCAGTGGTGCAATCTCGGCTCACTGCAACTTCCGCCTTCCGGTTTCAGGTGATTCTCCTGCCTCAGCCTCCCGAGTACCTGGGGTTACAGGCACCCACCACCATGCCTGGCTAATTTTTGTATTTTTAGTAGAGGTGGGGTTTCATCATGTTGGCCAGGCTGGTCTTGAACTCCTGACCTTGTGATCCGCCCGCTTCGGCCTCCCAAAGTGTTGGGATTACAGGTGCGAGCCACCACGCCCAGCTCGCATGTGCTTTTACTAGTATATGAATCTACTTTATTTAATGTCCCATTTTATATTTGACTCACCCAGTCATTAATTTAACTAAAATATATGGGACTTAAGAGAATGTAGTCATTCTCTTAAGCAGGCATTGATACCCATACTCCATAGATGGCATTTTGCGTGAATGTCCTCAAAAAGGGTACATAATCAACTGAGAGATGCCTCAATAAAAGCTGAGAGTTTGTTTCCTTTTTCTTTCTCAGATATGTGTGCCAACAAAACATCATAAATGATTTTTAAAACTTTAAGTTGGAAAACACTGAGCAGTGTTATTTGATATTTGATGAAAACCAAACTGTTTAGTTCTAATTAGGCCAAATAGAACACTTCTAGTTTAGCTGAAAAAAAAGTAAGTTGCTGTGACAACCTCAAAAACAAGTATTTTCTCAGATCACACCAGAAACATTTAGAAGCTATGTGCTAATCGGTTTACTCAATTGTCCTCAGGTCAGAATAACCCTTTTATTAGGTGTTTTATTTCTTATGTTCTTTTGCTATGAAGTAAAAACTACCCTTATATAACAATCAAACATTTGAGGCCAAATATTTAAGGAAGATTCATTTTATGCAGTCCGTGGACCTGAAAGGATTTTAGAAAACTAGGGATAAATCTGAGAGCTGGAGGGAAATTCATCAAAATCTGATAATCTGGGCCATCATTAACCAGACAGATGCCACTGTCAGGAAATCAGAATTTAAAAATAATATTAAGAATTAAGCTGTTGCTTACTACCGAATTAATGACAATGTGGCATCTTGGAATAATTTTGCAATTTTTAATTATAAGAAGTTTATGAGTCAGGCGCAGTGGCTCATGCCAGCACTTTAGCAGGCCGAGGCGGGTGGATCAGTTGAGGTCAGGAGTTCCAGACCAGCCTGGCCAACATGGTAAAATCCCTTCTCTACTGAAAATACAAAAATTAGCCAGGCGTGGTAGCACGCACCTGTAATCCCAGCTACTCAGGAGGCTGAGGCACAAGAATCGCTTGAAACCAGGAGGCAGAGGTTGCAGTGAGCCGAGATTGCGCCACTGCACTCCAGCCTGGGCAACAGAGTGAGACTCTGTATCAAAAAAAAAAAAAAATTAATTAAATACTGAGGAAAGAGGTAACAAGTTCATGATGTAAATAGGAGTGACTAGTTAAGTGATACCTGTTCTTTAAAAAAAAAAATCTAGAAAAAACTTTTAGCAGAGAAAGACTTTTTGATGAAGGAAAAAATCCAAGCCACCGTATCTTTCAATAACTCAATTTTATGATTATAACAAATTGTTACAAGTTCTTAATAATTTATTTTGTATTTTATATTTACTGTATTCCAAAATGTCATTTTGGACATGCATCTCCCATGTCATTTGTATTGTTCTAGAATGTCATGCTTTCAAATTATGTAACCAAAAGTTATATTACAGATTAATATTTTTATTGACTCTGATATTTAGTCTTACATCTGTTGGTCTCTAGATTTACGTAGGTCTCTATTTCAAAATTCACAATATGACTTCTTAAAAATTTTTTCCTCTCTACATTGTTTATCAAAGTGTAAGGGTAACTTTATTATTGGCTTATATACTTTATGCTAAATGAATACTGTTAAGCATAGCTAAATTTTAGGTGAGATAATTTTATGTTACACAAGTAAGGTTCCTTATTTCTGCAAACTTGTTTTTATTCTATGGCGCATATGGGATGGGTTATACAAATGACCATAATATTTCGCAGCTGTTCCCACCAAGAAGTGAAGTCTATTTCCTGACCCCTTGAATCTGGGCTGGCCAAGTGGCCTGCTTTGATGGACAGAATGTAAGAAATGTGCACAATTTTGAGCTTCAGCCTAACAAAGCCTTGCAGTTTTTGCTTTTTTGTGGCTCTTGGAACTGTTTTACCACTATGTGATAAGGCTGGGCTAGCCTGCTGGAGGCTGAGACCAAATGGAGCAGCGATAAACCGTCTTAGCAGAGCCCCCAACCAAAACCAGCCGGTTCCCAGCCAACCTGGCAGCTAACCACAGAAACTTGAGTGAACCCAGCAAAGACCAGGGGATAACATCCCTGCTGAGCCCAGCCCACATTGTTGACCCACAGAATTCTGAGATAAGTGAACGGTGGCGGTTTTAAGCCAAGAAGCTGTGGAGTCGTTTGTTACATAGCAGTAGATAACCAATATACTCCATCTCTAAAGGACTTAAGTAAAAATCATTAGTGCATTTTTTCTACTTTTATATTTCCACTTGTATGTGTTTATTCTTTTGTAATTTGTGCCTTAAAGATCATATAAATGATTCTGAAAAAAGACACTTATAGTCTTGAGCTGACAAAATAGATGTGTGTTGGAGTTTGAGAAGGATCAAGGATAATCTTTTTAAAAAAATTATTTATTTTTAATTAAATAAGAATTAGACATAGGGTACAACATGTTTTGATATATGCATACAATGTGGAATGATGAAATCAAGTGAATTAGCATCTCCTTCACCTCACCTACTTTTCTTTTATTGGTGAGAACATTTAAGATCTTCTCTTTTAGCACTTTCGAAATATACAATACTCTTTCCCCTTAGTTTCCCACTGAGGTTTAGAACAATTCAGTGACAGGCTCAGGAGTAAGGCATGAAGATAATAAATGATCACTGCTATTACTCTCTAGTACTGGGCTGAATCTCAGGAATCTAGAAATGGTCTAGATTCTGATCCTGATGCTACTGAGTGGCAGATTGAGAATTATACAGCCACCAGCTGCATTTAATGAATTTAGGCAACTCTCCTAGGGGACCAGCCCCTCTGAAACTTTGAGCTTGGAGGGGCAGAGCAGAGTAAATGCCCTCTATAGGCAAAAAGGAGGATAGGGAAGAGAAATTGTGTTAAGATGAACAAGTATCTTCTCTTAGATTCACCAATAGTTCAGTCACCTCCCTCCATAGGAGAGCAGAGGAAGGCTAGGAATACTGCTTTAATGGACTGTCTCCCCAAATGTCAAGCCACGTTAGGAGCAATTCTTACTTGACAGTGTCATGAACTAAAAATGCTAAGGGTAACCTGACCATCAGCCAGAAGTTAGCAGATTTCAAATGAGAAATATACCATCTTGAAAAAAGCAAAAACAAGAAAACAAAACAATTTTTGCACCAGTAATAATGGCAGTAATAGCTATTGGTTTTTGAGTATTTATTACATGCCAGGTTCTGTTCTTTTTTTTTTTTTAATACTTTAAGTTTTAGGGTACATGTGCACAACGTGCAGGTGGGAACTGAACAATGAGAACACATGGACACAGGAAGGGGAACATCACACACCAGGGCCTGTTGTGGGGTGGGGGGAGTGGGGAGGGATAGCATTAGGAGATATACCTAACGTAAATGACGACTTAATGGGTGCAGCCCGCCAGGCTATGTTCTAATGAAAGTGTTTAACCCTCACATAACCCTATGATATAGGTATATTTATTGTCTCCTTTTTACAGATGGGGATAATAATGCACAGACATCCTAAGGAACTTACCCCATGATACATAAGATGGGATGAAATTTGTGTCTTTTCTGGCTTGTTTCCATCCAAGAGTAAGAAGTATATTTTGAGAAATGTATGTAGTTCAGATGGATGGATTTGTGTAGTTCATAGACTTACCCTAGGATGCAATTTGAAACCTCTTCATTCTGTGATCATTTATTTATTCTTACTGTACAAACACTGACCTACCGTAAGCTTTGTTTAATTCAGAGTTTAGTTCTTTTCTTCCATCTAAGACATTCAATCCAATGCCCTGTTTGATTTTATTGAGGTACAGTTTCTAAACAAAAGCTTTGTATTTAACTGTCACTATGGCTCATCCAGTTACACCCTGTTTTACCTATAGCCCCCTCCTCTTTACCCCATTGTAGATAGATAATCAGAACAAAAGTTGTTCTGAACTTGAAAAGTTTGAGGCTACCATTACAGTTTGAAAAATGTCAGAAGCAGACTCACCCTAGGATGCAATTTGAAATCTATTCCTACATTCTGTGGTCATTTATTTGTTTTTTTCTTTTCTTTTCTTTTTTTTTCTTTTTGATATGGAGTCTTACTCTGTTGCCCAGACTAGAGTGCAGTGGCGCAATCTCGGCTCACTGCAACCTCTGCCTCCAGGGTTCAAGTGATTCTCGTGCCTCAGCCTCCTGAGTAGCTGGGATTATAGGTACACACCATCATGCCCGGCTAATTTTTCTATTTTTTGTAGAGACAGGGTTTCGCCATGCTGGCCAGGCTGGTCTTGAACTCCTTACCTCAGGTGATCTGCCCACATCGGCCTCCCAAAGTACTGGGATTACAGGCGTGAGCCACCACGCCCAGCCCATTTATTTATTCTTATTGCACAAACACTGACCTACCATAAGCTTTGCTGGTGATTCACAGATACTATGAGTCTACTGTTCTAGTTATCTGTTGCTTCATAGCAAGTTATCCTGTACTTAATACCTTAAAACTAAAGCCATTCGTTATATTTCATGATTTTGTGAATATGAATTTGGACAAGTCTCGACTGGCTGATCCTTTTACTCCATATGGCATTGACTTTTAGTAAGGGAGAGTGGGTACATGGTAGACCCATTAAATGAAGCCGTGGGATTCAGGAGGATAAGTCACCATAATGTTTGCAGAAAAAGTAAAGATTCAGGAGGGTGGGGAAGGCATACATTTTTCTCGAATTTGTTTCTTGAGGTAGAATTCACATACCATAAATTTACCTAAAGTATACATTTCCATGGTTTTAGCATATTCACAGTTGTACAATTGCTACCACTAAGTCTAGAACATTTTCTTCACCCCAAAAATAAACCCCTTACTTATCAGTAGTCACTTTCCATACCCGCTCCAACCATAGCCAACCACTAATCTTTTTTCTGTTTCTATAGATTTACCTATTATAAAATTTTCATATAAATGGAATCATGCAATATGTGGCCTTTGTGTCTGGTCTCTTTAAGTTAGCATAGTGTTTTAAAGGTTCATCTGTGTTATGGTACATATCAGAACTTTATTCCTTTTTTTTTTTTTTTTTTTTTTTGAGATGGAGTTTTGCTCTTGTTGCCCAAGCTGGAGTGCAGTGGCATGATCTCAGCTCACCACAACCTCTGCCTCCTGGATTCAAGCAATTCTCCTGCCTCAGCCTCCCGAGTAGCTGGGATTACAGACATGCGCCACCATGCCTGGCTAATTTTATATTTTTAGTAGAGGCAGGGTTTCTCCATGTTGGTCAGGCTGGTCTCAAATTCCCAACCTCAGGTGATCCGCCCCCCTCAGCCTCCCAAAGTGCTGGGATTACAGGCGTGAGCCACCATGCCCAGCTAGAACTTCATTCCTTTTTATGACTTAATAATATTCCATTGTAGAGCTATGTCACATTTGTTTAGCCATTTATCAGTTGACTAACATTGGGTGGCTTCTACTTTTTGGCTATTATGAATAATGCTGCTATGAACATTCATATATGAGCTTTTCTGTGAACATATGTTTTCATTTTTCTTGGGTGGAGTGGAATTTCTGGGACTTACTGTAATTCTGTTTATAGTATGAGAAAGTTTACAGTTTACATTTTGAGGAAAAGCCAAACTGTTTTCTAAAGTACCTGACCATTTTATATTCCCATCAAAAATGTATAAGATTACTGGGCACGGTGGATCACAACTGTAATCCCACCACTTTGGGAGGCTGAGGCAGGTGGATCTCTTGAGCCCAGGAGTTCAAGATGAGCCTGGGCAACATGGTGAAACCCCGTGTCTACAAAAAATACAAAAATTAGCTGAGCGTGGTGGTGCACACCTGTGGCCCCAGCTACTTGGGAGGCTGAGGTAGGAGGATTGCTTGAGCCCAGGAGGTGGAGGTTGCAGTGAGCTGAGATAGAGCCACTGCACTCCAACCCAGGCAACAGAATGAGATCCTGTCCCCCCGCAAAAAAAAAAAAAAAAAAGAGAGATTTCTAATTTTTTCACATTCTCACCAACATTTACTATCTTTCTGATTTAGCCATTCTAGTGGGTGTGAAATGGTATTTCATTGTGGTTTTGATTTGGATTTCCCTAATGTGTAATAATGTTGAGCCTCTTTTAATGTGTTCATTAGCCATGTGTATATCTTCTTTATAGAAATGTCTATTCATCTCCTTTCCCTATTTTTAAATTGGATTATTTGCCTTTTTATTGAGTTGTAAAGGTACTTTTTATATTCTGGATACCAGTAGCTTATCTGATATCTTATATATGCCTTGTAAATATTTTTTCCCATTCTGTGGGCTGTCTTTTGACTTTCTTTTTTTTGTTTTGTTTTGTTTTATTTTTGAGATGGAGTCTCACTCTGTCACCAGGCTGCAGTGCAGTGGCGCGATCTCGGCTCATTGCAACCTCTGCCTCCCAGGTTCAAGCGATTCTCCTGCCTCAGCCTCCCGAGTAGCTGGGACTACAGGCATGCACCACCATACCTGGCTAATTTTTATATTTTTAGTAGAGATGGGGTTTCACCATGTTGGCCAGGATGGTCTCAATTTCTTGACCTCATGATCCTCCTGCCTCGGCCTCCCAAAGTGCTGGGATTACAGGTGTGAGTCACCGTGCCCGGCCTCTTTTTTTTTTTTTTGAGATGGAGTTTCATTCTTGTTGCCTAGGCCGGAGTGCAGTGGCGTGATCTTGGCTCCAGGGGTGAGCCACTGCGCCCGGCCTTCACTTTCTTAATGCTATCATTTGAACAAAAGTTTTAAATTTTTATGTAATCCAATTTACCTATATTTTATTACTTATGTTTTTAATGCCGTGTCTAGAAACTGGTCTAATCTAAAGTCATGAAGACTTATGTGTTTTCTTCTAAGAATTTTATAGTTGGAACTCCTACAGTTTGGTCCCACTTCTTTTCCATGTGAATATTCAGTGGTCCCACCACCGTTTATTGAAACACCATTCATCCCCCCATTGAATTATCTTGACAACCTTGTTGAAAATCAATTAACCATAAATATAAGAATTAATTTCTGGAGTCTCAGTTCTTTTCCATTGGTATACATGTCTATCCTCATGCCAGTATCATGCTGTTTTGACTACTGTAGCTTTGAAGTAAATTTTGAAATTGGAAAGTGTGACTCCTCTAACTTTATTTTTGAAGATTGTGTTGGCATCTGGTTCCTTGTGTTTCCTTATGAAATGGAGAATCAGCTTGTCAATTTATTCAAAGAAATCAATTAGGATTCTGATAGGTACTGCATCAAATCTGTAGATCAGTTTGGGGAGTATTACCATTTTAACAATGTTAAATCTTCTGATCTATCCACATGAATGGCTTTCTACATATTTAGATCTTCTCCAATTTCTTTCAACCACATTTTTTAGTTTTCAGTGTACAAATCTTATGTTGCTTTTGGTAATTTTATTCCTAAGAGTTTTAATCCTTTTGGGATTTTCTTATTTTAATTTTCAGATTGTTCATTGCTAGTGTATAGAAATGCGCTTGATTTTGTATATTGATCTTGTATCCTGCAACTTTGCTGAACTTATTTATTCTAATAATTTTTTTTTTTTTTTTTGAGACGGAGTCTCGCTCTGTCGCCCAGGCTGGAGTGCAGTGGCACAATCTCGGCTCACTGCAAGCTCTGCCTCCCGGGTTCATGCCATTCTCCTGCCTCAGCCTCTCTGAGTAGCTGGGACTACAGGCACCCACCACCACGCCCGGCTAATTTTTTGTATTTTTTAGTAGAGACGGGGTTTCACCGTGGTCTCAATCTCCTGACCTTGTGATCCGCCTGCCTCGGCCTCTTAGGATTTTCTGTATACAAGATTATGTCATCTGCAAATATAGTTTTACTTCCTCCTTTCCAATTTGGATGTGTTTTATTTCTTTTTCTAGCCTAACTACCATGGACTAGAACCTCAGTACAACATCGAATGGAAATGGTGAGAGTGAACATCCTTATCTTGTTCCTGATGTATCCAGTCTTTCACCAATTATAATGTTACCTGTTACTTATTATTATTGAGATCATGTGATTTTTGTTCTTTATTAATATGGTATATTACTGATATGGTTTGGATTTGTGTCCTCTTGCAAATCTCATGTTCAATTGCAGCCTCATTGTTGGAGGTGGGGCCTGGTGATTGAATCATGGGTGTGGTTTCCCATGAATGGTTTAGCACCATCCCCTCAGTGGTGTTCTTGTGATAGTGAGTGACGAGTGATTTGTCATGACATCTGGTTGTTTAAAAGTGTATAGCACTTCCCCCATCTCTCTCTTGGTCTTGCTCCTGCCATGTAAGATGAATAAAAACTCCCCGAGGCCTCCCCAGCAGCAGATGCTGGCACTATGCTTTCTGAACAGCCTGTGGAACCATGAGCCAATTAAACCTTTCTTCTTGATAAATTATCCAGTCCCAGGTATTTATTTATAGCAGTGCAAGAATGGACTAATACAATTACATTGCTTTTTTTTTTTTCCCTAGATGTTAAATCAGTGTTGTATTCTTAGAACAAAACCCACTTGGTCATGGTATATAATCACTCTTATATATGTCTGGATTCAGTTTGCTAGTGTTTTGTTGATGGCTTTTGCATAAATATCCATAAAGGATATTATGATGGTTAATTTTATGTGTCAGCTTGATTGGGTAAGGGATGCCTGGATAGTTAGTGAAACATAATTTTTTGATGTGTCTGTGAGGGTGTTTCTGGAAGAGATAAGCATTTGAATTGGTAGACTGGATAAAGAAGATCCACCCTCACCCATGTGGGTGGACATCATCCAGCCCATCAAGGGCCTGCATAGAACAAAAAAGTGGAAGAAGGGAGAATTCACTCTTTGTAGGAAGTTTCTAAATTATTGATTTAATCACTCGTCTCAGGTTTATTAAGATTTTCTATTTCTTTGAGTCAGTTTCAGGAGTTTGTGTTTCTCTAGAAATTATTCCGTTTTATCTAAGTTATCTAATGTGTTGGCATATAGTTCTAATATTTTCTTAAAGTCACTATTATTTCTGTAATATCAGTAGTGATGTCCTCTCTTTCATTCCTGAGTTGAGTAATTTGTTTCTTCTTTTATTTTCTGTTCAGTCTAGCTAAAGGTTTTCAATTTTGCTGATCTTCTCAACCAATCTTTCATTGATTTTTTTTCTATTTTTCTATTCTCTATTTTAATTGTGCTCTAGTCTTATTTCTTCTGTTTGCTTTGCATTTAGTTCACTATTTTTGTAGTGTCTTAAGATGGACGATTAGGTTGATTTGAGATTTTTATGTTATAGGCATTTATAGCTATAAATTTCCCTCTAAGCCATGCTTTAGCTATATCCCATAAGTTCTGGTATTTTTTGTCTTTTAATGTGCTGTGTTTGAGTTATCTGTCGAATTTTTAGGTGGAGCAGTCTAAGTAGGAAGTTCAAAATGTACCTAAAATTTGGAAGTTCAAGAATAGAAATAAATGAAGATAGGAGTCATTATCATTCTAGTGATATTGACAGCAACAGGAGGCAGCCAAATGCCTAAGCAGATAGGGGTGGGTGCCTGGTGAAACCCCACCTCTAAGCCGAAGATAGTTTAAAGCCTGAAAGCCAAGCTACAAGTTAAATCCTCGGACTGGATTGCAAACTTGTCTTCCTGTTTGCCATGCTTTCTTCTGATTGATCCCTACCCTTCACCTATTTTACATCTACCTACCCTTTCCTAATTGTTTTTCTACACTGTTGTGCCCATGTTTGAGTGGTGTCTTTGCTTTAACCTTTTTTGCATAGTCACAAACCAGTTGGCACACACTCCCCATCCTGTGCCTATAAAGACCCCAGACTCAGTTGGTAGAGGAGGAGACGGCCTGACTTTGGGGAAGATGACCTGCTCTTTCCATTCCCTCTCCAGCTCCCCTCTCTGCTGAGAGTCATTTTCATCGCTCAATAAAATTCTCCACCTTCACCATCCTTCAACTGTCCGTGTGACCTCATTCTACTTGGACACCAGACAAGAGCTTGGGACTCACCAAGTGTGGGTACCCAGAAAGGCTGTCACACTGGCCTTTTGCCCTCACTGGCAGAGGGAAGCAGCCCCATGTGATGAGGCAAGGGGCCAACTGAGCTGCTAACACACCACCATCGGTGGATGGCGGAATTACAGGAGCACTGTAACAACCCCTCTGGGGCCTCATGGTCACGGGCACCCTCAACTGGGCACCGCCATGTTCCCCTCGAGGCGATATGCCTTATGTGGCTGAGGACCCTGCATTGAGCTTGCTTCTGTGTCGGCACCCAGAGTAGCCAGCTGCATCCCATACTGGCTCACTTGTGCCTGGTCTGGCCACAGGCCCCACACGGAACTTGTTCCTGTGTTGGCACCCAGGGCAGCTGGCTGGATCCCACACTTGCTCACATGCTCCCTCCCACAAGCAGTCGAGCACAGTGGGCCAAGTAGAGGGGGCACCCCCGAGTCCAGGGAAAGGGCCGAGAAAAATCCTGCATCAGTATCTGAGGGCAGTGGATGGGTGACTAAGGAAAGGACACGAGGTGAAAAAAAAGTTTCAAGAATGAAATGCCATGTCAACAACATGAATATGGTGAGCAGGGGAGGAGGTATCCAAGGAGGAGGCTAGAAAGTCATCAAGGGTAGAGGAAACCTAAAAGGTCCTGAGATCTTAGAGCCCAAGGTGAGAGAGAACAACAAGAAGCAGTTAATATCACAAAGTCAAGTGAGATAAAGCCTGAAACCATGATATTCTCAAGTTAAAAACCACTTTCAGCAGGCAATTTGGCAGAATCCAATCTATAGCAGAGGAATCAGCAGCAGTAGAGAGAGTATAAAGCTAGGATAAAATCATAAATGTGTCTGTGAAACAGATTTGGGAGATAACAAAGTAGAATTAGTGTTTGGGGACTTTCAAAGTACATTTTTAACAAATTAAACTCATTCGTGCACATGGTTTAGATGACACAGAAGGACTGCTATTAAAAAGTAACCATCTTCTACACAGAGGTAAATACTGACAAAGACCCTCTCCCTTAACCTAACTGTAGTCAGGTTCCTCTAAACTCTTCTCAACCAGGCCCGATTTTTGGGCTTCTATATTCATTTCTGCTTATTCCAGTTTTAGCAAGAATCTTATTGGGTCAGTTTAGTGAAAATCCCCCACCATTGGTATCTGACCAAATTTCTCATTCCCCACCCTGGATACCTTATCACCTTGGCCTGACTTCAGCAATAATCCTATGGAGTACATTTAGCCAGAGTGCTCCTTATCCTTGATGTTTTCTCTTAGTAAATTTCCATCAACTCACCCCACCCTGCTCCTTGGCTATAAATTCCAATTTTTCTTTGTATTTGGAGTTGAGCCAGATCTCTCTCCTCTATCACCATGGTCCTGAATAAAGACTGCCTTACTGTCTTTAACAATGGTCATGAATACTTTTTTCTTTAACAACATTGATCATTGTTTCCCTGTCAAATGTTGTATCTCTAAATATGCTCATACAAATTCTTGCTTTATCAACTTTAGATAATACAGTTGGGGCTCAGAAAGTGATACCCCAAGGACTGGCACTTTGGCATGTTCAGAGGCCTTAGAAGCTGCCTCAGAATCCGGATACCACTAATCTTGCTCCTCCCCCTCAAGGGCAGGAGTACACCATCTGGAAATGTAAATGACCAACAAAGTTTCTTCTCAAAAGAAACAATTACCTTCCATCCTCTTCCTGACATCTCATTATCTCAGAAAAAAAGACAACTGCACCTGGGAGAACTTTTTCACAAGATAATGCCTGTCTCTTGGGCTCATTCAGTTTCTAAAGAGAATCATTTACAAGTTAATTTTTATCTCCTAGGTCCATTCATTCTCTGTACAATCATTTGCTGCCCCTCAAAAGAATTGTCTGGCCGGGCGGGCGCGGTGGCTCACACTTGTAATCCCAGCACTTTGGGAGGCCGAGGCGGGCGGATCACGAGGTCAGGAGATCGAGACCACGGTGAAACCCCGTCTCTACTAAAAATACAAAAAATTAGCCGGGCGTGGTGGCGGGCGCCTGTAGTCCCAGCTACTCGGAGGCTGAGGCAGGAGAATGGCGTGAACCCGGGAGGCGGAGCTTGCAGTGAGCCGAGATTGCGCCACTGCACTCCAGCCTGGGTGACAGAGCGAGACTCCGTCTCAAAAAAAAAGAAAGAATCGTCTGCATTCCCCATGACGCCCCTCCCCCATGAGAAAGGATATATAAGCTTCTGGACCTCATTAGGTTATTGGGTAATTATTCTCCTGGGATTCTTCTATAATATACACATTAAAATAAAATTTTGTATACCTTTTCTCCTATTAATCTGCCTTTTGTCAATTGATTTTTCAACAAACTTTCAGAGGGCGAAGGGGAAGTTTTCCTTTGCCCTACAATACTTAGTGGCTTTCTGCTTTCTTTTTTTTCCCCATCAAGTTCCGGGGTACATGTGCATGATGTACAGATTTGTTATATAGGTAAACATGTGCCATGGTTGTTCACTGCACAGATCAACCCATCACCTAGGTATTAAGCCCAGTACCCACTAGCTATTCTTCCTGATGCTCTTCCTTCCCCGACTCCCCATCCCCTACAGGCCCCAGTGTGTGTTGTTCCCCACCATGTGTCCATGAATCAACCCAAATGTCCATCAGTGATGTCCATCAATGACTGGCTTTCTGCTTTCATAGAGGATTTGACTCATTCACACCTATGCCTATCTCCTCTTTTCCTCCCGATATCATCATTACCCTGTTCTATTTTTGGTTGCCTTTGAAACTTTGAATAATGTACTTCAAGTTCGATTTCTCCTCTCAAATATGGCTGGGGTCCTTTGTCTCAATGTTATGAGGTTGGGACATCAACATAAGTATTCTCTATTTCTGTGGTCACCATTCCCAACTCCCTGCTTCTGTCGTGTGTACTTTCACATTGACCAGATTTATAGCATTTATACTCCATCCTTTAACCACAATTTAGTCATTCTGGCTTTGTCTTCAGGTTGATTCTAAAAGCTAAACGTCATTAGTATTCCTATTGCTATGACTTGGCTAAGTACCAAATTGAGTATTAATATGTTATTTCCTGGAGTATCAAAGAAGATAGAACACTTCCCTTCTGGAGCTTTCTGTCCACCTGTTGCAATCTGAACTGATTGCCTCTGTACAGCTGTCATTCAGAGGCTGCTTTTCATTGCTCTCCTAAGATGTACCATCTATTTCCTAAGTGACCGTTTCTCCTCTTCCTCTTCCTCCTTACCCTTGGTTACCCCCTCATTTTGCCATAGCCTATCTTCCAGAAATTTCTCCAAAAGAATATAGAAAAGGTAAACTGCTGAGTACTTGCTTTGTCTAAAAACTCTTTATTCTGACCTCATACTTGACTGAAATGTCCTTAAATGTCCTACATAATTTTGAAACCGCCTTTGCAAAAATCTTTTTTTTTTTTTTTGAGACAGAGTCTCACTCTGTCGCCCAGGCTGGAGTGCAGTGGCGCGATCTCGGCTCACTGCAAGCTCCGCCTTCCGGGTTCACGCCACTCTCCTGCCTCAGCCTCCCGAGTAGCTGGGACTACAGGCACCCGCCACTGTGCTCAGCTAATTTTTTGTATTTTTAGTAGAGACGGGGTTTCACCATGGTCTCGATCTCCTGACCTGGTGATCCGCCTGCCTCGGCCTCCCAAAGTGCTGGGATTACAGGTGTGAGCCACCGCGCCCGGCCCGCAAAAGTCTTAACTGAGGAAATTATGGCAGTGAAAGAGATCAGACCTAACCGACCCCATCTTGTTTCTAACCTGGGAAGAAATTTAGCTTATACTTTAAACTCTGAAACCAAATTGATAATAGCCCTATCCTGAAAAAAACCCTTCTTTCCTGGGCTGCAAAGAGTCTGAACCTCCCCAAATTGCTCCTGGGAATAACATTACTGTTGCAAAATCTAAGATCGGTGCTTGAGATATTTTGCAGACCCTGTGTTCTGATGCAGCACCCAGACTGATAATCTGGCTCAACCAGTCCTGCAATCCCATCCAGGAACAGAAGTCAGCAAGAAGAACTCACTTCAATCCCCTATTATTTCATCTCCAACCCGACCAATCTGCACTCCCTACTTCCTGAGCACATACCCGCCAAATTATCCTTAAAAACTGTGATCCACGAATGCTCCAGGAGACTGATTTGAGTAATAATAAAAGTCCTGTCTCCTGCACATCTGGCTCTGCATGACTAACTCTTTCACCATTGCAATTCCCTGGTCTTAATAAATTGGCTCTGTCTAGGCAGTGGGCAAGGTGAACACATTGGGTGGTTACAATTTCAGTTTGAAAATCACTTTTACTTAATACATAGGATGAAAATATTAATGTTGAAAATTCCAATACTAGGCGGGTTGTTATTCCTATTTATTTTCTTGAGATGGAGTTTCACTCTTGTCGCCCAGTCCTGAGTGCAGTGGTGTGATCCCGGCTCACTGCAACGTCCGCCTCCCAGGTTCAAGCGATTCTCCTGCCTCAGCCTCCCAAGTAGCTGGGATTATAAGCATGCGCCACCATGCCTGGCTAATTTTGTATTTTTAGTAGAGATGGGGTTTCACCATGTTGGCCAGGCTGGTCTCAAACTCCTGACCTCAAGTGATCTGCCTTCCTCGGCCTCCCAAAGTGCTGGGATTATAGGCGTGAGCCACTGCACCTAGCCTATTCCTTTTTAGATAACGTGTCTATTCTTACTGGAAGCTTTTAGGGTCCTTTCTTTCTTAAGTTTACTGTGAGGTATGTGTATTCTTTGCTATTTATCTTTAATATCACATAGTAAACCCTAGTATGTTCCTTAATCTCTAGGAATTTTCTTGTGTCGCCTCTTCATAAGTTTCTGTTTTTCTCTATTTTCTTTCCAGAATTCAGTGTTTGGAGATTTAACTTCTTGGGTTGAACCTCTATAGCTCTTCATTTTTCTATTTTTTGTGTCCTTGTGTTTTGCTATACGTTTGGGAGATTTCCTCAACTTCCAAGTTTCTATAGATGTTTACTGTTTTAGTAGTTATATTTTTAAATTCTAAGAGCTTTTTTCTATAATCCAATTATTTCTGTTGTGGTGTCATGTTCTAGCTTACTAAATGCAATTTCTCCTCATTTTTTAAAAGAAATAATTAGATTTTTTTTCATTTTTTTTATTCTTTTGAGATAGGATCTCAATCTATTGTCCAGGCTAGAGTGCAATGGAGTGATCATGACTCACAGCAGCCTCGACCTCCTGAGCTCAAGTGATCCTCACACCTCAGCCTCCCAAGTAGCTGGAACCACAGGCACTCTACCCCTCCCAGCTAATTTTTAAATTTTTTTAGAGATAGGGTCTCACCATGTTGCCCAGGCTGGTTTCAAACCCCTGGGCTCAAGCAAACCTCTCTCCTCGGCTTCCCAAAGTGCTGGGATTACAAGCGTGAGCCACAACACCTGGCCTAGATTTCTTAAATTCACCTCTGATCTCTGAGTTATTTTTATTTTCTCTTGAGTTAATTGAGTGTTTCTCTTAATTGATTTTAAGTTGCAGGCTTTACTCAATGTCTGGTGATCTTGATTATTGGTTATTTTAAAAGGCTGACTGGGGCACAGGGCTTACCATCTGGCAGAGTGAGTTGGCAGAAAGCTGCCAATATTCTCAATTTGTTCCATTTCTTTAGAGAAATAGCCTGATTTGTTGTTTTTGTTTTGCTGAATGATTAAACACATGGTTTCACAAGCAGTTTTTTGAGCTGGAGTTTGAAACAGAATGCAGGGATTTGGTGGTTTTCCATCTCACTACTCTCTCTTGTTCTCCATAGGACCTACAGACTCTGAACCTAAGACCTCTTCAGGACCTTGCGGTAACATTGGCTGCCTCCTCAGCTGTAAGTTCTTTCATGCATGTTCTAGGTTCCAGAATCCTCCTATCTGCTTTCATCAGTTCACTCTTGCTGCCTAATTTGGCATGATCTCTTGTCCCTCACTGGCCCCCATTCTGTTCTATTCAAAGTTGTGGGTTTGCACCTTTTTAATTTTTTTATTATTTTAATGAGATCTTGATGGGGAGAAGATAAATATGTATGCTCATTCTACAACTTTGAACACAAATTCCGGAGGATTTTTTTGGGGGAAGAATTTTTGTATAGATACAATTTCAAACTTCCAAGATCATTTTTGCTTCATTTGTTTTATATACACACACACGTGCACGCGCGCGCACACACACACACGTATGTGTACATGTTTTTCTAAAAATTTGAAAATTCATTAAAGACATCATATACCTTTACCCTTAAATGCTTAAAGTATATATTTGCTAAGAATCAGACATTCTCTTATATAAGACAGTAGAATTTTCTTTTCTTTTTTTGAGACAGGGTCTCCCTCTGTCATGGGGCTAAAGTACAGGTGGTATGATCACAGCTCACTGCTGCCTCGACCTCCTGGGCTCAAGCGATTCTCCCACCTCAGCCTTCCGAGTAGCTGGGACTATAGGTGCATGCCACCATGCCCGACTCATTTTTTGCATTTTTTGTAGAGATGGAGTTTCGCCATGTTGCCCGGGTTCAAGCAATCTGCCCACCTCAGCCTCCCAAAGTGTGGGACTACAGGTGTGAGCCACTATGCCCAGCCAAGACAGTACAATTTTCAAGATCACAAAAATTATTTGATATACTATTATCTAACTCATGGTCCATCCATATTCAGATTTTATTTTCATAATTTTTTTTTAGGCAATCTTCCTGGTGTAGGAGCAAATTCAGAATTTCACACATTACATTTAGTTGTCATGTCTCTCTAATACAGAAGAGTTCTGCGTTTGTCTTTCATAACACTAACATTTTTGGCCATTGTTTATAGAAAGTCCATTGATTTTGGGTTTTTCTAATATGATTCAATTCAGTTGTGTATTTTTGATAAGAATATTGCAAGTGATGTTGTTTCCAACTTAGGGCATCCTATCAGGAGCCAGGGGCTGTTAGTTGGTCACATTACTGGTGATGTTAACTTTGATTACTTGTTAAAGTTGATGTTTGCTGGGTTTCTCCAATATGAAGTTACAGTTTTTTTTCCTTTGGAAAAAATAAGCTATTTGTGAAGAGATCGAGGGATTTAAGGACAGGAAAGTTTTGAGCATATTTGAGGAAAAAGGAGCCGGTGGAGAAACAGAGTTAGAGAAGATAATGGAAAGCATGGGATCCTGGGAGTGAGAAAGAAGTGGTGCCAATTATAAGAGTGAATCACTTACATAAAACAGTAGTAATCCCAAGAACAGGCATGCGTCAATCTATTCATCAGAGACTGTAGATCTGATTCACAGATGATTCACATTACTTTATTTCAGTGCCTTTGAAATCTAGTGTTCCTTCCAAAGCTGATCATGAGGGTGTCAGTGGGGAGACCTAGACAGAGGAGGAACAGGGGAGGTAGGACAATTTTTGTGTAGCATTTGGATGATGAATCTTTTGGCTCTGTGACCTAGTATAAACTATAAACTGAAAGTCTTCCTGATTATTCTGAAAAGTACTTGAGAATTTCTTCTTTTCACAAGTTCAGTTTGGCCAGTACAATCAATATTAATGATTCAGAGATATCAAATCTTGTATCTCTTGCATTATCAATATTTTGTTTGAGCCCAGCAACTATTTTTCCCATTTTTTAAACTTGTTTGGTAGCTGTTGCTGCTGCTCAAACCCCTTGCAGGAAAGGGGAGCATGCAGACGGGCAGGTGCAGAGGACAGGGTGAGCGCTTTGGGCTCCAGCCCCATGGTTGTGTCTAGGGGTAGGTGCCTGCAAGCCCAGTGTTACAATGCTCTCTTAGCCTTGCCATCTGCAGACAGCTTTAAGTGTTAACCAGCTCGATGGACCGTCTGCCTTTTCGCAAGGGCAGAGGGCCAGTGTGACAGCTTTCTGTACCCCGAGCTCTTGCCCAGCATCCCAGAAGAAACGGGTCACACACAGTATTGAAGGATGAATGTGAGGGTTTATTGAGTGGTGGAGGTGGCTCTCAGTGGGATGGATGGGAGCTGAAATGGGAGGATGGAGTGAGAAGATGATCTTCCCCTGCAGTTGGGCCATCCAGTGGCCGAAATCGTCTCTGATCACCCCCAGCCAAACTCCTCTCAGTGTTCAAATGTTCCTCCTCTTCCTCTTTCTCTGCCACGTCATTCCACCATTCATCCACTTGTCTCATCTCCTGGTCTGCTTCTGGAGCCTGGGGTTCGGGGTTTATATGGGTACAGCATAGGAGGCATGACAGGCAAAAAGGCAACATTTTGGGACAAAAACAGGAATGCCTGTTCTCACTTAGGGCCTCGGATATCCAGGCTTGAGGGTGGGGCCTTTGCTGGGGAACCACCTTCTTGTATCCAGTGTTTCCCTGTCTCCTGTCCATATCAATATGATAATTGTATCATATTGCTACAGTCAAGGTTTAGAACATTTCCATCACCTCAGGGATCCTTCATGTTGCCCTTTTATAACCATACCAATTTTCCCCCCACCCTCACCTCTCCTTAACTCCTGTGAGCACAATTATTCAAAATGTATTAATATAAATGTCATGAAATGATGTTTTTAGATGTGAACTGGTTAGTGAGTCCAATTCTGCCTAATAAAGTCATGTAAATGGTAAACATCAATGAACTTCTCTAGCAAAGGCCAGTGGGGCTTACTGTTTTTTTAACTTTGTATTTTGGAATAATTCTGTATTTACACAAAAGTTTACAGAGAGTTCCCATATATCATTCACTCAACTTCCCTTAATAGTAATATCTTTATATATACAATGATAATTTCTCAAAACTAAGCCATGACTATTGGTCTGTTTATGAGATTAGAGACTTTGTTTGGATTACACCATTTTTTCCACTGAAGTTCTTTTTCTGTTCTAGGATCCAATTCAAGATACCACAGCATATTTAATTGTGGCATTATTTTAATTACTCATGTGTCGCATAATGACATTTTCATCAATGATGGAATGCCTATACGGTGGTGGTCCCATGAGATTACAGTACCATATTTTTACTATACCATGCCATGCCTTGCCTTGCCTTGCCTTATGCCTTGCCTTATGCCTTGCCTGGCCTTGCCTTGTGCCTCACCTAGCCTTGACTAGCCTTTCCTTCCCTTGCCTTGCCATGCCTTCCATTGTGCCTTGCCTTGCCTTGCCTTTTTCCTTGCCTTGTGCTGCCTTGCCTTGTGCCTTCTACCTTGCCTTACTTTGTGCCTTGCCTTGCGCCTTGCCTTACTTTTGCCTTGTGCCTTGCCTTGCCTTGCCTTGTTTTGCCTTGTGCCTTGGCTTGTGTTGCTTGGTACCTTGCCTTATGCCTTGCCTTGCTTTGCCTTGCCATGCCTTGTGCCTTGCCTTGCCTTGTGCTTTGCCTTCCCTTGTCTCGCCTTGACTTGTGCCTTACATTGTCTTGCCTTGTGCCTTGCCTTGCCTTGCTCTATGCCTTGCCTTGTCTTGTGCCTTGCCTTGCTTTGTGCCTTGTGCCTTGCCTTGCCTTACCGTGTCTTGTGCCTTGCCTTGCCGTGTCTTGTGCCTTGCCTTGCCATGTCTTGTGCCTTGCCTTGCTTTGCCTTGCCATGCTTTGTGCCTTGCTTTGCCTTGTGACTTGCGTTGCCTTGCCTTGTGCCTTCCCTTGCCTTGCCTTGTGTGTTGATTTGCCTTGCATTTTTACTTGACTTCCCTTGGGTTGTGCCTTGCCTTGTGCCTTTCCTTGCCTTGCCTTGCCTTGTGCCTTGCTTGTGCCTTCCCTTGCCTTGCCTTGTGCCTTGCTTTGTCTTGGCTTGTGCTTTGCCTTGTAACTTGCCTTGCCTTATGCCTTGCCTTGCCCTGCCTTGCCTTGCCTTGCCTTGCCTTCTGCCTTGTCTTGTGGCTTGCGTTTCTTTGCTTTGCCATGCCTTTTGCCTTGCCTTGTCTTGTGCCTTGCCTTGCATTGCATTGGCTTGCCTTGTACCTTGCCTTGCCTTGACTTGTGCCTTGATTTGCCTTGCCTTGTTACTTGCCTTCCCTTGGCTTGTGCCTTGCTTGTGCCTTGATTTGCCTTGCCGTGTGCCTTGCCTTGTCTTGCCTTGCCTTGCCTTGTGCCTTTCATTGTGTTGCCTTGTGCCTTGATTTGCCTTGCCTGGTGCCTTGATTTGCCTTGCCTTCCCTTGCCCTGCAAATTGCCTTGCCTTGTAAATTGTCTTCCCTTGTAAATTGCCTTGCCTTGTAACTTGCCTTGCCTTGTAACTTGCCTTACCTTGTGCATTGCCTTGCCATGCCTTGCCATGCCTTGTCTTTCCTTGCCTTGTGCCTTGCCTTGCTTTGCTTGTGCCTCGCCTTGCCTTGTGCCTCGCCTTGCCTTGTGCCTCGCCTAGCCATGCCTTGCCTTGTGCCTTGTTTGGTTTGCCTTGACTAGGGCCTTGCCTTGTTGTGCCTTGCTTTCTGCCTTGCTTTGACTTGCCTTGCCTTGTGCCTTGCCTTGCCTTGCTTTACTTTTTGCTTTGCCTCACCATTCCCTTGTGCCTTGCCTTGATTTGCCTTGCACCTTGCCTTTTGCCTTTACTTGTCTTGCTTTGTGCCTTGTCTTGCCTAGCGCCTTGACTTGCCTTGTGCCTTGCCTTCCCTTCACTTGCCTTTTGCTTGCCTTGCCTTGCCTTGTGCGTTCCCTTGCCTTGCTTTATGCCTTGATTTGCCTTGACTTGCCTTGCCTTGCCTTGTGCCTTGCCTTGCTTGTGCCTTGCCTTGCCTCATGCCTTGCATTGTTCTGTGCCTTACCTTGCCTTGCCTCGTGCCTTGCTTTGGCTTGCCTTGACTAGGGCCTTGCCTTGCTGTGCCTTGCTTTCTGCCTTGCCTAACTTGCCTTGCCTTACTTTTTGCTTTGCCTTGCCATTCCCTTGCACCTTGGCTTGACTTGCCTTGCACCTTGGCTTGACTTGTCTTGTGCCTTGGCTTGCCTTGCCTTGCACCTTGGCTTGTCTTGCGCCTTGCCTTGCCTTGCCTTTTGCCTTCACTTGCCTTGCTTTGTGCCTTGCCTTGCCTTGCTTTGTCTGGTGCCTTGGCTTGCCTTGTGCCTTGCCTTCCCTTTGCTTGCCTTTTGCTTGCCTTGCCTTGTGCCTTGCCTTGCCTTGGCCTTGCCTTGCCTGGCTTTGCCTTACCTTGTTTCTTGCTTTGCCTTGCCTTGCCTTGCCTCGTGCCTTGCCTTGTCTTGCCTTGCCTTATGCCTTGCATTGCCTTGCCTTGTGCCTTGATTTTCCTTGCCTTGTTCCTTGCCTTGCCTTGACTTGTGCCTTGTCTTGCCTTGCCTTGTGCCTTGGCTTGTCTTGCCTTGCCTTGCCTTGTGTTTGCATTGCCTTGCCTTGCCTTGTGCCTTGTACCTTGTGCCTTGCCTTGCCGTGCTTTGTCCCTTGCCTTGCCTTGTGCCTTGCCTTACCTTGCCTTGTGCCTTGCCTTGCCTTGCATTGCTTTCCCTTGCCTTGTGCCTTGCATTGTGCCTTGCCTTGCCTTGACTTGTGCGTTGATTTGCTTTGTCTTATTACTTGCCTTCCTTTGGCTTGTTTCTTGCCTCGTGCCTTGCCTTGCTTTGCGCCTTGCTTGTGTCTTGGTTTGCCTTGCCTTGTGCCTTGCCTTGTCTTCCCTTGCCTTGCTCTTCACACTGCCTTGCCTTGTGCCTTGTGCTATGCCTTCCCTTGCCTTGCTTTGTGCCTTGTCTTGGCTTAGCTTGGCTTGTGCCTTGCCTTGCCTTGCCTTGTAAACAGCCTTGCCTTGTAAATTGCCTTGTCTTGTGCCTTGCCTTGCCATGCCTTGTCTTGCCCTGTGCCTTGCCTTGTGCCTTGCCTTGTCCCTTGCCTTGTCCCTTGTCTTGCTTCGTTCCTTGTCTTGTTCTGTGCCTTATCTTGCCTTGCTTTGTGCCTTGCTTTCGCTTGCCTTATCTTGGGACTTGCCTGGCTGTGCCTTGCTTTCTGACTTGCCTTGACTTGCCTTGCCTTGCGTTTTGCTTTGCCTTGCCATTCTCTTGTGCCTTGCCTTGCCTTTGCCTTCACTTGCCTTGCTTTGTTCCTTGCCTTGCCTTGCATTGCCTGGTGCCTTGACTTGCCTTGTGCCTTGCCTTCCCTTCACTTGCCTTTTGTTTGCCTTGCCTTGTGCCTTGCCTTTCCTTGGCCTTGCCTGGCCTTGCTTTGCCTTGCCTTGCCTTGCACCTTGCCTTGTCTTGCCTTGCCTTGTGCCTTGCCTTGCCTTGCCTTGCCTTGCGCTTTGCATTGCCTTGCCTTTCACCTTGCCTTGTGCCTTGTGTTGCCTTGCTTGTGCCTTGTGTTGCCTTGCGTGTGCCTTGCCTTGTCTTGTGCCTTGCCTTGTGCCTTGCATTGCCTTTCTCCTTGCCTTGCATTGACTTGTGCATTGATTTGCCTTGCCTTCCCTTGGCTTGTGCCTTGCCTTGCCTTGTGCCTTGCCTTGCTTTGCCTCCCTTGTGAATTGCTTGTGCCTTGGTTTGCCTTGCCTTGTGCCTTGCATTGCCTTGCCTGGTGTCTTGCCTTGTACCTTCCCTTGCCTTGCCTTGTGCCTTGATTTGCCTTGGCTTGTGTCTTGATTTGTCTTGGCTTGTGCCCTGCCTTGCCTTGGCTTGTGCCTTGCCTTATAAATTGCCTTGCGTTGTGCCTTGCCTTGCCATGCCTTGACTTTCCATGCCTTGCCTTGTGCCTTGGCTTGCCTTCCGTTGCACCTTGCCTTGCCTTGCTTGTGCCTTGGCTTGCCTTGCCTTGTGCCTTGACTTGCCTTGCCTTGTGCCTCTTGTTGTTCTGTGCCTTACCTTGCCTTGCCTCGTGCCTTGCTTTGCCTTGCCTTGACTAGGGCCTTGCCTTGCTGTGCCTTGCTTTCCGCCTTGCCTTGCCTTGCCTTGCCTTGCCTTGTGCCTTGCCTTGACTTGCCTTGCATCTTGCCTTGCCTTGCCTTTTGCCTTGACTTGCCTAGCTTTGTGTCTTGCCTTGTCTTGCCTGGTGCCTTGACTTGCCTTGTGCCTTGCCTTTCCATCGCTTGCCTTTTGCTTGCCTTGCCTTGTGCCTTTATTTGCCTTGCCTCGGCTTGTGCTTTGCCTTGCCTTGCTTTGCCTTGTACTTGCCTTGCCTTGTGCCTTGCCTTGTCTTGCTTATGCCATGCCTTGCTTATGCCTTGCCTTGCCTTGTGCCTTGCCTTGCCTTGCGCCCTCCCTTGCCTTGTGCCTTGCATTGTTCTATGCCTTACCTTGCCTTGCCTCCTGCCTTGCTTTGGCTTGCCATGACTAGGGCTTTGCCTTGCTGTGCCTTGCTTTCTGCCTTGCCTTGACTCGCCTTGCCTTGCCTTGCTTTTTGCTTTGCCTTGCCATTCCTTTGTGCCTTGCCTTGTGCCTTGCCTTGCATTGCTTTGCCTTGCCTTGTGGCTAGCATTGCCTTGCCTTGCCTTGACTTGTGTGTCAATTTACCTTGCCTTATTACTTGCTTTTCCTTGGCTTGTGCCTTGCCTTGCCTTTTGCCTTGCCTTGGCTTGTGTGTCGATTTGCCTTGTCTTGTTACTTGCCTTCCTTTGGCTTGTGCCTTGCCTTGACTTGTGCGTCGATTTGCCTTGCCTTGTTACTTGTCTTCCCTTGGCTTGTGCCTTGCCTTGCCTTGCCTTGTGCCTTGCCTTACCTTGCCTTGTGCCTTCCCTTGCCTTGTGTCTTGATTTGCCTTGCCTTGTGCTTGCCTTCCCTTGGCTTGTGCCTTGTTTTGCCTTGTGCCTTACCTTGCCTTGCTTGTGCCTTGCCTTGCCTTGCTTGTGCCTTGCCTTGCCTTGTGTGTTGATTTGCCTTGCCTTGTAACTTGCCTTGCCTCGCCTCATAACTTGCCTTGCCATTCCTTGTCTTTCTTTGCCTTGATTTGCCTTACCTTGAGCCTTGTTTTGCCTTGGCTTGTGCCTTGTCTTGCCTTGTAACTTGCCTTGCCTTGCCATGCCTTGTCTTTCCTTGTGTTTCCTTGCCTCGTGCCTTGCCTTGTTTTGTGCTGTGCCTTGTCTTGCTTGTGCCTTGCCTTGCCTTGTGCGTTGACTTGCCTTGCTTTGTGCCTTGTCTTGCCTTGTTCTTTGCCTTGTTCAGTGCCTTACCTTGCCTTGCCTCGTGCCTTGCTTTGACTTGCCTTGACTTGGGCCTTGCCTTGCTGTGCCTTGCTCTTTGCTTTGTTTTGACTTGCCTTGCCTTGTGCTTTGCATTGCCTTGCTGTTTTCTTTGCCTTACCATTCTCTTGCGCCGTGCCTTGCCTTTTGCCTTCACTTGCCTTGCTTTATGCCTTGTGTTGCCTTGCCTTGCCTGGTGCCTTGACTTGCCTTGTGTCTTGCATTCCCTTGGCTTGCTTTTTGCTTGCCTTGCTTTTTGCTTGCCTTGCCTTGTGCCTTGCCTTGCCTTGGCCTTGCCTTGCCTGGCTTTGCCTTGCCTTGTAACTTGCCATGCCTCGTAACTTGCCATGCTTTGTCTTGCCTTCCCTTGCCTTGCCTTGTGCTGTGCCTTGCCTTGCTTACCCTGTATTTTGCATTGCCTTGCTTTGCTTTGTGTCTTGCCTTGCTTTGTGCATTGCCTTGACTTGCTTTGTGCCTTGCCTTGCCTTCTGCCTTGCCTTGCCTTCTGCCTTGCCTTGCCTTGCTTTGTGCCTTGTGCCTTGTGCCTTGTCTTGCCTTGCTTTGCCTTGCCATGCCTTGTGCCTTGCCTTGCATTGCCTTGCCTTGCCTTGTGCCTTGCATTGCCTTGCCTTGTGACTTGCCTTGCCTTGACTTGTGCATTGAGTTGCCTTGCCTTGTTACTTGCTTTGTCTTTTGCCTTGCCTTGCATTGTGTCTTGCCTTGCCTTGTGCCTTTCATTGTTCTGTGCCTTACCTTGCCTCCTGCCTTGCTTTGGCCTGCCTTGACTTGGGTCTTGCCTTGCTGTGCCTTGCTTTCTGCCTTGCCTTGACTTGCCTTGCCTTGTCCCTTACATTGCCTTGCCTTGATTTTTGCTTTGCCTTGCCATTTCCTTGTGGCTTGCCTTGACTTGCCTTGTCCCTTGCCCCTTGCCCCTTGTGTTGCCTTTTACCTTCACTTGCCTTGCTTTGGGCCTTGCCTTGCCTGGTCCCTTGACTTGTCTTGTGTCTTGCCTTCCCTTCACTTGCATTTTGCTTGCCTTGTGCCTTGCCTTGCCTTGCCTGGCTTTGCCTTGCCTTGTGGCTTGACTTGCCTTGCCTTGCCTTGTACCTTTCCTTGCCTTGCCTTGTGCCTTGCGCCTTGCATTGCCTTTGCTTGTGCCTTGCCTTGCCTTCTGCCTTGCCTTGCAGTGCCTTGTCTTGCCTTTTCTAGTCTTGCCTTGTGCTTTGCCTTGCCTTGCTTTGTGGTTTTCCATGTGCCTTGCCTTGCCTTGTGCCTTGCCTTGCTTTGTGCTTTGCCTCGCCTTCTGCCTTGCCTTGCCTTGTGCCTTGCCTTGCTTTGCCTTGTGATGCCTTGTGCCTTGCCTTGCATTGCTTTGCCTTGCCTTATGCTTTGCCTTGTGCCTTGCCTTGCCTTGCCTTGTGTGTTGATTTTCCTTACCTTGTTACTTGCCTTCCCCTGGCTTGTGCCTTGCCTTGTCTCGCCTTGTCTTGTGCCTTGCTTGTGCCTTGGTTTCCTTTGCCTTGTGCCTTGCCTTGCCTTGACATGTGCCTTGCCTTGTGGCTTGCATTGCCTTGCCTTGCGCCTTCCCTTGCCTTGTTTTGTGCCTTGATTTGCCTTGCCTTGGCTTGTGCCTTGCCTTGCCTCGGCTTGTGCCTTGCCTTGCCTTGTGCTTTCCCTTGCTATGCCTTGTCTCTCCTTGCCTTTCCTGGCCTTGTTTTGCCTTGTGCCTTGCCTTGCCTTGCTTGTGCCTTGTCTTGTCTTGCCTTGCCTTGCCTTGCCTTGCCTTGCTTGTGCCTTGCCTTGCCTTGTGCCTTGTCTTGCCTTGCCTTGGCCTGGCCTTGCCTTGCCTTGTGTCTTGCCTTGCCTTGCCTTGCCTTGACTTGTGCCTTGCCTTGCCTCATGCCTTGCCTTATGCTTTCCCTTGCCTTGCCTTGTGCCTTGATTTGCCTTGCCTTGTGCCTTGTGTTGCCTTGGCTTGTGCCTTGCCTTGCCTTGTGCTTTGCCTTGCCATGCCTTGTGTTGCCTTCCCTAGTCTTTCCTTGTGCCTTGCTTTGCCTTGCCTTGTGGCTTGCCTTGTGTTTTGGCCTGCCTTGCCTTGCCTTTCCTTGTGCTTTGCATTGCCTTGCCTTGCCCTGTGCCTTGCCTTGCGCCTTGCCTTCTGTCCTGCCTTTTACTGCTTTGTGCCTTGCCTTGCTTTGTGCTTTGCCTTGCCTTTCGTTGTGCCTTGCCTTGTCATGCCTTGTACCTTGCCTTGCATTGCTTTGCCTTGCCTTATGCTTTGCCTTGTGCCTTGTCTTGCCTTGACTTGTGCATTAATTTTCCTTACCTTGTTATCTGCCTTCCCTTGGCTTGTGTCTTGCCTTGACTTGTGCCTGCCTTGCCTTGTGCCTTGGTTTTCTTTGCCTTGTAAGTTGCCTTGCCTTGTGCCTTGTCTTGCCATGCCTTGTCTTGCCTTCCCTTGCCTTGTGCCTTGTCTTGCCTTGCATTGTTCTTTGCATTGCCTTGCCTTGCCTTGCCTTACTTCCTGCCTTGCTTTGCTTTGTGCCTTACCTTGCTTTGTGCCTTGCTTTTCTTTCTGCCTTGCCTTGTGCCTTGCCTTGCTGTGCCTTGTACCTTGCATTGCCTTGCTTTGTGCCTTGCCTTGTGCTTTCCCTTGCCTTGCCTCGTGCTTTGATTTGCCTTGCCTTTTGCTTTGCCTTGCGCCTTGCCTTGCCTTGCCTTGCCATATGCCAGCTTTGCCTTCTGCCTTACTTTGCCTTCCACTTTGCATTGCCTTGCCATGCCTTGTGACTTGCCTTGCCTTGTGCCTTGATTTACCTTGCCTTGCCTTGGCTTGTGCCTCGCCTTGCCTTGACTTGTAACCTGCCTTGCCTTGACTTGTAACCTGTCTTGCCTTGCCTTGTAACTTGCCTTGCCTTGTGCCTTGCCTTGCCATGTCTTGCCTTGCCTTGCCTTGCCTTGCCTTGTGCCTTGCCTTGGCTTGTGCCTTGCCTTGCCTTGCCTTGCGTCCTGCCTTACTTTGCTTTGTGACCTGCCTTGCTTTGTGCCTTGCCTTTCCTTCTACCTTGCCTTGTGCCCTGCCTTGCTTTGGCTTGTGCCTTGCCTTGCCTTTTGCCTTGCTTTGCCTTGTGCTTTCCCTAGCCTTGCCTTGTGCCTTGATTTGCCTTGCCTTTTGTTTTGCCTTGCTTTGGCTTGTGCCTTGCCTTGCCATGTGCCTAGCCTTGCCTTGTGCCTAGCCTTGCCTTGTGCCTTACCACGTGCCTGGGCTTGCCTTGCCTTGTGCTTTGCGTTGCCTTGTCTTGCCTTATGCCTTGCCTTGTGCCTTGCCTTGCCTCGTTCCTTGCTTTCTGCCTTGCCTTGTCTTGCCTTGTGCCTTGCCTTGCCATGCCTTGTCTTTCCTTCCCTCGTGCCTTGCCTTACCTCGCCTTCTTCCTTGCCTTGTTCTGTACCTTACCTTGTCTTGCCTCATGACTTGCTTTGGCTTGCCTTGACTTGGGCCTTACCTTGCTGTGCCTCGCTCTTTGCTTTGCTTTGCTTTGCTTTGCCTTGACTTGACTTACCTTGTGCCTTGCCTTGTCTTGCCTTTTGCCTTCACTTGCCTTGTGTTGCCTTGCATTGCCTGGTGCATTGACTTGCCTTGTGCCTTGCCTCTCCTCCTTTTGCCTTTTGCATGCCTTGCCTTGTGCTTTGCCTTGCCTTGCCTGGCTTTGCCTTGCCTTGTGCCTTGCCTTGCCATGTCTTGTCCTGCCTTTCCTTGCCTTGCCTTGTCTTGCCTTGTGCCTTGCCTTGCCTTGGCTTGTGCCTTGCCTTGCTTTGTGCTTTGCCTTGCCATGTCTTGTCCTGCCTTGCCTTGTCTTGCCTTGTGCCTTGCTTTGCCTTGCCTTGTGCCTTGCCTGTGCCTTGCCTTGTGCCTTGCCTTGCCTTGCTCTGCTTTGCCTTGCTTTCTGCCTTGCATTGCGTTGCATTGTGCCTTGCCTTGCCTTGCCTTGCCTTAGCTTCTACGTTGATTTACCTTGTCTTGTTACTTGCCTTCCCTTGGCTTGTGCCTTGCCTTGGCTTGTGCTTTGGTTTTCGTTGCCTTGTTCCTTACCTTGTCTTGCCTTGCCTTGTACCTTGCTTTGCCTTGCTTTGTGCCTTCCCTTGCCTGCCTTGTGCCTTGTCTTGCCTTGCCTTCTATCTTGCCTTGTCTTGCCTTGCCTTTTGCCTTGCCTTGCTCCTTGCCTTACCTTGTCTTGACTTGCCTGTGCTTTGCCTTGCTTTGCTTGTGCCTTGCCTTGCCTTTCTTGTGCCTTGCCTTCCCTTGGGCCTTGCCTTCCCTTGGGCCTTGCCTTGCCTTATTCCTTGCCTTGCCTTGTTCCTTGCCTTGCCTTGTTCCTTGTCTTGCCTTGTTCCTTGCCTTATTCTGTGCCGTACTTTGCCTTGCCTTGTGCCTTGCTTTGGCTTGCCTTGACTTTGTACTTGCCTTAGTATGCCTTGCTTTCTGCCTTGTCTTGACTTACCTTGCCTTGTGCCTTGCCTTGATTTTTGCTTTGCCTTGGCATTTCCTTGTGCTTTGCCTTGGCATTTCCTTGTGCTTTGCCTTGGCATTTCCTTGTGCTTTGCCTTGACTTGCTTTGTGCCTTGCCTTGCCTTGCCTTTTGTCTTCACTTGCCTTGGTTTGTGCCTTGCCTTGCCTCGCCTGGTGCCTTGACTTGCCTTGTGCCTTGCCTTCCCTTTGCTTGCCTTGCCTTGTGCCTTGCCTTGCCGTAGCCTTGCCGTGCCTGGCTTTGCCTTGCCCTGTGGCTTGACTTGCTTTGCCTTGACTTGTGCCTTGCCTTCCCTTGCCTTGCCTTGTGCCTTAATTTGCCTTGCCTTGCACCTTGGGTTGCCTTCGCTTGTGCCTTGCCTTGCCTTGTAACTTGCCTTGGCTTGTGCCTTGCCTTGCCATGCCTTGTCTTGCCTTCCCTAGTCTTGCCTTGTGCCATGCCTCACCTTGCACCATGCCTGTGGCCTGCCTTGTGCCTTGGCTTGCCCTGCCTTGCCCTTTGCATTGTCTTGCCTTCTGCCTTGCCTTGTGCCTTGCCTTGTATTGCCTTGTGTTTTGCCTTGCCTTGCCTTGATTTGCCTTGCCTTGTCTTGTTTTGTGCTTTGCCTTGCCTTGCGTTCTGCCTTGCCTTGCTTTGCCTTGTCATGCCTTGTGCCTTGCCTTGCATTGCTTTGCCTTGCCTTGTGCATTGCTTTGCCTTCTCTTGTGCTTTGTCTTGTGCCTTGCCTTGCCTTGACTTGTGTGTTGATTTTCCATACCTTATTACTTGCCTTCCCTTGGCTTGTGCCTTGCCTTGTGCCTTGCCTTACCTTGCCTTGTAACTTGCCTTGCCCTGTGCCTTGCCTTGTCATGCCTTGTCTTTCCTTGCCTTGTCATGCCTTGTCTTTCCTTGCCTTGCCTTGCTTTGTGCCTTGCTTTGGGCTTTGCCTTTTGTTGCTTTATATTTTACTTTGCCTTGACTTTTGCCTTACTTCGCTTTTCCTTGCCTTGTGCCTTGCCTTGCCTTGTGCCTTACCTTGCCTTGTTCCTTGCCTTGTTCTGCACTTTACCTTCCCTTTCCTCGTGCCTTGCTTTGGCTTGTCTTGACTTGGGCCTTGCCTTGCTATGCCTTGCATTCTGCCTTGCCTTGCCTTGTGCCTTGCCTTGGTTTTTGCTTTCCCTTGCTGTTCCCTTGTGTCTTGCCGTGACTTGCCTTGTGCCTTGCCTTGCGCCTTGCCTTGCCATTTGCCTTCACTTGTTTTGCTTTGTGCCTTGACTTGCCTTGTGCCTTGCCTTCCCTTCTCTTGCCTTTTGCTTGCCTTGCCTTGTGCCTTGCCTTGCCATGGCCTTGCTTTGCCTGGCTTTGCCTTGCCACATGCCTTGCCTTGCCTTGCCTTTCTTTCTGCCTTGCCTTGTGCGTTTCCTTGCCTTACCTTGTGTGTTACCTTCCCTGGTGTGTTGCCTTGCCTTGTTCCTTGCTTTAGCCTTGCCTTGCATTATGCCTTGCCTTGCCTTGTCCCTTGTCTTGCCTTGACTTGTCTTGTGCCTTGCATTGACTTGTGCCATGCCTTGCCTTGCCTTGCCTTTTGTTTTGCATTGCCTTGCCTTGCGTAGTCCCTTGCCTTGTGCGTTGCTTTGTGCCTTGCCTTGCATTGCATTCTGCCTTGCATTGCATTCTGCCTTGCCTTGCTTTTTTTTGTTTTACCTTGCCTTGTGCCTTGCCTTGTGCCTTGCCTCACCTTGCCTTGCCTTGCGTTATGCATTACCTTGCCTTGCCTTGTGCCCTGCCTTGCCTTTTGCGTTGCCTTGCCTTGTGCATTGCCTTGTGACTTGCCTTGCCTTGTGACTTGCCTATCCTTGCCTTCCTTTGTGCCTTGCCTTGTGTGCACAAGGCAAGGCTCAAAGCAAGGCAAGAAAAGGAAAGGCAAGGTATGGCAAGAAAAGGCACAAGGCAAGGCAACGTTCAAGCCAAGACAAGGCAAGTGACATGCCAAGGCAAATCAACCCACAAGGCAAGGCAAGACAAGGCACAAGGCAAGGCAATGTAAGGCACCAGGCAAGGCAAAGCAAGGCAAGGCCAAGCCGAAGGAATGGCACAAGGCAAGGCAAGGCACAAGGCATGGCAAGGCAAGGCAAGGCACAAGGCATGGCAAGGCAAGGCAAGGCATGAGGCAAGGCACCAAGCAAGGCAAGCAACAAGGTATGGCAAGGCAAAACAAGGCCAGGCACAAGGTAAGGCAAGGCAAGGCAGAACGCAAGGCAAGGTAAGGTACAAGGCTAGGCACAAGGCAAGGCACAAGGCAAGGCACAAGGCAAGGCACAAGGCTAGGCCAGGCAATGCAAGGCAAATACCAAGGCAACGGAAGGCAAGGCAGAAGTCAAGGCACGTCAAAGCAAGGCAGAAGGCAAGGCACGGAACAAGACAAGGCACAATGCAAGGCAAGGAATAAAACATTGCAAGGCAAGACAAGACACAATGCAAGTCAAGGCAAGGAATAAAACATTGCAAGGCAAGACAAGGCATAACAGAAGGCAAGGCAAGGAACAAGACATGGCAAGGCAACACAAAGCACAATGTAAGGCAAGGCAAGGAACAAGGCAAGGCACAAGGTAAGTCAAGACAATGCACAAGGCAGAAGGCAAGGCAAGGCACGAAGCAAGGCTGGGCTAGGTGATGCAAATCAAAGGGCAAGGCTATGCAAGGCAAGGCAGAAGTCAAGGCAAGTCAAAGCAAGACACAAGGCAAGGCTCAAGGCAAGGAACAAGACATGGCAAGGCAAGACAAGGCACAAGGTAAGGCAAGGCAGAAGGCAAGGCAAGGCACAAGGTAAGGCAAGGCAGAAGGCAAGACAAGGCACAAGGTAAGGCAAGGCAGAAGGCAAGGCAAGGCACAAGCAAAGGGAAGGCAAGTAACAAGGCAAGGGATATCAATACAAAAGTCAAGGCAAGGCAATGCAAGGCACAAGGCAAAGCAATGCAAGGCAAGCCACAAGGCAAGGCAAGACAGAAGGCAAGGCAAGGCACAAAGCGAGGTAAGGAAAGGCAAGTCACAAGGCAAGGCAAGGCACAAGACATGGCAAGGCAAGGAACAGGACATGGCAAGGCAAGACAAGGCACAACGCAAGGCAAGGCAAGAAACAAGGCAAGGCAAGGCACAAGGTAAGGCAAGGCAGAAGGCAAGGCAAGGCACAAGCAAAGGGAAGGCAAGTAACAAGGCAAGTAACAAGCCATGCCTTGCCTTGTCTTACCTTTCCTGATATCTTGCCTTGCCTGGTGCCTTGCCTTGTGCTTTTCCTTGCCTTGAGCCTTGATTTGCCTTCCGTTGTGCCTTGCCTTGTTTTGGCTTTTGCCTTGCCTCACCTTGTTCCTTGCCTTGTGCCTTGCCTCACCTTGTGCCTTGCCTCACCTTGTGCCTTGCCTCGCCATGCCTTGCCTTGCCTTGTGCCTTGCCTTGCCTTATGCCTTGCCTTGCACTTTGCATTGCCTTGCCTTTTGCCTTGCTTCATGCCTTGCCTTGCCCCTTGTTTTGCCTTGCCTTGTGCGTTGCCTTGCCTTGCCGTGCTTTGTGCCTTTCCTTGCGCCTTATGCCTTGCCATTCCTCGTGCCTTGCGTTTTGATTTGCCTTGCATTGCTTTGCTTTGCCTTGTGCCTTGCCTTTCCTTAACTTGTGCATTGATTTGCCTTGCCTTGTTACTTGCCTTCCCTTGCATTGCTTTGGCTTATGCCTTGCCTTTGTCCTTGCCTTGCCTTTCCTTCCCTTTTGCCTTCCCTTTCCTTTCCTTGCCTTGCCTTGTTTTGCTTTGCCTTTCCTTTTGTTTTTCCTTGCATTGCCTTGTGCCTTGCCTTGCCTAGTGCCCAGCCTTGCCTTGCCTTTTGCCTTGCCTTGCCTTGCATTGTGTTTTGCCTTGCCTTACCTTGTGCCTCACCTTGCGTTTCCTTGCTTGGGCATTGCCTTGCTTTGCCTTTTGCCTTGCTTTTCATTGCCTTATTTTGTGCTTTGCCTTGCCTTGCCTTTTGTCTTGTCTTGCCTTGCCTTGTGCCTTACCTGGACTTGCCTTTTGCCTTGCCTTGCAACTTGCCTTGTGCCTTGCCTTTCCTTAACTTGTGCATTGATTTTCCTTGTCTTGTTACTTGCCTTCCCTTGGCTTGTGCCTTGCCTTGTCTTGTGCCTTGCCTTGCCTTTTGCCTTGGTTTGCCCTGCTTTGTCCCTTGCGTTGCCTCGCCTTGCCTTTTGCCTTGCATTGCCTTGCCTTGTACCTTCTCTTGCCTTGTGTTGTACCTTGATTCGCCTTGCCTTGTGCCTTGCCTTGCCTTGCCTGGGCTTATGCTTTGCCTTGTAACTTGCCTTGCCTTGTGCCTTGCCTTACCATGCCTTGTCTTTTTGCCTTGCCGTGCTTTGTGCCTTGCCTTACCTTGTTCTTTGCCTTGCCTTGTGCCTTGCATTGTTCTTTGCCTTGCCTTGACTTGCATTGCCTTGCCTTGTGCCTTGCCTTGCCTTGCATTGCCTTGTGTATTGCCTTGCCTTGCACCTTGCCTTTTTCCTTGCCTTGCCTTTCCTTGCCTTTTGCCTTCCCTTTCCTTTCCTTGCCTTGCCTTGCCTTTTGTTTTGCCTTGCGTTGCCTTGTGCCTTGCCTTGCCTAGTGCCCAGCCTTGCGTTGCCTTTTGCCTTGTCTTGTGTTTCGCCTTGCCTTGCCTTGTGCCTCACCTTGCATTGCCTTGCTTGGGCATTGCCTTCCTTTGCCTTTTGTCTTGCCTTTCATTGCCTCATTTTGTGCTTTGCTTTGCCTTGCTTTTTGTCTTATCTTGCCTTGCCTTGTGTTGTGCCTTACCTGGACTTGGCCTTTTGCCTTGCCTTGTGCCTTCCCTTGGCCTGGCTTTGCCTTGCCATGTGCCTTGCCTCACCTTGGCTTTGCCTTGCCTTTCATTGTGCCTTTTTTTGCCTTGCGCTTTGCCTTGCCTTGCCTTGCCTTGCATTGTGTCTTGGCTTGATTTGCCTTGTGCCTTGTGTCTTACCTTGCCTTGTGTCTTACTTTGCCTTGTGCCTTGCCTTCTGCCTTGCCTTGCCTCATGCCTGCCTTGCATTCCCTTGTGACTTGCAATTCCTTGCCTTATGCTTTCCCAGCCTTACCTTGTGCCTTGCCGTGCATTACTGCTTGCCTTGGCTTGTGCCTTGCCTTATGCCTTGTCATATTTGGCCTTATGACTTGCCTTGCCTTGCATTGCATTGCTTTTTGCTTTGCCTTGCCTTCACTTGTGCCTTGCCTTGACTTGCCTTTGCCTTCACTTGCCTTGCTTTGTGCCTTGCCTTGACTTGCCTTGCCTTGCATTGCCTGGTGCCTTGCCTTGTCTTGCACCTTGCCTTCCCTTCCCTTCACTTGCCTTTTGATTGCCTTGCCTTGCCTTGGCTTTGTCTTGCCTGGGCCTTGCTTCGTGCCTTGCCTCGTGCCTTGCCTTGCCTTGCCTTGCCTCGTGCCTTGCCTTGCCTTGTCTTGCCTTGTGCCTTGCCTTGCCCCTTGCCTTGTGCTTTCCCTTGCCTTGCCTTGACTTGTGCCTTGCCTTGTCTCGACTTGTGCCTTGCCTTGCCCCAGCTTGTGACTTGTTTTGCCTTCCTTGTTACTTGCCTTGCCTTGCCTTGTGCCTTGCATTGCCTTGCCCTGTGCCTTGCATTGCCTTGCCTTGTGCCTTCTCTTCCCTTGCCTTGTACATTGTCTTAGCTTGTGCCTTGCCTTGTCTTGTAACTTGCCTTACGCCTTGCCTTGCCATGCCTTGTTTTGCCTTGCCTTGCTTTGCCTTTCCTTGTGCCTTGCCTTGACTCACTTGGACCTTGCTTGTTTTGTGCCTTGCCTTGCCTTGTGCCTTGCTTTGCCTTGCCTTGCCTTGTGCCTTGCTTTGCCTTGCCTTGTGCCTTGCCTTGCCTTTTGCCTTGCTTTGCCTTGCCTTGTGCCTTGCCTTGCCTTGTCCCTTGCTTTGCCTTGTTCCTTGCCTTGTTCTGTGCCTTACTTTGCCTTGCCTCGTGCCTTGCTTTGATTTGCCTTGACTTGGGCCTTGCCTTGCTGTGCCTTGCTTTCTGCCTTGCCTTGACTTGCCTTGCCTTGTGCCTTGCCTTGCCTTGATTTTTGCTTTGCCTTTCCATTCCCTTGTGCCTTTCCTTGCTTTATGCCTTGCCTTGCCTGGTGCCTTGACTTGCCTTGTGCCTTGCCTTCCTTTCACTTGCCTTTGGCTTGCCTTGCCTTTTGCCTTGCCTTGCCTTGGCCTTGTCTTGCCTGGCTTTGCCTTGCCTTGTGCCTTGTCTTGCTTACCCTTATCTTGCCTTCCATTGTGCCTTGCATTGCTTTGCCTTGTGTCTTGCCTTGTGCTTTCCCTAGCCTTGGCTTGTGCCTTGATTTGCCTTGCCTTGTGCCTTGATTTGCCTTGCCTTGTAACTTGTGCCTTGTTTTGTCATGCCTTGTCTTGACCTCCCTTGTTTTGCCTTGTGCCTTGCCTTGCCTTACCCTTTCCGTTGCTTTGCCTTGTCTTGTGCCTTGCCTTGCCTTGCTTTGTGACTTGCCTTTCCTTCTGCCTTACCTTGTGCCTTGCCTTGCCTTGTGATGTGCGTTGCCTTGCTTTGACTTGCCATGCCTTGTGTTTTACCTTGCCTTGTGCCTCGACTTGCATTGCTTTTCCTTGCCGTGTGCCTTGCATTGCCTTGCCTTGCCTTGTGCCTTGCTTTTCCTTGCCTTGACTTGTGCATTGATTTGCCTTGCCTTGTTACTTGCCTTCTTTTTGCTTGTGCCTTGCCTTGTTTTTGCCTTGCCTTGCCTTGTGCCTTGCATTGCCTTTCCTTGTGCCTTGTCTTGTGCCTTCCCTTGCTTTGCCTTGTGCCTTGATTTCCCTTGCCTTGTTCCTTGCCTTGGCTTGCGCCTTGCCTTGCCATTCCTTGTCTTTCCTTGCCTTGTGCCTTGCCTTGCCTTGCCTGATGCCTTGCCTTGCCTTGTGCCTTTCCTTTCCTTTCCTTGCCTTGCCTTGTTCTGTGTCTTACCTTGCCTTGCCTTGCCTTGTGCCTTGCTTTGGCTTGCCTTGACTTGGGCCTTGCCTTGCTGTGCCTTGCTTTCTGCCTTGCCTTGTGCCTTGCCTTGCCTTGCCTTGCTTTTTGCTTTACCTTGCTATTCCATTGTGCCTTGCCTTGCCTTGCACCTTGCCTTGCCTTGCATTTTGCCTTCACTTGCCTTGCTTTGTGCCTTGCCTTCTCTGCTGCCTTGACTTGCCTTGTTCCTTGCCTTGCTTTGGTTCGTGCTTTGCCTTGCCTCACCTTTTGCCTTACCTTGCTGAGCCTTGTCTTGCACCTCGCCTTGCCTTGCACCTCGCCTTGTCTTGCACCTTGCCTTGCCTTGCGCCTTGCCTTGCCTTGTGCCTTGCCTTGCGTTGTCCCTTGCCATGCCTTGCCTTGCCTTCTGCCTTACCTTGCCTTTTGGTTTGCCTTGCCTTGGCTTCTCTCTGCCTTGCCTTGTGCCTAGCCTTGGATTTCCTTGCCTTGTGCCTTGCCTTGCCTATGCCTGGCCTTGCCTTGTTTTGCCTTGTGCCTTGACTTGATTTGCCTTGTGCCTTGTCTTGCCTTGTGACTTGCCTTGCCCTGTGCCTTGCCTTGCCCTGTGCCTTGCCTTGCCTTGGGCCTTGCCTTGCCTTGCCTTGTGCTTTGCCTTGCCTTGTCTTCTGCTCTGCCTTGACTTGCCTTGCCTTGTTTTGCCTTACCTTACCTTGTGCATTACCTGGACTCAGCTTGTGCCTTGCCTTACCTTGTGTTGCCTTGTCTTTCCTTGTGCCTTGCCATGACTTGCTTCTAAATTGTCATGCCTTGTGCCTTGCCTCTCCTTGCCTTGTGCCTCACCTTACATGGCCTTGGCTTGTGCTTCCCTTGCCTTTTCTTGCCTTTCCTTGCCTGGCCTTGCCTGGCCTTGCCATGCCTTGTGCCTCGCTGTGCATTGACTTTGGCCTTGCCTTTCCTTGTGCCTTGAGTTGCCCTGCTTTGTGCCTTGCCTTGCCTTGTCTTGTGCCTTGCCTTGACCTGCCTTGCCTTGTGCCTTGCCTTGCCTTGCCTTGCCTTGCTTTGCCTTGCTTTGTGCTTTGCCTTGCTTTGTGCTTTGCCTTGCTTTGTGCTTTGCCTTGTGTTGCCTAGTGTCTTTCCTTGCCTTGACTTTTTCCTTGCCTTATTTTGTTCTTCCCCTTTTGTTGCCTTGTGCCTTGCCGTGTTTTGCCTTGCCGTGCTTTTTCTTTGTCTCACCTGGCCTTGTGCCTTTCCTTGCCTTGCCTTGCACCTTGCATTGTCTTGCCTTGCCCTGTGCCTTGCCATGACGTGCCTTGCCTTTGCTTTGCCTTGCCTTGTGCCTTGCCTTTTGCCCACCCTTGCATTGCCTTTGGCATTACCTTATCTTGACTTGTGTTGTGCCTTGCCTTGCTTTGTGCCTTGCCTTGCTTGTGCCTTGCCTTGCTTTGCCTTGTGCCTTTCCTTGGCGTGCCTTATCTTGTGCTTTGTCTTTCCTTGCCTTGTGCCTTGACTTACCTTGCCTTGCCTATCTTTGTGCCTTGCTTTGCCTTGCCTCGTGCCTTGCCTGGACTTGCCTTGTGCCTTGCCTTGCCTTGCCTCATGCCTTGCCATTCCTTGTGCCTTGCCTTGCCTTGCTTTGTGCCTTGCCTTGCCTAATTTGCAAGACAGTACAAGGCAAGGTACAAGATAAGCCAAGGCAAGGCACAAGGCAAAGCATTACAATTCAGAAGGCAAGGCACAAGCCATGGCAAGGCAAGGCAAACCACAAGCCAAGGCCATGCAAGGCAAGGCAAAACAGTGCTAGGGACAAGGCAAGGTACAAGGCAAGGCATTACAATTCAGAAGGCAAGTCAAAGCAAGGCACGAGCCAATGCAAGGCAAGGCACAAGGCAAGGCGAGGCACAATCCAAGGCTAGGCAAGGTACAAGGCAAGGCACAACGCAAGGCTTAAGGCAAGGCAAGGGAAGGAACAAGGCAAGTCTAGGCACACGGCAAGGTATAACAAGGCACAAGTCAAGGCAAAAAAAAGACAAGGGAAGGGAAGGCAAGTCAAGCCAAGGCACAAGGCAAGTGTAGGCAAGTTATAAGAAAAGGCAAAGCAAGGAAGGCACAAGGCAAGGCAAAGCACAAGGCAAGGCTAGGAAAGGTACAAGGCAAGGCAAGGAGCAAAACAAGGCAAGACATGGCAAGGCACAAGGTAAGGCAAGCCACAAGGTAGGGCAAGGCAAGAAAACGCAAGGCAAGGCACAAGGCAAGGCAAGGCAAAAATCAAAACAAAGCAAGGCAAGGCACAAGGTAAGACTAAGCAAGGCAAGACAAGGCACAAGGCAAAGAACAAGGAAAGACAAGGCAAAGCAAGGCACAAGACAAGGCAAGAAGCAAGGCAAGGCAAAACACAAAGCAACACAAGGCAAAGCCCAAAGCAAGGCAAGGAAAGGCACAATGCAAGAAAGGCAAGGCAAGGCACAAGACAAGGCAAGGCAAGGCACAATGCAATGGACAGCTAGGCAAGGCAAGGCCAAGGCAAGGTAAAAGGTAACCCACAGGAAGGCAAGGCACAAGGCAAGGCGAGGCAAGGAAAAGCACAAGGCAAGGCAAAACAAGGCACAAGGCAAGGCAATGCAAGGCAAGGCACTAGGCAAGGCAAAGGGAGGCACAAGGCAAGGCAACAAAAGGCAAAAGTGAAGGCAAGGCAAGGTAATGTGCAAGGCAAGGCAAGCCAACTCATGGCAAAATGCAAGTCAAGGCAAGACAAAGCAAAAGCCAAGGGAAGGCATGGTAAGGCACCAGACAACGCAAGGCAAGGCACAAGGCAAGGCAAAGTGCCAGGCAATGAAAGCCAAGACACAAGGCAAGGAAAGGAAAAGCACAAACCAAGGCAAGGCAAGTGAAGGCAAGGCCTTGCCTTCTGCCTTGTCATGACTTGCCTTGCCTTTGCTTTGCCTTGCCTTGCCTTGTGCCCACCCTTGCCTTGCTTTTGGCCTTGCCTTCCCTTGCCTTGTGTTTTGCCTTACCTTGCCTTGTCTTGCCTTGTGCCTTATCTTGGGCTTTGCCTTTCCTTGCCTTGTGCCTTGGCTTGTTTTGCCTTATGCCGCGTCATATTTTGCCTTATGCATTGCCTGGCCTTGTCCCTTGCCTTCCCTTGCCTTGTGCCTAGCCTTGCCTTGCCTTGCCTTATGACTTGCCTTGCCTGGCCTTTTCTTGCCTTGCCTGGCCTTTCCTTGCCTTATGCCTTGCCTTGCTTCAACTTGCTTTGTGCCTCGCCTTGCCTTGTCTTGTGCCTTGCCTTTTCTTGTGACTTCCTTCTCTTGCCTTGTGCCTTGCCTTGCCTTGTGCCTTCCCTTGTTTTGCCTTGTGCTTTGCCTTCTCTTGCCTTGCCTTGCCTTGTCTTGGCCTTGCCTTGCCTTACCTTGCCTTGCCTTGTGCCTTGCCTTGTCTTACCTTGCCTTCTGCCTTGCCTTGTTTTGTTCCTTTCCATGCCTTTCCTTGTCTTGTGTCTTGGTTTGTCTTGTGCCTTGCCTTGCCATTTCTTGTGTTTTGTTTTGCTTTGTACGTTGCCTTGCCTTGCCATGCCTTGTGCCTTATCTTGCCTTGAGCATTGCCCTGCCTTTCTTTGCTTTGTGCCTTGCCTTGCCTTGCCTTGCCCAGCCTTTCTTTGTGCCTTTCCTTGTCTTGTACCTTGTTTTGCCTTGCCGTGCCTTGCCCCTTGCCATGACTTGCCTTTGCTTTGCATTACCTTGTCTTGTGCCTTGTCTTGCCTTGTGCCCCACCTGCTTTACCTTTCGCCTTGCCTTGCTTTGTGTTTTGCCTTGCCTTGTGACTTTCCTTGCGTTGCCTTGCTTGTGCCTTGCTTTGCCTTGGCTTGCCATGCCTTATCTTCTGCTTTGCCTCGCCTTATCTTGTGCTTTGCCTTACCTTGTGCCTTGCTTTGCCCTGCCTTGTTCCTTGCCTGGACTTGTCTTATGCCTTGCCTTGCCTTGTGCGTTGACTTTCCTTGGCTTGTTCCTTGCTTTAAATCGCCTTGTGCCATGTGTCTTGTCATGCCTTGCCTGTGCCTTGCCTAGTGCCTTGCCTTGCCTTGTGCCTAACCTTGCCTTGCCTTGCCTTGTGCCTTGCCTTGATTTGCCTTGTGCCTTGCCTTGCTTTGCCTTGGCTTCTGCCTTGCCTTGACTTCCCTTGCCTTGGTTTGTGCTTTCCGTTGCCTTGCCTTGTGCCTTATCTTGCCTTGTGCCCTGCCTTGCTTTGCCTTGCCTTGCCTTGTGCCTTGCCTTGCCCTGTGCCTTGTCTTGCCCTGTGCCTTACCTTCCCTTCCCTTGCCTTGCCCTGCCTCCTTACCTTGTGCCTTGACTTGCCTTGCCTTGGTTTCTGCTTTTCCATGCCTTGCCTGTGCCTTGCCTTGCCTTCTGGCTTGCCTTGTACCTTGCCTTGCCTTGTGCCTTGCCATGGCTTGACTTGTTTTCCTCCTTGCCTTGCCTTTTGTTTTGCCTTGCCTTACCTTGCCTTGTGCCTTGCCTTGCCTTGCCTTGCCTTACCTTGCCTTGTGCCTTGCCTTGTTTTGTGTTTTCCTTACCTTGCCTTTTCTTATGCCTTTGCTACACTTGCCTTGTGCCTTGGCTTGACTTGCCTTCCCTTCCCTTGTGCCTTACCTTACCTTGCCCTGCTTGTGCCTTGTCATAGCTGGCCTTGTGCCTTGCCTTGCCTGTGCTTTGCCTTGCCTTGCCTTCCCTTTCACCTAGCCTTGCCTTGCCTTGTGCCTCGTCTTGCCTAGCCTTGCCTTGCTCCTTGTGTTGCCTTGCATAGAGCCTCACCTTGCCTTGCCTTGCCTTGTGCCTTGCTTTATTCCTTGCCTTGTCTCGCCTCGGCTTGTCCTTGCCTTGCCTTGGCTTGTTCCTTGTCTTGACTTGCCTTCTGAATTGTAATCCCTTGTGCCTTGCCTTGCCTTGCCTTGCCTTCTGCTTTGCCTTACCTTGCTTTGTACCTTACCTTGCCTTGCCTTGTTCCTTGCCTTGCCTTGTCTTGAGCCTTGCCTTGCCTTGTCTTGAGCCTTGCCTTGTTCCTTCCCTTACCTTGGGCCGTGCATTGTCTTGTCTGGCCTTGGCTTGTGCCTTGCCTTGTCTTGTAGTGCTTTGCCTTGTCTTGCTTTGTCTTGTGTCTTGCCTCATCTCTGCATGTTTCTTACCTTGACTTGCCTTCTGAATTGTGATGCCTTCCTTTGTGCCTTGCCTTGCCTTATCTTGTACCTTGTCTTGCCTTCCATTGCCTCCTGCCTTGCCTTGTGTTTCTTGCCTTGCTTTCTCTCTTGCCTTGCCTTTCCTTGCCTTGTGCCTTACCTAGACTTTCTTTGTGCCTTGACTTGTACCTTGTTTTTCATTGCCATGCCTTGCCGTGCCTTGCCTTGTGCCTTGCCCTGACTTGCCTTACCTTTGCTTTGCATTGCTTTGCCTTTGCTTTGCATTGCCTTGCCTTGTGCCTTGCCTTGCCTTTCTTTGCGCCCATTCTTGCCTTGCCTTCCGCCTTGCCTTGTGTTTTGCCTTGCCTTGTGCTTTTGCCTTGCTTATGCCTTACCTTGCTTTGTGCCTAACCTTGCCTTCCCTTTCCTAGTGTCTTGCCGTGCCTCGTCTTGCCTTGCCTTGTTCCTTGCCTTGCCTGGCGTCGCCTTGCTTGGGCGTTGCCTTGCTTTGCCTTTTGCCTTGCCTTTCATTGCCTTATTTTGTGCTTTGCCTTGCCTTGCCTTTTGTCTTGTCTTACCTTGCCTTGTGCCTTGCCTGGACTTGCCTTTTGCCTTGACTTGCCTTGCCTTGCCTTGTGCCTTGCCTTGCCTTGGTCTTGCCTTGACCTTGCCTTGCCTTGCCTTGTGTCTTGTCTTGCTTTGCCTGTGCCTTGCCTTGCTTTGCCTTTCCTTGTGCCTTACCTTTCCTTTCCTTGCCTTGTTTGTGCCTTGCCTTGCTTTGCCTCGTGTGTTTGCCTTGCCTTGTCTTGTGCCTTGCCTTGCTTTGTTTTGTCTTTTGCCTTGCCTTGCGCCTTGACTTGCCCTGCCTTGGTTTGTGCTTTTCCTTGCCTTGCCTTGTGCCTTGCCTTGCCTCGCAGTTTGCCTCACCTTGCCTTGTGCCTTGCCTCGCCTTGCCTTATGTACTTCCATGCCTTGCCTTGTTTCCCTCCTTGCTTTGCCTTTTGTTTTGCCTTGCCTTGCCTTGCCTTGTATGTTTTCTAGCCTTGTGCCTTGTCTTGCCTTGTTTTCTGCCTTCCTTGCCTTGCCTTTTCTTATGCCTTTCCTACATTTGCCTTGTGCCTTGGCTTGACTTGCCTTCACTTCCCTTTTGCCTTGCCTTACCTTGCCTCGCCTTGTGCCTTTTCATACCATGCCTTGTGCCTTGCCTTTCCTTGTGCCTTGCCTTGCCTGGTGTCTAGCCTTGCCTTACCTTGCATTGTATTGTTCCTTGCATTGCCTTACCTTGAGCCTTGCCTTGCCCTGCCTTGCCTGGCCTTGGCTTGTGCCTTGCCTGGCCTTTGCTTGTGCCTTGCCTTGCCTTTTCTTGTGCCTTGCCTTGCTTTGGCTTGTTCCTTGACTTGACTTGCCTTCTGAATTATAATGCTTTGCCTTGTGCCTTGCCTTGCCTTGTGCCTTGCCTTGCCGTGTTCCTTGCCTTTCCTTGTCTTGAGCCTTGCTTTGCCTGGCCTTGGCTTGTGCTTTGCCTTGCCTTGTGCATTGCCTTGTCTTGGCTTGTGCATTGCCTTTACTTGCCTTCTGAATTATCATGCCTTGCCTTGTGCCTTGTCTTGCATTGCATTGCTTCCTGCCTTTCCTTGCCTTGCATTGCTTTATGTCTTGCCTTGGCTTCTGTATTGCTTTGAATTGGCTTTGCCTTGCCTTGTGCCCTGCCTTGCCTTTTGCCTTGCCTCACCTTGCCTTGCCTCACCTCGCCTTGCCTCACCTCGCCTTACCTTGCCTCACCTTGTGTTTTGCCTTACATTGCCTTGTGCCTCGCTTTGTACCCAGCCTTGCCTTGCCTTTTACCTTGCCTTGCCTTGCCTTGCCTTGCCTTATGTTTTGCTTTGCCTTGCCTTGTGTTTTGCTTTGCCTTGCCTTGTGTTGCTTTTTGCCTTGCTTTTCATTCCCTTATTTTGTGCTTTGCCTTGCCTTGCCTTTTGTCTTGTCTTGCCTTGCTTTGTGCCTTGCCTTGACTTGCATTGTGCCTTGCCTTGCCTTGCCTTGCCTTGCACTGTGCCTTGATTTGCCTTGTGCGTTTTCTGACCTTGCCTTGTGCCTTTCCTTGCCTTGTGCCTTGCCTTGCCTTGACTTATGCCTTGGCTTGCCTTGCCTTGCTTTCTCTTGTGATTTGCGTTTCCTTCCCTTATGCTTTCCTGGCCTTACCTTGTGCCTTGCCTTGCTTTGCCATGCCTTACTCCTTGCCTTGGCTTGTGCCTTGCCATGCCTTATGCCTTGCCTTGCCTTGTGATTGCCTTGCACCTTCCTTGCCTTGCCTTCTGTCTGGCTTTGCCTTGCCTTGCCTTGTGCCTTCCCTTGTTTTGCCTTGTGCCTTTCCTCACTTTGCCTTGTGCCTTTTGTTTCCTGGCCTTCTGCCTTGCCAGGCCTTACCTTGAATTATGCTTTGCCTTGCCTTGCCTCCTGCCTTTCCTTCCCATGACCTGGCCTTGCCTGGCCTTGCCTGGCCTCATGCCTTGCTTTGTCTTGGCTTGCCTTGTGCCTTGCCTTGCCTTGTCTTGTGCCTTGACTTGCCTTGCCTGCCCTTGTGACTTCCTTGCCTTGCCTTGTGCCTTGCCTTGTGTTTCTTTGCCTGTGTCTTGCCTTGTGTTGGCCTTGCCTTGCCTGACTTGGCCTTGCCTTGTGCCTTCCCTTGCGTTGCCTTGTTTTGTGCCTTTCCTTGTCTTGCCTTGTGCCTTGGCTTGCCTTGTCTGGCCTTGCCTCTTGCCTTGGTTTGCCTTGCCTTGTGCCTTGCCTTGCCTTGTACTTTCCTTGCCTTGTCTTGCCTTGTGACTAGCCTGGCCTTGCCTTGTACTTTGCCTTGCCTTTCCTTGCCTTGTGACTTTCCTGGCCTTGCTTGTGCCTTGCCATGCATTGCCTTGCCTTATGCCTTGCCTTATGCCTGACCTTGCCTTGTGTCTTGCCTTGCCTTTTCTTGCCCTGTGTCTTGCCTTGCGCCTTGCCTTGCCTTGAATTGCCTTGTGTTTTCCCTTGCCTTTTCTAGTCTTATGCCTTGACTTGCCTTCCCTCGTGACTTTTTGCCTTGCCTTGTGCCTTCCCTGTGATACCTTGCTTTGTGTCATCCTTGTGTTCACTTTGCCTCACTTTGGCTTGCTTTGTGTTTTGCCTTTCCTCGACTTTCCTTTCGCCTTTCCTGGCCTTGACTTGTGGCTTGCCTTTCCATGCCTTGTGCCTTGCCTTGCCTTGCTTTCGCTTGTGCCTTGCCTTGCTTTTGCTTGTGCCTTGCCTTGCTTTCACTTGTGCCTTGCCTTGACTTGCTTTGTGCCTTCTTATGACTTGCCTTGTGCCTTGCCTTGCCTTGCGCCTTACCTAGCCTTGCCTTGTGCCTTACCTAGCCTTGCCTTGCCTTGCTTTGTTCTTTGCCTTGCCTTGCCATGTGTTCTGCCTTGGCTTGATTTTTGTCCTGCCTTGCCTTGCCTTTCCTTGTGCCTAGCCTTGCCTTGCCTTTGCTTGTGCCTAGCCTTGCCTTGCCTTCTGTTTTGCTGTGCCTTTTTTGACTTGCCTTGTGCCTTGACATACCTTGTCTTGTGTCTTACTTGCCTTGCTTTGTGCCTTGCCTTGCCTTGCCTTGTGCATTTCCTTCCCTTGCCTTGTGCATTTCCTTCCCTTGGCTTGCCTTTTGTTTTGCCTTGCCTTGCCTTGTGCCTTGCCTTGCCTTGTGCCTTGCCTTGCCTTTTCTTTCCTTTCATTTTGCCTTGCTTTGCATTGCCTTGTGCCCTGCCTTGCCTTCCATTGCCTTGTGCCTCTCCTTGCCTTGGCCTTGCGTTGCCTGGCTTTGTCTTGCCTTGTGCCTTGCCTTACCTATTTCCTTTTTTTGCTTTGCCTTGCCTTGTGCCTTGCCTTGTGCCTCTCCTTGCCTTGGCCTTGCGTTGCCTGGCTTTGTCTTGCCTTGTGCCTTGCCTTGCCTATTTCCTTTTTTTGCTTTGCCTTGCCTTGTGCCTTGCCTTACCTTGACTTGCGCCTTGTTTAGCTTTGTCTTGCATTGTGCCTTGCCTTTGTGTTGCCTTTTGCCTTGCCTTACATTGTGCCTTTCCTTGTCTCGTGCCTTCTCTTGCCTTGGTTGTTGTCCCTCGTGTCTTGACTTGCTTTGCCTTGCCTCTTGCCTTGCCTCGACTTGCCTTATGACTTGCCTTGCGCCTTGCCTTGGCTTGTGCCTTGTCTCAAGTTGCAGTGTGACTTGTCATACCTTTCTTGTGCCTTGCCTTGTGCATGGCCCCGCTTTGCCTTGCCTTGTGACTTTCCTTTATTTACCTTCCGTTGTTCCTTGCCTTGCCTTTTCTTGCCTTGCGCCTTTTTTTTTTTTTTTTTTTTTTTTGGCTTTGTGCCTTTCCTTGCATTGCATTGCATTGCATTGCATTGCTTCGTGACTTGCCTTGCCTTGCCTTGCCTTGTGATTTGCCTTGCCTTTCTGTGCCTTGTGCCTTGCCTTTCCTGGCCTTGTTCCTTGCTTTGCCTCATCTCTTGCCTTGGTTTGCGTTGCCTTGCCTTGCGCCTTGTCTAGCCTTGCCTTGTGCTGTGCCTTGTTTTGCCTTGTGCCTTGCCTTGCTTTTGCTTGCCTTATGCCTTACCTTGCTTTGTGCCTTGTTTTGTCTTGCTTTGTGCCTTGTTTTGTCTTGTGCCTTGCCTTGACTTGGCTTGCCTTTCCTTGTGCCTTTGCATGCCTTGCTTTGCCTTGCCTTGTGCCATGCCTGGCTTTGCCTTGCACCTTGCCTTTCCTTGCCTTGCTTTATGCTTTGCATTGCCTTGCACCTTGCCTTTCCTTGCAATGCCTTGCCTTACCTTGACCTGCCTTGTGCCTTGCCATGTGCCTTGCTTTGCCATGCCTTTCCTTGTGTCCTGCCTTTCTTGCCTTGCCTTCCCTTGCCTTATACCTTGACTAGCCTTACCTTATGCCTTGCCTTTCTTTGTCCTGTGACTTGCCTTGCCTTGCCTTGTGCCTTGCCATGCCTTGTGCTTAGACTTGCCTTGCCTTGTGACTTGCCTTGCCTTGCCTCGTGCCTTGGCTTGCCTTGCCTTTCCTTGCCTCGTGCCTTGCCTTGCCATGGCTTGTGCCTTGCCTTCTGCCTTTCCTTTTTCCTTGCCTTGCCTTGTGGCTTGTCTTGCCTTGAGTGTTGCCTTGCCTTTCCTTGCCTTGTGCCTTGCCTCACCTAGCATTTCTTTGTGCCTTGCCTTGCCTTGTACCTTGTTGTGCTTTGCCGTGCCTTGCCTTCAGCCTTGCCTTGCCATGCTGTGTGCCTTGCCTTTTATTGCCTTGCCTTGTGCCTTCCCTTGCCTCGAGCCTTGGCTTGCCTTGCCATACGTTGCTTTGTGCCTTGTCTTGCATTGCCTTGCCTTGCCTTCTCTTGCTTTGTGTCTTGCCTTGCCTTTTTGTGCCTTGCCTTGCTTTGTACCTTGTCTTTTGCCTTGCCTTTTTTTTTTTTTTTTTGCCTTGCTTTGCCTTGCTTTGTGCCTTATCTTGCCTTTTGCCTTGCTTTGAGCCTTACCTTGCCTTACCTTGTCTTCTGCTTTGCCCTGACTTGCCTTGCCTTCTGCCTTGCCTTGCCTTGCCTTCTGCCTTGCCTTGCCTTGCCTTCTGCCTTGCTTTGCGCCCTGCCTTGTCTCTCCTTGTGCCTTGCCTTGCCTTGCCCTGGGTCCTGGCTTTCCTTTCCTTCCATTCTTTTGTGCCTTGCTTTGCCTTGCACCTTGACTGGCCTTGCCTTGTGCCTTGCCTTGCCTTGCGCCTAGTCTCGTGCCTTGCCTTGCCTTTGCTTGTGCCTTGCCTAGACTTGCCTTGTGCCTTGTCATACCTTGCCTTGTGCCTTGCCTTGCCTTGTTTTTGCCTTGCCTTGTGCCTAGCCTTGCTTTGCCTTGCCTTGCTTTTTTTTTTTTCCTATTTGTGCCTTGCCTTGCTTTGCACCTTCCCTTCACTTGCCTTGCCTTATGCCTTGCTTTGACTTTCTTTTTGCCTTGTACTTTGCCTTGCCATGCCTTTCCTTGCCTTGTGCTTTGCTTTGCTTTGCCTTGCCTTGTGCCTTGCCATACCTTGACATTCTTTGTGGCTTGCCATGTGCCTTGCCTTGCTTTGTCTCCTGCCTTGCCTTCCCTTGCCTTGTGCCTTGCCATACCTTGACATTCTTTGTGCCTTGCCTTGCACCTTGCCCTGCTTTGTCTCCTGCCTTGCCTTCCCTTGCCTGGTGCCTTGCCTTGCTATGCCTTGTGTCTTGCCTTTCCTTGTGCCTTGCCTTGCCTTGCCTTAGGCCTTGTCTTGCCTTGCCTTCTGCCTTGCCTTGCCTTACATTGCTTTGTACCTTGCCCTGCCCTGCCTTTTGCATTGCCTTGCGTTGCCTTGCTTTGCCTTGTGTTTTGCCTTGTGCCTTGGCTTGGCTTTCCTTTTTTCTTGCATTGCCTTGCCTTGCATTTTGCTTTACGTTGCCTTGCCTTGTGTTTAGCCTTTCTTAGCCTTGTGCCTTGCCTTGCCTCCTGCCTTGCCTTGCCTCTGGCCTTGCCTTGTGCCTTGCCTTGCCTTGTGCTTTGCCTTGTCTTGCTTTGACTTGTGTTTTGCCTTTCCTTGCCATGCCTCGTTCATTGCCTGTACTTGCTTTGCTTTTTGCCTTGCCTTGCCTTCTGCGTTGCCTTGCCTTTTGCCCTGGCTTGCTTTGCCTTGTGCCTCGCCTTGCCTTGCCTTACATTGCCTTGTATCTCGCCCTGTCTTGCCTTTTGCATTGCCTTGCGGTGCCTTGTGCCTTACCTTTACTTGCCTTGTGCTTTGACATGCCTAGCCTTGTGCCTTGCCTTACCCTGCCTTGCCTTGCGTTTTGCCTTGCCTTGTGCCTTTCCTTGCATGTGCCTTGTATTCTCTACTTGTTCTTTCCTTTGCCTTGCCTTTTTCCTTGCCTTCTGCCTTACTTTGCCTTGCCTTGTGCCTTGCCTTATCTTGTGCCTTGCGTTGCCTTGCCTGGCCTTGCTTGGTGCCTTGTCTTGCCTTGTGCCTTGCATTGCATTGCCTTGCCTTGTCTTGTGTTTTGCCTTGCCTTGCCTTGCTTTGTGCCTTGCCTTGCCTTGTGCCTTGCCTGGCCTTGCCTTGCCTTGTCATGCCTTGTTCTTTGCCTTGCCTGGCGTCACGCCTTGTTCTTTGCCTTGCCTTGCCTTCTGCTTTGCCTTCTGCCTTGCCTTGCCTTGCAGTGATCCTTGCCTTGCCTTGTCTTGTATTTTGCCTGCAGGTACCTTGCCCTGTGCCTTATATTGCCTTGCCTTTTGCCTTTATTTGCCTTGCCTTGCCCGGTGCCTTGCCTTGCCTTGCCTTGTGCTTTGACTTGCCTATCTTGCCTTTTCTTGCCTTTTGCCTTGCCCTTTCTTGCCTTTTGCCTTGCCTTTTCTTGCCTTTTGCTTTTCCTTGCATTGCATTGCCTTGTGCCTTGCCTTGCCTTGTGATTTGCCTTGCCTTTTGCTTTGCCTTTCCTTGCCTTGTGCCTTGCCTTGCTTTGCCTTGCCTTGTGCCTTGTCTAGCCTTGCCTTGTGTCTTGCCTTGCCTTGCTTTGTGCCTTGTTTTGCCTTGTGCCTTGCCTTGCCTTGGCTTGCCTTCCCTTGTGCCTTGCCTTGGTGTGCCTTTCCTTGTGCCTTGCCTTGAGTTGCCTCGGTTTGCCTTGCTGTGTGCCGTGCCTGCCCTTGCCTTTTTCCCTGCCTTCCCTCGCCTTGTGCCTTGCCTTGCCTTGCACCTTGCCTTTCCTTGCGATGCCTTACCTTACCTTGACCTGCCTTTTCCCTTTACTTATGTCTTGCCTTTATTGACTTGCCTTCCCTTGCTTTATGCCTTGATTTGCCTTATCTTGCTATATGCCTAGCCTTTCCTTGCCTTGTGATTTGCCTTGCATTGTGCCTTGCTGTGCCTTATGCCTAGACCTGCCTTGCCTTGTGCCTTTTTTTTCCCTTGCCTTGCCTTGCCTTGTGCCTTGCCTTGCCTTGCCTTGTGTGTTGCCTTGCCTTGCCTTTGCTTGCCTTGTCATGCCTTGTGCCTTGCTTTGTGCCTTGCCTTGCCTTTTGCCTTGCCTTGTACCTTGTCTTGCCTTGAGCATTGTGTTGCCTTTCCTTGCCTTGTGCATTGCCTTGCCTAGCCTTTTCTTGTGCCTTGCCTTGCCTTGTGCCTTGTCTTGCCTTGCCATGCCTTGCCTTGTGCCTTGCCTTGTTTTGCCGTGTGCCTTTCCTTTTATTGCCTTGCCTTGTGCCTTGGCTTGTTTTGCCATACCATGCCTGGTGTTTTGCCTTGGATTACCTTGCCTTCCCTTGCCTTGTGCCTTGCCGTGCCATGCCTTGCCTTGCTTTGTGCCTTGCCTTGCCATTTTTATTTGTTGTTGTTGTTGTTTTTGTTTGTTTGTTTTGCTTTGCCTTGCCTTTTGCCTTGCTTTGTGCCTTATCTTTCCTTTCGCCTTGCTTTCAGCCTTGCCTTGCCTTGCCTTACCTTACCTTGTGCCTTGCCTTACCTTGCCTTGTGTCCTGGCTTTTCTTGCCTTGCATTCCCTTTTGCTTTGCCTTATTTTGTGCCTTGAGTGGCCTAGCCTTGTGCCTTACTTGCCTTTCCTTGCACCTTGCCTTGGCTCGTGCCTTGCATTGACTTGCCTTGTGCCTTGTCATACCTTGCCCAGTGCCTTGCCTTGCCTTGCCTTGTTTTTTGCCTTGCCTTGTGCCTAGCCTTGCTTTGCCTTGTCTTGTGACTTGCCTTGCCTTGCCTTTTTCCTTGCCTTTCCTTGCCTTGCCTTGCCTTCTTTTGTCCCTTCTCTTCACTTGCCTTGCCTTGTGCCTTGCTTTGCCTTATGATTTGTCTTGCCTTGCCTTGCCTTGTCCTGTGCCTTGCGCCTTGCCTTGCCTTGCCTTGTGCCGTGTATTGCCTCGACTTGTGCCTTGCTTTGTGTTGCCTATTGCCTTGGTTTCCCTGGCCTTGCCTTCTACCTTGCCTTGTTCTGCCTTGTTCCTTGCCTTTTGCCTTGCATTGCCTTGACTTGCGTCATGCCTTGTTTTTTGCTTTTCCCTGCCTTGTGCCTGGCCTTGCCTTGCCTTGCCTTGCCTTGTGCTTTGACTTGCCTTGCCTTGTGCATTGCCTTGCATTGCTTTGCCTTGTGGCTTGCCTTGACTTCTGTCTTGCCTTGCCTTACATTGTCTTGCCTTGTGCCTTGCCTTGCCTTGTCTTGTACATTTCCTAGAGTTACCCTGCCTTGTGCCTTACATTGCCTTGCCTTGTGTCTTGCCTTTCCTTGCCTTACCTTGTGTCTTGCCTTTGTTTGTCTTGTGCCTTGACTTGCTTTTTCTTGCCCTGTGCCTTGCCTTGCTTGTGCCTTTTCTTAGGTCGCATTGCCTTGTGCCTTGGCTTGCCTTGCCTTGTCACTTTCCTTGCCTTTTTTTGCTTGTGCTTTGCATTGCCTTGCCTTGCGCCTTGCCTTGTGTTGCCTTGCATTATGCCTTGCCTTGCCTTGTGCCTTGCTTTGCCTTGCTTTGTGCCTTGCCTCGTCTTGTGCTTTTCCTTGCCTTCCCTTGAGTTTTGCCTTGGCTTGCCTTTCCTTGTGCCTTGTCTTGACTTGCCTTTCCTTGTACCTTGCCTTGACTTGCCTTGCTTCATTTTGTCGTGTGCCTTGCCTTGTTTTTTTCCTTGCCTGACCCTGCCTGGACTTGCCTTTATTGCCTTGCCTCGTTCCTTGTTTTGCCTTGTTCTTTGCCTTGCTTTTTGCCTTGCCTTCCCTTGTACCTTGCCTTGCCTTGCCTTGTGATGCCTTGCCTTGTGCCTTGGCTTGCCTTTCCTTGTTTCTTGCCTCTCTTGCCTTGCCTTGCATTTTACTTTTCATTGCCTTGCCTTGTGTTTAGCCTTTCCCAGCCTTGTAACTTGCCTTGTCTTGCCTTGCATTGTGTTTTGCCTTGCCTTGCCTTATGCCTTGCATTGCCTTTTGCCTTGCCTAGCCTTGTGCCTTTCCTTGTCTTGTGCCTTTCCTTGTCTTGTGCCTTTCCTTGCCATGTGCCTTGCCTTGCCATGTGCTTTGCCTTGCGTTGCCTTGTGCCTAAGCTTTCCTTACCTTGTGACTTGCCTTGCCTTATGTTGTATTGTGCCTTGCCTTGCCTTGACTTCTGCCTTCTCCCTTGCCTTGACTTGCCTTACCTTGTGCCTTGCCTTGCCTTGTACCTTGCCTTTTTTTGCCTTGTATCTTGCCTTTCCTTGCCTTGTGCCTTGCATTGACTTGCCATGCCTTGTGTCTTGTCTTGTGCCTTGCCTTTCTTTTCCTTGTGTCTTACCTTGCCTTGTCTTGTGCCTTGCCTTACCTTTCCTCGTGCCTTCCCTTCCTTTGCCTTGACTTGTGCCTTGTCTTGTGTCTTTCCTTGCCTTGCCTTGTGCCTTGCCTTGCCTTGCACCTTGTATTGACTCAGCTTGTGCCTTGCTTCGCCTTACCTTCTGTTTTACCTTCCCTTGCCCTGCCTTCTACCTTGCCTTGCCTTGTGCCTTGCCTTGCCTTGCTTTGGACCTTACTTTGCCTTGCCTCGTTTTGTCTTGCACCTTGCCTGACTTGCCTTGTGCCTTGCTTTGTGTTGCCTTGCCTTATCTTGCCTTGGCTTGCCTTGCCTGGAATTGCCTTGTTTGGAGCCTTGCCTTATGCCTTGCCTTGCCTTGTGTCATGCCTTGTGTTTTGCCTTGCCGTGCCTTCTGCCTTGCCTTGCCGTCTACCTTGCCTTGCCTTGTGCCTTGGCTTGCCTTGCCTCGTCCCTTGCTTTGCATCGCTTTGCCTTGTGCCTTGCCTTGATCTGCCTTGTGCCTTGCCTTGCCTTGCCTTGCCTTCCCTTGTGCCTTGCCTTGCCTTGCGCCTTACTTTGATTTGCCTTGTGTTTTGTAATGTCTTGCCTTGTGCCTTGCCTTGCCTTGCCATGTGCCTTGTGTTGCGTTGTGCCTTGCCTTGTGTTGCCTTGCCATGTGTTTTGCCTTGCCTTGTTTTGTTCCTTGCTTTGCCTGGCCGTGCCCTGCCTTCTGCCTTGACTTGCATTGCCTTGGCCTTGCCTTGTGTTGCCTTTCCTTCTGCCTTGCCTTTCCTTGCCTTGCCTACCTTATCCCTTCTTAGCCTTGCCTTGCCTTGTGCCGTGCCTTCTCTTGCCTTGCTTTGTGCCTTGCCTTGCCTTGGTGCTTGCTTTGCCTTGCCTCGCCCTTTGTCTTGCCTTACCTTGCCTGGTGTCTTGCCTTGCATTGCCTTGCCTTGTGCTTTGCCTTGCCTTGCTTTGTGTCATGGTTTGCCTGGCCTCTCCTTGTTTTGTGCCTTGCCTTGTGTTGCCTTTGGACTTGCCTTGTCTTTTCTTGTGCTTTGCCTTCTGCCTTGCCTTGCCTTGCCTTTCCTTGTGCCTTGCATTGCCATGCCTAGTTTTTCTTTATGCCTTGCCTTGCATTGTACCTTGCCTTGCCTCGCCTAACCTTGCATTGTGCCTCGCGTTGCGATGTGCCTTGCATTGCCTTCCCTTGTGCCTTGCCTTGCCTGGTCTTGCCTTGCCTTGTGCCTTGTCTTGCCTTGCCTTGCCATGCCTTGTGCCTTGCATTGCCTTACCTAGCCTTCCTTTGTGCCTTGCCTTGCCTTACCTAGCCTTCCTTTGTGCCTTGCCTTGCCTTGTACCTTGCCTTGACTTGCCTTGCCATGTACCTTGCCTTGCCTAGGCTTCCATTGTGCCTTGCCTTGCCTTGCCTTCTGCCTTGTCTTGTCATTGCCTTGCCTTGCCTTGTCCCTTGGCTTGCCTTGACATCCCTTGTCCCTTATCTTGCTTTGACTTGTGCCTTGCATTGCATTGCCTTGCTTTGTGCCTTGCCTTGCCTTGTGCCTTGCCTTGCCTCATGCCTTGCCCTGCCTTGCCTTGCCTTGTGCCTTGCATTGCCTAGTTCTGCCTTTGCCCTTGCCCTTGCCTTTGCCTTGCCCTTGCCTTGCATCTCATTCTGTCACCCAGGCTGGAGTGCCTGGGTGGTGTCATCATGGCTCACTGCGGCTGAGCCTCCGGAACCCAAGCAATTCCCCCACCTTAGCCTCTTAAGTAGCCGGGGCTACAGTTGCATGCTACCACACCCAGCGAATTTTAAAATTTTTTGTAGAGACAGGGTCCCACTATGTTTCCAAGGCTGGTCTCAAACTCTTAGACTCAAGTTATTCTTGTGCCTTGGCCACCCAAAGTTCTGAGAGTACATGTGTAAGCCACCGCATTTGGCTTCCCTGTTGTTAATTAATTCATGACTGATAAGAATTTATCTGGTGCTGCTTAGAGAACAAAAAATTGTAGAACAGTTCTATTTTTTATCTGAAATACTTGCATGTTGAGATGCCGTCCACATTTAGCCATTTAATACATAATATTGGTTAACATTTTATCAAGGAAAGCCTGCCCTAGCACCAATAGAAAAAAATGAAACAACAAACGGATGGGCTGTGTTAGATCTTTCAAAACTGTTTATGGGCCAGGTGCAGTGGCTCAGGCCTATAATCCCAGCACTTCGGGAGGCTGAGGCAGGAGGATTGCTTGAGCCAGGAGTTCCAGACCAGCCTGGGCGACATAGTGAGATCTGTCTCTGCAAAAATAAAAAATTAAAAACAGAAAACACTAGCTGGTCATTTTGGTGTGCACCTATAATTCTACCTGCTTGGGAGGCTGAGGTGGGAGGATTGTTTGAGCCCAGGAGTTTGAGGCTGTAGTGAGCTATGATTGCACAGCTGCATTCCAGCCTGGGCAACAGAGCCAGACCCAGACCCTGTCTCAAAAAAAAAAAAATGCTTAGGGAATAGTGCTCATATTGTTTCATCATTATTTGCTTGAGAGAGAATTAAAACTGGGATATTTTTGAAGAGAAATGTTGAAGGTTCACAAAAAGTACTATTATTCTTCAATTTATTACTGCTTTCTGGGTGGTAGAAAAATAATCTGATAAATATTTCAGAAATTTTCCTTCAAACTTATTCATTATTCATTTAATTCAACATTCTTTTAGTAGATATTTATTGAATGCTTAGAATATGCCAAGCACTGTTTTAAACTCTGGGGACTCATTAGTGCAGAGTGGACATCCTGATTGTAAAAGGCTCTCAGCCTCCCCTCACACACCGCAGCAACTGTCTTTTAATTACTCTAGATTTTATTGTTCCTTTTGCCTCTGCATAAAGATCCATGTGATACTAAAATGGTAAACATCTACTGTCCCTAATGAGACTCCAGTATCCAAGACTAAATCCTCCTTTTTAAAGAAGCAGAGTGTTTTCCTTTAGCTGCTGTGAGAAGGATTTTATAGCTCACCCTGGCATTTTTGGTAGGAAGAGAGCACTTCTAGAATGATTATGACTTGGAACACATCTTCCTTATACTCTATGATTTTTTTTTCCTGAATCCCACCATCAAATATTCTCTGAGCTATGGCAATCTTAGTTAAAATTTTTCCTCTTCACCAAAAAACACAAACTGTGTATCAAGTTCAAAGTGAGCAAAACTGATTGGTGATAAAGCAATGGTTACCCTTTCTGGAGAACTAACTCAGATGGGTAACAAAAGAGCCTTCTGAGATGCCTGAAATATTCCATATCTTGATCTGGTTGAGTATATGGGCGTCTATATATGTAAAAATTTTCAGGCTGTACATTGAAGGTGTGTGTACTTTTATTTATCAGTAACTTAAATAAAAAATAGATTCTTATCCTCTCTCATTAAAATAACTCATCTGTTGCTCTCTCTCCAGTTTTTCCATTTATTTTTTTCATTTTAATTTACATGTTTATTTTCAAATATCTCTTGAATATTAAACTCTTTAGTTTTTCAGCATAAATTATTAGTAATTAAAGTCCCTGGCATGAGAAAATGGTAGGGATTCTGGTCTAAGTTGTAATTATGTGGAGAATAAAGTAACAGAAACTCACATATAGGTCACAAACAGAAGGCATACTCTTACGTTCCGTAAACTTGAACTCAGAGGTTTCTAGTACTAAAAGGAAGATGTGGAAAATGAATCCTGAAGGACAATTAAGGGCTATACTAGACCAAGTATTTCTGGGAATTCTCAAGATCCTTTACCTGTGTCCACAGTTCTGGTGGATAAAGGGCTACCATGGCCAGATAAGCTGGGATCCCACTGCTGAACCTCTCTGTCCCCCAAGCTGAAGTTCGCAGCTGTGCCTTCATGTCCATCCGCGATGATTTCAAAGTTTCTTCACCATTTACACACACCCCTTTAAAAATAAGAGAGCACAGGGCACTCCCTCCGTCTTAGTAGTATTAATAGAATGATCCTAGAATGGGGTACTTGGGCCTAGAAACACTGCAGAATGGGGTTCCTGCATGCAGGCTTCTCCCTTAGGGCATAGCACACTTCCTTAGTGGCCCGGGCCAGGGCTGCTCTGGCACTGTTGGACAACCTGTGTTGTCCTCATACTGGGGTCAGAACCATCACTGCCTCTCAATCCTCCACTGAGACTGGCTGGCTGTATTAAGCTTCTCTTTCCTTTGTGACAAAATATCTCAGTGGCACTACCATTCATTCGTGAAATATGACTGTTGTCAGCTCCCCATCCCCACCCCCAACAATCTTCTTGACTTATTGACTCAAGTATACCAGACGTTCATTCAATCGAGTCTTTTTTTTTTTTTTTTCTTTTGAGACAAGGTCTGGCTCTGTCACCCAGGCCGGAATGCAGTGGCACAATCTCGGTTCACTGCAACGTCTGCCTCCTGGGCTCAAGCCCTCCTCTCACCTCAGCCTCCCACGTAGCTGGGACCACAGGTGTATACCACCATGCCCGGCTAAATTTTGTAGACATAGGATTTCGCCATGTTGCCCAGGCTGGTCTCAAATTCGTGAGCTCAAGTTATCTTCCTGCCTCGTCCTCCCAAACTGCTGGGATTACAGGTGTGAGCCACTGCACCCAGCCTCAATCAAGTCTTTATGAAGCTCCCATTATTTGCCAGGCAATATGTACGACTGTATATGTGTATAGAAAAAACCTCATTTGGAGACATGAGTTTTTCTTTTGTCTTAAATTGCTCCTCAGCAGTGTGTAAAACAAGGGCAAGCATTAGGTAGAAAGATGTGGCTTAAATCTACTTACCAGAATATTCAAGTCCCAGCTCCATGTCAGCAAAAAAAAATGCTCAACCACTTTTTTTTTTTTTTTTTTTTTTGAGATGGAGTCTCACTCTGTCGCCCAGGCTGGAGTGCAGTGGCGCGATCTCGGCTCACTGCAGGCTCCGCCCCCCGGGGTTCATGCCATTCTCCTGCCTCAGCCTCCAGAGTAGCTGGGACTACAGGCGCCCATCACCTTGCCCGGCTAATTTTTTGTATTTTTAGTAGAGATGGGGTTTCACTGTGTTAGCCAGGATGATCTCCATCTCCTGACCTCGTGATCCACCCACCTCGGCCTCCCAAAGTGCTGGGATAACAGGCGTGAGCCACCGTGCCCGGCCGTGAATTTTTTTTCATTTGATCTCTTGTGTCAAAAGCACAAATAGCACAAAAGCTATCAAAATTTAAAGGGTTAATGATGTAAGTACTTTAAGCCAAATATATTTTGATGACCATGTGACTCAACCAAATCTGCGACTCACTTTCAATGCAGATACACTTAAAAATCTCAAAAAGAGACCCACTTTAGCAAAGTCAAATTTTCATGACAATTGCTTTACATCCATAGGATCTCAGATATTTCACCAAAGTAGATGGTGTATGGCTGGTCCTGGTGGCTCATGCCTGTAATCCCAGCACTTTGGAAGGCCGAGGCAGAGGGATCTTTTGAGCCCAGGAGTTCGAGACCAGCCTGGGCAACATGGCGAAACCCTGCCTCTACCAAAAATACAAAAAATTAGTTAGGTCTGGTGGTGCGTGCCTGTGGTCCCAGCTACTCGGGAGGCTGAGATGGTAGGATCCCTTGAGCCCGGGAGGCGGAGGTTTCAGTGGGCCGAGATTGCACCACTGCACTCCAGCCTGGGCGACAGAGTGAGACCCCCCATCATAAATAAATAAATAATAAAGTAGGTGGTGTTATCAGGAGGTCAAAATCCTAGTCCTCAGACATTTTAAAGGAAAAACTTTTGCTACTCTAGTCCAGTGGTTCTAATTCCTGTCTGGAGATCAGAATTATTAGGGAGTTTTTAAAACATTGATTCCTGGGTCCCAACAGCTATTCAACTTCTGAGTTAGGTGGCCTAGGGTGAGGTGGGAACAAGATCTAGTCATGTAAAGCATGACTTTACCTCAGATTGGGGAATAAAAATCTGCAGCTCACATTGGCTTAAAGATAATACAGGACATAAAACAACAATCCATCCATCAACTGAAATTGTATAACTCTAGCAATCTTAGGGGGCCCAATCATCAGGCAAACATCCTTCAAGATCAAACTAAAGACAAAGGGCACCTGCTCAAAAGGGTATAAAATCTCACGTTTCTGTGGCAGAGATAGGCATCTTCCATTCCATTGCTGGAGATATGTGGGGCTCCCTCAGAGAAGACTTAGAGACCAGAAATGAAATCAGTAGGTCCTTTTGTCAAAATACCCATTTGTAAGAGTTGCGTAGAGCTCAGGAGCATAAAAAAGCACTACAGGGTGGGCCCAGTGGCTCACACCTGTAATCCCAGCCCCTTGGGAGGCCAAGGCAGGCAGATCACTTGAGCTCAGGAGTTCAAAACCAGCCTGGGCAACATAGTGAGACCTTGTCCTTACAAAAAATTTAAAAATTAGCTGAATGTGGTGGCATGCGCCTATAGTCCCAGCTACTCAGGAGGCCGAGGTGCCTGACTTCATAGAGTTATGAAACTCACCTGCTACCAAAATCTGCCTGATCCTTCTTTTGTAAACAATCATAATCATTTTTAGTGTGGTTTTAAAACCATGGACTTCTCCCATAATTTAAAATTTTAAACCTATGTTTTTGGTGAAACAGCTCAAAAGACCCTAAAAATCTGACACATTTTAATTAGTATTTCATCACTTCCTTCTGAATCATGAGAGTTTTTCAAAACTATGTCATTTAAACCAGGGTATGGTGGCTTCTGCCTATAATCCCAGCTACTCAGGAGGCTGGGGTAGGAAGATTGCTTGAGCCTAGGAAGTTGAAGTTGCAGTGAGCTGAGATGGCACCACTGCACTGCAGCCTGAAGGACAGAGTGAGACCCAATCTCTTAAAAGAAAACTAAAAACAAAATGATGGAGTTCAAGTTTATGGTTAAACTTCACCAGCACGGCCAACATGGTGAAACCCCGTCTCTACTAAAAATTAGCTGGGCATGGTAGCAGGTGCCTGTAATCCCAGCTACTTGTGAGGCTGAGGCACAAGAATCTCTTGAACCTGGGAGGCAGAGGTTGTAATGAGCCGAGACCACACCACTGTACTACAGCCTACACAACAGAGTAAGATTCCATCTCAAAAAAAAAAAAAAAAACTGCCCTGTTAACAAATGTTCAGTATATAATACAGCATTGTTAGCACTATGCCCTAGAGACCTCCAAAACTTAGTTTGCATAACTGAAACTTTGTACCTTTTAACCATCACTTCCCCATTTCCTTGTTCCCCTAGCCCCTGGCAACTGCTATTCTACTCTGTGCTCTATGAGTTGACTCTTAGATTCCGCATGTAAATGAAATCATATAGTATTTGTCTTTCTGTGCCTGGCTTATTTCTCTTAACCTAATACCCTCCAGGTTCATCTGTATTGTTGCAAAGGGCAGGATTTCCTTTGTTTTTAAAGTAGAATAATATTCTGTTGCGTGTACATGCCATAATTTCTTTGTAACATTAGAAAGCTATATTTCTTAATAGCATTTGCTATATGTGTGTCTATACACACAGTTTCACATCTTCAGTATACGTTGCTTCATTCATTTGAGCTCCCTGGGAGAGGGTATGTAGAAGAATTAATTTCCAATTGGGGAGGTGAGGCATTGTCTATAAGAATTTTTATCAGGGCACACGTAATTCTGGGAAGAGTGGAAGTCTTAGCAGATAGGGTCCATCTGCCTTGTGCTCTATGTTTCTCTAAGAATGAGCAAAGATTCATATTCCTAACAGCAAAAATACATGCAAACTTGAACTCCATCGTTTTATTTTTAGTTTTTTTTTTTTTTTTTTTTTTAGAGATGGGGTCTCACTCTATCGCTCAGGCTGGAGTGCAGTGGTGCAATGTCAGCTCACTGCAGGTTCAACCTGCTGGGCTCAAGCAATCCTCTCACCTCAGCCTCCCGCATCGCTGGGATTCTAGGCAGAAGCCACCACACCCAGGTTTTAATGCCATAGTTTTAAAAAACTTCTATGATTCAGAAAGGAGTAATGAAAGAGTTACTTTTGGTATGATGTTGAGGAAATCTCTATAATTGGGTTTAGAAATAAAAGTGGAAATTAGATTATGATTCCATTGTATTAACGTAAGTTTCACTTAGGCCTAATTTAGATTGTTGAGAGTCAGCATTACAGAGCATATATATATATATACACACATATATACATATATATATACACACATATATATATGTATATATGTGTGTATATATATATATAAAGGTTTGTAGCAGCAACATTGTGAAAACTAGAAGGCCTAGTCTGGATGCAACATTCAACATATCACTTTTGAGAACAGGTTTAATGGTTTGGGTTGCCTAAGGTAACTTGAAGTCCTTACAAACTTTTGATATTTAAACTTTTATCTTTTAAAATAATTGTAGATTCACAGAATGTAACAAACATAGTACATAGAGTCCCATGAACCCTTCTCCCAGTGGTAACATCTTTTATGACTTTAGCATAACACCATGATACTTGATATTAAAAATGGTTTCAGTTCATTCAAGGTTTGTAGCAAAGGAAACAAACGGGCCAAGTAATTTCATCTTAGATGTAATTTTGTCTAGCCTCCACTGTGGAAGATTGCCTAGAAAAAGAATAGTGGTATGCTCTTTTGAGATAAATAACCTTTAGTCATGTAAAAGGTGGTAATTCGTGTATGCAAGAGAACTATTCATTAGTTAGAATATGGTTTAAGGCTCATCTGCCTGACATTTAACAAAGTGCATAATGGTTAGCTGATCAATCTGGAGTCCCCACAACTTCATATATCCTCAATTTTAATTGAGAGTCTTTTATATTCGGTTGCCTATAATTAATGTGACAATCGTTAAGTCACATAATATATTCAATTCTGTAGAATAAATTGCACTATTCTAAGAGATTATGTGGCAGTTTAAAATCTAATGAGACTCTCACACATTAATATTTCAATATAAATAATCATTAGATTCACTATTTGATATCTGCTTAATTGAAATGTATATGAATATTTTGACAAAGCAGCTTGTCCATATGGATGGATTTAAAAGACCTAAGATTTCCAGTATCTTTTTTTTTTTGACCACTTTATTAAGGTATGATTGACATCTAAAAAGCTACACATATTTAATCTTGATGAGTCTGGGGATAAATATATACCTGTGAAAGCATCACTGTCAAGGTCATCAATATATCCAAAAGTTTCTTCGTGTGTGTGTGTGTTTTATGAGACAGGGTCTCACTCTGCCGCGTAGGCTGGAGTGCAGTGGCACAAACCATAGTTCACTGCAACCTCAAACTCCCTGGGCCCAAGCAATTCTCCCGCCTCACCCTTCCGAGTCCCTGGGACTACAGGCACACACTACCACACCTAGCTAGTTTAAATTTTTTTTTGTAGAGACAGGATCTTATTATGTTGCCCAGGCTGGTCTTGAACTTCTAGCCTCAAGCTATTCTCCTGCCTCAGCCTCCCAAAGTGCTGGGATTACAGGTGTGAGCCACCATTTCTGGTTGTTTGTTTTGTGGTAAGAACAAAACATAAGATCTGCCGTACAGATCACTTGAAGTCAAGAGTTTGAGACCAGCCTGGCCAAGATGGTGAAACTCCGTCTCTACTAAAAATACAAAAATTAGCTGGGCATGGTGGCAGGCGCCTGTAATCCCAGCTACTTGGGAGGCTGAGGCATGAGAATCTCTTGAACCTGGGAGGCAGAGGTTGTAATGAGCTGAGATCGTGCCACTGTACTTCAGCCTGCAGGACACAGTGAGACTCCATCTCAAAAAGAAAAAAAAAAACAAAACTGCTGTTAACAAATGTTAAATATGCAATACAGTAGCACTATGCTCTATAGATTTCCGAAACTTGGTTTTGTATAAGTGAAACTTTGCGCCCTTTAACCATCACTTCCCCATTTCCTTGTTCCCCTAGCCCCTGGCAACTACTAATCTACTCTGTTTCTGTGAGCTTGACTCTTTTAGATTCCACATATAAATGAAATCATGCAGTATTTGTCTTTCTGTATCTGGCTTATTTCTCTTAATGTAATACCCTCCAGGTCCATCTACATTGTTGCAAAGAGCAGGGTTTTTGTTTTTGTTTTTTCTTTTTTTTTGAGACAGAGTTTCACTCTTGTCACCCAGGCTAGAGCAATATGGCAGGATCTCGGCTCGCTGCAACCTCCGCCTCCCGGGTTCAAGTTATCCTCCTGCCTCAGCCTCCTGAGTCGCTGGGATTACAGGCGCCCGCCACCATGCCTAATTTTTGTATTTTTAGTAGAGACAGGGTTTCACCACATTGGCCAGGCAGGTCTCAAAGTCCTGACCTCGAGTGATCCTCCCACCTTGGCCTCCCAAAGTGCTGGGATTACAGGCATGAGCCACTGCGCCTGGCCCCAGATGTGGATATGCTAGTTTCCAATAGTAAACATGAATTGCTTTCAGGATTCAAATTTAGGTACAAAGAAAAATTATTTACCTTCTGAATGGGCACAATGAATGAAACACTATATTAACTCCTCCATTTGTGTTAAGCTCATTTTTAAAAAATACCCGTATTTCTGCAAGGATAAGCATACACATATACTACATCTTTTTATGCCATATGAATTCCTATGATGGTGTTTTATTTTTGTTTTAGGGTATAGCCTGGACTATTAATGGTTAAGGATTCTATCTATGAAATCCTTGTTCTACCTACCACCTACTTGCTTTGTCATCTTCTACAAATTGCTTTATTTCTCTCAAATTCAGGCACCTCATTTTAAAAATGTAAATGATAATAGCACTCTGCCTCATTGAGTTGTTGTGAAAATTAAATGAGTTATTACAGTCAAGGCACAAAGAATAGTGCCTTGCATATTCTAACTGCTAAAAAGCTGTTAGCTATTATTATCATTATGCTATAGTTACTATTTTAAAACTATCATTATTACAAAACATATGATGCAAACTGACAGAATTGATGGGCGAAATAGACAGTTATGCAATAATATTTGGAAGCTTCAGTACAACACTTTAAATCTTGGATAAAATATCTAGACAAAAGACCAATAAAGAAATAGAGGCCTGAAACATTAAACCATCTAAGCCTAACAGACATATATAGAACATTCCATTCAACAACAGCAGAAGGCACATTCTTATCCATTGCACATGGAACATTCTTCAGGATAGACCATATATTAGGCTTTACAAGTCTCAGTAGATTTAAAAAGAGTGAAATCATACAAAGTATCTTCTCTGACCATAATAGAATAAAATTAGAAATCAATAAAAGAAGGAAAACTGGAAAATTCCCAAATATGTGGAAATCAAACAAGAACAACCAATGGGTCAAAAAAGAAATCAAAAGAAAAATTAGAAAATACTTAGAGATGAATGAAAAGTAAATCACAACATTTCAAAACTTATGGGATGCGGTGAAGGCACCCTCAGAGGGAAATTTATAGCTGTAAATGCCACTACTTGGCCAGGTGTAGTTGCTCATGCCTGTAATCCCAGCACTTTGGGAGGCCAAGATGGATGGATCACTTGAGGTCAGGAGTTCAGGACCAGCCTGGCCAACATGATGAAACCCCGTCTCTACTAAAAATACAAAACTTAGCCAGATGTGGTAGTGCATGCCTGTAATCCCAGCTGCTCAAGAGGCGGAGGCATGAGAACCGCTTGAACCCAGGAGGCAGAGGTTGCAGTGAGAGCCAACATGGTGCCACTGCACTCTAGCCCAGGAGACAGTGAGATTCTGTCTCAAGAAACAATAGCAAAAACAAAAACAACAAAAACAAAAACCACACAACGAAAATCTTAATAGCCTAACTTTACGCCTTGAGGAACTAGAAAAAATAGTGAATTAAACCAAAAGCTGGCAGAAGGAAGGAAATAATAATGGTTAGAGCAGAGATAACTAAAATAGAGTATAGAAAAACAAGAGAGAGACAATGAAAACAAAAGTTGGTTCTTTGAAAAGGAAAAGAAAATGGACAAACCTTAAGCTATAGACTGACAGCGAAAAGAGATAATATCTAAAATCAGAAATGAAGTTGGAGACATTATTACTAATATTACAGAAATAAAAAGGATTATGAGACAATACTATGGACAATTGCACACCAAGAAATTAGATAACCTAAATGAAATGGACAAATTCCTAGAAACACACAGGTTACCTAAGGGACTCAAGAGGAAATGTAATTTCTTAGACTTACAACAGGATTGAATGAGTAATCAAAAGCCTTCCAAAAAGGAAACATCCAGGACTACATGGCTTTAGTGGTCAATTCTACCAAACATTTAAAGACAAATTAACACCAATTCTTCTCAAATTCTTCCAAAAAATAGAAGTGAAGGGAACACTTCCTGTCTTATTCCATTAGGCTAGCATTACCTTGATACCAAGCCAGACAAAGACATCACGAGGAAATTACTGACCAGTATCCTTACAAATATAGATGCAAGAATCCTCAACAAAATACTAGCAAGTTGAGTCCAAGAGTATATTTAAAATATTGTACACCATGACCAAGTGGGATTTATCCCAGGAATGTAAGGGTGGTTCGACATAAGAAAAGTCAGCAATGTAATACATCACATTAACAGAACAAAAGAAAAAAACATCTCAATTGATGCAGAAATAACATTTGAGAAAATCTAATACCCTTTCGTGATAAAAAAAACACTCAAAACTATGCATAGAAGGAAACTTCCTCAACATGGTAAAGGGCATTTATAAAAATTTCACAGCTAACATCACATCCAAATCTCATGCTCAGTTGTAATCCCCAATGTTGTGGGTGGGTTGGGGGGGATGATGGGAGATAATTTGATCATGGGGGCAGATTTCCCCCTTGGTACTTTGGTACCGTTGTCATTATAGTGAGTGAGTGTGTTATCGTGAGATGTGGTTGTTTACAAGTATGTAGCACCACCTCCCCCTCTCTCTAACTCCTGTTCCAGCCATGTGAAGTGCTGGCTTCCCCTTTGCCTTCCACCATGAGTAAAAGCTTCCTGAGGCATCCCCAGAAACGGATGTTGCCATGCCTGTACAGCCTACCGAACTGTGAGCCAATTAAACATCTTTTCTTTACAAATTACCCAGTCTCAGGTATTTCTCTTTTTTTTTCTTTTCCTAAGTTGGGGGACTTTTTCACTAGAATCTCTCTCTCTGTGTGTGTGTGTGTGTGTGTGTGTGTGTGTGTGTGTGTGTGTGTTTTAAATTTTTATTTCAATAGGTTTTAGGGGAACAGGTAGTATTTAGTTACATAGATAAGCTCTTTAGTGGTGATTTCTGAGATTTTGGTGCACCTATCACGTGAGCAGTGTACACTGTACCCAGGGTGTAGTCACCCTGCACAGCCTTTCCCCTGAGTACCCAAAGTCCATTGTTTCATTCTTACACCTTTGCATCCTCATAGCTTAGCTCCCACTTATGAGTGAGAACATACGGAGTTTGGTTTTCCATTCCTGAGTTACTTCATTTAGGATAACGGTCTCCAATTCCATCCAGATTGCTGTGAATACCATTATTTTGTTCCTTTTTTTGGCTGAGTAGTATTCCATGGTGTGTGTGTGTGTGTGTGTGTGTGTGTGTGTGTGTATCACAGTTTCTTTATCCACTCATTGATTGATGGGCATTTGGGCTGGTTCCATACTTTTGCAGTTGCAAATTGTGCTTACATAAACATGCGTGTGCAAGTATGTTTTTCATATAATGACTTCTTTTCCTCTGGGTAGATACCCACTAGTGGGATTGCTGAGTCAAATGGTAGATCTATTTTTAGTTCTTTAAGGAATCTACACATTGTTTTCCATCGTGGTTATACTAGTTTACACTCCCACTGGCAGTGTAAAAGTGTTCCCTTTTCACCACATCCACGCTTGCATCTATTACTTGATTTTTAAAATTATGGTCATTCTTGCAGGAGTAGAGTGGTATTGCATTGTGGTTTTGATTTGCATTTCCCTGTTAGTGATATTGAGCATTTTTTCATGTTTGTTGGCCATTTGCATATCTTCCTTTGAGAACTGTCTATTCATGTCCTTATCCCACTTTTTGATGTGATTTTTTTTTCTTGCTGTTTTGTCTCAGTTCCTTGTAGGTTCTGGATATTAGTCTTTTGTTGGGTGCATAGTTTGCGAAGATTTTCTCCCACTATGTGGGTTGTCTGTTTACTCTGCTGATTATTTCTTCTGCTGTGCAGAAGCTTTATAGTTTAAGTAAGTCCCACCTATTTTTCTTTGTTTTGTTGCATTTGCTTTTGGGTTCTTGGTCATGAAATCTTTGCCTAGGCCAATGTATAGAAGGGTTTTTCTGATGTTATCTTCTAGAATTTTTATGGTTTCAGGTCTTAGATTTAAATATTTGATCCACCCTTGGGTTGATTTTTGTATAAGGTGAGAGATGATGATCCAGTTTCATTCTACTACATGTGACTTGCCAATTATCCCAGCACCATTTGTTGAATAGCATGTCCTTTCTCAGGTATTTGTTTATAGCAATGTGAGAACGGGCTAACACTAGGCCAGTTGAACAAAGAGCCCAGAAATAAATCCTCATATTTACAGTCAATTGCTTTTTGACAAAGGTGCCAAGGACATATGGGGAAAGGGCAGTTTCTTCAATAAATGGTGGCGGGAAAACTAAATATCCACACACAGAAGAATGAAATTAGATCATTATCTCACTCTACATAAAAATCAACTCAATGAATTAAAGATTTAAACATAAAATCTGAAAATGTGAAACTACCAGAAGAATAAATATAGGGAAAAAGCTCCATGACATTGGTCTGGGCAATGATTTGTTTTGAATATCTTCCCCCAAACACAGGCAACAAAAGGGAAAATAGACCAAGGCATTATATCTAATTAAAAACCTTCTGCATAGCCCAGGAGACAATCAGAATGAAGAGACAACCTATGGATGGGAGAAAATTATTTTCAAACCATACATTTGATCAGGGGTTAATATTCAAAATACATAAGGAATTCAGGCAACTTAATAGCAAGAAAACAACCCAATTAAAAATGGGGAAAGGAACTGAATAGACCTTTCTCTTTTTTTTTTTCTTTTGAGACAGAGTCTCACTCTGTTGCCCAGGCTGGAGTTGGAGTGCAGTGGCATGATCTCAGCTCACTGCAACCTCTACCTCCCAGGTTCAAGCGGTCCTGCCTCAGCCTCCCAAGTATTTGGGATTACATGCACGTGCCACCACACCCGGCTAATTTTTGTAGTTTTTAGTAGAGACAGGGTTTTGCCATGTTGTCCAGGCCGGTCTCGAGCTCCTGGGCTCAAGTGATCCACCTGCCTCGGCCTCCCAAAGTGCTGGGATTACAGGCATGAGCCACCGCACTTGTCCTCAAAAAGATGAAAGATAAATGTTGGTAAAGATGTGGAGAAAAGGGAACCCTTGTACACCATTTGTGGAAATGTAAGTTGGTACAGCCACTATGGAAAACAGCATGAAGATTCCTTAAAGAATCAAATATAGAACTACCTTGTGATCCAGCAATACTACTATTGGTTATATCTGAAAATATGAAATCAGTATGTCAAAGAGATATCTGCACTCCCATGTTAATTGCAGCACTATTTACAGTAGCCAAGATATGGAATCAACCTAAGTCTCCATCAATGGATAAATGAATAAAGAAAATGTGCCATATATACACAATGGAATACTATTTAGCCTTAAAAAATAAGGAAATCCTGTCATTTGTGACGTGGATGAACCTGGAGGATATTATGTTAGGTGAAATAAGCCAGGCACAGAAAGACAAATACCACATAATCTCCCTCATATGTAGAAGCTAAAAAGGCAAATTCACAGAAGCAAAGAAAAGAATGTTGGTTACCAGAGGCCGGGGAGTGGGAAGATTGGGGAGATGCTGGTCAAAGGATGCAAAATTTCAGTTAGGAGAAATAAGTTCAAGAGATGTATTGCACCACCTGGTGACCATAGTTAACAATATATTGTATTCTTGGCCAGGCCCAGTGGCTCATGGCTGTAATCCCAGCACTTTGGGAGGCAGAGGTGGGAGGATCACTTGAGGCCAGGAGTTCAAGACCAGCCTGGTCAGCATAGTGAGACCGCCCCCCATCTCAAAACAAAACAAAGCAATATATTGTGTTCTTGAAAAATGCTGGGAGAGTGGATGTAAAGTGTTCTCACCATAAAAATGATAACTATGTGAGGTAATGCATATGTTAATTAGCTCAATTTAGCCATTCCACAATGTATACATATTTCCAGGCATCATGTACATAAGACAATTTTTATCAATTTAATAATAAATTAAGGGAAATAGGATGTGGTATGAGGTGCTTTTACTTCAGTGAATGAAATTTTTACAAGAGATATTTATGTCTACTAACAGATATTTTAGTCATTTCATACCCCTCACAAAGTCAGTATAAGTTGTTGCAAAAAAAAAAAAAAAAAAATCATCTCCAGTTCCCAGCTAGCCACAAGAAGGATCTGTTGTAAAAGCCTGATTATTGATAACAGGTCCTTAGTCCCAAGAGGAAGAGTCAGTGTTAAAGCCATTTCAGAAACTTTAAAATCCATAGTTTCTGATTCACGACTTTTCTGTATGGAATCTTATTCACTCCAAGCATGATATGATCCTCTGTACTGAAGTCTAGAGTTTTGTCTGTTCCAGAATGAACTTTTGTTTTGTTCTTTACATTTTTTAATATCTTTGTAAGAATTTTTGCATCATCAATGGTCTGTCTTATTGATGGGATTCAAAGTGTTTGACTTCTGAAGAAATAGAAGTTTTGCCACAAATGCTTTGTATAGTTTTTCACGTTTGTTTCAAGTATGCGTGATAAGAGAATTAGGGGCAGTAAATACCATCTTCTGGGTGTGACACACGTAAGGCTTCCTTTAATACGCATGCAAACCTGACAGGTCAGTTTGCTGCTGGGTTAGGCAAATCTCTGTCCACTCCTCTTTCTTAGACATATGGCTTCTCTCCACTAGGTGTCTGTATTAGTCTGTTTTCACACTGCTATAAAGAACTACCTGAGACTGGGTAATTTATGAAGGAAAGGGGTTTAATTGACTCACAGTTCCACAGGCTTAACAGGAAGCATGGCTGGGAGGCCTCAGGAAACTTACAATCGTGGCGGAAGGCAAAGGGAAAGCAAGCAACTTCTTGGTGGCAGGAGAGAGAAGAGAGTAAATGGGGAAGTGCTACACACTTTTAAAACTCACATCAGATCTCTAAGAACTCACTATCATGAGAACAGCAAGGGGGAAATCCGCTCTCATGATCTAATCACCTCCCACCAGGCCCCTCCTTAAACACATGGGGATTACAGTTTGACATGAGATTTGGGTGGGGATATAGAGCCAAACCATATCAGTGTGCTCGCGTGAGTATTGAGACTGCTAGAAGTTGCAAATTGTAAATCACATATATCACATTTACAGGTTTTTTTCCTTACCGTGATACATGTGACTATGGGTGATTACCTGGCAAGTTTGAGCTAAGCCTTTATCACATAATTCACATTTGTAAGGCTCCTCACCCATATGAGTTCTTACATGAGTTTTCAGCTGGTTACAGTGGGTATATACCTTTCCACAGATGTGGCCCATACAGGGTTTGACTCCTTTATGTATAGTCACATGCATTCTTAAGCTGCTGGCTTCTAAGAACACTTTCTCACACTTGTTACACATCAACTTGGCCTTGGAGTACTTCTGATCCAACTCTTTCCCCAGAGCTCTCCAGCTCATAAGGACTCTTGACACTGGCCATATTAGACAGAGTGTTCTCTCAGACTATAGCTGGGCTACAAATTTTGACATTTCCATTTCACTGTTAAGAGTTTGCATAGAGACATCTTGTGTTGGAAACGTATTTCCCACAAGTGACATCAACTACAGTTCTGAATTATTTCTTTGTGCAACAACTTCTATTATGAGTGTGGACAATTCATTTACATCTAGAAATAATTCAGCATTTGCACAGTATAAAACATTACTGGGATATGGCACTATTTTCTCCTGTTCTTTGGGAGCTGAAAATCTTTTTAGTTTGAGATAATGTCTTTGCCACGGGCTCTTGTTGAGGAGTCACCTGAACTAAATCTGATGTTGTTTTTATTCCATTTTTTAATTATTTAGAAGAGCTTTCTCTTTTAATTTTCAGGTGGCTTGATTTTAGTTATTTTTAGATTTGATGCCTTACAGTCAGAAAAGTGTGGCCTGTTTAATTCTGTTTTAGAAATTGAGGTTTTCTCGATTTTTTGGGGGGGTAAATGTTTGGACATTTGAAAGAACAGTTGGTTATTGGGAGGTATAAAGTTTTATTAGAGTAGATTTAACCAAACTGATAATATTCACTATTTGTCTGTTTTGCATGTGCCTTTATTTGGCCCTCATAGGTAAGATTTCTTCAGTCCTCCTGTCCCATGTTTCTTATATCTTTGTTGCTTCTTCCCTATCTGCTGTGTTTGTTTTTTCTGGTATTCCTTATTGCATCTCCTGAGTCTAGATTCGCATTTATTTCTTCTATATGTCAGCTCCTCATCTCAGTATCCCTTTCCTCTGAATTCTAGAATCTCTATTGACTCAGTTCTCTGAACTTCACTACCTGTATTTGTATTTTAGAGTTTTAGTAAAAATTAGTTTTCCTTTGAAGGAAACTTTTTTGATCTGATTGTTCCTTTTTGAGATACCACAACATTGTCGTAAATTTTGTTTGGAATTCAATTTAGAAATTAAGGTTTTCTCTTTCCCTTCTGTAGAATGAGATTCTTTTTTTCAGAATGCTACATCTTCATGCACATTTGATTTTTAAACAATTTTAAATACCATGTGGGTCACATTGTTTAAATCTTTTAATATCTTAAGCAAAAATTGTTCTACTTCTGTAGTCTTATTTTTCTTGGTTGGAAATTACTAAAAGTATTAGAAAGATCAGGAGGTTCAGTGCTTTGCTAAGCATTTCTTTTCAGCCAGTCAGTAACAGGCATCAATGGGTGCTGTTTTAAATATTTATTGTGGGGTTGAAAACTGCTCCCTGGAATCCTCATCTGGGCCAAGCAAGCTTTTCCTCTATGTTCATTGTGGCAGCTTGAAGTTACTTCGTGCCTTATGCCGCTTAACTAGGTGGCCAAACCACTCCCATTAAATGCTTTCTGTAGTGAACTGTGGTGCCAAGTGAGCCAGAAAGCAAATGCTGTAATCTACATGCTTCCTGTCCAGCACATATATCCCTTCCCATTTGCCCACGGCTCAGAGTTTGGGGGTCTTCATGGGTTCTTTTGAGGAGTCTCATAGACTTGGTTTGCAGGTTGACTTTCACTGATGGCTGGAATTGTGTGCTGGCTGACACTGGTTGCTACTGCCCTCCATACATCCCCATCTGCTTCCTGTAATTTCTGACCCTGAGAGCCTATTCTCCAGTCCTTAAAAATGCTTTTGTTAGTTACACCAGTGGAATTTGGGAAGAGAAACTCAAATCGTAATCTTAAAATCGGAGTCTTCCTGCCACATGTGACCATTTGATTCACTGTCAAAGTGTATAGAGAATGCAAGCTATTTCCATATGCTAACCCAATTTTCTCCTCCCCCAACCCCAAATACCTTCCATGTATCTTTTTCTGAATCTTGCACACACAAATCAGACCAAATGATTTAAAAGAAAACAGAATTGGGGGATAGCATTTAGAAATCGCTGTAAATGTTAGCAGTTCTTGATCAAGGGAATGGAATTGCCTGAAAACTACCTCAGTCCCCAGGAATAAATGCACAAATAAGTCAAAAGAAAACAAATTAATATAGAATGTAGTAACTGGCATTTTGTTCCTACCACAGTGCAAAACTCTAGAAAGCTAGGCAGCACCACTTTTCTTGCACAATATATTATCACTGTGATGTCATGAAAGGGTGGTCAAAAGCACACCCACCAATGTTCAAGAGGCAGGACAAGTGAGATGGTTTGACTGCTCTGAGAATAAGGAACTTGCAAAACAAAATCTCACTCACATATTCTATTAATATCTTTGAAATCTCCATCATAAAACATTACCTGGTCAACATTCTAGAAAAAAGGCCAAGAGGACAAAGTCAAGTCAGGAAGTCTTTGGAGGAATGCAGGTGGGAGACACACTGTGCATCTCCTACACAACAGTCCTCCAGTCTTGTGTGTGGAAAACTGAGCTGGGTAATGCCTGAAATCATTATACTGATAGTGAGATTAAAGACTAATTATGGGCCAGGTGCAGCGACCTACTTTGGGAGGCTGAGGCGAGCAGATGGCTTGAGCTCATGAGTTCGAGACCAGCCTGGGCAATATGGCAGACCTCTCTACTAAAAATACAAAAGTTAACCGGGCATGGTGCCACACGTGTGTAATCCCAGCTATTTGGGAGGCTGAGGTGGGAGGATCATTTGAGCTTTGGAGTTTGAGGCTGCAGTGAGCCAAAATCGTGCCACTCACTGCACTGCAGCCTAGGTGACAGAGTAAAACCCTGTCTCAAAAAAAAAAAAAAATTCAGATATGTCTCTGAAAATGAGCACCACAGTGAACCATTGTTGTGGTAACCAAACAGATTTTAAAAGGGACAACCCAGGATGTGGGGAACAAGGGGAAGGGAAAAAAATACTGCACATACTATTTAAAAAGTTGTCTTAAAAATTATCTTTTTCTATGCATAATTGAACTATAAGATATGGTGGAGGATAACTCAGTAGTAGATGAGGAAATTCCCCTATAAAAATATTCCGAGACTGGTAAACATAGCAAGGCCCCATCTCTACGAAAAAAAAAAATAAGCTGGGCATGGTGGTGTGTGCCTGTGGTCCCAGCTACTGAGGAGGCTGAGGCAGGAGGATCACTTGAGCCCAGGAGTTGGAGGCTGCAGTGAGCTGTGACCATGCCACTGCACTCCAGCCTGGGTGATACAGTGAGATCTTGTCTCAAAAAAATCCAGTTAACACATGACTGGGTTTCTGACGGAGACTTTGTGAATGCATATAAAGACTTAAGAGGCATAATCAATTTCATGTACTCTATTTAGACCCTAATTTGGATAAGCTTGTTAAAAAAATCCATGAAACTATTAGAGAAACTTACCACTGGATATTCAATGTTTAAATTATTAATTTTGATAAGTGTACTCTGCTTATGTTGAAAGTTTATTTACTAATGAATTGATATGATGTCTGGGATTTGTTTCAACATAATCTAGGGGGAGGTGGGATGAAAATACAGATGAAATAAGAATGCTTATACATAGATAATTTTGGAAGCTGGGTAATAAATGGGGGATCATTATTCTCTACTTGCGTATGTTTGCAATTTTTCATGTATTAAAACAATGTAGTAGAAACGACTTTTTTTTTTTTGAGACAGTTTCGCTCTGTTGCCCAGGCTGAAGTGCAGTGGCACAACCATGGCTTACTGTGACCTTGGCCTCCTGGGCTCAAGGAATCCTCCCACCTCAGCCTCCCGAGTAGCTGGGACTACAGGCCTATGCCACCATGACCAGCTAATTTGTGTATTTTTGAATAGACAAGAGTCTCACTATGTTGCCCAGACTGGTCTTGAACTCTGGGCTTAAGCGTTCCTCCCACCTCGACCTCCCAAAGTGTTGGGATTACAAGCATAAGCCACCGTGCCCAGCCTGGAAATGATTTTGAATTTAAATATGCTTAATCACTGAAAATGTTACCTACTATAATTCATTTGTGGTAATTTCTGTGTAAAAGCTGTAAAGGTTTACTACAGACCCTAACAAAGTATCAGAACATTATTTGCCTCTGAAATGACAAGGATTTTTTAAAAAAGAAAACTACATATTCTTTTGTAAATAACATTCTAAAGTGGAATGAAAGGAAGTTCCTAACATATTCCAACTTTTATGTAAAACCTGCTTATGTATAATTTTACCAAATTTTCCAATTGGAGTAATGTGCACTTAATACCCCAAATCTTACATGTTCTAATAAAGGAAGGCAAATGTGATGATTACGTTTGAGACAGCATATTTCAGTCCAGAAATATGAGTGCTGACATTAGAACTAATTTGATACTGTAAATTTCTAACTACGCAGAAAAGATGCAGAATGTAGTGTTTGCTTTTAGTTTATTTATTTTGCAGGAATCTTTGACTTTCCGAATATGTACTGTTTGGAGGTACGATGCATGCAGAGCCTTTTAAAATGCCTTTGTACAATTTCATCTCAAAATGATTTCATTCACAGCATACACAGAAATCTAAAAGAGACATGGTATTTACAAGATTTAATAAGTTTTTGCTGCTTTAATGAAGAAACTGATCAATTCTTTTACAGTAGGGAAAGAAACATGGACATTGGGTATCATAAATAATTCAGAATTGTTCAGTCTCAAAGTAACTTTTCATGGCTTTAGAAGTAAAATTGAGTCATCATTCTATTAATCTCTGAATGCCCAAGCCATGCAGAATCTACTTGTATTAAATATTTGGGGATGCAAATAATACAGGAAAAAAAGTCTGGTGAATGTGAAAACGTCATCAGAATTAACTTTTACAATAGGCAAATACTGTTAATTCTTTCGAAAAGATACAGTAGTGGTGCAACACAGACAGTGCCCAATTTATTCTGATTTTTAAAAGTAACATTTCAGTTGTCATTTTTCTTTCTCTACAGGTAGATATACAGACACACACGGTAACATAGACTCATTCAAGGTCTAACAATGGTACAATATTAAAATAATTCAATTTTTAACTATAAAGGGACATCTTCACATTCCAGGATACATCATTGATATTTTTAGAGGACAATTCTTCTATGCCTTATATTCTTTTTGTTTATACTGTCAGAAATACATTACAATTACCTCTTAAAAGACTATATAAAATTGAATTGCCACAGAAGGTTGGATATGAACCCTAGACAACTGTGACAAAGCAATGACAAAATTTAAGGAAACAGTGATTTATTTGCATAATTAAAAAGTACTAAAATTGAGACCAGCTCCTTAAAAATTAAACTGCTTATCACACTTCCCATTTCTTCCAGGGAAATAAACAAATTAGCAACACTTTCCCCACCATCATTATTAATTTGCTCTAAAACTACATTTTTACAATGCATTTCTTTGTTTCTTTAAAGCCCCCTGCCTCTACTCTCTTCCAAACAAAGTCAATATCAATTCAAAACATTTTACAATGCTTAAAAAGTTTCTGGCTCCTCTATTACCATTTTAAACTTTTAAAAACTACTCCAAAATTTAAGGGGCAATGTACTTTAACAAAATAGCAAACGTGCTAAAATCCCAGTTTATGAAATAGCGAAATAATGTAAAATGTATAGTCAGGCCTATATGTTACCAGATACATCAAACTAGTCATTTTAAAGAAGCAAACCTCTTACAAGAAACAAGAAGTGCACCAGCTGATCCAGCTGGCACCTCAGCAGCCAGGCATCATCCGATTTATATCCTATCACTTCCATGCCAATTGTCTGTACATACCAACTGACTACAAGATCCTTTTGAAAAGGCACCTTGAAAGTTGGGTGAATTCTTGTTCAAACTGGTCATAGGCAAAAAGCAGTCTACATATGGGACACAGTTAAACATACCAGATTTATCAGTGTCAAGTCATTTTGCCTATTTTAAAACTGAATACAGCCTATGTTGGCATATGAAACGTGCACAATTAAAAATTAACGTACAAAACGTCCTTAAAATCAATCTGATACCGCATACCCCACCCTTTACATCTATCCAATAGACTGTTTGCTCTCTTTTCCTGGCAGGTGAAAACAATGATTGACTAGATATATCACCAAAGGATTGAAACCATGCATCTACTGTATTAACAGCTTATTAACCTTGATGTATTTTCATGCAATAGTTTTAAAGTCATCTACATGGTTTTATAAAGCATCAGACTGTTTTCAGACATGCTACTTTCATTCTCAACTGACAACTGCCAAGTTAATTGCCTCCACTTCAGCATATCAACTAAGAATACTGGTAAACCTTTTAGCTAGGACACCAAGCAGTATATATATATATATTTTCCCCTAAATTGTAACTTAAAACCAAGTGGGGTTGACCATCACTAAAGAGATATGAAACCATACAAAGGCAAAGGCATATTACAGAACAGTAGGACGGCTAGACTGTTATTGGAGACAGAGACCAGTGTTACAAAAACCTTTAAAGAACGTTGTTTTGGGGACCATGCTTTTAAGCCCATCTGCTTTCTCACCGTTATTTTCACAGTTTTGCCACAGTTGTTGTATGAAGATGTTTTTATCAGTGTTAATTACCACGCTTCCTTTGGGAGACTAGTGGATGTATTTTGGGGAATTTTTCACATATGAAAAAATGTTTTCAAAGCTGTAGGCAGAGTGTGAAATGATTCTGATGGAAAACTATGATGAGTTATTATGCCTTTGGTTTCATTATGCTATTAAGAGCAGCTTGTTTTTCCAGGTCTGCCAGAGATTACTGCTAAATTAGAAGCGGGGCGGGGTGTGTGTGTGTGTGTGTGTGTGTGTGTGTGTGTGTGTGTGTATGGGGGTTGGGGGAGAAACCTGATGGGAGCGTCTATGGATATTCCTAAGACGATATCCCTCAGGTAAAATCCTTTAGGATGGGAGAACCTACTAACTTTATTGCTGTTTATACTCACCAAAATGAGGGGAAGATTCCAAAACTCCAATTCTGAGCTAAGAAGGAACTCCAACAATGGCAGAGACCTTAATGAAATGTGCTACTAAGTTTCCAGTGATGCACCCTAGTGAGTCACATGACTTTGTATCTCTTCACTTATCCGCACCCTGAAGTTCTATTTCATAAATAAGGAGGGCTTTAAAATGACCTGAACTGCCTGTAGAAACTCAATTGACCTCTAGATACAGTTATGTTAAATTTTAAAAGTTCTGTTTCAAAGTCCTCTATATTCACCTTTCTCTTAATAATTTTTGACAATCCCTCGTTTCCCAAATAATGCAGTGTGCAACTTTGTCATTGGCCAACTGTAATTCCCCTCACACTGGTTTATTAACATATGCAAGTAAGTTTTTATTGAACAGTTAATATTGATTTCAGCTAAATTAGGATTATGGCACAAAATTTTATCTGTGCTGTAAACATCATGAATTTATCACAAAATTGGAAGGAGAGAAAAAAAAAGGCCCTATGGACTGCAAAAGTTTAAGAACCACAGCTGAAATCAAGATTTCCAAATGGATTTTGGAATGGACTTGCATTTGGCATACATTCACTGTGCTACTGGCAAAGCACAGTTTTACGAGAATATCATTTATAAAATCATACTTTGTAAGGACTTGTTATTTGGAAAACCAATGGCCTTAATAAAAACATGCAGTTAACTTAAAAAATGCATCTCTTATGTGGCATAAGTAGGTCTTAGTTACCAGTGTTGATAGAGCTTGATGAATCACTGTACAAGCCAAAGGCATCTTACCACCTCTGATTGTACTTTTAAACAAAGGCATGATATGCCTAGTTCCTGACTGCTACAAATCACATTTTAAAACATTTTCTTTGTGTGCATGTATGTGTGTTGGAAATTACCCCTGAAAAAAGCAGCAATTACAAATACCCTTAATTAATTTGCCCCCCCCCCCCCCCCCCCAATATTCTAGGTGCTTTTTCCTGTTGTCCTCTTTAGTAGGAAGCAACGGGAAGAAGCACGGGGAGCCTTGGTTTTCCAGAGAGCGGTGACCAGGTAAGTCTGCTCTGGGAATTCACAGTTTGCATAAACTGCAACATTTCATACTATGATTCAAAGTACTAGTTTAAAAAATAAGGGCCACTCAGCAGTAACTTTAACAGTTGGGATTCCACCACAGAAGAGCTCTTGACTTGTGTGTACATTCTTTCACAGAGTGAATCCTTTCCCAGTTTCAAGTATCCCTTTCTATCTCTCACTCTGTAGTGAGTTAAGAAAGGAGAAAAAAAGACCTCCCCGTTTTTCCTTTCGTGAGCACAACGACCACAAAGCCATTCCTCCTCCCCGCTGTGCAATCGAAAATGAAAAGGCTGGGTGGATGAATAGAGTCCCGAGGTTTCCTTTTCTTCTGGTGGTGCTCAAAGTTTCACTTTTAACCTGGCGCAGACTTTTCTGAATTCAGGTGTATCGTGGCATCTCGCACTGCTCACAGCGATTTAGTGCTGGGTGGTTAAGAAAGGTGCAGCTATCACAATTCCATGGAGCCCCTTCGTAGTCTTCATCTCGAGGTTGTGTCCGAGGACTTTGTGTGGAGCCAGTTCGATGCTCTGAGGGAGGTTAGGATTAAGGGGGAGGGGGAAGGTAAATAGATTAAGCTTTTTCCAAGTATAATCCAAACTGAAAAGAAAAATACCACAAAAATCAAGGGAGGTAATTGCCTACTTTAATATGTAAGCCAATTAGTAAATATATCTACTGGAAATGCATAGTTGAACAAAAAGTTGATCTTTTACTTTGTTCTAATTACTTTTTTTTTTTTTTTGCTATAAGAAGATGGATATATGTCCAGAATAGATTGCCTCCTAGGTCATTACCTGTAAATGGCGGAGAGTTATGCTTTATTCCAGCCAAATGAAAAAAAAAGAGAAACGTTTTATAGCATGTTAAATTCTGTCACCTCTGTAAGTTTTCCCTGACTTCAGCCCACCTTGACTTTTCCTCTCTATAGTATAATACTATCCACACTATATTAAACACCTGACTAAATGTGTGCCTTCTTCCATGACAACTTAAGCTCTACAATATGCATATATTTTATATTAATGGTTCATAAATAGCAGTGGCAGTTCATATCAAAGTTTTCCTCAGAATAGTGAAAAGAGAGACTCTGCAGTTCATTTTTCATAAAGCTAAATTCATTCAGTATAAAAGACTTTTATTCTCATATTCTTTCCTACATTTTTGGCATTAAAAATCCTTGATATATCAGTTTTTAAAAATGCCCATACCTGGCAACCTTATGTTGGTCCCCAGGATTTGAAAAAGATATCCAAACTTACATTCCTCTTAGGTCCTCATTCCCTCTGGCTTTGTGCTCAAAAAAGCTCTTTGCATCTAGAGTTAACCTGTAATTTCTGTCTTTTAGGTCCCTATTGAGACTGAGGTCAATGAATAGGAGACTAAAGATCTCCAGATGGAATTCACCCTGGAATCTGGGGTAACTGGAAATGAGATTAAGATCTAAGGTAAGCAACACCTTTTTAAATAGGTAACAAAAGAAACAAATCTAGGGAAGCTTTGTCAGTTACTATTTTGGGCTAGGCATATCTTCCACTGGAAATTAACAAGCTGACTTCTAGTTTATCAATTTGCCTTATATGACAAATGTTATAACATTCCCCAAGAGGTAAAGAGAACTGAATTTTAGACCCTGAACCTTACCCCAAGGTATGATAATGCTCAGCCTCAAACAGGAAGGTGATCTTAGCCTTAAGATATAACAGAAAATTACTGGGTTCTTCAGCCGCTTCCTATGACTATAAATAGGAGATGGGCTTGTTTCTCTTGCTTCAACTATTGCTTTTTAACTGCCATTATCACCCACCTTGTGTTTTTTGGCTCATGACTCCAAAACATGTAGATTTAATACCGTTTTCTTTTTTGTCTCATATGGAGGAATAAAGCCTTCGGTTGGAGGAAAAATGTTTACTATGCCATTTTCTTTTTTTTTTTTTTTTTTTGAGACGGAGTCTCGCTCTGTCCCCCAGGCTGGAGTGCAGTGGCGCGATCTCGGCTCACTGCAAGCTCCGCCTCCCGGGTTCACGCCATTCTCCTGCCTCAGCCTCCTGGGTAGCTGGGACTACAGGCGCCCGCCACCACGCCCGGCTAATTTTTTGTATTTTTAGTAGAGACAGGGTTTCACCGTGTTAGCCAGGATGGTCTCGATCTCCTGACCTCATGATCTGCCCGCCTCGGCCTCCCAAAGTGCTGGGATTACAGGTGTGAGCCACCGTGCCCGGCCTACTATGCCATTTTCAGAAAAAGACCTATTTTGTCTTTACCTTTTGAAAGAACAACATGCCCAAAAACGTAACACTTAAAAAAAAATTTGTATCTTACTGTTGCTGGTTTTTAATAGACATGCTCTAAAAACTCAATGTTGCTATAAGTGTAAAATATATACCAGATTTCAAAGACTTAGTATAAAAAGGATGTAAAACATCTCACTGATAATTTTATATTGATTTCATATTGAAATAATATTTTGTATATACTGAATTATATAAAATATATTAAAATTAATTTCATCTTTGCTACTAGAAAATTTTAAATTATATATGTGGCTTGCATTATATTTCTATTGGACAGCACAGCCTTAGAAACTCGGTAATGTTTTTAAAGCAAAAAATAAAGGTATGGTTTTACTTGTAATTCTACATGGATTAACATCTGTGTTTGGACATTCTGCACAAACTCTGGACACACAAGTACAAACCATCTGCAGCTGCTGCCTGGGTGTCATGGATGTCTGCCTGTACTTTGGAGGTCACGCTAATTCTTCGGGCTTTTCTCTCAATTGTGCAGGGGTCTGAGGAGTCTGCATAAGAATAAACAACGCCAGAAAGAAGTGATCCAGTCTTTCAACTGCAAGAGTGAACAAGCTCACAAGATCTTTGAAGCAACCCACACAGCTGAGTGCATTTACCCTCCCTATTACTTCATGTTACCTTTAGCAAGGGCAGGCACCATATTTAATACTGCTTTTACAATCTACACAGAGCAGTGGTTCTTACAACTTTTTCCATCTTCTTCAATTACATCTTCTCCCATTACTTAGAACAAATGCCCTACTTCACTGTTTTCTACTTTTTAATGGATTAGGGGTACAAACTCAGTGATAGCAAATAAATGTCAATGTGAAAGCAAAATTTGGGAAATTATACTTTAGCAATTATCTGATTAAGCAATAATTATTTAAAAATTATTTTAAAATTATGGGCACTATCCATACAGTAAGGCTATTATAATGATGAAATGTGATGAAAATGACAGGTTTTTTGTTTGTTTGTTTGTTTTTTTGAGACAGGGTCTTGTTCTGCTGTCCAGGCTGGAGTACAGTGGCACAATAATGGCTCACTGCAGCCTTGATCTCCTGGGCTCAAGTGATCCTCCTGCCTCAGCCTCCTGAAGTATCCAAGACTACAGGTGCATGCCGCTACCACACCCAGCTAATTTTTTAAATTTTATTTTTTGTAGAGACAGGGTCTCACTATGTTGCCCAGGCTGGTCTCAAACTCCTGGCCTCAAGTGATCCTCCCACCTCAGCCTCCCAAAGTGTTGGTATTACAGGCAGGAGCCACTGTGTCTGGTGGATTTTTAAAAAATAACAGTACTTGAAAAATCAGAACCAACTCGATATTATATACTGACAACCACGTGCTCCCAAATCATTTCCTGAATTCCAATTACCTATGTGTGCAGAAGCCCAGCAGACGCTTTGCAACACAGACAAGAACTGTAGGCATCTTAATATCTTGCTAGAAAATTGTTTCTATAAATTTATAGTTTATTAGTAAGTAACCCTTTGGATTAAAAATGAAAAATGGCAGCCTTTATATTATTTGCCCTTAGGAACCAAAGAAAGATCTTGCATTTTCTAATCAATTCTGAGCCCACAGTACAACTCATCTTTGGAAATCACTGCTCCAGAATCCAAAGCATGGTGCTCAGGTACGTAATCACTCCATTGTCTGAGTAAACAAAAGCAGAGTGAATGTCTCCTTAGGCTCCAAAGAATAAGGTAAAGTTCTGTTTCTTAGATTTGCAAAGTACTTCTATCGAGTCACATACCTTATCTCACTAACTCTTACAACCTTTGGAGTATTTGGCTGGATTGTCCCTCTATGGTGCTCAGATTGAGTTTGAACAAGGTCAGGTGGCCAAGATGACCAGGACCAGTGCTCAGATTGTGGGACACCAAGGTCAGTGTGCTTGCTTGCTTACTGATGAGGGTTGGGGAAACTTTCTAAGCCCACTGAAGAGCACACATACACACTGTATTGTTTAACTACAAAGTTCAATCTACCACCGTTATGAGTTACTAATAAGGGTTGGGAGACATTCTAAGCCTGCTGAAGAGCACGTACACACTGTATTGCTTAACTACAAAGTCCAATCCAAAAAGGCTTGTTCCTCTGTCTCTCTCTCTCTTTCCTTCGTCTCCCTCACATTCTTTCTCTAATTATCACACTTAAGATTCAGATAAACTATATTACACTTGGATTTCTGGTATATATCTGTAATAACTCCAAGACATTTATTCGATTCAATAAACCTATTCTACCAGTAATTTGTGTTTTACTGGTTTATCTATTTTCTTTTTGTATTTGAGTGGTATTGCAGGCCAATCTGTGCTAAACTATATGTACTTTTAGAAATGGCTGATTTAGTTTCAAATACAAAATGAGAATCTGCAAGTGCTTAATGGAAAACAAACTTGATTTTATGGAGAAAACTGAATAGCTTTTATAAATCTGTGATGAAAGGCTTACCAAAAAATTATAGAATTTAATCAAGTTCTACTGTTTCTAAAAGTTTTAACAGAAAAAGATAAAAAACGAGTTAAAGACAATTTGGCATATAATAGAACCATTTATACTTTCACCAATAATATATATTATTATAGAACTACAACTACTAAATTTCTAAAATAGAAATTCATTTATAGTGAAGATGACTGTTGGAGATGGCTTCCTAGTCTATTTTTTATTAGAAGTGTACATACGTAGAGGATAAACTGCTTGGGGTAGGAGTCATGTTTTCCCTTTGTAACATCAAGCATCTACATAATTGAGCTACGCATTGAGCATTCAATACATATTTAAGAAATTGTAACCGAAATCCCATTATAACTAACTCTAAGGGACTATCAGTTTTTGCAAATTGTATTTGAGTTAAATGAGCCATAGAAAAGAGTCTTTCAGACCAGGAACAGTGACTTATGCCTGTAATCGCAGCACTTTGGGAGGCCGAGGCAGCAGGATCGCTTCAGCCCAGGAGTTTGAGACCAGCCTGGGCAACATGGCGAAACCCTGTCTCCACAAAAAATACAAAAATTAGCCGGGCGTGGTGGTGTGCGTCTGTAGTCCCAGCTACTCGGGTGGCTGAGGCAGGAGGATGGCTTGAGCCTGGGAGGTCGAGGCTGCAATGAGCTATGATCATGCCACTGCACTCCAGCCTGGGCGACAGAGCGGGACCCTGTCTCAAAACAAAAACAAACAAACAAAGTCTTTTTAGTGTAAAGGTACTTGCAGAGAGCTAGATGAAGCTTGATATTAATGGGACCACATCATGGAATATTAATGCAAGCCTTATTCAATGCCCAGCCAAGGAGGATACCAAACAGGAACCTCCCACCTCGAATACATGGTGTTGGTCCCAAAGACAGAAGGCAAAATGACTTTTTTTTTTTTTTTGGAGACAGCATCTCGCTCTGTCACCCACGTTGGAGTGCAGTGGTGCGATCTCGGCTCACTGCAACCTCCACCTCCCAGGTTCAAGTGATTCTTCTGCCGCAGCCTCCCAAGTAGCTGGGATTACAGGTGCACGCCACCATGCCCAGCTAATTTTGGTATCTTTAGTAGACACGGGGTTTCACCCTGTTGGACAGGCTGGTCTCAAACTCCTGACCTCAAGTTATCCTCCCTCCCTTCCAGGCCTCCCAAAGTGCTGAGATTATAAGCATGAGCCACAATGCTGGCCTCAGAATGACATATTAACACGAACATCACCACTGCTAGAAAACCACAATCTGACTACACAGGATCTCATTACCCCAGGAAAATTTCTTGATATTACTTTTTTCATGATCTTTCATATATATATATTCCTTTGTCAAGTATCTGTTCAAGTGTTTTACCCTTTTTTATTGAGTTGTCTTTTTATTACTGTGTTGTAGAAATTCTTTATATACTCTGGATACCATCCTTCATCAGAAACATATTTTACAAATATTTTCTCCTGGTCTGTGGTTTGCCTTTTCATTTTCTTAATAGTGTCACTTGATGAGCAGAAGTGTAAAACTTTAACGAAGACTAATTTATCAATTTTTTTTTTTTATTGCTTCCTGTGACCTGTCCAAAAACTTTTATACCTAAATTGCAAAGATATTCTGTTCTGGAAGCTTTATAGTTTAACTTTTATACTTAGGTGTATGATCTATCTCAAATTTTTGTGTATGATGTTGAGGTAGAGATCAGACTGTGTTTCTTCCACATGGATATCCAGTTCTTGCAGCTCTGCCTGTTGAAAAAAATGTTCCTTTCTCTATTGGTTGCTTTGGTGCTTTTGTCAAATATCAAATGACAGTGTGACTAGGGGGTATAAACCTGGGCTCCCTATTCTGTTCCAATGATCTATTTCTTTATTCCTATATCAATATTACACTGTGGTTATTGTAGCTTTATAGTAAGTCCTGAAGTTGGTTAGTCTAAGACTTTTTTTTTTTTTTTTTTTTTTTTTGGAGACAGCTTGTCGCTCAGGCTGGAGTATAGTGCTGCAATCATGGCTCACTGCAGCCTCAACCTCCTGGGCTCAAGCAATCCTCCTGCCTCAGCCACCAGAATAGCTGGGACTATAGGTGAGGCTGCAATGAGCTATTTTTAAATTAGCTCAACACGAATACACTTTTAATACACTTTTAATTACACCATGTCTGGCTAATTTTTAAATTTTTTTTTTGTAGATGAGGTCTCACTATGTTGCCCAGGCTAGTCTCGAACTCCTGAGCTCAAGTGATCCTCCTGCCTTGGTCTCCCAAAATGCTAGGTTTACAGGTGTTAGCCATTGCACCGAGCCAGTCTAAGACTTCTGGCTGCTCTTTTTCAAGATTGTTTTGGATGTTCTAGGACTTTCTGTATTTCCATATGAATTTTATAATCAGTTTGTTAATTAAAAATGCACTACCACCTAATGGGGTTATAATTGGTATTACACTGTATCTATATATCAACCTTGTAAGAACAGGTATCTCAAAAATATTGATTCAGTCAGTTATGAACATGGTATATCACTCCATTTACTTAGGTCCTCTTAAATATCTTTTGACAATGTTTTATAGTTTTCAATGTATACATCTCTGGATAAATTTATTCCTAAGTGTTACATGGTTTTTGATGGTATTGTAAATGAAATTCTCTTAAATTTTATTTTCCAAGTGTTTGCTGATATTGTAAAAATATGTTTATATATTGACTTTGCATCCTGAGGCCTTGTTAAATTCACTTATTAGTTCTAATAGTTGTTTTCCAGTATCCTTAGGATTTTAAAAATAATTATGTCATCTGTAGTATATATAGTTTTATTCTTTTCCAATATTTATGCTTTTTTTTTTTTCTCTTACTGCATGGGCTAGGAACTCCAGGTACAACGCTGAATAAAGGTGGTGAGAATAGACATCCTTGCCTTGTTCCCAATGTTAGTAAGTTCGGAATTGTATTATTCAAGTAATAATGGTAGCTAAAGGTTTTTGAAAGATGTCCTTTATGAGACTGAAAGAGTTCTTTTCTATTCTTAATTTGTTAAAAGTTTTTGTCTGTCAGGAATGGCTGCTGAATTTTGTCAAATGTTTTTCCTGTATCTGGTGAAACGATCACATGCTTTTCCTCCCTTTGTTTAATATGGTAAATTACACTGGTTGGTTTCTTAATGCTTATACCAAGATTACATTCCTAAGCTAAACTCAACTTGGTCATAATGTATTATCTTTTTTTATATATTGTGACTATAAGTCAATGAGATAGAAAACAGAATTATGGATTTTTTGTTTCTATGTTCATGAGGGATATTGATCTGAAATTTTGTTTTCTTTTTGTGAGGGGCAGATACATAATGTCTTTACCAGGTTTTAGAATCAGAGTTCTGCTAGCGCCATGAAAAAAAGATGGGATACAACACCAACAGTGAACCCTTATGTAAACTATGGACTCTGAGTGATTATGAGGTCTCAATGTAAGTTCATCAATGGTAACAAACGTACCACTCTGGTGTAGGATGCTGATAATGGGGCAGGCTTTGAATTTGTAGGGGCAGGAGGTATATGGAAAATCTCTGCAACGTCCTCTCAGTAACATGAAAAGGAAATGAAAAAGCAAAAAAGAAATACGGGAAGCATTCCCTCCTGTATTTTCTCAAAGAGTTTAAGATTGGTATTTTTACTTTCTTAAATATTTGGTAGAATTTACCCACCAGTGAATCTATCTGGATCTGGAGTTTTCTTTGTGGGGGAAAATTTTGATAGCGAATTCAGTTTCTTTATATATATATATATATATATATATATATACATATATATACACACACACACACACACACACACACTTATTAATATTTACTGTTTTGTCTTGTTTTCAGTTTGGGTAGATTATATTGTTCAGGAAATTTGTCCACTTTAAGGTGTCAAGCTTACTGCATAAAGATGTCCATCACTTTCCCTTATTATCATTAGCAGTGTAATAGATAACCCATCTTTCACTTTTGATTGTGGTAATTTGTGTTCTCTTTTTTTACAGATCAGTCTACCTTGAAGTTTATTGATTTTGTTTATCTTTTCAAAGATCAGACTTGCTTTGTTAACGTTTTCTGTTTTCTAGCTCATTGACTTATCTTTCCTTTCTTCTACTTTGTTTTTACTTTGTTCTTGTCTCATTTCTTAAGGTAGAATTTTAGATATTCCTGTCTTACATGAGCATTTAACGCTATAAATTTCCTTCTAAGCACTGCTTTAACTATTGCATAGGAAAGAATTTTGCCTTGCCCAAAGAGAGGTCTGGCTTTGTCCCTGGCTCAAAACCTTGAAATTTCCCGAGTAATGGCAGTGTCTTTGTTATTTATGGTGGGTCCCTCAGACCACATGATATGGTTTGGCTGTGTCCCCACCCAAATCTCATCTTGAATTCCCACATGTTGTGGGAGGGGCCTGGTGGGAGGTAATTGAATCATGGGGGCAGGTCTTGTGATAGTAAGTCTCATGAGATCTGATGGTTATTATAAGGGAGAGTTTTCCTGCACAAGCTCTCTTTTTAAGATGTGACCTGCTCCTCCTTGCCTTCTGCGATGATTGTGAGGCCCGCCCAGTCTTGGGTATGTCTTTATCAGCAGCGTGAAAACGGACTAATACACCACACCTATAGGGAGTTTATGCTGAGGGATGGCTCATGATGCACGTGTTTTCTGCCATTTCTAATCAATTTGGTCCTGTTTCCAGGGTAAAAACTTTCCAATGCAATTCCTTTAATACAGCTCCTTGAATCAAAACTAAAGTTTGTCTGGCGATACTTCTTTAGTAGACATTCAGGCAAAATCAAGTTTAAAGACTGATTTTATGAACCCAAAAGACTAAATTGATCAATGATAACTATACACCTCAGTGACTTTCGGCAAGAAACTGCACATAATGCTGCCAAAGTGCCAAATCTGGCACTTGGCAGTCATCCACTAAGATGATTCTTTGTGCCATTTTTAGAAATCAATAACTATTTTTTGGCCAGGTGCGGTAGCTCATGTCTATAATCCCAGCACTTTGGGAGGCTGAGTCACTTGAAGTCAAGAGGTCAAGACCAGCCTCGCCACCATGGTGAAACGTCGTCTCTACTAAAAATACAGAAATTAGCCGGGCATGGTGGTGGGTAATCCCAGCTACTTGGGAGGCTGAGACAGGAGAATCGCTTGAACCCAGGAGGTGGAGGTTGCAGTGAGCTGAGACAGTGCCACTGCATTCCAGCCTGGGTGACAGAGAGAGTCTCCATCTCAAAAAAAAAAAAAAAGGAAAGAAATCAATAGGCTGTTTTTAGGTGTAGATCAGATGAAACATCGATGGTAATATTAAACAATAAAAAGAAGAACAGATACTTATAAATAAAAAAAAAACACTCTGTAATGAGCTTAATATATGTAGAAAACTATTCAACCAAAATTTAAGTAATTAGGTCAGGTAGTATTATTTAGATAGAATTTATACATTCCTTTAATTAAGTCTGATGAGATGTTAAATGTTATACTCTCTGGTAATTTTTTTCAAAAATAAGGCATTCTCCACTATTCTGTGTGTCTTCATGATCAATCTACCTTGAGTTGCTTAAGGCAAAAAGGATTAAAATATTAAGAATGAGGCAGAAAGTTAATCTACATTCAATGACTACTTATTTATGAATGAATGAATGAATGACAGGGTCTCTGTCGCCTAGGCTGGAGTACAGTGGCGCAATCTCGGCTCACTGCAACCTCCACCTCCTGGGTTCAAGTGATTCTCATGCCTTAGCCACCTGAGTAGCTGGGATTACAGGCACCCACCATCAGGCCTGGCTAATTTTTGTATTTTTAGTAGAGACGGGGTTTTGCCATGTTGGCCAGGCTAGTCTCGAACTCCTGGCCTCATGTGATCTGTCCGTCTCGGCCTCCCAAAGTGCTGGGATTGCAGGCATGAGCCACTGCGTCTGGCTTAAATGACTGAATGTGTAAGTTCAATTAAAATTAATTTTTTAAGATACGGAAATGCCAATTAAACATTTGGTACATAAAAATAAGAACACGTTTGATATCTTCAATTTTAAATCATTTTTATGTAACAACTATCCAAAAATAATTCCTTCAAACCCTAGTTATATAGGATTTCTTTTGTTCTTGATGGGAAAATACCTAGTCACTACTAATTGCTATGCTCCCCTTTTGAGTACACAAGGATTCTTTTGTTGTCTGAAAAATAATCTTAAGTCTATTGCAAATCTAACTTTCTATTCTCACATTAGACCTTTAAAATCCTCATTATTTTATGAGAATTATCTTTTAGGGTTATAGTTTTTACAATGCTAAGTAAATTTATAATGTTAACTATGTAATATAGTGTTTCAACTTCTGTTTGTAAAAATTATATATTCCATCAAATTACCTCTGACAGTAATTCTAAGAGTTACTAATTTCAGTACTTTTTAAAAACTACAGTTTGGGGACATTTCATTATTGCCACATTATAACACCAATATGGTAAATTTGTTGAGACCAGTGAGCAACATGGTGAAATCCCATCTCTACAAAAAATAAAAAAAAAATTAGCCGGGCATGGTGGTGTGTGCCTACAGTCCCAGCTACTTGGGAGGCGGAGGCAGAAAGATTGCTGGAGCAGAAGGTCGAGGCTGCAATGAGCCAGGATCGCACCACTGCACTCTAGCTGGGGCAGCAGAATGAGACCCTGTCTCAAAAAAATAAAAATTAAAAATAATAAAAATATGGTAACTTTATGCTGAACAAGTTAACCTCTAGTGGAAATTTCTTCAGATAAATGTGAAATCCCAAATTATTTTGACATTTATTTCTATCATATTTGTGACATTTTTCATACTCACCTTTTTTAGATGGCTTGGGTGGTACAACTGGGCCAGGTTCTATGTTGTCATAAAAATTATTCATGGCTTTTGGATCAAAGTTTCCTATAAAGAAAGTAAATTCATCAGGCATTTAAGAACTCTTTTTTCCTGTTATTTGATTTTTTTTTTTTAAAGAAAATATGTAAATAAAACACATAAGAAGGGAAAAAATGTTTTCCAGGATTTCAAAACTCATTACATAATTCTATCCTCCCAATGAAATTGTGTTTTCATCGCTATGAGAAAAGACCCAAGAAAACCACTACACAGATGTATGTCTACAATGTATTACACCTAAAGGAATATTTTTCTAATTGTAAGGCTAGTCTCCTTAGGCAGGATTAGGCATGTGGGGCATTTGGGGAGATAAATGAAGAAGAGAAAAATGAAAGGATGGTTGAACTGTTTTCTCTTTCTGCTTGTTTTGATTTTTAATGAACAAACTGTGAGAAAGAATACTTAAATAATGAAAGTTTACTTTCATATTTTTCATAATTTACCTTAAAAGTTCATTATAAATTGAACTACGGAAGAAGCCAAATATAAACATTTACAAGGATTAATCAAGTTATATTTTGAGACTACTAAGCAACCTCAATAAAAGTGAAATAACATCAGCAGTTTGTGTATTCTTATTTTCAAGAAAAGGAGAATCTTATACTAAATGTTAAATGTTTCCTACAGATTTATCAATGATAAAAGGTGCCAGTTTCAGAATAGATGGAACGATACCTGAGAATTTTGTCTTGCCACAAAATTTTCACCTGTCTTCAAATGTTCATTCCCTGGTCTAGTGTCTGTATTTCAGCCACATCTCCTGCTGTGTCTCCTCCAAGGTTGGTTTTGGGTCCTGCCTTCACTTCTGTGAACCTATCACTGTGTTCTGCTTGTTCTAAACAATTACGGTTAACTGTAGCCATACTTATTTATAGAAGATGCTGTATGGTACTAATACTGATAGTTCAAATATATTAAATCTCTTCATTTCCAGATCTACTTTTTTGTTTCCCAACAAGTTTTCCTTACCAAAAATCACAAAAACTGGTTTTCATCAAATCATGCACTGATTTGCATCTATTCTAAATGCTTATTCCCCTGCCTCCCCCCTCACCACCGAAAAAGGTTTAGATTCCTTCCCTAGCTTAAAAGTTTAGATTGGAAACTCAGTATAAAAAGTTTTCTGCAGTGTGGAAGAGGAGAATTTAGTATAAAATGGATACATTTAGATTCGTTATGAAAAGAGATTTAGAAATGCCTAAATATCTCAAAGAGCTCATTGTCCAATGCAGACAAAAAACACAGCTCTTTGCTTATAAAACCTTAATACTGGTTTCCCTTGCAGGCCCTTTCACAAATGTTTTATCCACTTGAATATGCTGTTTTAAGATAATTTTCTGAAAATAATTGCTGTGATAGCTCATAAAAGCCACAGTGCTATTTGATGTATTAATGGGATCTTTTTATGCTTTAAGAAGCTGCATATGTATTTCTTCAATTACTTGTTACAGCTCATGTTCTAATTTCTAGATCACAAAAGGCTTACTATAAGTATCCTAACCAAATGTTTTACTGTTTGTTTTGCTTCAAAGACCACACAAGTAAAAAAAATTGATGCAATCTTCTAAAATATAGTAGCAATAGTTTATGTAACTCTTACACCATGCATAGTAATTCTTTGATTGCTTCAAGTTAGTAGGCTATAGAGTGACTAGGCTTCTGAAAATAACTTTAAGGGTACCTGACTAGATTGCTCAATTCTCACATTCAAATTTGCTTCTGTCTGTCGTTCAGATAATGCCATGTCTTTTGGGTTCACCTGCCACTAATCTTTAATCTCGCGCTCTGTTTTTTAGACGGAGTCTCTTTCTGTTGCCTAGGCTAGAGTGCAGTGGTGCGATCACGGCTCACTGCAGCCATAACCTCCCGGGCTTGGGTGATCCTCCTGCCTTAGCCTCCCACGTAGCTGGGATCACAGGCACACACCACCACACCTAGCTAATTTTTAAAAAATTATTTGTAGGGATGGGGTCTCCCTATGTTGCCCAGGCTGGTCTCTAACTCTTAGGCTCAAGTGATCCTCTCGCCTTGGCCTCCCAAACTGCTGGGAATACAGGCATAAGCCATTGTGCCCAGCCTACTGTTTGTTTAATCTTGCCTAAAAATGGCAGTGAGATGTTTTATTATATACTCTTAAAACACTGTAGAACCTCTTAGCTGCCATAATCAAGAAAAGTTAAGCGTGGGGGATGGGGGGGGGGCAGGAAAGCTGATTAATACACAGAATTGTTAAGAAAAATTACACGTCAACTTTAACGTAGCAGAACACTTGTATATAGCTATATTTTAAAGTTAAATAAAGACCTAATTTTTACGTGTCTGTTGGCTGGGGTTCCGTATTGTATTTCTTACATAAACCACACCCAGGATGACCTACAGCAGAGGTTGGCAAACCTTTTCTGTCAAGGGCCAGATAATATTTTAGACTTTGTGGACCTGTGATAGAGTCTCTGTTGCAAGCAGTCAACTGTGCTGTTGAAGCACAAAGGCAACCATAAACAATATGTAAACAAATGGGCATGGCTATCGCTCCACTAAAACTTTTATTCACAGAAACAGGCAACAGGCCCTAGTTTGCTGAAACCCCATCTATAATTTTAATTGCTTTAGAATGGAGCAAAAAAGATATTAAGAACACTTATAATGCAAGTTGAGTACAGAATCCTTTTAGACTTTTTTCAGTTGTTTTCACCCTATCTAATTCACAATCCCTATTTTTTGAGTGATTTGCCTTTGGCTTTCATAGAGCGGCTTTCTCCTTCATGTCAGTTTATGAAACATTAAATTGCAGAAATACAATAATTGGCATAAACAGGTTTGGGGACAGAATCAACTCTTGGTAAGCAGACAATTCAACCGATGGGAGCAATATTCATGGGCCTACCAGAATGCAGCCTACTAGTCAAAAGTATGCAGCAGCTGTGGACATCAGTCAGTATATTTTCCACAGAAAATGAAGACCATCTCTAATCTGGTGAGTTGGGTAAATGAAAGTTTAAGAGAGCTTCTGCTGTAGTATACTTCTGTAAAAAAATCCAAAAAACTAAAACTATGATTATAGTTGAATGTTTTCACATAACATAACATGAAAAATAACATATAGAGTTTATTTTAAAACTGAGAAATCTGATACTCTGATTTGGGATCCCTTTTTACAGATATTTAAATGTCTATCACATAATATGAACTCTACTAAGTTTTGGAATTAAAACCCATCAATTTCTAAAATATTGACAGTAAATGACAAAAAGAGGATAAATGCAAAGTAACAACATAGAACAGTCTAAATGATAAGAACTTGATGAAACTGCCGAAGTAAAACTATTTTTTCATCCCCAAATCTGATCCATGACCATGGGACAGGGCGATCTCTTTACCAGGATTGTAATCTTACGGATAAAAACTGTCTCTTAAATCTACAAAACCAAAGTTATTGCTATTTAAGCAGCTTAAAATACCACACTATTACTTATGGTTTACCAAATAATCAAGTCTATACCTCTAGATTGAAGGAGGTCAACTTCTTTCAGTGTACAGTCAACATTTATCTGGAGTTGTCTGTTCATGCTTCTCAATCTTGTCATTTCCTCAGGCTAGTAAGAAAGGACCCAAAATAGCAATTGTGGGAAAGTCATTATCAAGCCCAACATTTAAGAACTGCGTTTCATGTTAATTGTAATGATTGGGTATTACCAAGAATACGGCCTTAGTCCATAAGAGGGCATGTTTAAGAAGTCCTATGTATATGTTTTTAAAGGAATAGTCGGGTAAAATGGGGACATCAAAATGGCCACATATAAACAAAATCTGCATATAAAGTGGCGAGCTGCAGTAGTGGACTGTGTTCTACTATACAAGATACTACCATTTTAATCATAGAGCACTGAGAATATTTTGTGTCTATGTTTTCATGGTAAGGGAAGCTGTAAGAATCAACCTTTTAAACGAGTCATGTCCATGATCTTAGTCTTGTCCAGCCTGGTAAAAATCACAACAGTACGGTGTTTACCAGAATTCTCTCATTCCTTCTTCTTAACAATCCTTTAAGGTAGGTACTAATATTGTGCCCAGTTTATAGATGAGGAAACTGAGACACAGAGAGGTTATATAATTTTCTTAGTTATAAAGCTAGTAATTGGTAGAGCCAGGATTTATATAAAAGACTCCTATATAAATTCATATATAAATATTTTTGTCATATTTTTTCTAGATTGAAGGAGGCAGTTACTCTAGCGCATGAAAACTTCAGAAACAAATGAATTCCATTTGTTCCCCAACTTTGTTTTCTTCTGCCTCTACCTCTTCAGGCCAGCCCACTCCTTAGGCCTTTCAGGGGCACATATGAGGCACTGAAATGTGAAAAGAGTCCTAATCTTCCATTCAGTAAAGCTTTTTGGAAGCCTTTACTTCCCATGCCATTCTTAATTTCTTTATTTATTTATATATATATATATGTATATATATAAATATATGTATATATGTATAGTAAAAAAGTCAAGTCAAAGTTTAGAATCTAGAGGCTGAAATACTGAAGCTTTCAGCACAGCCCAGGTATTAATTGCTAAGGTGATTTTAACTATAACATATGAAGTGAAAAATTAAATATCTGCTACTATAGGAAGACAGAACAAAATCCTATTCTGTTAAAAACATGTACTTTGCTAAACGCTAAATATGTTAATATGCCAGTGAAAGAAAAATGAGGAGAAAGGATATCTTAATTCATATGGTGTTAGGAGGTATTATCAGAGTAACTGAGAATGCCCATTAAATAAGCAGGTATCAAAGTTTAAAATAAGTGATAAAAGGCAGAATATAATAGCTACAATTCCACAGAATGCTAGAGGAACAAAAAAAGTCATTTAGAAATATTTATTATGGACTGCCTTTTCTAATTCCTATGGGCTAAAACTATGTGACATTAATGTGTAAAATGCTTTGCGCTTTGCCTATCAAGCAATATTCAAATAGTTTAAAACATATACTTGAACATTTAAATTAAAGACAATGTAAGGGCTCCAAACAGTGATGCTATCTTCCTAGGAACACATGGAAGAACCTATCGGGAAAGTCAAACACCTGAAAAGGATTATCTTTTCCATAGGTTTTAGGGAGTTGGGGGCAAGAGAGACGTTTCAGCCACAGTGGCCCAAAACAGTGAAGCAGCCACCACACAGTTGCTCATAACAAAAACATACTCTCATCAGGCCGGGTACAGTGGCTCACTCCTGTAATCCCGGCACTTTGGGAGGCCAAGGCAGGTGGATCACTTGAGGTCAGGAGTTTGAGATCAGCCTGGCCAACATGGCAAAACCGTCTCTACCAAAAATACAAAAATTAGCTGGGCGTGGTGGTGCACGCCTGTAGTCCCAGCTACTCGAGAGGCTGAGGCACGAGAATTGCTTGAACTGGGGAGGTGGAGGTTGCAGTGAGCCCAGAATGCACCACTGCACTCCAGCCTGAGCAACAGAGGGAGACTGTCTCAGAAACAACAAACATACTCTCATCAACAGGCTCATTTCCAAAGATAGTAGAACCACTCGATCTTACTAAGGGTTTATCAGTAAGATTCCTATGTCCTTTTTCATATAGCTTCTGATTAAACTGAGGGGGAAAAAAAGCAGTTTCTGAGAAATTACTGCCATTTGTCAAAAGTAGTTTTCGTGGAGGAGGAATTTCAAAATTGGGTATGTATAATTCAAAGTTGTTTGTAAGATAAAAGGATGTTTGTAGCCAACATTTCAAAATAAAAAATGGTAAGCTTTTTTTCCAAAGCTGGCATAGACCAGCATCAAAGACCACTGATGTTCTTTGGTGTATGGGACTCAGTTATGCCTCTGGGACTCAAAGCTGTGGGATAGTCCAAAAACGTAATTAGAACAGGAAGAATGGGGAGGAATAACTTGAGGGAGGGGGTAATTGGCAGCTTTCTGCATATTAAAATCTTATCCTTCAAGGTAAAACTTAAATTTCCCCCTCCTCCTTGAAACTGTTTCATCTATAAACTCTATAGGTAAAAAGCTAACATTTCTATCTCAAAACTCTGAAAGTACTTATATTGTTACCATTTAGCTGGTCAACACTTCTGATTTACTGCCTTATATTTTCTCTCACACACAAATACATATAGACTCACAGATACACCTATCTCATCACAGATACACCTATCTCATTTCACATACAGATCTAAGACATGACATCTTTGTCAGCATTTTATACAATGCTTTGCAAATAACAGATTAAGGGAAATGACATCATCACGCATCTTGTATCTTGCACTTCTGCTCTCCTTAGAAAAAGATTATTTCACTGCTATTCTAAGTTTCTACAACCCCCCTCCCCCACATAGCTGGTCACAAATGTGCACTGCAGTATCATTAGGCAAGCAGCTTTCTAATCAATTTTGTATACACTGCCCGATAAGCAGTTTGTTTGAAAACTTGAAGGTAGCAATGTGTGCTTTAGTAGCAAAAACGTCAATTCTCTACTGGGTATTCCTATACACAAGTGGGACAATGATAAGGCTAGCCATCTACTGATCACCTACTTCATGCCAGGCTTATTACATACACTGTCTCTTTATCTTGACAATTATTATAATGTACTTGCTATAATTCTCTTTTACAGCTAGAGAAAATCAGATGCAGAGAAATCAGATATAGCCAGTGAGCGCCTGAGCAATTCTGACTCCCAAGCCTATGTGGGCTCTCTTTCCACTGTATCATGGTGCCTCAAATGAGCCTTGATGAGCAAAATGGGAAATCTGACTAAGTGATTTATTTCTTAACTTCCTACATAAGTATAATCTTATATATGTTCCTCAAGTTCAAAGGAAGTCAAAGTACAAAATGCTTCAGATTTGTGTGTCTAAACCTCAAGCAAATTTTTCTAGTATTTTGCAACCAACACATATTTTATAAGAACACTTACTATTTGTTGGGCATTGTGTAAACTGCTTCACATATATTACCTCATATAATCCTAAGAAAAATCCCTAAGATGGGCACTATACCACACATTTTATAGATAAGAAAACAAGCATAGAGAAAGTTACTTATCCAAGGATACATGAGTGACACAAATAGAAGTAGGATTCAAACTGGCACCTGACTTGAAAGCCTACTCATGGTCTCAACCACCATATACTGTCCCTCTGCTGTGTACTACAATTGTCCTCCATTTTACACTAGGCTTGGTAATGGAAACACACAGGAAACACACTTAAATGTCTTATTTCTCAGATGTTAGCACCCACATGAACTACCAATTTCTCAATCTGGGGGATGGCTACATGGGGGTTCATTATACTATTTTATGTATCTTTGAAATTATAATAAAAGTTAAAACTAAATTACAGCCCAGGGCAGCAGTTTCACCAACTTCTCTTTTTCCTTTCTCAAGAAGATAGACCGGGGGCCAGGTGCGGTGGCTCATGCCTGGAATCCCAGCACTTTGGGAGGCCGAGGCGGGCAGATCACAAGGTCAGGAGTTCAAGACTAGCCTGGCCAACATGGTGAAACCCCGTCTCTACTAAAGATACAAAAAATTAGCCAGGCGTGGTGGCGCACTCCTGTAATCACAGCTACTCGGGAGGCTGAGGCAGGAGAATCGCTTGAACCTGGGAGGCGGAGGTTGCCATGAGCTGAGATTGCGCCATTGCACTCCAGCCTGGGTGACAGGGTGAGACTCTCCGTCTCAAAAAAAAAAAAAAAAAAGATACATCAATAAGAGCTCTGATATAAAATCTGGGGCTTTTTTTTTTTTTTTTTTTTTTTTAGTACTAACCTATGCTACATTAGACAGTTCTCCACTTCCAATGAAAAACAAAAAAACCAATATTTTATTTAGCAGGGATTATCACACAGCAAGTAGTTGCTAAATAAAATGTATATGATTAAAGAAAATTACTATGCTAAGAAAATTTGTTTATGCTCTACAGGTACCTAAAGGTTTCCAAAGTACCCAACTACCACAGGTGGATTCCCATATGGGTTATGTCCTTCAATATCTACCGCAATCAGAGGATTCAATTAAGATTTCAAATGGAGAAAATGAGGCAGAAATTTGATTTATATTAACATCACCTTTCCATTAAAGATAGCTTTGTTATTTTCCAGTGCTTTAAGTAGTTAAAATCTTCCTCCTCACTTCTAATATTGACTATACACGATATTACAAAAAAGTCGTTAAATTAGTGAATATGCCTATTTCTCAAGATTCTCTTTCTCAAAAACTCCCACTTGTTCCCTCTTACCAGCAGAATAAAGTTCAAGCACCTCGACCTAGCATTCAAGGTCAAAGCTCCAGTTAACCTCTGTTAACTCTTCAGAAATCTCATGCTTATGCCAGGGAATTGTAGTTACTGTCTCCTAAAAGTCACTCTCCATCTTGACTTCAAGCCTTCATTACCTTATTGTTCTTTTCTCTTCTAAAATGCCTTCCCCTTTTCTCTCTTGCCTATTGTTTAGGGCAGTGGTTCCTCACTCTTTTTTTCCTTCAATGTAATAATTTTATGAAAATCTGATGAAAGCTATAGACCCACTTCCCATATTAAACACACTTATGAAACTCTGCATATAATTTCAGAGAATTCACAGATCCCCTTTGAAGCCAAGAACCTCAGGTAGAAACTTCTCTATGAGGGAGTGGCTGCAGACATGCTGACTGCAAGAGGCCTGACATATGCCCACTTCTCTAAACCTGTAAACTCAGAGATTGCCCTAAGTTTAGAGAGGGTAGGAAAATGAGGAAAGGCTTCATGGAAAAAGTAGAGGTTAAGTTGAGCCTTGAAGAACAGGACAGACAAGATTTACACGTGCAGAGCTTTTTAGAAGGGCATTCCAGCAGGAGGATAATGTAAGAGCAGAGAAGTGCAATGAATCTGCACGGAAACGAGTTGATGTATAAATTCTCTCATTACCCGTGAACATATACAGCACTTACCATACTGTATTATAATTATCTGTTGATGTATCTATTTTTCCCACTGGTAGGTATGTACTAAGCATCTAGCATAGTACCACACTGCATAAACTATATGCACAAAACTGCTAAATGTTGAAAGGTGAAATGATAGGTTGGATCATCGCTTGTGAAGTCACAAGATTTTAAACATGCTTCAAAATTCTCAGTTGTTGGGGATCGTTAGAACTCATATATATTAACCAACATGTTAAAACTATATTATCCGAATCTTTTCATTAGAGCAGTTCCCTTTAAGACTGCTATCAATCAATACTGTTATCTCAGTTTCTACAATTATTTATACTTAACAAAACTGCTCTGCCTTAAAATATTCTACAGTCAACACTTCCCCAAAATTCATATTGATCTATTCTAACTCATCTGAATTAATGTACTTACAAAAAAATTTTAAATGTTTAAAAATATATATATCATATGCTTAGAAGAATAAATGAATACACAAAGAATAATTCATCAAATTTTTGGTCAGGGTGCACTTTTCATTTCTATTTTGACAGCAATTTACAAATAAATGAGATGCTATACCTTGATTATAATCATCAGTGTTTGAAAATACTGATGAGCCTATGGAATCTGCATACATGAATTATTTTGATGAGAACTACTAAAGGCAAAAGTCCTTCATCTGTTGTTTTAAAAATAAGCAACAATAACAACAACAAAAAAACCCAGAACTCTGCCAGGAATAAAACCTAAAGAAAAATAAATGACCTGACAGCCAATATTCCAACCCTCCTATTAACACATCCTAACAGATCACTTACCGTAGGGATCGCAGTGGTGCAGCTGACTCTTCTGAGCCGTCTCTGCATCAGGTCATGCTCCATACCGTTAACTTCAGACTTCAACCGCTCTAGCTCCTCTTTCTCAAGTTTCAATTGCTTTGCTAACCTCTCCATCCTTGCTCGTTGATGTAACAGCAAGGCTACAGCATTATAGATAACGTCATTGCAGAGAACAACATTGAATAAGTGACTGGAAAATTTCGATATGCACTGCTAATGTATAAAAGACTCATCCAACTTGAGGGTTGGCATTTACTCTCATGTCTTTCTAATGCTATGCTGCCTCCATATCTGCTTCAATTTAGCCCTCTGAATGCAACCAAAGTGACATCACCTGAACATCCCTCTTGTTCTATTGTCCTAAGATTCTCTTTATACTTGTGTGTGTTTTGAATAGGCTGACTACCAGGCATACTGAATAATTACTTCCCTTCTTATACACTGAAAGAAAACTAAATTCTCAGGTATCTTGAAACAATCTGAATAGACTTTTTAAAAACTCTGTATCTAATTTAGGTCTACTATTAGCTAATCCAATAATCTACTATTAGCTAATCCAGTAATTCCACTTTTATATATTATTACTTTTTAGCTAATCCAATAATTCCATTTCTTATATATTATTTATATGTAAATATCATTATGCCCTCTGGGCCATCCTCTTTAGAAAAGATTCAAATTCTTTCATTTGATGAACTTTAGTCCGTTCTCCATGAATCTCTTTTTCCTACTCTGTAGTTGGTATTTTTGACAATTTCCGTGTCACTTGTATTTTTCGCTCTATGAATATTTTTTCTAAACTAAGCCTTATTAGGCCTACACTTTCATGTTTTAAAACAAAGTCTATAGATGACTCTGAAGCACTAACTTTATTCTTTTTGTTTGTTTTGGACACAGTCTCCCTCTGTTGCCCAGGCTGGAGTGCAGTGGCGTGATCTCGCCTCACTGCAACCTCTGCCTCCGGGATTCAAGCGATTCTCCTGCCTTAGCTTCCCGAGTAGCTGGGATTACAGGCATGCACCACCACACCCAGCTAATTTTTGTATTTTTAGCAGAGGTGGGGTTTCTCCATGTTGGCCAGGCTGGTCTCAAAGTCCTGACCTCAGGTGATCCACGTGCCTCAGCCTCCCAAAGTGCTGGGATTACAGGCGTGAGCCACTGCACCTGGCCACTAACTTTATTCTTAATAGCAATGCTACTGCCCAACATTTAATACTAAACATTTAATTAAAACTAAACAGCTAATATATTTGAATGGGAGATTGTTGCCTCTCCACAGAAATTAAATTTCATAAAAGGGTTAAAATTTACCTTGTGTGTAGGCATAGTCATCTGATCCAGAACTAGAACTTCTCTGATATTTATGGCTTCCCTTTTCTCCCCCAGAGCCTGGTATCACTGAAATGGGCTGAATAGGTTCTGGTGCTGCAGAGCGCTCTTCTTGGTCCACTAAATTTAAAAGATTTTCAGTCGTTGCTCGGCCTACGGTAATTTTAAAAACTGTAGTTGGGTTTGGTATCACTCGAGGAGATGGTGATGGAGTACAAGAAGGTCCAGTTGGCTGTGTATATGTAATATACACAGGATTAACACTAAATGGAGGTTTTGGTTGACTAGATATCCCTCTTGAAGGAGAACTTGAAGGTGGCGTGGTGGCTGTGTACAGTGAGTGTTGATTCCGTGGAGATGGTTGATTACTGATGGGTGAAGGACTCCTATTAATTGCTGTCCCAGGTCTTTGAGAAGGTTCAACTGTAATTTCTATCTTCTTCATGGAACCTTTGGATAAACTAGATGCTGTGTATGGAAGATAGGCTACTGAATGGCTTCCCTGTTTCTGATAGCTAGGAGGTCCTTGTTGATATGGATGGGGTGGAGTAGTTGAAGGACTAGGTGGCATAAAGATGTGGCCCAACTGAGAAGGTTGCACTTGATGCTGTGGAGAGCTGAAGGGTGAAGGACACTGAGAAGGAGGTGGTGAATGGTAAGCAGACTGAGGGATCTGCTGCTGTTTGGGAGAATACTGAGAAGGTTGATAGTTCTGTTGGTGTGGATAAACAGGTAAAGGACGCTGGCTATAGTGAGGCACTGGGCCCTGTGGTGAGGACTGCCACGGCGTACTCTGAGGAGTTTGTCTTCCTGATGAACTCTGAGATGTCTGTCTAATATAAATAGAACCAGGAGACCCATAGAGATTGCTTGGAATTTGTGGAAGAATTTGTAAAGCTCTTGGTACAGTCTGTCCAGAAGGGAGATTCTGGGATACTGTAACAGTAATTGGATTTGTACTATACCGAGGTATGTGCATGTATGAAGGAGGTGGCGGTGGTGGTGAAGGCCCTTGCATAGCAGACGGATTCATTCCTGTTTGCATGGAAGATGGCTGTTGAGGTGGCTGTGAAGGAGGAGTAGCTGCACTTCTGTTCTGTTCATTCATAAAAAATGGATTGTAGCTGGGAGTAGCAGCAACAACAGCTGGAGCTGAGTGTGGTTCTTGAACTAAACATATCAGCTGTTTACCTGCTGCATGCTGAGGATCAATATGTCCATCACTTGAGCTATGTACCAGTGTTCGACCACCATTAAGTTGGGCTCCATCTCCTGGGTGATAGCTACTAGGAGAATGGATACCCAGGTTAATATGTAAAAGGCGATTTCTATTCATCCTATTGTCATCTGGACTATGGTATTCCATATATAAGTATTTGCTACTCTCCTGGGAAAGGGCTCGGCAACAGGCTTCAAGATTGTTGTTATTCTAGGGGAGAAAAATGGTAAAAGTAACATTGGCAACATTAACAAATTCTAACAGTGGAAGTCAGGCTTTGCCAGAGAGTTATGCAAATACTACTGTCACAGAATAGAGAGCAGTATTTTAACCACAAAAAACTTCATGATCATCTATCCTGAAAAGGAGATCCCAAATGATTCATATTATTTTACAAACATTTAGCTCACATTACTAGTACTACCACTACTGCTACTGCTACAGAAATGTAAAGTACCTACTAATGAACACTGTGACTCAAACCCAAGTTTTCTGACTCCAAATCCAGGACTCATTTTATACTTGTTGCATCTCAACAAATTAAAATGTTGGGCTTATCTCGGATTCACCACAATTGCTGCAATATAAGTATAAGTAATATCCATTATTAATATTTAAATTGATAAAAAACATAAAAATAACCATGCTTTAGTTTTTAAAAGGCACTAAAACCACAAAAGGAGAAAAAGAATTACAATAAAATTCCTCAAGAGTTAAAACAATAAAAATTCTAAAGCAGCCCTCATTTTTCTTTTACCTAAATTTATCCTTGAATAACTTCAACTGTCTGAACCATTATATAAGATTTAAGCAAAACGAATCAGTATCAAAAAAGTCCATAACTTGAACTATGTCTCCATGACTTTGCCCGAGTTAGGGTAATTTAATTAAAAACCTGGTGTCGACTGCCTTAATTAAATTCATTCATACTCTCACAGTCTCAAAAGTTTCTAACCGCTGAAAGGTGTCTTGGTATACTTTCAAAATCACTGAAAGATTTGAATTGTTTAATTCTACACACTCACAAAGAAGGTAATAGCAAACTGACACTTTTGAAGTTCCAACTGACAGTAATCAGACTAATAAAAGGTTCCCTCTTTGTAAAATGTTAATTTATCATAAAGCAGTTTTCTATGGAAATACAGAATTCCAAACTATTTTACTAGTGTAAAACACATATTATCTACTACTTTTGAAGTAATCCATAAAAGTTTCCCAATTATTGTGACATTCTCTGTAGTTCATAAATATACACATGGATATGTACATGTATAGATATTACTATATATTTATTTTAGGAAAAGTACATTTTATATAAAAATGAAAGGAAATAATTCATTTCTGCTGAGAACCAAATGAAGTTAAACCTAAAACAGGACCCATAATGTTGTAATTTTAGAGTTGGGAGAACTCCTATTAGAGTTCATCTGCTCCAATTCAACACACATTTACAGATGAGGAAAAAGATGCCTGGGAAGTTACATGGCTTGACAATAGGCACTTAACTAGTTAACAGAAAAGCCAATTCTAGATTCTTATTCTCCTGAGTCCCAATGCTCTTTCCACACGGTAATTTCAAGGGAAAGGATGTCTGGCCGAAAGGACATTATTAAACTGGAGCTTTAGGAAGTTTAAAAAAAAGTCAAGCAAATCTTTGCAAAATGAATTCTTAGAAATTTAATGAATTGGCTTTATTAAAACTCTATAGATCATTTTTAACCTTTTCTTTATATAAAGTTTTTGATACTAAAATTCAAATACTTTAAAAAATGAGATCATGTGTGTAAAACATTAACATTCTACCCAGATGATAGTAACAAATGGTAATTATAATCAATATAGAAAATTTAAAATTCAAATACTTTTAAAAATACTTTGAGTCACAGAAAGATGTATTAATTGAAGAAAATCATTACAACTCAAAGATTTGAATTATTTTTACCTTGCTTGAAAATCGTATTGAGCAAGGAAGGGAAGATATTAAAAGCAAATTTGGAGCCAAAGGATTCAAAGTGATTGCCAACTAGAATGTGTCACTGACAGACATCTGAAGGAAAAAAATATGGAAGGTGAAATAAAGTATATATATATTTTTTAAATAGACCTATGGATTAGGGGAAAACAAAAACTAGGGTGTTTCGTTTGAAACATAAGGTAGTCATGGATACTTTACCATCTGATATTTTTATTATTAATAACCCTGAAATTCCATGTTCTCTACACTGAGTTAGCCTACTTAGTATTGTCACAAAAAGGATCCAAATTCAAAATGATATAAAGTTGGAATTGTTAGCATGTCTATAGTGACAAGTTGAGTAAATTTTCCTATGAAGAAAAATTTAAAACCGGCCAGGTGCGGTGGCTCACGCTTGTAATCCCAGCACTTTGGGAGGCCGAGGCGGGTGGATCACGAGGTCAGGAGATCGAGACCACGGTGAAACCCCGTCTCTACTAAAAATACAAAAAAAAATTAGCCGGGTGTGTTGGCGGGCGCCTATAGTCCCAGCTACTCGGAGAGGCTGAGGCAGGAGAATGGCGTGAACCCGGGAGGCGGAGCTTGCAGTGAGCTGAGATCGCGCCACTACTGGGTGACAGAGAGAGACTCTCAAAAAAAAAAAAAAAAAAAAAAAAGAAAAATTAAAAACCACAAAACCAAGATATTAAAGTATTATTTTTTACAGAAGTACTGTACAAAGAAAACTACCAGAATAGATTCTAATGTCACATTTGACTGTTAAGTGTCTTTAAAGAAAAATAAGGATAAAAAATGTATCAAACAGTAAACATGAAGAAGAAATCAAATTCATTTCAGAGGTAAGAATTTTTAAGACATATAATAAACACTTTTGAAAGGAATGAGGCAAAAAAGCATCATATTCCTAAAAAGTGATCCTAAATTGAGGATGATACCCCAGAGTGAGGCTCTAAGGCTTGCACATTAAATGCAAACTACTGAGCCTCGTACATTTTAATGTGAATAAAGCAGTTTTCCAGAGCCAGTAGGTGGTAAATCTCCATACCAATATATTTTATTAATCCCAAAGGAAGAAAAAAGTGAAAGACTTAGGACAGTGTAATTATCAACAAATGTTCACTGAGCTGAATTTAAAGTTCTATTCCTTCAGTTTAGTTAAATGGTCATGAAAAATGCAGGTAATAATGGGCTAAGTGAAATAAAACAAGGTCAGGGCTAGGTTGGGCCCTAAGATAGGTGAGGAAGGTGATTGCTAGGAAGAGGTTTAAACTAAAAGCTTCATCCTTACTTGGTTTCAGTCCGGTGGGAAGTGTCTTTGCTCTACCAGAAACCAAAATGGGGCTAAAGTAAAGAGCTGAGATTCAGGCTGGGAATGTGTGTGAGAAAAAGCAAAGGCAAGCTGTAACACAAAAACCATAAGCCCAAAGCTCTAGACTAGTAAAGGGCTTGCAAACAAAGGAAGCACCTCTGTTACCATCATTGTTCTGTGAGTCTCTATTTATAATTAACCACACCTGCATATAGGTTTAGGTTATATCCTGAGCTGCTCACACTGCCATAAGGTAGAGTTTGAACATGAGTACTGACTGTGTGTGAGGAAGACCAGTGAGCATGGTAGAAGTACTGCTGCCCAAAGTTAAGCAAACAGGTAAATGCCATAACCCAAAACACTAAGATCCTGTGAAGAATGATATAAAACACAACAAGGGGACAGTGGAATAGGGAGATGGGGTACAGGGAAAGTGGCAGGCCTACTTCTGTTTGTTGTCCCCTGAGTGGGAAAGACACATTCTATCTTAGAGATGAGATTTAATTCAATGTAAGACACACAGCAAGACAAAGGTAATGTGAGTGAAAGTGGGCTTACATTTAAAATTAGGTATCAGTAAGGATTTAGCATTAGAAAAACAGGAAGTGGATTATCTACAGACTTTTAAAAAAAGACTCAAAAGTGTATAGTCTAAGAAGTTAAAATGATAAATTTGAGATTCAAAATTCAACTCTAAGGACTTAGGGACTGATAGTACAACCCAAAAACTTCAAAAAGTGAAACATAAGGAGAATCTGTTTTTCTTGTTGTTACATGCTTTTATTCTCTTCTCCAATCTGTGGTTCTCAATGGTGGGAGATTTTGCCTCCCATGAGACATCTGGCAATGTCTAAAGACATTTTCAGTTGTCACAACTGTGGGGATGCTATTGGTGTTTACTGGGTAGAGGCCTCGGATGCCTAGAAAGTTTAGTAATTCTACAATGCACAAGGCCGACTCCCACAACAGAGAATTATCCAGGCTAGACTGTCAACAGTGCCAAGGTTGAGGGGAAATCCTGCTCTAAATGTTCCCCCCGACCACACACACACACACACACACACACACACATACACACAGAAAACATACCTGGGTTCTAATTACATCACACATCACCAGCTCTAATAGGAAAAACTAGAACTTAATATCACTATCACTGGTAGGTAACTTACCTGTAACATGCACTGAGACACCACGCCCTCTGGAATTTCAGGGAAACGTTGTCGAAGATCATGGAGAACCTGAATATCAAGCTGTGGGCTGCTTTGCGCCATGCCAGAGCAAATGGTGGCCAAGTTTCTCTTAGGAAATGGATGTTAACCGGCTTTCCAAAAGTAATGATCTTCTAGCACCACAGTCATTTTCTATTTTAAAAAAAAAAAAAAGTATGGTTAAGTCTAGTTACATATTTTACTTTATTCCTATTGATCCTATACATCTCAGTAGTGGTGGCATCTCCTCTAAGGAGGCTTCCACTGACACTCCTTCTTAGTCCTGCTGCCTTGCCTCTCCCCTCCACGATGCTGCCAAAGCAGGCTGTGCTTATCCTCACAGAAACACTAAACATGCTATACTGAAACCATCTATGCACCTAAAGGTCTCACGTATTTAAAAAACAAACAAAAAACAAAAACCTGAAGCCCCACATGGAATATAGCTCATTATTAAAGACAGTGAGGAAGTACTCAAGAAGTGATGGGAACATATAAGGACCTGGAAGTCAACTTGAAGAGGTGCACTCACTGGCCACATTTGCAACAATTTGAATACCAAAATAATAAAAGACAGTAATGAGTTATAAACCTGTAGAAAAGAGGGAGCCATGTGTCCGTATCAATGAAGATAGCTAAATACATACCTACAAAAATAGGGGAGAAGGGAAGTCCCTGCTTACAGTAAAATCCAATTGGTAAACATGCAGGAGTGCTGGAGCTGGAAAAATCATCATTTTGCAGCCATCATAGTGTAGACTGCTTCAAGCAAGTATCATCAGTGGATGCTAAATCTAGGGGAAAATCTGGATGAAGAGCAGGAAATACACACAGTTTTAAAAGTGTGTACCCAAAGCTTATTAGTTGCAAAGGGGAAAAATTTAATTATACAGTGGACAAATTGAACAACATCTTGACTGGGTGATCAAAATGATGTACATCACCAATGAGGGCCAGATGGACTGCACAGGCCTCCAGATGTGACACCATGAGAAGAACACATCATTTTATAGTATTACAGTCAGGAATGCATAACCTGAAACTAATCATGAGGAAATAGAACGTTTCTCATTTTGGGTTTTTCTATTAAAAAGTGAAGGGGAAAGGAAATGTCATTTTAAGACAAAGGTTTGAAAAATGTCCCAGGTTAAAAAAGAGAGAGCCATGACAACTAAATCTTTTACCTGATCCTGATCCTATACTAAAAGGGAAAACTGTTATAAAATAAATGAGTGGATCCATTGACCAAAGTGAAATGTTGATGGTAGATTAGAAGTATTCTATCAATGTTAAATGTATTGAATTTGCTGTTTTCTGAATTGATAACTGTGCTGTGGTTACATAAGAGAATATTCCTATTTTTAGGTATTAGACAACGAAGCATTCAGTGGTAAAGGGCATGCAACTTACTCTCAAATACTTCAGAAAAAAAATATATGTACGTGTGTGTACATACAAACGTGTGTACATGCACACATGCATGTGTGCACAGACAACTATAAAGCAAACAGGAAAATGTTAACAATAGGTAAATTTAGGTAAAGGGTATGTGGTGTTCTTTCTCCTATTTTTATTCTCATAATTCCTGTCAGTTTAAAATTATTTCCAAATAAAAAGTAAAAATGAAAACAAAAACCAGCTAACCAAACAAAAGCTTGTAGCTCTACTCAAGGTCTGTGCCTTTTTCACCACTGTATTTACAGAGCCCAACCCCATGTCTACTCAAGTATCTGTTAAATGATGAATCAATTTCACTATACTAAACCAGTCTACCTAATAAGATAGATTTGGATAAAACACTATTCATATTCAAAGAAAAATACATAGACAAGCCTTTTAGATGACTCTTGTCTCCCAATCTCCTGCCATCCCCCACCCAGCAAATGTCAGGGGAGTGGAGTCACCTATATAGGGCAATTTGTGAATGCTTAGGGAAAAAAATTGGTTTAGGCTACTAAATCAATGGGTATATTTTTCCAGTTTGTCCCTTTTGAAAATTCCAAATCTGAAATACTAAGAGATGCTATCAGATTAACAGTCTAGGATTTAATTTAAAATGTAAGTTATTTCAAAGTCCTTAGTGTTAATTTAACTTTTTTCTGAATGGGGTTTGAATTATCTATCTTCCATTTTCACAGTAAAGCAATTTATAATTTCCACTGGCCAAAGGAGTCCTAGCTAGATGTATAATCTTACCAAGTCACTGAAGCTCTAAAGCAGCATTGTCCAGTAAAAATATGTGAGTCATATGTATAATTTTAAATGTTCTAGTGGCCAACTTAGAAACAGGTGAAATTAATTGTAACATTTAACCCATGTCAAAAGTATTGTTTTAAATGTAATCTACATAAAATCAGTTATTTTATATATATTTTTCAAATGAGATCTTTGAAATCCAGTGTATATTTTATACTTACAGCACATCTTAATTCACACTGGTCCCATTTCCAGTGCTCAGTAGCCACCTGTAGTTAGTGGCTACTTTACTGGACAGTGCAGCTCTAAGGCTTTAGGATCTTCATTTAAATAATAGTTGACAACCTACAACTCTTACATTCCTTAATTCAACATCTCCTTTGAGGGTATACAATTGAGTAGGCACATGGCCTAGCACAGGCTACGTGTTCAATAAATATTTATTAGGAGAAATGGGGAGAAAAACGGAATTCACTGAATTCAATGGTAGGGATGACCTTAACTAATCAAATCTGCTTGTATTTACAGAAATAACAATTTTCCTAACAGGAAGTGATCCCAATATTTTAGGTGCTAAACCACATTCAGAACACTTCATGGCTATTTAATCAAACCTTCAATAAAGAGCTTCTGAAGCAGCCAAAGGCCTAACTCCAGCTTTCCCAGTGGCTCCCAAAAACGGTTTTATTCATTTCCCAACCTTAATTACAAGCCTTTAAAATACAAGGGCAATACCATTGTCTTTTTTATGAGATAGAAGAAAAGGCAAGAAGAATGAAAACAAGGACAGACAGGTTTCAGGTGTCAAAAGCATAGGCTCCATATACTTCAGAGATCTTGAGAGCGGCCAGCTCTCACCTGGCTTTGTCAGAGCCTTCAGAAACCTCAGATGCTACTGAATCCAAGGTTACCATTATTTTTATCACTATAATTAGCTACAATTTACTGGTAGCTAATAATATGCCCTCAAAGGTAGTTATGATCATCTCCATTTTACAAATAAGAAAATGAACTCAAAGAATGAACATATGGCAGAATCATGACTCAAATCCACGCCTGCCTGCTTGCTCCAAAGTCTGTGTTCTTTCCACTGTGTCACTAGTAGGTATCAGAGACATTTCTAATGAGTGCCTTTCTTTGACTGGCTAAGGAGCAAACTCTCATAAAGTTTATCATTCAAATAGGGAGCTAAAGGTGTGTGGTGAGGTGGAAGACTGAGAGGGAAGGAAAAAATAATTCTTGTACAAATAAGTTAGCTGTTTAAACACACAAGAAGAAAATGCCTTTTTAAAAAATGGTTATAAATACTTGACTTTGAAGAAACATGTTAAAGCATCTTTCAAATGGAAGCCAACAGCTTACAAAAATGGCTACCATCTGAAAAGATGATTAATAGTAGACTGACTTTTCACAACAAATAGGAATCTAAACTGGTAAACACATATCCTTCTTAAGGGATTATGTATGTAATCTTAATAGTGGTTAGCATTCTGCCCTGTACAAACATTCACTCACATCAGCACTGACATGAATAATCATTTAGTATTTCACAGTAATATATAACACTCTCAAACTTAATTTTTTGATAACCATATCATGTTAAAATACTTTAAAAAAGCAATTTCCATTTTGCTCACTGGGAGGCTTTCTGTTTACAAACAGAAAATATTCCAGCCAATAAATTAAGTCAATGATACAGTTTGGATGTTTGTCCCCTCCAAATCTCATGTTGAAATGTGATTCCCAATGTTGGAGGTGGGGCCTGATGGGAGGTGACTGGATGATAGGGGCAGATCCCTTGTGAATGGTTTAGCACCATCCTAGGTGAGTCCTTGTTCCGTTCACTCAAGATCTGATTGTTTAAAACTCTAGGACCTCTCCCTCACCCGCCTTGCTCCTGCTCCCGCCATGTTACATGCCTGCTCTTGCTTCACCATCTGCCATGATTGTAAGCTTCCTGAGGCTCTCACCAGAAGCTGGGCAGATATTGGTGCCATGCTTATGCAGCCTGTAGAATCCTGAGCCAATTAAACCTCTTTTCTTTATAAATTACCCTGCCTCAGGTGTTTCTTTACAGTGACATAAGAATGGCCTAATATAGTCAGTTTCCTTTAAAAACAAAGTTTTACAGTAAAGTATTATGCTGTACTTTTGTATTTAATCCAATAGAAACAAAATGAAAACATTGTCATATAGTGTCATATTATAGATGTGGCTACCATGCAGATCAAAGCATATAATCTATTCTTGTCCATATATATCAATGTAGGCAACAACTACTAAGCAAAATACACATTGAGTTTGTTTCTTAACATTATAATGGGCTATTTTTTATACAATAAGTGCTGAATGATGATTTGTCACTTTAAAACCAGACAGAGGACTCAAGCAGTATCTAAGCTGTACAGGCTAGGCTCAGGGATGACCAAACTCCTGGGACACCCTTGAAACACCCCCATTAAAGTCCAGATGGCCACAGCTGTGGATTGTGGAGCTGTGTAGGCAGTAACCCTAGATCAAGAAAGAAGAAATACTAAAGACATAAACCCTATGATCATCACACAGTTCAGGGGCCACATGAACCAAGAGATTCTGCAGTTTTAAGCCTTTATTGCATGTCAGCTTTGTGAGGATTCTTTTCTTAAAGGCAAAACAGACTATGGGGCCCAGATGCTATGCTTAGCAGTGGAATCAGAGGCTTCCTTCAGTGGTGCAGCTACCTCCCTAATTCAAGACTGCTGGTAACACAAGGCACAGTGGTTTCTGTTCCTGAAAAAGCAGTTGCTAGGATGTCTCCCAACAGAATTGCTCCTCCCTATCAGAGAGGAAGCTCCCCCAGAGCTCTGCTCTAATGCCACAATTCCCCACACCCTAGAAAATGATGTCGACATCTAGTGCTTTGTTTCCACAGTTTTTCCTGAGCTCAGCAAATAAACAGGGTGGTGCCATTATGGCCCAGAGTGTTTTACCTCTGTCAGAATTTTAGGTCACTTCCTAAAACAGTTATATCAGAGGTTGCAAACCAATGGTCTGTGGGATGAATTCAGCCCACAGATCTGCCTGATTTGGCCGCCACAGTGTGTTTTTGTTTGTTTGTTTGTTTGTTTTTAAGTTGAGCTACATTTAAAACTGGGAGATTTCACATAAAAATGTACATATCTCGCTTTTCTCTGAAAAATCCCATGATCTAGCAACTGCAGGCAACAACTGGCTGAAGCTAAGGTACCACTCCCCTTTTAGAAAGGACAGTTTGCCTAGTTCCTATACACCATTGCTGATTCCAAACACTGCAGCCTGGCCTTGCTTCACTCATCTAGATACCTGCTGGGTTTGTGACACCCGAAATGTGTTCTGCAGAAAGGTTTAAAGATACAATGGTAAGTATCAGTGTACTCTAGTGTGTCTCAACGGCATACTATTGATGCAATAATTTGGGGCACAAGAATTCCTTGTCATGCAAGACTATCCCAGGCAATGAAAGGTATTTAGCATCCTGGCCCCTCCCATAAAATCTCAGTAGCACCCCCAAGTGGCCTCTAGAGAGGCAATACTTTCTTGGGCTGACAGCCACTGCTAGCATATTAAGGTAATGAGGTGAGTGAGCATTTCCCAGGTTTGAAGAAAAGTTGTTAGCCTTGTCTTGAGAGAACTTTTAGGATTGCAAAATAAAAGAATCATTAATTTTTCTGGTTGGTCTGGCCCAGTAATAATTGTTGAACAAAACATAGTATGTATATGAGTATAAAGCTTTCAAACTTTCATCTATTTTTTTGCTGCTTTGGAGGTTTTGATTTTAGATCATATCTACTGAGCCGTATCTGTGTATCAAGTACTGTGCTAACTGCTTTACCTCATTTAATCCCTAAAATACTTCCATGAGAGAGGTAATATTATCATCCACATTTTGCAAATAAGGAAACTGGAAGTTCAGAGAGGGCAAATAAATGGCCTGTGGTTACACAGTCAACCAGTAGCAAAGCTAGGATACAAATTTAAGGTTATGCTCTTAACCATTATTCTTCTGTACTACTGGCTACCTGGTAAGACTCTGATGATGTCATAACTCTTAACAACAGTTTAAAGCAAACCTTGCTTTTAAAACAGAAGAGTTTTTGTACTAGAGTGTGAATTCTTCAAGTTAAACAGTAACAAAAAGTGGCTGATATTGAGGCATAACAAATGGTCTTTTACTGGCAGAGATAAGAGTTCCATTTTCAGGATTTTTCATGCATATATGTAAAGGTGCTACCAAATAACAAGGGAGAGAGGAATACAATAGTTATTATTTCCCCTAAATAAGCCTTCTAAATAATTTATGAAACAGTCATCCTATAGGATTTTTATTACAGTAGAGACCATTTTGAAATAGTCACATATTCACTGCATCTATCTCATATTCTGTAAGTCTCAAGAGATATACTATGAGACTGAAATAATAATATTAAAATAATCCTCAAAAACATTTTCAATTTAAATATGGCCTCCAGAAACAATATATTCATATTTAATTTAAACTTAACACCCCCCACAAAGAATATGTTAGCTGCCACATTAAAATTATACATAAAAATATTTATAAATATGCATAAATATATAGACTATACACACAGAAATTTCAGCTGAGAGGACACAGAGGCAAGAATACCCCAGTAGCAATGAGCACACCCAGCACCCGGTTCTTGATTTCTAATTGCATTCTCTCTTTAATAAAGGGAACCAAGGCCCTGTGGAGAAATGGATGATTCTAAAACTGGGGCAGGGAATATATAGGATGAGCCTGGTGCATCTTGTAGTACCAGAAAGTAACGAAGTACTAAAAAATCAAAATCCCATGATGATGAGGGCATGTCGAAATGACACAGGAGCCAACTGAAGGAGCTCCCAATGGTCAAAGCTGGAAAAATTTGAACACCAAAATAAATAAAGTAGTATTATATTATGATCCAACATATAAAATAAATAGCCATGAGCCCATACTGATATAAAGAAATGACTGAATGAATGAATGATAAATGAGGGGTGGGGGGAGCCTCCCACGAAGAAAATCCCAAACAATTTACATAGATAATTCACCTCAAGGAGGTGGAGCATAACCTCCCACCTCTTAAGTGTGGACTGCACACAGTGACTGCTTTCCAAAGACCACAATACAGGAAAGGGGTGTTTAAAAAAAAAAGATTACAGTGAAGAAACCTGGCAAACATGTTCTCAGCCAGGTGATCAAGGTCAACATCAACAGTGATAAGTCATGTTGATAGTATGGACTGTTTGTATGATGTGATGAGAATGTGAGAATGGCACTTTATCTTTGTGGTCTTCCTCCTCAAAACCCATAACCCCATTCTACCCATGAGAAAACCATCTGACACATTCCAATTGAGTGATAGTCTACAAAATACCTGATCAGTACTCCTCAAAAACAAAAGTCTGAGAAACTGTCACAGCCAAGAGGAGTCTAAGGAGACATAACAACCAACTGTGATGGGGTTTCCTGGATGGAATCCTGAAAGAGGAAAAAAAACATGTTCAGTAAAAGTTAAGGAAATCTGAATATAGACTTCAGTTAATAATAATGTTTCAATATTGGTTCACTAATTTTAACAAACGTACCATGCTAATGTAAGCTGTTAATAATAGGGGAAACTGAGTGCAGGGTATATGGGGACTCCCTGTACCATCTTGTCAATTTTTCTGTAAAACTTAAACTGTTCTAAAAAATAGAGTTATTTAAAATTAGAAAAAAAAAAAATACCTCAAGATGGTTTATCAACCCTGGCACAGAAATTTAATTCACATCTCCAGCTCTGAAAGCGACTTCTTTTCAGTAGTCTAGAAATCTGAGAAAACGAAAAGATGGTTATCTTTTTGCTAACTTCCCAACTCAATATGGAAAATAACAAAAAACTAGTAGACTTCTGGTGCCTCAAAGTAACAGCAGACAGGATGCTAGACCACACTTTCAGGGCAGGTTGGCTCTTTCCCAAGTATCCTTACAAGCTGAATCTTCTTTTCTTTTAGGTCAAAAATATATTCTACAGCAACTAAATTCTACATGATCCCACAGAAGAAAGCAAAGGTTCAAAAAGAAAAACAAGTCCACTGCTTATTTTCTTAAGTCAACACCTGGTTCTGACTTAGCATCCTGAGCCTCCATTCTATTTAGAAAAGAGATTAAGCCCAGGCCTATGAAGCATGCATATAATTTTTTTTTTTTTTTTTTTTTTTTTTTTGAGACAGGCTAGAGTATAGTGGCAAACTCACGGCTCACTGCAGCCTCAACCTCCTAGGCTCAAGTGATCCTCCCATCTCAACTGCCCAAGTAGCTGGGACTATAGTTGTGCACCACCATACCTGGCTAATTTTTTTTATTTTTCATAGAGATGGGGTTTCACCATATTGCCCAAGCTGGTCTCAAACTCCTGGGCTCAAGTGATCCACCCACCTGGGCCTCCCAAAGTGTTGGGATTACAGGTGTGAGCCACCACGCCCGGCCTATATGATTTTTAATTGCATAGCACAAAGTGTGTATAACTTTTTGAAAAATGCTACCTCTATTATAAACTCTGTTTTCTGTTTAGTTCTGTTTAGTGAAAAGCTATATATATATATATATATATATATATATATATAGAGAGAGAGAGAGAGAGAGAGAGAGAGAGAGAGAGAATAGTAACCTTATTCACTTATTTTGACAGATGAGCACTCTCTCTCTCCATTTAGAGATTATCCGCATTCTCAGTAAACCTAGTAATTCAATGTTAATATTATCATTTTAGGGCAGATATTGGCTTTTATCAAAGCTATCATACATACAAATTTCTAGTTGATCTCCTGAGTCAACTTCATTTTACAACCACAGTAGAGCTAAAATAACATACCCTGTTTATACATTTAATTTTGCAGTTTACCAAACTTTCTTATTTTTTAATTTCTCACTTTGATTATCCAAAAAAAAAATGAACTTCAAGTATGAGCAAGAAGCACTGTGCACTGACATAAATGCTGTTTCTACCATGTGTAATATTTTTTTCTACTTTCTGATACAACAATGCGAAATCCATCCCACATTTTTTTTTTTTTTTGAGAGGGAGTTTTGCTCTGTTACCCAGGCTGGAGTGCAATGGCAAGATCTCGGCTCACTGCAACCTCCACCTCCTGGGTTCAAGCGATTCTCCTGCCTCAGCCTCCCAAGTGGCTGGGATTACAGGCACCCTCCATCATGCCTGGCTAATTTTTGTATTTTTGTAGAGATGGGGTTTCACCATTTTGGCCAGGCTGGTCTTAAACTCCTGACCTCAGGAGATCTGCCCACCTTGGCCTCCCAAAGTGCTGGGATTACAGATGTGAGCCACTGCGCCCAGCCTTTTGTTTGTTTTTTGCCATCCCACATTCATGTTAACCCCCTCCTAAATGCCTACAAAGTTTTCTCCCTTTCGTAAATGCCTATAAAAGTCACTGTGTGTTGATTATCACTTTCAGCACTTAGTATATTAACTTTTTATTCTCCTCTAGGATTTTTCACTATAAATCTTGAGAACGAGAACCAAACATGCTCTTTTGGCTACAGTGCCTTGTACATACTAAATATTCAATATAAATGATAAAATATAGGCCTTGAAAATAACTGGAAATCTAATTTGCTCTGGTCAAGGTGTTTCAAGGTCTTAGTTGCATCAATTCCTAAATGACATTATTTTAAAAGAAAGACAGAACAACCTATTGGTGACATATGCCAGAGGCAGATCATCTGCACATTTTATTACTTAAAGAGATTACTTAGAACAGTGTTTTTCAAATGGTGGGTTTTGACCTATTAATGTATTGTATAACAAATGTACTAGGTGATGACTATAAGGGTAAAAGAAAAAGAAATAACAAAATATCGAAGTGTTTCACACACATTAATGGCAAATACTAATTCAAAAAACTTGTTTCAGGTATGTGCATATGTACTAGATCACGATTAAAATGTATTTCTTACTGTGGGTTTGAGAAATAGTGACTTCAAATATGGTGATATATTTTAAGTTATACAAGGAAAAATATTACTACTTTCCTTGTTACCTTCTTCTAAATAGATGGCAGCTTTCTGATTACGAAGCAAAATGGAAGTACTGGAGAAACTCTCTGGATATGAAAGTTGAAATGACTTAACTCTCACGTTATGAATTTCTGTGTGATTTCTCTCAAGTGCAGCCTAGATGTGTTCATGTAGAATCCTCACATACCTATAGGAGGCTCCTGCCTTCTAATATATTTAAAAGATTTTTTTAAAAATGAATAATCAGTCTCATTAACCCTGAAATCCAAGATCACAACTATGGGAATTTCCTAGTGGAAGAGTTTGAAAGATTAACAGAAATGCTATTTATAATCATTAACTACACAATTTCTAATCCATTGCCCATTCATTTAATAAAATCTAAGCTTGGCGATACAGAAGACCCATGTCCTCGTAGTGAGAGAAACACACTGGCAGTTATAATAGAGTGGGGTTGAGTTCTATAATAAGTAGTCACAAAAAGAAACAATGAAGGTAGAACAAAGAGAAGGAGAGCTGAGGAAAGCTTCAGGGAAGAGATAACATTTAAGCTGGATTACAAAAAATAGGTTTTTTGTTTAAAATAAAAACAACAGAATTATAAAGCTGGAAGAAACTCCACATCATCTAACCCAGTAGTTCCCAACCAGGGGTGACTTTTCCCTGCAAGGGACATTTGGCAACGTCTGAAGATATTTTTGGTTGTCATACTGAGGAAAGGTGCTACTGACATCTGACAGGCAGAGTCCAGAGATGCTGCTAAACATCCTACACTGCACAGGACAGCCCCTGACAACAGAAAATTATCCAGCCCAAAATGCCAATAGTGCCAAATCTGAGAAACCCTGAACTCAACCCAAATACAAACACTTCACACAAGAAGATAACTAAAGGCTGGAGGGATTTTAAAACTTGTTAAAAGCCAAGATTATTAAACGGGTGTCACAACATCTTGCCTAAGTATTTAATTCACAGCACATACCCATGCTGGATACTAGGAAACAGATGTTATAAAAAGTGGGAACATTTTCATAAGGTAGAAAGATAAACTAGATGTAGAAATCACGGCTGATATTGTTATGTAGTCTTTCCTGATACAGATCTACCAATGGCTCAAAGCAAGAATTATGGTTACAATACCACTAACAAAATTATACCGTTATTTGTTCATAATACTGTATTTACCATCTGCTTAATTCAGTTATTCAACATGGATTTGAGAATAAGAAAAATTACAAAAGCTAGGAAGTTGGAAGATTTGTATATCCCACACACATCTAGTTATTTCTTGGGGACAGATCTTTCAATCTCCACCAGCTCCAATGCTGGGGATCTGGCACCTGAGTAGGATTAGCCCCTTTTATTCAAAATAAACTGCTAAATTACCCTTGTATTTTCTGGTGAGGTTTCTAATAGCAAATGAATTGTCCAAAGAACTTGTAACTCCCACTAGCAGTAGTAGTAGTACTAGTACTAGTAGTAGCAGTAGCAGCTGCTGTTCTTAGGGCCTAAATCTAAACACATGAAATCACTTGGACATCTTTTATTTTGTCATCCTTGCTCTTAAATGCACAAAGGACACGGAATATTAATGGAGGGGAGGGTGTAAACATGTTAACAGTAATACAGATTCATTTTCAAAAAAGAAATATACTCCTTACCTCCAATTTTTCAACTGGTGAAAATTCAACTAAGATAATTCGTCCAGTTTGACACGACAAAATCCACGGTCAAAAACTTGAAGAAAAGGCTGAAGACAGTGTCCTGAAAAATAAAAGGCTAATGAGGTAAGATTCAAACTGTGAAAGCTTTAAATAGAACAGTGTGAGCAAGTGATATAGTGTATGAATAAAAGGTCATGAAAAAGCAGGCAGCCATTTTACTACATGAAATTTCAGTGAATGAAATTTATGTTTAATTGATACTAAGAGAAAGTTTTCCTGACTGCCTGAGCCAGCCTGCTCCTCTCTCGTCACCTCGAGTGCCTAAGGTAGAGCGTTACAACAGCAGAGGGGACGAACAAAGCTTTCCTGAGATTTTAGCTTTAGAGAAAGCTACCAAGAGGAGCTTTAGCTGCATCCCTGGAAAACCATCAGGAGTCCCTGCAGCTTCCCAAGATGTACTAGTCATTAAAATTTAATGAATTTGATTGCAAAACTGTGCTGAGGCCCTTTTAGGGCCATAGGTCTTTAAAATTTAAAGGACTCCATGGTGAGTCTGATTTAGTCTCTGGTAAAATAGAGGAACTTCTTAAAATTCCCATACCCCAAGTAAGCACCACACCCGCACCGCAAGCCCACAATAATGAAGAGAGTATACAATCTTTTCTTCTGGTTTTTTGTTTGTTTGTTTTTCCCTGCTACCCTACCTTTTCTCAATAGGATTGGAACTGTTTACTCAGGATTGGAAGACCTTCCCCATGACCCAACCCACAAAAATTACTAATCTAACATTCAGGAATAGCTTTAACTTCTTCAAGAATCACTTTATCATAAGCCTTAATAAAACAATAGAGTTATACATTTAACAATTCAATAAATGACTACATATTTCAAGTTAACCAAATAGCTCTTGTGAATGAGAAAGCAGTTTGTCCATACATAAATATTTCAGCTAATAGCAAAAGTGACCAAATTGAACAATCACAATTTTGCAACCTTTAATTACATAACTAATTCATGCACCAGTAATCAATGGATGGTAAAAGCATTAGGTAAAAGGTTGGGCTTCACAAAGGGATCAAACTGTCACCACTTGAACCCTCTGATGAATCTTCACAATACTTAAGGTGAAATGACCAGATATGTGCCTCCAGATGTGATGTAATATGAAGTGACCACAAGCACTCTTGCCCACCCCTCCAAGAAAATATATTCTGAACCTAATTAAGCATATAGATCTAATTTCCGGTCCATATGAAATAAGAGGATAAAGAAACAAGTTAAATACCTCACCAGAATGGCATAGTCTGAGGATGAAAAAAAGCAGACAGGATTGTTATAAATTATAAGAGAATTAAGAGACTTAAGGGGTATAACCAAATACAATGAGCAGATCCTGTTGCAAACAAACCAACTATCAAAAAAAGAATTTTTTTTAGACAATTAGGGAAATTTAAGGATGGACTAAGTACAGGTGACCCTTGAACAGCACAGGTTTGAATTATGTGGGTCTACTTATATGTGGATTTTTTTCAATTAAAAAAAAAAGTTACATCAAGTGTGCCTGCCTCTCCTTCCACCTCCTCCCCTTTTTCTGCCTCTGCCATGCCTGAGACAGCAAGACCAACCCCACCTCTTCCTCCACCTCCTCAGCCTCTTCAACATGAAGATGACAACGATGAAGACCTTTATGATGATCTACTTCCACTTAATGAGTAGTAAATATATTTTTCTATTTTAACATTTTTTCTCTAGCTTACTTTATTGTAAGAATACAGTAATATATGTAACATACAAAATATGTTAATTGTTTATATTACTGATAAGAATTCTGTTCAACAGTAGGCTATTAGTAGTTAAGTTTTGGGGGAGTCAGAAGTGGCACATTGGCTAGGCACAGTAGCTCACGCCTGTAATCCTAGTACTTTGGGAAGGCAAGGCGGGAGGATCCCTTGATCCCAGGAGTTCAAGACTGGCCTGGGCAACATGAGGAGACCCTATCTCCACAAAACAATATAAAAAAGTAGTCAGGTGTGGTGGTGCATGCTCATGGTCCCAGCTACTCAGGAAGCTGAGGTGGAAGGATCACTTGAGCCCAGGGGATTGAGGCTGCAGTGAGCCATGATCATGCCACTGCACTCCAGCCTGGGGGACAGAGTGAGACCCTGTCTCAAAACAACGACAACAACAACAAAAGTTCAGGTGGATTTTTGACTCTGCAGGCAGTCAGCACTCCTAACTTCGGCTTTGTTCATGGGTCAACTGTATTGTATGTGCTATTAAGAACTGTATTGTATGTGCTGTGTAAGATAATAACATTGTAGCTACGTAAGAAAATGTGTTGTTTTAGAGATGTTACATTATTGGGGAGTGAAATTATGTCTTGGCTATGCCTTAAATTCTTGGAAAAAAGAGGAGTAAGGAGATGAAACTAGTATGGTAAAACGTACATAACTGTAGCATCAGAGGTTCATTGGACCTTTCATTTGTGTACATTTAGAAATGTTCAAATAAAACGTTCAAATGTCAAGTACCTACAAATAAACAAGGGTATTTGACATTCACAGGCCTAACGTAAGATAATTGTTCAAGGCTATCATTACAAGTGAGTAGCAAGGATGTTGCTGGATGCTGAAAACAATGATTTGAAAATGAGATATGAGGGCGGTTCAGAAGCAGAATCACCACTAGAAGTATAGGAGCATTGACTATTGCTGGGAAAGAAGTACAAGGCAGATAAGCTTTTTGCCCTTCTTAAGATTCAGAAGGATAAGGCAAACAAGACTGGCTAGGATTTCATCAAGAGTGACTGGAGAGGCAACAAAGGAAGCCTTGAGTGCCAAGAAAGACAGCAAATGAACTGGAAAGCAAAGATGCATCTCTTTTAGAACTGGAAAAATTGAGACATGTCTAAAAAGAGAGAAACGGACTATATGTGTAGGGATGAGAAAGGACTAGTGACACAGCAAGCTTTCTAACAGGGCAGAGAGGTTGGCAAATTCCAGAGCTGGTGGTACCATGTTCTAGAAATGGGGTGGGAGGCGGTGAGGATGAGACATGAAGGAGTAATCTCCCAATTGTCTCAATCTTCAGGACATGAGTCATGGGGTCAGGATATTATATGACTTACAGAAAGAAGAAAGCATAACATGATAAAACTGGGAAGTCAGTGAGCATCTGCAGACAAGAGTTACCTGGCCATTATAGCTGAAACACAATGTTGTAATAGTAATAGACAAAGAACATACGCCATTCACCAGGTGTGGGACTACAGATGAGTTACTTAACCTCTTAGGCCCGGTTTCCTAATCCTTTGCTTAATATCACACCTATCATATACTTACCTCACAAGGCTGCTGTGGGTTATTAATTTACATAGAAGGAAAAAAGTTTGTAAAGCACAATGTTCATTGATTAGGTTGTTTGAGGGTTCTCATATGGCAGAAATCTAGGAATCTCAGCAGAATTGCCTTTTTTTTTCCTATTTCACAAGGGCAGATATATATTATACCTACATATAGGTATGCTAAGACAGAAGTTGTGATTGCAAAAGTGTAACTAGGAAAGTATTCTCTTCCATGAGAGGAGAAAACTTTAGTTGATATTATGCATCCTAATTTCAATAGCAGTTAAGAGGGATTTCATATTTTGAGTCATTCCAGATGTAGCTGAAATTTAAATAAACCTGTCCATTGTCAAGGTCTAGCAATTGACCAAGGTTGAAGAGACTTAAAATATTGCTGAGTGTTTAGGAAACAATTTACTTATATTTACGCACATACAATGTAATCTTTCAATTAAAAATGTATATAATTATACAAGTGAGTACAGCTATATAAAACAAAGCTTAAACAGAACTAGGGCTGAGTCTGAAGTCTTAGAGAAAATGACAGTCTTTGCCACTTCTAAGAAAATCCTGCCCATAAAGAGCCAACAAAGCACCTCCCTATCTGAAGGCAAGGAATAGGGTTGGTCAAAATATAAGAAATGCCTTTCTTAAAAGTGTCAAAGAGCCAAAACAGAAGGACAAAAGGGAAAATCCTCTTCACCCACTTTCGGGTTGGGACCCTGAAGGGCTGCACCTTAGAAATAAGGGTGAACCACAATGAATCAATTCATACACTGAATGCGATGTGGCCTTGAGTCATCTGGTTGGCCCAGGAAGGTCTCTCTAAAGCTGAGATTTGATTAAGCAACTCTGGATTTTCTGGATTCCCTTAAGCAGATGTACACACACACACATACACTCCTTTCTGAAAAACTATCATCCTTGGTCTCAAATGATTTTTCAAATAATTTTTCAAATACAATGCCCAGCATGCAATTAAAGACAATCAGGCACACGAGGAAACATGATAAGATGATCAGAACAGACTCAGAAGGACTCCAAGTATTGGAATTATCAGACATGGATTTTAAATTATGCTTGCTATGTTCAAGGAGATGAAAGCCAAACTTAAAAATCTCAGCAATGACCTAGAAATCATAAAATGTGACACAGCAGAATTTGGGTGTTTTTGAGACCGGGTCTCGCTCTGTCACCCAGGCTGGAATGCGGTGGCGTGATCACGGCTCACTGCAGCCTTGACCTCTGGGGCTCAGGTGATCTTCCCACCTCAGTCTCCTGAGTAGCTGAGACTATAGGCATGCACCAGCATGCCCAGCTAATTTTTGTATTTTTTTTTGTAGAGATGGGGTTTTGCCATGTTGCCCGGGCTACACAGCAGATTTTTAAAAGAAGCAAAGAATAATTTTATTACTGAGAAATGCAAAAACCGAAATTAAGAATTCAATAAACAGGTCTAACAGCCAATAGACACTGTTGAGACAGTGAACCAAAAGATAGGTCGGGGGAAAATAAAACGCTCAGAATGAAGAGAGGGTAAGAAACATGCAAGATACAGTGAGAAAGGTCTAATATCCAAGAGTTAATCAGAATCCCAGAAGGAAAAGAGACAGAATGGGGCAGAGGCAATATTTGAATAAATGTTCCAAAAATTATGAAACCTGTCAAACCACATGTGTAACAATCTCAATGAATTCCCACCAGACAAAGGAAAGTTTTAAAGCATCCTGATGGAGGGGCAGCAGGGGCAGGGGTGGGGAGATTACTTTCAAAGAAGCAACAGTTAGATTGATAGCTTAATTTTCAACAACAAAAATGGCAGCTAAAAGACTGTGTATCTCCAAGGAGCATGAAGAAAACAACTGCCAACCTAGTATTCCACTGAGGAGAAAATATCCTTCAAGAAAAAAATTAAAATACAGGCTCAGACAAATAAACACAGAGTTCATCTCCAGCAAACCCTCACTAAGAATGAAGCAAAAGAAAACTGCCTCAAGATGGAAGGTCACAGATAGAGAGAGGAATGAAGACCCATGAAGTTCAAATAAGCATGTGAAATCTAAACGAATATTGACTGTATAAAATAATGTCTTGTAAGGTTTAAAATACATACAGAAAATTAAATTACAGGACAACAATATGTATGTCACAAGGTAGGTAAATGGAACTAAGGTGCTTTAATATTCTTGCTTCAACTAGGAGGAAGGTAGAAGTAAGTATCAGTTAACACTAGACTTTGGTAAGTGAAGAATACATGCTATAAATGCTAGGGTAATCACAAAAAGAATAAAAATGAATAAGTGATATCTGAAGTAATAAAGGAAAAAGATATAAAAATAGTCAAATAAAAGACAAGGGGAAAAAGAAATACAGAGCTAGTAGAATAAAAATGCAATGCTGTACTTAACCCCAAAATGTCAATAATTATATTAAGTATAAATGAATCAAATGTTTCAAAAAAGAACAATTATCAGATTGGGTTAAAAAAAACATCTACAAATATATGTTGCTTTCAAGAGCCCCATCTAAAACTTAAGAATACAGAAAGGTTAAAAGTAAAAGGATAAACATATATCATGCAAACATTAGCTAAAATAAAGATGGTATTGCTATATTAAAGATGGTGTTGCTATATTAGTTTCAGACAAAATAGAATCAAAGAAAAAGGATCACTAGAGTTAAAAAGAGTCCCTTCATAGTCATAAAATGCTTAGTTCACCAGAACAATATAACGAACTAAATTTGTATGCAGTTGATAACATGGACTCAAATTATATATAAAGCAAAGGTTGACAAAACTTCTCGGAGAATTAGACATGCATTTAGTATCTCAGGGGCAAATTTTAAGACATCTCTTGGCTGGGTGTGGTGGTTCATGCCTGCAATCCTAGCACTTTGGGAGGCTGAGGCAGGCGAATCATTTGAGGTTCGAGACCAGTCTGGTCAACATGGTGAAACCCCGTCTCTACTAAAAATACAAAAATTACAAAAATTAGCCAGGTGTGGTGGCACGTGCCTGTAGTCCCAGCTACATGGGAGGCTGAGGCAGGAGAATTGCTTGAATCCGGGAGGCAGGGGTTGCAGTGAGCTGAGATCGCACCACTGTACACTCCAGCCTGGGCAACAGGGCAAGACTCCATCTCAAAAAAAAAAAAAAAAAAAGAAAGAAAGAAAGAAAAGATATCTCTCTCAGTAGTTAAAAGAATAAGCAGACCAAAAAAGTTAGTAGGGACAGAGATACAATACAATTACCAAACTTGATCAATGGACATATATAGAATGCTGTATCCAGTAACTGCAGAATATATGCTTTTCGAGTGCTTACATATTTGCAAAAACTGTCCACATGCTAAGCCATAAAGTAAGTCTCAGGGCATTTTAAAAGATTGAAATAACTCAAAGAAAGTTCTCTAAGGAAAATGTGTTAAAGCCAGAAACAAAATACAAAAAATACACAGTTAGAAAATTCTCATATTACTGGAAATTAAGAAATATACTTTAAAAAAACCCATGGATCAAAAAAGAAATTACAGTGGGAATTTTAAAATATTGTGAAATAATGAAAATATTACATCTCAAAAATGATGGGATGCAGGTAAAGCAATACTTGAAAATGAAATGTATAGCTTTAAATATGTATGTCAGGAAGGAAACAAGGGTTAAACACCTACCTACCCATCTCAAGAAGTTAGAAAGAAAAAGAGCAAAGTAATTCCTAAAAAGGTATATAAAATATACCTGAATATAAAAGCAGATATTAACAAAACAAACACTTGAAGAATACTATTAGTATTTTTAAAACTGCATCTGTAATTAAAAGCTTTCCCCACAAAGAAAATTCTAGGCCTAAATGGCTTCACTGCTAAAATCTATCATGCATTTAAAGAAAAAATAAAACCAAACTTAACCTAAACTCTTCCAGAGAATCAAAAAGCGCGTATCTTCCTTAGCTCATTTTACAAGGCTACTAAAGCCTGACAAGGACAGTACAAGAAAAACAAAATTTCAGGCCAATCCCACTCACGAACAAAGATCTAAAATTCCAAAGTAAAATTAGAGGAAAATGTGATGTTGACCATGCTAGGTTTATTTCTGGAATGCAGTTTATTTAGCATTAGGAAATCAATCAATATAATTTGACTTGAGGAATATCCTATAGTTATATTAACAATAGGAAAAACATTTGATAAAATCCAGTATCTATTCATGATGTAAGCTCCTAACAAACTAAGGACAGAATGAAACTTCCTTAATCTGATGATAGCTAGAAGAAAATTAAAGTAAACATCATATTTAATGGAGAAATGTTCAAAGTTTTCCTTTCAAGAAAGGAAACAAGACAATAGCGCCACTATTACTACTTCTATTCCGCATTATAATAGAAATACTAGCCAGTACAGTAAGATAAGAAACAAAAGTATAACATTTCGAAAGGAAGAAACAAGACTTTATTTGCAGATAAGAAGATTGAATACATAGTAAAAGATCAAATACATACTCTAAAGATATATGACTAAAAGTTTAGCAAAATTGTTAGATACAAGGTCAGTATAAAGATATAAACAAAATAATGGCTATAAACATTTACAATATCAAAAAATATCAAATATCTACAAATAAAACTCTCAAAAGTTGTGAACAATCTTCTGGAGAAAATCACAACCATTACTGAAAGAAATTAAAGACCTAAATAAATGGAGTAATGTATCATGTTCATGAATTAGAAAATGATAAAGATGTCAATTCTTCCCAAATTGATCTCTAGATTCCATGCAGTTCCAATCAGAGTAGCAACAGGTTTTGTGGGTGTGTGTGGAAAATGACAAGATGATATTAAAATCAAAGAAATGTGCAAAGGGCCAAGAATAGCGAAGATGCTTTCGAAGGACAATGTGGAAGAACTTGTTCTACTAGATACCAAGTTTTATGATAAAACTATAATAAACAAGACAATGTGGCATCAGTACAAGTAGAGACAAACAGACCAAAGGAACAGAACAGAAAGCACAGAAACAGAACCACAGATATATGGACATTTGATTCCTGACAATAGCAGGGAAATGGTGTGCTGGGAAAATTAGCTATCCATATAGGAAAAAACAGCATTATCCCCTACCTCACACAAAATACAAAAATCAATTTCAGGTATATGCTAGATCTATATGTGAAAGCCAAAACAATAAAGCTTCTAGATGAGAGAATACCTTGGAGGTAATCTTATGAGAATACCATGAAATAGAAAAAGCATGCCACACAGTGGGAGAAGATATTTACAACCAGCAAGGGCTCATTTCCAGCATATAGTAAAAAACTCCTACAAATCGGCAAGTCAAAAAGACAAGGAAGTACATGACACATTTTTGAAGGAATTCCGCCCAAAATAGTCATGAAAGCACAAACCTGTTACCTGGAAGATTTAGTTAAAAATACTAACATTCTCCCTGAGATTTAGAGAATATTAACTTTTAACTACATATTAATATTAAAAAAAAATTTAACTGCTCATATTTCAATAAACCAGTTCTCCCATTCCTTATCCAATCTAAACTGTAAAAGAAATAATTACTCTTGAAAAGTCCTGTTGAAGAAATTTTTGCCTACTCCAAGGTCACAAAGACATTCTCCACAAACTGAGATCTACCTACATATCCCTCAACAATAATATATAATGATCTATTCATACAGTGGAATAGTATACAGTAATGAGAACGAACAGTCTACAACTACATACAATATAAATACATCTCAAATTCACAATGTTGCATAAAAGAAGTCAGAGACAAAAGAGTCCATTTAGATAAAGTACAAAAGTAGGCAAAACTAATCTGTGGTGTTAAAAGTTAGGAAAATATGCAGGGATGGGGGTGGAGGGGGGTAAGGTAGTAAGAATTTCTTGATCTGGGTGCTAGTACACAAGTGTGCTCAGTTGGTGAAAATTCACTGAGTTGTTCACTACCGTACTTTCTGTGTACTTTCTGCATATTAAGCTTCAGTAAGAGGTTTTTTTTTTTTTTTAACTGTAAAGGAGTACATTTTTCAAAATTGTTTAGAGAATATGAGAACAAAAAAGTTTGAAGTTCATTGCTTCAGGGTAAAGCACAAAAATCAGATAATCAAATTTTAAAAAGCAATATACTAATTACCAAAAATATACAACAGGTGTCAAACCAACTAGTGACTCTCAAACTTACAGTAATATTGGTTTGAAACTATTTGAACCCAATTGATAAACTGACTTATATCTAGACTTAGTGACTAGTGTTGATTCATAAAGATTTCAGATAAGCAACTTGATCTTGTAGGTTTTTGTTAAACGAGAGGGTTTTTACATCTTAGAAGTTAACTAACAACTAGATTTACACATCTAGTCAAACTCCCTAATTTTACAAATGAAGAAACCGAGGTCTTTTGAAGTTGAGTGATTTCTTCAAGGTCATAAGAAGCTCTGAATATGTCTAAACAATTCAAATTATTTAATTAAGTTCACCTCCTCCCAATTTTCTGTAACTTCTAGGGGATTTCCACCTACCAAGAGAGTTTGTTTACTGGCAGTGTCTCTCAATACCCACTATAGTCAACTGAAACATTTTTATCCAAACAACTCAAAATTAATTTCTTTGCCATCCATGACTAATAACCAAATGCTATTTCTGTGGCATAAAAGACTTTGTAAAAGTAAAGTTCATGATGTGCAGCCTAACAGATAACTTGCTGTTTACACTAAATGATGACTTTGACATCAAACTGAAGGCATGTGTGAAAAGTTAGAGTAACAATGGCACCTGTTACGTATGGTATCCCTGAAAAAAAACAAAAAGACTCGATTGTTGCCACAAATCAAAACCAAGGATTTTCTAAAAGTGCATATAAACAAATGTTCTAAATTACTGAAATTATACTATTAATTTATTAAATCAATCATAACTATGATGAGTACTAAAAAATTAAATTCTCCAATTCATTTCAATTAGCTTCTATATCCAAGAAGTATGCTTAACACTTTTAATAGGAAGAATGACCTGTCATTTTGAAATCAAATCCATCAAAAGTGAATAGTGCATAAAATAACTCATTTAGTCCCATGAAAACACAGTTTTAAATCATAAAAATGCTTTAGCCTACACTCCATCACCATAGTGTTCTTTCCACTGTAATAGGACTCTCTCCTTTTATTTCAACCTATAAAGTTCAGTGCCAAGATAAATCCCTGGACTTGCCATCCCTAGAGGAAACACCTAGCCTTCGAGTATGTGCAGAAAACTTAAAACTAAAACAGAAAATGGTTTTATAGCCACAGAAATCTATTCACTAAAGAACTGGAGGTCTCCATGATATAAAAACAAATAATTAAAAATGACTTAACAACTAAGTGCAACATGGTATCCTGGAACAGCAAAAGGACATTAGTGAGATTCTGGTAAAATCGAGTAAAATCTACAGTCTCGCTAACGATAATGTACCAATGTTAATGTCTTAGTTTAGACAAATGTACCAGGATTATATATACTTGGGTGAAGAGTATATGGGAATTCTGTACAATCTTTGCAACTTCATTGTAAGTCTAAAATTATTCCAAAATAAAAAGCTTATTTAAAAAGAAATGACTTAGCAAAAACTACTAAAAGTTGAGAAATTTGTACCTCAATTCTGACTCAATTAAATGCCCACAGTCAATATCTTTCTTCAAATGATGATCTCCATCAACACAAGGCCTAAATGGGGAAATGGAGTGGGTTCACAGAAGAATGCTATTTCTCCAACATTAAAAAATAAAATAACCCCCCCTAAACCCCTTAAAAAATACTTCAGGCAGGAATGAAAAGTCTGAAACCATTCCTCAGTAGAAAGGAAAGAGAAGAATCCTATTTAGTGCAAAATATGTGGGCAGTGGACAGCCAAGCAGACAAAGGTATTCTAGAGATCTTAGACCAGTCAAGCTGAATAATTAAAAAATACGTAACATTTCTTATGCACTCACTTATGGGTCAGGTGCTATTTTAAACGCTACACATGTACTAACACATTTAATCCTCTCAAGAACCCCAAAAGGGAGGCACTACTTTTATCTACATTTTACAGATGAGAAGTTCTGTAAGTAATGGAACAGAGATTTGAAGATAAGCACTCTGAGTGGACAGTCCATGCGCTTAACCACTATACTATACAGCCTTTTGAGGAGCCAAGCCAGAAAAAAGCTACTGCCTTCTAGAGACCAGTCTCCACTACTTACCCTCAGCCTCCACCAGAGGAGAGAGTTCTCTTCCCAAGGCTTGACGGTCCTTGCTAGGACTGCAAAGGAAGATAGCCCTACTGCTGTATCTGCAAGATTGTGTTCATAATCTTTCAGTACTTGATGTACTCAGTGCATGTTCCTGCTGAGACACTGTTACACATAAAAGTTAGTTTTTATAATACTATCAGTATTCAAATTCAGATATGTTGGGCTGGCTTGGGAATCTGAACACTATTATGTGACATTTTTCTGTGGGAAAATGGCGCTGCTTAAAAAAAAGTCTTACCAATGGATCATTAGAAATTGAGGCTCCCCCTGCACAGACTCTAGCCTTTAGATACCAAGATAATTGTATTTTAATAAAGACATTGCAATTACTCAAATAATCTAGTTTTGCTCAAACATCAAAAAGGCATAGTTCTTTATACCTAACAAAATGAATGGTATTACTGAAAAAAATAAGCTTAATATTCTATGAATTTCCTGCACTATGGCCAATTGCGGATGTACCCAGCAGTTAACATACTGCTCTCTCCCTGAACCTCTCAAATAAACTCTGCATTAAAAAATTGCTACCAGGTAAACAAATATATCTTTCATGCCCACACCCCAGAACAGAAGGCGTATCATCTTTGAAAGTAGCTGAAGTAATAACAGTAATAGTAGTAATGATGACGACAACGTAATAATAAGAACTAACTCTTTTTGAGTATTCACCATTGCTAGGCATGTTTTAAATACGATACATCCTCTGGCTCATTTAATCCTTATATGAGGTAGGTACCACATTATCCCTTCAAAAATGAGGGAACGGGTCAGAGATTAAGTAATTTGCCCACGAACACAGAGCTAGTTAGTGTCAGATCTGAACATCTGAGCATTTTACCCCAGAGATCATATTTTTAACCTCTGCACTCTGTGTGTAATTAAATAACTTGGTAAAGTCTTAAAATGAACACAGCGTGCTTACTGACAGTCATTTTTCAAACGAAAGAGTGGTTTGGAAACCAAAAAAAAAAAAAACCCATCTTGCCCTTTATTAGGAGTATTTCCTTCAACCAAGATAAGACTGAACACATTTATGGAAAACAAATTTAAAATATACTTAGCTTTGTTTTTATCACCTTCAAATCCTTCACTTAATTGTCTGAACATCACAAACAGTGGTAACAGTATGTAACCTCAACACGCTAACACTTTATTTTAAAATCTTGAAGTAAAACAAACACACTGTCCCATGTTTACACTAAATAAACGAGGGTAAAATAACGCAAGAGGTCCAATACCTTTGAAAAGTTTCAAATCAGCAGTAATTCATGGTGGGAACAAGATATTCCTTTTATGAAAAACCAAAACTATGCTCTTTCAGCAAAACTGCAAGATTTGCCTGCTTTAATGACAATATTAGGCTGAGATGGACTAACTTAAATTTTTATTTCAAAACATGTGCCTAAATTTAGAAATTCTTCATTGACAATCTAAAAAGCCTATCAGTTTATCTCCCACAAGAGCCATCTGATCCACATAAATCTAATTCCGGACAGCTAAAGGTGTACTATTAATACCTACCATTTCAGTGAATAATTAACAAAAAGCAGGCAACCCTCAACAATTTCTGGAGCACAAGCTGATTTTTAAAATCATCTATTTGAAACTCAGACTTTGCCTTTCCAGGAGACAATGATCAATATGCTAGGTTTCCAAGCCAGCTCACAAAAGCCTAAATGTCCAAAAGGTTACAGAAGTATAACAAAACACAGAACCTGTGTGGGCAATGTTTCTACAGGAAAATCAATTTAGCATTCCAGCTTAGGATAACAGCAACTACTCCTGACCCATTTAGCCCTGGAGGTAGAAAAAGGAAATCTTCCCTCCCATAACTGGAAGTCTGAGCTTCCCTAGGACCACAGACCTCGGCTTCCACTATGAAGGAGGGCAAAAAGGCTGAGCTTGGGTGGGAGGAGATCCAGGGATGAGGAAGGCAAGACCAACTGGGAAAGAAGGATGGGGGGGTTGGGGATGGCAGCTGAAAGGAGTGAGGAAACAGTGCGAAGACGGCGGGCTGCTGAAGAGGATGAGTGTACAGTGCCTGTTCCTGCAGCACGTGGGCTTTTACCAACTTTCCTCCTTGGTGCTTAAGGAGAGGAAAGAAGAGGAGAAACCATTGGAGGGTCTTGACGGTGCCTGCCTCACTCTGGCTATTCTCATCCTCCTTTTCAAGAAAGAACAGGGTGGGTTAAGAGGTCTTATCCACATCCCTCTTGACCTAGAGCACGGGAACGTGGAGAAGGGACTTGGAGGAGTTTTGGTGCCTTCCTTGTTAGCAGCCACCCTATCAAAGACTTCAGTGTCAATGGAAAACTAAAGGTGCCAGGTAAATGGCAGGAACAGCATCAGAAGGAGAGGATGGAAAGTAGAGAAATTTGAAGCAGGGAGGGAAGTAGGATGTTAGAGTTGGACAAATAGAACTGTCCATGAATTAAACTATAATAAATGTTCTTATTTAGGATTAATTCAGTTTGATAGTTCCAAATATTTCATCAGGTCCGTTTCACTTTTAGAGAAATAAATATTTGTGGCCATGGTAATAATTTGAGGTTTACTATATAGAAGGTATGAAAATAAACTTATAAGTAGATATGAGGCAATTTCCTGGTGTTTTATCTTTATACGGTGGCAATATAAATCATTTCAGAAAGGCTTTATTTACTTGGTAAGCATTCAGTTACATTATCATTTGTTGATTTTTTTCACCCTAATAAATAGCCCAAATACCATGAGTAATTATTTTCACAAGTAAGGAAGTATATTTTATTTAACTCTTTCTTGGGAGTACAACTATATTTAAAAACTTATTCAGACCACAGATTGCCCATCAAGATGCCAAGGGATTATTTAAAACAGTCTCAAAAGCCACATAATACACACACATGCTGATGTGTACTGAGGAACACAGGACTTCTTTTTCTGTTTCCATGAAGACAGGACTATTTAACTGAAGGCCCCCAAACAATGTACTTCTTAAAAGATGAAGCAGCAAACCCCAAATTTCAAAGCGTTTCTAGAACTTTCAGCCAGAGATAATTAACTAGGCAGCTAAACCTGACCAAATGACTTGGTGGAGGATGACTACCAGACATTTAGTATCTTTTTCTCCTTTTTTTCTGATTTCTGTGGCTGTTTTTCCACTTCAGCTCTACTCAGATGTGGAGCCCTTCTCTTGAGCAGGCTCTGCAGCACATAAGAAATGCAACAGCAGAGACCAGTGGGAGATAAAAGTGACCACTGGCAAGATGTTCCTGCTGTTTCATCAACACCTCAGATACTGCCTGGGAACCTGTTAAGGTCTTTCATTCCCTTGCCCCATAGCAGATTATGGTGGATCCCAGAAGAGCTGCCGTCTTTTCTGCAAATCATGAATAGGGTCCAAAACCTTTGTATCAAATTATTAAAGAGAAGAAAAACAGGGTCAGCTGTCAAGTACTCCACTTGCTGGAGAAGGCAGGGATGTGTATGTGTACCTCCAAACTCTGATAAAGCAAATTCAAACCCCTACAGATAGTTGCCATTTAATAATGTAATTTGAAATACTATTCAGGACCAGAATAAACAAAATATTTGTTCTTTGAAGTATCTTGGGCATGCTGACACAAGAGGCAAAGTTACTGAAAATATCTGAATTTCAGAAAGGTCACTACCAGCTATTAGGAATCTCTTTACAGATCAGCAGACTTCTAGCTCAAATGTTACCTCTCGCTAGAAAATGGATGCATCTGAAAAGAAAAAAAAACCTTGAGATTATCTGGAGCCAAGGACACTGAAAGCTTTCAAGATTACCAACAGAACTGAAAGGTTTCTTTGTAACACAAATTTCCATTTTCATAAAATTTGTATCAGTCAGCACAAAAACTTATGCAGAGTATGGTGAAAGAACACACGCTCTAGAATCAGACCTACATGAGTTTGAGTTCTAGCTCTGCAATTTACCAGCTATATAATCTCCTCAGGGAAGTCGCCAAAGAATACTGGAGGTTAGTATTGTTCTGTGCAATTGGGATAACATTATCTTTAGCATAGGGTAGCTGTGAGGATTTCCAGTGCCTGAATATAATCGACGTTAGCTCTGTTTGCTCCAATAAACTGTACACAATGTGGTATCTATAATTGAGGAGAAGACTCCTTCACATAAACATATGGAAGAAAATTCAGGGTGATTGAATGCAGATTATGTTCTTTCAGATGTGAACATGAAAATCACATATTTAATATTTACCTTCACTGAAGTCTAACTTTCCCTTGATTAAGCCAGTTGTAAGCAAGTGGGGGCGGGGGCTGTCCCTACGGTTGTAAAGATTCGTATTACACACTGACTAAAAAGCATGTATATGTATGTGCCTGTATTCTTCCGGTGTTCATAAAAACACACCATCACAAAACTTACCATGGGTGATGAGGCCCTTTATAATTTAACACTGTGCAAAATTAAACTCTCACCTCAAAAAAACCTTTCTTCTTCCACGTGTTCTTGTATACTACTGCAAATCACTGCTAAAGCAAAGAAAAAAGTAAATTCTCTTATCCTTTCAAAATGAAAAAGTGCGCAAAGAAAGCTCAGTCTGCCAAACTGCTCCCTTTTCTCATTCATTCTTGTTCTTTTAGAAACCAGAAGTAAATATACTGTATGCCAAAATGACTGCCTGATTGACAAACGTCACTGAAGAAACACATCGAACTGACAAGCCCGGTCTGGACCAAAGGTGGCAAGTTTTCTTAAATAATTTAAATAAGTTACATTTCAGTAGAAACAGAAGGCTTTACACTTTAACACATTAACAGTGTTAATTTTAACACATTAACAAACTTTGGATTTTTTTATGCAGCTTACTTTATGCCTCACCTGTCCCTCACCCTTCAAATCCTGCTTTTAAGCACTTTATGAGATGGCACACGGTAGTAAACTACAGAACTCCAACTGGGAATAACTCTAATCTGTTGTTGGACCTCAGAGGACTGCTTGTGTGATCTTTAAAGGAAAGCAGTGTTTTCTCCTTACTCAACGCCTACCAACAGTCATCTGTAAACCTCCTCTCCAACAATTCTTACTATACTGCTACTAACCTTCACATCTCTCAACACCCTCAACGGCCCCCACGCTGGTGCTGCTAGTCCTCATCCTCAAACACCTTCCTGGGGGCTTAAAGCCGGTTCACAGAGGCTCACTCTCCGCAATGCCTAGGGTCCGGCGAGGAAGGGCATCGTCCCCTCCGTTTGGGGGACCAAGGCCAACCAAGTCGACACCCCACCCCAGCCACTCCCTCTCCCCTCGGCCTCTCGGGGCGTCTGGGGCGGGCGCGGACGCGCCAGGCCCTGCGCAAACCTCCGGCAGCCCCGCAGTTCCCGCTGTCAGCAGCAGTCCCGGGCCGGGCTGAGTCCCCGGGACACCCGCAGTTGCGCACACGCCCACCGTCTCAGGCACAGGGTCACTGGGACGATCCCGGGGGCGCCCCCGACGTCCCCGCTCGGGCAGGTGCCGGGCCTCCCCGCGGACACTCACCAGGCGGCTGCTGCTCTCTGGCCGCCGCCGCCGCCGCCTCGCCCTCACGCCCGTCGCCTGCTCCCGCGGGGGGTCCGGGCCGGCGCCGCTTCCCCGCCCGAACCCCCAGGGTACGCGCCGTGCGGGGCCGGGATCCGGTGTGAGCCGCCGCCGCCGCCGCCCCCTTTCCTCCCTCCTCCCTCAGTGCGTCCCTCCCACCGAGGCCCGCCTCGTATTTCCTAGATCCGGTCTGAGCGAGAGCTTGGCAAGCAAGCTCTGGCTTCAGGGCTTCCGTCGGGCGCCGTCGCTCGCCAGGCACAAAGATGGCGCCGCCGGGTACCGCCAAGGGCGATCTCGCGATGCTTCCCGCACAGGAACAGGAGGGCGGGGTCCCAAAGGAAAGGTGATAAGTTAGGGAAGCCTGAGCAAACGCTTCCCATATCGGAAATGGGCAGTACCAGTTACCGAGGAAGTTACTGCGCCTGCGTGCGCGGGTAATGACGCATGCCCGGAACGGCCCCTAAAGTAGGACCTAGTTCTCCAGGTTTTACCTGTTTCCACTAGTGGCGCGGGGCGGGGTAATGAAACCCAGTCAAGAAACCCAGTAAAGGGCTTGGCAGGACCAGGCACCAAGTGAGAGGCGTCCCTTAAGGCTTGGTCATCCCTCAGGAGCCCGAATGGCCAACACACTTTTTGCGTCCCCGGGAGTCTTCCAACCCTTTGCTTGTCCTTATGGGTTGTGTCACCGAGTATTCTGTGCAAAGCCTCAGCTGCACCTTCTTCATCCTGTTATGGGTTCACATTATTAATCAAGAGCTTCTTGCTTTGTGCTTGCAGATGGCCTCACAGCTGGCAGCCACAGTCCTCCTGTTTCCCACATCACCATCTAACTTTCTCTTTCATTTTTGGTGCTACATGAGCCATCTGATACTAATAATTCTTTTTCCTATTTTATTTTTTCTTGCTCATTCATTCAAACGTGTGTTGTTCAGTTTCCTATGTGCCAGCTACTGAGGAAATGCTGTGATCTCAGGGAGCTATTGGTCTGGGATGGAGATGAATGAGAAAAAACAATGATGACACTTTAGCACAGTAAGTTCTATGACAGAAATGAGTACAGAGAGGAGTGACAGATATGGGGGGGAGGATATCATAAAATACATCAAAGAGGAAATTCCTTTTTTTTTTTTTTTTGAGACCGCGTCTCACTCTGTTGCCTAGGTTGGAGTGCAGTGGTGTGATCTCAGCTCACTCCAACCTCAGCCTCCCAGGTTCAAGTGATTCTCGTGCCTCAGCCTCCCGAGTAGCTGGGACTACAGGTGTGTGCCACCATGCCTAGCTGATTAGTTTTGGTAGAGACAGGGTTTCTCCTGTTGACCAGGCTGGTCTCGAACTCCTAACCTCAGGTGATCTGCCCACCTTGGCCTCCCAAAGTGCTGGGATTACAGATGGTGAGCCACCGCGCCCAGCCAAAGAGAAAATTCTTGAGCGGTGTCTGACGGGCATAGGATTTAGTCCAGTGAATCACTCAGGGTGATAGCAGGAAACAAACCACCCCAATTATTTCAACCAAGAGAATTTAATATCAAGAATTGATTATTAGGCAACTGATAAGGTCAGAGAGAACTCTTAATGTATCACAGAGGTAGCAACTGCAGGAAGCAGCTACTATGCCTAGAGCTAGGAGGAGGAAGGGAAGAGGTTGGGATTATTACAATTTAGATGTTTAGAGGAGTTGCCTTGTGGAGGTAAAACTCAGACCTCTGAGAAAGGAGCAGCATCTGCTGGTGCTTGTGTCTCTGAGTGGGGCTCAAAACGTTGTCTCTGCAAGTGTGGGGAAACTGCAAAGGATCCAACTGCTGCTATGGGAAGGAAGTTCTCATGTCCCTCTGGGAGCTTCCAATCTCCCTCTAGCCTGGGGATGAGAATGTGATACCTGGACTGGAGCTGAACTTGACCCACATCCTGAAGTAGAGCAGCTCCAGTGTCAAGAGCCACTCATTTTGGAAGCTGGATGTGGTCAGAAAGGGGGTCATTCACTCCTATCACACACCCCACATAGTGGGGCCCATCGTGCTGAAACATTTGTAGAAAACCTGCTTCAAGTTCAGGTTTTGGACCAAGCAGAGCAGCCCCAGCCAACTCACAAACCCATGAGTGAGAAATAAATGCTTATTGTAGCATGGCACTGAGACTTTTGCTTATTACGTGGCAAAAGTGGACTAATACAGCAGCTCTGTTCCAAAAAGTGAGCCACGGTTTAGTCTCCCTGTGTCTTCTTGCTCCACCATTCCTAGACTGTTGTCCTAGTCTACATGGTCCAGAATGGCTCAGCACGACGTCACATTTCAGTCATCAAGGGTGTGAAAGCCTACCCATTTCCTTTAAGGGCATGACCCAGAAGTTGTTACCATCAACTTATGTTCACAACCCATTGGCCAGAACTTAATCACGTTACTGCATCTACCTGCAAGGGAGACTGAAATGTGGTCTTATTCTGAGCAGTCCTGTAACTAGCTAAACATTCCATGACTTTGGAAAAAAACATTGAGGGGACAACCAGAAGCCCCATAAAATTATCAAAACCCAGACCTTATTTGAAGTTATATCTTGTCCTCTCTCCCAGTTGGATCCTACCACCGATGAGGAGCTTGGAGTCAAGGAAGCAGGTGTAACCCTTCTCTTTCCATCCCTTAGGCTTCTACTTCTCCTACCCCATCTTGCTAACCATAGCTGTATCTCCTCCAGGGATGAAGAGGATAGAAATGGAGGTGGCAAGGTGTTGCTTTACTGATTCTTTCATAAGATGGCTTTGTCCTCTCTGGACATGGCAAATGCGAAAATTGGCTCTTTGTTGATTTCTTCTGTGAGTTCTTCTTAGGGTCCCACTGGGAAGATTCAGGAGTACCTCTCAGAACACAAATGAAGCGCTTTCTTCCATCTAGCCTCTCTCTCCTCAGCCCTTTGTCTCTCTTACTTTTCAATGCTGCTGTAAGTCCTCTATTGGTTGTCAATGCCTTCTATGTGACTGGCATCCAAATGCTGGCTCTCATAGGGTGAGTATGATTGTTCAGGACCCGCTTCACTGCACATTTCTTAAATATGGACTCAATCCTTTTAAACTTCTCCTCAGCCCCTGTCAATTGTGGAATACCCACAGTTTCTTACTGCCAGTATCGCTTCACCAACTGGCAAGCCCTTTGGCAGGCACAAGCAAATGGCTCAAGCTATTTTGCCTTCTGAGACACTCACCTGATCCATGAGAAGTTCACATGTCCTTGCCATGCTGAACAACAGACATGCTGCCTTGTCATTGCTGCTCCAGCAAGTTTTCTGCCTTCAGAATTCTGACAAGAGGCAGTCTCAGTGTCTATACTGACATGGGCCTCCAAACTCCAGGGATACATAGCAGGCTGTCTCTAAAACTTTCTCTCCAGGTTGGACCTACAGATAGCTTCAGTTCAGTAACCAAGCATCTGGAGGGTGATATGTCTTGAAGACATTCTTAATCAGCTCTCATAGGCCACCTCACTCTCATTTTTCTCATTGGCTTCCCCTATTTCAATGGGAGAGAAAATGTACACCCCCTTGAAGGTAATAGCTAGTAAGCCTCTCCCTTGTAGTCTTCTCTTATTTAGGCTGGAGAAAGTGTCTGAGTGAGGTCATAGAACCGGTTTTGTCACCGCTTGGTGAGTCCTGTAGAGAAGTGCCTAGGAGCTCTCTTTGGAATGTGATAGTACTTAGTATGCATTCTTTTCACCTGTATCATCAGACACATCTTATGTACCATTTCAGATATTTTTAGCCTCACCTGTTGTATCAATATTCCATTGTCCTGTAACGAACCACTTCAAAACATAAATAGTCTAAAATAATAATCATGTTATTTGCTCATTATGCTGTGGATCAGCAAATTGGGGTGGGCTCAGCCAGGCAGTTTTTCTTCTGGTCTCACATGGGGTCACTCATGGTAAAAAGAATAGAGGCTATTCATGGGACCAACGACATTCAGTGTCACCCCCAACTCCACAAGGTATGGTCTAACAGCTAAAAAGTGAGCTGGGCCTTTCGTCGACCATTTCATTAGGCTGTCTGCTTCTACAGGATGAGGTCTATGATACCAGCAGTTCTTATTGCCATGTGCAACTCCTTTGCAGTAAAATGGGCCCATTGGTTTAAGGCAATACTTTGTGGGATACAATGTTACTAGATGGCCATTTGTAAACTCCTGAATGGTGGTGCTCATGGGGAAACTGTGGATAGGTAAGCCAAACTCATATTCAGAGTATGAATCAGTTCGGGCAAGAATGAACTGCATGCCCCACACCCCATGTGGAAGGGATCCAAAGTAATCAATCTGCCAAAGTGGCTGGTCTCCTTGAGAAATGATGCTGTACTGTGGGCTCAGTGTTGATCTCTGCTGCTGGTAGGTCGGGCCAGTAATAGCTAATTGAGCCTTGGTAAGAGGGAACTCTTGCTGGGCCTGAAGGGTAACACTGCATTCCATTGAGAGGATCCATTGCCCCTTTGCTTTCCCTTCTTATAGTGCAAGTCTAAGAGAAGCCTTGTCAGTGATGGACTACTCAGGCTGCTTGATGCCAGGCAATCTGAAGTTGTGGTGCCAACTGTTTATAGGCATTGTCTGAGACCTTGGGGTTAATTAGATATAACAATTCTTCTATGAAGGGGAGAAGTCCTATGGGAAGCTGAAATTGGGTGCAGCTTTTCTCTTTGGTAAAAGGGCAGATCCCTAGTTCCAATTAGCTTTTTGCCTGTAACCCAACATGAGTTCTCAGGATCACATTTAGACAAATCTGCTCTTTGTACTAAAATACCCTATTTAAATTATGTTAATGTTCTGTGTAGACCTCTTGATTGATTTTTACTTTGTGATTTAGTGATTCTCAATGAAAAAGGGGTTTCTCATAATCTAATTTTTTTCTGTATATTCTACCCCCTACTCTGCTTCCCACCTAACCTTCATTTAGTACTTGCCCCTGTACTGGCCAGTACCTTAAATAACAAGTGTCAGAATGCCTTTTGAGCTTGCTAGAAGAATTAAGAGCAACCTACTCTAATTTTCCCTATCATAAGCACAAGAAACAACTGAATTGAGCCCTCTTATACCAAGACACTGAAAGAGGGAATATAAAATTATTAATTAGTTCTATATCATGACTATAGTGGGGACTCTGTCTAAAAAGCAGCACCAACCCAAAGGTAGTGAACTGAGGGATAAAGGCAGAGACAGAAGAACTAGGTTTGGAGGATATCATTTGTACTCCTGCATCATGCAGTACTTAAAACCAGCCCTATCTTCTATACTATTTAGTTGCATGATCTCTTTTCTTTTTGCATAAGCCTGTTTGAGATACGTTTTCTGTCACTTGCAAAGAAAAGATTCTAAATGAATACATCATAAATGAATGAGCATAAGAAATGAATGGTTTGAATACTCAAGATCATGACTGAGTATAGGGAAGGCGATATGGTTTGGCTCTGTGTCCCCACCCAAATCTCATCTTGAATTGTACTCCTATAATTCCCATGTGTTGTGGGAGGGACCCAGTAGGAGATCATTGAATCATGAGGGTGGTTTCCCCCATACTGTATTCCTGATAGTGAATAAGTCTTACGAGATCTGATGGTGTGATAAGGGGAAACCGTTTCGCTTGGCTCTCATTCTCTCTCTTGCCGCCACCATGTGAGACGTGACTTTTACCTTCCACTATGATTGTGAGGCCTCCCCAGCCACATGGACCAGTAAGTCCAATAAACCTCTTTATTTTGTGAATTGCTCAGTCTTGGGTATCTCTTTATTAGCAGCATGGAAATTGACTAATACAGAAGGCAAAGTGACCAAAAATATTTATATTGTTTCACTAAAATGAATCCAATTTTTGCCTAGTGCTTAGGGCTCAACATGTAATAAATACTCAAGACATAAGTGCTCAATAAGCATGTGTTAAATTAATTGTAATTCTACAAAAGGAAACACACCTGGAGAACCTAAGGTGACACAGTGAGTGGACAGGGGCAGGATTTAAACCCCTCCCCACCAAAAGTAAATGATTTATGAATCAATACTGCTTACAAAATATCGTAGCCGAGAGTGTTCTTTGCTTTTGGGAAGACTATAGACTACCCTTCAATAAACATAAAAAATGGCTTGTTTTAGTAGCTTTTTTTCCTGATGGTCTTGAGGTTTTCCTGAACCACAGCGTTTCCTTTCCATAGTAAACATGTAATAGTACAAAGAGACATTTGACAGATGAAAATTGAGGTTAAGAGAATTGCCCAAGGTAATAGGTAACTGGTCCAGCCAAGATGGGAATTCAGCCCTTCCCTTCCCAAATGCAATGAGCTCTCTGCCAGGAACATCAGAAACAGTAAGTGTCATTTATTCATAGCCTTAGGGATTAATTCATCGTTCAACATACATTTATTGAGCCACATTCTGAGGATACCGAGATGAATAAGACAAAGTCCATGGCTTCAAGGTATTTGCAGCCTATTAGAAAGAATGTCACATAAACACATAAGCATAATGGAATGTAGCAAATGAAGCCATAGCTCATGCCTTTGGTGTTCTAGAAGCTATGGGTCTGGAGGAAGTGTTTGGGAGAGTGGGGGTTGGGAAAAGTTATGGGTGGGAGAGAGTTAGTTGTCTGCATTTGTCCTGAAGGAGGTCATGTGTAAACTCATAATAAAAATGAGTAAATATATGTCCAGTTATTATAAATAAAATAAATTCAAAATTAAGGTTTATTATTATTTCCATCTTGCTTAGGATAAATTATGTAAAGAATTTTTTAACATCTTTTTTTTTTTTTTTTTTTTTGAGACGGAGTCTTGCTCTGTCGCCCAGACTGGGGTGTAATGGCTCGATCTTAGCTCATTGCAACCTCTGCCTCCCGGGTTCAAGCGATCCTCCTGCTTCTGCCTCCTGAGTAGTTGGGATTACAGGCGTTAGCCATCATACCTGGCTAATTTTTGTGTTTTATTTGAGACGGGGTTTCGCCATGTTGGTCAGGCTGGTCTCGAACTCCTGACCTCAGGTGATCCACCCTCCTCGGCCTCCCAAAGTGCTGAGATTACAGGCATGAGCCACCACGCCCGGCTAACGTCTCCTTTTACTACTTAAAAAGATGATTTGCTTACTCCCACATCTCATGCTCTCAATCAGAGAGTGATGACACCATAAGAACTCTTTCTAACTTCTTTTTCTACAATCTTCTGACTCACTGTTGTGAGCTCAGAGATGTAAGAGGGAACAGTTGGGAGATGCTAAATCATGGCGCATGAGAGTGAGTCCTCTTGATATTCCTTAGACAAAGAATAGTCTTGGAGTAGCCGATAAAGTGCATGCATAGATCTTTCAAACCCAGATGGGTTAAAAACCAGTTTCAGGCTGGGCATGTTGGCTCACACCTATAATTCCAACCCTTTGGGAGGCTGAGATGGGAGGATCACTTGGGTCCAGGAGTTCAAGACCAGCCTGGGCAACACAGCAAGACCTTGTCTCTACAAAAAATTAAAAACTTAGCCAGGCATGGTAGCACTTACCTGTGGTCCCAGCTATTTGGGTGGCTGAAATGGAAGGATTGCTTGAGGTTGGGAGGTTGAGGCCATAGTGAGTCATGGTCATGCCACTACACTCCAGCCTGGGTGACAGAACAAGACCCTGTCTCAAAATGAAATTCCAAAAAACGAAAAAAACCCACTAGTTTCAAACCCATATTATGGTTCATGTGTGTAATGTCCAAAAGACGTGCTGAAGAATAATAGTTGACAATACTTAATTTGGCATATTTGGTTAGAAAATTATAAATAAAGCATATTGACTTATAGTCAAAAGTCAGTGGATAATTATTTAAAATATTACATTTAATTGCCTATAATTCTATTATTATAAAACAGTCACTTTCCTTTTTACTCATTCATTCATTCAACAAATATATAAGGAGGCTCTGTGATGTTATGTCTTATGCTAGAAGCCAGGGTCATAGCAGTGAACAAAGATCTGTGGTTATAGCTTTCCATTTAAAGGGATGGATACACAAACAAGTACAATAAAGTGTAGTAAGGGTAGGTATGAGGAGCACCTAGTAGAGATACCTAATTTGGACTGAGGGACTCATGAAAGGCTTCATGGAGAAAATGACATCTAAATTGAAGGAAGTGACAGGATCATTTACTTTTACAAATGCAGTAATACTTGTATCAGTTAGTAGGCTAATAGAACCCCAAAGAAATCCTCAAAATTTAGTGACTTAAAGAACACAATTATTTCTCCCTAACATAACAGTCTAGGTCAGGTGTTCTCCAGATGGTGATCTAGGGACCCAGGGTCCTCTTGTTTTGTGCCTCTATAACTTCTATAGCCTTGTTACCTACAAGATTGAGGTTGGATTGCCACAAACGGACATCAGCTAGTAGATGACCAAAAATGTGTAAAGGAGGCACCTGGCCGGGGGGTATCACACATCCCTTCTACTCATATCTCATTGACTAGAATTTAATAATATGACTACGTCTAACTTTATACGCCTAGGAAGCAGGTTAGAATGGATTTTGGTGAACAGTTACCGGAATTCACCATGATGGTATATGTAAAATCTTTTTGTAGATTCTTTACTTTTCTTCATATCAAACATTTTCCATGTTTCTTCATAGTCTTCATTAATGTAGTAGGTTTTATTATTCTTCAATAAATTTGCTTCCCTTCTCCTCTGGGTCCATCTCTATAGAACCTCTTCTGGGGGAGGGGCCTCCCTGAAGGAGTAGTATCTGTCCCATTGATAGCAGGCTTGGTCATGTGACTTTCTTTGGCCAATGGAATTTGTCCAGAAATGAAATATTCCAATTCTGAACATAAGCTTGAAGACCTGTTATTCTGTTCTACTTTTTGTCTACTGCCATGAGACCAACATGGGGACTGGTCCTTCCAACTGGGTCCTAGGATGAAGCAGAACTATAGCTAACCTGCAAAGGGTAGGTAATGTGAGTGAGAAATAAATCTGTGATAAATCACTGAGATTTGGGAATCATCTGTTACCACAGCATTATCTAGCAAAAGCTTACTGAATTAATAATGTCTACATTGTTCCATTGTGGTATACACACAAATATTTTAAGCCACTTAAAAAATATTGGATATTTAAGTCGTTTCCAATTTTCTGCTATTATACGTCATGCTAAAATTGACATCTTTATGCAAATATTATATTTCTTTTATATTATCTTCCAAAGACACATTTTTCAGATTAAAAAATTGAGTCAACATATATGACTATCATTATTGCTCTTGTTTCTAAGAGGGTTATATTGTCTGTGTATTAAGACAGGGTACAGCAATAAACACAGAAACTAATACTTTCAAAAAAGGAAAAATTAAACAGGAAATTGATTTCACAAATAATGAAGAAGCTGAGAAGTCAGTGATGAAACTACTCTGAGATTGGCAACAGCAGAAAGATGCTGCCATCCCTAGGGATAGGAAACATTTATTTGGAGGAGGTGGTTTTACCAGATTCCAGAATCCAGGGCAATTTAAAGGGAACCTGAACCATGGCTATGTCTGCCTGGTCAGAATTGTCCAGTAGTAGCTGGGACCATCAAGGGAGGTTTGGTTTGGCAAAAGCTAAATCCATGGAAGAGATGCTTCAAGAATCAGAAAAAGAGGAAGAAAAATACTGCAAACTCTTCCCTCTTGCTCTCCAATCTCTCCAATCTTGTGCCTGTACCATTGCTATAGTTTGAATGTTTGTGTCCCCTTCAAAATTCATGTTGGGACTTAAACCCCAATGTGGTAGTATTAAGAAGTGGGGTTTTTAGGAGGTGATTAAGTCATGAAGACAGACCCCTCATGAATGAGATTATCAACTTTATGAAAGGGCTGCAGTGAACTACCTAGCTTTTGCTTATCTGTCTCTTCTGCCATGTGAGTGGGGAACGTTTGTCCTTTTTGCCCTTCTGCTCTTCTGCCATGCGAGGACGTAGCAAAAAGGCCCTCACCAGCCACCAAATAGCAGCTCTTTGATCTTGCACTTTCCAGCCACACATAGAACAAACTCATCAGTCACCAACGAAGAAAACTTCAAAATACAAGCCTGTTACTACATACATCTCAAAGTCCAGGATCTCTGAATGATGTGCTGATGTGCAATCCTCTACATCAGGCTCAGATGTGTCTCCGTGTGATCCTGTGATTTATAAAAAGTGAGACAAGTTATGTGCCCCATCCACAACATAATGGTGGACTAGGAACAAGGTAACAAGAACAGAAACACTGATGTTGGAAAGGGAAAAGGGGAACCACTCAGCAGTCATTATTTATGGTAATTATTAAGTCCTACTGGCTTGGAAATGCAAAAGCTCCTTGTCCTAACATTGGATTGAATTTCTTAGTTAGCTCATCTGACAGCTCTTAGCTCTGCTCTCTTAAGAAAACTCCTTGTCCGTTGTCCTTTATGGACCTTGTCTCTGCTCTCTGGAAGGTTCATTTTCATTGATTATTATGGCCACATTTGCAGTGGGCGGTTCTTGGGGATTGCTCAGCTTTCACAGCCTGTTTCCTACTGAGAAGTTTGGGGGGTCCTAACACTACATGAGGGCTCTAATCATGATAGGCATTTGCAAACCAGCCTTTTGGTTTCTGTGGCTTTTGGATTCCCTCTACTACTTAATAGGATTCTGGTCTATTTGCTACTTGCCAATTACATATAGAAGTAACCATAGTCTAAGAGCTCTTCCAGGTAAATTCTTTTGCTGTCACTGTTCTCTGTGCTGATTCATCTTCCTCTCATTGAACTTAATAGTTGCTTCCTTAGGTTCTTCTTAATAGGTTTGTATGAGAAGTTGACATACTTAACATGATCTCTACCTCTGCTCTGGTTCTCATTTACTGGTCAAAAGGAAGATGTGTGAGGAGCCACAATATTATTTCCTGCCAAGTCTTCCTTTGCTGCAGCCTCCTTAAGCTGCTTTACTCTGAAGTTGCAGAAAGCAGATGGTTTTTTCAATTGCGTAGGACTCTGAAATTGCAGGCCACGGGCAAAGAATGTACTCTTGACAGAGCTATGTTCCCTCCATTTTTTGTTGCTTTCTGTCTAACTCTCACCAGTGTCCATCATTCTATAGGATGTTGTTAAAAGTACTAAGATGCAGCATACATTCCCCCAACATTTAGAATCTTTCTTATCATTTACCCCAATGCCATTGCTTGCTATGCTCATGAGTTGTCTTCTAAGATCTTGCTGACCTTTGTTAATACTGTGCCTAGCTAAAATTTCTATTTCCGTGGAAGAAAGAGAAAATGGATATTGGGGAAGAACTAGCATGCTCACACAAATGCCTATTGATTTGGACAGGTTCTTAATTCCATTCCATAAAGTGAGTCAGCAACTTGCAGAAGGCATGGGGCCAATGAAATAGAAAGCTGGCACCCTCAGATTGCCATACAGTACAGTATGAAAGGACTCACTGTAAAAAGGAAACCCAGACAGTCTCCTCCTCGCCAAAACAAAAAATTGTGGCTAAATTTTTGCTAGTTTTGATATGACTGGTATAGATGCCTAAAGATTATCTTATAACTAGCAAAAACCTGACTTTCTGGTTCATGTCAAAAACTAAATAAAAAAGAAATTAATTTTGAAAGTCTAACAAAACAGCTACCTGCTGATTTTAAAAGCTATAAAGGTGAGAAAAGCCATGCACTATTATAAATTTTTCAATATGGTTGTCGGATTGCTGAAGTTACTTCTGAAATTCTTTTGTTTCCTTTTAGAAATATTCAATGTTGATTTAGAGCTTGTAACATATTCTAAATACCTCATGATATTTCTTTCCTTCTTACATTATAAAATAAGCCTTTAAAGAGAATAAAAAATTATCGATTGTCACAGAGATTTTTCCTTCTCAGCATGTTCATATTATTTATTATGTCATTTTCTTGATGTTCATTTCATCTGATAAATGCACTCCAGATTCCTTCATTTCTAGCACTAAAAATACCTTCATTAGTTCGCACTGTCAAAATACAAATTAAATATCAATTTTATTTAAAAATGGGAATAATGGCTATTCTAAGAAATTCTGGGACAAAGCCAATAGACTTTGAGAAATGCATATTGCTATAGTTTTTTATACCAATAGAAATATAAGAAATTTTGCCTATTTGTTCACTGCTACATACCTGGTGCCCAGAATAGTACTTGGTGCACACTCAATAAATATTTATTGAATTAATAAATTGAAATCAATGAATTTCCTTTTAATAATTCTAAAATACACCGGAAATATTTAACTAAAGTAGTCAAAAGAGAATTAGGTCTTTTCAAGTCTAAAGAGGAGACAGCATGATGTGATTATATAGTGATGGCCCTCCAAAACTCCAAGTGGACATGTCGGCCCAGGTAACATAGACTGGATCACTAATGGCATTGAGCACTGTTTTTGCCTAGACTGGAAACTAGCCTAAGGGGCCTTTCCTGTGTGTCCTTTCTCCTGATCCCAAACTTAATTTCTGCTCAAGTGTCTAAGGGGTACAAGTAGGAGTAGAGGTCTTTTTCTTAGCTGAATAAGGAGTGAGGAAAAGAAGAAATATGGCCCATTTGTCATCACCAGTCACAGAAAGAGGTCATGAGTAAGATTCTGAGCAGGCAGGGCATGGTGGCTCACACCTGTAATCCCAGCACTTTGGGAGGCCAAGGCAGGTGGATTACTTGAGGTCAGGAGTTCGAGACCAGCCTGGCCAACATGGTAAAACCCCATCTCTGCTAAATACAAAAATTAGCTGGGTGAGGCTGAGGCACGAGGATTGCTTGAACCTGGGAGACAGAGGTATCAGTGAGCCGAGATCACGCCACTGCACTCCAGCCTGGTTGACAGAGCAAGACCCCGTCTCTAAATAAATAAATAAATAAAGATTCTGCGCAAAAAAACCTCCAAAAAGGGAATTCAGAGGGAGAGGAATCCCAATGGCTTGTATACAGAACCATTTAACTTCCTAGTTTATCATGCAAGCTGAGATAATTGATTTGAGATCTTTGCTTTTTTCTCAAAGAGGTGTTCAGTGCTGTAACTTTTATTCCAGGCACTGCTTTAGGTACATCGCACAAATTTTAATTTGTCATATTTTTGTTTTTATATAATTAAAAATTCTAATTTCTCCTTTGATCCGTAAGTTATTTAAAGTTGTGTTATTTGAGGATTTTCCAGAGATCTTTCTGTTACTGTTTTCTAATTTAATTTCACTGTGGTTATAGAACACATCGCAAAATTTGGATCCTTTTAAATTCACTGGGACTTGCTTTGCAGCCCAGAATGCGGTCTATCTTGCTAAATATTCCATGTGTATTTGAAAAGAATGTGTATTATGCTCTTGGTACACAGAATGTTTTATAAATGTTAATTAGGTCACTTCAGTTCATAGTATTATTCAAGTTTCCTACATAGTTGCTGATTTTCTGTTTACTTGTTTTTTCTGTTTACTCTGGATTGATTACTGAGAGGGTTGTTTCAATCTCCAACTGTAAATGTGGAATTATCTATTCCACCTTTCAGTTCTATCAGTTTTTGTTTCATGTATTTTGAAGCTCTGTTATTAAGTTTATAAATACTTAGTATTACTATGTACTCCTCATGAATTGACCCCTTTATCATTATGGAATGACCATCTTTATCAGTTATATTCTTTGCTCTGAAATCTACTTTCGTGTTAATATAGCCACTCCAGCTTTATTTTTACTAGTGTTAGTGTGCTATATATTTTCCCATGCTTTTATTTTTAACCTTATTTACATCTTTAAAATCAAAGTGGATTTCTTCTAAGCAGCATATTTGGGTCTTGCTTTTTCATCCAATCTGATGATCTCAAAAATTATTAGAAGTTCTTTTCATATTTAGTTGGTATTACAAACTTTTAAAAGTTTTTTAATATGTGTGTATGTATATGTTGTATCTGTGCATGTATATGCAGATGTATATATTTTATAAATAAAGGTATGCATATATGTTGGGAAGTGTCATCAAAAATCTTTTTATTCACAGGGTAAACAGTAAACAAAGCATGGAGACCACAGCTTTAGGGGGAATGTGAACAAGTGACCAGTACTTATTTCAGTGAAGAAAAATAAGGACTGAGGGGTGAGACAGAGTCTGGACATCACACAACTCTAGTTGAGTAGCATCCCTCTATCATATATGTGAATGGTATTCACTGGAATTGTGTTAAGCTATGGCTTTTGCTAGAGGATCCATTTGGAGGAAAGAATAACAGAGCCATGTGTGAAAGAGGCTTTGAAGGGTCTGTTCCCAAGTGGACCTAAGGCCAAGCAAGCTGTCCCAACATACATCATTGGTCATGAGTCCAGAAGGATTGTCCAGTGGAGGGAGATATGTATATTGGGGAAAGGACTGGAGGGAAGAGGGCAAGACAGAAAAGATCCAGAAAGCTGCATAGGGGGTCCTTCTAGTCTATGGCTAAATCTAAGTTATGCATGTTCATTGTTTAAATACATAGTGTGACCAAAAGTTGGAAAGGCAAAAGGTTAAATTACCATCTCTGAAAAGGAGATATTTTATAAAAGCTAATGCTTACAAAACATGCTGTTAAAATAGTTCACTTAGATAACAAGTATATTCTGCTGAAGAATATTGGTAATAATAGTTCTAAGGATTAAATGTGTATGTGAACTGTCTAAAGATTACCTCACTCAACATCAGATTTCTTGAATTTATTTTTTGAACTTCCAAAAGCAATCTAAAGCCTGCTCTTTTCCAAGTTGTGGACTGAAGGTGTGAATTTCCCTCAGCCCTTGTAGGGAAGCACTTTGGAATTCATTTCCCTGACATGAGATTGCTTTCTCCAAAGCAATTTTGGAGGGAACATTAAGTTCCCTAGAATTGGAGAAATGGGCCCCACAAAATGTTTTTAATCAGAGTAGGAGCACATTTAATCACTGTGTAGTAGAAGACTTTAAAGGAACAACCCTTTGTTTAAGAGACTTATTGACTGGGAAGTTAATTTAAACTGGTCTTCTTCTCCTCTTTGGCTTTCCATTTTGGAACTGTTTGGCCAAGGTTGAGCTCAATATTTTATTTTTATTTGGTAGTTATTCTACAGCCCACCATTGCCACTCCCTTTAGCATCTTCATCCTTTGAACTATAAATGGAAATTCTCATGTTTTGGTTTTTGTTTTTGCAAGTTATACTTGTCTCTGACAATTCCCTTTTCATTTGAGAAAAGCCAGAGTGGCACTGTGTATTTTCAGTCATATTCCCCCTGGTATCAAATGTCACAGCTGGGTTGCAAGAAGGTTTATTTGTATTATCATAGCATTTCCTTTAGATCTCAAGAGGCCTCTATCTCTAAAATCACTTGTCTACGGGAACTTCAGGGAGAAAAATTTGACCTTTTGGAAAGTAAACTTTCCAACTGAGTATCTCCCTGTGGATCTAGGTTCAGATGGTTGTGCATGCACGTGCGTGCGTGTGTGGCTTGAGCTTTTAGGTTAATATAAGTCTGACTTTTCAAAGTGATATAGTGTGTCTTTGATTTCCCAAACAGAAAGAGCTTTTGTTGATTGTGATAATGAGTAAACTATAAATATTGTGGCAGAATAATATATTGAGATCATAATGTACGTTCTTTCTTCTTGTTTTTTCCTCCTTCATTCCAGAAAGTTAGTAATTCTTTTTGTGCACCTTCCCAGAGGAGGGTTTGTATTTTATTTGTAGGCAGAAATAGGGTAACTAACTATCCCAGTTTGCTCAGGACTTGTAGGGGGGTTTGAGAGGGGAACAGTTCCTAGCACATGAGACTTTCAGTACTGAAGCCAGGAAAATCCCAGGCAAGCCAGGACAAGTTGGTCGCCCTAAGCAGAAGTCATGTACGAGATCCTTCCCATCTGGATTTTTTTCTAAACCCTGAGCTCATTGAAGAGAGGTGCCCTTAAAGGTAAATGGGGAGAGGAATACCATGTTTATGTAAATTTCTTATTGAAATATAACATACAAATTAAAAATGCACACATCATAAGTGTGCAGTTCTACAAATTTTCACCAAGTAAACACACACGTAAGTAATATCCAGATCAAGAAAGAGAATATTTTCAGGATCCCTGAAGCCCCCTTGTGTATTCTTTTAGTCACCACCCCCTTGAATAACCATTATCCTTACTTAAAATATTTTAGATTAGTTTTGCCTGGTTTTAAAATTTATTTCAATGGAAACATACAGTTTACAATCTCATTTCCAGTTTCTTTCATTCAACATTATGTTTGTGAGATTCATCTATGTTGTTGTATGTTATCTAGTTTGGTCAATTCTTATTGTTATGTATATCCCATTATATGACCATATCACTCTCTTAATCCTTTTCTGCTACTATAATAGAATACCACAGACTGGATAATTTATAAAGAAAACAAGTCTATTTGGCACTTCTGGAGGCTGGAAGTCCAAGATTAAGGGGCTGTTTCTGGTGAGGGCCTTCTTGCTGTGTCATATCATGGCAGAAGGGCAAGCAAGCATGTGAGACAGAGAAAGGAAATCAGACCAAACTTGCTTTTGTAACAAATTCAGTCTCATGATAACTAGCCCACTCCCATGATAACAGCAGTAATCCATTCATGAAAGTATAAACCCAAAATAAAATTCTAAGCTCTACAATTGACCACCCCCCACCTCCTTGGCCAAGAGCATTCCAAAGTAAACCTGAAAATCTAATTCAGGCCATGATGGGAAGTGAGGGTCAGGCATATTATACCCTCCTCCCTTTGGAATTGAGGCACAACTGACCAGCACTAACATTAAAACAGAGATCTTAAGACTGACCAGACTGTAGCAATAAGATACATCACATGACAGATAGCAGGATCTGAAAGAAATCAAAGTATTTTACCCTGAAATATATTTCTTTGACATATTTAAAAATGGTTCTGCAAAGCTGTCTGTTGTGGGGAAAATCTACATTCTGTAGAGAGTCTCCTTCCCTTTCCAGGTCTTTTCCTGACCCAGGAGAGATTAAGTAAGAGTCTGGCACCTCTTTAAGTCCGATAAGAAACATTTACCATCTACTCTCTCTGAAACCTGCTACCTGGGGGCTTCATCTGCATAATAAGAACCTTGGTCTCCACAACCCCTTACCACAACCCCGACATTCCTTTTTATTGATTTCAGGCCTTTAGGTGAACTCAACCAATTGCCAATCAGAAAATCTTGGAATCTGCTTATGACCTAGAACCCCCTCACCCCCACCCACCCCACCTCCCCTTCAAGTTATCTCACCTTTCCAGACAAAACCAATGTATGCTATACATGCATTGATTAACTCCTATCTCCCTAAAATGTATAAAATCAAGCTGTAACCCCACCATCTCAGGCACATGTTCTCAGAGACCTCCTGAGGCTGTGTCATGGGCGTGCCCTTAACCTTCTAAATTGATTGAAACTTGTCTCAGATACTTTTTGGTTTACAAAGGCAGAGCCCTCATGGCCTAATCACCTCTTAAAAGTCCCACCTGTGTTATAATAGCAATTACATTTCAATCTGTGTTTTGGAGGGGACATTCAAACCATAGCAACCACAATTTACTTATCTATTCTATTTTTGATGAACATTGTTTCCACTTTGGGACTATTATAAATAGTACTACTGTGGATATATTAAAATCAGGAAAAGATGCACAGGGCAGAGTGTGGAAGGATTCCCAAGGATTCCAAACGTGAAGCTCCCATTGTTCTCAGGATGCATTACTCTCATGACAGCAATGTGTAATGATACCCAGAAAGGATTGCCAACAATATTCTGTGCAAACTGTCAACCTAGGAAGCTCACTTCAGCTTTTATATCCAGAGTTTTTATTGGGGCTTCATTGTGTAGGCTGATTGAGTTGTGGTTGAATTCAATCTCCAGCTCCCACCCCCATCACATAATTAACCTTTCTGGTATGTCTAGCCTCCACCAAAAGACTATCCAGTGTGGCTTGCCCTACCCTGAGTCATCTCCTTAGCATGAAATATTGGGTGTGGTCCAAGTGGCTGACCATGGATAACAAAGACAGTCCCATTACTCCAAAAATTCCAAGGCTTTAGAGGTTACCTTCAAGAGCCAGGACAAAGGCCAGACCACTTCTTGAGCAAGGCCAAATTCCTTACTACACAGGACCCTTTCCCCTTTTTCTATAAGACTCTTGGATTCTGATATAACAATGAGAGAAGAGCTAGTCTAATAATGATTGGGATCATCTGCCCAGTGGGAATGGAGACCCAAAACAGAATTTAAGGTGATTTATAGAAAACAAAGCAATACCATGTTTCCTATATATGTGATATAGCAGAATAGTATTTTGCAATATAAACCAATGTGTTTTTCATTATTGGTGATTACTTTTTACCCCACAGCCCTCCCCTTATTAAAATGAACAGAAAAAAAAAGAGAATCATTTACTTTTGCGCTACAAAATAGGCTTTTGAAGCTCTTTGTGGAACTTATATTTATGAAAGAAAAGATTTGGGGGCTGCAGGAGCCTGAGTATGTTGAGTATCAAAACCCAAGGTCCTGAAGGCTTCAGGATAGACACAGAAAGATCTGGAAAAAGACCAGATCAATAATAGCTGCTTAAAGCTATATAAAGTTTTCCCAGGACTAGCAGAGAGGAGACTCAGAGGGAAAAAAGAACCCTATAAATGTATTCCTAAGAAGGGGATCAATTACCTGCATGCACTCTCTCTACCCCTACCTAGGTTCTCTAAATAAACGTGGGCACTAGGAAGGGGGTTTTCTGTCCTTTGTCAAAGAGTAGAAGTAGAATACACACAAGTAGTGTACCCACCCTGGGCCATTGGCAAGAATACAGCTACCTGCAAGAAATTGGAACCCTGAATATGATCTCTGCCTGGGAGTGGGTACAAATTTGTAATACCTTGGATACATATATATATATATATGTATATATGTATGTATATATATAGTGTGTGTGTGTGTGTGTGTGTGTGTGTGTAGAGAGAGAGAGACAGACGAAGTTTTATCATGTTGCCCAGGCTGTTCTCAAATTCCTGGGCTCAAGCAGTCCTCCCACCTCAGCCTTATCTAGCCTTTCAATGAAGTAGGAGTAAAAGGGACTTTAACATCTTGCCAGGCAACAATAATTACTGTGAGTTAAAGCAGTGTAAACTCTCAGCATGTCACCTTGCCCACAATGAAAACAATTTTTCACATTATGCAGAGTCCATTCAGGCCTCCCAAAGCAAAAGAGCCCTCAAAGAAGAATTTTAGCCTCTGTTTCAAGCACTTAGGCTTTGTTTCAAGATTTCAACAATCTCTGGAATAATTTTTTAGGCAGATTTCATGGTCAATCTACTTGAGCTGTTCCTTTCACCAGAAGTCTTTGCAAGAGGAAAACTCTTCCCCAAAACATGGTCCAAGATGGAGGCATAGCCTAACATAAGGAGAGATACAGCATAAGATTTCTTTCCCAATTCCAGAGAAAATTAATCTCAGGGAGCACGGCTCTTTTCCTATTCCCATATATATTGGCATGCTCATCTTGAAAGGTAATCTACTATAGGAAAAGACCAAGGACTTTGAAGTCAAACATTATAGCACCAAAGAGTGATTTTCAAAAGTTAAAAACACGACTCTCATACAAATATAAAATGGAAATATGTCAGAGATTTTATTCAAGTCATGAATGAGGGAATCAATAAGATGGTAAGTTAACCAAAATGCTCTTCTGTGGAAATTAACTTCCATGAGAGTCCTCTGTGTGTCCTGGGTTGAGGAGGTGTTATAATTGGATGGCTTAACATTTGTCTTTGCTCTGGCCTTGCAAATTTCGTAAATTCAAGATCAATTTTAAGTACATTTCTCAGCAAAGGATACTCATAGTCCAAGGTATTAGAAATTTGTACCGACTCCCAGGGGTGGTTCAAAGAGCATTTTGACTACTGGCATATTTATAGTCACAGGGAAAGCCACTTTGAAATAAATGTACTAAGTTAGAGACAAAACTTGTTAACATCCAAACAGCAATGAAACCGTTCCTTTGGGGTTATATTTTCTACTGGACATAAAAATTAACATATAATTACAGCGTCTGAGCCCTTAATTAATAGTAAATGGCAAAGTTGCCCACAGATACATCTCCCTTGATAATTAAATAATGCTTGGGTAATCCTGTCAATACCCCAGGGTGACATTAAAACATCATATAATCCAATTTCCTCCCTTATTTCACAAGTTTTAAATATGTTTCTTAACAATAGCTAGGATATCTAACTACGCAATATACTAGCTTTTGAACAATTACCTAAGTTATCTGAGACTCAATTTCTTCATCTGTAAAATCGAGATAATAATATCTGCCTTGCCTGATTATCTTTTCTTACTCTCCAACTAATGGGAGACTAAGTAGAGATAATCCCTGGGTAGACATAAGACGGAGTTGGGTAACTTTCACACTCATGACTAGGAGGAGAAACCTTTGGGTCCTAGGGTCAGGCACCGGGGCCTAGGTCACCCTCTCTGGGAGTGGGAAACCTTGAAAGGAAACAAAGTAAAAAGGAGCAGCAAAACTGAAGAGGAGTCAAAAGGAGAAGAAACCCAGAGATAAAGCCAAGAACATGTGTCAGCCAAAGTCACACACAAGTTTGGAGTTCAAAAAATAAAATGCTAAGAGAAAGGAGACAAAAATGAAATGTGAACTTGAGTCACAGAATGTGGCAGCTTTTGAACTATTCAGTGTTGCCTATGGTGTGGGATGGCCTATCCTTGAAGATTAAGGTTATCCTTGGACAATGAATAGTGTAAAGGTTAAAGATAATTTATGCCAGCCTCCTTGTTTCATCTCTAAAAATAGCAGGTGTTTAATAAATGGTAGTGATTATACTTTTTATCTGCTTTTCTCTCAGTGGAGGTTGTAAGTGAAGCAGTTATCTTTAAAAAGAAACTATGAGAATAAAAGTCTCTGTGACTTGTTTAGTATAGAAGAGATTCATATTACTGACGAAAATGAGGTGGACATCTGTTGTTTTTGCCTGCTGTGGCAAACAAGGTATGCCATTTGCATCTTCTTTAAAGAAAAAAAACTTGTTAATCAGCTGCAGAGTGCAGTTAGCTGATAGCCCCCAACTGCAGTGTCTTCAGGATCTGCCTCAGCACATAATTGTGAGGCCCTGCTTCCCGGGCAAGCAAAATGTGGCCACAATGACGTGGCCATTTCTGCCGAACACAGGTCTTCATTAACAGGCAATCTTTTTTCAGAGCTCCCCACTGGGTTGGCTGAGCCTTCGTCAGATCTGCATTGCCGTCTGAGGCTTTCTCTGCCTATTTCTACTTCCTCTCTCATTTTTTTTTTTTTGATAGATGTCAGATTTGCATCACCATCTTAAGGCTTTGTATGTTTATCCTGCTTTCTACTTCTTCGTTTTCTGCTAAACCCCTCAATAAACTTTTTGCACTCCTCATTCCATCTTACCATTTACTTCCCAGAGGACCTGAACAGATGCAGTTGGTACTGGAAGTGGTCTGAGAAATCAGGAGAAACGATGGGGAATGGTGACTGAGTCACTCGCCACCTGATTGGCAATGAGGAAGCCATGCTGGGAGGTATGATGGACCCTGGCCTAATCTTGCAGTCTAATTGCTATGACTTCCACTGGTAGTGATTTGAGAAAAAAATTCTGACGGAGGGAAATGCTCTGGCTGGTGTAAGGATTTGAAAATTCCATGGTAGGGGGAGGTAGGGGTGGAGGTGTGTGGTCATATTACATATAAGAACAGTGGAATTGCCTGGTTACTATTAAGATTCAATGACACCTTACAGAGAGATAATGAAATACTGAGGGAACTTAGTAAACAATTGAAAAACAGGTGTGAAGGCCAGAAGTCCTTTTTCGTAGTTTACAAAGAGGCCCTTATCTCCAGAAGTGGGATAGCAGAAAAAGCTGAGGACAAAACTCAATAATTAACAGTTATATTCATTGACCTTCAGAAATGATTGAGTGTTCAGCTGAGGGAGTTTATTATACAAAAGTCAGAGCCCTGTTTGGGGCAAACTTGGACTCTGGTACATGGGATGAGGACATGTGGGTGGATGCTCTTGATGATTTTGGCTCCCCAGTCTCTTTAAACCCTGAGAACCTTCACAGGGGCCCACCTCTCCCTATTACAAGCTAGCATGCTCCCTCTTACCCTCCAGTGTAGAAAGATACACCAGCACTATCTTCTTCCCCACAAGGCTATAGAGGCTGCTCTCAGGATCTGTCTCCACTGTATCTCCTGATTGCCATGGCAATAACTAGGATTATGTTATGTCTCTATTGGGAAAGTGCTGGGTCTGATAAGGGAGGAAAGGGAATTTACCCCAAAGGAGCTGCAAGACCTGTCAAGCATGCACTGACAAGAGCTGGGGAAGTACTTACCAATTGGCTGGATTTTGAGGGTAATTGATCGATGGGGCTGAAAACTATGACTGGATAAGGGAGGGTTTATTGACTTGATGGTACTTTCTTGGGACACACAGGCAAGGACCTCGGGCGTGGGGTAAAGTCACTGCTGGGTGGCTCCAGAGAAAGTGGCAGCCTAAACTGAGCAAAATTGAAGTGTCTAAATTGCTATAACAAACTGTAGAGCAAGCAATAAAGAGTCTGAGATAAGTGGGCAGACAGGAATGCATATGTTATGCAAGGCCAAAAGGTCCACCAGTGGATTATGCCCAGAGGACACAGTACTTGCCAAGGCCATCAGAAATGTGCTGGTGAGATGGCCATCCATCAGCACCATTAAGACATTTAGTGGTAGCTTCTGCTGCATGCACGCCTGGGTTAAATCAGGGAGTCTGTCGCAAAACTTGGTTTGTTGATAGCAATAGGGATGATGGGACTCAAAAGCAAGAGGCCAGGTGGTGGTGGCGTTAATCACCAGAAGCCATGGGGGTGCAATTATCATTATGACCAGAAAGATTGAAATGACTGCCAAAGGGCCTTAACTAGCAGAGAATTGTGAAGAGGGTTAAAAACTACAGCTCCCTAAGGGCAAAACCAATGGGCATACAACCAGGATGCTGGTTAATCAAAAGGATGCAAAAATGTACGCATAGAAGGCTTAGAGTGTCCATTCAATAGAAAGTCCTGACACATTGCCCATTTCCTGAGTCTGAGCCAGATTTTAGGACCAAAACCCATTGACTAAAGAGATGATCAGGGAACCAGGTCTCCAGGTCCCCAGGAGGAAGGACACTGAAACACTATGACAGTGTAGAGTGTGACAATTCCACCAGTCCTTTCCCAAAGGGACTGTTATTAACTTAGATGACTGTTACATTGGGGAAAGGGAAATATGCAGACAATTTGAGGACTGTTGGACAGAGGATCTTAGTTGACATTGAGGTCTAGACAGGTTATTTGCCTAGTCTCTGTATAATTGGGATGGATATACCTGGCAATTGATTTAACCCCCACATTGGGTACTTGGCCTGTGTAGGGCCAACAGCTATCATAGTAGGGAAGGCCAAGTGGATGAAACATACCTCTTTCTCTGTCACTTACCCCAACCCCCAAGTAGCCAAGGTAGTAACTCGAATATAATATCACATCCTGGGGGATTGCAAGAATTAGTGCTGCCCTTAAGAATCTAAAAAGATCTCATGAATTATTGTATTTGCTAGTGTGGCCTCTGCAGAAACTGAATGGATCCTGGGGCATGATCACAGATTGTTCCAAGCAATAAGCCCATCCACAGCTGCCAGACTGAACATGGTATCCATGTTAGAACAGATTAATGTGGCTTCAGGTAAATGATAGGCAGCCATTGATTTGGCATGTGTTTTCTTTTCTATCCCAGTCAGGAAAGAGAATCAGAAACAGTTCTCATTTATCTGGAATGGACAAACTATGCAGTCACAGTTTTGCCACAAGACTTTCTTAACTTGTCTGTCCTCTGTCATAACGTAGGCCAAAGAGATCTGGGCAGTCCCACAGAATATCACATTGACCCATTATATTGATGACATTATGCTGATTGAGAAAAGTGAGGAAGAGGTGGCCAGCTGGAATCTTATACTTCAGTAAAATTTTTAAGGGTCCAGTGCTTGGGCACACTGAGACATCCTCTGTAAAGTAAACTAATTGTTGCATCTTGTATCACTCCCACAAAGAAGGAACCATAACACCTGGTGATCTCTTTGGGTTCTGGAGACAATACCTTTCATCCCTAGGAATAGCATTTTAGGCATGTACTGGGTGACACAAAACACTACCACCTTTGAGTGAATCTAGAGCCTGAAAGGGCTATGTAGCAAGTCCAGGCTGTAGTGCAATCAGCCCTACAGATCCAGTAGACCCGATGGCACTGGAGGTGTTGGTGGTGGAAAAAGATATAGCCCGGAATTTATGCCAAGACAGATATGATCCCCAAGACTATGAGGTGGCTACAATAACTGGATAGGACTTTGGATTTATCTTCCTTAGAGAGGGTGTGTGTGTGTGTGTGTGTGTGTATTTGAAGATTATACAGTCATGTGTCACTTAACAACGTGGACATATTCTGATAAATGTGCTGTAAGGTAATTAGTGTACTTACACAAACCCAGATGGTACAGCCTACTACACACCTAGGTTATATGGTATAGCCTATTGCTCACAGGCTACACACCTCCATGGCATGTGACTGTACTGAATACTGTAGTCAGTTATAACACAATGGTAAGTGTTTGTGTATCTAAACATATCTAAACACAGAAAAGGTATAGTAGAAATACAGTATAAAAGATAAAAAATAGTACACCTGTATAGGACACTTACCATGAATGGAGCTAGCAGGACTGGAGTTGCTCTGAGTGAGACAGTGAGTGAGTGGTGAGGAAATGTGAAGGCTTAGGACATCACTGTACACGACTACAGACTTTATAAACACTGCACACTTAGGCTACGCTAAATTTATAAAACATTTTTTACTTTATAAACTTAATTTTTAAAAACTTTTTGGCTCTTTTGTAAAACACTTAGCTTAAAATACAAACACATCGTACAGCTCTGCAAAAATATTTTCTTTCTTTATACCCTTATTCTACAAGCTATTTCTATTTTAAATTTTTTTATTTTTTACTTCTTAAACTTTTTTGTTAAAGACCAAGACAGAGCACACACGTTAGCCTAGGCCTACACAGGGTCAGGATAATTAATATCACTCTCTTCCACCTTCACATCTTGTCCCACCGGAAATTCTTCAGAGGCAATTAACATGCAGGGAGCTGTCATCCCCTATAATAACAATGCCTTCTTCTGTACTACCTCCTGAAGGACTTGCCTGAGGCTGTTTTACAGTTAACTATTTTTTTTACAAGTAGAAAGAGTACACTGTAAAATAACAATAAAAAGTGTAGTATAGTAAACATATAACCCAGTTACATAGTCATTTATTATCATTATCAAGTGTTACGTATTGTACGTCATTGTATGTGCTATGCTTTTATAAGACTGGTACGCAGTAGGTTTGCTTACAGCAGCGTCACCACAAACACGTGAGCCATGTGTTATGAAAGCTGAGAAGTCACCAGGTGATAGGAATTTCTCAGCTCCATTATAATCTGATGAGACTACTGTAGTATATATGGCTCATCATTGACGAAAATGTCACATGACTGCACATTGATATCTACTCTCTACTTCCTGTTTACTAATAGAACCTACAACAAATTTTAGGGAGGCACATGGATGTCTGAAATAAAGACTAAATTTCTCAGCCTCATTTGCAGTTAGGTGAACTTTTGACTAAGTTCTGGTCAACAGACTACAAGTTTAAGTGCCATTGTAAAAGGGAGAGTAAATGCCTTCAGTTCTTCTGCTGCCTGGAAACTGGATGTGAAGACTGAAGCTGAAGCAACTGTCTTGAACCGTAAATGTGGTAGCGTGTTTTAAGGATGGTTAAACAGCAAATTACACAGAGCACAGGTCCCTGATAATAGTCTCCCTGCCAGCTCAAGATTGCTTAGGACTCCACTTATGTGAAAGAGAAATAAACTTCAATTGGTTTTAAGCTAATGTTACTTTGGGGTTTTGTCACTCACAGCCAATCCTAATCATGATATAGGATTATTTGCCCAAAACAATTGTGGTGTTTTAGAGTAATTGATCTTAAGAAGTATTTACTGTATTTCTGATAATTAGATAACAGAACTGCCTATTGATATTGCTGCCAGTTCATGTGAATAAAAAAACATACTGATCTTTCTATTCTACAATGGGTGTTAAAGTGAGAGGGTATGATTCTAAGTTATCTAAAAGGTTTGCAAATAGTCAAGACACAAAGCAAGGGAAGGGAGGTAGAATGCAGTCTTATATTACATCACTTTAAACCATTGATTGTCTGACCCCCAGACCTTTAAGAGAATACAGTTGTGTTGTTTTAAGCAAAAAAAAAAAAAAAAAAAAAAAAATCCCATCATTGATTGGCCGGGGGCAGTGGCTCATGCCTGTAGTCTCACCTACTTGGGAGGCTGAGATAGGAGGATCCTTTGAACTCAGGAGTTCAGGGCCAGGCTGGACAACAAAGCCGGAGCCTGCCTCTAAAATTTTTAAAATTTTTTTTGATTTATCTGTTAGGGGGCCATTAGGACAGACCCCAAGTCTCACAATAGTGCTGAGGCTATGGGTCTAGTAAGTATGAATAATCAGTGGTCCATATTGAGAGCACAGAATTGTTATTCTTATCTGTCAGTGAATGGTTAAGGAGCAGTCAATTAAATTAGACCTGCAATTGACTCATATTTCTTAATAGATTATTGGCAAAAATTATAAATGAGTATATCAGTGGCCGCTCATGCCCATGTGAAATATTGTCTGCACAATCTGACACATATAGTTTTTCAAGTAGGAGCAGACACTGAATTTAAATTCAGTGATCAGCAGACCAATAGGTCTGTAGTTTGGGCTGAATTAGAGAAATGTCCATAAAAATAATGATACTATGTGAAAGCCTGATCAGGAATGCAATTTAAGAGGGTTAATAAAATTATAAGCAGTTGCTTTGGATTATGAAAGATGAGTAAAGGAAACTTTCTGGGTGTCAGCTGAAATCTGAACACGCTGCTTCAATCTCACTCACCAGATTCAAAATATGGATTCACAGTGTCCTCTAAACTATGTTCATTAGTGCCTACAGAGGCCTAACTTGGGTCAATTGTGTAATGTAACAAGGACATGTTTTACATATGCATTTTTTTAACTTAAAGCATTTTAAAACTTATTACTTTAGTTAAGCATTTCTTATACAATAAGTTTGTAATAAGAGTTACCTTTAATAACCTCCTCCAAGGTGACCTCTTCTGTATGTCTTTTCACATGACACCACATTATCCTAGTTAAGGTTATGTTTTGTTTTGTTTTGTTGCATCCCAACGGTGCTTGTCAAACCAGAAACTGGAAGGGCAAGGCCCACATTTACCAACACCTGAAACACGATTTTAATTGTCAATGGTCTGTTGTTAGAAATGAAAGGGGAAGCTCCTGTCTTTGGGTATTCAGGGCAATTTCAGGAAAGAGTAGGAAATTGCCAATGAAATTTGAAAAAGAAATCCCTTGCTCTCCATTATTTTTCTCAGCCTTTTAATATCCCCATCCAATTAGGGTAAATAGACTTTACGACAAGTTAAGTCAACAGTTGAAGTGAAGTAAAACTGTACACTTTTTACAGAGTACAAAATACCTATAATATAACATATAGCACTGACCTCAAGGGTATAAATAGTATTCTCCCAACATATGTCACATTTCCTAACACTCATCAATATGCAAATTATAATTGTATATTGTTTGTTGAGAAATTTTACATTTAAGCAAATACAGCTCTCTTAGTACGACTGCTTATGGAGAACCAGCCTTGGCTGCCCTCTGTCAATTGTGATGTTTAGGTTTTCAAAGATCCACAAATAAAGATGATTAAAACTGGTAAAGACTAAAATATAAAAAACCCCCCACAATCTCGGACACACTTAAAACTGTAATATTGAATACATTTTTTAAAAGGCCAACTTGTCAATATGTATCAAAACTTTAAAAAGCATATGGGTTTTATCCAAGCATCTTCACTTTAAGGAATTTTTTTAGAAGAATATAATCATATAATTGAAAAGCATCTGTAAAATAATATTTATTGTAGTTTTGATTATGACAATATACTACTTGAAACAATGAAATATATGACAATACATAAGGGTTAAAAATTATAGCATGAATGTATAATGAAATATTATGTCATTAAAATATTTTAAATATGTAGTTATTAATAAAGAAGATATTCATACTATTGAGTGAAAATGTCATGTAACAAAGTACTATGAATTCTATGAGCTCAATATTGTTTAAAGCATGAACTTATGCACTTGCATATATATGCCTAGAACATGTCTGGAAATTTATAGTAGGAAATATTAACTGATTGCTAGGTGCTAGAAATATTTTATAAAATATTGCAAACACACAAAGATATGAAAAATAAAATGAGAAATACTTGTGTACCTAATACTTGTCTTTATCAAATGTTAACATTTTGCCATATTTGCTAGTTACGTTTTAAGTAATAAAACATTTCAGAGATAGACAAAGCCCTCTGTATTGACCCCTCTCCAACCGATTCCTCTCTCTCCCTCCTAAAGTTCACCACTTTCCTGAACTTGCCAAAATGTTAGATTTGCCAAAATCATATATTTAATATGTATATAATACCACTCCACACGTGTATGTACATAAATGTATTATGCATATTATATGTATATAATATTTGATAGTTTTTGCATTTTAAAAGCTTTATCGAAATACCATTATAAAGTACATGTCCTACAACTTCCTTTTTTCTATTAATATTGTGTTTTTAAGATTTATTGGTACACACATATATATGAATAGCTTTGGGTAATTTCAATATTTAAACCATATTCTACTTTTTTGATGTACCATAAATCATTTATTTATTCAACTATTGATGCCAGTGTAACGTAAATGGCAGTAATGTGTTACTTCTGATATAAAGCAGTTGAGAGCAGTTGTGCTTTTGTTTTTCCATTTTATTTGTACAAATTTATGGGGTACATATGCAATTTTGTTACATGCATAGATTGTGTAGTGGTCAAGTCAGGGTTTTTAGCACATCCATCATCCAGATAATGTACATTGTATCCATTAGCCAATCTCTCACCATCCTACCACCTCCCACTCTTCTGAGTCTCTTTCGTCTATCATTCCACTCTCTACATCTATGTGAACACATTTTTAGCATCCATTAAACAACCTTATGAGTGAGAACATATAATATTTGTGTTTCTATGCCTGGCTTGTTTTACTTAAGATAGTGACTTCTAGTTCTATCTATGTTGCTGCAAAAGACATAATTTCATTCTTTTTATAGCTGACTAGTATTCCATTGTGTGCATATTCCTGGTGTGTGTGTCTTACCCACACACTCTCTTCCTTTGTTTTCTGGCTAGATGTAGTGATTCCAGTGGAAGATCACAAGGACTGAAAAATAGAAAGAGGCTGGGTCTTTGAAAGGTCATATGGAAGTCTTTTCTTAAGTACTCAACAGCTCTGTGAAATGAACAAGAAATATACCTTTTATTTTGTGAAACCATTGAGATGTGAGTGTTGTCTGCTATAGCATCTAGCTTTACTTGAGTAGGAGAGTAAGAACCAAGATTTTCTTTTAGTTTTTGATGTTTTGCAGTTTTAAGCACAATGTATCTGTGGATTTATATTTATTGAGCTTGGTGCTTAAGATGTACTTTAAAAAATGAAGAGAATTCTTTAATACAGGACAATTATTAATTATTAATTCTTTAATACAGGAAAAACATTATTTCTTCAAATATTACTTTTTGTTATTTCCCCTTTTTCTTCTTCTGTAACCCTATCAGACATATTGTATAATTTCTCAATGTATTTCCCATGTCTCTCATTTTCTCTCTGATACTTTTTTTTTATTGTGGCAAAATATACATAACATAAAATTTACCCTTTTAACTACTTTTAAGTCTACTATTTAGTGGCATTGAGTACATTCACAATGTTGTGCAACCATCACCACTGTCCATTTCCAGAACTTTTTTATTGTCTCAATCAAAAGCTCTGTACCCATCACATAATAACTTCCCATTCTCCTAGCTTTTTAAGGGTGGGTTTAGATTAGCCTTTACTCTAGGGCTAGTTTAGCTTCTCTCATAAAGAGTGATCCTCTGAGCTCTTCACTGAAGGCCTGGATGTTCAGCATGAAATTTCTTCTCTGATTAGTCAGAACTCAACCAATGCACAGTCCTGTGTGGTCTCTGGGAGTTGTTCAGATTACAGCTCCAATTTATCTTTTGCCCAACATCAAGCATGTTCGCTCTATGCACATGCAGCTTAGTATTCAGCAACAGACTCAAGGGAATCTCTATGTTTATTTTTGGATTGATTTCTCTGCACATCTCCCTCCTCCCTGGTACTTTATCCTATAAATTCCAGCCATCTAAGTCTTCCTGAGCACTGATAGCCATCTCTTCAATTCATCAACATCTCCTTGCTCTGCTTGGGATTCAAGGTTTGGAAATTGCCTCTAAGCAGAAAACTGGGGTGATTGTATAACTAACCTCATTTGTTTGTTTCCCTTACATCCTTATGGTCCTGTACTGCCTGTTGTCCAATGTCTAAAAATTGTCTCACGTACTTTGAGCAGTTTTGTAATTATTTATGGTGGGAGAATATGTTAAGCCCCACTTACTCCACCATGGCTGGAAATAGAAATTTAAGTTTTCAAGGCATAAACTCAAATTTCCTCCAGAAGACCTTAAATGTAAGGAAAAATACTTTTCTACTAATTCAGGTGTGGTGTCTACATGGAGAAAATCGTGGGGGGTGGGGGTTAACTGTGGCCTTCCTGAGTTACTGAGAAAGATAAGTAAATGTGGAGAAATTAAATTTGGAAGTGATGAAAGAGCTTTCCTTGGCAACACTGAAACAGTTCCAGGAGCCATTAGGGAAGAGAGGGTATCTAAAATAATAGATACCATTCATATTCTGTTCCAGATCTTTTTGGCTTGCCTGGGTCACTTGAAGCTATGGACACTCCCAGCAAGCTAGCAACTTCTCACTGCAAAGTATCTGGGTATGTCTACTCTTGTGCCAAGGGCTTTCTCTGGCACTGCAAAAGCTTGCTCAGCTTCCTGTAGGCGCTACTTCTGCAGAGTAGTTTATGGCCCTGGAGACAACTCTCAAGCAAGGGAAGAGAAGAGTTGCTGGATAAATTCCTCAGCATCCTCAACGTCCACTGGGGCAATTTTGAGGGGCATTCCATACGTATCTCAGATAATTCTCAGCAGGACTGAACCCTAATTGCCTACAGTGACAACCTTATTATGAACACATTTTGTAGGCTTTTTTCTCTTTCTTTTCTCATTTTTCCCAATTCTTCACGTGTGCTTCCTGGCACCACCTTCCAAATAAACAACTAATATCAAAATCCTTGTCATAGGGTCTGCTTTCAGGAAAACCCAAGCTCAAACATCTATTTTGCCCAGTTTTGGTTTATGCAAATAGGTTTGTACAACGATGTATCCTCTACAAAGACTATGTTTCTTGCCTATAATTACCAAATTAATACCAAAAGTGAACTTAGGAGTTTAAAGACATATTTGTTTCTTACCCATTTAATGAGTTTCTTCTATTTAAATCCTAAATGAGTGACGCATTTTTTTTTTCTTTTTCTGAGATGGAGTCTCACTCTGTTGCCCAGGCTAGAGTGCAATGGCGCAATCTCGGCTTACTGCAACCTCTGCCTCCCAGGTTCAAGTGATTCCCCTGCCTCAGCCTCCTGAGTAGCTAGGATTACAGGCATGCGCCACCACACCTGGCTAGTTTTTGTATTTTTAGTAGAGACAGGGTTTCACCATATTGGCCAGGCTGGTCTCAAACTCCTGACCTCAAGTGATCTGCCCGCCTCGGCCTCCCAAAGTGCTGGGATTACAGACATGAGCCACGGCGTCGTGCCTGAGAGAGCCATTTCTATGGTCTTTGGAATTGAGCTTAGACTCAGGTAGGAAAGCAGGAAGGGGAAGGCACGGGTTGGATTTGGTTGCGAACTCCAGAAACCTACTCAAAGTATAGCTCAATCAGAAAGGAGCATTTATTGGCTCACATAGTTCCAGGATGTACCTGAGTCTGAGGAATATTTGGAACCAGAGGTGTGATCACCAATATTTCTTTTTCTCTCCCTGAATTTTATCTTCACTTTTCTCTGTGCATTGACTGGACTTTCTCTCATTGCAGACCAGCTCTCTTCTCTTTTTCTTTCTCATCCTGATGGCTAATATTTATTAAGCTTCTACAATATTCTAATATTTTATTTCATGGTCCACCAACCTTATGAGTTATGTGCTTTCATTATCCCAATATTCCATCTGTGTGATGATCATGAGCAAGTCACTTAAATCCTCTGGGTCTTAGTTTTCTCATTTATAAAATGGAGCTAACGAGAGTGTCTACCTCATGGAGTTGTTGTGATGATTAAATCAGATAGTGTAAGTGCAAGGTCTAGCACAGTGCCTAGCCTACAATAAGTGATCAATAATATTACTATTATTACAGGGTGCCATCATCAAAGTAAAATAGGTAGATGCAACAAGCCCTTCTCCCTTCCATATACTCTCTTCAAGGTAACATATTTTTTTCCTTTAAGGCTGCATCTAATTTTTTAAAATCAAATTATATCAGGCTAAAATTGTTTAAAGTACAAGAAGGAAGCACAAAATTTCAAGCATTGTGGTTCAACTGCCCTAAGAATGGCCTGACGCATGATCAAGAATGAGAAAAGATTATGAAAATGTCCCTTGATGTGTAGAATTCTCTGATACTTCTTGGACACCATATTTCTGATTTCAAGTTAAATGTCACACATTTTCTTCACCATTTTAATTCTATACCATTGACTGGGCTAACCTGAATATATTAATAGTGTGGTCAATGTGTTTTGAGGGAGTCATCTTAAAATTAATTGCATATGACACAATGAGCAAGAAAAATAAAGCCTAAAAGTAGTTTTGATGCCTAGAAGAAAAATCAACTGCTATTATGGCTAATGCAAATTTCTGCAAAAGGGAATCATGCCCTAGAGAGAGAGCGTATTTTGTTAAAGAATACCATGTCCAAACAACTTTGTAAATTCAGATTTTAGGATAATCAATTGTGGACTGCTTATTTTTCCCTACCCCCTCTCCCAAGTTTAAAGAAATATTAAGTTCAAACTAAGCAGGCATTATCCATTATGAGGACATTAGTTGAAATGCCACCTTATATTTTTAAAGAAGTTTCGAATTTTCAAAGAGCATTTTTTTTACATTTCACACCCTTTACAAATTCTTAAGTGAAGTAGAACATGAGATTTAGCCATAAACAACAAAGTGAGTATGAATGCACAGTGATGTAAAAGTAATTCCTGCCCCATACCAGGTGATGACTACATTAAGGAGAGGAAGAGTTCAGATTCGGAGAGGAAAATGAGAACATTTGAGATCAGTGAGTGTCCCTCAGAATACGGGGACTCATCCCCCATTCTCTGGAATGGGTCTGGAGTGAGAGGGGGTGATATGGAAGGAATTACACCATACATCTCCACTGTAGCCAGGAGACTGAAAGCCTCTAAGAGAAGCCTCTCATTTAGCAAGGCACCAGAACAGAGGACACTGAGACCGAGAGGTCCCCAAGCAGATCTACCTGATGTCAGCTGCACAGGGCCTCATGCACATTAGCCTGGTGTGGGGAAAGTAGCCGAGTGATCCTAAACCTCTGAGAGTCTAAGATAGCACCAGTGGACCTGATGGTGCCTGGGGTCAGGATGAAGAAGAATCAGAGTTGTGTCCTAGTGGCCACAGGCCATGATGGGATTATGGACTTCAGAAACAAAGTGGACTTTGTTTCTGTCAAAACATCACACTCTACCCCATGAAAATCTACAATTGGTATTAAAAATAAAATAAAACAACAACAAAATAACTACCATATGATCCAGCAATCCCACTACTGGGTATATAACCAAAGGAAATAAATGCCAGAACTCAATGACAAAGACCAGATAAGCGAGTTAAATTTCAATAAACTCTGGTAAAAGACAAGGCTTGCATGCAAGCTTTTCCATACTGAAGTCTGATCTGTAGTAAGCCACCTAGAAGGAAACTAGCTCATTCCTGGGGAGAAGAAGAGGTTAGGAATATTAAGTTACTCAAAAGACTCTAAGTTTCAAGCTAGAAATGGCTGAGTTACCTTGAATTGGCAAAATTAAGTTTTATACTGCTGACTACCTTGTGAGCTTAATAGCTAAATTAAGTACAGTTAAAGAGAAAGGAGGAAAGTTACACTTTTTAAGGTTCTTTGAAAGTTTAATGATTTTAAGTAACATATATATATATAAAGCACGTTATTTTAAGGATTTCTATGGTGATTAAATGATAAAAGTTGTCTCATAATTTATGAGTTTTCTGACTTCCAATGAAATATTTAAACATCAGATTTGAAAGTTAAATGTTTATGCATTCAGGTTTTTGGGTTGTGAATTTACAACCTACTATCTTTGTGCAGATAAGTCACACATTTCCCTATCTCACAAACAAAGGTCTTTTGCTATTGGAGGGAATGCAGGTAAAAGATGAACTATAAGGCCGGGCGTGGTGGCTCACACCTGTAATCCCAGCACTTTGGGAGGCTGAGGCAGGTGCATCACTTTGAGGCCAGGAGTTTGAGACCAGCTTGGCCAACATGGCAAAACCTCATCTCTACTAAAAATGCAAAAATTAGCCAGGTGTGGTGGCACGTGCCTGTAATCCCAGCTACTTGGGTGGCTGAGGCAGGAGAATCTCTTGAACCCGGGAGGCAGAGGTTGCAGTGAGCTGAGATAGTGCCACTGCACTCCAGCCTGGAGGACAGAGTAAGACTCTGTCTCAAAAAATAAAATAAAAATAAACTATGAGATCATAAGTAAGGGCAGGGTGGGGAGGTGGGAGAGAGAGAGAGAGAGAGAGAGGAAAGGATTTTTCTGGGGTTTCTAAATTAGCTGCATCTCTAGTATTCTCAATATCTGAGCCAATATATCTTATTTTTTTCTTCTAGCTCATTTGTTATGGTTCATGTCACCTGCAACTGAGATTCTTGACTAATAATAGAAACCTAACAAAAACATGCAAGTCTTGTATGGAAAAAACCACGACACTTTACATCACTTTCTGGAAGAAGACCTGAATAAATGGAGAGATATAACAAGTGAACATCCAATAAAACATTCTATTTGGGAGGGATCTATTTTGCGTAACATTGGTGCAACCACTATGAAAAAGAAAGGAGGGTGACTATAGTTAACAATATTACATTGTATAGTTCAACATAGCTAGAAAAGAGGATTTTGAATGTCCTCACCACAGAAAAAATGATAGGCGTCTGAGGTGATGGATATGCTAAATACTCTGATTTGATCATTACGCAATGTATACATGTATCAAAACATCACGCTATACCCCATGAAAATCTACAATTAGTATTAAAAATAAAATAAAACAACGAGAGAAGAACTACCACATGATCCAGCAATCCCACTCCTGGGTATATAACCAAAGGAAATGAAATCAGTATGTCCAAGAGATGTCTGCACACCCATATCCATTGTAGCACTAGTCACACTAGCCAAGATATGGAATCAACCTGTGTCCATTAACAGATGAATGGATAAAGAAAATGTGGTACATATACACAACTATTTAGTCTTAAAAAGGAATGAAACCCTGTCATTTGTGGCAACATGGATGAACCTGGAAGACATTATGTTAAGTGAAATAAGCCTGGCACAGAAAGACAAATACCACATGATCTCACTCTTATGTGGATTCTAAAAAGTTGTTCTCATAGAAGTAGAGAGTTGAACAGTTGTTGTCAGAGGATGGGGAGTGTAGGGGGAAGAGGAAAATGGTGAGAGGTTTGTCAATGGGTACAAAGCCACAGTTGTTGGAATAAGTTCCGATGGTCTCTTGCATAGGAGGATAATAAGAGTAAACAATATTGTATTGTATATGTCAAAAATAGCTAGAAGACAGGTTTTTGAATGTTCTCATCACAAAGAAATAATAAATATTTAAGGTGATAAATGTGCTAATTACCCTGATTTGATCATTACTCAATGCATACATGTATCAAAGCATCATGTTGTGCTCTATAAATATGTACAACAATTGTATGTCAATTATAAAGAAAAAATAAATTTATAAAAAAGAAAATAAAGGAGGGAAATTCTCCCTTTCCTTGCTGTCTAGGAAGGGAATGAGCGAGCACATGACAAGCGTTCAGCCAATGACTGCTACACTCCTTGAATCTTGAAGGAGTGAGGGGTCAAGATACAGGGAAATTTAGAAATTATTCATACCTGTGGCAGTCATAAGAGTCCAGAACCAATGTTGTGTGGTGCTGATATCGGCATCTATCTGCTAACTATGGTGGACACATCCTTAAGGAATCCCTTCCTTTTGAGTGTAGGTGGAAGCTGTGACTTACTCCTAGCCGATAGAATATAGTGAATGTGATGGGATAGTCATTCCCTTGATTATGTGACATTATATAAAACTCTGTCTCAGTGGACTGGAGAAAGAGATCCTCCTGCTGCCTTGAAGAAGTGAGCTGCTATATCTTGAGAGGGCCACATGGCAAGAAACTGTGGGCAACTTCTAGGAGGGAATAATAGCCCCTGGCCAACAGCCAGAAGGAAAGTATGGCCCTCAGTCCTACAATCACAAGGCACTTAATTCTGCGAGCAAGCATGTGAGTTTGGTCAAGGATCTGGAGACCCAATGAGACAGCAGCCCTGGCTGGCATCTTGATCAGAGTCCTGATCAAGACTTTGAGCAGAAAACCCAGTTGTGGTCTGCCTCCACCCTGAGCAGAGGACCCAGTTATGCCACGCCCAGTCTCCTGAGTCACGGAAACTATGAGATAATAAATGTAGGTTGTTGTAAGCTGCTACATTTGTGATAATTTGTTACATAGCAGTGGAAAACTAACATGCCAAACATACTCTTTCTGTGCCAAATGATGCCTGGTGTCTCTCACCTCTGTACTCAAATCTTAGTCTCACTTATGAATTGCTGGTGCTAAAACCCTGCAAACTACATCCCCAAACTCCCTTAGTAGCTGGCTTTCTGCTAGATTCTGCCAATAGAAAGTACTGAAGAAAGACTTTAAGGCAAAGGAGAAATCTTTCCCCCCACTTTTGGAGGAAGTCTCTGGCAACAGCACCATCAGAGAAATTAATTGAGGGTAACTAGAAAGCTCTGGGCTCTAGCATCATTTGTGAGATATGGGATCCTGGTTTCCTGCTCAGCAGAAATGGTTCAGTTTCAACAGTAGTGGTAGCAATAGTGGTGTCTTCAGAAGCTCAATGGTGAGTGCAGTCTCATGGTCTCCAGCTCAGGCGCGGTAGTATCATACTCATCCCTGAGTAACTCCTATCCATAGTTGTTCCTTCTGCTCACTTTTTCTTCGGCCCCCCCCTTTGCATTTTGCTCTTTCAGCACTTCCAACACCCATTTAATCAATTCCCTATATTAAATTCCCTTTGCTTGAATATCTAAAGTGGTTTCTGATTTTTCAATTGAACACTGATGTCAAAACTCTGGTTATGCATCTTGCCATCTGGCCTCCCTTGGTTCTTGCTTCACTTCCAGATCCTAATTTCCAAAGATTTTGATATTTATACAATCTCTAATATTATCACAATAAATTCCTCTTGTATTTAAGCTAGCCGTAGTCTATTTCTGCTGCTTGCAACTAAATATCCCAACTGTTACAGAAATTTCAATATTGTAGAGTGTATTAGTTTTCTATTCCTGCTGTAAAAAATGTAAATTAGTTCAACCACTGTGGAAGACAGTGTGGTGATTCCTCAAAGACCTAGAACCAGAAATACCATTTGACCCAGCAATCCCATTACTGGGTATATACTCAGAGGAATAGAAATCATTATATTATAAAGATACATGCACGTGTATGTTCATTGCAGCACTATTCATAATAGGAAAGACATGAAATTAACCCAAATGCCCATCAGTGATAGATTGGATAAAGAAAATGTGATACATATAAACCAGGGAATACTATACAGCCATAAAGAGGAGTGAGATCATGTCCTCTGCAGAAACATGGATGGAGCTGGAAGCCATTACCTTCAGCAAACTAATGCAGGAACAGAAAACTAAATACCACATGTTCTCACTTAGAAGTGGAAGCTGAACAATGAGAACGCATGGACACAGTGAGGAGAACAACACACACTGGGGCCTGTCAGGGTGCGGGGGAGGGAAAGAATCAGGATGCATAGCTAATGCATGCTGGGCTGAATACCTAGGTGATGGGTTGATAGGTGCAGCAAACCACCATGGCACATGTTTACCTATGTAACAAACCTGCACATGTACCCCAGCACTTAAGTAAAATAAAATAATAAAATAAAATCACAAATTTATTATCTTACATCTGTGCCAGCTAGAAGTTCTCTGGGCTGAAATCAAAGTGTCAGCAGGCCTGCATTCCCTCCTGGAGGCTCTAGGAGAGAATTGATTTCCTTGCTTTCTCCAGCTTTTATAAGCCACTGCATTCCTTGGTTCACAGTCTTCTTCCTCCAACTTCAAGGTCAGCAACATTGCATCTCTTGACCCTTTTTCCATAGTCGTTATCTCCCTCTGACTCTATTCTTCCACTTCCCTCTTCCATTTTTAAGGACCCTTATGATTACATTGGGCCCATCCAGATAATTCAGAATAATCTATTTTAAAGTCAGCTGATTAGCAACCTTAATTTCATATGCAACTTTAATTCCCCTTTGCCATGCAACATAAAATATTCACAGGTTTCAGGACATGGATTCTTTAGGGAGGGGAGCATTAGTCTGCCTGTCACATAAAGCTATCATTTCCCCCCAGAGTTAATCTCTAAATTTAATGCAATGCCAATTAGAATCTTGATAAAGTGATTCCAAATTTAATAAAATTTAGATATAGATAATAGACAAGAATAACAAAGACATTTTTGAAAAATAGAAATAGTGATGGGGACTTGCTCTACCAGACAAAAAAACATGTTGTAAAGCTGATATGGTTTGACTGTGTCCCCACCCAAATCTCATCTTGAATTGTAACCCCCATAATCCTCACATGTGGTGGGAGGGACCCTGGAGGAGGTAATTTAATCATGGGGGTAGTTTCTACCATGCTGTTCTTGTGATAGTGAATGAGTTCTCATGAGATCTGATGGTTTTATAAGCATCTGGCATTTCCCCTGCTGGCATTCATTATCTCTTCTGCCACCCTGTGAATAGATGCCTTCCACCATGATTGTAAGTTCCCTGAGGCCTCCCCAGCCATGTGGAACTGTGAGTCAATTAAATCTCTTTTCTTTACAAATTACCCAGTCTTTGGTATTTCCTTATAGCAATGTGAGAATGGACTAATACAAAAGCTAAAATAATAAAAATACTTTGGCATTCAGGTAGGGTGTGTGGTTGAGGGAGAGGATGAAGAGAGGTTGGTCAATAGGTACAAACATACAGTTAGATAGAAGATATAAGTTCTAGTATTCTGTAGTAGAGTAGGGTGCCTATGGTTAGCAACAATGTGTTGTATATTTAAAGGTGGCTAGAAAAGAGGACTCAAAATGTTCCCAACACATAGATATAATAAATACTCAAAGTGATGAATACCTCAGATATCCTGACTTGGTCATTACACATTCTATGCATGTAACAAGTACTTACATGTACCCTCCCCCTAAATATGTAAAATATTATGTATCAATTAAAAAATACATTGGCATAGAACATGGTGGGTGATAGAAGATGGTGTTGTGGAAACTGGCGATCCATTGGGTTAAAAGTCAGCCCCATTCTGTACATCAAATACAAAAATAAATTCCAGTTGGATTAAATACCTAAATGTTAAAAAAACCCTCAGGAAGTACTAGAAGCACACACACACACACACACACACACACACACACAATCTCAGAGTGGGGGAAGTCATTGTTAAAAGCATGGAAGCCATAAAAAACAGACATCTGAATACATGCAAATTTAACATTTTTGCACATACCATAAAGATAAGTGACAAACTGGGAGAATATTTTATATATATATCAAAGTATCAATATCTATATTATATATAATTATATGTCCATTTTATAGATATATATAAAATATCTGGTTTCCAAAGCAAAAGAAAAACAATTAAAATTGAACACAGGAAATACATTAATAATTTATTGAAGGAGAAACTCAAATGTCCAATAAACATACAAACTAACCCTTGTTTGAAAATCAGGAAAATGTAAATTATGCAATAACGATCTGTTTTTCTCTAATCAAATTAGGACAAATTTATTAAATATATAATATCTGGTATTCACTAGTGTGGTGGAAATGGGCATTTATATCCTATTTGGAATTGGTCTCCTAGAGGGTAAATGTGGCAGTATTTTTGCAAATTAAAACTATGTTTTCATCTATAAATAGAAATTCTTTCATGTTTACAATGCTATATGTATAATTACATTTGTTGCAGTATTTTTAAAAGAAAGGATATGCATAATTATGTTGTTGTAGCAACATATTGGAAACAACCTAAATGCACATGGATAAGAGAAGGGTTAAATAAAATATGGTACATGCACCTTTTGCATATTTAAAAAAATGTGGCAGATCTACATGCCCTAATGTAGAAAGATCTCCAAGACATATTGCTAAGTGAAATTTGCAACAAATATAGCTAGACTTATCCCATTTACATAAAACCAAAAAGTCTGCATCTAAGTAAGATACAATATAATACAGTATAATCTTTTCTGTAATATGTTTGCAAGGGTACACACCAAACTGATACTTTAAAAAAAAGTCTTACAAATTTTTTTGCTTGCTTAAATTTTTTTTTTTTTTTTTTTTATCTGAGATAGGATCTCGCTCTGTCACCCAGGCTGGAGTGCAGCCTTGAATTCTTCAGCTCAAGCTATCCTCCTGCCTCAGCCTTCCCAGTTGCTGGGACTACAGGTGCCTGCCACCATACCCCGCTAATTTGTTTTTACTTTTTGTGGAGACAGGATCTCTCTATGTTGACTGGGCTGGTCTTGAACTAGATTGCTTAATTTTTTATAATAAACACTTGTTCATATATTATTGGCATGATTTAAAAAATAATAATTAAAATGCTTTTTTACTGAAGAAAACCCAGTATAGAGAAAGTACATGGGAAAATATGTCCCAATGTTTAACAGTAGTAGTTTTGAGACAATAGGATCTTGCATGCATGGATAATACTTTAATGCCAATGTTTCCCATAGGCGTATCTTTCTGTCGTTAAGACAAAAATATGAGAAATAAAAAGAAAAATGTTTAATGATAACTAATTTCAGTTGACTCTGCTGGGTGGCATGTCAACAACTAAGGTAGTGATAGGAAAGAAATATCTTAGGCTTTAAAGTCCAAAGGCCTGTGTGCATACCCTGGTTATTATATCTTATTTTGTTTGAACTTAGGCAAATTATTTACCATCTGAAAGCCTTATTTACCTTACTTGTAAGAGGGATTGATAATAACTACTTTTCAGGATCGTTTTGAGGGTGAAATGAGCTAATGCGTAGTACATAAATAACTGGGAACATTGCCTGTGCTCAGTAACTATTAGTTCTTTCTTCACCATTTCTCAGTCTGCCTAGGAGATGGAGCATCCCTCCATAGTCTTGCCCTGGTCTTCATTTATTTTCCTTAGACTAACTTGGTATTCCCAATTTGTGTGTAATTACAATTACAGCTTAACTTTGTATAATGCTTTAATGTTTACAAGCATTTTTATGTATTACACTATACACCTTGAATCTTTGCATATAATCATGTGGATCCCATTTTAGCTTCCTACAACTTGAGTGCTCAGGAGTAAACAGGGTGGTACATTGTATCAGTCTATTTTCACACTGCTATAAAGAACTGCCTGAGACTAGGTAATTTATAAAGGAAAGAAATTTAATTGACTCACAGTTTTACATGTCTGGGGAGGCCTCAGGAAACTTACAATCATGGCAGAAGGCAAAGGGGAAGCAAGCACCTTCTTCACAAGGTGGCAGGAGAGAGAAGAGCAAAGGAGGAATGTCCAAACACTTATAAAAGCCATCAGATCTCACAAGAACTCACTATCATGAGAACAGAATGGGGAAAACCATCTCCATTATCCAATCACCTCCCTCCCTTGACATGTAGGGATTACAGGCCCCTTCCTCAACATGTGGGGATTACAATTCAAAATGAGATTTGGGTGGAGACGCAAAGCCAAACCATATTACACATATATTATTGAGAATGTTTTTACAATGAGAGAATTGCAGTGCTACTTCAATCCCCTCATTTTACAAAACCCAGAGAGCTTACGTGCTACCATATCAGTTACCTTTTGCTGTGTAACACCCCAAAACTTAGTGTCTTAAAATAGCAACTATTGATTTAGCTCATAATTCTGACGGCCATCCTTATAGTCTGAACCAGGTTCAGCTGATCCTGACTGGGCTCACTTCTACGTTTGGGGCCTTGGCTGCGATGGTTGGGACAGCTAGATCATCTTGGCACATGGCTTCATAACCTCCAGCAGGCAAGCTCAGGTCTATTCACATAGTGGTGCTGGGTCCCAAGAGCAACAAGTGTGGAAGCTGCAAGGCCTAGACTTAGAACTCACACAACTTCACAGCAGCATTATAGTGGCCAAAGCAAATCACAAGAATGGCTACTATTCTAAGAATGGGGAAATAAACTCCATCTTTTGATGAAGGAAGCTACAACAGAGAAAGGTGAAGGACTGGGGACATTTTTTGCAATCTATCCCAGAGGCATAGCTAATTAGTGGGTATGCTGTGATTAGAAGTCTGCCCTGGTGACTTATGAGTCCAGGTCAACTGTAATATAGTTTCGTAATAAAACAAAATACACTGAAATCTGAATACATTCTTAATTTGCTCTTGTTCTCTTAATGTCCTTAGAAATGTATCATATTCAGTCAAAAGACTAAACTGGAGAATTTTTCATAAGATCTACCCAGCATGGAGTTAGCTATCTCAGAAAAGTAGAGTGACTTCTTAAAGAGTGACAGTAAAACCTGTCTTCCATAGGTTGAATCTAGGACAAAATTGTTGAAAAAGAATGAGGAGGTGATGACAATATACATAAGGACTTTAATGTGCCTGAATCAGTCACGAATGGAAAGTTAAAAAAAATACCCACAACATTTAAAAAAGTCTGCCTCAGGCAATCTCAAAGCGTTTGACATTTCATTTATTGGAAAAATGTAGCTTTTTGCAATTAAAAAGTTTTGACAAGTGAAAGTGACCTTAGGACCTGTTAAAATCAGGTCAGCGAAGCCGCTTATCATCTCAAAGTTTTTAATCTTAACACGGCGAGATTGGAGGCTGTGGCTTTTTAGCTATACATGTAATAGATAACTGCAGAGGGAAAATTTATCTCAATGTAACATTTTTAGATTGCAACAATGCATAGGCTTGCAGAAGCTTAGGAAATCCAAAATAAGTTTTATTCATGTCTTACTTTTATATGTACCTGTAAGATAGATAAGCCCCATTAAGGTCGTATTCTGTTGGAAGTAATCTTTGTTTGATTTGTCAATTCTGTCAACAGCATCTTGGCTACGATGGTCAATAACAGTATCCAATGGATTGAGATAGCTACCTACAGCAGTGCATGAAGGCAATAAAAGCATTCATTATGCCAGTGAAATCCTCACTTCACTGCTTGCATTATCTAGGTTCAATGCATCCCTTACTGTTTGGGCTCATACTAGTGGATGCTGGGATGATTGAATCATTGCTCATAGTTTACTCTAGATACATAGTCTATGCAACAGTAATTACTAAGGAAAAATCGTCTACTTTCCAAACTGCTCCTGACTGATTATTGAACTGCAGCTTCATTTTATTTGCATGGCCCTGCAGTCTTCAGCCTCCTTCACTATGAGCTCTGTCTATTATCTAATCAGTTTCCTGTGTTCTGCCTCTTCCAGGCCTATAAAATGAATGTTCCAGCCTCTTTTCACGTGGTGGGAAAGGCAACATCCAGTTTGGGTTCTCAGCAAATAAGACTCTTGAATGCCAACTTTATGTTTTGTTTTTTTTTGTGTGTGAAGAAAGTAACATACTTTTATACATTTATATGAAAAAGGGCTTTATTGGAAGGATATGAAATTGCCCACGAAGTCAGAGAAAAAGCTGAACAAATAGGTGTTAGAAAGTATAGGAACTAGGGACCCTCCAGGGATCAGATAGCAGGAATTAAGGAGAATCCAAGATTCAATTTCTAGATGTGGCAGGTGGGGATTACCTTGGTCTGGTTTGTATTGCATTGGCCAGGTGAAGGGTGGGACATCTTGACTGACAGTCCCATGGAGACTGTATGCAATGTGGAAAAGGGTTGCCCAAGGGAAACTTAAGATGCTACTGTCAATGTGAGGTGGCAAGCATGTTGGGTGGCAAAAACAGCAGATATCCTTGCACTTGGAAACACAGATGCCACAGTACTTATGGTCAAGTATCTTCTTTGGGTGTAGAAGTCCAGGGCTTTGCTTTTTAAACATTCCACACGTGAACTTCATAGATCTCCTCTGGGTGACATTTATTTGGATTGTGGAGCCAGATTGCCTGGATTTGAAGCGTAGTGCTGCCATTTCTTAGCCACGTGTGAGCTCGAAATTATTTCCTCATCGGCAACATGAGGATAATGAAGGTATTTTAATCATATTGTTGTGATAATTAAATGAATTATCGCATTTAAAACCCTTAGTGTAGTGTCTGACACCTAAAAGCTATATACATTTAAGCTATTATTAGGGTGAAATGGTGCATCATTGTATTGTATGAGATCTCTATGGTTTAAAATACCAATTATGGTTATAAAAATTAAGAAATGGCTTTCCTTTCCTGGCTTCACAAAACACAATAATCCTGTTGGATTTTCCCCGTGATGGTGCTGTGCTCATAGACAGCCATTGTACTAGTTTTCTATTGCTGCTATAATAAAGTATCATGTATTTAATGGCTTAAATATACAAATTTAGTATCTTACAGTTCTGGTGGTCAGAGTCTCATTGGGCTAAACTTAAGGTTTCATCAGGGCTGAATTCTATTCCTGGAGGCTCCAGGAGAGACTCTGTTCCTTGTCTTTTCCAGTTTCTCAAGGCCACCTGCATTCCTTGGCTCATGGCCCCTTCCTCCAGCTTCAAAGCCAGCAGTCGCATCATTCTAGCTTCTGTGTCTGTCATCACATCTTCTCTGACTGTCCTGCCTCCCTCTTTCCCTTCTGAGGGCTCTTGTGCTTACATTGAGCCCACCTAGATAATCCAGGCTAATCTCACCATCTCCTTAATTACATCTGTAAAGTCCCTTTTGCCTTACAGGTTCTGGAGATTAGGATACAGACATCTTAGCCGGCGGGGAGGGGCAGTATTCTGCCTACCACAGACACTTTATAATGAATTACTGCATTTAAAATTTCTAATGAGTTCTTTTCAAGAATGGCTAAGCTTGTTCACTGAGGTCAACATATCTCTTTTGTCATCTTGGATCATATTTGTTAGAAGCCAAAATCGAAAGGTCAGTTTTTTTTTTGTTTTTTTTTTTTGGTGAAAGACTATATTAATTATCGAAAGATAGACTTCCTCTGTTAGGTGTCTCTCGGCTAGATTTTGAACTGTTATTATATAATAAAAAGGATTTGCTTCCAAATACAGTTTTTAACAAATTTGACACTTTCAAATTAGAAAGTCAAATCCTTGGGGTTTACATTAGGGGAAAGGTTTGTGCATTCTGTCTCACGTTCTAATTTACAGACTCCATCTTGTCTGTGAATGGCTTTGTGTCTCATTCTAGTGCAGTGGTTCTCAACTCCCTCATCCAGGGGATATTTACATTGTTGATGACTGGAGGTGGGTGGGCGCTGCTGACATCTAGTGGGTAGAGGTCAGAGATTCTGCTAAACATCCCACAATGCATGAAAAAGCCCTCTCTCCCTACCTCTACAAGATAGAATAATCCTACCCAAAATATCAATAGTGTTGAAGCTAGGAAATCCTGTTCTAGTGATTATCCCATTCTTTTCTCCTGATTATTATTTGACTCATTTTGAAAGAGTACTTTACAGGTTATAGGAAAGATTTTTCTAGCCAATTGAATTTAGATTTTACCAAACTGTGTTTTTCTATTATTAAGCAAGAATAACTTGCTGTGTTAAAAAAATAACCAAATCTTTATGATGATTCTTTTAGAAACATAATGATATAAAACCGAAGAAAATTCAGGAAATAGGCAAATTCATTTTAGATTGTTTCAGGTGTCTTTTTATTCTAAGATTGCTCTAAATGAAACATTTTTCCTTTCGGTGGGAGGGAAACATAACTATAACTGCAAATGTTTTCTTAAGGGAAGGTTTGTGAAACTTTTAAGACATGGACTTTCCAATTCTCTACATTAATCTCTCAAAAAAACTCTCTGGTTTTGCAACGGCAATTTATATTTTAGGAGTTTTCTTATGAGGCTATACATTCAGAAATTATTTGCTGTACATGAGTACACAGTAGAAAATGGTCTTCTGGTCTCTACCTGACAGGAAGACATGGGGTTTGCAATACCTCTCTGAGAGACCTGGAAGAGAAGGGGTTAGAATGAGTTATCATTAATGAAGGTGGTTTTAATTCAGAGCTGTGACTTTCTCCCAGCAGCTGGAGGCCAGCAGCTGGGTGAAAATCAACCAGTCCCCTGGAGATGGCAGTAGAAGGCAGGGATGAAGATCATTTGCTAACCAGCCACAGCCAGAATTGCAGGCTCTGGGCTCCGGATCATGATCTGTCCGGAGAGGCAGCCATGATGGATCCCTGTGGCCGCAGGGGACTGCTTTTGCTGCTGGCTTGTTACAGTGAAATTCCACCTTCCCCTTCTCTGAAGTTTAGTTATCAAGTGCTGCCTTAAGTCCTTTCAGTACAAGGTCTTGTGTAAGTGATTTAAATAATATTCCGAGTGCTAGTTAAGCCCTACTCTATCCGCTTTAAGGTTAAGCCCTACCACATTCAAGAACCTATTGAGTTGCAGGTGCAATATTGACAGGTACTAAGCTATTAAACGTGGTAAGAGCAGGTTCTTGGGCTGGAGAGGCTTAAAAACACACAGATCAATGATTCTAGTATTAATAAAATGTCATATGACTAAATAGCCCAGTGCTATGAAAGCCAATGGGTAAACTTAACCCAGCCAGAGAGGTCAGAGACACTGTCCTGATGTGATAGCACCTGAGCTGAATTGAAAAGAATCAAGAGGAGTCAGCCAGGTGAAGAAAGATCAAAAGAGTGACACAGCATGAATAAAGATCTAGGGGTGGGAAACATCATAATATTTACTGGATTACTGGGTTGCAAAGTGTAAAGGGGAGCTTATCCTTGGTTCCACTCCCATTCCACTTCCCCTCTGGTACCCTATTTATGTATCTTAATTAAAATAGTGTTTAAAAATATGAATTTTCAATTTGGATAAATTGTATATTGCTCTAAATCACGTTTCTTGCCATTTCTGTCCAACTCTTTAAGATCTTGTTGCATAGCTCTATGATACATCTAGCTTTGTACTTCTAACTGCCATATGCCTCCACACATTTTGCTTATCCAATGCATCATAGTTGATATTTGTTTTTCTTTACATATCCTTGTTGTGACAAACAGCTCTTTGACGGGCATTCTTATTCACATCCCCTAACCAGATGAAAATTTTTCTACTCCCAAATGCTCTGATTCAATAGGTCTCAACTGGAGCCCAGATGATATAGATACAACTAGGCTGCTATAGCAGTGAGGTGATTTACTGAGAAGAAAGGTGACAAGAATTCTCAAATTCTAGCAGGCATCCGAATCCCCAGGAGGGATTGTCAAACAGATTTCTGTCCTAGGGCTGACACACTCTCACACACTGCACTTGCACTACCCTGAGTGGGTGCCTCCTTACATTTTGTGCCCTAGGCAACTTCCTTTCCTAACATTAGTTCCGGCTGTGGCTGGACACACCCAGATTTTGATTCAGTAAGTAAGTAGGTCTGAGGTGGGGTCCGAGAATTTCTATCTCTAACAAGTTCCCAGGTGATGCTGTTGCTTCTGGTCTGAGGACCACACTTTGAGAATCATTGCAACCGCTGCTTTAGGACCTTGCTACTTAAAAAGTTTGGCCTGCAGACCAGCAACAGCCACATCACCTAGGAGCTTGTTAGAGATGCAGAATGTGGGGCACCACTCCAGATCTAATGAACCAGAATCTGCATTTGAGCAAGATCTCTAGGTGATTGGCAAGCATGCTAAAGTTTGAGAAGCACTGCTTTGGGATGGATATAGGGAAGGTACATCTTTCTTTTTTTTCTTTGAGACTGAGTCTCATTCTATTACCTAGGCTGGAGTGCAGTAGTGCAATCTTGGCTCACTGCAACCTCCGCCTCCTGGGTTCAAGTGATTCTCCTGCCTCAGCCTCCCGAGTAGCTGGGATTACAGGCTTCTGCCACCATGCCCGGTTAATATTTGTATTCTTAGTAGAGATGGGTTTTCACCATGTTGGCCAGGCTGTTCTCAAACTCCTGACCTCAAGTGGTCCACCCTCCTTGGCCTCCCCACGTGCTGGGATTACAGGGGAGAGCCACCACGCCTGGCCTGGGAGGGTACATCTTTCTACCAAGGGAACTAACTACAAGTAGGCCCCACATTTCCCGAAAGCAATCAGTAGATGTTTTTAAGGTTAAGTTTGTCACTTTAGAGCAATGCAGTGAGGTTACATCCTATCCGGGGTATCTCATCTGGAGGCACAGCGTATCTGCTTGCCCTTTATTGCCGATGTTAGTTTTGATCACTTAGCTAGACAATGGTTGGATTTTTTTCTACTATAAAAAGATGTGTTTAGAACTTATGTTCACTTCCTGTTTGATGCAGTCACTACAGAGAGACTAGCACTTGATCAGCCATGAAGGTCAGTTTGGCTGTCCCTCTAGCTCTTCATTTTTGCCCCAGGACAAGTCATAAAATGATTGAACATCTCTCTCCTTCAAAGAATGTACCAGGTGGACCTACAGGGCTTAGCCGTGGAATGTGGTCAATCCATTCTTGAGACCAGATGAGCTAAAACAGCTCCTGACCCAGAACAGCTCAGAGGTGAGAAGGTAAAATTAATTTTCAGCAGAAGGGTGGAAACTGCAGCTAAAGAGATAATACACTACTGATGTCACTTATAATTATTTTGGACAGGGAAGAAAAAGTTAATATCAAAATCACACTCACAGATAAACACACCTGATTCCTGATGTTCAGAAACTTGTCTTGTTTGTTTTTTTTTTTTTTTTGAGACAGGGTTTTGCTCTGCTGCCCAGGCTGGAGTGCAGTGGCATGATCATAGCTCACTACAGCCTCAACCTCCTGGGCTCAAGCAATCCTCCATCTCAGCTTCCCGAGTATCTGGGACTCAGGCGTGCACTACCATGGCTGGCTAATTTTTTATTTTTAGTAGAGACGGGGTCTCACTATGTTGTTCAGGCTGGTCTCAAACTCCTGGGCTCAACTGATCCTCCCACCTTGGCCTCCCAAAGTGCTGGGATTGCAGGCATGAGCCACTGCACCTGGCCTTGTCTTGTTGATTTTTAAAGGATCAAAATGATAGGAGTGTAAATTAGTTCAACCATTGTGGAAGACAGTGTGGCAATTCTTCAAGGATCTATAACTAGAAATACCATTTGACCCAGCAATCCCATTACTGGGTATATACCCAAAGCATTATAAATCATTCTACTATAAAGACACACGCACATGTATGTTTGTTGTAGCACTGTTCACAACAGCAAAGACTTGGAACCAACTCAAATGCTCATCAATGATAGAATAAAGAAAATGTGGCACATATTCACCATGGAATACTATGCAGTCATAAAAAAGGATGAGTTCATGTCCTTTGCAGGGACATGGATGAAGCTGGAAGCCATCATTCTCAGCAAACTAACACATGAACAGAAAATCAAACACCGCATGTTCTCACTCATAAGTGGGAGCTGAACAATGAGAACACGTGGACACAGGGTGGGGAACATCACATACCGGGGCTTGTCGGGGGGTGGGGGACTAGGGAAGGGATAGCATTAGGAGAAATACCCAATGTAGATAGCGAGTTGATGGGTGCAGCAAACCACCATGGCATGTGGATACCTATGTAACAAACCTGCACGTTCTGCACATGTACCCCAGAACTTAAAGTATAATAAAAAATTATTTTAAAAAATGATGCCTAGTCTAGGGAAAAGGAGTCATGTCTAGCTTTTGTAGCAATCTAAAACACTACCCTGTCTCATTCCTCCTTTGAGGCAGCATGTACGAACTCACTTATCTGTTAGAACAAGGAGAAACAAAGGAGACAGCAATAGGGAGAAAAAAACACTAATTAACATTTCAGAAATATTATCTGTCCATGCATCTAATATATAAATAGATTTTGTGGATGAAATTCTCCAGAACACAATGATGCTCCCTTGAAAAAGGTAATAGATGTATATTGCATAGTTATATAAACTCCCCTTGTGTGAACAAAGTAGAAACACTCATGTGCAGTGACTGAGGGTCACTGTTGTTCCTGTTAAGCCAGGCAGGAGTATTCTGTGCCCCAGGTGCTGGGAAGTATTGAGCAACTAGCAATCACCCAACGTAGTTTCAAAGGAATACCATCAGTAACCCTAGTGAGGGAAAGCAGGAGATGTGTTGAGTAAACTAGGCTAATCACCATTTCTTAGATATGCCACATACTTTTATGACTCTGCCTTTGTTCACACTTACGCATGCTGAAATACATCTTTCCTCTGTCCTCTTCCTCTCCAAATCCAGCTTGAAATTCTCCAATGCCCAGCTGAACTAATTCTGTCTTCTATGAAGCCTTACTAGATTCCTCCCATCCCCATCCACCAACTGAAATCTTTGTCTGGCTCTTAACAGATTATTTGTTTCTCTATTAGAGAGTCCATGTCCCTCATTTTTTCTGAAAATTTTATTGTGGCAAAATATACGCAACATAAAAAGTTATAATTTTAACCATTTTTAAGTGTACAGTGTCATTAAGTACATTCACAATGTTATCTAATCCTCACCACTACTTCCAGAACTTTCTCACCATCCCAAACAGAAACTCTGTACCCATTAAACAATAATTCCTAATTACTGTTTCCACACAGCTCTTGGTAATCTCTATTCCACTTTCTGCCTCTATGAATTTGTCTGTTGTGGATACCTCACATAACTGAAATCACACAATATTTGTCCTTTTGTGTCTTGACTTATTTCACCTAGCGATGTTTTTAAGGTTCATCTATGTTGAAGCATTATCATAATTTTATTCCATTTTAAGGTCAAATACTATTTCATTGTATGTATATGCTACATTTTGTTTATCCATTAATTTGTTGATGGACATTTGGGCTATTTCTATTTTCAGCTATCATGAATAACGCTAAGAGCATTGGTGCACAAGTGTCTATTTGAGTCTCTGCTTTTTTTTTTGAGACAGGATCTCATTCTGTCACACAGCCTGGAGTGCAGTGGTGCAATCATGGCTCACTGTAGCCTCGACTTCCTGGGCTCAGGTGATCTTCCTGTCTCAGCCTCCTAAGTAGCTGGGATTACAGGTGCACCCCACCACACCTGGCTGATTTTTAAATTTTTGTAGAGATGAGGTCTTATTATGCTGCTCAGGCTGGTCTCAAACTCCTGAGCTGATGCAATCTTCCTACCTTGGCCTCCCAAAATGCTGGGGTTACAGGTATGAGCCACCATATCTAGCTCATACACCAACTCCAGGCTTCACGTCATCAAAGCATAGCAGCCATTTTATCAGGTTTTTGACAGAGTTATTCTGATCTCAGACCTCTGCTGTTTTTTTTTTTTCCCCTTCTTCTTTGGCTTTTGGATAACCTAACATTTGCCACACAGGGTTGTTCTTTTGGTCTCAACTGTTGATGATTTGCTTGCCTACTCCCAATAAGGAACACAGCATTAAAAAAAAAATTTTTTTTTTTGTAAAGACAGAGTCTCACTAGGTTGCCCAGGCTGGTCTGGAACTCTAGAACACTGACCTTAATCGATCCTCTCACCTCAGCTTTCCAAAGTGCTAGGATTACAGGCATGAATCACCACCATGCCCTGCCTGCACAGCAGTTTCTGCTCAAAAAATAGAATGCTACTCCCCATCCCCTGCTTTATGGAACCTCTTTCAGCTACTTTTGAGTAATTGAACACTGCATATTTATAGTTCTCAAATTGCTGTGGTCAAGACTGTTGGCATTCACCAATCTGGTTCTCCTCTTTGCTGGGCACACAGCTAAACTAAATTTCTCAGCCACCTTTCTATCAAAGTGGGATCGTGTAACTGACTTCTGGTCTTTGGAATGCAGACTGAACTGATGTATGTCACTTCCAGGTGTAACCCATAAAAAATTCCACCTAATCTCCTATGTGTGTGTTTCTCCATCTCCGTTTGGTGCTAGATGGCACCAAAGCTACTCTGAAGTCATAAAATGGAGGAATCTGGATCCCAGTCACCACTTGGAGGCCCAGGAGAGCTGCTCAGACAAGACTGCCTACACAGCACTTTGAGGGAGGAAGAAATAAATTTTTATTGTGTAAAACTGTTGAGATGACTTACTCGAATATACCTACCCTTCCAGTTTTGCAACTTTCTTTAATGTAGACCTAGCCAAAGGCCATGTGAAGCTGTTCTAGATAGCCCTGGTCTTGACAATTCTAATAACTATCTTCTGTCATTCCCATCCCTGTGTCTCAAAGTAGGTGCTCACCCCTTGACTCAAATATCGTCTTAAGCTTGTCCCCTATATTCCTGGCCATCCTTTCCAGGGGAAGAAAGACAACCCTGTCCTAACTTTTTGGTGGAAGAGTATTAATTCCAGTGCTTACTAATCCATTCTTGGGCTGCAAAGTCCCCCTCGAAATTCTTTCCAGAGGGCCTAGAAAACATGTATAAATAAGATATCCAACAGCTTGTTGTGACGTTCCTGAGTATGAAGTATGCATTAAGCATGACCCTATGCTCCCCGCTTATTCTTTATTTTACAATTATTAGTTGAGTGCATGACCATTGTTTTTTAAATCGCCATTAGGCCAAAAATAATTAGCAACTGGAGAGTGGGAATTCTGAATTATTCATCTTTATATTTCCAATAAAGCCTGACATGTTATACTACAGATTGAAGCACTCAGTGACTATCTCTTGAATTTAATGAGACAGATAGCAGGAGTTTTACCAACAGACTCGTGACCTTACTGATTCAACCCACCTCCTCTAGCCTACCGAACATGTGAATTTACAGGGAGGCTGATGCAAGATTTATCCTTGTAATCTGGGAAATAAATATTTTCTAAACTCTTTCTTGGACATCAGTATGAATCTTTCCATCAACTTTATTGAGGCATAATTTACACATAATAAAATGCATAGTTATTAAATGTATAGTCTAATGAGTTTTGACAATTACAGACAGGCTTGGAACCACGATATAAATCATTTCTACCGTACCCAGAAAGTTCCTTCATTCTCCTTTTATATCCTTTCACCATTACCATTCCTGTTGCCCCAGGGAACCACTGATTTTATTTCTATCACCATAAAATTGTTTTATTTGTTCCAAAACTTCATATGAATAAAAAACATACAGTATGTGCTGTATGTTTTGTGCCTACCTTCTTTCATTCAACTTGATGTTGATGAGATTCCTCCAGGTCAGTGCACGTATCTTCAGTTTATTTCTTTTTATTGCTGAGTAATAATCCATTGTATGAACATACCACCATTTGTGTATCAATTCACTTGTTAACATCTGGGTTGTTTCTAGTTGAGATATTCTGAATAAAATTGCTATGACATCTCGTACAAGTCTTTTGTGGACATATGCTTACATATGCTTTGAATAAATACCTAAAAGCAGAACTACTGTGTCATAGGGTAGATACATGTTTTAACTCTAAGAAACCGTCAAACCTTTACTCAAAGTGGTTGTTCCATTTTACACTTCCACCAGCAATGTATGTCTAGTTCTTCCACATCCTTGCCAACACTTGGTATTGTCAACCCTAGTATAAGTGTATTTATAGCTAATATTTATTTATTTATTTATTTTTATTTATTTTTTTGAGATGGAGTCTCGCTCTGTCACCAGGCTGGAGTGCAGTGGCATGATCTCGGCTCACTGCAACCTCTGCCTCCCAGGTTCAAGTGATTCTCCTACCTCAGCCTCTTGAGTAGCCGGGACTACAGGCATACACCACCACGCCCAGCTAATTTTTTTGTATTTTTATTAGAGACAAGGTTTCACCACGTTGGCCAGGATAGTTTCAATCTCCTGACCTCGTGGTCCAACCGCCTCAGCCTCCCAAAGTGCTGGGATTATAGGCATGAGCCACCGCACCCAGCCGTGAATATTTAATTTTAGAAGGAGAGAGGGAGTGAAGACGAGAAAATGAGGAGAGGAGAGGAGAGGATAGAAGGGAATGTCAGGAAAGGGGAGGGTAGGAGAGGAGAGAGCAGTTGGGGAGAGGAGAGGAAAAAAAGGGGAGTGGAGGGAAGGGAAGAGGAGAGGAGGAGAGAAGAAAAAAACACAGTCTCTAAGAAGTAGAGTCATAAATATAGCCAGGTTTTATGGTATCTGTTCTGATCTCTTATCAGCTAGAGTGCATTGCCTTTCAAGGGAGAAATATGAAGCAGTATTCTTCCTGTTATTGTGGGGGTGGTATGAGCTGGACATTGCAGAGAGTTTATTCTAGGGAGCTGGTAGTTTTTCAAGTATAATTTGGACTGGAAAAAACTGCAATTCTGGAAGAATTATCTGCATGCCAGGAACTGGCAATAATTTTCAGGTTCCTGTTCATGTTGTGAAACCTGGCTGTTTTGTACTTGCAGAGGGAGATATCTTTTTTCTTTCGTTAAAACATAAAAATGAAGGCTTTATTCATAGCAGGCACATTCAAACTAATGATCAGCAAAGAGGCAAAAGCCAGTGGCTACGGCAGATAACATGAGGAGAGGAAAAGAAGGGCAGGACATACTTTTTTTTTTTTTTTTTCCGAGACAGAGTCTTGCTCTGTCGCCCAGGCTGGAGTGCAGTGGAGCTCAAAACTGATCTTGTTCATCAGGAAAATAGAACGAACATAATTATGGGGTATGATTCAAAGAACTAGTCTTTCTAGAGTAAAAGTATGGTCCTTCTGGGAATGATGAATTTGAATATAGAAAGCAAAAGAAGCGTTCTAAGTAGTGAGGCCAAAGTGTGGATTAAAAATAAAAAACATTAGAAATGAATATCATTGTGAATATTTGCTTAGTTTCCCAATTATTCTCCTTGTTGAGACATAATTTAATGCTACTGTTTTGTCGCATACTCCTCCAATTCCTGATTCAGAGTTCTGGATTGTTGGAGAAGGGCCCATGAGCTTTAAACCTAGAAGAGAGTAAAGGAGAGGAGTGTTCCTAGGTCTCTTATTTTGGGTCCCTCATTGTGGATCCAGTGGGCAGTGTCTCTGGGGACAATTCATGGGAGCGATAGAGGCAGCTCCTCAAGTTTGCATTAAAAGGGACATACGGCTCACTTATCACTAATCAACTCTTACCCAGCACCCTCACAACCACTAGCAAGGCAAAGAGGGTGAGCTCCCGCTATCCCCTTTAGCTATGCCTCTTGTGCTGCCCATTTGTGATCCCTTTTCCCTAAAATCTGTCCTTAACTAATTGAATTAAAGTTCCTGATGCATGGGATACATATAGCTTTTATTCAGTCCTTCATTTGATTAATATTGATTGAAGTTCTGCTGTATGCCAGGTACTGTTCTAGGGCTGGAGATACAGTGGTGAATAAAACAGACAAAAATCTCTACCTTAGTACCAGGAGGAGGAGGACAATAAAAATAATAAATATCTCAATTATAGAAAGTATTAGAAGATGATGTATATGCAGAAGGAAAAAAGTAGGATAAGGGAGAAGTGGTGGGGACAGGGAAGGAGGTGCCACTAGGGTAATAATAAGCTATTATTAGTATCAGTGTTATTGAAGCCAGATTTCACTGGGCCCACAAAGTGGGATTTATCTTACCCCTTCCTACGCCATCAATAACATGACAACCTAGAACTGTCAACTGATTCTAGATGATCCCCTCCTCATTCTGGAGAAGGAGGCTACATTGGGATCTAATTACATTCTGTGTAGGTAGTGACATCACTATCATGCATCTCAGTACCTACTGGATATCTGGTGATTGACCAAGACCAGGGAATAAGGCACAAGTGCCACTGTATACAGTTTAAATGATGGTGTGAATTCACCACCACCCTGGGGTGTACAGTGTACATGCTTGTTGATAGCCTTTTATTCTTTTCATGTAAATAGCATACCTTCCCCCAAGCCTAGAACTATTTTTATAACATGGTTTTATAGCTGGCGTAGTATTTTTCTTTATGGATGTCATGGTTTCTGAACAATTCCATTATTTAAGAACATTTAGTTTCCAAATTTTCACTGTGATGAAATACTTATAAATGTTACTTTGGGCATATTTGTGGTTTTATCCTTAAGATAACTAAGAAAAGGTAGAACTGTGGATTCAGAAGATATGAGTAGTTTTAAGATTTTCTAACACAAATTAACAATTGTCCCATCTCTCTAGCCAGCTATGAGAATGTTTATTTCTCTTTACTCTCACCAATGCCAGTTTTGTCATTCTTTTTGTTAGCTTGAAAGATGACACTTAGTATCTCATTAATGTTTTCAATGGCATTAGCCTTGATTGTGAGGTTTATATGTCTCCTTTTGGAAATTGTCCATTTTTAATTGGAGTGTTTATCTCTTTCTTATTGATAAATTGATTGATAAGAGTTTTTTTTACATATTAAGGATCTCAGCTTTTTCAACTGTCATATAGTTTGCAAGTATTTTCCCCAGTTTTAAAATTGTGCTTTGATTTTCTTTTTTCTTTTTTCTTTTTTTTGCAAGTTCAGGCCCAGGCATCCGTACTTTATTTATTTATTTATTTTTATTATACTTTAAGTTTTAGGGTACATGTGCACAACGTGCAGGTTAGTTACATATGTATACATGTGCCATATTGGTGTGCTGCTTTACTGAGTTTTAAAAAGAAATGTATTGATGTTTTTGCACTTAAACTTTTTCGTAAGTTTATCATGACTTTTCTCCTATGCTTTTTTTATAAGAAATGTTTACTGTATCCCCTAAATTATGTAAATATTCATCCAAATTCTCTTAATTTTCTATATTTTAACATTTAATTACAAATTAATATCTGGAATTTATTTTTGTGTATGGGTTGATGCAAGGCTCTTTAATTTGTCGCAAATACTTGTCTGATAGTTCCAGGAACAGGACCATCTATTAAGTAATCTCTATACATATAAAACACCAAATGTGTATATACTAATTATTTATAGGTACTGTTTGAGGTTGAACAATTTGGGATTGCAGTTTTAGGGTCAAAAATAGTAGAATATTGGCAATTCCATATGATTCATCCTAATACTAACTTGTGGCAAAAGTTAAATTCCCTTTTATTAAAGAATAATGTAGAATATTTTCATAATTGAAAAAATAAGCTCAGTTTAGAAAGAATTCAGATGTGGCCGGGCGTGGTGGCTCAAGCCTGTAATCCCAGCACTTTGGGAGGCCAAGGCGGGTGGATCACGAGGTCAGGAGATAGAGACCATGCTGAAACCCCGTCTCTACTAAAAAAAAATACAAAAAAAATTAGCCGGGCATGGTGGCAGGTGCCTGTAGTCCCAGCTACTTGGGAGGCTGAGGCAGGAGAATGGCGTGAACCCGGGAGGCGGAGCTTGCAGTGAGCCCAGATCGTGCCACTGCACTCCAGCCTGCGCAACAGAGCGTGACTCCATCACAAAAAAAAAAAAAAAAATTCACATGTGTATAACCAAGAAATTTTAGCTAGCAAGAATAAATGAGTCGTAGATATGAGATCCAGTCAGTGGGTGGAGTTGACTCAAGCATTTTGCTGCTTAAAAGTAAATGCTGCACGCTGCATTTTTAAAATATAATATTCTTTTCTCCCCTGTGGACTTTTGGGTCCACTTCACAACAGCTGAACTGGCTCACTGAGCAAAGCTCTTGCTATAAAGTCTTTCCAGATCTGTCTTTTCCCTGCTGGTCTCGTTATTAAAAATGTGCTACTGTCGGATATAAATGATGTTTCTCACTAAGTATGCTCAATAGCATTTTCCTTTCACTCTGTTTTTCCTCTGAATCTAACAATAAGCCATTTTCCCTTCGTGAAAAAAGATCCCAAGCCTCTCTGACTGTTTCCTGGCTTGCGACTTGGCATGACTGGCAGTCTGAGTGATTGATCCATAACCTTTGGGCACTCAGGCAATTATAAGTTGCCCATAAGCTTTGCTGTGCCAGCAGGGCAAATAAAAATACTCGAGGAGCTAACTCTGGGTCAGCAAATCTCTCTTTTCATGTTTTTATATGAAATAAGGATTTTTCCTGTAAGATGGAATTCTTTAGAGAACAATAAATATATTTCTATTTTTCTTTCTAATCACCATAGAAACAATGATTATTTCTTTATTTTTCTTTATGCCTTTTTTTTTTTTTTAACGTCCAACCTTCAACATTACCTTCTAATGCTGGATGGGAGTTCCTCCCACTAATCTAGGAATAGGGGTTAAGAACTCCAAGTTTCTGGGATTCAAAGAAAAATTAAAAATCAGAAATAGCCCTCGTAAAAGACAGTTTCAGTATTTCCATTCCCATAATTCCGGGAGTTGTCTATGATTTTTACTTTTGCTAATGAGGTGAAAATAACTCAAGGGCTGGTCCTCTTCTATCAGGAGACAAATATTATGAAACAGAACTGTCATTTGTTTCAGAGTTCTGCCTTATGCAGAGGCATATGTGTATGTGCCTGTAAGAAAAAAGGACATTTTCTCAGCCAAGACAGAATGAGCTGTAACAGACTGATTACTAAATGGTTTATAACAAAATCTCAGTAGTGGAAAAGAACATTAAAGGTCATATGGTTCAATCTCCTGTCTACGAATATGCTCATTCAAAACGGAAGGGCCAAGTTAACAAGTTTTGGAAGCTTCTAAACACTATCATTATCTCATTGTATGACCACTCTCTTCCCAAAATGTTCAATGACACATGTATTTTTCAAATTGATTGTCTTTAGAATTTCATGACATTGAGAAAAATTGCAGGCATCCTAGCCTACGTTATAATACTCTAAGGAAAATTATGTTTTTCCAGGAGAGTAACTGGCTCACTTTTCTATTTTGTTTTAGCTGTTGTTTTCTGGCTGTAGGAAGAGAGAACTGCTCCTAATCTCCTTGTGGTTGTTAAATTAATGGCCCTCCACGCATTGCAACTCCCTCTCCATGCCCTGGTGTAGTTCCCCCACTCCCAGCCCACAGACACTCAGCTTGGACATGTGACTTCCTTTGGCCAATGGGATATTAGCAAATGTGACACAAGCAGACACTAGTCAAGTGCCTCTGCACTGGGGCTTGCCTTCTCTTATGCTGCTTTTTGAATCCAATTTTGATATGAACAAATCTAGGCTGATCAGCTAGAGACATGTGGCCCAGCCCATACCATCTGACAGACATGTGAATGAGACCATCTTAGACCATTCAGTCCCAGCTGAGGTACTAGGTGACTGAGACTGCAGAAGGCAAGACCAGCAGAAGACCCACAGAGCTGAACCCCTTGTACCTCTCCCTTAATCATGCTCCCCAGCAAGTTTCTAATCCTGGCTACAGCCAACTATCCTATTCTGCATCAGTACTGGAGAAGCTGAGCTTTGCTGTAGAAAATGACCACAACCCATCCGAGCACTCTCAATTTAAACGTGTTACCACAAATCTCTAACAGGCCTTCAACACTCCTGGCTATTCCTATTATGCTTCTCTTGGAAATTCACTTTCCATATCTGAGACAATCACTTCACACTTTCTTCTCTCTTCTTTCTCCAACACCCCCTCCTGTAGTGACACTAATTTTAAGTATAAAGTTCAATGAGTTTTGACAGATGTATACACATGTGTAAACACCACTGTGATGGAGATATAGTATATTTCCAGCATCCCAGAAAGTTCTTCCATGCCTTTTTGTAGACATATGTTTTCATTTCTCTTGAGTAAATACCTGGAATGGAATTCCTGGGCCAAAGGGCAGTATATTTCTCAGATATAACCACCAAATCTAAGAACTAGTGAGTTCTGCCAGCATCACAGCAGGCAGCTTCCCAGCGAGTTTCACCAGTACCTTAGCAGGCAGCTTTCTAGTCAGTTTCTCTGGCCCCCAGACACTGGTTTGACCCCTCAGTGAGCTTCTCTGCCCTTCATTGGGCTACAGCCACACCATCTCCAACAAGGTCTAAACCTCAGCCCTGGTGGTAAGAATGTGCCCTCTTTCAAGTTTGTTCCTTCTTAGACTGCTCTCCCTCAGCCCTAGAGATAGTGGCTGCTTCCTTCATCTGCTATTCCTGTAGAGTTAGTTTCCATCTCCTAGTAGTTAATCCTGTCACTAGTTAACAGGTATTTATATTAAATCTTCCCTGTTCAAATTACTGGTGTGTTTTCAATCTTCTGACTGAATCCTGACAAATGTAGTCCAGTCATCGATGCTTTTCCACTGTGCCTCGGGAACTTGTTCTGAAATACCCACCCATTCTCATTTCTATTATTGGCAGCCAAGTCAAGCTGCCAACATGTTTTATTTGAATAAATGCAATAGCGTCCTATCTAGTTTTACTACTGTCCCATTTGCCCTCTTCCTAGACCTCTACAGTCCATTCTCCATACAATAGTCATAGTGAGCTTTTAATATAAATCTAATCACATTACTACACTGCTTGAAACCCTCCAATAAGGACTTATGGTTTCAGCTTAGAGAGGTAGAGAGCTGGAAAGAGAGGTAGAGAGCTGGAAAGAGAGTCTCTCCCACCTATTCATACAAGGGAAATTTGGACAAACTGCAAATTAATGACTTTTCTTGAACCAGAGAACCGAGGTTATAAGGCCACTACAATGTAACCCAAAATCTAAGAGAAGCCAGGTTCCTTCAAGGAGATACAGGACCTGAACATTTGCTAATCTGGAGCAGCTGCTTCTGGATTCCATATAAGCTGCTAAGAGGATTCAGCTAAATGCTTTTAATAAATTGCTGAAGGCCAAGTGTGGGCTAGTTTGAAGACTTTATCCTCTTGCAGGATTTTCCTCCGTAAACCCCACCAGGCATTCGTAGGAAGGATTGGGTAGAATCCTGATAAAGCTTCCAGCATGGTGCTGGCTGGGGAAGGCAACAGCAGCCACTGCTTAAACTGTGCTCAACCCATCTCTGCTACCTCCTCCGTGGAGCAAAAGCTTAAATTTGTAGGGGTAAGAACAACAAAAACAGATATCTTAGGGCACTGATGAAAACCCACTGCAGCTGGGGAAGACAGTTGAATAAAAAAAGCTCTATTTCTGAAGGAAAGGCAGAAATATGTGCTAGACCAAAACGCACCTGGAGGCAGGGCAGGAGCATTTGTGAAGGCCATGCCCCTGAGACTCAGTGACACAGCCTCTGCCTAAAACTGAGGGTTAGTCAGACCGTCATAGACTCTTCCCATCTCCTGGCCCTCACCACAGGTCAGCAAGCATCAGGTAAAAATAAGAGTAGAGCAGAACTGAAGAGCTGCAAGAGACATATTATACTGTCACTGTGGTGCAGCACAAATGGAAAACTCAAGGTGAAAAAAAGGAAACATTGAGAAAGTAACCTCTAGCAAACCTGGCCCACACCCTAAACGCTAGATATCACAGAGGAATTTGAAGCCTTTGTTTTACCGAGGGTATCCATAGCAACAATAAATCTCACACCCTGACTAGGTTAACACAAACTTTCATGCTGAAGGCTTAGTAGAAGAAAAGGCATGCTCAGCTCCAAGTGTAAAAATATTTACCTCACTATTTACTGTCCTGTGTGAAATATAGGCTTTGAGCAAAAATACGAAGCATGCCCCCAGAAGGCAAGAACACCTTCCCAAGAGACAAAGCAATCATCAGAACCAGACTCAGATGTGATGCACATGTTTAAAAAAATCAGATGGAGAATTAAAAATAATTATGACTAATATGTTAAAGGTTGTAATGGAAAAAGGCAATATTTTAGGAGATAAAAATTATAAAAAAGAATCAAATGGAAATGCTAGAGATAAAAACCACAGTAACAGAGGCGAACAATGCCTTTGTTATCAGTAGACTTGATACAGCCAAGTAAAAAATCAGTGAACTTGAAGATAGGTCAATAGAAATCATCCAAACCAAAATGCAAAGAAAAAAAGAAGGAAAAACACAAAACAGCATATCCAGGAGCAGTGGGCCAATATCTAGTGGTTCAACATATCTTTAACTGGAATTTCAGGACAAAAGAGAGACAACAAGGAACATGAAATAGTTGAAGAAACAATTGCCTAGAATTTCTTAAGATTAATGACAGACTCCAAACCACAGATCCAAGAAACTCAGAGAACAAACAGAATGAATAACACGCACATATATAATACTCTATACATTTTGAAATAATGTAATTCCATCTTCAAATAATGCCACTTCACTTGAAGTATATATATGCATAGGTATATATGCATAGACTCAAAGTATCTTTCCAAAAATATTTATTGATTATTGTGTTGCTTCTGACAGATGTCCACAGTGTCTTTGATATTCCAGGAGGTGGAAGTTAATTATCCTCCCCTCTCCTTGAATGTGGCTTGGTCTTAGTGACACCCTTCTAATGAGTGGAATGTGGAAAGGGAAAAAAAAGTAACTTGACAGTGAAGAAAGCAGACACCACCCTAACCAAGTGACTGTGGTTAACATCACCAGTGATAAGACATATTGATATCATGTGTCCCTTGATATAATGCAATGGGGAAGGTATTTCGCCTTTGTGTTATTCTTCTCAAAAATTTGTAACCTCAGTCTAATCATGAGAAAACTTCAGACAAACCCAACTTGAGGGACACACTACAAAATACCTGACCAGTACTCTTCAAAATTGTCAAGGTCATATAAGACAAAGAAAGACTGAGAATCAGTCGCATATTGGAGGAGAGTAAGAAGACATAACTAAATGTAGTGTGATATTTTGGATTGGATATTGGACTAGAAAAATGACATTAGCTCAAAAATGGGTGAAATCTGAATATGTATAGTTAACAGTATTTTACCCATGTTCATTTCTTAGTTTTGATTCTTGTACCACGGTTATGTAGGATGTTAAAATGAGGGTAATCTGGGTGAAAAGTACACAGGAACTCTCAGTACTATCTTTGCAACTTTTGTAAGTCTAAAATTTATTTCAAAATAAAAGCTAAAAATAAAACACATCTCCAGTGATTTTCTATAGTACTTAGAATAAAATCCAAACTCATACCACAGCCTCCATGATCAGGACTCAGCAGAACACTTCACCTCCATTTTGAACTACTGTCTCCTTTAGTCTCTATACTCCAACCATGCATATCCTCCCTTAAGGCCTTTAGTCTGTTGGTTCCTTTCACTAGAAGTGCTCATCGCACAAATTTTTTCCACGTGGCTATATTCTCATCATTCATATTTTAGCCTGGGAGGCCTTTCCTACAAAGCTTCTGAAGAAATCTCTACTATTCCCATCAGCTATTCTTGGTCTCATTACTTTATTATCTTCATGTCACTCACCTCTATGAGACATTATTATTTTATTTTTTGAGATGGAGTCTCGCTTTGTCACCAGGCTGGAGTGCAGTGGCGCCATCCCGGCTCACTGCAACCTCTGCCTCCAGGGTTCAAGCGATTCTCCTGCCTCAGTCTACCCAGTAGTTGGGATTATAGGCGCCAACCATGCCCAGCAAATTTTTGTAGTTTCTTTAGTAGAGACAGGGTTTCACCATGTTGACCAGGATGGTCTCAATCTCCTGACCTCGTCATCTGCCCACCTCAGCCTCCCAAAGTGCTGGGATTACAGGTGTGAGCCACTGCACCTGGCCAGATGTTATTATTACTATTTATTCATTGTGGCTTCTCTGCAGTATAACATAAGCTTCATGAGAGTATAAAGCTCTCTAGTAGTATCCAAATGATCTTATCTTACTTATTGTATCACTAGAACCTAGAATAGTACTGGCACATAGTAATTACTCAGTGAACATTCGTTGAAAGAATGAATGAATCACCTTCTGTTAGATGCTACACTCAGAACAACTGAGAGAAAATCAGATTCATCTTATATTATGCTCTCTCAGTGAAATGCTGCTCAGAATCACCTGATAATTAAATGTTTAAGTAAATAATACTTAATTTAATATTTCTCTATTTATAATGGACTGAATGTTTGTGCTCCCCCGCCCCACAACCGCTGCCTCCTCTGCCAAATTCATATGTTGAAATTTTAATCCTCAAGGTAATGGTATCAGGTGGTGAGGCCTTCGGGAGGTGATTAGGTCATGAGGCTGGAGCCCTCATGAATGAAATTAGTGCCCTTATAAGAGGGACCCAGAGCACTCTTTCACTCTCTTTCTGCCATGTGGAAGATCAGTGAGAAACTGGCAACCCAGAAGAGGGCCTTCACCAAAACCTGGTCATGCTGGCACCCTGATCTTGCACTTTCAGCCCCTAGAATCATGAGAAATAGATTTCTGTTGTGTATAAACTACCCGGCCAATGGCACTTTGTTACAGCAGGTGGAGCTGACTAAGACAAACGAATTATAGGACAAAGTCAATCCTAGTTCAGGTCCAGGAAGCCTTAGAGCAATGGAGAATACAGGGCAATGAAATTGAGGGAAGAAGAAAACACTCCAGGATTAAACAGGATAGATGCTGTTCTAAAAATGGAGGGAAGAAACAAAACTCATTCTCACCTAGAGAAGTAAGGCACCCCTACACACAGAGGAAGCATAATTCTTGGATAAATATATTACATATGGAGGGTAGAAAATGAACTATAGTTTAAAATAAAATACTGATCTTCCTAGGACAGAATCAGGCACCTTCTAAATTCAAGAGATAATTGGGCTAAATGCAATAAACAGAAAAATTAGGTAAATATAGCAAGTGCTTAAAAGCTTGAGCTTTGGAATCGGATTGACTTTGTTTGAAACTTGTCTTCCTCATTTATTAGCTGTGTGACTCTGCGCAGGTATCACTTCTCTCTGAGCCCTGATCTCTTCTATAAAATGGGATAATACTACTTTCCACATAGGATTGCTGTGTGGATGGATACAGTGCATACCCAGCCCTTAGCACAGTGTCTGGCAAATATTTACCATTGATCAATATCGGGTACATTTCTATTACTAGATTGTGTGCTCCATTATACTTACCTTGGAAATGAGCCTCATGGGAAAAATGTGAAAATTCACCCTCGTTCTTTTTATTTTTTTCTCTCTCCTGTTCTTTTTTTAATGCATCAGTGTCTCACAAATGTTAAGGTATTTGTGAGGCGCACTGGACCCAAAAGACTTTGGAACTTGTTGAAAGACAGTTCAGTTTCCATGAGAAACAAAGCACAGAGATTAGTATCCAGTTCCAAGTATTTTGTAAGTCTAGATGTGATTATTTTCACAACCTTGTCATTCATAACTAAGTTTTGCAGGCAGTTAAATGCATTATGAATCTGTGGCTTTTCATGGAAGGATTTCAATTCTTAAAGCAATTGAGCTCACACAAGAAGAAATAGCTTGCTTACTATCCACCATTACCCATGTCTGCTATTTTTACTAAAAGGCCCATAACCGTAACTGCAGATGACATTTACACCTATACAACTGGAGGGTCAAAGTACAGAAATAGGTTTTATTAAAACATACTGAACTACTGGCAGATGAACTAAACAACAACAACAACACATATTACATGTGTACTTTAAAAAAGTTTTCTAGTTTAAAACACTTATACCTTAAAAATGATATATTTTCTCATTACATACATAACCCACATCATGATAAAAATTTTGAAAAGAAAACCATGAAGAAAAAAATCCTCTATAGATGTGGTAATGGGGAAATGCTGGAGAAACTGAAGCTTTGTATGGAGAGTAGAACAGCCTTGGGACGGCTGAGCATTTGGACTGCCTCAAATGAGGAATTTGGAATTTAAAGAAAGAAGGTGTTTGATACATATTTGTTGAATGAAAAAAATTCCTCTATAATCTCACCATCCAAAGTTAACCACAATTAATAATTTTAAGTATTTTCAGCCAGTCTTTTTCCTAATCAGAACCAAGCAGAGCTGGAAGGAACCTCAGAGATTATCTAGTCCAACCCACTCATTTTATGAATGAAGGAAATCCATTAAAAGGTAGACTCTATTTCTGGTTTTATTTAAAGTTGTTTCAACAAGAGGAGTAGACTCTAATGATAAGACAGCTCATTACGGAGTATAGATGTGTTTAGATAAACCTCGAGTGGCATCATGGGTCCCTCAAAGAGCTGGCGCAGATGGAGAGCCTGACCAAACCCAGTTAGCTTCTAAGGCCTTCCTGCTTTGATCATTGTCCTGTCATGATGTAATACTTGGAGCTGCACCAGCCATTTTGTGACCATGAGGTGATAAGTCCAAGGCCACAAAGCTGAAATGGAATGATAGAACATGGGTCCCTAATGACATAATTGAGCTTTCAAACCAACTCTAAAATTGCCTACCCTCAGATCTCTTGGTGAGAAAATTAAACACTTATTGTTTAAGCTCCTTTAAGTTGGATATTCTGTTACTTGTAGACCCTAAAATCCATATTCATAAACCCTCTGCCCTTGAGCACATATAGGTATTTTACTATTCTCTGCCTCAATGCCTTTGTTGGTAAAATAAATATATACACATATTGTACATTTTACAAAATTGTACAAATTCTTTTATATTCTACTTCTATTTTTCATTTTGAGACAGGGTCTCACTCTGTTCCCCAGGCTGGAGTGCAGTGGTGCGATCTTGGCTCACTGCAGCCATCACCTCCCAGGTTCAAGTGTTTCTCATGCCTCAGCCTCCCGAGTAGCTGGGATTACAGGTGTCACCACCACTTTTGGCTAATTTTTGTATTTTTAGTAGAGATGGGGTTTCACCATGTTGGCTAGGCTGGTCTTGAACTTCTGGCCTCAAGTGATCTGCCTGTCTCGGCCTCCCAAAGTGCTGGGATTACAGGCATGAGTCACTGCGCCCAGCCCTTGTATTCTACTTCTGTCACCTAACATTAAATTATGAGAGTCTCCTGCACTCTTCAACGTGTTTTTGCAAAGCATAATCTTTGATAGCTCAGAGATTTCTGTCATATGTTTTCTCATAAACACCTGTATTATTGAGCATTTATATTGTCAGCAAGTTTTCTCTTGTATAAGTAAAAGTTGCAATGAATCCTTCTTGTACATGTCTTTTTTGTATATTCACTTATTTTCTAAAGATAAGTTCCTGGAAGTGGAAATACTGTGTTGCATTTTTGAAGCTTATAATATCAATTGTGACATTGTCTCCACTCTGTCACTATTCCCTTCCACACTTAACCTGGCTATTAAGTATGCACATGAGTATGGAATACTCTTTTTAATAATACTTTTACAGATTCAAAATTCAAAAGTATACACTGAAAAGTTTCCCTTCAATCCGTGTCCCCTAGCCACACAATTTCCATCTCCAAAGTTTGCGAAAAATTTCCAAATCTATCCTAAACATAGGATCTTGACATGAAACTGATGGTACAAATTAAGTAATTTGAGGATAGTTTAATTAAGACATTATTTACAAAAGTGAAGCAGCATACTGGAAAGCCCAGAGGGATGGTATAATACCCTGGAGCTAGTAACAGGGGGCCTTGAGTCTAAAGGGTGAAAGAGGGAACCTGATCCTGGAGGCAGGAAGGCTGTGTGGGGAAGGTAGCCTTAGAGAAACTTTGACCTTCAGTTGAGGGAAACAGCCAGCCCATGGCAACCCCACCAGGAGGGTCTGAGTGAATCAATTTCCTAAGTTCACTGCTCTCTTGCTGGTGCTTTATTCTGACTAAACCCAGTGGAAACCAGAGGGCAAGGGAGCCTGCATCCACTCCCTTTGATACTAGGAAGTCTGATTTCGTGGTGGCATCCTCTATTTTCAGTGTCAGCATACAGAGGACAGCCACATCTATTTTATTGTTGGTATACTAGGGATAGCCACATAGAGTTTTTCAACAATAGCATTGCCCTCTTTACCAATGCATTTCTTATTTCTTTAATAAAGGAAGTGTCCTGAGGGCCTTCCCAGAGAAACAAATCCGATGTAATTTCGCTAAAAATTAATTGAAAGGCCTGCTCTGAACCTGTGTGTTTATGGAGTTACATGAACTCATCTAGGCATTTTCAGTGCCTTGTGCAGGCCCCGAGCCACACATAGTCCATTCTTACATTCTCCCTCCCTGACTTTGTGACCTCTACTCAGTTCTCTACCAGGCAGTTCCAGCATGTCTGCCATAGATCATCATCCTGTCTGCTCAAGCTTCAAGGAACTATCCCAGTAATGTATTAACACCAGCCCCAGGTGTCCTTGCCAGGAGTCAAACTCTGAGTCATCAAAGTCACCCCATGATAATACATTCCTCCCAATCCAGCCTTATAATCCACTCCCATGGTTTACTGCCACTGGTGTCGCCACAGTTCTTGTTTGTACATATAGACCAGGTCTTGCAATTGTTTAGATGGGCATGCCATTTCCTTCTAGAACACGGATTGTATTTCCATTCTTGGCAGGTGCTGTTACCTGACTCATATTACTGGTCTGGCAGCAGTGAGGGAAAATAAGGCAAATCTTGAGGAGGATAAGCATCTTTGCGAGGTATCTGTGTCCGATGGTGTTATGGTCTGAATGTGTCCCCCAAAATTCAAATATTAAGACTTTACTGCCAACGTGATAGTATTAAGAAGTGGGTCCTTTAGAAGGTGATTAAGTCATGAGGGCACAGCCCTCAGGAAAGGGATTAGCGACCTTATAAAAGAGGTTGAAGGAGTGCCCTAAGTTCCTTTTCCCTTCCATCTCTTCTGCCATGTGAGGACACGACGTTCATTCCTTTTTTCTTTTCACCCTTCTGTCCCTTCTCCCATGTGAAGACACCTAGATGGTGCCATCTATGAGGAATGCACCTCCACAAGACACCAAACCTGCTGGTGCCTTGATTTTACCAGCCTCCAGAACTGTGAGAAGTAAATTTCTATTCTTTATAAATTACCCAGTCTCTGGCATTGTGTTGTAGCAGTAAGAATGGACTAGGACAGGCGGGGTCTTTTCAGAGTCTCCAGGTGTGGAGAGGCTGCCATCTTCTAGCATGGGGAAGGGAGCTGCTTCTGCAAGTCCAAGTGACTGTGGAGGGAATTAAGATTCTCAGGCTTGCCTACCCAAATGTCCCCATCCTAGTTCTCAGAGTCCCATTCTTTTGTTATGAGGGGCCTGACTTTGGCATAGAACTGTTGAGACTGTGCATTCAGTCTCCTTTGCCATTCTGCTACAATCACATCCTGAGACAGATTTTCAGCAAAGCCTGCCTGGTGGCTGATGAGACGAGGGTCTCTCCAAATGCTGCCATGAAGGCCTTGTGACCTTCACATAGTGTCTTAGACAGTTAGGTGAGTTGAGCCTAACACTTCTTTGTTGTGAAGCATCCAATGCTGTCAAAAGCAACCACCCTACTTGACCACCTTTATAATTTCTAGTACCCCTGTATTGATCAAAAGGAGTAGCCCTTGATCTCCTAATCTTTTGCCCTCAATTTATACTTCATCATAATAAATCCACATACCTATGCAGTAACTCGAGTAACCCTGATGCTAGTGGATATCATAGGTTATTAGTGTCCCAAATGACCACCAGCAATAGAAATCATTTTGCTTTCAAATTATCGTTCATTTTAGCTCCAAAATCCCATCCTGACTTGGCTTTCTATAGTCATTCCTGCTACCAATTGTCACACCTTGGATTATTTAGAAAACAGGGCCTAACTCAATGCTTACTCAAAACATGCTAATACTTTATGAGAATGGAGTTTTCCTGGGACTTTCCTGTTTTTATCACTGAATATCCTATATCCTGGGAATGTCTTCAGTCATAAGCGAGCTGGGACAATTGGTCACCCTAACTGAGTGGTACAATTTCAGGGCAGCAAGAATGAGGGAAAAGGGGAAACAAGACAGGGAAGTAGGCAAAGCAAATGCAAGGTGATGTATATTAAGCTGACCAGAACTTCAGGAGAAGATTATAGCTGATTTCTCACTTATGTGACTTATTTCCTGACAGGCTGCACCAAGCCACTGCTCTTGAGAACATCCATTGGAAGGAGGAAGAGAAGAAAGAGGAATTTGTCTGCTAATTTCTTCCTGTCTCATCTCTTGCTGGTCACTACTCAACATACAGAGTGTTAAACCTCCTGCAACTCAAGGCTCTGTCACCTAGAGTATTAGTCCATTCTTGCACTGCTATAAAGAACTACCTAAGACTGAGCAATTTTAAAAAGGCTTAACTGTGCTCAAGGTTCTGTGGGCTGTACAGGCTTCTGCTTCTGGGGAGGCCTCAGGAAACTTACAATCATGGTAGAAGGTGAAGGGGAAGAAGGCACATCTTCACATGGCTGGCGGGGAGAGGGGAGAGAACTTTCAAATAACCAGATCTGGTAAGAGACAGCACTGGGAGATGGTACTAAACCATTAGAAACCACCCCCATGATTCAATCACCTCCCACTAGGCCCCTCCTCCAACACGGGGGATTACAATACAACATGAAATTTGGGTGGGGACACAGAGCCAAACCATACAACCTAGCCTTTCTGAATAGCTGCTGGGGAAGCCAGATCACATATCTCCTGCCACAGTACTTCAGAGTCTGAGAGGGGAGAAAGGAGCCATAGCATCTGTGTGTCTGGTTAGTTCAGTTCTCTGGGCATTGGAGCCCTGTGGCTCCCATTGAAATGGGCAAAACAGAGATTGGACTACAACCTGGCCCTTGCCCTAGGGCTGATTAAAGGGCTGGAAGTAGGAGGAGGTGAGGCAGATGAGGATCTGGGAGGCAGGTGTTGGCAGAGTAAATCTGGGGAGGTGTATAAATAGGGTACAATACAGTAGATATGTCAATAGTTGGATTTGTCAATGTGTGTTATTATTTTGAACTGGCGTGAAGGCAGCAGAACATGGTGGTAAATGCTTATATCCTGGAGTCAGACAGACTTGGAGTTGAATCCAAGCTTTGCTACTTATAAGCAGTCTCATTTTGGGCAAGTTACTTAACCTCATGTGTAAAATGGAAATCACAATAGTGCTTTCCTCATATATTTGTCAGGAAGAGTAAATGAAATAAGGCCTATAAAGTTAAGAGTGCTGACATGCATAAAGTATTTAGCAAATGTTGGCAATTACTACTAATTGGTGGTAGTACTTCTTAAAGATACACCACATATCGACTTACCCTGGCAAATTTCATTCAAATTTGCTTTTAGTTTAGTAAGACTAATATTCATAACCTTTACCTTTTTCTGAGTGTTAGCTGTGTATCAGGAACTATGCATTCAACATTCAACTCTGCATAAGATGTCTTCATTTTCCAGAGAGTAATCCAGGGTACAGAGAGCTTTTAAGTAGCTGAAAGGATTTTTTTGAAGTTTACTTGCATTTTATATCAGTCAAAATCCCTTTAAAAGACAGATGGCACATTTAAACTGGATAATTGAGGAATGTTAAAAAGTTGCAGGCAGGATAACCAATATCCTACCAATTTTTTAGTTAGATCAGGGTTAATGGAAACCAACAAAGATGGTCCCTGATATGGTTTGGCTCTGTGTCCCCACCCAACCCAAATCTCATGGCTGATTGTAATCCCCACTTCTTGAGGGTGGGACCTGATGGGAGGTGATTAAATCATGGGGGTGGTTCCCCCATGCCGTTCTCGTGATAGTGAGGGGGTTCTCGGGTGATCTGATGGTTTAAAAGTGGCATTTTCCCCTGTGCACTCTTTCCTGCCACTAAGTGATGAAGGTGCCTGCCTCCCCTTTTCCTCCCACCATGATTCTAAGTTTTCTGAGGCCTCCCTAGCCATGCAGAACTGTGAGTCAATTAAACCTCTTTCCTTTATAAATTACCCCAGTCTCAGGTAGTATTTTTTAGCAGTGTGAAAACAGACTCATATGGTGCAGAACCCTAGGGTTAGCAACAGTTGAAAGTTATTCTTTAACAAGAAGGTGGATGGAGAAAGAGGCTGACAAATATACACAGGACACGTTATCTTGTGTACCAAATTACTGGGCCCATTTCTGAAGTGGATGACCACTGGTGTGCATTTATGGGGAAGTAAATATCTCCAAACTTTCCATTCTGAGAACCCCATTCATATCCTTCTCCCTTGTCCTCTTTGACAGAAATTTTTCAGTTTTATTCTGAGTCTCTGAACAGTCAGCCAACTTCTTAGTCAATCAGGATTACTGTAGATTCTGACTTATCTTAGGCTGTCTCTCCTGCTAAAGTAGTGGACAACCAGATTTATAACCTGAAGTTGTGCCCTCTGGGAGGATTACCCTTCACCAATACCTTTCAAGGTCACCTATGTATAGGGCTGTATGTTAATAACTATTGACTTCTAGCTAATGCTAGCATGCTATGCAGATCCATCCATAAACCATGTCTGAACTTTTACCTCCTCCATTATCTGGTCAAAGGAAACGCCCTATGAGGCCATAAATGTAGATAGAAGGCAATATGGCAAAGCAATAGGACCAGGTACGATGGGAGTATAAACCAGCAACTTGAGCATTTTATTTATGCCTTTTCTGGATTTGCTTGGGTCCAGTCTTGTATACACCATTTCTAGTTTACATAGAATGCTGCTGTGCAATACAGATTTATGATAATGTAGGTAAGAAAATACCTAGTTCATGAAAACCTTGGACAGGTTTTCAGTTTTCTACCAGGGCCTAGTAGCAAGCCAAGTATTACTTTTCAAATGAAGAATTGTTGGTAGAAGCTTTTCTCATTGGGGTCTGCTTGGAGGCCCCATCAGTTCTGCTGTCTTTTCTTAGACGCTTTTGATACTGGTCTGTTGAGAGATAAGGCCCAGTAGCAGGACAACTAGCACCACAGCCTGCACCTGCCATAGTATCTTATCTTTCTCCGGGGCCTGCTTAATGAGTTCAAGAAGCATGACCAAATGTAGTCTGTGTTGACTCCAGAATCACTGTGTCTCTTTCATTGTGATGGTCTGTGTAAGGAGAAGCAGCTTGTTTCATTTAGAGGTGATATTCCAACATGCTCCAGACCACTGGACCGCTAGAAACTTAAATGTCCCTGAATCTTCTTGGTGTTTCTCTCCCACTCTCTGGCATGCATATATCTTGCTTACTTACTGTACTTCCTGTTCACAGGGTACGATTACCATAATGTCATAATTTTATTGTGTCAGAATAATATTCTATGGGAAATCAAGATGATCAAGGACTCTCCGGACTCTTATGGCAGAGACCAAGAGAGCTGACATAGCCCAGAGTATGTGCAGGTATACTGCTGTCCCTGCATGTGAAGGCAAATGGCTTCTGATGATCTTTGCTGATAGGAATAGGTTAAACAATTTTGTTAGGTCACGAGCTACACACCAGGTGCCAGAGGTTCTATTTATTTGCTCCTATAAAATTAGCATTCCAGAACAACAGCTGTTGTTCATTAAGTCTATGATTATCTATAGTTATTTTCCAAGATTTATCTAGCCCTTGCACTGGCCAAACTGTCAAGTCAAATGGGGATGTGATAGAAATCACCACCCTTAAATCTTTCAAGTCTTTTATGGTGACACTTGGTCTCTAATTTCCCTAGTGATGCAGCATTGCTTCAGGTTTACTATCTTGTTGAGGTCTTGGCGGCATTTCCAGGACTTCTATTTGGCCCTTCCTTCTATATTAGCCCTAACATCATGGGTCAGGAAGCCAGAGTGAAAACTTCTCCAATTACCAAGTGTGTCTATTCCCACTGCAATGTCCTAAGATGGGAGTAATAACTACAGAATGTGTCCATGGTCCCACTGGATTCTTTGTGAGCTGCATTTGGGCAAAAATGCTATCTGTCATCTGAGCTACAAAAGCCTTCCCACTTAAAATTCACTTTCATACACACTCCCTAGACTACTGATGATACCATTTCGTGAGGTCCTAAAACTCTTTCTGATTAAGCTTCTCCTCTTGCACTAGGTTACTTTTTCATCTGGGATATGTTAAATCTGATTCTGTGAGGTTACCATCTCAGGTGCAATCATTGAAAAGCTTTTACGCAGATGAAGGTTAGCTACAATCTAGGTGCCAGAAAAAGGTTTTATTTATTTGGTCCTATAAAGATACCAGGCTGAGCACGGTGGCTCATGCCTGTAATCCCAGCACTGTGGGAGGCCGAGGTGAGCGGATCACCTGAGGTCTGGAGCTCAAGACCAGCCTGACCAACACGGAGGAACTCCGTCTCTACTAAGAGTACAAATTAGCTGGGCGTGGTGGCGCATGCCTGTAATCCCAGCTACTCGGGAGGCTGAGTCAGGAGAATCGCTTGAACCCGGGAGGCGCAGGTTGCCGTGAGCCGAGATTGCTCCATTGCACTCCAGCCTGGGCAACAAGAGCAAAACTCCATCTCAAAAAAAAAAAAAAAAATACCAGAACCAGAGCCACAGATGTGATTAGAATCATCATCGGATTAGAGGAGAGTCTGGAGGGTCTGCTCCTCCAATGAGGTATGTTCAAGGGACTTGGGGGTTCAAAGTTCTCAGTTTTGTCTGTGTCTGTTCAAATGTACCTGCTCTCTCGGGATCTCATTCAGTAGTTTGTAAGCTTGGTCCTCAACTATATGTGCTCTGTAACTTCAGGAGATGCCAACTATTTAAGCTGCTTTCAAGGCTTTCTTATTTTCCACCTGTGCCCTGAGTCGAAAATAACACTTTCAAGGTAATTACCTCCTCCATCATACTCTATAGGATAAGTATAAATATAAGCTGATCCCATCATTTTTATAATCACTATCACTGCATGCTGACCAAAATCCACAGCCAGCCAAACTTTGCCCTCCACCTGCACCATATGATAATTTGAGTTATTGTGATGCCACTCAATCCACATGGATTACCAGTGTCCCATTTTCTCTTGGAAAGGAAGTTATCTATGCACTCCTTAAATATGTGATCCATCGTATCCTAGCATTTCATTTTAGGGTTTTGTGTCTTGGGGCTCATTCTGGTATCAATTACTGTATTACTCAGGGTAGCAGCATGAACATTCAACTAGGTAATTGAGGCGAGTTAATAAAGACGTGATTTACAAAGGTGTGGGCAGGATAAAGAGGAGAGATGGTGCAATACATCAAAGCTAGCAGTAATATGAAGGAACAAATGAAGGGAAGAGTTACCAGAACCAGGTGAGAGTAGCTGTATGGAAAAGACCACCAGACAGAACCTATGGCCTTTGATAGAGGGATATATGGGCAACACAGCCCAGCAGGGGAGAAGTAAATACACTGTTCTCCATCTCCTACATTTCAATCTCCTGTTAACGCTCACATTGACCTTAAGCCAGAAGATGAGAGGGTTCAGCATCTGAGGTCACAGAACAGAGTACAGACAGGTGGCGAGTAGATCAGAGGGTCACATGAACATATCCAACACAAGTCTGAATCCAGTGCTTCTAATCACTATATACTAAGATGCTAGCCTGACTCTATTGTTTGTAATATGTATATAGAAATAGAAAATGTAGAATCTTACTATTTTATCACTCCAGGATTTCATTATTCAAGATTAGGGAACCCGATTCTATGGTGGCATCCACTGACCAATCTACAGATGAAAGTCACCACAGGGGGCTGGGCACAGTGGCTCTTGCCTGTAATCCCAGCACTTTGGAAGGCCAAGATAGGTGGATCACGAGGTCAGGAGTTTGAGACCAGCATGGCCAACATGGCGAAACCCCGTCTCTACTAAAAACACAAAAATTAGCCAGGTGTTGTGGTGTGCGCCTGTAGTCCCAGCTACTCAGGGAGGCTGAGGCAGGAGAATTGCTTGAACCTGGGAGTGGAGGTTGCAGTGAGCCGAGATCACACCACTGCACTCCAGCCTGGGCAACAGAGCAGGATTCCGTCTCAAAAAAAAAAAAAAAACCCAAAAAAACAGTCACCACAGGGAGTTTCAAGGATGGGGGTACTTACAATACTAATTTTTAAGGTATATGTATCTTGTATACTTTTGATGCACTAAAAATATTTAAGAAAATTATGATAAAACAAGTGCCAACACAGCCATCTATTAATTTTATGATTGTTCGCTTCATCCTTTAGTCAATAAATGCTTAGTGAATTAATTATTGCCAACTGTATTAGTCCATTTCCATACTGCTATAAAGAACTGCCTGAGATTGCATAATTCATAAAGCAAAGAGGCTTAATTGACTCACAATTAAGCATGGCTGGGGAGGCCTCAGAAAACTTACAATCATGGTGAAAGGCAAAGGGGAAGCAAGGAACCTTCTTCTCAAGGCAGCAGGAAGAAGTGCCAAGCAAAGGGGGAAGAGCCCCTTATAAAACCATCAGATCTCATGACAACTCACTCACTGTAATGAGAACAGCATGGGGGAAACCGCCCCCATGATTCAATTATTTCCACTTGGTCTCTCCCTTGACTCATGGGCATTACGGGGATTATGGGTATTACTATTCACGATGAGATTTGGGTGGGGACGCAAAGCCTCAGCCTAACCATATCACCACCAAACAAACAAATCATCAAGTGAAACCAATAAAATTCATGGATTTTACGTTCCACTAGGAAAATCAGACAAGGTCAAAAAGGAAGGCAGAAACTAGATTATACAGTAAGGAAGTTGTACTTTACTTGTGGTGTGGTATAAAGCCATTGGAGAATTTAAGCAGGGTAATAATGTGATCTGGTATATGTTGAGTGTTTTTAAATGATTATTTTGGCTGCTGCTTGGAGAATAGACTATGGCAAAGAAATGGTGGAAATAGGGGATCCATTTAGGAGCTTATTTGTAGTAGCTTAGAAAACAAATGATGGTGTTTTGACCTAATATGTTAGAAGAGAATGCACTGGTGATACATTTTGGAACAAGAACTAATATAATTTGCTGATGGGTTGTATCTAAAGGGAGAGAGAAACAACTGAGGATGACTTCTAGCCTTTTGTTTGCTCAACTGTATGATCAGAGATGCCAGTAATTGTTACTGTTGGAGGGGAAGGTTGGGGGCCCAGGGTGGGGCATCAAGAGGCGGAGGTTGCAGTGAGCCGTGATCACGCTGCTGCACTCCAGCCTGGGTGACAGGGCAAGACTCCGTCTCAAAAAAAAAAAAAAAAAAAGAGAAAAAGTGTTCTGGACATGTTAGCTTTGAGCAGCCTAGTAGATGTCCATGTGGAGATATCTAGTGAGTAGTTGGCTATAGGAACCTGGCATTCAGAAGAGAAGTCCGGGATGGAGATAAATATATACACGCACACAGACACACACACACACATGTATATGTATATATGGCAATTATGAGTACACAGACAACATCTAAAGCTATGGGACATAGTGAGTTATGTAAATAGTGTAAAATACAGGGAAATAGGGAAAAAACAGTGTAAAATAGGGAAATAGTGTAAAATACAGAAGAAGACCCAGAAGCTCAACCTTGAGAGACTGGGAAGAAGAGGCAGAGGCAGAAAGGAGGTTGGAAGAGGCAAAGGTGGTAGGCCAGGAAAGTTTAATGTCCTAGAAGCAGGTTCAGGAGAATGGAGCAGACAGAAATTCAACTGGAGATGATTAAAGATATTTAGGAAAAAGGAAGTGGAGACAATGAATTTGCACAACTCTTTCAATAAGTTTTACCATGAATGGAACAGACAAATGGAGCAATGAATTGTTTAACCTTCTCTTTTCCTCTCTCTATAAATGCAATGTTGTGAAAGGTGATACCTTTTATAACATTTAAATTTTGCTACATGACAAACCACCCCAAAACTTAGTGGCTTAAAAGATACACATATTTTTGAAAGATAAATATTTGTAATGTCTTATGATGTGTCTGGCTGTTCCGGTCTGGGCAAGTGTGGCTGAGGTTTAGCTCAACCCAGATGGCCTCGTTTATAGGTCTGGTGGTCAGCTCCATGTCAGGTGAATCAGAGGATGACTTGACCAGTGTCCATCATCATCCAGCAGGCTAGCCTGGGCTCATGCAATGGTGGGGATTATAGACTTCCCAAGTGCAGCAAAAGAGGACATGTTTCAACTCACACTTTTCAAGTCTCTGTTTATGTCGCATTTGCTATTGTCCCATTAATGAAAGCAAGTCACACGGGCAACCAGAGGGTCAACTGTGGGATAGAAATCCTCAAGGGCATAGAGGGAGGGAGAGAATTACTGCAGCACTATTTGCAGATAATCTGCCACAACTATGATGGCATTTCTAATTATGTGAAACTCATCCTCTAAGTTGCTCATGTTAGAAACCTCAGTTATTTTCTACTTCTCTTTTCTGTCTGAGTGTAAAATGAAACATTATTTAAGTAGCTAAATAAAAAGGTTTTTTGTGAGAAATAATTTTCTCTCAGTACTTCAATGATCTGTTAATATAAGCTTTGATCACAGATCCATTACTGTTTTAATTAATTCAAAACTGGAGAGAAATAACATAATTGGCAGATTAAAATATGAAATTTATTTTAAATCCCTTATAACAAAATATGACTTAGTATCCTAATAATGAATTTCATTTTATTTTGTTTTCTTACAAACATGTAAAGAGCTAATCACCAATAAGTGGCACTACTTAAACACTTAGAAAAATATTAAGTGTTATTCCTGTCTTGGGTGATTGTGTATATGCTTCTTATCTGACAATCGGCAGCAGGTGAATTACATGGCTTTCCAAATGACTGCATTGCCAATCCATCCTCTCCCACCTGAATGACTGATTCCTATCATTGCTGCCTCCCAAGGGGGTCTCTTGCACTGATGTGGTGTTGACGGTCCTAAAATGGCATTTAAAGCTTCCAACAACCATCGTCGGTGCAACCATATAAACGACCTTTTAGAAAACACTGAATAGGGATCCTTTCCTGCTGGCAGAGATGGGATGGGATACAGGCATGGCACTGCAGAAACGCAAACTGTTGGTTCCCACTCAAATTAGCTTCGTAACAAATCTGGGCCTCAGTTTATTCATCTGGAAAACAGGCGATTGCCTTTAAGGTTTTCGCTCAACCTATGGTTCTCAGAATCCATATGAGCTCTCCCTGTGCTATAGAATCAGCACTCTATTAACCAAAGACATGGAGGAGGGAGCCCTGAACACCCCCAATCCTTATTAAAACAGGACGCAGGAGCAATCACAACCAATATCTAGTGACATATTAAGCACCCTGCAGACATAAACCCAAACTTCAAGAAATATGAGAGCAGGGCAGGTATCCACAATTTCATGTACAGCAAAAAGGCTACAACCACCTACGCCCATAGATATACCTCACACATGCAATTGACTCAGAAGGCTTTATGGGTTTTGGATGCTATGGGAAACCTGCTTGTTCTGGCCAATGGCTCCTCTTCACTGCTGACCTGAGTCATGACATTGTTCCTCATGGCCTCAACCCTGGTTGGCACCCGCATCCATCGAGCCACTCAACTTGAAAGTAAACTCTCTGGCCAGGCGCTGTGGCTCATGCCTGTAATCCCAGCACTTTGGGAGGCTGAGGCAGGTGGATTACCTGAGGTCAGGAGTTCGAGACCAGCTTGGCCAATATGGTGAAACCCCCGTCTCTACTAAAAATATAAAAATTAACCAGGTGTGGTGGCATGTGCCTGTAATCCCAGCTACTCGGGAGGCTTAGACAGGAGAATTGCTTGAACCTGGGAGGCAGAGGTTGCAGTGAGCTGAGATCACGACACTGCACTCCAACCTGGGTGACAGAGCAAGACTCTGTCTTAAAACAAAAAAGAAAAATAGAAAGTAAACGCCCCATCTTCAGGTAAATCCACATCCTCTTGTGTTTACCTCCCTCAGATCTCTTTTTCTCCATACTCCTCAGGGTTCCTCTTCTGTTGAGTAAGTGCTTTGAGAATCCAGGGTCGTGTTGAAAGATCTTAGAATAGATTTGGGAGATTCGAGTCTCACAGTCTTTAGAGCTAAGTCCCAAACTTTGCTCTAAAATATCCCCGTCCCTTTATTCCTCCCTTTTTGCCTCCCAATCTTAAAAGTACATAGAGCAAAGAGCCCCCTAGATCCCCAATTGTCATGTGAAACATTTTTTCCTGACCATACAGAACCACTAACATACAGAATCCCAGTGTCCTCATTGGTACAATAGGATAACACAAGATCTGTCTCAAGGATTAAACAAGATGACGCATAAAAATCACTTTGCATAGCATCTGCTCTTCAGGAAGTGCTCAACAAACACGAGCTATTCTTATATTGTATTTTTTCATTTAATTTCAAACTATGTATGTCTTATATATCAAACTATTGCTGATTTATAATGATGGTGTCTTCTTAGAAATTTATAATCTGTTATTATTTACTGCAGTTAATTCACCAACTTGTTATTGTACCTTTCCATAAAGAAGAATTAACTATATTTGGATTCTGTGTTCTGATAATATGCACATATGGTTCTTCCTATGCATACGAATCACAGAGTTCTACTAACTCTATTCCTATCAGATAGAATTGACAAATTATGTGATATTATTTGCATTATTTTCTGCCAAAATACTAAGAATTTGCATTATTTATATCTTGCAGAATATCAGATTGACATATAAATCATCCTTGCCAGTTTGTATGATCAATTCTTAATTCTTTTTTGTTGTTTTGTTTTGTTTTGTTTTGAGACAGGGTCTGTCTCTGTCCCCCAGGCAGGAGTGCAGTGGCATAATCATAACTCACTGCAGCCTCAACCTTCTGGGCTCAAGCTATCCTCCTGCCTCAGGCTCCCAAGTAGTTGGGATTACAGAGTTGCTGAGATTACAGGCATCAGCAAGCACACTTGCCTAATTTTTAAATATTTTCTACAGATGGGGTCTTGCTATGCTACCCAGGCTGGCCTCAAACTCCTGGGCTCAAGAGATCCTCCCACCTCACCCTCCCAAAATGCTGGGATTACAGGTGTAAACTACCGTGCCTGGCCCACTATCAATTCTTTACTTAGGTCCATTTTAGATTTTCCAGCAGTCGTACAAAGTCTTAGTGCTTTGATTTACTTTAGCTTGATGCCAATCTTTTCTGTACTTAGAAAGCATTTTCAACACACATGCCTCCTTCTCTAACATAACTGTAGGAGTGAGGATGGCACCAGGAGGGAGGCTGCAGTCATGAGCAGCCTCCATGCCATCCGAAGAGCATCCCTGTGTGAATAGGAGAGACTAGAGTGCCTCTCTCAGAGGAGAAAAGGATGGAGATCCTTCCAGTGTGGGGCATGAGGTTAACCCTGACTTTGTGCTGTGATGTGTCTCTGGTTTCTTCTGCAGTTTACCTCTTTTCATGAATTTGCAGGCAATAAAAAAGGTCATAGAGTCACATGACACAGAATTCCAAGCCTGCAAGGGTTTTAGAGTCCATCTTGTCAACCTCCCCAAATGCCACTTAGATCCTGTCCACAGTCAAATAGTCCAAGTGGCTATTTGAATGCATTTTTCTCCTTAGAAGGGCTATTGCTCTACCTATCTGAGGAGCGCTTTATGAAGAATTTCAGGTGATTCCTTAATTAAATGGGGTCAACATGTACTTAAAAACCTCTTAGGAACTGTGAAATAGAATCCTAATTTAGGCAAAGTTTCTCCTGGTCTGTCATAAAACTGAACATGGGACTGAATGTCCAAAATAATAACAGCAACAATAATAATAGCTAAATTTATTAAATCTTTAATAAGTGTTAGTCCTGCACAATAAAAGGTAAACACTGTTGACTCATGCAATTTCGACAATCCATGCACATGGGATGTACCATTATTCCTATAAAAAGAGGAGCAACCTGTATATAAGAACTTAGAGAAGTTTCAAATGTTGTCCAAGAACCTATTATGGGGCCACGTGATCACTGATTTTTTTTTTCCTAAAAATAATGTATACAGTATGTATGTATTTTAGAGTTTACAAACTTTTTTGGCACATATTATTTCTATTTGATTTTCATTCTCAGATGCTCGTGAGATTCTTCTCCAAATATATCATGCCTGTCATCTATTTTTGTACTTTTCATTAGAGAGCTGAAAAGTATTATCTTTAGAACATCATCCACATCTTAGAAACAAAGGGAGTTGAATTGGGGCTTAAATGCTGCCTCTGTAATTTGTTCTGGACCCAAGAAAAATTCTTATCCAGGTTTTGGTACAGAGGCAGAGAGTCACCAATATTCTCAAGGAGCCTCTAAAATGGTTAGCTAAAATGGTTAACTAAGACACTTAGCATAAACTCTTCTCCCTCACCCAACCCTCTGCATTCTCACTGAAGCCACATTAAAGCCAGATGGAGCCAGTAGCTGTGAGGTTCCTTCCTGGCCACTAGAGGCCAGCAAGCCTCAGTTAAGAACCTCGGAGTGGCACATGCTTTTCTTACTTTGTGCATCTAGTTGATTCAGTATGAGGAAAATGATCCTGGAACGTTTCTAGAAGAGACATATGGTTTCAATGTGTACTACTGAGATGCCTCTGGTTTTTCAGACGTCCCAACATTTCCCTGAAAGTCAGTCTTAAACAAATTAAGCAAGTAAAGAATGAGTGTCTTTGGCGTGTCTCTGCCACATCTTCCAAAAGCCCCATGCGTCCCTTTTCATTCTAATGCTTTTTTTCTTCCTTTCCCTGTTTGAAAGAAACGAACAAAAGAATCCAGTTTTATGTGATCTCTTTCCTACCCCCACATTGTTTAATTTCCTGGAAGCAGTAATATCTCACTCCTCCCTCATTTCTCTTGAGGCTAAAAGCCCTGTCTCTCCCTGCCTTTCTATTGCTTGCTTCTCTCTCCCCTCTACCCAGTAGGTTGCACTTGTAGAAGGAGATAGAGGGAGGCTACTGTGGCCGGAGAGAAAAAGGCAGAGCATATGGGGAGGGCTTTGCTCAGCTGAGCACTGTGCTGTACAGTTCTGGAGTTCCTATGCCTCAACAGAGGGCCTCCTCTTTAATTTGTGTTCTCTGAATTTAAAGGTACTCTCTTTGAAAAAATCCTTATACTTTTTTTTCCTTCTTTTTTTTTTTTTTTTTTTTTTTTTTTGAGATGGAGTCTCGCCCTGTCGCCCAGGCTGGAGTACAGTGGTGCTGTCTCGGCTCACTGCAAGCTCCGCCTCCCGGATTCAAGCGATTCTCCTGCCTCAGCCTCCTGAGCAGCAGGGATTACAGGCATACACCACCAAGCCCACCAATTTTTTTTATTTTTATGTTTTTAGTAGAGACGGGGTTTTGACATGTTGGCCAAGCTGCTCTTGAACTCTGGACCTCAAGTGATCCGCCAGCCTCGGCCTCCCAAAGTGTTGGGATTACAGGCGTGAGCCACGGTACCGCACCGAGAATATCCTTATACTTAGAAAACTTATGCTTAAGTATTTCGGGTACAGAGCCCTCATATATGCAATTTCCTCTCAAATGGCTCAGTTATATATATATATATATATACACACACACACACACATATGTATGTGTATATATGTATGTGTGTATATATGTATGTATGTCTATATATGTATGTATATAAGAGAGAGAGAGAGAACAAATGACAAAGGAAATAGACTAAAATGTGAACGATAGGTGACTCTGGATAAAGGCTCTGCTGATCCCAGCCTGCTCAACATGGCGAAACCCCATCTCTATTAAAAATACAAAAAATTAGCTGGGCGTGGTGGTGGGCGCCTGTAATCCCAGCTACTCGGGAGGCTGAAGCAGGAGAATCGCTTGAACCCAGAAGGCAAAGGTTGCAGTGAGCCGAGATGGCGCCATTGCACTTCAGCCTAGGCAACAAGAGCAAAACACCATCTCAAAAAAAAAAAAAAAAGGGTTTGCTGATCCTATGCATATCCTCGCAATTCTTCTGTGTGCTTGGAACTACCTCCAAATATTAAAGCTACTCTTTTAAAATGAAGTTTTTTGTATATAGTCATCTAATTTTTAAAACACGCTGCCCACTTTTCCAGAAAGTGGGACTTCAGAATCACCTTGACACACCTGAGCTGATGAGGGAGGATGGAGCAGAGGTCAGAGGAGACCCCCTCCCTAGGCCTGCCCTCTCTAGTCCACTCCTCAGGAAATGAGCCTCCTGTCCGCCCCCCATTCTCTCTCCAGACAAGTGTGATTCAGGTGGAGCTTTCCCCTCCCAGCATATTCTTTGTCTCTTCTTTTCAGGTGCTTTGCTTTGGACTGCCTCCCAAAGTGGCACACAGCTAATTCAACCCAAGCAGAGGCTCAAAAGCCCATGTACTAGATGTATAGAGCACCCTTGACATAACTAACTCCATCTTAGAAAAAGACTCCATTTTACATTTCATAGGGCACCTTGCCAACAAAGATAAGATGTTTTGCCTAACAAACAAATAAAAAAATTAAGACTGTATCCAACCAGATAAGGACACAAACAAACATGCTCTTCCACTATCAGTTCTTACCAGAGGACTCTGTGGCCGTGAAAGAGCAGGTTCTCAGCAGCTCAAAATGGCCATCTTAAGTGACACTGTCTTGCAGTCACTCATAATAAAAGCTTGACATCTGCCACTGAAGGCACTGCCACATTAAAGGCTCTACCTTGCAAGACCGAAGGACCACCCAGCCCAGATCAAGGTTCCTTTTGTCTTCTTTGCTCCCCCTGGAGTGGTTCATTGGCCCTTTCTCCTATCTCTTTTTCTCTCGGTATTAAATGTTTCTTTGTTTGTTGTGGAATGTTTAATCTGTAACACTTCGATATTGAAAGTATGGTTTGCAATATTGACTGACTTGTGGAGTGGCTTGAGCCTGTGTACTCGCAGCTCTGACTACTGAGTGAATGGCAAGTACTAAGGAAAATTGTCTCCTTGGAAACTCCATGTAGCATGTGGCTTTTGTGGTTGAGATAGCATCAATGAAAGTCTGACATTGTGGAAAGACACAAAGATGCACAGACCTGGTTATCTCTAACCTTGCACCGCTCATGATACTAGGCCTGTCTGTCTTGTTGCACTTGAAACCCTAGGACCACCATGTGAATGAGCCTGAACTAGCCTGCTGGAGGATAAGAGACGTGTGGCAAAGTCATCCACATTGCCCCAGCTGACACTGAGCTATTTGCGAGACATATGAGTGAGACCATCCTAGCCCATCTATGCCTGGCTGAGCCAACAGCTGGCCACAGACACAGAGCAAGCTTAGCAGACGTCAGGGAAACAGTCCAGACAAGAAAACTGCCCCATACCCAACCAGTAGGAATGTTGTACTTGGACTCTGAGGTTCTGACCGTAGCATCAGATCACACAGAGAACTACCTTGCTCGCCCGAATGTATGGCTTCCTCTGGCTTCCTTCTTGGTCAACTGGGCTCCAGCCAATGGTCACGTGCTGAAATAAAGAGCAGGAAAGTGCTGTGACATGGAACATTATGACTTATTTCTTTTTGGAATTTCTACCTAGAATGCAGCTTCTCTAAGGCTGTAAAATCATTGCCCTGAGAAGAGCAGTCAATTTTTCATGATAAGTTGCTATTCTCTTTAAGAAATGAAACAGTTAAATGTATATGTGGCCTGCTTGTCTTGATGACAGTTTCTATCTAGAGGGTGATATCTTTACCAAGAAGTAGTCAAGATGTAGATGAGTACCAGAGGGATTACTAGAAAAACACTCCTCTGCTGTATATTTCATAATAGCAACGGCCCCATCTATCTCCAGAGAGGGAAGGAGGCAGCAGCCAGAAAGGGTTTTGTAGTTCTGTGAATAAAGGTTTACTACTTTCCTCTACCTTCCATCGATCAGCTCAATGTTAGGAGAACTAAAAAGGAAAAAGCAAACCTAATCTTTGTGTCTGCTCATAAAATAACGCGGGCAGAATATTCCCTGTTTCCTGACCTTGAAAGTAACTTTTTCAAAGTTGGATAAAACCAGGGAACATGGTTTGATTAGAACTGGAAACTGGAAGAGAGGATCTGGAGCTTTGAACCTCAGTGTCAACATTTGTCCAGCTATCACAGTTCAAGTCTGCAAACATTTGTGGGTACTACTCTGTGCAGGAAGCAAGGTAGATGATGCAGAGAATACAGAGATGCACAGGACAAGGTTTCTGCCCACTCTAGGCTCACAAAATATCAGGCAGTGAGCGATCCTATGCAACAGAAGGTAATAGGTGATAGAAGCAGAGGACAAACGAATGAAGAAACAGGGAAGGGATGAATTAATTCCAACTTTGGGGCCAGAACAATTTAATGGAGGAGGCGAGCTTTGAGAAGAAACTTCACTTCCATAGGCAGAAGTGGTAGGGATGATGGCTGCCTGAGAGACTGGGATAACTGGGGCAGCTGCCCTGGATCGAGACATGGAAGCCGTATCTTGAGAATTTCCTATCCTTGGACTATTATGTGAGAGAGAATACACTTACATCTTCTTTAAGCCACTGTTTTTTAAAAAGTGGTGAGAAGGGAAATTCTAGACAAACAGGTGGGCATGAGCAAAGGCAGAAAACTGGAAAATGTGCTAAGCGGAGCAGAAATTGCAAGGATCCTATGAAAATTGAATGGGCAGTAGGGCTAGGGTGTGGAAAGAAGAAGGTTGTGGAGAGATTGTTGGAAAGGTAGAGTGGGGTAAAGGTAACAGAGGACCTGAATGTATGCTGCATATTGAATTTGAAAACATCATTTCCCCCGTAAAGAATTTTCTTTGCTACTGTGAGGTCTGGGGACGCTAGTAATTCAGGATCACTCAATCAAATTTTAGGGCATGAAGTTTTTTGGGTCTTTTGGATGACTTGAGGCCAGGCCGCAAGTTCGTGGTAGGTTTGTTTCTAGCTCTTCCTGACTCCTAGGGTGGTTTACCAGGGGCCCCACCCTTGAAAGGCCTTAGATTCTGACTTTTGTCCTCCTAATCGTGAGAAACTGTCAAAGCACAACTGGGTCTCTCAGCTTCCCTGTCAGGATTAAAAATGGCTCCCAGGGCAAAAGCAGCCTAGATACTGTGCCACTTTTCTGAATTTCCTGTGACAGTAGTTGTTCCTCACTATTTTGTTACCTTCTTGATACCTTTAAGAAGATTTGGAAAAATTGTCCAGCTCCTTTGCTAGTGCATTGTTCTGAATTATCTAGTGCTCCTTACTGGGTGGGGGAAGTTCTACTGAATTGCTACTTTCGATTTATGATCAGAAATCTGAAACAGACTCTCAGTCTATTTAGAAAACCGTATTTTTTGCAAACATCATGGTGATAACTGATTAAGGTAAGAACCATCAATGAATAATAAAACTAGTGGATTCAAGATCTGTATTGCAAGGGGTGAGAGAGAGAGAGAGAGAGAGAGACAGAGACAATGAGAATGATATAGCGAATGTGGCAAACAGCATTGTTAGCAATTGATAAACTGAATGAAGGATTTATAGGAGGTTTTAGTTCTACCCTATCAACTTTTCTGTAGGTTTAGAATTATTTTAAGAGAAAATGTTAAAGGAAAGAGGGACTAACTGTGTTACAAGCTGTTTGAGAACCAACCTTTGGATTGAACAAGATGGAGATCTCAATGTATTTCAAATTTCGGATCCTAAATCTAAAGTAGCAATTCTGATCACAAATCTAAAGTGTCGAGTAATTCTAATACATCAAATAATTAATCCATTTTCTTTTTCTCTGAGATAACTAATGTTCTTATTTCTCCTAAAAATTTCAGCACCCCTTTCTGCTTCCTCACTCTCAGCTGGTGCTCCCAGTTCTTATTACAGTGGAGTTTAGAAACAAAATGCAGAGAATGACTTTCTCTTTCCAATGCTTGCCATCATAACTGCATCTCTACCCATGTGTTTCTCCTATACAGTGGATGAAGTGTCTGAACTCCTGCTAGGGCCAAGTGGTTTACTTATCACTGGATGCCATCCCTTTGTGTATCCTCAGTGACTTTTCTTCTGTCATTTGTCCCTTTCTCGTGTATCCTGTCTTTTTCTTTTCTTGCTGCATCATTGTAAAAACATTCCCACCATATATGTAAGAGGTTTCATATCGAAAACCACAACTCTCTCCTAACCACACATTCCCATTCAGTTAAGCAAAACTCCCCAAAGGAGTTGTCTCTCACTTGCTGCTGCTTTCTGAATCTCCCATTCTCTGGTCAGCAGATTCCAGTTCTGCTTTCATTCTCAGCACTCGGCTGAAACCTCTCCTGACATGGTTGTTCATGACCTCCGTCTTGTTCGACCCAAAGGTCAAATCTCAAACAGCTTTTAACATAGTTGGTCTCTCTTTCCTTCAACTTTTTCTTTTAAAATAATTCTAAACTTACAGAAATGTTGAAAGAGTAGAACAAAAAACTCCCATAAATCCTTCATTGAGTTTATCAATTGCTAACATTACTAACTGTTTGCCACATTGGCTGTATCATTCTCATTGTCTCTGTCTCTGTCTCTGTCTCTCTCCTTGCAATACAGATCTTGAATCCATTAGTTTTAGTATCCATTGATGACTCTTGCCTGAATCATTTATCACCGTGATGCTTGCAACAATATGGTTTTCTAAATCATCATTCCATCTAGATGTGTTAGCTGTTATTAGTTAGCATGTAAGAAAGAGCTTTTTCTTTATCTACCAATCTGTTAATCTATCCATCCATCCATTCGTCCATCAGTATGGACTTACTTTTTATTTTATTCAGTGGGTTATAGTTCATTGCTGCCGTTATACCTTTTAATGTTAAATTGTCCCATATTTGGCCAGTGGAATCCCCTTCAGGCTACTTCTGTATACTTTTGACATACCCCATTATTTTCTGAATGCTTTCTTACTTTCTGACACACACAGAAAATAATGCTTCAGGCTCATCCTGTACTTTCTATGTGCTAGCCCTGGAATCGGCCGTTTGTTCAAGGCTCCTTGGTTCCTTTTAGTGGGAAATGGTACTTAGGAACAAAGATCTGATATGAAGTATTTTTGTTGCTACTGTGATGTGTTGCTTTCCTTACAGTGGAAAGAGATTAGAAATAATTGGAGTTCATCACAATACACCATCAAATTACTCTTCCCAGTCTTCACTCAATCCATATTTATATCTTCTTTTTTCAACAGTGAGAAACATGGCTCCCAATATTATCAATATATTTACTAATTTTCTCAATCCTACAACACAAAGATTTCAAAATTGCAAACCCACACCACTGAGAAAAACAAAATAAAACCCATCAACTAGAGTTCAAGATTTGCATGCGGTTCTTTTTGTCTTTAGATTGAGGATATATCATCAACATGCTGTGTTCAAAAGTTAGCATCTCGGTATTACCAATTCTGTGTTTAGTAAAGCCACATTAATAACTTGAAATCAGACACGAGGGAAGTATTCCCTTATTTCTGACAACACTTTTTCTTATACTTCATATGTAGTCTATGAAATTATGTCCATAATCTGGTCACTTTTTACAGTGCAGATCATGTTCTAGCAGCTATATCTCTCACAAAACTATTGCAATGCCTTCTGATCTAGTCTCCCTACTTCCACTACTACTGACCCAACAGTCAATGTGAGCAAATCATGTCACTCTCCTCCTCAAAATTCCCCAACAGATTTCCCCATGCTTAAAATAAAATGTAATCTCCTTATCATGGTCTACAAGACCTTTCATTATCTAGGCCCACCCACCTTATGATGTCATCTCCTACAGGTTTCCCCTCTCCTCACCAAGGCTGCTGCTACAGTCACATTAGCCATTTTGATGTTTTTTAAACACACCAAACTCATTTCTCCCTCAAGGACTTTGTACTTGCTGCTACATCTGCCTGAAACTGTCTTTTTCTCTGGGGGGTGAAATGGACTTTATACAGCTTTCTCCCTCACTACAGTCAGGGCTCTGTTCAAATGTCACCTCCTTTGAGAGGCATTCCCTGAAAATCCCATCTAAATTTGCATCACTTATTTCCATCACTCTCAAACTCCTTAGCCTGCTATTTTTTTTCAAAGCATTTATTATCATCTTATCACCATCCCCAGAATGCCTGCAGTAATTACTTTCATGCTCACCACATATTGCCAGTGATTTGAACAGTATACCTGGCACATGGCATTTAATAAATATTTATTGAATAACTGAATAAGTGAACAAATGAATTATAAATTTTGGAGCTCAAATCTTCTTTGGGATCCTCACATTGCTGAGAAATCATTTTAGTTAATTCCCATTTGTCTTCCTAATGGCTACTTCAGGCATTTACTGTTTTGGGTTTGTTTTATGTTTTTTTTTTTGTTTTTTTTTTCCCCAAATCTCCCTCCTTTTTAGCTCAGTAGATAGTCATGGAGAATATTTGCTTTCCTTTCTTAGTTTCATGGAAGGTTTAGGAGGCTTTTTTAATGTTCCCATATCCGTAAAGTACAAGTTATATATGTGCTTTCCAGCTACATTTTTTTTTTTTTTTTGAAGCAAGGATGATGGCGGTGGCACTAGTGCTGTCTCTATAACACATTTATGCAAATTAGAAAATGTGTCCCCTCTGGGTAGATGCTGTCCCAGGAACTCACAGTGAAGTGGGAACAGAGTGCCCTTATGTGAATTAGGAAAAAAGCCCTAACAGACATGGTTACCTTGTTTACTGAGAAAATAATACCCTTCAAGTAATTCTCTTTTTTTTTTAAGAATTCTCAGAACTTTATTTATTTATTTATTTATTATTTATTTATTTGTTTTTTACATTTTGCTCTTTTTTATTATACTTTAGGTTTTGGGGTACATGTGCACAATGTGCAGGTTTGTTACATATGTATCCATGTGCCATGTTGGTTTGCTGCACCCATTAACTCCTCATTTAGCATTAGGTATATCTCCTAATGCTGTCACTCCCCCCTCCCCCCACCCCACAACAGTCCCCGGAGTGTGATGTTCCCCTGCCTGTGTCCATGAGTTCTCATTGTTCAGTTCCCGCCTATGAGTGAGAACATGCGGTGTCTGGTTTTTTGTCCTTGCGATAGTTTACTGAGAATGATGGTTTCCGGTTTCATCCATGTCCCTACAAAGGACATGAATTCATCATTTTTTATGGCTGCATAGTATTCCATGGTGTATATGTGCCACATTTTCTTAATCCAGTCTATCGTTGTTGGACATTTGGGTTGGTTCCAAGTCTTTGCTGTTGTGAATAGTGCCGCAAGAAACATACGTGTGCATGTGTCTTTATAGCAGCATGATATATAGTCCTGTGGGTATATACCCAGTAATGGGATGGCTGGGTCAAATGGTATTTCTAATTCTAGATCCCTGAGGAATCGCCACACTGACTTCCACAATGGTTGAACTAGTTTCCAGTCCCACCAACAGTGTAAAATTGTTCCTATTTCTCCACATCCTCTCCAGCACCTGTTGTTTCCTGACTTTTTAATGATGGCCATTCTAACTGGTGTGAGGTGGTATCTCATTGTGGTTTTGATTTGCATTTCTCTGATGGCCAGTGATGATGAGCATTTTTGCATGTGTTTTTTTATGCAGCCAAAAAACACATGCAAAAATGCTCTTCAAGTAATTCTCATACACTCTCAACCTTATCCTTCCCTCCTTCCTTCCTGCCTTGGGAGAAGTACTAATGTTTCTAAGGACTTTGATCAAGGCTGGCTTCTCTACATAGGTGCTTTGTTCCTATCATGCACCACAACATATACTGTATCCATTATCCTCATTCTCTCTGGAATTCTGATCTTCTCCAAATTGCTTCCTCCTTTCTGAACAGGAATGGGTTCAAATTGCCACAACTCTAAGGAAATCTTCTTTATTGTCACCATCACTTCCAACCCTGATAAACAGATGCCTTATCTATTCCTTGACTTCTTTTTTTTTTTTTTTTTTTTTTTTTTTTGAGACAGAGTCTTACTCTGTCACTGAGGCTGGAGTGCAGTGGTGCCATCTCCACTCACTGCAAGCTCTGCCTCCCAGGTTCGTGCCATTCTCCTGCCTCAGCCTCCTGAGTAGCTGGGACCACAGGCGCCCGCCACCATGCCCAGCTAATTTTTTGTATTTTTAGTAGAGACGGGGTTTCACCGTGTTGGCCAGGATGGTCTCGATCTCCTGACCTTGTGATCCACCCTCCTCAGCCTCCCAAAGTGCTGGGATTACAGGTGTGAGCCACCGCGCCTGGCCAACTATTCCTTGGCTTCTTATCAAGCACTTGAGAGTAGACTCTACCTCACAGCCATTTCCACCTATGGTTACCCTTCAATTCTAGAAATTGGTGGCCTTTTATTTTCTTCTCATTTTGTTTGACCTTTGTGCAGCACTGGGACGTGGTGGACACCCTATTCTTCTCAAACATTTCATCAATTCGCTTTCAGGGCATTCCTTGCCCCGATGTTCTCCTTATCTCTTTGATCGTCACTTGCCTTTTCCTGATTCTTCTCCCTTTTCCAGATCCTCAAAGATTGGAATTTCCTATGGTTTCATCTTTGGGTGTTCTCCCTTTTTACTTTAAACACTCTAATGAAATACAACTATTCATCTATCATCAACTCCCACTTCCTAGCCAATACGATCAAACCTACATTTCTACTCATTTTACTAGATATAGACCATATTTCTTGTTTCTACATAGATTTACTACAGGCACCTCAGACTCAACCTGTCTGTATCTTTCAGGGTTTTATCAGAGATGCAGAACCATTAGGAAATCACATTTATAAGATTTCTTATAAAGACTTGACCTTTTGCACTTATAGAAGTTGGTTAATGGTGTCAGTAAGGCTGTGGTCTTTACATTGGATTCTGGGGCTTGAAGTTAGCAAGGCAGGCAGCTAGAAAGGGGAGATGGCTATAAAATGGAGTGGATCCAAGACAAATATGAACTCATGAGAAAGAACTGGAGTCTGTGTCTGTGTTTTACGGCCTGTGTCTATAGCATTGTTGATGTCAGTGTCCTACAGTGGAAGCTGGCATCTTCTGTTTTAGAGCTAATCGTGTATCTGGTCTAGGATTCAGAGAAGGGGAAGGAGGATAGGGAGGAAACTGGGGCAGCTCCAGGTCCAGCTGCTACCGCACACCAACAAAGTGAGCCAATAGGTAAGTGACAATGTGCATGAACGGCAACATCACCTGGTGCCCCTGAACTGACCTTCGGAGAATAACAAATGTTAATACCAATCCTGCTTGAAGTACATCTTCTGAATCTTACCCAAAATATTTTTTTGACCAACCCTAACCAGAAAAACTCAGGGAAGGTAATTCTGGGAAATAGAAATGAGCCTAGGCAAGTTGACACATTACAAAGCCACCACGTTGTTTAAAACCAGATTCACTATCTTCCAATGCCCTCTTACTCAGAAAAGTGCTCTTCCTACAACCCTTTCTATTTTAGAATATACCAACACCATTGACCTACTTATCTAACCTAGGAACTTCTGAGTCACCCAAACCATTTATCCTTCTCCAACCCTGCCCACTCCTACTCCTGCCACATCCAGTCAGTCACCATGTCATTTTAATCCTAACCCATCTTTTTTTTTTTTCACATTTATCTTCTTCATGCAATCCCGTGCCCTACCTAAGTTTTGTCTGGTCCGTATGCTAGAAGCACTAGGCCCAGTGTTTCCAGTTCCTCCCCATCCCATTCAACTTCCACATAGCTACCAGGAAGACCTTTCCAAAATTTAGATCTAATCATGACATTTCCTTGATATACTATTTTTTTTGTAGATCTTTTTATCTACCGAATGTATTAAAACTCCCAAACACGTAGATTAGATTGTTGTTCCCAATTCTTCACTCTGCGCTGTGATAGAATTGTACGTCCATGCTTTTTGTCTTGTGACTTTGCAATTCTTGCCTTAATGTGAATATGACATACTTCCTCATTCTTCATGACTCCGCAACTGGCTGATGTGATGTGAGTGGACTTTAAATGTACTTATATAGTTTAGATCCCCCCCTCTAGCTTCAGCTATTGTCATGAGAAATGCATGCCCAGAAATATATGCTGTGCACTGGTAGCTACAGGTCCCAGAATGGGATATGTGGAACAGAGCTGGCTTGCAGCCTGGGGCCAAGCCCAGCAGAACCCAAGCAGGTCCAGCAAAAATCAGCCAAAATAAGCCAAACCTCAGCTGCCCCACCTATAAGTTAGAAAATAAATGTTTATTGTTGTAAGCTACTAAGACTTTGGTGGTTGTTACATAGCATTACTGCAACAATAGGTGAGTAATAACACGTAATATAAAGGCCCTCCACAACTGAAAGCCAGCCAGACTTCTAGTGCCAGTCTCAAGCCATTTTGTCACATGCACCCACAGTAATACTTACTCTCATGTAATGAGTACCTGTATCTTTCATGCCCAATTGACTTGCTCAGGCACCCAGCTAGTGAGTAACAGAGCTAGGATGCATGTATGTCATAGCCCACAGCAGTGAGTGTTATCCTCACATTTCTACTTTGTTAAACTGTTCTCTAGCCAGAGAGTTGGTTGGGATTCCCTTGAGATTCCCCCAAACCTGCCTATAACATGAATGCTATACTTTTCCATCTACTTTTGTAGGTTAAGCCTCAGGCTCCCTTTTATGTATGATCTGATAATATTAATAATGACTAATATTTATTGAGTGCTATGTTCCAGGCACTGTTCTATGTTTTTCATTTACTCTTCACAATGACCCTATGAGATAGGTAATATCATTGTCACTATTTTATAGAGGAGGAAGCTGAGGCACAGAGAAGCAAAGTAGCTTACAAGCTCATGCAGTAAATTACATATCTGGGATTCAAATCCAGGCAGTTTAACTCCAAAGCCTCTACTGTTAACTACTCTGCTGAATCCCCATCCATTGACATTGACCCACTATGCCCCTGTGTTACTCTGTACATGCCTTTATTATAACTCTGTACATTTCATGATGATTGTTTATTTATACTACTATTTCCCCTACTTCACCGTGAGCTTTCAAAAGTCAAGGGCTCAATCTTAGGTGTCCTTATATGTCCGCTATCTAATAAGGTGGCTGGCCTGTAGCTAGTTCCCACTAAATGTTTATGATTGCTATTTGCTGTTGAACTGCTTTGTCATCAGTTAAATTTTCATTGTAAATTGCTGGAGAACTGCTCCAAATTGCCTTTCTCTGAAACATGAAAATGATACAATGTATTTTGAGAGTGATTTATAGAAAATCATGTATTTCATACAGTGGGAAGGGATGTAATGATAAGGAATTTTTCAAATTTCTCCTCAGGCACTTGCCTTTTAAACATCAATCAAACAATCAACAAATCATGACTGTGCACCTCCTATGCATCAAAAACAGGCCAACCACTCATACTAGAGGTGGCTAACTAATTACTTTGCGCTCCAGTGGCTATATTTCATTTTTTTTTTCCAGATCCAGTCTTGTTTTCATCTTTGAGCTGGTGAGATCAATGCATATGGAAAGAAGTTAAGATAAAATAAAAATTTTACCTGACAGTCTTTTTTTCTGGGAGCTTCAATGGCTTTGGAAGAGTTTATTGATTCCAAAAGAAAAATTACCATTCTCTTTTATGGAAGGGTAAAATGAAGGAGGATTTAGTGAATAAAAGGAATTGGAGCAATTAGCATAGCATTTTAAAATCTGGGATTATCTTTATTGATTAGATTGCTTTAGAATTGTTGAAGGAGCAATGGAAATTCTAATGGAAATTACATATGTGAACTAGACAGGAGTTAGGTCTGTGAACCAAGACCCACCTTTTTTGAAGAACAAAGCACAGGCTGGAGAGAATTCAGTCACCAAAGCATAATAAGAATTTCTGAAAGTTCCAAAGAACAGGAGGCAAAAAAAATGATTTTTTTCCTTATTAAGTTTACATACTACTCATAGGCATGCACTGAGATTTTGGAGACCAAGTACAAGGTACCTGGTGAAAACACAATAATCAAAACAAAAGGGGAAACTAGAGGCAATATTTATTTATCCAACTGGACCTATGAAAATGAACAGAGAGAGTGGCAATCTGTATCTCATTCTTTTCAAAGTTTGTTAACAGGTAATTTTCTTTCAGTGAATGTATGCATATTTTTATTTGGTAGTGGGGCATTTTAGGCAGATTTATTATCCTAACCAAAGTGGAAAAAAAAAAAGACACACAATAAGACTCAAATATTTCAGCACAGCTTAGTGAGAAAAAAAAAAATAGGTGAGCAACATTTTCTTCCTGAGTGTTGACTTCTTACCAGTTCAGTATGAATATACTCAATGAAATAAGTAGATTTTTGAATGGCCCAGTGATTTGTTTGGTCAAATCTTCCCTGGGTTTTAGAGAATTAAAACAGATGTGCATTTCCCTTATCATATGCATTTGCTGTTTCAACAGAATGGTTTGTATCCCAGATGTGGGAAATGCAATTTAAGAAAAGTAAATCTCAAGGTTGAGGAAGGAATATAATGATGAAAAACATAATTGAGGCAAGAAAACGTAGAGTTCAGTATTTTGTTAGTTCAAGTAATTTAAAAAATCATTTATATATAAAGAGGAAGCCGGAAGATGGTGCTTTGGTGGTTCTTTGTGTGGTGTGATAGCATAGGATGAAGGACACACAATTAGGGCATACTGTAAAATCACATTTTAATGAATAAGGAGTGAGAGAGAGTTGGCTTTGAACATAGGCCTGAATTCTCAATGTAAGTCGGGTGTCATTTCATCAAAACATATGCTTTCATTTATTTCATTGCAGAACCACTTGTTTGCTGTGTGTGTTATTCATTTCTTCACAAATATGTATTGAGTCTGTATGTTTGGCTGAGGACACAATAACTTTTCTCTTCTCCCTAAACCTGTCACTCCCACCATATTTCCTTTTAACGTAGAAGTCACCATCTGTCATGCCTTCAAACCGGGGCACAAGTGGCCTCTGTCTTGGGACTTGGCCTTCAGAGGATCCCACTTTGGTCCTCTTTTCATCACAGCTCTCTCTAGGGGACGAGGAGTCCATGGGATCAAGGAGATAAGCCCACTGAGAAGCTTGGTCCACTGAAAGCTTGTTTCCACTGAGACTGTTCTCCCATCCCTTTAGATGAAATTCTAGCTCAGGGTCAGTTTCACGAGTGTGCTACCTGTGCACTCACACAGGGCCCTGTGCTCAGAAAGGCCCATCCTTTGAGTCTTACTAAACTCACACACATGTAGGTCCACCAGAACTCTGTTCATGGGGCATTGCAGATGCTGTGGGCTAAAAAAGTGACAATAAGCGGCAGAGATATAGTGTATAGGAAATACAGTGTATCTCTTCTGCTCATGTGAATGTACACTGTCCCATTGAACTTCACTTACAAAACACAAGCTCAAAGATAAAATTATTTAACATGTCAACATGTTAACAGCACAGCTCCTCAGGTAATTCTAAGATGAACCTGTGTTTCTCGGCTGGGTCAGGAAAAATTAGTAGAAGCTTATATAAATGGTGGGAGTTGGGAGGAGTAGGGAAAGCCAGGGTGGGAAGATGGTGTAATAAGAGAAAAGAAGGTGGATTGGAAGGAAAAAACTTCCTTAAATTTTGGGAGCCTCATTTATCTAATCTGTAAAGGATGGCAAAGAATGTTTAGCCTGGAGGGTTATTATAAGGATGAAAAAGATGATTCCAATACCATGCCTGGTTCATAAGAGATGTTCTACAATATAGAATGTAGAGCTTTCATGTGTGCAGTTACTGATAATTTGCTTTTTGTGTGTATATTGTTTGGGATATAGAGAATCCATTACCAGATCTCTGAGGGTTTCTCCCAGGAGTCAAGGGCATGCTGAAGGGCTCCCTCAAAGTGGTAGATGTGAAGCAGAAGCAAAACCATTCTCCCAAGGTCCAATAAGTCTGTGGCCGCTTGTTTCCTGGTGACAAGTTTCTTTGTTATGAATAACCATGCTCCACTCTACTCTTATCTTTTTTCTCCTTGTCAATTTCATTTCAAGCTACCTTTCTGCCTTAGCCCAATGCGTTCCTCTAGGTTCTTAAAGGAAAGTGAGGAAAGATATTATTTTCATCAGCATTTTTCAGTAGCCTGAAGGACTCTGTCATGCTTTCTTTTGGTTTGCAGTCATTGAATAGGACTTAAAGGTTTCAGAGGCCTCAGGAAATTGAGTTCATATGAACAAGCCTGGGTACATGGAGGCCATGGAACAATTTTTGCTAAATCCTTTGATCCAAGTCCACTAGGATTCAGGGAATGAGTTGGACCAGCCAAAAGCTAAAGGACAGGGATGGTGCAAATTCTTTGGCAGATCAACATGACTCCTAAGTGGAAGAAGGAGAGCATAATGCTTATGCGGTGCTTTGTATGCTGTGGTAGAGAATTAGATACTTTAAAAAACTTCCGGCCAGGCACAGTAGCTCAGGCCTGTAATCCCAGCACTTTGGGAGGCCGAGGCAGGCGGATCACCTGAGGTTGGGAGTTCAAGACCAGCCTGACCAACATGGAGAAACTCCGTCTCTACTAAAAAAAATACAAAATTAGCCAGGGGTGGTGGCACATGCCTGTAATCCCAGCTACTCAGGAGGCTGAGGCAGGAGAATCGCTTGGACCTGGGAGGTGGAGGTTGCGGTGAGCCGAGATTGCATCATTGCACTCCAGCCTGGGCAACAAGAGCGAAACTCCATCTCAAACAAACAAACAAAATCTTCCAGTCCATTACAAACTGATATTTTTGTAAAAATATAATGAAACTAAAATACTAAAAGAATAAGATAGAAAGACATAAAATTCAAACTTGTTTTATTAGATTCAACAGATATCAAATGACATTTCAATAAATATAAGCAGAACAAATGTAACATAAAGAATTACTGAAGCCATACATGTTCTTTATGAAAATGTGTAGTTAATATTAATATTATCACTATTATACTCATAGCTTTTTGCTATTTCACAATCATAAACAAATAAAAGTTGAGTCAAGTAGCAATTCCCCGTATTAAATTCCTATATACCTTTTTGAACAAACATTGTATACAACAATATTTGAAGGGTTTTTTTTGTTTTTTGTTTTTTTTAGAGACAGTGTCTCTCTCTGTTGCCTAGGTTGGAGCACAATGGTGCGATCATAGCTCATTGCAGCCTTGATCTCTTATGCTTAACGGATCCTCCTGCCTCAGCCTCCTGAGTAGCTGGGACTACAGGCATGTGCCACTGTGACCTGCTAATTTTTAAATATTTTGTGAGACGATGTCTCACTATATTGCCCAGGCTGGTCTCAAACTCCAGGGCTTATGTAATCCTCCCACCTCGGCCTCCCAAAGTGCTGGGATTACAGGCATGAACCACCACTCCTGGCCAATATTTGAAGTTTTTAATGTGGTAAATGACTTTGCTTCTTGTTTGTTAACTAATCTAGACACCACTACTCATGAGGCATAATGCATATCTAAAATGTTTCAATGTTTTGTTTTACTAACACTCACAGTGGAGAGATCACTCTTACATAAGTGTGCTGACAGAAATGAAAGAAGAGATTTTAAGGCAATTTCAGCAAGGTCAGGATATTTGTTTTTAACTTTTATTCAACAAGGACTAAGCAATACTGTATTTTCAAAACTCATATTCAACCTTTCATCAGTAGCCTGTTCTAACAGTTAATCTTGTAAAGTTATAATTGAACTTACATTATCTTTTGATGAAAATGATGGATTAAAAAGGTCTATGAATTTCCTGTGCATGAATTTTCTTTTGAAGGAAAATAAAATCCAAAATGTTCTACCAAATTTTGTAAGGTATTCAGAGTAAACTTTTTGCTGATGTGATATGAAGATAATTACCTACGTCAATGATAATTGTTAAATTGTGGAACATGTCATAATAGTCTATAAAACTCTGTTCTTTCAAGATTCTAGCTTTGTTGTTGTTCTTAGATATTATCTGCCATTGAAAAATAAGTACGGAGCTTAGATCATAAATACGCTGAAAATATAGGACAAAAAAATCCAACTGGCTGTCTAACTCATATCTTTAAAAGTTAGGTTAAACTAGTTTCTTATCTTGCAGAAACGCTGAGAATGTATTCTATAGTTCAAACATTCTCAACAGAACTTTCCTCTTGATAATCATCATACCCAGCATGCAATATCATTGTTTATATTCGGTTTCTATATTATCACAAAATATAGAGAACAATCTGAAATGTAATGCATTCGCTTCTATGTAATTCTCAGATTTTACCACGTCAGTGTGCACATTGGCTAGTTCAGCTAATATGATTTTTGTGGCTAGATTTTCTTGATGAAGGAAAGAGCATTGATTGACGTTCTGGGGACACCTTAATCTGAGTAACTACTCAGAATGTTTTCCTGTAATTGCAGCTGAGCCATCAGAACATTACTTCCACATGAAATTTAAACATCAAACCCTATTTGTTGGCAGACAATTGTCTTCATAGTTTTATACAGTTAAATGCTAGTTGTGTTTGTCATCAATAGGGTTGAAAAAAGGAATTCTATCTTAATATTACCATTATATTGGAATTGTCCACATACTAAAAAATTACTGTATTAATTCTCTGTTAATGCTATCGAGTTGCAGTGGAAAATGCTTTGCAAGCTTTATGTGTTTTTTTGTTTGTTTGTTTGTTTGAGACGGAGTCTCGCTCTGTCACCCAGGCTGGAGGGCAGTGGTGCTATCTGAGCTCACTGCAACCTCCGCCTCCTGGGTTCAAGCAATTCTCCTGCCTCAGTCTCCCCAGCAGCTGGGACTAAAGGCACGTACTACCACACCCAATTAAATTTTGTATTTTTGGTAGAGACGGGGTTTCACCATATTGGCCAGGCTGGTCTGGAACTCCTGACCTCGTGATCCACCTGCGTCAGCCTCTCAAAGTGCTGGGATTACAGGCATGAGTCACCGCGCCTGGCCGCAAGCTTTATGTTTTCTCTGAGTTGGTCATCCATAAACTAGCCTATTCTTGTCATTGGAAAGTGATATTTGAGGTACCTTCTTTGCAACCAAATTTACCCAGCATTTTCAAGTGAACCTCTTTCTTGCTTCTTTCATTAATGTCTTGGCAATTGTGTATGGATTTTTAGTCTTAACAAACTGAAGGGCCGTTTTATAAGAAGCCTGCATGGCACTAATGCTTCTATGAAACAAATTGAACATTGAACAGCTACTTCTGTCGGCTTTTATGTCAATACTCTTTCTTTCAAGGATTATTTTTGTTTGTTTGGTGAACTTTTAGTATGTAATTGCTGCCTACATTTTGATATATCTTACTGGTTCTTTTAGCTAGAAAATCTCCACAAGCACTACACCCCGTTTTAAGTACTTTACCATCAGTTATGGCTACAAAGTTGATCTCACTATTTGAAGAAAAATACTTCTGAATAAAACTAGTATAAATTCTTTTGGCCTTCGTTGTTCAGGACGCACGTTGGTCACAGTCATTTAGTTTACTACTGCTGCTGTGGGCATACTTGACAAAAAAAGTCCAGTGAAGCTTATTTTGCCAAGTGTCATTCATTCAGGGTTAAAACAAATATTCTATAAAATTTGTTTCTTTAATTTCGTTGATAATGTTAATCTCTAAAAATTAAAACAATTATAAAAACAAAAATTATTAAAAGAAATAAATGCCTACATTTTCTTTGATTTTTATACACTTTGAGTTACAGTTGACAAAGTAACCCTAAAACATGATATATTGTAATGTGGTCCTTCTGCAGGGCATGACTTGTGTGCAACTTACACCACATGTAACTCACCAGGCAAGTTCGACAACATCCAAACCGGTCCATGCCCTATTCAATGAAACAGGTACACTGACTTACTCTTTCTTGAATATTGCAGCAATATCAAATTGTTAAAAAAGTTTCCAAACACTTTCTCTCGATTTCACTTATCTGAACCAGTTGGTAACAAACAATTCACAAAATAGCGATGGGCTGGGGACCACTCTTTAAAGGACAAGATTTGGAGTCTAGAGAGATTTGATTTGAAAACTAAATTTTATTACTTACCAGCTATGTGACCACGGGCAAAACTTACAATCTCCTTTTCTCAAAAATGAAGATAATGTTTTCCATCACAAAGAGTTGTTGTAACGATGAAATAATGCATTCACACATTTGTTCATTGAGCAAATATTTATCGAACCTCTACGATGTGCCACAAAACTGTTCTAGGATCTTGAGTTACATTAGTGAACAAAACGGACAATGGCAAGAGAGAGAACAGCTAATAATAATTAGAAAGACAACAGCAAAAGAAATAAGTGAATTATAAAGTATGTTAAAAGGTGATAAGTGTTAGAGAAAAAGTGCATAGTAATGTATGCCAAGGGGTATCAAGAGTACTGGGGTAGGGGGAGAGGTGTAGATTGCAGTTGTAACAGAGTAATCCTGAAAAAAAAATTGATTCGATAATGCAAGCAGATCCACAGTACAGAGCTTAGTGACTTAGTAAATGGTAGTCTTTATCATAATTAGTTCATGATTACTTAGTATTGCCAACAGGAAGCTAAAATGGCTTTATTTGGAGGTGCTTATGCAATTGACTATGCGCGCACAGGTATGCATGCACACACACAGATGCACAAATACACACTCACATACACCTAGACATATAGTCACATGCCATAGAAATCTTATTTGGATTTAGCTGGTTCCCTCTAGTGCATACTTTCTATTTGCATTTATGATCATTTGGGGGCCCAAATTAGTGAGAGTTAGATTTGTTTTAGGATGAAATGAGAAGCTCGCAATTTTTTTTCCTCGTTATCATAGAGGAACTGTCAAAAAGCTAAGACAAGCATTTGATTCTACCTCAATTCTCTGTGCGTCTAACTCAACTATTTTTTCCTCTTACTTTGTTAAAGTGTCACTGTCTCTTTTGATCCTGCAAGATGTATTATATTTGGCAGAAGCCATGGAAGAAAGTATATCAGAGAAGTGAAAACTGTTGTCATCAACTAACCTTCACAGTTTATGTTTGTTGAAGGTTCAACTGACCTTCACTACCTTTTCTTTTCTTTTCTTTTCTTTTGTTTTTTTTTTTTTTTTGAGACAGAGCCTTGCTCTGTCACCCAGGCTGGAGTGCAGTTGCACCATCTCTGCTCACTGCAACCTCCGCTTCCTGGGTTCAAGCGATTCTTCTGCCTCAGCTTCTCGAGGAGCTGGGACTACAGGCACGCGCCACCCCGCCCGGCTAATTTTTGTGTTTTTGGTAGAGACGGGGGTTTCACCATATTGGCCAGGCTGGTCTCGAACTCCTGACCTCATGATCCACCCACCTTGGCCTCACGAAGTGCTGGAATTACAGGTGTGAGCCACCGCACCCAGCCCACTACCTTTTCAAATATAACTTACTCCTAAAGAATTGTACACACAGCATGGTAAGGCTTTCATTAAAAAAATATAGATGTCTGCAGAAAATAATGTTCATTTTAGCGTAGAGAGATTATGGATATTCTCTGATTTTTAAATAACCAATATGTCCTTTCTTAATAATCAGAAACAGCCAATAAATGTCTTTTTAAAAGAAAGAAAATAACCTATTCTTACTAACACAAGGACTGTTGCTCTTTTATGCTTTCGTTTTCATTGTGGGAGAGGTGGAGGAGTGGAATTTATTGGTTTGGAAATTGTTTTGAGCATTTCTCTTTTGGATTTTATCTCTATATTCTCTGAAAAACTCGATGTGAATGTAGTACTCAAACTGCTTTACTGTTTTATTATTAGACCATGCTCCTCTAAACTTGGCCGGAAATCAAAGACCAATCCAGATAAGAATCTCCACAATGTGCATTTTCAAAGCAAGTCAGAAGCTGCTTTGTTTTAACACTCAAAGAAAGCTTTTGTGTTTTCAATTTCAAGTGCTCTGCAGTAAACCAACAGTCTATATAGATTATACAGAAGGTCATGTGTTGATTTGAGCCAGTTTCTGGGGGAAAAATCACTACTGAGGAACAGCAAGTGTTGAAACAATGAACTGACAGCTGCCGGTCCATTAGACCCCTCCACAGCGCCAACTCCTGCTCTTTTCAATTTCACTGTGATCTGTAGATACAGCTCTTGATGGCTGAGCTGGTGGTGATGGGCTAAGTTCCAACAGCACCTGCACTTATCAGAGCAATACCTTTTATCAGAGGGCTCTTATATGAAGTCCTTTGTAAAGAAGAGAAACAGTGCCAGCTAGGAAAGTGAGAAAAATAAAATACATACCTACTTCAAGTTCCGTATTGCCCATTTAAGTGCTTGTAGAGTTAGAAGTAAAATCTTGAAACTCTTGATTTATACTATGTTCTCATGGCCATTTTCAGGGATATCAGGATTCATCTTTAACTGAAGTTTAATCTAAATAATTAAACCTCATAGTTTGCTAAATTAAATACTAATGTAATGATCCATGTGTTTCTTTTAAAAAATATCTTTCTGGCAATAGGCTTAAAAAAGCAAGAGGAAAGAATATTTTCTTCAGCTTCTGTTTCAGGCAACTACAATCCTTTTAATCTTCTCTGTACTGGAGTCAAATGTTCAAAATCATCAGCCCTTGCAAATGGGAATTTGGTTTAGGATTTTGCAGGAGGAGAATAAAAAGTCCTAGATGAAGACATGCCTTTGATTCTTTTAATTAAGGTCTTTCCTCACCTTTGATTTGACTCTCTGCTGAATCACTTCTTCCCTTGAGGCCCTTAGGATGCCTGTATTGGGGATCTCTGGTTTAAATTTTCAGTTGATATTTACATCTTGGGGTAAACATCCATCTGAGCCTCTCCACCTGAATGTGGGCCCAATGCTTGCCTTAATAACTGTACCTCTGCTTTTCTAGACATAGCTTTAACCTGCAGCTGTCTGTACCTAGGCTGAACCTAGCTAGGTTATAGCTCTCCCAGTCTGACTGAACTGAGCAGTTAGTTCCACTGAACAATCATTTCAATTTACTTTTCAAAGATCAGTTGTGCTAGTTCTTCCATTTGATGGATTGACTTGTCTTGGTAATAACTGAGCAAATTTTTAAAAAACTTTTAGGTTTGGGTGTACATGTGAAGGTTTGTTACATAGGTGAATTCATATCACAGGGATTTGTTGTACAGGTTATTTCATCACCCAGGTATTAAGCCCAGTATCCAAGAGTTATCTTTTCTGCTCATCTCTCTCCTCCCACCCTCCACCCTCAAGTAGCCTCTGTTGTGCCCTTCTTTGTGTTCATGAGTTCTCATAATTTAGCTCCCACTTATAAGCGAGATCATGAAGTATTTGGTTTTCTGTTTCTGTGTTAGTTTGCTAAGGGTAATACCCTCCAGCTCCAGCCATGTTCCCGCAAAAGATATGGTCTTGTTCTTTTTCATGGCTGCATAGTATTCCATGGTGTGTATGTACCACATTTTCTTTATCCAGTCTGTCATTGATGGGCTCTTGATTCCATGTCTTTGCTATTGTGAATAGTGCTGTAATGAACATTCACATGCATGTGTCTTTATGGTAGAATGATGTATATTCCTCTAGGTATATACCCAGTAATGGGATTGCTTGATCAAATGGTAGTTCTGCTTTTTTTTTTTTTTTTTTTGAGGCGGAGTCTTGCTCTGTCGCCCAGGCTGGAGTGCAGTGGCACGATCTTGGCTCACTGCAAGTTCCGCCTCCCGGGTTCACGCCATTCTCCTGCCTCAGCCTCCCGAGTAGCTGGGACTACAGGCGCCCGCCAACACGCCCGGCTAATTTTTTTTGTATTTTTAGTAGACATGGGGTTTCACCGTGTTAGCCAGGATGGTCTCGATCTCCTGACCTCATGATCCACCCGCCTCGGCCTCCTGAAGTGCTGGCTGGGGTTACAGGCGTGAGCCACCGTGCCCGGCCAGTTCTGCTTTTAGCTCTTTGACTCACCATACTGCTTTCCACAATGGTTGAACTAATTTACATTGCTAGCAACAGTGTAGATGTGTTCCCTTCTCTCTGCAACCTCACCAGCATCTGTTGTGAGATGATATCTCATTGTGGTTTTGATTTTACTGAGCAAATTTTTGACTGCCTTAAGTGATAAAGTCAAAACAGAAAATTGGTCATGTCTCAAATAGCATCCTCTTTTTAAAGCCCTTTTCCCCCTGCAAGAATACTGAGTAAATTTGGTAGGTGTAGGGAATAGGTGTTTTTGTAATTTCGTGGCTCGAAGTTTGAAACCAAAACCAAAAGGGGCTGCCTCATTTGATCAGATCAAAGTGGACAATAGTGTACAGTACTTTAATATGAACACCAAAGAAGGCTTAAAGTTGATGCCGTGAGGCCTGCAGTAAGTCATTTCTCCACTATCTAAAACTCTCCATCTAAAATCCAGCCCACATAGTTTAGTCCTGTTAGTAGTTATCGGTGTTTGGACTTTTCTTCCTCAGCACAAGGGTAAACACTTTGAGATCAGCCATGTCCCACTGCTTTTTGGACCTTTCACAATACCTGGCACCAAAGTCAGTGTCCAGTAAGTTTCCAACAATCACTGAATTGAGTTGAATTCATAGTTAACTTGAAGTAGGAAAAGGCTTGGATTGAAAAATATAGATTCATGCATTTTTAAGGTGGTAAATATTGATATAACACAGGGATGAAGGAGGACATAAATAATACCTTAGAGGAAGTGCCTCAAAAGAACCTCAGGGGAGCCTTTCACCGCTCAGAATAGATTGATGTCACATCACCTTGACTATGGGGAAAGAAAATCAAAATAGGTTTACTATTCAAATAACTACTTAAAAAGTTAAAGCCTCTACTAAATAAATCGAGCATAACATTTTTACCAAAATGTCATAAAGCATTGGATGGTGAAATAACAGTAAAAGATTCATTAGAATTGCTTAAACCATCCAGAATGAGATGAACAGTGGAGCAATTTTATCTGGACATGGAGGCATCCTGACTCCTCTATATCAGACAGAAACAGTCAAGGCAATGAGATAAATGCAAACACTGTGAAATATTCTCTCTATGTATCAACAGAATATGGAACAACCAAAGTTATAAAAAAAAATGCTGAACAAAGTCTGAGGTACTACCACTGCCAAAATGCTGACATTGATTTTATTCACTTCTTGAGATCTAAATTGGAAAATCAAAAAAGATCAGATTGAACACAGGTCTTTATGATATACTATAATCAAAGACAATATAGGGCTAGAACTACAATGCATAGTGGAAGTCCTGAAGGATGGAATTTGCTGATTCTTGGACAGAGGGATGAGCTACCATTATCAAAACGCACTTTGTTCCACAACTTAGTGATTTATTACTCATGTTTCCATTCACAGATCATTGTCTCATCACTCAGATGAAGAAATCTGAAGCTTTGTAAAGAATAATAAGGAAAGGGAAAAACCTAAACTCACACAATTATGTGCAAATAAAGAAAAGGAAAACTAATTTGCTAACAAACGGCATTCATCTTCACTTAAAAAAAATGCAGAGGCTCAAAGCAGCAGCTCTTCCCTGTGGTTATATATAAAAGCAGAGTTGCTTAAAAATTTTCAGAGATTAGGTTTCACAGAGAAATATATTTATGCAGGAAATAGAGATGCCAAAATGGAGCCAGAGAGCTCTAGTCTGAAATCTCTGCTTCTTTTGTCAGATAACTGCTCCATCAATTAACACACGATGTCAGGAGTCGGCAAACTGGCTCATGGGAAAAATCCGACCCTACCACCTGTTTTTGTACCACCACTCAAGGGCTAAGAATGGTTTTGACATTCGTAGATGGTTGCAAAATGTTGTTAAAAAGAATGGTATTTAGTGGCATGTGAAAATTACATAAAAGTCCAAATTCAGTGTCCATAAATAAGGTTTTATTGGAGCATAGCCACGCCCATGAAAACCAGATTGTCTGTGGCTGGCTTCCCCTGCTACAATGGCAGAGTTGAGTAGTTGTGAGAGACCATGTGCTCTGCAAAGCCTAAAATGTTTATTATCTGGCCTTTTATGGAAAAAGTTTAGCAACCCCTATATTATATGATTAATGACATATTTATACCCAGAAAGAAGACATGATAAAATATGTTTAGAAACAGGCTGGGACTTCATGCAACTTTATATCTGAAGAAAAAAAAATTATCCTATGCTGATATGCAGACATGTTTACCTCCAAACACATACATATGAGGTACCTACAGATGACCTGTAATGGCAGTTAATACATTTTATGAATGCTTTTGACAGAAGGGTGAGTTCACATATCACCTGGAGAGCTACTCATGAGAGGAGATTAGCATTTGAAACAGATCCCTGGTGGCTTTTCTCTGTCCTCTTTATGACTCTGGAACAGATGGGCTGTATTTGACTGAGCTTATTTCATAACATTCTAGAACCATGCAGTAGGAAGGAAGACCAAGGTTAGGTCTTTTCAAATTTAAATATATTGAAAGTCACCAATACCAAGGAGAACCAAATTATTCTTAGAAACTTGGAGCATTAAAAAAACAATTGCAGCTTCATTGGCATCACCTCACTCCTATACCCTAGAATGCATGTTAGTTATAATAGGTTGTATGTTTTCTGAATGCTTGAGAACTTGACCAGAGAGAAAATAGGGCACGCATAACAAAATATATTCTTAAATTTCCTGGTTATGGCTTTCTTATTTTAGACAGCTCAAGTATAAATGCAATCCTGACCTTTAAACATCCACACAATGATGTGTGAAAGGATATGCAATACGAAGGCCCAGAACTAGGCAGGGACAAGGACAGCTCCTGGAACTTCCCCATCAGTTGAGAGTTCTTTGTGCTCCACAGCCTCTAGGGTCCTCTGACATTTACATTACCCATACCCGGCCAAGCATTATATTTCTAATTTAGTCTGCTACTGTCTTATAGCATGCTGATTTGCTAAACATAATTTGTAATGTGCTATTGGACTGAAAGTCACTGCCCACAATCAGGCTCTGAGTAAAACTTTCTTCTAAAATGTTTTTAATAGAGAAACAAATACATTTTTCAAAATTCTACTTGTTGTATGCATGAATGATCCTGAGGATAAAAACAACTAGGGCATGGATGCAACATATAAATCAGTGGATACTATGGAAAACTAGCTATTTTGATTGAAATGTATCCTGTTGGAATATTGCAGCAGCTCTGCGGGAGCCAATAACTTAAGAGGCAGAGCAAGTGAATGTGGGAAACAAGAAAGAGAAGCCTTACATCTTGTTCACGGACTGAGGAAGGAAGTTGATGGCTGCAGGGCTCTGGACAAAGTGCCCCTAGAGAGCATTTCTTCTGTCATAGACAGTGCAGTTAATTGCAAAAAAGGCCGCAAATTCCTTCCATCTCTGTATGTGTGCCCTCTGCAATGGAACTTTGCTGCTCCACCCATCAAGAGGTAGAAATGTCTCTCTCCCAACTGACTTCATTGCAACAGCAGGCGAGGACTTCAACCCGTGGGTTTACTTAACTTGTTTTCCTCTGTGATTTCTGTTACCTTAACAACAGTTTGGTTTCTATACTGCATTAATACACTAATTACTCTCAGTTAATATATATGGATTATGTATGGGTTGTGATTTTTTTTTTCTTTTGGATGGAGTAAAGCAACAAAGGAGTAAAGAAAACAACTATTTAAAATGTCACAATTGTCAGGCGCGGTGGTTCACGCCAGCACTTTGGGAGGCCAATCCCAGCACATTGGAAGTGCCAATCCCAGCACTTTGGGAGGCTGAGGCAGGCAGATCACTTGAGATCAGGAGTTTGAGACCAGCCTGGCCAACATAGTGAAACCCCGTCTCTACTAAAAATACAAAAATTAGTCAGGCATGGTGTTGCATGCCTGTAATCCCAGCTACTTGGTAGGCTGAGGTGGGAGGATTGCTTGAACCTGGGAGGTGGAAGTTGCAGTGAGCCCAGATCACACCACTACACTCCAGCCTGGATGACAGAGTGACTCCATCTTAAAGAAAAAAAAAGTCACAATTTAGCTCATGGCTGAAGGTTTGTTTTAAACTGAATGCTTCCAAACTAATCCTTGTTCAAAACCCACTGATGACTTCCCATCAAATAAAATCCTCCCTCATTTCGATGACCTGAAACTTGTGCTAGAACTGCCTTTCTCTTTGGCCTCAACTCCTACCACTCTCTCCATCATTCACTCTGTTACAGACATACTAGCTTTTCTTGCTGTTCCTGGAATATACCAAGATTGTTCTCACTTCCTGGTCTTTGCCCTGACAATTCCCTATGCTTGGAATGCTCCCCTCTAAGTCTTCTTTCCTTCCCCTTCCCCTTCCCCTTCCCCTTCCCTTCCCTTCCCTTCCCTTCCCCCTTCCCTTCCCCCTTCCCTTCCCCCTTCCCTTCCCCCTTCCCTTCCCCCTTCCCTTCCCCTTCCTTCCTTCCTTCCTTCCTTCCTTCCTTCCTTCCTTCCTTCCTCCCTCCCTCCCTTTCTTTCTTTTTGATTGACAAGTCATAACTATGATGTTTTGACCTATGTATACATTATAGAAAGATTTAATCAAGCTAATTAACATATTCATCACCTGGCCAACTTAACATTTTTTTTTTGTGGTGAGGACACTAAAAATACATTCTTTTAGCAAATTTGATATATATAAAATACATTATTATTAACTATCGTCACCATGCAGTACAATCGAAAACTAAAACTTATTCCTGCAGTCTAACTTTAACTTTGTTTTTTTGTTTGTTTGTTTGTTTGTTTTTTCCGAGACGGAGTTTCACTCTTATTGCCCAGGCTGGAGTGCAGTGGCACGATCTCGGCTCACTGCAACCTCCGCCTCCCAGGTTCAAGCAATTCTCCTGCCTCAGCCTCCCTAGTAGCTGCAATTATAGGCATGTGCCATCAAGCCTGGCTAATTTTGTATTTTTAGTAGAGACGGGGTTTCTCCGTGTTGGTCAGGCTGGTCTCAAACTACTGACCTCAGGTGATCTGCCTGTCTTGGCCTCCCAAATGCTGGGATTATAGGCATGAGCCACCGCGCCTGGTCTAACTTTAACTTTGTATCAGGTCTTCTTGTGATTTACTCCTCCATTGGGAATTAGGATTTTTTTCAAATTCTCCAGGATGTTCTAACATGTGGCCAGGGTTGAAAATAACTGAACTAGAATGTCATTTAAGCTCAAATTTCTTCAAATTTTAACATAAAGATAAACCACCTGTGAATCTTATTCCAGCACAAATTTTGACTCAGGAGTGGAGTGCAGTGGCACAACTGTAGTTCACTGCAACCTCAGACTCCTGGACACAAGTGATCCTCCTGAGTTGCTGGGACTACAGGCGCATGCCACTGTGCCTGGCTAATATTTTTTATTATTTTGTAGAGACAGGGTCTCACTCTGTTGCCCAGGCTGCCTTCAAACTCCTGGCCTCAAGTGATCCTCCCACCTTGGCCTCCCAAAATGCTGAGATTACAGGAGTGAGCCACCGTACCCGGCCAGATTCTTTATTAGAACAAACTCCCAGATGATACTCATCTCCCATCCCAATTGTGAGTTTCTTAAGGCCAGAAAATAGACCTCAATTGGTGGTGCCAACTTCAAAAAAAGTTCCCTGCGAATGTTTGCTGACTGAAAGCTTTGCAGTTGCCACGGCTTACTTTTATGGCCCCACGCCACCACTAGTAGCTTCTGATGACCTAAAATAAAATGGTACATGTTACTTAATCGATAAGTCAGCTTCCATAACATACATATGGATGTTACAAAAGGATTTTACATTGGGTAAATGTTTAGTATTAAATCCTTACACTTTAGAGCCATAACAATTTTATGCTGGACCAAGAATGAAGCTTTCATCTCTCCTGCTATGGTAAACTGTGCTCTGGTTCTTCAAATCCTTCCCCATGGCTATTATTATCACCTGAGTCTTTCTGGGTTTGACATGGAGTGAGGTAGACTTCAGCCAAGAGATTTTCTAAGGGAAAAAATGGGAAAGTAAAGATGCTGCTCTCTTTTTGGTAACCAATCTCTTCTGTATGGTCATAAATAGCACTGATTCCTGGCATCCATACCACATAACTAGATTTCCAGGTTTCAGTTCTGTCAATAACGTCACCAATTGCCTTTATAGCACTTTCTTCTGAAGTCTTCTTTGTGCCACTTTATATATCTTCTCTGCCTAGAACGTCCTCACCCAAAAGATATCCCTCAGGCACCCCATTTAGTCCCTGGATAAATCCAAAATGAAGTCGCCTCTGTTCTTGCCCCACCTTACACTGGCAGAGAAGATAATCTAATTTCAAGGGCTGCATCTTTTCTCTTCCCCAGAGTATAAGAGAATAGGATTTCTTCTTAACAAGGTTAACAGGGATATTGTTGTTTTAGGGTTTGCTGACAGGCTGAAGATTTATCCTCCCCACTTTTTTTCCTGACTGAGAAGAGAATTGCAGACCTGGAATCTGCAGTACCTCTAGGTCACTTGGTAACTTAAAATCGATGACTTGGAAAGAGAATGGTGATAAAGATGCTGTCCGGGGATGTGTCCTTTTATAGAGAGGTATTTTAATTTTGGGGGGCAATGTTTTCATGCACCTCTTTTGAAAAAAAATCACAATGGTTTAGGGTTGTACTTTGATCAATTACTTAATCAGCCAAGGTCTCATGGTCACTCTTTTCTGAGCATAGAGATAAAGATGTACAATTTACTGATTAAAAAAGGGGAGCACAAGGGTGCTAATTAAAGACATACGGATACAATAGTGTCTAGTTCCATTCTGTAATGCTCAAAGTCAGAAAAAACTAATCTATGCTGTTGGCAGTCATGTTGGGGTGGGGGTTAGTGACTGGAAGGGATCATAAGGGATACTTCAAGGGTGTTGAAAATTTCCTATTTCTGGATTCTTTTACTTGGATGTGTTCATTTTGTGAAATTTCATCGACTATACATTTATGATGTGTGCACTTTTCTTTGTATTCCACACTTCATTAAAAGTTTGCCAGTAAATATCCAACAAATATAAACACTCTTTTAAATCAAGTTTTCTACTTCTAAATAAATCACCAGATCAAGAAATCAATGTCTGAAAGTGTATTTGAAAATTGGCTGTGCAATTAAAGAATAGATTCCTCCCTTCTCTGAAATTAACATTTTCTAATCAGACTTCAGTGCCATGTATGTTTTAACCCTCTTCTTGATCCTAATAGCTTTGCCTTGATTGTGTTTAATGCTGGACAAGTCATTACTTGGAAGAAGCTGCAACTTTAATAGGCTTCTTTATCTTGCTGACAAATTATATCTTGGATACATGCTTGCATTGAAATATGCAGACTTCCATTGGTTATTAGTCACTGTAACCACCACAGATCTCAGTGGCAGTGCTCACTATCAACACCTGCAGGATAAGATGAGGGACCCATGTGATCAAGCCTAGTGTTTCCTGGATACTAATTAGGTCTCCGCACAATGAGACTGGCTCTGCTTACCAAGTGAAGGAATGAATTAAAATGTTGAGGCAGATTATACCAGTGCCTGTTTTATTCCCTAGGAACAAAGCAGATATAATAAATGAATTCTTGGGGTCTTTAAAATCTCTGTTTTAAATTTACTTTTTAATTTCTGGAATGGTTTCACATGGCTCATGAATCAAGAAGTATGAATAGAATATAGGAAATCATCTTTTTCCCACCTCTGTCTTCCATCAGCCACCCCACCAGCACTGCTGGTAGTGTCTTTGTATCTTTCCAGAGACTATTAATGTATATTCAAATAAAATGTGAAAATAACAATAATAAAGTTCTATCAGCCTCCTGTGATCACTAACAAATCCCTGTTTAAGAGCCTTGGCACTCACAGTGTGGTCCAAAGACCAGCAGCATTAGCATTACTTGGAAGTTTCTTAGAGATGCACAATCCCAGGCCTTGCCCTACATCCATGAGTCAGAATCTATGTCTTAGTTCATTTTGTGCTGCTATAACAGAATAATAGTCTGTTTATAATGAACAGAAATTTATTGCTTCACAGTTTTGGAGGCTGAGAAGTTCAATATCAAGGTGCTGGCATCTTGCAAGGGCCTTCTTGCTGCATCATCGCATGGCAGAAGATGTGAGAGGACAAGAGAGAGAGAAGGGGGCCAAACTTGCTCTTTTATAATAGTATTAATTCCACCTATGAGGGCAGAGTCCTCATGGCTTAATCACCTTATAAAGGTCCCATCTCTTAATACTGTTACAATGGCAACAAAATTTCAACATGAGTTTTGGAGGGGATGAGCAACCAAACCATAGCATTCTGCCCCTGACCCCCCACAAACTCATGTCCTTCTCACATCCAAAATATATTTATTCCATCCCAATAGCTCCAAAAGTCTTAACTCATTACAGCACCAACTCAAACATCTAAAGTCTAAACTCAAAAGTCTAAAGTCCAGAGTCTCATCTAAATCTGATATGGGTGAGACTCAGAACATAATTCATCCTGAGACAAATTTCCTTCCAGCTGTGAATCTGTGAAATCAAAACACATTACAGGCATAGGATAGACAATGTCATTCCAAAAAGGGGCAACAGGAAAGAAGGAAGTGGAAACAAGTCCCAAATAAGTCCAAAACACAACAGGGAAAACAACACTAAATCTTAAAGCTGGGGAATAATCTTCTTGACTTCATGTCCCACCATCTGCATATACTAGGCAGGGGTTGGGCCTCCAAAATCTCCAAAACCCTGGGGTGGGGGTACTCCCATGGCTTTGCTGGTTGCAGCCCATGCAGCTTCTGTCATGGGTTGAAGTTGGCTGCCTGCAGCCTTCCTACACTGGCACTGCATGCTGGTGGTTCTGTAGTTATGGGATCTCTAGGGTGGCCTTGCTCCCACAGCTCCATTAGGTATTGCCCTAGTGGAGACTTTCTGTGGTGGCTCTGCCCCTCTGGCAAATCTCTGCTTGGGTTCCAAGGCTGTCTGTGACAACCTTTGAAATATAGGTAGAGGAAACTGTGCCTCCACAGCCCTTGTATTCTGCAAGCCTGCAGAACTAGCACCACTTGGATACCACCGAGGTTTACCGCTTGCATCCTTTTGCAGTGCATCGAGCTTCCTTCTATCCATACTAATCTCATCAAACTGTTGGTTGGTCACACCACTGGTTTTACTGGTTTTCTTTTCCAAACATGCTTTTTTATTCTTTATGTGTGAATATGCCTTTTTATTCTTTATGTGATTAGGTTGGGGATTTAAAAAAATCTTTAGCCAGGCGAGGTGGCTCACGCCTGTAATCCCAGCACTTTGGGAGGCTGAGGCAGGTGGATCACAAGGTCAGAAGATCAAGACCAGTCTGGCCAACATGGTGAAACCCCGTCTCTACTAAAAATACAAAAATTAGCTGGGCATGATGGCGCACGCCTGTAGTCCCAGCTACTCAGGAGGCTGAGGCAGGAGAATTGCTTGAACCCAGGAGGTGAAGGTTGCAGTGAGCCGAGATAGCACCACTGCACTCCAGCCTGGCGACAGAGTGAGACTGTCTCAAAAAAAAAAAAAAAAAAAAAACCAAAAAAAACCTTAACATTCTGCTTCCCTTTTAATTATAAATTTCATGTTTAAATTCTTTCTCTCTTTTCACGTTTTACTACATGAAGTTAAAAGAAGCCATACAGCACCCTGAATGCTTTTCTGCATAGAAATTTACTCTGCCAGATATCTTAGCTTATTGCTCTTAAGTTTTGCCTTCCATAAAGTCCTGGGACATGGACACAATGCCACCAAATTCTTTGTAACCTTATAATGAGAATAGTCTTTTCTCTAGTTTTCAATACCTTGATCCTCATTTTCATTGAAGACATCATCAGAATGGCCTCTACTGTCCATATTTCTAACCACTAATCTCTAAGAAAATTGAGACTTTCCTTACAGCTATTCTTATCTCCTGAGCCCTATCAGAATCATCCTTAATGTTCCATTCATAGCAATGTGAACGTTTTTCGGCATTCACTTCAAAACGATTCCTGCCTCTACTCATTACCCAGTTCCAAAGCTACTTCCACATTTTCAGGTATTTGTTATAGCAACATTCCACTACTCTGGTACCAATTTCTTAGTCTGTTTTGTGCTGCTATGAGAGAATGCCACAGACTGAGTAATTTATAAAGAACGGAAATACATTGGCTTACAGTTCTGGAGGGTAGGAAGTCCAATATCAAGGTGTGACATCTGATGAGGGCTTTCTTTCTACATTATCACATGGCAGAAGAAGGAAGGGCGAGAGAGAGAGAAGGGGGCTAAACTTGCCCTTTTATAATAGTATTAATCCCACCTACAAGGGCAGAGTCCTCATGGCCTCATGGAACCTCTTAAAGGTTCCAGATCTTAATACTGTTACAGTGGCATTAAAATTTCTTTCTTTTTTTTTTTTTTTTTTTTGAGGCGGAGTCTTGCTCTGTCACCCAGGCTGGAGTGCAGTGGCATGATCTCGGCTCACTGCAACCTCCGCCTCCCGGGTTCAAGCAATTCTCCTGCCTCAGCCTCCCAAGTAGCTGGGATTACAGGCGCACGCCACCATGCCCGGCTAATTTTTGTAATTTTTTATTGAGACAGAGTTTCACCATGTTGGCCAGGTAAAATTTCAACATGATTTTTTTTAGGGGACAAACATTCAAACCATACCAATCTGCACTTTAACAAGATCCCCAAGGGATTTGTAATGCCTTAAAGTGTGAGAAACAATCGTTTAGGGGAAAGGGACCATAGGAGTGTCAAGATCTGTAGGCTATAGGGTACCCAAAGTATCCTCAAAGAGTTCTTTATTCTTTTCGGGAAAAATTAGTGCACGTTTCCAAATAATCTTCTGTTGTGCGTGTATGCAATGATGTGCAACTGTCCTAGACAGATATGTATGGCCCTCTGAATGCTTGTTCCTGTCTCCTTTATCACTAGTACTTGAGGATTTGTTCCTGTGTGTGTGTAGACCAGAATGTTGGGTGTCTTGGTGTTGGCTCTATTGCCTACCTAACAAACAGGAGAATATGATACATTCCTGGCTTTTGCATCATCTTTCCCCAAATATCTTCCATCTTGCTGTTCTACCCTTCCTCCTTTGCTGATCTCTACTTGCCTTCCTTTATGTCTTGGCCCAGTGCCCTCGGAGGCAGCAGCAGATTTCTTCACCATCACCAGCCACCATCCTCATCAACTTTTGTTGATGCTCTGGGTGGTTCCTCTTAGGTTCAGTGATCCTACCCACAGCCTTCGAACACATCGTCTTGTTTCAGTCTGAGGATTTGTAGCCGGAGTAATCAGCATGAGAAACAAGAGAGAGAAAAGTCATTTTAAAATTCTCAGTGGTTCTTAGAATGAAACATAAAATTGTTTATGGCTTTTAGTGGAGGGAAGAAATGCCATGAGTTGGTTATCTCTTGTGTTGCCATATGATCTTTTTGCTAGTTACGTCTATTGGAGTGAGACCTTTTTTTGCATTTTTGTATCCTGGTTCCTCTAAGAAAGGACACACTGAAACTTCACGTACTTTCTCACTCTCTTTCCTCTATTTTTCCAAGTTCTTTCTTCAATGGATATTAGCCAGAGAACACATCTTTACACCACTTAACCATTCACCTAGATTTACTCTATTCTAGATTTCTTTCACTGCAATTTACAATTTACAAGCATTAGGCATCTATTGAAGTCTGATGCTGAGGATTTTAAAAAATTACTTTTATTGAATTATACATACTAAAATGTGCACATGTCATAAATGTATAATTGAGTGAGGTTTCAGTAACTGATTACATCTGTGAAATCAGCATCCAGATTAAAAAACAGACCACGTTTAACAACTCAGAAGCCTCTACCTCCTGTATAGTCACCACATGCCTCAATCAGTAGCCACTATCTTGACTCCTAATAGCATATTAAACTTCTGTTTTTATGCCTTATGTAAATGGCATCAAACAATATGTACTCTCTTGCATCTGGCTTCTTTCACTCAATATTATGCTCGGCAGATCCAACCATATTGTGTATGAAGTCGAAGGTCATTAATTCTCATTGCTGTATTATTTATTCATTCTACCATTGATGATTGTTTGTGTGGTTTCCAATTTGGGGCTATCATGAATAGCATTGCTATGAAAATTCTTGCACATGTCTCTTTATGAAAGTACATAAGTATTTCTGCTGGGTGTATACCAAAGATAAAACTTGCTGGGCGATGCTGAGTTTTAATGTATCAAGGCTGATTAGTTTGTGCACATCAGTGCCAAGGAAGTAACGTATGTGATTAGGCAAGTACACATGCATTCAGACACCCAAGCATGAGACTAAGAGCCAAAATCTTTTTTCCTCCATGTGAAAAAGGAACTCTTTGCCTCCCAGCAATTTCTGAGCTCCTAGCTTATTCCAGCTTTCCAAGGATGCAGTGTTGATTGCTTTAGTTTATTTTATGATTTTAATGAGATCACCCCGCTGCTGCGATAGCTTTTCCAAGCATGACACGTCCTGGCTCCGTAGCGAGAACCAAGCCAATTCTCAGCTGTGTGCCAGCAGCAGCTAAAAAATTGCTACTCATGATTTTCTGCTTTGGAATCTCCATCCTTCAGGGTAAATAGCAGAGGCAGGACAAGCTATAAGCCAAGCAGGTGGTCGTCTGCATGCTGTCACTAGAAGCTCCGACTGGCCCTTAAATAGCTCTGTCATAAATACCCCCTTTCTGGAGGGCCTAGAACCCCCACCGTTTAAGGTATCATTTTAGAGTAGAACACTAAGGCAGCAGAGATGCCTCTGGAAGGCTACTACTGAAATTTGCTGGTTTCTTGCAGGAAGAAGGAGAGCCTTTAATTGTTTCCTAGGGGGCTAATAAGTCATAAACTCGGAAGTCAAAGAGAAGTCAGTGCTCAGGGCACAAGAACTATAAGTTTCAATGGAGGGGGCAAGGCTAGGAGACTGCAGCAGCAGAGGCTAAAAGGGTAAGAAAAGAACCTTAGGGCCAGTGATAAGAAGATCCGAGGCCTGGAGAAGACTCATTTTGAGGTCCCTTGACCACCTAGAAGGCAAGTCTGGGGTTAGGAGAACAACCAAGAGCAAAATCTTTGCTGGGAAGCCATTCGAATCTTAATGATCTGCATCTCAGATTCTCTGATTTCATCTGATGAATAAAAAAATTCTGATCTTTATGTTTAAAAAAAAATCTCTGCTGTTTGTATTTTTCTTATTATGATAATCTTATTTGGGTGTATTTTAACCATTTTTTGTGGGGGAGAGTAATGAGGCCATAATTTGATGCTGTATTCTCAACTCCAGGCTGTTTAAGACTTTTTCTGTTAAATTTATGATATTTTTCTCTGTATTCATACATATGTATTATATATATCTATCTATTATATACATAGATATGTGTATATATAGTGTTTGATATCATTACTTTCTTTCATGATAGTGATTTTGAGGGAGGAAGACATATTCACCAACATTAAACAGACTTAAAAATCTTTCTTGTTTCTACAAAATAATGCTTCAGAAACTCAAGTTTTATGGAAATGAAGAAAGTAGAAACTGTATAGTACTCTGTATCTGACTGTATGTTGAAGATATTGTAGGAGTTAGGGATGTCTGTGGCTCATAGTTTTTGATAATAAAGGGCAGGTTTTTAGAAAAAGTATTCTGATTATTCCTTATCAAATAACATTTAACACATGTATTAAATACATTCCTGGCCAGGTGAGGTGGCTCATGCCTGTAATCCCAACACTTTGGGAGGCCAAGGCAGGAGGATCGCTTGAGCACAAGAGTTCAAGACCAGCCTGGGCAACATAGTGAGACTTTAGTTTATTTAGTCTCTACAAATAATAAAAAAAATAACTGGGTGTGGTGGTGTGAGCCTGTAGTCCTAGCTACTCAGGAGGCTGAGGTGGGAGGATTGCTTGAGTCCAGGAGGTTGAGGCTGCAGTGAGCTGTGATCATACCACTGCACTCCAGCCTGGGTGACAGGGCAAGACATCATCTCAAAAAAAAAAAAAAAAAATCCCTATAACAAAATGTAGTGCTTGGCCATGGGATATGGCTGGCATTTGGAGAAATGGATAAGAACCTGATTTTCTCCCTGGCTCCTCTCTCTACCTTCAGCGAAGACTTCTGAAGCAAAGAAAGAGACTATATAATGAGACAACACTACATATGCAAAGAGACTTTAAAAAATAAGAAAATTATAATAATATTCACAAAAATACTCATATAAGAATGTTCATAAGCTTTTCTCATAGTAGCCAAAAACTGGCAATGACTCAAATTTCCATCAATAGGAGAATCGATAAACAAATTTTGGTGCATTCATACAGTGGAAAATCTCTCACCAATCAAAAGTGATAGACAGGAAACGGTAACGGGTCCCCGTCGAAACCCACCTTCAAGCCTAAAATAGCCTGGAAGCTGAAAGACTGGACTGCTGGTTCTGGATGAAACCCATGATCCAGAGGGAAAAATGCCCTTGTTTGCCCACCCTTTCCCAACTGATTCTTTCTGAATAATGCCCACATGCGCACTGGGGGAATGGGGTAGAGTGAGCAGTAATTCGCACCTTATGCAGTGAGAGGAGCCTGGCCTCTTCAGCTCTTGTGTGATGAACTGGTATTCAATCTATGAGGTGGGAGCCCATTGGCAGGACTCCTTCTTGCTTTGCTGAGAGTTTGTTTTCCTTTTTTCCTTTTTGCCCAATAAGTTCCACTCTTGTCACCCTTCAATGTGTCCGCGTGCCTAATTTTTCTTGGTCATGGCACAGGAACCCAAATTTAGCTGAACTAGGAAGCCAGAATCAAAACGAACAAGTTATTGATCATGCAACTTTATGGGTGAATCTCAAGGATGTTTTGTCAAAAGAAGCCAAAATCAAGAGTACATACTGTGTGATTCCATTTATATGAAGTTCTAAAACAGTCTAACTTAATCTGTGGTGATAGCAATTAGAACAGTGGTTGACTAGGGTGGGGATGGCGGTGGAGTTTCAGCGGAGACTGGCTACAAGGAGAACAAGAAACTTTCTGAGATAATGGAACTGTTTCGGATGTCAAATGAGGTGGTGTTTTCATTTGTCAAAACTTGTCAATGTCCTCTTATGATCTGTGCCTTTTACTGCATATAAATCATATTTCAGGAACAATAATTTTAAAAGAATACCATAGTATGTGAGAGGTGGCATTTAGTGGATGCCTCTGTTGTCCAGGTTATGCTTTTCTATTACAGCTGCAGCTGTGGGAGACAGTACTGACTAAAGTCAGTAGTCAGGACTTTCTCCAATTCCAGGAACACAAAAGCCCATACTAAAGCACAGCCCACAATTCAGTGTTCCTGGGGGCCACTCTCAAGCCTTGGGGGAAAAGAGACAATGGATAAATACTCCAGCCTGTCCAACAGACAATTCTGAAAAGTCTTTTGTGGGCTTTCAGTAGTCTTGGTGGAATTGAGTCCCTGTAAGTAGAATAAAGCACCCTCGCACTAGCTAGTTCTCATTACCCATCTCACTTTTTCTTCTCCTTCACTCCTACATCCTGGTGTCACCAGAGGAGGGTGTCCAGATTCTTGGCATCTTGAACAAAGAATTGGACAAAACACACAAACAAAGCAAGGAAATAAGCAACAAAAGCAGAGATTTTTAAAAAATATACTTTAAGTTCTGGGGTACACGTGCAGAACGTGCAGGTTTGTTACATAGGTATACACGTGCCATGGTGGTTTGCTGTACCCATCAACTCGTCATTTACATTAGGTATTTCTCCTAATGCTATCCCTCCCCCAGCCCCCCACCCTGCAAAAGCAGAGATTTATTGAAAATGAAAGTACACTCCACAGAGTGGGAGCAGGCCTGGGCATAGGGGCTCAAGAGCCCGGTTACAGAATTTTCTGGGGTTTAAATACCTTCTAGAGGTTTCCATGGTTATTTGGTGTGTGCCCTATGTAAATGAAGAGGATGAAGTAAAGTTACAAAGTCATTTACTCGGTGTATGCCCTGTGTAAATGGAGAGGATCTTTCCTGTATAGCTGAAGTGTTTCCCTTTGATTTAGTTCTAGGAAGTCCTCAGGTTCCCTGCCTCACTGGGATTCCTTCCCAAATAAACAACCTGCACCACTATCTCAAGCTTTGCTTTTGGAAGAACCCAAACTACGAAAGGTACCACAGTGGGCAGGAGAGGAAGTTGGTCCCTGCGCCAGCATTTTCCTGCTTCCTTATTCGTCTGTCTCCCCTCTCCTTTCATTTAGACATTTTCTATGACTACATTTTCGGAAAAGTAGAGGGGAAGGAAGGTGCATAAGTGGAAAGTTAGTAAGAGAAATCTAGGACAGGAGAAGAAGTAAGGGAGAGATTATTATATTTATACATGTATGTGTATACACACACACACACACACACACACACATCGTATATTCCCCATAAAAGTTGAGGGAAATGTTGAGGGAAGAATAGATTAAGAAAAGGCAATATATGAATTGGGATGTTTATCTATTACTGGCGAGAATGTAAGATGATGTAACCCAGCAATTTCACACCTATGTAAATACCTAAAAGAACTAAAAACAGGTGTTATGTTCATACAGTATTATTCACAATAGCCAAAAAGTGGAAATGACTGCAATGTCCATCAACAGATTAATGGATAAATAATATGTGGTATATTCATACAATGGAATATTATTCAACCATAAAGGAATGAAGTTCTGATACATGCTACAACATAAATGAATCTTGAAAATCATATGCTTAGTGAAAGAAGCCCGTCATAAAATATTATATAGTGTATAATTCCATTTATATAAAATGTCCAGGATAAGCAAATCCATAGAGACAGTGAGTGGGTCAGTGGTTGCCAGAGGTTGGGCAGGAGAAGGAGGCAGGGACAAGTTGTGGGGAGGGGCAGTGGTTACTAATGGGTACAAAGTTTCCTTTTGCAGTGATTAAAATGTTCTAAAATTAGGTAATGGTGATTGTTGCACCATTGAATTCGTATTCTTTAAATGGGTGAACTTTATATTATGTAAATTATCAATCAATAAAGCTGTTAAGGAAAATTAGTCCTGGCCTAGGAAAGGAAGTCAGCACTAATTTTAGGAAACAGTTCTCCCCCATTTTAAATTTGGTTGGTAAAATTCCAAGAATCTTAAACAGTAGGGAGAGAATTATATGCCTATACTCACATGATATTTTCCCCAGATGTCCTATTTGCAGGATTAATGCATTAGTTCAATTATTTAACAAATATTTATGCATTAATTAGCCCTGTGTGCATTTAGAGATGCAAGGGTGAATAAGACAATCATTGTTCCTGCTTCACGGATATTCTAGTGGAAGAAACCAAAAAAGAGGCAAGAAATTACAAAAATATGTTGAAAAATGCCATAATAGTGTAAGTCTAGTTCCTAGTTAAGAAAAATAAAGCAGATTTCTTTTAAAAAAATGTGTAACAGGGCACTCTGACTTGAGAGCTGTTTTTGGTGGGCAGAATTGGAGTGTCCCCACTATTCCACTGTTGAGGTTCAGGAATGTAGAAACTTGTCTAATGCGTGAGGGTGGTCCTTAATCAAGGCTTGTGTACTAACTATACTGTCTTTCGTTCTCTATGCTTGATTCTCTGGCATCTGGGGCCTCATCACTGATCAGAGGGACTGCCCCTTCCAGGGTTAGCTAATTCCTATTTCAGCAAACAACCAGCCCGGGAGTGTGCCTTTTGTATGCAAACTGACCAGTCCATACTCCCTACCCCCACCCTCCACCACTTCTATCTGGCTCTTACATCCAAGCCAATATTCCCCTGCCCTGCATACCCCAGGGCCAGGTACCAGCCAACTCAGGACAGCCCCTTCATGCCAGAGCCTCAATTATTCAAACTAGCCAATCCCAAACTTGATTATCCTGTCTTGCTCATTCCTTCCTGTGGGAATCACAATAAAGAATAAGGACTCCTGGCTGGCACGGTGGCTCACGCCTGTAATCCTAGCATTTTGGGAGGCCGAGGTGGGCAGATCACAAGGTCAGGAGTTCGAGACCAGTCTGGCCAACACAGTGAAACCCTGTCTCTACTAAAAATACAAAAAAATTAGCTGGGCATGGTGGCAGGCTCCTGTGGTCCCAGCTACTCGGGAGGCTGAGGCAGGAGAATTGCTTGAACCTGGGTGGCAGAGGTTGCAGTGAGCCAAAATCACGCCACTGCACTCCAGCCTGGGCGACAGAGCAAGACTCCGTCTCAATAAAAAAAAAATTAAAAAAAGGAATAAAAAGAATAAGGACTGCGGCATCCCTCCCACCCCATCCTTACTCTATCCTCCTCTGGGTGACCCTGGTGCTTCCTGCGTGGTGTGGCATGCTCCTTCGTTTTGGGAACTATGAGTAACAACCTTTTCAATTGTTGTCTCCTGATCTGTTGGCTTCACCACACCTAAATAATAATAAAAATTAAATTTTAAAACAGGTCATTGTAGTTAGGACAATTCTTCACAGAGAGAATACAGAGGAAGGGAACCAGGAGTCTACATAGGTGGATGCATTCTGTCCAGGGCCTAAAGCATCAGATGAGATTTGTTCTGTGTATAAAATGCAGGGACAATCAAAATGGATTCAATCATGCTGATGAGCATCCCTACAGATTCTCAGAAATATTTAGTAAAAACAAAACAAAACAACTTGGACTTCTTTCTGGTTAGGTAGGTGGGGACTCCAACATCAGCTTAACATGTGATGAATTACAAGGAACTTGATAAAGAACCTTACATTTGCAAAGTTAAATAAGGTTGCATGTTTAAATATTGAGACACCACTGAGGGGATCTTTTTAAAAAGCCCTCACATTTTTCTCATTTGATTTATTGTTTTCTAGTTATAAATATAGATTTCTAGAGTAAAAAAATCCAAAAATCTACACAAAGCATTCAGAGAAAGAGAGAGTAACACTTGAAATTTCCTTATCAAATAATTACAGTTATCATTTTAGATCCTGGCAAAAGTTGTCTCCTCCAATATTCAGTATAACACGGAGTTGATTTTGATGAGGAGATGGGTAAATATCCACTGGGACCAAAGAATCTCCTGGCAAAAGAAGAGACTGTGATCTCTATCGCACTTCTTTTATGACTTGAAATGGTCCAAATGATACGGCTGTGATGAGTGGAGGAACACCAGGGCTTTTGTCTCACGTCGAATTAGAAAAAATGACACGGACACACGTGGAGCAGTTTTGAGGAGCAGAGGGTTTAATAGGCAAGAAGGAAGGGGGAAGACAAAAAGAAGAAGCTCCCCCATACAGCGAGAGACAGAGATCCCCAAGTGCGGTGGACACCAGCCAGGTATATGTGCAGAGGCTGGAGGAGGTGGTGTCTGATTTGCATAGGGCTCAGGGGATTGGTTTGACTAGGCATGTCATTTACGTAGCCCGTGGAGAAAGCTGGCCCTCCCACCCTAGCCTTTTAATATGCAAATGCAGGGCCCCAGGATCTTCTACACACGTGGGGATATGTGGGGGCGGCCATGTTGCCAGGAACGTGTCGGGCAAGGGCAGGAAGGCTGCAGGAATCCCATGTTGGGTGGACCCAGTTTCTAATGGTCTGCATTTGCATATAAAAGGTTGCCGGCCTGGCTTAAGAGCCGGGGCTTTACTGGAAACTTTTCTGGAGATGCTTTAAAAAACGAAAACTTCCAAGGACCCGTTTTCCTCCCTATTAGCTAAAATAATTTCTTAATAACTCCTACAACACTGATAGAGGTTTGTTGGAGAGAAGGACATCAAAGACCCCAAAGGGACTCACCACAAGAGAAGGGGAAGTCTTGATGGGTGATTGGAGTCTAATACCAAGCCCTACGTTGTGGATGGATGAAATTTCTGAAACAGTGCACGTGGTCCAGGCTGGAGATCTTTTCTAATTGAAGGTACTTTGGGAATGATAACTGAGTATAGCTGAGTGTGTGAATGTAAACCTCGTTAGAGTTAAGTAATTGGCTAGAATGGTTTTGTCCTTCCATGAGGGATAGCTGTGGCCTGCAGAGATCTGGACTAAGGTAAGGGTCACAGCTTCCAAATAACATCTTTTGGGTGCCTTAAGGCAATACCAGCAAGAAATAGAGACCTATTAGGGATAGGACAAAAATCCTATCCCTAAAATAGGACAAAAATATCTAATAATTTATTTCAAGTCTGAGTACATCACATGCATTTGTTTATTAACTCTATTTACTTATTTAAGCCTCACAAAATCTAATGAAATGGTTACAATAAAGAAAAAAAATCCTCCCACTTCCAGATGAGCTGATGAGGCACAGAGTGTTAAAGTAATTCACGGAGTCACTGAAAGATTGTGCTAAACTGTACTGTTCAAAAATATTCACTTTTCTCTCCACACACCTCCATAAGATAAGTGTGTTTTGCTCCATTGATTTGGGGCTTGACCAATGGATTTCACTTATCTATTGTTACAAAACTAGCTACCCCAAAAGTTAGTGGCTTAAAACAACAATGAACCATTTATCATGATTCTGTAGGTTTTCTGGGGCACAGGCAGAGGTTCTTCTATTCGTCTTAACTGGGTTCTCTTCATCTGCATTCAACTAGGGCCTAGCTGAGGTTAAAATGTCCAGAATGTTTCATCCTTCAGGACTTCTCTTTACATGGCTTCGAATCATTCTGTAGTCCAATCTGGAATTCCTACCAGCATGCCAGCTGTGTCCTAAGACAGAGGAAGTGGAAGCTATCAGCTTTTAAGACTTGGGCTTGAAAGTTGCAAGATGCCACTTCTTGCCACATTCTGTTGGTCAAGGCAAATTCACATGGCCAGCTCAGATTCACTGGGATGGGAAATAGCTCCACTTTTTGATGACTGGAGAAGCACATACATACAGGGAAAGGAGGAATTGCTGGTAGTCATATATGGAGATAGAAACCATACCATGTAACTTGCTTAGTCAAAGGAATGTCAAGTCAATGGACTTGACATTCAAGGACAGGCTATAAGTGTAACCACCCAATGGGTTCACCTGGCTCGCTGCCTAGACAGAGCCAATTTATCATGACAGGGGAATTACAATAGAGAAAGGGTAACTCACACAGAGCCAGCTTTGCGGGAGACTGAAGTTTTATTATTACTCAGATCAGTCTCCATGAAGGGGGAGCAGAGTTTTTAAGGACATTTGTTGGGTGGGGGGAAGCCAGTGAGCCAGGAGTGCTGATTGGTCGGGGATGAAATCATAGGGAATTGAAGCTGTCCTCTTGTGTTGAGTCAGTTCTGGGTGGGGGCCACAAGATCAGATGAGTTAGTTTATCCATCTGGGTGGCACCAGCTGATCCATCAAGTGCAGGGTCTGCAAAATATCTCAAGTACTGATTTTAGGAGCAGTTTAGGGTGGGTCAGAGTCTTGTAGCCTCCAGCTGCATGACTTCTAAACCTTAATTTCTAATCTTGTGGCTAATTTGTTAGTCCTACAAAGGCAATCCAGTCCTCAGGCAAGAACTATGTTTGTTTTGGGAAAGGACTGTTCTCTTTTAAACTATAAACCGTAAACTACGTTCATCCTAAAGCTAGTTCAGCCTACACCCAGGAAAGAACCAGGACAGCTTAAAGATTAGGAGCAACACGGAGTTGGTTAGGTCAGATCTCTTTCACTGTCTCAGTCATAATTTTGCAAAGGCGGTTTCATAAGTGTGTTTGCATAGTATGGCTGAATCTCTTGTCTTCCACTGAAACAAACATTTCCCAGATTGAGACTGCCCCTTCAGTCAAGGAGCTATGGCACAGACTCTACCATAACCCAGAGCCAGAAGCATAGTCAAAGCAGCTTAGTTGTAGCCACTCACATATCAAATGAAGAATAAATGAATTATTTGTTGTTGTAATTTAACATTTGTTTATTAGGCAGTATAACCTAGTGCTAGCTGATGAATACAGAGGTAGAGCTAGGATTTGGACTTAGGAAATGTAGTTTGAGAATCCAGGCTCTTAACCACTACACTATATATTTCACCTGGAAGCAGTATTTCATCTTTGGATTCAGAAGGCCTTGAGGGTTCTGAGACAAATTGGGAGCATCAGGGAGACTCAAAGAGAGACATTCTGCAAAGGTGAAGAGGTAAGGCTACAGCAAAAAGTTTACCTATTACAAGATGTGATCCAATTTATTTCAGAAGCTAGACAAGTGGGCTATTCTGCTTATCCAACTAATCTATGCAACACATTCCTCACCACTACTACATCTTAAACTCCACCCTGATTAAAGAAGGCTTTAATTCCTACTTTCATTATTTACCACTTTTAAAAGTTTGAAAAAAGTATTAAAAGTAGATTATTCTGTAAGGGAGAAATATTCCTCATTTCAAATCAACATTAAATTTTTTTTTTTTACTAATATTAAAGATTGAGAGAGAGAGATCTGCTAAACATTTAATTTTAAATATCGAGAGTTTTTTGTACAACAATGCAACGGGTAAGGCTCAGTTCTTGTGTTACCCAGTGTGTCAGCATTATGAGACAGAGTTGAGTACTCTTTATCCATTAATTACACTTCTTTCCTGTGGCTTCTGAGACGCAGTACTCTTGGGTTTCCTCCTACCTCCCTGGTTGTCTCTTCTCAGTCTCTTCACCAGTATCTCCTTTTAACCCTGCTCTCCATAATGGAGTGCCCTGGAGCCCTATTGTCATTCATCTTCTCTCCTCTGTCTACACGCACTCAATTGGTGAACTCATTTGGTTTTTAAATACCTTAAGTAATGTCTACATATTGATGACTCCAAATTTATCAGCATTCCAGATCTCTCTCCTTAACTTCAACTGTTTATTTGACATCCATTTAGATGTTACATAGACATCTCAAAATTACCGTTCCAAACTGAACTCCTGTTTCCCTCCCATTCCTGTCTCCAAAATTTGCTTTACTCGTGGCTTTTTTTCATCTCAGTTGATGGCAACCCTATTCTTTTTTTTTTTTTTTTTTTTTGAGATGGAGTTTCATTGTCGTTTGCCCAGGCTGGAGTGCAATGCTGCAATCGTGGCTGGCTGCAACCTCCGCCTCCCAGGTTCAAGCGATTCTCCTGCCTCAGCCTCCCAAGTAGCTGGGATTACAGGCATGTGCCACCATGCCAGGCTAATTTTGTATTTTTAGTAGAGATGGGGTTTTACCATGTTGGCCAGGCTGGTCTCGAACTCCTGACCTTAATGGCAACCCTATTCTTTGGTGAGTTGCTTAGGCCCAACACCTTGGAGTCATCCATATTTCTCTCTTCAATACTGCATATTAAATCCACCAGGAAATTCTGTTGACTCTACCTTCCAGATAGAGTCATGCACCACATAATGATGTTTCAGTGATGATCCACGTGTACAACAGTGGTCCCATACGATTATTAATGCCGTATTTTTACCATACTTTTTCTACGTTTAGATACATAAATGCTGACCATTGTGTCACAGTTGCCTATAGTATTCAGTACAGTCACATGCTATACAGGTTTGTAGCCTAGGAGGAATAGGCTATAGCATATAGTCTGGGTATGTAGTAGGCTATACCATCTAGGTTTGTGTAACTACACTCTATGATGTTTGCATAGTGACCAAAGTGCCTAATGATGAATTTTTCGGAATGTATTCCTGTCATTAAGTAATGCATGACTGTATATCCATATTCTTCTCACTTTCCATCACCTCCCTGTGACCCCTGGTCTGAGTCCTTGCCATCTCTCACCTGCTTATTGCAATTGCCTCCCATGGGTGTTTTTGCTTCTACCTTTGCACCCTTTTAGTCTACATAGTAAACAGACTGATCCTTTAAAATGTAAGATCACGGCACTTCTCTGCTCCGGTGATTTTCCATCTTATAGTAAAAGCCAAAGTCCTTACTTTGATTTATAAGACTGCTAGAGACTGAATGTGTGCCTTCAAAATGCATATGTTGAAATCTAAACCCTCAGTGTGATAGTATTAGGAGGTGGAACCTTTGGGAGATAATTAGGTCATGAGGGTGGAACCCTCATGGATGGGATTAGTGATGCTATAAAAGAGACCCCAGAGAGCTCCCTCACCTTCTGCAGTATGAGGACAGAATGAGAAGATGGCCATCCATGGATAGGGAAGCAGACAACAAATCTGCCAGCATCTTGATCTTGAACTTCCTAGCCTCTAGAACTTCAAGAAATAAACTTCTATTGTTACCCGGTCTATGGTAGTTTACTATAGCAGTCTGAACTAAGACAGAAAACTGGTACTGAGAAATGAAGATGCCGCTGTAACAAATACTTTAGAATGTAGAAGTGGCTTAGAAACTAAGTAAGGAGAAAGGGCTGAGAGAGTTTTGAGGTGTATGCTAGAAAAAAGCAGATTTTCATGAACAGACTTTTAAAGGTGATTCTAGTAAGGGATCAAGGAAAAAAAGAGCTGTAGAGAAAGCCCCAAATTTCTTAGAGAATACATAAATGATCATGAACAAAAAGTTGGTAAAAATATGAATGGTTAAGGTTATTCTGATGAGGTCTCAGATGGAAATAAGGAGTCCATTATTGGAAACTGGAGGAAAGGACATTTTTGCTATAAAGTGGCAAAGAGTGCAGGGGAATTGTGTTCATGTTCTACTGCTTTGTTGAAGGTAGAACTCACAAGTAATGACATTAGGTATTTAGCTGAAGCTCTTTCTAAGCAAAGTGTTGAAGGTGTGGACTGGCTTCTCCTGACTGCTTATAGTAAAATGCAAGAAGAGAGAAATGAGTTGAAGATAGAATTGTTAAGCAAAAATGAGGCAGAGTGTAAAGATTTGGAAATTTCTTGACCTATCCATATTGTAAAAAATGAAAATACTAAGGCTCTAGCCAAGTGACCATTTGATAATAGATGTGAATCACAAACGTAATCAGCAACCCCAGAAAGAAAACTGCCACGTTGAACTGGAGAGGAGGAATAAGGAGGGAAGGAAAGAAGAAAGGCTGTTGGACTTCTTGGATTTGACAGGGCAGGACCACAGAGCCATTTGGCTTTGAATGTACTCTATTCTTCAAGACAAGGAAGAATGACTCCAAAAGTGATTTAGAGATCATCAGGGATGCCTCTCCATTTCAAAGGTGAGTAACATGACCTTGCTTTCAGCAGGCCAATCTCCTCACAGAGGTGTTGCGGGTGGGCCTGTAGCCCCAGTGAATCCAGAAGGCAGAACTTCCACCCCAATGTGATTGGATGGCAGAGCATCAAGCCAAAGAGGATTATTCTTGAGGTTTAAGATCTCGTGGAGGTTTCCTTGTTAGGTTTTGGACTTGCATGGGATCCATCACCCCTTCCTTTTTTCCTCTTTCTCCCTTTTGGAATGAAAATGTCTATCCTATACTTGCCCCAACAATTGTATTTTGGGGAAACACATAGCTTATTTGGCTTCACAGGTTCACAGCTCGAGATAAATTTTATCTCAGGATAAATCATACCTCGAGTCTCACCCATATTGGATTTAGATGATATTTAGATGAGATCTTAAAATTTAGACTTTAAAGGTGATGCTGGAATGACTTAAGACTCTTGGAGCTGTTGGGAAGGAATGAATGTATGTTACATGTGAGAAGGGCATATATTTTGGGGGGCTGTGGCAGAATGCTGTATACTGAATGTTTGTGTGCCTCTACAATTCGTATGTTGAAACTCTACCCCCCATGTAATGGTATTAGGAGGTGAAGTCTTTGGGAGATAATTAGAATTAGATACGGTAATGAGGGTGGAGCCCTTATGAATGGAATCAGTGCCCTTATAAGAGTCATAAGCAAGCTTGCTTCCCCTCCCTGTTCTCTGCCATGTGAGGATAAAATAAGGAATCAGCACTCTGCAATCTGGAAGAGGGACCTCACCAGAACCCAGTCATGCTGGCATCCTGATCTTGGACATTTATCTCCCAAAACTGTGAGCAATACATTTCTGCTGCTTGTAAGCCACCTGGTATATGGTATTTTGTTATATCAGCCCTAGCTAGCTAAAATAAAGACTGTATATGTGATCTGGTTCTCGTCACTGAGGACCTCATCCTGTAGTCTAAGTGCAGACATAGATCCAGACAGATTGTAGGTATTAGGTTGGTGCAAAAGTAATTGCGGTTTTTGCCATTACTTCAATGGCAGGAACCGCAATTACTTTTGCACCAACCTAATACATAGCTATTTGCTGAACAGATAAATGAATGAAGCTGTAGGGAAGTTCTTTAAACCCCAAGTCTTATATAGGTTAAGAAATGTTTCAAAATGTACTGTTTCTTTTTGTTTTTAGTTGGAAGTCTGGCAAGATGTGTTCATATTTTTTTACAAAAGCTGGTAGGAAGTAAAGATGAAGAGGAATTTGGCCTACCTCACCAAATTCTTTATATTCTTCTGTTCCCAGGAATGGGTTGAATGAATTCAGCAGCCCTCAGCTATGCTTTAATGGCACGTGTCCACATCTGGCTTCTCTGAGCTCACACAGCTGTTCTGTCAATTCCCCGTGGGTTTATGTCCCCTCCTCTTCTAAGAAATTGCACTGCCTATTGGCAATTAGCCCTAATGAAGCAGCAGGAGTTTCCTGAGGGGAATGCATTGCTGACAAGTATAATTACTATTAGCAGCTGTGGGGCCTCTGGCTCCATGAAAGTAACCCATCCACCTGTCAGAGTGTGCAGCAGGACTGCTAAAGCTGCACCTAGCGGCCGGTCCAGCACTCTAAGCCAGGCCACCATGTGATGAAAACAAGAGACTGGCATTTGGAAGCCAATTGAGAATATTTACTTCAAATGTTCAAATTTCTGCAACCCAGCTGCATGGGTTGTGGAGCCACAGCAAATCAGCAATTAACATTTTTCAGTTCAATGCGATCATTGTCTTTTTCAAGCATCCATAATGCCTGCCTATACTTAGAAAAGAGTGGATGTCCTCACAAGGATGCAGGAGATTCTAATTATATTTATTTTTTGCCAAAAAAGAAAGAAAATTAGTTTTGTTAATATTTAATAACTGCTTGACATTTGTTTCTTTACTGGGTCAGTGTATGAGACCTTCACATCCCACTTCTGAGAGGATTTAAAATTCTATAGTGAGAAGGGGCTTATAGTGACTCCTATTTGTTAACATATTTCTATGGTAGATTACATATGGCTGCAAATTCTTTACTACTTTTGAGAGGTAGATTCTAATCGCCCTCACACTTAAAGCTTGGCTGGTTTTAGTGACTTACTTGCCCAATAGAGAATGGTAGAAGTGATACTATGACAGTTATGGGTTTAGCCTATACAAAGACTAACAGCTTTGGCATTGCCCTTTTAGAACTTTGGGGCAACCATGTTGTGGGGAAGCCCAAGCTAGCCAAATGGATGGGCTGTGTGGAGAGAGAGAGGGATGTCTAGCTAACCCCATGGCTTCATCCCCTAGACAATCAAATCATGCCAGCTGAGGCCCCAAACATTGTGGAACAGAGATGAATTGTTTCTACTGTGCCCTGTCCAAATTCCTGACCCACAATTTTAATATTTAATTAGTGATAAATGATTGCTTTAAGTTTCTATGCTTTGGGATAGTTATATAACAGTAAGTAATAGATGTAATTGCATTTTTTATGAGCCTAATTGAGAAGATTTACAGATTAAGTTTAAATGAACTCTTGAAACACTGATAAAGGCCTCAAGAGATTTCTACAAAGAAACCTTAGATGGATCAAAATACCAAGACTAATACAAATAAATGGAAGAGCTGACACTTCTCCTATGCTTAGAACTAAGTCTTCATCAGCCAGTCATATTCTGAGGGAAAAATAGTGACAATCTTATCAAATGTAACTAGAAGTTATGAAAAATTGGAATTATTAAAGAAGACCATCTGAGAAATTAATATACACCCACAGTCATTAACAATGTACATCACCCTGAGTATATATTAGCCTTGAGATATTAGCTGATGATAACATGAAGCTATCATGATTAGCAAGGCATTGAATGCTAAGTATTCAGGATATGAAGCCAAACTTCTACAATTCAATGGCAGAAGTGTTTTTTTTTTCCTTAATCATGAACAAAAATCAAAAGAATATCTAGTTTATTTTATATCATCCTCTAAAAATGTCAGCTTTTATGTGTTTTACAATTCCTATACATTAGTACAGTAGTTATGCATAAAATTGACATATATATAATCATATACACAAGGGTGTGAAATGTATACATGCAAATGAATGACAAAACACACATTCATGGACCTACCAACCAGCTTCAGAAATAAAGCATTACCACTAACTTAGAAGCTCTCTGGAGACCTTTTCCCTGAACCCTAGATGACCACTGTCCTGGATATTGTGTTGATAATTAGCTTCTTTGCTTCATAGGTTTTTTGTTTTTTTTTTAAATCACATGTGACTGTATCTCTAAGCATTGTTTAGTTTTCCCTGATTTGAATGGTAGCAAACTGAATTTATACTGTATGTATTCTTCAGTGACTTGGCCCTCTCAACCAAACTTTTTGTCTTTGACACTTGTTCATGTTGATGCATGTGGCTATAGTTCATTCATGTTCACTGTTGTATAGGATTCCAGTGTATGTATATGCCTCAGTCTTATTATCTTTTTACTGGTAATGATGAGTTGTTTTCAGCATTTTGTTCTCAGGAACAAGGCTGCTGTGAGCATTTTTTCTATATTTCTTTGTATGTATTCAAGAAGCTCTCTAGGGTATATACCTGGAGATGAAATTAATAGGTCATAGAGATGTGTATGTTCAACTTCACTTTTTAAAATCTGATGGGCTTTTGCCAACAGTAGGTGAAAGAACATGTTGTTTTTCCATTTTTGACAACCCTTGGTATTATCTGACTTTTAAATTTTGCCAATTCAGTGCGTGGAAAATGGTATCTTATGGGTTTAATTTGCATTTTCCTGAATATCAATAAGGTTCAGCATCTTTTCAAATGTTTATGGTAATTTTTATTTCCTCTTTGGTGAAATGTATTCATCCCTTTGTCAATAGCATAGTCTTTAATATTGTAGCAATTAAATAAGCCTTGATATCTCATAGGGCAAGTCTCCCTACCTTATCTTTCTTCTTCAGGAGTGTTTTTGCTATTCTTGATCCCATTCTCTTCTATATAAATTGGGAGTCAGCTTCTCAAATTCCACACTTAACCCTATTGAGTCTTTGATTGAAATAACATTGATTGTATGGATCTAACTGGGAAGAACTGACATCTTTACAAAGCTGAGTTTTCTAAACCAAGAATGTGCCATATTCTGCATTTATTTAAGAAGAATTAAATAAATAAATAAATAAATAAAGGAGTGTCTTTCTATACAGGATAATTTTTCCATAATAGGTTTACTCATCTTTTGCTAGATTTATTCCTTGAGACATTTATCTCTGTTGTAAATTTAAATGGTACTTTAGAGAATTATATTTTCTAACCAATTTTTTTCTGGAGTATAAAAATGTATTGATTTTTGTATTTTGACTTTGTGTTCAGCAATCTTGCCAACTATCTTATTAGTCCTAATAATTTACCTTTAGATTCGCTTGATTTTTCTGCATAGGAAATATCACCTACAAATAAAGAGAAATATTTGTTTTTCCTTATCAATCCAAAGACTTTTTTTGTGGTCTTACTGTACCGGCCAGAACCTCCAAAACAATGCTGACTTGAAGCTGTGTCAGCTAAGTTATGATACAGTAACAAGGAACCTGAAATTCTCAGAGGCTCATTTTTAAAAAGGCTTATTTTTTGTTTGTGCTACTTTTCCATATTGAGTTGGCTAGAGCCTCCAGATCATTTTAATTCCAGAACAAAGGCTGAAGGGGAATCCCCTAGCTGGGACATTGCCAGAAAGTTAAATATGGTAGAATCTCATTATGGCTCTTAAACCTTTCCTCAGAAGTGGGGCATGTCACTGCCAATCAATTTCATTAGCCAAAGCAAGTCTATTGGCTGAGGCTAACATCAACAGAGTGGATATATATAATCCTGGACAGGGAGTAGCAGCGAAAATGTTAAACAGTAATACAGTCTATTTACAGAGGGTTGCCCCTAATATTTTACTCATAGAAATATATCTTCAAGAATGTTTGAAGACCATCAGCTTAGAAGGGCAAGTCCAATGTCGTATATTCTATCCTTTTCCTTCTATCAGCTCTGCCTTCTCTTAGCTGACTGTATCTCTTCTTGCAGTCAAACATGGACCACTTTTTCCCCATCAGTGATCCTCATATTTCCCCAGATTTTCTCATCTTGCTCCTCTGGTAATGTCCAAACCCCTACTCTCTTTCAAATAGGATCCCTCACTTCCTTCAAAGCATGGTAGAGAACGACTTCTCCATGAATCCTTCACTGCATAAGCCCAGCTCCCCTTACTGTAATCTCTATAACATGGCAGTCCACCCCACCAAACCATTGATTGACTATATATTGCTTTGTACTATTCTCAAATTGTTGAGTGCATATAACATATCTTTTTGCTTCATCAAAATAAAATACAAGAATTAAATGAAAAGATATGTGAACATATAGTAACTGAAATGTGTTTTTTTTTTTTACTTAAGAATATTCAATTCTACTGTATTGAGAACAAGAAAAATAAAGACAATAAGTGAAAGTAGGGAACCAATAGATTTTAAGACATCTTATACATGGCAAGGTAAGTGAAGCATATATGCTGAACATAGATAAGAAAGACTAAGTCAGACCAAACATTCTTAAGAATTATAGATTTCATAAATCGGCCACCCATTAGGGCCACCTGTTCTGGCCCCACATGTCTTCTGTTTTAGACACATAGACAAGAGCTGTAGATTATCTGAAAATTATAGCTGTGGCCAGGCACACTTATCCCTATGTCTCTCTGATAGAGCAAGTGTGTATTGTATTCAGGTACCTGCCATTTGTTGAGTCTCATTGTTCACCTTAAACTCTGATCTTGGTAACCACATCATCAGCAGGTGATGTGACAGAGAAAGACAGGATGTATAAACTTGGTATAACTCATGATTCAGGTAGTGTGATTCCACCATCCCATTTGCACCTTATCCCAGATATGTTAACCCAAATCATCCCTTTCACTTTGCTTCTCATCATGTATTTTAAATCAACTAAAATTATGTGATTTGAGCATCATAATTTGGTCCTTTCTTTGAGCTTTTCTTTTTTATCCCCTGGGATAGCTTGTCTGATAGTGTACTTGGAGTCTGCCTTTTGATCAAGATAATTTCCCACCACAATAGTAAGTGTTTGATCAATATTAATTTTGTCTATTTTCTCCCACTAAGCTCTTTGAAGGCAGCAACAATTTTTTCTACTTTTTAAATGTCCTCACTAGCAACCAGAATTGAGTATGTGATAAATACTTACACATTTATTGATGAACTTTTTCCCCAGTATCAAGTAGGCAAGATGTGAGAATAATGACATTACTGGTTGTATGGAGACATATCAAGTTTTATAGGTATGCTTCCAGCTCTAAATGGATGTGATTTTGAAACAAAAGTGTTTTATCTCATGTACACTATTCCAAACAATTATTGATTGGTGTGTGTGTGTGTGCACGCATGCTTGTACAGGTGTGTGTGTGGGGTAAAGCGTGTGTGGGAAGTTTGGGGGAGTGATGGGTGGCAGAGGAAGAAACAAATACTTATTTTACAGTCACTCTGTAATATGGCTACCTGGCACTGTGCCAGGGTATTTACCTACATTGTATCATTTAATTCATTATAAGAGTGGTTCTCGAACTTTAGCATGCATAAAGTCACCGGAAACGCTTGTTAAAGATTTTTAGGCTCTACCCTCAGAGCTTTCTCATTCTGTAGGTCTTGGGGTAGACCCGAGAATTTGTATCTTAAACAGGTGATGCTGCTGCTAAATGTATGACTATACTTTGAAAACTACTTTATTATAAGAACTCTGGGAAGTAGTTATTATTTTACAGATAAGAAAATAAACTTAGGTAAATGTCTCAAGATCACACAATCAGTTGTGAAACTGGAATTTGAACACTGGCCCTTCTGGTTTCAAATGCTAATTGGAATAGAAAGAAAGTGAGCCACATGATTGACTTCCTTGAGTTTCAGTGAAAGAAATCTTTGGAGTCTTGTGGAGACTGATGTGTAGTCTGCAAGTTCACTGCAAGGCTCTTAACAAAGTATTGTCTATAAAACCTTTATTGAATCTAGTTCAAGTATTATTGAGTCACTACTGTCATCTTCTCTATTCCATACATAGCCTTGATGATCATATGCTCAAATCCAAAGTTTTCATCTTTAGCTTTGCCTTGATGTTTAACAATTCCATAGTGTCAAATAGTTTTGCTATGCTTTCCCCCTACCCTCATATGCTCACACCCTGTTTTCCATGAGGGTTGGTTCAGTGGGATACAGCATAACTTTAGTTCAACATACAAATCATGTACATCAGTCTATTCTTTAAAAAAGTAGTCTTTGTCATCCATATTAAAGGTTTTTGGTCACTTGCTTCTCAAGTTCAAGATGACTAATAAGAATTTCACTGAATGGCCCTGACACAGAATATCACTATCAAGAACATAAGCATCAACTTGCATTTATAGACTTTTCTAGTTTTGAAACTGCCTAAATATCTCTATTCTTCTTATCTAATCTTCTCAACAACTGTTTGAAAATATTATCAATAACCCCAATTTACAGATAAAATCATAAGCTTGGAGACAAAAGAAGAAACGTGACTAAGATTTCTAGACACAGTGTAGGTTCTCAGTAAATATTTGCTAAATAAATAAAAATGAAACAAGTCATACATGATTAAAATAGGCCTCAAATCTATAACGTTATCTTCATTTCCAATGATTCCCTTTTATACACTTTTTAAAACCTGAAATCCTTCCATAGAGAAGCATCTTGCAAAGTCCACTTTTTTCTTTTTTCCTTGTTACCCTAATATCCATTTTTATTGAGCTCTTGTCACATGCTAGGCATATCACAAACGCTATCTTATTTATTCTTTCAATTAAGATTAGGATTTAATCTTATTTAATCCTATGAGGTGAATGTTATTATTCCCATTCTAAAAATAAGAAAGGGACATTCTATAAAATAATTGGCACATTCTCAGTGTCACAAAGACCGAAAAAAAAAAGGAGACTAAAGACAGATGAAAACCAAATGCAGTATGTGATCTTGGACTGGATCCTAGAATGAAAGTTTTCTTATTCTTCCTCCTCTCCTCCTCCTCCTCCTCTTCCTCCTCCTCCTTCTCCTTCTTCTTCTCTACAAAATACATTATTGGAACAATTCATTTATTTGAAATATGGATTGTTGATTAAATAAAAATATTGCATCAACGTTAAATTTCCTAAATTTGATTACTATCTTGTGGTCATATAAGAGAATATCCATTTTCTTAGGATATACACACTGGATGCTATAGTTTGAATGTGTCCCCCGAAGTTCATGTGTTGGAAATTTAATCCCCAATACAACAGTGTTAAGAGGTAAGACCTTTAAGCTTTAAGACCATGAGGGCTTTGCCTTCACGCATGGATTAATGCCATTATCACAGGAGTGGGTTTCTGATCAAAGGAGGAGTTTGTCCCCCTCTCTTGCCCTTTTGTGCCCTTCTGCCTTCCACCATGGGATGGCACAGCAAAAAGGCCCTCTCCACATGCCAGCCTTTGATCTTGGACTTCACATCTCTTAAATTATGGCAGTAGCAGTGACGATGGAGAGAAGGAGAAGTGGAGATTGGAAGAAGAGTTGGCAGAGCTTACTAATGGGTTGGATATAAAGAGTGAAAGCAAAAAAGAATCAACAATAATTCCTAGAGTTTTGACTTGAGTGGCTCTTTGGAAGGTAATGCCGTTTACTGAGTTGGGGAAGGTGGGCAGGGCATTACTGTTTACTGAGTTGGGGAAGGTAGGCAGGGATAGGGAAGCAGACTGAGAGGCAGAGAATCAAGAGCAATGCTTTGGTCATGTCAAATGTGAGATGTCTGTCAGGTAGCCATATGGCTATCTAGTCAAGTAGGCCATAGGCAATATGAGTGTGGCGTTCTAGAGGGAGGTCAGGGCTGGATATTTAGAGCTGGAAGTCATGAGTATGTGGAGAACCTCAGCATATGCTTGGAACTGAAAGAGGTGACGTATGCTTGCTGCCTGGATTTAGAGTCTGGGCAGAGGAGTAAGAGACAGCAGCAGAGATCTAGAGAAGTAAGAGGAGAAGCAGAAGCCAAGCGAAGAAGCTCTTTTATTAAGGAGGTGCAGTCCCCTCCACTTTGTCTATGGGAAGAGGAACATGCACATTGTCTTACATTTACATTAAGACATACTAATCCTTTAAATTTAAGTAGTGCTTGGTTGATCAAAGGTTTCTGCACAAGTTTTCTCATTTCACCGGTACAACAATCCCATGAGATGTGTATGATTATCCTTGCCTGGGAAGGAACTGCTGACATATTAAGTGAGTGTCCAGGGTCACAGCGCATTTTAGACTTCAGGCTCCCCTGGAAGCAGAGCCTGAAGTGGAGACCCTTAAGTGGCTTATTCAGCAAGTGCCCTCGGGAGAAGGGGAAGGAGGAAAGCAGGATAGGACCAGGGAAGAGAGTTAAGCAAGGATGTTGTCTAGGTTTGAGGCTGACTTTAAGTTGATGGAGGGTGGGGCCAAGGCGGCATGGAGCATAAACAGGAGCACAGAATGAGCCCCTCCTTGAGATGGCTGGCCTTTTGTATCCCTATGTCAATCAGTCATTGGCCAGTGGCTGCCCCTGGGAGGCTAGGGGGGTTTAATCTCTTTGAAGAATGGCTTTTGTCTGAGGGCAATTTCCTGGAAAAGGGGTCAGCTGTGAGTGAGTGGTTAGCTGCCTACACCTACAGTAGCTAGGAGATGAGTTCACCCGCAAGGGAAAGGGTGTTTGGGCAGGGCACCAACAGTATCTTCTACATAGTGCTAATGGGCATTGGGATTTGAACCTAAGTCTTCTGGTGCAATATTCCATGGAGTTTCCCATCTTCACACTGTGCTTCCCATTGCACTGTGAGATCAATATAGAGTCCTTAATGCAGTGCAGATTGTTACCATGGCTGGTGGAGGGAACAGACCTGAAGGGGAGGAAGGGAGCAGAGTAGTAACTGAGAGGTTCTAGTGAAGTGGTGGGGGGAAGGAAAGACACTAGAAATAGGAGAAAAATTTGATCTATTTATTACCATTACTTATATTAGTTAAAATTAACAAATATGATCTATTTATACCATTACTTATATTGGTTAAAGTGAAAAGGTCCTATGTTCCAAATCTGCAAGTAGATATTTTCATCCTTATATTAAGCTCCACTACCTATGTCTTCCAGATTAGAAATTTCATTTGCAAAACTGGTAACATGAAAAAATAATTGTTCAAATTTGGGACAATCATCTTACTAGAAATGAGAGACAGCATTGGCTGCTAAGATTGTTCCTGTAAATATTTACAACATCTTCCTTTCTCTGTATAAAACGCCAGACTTGATTTCAAATGTTTTCATTGTCTTCCTTTCACGAGCCACTTTTGAGAAAATGCTGAAATTAGTTATACTTTGCTATAAAACTCCCGACAACTTTTCATGTCCATTTTTCCCTTCTTTCGTGACCTCAGGATAATTAAGTGTCTTTTTCTCCCGAGAAGAAATGTGAAGCATGTGGTGAGCCTGCTGGCCTATTTGCTGATTTATGGGTCAAGTCTCCAGTTATTACAGACAAAATTTGAAAGTCTCTGATTAAGAAGCCCTGCTGATTTAAGGATCTCACTAGAAATATGTGCATAATGAATTATCTACAGATAATAATTCAAATTGTCCCTGGGTGATTCATATCACCCGCTTTTATTAAATTATCCATTTTCTAGGGGATATTCATATCCACACAAACTAAAATGTAGGGATGGACATAATATTGTTAAGAAGTGTAACAGAAAACAGTTTTACTTTGGAAAGCATTTACTCCAAATTTTAAGCTAATTTTCACAAGGCAGTGAGTAGATATGTGTGACTTAGATTTTTTTTTTAATTGCTGTCTTGTATATGCTTGAGCACTTGGCTTATTTAAACATTATTTTTGTGAGAAGACAACCATTTTCTTGTGAGTGGTGATAGAGAGAAGCTGGATAAAAATAATCAAATTATTTCTTAGAAAAAAATGGAAACAGCAGCCATCAAGGTCCATTTTTAGCAACGCACATGGGCCTGACAAGGCATTAGTTAAGAGAATGTGTCACCCTTAAATATGTGGGTTTATTTAACAATGGAACAAGTAGATATATAAAGAACAGAGCTCCAGGACTGGGAATTCAGAAAGGCCTATTTTTTTTTCTTTCTTTTTTTTTTCCAGGAATGAAGATTATTTTTAAAAAATCTCTCTCTCTCTCTCTTTCTCTCTAGAACAAAAGGAGAGAGAGAAAACTTTCACAAAACAGATGCATCACTATTCCAGAAGGCAGGTGCCAGATTCAGGGAAGAAGAAGAGGTTTCTCCCAGAGTCTGTGCTCTCTTCTGATGAACCCAGGGGCAGGCATGGACTAGGGGTGGCAGTTTTAACCAGGGGCCAGATCTATTTTCATCTGAAAACCTGACTGAGGTTTACCCTTAAGAAACCTGGCTGGAAAAGTTGAGGGGGAGGAATTTAAAGCAAGCATACAAACCTTCTGGAAGCTAGTCAATGCCTTCTGTTTCTCCTCCACATTTTGATTTTTCAGGTTATTTTAAGGTTTTCATACCTCAGGCAAGGTGATTTATTATTATTGGGACTTTATATAACTCTTTATTTTTGCAAAGTGCTTCACAGTTATTTTTCTCTCCTTATTGTGCGCCATGCCTTTCCTCTCCTGCCACTGTAATTGGTTTTGGGGGAGGCGGCACTTCCTTTCCTAGGGAAAAGATGTTGTTTCTGATATGAGGTACTTTCTACGCTTTTACCTTTGTTTCTTCTTTGCTTTCCTTCTTTTGATCTCATTCCCTGCGGCCTCCTGTCACCTTCTGTTTCTTTCCTCCTATTCAGACTCGCAGTCTTTTTTTTTTTTTTTTTTTTTAACCTCTGTCCTCAAATCCCACATCCCCAGCTGCATTATTCTCTTACCTCTGAGCTCCAGTCATCAAGAAACAGTTTGATATCCATCCTGGGAAGCAGGCATCTCCTCTCATGCACTCCCGCTGCTAACCACCCTGGATACCAGAACATATGACGTTGGAGATGAGTGCTCCCTGCTTTGGTAACAAGAGACCAGAGTTACTGCCTCCACTGTTAGCTCCATATAGCAAAGTCTTAAATTAGCAGAAAGCAGCAGCCTGTCAATCCCAGACCACTGATAAAAAATAAACATTCCCTTTAGTATGCAGATACTCTTAGGTTGAGCCATATAACATTGTAATTTTTCTCAGTCAAAAATAGTAAATAGTAGTATTTCATGTGCTTCAAACTAAATGCTATTCACAAGTGTATTAGTCTGTTTTCACGCTGCTGATAAAGACATACACAAGATTGGTAATTTATAAAGAAAAAAGGGTTTAATGGACTCACAGTTCCACGTGGCTGGGGAGGCCTCACAGTCATGGCGGAAGGTGAAAGGCACATCTGACATGGCAGCAGACAAGAGAGAATGAGAATGAAGTGAAAGGGATTTCACCTTATAAAACCATCAGATCTACTGAGACTTATTCAATACCAGGAGAACAGTACGGGGGGAACAGCCTCCATGATTCAATTATCTCCCACCGGGTCCTCTCACAACACGTGGGAATTATGGGAACTATAATTCAAGATGAGATTTGGGTGGGGACACAGCCAAACCATATCAACAAGTAACCTTAGAGCTCACCTGCAGGGTACCTAGACACCTGAAGAGCCAGCCCTAACACTTCTCTCCAGCTACCAGAAGAAAGGTTGAGTAAGTTATGTTGGAACCTTTTTAGCCAGCCAAACCATCCATGCCACACATCACAGTTTTCTTTGGTCCTGATTTGCTGTGATCTGTGAATCATTCCAGGTATTTTTCCACTCCTCTCCACTCATACTGTACCACTTTTACCAGACCATTTGCAACTCCCCTCCCACAGTAAAGCTTCCTACATCCGTGCTCACTGTCCTCCCAGCCCTAGCTAAAACCCCGTTGCTGTGGTCTCTCAAGTGGAGGTGTTCCGTCTCCCACTAGCAGGGTGTGAGGTTGGGAGGTGGGGCATGCAGGCCCTCACCTGCCTCTTCATTCTTCTTCCAGACCGTTCCCCACCCTCTGGGTTTTTGAGACTCCCACAGTGCAGCTATGCCACTCTCTGCATATCCTCATCTTTGTCATCTTCCAGCTTCCCACTCAGTCAGTGATGACCCATTGTTTTCTGTCCACCCCAATCCTGCCATCATCCCATGAAGGTTGCCACCCATGTAGAGAACAAACCACCCCTATCATTTCAAGCTGTGGATCTTCTCTTCTTCCATGACCTGTGCCTACACTCCCCTTCAGTCATTCACCCCATGGCCCTGTTCTGGATCTTGTCACTCTTAGAACTGTATCATCTCTGGCATGTTATGTTTACATAGCCCATTCTGACAACAATCTCAGTGTCTCCCCTCCCCCAGTTACTCCCACCACACCTGTTGGTTAACCCCAAGTGACCTCTCCTCACTTGACCTACTAATTTCCCCTATATAATATCAGCTCCCTCCTATCTTCCTTTCTCCATCTAGCTTAAATTCTGTGGTCCATCACTGTAACCTCTCTTTCGCCAGGATTCTGAACAATGTTGTTCCATTGCCTGTCTAACAAATCAGTGTTTCTCTCTTGGATGAATTCTACTCTTGGATAAATCCAACTTCCTGCTTTTTGCTTATATGTAGACAGCTGAGCACTGCTGGAGAAAATCACACCACTGGTGTCGCCATAAATCCATGGCATCTAACTTCACCTGAGGCCACCTTCCATGCATCCAGGAATCCCTTCATGTTTCCTAGTCAACTAGCTCCTTCTTAGTCTCCACTTCTTCTACTCTCATCATACCTCTGGTCTCACTTCTCCCCCTTAATCTCTGCAGAAGTATCTTGGTTCCTACTTCACTGAGGAAAAAGTCATCAGGTGGGAGTACACAAAATTTCTGGCTGCCAGACCTATAAATATCTCTGCAACTATACCCTTCTCTCTTATTCCCTCCTGTAAGGATGGAAGTGGTGTCCCTCCTCCTATCTGAGAGTAATTCTACCTCTGGGTTCTGGCCCCTCTTCTACCATCTCCAGATTATCATCCATTTTCTCTTCTGTCTCTCTCTCTCAAACACCTGTCTCCAGCCTCTCTGACTACTGGTGCCTTCCTGTCAACATTTAGAAACACTTAAGCCTTTCCCACTCTTAGCATGGCTTCCCCATCCTATGTTCTCTTCTAGTTACTTCTTCTGTTTCTTCCATTTTCTCCCACATGTTTTATGGCTAAACTTCTTAAAACAATTGTCTACTCTTGCTTTCTTCATTTTCTACCTACTATGGACTCCTTGACCCACTACAGTCTCATCTCTGAGCTTACCATACCACAAAAACAGCTCTGGTCAAAGTCACTAATAATTTTTCTTGTTAAATTCAATAGACTTCCTTCCTCTAATTCCTTACTTGCTCTCTTGGCATCTTCTTTGTTTTTTTTTTATTATTATACTTTAGGTTTTAGGGTACATGTGTATAATGTGCAGGTTTGTTACGTATGTATCCGTGTGCCGTGTTGGTGTGCCGCACCCATTAACTCGTCATTTAGCATTAGGTATATCTCCTAATGCTATCCCTCCCCCCTCCCCCCACCCCACAACAGTCCTCAGTGTGTGATGTTCCCCTTCCTGTGTCCATGTGTTCTCACTGTTCAATTCCCACCTATGAGTGAGAACATGCGGTGTTTGGTTTTTTGTCCTTGCAATAGTTTACTGAGAATGATGGTTTCCAGTTTCATCCATGTCCCTACAAAGGACATGAACTCATCATTTTTTATGGCTGCATAGTGTTCCATGGTGTATATGTGCCACATTTTCTTAATCCAGTCTATCGTTGTTGCACATTTGGGTTGGTTCCAAGTCTTTGCTATTGTGAATAGTGCCGCAATAAACATACATGTGCATGTGTCTTTATAGCAGCATGATTTATAATCCTTTGGGTATACACCCAGTAATGGGATGGCTGGGTCAAATGGTATTTCTAGTTCTAGATCCCTGAGGAATCGCCACACTGACTTCCACAATGGCTGAACTAGTTTACAGTCCCACCAACAGTGTAAAAGTGTTCCTATTTCTCCACATCCTCTCCAGCACCTGTTGTTTCCTGACTTTTTAATGATGGCCATTCTAACTGGTGTGAGATGGTATCTCATTGTGGTTTTGATTTGCATTTCTCTGATGGCCAGTGATGATGAGCATTTTTTCATGTGTTTTTTGGCTGCATAAATGTCTTCTTTTGAGAAGTGTCTGTTCATGTCCTTCGCCCACTTTTTGATGGGGTTGTTTGTTTTTTTCTTGTAAATTTGTTTGAGTTCATTGTAGATTCTGGATATTAGCCCTTTGTCAGTTGAGTAGGTTACAAAAATTTTCTCCCATTCTGTAGGTTGCCTGTTCACTCTGATGGTAGTTTCTTTTGCTGTGCAGAAGCTCTTTAGTTTAATTACATCCCATTCATCAATTTCGGCTTTTGTTGCCATTGCTTTTGGTGTTTCAGACATGAAGTCCTTGCCCACGCCTATGTCCTGAATGGTATTTGGCATCTTCTTTGTGTTGAAACATTCTCTGCCTTTGGTTTGGTGATACAGGGCACTCCAGGTTTTCCTTCTACCTATCTGGCCACTTGTCTCTCATACTGAGTATATTCCTCCTATACTTTTAGTAGAGATAATCCTTGGAGTGCTGTCCTTAGCAATATTCTGTTGTCACTCTATAAATTTTCTGGGGAGAGCTCACCATGCTCATGGCTTCAAATATCATCTGCTTGCCTCTCTCTTCTCTGGTTGTGCCCACATGATGGTTTTCTCTATTCTTTATTCTCTACTGGTTATTCATTTCCTTCTGGTGGGGATTCATTATTTGTTGCCTGGACCACTTCCAACCACAGGACTATATCCAGCACCTAAATATTTCTACCACAACTTCAGTTGGTTTTTATTATCTACTTTTCAAATAAAAGCTTATTGTTAACTAACCATGGTTCAGTGGCAGTTGATCTGATATGAGCAAATTTTCAGTAAGATCTTGGTTCTAGAATTCATATTAATTGACTTAATGGTGATTTTTTATTTAGACTAATTTTGATTTTTTTGAATGAAGCTTGAAATTCCAAATTATATCCAGAAAATCTGTTAGGCTTTAAAAAAGGCACTTGAGATTCTACAGTGTAAGTGAACATATTAAATCCTGTGCACAATAAGCAGAAGGAGGCTGAGCCTTATTTTGGGTTACCCAGTGACATTCGAAGATATCACCCTGATTCAACACAGCTTACAGATAGATTTAAGAAAATGGGTTATGTGGTTATTCTCAAACAACAATAGCCACCAAACCATCTAATAAAGTGTGTGGGGTGCAGAATGAGTATGTGATTGGAATATGGTGCATCAGCCTTGCAAATAGCCACTTACTCCCAGAGTGGATTGCAATTTGCTCTACGTCAAATGAATGGTGAAACGGCTGTATTGATTCATTGCACGATTTCTAAATCTATTGGGAGAAAGACAGGTTTAAAAATTCTTGATTTTATACTTACTTTTCAGGTTGCAGAAAATGGATTTGACAGAAAACACTTGCACCTTGTTCCACTGAATGAGATCCCTCAGATACTGTTTCCAGATGACGGTGTTCTCTCACCAAACATATTTAGCAAGAGGAACAACACACTTTGAAAATGCCTATCAAAGGCATTTAATCATAGTATAAAGACTCCCGGGGTGAGGCTGCGTAGGACAATCCTGCCCTGTTCACCATTACAGGTTTATTTAATGTATTCTGCACAGTGATGCTTCACATGGCAGTGAGGATGCTTGATATAGGCATTAGGATGTTTCTGATCCCCTAGGAAGCTTTTCTGCCTCAACAGGTTGCAAGGCTCCATGGCTGCCTTTGATGAAGCCATTTATCTTGGTGCCAGCAGGAGGATGTTGAAAGTGTGTGCACAGGAAGGTATGCAGCAGATTATGCATGCTTTTGTGGAGTTAGGTTATTATTGACAGTCAGCTTGGAGAAAAGTTATGTTATTTGTCCTTCTGTATAAGGCTGCTGAACTTCTTTTATGAAAACAATGAGTTAGAATAATAGGGAGAGGTTCTTTCATGCCACCTCCCTGCTACTTATAGGATGCTTCGCTCAGGACATTTTGTAAAACAATTTCTGGCAGGCGTTGTGCCCATAGAATGAAATAACTTGACTGAAAATTTGTGCATTCACGTCCGCTCATCTGTAGTCTGCACTTCTGGGCAATGTCTGTGAAAACTGCAGAACCCATGCTCAAAATACTAGATAACTTAAATAGTAGCATGTGCTTAAACCTACATCTGTTAGCTTTTGCTGTGTAACGAGCTTTCCCAAAACATGGTGGCTTTAAGCAACAATCATTTAGCTCATAATTTGGCAGGCTTCCTGGGAAGTTCTTCTGGTCTAGGCTGGCTCTACTGATTTCTGCTGGTTTCCTTCATCAGTCTGCAGTTAGCTGGAAGGTCCAGCAGGTGGCCGGATGATCCAGAATAGCCTCACTTAATATGTCTGGCAGTTGGCTGGATATTGGCTGGTAGCTGGCTGACTGTGGTTCTTTTTGAAGTGGCCTTTTATCCTCCAGAAAGCTAACTGAGACTCATTCACATGATGGCCTCAGGATCTCAGGCACAGGAAGAGGGCAAACCCCAAGATGCAAGAGTCTTCAAGTCTCTGCTTGAGCCATGTTGCTTGGCTATTGTTTCACTCGTCAAAGCAAATCACTTAGTCCGGATTCAGAAAATAGAGGCAAGTGCCCCACATCTTGATGGGAAGAGCTGTGACATCAGTCTTGCAAGGGTATGGATGTAGGGGGCAGGAGAATTTTTGATCATGTTTTACAATTTACCACAGAGCTATTTAGAATTTATGAAGTGTTTTCACATGCATTAAACCTCACTATAGCTATGTGAGACAAAAACTAAGATTCCTGTTCCACAGATGAGTAAACTGGCTCAGAGAATCTGAGTAGTTTAACCAGGTAACAAGCAACAGCATTTGTGCCCCATGGCACAGCAGCCTGAGCAGTAAAAACAGAGAAAGCCTCTGCCATGCCATTAATTCTAAAACCACATCTTTGGTATCCCAGCATGGTTTTTTTGTTTGTTCGTTTATCTCATATCAGATGGTTCCCAAATTTAATGAGAATCTTTGACACTTGTTTAATGTGTCATCTCCTGGCACTTGTTAAAATGCAGGTTCCAGGGCTCCACCAGAGATTCAGATTCAGCCAGTCCGCTGAGGATTAGCGGTCTGCATTTTTAACAAGGAACTCCAGGAATCCTGATGCACATGGCTTGAGCTCTACAAGCTGAGAAATACTGGCTTCTATTATGATACTGAGTGTTCCCAGCATGGCATATTTTCATGCTAGAAAGTCCACACATGATATTTCCTTTGGTCAGCTTTCCAGATCTATGAGTTAATAGCATTTGGGCAATTCTTTAATTTCTCTGAGACTTTGTCTTGACAGCTTCAAAATAAGGACAATTGGAAAGACTCCCATAAGACTGGTGTGAAGATTAAATGACTAGCCTATGAAGCACTGAGCCTGGTGCCTAGTAGATCCTAAGTGTTCCTTTTTCTGCTCTCTTTTTCCTGAGAAGCTACAAGACCAATTAATAAGGCAAGTCTATGAGATGTGAAAATAATTGTTTGTAGAATACACTGCAGACTTGCACTGTCAATGCCTGCAAGTGAGAAGTGATGGTCAAATATTCATCAGCATGTCAAAAAGCACATAGCTCTGTTTGAGAAAAAAAGTATCAGATTCTTTAGATGCCTAAGAATCATGATTGGAAAGAGTGACGGGCTTGGTAGGCAACAGCTGTTGTCATTAGAGACCCAACTATATGCACAAAAGGCACAGAAGGGCTGGTCATGCCTCAACCCCTCCAGTCTTTTCCAAACTGCTGCGAACTTTCAGTGTCAGCACTATTGTCTGTACATCCCCAGACAATAACAAAATGTATAATGATTCTATATTAAGACTTGGCCTTACTCAAGTGAATCGTGTCAATGTGGATAGAATCCCTACAAAATATTTTCTCATAATAATATAAATGAAGCATCTACAACATGGCGTGTGGCATATTATTTCCAGATCCTGTGGGGGGTTTTTTAAAAAAGCTTCTGTGTTAAAGTGATGAGCAAATTTCCTGCAGTTTTGCTATTTCAGCACTTTCTTGCCTATTTTTTATGCTTCTTCTCCCACTGTATCTCTGTCCAGTCTGTTTCCCCTTTTCCTTCGTAGCTTCTGTCTTTGTAAATGTCATGATTTTAATTCTTTGTTTCTTCTTTCTTGTGTGTGTGTGTGTTTTAAAGAAAAGGTGCCCTTTTTATCTAAACAATCAGAATCCAACTTAAAATGAGTGTCTTCTGTTTTATGGTATTTGCTTCTTCACCTGTGGTCATCATCTCTACCAGCAGATGGGGCACATCTCCTATGTTAAGCACCACCGTAGGTTGTAGGGTGGGGTGTTTTTCCCTCATCTGTCATTTTTGCTGCAGTGAAATAGTAGTTGGAAGCTGGTGTAATACAAAGCAAACCCCCTAATCTTGGCTAGACTACAGCATATACTTTTCTGACTCATGCCGGCAATGCAGGGCTTAACAGCAGCTGATCTAGATAGGTGGTAGCTGAAAAATAATGAGGGTTTTGTGCATGTGTGCATGCTTGTGTGGTCTGCTCTTTTTTCCAAGAGTTGGCAGCTTTGCGCCAAAGGTACCCTTTCTTCTCCTCTCTCCTTTCCTCTTCCTCCTTTTGAATATCTTGACCTCACCTCTCTGCTCTTTCTCCTTAGTGTCAAGTCTCCCGGTTCACAGTGATATGCACTTGTCTTTAAACCTCAAAGTAAAATTATAGGTTGTTGGAGCGTGAAGGAAACTTAAACATCATCTAATATTGAACGCAATAGGGCCCAGGTTAGCAAAAGATTCATAATGAGATTTGATGCAGCCCATGTCATTGGATCAGACTGTTATTATGGTCATCATTATCGTTGTTATTGAGCTGTCATTTCTTAATGTTGGAATGATGGCATACAGAATTTTCTTTTTCTTTTCCTTTTTTTTTTTTTGAGACAGGGTTTCACTTCTGCCACCCAGGCTGGAGTGCAGTGGTGCAATCTCAGCTCACTGCAACCTCCACCTCCAAGCAATTCTTGTGCCTCAGCCTCCCAAATACCTGGGACTACAGGCATGCGCCACCATGCCTGGCTAATTTTTGTATTTTTTGTAGAGACAGGATTTTACTATCTTGCCCAGGGCTGGTCTCGAACTCCTGGCCTCACGCGATCCATCTACCTCGGCCTCCCAAAGTGCTCGTATTACAGGCATGAGCCACTGTGCCCGGCCATATAGAGAATTTTCTGACTTGCCTGTTTCAACTAAAGTTACCAAACAATACTGTCAAAAGCTGATTTGATCATTTTAATCAAATCGACCAGCTGTTTTAACTTTGCTGTATGTTGGGGAAGACACGAGCCTGAGCTTTCGAATCAGTTTGTTCCATATGTTGCTGCTGCAGTATCACGTGCATTTGGAAACTTAGATACCTAGAATTTCTCAAAGGTCTGTCAGAATCAACTGGGATACTTGGAAAAACACAAATTCCTGGGCCCCATTCCTGCTCTGCAGCACTAGAATCTTTAGGCTAAGAGCTTGGGAATTTGCATTTTTAACCATTTCCCACAAGTGAGTCTCATAGACCTCAAGTTTGAGAACCTAAAACTTAAGACATGATGGTCACTGATTCTCGCTGCATCTCATCTGTTTTGGCTGGGCCTCCCTCACTAACCACTTCCATTTTGGGGAAAGCAAAGCAAAGGGGCAGAACTTGGGATTGGGAATTCTTTTTTCCTAATTCGTCATTGAATACAGTGTACTTTGGAGTTAGACATACCTGAGTCTGAAACCAGACTTGACTAAATGCTTACTATGTGAGCTTCAGCAGGTGACTGACCTTGCTAAGATTCAGCCACCACATTTGTAAAAATGCAGGTCATCATGTGGACTTCACAGAGCTGAGGTAAAGATGAAATTAGACGATGCTTATAAAGGGCTTAGCACAATTCCCAGATGCTGGTAAGTGTGTAATACATGGAATCTATTATCATTAATGGCAGCATTTCCATCCACTGAAGAAAAATTCAGCCCATATGATACCAAAAGCATGATCCACAAAAGAAAGACTGGACACAATGGACTTCATCAAATTAAAAACTTTTGCTTAGAAAAAGACCCTGTTAAGAAGATAAAAGACAAGTCACCAACTGGGAGAAAATATTTGCAAATCACATATCCAACAAAGACTCCTATCCAGAATAAACGAAGAACTCTCTAACAGTAAGAAAATAAACAGTCCAATTAAAAAATGGACAAAACACTTGTACAGAAACTTCAGCTAAGAGGATATATGGATGGAAAATAAACACATGCAAAGTTTTTCACCATCGCTAACCATTAGGGAGATGTAAATTAAAACCACAATGAGATATCACTACATTAAAATGGCTAAAATAACGATTGCTGACAACACCTGTCATTAACATTTGCTGAAGAATGCAGAGATACTGAATCTTTCACACATTGTTGATAAGAATGGTACAGCCGTCATTGTTGATAAGAATGGTACGGCCACTTTAGAAAGCAGCATGGCAGTTCGTTAAAAATTAATCATATGCTTACTACATGACTAGCAAGCATTACACATCTGGACATTTATCTTAGAGAAATGAAAACTTATGTTCACACCAAAACCTGTGCGTGAGTAGTTATAGCAGCTTTACAGGTAGTAGTCCAAAACTAGAAATGACACAAATGTCTTCCATCAAGTGAATGGTTGAACAAATTGTGGTACATCCATACCATGGAATACTATTCAGCAATAAAAAGGAATGAACTATTGATACACACAACTTGGATGAATTTTAAGGTCATTATATTGGATGAAAAAACCAATCTGAAAAGTTGACATAGCAAATGATTCCATGTATATAACATTCTTGAAATGACAAAATTATAGAGATGTAGAACAGGTAAGGGGTTGCCAGGGGTTAGGGAAGGGGAGGAAGGGAAGGAGGTATAACTAAAATTAAGGCCGCATGAAGGAGTTCATTTGTAGTGATGCAACAGTTCTGTATTTTGGTTGTGGTGGTGGTTTCACAAATCCATATATGTGATACAATACTGTAGAATTATATACACATACAAAAAAATGAGTGCATGAAAAAACTGGTGAAATCAGAGTAAGATCTGCAGTATAGTAAATTGTATAGTATTGTGTCAATTAATTTCTTGGTTTTGATAATGCATGATAATTATGTAAGAGGTCACCATTGGTGGGAGATGAGTGATGGGTACATTGGCTTGCATTACTTTTATAGCTTCTTGTGAATCTATAATTATTTTACAATTAAAAGTTTAAACATTTAACAACCAAATTGCAGCCCCAGTCTCAGAATATCAACAGCTAATTGAATCAGTAAATGAGTGGGAAAAAAAAAAACCCTTGGTAATACTGGTTTTCATATGAATTTGCAGGCCAAAAACTAGATTTTGAAGAGGCATGTGATGCAAAAAAATTTTGAGGAGACCTATGTCAATGAAAAGAGTCAAACTCTAAAATATTTAAGAGATTTATTCTGAGCCAAATATGAGGACCATGATCCAAGACACAGCTTCAGGAGATCCTAAAAATATGTGCCCAAGGTGGTGAGGCTACAGCTTGGTTTTATACATTTTAGGGAGACGTAAGTCATTAATCAATACCTGTAAGATGTATATTGGTTCAATCCAGAAAGGTGAGACAACTTGAAGCAGAGGGGCTTGCAAGTCGTAGGTGGATTCAGATACTTTTCTGATTGACAATTGGTTGAAAGAGTTATTATCTAAAGACCTGGAATCAATAGAAAGGAATGTTTGGGTTAAAGTAAGGGGTTGGCCAGGCATGGTGGCTCACACCTGTAATCCCAGCACTTTAAGAGGCCGAGGTGGGCAAATCACAAGGTCAGGAGTTCGAGACCAGCCTGGCCAACATGGTGAAACCCCATCTCTACTAAAAATACAAAATATTAGGTGGGCGTGGTGGTGGGCGCCTGTAATCCCAGCTGCTTGGGAGGCTGAGGCAGAAGAATCGCTTGAACCTGGGAGATGGAGGTTGCAGCAAGCCAAGATTGCACCACTGCCCTCCAGCCTGGGCAACAGTGCAAGACTCTGTCTCAAAAAAAAAAAAAATAAATAAATAAAATAAATTATGGGGTTGTGGAGACCAAGGTTTTACCATGCAGATGAAGTCTCCAAGTAGTAGGCTTCAGAGCTCTTACTAGACCTTGAAAGGTGCATGACTCTTAGTTAATTCTCTCCTATATCACGGAAAAGACCTGGAAAGGGAAAGGGACTCTCTACAGAATGTAGATTTTTCCAAGGGACAGCTTTGCAGGGCCATTTCAAAATATGTCAAAGAAATGTATTTCAGGGTAAAATACTTTGATTTATTCCAGATCCTGCTATCTGTCATGTGATGTATCTTATTGCTACAAAGAGTCTGTTTGGTCAGTCTTAAGATCTCTGCTTTAATGTTAGTGCTGGTCAGTTGTCCCTGAATTCCAAAGGGAGTAGGGTATAATAGAGCACGTCTGACCCCCTCTTCCCATCGTGTCCTGAACTAGATTTTCAGGTTTACTTTGGAATGCCCTTGACTGTGAGGGGGCTCATCAGTTGGTTGGGGAGCTTAGAATTTTATTTTTGGTTTACACATATGATTGATACTGAATTTTCTTAAGACGATTACTAGGCAGTGTTTTTTTCTTTCTTGGGCTGGCTATATGCCACGCTATCACCAGAGCTCTAACATCTTCCAGAATATTGGGTGGGAAAATTTTTTTAAAAATAGGCCAGGCATGGTGGCTCACGCCTGTTATCCTAGCACTTTGGAAGGCTGGGGCAGGAGGATTGCTTCAGCCTAGGAGTTCAAGACCAGCCTGGGCAACATAGTGAGACCCTGTTTCTATATTATAATTTTTTAAAAAGAAAAAGAAATGTAGTGTTGAAATTATTCTTTGATCACAATTTACTCTTTTCTCCATTATACAAATGCCTAGTTTTCTGGCCATTTAAAAATTCTAAAGAGCAATGATAAGGTGACTTTTGTAGCACCTTTTCTAAGCACAAAAAGTTAAAAGTTGTTGGTGGCATCAAAAAGCGTTAAAAAGTCACCCAGAGTTGTATTCAGAGAAAGGACAGCTTAAAAGAGCAACAGAGCAATTCAGCCCTTAAGCAGAGACCTTATTTATATGCCACATTTCAGCTGGGAAGAGATTTTATGACCAAATCTTAGAGCTTTAAAGATGAAGTCTATAATATAAACATCCTAGCAGCATTAACTCTAAGAGCACAAGGAGAGCTTGATGCATACCCCAATTTATTATTTTGGTTCTCTTCTGCATGAAAGATATTTCAATAGTCAGTGTAACACTTCCATTTATATTATTCTCATCTCTGGACTTTTGGATGTGATACAAAGCTATGTGTAAAATTGAGTTATAAACTTTAATGTATATTTGAAACCACAGAATAGATTTAGATTTCAGGTTCTAGGATGAACTTCATCACTTCATTCCCCTGGACAAGATAGAGTTATGGATTTAGGATGAAGAAACAAAGATTCCATTATGATTTGCTATGGCTTTTCATTCAGGAAGGGGTAAATGGGAGCTATTTATTCCTTCTTGGGTTACCAGTTAGGTCAATATAGTGAAATTAAAATAAGGCAACAGGGCCAGATGCGGTGGCTCACGCCTGCAATCCCAACACTTTGGGAGGCCAAGGCAGGCAGATCACTTGAGGTCGGGAGTTCGAGACCATCCTGGCTGATATGGTGAAACTCCGTCTCTATTAAAAATACGACAGTTAGCTGGGAGTGGTGGCAGGTGCATGTAATCCCAGCTACTCAGGAGGATGAGGCAGGAGAATTGCTTGAATCCAGGAGGCAGAGGTTGCAGCGGGCAGAGATTGTGCCACTGCACTCCAGCCTGGGCAACAGAGCGAGACACCATCTCAAAAAAAAAAAAAAAAAAAAAAAGCAACAGGTAGAGAAAGTAACAAACGTCCTATCAATTCTATGCTTTGTGTAAACCCAGCCTCCGAGCCTTCTTATATACTGTTCCCTCTATTAGGAGTGCTCTTCTCTCTTCCTCTCTCACCTCAAACTACCCCTGCCCCACCCTTTCTAGTCAATTTCTACTCATTCTTAAAAACCTAGAGCAAAAGCTACTTCCTAAAGGAAGTCCTAGATTGGATCAGGTCCCCCACTGTACCCTCTCCTATTATCCTGGACTTCTCATTCATAGCCTTTATCAGAGGTACAAATTTAAAAATTATTAGTTAAATTTTCATATTATGTCTTTTCTACTACACCATAAAGTCTACCAGGGCAGAGAGATGCCTAACCTACACAGATCCATATCCCCAGCACAATCTCTGGTATATAGTAGATAGTCAACAAACATTTGTTGAATAAAGTAAAGAATGAATGAAGGTAAAAGTAGAATCAGAGAAATTGTAATAGTTGTAATATCTAACATTTATTGATCACTTACTATACATCATGCTAGGCACTGCATTGAATGTTTTTCTTTTTTTTTATTATTATTATACTTTAGGTTTTAGGGTACATGTGCACAATGTACAGGTTTGTTACATATGTATCCATGTGCCATGTTGATTTCCTGCACCCATTAACATATGCTATGCCATTCAATTCTTACCACAATCCTAAGAGAGAAGTGCTATTATTATCCCCATTTAACAGATAAGAGAACTGAGGCTTTAGAGGGTTTGAGGAAGTTTCTCAAGGTTGCATAGCTGGTAACATTCTTTAGTCATGTAACAGCTTTTTTTTTTTTTTTTTTTTTTTTTTTGAGATGGAGTCTCACTCTGTCGCCCAGGCTGGAGTGCAGAGGCGCGATCTCAGCTCACTGCAAGCTCTGCCTCCCGGGTTCATGCCATTCTCCTGCCTCAGTCTCCCGAGTAGCTGGGACTACAGGCGCCCACCATCATGCCTAGCTAATTTTTTGTAGTTTTAGTAGAGACGGGGTTTCACCATGTTAGCCAGGATGGTCTCGATCTCCTGACCTCGTGATCTGCCTGCCTTGGCCTCCCAAAGTACTGGGATTACAGGCGTGAGCCACCGTGCCCCGCCAACAGCTTTTTTTCCTATTCCTTTTCACTGTCTTCTCCCTTTTCTATCCATTCTGTATCTACATCCACCCTTTCTCTGTGGATAAAATTCCTGATGTAAATGTCAGAGAGCAGTCACTTTGTTCTAGGCATGCTTTGAGGACATTGCTCCCTAGAGAGAAGCTGCTTCTAGAGCAAGTATTTGATGCAGCGAACAAGGGAAGATCAAGTTGCCTGATTCGGGGCTTCAGTATAGCTCGGTAGCAGTCTGTGTATGTTTGGATGATACACTGAGGCAGGTTCAAAACAACTGTTCTGCTTACTCTAATATATACGATAATATTGTACTTTAGTTACGGTGGGAATTTTTAATCTAAGGGTCTGAAAGTTCTTTTTCAATGTATCGATTTCAAAAAAATACAATATAACTTTAAATATGGACTCATAATGCTATTGAAAATCAAATATGTGAGCAGCAAACTGCCAATATTTGATTTTTTTCAAATCTGACTTCATGGTTCCTCCACCGATGCTAGCTAGTGCTATCATCATGACTATCACGGTTTACTAGTTTTAAAATACATGTTACATACCAAGTAGGCTGCGGTAGCTTTCTCTGTGGCATTTGGAAACACATTAAAAATAAGCAGCTTGACTTTTCATCCCCTTCACACCCTCTGCATTTCCCTTTTGGAGAGCTCAGAGGGAGGTGAAGTGGGAAGAAAATCAACACAAAGAAAGGAAATAGAATTTTACCCCTGTAGAAAACAATGTGTAAAACCAAATCTATTGTTCTTAATTCAGGTTCGGCTTCCATGCTTGCATTTTTGTGTCTATCATTTTATTTTGGTTTAATAGTGATTTTCCATTCAGAAGTGTTCTTGTACTTATCTCTCTTTCTGCCTATCTTTATAGTCCTGCTGTGCCATTTGATGTTGCAGCTTCAGTTTATTTTGCTATTGTTCTTGATGATTCCCACTTCCTTTGCTATGGTCATTCATTTTTATCTACATCCTTTTGTAATTCTCCATTCCCTCTTCATTTCTCAGATACTTAACATACCTATTTTTTCAACTCCCATATATTGTTTCTCAACCTTGACCCTTTTTGTTAACAAGTTTCATTCTCTTAATTTATCCCTACGTGTTGTATTTTGTAAAATTTCTCTGTAATTTCTCTAATTGAATTTCCAGCCACATATTTCTTTTTGAGGTTTACTTTTAGCAGTGTTCACTTTGTTACTTTCTTCTTTCATTCTGCCTTTTCATCCCCGCTTTTTTTGGTCTTCAGATGTATGTGGACCAAGCAGTATGAAGCTGTGAGTGAGGGCAAGTAGAAGAAACACTGGAGTTAGAGTGAGAAGGGCTGAGCTCAAGTCTAAACTCTGCCACTTAATCCTCAGAACCTCATCTGTAAAACAAAAATAATGATATTACCAGCTCTGCTAAGGGATCAAATGAGATAAAATACTTATAAACAGACTACAAATGTCTCCTACTTGAGGAACCTTTGGTCTTCATGGAACTTTTATTCCATAAAGTGGTACCTCTTTTCCAGTTAATACAAGGCCAAAATAAAATGATGAAAAGTGTTAATCATCAAATGTTTAAAACTGTCTCGAATTCTCCAAGAGGGTCAAATTAACCTCTTGGTAAAGATATCTCAGTAATGGCACAGAGAATGCAGATTGTATCTACATCTCAGGTATAGAACATACCCCAGGAAGCTATGCATTTGTGTCAGAGGAGGTTGTGGAGGAAGGAATGGCGTATGAAAACTTACTTGAAATATTAAAATTAAATTAGAATTAAAGGAGATCTTAGGCTCTAGGATTGAGAAGTTTTTACTCAAATTTCCCATACAAAGAAGGACTCCCATCTTAATCATTCACTTAAGTAGGTTGTACAAATTTTGCATAAATACTTTCAGTAATGAGTGTTTGCTATTTCAAGAAGCAACCCATTTCATTGTCAGTTGTCCTGTTTCGAGCAAAATCACGTATAACATTCACCTACTAATTCCAGCAACTTCCTGAACAAGTCCAATTCTTCTTACCTGGGGCAGCTCTTCGATATTTCTGAACAGCTTCTGGGTTACCTTTTCTAAAGCTCAAATTCTTGCCCCTTTAACTGTTTCTTGTATAATGTGGTTTTCCAATACTCTTCAATGTTCCAGACTACTCCACTTGTCAGTGGCCTCTATAAACCTGATCATCCTGAGCTGGCCATAGTACTCTGGACCTGTCCCTACCATAGAGATCTGGACGAAGTGATGTCACTTAGGAAGTTTACTTGCCTTGGAAACATGAGTGCTATCACTGATTTTACAGAGTTGCATTATAGTCCATCAACTTTCCAGCAGGAGTCAACAAGTTTTCCTATGTATATGTGTCAAGAACTTCCATAAACTAATTTATTTTCAGTAAGATGGTGAGAGTTTTGAGTTAAACTATAGATAATTTCTTATTGCTACGTAGAAACCAGAGGTGTGTGTTCAATATAATTGGAACTGTGGAATTCTTTAAGGTGGCAGTGTTCAATATGTCATGTTTATGCAAAAGATAAAATACTGGATATCAAGCTCTTATCATCATTTTTAAACTGTTACTGAGTTTTTACTCTGTGCTCTGCATGTAAAGTGTTTTATATATGGAACAGCCCTGTGAGGTAGGATAATTATCATTCCCATTTTACAGATCAGGATAATGAGACACAGAGAAGTTTATTAATGTGTCCAAGGTTGTCTAGCTAGCAAGAATCTGAACCCAGGAAGTCTGAATCCTGACCCTATACTGCCTCACCTCCCTAGGCAGTGCATGATTGGAAAACATTATGTCAGTTAATTGGTTATGTTTCCCTAAAAGAAAAATATGAACAAGACATTATCCCAAAGATTCTCTTTCCCAAGTTTCCAAGGTCCATTTTATGTACTATTGATATCTCAAGGTGATCTGAAGGGGGAAAAATAGTTCCCGTGTTTAAGGTTACATTGTTAGCAGCCATTTTTTCTCAACTTTGCCACTTTGCCCATGAAATGGAAATGACAGATTTCCATGACATATTGTACATGAGACCACTTTATAGTCAGTGAATACATTGTACATGCTTATAGCTTCTCAGATTATTCATAAATTTCACATGCCTAAAAATGCCATTTAAAACAGTTTCTTCTCCAATTGTTTACATTTTTCAAAGGGTTTTAAAACTTGTTTCATTGACAGTTCTAAGCAGTGAAAACACGCATAATAATAATGAATTAAGAAGTTTAAGAATGTTTTTACAAGTGGACTAAATGTGTAGGGAATGGTAGAGGGCAAGAAATGCAAACAATCTTGTAATAGTACATCGTAATTGTCCAAAGCACAAATTCAGTTAGGTTCAACTATCTATGATGCTCAAAGAAGCATGGAGGAGAAATTTACATTCATTATGTTGGGTCTGTCCTGTATATCCTTGTAATAACAACCACAACAGCGACAATAAAGCCCCAATGACACAAAGAAATTCTCAAAATTAGTATTGTGTTTTAATGGGACAATATGAATGTCTTACATCCATCTCTATTTTAACATCTGAGTTCTATTTATTAGCGAACTTCCTTTTATCCATCTTTGTTCCTCACACACTATGAATAATTCAGTTGTTCATACTCTCTCCCTTCACGTGATATATCTACTGAATTATCATGGCCCACTTATAAGCATCGCTTTGGAAAACTAAACAACCTAAGTCCATTCAATCTCTCTGTGCAAATGACATTTTCAAAAACAAATTGAAAAAAAAAATCCATTCAATCTAAGACGCAATAAAAATGCCGTAAAAACTGGGTACAAAGTCAAACCAAGCAACTTTGTACTTTTTAATTATTGTCTTTCCCAATTGGGAAGGAAAATAAAAAATACAAGAACTTTAATTTTTGAGACCAGACTGGGAAACTGTAATTACATTAGCAACATCCAACAGTGTTATCAACACTGAGCAATTCCTCTCATCTCAACACAGCAGCCGACTCAGAAAATCACACCTTCCAGCTCATGGGATTTGTGACACTTGGTAATGCATGTGTAATTGGGTAAAAATAGTCATTACTGCAAACTTTATTTTTTTTATTTGCGTCTGTATTTCTCTAAAGGAAAAAATACTCGTGGATCTCCTGCTGCTGCTTCAAGAAGGCTATGGGCAGGTTCTGTTTGAAGGAGTATATAGCATGACTTTTTTCAGTCCCAGTCATGTAAGTGCTGCCATATTCCTGACAGGAGAGAAGAGGTGCCAGCAGAATCAGTGGGAGCTCTTCTCCTTCTTACAAAGCAGTAGGAGCTGCCTGGAAGGTTCCCAATCACTTTCTCTTGACCAGATCTCCTTGTCTCCATTTATGCTCATTTCTCACATTCTTGGCTGCTGCTTCCAGACCATATTGCTAAAATATGAATCAATAATGTTCCTCCTCTGCTCAAAAACCTACCATGGCCTCTTATTGCTGATTGCTTAAAGTCTATCCTTCCAGCATCCATCCAGAGAATAAATTCATTAGGAAATGTAGCCCCATTCTCTTGGTAATACTTATTTTCCTCTTTTCTATACCTTGAACCCTCTGCTTTTGTCTTGTTTGGTACCAGTGTTCTACTTTTGTTGGTGCCGTGTTCTCTCCTTGAACTGCCTTTTCTTCTCCCTTTGCCTACTCAAATCTCTGCCTTTCCTCCAGCCCTCATCCATCCCTGAGGCCTTCTCTATCTTCCTGTCATTCAGATAAAAAGGCCTTTTCCGCAAGAAAGGAACAAAGCCATACAAAGGCAGAAGGGGATTTAGGGGTGGGAAAGTTTACCCCTCACCTTTAATTCTATGCAGTCTAAATATATAATTGCCACATTTCATTCCATTTTAACTCCACCTAGATGTTCCATGGCATCTTATTTTTAATTCTTTCATTTATTTTTTGAAACAGAAAGTTACCACTTTCTTCCAAAGTTGTCAGTCCTCCTCTGTGTTCCGTCTCTTTGATGCTACCTGATACTCAGGATGCACAAACCTGAAATTCCGAACATTGTCCTTCAGAATTCTTTTCTCTCCTTTGCTGCCCATCTGGTCTCCAAGAACTATAGTTTCTAGTGTTAACATCTTCTCCTCCTCTTCACCGTTACTGCCTTAGTTGAACCTTCACCATTTCTCTGCAGATTTTCTGTAGCAGTCTCCCAATAGATCCCAGATGCTTAATTCATTTTCCATGTTTGTCTTTGTTCTGAAGGGAAAACATGATCATTTAGGGAAAAGATTCCGGAGTAGCACTCCATTGCTTTTAGTGTACAATTGAAATTTTGTAGTTGAACTGCCACGTTTTCTCTGATGTGTCTTGCTTCTTTCCTCGCATCCTTTCTTCCTCTTACTGTCAGTCTTATCCTTCCCCACCACTTGCCCCTGAACAGGACAAGGTCCTTTATGACCCACATCACTCTCTCTACCTGCAATGTGTTACCCCATCTTTTCTCCTCATCCCCTATTCAATCATCAAAATTCCTTTTAGGTATCATCACACCTGAGGAAGTTTCCAGAACATCCAGATCTAGGTGACATTCTATTTCTCTGTGTGTACTTAATCCTATCACAGCACTTAAACGTCACTTTTAATGTTGGTCTGCCCAAATAAAGTCTGAACATCTTGAAGGCAGAGCACCTAGCATCTAGCACAAGACCTGGCGAAAATGAAGTCCTCGTAAATAATTATGAATGCATGAATAAATAGCATGTAATCTGAAGTTTCTCCATATGACTTTTTATTTTTAGAATCGTTCGTTGGTCTACATACATATGTTTTTCTAAGATTACAAAGACTTTGACAATCAAGGACTTGGGGTCTCTAAAACTGCACTGGAATAGCCTTACACAGGAGGGAGTTTGAGAAATACACTAGGGATCATGACTATTAGAGTAAGAGGTCTAATATGTGGACTGATCAAGAGGCTACATTTACACCTTTATTCCTCCTTTCTGCTCAGCCTTTAATAGATACATCTTTGGGTTATCGAGCAGAAGAGTAATCATTTCTCAGGACATCATTTTAAGGTCTAGCCAAGGGCATCCATCAACAGAGCCCATCATCAGCTGCGGTTGACCAGAGCTCTAATTTGGCCGTTATCACTGAACTCTTTTGTAAAAAAGGTTGACTAAGCAGTGACCTTGTCTGTTTCACAAGATATAGAGAGCTCTCCCTCTAAAATCCCTTAAGTTTCAAGACCTTTCTTTCTTGTTAATGTCTGGGAACCATAGATGAAGTATAAATAACCACTGAGGGAGTGGTGCGATAGAGACATAATAGCAGATCAACAATCCAGCAGGCCAGAATCCTGCTCTCGATGAAACTATTAATATCACAACCAGAAAATCTATTGGCACAGTGGTTTCAATATCTTAAACTTATACAGAATTTAGAATGAAAAAGACAGCGTATGTATTCAGTAAATGGAGTAAATACAGGAAACAAAATGCATACCAAATGCTCATCATATTGTCAAACTAGTCCAGTTCCATGTATTTTTTTTTTTTTTTTGACATTTGGTTGACCTGGGGCTTGATCATGTTTTTGTAATAATTTGAAACATGGTCTTCCCATATGTTTTTCCATAGCCTGCTATATTGTACTGTATCATATAGCTCTTCCATACCAGCCAAAGTGCTCCACAACTTGTTCATAAAATAGTCTTGGCTGGCGCGGTGGCTCACGCCTGTAATCCCAGCACTTTGGGAGGCCGAAGCAGGTGGATCATCTGAGGTCAAGAGTTCGAGACCAGCCTGGCCAACATTGTGAAACCGCCGTCTCTGCTAAAAATATAAAAATTAGCCAGATGTGGTGGCGGGCGCCCATAATCCCAGCTACTAGGGATGGTGAAGCAGGAGAATTGCTTGAACCCGGGAAGTGGAGGTTGCAGTGAGCCGAGATCATGCCACTGCACTCCAGCCTGAGCGACAAGAGCAAGACTTCGTCTCAAAAAAAAAAAAAAAAAAAATTAAATAAACCTCACATTCTGACTTTTGCCTAGAATCCCTTCCACCCCTCATATCACCTTTTTCGGAGTTATGTCCTTTCTTCAAGACCTAGCTAACTTGATAAAAAGTGTATGGTACTAGAAAGGCAAAATGACAACTTTGAAGGACTTTATCTTGCAGGCAGAAAAGATCCCAAGAGGGTTGAATCGGGGTATGTGCAACGTGATTAGAGCTTTGTTTAGGAATAGAACTCTCCTCCAAGATATTACCATCCCAAAATAGGTACTAGTAGTGCCTTGGTTCATTTAGGAGAGTTAAATATAATAATTTGTGACTGTTACTTTTTGAGTAAGTTATAGACTCACTTAAGTCATGAAACTTATGTAAGGTATAAAAATCTAAGCAATAGGAACTTCATTCTTAATTTTTTTATTTTCAAAGTGCTTCATGCACATTATTCCAAAATAATACTGTCAGTGTTATACCAAGAAGGATAACTGATGGACTCTAGATCTAAACATCAGTAGTACTATCATGGCAAGCAGGAACTGCTCCAGCTTCAAATTCTAAATAGCATTAGGTCATTAATTAACTTATTCATTCAAAACATTTTTTGATTTCCTATTCCAAGTAGTGTTAGAGGCACTTGAGACAAAACAGCAGAAAGAACAGACAAAAATCCCTGCCCTCATGGAGTTTATATTCCAGAAGGAGGAGACGATGAACAAAATAAATAGTAAAAAATATGATAGGTTAGAAAGTGATGGATGTTACCAAGGGAAATGAAGCAGGAAAGGGGGATAGGATGCAGAGAGAGGAGACCTCATTAAGGAAGGCTCACTGATAAAGTGATAGTTGGGCATAGAATTGAAGGAAGTGAGGCAACACGTCAGAAAATAAGAATATTTATGGTAGATTGTTTGCAAAAATGAACACAAATATTGCCATTCCTATATCCATGTCCTTGGGTAGCCCCTTTCACACTGAGTCTAGATTTAGTCACGTGACCTACTTTGACCAGTGTGACAACAGTAATTATGACCCAAGCAGAGACTTGAAATGTATTATGCGCTGTGCTGCTCTCTCTCTCTCTCTCTCCCCCGCCCTTCCTCCCTCCCTCCCTCCCTCTCAGAAACTTGTGACCACTATTATGTGAACAGCCTGGGTTATACTGTTAGATGACGAGAAGCACATGGCCAATTCATTCCCATTTCCCTATCGACATCAAACCACTGCTATCCTAATACAAAAGCATTCAGAGATAATACAGAAACAAACGGACATAGATGTGTTCTAATAAAACTTTACTTGTAAAAAGAGTTAGCAGACCAGATTTGGCTAGTAGCCTGTAGTTTGCTGGCTGCAGCCCTGGACCTTCCAGCCTCAGCCAAAGTGGTTGATGAGAACTGTCCAGTCAACCCAGAGAATCATGAGAAGTAATAATTGATTGTTGTTTTACTCCATTATGTTTTAGATTGCTTTGCTATGCAACAAAACTTAACTGCTACCATGTTCCAGACAGAGGAAACCAGATACAAAAATCCTAAGAAGTTAGTAGTCTTGAGGCACTTTACTAATTATAAATAGAGAAATGTTGCTGGAGTCCAGTGAACAAGGAGGGCAGTAGAAGGATATAAGGGCAGAAGAAACAGGATGGGGTAGGGAATGGGATAGGCCTAATGTATGAGCTGTGAGGACCATTGTAACAGAGGAGTGACATGATTTGGCTTCTATTTTTAAAGCTCAGTCTGGCTGCTGTATTGAAAATAGTCTGTATAGTACCAGGGAAAAAGCAGGGAGATCAGAGTCCGTTGTGACAGCCTGGGTGGGAAGTGGTGGTAGATTGAATATGGGTGGTAGCAATGGAGATTGTGACAAGGGGTCAGAATCTGTGTATATTTTGCCTAAGATTCATTGATAATTTGGATGTCGGGTACATGAGAAAGAGAGGAATTAAAGATGACTTTATGGCTTTTGTTCTGAAAAATTGGAAATTGCCATAAATTTGAGATGGAGAAGGTATGGGTAAAAATATGAGGAGTTCTTTGTGGTACACTTTCCTCCCATGATTTCATATAACGTCTTTGGGAAAATATAGTCAATTACATAAATTTTTAATCAAAAAACCATGTAGTATATTTAAAAGCCGTAATACCCTAGAGGCATAGTATGTGCGTGTATATATATGTATATACTTTATATGTATGTATGTATATATTTACATATTATTAAAAATGACAAAGTTTGCCCCCATTTGTACTTCTCTTCTAATCATGATTGCCAAAGAAAACCTCTTTAAGATATTTCTTCTGGAAGTTATCTTCATAACTCTATATAATGTGCTCGTTCTGTTATACACTGATTTGTCTGTTTTAGACATTATCTTTTTCCTTCCGGGCTTTTTTCATTCTTTTTCTTTTTTTTATTTTAAAATCATTACTTGATAAATAAGGATTGTATATATTCAATATATATGAATTGATATACATATACATTATGAATTGATATATATTACATAATGATGACCACAATCAAATTAATTTACACATCCATCGCTACCCATGCTATACATTAGATTCCCAGAATTTGTTCATCTTAAAACTGAAAGTGTGTACCCTTTGATCAATATCTATGTGGCAGATTAAGATGTCTAGGAGTAGATATTCAAGTAGGTATTATATACATGGGTCTGGAGTTCAAGGGAGAGAATGAGACTAGAGGTATAAATTTGGAATAATCAACACATAGACTGCATTTTCAATCCATGAGTTTGATAAGATCACCAAAGGAGTGCATTATACAGTTGATAGAAAAGTCTAAATGCCCATCAATGGATCAATAGATAAAGAAAATGTGGTACATATACACAATGGAATACTATTCAGCCATAAAAAGAATGAAATCCTGCCATTTTTGACAACATGGATGAGTTTGGAGGACATTATGGTAAGTGCAATGAGCCACACACAGAAAGATAAATATCCATGATGTCACTCATATGTGGAATCTTAAAAAATACTTAGTCTTATAGAAATAGAGAGTGTAATGATGGTTACCAGAGGCTGGAGTTGTTAGGGAGTAAAGGAGACAGGGAGATGTTGGTCCATAATTACATTTAGATAGAAAAAATAAATTTCAAGAGATCTGTTGTATAGCAAAATGACTGTAGTTAATGCTGATATATTGTACTCTTGAAAAATGTAGAGTGGATGTTATGTGCTATCACCACAAAAATGATAACTATGTGAAGTAATATATTTGTTAATTAGCTAGATTTAACCATTCTACAATGTATATATACTTCAAAACATCATGTTGTACATGATAAAAGCATATAATGTCATCTGTTAATTAAAAAATATATGTATATAAGACCAGGCGTGGTGGCTCACACCTGTAATCCCAGCACTTTGGGACGACAAGGTGGGCAGGTCACTTGAGGTCAGGAGTCTGAGACTAGCCTGGACAATATGGTGAAACCCCGTCTCTACTAAAAATACAAAAATTAGCCGGGCATGGTGGTGCATGCCTATAGTCCCAGCTACTCTGGAGGCTGAGCCAGGAGGATTGCTTGAATCCAAGAGGCAGAGGTTGCAGTGCACCAAGATTGCACCACTGCACTCCAGGCTGGGCAACAGGTGAGACCCTGTCCCCCCCAAAAAAAGTATATAAATAACTGAGCCTTTGGACAATCCAATACTAAGATGTCAGGAAGATGAAGAGGAATTGAGGAACATTAGGCAGAACTGAGAAAGAGAGGTCAGAGGGATAGAAAGAAAACTGGGAGAGTGAAATATCCTGAAGATCGCCTCAATAAAGTGTTCAAGTAAGGCTGGTCACAGTGGCTCACACTTGTAGTCACAGCACGTTAGGAGGCTGAGGTGGGAGGATCGCTTGAGCCTGGGAGGTTGAGGCTGCAGTGAGCTGAGATCTCACCACTGCACTCCAGCCTGGGCAACAGACTGAGACCCTGTCTCAAAAACAAAACAAAAACAAAAAAAGGTGTTCAAGTAAGATGAGAACTAAGAATTAACCCTCGTATTTATCAGTGTGGAAGAAATTGGAGTCTATGACAAAATGAACTTTTACGGAGTTATGGACATGAATGCCTGATAGGCATGGGTTTAAGAGGAGTTGGAAGGAGAGAAAATGGGCACTATGAATACAGAGAGTACTTTAAGCAGTTTAGCATGAAGGAGATTAGTCAGAGGGTTATTAGAGTGATATTTTAGGGTACGGTAAAAAAAACCCTGTGGGTTTTTTTTTTTTTTTTTCCTGAAGAGAATGATCCAATGAGGAGGGAGAAAATGATGATGCAGAAAAGGGAGTAAGGCCATCTTAGAGCAAGCAACCCATTCAAGCCACCAGATGGCTGCATCAGCGAGAGTGACTTCAGATGAGAAATAAAAGCAACGTTCTTGGGTGGACAAGAGGAGCTGTAGGGCAAAAATTGAGAGGTTAGACTTAGATAGGGGCCTGGAGGTTTCATCCAGTAACAGGAGAGGAGGTAGAGTAAATGTATCCAAATGCTGGTGGGTGGGAAGGTGTCGTGGTAGGCAGAAGTGTGTGGAAATTTGTATATTTCCAACTTCTTTTCAATGAAATAGAATACAAGGTTACCAGTTGAGAGTGAGGAGGGTTTGGGAGAAGGTGCGAGTGGTTAGAGGTTGGGAGAAGTAGTAGATTGTTCCAATAATAACTCATAGTGCATCAAGCCCTTGTTATACCTCTCCCACACTAATTCTCGGCTTGACTATGTGATTTGCTTTAGCGAAGAGGATGTTAGCAAATATGATGTAAGCAGAGGAATACAAAACACTCATTTCTAGGAACTCTCCCACCAGCATTTGAGGAAACCCAAGCTAGCGAGCTGGAGACATGTGGCCTAGCCAACAGCAAGCACCCACTGCCATCTTAGACCAGCCAGCCCCATTTGAGTCATCAGATAACCACGGCCACATGGTTGATACCAGGTAGATACAAGTCTAGTAGAACAACTACCCAACATTCAAACCCAAATTATTGACCCACAAAATCATGAGCAAATAAAATGATTATTGCTTTAAACTACAGGACAAGTATCTCTTATCCAAAATGCTTGGGACAAGCAATGTTTCACATTTCAGATTCTGGAATATTTGTATTACACTTACCAGTTGAGTACCCTAAATCCAAAAATCTGAAATCTGAAATGCTCCAATAAGCATTTCCTTTAAGTGTCATGTCAGCACTCAACAAGTTTCAAATTTTGGAGTGTTTCAGATTTTGAATTTTCAGATTTTGGATGCTCAATCTGTGCTATGTATTGGGATGCCTTGCTGTGTAGCAAAGGCTAACCAATATGGAAGAGAATGTATGAATGATGAACAGGGAGAGTAGGAGAGTAAATGGAATAGGAAAATATGTTTGTCAGCAGCACTAAGGGCCCACTTATGAGTCATACTCATTAAGTTTAAGTGTGTTCAGTCAGAATGGCTGGGTGTTTCTCCAGCCACGTTCAGCTGTGTGGGTGCAGGCGTGCTGTAGGGACAAAATATATTTAATCAGGTTAGGGATTTTGCCAAACAAGTACAACAAAGCAGGTCAGGTAAGGTGGAAATGTATGCAAACGAATGATTAACATCATTTACTATGGGATTTAACTTGAGTAAATAGAGGAGATCAAGCACTTGAGGCACAGTAAAAATGTTGTGGACCAATTGATTGATTTCCCAAGGGGATTACAGAATTTTTGAGCATCAGGACTCTAGAGAGAATGAACTAGGACTCCAGAGATAACGAACTAGAAAAAGAGGAGGTGGTGTTCAGAGAGTCTGATGCGTAAGATAGAGATTATGGAAAAAGTGCAGTTATCCCAGGTGACAAGGTCTATGATATGACCATAACAATGAGTGGCTGATAGACTGGAGGACGAGATCATGAGAAGAGAACAGATCAAGGGACTAAAAGGCCAGGTTGTGAATGGATCATCTATGTGGATATTAAAATGACCAGGAATTAGAACACAGCAGATGCTAAAGATTACCATTAGCCAGGAGCTAAGATCATCAACACATATGGATTTGAAGTTTCTAGAAAACTATAAAAAGAAAGGATGGAGGGCAGCATAATATCATAGCATTAGATTCTAAACTAAGATCTAAGATAATCAAAAAATATGGGGTTGGAATCTCTAGAAAACTATAAGAAGAAGGGATGGAGGGGAGCATAATATCATGGCATTAGATTCTAAACTGGGGGTTTTAAGGGAGGAGAAACAGGAGCAAGAATGGTTTGGAAACATCCACAAGGAGAAAGGGGGATTCCAACCTTAACCTTCAGGCCCAGTCGTACTGTGGAGAGGATGATCATCACTGGAGAGGGTGCAAGGGAAGCAGTGTCCTTAGGGGAATTCCAGAGTGAGTTTAAAACAAGAAGGTGAAGGCTTTGTTCAGAAGAGAAGTTGATAACCTCGTAATGGTTCATGGGTTCCAAACAGCACAGGGAAACTTTCAAAGGTTGGGGAGGGATAAGACAAGGGACAGAAAAGGAGAGGCGCATATTCTTATGAGGATTACAGCATGGAGAGTGAGGTATGTCCTGGGAAACTTTGGGCAACGGGGAGTGGCTCTTGTGCTGATGGATATATATAAGCAAAGATAAAAGGCAATTTGAGATTAGGATTTCGGCTGCAAGGCAGACAGTGATGGTGAGGCTGACAATTTGGGGTTGTTGAAGGATTTCTGGGGACCCCTCCTCACATCTACCTATGATGATTTGGAGATTTGGGGAGGGGTTGTCCTATTTTGTTAGTTGGATAGTAAAATGTGTCAATCCCATGCTGTATAACCTTGCCATTGTTTCCTAATTCTGTCCTGATACACATGCATCCCCTGGGAAGGATTCACTGGTTAAGGTACATGGGCATTTTTTAAACTTCAGGGGTTGCCAATAAACTTCCTTCTTCCAAACGTCTGACAAACGCAGTGAACAGTTTTTCAAGGGAGGTAAAGCTGCCAGGGATGAGTCTGATGTTCTTTCTCTGAAAGGAAGGGTACAAGCCCTGGATTTCTTTGATGTTGCTCTGAAACACTTGCGCTGGCACCACCAGGGGCTTTGATGTTCTTCTAGCACTCTGACATCCTGACATCTGGGCTTGTATTCTTCTGAAGCAGCAAATTGAAACAATAGTCAAACTCCAGTTTAAAAGAAAAAGGACAGCGAGGCCTCATCAGAACTTTTTGATGCCACTTTCCTGATTAGAGAGAATGCTTTTCCTGCATCTTCAAGCAGAGTCATCAGTTTCACATTTTCATATTCATCCCAAGTGTCTGTCACTAGGCACCCTCATTATCCCAGGAGATCCCCAAAAAGGAATCTGACAACCCCCTTCTGAAGCCCTAGTCTAAATGTGCTGCTTTCTCTGAATGGCCTTTTAGTCAAACATAAAAACTATACCCTTAACTTTAATATGAGCCCGTCTTCCATACCTCCCTTTTATCATCTCCCCTTGAGTTACACTTCTTCTCTTCATGCTAGATGAACCCTCTCTCTTGCCTTCATCCTCAGTTCTCACAAGCCCTGATGTGGAAGTCTATCTCCTATTGTTTTCACCTCCACATCTGTCCGGCCAGCTCTTCCTCTCTCACAAGTTTTAGCTATGCTAAGCATCTTTTATAGAATGATCCACACCACTGCTTTTTGATCCACACGCCTTCACTTCTTTACCCTCTGTTTTCCATACACATTCACAGACTTGAAGAGTGAGTGGAGGAAAAAAAGCAAATCATTTTCTCGATATTAAAGTTGCTTTATTCAACGTGGGTTTCTCATATTTTTAATATGGGAAATCCTCCCAGACAGAGCCTACATTTCTGCCAACCTCAATAACCTTATGGGTTGGACCATAATGATTATAGTTATGTTTGGGCTCTCCATCTTCCTGCCACCTTCAAGTCTCCACTTCTCTCCCTAACGTCTTAGATAAGTTTGGCATCAAACTTCTTTTCCCGGAGCTACCACTTACAATGAGATCATTCTCCCTCTGGGGCCAGGAAGAGCTCAGATTAGGTAAAGTGGGTTTTCCTGATTTGTTCAGGGGAAAAAATCCCCTTCCTCTACTTCAGCAAACTCCTTCCTTATAACACATTCATTTTCAATGAGATGTAGGTTGACACATAATAGTGAAACTCGTGTGTGGGGGTTACTGCAAATATCAGAGGGCCCTGAAATCCGGTTTGTGCCTTAGGAGCCCTCACCCAAGGTTCTTGGGTCTGCTGTTAATTGTCTTATCAGGAATCCTGTCCAGTTTTGGCATCATTGAGTTCTATGCAAGCAACTCTTCTGCATCAAAGGACTGCTGCATTTTGGATTGCCTCTAACCAAGGAAGTTTGTCAAGACTCTCCAGAGTGAGAACAGACCCCAAACACCCGAGGCTTCCAGTTTTCTTTTTCACCTTTTATAGTAGATTTTTCTTCCAGTAGGTCTCTCTTGGGAACCTTTTAATGGAGAAGTGGAGGTTGTCTATGATCAGAGGAAATTCCGTTTAGGACACTTCCAGAACAAATTGTGAGAGAAAGTAGCTCAGTTGTTTGGTTGTGAAGTCTACAAATTGTCTTCACCAGGGAACACATGGTTGTTCTCCTTTCTGAGAGCAGGAACGAGCTTTTTACTCCTCACTGGTCCCTGGAGTTGGCCCCAAATATGGTCTTGCCCGTTAGGACAGCAGATCAAGGGCCAATAACTTTTTGTTCTCATAATAGATACGCAACGAATTTCCACAAGGTTTCTTGACACTTCTTGCATCCACGTCTACACCTGCTGTATACATGCCTTCACTTTCCATGTATTCTTAACCTACTGAATTTACCCCACACCCCTACCTCTCTTCCTTCAAGGGCCTCTTGGACTTAATAATCCACTGCATGTATCAGACTCAAAACAAAGGTGAGGCAACTAGTCAGATATGCTCCTTTTTAGGAAGACTGCATTTCTGTCTTTTCCGGATCACAGAGGCAAATGATTTCCTAGGGGAACTAGGAGCTAAGGAATCAAGGTTCTTAAAGAAAATGGGGTCAGGACAATTTTTTTGTATTATTTTATTATTATTATTTATTATTATTATTATACTTTAAGTTTTAGGGTACATGTGCACAATGTGCAGGTTTGTTACAAATGTGTCCGTGTGCCATGTTGGTGTACTGCACCCATTAACTCCTCATTTAGCATTAGGTATATCTCCTAATGCTATCCCTCCCCCCTCCCCTCACCCTACAACAGGCCCCGGTGTGTGATGTTCCCCTTCCTGTGTCCATGTGTTCTCATTGTTCAATTCCAACCTATGAGTGAGAACATGCAGTGTTTGGTTTTTTGTCCTTGCAATAGTTTGCTGAGAATGATGGTTTCCAGCTTCATCCATGTCCCTACAAAGAACATGAACTCATCCTTCTTTATGGCTGCATAGTATTCCATGGTGTATGTGTGCCACATTTTCTTAATTCAGTCTATCGTTGTTGGACATTTAGGTTGGTTCCAAGTCTTTGCTATTGTAAATAGTGCCGCAATAAACATACGTGTGCATGTGTCTTTATAGCAGCATGATTTATAGTCCTTTGGGTATATACCCAGTAATGGGATGGCTGGGTCAAATGCTATTTCTAGTTCTAGATCCCTGAGGAATCGCCACACTGACTTCCACAATGGTTGAACTAGTTTCCAGTCCCACCAACAGTGTAAAAGTGTTCCTATTTCTCCATATCCTCTCCAGCACCTGTTGTTTCCTGACTTTTGAATGATGGCCATTCTAACTGGTGTGAGATGGTATCTCATTGTGGTTTTGATTTGCATTTCTCTGATGGCCAGTGATGATGAGCATTTTTTCATGTGTTTTTTGGCTGCATAAATGTCTTCTTTTGAGAAGTGTCTGTTCATATCCTTTGCTCACTTGTTGATGGGGTTGTTTTTTTCTTGTAAATTTGTTTGAGTTCATTGTAGATTCTGGATATTAGCCCTTTGTCAGATGAGTAGGTTGTGAAAATTTTCTCCCATTTTGTAGGTTGCCTGTTCACTCTGATGGTAGTTTCTTTTGCTGTGCAGACGCTCTTTAGTTTCATTAGATCCCATTTGTCAATTTTGGCTTTTGTTGCCATTGCTTTTGGTGTTTTAGACATGAAGTCCTTGCCCATGCCTATGTCCTCAATGGTATTGCCTAGGTTTTCTTCTAGGGTTTTTATGGTTTTAGATCTAACATGTAAGTCTTTAATCCATCTTGAATTAATTTTTGTATAAGGTGTAAGGAAGGGATCCAGTGTCAGCTTTCTACATATGGCTAGCCAGTTTTCCCAGCACCATTTATTAAATAGGGAATCCTTTCCCCATTGCTTGTTTTTGTCAGGTTTGTCAAAGATCAGATAGTTGTAGATATGCAGCATTATTTCTGAGGGCTCTGTTCTGTTCCATTGGTCTATATCTCTGTTGTGGTACCAGTACCATGCTGTTTTGGTTACTGTATCCTTGTAGTATAGTTTGAAGTCAGGTAGCGTGATGACTCCAACTTTGTTCTTTTGGCTTAGGATTGACTTGGTGATGCAGGCTCTTTTTTGGTTCCATATGAACTTGAAAGTAGTTTTTTCCAATTCTGTGAAGAAAGTCATTGGTAGCTTGATGGGGATGGCATTGAATCTATAAATTACCTTGGGCAGTATGGCCATTTTCACGATATTGATTCTTCCAACCCATGAACATGGAATGTTCTTCCATTTGTTTGTATCCTCTTTTATTTCATTGAGCAGTGGTTTGTAGTTCTCCTTGAAGAGGTCCTTCACATCCCTTGTAAGTTGGATTCCTAGGTATTTTATTCTCTTTGAAGCAACTATGAATGGGAGTTCACTCATGATTTGGCTCTCTATTTGTCTGTTATTGGTGTATAAGAATGCTTGTGATTTTTGTACATTGATTTTGTATCCTGAGACTTTGCTGAAGTTGCTCATCAGCTTAAGGAGATTTTGGGCTGAGACAATGGGGTTTTCTAGGTATACAATCATGTCATCTGCAAACAGGGACAATTTGACTTCCTCTTTTCCTAATTGAATACCCTTTATTTCCTTCTCCTGCCTGATTGCCCTGGCCAGAACTTCCAACACTATGTTGAATAGGAGTGGTGAGAGAGGGCATCCCTATCTTGTGCCCATTTTCAAAGGGACTGCTTCCAGGTTTTGCCCATTCGGTATGATATTGGCTGTGGGTTTGTCATAGATAGCTCTTATTATTTTGAGATACGTCCCATCAATGCCTAATTTATTGAGAGTTTTTAGCATGAAGCGTTTTTGAATTTTATCAAAGACCTTTTCTGCATCTATTGAGATAATCATGTGGTTTTTGTCTTTGGTTCTGTTTATATGCTGGATTACATTTATTGATTTGTGTATGTTGAACCAGCCTTGCATCCCAGGGATGAAGCCTACTTGATCATGGTGGAGAAGCTTTTTGATGTGCTGCTGGATAGCAGTAACCTCTGCAGACTTAAATGTCCCTGTTTGACAGCTTTGAAGACAGTAGTGGTTCTCCCAGCATGCAGCTGGAGATCTGAGAACGGGCAGACTGCCTGCTCAAGTGGGTCCCTGACCCCTGAGCAGCCTAACTGGGAGGCACCCCCCAGTAGGGGCAGACTGACACCTCACACAGCTGGGTACTCCTCTGAGACAAAACTTCCAGAGGAACTTCCAGGGGTCAGGACAATTTTTATTGTGAGCTGGATATGTCCCTGAGAGGGCTTCCAGGTGATTTTCAAGCTAGCTTACAAAAGTTCTAGACAAGAAAACCATGACAGGAACCACACCAACAATGCCCTGCAAAAGATCCATGGCACCCTCCCAGGCCAGTTTATGTCTGAAGAACAGATTAGAAGATGTTTGCATAGGAAAATGTTTATTTACAATTTAAGAATGCTCAATTCTGCAATAGATACGAAAAACAAATAAGGATAGGTGAAACTAAGTGTAGATAATTATTGTGAAACATATTAGACATGGATAAAGCAGGCAGAATATATGTGTGCTGAATAAGAAGGGATGCAAGGCTGGGCGTGGTGGCTCATGCCTGTAATCCCAGCACTTTGGGAGGCCAAGGCGGCTGGATCACCTGAGGTCAGGAGTTCGAGACCAGCCTGACCAACATGATGAAACCCCATCTCTACTAAAAATACAAAAATTAGCTGGGCATGGTGGCAGGTGCCTGTAATTCCAGCTACTCAGGAGGCTGAGGCAGGAGAATCGCTTGAACCCAGGAGGCGGGGGTTGCAGTGAGCTGAGATCGAGCCATTGCACTCAAGCCTGGGCGACAAAAGTGAAACTCCATCTCAAAAATTAAAAAAAAAAAAAAGAAGGGATGGAAAGAACAAGTAGAAACCAAATATTCATGACAGTTGGAACATCCTTAGATCAGCTGCTCATTAGTAATAGTTATCTGGTCCCATATGTCCTCTCTCTCATACACTAGATTAAAACACCTGCTTAGCAGGTGACCTGTGAGTTATAGTTGTGCCCAGGAGTACTTGCCCCTGGATCTGTCTGTTAGAGCAGGTGTGTGTTGACTTTAGCTTTGCTGGTCCTCATAAGCATACAGTCAGTGGGCAAAACTAAAATAGAAAAGAGAGAGTGAACATTTTCTGACATGGGATTTAGGCTGCATGGTCCTTTCATCCTGCTAGCATCCTCTCTTCTCTTCACTGCCCTCTTTCCTTATTTCTCACTGTATGCTCCATATTATTCAGTAAATACTGTGAAATGAGTGTGTTTATTTGATCTATGAGCCTCTTGGTTTGTGACTCCCTGTACATCCTGTCTGGCACTGTATTTGAAGGCTATAGAAACATCAAGGTAATTTCCAGTCATGACAAAGAGTGACAAAAAGTTAAAGAAACTGACACTTTGGCCAACAAGGGGATGAGAAACTGACAGAGACACTTGCAGACTGAACTATAACCTGAGCTCTTCTAATTTCTAAGCAGCAAAGGCAAAGAGTCCAAGGACCCAATTGTAACCTCCCAAATACCATGAGAGGCCCAGAGACAGAAGGGCACATCAACCCAAGGGGTCATCCTTTTTCTGGGGCTGAGGTTGTATAACAAGTTACTGATTCCTTCACTCACCGTGGTACCTGGGACAGAAAGTCTAAGTACAACAAGACAAAAGTGAGTGACTACATGGCCCAGCAGGTAATTTAAATCAATAAAGAGGTACTTTATTGCCATAGTATACTTTGAGGTACCTAAGTTACATTGCTTTAATGGCATGTACTGTGGTGAATTGGAGAATATGTATGCTTTAAGATGGCAGCTGAAACTCAGTTCCATATGAAGGTTCCCATGGGAACAGGGCCCAATGTAGCCAGATAGTATTTTCAAAAGAAGCCAGGAATGTATAATTTTATGAGAACTTTCCCAATTAAAAGTTCATTATCCACAAAACAAGTTATACCAAACATAAGAAGATAGAAATTATATCAAGTATCTTTTCTGACAGCAGTGATATAAAACTAGAATTAAATAACAAGAAGAACTTTGGAAACTTTACAAGTACACAGAAAGTAGAGTTTCAGTATACAAAAATCAACATACAAAAATCAGTAGTGTTTCCATATGCTAGTAGTGAACTATCTGAAAGAGAAATCAAGAAAACAACTCCTTTTAGAATAGCTAAAAAAAGATAGCTAGGAATAAATTTAATCATGAAATTAAAAGATTACTGCAAACTCTAAAACGTTGATAAAAGTAATTGAAGAGGAAACAAATAAAAAGATACTTCATATTCGTGGATTGGAAGAACTATTATTGCTAAAAATGTTTGTATACCCAAAGTGATCTACAGATTCAATGCAATCTCTATCAAAAAATCAATGACATTCTTCACAGAAGTAGAAAAAAAAACCCTAAAATTTGTATGGAACCACAAAAGACCCCTGAATAGCCAAAGCAATTGTGAGCAAAAAATAATAAAAATAAAAATAAAACCCTCCACAACAACAACAAAAATCAAAACAAAAGAGCCAATCACTAATCATCAGGAAAATACAAGTCAAAACCACAACGAGATATTAACTCACGCCAGTTAGAAGGGCTATTGTCAAAAAGATAAAAGATAACAAGTGTTGGTGAGGATGTGGAGAAAAGAGAACTTTTGTGTATTGTTGGTAGGTATGTAAATTAGTACAGCCACGATGGAAAACAGTAGGAAGGTTCTTCAAAAAATTAAAAATAGAACTACCATATAATCCAGCAATACTACTACTGGGTATGTATCGAAAGGAAATGAAACCAGTACGTCAGAGAGGCATCCGCACTCACATATTCATTGCAGCATATTCAGAATAGCCAGGATATGGAATTAACCTAAGTATCCTGCAACTGATGAATGGATAAAGAAAATGTGGTGTATCTACATAATAGAATACTACTCAGCTACAGGAAGAATGAAATCCTGTCATTTGCAACAGCATAGGTGAACCTGGAGGACACAGAAAGACAAACACTGTACGTTCTCACTAACAGAAAGACACTGTACATTCTCACTCATATGTGGAATCTTAAAAAGTTGATCTCGTAGAAATAGTAAGTAGATAGTAGTTGCCAGAGACTAGAGACTGGGAGAAAAAGGAGGGTGGGAAGTTACAGTTAGAAAGGAAGAATTAGTTCTGGTGTCCTGTTGCATGGTAGGGAGACTATAGTCAACAATAAGGTATTGCATATCTCAAAATAGCTACAAGACAGAATTGTGAGTGTTCTCATCACAAAGAATTCATAAATGTTTGAGATGATGGATATGTAATTATCCTGATTTGATCATCAGACAAAGTATATGCATATCTAAATATCACATTGTACCCCATATACATGCACGATTATTCTGTGTCAATTAAAATGAAAAAGTTATAATTCATTGGCTTCTCAAGATGTTCATTTTTAAATATGATTTATCTAATAAAAGGGACAAGGACTCTGGAAAATGGCTAATTCTAGAGCTGGGGCAGGGAAAATACATCATGAGTCTGGAGCATATTGTAGTGCTGAAAAGTAAGGAAATGCTACACACATACACACAGAGGATGAGACTATGTCAAAGGAACACCGGAGCCAACTGAAGGATCTCCAGTTGGCCAAATGTGGAACGCTTTGAGGAACAAAATAAATAATGTAGTTCTGAATTATAACCCAAAGTACTAAATAAATACCCATGAATCCATAGTGAGATAAATAAATGATTGAATAAGTAAATGGGAAAGAAGGTACAAATTTTTCTTACAGAAGAATTCCAAATATTGTAGGTAAATACTCTGTCCATCCAGGCAGTGCTCCTTCTCCTAGCCTCTTGAGGGTGAACTGGACTTGATGACTCTAAAGAACAGAGTTCGGAAAGGGGATAGCAACTTTAAGTGGAGAAACCTAGCCAACACCACTCTAACGAAGCAATAAAGGTTAAGAATCGCCAATGATAAGTCATGTTCATGTCATGTAGCCTCAATGATAGGATGTGATGAGATACACACTCCGGAGGTAAAGTGGTCTTTTCCCCCAAAGCCCAGAATCTCAGTCTAATCATGAGAGCAGCACCTGACAAATCCAAATTGAGAAACATTCCACAAAATACATGATCAGTAGTCTTAAAAGCTGTGAAGGTTATGAAAAATAAGGAAAGACTGAGACAGAGGAGACCAAGAAGACATGACAATTAAATGCAATGTAGAAACCTGGATTGGAACTTGGAACAGGAAAAGAACGTCAGTGGAAAAACTTGTGAAATCTGAATACAGTGTACGGTTTAGTTAATAGTAATGTGCCAATTTTAATTTCTTATTTTTGACAAATGTACCATGGTTCTGTAAGATGTTAACATTACAGCAAACTGGGGAAAGGATATGCAGAAACTGTACCATCTTTGCAATTTAAATATAAAATTTAAAATTATTCCAAAATAAAAAGGTTATTAAAAAATAATTAGTCCAAGTAAAACACGTCTGTAGATGAATCTGGCCTGAGGCCTTCTGTTGGATCCTCTGATTTAGAAGGAAAATAAATAATGTTCCCATGACATTGCTCCCCTGAATCATCAGAGATCACAGTAAGCAACCAGCCCTTAACTTGAAGATCAATCCTCCGTTACACTTAGATGTACAATCTTTTCTTTCCTCCTAATAAATGTCTTGATCTTCCCTCACTCATATATATATATATATATATATATATATATATATATTCTTTCTCCTTCCTGATATGCTAATGTAATGGTTGGAGCTGTAATAGCCATGTGGATCATGAGACGACCTTTGTACTGGAAGCCCTGTTCAGTGGAACAACAAGAAAATGTATTTTATCAAATCAAACATACTAATTTAAGGCACACCATTATTCTATGTACCACACAAAAAGAAAGTGCTACCAATTAAATTAGAACACAGTGTTTTCTTATCCCTTAGATTTTTAAATTTCAGTTGCTGGAAAATCTCTTTTACACTAATTTAAGCACAGACTTTTGTTACTGAATCACTCTTGTGTGTACACATAAAAGGGAAACTATGGGCTAAATAGTTTCAAGTACTGCTAGAACTTCTTCAGATTCAAATTTCAACTCTTCTAAATCACTTCTGTACTCAGAATCATTGATATCTCTTAATATCGTCCTCTGTGCCATCAAGCGTGCTGGTGACACAGTATTTTTTAAAAGAGTACACCTCTAATATCTCCAGGATTTTTTCTTAGCCAATGATATGATTTTGTCGAGTTTTGCAGTGCGTCCTCAGGCAATGACAGGTATGGCCAACAGTGATTGTAAGATACATCCCAATTTCAAATATGTTAAAAAAGAAAAAAAAATGTGCCTCTTGGAATCCATGAAATGTGATTGAAAGCTCTTCCACAGTAGCCCTGAACTGTTTTCTTCCATACTTCTTTTATACATGAAAAAGAAAACCTATCTTTTCTAAGACTCTGCTTTTCTGGTCTTTGTTACTACTCATAACCTAACCCAAACCAAACGGTCACAGGATTCCTAAAAATATGATAGCCATTAGTACTTTCCTTTCTTACTGTACCTCATCCCACCCCTATAGCTCCCTTGACTAGTGAATCAAGGTGTAAATTTCTTTCCTTTTACCTTTCAGGTGTCCTCACACTTTGCTACTATGATTACTCTCATTTCACCTTTCCTTTCAGCTTTCCTGAGGCAAATTCTCCATCAATATTTCTCTGAACCTGAACTCAGGACTGCAATAACAACAGCAACAACAGCAACATCAAAGTATTTGTAAAACAAAAATTGTTATTTTAAAATCTGAAGCATAGTATCACTTTCAAGATTACCGACAATGCTTTTCTCTACTAAATACTTGATTAGATATGTCTCTCAGGCTTGTGAAAAGAAACTGTAATTGCTGGTAAATGAAAAGAAAAATTAAAGGAGAATTTAAAAATCAGAAATGTAGAGCAAATTTCCAGGGTAGAGAAGATTCAGGAGAAATTAATGGGTGCTTTGTACTGCTTGTCACACACATTTCTAAGAAAAAAAATACTTTTCCTTTTTCTGGAAAATGAAGTACAAGTTGTCAGTGACAACCATCTATTAAGAAATTTCCTTTTGTGATAGAGTGAGGGTTTTTTCCCCAGAGGTAAATTATTCAACACAGTTAATTTGAATCCGTGTTTGAGTCTGAGATGAAGTTATCAATTTTACCATTTTCCCTCAGTCCCGACACTATCATTGCCTGAGACTTTGGTACCCATAGCAACAGCCACTTTTTCGGACATCATTCCCCCAAGCAATAGAGCACAACGAATGACTGACAGGCATCCAGTTGTATGTCTCAGGGTGGTATTTTTCAGGGCTGGAAGACTGAGGCACAACTCACTCTCAAGTATTGAAAGTCAGGCTCTCAAGAATTGGGAAGGCTGTGTGTATGTGGGAATGTGGCCCACCTGTAAGAAGTTTGCTCACTCCTTTTGAGAGGAATGTGGCAAGGGAGGGTGGGAAAATGAGGAGACTTGCAGCGATGGATAAGGTCAAGACATTGAAAAGTGCCAATGGGGCCAGCTTGGTCTAAATGTTTCTCATGTTTTTCCCACAGTTGCCCCACATATTCAAAAGGCTGTTTGTGGACCCTAAAACTGAACCAAAAGGAGGGGATTTAGGACATTCATGTTTTTGTTGCAGTGGAACAAGAATAGAAAAAATTGAGCTGCCGCTTTACCTAGACTTCCCAGCCAGGAATTCTGAAAGAAAAGCTGTGAAATGTGACACTACAAGTAGTGGCATGTGATAGGCACTGGAGTGTAATCACAATCCTCTTTGAGTCTTGCAGGTGAGGAAATCCTGCTTTTCCGGGTAAAATAAAAGGATGTAGTTCTAAGTAGACTTCTCTGCATTATCCTGAGGTGTCTCTGAATCACAGGAAAGGGAAAAACGGAATAAAGAGGGGGCCTCGTGGCCAAGATGGAACTAGTCTGACGTCAGCTGTAGATCTCAGTAAAGAGACCACAACAGGGAATGTATAGATTACAGTACACTGTGCATGGTAAACGTACAGGGCTTCTCTGTCCAGGCTTTGAGATGAGCCAGATTTGCAGATAGAGCATGTGTGTTTTGTAGCCACCCCATTTACCTGCTGTGCTTGAAGAGAAGCCACTGACAGTGAAGACGTGGTGGATGGATGGTGCACTCTGGGGATTTCCAGCCCTAAGGCCTTCTTAGGTATTCAGTGCCAACTCAGGCAACAGTGTGACTGTCTGTTTCAGGGAGAGTACCTGAACAGAGGGGTTCAAGTGCACAGGTGTTGGCTGCCTTCCTGTGAGGTGCCCTACTACCTCATATAGTCTGTTGCTTATTCTGAAGGCTTCTTTCATATGAGAAGGATTTTGGCTGAGGTTTAGAAGCTGTCCCCACCCTAGGCTAGAAGGCATACCTGTAATTAGGAGAGAGACTACAGTGATCAGGGCTGTCTTTAAGAGTGTTGGGGGATTTCCTTCCCTTCCAGGGCTGGTTATTTGGCTAGATTCCCAGTCTACCCACACAATCTTCTTTAACCCGTTGATATACTTGCAGGGTAACAGAAAGAAAAAGGAACATGGCATCAGAAGATCGAGGTTCATGTCCAGATTCCACAACTTCTTGCCTGTATGGCCTCCCTTTTTGTCACTAATAAAGTCATGATACTTGTCCTTCCTTCTTCCTGAGATTCTTGTAAAAACAAAGTACAACAATGTAAATAAAAGGACTTGGACTTGCAAAGTGCCATTTTAGTTTGTCAGCCCCTTAGCTATGGGGAAGCCAGCTTAAGGCTCCCATTACAACTGTCACCCAGAGTGAGCTTGCCAAAGAGAGGTACCCTGCTGTGCTGTCACCCAGAACCCCCACTTGCTACTCAGAATCAACAAACATTAACATTGGCATATTTTAATAAACTACAAGTTTTCATGTAAAGTTGAAGACCCTTTGTTTATTTTAATTCTTGCCCAATCCCATTTCCTTCACTTCTTCTCCAGAGGCAACCACTATGATGAATTCCAGACCATGTTTTACACTTTACCGTGCCCATGCACCCACAGCCACCAGGGCCCAAGAGTGACCACCCCACCCCATCCCACCCCACATACCCTGGTAGTTTACAAAGGGAAGACTAATATGTTTTCCAGGGGCCCATAAAATATCATTGCCCTCCACCCCTGCAAATCCTGAGCTGCATGCAGATGGGGCAGGGGTGGGTGGAGAGACTGCTGGATACCTACTTTAAACCTGCATGGGGATTTGCCCTGATTCCTAAAAGGTGAGAGTTGCAGGTGCATCAAATGGACACCTTTATTGCTTTGAGAACCAGACAACTTTATTGCTAACAATGGTAAAACTGAAAGATAAAACTGAAGAGAACGTTCTGAAAGGGCAACATGCACGCCCCGCCTAGTGGCCCGAGCCAGGGAAGGGACTCCGTGGCTGTGGGGCCTATCTGGGCTCAGGTCTCTTTGACGCGGTCGCCCAGGGTGAGCTTGTCGAACAGGTACTCAGCCAGGCCGGCTTCCGGGGAACAAATCTTGCGCAGGTTGCTTACGTAGCCACCCAGCTCTTTGATGGCCTTGACTTGCTTGTGCAGGTAGTGGCTCTCCAGGAAGTGGCACAGCTGGGAGTCGCCCTTCTCCACGGCCAGCTGGTACAGCTTCAGCAGGCTCTGGTTGACGTTCTTCTCCAGGTCTAAGGCGGACTCCATGGCCACGAGCCCGCTCTCCCAGCCTTGGCGCTCTGGCTTCTTGATATCGTGAAGGCGGATGCTGCCACCGCGCAGGTTCTGCAGCCTCATCAGCTTCTGGGCATGCTCCATCTTGTAGTCCGACAGGCGCAGGAAGTAGCGGAAGAAATTCTCCAGGGCCACGTCGTCCTGGTTGAAGTAGAAGGCCATGGACAGGTACAGGTGGGAGGTGTAGAGCTCCAGCCTGATGTGGCTGTTGATGGCGGCCTCGCAGTTGGTGTCGTACTTCTGGCACACCTGCGACAGTTGGGCGGTGGCCATGGCGGGCAGCGCGAGTGCGGGCGAGCACACGGGCGAAGTCCGTGCGGTAGCGAGGGCAGCGGCTGAGGTGACAAGAAAGGCGGACGGTGAAAGGAGAGTGTGTGACGAAACCGGAAGTGGGCAGTGGCGACCGTTAGGGAGGAGCGCGCTGTGTCGGTGGGGGAAGGGGCGGGGAGGGGGGGGCGGGGACAGAGTTTCGGGGCAAGGGGGTGGGGGCACAAGCGCTGACTTCCGTCAGAAATCCCAGCCGCTTGGCGCTGAAATGTTTCCAGACCATGTTTTAAAAATAACTGCTCTAGGCCGGGCACGGTAGCTCACGCCTGTAATCCCAGCACTTTGGGAGGCTGGGGCGGGCGGATCACGAGGTCAGGAGATGGAGACCAACCTGGCCAACATGGTGAAACCCCGTCTCTACTAAAAATACAAAATTTAGCCGGGCATGCTGGCGTGCACCTGTAGTCCCAGGTACTTGGGAGGCTGAGGCAGGAGAATTGCTTGAACCCCAGAGGCGAAGGTTGCAGTGAGCTGGGATTGTGCCATTACATGCCAGCCTGGGCAACAGAGTGAGACTTGTCTCAAACAACAACAACAACAACAAACTGCACTATTGAGATACAATTCCTCTGCCATAAAATTCACCCTCTGAAACATTTCCATGGTTTTTAGTATATTCATGAAGTTGTGTAACTATCACCCCATCACCAAAAATCTAATTTCAGAACGTTTTCCTTATTCCAAAATGAAATCCCCTACCCATGAGTAGTTACTGCCCATCTCGCCTCCCTCACAGGCCCGACAACCACAAATGAAATCTCTGTAGAGATTTGCTTACTCTGGACATTTCAAATAAATCATACTAAATGCGGCCTTTATATGACCTCTTTCATTTAGTATAATGTCTTTAACTTTTATCTTTGTTGTCACTGAATTATATTCCATTGTATGGATATACCACATTTTATTTACTCATTCATCAGTTGATGGGCATTTGGGTTGTTTGCATTTTGTGACTATTATGACTAATGCAGCTATGAGAATTTTTATAATAGACATATGTTTTCAATTCCCTTGGGTATATACCTGCGACTAGAATTGCTGGGTCATATGTTAAGACTCTGTTTAACATTTTGAGGAACTGCTAGACTGTTTTCCAAAGTCCCCTCATCATTTTACATGCCCACTAACAATGTATGAAGGTTCCAACACTGTCACTGTCTTTGTTGTTGTTTTAGTGGATGTAAAGTGGTATCTCACTGTGGTTTTGATTTGCATTTCCGTAATGGCTATTGATGTTGAGCATCTTTTCATAGTCATTTGTATCTTCTTTGGAGAAAACTCTATTCAAGTCCTTTGCCCATTTTAAAATTGTACTTTTATTGTTGAGTTTTAAGAGCTCTGTATATATTATGTGTGCAAGTCCTTTTTCAGATATATGATTTGCAAATATTTTCTCTCGTTTTTTTTTTCGCTTTCTTAATGGTGTCCTTTGAAGCACAAAGTTCTTAATTATGTTCAATTTTTCTGTTTTTCTCTTGTCACTTGTGCTCTTAGTGTCCTATCTAAGAAACCATTGCCTAATTCAAGGTCATAAACATTTATGCCCAGGTTGTCTTTGAATAATTTTATAGTTTTAGCTTTTGCATTTAAGTTTCTAACTCATTTTGAGTTAATTTTTGTATATGATATGAGGTCATTGTCAAATTTCATTCCTTTCTGTGTGGATATCCAGTTGTCCTAGCACCATTTGTTGAGAAGACCATTCTTTCTCCTCTAGATGGTCTTGGCACACTTGTCAAAAATCAGTTGACCATAGATGTATGGGTTTATTTCTGGACTCCCAATTCTGTTCTGTCAATCTATGCGTCTAAACTGATGCTGGCACAACACTGGCTTGATTACTATAGCTTTGTAGTAAGTTTTGAAATTGGGAAATATAGTCATCCAACTCTGCTCTTCTGCAGAGATTGCTTTGGCTATTCTGGGTCCCTTGAATTTCCTATGAATTTTAGGATATGCTTGTCAATTTCGTTTTTTTTTTTTTTTTAAAGAAAAAAAAAGCCTACTGGGATTTTGTTAGGGATTGCATTAAACCTGTAAGTCATTTGTGGGAATATCGGTATCTTAATATTAACTCTTCTAGTCCATAAACATGGGATGTCTTTTAATTTATTTAGATCCAGGACGTTTAAAAATAAAGATTTTGATTTAGGCGGGGGCCCCAAATCAGAATTTCTAAACATCTCAGGTGATGCCAGACCACATTCTGAGTAGCAATGCTCTAAGAGGGAGGAGGCCTCTATCCCTTATCAAGGTTTAGAGATAAAGAGGACACATACATTGGACTCCACAAGCAAAAATGCCTGTTCTCACATCACAGACAATGCTTGTGCTATTTATTATACTAGATGTAGTTTTCTGTGGGAAAGGGAAGAGACCTTTCTCCTATCACAAAAAATTGTGAAAGACTTTAAAATCAGCAAAAACAATTTCCTGGATGTGTTTTTTAGAGTACCTTTCTGGTTTATCTCCACCTTTCATTGACTTTGAGTTATTTTCTAACTCTTCAGATTGTAGAAAACTAATAATAATGCAAACAATTCTTGTCCACAGAAATGCAAATAAATGTCTGGTGAAATGCAATTGATTTTTGATTTATTTTGCATCTATTGTACATTCCTTATTTCAATATTCCTTATTGCCTATATATGTATGGCTCTTTGAATTCTCCTTTGAGCCATTTGTAACATCTTACTGGTTTCCTCATTAATTAATAAGTTAAATAAAATGTTTCATGCATATATTTCATATTTATATGAGGGTCATGATTTTACTTTTTTCTTCTTAATTATTCTTTAGCACTCCCCATGTCCACCCCCACCTGACCAGGAACACAATTGAAGCCCAGGGAAGTTGACTTGGTAAAGTGAGCACTTTTATGGGTTGCTCACCTGAGATATGATTCCAGAAAATTGCTTAGGACCTAAAGGCATAGAATTCCTGACTGTGGAATTCTATGTGGACTATGGAAAGATAGCATTTCTGAGGAGAAGGAGGCAGGGAGTAGTCCAGGGTTGTAGGAGACCAATGAAAACTAGCAGAGGAAGTGGATATCCAGGGAGCAGGCCACAGAGATACCTCACCAGCAGAACACTGTAGCCACTGTGGGGCTGAGGCTGGCCTGATGCAAACTGGGGAGGATAGAGAAGTAGGGGTGACCAGTAAAGGTCTGTAGAAAACTGGAACCAGCTGAGAACCAGGGAAGTGATGAGAGTTTCCAGGCAGAGAATGTAGTTAACAGAGATTTGAGGGGTGGAAGGTTGACTGACTCAGATGGGAGTTTGACAGGCTGAGGTTCATGATCTGAGTAAAGTTAACCCTGGGAAGGAGGTAGGAACCTGAGCTTTTGGAGCCGGGATGAAGGATCCTCTCATCAGCACTTTTGTGCTCCCTGAATCATACCCCTGGAAGGGGTGTTCGGATCCACAGATACTAAGAGTGTGGAGTATCCAGGACTGGGCCATGGGCTTTATCTTCCAGAGAAGTTTCTTTCCAGCTGGTGATCAGATATAGGGAAGCACTAATGCATTATTCTTGGCCCTACTATGGGACAACTTTTTAGCACAAAGGCCGTAGGACAGTGGTGGCTCCTATTTGGTTGGACACTAATGAGAAGTCCAACACTCACACCCATACCATATTCTAAAAAAGAAAATGCTCTTTCCAGTCTCTAATTCCTTGCTGTTCTGATTTTGGGGGGAAAAAGAAGAATCACTATCCTGAGGAGCAAAGGAAAACCCTCAGAACTTAGACATGCCCATTGTATGTAAGTCGATGGCTGATATTCGTCAGTTAAATAGAAATTGTTTCTAAGGTTATAACTTTTCACTTCTATTCAGTGTGCTGGATAATCTCCATCTGCCTCTCTAAGACTGCTCTCTGCTTTTCTCCATCTTACTTGGCACACTGGGAGGGGGAGGTTGACCTGTATGTACTGCACCCCTAGGTCCCTTGTGCTGCCTGGCTTCTAGTTGCATTCAGCCAATGGGAGGCACTGGCGGATATGGGAGGGCAGGGGAGGAGTGAAGTTGAGGTATTTTTTCTCTTGGCTCCATCTCTTCAGGGCAGATAATTAAGAGGTGCCTTTATTTCCCTTTTATACATTTTGCTCCCTGGATGCAGTAGGACCATTCTCAGGATAGGCCTTCTGCAAACATTACTACGAAGAGCGGGTATTCTTTCAAGTTTAATGCACAGCCTAAGAAATTCATGGGGTCCCAGAAACCAGTGTGTAGCTGGAAGTTCCGTCAGGCCAGAGGATCAATGGAACTGAGGGGATAAATAAAGTACCCGACTTAGGATAGTTTTGGGCCAAAATAATAATGGCATAGGTGGGACTGCCACCCAAGATTCAGGCTCCAGCTTTCCAGCTTGTGGATTTCTTTTCTTTTCTTTTTTTTGAGACGGAGTCTTGCTCTGTCACCCAAGCTGGAGTGCAGTGGTGTGATCTCGGCTCACTGCAACCTCTGCCTCCCGGGTTCAAGCGATTCTCTTGCCTCGGCCTCCCGAGTAGCTGGGACTGCAGGCGCATGCCATCACGCCCGGCTAATTTTTTGTATTTTTATTAGAGACGGGTTTTCATCGTGTTAGCCAGGATGTCTTGATCTCCGCCCACCTCATGATCTGCCTGACCTTGTGATCCGCCCGCCTCGGACCCTCAAAGTGCTCTAGCTTGTTGATTTCTCTGGCCTTTGGATTCCGTCTCTCCTTAGGTGACTAGCGTTTTGATTACCTCTCATCTCATTAGTGGATTCATTAGAATGAGGATCAGATAAGATAAAGCAGGGAGAATAATTATCTACTTGTTAGTAACCATGTTCAAAAGTCTGGTTGTGGAAGATGTTGCCTTAATAAGGTTTGAGGAATATCTCAAGTAAAGCTTTATTTATTTCAAGTAAAGCTTTGTCCTTCTCTGCCTACCTTCTATTGCCCATGATTAAAGCTATCACAGAGTGTTCAGCACAGCACTGTGTCAGTGGGCCCAATCAATGTACACAAGAGATTATACATGCCGATTACTTAATTTGACACCTCTTAATTATTTGTTCCTGGGAAGGAAAAGATAACCCTCAATTTCAATTTCAGATAGCCAGAAGGATATTTTAAAAGTTTCCTTGGTTTATTTTCTTTTCTAAATAGAGGCTGAATAATCTGCATTATGTGACATTCAATTCCTTCATAGAGAACACTAGCCTGACTATAATAGGCAGCCTAAGCTAAGCTATGCTTCAGTAACAAATAAACACTAAAATCTGAATGGCTGAAGAAAATATTTCTTTTTTTTATTATACTTTGTTTTAGGTAACGTGTGCACAACATGCAGGTTTGTTACATATGTATACATGTGCCATGTTGGTGTGCTGCACCCATTAACTCATCATTTAGCATTAGGTATATCTCCTAATGCTATCCCTCCCCCTTCCCCCCACCCCACAACAGGCCCTGGTGTGTGATGTTCCCCTTCCTGTGTCCGTGTGTTTTCATTGTTCAGTTCCCACCTATGAGTGAGAACATGTGGTGTTTGGTTTTTTGTCCTTGCGGTAGTTTGCTGAGAATGATGGTTTCCAGCTTCATCCATGTCCCTACAAAGGACATCAACTCATTATTTTTTATGGCTGCATAGTATTCCATGGTGTATATGTGCCACATTTTCTTAATCCAGTCTATTGTTGTTGGACATTTGGGTTGGTTCCAAGTCTATGCTATTGTGAATAGTGCTGCAATAAACATACGTGTGCATGTGTCTTTATAGCAGCATGATTTATAATCCTTTGGGTATATACCCAGTAATGGGATGGCTGGGTCAAATGGTATTTCTAGTTCTAGATCCCTGAGGAATCGCCACACTGACTTCCACAATGGTTGAACTAGTTTCCAGTCCCACCAACAGTGTAAAAGTGTTCCTATTTCTCCACATCCTCTCCAGCACCTGTTGTTTCCTGACTTTTGAATGATCGCTATTCTAACTGGTGTGAGATGGTATCTCACTGTGGCTTTGATTTGCATTTCTCTGATGGCCAGTGATGATGAGCATTTTTTCATGTGTTTTTTGGCTGCATAAATGTCTTCTTTTGAGAAGTGTCTGTTCATGTCCTTCGCCCACTTTTTGATGGGGTTGTTTTTTTCTTGTAAATTTGTTTGAGTTCATTGTAGATTCTGGATATTAGCCCTTTGTCAGATGAGTAGGTTACAAAAATTTTCTCCCATTCTGTAGGTTGCCTGTTCACTCTGATGGTAGTTTCTTTTGCTGTGCAGAAGCTCTTTAGTTTAATTAGATCTCATTTGTCAATTTTGGTTTTTGTTGCCATTGCTTTTGGTGTTTTAGACATGAAGTCCTTGCCCATGCCTATGTCCTGAATGGTATTGCCTAGGTTTTCTTGTAGGATTTTAATGGTCTTAGGTCTAACATGTAAGTCTTTAATCCATCTTGAATTAATTTTTGTATAAGATGTAAGGAAGGGATCCAGTTTCAGCTTTCTACATATGGCTAGCCAGTTTTCCCAGCACCATTTATTAAATAGGGAATCCTTTCCCCATTTCTTGTTTTTGTCAGGTTTGTCAAAGATCAGATAGTTGTAGATATGCGGCATCATTTCTGAGGGCTCTGTTCTGTTCCATTGATCTATGTCTCTGTTGTGGTACCAGTACCATGCTGTTTTGGTTACTGTAGCCTTGTAGTATAGTTTGAAGTCAGGTAGCGTGATGCCTCCAGCTTTGTTCTTTTGGCTTAGGATTGACTTGGTGATGCGGGCTCTTTTTTGGTTCCATATGAACTTGAAAGTAGTTTTTTCCAATTCTGTGAAGAAAGTCATTGGTAGCTTGATGGGGATGGCATTGAATCTATAAATTACCTTGGGCAGTATGGCCATTTTCACGATATTGATTCTTCCAACCCATGAGCATGGAATGTTCTTCCATTTGTTTGTATCCTCTTTTATTTCATTGAGCAGTGGTTTGTAGTTCTCCTTGAAGAGGTCCTTCACATCCCTTGTAAGTTGGATTCCTAGGTATTTTATTCTCTTTGAAGCAATTGTGAATGGGAGTTCACTCATGATTTGGCTCTCTGTTTGTCTGTGATTGGTGTACAAGAATGCTTGTGATTTTTGTACATTGATTTTGTATCCTGAGACTTTGCTGAAGTTGCTAATCAGCTTAAGGAGATTTTGGGCTGAGATGATGGGGTTTTCTAGATATACAATCATGTCATCTGCAAACAGGGACAATTTGACTTCCCTTTTCCTAATTGAATACCCTTTATTTCCTTCTCCTGCCTGATTGCTCTGGCCAGAACTTCCAGCACTATGTTGAATAGGAGTGGTGAGAGAGGGCATCCCTGTCTTGTGCCAGTTTTCAAAGGGAATGCTTCCAGTGTTTGCCCATTCAGTATGATTTTGGCTATGGGTTTGTCGTAGATAGCTCTTATTATTTTGAGATACGTCCCATCAATACCTAATTTATTGAGAGTTTTTAGCATGAAGGGTTGTTGAATTTTGTCAAAGGCCTTTTCTGCATCTATTGAGATAATCATGTGGTTTTTGTCTTTGGTTCTTTTTATATGCTGGATTACATTTATTGATTTTCGTATGTTGAACCAGCCTTGCATCCCAGGGATGAAGCCCACTTGATCATGGTGGATAAGCTTTTTGATATGCTGCTGGATTCGGTTTGCCAGTATTTTATTGAGGATTTTTGCATCGATGTTCATCAAGGATATTGGTCTGAAATTCTCTTTTTTGGTTATGTCTCTGCCAGGCTTTGGTATCAGGACGATGCTGGCCTCATAAAATGTGTTAGGGAGGATTCCCTCTTTTTCTATCGATTGGAATAGTTTCAGAAGGAATGGTACCAGTTCCTCCTTGTACCTCTGTTAAAATTCGGCTGTGAATCCATCTGGTCCTGGACTCTTTTTGGTTGGTAAGCTATTGATTATTGCCACAATTTCAGAGCTTGTTATTGGTCTATTCAGAGATTCAACTTCTTCCTGGTTTAGTCTTGGGAGGGTGTATTTGTCGAGGAATTTATCCATTTCTTCTAGATTTTCTAGTTTATTTGCGTAGAGGTGTTTGTAGTATTCTCTGATGGTAGTTTGTATTTCTGTGGGATCGGTGGTGATATCCCCTTTTTCATTTTTTATTGCATCTATTTGATTCTTCTCTCTTTTTTTCTTTATTAGTCTTGCTAGCAGTCTATCAATTTTGTTGATCTTTTCAAAAAACCAGCTCCTGGATTCATTAATTTTTTGAAGGGTTTTTTGTGTCTCTATTTCCTTCAGTTCTGCTCTGATTTTAGTTATTTCTAGCATTCTGCTAGCTTTTGAATGTGTTTGCTCTTGCTTTTCTAGTTCTTTTAATTGTGATGTTAGGGTGTCAATTTTGGATCTTTCCTGCTTTCTCTTGTGGGCATTTAGTGCTATAAATTTCCCTCTACGCACTGCTTTGAATGTGTCCCAGAGATTCTGGTATGTTGTGTCTTTGTTCTCATTGGTTTCAAAGAACATCTTTATTTCTGCCTTCATTTCGTTATGTACCCAATAGTCATTCAGGAGCAGGTTGTTCAGGTTCCATGTAGTTGAGCAGTTTTGAGTGAGTTTCTTAATCCTGAGTTCTAGTTTGATTGCACTGTGGTCTGAGAGACAGTTTGTTATAATTTCTGTTCTTTTACATTTGCTGAGGAGTGCTTTACTTCCAACTATGTGGTCAATTTTGGAATAGGTGTGGTGTGGTTCTGAAAAGAATGTATATTCTGTTGAATTGGGGTGGAGAGTTCTATAGATGTCTGTTAGGTCAGCTTGGTGCAGAGCTGAGTTCAATTCCTGGATGTCCTTTTTAACTTTCTGTCTCATTGATCTGTCTAATGTTGACAGTGGGGTGTTAATGTCTCCCATTATTATTGTGTGGGAGTCTAAGTCTCTTTGTAGGTCTCTAAGGACTTGCTTTATGAATCTGGGTGCTCCTGTATTGGGTGCATAGATATTTAGGATAGTTAGCTCTTCTTGTTGAATTGATCCCTTTACCATTATGTTATGGCCTTCTTTGTCTCTTTTGATCTTTGTTGGTTTAAAGTCTGTTTTATCAGAGACTAGGATTGCAACCCCTGCCTTTTTTTGTTTTCCATTTGCTTGGTAGATCTTCCTCCATCCCTTTATTTTGAGTCTATGTGTGTCTCTGCACGTGAGATGGGTTTCCTGAATACAGCACACTGATGGGTCTTGACTTTATTCAGTTTGCCAGTCTGTGTCTTTTAATTGGAGCATTTAGCCCATTTACATTTAAGGTTAATATTGTTATGTGTGAATTTGATCCTTTCATTATGATGTTAGCTGGTTATTTTGCTCGTTAGTTGATACAGTTTCTTCCTATCCTCGATGGTCTTTACCATTTGGCATGTTTTTGCAGTGGCTGGTACTGGTTGTCCCTTTCCATGTTTAGTGCTTCCTTCAGGAGCTCTTTTAGGGCAGGCCTGGTGGTGACAAAATCTCTCAGCATTTGCTTGTCTGTAAAGTATTTTATTTCTCCTTCACTTATGAAGCTTAGTTTGGCTGGATATGAAATTCTGGGTTGAAAAATTCTTTTCTTTAAGAATGTTGAATATTGGCCCCCACTCTCTTCTGGCTTGTAGAGTTTCTGCCAAGAGATCCCCTGTTAGTCTGATGGGCTTCCCTTTGTGGGTAACCCGACCTTTCTCTCTGTCTGCCCTTAACATTTTTTCCTTCATTTCAACTTTGGTGAATCTGACAATTATGTGTCTTGGAGTTGCTCTTCTCTAGGAGTATCTTTGTGGCGTTCTCTGTATTTCCTGAATCTGAATGTTGGCCTGCCTTGCTAGACTGGGGAAGTTCTCCTAGGTAATATCCTGCAGAGTGTTTTCCAACTTGGTTCCATTCTCCCCGTCACTTTCAGGTACACCAATCAGACGTAGATTTGGTCTTTTCACATAGTCCCATATTTCTTGGAGGCTTTGTTCGTTTCTTTGTATTCTTTTTTCTCTAAACTTCTCTTCTCGCTTCATTTCATTCATTTCATCTTCCGTCACTGATACCCTTTCTTCTAGTTGATCGAATCGGCTACTGAGGCTTGTGCATTCATCACATAGTTCTTGTGCTGTGGTTTTCCGCTCCATAAGGTCCTTTAAGGACTTCTCTGCATTGGTTATTCCAGTTATCCATTCGTTTAATTTTTTTTCAAGGTTTTTAACTTCTTTGCCATGGGTTTGAACTTCCTTCTTTAGCTCGGAGTAGTTTGATCGTCTGAAGCCTTCTTCTCTCAACTCGTCGAAGTCATTCCCCATCCAGCTTTGTTCTGTTGCTGGTGAGGAACTGCGTTCCTTTGGAGGAGGAGAGGTGCTCTGATTTTTAGAGTTTCCAGTTTTTCTGCTCTGTTTTTCCCCCATCTTTATGGTTTTATCTACTTTGGTCTTTGATGATGGTGACATACAGATGGGGTTTTGGTGTGGATATCCTATCTGTTTGTTAGTTTTCCTTCTAACAGTCAGGACCTTCAGCTGCAGATCTGTTCGAGTTTGCTAGAGGTCCACTCCAGACCCTGTTTGCCTGGGTATCAGCAGCAGAGGCTGCAGAACAGCGGATATTGGTGAACAGCAAATGTTGATGCTTGATCATTCCTCTGGAAGTTTTGTCTCAGAGGAGTACCCGGCCGTGTGAGGTGTCAGTCTGCCCCTACTGGGGGGTGCCTCCCAGTTAGGCTACTCGGGAATCAGGGACCCACTTGAGGAGGCAGTCTGTCTGTTCTCAGATCTCAAACGGCGTGCTGAGAGAACCACTACTCTCTTCAAAGTTGTCAGGCAGGGACATTTAAGTCTGCAGGGGTTTCTGCTGCCTTTTGTTTGGCTGTGCCCTGCCCCCAGAAGTGGAGTCTACAGAGGCAGGCAGGCCTCCTTGAGCTGTGGTGGGCACCACCCAGTTCGAGCTTCCCTGCCACTTTGTTTTCCTACTCAACCCTCGGCAATGGTGGGCGCCCCTCCCCCAGCCTTGCTGCCGCCTTGCAGTTTGATCTCAGACTGCTGTGCCAGCAATGAGCGAGGCTCCGTGGGCATAGGACCCTCTGAACCAGTCGCAGGATATAATCTCCTGGTGTGCCGTTTGCTAAGACCGTTGGAAAAGCACAGTATTAGGGTGGGAGTGACCTGATTTTCCCGGTGCCATCTGTCACCCCTTTATTTGACTAGGAAAAGGAATTCCCTGACCCCTTGCGCTTCCTGGGTGAGGCGATGCCTTGCCCTGCTTTGGCTCATGCTCGGTGCACTGCACCCACTGTCCTGCACCCACTGTCCGACACTCCCCAGTGAGATGAACCCGGTACCTCAGTTGGAAATGCAGAAATCACCCGTCTTCTGTGTCGCTCATGCTGGGAGCTGTAGACTGGAGCTGTTCCTATTCGGCCATCTTGGCTCCACCCCGCCCAAGAAAATATTTCTTGCTTATATCACAGTCTGAAGCAACTAAAATGACTCTCTTTAATGGTTGTCCACCAATGGCTAACTTATAGATCCAGGCTAAAATTCCATCCAGCAGTTCTGCCGTCTCAGAATTCTTTACTTCCAACTGCACAGAAGAGAAAGAGGAAACATGGAAACCTTTCTCTTGCTCTTTACTGCCTTGGACCAGAAGTCATATGCACTTCAGCTCAAACCACCTTCAAGGGAGGCTGGGAAATGTAGGAGAAACGTGATATTTGTTGAATAATAAAATCTCTGCCATGCATGTTTTACCCATTTATCCTAGTTTTTTTTAAGTTGTTTAGAACCCACATTTTGGGGGGGTATTATTAAAAAGTGTTCCCCCTTTCTCTGCTGGGGAACACTTATACACTGTTAGTGGAAATGTAAATTAGTTCAGCCACTGTGGAAACAGCTTGGAGACTTCTCAAATAACTTAAAACAGAACTACCATTCAACCCAGTAATCCCATTACTGGGTATATAGCCAAAGGAAAAGAAGTCATTCTACCAAAAAGACATGTGCACTTGTATATTCATCACTGTGCTATTCACAACAGCAAAGGTATGGATTCAACCTAGATGCCCATCAACAATGGATTGGATAAAGAAAATGTGATACATATACATGTTGTATCACAGGCGTAAAAAAGAAGGAAATCATGTCCTTTGAATTACATGGATGCAGCTGGAGGCCATCCTTCTAAGTGAATTAACACAGGAACAGAAAACCAAATGCTACATGTTCTCACTTATAAGTGGGAGCTAAAGATTGAGCACACAAGGACACAAAGATGAGAACAATAGACACCGGGGCCTACTGGAGGGGAGGGTGAGAGGTGGGCAAGGGTTGAAAAACTATCTAGTACTGTGCTCACTACCTGGGTGATGGATCATTCATACACGAAACCCCAGTGGCATGCAGTTTACCCATATAGGTTTGTACCTGCAGGTGTACTCCCCGAACCTAAAAGTCCAAAAGAAAAAAATAAATTTATTGGAAATTTAAACAGCAACAACAAAAAGAACTCATATTTTTGACTACTGTTGTTTAGTTACTAGAGTGTGCATATAGCAAGGCTTCTTTTGAAAACAAAATTTCACAATTTTTATTTTGTGTGTGGCAACGTACTACGTAATGCAGCTTGTGTGGTCCCATCTCCACATAATTGCTTCTGGTATTCCGCCTTGGCCATGTTTATCTTCCATGTTTATTCTAGATCCCAGCTTGCCATTTAGACTCAGAACAAACCCTGTCTTCTACCTGATACCTCTCTGTCTAAAGTGAACTCAGCCTCCTCTAAAGATCTAAAGGGATTAGTGCCCACACAACTAGCACGGCAATCAATCATGGACTGCCCAGTGATGCCTTGACTGTAATTGCCTTGAACAATTAATCTTCTCCTTTTCTGTTGTGTCTCTTTAGTGCAATATTGTCCCCCACCCATAAGCTCATGGGTGGGAAACTCCCTTTCCTCAACTCCACAGCAATCAACTAGACAGATTAGCACAGAATAAATGCTCAAAACCTATGGGCTGATTTGATCTGATTTAATTAGGTTCATAGAGTCAGCAAACATCTGGAGAAACATCAGTGCTAAGTACATCAGCAAACATCAGTACTAAGCATCTAAGTACTATGTTCCAGGATTTGTGCTAAGAATTGTGGATAAAGAGATGATTAAAACATAGTGCCAATCCTCAAGACTCTTCCAGAATTTTAGGGGTAACCTGAATAAAAACCAACATGGTGTAGTAGCTAACCTTCAAAGATCACCCAGCAGTTCCGCCCCTCCCCTTTTGAGCATGCTATTCCTCATCTAGAGTTGGCACTTATATTGTCCACCAGTGACCGCCTTGCCAATAGAATGTGGAGGAAGTGGCATTCTGTGACTTTCAAGAGAATGGGCAGCTTTTTCTTCCTTCCTCTTAGAGGTTTTACTCTTGGGATGCCCCCCTACCCCGAATCTAGTCACCATGTTGTGAGAAGTTCTAACCAGATGAAGTGGCAACAAGAAGGAGAAACAAGGCTGAGTTCCTAGACAGCAGCCAATACCAACTGCTGGCCATGGCAGTAAGCTGTTTTGGCTATTCCAGATGACTGCAGCCCTGTTGACATCACAAAGAGAATAACCACTGATAGGAAGCCAGTTCATATACAGAATTATGACCAATAATAAAATGGTTTTTGTTTTAAACTGAGGGGGTTGCTATGCTGCAAAAGATAACTGAAGTACAGGGTCAGAAAGTTTTATCAGTACAATGGGTCCACAAAGGAAGCAAAAGGATGAGGAAAGCTCAGGAGTGCCCTCATAGGGGTGACATTTGAGCTTATGAGTAGAAATTCCCCAGGCAGAACTTGAAAGAAAGGAGTTTCCAGTTTTTTGTGATTCCACGCAAGGAAAGGCACGGAGGTATAAAACTATTATGCATGTACAGAGTATGACAGGCAGTTTGTGATGGATGACATGTAAATAAAGGGGGAGCTACAGGTATCTTGAGAGAAATCAGAAAACCTAGAAGCCTGGCCTTGGGATTTATTCTTTATCCAGTGGGGTGCTTGGGTCTTTTAAAGCAGAGGAGTGTCAAAATCAGATGTTTTCTCTCAGACAGATTACTTTGGAATGAATGACTGGGTAGACTGGAGGGGTGTGGGACTGCAGAGAAAAAGAACAGCCAGGAGACTTTCATAATGAACGAGGTTGGGAAGATGAGGTATGTGGAGTAGGCAGTGAGTGACATGGGAAATGGAGAGGAGAGATGGGATGCAAATGGCATTAAGGTGGACAGCTGAAAGAATTTGAATATGGTTGTGGGTAATGAAAGAAAGAAGAATCTAGGACTCCCAGATTTCAGGCTTTGGTTCACCATCCTTGGAGACTGGCAATGCAGGAGGCCAAGCAGGCCAGAGGAAGAAGATAATGACTTGGGATTCAATCAAGCCCTTGAGTTCTGAGTCATCCAAGAGAAGATGCTCTTTAAAAAAGTGACTTGTGATTCAGAGTTCAGGAGAAAGGGCTCAATTAAAATGATAACTTTAAGAAAGGTGTCCAGAACCTGTGGAAAAATGAAGCCCCTTTGTAGGCATTTATTCTGTTAACGAGTAGTATTTTAGAGAAAAACATGTCTGAAAGATATCATGTTTGTAGGCAGGACCCTGGAGAGATGATGTAACCAGTAAGAGGTGGTGTTAGGACTTATTTTTCCATTAGTAGTAATAGGTTATAGAGAGCTAGAGACAACCTTGTCCATGCTTCTTTATGGCTAATATGACAGAATTTGTCTTGTGATCACAATTTGGGTGTAGTTCGTGGCTAAAAAAGGTTTTCTCTGCATGAAGCTAACTGACCCACCTGGGCTTAAGCTCAGTCTTAGCTTTGTTAGGTCCACTCTCCAAGCACCTGAGCAATCTCCTGGCATAAGGCTGCATAATATGCCAGTCATTTTCAATGGGATGAGGTATCTGAAGATTAGGAGAAATGGGAAATTACTTTGATTTTTCTGAAAGCTCATCATGATTAGGTGATTCCAAAGAATCCAACTTTGTACCACATATTACTTAATTACTTGATTATTTTGAAGACAAATGGAATACTTTGAGGCAGGTTTCGGAAGCGCTGTAATAAAGAGTATTACAGGCTTTCTGTGTTGTGTTGACAGAGAGTTGTTTATATTCATCACTATGTACATGAAGAGCTTGATTTGACCTCATCAGGTAATTTGTTGGAGATCTGCGTGCATGCTATAAATGGAGTTTTACTACTTTTAATGGACCCTGAGCAGAGCTGAGTGGGCATTTGATTGGAATCTTGACCAGCCTGTTTATTCTCTTGCTTTCTATTTATGTACAGTCACTTTCTTCTGGAACAATACCCAATCATGTCATTAATTTGCTTATTTTTTAGTCTTCTGGCTCTGCCTGTCACATACAGGAATATTTGCGCTTAATTTGATTATTTAATAGGGTTCTATTTCCCCAAATGTCCTGGCTTACTTACAAATAAAAACAGAAATGATTTCTGAAAGCCATAGTCTCCAGGCCATGGAGTGCTCAGGCACATTTTAGAACCACCAGTGCTGGAGTTTGTCTGTTCTCCTCATTCCAGTCCAGTGGAGAGGCATTTTATCTATCAGAATGGGCTACAGCATGCTTCAGTTACAAATACATAAGCCTCCTGCACCCCCGCCGCCCCCCACTGCACCAATCTCAGTGTCTGAACCCAATAAGGGCTTAATTCTTGCTCAAGACCAGGAATAGGGCAAGGCAAATGAAGTGCCTAGGATTCAAAATTTCAGGAGGCACCAGGGTCATGGAGTGCAGGTCTTGCTTATACTGGGTGGCCAATGTGCATCAATAAGAAGCTCTGTTAATTGCCACACAGGGATCCAAACTGATAAGGCTTCATCTCAACACACACTTTGTGATCACTGAAGCAGTGGGAAATGTAGCAAATTGCTCACTGGCTCTTTAAGCTTCCACTGGAAAGTGATGTGTATCATTTCTGATCACATTTCATTGGCCAAAGAAAATCCACTGGTTTGACATCAAGGGCAACAGAGAAATACCACCTTACGACTTGCCTGGAAAGTGGCAAGCAGAAAGTATTTGGTGAACACTCTGAATGATTTGTATAGTTATGTTTCCTATATTCTCTGGCACAGAGTTCCGTGGAGCACTGAGCCCACAGTACTGTGCCCATAGCTCTGACAACTTGCAACTTCAGGTCTTCGAATAACGTCTTTGTTTGACATCGCTTGATTATAACCTCAATAAGAAAAAAAAAATCACTTCCCAGCTGGGTCCAATGCCTGTGTGGAGTTTGCATGTTCTCTCTAGTCTGCGTGGGTTTTCTCTGAGTACTGTGGTTTCCTCCCACATCTCAAAGTTGTGCACGTCAGGTTCATTGGCAAGTCTACATGGTCCCAATGTGAGTGAGTGTGAGTGTGCCCTGCAATGGAATGGCATCCTGGCCAGGTTCTTGCCTTGCTCCCTGAGCTGCCTGGATAGACTCTGGCCACCTATGACCCTAAACTGGAATCATTGGGTAAATAGTCTTACCTGTTTTATTGAATCTTTCTTAAACATATGTATGGTTCACATGTATTCCAAGGTTTAATATTAGAAGTGTCTTGGTCTTTATTTAGAAGTTTGATGATGTTTTGTGATCAGAAATATGCCATAGGAACTTAACTCTTTTTTTTTTTTTTTTCTGAGACTGAGTCTCACTCTGTCGCCCAGGCTGGAGTGCAGTGGTGCTATCTTGGGTCACTGCAACTTCCGCCTCCTGGGTTCAAGCAATTCTTGTGCCTCAGCCCCCTGAGCAGCTGGGACTACAGGCGCGTGCCATGACACTCGGCTAATTTTTGTATTTTTGGTAGAGACAGGATTTCATCATGTTGGCTGGGCTGGTCTCGAACTCCTGACCTCAAGTAATCCACCTGCCTCAGCCTCCCAAAGTGCTGGGATTACAGGCGTGAGCCACCATCCCCTGCCTTAACTCTTGCTTATATCAATTAGCTTATGGAAAAATTGGTTTCCTTAGGCATTGTTTTGCATAAACTTGCAGTTTCCAAGAAATTGTTGGCGATGTTAGTGAGGTCATACTGTAAAATGAATTCTGGCAATAGGTCGCTGGTAGATTATAACTACTTATAGGTGCACAAGGAGGCTTGTTAGGTGGATGGGCTATGCCCCTTAACATCATCTGCTCAGCTGAGAAAGAGCTTTCACAATGTACTAAGACAATAACATCCCTAAGGTGAAGCTTTCCTCCCAGGGTGCTGAAAGCTTTGCCGTATGCAGCGGCTGTGGTTACCAAGGCTTGTAAAATCTCAGCTGAAGAAAGAGCACCACTCCTCTTTCTTTACTTCTTAATTTCTCTAGTGCTCTTTTCCACTATTTTTTAACTCCAGGAAGCTTTGGAATATATTCTGCAAAGAAGATGCTATCCAAAATAGAGTTGATCTGTGTCATCACTGAAATTGTCAATGGGCATTCTTTATTGTTAGTTGCGTACTCCATAAATAGCTAGATAAAAAGGACAAAATATAAAAAGAAAAGGCAAAAGCAGTGGGTTCTTGCCTTTGATTATTATTATTATTTTTTGCTTCTTTAAATGTAAAGCAAAGCATATTTGTGAAATGATTTAAAAATAAGAACAGTCTTGTATTTTTTAGGAAACTGTTTTTAAGGATTTCTTCACACTTAACCAGTTCTCATCAAATATCTCTGTCTCTCCGATTTGGCACACCCATTTTACAGATGAGGACTCTAGAACACTGGCTGGTTAAGAGATTTGATTACAGTCGTGAGGTGACTGTATTTTGGGTGTGACTGGTATTTTGAGGGTCAAGTAATACCACAGTATTGTGGTTTCTACCTTGGCCTTTAGCTTTTCCTGTGGTAATAAACCTGTGGATTTTATTTCAGCAGGGATTTACAAGTTGTTTTTTGGTATTATAAATAATGCTCTGAAATTGAGATTTTTCAGTCAAGTTCTGTCTGGTTATTTATTAGTTACATATCATATATTTGGTTGAATATTTGTATTGAGATTTAGAGAGGAGGGAGTTTAAGATGGAAGGTATCTCAGTCCTACTGAATATGGAATCATATCAGTTTTCCATAAAGCCCTTTGTTTGTGGATTGTTAAGAACATGCTGATCCAGAGTGAGCAGCAGTTGAGTATGTCTTCAGATCTGGACCCGTATGCAGGTTGAATGGGAAGACTTTGGGCTGACATTTTCTTTTACTTCCAATTTCCTGGCTCCATGGATTTTGAAGGTAAAGATTGAATGTATCATCAACAAGACTACATTTTAGCTTTGTAATGACTAAAACACAGTGCCAAGTATTGGTGAGGATATTGAGAGGATATAAAATAGTATAATCACTTTGAAAAGTTAAGAATAGGTTCACCATGGACCTATCCTATGACCCAGAAATTCTACTTTGAAGTATGCGGAGTGTGAAATGGAACACATGTACACATAAAGAACTGATAAGAATGTTTGGCCTGGTGCGGTGGCTCACACCTGTAATCCTAGCACTCTGGGAGTCTGAGGCGGGTAGATTGCCTGAGCTCAGGAGTTCCAGACCACCCTGGGCAACATGGTAAAACCCCATCTCTACTAAAATACAACAACATAGCCCAATGTGGTGGCAGGCGCTTGTAGTCCCAGCTACTCAGGAGGCTGAGGCATGAGAATTGCTTGAACCCAGGAGATGGAGGTTGCAGTGAGCTGAGATCACACCACTGCACTCCAGCCTGGATGACAGAGTGAGACTCTAACACAAAAACAAAACAAAACAAAACAAAAACAAGAATGTTCATGGCAGCTCCATTCATAATAGCCCCAATCTAGAAGTAACCCAAATGTTCATCAACAGTTGAATGGTTAAACAACTTTTGAAATAGTCATACAATTAAATACTACTCAGCAATAAAAAGGAATGAGCCACTGATACACTCCACAACAGGTATAAATCTTTAAAACATTGTATTGAGTGAAAGAAGCCTAAGACACACACACAAAGTACTGTATGATTCCATTTATATGAAGTTCAAGAACTGGCAAACCCAAGCCATGGTGATAGAAGTCAGAAAGTGATTACCTCTGACAGGTGTATTGACTAGAAACAGGTACAAGGAAACTTCCTAGGATAATGGAAATATTCTATAACCTGATTGGAATGGTGGCATGGGAAGCTGTATACTTACATCTGTGCTTTGATGGTATGTGAATTATACTTAAAAAATACAAAATGAATTTAAGACCTCAGACTTTACAGGACCCTGATCTAACACACATTTTCCCCAAGTGTTCTTACTTATTTTTTTTCAGAGAATATTGAATGAATACATCGTCTCCCTTGATCAGTTGATTCAGAGGAAATCATTCCTAATTGTCCCAACTTTACTTTCTTCAAGGGAGAATACAAGAGCTACAGTGGAGTCTGAATCTCTCACCACATGGGGTTGGCCATCCTTTCCTTAGCTTATCTCCAGTTAACAGCTCAGGGTCACAATAGTGACAGGAGACAATTACACAAAAGCTCCCTCTTTGTCTACATAGGATCAATAGCAATACACAATGCCTTGAAAGATTAAAGCCAAACACCTGGTCATCCAGGTGATGAAAATGGCATACACTACCTGCTATTCATCTTCAATGAGTCAGCATGGTTCTTTCAGGTGAAAGGAACTGCATCAGATATGGGCAAAGCTATGGTGACTGCAGAGGTAGATGTTCAGAAAGGAACAGAGGGGAAGGAAGAGTGACAAATATACTCCCTGTTTATGCCACAAAGGTTGACATTACAAGCTTGAAGTGGCACTGTGTTTGCATCTACTCTATACCTACTGGGATATGAAAATGACAATATGATGAAGAAGGAAAAATCCCACCATTGTCTGATTTACTGTCTTGGAACTTGGAGTGCTGTGAAGGTTTATGTCTTTTTCTTTTTTCTTTTGGTCCCTCATGCTTTCTAATATTTTGAAAATGAACAATCACTGTTATAATGTGTTCTTCATTTATATAATGTTAAGTATTTACATTTTTATATGGTTATAACTGTGAATGGAATACATTTTAAAAAGGTGGATGTTATAGGTGCTAAAAAGAAGTCTATGCAGTTATTGAAAACTAAATGAAAAAATGAACCTATTATGAGTACATAGACCATCTTTCCCTTGACTGTTAGAGCAAGTCTTTTCTTAAAAGCAGTGGATTTTAATGTGGCATGCATATTGGGGCTTGTCCTCTTGGAATGATCACTTATCCACCAAGCTGAGAAATTCCAAGCAACTACATGGAAGACAACAAAAGTCCCTGGTCAACAGCCAGCCTCAACTTGCCAATTATATTAATGAGGTCATTTTGGAAGGGGATCCTCCAATCCTAAATTGAGCCTCCCCAGCTGATTCCACATGGAACAGAGATGATCTGTCCACATCAAGACTGGCCGAAATTGCAGATTTGTGAGCAAATGTATGATTTTTTTTTTTTTTTTTTTTTTTTTCGCTAATGTGTGATTGTTAAGTCATTAAGTTTTGGGATGGTTTGTTACATATGATTGAAACAGTTCCTCAAACTATTTTCTATGTGTATTTTATCTAGGTGTCTGTCACTACCTAAATTTAAGTTGGCATATAGATTTTAACTCTGTTTAGTAGTTCAGGAACTCTGTTGAGGAAGATTCTGAGACTGCAGCCTAGTTTAGTAGAAAAGCATGCATGTCCTTCATTTAATTTATTCACCACACAGCAGCCAGGGTGATCTTTTAAAAAATCAATCTGATTGTGTGACTACACTGCTGAAATTCTCCAGGGGCTTTCCAATGCAGTTAGAATGAAAACCAACCTCCTTATTGTCATTTGAAAAGCTCTCTATTCTCTGGCCTTTGCTTGATTCCCCTTCAGTCTCATTCCATGCCACTCTCTCACTCAGCCACTCACACAGTCCAACTTCACAAGTTGTGTTTCAATTCCCTGAACATGCCACGCCAACTCCCACCTTTGCATCTTTTTGTCTGTATTAGATATTCTCCCTTCCTGGAATGATCTTTATTGGACTGACTTCTTATCATTCAGATCCCAGTTTATCTCCTCAGAGAGACTCCCCGGACTAGGCGAATCAGTCAGCTGTTACTATAATATTGTTTCATAACAAACGACCTCACAATTCAGTGGCTTAAAACAGCAAGTATTTATTCCGATCTTCATAGGCCTGTGGGGTGATTGGGGCAGCCTTGCTCTATGTCGCAGTTTTGGGTCTGCATTGCCTCCTAAATGGGCAAATGAAAACCCTCAATCCTATTAAGGCCTGAACTAAGAATTCACACACTGTCTGTCTCCCACTCCCATTGAGATGGGAGAGTTCCCTTGACCCCTTCCTGGGGCTTAGACAGGGCTGTGGCTCCTTTACTCCTCTGCTGCACTCAAACCCCTTGTGGGAGGGGGAGCACGCAGGTGAACTGGTGCAGGAGCCGGGGCAAGTGCCTTTGGGTGCTGGCACGATCCCTGTACTGGCCTGTGGCAGCGTTTAGGGGTTGCCTGTGACCTCTGGAGCCCCAGAGGGCATGTGTTACAAACAATGCTCTTTTAGCTTTGCCATCTATGGATGGCTTAAGTGCTAAACAGCTCAGTGAAAAGTCATCGTGACAGTCTTTTTGGGTTCCTGCACCCAGCGTGTCCCGAATTCTTGTCTGGCATCCAAGAAGAATCAGGTCACATGAAGTGATTGAAGGGTAGTGTATGTGGAGGATTTTATTGAGCAATGGAAGTGGCTCTCAGTGGGATGTGGAGCTGGAAAGGAGATGATGTGGGAAGATAATCTTTCCCTGGAGTTTGGTTGTCCCCAGCCAGACTCCTCTCTGACAGTAGTCTCTGATGTCCAGCTGCCTCGTCTCCTCTCAATGTTCAGACGCTTCTGCTCTTCTCTCCTTCTCGGTGCGCTGCTCTGCTCCTCTGCCAGTGGAGCTTGCGGTTTTTATGGGCACAGGATAGGGAGCGTGGCGGGCAGGGTGGTTTTGGAAAAGGCAACATTCTGGTGGGAAAACAGGAATGCATGTTCTCATTTAGGACCATGGGTCCAGGCTTGAGGGTGGTTCCCTCACCAGGGACCCCTCCCTTTTCTACCCAGTATTTCCCTGCCACCATTATCCAAGTCAATTTACACAGTCAACATGAATGTGGAGGAAAAACACTCATCCTGTGGAGGGGAAGATTGTTGAACAATAATCTACTTTACCACACCACTCCATCGAAAACCGCCGTACCATCAGTCCTTTATCTTTATTTCACCCAACTTTAATTCTTTGAAAATAATTAATCACTCTCTGATATTTTATGTTTATTATGTTTATTGTGTTTCCCCTTGTTATAATATGTGTTGTATATATGCAGAGGTGTTATTTGTCTTCTTCTGTTCCATATTTCCAGCACATGGAATAGTTTCTGGCTGAGATGAGATGCCCGACAAGAACAAATATTTGTTGCAGAAATTAGTACAGGGAGAAGCAACAGGAAAGCTGCTTATTTTCTCACTCCAAACTACACAAATATTTTGATCTTTTTAACCAATGTTTTTTCTTGCTATAACTTGTCCGTCTTTTCCAGTATTGTCTTCCAGTAATGTAAGAGACATAAAAGCTTTGACTCTGTTTGAATTGGGTTCCCCCAGAAGTCAACCTTGGGTCAAGGATTAAGGTACATTCAGTTTATTTGGGTGCAAGGATGTGGGCAGGGGAGTGGAGAAGTGATACAAGGAAAGAAAGGCAGCCCATCAATAGGTTCATTATTGGGCCAGCTACTTTACTAGGCCAGTTACCATTAGCTAGAACTAGAATTTAATCCTACCGGTATTAACAATTCACTGTACAATTATCATGGCAAAGGGGCAAGGGAGCTGGGCATTTATTCCCTCATGCTTTTTGATCATTAAGGGCTGCCCAGGGGAGGGAGGGTAAAGAAGACGGGTGGAAGCTGTTAGCTCCTAGGCACTTCCACTCAGCTTGTATGGTGATGTGGGGTTTGGCAGCCCCAAGTTAGGCTTTTGATGAAAATGCAGGTGTTAGCCATTGGAAGTCAGGCTGGGTGCAATAAAATGTTAAGGAAATCATAGGGGATATGATTAGAGCAAACTCTGACTAGCTTTTTCTAAAAATAGGTTTTATTGAGATATAACTGACATATAGCAAACTGTACATATCATACATATGATAAGTTTTAACATGTATGTAACCATTAAAACCATCACCATGGCTGGGCACAGTGGCTCGTACCTGTAATCCCAGAACTTTGGGAGGCCGAGGTGGGCAGATCACCTGAGGTCAGGAGTTTGAGAGCATCCTGGCCAACATGGTGAAACACCGTCTCTACTAAAAATACAAAAATTAGCCAGGTGTGGTAGCACATGCCTGTAGTCCCAGCTACTTGGGAGGCTGAGGCAGGAGAATTGCTTGAAGCCAGGAGGTGGAGGTTGCAGTGAGTCGAGATCGCACCACTGCACTCCAGCCTGGGTGACAGAGTGAGACTCCTCAAAAAAAGAAAAATAAAACCATCACTACAATCAAGATAATGAACATAGCCATTCCCTCTGACAGTTTTCTCCTGCCTCATTATAATCCCTCCCTTTGGCACCTTCCCATTCCTAAAAAACTGCTGCTCAAGCCTTCTGTCACTATAATTTTCATTTTCTATAATTGTATATCATTAGAAGCATGCAGTATACTTCCTTTTATTTTCTTCTTTCATTCAACATGATTATTTTGAAATTCATCTATGTTGTTTTGTGTATCAGTAGTTCATTCCTTTTTATTGCTGAGTAGTATTCCATTGTATGGATAGATCACAATTTGTTTATCCGTTCACTAGTTGATGGACATTTGGATAGTTTCTACTTTTTGGTTATTGCGAATAATGCTGCTGTGAATATTTGTATATGAGGATTTTTGTGGACATATATTGGTAACTTGGAATTGGCCATGATGGGAATATTTACAGCATGGAAACTGACAAATCCTACAAATTCAAGGCTTTTTTCCCCCTGAGAGATCTGGTTGTTAAATATTTACCATCATACCACTAGATACACCCTAGAATAGGAATTGCTGAGTCAAAGACTACACAGTTTTTAAAAGTCATTGAGATATATTGTCAAAATGGCCTTCTAAAAAGGTTGTAACTTTCTTGTTTATCAAAATATGTGTATCTCCAGTCATAATGGCTATAACTAAAAAGTTAAAACAACAGATGCTGGCGAGGCTATAGAGGAAAGAGAATGCTTTTCATTGTTGGTAGGAATGTAAATTAGTTTGGCCATGGTGGCCAGTTTAGAGATTTCTCAAAGAACATAAAACAGAATTACCATTTGATCCAGCACCCCACTGCTGGGTATATATCCAAAAGAAAATGAATTGTTCTACCAAAAAGATACCCCTGCACTTGTATGTTCATTACAGCACTATTCACAATAGCAAAAACATGGAATCAACTTAGAAGATGCCCATCATTGGTGGATTGGACAAGAAAATGTGGCATATGTACAACATGAAATACTATGCAGCCATAAAAAGAAACTCATGTCCTTTGCAGCAACATGGATGCAGCTGGAGGCCATTATCCTAAGCAAATTAATGCAGGAAGAGAAAACCGAATACCACATTCTCACTTATAAGTGGGAGCTAAACATTGGGTACTCATGGACATAAAGATGGCAACAATAGATACTGAGGGCTACTATACAGGGTAGAGGGAGCGGGGTAAGGGCTGAAAGTTCAGTTCCCTCTAAGTTAAAAGTCCAAAGTCTAATATGCCGATTCTTCCCCAGGGTGATGCTGGTGCAGGAATTTTCTCGACCTGTTCGTTGGACTTGGGATGGAGGTTGGCCTGTTTACTTGGCCCACCATGCTTAACCTCTTGAGGTAGAGAGCACTTGAGTGAGTGAGTGTGGGATCCAGCTGGCCTCATTGTATGCCTGCAGGAGCAGGCTTTGTGCAGGCCCCATGGCCAGACCAGGCATGGGTGAACAAGTGCAGAATCCGGCCAGCTGCTTTGGCTGCTGGCAGGAGCAGGCTCCATGTGGGCCCTGCAGTGGTGCCCAGGTAGGGGTGCCTGCAATCCCCGAAACCTCAAAGAGCATGTTACAATGCTCTCTTAGCTCCACCATCCGTAGACAGTGAAGTGTTATCAGTTCAGTGGGCCTCTTGCCTCGTCGTGTGCGGTGGCTACCTTCTGCCAGTGAGGGCAAAGGGTCAGTGTGACAGCCTTTTTTGGGTACCCACACTTGGTGGGTTCAGAGCACTTGACCAGTGTCCAAGAAGAATGAGGTTACGTGGACACTTGAAGGATGGTGAAGGTGGAGAATTTTATTTAGGGATGGAAATAGCTCACAGTGGAGAGGGGAGCTGAAGAGGAGGCGGGACGGGCAGGTAATCTTCCCTGACATCTGGCAGTCTCCAGCCAGCTCCTCTCTGAAGTTAAGCCGTCACTCCTCCAAAGTCCAGCTGTCCCTCTGAAGTCAAGTTGCCTCTCTCCAGTCAAGCTGCCTCTCCCTTTCTACCTACTGAGTCTGGGGTCTTTATAGGGACATGATGGGGGGGGCGGGGAGGGTCATAGGTAATTTTGGGAAAAGGCAACATTCAATTGGTAGAAAGGCATTATTCAGAAAGAGCCAATTGGGAGACAGCAAGCAAACAGGGATAGAAGTTCTCACTTTGGGCTGTGGGTTTCAGCTTGAAGGTGGGGTTTTGTTGGGTCCCACCCTTGTCTGCCTAGAATTTCTCTGCCTCTAGCCTCTATCAGTATTGCCACTTTTTTTCCTCATTGTAGTGAAGAGCGGGAACTTCTGTGTATATCTGAAAGATTAAAAAAATTTTTAGACCAGTGTATGGATATGTAAGGCTTTCATAACAATGAAAAGAAAACTTTAAAAATAGATCAGGCCAGAAAGATGACATAATCAAGGGAATAAGGGGGAGGAAGGAAACATTAAACATTAAATTTTTGTTCCTTTGGTACATAGTCCTCTAAGCCATTGTTTATAAAGACTCATATTTTCATATAGTTATAATCCAGTGAACGCGTACTATTTCTGCTTTTCTCATTTAATATTATTTCACATTGCATTTCCACAAATGGATGTAATCTTTATTATTTTCATTTTAATGACTTTGTAATGTTCTATTATTATAATTCCCCTATTGTTGGGCTTTTGAGTTGCTTCCAATTTTCCAACATTATAAATAGAACATCTTCCTGCAAATTCCTTCTTTTGCCTTGCAGATTATTACTTCCTTGGATTAACTTCCCTAAAGTCCTCTTTTTCCCAGTCCATTACTTGTTTATTTAGTTCCATATACACATTTTTTTCTTCTCTCTCCTGCCCCAACCCTATACTTGACAGAGTTATATGCTCCTGCTAGGTACTGTCATGCCATTCCACATTTCCCCCATTACAACTTACCATGCTTGCTTTTAATAACATATTTGTTTTCCTAGCTAGACTGCGGGCTCCATGTGGGAGGGGCCGATATATTTTTTCTTATTGGTTCCCCATTACTTATATCACATGTGCTCAATATCTATTTATTGATATCTATCTACCTATCTATACCTTTCTTTCCCTTCTTCCTTCTTCAAGTCTCATTTGACATTAATTACCTCAACAGTTAATACACGAGCAACTCTTTGTGTCCTATTATAATAAACCTACTGGCTTTGCTATAGTTATTAATAGATAATTGCTATCCCTAAACTAAACCATTTTTTGGCATCGGGCCCTGTCTGCTATAATCGTAAGTCAAAGGGCAAGGCTAGTCAGTACTCCCCTCAGAAGTGACTTAATTATAGGTAATACAATTTTTAAAGAATTAAGTAAGGCTGTACAGTTATTCGGACATCGAGATGCAGCCTTGTATTTAAAATGGCTGTGTTTTACTCAGGTTCCCTAGAAACAGACTGTGTGAGATGGAGATTAGTGCGAAAGAAGTTCATCAAGGCGTACTCCAGGGAGGTATACCCTGGGAGGTACTAAAGGAAGCAGGGCTGGGTAGAGGGAGAAGTTGAACTGTGGTGCAGCCCCCTCATCCAATTCCACAGGGAGCTCTAGGGTTGGGATGGTCCTTCAGAGTTGTCTTATATTGGAGTGAGGGGGCCCAGGCCTTATATCTACCCTTCATTGGCCAACCATTGAATGCAGGAAAGGGGCATGGCTTTGGAAGAGAAAACTACCTTCAACTGAGGGTAGTTTCCAGAAAGGGTCTGAGCCATAAGCCAGCACCAGACAACATTGTTAGCACCTGGGAAGATGAGTGCCTCAGTCCTGAAAGGGGCATGTGGCCAGGCACCATGGCACCCACCACAGGGGAGATCAGTCATCTCAAAGTGTAGTGCCATGAGAATAGATTAGCAGCTGTTTCAAGAGGACGGAGCCAAGTGACTACTTCCACTCAACTTAATTCCTAGTAATACCCTGAAGTTCAAAGGAGGTAATGGCTGAAATCCCCCAAATTTGTGTGGTCTCAGGGTGTTTTTAAAAGAAACATAACAGTTACCAGCCTCCTTTCCCTCAAGGTGTTTTCCCCCACATGCCTTCCCCGACAGCTGTTTCCTCATTTTGAAACCCCAGGAGATGAGTCAGGGAGATCTTGTGATATAACCAGGAGGTCTGGCCTCAAAAGATGAGGATCTCCCAGGGGCCTCCAAAGATGCCCTGAGCCTGGGGATGGGCCTGCTGTTATCCATACCTTTTCCTCAACAAACTACCACCCATGAGACAGTTTCAAAGGGAACAGTGGACATGAATCCAACTACACAAACTTATTTATAAGGCTGAATTAGCTCATGTCTGCAAAGTACTTTGAGCAATTTGGATAGACTTCTTAAATTGTTTACCTAACGTATTACCTCACCTTTAAGTCAATTTCATAGAATGGGCCAAATACAGCTTCCATTAGAAAATAATCTTATCATGAGTTTTTTCAACATCTAATATGTATTATCATTGGTGGTTAAGTAAAGTCAGCTTGTTGAGGCAAGACCATTATTTTTCACATATTTTTCATAAATTTTCATTTACTATTAAGAATGGATTCTGATTTTTGTGCTAAAAAATTATGCCTGGTACAGACCATATTGTAATGAATACTTTTAGGCTGAAGGAATCAGTCATATTTTCAACATAAGGTAACCAGATGTCTTAATTATGTATGTGTGTGCATGTTTTAGCAAGTTTTATATTAGAATCTTAGCTCCCTGGATACAGATAGCCCCAGTGTCCTCTAGGATCTCTGGTAAAAGAGTGCTTTAGGGGCACAAACACTATGTCAGCTTCAGGTATGCATAGAATATTATAATGTATGAAGTCACCACAGTGGTCAATTAAAAAAAATCTGGTTACAAGGAAATCTGTTTCCTGCTACTCTGGCTGCTGCTTCAGCTTCAGTAAAGACAAAATATGGTCTTCTCTTGTCCTCTAATATGTAACCTAAGAGTTTCACAGTATTTGATCATTTATGAATGAGTTAGTTTGGGGGTTGGGAAGTATGGCTTGATAGATATAGCGTAGCTCTTTTTGTAATCAATGCACGATACAAACCAGTATTTAAGAACCCCTGGCTGGGCGTGGTGGCTCATGCCTGTAATCCCAGCACTTTGGGAGGCTGAGGTGGGTGGATCACTTGAGCTCAGGAGTTTGAGACCAGCCTGAGCAACATGACAAAACCCTGTCTCTACAACAAATACAAAAATTAGCTGGACATGATGGCACACACCCCTGGTCTCAGCTACTTGGGAGGCTGAAGTGGGAGGATAACTGAGCCCGGGGAGGTTGAGGGTGCAGTTAGCCATGATTTTTCCACTGTACTCCAGCTTTGGTGACAGAGTGAGACCTTGTCTCAAAAATAAAAAAACCAAAAAGGCTGGGCCCAGTGGCTCACACCTCTAATCCCAGCACTTTCACAAGCCAAGGCGGGTGGATCACTTGCTTGAACTCAAGAGTTCGAGACCAGCCTGGGCAACATGACGAAACTCAGTCTCTACAAAAAAATACAAAAATTAGCCAGGAGTGGTGGCACACAACTGTGGTCACAGCTACTCAGGAGGCTGAGGTGAGAGGATCGCTTGAGCCCAGGAGGCAGCAGTGAGCTGAGATTGTGCTACTGCCTCTAGCTTGGGAGACAGAGCAAGACCTTGTCTCAAAACAAAGAAAGAAAGAAAGAAAGAACTCCTAATGGGGGTTATGCTGGGGTGGATGTTCACTGCCTTCAGGCCCACCAGGTCAGCAATTGAGGTTATATATATTTTTTGTAGTAGCCACTCTTTGCCCTGTTTCTGTATCAGTCAGATTTCTTAGTTGCAAACAACAGAACCCCTCTTGCTAGTTTAAGCTAGAAAAGAGATTTATTCGAGAGTACAGTCATCCCCCTATCCATGGTTTTGCTTTCTTTGTTTCAGTTGCCTGCTGTCAAATGTGGTCTGAAAATATTAAGTGAAAAATTCCTGAAATAAACAAATCATAAGTTAAATTGCACACCGTTCTGAGTAGCATGATGAAATCTCATGCAGTTCCACCTGGGACGTAAATCATCAGTATCCACACTGTGGACACTACCCACCCAACTAGTTATTTAGAAGTGTCTCAGTTCTCAAATTAACTGTTATAGTTGCTTGTGTTCAAGTCACCCTTATTTTACTTCATAATAGCACCAAAGTGTGCAAGAGTAGTGATGCTGGCAATTTGGATATGCCAACGAGAAGCCACAAAGTGCTTTCTTTGAGTGAAAAGGTGAAACTTCTAGACTTAATAAGGAAAGAAAAAAATCCTATATACTGAGATTGCTAAAATCTATGATAAGAACAAATCTCCTATCTGTGAAATTGGGAGGAAGGAAAAGGAAATTCATGCTGGTTTCATTGTCGCACCTCAGACTGTAAAAGTTATCGCCACCGTGTGTGATAAGTGCTTAGTTAAGATGGAAGAGGCATTAAATTTATGGATAGAAGACACGAACAGAAATGTGTTTCATGCTAATCGTGGTTTCAGGCATCTACTGGGGAGTCTTGGGATGTATTCCCCTGTGATAAAGCAGATACTACTGTATTATAAAGTTCACATGCTCTCCAAAGGGGCTGGAGTCCTTTAGTAGAACTGCTTCAGTGGGAACAGTGCTGCCACCATTTCTTAGGACAGGCAACTCTGATCACATCATTAGGCATTGGATGCAACTGCTAGGAGCTCTGCTCCTTGATGCTTCTAGAAACTGGGTGTATCGGTTGCTTGCCCACATCATAATGGAGTCCAGGCAGTGCCTGCTTCTTTGGGTCACAAACTTCTGATTCAAACTCTGGCATAGGTGTGTCTCATTGGTAAAGGTTAGCATTCTATGTCTGTATCCTCGTACCCTCTGCCTCGCTTAGCCTACAAACTCATCTCCTCTTCTATTTTGAATTGGTTATTCGCACATATGAGAGAAAGAGAGAGAGACCATAAAACAAGGAGATCAAATTGTAGAAATTACAACAAAACCATTTTTACTTCTTTATCATCCCATCAGAAAGGCAATTTTAGACCTTCAAGTGCTTTTTACTAACAGTTATACTTTCAGCTATTAGTTTTGTTCCCAAGGAATGTATAAAACAGACATTCCTACCCTTAGAAAAAAACTGAGGTAGAGAAATTTCCAAGAATGACGCCAAAGCCAGAAATCAAAGAAAAATATTGATAACTTTTACTACTTCAGGATAAAAACCATGTCCTTATTATAGCAAGATCTTTTACAAATAAGAAAAATTTTAATACCACAGTAGACAAATGATCAGTGGATATGGACAAGTAATCTACAAAAGAAGAAAGGCAAATGTTCAGCAGCCTTATGAAAAGATACTCAATCTAGCCACTAATTAAAAATACAAAAGAAAATAGCAAGTCATAATTTCCTCCCTTTCAGATTAGCAAACAGACGTAAGCCAATTTGGCAGTCCAGCCAGTGTCAAGGTCCTTTAGTGAACATATTAAAGATGGGTGGTAGCTATACGTACTTGCCCGCACAACCTTGTTAGCAGATGGTTTATTGCTATTAGGCTATGTTCTTCAAATTATTTCAAACATACAAAAATTTATTAGCAAGCAAGTACAAAAGAGCATAAAAGGCTTATTCTGTGGCAGATACTCCTCTATTCCTGATCACATGACTGATCACATGACTGGCTGGTTTTGTAGGTGTGTCAGAGTAGCAGAGTCTTGTTAATGTGGCAGGACCAACAGGGCTGTAGAGCTGGAATACTGCTTTAGTGGAATTATATCCACTGGGCTGGAATTACATCTTGTTCATGTAAGGGTGGTAAAGCCTGTACAACATTCCTAGTGGGTCCCTTCCCTGGAATACTTCTCGTCTCACGAATAAAAATATTTCTTCTCATTACTAAGTGCTAGGTCACCATCTCTGAAGGTGTTGGTTCTCAATTAGGGCCGATTAAATGATGTTTAAGTATTTCTAGATACTTCAAATGTAAACTCACACTCAACTCCTAACTCCACACAGTATTACCTTGTGCACATATGGACATGCTGTCAACATAATCTGAAATAAGTGGAAACAGTCATTGCACATTGGCACTTTTCTGTAATGCAGTTTGTCAATATGTATAACAATATGAAGTGCACATACTCTACAAATTAGTGATCCTACCTGTGGCATCTTATCCTAAGGAAGTAATTGAACACATGCAAAGATCTGTCCATGGATGTGTATGACTGTGTTGTTTTTCATAGTGCAAGATTGTGAACAATCAAAAGTTTGTAGGATAATGACACAGAGCAGGTCAGTGGTTCTTTGGTGACAGGAGTAGGGCCTGGGAATAGAAGGGATGAGATGGCAGGACTACAAAGGGCCAGAAGGAAACTTTTGGGGTGATAGATATATTCACTATTTTTGACCGTGGTGATCACTTTATGGGTGCATAGATATGTTAAAACCTTTCAAATTGTACACGTTAGATATATGCAGTTTATTGTATGTCAGTTATACCTTAAAGTTGTTTAAAATAATTCTGTCAGTAGATATTGGATAAATAGTAATAATGAGAAGAGTTATTGAGCACTTAATATGTGCCTGATATCGTGCCAGGTGTTCCGCAAATATTGTCTTTCTCTTTTTTCTTTCCTGCTCTGTCACCCAGGCTGGAGTGCAGTAGTGTGATTGCAGGTCACTGCAGTCTCGACCTCCTAGCTCAAGCGATCCCCACATCTCAGCCCCCTGAGTAGCTGGGACTACAGGCGCCTGCTACCATGCCTGGCTAATTATTTTATTTTTTGTAGAGACGAGGTCTTCCTATGTTGCCCAGGCTGGTCTCAAACTCCTGGGCTCAAGCAATCTACCCACCTCAGGCTCCCAAAGTGCTGGGATTATAGGCGTGAGCCACCACGCCTGGCAATATTGTCTCTTTTGATTCTCACCCCAACCCTTTGATTTTGGATTGTTATCCCTGTGTCTCACAGATGAGAAAACTGAGGTTTGAAGAACTTATATGACCTGCCCAAAGTCTCAGTCAGAAAGTGGCTAAAGAGTAGGAGTCAACAATAGCCCACTTGTCAAATCCAGCCTGCCACTTGTTTTTGTAAATAAAGTTGGACAGATGTGACGCCTGTAATCCCAGCACTTTGGGAGGCCGATTTGGGAGGATCACTTGAGACCAGGAGTTTGAGACCAGCCTGGGCAACATGGAAAAACCCTGTCTCTGCAAAAAACAGAAGACTTAGGCAGGCATGGTGACGCACACCTTTAGTCCCGGCTACTTGGGAGGTTGAAGTGGGAGGATTGCTTGAGCCAGGGAGGTCAAGGCTGTGGTGAGCCGTGTTTGTGCCACTGCACTCCAGCCTGGGCAACAGAGCAAGACTCTGTCTCTAAAAATAAACAAATAAATACGTTTTATCGGAACACAGCCATGCACATTTCTTTACCTATTGTATATGTCTGCTATGACATATGTCAACAGAGTTGAGTAGTTTGTAATGGAAACTATGTAGCCTATGTAATGGTTAATTTTATGTGTCAACTTGGCCAGCCCTCAGTACCCATTCAGTTAAATATTATTCTAAATGTTTTTATGAAGATATTTTTTTAGATGGGACTAAAATTTAAATCAGTAGATTTTAAGTAAAGCAGATTTTCCTCCATAGAGTGGGTGGGCCTCCTCCAATCAGTTTAGCATCTTAATGGAAAAAGACTGCCCTCCCAGAGAAAGAAGGAATTCTTCCAGCAAGATAGCCTTTAGACTTGAACTGCAACTCTTCCCTGGGTCTCCAGTGTGCTGGAATACCCTGCGAATTCTGAGCTTGCCAGCCTCCACCGTCACGTCAGCCAATTACTTAAACTAAATCAATCTCTCTCCACATCTATATCTATATCTGTATCTATATATCTTGTTGGTTCTATTCATCTGAAGAACCCTGGCTAATATAACCCACAAAACTTAAAATATTTATTATTTGGCCTTTTACAGATCAAGTTTTCTGATCTCTGGCTAAGAGCTGGTATCTGAATCCAGACAATTTGAATTTACAGCTTAAGTTCTCAGCCACTACCCTACACTGCCTCCTGGAACATCCAGCTAGTGGAATACTCTGTAGCCATTGAAAGTTATGATACCAAACTACTGTGGTTTGAATATGTCTGCCAAATTTCATGTGTTGGCAACTTAATTCCCAATGTGGTAGTATTGAAAAGTGGGGCCTCTAAGAGGTAATTGGATCATGAGGTCTCTGCCTCATAAATAGATCAATTTATTCTTGGACTAATGTGTTATTATGGGAGTGGAACTGGTCATTTTATAAGAGGAAGAGAGACCTGAACTAGCACATTAGCATGCTCAGCCTCCTTGCCGTGCGATGCTCTGCACCACCTTAGGTCTCCGTAGAGAGGCCCCACCAGCAAGAAGTCTCTCGCCAGACATAGTCTTTTGACCTGGAACTTCTCAGCTTCTATAACTGTAGGAAATAGCTTTTTCTTTATAAATTACCTAGTTTCAGATATCTGTTATAAGCAAAATAAAATGGATTAAGACAGGAAATTGGTACAGAGAGTAGGGTGTGACTATAAAGATACCTGAAAATGTGAAAGTGGCCTTGGAACTGGGCAATGGGCAGAGATTGGAAGAGTTTGGAGGAACAGACCATAAAAATATTGTATTGCCATGAATGGCACATTGGGGGTGTATATTGGTCCATTTTCACATTGCTGTAATTTATAAAGGAAAGAGGTTTAATTGACTCATGGTTCCGCATGGCTAGGGAGACCTCAGGAAACTTACAGTCATGGCAGATTGTGAGGAGAAGCAAGCACCTTCTTCACAGGGTGGTTGAAGAGAGAGAGCAAGAGGGGAACTGCCAAACACTTTTAAACCATCAGATCTTGGGAGAACTCACTCACTATCATGAGAATAGCATGGGGGAAACTGCCCCCATAATCCTATCACTTTCCACCAGGTCCTTCCCTGGACACATGGGGATTACAATTTGAGATGATATTTGCGTGGGGACACAGCCAAATTATATCAAGGTGATTCTGGTGAGGGCTCAGAAGAAGATAAAAACACGAGGGAAGGTTTACTACTTTTTAGAGACTGGTTAAGTGGTTGTGACCAAAATGCTGACAAAAATATGGACAGTAAAGGCCATTCTGATGATGAGGTCTCAGATGGAAATGAGGAGGAACTCACTGGAACCTGGAGCAAAGTGGGCACACATTGTACCATAGCAAAGAACTAGGATATGTTGGCTAGGGCCCTTTGGAAGGTTGAACTTAAAAATGATGACCTAGGGTATCCGGTGGAATAAATTTCTAAGCAGCAAAGGACTCAAAAAGTGGTGTGGTTACTTTTAACAGCTTACACTCAGTTGTGGCAACAGAAGAATGACCTAAAGGTGGAATTTATAATTAAAAGGGAAGCAAAGTGTATAAATATGGAAATTTCAGAGCCTGGTCATGTGGTAGAGAATGAAAGAGCATTTTTAGGAGAGGAATCCAAAGATGCAGCCTAGTGACTGCTTGCTAAAGAGATTAGCACAGATAAAAGGGAACCAGGTGCTAATACTCAGAACAATGGAAAAAAGGGCCCTGAAGGCATTTCAGTGGTGTTTAAGATTGCCTCTCCCATTATGAGGCCTATGAGGACAGGAGGGTTTTGTGGACAGGCCTGGGGTGCTGCCTTGGGATGCTGCTACTCATATCCTGGCCTCTCCAGAGAGTGCAAGTGGTAAGCCTTGATGGCTTTCTCACAGGGTTAAGTCTGCAGGGATCTAGAATGCAAGGGCCATGGGGGCTTGGCAACTTCCACCTAGATTTCAAAGGATGTATCTGAAAGCCTAGAAGTCCAAGCAAAAGCTTGCAACAGGGGCAGAGCCACCACAGAGAGTACCCATGGGGGCACCATCTAGTAGAGCTGAGAGAGTAGAGCTGATGTGGGGACCCCAGAATTATAGAGCCACTAGCAGTGTGCCACCTCAGCCTAGAAAAACTCTTGCATTCGACTTCAACCTGAGAGTGCAGCCACATGGGCTGCATCCAACAAAGCCATGGGGACAGGGCTGCCCAAGGCCTTGGGATCCCAACTTTTGTCCCAGTGTGCCCAGGAGGCAGAACATGGACTAAAAGATTATTTTGGAGCTTTTAAGATTTAATGTCTGCCCTGATGGGTTTCAGACTTAGGTGGGGCCTGTGCCTGTTACCCTTTCTTTTGACTAATTTCTCCCTTTTGGAATCGGAATGTTTACCCAATGCTGGTACCACCAAAAAAACCAAGTTATTTACTTATATGATAAATACCACTTCTATTTATCATATAAGTAAATAACTTGTTTTTATTTTATAGGCTTATAGCTTGAAGTAACTTGAGTTTCAGATGAAACTTTGGACTTTGGATTTTTAAATTGGTGCTGGAACAAATTAAGACTTTGGGACTATTTGGATGGAATGATTATATGTTGCATGTGAGAAGGACATGAGTTTTGGGGGACCAAGGGTGAAATGCTATGGTCTCAATATGGTTTGTTTGTCCCCACCAAAACTCAAGTTGAAATTTGATCCCCAGTAGGCGTGGCCTAGTGGGAGGTGTTTGGGTTATGGAGGTGGATCCCTCATGAATACCTTGCTGCTGTTCTCATGGTAATGAGTTATCACTCTCATGAGGCTGAATTAGTTTTTGCAGGAACAGATCAGTTCCCTCAAGAGTGGGTCGTTATAAAGCCAGGACACTTTTAAGGGTATCCTCTTTGTACATGTCCACTTCCTTTTTGACCTCAGCCATTTTGTTATGCAGCACAAAAGCCCTTGCTAGAAACCAGGGTCATTGCCCTTGAACTTCTAAGCCTGCAGAGCCATGAGCTAAATAAATCTCTTTTCTTATAAATTACCCAGTCTCAAGTATTTTTATAGCAACATAGAATAGACGAGGACACAAACTATATGTATTACTTTAGAAAAATGTTCAGAATGCATTGTTAAGGAAAGCAGGTTACACCTTCATTTCTGTTTTTATCACATTTCTCTTAGAAAAAGTATGTGTGGGGAAAGTTGTGGAAACATATACACTGAATATGTTAACAGCAGTTTTCTCCAGGCAGTGGATTATGGGTGATTTTTACTTTTCCTTTGTAAGTCCATGTATTTTCTGTATATTTCACAATGAGCATATAAATGGAAGGAGGAAAACAACAAAGAAATTTTTATTTTGAAAATAGAGAATGATTTGCTTTTTTTATACTGCCTGCATGTCAAAATGTCCAGGTCAATGCAGCTCCATCAAAATGTCCTTGATGACAAAACAGTGGCAGCCATGTAGTAGTCACAGCCTTCTCCTTGTGTCCTGCTAGTTCACTTTCCATGCAGCAGGCAATCTGAGTGGTCTTTCAAAAGCATCCATCTGGTCTTGTTACTCATGTGCTTAAATTTTTAGTATGTTTCCATTTAAGGCCCAAATTGTTATCAGCATGGCAGACAGCACCTTCTGAGAACTGCTTCCCCCTTTCTTAGTCCACCAAGAACCAGGAGTTCTTCCCACTCTGTTCTAGCCACACTGATCTATCTGTAGTTCCTGAAAGGGCCCCGGTACTTATTTCAGTCTGATTACAGTTCATTATTGCCACTGAGAGAAATAACTAGAAACTAGATCTAATCATCTAATCTTTCTTTTTTTTTTAAGTGCCTATAATGGTGCCTACCACAGATTGGCAAAATATTTTCTGGATGAAAGATGAGTAAATGTATAGAGTGCGGAACCTCTGTTATGACTATTAATGAGTTTTCAGTGGCTAGAGAGGTGCCATTGAAATCTTGGAGCCGTTACTCTATGAACATTTTTCTTCAGTTGCATTTTGAGTTGGGTTGACTAGAGAAGCTAATAATAATATATAACAGAATTTGAATACAAAAGTGTATTTTAAGTTCTTTTTTTCTATGTCAAGACTGGCTAGACATTTGCCAATACATTTCCTTTACCTGAGCACCCAGAAAAACTATATTTCCTAGCCTTCCTTGCAGTTAGACTGGGAAATTGTGATTGAATTCTGGCTGATGGGAATTTGAACAGATATGATCTGTCCCTTCCACAAGTCTACCTTCTGTATATTCTCATTTCTGGTCCATGTGGCTGGACTGGAAGGCCTCCAAAATGGTGGATTTGTAAGAATGAAGAAGCCTGGCTTCTGGGCAGTGAAGTGGATGAGAAATAAACCTTTGTTGGGTTTAGTGACTGAGATTTTGGAGTCTACTTGTTATTGTAGCAAAATCTAACTTCTCCTAACTGCATCATCTTCCAAAGAAACTTTTGTAACTATACTTGGTTTTGAGTTGGGCAGGACTTATATGGTCACTTTAATTTGACACTTCAGAATGCATATTAGATATGCAGATAAGCATATTTCCTTATTCAGCTTCTTCATTTTGAATTTTCCAAACGATTTGAAACAGAAACATGGAGTAAGATAATGACTATTCAGTAGAAAGCAAAAAATAGTACAGAACACAAAAAGCTCACAATTAGCATAACAATTCTTACTATAAATATGAATCTTTCATTTATTCTCTATTTTTTCATAGTTTAGAAATCTGCTATGTTTAATAGAAAGTTCCAAATATTCTGCCTTTTTGATGAAGAAGGGTTGTACAAATCTGTCAAACACACAAATATGTGCTTAATTTATTGATTAATTTATGTAAGAATTAAATTCAACCAAAAAGTGACTAAGATCTACTATGTATGTTTGGTTGTACAGCAGTGTTCTTTTTGGTTGGTATTCAGATGGGGATGTTGGTGGACTCAGGCTGCTTGTAGTAATGCATGTCTGTTAAATAATCTTTGCTAAATGTGGCCAGAAATGTGGAATTTTTTATTGGCAATTATAATCCTTGGGCTGCGTATAACTTTATTAGACATCTGGCTGCCAATTCCATATAGTATCTTTTCATGACCATCGTACGCTGCAGGGAGCATTAATTTACTCTGAAGACCAGATTAATTGGAAAGATCTTTTCCAAACAAAACACGTGAAAGAATATTAACATAGTGCTTGCAAATGTAATTATTTGATTCAGTGTAGGGATTTTGTCTTTAAAATTTTGCCTGATTTCTCCATATTTGATTAGGACACCCTCCTTGTGCTACTGCTTTAGCTTGCTTGAGTCATATATCATGAGCTATGGCAAATATTTCTCACTTGTCTCCTCTAGCAGACTGTGAGGTACAAAACAGGACACACAGATCCCCTTTTAACTTAATATCCTAAGTGCCTGGCCTGAAGTAGAAACTGAGTGAATGCTTATTTAATGAATATTGACACTATTGTTTAAACTGTTGTGATTTTAGAATTAGAAAAACCACTTAAAATAAATACCTATTTTACAGTTACAATTTTTGATGACTTGTATCATCACACATATATAAACAGATCAGGTTTTGTATCACTACGTCAGTTTTAGAATCATGGTACCATTTTAGGATGCCAAAACTTTTTCAGAGAAACATGGTAGGACGCTAGGATATTGAGGAAATACTTAAGGAAGAATCTATCATCACTTTAAAGGCACAGGTTTTGACCTGTGTTTAAGCAAAATGCCAGAATGGGGCATCGGTGCTACCTGTTGTATAACATGGAGCAGAAGGTCCTATCATATGTGAAAAAGGCTGGGCTTACACAAGCCATTCAGCCAAACAAGACAGCAAAAGACAAGCTAAAGGATTAGAGGAAGGCCGGGCGTGGTGGCTCACGCCTGTAATCCCAGCACTTTGAGAGGCCGAGGTGGGTGGATCACCTGAGGTCAGGAGTTTGAGACCAGCCTGGCTAATATGGTGAAACCCCATCTCTACTAAAAATAAGAAAATTAGCTGGGCGTGGTGGCAGATGCCTGCAATCCCAGCTACTCAGGAGGCTGAGGCAGGAGAATCGCTTGAACCTGGGAGGTGGAGGTTGCAGTAAGCTGAGATCGTGCCATTGCACTCCAGCCTGGGTGACAGAGTGAGAGACCCTGTCTCACAAAAAAAAAAAAAAAAAAAAAGAGGAAGGAAAGGTTGGTAATGAAGCCATTTTACATTCTTGTTTTAGCTTTTACCTTGCCCACATTACTATCTTATAGGACCAGACTTGAAGGGGAATCTGTCCTTCTATAAAAGCTTCCAGAGGAAGATGAATCCACTGCATTCAGAATTTAGCCAGGGTGGTTGTTATTGAATTCTTTCTTGTATAGCATCCCAAATTCTTCAAGCTATGCTTTAAACTCCTTTTCTTTGATTCTCTCCTCAGAAGAAATGGAGAACAACTGGTCATCACCTTCAATGTAAGATGTTAAATCACCTCACAGTTTTATTTTTTCCCCTTGTATATGAAATTTCAGTTCTCTTTTTTAGGGTCTTATTTCTTAAACAGCCATATCTCTGACTCTCTGCTGGAATGTCCCTGAGCTGTCTTATTCATCCCGGAGTTCTGAACACCACCCATAAAAAGAACATGACTAATGCCTAGGAAAGAAAAGTTAGAATATGAAATCCCCAAGTGTCACTTTTCCTGTGTACTTTATTGTCTCCTCCCTAGTTCAGCCATTCACTCTGAAAACATCCTTTGTGCCAGGAGTCCTAGGTGCTCTGGACTATAATATAGTGAGCAAGCTGACCCAAATCCCTACCCTCCCTAACTTTACATTCTAGTTAGAGGAGACAGATAATACACAAAATATACAAGTAAAGAATCATTGTATGCCAGCTGGTAATAAATGTGGTGTAGAATAATAGAGCTGGGACAGGGAAAGGTAGTGTTGGGAGTTGCAGTTCTAAATATTGGCTAGGAGAGGTCTGACCGAGAAGGTGTTTTGAGTAAAGACTTCAAGGAAATGAGGAAGCCAACGAAACAGGCAGCTAGGGTAGAGCATGCTGAGTGGAAAAAAACAGCAAGCATGAAGGCTTTGAGGTCAGAACTGGCTGGTGTGTTAGAGAAACAATAAAGCGTCAGGTACATGGATGGAGCAGAGTGAAGGAGAGGAAGGGTAGCAAGGAGGAAGACAGAGAGGTATGGGTCAGATCGTGTAGGAACCCCTCAAACTCTAGAATAACTTTGGCTTTTATTTTGGGATGGGAAGCCATTGGTTGATTTTAAGCCAATGAGTGACAAGACCTTATTATGCCTTAACATAATAAGGCTGCTGTGTTGAGGATAGACTGAAGGAAGAAAGGGTAGAAGTTGGGAGGCCAGCTAAATGCTATTGTGATGATTTGGCAGCACAGTGATTATGATATCTCGGACCAGTGCAGTGAAAGTAGAGATGAGGACAAGTGGTCAGGTTCTAATCTGTTTTAAAGGGTGGGCCAGTTGAATTTGCTGATGCGATGGTTGTGGGTGCAAAAGAAAAGGAGTCAAGAGTATTTAAAGTTTTTGACCTGAGCAACTGGAAGGATAGGCTTGCCATGAACGGCTTGGAGAGAGACTATTTTAGATAGTGATGGGAGGTGGTGGCAGTGGGTTGATCAGGAGCTTGCTCTTAGATATAACAAGTTAGAGAAGACTATTAGACCTTTAAGTGGAGCTGTTGAGGAAGCTGCTGGATCTACAAGTCGGGAGTTCATGGGTGAAGTTCTGGTTAGAGATACAAATCGTGGAGTCATCATCATGTAGAAGGTATCTGTAGCCCTGAGACCGAATGAGACTACCAAGGTGGCAAGTGTAAACATAAATGAAAAGAGGTCCAAGAACTGAGCCTTAGGGCATTCCAATGTTAACAGGTTGGGGAATAGACTGTAAAAAATGTAAGCACATACACATGAACATTACACATAAGCATTTTGGTGGAAGCAACCATGAGTGAGTAAACTTTGGAGAAGCAGGCTGTTTCGACTTAGGATGGAGGAAAGAAAGAGTGCTGATGTGTGGAACGTGACTGTTGCCATGAAACCTTGAAGAATAAGAATGCAGCAGTGAGCTGGGCATGGCTCAGCTACTCAGGAGGCTGAGGCAGGAGAATGGGAGGATCCCTTGAACCCAGGAGTTTGAGTTCAGCCTGGGCAACATAGTGAGACTTCGTCTCTAAATTTTTTTTTAAAGCAGACCAACTTTTAGCAACAATGTATTGTATATTTAAAAGTAGCTAAGTGAGAACTTAAAATGTTCCCAACACATATCAATGATTAACTTAAGGTTATGGACACACCGAATACCCTGACTTGATTATTACACATTCTATGCATATAACAAAATCTCACATGTAGCCCCATAATGATGTAAAATATTGTATATCTTTTTTTTGGTTTTATTTTAAAAACAATGCAGCAGTGAGTGAAGAAGGCCAGGCTCACGGGTCCAAGCAGTTGGAAGGGGCAGTCTAGCTGTAGTAAGCAGCAGGATGGAGAGAGAGGTAGAATGACTTAGGTTACTCTTTTGTTTCACAACTGTCTTTCTCAGTGAAACAAACAGCAATGTTTTAGACCGGACTCCCTCGAAGCAGCCTTTGAGATGGAGTACTCTCTGCAGAAGGTTTACTGGGGGCAGGGGTGCTCATAACAGAGACATCTGAAGAAAGTGAGAAGGCAGGAGGGGCAGAGGAGAAGCTGAACTGTGGAGTGATTACAACTAAGGCCTTGGTGGATTCCAGGCAGTGCTCCAGAGCTGGGATGGCCCTTCAGAATTGTCCCAAATTGAGGCAAGGGGACTGGGTTTTTGTTTCTCTACATCAGCCAGTATTGGCCCAGGCGATTTCCCCGTGACAGGTGGTGGTACCTTGGACAAGGCAGTTCTCTGTCCTGACAGTTCGGTGTCCGAGAGGGACACAGCTGTGAGCCATCAGCAGCTGATATTCCCAGAAGTGAGGGTATGGATGCACTGTCTCCGAAGACAAGAGGGGATGTGGCTGGGGTGTATCTACAACTCAAAATGCACCAAGAGTCCAGATGTTACATTTAAATGAATGCAAATGAATGGGGATGGCTTCTTTCTCTACTGTCGAAAAATACTTCTTTATTTGCTGGCTTTTATCCGATGGTCAATGTTTTCAGCTAGGGTAGTATCATTAAATTACTTTAGAGAAGTGACTGGAGGGCTGGACAAAATAGGAAAAGTATGCAAGAACTAATGCCATTAAAATATCTCTAAGAGCTGGAGCTTGCCAGTTAGGGAGAGTATGAAAAGAACACAGCCTGTATTCAGGCAGTAAAGAGAATCAGCAATTTACTGCTTCCCTAGGAGGCATTTGGAAATGTATTGAGGCAGGTTTGTCATCACAGTGACTGAGAGAACTACAAAGTGAGGGACAGTTGTGCATAATGAAGGCTTGTCCCAACCCAAATACCAACAACACTTCTATTGAGAAACAGTGTGTTTGAAAGACCTTAGGTGCCTACTAACGAGGGTATTTTTGAGAGTGAAAGGGTGCTCTTGATAATGATGTCAAGACAACAGATGTAGCTATGAATGAAGCAGGCAAACTAGGACTTAGGGGAGTCTTAATATAGGGGCTTGCAGCTACCCACACAGGTATACAGGGGGAAATTGAACCCAGGAACACAGGGTGTGAAATCAATCGTATCTGGAAAGTACAGGCTTGGAGTCCCCCAATTGTCATATTGACTTTAAAAAGGGATTGAGTGCTTATCCTTCTGTGGCATCAAAAGAGTTCTCAGTCCAGTCACAAATTTTTGGCTGATAAAAATTGTCAACATGCCCAGGATGCTTAATTTTAGTATGGATAGGAATTGTTGAGCCAGTAACCTCAACTCTTGTTGTGATGATAAAAGTATTCTCTTAGTGCAGAGTTTCCCAAATGTTTTCACGTTGTGGCACACAGATAAATTTATTATCAATTGAAGGGCATCCTTGATTAACCACAGGCGGCTGAAGGCTACAGACCTTATGTGACCACCCTCAAAACTGTGAGATTCAAAGACTTTAGCACTCCTGGGTCACATTTTAATACACACCTTATCAAATAAGTCTTGACAGCCTAGGAAGTTTTAAAATGAAACAAAGAGATGGTGGAGTAAACCTGACCCTTGGTTTTAACACTTTTATGTTGAATTTAGGCATAATCTGTGTTTGTTTAAAGTGCTTAAGATGTTTGTGGCAATTTGACATATTAGCAAATTGGAGAGGTAAGTCTTAGGTTCCAGGGTAAAATGTGTAATTTTACACATGTGATTTCAAAATGGATAAAAAAAGTTGGACTCAGCTCATACAGTATATGCTATTGGAATGTTTCAGAGGACTTGAGATTCACTATATTTGTATGTTTAATTTGTCTTGATATATGTGAGTTAGGTATGGTGGAGGTGCTGTTGGTTGGCATTGGTCTTCCTTGTGAGATATTAGATAGGCTTGAAAATAAAGCACATTAAGTGTATAAATACAGCTTAGAACGAAAAAATTCAGACTACTCAACGTGGCTAAGTCTGCTCACTAAAAGTGACTATTCTTACTTCATACAAATTGTCTACATTTATATATCTAAAAATAAAATTTCTAAGTTGAACCTAAAGATTTATGAAAAATTAGGTTTTAAAATTATACCAAGTGGAGAAACCTGGCAGATACCACCTTTACCAAATGATCAGTGTTAACAGCACCAAGAATGGGAATATGCCTCCTGGTATCACATGCTGAGGACACATCATTGTTTGTGCAGTATTCCTGACAAAAATGCATACCCTGAATCTAAACCATGGTTAGAATACATCAGACAAACCCAAACTGATGCACATCCTACAAAGTAACTGTCTTGTACTCTTAAAAATGTCAAGGTCTTTGAAGACAGAGCAAGGCAGAGACACTGTTCCGGATCAAAGGTGATTAAAGAGATGTGACAACTAAATGTCATGAAATCATGAATTAGAGTCCAGACTAGGGAAATATATATAATGATAAAAGACATCATTGGCACAATTGACAATATTTGGTTGAATATGGACTGTGGAGGAGATGATAGCTATATATAATTATTTTGATAATTGTACTATGGTTATACAAGAGAATGTCCTAGATATTAGGAAATGTACATGATGTATTTAAATGTAAGGAGGCATGATGTCTACAACTTATCCTTAAAATGGCTCAGGAAAAACTATCAACCTATTCATTGAAAGAACAATAAAGTAAATGAAGCAAAATGTAAACAATTCATTAACCTGGGTAAAGGGTATATGTGGGTTCTTTCTTTGTACTGTTCTTGCCATTTTTCTTTTGTTTCAGTTTTTCTTGTTTGAATTATTTCAAAATGAAGTTATAGAAGAGCTAAAATCCTGAATGTATATAAAATACACACATGTACATACATATGTATGTACATATAACATTTAAACCTCAAGTTACTGTAGATAACCTTTTCTGCACACAAAAGCTACTCTCAAACATCCCCAAACTTTACACATTAACACAATATTGTTTATTATGGAATGTTAGGCACGCTGCCACTCTCGTGTTGTCAATTAAGTCCATGAGATCACAGTACACTGACGTGCAAGGGGCACTGAAGAACATGTTTATAGTTCCTACTCCAATGGCTTTGCTACTGTGGGAAAGAATTTGATTTGTGTCCTTCCTACACTTAATTTGAAGGCAAAGTCTTTGCAAGTGTGCCAGTGCCTGCCTTTGTATTCATTCCACCATTAGAGCATTACAAATTCAGGGAAATCCCATCGCAGCTCTACAGAACACATCCATTAGTCTTGGTGCTTTCTCCCAAACACACATTTTGCTTGCCGGTGCATAATCTGTGCCAGCTCAGTCCATTTTAATTTTTAACTGAATTAATTCTGTCTCTTCTAGTGTGTGCCAAGTATGGAATGGAAAACCAAATGCCCTCCTCAGAGTCATCCACACACAGTTGTCTTAGACGTGGTGAAGTATTGAAGATTCCTCAGTTACCTCCTTAAGTGTCACCAAAACAGCCAGTCTGGGTGTTTCAAACAAAGGTAGGTTCGGGTAATGGTGGGAAGGATAAATGATTTGTTTATTTAAATAGGATGAAAATTTTTCTTGGTATATGTGGACGTCAAGGGCAGTGTTTCAATGTGGTAGTCACTTAGGTGAGCATCATCACCCTACTTTCAAAAAATTAGCGAGTGATTCACAGCAGAGATGCCACATCTACTAACATCATTTCTAATGAGATGGATCATCTCCTATTAATTATTTCCAAAATCACTAGGGTAGGCTGCACCTAGTGCACTTATGTTATTCCTTTGGCTCACCAGCATCTGAACACTGTTGGGGGAACCCCCCCCCCATCCATGAACCTTGGGAATAGGTAAAGATAGCCTCTCCCTAAGAAGTGCTGACATTGCTACCCACTTTCTCAGCCTCCTTTGCAGCTAGGGCAAGAAACAGAGCAGGGCAGGGGCAAAGGAGAGGGTCTCCCCATGGTGGTGGTTGACTGTGGTAAGGGAGTCTTCCCCAGAACCAGTTCTGAGACATCATTTGAGGTGTCTCTTACTACTCACTCATGCATCCTCTTAGGTCTGGTGGCATTAACAAGAATAGAAGTGATATGAAATTCTCTTGAGAAGCAAAGTATGAACTGCAAACTGACTTAATTAATATACTTGTCATTATTAAAACAAAAAACAAACACTATGACTATCAATCACTGCATAAAATGTATCATCATCTCTCAATCTACAAGTGCTTACCCCCTTTGACCCAGCAATCTCATTTCTAGGAAGTATCCCACAGATATATTTGTGCACAAATGAAATGATGTAATGGGAAATGTGCAATATTGTTTGTTATAGCAAAAGAAAGACTGACAACAGACTACATATCCCACCAAAGGGAACTGCTTAAATAAAATATCCTATGAACATATAATGAAATATTATACAGCTATAAAAAAGAATGATAAAGCATTTTATATATTTAAATGAAAAGATTTCTTGAGTCCATTTTGAAATTTAAACAAACAAGCAAGGTGCATAACTGGGTGCAGAGAATGCTATATCCTGTGAAATAAATAATAGGAAAAAAATAGGAACATATATATTTAAATTGCTTATATAATAATAAGGACACTCTGGAAGACTAAATAAGAAATTAATAATGTCTGTCTTACTCATAGGGCGATGAGGATGATATGGGGGAAGGGGTAGTTGGGAGTCTTTTCACCGTCTTTCTAGATTATAGTTTTTTACTCATATGCATGTATTACCTATTTAGAAAGTAAATAACAACTAAATTAAAATAAAAACAAAGCACTGCAGTCCAGTCAGTACTTTTTTGTAACATAACTGCGTGCTTTATTGAGATACACAGTAAAGCAGTACTATAATACAATAGTAAGGCATATATTTGGTGAAGTCTGATATGTTGTGAAAATGCAGTAAAACTGAAGTTTAAAAAAATAATTAGTAAATGTTACAGTGTTGGTGTTAAAACACAATATATTATGATACTCAAGTAAGAACTCAGTACCTGAAAACAATGACAAAACATGCCATGTGATGTTTATGCTTCAGTTACATTGATTATGATTTACAGTTTAATACTTGGTGGTTATAAAGAACACAACACGAAATAATGTCCAAATTATGCTTAAAATGCAGCAATAAAGCTCTCAATTTTTGTTCAAATATTACGACAGACTCACTCCAGAACTAATGTCTAAAAGAAAAAACAAAAAGATTAAAATTATGCACTCTATTTACCTCTGATTTTAGAATGAAACTTAAACTTCTTAGTAGGATGTAAAGTAACCCCTTATTTTAAGTCTTAGTTTTAAAAATCCTTGGGTAAAGAAAAGGTCCAGCGTCACATAAAGGAAAAAATGCAAGACAAAAACCAAATCGTCATGTGATTTGGTAATTTGTTATCTTAGAGCTTTGGGTTTTCTTTTGAAAATTATAAAGGAAAAAGAAAATAACGCAATAGACGAGTGGTGAAGCTGTGAACTCAGGTGTGCACAATTATCAGGAACACCCCAAAACCAAAGTGAGGTAGAAATAGCATGAGAAGCCATGTTTGATGTTAATTAATTATTAATAAAATAATGGACAAAACCCACTCTGCAAAAGCTAATTACTCTTGATGTCAGAGGTAACAGATTTGCAAAATTATAGGTCACATGGTGATGTCTATTGAATGAATGATTTAAAAAATCAAAGAGGAATAAAATGGCATGAAAGAGTAAAGCTTTTTCCTACCAATCCTTAGCTTTTCCTCTTGAGCTTTTCTCCTCTTTTTGAGCAATTTTTGTTTGTTTATATATTTAACCTGTCTAATCCACCAAGAAAGGTTTGGAGTAGCTTTTTTAGTTTTGTAACATTTGAATCTATTTGCCTTCTTACCTACAAACCTGTGTGGAATTAACTCGCAGAGAAATGCAAAGGAGGGAAACACAGTTCATGGGCTTCTGGGTTGATACTTGTCAGTATCACAAATATGATGGGGCTACTGTCTTACACCTTTTCCCGAAGTTTATTTTAAATTATGTCTTATGGCATTTAAAAACTCATCCCGCATGGGAAAATAAATCTAAAAAACAGCAACAAAAACAAAACCACCCACTTCCGAGGGCATAATAATTTAATTTAGTTGTAATTATAGAGAACTTTATGTATTATGAACACGTATCCAATCCTTCACTTAAAGAGTGGCCTACTCCTTCACAGGGATGGGCTGGGAATCCATAGCCCTCCAGCCCTATCATCGTCCTGCTACTGCTTGGGAGTTAGTTAAAAATACCTTCTGATACTCAGAAGGTCAGAATACCTTCTGATTTCCACTGAAGCATCATTAAATCTAAATCGTGGCATTGCTAGCAGCAGGAAGCTGAATATATCAATCAATCAATCAATCAACCGATTGATTACTCTGATATAATAAGTCCTGTGTATTCATTCACATGTTCCCTTTAAAAAAATTCAATACTTTTTAGTTGTCAGTGGAAAGTTTAAAATGAGAACTATCTGGAGCTGTAGACAATGTTTGTTTTACAGTGGTAGCTTCCTCCTGGCTTCCGGCTCTGGGGAATATCCATTCTAGACCAAGCAGGTAAGCCTGGATGACTAGAAGTAATTTCTTTCTATTAGGAAGTGACATGAACATTTAAAAAATGGAAAAAGTCTATAGAAATTTGTATCTATTTATCTATATAACTATAGTATTTATATACTTATAGACATATAGATATATAAAATGGAAACTCACAGCCTGCCCCACTCAGTTGACAATTCTTAAATGAGCAGCAGTGTGAAGTAGTCATTTGGTGGTAGAGGAAGTCCTATCTTTAATATGCAAAAAAAGAAAAAGCCATGAATTTCATATGGATATCACACCGAAAGGATGCAAAACAATGCGCTGCCTCAAAGTTGTGTGTATACGTGTGTGTGTGTATGTATGTGTGTGTGTGTGTGTTTGTTTGTTTTTAGGGGTTTTTATAAACAACTTTTTTTTATAAAGCACACTTTAGTTTACAATCTTTCTTTATAACTGTTATAAATTTTTAAACAACCCAAAATGCGTTCCATATAAAGAAATGGCAAGTTATTTAGCTATCAAGATTTTACATGTAGTTTTCTTATAACTTTTTTGTACAATTGCATAGACGTGTAAAACCTGCCATTGTTAACAAAACAATAACAGACTTAGAAACTACTGAAATCTACAGTATAGTACCACTACCCTTCACAAAAATATAGATTTATTTCTTGTAAACTCTTACTGTCTAATCCTCTTTGTTGTATGAATATTATAAAAACCATGCGGGAATCAGGAGTTGTAAAACATTTATTCTGCTCCTTCTTCATCTGTCATGACTGATACTAAGGACTCCATCGCTCTGCCCAAATCATCTGCCATGTGGAAAAGACTTCCTACATTGTGTCCTGGAAAACAAAGAGAAAGACAGACTTTACAAAAGGTGCAGATAGCATCACTCTGTTTCTTTGCCATTTGGGAACTCACTCATTCCCCATTTCTGGGTGAAGACAACACAGAGGCTGCATCGAGGGTATACACAACAAGGTTTGATTTTCACCAGTTTCCAGGAAGAAGCAAAGCCTTGTTAATGAAGCCATTACACGTTGTTAGTATCAGCTTAATGTTGCATCAGGCTACTGGTGTTTAAATGGAAAAATGTCAAGCTACACTCATGGTCCCAATGTAAATATATATCAAAAGAATTCCATAGATAAGCACAAGATTTCTATCAGAACAGGAACATTCCATGATGGGATACATCTTTTCCACCTTGGCTATGAGTGATTACTTACTCTCTACTTGTACTAACATTTTTTACTATCGAACCACCATCATCACCCTTACAACTACCACCACCCAACCACTGCCACCATCACCACCACACCAAATTTTCATTTCAAAGCTGTTTCAGGCTGTTTGTTGGCTTGCTTCTGAGGCTATGGTGGAGGTGGCTATTTATTTTCTCTCTGCTTTTACTTGGGTTGAAAAATAAAAACTCTTGAATTGACCTTTTGGTGCACTATTAACATTTGAATTAGGAAACCTCAGAATAAAAATTGCTTTCCATTCCAAATTACTCTAGACCCTAATTATAAGGTGACCCACATATACTGTATGCATTTGGGTATTCTGTGAATCCATCTTAGATCTCCTCCTAAATGAGGGTTAACTATCACAATAGCCTTTTAATAATAATGCAGCATGACCTAGCACGAATCTCCCAGCATGGAGAAAAAGAACAGCACAATGTCCCTGGGCACTTTACTTTGTAGAAAAATTCAGATTTAGAGTAAGAAAGATAATCTGAGACATACTTTATGGCTTGCCTTTTCATCTATGTCGCATAGTTTTATATGGCTAATTTTAATTATTGCACATTGGTAAATCCTTCCACTCTTCAAGTATTGCCTTTGGAACTGAAATGCTTTACTAGGCTATTACTACCTTGCCATGTATCAACGTTACAGATTCCCATAATAATTGTTAAAATCCCAATAAAAATTATAGACAGACTAGGGAGAGTATTTTGTTTTAATATTTATTTCAAGAGACATAGCTTCTCTACAAAATATGGGAGGCTCTGAAGAGGATTCATGGGCAGGCACTTAAACAGTGATGGCACCAGATCAACTGAAGACTTAGTAAAAGTTTAATGTCATTCAGGCATTTCTATTAAGGTGACCAAGTTTGTATATCTATCTTTTTGTGCTTTATTAGTGCAAAGAATTTCATGGACTATTAATTATATTTTAGAAAATCACTTTGGATTTTGGTTGAGACTGCAAGTATAAAAATTTTTTAACAAAGCATATGCAGTATTCATAAAGTAGGCCAATAGTTTGGCAGCCCTCAGTGAAGAACTGAAATCATTTTTGGCTTTCTGTGCCATAAAAACCACAGGAAGACGACACAGTGGGGCCTTTGCTGCTCCTTAGAGCTCAGAATACAAATATATAACTAACTAACTGCTGCTATCAAGCTGCAGGGCTTCCCCTGTATCTATTTTTGACTGTCCAGCAACCCTGGGAAATCTGCATAATTATTCATGCAGAAATTGAAAATAGATGGAATAACTGCAAATTTTTAATTACTAGCAATCTTTATGGTCATTAACAAAATCAGTAAAAACAAAGTCCAGGACCTTTACAACCTGATGCCTGAATGTAATTCGAAGTATTTCTCATGACCCACATGTGACTATAGTATATTGTCCACCTAGTAGCTAGAAAACGTATTACAAAACATCAACAAAAAAGGGGGGAAAACTCATTTTTTCCTGTCAGCTTATCGATAATCAAAAAGTGTCTTTTTAGGCTGTGTGCTAGAGGATGTAGATGGCAGTTCAAAATAAAACAAGTAAATGCATTTATGAATTATATAGCCACCTTGAAATGGTGTTCAGTTACTAACTGGAAGGAGAATTCTTGAGTCTCTCAAGAAGCATAAGTTCTAGGGGTATCTGCTGTTTAAAAATTTGCCAGGGAAAACAGAGGTTCATTATTCTTAATGTGCCATGCACACTCCCACAAAGAGTTGGGTGGCCTTTAACCGGTTTAAACTGCTGCATTTTCACAAATGACCTTGTGGCCATCTTTGTGCTATAAAAATAAAGAACTTTTAGAGTCACTTCATCATCTATATTATGCCTTTGGTTACTTCACTAAATACCTGCTTTACCAGACTAATTCTAATTTTTTTCCATGGAGTTTTTCATTAGATCCAGAAAAAAGTCAGTCAGAATCATACTTTAATCCATTGGAGGGGTAAGACTGCACTGTGACATGAATATAGAAAGTAGATTTGTATCCTAGTTCTATTTTCCATGTGTGTAAGGCAGAGCATTCGGGAGGTCATTAATTTTACCTGACAGATTTTTCTAAAGTCAAAATTACCATCTCATACTATGAAGTATGAGAGGTACTGAAGAGCAGCCAGGATTCAGGCATTTGCAATCACCTTCAGGCACAAGGTGACAGAAAACTATGTCTGTCTATAGAAAGTATTAATTTAATCCATTTTGAACACAAAGGCACTATGCCTTGAACATTAGGGCAGTTGTATGTTTTTCAAGTTGGCGCTAACTGCAACACATTTAGTCTCACACGCCACCACTGCCTGAGGGAATTGTTTTCCACAGCGATTGGAATTGAGACTTTCTGGCAAAGATCCAAGACCTCAATAGCAATCTGGTGCTCTATTTTTTAAAAATACACTTCCCAAATAAATTGTTAGCATTCAATTGTCCAAAGCAAAGCCAGAATACTACAGTGAAATTTGCTTATCTTTTCTTCTCTATAATTTAATCTCTCTCTGAAAAAAATCTGGTTTACTGTATATTTGGGATATTTTCATAGCATTAAAAAAGGTCATTATTGTTTTGATTCTTTGGCTTCTGGAAACTTGTCTGAACACCATACACCTCAGGTAGTCAAGTCTGCAAATACCTATATAACTTCAGTTACATGTGCTAGCCTTTTCTGAAATTCATTTGTGAGTGAAACATGTTTAAGGTGGTCAAAATTATGGTGCATTTTTCTACAAAAAAGTTAAGATGAATAAATTTTAAGGGGCACTTACCATAAGAATGAACCCAAGAAGTCTCACATACGAAGTACATGAACCAGGCAAACTGTCAGGAGCATTCAATGCTTCACCAAGTCAGGTTTCCTCAATTTCTCCTCCCAACCTACCATTCCCTCCCTAGCCCCACTGCCCAAAGCCTTGGAAGGAGGCACTGGCACAGACACACTGAAGGATCATTAAATTGATTAGACTTGTACGGCACAGTGTTGGCAGAGTTTTCATTACGACTCCTGTGTTTAAATGAATCAGTGGTTGCTCCAGTCCATCCTGTTGCTAAGGAGTCCACAATCTTCTCATTTAAGAAGGACTCTCCACCCATCCAGCCTGTCTCCCAGAACACTGTCATCCCATGGGAGAGCTTTCCTTCTCTCCTCCTTCAGATTAAATTCTTGGTAGAGACAACCTTGATTTTACTTGGGCTGTCAGTTAACACTTTGTCATCCAGCAGTCACTTAATTAGGTAATTCGATATTCAGACAGTATTCCTGGTGGAATAGGAGTAAGAAGCATCTTTCACTGTAAAACCTGAAACCACATTCAGTGATAAGACTGCACCCTATCCCTTTCAACCCATAAATAGGCATTTTAAAAAACTCTCAAAACTCCAATGTTTAATTTTTTAATCGAATTGGTTATTGTTCTGTGTTGCCTCAAATACCAAATAAAAAAGATCATCTTCTGAAGGGTACGCTGAGATGACCTAAGCCTTTCAAATGAGAGTTAAGAGTGTGGGTCTGGAGCCAGACTGCCTGGATCCAAATCCTGGCTTTGTCACCTGGGACACACTGCTTACTCTCTCATTGACTCAGTCTCCTTATCTGTAAAACGGGGTTAATAAGAGTACCTACCTCACAGGTTTGTCATGAAGATGACATGATGAAAAAGATGGCAAGTGCTGAGAACAATGCTTGGCACACAGTAAGTGCTCAAAAAATGTTCGCTAAAATGGGAACGAAAGAGCGTAGGAACCAAGAAAAAAGGAAACAAAAGCAAAATGAAGTCATCCCAGAAGAATAAAAACTAAGGGCGCTGGCAGAAAATGCTAAGGTCCTGGAAGTGGAAGAAAGCTTTATGACTCATCAGTTATGTTCAAGGCTAAATTTATTTTGAAGATTTTGTTTGTGTTGCAAATGGCAACAGATGATGAACGGCAGGATTCCAACCTAGGGACTACAAAGGATTGCCATTTTAAAGAGATTCTTGCTACCCCAACCCCAGTCTTGTCGTCATGGTGATGACAACGGCAATGAACATTTGAGGAATGTTCCTCATGAGCTGCAAGTGGAGAGGTGGCTACCATCCTTACATGATGACACAATGTGTAATACACACATGCGCGTGCACACACACAATTCTTACACAAACGCCAAACATAAAAAGCAGGATGAGACAGACAGAAGCCATGGCCGTGAGCCTGAATCTCACTAACCTCTCTCATTGGCTTTCCAGGGGTATTTCTTCCTTTAATAATAGAGAGAGGAAGAGGCAGAGATATCAGAAAGGGGAAAAAAAACATGCATAAATATACAATTATCATACCAATTTGCTGCTTTTACCAAACAAATGTTGAGATGACCATTTATTCTCTGCTGGAAAAAAAAAAAACAGAAACAAAAAACCCAAAAGACACATCTGGTCAAATAACCTTTACATACACTTAAGATCAGTGTAAACAGATAACATGATCCAGAAGACGTCATTTGTAAAATCCATAGAGTTCACGCATTAAACTGGATGAAAACTGGCACAGAATAGAAATCTGACAAATTGGGCATTGTTTTCAAGGACAACTCAAACTTAATGTTAAAAAAAATCTCAGAATCTCTTCACTCTTGACAATCAGCACACTGAAACATAAACGGTAGTTGACTCTGTGTGCCCAAAGTCTGCACATCAAATGCAAGGTAGAACCCGACATAGAGGCTGGACTCCATCCTCTTGGGAGAATTTGTTTTGTTCTGTCTGATAGAAGCTGAGCATTTCCATGATGAAATTGGAGGCATTTGAGAAAATAGAAAGAACAGATGAGGGGAAGAGGTTAAGTCCCACTAATGGGCAAGCCACAGAGCCAGATCCAGGAATGAGCTTTCAACTTCCTCCTCAATTCAGCAAATATCAGGAGCCTTCAGATGCAATGGCTAAAGACTCACTGGCCTTGATTCATAGATTCCTACATCTGTATGCATTTATTTATATTTCAAAAGTAGACTCTGATGAGAAAGTGTTCTATGGTAAGTCATAATTGGACAGAAAAGTAGGGACCTCTGACCATACATGTCAACAGCATGTCTTGGGCATGCAATTTCCTTTAAAATCTTGGTTTTCAAACGGTTTCAACTATAGCAATTGGACATCTCCTAAAACAATCTTATATGGAATTCCAATATTTGGAGCAGTTCAAAGCAGAGCTGTGAGAGATCCTGTATAGCATCTCCCATCCCCCTCCACCCATCATTCTCAGTGGCTCCAAGAAGACCAAAAACTCCCTGAAACAATTTGAGAACTACTACTAGTCTGGAATGAAGAAGTATGGAGCTATGACACCAATAGAAACCTTTCAAAACTCAAGGTTAGGGTTCAAAACTTCTAGTATACCTTTAAAGACAGTGTCCAAGTTTTTCTTTCCTCTCTCCTTCTCTTTCTTCCCTCCCTTTCTCCCTCTCTCCCTTAATTTCCTGCATGACTCAGCGATTTCTTAGGAGTATCAGATTTTCAGCTTGACCACATAAGGGCCAGGTATTTATGATGCTCCTCAAGGCAGGGAAAAGAGGGAGAAAAAATGGGTACTAGCTCCTCAGCTGTGGGGGTCACTAGTGGGAGATCCATACCAAATGATGTTCCCATCATTTGGGGAGGAGAACATCATTCTGTCCTTGATGGCTGAAATCCCAGTATGAATTACTCACCCCTTCTTTTTGATTCCTTTAGCAAGGTTTTTTAAAAAAAGTATCTTTATGTTTCATAATACTGTCTGGTGGCAGAATTAATTCTCTTCCCCTGTAAGACTATAAGCCTCTTGAGGACGGGGTCCACATGTTGCTCATCCACCTCTCTATCCCCAATGCCCTGTGCTGTACATAGACACTTTTGGTATTTGATACATACTGGCTGAAGTGAATTGGTAAAGTAGTAGTTGGGTCATGACCAGGAGTCCTTCTGTGTTATAAGTAACTTGCCCTTCACTGGCACACTTTAGTTTGGATGCCAAAGGTGGGTAACTTGTTTTGGCATGTAACTTTGGTCTACTTTTGAAACTTGAGATCTTTAGGAAGGACAGTGTTGTTAGACAGCCATGTGATTTAGAATGTAATTATGGTTATATACTTCAGAATGTAATGATGATTCTTAGAATGCTTAATGTTACGTATCTTTAGTAATTCTACACTAAGCCATATTCAGAACTCAGTTATCAATTGATTATTGCTTAATATGTAACAGCAAATGACTTGTGTTATGTTCCAGATCCTTCTTCAGAAACCATATTTTATGAAAATGGACCTCCCAGAGCCAAGCTAACTCTAATCTCTTCTAAAATCCTCCCTCATCACTTGGGTCCCCATGTACTCATTAACACATTACAAAAGGAAGGTCCTTTTTTTCACTTTAGAAAAAGTTAAAAACAAATGATATTTTCTACTGTATAAGGACTAGTTCTACACTGACAAAACAGAGGCTATACTTGATTACAACATTTTTAAAAGTTCTTGACCGATAAAGTTTCAGATAAAAGTTTTATTTTATAAACTTTTTTTTTTTTTTGAAATGAGTTTCCGTAGACCTTCAGTTATAGTGTCCATCTGGCAATGTGATGTGTTGTCAGGAAATGAATCAAGACAAAAGGGAAGTGTGCTGGGGCTGTCCTGAGTCTAAATAAAGGGCTTGGTCAGGTCTAGAGAAGTCTAATTTCCTCGGGCAGTATAAAATTGACATTATTGATTGTAATTCATTATTTTAGAGTTGGAATTGCAGGACAGTACTGTTTGTTTCTGGGTGCTTTTAGCCTCTTTTATATTAATTCACTGACTGTTTAAAATACTTAAGGAAGAATGAGTCCCTTTTTAGGATTTCTGTTATTTTATAAGTCAAAAAAATTCAAATGGCCACACTTTGCAGGCTCTTTGGTGAACACGAATATAAATCTATAAATCAATTCAATTTCAGCTCAATAATCTTGTTCAGCTGAAAGCTGATCAGCACAGAAGCCTGTGACTCTACACATGTAATGAGTCAGAATGGACAACAAAATAATAGTGTAAAGCAGGGATTGGCAAATTTTCCCCATAAAGGGCCAGATAGTAAATATTTCAGGCTTTGCAAGCCCACCATCTCTGTACCAACTATTCAACACTGCTGCAACTGCTCTGCCCTGGTAATGAGAAAGCAACTACAGGCAACATGTAAATGAATGGGTATGGCTGTGTTCCAATAAAACTTTATAAAAACAGGTAGTGGGCCAGATTTGGCATATGGGCTGTATGTAGTTTGCTAGTCCTGGATTAAAGGGATAACTGCTCAAATCCTTTGTGGGAGCATATAGGAACAGAATGGTGCCTGAAAAAGGGCACACCATATTTCTATCTGCCTTTGTTCTTTATGTTGCTCTTCCATAAAAGAACCACAGAATAAGATTTTAATTTTAAAAGATGGCAGGTTTTACAAAGCTGTTGGGTTGGTAATTTAGGGGTATTTGATAGAATGTATGCGGGCTTGCTTGAGAGGGGATGGTATGAAAAAAAGAGGATGGCATGGGCTGGTGGAGATAAAAATAATGTGGCACAGGTCAGTAGGCAAGAGATTGTACAGGCAGCAGAAATAGTAGCACTGCTAACTGCTTTCTGGATTGTTTTACTGCATTAAGAGCTTATCTTGGCTCCTGTTATTCATTCATCTATATAAAGTGGTACCACATTTTAGAGAGCCTAATACCATACTACTGACTAGGAGAGCATTTCTTTCATCAATGCACATACATATAAAAATATCTTTGTTAGTCTGCTAAATGATCAGAGACTTATGGACAAATCACTTAATAGGGTTATTTTTTAAATTACATTTGTTTATTCTACCTATGTAGTTTTCCTATAGAATGGCAGAGCTTTAGAAAGTACCTTATAGTAAAGTAGATAATGACCTACTACACTAGAATTCAATTTCTACACATATACTTACAAAGGAAGAGATTACATAGAAATTGGCTAATATTCAGTGTTTAGATATACATTGAGCCACTCAAATCCAAGTGTGTGTGAACAACTAAGTATATCTAGAGACCAACCAGAAAGATATAATCACAAAGCTGAATGTTCACACATTCATATCTTGAATGTGCTCCTGCTTATATTGCCTATTATGCAGGATAGTGTTGGCCATCCGTTTATCACTAAATGGAGAAGCATGCCACTCATTTATTAATTTTGATAACAGTTTAGCAAAGCCATTAAGATAAGATTAGAAGGCTAACTTAACTTGCTCAATGGCCATAAACAAGGCACTTGACTTTTCTTGGCTTCCAGGTACTCTTTGTGAAAATAAAAGATAAAGGTTAGCTGACACCTTCCGGACCAACTCTGTGGCAAGGGGCAACAGAAAAGTTGTAAATCTGAGGTACACAATAGCTTGCCTATCTACATACTTTATATTTATGAAAAGCATAAGTTTTTTAAAAACGGCTTTTCCTCTGTGGGCAATTAACTAGCAGGGTTAAGTAAACCACGAGGTGGTATTTAATAGCACATTTCCACTAAATGTCAGACCTCTGGCTCTCACATCTGTTTTGAGTTACTCAAACAGCTGTCCAAAACAGCTGTAGCAACCATGAACTTTGTTTTTTGTAACACAACAATGAGAACATGGATGGTAGTGTTAGAATAAAACTATAAAGGTCTCTGAGACATTAGCAACGTCTTGGCAGAAACTTCCATGGCAAAAATCTCAAAATTTAAATTTTTTTGAAAGATAATTCAACCAGGCAAGAAAAACTGAGATCACATAGATTAGTATTTTTAAACCACTGGTTCAGAAAATCCATTTAGTGGGTTGCAACCAGCATTTTGTTTTTAAATAAATAAAACAGAAAAACAGCATGCATTGTATGTAGTATGGAAGGCATCACTTGAGGAAACTTTTGTTTCTGATCTTTGTATGCATATGCGACTGTAAATGTGTGTGTGTACATATGGTGGGTGTATATATACATGTGTGTACATAAACACACGTATAATTTATTTTATATCTTTACCCCAGTTTGTGATGTAAAATGTTTCTCTGATATGGATAACCATCAAAAGAGAGTCAAAAATCACTGTCCTGGATGTCAAAAGTGTTAAAATGACCTTTCAAGGCTCTTCCATTTGAGAGACTTTGTAATCCCAAGATGTTAAGATTCTCAAGAATTTCTTCTTAATATCAGCTGAACACATCTACCAACTGGTAAGATGTTCCCGCCAAACTTGCCGGTATATGTGTGTGTACACACACATATGCCATTTTTCAAAATTTAAAAAGTGCTTTTAGTTGGAAATACAGCATCCAAAAACCACTTTTTTGAGTGCATCAATAATTAGCCTAATTTTTACAATAACGAAACTTTTTATCCACTTGAATTTGGGGAGAAAAAGGCCTGTAAGAAAGCCCGAGTTAGCTGAAAGTAGCAAAACGTGAGGAAATGCCAAGATCATGGTATTGCAGAATGATCGGCCAGATTTTCCAATACCTTAGCTACTCTCTTGTGTTTTTTGTGTATTTAATTGTTTTGTTTTTTCAAGAATGTGAATTAATTTTCTCAGGCCACAAAGGTACCACTGAGTAAGCAGGAACTTCAGTTAATGGAATTGGTATCGGACAAAGCTTCCTTATCCCACATTTGAGAACTTAAATCAGCACTTAAGGCCTGAAATTCTTCCGTAAGCACTAATTTAGTAAACACTATCCAGGTGTCCTAAATTGAATTTCCCGAGTTTCCATACAAGTAAGTAAATCAACATCAGAGATACTGACTGCTAAATACCATATCAGAGGGGGGTATATTTCTTGTCTTCCAGGAAGCTTCTACACCCATGTGGTATCTAGCTTTAAGGACTCTCAAAGCGGGACGCAGGGAGATGGTGCAAAGGATTTCACCTTACAGCTAATTAGGGTGGACCAGAGACTCAGGTACAAAAAGGAGTCTAGGAAGTCAAGGCTGCCTATGAAGAAGCAGTCATGAGCCTTGCTGTAGCTTCTTCTCTGCTAACCTCTTGTTTAGATGCGGAAGAAATGCCCAGGGTGCCAACAGGGCAGCCACCCACTAACTTTCCAGAGCAGGTAAGCACCCTACCAGTTCAAGGGGCCAGGATCATACAGTAATCAATGATTGTATTGTGATTTGAATTTCTTTGGAGTTCTGTATCTGCAATTGACCATAAGTACCTTGAAGGCAAGGAACTTGTCATTTCTTCTTTCCATCCCTACTACCTCCACTGGTACATAGTAGGTGCTAGTAAAAGCAGGCAGGACAAAGTAATGAGGAGAAACGTGAAAGCACTTGATTCTGTCAAGCCCCTGTGTATGATCTTCTCATTGTGAATTATGACATCTAGAAGAAGGAGATACCTAAGATAGTCAGGATGGGGATGCGGGTGGCGGTGGGGGATGTGGAGGTGGGTGGAAGACAGATAAGATTTTTATCTGTTAAAATCAACACATCAGTGGCGCTCAGCAGTGAAAAGATGGCTGGTGCAGACATTTAAAATTAGCTTCCCCTGACGGTTCCTTAGCAACGCTCTACCAGAACATTATTGCTTTTAATGTGCACTGCACAACGTTTACTTGCACATCAAATAGCTAGGAAATGGCCATTGTTAACTGACACTGAACAAAAAGATAGGAAAAACACACGACTCAATACACCCTCCTCATTGCCCTTATGGAGAGGAACAAACAGCCCAGATTTCCTGCTGCCCGTCCCTCCCAGGCTACCCATTAGAGGTGCCAATCACTGGCCACAAAGCCTTGTGTTTTCTCCCTTTTGTTTCTGTAGGCTTTGCTTCTATTTGATCACAGGTGACTGCCATCATCCTTTTTATTCGTTGAAGGAAGGCAAGAGAGTGACTTTGTTTTATGTGAGGGCAATAAACCAAATAAATGCCCCCAGAAACGAACAGTAGCAGCAAAATATCATCTTGGATGAAGCAAGACATCTGACGCTCATGCAAGCCAGTGGAAAAATTCTGCGGGGTAAAATGCTGTTTTTGTATGGGGGTAAAATACGCAAGGCCAAAGTGATGAAGAAAAAGAAAAATATTAATGTCTTTCTTTGCTAAGCCTGTATTCCCTCTATCGAAGTAAAAAATAATAACCAACTACTCTATGAAGATTTAATTGTCCCTATATTTAAATGATGGAGTAAGATACAATTTTTAAATATAAAGGGCATAAGATGGCAAGTCAGAATCTCTACCACTACCGATCAGTAGGCATGTTCTAGGCCTTGCTGTAGCACGTAGTAGCCATATGTCCCTGGCAAAGGCACTATCAGGGCATTAATTTCCTCATCTGTAAAAGTCACATAATAATTGCTCTTCATTAAAGGGCACCTCATAATTAACTCTTCAGACTAACGTGTGAAGCAAGTAAGAAGGTGGTATTCTTATTTCTGGAAACATGTTGACCTCACAGGTATTTGAATTCAGAATACTCTAAACCACAAATTCACACTTAAAAATCAAATCTTTTCACCATGGACCCAAATTGCCATTCTGATACTGCGTGTTGGCTTCCATATGGAAAATACACCAGTTGGGTAGGGAAGCGAGTGGCCTGATCTCAGCAAATCTGCGTCCCTTCTAGGTATTGGAGCTTACCTCTTGAACTAGGGAAGGAGTTGTTGAGTTGCTCCATCACCTCCTCTAACCCTGTGCTTGTGTCCTGGGGAGGACTGAGAAGATCTTCCTCACCTTAAAGCAAAAACAAATAATGGAAAATTACATTTAAATAAAACAGATATTAAAGAAAAGGGCCATGATTACATTTTTAACACCATTATAAATTCATTTCACTTGCTCATAAATAACAAAAAAACCCCTCAAGCTTAATAATGAGGAAGTAATTCTTTAAAGGGAAGAAGAATTCCATACAGTAGTTTATCTATATCATTACCCTTGGAGAAAAAAAAAAAAACTGTATATCTTTTTTTTTTTTTTTTTTGAGACGGAGTCTTGCTCTGTCACCCAGGCTGGAGTGCAGTGGCACAATCCTGGCTCACTGCAACCTCCACCTCCCAGGTTCAAACAATTCTTCTGCCTCAGCCTCCCGAGTAGCTGGGACTACAGGCATGCACCACCGTGTCCAGCTAATTTTTGTATTTTTAGTAGAGACAGGGTTTCACCATATTGGCCAGGCTGGTCTCGAACTCCTGACCTCATGATCCGCCCACCTCAGCCTCCCAAAGTGCTGGGATTACAGGCGTGAGCCACCACACCCGGTCTACTGTGTATCTTTTTAAAAGTTGACTAGAAGAATTACTTGAAATGTGCCCCGCACATAGAAATGATAACTACATGAGATAATGAATACTCTAAATACCCTGACTTGATCATTACACATTCTGTGTATGCAACAAAATATCACATGCACTCCATAAATATGTACAAATATTATACTTCAGTAAAAAACAGGCTGGGTGCAGTTGCTCATGCCTGTAATCCCAGCCCTTTGGGAAGCCGAGGTGGGAGGATTGTTTGTTTATTGCCAGGAATATGAGAGCAGCTTGGGCAACATAGTGAGACCCTGTCTCTATTAAAAAAAAAAAAAAACCAAAAAATAAATTTAAAAATTAAAAAGAAGTAAAAAAAAGTCAATTTAAAAAGGTAAAACTGACAAACTCTCTTTGATGCCCCATTAACAAATGTGAAACTTTTTTCTATGTAGTAAGTATTACTGCACACTCCTCAACACAAAAGAGTAAGAATTGAACACTTTGCAGTCACTTCATGAAGGTAAGAAGGGAGTTGAGACACTGAGGTCTTTTTTTCACTCTTTCTTTTGACATTTAACCAAAAATACAAATGAAACTCAAGTACCTTTAAACTCCAATGTAATAGAAATAAAAATAGTATGTGTCCTATATAGGTAATGAGATATGAATATTCTAAAAACTGTAGATATGGCATATATTGGAGAGTTATGGTCCTTTCCTCTTTGTTACTTGGGACTACTTGATCATAATTATGTTTTGGGTTTTATAAAGAAGACAGTACAAAAATTTAGACTGTTTATGTAAGGAGAGAAGAATGATCTGGAAGCAAAGAAACCTATGGATGGATGATATTCACTGGGAATGGAAATCTTGTAGATTTTGTGGATCTGTGTCTCTATTGTTTGTTCATGTGTTAAAGAAATACACTTCAAACAGCATTTGCAAGTAAAAGGGAAATTTCTTAGGTGCAAACAAAATTAAACTCTAAAGGTCCTTTGAAACTAATTTTTCATAATATACAACCTTCCAATAGTGAAAATAACTTCTATTCAAGCTCTGTTTGTTTTGCACATTGTCACTTCCATCTGAAACAAGACCTTGCTTTAGCAAGTCTACCATAATGAACTTGCTTTGAGACAACCTCAGGTTTACATCTGACTTGGAACTGCTTCGGAAGCCAGTGACTAAATGACTTAAATATGCTTCTCATTTCCTTTGGTCTATGCCACTTGGATTTTCATGTATGATTATAATCCTGCATTTATTCCTTGTTTTTTTTTTAACAGCAGAAGCTAAAAGAATCATTGCCAATGCTAATCATTAAGACAAAATCATATCCTAGGTGGATGTGAGGCTTCATATTTTTATTAGAATGGAGGGATAAGAACGTAAGGTCGATAAAAAGCCTCAGACTACGTGAGTCTCCTGGTAAGATACCACAGGAAACCTCTTTGCAATATTAAGTACAGGAAATGGGTGCTGAAGAATTAAGGTCACAAAGCAGAAAAGGAATAGTTAACAAACTCTTTCTCTGTCTCTTCCTCCCCCCTCACACACATGCACTATTTGCTTAAGTTTATACCTTTAGAAAAAGAAGTGAAATTCAGTATTTTTAGTTTCATTTTTCTTGCGGTTTTAAACTACCATTATCTGGTGAAGATGAAATGAATGAAATACTACCAAGAGGATCAAGATCCTGACAACTGCAGGGCTGACTGATTACATCTCTCTGTTCCATTACTGATGCAAATTTTTGCTGAACTGGGAAACACGAGGCATTTTTAATGGCAGTAAGTCCACTTTAGTGACTGACAGTATGCCTTACCGAATAAATCAGAACCAAGAGAACATCATGAACGACGCTCATGAACATCGATGTTAATATTTCTGACAGTTTAATTACATCATATTGGAGCTCTAGGAACTCAATTGTACTGTGTTAAAATTCAGGTACAGTTCAATGAAGTGACTGGCATTCCTGTTCCTGAATTATTTCAAAGATCAAATTATAAAGTATAAACCTAATGATGTCAGCCAAGTTTATCTTTCCAGATAAACTCTCTGTGAGTCTTTAATATGAGTGTCCAAGTATAATACAAATGTAAAATTGGCTTATTTGCTTTAATGGAAAACTTTTATAGCAGTGATAACTGTATCCATTCAGACATTTTTTTGAGTGCCTATTACATTCTAGGTAGGATAAAAACAAGTAGAGTATAATCTTGTTTTCTTCTTTTCTCAATATTTTCATGATTTCTCAAGATGGTTTTAACTCGTTGCTTTTTTTTTTTCCTTTTTCTTTTTTTTTTGAGATGGAGTCTTGCTCTGTCACCCAGGCTGGAGTGCAGTGGTGGAATCTCGGCCAGCTGCAACCTCTGCCTCCCGGGTTCAAGCGGTTCTCCTGCCTCAGCCTCCTGAGTAGCTGGGACTACAGGCACGTGCCACCATGCCTGGCTAATTTTTTATATTTTTTAGTAGAGACAGGGTTTCACCGTGTTAGCCAGGATAGTCTCAATCTCCTGACCTCGTAATCTGCTTGCCTCGGCCTCCCAAAATGCTGGGATTACAGGCGTGAGCCACCACGCCCGGGCTCATCTCTTTTTAAGAATCGAAATCAGACATCACATATGTGCATGAGTAGAAGTGAATCAACTCACTGAAAAATGCTTAATGCCTAATATTTTGTGTGTCAGAATATATTGTAAAAGTTAAAACAGCTAAATGAAACCTGAAGTTAAAGTAATACCATTGTAATATTTGATACTAACCCAGATTTTTAAAATGCCTTTTAAAAACCACAAAAGTTTAAAAACAGTAAGATTCATTTATTTATTCAAATATTTATTAAAAATCCAACTGTATATGCCAGGCACTGTTCAAATGGTTGAACAGTGCCTGGCATATTGTTCACTGAAGATATAGCAATAAGCAAACAAACCCCACTCACACACTCTGTCTGTGAAACTCGCATTCTTATGGAGGCACACAGGCTTAACAAGTAAATAAGTAAACTATATAGGTATGTTGAGTGGTGGTGAACACTCTGAGGAGAGGGCTAGCAAGGGACAATGAGAGTCATCAGAAAGTGGAGTCTTGGAAGTCTTCATTGATGAGATGCAGTTGAGCAAAAGCTTTAAGAACTGGAGGGTATGAGTTGCACAAGTATTTGAGGGAAAAGTGCTCCAGACAGAAGGATTGGCAAATGCAAAGACTCTGAGAGGAGAGTGTGACTGGCTTGCTCAAGTACAGCAAGAAGTCTAATGTAGATAAAGCAGAGTGAACAAGAGCTGGGAAAACTGTACTTCCCTGGCCTGGGAATTTGGATTTGGCCACATAACCTGCTTTGGAAAATGGAATGTAAGCAGGCATGACAAAAGTAGAGGCTTAGAATGTCTTTGAATGGTTGGGGTTGCCCTCTTGTGTTTATGTGCACAAGAAGCATATGGCCCAGGTAGCTTGCTAGCCCAAGAAGGATGAGAGACATGTTGAACAGACCTGAACCCAAACCACAACTTGGTGTCAAGTCCAGCTGAGTGCCAGCAAAAAGTTCAGCCAAACAACAGATGCATGAATGAGAAATATGCAACTTGAGAATTTTGTGGTTATTTGTTATGCAGCAACAGCTGACTGATAACACTATTATGGGCATCAAACAAGCCAGATATAATATTTATGGTTTGTCTAATCATACACTATGTAGCTACAACATAATAGGTGTATTAATCTATTTTCACACTGCTATAGAGATACTACCTGAGACTGGGTAATTTACAAAGGAAAGAGGTTTAATTGACTCACAGTTCCAGATGGCTGAGGAGGCCTCAGGAGGCCTCATGATTATAAGTTTAGAATCATGGTGGAAGGCAAAGGGGAAGCAAGGCACCTCTTACATGGCAGCAGGAGAGAGAGAGAGAGAGAGAGAGAGAGAGAGAGAGAGAGAGAGAGAGAAGGGGGAAGTGCCACGCACTTTTAAAACCGTCAGCTCTCCTGAGAACTCACTCACTATCACGAGAACAGCATGGGGGAAAACTTCTTCATGATCCAATCACCTCCCATCAGATCCCTCCCCTGACACGTGGGGATTACAATTCGAGATGAGATTTAGGTGGGAACACAGAGCCAAACCATATTAATAGGCAACCTCAAAATATTTCTGACTCTAACAATAATACCTGTCATCACAAGCCCCTCATCACCAAAAACAAAACAAAAACACCTTTTCATTTTTTTCACTTATTCAACAAGAAAATACTTATTGAGTTCCAATTGCACACTAGAGACTTGCACAGCCCTTATCCCTACTTCACGGATTCATTGCCTGCTCAACTAGCATACTGCTAATGTTTGGGGGATTTTCAACATAGTTGATGGCAATTCTTTAACACTTAAACTTGACTCTACTCCAAGGTGATTTCCACAAACATGCATAAATAATAGATGTCGGTGTAGATGTGGTGAAAACAGAACACTTTTACACTGCTGGTGGGAATGTAAACTAGGACAACCACTATGGAAAACACTATGGAGGCTCCTTGAAGAACTCAAATGTAGAACTACCATTTGCTCCAGCAGTCCCACTACTGGATATCTACCCAAAGGAAAGGAAATCATTATGTGAAAATATACTTGCATACCAAGATTATAGCAGAGCAATTCATAATGGCAGAAATATGGAACTAGCTTGAATGCCCATCAACCAATGAGTGGATAAAGAACATGCAGTATATACATGGTGTTTATACACACACACACACATACATATGCCATGGAATATTACTCAGCCATGAAAAGGAATGAAATAATGGCATTCACAGCAACCTGGATGGAGTTGGAGACCATTATTCTAAGTAAAGTAACTCAGGGATAGACAACCAAACATTGTACATTCTCACTTATAAGTGGGAGCTACGCTATGCGGATGCAAAGGCATGAGAATGATACAGTGGACTCTGGGGACTCGGGGGGAAGGGTGGGAGGGGGGTGAAGGATAAAAGACTACACGTTGGGTACAGTGTACACTGCTCAGGTGATGGATGCACCAAAATGTCAGAAATCACCACCGAAGAACTTATTCATGTAACCAAACACCACCTGTTCCCTGAAAACTACTGAAATAATAAAAAGAAAAATAATGTTTTTTGGATTATCAGCTATTTAGTCTTCTTGGCTTGTCTGATTGTGGTCCAAATAAATCACTGAAACATTTTTTAAAACAAGGAAAGACATAGTCAAAGTTAAATAGTACCGCGATATAGCAGAATATGATAGTCTCCTTTAATCACTGCTGAAGTGAAGAAAAAAGAAGTGGGATGACTCGATTTAATCTGAGAAAAAAGAAAAGGAATGCTTTGCCATGGCAAGATATTCTTCAGTCTTCTGAAACTAATGATGGTTTCAGATCCTTTTCTTGAAGGGATGATATCCCATCTGACTCACTTCCCCTTGATTCAAATGCTGATAATGGTTCTGTTTGCTTAAAAAGTGATTTTAGGAGAACCTATGCAGCCTATGCAGAATAGACACAAGAATTACTCCTGTGTTTTTGTCTGAATCTAAACAAATTATTTTCTCTTTTTTTAAAAAGGAGCTGTGTACAAGAAATTATTTTTTCTTATAAAGGGGCTGTGTATGAACAAATATGCCCACCAACATTTTTCTTTGGATTTTAACCAGTTTCTGACTTGATGTGTTATTATCTTAGTACTTGTGTATTTCCTGCCTTTCTCCAGTATTTTTTAGAATACTGATTTATCCAATACCCAATATTTGGCTTCAATTAATTTTTTCCATATGATATAGGACAGATGCTTTCAATTTCACACATAAATTCTGTGTGTAACACCTTTAATATATTATGGTGTACAATGTTGTTGCTGATTATTAGCTGATCAGTTGTGAATGGTGGTGAAAGATACTGAAACTAGTAGCTGAATTTCCTAAACCTGTGGGCTGTTCCATGTGTAAACAAGAATGTATTGTGCTTGATTTCCAAAATATTAACAAGCACTTTACTGATTGTTTGTTGCACAGAGTGCCCTCATATAGTAATGACAGTGAGCAAGACTTACATCCTGTCCTTAAGGAGCTTAAGTTCTAGGGAGTGGTAGGCAGAAGAAAGAAGTACTAGTAACTGTCTGAAAACATGGCTGGGTGTGGTGGCTGATGCCTGTAATCCCAGCACTTTGGGAGGCTGAGGCAGGTGGACTGCTTGAGGTCGGGAGTTCAAGAACAGCCTGGCCAACATGGTGAAACCCTATCTCTACTAAAAATACATGAAAAAGTAGCCAGGCATGGTGGCGAGCCTGTAATCCCAGCTACTTGGGAGGATGAGGCAGGAGAATCACTTGAACCCAGGAGGTGGAGGTTGCGATGAGCCGAGATTGCACCACTGCACTCCAGCCTGAGCAATAAAGCAAGACTCCATCTCACACAAAAGAAAAAAAAACAACAACAAAACCAGAATGATATAATGCATGATTAAGTTCCAAAAGAAAACTCACTGAGTGAAAAGAAAGGATGCTATATTTCGGGTTAAGAACATAATGTACTCAAGGCCAAAGAGTACACTTATTTATTCTGTTGTCAAACAGAAGGCATAAAATGCTTAAAGAGGTGAATAATATGATATAATTTGAATGGTAGAAGAGGAACTGAAGTATCTGGAAGATAGCTTAGAAAGGGAGAGAGACCAAAGGCAGAGGAAGCAATTAGGAAAATATTCATATTGTCTGTTCAGGTAATACATGATGAGGGCTAAATTTGGGCAGAAGTAACTGAATTGAAGAATTTTGCTCTTTTTTATAAGTAGCAAAACACACTAACCTTGGTGACTAGATTGATGGTGGTGGAACATAGCTAAGGAAGGCAGGTAAAGGAAGAAGGTGTAGAAAATGACTTTTTATTGATTGGGAAATTGGAAGAGATGTTCCAAAGGTTGATCATGATTTCAGATTAGGCTATATTTTTATTTATAATTTTATCCAGAAGATGCTCAGGTGGGAGGTCTGGGCTGGAAATGTTGACTTAAGAGTTGTCAACATAGCAGAAGCCAAAGAATGGAAGGAGTGCCCAGGGAGAGTGAAGAACGGTGAAGGGGATGGAGAATCTTGAGGAAAACCTTGATGTGATGTACTGAGGATACCTTACCTATATGGTAATCTGGCATAAAACATTTAACCTGTACCCAATCACTTGGATACAAGCAGACAAATCAAAAATGGGGGACATTCTACAAAACATCTAGCCCGACCTCTTCTAATATATCAATGTCATGAAAGATTTAAAGAGGCTGGGAAAGTGCTTCAGATTAAAGGAGACTACAGGGACATAACAAAATGCAAAGCTGCACCTTCATTGATCCTGAATGAAAAATATCGCTATAAAGAATATTAATTGGCAGAGTTGGAGGTATTTGAATTTAAATTCTACATTAGATAACAGTATTGTTCTTTTTGAGTGTGATAATTGTGCTTATGTAAGAATATCTTTCATTTTAGAAGACACATGTTCAAGTGTTTAGGGGTGAAGTGTTATGTATGAAACCTAACCATTGAGTGGATCAGTGAAAAAAAAATCCACAAACTATATACACACATGAATATGATTAAATATGCACATAAAATATAAACACATACAGTATATAAAAATATGTTAACATACAGATATACATGTTAATCTAAATAAATATATGCAATCCATTTAACAACACATGAATGTAAAAGTACATAAATAAATAGATATAAAGCAAATGTGGCAAACTGTTGAATTAATTGCAATTTTGCCATAAGTTTGAAATTGTTCTAAATAAAAAGCTAGGGAGCCATTATGTCATAAACCTCAAATGCACATGATAAATTTTTTAAAAAGCAAAGGAACAGTTTAATTTTTAAATAAATAAAATATAAAATGCTTCAAAAAACAGTAATCTGGTGGAAAGTTAGGAGTCATCAGCGATAAGGTGTTGTTTCGACATCATAGATTTGTGTATGGAGCCCATGAGAGCCAACAGGAGATAAACATTGTTAATTTCTATTTTGTTCTGTATTTGCTTCCTCCAATAGAATGTACGTTGCATTAGCACACTGTCTCAGTAAGAACTGTACAGAATACAAATGGTACATAGAGACTCAGTGGTAAGTATTTTATGGCTTGAGGAAATATGTTGACTCTTTAGACACATCACCTAATATGACTTGTTTCATGTTTCACTTAAAAGAAAATCAGTCATCGGGGTTGTATATTTAAAGAATGCAGCTCTATCCAGAATGTGGTTCAGCAAATCCCAGCTTTATATCTGAAACCTTCAAAGCACGAGTATATACACTGCATTTATTTAAACACCTGTGTGCATCCTTCAAGAAGATGGTAAGGTTTTTTTCCTTTTTAAATGAAGTTAGCTTATGCAGTTTGACATGGTTTGGTTCTGTGTCCCCATCCAAATCTCATGTTGAATTGTAATCCCCATGTCTGCCGGAGGGGTCCGGTGGGAAGTGACTGGATCATGGGGGCGGTTTCCCCCATGCTGTTCTCATGATAGTGAGTTAGCATAAGATCTGATGGTTTAAAAGTGTGGCAGTTCTCCCCTCGCCTTCTCTCTCCTGCCGCTCGCTAGGTAGCACATGCCTTCCTTCCCCTTCAGCTTCCCCCATGATTGTAAGTTTCCTGAGGCCTCCCCAGCCATGTGGAACTGAGTCAATAAACCTCTTTCTTCATAAATTACCCAGTCTCAGGTAGTTCTTTATAGCAGTGTGAAAAAAGACTAATACACAGTTCAAGAAAAAGTACCTTTGAATTCAGTCTTTTCTTTCAGAGGACAAATTTAACAACACAGCTTATCCATTTTATACCAGCAAGTTATCTCTTAGCTTAACTTAGCCATTGGAATATAGCACTTTTGTCCTGGTATTCAGTTCTACTATGATCTTTTTAGCTCCACAGATCATCAGGACCACATCCTAATGTGCACTTTAATTTGGGGGCTTTAACGAGTATGCTGCCTATTTCCCATTGTTAACGGCCTAAATAATTAATGCTTCTAAGCAGCCAGGGCTCTGAATCTCACCACTAAAATATGTGACTTAGTTTCATATGCTTTACTTACTTAAAAAAGGGGGAAAATCCTGAAGTAGAAAAAAAACAAGAGGTACTAAAGCTCAGTTGTTTTCAGAATTTACAGACTTTGCAAATGCATACAATTGTTTTTCATGTAGTGTGTTATCATTTGCAATCCCAACAGTTTATTAGCTATATTCAGATCTCAGGTGGAGAGAGGGAATCTGACACAGAGATTGCCTTAAATCATGGAGGTGTAGTAAATTCAGGAAAACAATCTCAAACATACCCTTTTCCTTCTCAAAAAAATCAAAACCTGGCTTTCCTACAAGGTTTGGCTTCTCCAGAGGAGGATGTGCCTCTTCCCACTGCTCCAGGTTCTTGAACTTCATCACATTTATTTCAATCACCCTGTCTCTTTCCTCAGAAATGTTCACCTCCTCAGAACCCTCATCCATCTTCTTCAACATCTTTTCCATCCTGATCTACCACTGCCGTCACGATAAGGACCTCACCCCTCTCTGATAAGCTCAGCAACGTTGGTCTCATCAACTCCATGAACTGCACTCCTTACCGCTCAGTGATCTCCAAGTAAAATCTTCAGCAGCTCGCTGGGAGGCACCATGTTAGATGTAGAAATTGCTTGAAAGTATTTTACTTCCATGATATCCAACTTTTGAAGTTTCCTGACTGTGATCTCCAAATCTTTCGCTCTAAAACTCACCCACACCCCTGACTTTTCCTTTCTGTCCTATCCATTTTGGTTAAGGCACTTTGTCTTTATTCTACCCTCATGGAAGAGCTCAAGTATGAAATGAATTCCTGAACACATCATCATATCAGGCAATAGAGCTGTAAGTGTACGGAATCAAGGAGTCACAGGTCTTGTCTTTTCTGTGAGGTAAGACTGAGAGGACCAAGTATAACCAGTTTAGGACCCAGGGAAAAGTAAGGATAGAGGATGGAGCTGACTCATACTGGGCCTTTACAGAGAAAGAGAAATGAGGGAGGGGGACCAAGTATTTGTGGCCTTCATAAAACCCTCTATTGTCTAGCCAGACACAGCAGGAAGAACCAATGAGCAGCTGGCTAGGAACCCCTGTCCTAGCCATTCATTACCACTGTAAAATGCCCTACTCTTGTTTTGACCTTTGATCATTTATGCCTCATCAGCTCCACCTTTCTTAGAACCTAGTCCTAGGCAGAGAACATTGCTAAGAATGAGAACAGACCATGTGGACCATTTCCTCAACAAATTCATCCAACTTTTGCCTAAGGCTTCCTTCTTACTTGGTAATGTTTCAAAATTGACTTCACTTTCCTTAATCCTCATTCATTTTAAGATTACCTAGTCTTTCATTTCATTGAAACAGAAGTTTTCCACCTTCCCTTCTCTTGGCCTAAAATGGTTTCTCAAAATTACCCAATGCATTTATAGTGACCCAATGGACTGTGATTTAATTTCCATTGAGCTCTCTTTAGCATTTCACCTTTTCGTCATATCTTCCTTGAACCTCCCTACTTATCCATCCTTTACTATCCCATCACCCAAATGGAGGTCTTCCCCAAGGCACTGGATCAAAGCAGCTGTGTTATAGATTTTATAGATTTCTCATCTCACAGCCTTCAGCAATCAATTCTATGAAACTCATTCTCAAATCTCTCCAGTTTGCCCTCTTACTTCAAGTATAGACCTGTATCTTAATTTCTTTTGGGACATGACTTAGAAGACCTGTCAATTTCTCAAACACAATATGTCCACAATCAAAAGTTTCACTATCTTCTTCCAACCAAATCCTCTCCCTTCATTCCTCTCCTTACAATTTGCAGTCAGTCCCCAGACCCTGGGAACTCTATTTTTTTTTTTTTCTTGAGACAGAGTCTCGCTCTGTCGCCCAGGCTGGAGTGCAATGGTGCCATTTTGGCTCACTGCAACCTCCGCCTCCTGGGCTCAAGTGATTCTCCTGCCTCAGCCTCCCGAGTAGTTGGGACTATAGGCGCACACCACCATGCCTGGCTAATTTTTGTATCTTTAGTAGAGACATGGTTTCACCATATTGGCCGGGCTGGTCTTCAACTCCTAACCTTGTGATCCACCCACCTCACTCTCCCAAAGTGCTGGGATTACAGGCGTGAGCCTCCACGCCCGGCCCCCTGGCAAGTCTATTTTTATAGAATAGTCTCACAGTCCTCTCCTCCCACATCTCTCAAGTGCAGGCCCTCAGAACTCACGAATCTTGGCCTTGGCAATTGCCTCCTAACTGGTCTTCTCACCTATACTAGTTTTCTGTGGGCCAGATAGAGCTGCCAGAATACACCTTTTTAGAATTTTCTTTTTAGACTTTTTTCACCTGGTATATGATTTTCAGTGGTTCCTTGATACCAAAATGAGTCAAACACCTATGGCCAAATATTCATGTCCCTGTAATATGACTCTACCTTTCTTCAGATAACAAAATCTGAGAGTAGCTAGGACACTTACCCATGGAGTCCGAAGTTTGACTGCCAACCACTCGGAGCAGCATAGGCTGACTGCTGTCGGACCTCTGTAGAGAGGTAGAAGGAGAGGACACCGTTGTGCCATTCACTTTGGCCTCTGCCTGGGGCTAAGTCATCCAAAAGAAAACAGAATTACTTTTCATAATAAACATACAAATGTATAAATTTCAAAATATTATAGACACTCAGGACTCATAAATTTTGACCCTTCCTACTTTAGAAGCCCTCCCAAAGATTGTTTAATTTGGGATATTTCACTGTTGATATAATCCATGGATACTGTCTTTGTATCTGAATTGTGCTCCCTTATAAATTTGAGAAAAAATTAGAGCTACACTGGAATGAGACTATACATCATTACATTAAATAACTGGAAGATTTAGAAGGTCATGTGAGAATGATGAGACTATGTGAGATCTCAAAACTGTAATGGAAGATTCATATCTTTGTGAAGTATTAAGTAACAAGATAGAGAGAACATAACTGAAAAATTTAAAATTCCCAGAAAGCCACAACTATGTCCAGGTAGGTCCTCTTACGATGCAGTATCTTGCTAGGTTTTCAATGGAGGCTTAAAGAACTATGTGTTAGGGATTACGATAAAAAAACCACAAAGGTATACCAGAAAATATAACTAATGGTAAATGAAATAGTTCCATTTCAAGAAGTGAAATATTCACTTTTAGAGAACTAGTGGAAAGCTTTAGGCGTTTTTTTCCCCAAGATGTATTTCAAATTGGTCAAGAAAAAACCACTTTGGTAGGAAACAATATTGAACAAATACAAAAAAGACACACTAGTTTTTCTATCTCCTCTACTTCTATCCTTTGATACTATCACTTTGCAGGCACATACCAAGCACTTAAGAATTGATGCTTGTTGCACCTATAAAAAGTGCTCTCTGAGGTTTAGTTTTGTTTAAGAGGGAAAAATGAATGTTTGTCAAAATCCCATCTCTCTCCTCACTTGCTCCAGCAGCTGCCTTAGCCTATGTAACTGTGACTCCAGCTGTTTATTGTGGTCTTCCAGGATTTGCATCCTGGCTTCCAGGCGGCCTTTGTGTTGACGCAGTAGCTTGGCCTCAGCAATGAGCTCAGCATCCCGGGGACTCTGGGGAGAGGTGGGCATCATTTCAGGAGGGGATGGCAGTGGGGACAGGCCTTTATGTTCATGCTGCTGCTTTAGACGGTCATATTCTGCTTGCAGATTCCTAAAGGCATCAAAGAAGTAAACAAGAAAAAAAAAAAGAAAGAAAAAGAAGAAAAAAAGTAATTTGAATATCATCACCAAATTTTATATACCATGGTAGATAGATGCATCTGACTGCCACCGAAGAACAGCAAGCAAAAGAGGCACTAATGAATGGTTTTAATGATGACAATCTTACCAGTGCTAAAAGAACAAAACAAAATTTGAAGCTTTTGCCTGGTGTGTGAAGGGAGCCATGCTTTTCAATTTTTTATGTTATACTAAAAGCCTCATGAGTGCTATGTTCAGATAAGTAAGCAGCAAAGGATTTAATCACTTTGTAAATATTTCTTTATAGTGTCATGAGATTAAAAATTTTATACCTCTATCAACACTTTGGTTTGCTTTAAACATAAGCAAATACTTTCAACAGAAATGTATAAGAATGGAGTAAGTATACCCATGTTCCTACCACCTCGCCTTGATAAGTTTATCATTTGCCATATTTTCTTCAAAAGTTTTTTGAAGAAGGAAAAGTTAACAGCCAAAGCAGAAGCTCCCTCACATGCCCGCCTCAACACCATACCATTCTCTCCTCCCCGCTGCCCTCAAGGAGATAATGCCACACTGAATTTCATGCCCAGTGTTACCATGAACGTATCGACAAGTACTAGGTTGAGCTTAAAAATGATGCTGTTTGCTTGTATTTTTCTTTCACCTACTAAAACACCCATTTTATGTGATTCAATCTAATAGCATTATTTTGCATGTTCTTAAACTTTAAATTTAAGAACTTCACGTTTAAGAATATACATACCATTCTAAGAGTTGCTTTTTGCCTTCAACACCATTTTGGAGATTTCTCCAGGTCGATACATAATAGTTTGCTATTTTAACTGCCATAAGGTATTATTATTCTGTTGCTTGAATATGCCAACATTTTCCTGTCCATGGACATTTAGGTTGTTTCCAACTTTTCACTATTATAACCAATGATGCAATGAAATTCTTTTTTATACCTGTCTCCTTGGATACCTGTTTAAGAGATTCTTTACAGAATATAGTTTGATGTGGAATTGTTGGATCTTAGCAACATCTTCAACATTGCTACATGTCACCGAATTGCTCTGGGTGACAAATCGGTGGTTTTACCAATTTACTCTCTCTTCAGTAGTGAATGAGGTTTTCCATTTGGCCCACCTCCTCATCAAATACTTGGTGTTATCAGACATTTAAGTTTTAGTTAACCTGATGGGTGCATTTTAATTTGCACATACATCCCTGATTACTGGCGAGGTTAAACTTGTTCCACGTTCACTGGCTTTTCATGCTTCCTTTACCCGTTTTCCTGCTGGATTGTCTTTCTCTTATTAAAGTTTTGGATATGTTCTAGATGCTAATCCATTGTTAGTTATGTGCATGGCAAAGATGATCTCCTACCCTTATCTTAGTGTAGCTTATCTTTAACTTTGCTTATGGCATCCTATGGTATAAAATATGTACATTTTAACATATCCCTGTATGTTCTCTGCTTTTTATGTTTTGTTCACGAAAATCTTTTCTTACATCTACATTTTAAAGTTTAAAATTTGGTTTTTCACATTTAGGACTTGAATTTACCCAGAATCTATTTTTGTGCTTGCCGTGAACATGCGATCTAATTTTACTTTTCCCCCATGGATAAACTATGAAGCCAGCCTCATTCATTGTATGGTCCATCTATTTCCCACTGATCTCTAACGATGCCTCTGCAAAACATCAAGTGTCCATAAATGCACAGGTGTGCTTCTGAGCTCTCTATTCTAGTCTGTGGTTCTATCTGTATATCCCTGTGTAGATCCCACACTCCAGCTTTAAATCAATTGATGTCTGATAGGCCTTCTCAGCCCACTTTGTTTTTCCTCAAAATTGTCTTGACTATTCTGACCCCTTTGATCTTCTCCACGATTTTGGTGTGTTTTTCTGATTTTATGAAAATGCTTGTTGAAATTTTGAGTTTGACTTACATTGAATTCATAGGTTAAACTGGGAAGGACTAAGTTCATAATAATTGAGTCTTCACATCCAAGAATGCAGTGAAGCTCCTTACTTACTATGGTCTCATTTTATGTCCATTAATAATGTTTTACTTGTTACTCTTTTTTTTCCTCTTGCTTTACAGGTTGAATGATTAAGTCATTGATTTTTTATTTTTAATGAACACATGTAGGGTTATACATTTCCTCCTTGGTACCACTTTAATTATATATCAAAAGTTTTTATATACATCACTTGATTCAATTCAGTGCCTTATGTTTTGTAATTTTTACTGTGATTTTTTTTTAACTTAACCTATAGTCATTTAGGAGCACAGTGGTTATATTTCCATTTTCACTTCTTAGTGCATTTCTAATTTAATTGCATTTCAATCAGAGAACACCTGTATGATACTGATCCTTTGAAATTTAGCAATACTTCTTTTTGTGACCTAGTTCACAGTCACTTTCTAAAAATGTTCATTGAGTACTTGAAATAATGTGTATTTTTCCATTGGAAAGATGGAGTCTCTAAATACATAGTGTGCTGATTTTGTTGTTAAAGTTGCCTATATCTTTATTAATTTTTGATTATTTGTAGCTATCAATTTTTGTTCGATGAGTGTTGAGATATAATTATGTATTTGTTAGTTTCTCCTTTTAATTCTATCATAATTCACTTTACATATTTCTAGACCTATATAGTTAGATGCACAGAAGATCCTCATTGTTCTTGCACTGTATCTATGTAGTATACTTTTTCTTCCTAATAATGTTTATTGCCATAAATTTTATTCCATTTAAAGGATTCTATGGTTATTTCACTTTCTTTTGGTTATATTTGGTTAATTTCCAAATAAATATAAACAGTATTAGCACATGTGAAGGTCCCAAATGCTTTAGGATTTACTGAGAATACAATTCCAACTGAGGACACTTCTGATATTTGATACCCAGTGACTGATTAGAACTCTTGACATCTTTCTTCTAGTTGTGATAAATACCAAAATAAGATGACAGATTTCTGTTGTTCACAGATGATATTTCATCAGGTGAGAGAAATTCCTATCCACAAATGTGGGAGATCTATATCAATGAGAAAAGACATGAAATGTAAGTAGTGAGTAGTCAAGAAGAGTTTTCCCATTGTCCAGTTTGAGAAAGCAAGATCATCTCATGACCAGGTCTGCTAAATATTTTCTGTTGTCCCATACTCGGAATGAACATTCCACAGGGGACGGCATGTCTTCCAAAATGCTCAGTTTCAAAAGGCTAGATCTCCACACTGAAGCAGAAATAAAACCCAATCTACTCTTTTTTTCTTTGTTTTGTTTTGCTTCATTTTTTTCATTCTACCTAGTACCTGACATTACAAGGTTTCCAGGAATTTATTTAAAGTCATGCAGAAAATCAATGTATGATCTTTTTCATCTACAGAAACAGAATCTCCTATCTGTACTGGTTGAAATCCTATTGCTATCAGTCTTCAAGGGTAGTTGTTTGTATAGTTTATTTCATAGCGATCTGCTTTGACAAAGCAGTGATGAGAAGAGATTCATCGAAGTAAGTATACCTTCAGTCAGATTCTGCACACGGGTCCTCTGGGTGTGCACCAATGTATGTAACTGTTCACATTAATTAAATCTAATTTCTGACAACTGGCAATCAGTTCAATGTTTCTGTGAACTTGAAGCAGTATCCAGTGTTCACAAGGTCTCATTCCATAGGAACTACTTTCTATTTTTCCCTCTTCATTAAAAGAAAACTTCAACAAAATGTTCTAACTGGCAACACTTTTTATGTAGAATCCTATTCAATTTTTTCTTTCTACCAGATTGGGGCAGCCATGGTGTTCCTTTTGAAAACAGTTTTTAGACATGGACCTCAGGATGGTACAACAAGTCATTACTGTCTTCCCACCTATTTTTCACAAAGGTGCTGACAGGAGACTGCCTTTCCTAGAGAGATCTTCCTTGGTATCTTGATCCTGTGGGTTCAGTTGTCCACAAGGCTCTTCTTTTATGATTTATTTATAAGGACCCTTTTTCAAGAGGCATAGTTTAGTATATACAACACATTACATTTCTGTTTTGGTGGTTTCCAGTGAAAAACAGAAAAGGCTCATTTTAATCAGCCAAAGCTTCTCAAAGCTGAGCTGTAAAGAGTATCAATTGCTCAATGCAGGCCTTTCTTTCCTTCCCAGATGTTTGAAATTTCTCTTGGGAGCACATTTCCTTCAAGACTCACATCCTTCTTCAATTCTGGAAGATTCTCAGCCATTACAGCTTCAAATATTACTTCTCTACCATTTCCTCCATTCTCTTCTTCTGAAACCTCTCAAATACACTCCTAAATAAACCTCTAAATTCTAGTAAGGTATATTGTAGAGCCTGTGGTCAGTTCTCCATTTCTCCTAATTGCTCATTTATATTTCTATCTTTTTCTGTGAGTGTTGTACACAGTAACATTCTCAGCATCATCTTCTAACTCCCTTGCCTTCTCTGACAGGGCAAAGTTTAGAATTTATCCTGTATATTGAGTTTAGTAACTTCAATGACTAGTTTTTTTGACAAAGATATCTTTTTTTTTCAGACCTAGTTACATTTCATCCATCTCTGTTTCTTAGTTTCTTGTTATTTTAGTGAGTGGTACCCCTTATTTATGCCTTTAAGCATCTTTTTTTTTTTTTTTTTTGAGATGGAGGCTGGAGTGCAGTGGCACGATCTCCACTCACTGCAACCACCGCCTCCTGGGTTCAAGTGACTCTCCTGCCTCAGCCTCCTGAGTAGCTGGGATTACAGGTGCCTGCCACCATGCCCAGCTAATTTTTGTATTTTTAGTAGAGGCAGGGTTTCACCATGTTGGGCAGGCTGGTCTTGAACTCCTGACCTCAGGTGATCCACCCACCTCAGCCTCCCAAAGTGCTGGGATTACAGGTGTGAGCCACTGCACCTGGTCTAAGCATCTTAAATGTAAGTAAAAATCTTTGTTGTACTAGTCTATCATGTTGCTTTCTTCTAGAATTAATTCCTCTTTTGAGATAGGGTCTCACTCTGTTGCCCAGGATGGAGTGCAGTGGCACAATTATGACTCACTGCAGCCTCAACCTCCTGGGCTCAAGCGATCCTCCTATCTCAGCCTCCTGAATAGCTGGGACTACAGGCATGTACCACCATGCCCGGCTAATATTTTTTAAATTATTTTTTGTAAAGATGGCACCTCACTACATTGCCCTGGCTAGTCTCAAACTCCTGGGCTCAAGCAGTCTTCCCACCTTGACCTCCCAAAGTGATAGGATTACAGGTATGAGCCACTGTTCCCAGCCTAATTCACTTTTTGATAGTTTAACTTGGGGCAGGGGTGCTATCCCATTTCTTCATGTATTTTGGATCGTGATTTGGAGACAAATTTTGCAAGGGATGTTTTGTATGTGCATACATATGCATGTGTATGTTTTCTATTATTCTCATGTGTGTGTATTTTCTTTTATATTTTCCTCTCTTTTTAAACTCATTATCTCTCTCTCAGGTGGTTTTATGGCTGCTCCCAGCCATACCCAGGGGCTTAGAGTTTAGAGCTACATCTGTTGGTAGTTTGCAGCTCCTACATTGAGTGATACAGAGATATCATTCATTTCATTGCCAGGCAGTAGGTAGATTGGTTCAGGTCCTGGTTTCAAGGCTGTGATGCTCTCTTTCCCAACTGCGAATCTTTGCCTCTTCCCTCAGCTCTATGCATTAGGGCCATAGCTGCATATAAGCTGTAGACCCCTGCAGCAAACTGTTTCTTTTCATGTTGCTTTTAAGTGCAAGTGTGTATGTGTCTCTCTCTAGGTGCGTTTTTGTGGGGCTCTGATTTCAAATAGTAATCCTGGCTTTGGGCCACCACCTTGTAAGGAGAATTTTAATCCCTGTTACTACAGCAGGAGCTGAAAGCCCACAAATTTAGCCCCACTTACGACTCATGAAGTCCTGTTTTGCTTTTTTTTTTTTTTCTTTCACATTTCTGGTCCACAGAGATGTTCATCTTGCTTTAAAGCCCAGCTATGTCTTTTTCATTTTTCACTCCATATATTATCTACCACTGGATAAATGGTAGGAGCAGAGAAAGATGCCTTCAAACAAGAGCTAATGTTATCTTAATCAGAAGCCTACCAGGACACATTGATTTTGTAGCTGTATAGTCAAGGTTCCCTCAGTATTAATTCAAGCCTTAATTCACCAGGCCAGGATTAAATGAGTCGAACAAGTGCTTTTCTCCTAAACAAACATGACGTACAGAAACCTCTTATTAAGCTCAATAGCAAACTTGATTTTGAGGGACTAGTTTTTCCTCCTGAAGCTCTGAGATAGGACAAGCTGTCATGGTAAGGATTCTAAAAGCCAGAAATGGTTAAAAGAGGTATCTTGGCCTGTAACCAAATGAAATAAAGTTTTTTGATTTGAGTCTAAATTCTCTTTTAAGGTATTTCTAAATGTTCATGAGAATTATCAAGAACTGGTGCTCGAGGGTTTGAACTAGAGATGAGATGATTTTTACTAAACGTTTTCTAATAAATGCAGTCATAGTCACAGAGCTGTGTTAGGGCATATTTTTGTTAGGGGTTGGGAAATTGAGCCATTTAGCCCTTATCAATTATGCATTTGAATTTTCTTATATTTAAAAACATCTATGCCAATACTTTTTGAGGTATACCATAATGTTAGTTTTGACGCAGTATTAATGTAGGGGAGATCATTCTCATAAATGATCAAGGTTCCCTCAGAATTACTGTTCCAAGGTAAGTTACTCTAATGTTTTTTTTAATTTTTATTTTTTTTATTTTTTGAGACGGAATCTCGCTCTGTCGCCCATGCTGGAGTGCGGTGGTGCGATGTCAGCTCACTGCAAGCTCCGCCTCCCGGGTTCACATTCTCCTGCCTCAGCCTCCGGAGTCAATGGGACTACAGGCGCCCGCCACCACACCCGGTTTTTTTGTTTTTTTTTTTTTTTTTTTTTTTGTATTTTTAGTAGAGACAAAGTTTCACCGTGTTAGCCAGGATGGTCTCCATCTCCTGACCTCGTGATCCGCCTGCCTAGGCCTCCCAAAGTGCTGGGATTACAGGCATGAGCCAACGTGCCCAGCCTCTAATGTTTAACAAGTACACAATGTACTCGTTTTAACAGCTGACTGTCAATTATATTATTACCAATACATATTTTGCTTTTCTTGAAGGTATACACGTACATCTCACCCCTAATGATTCTCTAATTGTTAGAATGTAGTCATGAAGTCATTTCAATACAGATGAATATATGTCAGTGATCAGACAACAACTCCACAGAGAATCTATTTACGTTCTTGATTATCTTGTAAATGATATTTCTCTGGTAGCTCCCTAAGGAACATTAATTCAAATTCACTACACATGTCACTACAATTTCTTCCTGTAGCCAGTCATCCTAAAAAAAAGTCTTCCATCCAGTATTTCTTATTCTCTATAGGGCTAAGAATCCCCCATTCTACAAATATGTAGATATAGCTGAGTAATTTTACGTCGTAAAGAATATAAACTCTGTCGTCTACATACAAATTTACACTCAAAAAAACTTCCGAACCAACTAATGGACATAAGAGATTAATCAAATTGGCAAGGGTTGTTCCCTTAACTCAACCTGCTGAAAACATGAAAGCAGCTGGCCCTTTTAGCAATGATTTATGAGTGCCTCTCTAGCAATCATAACTATTATGTATGATAAAGAACATTACAACAATCTCTGTGTAATTTAAACTAATTTACAAAGGTCAAACGATTTCAGTGTAAGTCATCTACTCTTTAAATGGAGCTTCCCTACTACGTGTAGTTATATAGTTGTATAATGATATTTATGAAATAAAGAAATGAAGGTCACTTTCCAGTGATCAATGTTTTCTTAACAGTATCATACATTTAACTGTATACCAAAGCATGAGCACACACAGGGCTTATTTCGTAAAGCAGAACAACTACAAAGATTGCCATCTAAAAGGAATAGATCCAAAGAAATCTGGCTTTACCCTCATATAATATTAAAAGCAGCTAAATCATATCCACCAATCTAAATTCAGGCTAATGTAGTAAATCATACAGAACTATTACAGCAGCTATAAATGTAGCAAATTAGCAGTTTTTTTTTTAAATGAAAGACAAATTCTGCAAGCAAGATGAATTTAAAAACTGGAAATTGCATTGAGCCCTTGAAATTACAATAAAGCTCAGTGCAATGGCTCACACCTGTAATCCCAGCACTTTGGGAGGTTGAGGTGGGAGGATCACTTGAGCTCAGGAGTTCAACACCAGCCTGGGCAACAGAGGGAGAGACCCCCCCCCCCCCACCGCCGATCTTTACAAAAAAAATTGAAAAAAATTAGCCATATGTCGTGACACATGCCTGTAGTCTCAGCTACTCAGGAGGAGGAGGCTGAGGTGGGAGGACTGCTTGAGCCTGGGAGGTTGAGGCTGCAGTGAGCCATGATCATGCCACTGCACTCCAACCTGGGTAACAGAGGGAGACTCCATTTAAAAAAAAAGTGACAATAAAATTTTACAGTACAGCTCTAGACATCTTTATCAAACACAAAGTCAAAAATACCCCTAAACTAGGTGGAAAAAGACATTAATAAGGATAAGCTCATAGGGTGAGAAGTAAGACTATGCATATTTTAGGTCAGCCTTAAGCAAAACAGTAAAAATGGCAGGACCCCTCCAGGCTCTTGTTTCTAATTATTTCTTAGCACTGTCCCCCTTTAAAACATTCAGAGCCTTACTTCCAAGCCCTTTCCTACTGAAATTTGCTCAGTATAAAGGTTTTATATAAGACATTGAAATTTTACTGGGATTTTATAATAAAGTGTCATTTCTTCTAGTGATATCTATATTTTAAAACAGATGTCAAAGAATGTAAAGGAAAAAAATAAAAGCTTTGCCCCATCAGGGGAAAGGTTGAACAATGCCACTTTCTGACACGCTGCCTTTGTGGTGCCTTTCACCATTCATGGCTGAGGAGAGAATTAGAACAAGGCTTGAGAGAAGGTCTTGGATTCAGAAGATCTTGATTTATGACTTACTTGCCTCTGCTGGGCAACTGACTTAAGCACTAATTCAGTTATGAGGATTATTAAGCCAGTATGGTCGACATTCTGTATGTCAAACTTTCTTTGAACCATGCCCAGCCCATACTGTGTTCAATAAATGTTGGTTACTATTATTGTTGTTATTACTTCTTTCTCTATTTATTATTTACTTTTTGGATTTAGAACCTCAGATGTGCTAAAAACTTCCTGTAAAAAGAAAGCACTTAAATTACCTGAAATGAAAGCAATCTACTTAGACTCACTGAGCTTGGCAGAACATATACATACCTAGTGCTTAGAAAGTGACTAATCACTCAATATTTGTCCTGTAGATACCTGAGTTCTAGCCCCTAGTCACATTGTAGCCACCCCCAAATTTTGGAATTAATTATTGTGTATCATCCATCATCTGTGCCTTAGTAAAGTTTATCACAGCTGAACATCTGGGCAAAATGAAATCACTGAGTTAAGATCACTAGGATGAGACTTCCTAGATTTGACCCAATACACTAGGTATGTGATGAAACTGTCAAATTATAATATGTCCATGGATCATTGCTGAAATAAAATATGTGGACCAAGGGTACAGGGTTAATGTATCTAGGTGGACTCTATTTTCTGGATATGTCCTTGACACATAGATCTATATCTTGCTCAAGCTCCAAGAGACAGAACATGACAATATTAATTGGCTTTAGTTTCTTAATCTTTAATGACTGAGATGTTTTTAACAAATTCCTGATCAGGTGCTAATTCATTACTGTCTATAGACTAAATGTATTAATCAAAAGTTCAACACAAGAAAAGAAGAATTCATAAGAAATTTTAACCACTTATAACTGGAAGTAAGACAGACTAACAAAACCTAAGACAAAAATGGCAGTGGCTGGTCATCATCAGCCAAAAGGAAAAACTAGGATTGGAGAGGTTTTAGAGGTGAAGAAGTCTAGTCCTCAGGAATAGTGCCACTGGGAAAAGTGTGTTTCCATTTTCAGACAAATACAGCAAAATATCAAACTTTCACTGTCTGTGTCAGCAAAAAGCCGTAACAGTCTCTAGAAGAATCATAATTTTAAGCTTTGTGTGTCCCAGCTTCAATCCCTCATGCGTAGTTAGTCTTAAGTTCTCCCAATAAATTCAATTTGATGGCCTATTTTTCACTCCCTGGAATGCACTGCTATATACTCTTGCCATATATGATCCTATGGCCTCCTCTATTACAATGACAGAAACTACAGAATCTTTTTTTTTTTTCTTTTTTTGAGACGGGGCCTTGCTCTGTCACCCAGGCTGGAGTGCAGTGGTGTAATCATAGCTCACTGTAACCTTGAATTCCTGGGCTCAAGCGATCCTCCAGCCCCAGCCTCTTGAGTAGTTGGGACTACAGGCATGAGCCACCATGCCTGGCTAATTTAAAAAAAAATTGTAGAGATGGTATCTCCCCATGTTGCCCAGGCTGGTCTCAAATTCTTGGCCTCAAGTGATCCTCCCACCTCAGCCTGCCAAAGTGTTGGGTTTACAGGTATGAGCCACCATGCCCAGCCCAGAATAATTTCTTTAAAATAATTACCAGTACTTGTACATGAATGTTCATAGCTGCATTATCCATAACAGACAATAAGTAGAAATAGCCCAAATGTCCATCAAGTAATTAATAGATTAAAAAATGTGGTATATCCATACAATGAAATGTTACTCAGCATTAAAAAAAGAATGAAATACTAATACGGGCTATAACATAGATATCATTTTAAAAGATTACGCTATGTGAAAGAAGCCAGTCACAAAAGACTTTATATTATATTATTTCATGTACATTAACAGTCCAGAATAAGCAAATCCATAGAGACAGAAAGTAGATCAGGGATTGTCTACTGCTAGGGTTGAAAAGAACAGTTGCAGGACAAACGGGGAGTGACTTGAAAATGGGGATGGGATTTCTTTTGGGGGTGATAAAAATGTTCTAAAATTGTGTGCTGATGGTTGCACAACTCTGTAATTAATGACCAGTGATTACTAATATTGGCTAACCTATTAACTAATAATCAGTGACTAATACACTTTAAATGGGTAAATCATATGGCACGAGAATTATATCTCAATAAAGCTCTTATAAAAAACTAAGTTCTAGATTCAAAATTTTATTTCTTACAGCACAAAAGATATTTCCCCAGTGAAGACAATAAAATCTTATCATGCTTTCTCCTACTATGGAAAAATCAAGGTTTAACCCATGTACATAAAAGAAAAATGGTATGCACATGTCTCCAGAATTATCCATGTGGACATTAAATATTTTCAGATGATGAGTTTTAAAAAGAGTCCAAAAATAAGCCCGGAAAATACTTAAGTCTGGGTTAGCCTAAACAACTGGGATGGTTTCAATCTAATGGAAAATGACATCACAAACTAAACAGGTATATTAAGGGATTTTGGGAAAGAAAATAATGTAAGAAATGAGAAAAACAAGGAGATACCTGAAAATCAACCCAAAAACCCATCAAGTAACAGAAAAACTCCAAAGGATATTTACCCATTCATTTTTATAACACATTTATGCACCCAGTGCTGTAGAGATAAAGATATATGTAGGACACTGTCCCTTACCCTTGAAGAGCTCACATTCTAGTGTGTGGGATATTGTTTAGTTCCACCATGGTAACAAACCTTACACGAAGGCAAAAAGACTGGGAATCGTGCTCATTGCTAAAGCTAAAAATACAGATTTTTATCTTTGAAATTATCACCTTGATTTACTAGGAAATTACAGGAAAAGAATCATATGGATTTACTTATGACTTGTAGTTACAACAGATAGACTAGCACCATAAGGTAACTCAGAATTCGGAGACACAAGAAAAGGTCATATTTTAACTATTAAGGTAGTAAAAAAAGAAAATGGGTGAGTTTAGCCATCTGCAGAAGCCATCCATTTACGTATGTAATACCAACAGGAAACCATTTCTAACTGGGCTGCTCATGCCCAATTACAATCAAGTACATCAGGAGGTCCTTGGTCTTCTTTTTACACAAACTCTCTTCCTAGGAGATCTCTATCCTCTCCGCAGGCTTCCATCTCCTCCACCACCATGACCCCCTCCCGCAACTCATTACTCCTTAATCAAGACTTCTCTTCTAAGGCTTCAGACCTATCTCTCCAACATTCTCCTGGATGTCTCCATTAGCCATGGGCTCTATAAACTGAAACTTGCTAAGCACCAAGCCACACGAGGTTGATATACTGATTATGCAACCTCTAAAATTTCAGTGCCAGGAAAGGAACAGCCTTCCTCAAGTAGCATTACACAGGACCATATAGCAGGTACACATCTTTGTAACTTATACCTTAATCTTACTTTGAGATGAAAGCTATACCTGCATTTCTGTCATAAGATAAAAAAGGCAGAAATATCTTCCCATGTGTTGATGATACACTTTAAAATCACAATCCAGGAGAGGCCTCAAGCAACAACTGGCCTTTGCATGTAACTATTTACAAAGAAAGATTCCACAGTAATTGTGATGAAGCTAAAGGTGCTGTCTTTGGCAAACATCTTTCAAAGTTCAATCATTTAACAAGTAAGAACTCCCCATAGCAAGTTAATTCCATCAAGTCACTGGTGGCAATTTTTCTTGGTGGTTTGGGTGAAAAGCCAAGTTATTCAGTGGGATACTCTACAAAAATGGTGCAAAGAATTTTCTATGGTCACGAGAGATAATTCAATACCTATCTTTAGATTTTTCAGACTAAATCATTCTGGCTTCTGGGTCTACAGGGTAACTGCTTCACCACTAGAGCATATCAAAAGTTACTATTGTGAGAAAAATCCAGGCTTCCTCTGAGGGCACCTGTTACAGTTTTATCTTCTGATGTTCCCAGAGACACAACGGATAGGCTTCTCAACAACTACAGTAGGGAGTCAACTGTGCTATCTCCTAGACTGGTTTTCAAAGTTTAGTTCAGACTCGAATTTCTTTACCAAAGTGTGTTCCATATAACGGTTGGAAGAATCAATATCGTGAAAATGGCCATACTGCCCAAGGTAATTTATAGATTCAATGCCATCCCCATCAAGCTACCAATGACTTTCTTCACAGAATTGGAAAAAACTAGTTTCAAGTTCATATGGAACCAAAAAAGAGCATGCATCGCCAAGTCAATCCTAAGCCAAAAGAACGAAGCTGGAGGCATCACGCTACCTGACTTCAAACTATACTACAAGGCTACAGTAACCAAAACAGCATGGTACTGGTGCCACAACAGAGACATAGATCAATGGAACAGAACAGAGCCCTCAGAAATAATGCCGCATATCTACAACTATCTGATCTTTGACAAACCTGACAAAAACAAGAAATGGGGAAAGGATTCCCTATTTAATAAATGGTGCTGGGAAAACTGGCTAGCCATATGTAGAAAGCTGAAACTGGATCCCTTCCTTACACCTTATACAAAAATTAATTCAAGATGGATTAAAGACTTAAATGTTAGACCTAAAACCATTAAAACCCTACAAGAAAACCTAGGCATTACCATTCAGGACATAGGCGTGGGCAAGGACTTCATTTCTAAAACACCAAAAGCAATGGCAACAAAAGCCAAAATTGACAAATGGGATCTAATTAAACTAAAGAGCTTCTGCACAGCAAAAGAAACTACCATCAGAGTGAACAGGCAACCTACAGAATGGGAGAAAATTTTCGCAACCTACTCATCTGACAAAGGGCTAATAGCCAGAATCTACAATGAACTCAAACAAATTTACAAGAAAAAAACAAACAACCCCATCAAAAAGTGGGCAAAGGACATGAACAGACACTTCTCAAAAGAAGACATTTATGCAGCCAAAAAACACATGAAAAAATGCTCATCATCACTGGCCATCAGAGAAATGCAAATCAAAACCACAGTGAGATACCATCTCACACCAGTTAGAATGGCCATCATTAAAAAGTCAGGAAACAACAGGTGCTGGAGAGGATGTGGAGAAATAGGAACACTTTTACACTGTTGGTGGGACTGTAAACTAGTTCAACCATTGTGGAAGTCAGTGTGGCGATTCCTCAGGGATCTAGAACTAGAAATAGCATTTGACCCAGCCATCCCATTACTGGGTATATACCCAAAGGACTATAAATCATGCTGCTATAAAGACACATGCACACGTATGTTTCTTGCAGCACTATTCACAATAGCAAAGACTTGGAACCAACCCAAATGTGCAACAACGATAGACTGGATTAAGAAAATATGGCACATATACACCATGGAATACCATGCAGCCATAAAAAATGATGAGTTCATGTCCTTTGTAGGGACATGGATGAAACTGGAAAACATCATTCTCAGTAAACTATCGCAAGGACAAAAAACCAAACGCCGCATGTTCTCACTCATAGGTGGGAATTGAACAGTGAGAACACATGGACACAGGATGGGGAACATCACACTCCGGGGACTGTTGTGGAGTAGGGGAGGGGGGAGGGACAGCATTAGGAGATATACCTAATGCTAAATGACGAGTTAATGGGTGCAGCACACCAACACGGCACATGGATACATATGTAACAAACCTGCACACTGTGCACATGTACCCTAAAACCTAAAGTATAATAAAAAAAAAGAGAAAAAAAAAACATTGCAATCGGGCTTGAGGTCAAGTAAGTGGGAGCAACATGAGGTTAGACAAAGCTAATCAGGTTTCTTCACTTCCAAACTCCTCAATGCAAATGCTAATGTAATGATGACTTTCCAGTATGAGTGCTTTCAAAGTTTTTCTGTCCTTGGAATCCTTTTTGTCTTAGAGTATCTCAGTGGTATTCTGCAGAACACATTTTAGGCAACAGTGACCTTTATCCTTGGAGAACTGTCATCCTATCTTTGGTGTTTAATGTTAAGCTTTCCACAATTATCAAAGGCCATGAGAAACAGCCACATAAAATTTCCTTTGGGATTTGTTATAAAAAATGTTGATAAGGACACTAGCCAATAATCACTTCAAGTGTAACACTGCTTAAGAGTTCAGGACCACCACCCAAGTTTGAATACAGGTCCTATTCCTTGCTGGCCATATGAAGTGTCGTTAATACTCTGTGCCACTTAATCTTCTGGAAACAGCCCCGCTTTCATAGGGTTGTTTTAAGGATTAAATAGGAGTTTATATGTACTCAGAAAGAACAGGTCCTGTCCATAGCAATCACTCAAAGGACAGCTATTTTTGTTATTATTATTATTACGCAGAGCCAGGAAAACAATGATGTTTCTTTAGGATGCTGCATGCTTCTTTAATTCAATATTAAGAGACAGACAAATCTTTGTTTCCTATTATCTCCCTGGCTACAGGGAAGCTCAAACTGAATCTGAAGCTCAGTCATATCAACTACGCTAATCCCTATGATGTTCACTGATCTATTATTTATATTGCAGGAATTGTATTGCTATGACTTTTTAAAGAATCCTTTCTGAAAACTGAATACATAAAATCAACATAGGAAATTTCCACTCGCATGTCCTTGGGCAAATAGAATTCAGTATGTCTGATATGTAGCTCTTTCTCTCCATGCACTAACCCTTTGCAAATCAGGAGTTTTTCCTGGGTGCACTAGGTTGCTTTTGTTTGTTTTTCAATGATCATTTCCCAGTTCCCAAATTAAAACATTCCGTAACACCCGATGCCTCTCCATTTTCCCTTGGTCTCATTCATTCAGTGACCTTCTAATTTCTCCATCCCTTTCTTCACTTGCCTAAGACATCCTTAGTTAAGAACCTGGCGTCTTTTAATGGACTATTCCACTGTGCTTCTACCAATCTCCATGGCTTTAGCTTTCTGCCAGTTCAGTTATTTTTCTCAATCTTCCCCACCTCAAAAAGCCGTCACTATTCACCTGCTTATAGGATAAAACCCAAACTCCTTAGTATGATGCACAAAGTCCTTTAAACAGTAGTCCCCACCTACCATTCCACTGCCCTGTTATTCTCCTCATTCCATGCCACACATTACTCACTGGTCCACCAGTCTGGAAAACTCATCCTTCCCCCATCTCTCAGACGGGAAAACTCCCATTCAGTCTTCAACTCTTAAACTCTCTTTGTAAAGGCCCCCCTACTCCCTCTGATAAAATAAATCATTCACCTCTGTGCCCCCAGAGCACTTGTAACACCAGGATATAAGTAGTTGTTTCTATTTTAACTTTTTTAAAATAAATTTTGAGCTCCAAGAGGGTAAGAACCAACGCTTATTCATCTTTGTAGTCTCATAATTTTAAAATTACATTAAGCACTCAGTAACTACCTGCAGAATTGAACAGAATTACATCCTCAGGCTTGGAAAGTAGCTAAAGAAAGTTATGACCATAATCGATTCTACTGTAGAGGGACAATTGGCAAATGAAGGCCAACAGGAGGATGAGGGTCTTCATGAAAAATCTAAAAAAAAAAAGGGGGAAATTGGATTGTAAGAACATAAACTCTTATCCAGCATGTTCTAGGGAGATGGCAGCTGCACTTGTAAGATGTGAATATTCTAATCGCCAGAGGGGTGCTTCAATTTTTCTGTAGTATGAAGCAGTCCTCACAAACATCCAATTTTAGATGCCAAGATTCTAAGCTCACCAGAACACAATTTGATTTTTATTGTGATTCCTAAGACACTGGATTCTAAGACACAGGATGCTGTGTGCCTTAAAAAAATGAATATATTCCTCATTTTAATAGATCTAGTATTTGCACTTAAACCAGATGCTGTCTCCCCCTAAAAAAGCTTTAAGGCAACCTTGATAACATTTAATAAAGGCAGTTAAAAAGAGAGATAATTACGATGGAGGGAGAAATAAACTTTCATTCTGGGTTATCCATTCACTTCCATGAACTGGATACTATGAATCAGTCCCCTCAGACCTCAATTAACTTTGGATAAACTGAAGGAAATTTAGTTACATTGGCTCTGCTAGTTAGAAACTGAGCCTGTGAATAATGGTGATTCCACCTCTACCATGTTCCTGTCCTCCCTGCCTGAGTAGAGCTGAGATGGTTGACCCCATTCTTACACAGCTTCTTAAATGTGGCATGTATGCCCTTCAGCTCTTATTCATCCTTGCCATAAAAGGTCTTGACTTTCTGATTTCTGTGATCAAACTAGCTCCCTTTGTCTAAAGAAGGGCTCTGTAGCCCTTTGTTTTGGGGCCCGTGTCACCAAATGATATAGTTTGGCTGTGTCTCCACCCAAATCTGATCTCGAATTATAGCTCTCATAATCCACACATATCATGGGAGGAACCCAGTGGGAGGTAACTGAATCATGGGGGTGGGGTTTTCCCATGCTGTTTTTGTGATAGTAAGTCTCATGAGATCTGATGGTTTTAAAAAGGGCAGTTCTCCTGCACATGCTGTCTTGCCTGCCACCATGTAAGACATGCCTTTCCTCCTCCTTCACCTTCTGCCATGATTGTGAGGCCTTCCCAGCCACATGGAACTATGAGTCCATTAAACCTCTTTTTCTTTACAAATTGCCCCATATGAAAATGGACTAATACACCAAGTAACCTGAATGCCTAGTTTCATTAAATGTATCATATACCACACTTTCCTCTCCACTCCAACTTTAAAAACATGTGGGAACAGCCGTAGGAATCAGTCTTGAATTATTTCCAATGATGTCTACTGGACATTTTAACATTCATTCCATGATGCTTCTTTCCTCCCTTCCTTACCCTAAATTCCTTACCTACCACTTTGTCTTCAGAGGCAGTCCTTCTCTCATTCAAGGTCACGCCTCCTCCCATACTTTAGTTCCCTAACCCTTCTATCTCCTGCCTCCTGTGGGAAAATGCTCCCATCATTCCCAAGCTCTGCCCTCCTCTTCTTCTGGCACATTTCTCCAGCATGTGAAAATCAGAGATTTTTAAGTAAAAAGAGAAAACCAGAGTGAACACTGCACGACACTGTGTGAAGTAATCCCAACAACCATAAATATGTTTGCAAATATTTGCATGTGTAGAGAGCATCTTTGGAAGGAAACACAAGAAACCCAGAAAGATGGTAGCCTCCAGAACTGGAAACACCACAGCCAGGGGAGAAGGCTGGAGAAGGATTCACTTTTCTCTATATGTCTTTTTGAACCCTTTGGATTTTGTATAATAATATACATGTATTCTCTACTAAATATAAAAGTAATTAAATAACACATTTTAATGTTCACATCTTCCAGAGTTCTACCAAATCCAGTGTTCTCCTTCTGCTACATGCTCCCGGGATATATAAATTCATTCTCACTGTTTCAACTACCACCTGTGAGCTGGCGACTCACAGACCTAATATCTCAGGCTTATATCCTTTCTACAAGCATCAGAGTTCTATCTCTCAGACTGTCAGACATTTACACGTGGAGATGTCACCAGGACCTCAACTCGACCCCTTCCATACCTCGTTTATCATCTTCTAGCTACTCAGCCCTTCAGGAAGGACCTCTATAAACACCACCACGTTAAAGGATGGACCTGCTGCAACTCCTCCTGAATTATCAGTCCCAGCTGCAAATAACTACTATCATCTTGTTTTGTAGTTACCAGCCCTGGGAATCATTCCTTCATACCCTAGTCCCACAGAACTACCAAATCAAACAGCTCTACCCTCCCCCGAAATATCACTCAAATCAGCCTGTCTACTTCATTTCTATCACCTTACTTAAGGCTCTAATCATCTCTTTCCTGGCCTCCCATGTAACTCCCACCAACTTGATTTCCTTGTTCCAGCATCGCTCTTTTCAAAGTTACCCTCCACACAGCTGCCCGTGTGGTGTATATTCATGTCACTATCATGGCCTCACTCCTGGCTCACACCCTTGAGTGGCTCCCTAGACTAGGCATGGAGGCAGCAACTCTGCAGTGGGTACCACACCCTTCCCGACCTGCCCTTGCTGACCTGGCCAGCCTCATCTCCTCTCATTCTTTGTCTTCTTAAAAAATGTAATACAACTGCAGTTTCCCTCAAATAAACTCTGCCATTCCTCACCCTGACACCTTTGTTTATATTCCATAGGAAGGCCCATTCCTAACCTCTTCAGATTCCCTTCATTTTGGCTATCTTTTCACCGTCACTGGAGACTTGCACAAAGACCTAATGAAAGAACATTGAATAAAGATATCCCGTAGCTGTGAACATTGATAACTACTAGACTAGGTCCAAAGTCATCAAGTCAATTACAAAGTAAAGCAATGGGATCATGATTTCCAGCTACTTTAATTCAGTGGTATCAGTAACTGATCTAGAACTTCTTTGACTGTAACAATAATAATCTTGCACAATCACTGGAGGAATTTAAAGGAACAAGAGAAAACTCAAATTTTGGCTTCATAAGGTCTTAGTGCCCAACAAGACATATGAAAGGTCCTGAGTAGGTATTAAGAATCTACAGAGATCCCTCCTGTTATATAACATATACTAACAACTGTAACTTTAGACTTTACGGTGATAATATTTAGCCACCTTTTTGACTTGAGAACAATCTAATCAATTTGCTATGCAGGTAGTAGAATGACAATGTCTCTGTCTCTCAGAAAGGCTACCTTTTCATTGCTAGGATCATACCTTGAATTTCAGAGCAAGTCTTGGTTTATTTAGACAGGGCAGAGAAAAATCCATCTCTGTATTTGAACACTATGGGGCTTAAGTCAGGAGACTGAAGGCTTTAATCAATACAAGAAAAAAAAGTGAACCTTGAGTTTGCAATGCTAAGGACACACAATGGGGCAAAAACCCAACATCCAGTGGCTCTTTGCCAAATAAAGATGAATCTGAATTATATGTGGTAATGAGGGAGAAATATGATGCAGAAGTGAAATATTAAAGATTAGATATCTCACTAACGCCATTAGTCATCCAAACTTATGGGAGGTACTATGGGAAAAACTCAGTCAGATTTAGCTTTTACTCAGAGCTTTAGCCTCATCTTTGTGGCATAAACCAAGAATCAGAGAACACCAATGTGGGATACATACAGTGCCTGGGGTTTGGAAAATGGGTTCTTAACATTCTAAATTTATGACAAAGCCATGCCTGCTGCTAATCAAGGCAGTTTGAAAAAGGGGAGTATTTTGAAAAGCAAGCAGAAAAAAAAGCCTTTGAAAGGCTTTTCTCTACGAAATTAGGTTTGTAAAAGAATTTTAGTCAAAAGTGCATGCATGTATGCTACAATTAAAATAAATTCAGCTTGAATTCATTTATTCATTAATGCATTCAAGAAATATTTATTGAATATTATGTGCAACAAGCAGGAGAAATGGAATTCTAAAGACAGAGATAAGATACCTCTGAGATACTTCTCAAACAGCCATCTTCTGTTTTTCTAGGGGGTTGTAGGGAGGTGTCATGAATAAGAACAATTAATGGAATTTAATAAATATCTAGTCAGGAGTGGGGCTCTCCAGGCCTCTCTCTTTTGCTAACTGTTATTTGGAGATAAGTCACAGCTAAAGGAACACTATATATATATATATATATAAACAGATCAATAAGTACACATCCAAAGGACTTGGGGCAATCTCAATTTTAAATATCCTTTCTTATTTTCTCTAAAAGTATGCTGGTATTTGTCAGATTGCATAGCCCAATGCTGACTTGGGACACAGCCAGCTAGACATGCACAGAGAGGGCATCTAAAGAATTCCTGGGTTTTCTCAACAGGAAATGGCAAATTAAAGGCTCCTTAAGCAACACTGAATTCAAGGGTAGCGAAGGCAAATCTAGGGCTCTGAAGCTCCTTGCGCAGAACTGCAAGAAGACAGGACAGGGCAGATCAAAGAAAACACACGGGCTGTTTTCAGGAAGGGAACTCTGTGGAGACACTTCTTTGGAATTTGGTAGGTCAAATAGGACAAAATGCAGGGAAAATGAAGGAAGCTCATCCTGATCATTTCGTGAAGGTCAAGGTAACTTACACAAAGATTTGCATCAACCCCAGAGTCCTCATTTTGGAGCTCGAAGTAGCCCTGGTGTTATGTTTTTTGTTCTTTTAGAGAACAAACCATCCCATTCTTGGAGAATGGTCTTGGATATCTTCCAGGGTAAAGTGGTTATCGCTGTGCTACAAGTAGATGAACAGGTTCATTCAGGGACACTTAGTCCTCATAGATAGTCCCTTAAGTTAAGGCACATTCTGGGGAATATGCTGCAATTCTATGTAAATGACATTCACAGAGACTTAGTCTTCTTTATTATCTGGTTGAAGGTAGAGTTGCCTATTTAGAGTCAGAAAAGTCTGGATTTCGATTTAGTTCTACCACTGGCTGACTGGGAAATCTGGGGCAAGCTGTGTGAACCTCTCTGAACCCGTGTCTCATTCACAGAAAGGCGACAGTCTCTTCTCCATGGAGTTTGTAAGAAGATTAAATGATCTAAAATATGTATAAGTGCACTCAAAATGATATATAAATGAGAGTTATCAGTACTCTTTACCAACATTCTTTGACCCAGGTGCAATGGTATGGAGAGAGACTATGCTAACCACAAACAAGGCAGGGCTCTTGACCAATGAGCTCAAAAGATACATTACACAATCATATACTTCAAAAATATATTTACTCCTTGGTAACATCAAATTCTATTTACAGTGTCAGTTCCAACTTTTTATTCCAATTTGACTTTGACCCCCTACAATAATTACAGATTTAACATAAATGGATAGTACTGATTATTCTCAATAAAGTGGAGAGAAATGTTTTCTCTACCATGGTCTTCACTGACAAATGTTTTCTCTACCATGGTCTTCACTTACTTCACTTAAAAGTAAGGCCAAAAATACAGCTATCATTAAAACAACAAAAAAAGTTCAATATTATCTCGTGGATGGTACTCATGTGATGTTCTTGCTGTATTTTCAGGTTTTTACCAAACATTTCCTGAGTAGCCATTAAATATTCAAACCATGCTAAGTACTGTGGAGGATATGAAGATGATTAAGATACGGTCCATGCCCCAAAGACACACACTAGCTCATTAAAGAGAGGCGCTGGTAATAACTGATAAAAAGGCAAACTGTCAAGGAATTTTCTGAGAAAGGTCCAAAGTGCTCTGGGAATAGAGGCAAAAGACAGATTTCTTCCAACTGCAGGGATCTAGCAGGGCTCCATGGGGAAAGTTATTCCGAGCGATGTGACGGAGGATAGGTGGGATTCCTTTGTCAGATATGGCAGTGGTGGTTTAGTGGTTAGCAGTTAGGCTGAGACTCAAGCTTGAGCTTGACCCCAAAGGTAGACGAGAGCAGGATGTATTCAGAAATACTAGCTACAACAGCATGGCCAGAACACAGGGAGAACAAAAGAAGATGGCATCGAAAAAGCAAGTCAAGAGAATACTGTGGAAGGGTTTGAATGCCCCGCTAAGAAGCTTGATTTTTTTCTACATGCAGAAATCCAGTGAAAGGGGAATGCCATGATGGGTCTTGGTTCTGGCAAGATGTACAAGTAGAGTCAGTATGGAGGATTTATTGGAAGGGTGGGAAAGAGACTAAAGGGAAGCCAACCAGATGAGCAGCTATGGCCATAGGCCAGAGGTGTTAAGAGCTAGAAGGCTCGCAGTGGCAGCAGGAAGCAATGGATGAGTGGCAGCTTGCTTTTTCATCCTGAAGTGGCATACTCCCGAGGGCACTGATCTCAGACACACTGTGTTGCCTACGTTAAGAGCTTTTGGTGCGTTGGGCTCAACCAAAGAGATGAAAGTACTTTAAGACCCACAAATCTGAGCAACATCTACTTTAAATCCTTGCTTGGTGGCATCTGTCTGAAGAAGGCACATTGTGAGTTAGAAGTGATCATGTGAGAAGACTTTTTAAACCAAGGGACCTGTGACATAATAAATGTAATACAAAACTAAAAGTCCAATGATTTGCATTATCCTGACACAATACAATACTCCAGATGTTTACATCTTTGTCCTCCCTGCAGTCATTGTGAGAGTTCTTTAGGCTTTTTGTCTTCTACAGTTTCTGCTATTTTTACATGACTGTCTTTTACAGGTGATGGCTGACAATTGGAATTGTCTCACTAACCTGCTATGATGGTGAGCATAAATAATAATTTCTGTATTTGATGATGAAAAATAAGATGAAACAATTGGTTTCCCAATATGACCAAGCCAATAACCCTACTTTCTTAAATGTTTGAGGTAGATAATACGGCCAAACACATGTAAAAAAATCATATAATCACAAAATTAAATAACCTACTTTTTTCTTAAATTCTATTCTGAAATATAAAATCAAAGCCTTGGAGACACATGCAACAAGTCAAATACCACCATCAGCATTAATTCCTTCACACCTAAAATATGAGTTCTTCATCATACTATTGCATCCATTGTCTTCTTTCAGATAACAACAAAAAAAAAGAGAATCTGCAAATGGAGCTAAACAGATTATTTTAGAAAACAATTAGACATAAAATGACTCTAAGTGAAGATTCCTGGCACTTTTCTATGTGTGCAAGTGTATGCACTCTGCATACCAATGACAAAGCTAGAAAGAAAACTCACCTGTTTTCTTCCTCAAGATCTGCTAGGATTCTCTCTAGCTCCCCTCTTTCCTCACTCTCTAAGGAAATCAAGATCTGGGCAGGACTACGAGGCTGGCTCAGGGGGGAGTCCTGGTTCAAACTTTGGCAGTAATGCTGGATTAACAAATGTTCATCATCTCTGGAAAATAAAATCAAAGGTTTTGGTTTTTTCCCCCCCTTATTTTGCTTTGGGGGTTAGGGACTCAGGAGTGTATTTGAAAATAGAAACATTTATTTGCTCTTAACAATTAATTAGACCTTTTTTCCTGCTTCTAAAGACCTTTTGATACTGTTGAGGTTGTGATCTACCATTCTATTGGTAACAACTCAAAGTGTTTTCTTGCTTAAATTTTCAAATGAAATTGATTGGCCTATTTACATGGATAATTGAAAGGCAGAATTACAGAAATACTGGGACTCTACGTGGATGTTAGTCAATAGCTAAAAAATATTAAAAGATATAATAATGGCTGTATAACGCTTTGGCCACCAAGCCTGTCAAGATAATCTGTTCACTAACCCAACGCTATTGTTGTACTGAGTAGGAAAAAATACCTTGCAGCTCTAAAAGTAACAGAGGAAATATTTTCTTAAGTGGAAGGCAATGTAACCAAAAAGTATTGCTTCAGTAAGTCAGTTTTAACTTATATAGGTCATTGAGGCAGAATGACAACAACAATTAAACTGGAGATAAATGATTGTTTCATTCAGTTATCGTTTAGACAGAAAAACAAAAAATGAGGGGAAAAAAGCCATTAAGGTGACTGATTAAAAGAAGACTGAACATCTCGTTCCTCAGGGCAGAGTTTTTTTAAATATAAGTTTTATTTATTTTTAAATTTATACATAATGGTTTTAAGGACTAATCTTGGGGGAAAAGGAGGCAAAAAGCCTTCTATTTGGGGAGGCAGCTGCAATCTTTCCCGGAAACTAGGAACTCTCTATAATACACAGCACAAACTTTTTTCTGAATGCATTGCTCCAAGCTCCCGAAAGGCCTGTTTACCTCCAAGTTATAAGAATTTTATTCTGTCCGTAATGACAGGCTAAAGCTCTTTGTTTCTGGTTAGATATCACTAAGATGATACACTAATATTCTCCTCTCCATACCCACTTAAGTTGAAAAATATCAGAAATTTAGGAAAAAGTCCTCCTCATTTGAATTATTTTTGTTTATCAAGCCAGTTACCTGGTTTAGATGTGAAAAGCTGACTAAAAACAATTATTGGGTATTAAAAACACACATTTAAGTGAAGTCAACCAATCCACCAAACCACTTCCCCAAACCTGCCCCTAAAATGCCATGAGTTTTTGCCATCCAACATTGAGTCAAAATGGATTTTATGTCCTCAGAATAAGCTAAAGCTTATTTTATTTTAAAATAAAACAAAAGCAGTTTTACCACCTAATTTATCACACTCATTCCAAATTCTGAAGTTGTACTGCTAGAACTTCCCATGTTTAATTATAACCTAGAGTTGTAACTACACTTTTCTTCCTGTTCTCTTACGCAGTCAATGAATGACAGCCACTGTTACACAGATACAACTCGAATTAATTTGAATGTGCTAGAGCTTCTAATACCAAAATCAGTGAGCCAAAGAAGCACAAGCTATTTACATTTGGTTGACTCTTTGGCCACACATTTTACTGTTGAAGAATCTTATATATTAGTACCATTAATACTTTTTCCCATAGCTAAGAAAGAGAAGGCATCACAGTTATGGTTGGGGAAAGGCTTTTTTGTTTGTTTGTTTGAAGGAACTAAGTCATATACAAGTGACTGAGGGTTGACTTGATTCTTTATTATTAGCTTGATCGTTTATGTACCAGATGAGATTATTTATTTTCATGTCTTCAATAACCAGTGATAGATATGCCACTTTGATACTATTTCTTTTGGCCTAATCCTTATGAAGGTTCTTTTCTCATCTGAGCATGACTTTGTGTGGCCACACCAACTACATATGATAAATTTACTATTCTTCCCTTTGTCTATATTCTCCAAGATGGGTGAGATATCCATCCTTTATCAAACTAAAAAGGCATCATAATATTTTGACTAGATTTCTTCTCTTTATGTTATTTATTCAGTTGGCAAATCCTTATTTTTTCCTTCATATTTGCTTCAATGTCTGCTCTCTCTACCTCAAGCCCTGGTCAGTATTTACTTGGTTCATGGCAATGTTCCCTCATGCTCTGTATTGTGAACACTGCCCTTACTCTATAATGAAGCCTCAGTTTCCCTGCCATAGCTGTGTTCCCTGCTGCTTTTAGCACCACTCTGTCTCCGTCCTTAAAGTTTAACAGGGTTGGCTTATCATCCTGCTAACAACCTGCAACCTGAATTTGTACTTCTCCTCTGGAAACCCTTCATAAGATTGCCTCACTTTATTTATCTTGTGAAGATGCTAAATCACAAAAATCTACTTCTTTGGATTTCTGAAGGAAAATGCCCAGCTAACCTACCATATGTGAATAGCCATGCTATACCAAGATCACGTTTCCACTCCCCATGAGTGGAGAAAATAGTACTTAGCCATGACTTTAAAATTAATATCCTATCCCTTTAAATATCTGGCAGGTTTGGTCAAAGATTAAGCATTACTATAAGTACTTGGGACTGCAATTTGTAATCATATGGTATGAAATAAGTTTAAATAAGAATAAGGCAAACTATTTCTGCTACTCTGAATACTAATAATGCCAGAATTTGGATGAGCTCATTCCATGCCAGGGCATTAAGAATTAAAGGAAAAAAGTAAATGAATGGCTCCTTAAAAGATCAAATGAATATGATGCTAATTCCTATATCCTGGGCTATCCTACCTCTAAATCCCTCAAAGCAATTTCATTGTCAGGAACATTTTGTAAAAAGAGATGGGATACTTACATGCTCTCATTAGGAGAGATGCTATCATTTAGATAAGATCCATTGCTGTTTTCCATTTCTGCTAGCCTGATAAAAAACGTAAAAGCTCATTAAAACTTATGTGACGTCTTAGAATCTATTCAAGACCTAATCGAACATTCCTGAAAACTAAAGGATAAATCATGGCAAGAAGAGAAAGGAATCCTTCAAATTAAAGGATGTGTGTGTTGGCTTAACCATTTGAGGCAGTGTGTGGTAGACCACAGCTAGTTAGCAGCACTACATTTATGATATAAATTCTAAGGAAAGTTTTATTTCACTGTTTTCCCCCTACAGATCGATCTTGCTTTCACTGAGAACAAGTCTTTGTTTTCAGAAGAAAAGCTTCCCTAACAGTAAGTGCACTCCCTACCTTACACTACCCCTTGTCTTTTAAGACAATTACTACTTTCCACTGATGAGACTTACACAGCTAGCTAACGCTTTTCACGATTGGTAAACATGTCCAGCAGTTAGAATATTGACAAAAGATGGATGCACAGTAAGCTCTCTAAACATTCTGCCACCAATTTTTACCTTTAAAATCTTCTTCACCTCAGGCAATTATACAGGGTTTTTTTTGTTTGTTTGTTTGCTTGCTTTTTACAACTAAAAAAAAAAAAGTTAACCAAACTCTTACGGATTTAACAAGCGTAAAATATTTTAAAATTAGTAATTCAGTTTTTAGGTATAAAAATCATCTCAAACACAAAGAAGGTGAGACAGAAAAGTCCAAGGATTAGGAAAATTAATTATTCTCTTCTTTACAGTATATCATGTAAAATAAATACACAAATGGAAAGCTGATGCTTTCATATTCTCCACATAATACAGTATCATTTTTTCATATATGAATGTCTGGTCTAGCAGTTTTCTAAGGAGGTTAGACTATTTGTAAGCCAATTTGGTGAATGTGCTCAGTATAAAAAAACATAGCAAGGCTACCGGAAATGTTTAAAAGCCAGGGTTAGGGAAGATTATTCTGGACTAATGCTCTTGTTGGTGACCAAAAACAACATGCAGTGGAACGGCATGCACGTTAGAGGGCAAGTTGATTAGTAGGAATCAGACAAGTTTGGGGAAAAAAGAAAAGATTTGTTTAAAATATTATAGGTTAGCTTTCCTTGGTTAGTTATTTCAATCAATATTTGCCTGGCATTCAACTAGTCTCATACCTGCTAGCATAATGTTCAATGCGTGAATGAGTATCATCGTGTGAAAGCTGAGGGGACGAGGCAGGCCTATAAGGCAGAAAATGTGATTAGTCACAGATACCATCCATTAATGGAGAAAAAACCCACCACACAGTTATGTTATACACATGGCCTAGAATGCTTTTATTCTAATTCTATGGATAATGTATACATTTAGTTGCTCCTATATCTTAAATATTATCAAGTATTTTAAAATCCAGGTTTGAGAGATGATTTCTCATACTTCTGCTTTTATTAAAAGCCATGAAGAGAGGCCAAAAGCTTCTGTGGAAAATTCCCATCGTAGAAAAGGTTGGGGGAGACAGTTTCTAGGAAGCATTTTGTCCTCCTACTTTGTAATTTCTCACATCCTATAGTTCTGAAATTGTGTTAGCACTACGTGGTTTAAAATTTTACATTGTTTACACCTGTGCCATTTATAGGCTTTCTTCTTATTGAATCAAAGCTGTACATTTGCCTAGATACTTACAATTATTTTAGCTTCAAAGAGGCTACTCTAGTACAAGACTTCTTAAGACTCCACGTATCAAGATGTTTTGATCTATGCAATTTTGTAAAGAAGAAATGTATCTTCCAATTCAGCAGCAAGACTATACTACTAATTTCTAGCACAAAATAGAATGACCCTGGATTATATTGTGAGGTTTTAAAAAAGAATGACTAAATTTCATAGAATGTCATGATATCTGAAATATTTCTTAGAGATACTGTGTGCTAAAACATAGGTGAGAAAATAAGAGGAGATCATTAGCAGGAATAGTCTATATGCTTTTTGTATATAAACACCTATCTGTTCTTATCTCCATAGGCTAGAATTCTGGAAGGGTTAACATTTTTTCTTCCTTTCATATCTGATCTATTAATTATCCTTGAAGTTTTTATAGTATCTTTTGGATTAACCTTAGGAAAAAAACCATCTGTTCTGAAAACCAGTTTAGGCTTGTACTTTTTGTTTTAATTGGAATAGCACAAAAGGTCTCTTCCATTTCTCTGCTGACACAGAAAGCCCTTAGGTAAAGGCATAAATCCAAAAGTCAATGATAATGTAATTCAGAGAGGACCCTGGTTTAGCCCAGTGTCCAAGTAACACTGAAGGACTTGGTTGAAACACTAAGGAGAATGTGTTTGTTTCTTACGTTAAAAAAGAAAAAGATGTAGTTACCAGTAGCTAAGCTTGCATTAGAAAATGTGCCAGAAATTCATTATTTCTTAATATACTACAGTAAGATAATTACAACACACTACAGCAAATAACTAGGGAACTGGAATTCTTCCCTGAGAGATAAAGGTCTTATTTATGAAACCAATGTCATGTAGGTCAAGTGTAATCATAATCAAATTGAAATGAGTTATAAAGACGTTTAAATTGTCAAGAGGAAACAAAAGGATGACTACTCAATTTAATAAGCAGATCCAAAGATTTCCATGTGAATCTTCACTATAGTTTTGGAGAGTTAATCTGTTAATCTTCTAGAACCCTGGCATACCCCATTATCAGAAAAATGCTAAGGTTTGTTTTGAAATCTTCACTGCAGATCAAGATAAATTAATACTTAGGATTATTTGTATTATAAGAACTATCTTTTGGAACAGATCAGTCTTTCAATTACATATTTTTTAATAAGCAAAAAGCCTACCATCAGGGAAAATACATTAGTAGTGTTTTCCCTTATAATAGTTGCTATCCTGGAAGTGTATAGAAGAAGGAAAGCCTAAGACCTTGGAGCATAAGTACACCAAGAAAAGCAGGCATATAAATCCAACATGCTTTAATACCATTTTACACAGAAAATCTTATACAGAGCTTTAATTCTTAGCCTCAAGGATAATTCCATGTTATTTTTCTTATTAATATCCGTGGCGCCTATCACAGCATGCATAAGCACAAGAACTTATAATAACCAGAAATCTTAAAAAATATACACAAAAAGAGGCACTTATTAAACCAGAAAATGAGCCAAAAGGGAGTACTGGTCAGAGATGAATCATTTAAAAACCAAGAATTAGTAAAAATACAAAGCCACTTAGTCCACAAACAAAACTAAGTGCAAAGCCTTCTAAAACACTTCCAAAAGAAGGTAATAATACTGTTCCCCACTTCCCATTTCCTAAATACAAAACCATATACCCAGAAGGATTACTTACTATAAGAGTTAATGACCTACTTGGTCAATTCCATCCCGCCCACCACCACCTTATCTTTTATGAAAACTCTATTAATTAAAAGTTGACATTCATTTAGGTGTCAATGCAGAATCGCTCAAAGAATATTGTTTGACTGGCTCACTTATGGACAAACAACATAAAGGCCTATGTTAGCTTTAGTTTAAAATAATATGACAAACACAAGCAAATAAGAGTTTAGTCTAAGGAAAACCAAACAGTCTGTATCTCTGGAAACTTTCACATTCTGTGATCCATATCAAATGGATCAAATACTGTAATCATCATAGGATTTGTTAACATCAGATAAAATTCTTGCAAAATAAAACATGTTAGGACCTGGCTCTTATGCCGGAATAGGATGGCTTTGTAATATATTTCATATAGTATTTATAATCCTATGAATAAATACTTTAAATACAATTACTGCTATTACAGAAAACACAAGACTTTAGCCTGCTAGGTTTCTTTTCTTCCTCAAAATTAAAACTTCCCACTATTTCTGAATAATCTAACCAATTCTTCATAAAAAGGCAAATCGGGAGGTGTGTTTTAGTTGTTAAAAAATGTTTTTAAATAAAAGATGTTATTAATTTTAAAGTATTTCAACGTTTAAGAAAGACAAAATCTTCTACTTAAAATAAGTTAAATTGATTGTCATAATTTTTTTCTCATTAGCTTACGTGTAGCTCCTTTTTGCCTTTCAAGGACTATTAATTACTCTTTGTTTATTATTTTGTGCTAGTCTTATCTATGTATTTGTAACAACCGTTCTTTAGCATATTTGTCGTTTGGATTTCTTGCTTGGTTAAACTTATTTCAACATAGAGTAAATGCATTCACTTATCAGGATCCAATCAAGCTGAAACTGTAGCGTATCAACTCTTTAAAAGTTTCTTATTTATGAAAGGTTATAACTTCTATAACAGACTACCTGGGTTAGGAAAAACAATTTCCAAGAGGCAGAGGACATAACTGAATCTAAATAACTCCCAAAGTTCTTTAAGCATGATGATTAAATAAATCAGATAATATACTACTTACAGCTACCATATCTCAAAATTAAGGGGCGCAATAACGAAGTTTTAAAAAAGAAAGAGTAGCCTTCTACTTCCTTTAGGCCCATTAAAGACTGAAAATAAACCTCAATTAATAATTTGCATTTATCATGACAGGGTTGTTAAAAAAGGATCTCGTTTAAATTAAATTACATGGTGGAACAATAAAAAAAGATTTAATAAAAAGAAGTTGAATTCTTACACAAGCTTATCTTCCGAATTGGTCATTTCCCCTTTATACATAATAGAGCCGTCTGATTTTCAATAAATATTTTAATAAAGCATACTTTGAAATACCAAAAGTTTGTTATAACAACCCTACATAATGTAGTTTTAAAACAGGCACTTTGTTGGCTAATATAGAAATCACAGGCCCCAAAAAAGAGTTTTCTAACATTATAAACTCTGAGACAAATCATCTCCTGGTATCTAACCTCAGTATTATTAATACACACCAATAGTAATAACAAAGAAATACTTTCCTCCTAGAGCAAATGTATAATTGTTTATGAGCTGAATATTTAGTTTGGAGAAGAAAGCAAAGTGAGTTCAGTTCAAAATTTAGAAGCCCTTGTATATGATGATTAGTCAAATAGCATGGCATAACCTGATAAACAGTCCGCACACCTCATTAAAATTATTCAACCAAACTCAACATCATACTTTAAAACGAATTCTGCTGATTTTTAATAGTCCACTTATAACAGACCCTAAAGATTCTAAAAAGCATCGAATCTCAAGAAGTATGGCTAAAGAATGTTATTATGTAATCAGAAGGTTCTTCCTTGCTTTTATATGAAGAAATATATAAACGTGTCTCCCAGGAATACAGCTAAAACTCCAATAACTTCTTTGATTATAATTTGAATTCAAGCCAGGATTTCTGCTGGTTTGAATTTCACCTGGTGGAGGAACCAAAAAACCCACTCTGATTCTCCTGATCTGTGTAGATGGTACTTTCAAAGTCTCATCAAGAAAAGAAAAAAAAAAACTGAAATGAAGGAAGGGGAATTAATATGTCCATAAAACAAAACAAAACAAAACAAACAAATAAACAGAACAAAAGAAAACCAAGCGAGCGAATGTGTTGGTGGTAGCAGCACCCTTCAGCAAAAGTACTCACGCAGAATCTACCGGCCAGAAGTTGATCAGAGTAACGGGACTGCAAAACAAAAAATGAGGTGGTGAAGAGAGACACACGCAAACTCAGCCGCAAAAAAATTTACGGAAAGGTCAAAATAAATAAAATCCAGCCAATTAAGTATGAACCATGGAAAGCAATAGCCAAACCAAGGTGTAAAGTGAATTAAAAGAAAAACAAACAGTTGTGTGACTGCCATCAGAGTTAAGGCAAAAAAGAGGAGCAGGTTGAAAAGAGGTGAAGACATCCCCTTTGATCTTGAGAATCATTACTACTTACTGTGCAGTAGTTTCCTGTGACTATATTTTCTTTTGAGTAGAAACAAGTGACTAGATATGACCACACAATGAGATACAAGAAGACACACATTTACTGATTTGTGAGAGAGGAAAATCAAAATGAAACACTGGAATCACTCATTTGTAAACAGTCCCATATTTCTTATAAGGCTTATAAAGCAATTAGTGGTTGTATTGTGTTGTGGGTTTTTTTTTTTTTTCCCCTGTGAGATAAAGTTTAACTTTTGGAAAAAGAAATTGTCAAGTGACATGGGAAAGTGGCAACTGGACATCAGCTTATTTTTCTCTTTTCAGCTAATGTAAATAAAAACAAAGAAATAGAAGAGACTGTTTGCATTTGGGAGTGAAGGAGGGTGTTCAGCTGAGAGGAGTTCAAATATACATCAAACAAGAGTTTGTTCTGCTTTTGCCACTACTCACGTTTCCATGTTGTCCCCCTCTAAGACAGTCTGCACTGGCAGGTAGCCCATTCGGGGATGCTTCGCAAAATACCTTTTGGTTCGAAATTTGTTTTTTAGTACCTTGGCAAAGTCTCGAACATCTTCTCCTGATGTAGTCTAAAAGGGAGATCATGGTGAGATCAGATTTAGGACAGTATGATTTCAAAACTAATGACCACTCCAGTCATCTGCCCCATGACACTTGTTTTGTAATCAAGGAGAGTGTTGTGGTTGTGAGCAAAGGCTTTGGAATCAGACAAATGGGGCTCTGAAACCAGGCCTGGCATGTACTAATTTGGGTGAGTTATTTACTTCTCTGAGGCTCTGATCATCAGTAAAATGGGAGCAACAACACCTCAACACGTTGTTATGATAAACAAATGAAACATCCAAGCTCACTAGGCTACTCGATAAATGGTAGTTTATAGGTCTTAAGGTCAAAAGGGTGACATTAAATTTTACCATACTTTATGGTATTTTAAAAACTACTTAGTAAATAATGATAGCATGCTTCACCCACTAAATTTTGGTCTATTCATAGCATGGTACATTCTCAATCACTGACCATCTCTGTAAGAGGAAAAAAAGTGAGAAAGGCAAATATCTGGGAGGATCACTCTGATGATGGAAGAGAGAGATGCTCTAAAGCAGAGCTTCTCATACTTTGTTGTGTATGGGAACCAGCTGCAGATCTCGCTAAAATGCAGGTTTTGATTTAGAGCATCAGGAGTTGGGGCCTGCGGTTTTGCATTTCTAATAAAGACCAAGGTAATGCCAATAGACATATGATTGTTGGTCAACAGACCGTATCTTGAATAGCAACGATGTAAAGTTTAGAGAAGAGGAGATTGCAAGAATTAAAGAAAGAGAAGAGAAACACGAAGGGTGGCTCTACAGTCAACAGGGACAGGTTTATTTTAGAGAAAACAAACCTGAGAGGAGCCTGTCTTTAATTCTTAGGGAGATTTGTACTCAGGTCCGTCTGGCCACCAAGTCTACATCCTTGCCATTTCACCAGTGATTTTTCACAGTTCTGTTGGCCACTTAACGTTTTCCTAAGATAACATCTTAGGAGAGGGCTTCAACTCTTACTTATAGAACCCTGAGCAAATTATTTACCCTCAGGACCTCAGAGTCCTCATCTGTATAGAGGGGATAAAAATCACAGTACTTATTTTACACAGGGTAGTTTAAAAGGTAAATGCCTAGCATTTAGTAAGTGTTAGCATATAAAATGGATTTTTAAAATGTCACTAGTATGCAGGACAGATAATAGGCGAGCAACATTGATTAAAAGTGGTAGGTTATGAATTTGGGGGAACCTAGAACCATCCCCCATTCTCAACATGCCTCATGGCCATAAGATCGCCCCACACAACCTCTAAGGCTGTGCAAAATAAATGTGAAAACGTCTTCAATACAACCATGCACACAGAATGAAAACCCTATTTATTCATCCAACAATATTTATTGAGGGTCTATCATGTTCCATATGTGCCAGGCACTCCCCTAGGCACCAGGGATAGGGTAAATCCTGAAGCCTACAGTTGAGAGCCACTTTAGCTGGGGAACATCTGGGGAAGTGACAAATCACAGCATTATACATGATCTGCAGTATTGTACAAAACTGAAATTTATCCCAGGTGAACTAACTCTCACGTCAGGCAGGTGTCAAACTTACCGGAGTGCAATATTCCACCATGGGATAGTGCATTTTATGGCCTTTTGCAACTCGACCAGAAAAAAAGCAGCTTTGGCAGATGTCATAATTAAAGTGCTTTAGACTCCTGTACCTGATAAAGAGCAAAAACAAACACATATGTATTTCTTCGAATCACATTCCCAAAGAACACTCTTTAATAAACTTTCTACCACGTTCTGATTTGAGAAACAGAACGCAATGTTCGTTAGTCCCGCAAGGTAAGTGATTAACTTCCTACCTCCAGATTTTTCCGGTGCCTCTCCTACAGTATCAAAACATTTTGGCAGAAAGATTATCCTATAAACATATGGAAGGAGGGAAGAAAAACTCAGCTCTTATTTAAACTCCACTAGGAACTCTTTGAGATTAAGTAGGAAGGTACTGGCAAATTTCCAGTCTTTTGAAAACCAAACAGTCAAATTTAAAAGAACTTCCAGGAGAGACAGACTTATGCTGTGCATGCCCCTTACCCATCTTGGGACAAAAGTTTTCTGAAGCAATTATTTTAAAAAAATTGTCAAGATAAAGCAATTTCACAAGACAAAAGAAATGTGAACAAGAACTTTCAATTAAAACAAGCCTCGCTTTAATAATGTTTTCTAATTGACTGATACAATTCATCTTCAAACAGTTACTGGAATGACCTCTTTTATCTCTATCTCTTCAGAAATCTCTCACCACATTACCTACAAATGATAACTGAAGCCCCAAGAGAAAATGAAATTTGGATTAGATGGAAGAATTTATAATCTGTAAATACTAGTTGGTACATTTCCTCCATTATCAGAATGCGATATTCTTTGTTTCATACTCTCCTGCCTTTTGCTTTCTCAGATAAGAACCTTAGCCAATTCAAATAAACATATTTCTTATGTCACATATGGGGAAGTGGGAAGGAAAGCTATCTTTTTTAGATCCCAACCATCTTTCAACAGGGGGGAAGGAGGAATGAGAAGTGCTGAGTCCTAAAATAATATAATATGATAAAGGCAAAAGAATTGAAGGTGAAAGTGCTCTTTCAGATCCTCCAAAGCATTCTTCTTCTTTATTTTATAAAAATTTCCCTTGTATACAAAGCCCACTAGCTAAGGAAGCAGGGAAAAGGTAGCTTAGAAATCTAATGCAGTCACTGTGGCTTCCCTTCCCCACTCCCCACCCCCATGGTATCATTTTTACCTGCCAAGAAACCAGGAAGGAACGAAGGTGTCCTTTGCAAGCAGTACCTACTCACTGTTGTCTATCTAGGCTTCAGAAACCTCTAAAAGTTTCTGTAAAACCTCTTTGTAAACAGCATGACTATGGAAGGATAAACACCAAAAGTGAAAAAAGCACTATGAATAAAAAGCACGCAACAGTACAAGGTAGTTATTAGAAAATAAAGTAACAAAACCAGTTCACACGTAACTGGAAAAGAGTGTTTACTTAGCTGCTAAGTGGATTCTGCACAGGCATAGACCATATAGCTAGTTTACAACTTTGTGGCTTATTCATCACTATAGAAACCTTGATGTTGATTCACATATTTAAGGACATCACAGTTTCAGAATTAGGATTTAGGATTAATGTTAAGTGAGATTAACTCATTTTAAAAAACCCTGTCTCCCCAAACAGGTCAGCAGGGCTAAAGATTTATTTAGCCTTGTTTTCCATGATATTTTAAGACTATCAGAATAACCTGCTACGTTTCCTATCTCTTTCACTTATAAATGTATAAGGACTGGTCGTTTTTTAGCTGCTTTGTGAATCTTCCATTTACTTGCATACTTTTTATTCCTTTAGAAGTTCACTGGGATACTATACAAAGAATGTAATCAGATTCACAGATAAAGGAGCAAGTTCTAAGATGCTGAAAACAATTCTTGTTACTTAAGGAAGAAAAAAAAATGGTGCAAAGTGAATGAGAGACTGAGCTACTATTATGGTTCCTCCCAGAATAGAATCATCTCTCAGTTTTATAACTGATTCTTGGGAAGTTTCTATAAACAGGAAAGACCGTGAAAAAGGAAAGATGGTAAAAATGTTTTGGTTCCAGGAAGGAGGAGGTACAGTTCATCTGTAATACCTCCGTGAAGACACGCACTTTGGCCTGCTCAACCAAACATGTGGCTCTGAAGAGCTGAAGAGTGGAGGTGGAAAGGGACACCAGCCTAATAAGTGAGATCCACCAAAATAACCTAGCGATCAGGAGGGTGACAGGAATGATCGATGTTCCAGCCCAATCACCTTCTCTCCCACTTTGGAGAGGGACGAACTAACGGCAACTGGCACGGGAGATAAAAGATCAAGTCATAAAAAGGTGAAAAATGATGAGAAACAAATGACATTTTTTTTGTTCCTAATACCTGAATCCAATGATTGGACACTCCTTGCAGATGTTACATTTGGCCTGATGCTTGGCAGTTTCTGCAGCAGCCACTCTGTGCAGGACGGGCAGCCACACCATGGACTGGGGTTCCAGTCTCATCCAGTCTAGGAAGAGGGCCGCTTCGATCTCCGGCTTATTATTAGCCTGCAAAGACAGGAGGGAGAAAGAAGGAGGGCAAAAGGATGAAAGGAAAGAAGGCAAGATGGCAAAGGAGGTGTATATCAGTTCAATTAATAAGTTAAACAAAAAAGAAAGAAAGAACAATAGTTGCAAAGCTAGGCTGGCTTTTCACAGCTTGTTTCTGCAAATGCTCCCTAATATCCAAAGAGCTACCTACTCCTAAGGCTTTGGTAAACTGCCATTACTCTTTTTGGCTACTAGATGACAACAAAAGAAAACAAAACCAACAAACGAGAAAGGTAAGCCAACTACACACCTGAGCGAGACTACATTTAGCTTTAATTTTTGAACTGATACATAAAAGTTAGCCAGAAGTGAAATGCAGGTGTTTACTGATAAAATTTCAAAGGAGGAGGACAATTGATTTTTTTTTTTTTCTAGAGAACCTGTTTCTCATAGAATCATAATGAGGGGCTTTAAAATTCATCTGGTTCCAAAGCCTCATCTAATAGACAAGCAAACTGATTTTGTAGACCAGAAAAGTAGCTTTTTAAAGGCCATATAGCTAGCAGCAGAGCTGATAATAGAATCCAAACCTCCCGGCTTAGCGCTGTTTTCATGATGCCCTGTTGATTCTGTCTGCCTATTTCTCTCTCTTTCAAAGTCTAAATGTAAGAAATACCATTCATCCCAGACGGGACAATGATTTCAACAATCTCAAAATACCATCATTTGATTTATATGTTACTATATTCATGAATTTTAATTATACCTTGTTTTTTTCAACCCTATAGGATTGTTTTAATTTTTTATATTGTTAGATAGATTGACCCATATATTGACTACTTTTTTGCTCTTCATTGCTTTCTTTCATCTCAAATCTTCCATCTGGGATTAGTTCTGCCTGAAATATGTCCCTTAGAATTTCCTTTAGCTGTTGGTGGTGCATTTCTCAAGCTTTGTTTGTCTGAAAACGCCTTTTTAAAAAAAATCCATATTCCTGATAGTTATCTTCATTAAATATAATTTTTTTTTGAGACTGAGTCTAGCACTATTGCCCAGGCTGGAGTACAGTGGCGTGATCTCGGCTCACTGCAATCTCTGCCTTCTGGGTTCAAGCGATTCTCATGCCTCAGCCTCCCAAGTTAGCTGGGACTACGGGCACACGCCACCACACCCGGCTACTTTTTGTATTTTTAGTAGAAATGGGGTTTCACCATGTTGACTAGGCAGGTCTCGAATTCCTGACTTGAAATGATCCGCCCGCCTTGGCCTCCCAAAGTGCTGGGATAACAGGCGTGAGCCACTGCGTCTGGCCCAAGTATAAAATTTTTGATTGAAAGGTTTTGGGGTCTTGCTTTTATTTTGTTTTTGAATACTGAAATATTACCCCACTTTCATCTATCTCTGTTGCTGCTGAGAAGTCAATAGTAAAGACGACTGTTGCTCCTTTAAAGATAATCTATCCTTTTCCTATCTTGTGCTGTGTTTCTAGGATTTGATTTGGACTGCTTAGGATTCACTGGACTTCTTAAACCTATGATTTAGAGTCTTTAATCAGCTCTGGAATCTTCAGTCATTCTCTCAACAAATAGTGCCTCTTCTCCATTCCCTCTCTATTCTACTTTCAGAACTCTGTTAGATAAATGTTAGACTTCTTCAATCTATATTTCTCTGAACAGGCCTTCCCTAGTTCCCCTCCTCTGCCCCACATCTTTTTAAAACATCCTTCTGTGCTTCATTCTTATTAATTCCTTCTGCCTTACTGTCTGGGTAGCCATTTCTCTTGCCAGTCTGCTGTAAACCCATAAAGTTTTAAATTTTGATTATTGTACTTTTGATATCTAGAAATACTACTTGGTCATTTTTAAGGTAACTTCTCAAGTTTGTGGTTCCCTGTAGATATTTTTCAATGTTGTTTTTTATTTTTCTAACTGCATAAACATAATTTTAAAAAATAATCTGTCTAATAATTCTGGAATATGATGTTATCGTAAGTCTGCTTCTGCGGTTTGCTATTTCTTTTGCTTCTCATTCACCTTGATTTCTTTCTTTTCCCACCTTGATTTCTTGTGTGCTTAATGTTTTTATTTTTTTTTTTTACTATGTACTAAATTGACCTTACAAGTATTTTCTAGAGATAAATAAAAGTTTGAGCCTAGAATAAAAGTGCTTTCTCCAGAGATGATTTTCCTTTGCTTTTGCCAAGAACCAAGAAGTATTACTTATTCCACGGCCAATTTCAGTTGAATATATGACATGGGAATACTTAGTATCACACAAGTAATGGGTATTTGAGCTGCAAACCCAAGTTGCTTCTCTTGTAATGTGGTTTGCTAATAAAGGACATATCCACATTTCAGACAGAAAGGCAGGAGGGTTTAGACTGACAGGTCATTTGGCTTGTAACACTGATCACCTCAACAGTACTCCAGTCATTACCCCTAATTCTAAATTTAGCAACACTATAATAAACTGTTTAACTTTGGATTCCTAGCTGCAAAATGGTATCAGTTCAAACTTCTGATCAAATGCTACTGTTTACCAAAGACCTAGAATCAATCTAAATGCCCACCAATGGTAGACTGAATAAAGAAAATGTGGTACATATACACCCTGGAATACTATGGAGCCAGAAAAAAGTATGAGATCGTGTTCTCTACAGAAACATGGATGGAGCTGGAGGCCATTATCCTTAGCAAACTAATGTAGGAACAGAAAACCAAGTATTGCATGTTTTCACTTATAAGTGGGAGTTAAATGATGAGAACACATGGGCAGATAGAGGGGAACAACAGACACTCTGGCTTATCAGAGGATGGAGGGTGGGAGGAGGGAGAAGATCAGGAAAATAACTAATGGGTATTAGGCTTAATACTTGGGTGACAAAATAATCTGTACAACAAACCCCCATGACACAAGTTTACCTCGTAAGTAACCTAGACAGGTACCCCTGAACTTAAAAGTTAAATTTTAAAACGCTGTTGCTGAGCACTTTTCTCTGTGTAGAGTTCCATCACAGAGGTACTTTGTGGAAAAAAATGTTTATAAAGAATTATGGAATATAAAAATGAAAAAGATCATGCAAGTCAATTCATCCTTTTGGCATGGCACCACAGAGCCATAAGACTTTCAGGATTCATTGAGTCCAAACTCAGCATTCATCGAGTCCAAACTCTTACCCATGCCAGTGTGTGCTTACAGCCACTACACCACCCATGTGAGAGAGCTAGGAAACATCCTTAGAAGGTGATCTTGAACACCTATGTCCAGATACCCCTGTCAAAAGTGCTTCATCACATTGAGCTGAAATCCATCAGCACAGTATATAGGAGTAGAAGTTCCAGAGTTAAACCACTGGAGTTCACCACTCACTGGCTGTGTGACCTTAGGAAAATAACTTTATCTCTCTGTGTCTTAATTTTTCTCTGCCACAAAGTGGAAATATTAATAGTGCCTACCTCATAGAGTTATTTTACGATGAGTCAACAAATGAAAGGCAATTGGAACCGTGTCTGACACATAGCAAGAATCATGTTTGCTATTGTTATTGTCATTATTATTATCCATCTGACCAGCAACCCAGAAGTTCTTGGTCTTTGAACAACCCTTGAAATATTTTACCAGAGCTGTCTTTTCTGTCCATGCCTCTTCATTCCTATTCTTTTTACTTCTTCTTCATACGGCACGGCTTAGTTTGCCACTGTCATTTAGAAAACTATTCTTCAAATATGATTGCTGAGAATGTACCTCTATTTCTCCGGACAGTGTAACTGGATTACTTTCTTTTGTTCTGTACCGTAGGCTCACATAGGGTTCCTACTCAACTAAAATCTCTGAGTCAGTGTTTCCCGGTATGTCCAGCAGATCTATCGTCCAGCAAAATGCTTCATGAGAAGGTCAAATTAATTAAAGAAACATTGCACATTATATCTGCCTCTTAAAATTCTTAGTGCATGTTAACATATTAAAAGCTGAGAAGGTCATCAGTAAAGAAACATGTTAATCAGCTCTGAAATCTCAGATTCTCTGAGAGAGAGAGAGAGAGAGAGAGAGAGAGAACAAGCAAGAAAGAGTGACTGCTGAAGGGGTGATTTAATAACAGTTTTCAATGATGTGAATGGCTCTCGCATAGGGGCCTGTGACCAGCTGTTCGATCTCTCCACTGAGGACAGAACAAGGAGAAACAGACTTAAGCAGCATGAAGAATTTAGGCTGTAGCTCATACGGAAGAATCTCCTGATGCTGAAAGTTGTTAAAGCATTAGTGTGAATTACCAAGGGAGGCTGTAGAATGTTCTAATCTTTCAAAATACCATAGATTCTTCTGTGCTTAAAGGTTGAACATTCTCAAATTTCTTTCTAGCCCCTAAGATGCAAGATCCATCATGTTGGCTCTTTTTTTTTTTGAGACGGAGTCTTGCTCTGTCGCCCAGGCTGGAGTGCAGTGGCGCGATCTTGGCTCACTGCAAGCTCCGCCTCCCGGGTTCACGCCATTCTCCTGCCTCAGCCTCTCCGAGTAGCTGGGACTACAGGCACCCGCCACCACGCCCGGCTAATTTTTTGTATTTTTTTTAGTAGAGACGGGGTTTCACCGTGGTCTCGATCTCTTGACCTCGTGATCCACCCGCCTCGGCCTCCCAAAGTGCTGGGATTACAAGCGTGAGCCACCGCGCCCGGCCTATGTTGGCTCTTTTAAAACTGCTCACCTATGCCAACTGACAGCACTGAAGACAAGGTATGGGGATTCACATTCTCATTCTGTTTCAATCTTTCATTTTTATGACAAACTATTCTGTATCCTAGTGGTATATTCCCTCTCCTTTTGTCTGGCAATAAAGAAGGAAAGAATTAAAAACCAGGCAAGCTTCTGTAAAGACCTAACAGAACTAGAATTAAACCCAGCTAAAATTACATTTCAATCACTCCAGAAAAAAAAAAATATAGGGATAGATTGGAATAGCAGGAAGTTATTAAGGTCAAAAGATAAGTATGATGGCATTCATTGGACTGAGATAATCTTTGTCAGTACCATTATTTGTTGAGATACATATGTCTCAGATATAATCCCCTCTCAGTATCAAGGGTGACCTTGTCCTCATCCCTACACACCAGTTTCAAGCCATCCAAGCAAAATCTCTTGGAAAGGTCATTTAGCCCTGGGATTTGTTGTTTGTTGGCTTTGTTTTGTTTTGCTTTTGCTGTTGTTTTGGCAATAACTCCATTTTCCCCTTCTATGTCATGCACACACAAAAAGCAAAGCTATCACAGCTCCTTCCATTATGATAGTCACAGTTTGGAATTACGTTGGGTTTCTCCTCTTTTTCTCTTGGTCCTCACCTGCCAGCAACTATCCATAACATAAAAGCTAGGGGAAGGAATCAGTTGTCATTACTATTGCCCTGTTACAGCACACTGGAGGGTGGCTTCATACAAATGTCACCTTTATACAAATATAACAAGGTATAAAGACAGTTGAAGAATTCTCAATATCTGGAATTTCTAGCAAAGGGATTTAACTATCAATATAATAAGTTCAAAGGGCATTACATGGCAAGTTTGGAGGTAGGAGAGTTGCTGGGGTTCCGAATAACTTTTGGATTTCTTTAATGTCGTGCTTTCCATAAATCCTTGGACACTGATGGGCCAACTGCCTGCCAGGAGGTCCACCTGAATACTCATTTTTCTCTCAAGGTAATAAAATTAATTCATGGCTACAGAAGAAATGCAATTAAGTATTTCTCAGCAAGCCCTGCATCCCAGCTCCCATAAACATATACATTGTGTTTTTAGGAGAAGGCAGTTGGCATTTCAATTGTGAGGTTTGTGAAAACCATGTGAATACTTAATAAACTACAATAATTAGTACAGTCATCCCTCAGTATATGCTAGGGGTTGCTTCCTGGCCCCCTGAAGCCCCACTCCCACGGGGCTGTTGAGATACAGCAAAATCCACGCATACTCAAGTCCCACAGTAGGCCCAGCTGAACCTATATCCGCAGGTTTCACATCTCTTGAATACTGTATTTTTGATACGCATTTGGTTGAAAACAATCCACTTATAAGTGGACCCACACAGTTCAAACCTATGTTTTTCAAAGGTCAACTCTATATAGAGAAGTAAACATTGGGCAAGAGCCTGTGCCCAGTAATTCTCAGATAACAAGAAACTATCATCCTGGAAACAATCCATAACGATACGTCCTTAATTTCTTTCCTAAACTGCAGATTAATTAAAGACAGGAACTATACTTCTGGACTCTGTTAAAATCTGCTGAATTGAACAGTGGGTGGGAATTCAACTGCAATATGATCGCAAGAAATAAAAGGAAGATTATAAAATCTGTATGAAGTCAGAATTTTAAAAACCTGCCTAGTCATCCTGAAGAGCAAAAACATACACTTATAAAGATTTTATAAAGAGTAGAAGACAAAATAAGTTGCTTTCTCAAACTGTCCAAAATTGACTTTATAGATTAAAGTAAATGTCCTTGTGTTGGTTTCTATGTGATGGTATCACACATAAAAGGCTAACAGACTTCATCTGGACTTAGAAGGTATGTACAGAATGATCTGGCTTAAAATATAGGTATACACAAAATTCACACTTGGGGCCCTTGAAAGGAACTGCACAGGCAGATAGCTTTTCTCTAGGTCGGTGGTTCTCAGCCAGAAATGATGCCGTACCCCAGAGGAAATATAACAATGTTTGGAGTGTCGACCAAAAAACATCAGAGAAAAACATCTCCAAACATGTTGAATTTATTTTGGAATTAGAAATGAGGATTACAACCCAAGATGCATCTGAAGAGGAGACGGTAGAGGGAAACTTTTATTGGTAAAAGCACAAGTTTACATAAGCTGCTTGGAAACACAGTTCGTTTCAGATGCTCAACGCCAGAACTGGTGTCAGTTTATTAGTGGAGATGCCATTACTGGGCAGATGTTCTTTTGAGAGCATCTTATGTGCACTGCTGCAGTCCTAACAGAGGAATTTCTTGTGGGGCGATTTCAGAAAGTCCTTGAGACAGTCTTTATCTCAGGCATGTAACCCACGAACCCTCCTCCTTTCATGCTGTCCTGGCTCTAGTTAGTTTGGGACTGACAAAAAGTGATTTCATCCTGGTATCTTTTACGGGAGACATTTTGGGTTGTCACAACTCGGCGGGGGAGGGGGGGGTTGCTACTAGCATTTAGTAGATAGAGGCCAGGATTCTGCAAAACAGCCAGCAGTACGCAGGGCAGCTTCCCACAACAAAGAACTAGAATGATTCGGGCCAAAGCATCAGTAGCATCAAGGTTGAGAAACCCTGCCCCAATGTTAACATCTTACATAACCATATGGTTCACTTGTCAAAACTAAGAAATCAACATTGATTCATCACTATTCACTAAACAGACTTCCCTGAGAATCCTGCAGGGCATTTAATAAGCCGGCAACTATCCTCTACAACACAGAAATTGGGAGGCTACGATAGGCCTATTCAACTGCCGAAATGCCACACTGGCTCATAAACTGAGGGTAGAGAGAGCAAAAAGGAAATTAAAAGCCCCAAACTAGAAGTCACAAGGAAGCATGCTAAAATTGTAGACTCAGATTTGAAATCAAGCTGCTTCTCAAACTGACAACTCTATGCAGTGTATTCCAGGATAAACAGTTGCAGAAATTTATTTATTTAATCATGGCAAATAATTATCCCAAGCAAGGTAAAGCAGGTACGCCAGTACAACGTGTGTGTGTGTGTGTGTGTGTGTGTGTGTGTGTGTGTGTATGTTTTGATTTTACTTAGTACAGGTCATAACCATTTAGAGAAAAAATAAGAACTAAATATGCAAATATTAAATACATACGTATCCATAAATAGAATTTCTAAACATTTTTATTGACAGAAAAAGGTAAATTTATGGAAAACATTGTGGGCAAACCACAGATTTTTAAAAAGGGTAATCTCTCCTTTGTGGCTGATATGATTTGGCTGTGTCTCCACCCAAATCTCATCTTGAATTATAACTCCCACAATTCCCATGCGTCATGGGAGGAGCCTGGTGGGAGGTGATTGACTTATGGGGGTTGGTCTTTCCTGCACCGTTCTCGTGATAGTGAACAAGTCTCACGCTATCTGATGGTTTTAAAAACGGGATTTTCTCTGCACAAGCTCTTTTTTTGCCTGCTGCCATCCACGTAAGTTGTGACTTGCTCCTCCTTGCCTTCTGCCATGATTGTGAGGCCTCCCCAGCCACGTGGAACTGTAAGTCCAATGACCCTCTCTCTTTTGTAAATTGCCCAGGCTCAGGTATGCCTTTATCAGCAGCATGAAAACGGACTAATACAGTGGCCATTTTCATTTGCTATTTTCATTAGTAACATGTTCCCTTCACAAATCCAAAAAATCATTTCAGTGTCATTGCCACTGTTAATAGGTAATGGCATTAATAGCTGACAACTCAACTTTTCTAGCCCTCGTTATAAAAAGCCTTAGCATTTGGAAAGATTTGCTCAGTTTAAATTTATAAAAATTGTTTTTTGAATTACAGTCTGTACACAAAGATTTAAAACTACAAGGAAAATGGTTAGTCAGGGTCAGACAGTATAGGACAGGCCGTCCCTGACTGGTCCCTGACTGTTCCCTGATCTGTTATTACAATTTCTTTAACAACCTCTAAATCTACCAAGGGCATCAGTGGAATATTTTACATAAGAGAGAAGTCTGCACCAGCAAAGAACATAAAAGGAGGAACAAGAACAAGTTGTAAAGAATATTAATGACTCTTCTTCCAAACAATCCCAAATTTTATGAAAATCAAATGAGTGATAAAAAAACTCTTTAAAACTATACAAAACCTGCATGTAACAAATAAAACAGAAGGAAGGTGACATTTTGATCCTCTTAGACACAAGATACTTGGGTTTTACCTTTGAGTTACTGAGGAAACTATAGTGTAGGGACACAAGGGATCATTTATATGAGGTTGTACACAGTGGTTTTTCACATCTTGCTCTTAGTGTGTGTTTCCATTCAGAGAACAGTTGGTCTCATGTGAAATACCACACTCTATGTACAAGACTGTTTTCTATATCGTATAGCTCTGTTACAAGAGTTGTTACCCAGAAGATCAGGTAAGACTTTGCTGATCATGGCCAAGCTTTGAAATAAGTACAATAATCCATTTCCCTTTCGGCCTTTATAACATTTAGCATAGAATCAAAGAAACTTAGGGATAAGTAACTTTTGAGATAACCTGTTTTAACTTTATGTTACAGATAAGAAAAGGCCCAAAGAGGTTAAGGAAACAGCTTAAGATTATCTATGATTTTAATACTGAAATATATGCTTAAAAGTGTCTTAAAAAGACAGGACAAAAGTGATTTCCTATGGGAAAAAGCAGGGTGATCCCCAAAATCTTTTGAATCTTTAATTTGTTTGAAAGTACTTGAGTCTGATAGCTAAGTAAGCAAGGCCCACTTAGGACAATGTCCAGGTGAATATAAATCTTCAACTGAATTATATGCCGATAACATGGCTGCGAGAGCCAATGGAAGGTGAAAGTGAATACCCCACAACACTGATAAATGCATACTTCTATCTCATCTGATCACCTCCTTTCCCCCTTCTTTTCAGCATTACATGTCCCTCGTACCATTAGATGCTACGGCACGTATGAGCTACCTGGACTGACAGGTGCGGGTCCATATATATTGAAGCGGCAAAAAGGAAAAAAAGAAACAAAACTCTATGAGCTTCTCAATTCAGCACAGTTTTCATGTTACATGTTTTAATTATGTCAATGTGTTGTTCCCATAGAAGAGCTGGTTAATATGGAAATGTATTTATTAGACACATGTTTATGTTGCTCTCTGGAGAAAGGACTTTCAATTCTATACACCGCCATTTTAAACAATTCCAAGACAAAAATAGTATCCAATGGCAGGTCAGTAAAGAGAGGTATCATTCTTTGTACACTCAGAACCACCTTGGATGTCCCCAGTGATATTCACGAATAGACGGGGGAGAGGTAGAAGCTCTTCTTTACGTAAGAAATGGTCTAATACATGCAGAAAGTATGGTAGAATTAGAAAACCACTATTATGCAACCACCAATATTATAACTGAATTAGACAAGGATCATCCATAAATGCTAAAACCACAGAGTAAAAGGTTAAGGAACGGATATTATAATATGTCAAAATATCAAAAAATTACTTTCTAATTACAAAGGGAAAAGCATATTTTACAAGGAAAGTATCTGGTAGACACGACCTTAACATTCTTAGTGATACCGATAGGAACAAAGTAACATTCTGTTCTTCCAGATTGTGATACAGTGGTAGGTACAGAGCATCATCTTATCGTCTTTTGGCCAAAAAATGTTAACATTAATCTAATCACAAGGAAACCATCAGAAAAGCCCAGAGTATGGGACACTCTTCAAGAGAACTGGTCTGAACTCTTCAAAAATGTCAACGTCAGCCTGGCGTGGTGGCTCATACCTGTAATTCCAGCACTTTGGGAGGCCGAGGCAGGTGGATCACCTGAGGTCAGGAGTTCAAGACCAGCCTGGCCAACATGGTGAAACCCCATCTCTACTAAAAATACAAAAATCAGCCGGGTGTGGTGGTGCATGCCTGTAATTCCAGCTACTCGTGAGGCTGAGGTGGAGAGTCACATGAACTCGGGAGGCAGAGGTTGCAGTGAGCCGAGATCGCGCCACTGCACTCCAGCCTGGGTGACAGAGCAAGACTCTGTTCCCCTACCAAACAAGTCAATGTCATGAAAGGAAAAAAAAAATGCTGGGAGACTGTTCAAAACTAAATGAAGGTAGAGAGACTTGACAGACAAAACCCTTGACTAGATGCTGGAAGAAAACAGTGGCTCTAAGGAACAATTCTGCGGCACTGGGGAAATTTCAGTGTGGACTGCATATCAGAGGGTATTACTGGATTGCTGTTAAATTTGTGTGTAATGATAGCATGGCAGTTACGTTAGAGAATGGCATCCTTTAAGAAAATGGTGAAGTGTTTAGGGGTCTATGTTGTGATGCTCCTTTACTTTTAAATGGCATGGGGGAAAATGTGTTTGTGTGTGTATGCACACAGACAGACACATACATAAACAGAGCTGAGAGGGTGGAAGAGGCAAGTAGAGTGAAAAGCAACCATGGATTGAACAGATTTATGACACAGATGAGTGTTCTTCAGACTATCCTTTCAACTCTTCTTTGTGGTCGAAACGTTTCCAAAATAAAACATTGGTTGAAAACCGTTATTTCTCCCAAGTCACTCCTTCATGGGAAGGGGTTGCGGGCAAGGCAGGAGGGTGGGCAAGAGTGACTTTAGTAACTGTGAAAGGGACAGGACAGTGGTATTAATGTCAATAGTAATGAGTGTGAAAAGTTCCCCAGGATTCGTTTTCTCTAAAAATACAAACCTAACGCAAAATTGATTTCCTTCCTGTCCTTGCCACGGTTCTTAAAGCATCTCCTTATCTACTCTGCCTAGATGTGCTTTTCCTAGATCCCTAAATGTGAATCTCCAGCCATGAAAATGAGTTTAAGAGTCCCCACATGTGCAGAATTTTTTGTTTAAGGATTGAGAGGTCAAGAGTTGTCTTTGTGAGACAAGAAGTAAAAGGCTTCCCATAACTACCATCTTGGGTAGAAATCAAGTATTTTATTTAAAGTTCTGAAGATAATGAGCAGGTAGGAGGCCAGCAGTCACTGCTCTAAATATTAATCAGGACTCTGAATCACCCATTAAAGATATAATCAGCCCAAACAATAACACATGGTGATTATCCACTCTTCATTTCCATGTTCAAGGACAACTGTCCTGACCTCAGGCTCTCCACTCCACCTGACTAATAAACCAATTAACACCATGGCCCCAGGGAACATATGCACAATTTTAAATCTATGCAAATCCCTAAGTATACTCAACAGTATTAATTTATGCTACAGAGTTCTAATTTAACAGGAAAGTTAAATTAGAAAAGTTTCATATATACATGGTAAAGCACATGTATCTGTCTATAGGTACCATGGAATATACTTTCCCAAGTGTGGATCAGGGCGCATTATGTAAAAGAACAAGATATAAAGTTAGCTCTTCCACTACTGCCTCCTACAATCCTTTAAAATCCAGTTCAGGAAAAGGCAAAATTATAGGAACAGAAAACAGAGCTGTGGTTTCCAGAGATTAGGACTTAGTGAGATGATAAAGCATGAGGGAATTTTAGGGGTGATAGAAATGGAAGGAAGGAGGGAAGGAGAAAGAGAGCGAGAGGGAGGGAGGGAGGGAGAGAACGAAATAAAGAAAAGAGAAAAGAAAGAGAAAGAAAGGAAAGGAAAGGAGAGGAAAGGAAGAGAGGCAGGAGGGAGGGTGGGAAGGAAGGAAGGAAGGAAAAGACAGGGTGACAGGAAGGAAGGAAGGAAGAAAGATTTGGTCATAACAATAAAGTGCTACTTTAGAAGGATGAAGATGGAAAACAAAATGACATGTGCTTTTCCTTAGCAATAAGTGTATAAATAAAACAGGTTTCAACTATAACACAAACCTATCTTCGAACTTCTGGTGAAGAAAACATCCATTACTCCAATAGAGAAGTTAATCAAACAAACCACTGAAACAGATCATCATAAAGCTTAACCCACAGTAGCTTATAATTTTTAAAAATAACAACTGGAAACCAATATTAAACTTAAGACAATGCTGATAATACTCTGATAAGGGTCTTTTCTGAAACTTGCAGGAATTTTAACTAACTGTTCATGAGCAGGCCCAGTAAGAGGTCGGTGATATCTCAGCTTTTCATGGCAGCCAGCTATCTCTGTGGAAGGCTGATTGGACTATTAGGGTCTACCTTCAATTCTGGGAAAGGCCACCTCTTTATAAATACCAAATTGTAGTAACTCTTACTAATTACTTAGTTACTAGTGAGTATTCATCCGTCCAAAAGGGGTGTAAAAAGAATGTCTATGGAACCAAAGGGCCCACAGTCTGATTAATAAACAAAAAGCCAAAGGAAACCTGAGAGAAGTAGGGTTTTTAGGAGTTAGTTTCAAGATGGAAAATCTATTAATAAAATGGAATCGGCCAGGTGCGATGCCTCATGCCTGTAATCCCAGCACTTTGGGAGGTCGAGGTGCGCAGATCACAAGGTCAAGAGATTGAGACCATCCTGGCCAACATGGTGAAACCTCATCTCTATTAAAAATACAAAAATTAGCTGGGCGTGGTGGCGTGCACCTGTAGTCCCAGCTACTTGGGAGGCTGAGGCAGGAGAATCACTTGAACCTGGGAGGCGGAGGTTGCAGTGCGCCGAGATGGCACCACTGGACTCCAGCCTGGCAACAGAGCGAGAGTCTGTCTCAAAAACAAACAAACAAACAAAAAAACGAAAAACAAAAACAACAACAACAACAACAAAAAAAGTAATCAGTTGACCTGGGGAATGCTGTCTAACCAGCCAAAAGTCTCCTGGTATGGCATTTTAACATTTTCAGAGAAACAGAATCTCTAGAATCTCTAAAATGCAATCCACAGACATGTTTTGTTATAGATAAAAGCAACTGTTAACATTGGCAGGATATTTTTATGCCACAACACACTTTAGATAATCATAGCTAACATTCACTGGGCACCTTCTATGTATCCACCACAGCTCTTACGTGCTTTGCTTCTATTGGTTCATTTAATCCTCACAATCACCTCCAAAAGTTCAGGGGCCAGGAAGGTTAAGAAATGTGTCCACAGTCACACAGCCAGCAAATAGCAGAGCTGAGATTTGGACTCAGGCACACTTTGGTTTCAAAGCCCATGCACTTCACCACTCTGCCAGTCACTACTCCAGATATTCTGGAATGCTTTATCATTTATGCATTACTGATCCTCCCACTTCAGTCTCCTGAGTAGCTGGGACTACAGGGGCACGCCACCATGCATGGCAACAATAATACATTGTATATTTCAAAATAACTAAAAGAGTGGAATTGGGAATGTTTCTAACACAGAGAAATACTTGTTCTCAACAGTTGAGACTGTAATTTATTCTCATTTTCATATCATTCTACATTATAACAACTGTGCATAGATGGTATTCATTTTTGTCAAACGAATAGATAAATTCAGAAGATAGATGGAAAAGCAAATTATTCATTTTGAATACTAAGTACAACAGGAGGCAGAAAACAGATGTAAAATACACAGATTGACACTCCAGCTCACATAGGTGAAGCATATTGAATATAAAGTTGGTATGCTTGACGCTATCTAAACAATAAAGTCCTTAAAATGTTTACTGAAGATACTACAAAATCAAAACCACAAAAAGATATCTGCACTCCCATGTTCACTGCAGCATTGTTCACAATAGCCAAGATATAGAATCAACCTAAGCGCCCATCAGTGGATGAATGCATAAAGAAAATGTGCTATAAACACATAATGGACTATTATTCAGCCATAAAAAAATGAAATCCCATTATTTGCAGCAACATGTATGGAACCGGAAGACATTATGTTGAGTGACATTAGCCACACACAGAAAGACAAGTATCCCATGTTCTCACTCGTGTGGGAGCTAAAAAAAAAAAAAAATTGAACTCATGGAGATAGAGTAAAATCATGACTACCAGAGTCTGGGAAAAGTAGTGAAGATCGGGGGATAAAGAAGGGATGGTTAATGGGTACAAAAATACAGTAAGAAGAAGTATGATCTAGTGTTTGGTAGCACAATAAGGTCACTATAGTAATCAATATATTTTTAAATCTTTTTACAGGTAGGGTCTCACTATGCTGTCCATGTTGGAGTGTAGTGACTATTCACAGGTGCAACTGTTGTGCATTACAGCCTTGAACTCCTGGGCCCAAGTGATCCTCCCACCTCAGCCTCCTGAAAAGCTGGTGCTACTGGTGCATGCTACCATGCATGGCAACAATAATTTATTGTATATTTCAAAGTAACTAAAAGAGTGGAATGGGAATGTTCCTAACAGAGAAATGATGAATGTTTGAGATGATGGACACCCCAATTACTCTGATTGTGTTACCCTACACATTGTATGCTTGTATCAAAAGACCACATGTAAACCATAAATAAGTACTATTATGTGTCCATAATAATTAAAAATATTTTAAAACATACTTTACACCTGTTAAATGACTGGCAGTGCAGGTTTGTGAAATAATTCTTTGTGCTATGATGTTACAATGGCTACAATGTCACAAAGTAATACGAATTCTTCAGTTCCATTATAATCTCTTCTTACATTGATCTTATGGGACCACCACAGTATATGTGGCCTGTCATTGACCAAAACGTCATTCTTCAGCACATGACTGTATAAAGTTTTCCCACCTAAAAGTGATATTTGGTTTTATTTGAAGATAGACTAAACAGCTATGTTGGGATGAGAGTATTTTCAATAAAGATGTGTGTGTGTGCATGTATGTGTTTTGGAGTAGGGGTGTTTATTTATCTATCTCATTCTATTACAATCTAAAATTCATATAGGGGATCACATTGACACATGAACACTCTGTTATTTCAATCTAGTCTCCGAACTGGTTGAAGCCATAACATGATATAAATTGCATGATGTAGACTAGATTCATTGTGCCACTCTGGGCCTGTTTTCTCATCTGCAAAAGGAGAGGTGCAGAAAATCCTCAAGGTTCCTTCAGGCAGTCTATGTGACTCACTGCCAGGGCAGGCTTGGCCTTACTAAGGTCATAAAGATCAATCTAATCTCTCAACAGGGCTGTTTCCATGGAATATGAGAAAGGAACAAGCTGGCAATATATTAATTACAGCTGTATCTCTTAAACAAACTCGTTGCAAAACTTTACTTCTATCACTACCAAAATGAGTCAATTTCCCAGTAAATGTGTTGACTGCAATATGCTATTAATGTGGAAACATATCCTGTTGCCTCATTTAGTATCTACGAAGATACCACTGTCAAAGCCACAAATTTATAGTGACTATTCCTTTTTCATATCCGTGGATGTGACTTCATTTCCTGGCTTAATGGATAATTCCTTGGAAGACCTATAGTGATTTTTAAAGAAGCAAAATTTTTCATTTAGACCTGATAGGTGATTTCCTTTTCTAAGTGGTTAGTGGGGAGGGATATCAGAAAACCTTTAATAGATAATCCAGAGAGTGTGGCACATAAAAATGTACCTCTCTTCTTGCCACTACTGGGCCCTTGTCTGAATCAGAAGATTCAGTACCTTTCTAACTGTACCAACTTGAAACAAAGTAAGGTTTCCAGCTGGTGACAAGAAATCAAAGGAAATAAAATCTGCGATGCAAGGAATGCATTTGTAGGACAAACAAGTACTTTATTACCGTTTACCTCAGGCTGGTAGAAATAGCAGCCTTTGAGCACAAGCTTGCTGAAGGAGCCAGCCCAGCCTCATTCTCAAGGTCCTATACTTCAAACAAAGGGCAGAGGACATTTTCACTCCTGTTATCTTTCCCTACAGCAAACATTGTATTTTTATGCACATTGCACAATGAAAGGCAAGGTGATCGCCAGTGCACCTGGCCAAGGAAAAGCATGCCAGGGCCAGGACGTGGATTCCTAAGTATTTACAATGGATCCATTCAACCTGATTGCAAATTGCTAAAACGCTGAGAGGCTCCCCAAATCTAAGTAATGTAAGCCTCACCATACATATGGAATTTACTAGCATCTGATTAGAAATACTCAATTTGCCAGCACTTCAAACTCATTCCTCTTCCCCCTCAAGGTCCCCTGTCTTGTTATACCTTTTCTTATTCCATCCAGGACTCAGGAAAAGTAGCGGTTGTTTGGCCTCGGGAAGCTGGAGAGCAGAAGTATCAGAAACTACATATTTGGGAATGAGGTAGTAAACGTGGCGGTGGGCATATTGGACTAGGAATCAAACCCTTCCACCAGCTGAGGGACTTTAAGGGCACAGATAAATTATTCATCCACTTAAACAATAATAAAAGCAAAATCTCCAAAGCCTGGCTATTCTGTTCCCCTCAAAGACTTGGTGAGGATTAAATGAGAGAATTCATGTGAACAAAGTTTTGTCAGTAGCAATGGTAACAATATTATTTATAAGCATAACAGGTACAAATGGTAAGGAGAAGCTGTTTCATGATAGTGAAAGCAAACTATGGGTAGTTATGAAACCAGATTAGGAAAGGTCTGAGAGTTACATGGAGGAATTAGGATTTGTTCAGTAGACAACAGAAAGATACTGACATTTTCAAGGACGGCATCATATGGCAAATGCTTTTCTCTAAAACTAGTATGAGGGCAATAAGATCAATGAAAAGGACTGGAGTGTGAAGTGGAGGCTTGCTAGGAAGCCAGTGCAATGATGAGAAGGCCTGGAAACAATGTAAGAATGGCAATGGAAAGCAATCAAACACAACATGTTTCTTTCCCTAAAAAAAGAGGCAGCACTTTACTAATTTTTTTTCTAATTATAAATGTTGAAAGAAGAAAACTCAGAAAATAAAAATAGTACAGAGAAAATCAAAAGCCACCTGTTACCACCATTCATATCTTGACTGATTTCCCCCCAGTCTCACAGAAAACATGTCAAGGCTGGATGCCGTGGCTCACGCCTGTACTCCCAGCATTTTAGGAGGCTGAGGTGGGTGGACAGCTTGAGCCCAAGAGCTCGAGACCAGCCTAGGCAACATGGTGAGAGACCCTGTCTACACACACACACGCACACACACACACACACACACACACACACACACACACAAATCAAAAAATTGCCAGGCGTGGTGGTCCATGCCTGTAGTCCCAGCTACTCAGGAGGCTGAGGTGGGAGGATCACTTGAGCCCAGAGGTCGAGGCTGCAATGAGCTGTGATCGTGCCACTGCACTCCAGCCTGGGTGACGAAGTTAGACCCCTTCTGAAAACAAAACAAAACACATTTCACGTTTCAAAGAGCTTGGAGACTGGCTGGCCAACCAGGAGGCATTCAATAAATATGCAAGGATGGACTGAATTCAAAGCTTTGAGACTGAGAATACAGAGTTGTTATTACAGAGACAGAAATGTAACCAAACCAGAGACATGGGCTTAGGGGAGTAGGAGGTTATCAAGCAAAAGGATGCAGCAGGCAGAAATGGAATAGGTTGGTCTCCTGATAAGGGGGGCAGCCCAGGGAAAGCAGAGCTTCTGTTTGGCCACCGCTTATCCTGACAACCAAATCCAAGAGGGCCAGAGGCTGCAGTGAGGATGGTGGTGGCTTCCTGATGAGTCAGTACTCGGGCAAGAAAACAAAGGCTCCAGCTGGCCCTGAATACAGCCTAGTTTACTTTGCAGCAGGGTCCATCACTGAGCCTTACCTTTAACCCAAGTCACAATACACACACATATGTTTATATATCCCTATATATGAACACGTGTGTGTGTTTCACTAGAACTCAAAAAGTAACTGAGACTTGACTAAAGGGGAAAAATGATTAGGACCTGTAATCCCAGCACTTTGGGAGGCCGAGGCAGGTTGATTGCCTGAGATCAGGAGTTTGAGCTCAGCCTGGCCAACATGGTGAAACCCTGTCTCTACAAAAAATTAGCCAGCCATGGTGGCAGGCACCCTGTAATCCCAGCTACTCGGGAGGCTGAGGCACGAGAATTGCTTGAACCAGGGAGGCGGAGGTTGCAGTGAACCAAGATTGCGCCATTGCACTCCAGCCTGGGCGACAGAGGGAGACTCCATCTCAAAAACACAAACAAACAAACAAAAAACACACAACCAAAAGATTAGGAAATAACTCACGTTTATGGCAAGTTGTTTTATAATTGGATTTTAAAAAATCAAAATGAATCTAGATTGCCTGTGGCCATTAATATTCACTGTATGGAAGTTACTTGTGTCTACATTTTGATGATTGATTGGATTGATCATCTGTCTGCATTTTGGAAGGTTTGGGTATGAGGAGGAAAAGACATTTATTTCTCCACATATATTTTACATTTACAACTACTTTGCCATAATTTTGGCAAAATAATTCAAACAGTATATCCCACTTTACATAAATGAACTTATTATGTGTGCATCTGGTAAATGTGTCCAACCAACTATTAAATAAATACTCAAACTGCTTTAAACACCTAAATATTCACAGTGTTCTGCCCAGGAAGCCTTCTATAGTTTCATCCTAGTCTGTGATCAAAGACTTCAGATATAACCCAGTTAGTTCTACAGCTAGTTCCATTTTGTAAATCTCAGCCATTGTTAATAGAATTAGAATGGATTGAGAAACCCTACATAAGAAAAACAGCTCTTAGCACTTGAAAAAAAACAAAAACAAAAACATAAGAACACTGTGAATAATATGATACCGAAAGCATCTTACTCCTTCGATACTGATAGCGTTACAATTAGAACAACTTTTGAAGAAAGGCCACAAAAAATGTTTATGTTATTTTGTCTGGCAATCACACGCCTGCGAATTAATCCTATAAAGAAAGCTTCAAAGATAAAAGCCAAATGATAAGGATGTTCATTGTAGCACTATCTACCTAATAAAAATTAGAGGCCAGGCGCGGTGGCTCGCGCCTGTAATCCGAGCACTCTGGGAGGCTGAGGCAGGTGGATCACCTGAGAGGTCAGGAGTTTGAGACCAGCCTGGCCAACCTGGTGAAACCCTGTCTCTACTAAAAATACAAAAATTAGCTTGGGGTGGTGGTGGGGGCCTGTAATCCCAGCTACTCGGCAGGCTGAGGCAGGAGAATCACTTGAACCCGGGAGGTGGAGGTTGCAGTGAGCAGGGATCGCACCACTGCACTCCAGCCTGGGTGACAGAGCGAGACTCCAACTCAAAAAAGAAAAAAAAAAAAAGAGAAAAAAAATTAGAACAACATGAATGGCTATCAGTGGAGTGCTCAGGCATTTGGGAAGAAGAGGGTGTTTCTGGGGCGCTGACTACGACACAGAAGAAGCAATGGGACAGGATAGGAAAGAGAATGGACAAGAGTGTGTTCAGTTAGTGATGGACATTAGTCTAGACTTTGGAGTAATAGGGGAATGTCAAAGCTACAAAGGACAGTTTTAAAAAAAGGATAGCTGTGCTAACAATTTACCCACAGCCATTGAAAGGAGGCTATAATGATAGAATTAGAGAAAGGACTCAGAGACTGAGACTCGCCTACAAAGGCCATTTTCTTATATACATAGGATTTCTGTGGCTAGAGACTTATTTCCTCCCTTGCTGAACTTCTTCCCCTCCAGCACCTCAATAACTGTGGGGTCCCTGCTGCAGATGGAGATTTCTCTTCCTTCCTCAGCACTATCTTCTTTCCCAAAACCTAGAGTTCCAGAAGCTGCTTACTACAGAGGTTCCAAATATCCCAAATCCCAGGCCTACTGCCTACTGAAGAGCTAATATGAGAAACTGAAGCTCTGTGGGTTTTTTAATTAATTTCTAAAATATGAAAGAATAAATATGTTACCTAGAAGGTGAATAACTTACAAATTGGAAGCAGCTCCGGACACTTGGCTCAATGTTACTGCCCCCAAAGGATGCAACTTCACCCAACTGCCTTGGAATTTGGATAGAATCATGCAGAAGGAGGCCCAGCCTGCGCTGGTCACAAAATCCTGTTGAACTTGCCACTTGCTTGAAAAGGTCTACAAAGGAAGAAGAAAATTGCAACAGTCAAAACACAGCACCCATGGATGCCGGCAGAACCTGACATCCAACTCAATTCTAGTAGCAATTCTCAAGAGTAGCCAATATTTCCACAGAGTGGGGTTAATTCTAATTTGTGCTAATCTGGATATTTATTATTTTTATGAATCAAGTTAATGATCACTGTATATATATGAAGTGTGACAGCTTTTACATAAACTATGTCACTGCAAGAAGCGCAAGCTTACATGTACCCTCGACACTTAAATTTCTTCTAAACCAGAACACAATCCTTGGGAATTATTATATATAGGATGTAACTACATCAAAAAATAAGTGTTTTAGCATTGAGAGACATATAACTGGCCCAAAGCACCACCCTCTTTGGACACCAGAGATTCAAAAATGTACCACAGTTGGGACTTCTTTATGGAGTCATAAGATCACTGAGCTTCTAGTCCATCATGTATGTGTTCCCACAGGATACTGTGCATAGTTTTGTTGTTGTTGTTGTTGTTTTTTGAGATGGAGTCTTGCTCTGTCGCCCAGGCTGGAGTGCAGTGGCGCGATCTCTGCTCACCGCAACCTCTGCCTCCCGGGTTCAAGCCATTCTCCTGCCTCAGCCTCCTGAGTAGCTGGGATTACAGGCACATGCCATCACACCCAGCTAATTTTTGTATTTTTAGTAGAGACGGGTTTCACCACGTTGGCTAGGCTGGGGTTTCACCACGATGGCGAGGCTGGTCTTGAACTCCTGACCTCAAGTGATCTGCCTACCTCGGCCTCCCTAAGTGCTGGGATTACAGGTGTGAGCTACTGCGCCTGGCTGCATATTTCTAATTAATAGCTCATATCATGTTATGCTGGCATTGATTTAATATGTGTCTATCTTTTTTGGCAGGAGAATTATATCCCCTTGAGGGAAGGAATCATATCATGGTCAGTTGTGTGCCAGAAGTATCTAGAGTAGAATGGCAGTACCCGGTGGATAGTAGGTGCCCAATATATGTAACAGAATGAATGAACATACTGAATGCCTGCAATGTTATGTTTTGTTCTCAGATATAAAATTTTAATCATACCTTATATTCACCTAGAAGTTGCCCCTCAAAAAAAGTAAATCCAAGAAAGCTTTCTGTACCCATAAGCACACTTTAAACTCTAGGAAATTAAATGTTTTAACAAGATACCTAAGATGGCACTAAAAATTGAGATTGTACGCACAGCTTTTTATCTTCTCTCTGATATACATACCTAGATGTTTATTTTCAAAGTTATGAGTTACTTTCAAACATCTCATTTTGAATTTAATATTTTTGTTTCACCAACCTAAAAACATGTTCCCTCTTAGTAGTTATTTGAAACACCGGCTCAAAGCTTTCTCAATTATTCAATTTAATATTATATTTACAATGTGCTGTTACTATACCATATATACGATAGCTCAAAACCTAACTTATTATAAGTAACTACAATATTTCAAGGAGAAAAGCACACAGATATCCCATCTCATCCAAGATACATTTTAAAATGGTTAACAAAAGCTGTTCAGTTTATTTTTCTCTGGTTCTGAGGATGAGAAAACTCAAGCGGAAACTACATAAAAGTGAGAGCCAAAATGGTTTGTGTATTTTGTGGCTTACTCCTGAAGGAGAAATGCTCAGTAGGACACAGAGTGGCTTTTATCTCCTGCCTGTCCTGAAGCTTAGCACATCTCCTCACATGTGTGGCTAGGCCTTAGGGGAAGAGAGACAAGACAAGCTAGGCTGGGTTTATAATTCCTACTGAAAAGATTGCTTTTAAGCATTTCAAGGGGAAAACCAAGTGCAGCCTTTCACAATATGAATGGATGGTCACTTGGTCATCTGAACCATCACTCCTCTAGCATTTGCTTTTAATTTGGTTTTACAGTTTTTAAGAAGAAGAACCCAATGCATAATCAAAAGGAAATTCTGTAGGGTGGTACCTATCTACTCTTTAAGAAACAGCAAGCTATCTGTCTCTCAAATAATAAAATGTTAGTCGCATCACGGAATTGGATGTGTCAGTACAACTTGCAGTAAGATGATTATAAAATAAACAATGTTTCTTGAACATGAATGTCACATAGTATTCTTTAAATAAGAACCCAAAGACTAGACAAGTGCAGGGATTAAATCTTCACACTTATTTTTCCGACTTAGAGAAAGAGGTTAGAAAATCAGACTTTATCCCCTAGGAACATGTGTTTTATTCAGACACAGTCAATGTAATGTAAAATAATACTTGGACTGGAAAAGCTAATCCTCATTCTCTACTTAAATGCCTGCAATTTAATGTTTGACAAGGAATGGCACAAACCAAATTTTATGACACTCTAAAAGCAGTTCCACATCTTACATGAGGAACCTGCTGTCAAATAAGAACAGTCCGTCATTTCCCATCTAGAACTAGGGTAATTAGCCAACATTAATAAAAGAATACAGCGTTAGTATACACGACTTACATCTGTACTTGTCTTCCAAATGTGCTTTACACAGGGAAATGATGCCAGTTTTAAAAGATAGAACACGGATCCTCCCTGTTCGTCCCCTGTTATGAAGAATCAAACCAGAAAACAATTACTGACACTTTCCTAGAGGGTAAACACTTCTAGTTAAGAATAAAGCCTTGAAAAGGAAAAATAAAAGAGTAAAGTACTCAGTGATGTGTGAACTCTATTGACCACTGTTTTATTAAGATTGTTTTGAACTTTTCCAAATTCATTATCTCTTTGACTGATGACCTACAATGCAATGAAAATTCAACCAACTTGACCACTGAATGTCTACCAAGTTTCAATTCCTAAAAACCCTTATTTGAACTGCAAAAGTTCTACATAAATTAAGAAAAAAAAATTCTATTCACCCATGGAAAGCCACCTTGGTTTAAGTTGGTAAGCAGAAGAATTACTACTCTTCACCAATCTACTTTGGTTACTAAAGCAAATTACCTACTTTGGTCATTGAAGCCAAAAAAATTTACCAGCAACTAACTGCTCAGCCCTCTTAAACGCTCAGATCTTCATCAGATTGCCCCTTATTGAAAGAAAATCAATTACTTCAGGCCACATAACCCATAATATACAATATAAATGTTTATCTCTGTAAGAAAAATATCATACTCTATTAAACAACATTCAAATAGATGATCTAAAAAATAAATTTATAAATAACCTGTTGCTTTATAAATGTTTTAATATGGATTGCTTTTATTTCACTTTGCATATAGAAAACTGAAATAAAGCATTCCATATAACAAATTTATTAATAAGCTAATTTTATCCATGGGAAAAAAAAGGAAAAACAAGAATGAAAAGTTTTCCATTCTGTAGAAAATGTCTTTCAAGACGTGGAATCAATGTAAATGCCCATCAATGACAAATTAGATAAAGAAAAGACGGTACATATACACCATGGAATACCATGCAGCTATAAAAAAGAATGAGATCATGTCTTTTGAACACGGATTAGCTGGAGGCTATTATCCTTAGCAAACTAATGCAGAAACAGAAAAGTAAATACTGCATGTTCTCACTTATAAGTGGAAGCTTAATGATGAGAACTCGCGAACACAAAGAAGGGAACAACAGATACTGGGGTCTTGAGGGTGGAGGGTGGGAGGAGGGAGAGGAGCAGAAAAGACAACTATTGGGTACTGCACTTAACCCATTTATGCTGGAGGTTGCAAATTACTCTTTGTGAAAATCAGACCTTGGTGATGACCTTGAGCATTATGATATGAATAATTCCCACAAGCTTAGTGTTCCAATAATGGAACACTAGGCATAAATGGGTTAATACCTGAGTGATGAAATAATCTGTACAACAAACCCCCGTGACACGAGTTTACCTATGTAACAGACCTTCACATAATACCCCAAAACCTAAAATTAAAGTTAAAAAATGTCTTTCAATAGTTTTTTGGCTTCTTATTTTATTATAGAAAGCTACTGGCCCTTAGATATTGGTAAAAAGAAAAAGGAGAACATATTTTAGAATAATTCGCCCATTCGCACTTCAAAATCACAAAGGATAGGTCCCAATTGTGGTTATTTTCGGAGAACAATATGCTCAACTTTCAGGTACTACAATTTATTAAATCCCTCAGTCAAAAAGAAAGCCTGGGCACTAATGGACTAACCAAATTCCTATCATCGGAAAATTTTCTTATCTTTTTCCCTCTTAAGAAGAGGTAGATCAAAATTTAACAAATCCACTTCATACAGCAACTCAGGTCTTCAAGGAGTTAAAATTGTCACCAAACAATTTTCAGTCAGGTAGAAGGAGGTTATATATTCAGAATGCATTCACACGTCATCTGCAAAGAAAACAGTGCCAAAATATATTTGAGGGGCAACCGGAATACAAACTCTTACCAAAACTAATGTAAATGTAGTTCACAATTGAAATCCGACATGTTCAAGGACTTGGTAGATAACTATGATGAATGTAATAGTCAGGTGGTCCTGAAATTTTAAAAAGCAATACCTTATCGAAATAAGAAAGAAAAAAGGTATAAATTTTAGTTAAAAAGGTGGTAGAAGTCTACAACAAAGGTAAAAGGCAAAATAGTTGTTATGCAACTCTTTTCAGAAAACCTTCCCAGATTTCCAAATGGGAATATGTTCTTGATTGGTGAAATGAGGCATGTAATAATTTTGAGATCTAAGAAGAATTTAGGCAAAATTAAGACCAATTCCTTCTGCTCCCTTCTTCAATTGTCTTCATTAAGCTCAAGAAAAAAAAATAATCAGAACTGGGGATATCTCCCGTGTGCAATCCAAAACAAACAAACAATTGTTCTCTAAGAGAGAGCGATGAATGCAGGCGCTAAACTGAAACTTCATAAAATCTTATTAAAAAACAAAACAAAACGAAAAACGTTCTCAGTTTGAGGAGCTAAGTTTGCTGTATTAAGGGCTTGTTTTCATTTTGTTTGGCCTATCAATTCATAATCTTCTGCAAAAGTGTCCTAAGTATCAGCTAAGACCATTCTGATCTGGAGACAGGTGTGCCAGTATCTCCAGGAGCACAGCCATGGCCGCCAGTGAGAGGGAGTCACCCCTGAAGTGCATGGAAGAATTCCAAAATCCATGGGCGAGAAAGGGAAAGAACCAAGGGCTATATGTTGACTCATTCCGCTATTTGAAAAATGAGTATCTCAGGGTTTTGTTTGTTTTCTAATCTGAGAGCAATCTACGTTCTGGCTCTTAACTCCCAGTTTATCAAAATATTTTTCAAGTCATAAACGCAAAAATGATTTATCACAGGAACAGCATTAGGTCCACAGCTTCTAGGGCCCTGTTGTAATGCTAATTACACTGTCACCATTCTGTACGCTAAGCCTCCTGTGACAGAGCCCGGGAAATAAAAACATGCCATACGTACGTATCATAAACATTTAGCAGCCAGTTCAGACACATATCCACGCAGAGAGGGACGTTGACCAAATTGTTGTGCTCTTGCTCCAGGCGGTCATAAATAGTGGTCAAACAATTAATAATCTGCAGGATATCCATGGGCTGGTCATTTTGCTTGAGGTTGTGCTGGTCCAAGGCATCACATGCAGCTGACAGGCTCAAGAGATCCACTGCAAAAGCAAATAAAATCACAAATGATTCAAAGAGTAAAACCTTCCTTTCAGTGTCCTTTTTCCTTTGAGAATCCTAGCTAGGACTCTCTCATACCCTTTAATAAACACCAAACGTGAACCACACTCTCTTTGAAAGGTGTTTTATTTTTATGCCTCGACTCTAAGTTGATGAGTTTGATCAGTATTCAGGATCTGAAGTTGTTCTTAAATCTCACTGGCATTGGGTGAAGATACGGGCAAAGATATAATTCCCATCCTTGGATTACTGGGGAATATCTGAGAGTTAAGGGGACCTATCCTGTTCTACACAAACAGAGTCAATTTTCACCTGAATAAGAAAAAAAATGTTTTAGCAGAAATTTTTAAAGAGATCCGATAATACTTTCTTGTATTAGCATTAGAGAAGATCTGTTAGATTAATCTGTATGGCTAAGGTTGTGTAAACTCTATTTCTAGCTATGCATTTATAATAATTACGTGCTTTTCTCCTTGAAATATCAGTCACCTCAGCATCTCTCTGCTACCCTAATATTAGGTGAAAAAAATACTCTCCACTAAAATTTTCTACAGGCAAACTAAAGTAATTGTATAATCTATCCAGTTTTCAGACCTGAGGCTCGCTTATTTCTCCTTTCACCTTCAAACTGTATTTTATAATATGCTTTCCAAGTCCTCTAAGAACTTTATAAGGCTGAGGGAGGAAAATTCCCTTGATCTGAGGAGGTATTTAATCTTATGCTGGGCACAAATATTTAACAAAAGTGAAACTTCAACCTTGCCCAACATCAGCAACTCACAAGCTTTATTCCCAGGTGTCATGAAAAGATGCATCTCTCTAAAGCCAATTTATTAGCCAAACTAGAAACACAACAACATTGCTTTTATACTACCTTATACGCCTAAGCTCTGGTTGGAATTCTCAGTCCTTTGAGACAAGGAATCAATGCTAATTAAGTAAATCTCTCATGCATCTAGGGGGAAGGGGCAATTCAATTATAAATGTAGTTCACATAAATACAGGTAAATTCCGCTCAGTAAACAGCTTTCCCAGTAATAAAGAAATGCAAACTTAAGGCTCTAGTACATTTTACAAGTTATTTGTGGCCAGTTCTAATTAAATATTAAGAAAAGAAAAACAAAAATAGTGGTTAATACCTATGTAGGTTTGTGCAAAAATACGTTTGCACCTACATCGCACACATTTTTCTCTTTTAAAAAAAGGAAAACAAAATCCTGGAGTTTCCCCAGAAGCATGAAACAGACATGGTGGTGGAAGCAGGAGTCTGCACTCCTCCCTTGGAAGGGAGGGCCCCTCTGTTTTTGTTCTGAAATACTCTAAAGATAGAGAAATTACCCTTTTCATGGAAGCTGAGACTTTGTTTCAAGTGGGAGGAAGGAAGATAACTTGGGAGACTGATCTGAGGAGTCAAGTGAGAAAAATAATAAAGAATTTTAAAAAGCAATGCAAGGAGGCAGGAGGACGGGAAGACGGGAGGACGTGAGGACGTGAGGAAGGAATGGCTGAAAGAGGAGTGCGTGGGAGGCTGGAGAGAGGTCCAGAGACAAAAGACACAAACTGTTATTCTCTCTCTCTTCTGTGTGCCTGTTTTCCTCAGAAGGCACATACTCAAGTGCACGTAGTAGGAACACTTAGAAACACAGTATACCAGCTCCATTACTGGAAGAGAGGAATGGATTTCTTCCAAACACCAATATTCCCAACATTTGTTTCCTTATATACTGAAGGAAGCTATGGGTGGTTTGAAGTTTTCCAATTATTTTCTTTTTTGTTACTCTGCTTTAGTCATCATAAATATTTTGCCTCTGATCTAGGCATTTAAGAAGTAACTAGTGAGAATTTTTAGAATCACTTTTGTATCAAGAGTCTTATTTAGCCGTGTGATGGAAACGAACAAAGAGAAAAACTGCATGAATTTCATTTTATTGGGCCTGCTCTTATCTCTGTACAGGTGAATGGGTAACACATAGAACAGCAAATGTTGAGTATAAATAGCTTCAGAGGGGAGCAAAGCAATTACTCTGAAATTACAGGAGCAGAAGATGACACAGTTAGGAGAGAAATACTGTGCAGTGTGCTCTGCTAAAACTGGATGTGGTTAAACACAAGAACAATTCATCACAGAAGACTGAAGAGCACATTTCCCTAAACAAACATGTCAAACAGAATTCAACTTTCATGGAGCTATTTTGAAAAGAATTCTATTTAGGTATACACAATCCATGCTATGGACCTGAAAAGGAGGTGAGAATATCAATAGGGACAATTTAATTGCCATGCATATGCTTTTCAAAATGAGCATCTTAGAGAACACACGTAGACTTTTTGATGAAACATTAAATGTAATGATTAGCTCTTTCTAGGACCCTCAATAAGCAACCAGCAGATACAGTTGTGTGAAATCATTTTTTCCTAAAGCTAGGAATTTCCATTAAATATATATTTTATATATATATATATATATGTGTGTGTGTGTGTGTGTGTATTCACTAGTAGATATATCTTTAAAGCTATATAAAAACCCAAGTATTCTAATACATCCTCACTTTCTAAATTATGTTTACAGTAGAGGATGCTATAGGCTTTGAAGCCATTGAAGAACAGGGACCATGTGGTGGTACCCTATGCATGAGGGCTATGGGGGTGAGAGAGGGTGGGGACAGGATAAAAATGGCTGACTCTCCAGGATCCTCTTTGCTGTGCGGAAAAAGCAGACAGTGGCGGTTGCGGGGCGGCGAGCAGGCAGGACTTCAGCACAGGGATCCCACTAATGGTTCCTGAGGCTCTGGTTGTGCCTAATCATCTTCTCAACTTTCTATCTTCAAAAGCTAATTCTTTTCCTTTCTATGTATGCCACAGTAGCTAACTCTTGCTATTCCTTTCTATGTAAGACCGATTTTTTTTTTGTCTTTTACAGAGTGATAGACTCTTAGAGCCAGAAGGTTGCTTTAAAATCATTTTGCAGGTGAGATAACTGAGACCAGAGTTATGGAGACTGGCTCTGGGTGTTATGGCAGGATATCTAGGTTTTCTGATTTCTCATGGAGGTACATATTGTAAGGGGGAAAAGTGGGTGGCAGAAGGTGTCCTTACTGACTTTACAGAAAAGGAAAACCATTCTGCATTCCATGCTAATGACAACAGTAGGATAAAATAGAAGCACCAAAAAGTTGGTTAGTGGAGAACAAAAAAGTCTCATGGTGCCTATATAACCCCAAGTTCATCCTATAGGTCAACCTGGATATGTTATGTTGACGTATAAATTATTCTGTGATCTAATCAGCACAGAAACAGAAAGAGGTGAGTAATGGTAGAACTGCTGTATGTTTGCTGATTTTTCTTGCCCAGGCATGCCATTCTACAGGCAACTTACGCTTATGGCTGAAGGACCTCCCAAGCAAATCTTTGCACTTCAAGAAAGTCAATGCACTTTGATGTACTTGTCTGCGCAGTAAGGGTTAATTCCAGAGAGGCTAGAGTTGGCACAAGATGCCTTGCTAAAATATCTACACAGTGCAGAGCCCTGGTCAAAGCACTTGCTTTTCAAAGTGACTTACTGTGTTGAAGCGTAGCCACGGGTTGCAGGTTATCACCATTGTTTATTGCTAACAATAACAGTGACCATTTTTACCCGAGCACAGTGAGACCAATGGAAGCCACTGAGTTTGAGGCTGGTTACATAGGAACAGTATGCCTAGGTTACCCACGGGATATAAGAAACCCTGGCTGAAACTCCAATTTGTGCTCCCTGGTTTCCAAGGTGTTTTGTGCTCACATCAGTAGCTCCTGTTCCAAGAGAGAAAATGCATCTTGGTGTGGCTCTTGTAGACAGAGGGCAATTATAGCTTGTACCTGTCCTCTCTGGACCCTATGCTATGAGGCAGGCTGTGGCTGTGACACTTATTCTGGTTTTAATGTTGTGGGTATATTGCATCCTTTTTCTGCAAAGAACTCTAGATTCGTAAGCACTCTCATTTGGTTCCTGTGAGTCCTCTTTCGCAACTGAACCCTGTTTAACTTCCACGGTCTGGGCAGTGAGTGTCAGAAGCAAGATTGTTTAGAACACCTCCAACTCATTCTTAGCTAAAAGTATGACTGAGGCATTATTTAGAAAGAAAAAAAGATGATTCTGATAAAAGGAATGAAAAAGAACCTTTGAAGTTGCTCAACAAGCTACGCTTGGTTGAAAGTAACACAGGCTTTGAAATTGGTTACTGATGATATAACTTTCTAGTGGAATCTGGAAGTGAGAGAACTTGAACCTAAGGAGCTAACAAAATGGATTAGGAGGCAATTGCAAACTGATGGCAAGGCTGCTAAAAAAAATCCAGTTCCTTGGCTGGATTGGCAAAAGCTAATGTAAGTTCAGAATTTCTTTCCACGGGGCTTCACCCTCTCTGGCCTGCAGGTGGAGTCCCAACCAAAAAGCCGAAGCAACTATCATTTTTGAGAAATGGGCTACACCTGTGAGACCAATTGCAATTAAAAAGATAATTCAAGTGGGCCACTTACAGGTACTCCCTATGTCACTACAGTTTTCTTTTTTGATGCCAGACCTAGTAGTCCCTGAACTGGGGCTACAATTAAGAGTTTCAAAGGCTGGTAATATTCCAAAATAAGATACTATGGCTATTAGTTGGTACTTAAGCACAAGAATTCCACAAGGATCAATGGAATGGATTACTCTTTCCTTGTGCCTTGCCTAATTGAAGCTATCACACAACCCCATCATAGGTTGAAAATATCTTAAGTCACAAATGCATTTGATACACCCAACTAAGTGAAACTCACAGCTTAGCCTAGCCTACCTTCAATGTGCTCCCAACACTTACATCAGCCTACAGTTGGGCAAAATTGTCTAGCAACGCCTTACACAGTAAAGTGTCAGTTGTTTAGCCTCATGATCTTGTGGCTGATGGGAGCTGAGGTTCAGTGCTGCTGCCCAGCAAGGGGAGAGAGTATCATACCACATATTACTAGCCTGGGAAACGATCAAAATTCAAATCTAGAAGTACAGTTTCTATTGAATGCATATCACTTTGCACAAAAAATTGTTAAGTTGAAACTTCACAAGTTGGGGACTGCCTGCATCGTGTGTCTGTGTGTGCGTAGCTGGGGAAGAGGTTTGGCTTAAAATTAATGATAAAAGGGAAAAGGTGAGATTGTTGCAAGGGGAAGGAAACCACCAAAGATACTTTTTTCTTTTTTTTTGAGATGGAGTCTTGCTCTGTCACCCAGGCTGGAGTACAGTGGCACGATCTCAGCTCCCTGCAAGCTCTGCCTCCCAGGTTCATGCCATTCTCGTGCCTCAGACTCCCGAGTAGCTGGGAGTACAGTTGCTCACCACCACGCCTGGCTAATTTTTTGTATTTTTAGTAGAGATGGGGTTTCACCGTGTTAGCCAGGATGGTCTCGAACTCCTGACCTCGGGATCTGCCTGCCTCGGCCTCCTAAAGTGCTGGGATTACAGGCGTGAGCCACCGAGCCCAGCCGATACTTTTTTTTTTTTTTAAAAGGGAAAACCTAACATAATGTTGCTGCCTAGGGAGAGGTTTAAAATAAGAGAATAATATGCTCCCTTAGCTTAGACTCGGATGCCTCTTGGGGTGGAGGACTCTGCTAAAACCTCCTCCTCCTTGAAGGAGCCAAGATGTGAGTGGGAGAGTCAGCCAACCTATCCAACACACTGGATAATGAGATGGGAGTTCTAACTGTGACTGCAACACCATGGAGCAATGTTAATGTGGCTTTTGGTTAGTATTCGTTAATGTCTTTTGGTTCTTCTTTCACAGGACATATCTGTTGTTAATCATCTGTGTCAGGAAATACCCTGAGGGAATATTTACCCAGTCAAATCTGAAGAACAATGATTTATAACAATCTCAATGAACATTGTGTGGTCATTAATTGTGATGATGAAGGTTTAACAAAGGTATTGGGCATGTGATAGAAGGCTTACGTGCTGTATGTTTCATCTGTCATAACATTATGTGTTTAAAAAAACAGCTATTTGCCCCATTACTCCGTGTGGAAAGCCATTAGTGGGTGGAGGGACAATTGGGACAGCTTGAATCAGTGACAGATATTTAAGTTGAATTTGGTGGGCCTACTTTCCTGAGATTGAAAAGCTAGAAATTTGATATGGATGGCTACAGAAATTGCTGTGACATACCCAAACCAAAGTCCTTTTAGGAGTGACTACTATTCATATGATTTTAGCCTAGTCACATTTTTGTGTCTCATGTGTATTTCCCATTAAGGATGTTATTTCTCAATGGCAACATGTCTGGTGGACCAAAGGGCATGAATCCACTTGAAATAAAAGAAACGGGAGAATTAGGAACTGGGCTAGAGATACCTGGCCAGGTAGAATTTGCTTTGAATGAGAAATGATAAACTGATGAAAAAGACTTCCTAGTGCAAGAAGGGCACTTCAAGGGCATCCAATTCCAGGAGGAAGGATAGGGATGGCAAGCTGCCAAGGTTGATAGCTGGAGAATGGAACCAATAATTACTAGAAAACGGAACCTACTAGGTGTTCTTTAACCTCTTTAGCATCAAGACTGAGAGAAAACCATTCTTTCCCTAGTGGGTAACAGCTAAACAAGATTACAGTATTTCCCCTGGGAGATAGATGGGTCATGTTATGAGACCTCTCTTGGGCACTAGTATCTGTCAAACCATATAAACTGAGAAAATTAGTTTGGCTATGTCCTCAAGATGTCTTAAACTCAGAACTAACAGAGGCATGGCCTCTAACCTATGTGAAAAATAATACATGGTATATAGAAAAGGTAGATTTTTGTGGGAGAGTGGCAAAATAATTACACTGGCCTCTCGAGACCCCCTTGCTGTGGAGGCAGCCTGTGGCTGTGGATCCATATCCTGACAGTAACGCTGTTGTAATGTAGCCTTTTCCGGCAATAGAGCATGCATTTGTAAGCTATGTTATTGTGGGTCCTGAGAGTCTTCTTTAGCAACTGAAGCCTGTCTAATGTCACCCTTAGTGCACTATCAAAAGGTGAGGTGCATTTACAGAGGAGGCGGTGCATTTTTCACCTGGTTTGTCATGGTGAGGGCGAGTCCAGAAACTGTGACTATTCACCCAACTCCAGCCTGTACCAAATCTCTATAATGTGTGCTTTAGTTGCTGAATAGAAGCAAATTGTTCTCTATTTCTTATTGTTTGCAGAACACTTATCAACTGCAGTATATTTAGCCCTATGGTTTGGGCTCTCTCCAACCCACCACACATTAATAAACTAAACACACTTGCTTTGTTAAGTGCGTTTTTATTTCTGCTCTTACAAGTTGGCTGTCCTTTTAATTTTAGAAGCCACACACCTATGGAATGTCATCAGAACTACAAAGGGAGAAAGAAAATGCTTAAATTACCTTCTTCATAACTTTCAATGTAGTATCAGCTATATGAAACAGTTTATAAATCCTTCTTACCAAGATTTTATCTTCGTTCCTGCTTTTCTATCAAGTTTAATTTTCATTCACAATGTGTTGAGAGGCATTAAGGAGTCATGCAACACTTAACTGATTACAAACTGGGGACATTATAGGCCAACGGTGATGCTCTCCACTTAAATAGTGAATTCTCTATAGTGGATACAACTGTGTTATTTGGCTTTCTGCAATATGGAAACATTGACAGGGAAGTGAAAAAAAAAATAAGATCAAGTGCTTAATAGAGGTGGAAGTGCATATTTCCAAGGCATCTGTAATTCAAACTCTTCATTGGCATCAGGAAATCACTGAGATAACATCATTAATTTTCCTTACAGTTAGAGTTGGTAGAAGCGGCCTTTGGTAAGGAAAGCTAGCCAGGGCAAGTTTTATTTGCCTGTACCGCAGACAATAGCTCTTTATCATGGCTTTGAAGGCTTAGAGATGACAAAAGCCTGGGAGCTAAATCTAAGCAAATATAAAATTAAGAGAAAATTCTTAAATCATATATTGAAAGTAAGTAACGTGACCACACATATGTTCAATAAAAGGATGGGGTGAACTCTTCATTCTAAAGTCTTACTATATATGGCACCCTCCTAGCATTAATGAGAATTCAATACTTAATTTAGATAAATGCACCTTAATTTTGGCATACTTGAACTTTTTTCACATATTAGAAAAGCCACGCTCAGAAAGGAAATGCAGAGAATTTCAAATTGATTTAAAAGTGAAAATTTAAAGAAATTATTCTACATTCGGAGCTTACCTTTATTACAAGGTTATCACCTCAAATGGACAAAATTTTGTATATTATTAAATTCCCCCATTTCCCCAATGTTTATCGGAAATTGTAAGTTGAAATGACAGACAACAAAACACATACGTGAATGGAATTATTTTTTGAACAGGAAAATCGAATAATGCCTAAATCCAGGGTGAAAATGGACATTACAGAAAGGAACAGTCATTATAAGGTTTTCCATCTGGTCTATTTCTGTTTTTGTTTTTTCATAGTATAAACTGGAATAACTGGTTATCTTTTGAACCTTTAGGATCTCACAGGAATATTCTATAGCACTTCATAATAACCAGTGCCTAATTACTCCTTCATTAAAGGAAAGTAGTAGCTCTGGGATGGGGCAGGGGCAGGAGAAGAAAAAGAGGCAAGAAAACTTTCTCTATTCAGCCCCCTGACTCGATCCCATCCCAAACTACATTTTCCCAGCTATGATGTATTAACAGGTCCTAAGGAAATCCTCGACCTGGAAAGCCCTTTAAACACCAGTTAAACTTGGCAGCTATGTAGCTGAAAAATGATAACTTCAGGCTATAAGGAAATGGAAGCCTTGGTTTACTTTCATTCATGCATTCATTTCATGAAAACATATTGAACCATGCTGTGTGCCAGGTTTTGTGCTAAGCACTGGGGATACCAAGATGAAGGGAAAAAGCCTAGTCTCTCTTTCCAAATAATTCCACTTCTAAGGCATTTCTTCTCTATCTCTGTGTAAGAACCATATGCCAAATGACTCCTTGACTATCTTATTGCTAGCCTCTGCAGATCCTCCAGTTGAACCCCTTTATTTCTGAAGACCTGGCAGCCAGGGTTCACGGTCCTTCTCTTTTGCCCAGTTCTCGCTCCAATTCTGCATGATTTCAACATTGGCATGGGGGACTCATGCATCACTCTAGCCTCTCAGTTCCTTAACTTACTATTTCACCTCCATGGAAATTAAATTCACATCCGCTCTACCTCTGCCACCTACTCAAATGGCTATATCCTACATCTAATCACCTGAAACTGTTCCACCTTCAAAATAATGTTCATCGATGATTCTCTCTGACCACAACTTCTTGACCTTCAGTTCCTTTACTACTTCTTCCCCTACCTCCCTGAAGAGTTAGCATTTTCATCCCTCTACCTCCTAATTACCAGTTTCCATATGCGTTCACAGCTTCTCCTACCCAACAGGGACTTGTCAGTAACATTTTAATCACTCTTTTGCCCAAATCCTCACTTCTCTTGCCCAGCTGTTCTCTGCCTACCCCAGGACAGAAGCATCTGGCTCCTAACTGCTAAGTGTGCCTGGGGAAATACCACAACCCTGCAGATTGGTGCTACCGTGAAACACTCAGCCGCCTCTGGGTTCACACAGCTGGTTTTCAACTCTGCCCCTTCTCTTATTCTCCACAAAGATAAGCCCAACTTCATCATCTCCTGCTGTTAACTGCATTGCAGGGACTCTCCTCTCCATACAAAAAATGGAAGCCTTTATAGTAAGACATCCTTCACCTTGCTGCTACCTGGTTTCTTAGTTACCTGGACCCACCCAGACCCTTCCCTATACCCCACCCATTACAGTGGAAGAGAGGTAGCTCTTCCCTCCCTTGGGCTCTGGATTACCTGCCCATATTCTCTGAGAACTCACATTATTTATCATCTCCTCTTGGGCCAATAATTGCAATCTCACCCTGTCTTCTCATACTCATATACGTTCCCATGAATACTATATTTTTGGCCTGCATTTGATTGAAAAAATCCACATAAGTTGACCCAAGCAGTTCAAACCCATGTTGTTCAAGGATCAATGTATACACACACACACACACATTTATATACACATATTGTGCCACATAATGACATTTCAGTCAACAATGGACTGCCTATATGACAGCGAGCCCATGATATTACACTATATTTTTACTCTATCTTTTCTATGTTTAAATACGTTTCGCTACACAATACTTACTATTGTGTTACAACTGCCTACAGTATTCAGAACAGTCACATGCTGTACAGGTGTATAGCCTAGGAGCAATAGGCTATCCCATACAGCCTAGGTGTGTACTAGGCTATACCATCTAGGTTTGTGTAGTACTCTCCTATACTGACATAACAACAAAATTGCCTAACAACACATTTCTTAGAACATATCCCCATTGTGAAGCAACATGTGACTGTACATACATTTCCATTAACTCCTCAGCCCCCTCCAACTAGCTAGCACCCCACTCTTCTCCCCTTCATAAGTAAATTTCTCCAAGAATCACTCATACCTTCTTCTAATTCTCCACTTTTGGTTCACTTTTGAACATCCCAGCAACATCTGACCCTGGTAACGGGTTCTTTCTTTCTTCCCATGGAGTTTGTGGCATCGTAACCTCTTGGAATTTTCCTTCTTTCCTGCTGGCCATTCCTTTGCAGTCCCTTCTGTAGGTTGCTTATCCTGTGTCCTAAATAACTTCCCTTCTCACTCTACACTTTCCTGGAGCTATCCAATCCTCTCCACGGTTACAAGCAGCACCTACAGGCTCATGATCCCTAAACACTGTTTGTATATTTCTCCTGAGCACCACAGCTCCGTGTCTAACCTTACCAGAAAAGTCCCGCATTCACCTGATATTCCAAGCCAAGCACCTAAGTGTCTTCCTGGACGGACTCCCTTTCACCCACCATATCAAGCTTGTCCAACCTGTGGCCCGTGGGCCACATGCGGCCCAGGATGGCTTTGAATGAGGCCCAGATGAATTCGTAAACTTTCCTAAAACATTCTGAGATTTTTTTTTTTTTTGCGATTTTTTTTTTTTTTAGCTCATCAGCTACCATTAGCGTTAGTGTATTTTATGCGTGGTCCAAGACAATTCTTCTTCCACTGTGGCCCGGAGAAGCCAAAAGATTGGACATCCCTGCACCACATCAAATGAATCACTGAGGCCTGTCAAATCCACTTCCTAAATATTTCTAAATTCTCTCCACTTATCTCCATTACTACTCTGCTAATTCAAGCCACCACATTGCTGGTTTAGATTACTGCAACAGGTTTTTCTCCTGTCACTCCCACAGCGCACCAATCCATACTCTGTTCCACAGCAAGAATCATCTTTCTAAGCGACAATCTGATTATGTCACCCCCAGGCCAAATCCTCTCACCTCTAAATTCCTTAACTTGGGTTTTAAAAACCTTGCACAATCCGCTTCCTGCTTCTCTCTCCAGCCTACTATTTCACCACAGATCTTTCCCCTGGAATTCTGTGCTTTAGCCATACTGACATATTTTCAGTTCCTGAATGTGTCATGCTTTCTCTGGGCCCTTCAGCACATGCTCTTCTTTCTGACTAGAACGCTCTTCCTAGAGAGAGAGCTGCTTACTCTTTTAGACTTACCTAGCTTAGACATCACCTCTTCAAACAAACATTCTTTGAATCTCATTCCACACAGTTAGCTGTTCACATAGTACCCCATTGTCCCACTGTTGCACAACTAAATATATGACATTGAAATGGTCTTGGAAATAGAGACAAGATCACTTTATTTTTTTTTAACCAACTATAGACATTCTTAATACATTATACATATATTTGCTTATGTCTACAAATTTTATGAACATCCTGGTTATCCCTTGTTAGACTGTAAGTTCCATCAGAGTAGAAACTGTGCCTGTTGGGCCGGGCGCAGTGGCTCACGCCTGTAATCCCAGCACTTCGGGAGGCTGAGGCGGGTGAATCACCTGAGGTCAGGAGTTCGAGACCAGCCTGACCAACATGGTGAAACCCCGTCTCTACTAAAAAATACAAAAATTAGGCCGGGCGTGGTGGCTCATGCCTGTAATCCCAGCACTTTGGGAGGCCAAGGAGGGCGGATCACAAGGTCAGGAGATCGAGACCATCCTGGCTAACACGGTGAAACCCCGTCTCTACTAAAATTACAAAAACAAAATTAGCCAGGCGTGGTGGTGGGCGCCTGTAGTCCCAGCTACTCCGGAGGCTGAGGCAGGAGAATGGCGTGAACCCGGGAGGCGGAGTCTGCAGTGAGCCTAGATGGCGCCACTGCACTCCAGCCAGGGTGACAGAGCGAGACTCCGTCTCAAAAAAAAAAAAAAAAAAAAAAAAACAAAACAAACAAACAAAAAACAAAAATTAGCCAGGCATGGTGGTGCATGACTGTAATCCCAGCTACCTGGGAGGCTGATGCAGGAGAATCGCGTGAACCTGGAGGTAGACGTTGCAGTGAGCCCAGATCGTGCCACTCCACTGCACTCCAGCCTGGGCAATAGAGCAAGACTCCATCTCAAAAAAAAAAGAAAAAAGAAAAACTGTGCCTGTTTCATGGGCATGTCATCAATGCACACAGACCCTCAGACAATAGTAGAGTTATACATAAACTATTTGATGACATGATAGAGCTGTGTAACACTTCAGGATTTTTCCACAGATGTATGATAAAAAAGGAGGAAAGCAATTCTGTCATTTTTCCTCTACCACTTCATTCATCTGCACGTTAGCATTCAAGCTAATAAACCACACATGTCTATGAACTTTGGTGTAGATCAGATAGTCATAGTCTTCTAATACTAAGTACATTTTGTAAAAAGAAAAAAAAACCAAAGGTAGAACAAGGATAGTGCAAGTTTCACAAAGGTAATTATGGATGCCAATGCCAGTAGTTGGAAAATAAAAATTCTCAATATCTTAATTCAACATCAGTAGCTGAGGAATGGTGACAGGAATGATTCTAAAAATAAAACAAAACATTCTAGGCAAACTCTAGGCCAAGGATACATTAAAGAATGAATTATACGTTGCAACAGGAATTGTGACAGCTGTTTCTCCCCTCTCTAAGTAAAAATGTATCCAACCTACTTTTTATTCTAAGCAAAGACATAGTAGTATCGAGATCTTCAAGTACTGGCCAACACTTACAGCAAAGGGCCTTCTGCAGTCTTCGGAGTTTCATGGCAGTCCTGTAAGCTGAGAATCTGACATTATTCAGGTCAGCTGAAAAGAGGGAAAACAAAGATCATTTGTTATTCCACCAGAAATAATAGACAACCCCCCCGCCCAGTGATTTGCCAATAACTACAACCACCACAAAAATAGCCTAGAAAACATATTGTGTGTATGCGCCAAGCTTTCAGAGGTGAAACTTCTGTTAATGTGGGGAAAAGAAAAAATAATTCCTTTTGCCCTTTGACAATCAGGAAGGCTAATTTCTGTGAAGACTACAGTGGTATAGCCTGAAGGGCATTCATGTAGTCCTGTTCCCAAGAGGAAAGAGATGGACAGGCATTATTTTTTTCTAGAAAGTAATCTGGATCTACTGTAGTGAATGTTTTCTGCACAAGATTAAAGAGAACAAGAAATACATTATTTAAATAGCTATAAGACCTTAAACAGTCAAGTGGCAATATAACATTTTTTCTGACTGTAGAAGTTATACATGCTCACTTTGGCTAACTTAGACATTTAATATATACATATATAATCAAATAAATCATCCACAAGCCCATAAATTCAAAAACAGGCACAATTGGCTGGATTCAGTGGCTCATGCCTGTAATCCCAACGCTTTGAGTGGCCAAGGTGGGAGGACTGCTTGAGGCCAGGAGCTTAAGACCAGCTTGGGCAACATAGTGAGATCCCATCTCTACAAAAAAAGTTTATATAAATCTTTTAAACAGGCACTGTTAACATTTTGAGTATTTTTTATCCAACATATGTGTCTATGTGTGTGATAGGTATTTAAAAACATAATTAGGAATAAAATAAACATTTGGCTCTATATTCTAAGGTACAATCATTCTAATGTTCAGCACAGAATAACAACAATGTATGTTAGTGTGGTTTCTGCAGTCACCGGTCTATCAAGCCCTGAGACTCACGTCACCTAGCAGGAAGCTATATTTAGATGATGTGCTTACTCAAGTCTGCACAAGCCTTGATAGATACTGGGCTACATTTATTTCAGGAACTCAGCTCCAAAAAGCTCCTTGAAGACAAGAACTCTGTCACCTACTTCTGTCATTTTTCCTAGCAACTTAATATGCAACTGCTCTCTGAAAAAGGTGTTTCAATACAGATCATGGACCGACTGACCAAGTGAATGAATCAATAAACAAAAGAATGAAAGAAAGAAAAAGTACACTGACATACATGACTGCCATAATCAAATGGCACCTACGAAACCAATTCTAACGAGGTGTTAGGAAAGGGCAATAATTCAATCCATATCCAAGTCACTTGGGTCAACATTTTCAGCTTTACGGCCATTGCAGAGACCCAACATAAAAGCCTGAATTTCAACTAGGGGAAAGAAAACAATGTCTGTAATTTAAACTATTCAGCATACAATTTTGTTTAAAAGACTGGAATACCAAATGTTGGTGAGGAATTCTGCTTGTTGGGAATGTACGACAACTTTGGGAAACCAGTTAGGCAGTTTCTTATGAAATTAAACATACATGTATATTATGACCCAAATATTCTTTTCCTGGATATTTGCACAGAATAAAAAAAAATGTATGTCCACAAAAAGATGTGTACATGAATATCCATAGCAGCTTTATTCATAATAGTCAAAAACTGGAAACCAACCAATAAGGTAATGGATAAACAAATTGTGGTAAAGTCATTCAATGGGATACTACTGTGCAAAGTGCAATAAAAAGGAACTATCTACTGATAATGCAACAATGTGAATTGATCTGAAAAACATTAAGCTGGATAAAAGAAGCCAGGCACGAAACAGTCCATACTGTTTGATTTCATTTATATCAACTTCTAGAACAGGCACAACTCAGCTACTACGCCAGATGGTAGCCTGGGGTGTGGTGGGAGTAGGTAACTGACCTCAAAGGAACACAAGGGTGTTTTCTAGGTGATCGAAATGTTGTATCTTGATTGGCATGGTGGTTACACGAGTGTATGCATTTGCCAAAACTCAACCTGTACACTGAAAATGGAAACATGTTATAGTGTTTAAATTATGCCCTGATAAGGTAAATTTTAAGAGTCTTTAAAAACCCTCACATGAACAGTACACTAGATGTATGTGTGTGTTAGCTTAAGCTACACTGTAGAGGTAGTCAGTTGTCTTAATCAGGAATGAACTCCAAGGGTGGTTGGCTAGCAATTAATCAAAAAGCCTCAGGCCAGAGGCGGCCACTGTAAGTGATTCAGTTATATTTAGCTCTTATTACACCAGGGGTTTCATTAATTATCCTAACTAATAGTTAGACGGGCTTGTGTAGTGATATTAGTGGTTTGTAAAATATGAAGATTGTTGAAAAACATGTAGAAACATTCTCTGCCTTTAAATTGAGTTTAAGAAGAATCCAGTAGGTTCTCCATCTTTAGAAATGGTGCCCTAGGCTGAATTCCAAAATGTCCAGCTGTGGTTCACTGGATTCTTAGTTGCCAGAATTCAATTAGATGGTTGAGGGAATCCTGCTGCTAGAACTATGGTTTTCAAACTTGAGCAAACATCAGACTCACCTGGAGTGGATAGTTTAAACATGCAGATTTCCCAGGCCCCACCTCCAGATTTTCTAATTCAGTAGGTGTGGGAAGGGCTTGGGAATCTGAATTTCTAGCAAGTTTCCAGGTGATGCTGATGCTGCTGGTCCAGGGACCACACTTTGAGAACCACTCTAATAGAGGACTGTGGCCTGTGTAGACTGTGAGCCTCTCACACCAAGCACCCCAAAAGACAGAACTGCGACTTCACTGTGTCTCTGGCACAGGCTGTGAGATTGTTTTGTACCCATTGGCTAATAAATGCTCATAAGTGACAGAACTTGTTCTGAGACTTGCTTTCCTTATAACCTGGCAGCCGAGAGGTAGTTAAGAGGGCAGTCCTCACCGACATCTAACCATGGATGACTACCAACGCCAATTACAGAGAACCTATGTGGGTCCTTGTTAGTCAAAGTGTGATTCGAGGAAGAATAGCGTCAGTATCTGCTTGGAGCTTATGAGAAATGCAGAATCTTAGGCCCCACCCAGATCTGTGAATCGGAATCAATATTTTACTAAGAGCCTGTGGTGATTCATTTGGAAATTCTTTAAATGCATATTTTAATAAAGTTTCTTTTTCCGTGTTGTTAAACTTCAAGTATAAATTCTGTACACCAACCTGTGTTGTCTTTTGTTTTTCTATCTTTCTATCTTCCATTTTGTGGGCTTTTATTAATAGATTATTTAATAACTACTATAGTCAATTACACCAAAACCTCTCCTCTGGAATATATTTGTGAGTCTCTTGTTTACAATAAATGCCAACAAAAGGTATTCAATACATTAAAAGCATCTCGGAGTATCTTGAAATACTATGTATACAGATTGCTTCTTGAAGATCATTGACATTTGCCTGGATGCTGTTCTTTGGTGAGTAGAACTTGATCTAGTTGGGTCCCTTTAATCGTCCTTCTTTCTCTCTCCCCTGAAAGATGTGGTTCTTCCTCTGTCTCTTTTGCCCAGTCATCATTGCTTACTTTTTAAAGTGGTCTCAGCCAACTCGTGGTATGAGTTGTCTTGTGGCATTAATCTGTGAGAAACCAATTCCTGTCCTCCCCTCCAGATTGGTGCAACATCCTTCACCAGTACCATCAAATTCTTCCTATACTTGCTAGTGTGGAGTTCCCTTACACACACTCATAATTGAGTCCCTTTGACTCTTTATAAAAAGCAATGTAGAGACGTGGAAAGGCACTTGTGGTCAAATACAGATCCCTTTCCCGTTAACACCAGCCTGTAGCAGTTTCCAAGGGATAAGCATCCAATCCCAAATTTTCTTTCATTCCTTTACTTATGCAAAAGTATTGTTAGTTTTGTGCCAGCCAAACATCTTGTAGAAGATATTGGCATAAAGTTTCTCTTCTTTTTTCCCTTTCTAATCCTCCTTCTCCACTGCCTCTTAACTCATGTGCCTAGTCTCCTATCATCTTTCTTCTTTCATAGGACGATTCCTCTCTTATGACCCCAATTCTACCCTCTTTTCCTATTTTCCTGGTTCTATTCAGCATTCAGAACAAATAGTCTAAATGAGGTCACAAGCTCCATCCAAATCTTAGCGTTCATATCAAGAATTGGCAAATTCCAGTAGCCAGAGATCCAAGTGGGAGAGGCAAGAATGATCTGATTCTTTCAGGGCATGAATATTAGTGTGGAACAGTATCAGAGTTCAAACTTTCCTCCCTTCTAAATACTTCTGACTATGACACATTCTGCCTCTAGTTAATCCTCCCCGACATCTTTTCAGCCTACCCCCAACCCACTGCAGTGAATGAGCCTTCTGCTACCAGTTTTCTATGCACCAAAGTCCAATCCATTCTCAAACAGTGATTCAGGCATACCAGAAGAAAGTAGCAGGGAAAACGTTTAGTTTCCATCACAATGCTACCGAAGCCATACAAATGTATATCTGGTAACTGTCAGTGAACTGCAACGGAGTTCTGGTGCCCTAAAAGTCTACTACTCAAGAGAGTTAACTGCCTGTGTTGTTTGAGTCCGCATGTGTTGCTAGGAGTCTGCAGCACCACTCCCTCTGGCTTACAGCTGGAAGAGATAAGTCTCTGCTTTAGGAAAGTGTGTAGGATGCACACAGAAACCTCAAGACGCAATACAGCTGTGAACAATGTGACACTGTCCTGGCCTAAAGCTTAGGATGACTGTGTACTGAAAGTATGTATGCAGTTTAATAAAGCTAAAGCCCCCCATTCCCGTGCCCCATGAGAGACCGGCCTCCACTTTCCCTGGGAGCTGACTTTCCAGGACTCTGATCCAAGTCGTAATGAGCTCACTAGCTCTCACGGCCGGAACTCAAGACGAGTGAGACTATCCAAGAAACCAGTTACGCCATGTTTCCATGGCAGCTGGGAGAAAGCGCACTTCAGAAGGGTAAAAATGCTGAACTGCACATTTCTCTTCATAACTTGTATTATTTTATCCAGGGCTGGTTCTAGCCTATAAATAGAGAAATCTAGAAACGTAAGGAACAAGGGCAAACATCAAACCACCTACCTTCTCAAGTTGAATTTCCAACTACTGAAGTGATAGGCCATTCATCTTTTATTTTGAAACATGAAACAAGTAATAGGCTTCTCTTGCCCCTTTGTTTAGTCTATGCGTTTTTCTTGACTTTGGTAAGTATTTCTGTTTTATGACTTTCACTTTTACTCTGTGTAAAAGTAGCAGGTGTCAAAATTCACCAGAAAAGAGGAACAACTGGTCAAGTTTGCGTCACAAATCTACATGTTACACGCTTTTGAAAAAATAGTGAGAAACACCTCAGCATTTTAAAGCCATGGAAGCATTCCAAAGATATTACAGAAAGAAAACATTAAGTCCCTTCATTTCAATTTTATAGCTGGTTTCTGTCTTTTTAATAATACTGCAAAAGTCTTACTATCTCTGACTGAACTGAGGTCTAGAATTTAAAACAAGGAGTGTTTTAGTCTATCTTTCCAATGGCTTATGGAGACTTTTTGGAAAGGCCTAAGGTTTCAATATGCCTATCTATTAGCTAGAAAGAATAATAATGACCTTATTAACTTTATGAGTGGAAAGAGCTGTAAGGCTAATGATTATTCCAACAGATAAATTGGTATAGTGGTCTTTGTTTCTTCATACCAACTCTATTTCCCAGAAGAAATTTAATCTAAATCTCCCAGGTGATAAGTGAAAAATAAAATTTAGAGCACATATGCTTTTGGGGGAGTATTGTTCTAAATTCAGTGTTTGGCATACAATATGCATTGAACTACTACTGCCTGCCTATTTTACTAATTTTCCACATTTTCCCAAGAAGCCAAAACAAGGCACTCTCCCCACATACTCCTATTATAGAAAGGTGGCATATTTTAAAATATAATAATATGTCTCCAATTTTCCAGTCTCACTCCTCCAAAGGATTCTAATGGACTTTTCACAGGACAAGTATTATTCTTGCCAGCTCCAACTCACTAGAACAGACAGGAACCATGGATCTTAATGAGACTTGAGATAAATTGAGTAATTTAAATCAAGTCTGTCTTGAAAGCAAATTAAGCCAAAATATCCAGGCTTCAGAAGTCTAGAATTATTGGGAGCTCTTCAAGAACAGACCAGGAATTCTGGAACATATCTTTAAAGAATTAGCTGAGAGAAGAGGAACACTAACACATCATACTTGGTCTATAATTTTTTAGATATATTTGAGGCCTCTTAAAATCTAAACTCGTAAAAACCTCATCATCAACAGAGAGCTTTACTTAAATGGGGGGAAAAATAAACCTACACACAGATAAACAGGAACTATGCATTCATACTTAGATGAAGTAGCAAAAGTAAAGTCTGTGAATTTATAATTACTATCAAGTTATGTTTCCAGATGTGAAATGGTATTACTTATTTGTCACCAATGGCTTTCTAAAATTCTTCTAAGAAATGAAGGAGAGGGCCAGGTGCAGTGGCTCACACCTGTAATCCCAGCACTTTTGGAGGCCGAGGCGGGCGGATCACGAGGTCAGGAGTTTGAGACCAGCCTGGCCAACATGGTGAAACCCCGTCTCTATCAAAAATACAAAAAAAATTAGCTGGGCGTGGTGGTGCACACCTGTAATCCTAGCTACTCAGGAGGCTGAAGCAGGATAATTGCTTGAACCTAGGAGGTGGAGGTTATAGTGAGCTGAGATCACACCACTGCACTCCAGCCGGGGCGACAGAGCAAGACTCCATCTCAAGAAAAAAAAAAAAAAAAAAAGAAGGCGAGAAGCAATAAAGTACCTAGTATGGCACAAATGTACAAATGTGGAAGACTCAGAATTGAGGAAAAGAGAAAAAGGTTATGAACCAAAAAATACTGAGAAGTTCAACTGTGAAATAAAAGATAGCACAAAATCCTGACTGTGGATTGTTTAAGGCATTTCTGGCTCCCTCCTCTTACTTGGCCTTCCTCAGCAGAATCTCACCACTTCTTAGCAACACTGTAATAACGGCAGAGTTGAAATTCAAATTAGTTTTGCTCATTGTTAGCTGCTCTGGTAAAAGGTTTGTTGAGAAAGCAGTTTCTGTAACAAATGGCCGATATAAAGTTTTTTGGGGGAGAACTGTGTATCTTAAGTACCGTTTCTGGGGCCTGAATTCTCCCCCAGATAATGGAGGGCTGACTCATATAGGCACCACTGTGCCATGTTCCTTTAAATCAAGCTTCAAGAGCGGAAGGATCAGGGCTCGAATTCCCAAAACCATTATTATATATAAAATATACAATCCATAATAAGTATGGATCCATAAGGATAAATTTCTTCTAAAAAGCTACAAAGCAGTGTTGCCTAATCTTTTTAAAAATCATTAGTATTATTTTAACATATAACATATATTATTTTAAATACATTTAAAACAGTACAAATGACATATTTAAATGCATATTTTATATATTTATAATATATATGTATTTAAATATGTATTTGAAATACTACTACTGATGAAAAAAGACTCTTTAGGCAGAACTGTTTTATAACTTTTTAAAAGACATTCATCTATCCATAATCCTTTCATCTATCCTTTCAATATTTATTGCGCATGTATTATAAGCCAAGAACCATGCCAAGTACATGGAATACACTGGTAACCAAAATAAATCTCTGCCTTTATTGACTTTGCAGTGTAGCGAAGGAGATGGATAATAATCAAATATTCATATGTAGGCCAGGCACGGTGGCTCACGCCTGTAATCCCAGCCTTTGGGAGGCCAAGGCGGGCAGATTACCTGAGGTCAGAAGTTCGAGACCAGCCTGGCCAACATGGTGAAACCCCGTCTCTACTAAAAATACAAAAAATTAGCTGGATGCGGCAGCAGGCACCTGTGATCCCAGCTACTACTTGGGAGGCTGAGGCAGGAGAATCACTTGAACCTGGGAGGTGGAGGCTGCAGTGAGCCGAGATTGCGCCGTTGTACTCCAGCCTGGGCAACAAGAGCAAAACTCCGTCTCAAACAAACAAACTAACAAACAAATATTCATATGTACTGTGGTAAAATGGTGAAGGAAACACACAGGAAGTGATGAGACTGTATATATAGGGAAACATAAGTCAGAGAGGCTTCTTGGAAAAGGTGACATTGAAGCAAAGACATGAAGGATGATGGGAGCTTGCCAGGTAAGAACACAGCAGGGTAACAGGTCAGCACATGTCAAAAAAAAAAAAAAAAAATGCCTCTGAAGCAGAGAAGAATGTGGAGCTTTAAGAATCCTTAGAAGGCCAATATTGCTGAAATCTCAGAGAGGAAGGAGGAAGAGTGGGCAGAGACAAGGCCTGACAGGTAGGCAGGGGGAGGCCCACTGCAGAGCCCTGTACGTCGTGTGAAGGATTTTGGGTGTTGGGACTTCTAGTTAAACACAGCAGATGGAGCAGACTCATTTGTCTCTCTTTATCCCTGAAACTCTACTAGGATGATAGAAGAGGAATAAAAAATGGCATTTACCCAAAAGAAAATTAACAACACAGGAGAGGAGATGAGAACAGATCAGAGCTCCAATATTTTGGTGGCTTAGAAAATGACCTGCTGGTAACCAACTTAGGAGACCAGAGAAATCCCAAGCTCAATTAATGCTGTTGGGGATACAAGGAGATTGGGGCAGGGAGTGGGAGGAACTAACAAGAAGCATGCCAGTTTATGTAGCCAAGAAGTCTCAGAAATGAAAGGCTCCAGGTTCCTCTGAAGACTGAAATGTGGCTGAAAATACAAGGACTGGTTGAAAGTCTTCAGAGCCCTAAACACTTCCCCCACTTGGAGCCGAGCATCTCAGCCACCTGCTGCTTCACCCTGACAGAAGGCTGGAGGCTTAATCTCGAAGCTGCACCACACAGCAGGGCGCATGAGGAGCAGTGAAATTTGGAAGTGGGAGAAGGCACTGGAAACAGAGGGATGACATACCAGCTCCGCATACTGAAAGAAAGTAAATCTTTAACTTCATTTCCTTCATTTCCTACTCCTCAATTCCATATTTAGTCTGCTGTTTTCTGTTAACTCATTTTAAAAAGCTGTTCTACCTAAGCACTTTCTTATTTGCCACCTTTATCTCCAGAAGGAACTTCAACTTCAGCAAGGTATGCAGCCATTAAATTGGTCCTCAATTATCATCCTTACGTATCATCTTCTTCATGCTGCAGTTACAACTACTCCAAATCAAATCAATGCACTTTCCTTGCAGTCTCCCTCTTGACAAGCGACTTACAGTCACACAGGCCACTGTGGCTGCTGGAATAAACAATACTATTCTCTTTCTTTGGCTCAGAACCTTCAGTCACTGCTCTCCTGTTTTTCTCAATCACAACATGGGTAACTCAGCTACTTAGAGAACTCTCAGAATGACACAAACTTCTAAATTTACCCCAATCTCCTTCAACTCTATTCTCAACCTCATTAATTAACCAATCTTAACAGTCTCTCTTCATAAGTGAACAAACATCCCAGATTCTCCAGGGCAGAGCCAGTTTAATTAAATTTTCCTCTTTGTTATAAAAGGTAAGACACTAAAAATTACCAGATGTGACTGAATTTTTATACCTTTGTAAAGCCAAATTCACATATTTTTTTAAATGTTGTGCCTTAGCTTTTTTGGATTGCAAAAACATACTCTTCATAATATGGTTGACATCACCTATTTTGAATTTATCACTCTCTCTTACAGTTGAAAAATTTGTGGAAAGCATATTTTAATGATGAAAATAAATAACAGTAAATTTCCTCATCTGCTTTAACCTCATCTTTTGCCCTTTCCTGTTTTAAAAAGTCTTAACTAAATTTTCCTAAATGCTACCTTTTCTACCTTGGCCTTACCGTCTCGGCTTACTTATTTCTCTGCCCTTATCTCCCAAGATTTCAACATACGCTCTTTCTCCCAAAACTCCATTTCAATTACTTCTCTGGTAACCACAGACCAGAGGTCACAAACTGGTTGAATTTAGTCTGCAGACTCTTTTTTTTGTGTGTTTGATTGGTTGGTCGGTTTGGGCTCACATAATGGTTTTTGAAATTGTTGAATGGTATGCCATTAATTAAAAATCTGGCGATTTCCCGTTATCTTGCTTCTCTGGAAGAACCTGAAGACCTGACAATAAAGACTCACATTCTCATAGAACAGTCAGCTGCAACGGAGGCTCTGTTACACTCTAACAGAAGCTTTTCAGGTTGCCCCAGTTCCCACCCAGTCACCTTCAGTCATTCAAATTACCAGCTTGGCCCCAGGAGGCATTTCTTTGTAGCTCTTTGCCTCAGCCTGACCACTCCCTTATTCTCCCAAAAGCTTTACATTTACCCTTCAGTTACACTCTTTTTCAGGTCCCTGTCAAGGCTCTGACTGTGGAGTCCCTCCAATAAGTAGCTATTACCTGGCTGTCACTCATATTACTCTATGGAAACAGTTGTTACTGGGTTTTCCCAAAACTTTCCAGTGATTAATTCTTTGGACTCCACCTTTTACTAATGCATTCAAACTAAATGATTGTGCTGCCAAAAATATTGCCTTAATACACTTACTGTTGCAGTACAAGAACAGATAGGAAGACAGGCCGAAATCCATGAGTCTCCTGACTATATTTCATTAAGTGACAATTACTTCTGCATTTAAAATCATCAGTTGACACTTACTTAAGCACCTATTATATGCCTAACTGTGTATTAAGCTCAGGGGTTAAAGATTCAGGTTTCTAAAATATGGGGGAAAACAAAAAGATTATTCACCCTGTAAAAAAATCAGTACACATATCCCAGGTATTTGTGATGTGTCAAGCAATATACACATACGAAACTCTGGTTATGTGAGTGTCAAAGAAAAACCAGAGATGGACAGTAAAGTGGTTAAAAACAGATTTTATTCGGGAATACTGCAATAGTGGGAAAGAGACCTCAGTATAGAACTGGGCTCAACTCTGAATACAGCATGGACAAGTGGGAATTGATAGCCAAGGAGCAGGGTGGGGTTTGGTGGATGGAAAATTACTAAGAGAAAGCATGGGGGTAAGGGGAATTCTAGCTAAAACAACTTAACAGGAGTCTTGCTGAAGACAGGCCAGGGTGATCAGATGTCACGTGGGGGATGGTGGAGGATGAGGAACCTGATCAGATGTGGAAAGTGATCAGATATATAAGAGGAAGGTGGTTCTTGCTAAACTGATTTAGCAGGATTCTCGCTACAGCTGGATTTTACAAAGAAGTGCACAGGTGGGCCTAGGAGAAGGGTCAGGAGTCTGACTAAAGTTTGATCAAGTAGACAATCTTTATCATGAGCATGCTTATGTACATACACAAACGTATAATGAAAATAGACCATCTCGCAGTTTATATGTCAACCGCAAAGGTAGTTTCCAAGATGATATAAGCAGTATTCCAATAAACATTTTTAAGGTTAATGGCATTGGAAATTTCCTGTATAAGCCATGTTATTTATGAAACAGTAATTTCTAAGCCCACAAAGACTTAAGTTTAGTTTAAATACCCAGTATACAATAAAAATAAAACCTATAGCACTACTGATAGAAATGATTGATGTAACTAATTAGAAATAGCTTTATTTTTCATTCTTATACTTGAGGGAAAAAAGATGAGAAAAATGCAGACTTCTGAAGAGGTTATGTTGTGTTCACTTATCCTTGGCATCTAGGGCAATAAATGATGGTGCTCAATAAATGTATTTGGAACAAAGTTAGATTCTGAAAGGAACTTCCTTGCTTTTACCAGGTTTAAGCTGTTGATGACATTGATTTTACATCCAATTTTTCTTCAAATAATATAATTTTCCACTTCTATGGGTGAATCACTGGAATTACTATTTTTGCTTACTGCTTACAACCTGAGCTGGAGCTTCTTTTTTGAAACACACCTCACAAAGATATCAAGACTTTCCTAAGGAATAAAGGAATTGGGATAAAGGGAGAAAGACAATAAATAGTCTAAAAAGAATGCTTACTTGCAAGGTGAATCCGCTGTATTTAATCGTGGCAGATAACTGTATGTTGGTTCACTCAACACCCCTTCCCAAATTCTTTCTCCTTGATCTTTCTCTACTACAAAGGCTGGAGGATCTCAGTGCCCTAATCCAGCCAGGAGAAGCTGTGTGGACACAGTTTTGGCCAATGCTTGAGAAGATATCTGCAAGAAAGGATTTCCCTTCCCAAACGGAAAGACAAAGAGACTCTGAGGCTGAACGTCCTGTCTCTTTCTTCCTGCCTGAGAAGCAGTAGTCATCTTGGAACCATCAGGACAAAAGTCACTCATTAAAAATGGTACAGCAGAATAAACCGTGGTCCAGGTCTCTGATGACATCACGGAACTCTTCCATAGCTCTCAACTACCTGCCTCCAGACTTCTTGTTATACAAAAAATATCAAGTCCTATGTGTTTAAGATACAATTGGTCAGATATTTTATTAACTGCAACCAAAAGTCATCTCTAACTGACATGTTAATTGAACTGTAAGCAACAAAAGGCAGAAGACTAAATAGGGAGCATCGTCCACCCCCGCGATCCTCCTTGCGGTGGAGAAATGAAGTTAGCAGTAAAGAGATCTTGGGTGGCAGAGTTCGCCATCCTTGCTACCAGGTGGTGCCACTGATGCAGAACAGCTTGACAGCTAATTTAACGTTTAAAACAATTTTATAATAGAGGGCTTATACGGGTAAGGCACTCTTCTAGACAAAGTCTGCAAAGTGTTTAGCCGTTTGTTTTGAATGGGACGTTCACAAGTCTGATTCTGCCCAGATGTCAGATAAGGATTGGAATTTAAAAACATACAAGTCACTTCTCTGGAAATTCACGGTCAACCTATAAATGAACACATATAATCAACTAGTTTTTCATTAACTCTTCAGAGTTAATGAAATGTTCATAATTTCATCTCTAGTGCAAAATTTCCTCTTTATTTATAGCTCTTAAGATAAATGTTATTTAAAAAAATAGTTTTGGTAACTTCAACTAATCATGTTTTGAAAGTCAAATTAAGATTCTTCTCTACCCTTTATCTAACAGTAAAAATTTTAGGTTCTGATTGAAAATGATTTGCATCCTCCATCTGCCTCTTTCCATTTCTCTGGTCCCCAACATCAATACACCCCCAATATCCACGCCCTCTAATAATTATTACGAGTAAAATGGATGCCAAAATGAACCACAGTAGAAATTAACCTTAGTTACCATGGGAAAAGCAAACTGACCTTCTTGCAAAAAACATTTTTGCGACATTTCTGTCTTAGGCTGGTACGCATGCTTTCACCTCATTAGGAAAGATACATTGTTTGGGTTTTGTTGATGTTGCTGTTTGAGAGGTGCAAGAAGAGAATCTGTTGAGTCTTTATGCATGAATAATTAGTCCAAGATAGAACACAATTCAAGATATTTAAGCATCTAGGACCATAGTAAACTATGCGTATCTCTGCTTTTTGTATACTCTAGTATAACAGAAGAGGAGAACAGGTGGTATGACTCAAATTGCCCATGCATGCAGAAGCCTGTGATAGAGAATGTTTTCTTTTCACTGTTATGTGTTAACGTTTCTGGAGACTAGATGCTAATGATGAGATCCTGCTGAAGACACTAATATGTAAATCATTCCTTAAAAAAAATCACTTGGCAGCTGCAGTTATGATAAAATAAATCAATGGTAGGAGATTTTCATTAGATAATGGACTGCCCGGCCCTCTGACATAGACTGAGGTGCTTTTAATAAAGGATGCCTGAAGGGCTCCTGTTTACCCTCTGTGTATGTGGACAATACATTTGAATCTGGAAACAATATTACCAGTACTCCGGGAAAATACTCTTATTTTTTTTAATTTTTTGAGACGGAGCCTCGCTCTCTCGCCCAGGCTGGAATGCAGTGGCGTGATCTCGGCTCACTGCAACCTCTGTCTCCTGGGTTAAAGTGATTCTTGTGCCTCAGCCTCCCAAGTAGCTGGTATTACAGGTGCCCACCACCACGCCCAGCTAATTTTCATATTTTTAGTAGAGATGGGGTGTTACCATGCTGGCCAGGCTGGTCTCGAACTCCCGACCTCAAGTGATCTGCCTGCCTTGGCCTCCCAAAGTGCTGAGATTACAGACGTGAGCTATTGTGCCCAGCCTCGAAAAGACTCTTCTTTATCACCTCAAAACTATGTTGCATTTGGGAGTTGCTTGATAAAAAGCTTTACCAGTTTGAAGATTCAATCCAAGAATCGGGCAGACTCTGAGTTCCTCTGCCCACCTCATGGACGGCCCTGAAGTCACAGGTGTGAGTTTTCCTTCTTTCTCCTTTCAGTGGCAATGACCAGGGATTCCTTGTCTTTTGGATTGCCTCCTGCTTCGTAGCAGATAGGGCTCATTACCCCTTTCTCTGCCTCTCTGTTTCTCTCACTTCTCAGCTCAGCTTTCTTTTCAACACACTGGATCTGACCCAGCTTTTATTCTCCTCAGAATCCTGGACAAAACTACTTGAGGATAAACCTAAAGCAGCCCTTTTTTCCTAAGATGTAGGTGACTCTTACTTCAGCTCTTTTTGTATCCAAGTATTCCCTGTAGAGCCAAAGAGAAAAAGGGAAGTGACGGGCTGATGGCAGAAGGAATACCAACATTCACTGAACACTCAAGGGCAAATGTCGTATGTACCTGATACCATCAAGTCCTTACAAGGCCCTGAGTTCTGTATTATCAGCTTTGTTAAAGATACAATGAGGCTCACCAATGTTTGGTAACTTCCCTACGGTTGCATCCCAGAGCCTGCATTCAATACCAAATCTTTCTGACACTCAAAGCCTCTGATGGCCTTCTCCGCTACAGAAGAAATGTCTTTCCTTGTCCAGTGTGTGTGTAATCCTAATTAGCACAAGGGTGAATGGGCAGTAGTACCCTCAGAAGAACCATGATATAGGGCAAGAAGCAGAGGGTATGGGGTGAGGCAGATACCCTTGCACAGGGACCACAGGGAGGGAAACTGACCAGTCAATGGGGTGAGGGAGTGACCAGGAATGTAACTACACCAATAATGATGAAGTTCCCAGTCCTCCTTATCTAGAGAAGCTTGCTGAATAGTCAACACCTGCAGTACGAGTTTCTACCATTTTTCCTACGAAAGTTTTTTGTTCCCACAGAAACATACAGCTGCTTTCTATTTACATGGTGCAGTGTATCAGGCACTCTGAGGGTTAAGTAAGATTCCGTGACTTAGGGACCTAACCACCATTTATAACACATTTCATTCCAAATTGTAAGCAACTAACTTACAAATAAACTTGGAATAGAGCCCGAGGGTAAGTTTGGAAAGGCCTAAATCTTGTCTCAAGGTGGGAATGTGGTTCTTGCCTGACTGCTGAGAAATTTAATGGTTACTGGGCAACCAGGAATTAAATAATTTGGGTAATTTTAACTTTACCTTTTTCTTAAGAGTATTCTTTAGGGGAATATATATACTTTTTATTAAGAAAATGAAATATATGGTGCCTTAGAAATAGAATCTCTAATTTAAAATTTTCATTTTCCAAATGAGAGAACTAAGGACTAGAAAGCTCTTAGTAACTTGTTCTGAATTCCCTAGTCAGCTAGGAGAAAAACACCAACTAGAACCCAAGTCTTTTTCTCCCCAAGTGTGTATCCCTTCCCTGACCAAGCCACAGAACAAAAATACAAAGGCTCATTCTAAGTGGGACTTCAAGTCTACTCATTCAGCTTAAGGGCTCCCAATTGCTCCCAATTCCAACAGAGGGCCCGTGAATTTCTTTAACCTTGACAAGTGTCTGACTAGAAAACAAATTTTCCCAAAAGCAAGCAGGGTCTAATTTTCCCCTGTTAAGAGTGGTTTCTAGACCTTGGCATCTTCTTAAATTTTTAAGATTCAGCTCCTCCTAACCCGCTCTGACATATAAAGTCATGGTGTTGTGAAGCAGACTGTGTTATGGAAGGAAGTCAGGAAGTAAGGATGTGAACATTTCTTTTAAAGAGTAGCAGCAGGCTCCATGCTGAATGAAGAAGCCAGGTCTCAGACACTCCCTTAGATGTGCCGCCTTTAAAAAAAGACATCCTCTCTGTACTTCTGATGCTCATCTTAATTTCCCATTTGAATAATGATTTTTTTGTTTGCTTCTGAAGTCATGAGAAGCAGTTAGCATTTATAAAGCTTTGAATGGTTGTCCAATTTGACTTAAAGGCCACGAGATGCTGATGTTAAACTTCCTACATTTATTTCTGGGTTCCTGTCTTATTAAAACACTAACATAACTCTCCATAGTGCAAGTTTTCATTCACGATCTGTCAGTCTATTTTTCTACAGAAAAAAAAAAACCTCCAGGTTAATTATATAAAAGGTGACAGCATCAAAGAACAGAACATTGTGCCTATTATGCTCTCAATGTGCAAAAATGGGCATATTTTTATGTATATGTTTGTATATGCAAAAATATTTACAGAAGCAAACATAAAAACTATACTGTTAATTGTCTCTAGGAAGTAAAATTAGGGGATTGATACCAAGAGTGGTTGGAGACTTACTTTTCAATACTATCCTCTTACAGTGTTTGATTTCTTAAAGTCATGTGCACATTTTTTTAATGATTGAGTATTAAATCTATCTATCTTCTTTTCAAGATTTCTCTATCTGTGATTTCTTCCAAATTCTTGGCTTCATCCACTGTCTTTCAGGAGAGTACTACTGTACAGTGGAAAAACTAGTGGGTAGAGAAGAAAACTTGATGGGCTCTATTTATGTCTTTGCTGTAAAATAACAGTAATAATGGTTATCATTTATTAGGTGCTTACCCTATGTTTGCAATAAATAACAAATTCTCATATAATTACCTTCAACTGTGATATCATTATTTCAATCCCATTTTATAAATAAGGAAACCAAAGGCCTAAGAAGTAAAATTCAAATCCATTTGACCCCAAAGCCCTTCCTCTTCATCACTATGGTCTCCTAGTAAGCTTGGGCAAGTAACCTTAACTTTCCTAAGCTTCATTTTTTTTTTTCTCATTTTTAAAGGGAACAATAATAGTACCTATTCCTAGGGCTGTTGCACAACTAAAAGAGACAGTGTATCACAAAAGCTCCAAAGAGGAGATATATCTTGGATATATACTTGCTCACTAAAAGTTAGGAACCTTTCTCTGCCCCTGTACTTCTTGTTATTAAGTGTAATAAAAGTGTAAGTAATATTTTTATCATGCTGTTGACTAAACTCTTTCTTCGGTTCCCCTTTTCAAATGGCGTTAGAGTATTTCCTCTTCAAAATGCCACTGTCCCCTCTCAGGAAGAAAGTATAGCTCAGGGGCTAAATCACTGGTTTAGGAGTTAAAAGTACATGTAAATTCCTGCTTTGCAATGTGAGAAAATTTACCTATTTTCTCTGAGCCTCATCTGCACAATGGAGATACAAATATCTTTTACAGGGTTTTTGAAAGGATTAATGAGAAATACATGCTTATGGTATGGAAGCACATACATGTATATGAGCCACCAAAAATAAATTTTTGTAAGAAGACAAATTGTAAATAAACCCATAAGTATGTAATTCAGTCAAATTCGTATCTATTCCCTATTGCTCCACTCAGTTTGCAATTTCCTCTTTTCTTCAATGGTATCACCGTTCTCTGTGTCACCACGCCTTCAAATTTTGAAGACATATAACTCTTCCTTTTTCTTTAAAATCTGTCCAATCTGTGATTACATTCCGGCAATTCTACCTTGGTAAGAAAAACCTCTGGAGTCATGTTCCCTTTTCCTTCCCCCATTGCTATCCTAAGACCCTCATCATGCCAATTACCTCAAAACAAAACGAAATAATCTCTCTCCTCTCTAACTGTCAAACTCACCCACCAAATTCCTGTTCCAAAACACAGAAGACGGACTTCATTATCTCTCTTTTCTGAAGATGTAACAATGTTTTTCCCATTGCCAATTAAATGCCATGTAAATTTCTCACTCTATAATTTAAGGCACTTAGTTCACCCCAGTGGCACTGAATCAGATTTCCCTTTTAAAAATCTGGAGTGGCCAGGTGCGGTGGCTCATTCTTGTAATCCCAGCACTTTGGGAAGTCGAGATGGGCAGATGGCTTGAGCTCGAGTCGAGAACGGCCTGGACAACATGGCAAAACTCTGTCTCTACCAAAAATACAAAAATCAGCCGGGTATGGTGGTGTGTGCCTGTAGTCCCAGCTGCCTGGGGGGGCTGAGGCAGGAGAATCACTTGAGTCCAGGAGGTTGTGGCAGCAGTGAGCCATGTTCGCACCACTGCACTCCAGCCTGGGTGACAAAGTGAGACCCTGTCTCAAAAAGCAAAAAAAAAAAAAAAAAAAAAAAAATCTGGAGTACATTCTCAGAGAACAATGTCTTCACTGACTCGCAAACAAGCCAGTCTTTCATACCTTTGTTTATGCTGCTACACTATCTGGAATATCTTAGCCCTACATTTTACTTTACCTAAGTATTAAAAAATTCCTTCCTAGAACAATGTTTTTTTCCACTCTCCAAACAACTCTCCCTAATTATTCTAATTAATACTGCTCTTCCTACCTATATAAAGTACCCTACATTTGACCTTAATCTTATTTAAGTTGGTGTACACAGTCTTGTAACATTTATTAACTGTTTTATTATTTCCCAATTTTATTTCCCCCAAAACACAGTAAGGTCTTTTGTGAAGCTGACACAGGCTTTTTTCAAAGGATTTCTTATACAACAGGTAGAAAGATAACAGGCAACAATAAGATATGTGTGTGTGTGTGTGTGTGTGTGTGTGTTATATAAATTTGAATGTATAAGGCTTCAGTCATTCCAACCTAAGACATCTAAAGTAACCTTGAAAAGCAAATGGGTATATGTTGGCATTAATAAACTATACCACTAGCAATAAGATAAAATAATATGGTTGTCATTTGGGTTCTAAAGACAGAAAGGACTTAGAATAATGCAAGTGTTCCACCACTGGCCACAAGTAGACCTGTTACCATCTCCTTCACTCTCATAGACAAGGACTTCTATCACATCATGAGGTCCACTGCATGTCCAGAGTCACGCCAGCTTGGGCAATGAACAGGGATCATGCCTTATACTTCTGTGCATTCTGTTACCCAGAGAAAGGTTTTGAACATTCTAAGTACTCCATATTTATGGGGGAAAAAATCAATGCCTCACAGAAAACTGTAAATGTAAACTGACCATATCTATGGTATACATGAATCTTCCTCATCCAAGGGCAGGAAGCCATCTTCCTCTTTTATTAATAACTGAATAGCCTTTTATTAGGAGAGCCACTGTAATTTAGGGCTCTGCATATATAAAAAAATGTGAAGAAACAGGAGTTGGTATAGAGAATAAAATTTAATTTAATGGGTAGACAATAGATCCACTAAGGATGGATAAAGGGATAAGGCTTATTTAGCTGAAAAAAAAAATTAAACTGGACAGTATTTATGTAACCAGGAGGCTGTTACCAACTAGAGCCCCTCAACATAACACACAAAAAAGTGTGTATATCAGAAAGGTTTGGAAGGGTTGTGTTTGGTTAACTTCGTTTTGTTTCCACATTACTCAAAAAAGAAGAAAAACACCCAGCAGGTATTTAAAAGAAAACATTTGTGGTCACTAGAAATAAAAAATACACAAATATTAACAATGAGATGGTTTAATTTTCCTTGTTACAATAGCAAAAGTAAAAATAATATTCCATGCTGGGAAGGACACGGTTAGATTGGCAACTTTGAAGTATTATGAGTGTAAATGGCTACAGCCTTTTGAGAAAGTTTCAGGCAGTGCATTCCAAGAAGCTTAGAAACATTAACGCCATTCGACTCAGTGATTCCACTTACATGAATCAAATGTAGAAAGGTGTTATGCATAAAGGTGTTCCTCAAAGTCTTACGTAGAACAGTAGAAAAATTGGAAATGACTATGGAAATAATTATCAGCTCCATATTCTTTAATTGCGTCTTGGCCAGAAAATGTAACTGAAGTAAGAGGCTACAAGCCTTAACTGACAGTTAGAAGCAAAAACCTTGAAAAGAACATGGGAACTGTACACACAAATGTTTTCAGAAGATAAAACAGTCCGCTAGCCATTCTATCTGGAGAGATAAGTCAAAGGTAACTAAGTATTTACATATCAGTTATTATAAAAATTAAAACTTACAGAAACCCATCATAAAGTTGAGTTTCTGTATAAAATTGCTTGCTAAGAAGGGCAAAGCTGTTCCCGTAATTCGGAGAGTTTACAAGGATACTTGCCTTGTCACCTTGACACCATATATATGTGGTAAAGAAAATTTTATCCATTAAGATATTTGTGGTAGAAAACTACTGATTTAAATCCATAGCTATATTTTTCATAGGATAAATGTTACTTATCAACTTTCTGATAACTCTATTTTTGACCACACTGACTCTATTCTGTAACATCACTTACACATAAGTAGCTTGTTGGACAGAAGGTATTAAAACACTTTACTTGGCTTTCTTCTCAGAAGCTTGTTATAATAAGCCTCCAGATTCTTAAAGATTTCCTTCCATAAATTCAACACGAATTTGACTTTTCTTTGTCACAATTTTCAAAAATTGGGAAATATTTTTTTACAAAAGTGGTAACCCAATAAAATGCAACTAGCGAAAAATAACATCTCTGAGGAACTAAGAATAAGAGAAGACTTATGATATTAGTGAATAAAGTAGGATACAACACTTTAAACAGAATATTATCTCAAACAACTATATAAAAATGCATAGGAAAGAAGATCGGAAGCAATCTTTTAAAATGTAAATAGTGGCTATTTCTGGGTACTGAGCTGTGAGGTGATTTTCATTTTGTTTTTGCACTTCATCTTCTAAAATTTCTAGAATGAACATACATGTTTTAATGTTCAATAAAAATAAGATCATAAAAACTTCTATACCCTCAGTAAACCTTTTTCTCCTTGATATTTTTAGCCTGTTGCCCTAAAGTTTGAAAATGCATGGCATGCTCTTAAATGTTTACTGAAGCAGGAAACCGATGAACGAACGAGGCCATCAGCACATCAAATTGCGTTCAGTGTTTCCTTTCTTTGTCATAGAAATTCTGAATCCATATTGACACTTTTTAAGGGTCTTATTTCTCCTTAATCATCAATTAATTATTCCTTTTCGGGCAAAATTAATTCCAGAACAGCAGTTCACTTGGTTTTGCTAAGATAACAAATTGCCAATAAAATCTACAACTTAATTGATATTCCCTATTTTCATTACTTTGAGGCTTTATCTTCTACTTTCTGGAAAGAACTCCATCTCTCCAGAGTTCCATCTTGCCAGTTTAATAATCCGCCTTAGAAAACTTTCCTCATCTATATCTTTCCATCTTCTTGAGTGGTATTTGTTTTCCTCCCGAGCAAAATCACTCTCCCTTGCTTTACTGTGCTTCATTCAATGAACAATTATTTTTTCAGAGGCTACCATGCACCAGGCACTGGTGACAAAGATGAGAAGACAGTTCCTGCTTTAAAGAGGCTCATTACAGGCTCATCTCATTAAATTGCACTTTGCTGTATTGCACTTTGTGAAAACTGCATTGTTTACAAACTGAAGGTTTGTGGCCCTCCTGTGTTGAGCATGTCTATGGACGACATTTTTCCAGCAGCATGTGCTCACTTTGGGTCTGTGTCTCGTTTTGAAAATTCCCTCAATATTTCAAATTTGTCATTATTTTTATATCTATTATGGTGAATCGTGATCGGTAATCTTTGATGTTACTACTGAAATTGTTTTGGGGTGCAACCAACCACACCCACATAAGATGGCAAACTTAATTGATCAATGTCATATGTGTTCTGACTGCTCCACCGACCAGCTGTTCCCCCATCTCTTTCCCTCTCCTCTGGCCTTCCTGTTCTGAGACACAACAATATTAAAATCAGGGTAATTCATAACCCTACAATGGCCTCTAAGTGTTCAAGGGAAGAAAGAGCCATACCTCTCTCACTTTACATCAGAAGCTATTAATGATTGAGCTTAGTGAGGAAAGCATGTTGAAAGATGAGACAGACTGAAAGCTAGGCCTCTTGTGCCAAACAGTGAAGTTGTGAATGCAAAGGAAAAGTTAAATGAAGGAAATTAAAAGTACTACCCTGCGAGCACACAAATGATAAGAAAGTAAAACAGCCTTATTGCCGATATGGAGAAAGTTTGAATGCTCTGAACAGGAGATCAAACTAGCCACAACATTTCTTTAAGCCAAAGCCTAATCCAGAGCAAAACCTTAACTCCCTTCAATTCTGTGAAGGCTAAAAGAGATGAGGAAGCTGCAGAAGAAAAGTTGGAAGCTAGTAGAGGTTGGTTCAAGAAGCTTAAGGAAACAAGCCATATCCATAACATTAAGGTGCAAGGTGAAGCAGCAAGCGTTGATGCAGAAGCTGCAGCCAAGTTTTCCAGATTAAGCTAAGATCATGGATGAAGGTGGCTACAACGAACAACAGATTTTCAACATAGATGAAACAGCCTTCTATTTAAAGATGACACTATCTAGGACCTTCATAGCTCTAGAGGAGAAATCAATGACTGCCTTCAAAGCTTCAATGGACAGGCTGACTCTCTTAGTAGGGCCTAATGCAGCTGGTGACTAAGTTGAAGCCAATGCTCATCTACCACTCTGAAATCACAGGGCCCTTAAGAATTATGTGAAATCAGGCCAGGCGCGTTGGCTCATGCCTGTAATCCCAGCACTTTGGGAGGCTGAGGCAGGTGGATCATGAGGTCAGGAGTTGGAGACCAGCCTGACCAACATGGTGAAACCCCATCTCTACTAAAAATACAAAAATGAGCCGGGCGTGGTAGCGGACGCCTGTAATCCCAGCTACTCAGGAGGCTGAGACAGGAGAATTGCTTGAACCTGGGAGGCGGAGGTTGCAGTGAGCCAAGATCGCGCCACTGCACTCCACCCTGGGTGACAGAGCAACACTCCGTCTTGGAAGAAAAAACAAAAAAAAAAGGAATTAAGTGAAATCTACTCTGCCTGTGCTCTATAAATGGAAAAATAAAGTTTGGATGACAGTGTATCTGTTTACAGCATGGTTTACTGAATATTTCAAGCCCACTGTTAAGACCTACTGTTCAAAAAAAGTTTCCTTTCAAAATATAACTGCTCACTGACAATGCACCTTGTCACCAAAAAGCTTGGATGGAGAAGTACAAAGAGATTCAGGTTTTCATGCCCGCTTACACAACATCCATTCTGTAGCCCAAGAATTAAGAAAAAATTTTGACTTTCAAGTCTTATTAGTTGAGAAATATTTTGTAAGGCAATAGCTTGCCATAGACAGTGATTCCTCTGATGGATCTGGGCAAAGTAAACAGAAAATCTCTGGAAGTCAGGTGCAGTGGCTCATGCCTGTAATCTCAGCATTTTGGGAGGCCGAGGCAGGTGGATCATGAGGTCAGGAGCTTGAGACCAGCCTGGCCAACATGGTGAAACCCTGTCTCTACTAAAAATACAAAAATTAGTCAGGCGTAGTGGCACACGCCTGTAATCCCAGCTACTCAGGAAGCTGAGGCAGAAGAATCGCTTGAAACCAGGAGGCGGAGGTTGCAGTGAGCCTAGATCACACCACTGCACTCCAGCCCAGACAACAGAGCGAGACTCTGTGTCAAAAAAAAAAAAAAAAAATCTCTGGAAATGACTATCGATGCCATTAAGAACAGTTGTGATTGATAGGAGGTCGTCAAAATATCAACATTACCAGGAGTTTGGAAGAAGTTGATTCCAACCCTCATGGGTGACTGTCAGGGGTTCAAGACTTCCGTGGAGGATGTAACTGCAGATGTAGTGGAAACAGCAAGAAAACTGAAATCACAAGTGCAGCGTGAAGATGTGGCTGAATTGCTGCAATTTCATGATCAAACTTTAATGGACAGGGAGTTGCTACTTATGGATGAGCAAAGTAAGTGGTTTCATGAGATAGTATCACATTCTAGAGAAATCTTTCACAAAAGGAAGAGTCAACTGAGTGGCAGTCTTCATTGTTGTCTCATTTTAAGAAATTGCCACAGCCACCCCAATCTTCAGCAACCACCATGCTGAGCAGCCGTGAACATCGAGGCAAGACCCTCCACCAACAAAAGGATTATTACTGGCTGAAGGCTCCGGTGATTGTTAGCTTTTTTAGCGATAAAGTATTTTAAATTAAGGTATGTACATTGTTTTTTAAGACATGATGCTGTTGCACACTTACTAGACTACATTATAAACATAACTTATATGTACTAGAAAGCTGAAACATTTGTGTGACTTACTTTATTGTGATATTTGCTTTATTGAAGTGTTCTGGAACTGAACCTGCAAAATCTCCAAGGTATGTCTGTATTTAGTCTTGACGGTCATGAGCATAAACAATTGTAAACGTTGCAAGTACTTTCATCAAATGCATGGAAGCTTATCCTTAGTGTTTGGACTTCTCTGCAGATAATTTGTTTTAACTGCTACCTCCTCTCCTTTAAGACCAGTTTCCTTTGAACCCAGGGTGTCCTTCTGGTATCTTATCTACGTCACCTCAAACTCCTATGAAAGCTTTTTAGTTTTTTTATGTTTCTTGTTCCCGAAATATCTGCATAAAGGGTTGGTTGCCTTACTGTCCATGGGATCTCCTGTACGTCAATCATTTGCTTGTTGGTTTTTGGTACTTTCTCTGCCTTTTCTCTGCTCAGCTGTTTATTACAGTACATTTTCCTGCTCCCTTACCAATTGGCTTCCAAGTAAGTTTGGCCAATAGGAGTCACTGGCAGAAGACTAGAGGGCAGGCGGAAAGGAGAAGCCGGGCCTACTTCCTTTTTCATTCTACCTCCAGCAATAGGTCTGGCTAACTGTGTCTCCTTCCTGGCTCCAGTTCCCTCGGAGCCCCTCCCTCATTGGTCCCAGCTGGCCAACGGTTCCAACTCCACCTTGATGCCCATGACATCTGGGGCTCTGGTGATACCATATCTTGTCATTGTCCCTCAGACCTAGGTGTAACAGAAACTTCATGCTGTGTGTGTGGCTTCTTAGCACTTCCATTCTTGAGTAACCAATTTCCTGCATTAAATTCCCTTTGTTTGAAATAACTAGAGGGTTTATGTTTTCTGACTAGGCAGACCCTGATTGACACATCTTCCAAATCAAAAACCTTAGTATAAAAACCTTCAACACACCATATAAGGCTTTTCACAGTTTTAGCCCTCCTCATCTCTACAGCCATTCTGTGATACCTCCACTACCATAGACTAGTACCACCATCATTTATTAGATATTAATGCTCTTTTTTGAGACAGAGTCTCACTCTGTTGCCCAGGCTGAAGTGCAGTGGCGCGATCTTGGCTCACTGCAACCCGCGCCTCCCAGTTTCAAGCAATTCTCCTGCCTCAGCTTCCCGAGTATCTGGTACTACAGGCACACGCCGCCACTTCCAGCTTTTTCTTATTTTTATTTTAGTAGAGATGGGGTTTCGACTGTGTTGCCCAGGCTGGTCTCGAACTCCTGACCTCAGGTGATCTACCTGCCTTGGCCTCCCAAAGTGTAGTCTTTTTTATCCTGAATGATATATTATTTTAGAATTGGGGGAGGGCAAACAACACAGTAGAAAATGTATTATTCTAATTTGCATGTCAAATTAAAGTAAGTGTATGCTTTCCAAAAGTTAGGATAAATTGTGATCAGGTGATCTTTAGCACCTTGGTTAAGAAGTAAAATACTTCAGAAACATTAAGTGGTTCCTTGAGTGTCAAATGTGAAGACCTAAACCTGGGTGTCTCTCACTATCTGAATTCTTGGTATCTCAATTCAGGAACCCTATAGATTATTAAATAAGGAGAGACACTGGTATATGATAATAATAACTAATAATAATAATGCACATCACTATTAATAGCAATTATAATTCCTTGAGCAGTTACTACATCAGACATTCTATCATCTTACATATGTCATCTCTAATCCTCACAACACAAGATAAGTCTCATCATAACTACTTAATACATCCCATAACTGAGGTTCAAAATTATTCGTGGCTTCCTTTCTGACCACAGAGAACTGGTGACAGAATCAGAATTTAAATCCAGCCTCAAAGTCAATGAACAATTTTGTTGCTACAAAACATTGCCTCCAAACCTAAACTCATAAAGTGACAATAGGAAAGTCACAGTATAATCAATTAGTTCCCCCACTGAATGCACCCCATAAAGAGTGCACATATCATAGTTTATATTCTAGATAAAAACAAACCTGTATTTTAAATTTATCACATTATATACATTATATTTAATTATAGGGGGCGGGAGAGACATTAAACTAGGCAGCAGTGGCTCTGCCGCTTAATCTCTGGTTCCTTCCTGTAACACAATGATTTCTATGCTTTGTCTTCCAAAATAATTGCTAAGGAGAGCTACCAAGTAGGAAAGAAGATAGATCCGTCCTCTGCCTGAACTTGACTCAACTGGCAAAACATTAAACCGCATCAATAACATTTTCAGGTGTTCCTGTTTGGTTAATTATCCTCCCCCGACCTGAGTCACTTGATTTGAGTTTACATTTATACTTTCAAAAATTAAGTGCTCTAGAACAGTGCTACTCAAAATATGGTCTTTCACAAGCATGGATATGGACAATGTATTCAGTAACTTCTATAGCAATTTGACATTGCCATGACATCCAAATTCATGATCAATGAATTCATCTCATGGAGCAGGGTACAGATGAGGTCGAGTGTTGTTGAATTTGACTGTTGAGTTACATGTGATGTGAATGCATACTTGTCAGTTTCATTAGAACCACCTAAAAATCTGTGATGTGTAGTATGTTAAAAACCACCACCGCGGCTGGGCGTGGTGAGTCACGCCTGTAATCCCAGCAGTTTGGGAGGCGTAGGCTGGCGGATCATGAGGTCAAGAGATTAAGACCATCCTAGCCAACATGGTGAAGCCCCGTCTCTACTAAAAATGCAAAAATTAGCTGGGTGTGGTGGTGCGCACCTGTAATTCCAGCTACTTGGGAGGCTGAGGCAGGAAAATTGCTTGAACCCGGGAGGCAGAGGTTGCAGTGAGCTAAAATCACACCACTGCACTCCAGCCTGGCGACAGAATGAGACTCTGTCTCAAAAAAAAAAAAAAAAAACAAAAAAAACCCACCACCAACAAAAACCCGGCCCTTCACCAGTTTGAGAAGCACTGCTCTTAAGTGATAGCTTCTTTTTTTTTTCTAAGACAGGGTCTTGCTATATTGCCCAGGCTGGACTCGAATTCCTGGGGCTCAAGGGATCCTCCTGCCTCAGCCTCTGGAAGCGCTGGGACTACAGGTGCGTGCCACCATGCCTGGCCTTAAAGTGATAGCCTCTTTACAGACCAAGAAAGTAAAATATAAAAACAATCACTTTCTTACCAAAATTAATGCTTGGTAAAGATATCTGTATGTAAATATATCAATATAAGCAACATTTGTCTCCGTTATATAAGCTTCTATTTATGAGGGGGTGTAATGACTTTCCTGGAGTTATGCAAGCGATGAACACTTTGTGGAATAGCAAATTTTGAAACATTCTCACAGAATATCACCAATTCATAAATAAGCTAATGATTCATCCACTGTGTCATAAGAGAGACTTTCAGAATATTTTTAGGTCATTTTATTACTACCGTAGAGGGTACAGACTTTAAAAACTCTCTATTTTATGTGAGTGCTCTGACTGTTCTGAATCTCTTTCCAGCAAAATTGCAGCTCCCAAGAGACATACAGAGGTAATCAGACTTGTGGGCTTAAAAAAGAAATATTGGAAATGTCTGAATAAGAGCAGACACGTTTTTAGATGCCTTTACTCTGTGTGCAAAAATCATCTTCTGCAGATCCAGCTACATAAAATTGCACACATCCAGCACTTTTCTTCTAGCTGCAGGTGTAACCTTAATGTTCCTCTTATTTAGATCAGTAAACTACAATTTGGCAGCTCTTTTAAAACTGTAAACCAGTCAAAGTCTAAGGAACAATTCTTTTTGAGTTTCCTTCTGAAATAAACTTTGAGAGATGCAATTCAGAAATATCTATTTATTTATGTTCTTCAATTAGAAACTTTAAATCAAGTTATCTGAACAAGAAAAAATATTATAATATTTAGAACAGTCCATTAAAATGCCATAAATTTTGATTTGGAAATTACATTTCTATTTTACGAATGGGGAAAGTCAATGGATCCTAATCAAAGTTAAAAGAGCAGATTATTTTTCTTTTTTCTTTTATAAGCTGAATAGTAGAGTAAAGGAAGAACATTTATAACAGCCTTAATAACAAATTTGAGTAAATCTCCTGTGCTAATTTTGTCAGCTAGGGAATAAAGAATGTCATATGGATTCCAGTTTAATTATGCTGATAAAGCAGTTTTATAAATCATGCTAAGAGTAATGGATGTTCCTTTGAGAACAGAGAACTCGGAGTTTGTAAAATGTGTGTTCTGGACTTGATTCCTTACCTTCTACCATATGTGAGTACAAATCAAGTCAAGTCTTGAGCCTCAGTCTGCTCAAGTCCAAATGGAAAGAAGGGAAAAGTTGCCCCATCCACCGATATGGTAGCATTATTTCCCAAATCAAAAACTGGAAGGATACTCAAAGGGATGACAGGACAAAAAATCTGAAACTGAAATTGATAGAAAATCCAGGTCATATGCCAGCTAATCTATAGCTGTGTGAGGATTAAATATGGTTATTTCTGAAAACTCTTCGCCATTGTAAAGTGCTACACAAATAAAGTACAATTATTACAAATATGATTATAGGCCAGGAGCGGTGGCTCACGCCTGTAATCTCAGCACTTTGGGAGGCCGAGGCAGGTGGATCATGAGGTCAAGAGATCGAGACCATCCTGGCCAACATGGTGAAACCCCGTCTCTACCAAAAATACAAAAATTAGCTGGGCATGGTGGCGGGAGGCTGCTGAGGCAGGAGACTCGCTTGAACGCGGGAGGTGGAGGTTGCAGTGAGATGAGATCGTGCAACTGCACTCCAGCCTGGCGACAGAGTGAGACTCCATCTCAAAAAAAATTTTTAATTAATAAATATGATTATCCTATTATTCATATCCTTTAGGTTGGTGGTGACAAAGAGGAACTGGGGGTTTAGGGCTGACAACATTCCTACAACCAAGCTTTACTCTAGCCAAGAGTTAAAACAAAACCAGTCATTTAATGATGAAAGATCACTGGCCAACATGACATATAAGAAAATGAAGACCAATAGAAAGCAAGGGACTTGCCAGAGGTCACACCAAAGCTGGCATCTGAATCTAGATATCCTTTCCAGTTCAAAGCGTTATGGCAGTAAAAAGTCAAAAGGCAGAGGTTTTAACACTGAGCAATATGTGAAGGAACCAGAAGCAAGAGCCAAGGAAAGCTAAATATCGAGTAGCTTAGTGGAGAACAGTTTAGTTCACAAAATATGCCGAGAAAAGCATTAGGACAAGCTCCTAATGCGAAAGGAAGGAATTCATAGTCATTCAGAATCCTGCAGTTTCTAACCCAAGAGCACCCTCAGGAGGGAATACTTAATGGAATGTAGAAAGCCTATCAAAAGAGGAGAATGAACAAATAACTACGATATCCCTTCCTCTTGGGCAAGCTGCGGAAAGAGGTACAAGGATTTTGATAGCGGTGTTTTTAACTCTCTTGCAAATTGCTGATTTACAATGATATTGATGTATCTTTAAAAAGCTTTTAGCCCCATTGACTTAACTAGGACTTAACTAGTTCTCCTAACTAGAACTGCTGAAGAATCACACTCCTAACCTCGGGCCCAGCAGACCCTAAAATTAAACCCTCATTTTAACATTCTGAAGCTCTCTGCAAACCACAGACATGAAGCTAAGGGCCATGTGCTGATAGAATGCCTTCAAATCTTATGGTTTTTAAAGACCACTTTTCCTAAGAACTCCAAAAACACTCAGAAGTCCATTTTCGAAAATTGAGAGCTTTTGCATCATTCAGGTGAGCATCATGCTGGATAGTAGGATCCAAAAATTGGGCAACAGATTAAAAAGGGCTAGATCCTTCTGAAGATTGCTATAACTTAAGAAAAGGAGAACCAGTACCCCTTGAGAAAAAACTTGTGGTTAAAAGGGCTTCAATGAAGGAAAAGGAAATTGGAATAAGTAACATCAGAACATATGGTGCATCTAGATTTTAATAAACTGCTTGAAATAAAATCAGCTTTCTGAAGTGCAGTGATTCTCTCTTCACATTATCCTATTTTTACCTACATGTCTCCTTCATAAACTGGTCTTCTTGTACTATACTGACAGTATCACAAATGCAAAACAACTCACATTGTAATTTAAAAAGGAACCATTGGGGAGCCACATATTTTATTGTATTTATAATTAAGAGACCTCCCAATAAGACAGGCTAAGAAATAATGTTTTTAAACAGGGTCTCATTCTGTTGCCCAGGCTGGAGTGCAGTGATGTAACCTCGGCTCACTGCAGTCTCGACCTCCCGGGCTCAGCCTCCTGAGTATCTGGGACTACAGGCACATGCCACCATGCTCAGCTAATTTTTGTATTTTTTGTAGAGATGGGGAGACGGGGTTTCACCATGTTGCCCAGGCTGGACTTGAACTCCTGAGCTCAAGTGATCTGCTCGCCTCGGCCTCCAAAAGTGCTGGGATTACAAATGTGAGCCACTGTGCCCAGCCTAAATTCTACTCTGTTGATCAGTATATCTGTCCATATGTAAATACTCTCTTGATTACTTAAGTTTGTAGTAAGATTTGAAATTGGAAATTGTGAGGCCAGGTGCAGTGGCTCATCCTTGGAATCTCAGAGCTGTGGGAGGCCAAGGTGGGAGGATCGCTTGAGCCCAAGAGTTTGAGACCAGCCTGGACAACACGGTGAGACTCCCATCTCTACAAAAATTTTAAAAAACGATTAGCCAGGCACGGTGGCACACGGCTATAGTCCCAGCTACTTGGAAGGCTGAGGTGGGAGGGTCACTCGAGCCTGGGTGTTCAAAGCTGCAGTGAGCCATGATCAGGCCACTGCACTCCAGTCTATGTGACAGAGCAAGATGCTGTCAAAAAAAAAAAAAAAAAAAAAAAACAATAAAAGTATCTTTAAGCAGCATATATTATGTGTGTGGGGGCACGGTGAGCTTTTTAAAAAATATTTTCTTAAAATTTCAGTAATGAACTTATGGACCTAGACATAAATTGTGCGAAAAGCACAGGCTTTTAACCACATAACTGCACTTCATGTAAATCAATATTATATTAGTATTTCAAAATAAATTCCAGAGCATATTACTATCTAACATCTACCGATTTTGTAAATGCTTTCTGGAGCCTTGAAGAGCTCAGGGTTTTAAATCACCAAGCTAACCTATTGGAACAGTCTTTCCATTACATTTGTAAAAATGCTAATAGAAATCTAAAATTCACCTCATGAATCAAACATATTATTACTTCTAGGGAGTGACGAAGAATGTGCCCTCTCAATAACAAATGAATGACCCAGAGGAGCCTGATGGGAAATATCTCGAGAGCCTCTCTATTTGACAACAGCTTGCCTCACTCAGCCTGTAAGACATGGATGGATGGCATGATCTTCTCCTGTTGTTTGTTTTCTCAGAATGTACATTTTAAACCATAGGAAAGATTACATTTTTAGAAACCCACTTGTCTGCAGAGTTAGCCGAAAGGTACCTCTTGAAAAATAATGATCACAGCTAGTTTAGAAACAGCCTGCCCCACCCTCAGCCCAAAGTAAAAGAAAAACAAAATTCTTAGACACTTGTCCAATATCTTCACTTTTTTTTTTTTTTTTTTTGAGATGGAGTTTCACTCTCGTTGCCCAGGAGGGAGTGCAACAGCACGATCTCAGCTCATTGCAACCTCCACCTCCTGGGTTCAAGCGATTCTCCAGCCTCGGCCTCTTGAGTAGCTGGGATTACAGGCATGTGCCACCATGCCTGGCTAATTTTTTGTTTTTTTTTTAAGTAAAGATGGGGTTTCACCATGTTAGCCAGGAAGGTCTTGATCTCTTGACTCAGGTGATCCGCCCTCCTCGACCTCCCAAAGTGCTGGGATTACAGGTGTGAGCCACCGCGCCCTGCCCCAATATCCTCACATTTTAAAGATAAAGCACCAAGGTCTACAAAAAATAGACATGAGACACTTGGTCTCTTATATCCCACTTACTCCACTACTATTCTCTACTACCATTCTATGACTATTGGGGGTAGTCACAGACAAATGCTGAAAGAAAACTGATTTCCAGGTGCTTTTAGTGATTTATTCCCTGTGAAAATCCAAGACAATGCTTTTGTCAAACCATTAATGTGACGTAAAAAATTTTCTGGGGACTCAAATTCCTAATGACTGTTCAGTCATCATAGTGAACCTTTAAATTATTTCTTTGCTATGTCTTGCTTTGTTTGTGTAGGACTCTGGCAATATTTTCTCTCCATTTTTTGTGTGGGTACACAGCCGAAAAATGAGGGAAACACAGTATTTCTAACACTTGATGGAAACCTCCTCTGCAAAGCCATTTTAGATCTGTTGGAAATAATCTAAAATTAATTATCTTATATTGTTTTTTATCTATTTTTTTAATCAAAAAAGTTCTATTTTCTCTACCACTAAAATGTCTACATCTGCATTTTTCACAACTGGACATACAGACTAAAAATACACGAGATGATCTTTTTGAGTTTAAGGTTACCTGACAAAGTCCATGAGAATCAGGGTCCTTAAGTATAAATTATCGACATGTGTGTGTGTGTGTGTGTGTGTGTGTGTGTGTGTGTGTGTGGCTACTGCTGCTTTTCTGTCATAAGTTCTCATTAGTTAATGAATTGTAGCTATAGAGACACTAAGTAAGAAATGGAATGGGGGTACTGACGAAGAAACTTTTTTACCAAACATCTAATTGTAAATAATATAAATTCATTGTAGAAAATCAGTGGAAAAGGAATGAAAAAGAAAACCACCTAGAATGTATTAGAGAGCTCCAATGGTAATATCTCAAGCAATATTATAGCTTTTCATCAGTAAATACTTGCTACTTTTTCAGTTATAACAAAATGTTTTCACCTTCTAATCCTATTATGATCAAACCCTGGGTGCAGGGGAACACCTGAACGCTTTTGAGGGCAAGGCAGGTAACATAAACATGTGTTGAACAGGCTGCTTGGGAACTTTGGCAGATTAGAGAATGGAAATCTCCTTAGAAGTGGGCGTCTCTAGGAATGTGTAACCTACCATGCATACTGTGAACCACTGTAGCTTCCACAGTAGAGTATGTCTGGAGTGGGGGTACAGAGGGAAAAAGCAACATCTTGATATTTTCAGCACCTCACCAGAGACATGAGATTCAGGTTCAATTAGGAGAGGGGGCTAGATGTGGTCTTAAACATTTGACATGCCAGACCACAACACCATTTCTGCTTTCAAGATACCTTTCATGAACTGACTGTAGTTGAAGGCTTCCGACCATTTCATCCAGCTCAAAGAGCAATTTGGACCTAAAGGGATACCTCTTGAAGAAGAAAAATATAAACTAATAAGTAAAAACTAAGAATCAATGAAAAGTTTCTTTTCAGTATTTTCTGCTTATGTTTCGACTTTGAAATACTATAATTCTGGAGAGGGGGAAAGGCAGTGCTGGTAGTTAATCTTATATGGGATCTCAAGGATGTAGGCAGGCTGGACGTGGTGGCTTACGCCTATAATCCTAACAATTTGGGAGGCCAAGGTGGGAGGATCACCTGAGGTCAGGAGTTCGAGACCAGCCTAGCCAACATGGCAAAACCCCATCCCTAGTAAAAATACAGAAATTAGCTGGGCACGGTGGCGGGTGCCTAGTAATCCCAGCTACTTGGGAGGCCGAAGCAGGAGAATCGCTTCATCCCGGGGAGGCGGAGGTTGCCATGAGCCAAGATCATGCCACTGCATTCCAGCCTGGGTGACAGAGTGAGACTCTGTCTCAAAAAACAAACAAACAAAAAAGGATGTAGCCATATAACCATCATTCTATATGTGCCAGGCAACAGTGAAAGGAGTGCCCATCGTTTAGGAACCCACCATACCATTTCCAGAAATACCACTCAAATAACTTACTATTCATAGGTAAAACTATCAGTTCCTATATACGTGTAGCAGGTATGTAGTAACCAACATAAATATACTTTACCTAGTAAATAAAATCAATGAGAACAGTGAAAGTACTAACAGAAAACTGAGGACAAATCCAGGTGTAGCCCCACATAACTGTGTAGCCCTGATCAATTCCTCCCTGAGCCTGGCTTCGCTGTCCTGTGAAATGTGGATGTTGATACCATCCACCATGCAGGTTGGTTGCTGGCACGTTCCATGTGGAAAACATACAATAGGCCCGCGATAAATGGGAGATATTATTTGATGAATCGCCACTTGGATAAAAGCCCCAACGAATGTTTGAATTGTTACAAAACTATTGGAAATATTAACTCTGAAAGGTGAAAAGCAAATTTCGACACTTAGTTCACTTGCAAATGGTTTGTTATTGGGCTAGCAAGAAACAGAATTTCAAAGGGGGCTGGAATTGATCACACACGATGACTTCCTTTTATTATATAAAAATTATACCTGAAAGTTGATTTTATAAAAGAGAAAGTTTGCAATAAATGAGTTCTAAAATCCCCTGCAACTGTAAAATTCTGTTATCATTCAAAATTGAGTGATGTCACAAGCCCAGTGTCACAAGTCATGAGAGATTATCAGTTTTATCACCACATCTACACTATGGAGAAAATTTTAGAAATATAATGACTAAATGTATATTTTATTTGTATTAAAGGAGCAAACATGTATTCATTGATAGTCCATAATTAGCTTTTCATCAAACATGTTTGCAATTTCTCATTACAGAGTAATTGAAAGTGGTAGAGAATACAACAAAATGGAAATATGGCCATGGTAATACATTACTTTTCAGTGAAAAAAAAAAAGCAAGTTATAAGACAGAATGATTCAACTTCTATAAAAATATATGTATAGAAAGACATTTTTGAAGATCCTAGATTATTAAACAGCAGCTAACTCTAAGAAGTGGGGTTATGAATGATTTGTCTCTTCTTTATTGTTAGGTTAGCCTGTCTATATTTTTAAACTTAAAAAATATGAATAGGTATTAATTCTATAATAATAATGATTTTAAAATAAGAGTGAATTAAAATATTACAACTAGAAATTACTGTAATTAGAGTAGGAAACGTTGGAAGTGGGCTAAATCTGTGTAAACCACAGGTTATGATCAGGAGGCCCACAGACAAATTTAAATTAGCTCTTTGTGGACAGATTTCTAGTTTTTCTCTTGTACAATCAGGGGTCCTGGGAGTACTGGGATAGAAAGACCAGCTTGCCCAGGACAGCTGCTGCCCACTTCAGATGAAGCCTTTTCATTCTCTCATTTGCCAAAAGATAAGCATTCACGTTTTCCACCTGTGGTATAAACAGTCCACAATTGTAAGCCAGAAACATTCTGTAGGGGCTGGAAATGTAGCACTTGAAAATTAGCTGGTCCCAATTTTATTTAAAATTTTAAACGTTTACACACTTACAACCAGACTGAAATGACATAATATTACTCGAAATGTATTGGATCTCTCTGGCTAGTATAAGTGACTTTGTTTTTCCTTTTTCATGTTTTTTATTTACAATGTTCAGGTTTTCTAGAAGAAATTTAATCATTTATAATTAGAAAAATGTTTAATAAAACCATTTTTTGGCTAATATCTCTTCTCTAGTCCTTGGTGTCTCTATAGCTGCAATTCATTTTGTGAGAATCTGTGACACAAAAGCAGTAATAGCTACGTACCCCCTGACACAAACACACCCCACTTACATATACCTACACAGAATTTATGTTTAAGTACCCTGATTCCCACGGTGTTTATCACATAACCTTAAATCCAAAGATATCGCCTTATGTGTTTGTCTATCAACATGCCCATTCACAGAAATGCAGGCTTGAAAAAGTAGAAAAGACATGACGTTTTGATATTAAAAAAAATATATAAAAACACAGCCTGGGCAACATGGTGAGACCCAACTCTACAAAAATAAATAAAAATAAATTTTAAAAATGAGCTGGGTGTGGTAGTGCATTCCTGTAGTCCCAGCTACTCAGGAGGCTGAGGCAGAAGAACCGCATGAGCCCAGGGGTTCGACGCTGCAATAAGCTATAACCGCACCACTGCACTCCAGCCTGGGAGACAGAGCAAGACCCTGTCCCAAAACAAAACCCAAAACAAGCTGCAACTTAAGATAATTCATTTCAGAATATTCCCTGTAGATCTAAAACAACAAACCAGACATCTGGACATTTGTCCAGTGTAAAAAGACTGGTGTTTTCAAACCCTTATTTGTATGCTCTTGAATATAAAATTCAAGTTATGAGGGGAAAGAAAATACAACTGTCAGGCTCTTACGTAAACACAAAACAAGCCATACTAAAGAAATCATTTAAATGTTCACATTAATGACCCGCCAGGCCTTAGGAATTGTGAGCACCGGAAAGACGGCAGAAAATTCCTTTACACAACATCTGTGGTTTGGCAAAAGGGTTGTCTTGGTTTCACATGGAAGAAATCAATAAGCACCTGAAACAGTTTTCTATCTTAGTGGGAAGAAAAAAAAAAAAAAAAAAAACAGCCGTAAATTGCAACTGTTTTTCCATCATTTTAGGCACCAAAGAAAATGACAAAGACCTTTAGGCCCTCTCAGGTATACTGAATTTTTAGGAATCAATCAACTTCTAAAACTTGTTTTTAAGGAACCTCTGAAAAAAAGAAAGCTGATTGTCAATTTTGGATAGGAAGGTGCCACTGCGACCTTGAAACAATCCAGTGATGTATTTATATAGCAAGTAACTTTCACACTGCAAACTACTTTATCCTAAAAGTCACCTGTCATTTAACTTGGAGGAAACATGGCCATGTCCTTACCTAAAGACTGGTAGAGCTCTGTCATTTTGGGATGGTCCCAGCAAGTTGTTTGAGTCTCGTGGCTAAAACACAAAACATAAAGAAAGACTTTAGCATTTCCAATGAGTAGTCAAGAAAACAGGAAAAAAGGAAACAACAACAACGTGATTTGCTTTTGAACCATTCGGAATCTTTATTTCAAAGCACTTCCATAGTGTACTGAAGAAATGTTTATCTTACAAGCAGAAAGGCCCCTTTCTGCTTTGTTTCCAAAGGGAAAAGCAATATAAACATTATTCGGTTCCAGAATTTGTTTCTTCTTTGCACCCACAAATCGATTGTGCTTCAGTTATGATAAATTGACCTTGTTATGTGATCAATAATTGACTACCAGGATTTCTTCACCTATCCAATGTGGAACACTACAGAAAGGACACTGACAACTGATTATTATTCAACTCTGTCAAAGAGATACCGGACATTAGTTCAATAAACACAAATCATCTCACTTCTCATTTGCTTTCACTGCCCCTGACATTTTTCCATTACTCTTTCCTCTACATATCCAGATCTCATATCCATGATACCCGTATTTCATTTCAGCTTAAGGTATATCCAGTGCCTGACTTCCTTCTTCCCATTACTTTCAAGTGTTTTTTTCTTTAAACTCGGTACGCTATACACCACTACACCTCTCCCTATATTTACTCGGGCCTGAATGAAGCATTCACAGCTGTCTTCCATTTCTTGAAGTGTGGCTGCTGGCTATCAGCTCCTACCACAAAAAGAACAAAACACCTTTGTTCCTCATTCAATTACATGAATAAACCCTGGAGAAATAACTACATATACTTTTCCTTACTTTGACCCATCTACATAAATCACCATAGCGTCGTATTTCCAGTTTTCAGGGATTGCATGACAGCTTTGATACGGTAAAATGCAGTTTTGAATGATATTTGGGTACTCATATGCAGAGCCTATTCATAAACTTTTGGGGGGAAGGGGAGGGAAGGAAAAAAGAGAAATCGCCTAAATTGGGGCATTTCAAGAGGACCAGAAAGTACAGGGGGCCTCACACAGAAAGAGGAGTCTGGAGAGGCAACAATGTCAAATGGCCTTAGCCTCTGTTTTGAATTTTAGGGCTCTGCGCCCTACTGGCGGTGACATTTAAAGCAAGCCTGCTTACCTTGGAGGGTTAAAGGATTAGTTGACATAGGTAAGTGACCGGCACCATTTGGTGCTCAATATGTGGTCGCTTTTGGTATCATGTGCCCCTCAAATTGTCATCTATTAAAAGCAAATCTGTTATTAGTTGATTACAATATAGATGTGGATCCAACTGTAGTTGAGTCAATCAAGGCGAAGAAAGACCCTTCCTAGAGAGCAAAACCAACACACTACGTGTTATCACCTACGTTTAAAAACAGTAAGTTAAAACAACCATTTAAGTTGGTTTAAGAAATGGAATACAATCATAAACCTCATAAAGACATACGGAAATCACCCAAACTGTACAACTTCAAAGACCGTCCCTGTGATATTTACTAGTCAGTGATTGAACAGTGAGGGCTATTGAAATCAATTTGCAAGAAAATGTTCACTTGTGAAGTGCTGTTTCACTGTCTTCCAAATATGTTTATTTCTGTTTTACTTTTCCATAGAGACAACTCACATCTGAGGACTATAACAAGGGCCTATCAGTTGAGGGAATATAACAGAGTGACATTCAAGTCTTAAAGAGCAAGAAGAGCAGGAGATGTGGTCTCTATGCGTTAAGGGGTTTTAGGAAACCCCATGACCAAGCCGGTTTATGATCTGGAGAAGGGGTAGGCGGGACCGGCACTTTATATGCACAGCACAAGGAGGCTGCAGCTTGCAGCTTCATGGAAAAAGTGTTGCTTGTTCTCAGGCATTTCTCAGCTCGGAAAGTGAGTGTATACCAATTCCGTATATAAGTGCAGAGCAAGGAAAGGTTACCTTCTATTGAGACCACCCTGCATTCAGGCCTCCTCTATTTCCAAAGGTCATCCAGATGTGATATAAGCACCAGGGAGAAAGGAAGAGCGAAGAGAGGAAGCACACACATGTGTGCCCACATGTACAAGGGCTCACACAGGCCCTTACTAGTCACACTGTGTAACAACAATGTCCCATCTCCAGGATATTTGTAAGGACCGTAGCATCTTCCATAGGTCTGCAGAAAAACATTTAGCTGAGCTGATAAGCCTGATCAGACAGAGACAGGGAACCACCGTGAAAAGCCACCATCTGGAATGGACTTCAAATTAGAGGAACATAGGCAAGAAGTAAACTCGTACCAAACACAATTCTAAAAGGAAAGGGAAACTGTATACAATTTACAGGAGAATCTCACATAGAATGAATGAGGGCTTCGTGTAGCTCCCCATCTTCAAAAGAAATCTCATGACTGTTGGCATACATACATTCCTACCTTTTTAAAGTATTTTGAAGGTTAAAATTATGAAAAGGGTTTTAGAAATTATTATTTTTTAATCCACCAGTCCTCGGCAAAACTGAAAATCTCCTTTACTGGAAGAAGGAAGAAATTCTAAGCCCCCAATTCCATTGCCCATTTGTGAGTTAAGATACTAGTCCTTGATAGGTACTATTCTCCCAATTATCTGTGATTCTGGGGGACTTGAATAACATAGATAAATGAACTCCTCAAACAATTCCAGAAGCTAAACTTTTTCACCTTCAACACACAAACCTTTTATTTTTAAGCAATGCAAAAGAACTAGAAAAACAGATTTAGATTTCACCTTTGCAGTCTTAGTTTCACTTCAATTGCAAACCAGTTCTAAGCAAAAGAAGTGAGCACAAGTGGAAAGAAGAAAAGAATAAAGGGTGTGACTAATCCTTAAAATGAGAAAAATAGTCTTTTAATCATTTAATGCTAAAAATGCTTGGCAACGTAGCCGAAAAACCTTCAGATTTTTTGATAACTATATGATGAACGAAATATTCACTTCACGGCGTGTTATTTTCTACCTGTGATGAACCCAGAGCCCTACTGGGTCACATTTAACCCTCCAAAATAGATAGGAACTGTGAATATGGACTGGATGAAATAGTAAGCACAAATCTGCATAACTCATATCTATCTTGTACCCTGAAGGACAAACCAATTTTTGTCTGTGATCAATACCGATTTTACAGCTTCGTTTCTTCCTCTGTGCCTGCCTTCAAAAACAGTAGAGAATTCTCAATAACTCCATGAGAAGGGCCCACATTTACCTGGAATATGCAGACAATATAGAAAAACATGGTGTGCTAGGGAGGAGGGAGGGGAAGGGTGGGTGGCCACTGTTTTTGGCAATTGTCTCTTTTCTGCATTTCACTCTCCACATCGGAAATACACTCCCCACATACCATGAACAACCAAAAAGGAAATTCTGAAACCTGTTCACATGTTAATGGGTACATCTTTGTTTGGCCTTTCTGAGAACAATAATGTTCAACATAGACCACAAGTCTGTACGTACATTAACACAGAGATCAGCTTCATAAATAATCCTTAAAACGCTCTTTACATCTTTAAAAAATGTTATTGATTTTGGCCCTGCTGATTCCAAAGCCTGGCATCAGATATGCCTCTCCGAGCAGTATTTATATGAAGATTTCCCCGCTTCTTCTTCTTTGTACAAACCATGATCTCTCTTTTTCCCTTTTATTTGAGGCTGTGATAGGACCCTGATGCAAATTAAAATATAAAATCATTGACTATGACAAAAGACCCCGGCAACACCTACTTGTCAATAATAAGAAATTAAAGCATTACTCTACTGAGCACAAGGCTGACCTAATTTCCTACCATACAATTTAAATTTTCTCTCACCTTCTTTAGTTTCAAGTGGTGTGCAAGGTTATTATGACTGCCTCAGAGCTGTTCCTGCTGTCAGTGCTGGAATAATCACTTATCGGAGTTGCTTTTTTAGTTTCTTAAAAACAAACATTAAACACTTATAAAAAGTAACAAATATCTACTGCTGTGGCTGGGAAAATGGCAGTTGCCTAATGAAAATAAGATTTCTTCTGCCACCGTTGTTATTTGGTACTGAAAATATTCCCAACAGGCTTTTAAAAAACTATCTGTCCACTACTTCCCAGGGAGAAAACTAATCGCTATGCAGCAATATAAAAAGGTGGGCGTTCTCTTGCGATTTGCAGAGGATTAGAGTTTGGTTTCATATATAATCTGGAGCCCATTGATCCACACACACAAATGATTTCCCTTTAATCTGAGGATCAGACTCTTTTTCTAGAGGAACCTTGGCATTTGCATGCTGAATTGTTGAACTTGGCTTGCATTGCTGGAATACTGGCAGGGTGTGGATGGTAAAATATATTTTAAAGTTTCTGCTACCGTGGGGCAGGGGTTTGGAGGGATGGGCATCAATATAAGCATCAGAAATCCATTCTAGTTCCCATTTCTTGTTCCCTGGGATATTTACCATTTTATTCTGTTTGGCTAAAGCCAGGACAAAGATGATTGCCTCCGTGGCTGTTCCAGCTGTTACTTGTCCTCCGTTCTATTTGCTTTTCAAGGTTTAACTCCCACCCACCCTCAACTTTGGCCAAAGCAATTTCTTTTCAGGGTCGTGTCCAATCGGAGATCAAACAATGATGACTGAAACCAATTCCACGGTGTTCAAGGGTCAGAGACCTTTCATATAACCGTGTTGCTTCATTTGCTCCTCTCGCTTCTCCAACAGCAAATGTATCCTCCAAAGAGGGGCTTGAGTAAAAGGCAATAAAAAATCTAGGCAAAAAAAGAAAGGCTGATTGGGGGTGGGGGGGTGGTGGGTGACAAGGAGAGATGACAGGGATAAAGCAGAAGACCAAGAAGACTTTATTGCCCAAGGAAAAATGTAGATTTCACTTAAAGACGCCATTTAAAAGTTCACCACTTAAATCGGGTGGATTTTTTTCACGATGTAAAAACAGTTTATAATTAATATTATGCCTCCCTCAAGCAACTAAACCCCTTCAATTTAAAGCTTCAAACTTAACTTCAAATTTGACTAATATAAGCAAAGTGTTCTGCCCTTTTTATTGCCGTGCTCGGATTGGGAGTGACAAACTTTGCTTGAAGATGAGCACAGACACCTGGAGAAATGCGAGAGAACACCCAAGAAATGACTCCACACCCAATCCCAAAGGGCAAAAAAAAAAAAAAAAAAAAAAAGCCCAAATAAACAAAAATCCCCCCCCTGAAATCTTTGACTTCTGGGCTTTAGTTGTTTGTTCTTTCTTTCCTGATTTCTGCAGGTCTTGGGGCATGGAATGAGCACGGTAGAAAATGCAGCGAGGGAAATGTCAGTTGGAATCCTCGGAAGAAATCAGGCAGAAAGTTGACCTTTTGGCACTTGCAGTGCAATGGAAGGTAGAGCCGCGTGCGCCCCTTCCTTCTGCGAGTAAGAGCGACGATTTAGGAACAGCCAGCCTTGCTCATGTCCACACTGGCAGCCTGGAAAGGAGCGAAAAGCTCCCCCGGCCCCAATCCCCGCGTGAGGAACGCGTTATCCCCTCTGGGGACGGGGAGAAATCAGCTTTTTCTCTCCGAGCCCGTCCCAAAGCCGAGGGAAGAGGTTCCCCCACTAGCCCGGCGCCTGGGGAGAAACCCCGGGGGCGCACCTGCAGCCGCGCCGCGGGAACCCGCGGGAGAGGTTCCTAGACGCCCAGCCGCCCGGCGCCCCGGGTCCAGCCGCCGCGCCTGTCCAAGTTTTGACCGCCTCAGCTTGCCCCCTGCTCGCGCCACAAGTGCACGGATTGCGGCGATCAGACGGGGCCGGGGCCGCGATCCACTTACCCTTTGAGCTGTTCCCTCATGGCTGCAAGGGCTTTGCGGTCGAGGGTGGGTACGAGTGGAGGAGTGAGCTTCCCAGAGCCGCCGGGCTCCCCGAAAGTGGAGCGCCGCCGCCGCCGCCGCCCAAGCTCACAGCTGAAAGCACTGCGGAGGAGCCGGCGCGGGCGGGCCGGGGAGGGGGCGCTGCGGTCAGACGGGGCGGGGCCGTGTCGGGCTCCGCCCCCACCTAGGGACCTGGGAACCCGTACACCCAGAGACTGGGCAGGCAGTTGGGGCTTTCGAAGAGGAAAGGAAAAAGAAAAGAGAAAAAAAAGAAAGAAAGAAAGAAAGAGGTTGGGGATTTAAGGTAGACCCAGGAACCTGGAAGCCACACACTGCTCTGCTAACACCTCCTAAAAGCCTCTAGCAAGACTACTTGTTGCCTAAATAAATGACCCAGGTGCAAATGACCTCATCCCAGATAATTAAGAGTGTGGGCTTGGAGTTTTCTTTTTAAAAAATAAAAGAAAAAAATTATATACATAATTCTCACTCTCCCTTCCTCCTCAGTTGAAGATTAAAGTGGCCGGCGATAAGGACGTGAAATTGCCGTTAGGCTCATCCTGGGCTAAAAGGGATTGTTAAAAAGCCTTCGTATGTGGATTTGTGACATAGCAGCGGATCTCAAAATGTAGTCCCTGGGAACAGCAGTGTCAGTATCACCTGCGAACTTCTTAGAAATGAAAATTCCCTGGGCCCGGCCCAGACCTACTGAACCAGAAACTTTGAGCATACTAATGTTTGAGAATCACCGGTATGGACTCTCTAAATGAAGACAATACCGCCAGTGCTGTTGGATGGTTTGGTCCTTTCATATTCTTTTAGGAAGATCTAGAAGGAACTCGTTTCCAATAGAATATCTCATTGGAAAAGTTACAGGGCCTGAACAGTTCAAATAATTCTAATTTTAGAGTTTGCAATATGATGATAGAAGTTAACTACACACAATTATTTCAAGTTTGGAAATATTCAAAAGAAGAAGAAAGCCTTCATTAGCACGAGGATTTTCTGCAAACTTCACATAACACCTTAGATTAGCATCCAAAGAGCATCTTACGATAAACTGTTAGTGATATTTTCACCGTCCTTCTTTGTCCATTTATTTTGTTGGCTTGCTTTTCTTTTTATTTTCTTTCAAACATTTGCTTTCCATTCTCCTTTCTGATTGATTCATTCCACTTCGGTCTACAGTTTAAATGTGGTCCCCTTTTTAAAATTTATCTCTTAAGGGATGGGGGTTATCACTGTGTTGCCCAGGCTGGTCTCCCAACTCCTGGGCTCAAGCAATCCTCCCACTTCAGCCTCCAAGTGCCTGCGATGACAGGTGCATGCCACCATGTCTGGCTTCTTTTAAAATAATCCTTTTCTGCTCACCATTTTTCCCCCTAGAATGTTTTAGGTGGAAGGACACCCATTTTGCTTTATCTAACGCTACAGCATGGCAAAAGAGGCAAAAATAAAGTATGTGGACAAAAGCAAAAGGGAATGCCAGGATTCTTTATTACCTTCAACAAACCAAATATAAAGGTAAATGTTATCACTAAAGATATGTGCATGTAAGTATGATCGGTATTGCTATTTTTAAGCAAATATGGCACTTCTTCTGGCATTCTGGCTCATGCACTGAGATCACTTAGTGTTGCCCTTTAGCAATTTTTAGCTAGTGAGTTGTGGAGGCAGCTGCTGTTACGGTCTGAGGGGGGCACACTAAGATTTGCTTTGGCTGAAGTTGTCCCTTGGTCTAAGAGTATATTCTAGGTCTGCTCCTATCTTTGGGGAAGAGGGATTAGTGTCCTGTAATGAGGAAGTAGTGCCCTTTGCAGTAAATCAGAGACACCAATCTCTGTGTCAGTGTGGCAAATCACTTAACTACTGTTTATGTTTATTTCAACTAAAAGACGGAAGCCTCAGAGCATGGACATTTGTAAATATTACAAATCGATAAACTAGGGATTTGTAACACCTGGATAGTAAGACATTTGTCACTCTCTTCCTTTCCTGTTTTTTGCTTGTTTGTTTTATACTTTTAAATTACCTGCTCAAAATTCAGGAGTTCTGACATGCTTCTCTATAAATGCTTAAGTCTCTTTTCTCAGTGTCCAATTAGAAAACTACTAAGAATAATCTGTTGACAAGAAAAAAGAATGGAATAAGAAATCACTATTCAGACTTTTTTAAAAAAAATTGACAGATGGCAATCCTCAAAAATACATCTTTAAGTTCTTTTTTAGACTGGAGTTATAGGCACTTGAAGACTTGTTCCCAAATCTTGATGTCATATTATAATACCGAAAGTATCAAGAAATGACGCGGGCATCACAGAGACTGTTTTGTTGTCAATTGCAGTCAGATTATGAATTTTGCTTATCAGAGGAAAACATTTGGAAAAGAACATAACTGATATACCTTCGTGTCATATGTAAATTATGTAGTGATGCCATGTATGATAATATATTGTTTGTTTATAGTAGATGTTTCTTCTTCTCCTCCTTCTCATTATTATTATTATTATTACTGTTTTGATATGAACCACGGACCTGAAAAGAGCCTGCAGCTCTGCTACCAGAATAAACTTCAGCTAAAATTTTGACTTCAGAATCAGCCATGACCTACTTGTTCCCAGTGCCACTGTCTAGAATGGTGCAAGGATTGGAACTGGGGAGTCCAGCTCCAAGACTCATACGCTTAGCTATTCTGCTATGCTGCCATGAAGAGACATGGCTTCTTTTCCTGTGGGAAAGGTCTGTGTTTTTTCTAGTATACTCATAGACAATCTCACTGAAGGCTCAGAGCAGAGAAGAGTAAATTTGCTAGAAATAGAGATAAAGAAGAAATGAAATGGGATGAGGTCAAAGAAGGCGACCCAGTACATTTTCCTGTAGCCAAAACTCTGGTCTTTGAACCACTTAAACTTTGAGGGTATCTTTAGAGAATAAGGGCATCTCTGACCTAAGGGACTATGCAGGATACTTCCCCATTCTCCCCTCCATCTCTATTCTTTGTCCTTCTCCATTCTGCTCTGTGCCCCAGGAGGTTGCACCTCTGTGGGGACATCAATCAGGCTTTCCTGCTGTTTGGCTTCCTTTTGCTTTCAGCCAGTTGGGAGTCAGTGATGAAAGGCCTATAGAAGGAGAGGAAAGGACAGGAGGAGAGTGATGTTTGGGTATTTATTCTTCAGGTTCCCTCCTACTGATCTCTGGCCTGGCAGCTGCTGAGTTCCTTGACCTGCAGCCACAAGTCTTGTTGGCCAGTCCTTTCCTACAGCACCAGCATTCCACCAGTTACACAAACCATTCCTCCCTTCACCCCTTTGGGCAAAAGTTTACCATTCGGCCTAGAGCCCTGTAAATAGCCTTTTCATTATACTCTCTTCAAGTGCTCCGTTTGAATGTACCATCTTTTTCTCCCAGGACCCTGACCACACTAAGACCCATCCAGCCAAAGCCACCCTCTGGGGCAATAGACTGGATGCTGACTGGGGACTACTGATAGAGGAGAAAGTCAGATCCCCCCCACACTGGGGCTAAAAAGCAGACGAGACTCAGTCATTGGATAAATATTCATAGAAGCCTCCTCTGTAGGCCCACAAAGAGCTTCTGGCCTTTTGAGGGTAAAGGCAAATCAACAATTATGAATGGTGACAACAGCAGGTGTGAGGGTAAAAAGGATGCAACCAGCTTGTTCTTTACAAGAGTTTCAACGGTCTGCTTGATCTGTTGGAGAGAATGTCAAGATAAGGGTTAGAGAAATGGGCAAACTGGAAAGGGCTTAGTGTGACAACCTGGAGTTTGACTTGTATCCTGAAAGGTATGAGGGAGCTTTTTAAGGAAGAAAGAATTAAAGCATGAGTGTGGCTCTGTCAGGTTTGTCTTTTAGAAAAATCACTCAGGCAATGGTGTGGGGGCTTGATCAGAAGACAGAGTCTGGAATTCAGACATCAGGTACAAGGAGATTGCAGTATGAGGAGGATGTGAATTACAGCAGTGGCAGAGGAGGTGGAAAAATGATCCAATAAGGTTCCAACTACAGGAGTCTTGACTGACTGGATGTATGAATGGAAGAGAGGGAAGAAGTAAAGCAATAGTCCTCAAGCTTGGCCGCCCTTTGGAATCACTCAGGGATTGTTAATCAATTTAGATGTTTGGGTCTCACCACCCTGAGATTCTAATTTAATTGGCCTTGGACATTAGGATTTCTAAGACTCTCCAAGTGATTCTAATATGCAGTGAAGGTTAAGGACCACTGTCCTTGAGTGACAACCAAGATTGGATGAGTAGCATTCTCCGAGCTAGGAATTTCAGGAGGAGGGGGCAGAAGAGGGTTAGGAAGGAGATGATGAATCCAGTCTTGAACATAATGAATTGGAGGTGGTGATGTAAAAGTGCAGGTATCCAAGAGACAGTTGGACATCTGAGTCTTGAGCTCAGAGGGAAGATGTCTGAATTGGAGCTATGGATTTGCAGTGTACTGTTGGAAGGGTCTTGGGTTCGAATGAGCCCATCTAGTGGAGGGTGTGAAGGGCCAACAGCTGAAGCTAGGCTGTTCCTACCTTCCACAAACACATCTTTTTCCTTTCTGGGTTGCATGTGGTTTCAATGTTGGCCTGATGCTAGCTGTGTAAAAATGAGGAGTGGCATAGGAAAGGACAGAGACAAGGAATGGTTTGAACTGGGTACTTGCCTGGAGGGATGGTCCCGAGAGACTTCACCAACTCCTAGGGTTCAGCTTCTCTCTATCTATATTGCCTTGTGCTCCCTAAGTTTAAGTATAACCTGCATCACTTTATAAAAATTCGTTTAGAGTATAAGTATCACTTCAATTAAGTAGAATACATATTCTATAGTAAAATGTCAACATTTGGGTATACAATAAAGACATAAGAATTCCATGTTCCTCTTTGCATAGTACAAGTACTAACAATGAACAGTGATTCAGACATCTAACAAATGGGTTGGCGTATGGTGAATCATTGCTGGTTAGGGCAAATATTATAGCATACTAATTGAAATATATATAACAATCCCCCTGGATCAATCTGAAACCAACATCTTCTGGATGTAAGGCTATCCAGCCAGTTCACATTAACCAGCAAATGAAGAGGCCTCTACGTTCAGACACAGAGCACTTCACACCCACACAAAAGCCTATTTTTCCAGGCCCTGTCTCTTTAGGGAGGCAGAGTAAGCCAGGCTGAGGAAAGTTCTCTATGAGCCAGCTGCCATCTAAACCAGAGATTTCACCAGACAGGTTCCAGATAAAGTCGAGCTCTGCTTCACTCTCATGCAGTTTTCTTTTAATAAGATTTCTCAAAGCTTCACAGAGCCACCTATATCAAGCCGAACATCTGAAAAGATGTGAATTTTAGCATCTTCACTAAAATAAAGCCATACTTCATTAACCTCACAGGCTGACGGCTGCTTCATGGGAAAGAATTTGGAGTACCTATTAGCCTGCCAGCTACAGCGATAACCCATGTATATGACCCACACCACCTCCTGCTAAAAATGGATCACTGGTTAAGGTGGTTCAAGTATATCTGACTACAGCATTCCTAGTCTACCTTAACAACAGCTCACACTTGTAACTATTTGTCTGCCTTTCCCCACCGATTGTGCCAAATAAGAGGAATTTCAAAACTAGGCAGAAATTCTTACACTCTGCATAATCTCTCTTCCTCTTCAGCTACAAATAAGGCTTTGTATTCGATTAGACTCACAGCAGGTGAAAACCCCAATTAGTGAATTCATTCTGAGGCCTCTTTCTACCTTCCTCCCACAGAACACATTTTTGTAAAAAAAATCGGGGAAGTCTGGGTCTCTTCTCAAATCAGAAGTAAATTAACCCTTTGATCTACCCCATCAAACTATTTACTGCATGAAGACTTTTCACTGCAAAATGGGAGGATGTTGAAAGATTCCTCCTTCTTGACTCCATAAGGGAGGTTACAGAAAATTCTATTTTATCAGACTTTATTGTGTTCTTCAAATCCATAAATACTCTCAGATTTTCTGATCAATCTAGAAATTACAGTTTTTCTTTCTACCCGAAACTCACAATGCCAATATTATCTAACTAAAGATTCATGGACAGTCTACTACAAGAGAGAATTACTTTTTAGTTATGTTCTTATTTTGGTGTATTTGAGGTGAGAAAAATTTATTAAATTTTAGTTTAAACAGTATGCTTTGGCCTTAGGAAAGGCACAAAGTCTATATTTCATACTTTGTAAATATTTATTTGTCAAAGAAAATTCATCATTGGACAAGGATAGAGGTTTGGTTGAACATTAAAAAAATCAAGGCAGCTTTAGTTCTTAGAGTGATTTACTCATACTTTGTCAATTGCTTCTCTGGAAACAATTCACAACCTAGTTTTATTTATGAACGTATGATTAAAAAACAGCAGCTCTGTCTTTCTTAATTGTTTTAGTCCTGTCACTTTTCTTGAAACAAGTCGTAGGACTTATCCACAAGAAAATACTGAGCATATATCAAGTAGTAATGCAGCTTTTAGAAGTAGTCATCTGTTACTGTCAGAGGTTCATTTCATTTTGAGTCTTTTTAATTAAAATGCAAAGTTCACATACATGCCTGCCTAAATTACCCCTTTCTGAAATACTCAAATTTCATAAAAGAATGTTAAATGCTAATGTAACCATTGTTAATACTCTAGACTTGCTTCTTGAGATTTGGAAAAAAGTAAACAAAGGAATTACCAGTCAATTAAGCGAACAAGGAAGTCATCCTAAGTTGAAACAGATAAAGAAAATGTAATAATCAAATGCTACAAATGAAGACACCAGTGTTTTTTTTTTTTTCCTGAGATGAATATCTACAAGAATCACGCTTTATCAAAAGCAGCTTCCTTAATCTTCAGCAAGCGTAGCTGTGTATTATAGCAAAGGCATGAAGATAGAGGGGCAGAGTGTCCGGACCAATTCTACCCCTTAGAGGCGGGTCACTTAACCCTTTACAAGGAAGTCACTTAACCACTTGGAAGCTTTTGTTAACTTATCTATAGAATGTGGATAATACTGCCATATTGTGGGTCAAGATGACATAATGACTCTGACAGCAATTTGAAGGCTGGGGAATGCTGTGTTCGTGCAAAGCAGCCTGTCAGGCAGGTATGATTTCTAAAAAGAGAACTCAGTATGTTCAGGAATAGTTAGGTATACAGAACAAAATAAATTCACTTTAACATTCTGTTTTAGATTGTCGTGTGAGGGAAAATGAGAGGTCTGAGTTTAGTAAACTGCTCTTTTGTAAACTGCTCTTTAGCTTTTCTCTTTTTGCTTTTTACATTTAAGAAGGAAGCCAGTAGGAAAAGTAAGATTTTTTTTTTTTGCAAGATAAGGCACTACCTATAGCCTGAGATAGGCATAAAATTCACAGCATTTGCTATCATTAAGTGGGGTGAGATTAAAATACGAATAGTATTCACGCATGTTAAAAGGTATATCCATGTTCATATTGTCAGACAGCAGAAACCTGGAGTAGTCAGAGAGCAAGTGAATATCGATTTGGTGGCGGACAGTGAGGGAGAAATATCCCCTAGCTTGATGGAGAAAGTCTCCTGGTGGCAAGCCTTGAACAGCCAGCATGTGGTAGGAATTCCACACAAAGACAGGGATCCATAAAAGGGGAAATAAGATAAAATCCAGTTTAACCAATTAATGATCTACCAATGTCTGAATCTTGTATCCAGCTCTGGCTTACTTTTGTCAACGCATATTTTGAAGATGAAAGGAAAATACAGATGCAAGGAATTTTTATTTATCCACAAATTTCCAAGAAATGTTTTTTATGTGCTCTATCTAGACTAAGTTTCTCTATTAAATATTATCCTGTATTGAGTTCTTTAAATAGCTTCAAACATAGTGTATTTATGGAACACTTACATATGTATTTGCTTATCATTTAAACCCTTCTCATTTTTTCTTTATGGTTGGTAAAAACCGAGGAGCGTTTGGAGATTGACATGGAAATATATAAAAATTTCAACATTGTAATCCAGTTTTGTTTTTTTTTTTTACTAGTGGGATCCCAAGGAAATATGGCCTTTTCCTTAAGGAGCTTATGATCTAATGAGGGAAGACAGACCCATATATAGCTAACCACAATATCAGACAGATTATAATAATTACAGAAATAGAGAGAAAAAAAGCAGCAAAAAGGGAAAGGTGATTAGTTTGGCCTCTTGGGATTAGAGAATATGCACTTCAATTAAAAACTAAGTAGGCTTTAATCACCTAGTTAGTTCTTAAATCAGGTTTTGTGTGTGTGTGTGTGTGTGTGTGTGTGTACGTGTGTTTTCTTTTTGCTAGAATATGAAGAGTTGAAACAAGTTTCTTACACTGACTCTGTGAGCTAATCGCTCATATTATTTACTAAGGTACAGAGTTGTTATGTTAATATACAGCTGTGTTATGACATCAGTTTATGCTTTTCATGAATTCAAAAATGTATTTGGCCAATATTGGATTTGATATCTTGGGAAGACTAACTGGCAGAAAATACGACTTTCCCCATTAGGACATCAAATCACATTATTGAGTTAATATGAATAAGACCTTCACGTGGGAATTGAAGTCCTCACAGCTTGACCTACTCTCATCCCTTAGAAACAGGTCGACAAAGAATTGGAAGCCCCTCTGCATATGATGGATAGAGAAGAAAAAATTGGCACCACCTGTACTTTTGAATACCTTTCTTTTTTAAATAGAATTAAATTTGAGGTGGGAAGAAACAAGGGTGGAAAATAGGGTAGGGATCAGAATGGAAATGTATGCCAAGTAGATGATGACAACAGCCCAGTTAAGAGTGGATGAAAGTCTGAACTAAGAAGGGAGCACTGGGAATTTGTGGAGAGGCTGAATTCATGACAGGTTATAGAATAAAATCAATGCTACTTTTGAGCCAATTGAATGTGAGGGCTAGAGGAAAAGGAAAAGTGTAAGATTTTTGATAATGGCACTATTAGCTGTGCATTCATGGATTCATATTTGTGTATAAACTATGTACGTATTTATACCGTGCATTGTTCTGTAAAGGCTTTAGGGCAACTTATAACGATGTATAACTCTTAAAAATTAATAAAACCCAGCATTAAGGAAATATAAATAGCATAAAACTTTAAGAAGGGAGGAAAATTTAGAACACAGATTTGTTTTTTGTTTTGAGACGGAGTCTCACTCTGTCACCAGGCTGGAGAGCAGTGGCATGATCTCAGCTCACTGCAAACTCTGCCTCTCAGCTTCAAGCAATTCTCGTGCCTCAGCCTCCCAAGTAGCTGGGATTACAGGTGCCTGCCACCATGCCCGGCTAATTTTTTGTCTTTTTAGTAGAGACGGGGTTTCACCATGTTGGCCAGGCTGGTCTCGAACTCCTGACCTCTAGTGATCAGCCTGCCTTGGCCTCCCAAAGTGTAGGGATTACAGGTGTGAGCCACCGTGCCCAGCCAGAACACAGATTTGAAGATCACAGTGCTTGATGTGGTTATTACAATTTTGCTATGCATACCCACCAGGATGAGAAAGACAAACAATACAGTGTTAGAAATGATGTGGAGCAACTAGAACTCTCATGCTCTGTTAGTAGGAGTGCAAATTGGTACAACCACATTGGAAAACTGTTTGGAAGAATGTACAGAAGCTGAACACACACATACCCTATAACCCAGAAATTCTACCCCTTGATATAGTCCTCAAAGGAGTGCATGCATATATTCATCAAATGGCATGTCTTAGAATGTTTATAGCATCATTTTTTCCACTAAATGCCCATCAACAGTAGAGTATATAATATATTGCAGGATATTGACACAATGGGATATTACATAGCAATTAGAATGAACAATCCACCACTTCATACAACAGCATGGATGAATCCAGGTTTAAAGAAGTCAGACACAAAAGAGTACATGCTGTGCAATTTCATTTATATAAAGGACAAGAACAGGCCAGAATATTTCATGGTGTTCAAGATCAAGATTGTGGTTACCCTTGGAGGATAGGTAACTATCAGAAGGGCACACAAAGGGTCTTCTAAAGGCTGGTAACGTCCTGTTTCTTGATTTGGATCCTGGTTAAATGAGTGTGTTCAGATTGTGAAAATTCACTAAACTGTACATTTAAGTTTAAGCCATTTTTCTCTATTTTTTTTAAATTGACAAATAAGAATTGTATATCTTTATCATGTATAACATGTTTTGAAATATGTATACACTGTGGAATGGCTAAACCAAGCTAAGTAACATATGCATTACCTCATATACTTATCATTTCTTATGGTGATAATACTTAAATCTACTCTCTTAGCAATTTTCAAGAATATAATAGATTTTCATTACCTATAGTCACCATGGTGTACAATAGAGCTCTTGAACTTATTCCTTCTAACTGAAGTTTCGTATCCTTTAACCAGCATCTCCCTTATTTTCTATATGCCTAATATATTTCAGTAAAAAAGTGTTTTAAAAGGTGGGTATAATTTGGTTGTGGCCTTTGCAGATGTCAAAGCAAAAGAAAAAATATAAAAGGAAATATGATCGATTTTATTATTTGGATTATTGATAAGGAGGAAAGAGTGTAAGTGAAACAAAGGAAAATCCAAGTCTGGAATGACTTAGATTGAATAAACAGATCTGCATGGGATCTAAGGTGGGAGACACTGCATGGTGTCGACTTTCAGAAAAATCCCTTCAGCAGTTTTCTGTAGCCCTCGACATAAGCCAGGAACATGATGCCGAGGTACACCTGAGTTGAGGCAATCTTATGGGGGCCAAGGCAAAGTGGTCTAAGAATGCAGCTTTCTGATGGCCTGGCCTGAGGTGGAGATAAAACTAGGTACAGTGGTTTTTCAAACTGCAGGTCATGAACCCTTAGCACGTCATGAAATCTATATAGTGGATCATTACCAGTATTGTTCTTAATGAAACAGAAAAGAATAGAAAATATGACAGTGTAGAGGTCGGAGTGGGGAGAATGGGTTATAAAACTACCTATTGGGCACTATGCTCACAATCTGGGTAACAGGTCATGAGCCCCAAACCTTAGCATCATGCAATATTCCCATGTAACAAACCTGCACATGTACCTCCTGTATCTAAAATAAAAGTTGAAATTAAAAAAGAAGAAAATATGAAAGTGTACTATTTGGTATGGGTAAGTAATGTTTTGTGAAACTTTTCTTTCAATCATACAAGCATGAATAGACAGAAAAAGATTTACAGATATAGATGTGTGTGTGTGTGTGTGTGTGTGTAGCAGGATGACATAAAATGTAATTTTTATAGTGGATTGGCAAAAAAGATGAAAGCTACAGGCTTTACTGCATAAAGAAATGGACGAACTATACATGCCCACTGGACAATCATGCATCATTATAATTTCTCTAGACTAGGATTTGGAAAGAAGTTGACGGAAGACAGTTTGCAGTCTTATTCCCTGGTAAGGGCTGGAACATTACAAGAGACTGGAGGAGGATTAAAAGATTCAGGAGGGGGAGCAAGTTGGGGAGGCGTTCATCAAGTCTGAAGTTCTAACCACATGAGATGCTGCAGGGGCTGAGAATCTGCTCCAAGTTTTAGGGGGTGTCTTCTCTGCCAGCTGTTCGTTTGCGTGGCTGTTTGGGAGTATACCAGGAATCACTCAGCCTTTTTGTTTTCTTCCAAATGGCATGGTGATATTGTCACATTGCAGGAGGAAAAACATTGCTGCTAAAAGTATTGTTAAGGGGAGTAACAGGTAGCTCCCACTACTATACACAACTGCACGTTGCCTGTCTGAACAAAACACTTCAAAACATAAACTGAGAAATGCCCTTCTGCTTCCATCTTGCAGTGAGACCGAATTCAAAGTCCTTGCTAGTGTGCTCAGGTCCACGCCAACAAATTGGCAAGTGTGTGCCTGACAGAATGGTCACATTTTAGGGCTGGATGGTCCCCATTCTATTTAATGCTTATAAATTCATCCTATTAAGTGCTTGGGGAAATTTATCTGAGTAAATGCCCATGAAGACTGATAATTATCATGATTTTTAAAAGCATTCTCATATAATTGTAGGAACATTTTAGACAGTCTACAGCCGTGGGGATATTAAGCATATTATGAGTAAAAATAACAGCTTTAAGAATAAAATTCCTTTCAAAAGAGTGACCAGCTTTGAAAGTTACCAGAAAGAAACTCACAATCTTTCTTTTTTCAGTATTTAATCACAGCAGCTTTCATTAAATTCCCAGTAGTAATAAGTGGTTAACTATGTTTGTAATCAGTATTTCTTATATTTTTAAAAGCACTAGATTATGGATGCTGTATGTCTACCACTGGCTGTGAAGCCACAAACAGTTTAGCCTAGCAATGATTACTCACAAAGCATGAATTTTAACAGCACACCCCATTTTACCTACATCTAAGTTCAGAAAAGAATTTAGTCCACAGAGGAACCTTCCTGTAACTTTTCTTGAATATTTTGTGATATCTTGCAAAATGGCCAAGAGTTCTAGCCCTCTCCTTGGTGTCCGGCTCTTGCAGTGTGCCTTTGTATCTCTTCCCACCAACAGGTGGAGTCTTTCCCCACTCCTTACATCTGGGATGGCCCTATGACATGACTTGCTTTGGCTAATGGACACGACCAAACATGACACAAGCAGAAACATGAGAAGTTTCCATGTGAACTAGCCTGAACTAGCATGTTGGATGATGAGATACACACAGACCTAGTTGCATCTGTTCCTAGATGACAGCCTGCCAACCATCAGACATATGAGTCAGGTCACGATAGCTTATCCAGCTGCCAGCTGACTACAGATGCATAAGCATGCCTGGCAAACAGTAGTACAACTGGTCACACCACATAAATGGCCCAGTCCACCCATCATATAGTGAGCTAAGTAAATGGCCGTTGTGTTATAGAGTTTATGAACTATTGTTCAAATTTGGTCTATGGCCTGCTTCTGTACAGCCTCTCAGCTAAGTATGACTACATTTTTAGAGTTGTAAAAAGAAAAAGAACACACAACAAAGATGCAAAGACACAAAGCCTGTAGTGTTTACTATGTTGTCCTTTATAGAAAATGTTTGCTGACCTCTGTGTTAAGCCAGTAAGTTTTGGGGTTGGTTTGTTATACAGCAAAAGTAGCTGTTACACATCTGCTCCCAGGAAAGAATGTTAGAAACTAGGACTTTCTCACAGAATTCAGTTAGCACCTAGTCAATTTATCCTTGGTGTATGTCCTCCAGTTGCTTGTTCATAAGATAACGCTGAAATGAATAGAAAGAACAAATACACATATAACCTGGGAAGTTATTTTAGTAATATGCTTCTCAAAAGTAAGATTTTAAAAAGGGCATTTAGAAAAACAAGTATACAAATTTTAGCAGTTTTATTCATAATATCCTCAAGCTGGAAACAAAATCATTATGCCGAATATAAGAAACCAGATACATACAAAAATACTGTATGATTCTATTTATAGAAAATTCTTGAAAACGCAAAGTAATACATAGTGAGAGAAAGACGATCAGTGGTTGCGTAGAATCAGGGGTGAAAGGAAAAATGACCTGCAAAGGGGCACAAGGAGGCTTTTGGGGGAGTAAGAACGTTCTGTAATTTGACTGCAGTGGTGGTTTCACAAGTACACATCTGCCAAAAATCACTGAACCACTTTAAATGGAGGCAGTTTATTGTGTGTAAATTATTATTTAATAAAGTTTATTTTAAAATTATTTTTAAAAAAGCGTTTGCCCTAAAATCAAATTTAACATTCAAAAATGTATACGATTGCACAAAGAATGAGGTGCATTACACAGGATGTTTATATAAATATAGGACAGATTCAGGTCATGCTGTCAGTTCCCTTCTGATTAATTCCGAAAATATCAAAACATTAGATTCACAAGTGACCTTAAAGGTTAATGAATTATATCCTCTCATCCAATACAGAAATTGCCTTTAGGGGTGAGAGTCATTTCAGTCTTGAATATCTACTGTACAGGGAGTTTAATGCTTTTTAAAGTGGTGGATTTTATTTTTTGGAGAGCTCGATTACACAAGTTTCTTCAATATTTAGTTAAAATTTGCTTTCCCATAACTTCCACATATCTAGCTCAATCCATTCGCAGAATAAAACAGGAAAAAAAATAACAAAAGAGAATTCACAGTAGTAATGAATGGGCAAAACTGGCCAAATGAGGTCTTCAGGCAGACGGCTGAGTTGAGCTTAAGAGATGGCTGAAGAAGAAACAGCCAAGTGCAAAGTCATGGATATCTTAAATACAGGGCCAACGACAGAGACTCTACTTTGTGTTGATCTAGATCTATTAGTTGACATTCTTTAGATGTCATTATTTAATCAGCTTCAAATTCAGCCTATTACCCAGCCCCACTGTTCTTTATCTGGTACCCGATATTCTCAAAAGAGGACTTGAAAAATGTGGTGTAAAATCGTAAGTTATGTTGTCTATAACAGTCTTCTCATCTAACCATCAAGTAGACATAACAAAAATGAAAATGAGGTGCATGTGACATGGCAAATTTTGAGAGTATCATGCTGATTCCCAGCAGCATCTTATCCTATGTAATCATTAATAATCAGTACGATGTCATTTTCCAGGATTTTGTTGCTCATCAACATCAAACTTATTGGTTTGTAAATTTTAAAATTCATCTCTTTATTTTTTAAACGTTAAAAAAATGTTTTCTAATCTCCTTATATGACATCACCAATCCCCTTTCCATGTTTTCTCTGAGTTTTCCACCGGTAACTCTTTTCATGGGAGGAGGAGTGAGTTTTAGTGGATACTCATTAAGAAGAATGCACTCCTGTTGAGTAGAATGAGATCCCATGGCAGCACTTCTAATAAATTAGACCTAGTCTCTGAACAAAAAACAATATGAGTTAAGATCGTCCCTAAGATTATCTAGAAAAGAATCCCGTTCCCATAAAACTGAGTAACATTTTGGTCAGATTTGTGTCATTTTAAAAGCCAAAATATTTACCCAAAAAGCAAGTGATTTGAATGTCTCAGACTAAGTTATTTTTTACTTATCTATGGCCCTCAAATGAATTGATGACCTTCAGTAGAGAAATGGTTCTTTATTTCTGACTTGTGAGAGTCATGCGACAGCAGTGGCTGGGTTAAGAAGGTTAGAAGAAATTTGTTACGTTGCTTTTTAGCTGTTGTTTTTTAGTTTGGTGAACAAACAAGATAACACAGCTAGTGCCCTTTAGTCATAAAGCAAAAATAAAACTACAGTGTTTTCTAATATTGTACCCTAAACCTATGCAAATCTCCAATTTGCATCACCCACAAGCCTCCTATATTTTTTGCAGATTTTAACTAGAGCTAAATAATAGGCATATATTTATACTTAATTGTAATCAAATGTAATGACGTGTGCAAAACATAGGCTTTGCTCAAAGTGCTCTTTATAGATGAAATATGATTATTGAACTTGACAGTAGATCATTCATTGGAGGGAAAAGTGATTAATCACTTCTCTGTGCCTCTACCTTCCTACCCTTTGATGACACCGGTTATATTTCAAGATTCTCAATGCTATAAATGAACACTTTACTGAAGAAGCATCCTTATCCAAGGCAAAATGAAATGTGTTGCCTAAGACTAATAAAGTCATTTACAAATTTCAATGAGGAGCAAACATAAACAGTAAAAAAAAAATCCATTATTTAACGGCAGTAAATCCAATATGTTTTGGTAACACAGTTTTCACAGAAGCTCGACTTAGGTTAGCTTTTCCTAAACCTTGCTGCAACGTGTCAATTCTTTCTAATATATAATCAAAGGAATTTTGTGTTGGGAAGAACATTTCTCATCTTTGTAAAGGACATTTAGAGGAGAGATAGGGAAAAACAAAGATCATGCATGAGGATTATGTGTGAGGGTATGGATTGACTGGATTTCAATCATTATTTTAAAAGGCTTATCTAAAATAAGGTGTTCTTTGAACCAAGTGGAGTCTGATTTCCAATTTTAGAATGTTTCCACATTTAACATTGACATTCAGTATCCTGAAAATGAAGGCAGATACACATATCTATATGTATTTTAAATAAAATTGGTTCAATAATTTTTCTTCTCAAATTTCATAACTTTTTCTGTGAATCAATGTGTCAACTCATTTTTTCAACTTTTCAAACTGAAAGAAATTCCATTGATCTTTAGTAATAATAAATTTAATCAAATATTAGGCAAAATTCTTTAGTGAAAGAACTCAGAGAATTTGATTAGGTACCTAAAATGTCATTTTTAACACAAAAATTAACAAAAGCACAATAATATTTCCATTTTATCTTAAAAATTATATGCTATGTTATAATACAACAAAAGCCCTCCCCTACCCCAAAATCCTGCATAAGAATGTGAATGGTTATGTTTCCACAGATGGGGTTTATATTTATGTGTTTCTTTTCCATCTAGCAAATTTAAATCTAGGATACAAATTTAGTCATTATTGTGTCTGAATTGGTGAAGAAAGCCCAAAATATGGCCAAATCTACTTGCCCCCTACCTTAAATTATGAGTTTTTAAAAATATGTTTTCAGGTTAGAATACTTCTCTTTTTTCTGAGTTTAGCTCTCTGAAGCAAGTGCTATCAGTTCACGAAAATATTAATTATAAAAGTTTTATACTGACAATTTGGTCCTCATAACTGCCCTTGCTTGGTCTACATTTCATCTTCGTCATGATTTATTTTCTAATACGAGATTAATGTTAAGGACCATAAATGTTATGTTGAGAATCATAAAACATGTGTGCTAAATTTTGGGAACAGCTCACATATACAGAGAAAGAAGAAAATAAAAAGATCTAGCAGATAAAGAAAACATTGTTTTGGCCCCACTTAGAAATGTTATTAATGGCAATGCTGTAACACCTTCCTTTCCAACACAATGGCAAGCCACGGGATGAACAAGCTCAAGACATGTGTGGTAGCACACCAATTAAGCAAACAGTTGACACATGGAAGCATTACTAGCAATACTTCTGCTCCACCCCAGATACAGATGCTCTTCAACTTACAATGAGGTTATGTACCAATAAACTCATCATAAGTTGAAAATATTCTAAGTCAAAAATGCATTTAAAACATCTAATCTACTCAACATCATAGCTCAGCCCAGCCTACCTTAAACTTCCTCAGAACACTTACGTTAGCCTACAGTTGGGCAAAATCATCTAACACAAAGCCTATTTTATACTAAAGCATTGAATAGCTCATGTAATTTATTGAATACTGTACTGAAAGTGAAAAACAGAGGGGTTGTGTGGATACCTGAAGTATGGTTTCTACTGAATGTGTATCACTTTTGCACCATTATAAAGTAAAAAAATCTTAAATACAACCATTGTAAGTCAGGGATCATCTGTGTTTGATTGACAGATCCCAGCAAGCATCTGCAAATGAGGAAAGAATGGAGAGAGGAGAAAGAAAGTACTAGATGAAGACAAAGAATCCTTGGTGATAGGATCTTCAGACGGAGAGGCTCTAGGAACTTGGAAACCTGGAAGCTCAGCATAGGCATTTAGTATACGTTGAGCCTTAGGGAACTCATTTATCAATTTGATATCACTCCTTTCTATCACGGCCATGGTGAATGATCAGAAAGGAAACACAAACTCCTTCTTTAAGAATTGCAATAATGAACTGTTTCTTCTTCTTCTTCTTCTTCTCCTTCTTTCTTTTTTGGCAGAGGTGAGGTCTCGCTACCTTGACTAGGCAGGTCTTGAACTGCTGGCCTCAAGCAGTGCTCCCACCTCAGCCTCCCAGAGTGTTCGGATAACTGGCATTAGCCACCTCCTCTGGCCAAGAACTGTTTCTTTTGATTACATTTTGTTCCTCCTACTCCAACTTTCCTTAAAGATAATGCTTCCTTAAAGATAAATCTAATGGCTTAAACATACACACACACACACACACACACACACACACACACACACACACATACAGTATGTATTCTTTTTTATCACTCTCCTCCTGTCCCTCTTACACCTTGCTTTGGAACTGACTGGTGCCTTGCATCTCCAGTCATTTATCACACATCATGTAGACCAAGATTTTAGATATTAAAACATTCAGTCTGCCAATCTACGTAGGAAGCACCCTCAATGTCTTTAAAATGCTATTCTGAAACATTTAAAGAGGGCCATCTGCAATAAGAATGATCATTAGATGATGATAAACAGTACTGGGTCACAGATGGAGAAAGTAATAGTATTTGAGAGCCATTTTCATGTTAATGTTATAGATTACATATTAAAGAAATGTGCCAGTAATGAAGCAAAAAACAAAGAGGGCCATTGGAGAAGAACAGTTATGCTATTGAAAGCAATGATATAATAAGCAGAATGGCCCCAAGCCATCTGTTTTTAAAGCTTACCATATTTAGGCTGTTAGGACCATTCCACTGTCCATGGAGGTGCCATTCTGAGATAACAGGGAAGTGGGCAAAACTAATACAAATTAAACCATTGTCAATAATTTTTATCATAAATTGATTTTTTCCCCTACAAACAAATCTAATGCTCCCAAATCATACAGTGGGATAATGTAAAATTTTCCTCTAGATTTAGTCTATTTGCCTTGGTCTACTTAGGGTACTGGGTCTTTTACTTACCCCTGCGCCCTGCCCCTGGTTCCTCCAATTTTGAAGATCTTTTCTAGGGGAGTAAAGGAACTCAAAACATTTCCTATTTGTGTAAAAAGAAGCAAATTCTCAGCTACACAGATGCTTGTGAGTGAAGAGACAAAAATCTCAGCTAGTACTTTCAACCTGAGAAACATATAATTTTGAAAAACTACAGGGACATATATGTTACATATAAACATATATAGCTATATAACACAAAATAAGTTAACAGATGGAGAAAGCATTGGAAAATAACTTAATTGCTACCTTTCTTTTTTTTTTTTTTGAGACGGAGTCTCGCTCTGTCGCCCAGGCTGGAGTGCAGTGGCGCAATCTCGGCTCACTGCAAGCTCCGCCTCCCGGGTTCACGCCATTCTCCTGCCTCAGCCTCTCCGAGTAGCTGGGACTACAGGCGCCCGCCACCACGCCCGGCTAATTTTTTTTTTTTTGTATTTTTTTAGTAGAGACGGGGTTTCACCGTGGTCTCGATCTCCTGACCTCGTGATCTGCCCGCCTCGGCCTCCCAAAGTGCTGGGATTACAAGCGTCAGCCACCGCGCCCGGCCAATTGCTACCTTTCTAATTAATGACCACCAATGTATGCACTACAGAATACATGACCAGTTGAAGAGAGTTAACTTTTCACATTTGTGACTATTTAAAAAAAATGTTTCTTAGTCCTTAATGTATGCACATCACAACTCTGAAGAGACTAGAAGTATAGGCTATAGGGCTCACAGTCTTAAAATGAGGCGTTTAGATGTTGATTTTCATTAATGCTCTCCTCTAAAATAGTTTCAGTCTTTTGTGCTTCCAAAATTAAAACTTTATCCTTAGGTTTTGCAATTTGGATCTTGTAAGGACATAAAGAGGGAAGAAAAAAAGCTTGTGACTGAGGGGTGTAATAAACTCCAGCTGGCATATCATGAGCCTAGTTATGTCAAAATAAATAAATGATCAAAAATCTTATTAAAAAACAAAAACATATTGGAACTTTGGAAAATAAATTTAGGTAAAACAAGTGAAATGAAAATAGGAAGAATATTAATATTCAGAAGCTGATTGATTATGTATTAGCCAGATCAAAGCCTCTGGGTGATCATGAGCCACTGAACAGGGATTACCACCTGTTCTGTTCAACTAGCAGCTGGACTTACCAAGAACAGCTGGACAAGAACACTTATATAAAATTAGCCTTTAGAAGCATCAGCTAAATTTTTTCACCTGCGTCTCAAATATGCATCTTTATCACTCATGCCAGAAGTAAAAAGCTTTTCATATTTTGATGCTGTTTTTGCCTTTGGGAAAGCACAGCTTTGAACACCAATATTCCCAGTCGCTTGCTACCAAGTAATGGAGGTTGTCTTCTAGACCTAATAAGCTAAGATGTCAGATGCACTTGGTTTTTCCTGTCACTGGCTCATCTTGTGCTCTTACGTTTAAGCCACTACAAATTCTTTCAAAAGAAAGTAGAAATATAAATTATAAAGAAAAATTTTAATGTCATTTATTCCTATATTCCTACTCATGAATCTTCATTTTATTGAAACCTATTTAAAATGACAATATATATGCACACTTGGGAAGTTTATCAGATAATTTTTATATAAGACGATAGGTTAAAAATAAGGCATATGACAATCTTTATTTGGTGCTCTGAATTGTATTAAAGTCACCAGTCTGTTTTAAGAGTTATCATGGAACAAGTGAATGAGTAAATATAATAGTCTACTTCCTTCCTTCTCAAAGTGTGGTTGGTCCACAGATCAGCAGCATTAGCATCACCTGTTAGAAATGCAGAACATCATGTCTCATTTTAGACCCACTGGGTCATAATCTGGATTTTAACAAGATTCCCAGGCAATTTGTATGCACATTAAAATTTGAGAAGCAATGTTCCTGTGAGTTTAATCAGATCCTTTCTTTCTTTCTACACTTTTTTTTCTTTCTTTCTTTTTTTTGAGACAGAGTCTCACTCTGTTACCAAGGCTTACCAAAGCTGGAGTGCAGCAGCGTGATCTCGGCTCACTGCAACCTCCGCCTCCCATGTTCAAGTGATTCTCATAACTCAGCCTGGGATTACAGCTGGGATTACAGGCATGCGCCACCATGCCCGGCTAAGTTTTGTATTTTTAGTAGAGATGAGTTTCGCCATGTTGGCCAGGCTGGTCTCAAACTCCTGGGATTAAGCGATCTGCCCTCCTCAGCCTCCCAAAGCCTGTTGGGATTACAGGCTTAAGCCACCATGCCTGTCCCTGTTTCTCTACTTTGTATTGGAATGCTTTTATTTGAATATGATGTTTTAGTGCAAACCACAGCCTAGGAGGCCTGGGTTTTAAAGCAACTAATATTGATGGCTACTGTGCCTACTATGTGTAAGTGTAACGCACACAGGTTGAACATAAAGAGGAGGTTTCACATAAGAATATTATAGGACGTACCGTGACCTTAGAACATCTGTACATCTGTATAACGGAAGCTTTTTTTTTCATTAGACCCCAATCTGAAAGTTTCTCTGTCTGCCAAAAGAAACAGAGAATCCTTCTACTCCCACAATGCAAGGTAGAATACAGAGAGGGGAGAGAGGAAAAAAAAAACCCACATTCTAAGTGGCAAGTAACTGGCAGCAGGCACTTTGTATAAATACCAAAGTAGCACGCGTTAGCACATTGATGCCAACTCCTTATTTCAAACCTGCACTCGGAGCAACTGCAGATAGAGACTAATAATTCTTGTCAATGTGTATTAAAAGCTCTGACAGGAGAAAACAACTTGTGCAGCTCAAGATTGAAAGAAAGCACGATGAGGAGATTCAATTAAAACCGGATGTTGGGAGAAGAAAGTATAATCTACAGAAGGATAGGTATAAATCCTCTTTCTGATTTGTCCAGTCTCTACTAAAAGAGATTGAAAGCTGATATCAGAATCCTTTGGCATGCTAGTTATAGGCATTTATTTATTTAGGTATTTATTTACATTTTTTAAATTATATGCTTTTATATATAATCATGCTTCAATTAAGTGTACAGCAAATGGTAAATATTTCTCATTTATATAACATGAGGTCAGTCATTCCTAATGAATCTTTTCTGGTGCCTGAAAATCTCCCAATTAAAGACTCCTTCAAATACTCCTATCAAAGACACCAATTAAGGATTCCTCTTAATAGATAAATATCCAAACCAGGCTGTCTTCAAAATGATAACCAGTGTCAAGATTCCAGTGTTCAAAAAAGACAGATCAGTAAGCAGTCTCCCAAGCCAATTGACTGTGTGCCAATTCCACCCTTCGTTGAAGGGAGAGAAAATGATTGCTTCAGAGCAGAAGCAATGGTGGAAGCAGAAGAAACAAGCAAAAAAAAAAAAGTGGGGGCGAGAGAGGAGAGACGGTTAAGAGGCAATGGGACAGTAAGAAGATGTTGTGGAGTAGTGTGAACCTGGACATCAATTGGGAAATAGAATATCAAAAGAACACGCCAGTGTTTTTGGGGTTTTTTTTTGCTCCTCTCTAAAGAAAAGATTCTGTCTACCTTGGACAAGCACTTCACCAGTTAAGCCTGTGGGAATCATCTACTTAGGGCAGGTAGGCCAATTGGTATCTTCAATCTTTTTCAAACGCTTAAATTTAGGCACATCCAGGAGTAAGAAAGTCCTTCCCTTCACTACGTGCAAGATAAAGCTGGTCAATCGTTGAGCCCTAGCTGACTAAATTTTATGCCAGGTAAAGGAAGCAATGTGGGTATGTTGCCAACAATTTATCAGATAACCAAGTACAATCCCATTAAGATAACGGCTATAATCCTTGAATTGGAGACTTATAGGGCCATGTAGAGGTGGCTTTTGTTTAAAAAGGACAAAGGAACTGAATAATGTGGTCAGTTCTCTGCCACAGAGACATTAAGACGAACCAAGAGATTTTATGTGTGTTTGCTCATTTTGTCAGAAACAACAGGTGACTTAATTACATAGACTTCTGTTCAAAATGCTAAGAATAACTGACAACTGACAACTTTGGAGGACAGATTTCCTACCAAAGTAATCACATCTGTGCTGCTCTTATTCATTCAACTACTTTATGATTTTCAATAAATGAATAATCATATAATAGAATAATCCAAAACCTTATTTTTAGTTTTTTTGTATGTATAACTAGTATTAACCCTCTCTGTGAACATTTTTGCTTTCCTTGAAGAAATATAAGAACATAAAATTTTAGCCTGGGCGTGGTGGCTCACACCTGTAATCCTGGCACGTTGGGAGGTCGAGGCAGGTGGATCATCTAAGGTCAGGAGTTTGAGACCAGCCTGGCCAACATGGTGAAACTCTATCTCTACAAAAATACAAAAATTAGCTGGGCATGATGGCGGGTGCCTGTAATCCCAGCTGCTCGAGAGGCTGAGGCGGGAGAATCACTTGAACCCAGGAGGTGGAGGTTGCAGTCCACTGCACTCCAGCCTGGGTGACAGAGCAAGACTCCATCTCAAAAAAAAAAAAAAACCATCAAAATTTAACATTCTGATATACCATTATAATTATTTATTGTAATTGACAATGCAAATACAATTTTGCATATTTGGTTGTTCTGTTCGTTGTAAATGGAGTACAAATTCTAATTTTTGTTAGCTCTAAATCAAATTTTAAAAGTAAATAGAACGTTTAAAGTTATGTTTTATTTCATTTGCTTAACAGAACACTTAAAACAAGATGAACGGCAAAATATAAGACCAGGCCTGAATCCACTGAGCTGTCTCCTCTATGAACTTCGTAAGGCATCTTACACAGAATAAGCAGACAGACTTCCAGACTTACAGTTAGAAAATGCTGGTTTGAACCTGGGCTCTAACACTGTGATACTGGGGAAAAAAATCACATAATGTATTGGAATAATAAGTATTGTTGACTATAAAATGGAAATCTATCCTACATATTTTACGTTATTCTTTTAAAATTAAATGAAGTAATATATGCAACTTTATGTAAGTACTTTATAAACTAGAAAATTAAATAACTGCTAATTTATCTTTTAGTAAAGTCTACAAAAACATCACTTAACTATATATCAAATATAGTCACTTAGGTTATTATTATATTTATTATTATTATTATTATTATTATTTGAGACAGAGTCTCACTCTGTCGCCCAAGCTGGAGTGCAGTGGCACGATCTCCGCTCACTACAACCTCCGCCTCCCGGGTTCAAGCAATTCTCATGACTCAGCCTCCCGAGTGGCTGGGATTACAGGTGCACGCCACCATGCCTGGCTGATTTTTAGATTTTTAGTAGAGATGCGGTTTAGCCATGTTGGCCAGGCTGGTCTTGAACTCCTGGCCTCAAGCAATCCACCCGCCTTAGCCTCCCAAAGTGCTAGGACTACAGGCGTGAGCCACCGTGCCCGGTCTTATTTATTATTATTTTATTATTTTTAAAATTCTAATTTCTTGAATTTTTCCTGGAAATGCAGATAAGTAGGTAATGCATTTGGTGATGGTAGTATTAACAGTAATGAGCTAATACCTCATCCTGAAAATAGCTCAAAGATTACCTCAAGTACATATTGACTCCCTAAATATGTGAACAATAAATATAATTGTCACATAAATACAACTATGCAATCATGTCAACTAAATACAATTTGCAAATATTTTGATCGTTTAAGGTTGTGTTTTCAATGTACTATTTAATAGTTATGCATATCTTATTAGACTACAAGACTTTAGACTACAAGGACAGTAGTCTTCATGGTCCCTACCTGCCTAGTACGGCAGCTATGATTATTTGCTGATGAATAAAAATAATACTCTAAAAAGTACGTTCATATGAATAATTTTTCATTCATGATGCTTCTATCCTAAGCATCTTATATATAGGATCTTAATCCACAGCAATCTGAATTCCCTGCAAAAATTAAAAGAAGTCTGATACTCCTTCACTCTATATAACCTTGAAAAGAAACAAGGCAAAAACAAACAAACAAACAAACAAAAAAATCCAGTAACTTGAAATGAGACTACCAGGTTTGCTTTAGGAAAGGTAGACTATGAACTAAGCAATTTTAAAGCTTGGAGTGAGGACAATTTAAGTCAAATCAGTTTTTTGGAATGTCCACAAGACACTAAGTATATCATGAAAATAAGATTTAAGGAAAAGTAAGTACACAAACATGAGAGTAAATGAAAATATTCTAGTTATTTGCAGACTTGGATGTCTTAAAATCTAAACTGTTTTTAATATGGTAAATTAAATGACAAATTCATATTCAAGTGTAAATTAAATAAATGTCAACTATAAATGAATTATATTATTTGAAAATGGAATTATATCTGTGCTATTATGCTTTTCATTAGTTTGAAGTACAAGTTGCAAACTAGCAGACTTTGGGCTAAATTTGGCATGCACAAATGTTTTGATTAGCCCACACAGTTTTTTTTTTTTTAAATCTGAATTACTCAACATTTAAATATTCAGATATATTTTACAGAATAATCCAACCTTCTGACTTCTCATTTAACAGGAATGATTTGTCCATGCTGGGCTCCTATTCTTGCATGACGATAATTTTCTGGAGCCACCATTCTATGACGGCACATGTATTCTGTAGTCCCTACCAGCTCCCATTAACTTACGCTTTGCTAGCCTTGCCCAGTTACAGTAGCGGGCTAGCCCCTGTTGGCATTTCAGTTTGCAACCTCTGGTTTAGACCAGCAAAGGCTGACCATAGCAATCTTAGAGTATCTTAGTGTGCTTTAAGTCAACGGACACTGACACAAGAAGAAATAGAAAATTGGAATAGCCCTGTACTATTTAAGAAATGAACACTGTAATTATAAATTTTCCCACTAGGAAAATTCCAAGGCCAAATCATATCACTGGCAGAAATACCAATCTTAAGTAAACTCTTCCAGAGACTAGAAGAGGCAGGGCTTCCCTACTTGCCTTTATGAAACCAGAATAATCCACATACCAAACCTTGACAAGAATGGCAGACCAATATAATTAATAAACACAGATGCAATAACTCTAAAGGAAATACTAGCAAATGAATTCTAATAATGAATGTTTAGCATCAAGTACTGGGCCAACTAGATACCCATATTATGAAAAATAAAACTCAATCTCTATCTCACATATTACACAAAAGATCAATTCCAGGTGTTCTACATATCTAAATGTAAAAGTTAAAAAATAGTAAGTTTCTAGAAGATAATACAAGAGGATACATTCATTGTCTTTTATTAGGGAAGATTTCTTAAAGAGGACACAAAAGAATTAACCCTAAAGAAAAATGTATATATTGGACTATATTAAAGTTAAGAACTATCAATCAAAAGAAACAATTCAATTAAAAGGAAAGCTATAAAATGGGAGAAGATATTTGCAACACATACAATTTACAAAGGGCTACAAACTAGAATATGTAAAAAAAAGTCCCGCAGATCAATAAGAAAAAGGAGGATGAATCAATAAAAAAAAAAAAGGCAAGAGACTGAATAGATACTTCACACAACAGGATATCCAAAATGGTCAATAAATACATGCAAAAATATTCAACTTCATAAGTAACCAGACAATTGCAAATTAAAATAACAATGAGATTCTACTCACACACTGCAATGGCGAAAATTTTAAAGACTAACAAGTATCAAGTATTGTTGAGATGTGGAGCTACTAGAACTTTCATATACTGCTAATGATGGTGTAAATTGGTACAACCACTTTGGAAAACCGGGAATATCTACTAAAGCTCAGCATATGCCTACCCTCAACATAGGCAATTTTACTACAAAGTATATACCAAACATAGTTGTACACACATGTGCGCCAAAAAACACATGAAAGAATGTTCATAGGAGGCCTTATTCATAATGTCTTCAAACTGGAAAGAACCAAAATGTTCCCCAACAATAGAATGGATAAATTATAGTATGTATTTCAAATGGGATATCAAATTGCAATGAAAATGTATGACAGATTCATGCAACAACATGAGTTAATCTCATAAACACAACGTTGAGTCCTAGATACAAAAGGTTATATACTGTACAATTCCGTTTTTATAGAGTTCAAATAAACAGGCAAAACTCAACCATAGTGTTATAAGGCACAGTAGCAGTTACCTTTAAGATGAGGGAGGAATAGTGATTGGGAGAGGGAATGTGGGTGAAGTAGGGTGGTGATTTCTGAGGTAGTGGTGATATTCTATGTTTCTCCTCAAGTTTTTCATTTTGAAAATTTTAAAGCAACTGAAATGTTAAAAGAACACCCATAAACCATTCACTTAGACTCCCCAACTGTTAACATAATATTCGCTTTCTCTCTCTCTCTCACCACCCCCTCAACCCGGTGTGTGTGTGTGTGTGTGTGTGTGTGTGTGTGTGTGTGTGTGTGTCTGTAGTCTGGTTTTGGGCTACTAATAATGTTTTATTTACTGTCCTAGATGGCGAACATGGGTGTATTCATTTTGTGATAATTGCATTGAGCTGAACATGTATCATCTGTATACTTTCTGAATGTGTGTCATTCTTCAAGCAAAAAAAAAGAGATTCAATCAACTTATTTTTTGAAAACACCCTCGAAAACAATGCATTCAATACAACACATTACTGAAATACTATGGGTAATGATTTTTTTGTTGTTGTTGTTTAGACAGTGTTAGAGAAAAACTACATATTTTCTGATCCATTTATTGAACAAGGATACCTCAATGTAGCAATGAGGCTTGGGTTAAAATTGTTATGTCACAGCCTCACCTGCTGGTTGTTTTCCATAGCCATACTCTACACTTGCCTCTGTATTATATGGAGATAAGAAATCTCCCCATACTTGCTGTTTTTAAAATGTTTTTAAGACAAGGTTGTTCAGGGCACAGAATGAGACACAGAGCGGGGCTATGGGGGTTACTGCCAGTGTAGGGTAGATATTAAATTGTCCTATCAGTTAATCGACTAAGTAAAACACAGTTCTGACCCCCATGGTCAGATGGTTAAATGAGCAAGCTAAAGAAAGGACATAATAGGCCAGGTGTGGTGGCTCACACCTGTAATCCCAGCACTTTGGGAGGCCAAGGCAGGAGGATCGCTTGAGCCAAGGAGTTTGAGGCCAGCCTGGGCAACATGGTGAGACTACCCCCTGCCGCCATCTCTACAAAAAGAAAATACAAAAAAAGGAAAGCACATAATATTTTCCAAAGCTTAGATAAAAAGTAGGATAGATGACCTGAGGATGAAAAAGAGACATAATTATACAAGTTTTTCCTTTGTGTTGTTTACCAACAGAAATGAATTAACAATACGGCACAACAGAACAAAGCACTCAGCTTAGACAAAAGCAACTTAGTCCCAGATTTTAGTCCATAGCAAATGATCTGAGATAGATCAAGACATCTCAAAGCCTCAGTTTCCAAGTCTGTAGGAATAAGAATAATCATATATGATACTCAAACCTTCCATGGGATACTGTAAGAATCAAATGTGGTAATAGAGGTGAAAGTGTTCGATAAAGTGCTATACAAACACATGGGGCTATTTGTAAGTTATCTACCTGAATATACTCTCTACCCGAACAACCATGGCATTAGAAAGACCGCGGGATCAGGTATCAGAAGATCTGGTTTTCTAGACCAGTTTAGCCATGTTACTAAAATTACTTTCCCCTTTTGGACCTCCATTTTCCTATCTGTAAGATGCACAGTTTGGGTTGGATTATCTTTAACATTCTTTCTTCCTCTTACATTTCACAATTTTATCTCCTCACATTTGAGTAAACTTACTTCTGCAGTCTAATTAGCTGACTGAATACTGATGACCCGTTATAGAGGTGTGCTATCAGAGATAAGTTAAAGGACAAGCTTGTAATCTTAGGGTAACAGTTTTGGGAGAAGGAGACCCATTCCCTTAAATGATAATGGCAGAAATGACCACTAAAGAAAGGCAAGAAGTATCTGGTTTATGGCATTCTGAATCTATTTCCCCAAATGGAAATCAGATGTAAAATTCTTGTGCTGAGAGATGTAGTGTTGATTGAACAGTGCAGATCTACGTGATTCTCTTAGTGTCATATCATGTGTGTTTCAGTAGCGTAAACTCGGAATTGAATAGTTGCCTGTGTTTGTAAGAGACGTCGTAGGTTTGCTTTTTTCTTTTTTTTTTTTCTTTTGAGATGGAGTCTCGCTCTGTCGCCCAGGCTGAAGTGCAGTAGCACGATCTCAGCTCACTGCAAGCTCCGGCCCCAGGTTCACGCCATTCTCCTGCCTCAGCCTCCCGAGTATCTGGGACTACAGGCGTCCGCCACCACACCTGGCTAATTTTTTGTATTTTTAGTAGAGATGGGGTTTCACCGTGTTAGCCAGGATGATCTCAGTCTCCTGACCTTGTGATCCGCCCACCTCGGCCTCACAAAGTGCTGGGATTACAGGTGTGAGCCACCGTGCCCAGCCGTAGGTTTGCTTTCAATATACTTTCAGAATGTGTGGGTTAGCATTTTTTTTCATATAACAGCTTTATTGACATATAGTATACATACCATACGATTCACCCATTTAAGGTGTACAATTCAATGTTTTAGTTTGTGTTTGTTGAGACTCGCTCTGTCACCCAGGCTAGAGTGCAATGTCATGATCTTGGCTCACTGCAACCTCCACCTCCCAAGTCCAAGCGATTCTCCTGCCTCATCCTCCCAAGTAGCTGGGATTACAAGCGCTCGCTATGAACACCTGGCTAATTTTTGTATTTTTAGTAGAGACGGGGTTTCACCATGTTGGTCAGGCTTGTCTCAAACTCCTAACATCAAGTGATCTGCCTGCCTTGGCCTCCCAAAGTGCTTGCATTACAGGCATGAGCCACCACACCCGGCCTTGAGTTAGTACTTTGTATTGGTGATATATGGAATTGATTTTAACATTTTTTGCCATTCTAGGGTGAAAGTGCTAAAATAAATTAAAACCTTATACCAGCCAAAGAAGAGGCAGCTCTCAATTATGAATGTTGAGAATATACTTACAAGAGAAATTAACTTTGGTGATGTAATAGCTCCATTTGCATTACCTAAAGCTTGAAGTCAAAAGCTAAAGTATTAAGCATACAAAAGCATGGACTCTATATGAAAGAAACAATCCAAAAAGTGACTTTATTATTATTATTTTACAATGGGAGACATTAAGAACTTTGGTAACTAACTCTTCAATATGTCCCTGATGACAGACCAAGGATTTATGACCAGAAGAAGCTATTAAGAAAATCTTCCTGAGGTGTTAAACATTGAACATGGATTATTTATGAAAAGATAGGAAATCTCCTTTCTGAATCAGAAGAGAGTAGATTCTTGTTGATCTGGAGTGGTTTCCATTTACCTCTGCCAAGGGAATAAACTGAATGATTGCTCCATAATTGAATAGTCTTTTAAACCATACTCTATAAATTCTATAACCATCTTATAAGTATGGCATCTGAAAATAAGACTGATAGCTTGAGGGCTTATAGTTGTGAAAAACTATTGAAAGTATCATTGAAAAAGCTCAACGTTTTCTATTTTCAAAAAGCTAATGGTAAGCTATTTTTTAATCCAATGGATGACGGCTTCAGTAAAGGCAATTTTGTCACAAAGATTTTTATGGGGATCCGCAGTATATAGAAAGATTCTCCTGAGGAAACATGCTTACTGCTCCCTTTACAGTAGGTCAAGAGACTCTGATTTCCAGCACAGAACTATTTTCTAGGCATCTTTTAAAACCCTGTCTAAAGGCAGATGAGTGGGCCCTAATGTTACAAAGAACTACTCTGAGCTAAGTGAAAAAATTACAGTTGGACAAGTGGGAACAAATAACATGGTTCATAGCTGCAATCATTGCTCACATGAATTTTACCTGTAATATTCCTGATGCCAAGTCATAAATGCTCTCAACATCTCATCTGACTGGTAGAACTTTCTTACTGGTTTGAGATTCCTAGGCTTTTTGTTATCCTTTAATTTTTATATTCTACACCACGGATTGGTACCACTCTAAATTGGATCAAATTTTGGAACAACAGACATCAAGTAAGATGTTTCTAAACAATTAGCCATTCTTAGTCATTTGAATTTCTATGTCATAACACATGCTTTGGCATTTATAGAGTAACCTACTCTTAAGAAAAAAATAATCTCTTCTAAAGCCTGCACTTAACTTTACAATTGTGTATATAGTAAGCATGGTCACTTACAAATGCTAATGTCTCAACCAGGGAAATTGATTGATAGGAAACTGGAGAAGAGCCCCTGAAAACTCAAGTCTATAATTATATACTACATCTGTGAGAGAACTACCTGTATCAGTTTATACACCATGTTCCAAATTCCAAAGTTTAGTGGTAAACTAAACCTTGTCTGATGCCCTGTATGGTCTAAAAAAGAGGAGAGGGGTTGAAAAGAACAAGAGGTAGAGTAGAGATGCAATCTGAAGACCACTATTCCCAGAATGATAGAGCAAGTGACTAGTAGTGAATGTGAGGGACCTCCTGTTTGTGTGGTTTCTTTGTCTGTCATATAAATCTTGAAACTTATATAGATTTTTATAAGAGAAAACATCAGCATATCGAGAAGAAAGATATAATGTTTAAGGGGATCATTGCCACTGGACTTTATTTAGATTTTGGCTTGCGCATTCTATCAGAATGAAAAGCCAACATTGAAATCTTTTCATCAAGTAAGAGAAAAAGGAAGATGGTAGGTGCTGGTATCACAAGGTTAGAAGTGGTTTTCATAGTAATCAGCCATTAATCTTTCCCTTATGAGTTTGAGTTATCCTAACATTGTGCATATTATAAATACAGACACCTCATTGGCTTGTACTGCCTCTCAACAAAGTCATGGCAGACAGAAAACCTAAAAAAGTCCTTTTCTGGACTAGCCGTGGATTAGGCATAGATTGGATTGCCATTAGAAAAGTGGGGAACGCATATGCATGTGTGCATACATACAAGTTCTATGGGCCTACAGTCCTGGAGTACACACTGAGACATGTGGCTTCTGGGGGTTGCTGCCTTTCAATACCACAGAATCACTGGGTTACAGCCCACTGGCTGAGTAGTTCAAGTTATCTATAGACTCATTTATTATGTGACAGAGCTGATAATAGCATAGATGCATCCCTGACTGAAAGCCAGATCGTTTGCTTCATTTTGTTTTGTTAGTGTGGGCTAGCACAGGCTTGCCTTTAGGCACCTGAGTGGAATGTACAACTTCTAGTCCTTACATGTAATGGAGAAGACTGCTATGATTCATCTTGAAAAGTAAAATGTACACACATACCTGTCTATATCCAAGCTTGGGGGTAACACTTCTGGGTTTGAGCTATGACATTTTTGTCTAATAAATGAAAATTAAACTTCATTTGAATTTCATAATTACCTACTACTGGTGTGATTTAGAAGCAGCTGGTAGGTCAATATGGTGCTCTTTTATGCATTTTAGTACTGAGAAAAACATAAGTGCTAGATATGCCACTTTTAAAGTTTCCCAGAATATTAGAATTCAAACACACACACACACGCACACACACACACACAGTAATAGTGGTAGTACCACTGCCAGAGACACAGTTAAGATAATATTGTTCTCTATTTGACTCCTCTTTAATTCCGTCTAAAGATGAATGAGAATAATCATTGACCTATATCTACAACATGACTAAATGAGTTCACCAGAGGATCTAACAGCATAAATCTATTTTCCATGAATTAAATGAAAAACTCATGAATGCACATAATACTTTTAGATTGAACCAAATATTTTCATGAATACAGACTCTCTTCATCCACGTAGGAAACCGTATTGGTGAGCAGCGGGTTGGCAATGAGTAAATGCTGCTCAGCAGGTCAGACGTGTACAGCTGGAGAAAGATCATGAAATTTAGCTAGTATACTAGGCAAAACACAAATCTGGAAAGGAGATGATCCACATTGCAATTTTTAAAAAATTCTATATAGACTTAGAGATCTAGCACAGTATACATACACACAAGGAACATAAATATCTTCTGAGAGAGTTTCTGTAGGCTTTACCTTTGAAGTTTTTTTCTTTTTCTTTTTTTGGGAAACAAAACACAACAAAACACCTCCTGTTGCCCTGAATGCTAATGATGGAAGACCGTTGCTATGGTGATGCTAATTTCAACACCGTTGCCTGTGGACTTCACATGAACTCGCTGTTTTAACTTCTGCAAATGTCATTTACAAAATGAAAACCCATTAATGATTAGCGAGGGCACAATGTTACACTTTAATTAGAATAATAAGGAATGCTGATGCACAAAATACAGGTTTGTGAATCACTAGTGAGCCTACACTGTCAAAATTAATTACTATGGATGGGGATTTGGTACTTTTCTTTTTTTTTAAAGAAAGCTTTAGAGTAGAACAGTTGTATTTTGACTTAAAAGAAATTAAAAACTCTGTCTTTTTTAAATTTGAAGGTAAAAAAAAGCACATCTCCCTAGCAGTACACATAAAAACTAACTGCAAAGAGCAAAACAAAAGTTGGAACCTAGGGTCAGATATTTCTGAGTAAGAACTGAAGAAAAGTCAACTAATTGTTCATTTAGAAAATAGGGTAGGCTGGGTGTGATGGCTCATGCCTGTAATCCCAGCACTTCGGGACGCTGAGGTGGGTGGATCATGAGGTCAAGAGATCAAGACCATCCTGGCCAACATGGTGAAACCCTGTCTCTACTAAAAATACAAAAATTAGCTGGGTATGGTGGCACACACCTGTAGTCCCAGCTACTTGGGAGGCTGAGGCAGGAGAATCGCTTGAACCTGGGAGGTGGAGGTTGCAGTGAGCCGAGATCGCACCACTGCACTCCAGCCTGGTGACAGAGGAAGACTCCGTCTTAAAAAAAAAAAAAAAGTAGGATGGGGGGACGATACAGGTAAGCTGTTTGAATATTTCAAAAAATAACTATCTGAGGAAAAAGTGCTGCATATGGTAAATATCTTGATATTAGATATATTTGGATTTATGTGTCCACACAAGAAAACAGAGAACATTTAAACAACTGGGAATATACAAGAGGAAACAAAAATAAGTTCTATTCTCTCCAATGGCGAAAGATTGAGTTACCTTAAAATAAAGATTTTTTTTTTACCTGCACAAATTTTAAAGCAACATCTGAAGATGAATTGGAAAGAGTATGGTCCATATTTAAATTTGTTTCCACATGGTTTGCTGCAAAGACTGCGTTGGTTGATTTTATTTTCGATGCTCTAAATTTCCATTCTGGGTCACCCCCTAGTCAGTGAAATCATTTTATGTCATTGGTGCAGCCAACAAAAAACTGATGGTGTTTTTGCTGGATATGGAAGGTGCAACACGCATTTTTCATGTTACAAAAATCTTCCTACAGAAGTTCCAAACCGTTGGATTTGGCAAGATATGATGAAGGGAGGTGATACCAATACTTTATATAGTTTCCAGAGTAATCCTTGAAAGACTTGTATTCTGGGTCTTGAGTCAAGTAATATTATAGGGTCTGTAGAACTATCAAATTACCTGTGTTACTGAGGTGAAAGGTGAATTTGTGGTGGCCTTATTTGTCTACCTGATATTAAGCCAAGAGTACTGCACTTGGGAAGACAGCTGACATCTGCCGTCAAAAACGTAAAATAGGAAGTTAGAGTACCTTTGTATTTAGGTTTAAACTTGCATTGCTCAAGAAAAGGTAGGATCCAAAGTTATATGAACAATATCTTTTGTATTTTATCAGCAGATTTTAAAAAACTGGAAGAAGACATTACCAACATGTTCATTGCAGCTGTCTAGGTGGTGATGGGCACTTAAATATTTTTTATCTTTTTGTATGTTTTTCGCAGTGAACATTTATTATTTTTGTTATGAGAGGGAAAACTTCCAAATATTAATTTCTAAAATGTATTGCTCAGACTCCCAGTTTCAACTTGGAGATGTAGAGAGATGTAGCAAGAAAACTGCTGGACAGATAAATTAATGACTTTTCATCAACCAATCAGAGAAATGACATTATAGAACAACCTGAAATCTGGAGAGAGATTGGCCTTCAGCCAGAAGCAGTGCCTGAGCATTTGGATCCCTGGAGCAGATGCCATATAAACTAGTAGGGAGATTAAATTGTTGGGGGACATGTGGGAGCTAGCCTGAGAGTGTGAAGATCCTGGGGGCTACAGTCATAGGTGGAGTCCCAAGCTTTTGCAAGCTTTTTCTTTCAGGAACTGTACCTTGCCTTCACAAGGAGGATGGGAAGAATCTGGAGAAAGCCTCCCCAACACCCTCTGTGTTGCTGATTGGGGAAGGGTCACAGTAGCCAGTCACTATGAATTTGCTTATACCCTTCTCTTCAGAGGAAAAGACATCACGTTGCTGTAAAGAACTACCTGTGATTGGGTAGTTTATAAGGCAAAGAGGTTTAATTGACTCACAGTTCTGCAGGCTGTATAGGAGGCATGGCTGGGGAGCCCTCAGGAAGCTTAAAATCATGGCAGAAGGCAAAGGGGAAGCAAGCACATCTTCACACGGCAGCAGGATAGACACAGTGAAGGGGAAAGTCCTACATACTTTCAAACAACTAGATCTCTTGAGAACTCACTCACTATCACGAGTACAGCAAGGGAGAAATCTGCCCCCATGATTCATTCACCTCCCACCAGGTCCCTCCTCCAACATGTGGGGATTACAATTTGACATGCCATTTGGGTGGAAACACAGAGCCAAACCATATCAGACACTGAGGAAATACCACTGCATTTTAGGGGAAGGGAACACCAGATCTCATCTATGTGTGGTTTTGTTTTGTTGTTTTGTTTGTTTGTTTTTGTTGTTGTTGTTTTTCAGCCTTATGCAGGAGAAAGGGCCTTGGGGCCATAGACTGAGAACATTGGTGGATATCCACTGCAGCTCCAGGAAAGGAATGGTAGGTTGAAGATACTCTACCTCTGGAGGAAGGGAAAGAAATAATTGTAAAGACCACATCCCCAAGACCCAGGCCAACTGTGTATTAATTCAAACACTAGAGAATGCGTCTGCCCGACACTCAACCACTACACTAACAAGCTTCCAATGAGGAAACAAAGTTACCAGAGGAATTTGAAGTCTCTGGTGGCCATAGCAACAACAAAACTCAACAATGACAACCAAAGCAACTACCAACATCAAACACAGCCCAATTCCCAGTCAGATTAAGATAAATTACCATGTCAAATGTTTATTTACCTCAGTATCTATTACTCTATCTAAGATGCCTGATTTTTACCCCTGAGATACAAAGCATGCCTAAAGGCAAGAAAAATCACAGTCTAAAGAGACAAAGCAAGAATCAGAACCAGACTTAGATATGTAACAGTTGTTGGAACTATCAGACAGGAAATTTAAAATAACCATAATTAATATTTTAAAGGCCCTTGAGGGAAAAGAAAGACAATATACAAGATTAGATAGAAAATATGTAAGATTAGAAGACAATATGCAAGATTAGATTTGATTCACTCTTACAGTTTCCAGCTCTATATTTCAGTATATTTCAGTATAGAGCTGGAAACTATAAGTGAATCAAATGGAAATGCTAGAAATAAAAAGCAGTAACAGAAAAAAATACCTTAGATGGGCTCATCTGTAGATTCAACACAGACAAGGAAAGAATCAGTGAACTTGAATATAGGGTAACAGAAATTATACAAACTGAAAAACAGGGAGAAAAGTAAAAAAAGAAAAATGCAATTGCAATACAAACACAGTAGGTTTTCAGTATTAAGTAGGGCTCTAGAAAACAGCTATTTTTCAGATTAAGTAAGAGTTTGGTGCAATTATGCTGATCAAGTATAAAGTACTACAAATTAAAGATTTTTCTCAAAGAAGACCTCTGACAAGCAACCAAGTTGCTACAAGGTATTTAATAAGCTAGTGACCATTCAGTTGTTTACGGTGATACATTTTGCAATATTGGTTTTAGATTAAGAGTTCTAGGAAATACAAAAAGATCCAGAGTACAAAATAACAAATGTGTTCCTTCTAATGCTCAGAATTAACATTTTATCTTTGCTCAAAGCTTCTTTTTAAATAAAATGCACCGTTCAAGATGAAATTCCGATCCTCTTTGATGCCCCCTCTCCTATACTACAACCAGTATGATAACTTTCGTGTTTATCTTTCCAGGCTTTTCATTTTAATTTAATTTTTTAAAATTAGTCTTTTTTGTTTTTAGTATTGCACCTGTACTTCAAAAAGCAAAACACTTTAAAAATTGACCTTCCAAAATGTAGCATCAGAATCTCATTCACACTCATGGTTTCAGTTACTAGCTATATACAAATAATATGTAAATTAGTAACTCCAACCCAGACGCGCCTCCTTCTTTCTTTAGGTGCACACTATCTGTCTATTTACAGTGCTTTTTGGATGTCACCCATCATTTGAAATCCAAACATTTACAATCAAATTACCACCCTAAATCTGATCTTTCTTTAGAGTTCCCTAACTCACTGTAAAGAATTACCAGCGGTGCATTGCCCAGAAATCTAGGTGTGATTCCTTGACATGTTTTGCTTTCTCTTTGTGCCCTTTCTCCTATGATATCTATCCTCAAATCTTAAGGATTTTTACCTCCTAAAAATCTCTCAAATCTATGCCTTTCTCACCATATCCAAACTATCATCGTCTTGGTCCAAATCCCATCATCTCTCACCTGGCTTTCATCAGTAACCTTCAAACGTTTGTATTCATGGGCTCCTCATCCAATTCATTTGCATCAGCCAGAGGACTTTTTGAGTTTTCTCCTCACCTCCTCCAGCTCTAGTCACGCTGTCCTTTTAATCCCTTATATTGACAAGTTCCCTCCTGCTAAATTGCCTTGACACATGACTCTCTCTCTCTTTTTGTGTTAATATGTATTCATTCTTAGTGTCAATTCCATTATCTATTCCCTGGCTATACTTTGGAGGTATAGAGGATGTTGCTCACCAAATGTGCCCTTTACATCCAGCAATGTATCTGGTGCACATATTCTGATAAATAAACATCTATTGACAAATGAATCAATGGATGAATCAGTCAAGAGTATATCTTTAGATAAAACTACTTGATGTTTTTCTTAGGTAAGGAGAATCAAACCGTTTAAGTGCATTAGAATTAAAAAGCATTTTAGCATTTGTGAGAAATTCTGAAAGCAGTAACAAATAGCAGTTTCTACTTTGACAAATATAACTGAGGTTAAACAAAATATACCAAGTAAAAAATAACTTCATACTAACTTGGCTAATTATGGGTGAAATTGGTCATTTATGCTGTGACAATGATCAGAGACACCCTTGGAAACTATGCTTCTTTAATGAATAATGATGCCATTTTATAGTTTTATGCTTTCATTTTAGCATTTGAGAACAGTTCACAAACACACTAATTAATCTCTGCAATGATATTGTACTCCTATATTACAGGCCAATTCAAGAAAGTAAATCACACAGATTTCAAAAGCATAGGAAAAATTTTTAGATACCTAAGAAAACACTCTTTACCTCCTGTACCTTGTTATATATGTTTTTATAGTCTTAGATAGATCTTTAATATAGAATTGAAATAGAAACAGAGATCCTTATTTTAGCTCCTTTAGGTAAATCATATGCATATTTATGACTTAGTTCCTTTATTTTGTGGGCATTTTATATATATATATATATTTATATATATAATATAAAACATAAAATTTACAACAGCTGGTACAATAGCCCCTAATAAATATAGTTTGCTTAATTAATGTAATAAATTCATTAATACATTTGCCTGTTGCAAAACAGAAACTAGCTTGATACTGTGAAGTCCCAGGGTCTCCTCCCTCATCCCAATATGATGGCATCCCACCCCATGACTCTAAGAAGGATGTATATGTTGATGATTACAAAAGTTAAAGCTCTTGTCCTGACGTCTTCCCCTAGCTTCAGATCCAAATTTTGAGCTGCACAGCTAGATACCCAATAAGTACTTCAAACTTAAACATGTCTAAACCCAAGCAGCTCTAGGGTTTCTACATGGAAGAGTAGCTATCTAGCTGACAAGCAATTTTTTTTGTTTAGATTAAATGTTTTCCTGTTGTTGCTGGAAGTAAAGTATGGCTAATGGGCAGGTATTACTGGAGTGTAGAGGCTCTTCAAGCCACCCTTCGGTGCTGTCCGTGGTGTCTAACACATCTCTTTAAAAAAATTATTTATTTTATTTATTTGTAATTGACAAATAATAGTTTGTATATTTATGGGGTACAATGTGATGTTTTGATCTTGGTATATATTGTAGAAAGAGTTGATCAAGCTAATTAACATATCCATTACCTCACCAACGTATCATTTATTTTTGTGGTGAGAACATTAAAAATCTATTCTTTTAGCAATTTTGAAATATACGAGACATTATTATTAGCCATGGTTACCATGCACTGCAATGGATCACTAAAACTTGATTTTCCCTACCAAATTTGTTCCTCTTTAAGTACCTGTTCCTGCTGAAAGCCGAGGAGACACCTGGATTGCCCTCTTTCTGTCCCTCCTGACCTCCAACGCATCAGCAAGACCTGTGATTGTTTCTAAACCATATTCCCTGATTCCAACCACCTCTTGTGATCTCCACTGCTACCATTATCTAGATCTTATCTATCACCAGTGCTTCCCACACTACTATCTGGTCTCCCTGCTTCCACTCTGGCTCTTCGTATTTCCTCACCCCAACTCACATGTTCCACCAAATGCATTCTCCACATAGCAGCCAATTATGTCTTGCCAATCTAGTCTAGTCTCAAACTGCACTATAACAAAGCACCAGCAAAAACCAAACACCTCCAACAAACGTTACCTAGGCTTTGATAAAGGTCAAGGTTTGCATTTCAAAAATTTTCCTCTTTGGAGTTGCAGAAAAGAAATATTCGGGGCTGAATTTCAGCAACTTTCTTATTAGTATTTACGAACTAGCTATATTTTGCTAATTTGTAACACCATTGAAAGTGCGGTTTGGCAATAAGTGTACTTTACATCGTGAACATTAAAAACAAACAAGACATATTGTCTGGCAAAATATATTTTGCTGTTGTTGTTGTTTGAAATTGTATATATTTGAACTATCTTAAAAGATAATCAGAAGAAGTCCCAGGTAGTTGGACATTTAAAAGTTTGTCTTTTTTCTTTGAAAAGAATACATGAAACTTGGAAATTGGGAAAACATATTTACTATAATATTCAAGTCAAAGAATGGAGAATTGCCCAGTTAGGGTTTATACAAAATTAGTTTTCAAATTTTAAAAAAACCCAGACTAAATTGTATCTTTATAATAGATAACCCTTAAGAGTTGTTTATATATCTTCTGATCGGTTTATAAGCAGAAGAGTTGCTGCATTGTTCAGTATCACTTCCCCATATTTCACAGAGAAATGAAGTTCAGAGAGTAATAAAATTATGTAAGGGCATACATATTATTTTATAACATCTATAGAATTTACATCTTTGGACTCGCATGCCTAAATTTAACTTCCTATTGGTTTATTATTTCATCTCTGCCTGACTTCTGTGTTTTATATCCCAAATTAAATTTCCCACAGATTTCCTTAGGTATATTATTACTCTATAAAACGGCAATAATCTGTTCACTATCGCCAACACTATTGCTTAATCATCTTTGTAATTATTTTACCATTTCTCTATTTTTTGTTTTGTAATACACATATTTAGGAAAGGACAAGTAAACCAAATTCCTAAATTGACAAAGTACTATGTATAAATTAAATAGAAGTTGGTACAGTCAAGCATGAATCTCTGAATAAAGCCACCAACTTTGAGAACTGTTTCCAACAACCTTAAGTACTTTTTTTCTTCACTCCACTCTTTATAAAACTTGGTGATAAAGGTGTTCACGATGGAACTAAAAGTTATTTGGATTAAAATATTGCTGGTCTGGGATTCATGCTTCCCCAAGCAATATTGATTTGCTGGGGGATTTTTTTCTGTTCTTATTCGGTCTTTTTAATTTAAAATATTTTATATTTATGTTGCTTTTTTTTCTGATGTTTTACTGAATTCTATAGTTTCCAGGCCATGGTAACTACTGTAAGGGTATGGCCCATACTGTCAGATTATATTATTCAATGTTCCTCTGCTCATGTCAGATCCTTCAGAGGCTGCTATTTTTACACGTTCTATTAGACATCAGGAATTTTAGGTTTTAATTTTAAAGAAGTGTTCCACATTTGAGCCCTCTGATATACCCTGAGTTATAGTTACAGCTGCAGTCAGATAACTTCTCAGAAAAAATGACTTTGTAGTTTGAACATGTTTTCTCCATCCCTCCATGTTAATTTTTTCCAGTTCACAAGTGAAAACAAGATTAATATGCTCTGAATCTACCAGCCAGTACATTTCATCTCCCGCCTCAACATTGAGCTGCTTCCTTTGAGCTTATATATCTTTTTAAACAATACATTCAAGGACTTGGAATATAATTGGCAATTTTGTTGATGATGAATGAGGCGGAGCAATATAATGATGCCTTTTGCTACTCTATGGTGCTTTCAGTAAAAAGAAATGGCTTGAGGACTAAGAGTATATGAAATATGAATTAGAGAAACAGCTCTGAGGTCCTTGATAATAAAGCACCTTTAAAAAGATATCATGAGTGATATTTCTCCCTGCCAAAAAAAACCCAAAAAACTATCTGTGAAAAAAAATCGGCTCTCTTGTATCAACATCAGGCATTCACGCAATTAAAATCTTTTGTATGTGTCTGGTAATGATATCTAATATTTAACAGAGAAAGGCAAAAACTGGTTGAGTATAACTAAATTCTAAACTTGAAGTCTTTTCTTCCCTACTGGATACCACTACAGCTCTGCCTCAATGTATGTCTTAGGATTTACCACTTGCCTTACTCCAGCTTTTTTCAAGATCTAAGACAGTGGTCCCCAACCTTTTTGGCACCAGGCATGAGTTTTCTGGAAGACAATTTTTCCACAGACTGGGAGGCAGGGGGCGGGGGTATGGTTTCGAGATGAAACTGTTCCACCTCAGATCATCAGGCATTAGTTTCTCATAAGGAGGTCACAACCTAGATCCCTCGCATGCATAGTTCACAATAGGGCTTGTGCACCTACGATAATCTAATGCCACCACTGATCTGACAGGAGGCAGAGCTCAGGCAGTAATGCTCACTTGCTCACCACTCACCTCCTGCTGTTCCAGTTCATGGTCCAGAGGCTGGGGATCCCTCTATTAAAGACATAGGCTTACATGCATTCACTGAACAATGTTGGCTCCTGAAGGCAGCTTGGGAGTTTTGATAGAAGAGGATTTTAAGGTGTTTTCCTAAGATATTCTCACAACAGTTTTGGTAATAGGAGCTACTGAAGGAATATATTCACTTAAAGATGCTTTCTTCAAAACAGTAACTTTCAAAGATTTATAGTTTATAGCATAATCTAGTCAGGCAATCAACCCCATCAAGCATTTTTTCTGCTTTCAACAAACTGAAATATAGAAAATAAATGAACTGCTAAAAAAAATCGCTTCCAAATATAATTTAATCAACTGTAATACCAGTGGGGCTATCTAGAATTTAAAAAAATAACATGGAACTTCTTTATCTGTTATTGTCTATTTTTAAAAAATTATTTATTTATTTATTTCTAGATGGAGTCTTGCTATATTGCTCAGCCTGGTCTCAAACTCCTGGACTCAAGTGATCTTCCTGCTTCGGCTTCCCAAAGTGTTGGGACTACAGGCATAAGCTGTTGTGCCATGCCATCTATTTTTTTGTGTGTGATTTTTTTTTTTTTCCTTTTGAGACGGAGTCTCAACTCTGTCACCCTGGCTGAAGTGCAATGGTACGATCTCGGCTCACTGCAACCTCTGCCTCCAGGGTTCAAGTGATTCTCCTGCCTCAGCCTCCTGAGTAGCTGGGATTACAGGCATCTGCCACCACACCAGACTAATTTTTGTATTTTTAGTAGAGACGGGGGTTCACCATGTTGGACAGGCTGGTCTTGAACTCCTGACCTCAGGTGATTTGCCCACCTCAGCCTTCCGAAGTGCTAGGATTACAGGTGTGAGCCACCACGCCTGGACTGCCATCTATTTTTTTTAAATAAGCATACCTATTGGGATCATAGCTCAGCTTCCAGTGCTTCATCATCAAAATCAAAACAAATGATCAAGTATTTATTCTTATTTTTACATGTGAGATATATAATACATGCTAGGGATGATGCAAAGATGCATAAGGCACAAGCGTTGTCAGAGAGTTTACGGCCTAATTGAGGAGACAAGGGATCTGAAAATTAACAAAACATTTCAAGAGTTAAACAAGAAAGAAAACTTGGGGTCTTAGCTGGGATGTTATAGAGGCTCTTGCTATTTCTAGGATCTGCTTAAAAATAAGGTTAAAAAATTAATTATTACTTGTATAATTTTAAATGTAGACATGTGTAACTGTTATATCACTTCCTAGTCCTGACCCTGGCCTTTTCTTAGACTTGTGATTTCCTAAAACTTGGGACAACATGTTAAGGAAAAATATGTGGGCCCGCTCATCCTCCTTTTTCTCCCTCTTGCTCATGGCAAAGATAATTTTTAAACTAAAATAAATACAAATTGTGTAAGTATAACATTTGCATCTCACATCAGACTCACACAAATCCTAGATTCTTATCTAGTACCAATCTTTATTAATGACAGAAAGAATTATAGGGAAGTGCTGGGCACAGATAGAACATTATTTCCCTGGGGAACTTGAAATAATCAGACATGTGTTTCCAAAACGTCCATGTTATTTCCCATTATGATGTGCTTTGGTTTCATATTAACAGATATGTTTTTAAAAATTTACACAGAAACATTGAAAGGAAATCATTTCAATCTCAAAAGTTTTCCATTTTATAATCTGTCAATTACAAAAACAGAAAAATGTTCATGTAGCTATGCCCTATTCTCCAGCCAGCCATGACTCATAAATCCAAACATTCCAGGTTTATTTACAATAAGCTATCTAGCCAGGCCAGGTATACCCTACTAAAATCATTTTATAGATAGGGACTTTCAGGTATCTTTCCTCTAGTTAACCACTATTAACAAGATTAACAAGAAGGTCTGGGAAGTCATTAACATGTTTATAAAGTGGTCTATTAAGGTCATTCATTCCCTTCACATCCCCCAGGGAATAAGTCACAGACCTGCTGTTAATACCCTTTATTCTCTTTATTTTCCTCTTTGTTGTCCTCTTTCTCTCTCTCTCTCTCCATATATATATATATATACACATATATATGTGTGTATTTGTGTATATATGTATGTGTACATATAGACATATGAGTAAAATGTACACAAATTATTTTTAATTGGATGCATAAAGATATTTCCACCTTGAACTTTTGCTGTGCCTGCTCAGCCCCTCCTGCTCTATCTAGGGTTCATTCTTCTCTATTATTTGATTTTTTTTTGGCAGAAAAGTTCTTGTAGTATTGATATAAGTAAGAGTGAGAAAAGACAATTAATCTAGCCTTTATTTGATAAAGCACTTGTATTTACATATTAACACAGGGTGCCTACATTTTTCGGATAGAGATTTTTCTTTTCTTTTCTTTCTTCCTTTCTTTTTTTTTTTTCTTTTTTCTAGAGACAGAGTCTTGCTTTGTTGCCCAAGCTGGAGTGCAGTGGCACAAACACGGTTCACTATAGCCTCAACTTTCGGCCCCCTGGGCTCAAGCAATCCTCCTGCCTCAGCATCCTGTGTGCCTGGGACCACAAGCACATGCCACCATGCCAAGCATTTTTTTTTTTTTTTTTTGTAGAGACAAGGTATCATTTTGTTGCTCGGGCTAGCTTTGAACTCCTGGGCTTAAGTGTTCCTTCTGCTTTGACCCCCCAAAGTGCTGGAATTACACGCTTGAGACACTGCGCCCAGCTATATTCAGACAGAGATTTTTCTTAATCTTCAGAAAACATAAGCCATTATTTATCTTCATAAACATATTAATTGCCCAGATTGGTTTTGTAATTTGAGTCATTATAAGAGAAAGTATGAGAAATACTTCTTTTGCACCATGTAGTTATAATGATAAAAAATAAAGAGTAAAGAATGTCACTCTGCAATAATGAATATCACTCTGTTATAAGAATAAAGTATCATTCTGCAATAAGATGAAATGTTCTGCATGTAATACATGGGCAGACTCAGCGCTCAAGGCTTGGGGGAAATTGTGACTTACAGTCACAGACCATATATATTTGCCTAGTAAAGCTAGAACCATAGGCCTCTGGCTTAAGGGAAGGATGAGACTATCTGCTCTGGAATGGGGGGCGGGGGGTGGTGTCAAATTCAAGGACATGCACAAATGTTGCAAAGGCTCCTGCAGGCACTCCTTGTCCATCTAAACTGACCATGTGCTACCTTTCAAAAAGACTTACAATTGAGGGTATGAAGAGAAACACATTCTATGACATTTATTAAGTATGGTCTTGGCCATACTCTCTATCTTAGGGAAGCCCTGATGGAGGTGGTGGAATATGACTTAGAAATCCTTTGCTTTTCTGCTCCATTGGTCTATATGTCTGTTTTGGTACCAGTACCATGCTGTTTTGGTTACTGTAGCCTTGTAGTATAGTTTGAATTCAGGTGGTGTGATGCCTCTAGCTTTGTTCTTTTTGTTTAGAATTGTCTTGGCTGTACGGGGTCTTCTTTGATTCCATATGAAATTTAAAATAGTTTTTTTTCTAATTCTGTGAAGAAGGTCAGTGGTATTTTGATGGGAATAGCATTGAATCTATAAATTACTTTGGGCAGTATAACCATTTTCATGATATTGATTCTTCCTATCCATGAAAGACCTCAGAAATAATACCGCACATCTACAAACATCTGATCTTGGACAAACCTGACAAAAACAAGCAATGGGGAAAGGATCTCCTATTCAGTAAATGGTGCTGGGAAAACTGTCTAGCCATATGCAGAAAACAGAAACTGGACCCCTCCCTTACAGCTTATACAAAAATTAACTCAAGATAGATTAAATACTTAAATGTAAAACCCCAAATCCTAAAAACCCCAGAAGGAAACCTAGGCAATACCATTTAAGACACAGGCATGGGCAAAGACTTCATGACAGAAACGCCAAAAGCAACTGCAACAAAAAAAGACAAAATTGAGAAATGAATCTAATTAAACTAAAGAGCTTCTGCACAGCAAAAGAAACTGTCATCAAAGTGAATAGGCAACCTACAGAATGGGAAAACATTTTTTCAATCTACCCATCTGACAAAGGTCTAATATCCAGAATTTATAAGGAACTTAAACATATTCACAAGAAAAAGACAAACAACCCTATCAAAAAGTGGGCAAAGGATACGAACAGACACTTCTCAAAAGAAGACATTTACACGGCCAACAAACATATGAATAAAAGCTCAACATCACCGATCATCAGAGAAATGCAAATGAAAACCACAATGAGATACCATCTCACGCCAGTCAGAATGGCGATTATTAAAAAGTTAGCAACCAACAGATGCTGGCTAGGCTGTGGAGAAATAGGAAGGCTTTTGCACTGTTGATGGGAATGTAAATTAGTTCAACCACTGTGGAAAACAGTATGGCAATTCCTCAAGGATCTAGAATCAGAAATACCATTTGGGCCCAGCAATCCCATTACTGGGTATACACCCAAAGGAATATAAATCATTCTACTATAAAGACACATGCATATGTCTGTTTATTGCAGCACTATTTACAATAGCAAAGACATGGAACCAACCCAAATGCCCATCAATGATAGACCGAATAAAGAAAATGTGGTACATATAAACCATGGAATACTATGCAGCCATAAAAAGGAATGAGATCATGTCCTTTGCAGGGACATGAAACTGGAAGCCACCATCCTCAGCAAACTAACACAGGAACAGAAAACCAAACACTGCATGTTCTCACTCACAAGTGGGAGTTGAACATTAAGAACACATGGACACAGAGAGGGGAACAATGCACACCAGGGCCTGTTGGGGTTTGGGGGTTGAAGGGAGGGAACTTAGAGGATGGGTCATTAGATGCAGCAGACCACCATGGCACACATATACCTATGTAACAAACCTGCACGTTCTGCACGTGTATCCCGGTTTTTTGGTGTGTGTGTGTGTGTGTGTGTGTGTGTGTGTGTTTAGAAGAAAAAAAGAAAAAAGAAGAAGGTAGATCTCATTTTAATTGATTTAGACCAGAATAAAACATTTTAAAAATCTAAAAAAAAAAAAAAAAAAAAAAAAAAGAAATACTTTGCTTTCTCAGCCTGCAGGGAGGTAGAAGAGTGCTTACATCAGGGCTGGCCAAGTTTTTGTTTCATTTTCTTTTTTGTTCCCCTTTATTGCCCAAAGCAGCAAAGAGTAACTTAGGTCTCTGCAACTTGATTGGGCAGATATGCCAAGGAAAACCCACCTAACAGTGCAGGGAATGACTAATAGAATAGTTTTGGTGATGCCCAAGATGGCAGCCTCACAGTGGTGGATTGGCCACATTTGGTTATACAAATGGCCAGTTTTCAACCAAAAATATTAGAAAGTTGAAACAGCTGGAAGCAATAGCTGAGATGATGATGATGATTTTATTTGATTTATTTTTATTTGTATAAATTTCTGAGGTACAAGTGCAGTTTTGTTACAGGGATGTATTGCATAGTGGTGAACCTAGGATTTTAGTGTATCCATCATCAAAGTAATGCACCTTGTACCCATTAAGTAATGTCTCATCATCCACCCCTCACCCAGCATACTGCCCTTCTGAATCTCCAATGTCTATCCTTCTTATCATTATGATTTTAAGTATCAATTCTCCCCCCTCCCCTTTATTAGAATGACTTGGAGAAACCTCCAATTTTTTTGAATCTCAGCTGTTTCTTCTTTTTTTTTTTAACATTTATTTATTTATTTATTTATTTATTTATTTATTTATTTATTTATTTTGAGATGGGGTCTCACTCTATCACCCAGGCTGGAGTGCAGTGGTGTGATCTCGGCTCACTGCAACCTCCGCCTCCCTGGTTCAAGGGATTTCCCTGCCCCAGCCTCCTGAGTAGCTGGGACCACAGGTGCATGCCACTACACTCAGCTACTGTTTTGTATCTTTGGTAGAGATGGGGTTTCGCCATGTTGTCCAGGCTGGTCTTGAACAGCTGAGCTCAAGTGATCTACCCACCTTGGCCTGCCAAAGTGCTGGGATTACAGGCATGAGCCAGCACGCCCGGCTGATAGCAGTTTTTTTCTTTATTGGATAATAACTGAAGTGTTATAAGGATTAAATGGGAAGATACAGATGAAACGCTTAGTCTGTCATTTAGCACATAGTAGGCACACATTAAGCTTTGCTTTTCTTCCTGTCTAGCAGATTACATGGACTTAACTATGAGATACACTGTTTACAGAAAACTCATGAACAAGAAATAGTGACCAAAAGGAAAGAAAACAACAAAACGATTCCTTCTAAAGCAACAAAGAAGCAAGTTAAAAATTACACATTGCACTGACCATCTGACATGCAATGGCTTTGGGGACCAAGATGGATGTGGATAAGCTGAGAAAGAAAAACAGAAAAAAGCAGTTGAAAGTTTCAGGAAGAGCAGCGAGGCTTCTCAGTTTCATTCCCCACAGGAGTTAATGATATCACGGAAAACGTGATCATTTGCCGAATGCTGACAGTGAGCTAAGTCTCATCTAGGACCGGATCTTAGAAGCTTTCCAGAGTCAATATACAGAGATACTGTTTTTCTATCTTGTACAATGGTTTAAAAAATTTGCAACGTGACAGCACTGATTTATACAATGCACTCACAGTCTATTTCTTTAAAAATGAGTACATACACACACACACACACACACACACACACACAGAGAGAGAGAGAGAGAGAAAGAGAGAGTGTGTTACCGTGTTAACTTTTCTCCTGAAAAAAGTATTTAATACCCTCTCCCTACCCCCTACTCCCCTACCCTATCCCCTGGAATGAAGGAGGGCAAGACTGAATGGGATTTGGAATTTTCCCACTGAGAAAGGGGCATTTTCTGCAACCAGGTCAGTGTTCAAAGGACTAATGCTCTAAGGAAACTATCCAAAGAAGAGAGAGGCAGTTCAGGGTTATTAAGTTATTTTAAAACATTGCCTGGGCTGTTGCTGCTGACCTTTGTGAAGGGAACAGGATGCTGCTTCCCAGGGGAACAGAATAAGAAGCAATTAGAGAAGCCTAGGAGAGGCTCAGGAATGTTTGGGAATTCACACATACCCCAAATTACGTGGGAACGCTAAGAATGAAAATAAACTAATTTGATTAGGGACATATTTGGGTTCCAGAAAATATTCTAAAAATGCAGCTCACACTGGGGCTATATCTCTATGAGTGTTTTCCTAAAAACCTGAACACTCGGTATCTAATAGAGGTCAATAAGACTTCAATCCAGTTTCAGAGGAGAGAAGGAAAGCCAATTAACATTTCTTAATATTCCTTATGTGTCATAAAGTAGAATGGGTGTCACGTTAAGCAAATGGCTCAAACGAACAGAGTTGGGATATGATACAGTTGTTTCAAATGCAGATTTATTTGATGCGACTACTGGTTTTTTTCTAACACGTGATTACGTAAGAAAGTGCATGTTTAAGAAAGTTAGAAAAAGAAAATGGGGAAATAGCTGAAATAATTTACTCCTCTTCTTCTGGATAAACCAACTTGAATATGTTCTATGCTCATTCTCACATTTCCAAAAGTGCCACGAATGAGGCAGGGAATGCTATACCATGTGTATCATAATAGAGGATTATTTTGCCCGTACACACATTAAATTTTAGCTGCCACACGTATAGGTGTATGTATATATGTTGCCACCTTTCACATTACATATGCCATATAGAATGTTACAACATTTTTCTGTAAAATAAAAATGTATCATTGATGACATTCTGTTAAGACTCAGTGGCTACTATATCCTGGCCCCAAAAGTAGGTCTTATCAACAATGCTCAGTGAAAAACAGTAGTTGATCAATTTAAAGCTCTATTGACCACTAGAAAACCAGAAGAAGCCTCATGAATGATATTTAGGAAAAACAGACTCCAGTTCTACTGCAACAAAGCTAGAGCTGAGAGTGGTCCCAGGCATTATCTAGTTCAACCTTCTCACTGAGGTTGAGCTAAGTTATACTCCTTATCATATTGTTAGATAAAGATAGAACAGAATCTAGAACTCACGTTTTGGTATGTACCATTCACCCATCCATGCTAAGGACTGTCCCTTAAGCACCAAACTGTAGGAGCTATGAGAAACTCTATCAAACACTCCGCATGCTTTCTAACACTAAAGTTCATGTCTAGAGGGCATGAGAGATGGATTTGAGTGGCAAATCTAAATTGACACACAAATACTACAAGATTTTTTTGAAGGTGAAATGAGTCAGCAAACTGAAAAGCACGTAGAATTACTGACATATGTTCATGAATTCATTCCAATATTTACTGAGTACCTGTTATCTGTGAGGCACTATGCTAGAAAAAGAGATGACAACAGCTATCCTCCTGGAGTCTGTTATTTCAGTCAAGGTGATACAAATCAGCTTATGAAACTACAAAAAAGGATGTGAGGTTTTTTTTTTCATGAACCTATGAGACACAGATGATATCAACATCTACGTCTCCCAACAAGATCTATAAAACCAAAACCAGACTCAGCACTCCGCACAACACTATGGCACTCCTTTCACTCTCTTTCAGTTAATACCTTAACCTGAATTGTTTTCATGATTATATCATCAATAATGTATTACCAACTATTCCTTCATTGTGGTTCCAGAGCTTACTGAGACTCAGGTAATGTGACCTTTGAAACCATCAAATGGCAGAGGAGAAAACACAGCAGAGAAGATTGACCTCTGGGTTATCTTTGTGTACTAAAGCCTTTTGAAAAGTCAGAGCATCAGGCTTTTGGCAGTGATTTCAAAAATTTAATTACCTATCTGGGTTAGATCCTGGGCCTGTTTATTTACTGATTACTATGGTCTGAATGTTTATCGACCAGCCCTCTACCCCATCACCCACCACACCAAGATTCACGTGTTGAAACCTAATCCCCAACATGATGGTAATTGGAGGTGGGGCCTTTGGAAGGCAATCGGGTGATTAGGTGAATGGGATTTGTGCCTTTATGTATTTTTCACAAACCTGCTGAGCTTCTCACTGTGCCTTCATAAAAGAGACCCCAGAGGGCTGCCTTGTTCCTTCTGCCCTGTGAGATTAGAGAAAAGATCGCCATCTAGGAAGTTTGCCCTCAACAGACACTGAATCTCCTGGTACCTTGATCTTGAATTTCCCAGCTTCTAGAATTGTGATAAATAAATTTCTGTTGTTTATAAGCCAAAAAAAAAAAATTAATTACCCCGAAATATTCACCAGCATCCTCAAAGACTGACAGATCAAATTAGACAGCTGATTCTCTGTTGCATCCACTTCTTATCATCAATAGTGCTAAATAGTTAAGTGAAACATTTAATATTATTTGTCCTTTCTATCTTGATAAGATTGATGGTGCAATATGAATCCTCAAGGGAGATACGAAGATTCATTTTCACTTCTCCTGAAAATGATCACAAACAATTTCTATTTCAAAATCAACATTCACAAAATGAGAAAATGTTAGTAGTGGAAACGACCTGTGATATCATGTCATTCTGCTTCCTTAAATGACAGAGGGAGAAACTGAGGCCCATAGAAAATAAGCAATTTCCCATTGGTCAAGTATTACTAGCTAGGTGACAGTAAAGCTGGAACTAGAATTCAAGTCTTGTGATGCCTAGTCTATTTAAAATTTCCCCTATTTAATATTGTCTTAGCTGCTAAAAGGTATATTTTGAAGAAAAATATACATAAGAAGGATCTTACCAGAAATAGAACAAAATTATATACTATATGATGTGTTCATATTGTATGAAAGATTATGACAAAATTCAACCGATTTTCAAACCCAATGTCAGAAGACTTGTATCATTCTTAGAAGAGTGACGTGTCTGGAATAAGAAATGAGGAAAATTTTTTTTTTTTTTGAGGCAGAGTCTTGCTCTGTCACCCAGGCTGGAGTGCAGTGGCACGATCGCGCCCACTGCATGCTCCGCTTCCCAGGTTCACACCATTCTCCTGCCTCAGCCTCCCAAGTAGCTGGGACTACAGGTGCCCACCACCACGTCTGGCTAATTTTTTGTATTTTTAGTAGAGACGGGGTTTCACCATGTTAGCCAGGATGGTCTCGATCTCCTGACCTCGTGATCCGCCCTCCTCGGCCTCCCAAAGTGCTGGGATTACAGGCGTGAGCCACTGCACCTGGCCTGAGGAAATGTTTTCTATGTTGATATCATACTCCAGTTTCTTTATAATAAGAGCCCATCTCATTGTCAGAAGACGTGTCTACTGCAAACCAGCCAACACAGGGATATTTAACACGTTGACTGCTGTTAAGGCTAAGATGTAGTTAGGCACTGCTCCCTCTGTATATAAATACAGGTACTGCAATAGCAATCAATGTTTTGAAGGAACAAATCAATCAACCAAAACTTGAATTGGAGCAATGCCTGGCACCAACAGGGGCTAGAACAAGAATGAGAGCAAGATATGCTTTAAGCATGGGACATGTTTGGAATCTGAAAAAATTGCCATGAAACTAGTAATAGAGGCAATACAGTAGGGGGCAGGGGAAGGTGGTGTCAAGATTCAGATGCTACTGGAGTTAGGGGAACACTGGTACTAAAAACCATAGCAAGATCCGTGAGTTCAAACCAGAATGTAGACCAACAGGATACAGAGAGCCACAAATACCAAAAGGTAAATCTAGACAGATGGCCACAGTTCCATGCAGAGAGTCAAATACTCATACTAATAGAGCTATAGGAATGGTAGGCCGTAAGAAGTCAGGACAGTCAGAACCCAAATCAGCAATTTTGTCAGCACACACAGCAACAGTAATAAGAAATGTTGACTGAAGCAACTGTTAACTTCATCCAGTAAGGTTTTATATCGCATTTTCCTAAGCAGGAAGCAGCAGAAAGTTGTCAGCAACTCAGATGCAATAAATGGTCGTGGAAACATGCCTGAGATTGAGAGTGAAGAGAAGGGTCGATCAAGATCATCAGGCAACATATACAGCAACGTATATACAACATTCGAAATTACCAGCAGGAAAAGATAAAAACTCCTTTGGACGTGAGGTGCTTCCTGAGCATTGCATGTAGAAAAAGCTGAGCAGTTAGCAAGTTCCCAAGAACCCCATCTTTCAACTCTTCTGTGAAGGGCTTCAGAGATATTGCGAAAGGGAACCTGATGAAATGCATTACTGCTGATAGAGTCAGCAGGTTTACTCCTGAGTTTCATTAGTGAATTCTTCCCAATATTTAGCAACCACAGCGTCTTTGAAGGAGGAAAGGACCAGCTTGTCTAAAAATCAAATCCTTCCTAAGGGACAGCTGGCAGAAATATAAGGTCAAACACTTCAGCTGGTATTACAGAAAAGTAGCAGAAAACCAACCTTCGGCTAGAACTAATATATGTAGAAGAGGTTATGACCTCAATTGATCTCTCCATTACTGCACCAATGGGAGACAGCAAATAACATTTACTTTCTTCATGAGTGAGTGGAAACTAGAGACAATGCTAACAAATTTCATAACCAATATTTGGGCCAGTCTAGTCACGACATCCCAAAGAAGATATAACAGAGCTGGAAAAGATCCAGGGAAAAACAACTAAGATAATCAAGGGGAAAGCTTATCTTTCAGTCAAGGACAGACTAAAAGACTAAAAAGGATTAGAATTTCTCAGACTGGGAAGATGAAAATGAAAAAGCATTAGTAGGGGGATGTGAGGCTAAAGTCGACTCTGGATAAATATAAATGTCTTTACTGAATTTCAAAGAATTTAATTGAGGCCATTCCTTGAGGTTAAAGGATGCAGATTCAAGAGAAATTAAAATGCCTATATTTATCTAGAAGTCGGTACATTTATGGAACATATTAGTATTAAGACAAAGCTGAAGTGGGGAATAGGAAAAGTTTGACACCATTGGATAAACTCACTGCCAGTTGATTTACAATGCATTATTAAGAAGTGGTCATGATGTATCCGCATTTTTAAGGTAAAATGTACTAGGTTACCTGACAAAACAACCATTGGTATCTTCAGCTGGGACAGAGTTCTGGGCTAGTTGCCCTGTTGGTCTGACCCAGTGTGATATTTCTTATGCTTTTATTATGACATCTATGCTGGAACATCCTGCATGCATGTTTGGGATTCCTAAATTCTTTTGACAGTCCGGAATACAGAAGAATAATTTTCTAACTCATTAAGAAAGCAAGAGAGTCCCAGCTCTTGGCTCTGTTTGGTTTACCCATATGGGAGCATGCAACATAAAAAGGTGAAAGAAATTCTAACAGAATGCAGCAGCTGGTTAAAGGCTATTATATTGAAATTTTCATGAGTTTGACAGTAGGCCAAAAAACTACAAAATGGCAGAGAGTAGAAAAGGCAGTTGTAACAGGTTGAACATTGTTGGCGATTATTTTTTCAGTGGCAATGAAAGCTGTAATCAAATAACCTGAAAGAGATGCTGGCAGGAATAAGGGAGCCCCAGGGGAGAGGGAATATGAAAACTGTAACGATGTATGCTGTGGACAAATAAACTAGACAAACACGTAGTTTGAAGTATCAAAATCAAGGTTCTTAGCATCACATGAAAAGCTGATGTCAGGATGCAGGCATAAACACTGCCTGATTTGCAAACTAGAGCAAAAGATGTCAATGAGTTAAAATCTCAAGAATGAGTGCACAATTCAACAACCAACAGGAACTGTGCCATTGGTATAGAAACCTCTTGTTATGTGGGCGATCCCTTTATCCCAGCATTGAAAAGAAAAAGTTATAAAGCATTAAAAACATAGCCAGAGAAGACACCTGGTTTTGCAGCTGGGCATCTGTGGTAAAAACTCTTGACTGGAAGTCAAGACAAACAAGATAAAAAAGAGGAAAAATGAGGACTGGTTGAAGCATTGTCACTGTAAACTTATTTTTGTTCTTTTTAGACCAATACAGCATCTCAGATTATGAACGGCATTAAGCTGTGCATAAAGTCCACCGAACCTTGTACATCAAATTAATTTGGTTTCAATAGAACATTTTAGATAATAGTAACGGTTAATAAGACACAAGTGCCATTAATCATCTGCTTACTGACAATGTTCATTTTATAAAAATGTATGTTTCCCCTATATTACAGTTTAACATTTTACACTTATATTTGAGAAATTATACCATCCCTAATTTCAAAGAGATTATAATCGTAGAGAGAATTGCTCTCCATAAGGTTTCAGAGATATTTTTGAGAAATTACGTAATTTCCTCATTCCAAGGAACTGATTATTTCAGAGGCTTTTAAGGTCTCCATACGCACCTTTCTGCAAATTTGTCCTGCCTATTGTTCTATCTCTCTTATCATGAGCCAGGAAGAATAATAGTCCTAAATTATACGCCAAGATTTGAGCTCTTTAAAGAGGTGTGTGGTGAAATTGGAGCGGGTTGATAGGGCATATCTAAAGCTAATTAAACAGTGGAAAAATAAAATTCCTATTTTTAAAGTAAGAATTTACATTATGTTCATTAAAATAATGAATTTTAAAAATAAAGATATTATCGAACAAAAGCTGAGATCTTCGGTTTTTAAGTTTGGACAGGACAACTGAATGAGTCATGCTCATTAAGTCTTAGAGCTAAAAAGGATCTTAGATATCATCTAGTCCAACTCTTTATTTTATAAATTAGAAACCAAGGTTTGGCTGGGCATGGTGGCTCAAGCCTGTAATCCCAGCACTTTGGGAGGCCGAGGCGGGTGGATCACCTGAGGTCCGGAGTTCGAGACCAGCCTGACCAATATGGTGAAACCTTGTCTCTACTAAAAATACAAAAATTAGCCAAGCATGGTGGCAGGTGCCTGTAGTCTCAGCTACTCGGGAGCTAAGACGGGAGAACTGCTTGAACCCAGGAGGCAGGGGTTGCAGTGAGCCGAGATCGGGCCACTGCACTCCAGCCTGGGCAACAGAGTGAAACTCCATCTCAAAAAAAAAAAAAAAAAAAAAAAAAAAAAGAAAGAAAGAAACCAAGATTTTTATAGGTTAAGTGACTTGCCTAAAGCCATACAATCGCCTAATGACACAGCCTCTAAGACTAGACTGGAGGACTAAAATTGAAGTTTTCTTATTCATACATCTGTGCCCTTATCAATACCATCACCATGGTCTTTAGGTACGTGAAGGAGCATTGGACAAATAGGATATGTAGCTGCTCTCTAATTCCACTGAGAAACAGCAAGAGACTAATACACAGAAGGGAATTACAGCTTTTCTGGAATTTGTCTCTTTTTTATTTTTTGGACGGAGTTCATTTCCATTCCCTCACAGCAATGTACTGGGATCTCTTGTAGTAGAAGTAACATCAGACAGAAGAAGATGAATATATAGGGAAAGGACAATGGGACCAGGGAGACCCTAGGAATCCATGTGAGACCTCTAGTGAGCCCCAAACAAGTAGTCATTTGGAGAATAATAGCTTAAAGCTGTCTTGAATTCTCCAGTGATCCTAAAACCTCATCTATGAAAGGAGAAAAAGAGTCTTTATTTCAGCTCATAACGGAATTGGATAAAAGTGAGAGGTTTATGAATTGGTTGAAGAAGTAGCAGGTCTCAAACATCTTAGTCAGAAATAAAAATTTGTGAGGACAAAGACACTGATGTAGAAAATCACTGTCTAGAGTTTGAAGAAAATTGTTCCATAAAATATACAGTGGATGTAAGGTAATATACAGTGCATGTCTACATCAATGTATTATTTAATAAAGCATGTGATTTAAATAGGTATTTAAAATGTACAGTTTTGAGTGACTAAATTAATGAATTAAATATAACAATAATAAAATTAAATTCAGAAAATAAGAAAACTAAAAAGCAGAATCAAAGCATACTAAAAAAGAATTTTCAAGTTAAGAGATACCTCATCTGGAAAAATGTAATAAGACAAATGGTAAACCGTTTCCTAAAGTATGTATCTCTCCTGAAAGAGTCAAAAGACTACCTTCACTCCCATTTTTCTGAGTTAACAAAATAGAGGCATAAAATCAAATTTCTTGAGGACTGTAGTAATGAAGATCTAGGACTGCTGTTATTGCTTTAGAACTGAATTAAGAAGAATTGCTGGGCAGTGAAAGAATAAAAACAGATTCGATAAAAGATGGCAGGCGGAAAAAAAATGGGAAAACATATAATATTTTTAGTCAGGCTCATGGCAGAAGCAAGTTCAAAGACTTCAGTTGGTATCGAGGACTATTTTATGAACCCAGTAAATTGTAATTGTTGTCGAGGTTTCCAATTCAAAGTTAAATTTAAGTTAGACTCTACTGCACATGGATGAGAGACTGTGAAGGTAACGTAATCACTCAATATCCTCTCTCCTCTCTCTTCCGTGTTGACCCAATGTATTGTCATTTACGTTTCATGCAAAATACTACAGAAGGTGCTTCCAAGCACTCATATTCTTTTGACTGGCACAAATGTTTCCAGAAAACAATATTATTCTGTTGTCGTTAGGTGACAAATACTGAGTGTTATGTATCAAGAATGAACAACTAAGCCCTACGAGTTGAGGACTGCTGCTTTCTGCCTTTTGGAAACATGAAGTATTCATTCACCCAAAACAGTTGTGTACATATAACTGCGGAAATCTTCTATCTTTGACAGAAGAAACGTGAGAAAACCCCTAAATAAAAGAAATTGACTCCCACTATCAATAAAATTATCTGGAGCTTTTCATTCCATTGTGAAAAATCTGCCCCCTCTGTCACAAAACACACCATATATCCTGCATTCAATAAACTTTTCTTAAAAGTGGTTCCCCATTGCATCAGCAAATTTACGATGGTAATTTTAGAATAAGTTTTTTATCCAAGCTTCCTCAGGAAAAAAAAAAGAAATAGGTATCGTAGGCCAGGCTAATGTCGTATTTTAAAAATAAACTCACTTGTGAATATACAGATTAGTCACAATAAATGCTCTTTTAAAAATGTGATACTTCCAACTTACTTGATATAGTAGGGCACCTTGTTTGGCGAGATGGCTCTCTCCCAGGGACCCTGGACAGATGCTGAAAAGGAGGGAGGAAAAAAAGAAAGGCAAGGAGGTCAAATTCATCGCAAACAGGAAAGACAACATTAATCTCCAGAATTACAATTTTACACTGATATTGGTCTGTTTGCTCAGCTGCCCATGAAGACAGGATGGATTAACCCGCTGTTCTGAATTTTCTGTCCTAATGTAAGTGAAATTGAACTCATTCAGGCACAAAGATAAATGCAAAGGAAAAAAAAAACCCCACAAACGTTTCCACTGCTAAACCTATACAACAGATAAGAAACAGAATGAGTAGACTGACGGGGTGTCTTGTATGTGTCTCCCTTGAGTGCTTTTTTTATAATACTTTCTGTTGCTGGTTCTCAATATTTTTTACTATTTGATTGACTGGATTTTATTATTTCAGTAGCTGAAATATCCCTCTGTGATATATTTACATTCTAAGTTGTTGAAGCTAAAGTAATATGCTTATCACTCTGATATGCTTGTTTTTATCTTTATTGGTTTAAAGACGATCCAAATTCACTTACCAAATAGATGCTTAATTTGGTGCCTCAAAATGTCAGCTGACCAGTGTGATCTCATTAGAAAAGGTGACCAAAAGTGAGGGAATGGCTACTGATATCAGAGCGTAATAAGACTTTTGTTATGAGTGATGAATCCTATATGTGAAATTTCGTTTCACATACTAGGAATTTGTTTTATTATGACTTCACTGTGTATTGGTCAAATGAATGATCTTTGCATTTTTTTTTTTCAGGCTTAAGTTGTAGGATTTCTTCCCTAAAGCTGAACCTCTACAAATATATTTTATATACTGTTTGATCTGATGGTTCTTTTTCTTTAAGACAAAATAATCTTGTTGAGGCACTATAACGTCTCCTCAACAATATAATCTTCCCCCTGAATATAGTTTTAAGACACTGGAGCTTTAAGAAACACAGAATATTATCAGAAACAGAAATAAAAGAAGCATTCTTATTAATATCTAGCAATTTTATGTGTCTATACTTTTTCCCTGAATTTTCATTCTGCTAATAATTTGAAGCACTGCTGATGCTGACCATTATTTCCTCCTACGAAAAACTCCCTTTTAAATTAGTCTCACAGTAAATTCACTCCGCAGTGTATTGAGATGTAAGAAGACGTCAAAGCTAATATATCCTTGACTACACTGTATAATATGAAAGAACAGCTTCTAATAAAAGTAAACTTCACCCACTGCCAGACAATTTAAGCGTAATGAAACTCCAGCTTCTTTGTTTTATATAGAGTAATAGAGGGATCAAATCACCCAACCTTTAACCAGACCTGCTGTTTTGTACCTTGGAGATATGTCATTTAAACGATATAGGAAATGGATTTGTATTTGGCCAGTAATTATGCTTTCTCATTTTGGCAGACGGAAATTTTTAATATGGAGAAAAAAGACATTTAGCTGCTGTTTTGAAGTAGTCTCCGACTTTCAATTTCTCTCTGTCCTTTCTCTATTCCTTTCTTTTCCCTTTCTCCTGCCTTCCCTGCTTCCCTTTCCATCTTTGCCTTTCTCATTCTCTTCCCAACTCTTCTCTTGTCCTTTTTTCTTCTGTAGGATACAGCTCTCCTGTCCAAATAAGTTCACAGAGTCAATAAGATCTGATTTAAAAACATGGGCTAAGGCCAGGCGTGGTGGCTCATGCCTGTAATCCCAACACTGTGGGAGGCTGAGGCAGGCAGATCGTCTGAGGTCAGGAGTTCAAGACCAGCCTGGCCAACATGAGGAAATGCCATCTCTACTAAAAATACAAAAAAAAAAAAAAAAAAAAAAAAAAAAAAAAAAGCCAGGCATGGTGGCAGGTGCCTGTAATCCCAGCTACTCAGGAGACTGAGGCAGGAAAATCGCTTGAACCCAGGAGGCAAAGGATGCAGTGAGCTGAAATCACACCACTGCACTCCAGCTTGGGTGACAAGAGCGAAACTCCGTCTGAAAAATAAACAAACAAACAAACCATGGGCTAGACTTCCTGACCTATCTGGTCAGAGTCTGTTGTCATGGAAATATTAAAAAGCTAGCCCTCTATAGCAGGAAACATGGTGGAGAGCCAGAAATTATAGCTCCTGGCTGCTCAGTGTACCTTCTTCTTAAAATACCAGCATCATAAAAGGAAGAAGAGAACTCCAGAGAGCTCTTGGTCCAGCCCTCACTGGCTGTGAATGCCAAGCCTGTGAATACCTAAACTGAGAAAAGAATGGCTATTCTTTCCTTAAAGTTCTCTATGGGCTGAGGCCTCACAATTTCTCTTAATATATCTTTCCAGTTTTTTTTTTTTAATCATTCTAGTGATGCAGAAATTCTTTCTAATTTGGAGGATGCTAGACCATCCTCTGATAGCAGAAAAATCACTTTGGATTTCCTACACTATTCTTAGGCGTCTCTCAGAAAGAAGTGTGCTGGAGAGGGCTGCTGGCTGCCTGGCCTGGCTTAGGGGCTTTCGGCCTGAAAGAAACAACCTCTAGGCAGCGAGAGACAGAGGAAAATTGGTGTTGCCTGGCTGAGCTAATGGGAAGACCTACGTAGGGTATCTAGAGTTGACTTTTTATGTTTACATTAAAACGGGAAAAATTTCAATTAAATGTCAGAGAAGTTATCAGAATATGCTTGAACTAAGTAGCTGAAAATATTTTTAAAGAATTTTTAAAATATTATAAATTCTAGATCAATATGAAATTTCAAGCTTTTATAATTGCAGTTCTTAAGTGTTCATTTATTTTCCTTAAAAAAAGCTTTTTGTCTTATGTGTAGCCATCAAATAGATCCAATGGTGAGATTCAGTGTATTTCTTTTCCTGAAAGATGTTTTTCCCCTGTGATTCACAGTTTATAAATTCACCTAAGCAACTGCTTTGCAGTCATTGTTTGAAACTCTACAATTTTATGCTCAAAAATGTCCTTGACACAATAAAAAAAAAAAAAAAAGGAAAATAACAACAGCCTCCCCTCATTCCTTCCCTGCCCCATCATAACCACATACACACACACTGGAACTACTTGCTTTAGAAATAACACACAATTGGATGATAGTTCTACGGAATTGGGTTCAGTGCTCCTTCTCAAGAGATTCTTAAGGGTTGTCGGCAATTTCCTTTGGGGCTGCCAGATGACTCTGGTCTTCCATCTATTCAAAAGTTGCTCAAATATGTGGTAGTGCTCATAAGTGTGCCACAGAATTTTTTCATTTCTTGTAGCAGTACTGATGCCAACAGCTGTTTCTTATCTCAGTGTACCAGTAGAAGCTTGTCATTCTTCATAAAGCTAGCCTATGTAATAGACACACACATCTTTTATGCCTGATGTGTCCATTTTTAGTAGCCCATCAAAAGCAAATTTATCGGCAAATAGCTTTTATATGACACCGGGTTGTCCTTTGGTATTTTCTTATACAGATGTGTCTATAACCACTACGTGTAATTCCAGGGCAGCTTTGTGATTCAGATTCTTAAATGTACAAATCATCCATTATCATACGGCACCAGCATCATGGGGTATTGTCCACTGAATTTAAATAGCAAACTACACATGCATTTATTTATTGCAAAACCAACCTCTGAATTTCCTTTTGTGTTACAGATACAGTATGTTATTAAGAGCAAGAAAGGGTAACAATTCTACCTTCAAATGCTTTTCCTTCCTTGAGGTGACAGGATTCAATATTGTGCCCAAGGTAGTTTTGAAAATCACAAGCACAGGCCACATTATTTAGGGGAAGTTGTTATTTCAACCATTTTTAAATGCATGATGAACAGAATGTTCCAAGTGATGCACCCTGGTGTTAAGTCATATTTTAATCAACACAGGGGCCTAACCAGAAAATTAAAAAGAATGCTAATGTTATTTTAAGACATGCCAAAATAGCACTTTCTGGAATTCCAACACAAACACATTCATTAATCTCTCTACTTTTCTCATATTTGGTGGATTTGGAGTTTGATAACATAGGTGGGTCAAAAAAGTGGGGGCAGTTTAGATAAATAACCGATATAGCAATCACTGGAGGTAAAATAGAAAACTCACCTCTGGGGTTGAACAAAAGGCATTAGGGAGGATCTACTAGCCACTGGCACTTAGCTCCTCAGAAGCACTCGAATTCTGGTAATGGTCTTATGGACACATTCCACATTGATAAAACGAGCAATGCTTCTTAATCTTTTCTCCACTATCTCTGTACCCCACACCCTAGGAATCTTTTTAGACATTTTTTTTCTAGTCGTCTTATCCCTCATAAAATTTTAATACTATAGAGGTACTGTATGTCTGTTTATGGATCATGTGTATCTGTGCTTTACACATAAAAAGAGTAAGTTTTTTTCATTATCCAGGAAACAATTTTCACCCCCTTGGGAGCAATATCACACTCATTAAGAATGCCTGATCTAGAGGAAGTGAGGGAGAAGGTGGGAGGAGGAGAAAGGAACAAGGAGTTATTGAAAACAACTTATGTACCTGAAACATGACCTAAACTAGCTCATTTCATATTCAAAATGACCTGTGAGGTAGGTATTGTCATTTTTATTTTGCAGATGTTGAAGTATCACATTAGATCACATGAGATCAAATGAGCTAGTAAGGTCGTAAATTAGATCCTAATTTTGGTTTATTACTCAAGACGAAATCAGATAGATGATCCAGGAAATAAAGGGGAAAACAAATATGTTGTATTTCTACTATGTGCCCTCCACTGTATGTTATCTGATGTAATTCTCTCAAGCACCCTGTGAGATCATGCTATTCCATTATTACAGATGAAGAAACCGAGGTTCAGAAACGTTCAGTAAACTAATCCAGGTCATGCAGCTAGTAGAGAGGGCAACCAGGATTACAACCAAGTCTGTTTAGTCTTTGAACTTCACTCTATTTTATCATGTGTGGTACATAACCCATAATAAATATTTTGCCAAAAAGCCAAGTAAATACATAAATCTTAAAAAGGAATTATATCACCTAGTCCAAGTTTGCTACATTATATCTGATATCTACATTTACTCTCTATATCATTTCCACCAAATGATTTTCCAGGAGCTGCTTAAACAACTTTACTGCCATCACATTATGGAGCAGTTTTTTTGTAAATTTTCCATAGCTTTAGTGATGATTAGAAACAGTTTCCTTTTATTCTGGTCAAAAACTGCCTCCCTGTCATCTGTAATCTCCACCATAGCTCCTGTTTCAAATTTCCCAAATAAATTATCTAATCAGTTTCAGAGATGCTAATTTCAAAAGAGCTAAGATGAGGCTTATTTTCACCTGATAAAGACAAAAACAGAGCCCCAGTTCCCAATGAAAAAAGGTAACTAACATCATTTCACTCATTATGCAACATTTCGTTACTGAGCACCTTGTTTGTGTTACGCATTGTACAAGGTTCTGGCACTGTTGCAGTAAGTAAGACAGACACAGTTCCTGCTACTTTGCTGTTAATTTTAGTCTCTGAGGATATCTTTCAATGAGCACATCTGCCATTCCAACATTAAAATCAATAAAGTGGTATTTACTGAACACATATGATGTGCTCAGCTCCATGCTAGGTATTTGCAGGCAAGGGTGGGTTGGGGAAAGAAGTCCAAACATGTCCCTCACCCTTAAGGGCCTTATGATTCAAATGGGATCAGGTTTCACCAGAACATATATTATAATGGGACTGTATCAGTCAGGGCCCTGGCAGGAAACAGATGGCACAACCAAGTTGGGTAAGCTGAGGAGACTTCAGTAGACGGGCTGTTCACAAAGGTGTTTGCAGAGTGTAAGGAGATCACAAGGGATAATATTTGTAAAAGGCAGCCATTGAGCATGTGCATAGGGTAAAGAGGATCTTTGGTCATGTGACAGGATCTTTGGTCAAGGGAAGTAGGTAGGGAGGGAGTCAGGGGAATAAGCATTCCAACCTCATTCTCCATTTCCCACTGTCTCCCACCACGGTGCTCCAGTGGCTGAGCTCAGCCTGAAGCTAGGAGGGCTGGGGATTCCATTCATGCAGCCCACACAGGTCAACCTCACAAGGCCCAGGGCAAGGCAGGGAAGTGTGGAGAGTGGACCCACAGTACGGGACAAAGTGTAGACACTTTCTCATGCTGCTGTATGGCAATAGCCTCATAGCTGTCTTTAGGTTCTCCCTAGCTTCTCAGCTAATCCAGTGTAGCACTAATAGATTAATTTCTCCAAAGTACTATTTGGAGCACATTGCTTTTACTCAAAAACCTTCCATATTTTATAAACTAATTTTAAACCACTCATATATATAAGCTAATAAACTAAATTTAAAATTCCTTCCTTTGGTATTCAAGGCCGTTTACATCCTGACTCCCCCTCACTTTTTTATCCCAGTACTTCCTTACATGACCTTAATGGCTTTATTTGTCCTTGCTTTCAGACCCCTGTGCTCCGTGACAGAGACAGGCTGCCTGTATTATACCCAGTCTCCTTCTTCTTTAGTAACAGAATTTCTAACTGTTGGATGCAGCCGTGTTCCCAAGGACTACGCATGTCAACTGAGGGGATTTGTGTGAGGCTTCTGGGAAAGTTCTTTAAAGGTGGCTGACCAAATGGAGAGGCAGCTTTTGCCCTTTTCCCATTCCTCTTCCTGCCTGGAACACAGATATGATGATGGGCAGAGCTATAGTAACCAGGAGAATGGAAGCCATCTACTTGCAATCCCCCAGAAGTAGATGAGACAAGAAGGTAAGTGGGGCTGGGCACGGTGGCTCACGCCTGTAATCCCAGCACTTTGGGAGGCAGAGGTGGACGGATCACTTGAGGTCAGGAATTCAAAACCAGCCTGGCCAACATGGCAAAAACCCATCTCTACTAAAAATACAAAAATTAGCCAGGCACGGTGGTGCGTGCCCGTAATCCCAGCTACTTGGGAGGCTGAAGCTGGAGAATCGCTTAAACCTGGCAGGCTGAGGTTACAGTGAGCCAAGATCGTGCCATTGCACTCCAGCCTGGGTGACAGAGCGAGACTCGTCTCAAAAAAAAAAAAAAAAAAAAAAAAAGAGAAGGTGAGTGTAAGTAGTTTTGGTGGCAATTCAAGGAAGCACTGGTAGAAGAGTTGGGAAGTAAGGCAGAAAGGTAAGAAAGCTGATAAAGGACGCATTGCTGCTGGGGTCACCTGGGGCTCGGAGCACCTGGGCACTTCAGTGCAGAGCACACTTCAGAGTTATCTCACTCAAGGGATGAGGGAACTGGGTTATTTATGAACAATTTTTCTACATGCTTATATATTCTTCTGTAACTGACTTGTTATTTAAAAATTTACATATGGTAAAAATCACTTTTTGTGTCTACAGTTGTGGTTTTTAACACATGTATAGATTCATGTGATGACCATCACAATCAGGAGACAAAACAGTTCCCTCATGCCCAAAATTTCCTCATAGTATCCTTTTGTAGTCAACTCATCCTCCAGCCCCAACACCTGGCAACTACTGACTTGTTTTGTCTTTTCCAGAATGTCATATAAATACAGTATGTAACCTTTTGAGACTGGTTTATTCCACTCAGCATAATGCATAATCCATATTGCTGTATCAACGATTTGTTTCTTTTCATTGCTAAGTAGTATGCCATTATATGGGTGTACTACAGCTTAGTTATCCATTCGACTGTTTAAAGACATTAGGCTGCTTTTAGCATTTGGCAATCACGAATAAAGCTGGTATCAACATTTGTGTACAGCTGTTTGCATAAGCCTAAGTTTTCATTTCTCTAAGGTGAATGCTTAAGAGTGGGCTTGTAGGGTTACAACAGACTTTTCATTGCTAAAAAATTCCCACTTATGGATGTACCATGATTTATTGAAGAAATGCCCTCTTTGGGAACATATAAGTTGTTTCCAGTTTTTCACTGTTATAAGTAAGGCCACAGTGAACATCTTTGTAGATAAATCTTTGCACATATTTTAGTTAATTTTTTAAAGCAAAATTCCTAGAAGTATATTTACTTGATTAAAGGCTATGAATGTTTTAAAAACATTTTACATAAATTACACTTACGGCAGCAGAAGCTTCTCTTTACTGAGTGTAAAGAGAAAAATCAATTTTCTGCAGGTCAATAGTATTTAGTTGGCATAATTCTCAAAGCAAGTTAGATAATACAGTAGATTATTTGGGAACATTCCTCTCACACTCTCCTCTTCCCCTGATAGACTGTAAAACTCAGAGTTTAGAAAGGCGCTCAGGATGTTGGCTTTCTATTTCAAAGCCCAATCCAGCATCTTGAGAGGGAGCTGGATAAAGCAGAAAATGTCCAGAGTACAGATTCAGAAGAACTGGATTTGAGTCCTGACTCCGCTATCACTTCATGTTCTTAAACTAGTCTTTTTCCTGCCTAAGCCTTATTTTCCTTATATTCCAATGGGAATAATGATATCTCCCTCTCCAAAATGTTGTCAGGATAAAATGAGAAAATCAATACGAAATTGCTTTGCAAAATGTTAATCACCCCACAAATAATGTTTGTAATCACACAGCTATGATGTGTTGTCTGGATGATCGTAATTGTGGAATCAATTCTTTCTCTCTCACCTGGGCAGCATTTATCTTTAGCCTTGAATCCACTCCTAACTACTGTTAATGTGCCACATGTAGTATAAAGTATGGCAGAGAGAAATGCCTTTGAATAGTATCTAACTGCCTGGGCTTATGGCACTTCTTTCTACATCTCTGTCTTCCTAGACCAATGACATCTATACAACAGATCTTTCATTCTTAGCTAGACCATTTACCCACCACTCATCAGCATGAATGATAAACAGATTAGTTTAAATTTTATGCAGTGAAATCAAGAGGCCCATAGACTGATTAGCATTTGGCAATCATGAATAAAGCTGGTATCAACTTTTGTGTACAGGTGTTTGCATCAGCATAAATTTGGTTCTTTTCACTGAAATGCAAGTGAAAGGACAAGACCGTAAGTACTAGAATCATAGCAGATGCTATGAGAATGGCTGGACTCTTTAAGGAAGGAAGATAATACAAAGAGAACTGTATGTATACACGACATTTTCATACAATGGAATATCATTCAGCATTAAAAAAAAGAAGGTTCCTACCATTGATGACAATGTGGATGGGCCTTGCAGACATGCTCAGTGAAATAAGCCAGTCACAGAAGGATAATTGCTGTATGACTCCACTTTTATGAAGTGTCTGAAATAGTCAACCTCATAGAAGCAGTAAATAGAAAAGTGGTTGCCAGAAGACGGGGCAGGGGAAATGAGAAATTGTTATTCAATGAGTATGAAGTTTCACTTATGCAAGATGAGTAACTTCTAGAGATCTGCTGTACAACATAGTGTCTATAGTTAACAATACTATGTTGTGCACTTAAAACTTGAGGGGATTAAGAGGGTCCACCTCGGCCAGGCACAGTGGCTCACCCCTGTAATCCCAGCACTTTGGGAGGCCAAGGTGAGCAGACCACGAGGTCAAGAGATCGAGACCATCCTGGCCGACATGGTGAAACCCCGTCTCTACTAAAAATACAAAAATTAGCTGGGCGAGGTGGCACACACCTATAGTCCCAGCTACTCGGGAGGCTGAGGCAGGAGAATCCCTTGAACGTGGGAGGTGGAGGTTACAGTGAGCTGAGATCGTGCCACTGCACTCCAGCCTGGCGACAGAGCGAGACTCCATCTCAAAAAAAAAAAAAAAAAAAAAAAAGAGGGTCCATCTCATGTTGTGTTCTTGCCATGCACAGACACACACAAAAGCAAAGGGACACAAAACTTTTGTAGGTAATGAATATGTTAATTATCTTTAGTTTGTGGCAATAGTATCTTGGGCGTATACATATGTCCAAACTTAACAAATTACATATATTAAATATGCATGTTTTTGCACATCAATTATACCCCAAGAAAGCTATAAAGGTACAAAAAAAAAAAAAGATGAGTACAGTGGAGGAAAACAAAAGGTAATGTACCCTGGCAAATGCCCCCAAATGGTGGTGGCAACAGAATTGCTGTCAAAGAAAAATAATACAGAAGCTAGAATAAAGTGGGATGAAACACAAGAACAGCCTAGCTGGCGAAGTATAAACAATTCTTGAGCCTGACAGACTAAGGGTGTAGAAGAAGAAGATGTATTTGATCCCACGATCACTGGTGACCTCAAAAGGGCAATTTCACACTAGTGATCAGAGGCTGAAGGAGGGAATAGACGGAGGGGAAGCAAGCATTTGAGAAGTTGTGTATAAAAAGACGAACATGTAAATGAAAACGGGCAACATCTGATTGTTGGTCATCCCTCTCTTGTGCTCTGTAACCCAGCCTATTCAGTTCACTTCATTACTGAATTTGCTTACGGTTTCTTTATAATGTTAAATTATATGCAAAATGTATTTCTACCTTTTTCATTTCCTAAAGTCATAATCAAGATTATAATACAGTATTTAAGCTTTCATGTAGTTATTAGTGTTTAATATATATGTATGCATGTGTAAATTTTCCCATTCCAATTTTTTTCTGTATGATTTCTATTTTCTTTTGATGTGACGCATATAGTTCCTGTAGCAAGAGTAAGTTTTCTGTCATTTAAATGAAAGGCCAAGTTAAATTTAACACTTTTCAAAACGTTAAATTAAAATAAGGATAGTGCTTTATATGTCTATATCGTATATCAAAAGTAAAGATTCAATGAAAACTTTAAGATCACTTACTAAACTTTCAAAGATGGGCAGATTTTCCATAAAGATTTCAACAGCAGAGATAGATGGGCTACATTCCAGACAGGAAGGTCACAAGAGTGATGAATGAGAACTCTAATGTCTGCCACAGCTGTGAAAATCTTTATGGCTAACTAAAATTCCTCACGAATAACAACCTGTAAATATTATATGAGCTGTCAGACAGATAACGCTGAGCTCTGAGACCATTGCATATGGTGAACAGGATACCACACCATGGGATTTGTCAGTAGATTGCCAAGTCATTTAGAGTATCAGGCTCACACTTGATCTGGGAAGTCAAGAGTTTGTACTAAAATTCTTGGCAAGGTGACTGAGTTGCAGAGATAAAACTATATCTAATATCCAGTGCTGCTGGCTGCACAGTCACACAAAGTCTAATAGCCAAAGTTGGGTGGCATTACTCATGAAAAAAAAAAAAGCTTCTTCTAACCGACTTACAGAAAACTTCAAAAACATCATGGTGATTATTAGAAGAGTAAGAAAGCAATCAAGCTTCCTAAGGTCAGATATAGGAAGATAGATACGTACATAAATAGAGCCATGAATAATTTATACTCAAGGAATTTTTGAGTACATTCGATCATAATTGGCTGACTGCATTACCAGAGAACTTTCCTCCAGGTAATGGCGGTTACAGTCTTTGGGCCATCTGGGTTAAGTCAGGTTACTAACAAGTCAATACAATATCGCCAGGTGCCTTTACTGTCTCTGCAGATGGGCTTTTAAAAGACCGCAGGCAGTCAACACCATTTGCTAAACGCTCTCTGTGTGAAAGGTATTGTATTAGGCACCAGGGAAATTTCAAGGAAAGTAAAATTTGAAACCTGAGACAGTAGGGAGCAACTCAGATATTAAAAAAGCAAATGATTATAGATGGGATGTACATCCATTAGCAAGCGAGAAGAGTGAGAAAGAACTAAAGCTGTGACAGCAATTAAAGCAAAAAGAGTATAGGAGAGATTGAATTTGGGGTCCATTTTTCACTCAGTTGTGAAAGAATTAAACATGTATACCTTAGCCATGGCCTCATGGTGAGCACAGTGTGCTTCCTAGCTCCTTGACCATGTGACTTGCTTTAGCAGATATGATGTGAACAGAGGCTTGTCGCACTGGCAATCTGCCATGAAAACATGCCCCAGGTTGCTCCTGATCCTTTAGTCTGGGGCTCACAACCCAATACATTTAGAGACCATCTAAACTGAACTCAGAGCCTAGAGGCAAACCCAGGCATTCTACAGTATGAAGTAGAGCTTTCCAGTCAAGTTTTATCCAGATCACCTGAATTACAGTTGACCTGTAGACCCATAAGCTTGAGAATAGAAGCTTTGTATTCTTGTATAGTAGTTATATTGTGGCATTATTGTGGATACAGCTGACAGAGAGAGGAGTGGAGAGAAGGGGAGAGGGGAAACAGTGTCATAAAGATTAAAGAATAGAAAATATCCTCCAGCCAGTCTCTCCCATTTGTTCCTACCCACTGCCTCTACTAACATGCAAAGATTAATGGGGAGTACCATCCTCTTTGTTCTGTGCAGTTGAGACTTGTGGGTTGCTATTCACTGGTGTCTGGAACCCCTTTTCTAAGGCTGATAATCCATAATAGTTACAAGTATGAACTTGAATATGTTAGTAAATTGTTCTAGTCTCAGTTTTCTCTTCTGTGAAATGGAGACAATAACAGTCCTTATTTTACAAGGTTGGCGTGAGGATTAAACGGGTTAATCTATGCAAAATGCTTCCTCTGTGTTAAGAGCACAGAGTACTCAATACTTTTTAAAAATTCCAGCTCCTACACTTATTATCATTTTCATCATTAATGTAGCTAGTTATCAGGATATTTATCTCATTCACTAACTTACTGCCAATGTGAGGAATCCCAGGGTAACCAGGAAAATGACAGAGACTTTCTATGGTTCTAGAGTTAAACTGACTGTTAACCACCAAAGCACGGGACCAGGGAACTAGTTAAGGAAACAATCTTTCTTCCTCTTTTTCTAGCCATTTTCTGACTCTTTAAAAAATGTTATGCGGTTCTCAGAGTAATAAAACATGAACGGAGACAAATCTTCCTCTTGGCATTCTGATGCTGATGTTTACTATGAAAATCAACTGTGTTTTATCATTATATACTATATTAGTATTACTTCAGAATTCACAACAAATAGCTAAATATTTTTAGAAATAAATAAAACATTCTTGCTTTAATTTCAATTGTTAGTTCTGATTTTTAAACTAAATTTTACATTACCAAACTTACTATTTTTTTTCCTATTTAAATTGGTGTGGGTGATTCATGTTAATGGAATTCTCTGACCTGAAGTTACGTGCCGTCTTGTTTAAGACATAAGCCTTGCTGCCCTTTTTTTTTTTTTTTTTGCCTGAAGATAACAAGGTTGTCATGAGCTTTTGTGTTGGGTTCCAGGAATAACTGAAGATGCAGTTCAAAACTTTGACTCTTCCTGTAATAGATGTATCTGCTCCAGATCTCCTGGACCAAGTCTTTTGAATTACTTTCTTTCCCTGGATAGCTGGTCTAGGTCAAATTCTAGAACATGAACTCCTTCACTTTTCACCTCTTGAGAATAAATCCCTTCTGTCCCTAACTCACACCATAAATGAGCTCATTTCATTCCATTCCTCTTCGAATTTTTTTTTTCACAGACATTTCCTACTCAGACTTTCTTTCCATATCAAATTGCCCTCATGTTGACTAATCCTTCACAATTATTCTCTCTCATCTGCCTATTTCTATCTCATTAAGACATTAGCGCTCTCTAAAACCTATATTTATATTCATTATACATACATAAGAAATCCCTTTTCTGAAAAGAAGGGCTATAAGGAGACTACACACGAAACTGGAAAGGGAGATATTCATCTTTGGTTTTTTTTGGATACAGAGTCTTGGTCTGTCACCCAGGCTGCAGTGCAATGGTGCCATCTCGGCTCACTGCAACCTTCGCCTCCTGGGTTCAAGCGATTCTCCTGCCTCAGCCTCCCAAGTAGCTGGGATTACAGGTGCCTGTCACCATGCCCAGCTAACTTTTGTATTTTTCAGTAGAGACGGGGTTTCACCATGTTGGTCAGGCTGGTCTTGAACTCCTGACCTCAGGTGATCCACCCACCTTGGCCTCCCAAAGTGCTGGGATTACAGGCGTGAGCCACCGCGCCCGGCCCGAGATATTCATCTTATCAGAATGGGTAAGTAGAAGGGAGAAACTGATTTTTCATCACTGAATGCATCTTGTGACTCTTGCTAAGTGAGATCAGGGACCAAGCAATTATAAACATTCTTTGCTAAGTTCCTATCAAAAGGAATACCCTCTACTTTGGATGTGCATGTAGCCTCAGGGACAATATGCATTAATACTCATTTAGATAGAACATCTCCTTTCCCTCACTGTGGAATGGATTCCTCCTTCCATTCTACTCCTATAGCACCCACTATTTACTACCACTGTAGGAGGTCATTTTTTATAGGTCTGTCTTTTGTGATTAGTATTTAAATGTCCCAAGGCGATAATTCTTTTTATCTTTATATTTCAGGTGACTCGTTTTTGTTAATAAATACAGGAATGAATGAATGAATACTACAGGCACAGTAAGTAACAATGCTACAGGCACCATGTCACTTCTTAGCTCAGAATTCTATGACTTCCCTTCTCACAAAGCATATATGCCAAAGGCTTTTAACGGTAGCCAACCATAGTTGATAAGACCCTTCCTCGTCTGGCCCTTGGTCACTCACTGACCTCCTATCATTCACCGTCTTTCCTCCTTGGCTTCAGTCATACTGGCTTCCTTGCTATTAATATTTCTCAAACCCTCTAAGCATGCTCCATCTTGGATCCTTTACTTTTACTGTTTCCTCCACCTGGAACACTTTGTCCCCCAATATCTGACTGGTGTACTTCCTCACACCTCTACTGAAATGTCACCATTCCTGACCACTCCACTAAAAGGGTCCCTTTCTCCCATCCTCTAGCCCCTTTAGCCTGCTTTATTCTTTGTTTTTAAATCAAACTTATCATGACCTGATTGCCCATCTTCTCTTGTAAAAATGTAAGCTCCACAATAAATGAACTTTGTTTTATTTACTGCTGTTTCCCCAGTTCCTAGATCAGAGTTTGATTTATATTGGTCATTCAATAGACATTTGTTGAGTAACAAAGTGAATCAATTCTTAACTGACTGAAAATAAAGTGAAGTTCATTAACTCTTTCTGGACATTAGACTCAGCACTAGGCTAAGTTCTTTCATTTTATTAGACTGGGAACAATCTTTTAAGTGCCCAGTTATTCACTCAATCAAGGCATATCCTGCATCTAATATGCAAGATGTTGTGTTAGATGCAAAATTATTTTTAATAAAAAAGTAATGCAGGCCCTATGCCCTTAAAGTGCTCACACTCCAACATATTTCCTTTCAAGATCTATGTTACTGACCATCTTACGTTCTAACTCTTGCCTGTCATGGGCATGTATGCTGCTGAGCTTAAGGTTTAAGGTAAGAGACTCATGTAATTTTATGCTGTCCCCAAAGTCCTTACCTATTAATGGAGATCATGAGGTTGGACACCTTAAATAATAATAATCACTACTTACCCTGGACAAAATAATCAACCTCGTTATGAAAGCAAGAGTAAATCAAATTACCCAGTGACTGTAATGGGCCTATTACAATACCTTTTTCTTAGATGCTTCTAAATGCCTGTCAATTTCATTGCCCCGTCACAGATTGGCTTCCTCCAGGAAGCCAACTCTAAGGCAATGATTACAGAGCAGGATAGACAACTGTGGAGGGGAAGTGAAAGAAACAGGAATAGGAATAGGGAGAAGTCAAGGTGAATGCAGACCCAGTGACAGTCTCATTCAACCCCATGGGAGCTCTTGAGCAACAGAGCGAGACTCCGTCTCAAAAAAAAAAAAAAAAAAAAAAAAAAGAATGTTAATGTTCTCCTGAGTTGGGCCAAAATGGCCAGGTCATTATTCTCCTACACTGATCAGGAAGAGCTGCCCCTATAAGGGGTATGATCTTGGGTGAGGCAGTTGAGGCAATTCCTGAAGATTATCTGCTGAGGACACTCCCTTTCATCGAGAGACTAAAGGGTCCCTAAGGATGCAGAAAAGCAACTTCAAATAATTCCTCAGGCATAGGTCACTGTATTTAGTGTTCCACATGACTTTCATTACCACAAATTGTGCAGGCATTGGTATAAAGGAGTGATTCTCAACTAGGGGCAATTTCACCCAACAGGGGACATCAGACAGACAATGTCTGGAGACATTTTTGGTTGTCACAACTAAGGGAGGGGAGTGCTACTGGCATGTAGTGAGTAGAGGCCAGAGATAATGCACAGGACAGCCCCCAATAATTTTTGCCCACAGAGATGTGATCTCACCATTTCTGTTGCGCAAAGCTTTGTATTCTAGGACAGATGACAAAATGCTATCCCAGACCAAACTCACAAATCCCTTCATTTTCTGAGTAGTGTAAAAATACACTTTTCAGAGCCAGCATTCCACTAATTATCTGGCCCCAAATGCCAATAGTGCCCAGGTCAAGAAAGCTTGGTTTACAATCTGGCCTGTGGCCTGTGAGGTGGCATAACCCTTAGATGGATAATAAATAACTAATCCAATCAGATACTTTTTCTTGGAGAGCTTGAATGTAATACACAGAGATAAACAGAGATGACAGATGGGTGGGGAAGTTTAAAAAGTCGGATAACAAAGGAAGAAAATGGAAGTCATAAGAAAGTAGAAACTATAAGTAGAAGGTGTTAGGTGGAGAGAAGAGAGAAGATATGATACTGTAATAGTCTGAAGTCTACGGCAGCAAATGCATATACAGAAAGAAGCAAACATGTCTCATGGTGTCTGTTGTTCCATGTTATTCTTTTCTTTTTCTTTTCTTTTTTTTTTTTTTTTTTTTTGAGATGGAGTCTCGCCCTGTCCCCCAGGCTGGTGTGCAATGGCATGATCTTGGCTCACTGCAACCTCCGTCTCCTGGGTTCAAGCGATTCTCCTGCCTCAGCCTCCTGAGTAGCTGGGATTACAGGCATGCGCCACCACACCTGGCTAATTTTTTGTACCTTTAGTAGAGACGGGGTTTCACCATGCTGGCCAGGTTGGTCTTGAACTCCTGACCTCGTGATCTGCCCGCCTCAGCCTCCCAAAGTGCTGGGATTAGAGGTGTGAACCACCGTGCCTGGCCCATGTTATTCTTTATGCTTCTCCGTATCCTGAAAACGTTCCTTATCACCTAAGCCTATCCCTGTCCCTTACAGCCTTAAGGAGACATAGCACATAACAGAGCAGTCCCTGCAGTAGACTGAAATCAAGATGATTTTTACTGCAGATATCTGAAAGTCTATTTAAAAATCTAGAATGGTTTTTAAACCAGGAACAGTTTATGTAAGTCTACAAAAGAACAAAATGCCTTTTGTCCTCACTTCAAAGTTCTCACCAGAAAGTACTTTGTAATCCCAAACTGGTTGTGTTCTGAAAATGGAAAACATCCAAATGGAAAAACGAAAGTAATGATTTTTGCCCACAGGGATGTGATCCCACTATTTCTGTTGTGCAAAGCTTTGTATTTTGGACAGATGACAAAATGCTACCCCAGGCCAAATTCACAAATGCCTTCATTTTCTGGGTAGTGTAAAAATACACCTTTCAGAGCCAGCATTCCACCAAAATAGTGCCCATGTTATAAAACTGATTCAGAACTCTGGTGCTGGTCTCTTTGCCCTAGGTCCTCATGAGGCCCAGAAGAATCTGTCACAATGAGGAAGATGAAATAAGAAAGAAACAGACATTTGTCTCATCTCTTCCATGCCACCGGGCTAATTTCCATGTAAGTACGTGACAGAGGAGTGGTGGTTAGTGATCCAGCTAAATGCGCCCATTCAGTTCTAAAGCCAGATTATGCATGGGGTATGATAGCAGCTTCATAAAGTCTAGGAGAGGTTAATACTATTGTTGTTCCACTCAGATCCCTTTTACTGAGCTGGTTCACCCAGCCGCAGTGGTTGTGAGTGTTGGTTGCTAAGGCCTCATTGCTCCTTTCACCAGAAATCCTCCCTTGGCCAAATGGTAACTGCTTTGCTATCTCCTACTCCCCAGAAATCCACAGCCAGTGACTAATTCACATGGGAAAATTAAAGCCCAGCCCTGGCTGGGCGCGGTGGCTCATGCCTGTAATCCCAGCACTTTCGGAGACCGAGGCAGGCGGATCACGAGATCAGGAGTTTGAGGCCAGCCTGGCCAACATAGTGAAACCCCGTCTTTACTAAAAATACAAAAAAAAAAAAAAAAAAATAGCCGGGCGTGGTAGTCCCAGCTACTCGGGAGGCTGAGGCAGGAGAATAGCTTGAACCTGGGAGGCGGAGGTTGCAGTGAGCCAAGATCATGCCATTGCACTCCAGTTTGGGTGACAGAACAAGATGCCGTCTCAAAACAAACAAACAAAAAAACCTAGCCCCCTTATCTCAAGGTAGGGACAGTTTGTTCTCCAGAGCTCCCTGTGGGATCAAGCTGAAGTGAGTCTCTTCCTTCCCACTTAATTCCTTGACCAGCATCCTTCTTTCTTTATCCTGCTTCCCTCACTCCCTTTCACCTGAACAAATTACTTCTACAAGAAGCCCCATGTATCTAAATAGGGCTCTATTTCTAGGGATTTTACCTAAGGCTAGGGTGAGCAACTATCCTGGTTTGCCTGGGACTACAGAGATTTCCTGGAAAATGGGAATTCCAGGGCTAAATCCGGGAAAGTCCCAGACAAACCAGGATGAGTGGTCACTCTACAAGGCAGATAAATATTTGGATCCTGAGCATCCTTCCTGCTAAGTTTAAGAAGATTCTTTGCATACAGGGACTTGAGTGATCCAAATAACATACATAAATTAGTCATTTCTAGGAAGCCATCCATGCCAAAAAAAAAAAAAAAAGTGCCCCAATTTGTAGTATTTGCCAATTTCCATGGAGTAAATCTTCCCACTATGCCTGATTTCAAGCTACCAAAGGTAGGCTTAATAACTAGCTCACAATTCCTGAATATTTTACAATTGGCTCTCTTGAGCCATTGTAAGCCAGCCCCAGCACAGAAATTCCCATAGCAGAAACAAAAATGTTCTGTTTCCTCATGTGTTCAAATTGATGGGATATACAGGGCCAACGATGCAAAATCTGGTTGCTAATGATACTGTAAAGCAAATAAATCTGACAGCTTACTGGGGAGTATAAATTTGAGCTAAAGGAGAAAAGGGCCATGACAATACATTTTAAGAAGAGAATAGAATTACTACTGCGGTAGCTGCTTTTTGTGGGCATTGGAAAGGCTGTCTTTGAATTTACAGAGGCATTATCAGCATCACTGGTAGGTCACATGGCATTTGTCCCAAATTCCTAATACCTGGGACAACACGTGACTGCTGAAGAAACTGGCTCAAATCATTTCACCCTGAGATTTTACTTGAAAGAGAATTTTAGCCTCCAAATCATCTCACATTGGACCTGCAAAATTCTTTCTGACTTTTATCATGATGGCTTATTTTTATGTTTTTATTTTTTTGAGATGGAGTTTCACTCTTGTTGCCCAGGCTGGAGTGCAATGGCGCAATCTCGGCTCACTGCAACCTCTGCCTCCCGGGTTCAAGTGATTCTCCTGCCTCAGCCTCTCGAGTAGCTGGGATTACAGATGCATGCCACCACGCTCAGCTAATTTTGTATTTTTAGGAGAGACAGGGTTTCTCCATGTTGGTCAGGCTGGTCTTGAACTCCTGACCTCAGGTGATCTGCCTGCCTCGGCCTCCCAAAGTGCTGGGATTACTGGAGTGAGCCACCGCGCCCGGCCTCATGATGGCTTATTTAAGCCAATCTGAAGCTTTAAATTATTGGCCCACTCATATTTCAAATTATCCATTCCCTGAGGACCCTGGTAGCATAGGTTGGAGCACTGTTAAGTGAAATGTCAGGAATTATTAGATGTGCTTAAAGGTTACCCCTATTTTTTAAAATTAAGTGTGTATGTGTAGTGGGGAATGTCCAGGATGAAAGCTTGGCAACTCTCAAGATGGAAACAAACTGCTAGGCTCTATGTATCAAGGAGAAACTGTAAAAATTTGAGTCACTTTGACAAGAGAGAAAAAGACTTAACCAGGGATATGATTAAGGCAGTTAAGATTGTAAAGCCTGCAAGAAATAATTGATCAGTTCTTTCTTTTTACAGTATCTCATAATCTGAGAATAAGAAGGTCACTCAATGAAACAGCTTTTAAATTCAGAATAAATAGTAAAAAGGAAATTTGCCTTTCAGCGTCCCATTGCCACTGCAAGAGGTCACTGGTTAAAAGCTAGAGTACAAAATGTTACCTTTATTGTTTTTTTTCCATTACAAAAGTAGTACATGCTATTACCAGAAAATTTGTAAAAGTAAAAAGAAAGAAATGATGCAATAACTGTTTGCCTTTTGGTGTCTTTTTATTTTCCATTTTTCTTTTATGTATACATTTCTGTTATTTTTATTTTATTTTCTAATACAGTTGTGATCATGCTGTAATTTTGAACTCAGCCTTTTCCCTTAATATATTACATGGTACAGTAGACTTTGATAAAAACGACCATATAAAGTTATGAATGCTATTAGTCTTTGCTGAGAAGCAACATAAAAGGTCACATTATTTATTGAGTGCCTACTATGTGATAGCCACTATGCTAAATCTCATGCCACTGTGTATTATCAATGTCGAGAGTGAATTTACCTCTTCTTCTTTTGGGTATAAGACATAATTCATTCTGTAAATATTTACTGAACATCTACTAAGTGCCACATACCACATTAGGTACTGTAGAATATAACTGTCAACAAGACTAATACTATCCTGACCTTATAGAGATTAAGGTCTATCTTTTTGATTATCACTCATTAGTTACACAAACAACTATTGAGCTGTTATAATGTGCAAAACACTGGACGTTCAGATTAGATCCTTGGAAATCATCTTCAGAAAGGAGAGGAACTATTTATACTGACAATTAAATGCAAGAGAATGAATGAAACTTTCATGACTAGTTTGACTCTAACAGGCATGCATTAAGTTATACTATCAAGCTGATAGTAATAATGATACTAATGCTAAAGCTAATAGCAAACACTTGAATAGCACTTACTATGTTCCAGGCACTATTCTAAGGGTTTTACAAATATTAACTGTTTGATCTTCACTGTAACCCTATGAAATAATACAACCATATTTCACTGAATTCAATATCCCATTGGTCGTAAGGTGCATTCTGATTTCAGAATTGTTGAAACGTGGGTGGAAAAGTGTGTCTTACAATTGACCAAATATGTTACTATTATCCCTATTTTAAAGATGAAGAATAAAGAGAAAGAATAAAGCATCAAGTGTCTGAGTGAATATTTGAACCCAGTCAGTTTGATTTTACAGCTTTTACTCTTAACCACTATCGATATCATTTTGATAAGGCAGTTTTTAGCCCAGAGGTGTTGAGAGAAACATTTAGGTTATGTGAAACAACTTAGGATGGCCAAACGAAGAGGAATATATGAGAGAATAATCGTTGGCAATAGCAGATGGACTAGGCAGTTATTGGCCTGGGCATTTCTTCTTAATGGGTAAGGCGGTGTGATGTGTGACTTGGAAGTCCAGAAACTGGGTTCCAGTCCTTTAGTATAACTATCTTTGTGACCTTGGTTATGTCATTTGATCATTCTGCACCTATTTTATTATCTGTAAAATAAGGAAAGGGCTGGAATGATTCAATGTTTCTCAAACTATTTCGACTGCAACCCACAGAAGAAAAACGTTTTACATTGTGATCTAGCATGCGCGTGCGCGCACACACACATACACACACATGCATGCACACACACATCTAACAAATTAGTCACCGTCAAAACAACACTTAACCTTGCTTAGGTAATGCACTCTGATATTTTCTAATATGTTCCATTCCATTCCATTCCAGTCCAGTCCAGTCCAGTCCAGTCCAGTCCAGTCCAGTAAAAAATTGTTGGTTGTAAGTCATTAAACTGATTTTAGGATTTGCTAATGAGCCACACCTCAGAGTTTGGAAACTACTGGTATAGATACTTTCTAAGCTTATCTCCAGTTAGGAAATTCCACAGCACAAGAGGGCTCCTGGGTGGGAGTGGGGCTGGGAACTTCAGTAAAGAGAGGGAGTTGACCCTTTTGCCTCAAAAATACTCATTTTCTTTTTAATTGGATCACGTTTTTACAACCTTTAGCAGAAATTTTTTGTTATTAAAGCATTTGGCAAATACAACATTAAGGCAAAGATTCACTGTGATCCATGGCATAAAGTTTAGTGTGAAATTAATTGGTGTGCCTGAAAAAGGCTTCCACAGTCACCTAAAACTGGAGAACTATAGACTCCTTATCCTCTTAGAGTCTCAGTGTATAATAAAGGCTCCAAGAATTCTAACAAGAAATAAACTTGCTTATCTTTGAAACCTAGTGTTTTTCCAATCTTATTAATCAGTACTATTTTTTTCAAGGGACAGTTATCAAAATCTAATATAACATTAATGTTTTAAAGAACCTGGCTTGGAAAATATTCTTTTAAGGAAATTCTGGAACTTGTAAAATATTGAGAAAACCATGGATTCTTTTTACTGTTATAGAAGGATTTCTCCCTTTACCCAAATATATAGTGATCTTTCTTGGTGAGAAAAGTAGAATTTAGAACAAAAGACCAGAGAATTTAGATAATGGTCAGGAAAAATCTTTAAACTCTTTTTTTTGAGACAGAGTCTCTCTCTCTCTATCACCCAGGCTGGACTGCAGTGGCATGATCTCAGCTCACTGCAACCTCCACCTCCAGGGTTCAAGTGATTCTCCTGCCTCAGCCTCCTGAGTAGCTGGGATTACAGGCGAGTACCACCACAAACAGCTAATTTTTGTATTTTTAGTACAGACGGGGTTTCACCATGTTGGCCAGGCTGGTCTTGAACTCCTGACCTCAAGTGATCTGCCCCCCTCAGCTTCCCAAAGTGACGGGATTACAGGTGTGAGCCACCATGCCCAGCAAATCTTTAAACTCTTCAAAAGAAAAGGACAATATTCAGACTACTATGCCAACCAATAAATACTTTAGTACTTTCTTAATCACAGACATATGAAGAGACTGACAACATACCTACCAATTATACATATATAATTATATATTAGTATATAATTTTAATAATTTACATAATTTTATTGTAAATTGTATATATATTTAAAGTCACACTATTAGAATTTCTCCTTTTTCTTGGTTTACATTGTAGAAGTCAATTAGGAGTAGCAGTGTATTAAAACTGGAAGTAAGGACAAGTTAGTGTCTATCAATGGAGAAGGGTCATATTTCACAACGCTTTTCTCATTTTCTCTTAGATCTAAGATAAAAGAAACAATTTCTTTAACATGTAGAGATTGGGCCACCAGAAAGAAACAGTGAATTCTTTTTTTTAGTAAAAGGCTGCCTCTGTCTTCTGATAAAAAACAGACAGCTGGTAATGTAATTTCCAAATAATTTCCAAAGGGGAGTGTGTGTGTGTGTGTGTGTGTGTGTGTGTGTGTCAGAGTGAGAGAGACAGAGTGCATGCACGTGCAAGAGAGAGAGAGAGAGAAAATAAGATAAACAGAGACAGTAAGCATGTTTATGTTGGGGGGTGCAATTAGTAGTTCCTGCTTATTTTTCTTTTCTTTGTAATTTCTAAGCTTTAGGAACCACCCTATTATTATTCATAGTAACCTGAAAGCACCTGTCTAAAAAAAATGTATCAATTCAAATTCATTTAATATGACCTTAGAGGGATATTTAAAACATATTTTTATTCATTGGTAGGGGGAAGCTGCTTTTATAGTAGCAAATACGTGACTTCAGAGATGTCCTGCTTCAAATATGGTGATTTTTTTTTTTTTTTTAAATTTAGGGTCAGGGTCTTGCTCTGTCACGCAGATTGGAGTGCAGGGGCGTGATTATGGATCACTGCAGCCTTGACCTCCTGGGCTCAAGTGATCCTCCTGCCTCAGTTTCCCAAAGAATTGGGATTATAGGCATGAGCCACACCATGCCTGGCTCAGATATGGTTTGGATGGCACACCCAATTTCTGGTGCAATTTTCTAGAGGTAAGTTTGGCAATACACTTGAAAAGGCTTACGAATGTAAACATTCTTTAACACAACAATTCCACCTTTAGGCATTTATCCTGTAGAAAGAATCTGAGATATTTGTAAAGGTATAAAAAGGAAATTAGCCATAATGCTCGATATAATAAAGATTGTGAAATAATCTTAATATTGAGGAATTTAGAATTGTGTTGGTACAGGCTGGGCGCAGTGGCTCACGCTTATAATCCCAGCACTTTGGGAGGCCGAGGCGGGTGGATCACGAGGTCAGGAGATCGAGACCACGGTGAAACCCCGTCTCTACTAAAAATACAAAAAATTAGCCGGGCGTGGTGGCGGGCGCCTGTAGTCCCAGCTACTTGGAGAGGCTGAGGCAGGAGAATGGCGTGACCCCGGGAGGCGGAGCTTGCAGTGAGCCGAGATCACGCCACTGCACTCCAGTCTGGGTGCCTGGGTGACAGAGCAAGACTCCGTCTCAAAAAAAAAAAAAAAAAAAAAAAAATTGTGTTGGTACATTTGGTATAGCCACAGAAGAGAGTATTAGCCAGTCATTAGAAAAATGACTCTGTAGAAGAATATTTAAACACATGAAAATATTGTAAAGATAGTTTTAAGGGAAAAAAGCAGGTCATAAAACTAGCATGTTTTTATCTGTCCATGGTTTAAAAGAAAAGAGAGAGGCTGGGCATGGTGGCTCATGCCTGTAATCTCAACACTTTGGGAGGCCTCAGTGGGTGGATTACTTGAGGCCACAAGTTTGAGACCAGCCTGGCCAACATAGTGAAACCCCGTCTCTACTAAAAATACAAAAAATTAGCCGAGCGTGGTGGCATATTCCTGTAATCCCAGCTACTCGGGAGGCTGAGTCATGAGAATCGCTAGAACCCAGGAGTGGGGAGGTTGCAGTGAGCTGAGATTGCACTCTGTCTCAAAAAAAAAATAAATTAAAAAATAAAAGCAAAGATAGAACCTTGATACACACACACACACACACACACACCACAAGAGAAATACAGAAAGTATATAAACCAAATTTCTGATAGTGATTATCTCTGAGTCATAGGATTATGGATACTTTTTCTTTTCTTGTTTGTACTGTGGGCTTTCCAAATTTTTCTTGATGTGTATAGAGTACCTTTGTAATTTTAAAAAGTACAATGTAAAGAAACAACCCATCTTTAGTCTCACTGTCCTATTTCTTAAATATCCCTTAAACCAAGTTGGTATTTTCTTTATACCTGCAAGCAAAGCTTTTAAGCATATATTGATATTCCACATGGGCATCCAAGAGATTGATGACTTCCGGGGCTGGCTCCATTCAGGCAGGTAGATCAGTCTCTTTATGAATGCCTGTGTCTAACAGGCCTGACCTTTCTGGAAGTGGGCACTGATGTGATATGGTTTGAAAAGTGTGAGAATGCTCCCCTTGGCCCCTCAAAGTTCCTTCCTCACAGCTCAGAGCTTATGGCCGATGTTCTACCACCTCAGGCTTATGGATTTTCACGTTAATAAAATGCAAATAACCCAGGAGAAGTACACATTAAACTTTACCTATCACCTGGGTTAAATGAGTATATCATTTTCTGAAAATAGGTTTTAGTGGGTAAGACATGGGAATTCAGAGGGGGAGTCAGGGAGAAGAAAATATGAATGAATATACCTGGTGTCTGAGGAGTAATTAATATTCATAATAGTACTATTTTTTATTTATGGTTTATGAGTCGCTTAGGAGTATGTTATCACATTTAATCTCAATTAAATCGAATAGAATGGCTGTCACCAAGGCAAGTTAAGTACACCAGAGATCTGGAAAGATGCAGAAGACAAAATCTGCAGCCTTTATCATTTTTCTAGAGCCGTTCCTAAAAGCCACGATCCCACTCATTTAGATAAACTGCTTTAACTTATCCCTTTTTCTTGGCAACTCCAAAGCATTGTGAAACTGTGTCCAAATAACTAGACTGCATGCGGTTATTAAAGTTAGAGCCAGTCCAGAAAATAAGATACTTCTTCTTAATCTATTATCGATGTATGACAAAAACACAGGACCAACACCTTCCAGGAAATTTTGTTCAAAAAGACAACAGCCAACTGAAGACACACATGACAGCATCTACTCAAATACTTTAAAGTATTTGTGAGCGTGGATCTTTTCATTAACCCATGGAGAATGGAAAAGAAAGGAAATGATCAGAAAATGGCAATGAAAGAATATGGCAGAAGAATGGAGATCATATAGAATTACTTCCTCTCTATAAAATATATAAATTAAGTAAAATTACAGTTCGATGCTGAAAAACACAGACTCTGGAGCCAACTTCTTGAGTTTGAATCCTGGCTCCCTCATCTACTAGCTGTATGAATGTGTGCCTCAGTTTCTTCATCATTGAAATGGGTATAATAATGGTACCTACCTTAAGGGATTGCTATAAGGATTAAACTAGTTAAAATCTGTAACATTGCTAGGCACAAAGTAATGGCGTTAAAATGATGGATAAACCCTCATATATACTCATATATGACCATAAGGAAATACATCAGAATGCTAACAGATGTTAACCCCATGTGGTAAAGTATGGCTTTTTAAATACCAAAAAACTCAACACATATACTCTCACAATCAAATAAAAAGTGGTATAAATTAACATTAATCAGAGGAAAACAGGTGCTTGCCAATTTAATATGCAATATTGTATAAATAGGATTTTCTAATACTTAAACTTTCAGTTAACCAAGGTTATTTCTCTTAGTATTAATTATAAAAGCACAATTAATAAAATGGTAAAACCAGTAAATAAAAAGAATGACTAGAGGTCAAGGACAAAAGGAGAATACAAGGCTCACGAATGTAATCCCAGCATTTTGGGAGGCCAAGGCGTGTGGATCACTTGAGGTCAGGAGCTCGAGACCAGCCTGACCAACCTGGTGAAGCCTCGTCTCTACTAAAAAATACAAAAATTATCCGGGCCTGGTGGTGCACACCTGTAGTCCCAGCTACTTGGGAGGCTGAGGCAGGAGAATCGTTTGAATCCGGGAGGAGGAGGTTGCAGTGAACCAAGATCACGCCACTGCACAAATAGTTAGGGAAAGGAAATGCCCATAGGCTGAGGTTTCAACTTGGAGGCATCGTATTTATTTATTTATTATTGATACATAATATTTTACATATTTATGAGGTAATGTGATATTTTACTGGCATAGAATGCGTAATGATCAAGTCAGGGTATTTGAGGCATCCATCACTTTGAGTATTTGTCATTTCTATGTATTGGGAACAATTCAAGCCCTTTCTTCTTGGTACTTTAAAATATACAACACATTGTTGTTAGCTATAGTCACCCTATTCTGCTGTCAAATGATATAACGTATTCCTTCTATCTAACTGGATGTTTGTACCCATTAACCAACCTCTATTTATCTCCCCCTCTACCCACACACCTTTCCCAGCCACTAGTATCCATCATTCTATTCTATGTTTATCATCAATTTTTTTAGCTCCCACAAGAGTAAGAACATGCAATTTTTGTCTTTCTGTGCCAGGGTTATTTCACTTAACATAATGACCTCCAGTTCCATCCATGTTGCTGTGAATGACATCGTTTCATTCTTCTAGTGTTTCATTGTGTATAGATACCACATATTCTTTATCCATGCATCTGTTGATATACACTTAGGTTGATTTCACATCTTTGCTGTTGTAAACAGTGCTGTGATAAGCATGCAAGTGCAGGTACCTTTTTGATATACTGATTTCTTAGCTTTGGGATAGATAACCAGTAGTGGGATTGCCAGATGGCAAGGTAGTTCTATTTATAGTTTCTTGAGAAATCTTCCTACTGTTACTAATTTACTGTTACATTTTCATCAACACTGTAAAAGAGTTCCCTTTCTTCACATTCTCACCAGAATCTGTTATTTTTTGTCTTTTGAATAATAGCCATTCTAATTGGGGTAAGATGATAGATATATCATGTGGTCTTGATTTGCATTTCCCTGGTGATTAGTGATGCTGAGCATTTTTTCATATACCTGTTGTCCATTTGTATGCCTTCTTTTGAGAACTGTCACTCATTTCATAAGGCAGGGAGTATTTAATGAATTATTTAGAGATAAATAATTATAGAGTCACAGTAACATATATTGAATGATCATATTATAATTACATGATATCATAATTATTAGCTTTATGAACTGAACTGATAGGCAGAAATTAAAAACTCAGAAGTATGTGTTTGCTTCAGCAGCCCATATACTGATATTGGAATAATGATACAGAGAATATTAGCATGGCCCCTGAGCAAAGTGTTCCATATTTTTCAAAAAGACTCAAAAATATTAATAAAGTTAACATTTGAGAATATATTGCAGGAAACAATTATGCATTAGCTGGAGACTGGATAAAATGATCCAACTGGCCTTCCTCTTCCTAACCTCCTAAACTTATCAACCAAGTTATATTTCAGGATGATTTATGCTTCTACTGCATCTGACAAGAGATTATTATGGTTCACCTCTGAATTCTCTTGTTTTTTTTTTCAACTGTTAATTCTTATTAATCAAGATGCAATAAAGCTAAGTGATAAAAGCTGAAAATGACTTACTGGAAAGAAAGTGCTGAGACGCTGGACCAAAGTCCCTGTGGGCTTCATGCAGCTGCCTGACTCGGTCCTCGACGGCCACCTGGGAGGAAAAGGAGAGAAATGATGTCCTCTCATTCTATATAATGAGGAACAATTAAAACAATGTATCCTTTCTAATAAGATACTTTGAGTCTCCGAGGCTGAGAACACTGAAGCAACATTTCATAACCCTAGTTTTAATATTCGCCGTATATAGTATTCCAGACTCGTTTTTATCAATCCAAGGCCAAACACAAAGGATTTCCTCTCTCGACAATGTTAAAATGAGATTTTTTTTTTTTTTTACAGTCAACTCATTGGCAGACACAAATGAACTACTGCTTCAATTAGTACCTTTAAAAAATACAAATCTTTACTTTCACAAAAACATTAGGGAGAGTGACATTTGGTATAGGTGACTACAGAATCTCAGAAATGACATGCCTTTAAGTCTTAGGCTATTGTTTTTGATGAATTTTTAAAGAAGCAATATTGATTAATAGATAATAAATCATTGAGTGATATTTAATTATTGATAATTATTAATTAACCAATGGTTGATTAACATTTAATTATGGGCTGGGCACAGTGACTCATGCCTGTAATCCCAGCACTTTGGGAGGCCGAGGCGGCCGGATCACTTGAGGTCAGAAGTTCAAGGCCAGCCTGGCCAACATGGTGAAACCCTGTCTCTACTAGAAATACAAAAATTAGTCGGGTGTGGTGGCGCATGCCTGTAGTCCCAGCTCCTCGGGAGGCTGAGGCAGGAGGGAGGCTGCAGTGAGCAGAGATCGTGCCACTGTGCTCCAGCCTGGGCGACAGAGTGAAACTCCATCTCAAATAAAAGATTAATTAAGTATCAAAGAAGTACAGGCAAGGCTTAAATTTGGGATAAAATAGGGTGGGTAGTAAGATAAAACTAATTTTCAGATTTCAGTTTTCAGTGGACTTGGAAATTATTGAGAAATATACCTTTAGGGGGCATGCAGTGAAAACTGCCATTCTTTTCTTCCTATTAGGTTTTTCCATAATTTATTGACACAGTGTGATGTCAACTTGGTGAGTTCTATTCTTGGTGGGGAAAAAGGAATAATTTTATGGGTGACATGCTATACTTACTCATTTGGCATTTTGCCAATCCAGTATAAGCGGTGGCTCCAGGCATCTTAGCTCTCTAACTCTGGATTTTGATTTAGTTGTGAACAGTCCATGCTAAACTAGGGGTTGATCAGAGCTTGCACAGGGCAATCAGAACTCAGGGGGTAGTTCCTGTGGTGTGCAGAATTCCCGAGAGGTAAAAATTGATGTTAATCTCATCAGAAAAGTGGCTCAGGTAGTCTGGTCTCAAACCAACTCTGGCCTTCCAATATCAATTAAGTGCCTAGTGTATATCCGGAACAATCTCATTTTTTCACTCTCTCCCTAGACTTGCCCATTTTTGCTTGGCCCAAATACGTGGATAACCAAGTGGGGTTTCCCTACAATGCAGGATTTACTTTATTTTATATACACAAAAGCATGAGGGACATATCAAACCTACCTTCCCAACCTTATGACCCTGCACTCCCAAACTCTACCTGCTAAGCCCACCAAAACTACATGCCTGTCCTGCACTATTCCATCCACTATAACTCTTGTGTGTGGCTTCTTCATGCTGCTCCTTCTCTCGGCAATGCTCTTACCCCACTTCTCTCCCAGATCAATGCTGTTAGTGTTTATATGTTTACTTCCCCATCTCCCAGGTTAGAATTAATGGTTTCCTCAGCATTCTAACAGTATATGGTTTATACTTGAAGCACTTCTATCATATAATTCATTTTAGTTATATGGACATGAGTGTGTCTTGCAATAGATTGTAAACTTCTTGATAGCAGGGACCATTTTTTGTTTACCTTTCTCTTCGAATGTCTCCAACCCTTTCTGCAGGAGGCATAGAACCTTGCACATAGTAAATGGTAGGAAATATTTGTTTAATGACTAATTGACCAAACAAATGGATAAATGAGTAAATGTGGTACGTGTGTGTGTGTGTGTGTGTGTGTGTGTATGAGAGAGAGAGAGAGAGAAGAGAAGAGATGTGGAACAAACAAGAATGCCTACTGACACTGACTGCACTGACTGCAGGTCTGTAATGGTTAATTCTATGTGTCAAGTTGACTGGACTATGGGGTGCCCAGGTAAACCACTATTTCTGGGTGTGTCTGTGAGGGTGTTTTGCAGACAAGATTAGCATTTGGTTCAGTGGATTCAGTAGATTGCCCTCCCCAATGTGGGTGGGCATCACCCTATCAGTTGAGGTCCTAAACAGAACAAAAAGGCATGTTCCTTTTTTCCCTGCAGGCCTGTTTGAGCTGGGATGTCAGTCTTCTCCTGCCCTTGCACTGGGATTTACATCATCAACTCCCCTGGTTCTCAGGCCTTCAGACTGAGACTGAAATTACACTACCAATTTTCCTGGCTCTCTAGCTTGCAGATAGCAGGTCATGGGACTTCTTAGTCTCCAACTGCATGAGATAATACTAAATTTTATATATTCACACACACATATACATATATATATACATATACACACACACACGCACACACACAGGTATACATACATACATATATATGTATATTGTTGCTTCTATTTCTCTGGAGAACCTTGACTAATCAATGTCCCTGGGTAAATTATTCTTAACTTTCCTTATCAGTAAAATGTGGATGATAATGTAACTTATAGGGTTTTGTGGGAATTAAATAAGATGATACATGTAAAGCATTTAGCCTAGTTTCTGTCACGTGGTAATTGCTCAATAAATATTACCAAATGTTCTTGCTGCTATAAGGTTAATAAAAGGAGAGGAATAGGCCAGGCCTGGTGACTCACACCTGTAATCCCAGCACTTTGGGAGGCTGAGGCAGGTGGATCACTTGAGGTCAGGAGTTCGAGACCAGTCTGGCCAACGTGATGAAATGCCATCTCTACTAAAAATACAAAAATTAGCTTGGTGTGGTGGTGGGCATCTGTAATCCCAGCTACTCGGGAAGCTGAGGCAGGAGAATCACTTGAATCTGAGAGGTGGAGGTTGCAGTGTGCCTAGATTGTGTCACTGCACTCCAGCCTGGGTGACAGAACAAGACTCCATCTCAAAAAAAAAAAAAAAAGGAAAAAAGGAGAGCAATAGAGTGTAATGTGCAGGGCACCACATACAATACAAAAATGGCTAATATTTATTAAGCAATATGTGCATGACAATATGAATTATGTTATTTCATCTTCACAGTAACTCTGCAATAGGAGTTAATATTATTCCCCCCCACGGCCGGGCGCGGTGGCTCACGCTTGTAATCCCAGCACTTTGGGAGGCCGAGGCGGGCGGATCACGAGGTCAGGAGATCGAGACCACGGTGAAACCCCGTCTCTACTAAAAAATACAAAAAATTAGCCGGGCGTGGTGGCGGGCGCCTGTAGTCCCAGCTACTTGGAGAGGCTGAGGCAGGGGAATGGCGTGAACCCGGGAGGCGGAGTTTGCAGTGAGCCGAGATCGCGCCACTGCACTCCAGCCTGGGTGACAGAGCGAGACTCCGTCTCAAAAAAAGAAAAAAAGATATCATTCCCCCCACTTCATTGATGTAAAAACTGAGGCATGAGAGGTTAAAATAAAAACTTGCCTAAGCTTCAGTAGTTAGTAAATTGGCAGAGCTAGGATTCAAACTCATTCAGTCTGGGTCTTGCTCTTAACTGCTATCCTGAAGATTAAAGTTGAAAAAAAAAGTATTTTATAAATATTTAATAAGTAATTGGCTTTTTAATTTCTTTATTTTCAATCAGTTTATTGAATGCAGACCAATTCTAGCGTGCATATCTATGAAACTTCAGTTGTTCAACGTATTTTATGGCCCAATGCAAGGTCAATTCCTGGTCTTGAAGAATGTGATACCATAAGATTATAGAGAAAGGTTGTGGGAAAACGCATGCAAATAAATAAATGTTTGGCCTATGTCATTATTTCTAAATTTAGAATGGGTCATTTCATGAATAAATCAATCTAGAGATAAATGTGAGTGTTTGGGGGTAGAGAGGAGAAGATGAAGATGCCATATGGGAGTGGACACTGATCAGAAATCTTTCCACATACTGAGAAAGAAATCCCAAGGGGAAGATGTAGATGGTAAAGGAATATGACCGTGCCATAGGCCACTTTCTCTAGTAAGGATGTTAGTTTCATAGGGACCGAGCTGATGCAGCATCAAAGTTCATTCTAGACTCCCAATCTCTGAAGAATTTTGCCTTCTTATACAAGGAGGCCTCCAGTGGTAGTTTCCAGTGTACATTCAATATTGTCAAGATTTTAAAATGAGATCAAAGTGAATTTCCATCTTCATAACTCAAACTTAAGAGAAGGCATGACAGCGAGAAGAATTAAGCATAAAATATTTCTTTCCACAAATTACCGTTGGAGAAAGGTATTGTGTGGATTGAATGCACAACTGGCTAAAGAAATAAATTTATGAAGGAGAAAAACTTGAAAGCAACCAAAGTCCTCGAAAGCTTTAGCTTGAGACTTAGGAACAAAGCACTTTAATTCTGTGAGCAATTATGCAAGGAAATGAAATTTGATAATCTATTAAACGAGAGCCTCCATGCGTTAGATCTTTCTAACTGGCTGCATTTTAAATCAATATACCGTAGTATATACAAAACAGGAAGCAAAAGCCAGAAATTATATACCTGTGTCTTATGTTCGGGCACAATCAGTTCTTTCCTTGGTGGTTTATTCACTTTATAAGTATTTGTTAATATTGAAAGAGATAGGCAAAAAGCAAATGCTATAGTCCCTGATCTCTGCAAGTGTAAAAGTTTGGAGGTAAGAAATAGTGACAAGCTGAAGAAAGGCTTGGGGCTGCAGAACAGTGGTGTTGAGGACGACAGTGAGATACAATTAGTTAGTCACGTTGAAAGCAAATGATGCAAAGCAAGGCGTCCTGGACTCTGAGGCTCAAGATTTACCCTGCAGGCAAAGAGAACCAGTGAAAATTTCTGTGACATGACTCAATATTTTAGAGGAAAGTTAGGGTTTGGGAAGATCAGTACGGGGTAAAACAGATTTGAAAGGGCACCTGAGACTGAGATCAGAAAGAGACTGTTGTAACTTACTAGACTTGGGTTGATATGCATTAGAATTAAGGCTGTATTGTATTGAATGTAAAAGAAGGTACATATTAGAAGGTATTTTGAAAGGAGGAAGAACTATCCAATTTGGTGTTGGAGATTAATTTCTGAAGAAGCAAATAAACTCTTGGATTTCGAGTAAGGAAGACTGGGAGAATGAAGATATTGCTGATGGCAATATGAAAATCAGAAAAGGAAGAAATAGCATGTGTGTGTATGAATTCATTTGGAATATAATGAATTTGTCCTAACAGTGAAACATTTAAGTGGAGATGTCATGTATAGCCAGTTAGAGATGAACAATTTGTCTCAGCAATTAAAGAAAGGAAAGAGAAGTGAGACTAAAAGGGGTAAGAGTGAGCTTTGGAAGGTGAGCCAAGAAAGAAGAGATAAAGGAGTTTAAATAGAATGATTTAAACAGCCAGGAGGGACCCAATCTCTTCTGAATTAATAGGGCATGTCTCTGTTTCCTTTTATAAAAGTAATACAAATATAACATCTTTTTGGAAGCATACATCCTGTTTCAACTATTAGATCATAGATCACGAAAGCTTAGAACTGAAGAAACCTTGATTGATACACGAGGGTCTATTCTTCAGAACTATCCCAGATGGGCAGAAAACTGCCATCTGGTCCATGAGTACTCATAATCTAGGTTGCAGCAATTCTTCAGTAAAAGCATGTCAGGAAAAAAAAGGTCCTTTTTTATATGTTCCATGAGGACAGGGACACATCTTTCCCTGCTAAATTCTCAGTGAGTAGCACAGTACCTGGCATATAATAGGTGCTAAATTAATATTAGTTGAATGAATTAATGTACTGTTTATTAATGGATCTTTACTATAACAACTATATTTTAAATGAATAATTTCTTCTTCAAGATCCCTGACACAAGCTTTTGAAAAACTTCCCTCCCTCTCTTCTTCCTTTCCTTTTCTTCCTTCCTCCTTTTCTTCCTTTCTTCCATTTTTTTTTTCTTTTTTTTTTTTTTTTATTATACTTTAGGGTTTTAGGGTACATGTGCACAATGTGCAGGTTTGTTACATATGTATCCATGTGCCATGTTGATTTCCTGCACCCATTAACTCGTCATTTAGCATTAGGTGTATCTTCCATTTTTGATGATGAAAGTAAAAGAAGAAAAGAAGAAAACAATTTCGATTCAATTTTGCCTATAACATTAGATTTAAAAATGTAAAACGGCAATTTATAAAACAACCCTGAAGTCCAAATCTCCTCCACATTTGTTTTACTCTAGTTTTTAAATAATCATATTTAAGATTTGAGAGTTATGAGGGCTATATATTATTCTCCTTTGTCTTCTCATTTCAGATGAGTTCTGTCGACAGTATACTGTTTGCAGAGACCTTCCTTTTTTAGCTTCAGTAAGAAATATCACTACATTCATTCAAAAGATATTTACTAGAAGGTAAGTTTATTGTCCACAAAGACAGAGATCTTATCTGTCTTGTTAAGGATTTATCACAATGCCTAGTACATAGAAGATGATCAAGAAATACTGAATGGATGAATGAATGAAAGGCTTTTTGAGTTCCTCTTACTTGTTAGGCACTGAGATAAGTATGAATACGGTAGACTTGAAAGTGTAATTTTGGGTATAATGAATGAGCACCAAATCATCCAACTAAATTATGATATGACACACACTCTTAATTCCAAGCCGTGACTGTTTCCCAAAGCTCAGTCCATTCCTCTGTGTATTGTGAAAGGTAAGCTTTACTTCATTTTTTCTTCAACGTTGCTTTTAAATAAGCCAAAAGAATAAAAGAAAGAAAGAAAAAGGACCGATAACAACATCATGGCTCTTAGAAATGATTTCAAATAAATTTATCTAAATGTAAATGTTGGTTCTTTAACTTTGTTTTAGATTCTCAAGGGCTTCCACTTTGTCTTTTGACCTTTCTGTTAATTACTCTACTTTGAAGTTTTATCTTCACTAGAAGTTTAGGAGTGACAAGCATTACCTCCCCATGTGGAAATACATTGCTAGGCAATGTGGTTTCTTCCTAGTGTCCAAGCTACATCTTACTGATACTACATACAGAAATCATGTTTACTCCAGTCTAGAGAAAACATGTAACTAGGAACATATGTTTTGATTTTCTGGTTCTCAGTCTGTCTAGACCCTTGATAAATATCCACGGGAATGCAAGAAACAGACACGACACTTACACAAATGAGCCTATTAAAACAAAAACAAAAGCAAAAGACAAAAACTCTTCTTATGCTGTGATGCTAGTAAATAAACCATACATATGCACACAAATGACTCTCCAGTCTATTCATGAGTTTTTGTCCTGAAGTTTTTCAGTTTGTACAGTTTCTGTGTGCATGTGTCTGTGTTGGGGGAGGAACTTCCTCATTCATTCTTACTCCCAAATCCTCACAAGTAACACTCATAAATACATGCCCAAACATTATCCTGGAAACTCTCCAGAGACTGATTACAGTTTCAGTTAAAATCCTTTTAACTAATGGTAATCCCTTTCAGTTAAAATCCATATTCTTCTAATTCTGATTCTTTTGAGTTGTAACTGGAAAAAAAAAAAGTCTGAGAGAAGTTCTCGTCTTGATTTCAAACTCTCCTGGGCCTCCCAGAGTGCCGGGATTACAGGCATGAGCCACCTCTACCGGCCATCTTCTGGAATGAAGGTTTGTGATAGGTATAGCTCTGCGGCAAAAAAACCTGGGATTGCTGAATGCAAAGATTGACTGAATTGTCTTTCCTTTGGGTTTATTTCTGTGTTTTCTTGACATTAGGGCACTTAGGAGTTAAACGGTGTTTCTTGCGTTTGACTTCAGGATAGATCACAGGAAACAACTAGTGCTAACATGGCACTCGCTCTGAGTAGGAGCATAATTATTAATTGATTCTGTGTGACTTATGGCATGGATACTAATGCTGTGCCATCTGAGACCATCCTTAATCTATCTTTTAAGGTTCCTGCATCATAGCTTTTTTTCCTTCCATTTCATATTTCTGTGCTTCTTTCTTAATCTGACTCCTTTTTTTATTCCCTCCTTTTTATTTCCTTTCTCCTCCACCCCTCCCCCTTTATTATGTTCTATACAACCTACCAGAAGAGTACACAGACTCTGCTGAGGCAAACAGCGCCTCAAATGAAGGGGCTGTACATGCTTGCAAGACAAGGGAGGCAGGATATGAATAGGACTCCTAGCCTAGTGCCAGCCCAACACTTCTCCAAGAACATTCTTCCTCTAATTCTGATGAACCCTTCCATCAAACTGGAAGGCAAGAGAGAACAAAACAGCAAGCCCTTTGTCCATTGTTAAGCCTTTCATCTTTCACCTCACCGATTTCTAAAATGCACTTTGGATGTTTGTTTATTGGTTTTCATGCTTATGCAACTGCCTCATTCTGTGATAATGGAGTCAGGTTATATCAACATTAAATTGACTTCATAGACCCAAGTACCTTAAGGGTATCATTAATTTTAATTTAGAAAAGCAGCAATCAACCTCCTATCCTGCTTCATTTGTCAAAATCTTTAGTTTTAATTACATCTACAGACTTATGAAAACTGTGACAGGAAGAGAAGAGATCATAGGAAGCATTTCTTCTGCCTTTTTTTTTTTTTTTTTGGTCTCAAAGAGAAAAGAGGAAAGTTGAATTACTTTGCCTGGAAGGTGATGTAACTTGATACAGATTTTATCTTAAAAAATAGGTTTCCTTTTAAAAGTTTTCCTAATGTATCTCATGATTTGCGACAGGAACTAAAGTCAAGCGGCTCTCACCTTCCAACATCATTACATTAAATCATTTGCATTCCGGCTTTAGCTATTTATTCTTGAGCTTTATTTATACCACATTTGGAAGATATCATTCTCACAGAAATTTTCTGAGGCCATTGGAGTATTCCTTTCTAGGGGCATTTTGGCCCATAAGTAGCATAATGTTCACATGGTAATTACATAATTACGCCTCCTGGTATTTGAACACAGGAGTATTTCCAAGGAACAAAAGTGGCAATTTGAAATAATCATCAATGAGATACCATAAGACTGGTACTGTCTGAAAAAAAAAAAAGATGGCATATATTAGGAAATTCGTATTAACAAATGACTGAAACCGGTAGATAAATGCAAAAAGATAAAGCACTGGAAATCAAACATTTTCGTCTCAGTGGCAGAAACTTTTATATTTTGGGTAACAATATACTTGTAGATTTTCAGTTTGTTCTACTAAACACTTCTTTAATAAAGGCTGGAAGGAGGAATTTGCTGAAGTATGCAAGAATCCTTAACCAAGGAAATCAACACTCCTTAAATCCCATACCATCCTTGCAGCATTTCCAAAGCTTCCTGACCTTGACTCCCTTCACAGTCAATTTGACCACCACTCAAGGAAGCTTGTCTGCCAGAAGACCCTGTTTCCACTTCCCAGCTCTCCTCCTCCCGCAACTGACTGAAAAGCGCCTTTCTTTTCTCTCACTGACGCAGAACTGACAAACCAGTATCAAGCCGTTCTTTACAAATCAATAAAGCGGAAGATCTCATCTACTGTACTTCCAAATCCTACAACATTCTGTCTTCTGTCTTCTTTGCATATCATAAGATAAGCCGCAAGTTATATAAATAAGTATACTTCACGCTTCTTAATAAAGGACAGGGGATGGAGCGATGCACTTCCATTGTTTCTCTGTGTAGATTTGTCAGAACCAGAATTAAAACTCTGCCATGGACTCACAGTCTCTACGGTCTCTCTCCCTCTGTCTTATTTGCACTCTTCTGACCTAGCCCTCCTCTTCTCTCCCCCTGCCTCCCTCCTCCCTCATTCCACCTCACCCCACCCCCAAGGCTGTTTGTAAGCTCCTCAAATGCTCATAAGACTTTCTTGAACTATTTGATATTTTCACTTCAAATCTAAACTAAAACTATTTTGTTTTTCCAAATGTGGCTTTACATAGTGCAGAAAACTACAGGGAAAACATCCAAAGTACAATGTGATCTTTTATAGGAGAAACAAAAGATTGAATTTCTAGGTCATCATGGAAGTAGGTACACTTCCCTGAGCAATAATCTGAGGTACTTTATGAGATTCTTTCTTTCACGAAAGCAAGAAATCCTAAAATCCATCAGGATACGTGCACTGTGCCTCAACTCTCTTTTTAATCCTCAAGCGAAATCAACACAGTACAGTGTAATAAAAATGCATATAGCCCCAGGCTTTGTGCCTTAGCAAAGAGAGAAAAAATAAGCTTCTTGACTTCATATGTCTACTGTGAATAATCAGTCACTGCGATTTTGGGATTTTGCTTTATAATCTTAACGTATAGCAGTGAACTCCATGTCTGTGGTGTGACAAGAATAAAGGATTCTTTTTCTTTCTTTAAAACAGGTTGTTCCCATATTTTCCAAAAGAGAGACATGTGTCAGCTTAAAAGAAACGAAACTACAATGGTGTGAGGGAGGAATCTCTTGATTGTTAGCGTATATTTTCTGCATTTTACCTGAAATTGTCAACGAAGTGTAGGTAAAGTTAAGGCGGGGCCCTAGGCCATTCAATAATGTGGCTAACATTTGGTTTCAGGACCTTCTCAGTTCTGTTCCCAAATATTTAGCCTTTCCTTCCCAACTGCTGGTCCTTAGCTGATTAGTAAATAACCCTAGGAAGATCAATGATTGTTCATAACAGGCTTCTAGTACCACAGCTGTGAGTATTTGCATTTTAAGTGCAACTTTAAATAATTAAGCCATTAATTACTCAAATACTTATTGAGTGTTTATAAGGCACTTTGCTAGGAGAGGAAGCAGAAAAAATAAAAATAAATAAGAAAACAAGGGGATGGTCTTTAGTGAATTTGTAGATTTGATATTTACAAATAAGCATAATAAAGTATTATGGGAAAGATTTTAATGTAGTGCAGTCATTCCCCAATTTGACAGTGCATCACAACTATTCGAGAACTTTTTAAAAAAATACAGATTCTTAGCTCATCTAAATAATTTCTGATTTAGTTAATTTGAGGCTGAGGCTTGAGAATCTTTACTTTCTTTAAGTCTCCACGGATAGTTCTGATGTACAGCCTGGTGTACATCCATCAGTGTAGTGGAAAGGCCACGAATTTTATGAGTCAGGAAGACCTGAGTTGGAGTCCCTTACTAGCTATTTAACCAGCATCTTATCTAATAGCCTGTGAACCTTAGTTTCTTTATGTATTAACAGAAATACCACATAACAACACTACCAATAATGACAATAATAGCAAACATTTATAGAGCATTTACTATATCCCAAGTGCTATTTCAAGAGTATTATAAGTATACTTCATTTATGTCTTTCTTATCAGAAGGTAAATTTGATGAGGGCAGGACTCAATCTATTTTATTCACTACTGTATCCCCAGGACCCAGGTCAGTGCCTGTCTCATAGTAGGCACCTAACTACTTGAAAGAATGAACATCACTATGAGGAAAGTACACCATAGTGACCATTTTACAGATGAGGAAATGGAGGCACAGAGAATGAGATGTTGTAATGTGCACAGTTGGAGAGACCATTTTCTGGCACTCGGTATGTACTCGTTTTTCTGATAACTGCAAATTGCTAGAACAAGCCTAAATAGCTATGGGGGTTACGGAGTATCTGGATGAAATTAATGAAGGAGGTTGCTTTGAAACTGGGCCTTCACAATTGGGTAAGCTTTTGATGGGCAAAAACAGAAGAAACACTCTGGGTGACAAGAGTAGAATGAGCAATTTTTTTTTTTTTTTTGGCACTAGTAAAGGCCCGGATATGAAGGATAAACAGAAAAAGAGCTGAATAATATAAGGCTAGAAATGTAGCTTGGAGTCAAACCAGAGCTGTACTTGACTGTCAGGTTTAAGAATAGAGACTTCATTTAGTTGTTCATGGGAAGGCATTCGAATTTTTTTAATAGTTATTTTAAAATTTTATTTCTTTCAAATGCATTCACATGATAATAAAATTCAAGAAAAACAAAAAAAGTTATTTAAAAATCAAGCCTCTCTTTCACCATGTCTCTCTAGCCATTTTGTTCCCCACTCCCTGGTGGCAAGTATTTCCATATTCTAAATTAATTCTTTAAGTAAGAAAAATATTAGGTTGGTGCAAATGTGATCGCAGTTTTTGCCATTGAAAGTAATGGTAAAACCACAATTACTTATGTACCAACCTAAATATCATTGTCAGAATGGTGTTTTAGTTTTAGGATGAATGAAAGCATGGAGAAAGCGAAGAGAGGATAAGCTGCCAGAAAGAAAAACAAGAGATGGTATGGCAAGACGTTATGTGTTAAATGTAACAGTATCAGAAAGTAGAGTCAAGGAAGCCTCAGACTCTCACCCTAGGTGAGGAGATGCATAAAAATCAGAAGGAACCACTGATTTTTTGCAGCGTGCTTTGATGTAATAGCAAATCAGTAAATCATGGACGGTTGAACAAAGACTGGAGGAATGATGGGAAAATTATGAAAGGTGTGGCAGTGAATTCTCCTTAAAGCCCCTCTTATCATTCATTCTCATTGTTAGAAAGATCCCTATCATAGCTGGGGCAAAAACAATACATTTAACTAAAAATGAGCTAAGGCGTGTAAAGCATTTAACAGCATCTGTTATAAGGTGAGCACTGAGTAAATGGTCACTGTTACTTATTTGTATTAAAAGGTGGGGCTGGGCATGGTGGTACAAGCCTGTAATCCCTCACAGTGACCTGGGAGGCTCAAGTGGGAGGATCACTTGAACCCAGGAGTTCAAGACCAGCCTGGGCAACATAGTGAGACCCTGTCTCTTAAAAAAAATAACACAAACAAAAACGCATGGTATCAGAGCAGAATACAATGGGGTGAGTTTGACAGACACATCTTTAGGGGAAGTTCCATATCTAGCTTCCCTTTTTTATAATAAATACTTGAGCTGGTTTGTTGAGGATAACCCATATGATTTTAGTCATTTACTAGGACTTAAATCTGGAAAGTATGACAGTTGGGTTCAAGAATCAATGATTCCACAAGCATTTTCAAGGGCTGCTATGTAGACTGTACTATATGTTCACTGTGTGGTGGATGGCAAAGATGGCACATGAGAAATTTCTATTCTCAAGAACCTTGTGTCTTGCTGGGAGATGACTGCAGCTGAGATGAATTAGAGACTTTTTAACTGATAGTCTCTGTGTTACGACCAATAAGAGCAATATGTATTTTTGGAAGTGAGACGGCAGTGAGGCCAGGAGCAATCTGGGAGGCATCAGAAAAGAGGTGACACAGAACATCATTGTCCTAGGTCAGACTCAGAGTATCAGCCACTTAGCATCTCATGTCCATGAGGAGTATTTTTTGAACAGGCATTTTGCATGCCATTGGTGATATAATCTTAATGATTCAGAGATTCCTGAGATTTCAAACAGTATCACTTAGAGTATCAATTTTTCCTTTATTTTAGTAAGCAACAAGTCATCATTCTCTTACCATCTTTTTTTTTTTTTTTTTTTTTTGAGACATACTGCTCTGTTGCCCAGTCTGGAGTGCAGTGGCATGATCTCAGCTCATTGCAACCCCTGCCTCCCAGGTTCAAGCAATTCTCCTGCCTCAGCCTCCCCAGTACCCAGGATTACAGGCATGCGCCAACCCACCCGGCTAATTTTTGTATTTTGTAGAAGAGATGGGGTTTCACCCTGTTGGCCAGGTTGGTCTCCATTCTCCTATCTTTTAACCATTTCACAGTTGTTTGCAAAGAACTTTCAAAATACAGTGATTAGAATGATTTGTTTTCTTGTCTTTTCCTTACTGTATCGAAATTGATTTTTTATGGTTAGGTGAATATAGATGATTAAATATAAAAGCATTGCATGATTTTGTGTTGTTTAGATAAAAACTGTGAATTTTGCGTGAGTAAAGGGCTAGTATCGCTATTGTTCCTACCTGAAAATGATTTCAGTGCACTGATATCAAACTTTTTCTAGACTTTTCCAAAGTAATATTAAACCTCATACGTAGAACTTTGAACATCTAGTCCTTGATCTAGGATTGAACACACATTTCACATCTTGAAGAAAACTTACTTACTTATTTATTTATTTTGGTTAGCTGATCTTTTTATCCCTTCAGGCATTAACCAATGTTTTTTCTTTCCTGGCAGCACTTCTGGAGCTAAATTCCCTGAAGGCTAAAGCATCTATTAAATGGCTCAAAACGTAGAGTGCTAAAAGTTTGCTTTTGTTGTGTTATTTTTTAGTGGATATCTCAGAAAAAAAGTATGTTCTCGCATATGTTGGCACACTGCAGTAATTTTTCACTGATTAAAATCTAATTTTGAGCTTTTAATAAAGGTTAAGCATCTCCGACCCAAAAGCTCAAAATCTGAAATGCTCCAAATTTTGAAACTTCTTGAGTACTGACATGATGTCACAAGTGGAAAATTTCACACCTGACCTCATGTGACAGGTCACAGCCAAAACTTTTGTGTTTCACGCACAAAAGTATTTAAAATATTGTATAAAATTTCCTTCAGGGTATGTGTATAAGGTATATACGAAATATAAATGAATTTCATGTTTAGGCTTGGGTCCCATCCCAAGATATCTCATGAGGAATATGCAAATATTCCAAAATCCACAAAAATAAAACATCCAAAACACTTCTGGTCCCAAGCATTTTGGGTAAGGAATATTTAACCTGTTTTCCAATCTAACCTGGCCCTAACATTCAACTTTGTAATATATAATGAAGAAATAAAACAACAGAGTAAACTTCCAGAGTAAACAAATCTATACCCCAGGGATATTTAAATATCAGAAATGAACTCATACTTTTGACTTACCATCTTCATAAGGCAATGCATATGCTAAACACAGATGATTCTTATCTTTTCACCAACCTAAGGTCTTTAAGGACTTTAACTACTAAGAATATTTACGTTAATTCAAGTTAATATTTGTCTTAAAAAACAGAATCTTTTAAATATTCAAGATATAGATGTTTCACCAATCCAATCTACCCTTTCTGGTCAAAAGTTAAATAAATTGGATGGAATCTCAAGTATTCATAACTACATATAAGAACAGAAACTATCAAGAATGTATCAACAACAAAAGGTTTTCGTGGCCTCTTTCAGTACACATGTGCACATAAGACATGTATCTTTTTTTTTTTTTGAGACAGAGTCTTGCTCTGTCACCAGGCTGGAGTGCAGTGGCACGATCTCAGCTCACTGCAACTTCCGCTTCCCGGGTTCAAGCGATTCTCCTGCCTCGGCCTCCCCAGTAGCTGGGACTAGAGGTGTGCGCCACCACGCCCAACTAATCTTTGTATTTTTAGGAGACAAGTTTTACCATGTTGCCCAGGATGGTCTTGATCTCCTGATCTCGTGATCCGCCTGCCTCCGCCTCCCAAAGTACTGGGATTACAGGCGTGAGCCACCGCGCCCAGCCAAGACATGTATCTTTATAGAGCAAGGTTTCTCAACTTCAGCATTATTGACATTTTGGCCCGGGCAATGTTTTGTTGTGCTATCTATCCCATGCATTATAGAGAATGCCTAGCAGCATCCCCAACTTCTACCCACTAGATGCCAGTAGCACCTCCTCACCAGTTGCGACAACCAAAAATGTCTCCAGAAATTGCCACGTCCCCTGGGGGACAGACTTGCTCTTGGTTGACAACCACTAGTGTACAGTAAACTTTCACCCTCTACTTCATATATACAGATATTGATGTTCGAGATAAGAGAGTCCTATTCTATGTCTGTAACTGGTTGAGGAAGGAGAAGTTAACAGTCCCCAGTTATATACAGACTATTGTCAGATCTGCGCAATTCAGGATTCCTCTAATTGGCAGTCTTTGCTCTGCCACTCCTTGTTGGGCTGACACAGAGTCTGGAAGATCTGCATTGTGATCTGATGGCTTCCCTTGTTCAATTCTGCTTCCACCCCTATTTCTTCACAGGTGTTATTCTGCAATAAATCTGCCCTGGCATCTGCTTCTTGGAGGACTCAACCTGCAACAATAATCAATCAATTCCACGATTCCGTTCCCTTAGCCTAGGTGGGCAAGTGACCCAATTTGGGCCATATAGAATCAAGCCCATACAGTCTTTGAGCTCTCGGGTCAGAGTAGCTCTCTCTATTCTGCAGGGTATGTTGAGGGTGTTAAGAGGATGGCAGGTAGGCCTGCAGCAATAGTCTGAAAGCCACCACTGACACCAACACCCTTTTGTTTCTTAACTAATCTGAGTTGAGTTTTGTGTCACTTACAGCCAAGAGTCCAGCCTAATATACTTTATAACAAAGGGAAACTACGGAAACATTTAAGAAAATTAGCATTGATCCTAAAAGTTGTTACAAATTAACTCATCACAATAACCATTCAGAGCAAGGTATATAAGTCGCTCAAGAACTACAAAGCACATTGCCTTTTTAAATTTAAAGATACTTCATAAAAATGTGGGACAGAGCAGAATGGTACCATTATAGAATGATTTTACCAACTGCTGCATTAATTCTCCAAAGATTTCCCCCAATCTCATTATGAAGAAATAATAGACATAGAATACTAGGCTGGGTGCGGTGGCTCACGCATGTAATCCCAGCACTTTGGGAGGCCGAGGTGGGCAGATCACGAGATTAGGAGACTGAGGCCATCCTGGCTAACGGTGAAACCCCGTCTGTACTAAAAATACAAAAAATTAGCCAGGTGTGGTGGCGGGCGCCTGTAATCCCAGCTACTCAGGAGGTTGAGGCAGGAGAGTCACTTGAACCCGGGAGGTGGAGGTTGCAGTGAGCCGAGATCGCACCACTGCACTCCAGCCTGGGCGACAGAGCGAGACTCCATCTCAAAAAAAAAAAAAAATACTATATATTAGAATCAATATACACTAGTTTCGAGGCGTTTTGAAAATTTTGGTGCACCCCTATCCAGCATATCCTGCCCCTTTCTATTTCACGTTCCCTGTTGCTAATATTAGGAAAAGAGAACATTTACATGAGTATGCTATTTGATTTGAACCAATCTCTCAGGGTCAATAATATTTCCGTATTTTGTGTGCAGCATTTAAGATTATAAAGTATGCCCATTTCAGTACTCCTTTTAAACAGAAAGATTTAGTTGAAAACTCAAAGCCACATTTGTCCACTGAAAGCTTTTAAAAAGCTTCATTTGTGAAAAGACACATTGACCAGAGCTGCTGGGGATCATTAATGAAAGCTGGATCTTCAAAGGAGATTCTGTGTTACAAAAAGGTACTTGGACATTTTGGCTAAGCTGCAGACCACCTGTGATTTGGCCATTTGATAGAGGGTTGGTTGTTGACAGGTCCTAAGAGATACCCTGTATGTCTTTTCTTTTTAAAATTGTATTAAAAGATTTGTATTATGGGCTCCCTATTTAAAATGAAAGTCCGGGCAGCTGTCCCTTTTACTCCGTCTAGAAGAAGGTAACTTACATTTTCTAACATGAGTTTTCCATCAATAATTGTCTGCTATGACACCAAAATATTCCCCACCTCCTGGCTGGAGAGCATGTTGTCTTGGTCATCTCCTCTGCTGGGTTGGAGACAGAGTGACACATGTAGGTGAATGGGGTCTAAACCAATTAAACCCTTGTCTGGGTCTAAACCGATTAAAAAGGAACTCAAATCTATTTTCTCTCAGATTGGGAGAGTCCACGAAAATAAAAAAGCCAAACAACAGAAATGCTGCCCAGTTGCACAGGGTGTTGCTATTATCTAGCATGTGCACATCAATTTATGTTTTCAAACTCGTTCACAGTCACTAGTTACTGGCAGGCACTCTGTTAAGAAGTAGACAACTCTAAGCTGAGTTTTGAACATAGATTCCCGGAAGTGATTTCCAAGATCATTTTCAAATTTGTATGGCCAAAAGGCATTTTAAATACGATTTTAAATTGCAAAGGGACAAAATCATGGGCTTCTTGTGTTTCTTTGGATGCCAATCACATTACTTCGAGAGCTGGCATACGTCCTGGATGTCTCAGGCTACGCACCACTGATAACACAAACTATGCGGGCACTGGAGCAGAAAGATATGAGCAGAGGAAGAGAGAAAAGTGGTGCCTCTAAGACCCCAGAAAGTGGTTTTGAACCCTTGTGGATCTCACTGGAAAGGGATTAGGAGAATACCACCTGGCAGAAGACCACTCTCTTATTAAGGCTGATCCACTCTCTCTCTCTCAAAAAATGAATAAATAAAAGATAAAACAAAAAAAGGTAAAAGAAAAAAGAAAAAAACTTAAGTAGGAGGGAAAGTCTAGAGTTGACAGAGCTGAAAGGCTCTCAAAATTTTAAGACTTTTTTAAGTGTCTTAAAATATTTTAGGGACTTTGTCTTAGTAAAGATGATAAAATTAAGTTCACTACACACTTATTCCTTTTAGAAGCTTTTCACCTCCATTTTAACTGTGTGCATTTAATCTGTGTAATAATCACCATATGTCCCCTTCAATGTCCTTTTGCATCCTTTTTTTTTGGCATTTTAGTCTATTTCTGTCTGGCTGATTTTTTTCTTCTATTCAATGACATTTTCTCCTCTATTATTGCTTTATTTAATGTTTTTCTTATGCTACAGCATAACTGCCTTTTTTTCTCCATCCAGATCTCTAAATTAGGGGGCCCCTCTTCCTTTTCTATGCAGCAGCCTGTCTTCAGCATGATGTCTTCACTTTTCTCTATTGTAGTCTCTTTTGTGATTGGCCAATAGCAAAATGAAACTTACTAGAATCCAATTCTAAAAGCACTTTAGAAGGATGGAATCTTATCATTTACTCCCTGAATCACTATCATCAGTATAGATGGTGCAGAACGGTATTCCATTTTGGGGCTCATTGGATAAGTATGAGTTCAACCTGGCAGCTATAAAATAACCGGGGAAAATCTTGTTCCTTTCCTCCTTTATAGCTCAGAACTTAGTGACTGACCTTGCTTCTTTATTTCTAATTATGCCCTATGGAAAAATTACGCCTTTTTTTTTCATTTATATTGTATAGTGCCTAAGATTTTTGGGGGCCTTTAATGAACAGCAGTACAATTTCATTTTCATTTTACAGGATATGCAATATAATTTTGAAAAATTAAACTACATGCTCAAGGAAGGATTCAACATTTCCAGAGAACCTAGCATTTTCTCTCAGAAGACTAAAATTAGATCCTGTTTTAATGACCGTCCCTGCAACACTGACTTCTATGTAATGAGAATGTTTCCATGTTCCTGCTGACAGACCACCTACTATTCTTTGCTGATGTGGGTCTGATAATTCTGACAATCAATAATAATAATTATATAAACATTAACATTTATTGAGTGCATGCTTTGTGCCAGGCACTGCACAAAGTGCTTTATAATGATTATTTCATTTGATCTTTCTAATAACCCCATGAGTTAAGAATACAAATGATCTGGCATATCAGAATTGTTCACATTTGATGGTTGACTCAATATGGATTTTTAAAAACTGTCTAGAAACCTCCTATGACACTTACTGCACTGATGGTTCTCCATACTCCTCCAATGACACAAAGCCTATCCTGCTTTGAATTCTTGTATTATTATTATTATTCATATATGGGGAATTCAAAAAATAAACAGGTATTCTATTGACACCAAGAAGAAAGACTGACGTTGCCGCTGCTCTGCTCCACTTTGAGGTTTGTAGCAAATATCTCTGGTGCTTGCATCACATCTTGTCAGCCCACCTGTGATTTCACTGTCAGCGGTAGTGGATGGTTCTGTGCAAGTTCTAACTCCTGCTGTATAGCCAGCATCCCTTCTCAAAAGGGATCCCTGAGCCTTGCAGCTTTCTGCTCTAGGTTCCCCTGACCTGCATGACATGGGAGCATCCTGGGTGGGCAAGCATAGCCAGCCACAGGGGTTAGTGCTTTGGCAGCAATTCTCTTTTTCTCCCCCCTAACTTCTGCACAGTATTTATTGAGCTTACTCACATCATATAGTTCACAGCTTTGATAGAAAAACTTCTTGTTTCCTTTTTATATTTATACTTAGATTTTCTAGATTGTTTTGAATCTTTCTGATGCTGTGTGAAATTCAGAGCAGCAGAAAATGCAGGGGTGCATTGGAGAGGATGTGTCCCACTCAGATCCAATGCTTGCCCGTATCAGATGAAAACGGAATCAATTTTCAACCAATGGGAGCAGGAGCAGGTATACACCTGCTCTGGCTTTCCATATTTCAGGCTGTAGCTACCTATATCCAGATCTGTTTTCTTCTGTACACTTCTCAGCAGTTCCAGAGAATAGCGCATCTTTCTTTGTTGCTTCATTCTTCCTGTTCTCTTACTCGTGCTTCTTAGAATTACTTGCACCCAGGTTCCTTTTTTTTATTTATTTTTTTGAGACAGAGTCTTGCTCTGTCACCCAGGCTGGAGTGCAGTGGCGCTATCTTGGCTCACTGCAGCCTCTGCCTCCTGGGTTCAAGAGATTCTCCTGCCTCAGCCTCCCAAGTAGCTGGGATTACAGGTGTGTGCCACCAAGCCCAGCTAAGTTTTGTATTTTTAGTAGAGATAGGGTTTCACCATGTTGGCCAGGCTGGTCTTGAACTCCTGACCTCAGGTGATCTGCCCACCTCCACCTCCCAAAGTACTGGGATTACAGGTGTGAGCCACCATGCCCAGCCTGAGGTCCCTTCTTGATTCTGTGATGAGGTAACCCTCACTGCAAAGCCAGGTCTTAGGATAGGTCTCACCATCATTAAACCTGGACTCTTGGAGAAGCAAATGTGAATACTATTAAAAACCAGAATCTGTGATGTTGACAGTGGAAAGTCTACATCATTCATTATTTAAGACCCTGTTTGTCATCAATAAATGTTCATGGCAATTCAGGCACTGTCTTAGGTCCCACTGCTGAGGCTGGGATTTAATCCAGAATCTGATAACAAGATTTGTTGGAACTTCTGCCTTAGGGCAGCAGAAAACAATAAGAAAGACTTTAAAATAAGGAAAGTCACCTAATCAGATCTGCATTTTAGGAGGATTACTATAGCTGCATTGTGGAAAAGGGATTCGGAAGCAAGAACAATATCAGGGAGATAAATTAGAGGCCATGTAGCATTTGAGTCAAAAGATATTGGAGGCAAGGGAGGTGTAAAGAAGGGAATGAATTTAAGAGATGGCTTGGGGATAGAGCTGACAGAATTTGGCAATGCGTCATGTTAGATTTAAAGATAAAAGTAGATTCGGAAATAATACCCTAATTTCTGACTTGGGCAATTGGGTGAAATGTAGTGTTAATGAGAACAGCACAATTAGGGAGGGAAAAATGTTGAGGGTGGATTGGGACAAAAGGAGGACAATAATGAGCTGTTGGGGACATGTTAAGTCAGAGGTGTCTGTGGGACATTCAGGTTGTGGTGGACAGGAAACATAGAAGGTGGCTGGATCTGATGCCCAGGAGAGAAATAAGTCTGACCTTACTTCAATAATCAAGCCAGCCATTTCAAATAATTATGCTAGAGCAATTGAATATCCATATGCAAAAAATAAACCTCAACTTAAACCTCATACTTTATATAAAAATCAAATGGATCACAGACTTAAACATAAAATGTAAAACTATAAGACATATAAAACAGGAGAACCAAAACAGTGAAACCCCATCTCTATTAAAATACAAAAAATTAGCTGGGCGTGGTGGCGGGCGCCTGTAGTCCCAGCTACTCAGGAGGCTGAGGCAGGAGAATGGCGTGAACCCAGGAGGCACAGCTTGCAGTGAGCAAAGATCAGGCCACTGCACTCCAAGCGGGGCGACAGAGCGAGACTCCGTCTCAAAAAAAAAAAAAAGAACAGGAGAAAATCTTTGGGATCCAGGGCTAGGCAAAGTATTCTTAGACTCGACACCAAAAGCATGATCCATAAAAGGAAAAAGCGATAAATTCAACCTCGCCAAAATTAAAATTCTTTTTCATCCCGTTAAGAAGATGAAAAGATGAGAGAGAAAACATTTGAAAACCCTATACACAAGAAAGGACTAGTATCTGATACAGAAAGAACTCTCAAAACTGAACTATAAAAAAACTTTTGAATTAGAAAATAGACAAAAGACATGAACAGACATTTCACTGAGGAGGATATACATATGGCAAACAAGTACAGGAAAAGTTGTTCAACGGCATTTGCCACGAGGGAAATGTAAATTAAAAGCACAATGAGATATTCCTACACACATATCAGAATGGCTAAAAATAAAAAATAATGACAACACCAAATGTTGGTGAAGATGCAGAGAAACTGGATCACTCATACATTGCTGGTGGAATATAAAACAGTACGGACACTTCGAAAAAGTTTGGCAGTTTTAAAACTAAACTTTTAACTACCATATGCCCTAACAATTGCACTCTTCAGCATTTATCTCAGAGAAATAAAAACTTAAGTTCACACAAAAACCTGTACATTAATGTTGGTAGCTTTATTCATAATAGTCCAAAACTAGAGATAACTCAGATGTCTTCAAGGGGTGAATGATTAAACAAACTAGGGTATATCCAAACCATAGCATACAACTTCACAATAAAAAGGAAACGAGTCTTGCTGCATACAAAAAGGTTAGAGAAATCTCTAGGGAATTATGTTGAGTGAGTCAAGTCAATCCCAAAATATTACATACTGTATGGTTCCATTCATATAACATTATTGAAATAACAAAAGTATAGAAATGGAAAACAGACTAGTAGTTGCTGGAAGTAGGAGGTGGGAGGCAGGGAAGTGGGTGTGGCTATAAAAGGCCAATAGGAGGGATCTTTGTAGTGATGAAAATGTTCTGTATGCTGACAATATTGATGTCAAAATCCTGGTTGTGACATTGAACTAGAGTTTTGCAGGTGTACCATTAGAGGAAACTTGGTGAAAAGGTATGTGCAGTCTGTGTATAATTTCTTACAACTCCATATGAACCTGCAATTTAATTAAAAATGCTGAGATCCAGTAGTTCTCAGTAATATGTCAATGACTGAATTTTCATTGGATTAGTTATATTGAATATTAATTGTAAGGTTCTGTCGCTATCCTTTTTCAAGAATCCAGAAGCTTAGATTTATTTCTGAAGCAATATACCAAAAGTTTTCTTATTAAAAATTCAGAAGGCTTCAACAGTGAATAATTTTTTGGTAATAAGAAAAAAAACTAAGAATTATTTTTTATTAAAAAACAACCAAATCAGCTCTTAAGACACTTACAGTTCAGATGGGGAAATAAGACCTAGATATGTGAAACTAAGTAGTGTCTGGTGAAAGGCTCGTTTCTGGGTGGTTAGTTCAAAGGTTCCCTGGAGGAGGCTGAGCTTGAGCTAGATCTGCAATTACATCTGGATTGAGGGAATCCTTCCAGCACTCAGCAAATAGCAGGAAAAACTGTCCAGACACAGCAGGTATCAAGATTTGGAGACTTTCCCCATCAGGAGGGGAGCATTTGTTTTGTTTGTTTGGACATACAAGGAGATAGAAAGAATATTGATAATGGAGGTATCTGAACCCAATCCTGGTGACAGTGTTGAGCCAAAGTTGTAAACATGATGATTAAGAACTCAGGCACTGAAGTTGGACTGCCTGGTGTGACTACCTCATTTCTCAACTGAGAGCCACTGGGCAGAGCACTTAACTCTCTAAGTTTCTGCTTTTGTATCTAAAAATGATGCTATTCATCAGAGGTACCTCAGAAAGTAGTTGTTGGAATTAAGGGAGATAACATATGTCAAGTCCTTAGCATGGTGACTGGCAGAGTCTCATTTGGCATATATTAGCTCTGAGCTTAATGGTGGTGCTAGTGGTGATAATGATGTTGTCTCTCCAAAGGTTGCAAATGGCTTAGGGGCAGAGACTATGGCTTATCTTAGACTACCTGACATCTGGGACACTCCTGGCACACAGCAGGAGTTTTGCTAAATTAAATTGGCAAAAGTAGTGTTCTTGGAAGATTAACTTGACAGCAATTGGCTGACCAGAGGGAGGAAGGAGAGATTTTAGGCATGGAGTCCAAGTAGAAAGCTACTGCAGTGATACAACCTCACTCCTCATGACAAGGGTCAGAAAAAACGGTTGGTGTCAGTGGGAATGATAAGGAATAGGTAAGTAATGAAAGATGAATTGAAGGACATAGTTCCTGGGCTTTGACTCCACATTTTCACTATGAATAGATTCTAAGCTTGACTTTAGTGTGCAAATTAGGCCTCTTTTGGAGAGAAAGCCCAGTATAGCAGAAAGAACATGAGTTTTGAAGTTAAACACTGTTCTGTCCCATATGTCATTTGTGTGACCTTAAAAAATGTATTTACTCTTTCAGCGTCTGTAGTAGACACTGTGGCGCTCCACCCTGGACCTCCTCTTTAGGGCGTTTGCATGCATGGGCCACCTGCTGCCTTACTGGCTGCTGGCTCACAGCTGGGGCCTTCATTGGAACGTGCCCTCAGGGAACTGCCTCACACAGCTACATCCCCTCCCTGAGGGAGAGACCTAGGGCCAATGACTGGCTGATGCAGGGATTAACTCATTCATGCCTAGTGTTCCATTATTGGGACGCTAAGCTTGTGGGAGTTATTTATATCCTACTGCTCAAGGTCATCGCCAAGGTCTGACTTTTCACAAAAAATTTTTGCAACCTCCGGCATAAATGGGTTAAAGTCTTCACCGATTTGATTTACCGAGGACAACTCTGAAAGGCCAAACCTACTCCAGAGCTTCCCTGCAAGCTCCTGCTGCAGCCGTAATTGCAACTGCATCGCGAACCAGCTTTTCCTCTGCACAGTCATGCCCCTTTCAGTTTCTTAGAGGTGTAAATCCTGAGAGCACTCCCCAGTATGACAATAATCCTTCTGCAAGCAACTCTCCAACTGCTTCTGCTTCTGCTTCTGAGCCTAGTCTTGGAGAGTCTTTTATTCCTAATCAGTGAAATGGAAAAAAGGCACACAGTTGCTATTGAGAGTTGTGGTGGGAATAAAATGAGATCATGTGCTTGGCAGAAAACCGTGTTCAAGAAATGACAGCTAATGGGTGATACTTGAGGACATTATGCTACGTGAAATAAGCCAGTCCAAAAAGGAACAAATACTGTATAATTCCGTGTATATGATGCTCCTAGAATAGTCAAATGCATAGAGACGGAAAGTACAAAGGTGGCTGCCAGGGGCTGGGGAAAACGAGGAAATGAGGAGTGGTTTAATGGGTACAGTTTCAGATTTGCAAGGTGAAAAAGTTCTGCAAGTCCACTACATGACAACATGAATATACTTAACATTACTGAACTATACTCTAAAAAATGGTTAAAATGCTAAATTTTACATTATGTCTTTTTACCACAATTTGAAAAGAAAGAAATGATGGCTACCATACCATTGATTCCATTTAATTGATTTTATCCACAAGCAGGTACCTTTTCTGGCTTCTCCTCTATTTTCTCATCCTGTTGGGTGGGACCTATAGTTTCAAACATGATTGAAGCTCCCTGCCTCCTCTGGCATCCTGGATATTACGTCTCCATAATCTGATTTTTTACACCAATGTTTCTAATTTCCACACATCTCTTTAGACTTTAGATTCTCTCATGAGCTGAAATCACCCTGGCATAGGCTCTGAGGAACTGCACGGAGGCAAACAGCACTATTTCCCTTCCTTCCTCTAACAAAACAGATCTCTTTAAAATCACCACCATAACCTTTCGAAAAGCACATCAAATTGCATCATGATATAAAAGAAATTATACTCTGTCAGTGCCAGGTTGTTGAAAATAAGGGATTGAGATCAGGAGTCTGGGGAAGTTGACAAATATAATGATGTGCTTAGATACCCTGATGGATTTTGACGCAGATTCTCTGCTTGGGGGTGAGTGTAATTACTATTTGTATGGAGAGCAGAGTCAAGGTCAGAAAATACAGGAGAGGGACCATCAAGCTAAAGTAGAGGACTTTAAAGTGGCTGGGGAGTTTTTGTTATTCAAAAGCTCAAATTGGTCAGCAGGACAAAAGAATACACAGAGTCAGGGTATGGGCAGGGGCCAATATCCCATATCCAGAAATTCCTGTCTAGCAAGAATGGAGAGGAAATGTCAGAGCATGGGTTGGAATTTGGAATAAAGTTATATGAGGAAACAGACAAGGTACAAAACGTGACCAAGAAGTTGGAGGTGCCACTGCAAAATTTGGAATAAAAGGGGTAGTGCCAAGGCAGGTCTGAGGACTGATCCTAAGCCAGTGGTTGTTTCTTCTGTCCTAGTTTTAAGCAGCTTTCCTAGTGAGGGTGGATGAGGGCCAAGAGTGCTGGGCTTCTCCCCAGAGTTACACAGGATTCTGCAGGTTTTAATGATTACAGCAGAGAGCTTGGTCCCCTGGAAAGCCCTTGCAGTTCTAACCCAGCAAAACGCATTGAATCTGACAGGCCAGCATTTACCACCTCTGGTGCCAGTGCACGGGGGAAAAACAAAGTGCCCCATTTGAAAACTTAGCACATATATGTAGTTAGGAGTTGCTCTACTCGTTACACAAAAAGATTTTATAAATAAAAAATATTTAAAGTCTGGCACTAAGTTTCTACTCCCTGTTTGTTTTGATTTTGATACCTGTACACTATTCTAAAGACTTGGTAGTGAGAGCAGAGCGGGAGGTGGGGTGGGGAATTGAATGCCTCCCAAGTATTTGAAGGGCTGTCTTTGCCAAGAGGGTTTACACTTACTGTGCATATCTCCAAAGCATACATACAGACAGAAAGGCGGAGGTTATGGGAAGATCAATTTCAGCTCAATGTGAGAGATAACAGCCTAATGATTAGGGTGTTTGTGAACTGAACAGGCTGCTTTACAAAATGAGGAGTTCCCCATCACTAAGTTTTAAGCGTAGGCCAAAGAGTCTTCTAGCAGAAACGTGGAAGAACTCTTGAAAGGCATTAGACTAGATCTTGAAGGCCCCTTTCAACCTAAGATTTTATTACTCAAACTTGTTAAGATGGGATTAACATTAGCTTAAATAAGTTAACTATTGAGAGTCAGCCTAATGTAATGGTTAGGATTACCAGGTCTGCAGCCACATTACTTGGGTTTGAATCTTGGCTTCTTACTAGCTGTGGGCTTTGGGCAAATTACTCAATCTCTCTATACCTTAGTCTTCTTATTTGTAAACTGGGAATTACAACAGTACCTATCTACAAGATAGTTGTTGTCAGGCCTCTGAGCCCAAGCTAAGCCATCATATCCCCTGTGACCTGCACGTATACATCCGGATGGCCTGAAGTAACTGAAGAATCACAAAAGAAGTGAAAATGGCCTGTTCCTGCCTTAACTGATGACATTCCACCACAAAAGAAGTGAAAATGGCCGGTTCTTGACTTAACTGATGACATTACCTTGTGAAATTCCTTTTCCTGGCTCATCCTGGCTCAAAAAGCTTCCCCACTGAGCACCTTGTGATCCCCACTCCTGCCCGCCAGAAAACCACCCCCCATTTGACTGTAATTTTCCTTTACCTACCCAAATCTTATAGAACGGCCCCATCCCTATCTCCCTTTGCTGACTCTCTTTTCGGACTCAGCCCGCCTGCACCCAGGTAATTAAAAAGTTCTGTTGCTCACACAAAGCCTGTTTGGTGGTCTCTTCACATGGACGCCAGTGAAATTTGGTGCCGTGACTCAGATCAGGGGACCTCCCTTGGGAGATCAATCCCCTGTCCTCCTGCTCTTTGCTCTGTGAGAAAGATCCACCTACAATCTCTGGTCCTCAGACTAACCAGCCCAAGGAACATCTCACCAATTTTAAATCAGGTAAGCGGCCTCTTTTTACTCTCTCCTCCAACCTCTCACTGTCCCTCAACCTCTTTCTCCTTTCAATCTTGGTGCCACACTTCAATCTCTCCCTTAATTTCAGTTCCTTTCCTTTTCTCGTAGAGACAGGAGATGCGTTTTATCCATGGACCCAAAACTCTGGCGCCAGTCACGGACTTGGGAAGACAGTCTTCCCTTGGTGTTTAATCACGCGGGGACGCCTGCCTGATTATTCACCCACATTTCAGAGGTGTCTGACCATGTGGGGACGCCTGCCTTGGTCCTTCACCTTTAGTGGCAAGTACCGCTTTTCTGGGGGGCAAGAACCCCCTGACCCCTTCTCTCCGTGTCTCTACCCCTTCTCCACTTTTCTGGGAGGCAAAAACACCCCGACCCCTTCTCCTTCACCCTCAGTGGCAAGTACTGCTCTTCTGGGGAGCAAGAAGCCCCCGACCCCTTCTCTCCATGTCTCTACCCCTTCTCCGCTTTTCTGGGGAACAAGAACCCCCCACCCCTTGTCTCCATGTCTCTACTTTCTTTTCTCTGTGCTTGCCTCCTTCACTATGGGCAACCTTCCACCCTCCATTCCTCCTTCTTCTCCCTTAGCCTGTGTTCTCAAGAACTTAAAACCTCTTCAACTCACACCTGACCTAAAACCTAAATGCCTTATTTTCTTCTGCAATGCTGCTTGACCCCAATACAAACTTGACAGTAGTTCCAAATAGCCAGAAAACGTCACTTCCAATTTTTCCATCCTACAAGATCTAAACAATTCTTGTCATAAAATAGGCAAATGGTCTGAGATGCCTGACATCCAGGCATTCTTTTACACATTGGTCTCTTCCTAGTCTCTGTTCCCAATGCAACTTGTCCCAAATCTTCCTTCTTTCCCTCCCACCTGTCCCCTCAGTCCCAACCCCAAGCATCGCTCAGTCTTTCTAATCTTCCTTTTCTACAGACCCATCTGACCTCTCCCCTCCTCGCCAGGCCCAATTATTCCTCAGCCTCTGCTCCTCCACCCTATAATCCTTTTATCACCTCTGCTCCTCACACCCAGTCTGGCTTACAGTTTCTTTCTGCAACTAGCCCTCCCCCACCTGCCCAGCAATTTCCTCTTAAAAAGGTGACTGGAGCTAAAGGTGTAGTCAAGGTTAATGCTCCTTTTTCTTTATCCCAAATCAGACAGTGTTTAGGCTCTTTTTCATCAAATGAAAAAAGAAAAAAAAAAAACCAGCCCAGTTCATGGCTCGTTTGGCAGCAACCCTGAGATGCTTTACAGCCCTAGACCCTAAAGGGTCAAAAGGCCGTCTTATTCTCAATATACATTTTATTACCCAATCTGCTCCGTACATTAAATAAGACTCCAAAAATTAAATTCCAGCCCTCAAACCCCACAAGACTTAATTAACCTCGCCTTCAAGGTGTACAATAATAAAGTAGAGGCAGCCAAGTAACAATGTATTTCTGAGTTGCAATTCCTTGCCTCCACTGTGAGACAAACCCCAGCCATATCTCCAGCACAGAAGAACTCCAAATGCCTGAACCGCAGCTGCCAGGGGTTCCTCCAGAACTGCCTCCCCCAGGAGCTTGCTACAAGTGCCAGAAATCTGGCAACTGGGCCAAGGAATGCCCGCAGCCCGGGATTCCTCCTAAGCTACGTCCCATCTGTGGAGGACCCCACTGAAAGTCGGACTGTTCAACTCACCTGGCAGCCACTCCCAGAGCCCCTGGAACTCTGGCCCAAGGCTCTCTGACTGACTCCTTCTCAGATCTTCTCGGCTTAGCAGCTGAAGACTGATGCTGCCCGATCGCCTCAGAAGCCCCCTAGACCATCACGGATGCCGATCTTCAGGTAACTCTCACAGTGGAGGGTAAGTCTGTCCCCTTCTTAATCAATATGGAGGCTACCCACTCCACATTACCTTCTTTTCAAGGGCCTGTTTCCCTTACCTCCATAACTGTTGTAGGTATTGACGGCCAGGCTTCTAAACCTCTTAAAACTCCCAAACTCTGGTGCCAACTTAGACGATACTCTTTTAAGCACTCCTTTTTAGTTATCCCCACCTGCCCAGTTCTCTTATTAGGCCGAGACACTTTAAATTATCTGCTTCCCTGACTATTCCTAGGCTACAGCCACACCTCATTACTGCCTTTTCCCCCAGTTCAAAGCCTCCTTCACATCTCGCCTTGTATCTCTCCACCTTAACCCACAAGTATAAGACACCTCTACTCCCTCCTTAGTGACCGATCATGCACCCCTTACCATCCCATTAAAACTTAATCACCCTTACCCTGCTCAATGCCAACATCCCATCCCACAGCCCGCTTTAAAAGGACTAAAGTCTGTTATCGCTTGCCTGCTACAGCATGGCCTTTTAAAGCCTATAAACTCCCCCTTACAATTCCCCCATTTTACTTGTCCTAAAACCAGAAAAGGCTTACAGGTTAGTTCAGGATCTGCACCTTATCAACCAAATTGTTTTGCCTATCTACCCCATGGTGCCAAACCCATATACTCCCCTGTCCTCAATACCTCCCTCCACAACCCATTATTCTGTTCTGGATCTCAAACATGCCTTCTTTACTATTCCTTTGCACCCTTCACCCCAGCCGCTCTTCGCTTTCACTTGGACTGAACCTGACACCCATCAGGCTCAGCAAATTACCTGGGCTGTACTGCTGCAAGGCTTCACAGACAGCCCCCATTACTTCAGTCAAGCCCAAATTTCTTCCTCATCTGTTACTTATCTCGGTATAATTCTCATTAAAAACACACGTGCTCTCCCTGCTGATCATGTCCGACTAATCTCCCAAACCTCAATCCCTTCTACAAAACAACAACTCTTTTTCCTCCTAGGCATGGTTGGATACTTTCGACTTTAGATAGCTGGTTTTGCCATCGTAACAAAACCATTATATAAACTCACAAAAGGAAACCTAGCTGACCCCATAGATCCTAAATCCTTTCCCCACTCCTCTTTCCATTCCTTGAAGACAGCTTTAGAGACTGCCCCCACCCTAACTCTCCCTGACTCATCCCAACCCTTTTCATTACACACAGCTGAAGTGCAGGGCTGTGCAGTCAGGATTCTTACATAAGGACCGGGATCACATCCTGTAGCGTTTTTATCCAAACAACTTGACCTTACTGTTCTGCCTAGCCCTCATGTCTGCGTGTGGCGGCCGCCGCCGCCCTGATACTTTTAGAGGCCCTTAAAATCACAAACTATGCTCAACTCACTCTCTGCAGTTCTCATAACTTCCAAAATCTATTTTCTTCCTCACACCTGATGCATATACTTTCTGCTCCCTGGCTCCTTCAGCTGTACTCACTCTTTGTTGAGTCTCCCACAATTACCATTGTTCCTGGCCCGGACTTCAATCCGGCCTCCCACATTATTCCTGATACCATGCCTGACCCCCATGACTGTATTTCTGATCCACCTGACATTCACCCCATTTCCCCATATTTCCTTCTTTCCTGTTCCTCATCCTGATCACACTTGGTTTATTGATGGCAGTTCCACCAGGCCTAATGGCCACACACCAGCAAAGGCAGGCCATGCTATAGTACAAGCTGCTAGCCTGTCTCTTAGAACCTCATTTCCTTTCCATTGTGGAAATCTGTCCTCAAGGAAATCACTTCTCAGTGTTCCATCTGCTATTCTACTACTCCTCAGGGATTATTCAGGCTTCCTCCCTTCCCTACACATCAAGCTCGAGGATTTGCCCCCGCCCAGGACTGGCAATTGGCTTTACTCAACATGTCCCGAGTCAGGAAACTAAAATACCTCTTGGTCTAGGTAGACACTTTCACTGGATAGGTAGAGGCCTTTCCCGCAGGGAAACATAATTCCTGGGTTTGGCCTTCCCACCTGTATACGGTCCTATAACGGACCGGCCTTTATTAGTCAAATCACCTAAGCAGTTTCTCAGGCTCTTAGTATTCAGTGAACTAATGGTCTTTTAAAAACACACCTCACCAAGCTCAGCCACCAACTTAAAAAGGAATGAACAATACTTTTACCACTTTCCCTTCTCAGAATTCAGGCCTGTCCTCAGAATGCTACAAGGTACAGCCCATTTAAGCTCCTGTATGGACGCTCCTTTTTATTAGGCCCCAGTCTCATTCCAGACACCAGACCAACTTAGACTGTGCCCCCAAAAAACTTGTCATCCCTACTATCTTCTGTCTAGTCATACTCCTATTCACCAGTCTCTACTCATAAATGCCCTGCTCTTGTTTACACTGCCGGTTTACACTGTTTCTCCAAGCCATCACAGCTGATATCTCCTGGTGCTATCCCCAAACTGCCACACTTAACTTTTAAAGTAAATAAGTAATCTTTGCTGGCAGGGCTATGCTGAACCTCCTTAGGCACTCTCTAATTAGATGTCCTGGGTCCTCCCAATTCTTAGTCCTTTAATACCTGTTTTTCTCCTTCTCTTATTCCATTTAATTTTTCAATTCATACAAAACTGTATCCAGGCCATCAGCAATCATTCTACACGACAAATGTTTCTTCTAACAACCCCACAATATCACCCCTTACCACAAAATCTTCCTTCGGCTTAATCTCTCTCACTCTAGGTTCCCACGCCGCCTCAATCCCGCTCGAAGCAGCCCTGAGAAACATCACCCATTATCTCTCCATACCACCCCCAAACATTTTCGCCACCCCAACACTTCAACACTATTTTATTTTTCTTATTAATGTAAGAAGACAGGAATGTCAGGCCTCTGAGCCCAAGCTAAGCCATCATATCCCCTGTGACCTGCACATACACATCTAGATGGCCTGAAGTAACTGAAGAATCACAAAAGAAGTGAAATTTAAATGGCCTGTTCCTGCCTTAACTGATGACATTCCACCGCAAAAGAAGTGAAAATGGCCGCTCCTTGCCTTAACTGATGACATTACCTTGTGAAATTCCTTCTCCTGGCTCCTCCTGGCTCAAAAGCTCCCCCACTGAGCACCGTGTGACCCCCACTCCTGCCCGCCAGAGAACAACTCCCCTTTGACTGTAATTTTCCTTTACCTAACCAAATCTTATAGAATGGCCCCACCCCTATCTCCCTTCGCTGACTATTTTCGGACTCAGCCCACCTGCACCCAGGTGATTGAAAAGCTTTATTGCTCACTCAAAGCCTGTTTGATGGTCTCTTCACACAGACGCAAGTGATAGTTGTAACAATTAGGTTGGTGAATAGATATGAAATATGTAGATAATGCTTGGTATGTAGTAGTTAGTATTCTGTTGCTGCTGCTACTACTACTACTATTACTATTGATAGAGACAGGAGGCAGGGAAATTCTGGGCAGAAAAGGGCGGGTCTCTGGCAAGGGCCCCACCCTTAAGCCAAAAAGCCTGGAACTGTGGCCCAAAGTGAGAACTGACATCCCTGTTTTCCTGCTCAAATGTTGCCTTTTCCAAAACCACCCATAGCCCACCCTGCCCTCCATCCTGTGCCTGTAAAAATCCCAGGCTCAGCCGGCACAGAGGAGAAGCAGCTGGATGTTGGAGACTATGGCTGGGCATTGGAGAGAAGTGGCTTGACTTCTGAGGGACAGCCTGGCAGCGTAGCTTCAGAGAGGAGTCTGACTGGGGACAGCTGGACTCGAGGTGAAGATTACCTTCCTGCTCTGTCCCCTTTTCAGCTCCTTTTCCTGCTGAGAGCCACTTTCATCAGCAATAAAATCCCCCGCATTTACCATCTCCAATTTGTTTGTGTGACCTCATTCCTCCTGGAAAATGGGCAAGAACTGAGGTGCCACAAGTGCGAGTACAGAAGGCTGTCACACTGACCCTCCACTGAGCTGTTAACACTTAAGCCATCTGCAGATGGCAAAGATAAAAGGGCTCTGTAACACTCCTTCTGGGGATTCAAGGGTCGCGGGCACCCTCCTAGACACTGCCATGGGGCCCACACAGAGTTCTGTTCCTGCTGGCGCCCAAAAGCACTCACCGTGGCTCCTGTACCCACTCACCTGTGTTTCCTCTCCCATGAAGGGTAGAACTCAGTGAGACCGAGCCAGTGGAGTCTGCCCCTGCCAGCACTGAAGCGGCCATGCAGTCCAGTTCCCGCCCACAAGGGGGTCAGGGTAATATCCTGCTTCACTACTGCTACTACTACTTTAGCTTCATAGATATCAATTCTAGCTTTTTTGGTTGTGATTTTGTACTCTGATGACCAGAGAAGAGAACAAGGACCTGTGGAATATAAATTCATGGTGAAGTACATGTTATCAATTCTTGAAAAACCCTGAAATGTACACTCATTTCCCCCATGCAGGTTGTTGTTTTTGAGGAAAGAAGTGACAGCTGTGAAACAAGTCTAAATTGTGCCCTAACTTCTGAGTGTCCAACAGTATGCTGCTGTTGAAGTAATAGCAAAGCAGAGACAAAACCTATTGTTTCCTCTCCCTGTATAACTGAAACCACGGCCGGTTGCCCTTTTCTGTCCATGATGCGGAAAGCTCTGCTCTCATGACCTCAAAAACGGGCACGTTTCACCATTCACTCAGAGAAGATCCTATTACAGAAAAACAATACCCAGCTGCAATTTAACTCAGAGCTGAGAAACCCTCTACCCAATGATTATGGGCCCACTTTTGTGATCTACCTGTGAGGCAAAAAGAACACTCTTTGAACGATGTGCGTAGGATGCCTATATTAGGAAAACTGATAAATGGAAACGTGGAGGACTTCAAAGAATTCTCATCAAGTCTGGTCTTAAAATGCAAACTTCCAAAGTCCCTTGAAAATACACAGGTCTCAATGAGAAGAAAAAGCGGCTGATAAAACATTAGGCTTTCCAAAAATTGCCCATTTCTCGTCAAAATTCCTACATGAAGGTTCACAAGGTTTAACGTACAGGTTGTTGGAAGCACAAACAAATCTACCTCAGGAGAGTTAATTCACCTCAGGACCAATTTCTCCTCTGTTGGTACATCTACTATTCATTTAGCAGCCCAGCTTGGATAAAGCCCAGAGCCATTTCAACGGCAGTAGGGAGGGACGTTTAGCAAGTTATCATCAGTCATTTATGCCTGCACTGTTAACAGCTGAATCAATAACATCAGTGCTATGGAGAGCACCTTCAGAGCTTAGTTAGGACGTCTGCAGTTGTCATATTAGAAAGGCAAGATGTTTTGGAAACATATTTGTTTCAGGAAATGTTAAAGTGGCAAACATCCACAGGGTTCTGTGGCCATCCTGTTCACAAACATGGATATATTAATAGATTTAATTTGGTTGACTAATGAAGGTATTTATTGTTGCTTTAAAAAAATTCTTTTAATTTTTGTAAGTACACATTAGGTGTATGTATTTATAGAGCATATGAGATGTTTTGATACAGGCATGCAATGTGAAATAAGCACATTATGCTTTTTATATTAAGAGATGATGTTCAGAGAAATGCAAATCAAAACCACAATGAGATACCATCTCACACCAGTTAGAATGGCCATCATTAAAAAGTCAGGAAACAACAGGTGCTGGAGAGGATGTGGAGAAATAGGAACACTTTTACACTGTTGGTGGGACTGGAAACTAGTTCAACCATTGTGGAAGTCAGTGTGGCGATTCCTCAGGGATCTAGAACTAGAAATACCATTTGATCCAGCCATCCCATTACTGGGTATATACCCAAAGGACTATAAATCATGCTGCTATAAAGACACATGCACACGTACGTTTATTGCGGCACTGTTCACAGTAGCAAAGACTTGGAACCAACCCAAATGTCCAACAACGATAGACTGGATTAAGAAAATGTGGCACGTATACACCATGGAATACTATGCAGCCATAAAAAAGGATGAGTTCATGTCCTTTGTAGGGACATGGATGAAGCTGTAAACCATCATTCTCAGCAAACTATCGCAAGGACGAAACACCAAACGCCTCATGTTCTTGCTCATAGGTGGGAATTGAACAATGAGAACACATGGACACAGGAAGGGGACCATCACACACCGGGGCCTGTTGTGGGGTGGGGGGAGGGGGGAGTGATAGCATTAGCAGATGTACCTGGTGTAAATGACGAGTTAATGGGTGCAGTACACCAACATGGCACATGCATACATATGTAACAAACCTGCACGTTGTGCACACGTACCCTAGAACTTAAAGTACAGTAATAAAAAAAAAAAAAGAGATGATATTGATGGGGGTTGGTTTTCCTATGTCTGTGTGAGGCTGAAAAGCTGATTTTTCAGTTTTTGGTTTTTCAGAAAATGCCTTCCCCTTTGGGTTCTGTATTATGTAATCATAGCACTTTTAATGCCTTACCTCATTTAATTTCTTCATATGGGAGGGAGGTCTAACTGTGCTAGTCTTTATGCTCCCTGGGGACAGGGGTCTAATCCATCTCTGTGTTTCCAGAATTTAACACAGTGCTTGGCACATAATGGATGCTCAATATTGTTTACTGAATCACTGACTGTATGATGAATGAATGAACACATGAAGTAAAATATGATTTCTTAGAGTCCTGCTCTATCTAATCACAAAGGAACTCTTTGGTTTCAGTCTATAAAGTAGTTGTGACTGTCATAATGGCTTTCAGCTGTCTTTAGCTCTGCAGCAGTTTTTTAATAGGCTTCATTCTAGACACATATACTCAGGTGTTCCTGAGCTGCTTCCTTAAGGCATTTCCTCGGTCACATCTACTTATGGTTGACATCTCACCACAACTAACATGACCACCTTGGGAATATTGCTCTTTTTTGCGTAATGTTTGGGCCAGCAGGTTATGAAGCCAAGCACAGTGATTAGGACTAGTGGACTTGGGGGCTTCCTGGGGGAGCATTACAGGTGACACAAAATCTTTGGTTGACATTAAGTACATGTGTGGATTTGATGCTTACAAATCCAGCTGTGACTCCCTTGGCAAGTTCAAGTCTTAGACTCTATAGGAAGCTAAAAATGGTCATTGTTCCATCAAATTTGGTATGATATAAAATCTACAGCCATGCTTTCTGTCATGTTTTTAAAAGGCACATTGACCTCAAAGAGCACAATTTGAGAGGAATTCAGATGAGGTGAATTCTAACCCATATATCACATTAAATAGCTGTGTCATCTTGGCCAAGTCTTAACCTTTTTGAACCTGTCTAGTAAGGGTGTTAGATTAGATGATCTCATGATACGTAAATTAATTCTTTTTTTTTTTTTTTTTTTTTTGAGACAGAGTCTCCCTCTGTCACCCAGGCTGGAGTACAATGGTGCAATCTTGGCTCACTGCATCCTCCGCCTCCTGGGTTCATGTGAGTCTCCTGCCTCAGCTTCCCAAGTAGCTGGGACTATAGGTGTGCACCACTATGCCTGGCTAATTTTTGTATTTTTAGTAGAGACGGGGTTTTGCCATGTTGGCCAGGCTGGTCTTGAACTCCTGACCTCAGGTGATCCACCCACCTTGGCCTCCAAAAGTGCTGGGATTACAGGTGTGAGCCACCACGCCTGGCCTAATTCTTTTAAATGTTATATAATCAGCTTAGTCTTGCCTCAAGGACTTTTTATGTGTTGCTCTGTTTGGAACACAATTCCTCATGAACTGTAGGGTCTCCCTCCCCACTTCTTTCAGGTCTTTGCTCAAATGTCACCTCTTCAGTGGAAACTTCTCTGATCACCTTATATAAAATGACAATTCCTTCCATGAACAACTCTCTAGTCTCTTCCTTATTTTTTTCAACATGCTGTCACTATTTAAAATTGTTATATGATAATTGTGTACTTGTTTATCATCTGTCTTCTTTGTTTTTTTTTTTTTTTTTTTTTCGAGACGGAGTCTCGCTCTGTCGCCCAGGCTGGAGTGCAGTGGCACGATCTCGGCTCACTGCAACCTCCGCCTCCCGAGTTCACGCCATTCTCCTGCCTCAGCCTCCTGAGTAGCTGGGACTACAGGTGCCCACCACCACGCCTGGCTAATTTTTTTTTGTATTTTTAGTAGAGACGGAGTTTCACCATGTTAGCCAGGATGGTCTCGATCTCCTGACCTCGTGATCCACCTGCCTTGGCCTCCCAAAGTGCTGGGATTACAGGAGCGAGCCACCGCGCCCGGCCTATCATCTGTCTTCTTTACAAGTATGTAAGCTCTCCTGAGGGCAGGGGTTTTGTCTTGTTTGCTGCTTTATTATCAATACCTAAAATGGCGCCTGGCATATAACAGACCCACAGTAGATATTAATTGAATGACTAAGTGAATATTTAAACTCCTAGCTAAAAAGTCTTCAGGGGTTCTTAGGTGTCATCTGGTTTAACACACCAAGTTGAGAATCACAGAATTATTAGATAATTAAAGCTAAAAAAGACATTAAGTTTACCTAGCTCAATACCTCATTTTGAAGACAGAAAAAGTGAAAATCAAAATGGTTAAATGAGGCCAGGAGCAGTGGCTCACACCTGTAATCCCAGCACTTTAGGAGGCCAATGTGGGCGGATCACCTGAGGTCAGGAGTTCGAGACCAGCCTGACCAACATGGCAAAATCCCGTCTCTACTAAAAATACAAAAATTAGCCAGGCATGGTGGTGTGCGCTTGTAATCCCAGCTGCTTGGGAGGCTGAGGCAGGAGAACTGCTTGAACCCGTGAGGTGGAGGTTGCAGTGGGCCAAGATCACGCCACTGCACTCCAGCCTGGGCGACAGAGTGAGACTCCGTCTCAAAAAACAAAACAAAACAAACCAAAAAACATTTGAGACTATTGGAAGATCTGAATCTCAGCATCCTATTAGGAAAAGTTAAACTTACAGAAAATTTGCAAAAGTATTACAGAAAGTTCCCATATACAATTTGTCCAACTCCCAACTTCCTTTACTAGGAAATTAGTTTGCCTGCCCAAGAAATGTCTGCAAGGGGTTTTATGACTATTTCATTTTGATCCTCTACATATTGAAACTTGAGATGCCCCAGCTCACTTTATTCATTATCTTGGGGGAGTGTAGATTATTTGTGCAACAGGCATATTCTTATTTTAAACCATTTTATCCAACCTCATTAAATGATTTAACAAGACACTTTTAAACTTGTCAGAATATTCTTCCTTATAAATAACAGGAGGTGCCTTAGTTTAGGAATGGCAGACAAATGTAAAGCACTTGTACCATTATTTTCTCATTTAATACCAACGGTAGAAATTACTAATCCGTCTATGGCACTGTATTATAGTCTTCCCCAATTTGCTTTATGCTCCTTTACGATAAACCACTCTAGGCAGCTGATACCAGTCAAGAAGAGCTTGCGTGTGAGATGAACAATATTTACCATTCCAGATATAGTGCAGTCAGGAATGAGATAAAGATGCCGAAACTCAGATTCTATTATAATCACAGATTATCCACTGATTAGCTTAGTGAGTTTTAAAAAATCATTTCTACACTTCTGTGCCCTACTTCACACAGTCATGATGAGGGTTAAATGGAATAGACACATCTAAAGGTGCTTTGTGAAATATAAAGAATTATATACATGAAACATGATCTTAGAATATTCAAGAAAATTGACCATAGAAATGCATTTCTCCAGCTGGGCGCGGTGGCTCACGCTTGTAATCCCAGCACTTTGGGAGGCCGAGGCGGGCAGATCACGAGGTCAGGAGATCGAGACCACGGTGAAACCCCGTCTCTACTAAAAATACAAAAAATTAGCCAGGTGTGTTGGCGGGCGCCTGTAGTTCCAGCTACTCGGAGAGGCTGAGGCAGGAGAATGGCGTGAACCCGGGAGGCGGAGCTTGCAGTGAGCTGAGATTGTGCCACTGCACTCCAGCCTGGGCGACAGAGCGAGACTCCGTCTCAAAAAAAAAAAAAAAAAAAAAAAAAGAAAAAAGAAATGCATTTCTCCAATATACTTTAAGAATCCTCTTTTTCTACCATCTATGTAGTTTAATCTGTATACATCTAACTTTTATTCCCATGTCCAACAGAACTGAAGTTAGAGTGTGAGAGATTCCTTCTTCAGCTAATGGAATAAATGATATAGAGCTCAGTGGATAAACATGTGCTTGAGTGCCATTCTAGAGCAAGCCCTCATGACAGCTGAGCCAGAGAAACACATCGCAGCCACTTCCCTATCTCATTGCTTCATATCTCAGATAATTTAGAAGTACATGACTTTAAAAATCGGTGCTTTCTGATCAACTATCAATTAACATCCTCAGATAATTTGGGAGGGTGTGGGATTCGTAGCCGGACTGTAGCAAAGTTGGAACTCAAAATGGAAAAAAAAAAAACAGCCCAGACCGAAAGCCATCCCTCACTTACACATTGATTCACATCCTTGAATTCTGAGATGTCATATTCTTTTGATTTTTGACTGACTTCTCTTCTCCCACCTCTACTTGACTTCTTTTTCTTGAAGTTTATCAAGGTTTGGTCCTAGGCCATCTTCCCTTCCCTCTTTACATGCTAGGTGATTTCCATTCTGGATGCTCTAAATTCCATTTTGTATCAATATTTTTCTCATTTACACGTCTAGCTCGGGTCTGTCCTTTGAGCTATAATTGAATTTGACTTCTGCACTTGGACATATCACACACATTTCAAACTGAACATGTCTAAAACTGAACTCCTGATCTTTTCCAAATCTGCTTCCTCCTCTATCTTTATCACCTCAGCAAACAGTACAACAAGTTGATCAAACAAAAAAAACTTGGGAGTCATCCTCAATCCCTCATGCCTGACATCTAATCCATCACCAAGTCATACAGATTTTGTCTCGAAAATACATCTCAAATCTGTTCATTTCTCTCTATTTCCACTGCCACCATCCTACTCCCAGTAGTCATTTTCTTTCATCAAGACAACTGCAAATGCCTCTTACCTGGCCTCTTTGCTTCTACTCTTGCCACATTCAATCTCTCATTTATACAGCAGGTCCATCAGATTGTATGATGTTTTGCAGGTATATCGGCTCAGGTGTACTTTCACAGGTACGTCAGATTATATTATTTCTCTGCTTGCCCATAAAATAAACTCTTCAGCCTTGTCCTGTACCACTCACCCCCTCAGTTATTAGCTCCTAGCCATACTTGGCTCCTTTTAGGTCAGTGTCTTGAAAATATTATTCCATTCCCTTCACTCTTCATATGACTGACCTAACCTTCAGATTTTAGCTCAAATATGTCCTTTTCAGAGAGGCCTTCCTAGACTATGAAGAAGTTCCCACTATTATTCTTTCAAAGTAGCCTATTCTTTGTCTTCATAACATTTCTCACTATTTTTATTTTTATTTTATTTTTATTTTTTTGAGACAGAGTCTTGCTGTATCACCCAGGCTGGAGTGCAGTGACATGATCTCGGCTCACTGCAACCTCCGCCTCTTGGGTTCAAGCGATTCTCCGGCTTCAGCCTCTTAAGTAGCTGGGAGTACAGACAGGGTTTCACCATGTTGGTCAGGCTGGTCTCGAACTCCTGACCTCAAGTGATCCGCCTGCCTCAGCGTCCTAAAGTGCTGGGATTACAGGCATCAGCCACTGCGCCTGGAGCATTTCTCACTATTTTTAATAATACAGTAATGCTAACATCTTTACTGGCTATTTGTCTCACTGTCTTGCAAATTCCTTGGAGCGTCCAAAAATATTTCTTCCTATTTTGTGCCAGACAATATGCCGGGTGTTTGGACTATGAAGATTTATAATGAAAGGTCCTTGAACTAAAAGGCTACACATTGGCTGGGTGCGGTGACTCACACTTGTAATCCCGGCACTTTGGGAGGCTGAGATGGGCGGATCACGAGGTCTGGAGTTCGAGACCAGCATGATCAACATGATGAAACCCCATCTCTCCTAAAAATACAAAAATTAGCCGGGTGTGGTGGCACACACCTGTAATCCCAGCTACTCAGGAGGCTGAGGCAGGAGAATTGCTTGAACCTGAGAGGCGGAGGTTGCAGTGAGCCGAGATTGCACCACTGCACTCCAGCATGGGCGAGAGAGTGAGACTACATTTCAAAAACAAAAAACAAAAAACAAACAAAAAACACGGCTACACATTTAGTAGGAAAAATCAAGAAAAGGTTTATAAATAGAGTGGTAGACACTGTTGGTTGCCTCATCAACAACCATTCCACTCTCCCTTTTTTCTCTAGTGATTATCTATTTCCACACACACAAAAAAAGTTTAAAAAGCACTGATAGTCAATTTCTTAGTTTCCCTTGCAGGTAGATGCAGCTACTTGACCTAGTTCTGGCCAAAGAGATGTTAGGGAGACATGCTGTTGCTTCTGAAACATGACAAGAACTGCCACTCTTCCTTTATTTATTTTCCATTCACACTGTCATGATGCAATTCCTGGAGTGTGGCAGCCATTTTATAACCATCACGTGACAATTCCAAAGACCAAAGCCAAAGGCTAAGGATAGCAAATGCAAAGATGGAAAGACATTGGATTCTGAATGAAACTGTTGAGCTAATAAACCAATTTTGGGTATACCTTTCTCTTAAATTCCTGTTATGTGAGAAAAATAAACGATGGTTGCTTACATTTTCATTATATATACCTTTACTAGAAGTTAAAGCCTCTATACCAACACAAACTGTTCCTGCTGTGACAACAATATACAGCACAAGTCCCCCCAAACCACAGATACCCTTGACCCTGGTGTCAAGATTGGGTCTTCTAATTCTGCATCTGGGTATTCTAGGAAGCTTTGTGGTTTCCCATTTATGTGACTGAAGTGCGAACTGTGTCTATATGTGTACGCACACATGCACGCTGGAGAAAAAGGACAAAAAATCATTCCACAATTGAGACTTGAAGGCTAAACTGTAAGATGGCTGTATGTAATAAAGCTCTAATCCTCTATTAGGCTCCTGAAATCTAGGTTTTATGGTTTAGTAATGTTTTCATTATTTCAAAGACTCAGACTTCTTTCTCTCTGAGGCATCACAAAAGCTTCCATAGAAACAGACAGAGAATGAATGTCACACCAAGAATAGGAAATAAAGCAAAGGAAAATTTGCAGTGAACTAGTCATTAATGAAAGGTATAAAGAGTGCATGCAAAATGTTAATAAATCATTAAAATGTTAGGAAAGTTTCCAGCAAGTAAGAGGCCTCTGAGCCAAAAGGTTGAGGATAACAAGGTACCTCATTCAGCCATATTCTGTCATCATCTCCACATATCATTGTTTTGAAATTTTAATATGGAAAGCAGGTCATTCTTTTAAAAAACTGAACTGCATCTAAAATCAATTAGATCTCATGATCTACATGTTCACCTCATCTTAGGGCACAGTACAGTAAATGATCTTAACTTGTTTAAAATATTTTTTCTTGGCCGGGCATGGTGGCTCATGCCTGTAATCCCAGCACTTTGGGAGGCCGAGGCAGGTGGATCACACAGTCAGGAGTTCGAGACCAGCCTGGCCAATATGGTGAAACCCGGTCTCCACTAAAAATACAAAAATTAGCCGGGCATGGTGGCGGGTGCCTGTAGTCCCAGCTACTCTGGAGGCTGAGGCAGGAGAATTGCTTAAACCCAGGAGGCAGAGGTTGCAGTGAGCCAAGATTGTGCCACTGCACTCTGGCCTGGGCGACAGAGTGAGACTCCATCTCAAAAAAGAAAAAAAACTACTTTTTCTTAAAATCAAATATTCCATAGGATGGTGTGATGAGCATTCACATATCAAGAGAATACATCATCATCGTCATCATCATCATATCAACAACTAGAAATTATTGAATACCAACTATACACCAGGTGCTCCACTTTGTATTTTGCATGCATTGTCTCATCTAACTCTCAGACAACTCTTTGAGTGAGTGCTATTATTACTCCTATTGAACAGATAAATAAATGGAAGCACTACAAAAGGGAGTTGTTAGTAAGTGGTGAAGTTCCAATTCATACCCCACACGTTGACTCCCAGACTCTGTGAAAATTTTCAGACTCTAAGCTTAAAAACATAGAAAAAAGCAAATGAATAAACTAGCATTCTTATCAGCCCAGAAAGGAGTCTTCACTTTATGTATGTTAAACACTGTTACTGTTAGCTAAATTGCTCTTTACAACAAGGCTTACAAGATGATGATATTATCAACATTTTGTATATAAGGAAATTGAGGTCTTAAGATAAATCTAGCTAGCTATGGCAGAGCCAGAACCTGAACTCTGTTTATTTTTATTCTAAAGCTATGTTAATATTTGCTAATACTTGGTATTGGTAATATTACAATGGCTTTCTTTTTATGACACATGATATCCATCTCAAAAATATTAGATTATAACATTTGTATGCAACTTAAGAAAGATGAAGTTATTTGGAAAACGGATTGAGATATGAAGATTGTGATATAAGAATTGTTAGGTGACTACAGCTCTGATGAAAAGGTTTATGCGCACCAGAATCTCAGCTGTAGCTCTGTTCTCTTTGGAGAAACAACTTGTAAAAATATGATCCTTGTTAGCAGGATATCTAATATCCATTCTTGTTCCATTGATAGCATTTGAAATTTATTTATCAAATAATCACTTTAGTTTTTCTAAACTACCTTAAAAATATTTTTAAAACCTGAGGATAAACAGGACACATTTTTAAACCAGTGCATTTTTCTCTTTCAATTAAATTGATATTCCAACTGGGTGCAGTGGCTCGTGCCTGTAATCCCAGCACTTTGGGAGGTCGAGGTGGGTGGATCACCCGAGGTCAGGAGTTTCAGAACAGCCTGGCCAACATGGTGAAACTCTGTCTCTACTGAAAATACAAAAATTAGCTGGGCGTGGTGGCACGTGCCTGTAGTCCCAGCTACTCAGGAGGCTGAGGCAGGAGAATTGCTTGAACCCGGGAGGCAGAGGTCGCAGTGAGCTGAGATCGTGCCACTGGACTCCAGTCTGGGCCACGGAGCGAGACTCTGTCTCAAAAAATTTTTTTTAAAGTTGATATTCCATTTATTTTTCTCCACTTAAATATAGATTTTTTTTGATGATCTCATAAGGATCACAATGAATATCTAGGCCTTAGTTTTGTAGCTTTAGTTTTATTACTATGAGAGAGAGAGAAGGTGAGAGAGAGAGAGAGAGAGACCAAGTGTGGTGAGAAGACATATGTTGTCTTTGTGGGTCCAGTATTTCATCCTTCTACTAACTGCCTGGTTGTTGTTTCTGTTTTTGTTTTTCCTTTGAGGAATCGCTTTCCCCATATTTCTTGTGACTCTAGTAGACCTGCCAATCATGGTACCTTTTTGCCTTCCTCAATTCCCCTAAAGAGTTCAAAGACCCCATAGGTTACTCAGACTCTGCCACTCAGGAAGCTGACAAAGGAAGAAAATAATACAAGGTTGGAAAGACTTTGGAGCTTAGTATTTCAAAGACAACACTTAAAAAAAAGATACATGTGTTCCTGCTTTTGAGATTTTAGAACCCTTATACTTCATGTCCTATTCTGAGACCTAGTTTTCAAATTACTTCGTTCATTTCTATGAGTATCTTTTAAATAAAGAGCCCCTACCCTATCCTCTTTGTTTTCCCTGACTTCAATTAGCCAGAGTTAGTTGCTGGTGTTTACAACTGAAGACTGGCAGACACTGCCGTTTAGCTACTTCAATCCCTGTTGAAAACTACTTCTCCCTAGCCATCTTTTTGTTGGTGGCTGTCATGTGACACAGTTCTACACAATGATATACAAGCAGAAGTCTTTCAAAAAAGGTTTCTGGGAAATTTTTGGCTTTATAAAAATGATAAGACTCAGATAGTACACCCTTTTTGCCTTCTCTTTTTCACCCTGTGAAATAATGGTGGCTGCTATATTGCAGCAGCCATCTCATGACCATGAGATGACAAGCATGAGGAAAAGTCAATAAAAAATATACAGATGCCAGTCCTGACACCGTTGGGCCCAAAGCACCTTATTTCCAGACATCCTAATATTGGAGAGAAATAAAACTCTATTTATTTAAGCCACTGTAGATAGCTTTTGTGTTTTTTGCCGCCATAGCAATTCTAACCCCAGCCAATAAAATGGGAATATGAAAAACAAACAAACAAAAATGAACCCTTCTAAACAATGAAGAATTTATGCGGTTAGGGTTTGGGAGGAACAGAAGATATAGCCAGATGAATTTAGGCATCTCTCTTAGGAACTGACCTTTGTTCTTTAGCTATTACTGTTGATTAGTCTTAGATGGCAGTGAACCTTGTAGCTGATGTTAATGCAAAACTGGAGAACAATGCATCCTGGATATAGGTAAATTCTGATACTCTGATACAGGGCTCTTAGCTTCCAAAGATGACAATTTTTTTTTTTTTTTTGAGACGGAGTCTCGCTCTGTCGCCCAGGCTGGAGTGCAGTGGCGCGATCTCAGCTCACTGCAAGCTCCGCCTCCCGGGTTCACGCCATTCTCCTGCCTCAGCCTCCTGAGTAGCTGGGACTACAGGCGCCCGCCACCACGCCCGGCTAATTTTTTGTATTTTTAGTAGAGATGGGGTTTCACCGTGTTAGCCAGGATGGTCTCGATCTCCTGACCTCATGATCCGCCCGCCTTGGCCTCCCAAAGTGCTGGGATGACAGGCATGAGCTACCATGCCCGGCCCAAAGATGACAATTATATGTGTGTACATAAATATGTATGCACATAAATATGTATGCACGTGTACTGAGGAATATAGAGACGGATCTCACCCATAAGTCAATTCTACTTAGACAAACGAAATCCCAGGGTTTTTTTTTTTTTTTTTTTTGTCTCTCCATAATGTACTATTAAAATAAAATGCTATTTTGTCAGTGCCTTTTTCTTTTGCTTTCAATCCTGGACTGTAGGCAAGACATACAGTCTCCTCAGAGATTGAGAAAGGTCAATAATAGAAATGCCGTTTTCCTCCTTTCACTAACTGATTAAATAACACACGGGCATATGTATAGCTACATGTGTATTTCTAAGGAAAATCATTCAAAAACTGCATGATTTCCTGAGGTGACCTCCGGGGTGCTGAAAATTTAGAAAACGTAACATCTAATGCAACCAATAAAATCAAGAATCTGTGTTAGGCATTTTGAGAGTTTTGGAGGGAGTGACAGTACAGCCAAGGGATATAGTCCCTGTGAAAGGCAGGTAAGGCATCTTTATGTGGCTCTCTTTTGATGAGAAAAATCTTCCTAAGAGAATAAACTAGATTTAGAGTTTGTCTTATGAAAACTGTTGTTTCCCCCATCCCTTCCCAGTTAACTCATTTGCATAATTTTGGGGCTTCAGCTTTGATGGGGCTCCTTTATTTGCAACATTTAGATTAACTTAATGATTGTTTTATCATAGCTAAGAGCACTAGAATTAGGAGGTTCAATGGCTATTAGCATTTGATTTTCTTGATGATACCAAAGAGATGAGTTTGGGGGGAAGAAGTGTGGGCTTGATTACTCATGTTTTAATTTCATCTCAGTAGACAAATCCAAAATGATGTCTCAGGGATGACTCAAAATTCCAGATGGGATATGTGTACTTTTGCCCTTTGTCCAGTCCTTTGCACACTGGGCATATCCACTGACAACACAACTGTCAGAGGAACAAGCTTTCAATTTCCAGTTTCAAGAGGGAATGAGATCAGGCTTGAATGATCATTTATGGTGATTGAATTGCTTTCTCTGACAAGGAAGCCTCACTTGTTTGTGGACTTTATGGATGGTGCTCTCAAAAGTTGGCCAGTTAATCTCTTTATCTGTTGCATCTTTCCTAGATTCCATTGTGTCTTTCGTAAATACTGTAAAATTTACGAATGTAGCTTAGGCAAAATGCAAATGTGTTTCTGTCTTAAAAAGAGGAAATAGCTATCTGCAACAATATGGGATGGAGAGAGAGCGAACAGGAGGACCATTTAGAATCATGATGTAGGAAATATAATGCAAAATTATAAGGCTGGTGTGGGGGTATGGCAAGGATAATTAGTGAGACATCCCCAACAGAGATGTGAAATTTGGAGACAAGCATAGGAACTGCACATGATGCAAAGTTTCCTTGTCTCACTTTGAGCTCAGTGAATCTGGGATTTGTTTTACGAACAAAGGTAGCAAGTTGCTTTATGATGGCAGTGGTTATAACAAATGTATGAACAAAGTAATGGGTAAACACATAAAAAAGAACAATTGACCTTGCGTAAGGGAGAGCAAATGTAACTTGACTTATGTACTAAGAATAATGCAAAGGAAAAGAACTGAGCACTTACTATGTGCAACACATATAGTATGTATTGTGCTATGTACATGAGGATTATATGCTTCATCTCATGTAATCCTTACCACAGCCCTATGAAAAAAGCACTACTGTATTATTTTCATTCTACTGATGAGGAAACTGAGGCATAGTACATAACTTGCTCGAGGTTGGCAAAGCAGACAGATGACAGAATTGCAATTTAAACCTAGAGCCTCTGAACTAAGCCACTAAAATGAACTGGCTCAGAGTTGAATAAGAATAGGAATTTCCAGGTTTATAAGGGCTTTCCAGGCATAGAAAGAGTATTTTCAAGGGCATGAAGCTGAGAAAGAAATAGCGAGAGGGCCAGAGGCCGAAGAGTAAATAAGGTTGCAAGGGGGTAGGGTGGGGAGCAGGGAGGAAAAAATTCTTTTTGAAAAAATGTGTTGTAGATATGAAGTCTCACTATGTTTCCCAGGCTGGTCTTGAACTCCCGGGCTCAAGCAATTCTCCTGTCTTGGCCTCTCAAAGTGCTAGGATTACAGGCATAAGCCACTGTGCCCAGCCAGGAGGAAGGAATTCAGTTAAGAGGCTAGATCAGTGAATTGGAGCCACATCATATATTTTTTTTCTTTTTTAGAGATGAGATCTGGCTATGTTGCCAAGGCTGGAGGGCAGTGGCTATTCACAGGTACAACCATAGTGCCTACGGCCTCAAACTTCTGGGTTCAAGAGATCCTCCCACCTCAGCCTCTTCAGTAGTTGGGACTATAGGTGTGTACCACTGTGCCTCACTGGAGCTGAAGGAGGACATTTCCCTGACCCCTTCGTGGGTGGGAACTGGAGTGGAGCAAACTCCACTCACTCGCTGGTCCACCCCTCATGGAAGGCGGAGCACAGGTGAGCAGGTGCAGCAGCTGGGGCCAGCATTTTTGAGTGCTGGCAAAAGTGAACACTGTACGGGCCCTGCAGCAGCCTCTAGGAGAGGGTGCCTGTGAGGAAGTGTTACAGCGCCCTTTCAGCTTTGCCGTTCGCAGATGGCTTAAGCGTTAACAGCTCAGTGGAGGGTCAGTGTGACAGCCTTTTTCACCCACAGTCATGGCACCCAAGTTCTTGTCCAGCATCCAGGAGGAACGAGGTCACATGAACAAACTGAAGATGGTAAATATGGGGGATTTTATTGCTAATGAAAGTGGCTCTCAGTGGGAAGGGGAGCTGAAAAGGGGACAGAGTGGGAAGGTAATCTTCCCCTGGAGTCTGACCATCCACGGCTGGACTCCTCTCCAAAGCTATGCTGTCAAACTGTCCCTCTAAAGTCAAGCCGCTTCTCTTTGATGTCCAGCTGTAGTTTGACATCCATCTGCTTCTCCTCCTTCTGCCAGCTGAGCTCTGGGGTTTTTATAGGCACAGGTTGGGGGGCGGGTGGGGGGTAATGGGTGGTTTTGGAAAAGGCACCCTTCAAGAGGGAAAACAGGGATGTAAGTTCTCACTTTGGGCCATGGTTCCAGGCTTTTTGGCTGGAGGGTGTGTCCTCATTGGGGACCTGTCCTCTTCTGCCCAGAATTTCCCTGCCTTCTGTCCTTTATCAAAGCCACATCTTGACAGGCTATGGATACTGACCTGAAGGGAGAGAAAGCTATAGCTATAGAAGATTTTTTAATATAATGGGGTACTAGGATTAGATCTGTGGTTTAGCAAGATAACTAGCCATAGTGATAAAGATGGATAAAAGTCTGGGGACAGGGAGGCTAATCATTAGAAGGCCAAATCATTAGTAGCCACTGAGAAAGGACTGAGGGAAGGGCAGAGTAGTTAGAGAGGAATAGCTGGATTTGAGTGTTTTTATTTTTAAATATAAGAGTCAGCAAACAGAATTTAGTGACCAAATAAAAACTGAAGATAATGGAGAGGAAGAAGTAAATGTAGCCCCGAATTTTCTAATTTGCAGTGACACCATTAATAAAGAAAGTAAATGCAAGGTGCAAAACAGGTTTGATTGTGATATGGTATGTAGGAAACACTATCATTTCCATTGGTTGGGCCATATCTGGAATATTATCATCAGTTCTGGATAGCTTATATTGAAAGTGTGAAAGGAAAATAAATCTTGGGGCCTCAAAATCACTAAACTAAAGGGAAAAGTCAAGCTGGGAACTGCTTAGGGCAAACCTGTCTCCCATTCTATTCAACGTCATCCCTCTGCTCACTGAGCTAGATGCTTATCTGATTGCCTCCTTTGGAAAGGCAAATCAGATACTCAAAAGAATGCAACCATTTATCTCTCACCTACTTGTGACCTGGAAGCCCCTTCCTTGCTTCAAGTTGTCCCACCCTTCTGGATGGAACAAATGTACATCTTACATATATTGGTTGATGTCTCATGTCTCCCTAAATACACATCTAAAACCAAGTTGTGCCCCAAACACCTTGGGCACATGTCGTTAGAACCTCCTGAGGCTGTTTCATGGGTGCATATTCTCAACCTTGGCAAAATAAACTTCCTAAATTAACTGAGACCTGTCTCAGATATTTGAAGTTCACAAAAGGGACCACTGATAATTCTTGTAGAGGACGATGAAGAGGAAGATGAAAGTCTTGACTGAGGGTATTATGAGGAACAACAGAAGGAATGGAAAAAAATCAATATAATTGAATACTTTCACAAAAGCAGTTATTTAGAGTGTATACTCTGATCTCAAGTTCTGTTACACAGTGGAATATATAACAGTGATGAAAGAGCCAAGCTTTTCTAAGCTTTTCAACTTAGCAGGACAATGAAAGCAAACAAAAACCCAACTAGTTCACATTAGCTTGAAATGAGGATGCGTAGAGAAGATACGAAAATTGACAACGAGTATTTTACAGACGTAGAGAAGTGACAATTCTCTTTGGCTCCAGTGGGCAAGAATAGATCAATACATAGAAATTTCAGGAAAGCCAATTTTCATTTATTATAAAGACTTTGAAACAACCAGAACTGTTCCCTGGGAAAAGGGTGATTTATCATCAATGACTGTACTCAAACTGGGTTTCAAAGACCAAACAACTGACAGGGATTTTACAGGGTCGAATCCTGCCTTAGGAAGAAAATGAATGATTCTTAAATCCCTTTAAATTCTGAGATTGCATGGCAGAAGCACGATGAAGATCACACTATCTAAAAAGAGAGGATCTGATTTTGGGTCCTAGAAGCCATGGTTTTATTGGCCCTTAGTTTCCATATCTATGATATGAGTTTAGTGGAGTTATTTCTAAGGTTTCCTGTTGCTTTAAAACATTCAATGATTTTAGAGTTGCTTGATGTCATTAGAAATATTGAATGCCAGAATGTGGAATATTTATTTAATTAGATAAGAAATAGAAAAACTTTGTTCAAAAATTTTAAGAACCATCACTGTTAAAGCTGCACTTAGAGGCTATTTATCTGCAACAATGAGTAGACGTAACCATGTCAGCTAACATTTATTAAATCCTATTTCAGCTAGTGAGCTAAGCACTTTATATAAATGATCTCATTTAATTCTCATAACTATTCTGTAAGATAGGTACTATTCACAGTCAGGGAAACCAAACCTCGGAGAGGTTAAAACATTTGCCCAAGGTTACACAGTTTCTAAGTGGTAGAGCCAGGATTCATACCCTGACAGCTGTCAACAGGAATTAATGAAAGTTCTCTGTAAAGGGCCAGAAAGTAAATATTTCTGGCTTTGAGGAACACATAAATCTCCATTACATATTCTTCTTTGGGTTTTGTGCAACTTATTAAAACAAGTAAACTGTTTTTAGCTCCCCTGCTATTAAAAAAAAACCCAGGCCCCATGTTGAACTTGTACTGAGACCTATAGTTTGCTGTCCCTGCCCTGCTCTCTTACTACAACACCCTACTGCTTCCCCAAGACTAATATTTCCTGAGGACTTATTATGGGCCAGACACTGCGCTAAATGCTTTTCATGCAATATCTCTGTAATACAACGAGCCTCTGGGTTGGTTTCCATTTTATAGATGGAAAATAGGCTTAGAGAGTTTCAGCAGCAACTGAAACACAAATACAAGGCTAGAAAGTGGCAGAGCTGTGAGCTGTGTGAATCTGGAAACTGTGATTTTATCCATTGCAGTAGAGAGGCTGACTAGAGTGAACTGGGACTGGGGCAGGGAGGGACTGGAATAAGAAAACTGGTGTGGAGAGCATGGCAATAGCCTAGACAATTATGGTATGGTTTGAAAAACACGGTAGCTTCATAATCAACTGGATTTGTCAGTTTATTGGATGTCAGGCAGGGTGGATTAGGGGAAGGTCACTCTAAGTTCTGAGCTTGGATTACTTACAGAACAGAAACAAGGAAATCAGGTATAGGGCTGCTTTGAGGAGATAAACGGATGGGCTGATAAAGCTTATGGTGGCAAGATCCCTTATAGATTTGGCTGCTTAACTAACTAGTTGTGTTACAGCAGGCAAAAGAATTAGCTTCTCTTGGCTTCAGTATCCTAAAGTACAAAACGAGGGTGTTGAATTAGATGGTCCCTTAGTTTACTTCTAGGGATAATGTTCCAGTTGGTGAAAAGCAAAGGAAAATTCTAGGAAACTGCCAAAAGAAAGAGCCTAGAATAGGCTTTTTGAGGGAAAGATTTCTGAAAAAGAATTGAACAGAAGGGTGCTAAAAAGTTGATTGTAATTCTTCTGTCTTACTGCTCTCAGCAAATAAAGATCAAACAGGGTATTTGTGTTTGCAAGGTCAAAGTAAACTAGTGTCCATTATCAAATGGCTGAATGACTCTTAACTGGCTCAGAGAAAGATCAGAAAATGTATAGGAGAAAACTAATGGAAAGAGTGATTAACATGATCGTTTCTGGCTCCACAGAATAAGGAAACATGGGAAATGAAGAAATATGAAGAAGTATGAGGCAAGAAATAAAGATAATATAAATGAACAGGTCACTATGATTATTTAGGTTGCCTATTTAGACAAGAAAATAGGGCATCAATAATCTCTCATGCCGCCTAGTACAACTGGAAAAGAAAACTAATGCTAGTATCACTAGGAAAAGACATGAAGAATTAGTTTTAGAATCATCAAAAAATAAGTTTGAAAGCTTTTGCAAAAAGCACAGAAGTGAATGTTTTGAAGCAAATGAAACTAATGGGAATTATAATGCGACACATAGCAGTTTTATAATCTTGCCTCTCTTGTAATGTATCAGAGAACAAGAACCCTGCTATTTTAACACGCTTTGTCTATACGGTGCCAACACCGAACTTGACACGAAGAGAAGAAAGTCCTTTCTGATGATAGCATGTAGTATCTGGATCTGTTTCTAGACTATGTGATTCATTTTAAAGATTTCTAAGGAAAGGTCACATCTAGATCATCTATGATGTTAAATCCGCTGTTCTGAAATAATATCAATAATACAAACAAATTCTAATTTTATGTATGTGAAAAAACTACTTATATAAACTCATATTCATTCGAGAAACAAATACTCCAAGTTGGATATCAAGGAGTTTCCTTTCAGTTATCCTTTGTTCAGTGGATATAAATGCTGTGCTCCTTAATACTGGGTATAAAAAGAAAAATAAGTTTATTAGAAATATACAAATCGAATACACTTCTGAAAAAAACGAGAAGCTATTGAAATAAGGTCAACTAAACAGAAATCTATTTGTAGGGTTTAAAACACTATGAATGAGATCATCTTTTGTGATTCCGTCTATCCTTGCATTTCTCAAATTCTATTTTGGAATCACTGCCTATGTTCATTGCCTAAAATAGCTTTTCCTTTGATTCTTAGATGATCTTATGAAAATGAAAATATATATGGCTATTTTGCATAGAAATGATTAGACACAGATAAATATTTACACCAAACAGTTTAGGGAGTGGGGACTAGTTCTTTCAGAGATTATACAATGAAAATTTTAGACTGATTGAAACATATTATTTTATATGCCAGTTTAGGATGATGAATAAGTAATGAATCACTGAATTTCTCCCTCTCTTCCTACCCCCAGCCTTCTTCACTTCTTTCCTCCTTTATTCCTTCATTTCTTTATTGACATACATACATAGTGTGTACACCCCCCATCTTCTAAAGTAACCCCACGGGAAGAAATGCTTAGGTGGTTATATTAAAAAAATCGAGGGCATGAAAATCTCAGGGTTGTATGCCCAAACACCAATGCGATATAAAAATTAAGGTGCACATATATAATTTTTCAATTTTTTCATTTTTATGTGTGAACGAATTTGGAAGAAAAACCTTTCATACACTCCAGACTTTCTGTGTTTTGTAGCCACAGCCTTCATTTGCAACTCTGACATGGCAAGCTGCTGTTTTCTACATTTCATTTGTGTGGGCGCCTGCTGCATACCAATATATATTTTCTCTTTACAACCATCCACCATGTGGATGCATTTCTTTATTAGTCAATATATATTCTGTAGGCTACATTCTGCAAATTTGAACATGGACAAAACGCAATCAATATAATCCATAACACTGCACAGATGTCTTGGAGAGATTGCAGAAATCATTCACCAGGAGGCTGAATGTCGAAGAATTATAAAATGCATTTAGATGGACAAGTCAGAAAACAGGTTTAAAAAGTAGTACATTTTTAAATTTGTGATTTCATTATGACCATGGAATGAGGTAAAAGCATAACTGTAGTCAGCAATTTACACTTAAATATAGAAAATGCAAAAGGCACTATGTACATAGGAGGAAAGGAGGTATGGATGTGAGAAGAAACAGGAGAGAGAAGCCTAATGAATGATCTTCAGATGAAAAGAATCAATGAAAAATATCCAGCTGTGGTTAAATGCTTTCAAATTGCCATTTATGCAGCTGATGCATGGAATAGGTATTTGTCAGTGCAGAGAGTGCGAACAGAACATTATTATGAAACAGAGCAGGATCCTTGGCAAAATACCAATGACATACAGTTTTCAATAGTAAGGAAAATGGAGAGTGTGAAATAATGTCAATTAGAGAGAAATGCATGCTGCTGAAGACTCTCGGCACTATTCCTGGAAGAATAACCACCATGCTTAGAAATCCTGAGAGTTCTGGGAAACAATGACCACAGAAACAAGACTTATTGATTTAAATGAAGATTTCAGTTGTGCTTAAGAAATATGTAATGATTACAATTATATCACCTGACAAGAAAAATAATATGTATAGGCAAGAGTGATATTTAAAATGTTGTATTTAACCATTCGTATCTGATGGATACAGAACAATCAGGCACAGGCAATGATAAATTAGAACAGAATTAAAAGGTTTAAAATGGAAAGACATGGATGTATTGGAACATACTGGCTGAATATCAGTGCCTGAGGGCAATGGTTGATAAATCTGTAAGAAATTTTTCAATGCATATTTCTGAGCACCCTTTCGTCCCTTTAATAGAATGATAATTTCCAGCAAAATCAAAAGTAGTAGAAATAAATAGTTCAAAAATCCCAACTTTTAAAGAATTACCTTCATATGACATTTGCCAAACCACTGACAACCATCTATAATTGACAAAAAACGAGCATAAGTTGACTCAAATTAATAAGAAAGAGCTACAAAATATTTAGAAATTAGGAAAAAAGCTAATATTTAAAAAAATTCTGTCCAAATCACTTGTTTAGCCGAAGTTCAGGATAGTGAACAATCAGCAATAATAGATGTAAATCAATTTCCACTTATGGATTTAAATGCCCTTTGGAAATACTTTTTGAAAAGTTAAGAGACCACAGTGGTAAACCATATGCTAAAAGCCATCTATGACAATTTTCTAAGGCCTCTGAAATTCTATACAGGTTCTCAAAAGTACTATGCAGAAGTGAAAGTTCCAATAATAGATGCTTTCAACGATATTAAAGCAAAAACACAAGAGGGGAACAATGACAGATATAAAGGTTTTATACCTAGAAAAGACTTAATAGCTAGACGTTGTCATAAATTACTACACTAAAACACAGTGCATTTCAACTTCACAAAAGATGGGCAATATAGTCAAACCATCATTTACGTGAGCTCTTGAGGCTTGAACATATTAATACCAAATTAGAAACTAATTAAAGAGCAGATTGTACCCATACATTCAATACAGAGTTGCTGAATATCTAAGTGCAATGTACTGTGTTAGAAGCCATAGGAAATATCAATGTGTTTTCAAAATGGATCCTAATTTTAAGATATGTATAGTATACTCGGGGATAATGAAAATACAAGTAGGCAGAAAAGATAACTGTTGAGTACTGGGCTTAATATCTGGTTGATAAAATAATATGTACAACAAACCTCCATGACACGTGTTTACCTATGTAACAAACCTTCACATGTACCGCCAGACCTAAAATAAAAGCTAAAAAAAGAAAATACAAGTAGAAAAGTAATATTATTAATACGAGAATTAATTATTTTCATATGGAGGAATCAGGGAAGGCTCCATGATAGAGCGTGGTCTTGACATTAAGAGTTTGTGGAATTGGTGTTCCAGGTAGAGAAAATAATAATAATGACAACAATAATAATAACAGTAAAAACAGTGATAGATAACAATATTGTTTCTGATACCCAAGAATCTTTGAGTTATGTAATTTTCATTCTCCCAAAGCCTCATGAAGTTGGTTTTTAATTCCGTTTTACAGATGAGGAAACTGAGGCACAGAAAGGCCTCAAGGTTATATATCTATCAATGGAGCAGATTGATTAGAATTGGATCTGTCCAATTGCAGAGCCCCTGTTCCTATACTGCCTTTCCATAACCAGACCAAGGTCAGTTTAGCTGGCATGTAGTTTGTAAAAGAAAGGAGTAGCAGTTAGACTAGAAGGGTGACTTGGAGTCTCCTAGCTGCATTTAGGAAGGCACATTTAAGGCACCCCAATCCAAGGCATGTTCATTTCCACAAGCTTTACCACAATTTTTTATTGATAACATAAACACCAAAAGAATATAGTGCCATCATCATAGAAATCCATTACATTAAGTCATCAATGAAAAGTATACTCAGAAGTTCTTGAACTCTGCTCATGAAATTCAGTTATCTTTTGAATATCATAGGCATCGTAGAAAAATAAGTATTTTAAAGTTTCAACTACATCTTACTTGTGATACTTTATCTTATTTTTTAATATTATTTTATTTCCTTTTGTTTTATTTGAGACGGAGTTTTGCTCTTGTTGCCCAGGCTGGAGTGCAATGGCACAATCTTGGCTCACTGCAACCTCTGCCTCCTGGGTTCAAGCAATTCTCCTGCCTCAGCCTCCCTAGTAGCTGTGATTACAGGTGCCTGCCACCACGCCCAGCTAATTTTTTGTATTTTTAGTAGAGACGGGGTTTCACTATGTTGGCCAGGCTGGTCTCGAACTCCTGACCTCAGGTGATCCACCCACCTCGGCCTCTCAAAGTGCTGGAATTACAGGCATGAGCCACCACGCTTGGCCATTTTTTTTTTTTTTTTTTTGAGACGGAGTCTCGCTCTGTTGCCCAAGCTGGAGTGCAGTGGCGCAATCTTAGCTCACTGCGAGCTTCATCTCCCGGGTTCATGCCATTCTCCTGCCTCAGCCTCCCAAGTAGCTGGGACTACAGGCGCCCGCCACCACGCCTGGCTAATTTTTTTGTATTTTTTTTTTTAAGTAGAGATGGGGTTTCACAGTGTTAGCCAGGATGGTCTCGATCTCCTGACCTCGTGATCCATCCGCCTCGGCCTCCCAAAGTGCTGGGACTATAGGCATGAGCCACCGCGCCCAATCTATCTTATTTTTAAAAATTATCACTCAACGTACAGCTCAAATCATCCATAGTATAATTTTATTTAACTGAAGGATGGATTTGTCATTAGTTCCGTAACTCCTGTTCTCTCTCTTGACTTTATTTTTTACACACACAATATTTAACCAGAAGACAGACCCAATAAAAATTTATTAAATTATAAAACAGGATAAAACTGGACATAATGAGACAAACAAACGCAAAGTGGTCTAAAATCTTTCGATTTAATGATGATAGTGTAACCTGCAATCATTCATACATGAGAGAAGGCATCATGAGGATCTCAGCTTCGGGATAGGTTTTCCAGGAAGGGAACTAGAGCATTAGTCCAGCCCTGTTGTTTCAGCAAGGACCCTTGTTAGCAATGACAGGCATTTATAAGAAGTGTGGCCACACTCATCAGGTGCAGAGCACAGCAAAGCTGCATGGCTCACTAGAGTACTGAATCTGGCATCACGCTCATGTTATCCCCTTAGTAACCAATGGGGCAGTTTTAAAAACCACAAATGTTTGTAGGGATCTGTTTTCTCTATTAAGCCTCTTTCTCCTATGAAACATATCTCCTGAAGCATGGAGAAATAACTTATTTTTCTTCAAACTTTTTTTTTTTTTTTGAGACAGAGTCTTGCTTTGTTGCCCACACTGGAGTGCAGTGGTGCAATCTCGGCTCACTGCAACCTCCGCCTCCCAGGTTTAAGTGATTCTCATGCCTCGGTGTAGCTGAGATTACAGGTAAGCACCATTATATCCAGCTACTTTTTGTATTTTTAGTGGAAACGAGGTTTCACCATGTTGGCCAGGCTGGTCTCGAAATCCTGAACTTTTTTTTTTTTTTTTTAACTGGTTTATCTTACTACTTTAATTATACAATGTTTTTTTTAAAATTTTATTATTATTATTATACTTTAAGTTTTAGGGTACATGTGCACAACGTGCAGGTTTGTTACATATGTATAGATGTGCCATGTTGGTGTGCTGCACCCATTAACTCATCATTTAGCATTAGGTATATCTCCTAATGCTGTCCCTCCCCTCTGTCCCCACCCCACAACAGTCCCCGGTGTGTGATGTTCCCCGTTCCCCTTCCTGTGTCCATGTGTTCTCATTGTTCAATTCCCACCTGTGAGTGAGAACATGCGGTGTTTGGTTTTTTCTCCTTGCGATAGTTTGCTGAGAATGATGGTTTCCAGCTTCATCCATGTCCCTACAAAGGACATGAACTCATCATTTTTTATGGCTGCATAGTATTCCATGGTGTATATGTGCTCTTTGAACTTTTGATCTTGGTATCTTAATGTTATCCTGTCCCACCCAAGGAAAGGTATCTAGCCCATTTTCTTTGCTTTTACTCCCTCCAGATGTTCTAATGTCTGCTCCAAAATGGTAGGAGACCCCATCCTAGAGCTGCTCACACGGTGTACAGGATCGTAGCACTTTTGCTTAAGTGAATTGACTTATTTCTTGTAAGTCATGCCCAGCAGCATTAATACTTCCTCCTCAACACAACCACAAGAGCTCTAGAGGGAACCCCTCCTTTACTACAATGGGGGCTTTCTCTGCTCTCCAGTGGGGAAATGGGGGCTTTTCCCATGATTTACTAGCCTCTCAAGACTATTGTGGCAATTTGATAAGATAATACTTTGAAAATGCTCAGTCAACTCTAAAGTGCAATGCAGATATAAAGTATAAGTAATAGCTACCGAAATATTTTCAATATCCTTGGGCCCTAATACAATCATGATAAAATCAGCAGTCTTCTACATAGGAACACATAAAATAGATTCTCCCCATTAAGTAAAGAAAACTTAGGGTAGGCTTGAAAAAGGACAAGTTGTGAAATTAAATTTCCAGATTTTTAATTCAATTTAGGTGTCTTCTGGTGCCAGATGGTTTGAAGTTCTTAAACCATTTTTATTTTATTTTATTTTATTCATTTATTTTTTTGAGATGGAGTCTTGCTCTGTCGCCCAGGCTGGAGGGCAGTGACACGATCTCTGCTCACTGCCACCTCTGCCTTCCGGGTTCCAGAGATTGTCCTGCCTCAGCCTCCCGAGTAGCTGGGATTACAGGCGCCCGCCACCATGCCTGACTAATTTTTGTATTTTTTAGTAGAGACAGGGTTTTGCCATGTTGGCCAGGCTGGTCTTGAACGTCTGACCTCGGGTGATCTGCCCACCTCAGCCTCCCAAAGTGCCGGGATTATAGACGTGAGTCACCGTGTCCGGCCCTTAAACCATTTTTAAAGCGGCATGCATCTTTAACCTTTAATGTAAAGAACACGGTCATAGAAAAGTATTTAAATTTTGACCTTATTCATGTAATGCTTTAACTGTAGATGTCAACTTTGCACTCTATGACCACAAAATATGCACGTATCACCCTTTTATTACAGAACTCAGTACCACTAGGTATGATATAAATGGTTACTGAGAAACAGAGTTTGCTGCCTCGTGCTTGTAGTGAGAAATAGTTGCACAGTATTTAAGGAGTTGTTCATTATGTAATGGGAACTTTGTGCTTAGAACAGCTCCACAGGGAGAAGCCATAGAGCTAGATGTTAAAACGTTCTTCATTTCACAATGTAGAAGTCTAATTTTTGCAGTATACTTTTCCTTATGCTATCATAATTTTACATGTTGGGTAAGAATTTCCATGAATTCTATGTACAATTTGGCCTCCTGTCATCTTTATTTTGCCCTCTTCCTTTCTCTTATAGTTGGAATGAAACAGAGGAAGGAGTAGACAGTATGGCCTTTTTCTGATTTTGACCTACATTACATTTTGAGAGTTTAGAGTAATGGGGACCATATAATAATATTAATCAATCGATAATTATATATATATATTTGTATACTTAAGAGATGGAATCTCACTCTGTCACCCAGGCTGGAGTGAAGTTGGTGCGATCTCGGCTCACTGCAACCTCCACCTCCCAGGTTCAAGCGATTCTTCCACATCAGCCTCCCGAGTAGCTGGGACTACAGGCATGTACCGCCATACCTGGATAATTTTTCTGTGTTTTTTTTTTTTTTTTTTTTTTTTTTTAGTAGAGACAGGGTGTCACCATGTTGCCCAGGCTGTTCTCGAACTCCTGACCTCAAGTGATCCGCCTGCCTTGGCCTCCCAAAGTGCTGGGATTACAGGCATGAGCCACTGCACCCAACCCCGATAACTTTTTCTGTGTAAGGGCGTAGGTACTTTAAATGCAAAGTGAGAAATGCAGTATTACCAGGGCAGAAAAAAATGCTATGTTAACTTATGTGAATTCATTATTCCTTACTTACAATGATTGTTCACATCCCTGTAGTAAAGAAACTTCTCTACTTACAACTTCCCACAGGTAGCAATAAAGCTCCCAGTCACAGCAGAAGCATGGCAATGAAGAATACCACCAACAGAGGACATCAGAACTTACTTTAGGCCACCATTAGGTTTTCTTAGCCTGTGTTGTGTTTTGTGTGCATATTTTCATAATGTTTTATAAATATTATTATTAACACCGCTATGTTCAAAAGTACAAAAGAGTCAAAGTGTTGCTTTAAGAAAAGACATGCGATTACTATGGCAACAAAAGAGCACTTATTGTAGAAGGGTGTACATCGTATACATTGGTCACTTTTGTATGTCATTTTGGACTTGAAATGAACTTCCAAACAGCCCTTGACAACCAATTCTCTTTGTAGAGAAAGGAGGTTGTATGTTGTCTATAAATTATAGGATCATAGACTCTTTTTGTTTGTTTTTTGAAGTAGAGTCTCACTGTCACCCAGGCTGGAGTGCAGTGGCACGATCTCGGCTCACTGTAACCTTGGCCTCCCGGGTTCAAGCGATTCTCCTGCCTCAGCCTCCCGAGTAGCTGGGACTACAGTTGCCTGCCACCACACCCAGCTAATTTTTGTATTTTTAGTAGAGACAGGGTTTCGTCATGTTGGCCGGGCTGGCCTCAAACTCCTGACCTCAAGTGATCCCCCTGCCTCCAGAGATGATCTGGCTGGGCGTGGTGGCTCATGCCTGTAATCCCAGCACTTAGGGAGGTCGAGGCGGGTGAGTCACCTGAGGTCAGAAGTTCGAGACCAGCCCGGCCAACATGGTGAAACCCCGTCTCTACTAAAAATACAAAAATTAGCCAGGCATGGTGGCGGGCGCCTGCAGTCCCAGCTACTCGGGAGGCTGAGGCAGAAGAATCACTTGAACCCGGGAGGTGGAGGTTACAGTGAGCCGAGATCGCACCACTACATTCCAGCCTGGGTGATACAGCGAGACTCTGCCTCAAAAAAAAAAAAAAAAAAAAATGAGAGAGAGAGAGTTGATATGATCTTAAAGTTTATCTTGTAAAATTCCCAGGTAAAAGGGTAATTCTCTCTAAAACGTCTTCGTGCAAGCACTGTTGATTGTCCCCATGTATTTTCCATTTTTTCCTGTGACAATAGAACTCATGATTTTCAGTTGGGTATGTAGATGCCTGAAGGAAAGAATATATTTCTTAGCCTCACATAGATGTAAGTATAATCATGGGACAAAGTTCTGGTGAAGGAACTATCAGGGGATACATTTCATGACAGTTTCTGAAAGATTTTCTTACAACACTGCTGGCACACGCCCTCTCTGTGCCTCCTTCCTTCTTCCATGTTGCTGGGGGCTGGAACTCAGATGTGTTGGCTGGAGCTGAAGCAGACATATTGGACCATGTGGTGACAACGAGAATTGAGGCCACCATGGCAGGACAAGATAAAGGAGGACTTCAGACTTAGTGAAGCAGAACAGCAGAAGGAGGCCTGATCTACCTAGTTCTGGGCTTGTACATGAGAGAGACCTATATTTCTCTATTGTTTAAGCTATTGTTACAGTTTGTCCTATTAGCAGATGAATCAGATTAAAAAATGATGGAAATTTGTGAAGCAGCCCATGCCACTTAATAACAACTCTAACGTTTACATTTTCCTTACTCAGAGTAAGCTCCACTGTAACACTTGCCCATAGTTCTCTTCTACAGTCTTACTTAATGAAGTGTGCTGTCTCCTTTACCCACCCTCCCCAGATGCATGAAGAAGCTGTCCTGTATTTTCACGTTATCTTCTTACTGAACATTCTAGATTCTTTCAAATATCTGTCATATAACCATCTCTATACCTTTCACAATCTTGGGTGCCCTGCTGTCAATGTATTACGATTTTTCAGTGTTCTCATCATACATGATGCTCATAAGTCAATATGACCGCAGATGTGGTTTAACTAGTGAAGAGCTTGATGGAACATTTGTGAATTTCATTAATGCAATCTAATACTGTATTGCCTCGTATAGCAAGCCACACCAGATCATACTGGAGATTAATATAGCCCTTGTGGTTATTTAAAATCCCAATTTGTTTTTCATATAAAGTGCCACAAAGTCAGATGTTCCTTAGCCTATATTTGTACAAAAGACTTTAAAAATCTTAAAGGCAGGACATCTTGCTTGTTCTTGTTAAATTTTATTTTAATTTTTTTATTTTGGTACAGTATCCCAGTCTGTTATAATCTTATTTTGAGTCTTGATTTTGATCTTTCAGTGTGTTGACTCCCATTCTCACCTTTGTGTCATTTGAAAAATTAATAAGTGCACAATGTATATGCTTATCTATAAAAATGACAAAAATCTGGGTCAAAGTACAGGCAAGGAGGCACTGCTTTTAGGGGGCACTATTTATGGAGGGTTGTGCAATGAAGTAGAACTGAATTCACTCTGTGATTAGCACCACAAAACATTTCTCAAATTGACAGTTTAACACAACATTCCTCCTTGGGCATGGTTATTGAAACACCACCAAATTTACCAAATTATATTTCTCTCTGTGTATAATTCAGGTAATTTAATAAGATATTGTGAGCAGCCACGTAAAAGGCATTGCTGAAATTCAGATACACTGCTGCAGCATAACACCACTTTTTTTTTTTTTTTTTTTCGAGACAGAGTCTCGCTGTCGCCCAGGCTGGAGTGCAGTGGCGCGATCTCAGCTCACTGCAGGCTCCGCCCCCCAGGGTTCACGCCATTCTCCTGCCTCAGCCTCCCAAGTTGCTGGGACTACAGGCGCCCGCCACCACGCCCGGCTAATTTTTTGTATTTTTAGTAGAGATGGGGTTTCACCGTGTTAGCCAGGATGGTCTCGATCTCCTGACCTCGTGATCTGCCCGCCTCGGCCTCCCAAAGTGCTGGGATTACAGGCGTGAGCCACCGCGCCCGGCCTAGCATAACACCACTTCAAAGAAGCCAGTTAAGTTGGCAAAGTAAAAAAAAAAAAAAAGTCTACAATATTAAGGTGAAAACTTTACAACACGACTAGTGAATATTAAAGTCTAAAATAAAGGAAAAGAAACAGTTGCTCAATATTTCAAAATATGGTTTCTCCCAGATTAATAGTTTTCTTTATTTCTTTATTTTATTTTTATTTTTTTGAGATGGAGTTTCACTCTGTTGCCCAGGATGGAGTGCAGTGGTGCAATATCTGCTCACTACAACCTTAGCCCCCCGGGTTCCAGCAATTCTCCTGCCTCAGCCTCCCAAGTAGCTGGGATTACAGGCATGCACCACCACACCCGGCTAGTTTTTTTGTATTCAGTAGAGACAGGGTTTCGTCATGTTGGTCAGGCTGGTCTTGAACTCCTGACATCAAATGATCTACCTGCCTCGGCCTCCCAAAGTGCTGGGATTACAGGCATGAGCCACTGCGCCCGGCCCCCAGATTGATAGTTTTTAAGATAAAAGTGACAAGCCAAATTAATGTTTTAAAAAGCTCGAAACATATGGGGGGAAAAATTAAACAAAGTGCCAAGTAGTCAACATACAGCTAAATAATAAAAAGTAGTCATACTGATGCTTTGTTATTCAAAAATCATTTTTCCTCAAAGAGTACGGGTGATAAATTGTAAGGACTATCCCAATACATGTTCAATTAAATGACTAAATTAATGTAGAGACATTTAATTAAAGTTCTACTAGTTTTTCCAAATGCTATTAATTACGCTGCTCTCTAAAATTAAATCTCTCCCCCAACCTTTTACATTTCTTCTGCTCATCTGATACAGATATAATTAAAATGCTGCAAGTTCACCTAAATGCATCCAAATATTATAAAAGAAAATATGAAAAACTGGAGTTTCAGTAGCTCTTTAGGAAGCTGGTATTTTAATGGAATTTCTACGATCCTTGGGGAAAACCAATAGATGTGTGAGTATGCATGCACACACACACACACACACACACAAACTGTCTCAAAATTCCTCTGAAAATAAATATCTCTCTTTATATCTAAGGTGCTGCAGTGAATACCACAGACAACTATCGTTTCAAAGGTTTTCTACCAGCAAAAGATAAGAATTTTTTAAGACACTGGGTAATTAATTTCAGGCACAAGGTGTACTCTAGTTATAACACTTCTGTGCTACCATTTCCGAAACAATAAGCATTCCTTAATAGCAGCTCAGACAGGCACTCTTTAAGAGAAACAGTTTGGAATTCAGGCTTCCTTGTATTGTATCCAAACTTCCAAATGGAAAAAAACCAGCCTGGACAATTCTAGCTTCATTCTATATGCAAGTTATTCTCCAGTGAGTAAACAAAGGTTGATCCTAACTCCCAAACTTATTTTATTAATCATATGCAAGATGAAAACACATTGATCAAACAAGGTCTACTAGCATGAGACTTCTCTTATTTCGTTTCTCTTACTTGATTCTGACAGTTGTCCTTTTAACTGCTCTGCACGGATAGTATTCAGCCATCTAAAATCAACAAATTCTCTATTTACCCCAGTCATCTTCCAGATTGCTGTAGGTTCATTATGCAAATGCTCCTTTAAGAAATACAGAGTTACTCCAGGAATGACCACTACCTGCCATTGCTATGGAGTCCAGAGGTAGGGTCAGGTGCAGGCTGGGGTCTTTTGAAAGTGACTTGTCTCTTTTCCAAAATTTCATTTGCTTCTAATCAAGAGTCTGGTAAATTAGGAGGAGACCTTTTCTCACTCATGATCGCAGCCAAAGTCTCATGAGAAAAGACTGGGTCTCAGTAGGACTGTGATTCATGAAAAGTCAACTATGGATAAATTTTGTTTACCAATATCCTTCCTCATTCCTGGTTCTGCTTGGCAAACAGCCATCCCTCCTCCCATTCTCTTATTACGAGGGTTTGAAAACTTCACCGCGCTTTGTAATCCTGGGGATTTTCAACAAATGCTGATGCTTGGAGCCCACCCCCAGAGATTGAATTGGTCTGAGATGCAGCCTGGGCATGAGGAGCTTTATAAGCTGCCCAGGGGAGTCTGATATGTGGCCTGTGCTTTAGGCCTGTCAAGGTGGGATAACAACTTGATAATAAAGGTTTATTTCCTGATCAGTTAAAGGGGTTACCACATCTCAAAGAAATATTTTGCATCCTCAAAGGACCTGTAATGGAATTTAAGTTAAATAATGGTGTTACAATATCTGTAATTAATTTTAAATATCTCAACATAGATAGTTGGATATTTTATATGTGCAGTTAGTGCAACCTGCAACTCTAGAGGCTTGAGGCAAATGGTTATTTTAATTAGGAATTCATATTCTAGGACAGCACAGCCTTCATCTTATGAAAAAGGCCAAAACCCAGAGACTGCTACTACTATATATCTCTATGAACCTTGGAGGATTTTGTAATGCACGTAATAGATATCACAAATGTGTTTTTGCTGAGGGAAATAGTGGATTGCAATGAATATCCCTATAGGATCTCATTAGTAAAATTTAAGACAATCAAGATTCATGGATTGACTAAAATAGTTTAATGACATCCCCTAACATTGCATAAACAGGATATAAGAATCCAGCAAAACCTGTTGCTTGGGCTTTTAATTTTATGTCTGGTCTCCAATGGCCTTGTGTCCAACCACTGGCTTAGGAAGAATTCTTGTGACCTGATGCCAAATCTAAAGGTAAGAGAATACTGTATTTGCAATGGTGTCCATTTAAGCCTAAAATCCTAGACTTCATAAAAATTGTAGAACAGGCTGTAAGCTGACTTCTGTCTGCCTTCTAACAAATGTTTCTTAGCGACATGATTGCACTTGTGGAAGATTTCAGCGTGAGGCATGAAGCTGCGGCTTGAGGTAGCCATTCCTCATCCACCTCAAACACGTCTGTGCTTCTCCATTATTTCCCAAAAAGAACCTAAGAGTTGCACGTGACCTAAATTCACTTAGGTCAGTTCACAGCAGGTGGAATTTGAGGCAGTGTGCCAATAAAATGAGGGGTAAGTAAATATTTGGGGTAAGAGTCTTCTGCACAACGATTAAATAGTTCTAGGTGATTTTCTAATCTCCTCATTTATAAGAGTGGTCCCAGCAAGAGTAGAGACTGAAATAAAGTGGTCGTTTTAAAGCTTTAAATACTCTGCTTTCAGCTACTCTGTCCACTTATTCAAAGACACACTTGAAAGGAAACAGGAGCCCATGTTATAGCACAGGCTTTTAAATTTGTCAGTACGAGGAACCAGGAAATGCCCTGTTCTTCTTCGGGGCTCTTTCATTTAGCTTGCATTCCAGGAATGTTCATTTGTTCCAAGCAACATTAGTAATTAATGGGGTAAGTGCTGGGTAAATGTAGGTAATCGGTATAAAGGCTGCTTTCTTGAGCTAATGCCTGAGAAATCACCAAGCCTATAATTTCTTTTTTCTTTTCTTTTTTTTTGAGACGGAGTCTCGCTCTGTCGCCAGGCTGGAGTGCAGTGGCGCGATCTCGGCTCACTGCAACCTCCTCCTCCCGGGTTCAGGTGATGCTCCTGCCTCAGCCTCCCGAGTAGCTGGGACTACAGGTGCGCACCACCACGCCCAGCTAATTTTTGTATTTTTAGTAGAGACGAGTTTCACCATGTTGGCCAGGATGGCACCAAGCCTATAATTTCTAAAGTCCTGTTTCATTTGAAGTTTGAATGCAAAAGTACTAATGACTGCAGGGGAGGGATGTTTTCTATATCTTAAGAAATACATAAATAATAATATGTGGCATAGCTTCTGATAGTACTGCAATATAACTATCTATAACTAATATATACAGCAAATATATTATCACTTTTTTTTTTTTTTTTGAGACAGAGTTTCACTATTGTTGCCCAAGCTACAGTGCAATGGTGCGATCTTGGCTCACTGCAACCTCTGCCTCCTGAGTTCAAGTGATTCTCCTGCCTCAGCCTCCCAAGTAGCTAGGATTATAGGCACCCACCACCATGCCCAGCTAATTTTTTGTATTTTTAGTAGAGATGGGGTTTCACCATGTTGGCCAGGCTGGTCTTGAACTCCTGACCTCAGGTGATCCACCTACTGTGGCCTCCCAAAGTGCTGGGATTACAGGCGTGAGCCACCATGCCTGGCCCTTTTATTACTCTGTATGTTTCTGCAGAGTTCTGTAGAAAATTAAAAAAAAAAAGAATGCTGGCTTATAAATGGAGTAGATTTTCTAGAAAATGAATGTTTTAGTCCATTTGGAATGCTATAACAAAATACCATAAACTGGGTGGCTTATAGACAACCAAAGTTTTTTTCTCACAATTCTGAAGGCTAGGAAGTCTGATATCAAGGTGCTGGCAGATTCAGTGTTTGGTGAAGGCCTGCTTTCTTGTTCATAGATGGCACCTTCTTGTTGTGTTTTCACATGGCAAAAAGGGCAAAGCAGCTCTCTGGGTCTCTTTTATAAGGGTTGTAATCCCATTCATGTGGGCTCTGCCCTCATGATCTAATCACCTCCCAAGGGGACTACCTCCCAATACCATCACATGTGGAATTAAGTTTCCACATATGAATTTTGGGGAGACACAAATATTCAAGCCACAGCAGTAAGGCAATCACAAAATAGGGCAGTTAGATTTAAGTGTAATATACTAGGGGAATCACAATGAGAGAGATGTATCATCAATTTCTTTGCCTTCTCCGCTATCATCAGGGAAGGTACCTAACTGCTCCAAGGCCACATGACTCCATGCGCACCAATAGCAAAAACTACATTCAATGCTTTATAGGTTAGAAAAGTACAGGTTCCCACACTTATATGTGCTCATTTCCATTTCTTGCTGCCCCTCTCTTTACTTATGAAAGGATGAGAACTTGATCCACAAGTGATTTCACTGAGATGTAACTCTTATTTTATCCAAAGAGAAGTGTTGGAACATGCTTGGATTATGAGGTGAGGGCTCTGTGCACATTTTCACACAAATGTCTTAGATTGTTAACTCTCCTCCAATGAATGCAAGACCTTCTGCCTTCCTTAATGACTAAGGTGGTAACAGTTATCAGGTAGTTGCTTGGCACTGACTTATTTACTAGACACTGTTTTTTTTTTTCCAAGACAGTCTCACTCTGTGGCCCAGGCTGGAGTGCAGTGGCATGATCTCAGCTCATGGCAACTTCCGCCTCCCGGGTTCAAGCAATTCTCCTGCCTCAGCCTCCCCAGTAGATGGGACTACAGGCACCACCACCACTCCTGGCTAATGCTTGTATTTTTAGTAGAGACAGGGTTTCACCGTGGTGGCCAGGCTGGTCTCGAACTCCTGGCCTCAAGTGATCCACCTGCCTTGGCCTCCCAAAGTGCTGGGATTACAGGTGTGAGCCACATTGCCTGGCCTACTAGATACTCTTAAGGCAGGCATGTGCTAAACAGGTCACATGACCTCTACTATCCCTGGAATTATGATACTAGTTAGAACAATAGTTTTCAAACTTTGACCATGACCTATAGTAAGAAATACATTCATCATAGTTACTTAGAATACATTCTCCACACATATACATTCATGGGTGTATGTGTGTGTTTGTCTAAAATACCACTTCCCCAGGAAACTTTCCAGGCCTACTAAACCAGGTCAAGTCCTTCTGTTATACTCTCTCAGCACTCTGTTTTTGTCCTGTCTAAGTACTCATTACAATTGGAATGCAATAATTGCATAACGAAGATGTTGAACCCATCTCTAGATCTGTATTCTAGGGCTTTATGAGGGCAGGGACCTTCCTCCTCTCTTATAGAACAGCAGTATAGGAAAAACTGACCTGAAGCAATAACATTTTGTACATAAGAGCTGCTTAATCAGTACTTATGACCTGAGTAAATGGATAAAGACCTCAGCAAGGAGATCCCTGGGTCCTTTTCTTATTTGGAAATCTTGAGGTAGAGCTGGAGTAGGTCATCCAACATGTTCATTGGCATAGCTTACAGAACAACAGCATCAACATGGTGCCAGGACAGACAGGATATATCTGGGGAGCAGGGTGTGATATGAGAGCAGGATGTATTATTAATAGTTCTACCTTTTCTCATTATTTTTCCAGGACTTGAACACGTTTCTTGTCGGTATCCACTGATATTTATTGCCTCTTTCTTCCTCTCATTTGTTTATTGTGTCATTACCAACTTAACCGAGTTTTATTTATCTTCTTTTTGACTGCCTGTTGGCAAAAAAGTATCACAACTTAAGAAAAATGGGTGTTTTCTAGAAAGTTGGGTAAAAATACACTATTGTTTTGTTGCTTAATTTCTTTATGCTGCTTTGCTCTGTGAAAAAAGTAGAAAATAATAAATTTATTTTGGAAAATAAGCTCAATAAAGACAGGAGTTAGGAACCGTCCCTTGATTAACTACTGAGGGAAAGCCCTTTCTATAGAATAGAATTTACATCCTGTGAGTTGGTCATATTTTTAGTAAGATGGATTAAATTGCATGTATACATCCAGAGTCCATTAATGGGAAACCTAGAACCAGAATCCAAGTCAATTTTGTCCATTACTTCTTTCTCAAGAGTAAACACCCTCAGCTGGACGACAAATAATGATTTCCAGGCAAGGTTTATGTCATTATCTCTACAGGTAGGAAGTTGATACAAAGCAAAACTCTCACCTGACATCTGTTTTTTTATCACCCTTACAGCAAGTTAGTTTTAAAGAAGTGAGAAAGACATGCATGGAACAGGCAATTTTGCTCCCAGATCAAACTTCTTCTTATAACCAGACATGGCTTCATGTTCCAGCAAAGCAAGATATTCCCAGGCCATAAGGTAACAAAGGCCTGGGACACTGTGGCGCCCACATTTCTCACTTCTATGAATGAGTGCCCACGGGAATGTGTTCATAACATGTAACAAAGTCAACTTGTGAGTTGCTGATACACATCTCTCTTATGTCATACAACTGCTGCCATTAGCGATTCATGGCAGTGTCCTTGCCCGGCAGTCATGCATATCCAAATGAGGCATACTCCCTAGCTATTACAAGAGTCCTGTCTGGCTGCAGGCATTGACTGACTTCTCCTTTTCATCTCAACTTGAAATCAGTGCCTTGCTCCCATCCAGTGCCACATGAAATCCAAGGAATCAAAGTGTAATCTCCGCTGCCACTCTTCATGTTCGAAACATGGACCATCATGCAATACTGAAGCATGAATCCTGGAACTCTGTTAATGTTGTGAAATAGGTGAGTAGTTAGCAAGAATTACCATGCTGACAGTGCAGTGGAAAAACTTCATTCATTGTAAAAAGCAGAGAGTTGAGTTTCTATTTGGGGTTGCCTTTCACGTCCCCTCCCCTTGCAGAGATAATGAAAAAATGCCCAGCTATTTTTCAGATGTGATGTTTACTTTCTTTTCCAAGAGGTTCTTTGGAGGAATACACAGAAATATTTTATAGAACCACAAAATAATAGAGGTAACATAAGCTTTGGAATAAAATAAGCAAATAAGACTAGTTCCTAGTCTACGATTTCTGGGAAAATGCGAGAACTTTGTTTAAACTTGTTTATTTCATTCTAGGTGAATTTTATTAACTTAAAGGATCATAAAATAATAGTGATCATTTCTACTTTTAAAATCCACATTTCTATCAACTATTATATGCATATTCCAGTGTGTACAGATAAAAAGATATTCAAGTACGACTAAACCTAGAGATTTCATCAGAAAATAATCCCCAAAATAAGCTGCTATTGCAAAATGGAAAATATAATGTAAATAGGCATATTGGGCTTTCAGATAAACAGCATAAATTTTTGAACAGGATACGTCTTTGTTTTCCACAAAGAGAAAAATAAGGTGTAGTGAAGAGTGTTGAATTGTGTCTGATTTCTGATCTTGCTTTTAACAAATGAGAACATCTCAGCTAAGTCAACCAGAAACTATTTCCTAATCTATAAAGTAAAGGGTTTGGCCTAGACAATTTCTAGTCTTTTCTGGCTTCAACCCCTCCCTGCCTACTCTCTCTCTCTCTCTCTCTCTCTCTCTCTATATATATATATATATATATATGTATATATATTATTTTTTCTTTTTCTTTTTGAGACAGAGTCTTACTCTGTCACCCAGGCTCCGGGTTCAAGCAATTCTCCCACTTCAGCCTCCAGAGTAGCTGGGACTATGGGTGCACGCCACCACACCCAGCTAAATGTTTTTTGTATTTTTAGTAGAGATGGGGTTTCACCATTTGGTCAAGGTGGTCTCAAACTCCTGACCTCAGGTGATCTGCCTGCCTTGGCCTCTCAAAGTGCTGGGATTACAGGCATGAACCACCGCACCTGGCCAGATTGCAGGTATCTTTAACAGGTTGGAATGTTACCTGAATTTTCATCAATCTTGGGAAACATATAGCTGCTAATAGTTTTAACTTCCTACTCTCTAACTCATTTAACATATTAAAACAAGCAGATAAATATTAAACTGCAGCAACACACGGAGAAGAAAAGCATCATGGAAATGGGGTAAGATGGGACTCTAGAAGTGTTTAAAATCTCCCATGCTGAAATTTTAAGTAAATGTTGATAGGCAATGGTTAAATTGTAAAGTAAATGAATTTGTTGTCACTGAAATTTAGAATACTCCTACCTCTTCTTATGTTTTGCCCTTTTAAGATACAAATTAAAATTTTTTAAAAATAGAAGAGCTCAGAATTAAAGTGATGGGGATAATATGCATACATATACTACCACACTTTTCCCTTCACCAGTTACTTTTGAAAGTATCCCATGGAGTTTTGATTTTAGTAGAATTCATGTGAGGCAAAAGATGGCTTATTATTTCTATTGTGCAAAATCTCCAAACCACTGGGCAGTTATAAGACTTTTTTTTTTTTTTTTTAAGCTCAAACATAGGTCAAGGCTATAGGTGGGAGTTCTTGAACAATAAACAAAGTGAGAAATGGTTTTAATTTTTTGTTATTGCTGCTTTGAATGACACACAGACACATGTACCAACACAGGCAAGACTCTTGCTGCACGGATATATGTATTTTTGTAGAAAAGATCAAACTAAAATGAATTAACTGCCTGGTATCATGTTTTCATCTGCCTTCCATTTTCCACAAGGGTATATTCCACTTGCTTAGACTTAGGCAATTTTAAAATTCTTGATCTTAATGTCCTCTAAAATGTACAGATTTTATGGCCTAGATTTTAAGAGACACCATTACCTGACAGGGTAATGACAGTTTTATCTGCACTGGTGACTGGATTTGCTGTGATCCTTAAGTAATAATACAAATCGAATGATAATTTTTTTTGAGAGGATGTCAGGGAAGGAGAAAGAAAAGAACAAAATGCATCGCATTTAACTTGGTTTAAAAACGCAACACACTGCAGCTTCCCATAGCTTCTTATTTTACTGGAAAAAAAATCCCTTAGCAATTCATCTTCCTTTGGGCGCATGAATGACATTTTACTGTGATGTGATTATAAGAAACAAAATCCCTCGGAGATGCTGCCTTAAAATATTTTTCTTTATAATGTTCTGAGCTCGACAAACCTTGGTAGAAAACAGAATACTCTTAATTATGAATAAATTAACTAAATTAGTAACATGAGATGGATATGCAATTAAGGGATTGTTAATTGAAACTGGAAACACAGCTGTATACAGCTCAGAGATGAATCATACCAGTAATGACGCAGATGTTTATAAAATGTGATTATCTTTAGTGGAGACAGCGCTGCATCTCCCAAGCCCATTCTTATATTGTGTCACTGAAATGGTTTTTAAACCCGTGAACACCAGGAATCAGGATCTCAGGGACGGCAAATTAGGCTCCCTGGATATGGGAATTAGTGTTGTCTGAATGTCAGCAATTTGATTCTCCAGCTTTCAAAGAATGTAGATATGGAGCCAACAACAAACATCTGTTAGTTGCATGGTCTTCAAAAAACAAAAACAACCAAAAGTTGCTGGCAAACCAGTCCCTGCTTCAATCAGAGAAGACGGTAAAGTATCTGTAAACAGTCACACCGCTGTGTGTGACTGTTAGAAACATATAGAGAAGACAGCCCCAGGGCACAGTGCCAGAGACCTTATGCACAAATGGCAAATGCCCCCTCTGCTGGCAGAGGTTCTAAAACATTTTCTGCTCTTTTCCCGGCAGTGAACCCAGAAGGAAAAACAAAATCTTCATAACTAAGGAAGCAGTAGGAAAATGCCGTCATTACACTCACTGTATGTTTAAATGTACTAAAATTATCAATATTCTGTTGCACTTTGGAAACTTCCGTTTTTTGCTTATCCACACAATTTTTCCCCGTGTGTAATTCCCATTTGCCCCAGGGAAGGGAAATGTCTCTATGCTTCTAGATTTTAATCGAGTTACATGATCTTTGCATAGACTGTGACTGGACAAGGTTGAGGGGAGACTGGATACTGTGTCCTAACCATAGTTTAATGATTATGGAATGAAGGGCTCAGCTATATAGACTAGTCTTTGGAAATCAGGTTTTTGGTTTCTGGACAAAGCTTGCGGCATTATTCAAACCAACAACTATTAGGCTGGATGGTGCTTACAAAGATAGTAGACATCAGTTTTTTACGTAAAGTGCAAACTAACCACTGTAAGGTGTAGTCAAAAAAGAAATAATACATAATTTTAGATATTGACCAACAGAAGATATATTTGTCACCTTAGCTTAGCTTCTCTTCCAAAATTATCAAGTCCTTAACAAAATCTAGTGCTGAAAAGGAAAATAGAACAACAGATAGTCTCACATTAGTTACTAACTTTCCTCTATCAAAAGGATGCAGAAAACTTAGGACATCATCCTTGAATTCAGGGGAGACCTTTTACTACAACGTTTAACAAAGTATTTGGATGACTTGAGGCTCAAATAAACAACTCGGTTTTCCACTCTGTTGACTGTGGGCATATGGGGTGTAGCTGAGTTGTGAGCTTGTTAAAAGAAAATACACTTTCAGGAATGAATAAGGAGAAAAATGCAAACATATAAAAAGACACACCACTATATATAGTTTTCTCTCTATGATGGATACCTATAAATGTGGGATTTGTTGCATTTTGATCACAAAGTGTTTCTATCCTATGTGTTAGTCTGCACAAGTACAGGCTTTGCCTATAATTTCAGTATTGATTTGCTGTTATACAGGTTCCAACTTGTCTAAATTTCATTACCTGAAGGGACAGCTTGCAATTCCATATACAGGTATAATAAAAGCAAGATGAGTACATGTATACTGTGAGCTCTGAAAAGGCACTTTTTCTACAATGGCTGTGCCAAATTCTTCATGAGACTGTTATTCTGTTGCAAATGGGGATAAGAAAGCCAATCTCATACATTATTTACTAGCATTTGTACTAATATTTTCAATTCTGAGCCTCACTATAATCACACTTGTTTCAGAACCCATTTGTGGACATACCCGGCTATTTGCCTACCTAACAGCTATTTACTTCTTGTTCCTTGGTAAAGAAGCTCAATTATGTTCAGATATTGGGCAACAAAGGACACAGCTCTGAGGAAAAAATTAAAATCTGGTCTAAGCCAATCACAGTAAGCTTGTTTCTCATAGCCAGTGATTGGCTTAAAGAGGTTCAGTGAGATCCAGTTCTAGTTGACACAGAAGAAGAAATTTGTTGGGGAGCTTCTGGGAAACGTTTTCTTTTCCAAACACAGGCACACAGGCATGAGTACACACACACACACACACACACACACACACACACACACACACACAAATAGTTATCCTTGAACCTTATTCCCTTCCTTCTTGCCTTGGTTATTGTTATCTGCGGATATGTTGCTTGGCGCAGTGGGAAGCCATCTTGGGACCATGAGGAAAAAGACAAGAGAATCCCAGAGAAGCTGACCTCAAGTCTTGATATAGCTAATCTGTTGAATTAACCAGCTCTAGGTCTGATGGTCTTTGGACTTCAGTTTATTTTAGATTAGTGGTTCTCAAAGTGCAGTTCCTGACCATAGTAGTAGCAGCATAACTTGGCAGCCTACTAGAAATGTAGAATCTCGGACTCCACGCCGGACCTACTGCATCAGAAACTCCGGGAGCAGCCTGCCAGCCTGTAGTTTTAACAAGCCCCCAGGGGATTCTGATGCATACTAAAGTTTGGGAACTGTGCTAGATTATCAAATGTCTCTATTACTTCTAATGTATCTATTATTAACGATAGCGTTTTCACTTCTTGCCTGATTCCACTGGAGTTCGTGTTAAAAAAAACATATTCCCAAGTCTATTGAATTAGAATCTCCAGTGAAGGGGCTTGTGAATTAATAATTTAATCAAGTGCCCCTGGTGATTCTTATGACCAGACAACCTTGGGAAAGACAAATTTAAGAACTTTAAAGTCAGGTATCTGTTACTGGCCTCTGAAAGTATTCTAACTGACATTCCATCTGCAATCTCCTGTTTCAACTGGCCGCAGCTCCAGGACCACTCAGGTAAGCAGATACTAGCTCTTGCCTTGGCAAATATATTATGAAGTCTTAGCTTGGAGAGCCTTTGACTTAGAGTGAGGTTTACATTTCTAAGATGTCGGTTTCTTGACTTAACTGTCTATTTGAATTCCTGATCTTTTACATTCAGAGCCTGTTTACCCGAACTCCCCACTTCAGCTACAGTCTGAATTCCTAACCTCGTGTACATTCTTAATCAGTGTTATCTGGTGGCCTCATCAACCCTGCCAGGATTTCAGAGCCCCTCTCAAGTAATTACAGGGGTAATCACGCATTCCTTAACTCTTAGGCTGCATTCTTAGGGGGCAGATTCCTACCTGTTAACCTTGAACCTGCTGATGCCCATCAGGCTGGCATGACAGCAGGAACAATTAGTCTATTAAAAACTAAACATATATTCCTGAAGTCTGAAAAAAGGTTCCACTCATCCAAATAGAAATAATTAAGAACTCTAAAATATTTAACTTTAAATGGTCTGGAATCATCAATGTTCTTTCAGGTTGAATGAATATTTTACATTAAAAACTTTCTGTCCCTTGTTTACTTGGCCAAATAAGGTAAAAAGGTCAAAACAATCTTAGTGAAATTGTTTCCTTATGAATGACAAATGTAAAGAGTCAAAAGACGAATTAACGTAAATAATTTAATTATATTTCATCTCCCCTAATTACATGTTTTTCATTTGCTTAGATATTACTTATTTCACCTCTGCTGCCTTCCCCACCATATACTCTATACCTCAGTCATTCCAGACTTATATAAACTACCTCAGGTTATATCAGATCTTCCCAGGCCTTTAGGCCTTTGTTTGTGCTGTCCCTTCTTCCTAGAAAACCATTCCATTCTTTTTCTTTACCTCTTAGAACCCTACTCATTGCTGGAGTCTAAGCTCAAATGTCACCCCTTGTGCAAAATTTATTGCTAACTCTTCTGCACATTAATATCACTTCTGGGGGGCTCACATCTCTAGTGGAGCCCTTGTAATACTGTATGTAGTTCATGTATTAATCATCTTTGAAGGGAGCCTGTGTCATGTACATCTTTGTCCCTCCTATCGAGTAGAGCGTCTCGAGACTAATGTAGTCACTGATAAAATACTGAACTGAACTTCATGCAAAAGTGATTTCTGAGAAAAAGCATTAACCAAATAGTGCCTTAATTTGATTACTTGTTTTGCAGGTTTTATGTACTTAATTGCAAGTAGGAGGCTAATGAAAAATGTTTAGTTTTTGCAGTGTTGTGGTGAGGGGCATCCCAGCTTGAGTGGTGGAGGTTCCAGCTTAACACAGAAATTTAGATAAATGTGGCAAATTGGTGGGATGGGCAATGTATCTCATCTGAACTGAGAGAAAAGCTCAAGGTGTAATCATTTCTGGGGTTACACATCTAGTCATCTCTAAGAGATTGGTGGCTCCCCAGACATCCATTGCAGGGACACTAAGGAGGTCTCTTAGGAGAAGGCGTAACGAAAGAACATATTATAAATCAGGTGCTTTGCTCAGTAGAAAAGCCTCGGTCAACAAGAGAAAGAAAAAGAATGGTTTTGAGAATACTGTGGTATCTGCTACTTAGATTTATCTTCTGGTTCAGTCATATCTGAGTCCCATGCATCTAAATCAGAATTATTTGCAAGACCATGTGCCAGATGAGATGCTTTCTGATACGGGTTGGATGTTTGTTCCCTTCAAATCTCATGTTGAAATGTAATCCCCAGTGTTGGATGTGGGGCCTGGTGGGGGAGACTGGATCACGGGGCTGGATCCCTCATGAATGGCTTAGTGCCATTCTTGCAGTAATAAGTGAGTTCTCACTCAGAGTTCATGTGGGACCTGGCTGTTTAAAAGAGTGTGGCACCTCCCACCCCCTCACTCCATCTCTCACCATGTGACACGCTGGTTCTCCTTTCACTTTCCACCATGATTGTAAGCTTCCTGAGGCCCTCACCAGAAGCAGAGGCTGGCACCATGCTTCCTGTACAGCCTGCAGAACCATGAGCAAATTAAACCTCTTTTCCTTATAAATTACCCAGCCTCAGGTATTCCTTTATAGTGATGCAAATGGAATTAACATAAAAACCCAACACAAAATGTCTTGACCAGTCAAGGAGCACAGAGGCAAAGCTGCTCCAGGACTGGGTAATCCAGAAGCACAATGACATTATTCCAGGTTCCTCCCATCCTTCCATTCTGCCATTCTTGGTGAACTGTCCACATACTCACAACATGGCTACTGAAGTTCTGATCTATTCACTCGTTCATTCAACAAATATTTACCACGCTAAGATCTATTCTTAGGTAATTTGGATACATTAGCTAACAAAACAGACAATATCCCTGGCCTCATGGAGCTCACTTTCTCACAGTGAAAGACAATTTAAAAAAGTATATTAGGCTGGGCGTGGTGGCTCATGCCTGTAATCCCAGCACTTTGGGAGGCCAAGGCGGGCAGATCATGAGGTCAGGAGTTCGAGACCAGCCTGGCCAGCATGGTGGAACCCCGTCTCTACTAAAAATACAAAAAATTAGCTGGGCGTGGTGGTGGTTGCCTACAGTCCCAGCTACTCGCGAGGCTGAGGCAGGAGAATTACTTGAACCCAGCAGGTGGAGGTTGCAGTGAGCTGAGATCATGCCACTGCACTCCAGCCTGGGCGACAGAGTGAGACTCCATCTCAAAAAAAAAAAAAAAGCATATTAAACATGTTAATTCTGCAGAATGAGTGTTTGGAAGGAAAAACCAGGAAAAACAGGACAGATGTTCCTTTTGCTATATATCACCCTAGAACTTACTGGCTAAAAATAACCATTTATCACTATTGCTCGTGGTTCTGTGAGTTGACTGCTCAGTTGGGTGTTTCTTGCTTGGGATCTTTCATGTGTTTGCAGTCAGATGGTAGCCAAAACTGAAGTGATCTGAAGGCTCCATTGGAATGGCTGTTACAGACAGTTTTTTCACTTGTACATCTGGCTCCTCACTTGGGATGGCTGCGGATCTTTGGCCAACAGCTGGGGGCTAGCCACGTATTTGTCTTTCCATGCAGCTTCCCCATGTGGCTAGCTTAGATTTGCGGCTTCTTCATGTAGACAGCACAGTGGCCTTAGAGTATAGACTTAGTACAGGGCAGATCACTTTCCCCAGAGTGAGCATTCCAGAAGACCAAGACAGAAGCTACAAGACTCCTTCTTATTTAGCTTTGGACTTCTTGCAGAATCAATTCCACCTCCTTCAGTTTGTTGTACAGGAGCAGCCCAGATTTGGTGTGTCCCTCTACACAAGGAACAATTCCCTGGAGACATGATTCACAGGGAGGAGGGGAGTGCCCTCCTAGAAGAGCTATCATAAAAACGTAAGTGGGAAACGGATTCAGATGGCTGGGAAGAGGGAGATGGGGCAGGTTGCTGTCTAATTAGTGTGGTCAAATTTTAAGAAGGCTTTTTTTTTTTTTTTTAGTTGAGATTTGAATAAGACTTGAAGGAAATGACAGAGTTAGTCACAAAGATTTCTGGAGAAAGAATGTTCCAGGTAGAATAAAGAACTAGGTATAGTGCCCAGAGAAGAATGCCTTTTTAGTTCTCTAGACGAGAAAAACCTTTCTCAGAAGGTCCCTTAGCTGAATGCCCTTTGTATTTTATTACCTAAAATTGCATAATATGCCCACGTACAATTCCAAAGAGGGCAATCAAGACTGCGAGACCACCATGAAATAGCTCAGCACTATCATTATTTATTCCCTTGGGTTGGGGCTTCCCTTGATGCACATGATATGTGGAGGAGGGTAGATCCTCAACAAGCCTGGTCGCTGCCAGCAAAGGAGAAGGGTGTATATGGACACATTTGGGGAAAAGAAAACAAGAGTATCTTTCTTCACCACACGCTGGGGATTAAACAATACTCCTTTTGGGCCTAACAGGACAACTCATCCCATTTTCCCAGCCCTAGATCCTGACTATCAGCAGAGAATTCTCATGCTTGGTGTAAGAGCAGAAAAGCCTGGAAAGGAAGGGATAGTGACGAGGATCAGCATCTAATTCACCCAGTGGCAAAGGGGCCACCACCCACAGATAAGGAGAAGGTTTAAAAGTGTACACTCAACAGATAAGCAGTAGGTAGCATTCATAATGGGAAAATACGACTCTGAAAGAAAATTTTTATGTGGCACTGAGATACTTTGAGATGCATGATCAATGAAGGACCTAATTCAAAGAGGGTAACATTGAAATTCCCAAGTACAGCACAGCCACAAAAGCTGTAGCCACATGGGCAACTTTACTGCCCCTACAGTTTAAGCGTCTGATGGGAATGCCAGACCTAAGAATTGGAATTGGGGGTCCTGACTTATTTGAAGCAAGTTAAGGTCTCTTTTTTTTTTTTTTTTTTTGAGAAGGAGTCTCGCTCTGTCACCAGTCTGGAGTGCAGTGGCACGATCTCGGCTCACTGCAACCTCCGCCTCCCAGGTTCATGCCGTTCTCCAGCCTCAGCCTCCCGAGTAGCTGAGACTACAGGTGCCCGCCACCATGCCCGGCTAATGTTTTGTATTTTAGTAGACACGGGGTTTCACCATTTGGTCAGGATGGTCTCCATCTCCTGATCTCATAATTCACCCGCCTCGGCCTCCCAAAGTGGTGGGATTACAGGCGTGAGCCACCGCGCCTGGCCAAGTCAAGGTCTTTTTATATTTCCTAAGTGTCACTTACAATAATCCACCTACACTTGATTTTCTCTGTTACAAAAAGATAGTATATTAAAAGGTAGTTCAGTAAATATTTATGGATGGAAACAGAGGTGAATATTTAGAAAGACTAAATCAAACTGAGATAATAAAGAAATATAAGCTATAATTCAGAGGAATGGAATGCCAAAAGTAAGGGGAGTGGAATCTGAAGTTCATGACTATGCTCTCATATTTTTTTCCTGCCAGCTGTTGGTAGAAATTATTATTATTATTATTATTTTGAGACGGAGTTTCGCTCTTGTTGCCCAGGCTGGAGTGCAATGGTGCGATCTCGGCTCACAGCAACCTCCGCCTCCTGGGTTCAAGCCGTTCTCCTGCCTCAGCCTCCAGAGTAGCTGAGATTACAGGCATGTGCCACCACGCCCTGCTAATTTTGTATTTTTAGTAGAGACGGGGTTTCTCCATGTTGGTCAGGTCAGGCTGGTCTCGAACTCCGGACCTCAGGTGATCCACCTGCTTCGGCCTCCCAAAGTGCTGGGATTACAGGCGTGAGCCACTGCGCCCGGCCAGAAATTATTATATGAAACTAGAAGCCTGTTCAATTTTAACAAAAGGATGCAGATATGATGCAACTGTTGAGTATAAGACAAATTAAAATATTTTCTTTCTTTCTTCTCTTTCTCTCTCTCTCTTTCTTTCTTTCTTTTTTAGATGGAGTCTCCCTCTCCACCCAGGCTGGAGTGCAGTGGTGTGATCTCAGCTCACTGCAACCTCCACCTCCCGGGTTCAAGTGATTCTCCTTCCTCAGGCTCCTGAGTAGCTGGGATTACAGGCGCGCGTCAACATGCCTGGCTAATTTTTGTATTTTTAATTGAGACGGGGTTTCACCATCTTGGTCAGGCGGGTCTTGAACTCCTGACCTCATGATCTGCTCACCTCGGCCTCCCAGAGTGCTGGGACAACAGGTGTGAGCCACCGCACCCAGCCCAAATTAAAATATTTTCATTGCAAATACAGAATACCAAGAGGTTCTATATATAATCTTTGAAAGTACCCTTTCTACTATTTAAAGATCAGGATTTTTTTCACATGTCTAGAAAGAAGTTTGGTTCAATTCTATTCGATATGTATTTATTGGGAACCCATTAGATGTGTAATACAATCAAATATCAATAGATTATAGAAAAGAAGAGAGTCCTTTTTCTTACAACCCAGCAGGGCACAAAGGATTAAATTCTTCTTATAAAGGGAGAACAAATAGATTAGAAAAGATGCTGCGTAATCAAGTTCAGAAAAGTGAGAAAGTTTAGAAAGGATTCATAGAGATGAACTGCAGTTCTAATAATAAAACTTAACATTTTTATAACATTTAATAGTTTCGGAAGCACTTTCACAGACCTTATCTCATTGCTTCACATGGACCTTGTAAGACAGGTGGGATTTGGATAAGTAGTTCCTTTAAAAATTGTCTTAGAATACTGTACATTTAGACTGACAAATGCCTTTATTAGAATAAAGGGAAAAGGTATGTGAGAGACACAGAGAGCAAATTTTGGGTTCTAGTTTCACAACTAACTAGCTGTGTGAACTATGAACTATCATGTGGTGTCTTTGTAAACTCAAGGGTTGGATTTCTGGACTTTCTGGGCTGAAGTGTAAAACTAAAAATATTAAAATATTCACTAATTCAAAGGGGATATTTTAAAAGCAATGAAACACACAGTAGATTCAATTGTTTTATTATTTATTTTTATGATGGGATATTTTATATTTTTCAATTTCAGTTTTTATTTTAGACTCAAGGGGTATATGTGCAGGTTTATTACATGGGTATATTGCGTGATACTGAGATTTGGGAGTGAGTCACCCAGGTAGTGAGTATAGTGACCCAGGTAGTGAGTATAGTACTCAATAGGTCACCCAGGTAGTGAGTATAGTACTCAATAGGTAGTTGTTTCAGCCCTTGTCCCACACCCTCCCACCCTTGTCTGGTAGTCACACCAGTGTCTGTTGTTCCCAACTTTACATCCATGTGTACCCAAAGGTTAGCTCCTGCTTATAAGTGAGTACATGCATTATTTGGTTTTCTGTTTCTGCTTTAATTTGCTCAGGACAATGACCTCCAGTTCCATCCATGTTGCTACGGAGGACATGATTTCCTTCTTTTTCATAGCTGTGTAGTATTCCATGGTGTATATGTGCCACGTTTTCTTTATCCAATCCACCATTGATGGGCACCTAGGTTGACTTCATGTCTTTGCTATTGTGAATAGTGCTGCAATGAACATATGAGTGCACATGTCTTTTTGGTAGAAAAATTTATTTTTCTTTGGGTACATACCAAGTAATGGAAGTGCTGGGTCAAATGGTAGTTCTTTCTTTCTTTCTTTCTTTCTTTCTTTCTTTCTTTCTTTCTTTCTTTCTCTCTTTCTTTCTCTCTCTCTCTCTTTCTCTCTCTCTTTCTTTCTTTCCCTTCCTTCCTTCCTTCTTTTTTTTTTTTTTTTAGAAAGAGTCTTGCTCTGTTGCCTAGGCTGGAGTGCAGTGGCATGATCTCGGCTCACTGCAACCTCCGCCTCCTGGGTTCAAGTGGTTCTCCTGCCTCAGCCTCCCGAGTAACTGGGATTACAGGTGCCTGCCACCATGCCCGGCTAATTCTTTGTATTTTTAGTAGAGATAGGGTTTCACCACGTTGGCCAGGCCGGTCTCGAACTCCCAACCTCAGGTGATCCACCCACCTCGACCTCCCAAAGTGCTGGGATCACAGGCATGAGCCACCACACCCGGCCATTTTTTTTCTGGGAATTTTTGCAAAATTATTTAAGTGTTGGTTAACCTTATGAAGCCACAAATTTAAATGTAAGTACTACGTCTTCAGAAATTATAGTTTTTTTCCCTTAATTTTTTCCCCTCTGGTGTAACTTTCTGCTTATGTTTATAGTTTTCAATAACATTTTAACTTAGTTTTATGCATTCATCTATTCAAGACATTTATAGAATGCTTACTGTATGAAAGACACTGCCAAATGTCAGTAGATGCGGTATTCAGGGCCTCTGTCCTTATGGAGCTCACATTCAGATAGGGGAGATAGACTTTCATTAAACAAGCCACCAAACACATAGCTATAGATTTTCATAAGTGCTGTGAAGAAAGCAAACAGGATGCTGTCTGTGATAATGATGGGAAATCTTCCTTAGATGTGACTTAATTATACATTAACTCTGCAGTCCATTACTTCAAATGATCCCTAGTTATTCAATTTACATACTGGAATTTTACAACTCTGTTTAGTTAGTCCCAGGCTTCAGGCCACTTAAAATAAAAGATATAGATGAATAGAAAAGTCACTCAGCTTGTCTTTATCCTTCAGATTTCGGTCACAGGTCACTTTTATTGGGAGGGTTTCCTGATTGCCCTTTCCTGCCTCTCACCCTTAACCCAGCGTGGCGCACACACACACGCACACGCACACACACACACACACACACACACACACACACATACATATTTAGGTCCTTACTATATATTCTGGTAGTGTCCTGTATTTTCTTTCCTGACACATTTGTAATTATTTTATGAGATTGAAAAAATTAATGTCTGTCATCCCAAGAAACCATAACCTCCATGAGGGCAGAGAAGGTCTGTCTATGACCGAATCCCTATCATCTCAAACAGAGTTTGGTAAAGAGTAGACACCAGAAAAAAATAGTTATTGAATGAATGATTGAACAAAGGAGTATTTCCGTTCACTTCAGCAAGACTTTGATGATTAAACCCTCCTGGTCCTACAGAAGAGTGGTTCTAGTTTTTAGTCTGTGAATGATTCAGGCTCTGGGTTAAACAGGCAATTCTTGAGATCGTGGTCTGAAATTCATATAAACCTCCTACTTTAAATTTCCTCAACTCATGATCCAGCTGATTCCTGACAAATTAATAAATGTGAGAAGGATGCTGTTCTTTTTGTTTAAAGGGTCGAATAATAAATGAATAGGAAACGTTGTCATGTCAATTCAACTTTTTATCAGAGGAGTGGTACTGCGTAGTTCGGAGTTCTGACGGATTCCCCAGGCAGATTGTCTGGGTTCAAATCCTGGCTCTCTCACTTACCTGACATATGACCACAGGCAAGTCACTTAACCCTTGGGCTCCTCATTTTTCTAACCTGTAAAATGAGGTTAAAATTGTACCTCCCTCATTGGGTTATGTGAGGCTTAAAAGCATCAGCACATGCAAAAGTGCTTAGAGTTGTGAATGGCATACAGTAAGTGCTAGATAAGTTCTTGCTATTAATCTCAGTAAGCGTAATGCTCACTAAAATAAATTATTCTCAAATTTACATCATAGGACTACATTGATTGTCTGAATAAAGTAAAATTAGGTATAAAGGCTGTACTTCTAATATAATAATTATCTTCTAATTTATTATATTTCCACCCTCCTGTCTACTTTAGTAAATTAATATATTAAGGGAGAGGACAACTTATATCACAGTGATCATTATATTAAGGACATTATAGCATTTATAAAAATAAAGAAGTATTATGATAAACTGTATGAATTTGAAATTCACTTTGTGGTATTTACCTTTAAAAGTAGCATTTCTGAATTTCATATGCTAGTTTCCATTCCTCTTTATGGAGTTGGCTTTAACATGCAGCTTTTCATGTGGCCTGAAAGGGGATTCTTTCTACTTTCTAGAGGAATGTGCTGTGAAGGAGGAGTCGGGAATCTTACTGGCGGCCATGTGAGAACAGCAGCTCTTTGAATGCTGGGTATGATGTAGCATGGGAACTGTGAGCAGCTACTGGCGGAGTGTTTCACATGCAGCGCAGCGGGACAGTGGGAAAGGCAATGAAGAAAACAACCAGTGCAAACAAATGCAGAAGAAAGGGTGGGGTGGGGTCAAACTCCAGGGAAGGAGAGAGGTCAGCCCAGACAGACAAGAACACTTACAAGAACAAAGAATAAAGCAGTGAGAAATTGGAGGCAAGGGCAAATGTCAGTTGCAGAATAAGGGAAAAGGACAAGAAAACATGACCATCATGGCAATTTTAAATGCTTGGAATTATATACGTTTCTAGGAAGGAACTAGAGATCTCAGGAAACTAAAATAAATACCTGCATGCATAAATACATTTTGCTATTTAAACACATTTACTAGGAACACATTCCATTTTTTAAAACAATAATAAACACACTTACATGGATTACCATAATAGCTAGCCTTAGAACTAGCAAAAATAGTTCCCGATTAAAACAAATTAGAAATTAGTATATAAAGATCAAGCAATCAAGTAGCCTAATTAATACTTCATAATGATTTGGGTTCACTTTATAAAATATCTGAAAATAATAATATGCTTTTCATTCTCTTAAATTCATAAATATTTCTTTGGCTCCTGATGGCTTCATTCCCATTTTATACTTCATATAATTTTTTCATCACATTCTGTACATCGTTCATTTATCCCCCTGTAGTTCCACACATCCTGATGCCTTCAAAAAAAAAAAATAGGGAATTCCCTTGAAAACCGGACCATTCTTCTCCCAGGGTGAGAAGGACACACTCTGGAATATTTGGGCCACATTACTTTCAAGGTTACCTGAGCAATTTCGATAACAGTCCTCTTGACTAAAGTACAATTAGTTGTACAAACATTGAAAACCAAATGTTCTTAAGCTTGACAGTATGCTTTGACCTCAGTATGCTCTAAGGGTGGTCACTATCCTGGGCATTTAAATTTATACTCTCCTTCTTCAATTCTTTAAAGGGTTTTGTTTACATCCTTTTTTTCCTAACAGAGTCGAGGTTAAGCATAAATGATTATTCTGTCCTTACTGAAAAGATGTTTTCCTGGAACTTAATTGTCCTTTTTTCACGGGTCATTCTATTCCTAATATCAACAAATCCTTCTGTGACCTAACCTTTTCAAAAACAAACACATTCTTCTTTCTTCTTTGTTCTTTTTATTTCCTTTACTTTTAGCTTTTACAAAACTCCAGCCAGTGGGCACATCAGACTAGATATTATAGTTGAAATATTTATATAAGAGCAACCTGTAGTTTAGAATATGTTAGAGCAGTTTTTCCTACATCATACTGCAATATTTTGGGAGAGGTGCTTTCTAATTTTTTTTTCAACCCTGTGTATTTCTCATTAACATTCCAAAAACTGGAGAATTGCCACATAATAAAAGTACTGCTTAGTATCTGCTAATTGAGAAAAAGCTATTAGCTGATAAAAACTTGTATGCTTTGTAACACAACTGCTTCACTTATGAAAACTAGTGGTATATGGGCAACATAATTTTGTATTCAAGCTACAGACAATGCTTGATGCAAAAATATATTTTGACACCTCTCTGTAAAACTCTATCATCTGTAGTTTGGGAATGAATTTCTATATGTGGTTACAAATAGACAGCATCTCCTGGGAGCATGATAGAAATGCAGAATTGCAGGCCTCACCCCATACTAAATTTCTGGGGACGGATTGGTTTAACAAGCTTTGCAGGTGATTCTTACCCACGCTAGATTTTGAAAACTACTTTTAGGCCAGTGCTATCCAATAGAAATATAATGAGTGCTACATGTACAATTTTAAATGTTCTAGTAGGCACATGTAAAAATTATGCAGAAACACTGTCCATTGTTGTAGCTGAAGCAACAGGCTCACTTCATTCATTTTCAAGAAAAATAACCAAGTTTGAATAATCATAATAAATGAGTGAAATTCATTATGACATTTTATCAAAGCTAATACATAAAAATACTATCATTTCAACATGTAATCAATATAAAAATAATGAGATATTTTACATTCTGTTTTTGGTACTAAGTCTTTGCATCCTGATATATATACATATCATATATATATAACATAGACATATTACATATATGATATATAACATATACATATTACATATATATCACATATATAACATATACATATCACATATATATCATATATATAACATATACATATTACATATATATATATATATATTACACTTACTACACATCTCATTTTAGACTGGCTACATTGAAGGGCTCAACGGCCACATGTAGCTACCATATTGGACAGCACAGTTCTAGACCATGTGATTTGAAATATAGTAAATATAAATCCATATAGCAGCAAATTGTGTTTCTGGGGATCTGTTAACAGTTTCCCTTCATCCTTCACGTTTTCCTTTATCTTCCTCTTTCTGCCTCATAGAAAAGTTAAGTGCTTGGTTCTCCATGATTCTCTAGCACTTGAACACTCCTCCAACACAGAGCTTTTGGGATGGCATTATACTTAATTCCCCAGAGTCTAAACCCTTCACAGTGTCTTACAGAAGTCATATGTATTTTTTTTAACTTTTAAATTTGTCCGTACCTGACAAATACTTAACATAGAACAGGGGTTCTCAAAGTGTGGTCCATGATTCAGCAGCATTAGCCTCACTTGAAAGTTTGTTAGAGATGCAGATTCTCAAGCTCCACACTGGACCCACTGAATCAGAAACTTGGTATGTGGAGCCCAGTTATCTGTGTTTTAATAAGCCTTCCAGGTGAATTTGATGCTTGTTAGAATTTGAGAACCACTAATGTAGGAAAATATATTTATTTGGAGAATGGCCTCATATTTATCATTTTCTCCTGAGTTCTGTGGTAGAACCACAAGCTGAATCATTTTAGGTCTTCTTAAAGAAAGAAAAAATCAAAGAAGGACATGCTAGAAAGACATCGGTAGATGTCTTCTCCTTATCCCCAGTTAGTGATAGGCCGACATTATTTGTAAGAGCAGATGGCTAGGCTCTCTGTCCAGAAGTGACCCCATAATGCAAAATGATTAGTACAGGATCATTAAAAAAAAAAGATATGAGGAAAATGTTCAAAATCTGTCAACACATTTAAAGGATCAAATCCTGTGCTCAATGATGGTAAGAACAAACATACATAGATGCAGATAAAAGACCTGCTTAGAAAATCCTATCTCACCAAAGTAAAGAATATAAATGGTTCTGATGTAAAAATTGCTTGTTTGAAAAAAAACCGGTTAGTTTTTTTTTAAATGAAGCCACACAAATACTCCTATTGTTTAGCTAACTATGATCCCATCATATCCTCTCACAAAGGTTACTACTATGACTATATAGACCAAGTTTCCAATAAGAAATTATTGAATAATTTGTAAACCAGAGATAATAATGGGTGCTGCTTTTGTACTATCAGTGTTATGATTGTATGTATATTTCTGGTTTCTAACACTGAGAAAGGATGAGAGGGGTGGGCCATCATGGAAGTAATAAAAGAGAACCCATCTTTAAAGCTTTACTTAATATAGCATAAGCAGTAAAGGGAGTTTTGTTTAGAATGTCCTTGGAGCAAACAGGATAATTACAATGTCTTCTAGGTACACAGTAGATGCTCAATCAGTGCTGACTGAATGAAAGAACGAAGGGATGAAAGAAGGAATGAAGTGTGCAAAAGATGAGGCTCTAGATCCCTGTGACAGCACGTTACCACAGAGGTATACAGATGGAGTGTAATGATGTCTACATGATTTTGGAAGAATCTTAGGAAACCTTTAAAAAACATACATAATTTATGATACTGTTCTTTGACATATGTAAAGAATCTAATACCCGGAAATGTCTTCATATTATTCAGATTTTTAAAGGTGTTTGCATTCCATGAGTTCCCACAGTCAATAAAACACATACTCCTTATGTTAAAGTGTTTTTGCAGCTTTTGTGCTATTTGTGGGTTTACTCATGAGTAAACAAAAATGGTATAATATTCCTTCATATACTGCTTGCGCTTGGTGAATAAAGAGATTGACTGCATTACTCAGTGTGTGTCCTATTTCAAAATTAGAAAGGTTTATCATCATTTTAACCTTTTTCTCACCTGGTTTAGATACTCATTTCTACTTGGTCAAATATTAGCATTACTTTGGCTTTAAGAGCTGATTCACTGAAATCACTTTTGGCTGATTTTAGTACAATGCCGAGTTCTAAAGGCAATGAGGAATATAATGCTTTAAAATTTTATATTTGAAACAAGTGTGATTTTAAGGGGTACACTGAACCGGGTTCATTAAGCCATTGGTTTATAAAAGGAAGATTTAAAAGTTAATATACCTAAGAATCATTTCAAAAAAGAAGATACATGTAAAAAAGTGAACTATTTTACACCTGTATTGTCCAAAATAGTTTTAAAGTATTGCTTCTTTTTTTTTTTTTGAAATGGTGTCTTTCTCTGTTGCCCAGACTGGAGTGCAGTGGCATGATCTCAGCTCACTGCAACATCTGCCTCCCGGGTTCAAGCGATTCTCCTGCCTCAGCTTCCCAAGTAGCTGATCTACAAGCGTGCGCCACCACACCCAGCTAATTTTTGTATTTTGGGTAGTGATAGGGTTTCACTATGTGTTGGCCAGGCTGGTCTTGAACTCCTGACCTCAGGTGATCCACCCGCCTCAGCCTCCCAAAGTACTGGGATTACAGGCAAGAGCCACCACACCCAGCTGTTATTGCTTTGTTAAGTCCAAACGTAATAGGACTTTGAGAAGAGGAGACAAAAAGAGCTTGGGAATAGCAGTTCGAAAAACCTGACTCGGATCTTGACTGATACAAGTTATGCGACTGTGACTGAGGTGCTTCATGTTTCTAAGCCTCGGTTTCCTTACATGTAAAAGGGAATAATGATAATAGGTAATCATAATCATAATACAAAATCACAAGGTTGTGATTCTTAGATGAGAGAATGTACATGAGGACTTTTTGTAACTGCAAGGCGTGATGGTTTCCTACACCACAAAAAGTCAAATGGTCAAATAGTAACATGCATACCAATGTGTCTACTCTGAGGAAGAAAATAGGACTTCATTCCCACAGAAAATTTCAAACAGGCAAACCAATGTCTCTTACATTTCTATTAGAAGATTCAAAGTCAATTTGGAACTCTCTATACATTATGATTCTATACATTGGTAAATTGTGACTGGGTCTGACTGTATTGTTGGTGGTCACATCCCTTAACTGGTTTCACCATTTTGACAGATATTACAGACAGCTAAAAAACTAGCATGGCCTTCCTTGAAAATTAAATGAATGGATAATGCAAAGAACCCAGGATATTCTGATATCAAGTACACACGGCCTGACAGTATGTAACTCTAATCTTTCTATTATACTATTTTGCCCAAATTTAAGACTCTTCTTCTTTTCTCAGGTTTACATCTGCCTTTCTGCTACTCCAGTTCTCTACTTTTATTTTATTTATTTATTTATTTTATTTTATTTTTATTTTATTTATTTTATTTTATTTTATTTTATTTTTGAGACAGAGTCTGGCTCTGTCGCCCAGGCTGGAGTGCAGTGGTGCGATCTCAGCTCACTGCAACCTCTGCCTCCTGGGTTCAAGTAATTCTCCTGCCTCAGCCTCCAGAGTAGCTAGGATTACAGGCACGCACCACCACGCCCAGGTAAGTTTTGTATTTTTAGTAGAGATGAGGTTTCACCATGCTGGTCAGGCTGGTGTCAAACTCCTGACCTCAAATGATCTGCCTGCCTCAGCCTCCCAAAGTGCTGGGATTACAGGCGTGAGCCACCATGCCCAGAGAGTTCTTTACTTTTTGATTTTTCTTTGTCTTAGCGCACAGAGGCAAAGATGAACTTGTACTTGGTTTTTATCACGATTTAAAGATTGACATAGCATTGTGACTAAATTCTGTATTTTCATGGAAATATAATGTCTTTTTGACATTTACTATTTAAAAAAATATGATGTCATAATAGTGGTGGGCTCAAGCTTCCCGCCATAGAACTTGCATAATGCATTAGCCTCACATACATTGTTCTAAATATAAAATATTCTCAACAGGACGTATGAATTGCTTTTACAGTAATGGGAAAAAAATTGTTTGATGTGAACCTCATTTCTTGCTTTCTTCTCTTTCTGAACAAGGCCTCACATTTATAATGGAGCAGAATTACTATCAAAGAAAAGAACGGAACTAACTTGGCTCGGTTATATGCAAACCAAAACCTTGGATTTATCAGCTTTCTGCTAAAAACACTTTTTAAGCATATCTTTAAGGTCATGTTCAAAAATAGAAACATGAAATTTGCTACAATATAGTGCAGATACCACAAACTGAACTGTTTAATAGGAGAAGGCTGTGTATATGTGGGTTTAGGGATGAAGAGATTAAAAGTTAGAGTTATACAAGGAGAAATATAATTTCAACAAACCACATTTGTATTATGAATAAAGAAAGCAACTTCATTGGTTTTAAACTAAATTCTGTCAAATATGTATCTCCCCAGATATCTAGAGACAGAATCACAGGATTGAACTGGATGCGACCTTAGACAAAATGGATTTCCTCATTTTAAAAATGAGGAGAATTAAAGCTGAGAGAGGTTAAATGGCTTTCTCACAGTAACACGGTCAAATAATGGCTGAGCTTAAGTTTGAAGTTAGGCCTCCTAATAGTCACTCCAATGCTCTTTTTGCTATATCACACTATCTCCTTACATGTGTTTTCCTGTACCTATAACCAAGTTTTTACTCACTGTAAAGAATGGCTACATAGTAAGCTATTAACAGTTTTTGATACCTTAAATGCAAATAAATAGTGCAACTAGAATGGATCACTTAGCATTGATTAAAAAAAAACTTTTCCTACTAGTCATAATCCTTTGACCTCATTTGGAAATCTACATGCCACTGTCACAAATCTTTTACCACATTCTGAAAGCAAACGTGGCATTCTGCTCTCTAAAAGAAATTATAAAATATAATTCTAGAACACTTAAATGGGACTAATGTGGCCATTGGTTTTCTTTGGACATTTATTACCTTCCTTATTTATACTTAAGATGAAAAACATACTAAGGATGGAACAGATAAGATTTTAATAGTACTCAACCACTATGGAACAAACAGAGAAAGGCATATAATCACTTAGCTATATTGCCTTGCTTTAGTCGATGCCACTTATAACAATCTATAATACAAATATTTCAGGACTATCCATCACAACAAGAATTAAATTATGTGAGATCTCAAGAGGTCTGGGATTTGCAACTTATCTTTATTAAAGATCTAGCAATTCTTTTTTATTTTTTTTTCTTTTTATTATACTTTAGGGTTTTAGGGTACATGTGCACAATGTGCAGGTTTGTTACATATGTATCCATGTGCCATGTTGATTTCCTGCACCCATTAACTCGTCATTTAGCATTAGGTGTATCTCCTAATGCTGTCCCTCCCCCCTCCCCCCACCCCATAACAGTCCCCGGAGTGTGATGTTCCCCTTCCTGTGTCCATGAGTTCTCATTGTTCAATTCCCACCTATGAGAGAGAACATGCGGTGTTTGGTTTTTTGTCCTTGCGATAGTTTACTGAGAATGATGTTTTCCAGTTTCATCCATGTCCCTACAAAGGACACGAACTCATCATTTTTTATGGCTGCATAGTATTCCATGGTGTATATGTGCCACATTTTCTTAATCCAGTCTATCGTTGTTGGACATTTGGGTTGGTTCCAACTCTTTGCTATTGTGAATAGTGCCACAATAAACATACGTGTGCATGTGTCTTTATAGCAGCATGATTTATAGTCCTTTGGGTATATGGATTAAAGACTTATATGTTAGACCTAAAACCATAAAAACCCTAGAAGAAAACCTAGGCAATACCATTCAGGACATAGGCGTGGGCAAGGACTTCATGTCTAAAACACCAAAAGCAATGGCAACAAAAGCCAAAATCGACAAATGGGATCTCATTAAACTAAAGAGCTTCTGCACAGCAAAAGAAACTATCATCAGAATGAACAGGCAACCTACAGAATGGGAGAAAATTTTTGCAACCTACTCATCTGACAAAGGGCTAATATCCAGAATCTACAATGAACTCAAACAAATTTACAAGAAAAAAACAAACAACCCCATCAAAAAGTGGGCAGAGGACATGAACAGACACTTCTCAAAAGAAGACATTTATGCAGCCAGAAAACACATGAAGAAATGCTCATCATCACTGGCCATCAGAGAAATGCAAATCAAAACCACAGTGAGATACCATCTCACACCAGTTAGAATGGCCATCATTAAAAAATCAGGAAACAACAGGTGCTGGAGAGGATGTGGAGAAATAGGAACACTTTTACACTGTTGGTGGGACTGTAAACTAGTTCAACCATTGTGGAAGTCAGTGTGGCGATTCCTCAGGGATCTCGAACTAGAAATACCATTTGACCCAGCCATCCCATTACTGGGTATATATCTAGCAATTCTTTAACAGGGCTTTCAATCACACCCCTAAATGGACTGACAATAGGAAAGTCATTTGGTTTATTATATTTTTCTTATTAAAAAGTTAAAACCAAATAGTTTTAAACCCAGTTTCCTCAGAGGCATACCTTCTGCATCCTATTGGAAAGGAGAAAATTGGAAAGGAGAGAAAATGATTCTCTAATTCTATGGTTAAACTAATTTTAGGTTTTGGGTGTCCTTCACACTGAGAAGGTAGACACACCTCTTCCACCACTTCAACCATTACTCTACATGAATTAACTCATTCAACGTTACAGTAACCATGTTAGAGATGAGTAAATGGACAACCACAGAGATTAAGTGGCCTCAAGGTCACTCAGCTAATATGTTAGATTCCAAAACCTGTGTACTGTAATAATAATAATAATAATAATAATAATAACAACAAGAGCTAGAATTTGCAGAGTGCTTATCATTTGGCATGTTCGCTCCCAAGCACTTCCCATTTATTTTGACTCATTCATCCTAATAATAAACTGATATTGTAGAGAATTTTATTATCCCATTTATTTTTTTTTTTCAGATGAAAGACTGAGGCTCAGAAAGGTTAAGTAATTTGCTCCAGGTCCCACAGCTAGTAAGTGTGGCCTTGAGCACACTTACATTCCCTGTATTTATTATGCAAACCTACGAAAAACTTCCACATGTGAGTTTGTGACAGGATGCTCTTTCTTTAAATGTCTTTTGGACACATCTTACTATTGACTCTTGTTTAAATTAGGATTCTAAAGGGAAAGATGTTTTTAAGAATCCAAGCGATAAGAGTACAAAGGAACTGCATGGCGGCAATTCGCATCTTCCATCATGATTCAGCATTATTTTCTGTTTATTGTAAGAATACTGCTACACAGAGTTTGGATGTTCCCTCTAAATCTCGTGTTGAAATTTGATCCCCAATGTTGGAGGTGAGGCCTAGTGGAAGGTGTCTGGGTTGTAGGAGTGAATCCCTCATGAATGGCTTGGTGCCATTCTCACGGTAGTGAGCGAGGTTTTGCTCTAGCAGTTTTCATGAGAACTGGCACCTCCCCTCCCTCTTTTTCTCCTCCTCTCTTGCCATATGATCTTTGTACACCAGCTCCCCTTTGCCTTCTGCCATGAGTGGAAGCAGCCTGAAGCCGTCGCCAGAAGCAGATGCTTCTTGTACAGCCTGCAGAACTGAGCCAAATAAACACCTTTTCTTTATGAATTACCCAGCCCCAAGTATTGTTTTCTAGCAACACTAAACAGACTAAGACATATACTAAGTCTTAGTTGCTTCCAAAATTAATATTAATAATTTGAAAACGTTTAGATGGGAATTATAAACTAATATAAAATATCCTATCCTCACAAATATTACCATGAACATTAAATGAAAAAAATACTTTCATTGTTCTTTACAAATTTTATCTGTATATTATTTTACTGTAACGAAGGACAACAATGTTTACAATGTGCTTACCTGCAGAAGCTTCCATCTGCTGTTCAGGTCTTCCAGAGTGCTGAGGTTATACGGTGAGAGCTGAATGCCCAAAGTGGTAAGCTGGCGAGCAAGGTCATTGACGTGGCTCACGTTCTCTTTCAGAGGTGCAATTTCTCCTCGAAGTGCCTGTGTGCAATAGTCAAAAGCAAATTGGAAGATGAGAATATTTAAAACAAGAAGAATTGATACCTGGGCTTATTCTCTTTGGGGTGCAGTGTCAGTAATGTTTGCTCTATGCTATGGTTTGAATGTTTGTGTCCCCCCTCAAATTCCTATGTTGAAATCCTAAAAAATAAAAAGAAAACGAAATCCCAACACCTAAGGCAATGGTATTAGGAGATGGGGCCTTTAGGGAGGTGATTTTTGGGATTAGCGCCCTTACAAAAGAGACCTCAGAGAGCTAGCTAGCTCCTTTCAGCATGTGAGGGTGCAGTGAGAAGGTGCTTTCTACGACGAATGGGCCTTCCCCAGACACTACATCTGCTGGTATTTTGATCTTGGACTTCTCAACCTCCAGAACAGTGAGAAATAAGTTTTTGTTGTTTCACAAGCTATCCAATTTATGGCATTTCTATTATAGCAGCTGGAACAGACTAAGACAGTCTATTGTGGTAGTATTATAACAGTGGATATTTGTTAATGGAGGATAATGATAACCACTATTTGTCGAGCACTTCCTAGGTGCCTAATGCCATGAGGAGCTCTATTCATACATAAACTGATTTTATTTCTACCCAACAATCCTATGAGGCCAGTAGTCGGAGAATTCTAATTTTATACATGAGAAAACAAACTTGCAGAGGTTTGTTTTCAAAACAAACAAACCTTGCCAAGCTCTCATGGGTAAAAACTGAGGAACCTGGGATACATATACGCAGGTTTGCCTGCCTCTAGAATATATATTCTTAACTATTATGTTATATGCTTCCCCTAAGAAATTCTGGATTGGCAAAGTAACAAGAAAAATATATTGCTGCTGGATTCTAAATTCTACTCACGTCACGACCAGAAACGGATCCTTATTTTTTACAATAGAAAGACACATTCAATCATAAAATATTGCATGCATACTTTGCACCAACCACATCGTAACAGTTTCATTTAGGGAGTAGGGTATTTTGTCAAGTCCTCAGAATGACTTCCTGATCTCCTGGTATTTTAGTCCTTGTAGCAATGACTTCAGAAGGCTCCCGTGGGGCTTCTCAGCTGTCTCTGAAGCACTAGAGCAGGAGTCTCTGATGCAATACATCATTGCAATCCGTTGAGCAGAAGAACCCTATGCAGATATGGGGAGGATATTACCATGCATCATATCTACCCTATCGAGATGGCATTTATGGATCTTTAACATGATGCATGATGTCCAAATGTTCCAATAAGCAATTTCTAAGGGACACATTCCCTCACTTAGGAGAACAGTTTGTGTAATGTAATGTCTGTGCACAAGGACAGCACCGCTCGACTATACGTGTTGTTTTGACTTGCTTGATCTGGGCAGGTGTTATTTCTCTGTCTGTTTCACTATGTTGATAAAACCATTGGTTACACTGACCTCATTTATAAGCCTTGCATTTCCTCCTACTCCAAATAAAAGGAGCCAGTATGAACATTCAAAATAAGAATGACATTATCCTCCCAAATCAACCTGAATACTTCATCACTAAACTGTGGTGCTGTATAGAGTATAAGACTGTTATGTAGTTCTTAGATAATACAAGACATTGTGATAATCGCTCTGTTGAACTTAAAGTTTTAAAAAGTGGTCATTAAAAACATTACATTAAGCAATCATGGGGTTTCTTTTGGAGGATAACGAAAATGTTCTGGTATTAAACAATGGTGATGGAGGCACAATCTTGTGAATATACTAAACACCATTGAATTGTACACTTTAAAAGAGTGAATTTTAAAGTATGTGAATTATATATTAATAAAAACAAACAAAAGAGAGCCCCTTCTGACCATACACATGCAAAAAAATCATATGTGATGTATTCATCTTTATTCAACTTCGTGTTAGTGGAATGTCATTGGAATCAGTGTGAAATTCAGAAAGTTTTATAGGGGTTGATAGTAAATACTATTCCATTTCCTTATGAATAAATACATGGATTAAAAGTATCAGAATAAGTGCCCATGGAGAAAGGTGGTTTAAATCCATATATATGAATACTTATCTCTAAAAGGAAATGATCCATAATAATTTTGTTTTGCATAATAGAAAGGTTAGAAAACAGATTTCTTAAATGTCAATAGGGGAAACGTGGACAAGGACAACGATTACAAAATGAAATCATTCTCTTCTGGATAATAACGTGCATTTCTAGTAGCCACAAATAAATATCATGTGAGGGGAAAATGTAAACAGGAACCTCTGCAGAGAGGACAAGACAGCAGGCAGCATCTTTCAGTGATACAGGTGAGTCCTTTGTGCTAATCATCTCTCTTTACAAGCAAGACTCTCAAGCCATTAAGTTGATTATCCTACCTCATTAAGTCATATCTAGATTTCAGTTCCCTTTAGGTGACACAATGTACATTTTCAAATGTCTCTTATTAGAATATTTTGATTTTCATTTTCTCCCCCAAATTCCTGAGCACACATATTAATCCTGCATCAATGTTTTGGAGGATGAAGGGGATTCAAAAATAAGTTTTGGTACTCATAATTAATTGCAATGCTCTCCCTTTTCCTCTTTTTTCTCCTTTTTAAAATTTACTTTTCTTCTTTAAACTTTACCATAAGATCTTGTGATTTCTTTTTTGCTTCTTTCAAGCAATGATAGTGGAAGTTCTCTTAACTAATCTCCACTTAAGACTCACCAAATTAGCCAAAGTCCTCATTCTCTTTGTGAAACAGCAGTGATGGGAACCTCTCACAGCCTCAATAAAATGTTCGAGGTGCCTGTCAGTATGTGCGGACCTTCTGACTTGTTACAACCGTCAGTTGTGTGTATGTTCTCAAACCTGTCTTTGCCAGTAACAATTGCGATTACGTAATTTAATAAAGATTTCCTAAATCATAAAAATATTAGTTTAAAAAGAAAAGAAAAAAGTTATTATTTCTATAAAAACCAGGCCAAATACTCTGGAGAGTTGCTTCAAAAAGAAAAAGAAAATAAATATTGTTGAAGTAGTTGTGAACAAGACAACTGCTAAAGATGAAGAAAACAACCCAGACCGGCCAGGGTGGCTCATGACTGTAATCCCAGCACTTTGGGAGGCCGAGGTGGGTGGATGGGTGGATCACTTGAGGTCAGCAGTTCGAGACCAGACTGGCCAACATGGTGAAACCCTGTCTCTACTAAAAATACAAAAATTAGTCAGGTGTGGTGGCACATGCCTGTAGTCCCAGCTACTCAGGAGGCTGAGGCACGAGAATCGCTTGAACCTGGGAGGTGGAGGTTGCAGTGAGCCAAGATGGCACCACTGCATTCACTCCAGCCTCGGTGACCCAGTGAGACTCTTGTCTCCAAAAAAAAGAAAAAATGCCAAATATTCAGTTTAATCTGAATTCCTAAATTTCTGTTAAAAAATTTGACAATGGAAGCTTTGACTGGTGCGAGGTCAGTTGATAAACAGATAACTGGGGGCAAAGGTTCACTTCGGGGAAGTCTCTAGATGGGGGTGAACAGACTAAAGGACTTCAGTCAGCTAGAAATCATCATGAGGGCACTCAACACATGAAGGTGGAAGAAAGGAGACAACAGATGGTAGGAAAGATAAAAAGGAAAAGGAGGCAGGAGAATGCTCATGTCAGTCTTCACTTTGGCATTTGATTTAGGTTTTGGTGGCAGCTTGCACCACCCAAGGATGGCTCACTGCTGTGGGCTCTCAGTGCCCAGAAGCACACATAACAAGAAGTATGGCCACCTAAACACAGAGTCACAAGACCTTCACCCTGTAAAGGGTGAACACAGGTACTTTGCTATTTAAATAGATGTGACATTGGTTTGGCTATATTTCACAGATTGGAGCTTTTAATATGACACAGATAAATTTGTGTTTAAATTATTAAACACTACACTTAAAATGTCAAAAAGCACAGTTAATGCTGAGCAATACGATGTGCTATTTAGATGATACCAGGATTGCATTAGGTTTTATTCTAGTTTGGAAGCAGTAAGTGAGAAAACATTGAAGAAAGCCATTATATTGTGGGTTTTCTTTGAATCACGTAAACATCTGGAATATGTTCTCCATGAAAGAGCAAACCAAGTCTAATTTTATTATGACTAGTTTCACACAGGCAGAATTTTCAGTTCATTAAATGTTGTCTGAGTATGGATACAAAAGTACTGATTTAGAATGATATGTAAGTCTGATATAATGTTTTTCTTCATATAAAATTAAATTGCCTGTCATATCTTTGCTTATCTTTATGTAGCTAAGGATTTGTTCAAATACACATTTAAAATTATAGTCATCTACTACTTTTCTAAGAAAAGAAAGGAATTGTCTATTAACACGGGAATCTTATTTTTGAGGGAGGAATTTTGACTTGACAGTTAAAAGAACATTCCTACTGCAAAGCACAGAAGGTCAGTTGGGAAGACTAGAAAGAGTAAATTGAGGGAATTCTGCTTGGAGGGATTTTATTTCCTCTGTGAAGTAGGAATCAACAGACCTGGCATAGTCTGCAGTGCCTGGCATAGCGTGCAGTGCCTGGTGTGCAATGAATAGTCACTGAATGAAAACATGAATTAAGGGTAAGTGGGAACATTTGAATTAATCGTAATAGAGACTGTGAGAGGGAGTTGACCTAAGAAATGTAATGAGGTTGGCAAACAGTGCTGAGGGCCCACTTGAGGATGAGGTTCAACATTTTTTAGCAGAACCAATCTGCCTGACTTTCTCATTTTCTCCAACAGTGTTGCATGTAAGCATGGAGAAAACAGTTGATCCAGGTTTGGGGTTTCATCAGATGACTGTGGCTCACACATTTAGGGATAAGGGAGTTTCAATATTAGCCAGGATGTAATTGAAAAAACATACTGTGGAATCTAAACTGGATTAGGAGGAAAGTAAAGCAAAATGAAGCTTGTAGATGGAGAGAAAGTCGAGGGGTCAGTTGTAGAAGTCCAGGATAATCCATAAAAGGCCACAGCAGGGGTAGCTGCACAAACAAGCGACAGAGAGGGGAGACTCTGGGATGCTCGAATTAGCTCTACTGGATTTGCCACTTATGAGTTTATTTATAAATGGTGATATATATATATCTGGCTATATATATATATATATCTGGCTATATATATATGGCAATATATATATATGGCTATATATATATATGGCAATATATATATCTGGCTATATATATACATCTGGCTATATATATATATATGGCAATATATATATCTGGCTATATATATAAATATATATAGTGCTACCCAGTGTTTGAAAAACTTCCCTTCTGAGGGATATTAAATATTCCTCCCAAAATCTTAACCTGCTAACTCACAGAGGTCCTATCTCACTTACTAGGAATTCAAAATTACTAGGTTCCAACAATGAAGTGTTATTCTTGGGCTACATACACTGTGCAGAGAAATTTATGTTACAAATATTACTTAAGTAGGGACTAATGGCATTGCTGTCTACGATGAATCCTTGTCAAACAAACGTTTGTTAACCAAGACTCTTGAAAAATAGCCTAAAAAGAGGAGGTGCTAGGAAAGAAAAGTCCCAGCATTCTTCATGCTGAGCTAGTCATGAGAAGCCAAGGATGAGCAATTAGAAATCATGTCATATAAATACTTGTGTTTAGTACTTATCCCGGGGCTCTTCCATGTGGTTCAGGGAAGCCCTCACAGAATGCAGTTACCCGGGAATTGGCAGCAAGTACAGCCCAGCTATGTTTTGCAGCTTCTGCATTTCTCAGCAGATATATCATCCTCATGGGGCCAAGAGAGTCAAGGACTGTATATCTTGCTTTCTCCAGAGGATCAGAGGCCTACTGGAATCTCTCAAATACCTGGGCGGGATGAGCTGCCCAAATGCCGTTGAAACAATTAAAAAGAAACACAAGTTGACGTGTGAGCAAGCCCTTCATGAAAGGTATCAGGCTCAGAGACTTCCATCGTTATCTGTAATTTTTGACTTTTCATTCTGGTTGGTTCCCTGACTGTTCTGGTGCCCAGAATGTAGGTACAGCTTTTCTTTCGGATACCTACTGCCTTCAGCCAGGTTTTAGAGAAGCAGAATCTGAGTGCTCTTAAGAAAAAGGGAGTGAGAGAAGCAGGAAGACAGGGCAAGAAAGTTAAGTTGGGATGTGGTATGGGCTGGAGACCACCATCAATCTGGCCCCATGGGAATTCCCAGATCACAAATTGTACAACAGCAGGTGCCGTGATGAGACAAAGGGGTTGTCCCTTTGTACCCCTAGTGGTTTTAAGAGAGAAGGTGTGGTGGAACGTGCCAGTCAAGGTGGCTTCATTTTGGCTGAGGGAGGTTCTCTGGAAAGGGGAGAAACCATGAGGCTTTAGCAGCTAATACTCAGAGTCACTGAGGAATGGGTGCACCAACCCAGTGAACGAATCTGGCTGGGGCACCAACAGCATCCACTACTTAGATTAACTTCATCTGCTTTCCCAATAGCCTTTACCCTTGAACTTCAGTTGTCAAGCACTTATATTTTGGTGTTTTTTTTTTTCAGGACACTTTTCTTTTCTTCCTTCCTTCCTTCTTTTCTTTCATTCCTTTTTTTAAACAGGAGACTTCTTTCTTTCTTCCTTTCTTTTTTTCAGGAGACTTCTTTCTCTTTTTTCCTTCCTTCCTTCCTTTCCTTTTTTTTTTTTTTCAAAGGTGGAGTTTCACTCTTGCTGCCCAGGCTGGAGTGCAACGGCACAAGCTTGGCTCACTGCAACTTCTACCTCCTGGGTTCAAGCAATTCTCCTGCCTCAGCCTCCTGAGTAGCTGGGATTACAAGTGCCCGCCACCATGCCTGGCTAATTTTGTATTTTTAGAAGAGATGGGGTTTCACCATGTTGGCCAGGCTGGTCTTGAACTCTTGACCTCAGGTGATCCACCCGTCTCGGCCTCCCAAAGTGCTGGGATTACACGCCTGAGCCACCGCGCCGAGCCTGCAGGAGACTTCTTAAGTGAATTCTCATTACTAACACTATGGGGCTATTTCACAGCTCTCCAACAAAACTGGGATTGTCACCCTTTCTCGAAAGTTGAGTCCCTCGTTTCTGCCAAATTCTGAGGGACTGCGTGGAGCTATGACAAAGGGGATACTTTGCAGACTGAGCGAATACAACCCTCTGCCTTTAGTATCACTTATGCTTCTGGTAGAGACATTCTTGACAATAAATTATGCCATTGAAACATGTGTTTAAAAAAAAAAAAAAGAGATGTGATTGCATTTTTTTCCAGCAACAGTTTTTACTGTGATAGCCTGAAGGCAAAATATTATGCAGTTTCTTTTCATTGTCTCCTTGCATTCAGTTTTCAGGGCAATTCTTGTAAACTTTCATATTTGGGCATGATCACTTTTGACGAGCAAACTGAATAACAATATAAATAATAAAACAGACTCAGAACTAATGGCCTAGATTTAGCATAATCAGAAACACTTAAGAAAGGTTAAAGTAAAAAAAAAGATCTTGGGAAAACAATATCAAGTTTGTAGGCATGAAGAAATTTAGGGCTTTTATTTCCCAAGCGATTCTCAGTAATTATATTTTAACTATGGTTTCTTCTCAGACTCAACACACTTCCAAATTTGTGGCATTAAAAAAATAGCAATTAACTGCTCTGTGTTTTCCATAAAGAATCCACATCTTTTTATAAAAAACAATCTCAGCCAGGTGCGGTGGCTCACGCCTGTAATCCTAGCACTTTGGGAGGCTGAGGTGGGTGGATCACCTGAGGTCAGGAGTTACAGACGAGCCTGGCCAACACAGTGAAACCCTGTCTCTACTAAAAACAGAAAAATTAGCTGGGCATGGTGGCGCACACCTGTAATCCCAGCTACTTTAGAGGCTGAGGCAGGAGAATCGCTTGAACCCGGGAGGTGGAGATTGCAGTGAGCCGAGATTGCAACATTGCACTCCAGCCTGGGCAACAAGAGCAAACCTCTGTCTCAAAAACAAAACAAAAACAAAAACAAAAACTCTAGATTCTCTTCGCAATATTGAAAAAGGATATATACCCAAACATAAAAGGGTAACTTTTTCTTTTTAACATTTTCTCTTTGCATTGATCATAATTCTTCATCTTTTAGGACATGGCTTTCTATGAAGCTTGTAACTCCAATGTTCTTAAAATAAAAGCCAAATTATATCTTGGCCATATTAAGAGTGTCCATCTTCTTTCTTTCTGTGTGCTTATATTTCCTTCATGTATAAAATTTGGAAATGAGGAAGAGGGAAGCATTGACCACAAAGGAAAAGTTTTTATTTTTAAGAACAAGTTGAACATAGCAGCAGCAATTGATATTTTGCAAACCATACACCCGGTAAGGGGTTAGTATTCAAAATACACAAGGAACTCCTACAACTCAATAGCAAGAAAACAAATCACCTGACTAAAAAATGAGCAAGTAACCTGAATAGACATTTCTCTAAAGAAGATATAGAAATGAGTATTCAGGAGGGTGGAGCCAAGATGGCCGAATAGGAACAGCTCCAGTCTACAGCTCCCAGCCTGAGTGACACAGAAGACGGGTGATTTCTGCATTTCTGTTTGAGGTACCGGTTTCATCTCACTAGGGAGTGCCAAATAGTGGGTGCAGGACAGTCGGTGAAGCGCACTGTGCGCGAGCCGAAGCAGGGCGAGGCATTGCCTCACTCGGGAAGCGCAAGGGGTCAGGGAGTTCCCTTTCCTAGTCAAAGAAAGGGGTAACAGATGGCACCTGGAAAATCAGGTCAGTCCCACCCTAATACTGCGCTTTTCCAACGGGGCTGGAAAACGGCACACTAGGAGCTTGTGTCCCGCACCTGGTTCGGAGGGTCCTATGTCCACGGAGTCTCGCTGATTGCTAGCACAGCAGTCTGAGATCAAACTGCAAGGCGGCACCCAGGCTGGGGGGAGGGGTGCCCGCCATTGCCCAGGCTTGCTCAGGTAAATAAAGCAGCCAGGAACCTCGAACTGGGTGGAGCCCACCACAGCTCAAGGAGGCCTGCCTGCCTCTGTAGGCTCCACCTCTGGGGGCAGGGCACAGACAAACAAAAATTCAGCAGGAACCTCTGCAGACTTAAATGTCCCTGTCTGACTGACAGCTTTGAAGAGAGTAGTGGTTCTCCCAGCACACAGCTGGAGATCTGAGAACGGACAGACTGCCTCCTAAAGTGGGTCCCTCACCCCCGAGCAGCCTAACTGGGAGGCACCCCCCAGTAGGGACAGACTGACACCTCACTCGGCCGGGTACTCCTCTGAGACAAAACTTCCAGAGGAACTATCGGACAGCTGAATTTGTGGTCTCACGAAAATCCGCTGTTCTGCAGCCACCGCTGCTGACACCCAGCCAAACAGGGTCTGGAGTGGACTTCTAGTAAACTCCAACAGACCTGCAGCTGAGGGTCCTGTCTGGCAGAAGGAAAACTAACAAACAGAAAGGACATCCACACCAAAAACCCATCTGTACATCACCATTATCAAAGACCAAAAGTAGATAAAACCACAAAGATGGGGAAAAAACAGAGCAGAAAAACTGGAAACTCTAAAAAGCAGAGCACCTCTCCTCCTCCAAAGGAACGCAGTTCCTCACCAGCAATGGAAAAAAGCTGGACGGAGGATGACTTTGAAGAGTTGAGAGAAGAAGGCTTCAGATGATCAAACTACTCCGAGCTATGGGAGGAAATGCAAAACAATAGCAAAGAAGTTAAAAACTTTGAAAAAAAATTAGACGAATGGATAACTAGAATAACCAATGGAGAGAAGGGCTTAAAGGAGCTGACGGAGCTGAAAGCCAAGTTTCGAGAACTACGCGAAGATTGCAGAAGCCTCGGTAGCAGACGCTATCAACTGGAAGAAAGGGTATCGCTGATGGAAGATGAAATGAATGAAATGAAGCGAGAAGGGAAGTTTACAGAAAAAAGAATAAAAAGAAATGAACAAAGCCTCCAAGAAATTTAGGACTATGTGAAAAGACCAAATGTACTTCTGACTGGTGTACCTGAAAATGACAGGGAGAATGGAACCAAGTTGGAAAACACTCTGCAAGATATTATCCAGGAGAACTTCCCCAATCTAGCAAGGCAGGCCAACATTCAGATTCAGGAAATACAGAGAATGCCACAAAGATACTCCTCGAGAAGAGCAACTCCAAGACACATAATTGTCAGATTCACCAAAGTTGAAATGAAGGAAAAAATGTTAAGGGTGGCCAGAGAGAAAGGTCGGGTTACCCACAAAGGGAAGCCCATCAGACTAACAGCTGATCTCTCGGCAGAAACTCTACAAGCCAGAAGAGAGTGGGGGCCGATATTCAACATTCTTAAAGAAAAGAATTTTCAACCCGGAATTTCATATCCAGCCAAACTAAGCTTCATAAGTGAAGGAGAAATAAAATACTTTACAGACAAGCAAACGCTGAGTGATTTTGTCACCACCAGGCCTGCCCTAAAAGAGCTCCTGAAGGAAGCACTAAACATGGAAAGGAACAACCGGTACCAGCCCCTGCAAAAACATGCCAAATTGTAAAGACCATCGAGGCTAGGAAGAAACTGCATCAACTAACGAGCAAAATAACCAACTAACATCATAATGACAGGATCAGATTCACACATAACAATATTAACGTTAAATGTAAATGGGCTAAATGCTCCAATTAAAAGACACAGGCTGGCAAACTGGATAAGGAGTCAGGACACATCAGTGTGCTGTATTCAGGAAACCCATCTCACGTGCAGAGACACACATAGACTCAAAATAAAGGGATGGAGGAAGATCTATCAAGCAAATGGAAAACAAAAAAAGGCAGGGGTTGCAATCCTAGTCTCTGATAAAATAGACTTTAAACCAACAAAGATCAAAAGAGACAAAGAAGGCCATTACATAATGGTAAAGGGATCAATTCAACAAGAAGTGCTAACTATCCTAAATATATATGCACCCACCACAGGAGCACCCAGATTCATAAAGCAAGTCCTGAGTGACCTACAAAGGGACTTAAACTCCCACACAATAATAATGGGAGATTTTAACACCCCACTGTCAACATTAGACAGATCAATGAGACAGAAAGTTAACAAGGATACCCAGGAATTGAATTCAGCTCTGCACAAAGTGGACCTAATAGACATCTACAGAACTCTCCACCCCAAGTCAACAGAATATACATTTTTTTCAGCACCACACCACACCTATTCCAAAATTGACCACATAGTCGAAGTAAAGCTCTCCTCAGCAAATGTAAAAGAACAGAAATTATAACAAACTGTCTCTCAGACCACAGCGCAATCAAACTAGAACTCAGGATTAAGAAACTCACTCAAAACCGCTCAACTACATGGAAACTGAACAACCTGCTCCTGAATGACTATTGGGTACATAATGAAATGAAGGCAGAAATAAAGATGTTCTTTGAAACCAACGAGAACAAAGACACAACATACCAGAATCTCTGGGACACATTCAAAGCAGTGTGTAGAGGGAAATTTATGGCACCAAATGCCCACAAGAGAAAGCAGGAAAGATCCAAAATTGACACCCTAACATCACAATTAAAAGAACTAGAAAAGAGCAAACACATTCAAAAGCTAGCAGAAGGCTAGAAATAACTAAAATCAGAGCAGAACTGAAGTAAATAGAGACACAAAAAACCCTTCAAAAAATTAATGAATTCAGGAGCTGGTTTTTTGAAAAGATCAACAAAATTGATAGACTGCTAGCAAGACTAATAAAGAAGAAAAGAGACAAGAATCAAATAGATGCAATAAAAAATGAAAAAGGGGATATCACCACCGATCCCACAGAAATACAATCTGCCATCAGAGAATACTACAAACACCTCTATGCAAATAAACTAGAAAATCTAGAAGAAATGGATAAATTCCTCGACAAATACACCCTCCCAAGACTAAACCAGGAAGAAGTTGAATCTCTGAATACACCAATAACAGGTTCTGAAATTGTGGCAATATTCAATAGCTTACCAACCAAAAAGAGTCCAGGAGCTGATGGATTCACAGCCAAATTCTACCAGAGGTACAAGGAGGAACTGGTACCATTCCTTCTGAAACTATTCCAATCAATAGAAAAAGAGGGAATCCTCCCTAACACATTTTATGAAGCCAGCATCGTCCTGATACCAAAGCCTGGCAGAGACATAACCAAAAAAGAGAATTTCAGACCAATATCCTTGATGAACATTGATGCAAAAATCCTCAATAAAATACTGGCAAACCGAATCCAGCAGCACATCAAAAAGCTTATCCACCATGATCAAGTGGGCTTCATCCCTGGGATGCAAGGCTGGTTCAACATACGAAAATCAATAAATGTAATCCAGCATATAAACAGAACCAAAGACAAAAACCACATGATTATCTCAATAGATGCAGAAAAGGCCTTTGACAAAATTCAACAACCCTTCATGCTAAAAACTCTCAATAAATTAGGTATTGATGGGACGTATCTCAAAATAATAAGAGCTATCTATGACAAACCCACAGCCAATATCATACTGAATGGACAAAAACTGGAAGCATTCCCTTTGAAAACTGGCACAAGACAGGGATGCCCTCTCTCACCACTCCTATTCAACATAGTGTTGGAAGTTCTGGAGAGAGCAATCAGGCAGGAGAAGGAAATAAAGGGTATTCAATTAGGAAAAGAGGAAGTCAAATTGTCCCTGTTTGCAGATGACATGATTGTATATTTAGAAAACCCCATCATCTCAGCCCAAAATCTCCTTAAGCTGATTAGCAACTTCAGCAAAGTCTCAGGATACAAAATCAATGTACAAAAATCACAAGCATTCTTGTACACCAATCACAGACAAACAGAGAGCCAAATCATGAGTGAACTCCCATTCACAATTGCTTCAAAGAGAATAAAATACCTAGGAATCCAACTTACAAGGGATGTGAAGGACCTCTTCAAGGAGAACTACAAACCACTGCTCAATGAAATAAAAGAGGATACAAACAAATGGAAGAACATTCCATGCTCATGGGTTGGAAGAATCAATATCGTGAAAATGGCCATACTGCCCAAGGTAATTTATAGATTCAATGCCATCCTCATCAAGCTACCAATGACTTTCTTCACAGAATTGGAAAAAACTACTTTCAAGTTCATATGGAACCAAAAAAGAGCCCGCATCGCCAAGTCAATCCTAAGCCAAAAGAACAAAGCTGGAGGCATCACGCTACCTGACTTCAAACTATACTACAAGGCTACAGTAACCAAAACAGCATGGTACTGGTACCACAACAGAGATATAGATCAATGGAACAGAACAGAGCCCTCAGAAATGATGCCGCATATCTACAACTATCCGATCTTTGACAAACCTGACAAAAACAAGAAATGGGGAAAGGATTCCCTATTTAATAAATGGTGCTGGGAAAACTGGCTAGCCATATGTAGAAAGCTGAAACTGGATCCCTTCCTTACACCTTATACAAAAATTAATTCAAGATGGATTAAAGACTTACATGTTAGACCTAAGACCATTAAAATCCTACAAGAAAATCTAGGCAATACCATTCAGGACATAGGCGTGGGCAAGGACTTCATGTCTAAAACACCAAAAGCAATGACAACAAAAGCCAAAATTGACAAATGGGATCTAATTAAACTAAAGAGCTTCTGCACAGCAAAAGAAACTACCATCAGAGTGAACAGGCAACCTACAGAATGGGAGAAAATTTTCACAACCTACTCATCTGACAAAGGGCTAATATCTAGAATCTACAATGAACTCAGACAAATTTACAAGAAAAAAACAAACAACCCCATCAAAAAGTGGGCGAAGGACATGAACAGACACTTCTCAAAAGAAAACATTTATGCAGCCAAAACACACATGAAAAAATGCTCATCATCACTGGCCATCAGAGAAATGCAAATCAAAACCACAGTGAGATACCATCTCACACCAGTTAGAATGGCCATCATTAAAAAGTCAGGAAACAACAGGTGCTGGAGAGGATGTGGAGAAATAGGAACACTTTTACACTGTTGGTGGGACTGTAAACTAGTTCAACCATTGTGGAAGTCAGTGTGGCGATTCCTCAGGGATCTAGAACTAGAAATACCATTTGACCCAGCCATCCCATTACTGGGTATATACCCAAAGGACTATAAATCATGCTGCTATAAAGACACACACACACGTATGTTTATTGCGGCACTATTCACAATAGCAAAGACTTGGAACCAACCCAAATGTCCAACAACGATAGACTGGATTAAGAAAATGTGGCACATATACACCATGGAATACTATGCAGCCATAAAAAATGATGAGTTCATGCCCTTTGTAGGGACATGGATGAAACTGGAAAACATCATTCTCAGTAAACTATCCCAAGGACAAAAAACCAAACACCGCACATTCTCACTCGTAGGTGGGAATTGAACAATGAGAACTCATGGACACAGGAAGGGGAACATCACACTCGGGGGACTGTTGTGGGGTGCAGGGGAGAGGGACAGCATTAGGAGATATACCTAATGCTAAATGACGAGTTAATGGGTGCAGCAAAACAACATGGCACCTGGATACATATGTAACAAACCTGCACATTGTGCACATGTACCCCCTAAAACCTAAAGTATAATAATAAATAAATAAAAAAAAAAGAACTGAGTATTCAGATTTATAGACAGGAAATAGAATGGTGGTTTCCAGGTGCTGGGGGCAGGAAGCAATGGGGAATTATTGTTGTTTTTTCTTTTTTGTTCCTTTTGGGGTGGAGTCTCGCTCTGTTGCCCAGGCTGGAGTGCAGTGGCATGATCTCGATCTCAGCTCACTGCAACCTCCGCCTCCCGGGTTCAAGCAATTCTCCCGCCTCAGCCTCCCAAGTAGCTGGGATTACAGGTGTGCGCCACCACACCTGGCTAATTTTTGTATTTTTAGTAGAGATGGGGTTTCACCATGTTGGCCAGGCTGGTCTCGAACTCCTGACCTCAGGTGATCTGCCTGCCTTGGCTTCCCAAAATGTTGGGATTACAGGTGTGAGCCACCACGCCTGGTGGGGATTATTGTTGAACAGACATAGAGTTTCAGTTTTGCAAGATGAGAAGAGTTCTGGAGATGGATGGTGGTGATGGCAGCAGAAGAACGTAAATGTACGTAATGCCATGGAAGTATACATTTAAATAGAGTCAAGATAGTAAACTTCATGTAATTTGTATTTTACCACTATTAAAAAAAATCAAAAATAAGTACAATTTGTAAAAGAAGAAACTTGAACAAATTTTATTAATTTCCTTGGGAAAACGTTTCTATAATCCTAACTCCGACTGCCAGTTATCTCCCCTTTATAGACAAAAAGCAAGCAAAAAAAAGAAAAAATACCCACAAAATACTTCAAGCTTTCCAATGACACAATTAAAACAAATAAAAAGATAGTTCACGAGTGTTTCACGGAGGCTAAATACAAAATACACACAATTAACACAAAAAGGTTTTTAATGAGCACAAATAAGTCATTTAAGCAGGCCATGCTTTAGGTTGCTAACGAAACAGAAAAAATACGAATATTTTCTGTCTGAAAAATTTTAACTATATGTGACAAAATGAAGCAAAATGGCAGTTAATGAAACCTATTAACTTCCTTAAAAGTAAGTAATAATCCATAAACCATTAAAATATCAACCATGAGGATGTTTATCTTCAAATTCAGAAGTTATTTTAGACAGATGAAGTTTTACTTTTTTTTGAGATGGAGTTTTGCTCTTGTTGCCCAGTCTGGAGTGCAATGGTGCAATCTTGGCTCACTGCAACCTCCGCCTCCTGGGTTCAAGCGATTCTCCTGCTTGAACCTCCCAAGTAGCTGGGATTACAGGCGCACGCCACCACCATGCCTGGCTAATTTTTCTGTTTTTACTAGAGACTGGGTTTCACCATGTTGGCCAGGCTGGTCTTGAACTCCTGACCTCAGATGATCCACCTGCCACGGCCTCCCAAAATGCTGGGATTACAGGCGTGAGCCACTGCGCCTGAAGTTTTACATTTAACAAGTTTTCGGGCTTGCAATCATTTCTGGGTCTGAGCCACATATGTTAACCACCATTGTCCCTGAATGGGCCCTCTCCCTCCCCTAAATAGCTCAAAACATCAGTCTAAGGCAGTGATTCTCACACAATAGTGTGCATCTCATTGTCATGTGGAAGACTTGTTAACACAGAGATTGCTGAGTCCCACTTAGTGCTTTTGATTCAGTGGGTCTAAGGTGGGCCTGAGAATTTGGCATTTCTAACAAGAAGTTAGAAAATGCTGAGTTCCTAGAACTCAGCAAGCTTTTTATTTATTTATTTATTTATTTATTTTTATTTTATTTTTCAGACAGGGCCTCTTTCTGTTGCCCAGGCTGGAGTGCAGCAGTGCGATCATAGCTCACTGCAGCCTCAAACTCCTGGGCTCAAGCGATCCTCCCGCTTCAGCCTCCCAAGTTAGCCAGGACTACAAGCACACACCACTGGCATTGATATATATATTTTTTAAGTTAGTTTTTTTTTGTTGTTTTTTTTTTTTTTTTTTTTTTTGAGAGACGGGTTCTCTCTGTGTTTTCCAGGCTGGTCTCAAACTCCTGGGCTCAAGTGATCCTCCCACTTCGGCCTCCCAAAGTGTTGGGATTACAAGCATGAGCCACCACGCCTGGCCCAAGCTTACTCTTGACTTAGAACCTTCAGATACACTATTCCCTTTGCTTGGAGTTTTATATATCCACTTTATGCCTACCTGGCTCTTATTCATATACTTCTGATCTCAGTTAGATGTGACTATTAAAGATAGCCTATCCCCAGTTGGTTGCCCTATATAAAGTGTCTCCTTTTTCCTTGACTCTCAACACCCTATGTTCCTTCTTAACCCTGATCACAATTTGCAAGTACGTATATATTTGCCTATTCATTTATTCATTGTCTGTTCCTTCCCAAGACCAGAAAATTTATTAAGGCAATTCTACATTATTGTTTTTCAGCAGTATATGCCAAGCCCTAGTACATGATAATCCCTCAATACATTTTTATTAAAGAACAAGCAGTCAAGAGAATTAGGCACTTCTGTACTAATGACTAATACTTCAGACCAATAGCTATTCTCAGACTGCTTCATAAACACAGTTTCTTACAGAAACCTGACATCGAGTTCCTAAATAAGAGAAAGCTGCTCATTTTCCTTATTCCGTATCTGAATTATTTATATCTATCACTTGATTTATATTGGAGCACTTGCTAATTTCTGAAGCAACTCTCACTCTTTGGGCAAGAATATAACATTTCAGTTTTTGGTCTCTACCAGGGATTTTTAAAATAAAAATGGAGTGAGTGGGGAAAAAAAGAGGAAGTAGCCTATTCAAGGAAAATATATTCTGCTTGGTGGTGGTGGTACAAGTTAGTGCATCTTTTGGAGGGCATTTTAACAACACTGAATAAAAGCATTAAAAATATTTACATATGAAAAGACTAGAAGACTACAAACCAACTGAAATCCAGCCTGGGCTCTACTACCAAATTGGTTAGGCTTGGCATAGGACCGGGGATCTCTTCAAAAACACAGTGCCTTTTTCTTCTTTGCCCAAAGAGGCCCTTGCAGGGATGGGGATTATAGATGCTGGGGCTGAGATGACAGATAATCCCTCTCTCTCTCTCTCTCTCTCTCTCTCGATCCCTGCCTCCCTAATTTTTGGGCTTTTCCACTAAAGAAAAGTTACTTAAATAATGATATGAACTAAGAAGTCATCAACTATCAGACTGTAACAAAGTTCATTTACAAATATTTTCCACTTGTGTAGAAAGGGGATAGTAACATGCATACTTTAGGGCTGTTACAAAGATGGATGAGAAGTTTAGGCATATTTCTCCTTCTTTTAGTTCACATATAGTCACACAAGGTCCTATTCAGGCTAGTCCAGGGAGACTCTGCAAAGCAGTAGGTAATAAGTTCATCCATGAGAGAGTCACAGACTAAGATCCTTTGCCGGGTAGCTACCTTTTTGGAGCTGATTTCTCACATCACCCCAGGGGCAACCTCTATCATGTAGCCTTATAAAGGTCTCCTCGAACTAGACATTGGAAAGTAGGTACATGAAACTGATAAAGAGGAAGCATAGTGTGGGGAAGAAAGATATGTGTTCAGAACTTGAACAAAGGGTAAGAGGCAGGAAAGTTTAATGTGTGTCTGAGGAGAAGCAAATAGCCTTTAATAGCTTAAAATATGAAGTACAGGGCGGCTGTAAAAGATGAATCATGGGTGTTTTCTGGGATCAAGATTGTGGTGGGTCTTGAATGAGGTGGCCTTTACAATGTAGAATGAAGATGTCCGCAAAACGGGAATGGCATTTTTCTCGGCAACTCTTTGATTTAATTACTACTCACTTGAAAACACTTATTTTATATCCACTAGATACTGTGCCCATATGTGTGTGTGTGTGTGTGTGTGTGTATACAGTATATACCTATCATCCACTGGAAAAACGGAAGTCTCAACACACAATCATTAGCAGAGGTACACAATTTAATGGGTCATTGAAAAAACAATGCAATCCACATTATGAGAAGTTGAGTCATAGGGGTTTGGAAGGTGCAGAGAAAGATGCTGATGGAGGGGAAGAGAGACCTCCTGAGTAGATAAGGTGACTGAAATCATTCACAGAGGGGAACAATAGAAGAGGCACGTTCCTCTGGACATGAAATAGTCATCTGGAAAATCTCAAGTAGATCGGTATAACTTGTGGTCATTGCGGAAAGGAGAAGAGACACAGAGTGTTTGTATGCAGAGACAAGAAGTAACAATGGCCAGAAATCAGCTGGCGGCAAATGGAGCAAATTATTTGCAAAATAATTTTTAAGGGTCACGCATATCTAAAAGATAGCATTTTGCCCTATGCTTTTGCACAAATTCGTTTATTCATTTATTCCAAAAACTATTATTGAGTACCTATTATATGCCAGGGAATGTTCTAGGCACTGGAAATATAGCATAAGATAGACCAAGTCTCTGTAATCATGCAGCTTAAGGCTAACGGATATCATTTCATTTAAATGATGACTATTACTATATAGGCTTATAAAGAAGCAAATTCCAAGCCAAAATGTGTCATAGCTATAAAATACAATTTTTGACCAAGAAAATGCAGGACAAAGTATAATATTGCAGATAGCAGTCTCAAAGAGATTCTGTTTTCACTTATTAAAGCAAATTAAGCTACCTCTGCATGTCTGAATAATGATTAATAGAGGAATCTAGGATTGTGAGTTACCCGTGCAATATGCTGTACCTAGTTTGCTTTATATGGAGCACGTTTATTTAGTTTTGGTTCTAGGGGGAAGGCACTCACTACTGAAACAAAATGGATTTTTACTGATTTGATTTTTCATTCAATATATTATTAACTTAGAAATACTAAAGCAGAAATGAACCAAAGATTAATACAAATTTTTAAGAGCTGTGATAAAAATAATACACAGAAGAGGGCAAAAAGGATTGCAAAAATGTCCTTTAATATCCAATTTTACTTTCAGATTATTGTAGTTCCTAAATGTAATTAATGTTTTTAGTCTTTCTAAAATGGTTTTATTTCTTGCAAACAAAACAAAAAAGCAGGATATTCAGCTACTTAAAATCAAATGAAAGGAACAGAAAATGAATTTTCTTCATTAAAATCTATGCAACATCCTGTTTAAAAATTAGATTGCTAAATTTTTAAAATAATGGTTCATCTTCTTTTTATCATATTCTGAGGCTGAAAAGAAAGTCTTATGTATTCATTTCTGAGCAATGTGGGCCCTCTGGATATATTATTAGTTGTTATTTTTACCTCTGTGAATACATGAGGATGTGAAAGGTCTAGCTTCTTGAGTCAATAGTTTATTCAGTTTGTCATTTTTCTCACCATAAAATTGATATTTTCAAGATATTATTCTGATTTTTCTGATCACCTCTTAAGGTAATATCTAAATTCATATCCTGTAATAGTCTGTTATGACAACTGCTATCATGATAATGTCCAGTTAAGTACATGCAAATGATGAATAAATTACTACTTACACAAATGAGTCTAAGTGTCAAGCTGTCTAAACAATGTTCTCAGATGTGATTTCCAAAAAAAAAAAAAAAAAAGAAAAATCACTCATTGGCCAAATCTACCCTTTAGAAAAAGTGATTGATATTCAACTAACACATATATTTAATAGTAATAGACTTTTTTCTTTTTCAAAATAGGAGTATGATTTAGTGCCCTCAAAAATCTGTAGGGGTGATGCTGCATTGATTATCTAAAGGAGAATACAATTTCAGTACAAAAAAGAGTTCAAAACTCTTTTTAAAATAATCTTTTCACTAAGAATTCAGTAATTTTAGATTCAAAGTGGGTCAGATTTCACCAAGACCCCTCTTGCATACAACAATCAACCTCAAACCCTAGGCAGTTTTATAGCAGAAACGAATTTGCAAATGTCTTCCTTCAACCTTTATATATATAAAAAAAAAAAAACATTGAGATGGTTCCAAAGGTAATATTTTATTCACAGCATAAGCCAAAGGAGTAATTTATGCTCATTTGTTTAGCCTGTATTTCTCTTAACCTTATGCTTTATTGGATGCACAAAAGTCACCCTGATATTGGATAACCTTTGTGGAGATTCTAGTATATTGGGTTTGTGAAGGTCTAAAACAATGGACCATTCTCTCCCTTGCTTTAGCCCCATCCCTGCTAGAAATATGTGAAGACCAAAAGCCAACTGGCAAGCAGAAGGTGAGGCAGGTAAAACGCTGTTGCATATAGTCTACTTGCTTGGGGGCAGATAAGAAACTTAAATCACAGGTCAGTTAAATGGGTATTATTTAATAAGACCTAATAGGCTTTAGGTTCACAACAATGGATAGATCTCAAAACGGGTCACAATGTTTTAAGAGTAGGAAAAAAGTAAATAAAAGGAAACTCAGCAGTAGTTTATCACTGGTTCTAAAAAACACACCAATATATTGCGAAAGACCCTCATTCACTTTTGTTTCTACTTAATTCCTGTACCTTGGCATATATTGCCAATAAACTGACTTCACTCTGTTCACTAACTTGCTTATGTCGTGTTAAGATCATGATGATAGAATGTGAATATTTGATAGGGAAAAGTTCTAAATGAGTCATTTGAGTCTATAATGATGCATAATCCCGGAAAACCAAACTTCTAAAAATAAGTATGTTTTGAAACAGGACTGGCAGGTTCTTAACTTTATGAAGAAAAAACATCACCATACAAATCAATTCCTTAAAAGAAAACAGCAATCTGTCTTAGTGTTAGATCCTCCAGCCTCATTCTGGTTAAGAGAATTTGACGTTTCAGGGCTGAGCACAGTGTGGAAACTTAATAAATATTGAGGTTTACAAACAAAAAGCATAACAATGATATGTGGACCAATTTTCAACAACACTGAAAATCAATGTGCCCTTACTCTGCCTAATTCAGTTAACTCAGTTATTTAATGTACACTTGATTTGAGTGGGTTTGACCATAGCTATTTCCATTTTACATTGAACATTGATCAAATTGCTTCTAATGTAAAATTTCATTTTTTCTCATCCTTCTCCTCTCCCAGATTCCAGGATAACGGAAAAGTTTATGTTTCATGTTTCTTGTTTAATGTTAAAAGCAAATTTTAAGACATTTGTTTCCGTTAGTTTATCCCATAATTCTCATTTCATATACCACTCACCCTATACCATAACCATGAACTTTTTCACAGATATTTAATACATTGTTTTTTGCACCATTTTGGGAAAAATCCTCCTTCCTCAACCACTTCAGCTAAGACTCTTTTCTACTTTCTCCCAGTTGCTCCCACATCACCTCTATTTCATCTCTATTTCACCTCATCTCTATTTCTATACACAAAAATATACCCTCCCCCTGAACGCAGAGCCTCAAGGGGTGGACAAGGTAAGTTATAAAATGTAGGCACTTCTGGAGAAGCTATTAGCTATTCATATCTAGCAAGTAGATTTTACTTGAAAAGTGTTGACTGATCTCAACTATTTTTAATATCCTAGATTCAGAAACTCTATAAAGTACTATTTTATCATCAGTATGTTTGGTAGAAAAGTATAAGGAGAATTTTCAAATGTAAGTGTTTTTATTGGTAAATGCAAAAAATATTTACACAAAGTGAAAAGTTATGTGACTAAATATATATATAGTTGGAGACAAGGTATTGCTTTGTCACTCAGCCTGGAGTACAGTGGAGTGAACAGGGCACACTGCAGCCTCGACCTCCTGTGCTCAAACAGTCCTCCTGCCCCAGCCTTTCGAGTAGCTGGGACTACAGACACACGCCACCACACCTGGTTCATTTTTGTGTTTTTTGTCCAAACGAGGTTTTCACTATGTTGTCCAGGCTGGTCTTAAACTCCTGAGCTCATGCAACCCACCCACCTCAGCCTCCCAAAGTGCTGCGATAACAGGCGTGAGCCACCACGGCCGGCCATGACTAAATATTTTTAACGTTAAAGGTTAATACTGGGAAGGCAAGTTATGCTGTTGGTCATCTGAAGCAACCCCAAAATTGTACTAGTGTCATTAAAATACCAACAGGAAAAAATGAAATAAACAACTGTCAAAGTCTTCCACAAGTGAGATTTAGAAAAGAAGCCATTATTCATTTCAAGCTTCCTAAGCGAAACAATGCTCCCTGTGATGCTCCCCTATCTAAACTATGAATCAATCCGACAGGAGGCTGTGTGCCTGCATTCATTTTTCAACTAAATATTCTGGATATTGATAAATATAAAAGACATAATAAATGATATGTTTATTACTTGTAACTGAAGAAATGCTAACACTACACAAAATATGTCCTCAGGTACATACACAGTAGCTTTACTATGGAATGTTGGTTCTCAGAATGTATCTCCGAACCAGCAGCATCACGATCACCTGGGAACAAGTTGGGAATTCTTAGCCTTGCCCCAGACATTTTGAATCAGGAACTCTGGGGAAGAGGTTCACCAACCTGAGTTTCTACAAGCCCTCCAGGTGATTCTGATGTATGCTGAAGTGAGAACCACTGCCACTGAAAATTCTTGGCATTCTCAATGATGTCTGGATAACCCGAATGCCTTAGACATTTACAGATTCCATAACTAGAAAGCCAAACTCACTTATGAGGCCATTTTCTTACTAATAGTGATCACTTTCTTAGACTTTTTCATTCATTAACTCTTCTCTTCCATCACTAATTCTGATGAACAGCTATCAAGCTATTCATGGTAGGGTGGAGGGTAGGTGGATTTTCCATAAAGAAACAAAATTCTCATTATTTATAAAGAATTACTGTACATGCAAAAACAAAACAGCATTGAAAAAAGCCATGTTGAATATGAAGAGTGAGTGGATTACTAGGTTTACTTATTAGTTGCAGGGGACACTTTACCTAACCTGGGCATCCATCCTTCAGCTGCTGTGATGGTTGACTATTAATGTCTTATAGCTACCTGCCTTCTCCAGATGTGACCTCTGCTTATGGGAGCCCCCTAGCCCAGGAAGTAACCCATATCCCAGGAGCGGACCATGGCCAGTAGTGTGCTGCAGCAGAGCCCAAGAGCCAATTGTGTGCATCTTCTCCCAATTCCATATTCAGTGGCATTAGGTTGGTAGCTGGAGATCAGCAGTGGAGGGAGTATTTACACCATGAAGACTGGTTTTGATACACACCAGGATTCATCCCACCTCAGAGCTAGTAGACAAGTATTTGCCAGCACTTCAGTGACACAGACAATGACTGGTATAAAGGCACAACTCCGGCTGGGTGCTGTGGCTCATGCCTGTAATCCCAGCACTTTGGGAGGCTGAGGTGGGCGGATCACCTGAGGTCAGGAGTTCAAGACCAGCCTGACTAACACAGTGAAACCCCGTCTCTACCAAAAATACAAAAATTAGCCAGGCGTGGCGGTGAATGCCTGTCATCCCAGCTACTCAGGAGGCTGAGGCAGGAGAATCACTTGAACCTGGGAGGCGGAGGTTGCGGTGAGCTGAGATTGCACTCCAGCCTGGGCAACAAGAGTGAAACTCCATCTCAAAAAAATAAAATAAAATAAAAAGTACAACTCCACAGTGAGGGTTCTGCTCAAGGGCTTGCTCTCTCTCTGGATCAGACCCAATGTGAGGTTTCACCTGAAATGGCATACTTGCTGGGCTCTTTCTTCTCCTGTTTAACGTTTCCTTAACTCTAATACAGGCTTCTCCTGAGAGCAGACCCTCTATAAATCACAGGCACCTAGACCCCTGTTCTCAGGGTCTGCGTTCATGGAACCTGACTTCAAACGCCATTTAACTCATTAGTTAAGTGACTATGCACAAAAGCTTCAAATATACATGTTCAAAATTAAGAGCTGCTAGTCATGGAACTTTGGATCACAATAATCAGATGAAACTGCAAAAGATAAATTTGAAATAGCAAGGGTCTGCTCTTTTTGTCTGTGTACATAAAAGAAAGAAGTTGATGGAAAAAGAAAGCCTGCACAAACTGGGCAATCCTTCATACTGTGATTCTCAACTTACGCTTTCATGTCCATAGATGAATGTGCTGAAAGAGTCCTTACTTTAGAATTTGAAGAAAAAGCATCTTCATATAAAAACATGATGAATCCATTATGGAAAATATCATAAAATTGATGTGAGATTTAAAAAATAAAACAGGAACATCAAAGAAATTTCATGCTCACGGAGAAAGGAGATAGGTAAGTGGAAGCGGGAGATGTCAGGCTATGTCTTCTTGGCTGTTAAGATAACTGAAGTAAATAAGTTTGAGAATCACTGCTCTTGGAAGATGCTTTTAAAGAGAAAAATCTGCAGTAAGTGTAAATTATAACTAAAAACATTATTTTAACATGAAAAAATCTTATTATGAAAAAGTTCTTTCTTAGGCCCCATTAAAATGTGAGACTTACATTAGTATCACAGACACATCTGTTCCCATAATAGCCAGAAAACTGATTTACCAAGAACAATTATTCAATGCCATTGCTTAACTTAGTTAATTTCAGGTTGTATAAGGCATAATATTGGTGTCAATGCTAACTGTTAAATGTTGAAAATTGTAATTGTCAAGCATGACAGGAAGAAGCGAACTCCTTGGGTTATTTGATCTTAAAGCATTTCCTGTTTTACTTAACGGTGGAAGAGTAACAGAATTGTGAACTTTATTCTTGTCACAACTTTGGTAGATGTCAAAAAATAATTAAAAATATATATTGGCTGTGTGATTCCATTTTCTTAGGAAATATGGAATTTCAGTTAAATAAATAACTCACATTTTAGCACTGTTTCTAGTTAATGTGGTACATGCACACGTATGCACAAGCTAATACAAATTCTTGCTCCCTCAGCTTGGTGCTAAATAATAATATTCCCAGGAAAACTAAGATGCCATTTATATAACTCTCAATATAATTTTTATTTTTGAAATAAATTAAATGTTCACACTCTATAATGAGATCAGACTTCTCTGGGTATAGGTTTAACCATATCATAAATTAATGAATGAGTGCATTTGTATATCCTCTAATACTGAGAGTATATTACTTAAGTTTTTTGAATAATCTTTTATTACCCGAGACTCTTGAGGAATAGTATTTCTAGTCATTACCAACCACAAACAAAGCTTCTAGAAAATCCTAGCAAACTGGATTGGCATATTATAGGATCGGATTTTGATACGGTTGTTTTCAAATAGTCGGAAGGATGGTATTCTTTGGAGAAATTTTTATTATCTAATTAAACACTTCTTGAGTAGAATAATGTCAGACGAACTCATTAGCTGAACATTTTGATTACCCGTGTTCTCCTAAATATCCCATGACCAGAAGAGTAGCTGTACAACTCTGATTTAATCCAATAACAAAAATAACCAATTCTAGCTCCTTCTTTTATCACAGTCCATCAAAATAACACAAAGAAGTCCAAATTAAAATAAGTTCAATAATAAAAAGAACATGTTCCTTTTCCAACTGTTCTAAAGCCTTCTCCTGTCTTTAAGCAAAGTTCACTCAGTCATTATCTTATCTATGAAAGTAAAAGCAGAAGGATGTTTCCCTTATTAAATAAATGGCTTTATGCTTTCGATGTGGAAGGCATTTCGTAACAGTCAAAAAAGGAAGCGTTTTGAATGCCATCAACTCATTTCCTCCCACCCACTGTTTTAAATCGTTTGTTTGGTTCCAATGTATACTACACTTACATAAGTTGTTTATGAAGAGCCAAATTAATAGTCTTTGCAATTGTTTTTGTTGGAATTTGGAGAGCTGACAAGTGAATTAGTAGAAAATGGCAATTCTACATGAATTAGCTTTTAAGTCTCCCTAAGAGGCTGATGCAGAACTTAATAAGAGACTTATTAGGAGAAGTAGGACAACTTAATTCAGATTGATTATAGACTTCGGTGAAGACAGCTGGGGTTCAAATGAAACTGAAAAAGAACTTATATGCACTTCAAAGTATGCTAAGCAGATGTCTGAAACAATTACTCCGCTCTGCCTTTTCAGAAGTTTCAAAGGCGGGATGGGAATAGCATGGTAAACGAAGGTTCTATTTGCCTAAGTCGAGGTAGGGGCTTTTAAAACACACACAGCGCTATCTAAAATCAGATGCTTTGGGGAAAGGAAGTGATTTGACATTGCTATCCTAAGTAATTTGCTTTTAGCTTTACAAACAAAGCAGGAGATGAGAGGGAATACATGGTAACTAAGTAATAAGCTCTCCTGGCAACACTAACTTACAATTAATTTTACATTGAATAAATAATTTGGTCAGGATTTTTTTTTTTTTATTATTAGACTTTAAGTTCTGGGGTACATGTGCAGAACGTGCTGGTTTGTTACATAGCTATACAAGTGCCATGGTGGTTTGCTGCACCCATCAACCCATCATCTACATTAGGTATTTCTCTTAATGCTATCCCTCCCCTAACCTCCCACCCCTCGACAGGCCCCGGTGTGTGATGTTCCCCTCCCTGTGTCCAGGTGTTCTCGTTGTTCAACTCCCACTTACGAGTGAGAACATGCGGTGCTTGGTTTTCTGTTCCTGTGTTAGTTTGCTGAGATTGGTGGCTACCAGCTTCATCCATGTCCCTGCCGAGGACATGAACTCATCCTTTTTTATGGCTGCATAGTATTCCATGGTGTATCTGTGCCACGTTTTCTTTATCTGGTCTATCATTGATGAGCATTTGGGTTGGTTCCAAGTCTTTGCTATTGTGAACAGTGCTGCAATAAACATACATATGCATGTGTCTTTATAGTAGAATGATTTATAATCCTTTGGGTATATAACCAGTAATGGGATTGCTGGATCAAATGGTATTTCTGGTTCTAGATCCTTGAGGAATCGCCACACTGTCTTCCACAATGGTTGAACTAATTTACACTCCCACCAACAGTGTAAAAGCACACCTATTTCTCCACATCCTCTCCAGCACCTGTTGTTTCCTGACTTTTTAATGATCGCCATGGTAACTGGTGTGTTTTGATTTGCCTTTCTCTAATCACCAGTGATGATGAGCTTTTTTTCATGTTTGTTGGCCGCATAAATGTCTTACTTTGAGAAGTGTCTGTTCATATCCTTTGCCCACTTTTTGATGAGGTTGTTTTTTTCTTGTAAATTTGTTTAAGTTCCTTGTAGATTCTGGATATTAGCCCTTTGTCAGATGAATAGATGGCAAAAATTTTCTCCCATTCTGTAGGTTGCCTGTTCACTCTGATGATAGTTTCTTTTGCTGTGCAGAAGCTCTTTAGTTTAATTAGATTCCATTTGTCAATTTTGGCTTTTGTTGCTATTGCTTTTGGTGTTTTAGTCATGAAGTCTTTGCCCACGCCTGTGTCCTGAATGGTATTGCCTAGGTTTTCTTCTAGGGTTTTTATGGTTTTAGGTTTTATGTTTAAGTCTTGAGTTAATTTTTGTATAAGGTGTAAGGAAGGGGTCCAGTTTCAGTTTTCTGTAGATGGCTAGCCAGTTTACCCAGCACCATTTACTGAAGAGGGAATCTTTTCTCCATTGCTTGTTCTTGTCAGGTTTGTCAAAGATCAGATGGTTGTAGATGTGTGGCATTATTTCTGAGGCCTCTGTTCCGTTGGTCTATATATCTGTTTTGGTACCAATACCATACTGTTTTGGTTACTGAAGCCTTGTAGTATAGTTTGAAGTCAGGTAGCATGATGCCTCCAGCTTTGTTCTTTTCACTTAGGATTGTCTTGGCTATGTGGGCTCTTTTTTGGTTCCATATGAAATTTAAAGTAGTTTTTCTAATTATGTGAAGAAAGTCAATGGTAGCTTGATGGAGACTGCATTGAATCTATAAATTACCTTGGACAGTATGGCCATTTTCACAATATTGATTCTTCCTATCCATGAGCATGAAACGTTTTTCCATTTGTTTGTGGTGTCCTCTCTCATTTCCTTGAGCAGTGGTTAGTAGTTCTCCTTGAAGAGTCTTTCACATCCCTTGTAAGTTGTATTCTAGGTATTTTATTCTCTTTGTAGCAATTGTGAATGGGAGTTCACTCATGATTTGGCTCTCTCTTTGTCTATTATTGGCATATAGGAATGCTTGTGATTTTTCCACATTGATTTTGTATCCTGAGACTTTGCTGAAGTTGCTTATCAGCTTAAAAGATTTTGGGTTGAGACGATGGGGTTTTCTAAATATACAATCATGTCATCCGCAAACAGAGACAATCTGACTTCCTCTCTTCCTATTTGAATACCCTTTATTTCTTTCCCTTGCTTGATTGTCCTGGCCAAAACTTCCAATATTACGTTGAATACGAGTGGTGAGAGAGGGCATCCTTGTCTTGTGCCGGTTTTTAAAGGGAGTGCTTCCAGCTTTTGCCCATTCAGTATGATAATGGCTGTGGGTTTGTCATAAGTAGCTTTTATCATTTTGAGATACGTTCCATCAGTACCTAATTTATTGAGAGTTTTTAGCATGAAGGGGTGTTGAATTTTATTGAAGGCCTTTTCCGCTTCTATTGAGACAATCATGTGGTTTTTGTCATTGGTTCTGTTTATGTGATGGATTACGTTTATTGATTTCTGTATGTTGAACCAGCCTGGCATCCCAGGGATGAGGCCAACTTGATCATGCTGGATAAGCTTTTTCACGTGCTGCTGGATTCAGTTTGCCAGTATTTTATTGAGGATTTTCGCATCGACGTTCATCAGGGATATTGGCCTGAAATTTTCTTTGTTTGTTGTCTCTCTGCCAGGTTTTGGTATCAGGATGATGCTGGCCTCATAAAAAGAGTTAGGAAGGAGTCCCTCTTTTTCTATTGTTTAGAATAGTTTCAGAAGGAATGGTACCAGCTCCTCTTTGTACCTCTGGTAGAATTCAGCTGTGAATTCATCTGTTCCTGGGCTTTTTTTGGTTGGTAGGCTATTAATTACTGCCTCAATTTCAGAACTCGTTATTGGTCTATTCAGGGATTCGATTTCTTCCTGGTTTAGTCTTGGGAGGGTGTCTGTGTCCAGAAATTTATCAATTTCTTCTAGATTTTCTAGTTTATTTGCGTAGAGGTGTTCATAGTATTCTCTGATGGTAGTTTGCATTTCTGTGGGATGAGAGGTAATATCCCCTTTATCATTTTTTATTGTGTCTGTTTGATTCTTCTCTCTTTTCGTCTTTATTAGCCTAGCTAGCAGTCTATCTATTTTGTTAATCTTTTCAAAAAACCAGCCCCTGGCTTCGTTGATTTTTTGAAGGGTTTTTCGTGTCTCTATCTCCTTCAGTTCTGCTCTGATCTTAGTTATTTCTTCTGCTAGCTTTGGAATTTGTTTGCTCTTGCTTCTCTACTTCTTTTAATTGTGATGTTAAAGTGTCAATTTTAGATCTTTCCTGCTTTCTCCTGTGGGGATTTTAGTGCTGTAAATTGCCCTCTAAATACTGCTTTAGCTGTGTCCCAGAGATTCTGGTACGTTGTGTGTTTATTCTCATTGGTTTGAATTATTTATTTCTGCCTTAATTTCCATATTTACCCAGCAGTCATTCAGGAGCAGGTTGTTCAGTTTCCATGTAGTTGTGCGGTTTTGAGTGAGTTTCTTAATCCTGAGTTCTAATTTGATTGTACTGTGGTCTGAGAGACTGTTATGATTTCTGTTTTTTTGCATTTGCTGAGGAGTGTTTTACTTCCAATTATGTGGTCAATTTTAGAATAAGTGTGATGTGGTGCTGAGAATAATGTATATTCTGTTGATTTGGGGTGGAGAGTTCTGTAGATGTCTATTAGGTCCACTTGGTCCAGAGCTGAGTTTAAGTCCTGAATATCCTTGTTAATTTTCTGTTTCGTTGATCTGTCTAATATTGACAGTGTGGTGTTAAAGTCTCCCACTATTATTGTATGGGCATCTATGTCTCTTTGTAGGTCTCTAAGAACTTGATTTATGAATCTGGGTCCTCCTATATTGGGTGCATATATATTTAGGATAGTTAGCTCTTCTTGTTGCATTGATCACTTTACCATTATGTAATACCATTTTTTTTGGTCCTTTTTGATCTTTGCTGGTTTAAAGTCTGTTTTGTCTGAGACTAGGATTGCAACCCCTGCTTTTTTTTCCTTTCCATTTGCTGCTTGGTAAATATTCATCCATCCCTTTATTTTGAGCCTATGTGTGTCTCTGCACATGAGGTGGGTCTTCTGAATACAGCACACCGATGGGTCTTGAGTCTTTATCCAATTTGCCAGTCTGTGTCTTTTAATTGGGGCATTTAGCCTGTTTACATTTAAGGTTAATATTGTTATGTGTGTATTTGATCCTGTCATTATGATGCTAGCTGGTTATTTTGCCCGTTAGTTGATGCAGTTTCTTCATAGTATGATGGTCTTTACAATTTGGTATGTTTTACCATGGCTGGTACCAGTTGTTCCTTTCCATATTTAGTGCTTCCTTCATTAGGAGCTCTTGTAAGGCAGGCCTGGTGGTGACAAAATCTCTCAGCATTTGCTTGTGTGTAAAGGATTTTATTTCTACTTTGCTTATGAAGCTTAGTTTGGCTTGATATGAAATTCTGGGTTGAAAATTCTTTTCTTTAAGAATGTTGAATATTGGCCCCCACTCTCTTCTGGCTTGTAGGGTTTCTGTGAAGTGATCCGCTGTTAGTCTGATGGGTTTTCCTTTGTGGGTAGCCTGACCTTTCTCTGTGGCTGCCCTTAACATTTTTTCCTTCATTTCAACCTTGGTGAATCCGACGATTGTGTGTCTTGGGGTTGCTCTTCTCAAGGAGTATCTTTGTGGTGTTCTCTATATTTCCTGAATTTGAATATTGGCCTGTCTTGCTAGGTTGGGGAAGTTCTCCTGGATAATATCCTGAAGAGTGTTTTCCAACTTGGTTCCATTCTCCCCGTCACTTTCAGGTACACCAATGAAATGTAGGTTTGGTCTTTTCACATTGTCTCATATTTCTTGAAGGCTTTGTTTTTTCCTTTTCATTCTTTTTTTCAGTAATCTTCTCTTCAAGCTTTATTTCATTAAGTTGATCTTCAATCTCTGATATCCTTTCTTTTGCTTGATCGATTTGGCTATTGATACTTGTGTATGCTTCACGAAGTTCTCGTGCTGTGTTTCTCAGTTCCTTCAGGTCATTTATGTTCTTCTCTAAACTGGTTATTCTAGTTAGCAATTCCTCTAACCCTTTTTTTTAAGGTTCTTAGCTTCTTTGCATTGGGTTAGAACACGCTCCTTTAGCGCGTAAGAGTTTGTTATTACCCACCTTCTGAAGCCTACTTCTGTCAATTCGTCAAACTCATTCTCCATCCAGTTTTGTTCCCTTGCTGGAGAGGAGTTGTGATCCTTTGGAGGAGAAGAGGCATTCTGGTTTTTGGAATTTTCAGCCTTTTTGCGCTGGTTTTTCCTCATCTTCGTGGATTTATCCACCTCTGGTCTTTTATATTGGTGACCTTCAGATGGGGTTTTTGTGTGGACGTCCTTTTTGTTGATGTTGATGCTAGCAGTCAGGAACCCTCTGCTGCAGGTCTGCTGGAGTTTGCTGGAGGTCCACTCCAGACCCTGTTTGCCTGAGTATCACCAGCAGAAGCTGCAGAACAGCAAAGATTGCTGTCTGTTCCTTCCTCTGGAAGCTTCAACCCAGAGGGGCACCTTCCAGATGCCAGCCAGAGCTCTCCTGTATGAGGTGTCTGTCAACCCCTGCTGGGAGGCATCTCCCAGTCAGGAGGCACGGGGGTCAGGACCCCACTTGAGAAGGCAGTCTGTCCCTTAGCAGAGCTCCAGTGCTGTGCTGGGAGATCTGCTGCTCTCTTCAGAGCCAGCAGGCAGGAACGTTTAAGTCTGCTGAGCTGCACCCACAGCTGCCCCTTCCCCCTGGTGCTCTGTCCCAGGGAGATGGGAGTTTTATCTCTAAGCCCCTGACTGGGGCTGCTGCCTTTCTTTCAGAGATGCCCTGCCCAGAGAGGAGGAATCTAGAGAGGCAATCTGGCTACAGTGGCTTTGCCCAGCTGCGGTGAGCTCCATCCAGTTAGAACTTCTTGGTGGCTTTGTTTACACTGTGAGGGGAAAACCGCCTACTCAAGCTTCAGTAATGGCAGGTGCCCCTCCCCACACTAAGCTTGAGTGTCCCAGGTCCACTTCAGACTGCTGTGCTGGCAGAGAGAATTTCAAGCCAGTGGATCTTAGCTTGCTGGGCTCCGTGGGGGGTGGGATCCACTGAGCTACACCACTTGGCTCCCTGGGCTTCAGCCCCCTTTCCAGGGGAGTGAATGGTTCTGTCTCACTGGTGTTCCAGGTGCTGCTGGGGTATGAAAAAAAACTCCTGCAGCTAGCTCAGTGTCTGCCCAAACAGCCACCCAATTTTGTGCTTGAAACCCAGGGCCCCGGTGGTGTAGGCACCCGAGGGAATCTCCTGGTCTGTGTGTTGCAGAGGCTGTGGGAAAAGCACAGTGTCTGGGCCGGAATGCTCCATTCCTCACGGCATAGTCCCTCGCGGCTTCCCTTCGCTAGGGGAGGGAATTCCCCGACTGCTTGTGCTTCCTGGGTGAGGTGACACCCCACCCTGCTTCTGTGCCCTCCGTGGGCTGCACCCGCTGTCTAACCAGTCCCAGTGAGATGAGCCGGGTACTGCAGTTGGAAATGCAGAAATCACCTGCCTTCTGTGTTGATCTCACTAGGAGCTGCAGACCTGAGCTGTTCCTATTCAGCCATCTTGCCAGCCACTTCTTTGGTCAGGATTTTAAAGATGAATAATTCCTACTTTAGTTTCTAAGCTGTATTAAACCCTAGACATTCTATTGAAAAGCTACTGAAAGTAAATCAATATATATGAATTCATATAATCCATAATTTTTCAATAGCATAGAATCCTTAATACAGTACTGGTTTAGAAAGCCAGTAACATCTCTTATCACCAGTACGTAAACATTCTATTAAAAATATACTATACTTATAAAGCATGGAGTGACACTCGCTATAATATGGCTTTTGATAGACATATTTTCAGATATTAAAGGCCAAATCATATGCTTTTAAGCAATGCAATTGCGTGCTTTGTAAACTAGATAAAACCCTGGTTACTCCAAATAACAGGAATTAGCTTCATATTTAACCCAGATTTATGAATGATTAAATATTTTTTCTTTGTTTTTTCTTCTCCACCAAAGGCTTACTTAATACACATAGCATTTTTACAACAACAACAATGAAAGCCTCCACACAGCAATTCATTTGTAGTTCTTTAACAATGCACAAAATAGTAATAAATTTTCCTCTTCCTACTATAGGCAGTATACCTTATTCATTATGAAGATATCATTAGTTTATTCAGAGTTGGGAGAGCTTACATGTTTTGAATGATTTCTAGGGTCGCCCGGTTCATGTTGGTTCTGTCTATTCATTCATTCCCTAATTCTATAAGAACAGATAAGTTTTCCTTATATAACTCATATATAAGAAATCAAGTAAGGTTGACTTGACTTATATAAATGGGAAGCATAACAAAATTAATACAATAAGAAGAAAACTTCAGAACCAAGGTTAAGAAGAGAAAAGCAATAAGGGAAGATAGTTGCATGAACACGGTTGCAAGTGTCTTGCTTGCAAAAGTGAAGATGAAATTCTAATACATTATATCACATTTCACATTATCTATTCAGAGGAAATATGCTTGGCTTCCTCAATGTCAAATTCTAAGATAGCATTTCTTTGACAAATTTCTTAAAAAAACCCCCAAAGCCACATGGACTGAGGATGGTAAGCCTAAAAAGGTGGATTTGCCAGTTTTCTTCTTAAAACTTTAGATGTGAATGCTGAAGATAAATAAGGATGGCATCGTCGCTTCATGATAATTTCTAGCCTACTACACACATCGTTAAATCAATCTCAGTTTGAATGCCAAAAAGGTTTAATCAAAACATTTCATTGTAGGAACTTTAAAGAAAAAACTCATAGAATCCCTGCCCTGACTTTTCACAGTAAGAAATGCAAGTTAAAAGTTTGACAAAAGTGCAATATGCATAACTACATAGATGTGACAGATTTGCATATTCCAAGATGGCAGCCTGGGAGAGTTATTTACAGTGTATGAAAAACTGTGTTCAGAGTCAACAGGTAAACTAAGGACAGTGAAATATTCCTGGCTCAAGAATGACGTACCACTTTTGGTATAGAGAAACTATGGTTTATAGGCTGGGCGCAGTGGCTCACTCCTGTAATCCCAGCACTTTGGGAGACCAAGGTGAGTGGATCACTTGAGGTCAGAAGTTCGAGACCAGCCTGGCCAACGTGGTGAAATCCCATCTCTACTAAAAAATACAAAAAAAAAAAAATATAGCTGGGCATGGTGGTGGGCACCTGTAGTCCCAGCTATTTGGGAAGCTGAGGTGGAGAACTGCTTGAACCCAGGAGGTGGAGGTTGCAGTGAGCCAAGATAGCAGCACCACTGCACTCCAGCCTAGGTGACAGAGCGAGACTGTCTAATAAAAAAAAAAATTAACAAAAGAGAAACCATGGTTTATTAGAACAAAAACAAAACATTAAAAAACAGCAATCTGGCCGGGAGCGGTGGCTCACGCCTGTAATCCCAGCCCTTTGGGAGGCCAAGGTGGGTGGATCCCAAGATCAAGAGATCGAGACCATCCTGGCCAACATGGTGAAACCCTGTCTCTACTAAAAATACAAAAATCAGCTGGGCGTGGTGGTGCACGCCTGTAGTCCCAGCTACTCAGGAGGCTGAGGCAGAAGAATTGCTTGAACCCGGGAGGTGGAGGTTGCAGTGAGCCGAGATCGCACCACTGCACTCCAGCCTGGCGACAGAGTGAGACTCTGTCTCAAAAAAAAAAAAAAAAAGAAATCAACAATCCACAAACTTTCTCACACTGGGATTGTTCTGAAGAACAAAAATCTTGTATCCAGACTATAGGTTTAAAAGTTATTCTACTTTATTAAAGCCTTTATATATTCCACTTACAGATCTATGTGGAGCACCTAGTGATTCAAAGAGTTATTCCTATTTCCCATTACAAGGAAAGGAGAATATTTGTCTAGTCAAATAAGCACTGGTGCTATTTTCAGTAAAGTGAAAAGTCATGATCTTGCCCTTAAAATATTTGATAAGCAGTATAAATCATGAATTTTAAAAGTAAAGAAGCATTTAAAACTTAAATTTTATTCTATTGTTTTTTCCTATGGAAGCTATTTTAGAAAGCTGAGATTCTCTTAGTGAGCAATATAGTCAATATTAATATTGTGTTTCCACCTATTAATTTACCATGTTCACCACCCGCAGATGATCAGCTAGCAATAATGCCATTTCCATAAAGGCCAGGGACTTAGTTATTGTTGTTTAACCCATTCTTTAAATCCAAAAGCCACATTTGCTAATACAATTACAGAATGCTAAATCTCACAGAAACATATTACTTAGTCTCTTGAATAACAAGTTATTTAACACATAAGATCAGAACGGAGGGGGGGGTGCTATGATAGAGTCTCTAGGGGTGAAGAAAATGAACTGATACGGATATATAAAACGTTCTTCTGGCTAGCTGCCTAGTTATCAGTGCTGTAATGCCAGCACTTTGGGAGGCCAAGGTGAGCGGATCACCTGAGGTCAGAAGTTCGAGACTAGCCTGGCCAACGTGGTGAAACCCCATCTCTACTAAAGAATAAAAAAAAAAAAAAAAATAGCTGGACATGGTGGTGGGCGCCTGTAGTCCCAGCTATTTGGGAGGCTGAGGTGGAGAATTGCTTGAACGCAGGAGGCGGAGGTTGCAGTGAGCCGAGATAGCACCACTGCACTCCAGCCTGGGCGACAGAACGAGACTGTCTCAAAAAAAAAAAATTTAAAAAAGAGAAACCATGGTTTATTAGAAAAGTTCCCTACAGCATGAATCCTGAGGGCTTAAATTGCTTGAGTGGCAAAATGGGAGCAGTGGTTTCAAGTACACTTTTACCTTTTTTCTGAAATAAATTTTAGTTAATAAAACTCATTCCTTGTAAACTACTACCCCCAAAGCTTCAGAGTTTCAAACCCAGTGTCAATAAGATGCAATGGAGAAAAATGATTTATTTCCACTGCAAAATTGAAGAAGAGCTACTGAAGGGAGATAAATATATATGAATTCATGTAATTCATAGTTTGAAACATGCATAAAATATAACACTGATTCAAAAGCCCAAACAATCACGTCTATTATTACCAGTACATAAAAATTCAGATAAGTACCATAACTTAAGTGTATATATGTCTGAGAAAGATAGATGTGCTGGGTTATAAATATAATCTTTTGAAAGGTATGTTTAATGTTTATGTTTTGCTATTATTGGGGTCAGAATGAGAGTTTTACCAATTAGGGTATGGAAAATGAAGTTTGCCTTAAGACCAAGAACAGATAAGATAGGGAAACTAAAAGGAATACCGCAAATAGGGTTGGGTGAAGGCCTGCTGATATTTGAACTGTTATGCTTTCAGTTATTTTTAATTATTAAATTAGGCTGCACACATTCTCTTCCATACTCAGTATCTTACAAATGCACCTGTGTGACAGGTATGGCTAAAAATGAATCCCTTGTGTCTGCTCTACAGCCTATATATTGAGCAATTTAATTGATATATTAACTAATTTAGTTCCACTGGGACATTTTCCTAACTTATTTCTCATTTTTGGAGAAGACTGTCAAAAAATTAGTCCCTATATTTTTGAATAAAGTCAACATATTTAATGCTTTTAAAATACTAGGTAATACATTTCAAAATGCTTAGTTTTCCAGTAGACAGCAAGGTTAACCCTTACTTTAAATGTTAGACATGAGGTCATAAAATGTTGGGGTAGAAGGGATTTTACAAGTATTAGAGTCAAATTTTTAATCTTTTCTTTTTAAAATTTTTACCTACTATTTTAACGAAGAGCTATGCAATTCAACATTAGACCACAGGCTTCATGAAGGCAATGACCAAGTCTGTTTCTTTTATAATTACCTGTTCAGCACATTACATAATGACTCATAAACAGTTGTTGAGTGAATAAATGAAGGTACTTAATGAGATTCCTCATATGTTGCTGGCCCTGGGCTAGGGGCCCAAAGATATACAGCATGATCCTTGCTCTTAGCAACCTCACTTTCTCTGGGAGAAAAAAAAATGCATAAGCAAGTTGCTACCATATATGTGAAATTTAAATGTGACAATTTAGCATGCCTGGTGATCTATGAGAGCACCAACTGTGAGCAGTTTCTTCTGCTTGGTGGGAGGTGGGGGTTGTAGACACTCAGGAAAGACAACAAAGATAGGTAACATTTTGGCTGGTCCTTGAGGGCTGAATGAGAATTCACCAAGTAGACAATGTAGGGGGATCCAGACAGAGAGAACAGCATTTGCAAAGGCAGATTATATCTATATCTATATCTATATCTATATCTATATCTATATATCTATATCTATAGCTAGAGCTATATCTATAGCTATATCCATATCTATATCTATAGCTATATCTATATGTGTATTTATGTATATATATGTGTGTATATCTATGTATATATCTATGTATGTATATATATATATACACACACATACATACTTTACAGACACACACATTCAATACACTCTGCCCATATCACCCCTTTTTCCCAAATATGCCATCACATATATATATATATCATATGGGCAGAGTGTATTAAATGGTCTGGAGAATGGGAGCTATGGCTGAGAAGGTAAGTCAGGGCTAGGAAGAAAAGGGCCACGTAATCTCCTTATTCATTGGATTTCATTCTCTAGGCAAGCATTCTCCTGCAAGGAGTTTGGATTGGAGTTGGAAGAAGCTGGGTAATGCAGGAACATCAGTAAAGAAACCATTCATCCATCCATTAATTCACCAAATATTTAAAATGCAGTATCTAAGATATGCCAGGCACACAGAGGGGTGAATGGGATTTAAAGATGTATACTGTTATCATCTAAGTAAAAGACGCTGGGGATTAAAAAGGACATCAGTTAGAAGAGGAGAGAAAAGATAAAAGAGCTATCCTGAGGTAACATGAGCCATCATGTGCCATCAGTGAAAATGCAGAAGGGTTTCAGGATGAACCTAAAGTTTCCAGCGTGGAAAATTTGTTGGATGATGATTCATTAACTGAAATAGGAAACAGGAAAAAAAAGGTCAGATAGGAGGGGACAGAAGTAGGGAAATGGAAAAACAGGAGAACAAATGAACTTAGTTTCAGAATAGTTGCATTTGTGATCGTAATGCCACATGGATTCGGAGATCAGAAGAGAGATGTGGACTAGAGATGTAGATACATCGCCATCCATGCCATCTCAAACGGGGAGGGTTTAAACAATCAAAAGAGAATTAGGCTAAGGTTAGAAACTTGGGCACAACAGTATTTGAGGGGTGGGTAGGTGAAGAATCTAGAAAAATATAGGAAGAAGAACATGGATGGAACAGTTCCATGAAAGCTAAGGAAGAGGACAACTTCTAGAACGAGGATGCTCAGATGCTGGCAAACATGCTGAGTGCATGAGGGAATTTAACTTCTTTTGAATTTTAATCTAGGAGGATTTTCGTGATTTTGACAATAGATGAGTAGTTGCTGATTTCAAAATGATACTCCTAAATATGTATTTTTTTCTACAGAATATATTTGCTATCTTTGTGCCACAAGGGAATTTAACTTTGGTCTTATAGACAGTGGTCTTCCAAATATATAATGATTTTCCCTCATTTCTGCAGTGGGCCAATGAAACTTGAAACTGTATTACAAATGTTGCCTTCCAAGGGAAGGGCCACACATTAACAGCCTTATTTCACCATACCATAACTTACCCAAGTCATATAATTTGGTTAGCAAAAGGGCCAACACCTAGACTCCTGGCTTTTGATTAAGTGTTTTATTTTTCTGTATTCTGATACTAAGTAACACAAGCAATACACCAATAAACACACACACACACACACACACACACAATCAGACTTTAGTACAATCACTTAATATCAAAGTCAAAATGATTTCTTGCCCTGTAACTTTTTAAATATTTCATTTCATATAACTGAAGACAGACAAATGATTAGATCACTGTCTTCTCTTGGAGAAAATACCATGTGAAAGAAGACTGAATTTGTGAAAGATGGACTGATTTCTCTAGCTTTAACTGATTTCTCTAGCTTTAACTGATTGCTCTAGCTTTAACTGATTTCTCTAGCTTTAACTTTGTGGGAAGATAACACTGCACTCAAGTTCAGATTAGAAGCTCTTTTGAGTCTCTCAAAGGGCCCTGAAGCAAAGAAGTAGACGGTACCTTGACTTTCTCGAGGTGATCTTGGAGAGAGTCAATGAGGAGATCGCCCACGGGCTGCCAGGATCCCTTGATCACCTCGGCTTGGCGCAGCTTGAGGTCCAGCTCATCCGCGGCCTCTTGAAGTTCCTGGAGTCTTTCTAGGGTCTCATCTATTTTTCTCTGCCAGTCAGCGGAGTGCAGGTTCAATTTTTCCCACTCAGTATTGACCTCCTCAGCCTGCTTTCGTAGAAGCCGAGTGACATTCTGGGCTCTCTCCTCAGGAGGCAGCTCTAAATTGGCAATACGACAAGGTTTTAGGCCACATTCTTTTTTTTTTTTTTAAACATTGTCAAAAAGGTCATACTGGAAGAAAGAAAGAGTACAGTTGAACAAGAGGGTAACCTACTGATTAATGGCTTTTTTATACTTTGGCATAAATTTTGATACAGCCCAGAACATCTAAAGTATGTCTTCCTGAGTTTCTACCTTATATCAATCCGACAATTTAAGATTCACTTAAGCTACTGAGGAGAAAAACGTTAGGATGCATACCACAAGTTCTAATTTACTTCACGCAGGCTCTTAAATGGAAAATTAACTTGTAGTCTTTGCAACAATAGAATTCCTCCTCACAGATAACTCCCTTTATTATTTTCTAAATGTTCCAATAACTGATTACTAATCTCTTTTAATGTTTATTTATGAATGTGCAAACCGATTTATGCATGGTAGTTTATGAGTCCTTATTTTTTTTCAGCATCTACGTTTAATTTGAATTGATTCTATTCAACCAAGAAAATATGAGAGCTATCCAGACCCTGGCAGCAGGAAAGGATGGGCTGCTCCATCACCACTGATCCTTCTATCAATATGTTGTTAGAGTTCCACATTCAATTACCTCTGGGCTCCTGGTAGAGTTTCTCTAGTCCTTCCAAAGGCTGCTCTGTCAGAAATATTCGTACAGTCTCGAGAGTACTCATGATTACAGGTTCTTTAGTTTTCAATTCCCTCTTGAAGGCCTGTGAAATGAGATGAAAAGAAGTGCTTATTTGGTTTGTGGCATTCTTCTCAAAATTAATCCTGGGTGCTCAGAACTTGTTTATGAAACTCCCAGGTCAATTTCTATCTCTTTTATTTATACACTGATAGTTATAAAATGATTTTTTAAAAAGGCTATATGGGTCTGTTAATGAGGAAAGCACTGTGTTTGTAAAGCTATTCTGGGGAGATAGGGGGAGCATTCCGGATAGTTAATGCCCTCTCATTGAGATAAGAGTGCTTTGTTTATGTAACCTGACAGCCATACTTGAAATCTACAGCTAAAGTTGCAAGGTATATATTGCAAAACTCTAGCGTGGCTAATGAGGACTTAAACATACCCAAAATAATGGATATCCAGAACATAATGGGAAGCCTTGAGGGCCATTTGCAGGACCTTAGGCTATATTAAAGTATACAATTAATCCAACTGATAATCACCAGTTAATTCTGTCAAAATGTCTGACAAGGTATAAAATAGGTAGGCTAAGAGAAAAGTCTCAATACTTTTGAAAAATAGTCATTACGTCATCCAGTGTGACCTCTTTGAGAATAGTAGAAATGTTTTGAGCTATTATGGATGTAGGAATTGTGGGCACTAGTTTCTATAAATGACCAGACCTAGAATTAATCTTTAATCTGTAATCTTCCTTTATCCAGGGGATCAAGAGAAAAACCAAATGAATAGTTTCTGCCTTCAAAAAGTTTCTAGATCCAAAGAAGGGAGAAAATTAACACTAGAAGCAGAGTGAAAACGGTAAGTTCATACATAATCGAGTGCTAAAAGGATCGTGGGGCATACCATGAGCCTAGAATAACCTAACAGATACTCTGACACCATTGAAAAGAGTTATTGACCCAGATTCTTTGATCTCGAAGTGAGGGTATTAATAAAAGTATTAAGTGCATGCTACATAAATGCTAATATAACTGTTTAACAATAACAGTAATATTTGCCTTGATCTAGGGCTTAATTTTTGTAACTTTTTTCAACTCTGTCTTAACTTTTAGCAATGTTGCCTGCTGAATTTAAACCCTGTTCTTTCACTGGGGAAAAACAAATTAGCAGTATTCTTCCTTGAATTTCAGATACGCCACTATGTTACAGAAGTGTTCCAGAGCTGTATTGTATGACACATTTATTAATAAAATCTTAGTGGTGTTCACCATTCAAAAGAATCCTGAGTCTGATACTTTGCAAAATGATTAATCATCCACAGCTATTTACAATTCAATAGAGAAAGGGAAGGCGTTTGAACCAAAATACTGGAGTTCTGTAAGTAGAATATTAGGATTCAGCCTATAGATACGGAAGTACTTTCTGAATAATGGGATATTTCTGTACCCTAAAATCATGCTAGATACGTGAGTTATTTACTCTGCTTAAATATAAAGCTGATTCTCCTGATATTTCACTTGAAATCTCCATGTTTGTGTGTGTGTGTGTGTGTGTGTGTGTACAGTTGTTGTATTCTTGTGTTTTTTTTCATACTATTAAGTTTCCCAAATTCAAGTAAATTATCGTTTTGCCTAGTTTCTCTGTTTGGACCTGAATGGAGGCAATTAATACTGACATTACTAATTATAAAAATAATAATGGCTCCCTCTATTGAACTATCATGTGTCAGTGGTTGTACTTGAAACTGGAAATACGAAGTTGAATGCAAAACAGCTCTTTCTATTTAGGAACATTTAACATATAATAGAAGAGTCAAACACATAAATAATTTCAATACAATGTAGACAGTGCTATAGACTTGCACAATATGAGGAAGAAAACCGGGAAAAGCTTCCAGGAGAAGCTAGTAATCACATAGAATTCAAAAGCATGAACATGACTTATTCAAGGAAGAGTAGGCTAGAGAACATTCCAAGAAGAGAAAAACGCAAGTGCAGAGACATAGGACATAGTACAGTATGGTATCTCAAGCAGGCCAGTGTTTCTAGAGCATAAAGAACAAGGAGAGGGCATGTCCAAAGATGAAAAAGACACTGTTGTTATCTGGAAAGATATTAGATTTTTAAACCAGAATTCGAAGCTGTGCCTCTCTATGATCATATATGGTCCGCTAAGAGGCTTAGGTGTTGCCTTGAAGGTAATCAGGAACCTTTGAACAGTTTTAACCAAGGGAGTGGCACAGGAATATGTGTGTTTCAAATAGATCTTCCTGATATAAATACAGAGTATGTATTTGAGAAGAACAGAAATGGAATCAGAGAGATAATGAGGCAATTGTAAGAATTCAGTGCAAGATTATGAGGATCTGACTCAGGGCGACGGTACCAGGAAAAATGACAGGGATAGGATAGGGAAATGTCTAAAAATCTGAAGTGCGAAAATTTGGTGACTGAACAGATGCTGGAGAGAAGAGAGAAAAAGAAACAAGAATGACTCTTAGTGTCTAGGTTGAGTAGATGAGCAAATGCTGGGTGCAATTCCACTAAGTATGAGGAAATAAACTTTCCTGGATGTCTCAGTTCACCTACAGAAAGCTCTAGCTTCCTGAGAAACTTCCCACACCATGGAGATTAGATCTGTAGCGATTTGTCTAGTTGATTTCTCTGATCCAAGAGGGTCAAATGGTTATAGCTCAGGGTAGGTTCCTAAGCTAAACTCTATGTTGTCAGAAAGACTGGAGTGGGTATCTTTCTAGGTATTTACATTTCAAAAAATATGAAGCCCATACCTTGGAGACATTTCCAGATTGTAAAACATGAGACACATACGGCTAGCTGGTTTCTGGAGAAGCTGGAATTAGGACTCAGGCCTGTTACGTTTCCACAGAGAACCTTTCAGAAGGAGAGAGGGATAGCAGCCTCCTTCTCCTTTATAAGCAGAAGGAAATGATTTTTCCTAGTCTCCCACTTACGGAGCACCCAGCCACTCAAGCAGGAAAATGTTTCATCAGCGTTCTTCATGTCGCCCTAGGGGTAAGTCTTTGGGCAAAGGAAGGGCACAGCAACAATATTTACTGTAAGGTAATTAAATGAAATCTGCCTCTGATTCAGAACCCCTCATGCTCATTCAGCATAAAATTATTGAAGAGTAATATTAAAAACGCAACATGATGGTGTGTGTGTGCGTGTGTCGGGGGGTGATCTGTGCATGGGGGACAGAGTAAGGGACTGTGATATTCCCTTCCACAAGGACATAATACATTCTGAGGTTTGAGGAGGAAAAAAAAATATTTAGGAGTTATTTTCTCATTCAGCTAATATACATTGAGTGCCTACATATCAAAGTTTAATGGGCAAACAGAGGAACAGGATCTCTTGAGAGACGGAAAAGGAACAAATAGGTGGAGAGATTAGGGGAAATGAGGAGTGTAGAAATTTTAAGGAGAGAGTGAGAATTTTGAGAGGAAGAGGGTGACCAAGTGAGTCCAATGAAACATAGAAGTAAAGTAAGATCAGCATTGCAGAGTGTTCACTAGATGTGGTGAGAGCAATTTCAGTGGAGGGCAGAAGCCTCACAAGTAGGCGTAGCTGAGGAGTGAGTGGAAGGAGGAGCAGGTATTTCAAGTGAAAATTAAATGTTCAATTTTCTTTTTCTGAGACGGAAAAGAGGAAGACAGGACAGGAGGACAGAGAAGATAACAAGATAAAGGGATAAAGAAGTTCTTTTTAGCATAGGAATGATTTGAACCTAAAGTGAAAGACGGAAGCTAGCAGTAGGGTAACCAACCATCTCGGTTTGCCCGCATTGAGTTTTTCAGGATGAGAGACTTTCGATGTTAAAACCAGGATAGTTTCAGGAAAATTGGACAGTCTCAGGAAAACCAGGAAAGTTGGTCACCCTAGATATATGTTACGACCTTGACAGAAGGTGGAGATAATTGTTGGAACAAGGTCTGTACAATAAGGAAATGGATCTTAAAGGTCTCATCAAACTTAAAACCTTAAGGCACTAAAAACCTAAAAAGTCCAAGGCACTATTTGATGATATAATTCCATTGTTAAAACTGGACAGTAAATAATCCAAAGCTAAGGACCATCCATTGTGAGAGACCACGTGTTTGCCCATCGAGTTGTTGCCAAGGACTTAGATCCACCACAGCTGCAAAGTTCATTTCTTAAATATGAGTCATTGAAGATTAAAATGAGGCTAAAGAAAAGACAAAGAAAGTTCTGTTATTACAAAGACATAAGCACCATTATTTTCACATTGTTGCCTGAAATTAAGAAAAGAAAGTGGATGGAAGAGAGGGTTAAGTGATTGTATCTTTAGAATTTCAAAAGATTCAGATTAAATACAAAAAGATAAAACTCCCACAAAAAGAGAGAGATAGTTGGTTCAAGGAGGTCAGAGGATAAAGAAAATGGTAATAATTCTTATTATGTGGGAAAAACTATAAATAATAATATGTAATTTTAAACATGGTTATATGTAAGATCCTCCTTAATTTAGTCACTTAACAAACTTCAAGCAACTACTATGTATCAGACGCTGTTCTAGGCAATGAACATCTGTGGTCTTTGTAGCATGGAGCTTAAAACAAATGGCTTTATGTGGTAAAAAAAGCAATGTAGAATCTGCATTAAAATAATGGAAAGTCAATTTTTCAGTATCTAATAACTCACCATAAACTGCACGTTGTAGTATAATTTATTGCATTTTAAAAGAAAGAAAAATGAAGACTTTTTTTTTAAAAAAAAAGACAAACAAGAATATTTAATGTCAAGAGTCTTGATTTTGATAAGTGTCTTGTCTCCCAAAAAGGCCTGTTCGAATGAGGTTTGAGAAAATATATACTCATATATACTGATTTTGTCATATAAATTTTGGTGAATATTTTAAACCAGAGAAGTCGGTTCCTTTATGTGATGATGAGAAAAGGTATCAGATATAGAGATTTTTTTCCCATGTACATACGGAATATGTATTTAAAATATTTAGATGTTAGCATTCAAATGTTAAGACAATTACTTCCTAAATCCCTTGAACAGATAAAATTATCTTTGTTAAAACACATCCTCTTCCCCATACCTTTCTTTTCACCTTTCCAAGACAGCCAGACCCAAGGTTCCAAAATAGTGATATGGGAGAATTAGAAGCAATACTAAAGACTTAGAGCACCTCTATGAAAATAAAATATGCAATTTAGAAAATGTTAGGAATACTACATGAATGTTTTTCCTCTAGCTTCTTAAGGTTCACAAAATAAACTTACATGAAGTATGCTACTACACTATTATAGCAATGATAAATCTCAAGATAAATCCATTTATTATGAAGGTTGAATTATCTGGTAGATTGCACTTAAAACACCATAAGTACTGGCCAACCAGGTGACTGATTGTTGGCTCACTAATTTGTTCATTCAAAAAATATTTATTTTGAACCTATTATGTACAAAGTTAGGGAAGATATAGAGACTTAATCTTTGCCATTAAGGAGTCAATAGTTTGGTTGAGTAGGTATATTTGTGGTGTATACTTCTATATTATGAATGTTTCATCCGTGCAAATTGAGATACAGATAAGTTAGGGTTTATCTAAGGCCATCAGTTAATTACACACTTTGAATCTAAATCTTGCAATTCTAAAGTGAAGCTGAAAGTGAGTGATAACAAAAAATAAAATCTCCCTGACTTAGAATAATTTGGAAGCCACATAAGTGGCCACGGAAGAAATCAGAAACTTAAAAAATTCCTGAAAGTAATAGAGAAGAACCAAGTCATTGATTATTACTATTTTTATTTATTTATTTACTTATTTTTGAGATGGAGTCTCGCTCTGTCACCCAGTCTGGAGTGCAGTGGCACGACCTCGGCTTACTGCAACCTCTACCTCCTGGTTTCAAGCGATTCTCCTGCCTCAGCCTCCTGAGTAGCTGGGACTACAGGCACGCGCCACCACGCCATGCTAATTTTTTGTATTTTTAGTAGAGACGGGGTTTCACTATGTTGGGCAAGCTGGTCTCAAACTCCTGACCTCAGGTGATCTGTTTGCCTCGGCCTTCCAAAGTGCTGGGATTACAAGTGTGAGCCACCACACCTGGCCATTGATTATTTTTTTCGGTCCCTCTTGCTTCCTGCTTATATTATAAAAATATCTAATAATGCCATAAATAGAAGTAGCTCAGAACCACATATGGAAGGGATGAAAGGTGAGATATTGATTTGCTTCATGAGAGGAAAAAGATGAGAACTCTGGGCATAGGTAATGACATGACAGGGAGAAAAGCTATCTTGCTTTCTCCTGGGGACAGTGGATTTAGGATCATATTACTATGGATGTGAGTAAAAGCCCGTGCTTTTCAAAACACAGATGTCTTTCGATCATGTACAGCTTGCCTGGTGCTGAATTTTACCTATACTCATACTGAAATGGTAAATTTCAGAATAAAATCTGATGGGATGACTAGAAATACTACCCATATTTGTAAGCAGAACTTCCCAGAATCATCCTGGGAGGCAGGCTGAAGTGGTGAAAAGAGCACTGTTCTGAGTGGCAGGAGCCTTGGGCTTCAAGCCTGGGCTGGGCCAGAACCTGGCTGCAGTGATCCAGAAAAGGTGATAAACGCTTCCTGCTCCTCTGTGTCCTCATTTGTAAAACGTGGGCATTTGCTAAAAGCTTATCTAAGTTTTAACATCCAGTTCTCATATACTATAATCCATTTGTTAAGATCATTAATCGGCCACAGGCCTGCTCTGTGGTGGCAGTTTGAGAGTCTCTGCTAAGCATCATTATTATCGATGCTTAAAAACCATAGCCATAGCTTGGCATATAGTAAATGCTCAGTAAACATTGTTGACTAAAATACAGAACACCCAGCTAGAAGACCAGAGTGTGTTATATGTAGGCCAAGTTGATTTAGATGCAAAACAGGCTTGCAGGTGAAAGCCTGGACTCATGAATCGTAAGAGAAAAAATTAATGCTGTCAATTGGGAAAAATGGACAGATCTTATTCTAGGTCTACTCATGTTCCAGATCCAAAGCTGAGTGTCACTGCTGAGTTACTGGGTGGAATTTCCTCAAGAAGTGGTCCTATTAGCATTGCCTTCTTCAACCTAGTGATTTCTTAAAGGAGATTTTCACGTCCAAACACTCACAAGTTCCATGGTTTGAACTGCTGCTTGGGGCTTTTTCTGTAGTCTGCAGGATTAGGTATGAGATGAGAGGACACTAGACAGACTCTGAAATGTAGGACTATCCAACAATTCTGTTCATTGAACAAATGGATACTGAGCAGGCATAGAACAAGACGTTAACACAGTCATATCTGTAACTTGATCTGTATTTAATAGTTTTGCCATCCTATGTCATCATTCTTGTTCCTGTGTTATTTCTACCTTATTTTTATGTCTCCTGTATTGTTTCTATGACTGACAAGAAAGTTGCTGAATATATTCTGTCACCAAAAGGACCTTCTTTGTTTAAAGAGCCACCATATTTATTGAGTCTCAAACACATAAGAATATTTTACCAAATGCTCACTTCGGGACAAGCAATGCTCGGTTAACTTAAAAGCGAGGTCTTGGAAAAGGGCAAGCGATCCAGAAATGTACATGGCAGGGTGGCAAGAATATTGCCCCCAGTAATCTAAAGCAAATTCATGGGGGTTCATGGAAGAAAAAAAATTGAAGAAAGAGGCAATGGAGCAAACAACAGAAAGAGAGGTTTCCCTTAATATTCATTTGAGACAGCTAGTATTACAGAAGTTATGAACATGGGTATCTGGGCTATAAAGAAAAGGCCATAATCATTTTTTCTTATTGAGATAAGAACACTTGATATGAACTTTACCCTGTTAACATATTTTTTTTTTTTGAGACGGAGTCTCGCTCTGTCACCCAGGCTGGAGTGCAGTGGCACGCAGTCTCGGCTCACTGCAAGCTCCGTCTCCCAGTTTCACGCCATTCTCCTGCCTCAGCCTCCCGAGTAGCTGGGACTACAGGTGCCTGCTACCATGCCCGGCTAATTTTTTCTTTTTTCGTATTTTTAGTAGAGACGGGGTTTCACCGTGTTAGCCAGGATGGTCTTGATCTCCTGACCTCGGTTAACACATTTTTAAGTGCACAAATCGGTATTGTTAACTATAGGCGCAATGTTATGCAGCAGATCTCTAGAACTTTTTCATCTTGCATAACTGAAACTTTAGCTCCATTGAGCAACAACTCCCCCTTACAATGTCTGGCAACCATTTTTCTACTCTCTGCTTCTATGAGTTTGACTAAATAATCATCTAAATAAGACGAAAAAAAGCTCCACCTTATTTTCACTCCACTTCTGAATAAAAGTGAAGATAAGGGATTGAAGTATCAGATACATCCAGTCATTGTTTCAGATAGTCAACAACATGAACAACAATATTAATTTATAAATGAGATTGAATAAATTCGATGTAAAATTGAAAAGTAAATGAACATATTTCAGGCCTGAAATTATGTTTTTTAAAAAAATCTAATTGTAGTCAATGAAAAAACATTTTTGAGTGTATAAGGGGAAAATGTGTTTAACAAACTCTGTGTTGAGATTTATTTTTCTGGAAGTCTTTGAAAACAAAAATTGTATTCTCTGAGATCAAGGGCATGGGCTAGAATAGTCCAGCCTGCTTGCAGGTCTGTGATACTATGGAGGAATAGTTTAGTGCGCACACAGCATCTTGAACAGCTGTTTGACTCTCAATTCTAAGGCTGGGCTGCTTCCAACAATCACTGGGGAAGTTACTTCCTACTGACAATCATGTTGTTAAGTTCTGAGCTGACCTTGAGAGATCACTGGTGAAAACTCAATCTGTTCCCATGGCCATTCAGGGAATTAGGTCTTAGGTCATTGAGCCTAAACTTTAAGATTTGGAAATTACTTCTGAAATGTTAGTGAAAATGAATGGATTATTAGGAAACCCTGTGACAAATTAATTTGTGTATGTTCTCAAAATACTGAGCCAAAATTTGAGATTGTCAAGTATAAGTGGTAAATAATTTCTGAATCATACCCTTTGTGGCTGTCTGTCAACATAATCCAAAAATGGAACCCTGGTTCCTTCTAAGCACATACCCTCAAACGTGATCATTCCCAACTCTTTCTCAGATGGCAACATCATTATTTTATTTGTTCAAGCCATTGACCTCCGAATTATCCTTGACTCTTTGCTTCCTCTCAAACTCCACATTCTATCTATCTTAAGTTCTATCACTTCTACCCTCCAAATATATCTTGGATCAAATAATTATTCACCATATCTATCATTTCCACTCTAGTCCAAGTAATCATTTCCTTCTGAGATGACTTCACCACCCTCCTTTTTCTGTGTCTTCAGTTTTGCTCTTTTTATAGTCAATTCTCCATAGCAGCAAGAGTCAACTTCTAAACACATAAATCAGATCACATCATCCCTGCTGAGAGCCTTCCAGTGATGTCTCCTTACTTCCAGTGATGTCTCTTTACTCACAGAATAAAATCCACCTCCAAACTATGGCCTGCAAGACCGTTCATTATCTGGCCTTTCCCTCTTTCTAGAACCTGTCACTGTCTACTGATCTTATTTCCCTTGAGATACACAGCCCATCTTGCTATTTCTACAACACTCTAAACCTGTTCTTACCACTGGGCTTTTGAGTTTGGTGCTGCTTCTGCCTAGAATCCGCTTCATTCAAGGTTTTTGCATGGTTTACTCACTCATACAGGTTTTGTTTGTTTGTTTGTTTGTTTGAGACAGGGTCTCACTCTGTCACCCAGGCTGGAGTGCAGTGGCACAATCTTGGTTCCCTTCAACCTCCGCCTCCCGAGTTCAAGCGATTCTGGTACCTCAGCCTCCTGGGTAGCTGGGACTACAGGCACGCATCACCATGCCCAGCTAATTTTTGGTAGAGACGTAGTTTCACTATGTTGGCCAGGCTGGTTTCAAACTCTTGACGTCCAGGGATCTGCCCGTTTCAGCCTCCCAAAGTGCTGGGATTACAGGCATGAGCCACTGCACCTGGCCTCACACAAGTCTTTACCCCAGAGTAACCTCCTCACATAGGCCAGTACTCCTCAATCTTTCTCTATTCATGCTTTGTTTATTTTCTCTTCATAGCACTTACTACCCAACATAATTTCATCTATTAATTTATTGGTTTACTATGTATTTCTGTCACTAAAATCTAAACATCCATAGAGGCAGAGACTCATTTTGTTCACTAACATATGCTTAACACAGAGTAGGCTCTTCATAAATAAAGTTCTTGAAAGAACCAATAAATTCTAGGAATCTGAGTTATGGTACAATTTTTCCTAAAATAATTTTTTTGGGGGACAAAAGGAAGAGCACAGAAAAAGATCAAGGGGATCATTTGTAATTAAATGAATAATGTGTGTAAAAGTGCTTCGTAAAGGCAAAACACTATACAGATACTATTTTAAAGAGTATGTGTCAGGACATCAAAATATTTTGACAAAGTGAGAGAGAAGACTCTGGTAGAGAAGTCAGTTTGTAAATTATTCACATCTCATCTTGTTACAGTCATTAAAGCAAAGCAGCAATTCCTAGATGACTCAGTTCTTCAGTTTTGATGATAAAGCTAGTTTTCAGAAGACTTAGACTTAGTTTTCAGAAGACTCAGATGCCTAGAAATGCAGTTCTAAAAATAATTTTTAAGTCATTTCTATTCAGCATCCCTAAATATGACTGCATAGGATATCAAACTTATACAAAAATGATGAAGAATAGATCAAAAAGACGTCTATTTCCTCCAACGCGGCTAAAAAGACATCTTAGAGTAGATATAACTAACAGTCAAGTGGTTTAGAAACTCTAACAGGCCAGGTCATTGAACGTTAGAATGAATCACTCTGGCCGGGCGCGGTGGCTCACGCCTGTAATACCAGCACTTTGGGAGGCCCAGGCGGGCGGATCACGAGGTCAGGAGCTCGAGACCATCCTGGCTAACACGGTGAAACCCTGTCTCTACTAAAAATACAAAAAATTAGCCGGGCGTGGTGGCGGGTGCCTGTAGCCCCAGCTGAGGCAGGAGAAGGAGAATGGCGTGAACCCGGGAGGTGGAGCTTGCGGTGAGCCGAGATCGCACCACTGCACTCCAGCCTGGGCAGCAGAGCGAGACTCCGTCTCAAAAAGAAAGAAAAAAAAGAAAAGAAAAAAGAATGAATCACTCTATCGCAACTTTTGGTTGTTTTTCAGAGGTGATAGGGAACAACGCGTTTTTCTTAACACAGAGCTGACTTAAATCTTAACATTCACAAATGACACCCAAAGATATTTTCTCTTTCTGTAAAAAGAAAACACAGAAAAGTCGTCAAGCTAACATACATACTAAAATGTATCCCATGTAAGCAGGCCAGCATTGATAACAGAATTAGCCTAAATAAATGTATAATCTGCAAACATGATTTCAGGATAATTTTATTGAATTTCTAAGCCTCTCTCTCACTTTGTGGTGACTTCTGAGGAAATTGAACATGCATAATATATGACCTGACAAATGAACAAGTAAACTACTTTATTCAAGCCTTTTCATTTGTCAACAGCATCCAAGCAATAATGGCTTTCTGTCCACTCTTTTAATAATGTATGTATTGATTACTTCCATCTAAATCTTAACCAGAAAATCTCGGGAAGCTTTGAAGGTATCCTTAATGGTCTCTAGGGAAGGGATTATAGAGATTTTTTTAATTGAAAGGTGAAAACTTAGTGACAAACAATTTCGTTAGTAAAAATGCAAACAAAAAGTCATTACCTACACTGTTGTTATAATCAAGATCTAATCTCCATTTGGATTTGGGGTAGGAGGAAGGGAGTTGAATAAGCTGATGTTTTATCGCAGTTCTCCTTAGAAATTCCCCACTATGATTTGCTCCTTTAAAACTCTCTCTAGGTTAATCACAGAAGTAGACAAGTAATAAATATCACTTTAGTAACTGCTCAAGTAAAACAAAGGAAGTCAGTTTTTAAAATATATCTGGACCAGAATAATACACACTAATTGAAAACGAGTCAGTCTAGTGAGGCAAGTAATGAGGAACTGTAAAAGCCAGGATAATGTATTCAAAAGACATAAAAATTGGTCAGTTTATATTTGCTAAGGCACATTTGAGCTTTAATTATTTATAACACTTCACCGCATCTGGAGCATTATTTTATTAATTAGTCTTGAGAGCCATTCAGTTGCAGTTGTTATGCAGCCCAGCTGGTTTGGGGAGCACAGATCTACTCCCATGGGTGTGAAAATTGCTTTGAGGAGTGAGACTATAGTCCCCAAATATGTCTGTGGAGTATCTTGGAATTTTACCTACAGAAGAACCATACATCTCTCCATGACAGCAATTGATATTGACTGTATATTTTCTCTACAAGAAAAGAGTATAAGACACGTAATATTTTGCTACAAAATATTATCACTAATCCGAAACGGCATACAAAGAAAAATACAAATTACCTGTTTTGTAAACATCCTGATTTATAGAAAACGAAAGTGAAAATGAACATTTGATTCTAGTTTCAACTATTGACATTTTAACGGGATTTGTATCCCCATAAAAAGCATCAGCAAAGGATATTAATAATTTAGAATAGAGAGCAAGCAGACGATTTTTTTAAAAAGTGGCACTCTAAATACATGGGGAATAAGTTTACAATTACAGCGACCCATCTTGATACCAAGGATTCTATATAAACAACAATTAAATCAAGAAACCCATAAAGAGCAATACAATGTACAATTCTGGAAACATGGCAAGGTAAAACAAAAGTCCACACATATAAGATCTGTCAACTATTAGATCTTGATGGAATTTTGTACTGATTATGTTTTTTTTCTCTTTTTCTAATTGAGTTCAGGAGATCTGATAGAGAGATCCAGTTTCAAGGATTTTCCATTTTTCTTTTGTCCACAGGCTTCAAGAGCATCACTAACTAGATAGTCCATATATGAAAGGGCTACCACATACATGTGACAAAACTTTGAGTCAAACAGGCTACTAAATTGTTCTGTCATCAGCACTCAGGAGTGATGATGTTGTTTGAGGAAGGAGAGTGTCTTGTATCAAGAATTTTTCTTAAAGATACCAAGAGAAGCTTGAAAAAGCATTGGGCCAAACTACAAGTAAAAACTGTACGTCGTATGTTTAATGCAGCACTATTCACAATAGCAAAGACGTGGAACCAACCCAAATGCCCATCAATGATATACTGGATAAAGAAAATGTGGCACATGTACACCATGGAATACTGTGAAGCCATAAAAAAGGATGAGATCATGTCCTTTGCAGGGACATCGATGAAGCTGGAAACCATCATTCTCAGCAAACTAACAGAGGAACAGAAAACCAGACACTGCATGGTCTCACTCATAAGTGGGAGATAAACAATGAAAACACATGGACACAGGGAGGGGAACATCACACACTGGGGCCTGTCAGGGGGTAGGGGGCTAGGGGAGGGATAGCATTAGGAGAAATACCTAATGTAGATGACGGGTTGATGGGTGCAGCAAACCACCATGGCACATGTATACCAGTGTAACAAACTTGCACTTTCTGCACATGTACCCCAGAACGTAAAGCATAATAATAATAAAAAAAACTGTGCATCAAAGTAGCTCTACACACTTTACAAAAAGACACTTAATTAGAAATAAACAGAAAACTCCGGTAAATAAGAAGGGAATACCGCTCTATTCTTTCTTTCCCTGCTCTTGGTCTCAGTAGCTTTCCTTTATCTAATCAGTGTCTACTGTATACTAGGCACTTTGGAATGTGCTGGGTAGAAAAATGACAGCTTTCCCCCTCCCAAAAATCTTCTTGAAGGACATGGTTTAGCAAGAGTGGCTGTCATTTATCAAATAGTAACACATGCACGTGATGACAAACAACGCTATGTTATAGAAAAGTAGACAATTTTAGAAGAGTGTGTAAAGGGAGATCTGGTCAAATGTAGACAACAGGGAAAAGCTTGCACAATGTCCGAGCCAAGATGTAAAGGATTATTAGATGATAACCAGGATATTATGAGGGGGTGGGTGTAGGTAAAAGGGTTTGAGACAGAGGACCAACAAGCCCCACATAAGAGGGACATGCAGAATTGGAAAAAGCAAATGGAGGCAGTATGGCTGGTGTCCAAACAGCAAGGGAAGAGCATCTAGAAAAGACGAGGTTGAGGCCAGACAAGCCAGATAGTGCCTTGTTACCCTTGTTGAGGATTTTGGTCTTTTTCCAAGAGCACTGCGAAAACTACTATAGTGTTAAGATAAGGACTCATATAATTGGATTTACATTTTTTACACAGATTATTCTGACCGAAATGTAGAGATTGCATTGTAGGGTGGCAAGAGTAGATGCAGAAAGGTTAGGAGAAATGGTCTCTTATAATTATGATGATGACAATAGTAGACAGTCAAAAACAATTTTGAAGTTAAATTGGCCAGGTGCGTTGGCTCACGCCTGTAATCCCAGCACTTTTGGAGGCCAAGACCGGCAGATCACGAGGTCAAGAGATCGAGACCATCTGGCCAACATGGTGAAACCCTGTCTCTACTAAAAATACAAAAATTAGGTGGGCATGGTGGCACGTGCCTGTAGTCCTAGCTACTCGGGAGGCTGAGGCAGGAGAATTACTTGAACCGGGAGGCGGAGGTTGCAGTGAGCCGAGATTGTGCCATTGCACTCCAGCCTGGTGACAGAGTAAGGCCCCGTCTCAAAAAAAAAAAAAAAAAAAAAATTGACCCAGCGATGTCTTGGTAGTGGAAGGCTGAAGGCTGGTCATCTGGAAAAGGTACTGTACCAGCCCACTACGTTGTTGTCTGGTATGAGAAAATATTTAGTTAGAGTCTTGGAATATTTAGCTAGAGTTTTGGAGTTTTGTAGATTGCGGCAACAAAAAGATAAAGAAGCAAAGAGTTTTAGACTTTTGAAAACAAGTTATTAAAATTTAAATGATTGAATCTAAGTTGTATTTGGAAGGAGGTAAATATGGAAGGGCAGAGGAACTAATGTATAAAACACAGAGTAATCAATGGGCTGGAAGTCCTGTGAAATTCAACAAAGGTAACAGGTAGCTATCTGAGCAAGCACACTAACCAAGTAGGATGGATTAACTTCATTCTGGTGAGTATCACTCATAACTCTAGCATCACCATCTCCCCAAGTCATGTTATTTGTCATGAGATTCCTGAGTAAGTACAAACATTTTACTACTCTTAACAAGCAACCAAAACTAATAACCAGGAATAGTGAAGCAGTATTTATAACAAAATACTGGCTGGAAGAAACCACAGCAATTATTTGGACCAATTTCCTCATATTACAGTTGAAGAACAAAATAGCAATCAGAATCCATCTTATGAAGAAATATGACTAGAATCTCAGTCTCCTGACTCCTAGCGCACATGTCCAATGATTCATTTTCTTTGGTTTCTGGAACTAGCATAAAATTCATCTTTTGTAGAAATTCTTTCTCATTTCACTATATCGCATAATGCATATTTTAAAAAAGGCCCATCCTTCTCAATGAGAGCTTTTCTATATGTACACCAGAGTGTTTTGGCTGTTTATTCAAAGTCAGAATATTTAAAACACATAGCACCACTACATTTCACCCTACCACAAAAGCTAATTTAATATTCAGAAATATATGAAGGCAAATGGCTAAAGGAGAAACTGGTAGTTTCCCTGGCATTTTTTTTTTTTTTTTGCAAAGATCCCTGGGTCTTCTTTCATGTTCTCTTCCCTTTTTATAATTTCCTATATCCTCTTCTCCAGAATAATATAAACCCTTGACCTTTCCTCAACATGCCACCTTTGGCTGTATCTCCACAGAGATCTTTCCTTTACATGCTCAACATGCAAAAGTGGTACCATTTTATCAAGTTTTTATTATTTGGTAGTAATTGGTTTGGTTTGCTATTCATTTCTGTTCTTGTACCTTTTATTCTCATTTCCAAAACACTTATCAGTATCCACTCTACACCAGACACTTTACTAGGCTCTAGGGTCTTGGAGGTGAACAAGACAAAATCTCTGCCTTTTTCACTCAGAGCTTAGTAGAGAAGATAAAATGTAAGTAAAAATAAAACAAACAAACAAAGAAATAATTGGTCATCGTTGGAGGATGCTAGTGAACAACTTGTTATTATAAAAATTGGTAAAATTGAAACATGTATTTTGCTTGTTCAGTATGAAAGGTATACTGAGTACCAAAATAGGAGACAAGTGCAAAACATTTTTTTTCATAGACCTACCCCAGTGAATAAATGAAGAAGGAATGGTAGAGATAGGCAATTGTCACACTGCAACCCCTAGCCACTGATCATGAACAGCTATTAAACATCACACAAAAAGAGAAAACAAGGCATTATATACCACCTCCTGATGACGGAAGAATACACGAACACCTGTGAAGCAGTCTTGCTGAAAAAAAAGCCAAACCCAAATACAAGCAAACTACAGAACTGCACTGTTCAATCGGTAGCTACTGGCAACATCTGGCTACTGAGTACTTGGAATGTAATGAGCCTGAATTGAGATGCGCTGTAAATGTACATTTTTTCTATTGATTGCACGTTGAAATGACAGTAAGAATTGTACTACAGTTGCATGACATATAACGATGAGAAGAAACAGGGTGAAAGATACAGAGAAACTATACTATTTTAGAAACTTACTGTGCATCTGTAATTACTTCCAAATAAAAAGTAATAAAAAGACCAATTAATCAAAGTAAGGTGTGGGTCTGATTTCAATTTTTATTTAAACCAAAACCAGAAAAAGTTTAAAAAATGCATAATATGTATGAGAAAAATGGAATTTTGAATATGGACTGGATATTTGATATGATGAAATTATTGATATTTCAAAAGCATTATAGTAGCAAGGTGATTACCTTAAAAGAGTGAATCCTATCATTTAACCTTTTGAAATATTAACAATAAAATAACACATGCCTGATATTTGTTTTAAAATAATCTGGGAAGAGCCATAGAATAAACAAGATCTGACATGATTTGATAACTGTTGATGTCTTGATGGGTACATGAGTTTTATTATAGCATTCTGTCTACTTTTGTATATGTTCAATATTTTTCATAATGAAAAGTTTTTTTTAATATAGCCAAAAGAGATGGACGATTTCTTAAAGGGTATTATTAACACAAATGTGTTTGACATTTAAAATATAATGGCTTAGATTATTTATAATTGACCCTTGGGCGAGAAGAGTAAAAAAAGATTTCTATTCAACTTAATTTCAAACAAAATTAATTTTAAAATAGTCACTGGATTACTATGTGCTTAACATGTGCAAGGCACTAGGCTTAAAAATGTCCTACCCTATGTACATCGTTCTGCTTCTGAACTGCTGGAAAGTCGCCTCCAATAGGTGCCTGCCGGCTTAATTCATCATCTTTCAGCTGTAGCCACACCAGAAGTTCCTGTAGAGAAAGGTGCAGACGCTTCCACTGGTCAGAACTGGCTTCCAAATGGGACCTGAAAAAGAACAGCAGCATACTATGTCAGAATATCTAGAAGTATAATCGATGATTCTAACAATTCCATTAAAAAAGTACAATAAACCTATTGTGAACTACAAAGCAGTCTTGAATAAAAATCTGGCTACTTACTTTTGAGAGCCATAAAACAGGGGACAGTTTGATGGCAATTTTGAGAAAAGGCAGTGTTTAGCCATATGTTTATTTCCACATGCAGAATGCTGAGACTTTGGGCATGAAATAGACACTGGAATCTATTGCTTTTCCATACGGTTGTAGTCAACGATTCTTAATATTTCTGGTAGAAAAAATTGGATGCAGTGACTAATGAAAAACACTTCGTTTTCATGTGAGTCATGCTAGTACTGGAATTCTTTTTGCCTTGAGAAATGGAAAGGTCTCTCCCCACATTTTGACTTTTCCATTTCTGCACCCTAGGCAGCCTTTTCCATTGAGTTCTTCCATCTGGCGTCTGTTCCTTTCTGCTCCTCTTCCCAAATGCGTCTCCTTTCCCCCTACCCTTCTTTATTTGTGTGCACCTGGGATTTGTCTTCACCAAGTTTCAACATTTTCTGCTTTGCTTCCTTTGTGTAAAAAGTACTAAGACAACAACTCACATGCAAGAGTAAAATCAGACATTTATCTGAAAGCTTCCCCCGAACATGAATAATTTAGGCAGGAGACTGAGTGCTTTACCGTCAACTGTATTTAGAACATGTTAATCCTTAGAAGCCATTTAAGAACACACAAATGAATGATCTATGCTATAAAATCCACATTTCACTTGAAGATGAGAAGCTAAAGTAATACAATAAATCATCATCCAGAAAACAAAGAGGAAACGCAGAGTGTTAGCAAAGCTTTATCTTCAGGTAAATTAGAAATTATGCTGAATCACTCAGCTATTATCAGCAATTACTAATTAATTCATAATAACGCTACCCATAACATAAATATAATAAAGACCTTCATGCTGCAAAGATTGAAATGTAAAGCAAAGCAACCAGGTACAGCAACATTTCCCTTAGCCATTTGGTAACTTAGCTTGACATTACAAATACAATTCTCCTTTTGGCCTTAGTCAAACAGAATCACCAAAGAACACTTATCTATTGAAATTAAATTGTTCCAAACTTTCTGAAGGATAATTTGACAATACGTAAAAGTCTTTAAAATGTGCAAATACAATGACCCACAGGCTTAAATTCAAGGAAATTATACTAACAAAGAAATTGGAAAAAGATACAAAGATACAGGTGGAAAAATGTCATACATAGCATCATTTATGATTGATAAAACAAAATAGAAACGACGTAAATATTCAATATGAGGGAATTGCTTGAGAAATGCAAAACCCCAACCTACTGATTGTTTTCAAATGCAATGAAACTTGTATATGTTTTAATTTACAAATTAATGAAATTTATATATGAATTTAATTAAATAGCTCTTAATTTAAAAGGGAATTATTACATATATAATGGTGCATTCATACAGTAAAATCCTATGCAAGGTTCAATATGATGACATACTCAAATATTTATGATATGGAAAAGGTCATCACCTCAGTTACTATGTGAGAAAATAGGTTACAAAACAAATATTTTCTGAATTTTTCTAAAACATTTGTGTATGTGTATGTATTTGTGTGCACATGCTTGACTATGAAAAAATTTTGTAATGACAACCAGGTTATCCCTCAGAGGTAGATTTACAGGTGATTTATTTCTTAATCTTTACACTTTTCCAAATTGTCAAGGTTTTCTTTCTATAATTGCCATATAAACAATATGTCCAGGAAAAATGAAGGCATTTCCATCAAATAAGATAAATTAAATTGTTCAAGACTCTAAGGGTAATTATTTCCTAAGAAGTGAATCGTGAAATACCATAAATGTCATGAATTGAATAAAATAGTGCATGCAGATTGCATACAATTAGAGGTCAGTTCTTTTATGTTTCTGTACCATCCTTTCAGCTATCACTTTTCCATGATAAGCCTAAGCGACAATTCCCTATGCAAGATTTTAGCTGTTTAATGGCATGTAATGTGTAATGGTTAAACGAATTCCTTGGGGTGTCTGGAATTCACAGCTTGGTCCCTTTGAGAGTGAAAGAGGCTATCAAGCAGGACATATTGAAAGGCAGGTGGAGAGAGGTAGGGCTCAGACATGGAAAAGCAGCAAATGGTAGAAAAGACACTGATTAAATAAAAATTTATTGACTGCCCCTAAGTCTCTAGGATGCATTGGGGAGTAGGGAGAGAGGAAGGGAAGGGAGAATATAATGATGCCTAACGTTTGGCCTCTGTCTGCCTGGTAGAGGAAACAAAATATCCTTGTGGCAGAGAGGTCTAGAGGAGGATATAGTGAAGGGCAGGCTGCCTATGTTGAGACCTCAAGCTGCGGCTTTGTTTACGTAAGGAAGTGCTAAAATTCCAGTTCTAGGTTAAATGGTGCTGACTAATTATTAGTGGGTCAATGAACCCCTTTAGGTCCCCTAAGAGAGAGCAAAATAACTGAGGCCTAGGGAATTCAGTTTTTTTTTGTTTTTTTTTTTGTGAGACAGAGTCTTGATCTATCACCCAGGCTGGAGTGCAACGGCACGATCTTGGCTCACTGCAACCTCCACCTCCCGGGTTCAAGCAATTCTCCTGCATCAGCCTCCCAAGTGGCTGGGATTACAGGCGCCCACCACCACACCCAGCTAATTTTTGGTATTTTTAGTAGAGATGGGGTTTCGTCATGTTGGCCAGGCTGGTCTCGAACTCTTGACCTCAGGTGATCCACCTGCCTCAGCCTCCCACAGTGTTGGGATTAGAGGCGTAAGCCACCACACCCAGCTGGGAATTCAGTTCTAAAGGATCTAAGAGAAACTTAATAGCATGAAATAGGGAAGCTGTTAGAAGCCAGGGACAGAGGACAGTCAAGAGAGCTAATACAGCAGCAGAAGACGGACCTGGAACCTCAAAAGATGAAAAGCTCTCACATATCTGGGTAAGGGGACCTTCTTTAATTTTTTTGTAAGGTGTGGAGTTAGATAAAATTTCAGAATGTTTGATCATCTTAATTACATATCAAATTGCTTCATTTTTTTCCTCTCCTAAAGCTCAAGAGTGAAAGGAAAAATGTGACAGGAGGACAAAAACGGAAGCAAAAAACTGATAAAGGACAGAGAACACTGAGTAAGAACTGAACAGGTGAAAGGCAGCCAGAGAATGAATTAAAACAGCATATACAAATGTATTCAATCTGAAGCTCTGGGTCTCAAACTCTAGTGTGCATAAGAAACATTTGAGTAGCTTGTTTAAAATCGAGATTGCTAGGTGCCACCTCCAGACTTTCTATAATTCTATCAAGAATCTCTGCTTTTAACAAGAACCTTCACAATTCCACAGGTAAGCTCCAGAACCATTCTTTGATAAAGAATTTATTACAGCATTTCTGATATGCCCCAAACATTACTTCTTGGTCTCCACAGGGCAAAGGCGGCATTTGTCAGTGACTTGATTTTGAAGATCTAAATGTAAGGAACATTGTGAGCTCAAAACATTTTCTTTGACCATGTTAAGCCCGTGAAATGTTTTCAAGTCACATTTCTAATACATTTATTGGAAGCAGTTGCCCTATTTTTATTTTGATGAGTGTATATACCAGATATTTTGAAATGATTAACCCATGTTTGCATGTGGAATATCTCCTCCTGAAAATGTTTCTTTGTATTTGTAATGACTTTTTTTTTTTTTCTGGTTATATCATACATAGGCTGTTGGGGCTGGAAGGAACCTGAGAGATTATAGTTCAACCTTCTTGTTTTGCATATGTAGAAATAAAGATTGCAAAGGTATAAAACAGCTGCTGAATAACATAACTTGAGCTGTCCTATTTAGATATGGGAAAGGGAAATTACAAACCTTTGTTAGATGAGAAAATCCTTAAACCTTAGTGGTTTTAACCAAATGTTTTTGATCTCTGAGCAAAAAGGCTTGTTGCTGTTAAATTAAATTAAATTGGGCCTAAAGCTGCCTCTGTACATAGCAAACTGCAACCCAGCTTGGCATGTAAGCAATATGCAACTTAACGGTACATTCTTGTAACAAATAGCTGAGTCTCAGCCAATTCCAGCAGTCAAGTTTCAGCTAATCACAGGCTGTAAACTGATCAGCTCATGTCCATATAAGGCAAATGCCTACTTACACTATGCCCAAGTAAGGCAAATTCTAAGCTGTAACCAGTCAAGCTGTTTCTGTATGTCACTTCCTTTTTCTATCTATAAATACTGCCTGCCCACCTTGCTGGGTGGAGCTTTCTGAACTTCTAATTCTGAGTACTGTCTGATTCATGAATTGTTTTTTGCTCAAATAAACTCTGCAAAACTGAATTTGTCTAAAGTTTGTCTTGTAACATTGCTAATTGTCAAATATATTCTGCTTACTCCTACCCACTCAACAGAAAATAAAAGAGGTGGTTCCAAGGGGCATACTTAGCTTCTATCTATTTCTATTAATCTTTATTAGTGAAGACAAGAGCTTAGGGGTTACTACCATTTAACAAGGCAAGTGCTAATCTCTAAAAAGCTGATAATTTCCACAATTTGTAAGGTTTAGGTAAAACGCAGAGCCTTTAGATGTGTTGGAGTATATTGCTTGGTCTTTAAGGAACTCCACAGTGTCAGGACGCTAAGAATTATAGGGGCTGATAAAGTGATTGTTATTTCTCTAGACACAGATATTTCAACTGTGATTTGGTTAATGCCTAGTTTGAAATCCTTATAAAACTTTACTCTGAAAGGCATGCATTCTTAAAGTGAAATGTGTTATATTGAGTTCATTTTTCACTTTGACTTCCTTTATAAAACTAATGATATATCCCTATAAATCTTTAGTACCCTCATGTAATAAAATAGCACTTAAGCATGCGGAAAGAAAAGGTAGGAACGCAGAAATAATAAAGAACCACAATACTGCCATAAAAACAGACAAAAAGACCCACGGAAAAGACTAGAGAACCCAAAAATGAATCCACACACCTACAGTTAACTCATTTTTGACAAAGGTGCCAAGAACGTACAGTGGGGAAAAGACAGTCTCTTCAACAAATGGTGCGGAAAAACTGGATATCCATATGCAGAATGAATCTAGACCCCTATCTCTCACCATATACAAAGATCAAATCAAAGTGGATTAAAGACTAAAATGTAAGACCTCAAACCATGAAACTGCAAGAGAACACTGAGAAAAATCTCCAGGGTGGCATCAACAGATGAATAATCTGAATTTGTACTTCAGAAACAAAAAAAATTAAAGAACCACAGAATTACAACGGGAGCTATCTCTTTAAATAAAGAGAGAGAATTAATCCCAAAGAGAAGTCAACATTTTTTTTTCTAGACAAGTCTTGAACTCCAACATCCAAATATAATTAACATTCTAAAAGTGAGAGAAAGAAGGTCAGAGATATTCAATGTCCAAGTTGCAGTTTTCTCTCAAAGGTAGACCCCACCTCTTTTTGCCCTTCCTTTGTTCTCCATTATACAAAGACACTAACTATTCTAACCTCTAATAGCAAGTACTCCCCAATAGATTTATTGCTTCTACAGACTATATAATGTCAGTGTCCTTGCCTCTTAATGTTCAGAATTGTATAAATGTGAATATTTTATATAACATTTACAAATTTTTCTGCCAAATATAAAAATCTCACATAATGTAAATTCTGCTGAAATTATGTTGACAACATATTATGTGATTTTCATAGTTAATAGTATATACAATGATCTGGAAAAATAATCTAGTAGTAGACTAAATTGAAATCTTCATATATATTTCTTATGTAAAAAATTGACTTGACCACTTCTCAAGTTATTAATATTCTAATATTAAAAATGCAAGGATTGTGGATATGGAATTTTGGAATGAAAAACACTTTCTTTGACTAATTACCATCTTAATATTGGATAATGTCATTAGTAACTGTGTGTGTATGCATGTGTGTGTACATTTAAGTAAATAATTTTCCCTTTTTCTCCCACTTAAAGCAGTTAATGTTTTTGTTTTGTTTGATGGAACTTAAATTATCACTGACTACTTACTTTTCTTCCTTATACCTCTTGGCCAACATGTGATGTGATAATGCATGTAGAATGATAGCATGTAATTTTCTTGAATTAAATTATGAGATAGGGTTATACAATTTCAGTTACATTTCTTTTCTCTCAAAGACATCTTATTTACTTTATACAATGCCTTTTAAATCAATCAGTTCTATTTTAATTAAGAAAACCAAGGTAGAAAAATTAAACAATTTTCCAGGTGCATAAAGTGTGATTGCAGAACTAAAAGAATAAAATTGTACAACTGCAAGAGAACTGGAAGAGACTGTTCATGTTTCTGGTCAAACTCTTCATTTCAGTGAAGGAGAACATTGAAGTCTGAAGCAGTTAAGTGACTTGATCAAGATTATATGCTAAGACAGTTAGTGACAGAACAGAACAGAAGGGAAACTGGGTTGCCCAGCTGCTGACCCATGTCTTTCTACTCTACCATACTCACATATTTCGAGTTTGACATTTTTGTATTCATAGAAGTTAGCTGGAGGCAGTAAGCATAGCCCTATAAAGCAACTCTTGAACACCTGAAGAAACATGTTATCAAGTGTAACTTAGAATAGTATTGGGAAGACCTAGTGAGGAAACAGCCAGAAAAGAAAAGATTCGTTATGGAATATGAATCAAAATTTGGAGAATAAGAGGAGAGAGAATGTTGCAACTGTGAGAACCAGCAAGGGTACATACTCATATGGGAGAGTGAGGAAATTGTTGGAGAGTAGGAATGGGGTTAGAAAATAGAATCTATTGATTCTCTTGGCTCAGAGACTCTATGTTGGGGAGTAACAGAATGATGCTTGGTGAGAAAGGAACTGGAGGCAGAAAAAGAACAGAGAAGAGAAGGGGTTAGCAAGGACTTATTAGGCACAGTTGGCAGAGAGAGAAGGGTCTACTAGATTCTAATGATTAAATATAACTTCATTAGAGCAGTGATTTTTTTGGTATGTTTTATTCATGGTTGCATCCTCCGTGCCCAGAAGAGTGCCTAGTACATAGTAGGCATTCATTAAATGTTTGTTGAATGAACAAACAAATAAATGAATGAGGGAGATATGGAGACCTGCAAGATTGAAGCTTCGAACAAAAGAGTAATATGATATAAACAGCGTCCAAGGTAGAGTATTCTTGTAAATGTATCAACATGGCATAACATGATGACTTAAATAAGAATCTTAACCACAGGAAGAGAAAAGATGTATGGCAGAAGAAAAATAAATGGAAGGAAAACGATACAATATGGATTTGTATTTGGAAGCACAAGGATACGTCTTATGAGCCAATGGAATACAAACGGAAACTTCAAAATCATTTGGATTTAAATTCAATTTTGTTTCTTTAAAAATGGACACCTGGGAAATAAAACACTAACGGTTTTATTTTTTCGAAATATAAGAGCAGTTTCAGAATCCCTCACAAAACAATGAACCAACTGTAAATTTTTATAATATGTTATAACTTGGGCAAACACAGGACTATTTTTCCAGGATATCATTGAAACTATTTTTTAATTGTGGCAACTTTTCATTTTAAAATAACCCCCATGGAAGAAGTGACAAGATTCATAATGCAGGTTTATCAGTGCCACTAATGGTTCTATATCTAACTCTTCCAGTGTTATTCTATCCTATTTCATAATCACCCCTAATTACTGCCTATACTGTACTTCTCTCAACTGAATCCTGCCATTTGCTATAGATTGACCAATACCCTAATTTCATTCAAGTGTCAGGAAATAAGCTAAATTGCTTTGATGTGGAGAATTACTTCTTTGCTTTTTATGAGGGCTTCTAACATATCCTGTATAAAAGCCAAAACCATTGATCTGAATATTTAAATTCTAGAATTGGCAGCACCTTAGATAAGCTAAGGTAACTGTTTTCTACCCGATTAATGACAGCAAGAATTAAACTGCGGTAGCTGACATATGGGAAACTGCTGAGAATGAAGAGTCCATATTTTGGCTGACATGCTGTTTGCCACTTTCAATTCTCCTTTTATTTTATCAGGTTCACGTGAGGGACAGAAAAGGCACTAAGTGACACTCGGAACAATTATAGCACCTTGCTTTTTCTTTTGTGCAGAAAAGAATAACTTAACTTTACCTGCCAATATTTTTTCCTCTCACATTTTCATTCTTTTTTAATGACGAATGTTATGAAAGTGGCCTACGTCATCACACATACTGACCTCTCTTAAGAGTTTAAGCTGTAGAAAGCTAATAGAGCCTCCCCATCTTTGAAAATGCTATTGCCATTGTTGCTCCCAGCGTACCACCACCAAGTTGATACAAAATTCATATAAAAATGGGGACATAAGGAACAATGTCTGGGAAGCCAGGGTGCAGACTTGTGGAAAAAAAAAAAAAAACACCTTATACATAAAAATAAACCCTGTTCTACTCCTAGCAATCTACTTCTCATAAAAACAAATCCTTTTTTACTCCTAGAAAAAATCTACTCTCTATTTCATCCTTTCAATTAGTATGCATTTCTTTGTAGAAGTTTCCTTCTTTCGTTATATGCTATGGTATCATATGGTGGTTAAAAGTTTAGACTCTGAAGTCAGACTCCCTGGCTTCTTTTTCTTTTTCTTTTTTTTTTTTTCTTTTATTTTTTTTGTGAGACAGAGTCTCACTCTTTCGCCCAGGCTGGAGTGAAGTGGTGCGATCTCGGCTCACTGCAACCTCCACCTCCAGGGTTCAAGCGATTCTCCTGTCTCAGCCTCCTGAGTAGCTGGGACTACAGGGGCATGCCACCATGCTCAGCTAATTTTTGTATTTTTGGTAGAGACGGGGTTTCACCATGTTGGCCAGGATGGTCTTGATCTTTTGACCTCGTGATCCACCTGCCTCGGCCTCCCAAAGTGCCGGGATTACAGGCGTGAGCCACTACGCCCGGCCCAGACTCCCTGTTTTCATCTTGTATCTTCCACTTGCTAAGTGACCATAAGGAAATTATTTAGCATCTCTGTGCCTCACTTACTTCAAAGGTAAAAAGAATTTAACAATAAAATCTACCTCTTAGGGTTGCTGAGAGCATCAAACCGGTCAGTGAATGGAAAGTGCTTATGGCGTTGCGTGGTATGTAGGTACATCATGTAAATATTAGTTGCTATCATTATTTCATACTTGATGCAGACATTTACAATAGTGCTTCTGAATTAATAAAAAAGAAGATTTTCCTCCTTATAGAAGTATATATGTTAAAATTTTGGACAAGTTAGAAGAACTATAAAGAAGAAAAAAGTCTCCCTTCTGTAATCTTTCTACCTAGAGGTAGTAACTAGTCCCACCATTTAGTGCACACTCCCATAACTATTATTAAGTCCATTTGGTCATCTTCTGCCTGCCTTCATTATCACTTTTTCTCTAGACACAGAAGAAAGGGACAAAATATTTTTAATAAAGAGAAATTAATTAAGAAAGGCAACTGCTTAGAAAGCAGAAAGCCTGGCTTTCATTCCCTGCCCTTGCTAGATCATTTAAGTTACAATGGGCATTTTACTTACTATCTCTATCCTTTTGTTCCTCCACGGAACTATTGCAAAACTGGTATAACAAGAACTTCCCTCTGCCCTTTTTACAAAGATGCTATGATGCATCCATTAACTAACTTCTCAAAAGAAAGCTGGCACATAGAAGGGGGCAAAATATAAAGTATGTGAGTATAGTACAACTAAAAGCTTAGTTTACAGAGGATGTGTTTTAACAATATCTGAGAGGAAGCAAAAGACAGGAAGTTGCTATAGGCTCTCTTTAACTGTAGGAGCTATCTCCTCTAAACTGTTAATTATAATGTGTTACAGGTTTTATATTATATAATTATAATGTGTTATAAAGGTTTTTAAAGACTGTCCTCTGGTATGCATTTAGACTAATGCCAAAAATAATTCCATAATACATATCCGTTAATTTTTTATCACTTTTTGTATAACCCTGTGATATGCCGAGAGAAATTTATGAAATTAGAATAGCTGCACTCCTCATTTAAATTCACTCTAATGTCTTAATATGCATGTCTCCTATGTTTATAAAACATCACCATTTTAATCTAATCTGAATCCTCAAGTATCATCTCCATACCAAGCAAATAAATGATTCATTTATTCAAAATAAAGTGAATCACTCTGAAACTGGATGATTTACATAGACATGTGAGATAGTAGTTACTTGTGCTAAGACAATGAGGAAAATTTGGCCATTTTAATTCATTTGTGGCTTTTTGCTCCAGATCTTTTCCTACCTAATGTTGAGAGACTTTTTCCGAAGTTCACTCCACTTGAAGTTCATGTTATCCAAACGTCTTTGTAACAGGACTGCATCATCGGAACCTTCCAGGGATCTCAGGATTTTCTGGCTGTTTTCATCCAGGTTGTGATAAACATCTGTGTGAGCTTCAATTTCACCTTGGAGGTCCTATAGGACAGCAAGAAGAAGAATATGTGCAGAATTACCAAACAAAGGAAACAAGCGATGAATGTGAATTTGGAGAATTGCAAAAAATAAATAATTATTAGTTCAAAAGACATTTCAATCAGGCTAACTAACAAGAAGATACATCTCAAATCCCTTTTCTTGGTGTAGTGCCTTCTCCTGTTATTATGTAGATTTAAAGTGGGCATCTTATTAGGTGTAATAAATTTATTCCTTGCCATTATGAGTTGGAAAGTAATGTATTTATAACTTTATAAAGTTCACAAGTTATATGTTCTAGTCTATGGACAAAATGTATTATTTTATGGAAGTGACAGGCAATAAAATTCTATGATAAAGTGTACCCCAGTGCCAATAATTTCATTACTATATGGATCAAGTTGTATTTTCTATTTACGTAGTAATCTGTAGAGTTAACTCTGACCATAAAAGCGTGGAGAGACTAATAAACAAGATTGTACTTCGTCCACAGCACCAGCACATTCCTGGGAGTCTGTCATGGGAGAGAGAATCTTCTTGACAACACACATTAAGTTCACCTTGGTATTATAGCATCATACATATAGTATAGCATCATACATTTATTAGTTATGATTTCCCATTTAATACATATTTTTAGGCTTGACAGGTGGAAAGTACACAGGACCTCGGTAAGAGTTATGATAAGAGGTTATGCATTCAACCTCACTTGTATATACACAGATCAAGAAAATTATTATAGTAGAAGAATCTGACCTTTACATGGTATGTCTTCCTGTGTAACATTTTCAGCTTGAACCGGGGACTACAGCACTGATCCTGTTGCATAGCAATCCTGAGAAAACCCAGAAACTGAAAGAGCCCTGCTTTAAAATGCCAACTTTGCTTACATTCTGTTGACAGAATGAATTTTGGAGCACAGGCCTCACCAGTCAATAATAATAAACGGCCACTTTGTACTCTGCACTAAACAGTAGCCAGGCGTGTGGATGTGGGAGGAACCTCAAAGAGAGGAGGCCTGGAATATGCAACTGACAGTTTATATTAAACAGCCAACTTTTCTTATCATTTTGCCATTACAAGCCAGAGACATTATAAATTCATTTTATATGTGTGTTTCCCTCCTTGTTCCCAGCAGAACAGTCAAAGCCAAGGGAACATTCCTCAGAGAGCTGCCGGGTACCAGCATTCCTTTCTGCCTACACAATGAATGGAGGCTTTGTATATTATCTGACTTGCTCTTAGAGATTTGTATGCTTCTGTTCAACAAGTTTAAAAATTCATTCTGAAGCTCCAAACAATTGGATTGATCTGTGTAACTAGAAAAGTTTTTTTTTTCCTCTCTCTCTCTCAAATTGAATTAAATTACTCTGCTAAAGTAAGGGAGAAAGTGGCAGAAATAACATGTTAGAAATTCTGAAGAACTGGCTCATGTTTTCAGCCACAGCCTCTTAAGATGCAGAATTTTGAATGTTGCACAAGTAAGGCAGACAGACAATGAATGTCTATTGTCACTATTGTTGGCAGCTAAAGCATCACTGATGGACTCTAGAGTTGTGTCCCATTCTCTTTGACTGGGAGACAGGCAGGGGAATATGGATAGAACCACATCAGAAGTTGAAAGAAGGGAAATACTGAAAGAGACTGAGTAGTATCTCTGTCCCATCAAAACCCAGTTTGTACTGGAAGGATATAGCCTGATTTTGAAACTAGTTTAGATGGTAGAAGGTTAGTATTGGGATTCTTGCCGAACGAAGTTTGGTCAAATATACAGCCATTTTATCTTTTTCTTTCTTTTTTCCTTTTGCCTACATGGAATAACATGCCTGCCTAATTTGCACTTCTTCAGCAAAAGAGAAAAGTGAGTTAATTCATCTAAGTACTTCAGGAGAAAAAGCCAACCAGATCTAAGTTCCAGATAATTCCTTCACTTGTCTTTTACTTTACTTCTTCTGTTGTATTTGATTTGTACAGTACTTTCCTTTTGTGTATGCACTTAGGGGATTAAAGACAAACTTTTAGTTGTTCAAGAAAATAAAGTATTTTCACTAGTAGCATCAGTTTTCTATGTGTACTACATTAACATACATATAAAGGATAGTACATTTGAATTTTTATATCCTACATTGATAGCAGAGACCCAGGCTCAATCACGAGTTCCTTAAGGTTATGTATACCGTGAAGTCATCAACACTTTCTTTGTCTTGTCAAGCATAAATTGGATGTTGATTCACGAATTTGCTACTTTTCATCTTTGCCATATATATTATACTGCATATAAACATCTTTGTTATATTATCAACAAATAAATGAATATAAAATTGATAAACAAGTATTTATTGAGGACTGATTTATTGTCTAGTTTTAGCACTTTGGGAAATGTAAGAGGAGTACAAATGATAGTTCTATCTTTAATTTTCCTAAAACCTAGTGTGCACTTTTGTTTAATTCATTTATATTACCAACTAAATACCGATGGGAATTCCTGCCAAGTCTTCACAGATACTGGGACAAAGACTCCTTCCTTTAGAAATGCAGAAATGGCTAAAGTTATCTTAGCATTGGCAAGAAGGTAAGTCTTCTGTCAGTACTGCTTTTCTAGGTCATGATGGTGACATAGAGCTATAAATGACACGTGTACAGTAAAGGGCTTTACAGGTTACAAAGCACGTACAAATACACCACCTTAGTTATTCCTCCCCCTGGCTCTGTGAAGTACATCACATTTCCTGTTTTGCAGATGAGAGCACTGAGACTCAGATGTTTAACTGACTTGCCTAAAAGTCATATAGCTGATAAGTGTTAGAACTGGGAAATGGATCCAATTCTCTTGATTCTAGAAGATCTTGGGTTGCCTCCACCAACCCACTTGCCAGAAGCATTGGACATAATACACAGTAGTCACTGAACCTGAACGAAGATACTACTTGCAAGAGGAAATAAGTGACTGTTGAGGGAAAAGCACCCTGAAAGACAGCATTCTTGAGTTTGATAAAATATTTACCCATGTGGATTGATTTGTTCTGAATGAAAAATTGAATTCTGACTGCTCTTTTTTTTTTTTTTTGAGACAGAGTCTCGCTCTGTTGCCCAGCCTGGAGTGCAGTGGCGCGATCTAGGCTCACTGCAAGCTCTGCCTCCTGGGTTCACGCCATTCTCCTGCCTCAGCCTCCCAAGTAGCTGGGACTACAGGTGCCTGCCACCACACCTGGCTAATTTTTTTTGTTTTTTGTATTTTTAGTAGAAACGGGGTTTCACCATGTTAGCCAGGATGGTCTCGATGTCCCGACCTCGTGATCCACCCACCTTGGCCTCCCAAAGTGCTGGGATTACAGGCGTGAGCCACCGCGCCCAGCCCTGACTGCTCTTTTCACTTCTCATTTAGCACTGGGCATCCTGGACCACCTGTGAGCAAAAAATGTTCACACTGAAAAGGTCTCCTTTCTACAAATTTCCCTGCTGCCAGAACAGAAATTCTGCCATCAGTAATTCATCTCTTTGTCTACAAGAGCCATGTGGACTACTATGAACCATACCAAGAAATGACTTGACACATCAGCATAAATATAGTTCATCCATGTTCCTTTGGGATGGCAGGCTGGTAGGAAATCTGTCAAGCTACAGGACTCAGATAGGTTGCCCTAAAAGGAAGGTAAGTACTGGGGAAGAACCCAAGGCTCTCTTTCAAAAGCTGGCATGCTGTAGTGGAGATTTTTCAGTATCAATAAGGCAGCATGAGTCATAGATTGGGAATGCAGGGCAAGCTGGAAGGAATATACATTATATATAATATAATATAATATTAATATAATATAATATAATATTAATATAATTAATATAAAACTACCATAGTGATATTTGTCTAAACTCATCATTTAAAGACTAAACCTCAGACTCAGGTAGCACAAAAAAGCAAAAGATCGATATGGAGACTCAAGTGGAGTTCTCAGAGGGTAGCCAATCTGGACAAAGGATAATTTTCATAGAAATTTCTGGATAGTTTTATTTCACTTCTGACTTAACTAGAAAAGATCATTCGAGCCTTCATTACTGCATTCACTGTATGCTCTCTAATTTGTTTCTTCTTTTTTGTGATTGTAGTCTTTAGGAAAAGCAATGACAAATGAACAAAGGGGAAAAGGTATTTGTTATGTAACAAAAACCATAGCAGCAGCAGCAGCAGCAGCAGCAAGAGCAACAACATACATGAAACTTACTATACATCAGGTGCTGTCCAAAGCACTGTATATACATGAGCTCCTTTTCTCCTCTCAACAACCCTCTAGCGTAGGGGCTTCTATTATCTTCATTCTCCATATAAGATCATGAAACTACTGTAAGGTTAACTAAAAATGCCCAAGGTCACACAGCTAATAAATGCAGCAAGATTTAGAACCTAGGCAGTCAGACTTCAGGGATTGTGCTGTTAGCCACTAGGCTGTATTACCTTTCAAGTTTAGTCGTTGGTGGTAGTTTTTCCTATTAATAATGCTACTACCTAAATTTTTAGCAATCTAGCGCTGCCATTAGAAAATAAAGGATAATGATTTCAGCACGCGAAGAGCAATTTCATGGTCTTATTAATATAAAGACTATTAAACAGATTTGTAGCAGTGGACAGAGATGCATCCAATACAACAAGAGAAAACACAAAGTAGTTGAGAAAATGAGTGCAAACGAAACAAATAATGTGTGTCCCCATAAGAGAAACATTTGGCCTAAAGTTCTGTACAATTATAGAGCAAATTTCAGCTGGGAGTACCAAAAAAGTTCAGTTATGAGACAAGCAATATGTTCACAGTATAGCAGTTTTAGGAGTAGGGGAGATCCCGTTTTCTGAAGGGCTTTTTCAAATTCCACACTTCCTTCTTATCTGACTCTCATCTACTCCTGTTGTGAATCTCCTTTCTCAGCTTCCAGAGAAAACTCATGGCAAAGTGCGGTTAAACAGACATAGGTTTGACTCTTCTCTTCGCTTTCCCTTATTAGCCACATAATGATGAAAACTCTTTAATTACTTTGGTTTCACTAAACATGAAATAATAATAGATATCTGCTGAACTTTTTGAATATTACATGGAATTTTTGTAAAATACTTTGAATAGCGTCCAGAACACGAGAGGTCTTTAATAAATAATAGCGAATGCAGGGCTTACTATTACAAGATAATCCATGTGGAAATCAGATGGTAGAAATAGATTTCATGAAGTTACGGGACTTGGCTTGAGCCTTAAGGGATGTATACGATTGAGAAAGGGGAATAAAAGAAAATATTCCAGGTAAAAAGAATAGCACGGGAATGGAGTAAAGGTGAAATGAATTTGGTTTATGAGCAGGGACAATGAATTGCACAACCTGACTGGAATGGAAAATGAGCACTGAGAGAAATAGGTAGAATGCAGACCAACTGCTTAAACCAAGTAGAATAAAGTCTTCCTTTAGGAAGCCACTGAGAATAAAAGTTTATAATGAAAAGTACAAAGACAAGATTATTGAATATTAAATTCGTACTATTTCATTCAACAAGTAGAATGATCCACGGTGCTCATAAGTAATAATACAACTGGGGAAGAATAGGAAAAGTTATGGATGTTTTACTAGAAGAAAAATAAAGAAGGGAGATATCAAGAATTAGTGCTGTACCCTTCTTTTTATTATTAACCATTTTATTAACCATTAAGCAGATGGCTGTGATACTATTCTAGAACATCGTGAATAATCGCATCCACATATTTCCTTTCCTATGTAAATGGAATTATTGGTCTCTAAAATAGGACTCAGCAAATGAAAACTTCCCTATTTTAATATAGCTGAGAAGGAAACAAACACAATGGCGTAGAAAGAATAACAATAAGTGACCAAATCGCCTTAAAAATTTTATTATAGACAGATCATCTCTAGGCTTTTCTGAAAGCAGTTAGTATATGAATAATTATAAGGCCATTAGTTCCTCCTTACTGATAATTTTTATCTAATTTAAATTAGCTTGATGGGAAAAAAGTGGTCTGATTTCTAAGAACGTAGAAGGTCAGGAACACACAATTCAAAATAGGAAAGAAATTATCCTAAGTGGCTAAATTGAGAGTAGGAAGAAGTGACACCTTACAGAGAATCAGAAAGGTGTAAAAGGAGCCACGGGCACGCATAATTGACCAGGGTCACACAGTGTGGAAACTAACAGCTCTCCATGCATTAGCAGCCCCTTGAAGGCATCACCTCGCTTTATAGTGAAGCAAAATAGTTAATGCTCATGATGATGCTGCTGAATTAGCCAGGGAAAGCAGATTTACATTCAATAAAATCTGTTTAAGAAGAAAGCAGTGTACGTAAATGCTTCAAATGACCAAATGACTTTTATTTGATACAGTTGTTTTGAAAAGGTGTTAATGATTTAAATAAAAATAAAACAAAAACAATTATATGAAAGTAGAACTCCGTTAGACTGGTTATCCAAAATGACTCATTAAACATGAGCTCTAAATAGTAGAGCTTTTGGAGCACACTTGCATACACTCATACATATACACACACAGAAACAGATATTCTATTATGAAGACCTAAGAACAGAAATTGAGAGTCAATCTTTAGAAACGTGGACAGCAATCTAAAAATAAAAAGCATGGGCTTAAATTTTGTATGTCTGGTATTTGTAATTTTTAAAATAATTCATTTTTATTGCGTGTTACAAAAGTATCAGTCTATTATGGATTGGGAATTAAAACAAGCCAAAAAACAAAGACTCAAAGTGATCTTTCCTAACAAATTTTTTGTGAAGAATCCATAGGAAGAAATTGGACCCACAGTCTTAGCCTTATCAGGATTCTAATCTAACCACCGGAGGTTCCTGACTAGATCAGAAAATGCAGTTGGATACAGATTCACAAGAGGGTGTGACTGTGTTTTTCCTTCTTATTCTATATGTGGCCATGCAACACCTTTAAAAGCAGCAGAGTTGTCGTCCCAAGAGAAACAAGAGTTAATCTGAGGACTGCTGTTTGGCTTGGAGCCTGGTTGCCCTAGGTATATAAGGAGTATGTTTTCAGGTCCACTGCATTGCGTTGCATCTTAAACGAGCAGCTGTGGATTTAGGAGTCCACAGGCTTTGCTTTACAAATGGCTGTTATTAAAGTCCTCAGAGACTATTATCCTGCAGGGTTTGTTGTCTTTGCTTTCATATCTCATTCGAAAATTCTCACACTTAAGCACTACAACAGCAGAGAGAAGGGATATGCTCTCTCAGCGGAGAGAAGGGATATGGTCTCTTGCCTCAGTATATTCCCAAGTGCAAAGCTTTATTTCAAAATCTAATCTTTAAAAATGCCTGGCCTAGGGTGGATTACCCCTGGAGGACACTGAGCAAAATCCCATTTGTCAAACCGCCTTAAGCAATCCCGAACTCTGGTAATACGTGATGCTTTCTCTCCTTGTCTGATCCTCTGACTCCATTCTTAAAATTACTTTTTAAAACTGATGAGTTCATTTAAGATATACTAGGTCGGAAGTAAGATGAGAGGTATCTTTCTCATCCACGTCTTGTTTTTCCCAGTTTCTTTTCTTCCAGTCACAACGCAAAAATTCTCTGAATATTTATTCATCACAAAAACATGCATTAAGTACCTATTGTATGTCTATAAGTAGGGCCAATAATACCTACCTTTTAAGGTTTTGGCAAAGATTAGATGAGATGATGTGAGTAGACCAACCAAGTACCTAACCCAATGCCTAACCTTATCGTGAGGTTTCATTAATGTTGCATCCTTCTAGTCCCCATCTCACTTTCTGCCATGACTCCAATCCTGCTAGCAGAGAAGACATGAGGCCGTTCAAAAGAAAATGAATACCTAGTGCATGAAGATGGGAGCCAGAGCTACAGGCAGGAGCTAAGAGGTAGTTCTCAGGACGTTCAGGTTCAAAGGGTACAGTGTAGCCAATGAGAGCCTAGAATGCAGCCTGGAGATTATATCTGATTCTATAAGGATAATATTCTACTGTGTTTCTTGTGTAAAGGTGTAACATTGTGAAAATAGTATTTGGTAATGATTATTGAGAGGATGGTGTTCAGGGTAAATGTAGCAGGGTCAGAGTCAACGCAGGAAGTCTAGCGGACAGGCAGTCCCAGCCATTCAGGAACCAAAACAGCAGTGGCTCCAGAATCAGAGAGAAGGTAAAGAAGAGGGATGCTACCATCGAGTGCTCATGAGTTATAAAAATAGCTGCATGTGCGATTTAATTCCACCCTTCTCTTGTCCTACCTTTGGAAGGTAGAATTCAGGAAAGTGATAACTATTCACAAGTACATTTTAAAGATAGAAATGTTATTTAAAGTTCTATTTCTCAAGGAGTAAGAAAAAAATACATACGCTGTGTTTCAAACACACACATGCACGCACACACACACACACACACCTTGGGGCCAAATAAATTAGAATGACAAAACCATTGACACCAAATGACAAGGGCATTGACATCAAAGCTCCATATAGGCACAGGCAACTCCCACCTAAAATATACCCTATCAAGCATTCCTAAACTATATGGGTGTGAGTTCTAAAGGACACAATTTCCTGAGAAAAGGTGGGTAGAGTAACAGTGCTTCAGATATTTTTAAAAAGAAGCCGTGGACCCAGTGGAGAACTGATGTTGATATTCAATTGGCTCTGCACATAGAGTTTACAATGGCATGCTTTTTAATTCTGGTGTTGAAAGAGAAAACAAGTCTTAAGACAGGCTGAGTTTTCTTTTTTAATACTGTATCTAAAATCCATATAAAACGCTGTGCTGCAATATTATTTCTGATATTGCTATACAGCTTCAGTGCTCATAATTGGGTGAGCATTTCCTGCATGAGACATCTTTCAGATCAGTGCCCACAGTAATCTCGAAAGACCTTAACATGCAAACTCTAGATTGTACATTTAAGTCACAGAGACAGCCACATGTGAAAAGTCTACAATGTTGAAGGTACTTTTGGTTTTATATTATACTTTATGTGCAGGAATCAGTCTGTTTGAAGAAAACTACCCTATCTGAGAAAGACCAGATGGGTCTTTCCAACTCTGAGACATATTTATTATTGCAGAGCCATGATGAGGGGTGGGGGTAGGGTAGGGGGATGAAACAGGGCAGGAACTAATACTTATAGCCCTTATAAATCCTTTACACCAACTCTATGAAATAGGCCTTCTTTATCCCCTATTGAGGAAACCATGACTTTGAGAGGTAAAGTAACTTATACAAATCATAGAGTTGTTGTTATGTGGCAGAAGCAGGGTTAAAGCATAGATCTTTCTGAAACTAGGTTCTTTTTATTCTCTTCCCTCCAAGCTCCAATGTCTTCCCCATCCATTAAATACAAAGCAAGTGACTTCTGACTTGGGCCACATGTATCACAGCAACATAATTATAATAACTCATTAAGGCATCTGTGAGATATTTAGTTTCAGAGCACTGTGATGCTCTGATAGGAATGGTCAGCAACTGAATAACTTTCCAATTAGGTATTGTTTTTAAAAACCTATCCTTCGTCAACTCAGAACTAATATCATTGATGTTTCTGAATGGTTCTAAATGAACACAATACATTCCTATTCTTCAAATAGGTAACTCTCTTCCCATGGACCAATACATATTTGGTTATATTAATCTGTGCTATTTGTCTATATTATATATAGAGTTAAAAGCTCGAAAAGCTCTTATTTCTGGAATCTCTTTGTCACTAAGCTATTTTTTGTCCTCTAGAGAATCACTGTGGTTCAAGGTTGTATATTAGAAAAAAGCAATTAGTTAATGTCAAGTCTCATCTTTTCCCAATAGCAATATGTAAGAAGAAGGCAAGAACATATGGCAAAGTGCCATAATTATTTTTGATCATACACTAGAAATCACAACAGCCATGTAGCTAATTTCCTCTGGCTTGTTTTAATTATTAGGGTTGTAAATGCAAACAACAACTTCATTCCATCCCCCACTTTCCCCCCCAAAAACCTCATAATACTCCCACGCAACCACAAAACAACCCTACACTGATGTAATTGTTTAGAATAGGTTAATGATATGAAAATCTAAGACATTTCTATTTTTTTCATTTTAAATAGCAGGACAATTTCCAAAATAATCACTGATACTCATCAGACACAACTGTATTCATTTGTGGGTACTCTTTAGCCTACAGCATAGAGATATTAACCTTAAAACTATTTCTAGGTATTCATAAGTTTTGAATGTTAAAGAAGGTTCTGGTACCATGATGTAAACTAAAGTCCTGCTGATATAATTGGATCTGATTCTCTGGTGATCTTTGGTGAGTTAATTTCTGTCTACTACCAAGTAGAGCAAATTCTTTGTTCTGTGCCTGTGCCTAGACCGTTCTTTCATCCTATTTTGCTTTTCTTCTCTTATACAATAGGGTGAATGGTGATGGGGAGAAAACAAAGTTATTCTTTTGCTAATGTATGAGGAAAAGGAGGAAGACAGGGGATATGCATATGGACATTGATGTAAAGGTAGGTAACATTTGGCATATTTGCTGGGAAAAAAATGTCATAAATGAAAAGTAGGCAGGCCGGGTGCGGTGGCTCACGCTTGTAATCCCAGCACTTTGGGAGGCTGAGGCGGGCGGATCATGAGGTCAGGAGATCGAGACCACGGTCAAACCCCGTCTCTACTAAAAATACAAAAAAATTAGCCAGGCGTGTTGCCGGGCACCTGTAGTCCCAGCTACTCGGAGAGGCTGAGGCAGGAGAATGGCGTGAACCCGGGAGGCGGAGCTTGCAGTGAGCAGAGATCGTGCCACTGCACTCCAGCCTGGGTGACAGAGCGAGACTCTGCCTCAAAAAAAAAGAAAAAAAAAAAAGTAGGCAAAATGCTAAGGGACGTTTCCTCATTCTTAGAACCCATTCATGAGCTTTCCATTGTGACATGGTTTGGCTTTGTGTCCCCACCCAAATCTCATCTAGAACTGTAATCCCGGGGGACCTGGTGGGAGGTGACTGGATCATGGGGGTGGCTTCCCCCATGCTGTTTTCCCATGTGATAGTGAATGAGTTCTCTTGAGATTTGATGGTTTTATAGGGGGCTCTTCCCATTCACTCTTTCTCTCTCTCTCCTGCTGCCTTGTGAAGGAGGTGCTTCCTTCCCCTTTGCTTTCCACCATGATTATAAGTTTCCTGAGGCCTCCCTAGCCATACAGAACTGTGAGTCAATTAAACCTCTTTTTCTTTAAATATATTACCCCAGTCTCAGGGAAGTTCTTTATAGCAGTGTGAAAACGAACTAATATACATCGTGTATCTATTAATTCTTCCCAAAGCATTCAGTTCAGTTCAGAAGATGCTAGAGACCCTTAGACCATCTCACTGAAGCAGGTCCAGGGTATTTTTTGTGTCCTTGTGCCATGATGCAATGACGCAATGTTCTTTTCTTTTTTTTTTTTTTTTTTTTTTTTTTTGAGACAGTCTTGCTCTGTTGCCCAGGCTGGAGTGCAGTGGCGCGATCTTGGCTCGCTGCAAGCTCTACTTCCTGGGTTCACGCCATTCTCCTGCCTCAGCCTCCCGAGTAGCTGGGACTACAGGTGTCCACCACCACGCCCGGCTAATTTTTTGTATTTTTAGTAGAGATGGGGTTTCACCATGTTAGCCAGGATGGTCTCGATCTCCTCACCTCGTGATCCGCCCACCTCGGCCTCCCAAAGTGCTGGGATTACAGGCGTGAGCCACCACGCCCGGCCGCAACGCTCTTTTCAACTGAGAACGAGTACATTTGGAAAATCATCCCCAAAAGAGCAAGGTTTGGGAAGGCTTAGGCCTTTCCATGCCCATATGACATGTTATATAAGTCTTATGAAGAACTAGAACAGATAAGAGGATGACTTTACAGATTATTTTACATTATAAGAATTTTTACATGAGAACGACTTTTTTTTTTTTTTTTTTTTTTTAGACAGAGTTTTGCTCTTGTCGCCCAGGCTGGAGTGCAATGGCATGATCTCAGCTCACTGCAACCTCTGCCCGCCTCCTGGGTTTAAGCGATTCTCCTGCCTCAGCCTCCTGAGTAGCTGGGATTACAGGCGCCTGCCACCATGCCCGGCCAATTTTTTTATTTTTAGTAGAGACAGGGTTTCACCATGTTGGCCAGGCTGGTCTCGAACTCCTAACCTTATGTGATCCACGTGCCTCAGCTTCCCAAAGTTCTGGGATTATAGGCGTGAGCCACTGCACCTGGACTACATCTTAATAACGATTAAAGAACAGTGGAAATCTGCCTCATAACACCCTGAGTAAGAAAAGAGAAATTGTAGCTGCATATCATCATTGTCGCTGACCCTGAGTATAAACGAAGAAGCCTCATGGTGACCAAAACAGAGAATTGTTAACCAAGTCATGTCCATGGTGCTTTACCATGGACAAATGTTTTTGATCCACCCTTCTAAGGCAGGGGTAGAAAAGCTGTTGCAATGTTGTAAATCTCTGCTTGAGTTTGTGATACGGTTTTAGATTTAGCAGAAAAATATTCACCAACAGGAGAACGAGAAACCAATGTGGATAATGCCTAGTTATGAATGTTATCGCGAATAGAAAATAAAAAGACTTGCTGAAAAACCTTTCTGCCTGGTTTTGTCAGAGTTCTCTTCCTTTTACACATTCACTTTTTGATGTTTTCCTTTTGCGGGCTGGCAGAAAGATGGGGGTCACTCTAAACTTTTACTAAAAATACTCTTAAAACTACAAGATGTAAGTTCTCTATTTTAAAGAGCCCATAGCCTTCTGAAAAAGTCTTGAGCAAATAAATGAACCAAAATAACATGTGATAATGTTAAACTGGAACACAGCCCTGTGGGAACAAATAACAATTAGCCTTGCCCCCCAAGATTTGCAGATGACGTCATACAAGCGATGATATTTGATCAGGGTCTTGAGGGATGAGTAGCAGCTGGCCAGGGGAGAAGTGGGAAAGTGAAATTTGAAGCAGTGGGAAGAACATGAACACAGTTGAAGATAAGATGAGATAAGAATACATATCAGAGCTAAGTAACTCTGGGGGGAAGAGGGGAAGACCCATGGCGGGAAGAGAGACAGACTGGTAAGATCAAAATTTCTCTCTCTCTCTCTCTCTCTCTCTCTATATATATATATATATATAGCTGCACAGGAAGGAGGGCCTGGATTATGAAGGGGCTTGTAGAGAGTGGTGTTGACCTTTGTCGGGGGGTACATGTCATCCACTCATGGGCATGGTAGCCTGAAATAGGGGCGGTAAAGAAGGCCCAGCAGGGAGTCAGACAGTCTGTGTTCTCTTCCTTGCTCTCTCAGGTGTCTGTGTTCTTTGTGTCATTCACACGTGCCTGTGAGCGTGAACTTGCATCATGCATCCGTAGTTCCCTTAGTACAGTGGTTCTCAAACTTGAGTGAGCTTGAGAATCACCCGGAGGGCTTATTAAAACACAGGCTGCTGGGCTCCACTCTCAGAGGTCATGATTCTGTATGTCTGGGGTAGAACTCAAGAATTTGCATTTCTTACAAGTTCCCAAGTGATGCTGATACTGCTAGTGCAGAGACCCCATTTTGAGAATGAAACACTGTTCTAGCATAACAGCCCTTAATCTTCCGGAGGTCATGAATGCCTTTATAAGAATGATGGATCTTCTCCTCAAAAACCTGCAGAAATATTTATAAACACAAAATATGACCTATTATTTCATGGGCTTCTGCTACTGCCACCTCCACCTCCACCTCCACCTCCAAGAAATACAATGGATTAGTGAAGACAACGTATCCTTCCAGTACCATTTTAAAGGGAAACCCCCAGGAAGAAGAATACATTGGAAAATGGCACCAAAATGTGATTTTACTTATTTAGTTGTCTTAGAATTACTCACAGTGAGCCTACGGACAAAATGACCCGATTTGGGGAAGGACACCTGTCAAAGGACAGTTCTTGGGTGCAATGAGGAAATTGATTTCACTCTAACCACATTCAGATAACCTGACATTTTCCCATTTTAACCTGCCATTCACTTGGGAAATAACAAATAACAGAGAGGTGGGTGGGTAACCATGGAGAAAAGGGTGCATTCAGCCAGGGGCCTGCCTGTGGAAGGACGGAGCAGTTTGCACCTCGGGGAAAGCCGGGAAAGCGGGGAAAGCGGAGGTAGGGCTCCAGGCTGTCTGTCTGGTAGCCCAGGGAAACAGTTCAAGATCAAAGGAAAAGATAATTAAGAATGTGCTCAAAAGAAAACTTCAAATCAGCTGTGCTACACAAAGATATGAGACAATTCCTGTTGTAGAGAAAAGAGCATTTTGACTTTACCCTAAGAATCTTTCTTATGTGCTTTCCATAGCCCAGCGGTACAGATATTTTTAAATGACTCTGGAAAGAAAGCAGAGGTGTTCTTTATTTCATGAATAGAAGGCAATCTTTCATTTAAAGAACCTTAACCCTGCTCTGCATGCATGCATGAAGTCAGGAACTCAAGGGCAATATTGTATTATTCATTTTGGCAACTATAAATTCAAATGATGGCTCTGAGGTTGGGGAGAAAAAGGCCCGCTGAGCTGGAGAGCAGAACGCTTCCTTCAGCTTATCAAAGAAGTGATAGTGCTACAGGCAAGAGTGCCCCGTAATAATCTAGGGAAAATACGCCTCTGGGTCAATGAAGATTTTCTGCTATTGCATGGGCTGTTTTGCCTACAGCCAAGAAAATTCTGTCTGATGGTAATGTTTTAGCTGCTGATTCATCTCCTCTGTCTTCAATTCTTCTCAGCAAACTTTTATTGGGTCTCATCCTGGGCACATTTACAGAGCAATTTCCATAATGATAAAATCTCTTCAAAGGAGATTTAAAGTGTAATTAAAAGGCAGATGTGTTGTGGTAAAGGCGTTGTTGTGCAGTGGCCATACATCAACATGCCGTGGAGCTGTCACTCAGCCAGCCTATGGAATGACCCCGGTTTCACTCTGATAAGATTCCATGGCTTTGTTTGAGGCTAATGGCTTCATTAGAAAAATAAATAAATAAAAGAAGATAAAACAAGCTCTTTACTGGAGAGATAAGTCCATGAACATGAGTTAGACTTCTGCACCCTTCTCCCTTCGTTCTGTCTCTTAGACCTCAGAGGCAACAAGAAACTCCTTGAGCACGGAAGTGAATATTAACAAATGGCCAGGTGAAAGCTGAAAGGATGTGCTTGCCCTGAGAAGCTGAGCTCCTTATGTCCTATGGCCTATTCTCATGGTTTTAAGTGACATTGCTAGAAACGTGGAAACTACAGGTTACAATTCCCTGAATGGATGAATGCTTGCTCCTGAAAAACTGCCTGGTGCCTGAGAAAGCAAGGAAATATTCCTTGAGTAGTCAATGTTTGAAACCTCAAAAGTAGCTAAGACTATTTCTTCTTCACTGTAAAATCGATATAAGATTTTTAAGCTTTGGAACTTCCCAAACCCGAAAATAGCTTGCCTACCCAGATCCTGACTCATAGTATTCATTAAATGATATGAACTGATTTTTTACTTGGCTGCTGGTTTTAAGTATTGATAGATAATCATATCATATGATAGGCAAATCATATTAACACATGGGACAAATAGAATCTTTCAAAAGATCAGTTTTGAGATCCAAGATCATCATTAAATAATAGATTCTGAAGCATTTAAAAGAGGACTTGGAACTTTTAAATGCCATATGTTCAATCACCTTTTTAAAACATAACATGACAATATTCATGGAGACTCAATATGCCATGTAATGTCTACATTACTTACAGCAGAGAGTTCCACTAATTTTCTGTGCTCCTTTCTTTGCCTAAATGAACTATTTCGTTTAGCACAATATTTTGCTTGTAGAATAAAATTTATCCTTGTGATGTTGGGAGTTATGAAATAACTCATGTGTTTTAAAATAAAATATCATTAAATGTATGAAATTAAACTGTAATTAGTAGAAATCATTCGAGGGACTTTACTGATGCTGACAAATTCTCATCAAATAGTTACTGTGCTTTCAAGTACAATAACATCTTTGTAGGCAGATGAAGACACTAGAAAAATAATGTACACTTTCAAAGAGAAAGTGAACCTCCCATACCTCTGAAATAAAAGCACTTTAGAAATCTAATATATTTTAAAAGAGGCACATATGTTAATCTGTAAAATTCACTTTGTTGATGGTGAAATGCTGTGTTCAATTTGCTGTTACAGCAAACAACTAATGGAAAGTTGGACTTCACTGTAACAATATCCTCTTTTAACCAAATAACCTTCCTTGAACCTTGGATAAAATTTTCTGCCAAAAAATTCCCCTACTTCCCACTATCACCATCACAGATAAACGGATTGAAAAGACAACACCATTCTCAGTAGAACTGTTTGCTTACACTCAGTTAGCCAAGCTTCTACTACCTGATTTCATTGCCATGGAAAATCCTCCAGGATAACTTGGGGAGCAGCTACCTCTATTACTTCTCCCAACATCCCACTGCTTCCAGTTGCTACTGATTTGCTGTTACAATCAGTAGCCTAGAAACTTGAACCACCCAAGTGTTTTAAATGCGGAAGAGAAAATCTGAGGGAAAATTGGGAAGGAAAAAGTGTTTCCATGTTTCCGAAGAGCGGCACTGTGCTTGTATGACTGTTTTTCATCAGCCTTGACTTTTTGGAGAGGCAGTTTTACTTTTCATAGCTAGTCTAATATTTCTTCTCACTAAATAGTGAATTAGCACAGTGCAAATTTAGCAGTCATCCTTTTGACATCTTTACTCATAAAATAAGTAAAAGCAACCCCCAACTTACAAAGAGTTCTCTAACCAAAAATCATTTGCAAATAAATGGTCCAGAACCCCAAACTCAAATTTCCACGGATACAATAGTCATATACATGTCTCAGACCAGCATATACATATATAGCTATTTAACCTATAACATGGATGATTTATATCATTTTGATAGCATGACTTTGGGTTACATGATTTGGGAAATATGCATCTTTTGGGATATGAAAGAGTCAAGAAGTATGGAAAATAAATAATTCCTATTTTAAGACCTGGATTTGTCCAACACCAAACAAAGGAGATATAAATGGGCATCTGCCCTCTCCTTCCACCTCCTGGTGCCCGTATTTTCTACTCCCAAAGTTCCTTATGTTTTAATCCTCATTCTCTCCTATCTGTTGAAAATCTTATTCCCAGAGTATAGCCTGACAACTTTCACATTCTGGGAGATTTTTGTATTTTAAAAAGAGGGGCTGGGCATGGTGGCTCACATCTGTAATTCCAGCACTTTGTGAGGCCAAGGTGGGTGGATCACTTCAGCCCAGGAATTTGAGACCAGCTTGGGCAATGTGGTGAAACCCTGTTTCTACAGAAAATACAAAAAGTAGTGGGGTGTGGTGGCACGTGCCTGTAGTCCCAGCCACTTGGGAGGCTGAGGTGGGAGGGAGGATCACCTGAGGGATGTCGAAGTTGCAGTGAGCCATGATTGTGCCACTGCACTCCAGCCTGGGTGACAGAGTATGACCCTGTCTCCAAAAAAAAAAGGAGGAAGCTGAGTTAAACCAAACCAATCTGAATCATAGATTGATAGGATTTCCAAGAATATAAGAAAGCAAAAATATTCAGATGGTAGCATAAGTGTCTGAGGGCAGAAAGGCTTTAGCTATTCTTGGTAGGCAATCTACTTTGGTTAATACTATGAACTGGCTCACCTGAATCTACTTACCATCCTTCCAGTTGGACACGTTGGAAATTAAAAACTGTATTTGCCAGACTTCCATGCAGCTAGTGTTCTGATTATGAATTAGGATATAATAAGTTAGGGTTGTCAGATAAAATACAAGGCACCCACTTAAATTTAAATTTTCTACACAATCTTTTTTTATTAAGTGTAAGTATGTTGCATGCATTATTTTTATTTGCTAAATCTGGCAGTGTTTTGCCAAATGTGTATACTTGTGAGAGATTTGGAAGGTGGAAGTGAGGTATAGGTCACCTTTCTGCCCCTTTTGGCTGTTTCTGTTGGTGAGCTTAGTGAAAGAAACATGAGATTTCCTACATCAGAGTTCCAAAGTTCATTCTCCAGCTTCCTGGCTGGAGAAGGGCAGTTGCTAACAGCAGCTTCAAAAGTGGTAGCCTCTAGATTTCAACCTCCTGGTTCCCAGTTCACATTTACAAAGTATGTTCTTGAAATCATTGCTTCAGTGGTACCCCGGAGACGGTAGTTTCTTATTGGATCATTTCTATATGGTTTTAGAAATCTGTCCTCGAAGCCAAGTCTAAAACCTGCTACTTTAGCCTTTCCAAAACTTTGATATGTGTCTAATGTACCTAGAGTAGTTTCTCTTTTCTGCAGTGAACTCTGTTATATTGACCTTCAGGGCCATCTCCTCTATTTGTTTCTACTACTTGCAATATCTTCCTTTAGTCATTAAAAAAAATCTACAAACAATACAACTTTATGGTTTTCTTAACACGGTTCTTTGTCACAGCAGAGACTTCCCATCACAGAACGATAGGAAGTGAGGAAGGCAAGTGGAGTTGTACCTATGGACAGATGTCTTGTTTTATTTATTTTATTTCTAAAGAACATACTTTACAAGACACTTTAGGTTGTAACAATGCATTAAAATAACTTAACAGTATATCAGCATCCTTTAGAAACACTTTACTATTATTTTTCTCATCTCTTTTGTCCCTCATATCTAGATGTCAAATTTCCACTGACAACTAATTTGATGCCTAGGGAAAATATCTGATTCAACAGTTTCATAACATGATGTCCTATTAATTAAAACATGATACACTGACATTAAATTTCCAAATAAAAAGAAGCCCAGAAGTGAAATATCACAAACTTGATACATATGTATAGTCATGTGGAGGGGTGGAGGGATAGTAAGGAAACACAGTGTGTTTTCAAACCTGGCTTGCACGTGTGAGGTGAACACTGGACAACAGAGCTTACCTCTCTGCTGTCAGCACCTGGAACAGTACTGAGCGCACTCGAGGCACTCAATAAATCGAGCTTAATTTTTTAAATCTTTTCACTCCCTTCACCCATTCTGCATATATCTCATGTACAATTTCATTTCCCAAAAGTACCAGGTTCTAACATCAGGAAGAAAATATATGGTGAGTATTGACCATCTCTGGTGGTCAAGGTCTCTACTCTTAATCTCATGTAATTAGGGTGATCCTATAGTTCCTTGTCCAAACCTGAACACTTTTGAGAGTGTCCAGGATGCTATTAATAATTACAGGGTCAGGCACACTGGCTCATGCCTGTAATCCAGGTGCTTTGGGAGGCCGAGGTAGGAGTATTGCTTGAAGCCAGGAGTTTGAGATCAGCCTGGGAAACGTAGCACAACTCTATCTCTACAATATGTTTTAAAAATTAAAAATAAAAATAAAAAACAGTTAAAGGAGTTTGAGACCAGCCTGGCCAAGATGGCGAAACCCTGTCTCTACTAAAAATACAAAAATTAGCAGGGCATGGTGGTGGGCACCTATAATCCCAGCTACTCGGGAGGCTGAGGCAGGAGAATCGCCTGAACCTAGGAGGTGGAGGTTGCAGTGAGCTGAGATCACACCACTGCACTGTAGCTTGGGTAACAGAGAGAGACTCTATTTCAAAAAAAAAAAAAAAAATTAGCTGGGCATAGTGGTGCACACCTGTAATCCTAGCTACTCAGTAGGCTAAAGGAGGAGGATTGCTTAAGCTCAGGAGTTTGAGGCTGCAGTGAGCTATGATCATGCCACTCCGCTCCAGCCTGGGTGACAGAGCAAGACTCTGTCTCTAAAATAAATAAAATAAAATAAAATATAGTAAAGTAAAGCAACACAAGAAGAAGAGGGATAAACTGGGACAGCTGGAGACAAATTAGGATAGATGAACCTATAGCAGACAAAAAAATGGGCAAAAGGGTCTCAGTAGCGCAGAGGCAGCCTTTCTTCCCGCTCATTCTCTCCAAGTAATAAAAGGTCTGTGACACGACGTTCTCTTTCTGCCTGGGGTTCACTGCACACGGTGAATTGATCACTGCACCTGTTTCTTACATTCAGGGAACGGAAAGCAGAGAAAAGCCAGTGGTTCACACCACTGTTTGTGCACCCAGGTGCCCTCTCACCATGGGGAGTAAACACTTTCAGTTCTGTTTGCTAAGGAAAAGAAAAATAAAAAGAGGGCCAATAACAAAATGCCCTTCAAAGAAAACACTTTGTGAGCCTGTGTGTAGCAAAGATAAGAACCAGGACACTGTCATGAGAAAGATCCTACAATAGCTTCTTGAAAGAAAGATTTCTTAAAAAAAAAAAAAAAAAAAAAAAAAGAATGCGAGTGAATGTTGCTGAGACATCTATTGTGTATTATCTGCCATAACCCTCTTAGCAAATGACGATTAAAGTTTCTGCATCTGTCAGTAATGCAAACGGGAAACAATTCACTTTCTTGAAATTGACTTTAAATTTTCCTTTATGGAGAAATGATTCATTCCACCTGTATTTCATACCTGATGTTTAATACAGATTTTATGTTTATAAAAATGGCTTTGTGGGGCTCCCGAACTAACCAAAAATTTCTTCCTAGACATTTCTAATTGTATCTAGAGAAAACAGGGACATCAAAACAAAACAAGAACACAACAACACAGCAAAATCCTGGATTTTCAATTTATAAAGTCACGGATGAAGAACTGGTTTAAATCTAAAATCCATAATCAGAGAACTTCAAAGAGATATGGTATATTATACACATCAGCCTTTCCCTTTTGAAGAAAAGCAGAGAGAAGACACTGGAAGGGGACGCCTCCTGCTACTCTGGGAGCTCCTAAGGGCTGGGACCGTATCTGCCTTGTCTGCGGCTGTATCTCCCGCTTTCGGCTTGATAGCTGGTATGCAGCTGCTTTTGTTTTCAATAAAAGTTATCGAGTAAATGACCGGATACATTAATACATTGATTAGTTATGAAAGACATCAAGTACCGGAGAACATCAAAGAAGGCTAATAATGAGAGTCAAGCAGCGAGTAACCTTGGTATGTACCTAGATAATAGAGCACTGGTTTCTCTTGATAGCAGCCCAGTTTACTGTATGATTGTTTTAACCACCTTTTCCCCCTCCAATTTTCCAAGTTACAGCAGTTCTCCTCACTACCGAAAGTGTGATGGCAGGACTATAGTTTGCCATTGTCTTCATTCATTCATTCTACAAATACTGAGGGAGATGCAGTGATGAACATGACAGACACCGTCCCAGTCTAATCCGGGGTTTTTTGTTATAAAAGAATGATATCAGGGTTTAGATTAGGTACTCTGAATGCAAAGCCCCTTTGAAAGTTGGACAACTCTGAACACATCGGGGATCCTAGTACATGATGAACAAGCATCTGAGAGACTTTTCTTAATTTAACACCTAGAAAATCAGCTAAAAAGGTAAAACTGCACAGAAAACCAAACCATTTAAGAAGAGATTGAATAGTTATTAGGTTCCTTTGATTAGGTAGAAAACCTATCCTGGGAGTTAAAAATCTCAAGATAGGCTTTTCTTGGCCTATAATATCTATTTGGACTAGCCACATGGCCCGAAATTAATGAGATAATTGAAAACTATCCTTCTCCACTAGAATCCCCTCATTTTATGCATTTTATGCAAGGTTGCTTAGTGGCCTAGGATTGATAATAATAAGTAAGCTAATGAACCCAATCCCAAACTGATTTTGCAGTATCTTTTCTCAGTAGATTTCCTGGCAGCTGCTGTATATTTAATTGTAAAAAATTAGGGACGGTTTAAACTGGGGAGGTGAGAAAACAGAAGGAAAAGAGGCAGAAATAAGAAGCAGAAGAAGATTCTGAAACAGTTTTCATAAACTTAGAAGCAATGAAATGTACTTGAAACTGCAAACAGAAGAGAGTGGACTTAAAACTGCTCACTGATTGTGTACTCAACATTTTCTCTGTTAAATAGTATCCTAGAGCAGCTATTTCAAATTGCCACTCACCTTAAATCTCAGACTCCAACACCTTCCTCATCACTGGGCATTTAGCTGCAGCTTCCACTTCAATAAAAAATAAATCCAATACAACAATCCTACCTTAACCTTTCACCAAACTTACAAAACTACCAGTAGCTATGCCCATCCTCCTTCCCTTCTCCCCTGATGTTGTAATAGAAGCTGTACTTTCCTTCCTATCTGAAGCTAATTTCTAAATTTCATCTTTCTGCCTTCTCAAGTACCTGTGCTATTGATTATCTCCAATTTTTCCTGCATCCTCAACCTCTCCCTCTCTACCATCTTCTTCTCATTGCCATTTAAACATGTGTAAGTCACTACCCTTTTAAGAGTGTGTTCTTCCTGCCCCTACATCCATCTTCTGCTACTATGGCCCTTTCTCCCTTCCCATCACAGCCAAAAGTCTTAAAATAATTGTTTTACACTTGCTCCCCGACTTTCTCAATTCTCAACCATGCCTTAACCTACTGCAATCTTGGTTCTTTATTTACCACCAAGTAATTACTGAGTTCTCCATAATCAACACTGAAATTACTTGCATAAAGGTTGTCAATACCCTCCTTGTTGCTAAATTAATAGGATATATTTTCGTCTTATCTTTCATGATGCTTTTGTAGTATTTGACACCTCTAAATGTTACCTTTTCTCGAAAACCTCTCTTCCCTTGGATTCTGTGACATCACACGAACCTAGTTTGTCTCCTATCTACTGAACTGAAAATGTCCCTGTCTCCACTGAAACCTTATTTTTCTTTACTTACCCCTGAAATTTTGCTGTTTTCCTGGGTTCACTCCTAGGCCCTCTTCTATTCTCATCTACAAACTTTACTCTGAACCATTTCAAACCCTTGCAAGGTTTCAATTACCTATATACTGATAATTAACCAATTAAAGATTCTCTAGCCTAGAACATTTCTCCATAGGTTCAGCCCACATACCTAGGCATCACAACTTAGACTACACTATCATCATCACTCACCTGGACAATTTCAATAGCGTGCTGAAGCTATCTTCCTGCCTCCAGTTTGCTAAGCTTCCTCTAGTCCCTTGAAATAACATGACTTTCTCACTTCCAGGCCTTCATGCGTAGTATTCCGTCTGCTGGGACTCCACCTCTTCCAAATCCCCGACTTGACCTGTCTAACTCCTGCTTCTCTTCAGGTCTCAGCTGAGGTAAGGCTTCCTTGGGAAAGCCTTCTGCATCCTGCCAAGCCAGGGTCAATTACCTTGATGTACTCCTGTAGCACTATCATAGTAATACCCTTACCATCAATAGGTTGAATATCTCATATCCAAAATACTTGTGACTGAAAGTATTTCAAATTTCAGGTTTTGGAATATTTGCATTACCCTTTGGATATCACGCAGGCCTTTAGGGCATTTTCAACAATATCTTGACACCACCAGAGAATACACCAGCAAACACAGTGATTAATGCACGCAGGTTTTGGCCCCATGCCGGACATTGTAGGGTACCTGCCGTTGTTGCGTCTAGCCTGCACATGTGCCATTTTTGTTACCTTTTGTGAGTTTGCTTGTATGAGGGAATCTGGGTGTGGGTGGAAAAGATATATCGCAGCCAACGGGGGCTGAGAAGATCTTCTTTCCCTTGGGGATGCTGAATAAACTCTATGTGGTGTGCCTGCATTTTCACTGTGACTTGTCACATGAGGTCAGCTGTGGAATTTTCCATTTGTGATGTCATGTCAGCATTCAAACAGTTAGGATTTTGGAACATTTGGATTTCAGGGTTTTGGATCAGGGATGTTCAACATGTAGTAGTTACTTGTTCAATTTCCTTCCTCCCCCACTAAACTACAGATCAAAGAAGATAGAGATCAAACCTATTTCCTTTATTTATTGATGTGTCTCTAGTGTCTAGCCCAATGTTTGGAACATCAATAAATATTCATGAAAGAAATGGATGAATAACTGTATGCTTGCATCAGAAGATATCCCACAGCAGTCTTTTCTAATCCTTGGTAATTTGAATTTTTTGTATTATTGATTTATATACAAGGGCTAATGTCCTGTGAAGTAGTAGTACATATGTTTCTGTTTTTAAAAGAAATTGTTTCATAAAATTCTATCATAATGAAAAGCATGGGCTATTACATTTTACCTTCGTAGAGATATTTTTTATATATCATAAATCTAGAAATGTGTATTAAATTAGACATACTAGAAGTCAAAGAACTGAGGTACAGCTATTTAGAAATGAATTTGTGGAAGCAGAGGGCCATGAACAGCTGTGCTAGTTGTACACTGAGAAAAACACAGAAGCACCATTCACATCATGAGCTGTATGTTTCACAGTCTGGACGGCTCTTCATGGCAGTCCTGAATTGTAGTAAAAGAGAAGGGTTATTCGTTCTCATTATTTTTTCCTCAGACTGTCTCTTCATGGAAAGGGATGATTATTCTCGTATTCTTAAATTTCAGTCTATTTAACAGAGTTATTAGAATTTTAAAGCTGGAGAGTATCTTAAACATGAAGTAGACTAGAGATGACAAAGAGGTTTTACCTATGTGCTAACTCTCATTAGTGAGTGGTAGCTACCTGGAGCATTGCCTTGAGAAGTGTTCTGATACAGTACTGACTGACTAGCCGTGTCGTTCACTGGCAAACAAAACAGAAACGGAAGCCATTCACGTATTTTCCTTCTTTGTTCCAGTTAATCTATTCATTTTCCAGAAGAGAAAATTAAGGTCCAGAAAAGCAAAGCAACTTGCTCTTAACATCGGTGCTGGAGCAGAACCCAGATTTCTGTACTTCTAGCCTATGTCCCTTCCTTCACATCTGGTTTCAAGATTCCTTAAAGATAAATTATAAATTCTAGCCCTAAGATTTGCTGCCTTTCAAATTTTAACCTATTTTCAAGGTTAACTACCTGCCTTTGGTCACCAGCATCAATAAATCTGGGTATGCCATGTGAGAACACAGCATCATCACAGCAAACAGTCTTTAGCATCATAAAACTACCACATAAAGTGTAGTGCCAAGTGCACTACCTAAAAGGCACATGTTATAAGTAGTAGGGGTCATTGTCAATCAAGTTAAGCAATGCAGGGGGGAGAGAAATTGTCAGAGGAACAACAAAGAGATCATCTGTAATATCGTTTTGAGATATATTTGGCTTGAATCTATACAAATTGCAGCAGAATACTTGCAAGGACTTTTGTCCCAATGTGAAGAGGTAAGAACTGGAACTGATTCATCATCTATTAACATTGGTCATGGTGCTAGATACTGAGAATCCACCAGTAAACAGGAAAGACACAGTCCCTATCTTTGCGGTTGGTTACATTTTAGTAGAGAAGTCAGGCACTGAACAATGATGTGAGTGTTTTGAAAGCAGAAGTACAAGGAACTTCTTGGGGGTGGGAGGGGTAGCCGATAACCCCAAATTTTTGACAATTGCCACTTGGAAACAGAATATAGAGATCAATTTGTGTTAACTTTCTGCAGCTATTCTGCATCCAGGCTGGATATCCAAAACAAACACTGGATTGCTGGAAAACTTAGGAATTTAATATTCACAAATTGATATGCTAAAATAAGTAAATACAAATAGAAAAGACAGATTCACAAAGAGTAATAACCATTTGAAACTCAACAGATACGATAAAATGATACAGACCTTTAAATCACTATATCTTCTGATGTCTAAAAGATGCTTATCACTACTCACTAGATTCTTTTTCACTTGCTTTGCAAATCAGTTTAAACATACATGGTAATCAGGAGTCATTATTTTTATTCACTTGGAAAGTCAGAAGTACCTTTGCCCAGTGAGATTTTGAAGGAAAAGTAAAACACCATCCATTTGGAGATTTTATGGGTGTCTAAACATGTGCTTTTCTAAACAAGAAATGATTTATGACTTATCAAAGGACACGCCTGAGTATCTCACCTAATCTCTAAACCCAGCTGACTTTCTCCATTTCTCTAACACCGAGCGTAGCAAAAGGAGAAGCTCTTGATTAGCCAAGAGACACTGCTGCTCACACACCAACCTATATTTGACTCAGGGTTGGGGAATTGTGAAATAACCTAAATGCGGCACTTCTAGATGAAAATTGCTCTGAGGATTTTCCCTTCTGAAAAGTAGAAGGAAACCAAGTAGTTCTTATAATACCATAAAACTTAGAAGCCCTTAATGCACAATATTACACTGACCTACAAAATGACCTTTGCACAAAGTTAACTTATTAAGAAGCAAGGAAAATAGGTAGAAAGGCATTGTTGGTACAAATAGAAACGCTGCTAAAATGCCGAGTCTGGAAAATTGGAAAAAGATCTTAATTTCCAAAACTGTTTCTGCTCAGAAAGAAGTAAGAGGAATATCATTTGGTGATACAAAACTTGGCCCTTTTGAGAGTGTGGGATAAAATGGGTGGAGAACTATTGATTCTGACATAATCACTGCGAATTTTCTACACTGTCATTGATTAATTTCTTCAATAAACATCGATTTAGGATCTACTGTGTTCTAGGGCTGTGCTGCTCTGTCTAACACAGGAGCCACTAGCTGTAGGTAGCTACCGAGCACTTGAAATCAGGCTAGTGAGACTGAGAGACTGAAGTTTAAAAAATTTTTATCCCATTTTATTAAATTTAAATATAAATTTAAAAATTGACTCGGTTCAGTTATTGAAAAACTTTTGTGTATGTTTGGAACAACTTAGGAATGTGAATCTTCTTTTTTCAACTATAAAGTTTATGAAATGTAAATAGAGACCAAATATTTTCTTTTTTTATTATACTTTAAGTTCTAGGACACATGTGCACAACGTGCAGGTTTGTTACATATGTATACATGTGCCATGTTGGTGTGCTGTACCATTAACTCGTCATTTACAATAGGTATATCTCCTAATGCTATCCCTCCCCACTCCCCCAACCCCACGACAGGCCCTGGTGTGTGATGTTCCCCACCCTGTGTCCAAGTGTTCTCACTGTTCAATTCCCACCTATGAGTAAGAACATACGGTGTCTGATTTTCTGTCCTTGTGATAGTTTGCTCAGAATGATGGTTTCCAGCTTCATCCATGTCCCTACAAAGGACTTGAACTCATCGTTTTTTATGGCTGCATAGTATTGCATGATATATATGTGCCACATTTTCTTAATCCAGTCTATCATTGATGGACATTTGGGTTGGTTCCAAGTCTTTGCTACTGTAAATAGTGCTGCAATAAACATACGTGTGCATGTGAGACCAAATATTTTCAATGAAAATACAGTGTCTAAATTGAGATGGGATGCAACTGTAAGACAAATGCCAGATTTCAAAGACTTAGAATGGAAAATGCAAATTTTATTAATACTTTTTATTGATTACATATTGAAATAATAATATGTTGGATATATTAGGTTCAATAAAATATTAGCTTCACTTTTAAAGAATGTGGCTACCAGAATATTTAAGATTACATAGGTGGCTCTCATTTCTATTGGACAACACTGTTCTGGACATTGTGTTGGCATTGGGAATATAAAACTAAACATTCCCTTAAGGATTTTACAGAATGGTGGTACATTTACTGCTATAGCAGAGAGATATAGAGGAATGCAAAGGACGCTATGGAGACATAGATGAGTAGCAATTAAATTAGGCTGATGTCAAACATGGCTACCTAAAATAAGGCATGCTTAAATTGATCCTTAAAGTTTGAGTGGAAGTTAGATGAAGAAGGACGAAGGGTATTCCAGGAAGACGGAATGGCATGTACGATAACATTGGGAGAAGTAGTACAATACAGTGATTAAGAATCTAGAACCTCTACCCTTTGAGTCATATGCACTCAAGCTGTACCACTTACTATCTGTGAGATCACATGTAAATTACTTGTCTGTATCTGCTTCCTCCTCTGTGAAATAGGGATACTACTACTGTCAACCTTATAAAGTTATTGTGAGAAATGCATGAGTTAATATACTGCTCAGAACTGTGTCTGGTCCACATTGTATTTCCTGCTATTATTGTGAATTAGAAAACACTCCCACAGGTTGGAGTAAAGGGAGTTCTGTCTGTGAAAGTGTCAGGGAAGATGGGGCTACAGAGGTGACCAGGCATCGTGCATTCACCAGAGCAGTTGGACCTTTTATCCTTCAAGCTGTGAGAGGATTAGTCACATCTTGAAAACATATTCCAGGCATAAGAGTTGCAGAGCATTTAGATGGACCTAAGGCAATAGGTAAGAGGTACGACAAACCTGACAAAAAGAAGCAATGGGGAAAGGATTCCCTATTTAATAAATGGTGCTGGGGAAACTGGCTAGCCATAAGTAGAAAGCTGAAACTGGATTCCTTCCTTACACCTTATACAAAAATTAATTCAAGATGGATTAAAGACTTACATGTTAGACCTAAAACCATAAAAACCCTAGAAGAAAACCTAGGCAATACCATTCAGGACATAGGCATGGGCAAGGACTTCATGTCTAAAACACCAAAAGCAATGGCAACAAAAGCCAAAATTGACAAATGGGATCTAATTAAACTAAAGAGCTTCTGCACAGCAAAAGAAACCACCATCAGAGTGAACAGGCAACCTACAGAATGGGAGAACATTTTTGCAACCTACTCATCTGACAAAGGGCTAATATCCAGAATCTACAATGAACTCAAACAAATTTACAAGAAAAAAACAAACAACCCCATCAACAAGTGAGCAAAGGATATGAACAGACACTTCTCAAAAGAAGACATTTATGCAGCCAAAAGACACATGAAAAAATGCTCATCATCACTGGCCATCAGAGAAATGCAAATCAAAACCACAATGAGATACCATCTCACACCAGTTAGAATGTCGATCACTCAAAAGTCAGGAAACAACAGGTGCTGGAGAGGATGTGGAGAAATAGGAACACTTTTACACTGTTGCTGGGACTGGAAACTCGTTCAACCATTGTGGAAGTCGGTGTGGCGATTCCTCAGGGCTCTAGAACTAGAAATACCATTTGACTCAGCCACCACATTATTGGGTATATACCCAAAGGATTATAAATCATGCTGCTATAAAGACACATGCACACGTATGTTTATTGTGGCACTATTGACAATAGCAAAGACTTGGAACCAACCCAAATGTCCAACAACGATAGACTGGATTCAGAAAATGTGGCACATATACACCATGGAATACTGTGCAGCCATAAAAAAGATGAGTTCATGTCCTTTGTAGGGACACGGATGATGCTGGAAACCATCATTCTCAGCAAACTATCGCAAGGACAAAAAACCAAACACCGCATGTTCTCACTCATAGGTGGGAATTGAACAATGAGAACACATGGACACAGGAAGGGGAACATCACACACTGGGGACTGTTGTGGGGTGGGGGGAGGGCGGAGGGATAGCATTAGGAAACATACCTAATGCTAAATGACGAGTTAATGGGTGCAGCACACCAACATGGCACATGTATACATATGTAACAAACCTGCACGCTGTGCACATGTACCCTAAAACTTAAAGTATAAAAAAAAAAAAAAAGAGGCCAGTTCAGCAAGCTAGTTGAGCAGTGCTGCAGGGCCACTGTGAATAGAGGGCAGGGCCTGAATAAGGTGGATGTGGTTGCTAATTGCTCTTGAAACCTTTCTCTGCTTCTTTTTAGGTACCTAGCTAGACTTCATTTTCCAGCCCCTCTGCTGTTACATGTGGCCACAGGGCAGAGTTCTAGCCAGTGGAAGGTAAGTCAAAGGACATGGGACGCCTCCGTGTGCAGTCCTCTAGCTCATTCCCCTTTGGGCTGGCTGAATATCTTCAGGAGGGCAATCTTGGCAATTGGCTATTGCAAATGAAGACCCTTGCTGGCCTGTGTTTTTTTTTAATTTATTTTTTATTTTTTATTTTTATTATTATTATTTTTTTAGATAGAGTCTCGCTCTGTCGCCAGGCTGGAGTGCAGTGGCGTGATCTCGGCTCACTGCAACCTCCACCTCCCGGCTTCAAGTGATTCTCCTGCCTCAGCCTCCCAAGTAGCTGGGATTACAGGTGCCTGCCACCACTCCTAGCTATTTTTTGTATTTTTAGTAGAGATGGGGTTTCATCACGTTAGCCAGGATGGTCTCAAGCTCTGACCTCAGGTGATCTGCCCACCTTGGCCTCCCAAAGTGCTGGGATTACAGGCGTGAGCCACTGTGGCGGGCCTGGCCTGTATTCTTGAATAATTATGTGGGTTGTCACCCCTCCCTTCCCACACACACATCCTACACCAACTAACATGAATTCACCTTAGACTGTTTACATGAGAAAGAAACACATTTCTATTTTGTTTAAGTCATTTTAATAGTCCATTTGGTGGATGTTTAATATATTATAGCTGTTAGCCTATCTTAGCTATTATAGATATGAAAAGTATTTAAAGAGCTAAAAGCATTTTTATGAGGAAAAAAGACTTGATGACAGATAAGATATGAGAGTGATGAAGAAAGCTGTCACTAAATTCTTTGAGTAGCAGGGTCTCAAGTGTTATCTTGAGTGCAAATATAAACAGTGAACCAGTAAGTATTTTCTTTGTGAACTCGCCAAAGTAAATTTTCAGCTAGCAATGAACAGCAGTAAGAAGTAGGAATTTGGTGAGGTTAAAGAAATCAGCCATCTTCCTCAATTTAGCAGAAAAGAGGTCAAGTTTCAAAAGACATTGGGAAGTGTGGGTGACCCTCAAGAATTTAGATAAGAAGCGGAAAATTGTCAGAGTCAATTGGTTAAGGTATTGATAAGATTCGAGTTATGCGGCCGGGTGCGGTGGCCCAGCACTTTGGGAGGCCGAAGTGGGCGGACCACGAGGTCAGGAGTTCCAGACCAGCCCGGCCAACATGGTGAAACCCCATCTCTACTAAAGATACAAAAAATTTGCCGGGCGTGGTGGCGTGTGCCTGTAATCCCAGTTACTCGGGAGGCTGAGGCAGGAGAATCACTTGAACTTGGGAGGTGGAAGTTGTAGTGAGCCAAGATTGTGCCATTGCACTCCAGCCTGGGTTACAGGGTGAGACTCCGTCTCAAAAAAAAAAAAAAAAAAAAAAAAAAAGATTCAAGTTATGCTACTCCAAAATCCAAAATATGGCAGCTTGGTATTTGAGAAGACAGCAGAAGCAGGAAGGTCACTCTCACCTTCCCCTTCCCCCTTCTCCCCTGAAGCAGGTCATAAGACTATCATACCAGAGGTGCCCTTTCTATACTGGAAGGAAAGGAAAATTTTTATCTCTGAAAACACAGGGACACAGGAGGTTCTGCCAAAACAGGCCTTCCTGTGGTCACCCCAGTTTATTACCATACCCTTTTGTCCAGTCATACTTCTGCATGACCATCTACTTTTCCTCAAATCAGAGCATAAAAATACACACTTTTCCCTGATTCTTTGGGTCATTTCTGAAGGCTCCTGTGTCATGTGAAACTTATATTAAATAAATTTGTATGCTTTTATGTTGTTGATTTGTCCTTCATCATAGGTGCCTCAGCCATGAACCTAGCGATGGGTGAGAAAAGAGATCTTTTCACCCCTGTAAGAGTCAAGTAGATTCTAAAATTCTAAACAAGCGGGTTTTGGGTTCTCAGAAAACAGGGGGTTGACAAGAATGGTTCTGACATAGCCCAAACTGTGAAAACTGAATTATGATTCCAAGGCAATAGCATTTAATACCCATGCTTGTTGAATAGGCAAGGGCTTCCAGAAGGAAGATCAGAGCCTGGTCTTTTCATCTCTGGAAACCTAGATGTGGTTTACTCTTAAAATGAAAAAGGGCGAAGTCTTCCTGGGGCTCTAAGGACTCTCCCTGTGTTGAATAGAAAAAGGGATAAACCTTCAACTGGGTTTGTAAAATATGGTTGTTCCATGGAATCAAATTCAAGACCAAGGTCAAAAGTGATGGTCACATCTTGCTTTCTCTGACTCCACCCAGGATCAGAACCAGAGCCTTCAGCTGGCAGCCCATTCCTTCTGCTGCTGAAACCAATCCTAACCAGCCAGGCAATTCAGCAGAAGCTCACTCAGAGACAGCATGGAAGAGGCGTGAGATGAATATCGCTGCTGCCATTCTGTTAACCGGTGTGAGCTCTAGACTTCATCATGATTACTATATTTCCTTCTGCCTTCTGGGATTCCTTCTGACACTTGTTTCAGTTTAAGAACCATGTTTCTTTCTCAAATCATTTTCCTTATGCTGTTTCTTCACAGGAATGATACACTTTTCTCATCATAATTTTTGAAAATATGTTGCAAAAAAATACTGTGTGCTATCTGCAGTAATTATTCTTTCCTTTGCCTTAAAAAGAAAGTATTCTAGGGAAAGGATGGAAAACACCACAGAAGTTGCGAGAATGGGCATTTGTGATTTCTAACAAGGATTTGTCAGCCTTTGACTGCTCTGGACTTTACCAGCCACAGTTGCTGAAGACATGCAGGCTGAAAGATCAGCCCTTACAGCTCTAAATCAATGAACTCCTTAAACCTGCCCCCACATGTATCAGGAGCTGGACCCTCCACTAGCAGGCAGGGTCTGAGATTTCCTTGAGCACTCACTATGTGCGAGTTACTGTCCTAAATAAGTCCAGTGTAGTAATTTACTTCATGCTAATAACAACCCTGTGAGGTCATTACTCTAATCTTCACTGTGGATACAAAGAAACTGAAGTATATAGAGGTGACTCAGCTAGAAAGTGGCAGGCAGTCAAGTTACAGGAAATTTATACCATTCTTTACAACTGCCTTTCCTGAAGTAATGGCTATGTATAATATTGTTAAGATTGGGTCAACAAAAATCAACCAGTCAAATATTACAAGCCCAAGCCCCGCCAACAGATGGATTCCTGTATTAGATGATTTTCCTGAGTCTTCTAAGAACAAAAACAGCAATGGCAGCAGCATCATCCACAAATATTTATGAGTACTTAATTGTGTTGTGCCACATACCATATTAAGTGGTTTCCATGTGTTACACCAATGTAATCCCAGTATCCAGTGGGCGTCAGCAGAGCTGCCTTGAGCTGCAACCTCTTTCATTAGCAACCAACTTAGATCCCTTAGTCATTTTGGCTGGGCTACTCTGGTGGTGATTCATACCCCAGGGCCTTGCTTGAGCTGAAGCGAGAACGTGGCTTTGCACCCTGGAAACCTGCCTATATTTTGCCAGTTTTCTCTCCTTGAGGAACTGGACCCTAGCTGGTACCTAAGAATTGCTTCTTTCTAAATAAAGCCTACTATGGCCACACCGCCTTCCCAAACTAAGGTGCTGACTGATGCTCTACTCTCCTTCTACCAGATTCCAGCCTTTAGTTATTCATATTTTAGTCATTTCACTTAACTTTACAACTTCCTCTTGCCCACTGATTTTGGAATAGCTGGTTTCCTTTCTTGAAGACTTGACATACCAATTACCAGGGCAGCCCTCTAGCCTCCTGTCTCCAGCAGTTAGCTGCTACAGACATTATGCTTCTTGTCAGAGGCAACGTGGGTCATGCTTTACCTCTAAACAGAATAGCCTCCTATCTATGACATAGAATAGGAAATGCCTGCAGGCAGGGATCTGGTCTTATTAATCTTCATATCTCTAACACTCTGTGCTTAGCACATAGACTATTCTTAATACGTGAATAAATGAAGGAATGAAGAATGAATGAACGGCTATTGAAAGAGATCAATCTTCATTTTCCTTTCCCACTGTTAAAAATCAAAGAGATAACTCAAATTTCTAATTAGAATGAAACATACCAGTTCTAGCTGGTATTCTGACAGAAAAAATTATACTGCAGGTTATATTTTTACACTAAAATTTTCCATCACGTAACTGGAATTAATTTATTCCAAGATAGTAGAAATGTATTGGCGCAGTATGAAAGGAAGGGGATTTAAATAACATAATAAAAAGAAGAACATTACAATCTGTTTAACATAACCTAACCCTGGGAAGATTAATAGCTTTCAATTCATACAAAGACTGAAGTCTACAATTTGATATATACATGGTCTTATTAAAAATGAAAGCTGGTTATAATGAAATGCTAGCACCACGCTAAGATTGGCATGGTGTATGAAATAGACAAACTAACAGTGTGGCAATAGTTGGAGGTGGAATTTCATAGGAGAACTTTTTAGTTCCAAAATGGTCAAGTCACACAATGGCTGGAGATATAATTAAGAATTATGCTCTAAAAACAAATTCTGAAACAGAAGGTAATTAATATATCTTTGGGGAAAGCTGTATTTTTAATGAATCAGACATGACTGCAGAGAACGGCTCGATGTTGCCCTCTACTCTCTCAGTCTGGTTAGCTAAAACCACCCCACACTAGGGACCTCCCAGTGCATGGGGTTAAATTTCACATTTGTGAGCAGTAAGCATGTGTTTGCTGGCACTCTTGCAGCATATTGAGCATGCTGTGGAAGGATCGGAGAATTTTTGGAATTGTGCACTAAATGTCTTTGTTCTATACAGTTTTAAATAAATGAGTCATTTTCAGACTTGGAGTTTTTCTTTAAATCTGTTGTTATAAAACCTTATTTTCTAAATGAAACCATACTCAAAAGTGGAATATATGAAAGAGATAAAAGATGAAAGTATTAAAGTGGGTTAGGGAACCTTGGAAAGAGCCCATTCGATCCCTCTTCCCATCTCTCCCTTTGGCCTCTGAGGCACCTTGCAGAACTTTCTAGAATAACTTGAATGGTTTGCATGGTTTGAATTTGATTTGCATGGTCTGAAAGCCTCCAGATCTGGAGCAACACTCATACTTTTCAGTTGAGGTAACTGGGATTTAAGAAGTTCAGGGATTTTTGCAAAATCACACCGACAAGTAAATCAACTGAGAGGGAAGGAACCAGAGTATTTTCATAACACCAGGTCTTGGTGCTTTTGACTTCAATTTCTCATTGCCCTGTCCCCTGGAACAGTGCCACTCAATGGTTCATAGGTCGCCAGCATGAGCGTCATCACCTGGGAGCTGGTTAGCAATGCAGAATCTCAGGCCTTGCCACAGACCTGCTAAATCAGAATCTCTGTGGTGGGACCCAGGCATCTGCATTTTCACAAACTTGCCAGGTCATTCTTAAGCACCCTCACCCTTGAACATCCTTCCCGCCTTTCCTTTTCTTCTGGTTATGATTCCTCAACTCCCAAGCTCAAAAGTAGGGAAAATGTTGTTATAAAGGAACAGAAAAAAATTAGGAGAGGAATAGAGAGTGAAATTACTCCAGAGCCTTGATTCCCTCACCTCAGGTCCCACTGAAGTCATTCTGGAAATTATGTAGCTTTTTTTTTTTGGTAGAGACGGGGTTTCACCATGTTGGCCAAGCTGGTCTCGAACTCCTGACCTCAAGTGATCTGCCCGCCTCAGCCTCCCAAAGTGCTGGGATTACAGGCTGTGCCACTGCGCCAGGCCTGGAAATTAAGTATCTTTGTTTAACGATGGCACTATGAAAAAGATGAATATGTTCTGCCACTCCTCTTCCCGGTTACTTTAGCTTTTTTTAAATGAGTAAACTAGAAAATCATTTTTTTCAAACTAAATGTCTTCATGTTTATCATGTAACATTTGTTATGTAAACTCATTGTTTAAATAGAAGGACTAGGGCGTGCAACATTTGGCCACAGAAGAAAATATGCACACACACAAACATAACTGATTTTTTTTTTTAAAAAACATGTATTACTTTAAAAATATGCCAGTTAAATGTTAAAACTTATGTATGAATGTGCTAAACAAAGAGACTAACACAAAATAATTTCTGGTAACATTTTTAGCATCATGAAGGCCCATAAAAATGAGGAGGGTATGGATTATTGAAATTGTGTGAAATGAGAAAACTACATAGAAACATTTCCGTGAATGCAAGGAGACAAAGAGAGCGAATAGTTAAGTACATTGGACCCCTCCGTATCTGCTCCTTTAAAAAATGTGTATTTCACTCATTTACATTTTATGTTAAATTATTATCTGACTCTTCTAAAAGTTTTTGGTGTAAATTAAAGATGATCTGAAGTACCAGAAAATCAGGACTGAGAACAACTACCCTGAAAAAAAAAAAAGGATTATTTTAGAATGTGAAAGAATGGCCAAGGTGTATGCAAAGTTATTTTTGCTTTGAATAGAAACCCTGAGTGCAATGTTTAAGAATATAAACCTATTCCCAACATGCAAAAATTCTATAGAATTCTTCAAATGAACCCTCCAAGTCAGTATTTTAACTCTGCTACTGTGTATGTGCTAGGTTTCCCAAATGGAATTCTCTATTCCCAGAACAATCTTTTCTAAAGCCACAAAAAACACAAATAGAATTCAAAGTTCTTATGCTTGATATACTTTATGCCTTCTTTCATAAAACACATCACCTAGTTTTCACGTTTCTCTGAATATCCTATGTTGTCACAAAAGATATATTTCTCCTAAGTGAAGCTGAAACGCATGATTTTAAGACAACCTAAATGAAAATTGCAAACACATTTATAAATTCATGCTTATGAAATTATGACTTGCAGCATAAGTTATTCTTGATATTTAAAAGAATCGTTTATGAGTTTTTGACATCATGAATCTTTGACAACAATATTATCTGTGATCAAGAGATTGTGTGGGCTTACACAGTATTTTCAACTAAAAGTTACGCTATTTGGTTTAACACAGAAACCACACCATAGGTTAAGTTTGAGATTATTTTGAAATATCTGAACTGCTCAGCAGGTAAAAACAAGTAATACAGCCCATTTATAGCTCATCAGTTTTTTGTTTTGAGTCATCTAGGCAATAACTCAAGGAAGGTGAGAAAGAGCATTTGCCACCCTCCAGGGTGGCAACTGAACCTCAGGAATTGCCTGGAGATAGAGCCAATTGATGCTTCACATCTCTCACCATGCTCTGCCATCAATTCTCCATTGCCATGGAATCCACGATGGAAATGTGCCACACTTAGGCCACTTTTCATTTCAGTTCTTTTATATATTACCCTCCCTTTTCATATTCTCCTTGGAACTGAATGAGTTACTGTCTCAAAGAATGGGGGCCCTGTACTAGGGAAGGGTGGGGTATAATGACAAGCAAGTTCATTTGTTTGGAATAAAATAGTCAGCAACTGAACAATAAACACAGAAGTCTGCTAGAACAGGCCTTCAGTTTATCAACACAAAGAGTTTTCTTCATGACTTCCTTGGACATCAGTTGCATTTAAATATAGAGTTGCTAATAATTTCCTTTCCTCTTTACTCGTTTAATTATGCGATCGGATATTAAAGCATTGGGTCAGGTATTTTGCCCAATTTTAGCTATTTTATTTGTATTTTAACTATTTCCAATTTTAACTGCTCTTGATTTATATCCAATGTATTTCCAATTTATATTGGAAATCTTGGCCAGTAAATAATTTGAATATAGCATGGTTTAATATTATAAAGGTTATCTATACATACATAGTCTCTCTCTCCCATGTAACTATATCCACTAAAGTCCTAAAGTAACAATGCCTCTGCCTGCTTTGGTGACTCAGTCTGGGTTTCCCATAAAGCAGACTGAGGTGATCCTAGGAAACACTGTAGGGAACAGGAAAGGAGGAGAGGAAGAGGAAGAAACAATCAAGAGTTCTTTATTGGGCTGGGCGCAGTGGCTCACGCCTGTAATCCCAGGACTTTGGGAGGCCAAGGCGGGCGGATCACTTGAGATCAGCAGTTCTAGACCAGCCTGGCCAAATGGTGAAACCCCATCTCTACTAAAAATATAAAAATTAGCTGGGTGTGGTGGCGCATGCTTGTAGTCCCAGCTACTCGGGAGGCTGAGGCAGGAGAATCACTTGAATTCGGGAGGTGGAGGTTGCAGTGAGCTGAGATTGTGCCACTGCACTCCAGCCTGGGCGCAGAGCGAGACTCCATCTTGAAAAAAAAAAAAAGAGTTCTTTATTGAGTAGATTACTAATCTGGGGAACTGGGGCTCAATGCTGTTGGGGATGCTCTGAGGATCTTTGGAATATATCTCAAAATTATCTCAGTGAGGGGAGAGAAAGCTGAGATTTTTAGCCATCTACTCTCGCTTATTGGTTGAGTCTCGCTCCTGTTAATACCCTGTCACTTTGGGCTTGGTCCATGTGCCCATCTACCAACCCAAAGCTAAGAGGATATGGAAAGGATACCTGCAGCATCTGTTCTACATGGTATTTGATATTACCCCCAATATGTGCCCACAAAACAGTATACAGGATCATGGACTCAAAATGACAGCAAAATAAACAGATGCACACACTCTACACAAAGGATTTGATTGGGTTTGCAAAGCTCCCTACATTTCTTTGCATATAAACTAGACTCATCCCTTAAATTTCAAAGTAAAATCTCGCCAACTGAGGGAAAGCTGTGGCACAGAAGTTCCTCAGAGTTTTAAAAGATGTGCTTTGGGTTTAATTCCAACCACATACATATAAAACCATGTCAGTTTCAAAGTCTAGGTCAGGGCTCTTAAAGCTAAAACAGCTAGTCTCAAATCTCAGAGCATTTTCATAAATGGATGATCTGTACTCACTTGCATTTGCAGGCAAAATTGTAAATGAGGAATTACAATATATACATTCAGAACAGAGAAGAAATTTCCCCAAAGTACCAAAAATGTTAATGTAAAGATTTGCCACTTAAGAACAAATGGAAAAAAAAAAAATCATTGGTGCCTAACTTTTGACACATAATCTAAGGTCTGAAGTCTTTTTGTGTTTCACAATATGAAGGTGTCCTGGACACAATATTTATACTATTCCTAGAAGACTGTAAATAGTATCTGAATGTGCACTGTGAGTTTCTCAGATTCAACCCCAGGAACAATTACGCAAATGCTCTCCTGCATATAGAAACTGCTAGATCCTCTTTTCAGAGCTGCTGCTTTTTGTTTTTCTGGAGACAGGGTCTCACCCTGTTGCCCAAGCTGGAGTGCAGTGGTGAGACCATGGCTCACTGCAGCTTCGACTTCCCAAGCTCAAGCAGTCCTCCCACCTCAGCCTCCTGAGTAGTTGGGATTACAGGTGTGTGCCACCACACCCAGCTAAGTTTTTTATTTTTATTAGAGATGAAGTCCCACTAGATTGCTAGGGTTGGTCTTAATTTCCTGGGCTCAAGAGATGCTCCCGCCTCAGCCTCCCAAAGCACTGGGATTACAAGTGTGAGCCACCACACATGGCCCAGAGCTGCTTCTTACCAGGCAGATAGAGGAATGGGAGGCAGCACGACCTTGGAGAAGGAGGAAATAGTCACTGTCTCCTTTTATTAGGGAGTGCAGGCCCCACCACGCTACTGTTCTACCAGCACAGTGCCTGTTCCTCTGGGCTGCTCCTTCCAACCCCACTGCTGCCCTCAGCCTCATATTCAGAACATGTCAGCGGTGAAGATCAGAGCACATAATGAGCTTGTCTGGAACAAATTAAGATTCCGGGCTTTAAAGTCAAACAGACATGGGTTACATGGGTTTGAGTCTCATTTGGCTCCATGATCTTCAGCAAATTTCTTATCTGTTTCCTTATCTGCAGAATGGAGAAGGGATTGTAGTGATGTATATATAGTGCTGGGTATTTAGTACTGAAAATATGCTAGAGGTTGCTATTGGTAGTAGTAGTAGTGTGGAAAGAAGGAAGCAAGCTACTGCACAGAAGCCTCCTGAAAATCTCAAAAGGGCTTGGGGAAATCCAGCAGAGAGAGCTTTCCCTTTCTTCAGAGTAGAGGTTTTTAAGTGGTGATTCAAGGGCCAGCAACATCCCCTGAGAACTTGTTAGAGATGCAAATTCTCAGGCCCCATCCCAGACCAACTGACACAGAAACTCTGGGGATGGGGCCCAGCCAGCGACATTTTCAAAAAGCATTCAGAAGATTGCGTTACAGGTCAACTTTTGAGAAGCACTGCTCTAGCGGAATAGCAGGAAGGGTAAATGCTAAGCTGGGCTTAGTTCATATGGAACGTTAACATTTCCTCTCTCATTAGTGGTCCCCTCCTGGGCAGATCTAGCATTTGAGGTTTTCATTTACATTTCTTACTTATATACCATGCAGTCTTGGGTAGGGCCTGTTAAAGATGGAAGTAGATAACTATTAGGTTGGTGCAAAAGTAATTGCGTTTTTTTTACCATTAAAAGCAATGGCAAAGACCACAATTACTTTTGCACCAACCTAACAGCTGTAAGGGATTATTTGTTCTCTGTCCAAAACCAGAAAGACTGACTAGAAAGACTTTTACAGGCCATTTTAAGTCCTTGTTTGTTTTAAATATGTACGTATAAAAATCAATATCTATGTCTATATGAGTACTTCAATGTGTTAACAATCATCATATAATCACGCCCATGAGAGTATCATGTAGTTAACATTGCACCATTATTATCATTATGCTGAAAAGGTGAGCAATAGCTACTCTTTAAATCTATTTAGAAATCATACATGACTGTGTGGTAAATTCTATGCATTAACATAAAGTCAGATTTCAAATCTTAAGGCTTGTAGAATAACATTTTCACAGCCATATGTTTAATAGCTGTAAAGAAAAGAAAATGTTTTTTTATTGCTAAGAAATTTGATTACAGAGGACTCAAGTATTGTCCTTCATTTAGAATCTTAAACAATATCATTACATATGTCCTTTTGATTTTCAGTGAATACATATTTACATAAAATGTAGTCATTTCTCCCACTTCCTCATTGTTGAAATTGCCTTCGCCAACAGCTATGCAGTGTCAAGATGGGATCAGAATGTGTGGGAGCAGATACTTTTTCAGTCATGCTTTGCTGACATATGCACTGTTCACAAATTACCACTGAAACAATATATGTGTCTAAGAAACATGTGGATCAGAGCTGGCTGTTAATTCTTATCTATGTGAGAAGAAGAGAATATGAAAGTAAGAAGAACTTGGTTTGTTGAGACTCAACTTTGGCTAAATTGGAATCATTAAAGATTAAAAAAATGATATCTGGGTTCCCCACAAAAGTCTGATATCATTGGCTTGGGGTACAGCTGGGGCATTTTTTTAAGCTTCCAAGATTATGCTAATGGTCATTAGCGTCATTTCCTTATAGGTCACCTCTAACCTAACCACTTCACAGTAGTTAAATCTGGCTATGATCTGTACTAGCTGGTAGCTGGTTGGGAGAATCACTAGTACTGGGTTTTTTTGTACTTCTGCCCAGCCAGGCGTTGATCATATTTTACATTTGGATTTGCATAAAAGAAGCAGGCCAGGCAGTGGCCCTACGTTCCTTTCCCCACACAAGGTCATACATAAAATATGTTATTATTTTTCATTTTTCCCCCTCTGGCCTTTTCCCTGTAAGTATAAGATATGTTATCACTTTGATACGAATGAATCATTATTGAATATTCATTCACTCGCTCCATTCACTTACTTATTCATTAATGCTTTAATTAAATATTTATTATGTGGTAGGTATACGGAAGCACAGAAAAGTACAAAAAGACCTCACAAAGCTTAAGATCTAAAGAGGAATACAAATTCATGGGCAATTGAAATACCATACGGCAAAGGGTAAGACAAATGTACTGAAGTAGCACATTGAAGGTGCAGGAGATCCGGCTTGGGATGTTCAGGAATCTATTTATGAGGAGCTGTCTGAAAAGCGATTATTAACTGGCTAAGCAAAGGTGAGAGAGGAGAGACAGATTGTTCCTAGGAGAGGGAGCTATTTGATGGAGGGCCAGAAGCAAGAAACAAAGATATTTTATTTGATTGTAGAGTTCAGTAAAGAGGCATAAGGCTTGAGTGGTCACACGGAGTGAGAGCATGAAGGGCCACGTAAGTAGTGGAATGCTAGTAAATGTCAAATAACTGGCTCTAGGGGATGGCGGTGGCGCTAATTGTAGCATTTGCCAATTTCTGTGGTGTAAGTGCTCTCACAATAGCTGATTTCAAGCAACTAACTTGATGTCATTGAATGAAGAACTCAGTGGAAAGAGATACACATAATTGGCTCTTGGAATGTGTTAATTAGAAGATAAGTAGTTAGCAAGCAGAGCATGTGTGTACTAAACATAGATAGTGAGGGATAGAAGGACCAAAAGATACCCAATATTCATGAGGCACCTGGGTACTAAATATTCATAATATGCTAAATACACATGAGACCAAATATACAAGAGGCACTAAATATTCAAGATCAGATAAATATACATGAGCACTTAATGTTCACGAGGTCTTAATTCAGGCATCCATAGGTGATACCTATTCTAGCACCGTAAGTCTTCTGCCTGAGAATTACATGGCTAGTCATCAGGCTATTTTAGCAAGTTACAGCTGTGGCCATGCATTCTTGTCTCTGTGTCTCTGATAAAGCACATGCCACTGAATCAGGCACCACCCATTTTGGACTCCCTTGTTGGGAAGTCAACTTTGGTCCTTGTAAGCACACCATAATTGGGAAGGCTGATGCAATACAGAGACAGACAAGACATATAATGTTGTGTACTGCAGAATTCAAGTACTCTAATCTTCACAGCCTGCTTATACTCTATTCTAAGTGCGTTAACTTAGCACATATCTTTCCCATTTGCTTCTCACTGTGATTTTAATAAACTCTGTGATTCAAGTATTTTAATTTGGTCTATGAGCTTGTTTCATGATTTGGATAGGCTGCCTGGTAGTATACTTGAAGGCCATCATTGCATCTAAGTAATTCCCCAGATGACAGAGGAAGTTTATCATAGGTGAAATTTTAAAAGCTTTATGATAGGTGAAGTTTAAAAAAATAATAATAATTGGCCAGGCGTGGTGGCTCACGCCTGTAATCCCAGCACTTTGGGAGGCCGAGGTGGGTGGATCACAAGGTCAGGAGATCGAGACCATCCTGGCTAACAAGGAGAAACCCCGTCTCTACTAAAAATGCAGAAAATTAGCCAGGCATGGTGGCAGGTGCCTGTAGTCCCAGCTGCTCGGGAGGCTGAGGCAGGAGGATGGCGTGAACCCAGGAGGCGGAGCTTGCAGTGAGCCGAGATCACACCACTGCACTCTAGCCTGGGTAACAGAGTGAGACTCCGTCTCAAAAAAAAAAGAAAAAAGAAAAAAAAATAATAGTAATTTAAATTTTTCAAGGGGGAAAAACACCTTGGAGTTGATGAAGATCATTCGTTGAATTTGCTTAATCATTTGCTACCTTTTAAAGAATGAACTTGATTTCCTGTGAAGTGAAAAAAGCAAAAAAAAAAAAAAATCTTGAAATGGATTGACTTCTGAAATGATTTGTGAGGCCACATCCAGAAAGGAATTGAGAAAAAGCCTATAAATATATGATCAAAGAAATGTTGAATTAAAAAAAACCAAGCATCATATTCTGATGACACTTGCTCATTTTCACACGCTCGTTCCAAAAATATTAAAAAACACAAGAGATGAATCATTTGATGACATTTAAAACAATGCAAAAGTAAATTTAGATCTAAAGTGTCATTGAAAGACCTAACTAATTGGATTAGAAAGTTAATATTTCAATAAATAATATTCAGAAACAGAGAGGATTATGCTCTGGCCTTTATTTCAATGTATGTTATCAATAAATGCCACTGTAAAATTAAATACGCAATTTGGAGAAATTTAATTTAAGTTTGTCGGGATTTATTTACTGCCCATTAGTTTAAAGGTATTCTGCTAGATACTGCAGGGGGCTACAAAGATGAAAAATACATTCTCAGGAGTTCACAGTCTAATTACAACGATGAAGAATGTTCTCCAAAGCTCTAAATACAATTTAGTACAAATAAAGTACAAATAAAAAGCTAAAGAGGTTTGAAGAAAGGAGAAACATAGCTGCTTGGAGGATCGGGAACAGCTCATGGCTGAGGAGCTGCGGGAGACAGTCCTTCAATAATTAGGGCATTGGCAGGCAAAGAGCACAGAGAAAGCCAAGAAGGCCAAGGCCATTATATGACACAGAACTTAGATGTGACCCTATAAAAGGCAAGACAGTGGCTCATGTGGCCTGTAAACTCTTTTGAATAAAGATGCCCCAAACTTCTATGGGTAATTACTATGCTAGAAGCAAATTGTCTCAGTATCCTCTCACCCCAAACATCATTATTAAATTGATCATTAGGCTTCCCAGGGCAACATTGGAAACAGAGTCATCTCCAGTTTGGGTATACAGACTTATGCACAACTGTCTGTTTTAACAAGGAATGTGTTGTCATGTGACTAATTTGCCCATTTGTCTCCCCAACTACACTCTAGGCTCTAGAGGCCAAAGGTTTTATCATTTTCATCCTTAAATCTAGCAATTAGTACACTGTTTAACATTTAGCAAGTGCTCAATTAATGCTTATTGAATGAACCAACAAATCTATCAAACAATAGTGCATCAAAATGTTTGCTCCAATCTGCTTATTCATAACTCAGTGTCTTGGTTGCCAAAGGAGAGGAAAGAGAAAGGGTAGAGTGTAGCAGAAGAGGGGGAAATAAGATTCTAACTAGCAGAGTGAACACATTTGAGTTTCATATGTACACATAAAATCGGCATAGACATGATACTCACATACAAATACAGATTGGAAAAAAAAAAAAAACCCCACTGGGCTAAGAGGAGTGGAGTTGCCACCATTCCCTGCTATATATCCCCTCTAGCTGGCCTTAGGTGACTTCTCCTCTCTTTCAAGGCTGCTTTAGACATTCCAGAATGAAAATATTGCAGAATTGGAATGAGATTGGCATACTGTTTGATTTACTCTCTTAGATAAAGCCTAAATAATTTTGCTTATAACAATGACAGAAAATACTGGAAGATAACAAAGTTTCATGTGAATTATCTAAGAAAGATAATACTAGGGTGGAATGAAGAGCTCTGAAGAGTGGCAATATATGAATAATACATATTATATGGAGAAAGCCTTTTCTTTTTTGGTAAATACATGATTGAGTAGAATTTTATGTTGCTGGAAGGTAGAGTTTGTTCTTCTCTCTACGCATATCTATATGGAACTAGTCTCCACCTGAGAGCTTATGACCTCTTTCTCTCTCTTTGGTGTTGAATATGTGTGTATATGTGTGATACTGCAGTGCTTCTCAAGCTGCGATGTGCATGCAGATCCCTTGGGGATTGTCTTACGATGCGGATTCTGATTCAACAGTTCTGAAGTGGGGCCTGGGATTTCAAAATTCAAAAAAACTCCCAAGAGATATCAAGGCTTCAATCACACTTTGTACAGCAAGGTGATGCTCTTTTAAGAAACTGAAGCAATTACTAACAAATAGGTCACATAAGTATGTAATTATAACAGAAGTGAATCTATGTGCACAAAAGAAAGAACTATGAAAGAATTGTGTCTGAGTTATATGTGTATGTATATATATATATACACTATATATAGTGTATATATATATGGACATATAATTGGCATTATTATTACTGTGATAGAAAGACCTCTCTTCTGCAAGCCAAATTATCTTTCACTTTGCTGCTTCTTGAATTCTTTTCTTCTTTTTTCCCCTACAATTGCATCTCCAGATCTCCTTGAAAGGGTCAAGTAGAATGCCTATGGGCTATCTAACTATGTTGGTGAACGAGTTTGAATTCAATGACATTCAATGCATATCTAAGCCAAGCTGTCACAACACACTCAAGCCTGCCAAAGCAGTTTGTACAAATCTTTAGAATAATTTACAGGAGAGACAAAATTACCATATCATTCCCATTATCAGAAGAAATAATTCAAATTAAGAAAAATTAGAAACAAAAATGAAGAGATGACACTGAAGAATATCTCACCACTGGAAGATGACTTTCATCTACAGTGATCTCTCTATAAAGCAAAGATACTTTTCAGCTATTATTCAGTAAGTGAGTCCACAGTTTCCTATGATATTGTGAATTTAATTAGTAGGCAATTTGCTCATGAAATCAGAATCTAGCCCTTCCCTTGTTGGGTTGCTGGATCTGTGTATTCCTATATTCTTCTCTAGCTATTGCCTCATTTCTCAAATTCCTTTCATGTCTTCATCTCCATTCCTTATTCCCACCTCCCTAATTCTCAACTCACCACAATAAGACTTCTTGGCTCTGGTTCCACTGTACATTCTTTGATTGCATCATCATGAACCTCTTACTTGAGGTTAGGGCTCAGCGCCCCGAACCCTCACACTGTTTGAGGGTCAACTGTATAACACTTTCCCTAATTCCCAACTCACCACAATAAGACTTCTTGGCTCTGGTTCCACTGTAAATTCTTTGATGCATCATCATGAACCTCTTACTTGCTGAAACTCCAAGAAATAGTGTTCACACCTAGCTTATTCGGCTGCCTGGTAGTCCCTGACACTGCCAGCCACTTCCTTGTCTTTGAGACTTTCTCCTTGCTCAGCTTCCTAGTCATTCTTCTCCTTTTTAGCCTGCCATTTTCTGGCCACACCTGCTTAGCTCCTACAGGAAACACTTCATAAGTGTTGTTTTCTGTTAGATATTCTGCCTGAGAAATCACACCCCTATTCTTGCTTAAGTGGGAAATTTACTTCAAATCTTAGGTGAGGAAAGTTAGATGGCTTCTCTTCTCTTTCAAGGCTTGTGCATGTAGATCTTTTGGGGATCTTCTTACAATGCAGATTCTGATTCAACAGTCTTGAAGTCGGGCCTGGGATTTCAAAATGCCAACAAACCCCCAAGTTATGTCAAGGCTTCAATCACACTGTATAGCAAGGTTGACACTGTCTTTAAAGAATGATGCAATTACTAATAGGACACATAAATCTCTAATTATTACAGAATGGAATCTATGATCACTAAAAAAGGAACTGTGAAAGAAAGGACATTATGTCTGAGTTATATCTTCAATGCAACCTTGGCTAAGGTAGTACCAAGATAAGCTCTTCACAAAGCTGAATGGGCTTCACAATGATCAGGGTGGTAGAATTCAGTGGGCCCACAAACTCCTTCGCAACTTATATTACGGATAGGGACATCTCAAAATAGACACTCAGAACAGACAGTGCTGTGATCTGTAAGGGTTCACCAATATGTGCACACTTACAACTTATACCCATTGGCTGGGCCCAGCATTTAGATTGGCAGCAAGACCAACCCCTCCTCTCCCTCCTCCTCCTCAGCCTACTTAACGTGAAGATAATGAGAATGAAGACCTATATGATGATCCACTTCCACTTAATTAATAGTAAATATATTTTCTCTTCCTTACGATTTTCTTAGTAACATCGTATTTTCTCTAACTTACTTTATTGCAAGAATACAGTATATATTACATATAACAATGCAAAGTATATGCTAATCACTCTTTATGTTATCAGTATGGCTTCTGTCAACAGTAGCCTATTAGTACTTACGTTTTGGGGGAGTGAAAAGTTCTACTTAGATTTTTCAATGTGTGGGGCTCAGCGCCCCAACCCTCACATTGTTTGAGGGTCAACTGTATAACACTTTCCAAAGGCTCCCTTTGCCCTGTTCTTAGACCCAGCCCAGTGTGAATTTGTAGCAATCTTGTAATGAGCCACATACTGTCTAACAAGTTGGATGCTAATTATACAAAACTTTTGAAAAAAGGGATCAAAGTTCCTACTTCACAAGCTTGAACAGCTGTAGCCTCAGGAACTTTCTCCAGATTGAGGACAAAAATCCTATCTCCAGGAAGCCAAATTTGCAGCTGCCACACTCTCACAAAATCCCAGTTCACCTCAGGGACTGATGGGGAGTCAGTCATCATACTTCCTTTGCCTTTGGGCGGAAACTGAAAAAGCAAAAATGGGGTGGGAGGGTAGGAAGAACAGGAAGGGAGGTATCCTGTTCATTGGAGAGGTCCTAAGGAAACCTGGCGGGAGTGAAAATCTGCTGTGCCTTAAGCACCACCCTTCCATCCCCAGACCAATACACATCATATTACTCTGTTGTCCTCCTTCAACAGTGCTAGTTACAGACTCAAGTTTACCATTAGTATATAATAGCTATAACATTTGCCCTTAAAATGCAGGCTAACTCAATGCTGCTGGGCATCAATCTAAATATATTAAGGTAGGCACTGCTGTACTGCAACTCTAATAATAATAACCGATAACTATCATTTATCGAATGGCCACATGGCAGGTACTATGCTTATCAGGGCTTCCCTGTCTGCTCAGCCCATGTTTCTTTGTAAAACACAACATATTAAAACAATAGTATTTGGAGACAAAAATGCCTTCAATCCAACCACCTCATAATAAAACCAACACATTCAGTTTTCTATATTATAGTCCTTGTCCATATACATATTCAATGGTTATATATTTGCAGTAATATTTATACTACATCTTTTCACTTTTTGTGCAACTTGATACATTATTTGTTCCTCTTTCATTCTCCTTTGAAAATCCGAGGTAACAAATACTGATAACCTAGTACATATCTCTCCATTCCTCCTTCATGGTTATGTAATCCCATAAGATTAATTTTGTCTTTTTTATTTTAAAAATGGAATATATTAATTGAAACTTGTTCTGTTTTTTGAAAGGTATCATCACCATTCTTTCAGGACAGTAGACACAGCTCTAACTAGACTAAATAATAATTCATTCGGGGATGCCCAAATAATTCCATAACGTATTCAATAATTTCCACACTGAAGGGTATTTGCTTGATTTCTACTTTTTGACCATCACAGACAATGCCGGAATACACATCCTCTACCTACAGCCTTTCATATTGGTACTTTTATTTCTGTAGTATTGATTCTCAGAAATGGAGTGACTGATCAAAAGGTAAGTGCATTTAAAATTTTTGTAGATCATACCACCTTTCTTTCCTCAAAGACCACAGCAATTTGCGTTTCATCTGCAATATCTGAGAGTGCTCTCTTCCATTAAAAATTATCATTCTTAATTTCTGTCTATCTGTTAGATAGACATGGTGTCTTATTTCTTTATTTTTCTATCCCTTACTACTATGAGGGTAAGCATGTTATCATAGTTTTATTTTTCTAGCTATCTTGATACCCTCTTCTGGGAATTGCACATTCCTATACTTTGGCCAGTTTTGTAATGGGTTGTCTTTTTAAAAATATTAATTTAATTAACAAATTTGTAGGAGATATTTGTATATTAGGTGTATGCATCTCTTTATGTCACATACATTGTGAATACATCTACTCTATTTGTTGTTTTTCTTTTGACTTTGTCTTCTGTTATTTTAGGCAGTAAAAAGGTATATTTTTTCCTTATAGCTTTTGGGTGTGTCTTGTTTAGAAAACGTCTTCCTCATTCCAAGAATTTCTGTTTTTACATTTAAAACTTTAATGCATTTGAAACGTATTCTTATATTGCATAAGCTAGGAGGCAATCTGTGTTTCCTAACAGGAATTGCAAAGAGTGCTGGCACCATTTATTGAATAAAACACTTTTATTCCTTGAATTAAAGTAACACATTTGCCATATAACGGTTCCAAAAGCAATTTGTATTTATTTATTTATTTATTTATTTATTTATTTATTTATTTATTTTTTAAGATGGAGTTTCGCTCTTGTTGCCCAGGCTAGAGTACAATGGCACGATCTTGGCTCACTGCAACCTCCGCCTCCTGGGTTCAAGTGATTCTCCCGCCTCAGCCTCCCAAGTAGCTGGGACTACAGGTGCCCGCCAGCACGCCTAGCTAATTTTTGTATTTTTAGTAGAGACAGAGTTTCACCAAGTTGGCTAGGCTGGTCTTGAACTCCTCAGGTAATCCACCCACCTCAGACTCCCAAAGTGCCAGGATTACAGGCGTAAGCCACCGTGCCCAGCCTCCAAAAACAATCTGATCTGCTTCTGGACTCTCAATTTTGCTTCAGTGATCTACTTGTCTTGTTTTGTGCTAATACTATACCATTTGGATTACAGTAGCTTTACAGCAAGTTTAATATTGGATAAGGCAAGCCCCCTCTCTTATTACTGATGCGGAGACATTTATTATTTTTCATGCATTCCTGAGCTACTTGCAATTATTTATTATTTCATATGAACTTTAAAAGTCTCCCTTCCTCAATATATCTTGCCTTCAAGGCACTTGAAATTTACAGGGAATTTACATTCCAATATTTAAATAAAGTCTTGATAAGCCTAAAATACTATAAATCTATTCTATGAAACAGATACCAATATTAAGGCAAAACAATGAAAGCAAAAACCAATAAAATGTTCAGAGCACTGCTTAAATAGATTACGACACATCCACAAAATGGAACAATATGTAGCCATTAAACTAATGGTTAAGTTCTTTGTTATGGGTTGAATTCTGTCCAAATTTTCTCCAAATTTAAATGTTGAAGTCCTAACCCCTGGTACCTCAGAATGTGACCATTTGGAGATAGGGTCGTCACAGAGATAATCAACTTAAAATGCGGTCATTTGGTTGGGCCTGAATCCAATATGACTCTGCCCTTAAAAGGGGAAGTTGGAGACAGACACGTACACAGGGGGCACACCATGTGAAAATGAAGGCAGACATCTACAGGACAAGGAGCACCAGGGACTGCCAACAAACCATCAGAAACCAGGGGAATGGAATGGAACAGATTCTCCTTCAGAGCCCTCAGAAGGAACCAACCCTCCTGACACCTTGATCTCAGACTTCTATCCTTCAGAACTGTAAGACAACAGACTTCTTTTGGTTAAGTCATCCAGTTTGTAGTATTTCACTATTGCAGTCGTAGGAAACAAATACATTCTTTATGTACTGATACAGGAAAATGTCCAAGATACATTGTTGAGAGACAAGTAGAATTCAGAAAAAAATGTGTATCGTATGCTACCATTAATGTGAAGATGCTTATATACAGAAAACAGACACACATATATACATACATAAACTTATGCATATGTGCTTGAAATTTGTAAATATCTCCGGAAGGATATACAAATAGCTGACAATATTGATTGGTGGTGGGTAGGGGAAATGATTTGACAGTGCACAGAGGTAGGAGAAACAATTTTTATTGTATAACTTTTTGTAAATTTTCATTTTTGAATCATAAAAATGATCACCTAGTGGAAAATAAGTAAAATTAAAAACAATCAAATAAGACCCCTAAATTATCACCTTTCTTTTAACTATCTTAATTAAATCAGATAAGTTGAACAGATCTTCTTTTGTACTTTCTATGTGGAAAGTTACATCAGACTGAAACATGTTAATACAATATTTGCATATAGACACAGATCTCTCTCTTTCCCATTTACTGAGACAACAACTTTTACAATGTTAACGTGTGTTCAACATTGCTTGAAGTAATATGGGAGTTAGAAGAATACAAGACATAGTTTCTGTATTACAGAAGCTCTTAACTGAGTGATGGAGAAAAGAAAAAAAGACTTAGGTGAAGCATGAAAGTAAGTCACTTCAGTTTTTTCTGCCTGTTTTCTCAACAGTAAAATAACAAATGAGATAAGTGACTGTTGAAGTCTTAAAATTTCTGAATTGTTTCATTTTTTGAAATTACACTTTTAGTTTTGCAATAACCATATGTTCACATGTAGTTGTGAGAAATAATACAGAGAGAACCAGTATACCTCCGACCCAGTTTTCCTAAAGGTAAAATCTTGCAAAAATATAGTACAATATCCTAACCAGGATATTGACATTGACACAATCAAGGTAAAGAACAGTTCCAACACTATAAGGATGCCTCCTGTGTTGCCCTTTTGGAGTCACATCCATCTCTCTCTCTCTCTCTTTCCCCCGTTGTCCCGGACTCCTTGCAATCACCAATCTGTTCTTCATTCCTTAATTCTGTCACTTCAAGACTGCTGTATAAACGGAATCATGCAGTATGTAACCTTTTAAGATGAGCTGTTTTTACTCAGCATAATTCCGTGGAGATTGATCTAAGTTGTTGCATGTATAAATATTTCATTCCATTTTATTGCTGAATAGTATTGCCTAGTATGTATGGATGTACCATAGTTTGTACAACCATTCATTGTTGACCGTCTGGGTTATTTCCAGTTTTTGGCTATAATGAATAATGGTAGTATGAACATTTTTGTACAGGTTATAAGATAAATGTCCAAGAGTGCAATTGCTGGGCTGTATGGTAGCTGCATGCTTAGTTTTATAGGAAATTGATAAACGGTTTGCTACAGTGGCTATACCATTTTACATTTCCACCAGCAATGTGAATGATCCACTTTCTCCACATCCTTGCTAGCATCTGGTGTTGTAACTACTTTGTTTTAGCCATTCTGACAGATGTGTAGGAATATATAATAATTTTAATTTGCATTTCTCTAATGGCTAATGTTTTTGATAATCTTTTCATGTACCTATTTGCTGTCTGTATATCCTCTTTGGTGAAACGTTTCTTGATGTGTCTTGCCCATTTCCTAATTGCACTGTTTATTTCCTGTGTTACCTCGCAGTTTTGAGAGTTCTTTATATATTCTAGACATCCATCTTTTGGATATATGGCTTGAAAATATTTTCTATCAGGCTGTAGCTTGTCTTTTCATCCTCTTCACAGGTCTTTTGCAGTGCAAAAGTTTTAAATCTTGATGGGGTCCAATTGATTTTTTTGTGTGTGTGGATCATGCTTTCAATGGCAATTCTAGCCCTAGAGCCTGAAGATTTTCTCACTATTCCCTACATTTTTATAGCTTTATGTTTTACATTTAAGTCCATGATCTATTTTGAATTAAGTTTTTATAAGGTGTGAGATTTAGGTTGAAGTTTTTTTCCACCCTAGGGATGTCCAATTTCTGCAGCACCATTTGTTGAAAAGGCAAGCTTCCTCTATTGAATTGCTTTTGCAACTTTATCAAAAATCCGTTGGGCACATTTGCATGGGTCTGTTTTCGGGTTCTCTATTCTGTTTCAGTTGGTCTATGAATCTATCCCTCCAGCAACATCATACTGTATTGATAGCCTTACTATATTGTTAGCCATAATACTGGGTAGAGAGGTTACTCCCACTTTATTTACCTTTTTAAAAGACTGTTTTAGTTATCCTGTGGCCTGTGACTTTTCTTATAGATTTTAGAGTATGCTTGTCTATGTGTACAAAAATCCTTGATAAGATTTTCATAGAAACTAAATTAAACCTTTAGAGTGATTCGAGGAGAATTGACACATTTGCTATGCTGACTCTTTCGGTCTATAAACACGCCATATAATCCACTTATTTAGGTTGTTTTTAATGTCTTTCATCAGCATTTTATAATTTTCTACATACCGATCCTGTACATGTATGACAGATTTATACCTATGTATTTCATTTTTGGGTAAGCAATTATAAATGGTGTGGTGTTTTTAATTTCACTTTTCACACCTTCATTTCCAACATAGACAATCCGTAAGTTATGATGGCTTGTCTTATGATTTTTTGACTTTATGATGGGTTTATCTAAATGTAAGCCCATTATAAGATGAGGAGCATCTGTATATAAAAATGTGACCAGCTTCGGTGGTGTGTTGATCCTGTATTTTTGGATCTTGTTAACCTCTCTTCTCAGCTCTATGAGCATTTTCGGTTATTTTTGCTTTTGTTTTTGTAGAATCTTTGATATTTTCTACATATACAGTCATGCCATCTGCAAATAGAAATAATTTTATTTTATACTTTTCAATATGCATGCTTTGTTTTTCCTTGCTTTATTTTAGTGTCTGGAACTTCCAGAACTATGTTAAAAAAGAGCAGTGAAATTGGGCATCCTTCCCTCATTAGCAATTGTGGGGGGAAACATTAAGTCTTCCATTATTAAAATTATGCTATTAACTGTAGTTTTCTGTAGATACCCTTTATTAAGATGTGGAAGTTATCCTCTATTCCCAGTTTTCTCATAGGTTTTATCATGAATGGATGCTGGGTGTTGTCAGATGCTTCTGCATCAATCAATATAATCATATGATTTTTTCTTCTTTAGTTGGTTGATATGGTAGATTACACTAATTAACTTTCAAATGTTGAGTCAGCCTTCAATACTAAATCCCATTTAGTTATGGTATGACACTCTTTTTTAAACTTTGATGCATACTATTTAATATTTTGTTCATGATTTTTGTCTCTAGGCTCATTTATTTATTTTAGACCTTTCCTGTCTTCTAACTAAATAATTTAATGCTATACATTTTATTCTCAATACTGCTTTTACTACCTCTCCCTTTTATTTTGCCACAGAAAAAGACTAGATTACTCACAGCAAAGCAGTGGTGAAAGAACCAACATTTTATCGAGCCAGTTCCCACAGAGTAATCCCAAAGAAGTTCAGGAGACACCTGTACACACAGTGGATTTCATCACAGGAGAGAAACCCTGAGCTTAAGGAAGCTTAATCTTTAAAAATAGACAGTAGATATGCTTGCCTTTTGCTTTAGAATCTCACTCATGTTGATGTTTTATTTTCATTCTATTTAGTTCTTTGTGTTTAAAAAATTTTTCTTTGCAACCTCCTCTTTGACCTGGGGAAAATGATTTAAAGGTGCGCTGCTTCATTTCCAAGTGTTTTGAGGTTTTTCTTTTGTCTTTCTCTTACTGATTTCTAGCTTGGTTTCATTATGCTGTGGGAACATATGAGTTGAATTCTCTAAATTTGCTGAAGTTGCTTGGAGTCCAGAATATGGCTTATATCAGTGAATGTTCCATGAGAGCTTTAAAATAATGTGTATTCTGCTACTGTTGGGAGGAGTGCTTCAATTAGATCCTATTGGTTGATGGTGTTGTTCAGTTCTCTTTATCCTTGCTTATTTTCCATTTAGTAGTTCTATCAACTGAAGAGAGAGGAGTGTTGAAGTCCCTAACTAGAAATATGGATTTGTCTGTTTCTTTTTTCAGCTCTATTCATTTTTGCTTCATGTATTTTGAAGCTCTGTTGTTAGGTGCAAACACATTTAGGATTATTATGTCTTCCCAGTGAATTAACACTTAATCTTTATGTAATGTCCCTGTTTGTCACTAGTAATTTTCTTTGCAACGAAGCCTACTTTATCTGATATTAACATCACTGCTGCTGCTTTCTTTTGATTAATTGTTGCATAATGTAACTTTTTCTATTCTTTTAATTTTAACCTACCTATGTTGTATTTGAAATAAACTCTTTTAGACAGCATATTGTGTGATCAGCTTTTATCAATCCACTCGGCTAAATCTCTTTTAATTGGTATATTTAGACCATTTGCATTTATGGTAATTATGGATATATTAGGGCTTCAATCTGCCACCTTATTTGGTTTCTGTTTGTTTTTTTTTTTTTTTTTTTGCTTCTCATTCTTCTGTTTCTTTTTTCTTACCTTCTTGTGGGTTATTTGAACATTTCTTAAGATTCCATCAAAATTTATTTGTAGTATTTTCTTAGCGTATCACTTTGTATAGTTTTTTAGTGGTCTTTCTAGGCATTGCAATATGCATTAACATTGCAATCTACCGGAATTGACTTCAGGTGAAGTGTAGAAGGACTCTTACTTCCACTTAGGTATGTCTTCTTTTAAAATATAACTCTTAAGTATTTTCTCTACATACATTGAGAACCACATCAGGCGGTGTTAAAATTTTCACTTCAAACTTATGGTAAATAGGATAGTCTATTATTTTACTCTTATTTTCACCCATTCTACTATTTTCTTTTCTTTCTGAAATGCCAAGACTTCATTTGTTATAGTTTCTTTTCTGTTTAGAGAATGTCTTTTTGTCATTCTTTAAGAGCAGATTTGCTAGCAAGAAATTCTTTGTTTTCCTTAATCTGAGAATGTCTCCTTCCCTTTAATTCCTTAGGAAAACTTTAGGAGTTATCTGATTATCTAAGAGTCTGTACCTTAGACTTTGATTATGCTATTTTACAATTCTATGCGTTTAAAAGTCAATTTGTGGAGGGCTGATGGTGACACAAATGATTCTTGTTCACTAGATACCAGTAAAATTTTCTCATGGAATGCAATAGATTCCTGCCCTACAGTTAGTGATCAGTATTGTATCTGTTATAAAATTCCTATCAGCATTCTAGATTTTATATATATATATATATATATATATATGCCAATTCTTCAGACTCTCCTTTGAACCAACTGTAACTAACATCTTACTAATTCCTTCATCAGTTAATGATCTAATAAAATGTTTTACACATATTCATTTTATATTTTTATGGGACTCACAATTTTGTCTCTTTAGAAAAGTAGCCTTATATAAAATACAAACATAAAATGACCCATTAATTCATTATTTTACTTACAAAAGGTATCTATGTATCTGAAAGTTTTCTAAGTGCCTGACACACAACTTCTCCTAATGATACCTCTTCTGTACCCATGATAGATTTATCTAAACATTTAAACAAACATTGATACAACACTATGAACAAAACTACAGACTTCATTCAGATTTCACCAGTTTTTCCACTCATGTCATTTTTCTGTTTCAGGATCCAATCCAGAATCTCCTACTGCATTTGGTCATTGGGTCCTTTCGTTCTCCTCTAGTCTGTGACAATCTCTCAGTTTCTTCTTGTTCTTCATGAGCTTGAAACTTTCGAATAGGACTAGTCAAGTATATTCTAGAAGTCTCTTAAGATTTGACGGAAGTATTTTCCCTATTAGAAGAAGTTACAGGTTTTGGGGAAGAATACCAGAGAGATAACATGTCCTTTTCATGACATCATATCACAGGAGACATGATATCAATATTATCACTGGCGATGTTATACTTGACTACTTAGTCAACTTGGTGCCTGCCTGGTTTCTTCTCCACTGTCATTCCTACTTTCCCGTATTCTATTATCTGGAAGTACGTTACCAAGTTCATGGAGGGGCTTAGGGGAGGATTAAACTCTACATCCCAGGAAAGGAGTATCTATGTATATTATTAAGAATTGTTCTATAAGGGAAAATTTTCTCTCAAATATGATTTTTTTAGTAAACAGAGAAAACACATTATCATCTGAGTGGTTGCTATATGGCTAATCTCATTTACCTTCTTTTCTCAATTCATAAACTGGCCTTTTTTCCCTTTTCGGGCCAGCATAACTTAATAGGATTGTTTATCTTATGTTATCATTAATTTATTTGTTTAGATGACAAAGATTCCTTTTGGTAGGTTCTGGCACTCAAGACTAATAGGTTTTTCCATATATTTCTATGGATACAAATTGTACCAGCATGCTGGGAAGGAAAAAGAGCTGGGAGTATATGTGTCACTTTGAATCACTGGGTATCCTACAGGGAATAGCGAGTTACTTAAGCTTCAAAGAAAGATGTGACAATGGCTAACCATATTTTAGATTGGGATTTTAATATTCTCACAGCCTGGCTGGCCCATCAATTTTTTATGATGTTTTTCTCTTAAGTTCTTCAACAATTTCTCTGGGCAAGTTTGTTTCAAATGCAAGACTAATTTTAAGCTTGATTAAAATGTTAAACAGACTGTCATGCCATTTGTATTATCCTTTGTGAAAAAATCAATACTTTAATAGACTTCCTTAGTAAACTATTTTGAGAAACTCAATAGCATTGTTAAATAAAGCAGAATTTCCCATCAGATTCCAGTATTTTATATGTATTCTCTGACAAAAGGGTAAAATAAGAAGCAATGAGTTACATGATAAAAGATTTAAAGGGGTGTGTGTGTGTGTGTATAGAAAACAGCTTTTAAACATTACAGTATTCTGAGCTAAGGGTGGAAATTCACCTCAGAGAATTTTTAATTGTCTGTCTGAGTCCTGATGCCTCAAATTTAGCATGTTATTCATCTTCTGTTATAACATTACCATGTTCTATTACAATATTTTTTAAATATTGTAATTTTAAAAAATCTGTCTCCCCTACTAGATTGTGAGCTCTGACTTCAAAGACTGTATCTTATTCCTCCTTCTTTCCTCGGTATGGAGCACCACACCTGGTGCACAGTCACACTAGCTATATTTCAAGTGCTCAATAGCCATATGCTACAGTACTGCACATCACAGATACAAAATATCTTCATCATCGCAGAGAATTCACATCACAGTCCTGATTTAGAGCAGGATGTCTGAAAGCTGGCACTACTGACATATTGGACCAAATAATTCTTTGTTGTGGGGGACTGTCTTGTGCATTGCAACATGTTGAGCAGCATCCTTGGCCTCTGCCCACTTGATGACAGCAGTATCCCCGCCCCCAAGGTGACAACCAAGAACGTCTTGAGATACTGCCAAATGTTCTCTGGGGATGAAATTATATCAGGTTAAGAGCTACTGACTTAGATAAATACTCCCTGAACTAGAGTCCTGGAAACCTTTAGGTAGCCAAGACTTATTCTAAAGAATTGCTGAAAATTATTTTCTTTTAAAAGAGATGCCGGGAGGAGAGAGAGGAGCAGAAAAGATAACTATTGAGTACTTGGCTTAATACCTCGGTGGTGAAATAAAATGTAAAACAGACCCCTGTGACACCTATTTGCCTATGTAACAAACCTTCACATGTACCCCGCAAACCTAAAATAAAAGTTAAAAAAATTAAAAGAATAGGAATAGATTTAAAAATAAAAGTAAAAGTAATCCCACATATAACAAATGTTTCATATCATTGCATAAGGCAATGCTGCTTAATAAAAGAAAAATTTACTATAGTAGAATCGTGCCACAGTCATGAGAAGCAACCCTTCCCCATTTCTCTTAACCAACACACCTTGAATCCATCAAATTAAATTCTTGCATAAGAGGTAACCACCTTTGGATTTCTTCCTTAGACCCTGTATCTCTAAAAGAAAACATCCTTACCACTTTAGTGCAGACTGGCCTGGCTTTCAACTATGAGGATCTACATTTTTTTTCCCTAATGGCTTTAGACATACTCTGGACACAAAATAATTTTTCTTGCCAAGATAGTATGCCAGAAATGCTAGGAAAATAACTCCCCCCTTGGAAGCAGTCCTAAACCAATGACTAGCAGGATTTTGTGTACAAATACCCCAGCTAACTTGCGCCTTTGAAAGACTAACTCTTAAACACATGTTTTCAATCCATTTAGAATTTCCCCAGTGGGATTAAATTCCACTAGACCAGTGGCAGTTGGCTTGATAATGCATTTTTTACTGAATTATTTCTCTTCACAGTCTCACTATCTTACCTCACATTCATCTCTGCCTTCTGTAGTAGCTGGTGCTTCACATTCCTAGGACTTCCCAAGTTCTAAGTACTTGGAGTTCGGGTTTCCCAGATATGCTAACTCCTCCATTCTCTGCATATTCCTAAATTTTTTATCTTTTTTATTTTATTGCTTTTCCTCCCAGATTTTTTCTCTTTGTGGTAAATATCATTTTAATTCCCCTATTCTCATTTTAGTGAAGGTTAAAGAGACATCATTCTAAACCAGAAATCCCTATAAGGGATCTATGGAAAGAAAAAATTAGCGAGAAAAAGACATTTGACTAGTTGCATGAGTCAAGGGTGAAGTAAAGGAGAGGATGAAATTTGTGATAATTTAAATTTAGCCAGTGGGAGGTTGCAAATAAAGACTCCTCTCTCTGGAAGTTAGAATTCTTTACAGCCTTAAATTTCCCAGGTCTAGTTTAGTACTTATATTTATTTTCCTCACTATTTTTTTACTGCAAAATATTTGGAAACCATTTGTAACTTTAAGTTACACAATTCTAATTTAATGATTAGGTTAAAGCAACAAAAATTCCTACTAATTTTGTGGCTCTATAACACTCAAATATTGGCAATCCTACATAGCTCAAACTAATACTTTAACATATTGTTTATGGACATACTAGAAATTGTACTGTGTATGCTAACTTCTACACTAGGATCTAGATTTTGTACCTCTGGATCTCTTCCAAGCTGAATGAATATGTTCATACAAGGTTGTACTCTGGTTAGCATTCTGTTTATCAAAAGACATGATAATCATGTATATGAAACATGAGAAAATCTGAGTCAGTTAAACTGAAAGATCTACTTAGAAAAATATCTACTTCTTCTCTGAGTCACATTCTTGTGAATTCTGGCTTTTTAAAACTATTTTTGAAATTTTAGTAAGATTACATAAAACAGCGCTTTGTAAACTATAAAGGATCATATACAAATGAAGCACATTACTATTAGTAATTATAATACACCACCAGAAATAAGAGATAGAAGGCCCTTTAACCTATTTTGACTATGAGACAAGAGGACAGAACCAATTCCCCCAACAGCCAGGGTTCAGTATTATTAATAATGATAATAAAATGAACCTAACAACATACCAAGCCTTCACAATACGCAGGGCACTGTACTAAGTGCTTTATATAAGTTTTCTCATTTAATCTTCACAATTAATCTCTACTCCTGCTCCTCTATTTAGAAACCAGGCCTGGAGTGATTGAGAAACTTGAAGGAAAATCACACAGTTTGAAAGTGACATAGCTAGCGTTCAGAAACAGAGTCTACACTTTCATTACTATCCTCCACTGCAGGATAATTCCAGTGCAAAAGATTATCTTTTTTTTTTTTTTTTTTTTTTTTTTTTGAGACGGAGTCTGGCTCTGTCACCCAGGCTGGAGTGCAGCGACTGGATCTCGGCTCACTGCAAGCTCCACCTCCCGGATTCACATCATTCTCCCAACTCAGCCTCCTGAGTAGCTGGGACCACAGGTGGCCGCCACAACACCCGGCTGATTTTTTTGTATTTTTAGTAGAGACGGGGTTTCACCGTGTTAGCCAGGATGGTCTCAATCTCCTGACCTCATGATCCGCCTGCCTCGGCCTCCCAAAGTGCTGGGATTACAGGCGTGAGCCACTGCGCCCGGCTGCAAAGGATTATCTTTAAATGAAACATAGAAACAAGGATGTAAAACGGAATTTAGAATTCCGAAGTCTACCAACAAGGAAACTAGTGCTATGAAAAGCTAGGTAATTTGTTCACAAATACCCAGTGCTACCTGCGGACAGAGCTAGAAAAGTGCCCAGATGGCCATTTACTTCACCACCAAGGTGAAATGCACCAAACCAAGGGGAAATGACTTCTCTGGGAACTTAACAACTCTACCTTTTTTCCTCATTTAATTATAATGTGGTCTGTTAACTTGCAACCCTCTATTTGATGTCTCTTCTTTTTTCAGTCTTTAGCAAATTCCACATCGTATTTGGCCAAATCAGACATAAAATTAACATCAATTCATTTTCAAGAGACAAAAGAAAACTACGATTTTCTAATCGTAGTTACTTTTCTCCTAATCTTTTGCAAATGTCACCTTCTCTATGAAAATGCTCTGTTCAAATGAGTTGTGTAATATTTCATGGCTCTAATACAATTACAAAGTACATATTCAAAGGAAACTATGATTTTATTAACAAAGTTACATTTCTCCTAATCTTTTGCAAATGTCACCTTCTCCATGAAAATGCTATGTTCAAATGACCTGTGTAATAGTTCATGGCTCTAACGCAATCACAAAATATATATTCAGTATCAAGATAAATAAGATACATGTTAATAAGTCCCTCTAAAGTTGGCAAATTTACACTATTAGAATGAAAGATTCCTGAGGGCTAAATAAATTTTGTCTCTACTTTTCCTCCTCTTTTTAAATGCCCAGTCTTGTTGTATAAACACGGTGCTTCAGTATCTTCTTGATGATAATGAGGTGGATTTGGCCAATGTAGCTATTTAAAAAGTCTGCTCTGTTCTTTTAACTTATTTTTGTAGATGTATATCAAAACCAGTTATGGAAATTCTCTGAGATTTCGAGAAATCATTTTTTTCACATAAAATTGGTGCTACAGAAATAATATGTGGACTATAAGCTTTCACTATTATTGAACATTTGACCATATCTATGAACTATTGAGACAGTTGAAAAAAAAAGCCACAGCTGGAACTATATCGAGCTCAACTCTGCAACTTAATTGTGAAATAAATACAATAATAATAATTGTAACAGCAGGAACTAAATCATGCTGGTGTAACTGCTGGGCTTGTCCTTAGATATTAACTCCAAAGGTTATATTCATTGTGGTGCCACCTTTTTGGAAAGGAGGGCACATCAGGATTTTGAGTGCATCTTTTAGAGTTTTCCTTTGATACTGTACCATATAACATAGAACACTAAAATCACCATAAAATGTGTCTGCTTTGTGTGAAGGTAAGTAAGTGCCAAGCTTATTGTAAGGCATTTCAAATCTCGGACACAACGCCTTTCATATTTCAACTAATATATTGGGCTGTTGGGCTGTGCTCATTTTTATAATTACAGTAGTTTCCTATATAAACAGTTTTAAATGGACCCATTGCAACATGCCAAGAAATAATTAGCTCCTATCATTTAATCTTACATATTTATATGTATCATAGCATATGTTGGCACATATATTCACTTACTAATTCAAGCATCATCAAGTAAGTCTAGATCAGAAATATATTTAGCAGTTCCACCTCTACATATTCTTTCAGACTGAGCTAATTAGCCACTAGTTATAGAGAAAAAGATAATACTTTCTAAAATATATATTTTCTAAAATAACACTTTACTTTGAAATGGTTTAAGACTCACAAAACTTGCAAATATAGTACAGAGACTTCTCATGCACCTTTCGCCCAGCTTCTCCCAATGAAAACATTTTAAATACCCATAGTACATTATCAAACCTAGGAAACTGACATTGGCACAATACTATTAACTCAAATACAGACCTCATTTATATTTCACCAGTTCTTACATACACCCTTCTAAATAAATATTTATTTTAATCTGGCTTAAATCCTAACTCTTATGTTAGACAAGTATGTTTTATAGCTATTTTAATATCATTCAAAATTTTCTAAATACTGTTCAATGTAGTAAAATTATAAGAATGATATTCTGATCACTTAATTCAGAACTCTGCTTTCTGCTATGGGATTGTTGTCACAGAAAATTTCAAAAATTACCTTTTTTTTTTTTTTTTAAAGACAGAAAGCATCTTGAATGACAGGGCCCGACTTTTTATCCCCGTTAATATGTACGTTCTCAATTACTCCATAGAAACCATATATGAAAAGTTTAGTTCTGCTTCTTTGCTCCCAAGTCTCATTTCTGACTAGTATTTTTCTTAATATCTGGTTCAATGTTCACACACAGCAGATCAGCTTTCAAATACTTTTTTTTAAAACCCAGCAATTAGTCAATTTTACAGCTACAATTATAGGTCCTTCAGGATATTCTAACAGGTAAAAATCCTAAAGGCAAAATATATGTTTTCAAGTAAAAATATATGAGTTAAGATATTATATATAGTGCTTCATATTATCCATCACTGTTCCTATGCTAGAAGTCACTCACAAAAGCTAAATAGTTGGCATAGCTATTTAGCAAATATAAACAAATACCTGCTTCCTAAATATTTTAAAGGGTTAGTCATTATTAATTTTTATAAAATGTATTGCAATCACATTAATCTCAACTATATATCTTTGTAATGTGGATATAAGTTATTCAATAGGCGTTCGTTGTGATATTACTTCAATTAATACTTGTTTTTTATAAAGTATTACCCGCCTTTTGATGGCATGTCCTTAATGACTACCCCTCTTTTGGTGAGTGCCAGATCATTATTAATTCCTTTTGTATTCATTATAACAACATCAATCAGGGAAAGCTCATTTGCTATTAATGTGAATATAACAGGTAATTCCATTCTAATCTAGTAGTGATTAATGTTCACTTGGTAGTAATTACAATATCACATTTCAAAGTGTTAGCATTGGACAATACTTATTTTGTGTGGCCTTTCAAAGAACCACAGCAGCTTGTCTGGACTCAGAATTGAAAAGGTTAAAGAAAGGCAATTAATCTAAGGACAAAGAGAAAGGATTCTTATGTGGCTGGGAAAGGTGAATAATGGTTAAGTGAAGGGTTTACAAAATTTGTTACTATTTTTTGGTCAATCAGTATGCTTCATATGTACCCAGTAATATCACTACTTCATTTGTAAAACAAAGAAAAATGAAATCGACATGTTTAAAAAGCCATTGTTTTAGCTCCATGATGCCAATGAATTTTCAAACTACATGGATTCCCTGTCCTAAATGACAGATTACTATCAATGTGAGAGTTACAACTTATCTTTAAAAGAAGGGGCCCTTTTGATGTTATCACTTTATTTGTAAATTAGTAAAAATGAAATGTTCTACCTAATTTTGAACCAAAATTGTCTTTATATTGAAAAAAATCACCTAAAACACATCGATGATACATTATTAATATTATAGCTTTATTCTATTTTAGGTAAACTCTACAAACTTCCATTAACATCAATAACCAGAGAGACTCCCACACATATTGACACAATATATTATGTTAGATCAGAGCAGTGCTAGTCATTGAGTTTTAAAATCCTGGAAATATTAAACTTACTGGAGAACATTATAGGTTATCTGTAGGCATCAGAGATTTATAGGCTATATGGGGTGGAAAATGCATGTGAACCTCAAAACAACCTTGAAGTATATGCAAGACAGGTGTCATTAATCTTATTTCACAGATGAGGAGATTGATGCTGAGCGAAGTTAAGAGACTTGCCCTAAATCCCACTACAGAGCATTTACTGGAACCCAGGGCTTTTAACTTATTTTCTTGTTCTTTCCACTGCAGCCCATGCCATCCTGTCTCCACTCACTTGTGACAGCTTGTAGAGAACAGATGTAAGAAAAATTGCCAAGAGTTTAGGAGTATCCAAATAACAAAAACTATCAGACTATTAGGGTGGCCAGCGGAGAAAGAGAAGAGAGGAAATCAGGAGGGCTGGGATTTTTCAAACCATTTGGGCACACCCCAGGTTTATTCCTGACATGTTGAAAACCAAGTCTGTAAGTCACAGAATTCGAATTACAAATACCATCAGAAAGCGAGATTTTTGATGTGCTACCAGAGCCACTTAGACTAATTCAGAAACTAAGATGAGGCTGGCCTATAAATGAAGCTTTATTGGTAGATACAATTGGTACTCCAGGGCAGCAAAGGGAAGATAAATAAATCCGTGCAATGCGTGACCTTGGAAAAGTCAGTTGCTATTTATTTAACTTCATTTCAACCAACGATTATTAACAACAATCATGTATCGTGTTGAAAATTATGAATAGAATGATTAACAGGACAAAATCATTGCCTTCAGTAAGTTCGCAGCTGATAAAGGCTCTAAAACAGGGCTTTCCCATGGGTATGCTAAGGCACATGCCCTGATTGGGTTATTGGTATTTCAGATATTGATTCCTCTCAGCCCTGGGATGGTTAGGCAGCTTAGAGTCTTTGGCCGGCTTACCTGATATCATGATGAACACATCAACTTAATCTGTTCATCATGATATCAAAAAGACTGAGGAACACTGCAGAGAAGTTTGGGCTTTCTTACAGAAAAGACTGACTGTATAGCTTAGCTGAGGGAGATCTGGGGATCAGAAGATGTTTCCAAGAAGTGTGATAAATCTCAGCTTAAGCCAGAAGACAGGTGAGAGTCCCTGTGAACATTTCAGCCAGTTTAATGAACAATCCAACAACATGAAGACATGTCCAGATTAGCAAGCTTCAAATTGTGTGATAAAAGTGCAAAGAGTTCGCTAGAGCCATATTGAATAATTTGTCTTTCTCTTCTACCTTTGTCTGCCAACAATTCTACCCATTGGCCAAATGCCTCTTTCTCTAACAAATTCTTGTTTTTGCACAATCACTTGCTCCTTTGAACCACCTAAATCGATGTTTCCCAAAATGTGGTTTGCTGAACAATAGTGGTAGGGAGCCAATTTACCATGTTACACAGATAAACAGCTTATAGTTTAAATTTTAATATTCATTTAGTTTTATGTGTTTTAAGAAAAAAACACTACAGCATCAGACTACAATTTTGTGGGAATTATCACTTTAAGGCTAAAAGCAGAAAACAAAATGAGCTGATTTTAAGAAAAACATTAAGTAAATAATAGTATATGTGTTATTCAAAAGATTGAACAATGGAATGTATATTTGTTTCCTATTGCTTCTGTGACAATTTTCCATAAACTTACTGGCCTAAAACAACACAAATTGATTATCTTATAGTTATGGAAGTCAGAAGTTTGAAATGGGTTTCATGGATTAAAATGAAAGTGTTGGCAGGGCTATATTCCTTCTGAAGAAGCTAGAGGACAATCTATTTCCCTGCCTTTTCCAGCATTAGATGCTACCAACATTGTTTGGCTAACGGCCCCTTTCTCTATCTTCAAAGCCAGCAGTGGCTGTCTTCATCTCTCTGACTCCCACTCTCCTGCTTCCATTTTCACTTATATGAACCCTGTGGTTAGATTAGGCCCATCTGAATAGTCCACAAACTCTCCCCATCTCAAAGTCACCTGCTTAGCAACCTTAATTCCGTCTGGAATCTTAATTCCCTACTGCCATGGAGCACAGCATATTCACAGGTTCTGGGGATTAACATCTTCGAGGGGCCCATCGTTCTGCCTACCACAGGGGGAAATAAAACTGGCTTTAACCAATGGGATATTGCAGGCTTGACGGAAGCAGGGGCTCAACAAATTGTTTACATGTTTGCACTTCCACTCTTCACCTCAGCCTTTACAAAAAGGACATGCTTGGGCTGGTTAGCCTGCTGGAGGGATGTTCAAGATATGAGCAATACCGCTGTGTTGACCCAGCCACTTTCAGACACTTAAGCTCTCAGCTACCCTCCAGATTCACAAGGGAGCCCAGTCAGAGCAGATGAACTACCCAGTGTAAACCATCAGCCCACAAATTAGTGAACTCAAGAAGTACTTACTGTTTTAAGCTACTGAGTTTTGAGGCGGTTTGGTAATGGATTGATATACTATTATATATAACTGATACATACATAAAATGATAATTTTGCCAGGTAAACTATTAAAACAAAACAAGATTTACCATCCACTATTACCATCATATTGTTAAGGAAGGGGTATTTCAACAACGAGAAAGAAAGACATAATCTCAGACTAAATGGTAGGCTGTCCTAAGAAAGGAGGATGACAAGCTACAAGCTTAAATAATTTCTCTTTCTCTCTCTCTTTCTGTCCTTATAGTTCTCATTTCTCTGCTTATTGAGGAAATCTTCTTCACAGATCATCTGCGTTTGAGAACCTCTGCCATACACTACTTAATGTAATGCTTTGCACATTGTAAACCCTCAAGAATGTTGTTAAATGAGTAATCACAATGTGAATTAAGTCATTCACAATGGTGTGCTGCTAATTCTGGAACTGAGTAATGTGGTCATTGCAGTGTACTAAGCTGCGTGAAAACTTCTAGAAAAAAATTATAGAGAAAACTTGCCTTCTCCTTCATTTTAGCAATACTATTGCAGCATATAAAATCAAGCTGTGACTTTATGGGAAGCTGCGCCTTGCTAATTTAAAAGGACACATTGGTGGAAGGACAGAGACACGTAGTTTTTTGCTCTCCTTTTCGTTTACCCCTCCACTCTTCCAACTCCTTTAGTGAGAATGTATCCCCCAGCCATGAGAATATAAATACACTTTTATATTTCATTTGTAGACTATCTAATGCAAAAATTATAAGGGAGGCCAGGCGCGGGGGCTCATGCCTATAATCCCAGCACTTTGGGAGGCCGAGGTGGGAGGATCGCTCTAGCCCAGAGTTTGACACCAACCTGTCAAAATATAAGAATGATTACTACTATTAGACATGTCCTAATTACATCATTTCTCTGTTGATCACATGTAGCCTATTTTAAAAAATGCCTTTAGGGAAGAATCAGAAGAGAAGTGTTATTCTTATCAGTTAGCTATTTAATATATTATGTAAATCTATCTGAAACAGTGACAATATTTGAAATATGTGGCTTCTCTAATTTCTGGGGAAATAAGTAACTGAAGTGAATAATTCTCCAAGTGTAAATCAGTTTACCATATTTTTCTTGGTAAGTCTCATCATCTTCTTAGAAGGAAAGCAATGTCATAAAATATAAAATACTACCTTGAATAAACTGGCACAGAACCCCTCTGGCAGTGAAAAAATAAAAAATAAAAAAATAAAAGGACACACTGACTACATGCTGATTGGCTTGGGGGGAGGATGGCTTACCATGTTGATTTGTTTCTGTTTTAATTTTCACCTGCCTGTCTGCGAATTTCCCTTAAAATGGTAATGAATTTAAATTAATCAATAAGGTGTTATGAAGATTTAATGTAAAATACACTTTAAAACCTAGTTTGAAAACTTCCAGGTCTATTTAGCACATGTCGTAGTGTAGCTTAACCCATGGTGCATTAACAAAATAAAGGTCAAATTTAAATTTTATAAAAAGGGAACAATATTCCTCACAAAACATTCCAGTGGAATAAAAAACATAGGTTTTTTTTTCTATATTGACAAAACTAGATTCTTAATTATTTCTTCCTAATGGTCTATATCTAATCAGGTACAGTGGAGTATTAATAAACTTGTTTTATATTCTCTGGTTATATTGTTAATGGATACTTAAATGGACTGAATTAGAAGGCACTACAATGCATATTGTTTTATCAAGGGCAAGTTTATTTTGCTTCATCTATGTAAAAACAGTTTATTTTTTGAAAAGATAACTTATTATTTAAGGGTAAGAGTACTAGAATATTAAAAATTGATCACAGAGAGAGGGATGCATAGATGAATATGTAATAAATCAAGTATAGTAAAATTTCAATGGCAAAATATAGGTGCTGGGTATACAGATGTTGACTGTAAAATTCTTTCAACTTTGCTGTATGATTAGCAATTTTAATATTAAAACATCGACAACAATCCTAAATTGTAAGCACTGTATCTTTACATACTTGTATACCAGTGCCACCATTGTGTAGCTAATTCCTTTTCTGTAAATGTGATTACTAAATCTTTAACATTGAAATATCTAAACAAAGTTTTACGGGGCATGTTCATCCTGTACAACTTACTGAGAGATTTGTAATGCCCTATGGACCAGAGGTCTGGTCTGAAGTTTGAGGTTATTTTTAAAGAAAGAATAAGAATTCGTTGAGGATGGGAAGTTGGGTAGAAGGTCTTTGCAGCAGATGGAAGTATTGGGACATAAGGTGGATAATATCCAGGCAGCCTTAAATTTTCTGCCACATATATCACTCAAGGAGAGTGGAAGAAATGGGGCCTTGGAGAGATTATGTCATGTGTGACCTTGCATGCTACACCAAGGAGGTGGGAATTTATCTTAAAGGTATTGAAGAATTTCAAACATGAGTATGGGGGTGACAGCATCAGCCTTCATGTCAGAAGATAACTCTGGCTGAGGAAGTGATGCTAGATGCAGGAAGACCAGTGAAGAAGTTACCGGAGTTTTCTAGGCGACACGAATAGTAATAGCATCATCATCAGCAGTCATAGTGACTATTCTTTATTAATTGCATTTTATGTACCTTACTCTCTGTATGGTAATCTCATTTAAGCCCTTTAGTCACCCTAAGAAACAGAAAATTTTATGAGGAAACTGAGGCTAGAAGAGATTTAAAAATTTGCCAGTGGTGACAAGATTCAAATCAGGTATGTTTGACTTCACAGTGATAAGGGCCTGAAACCATGGAGAATCATAGAGAAAAATCTGTTTTAAGACAGACTTAGGAGGTAAAATTTGCAGTATTTTGTGTCAGTGTAGACATGTGCATAAAAGAGAGAAGTCTCACCAGAATCAGAAGTTTCTAGCTTAAATAATTGGGTAAATGGTGGTGCCATCTTCTGAAATAGAGAATAGAGGCAGTAGGGAATTTCATTTTGGGACATGCTAATTTTAAAATGTCTGTGGCCGTGAGTAAGACTCAAAATATTTAACAACTGCTTTAGCAAAAGCCCAACCAAGTAGAGAAAACACTAGTCAGTACACCCTACCTGTGCTTATCAGCAGGTACCAGTCCTGTGGTCTAAATATAGAGGTTCATTGGGGAGTTGCAGATGTCAATGTAGAATGGCCAAGAGGGGTACACAGGCAGCATATGCTTTGAGAGTCATCTGCTTATAGATACTAATTGGAGCTGTGGATGAAGATGAGATCACAGAAGAGACGTGGCATGGAAAGTGAAGAAGTGCTGAGGGTAGGATCTGGGGAGCAGCCATACTTATTATGGAAGAGGCTGAGGATGAATCATCAGGAAAGAGACTCAAATGTCCTATGGAGACAGGTCAGGTGAAAACCTGGGGAAGAGGGTGTTAGAGAACTAAAGGAGAAAATTACAAGGAGAAGCTGAGTCAGGCAATTTGGCAGGGGGTAGGCTATTGATTTTCTTAGTGAGAGCAGTTTGCCTGCCATGGTAGGAGTAATAGCCAGATAAATGGACTGAAAAGTGAGCTGTGGGTAAAGAAGGGGAGCTAGGCAGCTCTGCTACATTTTCTTTCCTTTTTTAAAGTTCTTTTCTATGATTAATTTTTATTTTAAGTTCCGGGGTACACGTGCAGGATGTGCAGGTTTGTTATATAGGTAAACGTGTGCCATGGTGGTTTGCCGCACCTATTAACCCATCACCTAGATATTAAGCCCAAGATGCATTAGCTATTTTTCCCAATCCTCTCCCTCCCCTCGCCCCAACCCCCCGACAGGCCCCAGTGTGTGTTGTTCCCCTCCATGTGTCCATGTGTTCTCATTGTTCAGCTCCCACTTTTAAGTGAGAACATGTGGTATTTGCTTTTCTGTTCCTGCGTTAGTTTGCTGAGGATAATGGCTTCCAGCTCTTCAAAGATCTAGAACCAGAAATACCATTGACCCAGCAATCCCATTACGGGGTATATACCCAAAGGAATATAAATCATTCTTTTTTAAAGATACATGCACACGTATGTTCATTGCAGCACTATTCACAATAGCAAAGACATGGAATCAACCCAAATGCCCATCAGTGATAGACTGGATAAAGAAAATGTGGTACATATACACTGTGGAATACTATGCAGCCATAAAAAGGAATGAGATCATGTCCTTCGCAGGAACACATATGGAGCTGTGCTACACTTTCACAAAGTTTGGCCATCAGAAGAGGGAGAGAACTGACACTAGGAACGGGTGGAGGGGTGAAGGAGCAGCAGCGGTAAGCTTGGACAATTGTTTGTTTGTTAAAATGAAGGGTACCAGAGTGGTAAGCTGACAGCAAAGGATCAGTAGGAAGGTGACTTAAAAAGTAGAGAAGGAGGAGATTCTTGACAGAACAAGGCTCAGAGGAGACAGAATTTAGAACAGGGTATTAGCCTCATACTGTTGCACCTTCCATATCCTATAGTCACACAACAGCCAGAATAAATTTTTTTTAAGGAAAATAAGTCACAAATTTATTGGCTATTTTCCCAACTAGAATGCAAACTCCAATGAGGTGCGGTGGCTCACACCTGTAATCCCAGCATTTTGGGAGGCTGAGGTGGGCAGATCACTTGAGCCTAGAAGATTGAGACCAGCCTAGGTAACACGGTGAAACCCTATCCCTACAAAAAAATACAAAAAATTAGCTGGACATGGTGGCACTTGCCTGTAGTCTCTGCTACTTGGGAGGCTGAGGTTGGGGGGAATCACCCGAGCCCAGGAGGTGGAGGTTGCAGTGAGCTGTGATCATACCACTGCACTCCAGCCTAGGCAACAGGGTAAGATCCTGTCTCAAAAAAAAATAAATAAATAAAGTCCAGAGGGTGGGACCACTGTTAGCTGTGAGGGACCTGACTTGCCAAACCAGTCTAAGATATTTCTAGTTACTCCTTTTCTCTTTCTTCACCCTGTGAACAATTTAATATTTGGCTTCTTCCATTTTTTTTTAATTTCTTCCTCCCTACTCATTCCCACCCCCAAACCAACCCCAAAGCTAACCTCAGCTTTTTTCCAAATTATCCCTTTTGCTTGCTATGAACACAAATTTGAACCTCAGCTCGGGTGGTGATAATTTTGCCCATTAAGAAGCTTCTGGCAAAAATAAAACAAAGTAAGTCTTTAGGCCTCTATCTTTAGGAGGTTTTGCTGGCCTAAATTGTTTTTGCTTTTTAATGATATTTTAATTAGTGTTTCACCAAGTGTGGTTCTCAATCAGCAGCAATAGTATCCCCTGGGAATTTGATAGAAATGCAAATTATCAGGCCCCTCTCATAACTAAGTGATTACACTTTGTGGAGTCTCTTCATCTAAATGTCTTCAGTGGCAAAAGCCAATGAAGAAAATCTCTGTATATCGTTTTTTTTTGGTTTGTTTGTTTTTGTTTGTTTGTTTTTTAATGGTTCTCAGGGTTTGGTCTCTAGACCAATGTCATCAAAATCAACTGGAAATTTGTGAGCAATGCGAATTCTCAGGTCCTATCCTATCTGTAACTGAATGTAAAACTCTAGGTGTGGGACCATTCAATCTGCATTTCTACAAGTCCTCTAGTAGCTCTGATACATGTTCAAGTCGGCCCTAAAGTGTCGGATTTATAACCTATAACTGTTTCTTTCTAGAAGACAACTATGTCAGGGGGAAAAATAAAAAGAAAGTTTTCTATTAATTAAAAACGTAGAATTCAAGAGCTAAAGGAATCTCAGGACAATGATTAGCAAAGATAAATATACAAAGGAATATAAAGTAAAAACGCAACTGAAAACGGCTGAAGAGAACGTGGACTAACACGTAATGTTTGAAACAGAGTATACTATTTAAAAGCTACATATGTGCTAAATCTCAGAATTTCTTTCCATGTGCTAGTTTGAGAGGCAATTTATTTCTGGCACAACTGCCATATGCATTTATACTAATGTGAAAGACTTCTTGTAATGAGAAGGTAATACACTGCATTTAGTAAACTAGTTTTCAATGTGAGAAAAATGCCTACATGAAAATGTTGCCCTTTAAAAATCTTCCCTTGACTATTCCTGTTTATATTCTTGATAGCAGAATAGCTTTGGGAAATGTTCTGAATAGAATCCAAAGCTACTCTAAAGATAGGCTGACAAGGTTGTCACCATACAGTTCCTATGTACCACGAATCTTAGAATCAAGAACGTTTGAATCAAGACATTTCTCAGAGCCAATCTGAGATATGTATATATTTATATGTATCTATTTGAGACGACCCTCAGGGAACAAGACATCAAAAACAAATTGATCAAAAGGTTATACACTCAAATGAATGTTGCATTTTAACGTAGTGAGTAATGGTACAATTTAGGAACTAAACTCTTTTTGAAACTGCCTTTCAAGACAGCTTGCAATTACAAAAGAAATGTTCATGTGTATCTACTTTTTTCATTTGAAAAATTGATTGCATCTAGGTTTACCATTCATGTATTTTGTTCAACATAAAAATATTTTAGACTGACAAAAAATAAATTCTACTTTCAAAATATAAAAATTTGATACCTTTAAAGATGTTAAAAAAGAAAAAGACACAGAATAGTAACGACATCGTAGGAATAATTGTACGGGCTCCTAAGGTGACCATTAAGAATTCTAACTTACACGTATTAAGTTTTTTTATTTAAAAAAATCAGTTGTTCGAAGGAAACACAATTTCAATTAGACGGGAGGAGTATGTTAAGAGACCTATTGTACAACATGGATACTATAGTTAACAACAACGTATTATATACTTGATACTTGCTAAGATTATACTTTAAGTGTTCTCACCACAAATAAAGTGTATGTATATGAGGTAATGCATACGCTAATTGGCTTGATTTAGCCATTCCACAATGTATGGGTATATCAAAACATCATGTTGTACACCATGAATATATACAACCTTTATCAATTTAAACAAGATAATTCAAAATCAGTTGTATTACTTAAGTTGCTTCTTAAAATATGTATCTGTTACTATTATCAATACAAGTAATTATGAAGTAGTTCATGCATGCTGGCAAAGCCAGTCAAGCCATTCGTAAGTGCCTCTCATTGGCAGTGAATGTGTTTTTTTTTCCTTGGCCTCCTAAGGCCCTTATGACTTTTTCTGGGTCAGCTTTGGTAACTCCTCTCACTTAGCTCCATTCTCAACGGTCAGCCAGGCTTGGGATTAGTCATTTTCACTTTTCTTGGTACATGGACCTCTCTCCCCGCCGTACTCTCAGTATTTCAATTATCATCTGACTGTAGATGAGCTCCCAAATCTTTATTTCAGCTTAATATTCTATCCTGAATTTCAGACTCACACAGCCAACTGCCCAAGAATATTCCCTGAACTTCGCCGCCTTGGATATTCCCTAAATAGGACATGTCCTAAATCAGTGTTCTCAAAGCCTGGTCCCTCACCAGCAGCATCAAAATCATGGAAGAACTTTGTAGAAATGCAAATTATCTGTGCCCTCCCCAGACCTCCCCAATTAGAAATTTAAGGGTAAAACAGTCATCTGCATATTAACAAGTTTTCCAGGAGATTCCAGTGGAGCTAAAGTTTCAGAACCACTGTCCTATATCATGCCCAGCATTTACTCTGTGTATTCACAATGTTTTTTAAAAATTTCCATATTTTATGGATGCTTGAACATCCTGAGGTCCTTGGAAGGCCAGGGAGAGACTGCCCCTGCCAGGGCTAGCTAATTCCTAAAGACAGCAAATGACTTGTAAACTTGTTCCCTTGTGGATTTGTTGGACTGCTTTTCGTATACAAACCAACTAATCCAAAGTCTGTATCCCCAACTACCTTCTTCATCTAACTGTTGTTACACCAAACCAATATTTCCCCCACCCTAACTTTTTCCCCCTACCCTAGGGCTTGGTACCAGACAACCAGAGACCACTTTTACAGCCAAGAAATTTTGGAAATTATTTGAACTATCCAGTCCTAAACTTGCTCAGACTTGCCTATTCTGCTTCACTCATTTCTTTTCCTTGGAAACCACGATAAAGGGTTTGGGCTACACTTTCCTTTTCTGCCTGCTGACCGACTCTGGAACTTTTTTCCTGCGTGGCTTTGCATGGCGTAGTATGTACTCTTCTCTTGAGAACTGTGAGTAATCAAACTTCTTTTAATGGAATTGATCTCTCTATATTGTCATTCAGTCATTTCCTGTTGCACAATCAAATCCCTGTGCAACTAAAATACCCTGCCCCTCCCAACATAATCTAAGTCTTGGGTTCCCTACTTTGGTGAAGGTTTCTAGCTGTCCAAAAAGTAGAAACTTTACTTTTTCCTTTTGTATATTAATCCATTACTAGATAGCAAAGTCTGTTTCTTTTTTTTTTTTAAACTTGGAATCTATTAACCTCTTTCCCCCACTTATACCAATACTCCAGTTTAAGCCACCAGTGTGTTCAACTGGGCTTCAATAACTTAACGAAGGATATTTTTGCCTCAGTTTATGCCCTTCATTTCAATCCAATTTACCTTTTTAAATGAAGTCACTCCCCTGCTTAACACAGAACCTTTAGTGGTTTTTACCATTGTCATGCAAGTAAAAAAAAAAAAAAAATCTGACCTTTGCTAACTTTCTAGCTTCATCTCTCCCAATTCAAACTCTAGGTTTACCAAGCAGCAATCCTCTCGAAATCACTTTCCCATGACTTCAGACTTGTGCACAGCATGTTGCCTGGCTTAGAGAATACTCCTCATGTTTCCTTCCCCCTACCTGACCAACCCATCTCTTAGGTCTCCATTTAGATGTCAGGAGGAGCCTTTCTTCACACCTTCAGGCTCAGCTATTCTATCATTCCAGGTTCTATCCTATCCCATTTCCTGCTATCTCCCTGACTTATTGGGGGTCCTATTTCTGTCAAAATCAGCAAAGGAAAGCGGGTAGGGGTTAGGGGAAGAAGGAACTGGGGGTGAGAAGGAAGACAATATGCATCAGGATAAAGGAATGAGTTGTTGGCATTCTTAGTTGAAACTCTGAAGGCATTTTCTATGAGTGTAAACGCTATAATCACTTTCACAAATCGCCTTCAAAAATACTGCCATGTTTGACCTCTTATTTAGTTGACATTGTTATCTAGGTTGACATTTATTGATCCATTTTGTTTTACCTAGTCTCATTGTGAGCAATGATATCTTAAAATCAACTGTTTATGGTACTGGCTATATTTGCCTAAAACACATTAAATAGATTAAATTAAATTCACATAATTAGAATTTTATGAGAGTGAGAAATTACTTAATGGGTACAATGCATGTTATTAAGGTGATGGATACCCTAAAAGGCCTGATGTGACCATTACACAATCTATGCATGTAACAAAATTATACTTATACCTAATAAATCTATATAAATAAAACAAATAAACTCAATGCCTCCCAAAATAAATACATAATTGTTAAAATTTGTAAAAGTATCAAGCCATGTGCCATGTAATATTCCATTTTCATTCTTCCAGTGGGAAGTAAACAATAAGGGAAAAATTATAGATGACAGATAATGTATATAGGTATGTCATAAATTCAATTAGCCTAGGAAATTAATTATAATTTATATTTCTCCCTGTGGCAAATGTATTTCAAATACCAAACATTTCAATTGTAAACTAAGTAAAAAAAAAAAAAAAAAAAAAAGACTACTTATAATCTAGAAGGCCCTTGATAATTGAAATACACTTAGCAATGAACAATTGAGTTTATTTTGCTGACTCACAATTCACAAGTAATCTTAAGGTCAGGTTTCTGATTGCTCATTCGTAGTTGTTTTCCAAAGTGTTGATAATCTAATTCTGTTTGGGCTCTAAATGATTCTTCCAATGCAAAAAGGTCCCAGCTGCTTTGCAAAGGTAGGTAGGTTTGCCTAAAAATCAAGAATGACATCACCCACAAGACATTTTCTTGTTAAGTTGCGAAGTAACTTTTAGTATATTTTCAGACTAGTGTTTTCCTAGACTAGTGTACCCCTATGCGTGATCTGAATCAGACTTGTTTTCAATCTTCCATTAAAAACAAGACTTTCATTCTAGATATGAATTTTAGTCTGATACCTTATTCTAAAAGACTACTTTCTTATCACAAAGCTGTCACATCACCAATATCCAAACCAAGACATTTAAGACGACATCCTCAGAGGTGATAAATGACTACAGTTTTTGCGCTTTTAAAATAGGCTTGGGAAATGACCTGTATGTTGCATTATGTGCATCATAAACTTCTAATTGCTCTTACAGAGTGTTCTGTAAAAAAGAATATCTACCATTCTTTAAAAATACTATGGCATTAAAACTGAAGCCCTGAGAGATGTTAAGATAGACTATTTAAACTCTGTAGACTATGTTTGGGAATGCTTCCAAGGTTAGCAGTGAAGAGTGACTCATCAGCGAAGGGCCAGAAGTTCTTTTCCTTTCGGTTTAACTACTTTCTAATATGGTAACCACTAGACACACATGGCTACTGAGCGCTTGAAATGTGGCTGATCCGAACTGAGTTGCGCTGTAAGAGTGAAACTTACCAGATTTTAAATACTTGATGGAAAAAATCTAATTAATAACTTTTGTAACAATTACATGTTAAAATGACAATGTTGTGGGTATGCTGGGTTATATACAACATACTGTTGAAATTAATTTCACTTCTCTATTTTTATTTTTTCAGTGTGCCTACTAGAGAAGTTTAAATTACATGTGTGGCTCACACTTTATTTCTACTGGGCAGAGCTGCTGTAGTAAAATGAAGAGAACAAGAATAGCCCCACAGATATCTTAGTTTTCATTGTTACAAGCCAACAATTTATTAGACAATTTTCTCTGACTTGAAATGACACAAATATCTCAGAGAGATCCTGTGGTGTGAGTGTTTGGAGTCAGAGGCCTATTTTTCATGGACCATTGTTCTGGTTTAGTTTAACAAATCTACTATAGTGTACTATAGTATAAGCTATTTTTGCATTTTGTTCATTTAGAAGTTTATTAAAGTCAGCAAGATGAGCATTTTTGTGATTGATGTATGATGCAATAAATTGCATTACCAATTTAGAAATGTAATAATCTGAATTTTTAATCATCAAGTTTATGCATAATACATTTTTGAGAGAAAATAAACACAAGCAAAGAATCAATAGCATTTCCTCACCCCCCAGTCCCCGGGGGAGATTCTCTCTTATTATATTCAATTTCCTCTGTGAATTAACTCATTTTAAAAGACAGTAAAATAGGCTCAAATTTTTTAATTGTATTTCTGATTTTTTTCCGAAGTTAAGAGCAAAGTAGACTGAGTAAATTGACAGATGGCAATGATTTTGCACACCATTTATTTCAGGACTAACGGCAAGTTCTATTAAAGTAGTTCCTCCTAAGGAGTTTATCTCAACCAGTGAATTTCCATTCAGCCTTTAACACTTGACTCAAATGCCACCTCCTCCTCTAAAAAGCCTTGCCTGGTCCTACTGGGCAATTATCCACTGCATATTCTGCTAGAGCATTATGCCTTATACATATTTCTCTTATTAAATTTCTCCTCGCTGTCCCAAACTAGAGTGTGTGCTTCCTGACAACATGGCTGAAGTCAACCTGAGTCTTACTAATCTCTCTATTATCAATGACTAGTTCAGTGCCCAACATATAATAGACATCCAAAATGTGCATGTATTCCAGGTTTCTCAATGAGATGGTATTAATATTGCCAAATATTAGGTATAGTGTACTTGACAGTATGTCTAGTTAAAACATACATATATTCTACATATAGGCAGTTTAAATTTCTCTAGTAGTCACAGTAAAAAAAAAAAAGTAAAAATAAATGTATACATATATTTTACATATATATTCTATACATATATATATAGGACATAGAAACATTTTAATGAGGAATTTGATGATGGCCAATTTTCAATGATTTAATAACCAAGTCAATTTTTACTTAGAGACAATTTATAAGTAAAAATTGACCTTGAAAAGTGTCACACACACAAAGATACAATGGAATAATAAAAGACCTTCTAATCACCAAAATATTTGTCTTCTAAATGCAATCACTTCGATTACGTTTTCTGAAAGGATTACCCAAGGCTCTTTTTTTGCTACAATTATTTAATTATACTCATGGTTTTGACTCATTTGTAAATGCCCATCTGAGGTTTTATTAATCCTCCTCATTACTATATGTTGACTCAGTCTATTGTGATCTCATCTCTAAGGCTTTATGAGCACAGCCTGATATTCATGAAATTTTCCAGGGGTTTGTAAAAATTTTTGGGTGATCATATTATTAAAGGTAGTTATGTCTATTCTTGAAAATAAACATATCTTTTCATTACAATGCCAAATACATGATCGTGGGAGGGATCAAAGAAGTGTGTACATGATTTAGCTGCTCAACTGGTTTAATTACTCAACACTTTTAGCTATGAAGAGAGTTTAGACCATTATAATAGTCTTAAATTTTTTATTCTTATAATTTATATCCATATTTAGAGCATTGGTTACTCATGTTGAAATATATAAAGGGTTGAAGAAGTTATAAAGGATCATATTTCTCCAGATTTTACTCCAGATGATCTTCAGAGTAAGCCAATTTGTAAACTGCATATAGAAAATCTAAAAGTGGAAATTTTTATTGCCTCCATATTACAGAGCAGTAAATGGCGGCACACAGTTTAAGTAATTTGCCAGGGTCATAAAGGTAGCTGGTAAAGACTTGGAGGGGGTTTAAACCCAAGCTCCCTAGCTATAGAGTCTTCCAACTGGATACTAGACAAAACAAAAGTTCCCAGAGCTTGGCTGCACATTAGATTGAGCTGAGTAGTTTGTAAGAATTATGATGCCCAAGTCCCAGAGAACACCAATAAAATAAAACTCTCAGGAAATCTTTTGAAAACCAAAGTTTCCAAAGAATGAAGCTTTACTCAACTGATGCTCAAAGTGTATTTTGTTAAGATGTACTTGAAAATGTCATTTGAGCCTCTCTTATCTGATTGTTTAGAGAGCAAAAAGAAAAAAAAAGCTAATTTCTGATAAAACCCAAAAACTATGAAGAATTCCACATGCCTCACCATAAAAGTAGCTTTTTCCTCCACTTTATAGATTTTATTTGATTTTAAATTTCAGTCGACATTTTCATATGTATTTGGCCCTCAAACCAAGCATGTAATTTAAAAAATTGTTAACTCATACTTTTTCTTATGTAATTAGAGTTAAAAATCATTGTTAAAGTGAAAAAATAAAACATTTGTCTATATAATGAATACTATTATAAAGCATATTAAATGTTATAAGAATCCTAAATAATATACTAATATAAGCTCTTATAAAGTTCAAATAATTAAACAATATTTATACTATCAACATTTCATATGATAAATAAAACACATTAAATAATTAAAAGCTCTTCCACCATGCAAAAATGACTAAACAATTTTTTAATTTCTAAGGCTTTTTGAGATTACTGTGAGAGGGGACATAGTTTCAGGAAAGGTGAGTAAACACTATATTAGACTAGCGTTTCTCAATTTTGATACTACTGACATTTTGGCCCAAATAATTCCTTGTGGAGGGCTATCCTATGCATCGTAGGATATTTTATACCATATCTGGCCTCTACCCACTAGACTTCAGTTGTACCTCCAATCCAGTAATAATAATTAAAAATGCCTCCAGACATTGCTAAATGTCCACTTGGTGGAGGTAAAAATACCCCCGCCCCCCATTTTGAGAACCATTGCAATAGACAAATTAGCTCAGAGTTATGTCATCTCTAAACAACTTAGCATAAACAAACTAGAGAAAGCCCTTTCGACTTCTGGTCTGAAGAATTCTGCGTGTCTATAATACAAGTTTAATTGATGTGGACATAAGTTATTACCAGCTGATATAACAATTTGCGATGCTTTCTGAATCATCAAAAAAATGTTGTTTGAATGCTTAAGATGCTTAATGTGTTTTGTAATACAGTAGACTAAAAACCTTGGAAATCATTAATTAACTGAAGCCATATAATTTTGATAGTTTGGTTACTGGGCACTTTAATCTAACCTGGAAATCTCCCAATAGATTTCCAAACTAAGAATTTTCATCCTGCTCTGACTGGTTAACCTTTGGTGGGATTTACCATTTATCCATTGCATTATAATTATTTGCTTTGCCTTATCATATAAAGACAAAATTGGGTGTAGAATAGTTGCCCATACTTTCCAGGGCATATCATAGAGACCCACACTCAGTAGGTTATTATGTTCTTTAATGGCTTACACATTGAAGGGAAGTTTCACCTTTCCTGAAACTATACCTCCTTTCACAGTAATCTCAAAAAGCCTTAAAAATTAAAAATTTATTTAGTCATTTTTGCATGGTGGAAGAGTTTTTAATTATTTAATGTGTTTATCGTATTATAAAACATTGATCATATAAATATTGTTTAATTATTTGTACTTTATAATAGCTTACATTAGTATATTAGGATTTTTATAACATTTAATATGCTTTATAATAGTATTTGTTATATAGACAAATGATTCAAATATCTGCCTCATTGTTAAAAGCTCACTTAAATGTTTTGACATAAGCTCACATAATTTGAAAATATTAAGAATATGAAGCTATAGAATTTGAAAATATTAATGCATTGAATTCCATAGGGAAGAAAGTCTGTTTAGTTGAGGGACTTCAATATGCTTCCATTTTCCACTTCTGAAGATCTGTTTTGGCTCATGGTAAATATTACATCTTTACCCTCACTCCCCAAATGCTTCAGATGGATTAAGCACCATTCTTTTTGTGTGGGGGAGCTGGAGAGAGAAATAGATGAGCATCTTCCACACCCTTGATTCCATCCTAACAAGTACCAATAAATAGCAACTTCTCACCTCCTCTATAGAGGTTGTCTTCAATTAAAAATACACTAGAGAGATTATAACCGTAGAAAGGACATTGAGTAGTGCTTTCGGCTAATTGGCAGTACATTCCTTCCAAAATTTCAGAGGTACCACAATTTAATGACTCCCCTGAATAAAGTAATTGGTTGAAATTTACTTTGCAGTTCTTAATATAACTTTGGACCCATCATTAGCAAGAACTCTAAAAAGCAAAAACAAAAACAAAACTGGGGTCAGTATATATTTAAACGAAGCACAAGGAAAAAAGGTATTTCACTTTCAAAGGACCTATGCTGTATTTTTTTTGGAAGATTGCAACTCATCAATTTTATAATATGATGACAATAATATTGCCTCTGAGTTAACTGTGTAATAATTCACTTTGGGTACTGCAATAATTGAGCAAACAGAAGCTGGTACCAGAGGCATTCCTTTCTTTTATTTAGTGTAATATTTTTTCATAATTTAATGAGAAACATTTCAAAAGCAACGTTTTTATCCTTTCATGTTAAATTAATTTACAATGCTATAAGCTATAATAAAATGAGAGAAACCATCAGCAAAAAGCAAAAGTTAATAAAGACAGATATTCTTAAAGTTTCAAGGACTGAAAAAAGCTCAAATCACAGAAGTATTTGGTTCTCCTTTTTTTGTGGCTTGGTTCAATTTGTCATAATTTGTTCTCAATTATTTTGTACTTACAGCTAGCATAACATAATATTGATGAAGTAGAAAAGATGCATAACTGAAAGTAAACATACATAATTAAAATCACCTAAGAAACAACAAAACTTTGCGATGTACTTTAGTAAACTACTCTAAGATTTATACAAAGAAGGCTATGATGTAATTTAACATGTACTGGTATAAACTTCTTTGGGCAAAATTTCAAGCAATGATGAATAAGGCATAAGGAAAGCTCATGTTATTGGAATGGAGTTCTCTGTTTAAGCATATTATGGACACTCCAATTTGACAGATACTACTCTGATACAGCTTAATAAATTTGTATTCAGCTGCTGAAACACTACGACAATTGAGAAGACCTGGGCTGTTGGACCTTTGAAGTCAAGAGATTTCAATTCTCAGAACCTGGTTTTCATCTTTAATTGATAGAATGGGACAACCTCAAGAAGAGAGTAGTTTCACTTGGAGTGATGGTGCTGGGCTGCCCATGAGGATTCTGAGGTCGCAGACAGGTTAAATGCGGTCAAGCACTATAGTACAGTATCAGGTTATTTGCTATCCATAGACTAGATAATAGCAAAAGTCCTTGCAAATTTCAAAGTTCTATGACTCAGTGAGAACATTTATTATTTAGCCAGCAAGTAAGCACACAGCCCACTATTCAGCATGTGTCTGTACATATAACATCCTAGAGCCCTACTACTCAAAGTGTGCGCCAGAGACTGGCAGCAGTAGCATCACCTGGGACCTACTGAATCAGCATCTCTGGGGCTGGGGCTAAGTAATCTATGTTTTAACAAGCTCTCCAGGCAATTGCTATGCATATTAAGAGAAGCACTGATTCAGAGCATTGTGAGAGCATAGAAGATCTTCTAGGCTTTGCCTCAAGAACTTTAGTTTTGGATAAAATAGATGTAAAACAACTTAGCAAAATCTTTCATAATGAAGTAATATCTGTAGATCATTCATTCAACAAATATCGAGAACCTACTATTTGTTAGGCATTGTGTTAGCGGCTGGGGTTATAATAGTTCTGCTTTTGTGACGCTTACAATCTAGTGGAGTATACCCAAATAAATACATACATTTTAAAAATACGGTTTTTAAAAAATACTATGCAGGATATAATAATGGTGCTATGAAAACAAAGAACAGAAATGGCTTTGAGGAGTGGAGAGTGATACATTTAACTTTATTTTGAATTTTTAATAATAATATGTTAAGATTTAGTTAGTTGCTAAATCAGCAAATACCAACTGCATGCATGCTCTGCACCCAGATAAGCATCTTGCGGAATATAAGAGTATGCCCTGGAGGAGTTTATAATCAGTTGGAAAGACAAGATTTAATCACCAACTATAATCAGTACGGTGTCCACAGTAGACCACTTTAGATTGGCCCTTTGTTGAAACTCTCTCCTCTCTGCTTCTTAGTTAATAAGCTTTTCTGGTTTTCCAATTCCTGGTTTTCTAATTCACTGTGCAAGACAAATTTTAAAAAGAGAAATCAATGTTGGCTGAAATTAATGCAGAATGTTCTATGGAAGAGGAATTCAAGGTGGGTCTTGAAGCAGTAGTAGAATGTATAAAGGTGAAGATAAATAAGGAAGTCATTTTAAGAATACCACTATTGTTAGTATTAATAATAACTCCAATCATTTTATTTCTAATAACTGGTACTGTCATGAAAGATGATCTGTAAATACCACATATCAGAAGGGTTTTAGTTCAGTGCCAGACATGATACATTGTGTTTATAAGTTTTCTTTCATTACTTTGGCAAACAACGTCTTTTGATTTTAACCTTCCTTTCAATGACTAAGGGGGACTCTAATAAGTATCTAGGTAGAATTGTCAAAGAAGATGAGTCAGTATTTACATATTGACTGTTATAAGCACTACACAAATGGTTGTTACATAAAATAATTAAAGTGAAATTAGAGATACCTACTCAAATATATGTGTGTGTATCTTTTTTTTTTTAATTGAGAGAGAGAGGGTCTCACTCTGTCACCTAGACTGGAGTACAGTAGCATAGTCACAGCTCACTGCAGCCTTGCAGCCTTGACCTCCCAGGCTCAAGCAATCCTCTTGCCTCAGCGTCCTGAGTAGCTGGGATTACAGAGGTGTTCCACCACATCCAACTATTTTTTAAAAATTTTTTGGTAGAGATGGAGTCTTGCTATGGTTCCCAGACGGGTCTCGAACTCCTGGGCTCAAGCCATTCTCCTGCCTTAGCCTCCCAAATTGCTGGGATTACAGTGGTGAGCCACCTTGCCTGGCTGTGTGTATATCTTTTAATGTTAAACTTTTACAGTAGAAATATTCACTATTTGCTTTTCAATTGCTTGCTTTGAAGAGCGCAATGCTTTACTGAACAGAGATCAAAAACCCACCTAGTTAAACAGGAAATAAGACTAATAAAAACATTTAATGGTCTTACTTAACAACTATAGAATAAAACTGAAAACAGTACAGTGAAATAAAGAAAATTCCTTTGTACCAATGTCACTGCATGATATTGGTACTAAACAAATTGTTCTCAGGAGCTACAAGTCATATTCAGGTGGTCAGAAATTATACTTTACATAATGTGAAATGTAGTATCTGAAATATCTGCAACTAGTTAGGTTTAAGAAAAGAAAACTCTTAGCATTGGGGGAAAATAAATCCTTTTAAAAATAGGATTGAACTGTCAATAAAGCTGTTTATAATAAATTCTTATAAAGTTTAACATGAAAGGATTGTAAAAACAGATGTTACTCAAAAGAAAATCGCATCTGATTTTTATTGCTACAGCCTCTCACTGACTTTTGTCTCATTTGTCATGGAGGCTCTTAAGTCTTAACAAAATACAAAATCGAGGAACTTTTTTAAATAAGAGATTTATGGGATGTATAGAAAGATTTTCTGGAGTTATAAAACCCTGATCACCAGATACACTTAGGAAATGATTAAGAAGGCTGAATGGTAAACATAGATTCTAGAAATGTTGTAATTATCATTTTCTCTCTTCTTTTAATTATTAGAAATCTTGCATTTAAGGTCTGAAGTTTGCCAGACTAATCCAAATTTACTAGTGAGAGGCATCCTTGAATTCTCCTTAATCTGTTTAGTTACTTAAAATGTTTAAGACTTTCTAATCAAGAGAAGCCTAGAGTCTCGAAGGCATAATGTTCTCTCCCAAACCGATTTAACTTTAGGTTATTTAATTGGAACTCCAAAGAATTAGAAGTTCATTCTATTTCCTTGGCATTCTTCACAGCACCTGGCACAGTGTTAAGTACATATTAGATGCTCAATAAATATTTTTGGAGGAGTGAACATTGCTTAAGAGGGAAATAAGAGGAACTATTAAGATAGAAGATATTTAAATTCCTAAAATTATTTCTTCCCTATTCATGGAGAAGATATGATTAGAAAGACAATTGTATATAGTTTTAATAAAATCTATTTATTTTGGTTTTGTTTAATGCAATTCAACAAGCTTTTATTGAGTTTGCACTATCTTGACACTGAAATGCTGAAGATATTTTAAAAATTACAGAATCACTCAAGAAGCTTAAAGTTTAGTGGTGTGTTAATTTGCAGATGATTTGATTCTGCTTTTAACTTGTTTAAGGACAATGATCTCTGTTCAATGCCATACTGAAAGTACTATGTGTTCATAATAAACAATTTCTGAATGATCTTATGAACTCATTAGTATGTCTCATGTGGTTTATTGCTTTAAAATCTCATAATCAACTATGGTCATTTTTTTCTGCACTAGAATGTAGGTCACTGAGCTCAAATTTATTTCTTTTTTTATATGTTTTTATTTTATTATTATACTGTAAGTTTTAGGGTACATGTGCACAATGTGCAGGTTTGTTACATATGTATACATGTGCCATGTTGGTGCGCTGCACCCATCAACTCGTCATTTAGCATTAGGTATATCTCCTCATGCCATCCCTCCCCCCTCTCCCCACCCCACAACAGTCCCCGGAGTGTGATGTTCCCCTTCCTGTGTCCATGTGTTCTCATTGTGATTTTTTTTTTTTTGATAGGGTCTCACTCTGTCACCCAGGCTGGAGTGCAGTTGTGCCATTATGGCTCACTGCAGCCTCGACTTCCTGAGTTCAGGTGATCCTTCCACCTCAGCCTCTCGAGTAGCTGGGACTACAGGCACATGCCACCATGCGCAGGTACTCTTTGCATTTTTTGTAGAGATGGGGTTTCACCATGTTGTCCAGGCTGATCTCAAACTCCTGGACTCAAGTGATCTGCCTGCCTCAGCTTCCCAAATCCTTGGGATTACAGGCATGAGCCATCGCACCCCAGGTGTATTTCTATACCTTACAAAGTACCTTACACAGTAACTAACCAGCAAATGGCAGATACTCCAGTCATAGATGAATGGATATGAATCTACTGTTGAATACTAATAGAAATTGTAATGGCATAGTTACATTTCTGAACCAAATCTAGGGGTTATACATTCAAAGGAGGAGTATTATTATTAGGTCCCTAAAATTGTTAGTAAAATAGACCTCTTATATTTATCTGGATTCTTATATCATGCAAGAAAATATCAAAAAACAAGCATGCTAACTATGTTTTGGTTTTTGGTATCCCTCCGATTCCAGATCCATTTGCCCTTCTTTTTCCATCTTCCAGGGGGCTGACTTGGATTACATCATTGGACTCCTATGCCCTATGGTTTTCTGTTTGGGTTTGACCAAGGAGAGGACTAGCAAACCACTGCAGAGAAGGGAGAGTCTTGGGTCAGAGTATTGATTCTCTTCATCTCTTTTTCCCTGAGTATCATTTCGAGGCAAATTCTGTCCTTAAGAGAAAGCCACTGCTCCTCCCAAGGCATTAAAATCTGCACGATCTGCTTTATTTTATTTTATTTTATTTTATTTTATTTTTTCTGGGCTCTGAGAAACCTCTCTCCCCAACAATGCCTCCAGGTCTAGGAGAGGTGACAGCTCTGCTGCTGCTAGTCCTAGGGTCTTGTGCTATCTTGTGAGATTTCTGTACACCCTGCCCAATCCTGAGTATGTAGTGCCTTGTAAATAAAGACTCCTTAACTTACCCTAATTTGAATGTGCCATCTGTTTCTTGTTGGGACTCTGACTGAGATATCAACACAAATACAATCATGAAACAGGACACAAATTCAGCACTTCAGAGTTATCGCGGTACTATGTTAATGGGCATGAAAGTTATCAGTAAACTGTAAGTGCCATACCGATGTTGATTGCTATCATTTAGCACAAACTATGAAAAGTTCAGACTATGTCCATACACAGGTGTCTCAACACAAAACCAGTTGACATGGTCTAACTTGATACAGGATTGATGTGGCTGTACTGTAACAGTTGTGCAATAATCATGTTGTAAATAAGTTTTTAATATATTAACAGCGCATTATATTGATACATATGTAATCACAGTGTTATCAGACTTATCCAGTGTTAATATGGCTGATCATAGACAAGGTCTCAATATTCCATTATCTGCCAGTCTGTTCCAGATCATGGGACACTTGTACATGTTCCTGGTTCGGGATCAATTAAGAGACTAGCTCTGTGAAGAGAAGGGAAGCATAACCTTTTTCTGAGTTATAAGTATAAAGTCAGCCCTGCATTCTTTCACCCTGATTGGGGCTGAGCTACAGTTACAAATCTCCTTTGTCTCTTCAAGCTTAGGGGAGCTTGCAGGAAATTTTCTGTAAGCATTTATGCTTTTATGAAAAACAATGATACTGAGACACAGAGTGTATGCTATGAAAAAAATAAATACTTTTAGGGTAAAAAAGGAAAAAGGTGGTATTAAAATAAATTCTCCCAAATATTGCTCCTTATATAATATTTCGTTAGTGACATCTACACAACAACCATACTTTGGGAAGCAATTAAACACCTCACATGGACAAAAATCATATCGGTTTCTTACTATTTGGGCTGGCAGTACCTTATAAAAAGAAAAAAAAGCATCAAAGCACTGTAGTATGATAATTTAGAGGATGTTTTTCCTATAAAAATCTTCAAATGAGCTGCCAATGGACCCAAAGAGACTTATTTTAATATACTCTAGGACCATATATAATAAAAGGTACTATCCTATTTTATAGAAATGGCTTCTGTTGCCTTAGATGAAGTTTACACATAAACTTTTTAACTTTTAGTGCTGCTTGTTTCACTTCTGGTGGCTTCTTTTTACAACAATGCCCTGCCAAGCAGTTAATACTACTTCATAAAGGAAGACTCCACTCCTTGACCTTCACGTTTATGACCCATAATGCAATGTGCTTCCATCATCTCTATCATTTCTAGATATCACCCTTCCTGGGAAATGCGGACAAGTGTTTTGTTTATTTGTTCTTGTTTTGTTTGAGGTCAATTCACTGGCTCCTTTCTCCAGTTTTTTTTATTTTTTTATTTTTTAAACACCTTAAAGCTTCTAATAGTCTGCTAGCCAAAACAGTCATTTTCATTACATGCTTGTGGCTGGTCAAAAAGAACAGTTGTATAATTTTTATTTTCTTACCCAGACCACAAACAGGTTATAAAAAGTACATGGCCCTTAAATTTTGGCCATTCCTTTAAAATTTAGTTCAAAAGCCAACATTAATAGTCAGATGAAATGTCTGTCACATGGAAGAGCTACGAAGCAGATAATAAGTTTAGAACTCTTAATTGAAAATTAACACATCTACATTTGTATTCCCAAATTGAAGAAAACGGCTGTTTTGGCTACCGCTATAATAAGATGCTGCATATTTCACATGCTGAATCTGGAAGGGGGAGCAATTCAGTCGTATCTGATGGTTGTTACTAAGCTTTAGTGTAACTTCAAAGATGAGGGTAGGAAATTCCGTCATCGTCAGAGAGATCCTGCTTTCTTTTCCTTGGGTTGCAAAGTTAGTAAATACTAGTCAGCCTTCCATTTTAACTAACTCGTTCGAGCTTGTCTCCAATAGAAGATTGAATTATTGGCCTCAATCCTTTCACATCCCTAGTAGTATTATACATTCACATTCCTGGCATGGTCTCATATAGGTGGAAGTATTTTCCTACCCCTTGACTTTGGGCTTGGCCACAAGATATGCTTTGTCTAAAGGGATATAAACAAATGTAACATAAGGAGAGATTTTGAAAAGTGTTGTTTGTGCTTCCGTCATTGCCTTGTGCTACTATCATACCCCAAGTAGCTGATGTCCACTCAGCTTGAGTCTCAGAAGAAAATATGTGGTATAGATCCGAGCAGAACTGACAGCCTAGAGATAAGCACACCTAAACCATTTCCAGCCATGATTGGCCAAACCCTACCAAACTGCAGACCCATGAATAAATCAATATTGTTGTTATTAGCCACTGAATTAAATTTTTTTGGTTGTTTGTTGTGCAGCAAAATGGATTGATATGAACTGAAATGTGCCTTATAATCAATACAATCCACTAAAGTTCTACTAAATGTATGTCTATCAAGCAGAAGAAAAAAACAGATGATTAGAAAGTTGTCAAATTCTTCTAACAAAGTTCATATACATACCAGGTACCAGAATGAGTTATCAATAATTGGCTAGGGGTAAGGGTTAGAAATAAAAAAAGTCAAGTTGAACTCACTAGGTCGTATTTCCAGGTTTTCAAGCAGACTGTTCTGGTTTGCAATATTTGAAAAGAGTCTGCTGTGATATGCTAATGACTGTGAATTCTGTGGTCTTTGGAATAGTTCCAAAATGCTAAGCTCAAGTTTAAAACAAAATTGGATTCTCAAATATCCTTCTTGTTCAGAAAGGATTTAAGTCCTTTTGTACAGAAAGGAACAAAAAAGTGATAAGGTACCTTTTGGCATTTCTATTACCTATGTTTCCAGAGTGGTAAAACTGGATCTCTCTTGTTTTCAATCATATCTACAGGTTCCTTCCTATGGATGATCCTTCCTGGTGGCTTCTGTTTACAACAATGCCATGCCAAGCAGTTAACACTACTTCGTAAAGGAAGACTCCACTCCTTGACCTTCACATTCTTGACCCATAATGCAATGTGCTTCCACAATCTCTATCATTTCAAGATATCACCCTTCCTGGGAAATGCTGACAAGTATGGACTGTGCTAAAGGGTGAAGGCTGTGTTTCACCTCCTGTCACCAACAGCTTATTTGAGGAGAGTTTAAGAAAGAAGACTTTACCAGAAAAGTTCCAATTTCATGTGCCTCTTTATATGCTTTTTCTGCTCCTTATGTAGTCTCCAAATTTGAATGACAGCCTTCCTAACTAGTAACCTGGGAGGAATATAGGAGACCAAGTGAGGAAGCTATCAAATAATTTCTTAACATCAACATTATTGAAACATAGTAACTCATTGTTTTACACTGGAGGCTAAATAGAATGATATGTTTTAAAATGGCTATCTCCATGGGCTTATATTTTTCTTCTCATCTGATAAGTGGATTCAATGATTTCCAAGATTTTGTTTTCAACTCTGTGATTCTATGGTCTCTGGATACTGTAGTTCCAAGCTTCAAGAGAAGAGCACATCTAATTAAAGTTCAAGACAGCGCCAAAAGATTAGCAGCTACAGTCATATTTAATGAGCAAGTCGAGTGAAAGCATTTTTCCCATTGTCTAGGAGTCACCTCAATAGGATGGAAGATGCACGTTCTATACAGTCTTATGACCAACCTGTGCCTCAGCATATTTTTCCTTTAAGTACCAAACAGGTATATGAATTTAGAATATAAAAAAAGGGTTGTGATAAGTTGATATTTTTTTCTCCAAAGTTTAAATGTTTGAATAGTTCACCAGTTATAGCTTTAAATAGTGGGAAATAATGCAGCTAGAAAAACCATACAGGGAAAAAGAATGAGTTGAAAATTCTCAGCTCTGTGGTTATCATCAAGTTTGGTTCCTGTCAGCCTCCAGCGACTGTAGGTGGTGCTTATAGGTATTCATCAATAAAAGGTGCATTTGAGAGGATTTCCAGCATTTTGCTTCGGAGGAAATCATTTATGTCAAAAGATTAAAACTGCTGTTTTTAATTGCTTGAGTATATATTGAGGCTAAGGTTAGTGAAAATGGTAAAGCAGAATGCATACATTGCTTATTACAGTCAAGAAATGTTATTCAGAAATGAGAAAATGTACAAACCCCACCAGACATAAATAAGGAAGTGGTTAGAATGTCGCTCTCAGCCAAGGGCCCAAAGTCCCTTTGTGTAGGTTTGGAAAAATTTGTGCCTGTCTAGCAGCTTGTAGCTGTGGAGAAGAGTTGGCTGACCAAACTTTGATTTTTTCTCTGACCATGTTCTGCTAGCCTTATGTCCTTCAGTAAATGACAGTTTCCATAAAAAACAATGAGGTTGTTGTACACTCCATCATTCCCACGACTTTGAGATCTTAACAAGATCACAGAACCATCTGAACTTGAAGACACAGACTGAATTCAAATAATTCAGACTAAGACATGTGCTGATAACCTAAGAAAAATTATTGCTAGACTCCTAAAATAAATACTATGAGAAAGAGGCCACATTCACACATATTTTTAGCTTGAAAATGTGTATCTGCATCAATTGTTTAAAAAAAACCTTGTTTTTAGATAAATGAGAAAGTATAATAAATTCAATTTTATTTTTAGGACATGAATGGATGATAATTTGTGGGCACAAAAAAGAATAATTTGCTAAGCTTTAGTAGCAGTGTAACACATTAAAATGCCTGTATCTCTTGCTCTAAATGAATCAATTTTAAATATATATGAATTGAATGTATCAATTGAGATCTTAAAATGAGCAATGAATGTGGTAATACCAGGTACAGATAATTTATGTGTTCTAATATTATTTAGAAAAGCATGCCCTAAGTTTTTCTTAGTTAAAACCACCGTAATTGGGAAACAAATACTTGAAAAGGGATTAGATATTCTACTAGTTGAATGGAGCAGTGAAAAGTAGATTTTAGTGTCATGGTTTTATGAAAAAGAAACATCAGAAAATAAAGTTCTAAATCATTTCCATTAAACAAAAACAAAAAACAGAGTTTTTGGTATGGCTTGGCTGTGTCCCCACCCCACAATCTCATCTTAAATTGTAATCCCCATGACCTCCATAATCCCCACATGTCAAGGGAGAGACCAGGTGGAGGTAATGGAATCATGGGAGCAGTTTCTCCCATGCTGTTCTCATGATAGTGGGTGAGTTCTCATGAGATCTGATGGTTTTATAAGGGGCTCTTCCTACTTCACTGGGCACTTTTCCTTCCTGTGGCCTTGTGAAGAAGATGCTTGCTTCCCCTTCACCTTCTGCCATGATTATAAGTTTCCTGAGGCCTACCCAGCCATGTGGAACTGTGAGTCAATTAAACCTCTTTCCTTTAGAAATTACCCAGTCTGGGGCAGTTCTTTACAGCAGTATGAAAATGGACTAATACAGTAGGCTTTGTTTAAGCAACATAAAGTACTGAAATGAATATTCAAATATAAACCGTATAGGTGGATAAACTGATCTTATGAAATGGGGTTCTGTCATATTTTTTGGTTACAATAACACACAACGTACAATGTTATTGATTACTGAGTTAGCTAAGAGGACTTCTCTTGTTATAATATTACATATAATATCACAACACAGGTGCTTTAGTTATAAAATAAAGTAACATGTACATTCTATCTGAGATTAAGAGACCAATGGTGAATATATTCCTCTTCATGGGATCACTGAACTAAAACCCATGGCGTTTATTTATTTTACAAAAATTTCTAGTTAATGATCTAAGGATTTAGCTTTTTATTTTCTCACCAAACCAAGGTATATATTGATTGGAAGTATTCTGAAACTATTATATAAAACAAAACAGCTTTTGACTTTTTTGTATCAGTTGTTTGTTTGAAAGTTGTTCTTCAAGTGGGAACATGCTTTCTTCCATTTTAAATTGCAATCTTACAGATCTGTAGTTTTCTTTTCATGGGGACAAAATTATTTTTAAGAACTCTGGTATATAAATCTCTGGAAGAGAGCATTCACAAATAAATTCCGATCAACAGATTGCATACATTTCTCAATCAGCTGTGCAGACTGAGCATTTTCACGGCTCCAGTCATTTTATAAAGATGATTCAGAATTAATCAGTCCTACTGCTACTTTTATTATTTATATATTCACAGTATTGACAGATTTCATTTTCTTCCCACTCTTTACTCCTCCTCTATAGGAATAACACTCATGATGTGGTGCGGGCAGCAGGAAGACATATCATCTGACTTTCTTTCTTTAAGTCATCACTCAACTAATCCTGAGAACCTATGAACAATAATGTTGGATATGCAGATTCACATCAAACTTCTTTTGGGTTCTTCAAGTGTTCTCTAAGAATATGAAGTCCACTAATTCTTTAGACCTCAGTAGAGGTATGTGAAGCATGTAGTAAGAAAAATGACTAGCATGACACATAAATAGTTATGGCTGCAACTGCTATAGGTACTGGAACAACATTCCTCTAGGAACAATGACATCAAGAAGACTTGCAGAGAACCAATCTCCCAGAATTTTGAGCAATCAAACTCCTTGTGACATTTTAGAATGCACTGCATCTTCTCTTAGGGTTACTTAAAAACTACGACTATACCTAACTCACCTAGCAACAGTTTATGCCACTAATTCATTTTAAAGATACATTAACAGTAGTCTTTTCAAATGTCTCTTTGAATTGACTTGGCCGTGTCTCTTGAAAGGCTCAAATTTGATTAGGCCAAAATGCAGAGGAAATTACTGTTATTCTCTTGTGCCATTTCCCCAAATTCAGAAATGTAAAGAAATACCAATTTCGAATACAGACAAGTCTAATGTTAAATGAAGTCTGAATATATAAAAAGATTGTCGTCAAGACAAATCCATTGCCTCGTTTTCTTCAGCTGACATCTATTTTTATGTAGACGGTATGACTTAGATTCAGGAACTAAACATGAAGAAATTCAGAATAATCCAATTATTCAAAAGGCATGCAAAACTATTATTTAAAAAATCTCTTTTCACAGTGTTTTTGTTTTGAGTACTATAGCTTTGTAAACATTTAATTATCTAGCTTTATGGGTTTCGTTTTAATGATTGTGCCAACAAATGATAACAATAAATCCATGCCAATTTTGGAAGTATTTCTAATATTATATAACAAATTGGAAAGGAATTTTGTACATGATTATCTCTATGACGACAAACCACAAGAGTAATTAACAGAGCTATGATTCCATATCATCACAAGGGTTAAACCAGAAGTTCATGTTCACTATTTTCATACATCTCACAAACCCAAATATCAGTTCATTTCTCCTGGAAATTCATGAAGGATTAAAACAAAACGCATTATTAGGCAATATTTTGATATAAGGAGTGGGTAGCTAATATTTTTTCCAAAATTTAGTACAGAAGTGTGTGTATGATCTCAAGATTGGTGGTAACAAATGTTACTTACGAAAAAATGAGCAGAAATAAACCGTGTGTTTATGATGTATAAATAAAATATAATGACATCACTAGACAAGGGAACATCTACTTTTTGGAAATTTATTTAGGGCAATGAACCATTAAAAAATAAAACATAGGCTTTATATTTTTATCATACGGATGGCTAATATTATTAATTTTCAATATGCATTTAGGAAAAACCAAAGTATATTTACTATTTCAATTAGCTATTGTCACAGTAATGTAGAATAAAGCTCAATGGCTTTATGCAACAATCATTTCTTCTCCTGGATGTGAATGGCTAGTGCAGCCCTGCTGTTCATGTCTCTTATCCTTTTCCTGAGACCAGCAGCCTAGATGGACGTGTTCTCAGAATGATAACAGAAGCACAAACAGGAACATATAGATCTCTTAAGGCCTAGGCTGAAAACTATCACCTCTCACTCCTGCTCATTTACCATTTGCTAAAGCAAATCACATGGCCAAGCCCTAAGACTAGGGGTTGGGAAGTACATTCCACTCATAAGGAGGCATTGTTAAGGTTGTGATTGCAGAAAGTGGAGAAGAAATGGGATTAATCATTAAATTTACTACAGCTACATAACAGTTTCTTTAAAGCAGATGATATATTTTGGAACATGACAATGATGTGTACTTATATCTTTGACTGACTTCTTCAGGGTGTAATTTTTGCCACAATATTTACCTGTGCTAGATGATTGTTCTGTATTTTTATTGTTGTCAGTGATTAACCTGCTGCTAAATTTAAGAAATAGAGAATCCTACTTTTTTTTTTCCAGATTCTTGTATAAGGAATTAAAAGGCATATTTTACTGGAGGCAATCCTTTCACAGCGGATGTGAGTATAGGCAGACTGATGCAATGTCTAGTCTAGGGAGCAGAGCATGCCATCTGAGTCATGAGTCTTGTCTTACTCAACTCTGGAGTTACTTACTTGAAGAGCATATACTACATGGGAATTATAAGACAACACTGCCCCTAAGGAGCATGGGAAAATTATTTTCTTTTCCAATATAATATGCAAGAAAATATTTCACGTCATGAGATTTAGTCATTTCCTGTAAGACAACCAGAGCAAAAAGTCTTCTCAGTCAGATACACCGTGTAGGCAAACTACTCTCTCATCACCAGTGCATGCACGTGTGTGTGTGTGTGTGTGTGTGTACACATTCTGTCTGTTTCCAATTACAACTTACTTTCTTACTTATCTCGTCTTTCAAATTCTTGTTTTTCTGGTAGTGTTCCATTTTTGTAAATAGAAAAGTAAAAGAAGAGTGTGCTTAAAAACCTGCTCAGAGGGTGAATTTCAAATTGGCGTCTCTATTAGAGGACTAATTTGCTTTCTATGTGCAATCTTGGTGTGATCACTGTTGCATATATTATTGGATTTCAACTCCTCTGCCCCTACCTAAACTCATTTTGAGATTCTCACATGGTAGGTCGATAGCCTGAGTTTTATTGAGCTCAAATGCTGACATGACTGCTGTCAGACTTCTGGTGTCACATTTGGTGAAGCACCAGGAGAATATTCTACCATATTTCTCTTTCCTTTGTTTCACTAGGCCAGAGTAGTCCTCTCTCTCTTGGGTTATCAGACTTTACACACTAGCAAAGCATATGATTGGCATTTTTCTCTTGCTTATTACCCCTCTCTCTGTCTCTCTCTCTCTCTCTTCCTCTCTCTCTCTCTCCTTCCCATTCTCCCTCTGTCCTTCTCATTCTCCCTCTCTCCTTCACACTCCTCCTCTCTCTGTCTCTCTAAAATCAACTAATTATTTTCCATTTTAATCACGTTCATAAGTCAATATATTTTATGTGCAAAGAAATACATATTCAAGAAAAAAGTTCAAATAAAACAACAACAAAAACCTGTTTCAGAATAAAATAATCTTCTTTGCTAGAACTAACCAAATTCTAGCTGGTGTCTTTAAGACACAAATTTGGCTGGAAAGTTACTAATTAATTTGTAAAACATATCTGAAGGAGTTGTGCCTTTTACAGGATACTTAGATAATCTATTCACCATCAGTCAGGGGTGGGTCATAACTCTCTGACTACTCTTCTGTACTTTTTATCTTATATACAGTCTCAGACAGAATCTGTTTCAGTACAGTAAACACACATACACATTCCAAATCAAATCAAAACCTTTTTTCCTTCTCTTGATTAACTTTACTTTTGAGAAATTGATTATAATGAAGACATGTTTAACAAAATGCATTTTTATGATAAAGAGAAGATTCCCTAAATCAAGACTGAGACATAATTGTGAAAAATTCAGCCAGTATTATAATTGGATTAAATTATGGGATTCAACCTGAAAAAAGAAATTTTTATTCTGATATTGTAATTTGGTCATGTTAGGCTAAGATATAATTTAATGTCATGACTCATTAGAGTGTAACATCGTACTAGTGATCAGTTTTTATGCAAAGGGAAAAACATGAAAATGGTAATGGAAGCCTTTAGTGGCTTGTTTTAAGCCTTTTGTGGCTTAGCTTTTCCTTTTGTATCTTCAAAACAGTGGGAAGAATAAACAATACTATTCTTGATTGGCTAGCCACTGGAGATGGGGATACCAAATAAAAAAAATGCTGCAACACAAGCAGGAAGTATCATTTTCTTCATTTCTTTATCCTGGAAAAGCACAGAGACTCTGTCTTGCAGAATCATTTTTTTTTTCTTTCAAATTTCAGAGCTGAAAGGGCCATAAGCAGAGCATCTGGTCTAGTGGTTCTCAAATTTAAGTGGGCACAAGAACTACCTAGGGGCTCTTTAAATATGCAGATTCCATGACCCATCCCCAGAGAGCTTCTGACATAATGCATTTTTAATAAAGTTGCCAAGTAAAGATGGTGTCCGTGGTACGTAAACCTGGAGAAACATATCTTTTGCCTAGATCCATCATTTTTCAGAAAATCAACCTGAGATCTCCAACAGCACTGACTTCCCCAGGATTACAGAGGCTAGTGTTTAGGAACAGGACCCTAACTTCTTGACTTAAAATAAGATATTCTGCACTCTCTAAATACCTTAATACTTCTATTAAAAAAATTTTAGAGTCTGTAAGCTGAAGAAGCTGTGCCTTTTTAAGGATCCTTAAAAGCACGTAGGCTTTTCCCCATTTTTGTATTGTGGCAAAATATACATAACATAAAATTGATCATTTTAACCATTTCTTTTTGAGTCAGGATGTCGACCATGCTGGGGTGCAGTGTCATTCACTGCTTCCTCCAGTTCCTGGGTTCAAGGAATCCTCCTGCCTCAGCCTCCAGTGTATCTGGGACTACAAGCATGCGTTCCCACACCCAGTTAATTTTTGAATTCTTTGTAGAGATGGGGCCTTGCCATGTTGCCCAGGCTGGTCTTGAACTCCTGAGCTCAAGTGATCCCCCTGCTTTAGCCTCCCACAGTTCTGGGATTACAGAAGTGACCCACAATGCCTGGCCATTTAGCCATTAAAATTTTTTTTTATGGGTACATAGTACGTGCATATATTTACGGGGTACATGAGATATTTTGATATAGGCATACAATGTGTAATAATCACATCAGGATAAACGGGGTACCATTATCTTGACCATTTTTAAGTATACAGTTGAGTACTATTAAGTACATTAATATTATATTAATATTATTGTTGAACCATCACCACTATCCATCTCTTGAATGTTTTCATCATCCCAAACTGAAACTCAGGTACTCATTAAACAATAAGCCCTCATTCTCTTCTTCCTCCAGCTCCTGGTAACCTCCTTCAACTTTATGTCCGTATAAATTTGACTGTTGTAGGTAGCTCATACAAGTGGAATCATACAATATTTTTCGTTTTGTGTCTGGTTTACTTCACTTAGCATAATGCCTCTAAGATTCACCCATATTAGCTCATCTTTTGATTTGCTGAATTCTTTTAACTTCTTGTTCAAGATGATGTTCTGGCTCTTTAAGAAATGAATTTCTATCATTTTTCCAACTTCAATAGATAGCCGCTAAATGAGAGAAAGAATTCAGAAAGGGCATTCCTGGGTGAATGAAATAGACAGAGCCTGGAGGCTGGCATAGTGATGTGAAATGCATTTTCTACCTAGTTGAAAGTCACTTGAAAAGAAAAAGAAATAGGAAATAAGAGAGAGAGGAGGAGAAGAGAAAAGAGATGAACTAAACTGAGAAAAACTAAGACTTTCTTAAGGCTGCGTTGTGCCCAGATTAGTAGAGCTATGCAAATGAGGTTATTAACAGGTATATTCTAAATATTAATTGGTACAAACTGGTATACATGGAACCTGATATTATTAAAATACCTTTGGGGCAAACTATAGACAAAGAAAAGGAAATAAAGAAGTGAAATAAAGAAGTAAGCATCTATGTTGCTATTTGAGAGATATTTATTGTGCTTAAGATTTAATTTTAATTTATATAGTTACTGTCATGAGCGTTTTGCAGCTTTTAAGTCAGAAGGGAAGTTATTTATGTTTTATTGTAGTAAAAAGTTTAAAGTTTTAAAAACATCAGTATACTGGTATATCTCCAATTGTACACTTAGAGGCAAGGCCCGGTAATGCTTTCGAGAAGAGGTAGGGCTTTGGCCAAGAGTTGAATTTTCCAGGTAGACAAGGAGAGAAAGGGTATTCTGAGCAAGGATAACTTCTCTTGACTGGGATAATGCCTACTTGCTGTTTAGTATTCATTCAGCTCAGTGTCATTTACAAGAAACTTTGTACGGCAGCTTTAATTCAATGGCATCAAAACTTTTTGATACTTCTCCATGGAAAGGTGGAGTTTATGTCTCATCCCCTTGAATCAGAGCTCTGTCACTGATTGACAAATAGAATATGGGAGAAGCAAAACTATTCTTGTTTTTAGGGCGGGCCTTGAGAAGCTTGCAGCTTTAATTTCTTGTCCCTTGGGATAATTGCTCTTGGGACCCAACTCCTACACTGTGAAAAAGCCCAAACTGCTCCATGGAGAGGCCCACATGAGGAAAAACGGACAGTCAGCACCTATTTGCCAGGCCTGTGAGTGAGCCCTCTTGGAAGTGAATCCTCCAGCATCAGGCAATCTACCCCAACTGATACCAAGTGAAACAGGGATAAGCAAGCCCCACTGAGCCTTGAGCAAATTGTAGATTCATGAGCAAAACAAGTAATTTTTACTGAAGCCATGAAGTTTTGGGCTGGCTTGTTATGTAGCAAAAGTTAACTAGAATACCTTCTCTGATCTTCCTCATAAGGGATGCAGAAGGTGTCCCTTCTCTTGGATGACTAAACGACTTTGTACTCTCCTTTATTATAATATAGCCCTTCCTTCCTCGGCTAGGTCTCTCTGTCCTCCCATCCCAAGCCCCACCACTATTAATTCCTCTTTTGGGGCAGTTCCATATCTTATCAACTTGTGTATTTTCATGCCTGTTTACTGTTCTGTAGAAGATCCCACTTCTTAATAGCTCTCCTTAAAAGTCACATTCAGGAATCCATTCAAAAAGTACATTTTTCCACCACGGGTATGTATTACATGAATTTCAAAATTTCTTTCAGTTCATGGATGAAAGATGAATTTAGGGTTGTTTAATCAACGCAATGGTTGCATCCAAATAAGAACACTTGTTTTCCACTCCAAAAGAGAATCAACAATTTACCATACCAGGTGAAAAAGCTACCTCTACTCATTGCACTTTTTAAAACTGCATTGCACAACCATTTTCCAAACATTTGTAAAACTAGTGTAAAAACTAGAAAGGATTTATGGAGTAAATCATGGGAAGAATGCCTGGTCAAGCGGTTCATAAATATCCAGGTCTCATTCTATTTGGGGTCACAGCCTTGAATTTAATCCAATATTGAATTGTTGAATTGGGAGCAAAGAATTGAGGTGAAATGTGGTTGGCTCCTGAGAGCAAGTGAAATGCTGCCTCCTGCAGAGAATAACTTTCTTTGTAACTCCCAGAGAATAATATATTTGCAAAGGTGTTGGAGGTGAATAGATATTAGAGAGGAAAAACTGAAATCTTTAGAGAACTGAAAGATTATATTTATATGACTCAGATCATTGTAAGTTATTATAATGCTAATATTGAATAGTCAATAGTCAACATGCTAACAGACCTCTCAAGGACAACCACAGACTCAGGAGCAAACAAAAGTAATTTGTTGCTTTCTCACTATCAAGAAACAGACATTCTTCCATCTAGACTAATATGATCTCCAGTGGGAAATGATTTATGTCTCTTACATTCATGAAACTCTCTCTCATAACCAGGCGTAATGACTTCTTTTACCTCTATGGAGAATGGCTGATTTATGCACAGACCTTTGTGCAATAACTTTTCTTTAAAGATTGATGCTGTTAAACATGAAAAAAATGTGAACTTTCTGACATTTTATTTTAATGTAATTTAGAAAACCATGTAAACTGCAAGTGGACCTCATGTGGAATGAAAATCACAGGCTGATAACCTAAATTATTTTCAATACCATTAATCTTTGACTAACACCTGGAATGTTTTATTATCAGAATTATGAAAGGCACAAGAGAGGCACTAATGCAGTTCATCTTAAAAATAATTTAAAGGACTTAAGATTCTTTTTTTATCCCCTCAATTTACACTTTGAGAATTTTCCAATAGGATGGGTAGTGATTGTTACCTATCACATAGAGGAATGTCATTTTTTTTTTGTCTGGAAAGGCTGCTCCCAAAGACCAATAATCCTAAAAAATTATTCAAGGTTAGAGGAAGGGAGGAGGAGAAAGTGACACAAAATTCTTTGACATTTTTCTGTGGTCAAACTTTTCCTGACCTTTTCAATTCTTGTTTGGAGAAGAAGTTCTGAAATTATGTGGATCTTGTCCAGGTTCTAATGGAGATCAAAGAAAGTTGGCAAATAGTCCCAGCCTTCTCAATGTTTTCAGTGCCACTGCCCCATGGTATGCATTTAAAACAACTTTATTAATTTTATTAACGTATCAATCAGTCATTGGTGTGATTTCCTGTGTTACTCAGGATGTTTGGGAAAAAGAAACTCCTTTTACCAAAGTGTGTTTCAGGCAATCTCAACTTTGGTGTCTGATTGAAAGAGAAGGGACAAGTCAATGTATTTTCCCAAGGAGGTCATTATGAAAGATAAAATGTCTGTCTTACAATTTTCAGTATAATATGTTTGTTATCATGAATGAGGGTATTAAGCCTTGTTTATATCCCAAGACTTTAAACAGCTTTTCCAAAATGAGTCCATATTAACGTTTAAGAACTAAAATTTATGGAAGATTAACAATTGAAGCTTTCTTTAAACAAAATGGATTTTTAACACTCACAGTAACCAATATTTCAAGCATAGTTTCATTCATACATCTATTTCTTTCTAAGTAGTTTCTCACACAAATCAAATGAGAACTGTGCTCTCAAGGTGATAGTGAAATAAACAATACCAAAGTTTGTTTATATATGTTGACATAAAATTACGTACTATATGTATACATAAAAATAAGCCTGAAAATAGTAATAACATAATATTAGCTATGTTTATTGGGTGCTTACCGTGTGCCAGAAACTGTTTCATGCACTTCAATACATTAATGTGCATCACCCTCACAACAACCTGAAGAGGTAGCTGTCATCACTTTTGATTTATGCTCCATAATCTGAGAGCAATTAAGAAATGCGTCTATGGTCAGTAAGCCCCAGAATCACGATTTAAACTCAGGTAGTCGGGCTTTAAAGTTCACACTTTTAAACACTATCCACCCCAGCCTCTCTCTAATACAATGTCAGAAGTACTAAACATCATTTAAAGTGCAGAGAAATGCCTATAGGAATTGAGATGGAGACAAGATGTCTTCCAGCTTGGGGGCTCAGGGAAAAAGGGAAGATTCAAAAATGGCTTTCCTTGAAAAGTAGGTAATATTTGGGTAAGCTTAGATGAAGAAAAGGAATCTCAAGACAAAAAACAAGATCCTCAAAAGACACAGAAGTAAGCTGGCTTGCTGTTCATTTTAGTAGGAGTTGAAGGTGCATTGAGAGGTAAAATAAGAAATAAGATTGGAAATGAGACTCAGGGGCAATTGTGGAGAGCCAGGTGAAGGAGTCTGCAGAATATTCTGAAAGCCTTTGAAGTCATAAAAGGTGTTTGAAGAGAGGAGTCATATATTACTTTCATTCACTGACAAATATTTATTGAACACTTTTCATGTTTCACACACAGTCTTGGACAATAGATATATACAAGTGAATAAAGTAGATGAAATCTTTGCTCTCATGGAATTTGCATTGTAGTTACAATCTAAGCTATGTTTTAGGAAGCTTAATTTAAATGGAAATCTGCAAGTTGGATTGGAGCCATTGGTGGGCCGGAATGAGTGGAGGAGGGTAAAAAATAGTAAGAGTGTGAATGAGAGTGGAGGTAAGGGGGCTAGCGAGAAAGGAATGGTCATAAAGAATTAGGGAGGCAAAATCTACAGATCTTAAAAATGAACTTGAAAGTGAGGCAAGTAAGTGGGAGATTTAGAAATGACTATATGATCTGAACTCTCTGACTGAAAAGATGGTACTGGGATGAATAGCAGGATAGGAAATAAGACTTGGTATAAAAAATGGCCTATTTGGGTCATGTTGAATTTATGTCATTTGTGAGACATTTGAGTAAGAAATGTCCTACATACAGTAAGAAATGTGGGACAGACACTGGAAAGGAATAAAAATGTTGAAATCATTGGATTAAAGGAGATGGAGAAAAGACTGTTTCTAGTATAATAACTAACACATAACTGACACTTAGTAACTATTGACTAAATATCAAATGAAGATAATGAGATTAATGAAATCATAAAAGAATGCATAGAATTGATACTGTGGGCTTGGTGCGGTGGCTCACACCTGTAATCTCAGCATTTTGGGAGGCCGGGGCGGGTGGATCACCTGAGGTCAGGAGTTTGCGACCAGCCTGGCCAACCTGGTGAAACCCTGTCTCTACTAAAAATAAAAAATTAGCTGGGCATGGTGGAAGGCGCCTCTAATCCCAGCTACTTGGGAGGCTGAGGCAAGAGAATCACTTGAACCCGGGAGGTGAAGGTTGCAGTGAGCCAAGATCGCGCCATTGCACTCCAGCCTGGGGGACGAGAGCAAGACTTCGACTCAAAAAAAAAAAAAAAAAAAAAGTCAAAAAAATACCAGATGCTGGTGAGGTTGTGAAGAAAGGGGAATGCTTATACACTGTGGGTGGGAATGTAAATTAGTTCAGCCACTGTGGAAAGCAGTTTGGAGATACCTCTAAGAACTCAAAACTGAACTGCCATTCAACCCAGCAATGCCATTACTGGTTATATACCCAAGGGAATATAAAACATTCTACCATAAAGACACATGCAGTTGTATGTTCATTGCTGCACTATTCCCAATAGCAAAGACATGGAATCAACCTAAATGCCCATCAATGGTAGGTCAGATATAGAAAATGTGGTACATATACACCAGGGAATACTGTGCAGCCAGAGAAAAGAATGAGATTATGTTCTTTGCAGCAACATGGATGGAGCTGGAGGCCATTATCCTAGGTGGAATAACATAGGAACAGAAAACCAAATACCATATATTCTCACTTATAAGTGGGAGCTAAACACTGAGTACATATGAACACAAAGAAGGGAACAACAGAAACCAGGATCTACTCTAGGGTGGAGGGTGGGAGGATGGTGAAGATTGAGAAACTACCTATCAGGTACCATGCTCATTATCTGGGTGACAAAATAATCTGTTCACCAAACTCCCATGACATGCAATTTACCCATGTAACAAATCTGCACATGTGCCCCTAGAGCTTAAAATAAAAGTGGAAAAAAAAAGAAGAAAGACAGAGGAAGGAATGAGTGCTTAGAGAGACAAGGAGACAATTAGTATAATACATCACCCTGGCAAGTCAAAAGGTGAGACATTTTTCAGTAGACTGTAGTGAGCAGCAATAACAAAATATGAGTAGATTTCTAGGGCAATGAGGACTTGATAAAAATATTTGCATTTGGTAGTGATGGTGACTTCATAGAGAAGTGTTTCAGTCGAGAGGCAGATGTAGAAACTTGACTTTAAAATGTGAAGGAAAGATGGATGTTTAGGAAGTAGAAATATTTCCACTAATTTCTATTAGATGAGTGATTTGAAGCTTGCTTTTGGTGATCCTGGGTCTTTCCCTGTAATGCTGAGTCAGTGTAGAGTAATGGGTAGGACAGTAGAGTTAGTAGAAGATCGGAAAGTCAAACTTAGGTTCAAATGCTGACTTTTCTATATATTCAGGTTGAGCATCCCAAATCTGAAAATCCAAAATCCAAAATACTCTAAAAGCTGAAAATTTTTGAGCACCGACATGATTCTCAAAGTAAATGCTCATTGGAGTATTTCCAATTTTGAATTTTGGGGTTTGGGATGCTTAACCCATAATTATAAAGCAAGTAATCCAAAATCTGAAAAAAATCTGAAATCCAAAAAAAAAAAAATCAGAAAAAAATTGATATCCATAACACCTGTGGTTCCAAGTGTTTTGGATAAGGGATACTCAACCAGTACTTGTGTGTTACCTTAGAAGAAGTTACCCAGCCTCTCAGTTTTTCCTCTGTAATAAATATACGATGGTATTACATCATGCAAGCAAAGCACTTAGTACACACCTTGGCACATAGTAACTGTTTTAAAAAGGTAGCTATTATTATTATTACCTCTCTTAAGAATTGAAAAATACATGATGATTTTAATCCCAGAAATGTAAACATTTATTGTGACAAGCTTTTAGTTTATATAATTGCCCTCCTAACTGGGAGTAATAAAATTTAGTTGTTTTTTTAAAAAGTAGCAATAAATAAATTACTTAACCTCTCCAATTTTATTCTTCTCAAATGAAAACGGAAATAAGAAGAGTACCAACATCACAGGTTTTCACTAAGGATCAAATTAGAAAATGAAAGTAAAGATACTTTGCCAATTATGAAACATGAAATATTTAGTTATTATTCTCTTTATTAATTAATATAACTTTGATCCATTGACTTTTAAGAGCATACTATTAGATTTACACCTTCAGTTTGACTTTTGTTTAATAGTAATTCATAAAATTAATAAGGACCTTTCACTTGAAAGCTTTTTCAAAGTGCTTTTATATTTATTACCTTATAAGATCCTCACAAAAGCTCTGCGAGGAATAAAAGACAATGGTTATTGGAGGCTAACAAAATTGACTTTTCAGTATGCACAGTGTCTTCTTACCAATGTGGGCTTTTCTTTTGGTTCGTAGATATAAAATTACAAAATCCAATAGTTGATTTACAAAGTTATTCAATTTAGTGATTACTTTGTATCATTCTAGATAATTGTTTAATGTAATGGCAACATCCAGAAGTAGGTTTTAAAGATTTTAATACAATGAACATGTTTACATATGAATGAGACATGGTTCATGTTACCATGGTAACATGGTCCAAAATGGTACAACACTTATAATCAAATAGCTAAACTCATATTGCATTAAATTGGGGTGACTGGATGAAAAATGGATTCTAATTTTCTGTATTCAGTCTTTCTTTCTACAGGAGATAAAAGACCAGTTCTGAACATTTGTCCTCATTGACTCCGTTTTCTAAACTTTTAATTATTTTCATTATTTCGTTTCGGATTTTCTCTGAGATCTACAGGAATTCAGGGTCCCAAACTGGAAAATAATAAAGTAACTAAAAATAGCAAGAAGACAATCATGTGAGTCTTGAGTATTCCTGAGAATTATAGTCAGAGGTTCTCACTGGACAATGGATTCATAGGTAGAACACGCTACGTTCAATTCAACTGGTATCTATCGAGGGTAGAGATAGTAGTATTGTGAATGAGGATGGGGTTTTTATAGTATCAATATGAGAATAAAGGGAAAAATAAAAATTTCCATGTTTATATAAGAGAAGAAACTATCTTATTGAAAAGAGTTTTTCATGATCTTGGATACATTATGCAAAGACTTTTACTTTTTCCATGATACAATTTTTTTTTTTTTTTGGAGATGGAGTCTCACTGTGTCACCCAGGCTGGAGTGCAATGGCATGATCTCACCTCACTGCAACCTCTGCCTCCTAGGTTCAAGCGATTCTCCTGCCTCTGCCTCCCGAGCAGTTGGGATTACAGGCGTGTGCCACCACACCTGGCTAATTTTTGTATTTTTAGTAGAGACGGGGTTTTGCCATGTTGGTCAGGCTGGTCTCGAACTCCTGACCTCAGGTGATCTGCCCACCTCAGCCTCCCAAAGTGCTGGGATTATATGCATGAGCCACCGCATCCGGCCCATGATATGAATTTTTGCCAAAGCTTTGCTAATTCTTTGCCTTTTTCACAATTAGTTTATTAAGAGGGTCCCTATGTCTTTTTGAATAACATGGACAATAGTATCACTTAATACCAATTCTGTACTACAGTAAGTAACATTTTGGTGACATTTAGATGTATTTTTGAGTGGACCATGGAGAAATTCAAATAACGACATAAATTTGTGTGTAATGTAATTTATTTCTATGGCTTCCATGTTGACGTCCTTCAATTTTAAATCTTTAACACAGATCTTTTTCCAAACCTTAGATTTACATTCACAACTGCTTCAAGAGAGGTAAGGTTTTCACCTCTGATTTTTCACTTACAGATACCTCAAAATCAAACACGTTCTTGACTTCCCTCCTCACAACTGTTTGCCATCTTGAATTCTGCAACTCATGATTGAGCGAAGATACTACCTTCAGTCAATCATGCCAAGTGGTAAGCAGGCACTGATTTCTCATTTTACCTCACATTTTCTGCTCACCTGCACCTCCCACAGAATATATGACAGTGTTGATTTTATCTCCAAATAGCTCACGTATCTGTTTTGTTTGTTCAACCTCACCACTTTGATCATCAATTCTTGCTTGGCTTATTACAGAAATAACGTCCTAACTGTTGTCCCTGCACGGGTCTCATATCTTTCCAATTCATTCTCCTAACCACTACCAGAATGATCTTTCAAAAACAGAAGTCTGATTAGTCCATTTCCTTGCTTAGAACTAGGCTATGACTTAAAGTGATAAAGTCCAGAGTCTTAAAAATAGGTCGCAAGGGGCAGAGAGAGCCAGCTTACACTTACTGAGCCCTCCAAGTCCAATAGTCTGCCTCTCTGGTATGCATTTTACATATATCTTATCATTTAATCCTGACAAAATCCTGTGATGTACTCATTGTATAGAAGAGTATAATTGGGCTCAGAGGTTAGACAATAAGCTAGTAAGTGCCAAATAAGGGGTCTTCCTGCTTACAAGATCCATACTCTAGCTGCTACATCATGCTGTCTTTCCACATAATTTAGCCCCAGTTGATCTTTCTAATTCCATTTCTTGTAGCAACCATACCCCAGCCTAGTTCCTTCAGATTCTCACACTACCACACTGACTAAGCCTTTGGATATGATGTTTCCTCTATCACGAATGCTCTTTTCAACCCCACGAACCTAAATAACTCCTAACAATTCTTCTAAGGTGACTTTCTCTAAACAGAGGTTCTCATTGGACAATAGATTCATGGGTAGGACATGCTATGCTCAATTCAGTTGGTATCTATTGTGGGTAGAGATATTTTTAAAATCTCCCCCAGTGCATAAGCAAGGTTAACATCCACTGTTCTAGGTGAGTTTCCCGGCCTGTTTGGAAGGCTTAGCCTAGTCTTCTGTTTTTGCTAGACCCTGTCCAGCTCTCTACTGTAATTCTCATTATGCTATTATAATTTTGTCTTAGGATGTATGTCTTCACCTCTGGAATGTGAACCTCCCAAAGGCAGAAATAATGTTAAAATACAGAGGCTTTTGAATATATGTTACATAGTGATCCAGTATTTCCACACAGACAGACACACACACACACACAAACACAAACCACTGAACCAAAGTTTTACGAACAATATTGAAACTTACTTAAAAGTGAGGAACTCCTGGCTGACTCTCTTTTCGGACTCAGCCCACCTGCACCCAGGTGAAATAAACAGCCATGTTGCTCACACAAAGCCTGTTTAGTGGTCTCTTCACACGAACGCGCATGAAATTTGGTGCCGTGACTCGGATCGGGGGACCTCCCTTGGGAGATCAATCCCCTGTCCTCCTGCTCTTTGCTCCATGAAAAAGATCCACCTACGACCTCAGGTCCTCAGACCCACCAGCCCAAGGAACATCTCACCAATTTTAAATCAGGTAAGCGGCCTCTTCTTACTTTCTTCTCCAACCTCTCTCACTATCCCTCAACCACTTTCTCCTTTCCACTCTTCAATCTCTCCCTTCTCTTAATTTCAATTCCTTTCATTTTCTGGTAGAGACAAAGGAGACACGTTTTATCCGCGTACCCAAAACTCCGGCGCCGGTCACGGACTGGGAAGGCAGCCTTCCCTTGGTGTTTAATCATTGCAGAGATGCCTCTCTGATTATTCACCCACGTTTCAGAGGTGTCAGACCACGCAGGGACACCTGCCTTGGTCCTTCACCCTTAGCGGCAAGTCCCGCTTTTCTGGGGGAGGAGCAAGTACCCTAACCTCATAGCTCTGTGCTTCGATCCCTTATCTCTGAGCCCCATCCCTTATTTCCGTGCCCCAACCTCTTATATCTGCGCCCCGATCCCTTCTTTCCGTGCCCCATCCTCTTATATCTCTGCACCTCGATCCCTTATTTCTGCACCCTGACCTCGTATCTCTGCGCCCCGACACCTTTCCCGCTTTTCTGGAGGGTAAGAACCCCCGAACCACTTCCCTCTGTGTCTCTACTCTCCCTTTTCTTTAAACTTGCCTCCTTCACTATGGGCAACCTTCCACCCTCCATTCCTCCTTCTTCTCCCATAGCCTGTGTTCTCAAAAACTTAAAACCTCTTCAACTCACACCTGACCTAAAACCCAAATGCCTTATTTTCTTCTGCAATGCTGCTTGACCCCAATACAAACTCGACAGTAGTTCCAAATAGCCAGAAAACTGCACTTTCAATTTTTCCATCCTGCAAGATCTAAATAATTCTTGTGGTAAAATAGGCAAACGGTCTGAGGTGCCTGACGTCCAGGCATCCTTTTACACATCGGTCCCTTCCTAGTCTCTGTGCCCAATGCAACTTGTCCCAAATCTTCCTCCTTTCCCTCCCGCCTGTCCCCTCAGTCCCAACCCCAAGCGTTGCTGAGTCTTTCTAATCTTCCCTTTTCTACAGACCCATCTGACATCTCCCCTCCTCGCCAGGCCGAGCTAGGTCCCAATTCTTCCTCAGCCTCTGCTCCTCCACCCTATAATCCTTTTGTCACCTCCCCTCCTCACACGCGGTCCGGCTTACAGTTTCATTCCACGACTAGCCCTCCCCCACCTGCCCAGCAATTTCCTCTTAAAAAGGTGGCTGGAGCTAAAGGCATAGTCAAGGTTGATGCTCCTTTTTCTTTATCCGACCTCTCCCAAATCAGTTAGCGTTTAGGCTCTTTTTCATCAAATATGAAAAACCCAGCCCAGTTCATGGCTCATTTGGCAGCAACCCTGAGACGCTTTACAGCCCTAGACCCTAAAAGGTCAAAAGGCCGTCTTATTCTCAGTATACATTTTATTACCCAATCCGCTCCCAACTTTAGATAAAACTCCAAAAATTAAATTCCGGCCCTCAAACCCCACAACAGGACTTAATTAACCTCGCCTTCAAGGTATACAGTAATAGAAAAAAGTTGCAATTCCTTGCCTCCACTGTGAGACAAACTCCAGCCATATCTCCAGCATACAAGAACTTCCAAACGCCTGAACTGCAGCGGCCAGGCGTTCCTCCAGGCCCGCCTCCCCCCGGAGCTTGCTACAAGTGCCAGAAATCTGGCCACCAGGCCAAGGAATGCCCGCAGCCCGGGATTCCTCCTAAGCCACATCCCATCTGTGTGGGACCCCACTGAAAAATCGGACTGTTCAACTCACCTGGCAGCCACTCCCAGAGCCCCTGGGACTCTGGCCCAAGGCTCTCTGACTGACTCCTTCCCAGATCTTCTCGGCTTAACGGCTGAAGACTGACAACGCCCAGTCGCCTCGGAAGCCTACAGGATAATCACAGATGCTCTGGGTAACTCTCACAGTGGAGGGTACGTCCGTCCCCTTCTTAATCAATACGGAGGCTACCCGCTCCACGTTACCTTCTTTTCAAGGGCCTGTCTCCCTTGCCTCCATAACTGTTGTGGGTATTGACGGCCAGGCTTCTAAACCTCTTAAAACTCCCCAACTCTGGTGTCAATTTAGATGATACTCTTTTAAGCACTCCTTTTTAGTTAGTTATCCCCACCTGCCCAGTTCCCTTATTAGGCCGAGACACTTTAACTAAATTATCTGCTTCCCTGATTATTACTGGGCTACAGCCACACCTCATTGCCACCTTTTCCCCCAGTTCAAAGCCTCCTTCACATCCTCCTCTTGTATCCCCCCCACCTTAACCCACAAGTATAGGATACCTCTACTCCCTCCTTGGCGACCGATCATGCACCCCTTACCATCTCATTAAAACCTAATCGCCCTTACTCCACTCAACGCCAATATCCCATCCCGCAGCACGCTTTAAAAAGATTAAAACCTGTTATCACTCGCCTGCTACAGCATGGCCTTTTAAAGCCTATAAACTCTCCTTACAATTCCCCCATTTTACCTGTCCTAGAACCAGACAAGCCTTACAAGTTAGTTCAGGATCTGCACCTTATCAACCAAATTGTTTTGCCTATCCACCCCGTGGTGCCAAACCCATATACTCTCCTATCCTCAATACCTGCCTCTACAACCCATTATTCTGTTCTGGATCTCAAACATGCTTTCTTTACTATTCCTTTGCACCCTTCATCCCAGCCTCTCTTAGCTTTCACTTGGACTGACCCTGACACCCATCAAGCTCAGCAAATTACCTAGGCTGTACTGCCGCAAGGCTTCACAGACAGCCCCCATTACTTCAGTCAAGCCCAAATTTCTTCCTCATCTGTTACCTATCTCGGCATAATTCTCATAAAAACACATGTGCTCTCCCTGCCAATCGTGTCCGACTGATCTCTCAAACCCCAGCACCTTCTACAAAACAACTCCTTTTCTTCCTAGGCATGGTTAGCGCGGTCAGAATTCTTACACAAGACCCAGGACCACACCCTGTAGCCTTTCTGTCCAAACAACTTGACCTTACTGTTTTAGCCTAGCTCTCATGTCTGCGTGCAGTGGCTGCCGCTGCTTTAATACTTTTAGAGGCCCTCAAAATCACAAACTATGCTCAACTCACTCTCTACAGTTCTCATAACTTCCAAAATCTATTTTCTTCCTCATACCTGACGCATATACTTTCTGCTTCCCAGCTCCTTCAGCTGTACTCACTCTTTGTTGACTCTCCCACAATTACCATTGTTCCTGGCCCGGACTTCAATCTGGCCTCCCACATTATTCTGGATACCACACCTGACCCTCATGACTGCCTCTCTCTGATACACCTGACGTTCACCCCATTTCCCCACATTTCCTTCTTCCCTGTTTCTCACCCTGATCACACTTGGTTTATTGATGGCAGTTCCGCCAGGACTAATCGCCACTCACCAGCAAAGGCAGGCTATGCTATAGTATCTTCCACATCTATCATTGAGGCTACCGCTCTGCCCCCCTCCACTACCTCTCAGCAAGCCGAACTAGCTGCCTTAACTCAAGCCCTCACTCTTGCAAAAGGACTACGCGTCAATATCTATACTGATTCTAAATATGCCTTTCATATTCTGCACCACCATGCGGTCATATGGGCTGAAAGAGGTTTCCTCACTACGCAAGGTCCTCCATCATTAATGCCTCTTTAATAAAAACTCTACTCAAGGCCGCTTTACTTCCAAAGGAAGCTGGGGTCATTCACTGCAAGGGGCATCAAAAGGCGTCAGATCCCATTGCTCTAGGCAACGCTTATGCTGATAAGGTGGCTAGACAAGCAGCTAGCTCTCCAACTTCTGTCCCTCACGGCCAGTTTTTCTCCTTCACATCGGTCACTCCCACCTACTCCCCTGCTGAAACTTCCACCTATCAATCTCTTCCCACACAAGGCAAATGGTTCTTAGACCAAGGAAAATATCTCCTTCCAGCCTCACAGGCCCATTCTATTCTGTCATCATTTCATAACCTCTTCCATGTAGGTTACAAGCCGCTAGCCCGTCTCTTAGAACCTCTCATTTCCTTTCCATCATGGAAATCTACCCTCAAGGAGATCACTTCTCAGTGTTCCATCTGCTATTCTACTACCCCTCAGGGATTGTTCAGGCCTCCTCCCTTTCCTACTCATCGAGCTCTGGGATTTGCCCCTGCCCAGGACTGGCAAATTGACTTTACTCACATGCCTCGAGTCAGAAAACTAAAATATCTCTTAGTCTGGGTAGACACTTTCACTGGATGGGTAGAGGCCTTTCCTACAGGGTCTGAGAAGGCCACCACAGTCATTTCTTCCCTTCTGTCAGACATAATTCCTCAGTTTAGCCTTCCCACCTCTATACAGTCTGATAACGGACCAACCTTTATTAGTCAAATCAGCCAAGCAGTTTTTCAGGCTCTTAGTATTCAGTGACAGACTAATGGTCTATTAAAAACAGACCTCACCAAGCTCAGCCACCAACTTAAAAAGGACTGGACAATACTTTTACCACTTTCACTTCTCAGAATTCAGGCCTGTCCTTGGAATGCTACAAGGTACAGCCCATTTAAGCTCCTGTATGGACGCTCCTTTTTATTAGGCCCCAGTCTCATTCCAGACACCAGACCGACTTAGACTGTGCCCCAAAAAACTTGCCATCCCTCCTATCTTCTGTCTAGTCATACTCCTATTCACCAGTCTCAACTACTCATACATGCCCTGCTCTTGTTTACGCTGCCGGTTTACAGTTTCTCCAAGCCATCACAGCTGATATCTCCTGGTGCTATCCCCAAACCGCCACTCTAAACTCTTGAAGTAAATAAATAATCTTTGCTGGCAGGACTATGCTGAATCTCCTTAGGCACTCTCTAATCAGACGTCCTGGGTCCTCCCAATTCTTAGACCTTTTATACCTGTTTTTCTCCTTCTCTTATTCCATTTAGTTTTTCAATTCATACAAAACCGTATCCAGGCCATCAGCAATCATTCTACACGACAAATGTTTCTTCTAACAACCCCACAATATCACCCCTTACCACAAAATCTTCCTTCAGCTTAATCTCTCCCACTCTAGGTTCCCACGCCGCCCCTAATCCCGCTCGAAGCAGCCCTGAGAAACATCACCCATTCTCTCTCTCCATACCACCTCCCAAAAATTTTCGCTGCCCCAACACTTCAACACTATTTTGTTTTATTTTTCCTATTAATATAAGAAGGCAGGAATGTCAGGCCTCTGAGCCCAAGCCAAGCCATCACAACCCCTGTGACTTGCACGTATATGCCCAGATGGCCTGAAGTAACTGAAGAATCACAAAAGAAGTGAATATGCCCTGCCCCACCTTAACTGATGACATTCCACCACAAAAGAAGTGTAAATGGCCGGTCCTTGCCTTAAGTGATGACATTACCTTGTGAAAGTCCTTTTCCTCGCTCATCCTGGCTCAAAAAGCGCCCCCACTGAGCACCTTGCGACCCCCACTCCTGCCCGCCAGAGAACAAACCCCTTTGACTGTAATTTTCCTTTACCTACCTAAATCCTATAAAACGGCCCCACCCTTTTCTCCCTTCACTGACTCTCTTTTCGGACTCAGCCCACCTGCACCCAGGTGAAATAAACAGCCATGTTGCTCAAAAAAAAAAAAAAAAAAAAAGTGAGGAACTCCTTATTTCTATTCTATTTTATTAATTTCATTCATTTCTATCTTAAAAATATGGATTGATACTCATTAAAGTGATTATACAACCCAGTACTTTTACTAAACTGTTTTTGAAAAGCACCTTTCTTGGGGCCCTTATGATGGAATTAGTTCCCTTATAACAAGAGGAAGTGTCATCAGAGCTCTCTCTCTCTTTGCTACCTTAGGACACAGAGAGAAGGAAGCCATCTGCAAACCAGGAAGAGGGGCCCTCACCAGGCCCTGATCTTGGAATCCCAGCCTCCAGAACTATGAGAAATAGGATTCTGTTGTATAAGCCTTCTTTCCCTTACCCACCCCCCAAAAAAGAAAGAAAATCATCTCTCTGAACATGTTTGTGTCACCAGACCTAACACCATGACACATGGCAGGTGTTTAGCAAAGATATGCTGAATTAATAAAAGTTCTCAGAAAAATTATATATACACATATATATACAAACACACATACATACATATATATACACACACACATATATATGTATATAATTTTTAAATATCCAGAGCAGAAGGTATTCATCGCCAGGCAAAATAAAAATATCAAAATTCACTTTCACACTCTCTAGACAACGATCAAAACAGAAAGATTAAAAAATACATATAAAACTCAATTCAAACTAAAGCAACAGGAAGGAATACACTAAAGGTTTCTTCTCCTTAGAATTAGGGATCCTTAAATTGCCTCTGCATTCTCAGATAGTCCAAGAAATATGATAATCCGATTTATTCAAGGTACTAATTGTGTTACTAAGATTGCATTCTTTCTTCTTTCTTCAGAATTAATCCGTGGGCCAAAATTTTGGTGAGAAACTTCTCCAGTTTTATTTTATTTTATTTTTTTGAGACAGAGTCTGCTCTTTCACCAGGCTGGAGTGCAGTGGCGCCATCTCGGCTCACTGCAACCTCCACCTCCTGGGTTCAAGCAATTCTCCTGCCTCAGCCTCCTGAGTACCTGGGACTACAGGTGTACTCCACCACGCCCAGCTAATTTTTGTATTTTTAGTAGAGATGGGGGTTTCACCATGAGGCCAGGATGGTCTCGATCTCTTGACCTCATGATCTGCCTGCCTCTGCCTCCCAAAGTGCTGGGATTACAGGCGTGAGCCACCACGCTCAATTTTAATAACGTATTAGAAATCAAAGATATCTTAATTCATAGGTGTACTCAGATGTACAATTCAAAGTTTATGAAACTTGTCTCTCTGGAAATGTTTTATTCATCAGAACACAATGTTTATAATGGGGGGATTGAGAGGAGACATAGGTAAAACCTGAGATTAGGGAAGGGAGTGATTTGAAAGATATGGCCTGAGACATGACCCAGATCACAGATGAAGGAATATCATCTATTTATTGCTCCTTAGTTTGTCCTGCTGAGAAAAATATGTTAATTACACCACCTTTATGAACATCATAAAGGTCACCACATACCCACACCCCTACATCGCCTTTACAAGCTAATATTACAATGATCTCTCAGGGGTACTTAGAGAACCACTTAATATTTGTGAAACTCTTGTGAAATATTCAGAAAGACACAGAGTCTTTCCATTTTCAGTTAGTCACCCAGGGTTTTATGGTAGTACTTTGAACCATGAACAGCTTTGTCAACTCTCTTAGGCCCAAAGCAGAAAATGTTTTGGATAGAGAAATAATCCAATTCAGTTACGAATACAGTTTTTTTATTTAAAGGATAAATCTGCAATTTAAAAATCCTGAAACTTTCACCCCTAAAGGCTTTATATGGCGTTCTATAAAAATACATTTGCTTAAAAACTCCAGTTAGCATTTCAGAAATAACAATATTTATAAGAAACATCCCCTTATCCTGAAGTACAAGGACGATGGTAATGTTCTTGATTTTAGTAAGGAAAGTGAGTTACACCTTTTTATAATACGGGAGGAAATTCTAATGTCTTTCGGAGAAGAATTAATCATGTTAATTCCATTCAGAATGTATATGCTTTATATTACGTGTATGTTTAAAGAATCTTTGAATTATGATTATTGCTGAGAGAATAAATATCTTATGAAGTGGCTGATAGACGAAAGTGATAGGTAGTCTAGCAAGAGCTGGAGTCTCCATATATAGAAAAACGGATTGACAGTCTTAGAGAAAAACACATTTTGTGAAGGTTTTCACCCTCTCTCTTCATTCACTAGCATTTGTATGAAGTAAATCATCACTACTTTTGGGGTAGACAGATATATCAAAATCTGTTGGCAGAGCTGTTGCTTTGGCTAGGCATTTCAAAGTTCCTTTTTTTAATGTATGAGAACTATGATTGCTATACAGCATGAATCTATGAATACAATGCTACCAGCTTCTTCAAATGAAGTGAAAAAGCATGCCATTTCACTTTGCTCCTACATACATATTATAGAAAATTCCTTTTGTTCAAAATAAAAATTCATAGAGGAAAAAAAGCAAACACTTCCATTTAGCTGAAATACTGAAATTGCATGTAATCTCTTAAGGTATGCTGTTTTATTTATTTTCAAGCTTGGCATTTCCATTTGCTGCTCTTCAACACCAGTTTCTTGACTCAATTCAATCAGCTGAAATGTGCCATTAACAATAATCAATAGTTTCAGTAGTTTACCGTTTTACCATGACATCTCCAAGTCTTTCATCAAAAGATCATTATCCAACCATCTAACTAAAAATCAGAGTTTGCTATAAATGTCATTTCAATCCATAAAATGTAGTTTAAACCTCGGGCAAGTGGGATTTATAGAAAATACAATATTAGCTGCCAGGGAAGAGGGAAACTGTCTCTGTTTTAAAATAATTTTGGAATCTTAGTTAATCTTATTATAGTTAAGAAGCAAATGTTGAGGTTTTCAGAGGCTCTATGGGAGTTTTATCTGGATTTTGAGAATAAATAGAGTTTATCACTCTGGGGCTGAGACAGTAAAAAGCCCCTGCCTTATTCCCAAGCTCTCTCTTTTTCTACCTCGGGTACACTGAAAGCTATGTGTAATATGTGCCCTAGCTCAAAGATGGAAAAGAGTAGCCTGATCGACACTGGACTTTACGTGAGCAACAAATAAACTTTGGTTTGGTTAAGCCACTGGACAAAAATGAATAAATACATTTTCTTGAGTAACATGGGATAAGCTAAGACAGTTGCTCAGCATAATTTCCAACTGCTTTTGAAAGAGAGATCAGAAATCTAAACATAAAATATTTATTTTCCATGCTTCCATAGTAAATATAGTTAGGACACATGGTGAATCTTCCCTTTAATGATTCAGAAGCTTGCAGTTTCTCGAGATTAGAAATAGAGATAAATTTTCATTATATAATACAGCAGATATAAATACAAATTGTATAGTAGAAAATAGATGTATTTTTGCCCTCAACTAGAATTATTCACTATTTAAAGATCTGTTTTATTAAATCCCTGACATAAAATGATTTTTTAGTCATTGGGTTATTCTTTATTTTTCAAAGTAATCTGCTAAAAATAGACTAAAATAGACTTAATCAAAGCTTATTATTTACCTACCATAGCTGATGAGTAAAATGGAAACCCATGTATTTTTATTTATTTATTTATTTATTTTGAGATGGAGTCTCACTCTGTCACCCAGGCTGGAGTGCAGTGGCGCCATCTCGGCTCACTGCAACCTCTGCCTCCTGGGTTCAAGCGATTCTCCCACCTCAGCCTCCCAAGTAGCTAGGATTACACGCGCAGGTCACCATACCCAGCTAATTTTTGTATTTTTAGTAGAGACGGGGTTTCACCATGTTGGCCAGGCTGGTCTCGAACTCCTGACTTCAGGTGATCCACCCACCTCGGCCTCCCAAAGTGCTGGGATTACAGGCGTGAGCCACCGCAACTGGCCGGGAAACCCACATATCTATTAAAATTCTGGAGTGGCTTTATCAGCATTTACAATATTTTATAATAAAATTTTATTTATGAAATAGCCTAAGCCAAATATATTACAGCAGTGCATTGTCTAACCACACATCGAAGAGTGAGCAAAAAACTCTACATTTGCATTGCCCTTATATTCTATCACAAGCCATGGGAGATATCTATAAAGTCTGATATTGTTCCAAACAAATTACCTCCAAATGATCAAACTAACTCAACATGCATTTTGGAGGAGAAAGTGGGGTCAAAGCAGGATGATGAAGGAAGAATGATAAATTCAGGAGCCATAAATTGCCACTGTTACCTACTATATGCACCAGAGCAGCAAAGTAGATCAACTATCATATCAAGAAAGAAAAACAGGAGAAGGAGAACGATAGGAGGAAGAGAGGAGAAGAACTTCTGCTTATTGTGATTTGATTCTGGAATTATTTTTTCAAACTAGAGTATACTATTGTGTTTTTCATAATAGTTTAAAAATATCAAAAAATCAAGTTACTCTAAAAAATCAATCATTTTCTTATAATGACTTATATCCAAATTGTATTTGAGAGACTAGTAAAGTTATTATATCAAGTCAGAAAAACCAACTGTACATAACAAAACTCCATAATAGTTCAGGAAAATTACATCGGGTATTGAGAACAAACTTTAAGAGCCTCCTTGTACTACAGAATATGATTCTCACCAAGACTTCATTTAAACAAAACTACCCCACATTCTGTTTTCACTGTTTATGTATATGGAACTTTATGGAAATAATTTTTGTTTCTAGGAAAAACAATTGTCTGAAAATTGTTTGATCATTAACTATGACAAATTTAGCCATCTCATTCTTATTTTCACAGATCATGTTAGGAAGAAAGCTACAAAATGCCAGATTAACATTTCAAAACATATTTGAAAGTAATGAAGGGAAACTGATTCAGTTAGCAACGCTAAATAAAACAGACAATTCATACAGATGCTTTCCCTGTAAAATATTAAATAAACACTCAAAAATGTCAACTTTTAAAATTTAATAAACCAATCCCTAAGTTATTTCTCTGAGCAAAGTTTCTCCTTGACCGAAGCTCTGGTTTTATATGCAAATGTTTTCCTGGTCAGAGCATGTACTTTTTCTAAGACGAGGGCGTTAAGTGGAACTATAAATGAGGTTTCCTTCTCCCTCTGCCTCTCTCCTCCTTGTTCAAATGCCGAAATATATCAGGCTGTATAAAAGCAACTATTTTGTTTTGTCCCTGGCTTGTCAGTTACAAGTACAAATGCTGAGAATTGTTCAATTGGATCCACAAGAGTGCTAAAGCGGAAATGCCCGACTTACTTGCCATTGTTTCATCAGCTCTTTTACTCCCTTGGAGTCTTCAAGGAGTCTTTCCTTACGGGTAGCATCCTGTAGGACATTGGCAGTTGTTTCAGCTTCTGTAAGCCAGGCAAGAAACTTTTCCAGGTCCAGGGGGAACTGTTGCAGTAATCTATGAGTTTCTTCCAAAGCAGCCTCTCGCTCACTGACCCTGCAAAGGACCAAATGTTCAGATGGAATTATTAAATATCAGAATGGTGCACCTAGTGAACTCCATAAAAAGAGAAAGATGGAGGAACTAAATTGTAATATACCAACAATGGGGTGAGTTGTTGCTACAGCTCTTCCTTTAAGCAACAACTATAATATTGTGCAGTCTATTTACTTTCATTTTTATTTAACTTAAAGGTGTTTATATGGGGAAAGGCATGCAAGAATGACGATTACGGATTTCTATAAACTCCTCTCCACAGAGGAGGCTTCATATATATATATGTGAAATACATATATGTATATTTGAACATTTGAAAGTTCAAAGTATCTTTTTTTCAATTTTGTGGTTTTTGTTGGTCAATTTTGAAAGCTTATTTTTAATACACTGCCAAATTTGAGACTAACCTTTATAGTTAAAACCCTAAAATCCCTGTACCATGCTTGTCTTTGATACCGCTCTGAGGCAGAAAACAAGGATTTGATATGCAAGGAGAAAAGTCAAGAAAACACAAACCTAGAGTCAAAAGGAAAAGACTAGAGGAAAAGACAAAAAGAAGGGCATTGGAGGGCAAAGGCAGAAAGACTTAACAAGTGAAGAAATAACATTTCATAGAAACTATCATTTTGTGCAAACTATCATTTTGCATGACATTAGTTATAACTGCTGTGTTAGTTTCATATTTAGTTACTTGATCATACAACTGAGAACATTTTCCAAAATAAAAATGTTATGTGTAATGAAAAAGAGTAGAGTCTTAAAAACTAGGCAGATCTGAGTTCAATTCCCAGTGTTCCTTACCAGTTATGTGATATGGCAAGTTACCTCTCTGATTCTCAGTTTCTCATCTGCAATATCTATTGCTGTGATGAGAATTAAAATAAAAAATTTCTGTGAAGTTGAGTGCCCCACATGTTATACAGTTATACATTACAGTTACTCAAAAACGTTAGTTCCTTCTACCCATATCCCATTTCCCCATTCCTGTAATATTTTAAAAGGATGAAACAAACTCTTTCATGACAAAAACTCTAAAAATGTATTCATATTTGTGATCATATATATATATATATATATAATGCATGTATTGTGGATACACACACATACGCCCTCAGCAAATATCTATATAATAATAGCTTAGAAAGGAAAATTGCCTTAGGCAGTAACAGTCCTATCGAAAAAGATTCAGGTAAACTTTGTCTGCAATGAAGAAATTAGTACTCTATTTAAATGTCTTATTTGCCTTCTATTACTACACAAACACTTTCTGGGATTAAACATAAGCCAAAAATGGATTTTAAAAAATTGAACACTTGAATATGATACACATTGCTTGTTAAGATGTGATTGTCAATAATTATGCAAAACTGCAATTTATTTCAGCAGCAACTTTATCATGGGATGTGCAAACCAGGCAATAAACAACTCCTGCCGAGCCAGCGGCAGCAAAGCCCCCGGAAGAGCTGTTTATTCATCATGGGTGAGGTTTTTGCTGAGCACACAGTCTTCCACAGTGGAGTTTCAGTGCTCATACTGGATAAAAATCTTCTGTCTGCATTAACTGGTGGAGGGTAGAATAGGTTTATGAGGATGCAGCTACTGGAAAAAAGTAAGCATTGCACTAAGCTATTTATCAACTCCTAAATAAACTTTAATACTGCACAGCTGAAAGGTAGTGTAGGGTTCTGGTTGGGCAAATAAATCAAACCTCATGTAGTTCAAGGGCTAACGTGGACTGCCGGCTCCCTGCTTATCTAGTTTTCAGGCAAACTATCAACGCAAGGAGAAATATCAAAAGAGTCATTTATCTTTTTATGTATTATAGTTGAAAAATTCAGAACCATTGCAACAACTCCAGGAATCTCAGTGCTACAATTGGGCATGCACCTTACAGTTTGAACCATGTGTAACTGCTGACAATTGACTGGGTCTGACCTATAAAAGTGGCAGTTTCATGCAGTTTGCATTAAGACTTACTCCATCTCCAGTGCAAAATTTGGAACAGAAATAAGCTGTCACATCCCAGAATATAAATGCAGGGTTAGACATTTGACATATTTTCTAATGTAGTCCAATTTCAAACAAAATTTAAAAATATGAAATTCTCCCATGGCAGAGTGAAACTTAGAGAATGTAATATTGTGCATTTTATCAGCATCAGCTTCATGATGAGCTGCACATGATGCATCTTAGCTCCTCTGTCCTTAAACTAGAAATGCCGCTTATCCTCTGCTTCCAGAGAAAGTAACTAGTAAATAACTTTCCAAGAGTTATTTGCAAAATGCAATGCACATAAATCAGATGAAAGAGTTCTACCGAGACAATGCGATTTTCAGCCAAATCCTACCAGCAAGTTTGCTGCTTTGTAAATTAGGCCCTTAGGGAAGAAGAACAGTAACTCTTTCAGGACAGTAAGGAACCATTTTCCTAAATGATACCCTTGTGGTCTGAAATATTGACAACATCAGGCTGAATATTTTCTAATTTGGAAAATACGTTAAAAATTCGATGGCAATAACAGCAGAAAATCTCCTCAAATGAGCTCCTTTACATGCCCCTTGAATAATGGGTAAGACTGTTGTTTCCTGCTTGTGTGGGGGTTTTACGGCTTCAACACTTCTCTCGGAATCTATGTGTGTGTGTACATTGAATTCCTAAATTTTAATTGTGCCAGGTCTAGTCTAGAATGAGTCAAGAATACTTAATTTCCGTATCTGTGCATTCAACATGCTCTAAATGTATCATATAGTTTTAAATTTTCCTGAACTATATGGGTTTAAGTGGCTTATATGATAAATAAAATGTAAAAATAAGAATCATAAAGAAAAAAAAGATATGTTTAGAAAAAAAACCAAAGTTCTTGAATTAGATTTTTTCAAAATTCCTTTGTCCAAGTTATCAAACTACAGGCCCTGGAGAAAATTTGGCTGAATTTTACAAGTAACAATGACCAGATATTAGAAACCGTAATAATGCTTTGCAAACAGAATCTACTGTATTGGTTAAGTACTTTTTTACATAACGAAGTTTCATAATCAGCTATTCCAGCTTTATGGTGCCCAGAAAATAGCTGAGAATTTGATGGAGTAAGGAATAATGTGATTTCAAAAGGTTTCCATTCTATTCATAAGAGCACTGTGTACCGTTCTCAGTACGTAAATAAGGGCAGCGTGAAACAGTGTTCTCATAGTCCACGGACCAGCAGCACCAGCAACGTCTGAGAAGTTATTAGAAATGCAAATTCCCAGGCCTCAGCCTAGCTCTACTGAATCAGAGACTCTGTGGGTAAAATCCGGCAAGCTGTGTTTTAGCAAGCCTTCCAATATATGCTAAAGCTTGAGAATCACAGTTGCCAGGGACCAGATTTGAGAACGACTGGCATAGTAGATGCTAAGCTGGGCTGCCCAGACCCCTTTTCAGGACTGAAATACTTCTGACTCCAGCTGCCGGTAGTGCTACTGGCTGAGAGTCCTCAGCTGTTATCCCTATTTGAGAGTTGGCCTCAGCTAAAGAGAGGTGCCTAGCCCAAAGTTACCCACTGTGTCCCCGAGACGGGCTGCACGTATTGGTTGATGGGAGAGTTGTGGAGTATAAAATCCTGGGTCCCTTGCTGCAACTCAGGACAATTCTGAAGGGCTATTCTACCTTCAGACTTCAGAGATCCTCCTGGGGAAGGCTAGGAAGGAGAGGCGGAGGGTTGATTGTGTTATAGTTGTGACTGTATGGTAGCCCAGCTTCTCCTTCTGCCCAATCCTGCTCCCTTTCCTTGCCTCCCCTCACAGGTGTTAATCCTGAGAGCACTCTCCAATAAAATTCCTTCATGCTAATCACTTTCTCAGAATCTGCTTTCTGGGAGAACCTGACCTCCTGAATTGTCACGCTGAACAAGGATTTTAAAAATATACTTGCCTAAGAAATATATGTGGTCTCCAAAGGGAACAAGATGGAGGATTCTCACATGCAGCAATTATGCCTGAATTGCTACTGAACTTTTGGTTGCCCTTTAAGGAGACCTATAGATAACACAGGTTTGCATTATCATCAGTTACAAGCAAGAATCTACTGAAGGGGCAGAGTGTTGGAGCTATAAAGCTTAGTGCAACCGTATACCTGCCAAAGAAAGTGTTTATCCAGAGACAAATGCACAGGAAGGTAAAGAATCACAGAAGGCATGTTTTCAGCACATCCATTTTCTTTTTAAGACCTGATTATCAATGAGGCAATCAGATAAGTATGTTCTGACCTGTCATTAGAACCCTACTCCCGCCACACACACACACACACACACACACACCATGTTATTTCTGAATAAATCTCTAAGACTCCATTGAGTTGAATATCATCAATTTCTTATGGCCAACATAATACATAAAAAGGGTAAAAGGAAGGGAAACTTGTTGCTTTCCAGGGTAAGCCTAAAGAGCTTAATTATTGTATAGACACTATTCTACTATTAGATATATGGATGAAAAATACTTTATCGGTGCATTATATTGTGGGATTGTAAGTGTGTAGGTATAATTACAGAAACATATTGAGTATTTTTAGAAAAAGGCTCAATCTGACATGAAAGGTTATTTTGCCCAGGTTATTTTTAAAATGTGATAAATTAGGAACGTTCAAAGAACTCAGTCTTCTGCTAAATAACACTTTCACTCTGCCCTGGCATTGTTATAGAGTAACCACATAAAATACTCTGAATCTTTCCTTCCTAGTTGATTTGCAATTTAACCACTATCATTTCCTATGATATTTTAGGAGAAAGATTAAAGGACTATTATTTTGTTCCTTTTTTTGGTGGGATATAGGTCAGAGAGACCTTAGTAGCACCTGGATATAAGATCAAAATGATTCTTGCCATATCAACCACTACTCACAGAACCAGAGTTAATCTGAAATTCACATTTCCTGTAACCGTAACAGTTCCTACTAGTTTGCTAGTAAATTACATTTTGATTTTAAAACATAACTTTATATTGTATTTGTGAGGGGAAGCTAGAATTTTGTCACCTATGGATATACAGCACTTTGTAGAAAGGATTCCTTTTAATCTCTAGCAATTCTATTAGTAATGTGCACTAATGAGAAGCATGAATCTAAGCAAAAGCTGTCAACATTGCCCGGACTAGTAGTCCATTCCTAGCAAAACCAACTCTGTGGTTTCATCTGTTTTTGGGCAACATCTACCTAGAAATATGACTGGAGAAGGGTGGTGGCAATGAGAGAATGTTTCTCTTTTCTCCTCTGTTATGAAACTGTAAAGTGAGGAATATATGACATCATTTTAATTTAACTTCTGATGCTTGCTTTTCATCCACAGCATGAGGAATGGCAGATCTAATGCACAGCATGGAAGATAATTTTTAAAGCTAACATCCACATAACTCTTTATATGTTTTCAAACATATTCAGAGTTATTCTATCATCACTTCATAAGATATTTTCCATTTTTCTACCTACCTTCTTTTTCTTTGTATACTCAGCTGGATATTTCATTCTCTGCCAATGACTTTAAACTCGATACAGATTATCTTTAATTTTGAACCTCATTCTTATTTCCACATGCCTACCAACATCTAATTCAATAATTCATCCATGCATCCATTCCATACCTATTGTGTACCAGGATCTGTGCCTGATGATGGTGACAGAAAATCCAATAATACATGGACTTTGGTATTTAACATATTCAAGTTTAATAGAGGGTACAGATAGGTAAACATTTAACTAGAGTTACAATGTAATTAAGGCTATAAACCATCTGGAGTCCTTACCAACCAGTAGCTCAAATGTAACATGTATCAATCTGTATTCATAAACTTCTATCTCAATTTGCCAAACAAGTGATAAATGTATCTTAAACATGTTTTATTCTTTCTATCAAAAGTGGTGGAGATCATCCAGCAAGGCTTTATCTCAAAATAGAGTGATGGATGCTCAATAAAAGTTTGCCTAACTAATTTTCATAAAAATAAAAAACCTTTTAGATATACAGTACAGGCTTCTGCTGGTTTCATTTTAGGGCTGGAGAGATTGATTCTGAGAGAATTGTAATGGTGTTCCCAAGGTTATATACAAGTTAAGTGGCAGAGCTGGGGGGGTATAGCCCAAGTCTTGCATTCTAGAAAAGAAGTTTTAGTAACTCTGAAGACAGATATTGGAATACACTCCTCTCTGATATATTCATTGTACTAAAAGAAAGAAAGGCACAGGAAGATTATGTCACTGAATCTTGGTCTTCATTTTAGAGCACAAATTTGATTTTCTGTTACTGCCATATGCAGGGTCGTTGAAACATACGAATACCTACACGTAAGGGAACACATACATACAAAGATATTCTCCTACCCAAACTATTGCAGAAAAGATCTAGCTGGTCTTTGCTTTAAAATAAAAATCCATTTTTAATGCAAATTTGCTGGTTTGCCGTTCACCAACATATGAATTAACGAGGTTTTCATCCCCTCTCTCTTGAGGTCTGGTACTAAATTACTCAAACTCTCCAGAGTTAATTGGAAACCATGACCTAAATGTTCCCAAAGTATTGCTGATTAGTTCTCAGAAAACTCATTCCCATCTTTCGTCACCCCAGACACCACAGGATGACATGTGCAGTAGCAACACACTGGCATGAGAAATAGATTAATCCTCCAAAGATAAACCACAGCTTTGAAGCTATCTGTGTAAACTTCCTTCAGTGATACAGACATTTTATTTTATTTTTTTAAAATATACATATCACCTAGACTTTAGATAGTAAGAGAATATAGGCATTATCAATCATGTAAGGAATTTTGAAAGACACATTTCATCTCTTATTTTTTTAACCTTATGAATGTTTTTAAAATAGAGATTTGCAAATTTATCATTAGGGAAACAACCGTAATTATACACTTTCCCTAAAACCATTAGTACTTTCCTGAAAAGACCTGCATTAGGAGACAGCAGTAGAAAATGTGTTTCCTACTTTACTTTGCTTACTCATTTCATTTGATTTGTATTTCAACTCATAAATCACTGAAAAAAATTAGTTGATAAAGAAATGTACACAGTGTTATGAGCAGATGAAATATACATCTCTATACACACATATATTTTTTTCTTTCTTGAAATGTTAAAGAGATTAATACTTTTTAAGATCTGTATTTTATATTTTTCTGCTGATACAATACCAAAAGGTACTATTTGGAGAGGCTGAAATATAATGTTGGGAGTAATAAATTACATTTGGTTTGGTTAATATACAGAGACTCAAAATATCCTTTTGGTGTATATGTGCCACATTTTCTAAAGGACGGCTGCACATATACACCATGGAATACTATGCAGCCATAAAGAATGATGAGTTCATGTCCTTTGTAGGGACATGGATGAAACTGGAAACCACCATTCTCAGTAAACTATCTCAAGGACAAAAAACCAAACACCACATGTTCTCACTCATAGGTGGGAATTGAACAATGAGAACTTATGGACACAGGAAGGGGAACATCACACTCCAGGGACTGTTGTGGGGTGGGGGGAGGGGAGAGGGATAGCATTAGGAGATATACCTAATGCTAAATGACGAGTTAATGGGTGCAGCAAACCAACATGGCACATGGATACGTATGTAACAAACCTGCACATTGTACACATGTACCCTAAAACCTAAAGTACAATAATAATAAAAATATATATATATCCTTTTGGGCATTTATACAACTGTAAAGGATCTTTAGAAAAAAATACAGTTAACACTACTTCCCAGATAATTACAAACTTAAAATTTGTGTTGACCTATAGTTGGACACATTTCTGTTCTAAATAAATTCTCAGTGATTTGTATAATGTGAATTTTTAAGTTGGTTTTGGTTACTTGTAGTGATAAACTCTTTAAAGATATATTTCCTAATGTTGATAGACTAAGTAGCTTTTCTTCTCTTCTAAAAGGATTTGTTTAAAATAGTATAAAAACCAATTTAAAAGATGAGCCTAAGATCATCTCTTACAAACCTGTTAAGACTGTGCAGTTATGTATATCCTCATCCACAATAACTTAAGAGAAAAACAGAACAAAACAACTAACTGTAGCTTCTTGGTTGTTGATACATAATATTCAGAAGACAGCAAAGCAGGCAGGTTCAATTTTCTAATATCAAACGGCAAACACACAACAGATTCACTTTAAAAGAAAGAAGTGGCTAAAAACATATCAACAGATGAAATAAACTTATAGTAGAGTTCTGTCAGTGGAATTTGGAAATACGAACAATTTCATAACCGCTGATCTAAATTCCGAATTATGATATTGAAATATTTGTGACTTTTATTACCTAGTCTCTTAATACTCTCTTGTGGTTAATAACACACTTTTGAAAGGGCCCTTTTAGCAAAGGAGATGAACGGACACTTTAAAAGAAAACATACATGCGGCCAACAAGCATATGCAAAAAAGCTCAACATCACTGATCATTGGAGAAATGCAAATCAAAACCACAAGGAGATACCATCACATACCAGTCAGAATGGCTATTACTAAAAAGTCAAAAATAACAGGTTCTGGCGAGGTTCTGGAGAAAAAGGAATACTTATAAACTGTTGGTTATAGTGTATGTTATTTCAGTCATTGTGAAAACCAGTGTGGAGATTGTTCAGAGATCATGGATGGAGCTGCAGGCCATTGTCCTTAGCAAACTAATGCAGGAACAGAAAACCAAATACTGCATGTTCTCACTTATTAGTGGGAGTTAAATGATGAGAACACATGGACACAGAGAAGAACAACAGACATGGAAGCCTACTGGAGTGGGGAGGGTGGGAGGAGGGAGAGGATCAAGAAAAATAGCTAATGTGTACTATGCTTAATACCTGGGTAACAAAATAATCGGTAAAACAAACCCCCATGACATGAGTTTACCTATATAACAAACCTGCACAGGTACTCCTGAACTTAAAAGAAAAAGCCATTTTATATTCAACATTTATTGTTATAGCATTTTACACTAAAATAATGTTCTGCGGTTTTCAAGCTCCTTTGACAGGATCCACATATATCATCTCCCTTCATATTTTAAATAGCTTGATGAGGCTAATGAGGCAGGTTGTAATTATCATGAACAGTTTATAGATGAGAAACTTGACTTTCAGGGAGGCTGGGTGAGTTGCCAAAATAAATGACAAATCTTGAAACAATCCAGTCCACTGTACTATAAGACATTACCTCTCAAGGTAGACTTGCCAGTCTCCCTGTGAAGTAAATATAATGGATATTAATATGTTGCTATTCTCAAAAGCCCTTTGTTTTCTGTTACTATTATATGAATTAGGATTATGGGGTATGTGTGTATATATGTGTGAAAAGATAAAAGAAATTATTATTCCTTTGCTTATCATCTTCATCTGTCATCTATGAGACGGATTACAATAAATACTGAACTTTGAACTCGAGGTAAGCTTGAGGATCTGATTTAGAAAGAAGGCATTACAGGCATTAATCAAATATTTTAATTCTTATGAAATTATATAAAGTTATAGTACATACAATTTTGGTCTTCTCTAAATGATAAGTTAATAAATGTTGGTTAATGATACAGAGATTATCTGAATGTCTATGTATTTTGGGATGTGTTTTACATAAAATTTCTAACATGAAAATAAAATACTTCGCACATTGCTTTACTAGACATTTTACACTGAAATAAATACATTTTAATAAAACCAACTGAACAATGAATTAATTTCTCAAAGTGACTTAGTTTAAGTAGATTCTAAAAGAATTGCCCTTCTAATTGTAAACCTATTTTAAAGGCTCAGATATAATTTACAAGACAAGATGTGGGATTACAAATAGCTTGAGCTAATTAAAATTTATCAAAATAAAGATTTAAAGTTTCTTGCTTTCGTACTTTTAATTACCAGGGTGAAAAATTGCATTTAAAAGACCTAGATACTTTGAAATGTATTGATGGCCTTTTATAAGATCAATTAAAATTTATAAAGAACAGTCATAAATTTAGGATTTATTTTTTTCAATTAGAAGTACAACATGAAAGGATGAATCTGAGGGTGCATCTGGTTTTAAGAATCCTCTGACTTATGAATATACTACTTACTATAGTCTGGATATTCATCATCATCACCACCATTCATCAACCGCAACTTACTGTAAATTATTTGAGGGCAAAGTTTCACACCACAGTTCCTGGCAATTTAATAGATACTCAATAAATTTAATTAAAATCAATAAACCTACTATTGATAAGGTATACAGCTTCTAAAAATAAGGCCACAGGTCCTTGTTCTTAAAAAACTTAAAATTTTCTTGATGCGAATTTATTGAATAATAATTTATATTTATAGAGAATTTTAAAGTTTAAACATTGCTTTCACATAAATTATTTCAGTTGAACCTCATAGTAATTTGAAAATATCATCTTTGTTATAAAAACCTATTATTCAGTTATAACCAAGATGTTTAAAAATGAGAATGAGCAATTCTGTGCCCAAAATTGTGTTTTGCTTTGTAAATGCGCAGATATTCAATCTTTGGAATTTGTTTCTTTCATCAAATTTTACATTATCCATGAAAGTGAAGGGGTGGACTATTTTACTGGGCAACACATTGTATTTAGCTGTTAATGACTGAGTTTCTGTTACTCTTCCACGAAAGTTAACAATTTTTTTTCTGAATTTTCAAAATGAGTGCCTGCAAAAAATGTTATTTCAATACTTTTTAGGTATATTAAAGAAATAGACAGCATATAAATAATAACTTCTGTCAAAATTAACCCATTATTTTGGCAAATGTTCAGATTGCCTGTAAGTTTGATCCTGGTCTTCAGACATAAAGTACCAAAAGTGCCTTAAAACTCATCCTGTCCAGACACCCATTTGGCTTCTGTCACCCAAAATACTTCTGCCCTCCCTGCTTTTCATCACCTATAAGTTTGATGGGCCTCTCTGTAGTTCTACTCATGTTCTGTCAGAAACATCCAGTGTGTCAGGGTTGAGAACAGAAGCTTCTGACATAGCACCAGAGATCTTCCATCACCACCTGACACTGGTCTGTTAATCGACATCCTTTGCGTGAAATCATGAAGTGGCTTGTGAGCCATCCAATTTATCTTGCATCTAGCCAGTATTTCTCCAACTTATTCACAAGAATATAATGAAAGACTTTGTCAAATGCCCAGATGAAATGCAAATAGACTGCTGCATTTTACTTACCTACTTGTCTAAAAGTTTTTCAATGTAAAACATTATTTTATCTCAATAATTTAGGCAATACGGATTTATCCCTGTATGCAGGTATATCTGTGTTGTTTTACTAAATTAGCGAATCTCTTCAATAAATGGGTTCATATTTCTCTTATAGCCTCCACGTAAGTTGCATTTAGCATTTTAAATGTCTTGTACAGCTACAATAATATCTCTTATAATTTTTACATAAAATTTAACTGCATTTATCAACAACTGGTTAGAGGGCGATTGATATAGCTGTGTGAGGGGAAGGAGAATAGATGAGTGTTATCACCACCCTTTTATAGAGATCATGCCATTCAAGTGGTGAAAATAGATTATAATTGCAGTGATAATCACAGAATTTTAAAAGATTGGGCTAGACAATCTGGCAGGTCTGAAATGGTAATTTCATTTAGTCTTGTAAAAATGGCAACTGTATCACTCAGAAATAGGTTAGGTGCTCCGAAAATACTGCTATTTCATTAATTCACAAATCAGTTTTTGTCTGGAAAGATATTTAACCAAATTATACAGACCACAAAAAAGAGGCATTCTAGAAATTGAGGGAGGACATTTGACTATCACAGTGATTGAAGAGTGTTACTATAATGGCATTCTGTGGAGAGGGAATGAAGATGGTAGACTTCTAGTACAACAAAGAACTCTCCCAAGTCTGACAGCACTTTGGAATATCCCACTGGACATGCATGTATGTGGAAACCCTGTTTATAAACACCTAAACCTGGAACGTAACTCAATTTTACATGTAAACGTATTTTTCTCACGGTTTTAAGACATTGAATTTTTCAACCATGAAACTAACTGCCACAACAATCCAAGAAAAAATTTATTTCATGGTGTTAGGAATTTTGCCAAGAGTTGTTCAGCATTTTGGAAAGTTACACTATGGATGACCAATGCCCCTCATGGTATTTGAGTCTCCATACAACACAATGGTGTCATTCTGCATTTGTTCATACTGCATTCATAGTCTCATGCTCTAAAAACTTCACTTGTGTTCCAGTGTGATCCTGCCTGAATAACTGCATACTAAAACACATATTATTTTATTATAAATGACTCTTATTTCTCTTTAAAATAGAGTCAGGGCATCATTTAAACTATTGCCTGTAGAAGTAGGGTATGTTGTCTACATATTTTGGCTTATAATAGTAAAGAAGGTATTACAAAGTGTTTGCTATTTAAAAAAGAAAAGAGGGGTGGCACTGGGTCTGAGAAGTTTGAAAACCACCGATACAGAGCCACTGGGGAATCTCAAGATAAAGTTTATTATACTGAAAATTAATAGAATTTTTCAGGAGAGAATGAGGATGTGTCCCCTCCCTGTGCATCCAATCTCTGATCCCTACAGCTCCACAGAGAATGAAATAGCATTTTAAAAACTGCTCTCTTCTACAGCCAGCTGTGACTATCAGTGAACCAGAGGTCTACTTCATATACGAACCTGAATTAAAAACAGCCAGCCCTTGAGTCAGTTCAGAGCCCACATTCTTGATTACATTTGACACAATAATCATCATCATATCTTAAGACTCAAATCAGCCTGACAGTGCTCAACTCAGGGCTGCTTCTCCCAATTAGCTGAAAATTGCAGCCCAGCTCATCTCCCAGGGAATACGTTTACATTTACAATTTTCCTGTGGCAAAAAGGCAACAAACACGCTGGAAGGAGCAAATCAGCTTTTTAACTTTTACACTAACTATTTTAAGTTTACCTAAGTCTGGTAAACCTGTTTTGACAAGAATGACAATGAGGAAGCTTTTTTTGTTATGATTTTTTAAAACTGCACAGTTTAAGATAACTAGAGTTTGGACTAGAAGGGGAAAATAAATACACAATGTGAATATTTTTACAAGTTACTTGTCAAATGAAAGCTTTCAGAAGAAATGGCCTTTCTTTGGTAAATGGTGCATTAAAATAATTTGCAACTAATAGATAGGTACATGTAATTTGAAAACAAAAAGTGAATAAATGTCAAGGTCCTAGGAAATATTTTCCAATAATATGCTAACACGATAACTCCATGTCCATGTGACATAGTGTTATTCTGTGTATCTGGTTCAAAATTATTTCTCTCCTATATTTCTGAGCGGTGGAATAACCAAGGACATTTTTGTGCATTTTGTTTCCTCAATTATGATACCTTTCTATGCAGATGAGGGCAGTTTGCACACACTATGGGAAAAATGGAAAGTGACAAGGTAACCATACTTCATGGTGGCTGTGCTGAAGATTTGCCCAGGTAACAGTGTCCTTATGTGCTATCTTCTAAGTGGATGACAGTGCAGACATGGAAGAGAAATATGCAGATGGGAAAACATGAATCTAGAAAAGTGGGAAAAATACTGAGGAGCAGGAGACTTGGAAAAGTAAGACAATTCTAGAGTGGGCTGAGATAGAAGACATGTTGCAACCACTGGGGATAGGAAAACACGTGAACAGGAACATGTATATAAGCTGACAGCACGCAAGAGCTCACGGAAAGCAAATGCTAACAGCAATAGAGAAATACCATTGAGGCAGAGGTAGAGATAAAAAGGAATAAGGAGGGGCCAGCCGTGGTGGCTCACACCTGTAATCCCAGCACTTTGGGAGGCCAAGATGGGTGGATCACGAGGTCAGGAGTTCAAGACCAGCCTGGCCAAGATGGTGAAACCCTGTCTCTACTAAAAATACAAAAAGTTAGCAGGGCGTGGTGGTGGGTGCCTGTAATCCCAGCCACTCGGCAGGCTGAGGCAGAGAATTGCTTGAACCCAGGAGGCAGAGGTTGCAGTGAGCCGAGATCACACCACTGCACTACAGCCTGGGCAACAGAGCGAGACTCCGTCTCAAAAAAAAAAAAAAAAAAAAAAAAAGGAATAAGGAGAGAGGCAAAGTTGAGGACAGGAGCACTGGGGAAATGACAGAAATAACAAATCAGAGAAAAGTGAGTAAGTGCAACATCTCTTTGAGTCTTGTTATTCCCAAACATCCCTATTCACCCAAAGATTAACATTTCCTACAAGATACCATGTTATGAATATCCTTAACTCATGGATATCCCTCAAGAAGAAATATTTATTTTTCTTATTGTACAGTTACATACATTTGGGAATTGGAATGCATTTTTAATTGGCTTCTGATCCAAGTTTTAATAATTTTGCAGGAAAGAAGCCAGGACTCTTACAACATATGAATACTCATCTATTATGTATAATATCATTTAAGTGGATTTTGCCCCAAATCTTTGTGGATGTGCATAATCAAAGAAAAAGATAATGTTAATACTTCTCAGTAAATTAATTGACGGTTTCTCCTTTAAGATTAGTCAACAATCTGAGTACTATGAGCAACATTTCTATAGATTCTGTTCTCCTTTAGAAAACAAAATTCACATCTTCTGTTGTCAGAGAAATTAAATCTTTGAGAGTTCTTATTGTTTAGAAAAATAAAAATATCCTCACGAAAGTCAACATTCTTTAATATTATTGAGAAAAGAGTATACATTCACATTTTATTAAAACTACGATCCACTGCTGTGTCATGAAGTTAACATATACCTAGTAAAGTTTGTAAAAAATAATCAGAAATAAGCTTTAGTGAAAAAATCCACATATTGAATTTTGCTGTTTCTCATATTACCTTAAAGTGTTTTTCCAAATTCGAGCTTAGCCAAATCATAAGGAAACTGAAATAGAAATCCTTTGAGTGATTACTACATACTTTAAATTATGGATATCATGTTGTAAAACATCTGGCTCATTCTTGTGCTGTCATGATTTTCCAAAATAAAACATTTGCTGTTTAGATGTTGTCATTTAAAAAGACCCTTAATGATTAGTCAACTGATTTGCTTTAGTTGATTTCAAAGTATATGCTAATTGACAACATTGATGATGACACAATACTTAAAAATCCCATACAAGTTGTCCACTGAACAATTTGGTCATTTCCTTATTCATTTCCTTATTAATGCTCACAGAAGCATAGTTATCATTTTTTTTAGTTAGTCACAGAATGGGAATTAATTTATTTTAATCCAGTGTTCCGTTTTCCTTATTTTGCTCTATCAGCTTTGTGAGCCCAAAGAAATAAAGTTGACCACAGCAAAAGCAGTGCTGGGGAAGAGGCCAGTTTATAGGATAACTGCAATACATTTTACTTGGAAATATGTTTGAAGATCACCTGAAAGTTTAATTGACACAGGATGAGACAGCACATCTAGGAAAAATGAATGCCATTCAGACAATTGTTCTTCCGATTTTGATCTGACTATCTGTTCGCTTCGTGGTGTAAATCAAATTGTTGAATTAAATTTCAAAAACGTTACAGGTTTACGGGGAATCATTAGTTCCCCCAAGTAACTTTCTAGAGTTGACTCTAGCTCTTTTACTTCCCTGCTGTAATGACAGGAAACGTGGTCTGAATTTATTGCTATCTCCCACCTCTCTTAGAGACCATTGTTCATTTCACTCATCCATTTTCCTTCCTGAATAAATGTTGTCAATAGGACAAATTGGTTTTGATAAACTATACTTTATAGTTTGATAAACTATATATGTTTTCTTTTTCACTTTCTTATTGACAACATTTGTCCGATTATATTAGCAGGTTCCAGGACTAAGTTTAATAATTACTGTTAAGAGTTTTTGTAGGGAAAAATGGTATTTCTTGTAGATAAATTAGTAGTTGATAATACATGTAAAAATTTAGTGTTCGTGATAGGCACATTTTTTTAAATTTTTCATTTGAAAATATGAACATCATCCATTTCCCCATCTAATCATGTCTTTCCTGAAGCATATATTTTTAAAGTAGCTCTTAAAACTTGCAACATGTGATGCGGCTATAATTATTTTAATCTGCATGAAAAATAATATGATAAAAATTAACGTGTGTAATTTTGATGTTAGAACTAATAACATTGCACATTTGTTTTGTTAGTGAAATATATGTTCAAATGATATAAGAATAATATTAGGTAAATATGGAAAAGTAGTTCTATGAAGAATACATTTTTTAAAAATCTTAGTTCATCAATGCAGTGAAAGCAAATACAGAATTCTCTAGATTCTCCCATTAAATTATAACAGTATGCAGAATTATTTCAATATATGGTGGAAGAAGGAAAAGCTGACATTAATAGAATACTATGCCTTTTCTCAGAAAAACATTATACTTTCGTAGAATGTAGACTCATATATATGTATATGGAGAATTTTGTTCACTGTGCTTGATATCTATTGCAGTATCTGGCAAAGAGTGAGTGCTTAATTTTTACTGAAGCACTTAATTATAAAATGGCAAATATATGTCAGTATCAGTATTTTCACCATAGATACTTTCATTATATAGTAATCAAAGTAGTGCATATATAACTGCCACTGTCTGATTCTGACTTCTACTTTCAAAGTTAGAATAATAAAGCTCTGCCAGGTAACCCATTTTGAAAAGCAAACTTTGGCAAAACTTTGGAATACAAAAAAGAAGATGGAGAGAAACTTGCCTTTCCAGGAAGAATGGCAAAGATGTGGTGACATGCCCTCTTAGAGCCAGTATGTTAATATGCTAATAAAAGTAGAAAAGACTTACTAGAGCTATTTGAAATATTAAAAAGTAACACATCACTCTATGTGAGAAAATTCTCAAAAAATTACAGAACCTAACATCATATAAATGACGCTGCAATGTAAAAACACACACACACAAAGAAAAAGGAGACTGATAGCAAATACAAGAATTTCTGTGTCAGAATTAACACAAACTGGTGTTTTGAGCTTAGGAAAGTCACAGACTCTCTGTGCCTCAGTATCCTTATCTCAGTTATAAATATTTTGATATTGAAGTTGGTGACTTCATAGGTTAATTCAGACCTATAAAATGTCACGTTCATTTAGAATACGGGCCAGCAAATTGTAAAGATGTCTGTCCACCTGCTACTCATTTGGCAAACAGCGCATATCCCAGGGAGCAGAACCCAGCCCAAGCAAGCTGTCCTACCATTATCAATTAAGGGCTTGAAGTCAAGAATGAGCCCCAAGCCACTGGTTTGCCAAGGAGTCTGCAAAATCTTGCTAGAACTTTGACTTTCAATTCTGGTTCTTGCAACTGCACTATTAAAGAACCTTGGCCTCTTCTTAGAGTAGACCAGGTCCGTCCATCAGGAATAGTTGCTAAGAGTTATGGGTACTCTACATGAGAAGTGTATGGCGGTTTCTTCACACACACCAAGTGCTTGGCTGGGCTTCTGGAATTGCCTACCTGTCAGGATGTTTTACTGTGACCAGCAGCAACCTAGCAACTAGGCTAAAAGTAATCATTAGCGTGGTGTGGTTTATAGGTTTTGTGTGGGAAAAAAAAATCCTCAAAATTATGAGTTAGTTCCATTCTATTAAAATGTTGATGAAGACAGAGTGTCAAGGAGGGTTAATGGCATTTGTTTCAGGGAAAAGGAAAACGTATTAGCAGATCCCAGCAATTTTAATAGACTCTATTGTCTACTGCCTCTATTGTTGATTGCTATCTGCTAAAATAGAGACTTTATTAAGTATAGCTTCTTTTACTGAAGATATCCCTGATTACTTCTGTGGAAGTAAATAGTTTCTCCTCCATCCTCCTTGTGGGAAGTCTCAGGACAAAAAAAGATTCAATATGATTCAAATAGGCTCTGCCAGAGAATCAATCTCTATCCTCTCTCTGTCTCTAGCTAGCTAGCTAATTAATCAATATTCCCAGAAAAAAGTCCTTAAACTTCTAACAGAATATGAGGTAAGAATAACAGCCTTGGAGGACTCACAGAAAAAAATGTCTGAAAGAGTCCAAATTCACATAACACAAATTCTCTTGGTTAGTATGGCAAATGTATAGGCTCATGCCTACGTGAAGAATTGAGCTAATGGCACTAGAGAATACTATTCAGGTAACTCACAGTGAGATGATTTCCATTCAGTGGCCTGGCCTATATGCTATGCTATCTATCTTACAAACACTTACTGAGTGCATGTGCTACACATCGTATTGGACCAGATACTACAGTGTTGTACAAGATTCTTGAGAAATTGTTTTCATGGTCAAACTTTTAGAAGGGATGCATACTATATAGATTATCCTTTCCCCCATACTTTCATAAATACACATACTTTGTTGATTCATCAAGCATGCACTGTAATAAAGGGTCTGATTACTCCTACAGGAAAGAAGTCTGTTTGCTTTGATTTAATTTGATATTACCTAATCATTTTTTTCATCCATAGAACTCTTTCTTGAGTTATTACTTATTAAGATACAATGGAACTAGTTCTGCCAAAACCCCATTTGGGAAAAGAAAACTCCCACTCTAGATGATGAGTATGTGAAGATCAGGATGCTATACCATACAACCACCAAGGTATCACCAACCTGTTCCTGAATACTTCTACAACTTTACAAGGCAGCCTGTTCCATCTTTGGACAGCTTTGTAACAATATTCCTCTCTCTATGAAGCTGAAATATATGTTCTTAGGACTAGGTTATAGGCTTAAATTTATTCAGCCTAAGATCCCCTTTGGCTTTCCTTTCCCACTGTTCTGTCACATTGTGTGTGTGTGTGTGTGTGTGTGTGTGTAAAGAAAGAAGAGAAACAGAAGGAGATTATTGTTGCTAAAAACTCTATGTTATCTCCATATTTGGAATGTTTTTGGTTGGTGTAGGCAGTGGTTCTCAAACTTTAATATGCATAGAAATAACTTGGAGGCCTGAAAGCTTGTTAAAAGTTCCCCAAGTCCCATCCCCAGAGATTCTGATTTAGTTGGATGGGGTAGGACCTACAAATTTAAATTTCTAGTGAGCTCATAGGTGATACCAATGCGGCTAGTCAGAGGACCATACTTTGGGTAACACTGCGGTAGTGGGTACACTGATGCTCTGCCATGACCTTATGCCCTAGCTGGTTGGAGTATTGACTACTAACAGCTCACAGCTGCCTCCCTCCCTGGAAATTGCCTTCAGCTATAGGTAAAGTTCTTACTCCAGTCTGCCCTCTCCCATGGGGTGACCCAGGACCATTAACTGTATAGTATCGGGTTACAAAGGTCCCCCGCAATGTCCAGAACTCCCCTGAAAATCTGATGAGGCCGCAATGCACTGCAGGCTTCACTGCACTTCTTCGTCTGTGCAATCTTGCCTATCTCACAACCTTACACATGTATCTCATGGGAACACTCCTCAACAAACCTTTTGCACACAACTCTCTATCTTAGTCTATTTCCAGGGAGCCCAGTCTAAGTTAGATGGGTTTTTTGTTTTATGTTTCTTTTGAACCCACACGTAGCACCTTGCATTTACATTACATCTTTCAATATTCAGCCTACCAGTCCAATTTGTTGAAAACTTTTTGGCTCCTGATACTCTTGTCTGCTATATTTGCTATTTCTCCCTGCTTTGTGGCATTGGCAAATTTGATAAGAATGTTAACTATGTCTTCATCCAAGCCACTGATGAAAATATTGAAAAGGACAGAGCTGAGATTAGATTACTGGGAACAGCTGCCAGAAACCTCCTTCCAAATTGATAGGTATCCATTAGACAGTAGTGAAGGAAGCATAGGCCTCAGAGTTGCAGATTTGGGATGGAACAACAGTTCTGTTTAAGCAGAGGTCAATAGCTAGACTGACAGCTAAAGAGAACAATACCATTTTAGCATTTCTATTTTAATAGGAAACTTAAGTATCACTTATATAACACATTTCAATAAAACATATCTCACTATCAAAACATAAAATCATAAATAATCATTATGAATTTATGATTATTATTCATCTAATTTGTCCCAGCATGAAAACTGTATTTGGTCATTTCATGGAGGGTTTTTTCATTTATACATTTTAAAAAAGAGGTTGTGATAAAGTTGAAGTTCAACAGCTAACCCAATTTCACTAGGACATTTAAAATACTGGCAATATAAAAGAAAAAGACAATCCATCAATAATTGTATGAGTGGCCATAGGTTTAAGCAACATAGGTTATTATCTACAAAGGTGATTGAATTTAGTTCACCTGATTTGCTTTAATTGCTCTGTGGCATAAACACACTGACTGGACACAGAGTGATGTAATGAGTATCATAATTAGGAATTTGATAAAGCTAAGTGTGAAACTGACTATTAGAAGATATTTGAACCACACAACCACTGCTTTGAATGGGGAACTGATTTCCTAGTTAATTTAAATAATTTTCATCTCTTTCTATGAATACTGATGACAGACAGAATGACCACAGTATAAAACATTGGCTGGAAGAATGTCACCATGTACTTCAAGAAATTATTTCCCCCATGTTTTTTATTGAAAAGATAACACCTGTCCATTTCCTGCCTAATAAAAATGTGGTAAGAATTTTTTAAATGAAAAAATAAAACTATCTGAAAATGCTTTTAACTGTTAATAAACAGGGAGTAAGTAAAATAAAAATAGGCAAAAATATATTTGCAAAAATATGATAGAAGGAACTGCTAAGAATGTTGAGAATGATTCTTTCTTTATTTGTAAATTTTTGATAGTTTCTACAATAAGAATCACTGGTACTAAAGGAAAGAAGTTATTTCAAAATATAGACGAAACATCCAAACACAGAAAAATGGTAGATAAAATACCAAAATAGAAAATCAAAAAGGCACAATCTGGGCTTAGAAACAAGTTAAGTAGCTCTGTGTTTCAGAAATGCCACAAAAACACACAGTGGTGCACGGGGCTGTAGACATAGGGCTTTTGGGGCCTGGGCTGGGAAGTAGGTAGCAGTAGCCAGGAGTTCAGATTCTGCTGGGCTCAAGAGTCTATAAACACTCTGTATAAGACAAAGGACCTGAGCCAGGCTCTTTGCTGCAATTAGTCAAGGATGATACCAGGTTTCCCTACTGGGTGAAAGCGGGCTGCAGAAAAAAAAAAATCTGTTATTGATCACAACCTAGAACTGATTAAATGACATCCCTTTTTAGGGGGGAATTGCAAAGATTAGATTTCATAAAACTCATTAATACCTATATGTCCAAACATTTTTAATATAAGAAATCATTTGAATTAATGATTTATAGAAACAGATCCCTATTATATACTGAATAAAGCCAAAGGATCCCAAAACTATAAGATTTCTAGAATTGTACAGATAAAAATTAAGTCAAGTGATGATTATATTCATTTATTAAAAAAAACTCAACTTTCTAAAAATAAATCTACCTAAATTCTATTTTTACTGAATGTTTTAAAGAAGTCTTTCTGAGAATGATACAGATAGAAATAAAATGAAAATATAAATATAATTGAAAAGTAACATAATGGGTATTGCAGCTAACATTAGTGATTCAATTAAACCAAATAAGAAAAACTTTCTCCCATTTGCTTTAATATTTGATACTGTAATATTAAATTTATGAACAAAAAAACAGTCTGTTGGTATCCTATAATTTTTTATTAGGAAACGGTGGTAAGTTTTCTATAATACCATTGTTTTTCCTGGGAAAACTGATACATAGGAGCATTTCTAAGCATATATTTTGGTGCGCTGGTTCAGCCCAGTTCAGGACTGTAGGACTGGGTTAGAATGAAAATGGCTACTTGGCTACATTACCAGGTAATTTTCCACACCAGTAAATCACCAATGACATGGTTCCAAATGTCTCCCTTTGTGTGCAATCCCTGCAAGCTAGAAACATTCTAATTACTTGAAAGGAGACGACATAAAATGAAGCAGGCTGTTACCACTATGAGCCTTTTAGATCCATATGGATCATGACACTCCCTGGCCCGGAGCCCCAAGATTTCACATAATAGATGTTACATTATCCTATTGTAGAATGCAGAGAATTTTTTTTTTTTTGAGACAAAGTCTTGCTCTGTCGCCCAGGCTGTAGTGCAGTGGCACAATCTCAGCTCACTTAAACCTCCAAAGAGTTCTTATGCTTCGTAATCATTTGGGAAGATTTGGGTCTCAGCAACATAAAAATGGGATTGTCTTGTAACTATACATATGACTCTCTCCCGAAGAGCCGAAAGACACTTTTTCATACTGCTAAGTGTACCTAAAGGAGTTGATAATGGATTGAATTTTTTAACATACCAAATCCTCTCAGTCCTTAAAATGTACTAGAAGGTATATTTTGCATAAGAGGAATTTAAAATAGGGTATTCAAAATTGAGAGGGTTGAACTGGTGGCTTTGAGGTCATTTGTAGCTTTAAATTTAATTTAATTTTAAGAGACGGAGTCTCACTATGTCACCCAGGCTGGAGTACACTGGCATGATGAAAGCTCACTGCAGCCTTGAACTGAACTCCCAGGTTCAAGAAATCCTCTTGCCTCAGCTTCCCAAGTAGCTGGGACTACAAACTTGGGTTTTTTTTTTTTTTATGTTTTGTAGAAATGGTATCTCACTATGTTGCCCAGGCTGGTCTCAAACCCTTGGCCTCTAGTGATCCTCCCACCCCCACCTCGGCCTCCCAAAGTGCTGGGATTATGGGGACATGTCCCACCAGGAACTTTAATATTTTAAATAAAATGTGCCACATATATATTATGAGCAGCCCCCAATGTAATAAAGGTTGTATTTTAAACAAATATCCTGCTAGCGCTCTATCATATTTTTGTACATAGCTTTGAAGGCAGCAAATCTTTATCCTTTAAATTTTTGGAAATAATCCAAAGCCATTCAGTGCCCAACATCTGATGAATTGTTTCACTCAATTTACAAACAATTATTCAGTACAATTACTCAGCAAATACAAGGTATGGCTATAAAATAATATAATAGTCTGCTGAGGATCATAAAACAGTCCTAAAGTAGTTCCAGAAAAGGAACTCTAAAATTGTATTGCCAAGGGACGGTATTTGTAGATACAGCATTTAAGACTCTTACGAAGTTCAAATGCTTGTCCCTCTCCTAAATAAACAAACAAATGAACAAGCAAAAATGTATAACACTATTTGCTTTTCTTCCCAGGAAAAGTTTTACTTTTTCATTTGTTTTTACTTTCAGAAAAAATTGAGAACGCTTTTGGAAACATGTCATACATGTAAATATCATGCATCAAGTCTCAGGAGGGAAAAAAAAAGCACTTGAATCAAAGGGAAGCAAGAAGATTCATTTTAAGGAAGACAGATCCAAGGCTGGTGTGAATGTCAAATGAGTGTAAAGACTTGATAACTGGCAGAACAGAGAAAAGTTGGTTACAATCTCCCAGAAATCTACAAAGAATGAAGAGCCTTTAGGATGAGGTGACAATAGGGATAAAGAGAGGGAATTGTTTCTAGAGCAATTTTTGAAGTAGAATTCACAGAATTTGGAAGCCTATTTAATACCTGTGTCAGTAGATTGGGAAAGAGAGATCAAGAGAAAGGTAGAAGGTAATTCTTAGACTTCCAGTTTCAGAGACAATTAAGTTAGACAATTACACTACACTGAAAACACAGAAAATTTAACTTTCTTTTAGGGGCAAGATAATGCATTCTACTTGACACATTTTGGAGCCTGTAGCATATGCAGGTGGTAATGTACGTTAGGTGGCAGAAAGTACAGTTCTGGAGATCAGGAGAAGAGTGTAAGATGGAAGTTGACACTGGGGAGTCTTAATGTTAACTGAAGCCAACAGACAAAGCTACTCAAAATGTGCAGAGAGAAAGAGGAGAGACAATTAAGAATGGAACATCAGGCCGGGCACGGTGGCTCATGCTTGTAATCCCAGCACTTTGGGAGGCCGAGGTGGGTGGATCAGGAGGTCAGGAGATCGAGACCACGGTGAAACCCCGTCTCTACTAAAGATACAAAAAATTAGCCAGGCGTGGTGGCGGGTGCCTGTAGTCCCAGCTACTCGGAGAGGCTGAGGCAGGAGAATGGCATGAACCTGGGAGGCGGAGCTTGCAGTGAGCCGAGATTGCGCCACTGCACTCCAGCCTGGGTGACAGAGCGAGACTCCGTCTCAAAAAAAAAAAAAAAAAAGAATGGAACATCAACATTTAAAATTGCATTGAAGAAAGAGAACTTGCACTGATCATTGTTACAACTCCCAACTTTGTATCTTGAGCTACTCCCCATAACTTAAGATTTGTATATCCAGCTATCTACTCCACACATCTCCTCCTAGATGTATAATAGGCATTTCAAATGTAACATATCCACATCTTCCTCCCAAAATATGTTACTCCTGGAGGCTTCCGCATCTCAGTAAATGATGACCCCGTCTTTCCGATGCTCAGGCTAAAATTTCTTGAGTCTTCTTGACTCTTTCTCTCACACCTAAATTTATTCTATTATAAAATCTGTTGTGCTCTGTACTCAAAATATAGTAGAATCCAACCACTCCTCACCACATTCACCTCTCCCATTCTGATCCCAGCCACAGTCATCTCTTGACTGAATTATGACAACAGTTTCCTATGGTCTCATTACTTCTGTTTAGTCTATTATAACAGAGGAGCCAGATAAGACAAAACATGTCACTCCTCCATTCGAAACCCTCCAATAACTCCCATCTCATTCAGATTAAAAGCTAAAGTCCATAGGCCTAAAAGGCCAATATAATCAGATGTCCATTACCCCTCTAAATTTATTGTCAACTACCTTCCTGCTCGCTTGATCCTTTTCTGCCCAGCTGATCTCCCTTTTAAGGTTCCTTCAACATGCCAAGAATATTCCTGCTTTGGGGCATTTTCACTTATTAGGACCCTCCTGGACTACTTTTTTCCCCCCAGTTATACACATGGCCCACATCCTCAGGTCCTTTAGAATTTGCTTAAATGCCACCTTTTCAGTAAGACCTTTTTTGATTACCACATTTTCACGGCAGCACTCCTCTTCCACTTCTCTCTCTCTCTCCACTTGTTTTCCTCTTTATTCTTCCACATTGTGTGTATGGCCATCTGACACATCATGTATTTAATTTTTACTTGTCAATGTCTGTCTTCCAACTTCTGCTTCCAAGAATATAAGCTTTATGAGGGTAGGGCTTTTCATTGCTCTATACCAAGTACCAATTACTGGGCCTACCTAGCACAAACTTCATACAAAAGTATTTGTTGAGTAAGTAAATTAATTTTTATGATGTTGATGGCAGATGATATTTTACTGAGTTCTCACTACACACTAGGCATTGTGCCAAGCACCTCACAATTATTATATGATTAGATAAATAAGAGATTTTCAAGATAGTATTGTTCTGGGAACCAAGGAGGATAAAGTTTTGACTAGCAGAGTTGACCAACAGGATCAATGTTAAAATATAGTCAAGAAGATGGATGAATTAAAATACACTAATTAGCTATTACAAAGTCACTGATGATCTTAGTAAGTCCTTGTTTTCATAAAGTGGTGGTGTTGGGGAAGTGAGACTGGAGTGGGTCAAAGTATAACTAGTAGCTAAAGTACAGGAAACAGTAATGCCAACTACTGCTTAAAAAATGATATAGTAAGCAGAAGCAAGTACAGCTGGATAGAAAAAAATGATATACTGAAAAAGTTATTTTAGGATGAGGGAGACTTGAGTATGTTGGCCTGCTAAAGGGGAGGGGCAAAAAGAAAGAAGAAATTGAATATCCCAGAAAAAGAAAGTAGAATAATTACTAAAACAACATGTTAGAGAATGTAAAAGAGATCTAGTGTTTAACTAGAGTAGCTCCTTGCTACACACAAAATAGGGCTCAATTGTTTTCTCTTTTCTTGTTTCAATGAAGTGAAGAGGAGAAAGGACCTAGGAATAGAGAAGCAAAGAGTGACTTACAAGTGCCTTCAAGGTTGTCAAAGATGGAGAAAACAGGTCAAAATTTTTTCAGATGATCAACTATTAATTTTGATCATTAAAATATAAAAAATTACTAGAAAGAACAGAGAATACTGAGATGTTATATTATGGAAGAAAATGTGTTTGTATGTATATGCATGCATATGCGTATACACGTATATGCATATATGTACACACATACATGCACACACGTGTACATGCTGAATCTTTCTTAGAAGCTAGAGGGATTTTTTAGTATCTGGGAGCTTAGCTAAGGAACTTCTAGGCATGTTTAACCCTCTGATGCAAGGGCCATCTCTGCTTGATGAGTTTGCACCTGGCTAGTTGGCAGTTGTGGAAGCCCTCATACAACTACAAGCAGACAATTCAGAGTTAATGCTTATTTCTTGTTTAAAGAGTGATCCTGGAATAGAAATAAGGAAATGAAATCTCATGACAGTGTCATCATAAAGTCATCAGCCAGATGGCAGTCCTTGAAATCTAATCCTTAGAGGCTTCTCACAATAATTTGTAATATCACATCTAATATTATCTTATTCACAAATTCATATCTATTCACAGAGACTGAAAACAAAGAAATGAACTTGCAGAGGCTCACATTTCTGGCTTTATATGTTAACATGGACTCTATAAGGACTATGATAAGGAAAACAAACTATTTTCCTACATAGGTCACAACAATAATCTATGTTCAGATCTGGGTTTCTAAACTGTACAATTTAGTTGAGAAGCAGCCTTCTCTTTTTTCCATAAATAGATTAGTTCCTTTTAAGCATAAATGGCTATTTAAAATGATCATATCAAAAGCCACTGTAGAATTTGAAGACTCATCTGATGTATTAATAAACTTAAACAGCAAAATATAAACATTAGTTTACTTTTTTATTATGTCTTGAAACTACAACATGGCAGTATCTGATATCAAAGCAAATTTCTTTCAAGTACATTTTATATCTTATTTAACATTCAACAGTTTAAAACTAAAGATTTTATTACTAATTTAAATACTCTTCCAAGTGTATGAAAATTTTGCCTAGGTTTCTCCATATGACTGAAAGTCTCAGTGCAGGCAATGCATTAGTGTTCCATAGTAAAATGGTGTCTAACCAGAACTCTGAGAAATGATGTAATCAGAACGCTGTCCACAGAATCCATCCTACCTAAAAAGCTATAGTTACAGAACTTTTTCAAAGATATGAGATACTTTTTCTCCATAATCCAAATATTGATATTATTAATCTTTCCTTTTTAAGATGAGTTTCATATAACAACAAAAGTGAAAATGCCATCCTGTCATAGTTGTAGTTTTTGAGACCAACACAAATACCATGGAATACTATGTAGCCATAAAAAAGAATGAGATCATGTCCTTTGCAGGGACATGGATGGAGCTGGAGGCCGTTGTCCTTCTCAAACTAATACAGGAACAAAAAACAAAAAAACAAATGTTCTCACTTATAAGTGGGAGCTAAATGATGAAAACACATGGACACATAGAGGGGAACAACACATGCTAGGGACTATTGGAGTGTGGAGGGTGGGAGGAGTGAGAGGATCAGGAAAATCAACTAATGGGTACCAGGATTAATACCTAGGTGATGAAATAATCTGTACAACAAATCCCCATGACATAAGTTTACCTATGTAACAAACCTGCACATGTACCCCTGAACTTAAAAGTTAAAAAAAAAAATAAAAATAAAAATAAAAAAGAAAATGTATAAATAGAAAAAATCAGGCAGAAACAAGTAAATGCATTACAACAAGCCACTGTGTAGAGACAACGCTTTTTATTTATAAATAGAGGCAATAAGTTTTTTGAAGTAGTATAGTAAATAATTATTATAAATGTACCCTAAACTGCTTAACCCATTTATGCCTAAGGTTGCAATTTTTTGAATTTTTGCAATCAGACCCTGGTGATGACCTTGAACAGTAGAATATAAATAATTCCCACATGATTAGTGTTCCAATAATGGAACGCAAGGATAAATAGCTAAAGTGAACACAGACAAACATGATGTAGAGCAGAACTATCAATAAAACTTTCTGTGACTGGTGGTTACCTGATGCTGGGAAGGGTAGGGGGTGAGGGGATGAACTTGATTTGATTTTGCAGGCTCAGAGATGGAAGGGAATTTGCCTCAGGATGAATTGTGCCTTGAGTCTCACCCGTATCTAATTTATATTAGATTGCACTTTTGAGTTTATGCTGAAATAAGATTTTTGGGGCTTTGGGGATGAAAGGAATGTATTTCGTCTTTGGGAAGAACATGAATTTTGGGGAAAAAGGGGCAGAATGCTATGGTTTAAATGTTTGTCCCTTCCCAAACTTACGGTAAAATTTAACTGCCATTGCAACAGTAGTAAGTGTGACCTTTAAGAGGTGATTAGGACATGAAGGCTCTGCCCTCATGAATGGATTAGCATCATTATTGTGGGAGTGAGTTTCATATAAGGACAAGTTTGGCCCCATTTTTTCTCTCTTTTGCTCTTCCGCCTTCCATCATGACACAACAAGAAGGCCCTTACCAGATTCCAGCCCCTTGATCTTGGACTTCCCAGCCTCCAGAACTATGAGCCAACAAATCCCTGTTCATTATAAATTACCCAGTCTGTGGTATTTTGTTACGGAAGCACAAAGAGGACTAAGACAAGGACGATAGAAGTAGGTTGCATTTGGAAAAAGAGATTGGAAGAAGGCAAAGATGAGTTTAGCTTTGGACCTCTTCAATGTGAAGTTCCTATGGGACATTAACATCAAAAGAAAGCAGTAAGATCTACATGTCTAAAACTCGAAAGATAATTCTCAGCTGGAATTATAGATGGGTAGTCATCAACAGACTGAAACTACACAAGTGGATGAATTCTTGCAAAGAGTACATGTGAAGTGAGAAAAGAACAGGGAAGAACTTTATAGACATGAGTCAGAAGCAGCTTGGTGAATTGCAGATTCTGTACAGGCGAAAAACGTGAGTTGGTTTCTAAAATTCTAATTTACTTTACCCATAGGGGAAGTAACTATATGCATTCCTTAGCTGATAGCTTTTTGGAACCAAGCCAAAAAATATAAACTGGAAGTCATTTCCATGAAGAATCCAAAGACCTTAATAAAACAATTTTTAAAAAACTGAGAGTTTCTTGGGCCATCAAGGAGCATGAGAATGAAGAGAGGGGTCTGTCAGAAAGAGTAGTATAGATAGAATAGATCAGTGTCCTGAAGCTCTACTTTCATGCCATGAGCAAGCTTTTTTCTTGGCTCCTTAGTTTATATTCCCTAAACTCATCAAATTAATCTCTGACTTTAATTTGCTTTCCCAAAAAGACTTCTCTTTGAGAAGCAGCTATTTCCCACTAAGATCTAATGGTTGACTCTCTGATACCAATTGATTCCATGTGAATAATTCTTCCTGAACCTAATCTGTCCCTGTTTAATTGAACACATACAAGATCTGTATTTTGAGAAGACAGTCCCAGCCTTGTCATTGAGAAAAAGTAGTTACTATGAGAATTTTTCCAAATATCAGTTCCATATTCAAGTTTGCCCTTTCTCCACCAGGGTCTTTTTCATAGGGCTCCAATTAAAACTTCCCAACTTTAGGTTGAATCTTCTTTTCCATGGTCTTTTCCATCTATACACCTACTGTCTGGAATTCAGGATTAGAGTTGCTCTATTCCCCAGGGTCACTAGCTTAAATTCAGTTTCACAGGAGTTTTTCCTCTCTAATGTCTAGCTCAGTTTCAAAATTTAGTTGGTCTCTTAATTTCCATATATCATTACCTCATTTCTCCTAAGACTTCCTCCTCTTAGTTCAAAATCTGTTTTGGCCCCAGTGGTGACTTTTACTTCTTGTTAAAAATCACCGAGCTTATTTTTTCAGTAATTAATGTCATATTTTGGAACTCAATTATTTTTCACCGTGGTCTTCCTCATATTGTACAGGTACTATTTTTTCAGCTTGCACAAGGTAATTGTACATTCTGCAAAGGGAGTTATCATTCAAAAAACATTTGCTAGCTCCCTATTATCAAATATCACATGGTTCAGGACCTGGGGATGTATCAAATAATAAAGACAAAATCTCTGCCCTCATGGCATTTAGATTAATTTAAAGGACAAATATTTAACAATTAGTTACATAATTTATATTTTTATTTATGATTGCAATAAATGCTAGTGAAAAAAGCACTAAAGATCAAGAGAGGTATAATAAGGATACAAGGCTTAGTTTGAGGAGAGATACTGTCTATAAGCGCTGTTAATTTCCATTGATATATAATGGGAAATGAAGCGATGAGTCATATTGCCATCCACAAATTTTCCCATTGGGTGTGTGGAGTGAGATACGAGGATGATACCATGGACAGCTATAACTCCATCATGAATCCCAAAGTGACTTATTTATCAGATAACAGGTAAGGCAGTGTGTGCCATGATGAGATAGAAAGATATTTCTTGGGATAGAGTTATCAAAGTAGACTGAGACACGGCTCTTCTAGCTATAAATCAGTATTTTGCTTTTTGTTTAATCTCTTGGTTATGTCACTACTTTTGTGACAGTGGACAAATGAGATCTTATGTTCCTCATTTTAAAAATAGAAGTCTGAGCCAAGTCCGTGAGTTTAGTTGGTATTTATCGTCTTGAACCCTCCCAAGATCCAGTTTAGCTGGATTGGAAAAACAAATCTTCATGGTCCATCCAGTTTCACCACCCCATTATTACAGCCAACAGTAGTTTTAGAAATAATGTAATTCATACCTTTTATGAATGCTTCCCCAGGAGGCATTGATATTCTCTGTTATCATGTGGACTTTTCTGGTATCATCTGCAGAATAATCCCGGAGAAGTTTCAGGGCCAAGTCATTTGCCACATCTACATTTATCTGCCACTGGCGGAGGTCTTTGGCCAACTGCTATAGATTTTTATGAGAAAGAGAATGAATGTCAATTTTTTTAATGAAATCTCTAGTTGGAGTGTCTTAAAATACTTCATAAACAGCTTCTGAATCCTCAGGTCAGAATACATGTATTAGATTGCTTTTAACCTACCGTATGATTTAGTCAATCATGACAGTATAAGGTAACCCACCTTTCAGGACAAACTTTTCAAATGCAGCATCTTGAGCAATAACCAGTATCAAGTATTTCAACTTAGTAGCAATTAATTGGCAATAAAGTGGGCTTAATTGTTTTTATCACAAGAGAAAAAAACTACAAAAATAAGCTCATATATAATTGTTGAATATGTGACATATAACATTTGAACCAAAAAAAAACTCATACATTTCTTTCCCTCTTCATTAACTTGTTGAATTGTTTATGTAATTAGTGCCATCTACTGGCGTTCAACTAAACCTGCATACAGAAAATATTGAACAACAAAAGAATAGTACTGTTATTCTAGCTATGAACTTTTTTGAAGGATCAAAATACTTTTAGAATATCCTACTTTAAAATTAGAATAAAAGTCAAAATATAAGAATCTTACTAAACCAAATCACCTACATTTTCTTCGTTGTTTGTCTTTGGCAATTCAGTGTTTTCAAACTTGCTATCTCATCACTTGAAACATATTTCAGAGAAAGAAGTCGATTAATGGTAGGTTTTATCTCGAAGCATATCAACCTGAACTTTCTATTAAACATTTCTGCAAGTGCAGAGAGGAGGCTTCTAAGCATTAAGATAATACTAATTGTTAAGATAGTTATATCAAATTCAACAGGATGGGTTAAGTCATTGATAAATGGACAGAGGAATAGGAACAGGTAGTTCAAACAAGAGAAAGAGTAGGATGATTTTATTTAAAAAGAAAAAAAGTTAACTTTCAAGTAATAAAAAATAGAGTATTAAATTGAAAAGGTACAATTGGACACCAATTAAATTAACAAAAAATAAAATCCAAAGCTGAAAAGACCAGTAAAACTAGCACATTCATGTATTACTGCTGGGGACAGTATCTATTAGGACAATTTGGCAATAGATACCAAGTGACATACAAACGCTTATTCCCATTGACTCAGTAATCTCCCTTTTGGTACTTTATCCTAATAAAATCTTCAAAAGAAGATCAATATACTGTATGACTTAAAATCTTCATTAACCAAAGCAGTAAAAAAATGGGAAACAGGCCGGGTTGTGGTGGCTCATGCCTGTAATCCCAGCACTTAGGGAGGCCAAGGCGGGCGGATCACGAGGTCAGGAGTTCAAGACCAGTCTGGCCAAGATGGTGAAACACCGTCTCTACTAAAAATATAAAAATTAGCCAGGCGCGCGGGCAGGCTCCTGTAATCCCAGCTACTCAGGAGGCTGAGGCAGAGAATTGCTTGAACCTGGGAGGCGGAAGTTGCAGTGAGCCAAGATCGCGCCACTGCACTCCAGCCTGGGCGACAGAGCGAAACTCCATCCCAAAAAAAAAAGAAGAGAAACAATGTCAACGTTTAATGCAGGGACATTAAAAGAACATAATACATCATTCCGATGGTCCAATATGTAGCAAATGTGCACAGTAATCACTGTAAAAAGAACACAATTTTCTTGTGTAAAAAACAGAACACAATTTTTTTTTTTGAGACGGAGTCTCACTCTGTCGCCCAGGCTGGAGTGCAGTGGCGCAATCTCAGCTCACTGCAAGCTCCGCCTCCCGGGTTCACGCCATTCTCCTGCCTCAACCTCCTGAGTAGCTGGGACTACAGGCGCCCGCCACCGCGCCCGGCTAATTTTTTTTTTGTATTTTTAGTAGAGATGGGGTTTCACCGTGGTCTCGATCTCCTGACCTCATGATCCGCCCGCCTCGGCCTCCCAAAGTGCTGGGATCACAGGCTTGAGCCACCGCGCCTGGCCCAGAACACAATTTTTAACTACACTGTGTTCATCTCTAAGAATACATAATCATGAGCTGAACATGAAATGGAAGAGATTGAAAATAATGCTTCTGAGGACAAAAATCATTTTTGTTTTAATATTTGTTCTTTCGCGTTACTACGATATTTACAGAACAAAAATCAAACAGTATTCCTAGCATAATTGCAGTGTGTTTGGTAAACTCCTATTGAATATATACAATCTATATATAATATAATTTCTCAGTTAACTAAAACATCCTAGAATCAAACTAAATAATAGTATTTACTGCATATAGCAAATAGATCCAGATTACCAAACTATTACCAAGAACCTAATGCCAATATCACTGACTTTTGCTATGAAAGCAGAGGACAGTGTCTAAAGGCGCAGAGCATAGTTGCTGCTATTACAAAACAATTAACATTTATCCTCGTGGAATGCCTGCCTTTTCTTCCATACTCCTTTTATCAAGCATTACAGTTTCTATTTTCCACTTTTCAGATCCTCACACTATTTGAAAGCCCTTCTGAGGGAACTTCTGCCAAAGGCTTGCCTTTTCTAGAAACTTCCTAGGGTACAAAATTACCACTTCTTTCCTTCTCCTCCTCACTTAAGCCAAACCTAAAGTGATAAAAGTAATGTATTCCAAGATATGAAAGAACATGTAATTGGCTCTTGGTATCCAGAGGGTGCTATCTGCATTTTAAAAGAAGAGCTTATTATCTCTCATCTATTAAATCTCTAATTAATAGCATAAACATCCACAAAACTGAGACCAATAACTTGGTTACCTTTTTTCAAGTGAATTCCTTTTATAAAAGACTGAATTGTTAACAAACTACTTATGATGGACCAATATCAGAGCATATATGTAAAAGCTCAGGAATACAAAATAAAAACAAAAATTTTAGTAAATATATAATTAAAATCATTTATTTTACTCAAGCAAGTTAAATAATCTTGGAATCCACCCATCAGTCATAGGTTCCTATTTGAAAAGTCTAGATATAGGAGGTTATACTATTTGGATGGTTTCATGGGTATATGCACATGTTCTAGCCCGTATAATTTTATGTAGTTTTTATATATCAATTACACTTCAATAAAGCTGTTAAAATTAAAAAACATAAAATGCAGAAGGTGCCAATGAATCCAAAAACATAATCAATAGACCATAACAACGTCTAAAATTATAAATTATAACATATCCGAGAATTTTCCAAAATCTCTGAAATAGTAAGCTAGAGTTAAATGAGAGATTTCCTACTAAACAAGGTAGTAAAGAGTGAGGCTTGATGTTAAACCAGAACTTTTTGATGTACTTTAACGCTTGAAAGGTAGAAATATGCGTGCCATATATTTTTCTGCAAAACTGTATTCACAGCAAAAGTTAGGACTGTTATACCTAAGGAAATCTTGACTGAGTGCTAACCCTCACTGAAAACTGCCCAGGTTTTGTGAGGATGTAGGACTAAAAAGGAAAACCCCCACTGACCTTGACTGACATTGAGGGGGCTCAGGCCCTTATATAAACACAAAGGTTCTCAAAGGTAGCCTTTTTTTTTCCCTCCCTTCTTAAAGACATTCCCCACAACAGGATGTTTTCCCTTTCTCCTACAGTAATATTCTGCCCACCCACCTTGGGCTTTACCCAAGCGTCATTCACACTAGGAACCATGACCTTGACCAGCTTTGCCTACTGCTGTGAAATTTACTACTGGGATAACTCCAGACCTCAGAAGGAGTGTAAATTCAAAAATACAATAGACTTCACACACACCCTTTTCTCTTTCTGAATTCCATTTACAATGGTGTACACCACAGGGAATTGCTTGTGTGGTGATCATGGTGTGTGAAGAAATTTAAAATACTGTGAGCACTAGCTTATAAAAAAAGATTGCCTTTATATATATATGTGTGTGTGTGTTTTCTATGAAGAATATAAAATGCTAAATCCCCAAAAGATTGTTTCCCCAACCAGGAAAGAAATTTTTCATATTCATACCCATTATGCTGCTACTGCACTATGTGCTTGATATATATTCACAGTATTTTAGGCAGAAAAAGTGATTGTGGACTATGAGACAACCTGAATTAATTTCAAGAATTTTGAGTATTTTTTTCTACTTTAATTGTTTGTCTTCTCTCATTTTTTTTTATTTGCAAGAACTTATTTTAGTGATATTGACCCTACATGGTAGAAAAGAGAGGAGGAAGAGAAACAGTAGCTAAAAGCCTGAGCAATACAATGAGCCTGCTGGGTTTGAACCCTGGCGTGATCACTTAGTGGCAAATGGGAAAGTTAATTATCTTTTCGGTGCCTCAGTTTCCTCCTTTGCTAAATGGGAACATTAACAGTATTTATGTGGAAATACGATTGGGTGGGTTAACTTAGAGAATTCAGGGAGAACATTTACAAAGGTGCCTGGCATGCCCAAAGGATTAAATAAATATTAATCATTAGCATCATCATTGTCATATTCATCATCATCATTATCATCATCATTATTACTACTGCTAGTACATCTACTACTAATTTTAATGAGTCAAACTGTATTCCCCACAGTGTGAGCCCCTTCTAAATGCAAAGCAAGTAGCTGGCTGTTTTATAGACATTGTCTAGAAACGCTGCAACTCTAAAATTCTCCCTTTAACTTGGAAGATAAAAGCAAGTGCACAGCTCTATCATTAAAATTTTAAGGTTGAATATTGGTTAAATTTCCTTTTAAAATGTGTTTTGTGATATTCACCTACAAGTAAAATAAATGTTTGTCCCGGGTGAACTATTATTTAAATTTTTAATGACTGTGTCTCAAAGGAACTTCAAGAAAGGCAGTGCAGAGTAATGAAAGGACATCTTCCCAGGAAGTTTTGCTCATCCATTGTTTTGCAGTTTGATCTTAAGGAAGTCATTAACCTTGTAAGTCCCAGTTTTGTCATCTGTAAACTAGGATGGGGTTACTTGCTCTGACCATGCCTCTGGCTTGTCCCGAAGTGTCAAAATCAAGCAATTGCTTGGAAAATTGTAAAACAGGATCCTAATATGTTTATGAACAAAAAGTTCTACATGTTGGATTTGTTATTTTTCCTTGGATACTGTATTTACATTCATGAACCAAGGGATTCATGGAAAAATTTAGCTCTGTTAGCTAACCACTAAGAAACCGTTTGCTCTTAGATCCATTCTCTACCCATTTCCTACTTCACTCAGTATTGAGATGTACTAACTCCCATAGGAGGTCAGAATTTCCTGGGATTTCTTGCTAGCTGGCTTCTAACTAGGTTAAGTCATGAGACGCACTAGTGGGAGATAGAAGAGCACGAGAAAGGGTGAAACAAGAGAGTTATCCCCCTTCTCTCTCTGTCTTGGCAGTATCTCCTTTGTCTCCATTTCCCACTGAACAGCTGCCCCCTCTGTAATTCCATTACCTGCTGTGCAGACCTTACAGTGGTTGAATTAGCACCCGATGGTTCTGGTTTCTGGGCTTTGGTAAAAATTGTTGGTTCCCCCAACCCTTGAGGTGGTAATAGTTTCCTGAAGTTGCTAAACTCCGGGTTGCCTCACTGTCCTCTGCTGGGTTTGTCAGCTCCTTCATTCCTGTGGAGCAGCCAGTCCTCTGTATTGAATTTCCTCTGTTTGAAATATCGAATGTGGTTTACAGACTAATTCCTGACAACACAAACTGAAAGAAATCTCACAGTAAATGATCCTACCTACAATTCCACAGGGGGTAATTTAATATATCAAACATACATTTCATGAAATATCAGACTTTACATCTTGCATCCTTCTCTCTAGTCTCAGAGGAAGAGGCGACTTTTCTGCTATTGGAAGTTGATTTCACCATCTGGGCACCCATCTATTCTGGGATCCTCCTCCACATACTCCCTCTCTCTTTGTGTGTTCCAACTTCTTGCCTCTCTGCGGGGACCTTCTCTAGAGACTTCAAACATGAGTGTCTCTCTCATCTTTAAACAACAACAACAATAATCTGCACTCTATCATTTTCTTTCCTTTCACAGTCACTCTTTAGAAGGCAGATATTCACTCATTATCTCAACTTGATTACATTCCTGCCACTCTCCAATTCATGAAAATCAGGCTTCTGCCATCATCATTCCACTAAAACTATTCTGACAGAAGTCACTATGGCAAATTGAATTATTGGCCCCAATTCTTTACCTCTCCCTGTATCCATGCCCTTTGCTAAGTAACTTTGAAATTCTTCCTACGAAAGACAGCATGCCCTTGACATTGAGCTTGGTCATGTGACTTGCTTTGCCTAATCCCAGTGGGATATTAATAGAAGTAACACAAGCAGAGGCTTGCAATGTATTTATGCAGTGTGGCTATCCCTTTTGCACTTCTCCATCACCTTAAGACAAACATGATCTGGACTAGCCTACTCATATCAGGAGGAGAATGAGTGACATATGGAGCAGAGCGACCCCAATCAACCTGCGGCGTGAAGAAGTGCCACCCCACCCAAGCTGTAAACTCATGAAAGGCAATATGGGCTTATTGCTATATGCCACTCACATTTGTGAAAATAGTTAACTGATTCAGTTACCAAAAGCCAATGCCTATGGAAAGATATAAGTTCTTATTTACTTGATTTATTTGCAGCAGCTGGTGCTGCTGACTATTTCAAAGTTCTCTGCTTTCTTGGCTTCCACTCTTTGGGTCGCCTCTGTATTCTCTTAGTGTTCAAGCATTTTTTTTTTTTTTTTTTTGCCTGTCCTTTAAATATTGATGTTCTCCAAAATTCTGTCTCTGGATCAATCTGATGATATGTTGGTCCTCAACTGGAGGAGGAGGCAGGGAACATACTCCCTGGGTAGCTGTATCATAAGTTTTTTTTTTTTTTTTTTACTTACATCCAAATCTTCTACTTCCATTGACACTACCTTAATTTACGTCCCTATCATCTCTTGCTCAGGTACTAAAATAATCTTTTTTATTGGCTCCCTCCCTCCACTCTCAAACCACCCTTCCATCTACATACAACTGCTTAAATGATCTTTTTGTAATGCAAATAGAACCTCATTTCTCCTCTGTGTAAAACCTTTCAATGGTTTGCTATTACCTCCAAGACAAACTCCTAACCTCTCTCTTTGGATTACAAGGCCCTCGAATTTATGACCCCTACCTACATATTCACTTTCATCTTCTGATATCTTCTTCCTTTTTGAGCAATTCCATAATCGTCCACATGAGAATATAAATGCTCTGAAAGGTTAAGTGACTTGCTCAATGTGACATAGCTAGTCAGTGAAAGAGTCATCATAAAAATGCAGGTTTCTGGACTCTCAATTCAGGTTTCATTTCAATTCAGTTAAAGAAGTTATGCATCCATATAAAGAAATTTAAGGAAAAGGATTAGGTTTATTTTAACTGAGCTTTGAAGAATATAAAACCATCTTGATGATTATAGCATGATTGGAAAATTATTATGTATAATAAAGTAAGGCATTTCTGAAAAAAAGACGGCAGAAAAATACATATTTTGTTTATTTTTGAAAATCACTAAACAATTTGGTCCCAAGAATGAATTAATGTTCTATAAATCCTTATTGGGAAAAGAGAAGCACAATTTCTTCCTTCCTTGTATGAATTAAAACAACCTATAAAACCTCTTTATGGATTTATAATAGAAATGTTAAAATAGCTGTAAGAAAGCCATTTCAAAAGTAAAACCTCTCACCATTAACTTCAAGATTCATCTATTAAACCTCTGACACTACCAAACAACTCTGTTTCAGAAGGTAACACTCTATACAGGGCATGCTATTTAAGAAAATGGCCCTCATTTTCCAGCTTACTGAAAATGATTAATCTTTACAATAGCTTTGAAGACTACATGCCAACGTCGTTACTTTTTTGTCCTTTCAACAATGACTACAAGCTGAGAGCAGACTAGTAAATGTGTTATCGGCCAACCCATTAGAGTTCCATTATTTTCTGTCTTACATGGCTTCATGTAATGAATTTTTATAATTAAACTAATGGCATACAATATATTTTTCCCCTCTTTACTTTCAGGCCCCATTTCTCTTCCAGCTTCTTTGGAATAAGTTTTATACAAAAAGAAGGGAGGAGAGGTCTCCAAGTGCTTCGTTACCTTAATTTCATTATGACATTTTTGAAAGCATTCTCTTTATCTGGGCTCTCTCTTTAATTTGCTGACTTTATTAAAAGGCTTAAGCAATGTTGTAATTAACAAATCACCCAGCTACCCCAGGCATCTGAGAAAAGTCGGTTGAGAGGATGTGGAAGTAGATGGGTGGGAATGATTCCAGAAACAATGCCAGAGGACAGAACCCCAGAAAATGGCATTTTTTCAGCTCCTTTTCAGACCCCATGAGCATATTGTGGTAGACTGCATTATTGTTCTCAAATATTCAGTGCCTTTTCATGTCAGAAGATTATACATCGGCATCCCCATTGAACTCAGGAATGGCCATGTGACTGGTTTTGTCTACTTGTCATTTCCAGGCAGAAGGTTCAAGAACCACGTTCCTTGCCTCTATGATCATGAAAGGATGTACCAAGATGGAGATACCATCAGCCATGGTCTCCGCATGACTAAGCTAAGTAGAACGCTCTCATCAGTCTACAACGAACATGTAACATGAGTAAAATATAGACTATTAAGCCTCTAGATTTGACGTTGCTTATTACTGTAGCTTAGCCTATGCTGACTGACATACCTATTCAGATATGACCTTGTTTCACATAGAATAGGGCAATTCTAACACCTCCAGACAGTCCTGGACCAGGACCAGGGCTAGAATAAACTAGTATAATGACACATAAAGAACAGGTTCTCTTATTAATAAATAGGAAGCCATATAAATGTTGAGGAAATGTTTAGAACAACAATATCCCTGTTTTTCTGAGCTACAGGTAACATCTCAGAATATATTCTATAGGACAAAACCTGCCTACCTTGACCATAAAAGAAAATAGCTCCCTATCCACTGTGTGATGGAGGCTCCCATCTAGGTAGCAGTTATGTTCCACAGACATGGCTATTTTTTCATTTCTATAGCTGGCAAGCAGTTTCATGAAAGAGAAAAATGGAGACTATGTTTCTAAAACTGTGTTCATAAAACTTGAAAAAATAAGAAAAGATCGGTAGTCAATGACATGCAGATACACTTTTTAACATACCATAAAATTCTCCCACTTAAAGTGCATAATTTTCTGGTTTTTAATATATTCAGGGTTGTGCAACCATCATTAGGATCTAATTTGAGAACATTTTATTTGCCCCCAATGAAACCCATACCAATTAACAGTCCCTTTCTATTGTCTATTCTCCTCCTCCTTCAGTCTTTACTGGATGTTTTATATGAATTATTGATACAATTTGGGGTCTTTTGTGACTGGATTCTATCACTTAGCATATTTTTGAGGTTCACCCATGTTACAGTGCATATCAGTATTTCATTTCTTTTTAATGCTAAATAATATTCCATTTTTGGATGTAGAGGACATTTTAAAATTTATTCATCAGCTGATGGACATTTGGGTTGGTTCTACTTTTTGGCTATTATAAATAATGCTGCTATGAACATCTGTATAAAGGTTTTCTGTGTACATGTATTTTCATTTCTGTTCGGCATACACCTGGGAGTAGAATGGTTTTGTCATATGGTAGCTTCATGTTTAATATTTCCAGGAGACTGGGAAGGGTAGCGGTGGGGGGAAAGGGGGGATGGTTAATGGGTAGTAAAATATATAATACAAAAATATAGTTTGATAGAATGAATAAGATCTAGTATTTGATAGCACAAGAGGATGACTACAGTCAAAACATTTATTGTGCATTTAAAAATAACTGATTATTATTAGATTGTTTGTAACAGAAAAGATAATGGCTTGAGGTGAGGGATAGCTACGTACCCCGATGTGACTGTTACACACTGTATGCCTATATCAAAATATCTCCTGTATCCCATAAATATATATACCTACTGTGTACCCACAAAAATTAAAAATTAAAAAAATATTTCCAGGAACTTCCAAACTTTTTTCAAAGTTGTTTCACCATTTTACATTTCCACCAGTAATGTGAAAATTCTAAGTATTCTTCATCTTGTCAACACTTGTTATTGTCTGTATTTTTTGTATTCGCCATCCTAGTGGGTAAAAGTACTATCTCATTGTGGTTTTCATTTGCATTTTTTAAACAATCAATGATGTTAGCCATCTTTTCATGTGCTTATGGAGATCTGTACATCTACTTTGGAGAAATGCCTATTCAAACTGTTTCTCCACTTGTAATTAAGTCATTTATCCTTTTTGTTGTTGAATTATGAGTTTTTATATATTCTTGATACAAGTATCTTATCAAATATATGATTTACAAATATTTTTACCCATTCTGAGGATTGTCTTTTCCCTTTCTTTACAATATTGCTTGCAGTACAGAAGTTTTAATTTTGTTAAAGTCCAAATTGTGTATTTTTCGGTTACTTTTGCTTTTGGTGCCATAGCTAAGAAAACATTGCATAATCCATTGTATTCCTACATTTTTTTATAAGAGTTTTAAAGTTTTAGTTCCTATTAATATATTTAGCTGTATGATTCATTAAAAATATTTTGTTATTGTAAAGTTTATTTTACAAAAGTTTTTTTTTTTTTTGAGACGTAGTCTCGCTCTTTCACCCAGGCTGGAGTGCAGTGGCGCGATCTCGGATGACTGCAGGCTCTGCCTCCCGGGGTTCATGCCATTCTCCTGCCTCAGCCTCCTGCGTAGCTGGGACTACAGGCGCCCGCCACCTCGCCCGGCTAATTTTTTGTATTTTTTTTAGTAGAGACGGGGTTTCACCGTGTTAGCCAGGATGGTCTCGACCTCCTGACCTCGTGATCCACCCGCCTCGGCCTCCCAAAGTGCTGGGATTACAGGCGTGAGCCACTGCGCCCGGCCTACAAAAGTTTTAAAACATTTTATTTTTAATTTTATTTTGCTTTGACAAATAATTATATACATTTATGGGGTACATGTATGTTTTGATATATGTATACATTGTGGAATGATTATATCAAGCTATTTAACATATCTATCACCTCATATATTTATCATATTTTATAGCAAGAACATTTAGAATCTGTTATTTTAGCAATTTTGAAATATACAATATAATATTATTAACTATGGTCACCAGGTTGTGTCATAAAGTCTCAAAAACTTATTCCTCCTGACTAAAATTTTTACCCCTTTTGATCAACATCTCCCCATTTTCCACCCCCAAATCCACAGCCTCTGGTAACCACCAAGTGGTGAGACCAGGCATCCTTCACATTTTCCTGATCTTAGGGGAAAGCATTCGGTGTTTCACAATAACATTAGCTGTGGAATTTTTGTAGTTGCCTTTTATCAGGTTGAGGAAATCCTCTTCTGTATTAGTTTCCTAGGGCTTCTGCAATTAAGTGTCACAATTTGCGTAGCTGGGTAGACAAAACTCATTGTCTCAGACTTCTGGAGGCTAGATCCAAAATCAAGGTTCCAGCAGGCCATACTCCTGCTAAAGCCTGTAGGGGAGAATTTTTCCTTGCCTCTTCCTTGCTTCTCATGATGGCTGTTAATCATTAGTTTTACTTGTCTTGCAACTGTAGCACTTTAATCTCTACCTGTAACATCACATGGTGTTTTTCCCGTGGTCAGTGCCTTTATGTGGCATTCTTCTCTCTGTGTATGCCTCTTTTCCTCTTCTTATAAAAATACCATCTTAACTTGACTGCATCCTCAAAGACTCTATTTCTACATAAGGTCACATTTGCAGGTACCTGGGCTCAGGCTTTTAGTATGTCTTTTGGGAGCAGGGGACACTATTCAATCCACAATACCTTCTATTCTTTTTTTTTTTTTTTTTAAGAGGGAGTCTCGCTCTTTCAACCAGGCCGGACTGCGGTGGCACTGTCTTGGCTCACTACAAGCTCTGCCTCCAGGGTTCACGCCATTCTCCTGCCTCAGCCTCCCAAGTAGCTGGGACTACAGGTGCCCGCCACTGCGACCGGCTAATTTTTTGTATTTTTAGTAGAGACGGGGTTTCACCATGTTAGCCAGGCTGGTCTCGATCTCCTGACCTCATGATCTGCCTGCCTCGGCCTCCCAAAGTGCTGGGATTACAGGCGTGAGCCACTGCGCCTGGCCAATACCTTCTATTCTTCATTTGCTAAGTGTTCTTTATTTTTCAAGCCTGAAAGGGTTTTGTACTTTGTCACATGAATTTTCTATATTTATTGTGATGATCATATGATTTTTGTCCTTTATTCTATTGATATGCTATAATACATTGATTAAATTTTGGATGTTAAACCAACCTTACATTCCTGGGATAAATCTTAACCTGGTTATGGTAGCAATCATGTTAATACGTTGTTGTATTAGGTTTGATAATTTTTTGAGGCTTTTCAAGTCTATATTCATAAGGCATATTGCTCTGTAGCTTGTTTTCTTGTGATATCTTTGTCTGGTTAGGAAGCGTTCCTTTCTCTTCTATTTTTTTGGAAGAGTTGTTTATATGTTTGGTAGAACTCATCAGGGAAGACTTCTGGGCCAGAGCCTTTCATTGGGGGAAGTTTTTAACACCAATTCAATTTCTTGTTATAGGTCTATCCAGGTTATCTATTTGTTTAGTTGTTCATAATATCCTCTTTTAATTCTTTTTATTTCTGTAATGTTGGTAGTAATGCATCCTCTTTTTCTCTAATATTAGTAATTTGAACATTTCTTTCTTAACCAATCTGCTAAAACTTTGTCAATTTTGTTGACCTTTTCAAATAACTAAATTTCTAGATTTTGGTTTTGTTGATTTTTTCTATTATATTTTCTTCCTCTATCTGATTTTTTTCACACTAATTGTTATTACTTCCTGCTGCTTACTGTAGATTTACTTTTCTCTTCTTTTTCTAGTTTCTTAAGGTAGAAGTTAGGCTATTGATTTCAGATCTTTTTCCTTTTTAAATATAGGTATTTATAGTTATGCATTTCACTCTAAGCACTGCTTCAGCCTCCTCCCATAAATTTTGGTATGTTGTATTTTTATTTCCATTTATCTCAAGATATTTTTGTATTTTTTTATTTCTTCTTTGGCCCATTGGCTATTTAAGAGTGTGTTGTATAATTAATTTTGTCATATTTATGAACTCCCAAATTTACTTCTGTTACTGATTTTTAATTTTACTCCATTATGGTCATAAAATCTGCACTGTATGATTTTAATCCCTTTGAATGTAGTGAGACTTATTTTATGACCTAGCATATGGCCTATCCTAGAGAATATTTCGTGTACAGTTGAAAAGAATGAGTATTCTGCTATGATTGGATGAAATGTTATATAGATACCTGTTAGGTCTTGCAAGTTTACAGTCTTTATAGTCTTTTTCAAGTGTCTATTTCCTTGTTAATTTACCTAGTTCTTTTACCTGTTATTAAAAGTGAGATGTTGAAGTCTCCAACTATTTTTGTTGAATTACCTAATTCTCCTTTCAATTCAGTCAGTTTTTGCTTTCTGCATTTCCTTAATTTTTTTTCTTTCTTTTCTTTGTATTGGATTATCCCATTTACCTGTTTTCAAGTTTGCTGATTCTCTCTTTTGCCAGCTTGAATCTGATGTCAAGTGAAAATTTAATTTGTTATTGTGCTTTCCAACTCCAGATATTCCACTGAGTTCTTATTTACAATTTTTATCTCTTTATTGATATTCTCTATTTGTTAAGACAAGCACATGGGCTTCTAGATCCCGCAAGAACATTCCAGAGGTTGCCAAAATCCTCTATGGACATCTCATTCTCCAGAGCTTCATTGGAAGTTTTTCTCCAGACCTGTGTTTATCTCAACTAGCATCACAGCCTTAGGAACCTGTTATGTTAAAGAACTGCTGCTGATTGGTTTGGACCAACACCCTGGAGCTAGGGCTTTTCCTAGAAAGTTATCTCTAAGTCGGGCCAAATAAAGGCAAGGCCATGTATGTAGTTTTATTCCAGGGAGCTGCAAGGTAGGTCAAATAGTGGCAAGGCTCTTGGAATAAAATTGGCCTTTTTGAAGAATTCCAATCCCGGTCTACACTCTCTGGTGGCTAAAAGGCTGCTAGTTTTCACAGTTACTATGGTGCAAGGCTACTGATTTTCAAGGCTACTGTGGAGCTGGGAGAAAGTGACGGGAAAGGCCAACTTAAAAAGCCTCAAACTTTGCCATTTTTATTGAGGGTCAGCATTTCAAAAATCGTTGCCAGCCTTTGGTTAATTCCCAGGGCTCAGAAAAGGAGATTTGGGGCCAGGCGTGTTGGCTCATGCCTGTATCCCAGCACTTTGGGAGGCTGAAGTAGGCAGATCACTCGAGGTCAGGAGTTTGAGAGCAGCCTGGCCAACATAGTGAAACCCTGTCTCTACTAAAAACACAAGAAATAGTTGGGTGTGGTGGAGCGTGCCTGTAGTTCCATCTACTTGCGATGCTGAGAGACTCACTTGATCACAGGAGGCGGAGGTTGCAGTAAGCCAAGATCATGCCGCTGCACTCCAGCCTGGGTGACAGAGTGAGACTCCATCTCAAAAAAAGAAAAAAAAGAAGGAAAAGAAAAAAGAAAAGATGATTTTGAAAATTTTTTGAGGAGCAGATTTACAGAGTTACCACATTATATTTTCAAGCATGGGATAAGTTAAATTGTGAAAAGCAAACTAGAGAAAGTATGGTACAATCAAAGCATATAGTTATTCAAGGCTTGGTGATTCTGCATTACATATTTATATAATATAATAGTTACCTGGGGAAACTAGCCCATTACTACCTGTGTTCTATCAGCAATGTAGAGAGCACTCTGTTTGTATGCTTTGAGACGTTTAATAGTTTCATGCATACTTTAAGAGGAAAATTACTATTGGGTTATTGATCTTTTCTCTTTAATCACATAGAAGCTTTAGGGGAGAACAAAAGGGAATAAAGAAAATACATGAAGAAATGGTAAGTCCTGGCAAGAAGATTTCTAATAATGTTTTTCATTATTGTACCAGAAACTCAAACCTCAGACTACTAGTGTGGGTCAATTTGCTGATTTAATTTTGTACAACTCCAAAAAATACACAAAATATATAAAAGAAACATTCAGTTTCCACTACTGTACATATTTTTATGGTGGATGAGATATATGATGCCATCGATCCTTCCACAGATAACTAAAAATGTAAGGCACTACTTCCATATTTGAAAAATTTCTCCCTTTTTAGTAAAATAATTTGAGATACTCGAATAGCTGCCTTCATTACTATATACAGTAAGTTCAACTTTTAAAATTAATTATGTGATTATAGAATATCTGTGTTTCAAGTTTCCTAAAGAATGCCTTCAAAAACACAGAGATTTTGCAGCCTTGGAAATGTTTATTTAATAATTTGAAAAGTATTGAATTTCTTGCTTCAGATAGCTTTAAATATTATATAGCCAAATCAGCCAGGCTCAAACAAGATTTCACTTCTCTATTGAATTCATGTACTCTTAGCTCAGCCAAGCACAAAACAGCTAATGCTGTCACGTTTGAGAAGCTTTTATGCTGAATTTGACACAAAAGCAATCACAAAGCCGACAAAAAGGGGATTTCTCTTTCAAAAACCGACAGGGAAAAAAATAAATGAAAACTCTGAGCCTGGGAAAATCTCTCTTGACACTGGAAAAGAAAGTTTAAAACGATCAAGAAATAATTTTTCCAAAGAATCCATTGCCAAGTTTGGACCAATCTTAAAAGCCTAGGGAACAGGTTATGAACTCAACCAAGAATCCGCCAAATGAAATAAATCCTGTGATGATCACTGTTGGCAGTTTTAGGTGCCAATGGCATACTATTTTTGCCTCTTGTGAAAGTTCTAAATGACATCATCTCTCATAGGATTCTGTCATAGCCTATTGGCAAAGATTTTGATTAGAATGAAAATCTTGTCTGTTTTTGCCTAACATCTGTCTATCTCAAAAGAACTTTATTGTTGTACCAGGTCCATAGAGAAGATAAAATTAAACCATGAAGCCATGTGGCTAACAAAATTAACTACTTTCTAACTTCATGTTTTTGTTTTAGAAAAAATTAAGGGTGAAAGAAAGCAATTATCAATATGTTATGGCCATCTCTTAATGGCCTGCTAATTAATTGCTGATACTCTATGCCATCTGCATTCTGTTTTTTCACCAAATCAAGACTCTTCTGTTGCTGTTTCTTTCCACTCTGACCACGCTTTCAAGATAAGCTTGTTCCACATGACATCTCTGATTTTACTTCTGTTTTGTGAATCGGTTGTTATTGTCCCCATTTATTCTCCTTATTTATTTATTTTTGAGACAGAGTCTTGCTCTGTCGCCCAGGCTGGAGTGCAGTGGCGTGATCTTGGCTCACTGCAACCTCCGCCTCCCAGGTTCAAGTGATTCCCCTGCCCCAGCCTACCGAGTAGCTGGGACTACAGGCATGCACCACCACGCCTGGCTAGTTTTTGTATTTTTAGTAGAGACAGGGTTTCACCATGTTGGTCAGGCCGGTCTCAAACTCCTGATCTCGTGATCTGCCCGCCTCGGCCTCCCAAAGTGCTGGGATTACAGGTATGAGCCACCGCGCCCGGCCTCTCCACTCTTTCTTTCTAAATAAGGGGAGGAGTTTTTTCTAAATGTCAGACCAGCAAGGACATACAGATGGAAATAAATGAAATAATATAAAGAAGTTAAAATAATTATTAAAAGATGTTTAACAACATCGATACATATTTATGCAATAATACTAAGTTTACAAATCAGAATTTAAAATTTAATTTACATTATGTAGACAATTAAAATATATGTAGATAAGAACTAGAAGAGATTGTCAATAAAGATTAGCAATTATGAATCATTCATGTATCAAGACTTTTGGTAATTTTCTTTTTAGGTGCAGGTATGGTGACTGGCTCAAATTTAAAGAGTTATAACAGTGTTGGTGGTTGGGTTTGAAACATTTCATTCTTGTTCAGTAGTGAGAGTTAGTGTAGTCGTCACTGAGGTGCTGCAAAGGAGGCTGGCTGCTGTCATCACAGCTCTCCAAGGCTGTGGACATAGCTTTGTGATTGCCTTGTGAGGCTCACAGGCTCCCTTGTTAATCTTAGGCACACAGACTCAGAAAGAACTTAGGGAGCAAGGGAGTGTTGCTTTAGCCATTTAATGTCTCCTCCTGTCTATTTTCACACTTTTTTCCTAAAAGAAAATTTTAAGTAATAAGCCAGCTAATATCATTTAGTAGTGATGAGACATTTGATGTAAAGACCAGATAACCATTTTATTTGCTCCCTACCTTTTAGAAGAATTAAACATTGTCGTTTCATTAAAAATGAAAAGCAGTTTGCAATTATTACTTTTTCATCAAAGAATATAATATGAAATTTTTTTCCCAGTATACTATTTCATTGCTTTCATTTTCTACCTGTTGGTTTATCAGTAATGTAATGTAATCTTATTAGTCAATTAATAATTACGTGAGTCTTTTTCGGATTCTTATGAGGCTTTCTTGCTTTGTCTTAGCCACAAAGACAGTTGTGATGTCATCTACAAGAGTAATTGCTATGCATTCACATCACAACTCTATTACTTTCAAAAGAAGATTCTGAACTTCTCTAGCCTTCAGTTTTCTTCTCTGCAAACTAAGAATAATCGGAGTACTTTTCAAAGAGTATTTTTGAAAGCAGGAAATAAATCAATATATATAAAGTGACTAGGATACTTTTTGACACACAGCAAGCATTCACTAAAAGTTATTATTAACATTAGGATTACTTTAATTTTAGCATAATCATTCAAGAAATGGATGAAAAAATTACAGCTTTGGCCTTCTTTATCTGTATCGTGAACTTACATTGAATCTGCAGTAACATATAACATTAAATTCCTAAACACAGAATACAAACAAAAAATGTCAATCTCTATAGATAGTGGCTGAGCCATTTTTATGATGTAGTTTTAGACCATTCCAAAGCGTTTTTTTTTTAATTTCAAAAGTTTGACAAAGGATAGCAATTATAATACAATTCTGGTTTTATTTTAGGTGATTAAAACATCTTACACGTTTTGACAATGCAATTGTTTTGTTTTCTACTTTCATATTTCCTTCTGCAGATATTTTTGTCTCTTATTTAAAGCTACTTGCTCTTCTAAGAGCAATTAAACCCTAATCATTCTTACCATCACTTTAGGATTTTCTTAGGTTAAATTTATTTCTCATTTGCCAACTACCAGAGTCCTCTTGCCCTAGTCAAATCTATCACTGTATGCCTCTTATCTCTCCTTCTTCTCGTCTAACTCAAGGATCCAGTCCAAACTTCGTATTTTCTGCTTATACCTTCTTACCAATTAACTACTTTGGTTTGTGATCCAATAGATTCATAGTATCCTAAACTTACAGAGAAGAAAAAGAAGTAGCATAACATGCTGACTACCTCATGAATATGACCAGAGCTTTCAAGAATAACCACATGATTCTATATATTACATAGTCAGACCAGGAATTAGGAAAAAGACCATTGGAGATTCCTAATTCATCTATGCTCATCCATTGATAAAACTATTAGTGGTAACATGTGTCTCTTGAAAGAATTTTTATTCACCTAGATTTTGACTCCAACAGAGCTAATGATAAGACTGTAAAATTCTATGTGGCTTTCTAACACTCTCACCATATAAACTAAAACCCTGTCCTCATAGCAGCTCAGGTCCCTTTGATAAAATTGCTATGACCGAGATTGGCTAAAAGCTCACTAATTCCATTAACTCTTCGCGAAATTAAATCAAGAACAAGTTCTGTGTGATGGGACGTGGTGAAAGTGATATACGTAATTTCCAGGACTGGCCATAAAACACCATGGATTGACTGACCACATTCTCTCTTCCTTTTCTGCAGTGGCTTTTGGCAGTGTGTTTAAAATGACAGTGTCACAAAATTGGAAAAGTCTGGGTTTCCAAGTGACCATCTTGGGGGACAGCTCCTAAGAATGGCTTGTCAACCTCTACTGGACTATGATATAACCAAGAAAGCGGTCTTTATTGTATTAGGCTATTGAGATTTTGGAGTTCATTTCTTACTATAGCTTAGCATAGTCTAACCTGACTAATCGGGAAATGGAGGCCATGTCATCCAAGAAGACTAGATGGTTTCCTTCTTAGATGGCATAACCAATTTAAGAATCAGATACTGGTTTAGCAAAAGGCCTTTTCTGTCAGATAAAGTATCTATAGAAGGTTTTGATCAAGTACCCAATCTGATCGACCTCCTACCATGTTACTTCCTTGCTCAAAATACCCTTAAGCTTAATCAGTGTTTAACATTTAAGAGCTTTTCAAATTGACCAGTAAATACTAAGTTTGAAGGGATTAAACACGTGCAAAGCACTATGCATGCTGCTTGATAAAACATAGTTATCAAGCAATTTTCTTCCTTTTCCTTTGTAATTTATCCTGAGGAATTATAGACTACTAAGCAGACAGATATTTGAGGAAATTTCAGAGGAAAGAGAAAGAAGGGAAGAATGAGCTGGGCAGGAGGTAAGAGAATGGGGGGAGAAAGTGAGAGTACTCCTTATTCCTGCCCAATCCTGATACCCACCCACCCCCATTTCTTGATCCAGGGCCTCCAAATAAGATATGAAAGAGTAGACCTGTTACTTTTTCTAGGAAGGAATTAAGCCCGAATAGTTGACTTCATGCAACTACATAAGTACGTATACCAATTTTGAAGTGATCTTAAAGATGGTGCAACAGAAAACCAGCCCACTATATCCAGATTACTACACAAAATTAACTTTAAGATTGATATTAGCTGTCAATTTTCCTCTATTCTCTACCTTGACTCAAAAGTCTACTGGCTAGGCATGGTAACTTATGCCTGTAATCCTAGTGCTTTGGGAGGCCAAGGCAGGAGAATTGCTTGAGGCCAAGAGTTCAAGAGCCGATCTCTACAGAAAAAAAAAAAATTTTTTTTTTTTTTTTTTTTTGAGACGGAGTCTCGCTCTGTCGCCCAGGCTGGAGTGCAGTGGCGCAATCTCGGCTCACTGCAAGCTCTGCCTCCCGGGTTCACGCCATTCTCCTGCCTCAGCCTCCCGAGTAGCTGGGACTACAGGCGCCCGCCACCACGCCCGGCTAATTTTTTGTATTTTTAGTAGAGACGGGGTTTCATCGTGGTCTCGATCTCCTGACCTCGTGATCCGCCCGCCTCGGCCTCCCAAAGTGCTGGGATTACAAGCGTGAGCCACCACGCCCGGCAATTTTTTTTAAATTAGCCAGTCATGGTGGTACACCACTGTAGTCCCAGCTACTAGGGAGGCTGAGGCAGGAGGATTGCTTGAACCCCAGAGTTCAAGGCTCAGTGAGCTACGATTGTGCCACTGCACTTTAGCCTGGGTGACGATGAGACTCTGTCTCTAAGAAAATAAATATAAAAAGTCTACTGTTCATTTCAGCTTTAATGTGATTTTCTGTTAATAAATTTACATTAAACATCATTAAATTACAATCCATAGTATAATTTTATCAAGTATAACCAGTATTTTATTTTAAAAAGGTATCTTTGATACTAACCTTGGTTTCTGTTATTTTCTTTTGGATTGCATCTATTGTATAGGGACCCTCCTTCCATGACTCAAGCTTGGCTCTGGCCTGTCCTAAGACCTGCTCAGCTTCTTCCTTAGCTTCCAGCCATTGTGTTGAATCCTTTAACATTTCATTCAACTGTTGCCTCCGGTTCTGAAGGTGTTCTTGTACTTCATCCCACTGATTCTGAATTCTTTCAACTGGAATAAAAGGAAAAATAAATATGTAGTAGTAAATGCTAGTCTGGAGAAGACATTTTAAATGTAACTTCCAAACATTATCTCACATTTATGTTGCTTATTTAAAAAATTATTCATTGTGTTATGGCTAGGATGATGAACAACAGGATTCTTTACTTTTTTGATGACAAATATCAGTTTCTGTTAAATTATTTTCCTGAAGGTGACATAGAACATCAACATACTTATAAAATTTTAACTCAATTCTTGATCCCTAGAACCAAATATGAATCATCTTTTAGAAAAGTACTACAGCAGAATATCCATATCCCCTTATCCATGCCACTTCAGCACCCATCAGCCTGATTTCCCAGTGCCAGCATTTCATTGCCTGAAGGCTTTCTGTTGCCACAGGAGTTTGCTTTGCCATCCATGTGGCAGGACAGACATACCAGGCAATTGATGCCTCCCCTTCAGCTCCCAGAGGCAGCCTGTATATAATGACTAATTGTAGGAATTGGGATATTGTTACACTAGCTCCCTTGATGCTAGGGGAAATAACTCTGAGGCATGTATTTTACATGGGTTCCAGAGTTTCCCAAGGGATAAAGCTCCAGTGACCCACAACAGCAGCTGGCTTGATAATGCACCACTCTTTACTGGCTGCCTTGCCTCACCTATCTCATTTTTCCACTGTTGTACTGATTTATTTACCTCCCAAATAAATCACTTGCTCTTAAAACCTTTTCCAAGGGTCTTCTTCTGAGTGAACCCAAGGGAAGATAAGTGTATTAGACACTTCTTTGTCTTTCTTTCTTCTTTTTTTTTTTTTGATAGAGTTTTGCTCTTGTAACCCAGGCTGGAGTGCAATGGTGCAATCTGGGCTCACTGCAACCTCCGCCTCCCAGGTTCAAGCTATCCTCCTGTCTCAGCCTCCCAAGTAGCAGGAACTACAGGCACGTGCCATCATGCCCAGCTAATTTTTTTTTTGTATTTTTAATAGAGACAGGGTTTCACCATGTTGGCCGGGCTGGTCTCAAACTCCTGAACTCAAGTGATCCGCCTGCCTCGGCCTCCCAAAGTGCTGGGATTACAGGCGTGAGCCACCACGTCCGGCCAACTTCTTTTAACAATACCGAAGAATTCACACCGGGTACGTAAGACTGCTTATATTGAGGCTATCATTGGTATCATTGGAAGTCCAAGAGGGAGGTACTGTATAGATTCTACTCTGAAATATGTTCTTTTCGAATATTAAAATAAACAGGACTACATTATTTTTTCTATACAACTTCTCTAAGCTGGTTTTATGAAATAAAAATAATACAGAAAACAAGTAATAAAACCGCCATCTACTTTATCCCTTAAGCATGAAACCTGATAGACATTCTAGATTCTTTCCTAAGCGTCACCCAACACCTCATATAATTAGTTACAAATTTCTTTCATATATAACTTCTTTCCTCTTTCTATTGGCACTGCAAACCTCTATCACTTTTTGCCCTCACATCCATAAGAGGCTCTATATCATCCTCCGAGACTCAAATCTCTGTTTTAGAATGTAAATTCTACCCGATAGAAAGATTAAAACTAACATAAATCTGATCACTGCACTCCCTCTTATAAAACCCTTCAACCCTTCAATGTTTCCCCACTGTCTTCTGGAATATCTTAGCTGGACATACATGTTCTTCTGTGATCTTGCCTAGATAATCTGAGAGGTTTATCTATAAAGCAACAAATCACAAGATAAACAGGGTATAAGAAACCATCACAGATAATACAAGAACCTTGCAGCGGTAGAGCTGTTACTACATCTAGGCCCAAGGAATGAGGGGTGGGAAAAGTGGCCAGAAGCAGAGAATTGTAATGAGAAACCACTTTGAGAAGAGCAATAACCTTTTGTCAAGGGACATAGTCAGCCTGTGGCAACCTCACAGGGAGGGAATTAGGAGAATAAATATCTTGACCTCACTTTACCTCCTGTCTTCAATTTCCTTCTAGGGCTCTTGGGCCTAAACCAACTGGAAGCCAAAGGGCATGGGAGCCCAGTGATGACACAGGGCAGCCTCCCAGAATAAAGAGCAAGGGAGAGAAGGTCAAAGAATGGCTACAGATGGACAAACAAAATGTATATGGCACAGGACTATAAAACTATGCTTCTTATTTTGTTATGTAAGTAAAGTCCTTTTTAATTAACCCTGTTGCCTCCACAAAGTTATGTGTAGTTATAAGTTAAAGAAATACTTGAGATGGCCAGGTGCGGTGGCTCACACCTGTAATCCCAGCACTCTGGGAGGCCAAAGCAGGTGGATCACGAGGTCAGGAGTTCGAGACCAGCCTGACCAACATGGTGAAACCCAGTCTCTACTAAAAATACAAAAATTAGCATACGCCTGTAATCCCAGCTACTCAGGAGGCTGAGGCAGGGGAATCACTTGAACCCGGGAGGCAGAGGTTGCAGTGAGCCGAGATCATGCCGCTGCGCTCCAACCTGGGTGACAGAGCAACACTCCATCTCAAAAATAAATAAATAAAAAGAAATACTTGAGATATTTTGTAAAAAAGCATCAGGACTAGATAGACCCCACAAAACTAGTGATTGTGACATGAAATCAAAAATATAGTCCCCAGAATAATTAAAACTGAGTAAGTGGCACACATTACAGGCTACTGTTTTTTTTTTTTTATCAGGTTTATTTCTGTTTGGGTGTTTGCTATGTATTGAAAAACTAGTCGACACATTATATTGCAACTTCAGTTAACATGTCAACCTCTGTTTAACCGTAAGTCTCTCTCTAATCTTTGAACGCCGTTGTTTTGTGTGTCTCATTGCTGTTGCTCCACTAGGTAGTGGAACAGCTTTCATAGTTGAGGCTTTGTAATTGTTTAGTCTTCTAATTAATCTTTGGTTTATAAAATTAATGGTGTAAATGCTCTTACAAGAAAGCTGTATAAAGTGTAAATGAAAATGTCTTTAAGTGTTCTGAAATATTCTGTGGATATTCCAATTACAAACCGTTTTTCAACTTATCATAGCAGGCTACTTTAGTACACATACTTGGGACCTTTTTCTCATACCCTACTGTTACGTACCATGTGTATTTGAAAATAATAAAATTGACATTCCTTAAAAATAGTCTCTGATTCCAATTTGCCTTCACTTTCATTAGTCTTAATTACTAACATTTTACTATGCTAGCAATATTTTTTAGAATGCCTAGTGGTTTTCACATAAACATAGCAAGCTGTTTTGATTCATGCCAGTAAATATTTTGTACATCCTATAGTTCATTTCAATAGGAAAAACAGTCTATATTTTTAAAAGGTCATCTCTAGATATTAGGAAAAGATAAAGCAGTTCTTCCTATTATGTGGGAAGATAATTTTAATCGTGGAAAAAGAAGGAAACTTTTATAACCCGAACCATTATTTCAGGCAAACATGGCATTTGAATGCTTGCCCAATAATAGAAGGCTTTCAGCAAAAAAGTGGTCATATGTGTGTTATGTAGCAAGTTAAAATGGCTCCTTGGGGTGTGCATCCCACTGAGAGTATGCTTTTTCACCGTTGATCTTCGACTGTACATTATCATAATTTATTAGTTAATTAAAAATATTTATAGGCTAGAGACTCACTCAATAATCCATCTATCCCTCCGTGCATCCCTACACATCAATCCACCCATCCATCTAGCCAGCTAGTTTCTATTTTATTTACCATCTGTTAGACACAAGCCATTATGATAAGAACTTGGGAAACAAAAGGGTTTAAGACAGATTCAAACAGGCTTCTGGTTTGGGTGCCTGTTAGATAGTGGTGGTGTTCACTATCTATCCGAAGAATGCAGAATGACCATGGAGAAGATAGTGAGTTCAATTTTGGACCTATTCAGTAGGAGGTTGTGAGGATCATACACATAGAACTATCATTTGAGTCAGGAGGACTGAAGGATCTATAGCATAGCTGTGTATTTTGGGAGAGACAGAAATCTGGGATTGGCCATCACTACAGAGGAATAAAAAGCAAAGCCTCAAATGCAAGTGCATTCTCATTTATATGGCACATAGACTGAGCCCAACACAGGGCTGGGAATGGACTCCTGGAAAATACAACGTATAAAGAATTAATAAAACACAAAGAGCAAGTAAGATGAACGAAAGACTAGAGAAGGAGGAGGAATATCAAGAAAGTGTACTTTTGTAGAACATGGAAAAGATTTTCAAAAACACAAGAGTGATTAACACTTTCAAATCTCATAGATGTCATAAGACATAATAAAAATCATAACTAACATTTATTTGAATATCTACACTGTCTGAAGCTCTGTGTTGTTCTTTCCTTGTATTAATCACTTAATCATCATATAATCCTATAAGTATAATTGTTTATGTTCTTTTTGTATTGCTGCAATTATCCTCATTTAGCAGATGAGGAAATAAAGACAGTGTTAAATAATTGGTCTAAGGTCATATAGATAGTGATTGTTAGAGCCAACACTTGGATTCAAGAAGTTAGACCTCCAAAGCCCATGCCAAAAGTATCCATTGGCTTTGGCCACATGGAATTCCCTGAAGACCATACACAAAATGATTTCAGTGCAGTGGTAGAAATCTTACTGTAGGAGATTAACAAATATCTACGAAAAAGTAAAGACAGTAAATTGTAGACTATCCAACCATAGATCATTATAAGAAGAAAGTCAGAGGGGAGTTTGGTGTCAAGAGAAGTTTTTTCCCAAATAGGGAAAACTTGAGTATGAATATAGGTATTGATTGGGGAAAATGGTCAAAAGACAAAGATGATGCCAGATGGAAGAAAAGTCCCTGAGAAGGTGCGTGTATTGAACATTAACCAACTACCTCCTTCTCCTGTGTTTCCCCTGTTATTTTTCCATTTGTGCAGTTTTCCCCACAATAGACCTCTCTTTGCTGTGTGGATGGTGTGTACTTAGTTTTAACTCATCACCCTGGCTTTAGTGGTAAATTCAAAGATGGACTTATGGTTCCAAGCAAGGTCAATCAGAACCAATGAAACAACTCTAGGATTTTTGTCGTTGTTGTTGTTCATGATTCTAAAAGAGAAAACCCACTGCTTCTTGTTTAAGATGGATGAGAAAGCATGTAGTTCTGCAGTATCCTGATACCCATCTTAGAACAATTAAGAGGAATTAAACGGAACAAATACTGGGGAGCAGAGCCATGCAATGGAGAAGGAAAACTAGAATCTGGTCATACGATTTAATTCCTGAATCAAGCCTTGCCTACCTTTCAACTGTTTCAATACATTTCTTCTGAGTAAGTCTAAGCTACTCTGAAATGGATTTTCCATTACTACAATGTACAAGTTCTAACTTATAGAGAGAGACAAACTCTCTTGATGTAAACAAAGGTCTCCTAGGAACTGTACAAGAATCACGGGAACTGTACACAGGGATAGCTTACAAATATAAAAGTTTAAAAGAGGACTTTGATCCTGCTTAAAGTAGCTTTAACTAGGGTATCTAGATAAATACACTTAATGCTTATATCACCTTGGAGGAGTTCCTACATAAAAAGTTTCCAAAGCCCATAGAACCAAAACTTACCAAAAATGTTATGGCATTTAGACAACATTATTCTGTGAGCCTTATGGGTAGGAAGGGATTTTTGCCACCATATGTTTACCTCTTTCTATTCAATTTCTTTATATTATGAATACATAAATGAAAGTGACACTCACAAAGAGAGACATCTGGGGACAAAATTATCCCAGGACATTCACATATAGGGTGGCCTCACCTGGTTACATCCATGGTTTAAAATACATTCTATTCTTTTTCCCTTTTAAGTAGATCTTTGATAACGGAACACCCACTCAAATGTCATCATCACATATAAAGACTTCCCATGCTCTCATATGTACAGTCATTTTCTCTCACCGTGGTTCTCCCAGAACACTTTATTAAGATTTTAAAACTTGTACTGTGTACTACTATGATTTACATTTTTACATTTTACATTTCTGTCTCTGACTCTAGACAGTGTCCTGGCCTCAAAAAGGCAAGGACAGAATCTGTAGAAGATGCTGTCAGGGCCCATCTATCTGCCATTGGCCCTCATCATTCAAGTATATGCCAGCAGTGTCCTAGTACAAGCATTTGCCCTACTGCAAACCTGAGAGATATTTCCTCAGCTTGCTAGGTGCATTGCCCAGAAGTGCTGGAAAGTTAATGTACCAGGAAGCATTTAGCCAATGATGGATAAGAATTGGAATAGTTAGCCCTGGTTCCTTGCCCTTACCCCCTTGTGGTTGACAACTTTGAGGCATGTTTTTTGTTTGTTTGTTTGTTTGTTTACTATCTCCCAGAGCTCCTTCATCAGGATCAAACCCCAGTGGCCCAAATCAATAACTTGTTCCATAACTGGCTTAATTATTGGCTTCTTTCATTTCTTATCTCATTGTCCCACCCTCCTACTGGTACTCCCTGGGATCACATTACAAACAAACCACTTTCACCATTAATCATTGTTTAAAGGTCTGTTTCTGAAAGAAGCTAGCCTAAGTTAGTATTTTATCCATATAAAAAAATCCTTCTCTGGCAAAGTGGAAGAAGCTAGAAAATAAAAATAAAGTAAAAAGTAAAAACATCCTTAGTGCACAAACTAGTGTTTGGCATTTGGAATACCTTCAATAAATGTCTGTCAAATGAGTTGTACGTGTAGATTATTTCCATTATCCCCACTTTCTCTTTATAATGATATAAAAATGCCATTTCTAAAGTTAACCTTTGCCCAGCATCTTCAGTCTTTCTTCTTAAGTAACCGCTATTTGTTTGTTGCATTTCAAGTTTTCATAATTTGAAAATGGACTCAAGACTTTCACATTTCCTTTCTTATTTTCCTCTTACTCTTCTGCTCATGATCACTATTCCAGACAAACAAATATCCTCTGAATTTCCTCTGTTTCTTATTTAATGCCTTTGTATCAACCACATTTGTTTGTATAAAACATCTTTAATGTCATGTTTACTAGTAGAATATCTGTGCCTTACATAAAATCCATAAATTAAAAGATATGGGAGGGTCAAAGAATTCAGTAAGCCAAAACTAATCAATGACCTCTCTTTCCCTAACTTTCTTAAAATAACTATAGGTTAGAGAGAATCTGTTGGCATATCCTATTGCCTGTGTCTATCTTCTTAATCAAATTGTAGATAAATAATTTAGAAATGTCCCTCTATATATTGAAGCCAGTGGATTAGGGTCTCCCACATGACCTAGGGAGACACCAGCTGGCATGGCTAAGGGAGTGGTTGCACCATACCTCCCCTACTCCGAGCAGTGAAGCTCGCAGCAACAAAAGTGACTCCTTATTTCTCGTTAAGGAGAAGACAGTGAACAGTAAAGAAGACTTTGTCTTGCATCTTGGATACCAGCTCAGCCACAGTAGGACAGGGCATGGGCAGAGTCATGAGGCCTCCATTCCAGGCCCCAGTTCCTGGATAACATTTCTAGACACACCCTGGGCCAAAAGGGAATCTGCTACCTTGAAGGGAAGGACTCAGTCCTTTCAGGATTCATCAGCTACTAACTAAAGAGGCCTTGAACGATGAATAACCAGTTGCGATACACAGGGAGTACACTATGGGACTTGACCTCTGAGATGTGCTGGCTTCATAGGTCACCCAGCAAATTCCCAGCTGTGGTGGCTATGGTGAAAGACCCCTTCTGTTTGAGAAAAGCAGACAGAAAAGTAAAGGGGACTTTGTCTTGCCCCTTAGGTACCAGCTCGGCCACAGAAAGGTAGAAAAGCAGGCAGGCTTCTGGGATTCCTGAGTCCTGGCCTAGGTTCTTGGACAGCATTTTTGGTCCTGCCTTGGGCCAGAGGGGAGCCCAAGGCCCTAAAATATGGGTCCCGGTTCGGTCAGCATTCACCACAGGCTGATGGAAGAGCCCTTGGGCTTTAAGTGAACACCAGTGGAGGTCAAGCAGAACCCTCATGGTGGTGAGGGCCACAGGGAGAGGATCCTCTGCCTTTGAAAAGGGTAAGGAAGAGCAGGGAGAACTTTACATTGTGGTGTGAGTGCCAGCATAGCCACAATAGAACAGAACATGAGGTAAACTGCTAAGGTTTTTGACTCTAATGACTGGCCCTCAGACAGCATTTCTGGATATGCCCGGGGCCTAAGATTTCCACTGAAAAATCTGCTGCCAGATGTATTGAAGCTCCATTGCATGTTATTTGTTTCTTTTCTCTTGCTGCTTTTAGGATTCTTTGTTTATCCTTGACCTTTGGGAGTTTGATTATTGCATGCCTTGAGGTAGTCTCTGAGATAATTCTGCTTGGTGTTCTATAACTTTTTCGTACTTGAATGCTTGTATCTTTCTCTGTTTCTGAAGTTCTCTGATATTGTCCCTTTGTATAAACTTTCTATCCCTATCTCTTTCTCTACCTCCTGTTTAAGGCCAATAACTCTTAGATTGACCCTTTTGAGGCTATTTTCTGGATCTTGTAGGCAGATAGCCCATTTGAAAATACACAGTCAGAGAAGACAAAAGAAAAAAATAATAAGAAACAATGAAACACACCTACAAGATCCAGACACAAAAAGCCCTTCAAAAAATCAATGAATCCAGGAGCCGGCTTTTTGAAAAGCTCAACAAAATTGATAGACCGCTAGCAAGACTAATAAAGAAGAAAAGAGAGAAGAATCAAATAGGTGCAATAAACAATGATAAAGGGGATATCACCACTGATACCACACAAATACAAACTACCATCAGAGAATACTATAAACACCTCTACGCAAATAAACTAGAAAATCTAGAAGAAATGGATAAATTCCTGGACACAAACACCCTCCCAAGACTAAACCAAGGAGAAGTTGAATCCGTGAATAGACCCATAACAGGCTCTGAAATTGAGCCAATGATTAATAGCCTACCAACCAAAAAAAGTCCAGGACCAGATGGATTCACAGCCGAATTCTACCAGAGGTACAAAGAGGAACTGGTACCATTCCTTCTGAAATTATTCCCATCAATAGAAAAAGAGGGAATCCTCCCTAACTCATTTTATGAGGCCAGCATCATCCTGATACCAAAGCCTGGCAGAGACTCAACAAAAAAAGAGAATTTTAGACCAATATCCCTGATGAACATCGATGCAAAAATCCTCAATAAAATACTGGCAAACGGATTCCAGCAGCATATCAAAAAGCTTATCTACCATGATCAAGTGGGCTTCATCCCTGGGATGCAAGGCTGGTTCAACATACGCAAATCAATAAATGTAATCCAGCATATAAACAGAACCAAAGACAAAAACCACATGATTATCTCAATAGATGCAGAAAAGGCCTTTGACAAAATTCAACAGCCCTTCATGCTAAAAACTCTCAATAAATTAGGTATTGATGGAACGTATCTCAAAATAGTAAGAGCTATTTATGACAAACCCACAGCCAATATCATACTGAATGGGCAAAAACTGGAAGCATTCCCTTTGAAAACTGGCACAAGACAGGGATGCCCTCTCTCACCACTCCAATTCAGCACAGTGTTGGAAGTTCTGGCCAGGGCAATCAGGCAGGAGAAGGAAATAAAGGGTATTCAATTAGGAAAAGAGGGAGTCAAATTGTCCCTGTTTGCAGATGACATGATTGTATATCTAGAAAACCCCATTGTCTCAGCCCAAAATCTCCTTAAGCTGATAAGCAACTTCAGAAAAGTCTCAGGATACAAAATCAATGTGCAAAAATCACAAGCATTCTTATACACAATAACAGACAAACAGAGAGCCAAATCATGAGTGAACTCCCATTCACAATTGCTTCAAAGAGAATAAAATACCTAGGAATCCAACTTACAAGGGATGTGAAGGACCTCTTCAAGGAGAACTACAAACCACTGCTCAATGAAATAAAAGAGGACACAAACAAATGGAAGAACATTCCATGCTCATGGACAGGAAGAGTCAATATCGTGAAAATGGCCATACTGCCCAAGGTAATTTATAGATTCAATGCCATCCCCATCAAGCTACCAATGAGTTTCTTCACAGAGTTGGAAAAAACTACTTTCAAGTTCATATGGAACCAAAAAAGAGCCCGCATTGCCAAGACAATCCTAAGTCAAAAGAACAAAGCTGGAGGCATCACGCTACTTGACTTCAAACTATACTACAAGGCTACAGTAACCAAATCAGCATGGTACTGGTACCAAAACAGAGATATAGACCAATGGAACAGAACAGAGCCCTCAGAAATGATGCTGCATATCTACAACCATCTGATCTTTGACAAACCTGACAAAAACAAGCAATGGGGAAAGGATTCCCTATTTAATAAATGGTGCTGGGAAAACTGGCTAGCCATATGTAGAAAGCTGAAACTGGATCCCTTCCTTACACCTTATACAAAAATTAATTCGAGATGGATTAAAGACTTACATGTTAGACCTAAAACCATAAAAACCCTAGAAGAAAACCTAGGCAATACCATTCAGGACATAGGCATGGGCAAGGACTTCATGTCTAAAACACCAAAAGCAATGGCAACACAAGCCAAAATTGACAAATGGGATCTAATTAAACTAAAGAGCTTCTGCACAGCAAAAGAAACTACCATCAGAGTGAACAGGCAACCTACAGAATGGGAGAAATTTTTTGCAATCTACTCATCTGACAAAGGGCTAATATCCAGAATCTACAAAGAACTCAAACAAACTTAGAAGAGACAACCAAACAACCCCATCAAAAAGTGGGCAAAGCATATGAACAGACACTTCCCAAAAGAAGACATTTATGAAGCCAAAAGACACATGAAAAAATCCTCATCATCACTGGCCATCAGAGAAATGCAAATCAAAACCACAGTGAGATACCATCTCACACCAGTTAGAATGGCCATCATTCAAAAGTCAGGAAACAACAGGTGCTGGAGAGGATGTGGAGAAATAGGAACATTTTTACACTGTTGGTGGGACTGTAAACTAGTTCAACCATTGTGGAAGTCAGTGTGGCAATTCCTCAAGGATCTAGAACTAGAAATACCATTTGACCCAGCCATCCCATGACTGGGTATATAACCAAAGGATTATAAATCATGCTGCTATAAAGATACATGCACATGGCCGGGCGCGGTGGCTCACGCTTGTAAGCCCAGCACTTTGGGAGGCTGAGGCGGGCGGATCATGAGGTCAGGAGATCGAGACCATGGTGAAACCCCGTCTCTACTAAAAATACAAAAAATTAACTGGGCGTGGTGGCGGGCGCCTGTAGTCCCGGCTACTCGGAGAGGGTGAGGCAGGAGAATGGAGTGAACCTGGGAGGCAGAGCTTGCAGTGAGCCGAGATTGCGCCACTGCACTCCAGCCTGGGTGACAGAGCAAGACTCCGACTCAAAAAAAAAAAAAAAAGATACATGCACATGTATGTTTATTGCTGCACTATTCACAATAGCAAAGACTTGGAACCAACCCAAATGTCCATCAATGATAGACTGGATTAAGAAAATGTGGCACATATACACCATGGAATACTATGCAACCATAAAAAAGGATGAGTTCATGTCCTTTGTAGGGACATGGATGAAGCTGGAAAGCGTCATTCTCAGCAAACTATCGCAAGGACAGAAAACCAAACACCTCATGTTCTCACTCATAGGTGGGAATTGAACAATGAGAACACTTGGACACAGGGAGGGGAACATCACACACCGGGGCCTGTCGTGGGGTGAGGGGAGGGGGGAGGGATAGCATTAGGAGATATACCTAATGTTAAATGACGAGTTAATGGGTGCAGCATACCAACACGGCACAGGTATACATATGTAACAATCCTGCACGTTGTGCACATGTACCCTAGAACTTAAAGTATAATTAAAAAAAAAAAAAGGAAGTTGTGATGTTAGAAACATAAGATGTGGGAGGAGGGAGAGTAAAAGTGTTGAGTATGTGCACACAATCAAATTTAAGTTGTTATCAGCTTATAAAATGTTTTATGTAAGCCTCAGTGTATCCCCAAAGCACAAGCTTATAGTACATACATGAGTGATAAAAACAAAAGACCCAAAGTTTACTACTACACAAAACCATCGAAACACAAAGGAAGACAGCAATAGAGGAAGAAAGGAACAAAGAATCTGTAAGACAACCAGGAAACAATTAACAAAATGACACTAGTAAGTCCTTACCCGTTCATCATTATTTTGAATGTAAATAGATTAAATTCTCCAATCAAAAGGCATAGAGTGGTTGAGTGGATTAACGACAACAACGAAAAACAAGACCCAAATATGTGCTGCCTACAAGTGGCTCATTTCACCTTAAAGGACATGCATAGACTGAAAGTAAAGGGATGAAAAAAGATACTCCATGTACATGAGAACAAAAAGAGAGCAGGGTAGTTACATTTATTTTAGACAAAATAATCTTTAGGTCAAATCTGTTCAAAGTGACAAAGAAGGTCATTATATATTGATCAAGGTTATTTCATCAAGAGGACATAACAAGTATAAGTATATATGCATCCCAAATCAGAGCACCTAAATATAGAAAGCAAACATTAAGGGATCTGAAGGGAAACATAGCCTGTAACATAATAATAGCAGGCAATTTCAATATTCCACTTTAAGCAATAGACAGAAAAATTCATAAGAAAACATCGGACTTGAATGACATTTTAGACCAAATAGACCTAACAGACATATAGAGAACATTGTGCCCTGAACAGTAGGAAAATACAGATTCTTCTCAAGTACACATGTAACATTCTCCAGGATAGATCATATGTTAGGTCACAAACAAGTCTCGACAAATTTAAGAAAACCAAAATCATATCATGTATCTTTTCTGAACACAATATAAAATTAGAAATCAATAACATGAGAAATCACATGAAATTAAGAAATATGTGGAAACTAAACAATATGCTCCTAAACAACTAATGGGTCAAAAGAAGAAATTAAAGAGGAAATTTTTTAAAAATCTTGAGACAAACAGAAATGAAAACACAACATAGAAAAACTTCTGGGTGTAGCAAAAGCAGTGCTAAGAGGGAAGTTTATATCAATAAATTCCTACATCAAAAAAGAAGAAATATCTCAAATGAAATACCTAACATTATACCTCAGGAAACTATAAAAAGAAGAATGAATTAAGCTCAAAGTTAGCAGAAGGAAGAAAATAACAAAGATCAGAGCAGAAATAAATGAAATAGACTAGAGAAACAATAGAAAAAAATCAATAAAACTAAGAGTTGGTGTTTTGAAAAGCTAAACAACATTGACAAATCCTTAGCTAGACAAAGAACGAAGAGAGCAGGCTCAAATAAATCAAATCAGAAATCAAAGAGAAGACATTATGACTGATAACACAGAAATACAAAGGATCGTAAGAGACTACGATGAACAATTATATACCAACAAATTGGACACCCTAACAGAAATGGATGAATTCTTAGAAATACATAATCTACCAAAACTGAATAATGAAAATTGGAAGTCTGAAAAGACCAATAACAGTTAAGGAAACAGTTAAGGAGATTGCATCAGTATTTAAAAGTTCTCACATCAAAGGAAAGCGCAAGATCAGATGGCTTCATGGGAGAATTCTACAAACATTTAAAGAAGACCTAATACAAATCTTCCTCAAACTCTTTTGGAAAACTAAAGAGGAAGGCATTCGTCCAAATTTATTTTACAAGGCCAGCAATACCCTGATGCCAAAGCCAGACAAAGAGACTACAAGGAAAGAAAACTATAGGCCAATATCACGAATGAAATTAGATGCAAAAATTCTCAATGGAATACTAGTGAACCGTATTTTTAATAGTTTATTAGAAGGATTATTCACCATGACCAAGAGGGATTTATCCCTGGGATAGAAGGTTGTTTCAATATATGCAAATTAATAAATGTGATTCAACATATAACAAAATGAAGTACAAAAACCACATGATCACTTTAATAAACGCAGAAAGAGCATTTGACAAAATTCAACATCCTTTCATGAGAAAAACTCTTAGCAAATTAGGTATAGAAGAAATGTTCTTCAAAAGAATAGAAGCCATAAATCACAAGCCCACAGCTAACATCATGCACAACAGTAAAACGCAGAAGGCATTTTCTCTAAGATCAGGAGCAAGACAAAGACGCCCACTCTCCCCACCCTTGTTTAACTTACTACTGGGAGTCCTAGCCAGAGCAATTAGGCAGGAGAAAGAAATAAAAGGCAACCAAACTGAAAAGGATGAAGTAAAATTGCCCCTTCTTGCTGATGACATAATCTTATACAGAAAATCCTAAGGACTCCACTGAAAACTGCCAGAATTTATACACACGTTAGTAAAGTTGCAGGATACAAAATCAACTTACAAAAATCAGTAGCAATAACAATTGTTATTGTTTGTACAGTAACAACAAACTGTCTAAAATATAAATTAAGGAAACAATCTCACTTATAATAGCATGAAAAAATATCTGGAGTGAATTTAACCAAGAAAGTGAAAGATCTGTATGTTGAAACTATAAAACACTGATGAAAGAAATTGAAGATGACACAAATAAATGGAAAGATTTCTATGTTCATAAATTGGAAAAATTAATATTGTTGAAATGTCCATACTACATAAAGCAATCTAAAGATTCTACACAATACTAACAAAATCTGCATATCATTCTTTATAGAATTTTTTTTTTTAATCCTAAAATTTGCATGGAACCACAAAAGACCCTGGATAGCCAAAGCTGTCTTTACTAAAAAGAATAAAGTTGGAAGTATCTCACTATTGGATTTCAAAATGTATTACAAAGCTATAATAATCAAAACAGCATGGCAAGTATATAAAAACAGCCCAATGGAATAAGACAAAGAGGACTAAAACAAACCTACACACCTTTGATCAATTGATTTTTGACAAAGGTAACAAGAACACACAATAGGGAAAGGACAGTCTCTTCAATAAATGGTATTGGGAAAACTGAATGTTCACATACAGAAGAATAAAACTGGACCCTTATCTCACCCCTTATACAAGAATCAACTCAAAATGGATTAAAGCCTTAAATGTAATACCTGAAACTAAAAACTACAAAAACATAACAGAAGAGCTCCATGACATTGGTCTAGGCAGTGGTTTCTTGCATATGACCCCCAAACACAATCAAAACAAAAATAGGTAAGATTGCATCAAACTAAAAAGCTTTGCACAGCAAAGGAAACAATTAATAGAATAAAGAGGCAACCCACAGATTGGGAGAAGATATTTGCAAATCATATATTAGATAAGGTGCTAATATCCAAAATATACAAGGAACTCAAGCTACTCAATAACAAGAAAACAAATAACCCTAATAAAAAATGGGCAAAAATATGAATAGATATTTTCAAAAGAAGATGAACAGCATACATATATGTATAATACTCAACATCTCTAATCATCAAAAAATGCAAATTAAAATTACAATGAGATATTACCCCATACCTTTTGGATTGGCTATTATCAAAAAGATGAAAGATAACAAGTGTTGATGAGGATATAGAGAATAAGGAAACCTTATCCACTTTTGGTAGTATTGTGAATTAGTAACAGCCTCCATAAAGACAGTATGAATGTTCCTCAAAATAATAAAAACAGAATGACCATATGTTCCAGAAATCCCACTTCTGGGTACATACTCAAAAGAAAAGAAGGGAGTATATTGAAGAGGTATCTGCACTCTCATATTGTTGTAGCACAGTTCACAGCAGGCAAGATTTGGAAGCAAGCTAACTGTCCATCAACATGCTAATGGATAAAGGAAATGTGGCTCATATAAACGATGCAGTACCATTTAGCAATAAAAAAGAATTATATCCTATCATTTGCAACATCTTGGATGGAACTGGAGGTCATTACATTAAATGAAATAAGCCAGTCACAGAACAAAAATCATTGCATGTTCTCGCTTATTTGTGGGATCTAAAAATTAAAACTATTGAACTCATGGAGACAGAATAAAAGGATGGTTACCAGAGGCTACAAAGGGTAGTGTGAGGGTAGGGGATAGGTGGGGATTGTTAGCGGCTACAAAAAATAGTTAGAAAGAATGAGTAAGACCTAGTATTTGATAGTGCAACAGAGGGACTGTAGTCAATAATAATTTAATTGTACATTAAAAAATAACTAAAAGTACAATTACACTGCTTGCAGCGCAAAGGATAAATGCTTGAGGGGATGGACACCTCATTCTCCATGATGTGCTTGTTTCACGTTACATGCCTATATCAAAACACTTCATGTACCCCATAAATATATACACCTACTATGTACCCCAAAAAATTAAAAATAAAAAAAATTAATTATTTTAAAAAGCCAGGAAATTCTGTCATTTGGAATAATACGGATGAGCCTGGAGGACATTAGGTTAAGTGAAATAAACTTGGCACAGAGAGACACATATCATATAATCTCATTTGTATGTGGAACCTAAAAAAGTTGAACTCATAGAAATAGAGAGTATTATGGTGCTGATCAAAAGCTGCAGTGGTGAGTGGACGGAAAAATGAGAGAGGTTTATCAATGGGTACAAAGTTCCAGTTAGACAGGAGGAATAAGTTCTGGTGTTCTTTTGCACAGCACAGGAACTATAGCTAATATTGTCATATAGTATATTTCAAAATAGCTAAAAAGGAGGATTTTAAATATTCTCACCACAAAAATGATAAGTAATTGAGGTGATAGATATGCTAATTAGCCTGATTTGATTATTCCACAATGTATATATATATGGATTGAAACATCACAATGTACCCCATAATATAGTTGTCAACTAAAAATGAAATAAAATTTTTAAAATGAATATTATTTGAGTTGTAATTCCACTCCCAGGTGTATATCCAACAGAAATGCATAAGTTATTAATATATTCACCAAAAGCCATGTACTAGACTGTTGGTAGCATGGCTATGGATTGCAGAATTATTGACAGCAATTTCCTCATGTTGGAAACTATCCAATTTCTCATCTATATCAACATGTGCAAATACATTGTGGTATCAATAGAACATTATTCAGTAAGAAAAGTGAACAATCCACAACTACATACAATAATATGGATGAATCTCACAAACATACTGCTGAGGGGAAAAATACAGCCACAGACAAGTAGATGTGACTGTTCGATTCCTTTACATAATACACAAAAACAGGAAAAATAGAAAACTTTTGAAGTAAGGATAATAGTCACCCTTGTGAAATGTTCATTACTGGAAGAGACATGAAGGGGCATCCTGAGCTTCTGGTTATATTATATTATGTTTCTTGACTTGGTTGCTATTTACACAGTTGCATTCAATTTATAGAAATTCACTCTTCTGCATATGGCTAGCCAGTTCTCCCAGCACCATTTATTAAATAGGGAATTTGATTTGTGAAATATATTCTACATACAACTTTGGACAATTCATCTTTTTTAAAAAAGGTGTCACCTGTGAAATATGTGTCATTTTGGCTGCTGTGAATAATAAAAGATGCAATCATTCTGCTACAAACACAATACGATTTTGACTGTACATTGATGTGACAAAGAACATTTCAGAAATTCTTATTGGACAGTGAACTGGACTAGATTCACAGACACACATCAGCACATACAGATGAATCAAGCAGCCATTCTGCTATTTAATAAAAGAAACAAAGCAGTACAATTGATTGTTATAGTAGTCCCAAGAGTAGACCCTGCAGAAATATTTACAAAAGACAATTTTAGAAGTTTTAAATGTATTTCATTTTGTCGAGGAATGAAAGCAAATGTAAAATCTGAAGATCATCCAAGTGAAGCTGTTATCTTAAAAGTGGATCAGTGTGGTAGTCTGACATCATATAGACCTGGTAATTGTCCATAATTGAGCATCAGTTTATACTACAGAATTTTACCACACTTGCGACACTTCACCCAGGAGATTGATAGATCAAAAATATATTATGGCAATGTATTTGGCCACTAGAGCCCATATTGTTAGATTTACATTTACACCAAATTCATCTGACATATAAAAGTGAAATAATAATAAAGTATATGCACATAAACCCAGACAATCTGTGCATGTTTGTAATTGAAGAGCTACCCAATGTACAATTTTTTTTTTTTTCTCACAGAGGTCCATCATGGAAAGCTTCTCGACTGATTTGTGCAGTAAATAGATGTTGGGTAATAAAGGGAAATAAATAACCAATGCTAAGACTCAGGATGACAGACTGAGACCCAGCATGTGTCCTGATTTACGAACCTCCAGAAGGGTCAAATTGGAAACTCAGCAATCATGTCAAGAACCACAATATTGCAGAGAAAGAAACAGTTCAGTTGACTGAATACGAACCAATCTTTCACTTCAAGTTTTTTAAACTAGCTATGTTTAATTATCGATATACATTCTTGACTGATATAAATTCCCACAACATCTCTCTTAGGGAGGAATGTTATTTATACACAAGAAATGATTACCTTTTGAATATATATTGCTGCAGAACAAAGAACAGTTCTGTTGCAATTTCTGCACTGACTGTATAGCACGAGAATTAGAAGTTTGTGTAACAGATTTTTAGAAAGCAACTTTGACTAGCAGTTAGTCTTGGGTCATAACCGTGGATTAGTGATGAAATAGTGGATTTAAATGGGAAAAGTTGATTTGCCACGATCTCAGTTTCCTCAATTCCCAAACTGAAATAATGACAACTGCAGAACCACGGAATTATTAAGATAAAATTCAATAATGAATAAGAGCATAAAAAGGATCCTACTAAAGCAAGGTGCCATTGCTTCTCTGTATAGGCAAGACTAAACAATGAATTATAGTTATCAACAAACATGCACGATATGCTAGGGAGTGCACACTATGGATCTCATTGATCCCACAGAGTACGCCAGAGTTCCAGGTAGAAAATGCCAAGCTGAAAGGCTTAAATTGCAGGTAAATCTTTTGAGGTCATTTGAGTGAGTGAAGAGTGACAGACATGTTTAACTGCGGGCAACTCTAAAGGAAAAATGATCCCAATTGCAGTTAAGACAAAGATTTCTAAACTATTTGTTGGGATCAGGAAAAAGGTAGAAATAGCAATAGACTGTTCTCCGAGGCTAAAACAATAAAAAAATGTTAGGCATGATCAAGAATGAAGCTGAAAACAAAGAAACCACCGTTATTGTAACCTTGTGCAAAGCTAGGACACAACTATACCTAGAGTAATGTAAGCATAACTCAATGTTGGACATACAAAGACATATAAAGAACTGAGGAAAGTCCAAATAATAACACAAATTGTAAGGAATATTAAGATATGTCCCTTCTACTTCCACAAGGCATTTAAACAGGGTTCTGTGGAAGACCTATCTATAGTTAAGCTTTGCAAAAGAAGTTTCAACTCAAACCCGCAAAGAGGAAGAAACATATATGCTAACCATGTAGCTAGTATGAATGGGCATTTTTTTCCCTTAGATACAGAAGAGGAGGAATGTGGTTGTTTTACAAGTAGAGAATAAAGTATCTGAGATGTAACAGATCAAAAAGCTAAAAACAGAAAGGAGTTATTGGCACATGAATAAATCCTGGCCACTATGATGACCAAGTTGCTTTTTCTCTAAATCCCAAAAAGCTAGAATGCAGAAACAGCCAAGCATTTTGGTTAAGTTCGTGGAAGACAGACCCAGAACAAATGACTAAATTTTAAAATTTTATAGTATTAGCCTAACATTTAAGGTTAGTTTGGAACATGGAAAAGATCAATGGTTTAGTGCTATTTTCACACTGTTTACTCGTCTATTTTATGCGGATATTAATAACAAGAAGATTAATAATCTAGGAAGATGAAAGGAAATAATGTACACAAGGCACTGAGAAAAGTACCTGACCCCTAGCCAGCTCTCAATTATAGGAGCATAAATAGGCAATGATGTACTTTTGTAACACTGTTGGACTTTTCTGGGGCTTCTTAAATCCTGAGTCATAAAGCAAAGGAGGATAGGTTGAATGATCCCTGGAGATGTTTCCAGCTCTAACAGTTTGTGAAATACGTTTCTTGATGCTTCTGTCAGAGCTGAAAGCTCACCTTACAAGGTTTTTGTGAACAACTCACCCAGCCCAGTGCCTAGATGAACAAATGACATATCAATAGCCATATTGTTCCCCTGGATGGACCTTTGGTATATTTCAACTTGGCAATCTCATGGTCATATATTCAGTCATGCTACATGTCAGTTAAAGGAAACTCAAGCCAACCTAAAAAATGTTCCCTCCTGTCTGGGCCAAGGCTATTTTTTTGTGTCTTAAGAGAGGCATGTGTCACACAGGTATACCCATTCATCGAAACTCATTTCATAATACACATGAGATTTACACATTCTAGTCTATACAAATTTTGCCACAAAGAAACAAACAAAAGAAATGTGAACAAATATTGAGCTCTGGTTAATGACATGCATGTTGAAGAACTTAGGGGTAAAGGGAACCGATGTCACCAACTTACTTTGAAGGGCATCAGAAAATAATAGGGGTTGGCGGGTAGAGAAAGAAATGAAGTGTTACAACAAAATCTAGAGAGTGGGTTCATGAGCACTCACTGTACAATTCTTTCAGCTTTCTGTGTATTTGAAAAATTTTAAAATAGAATGTTAGATAAAACGTTCTCTTGGCTGGGCATGGTGGCTCACACCTGTAATCCCAGCACTTCGGGAGGCCGAGGTGAATGAATGGATCATGAGGTCAGGAGTTCAAGATCAGCCTGGCCAAGATGGTGAAACCCTGTCTCTACTAAAAATACAAAAATTAGCCAGGCGCAGTGGCAGGCACCTGTAATCCCAGCTACTCGGGAGGCTGAGGCAGGAGAATCGCTTGAACCCGGGCGGCAGAGGTTGCAGTGAGCCGAGATCGTGCCACTGCACTCCAGCCTGGGCAACAGAGTGAGACTCTGTCTCAAAAAAAAAAAAAAAAAAAAAAGAAAAGTTCTCTCACAGAAAACACTAAGCAGTGTATTCTTTAAGCAGTTTTCTGAATCACTAACACCACTTTCCAATGAAGAAAAAAATACCATCTGTGGGATATGGAAGTTTAAAGATACTAAACAGAACTTACAGGAGTGGAAATGGCAAAACGTTTTGCTCAAAGTCACAACGTGTATGGAGCGGAGTTGGAAATGGAATTTAGGCAGGTCTCTTAATTTTCTAATCAATAGACTGTCAAAGACCAGATTACCTCCTTAAAAGTATGCTGAACATTCTAACAGAGAAAATGAGTTAACCTTCTAAAGAAAGCTCATTCTCCTGTTTTGGTAATAAAACATAGGGAAGTATGTATTGCTTCCCATACGGAAAGATGAGTTGGGTGAAAGGAGGATTGGGTTTTTACCACTGGTTGGAGGATAATAGATTATGAAAAAATATCAACATCCAGTCATAATGAAACATGTAAGTTGTTTTATTAACTAAATAGGTGAATGCTGAAATGTGATATTATTTGATCGTGTTAAAATGAATAATCTTTTAAAAAACATAATGACTTCTCTTTTGGGGGTGTTGGAAACTATTGGTTAAGATGAAAGCCCGAAGTTAGGAGAAAAGCTTGATGTAAATCTATGCAAAAATATTTCAGTTAATCATCTTAGGTCACTTACAAGTCACAGAAAAGAAACTAACTAGATGTGATATAGGCCTAACATATCATTAGATGATCCATCGGTCCAGCATCTCAGTCATTAACTAATTAAGTGCCAAATGTAGCAAATAAAGTACTAACAACTCAAAAGTGTTCAGCAAGAGTTCATAAAAGCGAAGCTAAAGGGGACCATTATAATTCTAGCACCACAGATTTATTACCATGTCACCAGCATGCAATGCACACAATAAAACTCATTCATCACTGTAAATTTGCACATCAAATTTGATGCATTTGTTGGAATATAAATATTTTTTAAATCATGTGGAATAAAAAGCATTTTTTTCTCCCTTAGCACACATTGAATTTCATCTCTACACCTTGCCACTTAAACTTTTACTTGATGAGTGCAGAAAATGGAAATTAACCCTGAAAAACAAAGTGGCCTCACTCTTATTTTTACAAGCATACTCCACCATCTAGCTATAAGTTAAGAAATAAAAATAAATGGAAAACAATTTCTTGAACAGAAACTATGGATAAAAAGCACAATTCCATACATTGTTTACTGACAGAACTTTTCTGTATTTCAATTCTTCCTTACCTCCTTCTCTTCAGATTTAGGTGTCCCTCCTACCCATGCCTAATTCCCTCGCTGTACTCAATGTTCCAGTCTCTTCCATCTTCTATGAGAAGTGATTCCATTTTTTACCCTTCCTATGTCTTCAATCTCCGTCTACAACCATGTTTATTTTAAGAAGAAAACAACCAAAACCGACCAAACAAAAGACAAAAGAGTATTATTTCCTTTGGTCCTACACCCCACCCATGCTCCCTGATGGAAACGCTATGTCTTCCTCCTTTGTGGGAGAGTGGTTTATACCAGTGCTACTTAAAGGATGGTTTGTGTATAAGCGGCATCAGCATCACCTGATAACTTGTTAGAAATGCAGAATTTCTAGAGCTAATGAATCAAAATCTGCATTTTAAAATAAGATTTTTCAGGTGATTACATTTTGAGAAGCAATAGTCTATACCCACTATTTCCACATCCACACCTCACATACCCTTCTAAACCATTACATTTTGGCTTTTGCCACCGAAATTACTTTTGTAGATGATAGCAGTGACCTTAAAGTTGCTACAATATTAGAGAGTCTAAAGTCTTTATGTTTTCAGACATCCCTTCAGTACTTGCCAATTGACGAACCCTCTTTGAAACCTTCTCTTTTGATTAATATGGAAGATTCCTTCTTGGATTTTATTCTGCCTATTTGGCCACTCCTCAGTCTCTTCGGCGCATTCCTTAAATGTTGCTATTCCCTAGGGGTCTGCCTTTGATCTTTTTGTTTTCACTTTACATATTCTCTCTGGTGAGTTCATGTATGTATATTGCTTCATTTACTATCTCTAAAATAATCAGAGTAAAATCTGTGTTTTAAGCTAAGAATTATCTCTTGAACTCTGTATCCATAGCGCCAAACACCTACTAAATCTCTATGAAATAGCCAACGTATCCAAACTGGATTACATCAACTTCATTCTTCCTCTCCCCTAATCACTGAAACACATCTGTTCCTCTACTTAGTCATTGAAGGAGAAACATGCAAATAATCCTTCATTCTTCTTTCTTCCTTATGCTTTAACCAAGAAGATGCCGAGTCATTCCTCCTTAATAGCTCTTCTGGCCTCTGTATCATTCATCTCTCTCTTCCCTAGATTGCTTTGGTTAAAAGCCTCCTGATGCTCTCTCTAGTTCAGCGGAACAAACCTGTGCATTTGAATCAAGTGGGCTGCTTTAAAAACTATGAATGTCTGGGCCCTATTAAGGCTCTGATTTAACTGGTTTGGGGTGGGGTCCAAGTATTGGCATTTTTTTTTAAACTCCCCCTAGTGATTCTAACCTGCAGCCAGGGTTTAGAACCACTGATTTCATGTTAGCCTTTTGCACTCCCCATCCTTCTTTAAAACTCTAGTCAGAGAAGTCTTTTTTTTTTTTTTTTTTTTTTTTTTTTTTAATAGGGAGTCTCCCTCTGTCTTCCAGGCTGAAGTGCAGTGGCACCATCTCGGCTCACTGCAACCTCTGCCTCTTGGGTTCAAGCTATTCTCCTGCCTCAGCCTCCTGAGTAGCTGGGATTACAGGCATGCACCACCATGCCCAGCTATTTTTTTTGTATTTTTAGTAGAGATGGGGTTTCGTCAAGTTGACCAGGCTGGTCTTGAACTCCTGACATCAAGTGGTCCACCCACCTCCAGAGAAGTCTTTTGAAGATGAAAATCTTAGTCTTTCATCACTTATTAAATTTCCTTAATGTCATGCCCCCCACCCCACACTGCTTTCAGGATACTATTAAAACTCTTTACCTGCCTTACAAGATCTTTTATAATGTGGCCTTTGTCTACTTATCTAGCTTCTTGGCTTCTGCTGCCTGCTGTGATGCCTATACTCCAGCTTTACAGCTACACAGGAAGGAGCCCTAGGTATGTACAATGTTACCACACACCTCACATTTGTCTAAGTATTTCACATGTATCTCACATGCGTCTATGCTTTCCCTCTGCCTAGAATGCTCTCTGCCTTTTCAGTTTGCAGCACTCTGCTCAAAAGTCACTGCCACTAGTCAGTTTTGTCCTGATAATTCCCTTTCACCCTATCCGAGCCTTGTTTAGGTGCCATTCCATGCTACCTCGTGAGTTTCTCAAGTCATGAACAAGAACTTAAGTACTTATTTAAGTGTCCTTCCTACCCATGCCTAAAGTGTAAAGGTGAAAATCATCACAAATATGCAATATATAAACAAAACAAACACATACATTTAGTCAATGCTATGCAAATTAAGTATGTGATCAAATGTTTTGAAGAGTGAAAATGGGGCTTTTGTATTAAGGGGAAGATGAGGAAATGAATTGACGAAGTGTAGCCTGAACTGATTTCTTCAAATGCTTCTCCAGAAAAGCAAAGAAAGGAATAATAAAAAAAAAAAATCAATGAATTCTGGTTCATTTAACATATGTACTATATGATTAAGACAAACACAGGATCGCTGAAAATAAAATATATTTTAGACTAAAATGTCAGTAGAAAAACCAAAAAGGAAGGAGTATGAAAGACATAAGTTACCCTTCCTAGGCTCCATTTTCAGATATTTTTTGATTGTTTAAACTTCAGCAATTCATGAATGTTACAGTAAATGATATGAAAAATGGGGAGATAAAAGTAATTCTTTCCTCTTTCCACTAATCCCCATTCAAGTAACAAAACAGCTTAATACAAAATATGTAAATTTATTTTTAATTTTTTTCTGATGACTTATCCTAAAAATCTACAAAATATGTAAATAAACTTTTAAAATTAGTATAGGAACTCTTAAAATAGTACAGCAGCTCCTTAAATGCAATGCTTGAGTTTATGGGAAACAAAAAACACTCTGTCAATTGCTCCCACTGTTTTCATTTACCTCCTGGAAAATCATAACTATACATCCAGAGAAGAAAGACCTGGAGAGAGACAATACCTTGGTGAAACACATGGCTAAGAAATACAGGAACAGAATAGTATAATCACCTTAATTTTAAAAGGAAATTCTCCTGAAACAAAATTCCCATAGTAAAAGGAAAAAAATTGAGGAATTTAAAATAAGGTAACCTATGTGAAAAGTGCTTTGTAGACTGCAAAACTGTCAGCAAATAATAAGGTATTATTGTTATTTTCTTTAAAATAAGATATAGAATAGCATTGTGCCTATACTATTTGCAGCCAAGGAAAGATCCTTTTAAAACTTATAAAACTAATGCTTTTTAACCTAAACAAAAAGACACACATACGCTGCCAGAACTTGGTCTCAAGCAAGACTATATTTTTCTAAGTTCTTTAATAAATAAAGAGCCACTTGGTCATTCAATACTGATTTGTCTTTATATATTTATTAATTATTTGTTCCTTTATGTATGCATTCATCACAAACTTTTTTATAATCTCTTATATAACTGAGATTGAATTAGGATGCATACAAAATCAAAGCTGAAAAAGAAGTAATAAACATTCTGTAAGTAAATTACATAGTTGAGTATTCACATGCCTTTGGAATCTATGCTTTTACGATAGACTCCACTTACTGAATGCATCACTAATTAAAAGGAAAAACTAAAAAAGAAAATTTTCATAGCTCCCAGTGGCCTTGTGAGTTATGGTAAAGATTTTGGTCTTCAACCTCAGTGCAATGGGAACCCACTGAAAGGTTTAAAGCAGGGAAGTGACACCATCTAATCTGGGCTTGAAAAGATTAGTCATGTTGCTAATTGGAGAGTAGATTGGAGGGGAGGGCAAAAAAGATGCAGAAAAACAGAGTAAGATGTTAGGATAGGAGTCCAGGCACAGCCTGATGGTGGGTGGTAGATGGAAAGATAGGAAAAGATTAGTAAGATTTAGAAGATAAAATGTACAGGACTTTGCCCAAGTTCTTCCCTCTGCCTAGAATGCATCATCTGGTACATGGCAGGTGCTTCATGAATGCTTTTGATGGGAAGTGAACAGGGTTATAAAAACCTCACAATTTTTTAAGGGGTCTTAGGAGTCTTGGCCCTGCCATACTTTTGTCTCTTGCAGGAAAAAGATGAAACTAATGGACTGTGACCACTGCTTTTCAGCAAAGTATGCCTAGGTCACTGTGCTTCTTCCACAATACAGGCTGCATGTCATGTCTGAAAATTTTTTTGCTTAAAGCTGCTTTGTTGGGAAATATTACTTGCTTGGCTTTTCTAGCTTGACTTTGAGTTATCTGAGATAAATAAGTAAGAGAGAAAGTCGACCCTTTTTCTGTCATAGTCTAAAAAATAAAGGTTGCTGTTGGAAATCAACATGGACCCACAATTTCTTATTGAATGTGAAGTTATAATTATCCCTCATGATGAAATGTAATATAGACAGTTTGCCATATGGAATAGATGAAATAGGTGAGAGGCCAGAGCTGTCAGTTTTAGTGATGAATAACTGAAGCCATGAGTGTAAAGAACAAGAGCAAAGCCTTGGGAATGGTCTGAAGAGGCAGATCAAATGCATGAAATTGAAATAAGACATTCAGAAAAGGTTATATTATTCTTACTTTCAAGGCAGAAGCTCTGGAGATAAAGCATGAGGGGTGATCCCTCAACTAAGCAAAGTGAACCTCTTGGGTGGTCACTGATACTTTACCAAAGTGATTAAGACATGGGTCACAAGAGATTGGATATAAAGAAAATGATAGAAATGCCTGTAGAGTTTATTTTAGCTGTTACAAAAAAAAAAAAAGCAAAACCAGACAGGAGACTTAAGGAATATTAGCTACCTCATTGCGGAAGCAAAGACTCAGAAGAAGTAGAGAACAAGAAAGTAGGAGGTTGAGTAAAATATCAGGGAGCCAAGTTAGTCAACAAAAGTGGAAGATTTCCACTTAAAATTTAAAAAAAAATGCTAAAAATTAAAATTTTGGAAAACGACTGAACTTGAAGATTGTACATATTAGCTAGGCAGTTACTCTAAACTCACACTCTTATCTAATTATTAAAAGGAGCTCCTTTACTAATTAAATTTCTTTTTTCCAAATCCTGCCATCTTTTTTTTTGCTTTTCTATCATTTCCGCAAAAACCACTCCTCCCCTCTCTTTCATAATCTCTGAGTTTATCAACATTCTCTTTGGTTACATCAGACTCTAGTTTTCCTATATTCCAGGGTGCATTTGAAAGCACTAACTTATTATATGTAACTAGTGCCAATGGAAAATTCCAGCTAGCAATAAACGCATCTATGTTAGTCACTGTAGGCAGAACTAATGTTGGCTCCAATGACAAGAATGCTCCTATGGTTTTCTCTTGGCTGGCAAGCAGTTGCTATATTGCTCCTGAAAATTAGAAAGAGTTGTGCCGTGAAGCAGCAGAAATTACATACACTGACTAATATGTTAGCTGCAAATTTCCATATGGATTCTTTCAATTTGAATACAGTTTGGGTAATAGCTTTGTCCTTAGGTATTTGTGCACGCACAGATAAAGTATGCTCAATTTTATTGAGACAGGCATTAGCAAGAGGTTCAGAACAGAATTAGTATAGTTGTGTTCCAAAACAAAAGATATCTGATATAAACTTGCCATGATGCCAGTTCCAATGGTATTACTGACCTTTTAATCTCATTGTTTTTTTTTAATCTTTTTATTTTTTCTCTGCTAAATCTCTGCCTCTTGCTGTTTAATAAGCTAACCGTTATTTGGAACCTAATGAAAGGATTTTTTTTCCCTCAGTCTAAACCTTCCTAAATAGAATCTTCATTATTCTATTCACTTTGAACATTAAAAAAACCAAAGCTGAAATAGCTAATATGAGATGTTCATGAAAATCTCCATTCAGGGCGTCATCATCATAATTGGTTTATGACCTGCTGTGCTGAATAGTTCTTCCACTCATCCACATTTTGTTTTGTTTTTTACCTTAAAAATGAAAAGTTCTACCAAATACCACATGTTCTCACTTATAAGTGGGAGCTAAGCATTGAGCACACATGGACATAAACACAGGAACAATAGACCCTGGGGACTACTAGAGGGAGGAGGGAGGGGAGTGGGTTAAAAAAAACCACCTATCAGTTACTATGCTCACTAACATGGCGATGGGATCCGTACTCCAAACCTCAGCATAATGCCATATTCCCACGTAACAAATCTGCACATGTACCTTCTGTATCTAAAAGTTGAAATTAAAAAAGAAAACTTCTGTGTTGTGAAAACGAACCAACAATGAGAAAAGGATATAGGATTTTAAAACATGGCTTCAACAATGACCCCAGAAACCTCAGAGGCTTTTGTCTAATTGTCTGACTGGAGAAAATTATCTACAAGGTACCACGTGTTTGCAAGCTTTCAGTTCACCTTTTAATAGCCACAATGGAACTAGGAATTAAGGACACTAAGCCCAAATCTCCCTTTAATTCTATGTGGAAGAAAAAGTAAAGAAATAAACAATGATTGGAAAAAAAGACTTACGTAAATGTAGATGGTAAAAAGATAATAAAATAAAGGTCAAGAAGATAATAAATAAATCATATTTCCTGAATGTTGTTCTAAATTGTGTTCAAATTTATATGTTCCAGACAATAGAGACAAAAAGCAAATCCTTAATGATTTATAAATATGTAAAAGCATTCCATCATTTGTGTTATTACTAAAAATAGATGTTTATATTTCAGCTATCCTGAAAAAATCAGAATAATATTAAGTAGGTACATTTACACATTGCCATTGAAACACCAGAGCTCTATTTTAAAAATGTACTTAATTTTTTTCTACCCTAAACTTACTGAATCAGAGTCTTTTGGCTCTTAAACTATTGCATGCATTCTCAACAGATAATGACACCCCAAGGGAGTGAAAATTTGTTCTTGAGAGATAAAAATTCTTAGATATTTCTGAGTCACAATGGTTTATAACCCTCTGAAAGCCACAATATATGGGCAGATCTAAAGCATGTCTGTGGTATTAAAACACGGATGGATACAAAGGGAAAAAAATTAAGTTCACCTCAATTTCATGAGTGATAACTGCAAAACACTTTGATGTATTTCCTTCCAGTTATAATTTCTTTTGCTGGTTTTCTCTGTTTTTCACAAAATTAGGATCCTATGGCATAAATAATTCCATATCCTACTTTTTTTCCTGAGCATTAATGTTGTAATAATTCCCTACATCATTTAATACTATTTGAAACTACTTCCGTTAAACATTTTAATATTCAGTGGTAAGTATAAAGCAATCTATAACAAACTTTCTCCAAAAATTAAATTAATATTTTAATAGTATTATAAAATGCATTTTAGATTATTAATCACTTTCCAGTGATAAATAACCAAATTACAATCTTAAATGATAGATACTGAAGTGTTTAGTGACCAAATGTCTTACTCAGTTTCCATCCCTGTTTAAACAATGCCATTTTATCTTCTGCTTTCTCTCTCTGCTTTCTTTCTTGCTCTTGCTCTCTTTCTTTTGAGAAGATTTTTGAAATCAAACTTTCTAGAATGTCTGTATATGAGTTAGATTCCTACTTTTGCAGTTCTAAAGAGAATAAAATCGGCTGGGCGTGGTGGCTCACACCTGTAATCCCAGCTCTTTGGGGGAACAAGGCAGACAGAGCACTTGAATTCAGGAGTTGGGGACCAGCCTGACCAACATGGTGAAATCCCGTCTCTACTAAAAATACAAAAATTAGCTGGGCATGGTGGTACATGTCTGTAGTCTCAGCTACTCAGGAGGCTGAGGCAGGGGAATCACTTGAAACAGAAGGCGGAGGTTGCAGTGAGCCGAGATCGAGCCACTACACTCTAGCCTGGGTGACAGAGCGAGACTCTGTCTCAATCGATCAATCAATCAAGTGAAATCAAGAAAAGAGTGCAGAGTACAAAGAGTTTGAGACTAAGCTCTAAGAACTGGGTCTTTAACGACAGTGTACCTTTTATTTACACTTAATTTTCATTTGATTCCTTTGTTGCATTGTTTATATGGCAATAATGCTTATTCTTACACATAACTACCATTTTAATTTAATCTAGAAAAAATAATAATAGAATGAGAAAGAAGATAAAATTTTTTCTTTATTTGGGTCAGGAATTGGTTGTTATTGTACAGCTCTCTCTCTCTCTCTCTCTCTCTCTCTCTCTCTGTGTGTGTGTGTGTGTGTGTGTGGTGTGTCAGAGAGAAATATTTGCTTTTGGGGTCCTTATTTCATTTAAGTTTATTATGCTATTTTCAATTAACAGCAAGTTCCTTACATTTTTAAACTATATTTTAAGAGTGCACATATTTCTTAAGAGTTCTAAATGGCATATTTCTATTTCTATGTATACATATATGTTTCTATTATATATGTCTACCTTTATGTCTATGCACTTATCTGTATCTATCTATATCTCTACTTTGATATCTCTTTAAGTCTCTCTTTATATGTAGAAGTTCCTAGAGGCTCTAAGTCCTGACATTCCAGAAATTTCAAAGAAACTAGAAAGAAAGATTTTCTCCTGCAATTACAATAGGATAAAAGGGATTGTGGATAGTAATAGCTATCTGCAAAAATAAACTGGCTGAGCCTCAGATAGCCTGGGCAGCTTGTTATAAATACAGATTCCCAAGGCCTTCTTTTTTTTTTTTTGTTATTTACATGAAATTTTATTTTATTTTATTTTATTTTATTTTTTATTATACTTTAGGTTTTAGGGTACATGTGCACAATGTGCAGGTTTGTTACATATGTATCCATGTGCCATGTTGATTTCCTGCACCCATTAACTCGTCATTTAGCATTAGGTATATCTCCTAATGCTATCCCTCCCCCCTCCTCCCACACCACAACAGTCCCTGGAATGTGATGTTCCCCTTCCTGTGTCCATGAGTTCTCATTGTTCAATTCCCATCTATGAGTGAGAACATGCGGTGTTTGGTTTTTTGTCCTTGCGATAGTTTACTGAGAATGATGTTTTCCAGTTTCATCCATGTCCCTACAAAGGACACGAACTCATCATTTTTTATGGCTGCATAGTATTCCATGGTGTATATGTGCCACATTTTCTTAATCCAGTCTATCGTTGTTGGACATTTGGGTTGGTTCCAACTCTTTGCTATTGTGAATAGTGCCGCAATAAACATACGTGTGCATGTGTCTTTATAGCAGCATGATTTATAGTCCTTTGGGTATATACCCAGTAATGGGATGGCTGGGTCAAATGGTATTTCTAGTTCGAGATCCCTGAGGAATCGCCACACTGACTTCCACAATGGTTGAACTAGTTTACAGTCCCACCAACAGTGTAAAAGTGTTCCTATTTCTCCACATCCTCTCCGCACCTGTTGTTTCCTGATTTTTAATGATGGCCATTCTAACTGGTGTGAGATGGTATCTCACTGTGGTTTTGATTTGCATTTCTCTGATGGCCAGTGATGATGAGCATTTCTTCATGTGTTTTTTGGCTGCATAAATGTCTTCTTTTGAGAAGTGTCTGTTCATGTCCTTGCCCACTTTTTGATGGGGTTGTTTGTTTTTTTCTTGTAAATTTGTTTGAGTTCATTGTAGATTCTGGATATTAGCCCTTTGTCAGATGAGTAGGTTGCAAAAATTTTCTCCCATTCTGTAGGTTGCCTGTTCACTCTGATGGTAGTTTCTTTTGCTGTGCAGAAGCTCTTTAGTTTAATTAGATCCCATTTGTCAATTTTGGCTTTTGTTGCCATTGCTTTTGGTGTTTTAGACATGAAGTCCTTGCCCACGCCTATGTCCTGAATGGTATTGCCTAGGTTTTCTTGTAGGATTTTAATGGTTTTAGGTCTAACATGTAAGTCTTTAATCCATCTTGAATTAATTTTTGTATAAGGTGTAAGGAAGGGATCCAGTTTCAGCTTTCTACATATGGCTAGCCAGTTTTCCCAGCACCATTTATTAAATAGGGAATCCTTTCCCCATTTCTTGTTTTTGTCAGGTTTGTCAAAGATCAGATAGTTGTAGATATGCGGCATCATTTCTGAGGGCTCTGTTCTGTTCCATTGATCTATGTCTCTGTTGTGGTACCAGTACCATGCTGTTTTGGTTACTGTAGCCTTGTAGTATAGTTTAAAGTCAGGTAGCGTGATGCCTCCAGCTTTGTTCTTTTGGCTTAGGATTGACTTGGCGATGCGGGCTCTTTTTTGGTTCCATATGAACTTTAAAGTAGTTTTTTCCAATTCTGTGAAGAAAGTCATTGGTAGCTTGATGGGGATGGCATTGAATCTATAAATTACCTTGGGCAGTATGGCCATTTTCACAATATTGATTCTTCCAACCCATGAGCATGGAATGTTCTTCCATTTGTTTGTATCCTCTTTTATTTCATTGAGCAGTGGTTTGTAGTTCTCCTTGAAGAGGTCCTTCACATCCCTTGTAAGTTGGATTCCTAGGTATTTTATCCTCTTTGAAGCAATTGTGAATGGGAGTTCACTCATGATTTGGCTCTCTGTTTGTCTGTGATTGGTGTACAAGAATGCTTGTGATTTTTGTACATTGATTTTGTATCCTGAGACTTTGCTGAAGTTGCTAATCAGCTTAAGGAGATTTTGGGCTGAGACAATGGGATTTTCTAGATATACAATCATGTCATCTGCAAACAGGGACAGTTTGACTTCCTCTTTTCCTAATTGAATACCCTTTATTTCCTTCTCCTGCCTGATTGCCCTGGCCAGAACTTCCAACACTATGTTGAATAGGAGCGGTGAGAGAGGGCATCCCCGTCTTGTGCCAGTTTTCAAGGGAATGCTTCCAGTTTTTGCCCATTCAGTATGATATTGGCTGTGGGTTTGTCGTATATAGCTCTTATTATTTTGAGATACGTCCCATCAATACCTAATTTATTGAGAGTTTTTAGCATGAAGGGTTGTTGAATTTTGTCAAAGGCCTTTTCTGCATCTATTGAGATAATCATGTGGTTTTTGTCTTTGGTTCTGTTTATATGCTAGATTACATTTATTGATTTGCATATGTTGAACCAGCCTTGCATCCCAGGGATGAAGCCCACTTGATCATGGTGGATAAGCTTTTTGATGTGCTGCTGGATTCGGTTTGCCAGTATTTTATTGAGGATTTTTGCATCAATGTTCATCAAGGATATTGGTCTAAAATTCTCTTTTTTGGTTGTGTCTCTGCCTGGCTTTGGTATGAGGACGATGCTGGCTTCATAGAATGTGTTAGGGAGGATTCCCTCTTTTTCTATCGATTGGAATAGTTTCAGAAGGAATGGTACCAGTTCCTCCTTGTACCTCTGGTAGAATTCAGCTGTGAATCCATCAGGTCCTGGACTCTTTTTGGTTGGTAAGCTATTGATTATTGCCACAATTTCAGAACCTGTTATTGGTCTATTCAGAGATTCGACTTCTTCCTGATTTAGTCTTGGGAGGGTGTATTTGTTGAGGAATTTATCCATTTCTTCTAGATTTTCTAGTTTATTTGCATAGAGGTGTTTGTAGTATTCTCTGATGGTAGATTGTATTTCTGTGGGATCGGTGGTGATATCCCCTTTTTCATTTTTTATTGCATCTATTTGATTCTTCTCTCTTTTCTTCTTTATTAGTCTTGCTAGTGGTCTATCAATTTTGTTGATCTTCTCAAAAAAACCAGCTCCTAGATTCATTAATTTTTTGAAGGGTTTTTTGTGTCTCTATTTCCTTCAGTTCTGCTCTGATTTTAGTTATTTCTAGCCTTCTGCTAGCTTTTGCATGTGTTTGCTCTTGCTTTTCTAGTTCTTTTAATTGTGATGTTAGGGTGCCAATTTTGGATCTTTCCTGCTTTCTCTTGTGGGCATTTAGTGCTATAAATTTCCCTCTACACACTGCTTTGAATGTGTCCCAGAGATTCTGGTATGTTGTGTCTTTGTTCTCGTTGGTTTCAAAGAACATCTTTATTTCTGCCTTCATTTCATTATGTACCCAATAGTCATTCAGGAGCAGGTTGTTCAGTTTCCATGTAGTTGAGCGGTTTTGAGTGAGTTTCTTAATCCTGAGTTCTAGTTTGATTGCACTGTGGTCTGAGAGACAGTTTGTTATAATTTCTGTTCTTTTACATTTGCTGAGGAGAGCTTTACTTCCAACTATGTGGTCAATTTTGGAATAGGTGTGGTGTGGTGCTGAAAAAAATGTATATTCTGTTGATTCGGGGTGGAGAGTTCTGTAGATGTCTATTAGGTCCACTTTGTGTAGAGCTGAGTTCAATTCCTGGATATCCTTGTTAACTTTCTGTCTTGATGATCTGTCTAATGTTGACAGTGGGGTGTTAAAATCTCCCATTATTATTGTGTGGGAGTTTAGGTCCCTTTGTAGGTCACTCAGGACTTGCTTTATGAATCTGGGTGCTCCTGTGTTGGGTGCATATATATTTAGGATAGTTAGCTCTTCTTGTTGAATTGATCCCTTTACCATTATGTAATGGCCTTCTTTGTCTCTTTTGATCTTTGTTGGTTTAAAGTCTATTTTATCAGAGACTAGGATTGCAACCCCTGCCTTTTTTTGTTTTCCATTTGCTTGATAGATCTTCCTCCATCCCTTTATTTTGAGTCTATGTGTGTCTCTGCACGTGAGATGGGTTTCCTGAATACAGCACACTGATGGGTCCTGACTCCTTATCCAGTTTGCCAGTCTGTGTCTTTTAATTGGAGCCAGAGAGAAAGGTCGGGTTACCCACAAAGGGAAGCCCATCAGACTAACAGCTGATCTCTCGGCAGAAACTCTACAAGCCAGAAGAGAGTGGGGGCCGATATTCAACATTCTTAAAGAAAAGAATTTTCAACCCAGAATTTCCTATCCAGCCAAACTAAGCTTCATAAGTGAAGGAGAAATAAAATACTTTACAGACAAGCAAACACTGAGTGATTTTGTCACCACCCGGCCTGCCCTAAAAGAGCTCCTGAAGGAAGCTCTAAACATGGAAAGGAACAACCGGCACCAGCCACTGCAAAATCATGCCAAATTGTAAAGACCATCGAGGCTAGGAAGAATCTACATCAACTAATGAGCAAAATAACCAACTAACATCATAATGACAGGATCAGATTCACACATAACAATATTAACTTTAAATGTAAATGGACTAAATGCCCCAAGGCCTTCCTATATCCCTATTATGTCAGAATTTCTTATGTTGGAAGCAAGATGTCCAGGAATGGCCAATAATGCTAGAAATCTTTGTGGGATATGTCGTTTTGAAAGGGTTTTGGGTATGAAGTAACCCAGATGAATCTGGGGGTAACAGGTAGTAATGTTATTATTATAAAGCTACCAACTATTAACTTATACTAACATATCTGAGTTTTATATTGTTCTGTGACAGATAATAGGAGAGTGCAGGTAAAGCTGTATATCTGTGTATGGTGGTAGTTGGGGGAAAACCTCTTGCAGGGAATCTAAAAGGAAGCCAGGGAGCAAACATTTGCTTTTATGTTTTTTGTACCATCTGAGATGAATTGTCTGTTTCTTTGTTTCTATTAATATTTTTAAGGTCATCTAGAATAGTAAAGATGGGTAGTTTATGTAGCTTTTCTCACTTAATGAAGCATCCTTTCATAATGCCTTACTACCCTTCTCCCAATTCTATCACTTTGTACAATAATCTATCATTTGGTCTTCTGGATAGTCCTCACTGGGGAGGACACCACGAACACATTACCATTATTGATTTTCCTGCCAGTCTTGTAATAAAATAATAGTTTGAATTATTATTTCTTCTTTCAAATGGTTTATAAACCAGTGCCTTGTGAGTTTGTGTAGCATGAGTCAGTCTCCCAGAGCCGGATCATCTCTAGGTGAACTACTAAAATTTAGTTGTTGGCTATGCAAAACTGAGGATTGGACATTAAATCTATGACAACTCTGCTATATGATATGAACTCTATCAATGACCTCTTTATGAGGTCCTTCCTGAAATGATTTATATCATTATTTTTTAAAAATAATCATTAACCTGAAGAAAGAGTATATTAAGATAAATTCCAAATCCATGAGATACATAGCACTTTTTCTTTGATTTTACCCATATTCTAAACATTCAATATTAACAGGCATTAAGAATCAAGAACTCTTTGACCAGTGATAGGTCATACTCAATATAAAATACTGTTTGATTGGCTCCAGACCAAAAAAAAAAAAAAAGGCTTTGTAAAACTGTGCCCGTTTCATGTCTTTATAAAGTTCCTAGAGTTTATTTCTGTTAGTCTCAAAATGTTTCCTCAGGAGAATTTAGTAATATTTAGATCCACTTAAAACAATCACTAGTTAAGTACAAATTAGCTTCCAAAATCAATCTGAAAACATGCTGAAAACATACATCTGCTAAAAGATGGTTTCCTCTTTTATGTACCCCCTCCCATCTAAAAGTTATTAAGGAAGAGTCTGTTGCTATGGAAACACTCGATTTGACACCATCTGTATTCAAAATTCAATTGCTGCAAGCCTTCAGCCAATCTCCGGTTTTTAATTGGCAGACCTTCCCAGTATGCTCTACAAATCTTTATTTTTTATTTTTTATTTTTAGGAAGTCAATCCATACAGCATATTGCAATGTAAAGCATCGAGAAAGTTCACAAGGCAAGCCTCATTCCATTATCTTAAAATCAGACTTGTGAAGTTTCAAAGCATTACAGCCTTCTGATAATTACTTGGCATGAGGTTAATGCCTAAAATTTATTGCCAAGTTGTTTTTTTGCCTATTGGATTTCACACGTAAAGAAAATACTCATTGTAAGAGTGACTTTAGTATTAGGAAGACCCTGAAAAAGAGCCTTAGTGAGGAACTTATATCACAATACACAGTTTAGAATGGAAAACAAAACATAGAAATCAGAGTTAAGAATGCAATTTTGGAATAGTCAGACTTAAGTTCAATATTATTTGGAATACTTGTTAGCTACTTTACGTAACCTTTCTACATCTTCTTTTCCTCATCTGTAAGAGATCTATTATGAGGATTCTAAAGTATGCATTTTGGGGACTACACATTCTTATATATATATATAGTATATACATATACTATAATGGCATTTGAAAATCTGTTCATCCACATGGTCTTGAAGAATATTTCTCCAGAATATCAAGTATCTGTGTATAAATGTTGCTAAAACTCATAGAAGAGAGGATTACAAAAAACTGGAATTCTCTGAATAATTCTTTTTAAACAAGGGAAGGATATGACTGGATATTAAAGAAATGTAAATATGCTTCTGGCAAGAAAATGCCAAAAAAATGTATGCACAGTTGTGGGTCCAATCATGACATTTTGATGGGATAAAGAAGTAACTCGCCACAACTGAGCACTGCTGTGGTTTCTTGGCAGGCTCTGTCAACCTACTATGTTATAGTTACCCTATGGGAACAGACCCCATAGCTAAAGGTAATCAGAATGTTGCCCTCTGGAGTTCTACAATGTAGCAAGCTTGCTTTACCATACCACTGTCCTACTGAACAGCTAGCCTCTTTGATAATCCTTAAGAGGTAACATTCCAACTACACTGTTTATTGCTCCTAGGTTACCACAGTCTTTGAAAAGCTCATGTCTTTAATCGTTAATTTTATTTAATGTATTTTTAATTTATTCACAATCTAGTGAATGATGTAATGATTGTAATATTTTGATGATTGTAATATTTTGGTTCCACTAAAAAACTGACTACGTTACCTTCATGTGTATCCTGATGTGAACCCCTTTATAGTCTTCCTTTCCTTTTTTCTTAAATTCATCAAATGTATAAATAGATGAATAATCAGGACTTATGCTATGTAAGAATAAATAACTTTATCTGCCTTTGGTTCTCCCTTTAAATCTGTTCAAGTAGGTTGTTCTGTTCTGTTCTTGGGTGAAAATACGGGTAAGTTTCGTCTTTTCCGGTCATCATTAAGGAAACAGAAAGTCCTGTGCCATATCGAGACATTAAAATTAGATTATCCAGCTCAATATATTAATCAACACTTCAGTCTGAACTCACATATATGATTTCTCCCTCAATTAGAAGAGGATGGAAGTGGACAGGTCCTTTACTACCCTCTTTCTGTCTTGCTCGTCTTCTCTACCATTCACCACCTGCTATTTCTCACCCTAACAAGGGTTAATTGGAGTGGAAGAAGAAGCAAGGGATGCAGAAAATTCTTACTTCACTCAGTACTGTCACTGTTAGAGTGTGACTTTGTGCTTTCTAACGTTAAATATCACTTCTGGGGTTTCATGGAGCTGAAATGTATTTCTCCCAGTTTTAAGATCCAGCCTCTGATCTACTTCTTCCATGGTATGTTCCACAATTACTTCAGTAGACAGTCAACACAAACTCATCTGAACCTACTTTGTGCCAAACACTGATCTAGGTTCTGGAAAATCTATGATGAAACAAGACACAGTCCGTGCTCTCATGCAGCCAAATCTTTTTCTCCTTTGCACTTTCATTTTTCTTTGGTTGTACCTCTCATTTATGCTTTATATCCAAGTTATTGTTGGTACACATTTGTCTTTCCCTAGATTATCAACTTCTTTAGAAAATGATTCACGTTTTACTCACTTTTATATATCCCCCCTTTCCAACGGTCACTAAAGTATTATTAAATGAAGTAATGAACAATGAATAAACGGATGGATGTGCAGAGCGATAAATGGATAAATGAACAAAATCATACATTCATACATTGTTCATAAAGTATTGTTTATATTACTCCTATGACACACATATTCTATCTAATATTATACTAATCTTACTTTTTCTATCTAATAATAAACACTGTAATGAAAGAGGCTGTATCATGGTTTTCTTGGAACACCACATAACTCCTAGCCCAATACCTTGCACACTGTAAGTACATAATCAACATTTGATGAATGTGTGAATATACTTTTCAGTATTTTAAACTTCTATTTTTCCTTCACATAATTTAAATATTAATGCAAATTATTAAGTATAAAAATTAGGGCAAGTTTCAAATATAATTCAGTCACAGCCTCTGGGAAATGAATAAAATAATCTCGCTCTAGGTCGATTTCCTTGCGTAAATTACATCCTTACTAAATATTTGCAGACTTACACATTTATAAAAAAAGTCATCAGTCTCGTCTATTCTGTCTCTATTAGAAAAGGGTCAATCTATGTTTAATTTGCTGCTATAAGCTTGAAGGTGAAAATTTATTTAGGAAGCATTCAATAACTGTTTTCTAGATACTGTTCTTAATCTAGGTACGTTAAGGGATGGTGCCTAACCTTAAGTTGCTCACAACTTATATGAGAGAGAAATTTGGAATATTCACTGCTGTACATATTGAAGGATTTATTATATTTATAATTAAATTCTACCAAATCACATATGGACATAATTTAATCTTCTTGTGTTATTAGCATAGTGCACCGATATACTGAAGAATCTAATTTTTCAATGAAATAAGGATCTGTCCAATTTAGCATACTAAAATAGAATAAAAATTTTATTAATTTTCATTTCAAATCAGCATTATTATATTAAGATTCCCTCTATTTGTATTCCTTAAGGATGCCAATTCTGGTTTTAAAAAATCAGCTTTGTATTCAATACTTTTGTGTCCGAACTAGACAACTGTATACATATGCCAAGTATTTTAGAGGATGTAATTTTCAATTGGAAATCTGACTCCTATACTCACGATGAAGACCGTTACATAATTTCTGTGTCAAAAACATATTTAAAGTTTACCTGTTTTGAATGGCCATATAGCTTGTTGATGTATATATTTAGAATCAGGACACAAAAATAATGAAATGATGCAATTAAATAAAAATGTAAACAAAATATTATTAATATTATTAAATTAAGGAACTCCCAAGTGCCTACTGTAGATTTTGGTACTTACTGATGCAAAGTATGATGGACACCCTGGTTAAGTCCTAAAATTTGTAAATTTCATTACCTACTTAATGAAGTGTAAAGTCAATGAATGTGCTGTTTTAGTGATCACAACACATTCTGTTAGTTGCCACATGTTGATATTTATTCTACTTCTCCTAGGGACAACAGGTTACTTAGTCAAACACTTTATATGTAACAGGTTACTTAGTCATACACTTTGTTTATGTAATGCAAATTCTCATTCCCATTTTGTCTTAACTTATAACATTTTAATGAGTTCTCTGTACCCTCTCAAAAAACATCATGGCAATAAGAAAAAGAAAGTTTTATTAAAAAGCCCTAATCCAAATTCCTGCCTTCAAGATTGGGGGTGGGGGCGGGGAGCTGTGAAATTGAGCTTTTTAAGATTAAGAGCTTTCTATATACATTTCACTTCCATTTTGCTCAAATCAGCAGATCCTCCAAAAGTAAACTGAGGAATATTTCAGATGGCCTAGTATGTTGTATTCTGCAAGGATGAGGTATGTGAACTGGAATCAGACCAAGGTGCCTTTAAAATGTATTATATGTCTATGAGAGGTTGTAGTAAAAAGACTCTCAATCCCTTAAGACTGAAAATTCACTTACCATTGCAAAGTCTGGGTCTGTTTGCTTTGGGTTTCTTTTGGCTTTTTGTTTGCTTTTCAAACAGGGCATTTTATTAATCTCTTTAGGGTAATTCTAGTGATGATTCATGGTCATGGAGATGATGATGGCCGCTTGTAGCCTACACTAGCTGCCAGCTCCCCTGCGAGACAGTCCAATCAATCAGTAAGTATTTATGGCATGCCTGTTATTTTCAGAACAAGATGTTAGAATTAAAATAATTCAAATATTAAGCAGTAACAGTTTGATGCTTACTGTCCATCAGGGAGGCGAAACATATACGACATGGAGAATGTCCTCAGAGACACAACAACGTTGAAATTCCTAATCTCTGGCATTTGTAACTTACAGATGTGGCAACATGAGAAAGCAACTTGCTCTCCCATCTCCATATCTCTAGCTGAACCACCAGTTCTCCCACTTTTCCTACTCGAATAGTGTTTATTTTTTAAAAACATATGTTAGCGGCCAGGTGTGGTGGCTCACGCCTGTAATACCAGCACTTTGGGAGGCCAAGGCAGGTGGATCACCTGAGGTCGGGAGTTGGAGACCAGCCTGACCAACATTGAGAAACTCCGTCACTACTAAAAATACAAAATTAGCCGGGCATGGTGGCAATGTGCCTGTAATCCCAGCTACTCAGGAGGCTGAGGGAGAAGAATCACTTGAACCCAGAGAGCGGAGGTTGCTGTGAGCCGAGATCGCACCATTTTACTCCAGCCTGGGCAACAAGAGCAAAACTCCATCTCAAAAAAACAAAACAAAACAAAACAGAACAAACAAAAACAAAACATGTTTGCCTTTTATCTTTCTAAAATGGGATAAAAGTTATTTTGCTTAAAGGCATAGAAATTACTGCCTCTGAGAAATTTTAAGTCCCATGAGTCAATAAATACCCAATATATTGAACGTAATTGAAATAAACTAACACAAATTGATAGTTTATATAAATATATCAGTTATATATATAAAATTGACATATAAGCATGTACTTTATAACTGTCTACATGCATGAGTATATAAGAATACACACACACACACACACACACATATATATTTAAACTTTCAATAACTGACTCCAAATGTAGCCTCCTTTTAGCATAGGTTTGGGGAAAGAATACCCATCTAACACCTGTTTTTAGAATCAGAGGAGTTGGATTAAATCCTGGTTCTGCTATTAATAAGGACAATATCTACCATAGGGACTGTGTGAAAATAAAATCCACTTATATATGTATAAGAGTTCCTCATCCAATTCGTATAAAGCACAGCAAAAATCTAAAGTATTATTCTTTTATGAGATATTTTAAAATCTGAATAAAGTTAGATTTTATTTGTCCCATAAATAAGTGAAAATTTTGACAGCTTCAAATTGTCTGAAATGTTTCATATTCTGGAGTTCCCTGGAACATGTTTTTAGTTACCAAAATACCAAGCTACTGTAGGGAAACGTGGGCATTTTGGTTGCCCTGCCAGACATTAAGAAAAAAATGAATCCCATTCTATTTATTGCTATGTCTCTTAAAGTACGTTTGGCATGGTACCCAATGTTGAGAGACACATAACCTGCTGTCCCAAAATTCTGAACAATTTACAAATTCTTGTAATCATAGAAAGAATTCCCCATTTTACATCCCAAAAGGACTGTGCCTTCTCCTCTTAGTGGTTCCTACAAGGGATTAGACTAAACCAAATCCTTCTTGAGGAACAGGTAAAGTGCCATTGTTCTAAAACGCCAACGTGAGCCTGTATATTCCTGTGCTGTTCATATTACCTTATCGTTCTGCACAATTACACCTGATGTTCACATTTTCAGGTTGACTGGATTTTATCAATTCATGGCACACTTTTCTGTTTAATTACAGAGAAAGGTGTTTTCCCCTCATTTTTATTCTGTGCATTTGAGACTTGATTTTATCTTTTCAAACATTCTGTTGTTTGAACAGACAATTTTCTGATAACAAGTGAATCAAGGACTCCCTGCCTTTCCTTTCCTCGACCAGTTCTATGTTTTTCTGAGAGCCAGCTGTGGCCCAGGGCAACAGTTCCATGGTTCCTATATGAAAGAGAAAAATCTGACTCCAATTGTCAGGCTTATTATATCTACCACTGCCTTGTATCCTTTGTAGGGGACCCCCAGTGGCTTTACTCTTATGACCCAGGGTTAGACTTAGAGATGGTAATAAGCCAAACCATGCAGTAATTGGAAACACTGAAAATAGAAAATTCTGTATACATTTTGCTTTATCTTAATATTGAAAGAAAATATCAGAGCATTTCATTTATTCATTCAGAGAATCTTGATGGAAAACCTATTTTTTTCAAGGCCCTCGATCGGAATTTAAGAGAAGCAACACTGTCAGGAAAGACAAATTTCTTGAGCAAGTTCTAAAAATTCTGTGCATAGACATTAGAACAGTTACCAATATTCATGCACCCATTTTCTAGATGTGAAAATTTTTTACTCTTATAGCAGGGCACTATCATTGTCAACCCTTGAGAAGGCCTAGTGGAACTCTCAATAACGAGGATAGTTGATTGTTATGAACTGAATGTTGGCATCCCCCGCCCCCCCCGCTAAAATTTGTATGTTGAAGTGCTAACCCCCAATGGATATTTGGAGGTGGGGCCTTTGAGAAATAATAAGGGTTAGATGAGGTCATAGGATGAGGCCTCCATAATTGGATTAGTGTCCGTTTAAGAAGAGCAAGAAGAGAGACTAGAGTACCTCTCTGCACCACCTCTCTCCCCAACATACGAGGATACAGCAAGAAGGTTCTCGCCAGGAACCACATCTGTCAGCACCATGATCTTGTACTTCTCAACCTCCAGAACTGTGAAAAGCAACTGCCTGCTGTTTAAGCCACCCAGTCGATGGCATTATTTTATAGCAGCCAGAGCTTACTAAGACATTAATATTTGTATAGTGAGTAGCCATTTGAAAAGGACTTTTCCATGCGTCATTTCATTGAATCCTAACATCAAACTGGTATGGAAGTTATTGGGAGCCCGGTTTTACGGATGAGAAAATAAACTGCTGGAGAGATTAAATGATTTGCCACGGGTCCCACTGTCACTAAGGGGGCAGGGCCAATGCTTGGACCAAGTGCTCTTATTTTAGATTCAGTGCTGTTACTACTATACTACTAAAGAAATAAAGGCCAAAGAATCTCCAGGATAAAGGTAGAACCTGTCAAACTGATAAACCAACATCAGCAACCATTTGTTTCCTGACTTCTAGTTTTATATGAGAAAAAAGCTCCTGTTTGTTTTAGCCACTGAAGTAATATAGTTTATTACCTTCAACTAACAGGAATCCTAATGGTTACCCTTCAGTCCAGTCTTTTTGTGTCATCAGGTAGATAGTACAGCTTTCCTCTAATCCAGAAATCAAGAGTGGGGATTAAGGAAATTAAGGAATGAAATTAAGGAAGGACATTCTTATGTATTTATCTCACTAACATAAAACTAATAATCACAATTGTTTTCATCACCATTGTTATAATTATCTCATAACCAACTATTAGCTTCCTAGGTCTTTTTGTTAGGCCTCCAAAACTCAAAAGCTTTCTTTACAATACCCATATTTTCCATGTGGAGCCAGGCTGAGTGGACCTGAGATAATTATCATCATGTCCCGAAGCTATAAAGTTTTGGTGGGTTCTTGTTTCTTTCAAGAAACAAGAACACATGTTATTCTATGTTATTCTGCACGTGTTTCCTGTACACATGTAGGATAAAGGACATGTACAAGTAGTCTGCAACTTTTAGGGCAAAGAGTATGATTGACATTTGTGGGAGTGTCTAATGGGGATATTCAAAGCAACATGGGATCACGTTTCAGAAAACTCAGGGCAAAACTCATAGGTTGCTTGTCCTGGGGTAAGCCAGCCACCACATCATAAGAACACTCAAGTAGTCCCATGGAGGAACTCATTTAGAGAGAAACCAACTAGACAGCACCAACTCACAAGCTATACAAGTAACTCACTGTGAAAGTGAATCCTTCAGCCCCAGTCAAGCCATCATATGACTGCAGCCTAATTGACATCTGAGTGCAACATCATGAGTGATTGTGAGATAGAACTCCTCAACCAAGTAATGCATGAATCCTGACCTACAGAACCTATGAGTGATAATAAATGATTATTGCTACTTTAGGACACTAAGTTTGGGGTGATTATTTTACAGTAACAGGTAACTATTCAAACTCTTTCCTGACAAAAGTAGAACAAGCTCAGCTTTCCCCTTTTCATGTAGAAAGGTCACAATCTATTAATCCTTCCTACTCACTTTATAAATGTTTTACTTAAGACAAGTACAACAGAATAAAGACAGATGGCAAGCAATTTTCAAATCATGTATAAGTAAATTTTGGTAAAGAAAGAAGTAGTAGGTACAAAATAATAATCCCTACAATTTTCTACAACTTGAGAGCTGAGAGCATTTTTTTTAGGAACAGTCCATGGCACGTGTTTAACCCTTGGCTTAGTTTTATCTAAAATGCATGATGCCACCAGGGAGTAATATTCCTATTTATGCCCACAGGTACCAAAATATAACAGAAATTCAAGACTTTAGTTACAATGACCCAGTAGGTCATAAGATAAAAACGCTAGCCTATAAACATGTAGAATATCTCTTTCTGGGCACATCTCTGTTTGTATTTGTCTTATTAGCTCACTTTGTCTGAGTATAAAATTCTTTAATATATTTACTCATAATCATCTTTATCACGAAAAAGGAAGAAAAACTATTTTCTTTAATTGGTTTATTTATTTAATAGTTACTATGTTTAATTTTCAAAGTGGATGAAGAAAACATTTGTTAACCCAGATCTTTCCCCTTAAAAAGAAACATAATGAAGACATAAACAATTAGTAGAAAACACTATTTATGTTCATAATTATGGTACATTACTTTAATAAAAAATATTTTTCCTATTATAAACTCACTTGAAAGATTTATAATTAAATATAATCGTAACAGGTAATTTGGATTTTAAATCCTATTCAAATATATTTTGATATTAATCCTTTTAATTTACAAACGAAATACATTTATGAAAAACAGAAAACATTCATTTCATGATAGGTAATTAGTATTAATTTAACACAACGTATACGAAGAAAAAACATACTTGTTTTTTATATGTTTTTATATACAAGTTATAATTACTCTGATAGAGCTCTGAAATTCATTAAGATATTAAAGACCACTTCTATTATTTAACGTATATTTCCAGGTACCTTATTAACTAGGTACTACCGAAAAAATAAAAGAACCATGAGATTTATATGTGAAGAAACACATGACATTATGAACCTCATGATGATGGTTCATGATGGTTAATTTTATGTGTTAACTTGGCTAGGCTATGGTTCCCAGTTGTTTGGTCAAACACCAATCTAGACGTTGCTGTGAAGGTATTTTTTAGATGTGATTAACACTTCAATCAGCAGACTTTGAGTAAAGCACATTACCCTCCATAATGTGGGTGGGCCTTCTCCAATCAATTTTGAAGTCCTTAAGAGAAAAGATTGAAGTCCCCAGAAAAGGAAGGAATTCTGCTATCAGATTACCTTTGGACTCAAGATTGCAACATCAACTCTTCCCTTGGTCTCCATCCTGCCAGGCTATCCTACAGATTTTTGACTTTTCAGCTCCCACGATCATGAGTTAATGGCTTAAAATCAATCTCTCTCTCTCTCCGTATGTATGTATCTATATATTATTATATATATTAGTATTATTACCAATCTCTCTCTCTCTCTCCATATACATATATATATATCCTAATTATTAGATACAACAGAAGATAGATGCAAAGAGACAACAGCATTCTAAACTCTAATGATAATGGTGAATTGATAATACAGGTGAAATATTGGACTGTGAGTTTTCAGATGATGAAAACCTAGATAAATGTTCTCAGGCACAAGGACTGATTAATACACAATATATTTCTAATGACAGAAAGGAAATATGATATTTTAATCCACTTAATCATTCAACAGGAAGAACTTCACCACATAATATTTAGCTGTAAGAATTTTAACAATCCTGTTTTGCTAAAGGATGTGGGACAGATACTATGTCATTTATAATGTTTGTGCACCAAAATTTATTTGATACAAAAAGTTTGTTGTATTTCTTTTTTATTATTTATTTATTTATTTATTTAAGATGGAGTTTCACTCTTGTTGCCCAGGCTAGAGTGCAATGGTGTGATCTCGGCTCAGTGCAACCTCCGCCTCCCGGGTTCAAGCAATTCTCCTGCCTCAGCCTCCCGAGTAGCTGGGATTACAGGTGCCCGCCACCATGCCTAGCTAATTTTTTTGTGTTTTTAGTAGAGACGGGGCTTCACCATGTTAGCCAGGCTGGTTTCAAACTCCTGACCTCAAGTGATCCATCACTTCAGCCTCCCAAAGTGCTGGGATTACAGGAGTGAGCCACCGTGCTCGGCCTGTATTTCAATTCTTATTAAAATTTCTCCTAAGATTGTCTTTCACTATCTCTTTATTCTTCCATAAGAATTTGTAGAGTAACTTACACATATACAAAATAAAAAGCTAAAGTGTTCATTAGACCTACAAGGCAAAAAGTTGTGGCTACTTTCCCCGGTATACTGAGGGCTGCATCAGAAACCTGGTCTACCCAAACACAACAATCTTTAATCCTCAGCTAAAGAGTTTCTATACTTTATTCATAGTATCATTAAGAACCAGGATGAAACTTACATTACTTGAATGGTTGTACAGCAGCAGAAAAAGGAAACCATACAGTGTAGCACCTATAAATTCATTATTTAGGCCAGGCGTGATGGCTCAGATCTGTAATCCCAGCACTTTGGGAGGCCGAGGCAAATGGATCACCTGAAGTCAAGAGTTTGAGACCAGCCTGGCCAACATGACGAAACCCCGTCTCTACTAAAAATACAAAAAAATTAGCTGGGCATGGTGGTGGGAGCCTGTAATCCCAGCTACTCTGTAGGCTGAGGCAAGAGAATAGCTTGAATCTGGGAGGCGGAGTTGCAGTGAGCAAAGATGGCACCACTGCACTCCAGCCTGGGCAATGGAGTGGGACTGTCTCAAAGAAAAATTATTATTCAGTGTGTGTCTAAATGCACTTATATTGTAAGTTGGCAGGGTTGGGGGCTGTGTGTGGGGTGGGTGGTGCTACCTCTTCTCAAATTCCTTAAATGTAAACCAACTTCTAGGCTTGTTCCTAGGTTCACTTTTCTTTGCACCAGGTACCCTCTCTCTGTGCAAGCTCAGCCATTCCAGGTAACTTTCGAATTCATGTCCAAAAGTAACATCACTCCTGCAATCTCTATGTTTTCAACCATTTCTTTAAAATCTCAGTATGGTCATCTAGCTTCACGTTAGGCACATTACTTTGTCTCCCATAATCAACTCCTTGTCCTGAGTTTGTCTCTGGTTACGACATTAGTCTTCCAAAGAATTCAATCTCCAACTCCTAGATTGACAGTTTTATATATGCAATCAATGTCAAAATCCTGTTAATTCTAGCTCCACCTTATGTCTCAATTTCACTTCTTTCTTTTTACTCCATGGTCACTGCTCCAGCTTGGGCTCTCTTGCCTTCTAACTGGTCTTACTGACTTCATTTACTCCCTTACACACACACACTCCCATGCTGATATTCATCTTCCACCTCACTGGTAACAGGTCTAATTATGTATTCACCTGTCATCAATTCCTGAAATACCCTTCCCTCTCCAGCTTCCTTCTGCTTTTCAAAGTCTTATTCATGACCAGGTCAAATTCAGCCTCCTCCTGGAAGCATTCCACTAAGCCCTCATTTAAAACTCCTCCTCTAGTTTTCTCTCAACATTTTGTAATACTGCTCTACTGAAGCACCTATGCTAAACTGCCTTGCCTAAATATACTTGTTCAAATACCCACATTTGACTGTGAGCTCTTTAAAGACAAAGGCTGAATCTTACTTTTTTCCTGTATCCCCTCTACCGTCTCTGATATTAGATAGCACAGAGTAGGCATTCAAATGTTTGCTGAACTGAACTGAACTCTTTGGTTGCCAGCGGCATCCTAGTGCATGTAAATTTTGAGAGCTGCTTGTAGCTATAACAGGTTGACAGCAGGTGCTAGATGTCAAAAGAAGGAAATTCATATGGCTGACTCCACTTCTTCTAAAATGAGCAACCATCTAATAGACAATACCTGAGAGGAAGATATTGGCTGGCATTTCATTAGCAACAGAGATTTCATAAAAATGTGGAGGACAACAGAGCCTTTTTATTTCGCCATGAAGGATTTCATAGATTTGGTTGCAGCAATGAATGATGGGTTGACAAAGCTGCTATAAAACTGTCAGTTAATTCAAAAATCGTGTGAGAGATTTTTTTTTTATTCTCATACAGAAGAACATTCTCCCCTTCTATGGCCCTGTATACCAGTTCTTCATGCAATATAATGTGAATTCCTTTTCTTAAAATTTATAAGCTATCACTAAATTTCTCTAAGAATTCTGGACTGGGTTGAAGAATCCTTAGCTGAAAAAATAATGCCAAAATAAACAACTCCTTCTTAAAACTTGGAATTCTGTTTCAGAAGTCCTCCCCTCGGTTTAGCTAATAAAAGGCCACATTATACACCCTTCATATTCTCCCATCTCCAGTTCTCTCTGTACCAAATCCATCTCATCATAACAATATGTACCATTTAATGAGCATCTAATATGTGCTACATATTTACTTTAGAAACACCAGTAATTTTACTTTCTTAATCACCCTACCAGCATAAGTACTATTATTAGCCCCACATGACAGATGAGAGAACCACAGTTTAGGAAAGAGAATTAAGTTGGCTAAGGTTACACAGCTAATAGATCATTGGGGTCCACTAGTCTGTACATCTCCAACACATGTAAAAGACAGTCCTTTGATTAGACACTCAAACACATAGAAGTCAAAAGTATAAATAGGAGCAGCAAAAAAGTATATCCAGACTATAATAACCTGAGGTTAGTCCTAATATTTTAAGTTGTCAGATAAATATATCTTCCTATGTTTTTTGACTAATCAGCCTTTTCCATTTGATGTGCCTCGGGCTTTAAAATCATATAGACATAGGCTTGAATTCTACTTCCTCACTTGTCACCTTCCTAAGACCCTAGACAAGTTACGTAAGCTCTCCGAGTCTGTTTTCTGTCTCTAAAATGGGAGTAGTAATATCTACCTATTAAATTTATAGAGAATAATAAAAATTTTGCAGCATTTCCCACAAAAGGCTTTCCTGAATATTTGTTTAATTCTATTTATATAACTTATGCCATCTTTTCCAAAGCAACCTTCTCCTGTCTGCCTTTTAAATCTCCCTTTTTGGGGTGGTGGTGGGGGATGAAATAACTAAACAGCTACCAAAAAGCTCATTAAATATTTTGCACTAAGCCTTCAAAGCACCCCAATAGATTATAGTTAAAATAACAAACGCTAACATTCATTGAGCTTTTACCATGGCCCTGATCTAAGTGCTCTACATTAATTATTTCATCTAATCCTCCCAACCCATGAGATAGTTATAAGTGAGCCTATTTTACAGAGAAGGAAACTAAGAGCAGATAGTTTACTGAGATTAGTCATTTGTTCAAGGTCCCAAAGCTAACAAGTGGCCAGTCTAGGCAGCCTGCCTTTTAAAGTAATGCATGCTATTGCTGTATAGCCCCGAAATGGTAGTGGTGGGGGTTACAGAGGGAGAAGCTACAGAAACAAGGCTCTTAAATCCAAATGTTACAGGAACGACATTCACCAATATTATTTGTGAAATAAACAGAATGATAAAAGGAAGCAGTTCTATCTTTCCAAATCCTCTTCACTGCTATGCAAGGTATTATGGTATTATGCCTTGCACTATTAACAGACATGAACAAGAGTTTCATATAATTCAGACGCCTCCAAGGAAGAAAATTTAAATTCTTCTAATCTTATCTGCTTTTGGTCCCCTGACCCAGCCCTTTTGCAGAAGAAAATGACCAGGAATGATTGACAAATTCAGAAATCATAAGAGTTAAAGAAAAATTAGCAATTCAAATATTAGAAAGAGGGAGAATTTTTCATTTGATGTGATTTAGATAAAATTGATTCTCTTACCTAGATTATTACTGCATGATTTCCATCAATATAATTACCTGAATACAACAGCTACCACGGTAATAGTTTCATATAGTAAAACATGGTGGTGGCTTGCACACCCAATTACTTGAAGTTTAACATGGATATTTCTAGTAGACATAAATAGCTTTGTACTGAACTTTTCTCTTGATAGACTGCAATAACTATGTATAGATTTCCCAACTGTTCAAAGTTACGAAATGGGATTTACCAGAGAAAGAAAAATGTTTCAATATAGTATTACATACATATATTAACTATTTTTCTTTATTTAGCTGATTTCTTTTTGAGTATTTCTAGAAGTTTCATGGCAATAAAAAGGAAGACCAAAATCATCAAATGAGAAAATACAATTTTATGAGCAAGTATTTTATTTCTGTCCTTTCCCTGAAAACCAAATCTTTGCTAAGAAAAATTCTATTTTGAACACGATCAAAAGTTTATGAGTACTGAATTTCCATCCCATTTTATAGATTTCAAATGGAGAGATAAACTGAAGTGTAGCAGGGCTGCAAATGACATTGTTTAGATAAACATATCTTGTCAGAATTATCCTGGTACCATTTATAGGCTCCAGGCATATTTGGAACTAAGATTCCAGCTTAGGCTCTTAATAAGCACTATGACACATCTCGACAGACGCTTGCTTTTAAGAAAATGCTTTCTTGGACCATTTGGATTACAGTCTTTCCACTATGCTGCAAATATTCATAAAGGTATTCATTCCAAAAGCTTAGAAAAGAAGAACTATTCAAATCATTGAATATTGGCAGAGAGATACAAACTCGCCCTCTGGTCATTCAATTTTAATCTCTATCATGAAAAAGTCAATGCAATATGAAAAAAAAATGCAGGGGATAATGGAAAATGTTCAGACAATGTTGAACAAATACTGTATAATACATTCATATTGTTTTCCTCTTAGGGAAAAAATTGAAGTTATTTTTCATTAGTAAAATAACAAACGACTGACTCTCCGTATAGTATGTTCAGATTTGCATAAACATCATGGCCAAATTTCCATATTTCTCAGGCAAGAAACTGATCACTCACCTGTGTAATGGGAATTCAGTCTCATATTGAGTAAATCACTCACTAAGATTCACTCTTTTGGGTCAGTGTGTTGCAACTTGTTGGAGAACCCTCAAGGTTCCAGTATGGTGGAGGAATGCTCTGCTAAATCAATTGTACAGCTATCTATGTTGGTCATTACAAGGCCATTTTGCTCTTGCCTTGCAAGTTATAGATGTGACATCTTATAATTTAGACAAACTCATAGAATATAAGTGCATTCTTCCTTGTTCAAATTAGCTATGCAGAGGTTGACTAGTTTCTTACCAAATCTGTTCCTCTTCCTAGGCTCAACAGTGTACACTATTTCCCTACTTCCCTCGCAGTTAGGCGTGACCACGTGACAAGGTCCATCCAACAGAATATGAACAAAATTAACACACACCATTTCCAGGCCTGGCTCATGACAAATTTTCATGAGTAATACTCATTCTTCATCTGCCCATTAAATGCATATGAGTCTTATACTCTGGACACAAAAGATGGAAGGAGCTTGGGTTCCTGAATGACTTCACAGAGGGCTGCTTATTTTGGACTGCACTAAAATAAGAAGTAAATTTCTACTGTAGTAAGCCTCCAAGATTTGGGAGATTACCTGTTACAGCGGCTAGCGTTACTGAAACAATACATTAGCATACATCCACATTCATTGTTTAAGCAACAATAAAGAGTTAAACTTTCAAAACCAAGAACAGCCTGTTTTAATTAGCAATCACTACAACTGAAAGAAGACATGTCTTTAGGAAGTGAATCAAAACATACATAATTTCAGACAAAAGAAGAATTTAGTCTTAGTCCAATGATTAAGGTCATTAACAAAAGCAACAAAACAAGACGGGAAATGGTAAACATACTAGAAAGAGCACAGATTTTCAAGTCAGAAAAGAGACATTTACAAAGTCCAAGCTCTGTTCTTTGCTTGTTTGTAAACTTCGGCAATTTGAGTAACTGTTCTTGGAACCTGTTTTCTCATCTATAAAATGGGGATTACAAAATATAGCTCACAAGATTCTGTAAAGATTTTGTACACACACACAGAAACACACACACGTGCGTACACCATCTAATGCTTGTGAGGTACTGCATAAATACTAGCTATTATCAATAAGTATTTACCCAATATATGGAACTATGACTAATAATATTTTAAAATATTAACCTTTTACTCTGGTTACTCTTTCACTTTCCCCAACATATTGACAACTAGTCATTTCCTTAGGGAAGGGTTAACATAGCAGAATATAAATTATGAAGATATAGACTCTCATGGTTTCCGAGTTTCAAAAGTCTAGGCCTGGTGAAAGACAGAAGATTTCAAAGAGAAAAAAAAAGATGGCTGAAAGGTTTCCCTTCTTCCTGCACTACAAAGGATTCTTCGGGTTGTGGGAAGGAAAATGAGCGGATATTGCAGAGGAAGCAAGAAAATTCAATACCAACGTGTGTCCCTGAGGGGAAGGAAGGTAGAGAGAAGTCAAGAAACCGAGAGAGATCTGAGAGAACCTGAAAGCAGAGCTGACCTGGACCTCATTTCTGAGGAGAACCTCTGAGGGAAACCGGGTGGTGAGTTTCCCCTACTCCTTCGTCTGTCACTCTTCCTGACCCCATGGAAACCCACTGACACAACACACAATCACTGCGAATCACTCTCCCCGTTAAATGCATAGGAGTGTATGACATAAGAAAAGAATATGCACAGCATCTAGTCAGATGGGTCTTACCAAAGTTCCTGCCCACCCTGGTATGGCATAAGGTACAGTCGGATGATCTTTGATATTACAAAATGGGGGCATCAAAGTAGCAGGGAGATATCCAGATCTGAAAGTCACTGCAGATGGGAATGAAAGATGGCCCAGGAAGAAGGCACCGCCTGCTTGGACCAACAACCAAGGATATGAGGGAGAGACTGGCATCTCCATGGATGCCAGCCCAGATGACAACTAAAGAACAAATGTTCTGCCACACTGTGGTCACCACACCCATCAATGCATGCTTTGCAACTATATAAGCCCTGAATTGATTTAAAAATGTATTTCTCCTATTCAATGGAATTACATCCAGTTATTAAAAGGTAACATTATGGACTGAAAATCTCAACACAACTGTTATCATTTACAATTATTTCACATTATTTTTATAAATGTGAGGGGGATATATGAACTTAGGTTGTTATTGAAACTTGTCATGCATCTTGCTTTGAGTGTCCCATGCTTGTTAAAAAAACTTACTTCGATCCGTAATGATTGTTCTAGCCTCTTGATTGCTGGTCTTGTTTTTCAAATTTTGGGCAGCAGTAATGAGTTCTTCCAACTGGGGACGCCTCTGTTCCAAATCCTGCATTGTTGCCTGTAAGAACAAATATCCATCCCTTAGTATCGGGGTTCTTCAGCATTGTGTATTCCTTTTACATAATACAAAGTAAAGCACAATTGTGAGACCAGCCAAAACACTTTTAGAAATAAAAAAGATGTTACTGTGTAAGGGTTTATAGAAAACAATTTAACAGGAAATATGTTTCATTCTTAGATATCAAAAATATTTCAAATGAAAATCTTGACTATAGATTTTCTTCTTTATTTAAAGGCTCAAATGGAGACATTCCAGAGTACCTCGGATTACTTAAGCCACTGAGTGCCTTGAGTAAGAAATGTTATTCTGAATTACGACAATGTATTTAAAAGATAGATAGCTATTTATACTTATAATATCATTCTGTGGGATGTCAAAATTAAGGTATATTTATTTTAAAAACAGAAAACGCACAGAACCGATTTAAGAGATATTACTTATTTAACTTCATTGTACCCCTGAGATTTCTCACCTGTCAAATGAAAAGGTGAAGTAGATGAGCTAAATCAGCTTTTCTCCTAAGCTGCCTGTCCGTAAGAATCACCAAACCTTTCTGCCTCACTCCAGAACTAATGAATATGTAGCGGAAAGGGCTGCAAATCTTGCATTTTAAATAAATTATCTAATTAACTTTTATGATTTAGGCAAGTTTGGAGAGCATCAGATTAGAGGTTAGTATTCCTATTCCCCTTTAATATAGCACTATTTTAAATACAAATACAAATATAATAAAGTCAACAATTTTTAATTTATAGGTAGTAATGTAAATCATTAAGATATTCTTCCCTTTCTTCAGTGTCTATTTGATCTGTCATCTTAGTCTCTCTAGATTTAAGGACCAAAATCTCAGAGATATTTATGAAGAAATTTAAGAAAAAAAGGCATCTGACTAGCTCTGGTTCTAAAACACAGTAAATTTTATTTTAATTGGGGAAAATAAAAGTAATATTTACTGTTAGTTTATAAGCAATATGTGACAGATGTTTTATCTACATTTTCTCATTTTTTTCTTATAATAACCACACTAGCAAACAAGCCAGCAAGTTTGTATAATTTTAAATACGATGTTCTACCACATGAGGCCAATGAAGATGAAGAGATGAAAGCGGTAGACAGTAATGTATCTGAAACTTATATGAAACTTAGTTATTTACTCTGTCCTTTGACTCCTGCTGATTTTCTAATGATTTTTGGTTTTGGAAAGGCCAAATTTTGATCATTCTGTAGTGTTTCTTCCGTGAAGAGGTAGGGAGACAGGCTTCGTGATTTAAACTCAGTTGCTTTTGGTAATAGTAAAATAATGCAAAAAACTTATCCAAACATTGTACACCTACTTTAGGCACTTTCTCCTCTCTGTGTTGAAAAATTGGAGGGGCTAACTTTTAACAAATTTTCCACATTTGTAAGCTGTGATTGCTCAGAAGAAAAATCCAATTTTCAGGTTTCGAACTTTTATGGTTTCTTTATACAAAAGAGTGTTTGAAATACGGAACAAATTGCCAAAGACAGCTATTGAAGTGAGTGGCATAAGTCAGTTGGAGAGTACTGAACAAATTTAACGTAGGAACCATATAGTAGCAGATAGATTTTATGAAATAAGATGTTTTCCAGTGTTAGAATGTGAAACTCTGGTCATCTATGACATGGGAAGCTGAAAGGTTGCTTTGGAATTGCCTACCCTGAAATGGTTGAATATGTTCCATAGAATTTTTAAAACGGACTTACTCAGAAACCTCAGATGAAGTCAAATTTTCACCTCAAAGTTAACAAAGAACTTTAAATACACAGAGCTGGCAAAATACGTAAATTCATTTACTCATCCATTCATTTTAATAAATATTTTTAAGCACTAGGCACTATTTCAGGCACTATGCATGCGGCAGTGGACAAATATATTCGGTATAGTATGTAACTTAAATGAAAAATTGTACTTTTTGATACTTGGAAATTTTTATATAACAAAGATTATCTTTATTGGGTTGTTCTTCTTTTAATTCACCCTCAAATAACCAGATTTTTTTGCTTCTCACTTCTAGATACATTATTCACTGTTTGCTACACTTTTTTCCTTCTTTTAAGATTTCAAAGTTCATTTAAGAAGTATGTTGCAAAAGTAAGTTGATCAACTTTAATCTGTACCTTACCAGGCCCTAAATTAAACCTGACCACAATGAACAGCTTTTATTGCTGAAATTAGCAAGCATGTAGACTCAAAACAAGCCATTTTCCTCTCTAATGAACAAAATAGGTCTCAGGGTATTGTGAAACCTGTTCTCTAGTTGGGTGATTCTCTAATTCTGCTGACAGACACATGCTTTGTAAGCACCTGAGAAGATTATTAGTGACATCCTTTGAAGCAGCCTCCTTAAAAATCTAAGGAGGTTCACAAGTGCAATACAACTATGCATTTCTAAAATATTTCAAAACAAAATTTCCACTTTTTATCCCACTTTTTGGTCAACACATACAAACATTCATTTCAACAAAGGAGCTGTAAAATGATAATGTATATTGCTATGGGATTTATCATACACTAATAGGCTCTTTACTTAGTGGTCTTTTAGTAGAGCAGAACGGGAATTTTCTCCCTTGATTCCCTTTCTAGAAATAAAGAGAGGGATTTAATATGGCATACACTTCAGTATTTTTTCATTAAGATATTATAAAAACAGTGGTTAAAATAATTTCTTGCTAATAAGAACACAAGCATATAGTGAGAGTAACGATTATTTTTCATTTGGTTTCCTTTTAAGGGTATCCTATTTATTTGCTACTATAATTTCTTTGACTTCAACTTAGTTTTATAATTCCAGAACTTCTCAAATAAACTGACCTTCATCTGTATTCCTTCCAGCCACCCACAGATGAGAAAACACCTTAAATCTAATCATTACTCAAACTACTTGCCTCCAAAATATCCATCTACAAAATTCTGTTCTCTGCCCCCAATCTGCTGCCCCTACCAGATGTTACTCTCCCAAACATGCTGTTCCTAGTATTATCTTCATCCTCATTTGACCTCTGGTCCTTTTCTGTTTCTTCAACCTAGCTTTAGTCATAACAAACAAGTAGAATGCTAATTGTGCTTATTTATTTCTCTGATACGATCCCAGATACTTGTTACACAAATAACTTAAGTGAACAAAACTAAAATCATTACATGCTTACCAGTACCTAAGCATGATAATTGATCATGTCTACATGGATTATCTATCATTCTAGAAGACACAAAACACAGGAGAAGGAAGGAATCAATGCTATTTCTAAGGAGTCATAAGTCAGCTACTGGGCTTTACTAAAAACAGCTTACCCCTTGGAGATGAGAATTCATCATGGATTCCACTAGCTGAGCAAAGATGGAGGAAAAAAAATTCTTCAAATACAAAGTGAATCAGAAGTCTTTAATCTTACTAAGTCCCCCCAGAGTTGAGTGAAGTGGTTATAAATAGCAACCCTATGAAATAGGAAGTTAAACAGTGAAATCATACATATTATAACTAGGGCATTTTAGGCTTTTAGACAAAATTACAATTTGTTATTGTATTCATTAAAATAGAATTCCACCTAAATAATACTCAAATAAAAACTCTATATGTTGAGTTGAATACTTAGTATTTATATGTCTGAGAAAAGACTTTAAAAATCAAACTTGTCATATTTTTATATTTTTCTATAAAAATCAACAATCTACCTAGCATAAATGCCCATGATGATTTTTCAAATGTTCCCATTTTCAGTAAATAAATACGAATTAAGCTGAAATGCAACAATGTAGAACTGATGCTATTTTATTTGCAACTTCAAAAAATTAATATAAAGAATTCAGAAGGTAAAAGAGTTTACGGAACCATTTTATGTATTGAAGAAAATAAGCATAGAAGTCAGGGAGGTACTAAATCGTAGCCTTTCTAGTTACCGAAAGGGTTTTTTACTGGTGAGGAAGCTGTAATCTATCTAGCTTTCAACCATCTCACTGAGCATCTTCTTCTGGCTTCTACTGTTGCATTCGGCTGCCTCTCTAAATAGAGTGGCCAAATCGAAAACCATCCTCATTGTCTTCCACTTACTTCCTCACTTCTCATTTCCATTTTATACTGGCTTGGATATTGACATTTTCCTACTTGGCCAAACTTCCCTACTTCTTTTTTGAATGTTCTACCAGCACCTCCATTGGTAACTTCTTAAGAATCTTCATAACCAACTTCATAAACATCTTCTAACGGCAGTTATCCTTTTTGTTCTTTATTCACTGAATAAATACTTTATAAGATGCATTTTATTTTTATATAATTTCAAGCTTGCAGAATATTTGCAAGATAAAGAACTCCCAGGTAACCCTTACCCAGATTCACCATTTGTTAACATTTTGCCACATTATTTTTAATCATTTATCATTCTATCATTCTCTGTGTGTATAGATACATAACTGTATATGTAATGTTTTATATATATATTTTTTTCTGAATCATTTGAGAATAATTTGCAGATATCATGCCCCTTTACCCTTAAATACTTTAGGTTTTATTTCTTAATAGCAAAGACATTCTCTTAAATAACCTCAGCTCAGTTTCAAAGTCAGGAAATTTAGCGTGGCTTTAGTACCATAATCTTATCCATACTCTATATTCAGAGTATGACAATTACCCCATTAATGAACTTTATAGCTATATTTTTATTTTCTGGTCTGGTCCAGGCTCATGCATTGCTTTGAGTTGTCATATCTCCTTAGTCTCTTTTAAGTTGAAATAGTTATTTGCCTTTCTTTGAACTTTATAACACTTACAGTTTTGACCAACAGAGGCCAGGCATTTTGTAGAATATCCCCCAAATTTGAGTTATAGCAATTTTTTAAGTGCTTCTGTTGTGTCGCTCATTGAGCTAGGTGCAGGGGCTGTAGCAGTGAAGGAGAAAATAATTCCTGTTCTCAAAGAGAAAACAAACTAGTAGTGATGACAGGCAATAAAAAAGCAATTGCAATAACCTGAGGTATTATGGTAGGGGAAATATGGAGAGTTATCAGAGCATATGGCAAAGATATCACATGAAAGACTGTCTTCTGAAGGAATCAAGCTTAAGTAGTCCTCAGCTTTTCTTTATTTAAATTATACAAAATAGTTTTAAACACCACTGCTCCTCATACCCAAGTGGCCACCATGAGAATATACAGGCCTTCTATTATTGGGTCTTAACTGACTGAGGACTCCTGTTACTGCATTTTGAAATCCACGATTGCATTGCACCAAAGCCAAGCTTCTCACAGACTGCTCCTCACCAATGATTGGGTGTGGTGGGAATACTAAGGCAGAGAGCCTTCCTTGGGAGACATGGGACTCCTTTGCCTGGCTCTGCCTCAATGACTTCCCAACAGCTTTGCCAAAATTTCCTTCCACTAGACCGCACACTGGGATGCTTCTACCTAGCCTTCTCTCACTCTCTCTTCCTTGCAGGGTCAGAATTGCATCTTGATCTAACGTCTCTTGCACCTTCCCTGGCTTCATCCTTGTTTTCTTTCACATAGATATTTCCACTAATAAAATATTGTCCCATTTTATCCTGTCTGGGTACATATAACGTCAGGCCTTGACTAATACACTCACTTTTGTCCTCCTAGACCCTAAACCTCTCATCAACTCTTCAGGTCCATGTAACATGCTGGTTCCATGACACTAGTACCTGAATTTGTAACTGTCAATGATTGAATATTAATTAGTAACATAGGTTTCTTCATGCCTCCCATGGGCTGGCCTCTTAAGATGCAATTCAAGTAAATATGTATTTTTACATACTACCTCTATTTAGAAATCACTAAGGCAGGGTGCATGACCATTATTTCCAAGGAGCGCAGAATTTAACTGGAGGAAAATAAGAGTATTCAGATGTGTTACATGGTAATGGTGGAGTTCCATTCAACACATGTAGCTCAAGAACTGTAGGAAACTAAAGCAAGCCACCAGGAATCCTTAACAGATGACAACCACTAGGTTTGCTGCAAGACATGGCAAAAGGAACTTTGGGGCAAGTTTTCAGACGATGGAAGACAGAAAGTTAAGATTATTCCACCTCTCTGAGTGAGAAGTGCCCTAGGTAGACAGAGACCTCAACCAGGACCAGTTTCTTGAACGTATAACTTGTGCAGTTAGTTACACAAGGATCTGCGTTAGAAGGGATTCATACTTGGTTTCATGCTCTACTGTTGCCATCTTGAAATTCTTAATAATTTTTTTTTAACCAAGGGCCCTGCGTCTTCATTTTTCACTGGGCTTCACAAATTACGTACCTGATTGTGACCTCAACCCTAAGATTAGTGGAGAATAAAAGTTATGTATCTTGGCTGAAGCACTGGTTAATTGTTGATGGGAAGAACACATTTGAACACAAATTAAATGATGTCAATCAAAAGCCTCTTGCTTAATTCCTGAGAATGCATTTCACATTTCTGGAAGGGGCATTTATGAAGCTAAAAAATGTATTTAGGGGGAAATCTGGCCTCAGGAAAAGCTGAACAGGACAGTTAGAAGTGGTTCCAAGGTGGGACTGTCATCACTATCAATGGTTATTGGAGAACAAAAGTCACTATAGGAAAAATGAAGTAGGGAAACTACAAAGAAAGTGGTGAATCATCTGAGGAAGAAATTGGAGATAAAAAGGAGAACCTGCGGCTTCATCAACAATGATGGCTGCTGAAATCTCAAATGACATTTCTAGGTTTAGCTAAGTATTAGTTGTTTCCAAGGCTAGGATAGACTTGGGAAATACATAAGAAACAACTAATAATTTGTTTCAGAAACACTTACTAAACTGCAACTATTTGCCAAGCACTCAGCTAGTACACATAGACAAACAAAACTTGTCTTCTTTTTTCAAGGAACTTATAATCTAGCAAAAAAATACTCATAAACAATTATTTTTTGTGTAATAATTCCATGGGAAGTAATACTAACAATAACAACAACAATCGTTGTTTATTGAGTGCATACCATATGCTAAAAGAGTCTATCACAGCATACTAGTTAAAAGAATGAACTCTGGAGTCAGGCTTTCCCAGTTTGCATACTGGCTGCCACCTATTCGGTTTACTATTTTCAGTATGTTACTTAAATGCGGTCTGTATCACTTCCAGCACCGTGAAATGGAGATACTGAGTCTCTACCTCTCAGATTCATTATGAGAATTAATAGAGTTAATATTTGTAAGGTGTTTAGAACATTTCCCATTTCATAGTAAGAACAATAAAAGTTTTAAATAAAAACTATCACTGTAATTATCATATTACTCTGTGAGGTGGGTACTAATATTGCCCCTATTTTACTAGTAAAGAAAATGAATGAAAGAGAAGTTAAGCAATTTGTCTAGGATCACACGGTAATAAGTGACAGAACTTCTAACATAGGTAAGTTGGCCCCAAAGCCCACACACTTAAGAACAATAATATAGCATGATATCCTTACAAGGTACTTATGTCATAGTATAATATAAAGTAGCTATATGATAGTATGATATAATATAGGAATGAATAAAGGGACAGGGATATGAAATGAGAATACAAAAGGGGAAATTAACTATTTCATTCAAGGACAGATTATATTCAGAATCAGTCATGGTTCTTGCAATAAATAGTTCATTCAAACTGGGATGAGGAGGCTTTCCTCCTCAAGGCCTGAAAGGCTAAGGGGAGGGTATAGTTAGTAGAATCTGAGAAGTAGCTGCAGGGACAGGACCTCTTGACAGGAGCTGGGGCTGTGAGTAAAGGAACCTAGCCATCCCTCGACACACTCTCCTCTCATCCATTGATCTGCTGATGCCTCCCAACACAAGGACCAAGCCAGTAGACAAGCAAGCCCAATGCTACTGCCATATTGGTCAACCTCCTAGGGTAGAACAACAGGTTAGAGATTGGATCTGAGAAAGTATCCAGCAACAGTATCAAAAAAATAATAATAGTGGCAACAACTGTTGAAACAAATCAGTGAAGGAAATGACCACATATGGGAATTCTCAGCAGAGACTTCATATGAAGTATGGCACTACAACTGAACTTTGGAAGATTTGGCTAGAGAATGAGAAGAGCATTATAAAGGAAAGACAGACATGAACAAAGGCATGAATGTAAAATAAAGCCTCAAATGGGCTGGCTAGAGCCTAGAATTCTTTATAATTAATGGCAAATAAGCTTAAGCAGACATAGTGGAAGCAGTATACAGGTGGCTTTTTAAAAATCAGTTTGAGGTTTTGAATTTTATCACAAGGACAACTGGGAAGCAGCCAACTTGCAGAAAAAAACTGAGGCTACAGGAGCAAAGCTTTTAGTAATCCTGTGCCTCCATATATTTTGTTCTTTCTGGTTGGGATACATTTCTCAATTCTTGGTCCATTCCTAGAAATACAGTTAACAGATACCCATAAGTAAAAAGTGTTGATTGACCAAATCACTGACGACAATGAAGGGAAACAATGGTACAAGAAACAAGTAATTAGAGACTTGTGGCAGGTCAAGAATACATACAAATGGCAAACAAGCATATGAAAAGGTGCTCAACATCATTGAATCATTGATAACCAGAGAAATGAAAATCAAAATTACAATGACATATTATCTCACCCCCGTTAAAATGACTTATATCCAAAAGACAGGCAATAACCAATGCTGACAAGGACGTGAAGAAAAAGGAACCCTTGTATACTGTTGGTGGAAATGTAAATTAGCACAACCACTATGGAGAACTGTTTGGAGGTTCCTCAAAAAACTAAAAATAGAGCTACCATATAATATAGCATTCCCACTGCTGGGTATATACCCAAAAGAAAATAAATCAGTATATTGAAGAGATGTCTGCACTCCCATGTTTATTGCAGCACTATTCACAATAGCCAAGATTTGGAAGCAACCTAAGTGTGTCCATCAGTAGATGAATGGACAAAGAAAATGTGGTACCTATGCACAATGGAATACTATTCAGCCACAAAAAAGAATAAGATTCTGTCATCTGCAACAACATTGTTGGAAATGGAGGTCATTATGCTAGGTGAAATAAATCAGACACAGAAAGACAAACATTGCATGTTCTCACTTATTTGTGGGATTTAAAATTCAAGACAATTGAACTCATGGACATAGAGAGTAGAAGGATGGTTACCTGAGGATGGGAAGGGTCATGGGGGAGGTGGGGGTGGTGTAGGTATAGTTAATGGGTACAAAAAATTAGTTAGAAAGAATGAGTAAGACCTACTATTTGATAGCACAACAGGGGGACTATAACCAATAATGATGTAACTGTACATTTTAAAATAACTAAAAGAGTATAATTGGATTGTTTGGAACATAAAGAATAAATGCTTGAGGGGTTGAATACCCCATTTTACATGATGTGCTTACTACACGTTGCATGCCTGTATCAAAACATCTCATGTACCAAATAAATATATACACCTGCTAGGTACTCACAAAACTTAAAAATATAAAAATAAAACAAAAAGAAACAAGTAATTAGAATCAGAAATGTGTAGAAATTGCTAGAACACATGTTCCTTTTCTAAGCAGTATTTATCAGTATCATAAAAATCACTGATCATTTGGCTAGCTTTAAAAATAGAAAATACGATAGCTGTTTAAGAAATCATTATTAGCTATTCAAACTTAAAAAACAATAAGACAGTCTGTGAAATTTATTTCTCTATTTCTTTGTAGTAATGTTTCAATTTGTTGATATTTTGGGGAGTTAAAAAAAACTCTTAAGCCTAGCACTGCATGTTCTCACTCATAAGTGGGAGTTGAACAATGAGAACACATGGACACAGGGAGGGGAACATCACACACCGGGGCCTGTCAAGGGGTGAGGGGCAAGGGGAGGGAGAGCATTAGGACAAATACCTAATGCACTGGGGGCTTAAAACCTGGGTATTGGGTTGATGAGTACAACAAACCACCATGACACATGTATACCTACGTAACAAATCTTCACGTTCTGCACATGTACCCCAGAAATTAAAGTAAAATTAAAACACTGAAAAATAAATAAATATAAAATAAATAAAATATAAAAAGAGCATTGTAATCTCAAAAAAAAAAAAAACCTCTTAAGCCTACCAAATTTGGTGACTTCTTTGAAACGGTATAATATTAATCTACTATTAGTGTGTTATTTTTAAAATAAATTATCTTCCTTTGTTGAAAAAAAGATTAAGATGGTCCTTTCCAAGCTATTATACCACGTGAAACTTAAGGGATTGATTTACTTGTCATTTAACAAAACCCTTAACATCCAAAAATGAAATAATACAATTTCAAAAATGAAAATGAAATGAAATGAAAATACAATTTCAAAGTCAAGAAGAAAAAAGAATTTTATGCTACGATTCGTTGATAATGATTTGCAAACGCATTTCTAAACTGATATAAAGGGCACTGATAATTTTAGCTATTCAAACGTTAGATCTATTAGTTACTCTACATTGTTCACAATTCTTGAAACTCTATTGTTCTATAAATTTGGCATATTAACAAAGGATAATCAAGACAGGTTTAAGACCAGTTTTTATCATGTGCATCAGATTCACAGGCTTTTGATATTATGGCCCAATAACATAAGTGATATAATTTTTTCTCCTACATACATTTTAGAAGAAAGAGAGACATGAAACAATATATAGGACTGCCTTGGAATATTGTGTGTTTGGTTCCAGACTGCTGCAATAAAGTAAATATCACAATAAAATGAGGCACACGAATATTTTTGGTTCCCCAGTGCATTAAATGTTATGTTTACACTCTACTGTCATCTGTCAAGTGTGCAATAGCATTGTATCTAAAAAATGGACATACCTTAATTTAAATACTCCTAAAAAAAATGGTACCAATCATCTGAGCCTTCAGGGAGTCATAATCTTTTTGCTGGTACAGGCTCTTGCCTCAATGAGGATGGCTGCTGATTGATCAGGGTGGCGGTTGCTGAAGGTTGGGGTGGCTGTAGCAATTTCTTAAAATAAGACAACAATGAAGTTTGCTGCATCGATTGGCTCTTCTTTATAGCCAATGATTTCTTTGTAGCATGTGATGCTGTTTGATAGCATTTTACTCAGTAGAACTTCTTTCAAAATTTGAGTCAATCTTCTCAAACCCTGATGCTACTTTATCAACTAAGTTTATGGAATATTCTAAATCCTTTGTTGTCACTTCGACAATGTTCATAGTACCATCACCAAGAGTAGAGTGCATCTCATGAAACCACAATCTTTGCTCATCCATAAGCCGCAACTCTGGATCCACTGAAGTTTTACCTTGAGATTACAGCTATTCAGTCAGTCACACCTTCTGGCTCTACTTCTCATTCTGGTTCTCATGCTATTTCTACCACATCTGCAGTGACTTCTTCTACTGAAGTCTTGGACCCTCAAAGTCATTGATGAGTGTTGGAATCAACTACTTCCAAACTCCTGATAATGTTGATATTTTGACCTCCTCCCCTCAATCATGAATTTTCTTAATGGCATCTGGAATGGTGAGGACTTTCCGTTTTCAGTTTACTTTATCCAGATCCATCAGTGGACTCACCACAATATAGCAGCTATACCTTTATGAAATGTATGATTTAAATAATAAGACTTGAAAGTTGAAGTGACTTCTTGATCCAAGGACTGCAGAATGGATGTTGTGTTAGCAGGCATGAAAATAAAATCATTCTCTTTGGACACACTCCTCAGGGCTCTTGGGTGACCAGGGACATTGTCAAAGAGCAGTAATATTTTGAAAGACATATTTTTTTGAGAAGTAGGTCTCAACAGAGGGCTTAAAATATTCATCAAACCATGCTGTAAAGAGATGTGCAGTCATCTAGGCTTTGTTGTTTGATTTATAGAGCATAGGCAGACTAGATCTAGCATCATCTGAAGGGCCCTAGGATTTTTGGAATGGTAAATGAGCACTGGCTTCAACTGAAAGCCACCAGTTGCATTAGCCCCTCACAAGAGACTCAGCCTGTCCTTTGAACTTTTGAAGCCAGGCATTGACTTCTCTCTAGCTATGAAAGTCCTAGATGGCATCCTTTTCCAGTAGAAGGCTGTTTCGTCTATATTGAACATGTGTTGTTTAGTATTGCCACCTTTATTAACTTAGATGTTAGTTTGATCTTCTGGATAGTTTGCTGCAGCTTCTCCATCAGCACTTGTTGCTCAACCTTGCACTTTTAGGTTATAGAGAGGGTTTATTCATCAAGGCTCATGAACATACTTCTGCTAGCTTCCAACTTTTCTGCTGCAGCTTCCTCACCTCTCTCAGCATTCACATAATTGCAGAGAATTAGTCCTTGCTTTAGATTAGCCTTTTGCTTAGGATAATGGTGTGGCTGTTTTGATCCTCTATCCAGACCACTAAGACATTCTCCATATTGAAAATAAGGCTGTTCCACTTTCTTATTCCTGTGTTCAACAGAGTAGCACTTTTAATTTTCTTCAAGAATGTTTCCTTTGCATTCACAACTTGGCCAACTGGCACAAGAGGTCTAGCTTTCAGCCTGTCTTGGCTTTTGACATGCCTTCCTCACCAATCTTAATCATTTCTGACTTTTGATTTAAAGTGACAAACATGTGACTCTTTTTTTTTCCCATGAACACTTAGAGGACATTGTAGGGTTATTAATTGGCATAATTTCAATATTGTTGTATCTCAGGGAATAGGGAGGCCCAAGGAGAGGAAGAGAGATGAGGGAATGGATGATCAGTGGAGTAGTCAGAACACACAAAACATTGATTGATTAAATTTGCCATCTTATGAAAATAAGTAATGGGAAAAGGACTCTGTATTTAAGACATGATGCTGGGATAGCTGGTTAGCCATATGCGGAAGAATGCAGTTGGACCCCCTCCTTACACCATATACAAAAATTAACTCAAGATGGAATAAAGGTTTAAATATTAGATCTCAAATTATAAGAATCCTATAAGAAAGCCTAGGAAACACCATTCTGGACATCAGACTTGGGAAAGAATTTATAACTAAGTCCTCAAAAGCAATTATAACAAAATCAAAAACTGACAAGTGGAACTTAATTAAACTAAAGAGCTTTTCACAGTGAAAGAATTTATCAACAGAATAAACAGACAGTCTACAGAATAAGAGAATATATTTGCAAACTATGCATCTGACAAAGGTCTAATATTCAGAATCTATAGGGAACTTAAACAATTCGACAAGTAAAAAACAAATAACTCCATTAAAAAAAAGGGCAAAAGACATAAACAGACACTACTCAAAAGAAGACATACAAGTGGCCAACAAACATGAAAAAATGCTCTACATCACTCATCATCAGAGAAATGCAAATCAAAACCACAATGAGATACCATCTCACACCACTCATACTGGCTATTATTAAAAAGCCAAAACAATGATAGATGCTGCTGACACTGTAGAGAAGAGGGAACACTGATACACTGTTGATGGGAATGCAAATTAGTTCAGCCACTGTGAAACAATTTGGAGATTTCTCAAAGAACTTAAAGCACAACTATCGTTCATCCTAGTGATCCCATTACTGGGTATATAGCCCAAATAAAACAAATTGCTTTACTAGAAAACTACATGTATTCTCATCCTCATTTCGGCACTATTCACAACAGCAAAGGTATGAAATCAGCCTAGGTGCCCATCAATGGCAGACTGGAGAAAGAAAATATGGTGCATATACACCATGGAATACTATGCAGCCATAAAAAAGAACAAAATCATGTCCTTTGCAGCAACATGGATGCAGCTGGAGACCATTATTGTAAGTGAATTAATGCAGAAACAGAATACCAAATACCACATGTTCTCATGTGGAGCTAAACATTGGGTTGTCATGGACATAATGATGGCAACAATAGAAACTGAGGACTACTGGAGTGGGAAGGGAGGGAAACAAGGGTTGAAAAACTATCTACTGGTTACTATGCTCAGTACCTGGGTGACAGTATCATTTGTACTCCAAACCTCGGCATCATGTAATATATCAAGGTAATAAACCTACACAGGTACTCCCTGAATCTAAAACCAAAGTTGAAAAAATGTTTGTCTTTTTTTTTTTTTTTCCAGACAGGGTCTTGCTCTGTCATTCTGGCTGGAGGGCAGTGGAGTGAACGTGGCTCACTGCTGCCTTGATCTCCTGGGCTCAAGTGATCCTCCTGTGTCAGCCTCCCATGCAGCTGGCAGGGCTCCTTACAGCCATGTGCCACCATGTCCAGTCAATTTTTCTACATATATATTTTAAAGACAGGGTCTCACTTTGTTTCCCAGACTGGTCTCAAACTCCTGGGCTAACACGACCCTCCTGCCTTGGCCTCCCAAAGTGTTAGGATTACAGGTGTGAGCCACTGCACCCCACAAAGTTTGCCATCTCATATGAGTGCAGTTCATGACATCTCAAAACAATTACAATAGTAACATCAAAGGTCACTGATCACAGATCATAACAAATATAATAATAGTAATAATGTTTGAAATATTGAGCGAATTACCAAAATGTGACAGAGACATAAAGCGAGCACATGCTGTTGGAAGAATTGTGCCCGATGGACTTGCTCAATGCAGCCTTGCCACAAACCTTCAATTTACAAAAAGCGAAATATCTGCAAAGTGCAATAAAGTGAAACCCAATAAAACAAGATACGCATGTACATATTTGGGGATTATTACTCCTCAATTTTTTCAGCATTAATTTCTTGTTCTATCTTGAATAACATCATTTTGGAATCCTTCTAACTTCCACTTATCAAGACAAATTCGCTTGTCCCTGTTCAGAGGAATCTATACAGCAAATTGAATCATAAGTGTACTAAAATACCAAAGCAGAAGATAAATTACAAGACATGAATAGTGAAATGTAACTATTTGAGGGCATTATTTGTAATAGTTTGTCTGGTACATACTCCTCCTAATTTTGCATCCTAAAGATACTATCCAAAGACTGTAGAAATTCCAGATACAAGAGGCTAGAGCTGACAAGTAATTAAGCTTTCGTCAATCAAATAGCTAGAAAATATTTACTGAAATAATTGTATGCATAATACATCACAGTAGGGAATGTGCCTCATGGATGACATGAAAGAGACTCTCTAGTGAAATAAATGAACTTCTGATGAACTTTCAATGCAGTTGGGGAGGTGACCTTCAGGCCAGCCCATGCATGCTCGCACATGCAGTTACCCAATAATAGAAGACAATATGTAAATGACAAATGTAATAGTCTATAGACCACACATCCTATGCTAATGGGATTCTGAGAGATGGGATTTTATATGAGACCAGGTTCAGGGAAGGTGCCACAGAGGAGCAGCAACATGAACTGTAACTTAGAGGAGGAACTCAGTTAATAATGACCTAATGGGAGAAGGAATTTCAGGACGAGGAGTGGCTTTAAAACTAAAGTGTAGAAGTCAGAATACAGCAGAGTGGTTGAGAAAGAGTGGGAAGGGCAGCTGTGTAGTTAGTTAGCAGAATTACGATGGCTGTGATCAAGTTGAGAAGGGAAGCTGGAGCCAGAATGTGAGGGCTCAGGACACTAGATGACCAAATAAGGACATCACGTTGAAGGCAATGAGAAATCATCAGAGGTTTGAGGGCAGAAGAATGCCACAATAAAAGTGGCATGTTAGAAATATTAACCTCGTACAACTGCATCCAATGTCCTTTCCAAGAAAGAAATGGAAAATTAAATTGCAGTAACCCAAGAAAAGCCTCTTGTATCTCCTCTTTGATTAAATGTCCTGTCATGAAAACATGCAAAACATTCCTAATTTACCTTCATGCATCTTTTTATTTAAGAAGAATATAATAACTCCACTGCACACAAGGAACATAAATTCAACCCCATTGCTTGTAAAAACTGTCCCAGAGAATTATTAAATAAATTTGCTGATTCCACTTGTAATATTATATTTTATTATATAGGGGTACAAAGGGATTGTAGTTTTAGTTTAGAAAAAAGGTAAACATTCAGAACGTTTTGTTAAATTCTTACATTCCTACTCTAAAGGATAAACAGAGACTTTCAGAGTGTGAGAAGAAATTGAGATCTCTCCGGAAATACAACTTCAAGGATTATTATCAGTGATAAGAATTATTAATATATGTTATGATGTCACATTTTGTGAATATAACTTTTCAATGCCCTTAATACGTATTGCTGCATTAGACCTGATATTTTTCTTTGGGAAATAAGTCTTCAGATAGCACTCCTATTTCTAGGAAAGGAGTACTGGGGTATTGTGCTCATCTGTTCAAAAATAAAAAGTCAAAGCTAACAAAACATTTGTTAAAAATGCATTCAACCTGGTCATGTTTTAAAAACATTTTGAAGATAAGATGTTATTCATTTAAGTACTGAAACAAAACCATGCTTTTTATTTCTAACTGCAGCCATCAATAAACTGAGGCAAAGCAAGAGATGTTACCGTTTGCTCATATTACCTGTAGATGGGAAGTGAAGTGAAGAAATGAGTGATTATCTAGAGGCGATTACACTCATGAACACAGTCAGTCAGAATAATTCAAGCCCCCTAACCCTCTTCTGCTGTCTTCACATGGTAGATGTGAAGATTTGAATTATCAAAATAATTGGCACAGCTGTTCAATTCATGTTTCCCATATAGGGATAGAATCAGGCTCAGTTTATTCAGCTATAAAGTGAAGATAATTACATTCATATAAACCACCCTTGTGTGATTAAAGCAATGAATCTATTTATAAGAATTCAACTACCTTAGACAGAAATTAGTCAAATATGGCTAGTCCAGGTTTCTTTACAGTAACAGCAATTAAGACATATGTTATATAGAATATATTTAATCCATGAGGTTTCAGCCTTCTGATGTTGCCAAATTCTGAGCGCTACAAAGTGAAGATACATATGGATGGTGCACAACCATGTGTTCACCTTAAACAACGCTATATTAATGGTTTGGAAATCCTCGTGAGTTTTATAAATAAGTGTGAAACGGGAGTGCATGTGTGTATGTATGCACGTGTCTGTGAGCACTCACACAGACAACATCCGAATGGAGAAGAGAGGTATGAATAAATCTATATCCTAAATTTGCATCAAAATGGTGTCATGGTTACCTTTGGACATATAAGGGGAAAAAGTGCTTAACGACTAGGTCTCATTCTTCAAAATAAACAACATCCCTTGTACATTTTCTCAGCAGCTGTCTGGGAGACCAACATTAATCTATTTCTTCTCAGAACTTACATGACTGGGAAAAAGATAAAAATCTGCCCTTGATTGGGTGCTATGTGTTTAAGCTCTGGTTTAGCTGTAAATCATTTGTGAAGATCATTTCTTGGTAGGTGAGTGGAATTGCTATTATAGAGTGTTAATACACTTGCAGTGAAGTGTTGCTGGGGGTAGGAGGTGTTAGACATTGATCAGGAGCTTAAGAGATGAGCTATTTATTTTTGCTGTTGTAAGAGCAAAGTTTCTATAATAAAACAATGATTCTGCTTCTCTGTCAAAAAATACCATTTTTATGACATGAAAGCTCTCTTCAGTAAACAGAGAACAGACTTACTGGAGAATGTAAAAATTACAATAGAATATATTTCCCTATAGGAGAACGATGGCCTTTAACTCAATTGGAACTTACAGTACGACAGCTTTTAAAGGAAGGGACATATTCCATGGGGAGGATTTCAGACATACTTGTCAATTCCTTAGGCCATACTAATTATTATCATATAAAAATGAGTCTACATTAGCACATGGTGCCAGTATATCACACACTTGCACCGCGGCATGAAAGGAGCCCAGCTCGAGGGGGAGAACTGCTTTCTGTGGCATAGTTCCAAGCAAACACATGGCACAAATAGCCGATTCTGAGGAATATGGAAACTTTATATACTGTTTGATAGGGAAATGTGCACAGCTTCTAAACGGTGAGCTTCTAGTTCTGCTCCAAGAACAAGTACAATCAATTCTTAAGTGGTTTCTGTAATGTTGTGTTCCTAACCGAGCTGTTTACATTATAGGGAAATGTTAAGTTTAATTTTCTGTTTTATTAGGAAGGTTTCTCATTATGAACAATAATTTCAATACCTTTTAAGTAATTTAAAAATAAGCAGTAATCCCTGCAGAAAGGCTGCAGTACCATTTCTCTAGTGATTCCTTTTTCTGTATTTTATTTGTATAAGGTGAGCAAAATTGCTTATTCTTTGTTGCCTCAGAGACTTCAGTGGCATGAAGCTAGGCAGAGACAAAAACTGATAATCATAAATATATCAATACGATTGGCTGGTTCCAATATCCAGTATCTCAATGTTCTCTGCCCTTTGTCTCTTTCTGCTATATTAATGATCTGCCTTAATTTTAGAAGTTTTCTGTAAGATAGTGGACAGAATAGGTGTTAATGAGGTGAAGGCTCCAATTCAAACTACAAAACTAGGTAGCCTAGAGGCAACAGCTAATTCCAGGCTTTTGGTTCACAAAGGAATGCTAATACACACAAGTAATAACAAAACAAACTCACAGTACATGTGCTACGGAAGAGGTGTTTGGAGCATTAAATATTTGTACAAAGGGCAGCACAAAATGGGAGGTTAAAAAATTAAACAACATTAGGAACCTGAGAGATGCAACGAATTAACCAGTTCGGCCTTAATAAATATCCATGCTGTAATATTTTAATAGTAATATCTGTCCCTAATATCTATCCATTTATGTAATATTCCTCATTACTATCTACTCAAACGTTTTGCTACACTTTCTGGTAAAGGTCAGTGACTCTCCACTGCCTTACAATTCAAACTTCTACAGCATAGCAATTACTACAACAATAGCAATAACTAGTTATTGCGCTTTTCCTATGTGCTAGATATTGCACATGGGATGGATTTGATGTGTAATTATGTGCTAGATATTGTACATAGGAAAAGCACAATATATATGAACTTACAGACACCATTTGAGGTAGGTTAATAATGACCACCCCTCAATTGTTCTGTACTTACACCCTTTTATAGACAAGGAAAATGAAGCACAGAATGAAGCATAATTTGCCCAAGGTCACAAAGCTAAAAGGTGGTGAAGATGGAATAAAATGGCCCATATCCCCCTTTTCCAGTGTTTTTCTCTTTTACATCGTAACTACAATTTTGTAAGCAGCTATAATGTAGCCGAAGCTGGGCTAGATGCTTTATAGTCATCATTTAATCCCAACAACAACTCCACCTAGCTGGGTACTATATTCATTTTTTTACACATGAGGCAATAAGCACAGAAAAGATCACCAACTTCCTCAAAGACAGTCAGCCAGTTAGGATCAGGATAGCATTTGAACTCAGGTCTTTCTGACTCCTAAGCCTAGCCCTGTCCACATGTCACAAGGTCGCTTCACAAGCAACTCTGCTTCCTATTCTAAAACTTATTCCTTACTTTCCTGCCTCTGTGACTCTCGTTCTCATGCCACCAAATCCATCAACACTTCCTTGCAGTCCTGTTTCTAAAATAGAATTCAACGGGTTAAACAAATCACGATTTTAAAAAGCAGAAGGGAAAACTACACAATTGGCTTGCTTCTCCTCATCTTACTCCAACTTCATTTCCAGCTGGACACTTTTCTCTTTTTGTTCTGCTTTATTATTCTTTCACACAAATACATTCAGATTTGTCACCTTTTGTTCTAATACTGGAAATACAAATTCATATGGCTAAAATGGAGTGTCCCATGACATTGCCCCCAGATCCCACTTTTATTCCTTGTAATTAAGAAAAAATAAACCTTAATAAGAAAGCTTGTATTAAAATTGTGCAAAGTTAGTCATTATTAAATGTTGATGGCTGTATTAGCTGCCTGTGGCTGTTGTAACAAATGATTACAGACTTAATGGCTTAAAACAACCCAAATTTATTATCTTACACTTTTGGAGGTCCAAAGTCCAAAAAATGGGTCTCACCAGCTAAAAACAGTGTGTTGGCAGAGCTTGTGTTCCCTCTAAGGGATGTAGGGGAGGATTCTTTTCCATGCCTTTTCCAGCTTTTAGAGCCTGCCTGCATTTCTTGGCTCTTGGCCCTGTCCTTCATCTTCAACGCCAGTAGTGTAGCATCTTCCAATCTCTCTTTTACTCTGCTTGTATCATCACATTGCCTTCTCTCTTATGAGAACTCTTGTGATTACATTGGGCGCACTGGGGTAACCCAGGCTATCTCTCCGTGTCAAGATTTTTAACTTAACCACATCTATTAATACAAAGCCTTTTGCCATGTAAGGTAACATACTCACAGGTCCCTGGGATTAGGATATGGACATCTTTGGCAGGGGAGGAGTGGGCATTATTAAACCTTGCACAATGGTTCTGCATTTACTTAGCATGAGAAACTGTTTGTCACAATGTGACATACTTCTTCGGGTGGGTTCAGTACTGTGTGTCATCGACTAGAGTTACAATATCTCACAATCTAAGAAAGCACAGGAGGCAAAAAAGCAAACAAAAAACAACCAGTCATACCAGGCTCCTGTGTCCTTGTGGCAGACATGGTTTAACCAAAGGCCTCCGGAAGTGGGAGAGGTGTATTGTTGGGTCTCTTTCACCCTATAACCAAAAGACCATTTGAATTGAGGTGGAAACTGGAGTTCACAAAAGTGTTACATTAAAAAAAAGAATAAACTGTGACTCCCTGAGGAAATCACAGTGTTTCTGTTTGGTGACAAGCTGTTCTTCAGGAGTGAATCCTATAAGAATTTCAGATAAAGCTCTTATCTTTTGGGGAGTGAAGCCTGCAGGAAAGGCTGGGGTATTGCCTTCTGGGATGCAGAAAAACCATCTTCCTCTTAGCTCAGCTTTGTTCATTCAACTTAGTTCTTCCCCTCCACACCCACTCATAAACATTAAGCCTTCTTCCCAGCTGTCTTCCTCTCCCTTTTTCATTTTTAAACTTCATCTACTTTTTGACTTCTTTTCTCTGCAACAACTACTACTAAAATCTGAAAGCTTCTTTTATTGTTACCATGGAGAGGGCAATTTTCTCAACAAGTAAAGGAGGTGGTGCAGAGGGAGAGGGAAGAACTACATATGAAAATTGAAAGTTAGCCTCTGTGTCTTTTCAACAATATCCAATTAAAGCTTTTCACTTCCATACACAAAACAACAGGAACACACAGTGGGTGGCAAATTTAGCCCAGGGATGTGAATGAATCAGTAGGCTTTGTGATAACATGCTGGGGGTGTGAGGGAGGTGGTGAGGCAGCCCCTCAATCCTATAACAGAAAAGTAATGAACAATGATAACTGATAGATAATTACTCTGCAGTTGTTTGAATATATGCTGCTCTCTATCATTTTCAGGTAAATGACCTTCAGAATGGCAGTAGATGGATTTCTAAGAAATGATGAAATACAAACATGTAGACAAACAAAGCAGGCAGAAGGAAGTAATAAGTTTAAAAAATGAAGTGCTATAAGAACTGAGAAAGATTATCAATCCTCCCTTTTTCTTTCTTCTATTCTTCTCTATACAAGTTATAAAGTGGAAGAAAATACAAATATAAAATCATCTGACGGTGAAACATCAGTGAGATTTTAATTATATCTAGATTTTTTAAATCTCAAACTAGGAAAAATCTGCTGATTCATAGACATGAAAATATTTTAAAAGATCGGAAATATATTAATTCTCATGTTCTAATTCTCCTGACATGAACTATATATATGCTTTATTCTTTCTGATCATTCTGAGAAAAATCAAATTCTGAATTTTTAAAATGATGATGTTGCTCAAATTGTAATAAATCACCATATTTTCCAAAGAAAAATTCTACACAATTCCTATACATAAATTTTGTGTGGAAAGGCTTGTGTCATAAGAATAATCAAAGGAAAAGAACTGCAAACTAGTAGAAGCATAAGTTTAAAATGTTGCCGATGATGACATCGAGTAAAGATCTGAAGTGGAAGTAGCATGTCAACCAACTTTTCCTATGATCCTCTTCCCCTTCTCAATACCCACTCTAGCTTTTAAAAACACAATGAGATTGTTTTCTACAGCACAATGATGAACATTTCAGGTATACAAAAAATACAAAGAAAAGATTACAATTGAAGTCTATGGCATAGCTGTACAAATCCACACACACATACGCTCAGCAGTGTGAAAGTTACCTCATTGATTTGCTTGAATTAATTATTTAAAATATAATTTTATACTGAATTGATGCTTATTTTTATAAAATAGCAGCGTTATTAGAAAGATTTCTGACGAATAGTGTACGATTACCAATATTATCTACCTTGGAGTTACCATGAAATTAGGAGGGTAAAAATAGTAAATAAAGATCCTATTCCAGACATCTGGCCTATATGCAGAGAACGAGGCAGCATAAACTCAAGAGTCCTCTTGTAATTTGTGTTGAATTCAGAGAAAATTAATGATAAGTTGGTTTGTTTACAACACACAATCCTCTTATTTGCAAAGCAAAACTCAAAAATACAGATAGATAGCCAGGCAGGGAAAAACAGAGAGAGGCAGACTGACTCATTAAAAGAGAGAGAGAGAGAGAGAGAGAGAGACACTGACTCTGATTTATAGGATACTTCTTATCTATTCCTGTTAGAATTTTCTGCTTGCCACTTCACATAGTATCAAGAAAATGAATGTATTACCCCCAAATTACAGACTATTAAATAAAGATAAAAACTAAGATGATTTTCATGAAAAGTAAACAATAAGCTTTTTACGCAGCACAAGCTGAGGATTTCATTACACAAAGTTATGGGAAAAGCTACATATTGATATCTTTGTTATTGTGAATATCTCAGTTACTGTGAATCTGTAAATTCCATGCCCTATTACCCCCATACAAGCCAGGGAGATGTACTCGTATAATAGCATTTCACTCATGATTGAATTGACACCAAATGGTTGCCTCTTTGCAATATATACAAAGAAATTTTTAGTTGTGGGCTTTGTGTTTTGTTTTGTAGTTAGACTGCTAAAAATAATCAAATTTCTGATATAGTTAAGCCATAAAGATGAAAGAAGTGTCTCACTTAAAATATTTATTAATTACGTATGTTTTTATATCTATAACATACTTATATTCCGATGTGCAGGAACTCAGTTACTTAAGTCAGGAATTCATGTGGGATAGAGTTAGAATTTAATCAGAAAGGCCAGTCTCCTGGGGTGGGTTCTACCAGCATTTGAACTATTTTTATCACAGCCAACACTAGAGGCCTTGCTAATGAGCAAAATGAATATTAGAAATGAGTTTTCACTTATGAGATTAGTGTTACTTAAGATACATGCTTTGGCTAAAATATTTGAGAGAAATTCCTCATCTCTAGATTTCCGGGTATAAAAATTTAGTAAGTTATGGAACCTGTATTCTTTGGAATGGTGCCCAAGATTTAATGCCTAAACTATGCTTTGTTTCCACATTGAATCTGAAGATTCTAGTTGTCTGATGCCTTCTCTAAGGTTAACTGCATCCTACCTCTAGATTCTAGAATATTCTCATGTCTCCCTTGATTGAACCTTTTATACGGAGTATGATAACACCTGAGAGTGAGGGTATAGGAGTGTAGCTAACCTTTACCTATTATACTAAAGTTTTGCTGTGGTTATCTACCAAAAATAACCTCATAGTTGGCCTTGCATAATAGTGTTGATCTAGGGCAATTCATAACACCACGTAAGCCACAAACTTTAAAATAACCTCCACTATAAGGAAGTGTAACCAACTCCTTACATGCAACAATACATTTGACTTTATTCTTGGAGTATATTATTACATTTTTCTTTTTTTTCCTCATGTTTATATTTGTTATACAACATGGTTTTATAACTAGGTCGTTAAAGATCTTTAAAGATGGTGTTCTTTTATGCATACTATTACTATCACATGAATAATTTCACAATCTCGCCTTGCCTTTCATCTTGAGGCACCTATTCATATAATTATTTTTTCACAGTCCAAACAATAACCAGGCCTTGTAATTTAGTTATGCAATAAAAAGGCTGGTATTTATATAATCGTCTTATGAGTTATGCATGTGCAAGTATGTCTGAGTAAATATTCTGCATGTTTGTGTGTGTGAGAGAGAAACAGAGAGAGAGAGAGATTGAGAGTAAGCCTGATCATTATTGAGGGGTGTAAGAAATTAGTTTACGGAGATGCAAAAACCTGGGGTTCAGATAGGAGACTGCGGTGAGATCATTTCCTCCCACCCTCTGGGGGCTCATCTGAGCTGCCAAAATATTCTCCTCTCTGACATTTTTATCTTGGCTCTTCGACAAGTTCTCAGTTGCCTGCTCAAGATTCATATTCTCTATTATTTCTTCCCTGGGTATCTATTTTCACAGAATAGTTGAAGACTCATAATAAAGCCCATTTTAATGTATCATTTTTCCTAAGCAAACCCATTTCAATCTCCACTCTTTTTATTTGCCAAGCATGTCCTAAATACTAATTCTAAATGCAGCTCAATGCAGTTTATTATGTTTCCACGTAAATATTTATACCATATATGTTATTTGTGTATGTGTACACACACACACACACACACGCGTGCACGTGCACATATGGTTTGTTGCCAATAAACCTGTGATAGAATCTGGCACTTATCAATGGCATTGCCTTGGGCAAGTCACTTAACCTCTCTGAGTTTCTCCCTTTCAAAACAAGAAAAATGCCAGTTAGCTTGTACTACTTTTGAGAGGATTAGAAATATTGAATATGATATGCATAGCACAATGCCTGGTATATACTAGAAATTAATGCACGGTAAGCATCATGAATTTTATGGTAGTATATATGACCTAACATTTTGGGCCAAAAGGAAGTTTTTGAAAGCAATTTGGTCAAAGCCAAACACTGTATGTTTAAATAATGATGGCTGGGCAACAATGCTATGTCTTTAAGCATTTCTTTCCACTTTTCAAAATCTGCTCTTTCTTATTCACAATTACTTCTACTATTTAATATTTTAATGGGAAGAGTTGGATAAACCTAAATGTGCAGCATTGGGATTCTTTTCATAGTGATCACTTAAAGTTTGTTTTGCTTTTTTTTTTTTTTTTACCTTATATCAAGAAATAATATATAACCAATACATAAGTATATGAAAACATCTATCTTTAAAATAGCATAAATAACATCAACAATCCTTCCCTATGTGTATATAAAATATTCACCGATATATATGTGGTGTGTGTTTCTAAAAGTAATATATGTGTGTTTGGGGATATAATAAATATTGCAACAAAAACAATATCACGTAGTACATACTGGTTTGAAGGTGCTCTCCTCACTGTACTCCAATTTACACACCACAATCTATTTCAGCATCCCACTAAATTTTGGGCATTTAATTTTTTCCTGCTCGTCCCTATTTGAAATAATGAGCTTATGTGTAGTGAAAAGCTGTAAATATGCTGCCTAGATTCCCCTTTGGAAATGAAGGACTTACTTCCCCAGCTGCTAGGAGTGCTGCTGGTAGACAGCCTTCCGCTGTCTGCCCTTTTCTTAGTCTGGGCCGCTATAGCTAAATACCTTAGACTGGGTCATTTATAAACAACAGAATTTATTGCTTACAGTTCTGGAGGCTGGGAATTCCAAGATGAAGACATCAGCAGATTCATTGTCTGGTGAGGGCCCACTCCTGTTAAATGGCACCTTCGGTGTGTCCTTACATGGTGGGTGGGCAAGGAAGCTTTCTGGAGCCTCTTTTTATAAGGGCACTGATCCTGTTCCTGAAGGCAGAGACCCCATGACCTAATCACCCCCCCAAACCCCCACCTTCTAATACCATCACCTTGAGTGGTAGGTTTCAACATACACATTTTGGAGGGACAAAAACATTCAGACCATAGCAGCCCCCTTATGGAAATTCCCGTGGCTACGGAGAATCATCTTGCTAAAGTTTGTTGCCTTCCTGGAGTAGCCCACATCCAATGCGTGACTTGACACGGGGTTATAAAGATCCAGTCCCCTTTCTTCATTTCCTAGCACTTCTGAAGGGTCATTCCAGCTTAAGAACTCCCTGCACGGTCAGCTGAGGCCCTTACTAAGACTGTGTCAGAGCTCAACTTCTCCCTCTGCCCCTACATGTTGACCCCAAGAACACTCCTAAATAGACATACTGCATGCTCACCTCAATCTCAGGGTATGCTTCCCAGTCACCCAAACTATGATATTATCTTTAAGTAAGTAAACCCTAGGCATTTGGGACTGATTTCTAGAATGCTTTTATTCCAAAACTCTCCATAGTGTAGGTCAAAACTTTTCCATAATAGTGTGCATATTTTTTTCCCCACTGCTCCTTTATCAAGTACTTGGGAATTAAGGTAAAGAATATTTGGAAGAATTAAAGCGGGGTAGACTTCCTGCATATCTCTCAGGGGTCAAACACACCTGTTTGTGGCCACTGACCTTCACAAAACCATCTCATCTTTGGCCTTGGGCACACGCTGTCGTCTGAAAACCTCTCAACAGAAGGCGACCTCCTCACTACACTCCAAGACTTTCCTTTCAATCCAACTAAAAAATTTGAATCTATTAAGAAAATACGTATTTTGGGAAGCTCTTAGAAAACAATTACAGTGAAACATGTTTTTTTCTCTCTCTCTCTCTTTAAATTTGTACCATCAATTGGAAAGGGGCTTTGAGACACTACACTACCATTGCCCTTTTGATTCCCTCTCAAATTTGAAAGATTTATGATGCAAAAATAGCCATCATGATTAATTGGTTTTTTCAAGTGTCCATCATTTTTCACCAAGGAAAATTGCTATGATTAGCAGAAAAACCTCCATACAAGTCTATTTAATCATCTAAAATTCATATTTGTTTTAAGAATGACTTTATTTGTTACTTTGATTGATAATGTAAAATACTACTATGATTTCAGCGCAAAGTTAAAGTGTGAAGAAAAGTAATACAGAGGTTGGCATAACCATCAAAGGGAATTTCTTAAAGAATATAGAACAAATTCAACTACAGAGTAGAGATTTATTATTTACTAAGATCTTAAAACATGCTTTTTAAATTCTGATAACAAAAATATGACATAGAGTTTGCTATCCTAGTTTTACAGTTGAACAAACTGTAATAAGATAGATCCTAAAATTTGTGTAGTTTGTCAATAACATACAGGGCAAGGTTTTAGATGCCTGACTTTAAACAAAGCTCATGCTATTTCTACAAATACAAGAAAACCAGGAAAAAATATTCACATAGTCTTAAAGCTTCTCTATATTTCAGGAGGGGGTGAAGTAACTGAATTATATTAACGGTGTTCTTTACTGGCCGGGTGCGGTGGCTCACGCCTATAATCCCAGCACTTTGGGAGGCTGAGGTGGGCGGATCACAAGGTCAGGAGATCGAGACCATCCTGGCTAACACGGTGAAACCCCGTCTCTACTAAAAAATACAAAAAAATTAGCCGGGCGTGGTGGCGGGCGCCTGTAGTCCCAGCTACTTGGGAGGCTGAGGCAGGAGAATGGCGTGAACCCAGGAGGCGGAGCTTGCCGTGAGCCGAGATCACACCACTGCACTCCAGCCTGGGTGACAGAGCGAGAGCGAGGCTCTGTCTCAAAAAAAAAAAAAACAAAAAAACAAAAAAAGAAACAGTGTTCTTTACTATGATACCCAATTCTTGTCATTAATAAAAGGTGATGTTCAGAGATGTCATCAAATAATTGACCAAAAAAAAGGATAAGAAAAAAGGAATGAAATAAGGTAGTGACCAAACCTTCCCTTTTTATCAGTGATCAAAATCCTTGCTTTTACATGTTTATAAAATCCATTCTATTTCTCAGGATGTGCAATGAAAGAAAATGAATATGTATGTTCATTTCTATTCCATTTGAAATAACAAAAGAGATGGCATTCTGAGTCCACATTCTCTTTCCAGATTTTAAGTTTTATAATTACTTACATAACACTATCAACGAATAGGACAATAGAATAAAAACAAAAAGTGAATCCTTTTTAGAAGACAGTTTGAGTACAAACTGCTATATATTATGTACTACTCTTTAAAGCTGTCATGCGGATTTTAATAATTAATCAATATTCTAAATATAAATTACTATATGTAATGTAGTAATCTATTTTTATAAATAAAATGATTTCATAGAATGCTGTGTTAAATTCTTTCCCTCAGACAGTCGCTTTAGAGAAGGAATGGCTGCTTGGACCCTGGTAGGTACATCATGGTGAGAGGCACAAATGTTATCCTGGTAACAGCTTCACAAATTATAGACATAGTGCTAAGAGAAAAGATTTCTAAAAGATTAATTTGGTAAAAGCATATGTAGAGAAATCAAGTGACTCAGAGGGACATACACATTCAACTACGATAACGTTCTCTCAACTGTGCTCCTCAAGATGCTCTACACAAATGGTTTCCATGGAGAAATGACTGAGAAATACTGAGCTAACAATACTAACATTCCTAGAGGACTTTTCACTGACCTTACTATGGAGACGTACATCATAGATTGCTAGGATAGGCAAAGTCTATGCATGTTTTCCAGCTTATTTGACCTTTTCATGAGGATCATGTATGAACACCTGATGAACCTGGTTTTCTGTAGGACAATTTTGGAAATGTTGAGATCTTTTATCAACTAGAAATGATAGTATATTTCCTAGTCAAAATATTTTTTAACCACTTTATTGATTTTTTAACCACTTTATGGACATAAAAAGCTATACACATTTAATCAACACAGCTTGATGAGTTCGGAGATAATTACAGTTATGTGCTGCATAATGACATTTTGATCAATGGAGCACTGTCATGTGCACAGTCTGCATTACCTGTAGGACAGTGGTCCTATAAGATTATAATATTTTTCTGTAACTTTTCTATGTTTAGATATGATTAGATACACAAATACTTGCCATTGAGTTCCAATTGCCTCAAGTATTCAGTACAGTCACATGCTGTACTGGTTTATAGCCTAGGAGCAATAGGCTATACCATATAACCTAGGTGTGTAGTAGGATGTACCATCTAGGTTTGTGTAAGTACACTGTATGATGTTTGCACAACAAGATCAATCAGCTAACAATGCATTTCTCCGAATGTATATCTGTTTTTAAGCAATGCATGACTGTATACCCCTGTGAAATCATGTCCAGAATCTATGCCATAAACCTATATATCACCTCCAAAATTTTTCTCTTACCTTCCTTATTTACTATTATTTTTGCATGTATGATCATAACAGTTAAAAAAAGATTTACTCTCTTAGCAAAGTTTTAAATATATAACATTGTTAACTGCAAGCCCTAGGCTGTACAGATTTGTAGGACTTATTAATCTCATATGACTGAAACCTAGTTAGTATTTTTTTTTTTTTTTGAGACGGAGTCTTGCTCTGTCGCCCAGGCTGGAGTGCAGTAGCCTCCCGAGTAGCTGGGACCACAGGCACCCACCACCATGCCTGGCTAATTTTTTATATTTTTAGTAGAGACGTGGTATCACCGTGTTAGCCAGGATGGTCTCGATCTCCTGACCTCGTGATCCGCCCACCTCATCCTCCCAAAGTGCTGGGATTACAGGCGTGAGCCACCGCGCCTGGCCCCTAGTTAGTATCTTAATACTCATTGTTTTCCATTTTTATGGCACAAAATAGCTGAGATTATGGAGACAAGAGTGGTTATTCTTATTGGAACAACCATAGAAGGAGGGCAATATCTCCAAGTTTGGGCCATGGGGTGGTGCTGCTATGAATAGACTATGAATGGCCAAGTAAATATTGGGGTTTGTGACGAAAGATAGGAAAGCCTATCTCAAGAAGAAAAAAAAAAGTGTTACAAGAAAGGCAACATTGGCAAGGAAGAAAAACTTGATCTTTAAAACATGTTATTCTAAACAGACTATATTACTTGTTTTCTTGTTTGATTATCATTGCTAGAACTGGTAATGTTTTTATTGCTCAGTTTATACTTTCTCTTGAACTCAGTGGGTGTATTTGGGTCTTAATAATTCAGAATATAAAAACTGATGACCTAATACCACGTATATTGATGCTAATGGACATCTTTAGAATTTGTCAGACTATGTAAGCTATTATGAAAGTGACTGCTTTCTCTTTCTCCAACACAAAAATATTCAGAGGCAGAAAGATAGACATGAATAATAGAGTTTTTTTCTCCATTTTATTTCCTTGATTTCTGAAACAAATTTAAACAGAACTAAGAAGATAGGAAAACAATCACATCATATTTAGCTAAGTTAAAACTACATATGTCCAAAGGAGAAAAATATGCATTATTAAGAGTATCTTGGCTAGCATAGCCAGTTGCCTACCCAATATCCTTTCTTTCCTTCTTAGCTAAAAGAATCCAAATTCTGTTCAGACTAGCAAGGTTTTATAACTAAGTTGCCAGTTTTCACATTTTGAATTACGAAGAAAGAAACATACCTACTCAGTTAACACACTCAATCCTCCCAAGATCCTTAGAAGTTAGGAATGGTCACGTGACACATTTCTGGTTAATGCACTGTCAAGTAGAAACTCTTCTGTGTGGGGCTGCCAGAAAAGCATTTGTTTTCCTTACAAACAGGAGCTGACACAGCTGGAATATGCTTTTACTTTCCCCATTTTCCCTTCTTCCATTTTAAAGTACAGACATAGTGCCTGGAGGCAGAGTAGCCATGTTGAGACCACAGGAAAAAAAGTCTTGCCGGGCATGGTGGCTCACACCTGCAATCCCACCACTTTGGGAGGCTGAGGCGGGCGGATCACGAGGTCAGGAGATCGAGACCATCCTGGCCAACATGGTGAAACCCCGTCCTTACTAAAAATACAAAAATTAGCTGGGCGTGGTGGTGCGTTCCTGTAATCCCAGCTACTCGGGAGGCTGAGGCAGGAGAATCCCTTGAACCAGGGAGTCAGAGGTTGCAGTGAGCCGAGATTGCGCCACTGCGCTCCAGCCTGGTGACAGAGACTCTACCTCAAAAACAAAAACAAAAACAAAAACAAAAACAAAACCAAAACACAAAGTCTCATGTTGGAGATGACTGGGGTTGGAGGAAAGAGTTGGGACATACAGTTTTGCAGTTGCTGCACTGACCCTGGAACACATAATTCTGGAAGTCTTGCTCTATGAGAAAAAGAAACTATCTGGATAAGCCACTGCAGTGAGAATGCTGTCACACATAGCTAAACACAATCTTAACAGAATAAACTGGAAAAAAAATCCTTTAATTTCTAAAATTCTTAGAGTGTCTCAAATTATGATTGTTTTTGCATCGATGCAGTAAATTTAATTCTCAGGAGACTTTCATTCATCATTGACCAAAACTAGACATGAATCATATTGCATTTAACAGTTAAGATAAACATATATATGAATATAGCTCTATAAAATATTGTTATATTCCAAATACTAAGTAAAACTACTAATCTATGAAGATAAAGTAAATCAACAATATTTATAAAGCACCTAGTATATCTTTAGCGGCTATGTCAAATAGAATATTACACCTTCCTTTACGGGAAATTTAAATTTATTTCAAAGACTGGAAAATAACAATCTAAAAAGTCAAATGACAACATACATTTTAAAAGAAAAGTTCAAGACAACGGAAGCAGCTTTACAAGAAAATATATAGTTAAAGGACAAAATGATTTTGGACTGAATCACTGATTAAAAAGACCAATACATATTGGAAGCCGGGCATGGTGGCTCACGCCTGTAATCCCTGCACTTTGGGAGGCCAAGGCAGGTGGATCACGAGGTCAGGTGTTCGAGACCAGCCTGGCCACCATAGTGAAACCCCATCTCTACTAAAAATACAAAAAATTAGCCGGGTGTGGTGGTGAGTGCCTGTAATCCCAGCTACTCAGGAGGCTGAAGCAGGAGAATCGCTTGAACCTAGATGGTGGAGGTTGCAGTGAGCCGAGATCGTGCCACTGCACTCCAGCCCGGGCAACAGTGCGAGACTCCATCTCAAAAAAACAAAAACAAAAACAAAACAAAACAAAAACGACCAGTACATACTGGAATTAACAAAGCAAACTTTACAGAAAAGGCAGGAATAAATCTCAAAGGCTTCAAGCTGTGACACACCAGTCAACTATATAATCATTATATTAATCAACTTTAAGGAGTGTGAAGAAACCTTAAGTCATTGGTAAGGTTAATAATTGGATTTGGTCAGAACTCACACCTTGAATGTTTGCATGGTCCTCACCTACAAAGTTTCCTAATGTTAAAATAAAATATGTCCTCATTTTAATTTATTTATTATTTTAGTTTTATATTTTATTCTTTGTTAGAGATGGAGTTTTGCTCCGTTGCCCAGATTGGAGTCCAATGGCGCTATCATAGCTCACTGCAGCCTCAAACTCCTGGGCCCAAGAGATCATGTCGCCTCAGCCTCCTGAGTAGCTAAGGCTACAGGCCCACATCATCACAGCCAGCTAATTTTTTATTTAGTTTTTTGTAGAGATGAAGTCTCACTCTGTTGCCCAGGCTGGTCTTGAACTTCTGGCCTCAAGGGATGCTCCATCCTGGCACTGATATTACAAGTGTGAGCCATTGTGTCTGGACCCATCCTCATTTTAATTTACAAAACAATTTTACTGTAAAATCTCATTATATATAGCTTCTTGCCTGCTTTCATTCTTTCTAACTACTGATCTTTGCCCCCAGTAAATGTCCTCTTCTAGTGCCTAACATCTATTATATAACTTAAAAAAAATCAAACTTGAGTAAGTGTGGTAAATTCTCAGCAAACTATCGCAAGGACAAAAAACCAAACACCGCATGTTCTCACTCATAGGTGGGAATTGAACAATGAGAACACATGGACACAGGAAGGGGAACATCACACACCGGGGACTGTTGTGGCGTGGGGGGAGGGGGGAGGGACAGCATTAGGAGATATACCTAATGCTAAATGACGAGTTAATGGGTGCAGCACACCAACATGGCACATGTATACATATGTAACAAACCTGCACGTTTGAGACGGAATCTCGCTCTGTTGCCCAGGCTGGAGTGCAGTGGCGCGATCTTGGCTCACTGCAAGCTCCGCCTCCCAGGTTCACCCCATTCTCCTGCCTCAGCCTCCCGAGTAGCTGGGACTACAGGCACCCGCCACCATGCCTGGCTAATTTTTTTGTATTTTTAATAGAGACCGGGTTTCACCGTGTTAGCCAGGATGGTCTTGATCTCCTGACCTCGTGATCCACCCGCCTCGGCCTCCCAAAGTGCAGGGATTACAGGCGTGAGCCACCGCGCCCGGCCTGTGGCATTATTTTTAATGAATTCTTTAAAAGTCATAAAAGAACAATCAAATCCCGTTGCTTTTTTTTTTTTCAAAAACAATGCTGCCATTATTACCTTGGAAATTACTGATCAATTCGTTTATGAAATTTAAAAACATTAAAACATATGCAAAAATCAATTTTCACTCCCAAGTTATTGAATAAAAATCAACAAGATCCCTGGAAAGATAAATATAGCTTAATTTTCAGCTATATGAAAAAGGCAGGCACATATTTAGAGTAAGAAAACAAATCACAATTGATCAGTTGATTTATTCCTTCTAATACATATATGATTGAAACCACCATAACACTTTTTTCTTTTGTGGCAATGACTGCCCCATCTTTTATGTTTTCCTTATAGAGGATACACTCTAAAATTAGGGCCTATCCCTTTTCTTATTTTTGTTCCCTAAGAGCAGATAACACTGACGCCTTTCACCAGCAAGTGTTCAATAAATAACAGATGAATGAAAACTCAGTCTTATATCAAAAGCTCTTAAAAGACAGTCAATATATTTCTAAAGAATCTTTATGACACTGTAACTCGAGGTATCAAAAGTAGGCATTTGAAGGAGGAAAGAAAATACTAGTAGTATTTAATTGCAGACTATTAAAATATCTACTTAATGTATACATTAATTTTATATAGTATGTATCACTTTAACATAAGTAATCATATACATAAAAGTGTGGATACATGTACACAAACACTTTTACTAATAGTGATGTGTGATCATTGCCTCATCTTATTCACACTTATTCACTATCATACACAAGGAAATCAAATTTAAATCCAAATTATTACTCTACTGTCTCTTTCCAGTCTCCTTTCTTAATAGTCTTCGACCTGACTCTAGAGTGCTTTGTAACATGGGTTTCAAAGACAATTTGTTGAATGAAGGAATGAAAAAAACAACCATATACCTAACATTAACATTAGTTAACATTAGTTAACATTACCCTAATATTAAAGGTAATAATAAGAAAAATTTACATCTTAACACACTGCAACTTCAATTACAGACTTTAAGGACCAAAAGTTATGGTGAAATGGAAAGCCTAAAAGGCAGGTACTAAACTTTAGGGAACAATAACATTATAAAACTTTCAGAAAATTAAAAAAAAATCCTTATTACATTGCTTTCCTGTAAGAAAGTTAGAGAAGACCCAGATTCTACATATTTCTATGAAAACAATAAAAATCACTTCAAGTAAAGGAACCCTAACTAGATCCAAGAAAGGAAATTTGTAAATTAGAATTCTCTAATTATTTATTTATTTGAGATGGAGTTTCGCTCTTGTTGCCCAGGCTGGAGTGCAATGGTGCGATCTTGGCTCACTGCAACATCTCCCTCCCGGGTTCAAGCGATTCTCCTGCCTCAGCCTCAGGAGTAGCTGGGGTTACAGACATGCGCCACGATGCCTGGCTAATTTTGTATTTTTAGGAGAGACGGGGTTTCTCCATGTTGGTCAGGCTGGTCTCAAACTCCCGACTTCAGGTGATCCACCCGCCTCGGCCTCCCAAAGTGCTGGGATTACAGGCGTGAGCTACCATGCCCGGCCCAGAATTCTCTATTTAAACACAATGACAAACATAAACTTCCTTATCAGAATCCCACTGGTATTTTATGGAAAACACAGTACAGTGACTTTCATCAGAATTCATGTAAATATCCTGGATCAGTTTTGCTTGATAAGATTTTGACAGAAAAGTTTACAGTGAATTGAATTAAAATATAATAAGATATACATTTCCATTCATAGACTTTGAAATGTGTAGTTTAGTATCGTTTATAAGTTTATATAGTTTCTTTAAGAAAAAAGCATATGGTATCATTTTCCATAAAAAGGTAATTAGGAGACTTAGAAAGTATGATTTTGTATGTGCGTCTGGTCTGTGTGTTTGCAACTCTATGACTTTTTTATTTAAGGGGCGGTTTATTTTTGTTATGATCAGAGAATATAAAATAAGTCACATTACTGACACTGACATATCTTTACATCCTTTGGTGAATAGTGGATTTGATCTCATTAGGTAAAGAAAGAAAATTATATAAATATGGATCAGTCATCCAGATGGTCACAAGCTGTCTACCAGAGACATGTACATTTGTTGGAAGATAATTAAAGCACAAAATTTGCAAATATCTTCAGCCAAACAGATTACAACATTAATTTCTTAATTAATTTCTTAATTGGTATTTCTTAAACGAGTTTGTGCAGAAATGAAATGATGAGATGAGAAGGGCTGGATTGTTGTTCGATGAAAGAGAAAAACAAAATAATCAATCTCCTCACCCTAAGATGACTGTCACCCAACCTCGTGAAATCCATTTGATGCCCATGGAAATAAACCATGTTTACTTTGTTTTGTTATAATTTGGCTGGAGAAATGAGATGTGTAAGAAGTTGAAGGGGGTGGCTGAGGAAATAGGAAAGAAGTAAGAAACATTATCTATTCCCAAGAGGTCTGGGGGTCTGGGTTTATGTTAGGACAATTACATTTACTGAGTGACTTTAGATCAATTAACTAAATTGTCTATCAACTTCTCTCATTTGTTGAATAAGGGAAACTATTTGTAATACCCACTTTCTGCTGGGTTTGTGACAATAGAATAAAACCAAGAAACATTCTGTTTTGTATTGCTTTTAGTTTAAATAGCCAATGCCACTTTATCCACACATTGTCCCATCAATTCTTCCAGGGCTATACTCTACAAGTTGTTTAGTAATCAGATTTTGACTGCATCTATTCAACAAAAGTTATAATCAGAATTATTCTGTAGCTAATTCAAATGCTTTTTGTGTATAGACAGAGTTTTAAAAAATCATAATTTTTAAGTACTTTGACCTTAACAACAACAACAAAAATTAAACTCATTCAAATAATTATGTCCCATTTAAATACACACTATACCCACTAAAACTGCTCATTCAATCTTTAGATAATGAAATCTCCCAGGTAACAGTGCAACGTGTGGTTAAAAATGAATCTTGAACAATGCTATTATCATCTTGTCCAGATTGGCCAATTTGTCTCAACCCCAATCTGGAAAGGTCTTATTGGAGGATAAAATGCCTTTGTCAATTCAATTCTTTATTCAATACAAGTGCAGTGGTTGAGATTTTGTGATGAATTATCCTGCACACCTGGCTAAACGGAATGCAAAAAAAGACTACAATTAACTCACCACAGGCAATCAGACACCGGTATTATGAAAAATAATATCATATGGCCATCTAAATTCTATTTGTTGATAGCAACACTAGTCTCCACTGCCGCAAACCTCTCTTCATATTTCCCCTTCCACCTCTCTCCCTCCTGTCTCCCACCATCCCTCTTCCATTTCCTTGTTTCCTCACTCCTCTTTTGTCCTCTTTAATATTCCTTTCTTGTCTTTTTTTCTTTCCTTGCTACCTTTCTTTCTTTTGTCTTTTCTCCCTCCTTCCCCTTTTTCCTGCTTTCCTTCCTCTCTTCCTTCCTTTTTTTCCCTTTCCTCCTCCTTCCTTCCCTTTCTTTCCTCCCTTCTTTGTTCTCTCCTTCCTTTCCTTAAGGGTCAGATTTAATAATCACTCTCAGAGCAAAACCCAGGACATATTTTTCCCTTCATTTGATAGATTATGTCAAAAAAGAAAACTGCTAATTCTTGTCAAATATTGTTGTTTCAGAGCAATTTTACTTATGTTTATGTGATGAAACAGAAAAAGCATTTTTTAATCAGATTTATCTGACACTAAGCGATAAAGCACAAATCATCTACTGCTATTGATTCACAATTCTAGAAATTAAACTTTGAACTTCATGTGTGTTTTACTTCTAAAGACTTAATTTGCATATTTCACATCTCTATTCTTCTGAAAGATAATGGTATATTTTCTACTGTCTAAAATGAAGCAGATTTGCTTAATTTTTTAAAATGGCTGTATTCTTAAAACTTAAAAAAATTAAAGTTGCAATTGTAGCTTCCATTTTTTTCACTGAATATAATTCACTTAGTAAAAATTATTTTTATTTCAAAATGGGAGCAGCTCACCATTTTCTAAAATAATACTTTAATCAAGCAATACATACTAAAGGAGACCATAAGCTTTTCACCAAATATATGTTTTCTGAATTCAAAGTCTAAAGCTAGTAAAAGGCTAGCTTACTTGAATGTCATGTCCTTATACCCTTTCTGTGGCAAATATTTCAATTACTGCATGTCTAAGGTTTGGTCTGAATCTCATAACTACCTTTGCCTTGAGTCATAAAATGTCTTATTGCATTATCTAACTTCTGATGCTTTGGAATTATAATTATAATCCTCACATTCCAATCTTTGTTGAATATGAAGTTTCCTTATCACATTGCATTCACATTATCCATCAAGCTATCCACATTTACTGAGAACCAATTACTGTACGTGTCATGGTCAAACAAATTTATATTTCAGGTATTGGTATATGAATGGTCTTTATTTCAGGTCTACACATTGCAAAGTTGAGTAGATGAACCTGTTGCTTTAGATCAGCTGTATCCAATCTTGTGGCTTCCCTGGGCCACATTGGAAGAAGAATTGTCCTGGGCCACACATACAATACACTAACTCTAATGATAGCTGATCAGTGAAAAAAAGTCACAAAAATATCTCATGTTTTAAGAAAGTTTACAAATTTGTGTCGGGCCACATTCAAAGCCATCCTGGGCCGCATGTGGCTCACAGGCCATGAGTTGAACAAGCTTGCTTTAGATCATAATAATTACCTCCTACAAATCTCCTTTATTTGCTCTATCCTCCAACTTATTCTACATGTTCTTGACTGAGTTCAGTGGACAATTATTGTTTAGTGGTTGGCCAGAATCATTTCCTTCTTCTATCGTCAATAGACCCCAGTTTCTATTCAGGAGAATCGCCTTTCCCTAATTTCGAGACTTTGGGAGGAGGGGGATTTAAATCAAAGTTTTCTGCTCCCTTCTAGCTCATGTATTGACATGTGACCCAAGCAAGGTGAACTGGGCTCTCTTTTAAGACTTTAAAATTTGAACAGAGTTACACACAGGATGGAGAAAAGAGAGTATCACAAACAGACTGGAATACATCTTGCTAGCCGCATGCCCAGAAAGGCATGCTCAGATTCTTTTTCCTTTTGTAAGTTTTGTTCCATTGCCTTTATGCTAATTACAGCACATTTACTTTCTGCCTGATTTAATCAGAGAATGATTTCTGTTGCTTGCATCCAGAGAGCTCTAATTGATAGGCAGCTAAACTATATTTGATGATTTTATTTTCCTGTTTACAATCCTTTCAGGGTTGCCACTGCCTGTAGGCCATCATCAAAATTCCTCAGCCTGGCAACAAAGGATTCCCATTATTTAGCCCCAGTCCTCTCTATTCAACCTCATCAATTTCTTCCTCATCATATACCCTTAATAATTCAACCATATGGAATCACAATTCCTATCACATACTGTGTTTTTTTCCACCTCAGTGAAAAGCACAGTCTGTTCCCTCTGCCTGGATTGCCCTTCTCATTTTATCTAGCTAGCTAATTCCAACTCATTCTTTAATGCTTGGCTTAAGTTTTATCTTCTTCAGGAATATCTCACTAGCATCCATTCTCTCTCCTGGCTTAGTTTTCCCTGAAGAAAGCCCCAACAGCATCACTCACACAATATCAGAGAAGTTGAAAACTATGAGGTTTAAGGGAGAGAACTCTGGAACCAAACTGCTTGAGTTCACATCTCATCATTGTCTTTCTTCCTCGATCTCAGGCAGGTTATTATCCTTACTGTGCCTCTGTATCTACCTCACAGTGATGTTGTAAGCATTAAAGAATTCACATGAAGTACTTAGATCAATGACTGGCATATCATTAGTGCTAAGTATGGGTTAGCTATTATCCTAAAATTTATCTCTGTCATAGTGTTATTATTTTCTTCCTTCAACCTCTTTTAGCTGCACATTCTATGTTGTACAACTTTATATTTCCCAGGTACTTAGTGGCAGCTCAATAGAAGTTGGTTAAAATAATAAAAATGGATAGGTGTTAGCAAAGTTTTTTTTCAGTGTATAAAGCCCTTTTGGAATTTTGCCTGATTTTTCACACGTCAAACATTAAAGTTGGGATTGCTTTATTTAAAACTTTACATAAAATTGATACTGATTTCCTGAAATTATAATAAAATCCTCCCCACACTTACTTCTCCTTCTTATTTCCCCTCTTGCACACATTTGTTTAATGATTATTTAGGGCCATTTTACTGACAATTTGGTGATTGAGGCTATAAAAGCCAAGAACTGACAATGTCTTTAAGAATTATATTTTAATATAAGAGGAAGAGGCAGGCAAAGCATCCCCCTATTCAGCAAGCAAGAGAAGGGAGATTAGATTTTTTTATAAATATATAATATACGTACATTACATATCATTATATATAATATGCTATATATATTTTAAAAATATTTTATATATACTATATATAATTTATAAATCCTGTATTTTTGTGTCTCAGAAATGGCTTTTGATTTTTCCCCCTACATTTTTTTTTTTTCAGAGATGGAGTCTCACTCTGTCGCTCAGGCTGGAGTGCAACGGCGCGACCTCAGCTCAATGGAACCTCTGGTCCAGGATTCAAGTGATTCTCCTGCCTCAGCCTCCCTCGTAGCTGGGATTATAGACATGTGCCACCACACCAGCTAATTTTTTTATTTTCAGTAGAGATGGGGTTTTGCCATGTTGACCAGGCTGGTCTCAAACTCCTGACCTCAAGTGATCCACTTGCCTCAGCCTCCCAAAGTGCTGGGACTGCAGGCGTGAAAAATTGCACCTGGCCCTCTACGTTAGTTTTTGACCTATATTTAAAGATGATCTCTGTGAGGGGGCATCAAATTAGTAGTCCTTTCTGAAAAGGACAAATTTATTTAGAGAACTCTGGAGACTACTGAGCACATCAATGACTTCCCTAAATGCTGGACTCACAAACCTGTCACAAGGAAGTGTGGACTTTCTCTCCCAATCTATTATCTGGTAACTTCTGCAGGAAGCTATGTCAATGGTAGACTGGGCTACAGAAGTGGAAACAAGCTCTCATTTCCATATAATATTATGATGTGATATACAGTTTGCATAATACACATGCCATCATTGGTTTAGATTTCTAGAGTTTGTGGTGGAACCAAATATAATTACTAACATTTGTTCAATACTAGCAGTAAGCAGTCAGCAAGGCAAAGTGGGAAGCATTTTTCATGTACCAACCAACTTAATCCTGATGACAAACTGCAAGGCAGATAGTACAACTATCCACATTTTATAGCTAGATAAACTTGGGCTCAGGGAGGCAGAATAACTTACTCAAGGTCACACAGCTTGGGAGCCAAGCTTTGAACCCAGACAATGTAACTTCAAAACCTGGGTTTTAAACATCATAAAATATTGTTTCCTTTGGTAAATAAAAGTCCTGGGAGTATTATATAACTCAGTATGGTATTGTGAAAGAACACACCTCTTGTTTCTGTATGCATCAGTACGTAGCAATGATAAAAATCTACATCTACATACAAATCACTAAATAGGAACTGCAGTTACAGTTATTACCGCAGCAATGGTATGTATTACTTGCAGTATATATATTACTTGCTACATATACTGCCTGCAGCCTGCAGGCAGTATATGTAGCAAGTAATAACACAGGCTTAGGAATCAAATGGACTTGGATTTGAATCCTTGTTCTGCTACTTACTGGGAATTTGACATCTATGAGCCTCAGTTACTTTTTCTGAAAAACGTGGCTCTAATTACTTTTTATAAAGCAGACGTAAAACAAATTTTCATGTACATACATGTGGTATTTACATATATTTATATACATCCATATCCATAAGTATATTGTGAATGTGAATGTGTACTCTGCATGCTCTGTACTCAGAATAGGAAACAAAGATCCAGAGATGGCTTGACCACAAACACTTGCAAATGGCACTGAATTCAGGTCTTCTATATTCAAGCTCAAGGCCTTTAAATGCAGGTTGTTTACTATCAAATTACTTTTATTCCTATGGAATTGGTGAAGTTTATTTTACAAAGAAATTCCCCTTACTCTGTCTGCCTCATTTCTTGTTTTTTCAAAAGGTAGTACTTTAATACCTAAATACCTTCAGCACAACTTTGTATTTCTTTAGAAAGGCTTGAAAGCTGTTAAAAGTGAAAAACCTTTAATGTATAACAATTCCAACATTATTTTTCTTAACCATTCACAAATATAAAAGACATATAGTATATTTGATCTAGCTAGGTAAACCATATTTACATCAATGTATTCTAATGTTTCTAGTTGATGTCATAATTTTGCCAAATGGATTACACTGAGGCTGAAAAATGCACTCTTTGTATTAAAAACATGTTCATTTGAACATGGCATTGCATAAATGCCAACTTTAAGATCTAGGGTATTTTTAAATATCTTATGTTTTGTTACTTTTCTCTTTTTAATTTATAGCTCTCTTTCAATTATCCTTATCATCGGAGGAGGAAATTTGGCACAGACAACTTAGAAGAGGGGATAATAATCAATTCCCAGACTATTATATTTGATTCTGCAATATGTTGGGTTGCGTAGTGCCAAAACAAGCAGTTTAAATGTAAATAGTTCAGTTGAGTGACTTATTTGGTATAAAATAGATTTTTAAAATACCAGGTTGTTTAGCAAATTTAACTCAGCCAACTATTCTTGTAAGGTTTCTCCTTTTTTTATATATTTCCTTTTTCATGTATGGCTACTTTTGTTAATTGCATTAATTTATATCTTTGATTATACTTAGGCTGAATAGTGAGAGTAATGTGTTTGCTGAGAGAGAAACAGTTGCATAAGAACTGGTGGGAAATGGTCTAGGAGAGCAAAGTGATTGGTGGAAAATCTTCATTTTAAAGAAAAACTTCTGCCAACTTTTATCATTTTTTCTCATACCTTCTGCTTGATGATCATCTCGTTGATATCCTCAAGGTCGCCCACCATCACTCTCTGTGATTTTATAACTCGATCAAGCAGAGAAAGCCAGTCGGTAAGTTCTGTCCAAGCCCGGTTGAAATCTGCCAGAGCAGGTACCTCCAACATCAAGGAAGATGGCATTTCTAGTTTGGAGATGGCAGTTTCCTTAGTAACCACAGGTTGTGTCACCAGAGTAACAGTCTGAGTAGGAGCTAAAATATTTTGGGTTTTCGCAAAAAGGAAAAAAGAAGAAAAAGAAACATTAGAAACACAAGCTAAAGAGCCAATTTCAATAACAATATGTCAAATTTAATTGAAGAGTAACAATTTGAGCCAAACTCTTATTCATGACATTATACATCTTTTTCTAACAATGTGGATACTTTGTTTAGCAACACATGGTAGAAAATGAAAAGATTCAACCTTTTCATTAATACACATTTAACAATTTTTTAAAAAACGATTTTGCTCATTCTCATGCCTGGACAAGTAATTTAAGTTAAATAGGCCTTCTCAATAACAATCATATACATTGTGGAAGTGGTGAAGAAAACAAAAGTTTTCAGACCTTACCAGGGAAATAAATTTTACTTATTTTTTTTTATTCAAAGAAAAAAAAAAGGCAAAACAAGATGGGATAAGATCTTCTTTCTGATTTAAAATTCCCTTGAATAGGAAGTAAATTAATTTGGAGTTGGACCCTAGGGAAATCAAAGCCAATGAAACGTTCTTGTCTTAGCTCTGTATTTTATACTGGGAGCAGTTTATCACATTTTTTTCTTTTTATTTAAGATTGTTAGTAAACTGGCCAGCAGCGAAGAAAAACCAAGATACGATATTTTCTTAAAAATGCGAGCTAGTAGTTTTTCTATTTAGACATGAAATATTGTTTCAAAGTCATTAAATAAATCTTAATATGAATAGTGTTGGACACTGTAGAGTAAGTCAGCCTATGGTAATGGTTAAGATGAGTAGTACTAGAATTAAAATGCCTGGTAGACAATCCTGCTCTCTGCCTTAGGAACTCTGGGACCTTGGTTAAGTCACGTAACCTCTCTAAGTTTCAGTTCTAACATTTGTTCAATACTAGCAGTAAGCAGTAAGCAAGGCAAAGTGGGAAGCATTTTTCATGTATTTACCTTAAAAGAAGAATAATAATAGGGTAAATGTCATAAGGGCAGTTGTGTAGATTCAATGAGTAGTACAAGCAATACATGTATGACAATGCCAGAAACAGCAGCATAATCATCATCATCACAGTAATATTATTACAGCACCTGACACTATAGTAGGTGATCAATAATGTTAGGTATTACTGTTTTTATAAACACTTGGCTAGTAAGAAACACGGTGATGAACAACTGTGGTGAGAAACTGGAGATAAGGCCCCAAAATGTGAAATACTTGGGGAGTAGTCAGTCAAAGGTCTGTGTGTGGCCCTATATTGATTGAAAAGGGCTGAACTTGCTGGTGTGAATTGATACTAAATACCAACACACAGCTGGGTTATCAGAGGTGAGTGGTGAGGTGAAGGAATGCCTAATCAAGTTTGCAGACAATAGACTCAGGAGCATAATATAACCAGAAGATTGGTGGCAAAATTATTGGACTACGTAGTTCGGAATAAAAGGTTTCAAGGAAAGCTGCAAAAGACATCTCAACAGGAGACTCAGAGGCATGGACAACCAGTGAACTATTCTAAGAACATTTAAAAAAATGAGACATTGAATTTTCATTCTGAGGTAGCCAATCATTAATTTTTATGGCTATGTAACTGTGTTTTTAAGGTTGTCGCCTCATTACAGAAGATGAGTAGAATGGAAGAATGTTTCTTGTCTCTCAAGCTTCTCAGGGACACCAAGCGTTTTCTATGAATGAAGGAACTAATTTTGATCAATGCAGACAGAAAAAAATAGTGTTTTAATTGTCAGAGAGAATAAAAAAATTTATGTCACCAAATAATGATTGAAAGGCAGTAACACTGAGGCGATAAAGAAAAAGTTTTGTTTCTCAAAGCTATCTGACTACTCTGAGGCTCTTTCTAGAAAGAATTAAATGTAATGTAAAGAAGGAATAGTGTTTTGTGTCACAGTCCAAGAGAAGAACTCATGGAAGCAAAAAGATCTAGAAATCTTAAAAGGGATTCCAGGAAAGGAGCTAAATATCCAGAGAGGATGCATGCGTGAGGATGAAAAGAGAGCTAAATTAAAATATCACTGTAGGAACTAACTGCAGAACACCAGGCTGACTGGCAAATGTGGATGGAGTGTTCCTAAAATAGATACACAATGTATACTGAGGCAATATACAGCAATTTAGGAGGATTTCAAGCTTATGGGAGTGTCAGAAAATGCTTTTTTAAAAAGTGACTCATTGAAAATTTGACCCTCAAATAAGAGCAGAGACATGAGATTTTTTTTTCTCCAGACTTATTTCTGACCATGAAAGAAGTACCTAATGAGGTGGAAATGATCATGTCACACTAAATTTCAATAGAGTGAAGGATGAGGAAGTAGAGAATTAATCAGACTTCAACATGCAGACCACTGTTTCCTGAAAAGCACGTTTGGAAAAAGACAGAAAGGAAGAAGGAAAGAAGGAAGTCAGGGAGGGAGGGAGGGAGGAAGGAGGAAGGGAGGGAGGTAGGGAATCTATCGAAAAGCAAGGCAAGACAAGGCAGGAAGGCAGGAAGGAAGGAAGTCAGGAAGCCAGGCAGTAAGGGAGGGAAGGAGGAAGGAAGGGAGGGAGGGAAGCTATTGAAAAGCAAGGCCAGGGCCTGAAACTCAAAAAGAGAGAATGGTTCATGATGACTAAATATGCCATTGGGATCATAAATTAGCTGAAGCATATTCAGAGGAAGATGGAGAGGTCTAGCAATGCAGACATCTCTGCGCCAGTCATGGGCAGATAATCTCATCTATAGACCCATCAGGCCAGTATTTCTGGTCTTCTCTTCTCCAGCATGCACCACCTGAAGAACATCTATCTGTACACTGCTGGGAAAGGGAGGGGAAAGCTTATCAGACTTTCTCACTGCTCTATCTCTTGCATCTTGCACATGTCCTGGAGTATAGGAGGTGCTCAATTGATTCCCTTTGAATCTAAAGAAAAGTCAATGTGCAGTAAGCTCTTTAGTGAACTTAGAGGTCTTCTCCATACAATGAGTACTAAAATTTAACAAGCACCCATTAGAATGGAAGAATGGAGGCGAGAACACAAAACATGCCTAGGTTTTTACTAGTTAGGTGATTTTAGCTGTTTTCACAAGAGGATAATGGAGGAAGACCCACTGCTTGGGGCAGACAATGAAAGATCAAATATTAAAGAGAGAAAATACAGCCAGTCAATTTATTTGCCCCCAACCCCACACACATACATTTTTTTTTTCTAACGAAGGGTGTAGAATATTTAGGCTTTGTAGGACCAGATTGTTGTATTTGAATCCTTGTTCTACCATTTTTTTTTTTTAGCTGTGTAACTATAGTCACATGACTTAACCTCTCTGAATCTCCATTTACTCCTCTGTAAAATGGCAATTATAATAGTACTTCCTTCATAGACAATTGGCCTTACTATTTCCTAAATAGACAATCTTGGAAAAGTAATGTTCACTGACATTGGAGGCGTCTTGAGGTAAGGAATTATACTATGCCTGCTACACTGAACATCTTGACCCTCAAGAGTTTTCACCTGTGTAACTATGAAAACAGTACCAATCTAATGGAATTCTGTTACGGATTTTATTACATGATACGTGTAAGTCACCTCCTAGGATTGTTCTGACTGTAAGTACGCTATGTGGATTTTTTTCTTCTCTTTTTCCTGCGTTTCTCACACAATGGTTATTGGCTCCTCATGTTCCACATTCGTATGGGATTTTACGCTCTGTACTCTGAACCAGACTTGACACTCCAGCCTTACCTCCCTCCATTATTTCCAGGCTCCTCCACACCCCTGTCTATTCTGCATTCTCTCATGAGCACAGGCCATTTCAAACTTTGTGCCGTTTCATACGCTTTCTATACTTCTTGAAAACTTTTCTCTCCTGTTTCCAGACAAAAATCTCATTTTCTCTTTAAATGTCAACTCTAGATTTCTGTGTTTTGGGGAGGACCAGAATAAGAAGTGTGTAATTAAAATATCTCTATGAGGAACAGAATTACACCTTTCTTGTGGGTCCTAAACACTTTTTAGACTTCAACATTTTCTTACTTAAATCTAGTTATCACCAGGAAGGACAAAATCTTGCACCACTATTAGGTTTTGGAGGATTTTGAAAATGTCTAGAGGATAGCTGCTGGTAGTTGAGAGTTGGATTCTAAAGTCAGAAACTTTGGGTCTCAAGGAATAAACTTTAAAACATAAAGAAGCAAGAGGCTAATCTTCATCGACCTCTCACACATTAGAGCCATTTCTGTTCAGAAAAACATTACTTAAAATATTTTATGTTTTCTAAAAAGACTTGCCTCTAGATTCATGCATGTATATATTTTTTTCATTTTTTAATTAAAGTGTTTCAAAGGAGAGAAGTTTTGAGGTCCTGAAATATTTATCTTTTTTTTTTTTTTTTTTTTTTTTTTTTTTTTTTTTTTGAGATGGAGTGTTGCTCTGTTGCCATGCTGGAGTGCAGTGGTGTGATCTCAGCTCACTGCAACCTCTGCCTCGTGGGTTCAAGTGATTCCCCTGCCTCAGCCTCCCGAGTATCTGGGACTACAGGCATTTGCCACCATGCCCAGCTAATTTTTTGTAGTTTAGTAGAGATGGGGTTTCACCATGTTGGTCAGGATGGTCTCGATCTCCTGACCTCGTGATCCGCCCGCCTCGGCCTCCGAAAATGCTGGGATTACAGGCATGAGCCACCATGCCCGGCCTATTTATCTTATTTTATTATATATATCACATTGATTCCTACTGCACTTCAGATGCCTTTACCTTTATCTAACACATATGAGGTTCTTTCTTTTCCACCATGTCATAGTACTAGAAATATATGCAAATCACCTTTTTCAGTGAAGTGTAGGCTGGTCAGATTTGTTAGTGGTTTTGCAGAGTCTGAGTAACCTGTTCATAGTTCTAAGGGTCAGGCAGGGTCATATTGTTGTGCCAAGGATATTGCCTGTTAACTCGATATTTTAAAAGACTGAAAGAGAATTTGTTTTGCTAAGAGTGCCTGAATCTGTAATCTAGAACGGGTAAAGAGTTAGGATAGATAAACTATTACATAGAATTTTCAATGATGTTCTGGGCTGGGTCTCCAGTTGTCATCCCTAAGGAGCATGGGAAATGGTTTCCCCTCCAGCTGGCGGAAATCCTTTCCTGTGTATCCTATTTAATCTTAACCCCAAGTCTGTTCATGCCTGGGCATTCACCCCTTGCCTTATGCCCCTATCTTGGGTTACAAGAAGCTGGCTCTGGTATTAGCTGGTTCAGATCTCAGCCTCTCTAATCACCTCAGAGACTAAGGGTATTCTTCTCAAGTCCATTGGAGGAATTGTCTTTTCCTGCCTAGGGTCCTTACTGAAAATAGTCTTTCTGATGTTATGCTATTAAAGGTTCCTCCAGTAACAGATTTGGGTGGGTTTTATTTGTTTGTTTTTTGCTCAATCACCTTCTGCCAGAACCAGATGTATTACAATGTGCAAAATTAAACCGTATATCTAGGTAGACAGATAGATACACACATTGTGTGTGTGTGTGTGTGTGTGTGTGTGTGTGTAAAGAGAGACAGACAGAGACAGAGAGAGCAAGAGAGAGAGAGGGCATCTGAATAGTCTGAGGACATACTATGTAGCATAATACCTTTCTCATGCATTCATTAGAAAATTAAAAAGACTCTACTAAAATTGTGGTTTTCCCTCCATAGTTAAGCAGACAGAAAATCAAGCTCAAAATAGCTGAAATGAATTGAGTTTGGCACACCAGAATGGTAGCACGAATAACAGTAGGTGTAATATACTATTGCAAACTGCAGCTTTGCTCTGAGTATTTTGTTAATTAAAAGGTGTTGGCTTTGGGAAGGAACTCTTATTTTTTTCAAGTGTTTGAAGAACATTTCTCTAGTCTGAAAATTTAATTGGTTTCAGGGGTACATGATTAGTCAGACTAACAGCTTTACTTAGAGCTTTAAAGAAGCTACTAAATCTTTTAAAACACACACACAATGTGTTTGGCATATTTCCTTTGAAGTATTCACACATGGTTTTCCTGTAATTCACAGGTCTCCTTTGGTTGATAAGAAAGCAAGAAGCACATACTCTATTTCTAGCTTTGTTGTATGAATGTGGGTAACTTTTTTTGTTTGCTTTACTTTTATATTTGAAAAATCACTCAACTTACAAAATAAGTTATTGGGCTCACATTAACAGTTCTATGAGGGAATATCTAAAAAGTGCTGTTAAGTATTCCCTTCCTCCTTATCATTCCGTTTCAACAGAGGACAGCAATGTTATATGCGGTCAAATTGCATTACTGTTTAATACTATGGGGTATAGGAAAGATTGTTAGCAACTTCCATCTCACTAGTAGATAAAATAACTCTCCTCCATGTAAGCAACATTGGAGAATATTTTCTTTTTGAATCTTTGAAAGGACGGCATTTGGATTAATGAATTATGTAAGAGTTCAAGAGAACCTCTTAAGAAAATCTGAAATCATGTCTAGATTCTAAGACAATCTATTGCGTAGGTAAGGAAGAATTTCACGTCTCCCCTCTAAATATTTACAGTCTGCACATACAAGTTGGAAAATTAGAAACAAACACTATGAACACGTAAACACTTATTTTTGTCTGCATTCTCTTCTGTCGCTCTAAAGAGTAAATAAAATATATGACCCATGTATCATCAATAATTCTTATTTTAGAAAAATAAATGCTTGTACTCTACATAGGCAAGGCCAGAGTACTGGAACTCAAGGAGTCATGATAACCATTTGTATTTCTGGATTTCAGAAAAAAAAATGTTAAGTTTGGGAGCCATGGATTTTTAAAGCTTAATGGTGCTATTCGCTTACATTTTAATAGATTCTTGCTATTAAAAATATAATCCAAATAAATATTTGCTACTACTTACAAGTAAGATAAATTGCCACCAACACTGCCATCATCCCCATCATTTACTCAGTGATTCTTATGTGCCAGGCAAGGTTCTTCATAAACCCTCTTTTATTTCACCTTTACCAAACCATCTTCAGGGTAGATGTTATCGTCCTCTTTTTACTAAGGTAACGAAACTTGTTCGGGATCTCACATTAACAAGTGATGTTTCCAAGACAATGTTCTTAACCACTGCACATATTTCTAAGAATCACGGGACATCAGGTATCTTTCTTACATGTCTCATCCAATATGCAAGAATTATTAATCACTCAAATACTTCTGACTCTAAGAGCTATAGCTTATAATATATGGTATCCATGAAATATATCTAATATCCATTTTAATTTGGGAGAGAAGATCATTTGATATAGCTATAAAAATATGGATTGTAACAATCAAGCGCATCTAGCACCCACTCACAACTTAAATATTACCCTTGAGAAATATCTCCAACCTGACTTTAAACGTATCCTTCCTTCACCAATTTGAATAGAGAAATAATCGTTGCCTTTTCCTGTTTTAATTTGCATCATCTAAGTGCCCTTCTATAACCAACATTATATGAATTCATCTACATGCGCTCAGTGAAAAGCAAGGTTTCTCAATCTCAGCACTGTTGACATTTTTGTCCCAGATAATTCTTTGTCGTGAGTGGCTGTCCTGTGCGTTGTAGGATCAGAATTGCTGGTCAGTATCCCTGGCCAGAGCTCCCTCCTAGATGTTCGACCAAAAATGTCTCCTGACATTACCAAATGTCTCCTGAGGAAAGAAAAATTGCTTATGTTTGAGAATGTCTCAATTAAAAGGATTTTCTATCTCTCCCTATCCAGTCACCTCTCAAATAGCTGCTTAGAATTTGTGCTGGACATCATTTATGCCTATCCAAGTTTGTTTTTTCTCATTCCTCAGAAGTGGAAATTAAGAGAAATTGTTAAGGGCTTCTCTTTCCCACATGATATTGGGCAGGCACTGAAGTATCCATAAGTAAACCACAAACTTACGGCTGCCAAGGAATAATAAATAATATTACACAGGAAGTGTCTTAGTGACAAAAATGACAACATCTCTGCTGGAGAGTAAATGTCCACAGATTCTCTTTTTGCATCTACACTTTTGGCAAGAGATATTCCAGATTCTCCCATTAAGAGCCATAGTCTATTTCTCCACTCCTTGAATATGGATTGGTCAAGTCACTTGTTTCGGGTAATGACGTGTCAGCAAACATGACATAAGCAGAGGCTTAACAATGCTTGGGTGTTGGGCTATGCTTGGAACCCTTCCACCACTATGGAACTATGCTAGCCTGATGAATAATTACAGGCAAGTGATCCTGTCACCCACACTGTCTCAAGTTATAACCAAAAAGTTATACCAGACATATGAATGCCACATGTGGTCATCAACCACCAGCTGACCATGAGTGCATGAATGAGCACAGCGGAGTCTAGCAAAAGAATCACCTTGATGAACCAAGCCCCAAGCAGAATCAAGAATCATGAGCTAAAAAAAAATGATTCTTATTTTAAGTCTCTACATTTGGGGTAGCTTGTTACACAGCAATAGATAGCTGATACAGCATCCATTTTTACCTATTAAACACTGCTACACAAAACAGGATTTAAAATTCCCTTCCCATTACCACAGAAATTAAAAGAAAAATGCTTATCCAGCAGAGAGAACATAGCTGGAAAAGAGAGAGTCTTTAAGTTAAAATGTGGAATGGAATTCCACAGAGAATGGAAGATTCACATAGTCAGTCTATAAGGTCAATAAATCAGGCAGCCAGCATTTGACAGGATATTTGAAGAAAGTAACACTTTTGGCAGAAATTCACTATTAGTGCACCAAGAGCTTTGTATATGAAAAAAGTAGAGTATGTAATATTAAGAGCCAAGAAGTAGGCACCCCAGTGCAGAAGACAAGGGAAGAAAAAGCCAGATGAAACCATAATAAAGACCACGCTATTGATGAAGGGTGGTCATCAGTTGCAAAACTGCTATCAGAATAAAATCCATATAACCATGTGAGTATAACCAGCTAGAGAGCATTGTGTAGTTCTTATTACAGAAAATACACTGATATTCTACCAAAATTCTGAGCACCTTAAAAAATTCCTGAATTAAATAATTTATTCTGATTTAGGTTTGTTTATTCAATTTTTTAAAATAGAGTTCCTCCTATCTGAATGTTAGAGACAAGACCCTGCAGTGAAAACTCAGCAAAATGAGGTAAGCAGTGTTTTCTACAAAATTCAGTCTAAATCGCTTATTTGTTTGGGAGAGCTACATTTTCACCTTAAGTAGCAAAATAATTAGCAATGTGTTTTGAAAGTTGTTATATAATGAATAAGATCCTCTACCATGTGTCAGGCCCTCACAAGCCTCATCCACCAGAGGAGATGATAAGCTATTTGAGATAAGTGTCAGAATCACCTTTTCCTTCCTCACAAGACCAAAGGTCTGAAAAATAACAGGGTCTCAATCAAAATTTGTTGTTGTTTTCACAATTAGAATGAGGTACAAGTTGCAATGTACTAAGCAGAGTCCTTAAGTGCAATCTCACTCTCTCTCTAAATATATATATGCATATGTATATATAGTCTAAATATATAGAGAGACAGAGAAGTTATATAAATTAATATAACAGAGTTATATAACTCTGATTTACAGCTTCCTCAGAGTTTCAATCTAGAACTTCATCAGGGAGAAAAAAGAGGAACCATTAGTGCAATGTAAATGGGACAGTATTAAATAGTCTTAAAATGTAGATTCTTTTGGTTCAAATCAATTATAATATATTTGCACAGAATTTGGACAGCATAAAAATGCCTTTTTAGTCATTTTCTCCATTGGTTCCTCATCATACCACTCTGGTGTGGATAGGGAAAACACGATTACTATCAATTTATAGAACAGGAAACTAAATTCAGATAAATTAAAATACTTCTTCAAGATCAACATTTAGTAAATTAGATGAAAGGTTCTGAGCAATCTGTATTTTAAGAAGAAAGGCTCTGAGTTGAGTAATTAATAAGGAATTCATCAAAAACAATTAACCTGATTTTAAAATGGGCAAGGATTTAAATAGACATTTCTCCAAAGAAAATATATACACAGCCAACAAGCATCTGAAAAGATACTCAACATCATCAATCATCGGGGAAATGCAAAGGAAGAACAAAAACCACAATGAGATATTAGCTCACAACCATGAGGATGACCGTGATCATAAACAGAAAATAACATATGCTGGCAAGGATGCGGAGAAACTGAAACACTTCTGCATTGTTGGTGGGAATGTGAAAAGGTGTAGCTGCTATGGAAAACAGTATGGAGGTTCCTCAAAAAATAAAAATAGAATTATCATATAATCCAGCAATCCCATTTCTGGGTTTACAGATAGTCCACAACTTACTAAGGTCTAACTTGTAATTTTTGGACTTTACAATGGTGTGAAAGCGATACGCATTCATTAAGAAACCATACTTCAAATTTTGAATTTTGATATTTTCTGGGGCTAGTAATATGCAGTATGATACTCTCTTCTGAGATATTGGGTTGCAGCATGATATTTATCATGAGGATAAATAATTGATACTCTACTATGTACTGTGTTGCCACATGATTTTGCCCAGATGTAGGCTAATCTACATGTTTTGACCATATTTAAAGTAGGCTAGGCTAAGCAATGATGTTTGGTAGGTTAGGTATATTAAATTAATTTTTGACATGATATTTTCAACTTATGATGGGCTGACTGGGATGTAATCCCAGTGTAAATCAATGAGCATCTGTATATCCAAAAGAATTAAAAACAGTATCTTAAAGAGATATTTGCACACTCATATTAACTGCAGCCTAATTCACAATAGCCAAAAACTGAAGTAACTAAAATGTCCATTGATTGATAAACGGATTAAAAAATGTGGTATAGGACACAATGGAATATTACTCAGCCGCAAAAAAGAAGGAAATCGTTTCCTATGCTACAACCTGGGTGTACCTTAAAGACATTATGCTAAGTTAAATAAGCCAGTCATAAAATGACAAATATTGCATGCTTCCTTTTATATAATGTATCTAAAGTAATCAAACTCTTTAGAAACAGAAAGTAGAATGGTCATATTGCCAGTGCTGGGGTACAGGGAGCAATAGGAGCTCTTCAGTGGGTTAGGAGTTTCGGATTTGAGAGATGAAAACATTCTAGAGATCTGTTGAATAACAATGTACATATAGTTAACACTACTGGTTTGTACACATAAAACAGTTAAGCTGGCAAAGTTTGTATTATGTGGTTTTTGTTTTTAAACCACATTTTTAAAATTATACTTTAAGTTCTGGAATACATGGGCAGAATGTGCAGGTTTGTTACGTAGATATACACTTGCCATGGTGGTTTGCTGTACCCATCAACCCTTCATCTACATTAGGTATTTCTCCTAATGTTATCCCTCCCTCTGCCCCCCAATCCTCCAACAGGCCCTGGTGTGTGATGTTCCCCTCTCCATCTCCATGTGTTCTCATCGTTCAACTCCCACTTATGAGTGAGAACATGTAGTGTTTGGTTTTCTGTTCCTGTGTTAGTTTGCTGAGAATAATGGTTTCCAGCTTCATCCATGTCCTTACAAAGGACATGAACTCATCCTTTTCTATGGCTGCGTAGTATTCTATGGTGTATATGTGCCACATTTTCTATATCTAGTCTATCATTGATGGACATTTGGGTTGGTTCCAAGTCTTTGCTATTGTAAACAGTGCCGCAATAAACGTATGTGTGCATGTGTCTCTACAGTAGAATGTTTTATAATCCTCTGGGTATATACCCAGTAATGGGATTGCTGAGTCAAATGGTATTTCTGGTTCTAGATCCTTGAGGAATCACCACACTGTCTTCCACAATGGTTGAAGTAATTTACACTCCCACCAACAGTGTAAAAGCATTCCTATTTCTCCACATCCTCTCCAGCATCTGTTGTTTCCTGACTGTTTAATGATCGCCTTTCTAACTGATGTGAGATGGTATCTCATTGCGGTTTTGATTTGCATTTCTCTAATGACCAGTGATGATGAGCTTTTTTTCATATGTTTGTTGGCCACATAAATGTCTTCTTTTGAGAAGTGTCTGTTTATATCCTTCCCCCACTTTTTTGATGGGGTCGTTTTTTTCTTGTAAATTTGATTAAACCACATTTTTTTTTAAAGGGAATTCACAGACCAGGCGAATTGTGGACTTTTAAAAATTTCCTTCTGAGTTAAGGAGATTTAAAAGAGATTTTTTTGGAGTACTATAATAAATATCATCCTGTAAATTCCAATGGTTCTGATATATTAAGGCCCAGTGGAAAATAATTGATTTATTTTATGTCCTTACTACTCCTACTTGCATTCTCATTGCAATCTTTGTGGGGTAAGCAGAATATGCCAGTGCCTCTCTGTAGTGGATACTGTAATGCTTCATCAAGATCCTCTTCTGGAGTCGATGCACCCACACCACAAATATTATTCCTAGCCTACTTTAAAAGTCAAATTGATTCCTCCTCAATTTAGGAGAACTCTGAAAGACCACCCCAGCTCCAGTGTCCCTGTCACATGGGCTGAAGCCTCAGTAGCAACTGCAGTGTGGATGAGCTTTTCTCTGCCCAATACTGCCTCCTTTACTTCCTTATAAATAGCAACAATACTTCTCAATAAACTTTCTGTGTGCAACTTTTTGTCTCAGAGACTGTTTGCAAGGAATCTCATCTCTGACACCGTATCTCTGGCCTATTTACATAATAGTTTGTTTTTAATACATAGAAGTAATATGATTTTTTCAGGCATTCGATAGTAGAATATTTTTTAAAGTTAATTATAGGCCAGGCGCTGTGGCTCATGCCTGTAATCCCAGCACTTTGAGAGGCTGAGGTGGTAGAACACGTGAGGTCCGGAGTTCAAGGCCAGCCTGATCATTATGGTGAAACCCTATCTCTACTAAAAGTACAAAATTAGCCAGGAGTGGTGGCGCGTGCCTGTAATCCCAGCTACTTGGGAGGCTGAGGCAGGAGAATCACTTGAAACTAGGATGTAGACGTTGCAGTGAGCCCAGATCATGCCATTGCACTCCAGCCTGGGAGACAAAGCAAGACTCAGTCTCTAAATAAATAAATAAAAAGTTAATTATTTATTGGTATCACATGTTATATAACTCAATTGAATGCTCTAAAAAATGACAAAAAGTATGCTGAGGATTGTTGGCATATTTATTGTTTAAGGGCTTATAAAGTAGTTTTATACTCCTTGGGTATATTTGAGTTTCAATTTATCATCAGAGTTGCTGTTTCTTATGTGAAATATGAACACTTCCTGTAACTAAAAGACCAATGAGCTTGACAAATTCAAATGCTGAAGTCTTGAACTCTGTCTTCATAATGACCTTGGAAATGTAACTGCTATCTTAAGTTGGTTTGAAGTGACTGTGTTGAGCTAAACTTGGGTTTTAAAGTTCTAGGTCAGTAAACATGTTATGAATTGCAGGTATGGAAAACACACTAACTGAAATAGTGAAACTAGCTATATCAAAATCAATTTATGTTTTTATTTAACTTGTAGAAAAGCACACTCTGCCCAGAAGTGCAATAACTACCAACCATACAAAAGAAACCAAAATCAAGGGTAGAAAACAGGTAACACTTATGGAGGAAAAACTGCTTGTTAGAAGCACAACAAATAAAAATTTGGTGTTTGTTTCTTTAAGACATCCCTGCCAAACCATCTCAAATTCTTTTTGAAAGTATGAAAGGTAATCATAAATAAAACATTACGGTTTCAGTGGTTTTAAATTATGCTATTGAAATAACAGTGTTCCTCAGAGCATTAGCATGACAGTTTTGATGCACATACTTCCTATTGTCTTGGACTTGAATCTCATTGTCTTAATCCTTTTGATGAATGGGCTTAAAATTAAGAGTGTAAAGTGTGTATGGAAAAGCTGTGAGCCCACAGATGGTTTCTGAAGTAGAAACATATCCAACTTTGTTTATTCAAAAAGATCTGTGAAGCTGTATTGTTAGAGTTGCTTCATTCTGAACTTATTTTTGCTGCTTACAAAGGGGAAATCCCATCAGATCAGGGCTAAGATAATTCCTTTTTAAACAATCAGTAAATCATATTTAAACCTTGTTTACACTAGTACTTTTTCCATGATGGCGTTGTTTTACATAAAATACATGCTTTCAATCTTGTTAAATTTGTTAGGACTCATTTTGTGGCCTAACATATGATCTACCCTGAAGAATTGTTTCTTGTGCACTTGATAAGAATGTATATTCTCCTGCTGTTAGATGAGATGTACTGTATATGTCTGTTAGGTCTATTTGATCTAAAGCATAAAGTCAAATGCATTCTTATTGATTTTTTATTGTGGATTATTTGTCTATTGTTGAATTTGGGGTAGAAGTCCCCTACTATTATTGTACTGTACTTTGTCTCTTTCTTTTCATCACTTTATATTTGCTTTATATATTTAGGTACTCCAGTGTTGGGTGCATATATATTTACAATTGTTATACCTTCTTGATGAATTGATTCTTTTATCATTATTTAATGACCTTCTTCGTGTCTTTTTAGTTTTTCATTTTAAAGCCTATTTTGTCTAATAGAAGTATGGCTATCCCCATTCTCTTTTGGTTTCCATTTGCATGGAAACCAAAATATCTTTTTCTATCTCTTCTATTTCAGTCAACATGTGTCCTAAAAGATGAGGTGAGTCTCTTCTGGGCAGCAGTAGTCGAGTCTTGCTTTAATCCATTTGGCCACTCTATCTTTAGATTGGTGAATTTGATCCATTTACATTCAAAGTAATTATTGATAGGTAGGAATTTACTACTGCCATTTAAAAAGTTGTTTTCTAATTGTTTTGTAGATCCTTTGTTCTATATGCCTTTTTTTGTTGTCTTCTTTTATGGTTTGATGGTTTTGCTCAGTAGTATACTTTGATTCCTTAATTTTTACCTTTTGTATATCTACTATAGGTTTTTGCTTTGCTTTTGCTACTACAGGTTTTTGCTCTTCTTTACATCTTACATAAGGGTATTTTTAAACTGGTAATAACTTAACTTTGATTGCATACAAAACTCTACACGCTTACTTCCCTAATCCACATTTTGTAATTTCAATGTCACAACCTATATCTTCTTTATAATTTGTCTGTCTTAACCATTATTGTAGCTATAAGCACATTGGAATGTGAGAGTTCGTTTTAGTAGAGATCACACAAATTTTGCATTTTAAAATATTACTTGAAAATAAAATTTTCAATGAAGTTATAGTTAAGATTCAATTATTCCAAGGTGAAGTTAATTACAAAGTCCTGAATGGAAAATCATGCTATTTTTTCATTAGTAGAAAAATAATAATCCTTAAAAATGATGTTTCCTTTTTCCCAAGATATCTAGATAAGAACTAGAAGTAAAATGTATTTCCTCTACTATAAAATTACAATCTATATTAATCCATTATTTTAAAACAAAAAGATATGAAGGAAGAAAATTTTTATCAAGTTATATGTTACAAAATCTCTAGCTTATTGCATGAAATTAAACCACATAAAAGAAATAATAAACCTAACTGAAACAACATTAACTCCTATCTAGGGTTTATCAAACTACAGAAAACAGAAAGGAAAGGAATGATATATCTTGAGAAACATAACTACTAAATATTGGTGGAAACTATATATGTGCATAGTTTTGAATTGGTAAAATGAGAAAATTCTTCATTTTTGCCCTGCAATATGGCGGAAAGAATGAAAAAAGAAGTCACTAAAGCTCTGTTTCCAACTTTTGTACTAATTCAAAAGCATGATTATGCTATACTTAATAACTATTTCTACTTAAAAACTGTTAATCATTGTGATTTTAACACCTAATGTATATATTTTCTGTGGAATACAAGAACGTGAACAGAGGCAAAGAGCTAGGCAGAAAGACCAATTTCCAAAGAGAAAGTAGGGTTAGTTTACTACCGGGGCCTCGGGTTCCCATTCAACCTGACGTAGAAATGGAATTGAAGGGCATATGGGCTGACGTTATCAGAGACTGTATTGCTAAAATGGATAATCTTCCCCTATTGACAATGCGGGCCTGTGGCTACCAAAATTAGGTGACTTGAACAGATAAAACCATAACAAGTTTGGATTCTTTCATGCATCTATTTTCAAAAATGATATTTTGGTGATTAATGAATCAGATTTATTATTACGATAAAAAATGAGTAAGTAAATTATTTATAAAAACGTAAGCTATCAAAAACTTAGTTTTCAGTGCCATGAAAATATATGTTATAGTAACTTGTGAAGATCTTCAGGAAGGCTAATTTATACCGTACATTCTAAACCATAGATGCTACATCCGGTAATATTAAGTTGGGAAGGGATTTATCTGGGAAAACACCATCATTTATCAATTAAACCAAGACACAAAAGGTTGAATAGCTTGCCCAAAACCCCCAAACCATAGCCAACAAGAGATCAAATGAGGACTAGATCCCAGGCTTATTAATTCTCAATCCAGTGATCTTTTAACAGTGCCTGGTTTACAATACCATGAGCATGCCTCTGAAATATTAAAAATGTTACATGTCTCTATATAATAATTTTATATCTAGCATGCATAGATTGAGAAAAATAGAGACAAAATCAACTTATTCTGAATTCAGTAATATTGTAATATAATTTTGCATTTACTAATTGCAGTAGCATTTACGTCACTTAAAAAATGTCCACTACATGTTTGTGGGTGATGCATCACTCCTTTGATTCACAAACAACGCTTGAGGTGGTTGTGGATTTGGGAATTTCTTTCAATGGTCCTGGGAAATTTTAGCTATACCCAGCACACAGGTTGAGAACTTCTATAATGTTGGTCTCTGCCTTACAACATTACTCTTATCAAATATCTTTAAAAGTCATATTCTACAAAAATCACAAGCATTCTTATACACCAATAACCGACAAACAGAGAGCCAAATCATGAGTGAACTCCCATTCACAATTGCTACAAAGAGAATAAAATACCTAGGAACCCAACTTACAAGGGATGTGAAGGACCTCTTCAAGGAGAACTACAAACCACTGCTCAATGAAATAAAAGAGGATACAAACAAATGGAAGAACATTCCATGCTCATGGGTTGGAAGAATCAATATCGTGAAATTGGCCATACTGCCCAAGGTAATTTATAGATTCAATGCCATCCCCATCAAGCTACCAATGACTTTCTTCACAGAATTGGAAAAAACTACTTTCAAGTTCATATGGAACCAAAAAAGAGTCCGCATTGCCAAGTCAATCCTAACCGAAAAAAACAAAGCTGGAGGGATCATGCTACCTGACTTCAAACTATACTACAAGGCTACAGTAACCAAAACAGTATGGTACTGGTACCAAAACAGAGATATAGATCAATGGAACAAAACAGAGCCCTCAGAAATAATGCCGCATATCTACAACTATCTGATCTTTGACAAACCTGACAAAAACAAGAAATGGGGAAAGGATTCCCTATTTAATAAATGGTGCTGGGAAAACTGGCTAGCCATATGTAGAAAGCTGAAACTGGATCCCTTCCTTACACCTTATACAAAAATTAATTCAAGATGGATTAAAGACTTACATGTTAGACCTAAAACCATTAAAATCCGACAAGAAAACCTAGGCATTATCATTCAGGACATAGGCATGGGCAAGGACTTCATGTCTAAAACACCAAAAGCAATGGCAACAAAAGCCAAAATTGACAAATGGGATCTAATTAAACTAAAGAGCTTCTGCACAGCAAAAGAAACTACCATCAGAGTGAACAGGCAACCTACAAAATGGGAGAACATTTTTGCAACCTACTCATCTGACAAAGGGCTAATATCCAGAATCTACAATGAACTCAAACAAATTTACAAGAAAAAAACAAACAACCCCATCAAAAAGTGGGCAAAGGACATGAACAGACACTCCTCAGAAGAAGACATTTATGCAGCCAAAAAACACATGCAAAAATGCTCATCATCACTGGCCATCAGAGAAATGCAAATCAAAACCACAATGAGATACCATCTCACACCAGTTAGAATGGCCATCATTAAAATGTCAGGAAACAACAGGTGCTGGAGAGGATGTGGAGAAATAGGAACACTTTTACACTGTTGGTGGGACTGGAAACTAGTTCAACCATTGTGGAAGTCAGTGTGGCGATTCCTCAGGGATCTAGAACTAGAAATACCATTTGACCCAGCCATTCCATTACTGGGTATATACCCAAAGGACTATAAATCATGCTGCTATAAAGACACATGCACACGTATGTTTACTGCGGCACTATTCACAATAGCAAAGACTTGGAACCAATCCAAATGTCCAACAATAATAGAATGGATTAAGAAAATGTGGCACATATACACCTTGGAATACTATGCAGCCATAAAAAATGATGAGTTCATGTCCTTTGTAAGGACATGGATGAAACTGGAAATCACCATTCTCAGTAAACTATCGCAAGGACAAAAAACCAAACACCACATGTTCTCGCTCATAGGTGGGAATTGAACAATGAGAACACATGGAGACAGGAAGGGGAACATCACACACCGGGGCCTGTTGTGGGGTGGGGGAGGGGGGAGGGACAGCATTAGGAGATATACCTAATGCTAAATGACGAGTTAATGGGTGCAGCACACCAACATGGCACATGTATACATATGTAACAAACCTGCACATTGTGCACATGTACCCTAAAACTTAAAGTATGATAAAATAAAATAAAATAAAAACACCAAAAAAAAGTCATATTCTTTACTCTTAGAGTTGATTTCAGTTTCATTGTTGCCAAACAATGATATCTCAATCATTTGACAATGGGTTGTGTCATAGATATAAAATATCTAAATTTTCTAAATAGTTTTTTTTTTATAAATTAGAACCAACTAAAGGTTGTCAATATGAGTACTCTCGCATTCCAATGTGCTTTTCTGAGTGAGAGAGGGTGCACAGTCAGAACTAGTGTGCTTGAATTTTGCTATTTAACTTCACTCACCTTTACCTATCTGTAGCCCCTAACATGGATATCTATCTTCAGGTAAGTAAGTGAATATTGCTAACATCTGTGATGATAGTAGTAGGATAGGGATGGGGGCAAAACAAAGGTTGAAAAATCCTATATGACCATATCCAATACCTGAATTCTCTTACACTTTACTTACAAAAAGTGATTTCCCACTGCTTACCCCAAAAGTGCACATTGTGTCAAACTAGCCAGTCTCTTTATGTAATACCCAATATGCTTTCATCCTTTACAAAATAAATTAATCCTTGTTGTTTCTTAGACTTTTTTTGCACCCATGTTATTCCTTACTAATGTCTATGATCACACTCTTCTGTGAAGTCTTTGTTGACAACTCTAGTTAACCCATATAGTCTTCTTTCCAAACTCCTATGTTGATTTCAGTCTTACATATTTATTTATATTATTATTTGCTATCTCAGTTGTAAAATTCTACAATTGGAAGGAAATTATGGAAATTCCAATGCTGACCTTTAAAATCTTCCTCCTTTGGGCATTGTAAATCTTAGACTGAAATGCTTTACATATAATTTAGTAGCTGTTTAATATTCTCAAGAGGTATGTCTAAGAGTCTTTGCAAATCAAAAAGCAGATTTATATGACCTGATAGTCTTACTTAGTAGTTAATGGATTCATCCCTGCCCAATAGTTTCCCAGTACATGAAATTAGTACTGGAGGCCTTCCTTACATGTTAGAACCACCCAATTACCCAATAGGATCAATGCTATTAAACATATTAGAAATCACTACATGTCATGGACCTTTAGAAAGCAATTTTCTATCACTTCATATGAGTTATCTAGCTTAGGACAATGTTTTGCCATTTCCTAGATTATGAGAAATGTTGCATCTCATTTTAAAAATTATTTCTTAGTATATCACATCATTCCGATTATCTGCAGTAAAGCAAAATCTTCCAAACATTAAGGAGTTTTCAAAATATGTTCTACCATTAGAAATTAGCATGATGATTGTATTTTCATTTAATATATTTTCCAAAAGGAAATAATGGGTTCATGAATGAGAAAGCTTTTTTCTGTTGTGTCTTTGATAATCTGAATTTAGTCTAACAGAATAGCTTTAAATATTATTACCAAATAATTACTAACTTAGTAAAGGGTTTATACCTACTTAATAATGAAGCAGGATATTTCCCTGACCCCTTTGTGGAACTCACAACAGGGGTGCCTTATTTACTTAGCCCACCGCTCTCAACTCCTCACTGGAGGGAGTGTGCAAGCAAACGAGGTGGGAACTGGAGGGCATGAGCACTGGAGCAGCATCTAGGTGGAGGCATCTGCGACCCCTGAAGCCCCAGAGGGTGTGTTACAGTGCTCTGTTAGCTCTGCCATCTGCTGAGAGCTTAGGCGTTAACAGCTCAGTGGGCCATTTGTCTTTTCACAGGAGGCAGCTGCCCTCCACCAGCAAGGGCAAAGGGCCTTTTGTACTCACACTTGTGGCTCCTGAGCTCTTGTCCAGCATCTAGGAAAAATGAGGTCACATGAACAAATTGAAGGATTGTAAATGTGAGGGATTGTATTGCTGATGAATGTGGCTCTCAGCAGGAAGGGGAGCTGAAAAGGGGATGCGGGTGGCAAGTAATCTTCCCTTGAGTCCAGCTGGATTCTTCTCTAAAGTTACGCCATCAAGTTGTCCCTCTGAAGTCAAGCTGCTTCTCTCTGATGTCCAGCTGTAGTCCTGTCTACCAGCTGAGTCTGAGGTTTTTATAGGCACAAGATGGGGTGGAGTGGGGCCATGGATGGTTTAGAAAAAGGCAACATTTGAGCCGGAAAACCGGGATGTAAGTTCCCACTTTGAGCTGTGGTTTCAGGCTTTTTGGCTTGAGGGTGGGGTTTTCGCTGGGGACCCACCCTTTTCTCCCTAGAGCTTCTCTGCCTCCTGCCCCTGTCAGTACAAGAGTTGTGTAAATGCATATATTGATACAGGTGCTCCTCAATGTACAATGGGATTATTTCCTGATAAACCCATCATACGTTGAAAACATCATAAATTGAAAAACCCATCATAAGTTAAAAACATCATAAATTGAAAAATGCATTTAATACACCTAACCTACTGAACATCATTGCTTAGCCTAGCCTACCTTACACATGCTCAGAACACTTACATTAGCCTACAGTTGGGCAAAATCACCTAACACAAAGCCTGTTTTATGAAAGGTGTTGAACATCTCATGTAATTTATTGAATACTGTATTGAACATGAAAAGCAGAACAGCTGTATGAGTACTTGAAGTATGATTTCTACTGAGTGCATATTACTTTCACACCATCGTAAAATAAAAATATCCTAAGTCGAACCATTGTAAATCAAAACATTTTTAAGTTGGGACCCTCTGTATATTTCTTTATTTCTCAGGCCCTTGAAAAAAGGAGATAATTGAAGCATTCTTATTTTTATTAAACAGTGAACATATTTGCTAACAAAGGAAAATTACATGCAGAGAAATCAGCACTTGCCCTTGTATTACACAGGAAGTGCTAAAAGCTTTACTCTTTGGAGTTAAATGCTAAGAAATTTAGATTGGTATAGGTTACATACAAGTTTTCCCGACAATTCTATATCTTGAAAAAAATTCTAACATTGTAGTATCTGAGACTATAGCACAGTTGGACTGGTTTAGACTAAAACTAGGGTAAGGGAAGTGGTGTTAAAATTGATTGAAGATTACAGTATATGTCTAAAATCTTGGGCATCATTAATAAAGCCCACTCTACTTGGACTTACTGCTCTATTCATATCCTTTCTGAAAGATAAACTACCTCAAAATTCAGGACCCAATAGTAATATACTATTACTGCGGAGCTGCCACGAAACATTCTTGGGGCTGTGATCGGGATGATTGAGAGAAGCGCTAAATGCTGAAAAGTGGATGTGACCACGGAATGGCTTAGCTGTTTGCCAGTGTAAAAAACAACTTGATATCAACATTAAGCAGCAGCTGAAGAATCTTTTAATAGTTTAGGCAGTTTTTCTAAATCCTTCAGTTATGCTTCACCGATTAAATTATTAAGAACCTCTGATCTAGCTATTTCATATTTTAGATGTGAGTGAAGATGTTTTGAAATCATTTTCATTATTCATGGTTTCTTGTTTTTTTAAAATTAAACCTAGAGGACGCTGACATAATCTCTTTTTATAAGGTCTGCAGAAACCAAGAATACACCAAATGCTGAATAGCTGCATGGAAGTATCACTTTCCTTGACAATATTGTATCATGATAAGCTAGTTCTTCTTTTTTTTTTTTTTTAGTTGAGCTATATAGATTCCAGTTAATGTTGTTGTTAAACCAATTGTTTAAAAAATGGCCAGAGGCTTCTACTGGCCTTTAGATGGAGGCCAAGATATGATTGCGTCAAAGATCAAGATAAGGATCAGACACGAAATTTAGGAAGAGCCTCCCAATGTGAATGACTAAATTGTATATGATTAACTTTTCTAAAAATACTTCTCATTGTCATTTAGCTTATAAATAGCTTGCAGATAAGATTGTCTTCTTATAGGTTCATTGAACAAATATTAACTGGGTCCCTTTGGGCCCAGTGTCACCCTAATGGAGTGAATATTGTTGGTGGCTTAAACAACTTCCATTCAAAGATACCCCTACACCCACTCTGAAATTCTACTTTCTAGGAGAATTCCAATTGTCTTCAAGTTTCTATGGAATCCATCCTCAGTTCTAGAGCTGGATTTAGATTCACCTAAATCTTTGATTCTAAGCCAGTCAAGATAATCTCATCCTCTTGGTTCAGGAAGCAAAGTTTAAATCAACCAGCTTATGAAATCATTCTGAATCATCTTTAGTACAATAGTAGATATATATGAATACGTAATACATATACTAATGATACAGTAGTAGATAAAAAATTTTGATTGTTCTTATCTGAGGGTGAAATCTCTGAATCTGTGAGGTAAGTGTTTATGTCTCTCACTGTAACAAGAAATCATGTTACCCATTTGTTGCTGGCAGTCATCTTGGAACCTGGAGGGCAACTAGTGAGGAGGTCAAAGCTGACACAGAAAACATCAGGACAAAGAAAGTCATAGAGAAAGAGAGACAGAGCTCTGCTTGTACTTCATCTGGAGCCAGCTTTAACCTCTGAACTTCCAGTTACGTGAGTTGAATTATTCTTATTTTTGAAGCCACTTTGAAAGTGCATTCTCTTTCTTGCAGCCCAAAGCATCTTAACTATTAAATATGTCACCATGGCTACATAAATATGCCAACAATTAATGTCACTAAAATATTATGATACTTTCTGAAATAGGAGTAAATTTTAAAATGATAATATGGAGAGAAAAGCACATGCATTCCTGCGGAGGACTAAGTAGGAAAGAAGGTACTTACACAAATAATATTATAAACTGAGAATGTAATGATAAGTTTGCCAAAGAGTCTATTATGAGTAATGTATTTCTAGCAAAAGGAAGAATATATGTTAAAGTATAAAGGCAGCAATTGGTGATTAGGGAGTTACAAATAGTTCAGTATTATTTGATTTTTCAAGAGAGAGGTGGGAAGATGTAGGAAATACCCTAGATAGACTAGTAGGTACCAAATCATGAAAGGCCTTGTGTACCAAGCTGAAAAATTTAGCTTTTATCCTAGAAGAGCACTATTATACAACCTTTACTAATATATTAGGATTGGCATGTTAAAAAGTGTAGTTTTAATGGATTTGCAGTGTACAAGATGAGCTGAGAGACAGAAAAACTAGTGAAGAGGTTTTGTAGAAGATGCTATCTGAATGAATGAGAAAACAAAACTGCAGTGCTAAATAAGAGATAAGAAATTTCAAGGTTATTTGTCTTAACATGATTGAAAGGATTGGTAATTTATTGTGGGGCTGCATATTAAGGAATAAAGAAAGTGCCAGGAAAACTTCCTGATTTTTAACTTGGTCAGTCCATTAGATTGTGTCATCCACAAAAATAGGGACTATAGTAAGAGGAAGAGATTTTCAGAAGATAATGATAACATCAATTTTACATATCCTGAGTTAGAAATACCTGTGGAACATCTACGTGGTAGCTTGTCAGCAGGTGAAAATATGAGTTTGGAATTGAAGAGAGAAGGCTGAACTAGAGATAATCATTGGCATAGTTTCAGTAGTCTTAATCTTAGATTCTCTAATAAATGGAATTGGTAGTAAAATTATTTGAATTAAGATAATGCTATAGTTCAGATGTTGTCCCCTCCAAATCTCATGTTGAAATTTGATCCTCAATATTGGAGGTGGGGCTTAATGGGAAGTGTTGGGTCATGGGGGTGAATCCTTCTTGAATGGCTTAATGCCCTTCCTGGGGGCAGGTTGAGTGACTTCTCACTCTGTTAGGTTCTGTAAGAGCTAGTTGCTGAAAAACAGCCTGGCACTTCCCCTCTCTTTCTTGTTTACCCTCTCAAACCATGTGACCTCTACACACCCGCTCCCCTTTGCCCTCCACCATGAGTGGAAGAAGCCTTAGGCCCTCATCAGAAGTTGATGGTGGTGCCATGCTTTTTGTACAGCCTGCAGAACCATGAGCCAAATAAACCTTCCAGTCTTTATAAATTGCCCAGTCTCCAGAATCCCTTTATAGCAACATACATGAACAAAGACAGATGGTAAATTTTCCATTATGTGCTGTTTAACACAATAAAAAATTTAAAAAAATTGACAATAAGTACAGTATAGGTGATGGCCAATCAGGCAAGATGCTGGCCATAAAGCAATGCAGACTAGGAATGGGTTAACCTCCAGGTGATATTAACATTGAAGAGGGCTAACAGGGAAAAAAGTAAACTAAGTAGAAATGGTTGGAAGTGACCACAGAGATCACTGAAAAACCAAACCAAACCAAACCAAACCAGAGAAAGTGCAATCTCAGAAACTAACACAATAGCGAATTTAAATTGAAGAGGGATAGGTGATCCTTGGGTAAGACTATTTAAAGGCACTGAGGGTGAGATTATAGAACCCTAGCACAGGGGACTGTTGTGGGGTGGGGGGAGGGGGGAGGGACAGCATTAGGATATATACCTAATGCTAAATGATGAGTTAATGGGGGCAGCACACCAACATGGCACATGGATACATATGTAACAAACCTGCACATTGTGCACATGTACCCTAAAACTTAAAGTATAATAATAATAATAAAAAAATCCTAAAAAAAACCAAAAAACAGTTAATAAATAAAATCTTGTCCAGTAGATTAACACAAATTATGTCTTAAATACTCACAATCTGATGCAATTTAAAAAAAAATTATATTTACCAAGAATGTTATGTAAAATGTGCATACAAATACAATTAATTGATCTAATATATTAATAATTTGAACTCAAGAAGCAAACTGTAAAGTAAGAAAGACAGAGTAGAAAGTTTTCAAATCAATGGATTACTGAAGAGCACATGTGACAGGAAAATAAACACTGGTAGATAAATATATTAAGGAATTTGGAGTGGCAAATCCTTTCTGACATATAGGATGACAAAGAATGTAAAAAATGACAGGCTGGAACAAAAATCAGAGGAGATAAGGGACATATAAAGTGAAATATAAAGAACCAGGAAGATTTATAGGTGGTAAGAATTGGAAGTGACCAACTGGTTTCAAGAAAACAAAGAATCTTCAGTGAGAGGAGCTGAAGACAGGCGTGATGTGGCAACCTCCAAAAAAAGACTTAAAGTGAATTTTTCTGCTACTGCAATATTTTGTTGTTCTCAAACAATATTTATGCTTTTCTTTTATAGGTGGAAATAGTGAGTATGATAGTACACTGAAAAGACATTTCATGGTTCTGACATACAAATTGCAAAACATATCGGGTTGAATGATAACATTACTTCATTCCCCTTTTAAAATTTCTATGGTACTTTTGAGTCTCAAAATCAAGGGAAAACTAATACTTTTGATGCTCATACAGTTTTTTTTCTAGAAGTTTTGTCTTTTTTGTGAGCATAAATTTGCCCAGTGGATTCAGAAAGAAGATGAGTATTTTTTTTTTCCAAAGCAAACAATGAGACAGCAGGAGGTTCAAAGTTCTCCACATGGAGTTGTCACTCAAGCACTGACATCAAAATCAATGAAAAGTGGCTCCAGTCTTGTGCTGAGTATAATTTGTAGCAGAGAGGAAGTTGGAGGCAAAGTGTGAGAAGACAGCTGAGAAAAATAGGTAGACAGATATTCAGCAAACACAGGCGAAATAAACAGGTATAAACCCTAAAGTTGGCAAAATGATCCAAATTCCAAATGGAATGAAGTAAAAAAAAAAAAAAGTGGCAGCACCATGTAGTGCGAACATCACTGGACTGAGAATCATTTGACAAAAGACACTCTGGGAGCCTACTTGATCTGGGCACCATTCTAGGCACTGGGAGTACAGTGGTAAATGTGGCACAGCCAATGGCCTCATGGAATTTACATTGTGATATAGAAAAGAGACAGGAAATACACATTTAAAGGCAACAAAGCAAAACAGAGCCAGGAAAAAAGTAAGAAAGTGAGAGGGTTGAAAGTTGGGCTAGGGTCTATGAAAAACTAGCCCTTAGCTCATTATGAAGGTTTGGATGAGACTTTTTATCCCTCTAAATTTCCTTAGCTCCCCTAGCTAGCTTTGTCTCTAGAACAAGATGACAGTTTATTTCATCTTTATTTCCATTTCTTTACATACTTCCTCTTTTACTGCTACTACTCATTCTCCACTTCTCTTTTTCACTCACCTTTGGTACTCCTTGTTTCCAGAAGACTCTGATCCCCAGCTCAAGGATAATTATGAGTCTTGCTCATAATTATCTTGTGTAACTTCAGGATTTCTATATTGAACAATACCCTGATTTCTATTTCTGCCTTCCTCATTCATTCCTAGGTAATGGGGATTCAATGAAAAGCAACAAGAGGGGATGCTGGTTGTATTAGTCTGTTCTCATGCTGCTACGAAGAAATACCCAAGACTGGGTAATTTATGAAGAAAACAGTTTTAATTGATTCACAGTTCTGCATGGCTGGGGAGGCCTCAGGAAACTTACAATCATGGCAGAAGGCACCTCTTCACAGGGTGGCAGGAGGGAGAATGAGTGCCAGCAGGGGAAATGCCAGACACTTATAAAACCATCAGATCTCATGAGAAATCACCCACTATCATGAGAATAGCATGGGGGAAACTGCCTCCATGATTCAATTACCTCTCACTAGGTCCCTCCCATGACACCTGGGGATTATGGGGATTACAATTCAAGATGACATTTGGGTGGGGACACAGCCCAACCATATCATTCTGCTCCTGGCCCCTCCCAAATCTCATGTCATCACATTTCAAAACACAATAATGCCTTCCCAGCAGTCACCCAAAGTCTTAACGCATTCCAGCATTAACCCAAAAGTCCAAATCCAAAGTTTCATCTAAGGCAAAGCAAGTCCCAACCGCCTATGAGCCTGAAAATCAAAAACAAGTTAGTTACTTCCAGGATACAATGGGGGTACAGGCATTGGGTAAATACACCTGTTCCAAATGGGAGAAATTGGCCAAAATAAAGGGGTTACAAGCCACCTGCAAGTCTGAAATCCAATAGGGCAGTCATTACACTTTGAACTGCCCAAATGATCTCCTTTGACTACATGTCTCACATCCAGGTCATGCTGATGCAAGAGGTGGGCTCCCATGGCTTTGGGCAGCTCTGCCCTTGTGGCTTTGCAAGGTACAGCCCCCTCCCAGCTGCTATCACAGCTAGCACTGAGTATCTGCAGCTTTTCTAGATGCATGGTTCAAACTATCAGCATTTCTGACTATTTTGGGGTTTGGATGATGGTGGTCCTCTTCTCACAGCTCCACTAGGCAGTGCCCCAGTGGGGACTCTGTGTGGAGCTCCAACCCCACATTTTCCTTCTGCACTGCCCTAGCAGAGATGTTCTCCATGAGAGCCCTGCCCCTGCAGCAAACTTCTGCCTCGACACCTAGGCTTTTCCATACATCCTCTGAATTCTAGGCAGAGGTTGCAAACCTCAATTCTTGACTTCTGTCCACCCCCAGGCCCAACACCACATGTAAGCCACTAAGGCCTGCACCCTCTGAAGCAACAGCCTGAGCTGTACTTTGGCTTCTTTTAGCCACAGCTGGGATGCAGGGCACCAAGTCCTGAGACTCCACAAAGCAGCACGGCCCTGTGCCTGGCCCATGAAACCATGTTTTCATTTTAGGCTTCCGGGCTTGTGATGGGAGGGGCTGCCATTAAGACCTCTGACATGCCCTGGAGACATCTTCCCCATTGTCTTGGAGCTTAACATTTGGCTCTTTTACTTACGCAAAGTTCTGCAGCCAGGTTGAATTTCTCAGAAAACGGGTTTTTCTTTTCTATCACATTGTTAGGCTGCAGATTTTCCAAACTTTGATGCTCTGCTTCCCTTTAAAACAAAGTTCCAATTTCAGATCATCTCTCTCAAGTTCAAATTTCCACAGATCTCTGGGCCAGGGGAAAATGCTGCCAGTCTCTTTGCTAAAGCTTAGCAACAGTGTCCTTTGCTCCAGTTCCCAAGAAGTTCCTCATCTCCATCTGAGACCACCTCAGCCTGGACTTCATTGTCCACATCACCATCAGCATTTTGGTCAAAACCATTCAACAAGTCTCTAGGAAGTTTCAAATTTTTCCACATTTTCTTGTCATCTTCTAGCCCTCCAAACTGTTCCAACCTCTGCCTGTTACCCAGTTCCCAGTCACTTCCACATTTTCAGGTATATTTATAGCAATACCCCACTCTCTGCAGTACCAATTTACTGTATTAGTCCGTTCTCATGCTGCTATGAAGAAGTACCCAAGACCGGGTAATTTATAAAGAAAAGAGGTTTAATAGACTCACAGTTCCGCGTGGCTGCAGAGGCCTCAGGAAACTTACAATCATGGAGGAAGGCACCTTTTCACAGGGTGATAGGAGAGAGAATGAGTGCCAGCAAGGGAAATGCCAGATGCTTATAAAACCATCTGATTTCATGAGAACTCATTCACTATCACAACAACAGCACGGGGGAAACCAAACCCATGATTCAATTACTTCCCCCTGGGTCCCTCCCACAACACATGGGAATTACAGGGATTACAATTCAAGGTGAGATTTGGGTGGGGACACAGCCAAACCATATCATTGGTCAAAGGGCACAAACTTTCAGTTATAAGATGAATAAGGTCTGGGGATCTAATAATGTACATTATGGTTACTATAGTTAATAATACTTTACTGTTTACTTGAAATTTGCTACAAGACTGGATTTTAAGTGTCCTCATCCCCCCCGACACACAATAGTAACTATTTCTTGTGCTAGACGTATTAATTAATTTGATTGTGGTAATCATCTCACAATATAGTCATATAAAATCATCATGTTGTATACCTTGAATACATATAGTTTTTATTTCTCAATTATACTTCAATAAAGCTAGGTAAGGAGGAGGCAGAGTATGTCCTCAAGAAGCTCACAGTTAAGCAGGGGGAACAACATGAATTCAAATTGTCCCACAAATAAATATAAGATTTGGTATGCGCTCTGGAAGAGGAGTATAAATAGTGCCATTTACACTAACCTAGTTTGGGAGGTAAGGAGCGTCTTTCCTGAGTATAACATTTGAGCTGAGACCTGAAAAGTGAGTAGGTATGAGGTCAAAAATTCAAAAGGATAGTGTCTCAATCAGAGAGACTAATATGTGCCATGGCTTTAAAAAACAGAAAATAAGCACTTTCATAAGCAAAACAAAACTAAGAGGGCGGTCAATGTGGAGATAAGAGAGTAAGTAGTTCATGGTATCTGGTATAAGGATGATGAAATGGAAAGGGTCACACTATACAAGATCCTGTGGGATATCATTTTTTTTTGAAATTTTTATTTTGAGATCAATGGTAAGGTACTGGAGCATTTTAAACAGAGTTCTGTCTGTCATCAAGTTTATATTTTGAATTTTCACACAGCTATGATGCATAGGAGAGAAGAAATGAATGAGGAGAGATTAGGTTTGGATGACCACATTATTTAACCCAATAACCTGGATAGTGTTACAAGTGAAAGGTGGGACTATTAGTCACACTGAGGCAATGATATAAAGCGTGTTTTCTCCAGGCAAATCAAGACTATGATCATCCTAATATAAGACTACTGTAACAGTCCAGGAAAGAGATGATGAGATTATGCAGGGGTATGCAGGATAAATATAAAAATGAAAGCTGAACCAAGAAATATTTAGGAGCAAAAAAATCAACTGAACTTAGTGGTGGATGTCCAATAGGGGTGAGGTGGGAAGGTTTTAAGAATGACCCCCAAGATTTTGTTACTGGATAGCTAAGTGGTGCTACTAAACCTGAAGAAAGGAATATATCAGGGGAAGGTCATACATTTCATGGCAGTAAAAGATCATGAGATTATTTTTGAGACATCAGAGTGGAACTGTTGAGTAGGCAGTTAAATATGCAGTATGGAATACAGAGGAACTTTTTTCATGCCTTAAAGTCTTCTCCTCTCCAGTTCCATTTTTCTTATTGTTGTCTTTGGGTGCCCTGAAAACAGGGCCTGGATGAGGACTTGGGTACAGCTAGCTTATTTGGAAGCTGATCCCTAGGAAACAAGAATGAAAAACCAAAAGAGTGAGACAGAGGGGGAGGAAATGCCAATCAAATGTATTATCATCAAGGTCATGCTTATGAACCATGGGGACTGTATTTTGACAGAACTTCTGTATGTTCCTGAGAATCACAGAGAATTCCCCTTGCCTCCAGAAGGAGTAGTGGTTAAAAATATATCCATGGGCTCCCATCTCCATTGGTTGAGGGTTGCTCACTCACTAAAACTTCAAGGGTGAGTAAGCTCACAAAATCTGTGGGCTCCTGGTATGTCAGAGAAGTCCCTCAGATAGAAAGTAGAAAAATGGGAGCCATTTCCTTGACATGGGATGCTGTCAGCTAAAGGCAAGTCTGAACTTACACAGGGCTGTCCATTGCAGCTGCAACTGCAGTGCAGGAAAATGGCGTGTGACTCCAGGCACCAGGGGAATCTGTTACAATTGTGATGATAATCTTTTGGAAGCCTTTTATTTTCTTTTACAGTGAAATCTGTCTTATCTATAGATGATTACATAGAACATATACATAAAGTGTGAAGAATAATTATAAAGCAACACTCTATGTAAATACAACCCCAATCAAGAAATAGAATATTGCTAGTACCTTGACCCCACCCTTGTGTTCCCCACAACACAATCGCCATCATCTCCCTAGAAGTAACCATTCTCCTGAATTTTTCTCCTTTTCTTTCTTTTTCTCTCTCTCTCTCTCTCTCTCTCTCTCTCTCTTTCTTTCTTTCTTTTTATTTTTTGAGACAGAGTTTCACTCTTGTTGCCCAGGCTGGAGTACAATGGCACGATCTTGGCTCACTGTAACCTCCACCGCCTGGGTTCAACTTATAGTCATAAGTCTCCTGCCTCAGCCTCCCGAGTAGCTGGGGTTACAGGCATGTGCCACCACGCCCGGCTAATTTTGTATTTTTAGTAGAGACATGGTTTCTCCATGTTGGTCAGGCTGGTCTCAAACTCCCGACCTCAGGTGATCCACCCGCATCGGCCCCGCAAAGTGTTGGGATTACAGACGTGAGCCACCGTGCCTGGCCGCTCCTTTTACTTTTTACCTGCTGCCTTCTCCAGCCTAGATGTTTAGGTGATCTTGCCCTCGAGACTTCAACTTTGTTTTATCATAACGCTGGTAACTCTGGCATCCATATTTTTAGCCTAAACTTCTCTCCTGACTCATATGCTCAGTTACCTCAGTGGCCTTGCAAAACTAGATGTCTAAAATTGAACTCACGGTTCCCCTGAACCCTAAAATACTCCACAGTTTAGTAATTTCTACCACAGTCTACTCAGTTCATCAAGCCAAATGCCTGGGTATTCTATTCGCATTCTCTGTATCTGTCCATTTTATTTCTAATCAGTTACCAGGGCCTGTTGTTTCCATGTGCCAAGTATCACTTGAATCTGTCTACTTTGTCTCCATTCCCTTTATTACTTCTTTAGTTGAGGTCATTATTATCTATCACCTGAACCACTGGAATAGCCTCCAAAGTTGCTCTTATCCAATCAATTACCAATTCTTCAGCCAGAGTAGTCCCTCTAAAACCCAAATATTCTCATGCCACTAGTCTCTCTAAAATGCTTCAGTGGCTTTCAATCACCCTTCAAATAAAATGTGCTTGATTTCTCTAACATGTCTTAAAATGCAATTTGAGAACATGCATGCATTTCCAGTGTCGTCTGGAATGCCCTCCCTGACACATCGCTCCTCACCCATTCCCAACCCCAACTCAGTGCTTCAGCCATACTGATATTTTTAGAAAGTGCTAGGCTCCATTTTGCCTCCAACTGTTACTTGTTTCTCTTGCCTGGAACACTCTCCCCTACTTGTTTGCCTAGGTATACCTACTTATCCTTCAAGTCTCATCTTCAAATTTCCTTTTTTTTTTTTTTTCCAGAATGTTTCCTCTGACATCGCTCTGTTGCAATACTGCAGACTGGGTTAGGTGATTCTCCCTGATTCTTCCCTAGTACTCTACATCCTAATATTTGTCTCGTATAGTTATTTAATTCTCTTACTTTCTAGGAGTCTAGGAATCACCCTTATCTTGATCCATATTGTATCCCTAGAATCTAATATACAAGAGGGCACACAGTAATCCTTAATAAATTATTTGTCAGATTAGTGTATTGATAAATAAGGATACAAGTGAGTAACCTACAGTTAAAGAAGGAACTGCACCAGTTAAGTCAAATAGTGTACTGGAAAATGGCTTCTTATCCCCCTGATGGTGACATCTCCTACTGCCTGTAACTATATAATTTAACTCTTCCTAACTAATTCATTATTTAAATGACAGTCAGTTGAAGCGGCATTATTATAGCTCTTTTCTGCTCATCTATGAAACTAGTTTGGGAGACCATTCTACCTTTGTACAAGTGGGCCATTTCAAGTTTCAAAGAAAGCTCAGATGCGGTGTATAACATTTCTATCTGTAGAACTATGAGCAGTAATTAGATTTCCCATAATATGGAAATTATTACCTCTACTTGGGTATATTTAAGGGTACTTCAATATCTAAATATATGGGACTTATAGTCCTAAGAATTTAGAAAATCTAAGACCTAGTTATCCCCTTTCGTTGTGTTTTTTGCTGCTGAGATAGGAAAACGTTGTCCAAAGTGAGAACAAACGTTTTAGGCTCGAGTCCTTTTATATAACTACTACTCATCACTTTTTCAAATGATAGTGGCACACTCTTAAGAGCTGTACCAAGTATTTCACATCTCTTTATTCTTTCCATGAGTGGCTTTATAAATGTCCATTCTATGCCAAGTAAATGGTATTCTTTGTTTTAAGTAAGCATTAATAACACTGCTGATAAAAAATAATTTTTCCCCTGGAGGAAGCCTTAAGAAGATTAGGAAAATACATTCAACAATCTATATTCCCTTTATTAGCTACAAGGAATCTATCGGCTAGCATTTATCTAAAACAGGGGTCAGTGAACTACGGCTTGTGGGCCAAATCCAACCCACTGCCTGATCTTGCAAATACACTTTTCTTGGAACACAGCCACGTTTATTCATTTACGAATTGCCTATGGCTGCTTTTGCACCTCATTAGCAGAGTTGAGTAACTTCAACAAAGATCTTCTGGCTTGTAAACCCAAAATATTTACTATCTGGCTTTTTACAGAAAAAAGTTGGCAAAACTTTGACCAAAACCTTCTTGAAGTGATTTACACTACTAACCTATACCTCCTGCTGAAACAGTAAATTATATAAACCAATAATTGACTTTATAAATATGGATTTTTTATTTGCCTCAAATCATGTCTTCCAAGATTCAAATGGCATCCCCTAATTGCAATGTGTTATGATTTGGTGAATAAATTCTTGTTCTCACTACTGTAGTTAGAAGAAAAATGGACTAGGAATACGAAGAGAAAAGATTCTGTCCTGATTCTCCTCTTATTCAGTTTCCTTAACTGCGGGAATTTATAATCTTCATTCTTAAGGGAAATTTTAGATAATATATACATGTAAACAATTTTATTATTTTTTGATCAGATGGATTTCAATATTTTGTTTTCTTCACTCTAGGGTTCACTAACTATAGTCATAACTTGTCTTAGTTGATATTCATGTGACAGTCTGATCAAATTTATCATTTGTTTAGTTATTCTGCTACCTCCAATTTATTCCTTGAGTGTGCATCCCTTAGTATGGCTTATTGCTGACCTCATTATTTCTGCCCACGCAGGTCTATTCACTCATTCATCTCAATCCACTTGCATCCATGGCCTTTCTCACACTGGGTTTTACTATAATGCTTCAGATTTATCCAGATGAGAAAAATAAATTCCAGCCAAGAAGCATGCTTAAGTGGGACACTGGCTAGAGGAAAGGTCAACAATATCCATTATGATAAGTGGTAACACCTCTGTTAACTCTCTTTTTATTTTACAGAAATTTCCTCATCATCTAGTCCAGTGACTTTTAGTATTTTTAAACCATACAACCCTTTTTTCAAGTGAACTCCTAAGAAGAAATCCAGCATGTGAAGCCTAAAAAGGGCGAGAGCAACAGACTGGTTGAAATTGTAGATGGGAGGCAAAGGGAAGTATGAACATGTATTGGAGGAAATTCTACTCTTTTGAGGGCCGAAGGGGATGCTTTCCAGAAGAGGTGATGAACTCTATGTTTCTGGTTTGTGTGACTGATTGAAGTTCCAGCCCATATTCATTTCTATGATTTCATGCTGTAGGCAATTGGGTCCACTTATTCACCACAGCCACCGAACAAAGAAAACACTAGAAAATACTTTCAGAGAATCAGGTCTGAACACAAAAAAGAATTTTCCAAGGGAGTTGTGGTGCCCTTACGATTAAATGAAGTGCTGTTTAAATATATTTATTTAATTGATTTTGACTTGCAGCAGGGTGCTGGACTAAGGTACCCTATAGATTTTCCAGATCTACTTTTTGTAATTCTGCTGCTGTACTGGCTTTTTGACCTTGAATTGACAGTTACAGACGTGGGAGAATAAATAAAGCTAAGTAGTAACACTGTGGGAGAATCAAGCCTATCATCTCAATGTCTTTTTCTCTCCTGATTGCCTTCTATTCCAGAGGAGGCAAAAAAATAAGAAAAGAACCTATATATTTCTTCATATTGAAACCACTTCCATAGTTCTGAGGTTAGTATTAAGCTTCAAAGGTACTACGACTTAAGGCCCATTTCCACCCACGGAGATTTAATAAAAGATTTAGATGTCATGCAAAACAGAAAAGAAAGGGGAAGAGAGAGTATTGTTGTTTAATTTCATTTGGAAAATATGTATAAAAGCATGCACAATATGGTAGAATTGGTCCTAGAGTATATGGAGTCTTTATTCACAGACTGCATGACCAAGATCCAGTATGTTTAACATAAAGGTAAAAGACAGGCATGAACTTTAGAAAGACTCAGGTTCAAGGCCATGCTGTGCCCACTTAGTAGCTGGGTGTCTTTGGATAACCATTCTCTCTAGGCTTTCATTTCCTCTCATGGTGAAAAATAATAATAATGTAGTACCTATTTCATAAGGCTGTTGTAAGATTAAACAGAAAAATGCACAAAGAATACTTAGCAAAATGCCTGGTACAGAGCAAGGCATTAATGCATGTTAGCTCTAAGATAAATATTAGGTATGTTCGGGTCAATGCAAAAGCTAGGGGGAATAATTGAAATGAAAGCAGGTATTATTTTTGAAAATGGCTATGATAAGCCTATATATTACTGGAATAGAACCAAACTGTGAGACCTTAGAGACCCTCCAGGAGAGTTAAACATGAAGTGACAATGTTGTTTTGCCTGATTTACATCAGACTTTTGTTGTTAAAGTACCCCTTTTTTCAATATGAAGCATTTATTCACCCAGATAATGGATACAAATCCGTGCATTCAAATGTTCCTTGGAGTCAGAGATCAAGATGGAAATCCCCAGAACCACAGAGATTTGTGTCTATAAACTGGCTTATTATATTCACATTCAAAGAGGTTGGAAGGGGCAGTGTCAGCTTTTTAACTAGAATCTTTTCATTACTTCTCCCTGTTGGGGTTGCAACACATGCTGTGAGTGACCTCCAGAGACTCCTCAAGCTGTATGCAGGCAGCAAATTGAATCTGAAAGCTTTATTAGACAAGTTTGTCTTTCAGCTGGTGGGAGTGGATGTCAGTTGTGTTGGAAAAAATAAAACTTCTTGTGAAACTGGGTCCTGACCTTGAAAAAAACCTCAAATCGAAGGGCACAATTCAATCCTGAGTTATGTGCTTATTTGTTAAACATAGTGTGCAGGTTCAAAGGAAAAGGGCATATTTTACCTTAAAGAAATAAGAATCAGGAATAAAAATAATAGGAGTTCTGTTTTGATCATGCTGAACTTGGTAAGCAAAAGTGCCTATCACCAAATCACATAGTTACGAAAAGTATGCTAATAATCGAAGAAACAATTCCGATTCACTTCAGTGTGACAAGAAAACTATTATAATCCATAATGAACATTATAGAACATTTATTGATATTGTGAATTCATAAATTTCTTTGAGAATAAAGAAGAGTCCCGGGAAAATAAAGTGACATTGGAGATTGGCTAGTTTGTTTTATTTCAATATTGTCTCTCATATACATATATATATAAAATCTCTTATATATATGAGTTTATATATAAATATATGAGTTTATATATAAATATATGAGTTTATATATATAGTTTCCTATATAAAAACTATATGGGTATATAGCTATCTGTATATATAACTATATATAGTGACATGTAATATATATATAAACTATATACAGTTATATGTCTATATAGCTATATATATAGTGATGTAATTTAGTTCCTGGTTTTTAATATTGGAGAACAATTATGAGTTTTTTTGAAGGTGTGATAATTATTCCAGAAGTAGGAATTGAAAGTAGTATAATTTTGACTTTTTTTTCCTATTGTAGGTTTATATTGTAATTTAAGTGGGTACTGGTATAGTTAGTGCTGCTAGCAATTTTACCTAAATATTAGGATACCTAGATTGTTTGTCTAATGAACTCAGCATGGGCTGGCAAGCACTTTGGAAATAAGAGTAAAACATATTTTCATAAAAATACTGAAGATGAGAGAAGGAATACACCTTATGAATTTTAAGAGGAAGGTAGCATGTAAAGCAGAGGTTCTCAAATTTGATTTCAAGACACAGTCAAGAATGAGGGTTTAAGAATGAGACAGGGGTTATATCTGGCCTGGAAGATTTGCATCAATGCCATAGAATATCCCTCTTTGATCAGCACTGTAATCTTAAAAAAATAGGACTTACTACTGAGAGTGTGAAAATACATATATCTGTCAGCTGTGTCTCAGCAGGGAACAAAGTTGAGATACATAAGAATATTGAAGAGCACTGAAATTAAACTCAGGAGATATGGGGTTGGGTCCAGATTCTGCCACTAAACAGCTGGTCAAGCATGCAATCACTTAATCTTCTTGGTATCATTATTATTACATGGGAAGGTTGATGTATTTGATCTATCTGTAAAATAAATGTACTTGTTCACTTGACCAAAAAATATTAGTGCAATACCTACCATATGCTAGTCATTGAATTATAGCTAGACACACCTGGTATTTGGCATGTAAAGGTAGGAAAAGGGTATATAGACTTTATGATGTGACAGAGTCATGGGTAGACCAGTAATTATGGAACAGCCTCCAATTCTGAAGCTCACAACAGAAAAATAGTATGGAAAACACTTGGAAGGGTAGGAGGAGGGCCACAGAGATGTTAAAAATTTGAGAAACAGCTTTTTTGTTGCCAGACCATGGGGACTCATCTGATTTAAGATAGAAAAGAAAAGTGGGAAGGAGATTAAATAACAGACCTCAAAGAATGAACACTGTCAAAATGTACAGTAAGCATAAATGTACTTTTCCTATTCAAATAAAAATAATTTAGACAGTAACTGGAACTTAGGTTAGGTAGTTGAAAAACTGTCAAGTATAGCAGATTGGTAGAACTCCATCTGCTCTTCACTTTTTAAGAAGAGAGTTGGCAGTTACCCTTCTAAGATTGCTTCTAATAGAATGAGAGCCTTTCCTGAGATAGTGGAAAAGAATGAATGACTGTTCAAATACTTTTCAGACCACAATCTTAAAATCGACAATTGGAGTACAAAACTGCTACAATTTCCTTTTGAAATCTTGTTTCTTTGAAGGTAAAGTTATATTCAATTTTAAAACTATTCAGTGACGTTTTAGGAAATACTAGGAATACATGTTGAAGCCTTCCATTTTGAGCGGTAGGGTACTTATTCTCATAAATATGCCTAAATAGCTCTGGTTTCTTCGTCAGAGTATGACAGTCAAGATTATGGTATACTCTGTAGTGATTTCAAGCAGAAGTCCTTTCTTGAAGAGTGTTAAATAGCATAAGAAGGTTAAAGTAAGTTTACTGTAATTAATACTTTATTTCTGTTAAAATGCAGGACATAAGTAATCAAAAAATCTCTAATCATCAGAATTGATGTTAGCCTTCTCTGTTTCCTAAAAATGATGAATTAGAGCTTCTCCTCCTTCATCAGGTCAGACCCCAAAGCACAACCCTAACTGGAAATGGTAACCATGCAATAAAACTACCAAAAGGTTAAGAGAGGGAGAAGAAAGGGAACTTCATCACAAAATGGATAATTAACATCTAAATGCTGAATACTAAATACTAAACAGTAGAATTTTCACATTCTATCACTGTCTTGGATGTTAACAACGATGCCATTGTAGTGCCTTTCCTGTTAACCAGTGAGCATTGTTGAAGAACCTGGCCTGGGACCAGGGACCCCCTACTGCCTACATAGAAAGACTTCCTTCTGATGAGTGAGAGCAGTGCTGGGGCCTCACCAGCCAGGGCTTTCTGTTGTCACTCCCCTTTCTACAGTGTGACACATCTCATTGTATTTCAAGCACTCTTACCTCACTGATACATACAAATATGAATTTTTAAATTAATTAACTAATGTCAAGAGTTAAGGAGTCTCTCCAGCTGCTCCAAGGTCTTGAAGTATCTTGGGATAGGGTTTAAAATTGATTTATTTTGTTATTGGAACTGATTAAGGGTCTTCACATTTTTTGTACAAAAGCTTGCTCCTGACGTATTAGACTTTGAGGAAGTTTTCAAGGTTTAGAGGCTGTAACTATAAAAACGGCAATAGTATAGCCATGTCGTAAGTGTTTTTAGCAGAGAAATCATCTGATAATGAGGAAGAAAAAGACTTGGCCTCACTGAAATTTATTTGCCTAATCCTAAAGGTTCACCTGAAGCAGAATCAACAGTGGAAACATAACCAAAACAGGAAAGGGTGTGGGTTATACACCCCTCCCCTGCCATGTTTCTATTAATGAGAAGGATCAGGACCCAAGAGAGGAATAAGAATGCAAGAACTAATTGCCATCCTCTTTTTCCTTCGCTGCAGATAAATGAAGGCCATTTTCACAAAAAAATATGATCATTGCAGATAAATGTAGGGTATTGTCACAATAAATTAATCATTTTTTTTTTGCAATTCAAGCCAAAAAAAGTAGTATGACAAAAGTACATTTAAGTGCCAAGTAACCTCATGCTTTAACTGCCTAGATATTTAAAGTATTATTGAAATGGAAATGGAATGCTTTACTTAACTTTGGAGAGGTGAGTGAAGTTCAAATTAAAATGTATAAATCACCATGGAATACTATGCAGCCATAAAAAAGGATGAGTTCATGTCCTTTGTAGGGACATGGATGAAGCTGGAAACCATCATTCTCAGCAAACTATCGCAAGGACAAAAAACCAAACACCGCATGTTCTCACTCACAGGTGGGAATTGAACAATGAGAACACATGGACACAGGAAGGGGAACATCACACACCGGGGCCTGCTGTGGGGTGGGGGGAGGGGGAGGGATAGCATTACGAGATATACCTAATGTTAAATGACGAGTTAATGGGTGCAGCACACCAACATGGCACATGGATACATATGTAACAGACCTGCACATTGTGCACATGTACCCTAAAACCTAAAGTATAATAAAAAAATAAAAAAATAAAAATGTTAAGCAAAAAAAATAAATAAAACAAATTAAAATGTATAAATAACCTTATATGTGAGGATTTGATATTCAATTTAAATAGAGACTTCAAAAAATTCAAATGGAGATAAATAAATCACTGCTTGATATATGGTGTACTGATTAATAGCATAAGCTCTGGAAACATAGAGACTTATTTCTGAATACCCACTCTGTCACTGACTAGCTCTGTAACCTTGGACAAATTATTTAATCTTTCTGACCCTTGGTTATCTCATCTATAAAATGGGAATTGCAACATAACTTACTCAAAGGGTATAACTGTGGCACTAATTCTAAGACTTGTATTAATTTAGGTTTGCTCAGAAGTAGACCCTGAGATAAGGATTTAAATACAAATAATTTAATTGGGAGCTGATCCCAGAAAGCCATGGTAGAGGAGAAGACAGAGCTGTAGAGCTGAAGATATATATGTCAGTTGTATCTCAGCAGGGAACAAAGTTGAGATATATAAGAATACTGAAGAGGACTGAAATCAAACTCAGGAGATGTGGGGTTGGATCCAGATTCTGCCAAAACGGAAAGGAAGCCTATACGTGGGAAGGAAGCCTATACGAGGCACGCTAATAAGCATGCTTAGCATTGTGGTCAACTGCCCAATCCACTGGAGATTTTTAGTGTGGAACATGCATTGGAGGTGTCCTACCCAAGGGGAGAAGAAGGTGGGATATTTATTGATATAGTTTGGCTGTGTTCTCACCCACATCTCATCTTGAATTGTAACTCCAAATAATCCCCACGTGTTGTGGCAGGGACCGTGTGGGAGGTAACTGAATCCTGGGGGTGGGTTTTTCCTGTGCTGTTCTCCTGATAGTGAATAAGTCTCATGAGATCTGATGGTTTTATAGAGAACAGTTCCCCTGCACATGCTCTCTTGCCTGCTGTCATGTAAGAAGTGCCTCTGCTCCTCCTTTGCCTTCTGCCATGATTGTGAGGCCTCCCCAGCCATGTGGAACCGTGAGTCCATTAAACTACTTTTTCCTTTATAAATTACCCAGTCTCGGGTATTTCTTCATAGCAGTATGAAAACTATGAAGACCAACACATTTATCCCCCAGCTTGTGTCCATTGGTTAAGTGCTATTCCAGAGATATCTCCTCCCCAGCTTCCAGCCTGCTCTGCAAGTGGCAGAGCTACTCCTACAGCCAGAGAAAGGACTCAGGTAGACTCACAGGTACTTGTAGTTAGAAGCTTCATGGTTTATAGGAAGGCTGAGTGCTAAGGGGAAATGGGTAGCCCACTAAGGGTCAAATCTATCTTACCTGCCTCGTTTCTGTAAATAAAGTGTCATTGGAGCACAGCCGTGTCCCTCTATTTAGGTATTGTCTGTGGCTTTTAGTATACAATGACAGAGTTGACCACGTGACCCATAAAGCAGAAAATATTTAGTATCGTTCCTTTGCAGAAACAGTGTGTTGATCCCTTATATAGTTGGTAGCACAACTGAGACATCAGAATTTAGGCTTCTTGACCTCCAACACTGTGCTTTCCTAATTACACTTGAGACTTGTTCACTCCAAACTTAATTACAGGAAGAGATGATTTTACCAGTGTTTAATCAACTAGAAAACTCTATTAACTGGCTGTTCTATATGTCTATATACAATGGGTTATTCACTCCATAGTTATTACCAAGAGACATTTGAATCAAATATCCTGATTTGGAGTCTTCACATTAAGCATGTCTATATGCAATTTCTTTTAAAAATGCTAAATCGGATATTGTAGAACATTAATGTTCTCAGGCCCAGCAGCTTGTGGATAAGAAAGGATTCACATTGACATTTACAACCAGATTTGCTGGCTCTTTGCCTCCATCTGCCACGCAAGCCTTCAGACCCATGCAAAGTCCTGTCTACTTAAATGATTCTGAAAGTCTCTAGAGGAACTTATGGCCTTTCTTCTCAGAGGTCTTATCCAGGAACATTGAACAGCTCTGCAGGGCAAATACTGCCTGGTTTAGTGTGCTGTCCATCTCCTTGAACTTCTAAGCTATAACATCCTTGGGGTGGGGGGATGGGGAGTAGAGGTGCTAAAATAAGATGGATTTCCCTTTAGCATTCACGGCACTGGATCTCATTGGAATCCCACTCCTTGCTGCACACAGCAGAAGGGATGAATTTATTCTTCCCCACTCACTGTACATCTGTGGTAGTAGTTCTCAAAGCATAGTCCAGCATCGGCATAACCTAGGAACTTTTTTAGAGATGCAAGTCTTGGCCGGGCACAGTGGCTCACGCCTGTAATCCCAGCACTATGGGAGGCTGAGGCAGGTGGATCACCTGAGGTCAGGAGTTCGAGACCAGCCTGACCAACATGGTGAAACCCTGTTTCTACTAAAAATACAAAAATTAGCCAGGCATGGTGGCGGGTGCCTATAATCCTAGCTCCTCAGGAGGCTGAGGCAGGAGAATGGTTTCAACCCAGGAGGCAGAGGTTGCTGTGAGCTGAGATCACACCACTGCACTCCAGCCTGGGTGACAGAGCAAGACTCAGTCTCCGAAAAAAAAAAAAAAAAAAAAAAGAGACAGAGAGAGAGATAGATATGCAAGTCTCACCCCAGAGCTACTAAATCAGAAACTCTGGGGTTGAAGCCCAGTAATCTACACTTTGCGAAAAACTGGGTGGTTCTAATGCATGGTAATTTTTGAGAATCACTGAAATAGAGCATTGGATTAACATCAACACTTTTGATCTCCAGTTTCCCTCCTTTTCCCCAATGTAGTGATTTGTGTATAAATATGGTGACAATAAAACCTTCTATCCCCAATATGCATACCCCTTTGATATGCAATGTGGCATCTCCTCCTTTCAAGAGATGAAGTAACTTCCTCATCTCTTGAATCTGGGTTGATCTTTTGAGGTGCTTTGACCAATAGAACTTAGCAGAAGTAATCTACAAGTTTCAAAGCCTAGGCATCAGAAGGTCTTGTAGCTTCCACTCGCCCTCTCTTGGAACACTGCCCTGAGAATACCATGCAATGAAGCCCAATCTAGCCTACAGGATGATGAGTGGCCTTATGAAGAACCAAGGTTCTACAACCAACAGCCAGCTGTCAGATATCTGAGAGAGTCCATTTTAGACCATCTAGCTCCTGTTCACTTGCTAGATAACTGCATCCACATAAGTAACACCAAGCAAGATCATCAGAATAACTATCCAGCTAACCACAGAGCAAACTTCAGACATACAGAATTATGAGCAATAAATCACTCTTGTTTTGAACTGTTAAGTTTTGGGGTGCTTTTATGCAACAGTAGAAACTGATACGGACAGGTGTCTGAGCAACGATTGCAAGTTTGTTTTTTTTTTCCAGCATGTCGATTTGTCCTGAAAATTAAAACAATTTATACAGCTCAGGCAAGGCCACCCCATTATAATTTATAATTTAAGTAAGCAGCCACAAGGTAGTTTGGTTTAGTGTTCATAAAACAAAACAAGCAACTTTAGGCCTCAGCTTCTACATCTATAAAAGAAGAATACTCAACTAGATAATAATTGTAATAATTATTCCAAGTTTGGATTTCTATGGTTCTAAGAAATTCAAATAGAGTGAACCAATTTTTTTCTACTTCTTAAGTAGAAAAAACACAGAAACAGGCCAGTCAAGGTGGCTCATGCCTGTAATCCCAGCACTTTGAGAGGCTGAGGCAGGCGGATCACTTGAGGTCAGGAGTTTAAGACCAGCCTGATCAACACGGAGCAACCCTGTCTTTACTAAAACTAGTAAAATTAGCTGGGTATGGTGGTGCGCACCTGTATCCCAGCTACTTGGGAGGCTGAGGCAGGAGAATCACTTGAACCTGAAAGGCAGAGGTTGTAGTAAACTCAGATCGCACCACCGCATTCCAGCCTGGGCAACAGAGCAAGATTCTGTCACACACACACACACACACACACACACACACACACACACACACAGAGAGAGAGAGAGAAAAGAAACAAAGAAAAGAAAAAACACGGAAACATGTATCACTTTTACTCCAGATACGTTTAAGATTGAGTTAAATTATATTAACTGCTGGCCAGCTGCATCCGTATCTGTAATTTTCCATTAGGTTCTTGGACAGAGAGATAGTGTAAAGCACAGCAACAAAAGAAAACACAAGCTTTGGAGCTTGACACATGGATTGAAACCCTGTCTAGCTGTGTGACCTTAATCTAGCTATTTCCCCTCTAAACCTCGGACTCCTTAATCTTTAAAAATTATCTATAACTATATGTTCTTTGCAGTTATTTTGAGGATAAAGACATATATGTTAAAGCTACACACATATGTGTAGCTTTAATAGTAGGAATGCAATGGAAAAAATTTGCTATAATGAATTATAAATTCTATTACATTGTAATATAGTACATGAAATAATATACACAAGAAGCATAATACAAATTAGATTTTCTTTTTTTATATTGCATTTATTTCTGATTAACTTCCTGCAAGTCAGGAAGTCAGGAATAGAAACAATTCTTTATTCTGATATTTGAACCACCACAGTAAAGAAAAAAGAAAATCTTATTTTAATAAAAGCAGCTCTGAATTTAAATGACTACCTGTTGTTTTTTTTTCATTCAACATTTGTGTATTTAACTTCTTGACTTTATGCTCAGATCCGTTTCGGTTTGCTAAAGAGGATGAAAAGCACCTGCTTTTGAGAAAATTCCTCTTTCCCTTAATTCTTTTTTAGCACTACCACAACTCTGCCAGCTATCACCAACAGCTTTGAGCTGAGGGCATTCCCAGACTCTCCATACTGGCAGCAATGTGGAGGGCACAGGAGAAGACAAGAGTGGTGGGGGGTGATGAGACCCTCATGTTGGGGAGAAGGAAGTAGGGCAGTGCTATGAAAGATGAATATCTCTCATGGCTTCCATCACACTTCCCCTGACCCACTCCTCTAGTTTCACTGATCTCCTTAATATTCCGTCATCTTGTTCCTACTTCAGTATCGTTGCTCAGTCTTTTCTCTCCCTGCCTGGAATAATTTTCCCAGAAAAACACCAGGCTCACTTCCTCACTTACATCAGTTTTCTGATGTTCTCTTAATAGACGAGCTTCCCTGACCACACTATAGACAATAATACCCTCATCCCATCTCCCTGATTAGTTGTTCTCTGTCATGGTGTTTCTCAAATGTCAATGTGCACAGGATCCACCTGGGGATTCTATTAAAATGCAGATTGTGATTCAGTGGGTCTAGGATAGGGGCCTCAGATTCCGCGTGTCTAACAAATACCCATTGACATCAATCTGTAGACTACACTCTACAGCACTTATAATTATTGAGACAGTATATATTTTCTTCATTAGTTTATTGTCTTTCTCTTTCAATTACAATATATGTTTTATGGAAGGAGAGACTTTTATCTTATTCTATGCTGTATTCGCAGCACCATTATGATGCTCAACACACGAGAGTTAATAAATAAAGTGGATGAATTATATATGTTGCTGGAAATCAAAACTGGAACTTTCAATGTATTTTTCTTATAAACATTGTTACATTTAGGTAAATTACACGTTAAATGGATTTCGGTGCCCTGGTTTTGGAGCCTTCCTACCATGCGTAACGTGGCTTATATGGGACATAAACTCTAAGTTCAGAGTTTAATGAACTTATAAAAAAATCATTGGAACATAATCTCTTCATAGAGTTACAGAATCTGAGGCTGAACATACCAGAGACAGCCAGAAAACAGACACCAATAAATGATAACACGGGAACAAACTATGCATATTCGCTAAGGGAACCAAAAATTACAGCTCATAAAAAGAAATAAACCTGACATAGTTAGTTGAATATAACCCTGATATAGCAATTTTAGTGTCCCAGATTGACAAAAAAAAAAACCATACTGCTTGCATATCTTTTTCAAGTCTCCAAAGTCGTTAAATCTAACTCTGATGACTGCTGAGAAATCCCAGAGGGCACATGAGATGCACTGTCCCCAGATCGTAGGGCTTCTTTTAATCCAAGCACTATTTATGCCTTCTAATGAATTATGATTGTGTGACCCCAGGTGTGATTCTTCCAGTTCAGTATTTTTCTACTTGACATAAAATAAAAATCAACTTTACCTGAAGAACCAGTCACCATGCTTTAATGCTTCAATCATTTGATCTTTGAAAAGTAGACAAGGCAAAAAAAAAAAAACACCAAAAAAAAAAAAAAACACCCAAAGATGTTTTTAGTTCTGCCTAATTATAGAATGGTACAGCAAAGAGGTTTTCTGGCTTCTTTCCCCTGAGAGTCAAAGCCAGCATTAACATTGCCATGAGAATTTATGAATACCTTCTATCAACAACTGAATAGGAAAGAAAATAAAATAGACTGAAAATATGCAGTGAAAACAAAACTACAGCTAAACGAAGAAATATTCCTCCCCCAAGTCAGCTTGTGGTCCTCACAATCCATTTTTCTTTTTCTTGAACTAAAAATCGGAGAGCTCTTAAAATTTGTTTGCAAATGGGACAGGGAGAGGTACTAGTAGGACTGTGTGTGTTTCTGTGGTTTCTGTGATTTTTGTAGACATATCTGTCCCTCTTCAGGGACAATGCACACATCCCCGGATGCTAGGAATATTGGTTGTTAATGGTGTTCCTTACTACGAATTGCCTTCGGCCTCAGAAAACTTGTCCAAATTGTCCTTCCACTCTCAGGCAGCAGCCAGCCCATGGCCAATGGCTGGCTGGATCGGGAATACAAAGGTCAGGCCCATCGCCTGTAATTCAGGACAGCTCTGCACAGCCAGCCCAGATGTAGGGCTCCTGTGAGACTGGCTTAGGCCTCTGTTGCAGACAAATCACATTTCAGACTCTCCCACAATCTCCCTTGTGCTCTTCTCTTCCTTGTGGGTGTATCTCCAGAGAACATTCCCCATATCCCGTTGTCATGCAACACTCTGAATCAGAGTCAATTTCCAAGGAATGTACTCTAAGACTTTTTGCATAGTCAATAACACAAAGGTTTATCTTTATCTTTAGAATTGAAACAAATGTTCTCTCTCACCCAGTCATCACTTCATAGTTGCACTTTTGAACAAATAGCTAGAGCCAAAGAGAATGGGATCCAGTATACTTACAGGCTCCAACAGTGGTCAGTCCAGGAGCTAGGTCAGGCTGCTTTGCCCTCAGCTCTTGAAGTAAACGGTTTACCGCCTTCCACTCAGAGCTCAGATCTTCTAACTTCCTCTTTAATAGAAAAGCATACACATTACTTATTTGATTAACGCTTTGAAGATAACTCAATTCATGAACATCTTAATCCATTTGGTGAATGTATTATTGGATTTCTATTATATTTTACTTCTAAATTAACTTTAGTGCATAGAATTTCTTTTAAAGGAATTATAATTATTTTAGCCAACCACCTTACAAATATTTATCGATTGCTCCATACAAAAACTCTTTCTCCAGGCATAATTTTATTTAAAGGAAGTAGAGTGCAAACATTAGTGAAAACAAACCAACAAAAACAGTTCCCTCTCAGCAACTAGCTTAATTCTTGAAGAGTATCTATTGTGGTCGCATACTAAAATTATCCAGATAACTTTAGAAAAATCCTAATGCACTGGCTCACCCCCAGTCAATTATATCAGAATCTCTTAAAGGGAGGGGCTGCAGTGGACATGGGAATATGCTACTCAGAGCCCCCTTCAGAGAAAGACTCTTGTTCTAGATGATGGAAATGATGTCAGTAGACATTCTTCAGCTGTCAGTCCCTTTAGGGACTGCTTGAGCTGCAGAGAGCTGCCTTGTCCAAGGTCATGCCTTTCCCCGGGCAGCCCTCATTCAGTGGCTGATCAAGGTGAAGGTATAAAGGCCTAATTTGGCTCAAAGCAGGACAAGTTTGAAGGGCTATTTCAGCTGCAGAGCTCCCCGTGGCATAAGGCAAGCCTGTATATGGCCAGTGGTGTGCTGGTAGATGTATATCGACTGGATCTCTGATCTCAGGGTGTTTAAAAACACCTTGTTTTTGGTGTTTGCCAATTTCTGTGGTGTAAATATTCCTACCACGGTTAAATTTAAATTACCAAGAAGATAACATCAAGTGGCTGGAAAAATGCCTGACAATATAACAGTAGGCTGTCCTGAGCTGGTTCCACTTCACTGGGCAGCTAGCTATAGGATAAGTCATAGCCAGTAGAATGTGAGCAGAAGTGTTGTTTGTCAGTTTGGGGCTGAGGCTTTGAAAAATTTAGTGAGGTTTCTACATTTTTTTCCTTTCTATTGCTGGAAGCAGAAGACTCTTAGGTCCTACGGCAAATCTTTACAACTTACTGAGGAGAAAATGAAGTCCTAATGCCCTAGAGCAGTTGTTCTCATACTTTAGGATCAACAGAATCACCTGGAGACGTTGTTAATTTCTGCACGGCAGCCCCAGAGTTCTGGATTTAGTAGATGGGTGGAGCCCAATAATTTGCATTTTTAACAACTTTCCAGGTGATGTTGATGCTGATTGCTCAGGACAAAATCCTAAGATATCTATCACACCTAATCAGTTACCTGAGCATTTATCATAGACTAGATATGTACCATTCTTGAGAACATAATAGACCCTCAGATCATTTTCAATAGGATTTCATTCTCTTGCGAAACCCTAGCAGAGAAAAGCTACCAAGGGAATGGCAGGCAGAGGAAGAAGATGAACAGGACCTAGGTTTCTGCAATAACATATGTAAGAAAGCTGCTTGACTAGGAAAACATACGCTGGGTTGTCACGTGAGCAAGAAAAAAAACTCCTATTGTGTTAAGCCACTGAAATATTTAGTTCATTACAAGCAGCAATACCTTACCAGTACAGTAGCACTAGTCACAGAAGCTTTACCAGTGCCTATAAGAGATAATAGCTGCATTTTTGTATCACTGTAAATTCCTATGCTTACCTTATGAGGAATACAAATAACTTGATTGATGTTGGGTTTGGTTAAAATAAATACATTAGCAGAAATTGCATTTCTAGTCTGAAGAATCAGAGTTGGAAAAGAGCCAGAAACTACAAACTCTTTAAATAGGAATGGGAATGAACCCAACCTAACTGGAATGTTTTATATACACGTTGTAGTTTAATGCTAATCATTAATTTAATGCTAATCATTTCAATGAAACCATTATTTATTCCAGAAAAATAATTGTTCAGGTGCTACTCTGTGCCAGACTTTGTGCCAGTTACTAAGCTTACAAAACTGAAGTTAGTAACCTCTAAGCATTCACAGACATATAAGTAAATTAGAACAGAGATTTTAGGAAAAAATAGTGATTTCAACAAGACACCTTGGGGGAACAGCTTAACTCAGCCTGGAGAGGTCAATAGGTTACCCACAAAAGCTAACACTTGAATTTATTTTGAAAGATGACTAGGAAGTTTTCAGAAGGGGCCATTCAAGTGCCAGGTGGAGAAAGGGCATTTCAGACAGACGGAAAACCACGTGCAAAATGGCAAGAGGTATCGAGCCTTAAAAAAGAAATGCAGTGTGTCCTGGCTATCTAGACTACAGTGTTTATAAGTAATGGTACAGAGCTGCAAGAATGCAATTTATTAAGGCCTTGTAATGTGGGATTATTAGATTCCCTTCTAAAACCACAGAGTAGATGGAAGTGTTTAGAGAAGAGCCATATGATACGATTCGTGTTTTGCATTGTGGAGGCTTTATCAGAAGGGTGCAGAGATACGAGTTGGGAGGCTAACACGGTAATTGGAGTGGGAAGTGGTCAGCTGGACTGAAGGCTTTGGCCATACAGAAAAAGGTAGAGGGGTGTGTGTGTGTGTGTGTGTGTGTGTGTGTGTTTATTTTTCTTGCCTTTGATAGTTGAGATTTTGAGCTGGTAAACGATGAAGAGAAACTTGCCATCAAATTGTTTCTTCCAGTTGTGGGATATGATGAGGTTTCTCTTCAAATAATCTGATCAATCTTTTATTCTTTAATTCATAGTACCCCCCCCCATTTTTCTCCTTTTTCATTTTTGCCTTTGTTAGATGCCCAGGCACACCTCAGTACCAAGCGTTATCAGTACCAGCTCACATTCATTTCCTTATTTAGAAAGAGGACTAACTTTCTAGCTCATTACAGACACCCCTTCCCCTTCCTCTCCACTTGATTTTACGTGCCCACTCTATCTAAAAAAAAATCAAATGTTTAGCCAACCGGGATTAGTTTAGATTGTACGACCCGACCCCGGCCAATGGGGGGAAAGGGTACAGGGGCAGGACTTGCGTCAGGAATAAAGGCTCTCGTGCCCCTTTGTTCAGATGTGCTCTCATGGCAACTGGCCAAGGAGGCACCCCTCTGCGCAGAAGTAAAATTGCTTTGCTAAGAATCCTTTGTTTGAGTGTTCAATTTCCTTAGGATTTTGAGCATTATTCCTAACACAGTCTACCCTGTCAGCGTGTGTCTTTCGAGTCAGACTGAGTCCTCTATGCCTTGTATGATGTTTTCTTTATATCCAATCTAGTGCTTCCTAATAAGAGGAGTTCAGTAAATATTTCTGAATTGAATAAAATTAAATGAAAATTGCTACTTGAATAAAGGAAAAGAGAAAGAGACAAATAAGTTTCTTTTTCCCCAACTTGACTTCAATGTGAACTACATACCATGGATGACTTTATATATATATGGGACTTGAAGGAGCCTATGTAGGTTTTCCAGGTGTGCAATCATTTTATTAGGCTTATTTTTTCTTTTGAGACAGGGTCTCACTCTGTCACCCAGGCAGGAGAGCAGTGGCAAGATCTCGGCTCACTGCAGCCTCGACTTCCTAGGCAATCCTCCCACCTCAGCCTCCTGAGTAGCTACTCAGTACCACTACTGAGTAGTACTACTGAGTACATACATTTTTATGTAGAGATGGGGTTTTGCCATGCTGCCCAGGCTGGTCTCAAACTCCTGGACTCAAGTGATCTGCCCATCCCAGCCTCCCAAAGTGCTGGAATTACAGGTGTGAGCCACCACACCCAGCCTTATTAGGCTTTTATAAATCCTGAACCGAACTGTGTTTAAAAAGTAATCTCATAGATTAGGGTCACAAATTCAGGTCCCTATAGGGACTAGGTCGTAACAAAGGGAAGAATAAGCCTTGTCTAAATCAGAGAGCTATAATTTCAGATGTGGCTGCTGACTGCCAACAGAAAGGTGGGCATAAGTTAAAAATCAAAACACAGAAAAACAAACAAAAAATCCTGCTGATCATATTCCCTCACCAGTGTATACCGGAGAAGTTTCTCTCACATTCTTAAGGTCATAAGGAAGTACAAGAAAGTTTGTTGCTGCATTGTGGAGAATTGAGGCCAACATGGGTGTGTATGTGAAAGAAATGGATAAGGGTATATATCGAGCAATGTGGATGGATTTTTTCTTTTTTTTTTTTTTAGATAGAGTTTCACTGTTGTTGCCCTGGCTGGAATGCAGTGGTGCGAGCTTGGCTCACTGCAACCTTTGCCTCCTGGGTTCAAGTGATTCTCCTGCCTTAGCCTCCTGGTAGCTGGGATTACAGGCTTGCACCACCACACCCGGATAATTTTTGTATTTTGTATTTCACCATGTTGGCCAGGCTGCCTCGAACTCGTGACCTCAGGTGATCTGCCCATCTTGGCCTCCCAATGTGCTGGGATTGCAGGCATGAGCCACTGCGCCCGGCCATGGATGGATCTTTAAAACACAATTATGAATGTTAGAAAAGCTAAGAAACAAGATTTATAGCACAGTGTAGCTTTTATACATTTAAAATATACTTATAAATAATATATTTTAAAAGGATAAAGCAGGAAAGAAACGGGAATAGAGATATTATTGTCACATTTCAATAATTTTGCTAATTGGTTATTAAACATAACCATTAATATAAATTAAATTTTATAGATATAAAATAAACTGTGCTAAGAACAAAAGATAATATATAGTAAGGATTCATCACTTCCTAATTTAACTATCATCAGTGCTCTTGAGATTATGTCTATTGTGTCTGGCTTCAAGTCAAATCAAGGCTTTCAATGTTTTTATCCAGAATGCATGATGTTAATATTTACTAGCATATCAATAAGTGTAACTTTTTTATTTATTAAAAATCAGTCTTGAACCCAAAAGCAAACAAAAAATAATGCCTCTGATTAGTCAGGAAAACCACCCTTGAAAGTCATCACTCATGGAAGATATTTTTCTGTCCTGACATCAGAACCTAAACACTAAAAATTAAATATTGTAAGAGACTAGTGAGTAACATATTTGATCTTCCGGTTTCCCTGTGAAGTTTCTGAAACCCTACAAAGACAGAATACTAAAAGCAATGAGAAGTAACCATTCTGATAACAGAAAGTAGCAATAGGAGACAATGAACATAAAAAACTTAAAACAGAAATGTGGTAATCTTAGACATTTATCAATGAAATGACCGTTCAACATGTGATGAAATCTCATCCTATGCCATTTAATTTATAGGAAATCACCTACATGTGCTGAGAGAGAGAGAAAAGGAGACATAGTGATAGATTAGGGATTGATTTAAATACTGCTGGGGGTATGCCCATCTTTCCGCTCAGTAAGCATATTGCCCCTCAGAATGAGTGGATAAAGAGAGATCAAAGTTTGCTGTTTCTACCAGTTGACTTAGGTTCCACTTTCTTCTCATGGTGTTAAGTATCTCATTGATTTGAGTTAGCTTTAATATTTAAAGGTATGTATTTATCTTACAGTCTAGCTTCTAAAAGCAAATTAACCACTTCAACTGGGTCTCAACTGAAGAAAGGGTGCTTTGAATTTCATGTTCCTCATATATCACTGTATCACTAAACAGAGCAAAAATTGATGTGATAATGACACCCCTGAAAATTAAGAAAAGTTAATTTACATTGTGATTTAGAATCAGAAGTCTTAGGTTTTGTTCCTAATTCACTACTACTGGTTGTGTGATCCTTGGAAAATCAGATGGGTCACTAAGATTTATATCATCCTTGAAACATGGATATAATACTACCACCTAACTCATAGCTTTGTTGGAGAAACTAAACGAGATATTTTATTTGGTAAAAATGCTGTGAACTATAAAGCACTATAAATTTGTTGGTTAGATATTATGCACTGCTTAATGAAGCAAAACAGAAGATATTCAAGAAAAGTTTTCATTAAAATAGTTACAAAAAAATTTTTTTCAGTGCTTTATTAAAGGACTAGGTTTTAGTTACCTAGAAAATAACATGTTTGTACATGCAATTTCTCTTTTATTAATACATAAACTCTCAATAGTCTGTCCATTTACTCAAATATTATCTTTCCCACTCTTATTTCCAGATAGGTAAATGAGGGGTTACTATAATCTCTAATGTAGAGGTGGATTTTAAAAATTAAATGGCACTACCAATGTATCACAAATGTCTGAGGACACTGCGATGGGTCAAAGGTTCAATAAGCTCAGAACTGTGTAATTTCCAATCTTTTATAATTATTAGCAAATACTTATGAAATGACTACAGTTTTTGATTTGGCTGTTCACAAAAACAATCTTGCTACTTTTTCAAGAGTTTGGTGTACTGTAGAGTTGAAATGGATTATTTATATATTATGCAAGTTCTTTTTTGTTTTGCTTCATTTTGCTTTTCACTTCTCTGGCATTTGCCCGTATTTTCAAATCTCTCATCATTCCAATTAAGCTGTAAAATTCATTTGCATAACAAAAAATGTTTGGCTGTAGCAACTAGTCAGGTGTTCATCATATAATAAACTTTAAGCAGTGCTCAATAAAAATCTGTAAAAGGTAACAATTTGCAATACATGTTAATCATCTATAAGCAAATTTAAGGAAATCAAATAAGTACTTAAATCCCAACTTATTTAAATAGCATATCAGTGGGATAATAGTTATCAAGTCCTATTCTTGACTACATCTCCATAATTTTAAAACTTTGAATATGCTAACTAAATTGCAGGTCTAAGGTTTTCTGCACAAGAGCTCCAAACTCAACAATCAGAGTGAATTCGTGTTCTACCAAAATGGATAAACTTTGGGAGCACTTTTTTTTGTAAATGGAAAAATTAGATTTATTATAGGTGACTTTTGCAGCTGAGCATTATTCTCCATTGTATATACTTCGCTTGAAAATATTCATTAAATGTTAAGACAACTATATCAACTACGAAATTTCTTCTTTATGAAGAACAGGAATTAGTTACAAGAAAAAGTGATTTCTGAATATAGCTTTCCTTTTAAAATTTAAAATGGATAAATATTTAAGGTGATAGATACTGCAATCACTCTGATTTGATCATTATATATTATATGCTTGTATCAAAATATCACTTGTGGTAAAAGGACGGAAAAAGACATTCCATGAAAATGGGAACCAAAAGCAAGCAGGAGTAGCTATTCTTATATAAGACAAAATGGGCTTTAAAGCAATAATAGTAAACAAAAGATAAAGAAAGACACTGTATAATGATAAAAGGATTAGTCCAACAAGAAGATATTTACTACAATACTCAATTTATATGCACCTAATACTGGCGCTCCTAGCTTTATAAAACAATAGTACTAGACCTAAGAAATGAGATAGACAGCAATGCAATAATAGTGGGGGACTTCAATACTCCACTCACAGCACTAGACAGGTCATTGAAACAAAAACTTAACAAAGAAACAATGGACTTAAATTATACCCTAGAACAAATGGACTTAACAGATATTTACAGAACATTCTTCCCAACAATTATAGAATATACATTCTTATCAGCAGATGGAACATTCTCCAAGACAGGTCATACAAGAGGCCACAGTCTTAATAAATTTAGGAAAATCAAAATCATATCAAGTATCTTCTCGGACCACAGTGGAATAAAACTAAAAATCAACTCCAAAAGGAACCCTCAAAACTATACAAACACATGGAAATTAAGAAATCTGCTCTTGAATGACTTTGGGGTTAACAATGAAATTGAGATGGAAATTAAAATATTTTTTGAAATGAATAATAGTGACACAATTTATCAAAACCTCTGAGAGACAGCAAAAACAGTGCTAAGAGGAAAGTTCATAGTGTTAAATACTACATCAAAAATTCTGAAAGAGCACAAATTGACAACCTAATGTCACATTTCAAGGAACTAGAGAAACAAGAACAAACTAAACTCAAATCCAGCAGAAGAAAAGAAATAACAAAGATCAAAGCAGAACTAAATGAAGTTGAAACAAAAAAATACAAAATATAAATGAAACAAAAAGCTAGTTCTTTGAAAAGATAAACAAAATTGATAGACCATTAGCAAGATTAACCAAGGAAAGAAGAGAGAAGATTCAAATAAGCTCAAGTAGAAATGAAACTGGAAACACTACAATCTACATCACAAAAATACAAAAGATCATTCACTACTAGTATGAACACCTTTATGCACACAAACTAGAAAATCTACAGGAAATGGATAAATTCCTGGAAACATACAACCCTCCTAGTTTAAATCAAGAAGAAATAGAAACCCTGAACGCTTCGGCTGGGTGCAGTGCCTCACGTCTGTAATCCTAGCACTTTGGGAGGCTGAGGCAAGCAGATCACTAGGTCAGGAGTTCAAGACCAGCCTGGCCAACATAGTGAAACTCCGACTCTACTAAAAATACAAAAATTAGCTGGGCGTGGTGGTGGGAACCTGTAATCTCAGCTACCTGGGAGGCTGAGGCAGGAGAATCACTTGAAACCGGAAGGTGGAGGTTGCAGTGAGCCAAGATCGTGCCACAGCACTAAAGCCTACGTGAAAGAGCAAAACTCCATCTCAAAAAAAAAAAAAAAAAAAAAGAAAGAAAGAAACCCTGAACATACCAGTAACGACCAGCAAGGTTGAATATCAGTAATTTAAAAATTGACAAAAAAAGTCCAGGACCAGATGGATTCACAGCTGAATTCTACCAGACATTCAAAGAAGAATTGGTACCAATTACGATGAAACTATTTCAAAAGATAAAGAGGGAATCCTTCCTAAATCATTCTATGAAGTCAGTATCACCCTAATACCAAAACCAGAAAAGGACATAACAAAAAAGAAAGCAGCAGCACAAAAATAGCAGCACAATTTGCAATTGCAAGATATGGAACCAACCCAAGTGTCCATCGACCAATGAATGGATAAAGAAAACGTGGTATCTATATACCATGGAATGTTACTCAGCCATAAAAAGGAATCTCTTTTGCAGTAACTTGAATGGAGCTGGCGGCCATTATTCCAAGTAAAGTAACTCAGGCATGGAAAACTAAATACCATATGTTCTCACTCATAAGTAGGAGCTAAGCTATGAGGATACAAAGACATACAGAGTGATACAGCGGACTTTGGGGACTCTAGGTGGGGAGCTTGGGAGTGAGGTAAGGGATAAAAGACTATTTATTGGGTACAGTATATACTACTCAGGAAATGGATACATAAAAAATTTCAGAATTCGCCACTATAGAACTTATCCATGTAACCAAAAACCACCTATACTCCCAAAACTACTGAAATTATAAAAAATAAGCAAAATATAACTTGTACCCCACAAATACATATGTACAATTATACATATATAAAATTAAAAATAAAAAAAAAATTTAATTAAGTTTCCTAAGGTAGCTACAATTGTGGCTGCTTTCTTGCCTCATATTTTTTGGATGTTTAAAAAATATTAAATGATTTTTATGTTTTCTATCATTATGACAAGGAAAAAGCCTTCTAGAAATAGATATTATTTGATGTAGAATAAGTAAGGAAAAATAATGTATTCGTTTAATACAATCATAAAAATATCATTTGTTTAAAAAAGTAAACTAGAATATAGTTTTAAACTCTATTTGAGTTTGAGATTTTCAAAATTTAAAAATATATCTTGTGTCAATGGTTGGCATGCAATTAGTATCTACTGAATAAATAAAGGACTCTACCCACGGCTGTATATATACAGGCATACATTCAAATATTGTAACTGAAACATCTATGTCTCTTTGTCTCTCTTTTTAAGTGTAATTAGTACAACTGAGGACAAGAGGTGAAATTCAAATCTCTAAAATGTTTCCCTAATTTCAGCATGAGCTACCGAGTATATGAGACTTTTCACTCAAATATTCTCTCAGAAAAGAAAGTTGGCTCATATTCAAGACTTTATACTATCTCTTATGTCTCAATCATTTTATTGTGAACCACAATGTTGTATATTAGCCTGAAATAACCTCAAGAGATGTGATGCTTACATAAGTATTCTGACAGAATTTGCTTAATTAAAAAGGGAGGCAAAGAAAGTTGATAAATCTTTAGCAATCATTCCTAATCTATAGCTTCACAATCACTCGTGGCAGTGATCATTGTAAACAAGCCTTTTAAAGAATTTGTTAAAAAGCCAAACAACTTAAAAAGCAGAAAGAATATGTTAGTCTATTGGGAATTTTTAAAAAATCACATCTGGCTGGGTGCGGTGGCTCACGCCTGTAATCCCAGGAATTTGGGAGGCCGAGGCGGCCTGATTACCTGAGGTCGGGAGTTTGAGACCAGCTTGACCAACGTGGAGAAACCCCATCTCTAATAAAAATACAAAATTAGCTGGGCATGGTGGCGCATGCCTGTAATCCCAGCTACTTGGAAGGCTGAGGCAGGAGAATCGCTTGAACCCAGGAGGTGTAGGTTGCGGTGAGCTGAGATCGTGCCACTGTACTCCAGCCTGGGCAACAAGAGCGAAACTCCGTCTCAGAAACAAACAAACAACCAAAATCATATCTAAGAAAAATGAAAAAAAAAACAGTTTTCCTAATATTTTGTGAATGGGTATTGAAGTTTGGGATAAAAATTTCAGCTATAGCATTGAGAACGTGAAAAATAGCTCTGCTGGTAGCTGGCAGCTGGCAGCTAGCTAGGCCATGATGGTCCCAGCTGGATGTTAAAAAACACTCATAGAAATAAACTAGGCAGACACAAGGCCACCCCATGGCCCTGTTTGAAACAAGACAGAGACAAGGCCTTTCTGCTATCACAGAAATGACTAATATGAGGCATTGCTGCTCCTTTACCAACGACGTGTCTAGCCCTACTTTAATCTCATCTTCTAGATAAACACTAAGATACCTGATCACTACATTGACTCTGTTTCTTGAAAGCATCTAATCCAGAAATGACTTCTACTTTCTGAATTCCTCCTTAGAATCATGCAGCCAGCTGAACTCTGTAAGAAGCTTTTTCCAATGCCCTCTTACTGAGATGCCCACACTCTGTCTGAAGTGTTTTACGCTCTTGCTGCAATAAGGTAAATATTCTTAATTTTTTGATTACAGGTATGTTGCTAGTAATCTTGGCCCAGAGGGCTTTCAGAGTATTATGTGGGGATTCACACAATGCCATATTACAAATAACTTAGCAAGGTGATGAGCTCTACAATTCTAGAATATACATACGAAGGGTTTGAATGAAAATGTTTCATAAAATATAAATGTGCCAGGTATTTCTAAATGAGTGTGCTATTTTATAAAATGTAAGACTGCAAATATGGAAATGCTACTCAATTAAGAAATTGAATAGAATTAGACATTTGACAATCTCATCCATACTTCTAAATGTTTATGTTTACAAGTTGCCCAAAAATCTGTTATAAATTTTTTCTCTTCTCATTGGGAAAGTGAAGCTCTCCTCAAGTTTATGCATTGGGATTAGCATTTATTCAACCTCTTACACTCCAAGACTTTGTTTTCAGTTGTAAAGCAAACTTGTATTTATTTATTTATTTATGAGATGGAGTCTCACTCTGTCACCCAGGCTGGGGTGCAGTGGCGCGATCTCAGCTCACTGCAAGCTCTGCCTCCCGGGTTCATGCCATTCTCCCTCCTCAGCCTCCCGAGTAGCTGGGACTACAGATGCCTGCCACCAAGCCTGGCTAATTTTGTTTTTGTATTTTTAGTAGAGATGGGGTTTCACCATGTTAGCCAGGATGGTCTCGATCTCCTGACTTCATGATCCGCCCACCTTGGCCTCCCAAAGTGCTGGGATTACAGGCGTGAGCCACCGCGCCCAGTCGCAAACATGTAATTTAAAAAAACAAAATGTTGCTATGCATTTACTTATGAATTATTAAATACCTCCAACATTGTTATCTTCTTTCTAGAAGTCCTCTCCCAACTTATTCTGGTGTTATTGGCATGGAAATTGTGCTCAAGAAATGAGTCAGTCAAAATAGACTTATTCATTTGAGGGGATAATTTTTGTCTGTTATCTCTCTATTGATTTCTGTTGCTACAAGTGAAGTTACACCAGGTAAATGAGATTGTATGCATGGCAGATGATTTATGAAATCCAAGTATTGTTTTAATTGTAATTATATTTATTTCGGCAACATTTTGACCAACGAAATACCATTCGACCTGCTATAACGTGAATAAATCTTGAGATGCACATCTGTTGTGAGTAATATATTAAAGATTGTTAGGCAAAAAATAAACCCTAAGGAAGTTTTTAAAAATGTTAAGATGTTGATGTTGGCAGTAGAACAAACTCATTGGGAGAAAAAAAAAAACAGCTTAATCTAGTTAATTAACAACAAAACAGCTGGGAAAATGAAACATCCCTGGTTGTGACTGACTGTAATTGAAAATGACTAATGATGCTGTCATTTTGCAGCTCATATCTGAGGAAATGATGCCTGGAAGATTATAATTGCCCTCTTGACCATTTGTCTACAGCAATTATTTTGTGTTAAAGGTTGGGATGGAACCCTTTGGCCAAATACAGAAAATTCCTCACACCTTTTTCTGTTACATTGAAAAATAATTCAAGAGCAGTAAGTAAAATATATTATTAGGTTTATGTAAGTAACATTTTTTGATTATATAAAAAGTTAGCAAAGCAAACCAGCTGGCTTCATTTTATCACTTTAGAAAGTAACTAAGACATTTAAAATTCCATTAATGCTCTCAGTTCTAATACATGGCAGGTGATGTAAGCATTGAAAGTACATAAACACATTTTTAAAAGTTAACTGAAAGTGTAGTTTTCCAACTTAAGTTAAAAATGAGCATGAATACAAGAAAATGGCACCTAAATGCTTAAGTTCAAGACAGTTAAAAAAACAATTTTATAATAAAAATCAAATAAAAAATGGCTTATTTCTTTTGTAGTTTATATTGTTGTTACTGATAGCAGTTGTTTTTGCTGCTTTTAAACTGCTAAATGGGGTGCCATTGAGGACCTAGTTATTACTGTGTGGAAAAATGGAACACATTAAAAACTATTTCATCTATGGTATTAATGTAATGTACCAAAACTATAACTTTAGCAAAATTTTAAACAATTTATATAACTCATATAGTCAGTCTTCAATAATTTCTGTAGTTAAGATGAAGAAATAACATACAAATAAATAAAAGTATGTGTGTAGATGGGGGGAGAGAGAGTGAGAGGGAGAGAGGGAGAGAGGAGAGAGTGGAGAGAGAGGGAGAGAGAGAGAGGGAGAGAGAGGGAGAGAGAGAGAGAGAGAGTTGAAGTGCTAAACAAAGATGGAGAGGTATTTGATCATACGATCCTAAGATTTTTCCAGTTATTTTGCAGCAGAGATTAGTACTACCTATATGTCATTAGTAGTATTATTTCATAATACGTATTTGACCTTTTACAGGAAGTCCTCAAAGAAAATAAAGAAGTTGGTCAGATATTTTAAAAAAGAAACCAGAAATATACCGTCTTTGAAAACAAAAGAAATCTTAAAGAAGTTGATGAAGTGAAGGAAAGAAACTGAGCAGGGATGAACCCAGCTTCCAATCAGAACTCAGCTTGGGAGGTGAGCGTAGGAGCTGGACAGACAGGCTGTCTGATGCAGAATGCGGAGGTGCCAATAGATAAGTCAATTTCCTAAGAAACAGAATCATTCCCTGATGTGTCTTTAATTAGAATGTCTGTAAGCAGTGGACATACTAATTATCCATTTAAATACTAGATCTTGCATATACATCATGAGAGATTTTCATTTTCTTTCTAAAGAATATCATTTTCTTCATAATTCTTACAGTTTCCAAATGCACCTCCCCCAAAAAACAAAAACAGAAACACAATTCTGTGATGAAAATATGCTGCAGGCTACTCAGACTCATTTCTTCTTCTGTTAAGAGGTAACAAGACCCAGAGTGAAGAAGAGGCATTATAAATAGGACAAATTTTAAATTTTTATATATGGACTCAAAGTTGAAAAAGGCTTTGTTCACGTTCTATCAGAGCAATGGAGGGTCCTTCAGAAAAATCATCTCTAACCTTTAAAAATAAATTTTTGATCCATGCAGAGATTTAAACAGCCCTCACAGCTTTCTGCCTTGTATTGCTGGGTGTCATGTTCAAAACCGTGAGGTCATTTTTTGAGCCTCTAGGTGTTTCAGGCTACAGCAAACCCCAGCTAATCTTCAGATGTTTCCAAGGTCATGGTCCGTAGCAAAAGTTGTGCGTGAGTCAACTATTTTTTTAAACCCCGTAATTCTCAAATCAGTCTTGCATTTTTGCCCCTATCAACTTGATATAGATATCTATAGATATCTATATCTATAGATATAGATATATATATATTTTGAGGCGGAGTTTCGCTCGTGTCGCCCAGGCTGGAGTGCAATGGCGCGATCTCGGCTCACTGCAACTTCTGCCTCTCGGATTCAAGTGATTCTCCTGCCTCAGCCTTCCAAGTAGCTGGGATTACAGGCGCCTGCCACCACAGCTGGCTCATTTTCGTATTTTTAGTAGAGACAGGGTTTCACCATGTTGGCCGGGCAGGTCTCGAGCTCCTGACCTCAGGTGATCCGCCTGCCTCGGCCTCGCAAAGTGCTGGGATTATAGGCATGAGCTACCGTGCCCAGCCAACTTGATATGTTGATTTTTCTCCAAATCCAAGGGAGAAATGGGAAAACAGGAATAAATTTTCCCTTAAGTTCAGCTTCTCCCAATGTGTCAAATTGAGAGAAAATGGGGAAACGGGGAAGGAGAAAAAAAAAAAAAAAGGAAGGAAAAGAACAGTGCTGTCTGCTACAAAAATGGTTTCAAGGGTTGTGAAAGAGAAGGAAAGCAACAGCTCCTGGTTCTTTCTTTTTATTCCAGAAAAGTAATTCACCTTTTACATCACTAACGCATCAGCAGGAAGCAGATATGCTCAGGCATGGCAGATCCCAGTTCTGATCTCCAAGTGGCCCAGTAGTTGAATGTGTGGGTGGAGGTGCGATAAGTTAGCATCAAGTATTTGGATTGTTTTATACATAATGAAAGCAAAAATTTTCTCAGTGGCTTTGAATTAAGATCTCTCTCTCTCTTTTACAAAGGCACAAAAGTAAAAGCCAAATTACATGTACCTTTGTGATCTCTAACAATTAGTGACAAACCTTAATTCATAGTCATACACCATAAGGCATAAAGTCTTTGAGGATCAACAAAGAGTAGATAGAAACGTATGCAATTGTCCATTTGTGCATTGCATGGCTTGCTACAATGAAAGTCACCCTGTTAACTGCTCTGAGGGCTGGCTTTCTTCAGAACATCAACAGAAACTCTGAAATTTGCTGCTTTCAGGACTTTGCCTAGCTCTTCGAACTAAATACTGAGCACATTGTTAGCTTATGAAAAATGATTATACTGGGCTTGAACTGGATAGAAATTACTTTTCTAGATTTTTGCAGTGGTTGCAATATATTCCTGAATAAATGTATGTTGGTATCTACAGAGAAACCCGTGATTTTCAGTGTCTGGTGTTTGGACATTAAGCTAAGGTGCAAACTTCAATTTTACCTAAGGAAAAGTCTCTTGTAAGCTATAAGGAAAACAAACAATCTTCTAGAAATGAAGCTTGGGCCAAGCGCAAGGGAAACTAAGCAGCGACCTTAGAGACAGAATCTAAGTCACGGTAATGTTGTCGTTTGCAAGGACAAACTGGTTCTGTATAATGAGGTTATTGACCTGAACTGTTTTCAAGCAGTTTTAAACACGAGGACGAGGTTCATTGTATCCAAGCCTGCAACATTAACTGAGAAACCAAGAGTGATCAATAAACAGCCATGATTACAGGATCTCAGGAACCTTCATCATAATGGGAGCCACTATAATTTTATACCTGACCAAATTTAGGTAACTTACTGCTAACGTGTATTTAGTACTGGACTCTCATTTGCCAATGGAAGCCATTGATTAGCTATTTTTTGAAAACTAACCTGGCTTTCCATCTCCCTCCTTATGTAATAGCCTGTGAATAAATGTGACCTAGACTTCAACATGGATATGGAGAAGAAAAAAAAAAGTAGAAAGGTTTATCCCAGGCCAGCTTTTTGCCAAAGAAATAAGCAATTACATGACATTTCACTAAAAATTCTTGACCCAATAAAATACTGAAGCCTCAATGCCGATTTTACTCTTTTGTAAGAAAGAGCAACAAAGAAAGGTCACGGACCATATTGTGATTCTTTACAGCTGTTGGAGACAGACACTATGATGCAGTAGCTTGATTTGAATTAAACCAAACAATATGAAAAGCATCAAGGCTGGCAAGTAAAGCAATAAAGCCCCAAAGAATTTAATCTACCTTGAAGGTGGGACTACTTTTGTATTGATGGCAGCACACCAGGACAGAAATGAGTCCTTTAATGCAATGACTCCTTAATAGCCTTAAGATCACAATATATAAACAGGATATGCTGATCAAAAAGACAGCTTTGCCTCTGCTATTACAGTATGGCCAGTATTTCCTTACAAGTTATTTCATTGATTATAAATAGTCCACGTCAATGGCAAATGTACAACAGGGGAAGCATAACCCATTATGAGGTAATGGATATTGCTAGAGGTTGCTTCATTACCTTCACTGGATGAGTGGCTGGTTTTTCCTTGTACAAACGTTGCCCTTTAGACAAAATCTCTTCCACATCCGGTTGTTTAGCTTGAACTGCTATTTCAGTTTCCTGGGGAAAAGAACCCATATAGTGCAGATTAACTTCACAGTTAGCAATAAAATTACTAAATTTAAATATACCCTTGGAGACTCCACATGTATTGCAGATCAATTTCTGCCTGGTACATAAGGGCACAAAAATGTAGCTTTTGGTGCAGAGAAAAGAAACAGAGATGTGAAACACACTAAAGTTAAAAAAATTCATCCAATATCTTCTTGAATTATATAATACTCATATAGAAACACAGGCATTAACTACTTTTCAAAAAAGTAAAATGCAATAATGACAGTACAATTTATTAACATAATTTATATGAATAAACACTAGTTTTAGCTACAATAATCTCAATAATCCTAATGTTAATTTTACTTTATACACTTATTATTTTACAAAGTTCTGTGTAGAGTATTGGATATAAATTTTGTTTTGAAATAAATATCAAATAGTTATTTCTATATCACTGTCAAAATTATTTTCTTTCCAAAGGGTAAACACTTAAAGCACAGTATCAAAGCTTATTATTTATTAATGAGTCAAATAGGCCTTTTGAAGAACGATTAATTTTTTTTTATTATTTGCTTTTCTTCAGTCTGGAGAAGGCTGAAGCACGACAAAAAAAAATCCTTTACGTATCTGAATATAAGCATTTTGTTACTGTCTGCTGCCTAGCTCTCTTGATCAGACGACAAAAGAAATGTGCAGAAATTGAAGCTGAAGGAAGTGAAGTTAAATATTAAAGAAGACTTTTTGGATGGAACACTTGTTAAACACTGGGATACAGTATCAATTAATCAATGTCAGGCGTCAGTCAGGGCCTGGGCAATCTTCCCCAGAGAGCAGCTCCTGATTAACCCGTATGTCTCTTCCTCCCTCCCCTACCCGGGAGCCTCCCACACCGCTGTGTTTAAGTGTCTTCATGCCACTGTTTCCTTTGTATACTGTGTTTGTACCTGTTCCCTCTCAGTTCATTAGTAGGAAATCCCAAATTACTATAATCTCACACTGCCCAGTACGGTCTCTTGCAACTTACGGGTGCTCAGCACATGCTCTTGAGGTAGACTACTTTTTTCCAGTTCTTACTATAATAAACACCAGTGGCAAACGGGCACTTTGGTCAAAATTGTACATAACTAACCTCATGTGTTAACGGTTATGTATGCAAATTTCACTTCCTTTATAACAGGAGTTTAGCTACTTTACATGTAGAACTATTAATTGATGGTCTTACTGCCCCTTGCCAAGAAAACACATTGTTCCCTGAAAATGCAGCACCCAGAATGACTGTATGTCTTTGCTAGAGGTAGAAATAGCTCTGATCTCAGATCAGGAATAAGGACAATCTAGTTTTACTTACTGAATTCCAAATAGGTCCCCAGCCACTATAAATGCACCCTTGAATACCGCATTTGCAAAAAAACATTTTGGTGCAGTAAATGGTGATATGGTCTCAAAATACTTTAAGAGAAAATAAAATATATTATTCTAAGGAAGTAGAGAAAAGAGTATATCTTCAGCAAGGTAAAAATGATTTACGAAAAGGAAAAAAAGTAACTGAATTTTCAACCTATACATTTATCACTTATGTATACCATAAATTACCAAGCCAAATCCATGTACAATGTCTAAATTATACATTTGAAATTATATATGCATTACACATATAAACTGATGAGTTAACTTAAAGCACTGTCACCACCATTCATTTTGTATGTGTTTCTCTAAGACAAAGCACTATTTTCTATTTATTCACTGACAGCTGGGACTTTTCTTGTGATATTTATTGATATTGCTAATTACTGGTAATAGACAATGTTTTCTGATTAGCTTCATCATAGCTGTAGACTATATTATTGATGATAGCATAGTTACCATTTGTATAATGACTACTATTTGCCTTCCCCAGCCCTGATTCAAACAGATTGCCACTTTACAGATAAGAAGATGAAGCAAGGGTGGGTGGGATAGTAGTGATGGTAGTGACAATGATGTGAATAGCTTGCCCACAACCTCGTGGGATGTAGGAGAGTTAATATTCAAACACAGCTAGGTCTGAATCCAAAGTTTATGCTATTGACAGTAGTAACAGATACTTCTTCATATCTTACAACAACTTAATAACATATCTAAATGATTTGATCAAATTATGTTATTTCTAAGCATTAAGAAATTTTACTTTCACCAGCTGAATCTGTTCGATATTATCACATATGCTGAAAAACATGGCCTACCTCCCTGATAACAGAGAATCACTATGGGTCAGAGGGAGACACGCAACTTAATGCAACAGTAGTCATTCCCATTCATTGGAATTTTTGAAAAATGATAGCAAAGACCATTGTTCCCACTGCCAACCTACAGTCTTATTTAAACTGTTCCAACTCCTTTGCTTCCTCCTTCAAAACACATCCCAATTAGTCAAACTATGTGTATATGCATAGTTTTGACCATTCCTAAAGAATTATCCTCTACGAGAGTAAGACCCATAACTACCTTGTTCACTCATATCCCTGGAAGTGCCTAACACATAGTAGGTGCTAAACAAAAAATTGTTGAACGGGCAAATAAATACTGTTGCAACTTTGAGCCTATGGGAATTGAGTTAAGAGTGTGTATTACTAGAGACATTTGTTCACACAGACAGTCGAAAGGTTCATGGCATAGATTATTTTCTTTCTAAATAATCTGCTAGAGTTAAATACAGAGTCTACTCTTCTGCTTTTGGATTTCCTGTAATGATTTTTTTGCGAAATTTTACATCTTCACGTTATTGATTACAACTTCTCAGAAAACTCATTTCTATGATAAATTAAAATGGGATTATTTTATACTTAATTAATCCTTTCATTGACTTCCTTTAAACTAAAATTCCATTTATTCCAGATTTTTCTTCTTAGCTGAATTTGTATAATTTGATTTCCATCTAGCAAACCAAGAGAAAATCACAAATACAAATGTTTTAGCATTTATATGATTTAGCATGAATATTTTATATAACCAACATCTGAATGTGGGACCTCTAATCAGGCACTTCATTTATTTTTTTTTCCCCAGCCCACAACATTTTTTTTTTATTTTTTTTTTATTATTATACTTTAGGTTTTAGGGTACATGTGCACAATGTGCAGGTTTGTTACATATGTATCCATGTGCCATGTTGTTTTGCTTCACCCACTAACTCATCATTTAGCATTAGGTATATCTCCTAATGCTGTCCCTCCCCCCTCCCCCCACCCCACAACAGTACCCCGAGTGTGATGTTCCCCTTCCTGTGTCCATGAGTGCTCATTGTTCAATTCCCACCTATGAGTGAGAACATGCCGTGTTTGGTTTTTTGTCCTTGCGATAGTTTGCTGAGAATGATGGTTTCCAGCTTCATCCATGTCCCTACAAAGGACATGAACTCATCATTTTTTATGACTGCATAGTATTCCATGGTGTATATGTGCCACATTTGCTTAATCCAGTCTATCGTTGTTGGACATTTTGGTTGGTTCCAACTCTTTGCTATTGTGAATAGTGCCGCAATAAACATACGTGTGCATGTGTCTTTATAGCAGCATGATTTATAGTCCTTTGGGTATATACCCAGTAATGGGATGGCTGGATCAAATGGTATTTCTAGTTCTAGATCCCTGAGGAATCGCCACACTGACTTCCACAATGGTTGAACTAGTTTACAGTCCCACCAACAGTGTAAAAGTGTTCCTATTTCTCCACATCCTCTCCAGCACCTGTTGTTTCCTGACTTTTTAATGATGGCCATTCTAACTGGTGTGAGATGGTATCTCACTGTGGTTTTGATTTGCATTTCTCTGATGGCCAGTGATGATGAGCATTTCTTCATGTGTTTTTTGGCTGCATAAATGTCTTCTTTTGAGAAGTGTCTGTTCATGTCCTTCGCCCACTTTTTGATGGGGTTGTTTGTTTTTTACTTGTAAATTTGTTTGAGTTCATTGTAGATTCTGGAAATTAGCCCTTTGTCAGATGAGTAGGTTGCAAAAATTTCCTCCCATTCTGTAGGTTGCCTGTTCACTCTGATGGTAGTTTCTTTTGCTGTGCAGAAGCTCTTTAGTTTAATTAGATCCCATTTGTCAATTTTGGCTTTTGTTGCCATTGCTTTTGGTGTTTTAGACATGAAGTCCTTGCCCACGCCTATGTCCTGAATGGTAATGCCTAGGTTTTCTTGTAGGATTTTAATGGTTTTAGGTCTAACATGTAAGTCTTTAATCCATCTTGAATTAATTTTTGTATAAGGTGTAAGGAAGGGATCCAGTTTCAGCTTTCTACATATGGCTAGCCAGTTTTCCCAGCACCATTTATTAAATAGGGAATCCTTTCCCCATTTCTTGTTTTTGTCAGGTTTGTCAAAGATCAGATAGTTGTAGATATGCGGCATCATTTCTGAGGGCTCTGTTCTGTTCCATTGATCTATGTCTCTGTTGTGGTACCAGTACCATGCTGTTTTGGTTACTGTAGCCTTGTAGTATAGTTTGAAGTCAGGTAGCGTGATGCCTCCAGCTTTGTTCTTTTGGCTTAGGACTGACTTGGCGATGCGGGCTCTTTTTTGGTTCCATATGAACTTGAAAGTAGTTTTTTCCAATTCTGTGAAGAAAGTCATTGGTAGCTTGATGGGGATGGCATTGAATCTATAAATTACCTTGGGCAGTATGGCCATTTTCACGATATTGATTCTTCCAACCCATGAGCATGGAATATTCTTCCATTTGTTTGTATCCTCTTTTATTTCATTGAGCAGTGGTTTGTAGTTCTCCTTGAAGAGGTCCTTCACCTCCCTTGTAAGTTGGATTCCTAGGTATTTTATTCTCTTTGATGCAATTGTGAATGGGAGTTCACTCATGATTTGGCTCTCTGTCTGTGATTGGTGTACAAGAATGCTTGTGATTTTTGTACATTGATTTTGTATCCTGAGACTTTGCTGAAGTTACTAATCAGCTTAAGGAGATTTTGGGCTGAGACGATGGGGTTTTCTAGATATACAATCATGTCATCTGCAAACAGGGACAATTTGACTTCCTCTTTTCCTAATTGAATACCCTTTATTTCCTTCTCCTGCCTGATTGCTCTGGCCAGAACTTCCAGCACTATGTTGAATAGGAGTGGTGAGAGAGGGCTGAAGCATAGTAAACATTTATTAGTTTTGATTTGTAATTCCAGCAGAAGAGTAAACTTGGAAAGGCTAGAGGATCATATTTCCTATAAAAAACTAAAAACTTCTATGAGTATTAAAACCTGTGATGTCCTAGCATGGAAAAGCTCATCTTTCCTTTCAAACACTCCCATTTCACTTTTCTTTTTCACTCATCGAGCACAGGAAGTCAATATTCTCCTCAGATTCCCTTAAATTTAACGTGTCCCTCTGTCCCCCAATACGGATCATTTGTATTTGATACATTTGATCTAACTTTTGTTTTTCATAGTATTTACATGTTAAAACCTTTTGCACTGGACACCAAACTTCTTATATTATTCCAACCTTTAAAAAAGATTTATATTTCTACAAATAGGGTGCATATTCAAAAGATACCTGCTGCATCATCTATTCAATATATTTATCAAATGATTTGGAGGGCCCACCATAAGCTAGAGATTGGGATACAGCACCAGAGAATTTTCAATTTATAATATGAATATATGTATATGATATACATGTATATACATATATGTGTATTAGATATGATAAATACACATATCAACATATATGTATAATATGCACATATAGTACACATACACATATGTGTGAGTGGATATATAGACACATATGTGTATATGTACATGTGTACCTCATTTTACCGAGTTTTGCCTTATTGGCTCTGCAGATACTCCGTTTTTTTTTACAAACTGAAGATTTGTAGCAACCCTGCATCAAGTAAGTCTATCAGCAACATTTCCAACACCATGTGCTTACTTCATGTCTCTGTGTCACATTTTGATAATTCTCACAATATTTCCAGCTTTTTCGATATTTTTATAACTGTAATGGTGATGGGTAATCAGTAATCTTTGATGTTACTATTTTAATAGTTTTGGGGTGCCACAAACAGTGCCCATATAGGATGGCAAACTTACTCCATTAATGTATGTATTCTGAACTCTCCACTGACCAGTCATCCCCCTACTTCTCTTCCTTTCCTTAGGCCTCTCTATTCTGAGACACAACAATATTGAAATTATGCCAGTTAATAACCGTACTATGGCCTCTAAATGTTCAAGTGAAAACAAGAGTTGCATGTCTCTCACTTTAAATCAAAAGCTAGAAATGATGAAGCTTGGTGAGGAAGGCATGTCGAAAGCCAAGACAGGCTGGAAGCTAGGCCTCTTGTGCCCATTAGCTAAGTTGTGAATGCAAAGGAAAAATTCTTGAAGAAAATTAAAAGTGCTAGTCTAGTGAACATGCAAATGATAACAAAGCAGAACAGCCTTATTGTTAATATGCAGAATGTCTTAGTGGTCTGGACAGAAGATCAAAACAGCCACCACATTCTCTTAAGCCAAAGCCTAATCTAGAGCAAGGCTCAATTCTGTTCAGTTGTATGAATGCTGAGAGAGGTGACGAAATTGTAGAAGAAAAGTTGGAAGCCAGCAGAGGTTTGCTCATGAGGCTTTAGGACGAAGCCCTCTCCGTAACATAGAAGTGCAAGGTGGAGCAACAAGTGCTGATGGAGAAGCTGCAGCAAACTATCCAGAAGATCAAGCTAATATCTAAGATGATGAAGGTAGCTACACTAAACAGCAGATTTTCAGTATAGATGAAGCAGTCTTCTATTGGAAAAAGACGTCATCTAGGACTTTCATAGCTAGAGAGAAGTCAATGCCTGGCTTCGAAAGTTCAAAGGACAGGCTGACTCTCTTGTGAGGGGCCAATGCAATTGATGACTTTCAATTGAAGCCAATGCTCATTTACCATTCCAAAAATCCTAGGGCCCTTAAGATTACGCTAATAGACTCTGCCTATGCTCTATAAAAGGAACAACAAAGCCTGGATGATAGCACATCTCTTTACAGCATGGTTTACTGAATACTTTAGGCCCATTGGCCATACCTACCACACAGAAGAAAAAATCTCTTTCAGTATATTACTGCTTGTTGATAATGCACCTGGTCAGCCAAGAGGTCTGATGAAGATGTACCAAGAGATTAATTTTGTTTTTATGCCTGCTAACACAACATCCATTCTGCAGTCCTTGGATAAAGGAGTCATTTCAGCTCTCAAGTCTTATTTTCTAAAAAGTATATTTTGTAAGGCTATAGTTGCCCTAGGTAGTGATTCCTCTGATGGATCTGCGTAAACTGAAAATCTTCTGGAAAGGACTCACCATTCCAGATACCATTAAGAAAATTTGTGATTCATGGAAAGAGGTAAATATCAACATTACAAGGAGTTTGGAAGAAGTTTATCCCGACCCTCATGAATGACTATGAGGGTCCAAGACTTTAGTAGGGGGAGTCACTGGATGTGGAGAAAATTGCAAGAGAACTAGAATAAGAAGTGGAGCCTGAAGGTGTAACTGAATGGCCGTAATCTCATAATGAAACCTCAATGGATGAAGAGTTGCTACTTATAGATGAGCAAAACAAAGTGTTTCCATGAGACAGAATCTACTCCTGGTGAAGATGCTGCAGACAATGTTGAAATGACAACAAAGGGTTTAGAATATTCTGTAAACTTAGTTGGTAAAGCAGCAGCAGGGTATGAGAGGCTTGATCTCATTTTTGAAAGATCTACTGTGGGTAAAATGTTATCAAATAGCATCACATGCTACACAGAAATCTTTTGTGAAAAAAATCAATCAGTGTAGCAAACTTCATGGTTGTTTTATTCTAAGAAATTGGCATAGTTACTCCAGCCTTCAGCAGTTACTACTCTGATCAGTCAGCAGCTGTCTCCATCAAGGCAAGACCCTCCATCAGCAAAAAGATTAAGACTCATTGAAGGCTCAGATGATTGTTAGCAAGCTTTAGCAACAAAGTATTTTTTAAATAATTTCAACTATTATTTTAGATTTAAGGGGTGCATGTGCAGGTTTGTTACATTTATATATTTATTGGGTGATACTGAGGTTTGGAGTATGATGGATCCTGTCACTGAGATAGTGCACGCTGTATCTAATAGTTAGTTTTTCAACTCTTGCCCCTTCCTTATCTCTTCCCCTACTAGTTTCCAGTATGTACTGTTGCCATCTTTATGTCCATGAGTGCCCAATATTTAGGCCCACTTATAAGTGAGAACAAAGTGGTATTTGGTTTTCTGTTCCTACTAATTCACTTACGATAATGGCCTCCAGTTGCATGCATGTTGCTACAAAGGACATAATTTCATTCTTTTTTATGGTTGTGTAATATTTCATATTGTATGTGTACCACATTTTCTTCATCCAGTCCACCATTGATGGTCATCTAGGTTGATTCCTTGGCTTTTCTATCGTGAATAGTGCTGCAATGAACATACAAGTGCATGTGTCTTTTTGGTAGAATGATTTATTTTCTTTTGGATATATACTCAGTAATGGGATTGCTGGGTTGAATGATAGTGCATTTTAAGTTGAGAAATTTCCAAACTGCTTTCCACAGTGGCTGAACTAATTTACACTCCCACCAACAGCGTATAATGTTCCCTTTTCTCTGCAGCCTCACCAACATCTATTGTGTTTTGAGTTTTTGATAATAGGCATTCTGACTGGTGTGAGATGGTATCTCATTGCGGTTTTGATTTGCATTTCTCTGATGATGAGTGACGTGGAGCATTTTTTCATATCTGTTAGCCACCTGTTTGTCTTCTTTTGAGAAGTATCTATCTATTCATGTCTTTTGCCCACTTTTTACATGGGGTTATCTGTGTTTTGCTTGCTAACTTCCCTATAGATTACGGATATTAGATCTTGATCTGATGGATAGTTTGTGTATATTTTCTCTCATCTTGTGGGTTGTCTGTTTACTCTGTTGATAGTTTCTTTTGCTGTGTAGAAGCTCTTTAGTTTAATTAGATCCCACTTGTTAATTTTTGGTTTTGTTACATTTGCTTTTAAGGACTTAGTCATGAATTCTTTCTGAAGGCTGATGTCCAGAATAGTATTTCCTAGGTTTCCTTCTAGGATTCTTCTAGTTTGAGATTTTATTTTATTTTATTTTATTTAGGGACAGAGTCTCGCTCTGTTGTCGGGCTGGAGTGCAGTGGCGCAGCGCAATCTGGGCTCACTGCAACCTCCAACTCCCTGGTTTAAGCGGTTCTCCTGCCTCAGCCTCACAAGTAGCTACAGGGATGCGCTACCACGCCCAGCTAATTTTTTTGTATTTTTAGTAGAGACGGGGTTTCACCATGTTGGCCAGGATGGTCTCGATCTCCTGACCTCATGATCCGCCTGCTTCAGCCTCCCAAAGTGCTGGGATTACAGGCATGAGCCACCACACCCAGCTGAGATTTTATTTTTTTAAATCTTTAATCCAACTTGAGTTAATTTTTGTATATAGTGAAAGGTAGGAGTCCAGTTTCATTCCTCTGCATATGGTTAGCCAGCTATCGCAGCACCATTTATTGAGTAGGGAGTCCTTTCCCCATTTTTTTTTTTGTTTACTTTGTTAAAGATCAGATGGCTGTAGGTATGCGGCTTTATTTTTGGGTTCTCTATTCTGTTCTACTGGTCCGAGTTTCTGCTTTTTGTAAAAGCCCCATTCTGTTTGGGTAACTGTAGCCTTATAGTATAGTTTGAAGTTGGTTAATATCACGCTTTGTTCTTTTCACTTAGGACTGCTTTTACTCTTCAGACTCTTTTTTAGATTCATATGAATTTTAGGATAGTTTTTTATAATTCTGTGAAAAATGACATTGGTAGTTTGATAGGAATAGCATTGAATCTGTAGATTGCTTTAAGCAGTATGTCTATTTTAATGATATTGATTCTTCCTTTCCATTAACATGGAATGTTTTTCCAATTGTTTGTGTTATCTGTGGTTTCTTTCAGCAGTGTTTTGCAGTTATCCCTGTAGAGATCTTTCACTTCTTTGGTTAGATGTATTCCTAGATATTTTATTTTTTGTGGCTATTGTAAATAGGTTGCATTCTTGATTTGGCTCTCAGCTTGAACATTGCAATAACATATTTTTAAATTAAGGCATGTACATTAGTTTTTAGGCATACACTATTGCATACTTAATAGATTACAGTGTAGTATAAACATGACTTTTACATGTACCAGGAAACCAAAAAATTCATGTGACTCACTTTATTTTGGTGGTCTGGAACTGAACCTTCAGTGTCTCAGAGGTATGCCTGTATATGTGTATATATATATATATATATATGTAGATGTATATGTGTATATACATATGTATATGTATGCTATAAAGAAAGATTAAAAAGAGTAAGTACAGAGTGACAGTGGGCTCTATTTTAGGCATTGTGAGCACAGAAGACTGCTCCTCTCTTCAGGAAATGGAATGAAGTGAAGAAATGAGTCATGTCAACATACTGAAGGCTATTTCAGGCAGAGGGAAAAGCAAGTTCCATTGCCAAAAGGCGGTGAGGAGTTTTGCTTGTATAAGGATTTGAAGTAGTACAATGCTCTGTTAACATAAATATGTACAGAATCATTCAGGTGTTATAGAGGACAGAATAAAGTCTCTCTCTCTCTCTCTCCCTCCCTCCCTCTCTTTCTCTCAAGTTGATTGTATATACCAAGAACTGAGTACTTTGTAATATTTCTTGGATACCAACACTGATTTGACTCTTTTAAGATGATAACTCTAGCGGCAGATTGGAGGCAAGATTTTAAGGATAAGGGGCTGGTGGAAGAAACATAGGAAATGCCTTTAGAAGTCCAAGTACTTATTGAAGAAACAGGAGCAGCATGGATGTGCAGGAAGTATTATTCTTATGTTGTGGATACAGGTCTGGCAGGACTTGATGGGGAAAAAGAAAATTTTCAGAATCACCAAGATTTTATAACTTGGGAGAAACTGTCCAGGGGTACAGGGAAGATAGATGAGCTTGTATATGGAAGGAATAATGTTGTCAGGTTGGACACATGAGTCAAGATGCCTGTGATTAACACAGATGCAAATGTACAGAAAGTAACTGCAAAAAGAAGCGTAGTGTGCAGATTAGGGGTAAGGCTAAGAATACAGGTTTGGAGGTAAAAATAGTAGTTGGACAATATTGTCCCAGTGATACTTGTAGAGTGGCTGAAGAGGATAGAGCCAGAATTAGGTATTCGCCTCCACAGGATAAGAGAAGAAAGTTGAACCAGTAAAAGATAGAAAGAGCAGAAGAGATTGAAACAAGAACATGTAAAAACCCAAAAAAAGAAGTGAGGGGAGAATTATATGAAAAGGGGTGCCACCACGTTACATATCACAGATAAGCAAGGAAGTTCAAGAAATAATACAAATAATAATACTGAATATATCCTTCATTGGAGGTTAAATGAAATGAGGGTTTATATTCAATGTTCTCGGTTTACTTTGTAAATACTAGCTTGTGGTCCCCCAAATTTACTACATGTTTCCATTTTTAAAATTCAGCAAACAGATTTAGGTAACAACAGTAAACTCACTAGATATATCTTATAATGGGAGCAACGATAACAAGGTAAGTAAAACAAATGAAAGGGAACGTTTGCTCTGGAAAATCAAGGAATACACACACATACACACACACACACAGAGTCTTTAAGGATAGTTATTAATTATGGAAGAAACAAACCTAAAATTATAAGAGTATTAATTCATCATATACGATAAAAATTCTTAACATTTTAAAAAAGTCTTGCAACACTGTAACAAATTCAAAAGGCTGGATATTTCTTCCTTTAAAATTGCTTACAAGTACAATCCAGTGTAAATTCTATACCTTTAGAAAATGAACAGAAATAGTCAAAAATTTCATCTGTGTTTCTTGTGTGCAGCCAAATGACTAGCATCCTTCTCTATCCACCCCATATTCTTCAATCACCCATAAATAGTTCCAAAAACCATGAAGAATAGATACCACTGTTCAGAAGGCACTGGCAGATAGATAGGATCAGGCATCTGCTTTGACAACTACAAGGAATTTCCTTAAGATATCCACATACAAATTTTAATTAATAAAATTGTTATTGGCGAATAAACAGAAATGGCAACAAGGCTGGCATTTGAGTAGTCCAAGTATTACTTAGAGCTCCAAAGTACTAAGCAGGGGCTTGCTAGAAGATGGACTGAAGAGCAGGTGGCATGCCAAATGAAATGCCCATATTTTTCACTTGCAGGAAGTAGAATATTCCCTGTTCAAGTCACCAAAATAGCCCTAGATTTAGTCCTCTGGTGAATGAACATTGCATAGTCACATCATTTCCTTCTGTTGAAATGTTTCCTATTACCATGTCCTTCTATCATCACTATTGTCATTTTTTCATCCTTCAATGACATAACACAGATTTTAAGTACCCAGATGAGATTTATTCTCAGTTCTATAGAAATAGAGCAATGGGTGAAGGAATTCATTTCAGCTCTAAATTCTTTGTGGTTACTTTTCCTTGGCACATTTTTGGAGAACTGGACGTCTAATTAAATGCACCGTTGATAGATCACCTTAGAAAGACCATTTTGAAGATAAATTTCTACAATTTACCTCACTACATTTATTTGCAGGTTGAATTTATTAGTTCAAAGATAGGTCAGTTATTAAGGGCAAGATATTATTGCTTGAAGGGTCAACTGTAGTAAATCCAATTAACTTCACTGAAAATATTCTTTAGTATATATTTTCTTAAGTGAGTATAAGGAAAATAAAATGTAAGAAACTGACAATTATGCTAAACATGAAAGAATATGTGAAATAAATTTTAAAATTTGTTATTTCTCCATGCAAATAAAATGTGACATAGAAAAGCTAAAAAACAAAGCAAGAAACAACTCCAAAGAAACCACATGAGATGGAAAGATCAGAAAATGCTACTAAAATTATTAGCTGTCCTGAAAATGGCAACTAACTGCTATAGTGATATTAACTGCTATGATAATATTAACAAGCTACAGTTGCTAAAACATTTATTATATGTCAAACACTGTGCTTTTCATACACACATATACTCCTACAAATAAAGTTTTCTCTAATTTCACAGATGCTGCAATTGAGAGAGATTAGGTCAATTGTCCAAGACCATGTGGCTTGCAAATGGCAGAGGTGAGATTATATCCAGGAAGTAGGTGTCACCAAATCTCTCCTTCTTTCTGAATCTGTTGTGGATACTGTGTGTGTGTGTGTGTGTGTGTGTGTGTGCGCGCGCGCGCATGCATGTATGCACATGTGCATATATGCTTATTATTTCTTTCCAAAATTGACATGTTTCTTAATATTATGTTAATTATTTCTCCTCCTCTTGAACTCAAATACACTCTACAATATTCTTCCAGAATATAAATGAGAGAAAATCCTGTCTCTTTTCACAGAAAATGAAATAAATTTTTACATAGCCTTGTAATAGCTCTGAGGGTTTCTCTTAGTGGGTGTATGATTGCCAAACCTCTGATATCTAGGTCAGAGAATTGGTTTGAATAAACCTTTTATCTCACAAATGGCCTCACATCTTTATATGATTTCAGATAAGGTGAAGAAGGCCACCACTAAAATGGAAACATAGCTAATTATAGTGGCCGGCTTTTGTAAGGAGAAAGTGTTCAACTTCAAGGAACATTCAGACAAGAAAGTCGTCATGGGATTTCCACCAAAAAGTCTCATTTCTAATAATAGAACATTTCCATTAAGGTTTTTTTTTTCCTCCATGCCTTATTCTTAATGTCCCCTCCAATGCAAGATTGTGCACCAGGTGTTAAGATCCTTATGAAACGAGGAGAGTTTTATTTTCTTCATAGTATTGATAGTTCACTACAATGTCACGTAGAATTTTTAAGAAAATAACTTGTATTAATTAGGTAATAGGGAGTAATGGTTCACTAACAGTAGGAGAATATCATGGTCTCTTTTGAAATTCAGCCCTGATAGGTTTTTGAAATGGAGTAACTCTAAGCACCTTTAGTTTTATTTATTTCTTATTAAATGGCATTACTAATAATGGGCAGTTGCTGATCTGAGAAGCAGTGAAGCAAAGATTAGTGATGAAAAGAGGTGAAAAAAAAAACCTTTGAGGGTAAAAGTAGCAAGTCAGAGGCAAATTAATATATATTTACATATTCTAATAATTGATTTATTCAACATATTTCTAATTCAACATCATGCCAATTGTGTGTGCATGTGTTTAACTAGAAATTTGATGTTCTTAGAAATAGTATAACAGGGAAAAATTCTTCCTTGTTTTCCTTTCTTGTACTCAATTTCTTTAAATTTTCTTCATTTTACCTACTAATAACCTTAGAATATATGATTATACACATATTAATATATATCTCAAAGCACAATATAAGGAGGACATAAACAACATTTCCATGTTGTTCAAAGATTTATTTATATGTTCATTCGACAAATATTTATTCAGTGCTTACTATGTTTCACTGTCTGGGGTAGGAATGGGGAATGCAGACACAAAAATACATATTAAATTTAGAGTGTGTCAGGTATAACAACTAGTAAAGTGCAATGTACAATGGAGCACAGAGCAGGAATTGATCAGTTTTGTGTTTGATAGACAAGAAGGTCAGGACAGAAAGGCTGGGAGCAGAAACAGCTCATGCACCTTATTATAAGGGGATGGATGGCAGAGAGAATGTATTCTAAGAGGGAATATGGAATATGCAAAGACAGGAAGCAGAAGCAGTATGGAGATATCATGTAGGGGAATGGGAAGTAATGGAGTAGAAATAGAAAACAAAAGCCAGAGAAAAGAAGGATCTTGTATACCACCGTCAGAACTGTAGTGGAGAAGCTACGAAAGAGTTTTAAATAAGGGAATGGCACTTATGTATTCCAATTGATCTTCTAAATATATATTCATATACATTTATAAATGAATGTATATGAATATATATTTATAAATGAATGTATATGAATATATGAATAGACATAAGTTTACTATTAATGCTTGGTTTTCCAATGAAATAAGCTGATCTGAATGAGATATAAATATTGCTACAGAAAAAAGAAATTCAAGATAAAAATGACAACTTTTTTGTAAGCATAAGTTTCCATTCATTTAATTTTTTTTTAACTTTTAAGTACATGTGCAGGTTTGTTACATAGGTAAACTTGTGTCATGAGGGTCTGTTGTACAGATTATGTTGTCACCCAGATATTAAGCCTAGTACCCATTAGTTATTTTTCCTGGTTCTCTCCCTCCTCCCAACCTCCACCCTCGGATAAGCCCCACTGTGTGTTGTTCCCCTGCATGTGTCCACGTGTTCTCATCACTTAGCTCCCACTCATAACTTACTTATAAAGAGTGCCTTCTGCCATTTGGCTATTTTGTCAATCCCCACAGTCAACAGTTTTTCTATCTAATCTATCATTGATGATAAGGGCCACTATTGTTATATAAACTAAGAAAGCCAAAAAAACAGAAAAACCTAATCTTTGTAAACATTATCTATTGTATGATATATCTCAAGTTCACAGGTGTTGAAATACTAAAAAATGCATTTTGGAATCAATGAAATCCTAAGACATTTGTGGATACTATGATTGATTTGTTAGTTCATTATTATTCATTTCCTCTCTTAATATGGCTGCCCTGCAGTAAATATACTTCCCTTCCCATTGACTTTGGGCTTGACTATGTACCTTTGATCAATAGACCATGGGCAGAAGGGACTGTGTGGCAGCTCTTAGCTGGAACTTTAAAGGCAGTTCAAGATTTGCTGATTCCCCTTGTTCTTATCTTCCACCATGAGAGAATAACATGCCATATAAAAGCTGCTCTTTCTGCTGGGGTCCTGGGATGAGCAGATATTTAGAGCAGATCCATAGTCCAGAATGAAAAGACCTTAACTTGATTCATAGTGTGGAGAAAAGCTGCAGCTGATCTGCAGACACATGAGTGAGTAACAAATGTTTCTTGTTACATGTCACTGGAATTTTGTCATTGTTTGTTACTGTAGCAAGAGCTGACAATGACAATGTTACAGTAAAACTAACAAAAAATATGTGATTTCTGGGACAAAAAAACCAAAGTAAGCCTTTAATATAAATGTGCCCCGGTCGCATATATTGACTGCACTATCTCTCATTCCATACAGAAACTGTTTGCTAAAAAGTGTAGCAAGAAATAAAATATGAAATGGAATCAATATTGTGTTAGAGCCTGATTTCTGCGGTCCAGATTGTCAGGCAGACTCTGACAAATGAAGGCTGATGGATGGAAAAACACAACATTGTTCAGTTGAGTTTCTTTGTCTTTCCTCTCATGTTGGGTGACTGTTCTTTTACTTATCTACAATTAGGTTTGCTAGACCACTGCAACACAGCTCTCTTTCACTATAACTGCATGCTGTCATGTACGTGCCAACCTGATTGACAAAGAATGACAGGTTCTCTCTTTCCATTTTGAACTAATCAAGGGCAGCTCACCAAAGGGAGACTTAAAAAAAAGCTTAGAGATTTATGGATTTCAAAAATAATCTGTCCAAATATACAAAGCATAATGAGGTATTGATTTTTAAACTGGAAAGTGTTCTGAAACTGAGAAGATATAATCTACTAAGCTGCATACTTGAAATGTTCAACGCCAGTGAAAGAGTGGACATAGGTGTGACCATCAAGTAACATCCAGAAGCCTCTATGGAAGCTCTCCACCTTGAAGTGGGGGTTTCAAAGTCTTTTTGGCAGAATTCTTTTGACAAATGAAATATTACCAAAACTCTTCCAAAAAAGTCACTTGAGTCATTCCACAAATATTGACAGATTACTTATTATCTGCTAAACATTGTTTGAGGTACTAGATATGTAACAGTGAATAAAACAGACAAACTTTTTGTGTCCTCACAAAACTTACATTCTAATGGTGGTAATGTATAGTAAAAGAGAAATTAAGGTGCTTTGAAGAGTGAAAAGTGCTAAAGAACAAAATTTAAAGCAGTGGATGGAAATAAGAGACTTATTTACGGGGCAAAGGGAGGTGGGATGTGGAGAGTTTAGAAAGTGCCTGCAGGGAAAGCCTCACTAAGTAGGTGGTATTTAAATAAAGATCTGAAGGAAATGAGGGAACGATTCAAGTAGCTATCTCAGGAAAGAACAATCTGTGCAGAGACAGCAAGTGCAAAGGCCCTGGGGCAAGAGTGTATGTGTATGTTCAATTAAAAAAATAAGGACACCATGGTGAGTGGAATCTAGTGAGCAAGGGGAGGGTAGTAGGAATGATAGCCATACAGTTGGGGATGGAGGAGGATAGGTCCTGCGTCTTTGGAAGGATTTTGGCTGTTATCCTGAGTGAGATTAGGAAGCATAGGAGAGTTTTCAGCAGAGGAGTGATGTGATCTGACTTATTTTTAAATAGATCATTCTGGCTGCTGTATTAAGATTAGACTTTAGGAATGCAGAGAACAGATGGTAGTTAATAACAGATTCTTAAGGGGGTACAGTCTGCATTGTTTGGATGGAAGGACTTTGTGAAAACCTGAAGCCATTATTTTGGAAAACTTTATAACATACAGTTCTTAACTAAGGGCCAAAGCTCTGGTCTGGTTTAATAGCAGCACAGGACACTGCTTAAAAGAACTTTCATTTAAACTGGTACTCCCTGGTCTTGCTGCCTTCCTAAGTCCTTACTGGTGAAGAGTATGGGCTCTTGAGTCCGGTTATCTAGGTTTCAATCCTAGAATGAATTGACTATTTCCAACAGAGACCAAATGGCCCATGAAGCCTCAAAAACTGACTGAAATTTTTCTATCTGGCCTTTTAAAGAAAAAAGTTGGCCAACACTGATGTAGAGAAACGGTTAGGTTCAGGCTTTGTGGCTCTAAAATCCTTCAAGTATGCATAATTATTCCACAATGTAAACATATATCAAAACATCACATTGTACCTCATAAATATATATAGTTATTATTTGTCAATTAAAAACAAAATAAAAAATACATGTGTATTTTTAATAATCAAACATTAGAAACAAATGTTTTTCTTTTAACTCCTTATATAGATTCATAGAGTTAAACAATTTATAATTAGAATTTATTTGTTTATTTATTTATTATTTTGACACAGTCTCACTCTGTTGCCCAGGCTGGAGTGCAGTGGCATGATCTCGGCTCACTGCAACCTTTGCCTCCCCAGCTCAAACGATTCTCGTGCCTCAGCCTCTGGAGTAGCTGAGATTACAGGCATGCACCACCAAGCCTGGCTAACTTTTGTGTTTTTAGTAGAGATGGGGTTTTGCCATGTTGGCCAGGCTCATCTCGAACTCCTGGCCTCAAGTGATCCACCCATTTCGGCTTCTCAAAGTGCTGGGATTACAGGTGTGAGCCACTACACCTGTCCAATTTATAATTATACTTTAGAGCAGAGGTTAGCAAACATTTTCTATAAAACATCATATGGTAAATATTTAGACTTTGTGGGCCAAACCCAAATTCTGCCAATGTGGCATGAAAGTAGTCAGGTCCAATACATGAACAAATAAATGTGGTTGTGTTCCAATAACACTTTATTTATGAAAACAGGTGGAGGGCTAAATGTGGCCCTTGGACCATAGTTTGCTGACTCTTGCTTTAGGATGTTACGGTGTTGTTAGAAATAATCAGTCTAGAAATAAGAACATCTGGGTTCTAGGCTTATTAGCCCATGAGTTGGGGCAAGTCATTTAACTGCTCTAAGTTTCAGTATCTTTAAATATCAAATAAATGAAACTAACAGATATTATTGTGAGTAAAGGGTTAAAAACACCCTTTGTCCATCTGCATGAGAATTGTGTACTTCAATCAACTTTCTAGCTCCCTTCTCCCTAGAAAACTGATAAACTTGGACCGTCAAATGTGTGAGCAGACAACATTGCTTCGGATTAAAAAAAAAATGATCGGGACTAGTAAATTACACCTTGGTTAGGTGTTCTACATATGAACTATAAATGCCTAATGGAAAACCATAATTTTGGGGCATCCCCAAGTACAACAATTCTTGTAACTAAGCATGTCCTTTTTGAGGACCTTGGAAACTATGTTACAAGGCATTGGCCTCTGGGATGCATAAGGCTTCTAGGCCAGGGTTGACCCAGCATCTCGATTTGTTTCCTTCCTGTGCACCTGAGATGCCATGTGAGAGTGGACAGGTGCTGCAAAGTGAATAGCTCTTGGATGGCTCCCTGGGTGCTTCAGAGATTGCTACGCATACTCATCCTACTAAAGAGAGATACCCGATGCTACCTTCCTGCTAAGCTATATTCCTATATCCTTCCAAGTGACTTTCATACTGAATGTGGTCACAGTATTGTTCAGTTGCACCTAATCAAAGAAGACTTACTGTTGTGTTTTACAATAATCAATTATAAGACTCACATTTTATTTCAACAGGTTAGCTGCTCTGAAATTGGGACACATTTTATAAATGATAGCGTGTCATAGTCTAAATTGGCAGTACATTTTTCTTGGTGAAAAATAAAATAACGATGCATACTCAAATCAATGGTATCTTAAAAACAGTAAAATATGGAAAGTGACCAGGCTTTTCATAGTAGGTCAGGATGAAATGATTTAGTATATGTAAAGGTAATACTAACTGCTACCATTTGTTGAAAACTGACTAAGTGCAAACACTCTGCTATGCACTTAACATAAATCATCTTAATTAATCTCAATCTCCATTGCAGAGCCTCTCAGCAATACTATTATCATTTTTTCATATTAAAAAACTAGAGTCACGAAGGTCAGAAACTTGCCTAGGGCACAAGCTAACATATGGTGAATCTGAGATTTGAACCCTGGTCTTTCTGAGGCAAATCCTGCATACATAATTACTATGCTACAGGGTCTCTGGATTTAAATATTGTACCAATAAAAAGTAGGTTTTATTTGATGAATCCCACGGCTTAGAACGGAACAAAGTAGTTTCGATTAGGATGTAATGTGAGTTTAAATCAGGGTTTCTCAGCTTCAGCCCTATTGCCATTTGGGACTGGATAATTATTTCTTGTCGGGAGCTACCCTGTGTACTGCAGGGTGTTTTGCAGCATGCCTGGTCACTGTGCACAAGATGCCAGTAGCACTTTCTCCTCCTCCATGTGTGACAACCAAAAATATCTCCAGCAATTGCCAAATTCCCCTGGAATCATCTGTGGTAGAGAAGCATTCTATTATTGAATACATGAAGGAACAAATGAAAGAATGTCTGTTCACGCTCTGTATTTTCAGTGTACATGAATTAATATGACATGATATGAATATCTTTCCTTCCTTTCTCTTATATACAACATTGTATGTAATGTCATCTGTTCATATACTCTTTCGGATGCACTTTTATCACACCATGTCTCTTAACATACATTTGAGTGTGGTTCTGATGAATTCTAACCATCATGGCATGTTTCAGTTTCTGGCTGAACTGGTCCTAATATCTTTGGATTATATATCCCAAAAGGATTAGGGAATACAGTAGATCTAAGGACTAGAAAGGCACATATTAAAGAAAAGTGATTTTGACATATCTCTGAATAGTGGCCAGTGATATCTGCATTATTTTAAACCAATATAGAGCATCTCTAAGTTATTATCCATATAGTAATTGGACATGGTTCTTTAAGTCTTAACAGAATATTTACTTAAATCTGTTATTATTAAACACTAGAAGTTTCTTTTGAAAGATAAAACAGCCATTAGGCTAATTTTCATTAAAAGCAAAGAAAAGAGCAATTCAATTCTGACTTCATGACTGATATGCACTTTAAATAAAATTAAAGATGTTTTGTTTTTACTATTAGGTTCTGTACCAAAATTATAGTCATTATCTAAAACAACTCTTTCTAAGTGCTACCATAACTTATAAACTCAAGCAATCAAATGGGTACTTGAATTAAACTCGTGTTTTTTTTTTTTTAAAAAAACAGCAACAATATATCTGCATTCTCTCTTCTGAATACTCTTCCTAAACATGTACAGAAAACAGCAAATATATGGGTTTCTGAAATCAAGAAAAAGGACACATTATGTAATAAAGCCAATTCCTGGTTTACTCAATATATCAGTCTTCATCTGGGATACCAGGTCTTTAGACTGTTGCACTTAGCCTTTATACGCTTAACTCATGATTTCCATATGTTCTGCTAAGTAGCCATTTTCACCAGTCTCCTGAAAAGTCAATGATAAGATTTTGGATAAGGAATTGTAGACTTATATATTAGGTGCATATAATCCAGAACTGTACTAGAATCTAGAATATACAGAGAACTCACATTAATCGGTAAGAGAAAGTAAACAATCCAATGGAAAATTGGGGTGAATATATAAAGAGTCAACTCACAGAAGGAAAAATCTGCCCAACAAACTTGAAAACTTGTTCAACCAGGGATATGCAAATTAAAGTAATAAAGTCCTGCCACTTCTTGCTGCTGGTGGGAAAGCAATTTGCAATATATAATAAAATTAAAAATGTGAATACTCTAATGAGGTAACAATTCCACTTCTAGGTGTTCTCATATGTCTATCTGAGGAGACCTACAAAGAATGTTGTTTCAGCATTGTTCATTAGTGAAGAACTGGAACAATCTGATTATTCATTGTTAATCTAACAAGCACATTGATTGTTTTGTTTCTATTAAAATCAAGAATACTTTCACCAGATTACTTCTGTATTCTAAAGCCATTAAAAACCTTTGTTCGTAATTTTATGGAGTCCAAAGCTCTATTTAAGCTTGTCATAAGCAAAGTTAATGCCACTATTCATAATGGACTCACTGAAGATATTAAAGATAATAAAATAACAATACTATCTCTAACAAATCGGACTTTAGTTACAATGGCATACACAATGGACACAATGTCCAAATAACATCTGTTCAGTTTTGAGTGAAGCACAGGAACGTGTATGTATGTATGTGTGTGTGCATAATTTGTATTTGTGTTATCTCTCCAATTATGTAAATCACTAATACTTATTACTATGCTAATACCAGAAGGCGTATTGTAATAAAGGTCACATGAATTATTAATTTTTGTGTTTCTTATCACCTATTTCATCAAATAATTTTAAAGACAGAGATGCTATCTATCCACATTTTCTCTACTTGTCATTCACAAAAGTTCCTTCAAAAAAATCTTAAAAATTAAAAGTATGCACACACGGCTTTGTGGTTTCGTGTTTCAATAAGGAGAATTTTACTTGGATCCTATACATTATTGTGAGTGCTTCCATGTTTTGCCTTCTTAATGCTTACCAAAATTATTAATGTCAAGAATACCAATCATGGCCAGGCATGGCCGCTCACGCCTGGAATCCCAGCACTTTCGGACGCTGAGGCTGACGGATCAATTGAGGTCAGGAGTTTGAGACCAGCCTGGTCAACATGGTGAAACCCTGTCTCTACTAAAAATACAAAAATTAGCCGGGTGTCATGTTGGGCACCAGTAATCCTAGCTACTTGGGAGTCTGAGGCAGGAGAATCCCTGGAACCCAGGAGGCGGAGGTTGCAGCGAGCTGAGATCGCAGCACTGCACTCCAGCCTGGGTGACAGAGCAAGACTCCATCTCAGAAAAAAAAAAAAAAAAAAGAGAATACCAATCTCATTTTAATGACCAGCATGTTACATAATCAATTATTATAAATGATTTTAAGCTGTTTAATGTTCAAATTAAAACTTTTCTTAAAATAGTCTAATTTAAATAATTATGGATGTTTTCATTAACTATATTATTTGTGCCCTGTTATGTTCGGTAACTGCCAAATATTCATTATGTCAAGGGGGTCACCGAAGTGTTCAGAATTTGGAAACTGTAGCTTCAGATGTATTAAACATGCAAACTCTACTTTTTTATATGTATCATTTTGAAATTACAGAACAAACTGAATGCATTTACACTAAGTAATAATTTAAGCAGTTAACTTAGCCCTACGGTGTTTCTTTTTCAAAATATGTGTCAGATATATATAGAGAAGTGTTTAATATCCCCTATATGCAGATACATATATCATATATATGATATATGAAATATATAAGGTATTTATATTTTCTATATCATGAATCACATACTGATTCATTCATTCAGTATGTGAATGCATGAGTCTAATCCCACTGACACTATTGTTCAAAGGAGGGTCAGGAAGAATAGGGGGAAAAACGATGTGAACAGGAAAACAGTAGGCATATGGTAATTTTGAAGTATTTGGAATGCAAAGTTATTCTAAGTTGAGTACAGCTGACAAAAAAATGCATAGTAACATCAGCTAACTTTGCCTAGTAGATGACAGGGGTACTTATAGAACATAGAATTGTATCTGTTAATTAGAATCATAATATACTCTTCAGTGATATAGAACTTAATATACTAAGTGAAGTCTCAGTATAGAGAATTGTATATTCAAGAGGACATATTGCTATGGCATTTCTAAGTAGTAAATTCAACGCATAAAGTTTGGATGATTACATCTTCATTGGAGAGAATCATGTTACTTTATGATATATTTTCATACTGATAACATCTAAGTTTATTCTGAATTTGAATATATGAAGTATTACTTAAAACCCTTCAGAATGTTACATAGTTTTGTTAGAGACATGCATCTTTAAATTATTTTTTAGATAATAATCATATTATTATCATTTGGCAATTTTTCTCAACTCTCAAATATGAGTGGAAGTTTAAATTGTTATGAGTTCTTGAGATGGAAACTGAAGAGTGAAATAGCTTTATTTAAAATAGATACTTCTTAAAGTGTTCTTTTTAGTGTTCAATAATTTATATACCTATATATCTATAATATATATGTTATAATGGCATACACAGTATAATGTCCAAATAACATCTGTTCAGTTTGACAAATATATATATTTGTCTTTTTCTCTCCACTGGGAAATAAAGTAACAAAGATTATGGCCACATTTATCTTGCTTTTGTTTTTCCTCACAGCACCTGATAGAGTAAACACCAAGTTCACTCCCTCCTCCACTAAATGAAAATGTAACAAGTGGCTTCATGTTGCTCCAACTTTCTGGAAGACATCCTTACACATAATGATAATCACGCTTGTTTTTAGAGGTATCATAGTTACAAATTTAGAATTTTAAGTGTTCTTCAGCAGTAACTCAGAGATTTAAGAATCCTTTTAGTAACTGATATAGTTTAGTCAGCAGAGAACCGTATTTCCTGATGAAAATACAAGCTCAGAGCCACAAGGTCAGCAGGGTAGAGACTTATCAGGCAGACAAGGGGCACTGTTCCAGAGAGCAGAGGGTCAGAGGAGACTGCAAGTACCTGCATAGAGATCTCAGGTCATGTATAATGTTTCCTCATCTGTCAACCCAGCTGCCATTTTGGAGATTAGCAGGAGGAGAGCAAGGAGATCTAAAAGACTGGTCATTATCCATGAGGTCCCAACCCATAAAAAGAGACTGGTGAAATCACTACTTCAGAGTGGGATAATTTTTTCTCACTGCCCAGTATGGGAAAGGGTTATGAAGATCACTGAGAAATAAATGAAGAAGTTTTTATTCTGAGAATCAATATTTGACTCCCAGACATACCCATTTAACTTCTCCTGCGTATTTGTTGTATGCGTGAAAATTTATCTACTTAAGAATCTATGACAGTGCTTTTCAAACTGTGGTTCCACAGACCAGAAATATCAGTTTCACATTAAATTTTAAGAAGCATGGCTCTAGATAGGATATGGTAGAATAAGGAATGGATAAGTGTCAGCCTCCCAGCTTTTAATTCATTTACACATTTATGGATATAACATTTATCTTTAAATGACACAACTTTGTGAATAAACAGCTTCATGAATATAGCTTTATGAGACAATGGAGAAAGGTGGCCAAATTTTTAAAAACTTCTTAGGATTAGAAGAATTGTGTTGTTTTAAGTATTGCAAATCGCAAGTGCAGAGCATGCCTGAATATATCTGAAATCCCAACGTGTTATTTTCTAACAACAGTCAGTGCCACCAAGGGAGGTAACTTGCAAGTTTAAAACCTTCCTCATTTAACTTCCATTGTTTCTGCACCGCGTTCTGTCTGCCAATCAAAGCCATCCCCTGGGCATTATAGTTAGTAAACCAGGTGGTCCATTCATCCACTTAAGCAGAAATTGTTTGAAAACGATTGGAAGTGTTCCCATTTTTCTCCTCCACACAGAATCAGAACGAGATGACATCCATGGGCAGAGCTGAGTTTTCTCTAGAGTACATAAAAACAACTGATGGCATGGCTTCTGACGTTCTCTCATAACTTCCTTCAAAATATTGTCTAAATTTCCTTCTAAGGGAGTAGTGAAGGATTGCTAAGTAAAAACTAAAATTCTAATATGCAGTAAAAGCATTATATCAAGAAAGTATAAACATATTTAGGGTGACAAAATGACTTTTTTAGGTTTATTTCAAAAGCAAGAGAATGATCTAGGAGAGAGTAGAACTGCTTTAGGAGAAAATGGTATAATATTAGTGAATGGAAAATAGAAATTGGAACCTTTTAATTTCTATCGGGTTTGTTTCTTGTACGTCAAGAGGAATGATATTCTAACTGCAAAGAATAAAACAAATAGCAGTGAGAGGAAACTGGTGTCCAAGATGGGTAAAGAGATTAGAAAGCCCCCAGCTGCTCAGAATAAACTCTCTTGATGCAGATAAATTACATCTCCGTATGCTAACACAACTGGCAAGTCAAATGGCAAACCACTGTGGTTACTCATGAAGACTGGGAAAGTGCAGTTTTGATTTTCACAAGGAAAAATAAGTGTGGGAATAAAATGTTAAGCTTCCAGATAGTTATTTCAGATTTGGCTAGAAAATGCAATGCAAAGAGAAGCCACAAACCTTCTTTAGGTAATGAATTTTGAAAGAATGGGAGTCAGTTGACACAGGCTCTTTGCAAAGACAAACCCTGTTCTAGCCATCCGAGTATTATTAGATAAATAAGAAAACGAAAGCAAATATTTATATATTAGTTAAAAATTTTTAAAATCTCTACTTGTGCTACAATTTGTCATCATGTTGAACTTCTGTCCAGGATTGATGGCTAAGAAGAGCAAAGACCATTCCTATGCAATTCAAAGGTTAGTTTTGATGTTTTCAGGTTATAACCTTAAGATTAAAACATTCAATAAAACCTTTATCATAGAAAACCATGTTTTTACTTCAAGTTGTAAACTATATTTGCCTTAGTAAGAAAGAGACCAATAACCCAAAAGAGAAAATTGGCAAAAAACAAAAAAGTAGCAAACAGTGCATAGAAAAGAAAATAAAAATGATTCGGCAACACATGAAAAAATTCAAATTCACTCACAAAAAGAATAAAGAATTCAAATTAAAATGACAGATCTCATCATTTCTCTTGTCTAGAAGATCAAAAAGGTTGATGACACACTGAGTGGGCAAGGGTGTGGGGAAAAGAAACCTTTCCTAATACTGACGATATGTTCTATGAAGAGCAATTTGGCAAAATGTACTAACAAGACAAATGCCAGTTTGACCCAGCCATTCGACGGCTAGGAATTTATCACATAGATATATTTGCAACGTGTAAAATGATGTGCACAAAGTTATACATTTTCTTATCTTAGCCAAAAGTCAAAACAAACTAAAGCCTCACTAATTGGAGTGCTGCTTAAGTGAATTATGGTATATCCTTAGAATAGAATAGTATGCAACTGTAAAAAAAAAAGAGAAAGTTCTTTAACTACTAATACAGAAAATAATCACCAGTGTGTGTGTATATACATATATACACACACACACACACACAAGCATTTTACTCTTCCCTTTCTTATGAGGGAGGGAGAAGAGTGCTACACACACACACACACACACACACACACACACACACAGAGGCATTTTACTCTTTCCTTTCTTATGAAGGAGGGAGAAGCGTGCTTTTCCTTCTGCCCTGCCAAGCCAAGGAAAAGGGCTTCAAAAGAACCATCTTCTGAAGGATGCAGAAACAAGATTTATAGTATTCTAACAGCTGGCTTTAAGAGGACAAGAGAAGAAAATAATACACACACACACCCACACACACACCCACACACACCCACACCCACACACACCCACACCTACATCCTATTCTTGGAAGGCTACCCAGGAAACTGAAAACCTTGGCAGCACATGGGGAGAGAAACTGGGTGGCTGAAAGACAACAATGCAACAGAGGATTTCAATGCTTTTGAATTTTGTACTGGAAGAAAGTATCCATGCAATAAATAAATACAATTATTATTATTATTATTGTTATTATTAAAGATGGAGTCTTGCTCTGTCACCCAGGCTGGAGTGCAGTGGTGCAATCTCGGCTCACTGCAACCTCCGCCTCCAGGTTCAAGGGATTCTCCTGCCTCAGCCTCCCGAGTAGCTGGGATTAGAGGCACTCACCACCATGCTCGGCTAATTTTTGTATTTTTATTAGAGACGGGGTTTCATCATCTTGGCCAGGCTGGTCTCGAACTCCTGACCTCGTGATCCACCTGCCTCAGCCTCCCAAAGTGCTGGGAATACAGGTGTGAGCCATTGCGCCTGGCCTATTTATATTATCTTTAAAGTTTGTTATACAGGGAAAAATTTACCCCCAACTTTGTAATAATTAACCCAGTATGACATCACTGATAGAGTACTAATTAACTCATTTTCTATAAAACTGTGCAGATTATCTTAAAATTAGAAACAAAAATGAAGTAAAATATAAATGAAAACAACAGTTCCAGAAAACAACACTTAGCCATACCACATGTAACACAATGTAATAATCTGCATTATATTCTTTGGTACCCTAGGCTATCTTATTCTATTTTATTTTACCCATTAAATTGATTTCATAACTCATCAGTGGGTTGTAAGATTCTCCCCCGGGGCCTGAAGGCTTAAGGAGATGAATAACTCCTCCTTTCTCAGGCCCATTCCTAAGGCACAAGGCTACTTGCCTCAGCAGCATGCACTGGCGAAACAGCAGAAGCAGGAAGAGAGCCGGCCAGAAGACAAGTACCTCCGAAGATCGAGAAAGAGGCCATCCGGGTACAATGCAACAGTTACGTCAGGCTAGGAGACTTCCTGTTTACAGGAGACTATGAAACCTTTGTCCAGTCCTCACTTGGGGCTAACGCCATTTTAGGCCTCAACCTGCCTGCACCCAGGGTTCATTAAAACAGCATGTTGCGGCCGGGTGCGGTGGCTCACGCCTGTAATCCCAGCACTCTGGGAGGCCAAGGCAGGCGGATCATGAGGTCAGGAGATCGAGACCATCCTGGCTAACACGGTGAAACCCCGCCTCTACTAAAAATACACAAAATTAGCCGGGCGTGTTGGCGGGCGCCTGTAGTCCCAGCTACTCGGGAGGATGAGGCAGGAGAATGGCGTGAACCCGGGAGGCGGAGCTTGCAGTGAGCTGAGATCGCGCCACTGCACTCTAGCCTGGGCGACAGAGCGAGACTCCGTCTCAAACAAACAAACAAACAAAAAGAGATTTTACTGGGCTTGTTCCCGTGGTAGGCACTTCATTCCAATTTTCTTGCCCACTTTTTGGTTAATGATAGACTTTCTTCAGCTTTACAAAATAAAAGCACACCTCTCTGACCTATCCCACTGGTGCATTGTAGTCAAGATACCTTTATGCCAAATAAAAGTACAATTCAAAATATTGGCGACTGAAATCCTTCTTTACTCAAGGTACCATCAAATACTCATCAATTTCATAATAGATTCATTTTCAGTAAATATCCACTGAGTATGTTTAATAATTATTTATCAAAAGGTACATATATTTAGGTTATTTGGTTATTACTAAGTGTATTTATTATTAATACTTTAAATACTACTCAATCTAGAGAATTTTAAAAATACTTAGAGCCTTGTAGTCACAGGAAATTGTTTTTAAAAATTGCATTTAAGTCCGCATAAATATAATTTTTATAAAGAATTATGATAGAGTGGTTAATAAAACTTTATAGCATAAATATGTATCACATATTTATCACATTAGAATACAATTCTTTGGGGAAGTTGAAAAATATGATTTAAATAAAAAGGAATAATATAAAACTTCTATTTATTAAACATGAGCTTTTTCATGTATTTTTAAGTATTTGATGGTAGACATTATATTGCAATGGTATTTGGATTCCACGGGATACATTCTAAACTGTACTATAAACACTTTTAAAATGCCAATATTTACTATATCCCAAAGGCAGAAAATAGATATCACCTTTAAAATGTGCAAGCGGATATTCAATTTTCTAAAATATGTTTATTTTTTATAAATAGAATGGTTTGAATACCACTATAATAGAGGTTCTTTGAAGCCCTCTTCCTTGGCTTGGCAAAGAGGAAAAGCACTCTTCTCCCCTCCCTCATAAGAAAGGGAACAGTAAAAGTCATAGAAGTTTTCTCATGTCCAACAAAGTGTTAGTCCTATTTGAATGATCTGTTCCAGGAATTCTCAATTCAAGAAACTGTTCTCAAGTTTAGTCTTTTCCTTATATGGGCAAGTTAGGTTGGTGAATAATGAAAATCTCATGACCATCTACTCTCTTTTTTGGACTGTTTTTCTGGTAGCAACTTGCTGCTGTAGGAGTATTTTGAAGGCCTTTTTTTTTTTTTTTTTTTTTTAAAGAAGTACCGCTCTATTCCCCATGCTGGAGTGCAGTGGTGTGATCTTGGCTCACTGCAACCTCTGCTTCCTGGGTTCAAGCAATTCTCATGCCTCAGCCTCCCAAGTAGCTGGGACTACAGGTGTGTGCCACCATGCCTGGCTAATTTTTTCTAATTTTAGTAGAGATGGGGTTTTGCCATGTTGCCCAGGCTGATCTCAAACTCCCAAGCTCAGGCAATCCACCTGCTTTGGCCTCCTAAAGTCCTAGGATTACAGACGTGAGCTACCTACCATGCCTGGCTGAAAGCCAAATTTTATTGTTAGTGACTCTTACCATAACTCCTGATACAACAAGAAAGGTCCCATTCACTATCTTTTTCTACGCCTTAGGAAATGTGTTCCCATCTTCGTTTTGCCTTATCTAATAGAGTCCCAGGGAAATTGACTCAATTTTTCATTTTTAGTGAAGAAGAAGGTCAGGTTAAAAAGGGTAAGTGAGTTAAACAATGTCGTAAAGCCAGTAAGTGTCAGCACTGGGATTCAAACTTAGTCTTTTGTTTCTTTCCCCTTATTATTCTACTTCAACTCAGCAATGGTTTTTGGAGTTGAGTAGAAAGAACAAAAAGTAAGAGGAAGATTATGGTATCCAGTGTTCATAAAGAAAAGCAGATGCCTAATTCCACTAATAGATGAAATTATCCACAAACTTAAACGAACACGCTTCAAGGTGTTATCAAGCCAGAATTATACTCTTGCCCAGAGGCAACCTAAACTCAGGAGAAAAACATTCAATAAATCTCTGTTTAGTTGCATGGTAAAAGGGAATAATTTGTCTTTTTGTCCAATAACTTTCATCCAATGTTTTCGAGGACACATTCCACTGATATTTTCATATCCAATATAAAACACTGAAACTTTTTTCTAAAGGTCTCTTCCTTGTTCCTTACCTCCCCAACACCACCTTTTAAAAAATTTTTTTAAAAATGAAATCAGATAACAGGTGAACTTGAGCTAGTACACATCTATCTAAGGGAGTTACTATTTGAATTTGAATTATCCATTCTAAAGTGAATTTAATGACATTAACCTCTGCAAAGCTAATTTTGTGAATGTTGAGTACACTCCTGACTGATTAACTGGGAATCCATTGGTAAGTCTGACTCCTTACCCAGTGCTCTAGATCAATGCTTCCACGCTTTTGTGGAAGCATGGTAACATCAGATTTTGATTCTCAATAATCTGAGTATATTCTTGAGTCTAGAGTCCCAGGCTTCTTTGTTTGAAAAGCATCATTGGTTTAGAACGTGGAAAATTCTTACTGAAATGTCATTTGGTTCAACTTCAGATTTTCAGTATTTAGAGAAATCTTTTTCTGTACAGATCTCGTTTGTAGAGACCTCGTTCGTGTTTCCTTTTTTTGTTGTTGCTGTTACTTTGGTGCCTCTTTCCTCCACGAGACATTCTCACTATTCTGTTTCTCCTCCTCTGAAGACTACTGCTGATTAGATGCTTCACCTCAATGGCACAAACTAGGCTTCTCTTCTTGTTAGTATGATTTTTACTAAAGATGAACTTCAATGGCCTCTTCTGAAAACATAAGCACTCCCTAAGCTGGCTCATCTAAGACCTCTCCCTTCCCATCCCCACCATTCCTCCTTCTTCCTTTGACTACTTTTGATCTTCCCTTTAGCTCCCTTAAGTCCTTCAACATATTCCTCTTCAAACCCGTGCCTCCTCCATTTCTTTGTCCATCCATGACAGACTTTACTCTTCCTACTCCAGTCTCTCAAGTCTGTAAGGTCTCTAAAGCTTTATGCTCCCTGCCACTACTGGGGACTCTGGAAAACTCAAACCCCAGAAGCAACCACCTGAGGTTGAAAAAGCTAATTGGAAACAGACTGGATACTGTATACTTTCAGATGGGATTTGGAGATACCCAGATGACCATCAGGTATCTCCTCAGTCATTTACTCAAATTTTAGAACACAGCCTCCATAAATTACATATCAGGGCAAAAGAAAATCTTAAAAGTCTCCTCCACAAATATTGATGTAAACTTTTAGCCCTCATATTGAGTAGGTGAATTTAACTTATATTCATAAGCTTTGCTAGTTGGCTATGAAATACTGGTATATGACAAACAGTTCACACTTAGCTAATTCCTAGTTTTCTCTATAAAATAAGACTAATGGTTAAAAATATAATCAATATATGTAAATAAAACTTCTGGAAACATTAGGGGTAAAGGGTAACCTTGTATGCAAAATAAACAAGGTATGTTGGATGTGTTTTTGTTAAGGAAAAAGAGAATAATTTTGTCCTAAATTAAAATGACTGTGTGAAAATGAGGAAGAGGAAGGTATAGGACAAAATCTGAATGAACATTGGAAATGGCAGAAGATTTGTGGAAGGAGAGTCTTATGTTAATAGCCAATGCTGGCTAAAATGGAATGGATTTATGTGTAAACTTTTACAAATGACCTTAGTATCTACAGTGTATTGATCAAAAATGAGTTGTAGTTTCTTTTTGTTAAAAAATGATAAAATATTCTTGGATTATTGGTCTGTTCTTTTGAAATAAAATTGAATATATTTAAGTATACAACATATTTTGATATACACACACACACACAATTGCAAAACAATTATTTTGGTCAAGCTAATTAACATTTTCATCTTTTCTATTGGTCTTCTCTTAATAAGAGATTGCAAAGTTTGTTTTTTTTTATATTTTGGGTAATCTGTATAGGAAACAAATATTCTGTTTCTTATCAGAATAAGTACCTGTGGTGATTTTGTATGTCCTTGAATTTTTTTAGAAAGTAGTGTTTTCTCTTTGGAAAGAACTAAAAACTGTTATGGTCATGTGTCCTTCTATATTTATTTTTGAAATCTTTTATTGTCATCTTGGTTACATAGGTAGCCATGCATTCTTTCATAGTGAGCAATGATCCTATGCAGCCAAGTATTCAAACCTTTTGTTATTTTACAATCTTTGATATTTTGCTTTTCCCAGGTCAATTCCTAAATAAAATTTTTTTAATCTCAGATTGGTTTGAAAAATTTCAAAGGATTTGTTCCTGCACCCTCGTAAAATGAAGGATGTTAAAAATAACTAGGTTCATTTGGTATGCTGAGTTGCATAAAACGTTTTGACAAGAAGAGATGCTGAACCTTCACTAGGTTATAGTTGTATGGGTCAACTATTATTAGTATAAATACTTGAAAAATTATAATAAATCCTTAGAACTTTGTTAGTGCTCTAGGTGCTGTAGGTATCCACGATATATCCTGGTGCTACTTTATCCGATAATAATATCATGTAATCAGTCCTAACTCCAGTTGTTATTTTAAAATGTGGCATGTCACCAGGGAAAAAAAAAAAACCAAATTTTCTTGTCGAATGAATCAGATCTTTAATTACGGCCATTTTAAGTCTTTTGTCGTTCACAGATAGTTTTTGGTTTATGCTGATGCTTCCCTGAGTGCTCATACAATCAGTTAGAGGTCAGAATGCATCATCTTCAGTAAAACAGGACCATCTTTGAGACAGGAACTCTGGGACACAGACTTCTGATGCCATTGCTTAAATAACTTTGAGATTATACCATTGGACAGAGTCAGGATTTATGAAACTCTGTGAAGAAGCTGATGAGTTCATGAAACTACTAACTCAAGATCAAGCAAGACAAGAATTAATTACGTGGGCCTGAATGAACTGATAAAGGATTTGATTATGGCTTTTGTTTAAAATATTCCTCATATTTTAATGTTCTGTTTGCTAAATATAAGAAACGCCTTTCCATTTTCTCTTATCTATAACTCATGAGAATTTAGATTATGCTTTTGTAAACAGAACGAAACATTAATCTTTTTATCCCTGCCTGATCCCTGTAAAATTCAGAAATTCCTACCGAGTATTCTTATTTTCATGGCAATATAATTATTTGCATAGGTTCAATAAATATATTTATGTAACAAGACATAATTGAAAAAATATATAACCAAGGCTTTGACTGGAATGTCATATTTGAGAATTAAGCGCATAGAGTCGGATGTGACCAGTTTTAAGGAGCTACTCTTGACTATATGGAGCTAATATAAGCCCCTTTTGGGAAAACTGTCCTGGTACCTGGCTTACAGAATTCCCAATCTTACAATTGAGTAAGGAAGGTCTATTCTTAGGAGACCCAGGAAACCTAGGGTATTTTAGGAACCTGGAAAACAGAACACTTCAGCTGAATGTATAGGTATTTTACTTCAGGTAAAATCTGATGTCAAGTTCTTGACTTGCCTTCCTAACCTTTGGAGACTTTTAAAAAATCAAATCTGAGGTTTCATATTTTTTAAACTACTTTATTGAGGTATGATGGACAAACAGAAAGCTGTGCATATTTAATGCATAGAACTTGATGAGTTTGGAGATAAAGTATATATACAAAACCAACAGCACAATCTATGCCATAAACCTATGCGTTACCTCCAAAAGTTTCCTCTCACCTTATGTACTACTGCTCCTAAACTGAGAGTAGTAGTATTTTGTGGTAAGAACCCTTAAACCCTGCCCTCGGCAAATTTCTAATTGTACAGTACAGTATTGTTAACTATAGGCACTATGCTGTACAGTATATCTCTGAAACTTACTCAGCTTGTGATTCATGAAAACTTCCAGCTAAGCACACTTAAAATAGCCTATTTGGTAAATTACCATTTTTGCTACCCCTATATAAATAAATAGGCCAGTCTTATTTTGTAAACAAGGAAAGTCTTACTTTGATTAACACTGATCAAAAGGGTGATGGTAGAGATAGAGTTTCAGTAACCCTTGGGGTTATCAGATTCTAGTCCTGTTCATTGTCTTTGATCTATTTTGCATTTCTTTGTAAACTACATGATTTTTTTTTTACCTACCTATAAATTGAACTGGATCCTACTGTCTTACACATTTTGTCCGTCCTTACCAATTTTCAGTTTATTTCCGTTACGATCTGGCTACGATTCTCCAAATTAACATTTCAAATTTTTCTCCCACCATCCTGACTTGGTGTCACTGAGAACTAAAACGTGACTGCCCATATTATTATTGAGATAAAGACTCTCTTCTCTAGGTTGTCTTATAGCTGCCATTTCCCCACAATATCTAAAGAAGCCCTGCAAGCAGAAGCTGGATGACTTGCTATAAACTACAAAGGACTCACCACCACAGTAAATTATGTATAGACAACTTTCATGCCTGGAGCTGCTGCTTTGTAGGCCATGCAAAAAGTTCATTAAACTCCAACCTCTTCCATGCCATGCTCCAAGAAACCCATCAGATTGCTACTGCCATCATCACTCTACCATCTGAGAATGCCTACAGCCCAGCTTCTAGGAATCTTTTTGACTTGCTGTCTTCCGGACTCAAAAACTGAGTTTGCAGTCTGCTTCAACCATTAATCTTTGTCTTCCTTCTAACTTTCATAGAAATCTCCTTCATGAAATGTCTGATTACTACCAAGTGTCAGAGTTAGTTCAGCTAGTCCTTCAACAACAGAAACCTGCTGAAATGAACTAGATGAACTAGCGTTCCTGAGTTTTTCAATGGGAAAACTGGTTTCCCTTGAACAAAATGGAGGGTTGACAAAGAAAGCTTTAAAAATACCCTGAGATTGACTACATTTGAGACAGATTTCTTCCTGACTTTAGACCTGACCTTCCTTTTCTTAGAGCATTTACTCTAGAAAACTTTATAAATTATTTCTCTACTTTTTTGAGACAAAAATATTCTCCTAGCCTCTTGCCACTTTTATACCTCAGGAATAAACTTTCTCAAGGACTTGGGAGCTGGGACTTTGATATAGAATCATCAAAAAAGATAGTGCCCCGATCTGCTAGTCTTCTGTTGGGAGGATAGGAATCTAACTTTGATAAGTGCCAATCAGCAAACACAGACGGCCTAACTAAGCACATTGACTAACCTCCCTCCTGATATCTAGTGCTTTCTCACTAACTCATCTCAGCACTCAAAGGTTCTCCTGACTTTTATTTCAGCGGAATTGAGTTCAATCTCTCTCCTCTATTGCAAAAGTTTTGGACGCAGTCTTTCTTAAGAAACCTGTTGTCTAGTGCAATTTTTCTTTGACAACACTCGCAGCAGTGTGAACACACACAGTGTTCAGTGACTTTAATGGTCAGTCACTACAATTGAGTCCTTTGGTAGTTTTCATTGTGGATTTGACATTATGGGCAATTATGCTCCTTATACTGCAAGGAAGAGCCAGCAGAGCCACATGTCATGTTTATTTATAAACCACAGAAGGAAAGTGATTCTTGAGGGTAGGAAAAAACCCCCTCCCTGTGATTAAGATGAAAGTATTTCAGTCACTAAGCCTTAACATAAAATTATGTGTCCCGCCACACCTCATATTTTAATAAAAAGTTTGGAAAGCAATAGTCAGTCTTATGTCAGATAAATAGTATACCTCTAGCTCATTATTGAAAGCATTCATTAAAGATTAAAAACATAAGACCCTTTATAGAAATTCTAAACTGGTCCCGGGATCTTAGCATTCAATTATCATTTCTGAAATCTGAAATCAACATATTTTATGTCTAAATTGAGAGTATATTTGAAAATCAAAATTCAAAGGCATGCCTTCTAGTGGGCTGACTGATGGGAAAGGGCTGTGATTACGCCTAATTTTCACCCTCTACATCACGATCTCATTGATTATGTTTCTCAGCTTGCTAAGGGTTCTGTGAGGTGATTTTCAAGATGAATATTGCTATTTGCAGGATTTCCTGAATAGGAATATTTCGGGAGTAAATTGCACAAACCAAGCAATGTGCAGTCAATTTTCACTCCAGCATAAACAATGTATTAGAACACAGCCCTTAAAGCTTTTTTATTTGGGTTTCATTACACAGCTAGCTGCGTTTCATCAATAAGCGTGAAGTACCAAGCAGACAAAACTGAGGCTCACAGAGAGAGGGTATTACATATTTTTCTAACAGGTGTGCTCAGAGTTTGACTAGAGAAAACAAACTACCCGAATGGCAAGGCCTCAGACCCTTTGTTTCCCAGGCAGCCATGGCCACCATGGCCAGAAAAAGCAAGTTTATTTACATTTAGGATTTGGAGCTAGGGGCGTGGCTGTTCGTATATCTACTTTCTTTGCATTAACTCTTTCTTAAGATTTTATTAAAGGCAGTTTTTTTTTTCCTTGTGTTAAAAAAAGGGCATGTGCTCAAAACTCCCTAAAAATTTTATTTTTGGTGTTCAGTAGTTTGAAACTAAGTAAAGCAAAGTCCAGTGTCCCATCTTCCTTTAATGGAAAAATAGTTTAATTCCTTTAAGCAGAGGAATACAGCAGGCTGTAAGGACTAATATCCCATATCTTAGAAAAACTGTGCAATCTTAATAAATCATTTATTAGTGACAAGGAATGGAAGCTAGACAAAGAGGGATACAAAAACAAGGTAAATTATTATTCACACAGGTCACCATTTCCTAATTATCAGCTAGGGGTTTGAGAATTGTTGGGAGAAACTCTCAAGTCATCAAATCTATGATTTTATGTTTCCCCACCCCCCACCTTGGACACAGCCACAAGCAGAAGAAAAAGGCTTAAAAGAGTATTTTTGAAATCTGCACTCCAGAGATAAAAAAACTCGGAATATGCTCAGAGGACTGAAGCCAAGGAGTCTTCTGCCAGGAAAAAAGCAGCTCCGTCTCCCCTCAGTGATTTAAAACAAGCTGCAGGAGGCAAATATCATGACTCTTAGAAACTACACACAGCAGTGAGAGTGGTGACTTGTAGCTTTGATAAAGAAAAGTGATTAACACAGCCGAGCATGGCTTTCACTTCAAACTGCAGGGACCCATTTGGAAGAACCCTATGGGCCATAGACAATCAAAGACCCAATGCAGGTTTTCATTATTTGAAAACCATTCTGGGGGGCACAGACTGGGACTAAAGTCGTTTAGGTTGAGTAAACAGGATCTATTTGTACCAAGGGATTTAAAAAAAAATCTTTTCTTAAATGTATTCCAGGAAGAGAGATAGCTAGCATTGAGTATTTTTTAAATTATTATAATAAAGAGGCACATTTTAACCAAAGATTGCATTTAAAAGAGTAGAATGTGCTTTTACTGTGAGCTACAAAAAGCTATTTCTGGTTGGGAGGAAAGACTTTATGGCCTTTCCTCTTTGCAATATTACATCAATTACTTGTTAAGAATATACTGGATATAAGATAATTGAGAATTTGGCTAAGGTTATTGTGTATTGGGCCAAGTAACTGTACTTTCTTGTTGGGGTCGTTTATTGAGCAGTGAAAAATCAGTATTCATGAGATGTAATTGTACTGGTGAATAGGAGCTAGTCAAATACCTCTGAGTACATTATGTACTAGCTAAGTGGAGAAATGGTCAGGATCCTAGAACTGACGGCTTCCCTGAGACGATGATGTGTTTTGTACTCACCCAGTCTTGCCCCTTGTGATCATGTATGACTAAAATGCAGGGTGATGGGACATCAGAAGCCACGTCTTGGTATCAAGACTTCCACTATGCCTTTAATGTGCAAGCTGTTGTTACCCATCCTGTATAATTTTTTAAAGCTAACTAAATTTGTTACTGGGTAAAGCCTATTGTGTCTCATAAATTTAATCATCAGACTGAACCCAAGACTGTGCCACTGGCTGAGCAGGCTGAGTTTTGTACTGGTGAAATGATGTCTACTTGTGACTTCCACAGTGCCATCTGCTCTTGGGGCATAGCTATCAGAATGGTAGACATAAGTGTCAGGAGGAAGTAAGGTAAACATAGTGTAGAATATTTTGCTAATCTAACTCATTTTAGTTGTAGCAAACTTCTCTCTATCTCCTTGTCACTCATGCCCATCTTCCCCAAACTTTTACTTCCCCTTCACTAGAATATTCCCAAACTTCCTTTTCCCTTTGCTCTCAGTTCCAGCAAAACAACAGCTAAATGGAGATTAAAGTGTTAGGTTTTTACAATACTGGACAGTAAATAAATTTAACAATTAAAGTCAATTAAATAAAAGAAAAAACTACTCAAAAATGTTACTTATCCTTTTTACTCTGAAGTTGCCCAACAATACACTCATTAATAGATTGTAATTTCAACGATTTGGTTTATTTGATTGGCTACTTAAAGATTTGGGCGAATAAGGAGACGCAGAACAGGGCAGCATATTGAAAGAATCTTTGGAATAGATTCCTTGAAAGGGAGAAAAGAGGATCAATCAGCATTTACAAGGACACTAAAAGAAGGAGATAGTGGTGTTCAATTGGCAGGACTGTCTGAAGCCTTCTGCTTACCTGCAGTATCTCATTCGTATTCTGGGTGCCTTGGTACTGTCTTTATTCATTGACTTAAAAACACTCACAAGTAAGCATCATTTACTAGATCCTAGGCTGAGTGCGTATGATATGAGTGGAAAAGCAGAGATAAGTAAGAGAATGCCCTCTGCACTCAAAGAACAGTGCAGATGTGTAATGAAATATTCAGGTGTATAAAATTTAATTGTAAATCAACATATGAACAATGGGAGATGAATAAAGAGGTTTATAAGAAATCCTAACAGGGATTCTAACTCTACTTGGGGTACGGAAGAAAAGTTGGAAGAGGCAATGACTTTGAATTCATTCTTAAAGAATGGAAGAAAATTCATTATATCAAAATAAACTGAAAGAAGTCATTTAAAGAAGAGAGAAAACCAAGATCACAGGTATGACATGAAATTACATGGATGGAAAGGTACCAAGTAATTTGATGTGACCAGACTATATGGGGAGATTGCTGGCAGAATGAGAAGATAGAAAGGTAAAGTGTAGTCAGTCTGAGAGGGCTTTACAATGTCTACAAAACAGCCCAGACATTATATTTTAGGAACCTAATCTCATAAACAACTTCAATTTTGGATAAGGAATCTATGAATATGTATTAAGCACAATTAAAACAGGGATAGAAAATGTATCATAGTAACAAATACGATGCAGGCATTCTAGTAACATGAGTTTAATGAAGACCTTATTTCTAGTAAATGCTGAGGAAAAAGCAGCATATTCTAGTAAAATAATAATTATTATTATTATCATTATGACAACGATGATGATGATGACAAAGATTCCCTGCTCGACTAAACTTTAGTCAGGCTTCTGAACCTTCGCCTGGGCTCATCTTCGCACTTCCTCTGTAAAATCCAGTTTCAGCAAAGAAGCCTGTCAGTTTTACAAGAACCCTTTATCCGTGGTACCTGATCACCCTCAGTATTCTCCACCATTCCCCAGGGGTTGTCTGATAACCCTGGCCTATCTTCAGCAAGAATCCTGTGAGGTTGGTTTAGCCAGAATCCCTCTTACCCCTGATGTTTCCTCTTAATAATTTTCCATCTACTGACTCCTACACTGCTCTTTGGCTATAAATTCCTACTTCCACTGTGCTGTATTTGGAGTTGAGCCCAATCTCTCTCTATCCAACCTCCTGTAATACTCCATTGCAGTGGTCCCTGTGCCTATTGTGGTTATCCTGAATAAAGTCTTCCTTACCACGCTTTAACAAGTAATATTTTTTCTTTAATAATGATACTGAATGAGAAAATTCAGTGATATTGCCATTTTTCTTAAAAAAGAAAAAAATATTGAAAGCAAAAAGTCCCTACCTTAATGTCAAATGGTCCTTCTTGGTTTGGTTGGTTATAAATTTCCAACTGATTCCTAATAGGAGACAACCACAGGAGCAGATGATTTAACTGCTCTTCAAGGTCTTCAAGCTTTTTTTCAAGCTGCCCAAGGTCTTTTATTTGAGCTTCAATTTCTCCTTGTTTCTCAGGTAAAGCTCTGGAAACCTAAAAGGAAAATACATTTTAAAAAGGTAAATAATTCTCAAGGCATAAGCCAAAATGTTTAAAAATATATTTTCAAAAGTTATTTATCATGAAATGTTACAGAATCTTGCGGATTTTTGTTATTTTAGCAGCATAATATTGATTATTTACATATATTAAATGTTGGGATTTAACCAGTGTATTAGAAATTATTCATTAACACGCTACAAAAATTCTTTGCTTTAAAGAAACTAATACCTTTTTGGAATTTCAAAACACACACCTTACACAAAGGCATAGCCAACAGCAACTGATAAAGTAAAGAAATACATCTTTCATTTATTCACTCATTTACTAAATATACTGGTGTGTTGTGTATTATATGCCAGACACACTTCCTTTGCAGTTATAAAAATGAATAAGCCAAGTTATCCAGCATTAGCACCAGATATGTAACACAGGTCTTCTAAATCCCAAATGAGTGATTTTTATTCAGTGCGCATCCTAAAACTAAAACCAAACCAACTATAATTTTGTTTGTATAGCAATCATTTCTTCTACTATACTTGCTTCTAGCTTTCTTTTATGTCATGGAAGATTGTAAAAGGAAGTCCTTTTATGTACAAGGAAAATTGGTAAGTTATGCGTTTTGTGAGCTATAGTTTGTGAGTCCTAGTAAACAGAAGCAGGTGGTTGAGATGAGAAGTAAAAAGAACACTTGGATTAGAGTAGACTATAACAGAATGATTATAGGTTATTTTTATTAAGAGATCAGTATATGCCAACCATCATCCTTGGAAGTTTCACATTTGTAGACTTCCTTAACCCATCCAACTATGCTATGATATAGATATTATTATGATCCCACTATCACACATGGATGATGATGTTGGGGTTGAAAAAACATTAAACAGGTTCGGAAGCAGTATGACATGGTATTAAGCATTGTGAGGTCTAGAGTTAGGCCACTTGGATTTCAATTCTGGTTCTAGTTCTTGCCTAACATTTTAGCCAAGTTTTCTCTAACTCTCAATGCCTCCTCTATAGATTGGGGACAATGATAGCACCTGCTTCATAGGATTACTGTTAGGACTCAGTAAAGTCATCCCTGAACATACCTTAGAGCAATACTCTGCATGATAATGAATGACAATAAAGTTATTAAGTAGTAGTGATTATTGCTCAAGCTTACATGTAAGTAAAGAGCCAGGATAGGCTGGGCACTGTAGCTCTTGCGTGTAATCCCAGCACTTTGGGAGGCTGAGGCAGGAGGATTGCTTGAGCCCAGGAGTTCGAGGCCAGCCTGGACAACATAGCAACACTCCCATCTCTACAAAAAAAAAAAAAAAAAAAAAAAAAAAGAGAGCCAGAATAAACAAGAGTAAAGCTATTTTCTTCAGAATATCAAGAGTTAAAACTGGCAACCCAAAATAAAGAATTTAAACTTGTAATGATAGCTCTTTATGAGACTATTAATAATACCATTGTAATACAAAATATTACACTGCAATATGAATAAAATTTTATAATATACATCTGTTCCATAATAATATATTACGAATAATAATAGAGAAGATTTTAAAAATAAACTAGATAATATACTAGTGTGTCACATAAACAATGTCACATGGTTTGGAACAATTGTTTTAGATACTTTTTAAATAAGTCACTAATGAACAGTACATTCTTTAATTGGATGCAAGAGCTAGGAGATGAAAAAGAGAAAGTTGTCAAGAAAAAAATCAATTAATGTATAGAAAAATGAATTTTAAACAAGATTGTATATGTAAACAATATGTACAGTGAAACATCTTGTAAATGCATGTATATAAGTTGTGAAAAATTCATGAGAATGTATAAGCAAAGGATTAACATCCAGCCTGGGCTGTTGCAGGTCAGTCTGGGACTGACCCTAGGCTCCCACAGCACTGTTTCCTTGGAAACACTAACTTTAAGATAAATGGGAAATGTTGGGCCTGGCTTTGTTGTATGGAACTGCACCTCATTGCAGGAGCTGTCAGTTGGAATACAGTCCTTGGATCCACGTGACTACAATGGTGTAAAAGATTGATGGGAAATACAGGTGGTGGCTACTGTTGAAGGTGACCTGCACACATCTTGCCTCTCATTCTTGGCAGCCTTTTCCTGTGTGGGTGAGAGTTGGGCAAAAGAAGCATCATGTTTCAGATAGCACAGAATGTCCATGAATCATGAATTGAGATATTGTTCTCTTTGCTTGATTTGTGTTTTGTGAGTTCACATCCATAACTACACCTGTGGTGCTGAACTCGTGTGTGTGTGTGTGTGTGTGTGCACATGTGCGCGCACACACGTATGTGTGATGTAGGTGATGTTACAAATATACTCCTACGTCTGTAATACATGATCTAATGATGTCCTCAACTTATTTTTCAAGCATTTTAAAGGAGGTAACTAAACATTTTATTTTTATTGGATCATTTTCTACTCACAAGTAGATGTAAAAAGCGTTTTACAGCTTCAAGTAACAACATCTAAAAGCCTCTAGACTCTGAAGCTACTGAGATAATAGCCATCATATTTTCCTAAAATCTCTAAAACTGAGCGATGAACTCCTTTTTATCTGATCATGAAATTGTTCACGTTTCATTTAGGCTTCATTTATAAGCACAGAAATCTGTATAACGTTTAACTAAGATTGCTGGTTTCTTTATCATCCTCCTATACTATCCCTTCCTTGTAATAGAGGTAAAACAATTCCTGACAGAAAACAGTGTAATGGGTGAGATTTGACTAACATCTGGAAGAATGAAATGATAGCTTATCATGAGACGAAATTTTCAGCTTAATTATGATGTTGCTTTAGGTTTAACCTCTCAGACCTTGTCTTTCCCGCCATCATAACATTTACTTCATGCTATTTAACTTTTTATTTACATTGCTCACTGACCTTTGATTTCTGGGTCAAACAAGCTCTGTTCCTAAATATGATGGACCTTCAACAAAAGTTTGTTAAAAACAATTTCCAAATTCAGGATTATTATTTTTTCAGTGTAAGAAGCAATATACGTCTATAGTAGTCAACCGCAAAAAAATGTAAATTGTATCCTCAAGTTAAATAACTTTAATTAACAGACAAAAAATATCAGTAAACTGGACGATATAAAAAATCAAAAGTTTCTGCATGACCAAAAAAGCCATAGGCAAAATCAAAAACAAATGAACAATTATGAAAAATAAATGTTTGCGACTCATGTCTAACGGACTAATTTTCCTAACACACAAAAGACCTTCTGCAAATTAATAAGAAAAAGGCCAACAACCCAAAAGAAAATTGGACAAAAGATAAGGACAGTTCACAGAAAAGAAAATACAAAGGATTTTAAATGCATGAACAGAAGCTTAGCCTTGGTAATAATGAGAGAAATGAAAATTAGAGCTTCATCTATTGCACTGGCAAAAATTCAAGTCTGCAGATACACTATGCTGCCAAGGCTGTGGGAAAATGCAGACTCTTCTACGTGGCTGGTGGGAAGTATACATTTGTGTACCGCTTGTGGAAGGCAGTTTGGCCATATCTATAAAAGGCATGTGAACTTTGACCCAGAAATTTTATTCCCAGGAATTTATTTTGTAGATTTGTTTCCAGAATTAAGGTCAATGCGCAGTGAGGGTAGAGCAGATGATGGGTAGGGTGAGATATTTTTAACTGTACCTTTTTTATTTTGAACAATGTAAATTCATTACTGTATTACTCTGCTCTCGCACTATTAATAAAGACATATCTGAGACTGGGTGATTTATAAAGGAAAGAGGTTTAATGGACTCACCGTTCTACATGGCAGGGGAAGCCTCACAATCATGGCAGAGGCAAAGGAGAAGCAAAAACACATTCTACACAGCAGCAGGGAAGAGAGCTTGCTCAGGGGAACTCCCATTTATAAAACTATCAGATCTTGTGAAACTTACTGATTATCAGGAGAACAGTATGGGGGATCCTCTTCCATGATTCAATTATCTCCACCTGGCTCCATCCTTGACATGTGGGGATTACCACAATTCAAGGTGAGACTTGGGTAGGGACACAGCCAAACCATGTCAATTACTTTTGTAAAAAATTATTTAATAAGGAAAACTACTGTACTAGCTCATCTTCCTACAACAAAATGTTGTTGAGAAATTACACTTTGCATATTTTAATAATGAATCATTATTATTCTGGTGTAACATATCTAAAGCCACCAGTGAAAAATGTTCTGAATAGTTTTCTTTGGCAATATCAATTAATGGTTGGGTGGAAATCAAGAACTTTTAACACATTTTTTTTTGTGCTCTTCTCCACTTTAAAACAGCTTCCAGGAATTGAGAGTATTCCAAACAGTTCACGGTAAAATATAACAGGTTTGAGTAATGTATAACGTGGAAAAAGAGTAAGGTTTGTACCAGATTCTATGTGTTTTAAATTAATTTACATTTATATTTACTATTTTGCATTCACATCAAAGTATAGACACAAACACCTGACCAGTAAAATACATCATTTTTCTAATAATCCTTTTATGTGTTATAAAACCATGCTCTTCATACAACATGTTCCCTGTGGTGAAAGAAAACAATTAAACACATTCAATTCCCTTATGTGTTAATTTAGTATCTAAGCACATCTTGACCTAATTTCACACAAGATTACTTTCCTTATTCTTTCAATTTCTGAATGTTAATTTCAAATGTATATGTTTTAATATTAAGATAAACAAAAGTGTCTGTTTTAGAAATAAACATATTAAGATGGATTTCATAACACAAAAAATTTTAGAAAAATTAAAGTGCTGAGCACAAAAATAGAAGAACTGGAATAAAATATTGGCGTGGGGAAGCCTTTTAGAAGCAAAAAAGAATATAAAAAGATTGAATATAATATGCGTATTCATTTATAAATTAAAGCCAATAATCAAAATTAAAACAAATGACAACTGGAAATATTTGCAGCATATATCAGACACAGGGTAATAATTTTAGTATATAAAAAAATCTTTTAATGAGTAAAAAACGGAAAAATCTACTGGAAAACTGGATAAAGAACATAAAAAGAAATTGACAAAAATGTAAACAGCCAATAAACAAGACAAAATCCAAACAGTAATCAATGAAATGCAAATGAAAACGGCAATGTTATACTATTATTTATCTATTATATTAGTTTCTGTAAAAGGTATTTGTCAAAGTTCTGGAAAACAAGCAATTTTATGATCTTCCTTGGAGCCCTATTATACAGTCATTCACCACATTTCAGTCAACAACAGACTGACTGTGATCCTATGAGATTACAATGGAGCTGAAAAATTCTTATTACCTAGTGATGTCACAGTGCAATGAATTACTCTCATGTTTGTGGTGATGCTGGTGTAAGCAAACCTACTGCACTGCCAGTTGTATAAAAATATAGCACAGACAAGTATGTACAGTATGCAATAGTTGATAATGATAATAAACAACTGTTATTGGTTTATGTATTTACTATATTCTTAATTAGTTCAAAAGAAGGCATTGTTATCATATGAGATGATAGTTTCATGGATATTTCATTGCCCCTGAAGACCTTCCAGTGGGGGACAGCATGTGGAAGTGGAAGACAGTGTTATCGACGATCCTGACCCATGTAGGCCTAGGCTCACGTGCGTGTTTGTTTTACTTTTTAACAGAAAGGCTTAAACAGCAAAAATATTAAAAATAAGAAAGCTGCCACAATAAGGATATGAAAATATTTTTGTACAGGTGTTCAATGTGTTTATGTTTTAAGCTAAGTGTTATTACAGAGTCAAAAACTTAAAAGAAAGTTTATGAAGTAAAAAAGTTACTATAAGCTAAGGTTAACTTATCATTAAAGAAAAAAAATGGGCCAGGCGCGGTGACTCACACCTGTAATCCCAGTACTTTGGGAGGCTGAGGTGGGTGGATCACAAGGTCAGGAGATCAAGACCATCCTGGCTAACACAGTGAAACCCCGTCTCTACTAAAAATACAAAAAAAAAAAAAAGAAAAAAAAAAGAAAAAAATGTGTCTTAATAAATTTAGTGTAGCCTAAGTATACAGTGTTTGTAAACTGTATAGTACTGTATAACAATGTCTTAGATTTCACATTTGCTCACCACTACCACTCACTCACCAACTCCCCCAGAGCAACCTTGAGTCCTGCAAGCTCCATTCATGGTAAATGCCGTATGCAGCTGTACTATTTTTTTATCATTTGTATACTGTATTTTTACGGTAACTTTTCTGTGTCTAGATACACAAATATTTTTGTGTGACAATTGACTACAGTATTCAGTAAAGTCACATGCAGTACAGGTTTGTAGCCTAGGAGCAATATGCTGTACCATATAGCCTGGGTATGCAGTAGGCTATACCATCTATCTTTGTGGAAGTACACTCTATGATTGTACAACAACAAAATCACTTAATGACACATTTTTCAGAACATGTCTCATTTGTTAAGAAATGCATGACTATATTTGTTGCTAGTAATTTGGTGATTCAGACCGAAAAGTAAAGTTTCTACCCCGGAAACTACAAACACTACTGAGACACTGAAGAAAATGTAAACAAATAGAGGACTATACTTTCTTCATGAATTAGAAAGTCCAATACTGTAAAGATATCTGCCCTCTTCAAATAATCCATAAATTCAACGCAATTCCAATCAAAATTGCAGCAACTATTTCACAGTGGAAATTGACATGCCAATCCTAAGATTTATATGTAAGTGCAAAGGGCTAAGAATATCCAAGGCAACTTTGAAGAATAACGAAGTTTAAGAATGTTTGCCACCAGACATGAATATTTATTATAATTAAGCCTGTGTGGGATTGAAGTGAGAACAAATCATCTATATAGCGTTACCTAATTTATACGATGGTGTCACTTAAGTGGGAAAAGGATGATCTTTTCAGTAAATAGCACCAAGTTAACTGATTAGTCATTTGAAAAATATGAACCTTGACTCTCCACATCATACACAAAACATCAATTCTAGATTGTTTGCAGACCTCAATGTAAAAGGCAAAAAAATAAAGTTTTCAAAAGAAAATATAGAAAAAAATCTCAACAATTTTAGAGAAACTTATTATTTCTTAAACAAGACATAAAAAGCATTAGCTATAAAGGAAAAGATTGATAAACCAAACTCCATTTATCAGGAAAGATTGTTAAGAGAAAAAAATAAAGCAAAGTTTAGGTTGGAAAAATATATCCACAATGCATAGATCTGACAAAGGACTTGTATCCAAATAACTTCTGTATCAGTAAGAAAAAGAGAACTATTATTTTTAATGGGCAAAAAGATTTGCATAATGACTTCACAGAAGAGGATATAAAAATGGCACTCATCGTCAGGTGACTGCAAATTAAAACACAATGAAATACCATTTCACATTCACCTAAATGGTTAAAAGGATAAAGGTTGAAAATACATACTCTTGATGAATACATGGATCAACTTAGAAGTCTTATATACTGCTGGTGAAAATGAACTGAAATGACCACATTGAAAAACTGTTTTTTGGTTATTCCAAAGCCAAATGTACACATCTTATGACCTAGCCATACTACTTGCATGTATATTAAAAATAAATATATACATATATGCAGGAAAGGACATGAACATCACCCCAGCATTTTTCCTAATAGCCCCATAATAGACACAACCCAATGTCCATTGATTAGCAGAATGGATAAACTGTGGCATATTCACACAATAGAATACCATACATAGAAAAACTAAACTAACTATGGCACAGGTAAAAGCATAGAATAATATCACAAAAATAATGTTGAGCAGGACATGTCAAATACAAGGGCATATACTGGATGATTCTGTTTATAGTAATTTCAAAGTCAAAACTAATCTAGGTGTTAGAAGTCAAAAGAGTGCTTATCTTTGGGAGAGGGTAGTGGCAGGGGAGAGGCTAATAACTGGGAGGGAACATGAGAGGGGCTCCTGAGGTAATGTTGTAATTCTTGATCTTGGTGGTAGTAGCATGGATACACTAAGTTTTTAAAAAAAAAAATCCCTGAATTTCTATTCTTATAATTTGTGTACTTTTCTACGTGTCTTTATACTTCAGTTTAGAAGATTTGATAAAAGTACTTTAAAAGCCTTAAGATTATTCATTCCCTTCAACTCCAAAATGCTACTTCTATGAATTTTCCTAGGGGAATATCAGAGATAAACACAGAGACTTATGACAAGAATGTTCAATTATGTCACTCTAGTGGAAAAGTGAAACGAAATCTCCCCAAATAGAATAAACTGCATTTACATAATGAAATATGTTGCATCCGTTAAAGTAAATATCACGAAAAACATCCTATTACATTGAAAAATATTCATGACATATTAAAAATATATTAAAAATAAATTATGGTTTTGATTTCGTATGCATATTGTACATATCAGTATCGACACACAGCAAAGGACCTGAATAGATATTTCTCTAAAGCAAACATACAAATGGCTAACAAGCATATGAAAAAAAAATGATCAACCTCACTAATCAGCAGGGAAATGCAAATCAAAGCCACAATAAGATATCATCTTATACCTGTTAGAATGACTATTATTAAAAAGACAAAAGATAAGTGTTGGCCAGGATGTGGAGAAAAGACAACCCTTGTACAATGTTGATGGGAATGTAAATTAGTATAATTATTGTGGAAAACAGTATGGAAGATCCACAAAACATTAAAAATAGAACTACCATATGATTTAGCAATCTTATCTCTGGGCATATATCCAAAAGAATTGAAATCAGTATTTTGAAGAGATATCTGTCCTCTCATGTTTACTGCAGCACTGTTTGCAATAGCCAAGATATGGAATCAACCTAAATGTCCATCAATAAATGAATGGTTAAAGAAATTGTGGTATATAAACACAAGGGAATTCTATTCAGCCTTAGGAAAGAAAGAAATCCTGTCATTTGCAACAACATGGATTGAACTGGAAGACATGATGTCAAGTGAAATAAGCTAGGCAAAGAAAGGCAAATACTGTATGATTTCACTTATACGTGAAATCTAAAAAAGGCAAACTCAGAGAAACAGAGAAAAATGGTGGTTATTAGATCCTAGGGGGTGGGGTGATTTGGGAGATATTGATGAAAAGATACACAATTTCAGTTTGACAGGAGGAATAAATCCTAGTGATCTATTGTCACTCATGGTGACTACTGTTAGTAACAATAACGTATACTTGGAAATTACTAAAAGTAGATTTTAAGTGTTCTTACCACAAAAAATTATTAAGTATGTAAGGTAATGAATATGTTCTATAGCTTGATTTAGTCATTCCACAATGTTTATTTCACAATATCACATTGTACACCATGACAATAATACAATTTTTATTTGTCAATTTTTTAGAAAATTTAAAAATTTACACATAGATTTTCATATTTGTGAATGATTGGAAATATATGCACACTTTATTAACCTTTAGAGGAGTATTATAAATTATACATGATTTTAATTTAATTTTTAATATTTTTGGTCCTTTTTCAAAGTTACCACTCAGAAAGAATATTATTTTATATGTTTTATACGTTAAATAGAAATAAATAATAAGTAGTACTGGTTTGGTGGCTATTCCTCTGAAATATTAGCAACAATAAAATTACTATTATAACTTAGGTTTACAACATATTTCAGGTACTTTATGATGGATTTTACTTATATTCACTTTCTTATTCTACCCATGATCCTGTGAAGTACATAACATTTTCTAAAATTATCAAGTGAGGATATTAAGGATCAACAATATAAATAATATTCATAAGATTACTAGTAAGTAACAAAGATGGCACTAAATATCGAGGTTTTACTGACTTCATATTCTACTCTTTCCTTCCCTCTCAAAACATACTTTCCAGTACCTTTCAAAATTGACATCATTTGGGCCGGGCGCGGTGGCTCATGCCTGTAATCCCAGCACTTTGGGAGGCCGATGCGGGCGGATCATGAGGTCAGGAGATCAAGACCATCCTGGCTAACACAGTGAAACCCTGTCTCTACTAAAAATACAAAAAATTAGCCGGGCATGGTGGTGGGCGCCTGTAGTCCCAGCTTCTCTGGAGGCTGAGGCAGGAGAACGGTGTGAACTTAGGAGGTGGAGCTTGCAGTGAGCCGAGATAGCGCCACTGCACTCCAGCCTGGGCGACAGAGCACGACTCCGTCTCACAAAAAAAAAAAAAAAAAAAAAAAGACATCAATTGATAAATGGATCCATTTAAACTTAGGCTTTTCAAGAGTTATTTGTGTGAGTACAATCTATACCCTTAATACTTATTATCATTAAAGCAATATACATTTAGAAGTCAACTTCGATAAGAAATAATATAAATGAAATGCATGCAAGTAAACATATTTTGAAAATGAATATTAATATGAATATTTTGAAAATTAAAACATTACTGTTTGACATTTGTTAATTTTATAGGGACTAGAAGAAGAGTTAGATTGCTTATCAAATGCATTTTTGGATTATGATTAATCCAAAATCATGTTTAAATTAACATGATATAACTATGATAAGCATCTTCCCTATTTTGGTAGGCTTGTCATTTATTTTATAATAGAAGCATAGATAACATAAGTTGTTATAAAGATTAAAAATAGTAATAGGGAATTTCCAATTCAAATAAGTAACAATTTACATGATATTTTAGCATTATTTTCAAAAAATTTAATGTAAATGCTGAATTTGGAAACTTTTGTACTTGAAAATATAAAGACTTGATTGAATTTTAACTTAATTTTAAAATCCTATCTCATACAATTCCTAACTAAATACCAGATGAATGAAATGTTACATGTAAAAAAATTGAACTATAAAAGTAATGAAAATATGGGAGGCTATTCTTATAATTTTAATTTAAAAGCCATAAAGTAATGACTTACATTCATAGCAGTAGAAAATTTCTTTACATAAAAAATCAAATAAGCAAAAGAAAAAGGCAAACAAAAACAATTCATCTTTTTGACACTCTTAAGATAAAAACATTCTCACAAATCAGTAGAAAAAAGACAAATACTCAATTAAAAAGGATAATGAGGAATAGACCATTTATGAAAGAACTATAACTGACCTATGTATAGGCCTATTAAAATTGTTTAACTTCACTAGGAAAATTCAAACAGGGAGGTGTAATATTGCACCTATTGATTTAACAAAGATTTAAAACACTATCTTGCACTGCAATACAATAGTCTCATACAACAGAAGTTGTGTGGTGAATTGGGTCTTCTCATTACTGATAGCAAGCAAATAAAATGAAATACCTCTGGGAGTGGGGTTGGGTGTGGATGAGGTAGGTTTTTGTAGTTCATATCTAAAGTCTAAAACATTTTATTGCACTTAGACCAGAGATTTTACTTTTAAAATTTCAAAAAAATTTTCTGCAACGAATATGTGCTTCTTTTAAAAAAGAAAATCATTATTTTAAATATAGGTACACATGTATACTTCTATAGAAATAGCTATATGTATGTAGTGCCTAAAATGTGCCAAGCATATCGATCAACAACATCTAATAACAACTCTATAATACAGGTAGTATTATTGTTCCCATTGTACGCATGTGACTTGTACAAGGTCAGATAGCTGTTAAATGGTAACCAAGCTAGGATTTGAACCCAAGAAGTTAGGCTTTGAAGCCCATCCTGTTAACCACTATACTATTTTACCTCTCATTCCCTTTAGCTATATGACTTCGAGAAAAAAATATACTATACGAGTGCAAAAGAAAGTTTGCTTTTTGTTTACAGCTTTTCACAAAATAAATTCTTTTAGGTACTGATTGGACCTTACTACCATTTCTTCATAACTTTGAAAGTAAGTGGGATGATAGAGCCCTATTTTCCTTGCCGCTATCAAATTCAGTTTTCAAAATTGCCACTTATTGATTCTCTTGCTTAAAATTGTATGACTGATTTCCAATAGCCTCCAACTTCTTTAGCCTGCCTTTATCTAAAAAATAGTTCTTTTTTTTTCTTTTTTTTTTTATTATTATACTTTAGGTTTTAGGGTACATGTGCACAATATGCAGGTTTGTTACATATGTATACATGTGCCATGTTGTTTAGCTGCACCCATTAACTCGTCATTTAGCATTAGGTGTATCTCCTAATGCTGTCCCTCCCCCCTCCCCCAACCCCACAACAGTCCCCTGAGTGTGATGTTCCCCGTCCTGTGTCCATGAGTTCTCATTGTTCAGTTCCCACCTATGAGTGAGAACATGCAGTGTTTGGTTTTTTGTCCTTGCGATAGTTTACTGAGAATGATGGTTTCCAGTTTCATCCATGTCCCTACAAAGGACATGAACTCATCATTTTTTATGGCTGCATGGTATTCCCTGGTGTATATGTACCACATTTTCTTAATCCAGTCTATCGTTGTTGGACATTTGGGTTGGTTCCAAGTCTTTGCTATTGTGAATAGTCCTGCAATAAACATACGTGTACATGTGTCTTTATAGCAGCATGATTTACAGTCCTTTGGGTATATACCCAGTAATGGGATGGCTCAATCAAATGGTATTTCTAGTTCTAGATCCCTGAGGAATCGCCACACTGACTTCCACAGTGGTTGAACTAGTTTACAGTCCCACCAACAGTGTAAAAGTGTTCCTATTTCTCCTCATCCTCTCCAGCACCTGCTGTTTCCTGACTTTTTAATGATGGCCATTCTAACTGGTGTGAGATGGTATCTCACTGTGGTTTTGATTTGCATTTCTCTGATGGCCAGTGATGATGAGTGTGCTTGCATGTGTTTTTTGGCTGCATAAAAGTCTTCTTTTGAGAAGTGTCTGTTCATGTCCTTTGCCCACTTTTTGATGGGGTTGTTTGTTTTTTTCTTGTAAATTTGTTTGAGTTCATTGTAGATTCTGGATATTAGCCCTTTGTCAGATGAGTAGGTTGTGAAAATTTTCTCCCATTCTGTAGGTTGTCTGTTCACTCTGATGGTAGTTTCTTTTGCTGTGCAGAAGCTCTTTAGTTTAATTAGATCCCATTTGTCAATTTTGGCTTTTGTTGCCATTGCTTTTGGTGTTTTAGACATGAAGTCCTTGCCCACGCCTATGTCCTGAATGGTATTGCCTAGGTTTTCTTGTAGGATTTTAATGGTTTTAGGTCTAACATTTAAGTCTTTAATCCATCTGGTTCTTAACAATCTGACGCTATCTTCCATTCTTCAAATCTTCCTAATAACAAAGCACTTCTTTTGGTCTGTTCCCCTGACATTGTGTACTCTGCCATTAAAATGTCTTCTTTCCCTCAATAAAATAACTCTTTTTCTTATCAACACATATAAAACTCTTCCCAATCCTTCATATTTTGGGTAATAAAAGCTGCACCTCCTCAGAGAAGATTGCCTAATCCCTCTGGAAGGAAATAATGATTCTATCTAATAAACTCCAGCATTTATTACCTGGGCTGCTTCATCAGACACTGTCAGTTATTACTTTTTTCTTTATTTTACTATTCTCTTCCAACTTATGTCTTCTTTCTTCTCTTGTCTCTGCCCCAAAGCTAGAATACTCACACATACACACAGCCACAATTGAATTTGACATCTTTATATACCGTTAGTAACTTTTCTTACATGATACAGCATTTGTTAAATGAACAATCATACAAAACAATCAATCATTTGCTAATAAAACAGAAAAGAGAAGGTAAATCTCTTGAAAATGCTTATGTTCTTATACACTTTGAAAACGCTTATGATCTTATACATGACATTTCTAACTCTGTTTCTCATTTTAGGCTATCTGTGAATATCCAAGTTCACTAGCACAGTCAGAACAGGTGTTACTTGGCAGCTGGACTAGTGAAATTTGATTTGAGGAACACAGAGTAGAAGAGGGTAGAATCTGGTCAGTCAAGGGGACTAAGGAATAAAATTCTTGATATGTTTTCTGTTAGTTAGCTTGATGTCATGGAGTCTGGGGCTGGAGACAGGACTAGGTATTAATTAATTGCAGCATTAGTGGCAATATCCGTGTAATTAATTCAATGAATATTTACCTAGTAGCTATTTTGTTACAACCGCTGCCCTATATTGCTTCTGCAGTTGATTGAAGTTGGCCATTGTATGGCTACATATAAGTCTCCAATGCCAATATTCCTCTACCTTGAAAATAGCTAAATAACAGTGCACTCCGAATGCATTTTAGGCAAATACTCTCTTGCCCCCAACCAAAAAAAACCTCCCCCAAATTAGTAATACCAATTAAATAATGTGAGCCATTATCTTCTTTTGGATAAAATGCATGTAGTATGAAATATTTGGAGAGTTCATTTTGCCTCACACATTTTTTAACAACAATGAATTACTGTCACTGGAGAACTAGACTTATCAAAGATATATTCCCAGGCACAATACTCGATTATTTTTACAACTGGTCTCATGGTAAACTATCCCTCACTAGGAGGTCATTTATTTTCTTTCCCTCTGGAAATTTAACAAAATCATAATGAATATATGACTGAAATTACATTGTGGTTATATGCCACCAGATATTTTAAAACTATAAATCCATATACAATGTGAAAGTGACTAATTACAAATCATTTTTATGACATTCAGCCCCCAGTGGCATAGCTCTTGGAATATTATTTTAAAAGTAAGTGGATTTCCTTTTTAAAGTATGTGGATTTTACTTACGATGTTTATACATCTATATTTCCTACATTGTTTCCAGTTTTAAGTATATGATAACAGTGAAGTACCCTGTATCAAATCACAGTGTATGTTAGTTTTATTGCATAACCACTTCATTACCACACATGGATTTTGTTTTCTTAAGACCTCAAACATATAATACATTATGAGGTAAATGAACATTTCTAGCAAGATATCAAAGTCAGTAAAATTTGATGTACAATAAATAGGTTTGCAGTCCTTGGAGAACTCTGCCCTTATTACCACACTAAAACCATATTGACTTTTCAATAAACTTTGGTGTTCATGAGCAGCATTGTTACTCATTAATTTATTTGTTTGCAGTAGAAGCAACTAACTCCATGGTCAAAGAATACTTGATAATATACGTGAGTACATGGATAATATGTTTTGACTGTTCACCTTGATCTAACGCTACCCTAAAGTTAGGTAACAAGCCCTTTAATGGCCCCTGGAGGCATTAGACAAATGAAGTGAATAGGTGACATTGATTTGCTCAAACCTCAATAGTTCTAAAATGGATTTTATAGGGATTTATACCCATCTAACTATCCATCTACCACAAAATCTTCACTAAATAATGTGATTTTGGTCACACACTGTTTAAACCCCGAGGACAATAAAATTTAAAGAAGATAAATGTAATTTAATCTCGTTCTCTCTCACTCTCTCTCTCTCTCTCTCACACACACACACACACACACCACAGAATGTGTTGTTACAAATTAACCCCGTATTTTTCTCCCACTCTCCCTCCCAGCCGTACTCTAAACAAAGGCTCTACAAAGTAGCACTAAACAAGGGCTACTTTATTCCCACACTCTCCAATCGGAAATCTTTGATCTTATTTGTTTGAAGGACCTTAGCATCAGCCTGGCTGATACAGAAAAATGTCCCTTGGATTCATAGGAAATATCATTTTTAATATTTTTGTTTGTTTGTTTTGTTCATTTGTTTGATAAAAATTCAAGGAAAACTAAGTCATGATCTGTACAGTTTTACCCAAGCAACAAGAACCATAACAAATAACAATACCTTTATACTTATTTAGGCCCTGAGGTGTCTGTTAAAATTTGGTTTCTTAATAGAATTAAAAAAAAAAAAACAGTCTCCAACTTTTTACTTTTATATAAATCACTGTACTCCAGAATACGGATTTCAGGGGGGGGAAAAAGTGAAAACTACACCACATGATCACGTATCCTCAAATTCAGAAGTTTCATTTAAGAAACAATTTAGCTGAGGATAGGGGTGCATGCCTATAATCCTAGCACTTTGGGAGGCTGAGGAAGGAGGATTGCTTGAGCCCAGGAGTTGCAGACCAGCCTGGGTGGCAACATAGTGAGATTGTCGTTTCAAAAAAAAAAAAAAAAAAGAAAAAAAAAAAGAAGAAAGAAAGAAAGAAAAAAGAAAAACAAAGCAATTTATCAAAATATAACTTTAAATTTAAATTTATTAAACTTAAATACTATTTAAATATCAGTTCCTTAGTTGCACTTAGCACATTTCCAATGCTCAAAACCCACACTGTATTAGACAGGGCAGAGAAAGACCATACTCATTATAAAAAAGTTATCTTGAACAGTGTTACAAGCCTTACTACACTATTTGCTTATGCATTTAAAAAATTTGCCAATCTTCATGATTTTTTAAAAGCATAACATTTTAGAAACTAATTAATCAGTGGTGTTCAAATATATATATCAATTTGACAGTTTTGATAATATGACCATGAATTGCTGGTTTTAATTTCAATATTTTCTGTCTAGAAAGCTTGTTTTTCTCCAAAACTCATTCTCTGAAAAACAAAACAAAACAAAAAAAGAAAACCACCACACCAGAAAGAAATCCTATTCCTTTGCCTTCATCTGAATGGAATCATTTTATTGTCATGTTTAAACATATAAATATAAAAAAAATTCTATCAAATGGCATGACCTACATAACTCACATTTGTCTTTTCTATGTGTAATATTCATATTGTTGCAGTTTGATGCATTATTGTTATTTATAGTATGAAGCAAATGCATATTGCTTATCCACTCAATGAAACACGGCTAACAAAGAAGAAAATCAATATCCCTGGGACTTTTAATCTTACCAACAAGTAAAATAATAATATCACATAGAATTGCTACTCCTGGCAATGGTGATGCTTAGGAAGTTTTTGAACACAACAATGGGAAGAGTTGGCATTGGCATATGTGAAGCTGTAGCTTTACTAGTTGTGCGACAGTATGAGGAAAGTGAATACAGTTCAAAGATGGGTTGGTCTCTTCCTGCTGGCCAGAAGAGAAGAGAGCAAAGGAAAAAGAGAATATGGATATAAATTTGAAAAAGAAAAATACTTGATTTCTTTGGAAACAAGAAAAAAATCAGGGCAAAAGTCAAGTGCCAAAATAGTTTTGTATTCTGCCAGGATTTTTGCCATCACCCCATTTCAACAGGAGACTCGGGCAGAGGGCAGCAAACTATGGCTTATGGGTCACATTCAGCCACCATATGTCTTTGTACAGTTTGAGAACTAACAACTGTTTTAACATTTTAAGAAACTGAAAATAATTAATAAATGGGTGAGACATGAATATTATATGAATTCAAATTTGTGTCCCCAAGTAAAGTGTCATGGGACACAGCCACGCCCATTTGTTTATGTGTAGTTATGTATTATGGCTGCTTTTGATCTACAATAGCGGTGTTAAGCAGTCGTGGCAGAGACCTATTGGCCTGCAAAGCCTAAAATATTTACCATCTGGACCTTTATAGAAAGTTTGCTGACCTCTCCTCTAGATGTTGACGGAGTTGTGGCCCAACCTCCAGTCCATCTAAGACTTGGTCCTGCCTGTATTTCAGAGCTGCTTTAACGGGTGAGTTGGTGAGGGCAGTACAGGGCTTCAATGTATGAGAAATAAAAAAAACTTTCAAATGTAGTATCCATTAATTTACCCAAATTGGAAAATGGACAAGACAGCACCCTTCAGTGGAAATGTTTTAAAATCCACAACCCTCCTGGCCTGTTTTTGAGACACTTTGTAGCCAGTATGTACAAATGTCTGATTTAGCTGGGCCATCCATCTGGGACCAGGTAGCTGAAGCTTGCAATCGCAGTTAGCTGAAATTTGAGACTTGAATATTTCAAGTGGTAGACATTTAGCAATAACAAATTATCTACATCATTATTTGATATCTTTTAATTTGCATTCCAAGAAGTTGTGCGTTTCCAAAACAGTGAAAGAAAATAAAACAAAAATTTTAAAAATGGAAATGATATGTCAACATAAAAGCCAGAAAAAAATTAATTTTTAAAATACTATTATACCCTGTAAATTACGTGTAGCCTTGATGGGCATAGAACTTCACCAGTTAATGTGGTAGCCACTAACCACAGGTAGCTATTGAGCACCCAGAATATGCCTATTTGGAATAGACATATGCTGTAAAATACATATTGGATTCCAAAGGCATAGTACTGAAAAAAAAAGAATCCGAAATATTTTAATTCATTCATGAATCACTTAATGATAGGAATACATTCTGAGAAATGTGTCATTAGGTGATTTTATCCTTATGCAAACATCATAGTGTGTACCTACACAAACCTAGGTGGTATAGCCTACTACACACCTAGGCTATATGATATAGCCTAATGCTCCTGGGCTGCAAACTTGTGCAGCATGTGACTGTACTGAACACTACAGGAAATTCTAACATAGTGGCAAGTACTCGTGTATCTAAACATACCAAAATATAGAAAAAGGTACGGTAAACCTACTGTATTGTAATCCTATTAGATCACCAATGTATATACAGTTTATCATGGACCAAAACGTCATTACACATGGCATGCCTGTATTTTTATACTGATTGCAATGTCAAAATGATACAATTTTAGATACATTAGGTTAAATAAAACATATAATCCAAATAAATTTCACCTGTTTATTTTCACTATTTTAATATGGCCATTAAGATTAAAATAACATATGTGGCCCACACTACGCTCTGTAATAATGCAATAGCAGCATTTATTCTATAGTAGGAATAGCAGAAAAATATTAAATGAAAGATCATCCATATATGTCAAAAGTCATGTGACTTTCAGTATATCTTCTAAGTTGATTATTTTAATAAAAGGTAAGAGGTAAAGAGGTTTTCTTATTAACCTAACATCAACTTTTCTTGCCCCCACTACATAAATGCTGAACAAATATTTTAAGCAAGCGTATGAAGGAGCATCAAATATTAGCTTGTCTTGAACAAGCTGTCCCCAGTGTGTTTCCTAGACTCACTGAAATGAAGCAGCCTTATGTATGTTAATCGCATGTGGTTAATATCTGGCCTCCATGTTTAATTGATCTCTCATACTAGGGCCTCTAGGAACCGTCCTCCAAGGTTGTGCATGAAACCAGAACCCTACAATTTTGTTTGAAGCACACTGCTTGTCCAACATTTTTGGTCCCCAGGCTGCATATCACACAACCCTATTTTTCATTAACTTCTGGTCTGAGGGGGAAGGTACTGAAAAAAGGAACAGCTGTACATGAATAATGTTACTGTCACACACAAAAAAAGGGAAAGGGAGGGAGGGAAAAGACCTGGCCTCCATTCCCAGGTCTCAGATGAGGATGCCTGGTGGTAGTTTCCCTTGTAGGAGGGATAGGCAGGGTAATCAAGGGAAGGAAAGAGAGTGAGGCATGTGGTGAAAAAGGGAAGTGAGAGTTGGGGGATTACACCAGTGCAGCATGCAGGGGAGGGGACAGTAACTAACAGAGGATTGGAAGTCAGGCAACCTGACTTCTAATACCACCTCTGCCACCACTTGTAGAATCCGAGGGCCTTCGCTGAGTATCCTTGGAACTGAAAAACACAGATATTTGATTAGATTCATTCTGAGGTCCCTTCTAGCTTGACTGTTCCATAAACATTTTGTCTCTGGCAGGGAATAGAGGAGTATACACAGCCCTGAATGTGTCACCGAGCTTAAAGAAGACAAAGACTGTGTCTGCCTGACACCTGGATGCCTGTGAACACAAAAGATGTTCTCTGAGGGTTTATTGGGAGCCTGTGACATAGGCCTAAAATGTGGAAAATCCCGTGACAACAGGATACCCTGTCACCCTAAGCAGATGTAAGCGTAATTTTCTTCACAGCAAGATAATGAGCAATATAATAGAACCTAACAAAGCAATTTTGGATAAGGGCTTAACACAACCAACTGCTATGGTGTTCCAGCCATTTATTTACAGGATTTAAACGTCTTTCCTCCAAAGCCGGGATTCCTGCCAGATAACCTGTCTAATGGACCTAGTGCAATGACCTACACCAAATGGCTAACAATTTTGTCCAGCCCAAGGGCTTTGATAATGGGGCTCATCTCTTGGCTCTGGCTAAGTATGCAGCTACATTCCTGATGATGTGGCGACATTTTAGGCTCTGGTTTCCAGGAGAGAGCTGAGACACAGCTATCCTCAGGCCTTGGGAACCACCGCTTTGAGAAACAAGTTAGGAAAATGCAGAGGACCTTATGTCCCGGGGGAAATTCACAGAAGTTTTGCGGCATCTTTACAATATTTGTCAATGAAAGGGAAAGGAACAGTCCTTTGAAAGGCAAACACAGAATTTGCTCTGTTCCCAACTTAAGCCTCCAAGGCTGTGTGAGGAGGAGATTCCTCTAAGGTCTACACATCGCTGTCCATTAGAGCATCTCTATTAGACAGACATTTTAATTTTTTCATTGTGATGAAACTTTTCAAACAATAGATACTGTGATTTTTGTAATGTTTGTACGAACTGAAGCTGGAATTAAAACTACAAATTTGAAGCCATGGTCTTTTTCATCACTTTTATATAAATTAGTCAGAGTTCCAGATTGCAATTCATCTATATATCTTTACAGATGAAGCATGAATTCAAAAAAATTTAAAAGGTGGTTTCACTCATTTAAAAAACTGTTGAATTGGTTAGTTGGTTAATGGTTAAAAGAAAAATTATTACAGAACTCTCCAACCCAAATCAACAGAATATACATTTTTTTCAGCACCACACCACACCTACTCCAAAATTGACCATACAGTTGGAAGTAAAGCTCTCGTCAGCAAATGTAAAAGAACAGAAATTATAACAAACTGTCTCTCAGACCACAGTGCAATCAAACTAGAACTCAGGATTAAGAAACTCATTCAAAACCACTCAACTACATGGAAACTGAACAACCTGCTCCTGAATGACTACTGGGTACATAACAAAATGAAGGCAGAAATAAAGATGTTCTTTGAAACCAACGAGAACAAAGACACAACATACCAGAATCTCTGGGACACATTCAAAGCAGTGTGTAGAGGGAAATTTACAGCACTAAATGCCCACAAGAGAAAGCAGGAAAGATCCAAAATTGACACCCTAACATCACAATTAAAAGAACTAGAAAAGCAAGAGCAAACACATTCAAAAGCTAGCAGAAGGCTAGAAATAACTAAAATCAGAGCAGAACTGAAGGAAATAGAGACACAAAAAACCCTTCAAAAAATTAATGAATCCAGAAGCTGGTTTTTTGAAAAGATCAACAAACTTGATAGACCGCTAGGAAGACTAATAAAGAAGAAAAGAGAGAAGAATCAAATAGATGCAATAAAAAATGATAAAGGGGATATCACCACTGATCCCACAGAAATACAAACTACCATCAGAGAATACTACAAACACCTCTTTGCAAATAAACTAGAAAATCTAGAAGAAATGGATAAATTCCTTGATACATACACCCTCCCAAGACTAAACCAGGAAGAAGTTGAATCTCTGAATAGACCAATAACAGGCTCTGATATTGCGGCAATAATCAATAGCTTACCAAAGAAAAAGAGTCTAGGACCAGATGGATTCACAGCTGAATTCTACCAGAGGTACAAGGAAGAACTGGTACCATTCCTTCTCAAATGATTCCAATCATTAGAAAAAGAGGGAATCCTCCCTAACTCATTTTATGAGGCCAGCATCATCCTGATATCAAAGCCGGGCAGAGACACAACCAAAAAAGAGAATTTCAGACCAATATGCTTGATGAACATTGACGCAAAAATCCTCAGTAAAATACTGGCAAACCGAATCCAGCAGCACATCAAAAAGCTTATCCACCATGATCAAGTGGGCTTCATCCCTGGGATGCAAGGCTGGTTCAACATACGCAAATCAATAAATGTAATTCAGCATATAAACAGAACCAAAGACAAAAACCACATGATTATCTCAATAGATGCAGAAAAGGCCTTTGACAAAATTCAACAACACTTCATGCTAAAACCTCTCAATAAATTAGGTATTGATGGGACGTATCTCAAAATAATAAGAGCTAGCTATGACAAACCCACAGCCAATATCATACTGAATGGGCAAAAACTGGAAGCATTCCCTTTGAAAACAGGCACAAGACAGGGATGCCCTCTCTCACCACTCCTATTCAACATAGTGTTGGAAGTTCTGGCCAGGGCAATTAGGCAGGAGAAGGAAATAAAGGGTATTCAATTAGGAAAAGAGGAAGTCAAATTGTCCCTATTTGCAGATGACATGATTGTATATCTAGAAAACCCCAATGTCTCAGCCCAAAATCTCCTTAAGCTGATGAGCAACTTCAGAAAAGTCTCAGGATACAAAATCAATGTGCAAAAATCACAAGCATTCTTATACACCAATCACAGACAAACAGAGAGCCAAATCATGAGTGAACTCCCATTCACAATTGCTTCAAAGAGAATAAAATACCTAGGAATCCAACTTACAAGGGACATGAAGGACCTCTTCAAGGAGAACTACAAACCACTGCTCAATGAAATAAAAGAGGATACAAACAAATGGAAGAACATTCCATGCTCATGGGTTGGAAGAATCAATATCGTGAAGATGGCCATACTGCCCAAGGTAAATTATAGATTCAATGCCATCCCCATCAAGCTACCAATGACTTTCTTCACAGAATTGGAAAAAACTACTTTAAAGTTCATATGGAACCAAAAAAGAGCCCGCATCGCCAAGTCAATCCTAAGCCAAAAGAACAAAGCTGGAGGCATCACGCTACCTGACTTCAAACTATACTACAAGGCTACAGTAACCAAAACAGCATGGTACTGGTACGAAAACAGAGATATAGATCAATGGAACAGAACAGAGCCCTCAGAAATAACGCCGCATATCTACAACTATCTGGTCTTTGACAAACCTGACAAAAACAAGAAATGGGGAAAGGATTCCCTATTTAATAAATGGTGCTGGGAAAACTGGCTAGCCATATGTAGAAAGCTGAAACTGGATCCCTTCCTTACACCTTATACAAAAATTAATTCAAGATGGATTGAAGACTTACATGTTAGACCTAAAACCATAAAAACCCTAGAAGAAAACCTAGGCAATACCATTCAGGACGTAGGCATGGGCAAGGACTTCATGTCTAAAACACCAAAAGCAATGGCAACAAAAGCCAAAATTGACAAATGGGATCTAATTAAACTAAAGAGCTTCTGCACAGCAAAAGAAACTACCATCAGAGTGAACAGGCAACCTACAGAATGGGAGAAAATTTTCGCAACTTACTCATCTGACAAAGGGCTAATATCCAGAATCTACAATGAACTCAAACAAATTTACAAGAAAAAAACAAACAACCCCATCAAAAAGTGGGTGAAGGACATGAACAGACACTTCTCAAAAGAAGACTTTTATGCAGCCAAAAAACACATGCAAACACACTCATCATCACTGGCCATCAGAGAAATGCAAGTCAAAACCAAAATGAGATACCATCTCACACCAGTTAGAATGGCCATCATTAAAAAGTCAGGAAACGACAGGTGCTGGAGAGGATGTGGAGAAATAGGAACACTTTCACACTGTTGGTGGGACTGTAAACTAGTTCAACCATTGTGGAAGTCAGTGTGGCGATTCCTCAGGGATCTAGAACTAGAAATACCATTTGATTGAGCCATCCCATTACTGGGTATATACCCAAAGGACTATAAATCATAATGCTATAAAGACACACGCACACGTATGTTTCTTGCGGCATTATTCACAATAGCAAAGACTTGGAACCAACCCAAATGTCCAACAACGATAGACTGGATTAAGGAAATGTGGTACATATACACCATGGAATACTATGCAGCCATGAAAAATGATGAGTTCGTGTCCTTTGTAGGGACATGGATGAAACTGGAAATCACCATTCTCAGTAAACTATCGCAAGGACAAAAAACCAAACACCGCATGTTCTCAGTCATAGGTGGGAATTGAACAAAGAGAACAGATGGACACAGGAAGGGGAACATCACACTCCGGGGACTGTTGTGGGGTGGGGGGAGGGGGGAGGGAGAGCATTAGGAGATACACCTAATGCTAAATGACGAGTTAATGGGTGCAGCACACCAACATGGCACATGTATACATATGTAACAAACCTGCACATTGTGCACATGTACCCTAATACCTAAAGTATAATATTAGTAAAAGAAAATAAAAGAAAAATTATTTAGGGCCTTTTATATGCCAGGCAGTATGCTAGGTAAATCATTCCTCCCTTCCGTGAGCACTTATTCTGGAAGAAAAAAAAATGTATTTAAACACGGAATTCAGTTATCCAGTGATGAATACTCTAATAAAGACAGACACAATACACTACAAAGGCATGGAGTCTGGAGGGCCTCTGTCTCCTGGAGAAAGAATGGAGAGACAGGAGGCAGGAGAGAAGGATGATTTCACAGAGGATATCTCATTTGAATTTTGTGTTAATTAATGGTTAAACGATCAAAAGCTATTCTGCACAGCCCATTAAAAGGTACTCTGTTGGCTCAAGCTTGACAGTGTGTGAGGAAGAAGAAAGAGATATAAATTATGACTAGGGTTGCCTTATAAAATACAGGATACCAATTACATTTTGTATAAGCAATTAATACTTTTTAGTGTTTTTTCTGTAGTATTTGGGACATAGTTACGCTTAGAATTCTGGATGTTTCATATTTTTATTTGCTAATTCTTGGGATCCTAGTTATGACTGGAATGTGGAAGAAAACAATAGCAGCTGAATACGATTTGAAGAGTTTTGTGTGCCATGACATGGAGTTTTGAACTTATTCTACAGGGATAAACACTTTTGAAAAGAGTTTATACAAAGTTGACTTTAGAAGGATTAGAGTGAAAGGAGGACTTGAAGCCATTCAGAAGCCAAGCCCCAGTAAAGGCATGAACAGAGCTCATTCTGCTTTCCAAATATCTAATCTGCAGTAGATACTTAGTGGCTGGAATCACCTCTGACATGGCTGACCTGTGACAGCTATTTCATTTGCACATTGCCAATATCTCTCTGCTTAGGAGATTCTCTAAAGCGGGGCATAATTTTTCTTGGATTTTCCCTTTCCTGTTTCATTAACCCTATTCTTTCACTCTTAAATTTGAGGATGAACTTCTCTGCTTCCAATTCCTTGTCTTACATTCTGTTCTTGAGTGTATTTAAACTAACACTTTATACTTTTCCATTTCTTCCAAAAAGTAAGGATAAATGGTCCTTGATTTATTTGCAAGCTACTTCTTTCCCTGAAAAAGTTTGGGTGGTCCTTAGCATCAGGGTTTAGTATGACTAAAAGAAAAATATTTATTAGTTATTGCACAAGGTAACTTGAATGATCTTAAATTTTACAGTTCATATGTGAAAGAAACTTGGCAGGGTCTTCCTAAATTGGACAATAAATTGTAATAATTTATGTGACATCACCAATAATAAGTTGAAAATGTGAAATAAACTTTTCTAAACTATCAATGATGGAAGTCAAATTTTAATTAACAATGCTGGAGGAAAGAGTAAATTATCTTTTGATTCTCTCACATGAAGAGGTGCTGAAAGACGATGCATCCAGAAAGATAGAAAAAATTATTTCAGACACTGTATATTCTAGTATTGCAGAGATGGTTCATTATTAAGAAAACAGTCTGCTTATTTTTTTCAGTTTTGTGATGTATGTGGTATCTGTCATCTTTTTAAAAATGTATAATTTGTTATGATTTCCTTTCTTTATATAATCATGTTCATACCTAATTTTAAATTTGTCCTGTTATATTCTTTGACTTAAAGAAAACTGCCGAATTAGAATGTGCTTCAAGTTTCACAAAACCAGATCTATCTCAGCTTATTCTTTTACCTTTATTGAGTATAGAAAACCATTTCATTCAGTATCCTAAAATAACTAATTTGGTACAGGCATTGCAAAATGAATGTTTTTCTTTTCTTTTCTTTTACTTTGAAGACTCCATTATTTCTTACAGATGTAAAAACAAAAAAAAGACAAAAATAAAATATGATTTTATCGGATTATAAATAGTACATTAAAAATAGTTTAGTTTTTGATCTAAAATTTAAAAATAATTAGCCGAATTTCTGGTAGAACAACATTTTAAAATTTCTTTTCTTAAGGAATGATGGTTTGAGTAATCCTTTAGGGTTTTATCCTTTACCTGCTGCCATTAAATTGTCATAATTAATCATCGTGCAACAGGTTGTAACATGTAAAGTGACAATTTAGAGGCTGATACAGAAGAATAGAGAATAACAGGGGTTTAAGTTTTATGCATAATTTCTTCAGGAAAACACATCATGAGGGGAAATAGCTTTGAATAGGTTCAGTGAAGGTTGCCATTTAGTTAATTAACTTAACCATTTTCATTAGCAGACTCAATATTGACTTTAGAATACTGTCTGTTTAATTTCTTTCAAACAATGAATACGTATGAAACACCGACAAACGTAAAGTGAAAATGAAGACAATATAGGTAAAATGTAAAAATTAAATTATTAAAATATATCAGAAAAGTATGTGGAATACATTTAAACTTATATTCAATTGCAGTGTGCTCCTCCAAACTTTTAAGATATGACCTTGGCATAGGCACATTATTTCAGCTGCTTAGCACAGGATTTGTAATAATCTCAATTTTATAAGAAAATGCCTTTCTAAATTGGTTGGAGAAGGCTAAAACAATGCATAAATCCAATGCACTGAATATAATTTTCTGCTTCAACTGACAGTCTAGTCTTCTGAAAAACAGGCTTTTTTTTTTAACCATTTTTGGCCATATTCATTTTCTGTGTCTTCATATTAGAATAAATAAAATCAGCAGGTGCCTATTGATTTTTGGAGGGAGAAATCTCATTCGTCAGACTGAAGAAAAGTGAAGTCCATCATAACCAACTGATGAACAAATACGTGTGAAAATGGAAGAAAAGAATAACATAGAAACAAAGGGTAAATATCGATACAATTATTTAATATGACTGATTTTCAAATCTGGATTTGTTGTCTCTAGGAGTTGGAAGGTGGGAAGGCCTGCAAAATTATTTTTTATTAATTTAAAATATGATGATAAACATTCCATACAGCAATCATTTATTTTCTTAACCATAATAGTCTTAACTAGAGCACACAGGAGAATCAATTTGGTGGGAGTTTTTGTTTTTATTTTGTTTTAATATGTATATCCAAGCTCCATACCAGAGAATCTAATTCCATAAGTTTGTAATGGAGTCATGATAGCTCAACCTAATTTTTATATTTGGAAATAGATGCTTAGATCCCAATGGTACAAACATCCCTGCTAGAGTCCACACAAACTGAAATGCCTGTTAGTAGTAAAAAAATGAGACTGCTTCTCTTTTTAACATTTTGTTCTCATTCTCAATCTGCATTTACCTCAGATTTACTAAGTCTAAAACTCAAGTCAAGTGTAGTGTAGTAAAACAAGTAAAGAGCTGGAAGGACTCGGTGTAACAGTGTGCTTTATGACTTATGTGCCTTTGGATTTTAGTTTTGAGGGGAACCACTTTAAGCCCATTTCTTCTTTTGTAGAACGGAGAGTTAATTCTCACAGTATCTATACTTCCTAGTTCCTCTTCCTGTTCTCCATGTGTAATTTACTCCACAGTTTTCTTTTATTTTGCATCATTGATATGGTTTGGCTGTGTCTCCACCCAAATCTCATGTTGAATTCCCATGTGTTATGGGAGGGACCCAGTGGGAGGTAATTTAATCATGGGGGCAGGTCTTTCCCGTGCTGTTCTAGTGATTGTGAATAAGTCTCATGAGATCTGATGGTTTTGAAAAGCGGAGTTTCCCTCCAAAAGCTCTCTCTTTCACTGCTGCCATCCACTTAAGATGTGACTTGTTCCTCCTTGCCTTCTGCCATGATTCTGAGGTCTCCCCAGCCAAGTGGAAATGTAAGTCCATTAAACCTCTTTCTTTTGTAAATTGTCCAGTCTGGGGTATGTCTTTATCAGCAGTGTGAAAATGGACTAATACAGTAATTTGGTACCAGTAGAGTGGGGCACTGCTGAAAAGATACCCAAAAATGTGGAAGCGACTTTGGAAGTGCGTAACATGCAAAGTGTGGTACAGTTTGGAGGGCTCAGAAGAAAGGAAAATGTGGGACAGTTTGGAACTTCCTAACCTCTTACATCCAGCCTGGCCTTTCACATTTCCAGAGCAAGAAGTCTGTTCAAGTCCTTATTATCTGGGCCACTAGAAAAAATATATATCTCAAACCAGTTTGAAGACCTCCAGTCTCTACCTGCTGTAATTCAACCCCTGCATTGCCATCAGACTGAGTCTTCTAAAATAAAACTTAATTCTTAAAAATGAGTCCCTCCCCTGTGAGTGGATTATCAGTATTTGTTGTATGTGCATATAAGGAAAAGTTACACTACCCATGCTCCTCTGGAGATTCTGATATATTCTCCTATGGAGACATACAAGGCAGAGCCAAGGCCTTCCTTTATGAACCATTTACTGGGGGAAAGTAATGTATTGGATCACTTTACTCCCTGATATGGACTAATGCTAGAAGCAGTTGAATCTACTATCTTTAGTGGGACAGAGTTGTGCTCAAGAATCATTAACCACAACCACTACCCTTACTCAGAGAGAAAGACTTAAGATCTCTTAGCAGGGTGGCTAAAGGTTTGCAAACTCTTGCCCAAACATACCTTTTCAATTTCAAACACAATCACCTTACTCTATTCAGGAGTAATCCTACCATAATATTTTGTTTACAGTCTCTCCACCTATAATAATCTTTCCTCTTCTCTTGAGTACTGCAAATTCTACTTCAGAATAGAACAATGTCTACATGAGGGCCTTCTTTTGTGGTCCAAGGCCGTTTTGCTTCTGCTATAGTTTATTTGAGAAAATGATTGTTTGTCCTTGGGCAACTCCTGTATTACCGTCCTTTGTTGCAATCTCAACTTTCCACATAATTACCTTCCAAGCTATACTACGAGGCAAAGGAAGGATTATGAAGGGTTTAGGGTTACTCTCTCTTCCACTTCACTGTAATTTCTATTCTTTATTTAGAAACATTCTGTCTATTCCTTTATTATTTTGTAGTCTATAATAATCATACAAAATTTTATTAATATGACACTATATTTTGGATATGCCCTCTATTATATTACTAATATTCACATAAATGTAAACATTTTTATTTCCATGATCCTAGTGATTTTTACTTTTTCTAACGTATTTATTTTTAAATTAACACATAACTGTATATATTTATTGTGTACAACATGTTTTGAAATATGCATACACTGTGGAATGGCTAAATTGATACAATTAACATATGCATTACCCCACATTCTTATCATTTTTTATGGTGAGAATGTTTAAAATGTAATCTCTTGGCAATTTTCAAGAATACAATACATTGTTATTAACTATCGTAATCTCCATTCCTTTTAAGTATCCTCTTAGGCTGGTATCATACACATAATAAATGTTCAACTATTTATGGAATGAACAAACCCAATGTTTTATTTCTTTAATGAATTAATTCATTCTGAAAACTAATACTTCTGTCAATCAACAACAATCCATCAACCAACTTCAAAGTAACTTCTCTTCATTAGAGATGACTAGCAGCCTTAGTATCAAATTGGTGATTATTAAGACGGGCAACATGATAAAATATTCACCCCATAACTCCTACTCTCCAAGGTTAATTCCTTAAATCTCTTTTGATATGCAAAGTTCAGTGAGAAGTAAACACCTTCTGTCACCTAGCAACATGCTGATCTTAAACAAGGTCAGTTAACCTCGCTGAACCTTGATTTCTTTTTCTGAACAAAGAAAGACAAGATCCACCTACTATAACTTCTGTGACTCAAATGAGCTAATGTATAGGAAATACTGTGCAATATATAGTGGTTTATAAGCCATAAAATTCTGAAAAAATTAGCAGATGATGGTGCAGCTGATGCCACTGCTGATTGAACCAGTGAGTTGAGCGTAGGCATAGCGATATTAAGAGCAGTACTAATTTGCTGATTAGGTGATGAAAATTAGTAAACACTCAGATTTTGCTACTAATAAATGTATTGCTGCAAAATGTTACTGATGGTTAAACTACAATCATTCAATAATAATTTGTTGAACATCTCCTAGGTATAAAGCATTATAAGACCAAAAGAAATCCAAGAATTACATCCCATATAACCCTAGTTGTGGATTTATGTTTTTGTTTTTGATACCGAGTGTGTGAAATAGACTCAAAAAATGATTTTTCCCCTTTAAGATTTTTGTTTGCTCATTGAATCATGGTTGGCTACATCAGGCAGAGATTTTAAAGGAAAACCTATTTTCAATAAAACAGAGTAAGTCAATTCTAAGCAACTCTGCAGCTAATACATATTGTAGGGTTAATAAAATTTCTTCTTCACAGAGACAATTGTCCCTATTATGACACCTCTCAACATTGCCATTGTTTATCTAGAACGATGATGTTCAATAAAATTATAATGAGAGCGATACATGTAATTCAAAATTTTCTACACATTACAAATGTAAAAAACAGGTCAAATTAATTTGAATGTTGTATTTTCTTTAACTTAAATAGCCAAATTGTTTTCACTTCAACCTGTACTCAATATAAAAAGTACCAACGAGCACTATGTTGAATAGGAGTGGAGAGAGAGGGCATCCCTGTCTTCTGCCCGTTTTCAAAGGGAATGCCTCCAGTTTTTGCCCATTCAGTATGATATTGGCTGTGGGTTTGTCATAGATAGCTCTTATTATTTTGAGATATGTCCCATCGATACCTAATTTATTGAGAGTTTTTAGCATGAAGGGTTGTTGAATTTTGTCAAAGGCCTTTTCTGCATCTATTGAGATAATCATGTGGTTTTTGTCTTTGGTTCTGTTTATATGCTGGATTACATTTATTGATTTGTGTATGTTGAACCAGCCTTGCATCCCAGGGATGAAGCCCACTTGATCATGGTGGATAAGCTTTTTGATGTGCTGCTGGATTCGGTTTGCCAGTATTTTATTGAGGATTTTTGCATCAATGTTCATCAAGCATATTGGTCTGAAATTCTCTTTTTTGGTTGTGTCTCAGCCTGGCTTTGGTATCAGCATGATGCTGGTCTCATAAAATGAGTTAGGGAGGATTCCCTCTTTTTATATTGATTGGAATATTTTCAGAAGGAATGGTACCAGCTCCTCCTTGTACCTCTGGTAGAATTCGGCTGTGAATCCATCAGGTCCTGTACTCTTTTTGGTTGGTAAGCTATTGATTATTGCCACAATTTCAGAACCTGTTATTGGTCTATTCAGAGATTCAACTTCTTCCTGGTTTAGTCTTGGGAGGGTGAATGTGTCGAGGAATTAATCCATTTCTCCTAGATTTTCTAGTTTATTTGAGTGGAGGTGTTTGTGGTATTCTCCGATGGCAGACTGTATTTTTGTGGGATCAGTGGTGATATCCCATTTTTCATTTTTTATTGCGTCTATTTGATTCTTCTCTCTTTTCTTATTAGTCTTGCTAGCGGTCTATCAATTTTGTTGATCTTTTCAAAAAACCAGCTCCTGCATTCATTAATTTTTTGAAGGGATTTTGCGTCTCTATTTCCTTCAGTTCTGAAAAGAGGATACAAACAAATGGAAGAACATTCCATGCTCATGGGTTGGAAGAATCAATATTGTGAAAATGGCCATATTGCCCAAGGTAATTTATAGATTCAATGCCATCCCCATCAAGCTACCAATGACTTTTTTCACAGAATTGGAAAAAACTACTTTAAAGTTCATATGGAACCAAAAAAGAGCCCGCATCGCCAAGTCAATCCTAAGCCAAAAGAACAAAGCTGGAGGCATCACGCTACCTGACTTCAAACTATACTACAAGGCTACAGTAACCAAAACAGCATGGTACTGATACCAAAACAGAGACATAGATCAATGGTACAGAACAGAGCACTCAGAAATAATGCCGCATATCTACAACTATCTGGTCTTTGACAAACCTGACAAAAACAAGAAATGGGAAAAGGATTCCCTATTTAATAAATGGTGCTGGAAAAACTGGCTAGCCATATGTAGAAAGCTGAAACTGGATCTCTTCCTTACACCTTATACAAAAATTAATTCAAGATGGATTAAAGACTTAAATGTTAGACCTAAAACCATAAAAACCCTAGAAGAAAACCTAGGCATTACCATTCAGGACATAGGCGTGGGCAAGGACTTCATGTCTAAAACACCAAAAGCAATGGCAACAAAAGCCAAAATTGACAAATGGGATCTAATTAAACTAAAGAGCTTCTGCACAGCAAAAGAAACTACCATCAGAGTGAACAGGCAACCTACAGAATGGGAGAAAATTTTCGCAACCTACTCATTTGACAAAGGGCTAATATCCAGAATCTACAATGAACTCAAACAAATTTACAAGAAAAAAACAAACAACCCCATCAAAAAGTGGGTGAAGGATATGAACAGACACTTCTCAAAAGAAGACATTTATGCAGCCAAAAAACACATGAAAAAATGCTCATCATCACTGGCTGTGAGAGAAATGCAAATCAAAACCACAATGAGATACCATCTCACACCAGTTAGAATGGCGATCAGTCAAAAGTCAGGAAACAACAGGTGCCAGAGAGGATGTGTAGAAATAGGAACACTTTTACACTGTTGGTGGGACTGTAAACTAGTTCAACCATTGTGGAAGTCAGTGTGGCGATTCCTCAGGGATCTAGAACTAGAAATACCATTTGATCCAGCCGTCCCATTACTGGGTATATACCCAAAGGACTATAAATCATGCTGCTATAAAGACACACACACACGTATGTTTATTGCGGGACTATTCACAATAGCAAAGACTTGGAACCAAGCCAAATGTCCAACAACGATAGACTGGATTAAGAAAATGTGGCACATATACACCATGGAATACTATGCAGCCATAAAAAATGATGAGTTCATGCCCTTTGTAGGGACATGGATGAAGCTGGAAACCATCATTCTCAGTAAACTATCGCAAGGACAAAAAAACCAAACACCGCATGTTCTCACTCATAGGTGGGAATTGAACAATGAGAACACACGGACACAGGAAGGGGAACATCACACTCCGGTGACTGTTGTGGGGTGGGGGAGGGGGGAGGGCCAGCATTAGGAGATATACCTAATGCTAAATGACGAGTTAATGGGTGCAGCACACCAACATGGCACATGGTTACATATGTAACAAACCTGCACATTGTGCACATGTACCCTAAAACTTAAAGTATTAAAAAAAAAGTACCATTGAGATATTTTATTTTTTTCATACTTAGGTTTTGCAATTTGGTGAGGGTTTTATACTTACAGCACATTTCAATGGGAACTAGCCATATTTCAAATGCTCATATGGTAGGCTGTTTTTACCGCATTGGAGAGCACTGATCTCAAAGGAAAGTTGGATATTTCATCCAAGTTTTTGTTCAAATAAAAAACTGATTAAGCTTTGAACAAATATGAATTATTCTTATCAGTCTCTTATTATTTTTTCCTCTCAAGAATATTTGCAATATTATAAAACCAGCAATGTTAAACATACCGAACTCACCATTTGAAAAAGATGGAAGATAAGAATCATTTTCACAATAAATACTGTACCATAACTATCCCCACACCAAAGCAGCCATTTTGTTATTTTAAAAAATACGTATGAAAATTCTTCTGTGAATACTGAAAGCAAATGTGGGTATAAATCTCTGCTTATGCAACAAAATGTATACTTAAAATTACATTACAGATGAAAAATCATAGCTCTACCTTTGTTGTATTTTGACATTTCTGTTTGCAATAAAAGCTTTTTAATGGAGGCACAGCTCTTCGTGAATATAGTAAGGATTTTAGTTACTAGGAAATAAGAAAAAACATTACTTCAATATTGAGTTCTTAACATAAATGAGAGCATAAAAATAAAGATATCTTTAGATTTTACTAGGAAATATTTGCCACAATACTTTTGAAAAATTAACAGGAATTTTATAGACATTCATGATATAAAAAATAAAACACCATATACGAAAATATGAGAGTTTAAATCAGCATAAGAAATTCTGCATTAAAACTAAATACATATGAATCGTCTGTATTTGGGAGCCTCAGTGGTTTCAGCCTTATACTATCTCTTAGAGAAAAATATTTCATAATCCATTCCAATCATGTAGGTATTAAAGTTTATGACAACATAGCTGTCCCCCAACCCCATGTACTTTTTGAAATACGAAGGAATAAAATCAATATCTTAACATATTACTACACATAACAGATTATGACAAATACTTCTCTAATTATAAAAATAGTGCTTATACCAATACAAAAAAATTAGGTTTGGAGAATCCTAGAGTATCTGCTGCATTTTCAAATGCCAGTAGGTGAAGGGAAATAATCTGTGGCGGGCAGACTCTAAAATGGCACTCAGTGATCTCTGTCTCCTAGTGTTTGAGTCCTTTAATAATTTCTTCCCCTTGAGAGTCGTCAAGACTTTTGACTGGCTTCTGACAAACAGAGTATGTCAAAGACAAAAGGATATCACTTCTCCAATTAGGCTACATAAGATTGGGACTTTCGTCTTGCTAGCAATTTCTCTCTCTCTCTCTTTCTCTCTCTCTCTTCACCCCCTCCCCACTTTCTCTCACTGCTTTTGATGAGGCAAATTGCCATGTTAGAGACCGAAGGAACTAAACGTGGCCATCAGCCAACAAGAAAAAGAAGACTACAGTCCAATAACCCATATGGAACTGAAACTTACCACCAACAGGTGAGTTTGGAAGCACGTCCTTCCAAGTCAAGCTTTCAAATGAGACCCTAGCCCTGGCCAACACCTAGTGTGCAGCCTTTGTGAGAGACCCTGAAGCAAAGAATATGGATAATCTATGCCTAGATTTCTGACCCATATGTATCCTGATATTCTAAAGATATAGATATAGTTTTAAGCCCTTATCTTTGTAGTAACTGTTATGCAGCAATAGACAACTAATACATAATGTTATAATCTTTTTAAGAAACAAATATAATAACATAAAACTTAAATAATGTTGAAGTCGTAGTGTTTTCAGTATAGGAATATTGCAAATATAAGAACGGACCATATTTTAATGAGTTACTGAAAAATAGTGGCGAATTTTAAAGTTTCAATGTCAGAAAGAAGAAATCAAATATATATTCAGATGAAATGATAAAACCATTAAGGTTTCATGCACTCTCTCACATTCTTAACATTAATTTTCAAATTTTAAGTAGAACAGCGATAAAGATGAATAATATTGTCAATCTTCTAGTTTTATTTTAGCACCTTGCATTTAAAACAGACAATTTATCTTTGAGTTGTTGCTACTTCAAATAGTTTTTTAAAAGTTTCTACAATTTCACACAGAGATGAACGCTAAGAATCTGTTAAGCTTGCTTTTAGGGAAAAGGATGCCTCAAAATCACAAAACATTTTAAACTTGGTTCTTTGGGGGTGAAAAAGCAGGCATATTTTTCACCAATTTTCTAAATTTTACATGTTAAATTGGAAGTAAGATTTATGTTAAACTATTTATTAAAACATATTAAAGATAAACCATGTGAGAGAATGTAATCAAAGTGGAGAATTTCCTACCTTGCTCACTTCAACCAATTAAGAACATAATTGGTAGCAAAAGATGAAGAGGGAGATTTCAGGTAAAAGAGAACTGAAATTTAAAAAGGAAGGGGGGAGAAAGGGAACAAAAGACAAGATGGGGAAAAGAGGAAAGGAGATTAACACATTTTGAGAGGGTGAAAGTGTGAGGAAAAAGTAAAAAATTATAGTATGAAAATAGAGATGTAGTGTACTAACATGTAATACAGAGTTGACGAAGACATGTTGGAATTAACTTCTGAAAATTGTTGATGAATGTACAATTTAGAAATGACAAATAATAGTTCTATTTCATTTCCATTTAAAGGATAAAGGCTTCAAAATGCATGAAAAATTATAAAGTGAATTTTTAAATGGTTCATAAAATCTTAGCTTTCTGAAACTAAATTAGCTTCTTTTGTTTTTCAGATTTGAAAGTCTATGATATGGTTTGGCTGTGTCTGTACCAAAAGCTCATCTTAAGTTATTGTTCCCATAATCCCCACATGTCCTGGGAGGGATCAGGTGGAGATACTTGAATCACAGGGGGCGGTTACCCTCATGCTGTTCTGGTGATAGTGAGTTCTCACGAGGTCTGATGGTTTTATAAGGGGCTTTTCCCTCTTTTGCTCATTCTTCTCCTTCCTGCTGCCATGTGAAGAAGAAAGTGTTTGCTTCCCCATCTGCCATGATTTTAAGTTTCCTGAGGCCTCCCCAGCCATGCTGAACTGTGAGTCAATTAAATCACTTTCCTTTATAAATCACCCAGTCTCAGGTATGTCTTTATTAGCATGTGTGTGAGAACAGACTGATAGATTCCATTCCATACAACACCCACCTGGTCTCATACCAGGCCTTGTAGATGATACTAAAGAAACTTTCTGAAAAATATTTTTCCTAACCCTTTTTTCCCATTGAATTCTGAAATTGTATCCTTTCATCTACAGCAAATATTGGAAAGTTTCTGCATCTGGAAGATTTTGAAAGAGAAAAGAATTTGCTTATATTGCCATGAATGACATAGCCCTTGATAAACGAGTAGGAATATGTGAGATATTTAATTTAAAATTGTCTTTAAAGGCAATATCCATTCTATTATTGACATCATAACATTGAGTGAACATATTCTCAGCCAGATTTAGTACAACTGTACAGTGAATTTTCCAGAGATATCCTTGTATAACATCAGTCATCTAGTCTCCACAGAAATGATTGAAATTCCTTGACTAGACTAAGCAGCTCCATTGGTTACTAAGCAGCTCCATTGATTAATCTCAATTTCAGGTCCATGTCTTAAATGTAGACCTACTGAAATAGGACAGTTACTCCAAATTTCAATTCCTTCGCTGGTTGCGGCCATGTTTTGAGACACCAGAATGTAAGACATATAGAAACAGAAAATATTGTGGAAGGAAGAATCAACATCTTTTCAATTTATTGTGATATAAATTTGAAAAGCTATGACATGGAATTCTGATTCAATTGATATCCATGGTCTCCTTGTAAGTACCTGAGTATTGAAGCCAACTGTCTTGATTTGGGTCTCCCAGAAGCAAACCCAGAAATAAAAATCTGAGCTCAAGTAGCTTTGGGATGTGATTCCAGGACACACCAACAGGGTGAGAAGAAGTGAAATAGGGAAGATAGTCAATAAAGGGTATATTATCATGCAAGTCACCAATGTGAACAACTGAATCTTAATACTCCCTGTTATCCCTAAAAGAAGATATAGGAAACTAAGTCTACTGTAACCAAAACAGCATGGTACTGGTACCAAAACAGAGATATAGCACCAATGGAACAGAACTAGAAGCCTCAGAAATAACACCACACATCTACAACTATCTGATCTTTGACAAACCTGACAAAAACAAGCAATGGGAAAAAGTTTCCCTATTTAATAAATGGTGCTGGGAAAACTGGCTAGCCATATGTAGAAAGCTGAAACTGGATCCCTTCCTTACATCTTATACAAAAATTAATTCAAGATGGATTGAAGACTTACATGTTAGACCTAAATCCATAAAACCCTAGAAGAAAACCTAGGCAATACCATTCAGGACACAGACATGGGCAAGGGTTTCATGACTACAACACAAAAAGCAATGGCAAAAAAAGCCAAAATAGACAAATGGGATCTAATTAAATGAAAGAGCTTCTGCACAGCAAAAGAAACTACCATCAGAGTGAACAAGCAACCTACAGAATGGGAGAAAATTTTTGCAATCTACCCATCTGACAAAGGGCTAATATCCAGAATCTACAATGAACTAAACAAATTTACAAGAAAAAAACCAACCTCATCGAAAAGTGGGCAAAGGATATGAACAGACACTTCTCAAAAGAAGATATTTATGCAGCCAACAGACACATGAAGAAATGCTCACCATCAGTGGCCATCAGAGAAATGCAAATCAAAACCACAATGAGATACTATCTCACTCCAGTTAGAATGGCCATCACTAAAAAGTCAGGAAACAACAGGTGCTGGAGAGGATGTGGAGAAACAGGAACACTTTTACACTGTTGATGGGACTGTGAACTAGTTCAACCATTGTGGAAGACAGTGTGGCGATTCCTCAGGGATCTAGAACTAGAAACACCATTTGACCCAGCCATCCCATTACTGGGTATATACCCAAAGGATTATAAATCATGCTGGTATAAAGACACAGGCGCATGTATGTTTATTGCAGCACTATTCACAATAGCAAAGACTTGGAACCAACCCAAATGTCCATCAACGATAGACTGGATAAAGAAAATGTGGCACATATACACCATGGAATACTATGCAGCCATAAAAAATGATGAGTTCATGTCCTTTGCAGGGACATGGAGGAAGCTTGAAACCAACATTCTGAGCAAATTGTCACAAGGACAGAATACCAAACACCACGTGTTCTCACTCATAGGTGGGAATTGAACGATGAGAACAACTGGACACAGCGCAGGGAACATCACACACTGGGGCCTGTCGTGGGGTGGGGGGCTAGGGGAAGGACAGCATCAGGAGAAATATATAATGTAAATGACGAGTTAATGGGTGCAGCACACCACCATGGCACATGTATACCTATGTAACAAACCTGCATGTTGTGCACATGTACCCTAGAACTTCAAGTATGTATATATATATATATATACACACACTTACTTGAAGTATATATATATATATATATATATATATATATACACACTTACTTGAAGTATATATATATACACACTTACTTGAAGTATATATATATATACACACTTACTTGAAGTATATATATATACACACTTACTTGAAGTATATATATATATATATATATACACACTTACTTGAAGTATATATATATACACACTTACTTGAAGTATATATATATATATACACACTTACTTGAAGTATATATATATATACACACTTACTTGAAGTATATATATATATACACACTTACTTGAAGTATATATATATATACACACTTACTTGAAGTATATATATATATACACACTTACTTGAAGTATATATATATACACACTAAAATAATATAAACTTATGAATATATATATATACACACTTACTTGAAGTATATATATATACACACTTACTTGAAGTATATATATATACACACTTACTTGAAGTATATATATATACACACTTACTTGAAGTATATATATATACACACTTACTTGAAGTATATATATATACACACTTACTTGAAGTATATATATATACACACTTACTTGAAGTATATATATATACACACTTACTTGAAGTATATATATATACACACTTACTTGAAGTATATATATATACACACTTACTTGAAGATATATATATAACACTTACTTGAAGTATATATATATACACACTTACTTGAAGCATATATATATATACACACTTACTTGAAGAATATATATATATACACACTTACTTGAAGATATATATATATACACACTTACTTGAAGATATATATATATACACTTACTTGAAGTATATATATATACACACTTACTTGAAGTATATATATATATACACTTACTTGAAGTATATATATATACACTTACTTGAAGTATATATATATACACTTACTTGAAGTATATATATATACACTTACTTGAAGTATATATATATACTTACTTGAAGTATATATATATACTTACTTGAAGTATATATATATATTTTATATATATATACTTACTTGAACTATATATATATATACTTACTTGAAGTATATATATACTTACTTGAAGTATATATATACTTACTTGAAGTATATATATATATATACTTACTTGAACTATATATATACTTAATTGAAGTATATATATATATATACTTACTTGAAGTATATATATACTTAATTGAAGTATATATATATACTTACTTGAAGTATATATATATATATACTTACTTGAAGTATATATATATATACTTACTTGTATATATATATACTTACTTGAAGTATATATATATACAAGTATATATGTACTTGAAGTATATATATACTTATATATATAAGTATATAAGTATATACATAAGTATATAAGTATATATAAGTATATAAAAGTATATATATACTTACATATATATAAGTATATATATACTTTTATATATATAAGTATATATATATATACTTATATATATATACCTTTATATATATATATACTTTTATATATATATAAAAAAGATGTAGGAAATTAAGCTTGGAGTTATTAGATCTGAAGGGCAAGGGGGACAAGGTATTGATCTATCAACTGCTGCTCTACAGGGGCATAACTGCTACATTTCTTCTCTCTCCCAAGAATCAGCAGAGATAGCCCCAAGCAAAGAGATGCAAGTACAGGAAGTTGGAAATTAAGAAGCATGTATAAAAATGGTAAGTGCTAAAGGGATATCCGTGGGGCACCAACAGTATCTACTACAACACTTAATATATTTTTTCCTTAAATGATCTCCACAACTTGCCTACATTTGGAAAGTATTGTTGTAATGTCAAAATTACTACTCAGTTTCATTAATTGACTAAAAAATCAAGTCAAAGCAATGTGACAGATATTGGTTGGTTATCTTTTCCTAATTCATCTATCTATTCTGTCTACCTGTCTGTTTATCAATCAATCATCTTTCACCATTACATTCCTTTGAGGAACTTTGCACCTACTTCTCTACCTTTGTTGTGGTGCAGCTGTAGAGTTTGGTTGAGATTTAATGACTTTTAGCTGTAGAAGTGAGGTGTGATTTAGCACAGGAATGAGCATGTGACCTAATTCAGGCCAATCAGTTTCAGAGCAGTCTTTCCTGGATGCTTTGGGAAAGAAGGTCCCTAAAGAGATGATTTTCATCAAAAGTAAGTTTGCAGATGTGGGTTCTGAAACTGCTTTAGGCCATTATTGTCACCAAGAGGGAAGTCAGATGAAGCTGCTAGGTCAACCCAGAAAAACAGAACCCAGAGAAATGCGAAAAAAAAAAAAAAAAACTGGAACCTTGATCATATTTATTGTTTAAGTCAGTTTGAGACCAGTTTTCTGTCACTTACAGCATTAAGAGAACCAATATATGCATTAAGTCAGTTACTTACAGGCATATTAGTTAGGCCTAATCCTCCAGGACACTTCACAGAAGGTGAAGATTCATGCATTTTTAAAATAATTCATTCTATCATTTTACTTGAATATCATAAAAATCTCTCGGTTAGTGTTAACAAATAGTTTTCTTTCATCTTTCTAACACCTAAAACCGTATTTCGTAATCCCATAATGTGAAATAGTGTGAATAATATGTAACAGTTCAAACATTATGTTCTAGAAGAGAGAGATTTTTATTTTTTCTTTCTATTTTTTGAACTCCAGAGAGAGATTTTTAAATTTGCAGTTTGAGATTAGAGCTTTCCAACAGCTAAAGTGTTTACTATTTTGAGAGAAGGCTTGCGAAAGAAAAGGTTAACCTAGTAGTACCTGCTGTGCCTACGTTGGCAAATGAAGGAAAATCATACAGATGGTGGCATTTGCCTGGGAGTTGGGTGCCAGGGGTGTCCTCTCAAAGGCACACAAAAAGAGAGAATGAAACGTCTATCTTTTCTTAAATATACGGATGTGGATTTGTTGGAAAAAATTATTTTACCCACACTTTAAAAGTCACCACCACTGTCACCACCACCACAATCAATCAATTTAATACTGAACATTCATTAATCCTTTAGTATGTACCACATTCTCCCTTGCCAGGTAAGCAAGGAATTCAGCTTTGTTCTAGACTGCTGTTTGGCACAGTCTTAGGTTATTCTCCTTCTAACAGTGCAAAGCACTTAGAATATAGTCGATACACAGTTAAGTCATTAATAAATATTAACTATCATTACCTAACACACTGAGGAATCTTTAACTCTCCCAAGGAGTGGGGAGGACTACAAAACAGGAATCAGTGAAATTTCTCCTTGGACAGTCTAGTGCAGGCTTGGTATAGATATAAAAAGAAATAAAATATTGGTACAAACTAAATGCCTGACACATCTGAGGTAGAAACGAACATTGTAAGTGAAATACTGCTGTGGGCTGAGGATAACGGGAGGCCAAGATGGATCTCGTTTGGAGGTGACAAGGCAGGCTCTATGGGATTAGAAAGGAGAAGTCAGATTTAGAGATTAATGGTATAAGAGAGAAGGAAAAAAGGTAGACTTTCCAGGTGGACCAGGCAGGGAATGAGAGGTAAGGAAGAAAACAGAACAAATGGAAGGAACATTGGTTAGTCTCATTTTGATGGCAGCCCGAGTAAAAATGACCAGTGGGAGAAAATATCAGAAGATTTCTAGAGGTGAATGACACAGGGGTTGGAAACCCAGGACTAAAGGAGAAATTTATCAAGGAACTGTTTCCCTTACTAAATCCACAGCATCGCCCACATAGGAACAGACTTGTTTGTCTAGGATTTTGTGACTACATGGCAATTTGCCTTATCAAAGTGAGTGAAAGGATGGGGAAAAGGGAAAGCAAGACAGGAAGAGAAAAAGAAAGAGGGAGACTGAGGCTCTTGTCACAATCAACTGGGAATTGCTGAACAGTGTGTTGGTGTTTTCATGTCAGAGGTAACATTTACAGAAATGACACATTTTAAGGCCCTGAGGGGAAGGCAGATTAGGATAGAAGCTTATAATGTATTGCTGCTTTGTAGTTTTATCCCTGTTTGGAAAGTATTTCATTTTATTTACAGCTCTGTAGGAAAATTACTAAAAAATAATGACAACTAATACTTATTGATGTCTTACCATGTGCTGAGCAGTTTTAGGCTTCTTAAATGTGTTATTAGGTGACTACAAAAGTAAGTGTTGTTTTCACATTCATGGAACTTGCCATTTGATATTGAAATACATTCTTAAATAAATGTGATTATGTTATACATCATTTTAATGAGCATTTCTCGCTTTCTGTTTTTTTGCTAATGACTTATTACTTGCTGTTTATTTTTTGTTTATTTTAGACTATGGACATGATGTTAGACAAAAAGCAAATTCGAGCGTTTTTCTTATTCGAGTTCAACATGGATTGTAAAGAAGCAGAGACAACTCACAACGTCAAAAACACATTTGTCCAAGTTACTGCTAACAAGCGCACAGCGCGGTGGTGGTTCAAGAAGTTTTTCAAAGGAGGCAAGAGTCTTGAAGATGAAGGGCGTAGTGGCTGGCCATCAGAAGCTGACAATGACCGACTGAGAGCAGTCATCGAAGCTGATCCTCTTACAACCACACGAGAAGTTGCCGAAGAACTCAATGTCCACCATTTCACAGTTGTTCAGCATTTGAAGCAAATTGGAAAGGTGAAAAAATTCGATAAGTGGGTGCCTCATAAGCTGAGCGAAAATAAAAATATCGTCATTTTGAAGCGCCATCTTCTCTTATTCTACGCCAACAACAACAAACCATTTCTTGATCGGATTGTAACGTGCAACAAAAAGTGGATTTTATATGACAACTGGCGATGCCCAGTTCAGTGGTTGGAATGAGAAGAAGCACCAAAGCACTTTCCAAAGCCAAACTTGTACCGAAAGTCATGGTCACTGTTCCCTGGTCTCCTGTTGGCCTGACCCACTACCGCTTTCTGAATCCCGGCAAAACCACTACATTTGAGAAGTATGCTCAGTAAATTGATGACATACGTCAAAAACTGCCATGCCTGCAGCCAGCAGTGGTCAACAGAAAGGGCCCAATTCTTCTCTGAGACAACGCCCGACCGCACGTCGCATAACCAACGCTTCACAAGTTGAATGAATTGGGCTACGAAGTTTTGCCTCATCTGCCGTATTTACCTGACCTCTCACCAACTGACTACCACTTCTTCAAGCATCTCGACAACTTTTTACAGGGAAAATGCTTCCACAACTAGCAGGATGAAGAAAATGCTCTCCAAGAGTTCATTGAATCCCAAAGCATGAATTTTTATGCTACAGGAATAAACACACTTATTTCTTCTTGGCGAAAATGTGTTGACTGTAATGGTTCCTACTTTGATTAATAAAGATGTGCTTGAGCCTAGTTATAATGATTTAAAATTCACGGTCCCAAGCCGCAATTACTTTTGCACCAACCTAATATATCTCAGTCCATTTTTGTAGGGCCATTTTTGTTCCTGTTTCCAGGTGAGAAAACTGAGACCACAGAGAGATGACACAGCTAGTAAGGGATCTGTGGAAGGCGATTATTTGGCGGCCCCACAATTAATCATGCCTCTTGGAATTCATGTCTTTGTGTAGTCCCTTCTCATTTTGATTCTGAACTTGGCCATATGCCTGGCTTTGGCCAATGGGATAGTAGCAAGTGTGATACAAACAGAAGCTTGATAAGTCTTTGATGATTGGTGCTTGTTCTTTCGGAAGGCTTCTTCACAGAACTCAACCACCAAGCTGTGGGGAAGCCAAAGGAGACACATGGAGAAGACAATGGAAACAAACTGAGGCTCGTGGCTGATAGCTTTAGCTGAGTTCCCAGCTGGTAGGCAGCACCAACTGCCAGTCATGTGAGTGAGGCCATTTTGGACTTTCCAGCTTTCCCAGTGTCTTAGTTGATATCAGGTGAAGCAGATGAATATCACAGTCAACTCTCAGAATTATGAGAAATCGTAAAACTATCTTATTTTAAGCCAGTAACTTTTAGAGTGCTTTGTTGCATAGCATATTTAACTGGAACAGAGTGAAATCAAAATTTGAACCAGGCAGAGTAGTAACATGTCAAACTAACTATACAGGATTAAAAAACAGCTTCTCAAAGTGAAGGAGAACTTTATTTTTATTTGCTTTTTGAAATAAATATTCTACACTGGCTATACCAGACTACGTGATACACTAGTACGCTATTTTACCTTAGTGTGTCTCTCTTACTGTTTCCTGTTCTTATGTGAATATACAGACAATCCTTTCTGGTGACATTATCTTTGCTCTCAGGAACAAAGAATGACCTTATTATATTTACCAGTATCATCACTACCCCTTTCACATTTTAATTAGCACCAAATTGTAGAAAAACAATTATGTAAATTATTAGTGGAGACAGTGGCCTCTCTGTCTCTTTCAAGATTAATACGACTGTGAGTTGTGGTGAAGAATAAGTCAATGACAAGGTCAGCATCCATTCCAGAGGAAGATTTTGGAAAAAACAAAACAAAACACTTAGGCATATGGGGAAAGGCTGCTCTTGTCACTGAGACATTTGTTCGGGTAAAAATTTTTCGATAGGTGTATCTAGAATTAGAGAACTTCAGTGAGCTTTGCCTTCAAACCAAATCACAGTATCTTCTCCAATGATTATCTAAAAACAACCATTCCCTCCACTTCTGGACTGCGTCAGATCCCCCTGTTTTATGCTCTCTTGCTCTCCTTGTTTGCATCACCACAATTTGAACTAAGCAATTATTACTTTGATGGTGGGATTATGTAAAAAGCAACTATTTTTCTCATCCTTGACTTCAAAAAGCTTTATTGAATCATTTATCTTAGCTTACATTTGAAAACTCAGAATGGAGTGGTGGGTACGGGGGTGTGGAGAGGGAGAGAAGTACTGGATTTATAGTCTAGGTCTTGCATAGGTGGTCCAGCACTTACTGCTGTCTTTGTGCCTGTGCTGGAGAGAATGTGGAGAAAAGGAAAACCTTGCACACTGTTGGTAGGAATATAAATTAGTATAACCACTATAGAGAACAGTTTGGAGGTTCCTCAAAAAACAAAAAAATAGAGCTTCCCTATGATCCAGCAATCCCACTGCTGGGTATATACCCAAAGAAAGGAAATCAGTATATTGAAGAAATATCTGCATTCCCATGTTTATTGCAGCTCTATTCACAATAGCCAAAGTTTGGAAAAAATTTGAGTGTCCATCAACAAATGAATGGATAAAGAAAACGTGGTACATATACACAAATGGAGTACCATTCTGCCATAAAAAAGATTGAGATCCTGTCATGTGCAAAATCATGGATGGAAATGGAGATCATTATCTTAAGCAAAATAAGCCAAGCACAGAAAAACATCTCATGTTCTCACTTATTTGCAGAATCTAAAAATCAAAACAATGGAACTCATGGAGACAGAGAGTAGAAAGGTGGTTACCAGAGGCTGGGAAGGAGAGCGGAGGAGTGGGGGAGGGGGCAGTGGGATGGTTAATGGGTACAAAAAATAGTTGGAAAAAGTGAATAATACCCAGTATTTGATAGCACAACAGGTTGACTATCGTCCAAATAATGTAACTGTACATTTAAAAATAAATAAGAGTATAACTGGATTGTTTGTAAAAGAAAAGATTAATGCTGCAGGGGATGGATGCCCCATTCTCCATGATGTGATTATTATGCATTGCATGCTTGTATCAAAACATCTCAAGTACTCCATAAATATATACACCTACTATATACCCACAAAAATTTTAAAAAGAGAGAATTGGTTGTGGTAGGAGCAGATAGCATAACTTTCACTTTATAGGTCACTGGACCATGAGGAACAATATCTTGATCGGATGGAGAAGACAGTGCATCATCCACAGACAATGGACTTTTAGCTGGATGCAGTAAGTGAATGAGACTTTGACTGGTCTCTCTTGGGAAGGCACTGTGTGTTCTCTTGATAAGAAAGAGAGTTCATGGATATTTGTGGGACCAGCATGGAGATTTTTAAATGCAGCATTATATTGAGAATAGTACAGCTGCCTTGCTAGCCTGTGTTCCTTTTTAGAGCAGAGACTATGTACCTAGGCTGGACTTTATGTGGGAAAGATACACATACCTATATTGTTTGAAACATGGAAACTTGGGGTATTTTTATTATAGTAGCTCAGTCTACACCCTGAGAAATCTAAAAAGACAATGAGAACAGCTGCATTTGTAATTATATAATCCATTTTAATGTTTGTCCCCCTCCAAATGTAAGATCCATAAAGACAAGTGTCTGTCTGTTCATAACTGTATCCTCATTCCTTAACATTATACCATATTGGAAACACTTAATAAATACTGAATGTATACATAAACCAATGTATTCTGTTTCTATCCTCCTAGGATTTTGCATAAAGTATCTTTGAGGATCTTTGTGACCCTCTAGACTATTGGCTTTTGAGAATATTGATACTGTGTCAATATTACATGAGAGTCAGGATTAGTTGATTAGAAATCTGAACACATAGGAATGCATCTTAATTGAATACCTTACTTGTGACGGGGGTGAGAAACTTAATATTGCAAGGTGTGGTAGATTGCAATGATGACCTCTCAGTATGCACATCTTTTTGCAATGTGACTTTTAAAGTTGCTACCATCAGGAGTTATAATCTATTTCCCTAATCCTTGAATATGGGCCTGCCTTGTGATTTGCTTTGGTTAAAAGAATGTGTTAGAAATGAGTGAGCCAGTTCCAAGCTTAAGCTTCAAGAAGTCTTGTTTGCTTCTCTATCGGAATCCTGTTTCTTGCATGAGAACAAGCCCAGGAGAGCTTGCCGAAGGATGAGAGACCATATGGAGCAGAGGTGAATCATCCTAGCTGAGCTCATGCTAGATAAGCCAGCCCCTAGCCCACCCATTAGCTGACTGAAAATGTATGAGTAAGCCAGAACAACACAACAGCTCACGGGACCCCATAGACGGTGTGTAATTATAAATGGTGATAATTTTAAGTCAATTAAGTTTTAGGGTGATTTGCTACACAACACTATTGCAAATTTTACACTATCGTAGTTATTACATAACTGATATATAGGGGAAAGCCAGAAATGGGAGTGAGGCTTGGTACAGTTAAGAGTTCTTAAATAATACCAGAGTCCTCAATCCTAAAATTACTGATTTTGATTTTGAATGAGTATCTAAAGTCAGGCTCAATTCTTTGCAAAGATGTCTGAAGAGATATTCATGGCAAATCAATGGGGGTAACCACTGAAAAAGTGATTTTAGAAGATCATTATGAGAAGACCTACTAATAGCTAGTATTTTTTGGTCACTTACTCTGTATCAGCTGTTGCCCAAAGCAGTGAAGGAGGGAAAGAAACACCCTGAAATCTCCCCTTCTCCTGCTCTCCCATCTCCTGCCAACGCCTCCCACTGGTTAAATCTATATAGAAGATAGTTGAGGAGAAAGCCTGAGGAATAAGGTGAGTGGAGGTGAGCTTCTTGCAATATACAATATATTGCAGAGAAAGAGGAAGGAAATTGAGTGGATCTGTGGGAAAGTCATACTTGGGTTATGAACCCCACAACGATCTATGTTTCAAAGGTATAAATCATTTGAATGTGTTCATATTTTCTGTCAAAGTTGATATGTATCTTCTGTGGTTGGATGAATGTGCTTCATAAATATCAAGAGACAAAATCTTTTAGCAAAGGCCTTTCCAGTATCTCAGAATACACTGTGTGCATTCCAATGAATGGGACTGGTGGTCAACTCCTACACAGACTCTTGATAGCCACTCTCTACATCCCTACCATTTAAGAAGTAGAGCAAGGGGACCAGGGAATCAGCATCTTGAAATTAGGGGGGAATGCAGAATCTCAGGTCCTATGCAAGAGCCATTGAATCACTAACCTGATCTTAACAAGATCTCAAGGTGATTCCTGTTTCAGTAAGTCATCAATTAATGTTGTTGATAGATTCTTAGAAACTGTGACTTAGGCAAAATGACATATAATGAAACCAATCTTACCATAGGCTAATTGATAAACAAGAATTAAGTTCCTACTGCATAGCTGTGTTCACAAAACATGACCAAACATCTAAATAAAGACCCCAAGCACTTCTAATATTAAACTCGGAAATAAATGTGAGATATACATCCACTTTAGAAAGATTAATAAAAACCAGTAGGAAAATTATTTACCCAGTTTTTGGTGAATCAGTGAGTTACAGTGTTTGCAATGGCGGTGGTTCATTCAAGGAATAAATGTTTGCAAAGCGTAAACTGCCAGGATTGCCTTCTCTCACCACAAAGTTCAAAAACAAACAATAATCAATATGGCAGCTCACTGAGCACTTCTGTAGAGTATCAATTATTGTCATGCATCTTTATGATTATTGGATACTATATGAATTTTTATTTCACAGTAATTTATATTAATTCAGTCACTCATTTTCCAAGCCATGTATTCCAGTTCAGGGACTTGGGAGGCCAGAGCCCATCCTGGCAACTCAGAGCACCAGACAGGAGCCAACCCTCTCAGGGATGGCCATTCTATCACGGGGCACAGTCACAGACACATAAACACTCACATAGGGACAATGTAGACACACCAGTTCCCCTAACGTGCACAGTTTGGGATATGTGAGGAAACCAGAGTACTAGAAGGAAATCCACAGAGACATAAGAAAACCCCACATAGACAGTGCCACCCTAGCTGAGATACGGCTTTTTCCCTTGCCAATATTATAACACAGTGATGTTAAATGAAACGACATTATTCAAGGACCTGCTGTACATTAAAGTTTGAGAAGTTCTGCTCTACGTGATGGCACGTGGATCTTTTCCCCTTACCACTGCTATTAGAATTTTATGGTAACCTACTTTGTAATAGTAACCACAATTTAACTCCTTGTAATAAAGTATGATAGTATATCATACTTTATATGTTTTTAGTTCCTCACTAGACCCTGGGAGATGAGCAAACATGCTTCATAATGCATCACTGTTGGACAAATGAGGAGCTAGAGGCACTAAGAGATTTAAATAAGTGGCCCACAGTTATGAGTCAGTGAGTGTTGAACCTGGGTCTAGACTGAGTTCTGAAATGCAAATTTAGTGATCTTTCCAGGACTGAGATGAGGCATGGAGAATGAGAAGGTGGAACGGTGGCACTCATTACACAAACCATTAGAATATTTGAGGCTACGATGGGAATTAACCACATGTGAACTGAGAAGCTGGAAAGGAGTATCTTTAAGAAAACTCATCCTTCACCCAAAGTAGAAATGATTATTTAATCATACTACACTCTAGTTTCAGCATAAAGACTTGAACATGTTAATGTCAACATCTTTCTTTTTATTATTTTTGTTTGTTTGTTTGTTTGAGACAGAGTCTCACTCGGTTGCCCAGGCTGGAATGCAGTGGCATGATCTCCTTTCACTGCAACCTCCGCCTCCTGGGTACAAATGATTCTCCTGCCTCAGCCTCCCAAGCAGCTGTGATTAAAGGCATGTGCCACCAGGCCCAGCTAATTTTTGTATTTTTAGTAGAGACAGGGTTTGACCGTGTTGGCCACGCTGGTCTTGAACTCTGACCTCAAGTGGTCTGCCCTCCTTGGCCTCCCAAAATGCTGGGATTACAGGCGTGAGCCACCGTGCCTGGCCTCAACATCTTTCTTAATTATTTTAGTAATTAAAATAGATAGTTTTTGTCTGCTCCCAAACTATATGAAATCTTACCCAGAGAGTGTCTTTTCTATTAATTTTCCTGTTTTGTATGTTGTCCTTTATTTGTTCCCAATGAATAAGGGCCTATATAGCACCTGAATATTAATTTTTTTCTCTTCCTTAACCAGCATTTCAGTGATTCTAACATCACTGACAAAATACACATCACTGATAAAAATAAAACAATAAAGCAACCTCTAGGAGATAACTGCAATGGTCTAAAATTTGTCACAACAGTCATAGCACCAACAGAAGCAATCTTCATGATAGTCATTTACATTGCAATTGAGTTCAGAATGTTCACTCTTTTATAAAAGTTTCAATAAGTCCAAGAATTATTGTCCCATTCAAAACTGTTGATGTCACCCACATCACAGTCAGAATGTGTCACTTTCATAAAAAAATATTTTATACTGCATTTGAGGTATAAGCATCAGTCATCAGTCATAGGTGGCCTACAGAATGTAACTATCAGAACAAATAGAGTTTTCTTGAAATACCCTTTTGATGACTTTGGTTTCTGGTCCATTTTCTGGTCCATCTCTTTTCCCCCCACACTTGGCCAACCATGCTAAAGATGGACTATACTTGTCCCAGTGATAACTGAAAATGTTCACAAATTATAAGTGCAACATTCAGCTCAAATGCTTTCATTTCCACAGCAAAACGGATTGATTTTCTCTAGCAACAAACAATGAAATGCTCTCGTCAATGTCTTGTAATTAGTTTTAATATCAGCAAGCCAATTAAAAGGGAGAGAAACCAAATTTCTCCATCAGGCCCTTATCAGCCCTTTTGTTACCCATACAGTGGCCTTGTCCTGAACCGTAAGGTGGATAAATGAGGGGAATGCTGATTTCGGCATCCAGCTTACTTTCAGATAATCTAGCTCATCCTTCTCAGCTGACACGAGACAGAAATAACATCAAAGGGTGATAAACTCTTTCTTGCAAACCTGGGGTTCCATGGTTCACTGGCCCCAGGCCTAATCTATCAATCCATTTTCTACACAATAAAAGGTAAGAAACCCATTACAGATCTGTTATAAGCCTTGGCAGGTGGTCTACAGCAAAAATGGAATACATAACCAACCCAGCATTTGGTATCCCTTTTCTACGGTTTGAAGCACTAGGGGTCAGCTGACATGAATATAGTAGTCAGCATTTAGTATTAAATTTTTTAGCTACATAAATAAACTCACATCTTGATGTATGAGTATAAAGATTTGACAGAAAAGTTCATTTTTGGTATGATTCTGATCTTTAATAAAAATCGCCCTGTTATTTTACTTTTGTATTACATATTGGCTTTGCAGGTGATATAATAAATGAAACTGGGTTAGAATTTACAATATGTGCTCTTAAATATGGCCTTTAATCTTTGTTCCTTATTTAACCTTAGTTTAAGGAGCTGGCATATGAAAACTTCCATTTAATATCATTTCACGATTATTAAGTTATTAGAAAGGATGGAAACTCCCTCTAGTCTCAGGGTTGGTGCTATGCAAGTAAAGGCATTGCAGAAACAAAAGGACAGAAAAAACATTTTATATTAGCAAAATCCCCTTTTATTATGTCATTTCTTCTGCTTTCTAGAATTCATTGCTTTAGGCAAATGCCTTTCTGCTAATAAAGGAGTTACTTAAAAATGCTACACTGAAGGTGCAGAGTTATGAAAATTTTCTCCTCCTTTCTCTTTTCATCATCATTTATACTCTTCTTTATTTTCAATCCATCATGAACAGGGAGGAGAGATTGCCAAGAATAGTCGAATTTGTTTTTAGTTGAAAATGAGCTTAACTTTTAAATAAAATCTAGGGCACAGCATACTTAAGTGACACATTTACATGCTTGATATACATTGTCAGTATGTATATAGTGGCAACAATAAAGTTTCAATATGGAAATTAGTTGTTACACAAGTATCAGTGCTTCACAATTTATGCTGGATTTTTGTTATATTTTTTAAAACATTATTATATTGAAATGAACAAATTATCTTGTATTTGGTGAAGTTTCCTAATAGAAAATTATCTGGCTTCAATGTAACCTTCTACAAATGGTTTCCCATTACTTTGCCAAAATGGGGGAAAATGATGTCAAAAATAAAGATGTGGGAAGTGATGGAGAAGCAATGTGAAAGTTTAATTGCTTTCTGCTTGGATTTCTGGGTTAAAATCAGGCCAATAGATTGATAAAAATGATGTTCAGAATTAAAAGGTCCACTGAATTATGTTCGTACTTTAAAAGTATGGGCTTCTTAGGCAATGTGAGGAGAAAAATCTATCATTTTCCAACACATTTTAGCTGAAATGCTAGTTGGTCATAGAAAATGAAAATAATGATATCAGTGGAATAGGAGAGCACTGGCTGAAAACCCTCTGTGCCTTCCACGAGAGCCATTTTGTTGTCTTGCTGCCTCTAACTCTCCTCTCCTTCACCTGTTGCATTCGTAACAGTAGCACATAGTTCAGCTTTCTCCCCAAGAGCCATATTTGTAACTGTTTGATTAAGAAGGTGAGACTTTTGGAGAATTTGGAGAAGGTGAGAATCAGAGATAATTTTGTGCTTGTTCTTTGCATTCTTCTATTTTAGTGTTACTCCTACTGTTTTTAATCTACCATTTTTTGAGCAATTACAATATGCCAGATACTGTGTTACACATTTCCCATTTACCACCTCATTGAATTTTCACCACAACCTGGGGAAGTGTCTTCTATTAGTCTCTGAATTTTATGGATGTTATAACTTAGGTATGGACAGAGTGGGTATAAGATAACATAGCTGGTAGCAAGTGGAATCCATAATTCATAATCTCATCATTAATGCCTGCAGTAAATTACCTCCTCATCACTCCTGTTTACATTTTCCTTGTTTGTAAAGTGTCTGATCCATATTCTTGGCATTGTCTATATGTTATTATGGTACATACTGGTTTCTATCCAGGTTCCTGGCTCATAACACCCATAGCCCTTGTTACAGTTTTTTGTTATAATGTTGGAAGTGTTGGGTCTCAGGGGCAGGCCTCTGACCTTCTCCTGCCCTCCTTTCACTCTAATGTTCCACCACCTTTCAGATTATAGGTCTTAAGAACCTCCTATTAGAGGGTCCCACCATATACCCTTGGGGAAGGAATGCTGATGTCATGAAGCTTCCATAAAAAAGAGGACAGAGTCCAATGAGCCTCCGGGTAGCTGAACAGGTGGGGGTTCCTAGAAGGTGGTGCACTCGGGGAGGAGCTCCATGCCCCTTTCTGTCCCTCCACCCCAACCATACCTCACCCTATGCATCTCTTCATCTGTGTCCTTTGCAATATCCTTTATCATCAACAGGTGAAAGTGAGTGTTTTCCTGAGTTCTGTGAGCTGCTCCAGCAAATTAACTGAACCCAAAGAGGGGGTCATGGGAACCCCAACTCGAAGCCCATGGGTCAGAAGGTCCAGAGGCCTGGACTTGAGACTGATGTGTGTGTGTGTGTGTGTGTGTGTGTGTGTGTGTGTAATGGGGGAGTGCAGAGGAGGCAGACCTCGGGACTGAGCCCTCATTCTATGGGATCTGACACTACCTCTGGGTGGATAGTGTCAGAACTGAATTAGAGACACCCAGCCGGTGTCTGCTGTTTGGTGTATGGGGAAAAAACCCCACGAATTTGGTCATAAAAGTCTTCTTCTGTGTTGATGATTGTTATGATTTGAGAGTAGAGAAAAAATACGGTTAGAAAGAGTTTTCCATACACAGCGTAACATTTCAATAATTTAGAAAGTTAAATATCGCGTATTCTTATATACTGTTCTCATTAAAGAGTGATTAATTTGGTAATAATGGCAATCAGATTTCTTGGATAGGCCGAAATTCTCAGCTTAACTAAAGTATTAGGAAGGTAGATGATGATGACAAGGACCATGCTGCTGCTAAGAACAAAAGCAATAATGATAATAATAGTTATTGAGCACTGGACCAAGCCTAGCTCTAAAAGCCTGATGTTTGTTCTCTTAACTAGAGTGACCCTCTCTATATATTTTACCTTCTAAAGTGGACTACTTATGACAATGAAAGAGGGACCTATTAAAAATTATGATAGGATAACAGGCAAAAACCAGAACTGTCAGAGCAAATTGAGATGTACTCATGACACACAACCTAGTAATAAACCTCATGTCAGTGTGAAATTACAGGAGGCAAAGTCAAGGATGCTTACATTATAAACTTTAAATTACTACTCCCTTCCCCCAACCCTCAGCCTCAAACTGTTTAGCAACTATAAATTAGAGATATGCATATTTATAATGCCAAGCCCTATAAAATTATGCATGTCCTTTAAATAAGGGAAGGGTGGGAAGTGATTATGATATGCTTAGAACAGAATGTGGCACATAGTAGTCCTTCATTAGATAGCTGTTGAATAAATAATTTAATTACGGCTTTGCTGTAATTATTAACTACATAGAAAACATCCAAATAATGGATTTCCAGGAACTTACATAAAGAAAACATCCAAGATAAAGGGGTTTCTGGGAACTATCAGACTATATGCCCAATAAATAGGTGAACACTCTTTTTGTTTTTTTTTTGAGACGGAGTCTTGCTCTGTCGCCAGGCTGCAGTGTAGTGGCATGATCTTGGCTCACTGCAACCTCCTACTCCCTGCTTCAAGCGATTCTCCTGCCTCAGCCTCCCGAGTAGCTGGGATTAAAGACACACGCAACCATGCTCAGCTAATTTTTGTATTTTCAGTAGAGACGGGGTTTCACCATGTTGGCCAGAATGGTCTCGATCTCCTGACATTGTGATCCGCCCGCCTGGGCCGCCCAAAGTGCTGGGATTACAGGCATGAGCCACCGCGTCTGGTCCATTTTCTTATGTAATAGCGTTTTAGCACACAGATTTATAAAATTAAAAACTATGTGAACTGTGTTACAAATACACTTTAAGGGAGAAAATCACGAGCACATAAAAGCTCCAGTGGAACTATCTGGTCCCTGCTATGACTTCCAGCTAGAGAAATGATTTCCTATAATGATTATTATCCTTCCTACTATATATTTTACAGCATTTTTTTTTCAGGGTTCCATAAATACCAGTCAATACGGTAACAACGCCAGTGAAGATTCTATTCTTTGGTTGAAAAAAAAATCACATTAAGGGCAGGACTGAATGGTAACTATTAGAACAATCTATTAATCATCATCTTGTGATAGGAAATTGATTGGACAAAGTGTCCATTTTTGAGCAAGGAGTGGGAAAGCCAAGCTCTAGCTTTATTTAATTTTCTCCTTTTTGCTATTCACATTTATACTGATGACTAATAATGACTGTCATTACATAGCAAATATGTCTGGAAGAAGACTAAACATTCATTTACCTTATACAAATGAAAATAAATCTAAAATGTTTACTCCTCAAATACATATTTACAAGCAACATGATTAGAGGTTAATACAAAATGAACCAGATTTCTGGCAATTTAGATACAGCCAACTGTATACTGTGGAAGATAGTTTGTGCTAGGAGTTGCACTATATTTTTACTTTCATAATTTTTATTTTGTGATTTTTTGAAAATAATACCTGTACTATTATCAATATTACAAAAATTATTCCCATATTAAAGGTTTGTTATATATGTTATATTTGTAAACCTACCTTTTTCCTCGGTAAAGTGAATAAGATTTTTAAAGATGCACTTAACTAAAATTCACTTTTCAGCAAAATTTCTTCATTGTTTTCCAAAATGCTTTTTTCTTTATGTGCACCATTTTATACTGTCTGGGCAGTAACACATTCAAATAGTAATTTACTATTTACATAAAAACAGTATATTTGTAAATGGTATTTTATGTGTAGATAGTATATTACCGTTTACATGTAAAATACGATGAAAAATTTAAACTTATTTAACAAAATGAAAACATATTTATTAAAACTAATAGGAATGCATAACATACACCACCTGTAAAATTACTTGACATTAAAAATAGTAGAATTTTAACTAATTCTGAAACAACATAAACATGTTTGGCTATATTACACAATTGTAAATGTTCCACAGCAGAGAAGGTTCTAGAAAGTAATTTTAAAACATAGCATCTAGTTCTCAAAAAGGGCAAAAACCAAAGCAAAAACTCATATAGTTTTTTTAAAAGAAAATAAATCCCCATTTTAATATTTAAAGGAGCAATGGAATGAAATGGGAATCCATATTTTTTCTTTTTTTCTACGATATTATCCACATAAAAATCACTTGAGCTTCACCAAATGTTAAAACCCCTACTCTTTATTTTGGAATCACTTTTATATTTAAATAGAGAGCTACATGGTCTCAAATAAGTCACACAACCTTTCTAGGACTCAGTGTTCTAATCTAGAAGCTGTGAAAATGATTTAGTTTCATGAGGCTCCTTCTACCTAAATAATCCTGAGCCTGCAAAATGAATGTTCCATCTTTTCACCTTTTAAATTAAGGAAGCATACAATATGATTCAAAAATAAAGAACGATAAAGCATATTTTGGTTTTAAATAAACGGGTAGTTAAAAAAATACCCACATATAACATGTACAAAGAGCAATGAAGAATGAGGAAACGGGACACAAAGTAAAAAGATATGAAAGGAGATGAAACTGGGATTAAAGGGGTCAGGGAAGGACAGTAGAAGAGAATGTGTTACATAAACCACTGGGGCAGAAAAAGAGTGGCAAACATGCAAATAGCAAAGTAGATTCATGGCCAGGTGCGGTGGCTCACGCCTGTAATATCAGCAATTTGGGAGGCCAAGGTGGGCGGATCACCTGAGGTCGGGAGTTTAAGACCAGCCTGATCAACATGGTGAAACCCCGTCTCTACTTAAAATACAAAAATTAGCCAGGTGTGGTGGTGCATGCCTGTAATCCCAGCTCCTCGGGAGGCTGAGGCAGGAGAATCGCTTGAACCCAGGAGACAGAGGTTGCAGTGAGTCAAGATCGCGCCATTGCACTCCAGCCTGGGCGACAGAGCAAAACTCTGTCTCAAAAAAACAAGAAGAAGATTCCTAATAAATATAGTAAGGTGTCAATTCGTAGATGAAAATTAGCATAACAGTGAGCAACATAGAGGAAGAGAGTGATGATGATGGCGAGAGAGCCTCCTACACCCACATGCATGTTCAGAGAAAATACAAAGAAATATGAAGAGGGATAAATATTCAAAACACCTGAGTCAGAAGTGTGGGTGAAGATCATAGAATGAGATGATCAGACAGAGGAACACAGAGGCTAGCTTTAATAACATCCCCACTTTGTGGCTCTTATGGGTCTTATTGTTAAAGACTGTAAAAGGTCAAGTTATGTATTAGACAAAAATGAGGATATCATTTCATGAGCCTTCATTGTATGAAGGTACCCATAAATTTACACTAATGGCTATATTCAGTTTAAAGCAACCCTTTCCATTTCGGCTTAAAGAGAAGCTACCCAGGCCAAGGCAAGGTAACACGCTTTTGCAATGAACTCATTATACGGTCCACCGCTCCTTTAAAGAAATAGCTATATTATCTTCACCTGCTGTTTTCTCGCTTCAGTAATTAAACATAAATGTACAGGCTGGGCGCGGTGGCTCAGCCTGTAATCCCAGCACTTTGGGAGGCTGAGGTGAGCAGATCATGAGGTCAGGAGTTCAAGACCAGCCTGGCCAACATGGTGAAAACGCCCCCCCCCCCCCCCATCTCTACTAAAAATACAAAAATTAGTCGCTTTTGCAATGAACTCATTATACGATCCATCACTCCTTTAAAGAAATAGCTATATTATCTTCACCTGCTGTTTTCTCTCTTCAGTAATTAAACATAAAGGTACAGGCCGGGCATGGTGGCTCATGCCAGTAATCCCAGCACTTTGGGAGGCTGAAGTGAGCAGATCATGAGGTCAGGAGTTCAAGACCAGCCTGGCCAACATGGTGAAACCCCCATCTTTACTAAAAATACAAAAATTAGTTGGGTGTGGTGGTGCGCACCTGTGGTCCCAGCTACTCGAGAGGCTGAGGCAGAAGAATCGGCTTGAACCCGGGAGGTGGGGGTTGCAATGAGCCAAGATCGTGCCACTGCACTGCAGCCTGGGTGACAAAGTGAGACTCTGTCTCAAAAAATAAATAAAAAAATAAAATAAAGGTACAAAAGTAAGTGGTCAGTTGGCTCAATACGCAGAATGCAGCATATTAGAGTTAGCTGTGGAGAAAGTCACCTGCCAACTGATTATGATATTAGGATATATTTGGAGATACTATGTACTAAGGAATTGACATATTCATGTTGCAGTAACTACGACCCACTAGTTCCAATTCTATCACCCACTCTAAACTTTGGATGAAGGGTAGGGCTGGAGAACACAGGGAGGGGGTCCACTTTATTTCTACCCTCCTGTAATAAGTAAGAGCTTGAGATTTAATGAAGATCAAGACTGTCTGTCAGTGTTATAAGCCATTTTCTTTTACTTTTAAAAAAACTTGCGTTATTTACCTAAATCTGGTACTGATCATTTGCTTTCTATCCCTAAATCTAAACTAACAGGGAAACAGAGGCATATGGATGGAGAAAAGATGATTAAATAATTTTAATATGACTAATGAATAAAATTCCAAATCCTGTGGCATTTAATGGCAAAGACATTGCATTAAAATTATAATTTTGGCATAGGAAACAGCTATTATGGATGTTGTAGTAATATAAGTCTATACATGATGGTGTTTGTAACCTCAGTTTTAATCGTCTATCATAAAAATTTGATTTTTTATTCTGTTGCAGAACACATAAAACCTTGACTCTTTCACAATCTGCAAAGCTGCTATTGTATATTTTAGATAGTTCTCTCATATTTCCTACAGTTATAATTTTTGTTTTTCTTTTTGTCATAAGATGTACTGAGATATTGTAGAACATTTTGGGTATCCTTCCCCCTTGTTCTCTTTTTATGAGGGATGATTTCATTTGTATTGTTATGTAGCTATAAACTTGAATTGCTGGGACACCACCTTCCCTACGTACATAAAAGTTTGTATCTTTACACAGATGTTTTACAATCATTAAAGGTAGAAACCAAGAAGGGATTTTTTTTTCAAATAACTACTTGCTTGAATTACAGAGACTTAAGCGCACATTATGGTATTAATGTCATAAAATTGGTACTTATTTTAGTTCCTAACTATTTTATCAGTCGTGTAAATGATCTGTTATTAGAATGTCAGCATCATCAATTTAAAAAATATAATAAATAACCTGACACAATTCAAAATGTTCACAAATTAGATGACTCAGTATTGTAGAGATGTTCATTGAGCTCCAGATTCACAAAACTTCAATCAATATCCTGGAAGGCTTTATGTAAAAATACACAATATAGTTCTAAAATTTACTCAAAGAACCAAAAGTAGCCAAGGCAATCTTGAATAGGAAGAAGAAAGTGGAAGGTTTACACGACCAGATCCAAAATGTTTAAATAAAATGATTGCATATATACATACGACGGGATATTATTCAGTCACAAAAAGGAATGAAGTTCTGACACATGCTACAACATAGATGAACCTTGAAAACATTATGCTGAGGGAAGTAAGGCAGACACAAAGTGGCAAATATATAATTCCAATTACATAAAAGATCTAGAATAGCCAAATTCATAGAAACAGAAAGTAGTCCAGAGGCTACTAGCAGATGGGAAGACAGAGAAAGGGGAACTATTGCTTAATGGTTACAGACTGTCTGGTTGGAGCAATAAAAAATTTTGGAGGCTGGGCGTGGTGGCTCACGCTGTAATCCCAAGACTTTGGGAGTCCAAGGTGGGTGGATCACCTGAGGTCAGGAGTTTGAGACCAGCCTGGCCAACATGGCAAAACCCCATCTCTACTAAAAATACAAAAAATTAGCTGGGCATGGTGGCAGGTGCCTGTAATCCCAGCTACTAGGGAGGCTGAGGCAGGAGAATCACTTGAACCTGGGAGGCGGAAGTTGCAGTGAGCCAAGATCGCGCCACTGCCCTCCAGCCTGAGTGACACAGCGAGACTCTGTCTCCAAAAAAGTAAAAAAAAATTGGGGGTGGGGGATAAATTGTGGTGATGGTTGTAATAAATGCCACTGAACTAGACACACAAAATGACTAAAATGACAATTTTTTATTTTATATATTTTATCACACCTTAAAAAAAGTAATACAGAAATACGATTGAATTGTTCACCTTAAATGAGTTTAATGGTATGTGAATTATAGCTCGGTAGAATTGTTTTAAAAGAAAGATTGTAATTAAGCCAGTGAAGTACGGTTAAAGTACAGATTCAATCAAATGAAAGAGGATACAGAATCCAGAAGCAGATTCATACATACAAGTTATCTTGATTTATGACAAAGATGCCATGACAATACAGTGGGGAAACGATTATCTTTGAATAAATAGTGCCGGATCAATTGATGTTGCTTTTTACTATAAATTCATATGTACCGCTTGCTTTATATAAAATATGCATTAATTTAATAAATACTATTAATATTAGATTTATATAGTATTCAAGGTGGAAAGATGAAAACTCACAAGTTAATAAATAAGTAGATAAGTAAATAAACTTGTGGAGAACGTTAGTGTACATTAATTATTAAGTCTATACTACAGGTGTGAATAATTAATTTTGATTTATGACACTTGTTTAACTAGAACCAGACCATGTCCTTTCAGCTTAAATACTGTCAGTACATGCCTGGCCACTGAATTAAATACTTCGTCATTTCTTCAGTCTGATTCTTCAGAATAATTTATGCAAAAAATTATGGTATAAATTTTGGCATTTAGTCATTAATGTAAAGCCATTCACCATCATCATTTTTGCTAGCCACAACAAAACATATAGCCAAGGCAAACGGTCAGGTTAAAAGACAAAACAAAACAACAATCCACATACCAGCCTCCTCCCCGACCAATGAAGCACCCAGGAAACAAAATACATACAAATACTTGCAACATTTAACACATGTGACAGAAGAGATGGTTAATGTCTAACCTTTATCCACTGGAGATTTGTCTGCTTGAGCTTATTTTCCAGTTTATCTTGCTCTTCTGGGCTTATGGGAGCACTTACAAGCACGGGTCCTCCAGTTTCATTTAATTGTTTTAGAATTCCCTGGCGCAGGGGCAACTCTTCCACCAGTAACTGAAACAGACAAATGCAACAACGTTTAAAATGAATTACAGCACAATTCCAACTACCTTGTCTTCGCTTCTATTGATTAGTCTATCAAAATGAAGCGACTTGACCGGGGGCCCAGTGGTACCTCAAATACCAACAGTTTTCTATCTGAGCACAGAGCTGATTGACTGAAACACTCACTCCCCAGTAGATAAATCTTTGTAGAAGATAAATGATTATATTATCCCTCATAAATTTTTTAAGAGAAAAATGTGAGATGGTAAAGCAACACTCCAAATAAAGTTAGTGTCTGAAAACCTATCTCTATCAGAAATAGAACAATGGGAATAAATTCATCAGCCTCTTGGGTATCATAGCATGCCATAGCATACCGTAGCTTGCCGCTGAGAAATTGCATTATCATCTTTAGAGGTAACTGACATTGAGAGTATTTACTCTCAATATACACAGTGCCAGCCACTGCGCTAACCTTTTCACATTTATTATCTTAGTTTAGCTTCATATTATAATAATTATATCAGGTAGATCCTACTATCTTCATTTTATATGGAAGGAAACTGAGACACAGAGGTTAAATATCAGCTCCCAGGACACAAATCTAGCAAGCAACAAAGGCGTGGTTCAAATTTGGGTAGTTTCATTCTGGAGTCCTCGTTTTTTACTCCATATCCCTAAATTTCTCTAACTAATTCTCCATCACATAGTGTACGCCCTTTCCCAAGACCTCCAAAACCACCATGATGTTAACCCTTCGTTTTTGTCATCTAAAGTTCCCGTGTCTGCTACAGTACCCATTAGCCATACAACACTATTAACATTTAAGTTAATCAAAATTCACTAAAATAAAATCTCAAGTTCCTCAGTCACACTACCAACTCTCCAGGCATTCAAAAGGCACAAATAGCTAGTTGTTACAAAAATGGATGATGCAGAATATTTTCATCATCACAGAAGTTCTATTTGAAAGCACTGATCTAGATTCTTTCAGGAGAAAATAGAATCATGCATATTAATTAATAAGAAAATGCCACTAAAGATGTATCAAATGAATTATCAATTATATTACTATATATGACACTCAATACATTTAGGAAAGATAAATTTCCAAGGAAAGTCTGAGTTCATTATTCTAGGGTATAACCATCTTCAAATGATTCCCACTCTTTTCTGTTTCTGAATCTCAAGTACCTAGTAAAACATCTGATATATAGTCAGTGCTCCATATTTGTTTATAGAATTACGCCATTTATTTTATACTTTATTTCTTGCTCAGGTGTAAATCTCTTGTTTCACAGAAATAAACGTTTGACATTAGACTCTAATTTACATGTGTAAACCAACTGAATCATTGATAAAGGACCAATTTCATTTCCCTTTGATTATGTGACCTTGTAAAATGAGGATAAGAGCAACCATTGTCAAAATTTGATATGAAGATTGAATAAAATAGTGGCTGTAAATGTATCTAATACTTGGCACATAACAGGGAATGATTAAATATTAATTTCTCTTCCCCTTTAACCTTCTGTTCGACAATTAAAATGAAATAGATTCAAAAGAGTTGCTTTCCTAAAACTAAAACCATGCAAGTTAATCCAATTGCACAATCACAGCATGTCAGTCAGCCAAGGGAAGTAATCAGTAATAAGCAGACATCACAGTAGGAAGACATGAAAAGCCACTGGAATAAGCTGGATGTCTGTTCAACCAAACGGAATGTGAACCAACACCACGTCCCACACCCCCAGACAAATAAGCTAAAACAAAACATTGCTTCTGGGGAATATAATGCCTTTAATTAGAGGCTGAAGTAGTGAGACTGATTTGGCAATCCAGATCTTCCCTAAGAAAATGCATTCTTCTTTATAAAGACTCTTCTCAAATCTCCAGGTAGGTAACCAGGACAGATTAAAAAAGTGATTCCCATTCAGATTTAGATTTTATGATTCCACAATCTGGTCTTCAGTTTTTAAAATTATTTGAAGTTGTGAAGTTCTCAAGTAAATCTAAAATTAATTTCGAATTAAAGATAAAAACTGTGAATTATATACATTTAGATGTATTGAATCTATACATCTGTATGTGTAGATGTATAGATGCAATATGTGTGTGTATTTATATATATTTGTATTTATATATAAATACACACACACACATATATATATACATACATTCTTATGTGCACTGGTTGAGAACTGCAGGGTTAAGAAAAAATAAAGTTGTGAGAAAAACATTTTAGCGAGGAACTATAAATAACCTAATGGGCAGAAAACCAGTGATTAAATTAAAAATAGATTCATATACTTCTTTATACAAGCAGGCCCTGGGGGATTTGAGAAAATAAAATTACCTTGACTTGCTCAAGCTTTTCTTTTAGTTGCTGCTCATTTCCAGGTTCAAGTGGGATACTAGCAATGTTATCTGCTTCCTCCAACCACAAAACAAATTCATTTAAATCTCTTTGAAATTCTGACAAGATATTCTTTTGTTCTTCTAGCCTGGAGAAAGAAGAATAAAATTGTTATTTTTTTCAAACATATTTCTCAAACTATTTTTTAATGCCAACTGGGAAACAAACATGGCAAGCAATTTAAAAATAAGCAATTTAAAAGATGTTAACAATACATAATTTAAGAAAACTCATTCACTTTGAACAAAGTAATTTCAATATTTCAAGAATCTCTAAATGATAAGAGATTAAAATTGATCAAGAAAAATTCTGATTCAAAAATTCCTGGCCAGGCACAGTGTCTCATGCCTGTAATCCTAGCACTTAGGGAGGCTGATGTGGGCGGATCACTTGAAGTCATGAGTTTGCGACCAGTCTGGCAAATATGGCGAAACCCCGTCTCTACTAAAAATACAAAAATGTGCCAGGCTTGGTGGCAGGTGCCTGTAATCCCAGCTACTAGGGAGGCTGAGGCAGGAGAATCACTGGAACGTGGAAGGCAGAGGCTGCAGTAAGCCGAGATCGCGCCACTGCACTCCACCCTGGGCAACAGAGAAAGACTCCATCTCAAATACATACATACATACATACATACATACATACATACATACATACATACATAAAATGAATAAAATAAAAACTCTAACAACATTATGTCATTATATCTGAGCAAGGTTTCTCAACTTTAGCATTACTAACATTTAAGTTTGGAAAATTATTTGCTGTGAGCGGCTATCCTCTGCATTGTAGGGTATTTAGCAGTATCCCTGGCCTGTTGTACACACTGGATACCAGTAGTAACACCTCGCCCCTGAGCCGTGACTACCAAATATGTTTCAAGGCATTGCCAAATATGCTGGGGGGTTGGGGGTGGGGACAAAATTGTCCCTGGTTGAGAACCAACTAAAGTAAGTATATAACCTAAAGTTACAAGTTTTAAAATATTTAATTAAAGTATACTTATGGAAAATTATAGGACAAAAATATAAACAAGGTTTCTGTTTTGTTTAAGCAGCAGCCATTTTATCTGCTCCTTATTCTGTGGGTCAAGGATTTGGATAGGGGGCTCAGTTGGGCAGCTCTGCTCTATGTGGCTTCAGCTTGGTTTAAAATAAAACGCTAAATTATTACATGCTAAACTGTTTTCCAAATTATGACTCACAACCTTATTTGAGGAAAGAGAAAAACTGATTTAAAATACTTAACATATGTTGTACTCGTGGAAGTTTTAATTATGAAAATGCATATACTCTATGCTAATTAGCCATAAATTTATTCTTACATATTCGATTGTAAGACAGCTGAACAAAATTGTTTGTGCTTAAAATGATTGAAAATTTTTTGTTTTGCTGTCTTTTGGGAACTATGTAGAGCTTCCATGGAAGCTTTTAATTGAAGTATAATATACGTACAGGACACTGCACAATTTAACTGTATAGCTCAATATTGTTTTAAAAATTGAACACACTGTACAACCAGAGAAGGAAATAGGATATTATCAGAATCTCAGAGATCTCCTCTTACCCCTTTGCAGTCACCACCTCCAAGTATAACCAGTACCCTGTCAACTTTGATTATTTTGCCGGTACTGAATATTATGAAAATGGAATTATATGGCTTTATACTCCTTTGTGTCTTGCCTTTTTCATTCAAAATTATGTTTACGATAATCCATGTTGCATATAATTTTAGTCTGTTCATTAACCTGGCTGTATAGCATTTAATTGTGTAAATATAGTACTTTAGATGGACATTTGTGATAATTCAGTTTTTTGAATGATTAGCTATTTTTTTTGTTTGCTTCAAATTAACAAATGTGCATTGGGAGCTTACTACCTTCTAAGAACTCGACTGGGCATTAGGATTAAAGATGATATATATGTTCTATACCTTGTCTTGAGGATTTCATAGTCAATGAGAAGAAACAAGCGTGTAAGCCAAGGATTATGATTAAGTATTATAGGAGGAGAAGTTATTTCTGGGGCAGTGCTTGGGAGACGTCCCAGAGAAGATAATGATCTGAGTCTTGAAGCATGAAGATAGATCAGCATGTTGCAGGAATAAGACACAGCCTGTTCAAAGACAGGGTCTTGAGAGAACGGCAGTTACAATCATTCTGTAAATCAGAATCTGGTTATTGGAGTTATGCTTGCATATATTCAGTTTTCCTATATGATAAGAGCCTGTTCAAAGTCTGTTCTGGGACATGTAAAGTTACATTCTCCCCTCTGTCTATTCTCTTTTAAATGCATTTATACATTTATTCACTTATTTTACAAATATTTATGATTTATTGTTTTTAATTTTTGTAGGGACATAGTAAGTGTATGTATTTGTAGGGTACATGAGATATTTTGTTACAGGCATGCAATGTGAAATAAGCACATCCACTGTTCATTCCTGGGACACTGGGACCAGGGTCTCTTTTTAACCTATCCCAAATATAACATCTGATCTAGAAGTACTTCTACCTTATCTGACTGGGAAGATGAATGCTATTTACTTCAGCTGAGAGTATATTTTGTTGTCTCATATATTTTGGGGAAACTACTAGTTTAAAAAATCAAGAGATCTGGAGCTCAGGGGAGAGAGGAAAGCTGGAAATAAGGACGTTAGTCATTAGCAATCAGTTGGCGGAGAAAACACGGTAAACTAACTTTTGAACTAATAATTAACATTTCATGTTTGTTATTTCCTGAGTCCATTCTTTCTTCATTTTGTGAATTTTAGTCATTGACGATTCTCTCTTATTTAAACTGAAAAATAGGAAAACTCAATTTCACAGCCTTTTGTTGATTTCTTATGTATGGTTAACCTTACGGTTCCTCCTCCACTTCTACTCTATGTGCTCAGGAATGGAAAGCCAAAGGAATGCCTACGGTGCTCTTCTGGCCTCTCCAAAAGCTACACAGGCCTGTGTAGGAGGTCTGCAGATGCCAAACATTCAGTGAAGTGACAGGATGCTTTTTCCTTCTTGGAGTCTACATACTTACTCTCAGTGATTCCCTCGAAGTCTCTATTTCTGACTCAGAGACATGAAAGAGAAGGAATTGTCCCTTACTACAAACTGCACTCCTCGCAAAGCTTACTACCCCTTCCTATCTGAGTCTTTTTAATCTTGCCTGGGACATGGAGCACAGAGGAGATTGGAAATTGCTTGGAATAGAGATAATATCCCTGTTGCTTTAGCGTAAACCCTATGGGGAAGTGGCTGGTCTCGATTGCTGGCAGTTTGCTTTAGAATGTGGAATAGCACCATTTCCCCTCAGATTCTGACCTTAGAATCAATTGTGGAAGAAGAAAACGTCTAGTATAGTATAGGCATCCTTTATTTGTTTAAATGTTCCAAGCTGATTTAATTCTTTGGGTCTAGATTTTGAGGGTCTATCTCATCTTTTTCTCTCTCTCTTTCTACTCTGCGAATCATTGCCTCCATTACTATTTGACTCCAGACGATTTTGCATAGTGTTCTGAATACTTTTAGTTAAGTAAAATCTTGCTAAAATCTGATTACATTTGAAAAACCTAGACACATTGGCAAGGCTTTTAAACATTTTCAACTTTCATCTAGAAACAGACACGTTTAAGGAAAAGAAAACCTCAAACCCCCAAAACAAACAAAAATTTAAGGAGCAGGAAAAAGTAATATCAAACCAAAAAAATAATAATAACCCTCAAGTTTAGAAAATTCTAAATCAAACACTCCCCTCTTTTCAAATATGGCTCAAATTATTTACTTGCATACTTTTTCTATCAAGAATATCCTGCAAAGAGGAGAGATGTTGTGCTTATTCATTATAGTTGAGATTTATATGTATTACTGGGTTCAAACTCTATATTGTATGCTTATTTTCTTCATTTATTATTCTACTATATGTCTCTGCAGGTCACTAGTTATGCTTTAAAAACTTGATTTTTTAAGATCCTAGTAATAAGATATATAGAAGTACCCTGTATTTCACCATTATTGTGTTATTAGGAATTTTGTTTGCTTTCATTTTTTATTATAATGAATAACCCTACAATAAACACATTTGTTTATACATTTTGAATCATATAGCTGCTGGAATAAGAATGAAAAGTTAACAATGGGAATCCTAAGGATTTAGATACACATTGTTGAATTTCTGTCAAGGTTGGTACTCAGAACACTCATAAACTCCCACCAACAGTTAGAAAATACTTGTCTCACTACACTTTTACCACTATTGAGCATTATAATCTATATACCGATAAAACAAATAAAAAGCTTGCCATAGATATTTTAAGTATTCTATTAATAGGAAAGTTGAAAATGTCGTATGGGTGTACATGTTTGTCATTTATTTACTTTCTACTGTCAATTATCTGCAATGTCTGTTGTCCATTTTTCCTGTGTTTTCCTATTTTTAAGAGCTCTTTTAACATTATCTGAAACATAGATTGAGACTATGTTTCCAGCTTCCTTTTTGCCTTTTAGTAGTTTTTTCTAAATAAAATTTAACAGTTTATTTCTTTGATATTATGTTCATTGATAGTATCCTTAAAATTGTGGCCATTTTACCATTGTTCAGATATTCTCATTTATTCTTGATCCTTACTCTTTCATTTGTTAAAAAAGAACAACCAAATATTTAATCCATCTTAAATTTATATAGTGTTGTTTCTAACCTTGAAGAGTTTTTCAGAAATTGATATTTTCCCCCCAGCACCATCTCTTCTGAATTGATTTATGGTGCTTTCTTCATGATATTTTAAGTTTCTGCTTGTTGATCTACTGTAGATTTTTGTGACAGTAATGCACTATGTCAATTATTGCAGCTTTAAAATATATTTAATTTCTGGTAGGTTAACCCACTCTCCCACTTTAGTTATTCTAACTTATGTAATGTATCATTCAGTCAAATTATAAAACAATTCTCACTGAAAATTTTTAAATGGGATTGCATTATATCAATAAGTTAATTTGTGAAGAATTACTGCCTTTCCAATATAATTCTGCGAAATTTTCTGTATTTACAGTGTTTTTGGACACAGAGTATCTGGGACTCAACGGTGCACTATAAATAATTAAGTACATTTTATAATTAACTTTCAGCATCAATTTGAAAGACAGCATCTTGCATATGATTTTATGGATATTAACCATATACTAATTTAGAAAACTCTTAAGGACTCTCAGAATAAATCATCACTTAAACAGTAAAAGCTTTGGCTAAGCTTTTTGCTATCTTTCTTTTTACACAGTATTTGTGGAAAACTTTTTTTCCAGTGATTTAATTTTTAAAAAAATACAGCATCTTTTAAATATGAAAACATTCGGTAGTCATTTCTTATCTAGATTTTTTTATACTTTGAAATATAAAAAAGATGGTGACAAAATCCCACAGGGACCTTGTTATAATCTGCTTTTCCAAGCGCATGTGTTTTCTGAAATTTCAAAAGCCTCGATTTGAAGTTTTAAAAGCTGCAATTTGAATTTATGTATTCAGATGATTGCAGAAAAGCAAAGAAACACAGTTAGCATTTCCAGGCTTGTCTCTTGACAGAACAGTTTAAACGTGCTTTATATTGGCATTCATCACATGAAGTGTTATTTCTTTGTTTACCTACTTGCTTAATGCTTATGGTAGGATTTATTCAGACACGTGGTAGTAATAATAATGAATATTTAACATTACCCATCTGCAAATAAGTGCTAAATATTTTACTTTTAGAAGCATTTCAATACATTTAGACATTTAGCTTTTTTTTTTTTTTAAAAAAAAAGAATGGCTTCTGTTTGAATTATTGGCTCTGTTACCATTTACATTACAAATGTTCCTAATGAAATTAAAGGAAGCACGTATTACGATGGTGAGAGATTTGCATAATCAGAAAGGAAGCGCTACTCATGTGTTGCTAAATTCAATGAATTTAACATTAACTCTTAACGAACATTTTCTGTAGGGCTACTCGTACGGTAAGAGGAATAGACTGCCAAATCACATGGCATGATTTTGGTGAGGGGATCTAACAAGTGTTTCAGGAAAAGTGCTAGATAGTTTCACAGTTGTATCCCTTTTAATATTCCATACATCCTTTGGATTGCCTTTTATATGCTTTCAATGAAGAAATTGAAGTTCTAGAGATTGACACATCATATATCCAAAGGTGACTATCCCATTTTCCAAATAAGAAGTCCCTTTCGCCAAGTTTTTGGATCACCTTTAACATAGAAACTTTAGAAAATGGAGCTATAATTATCACCTGTTTACATATAATGTTTAATTCATTAATTTGATTGTGTGTACTACTTTAAAATTATATAGTACAAAATATTATATCATTAGATCACACTTCTTCATTCATATTTCATGCAATAATTTTGTTCTAATTCTTCACAGGCACCTTCAACATTGAAATTTGCATCCTCACGGATGCACTTGTTGCCTAACTCAGTTTTCCAGAGGGCATCATTTTTACTTACATCCATGTGGCCTGAGGTATAGTACTGCTGAATCTAGAAGTAATGTTTCACTAGGAATTTTATTCCAAGCCACAAGCACACATTTATATAACAGAATACAGTTTTATGTTATGTAAAGACAGCTTTATCTTTTTTCTGTGCCATATGTCCATGAGCTACACCATGTAACCACTTAATGAGTTACTTTTAACAGTATTCTTTCCATAGGTTGTTTACAATCGCATCCAACTCTTGCAATTGTGATGTCATACAACCAAAGTCAATCCCTAAAATGTGTTAAATTTATTTTCTCCCAGTGTGTGTGTGTCTGTGTGTGTGTGTGTTTGCCCTCCTCTATCAGGTTACTTCTACAAGCCTCCAAAATAAGCATAAATTGAGAATAAGTCAAGGCAATACATCTTTCCCAGACAGTACTTTGTTGTTTTGATTGAAGTAAAATAAATGACCATCTTGTAATTTGAGAAACTTCAGAAGGATTCAAGTATAAGTTGACCCTTCCCGAGGGAAAACCAAAACAAAACATTGATTTCTAGGCACACCTAGTAACTTCTTCAGGCCATACCCTCTGTAGGTCATTATCAGAATCAGAACCCAAGCATCAACTTTATTTTTAAGCCAACATGTCTACCATACCTGGTTGGTGCTTGAGTTGTACGATTAGACATTTGTTCATTTTCCCTAAAGTGTGTGTCTTGTCGGAATGAAGTGCTCCTGAGGGGGATAATATATCAAGATTTCTCAGTCATTTATGCCTCACTATTAAGGAAATGATTAGCAACTTTTGAGTAGATGTGGAAAATGATGAGGGAAAACCTGAAGCTTAGCAATGCGAATATCTGTATGGAAAGTAAGTCCAAATGTAAATGCTGCCAGTTATCAGCTGAGTACGTGAACATGGGCGAGTTACTTAATCTCTTTAGCCCTCAGTTTCCTCGTCTTAAAATTAGAACAATAAACACTTTACAGTGTGGTTGTGAGGACTAAATTTTTTTTAGCAGAAACCCAAGATTTAGCCTAGTGCTTCACTAACAGCACTCAAAAAAATGGTAGAGAACATAAAAGGAGGTACAAGAAAGAGAAAATATGGACACAGAGCTTTCTATTTTAATCCTAGAATTGTGTCTAAGCCCATGTGCTTACATAGATAAAAGTATTTATAAAACATTATGAGTACACAGGGGGACTACTCAAAATTGAACTTTTGATGAGCCACCTGACAACTTTATTTCTCCCTACTGACAAACTACCTTGACAAATTTTGCTGGGGAAAAAAACAATAGAGAATTAATGTCAATCTATGAATAAATGTGCCACCAGATGAGACTACTTCTAGGTGAAGCATATATGTAATCACAATGCAACAGCCATTTATGGAGGGTCTACTAGTGTCCAATGATATGGCCGTGAATATCGGCAGCAATCCCTGCCTCATGGACCTTACATCCCATTGGGAGGAAGGGGAGGCAGACAATAAACAAGATAAAGAAATAAAATCTATAGATTGTGATATAGTACGTGCTACAGAGGAAAAAAATGAAGCATGAAAAAGGGAAGGAAATATTGAGGGGAAGATGGGGAGCAGTTGTGATTTTATAAAGGGTGATCATAGAAGGCTCCATGGAGAAGGAGACATTCGAGCAAAGTCCTCATGGTAGGGACTGGCTAGCTGCTCATTAGACAAGTTTACTCATTTCTCTTAATTGTGCAGCTAGCTGTCATTTCCCAGTCTCCCTTGCCATTAGTTTGGCTACATGACTGAGTTCGAGCCAGTGGAGTGTGAGCAAAAGTGATGCTCATGAATATGAAGCCTGGCTCATGACCCCACCTCCACTAACCACCGCCACATATGTAATATTTCTTATTCTTTTTCATTCTAATGTACAAGAGCACAGTGATTTTGAAATCCATATGTTAAAGACATCAGAGCCACAAAAGCGAAGTACCCTGGGTCCCCCTGATTCACCATTTGGAGGAAAGCTACTTGTTGACCAGAAAACTTTTGTAAGGTGTGCATGAACGCAAAGTTCCTATTATGTTAAGCCACTGAGGTGTGGGGATTTTTTATAGCAGCTTTAATAAAGATAGGTGATATAGAAATAAAGAAGTGAAGGAGGAAGCCATGCAAATATTGTGGGAAAGAACGCCCTATGCAGAGAAAACAAGTACAAAGGCCTTGAGGCAGGTGTGTAGTAAGAACGTCCTAAAAACAACGAAGAAGTGAACAAGAAGTTCTGAAATGGAGAGAGGAAAGGAGAGTACTAGATGTGGCCCAAAAGCCTTCTATTCAGAGATTCTATCTAGAATCTCAAGGCTTTTATAATCCCTATCCCACATCGAATTCAGTTTTTGGATAAAAATAAATTATAGAGTAATATGTTTGGGAAATCTCAGATTGAACTGTGTTCTCCAATGCTACTTTAATGGATCAAATCAACTAACTGAGCCCTAGGACTTCCCCCCGGATTTTTGTGTGTGCTGTCTACACAGTTGCTGAAACAGGCTTCGGGAAAATCTGAGGATGCTTTGGATCTTCATCTGTCAGAGGCAGAGTTACATCACCTACCAGTAAGGCCTGTCACAAAGCCATTACCATCTGATACAAAATGCAGTTAAGAGGGTGTGACTTCAAACCGTTTTTTCTGATTTCAATCCCAGTTCAGTTTTTCCCTTCGCAGACATTCAAACACCATCATCTTCCTGCCTAAACGTGCTCCTCTGTCAAGTTCAATGGATGACTCCACCAGCTCCCAGTTTTTTAAGCTGAAAATCTGGAAGTCATCCTTGATTCTTCTCTCTCCCTCACTCCCAGAGTGTGTATCAATAAGCATGTACTCATAAGTCCACTTGAGAAATCTCTCTTGAACCTGCCCACTTCTCTCCATCCTCCTGTCACTGTCTCCTTCTCTCCTTCTCATTCTGATTTCAACTTTTATTTTTGATCCAGGTGGTATACGTACAGGTTTGTTACCTGAGAATGTTGTGTGATGCCAAGGTTTAGGGTAAAAATGATCCCACCACACAGGTAGTGAACATAGTACCCAATAGGTAGTTTTTCAACCCTTGCTCCTCTCCTTCCTCCCCCTTCTAGTAGCCCCCAGTGTCTATTGTTTTCATCTTTATAATGAGTACCCAATGTTTAGCTTCTAACTATCTTCGATTTTCTGTTCCTGTATTAATTCACTTAGGATAATGACCTCCAGCTGCATCCATGTTCCTACAAAGGACGTGATTTTATTCTTTTTATGACTGTGTAGTATTCCATGGTGTACGTATACCACATTTATTTTATTCAATCCACCACTGCTGGGCACCTAGGTTGATTCCATGTCTTTGTTACTGTATAGTGCTGCAATGAACATGTGAGCACATGTGTCTTTTTGGTAGAAAGATTCGTGTTCTTTTAAATATACACCAAGTAATGAGATTGCTGGGTTGAATGGCAGCTCTCTCTTAAGTTCTTTGAGAAATTTTCGAACTGCTCTCCACAGTGCCTAAACTCATTTACATTCCCATTAACAGTGTATAAGCATTCCCTTTTCTCTGAAGCCTCACCAGCATGTGTTGTTTTTTGACTTTTTAATAATAGCCATTCTGTTCTGATTTCTAACAGCCTCTCTGAGACCGCTTTCTAATTAGCTTGTGCCTCCTACCTTGTCTCCTTCTTATCTATTCTTTACATTTCAGAATAAGACATCTTTCTAAAATATGTTGCTGATCGTGTCCTCATATACTCAACAACTTCCTAGTGCCAATGGGATAAAATATAACTTCTCTTACGTGGGTCAAAAAGCCCTTTGTCATCTGGTCTCTACTTCTATTTGTTCATCTTTCTTTGCAATGTACAGTTCATGGAACAACTTACTCTTCCTTAAAATCCAGCACTATATCCATATCAGGATTTATCACACAACGTTCCCTCTGCCTGGGACGTCCTTCCAGACATCTTCATCTAGGTAGCTCCAGGTTGACCTTTCCAATCTCAGGTTAGACATCACTTCCTCTACAAAGCTTTCCTTGATTAATTAGACATCCCTAACCCAGGTATAGGTCATAGGTCCTGTTATGTAGTCCCATAGCCCCTCATAATGTTTCCATCACAGGAAATACTGCGATTTCCCATGTTCATCAAACTATTGCAGATTTTCTATCTATTGTGATCACACCCTATCCTCAGTACTTAGCATATAGTATTTGCTTAGTTCCTATATTAATAATCTCCTAATGACATCATCTTAATTGTACATCTCCAAGTAATAACATTATTCATAGTAGTCTGGGGAGACTTTCCATGAAGAACAAAGTGTGTGTGTATGGGAGGCAGGTTCTGTATAAAATTAACGAAATTCAACCAGGGAAAGCTATATAGCAAGTGTTTGTAAACTATGGCTCATGAACCAAATTGTGCTCACCATCTGTTTTTGTAAATAAAGTTTTACTGGAACAGAGCTACACTCATTCATTTACATATTGTCTATGATTACTTTCATGCTACAATAGCAAAGTTGAGTAGTTGCAGCAAAGATTGAATGGCCCACAAAGCCAAAAACATTTATTATCTGGCACTTTACTCAAGTTTACCACCATCTGCTATGTGATAAATCTATTTCTTAGACATCTACTAGGGAATTAAAGATATGAGAATTCTGATATAAGAAAATTGGTATAATCTTTATAAACCAGTGGTACGTGAAGTCATGAAAATGTCTATGATAATTAGAACTACTCCTCACCCCTTGAAACGATCATGAGCACCTTACACAATTATTATTTCACAGGACAAGGAGAAAAACTAGACATTGCATCTGATTATAAACATTAATTCTGTTTAAATTTACGAACATTTCCAACTATGAGAAACTATATCTACTTACCTTAGAAGCAAACGTGGAAAACAGTCAAAAGACCTATGCCTCTGGCTCACTTTTCTTGTCTTGGCTTTTACATTATGACAGTTTCTTTCTTTATTTTTCTCTTTCTTCCTAACCCACAACCAACTTTATCATTTATTTTATAATTTCACCTCCTCTTTTGTTACTCAGTTTTATAATTTCACCTCCTTTTTTGTTACTCAGTTTTATAATTTCACCTCCTTTTTTGTTACTCAGGTTTTTTTCCCCTCTGGGCTTTATGGTGATTTTTATTACTGTGTCTGTATTTTGAATTCCTCGTGGTAGTAATTCTTTCCACCCCCAGAAAAAATGTCATCTATTTTCTCAAACTATGCATGTTTCCAGTGGAATATGAATATATTATATAGAGAAGGAAACCCGAAGTTCCCCAGAGAGAGAGAGAGAGAGAGAGAGAGAGAGAGAAAAGGGAACATTTTGATCATCACTTTCATCCTCGAGCAGAAAGGCAAAAGGTATTTCCGTTTCACTTATTTAAACTCTGCACATAATTGCAGCTAAGTTCCTCAGAAACAGAGGTTACTATTCTTAAAAGAACATAGCCACAGGAGGTACAAAAATAGTTATATTCCCTTAAACAGTATTTCCTTAAATGTGGTCTGGGGACCCCTGGGAGTCCCTGAGACCCATGCAGCGGTTCTGTGAGGTCCAAATTATTTTCATAATAAAACTAAGATGTTATTTGACTTTTTCCTCTCTCATTCTCTTATGAGTTTTTCAGAGGCTACATGATGCAAGATATGATAGCACATTCAATGCAGAAACAGATATAAGAATCAGCTGCCTTCTCTTAAGCTAACTTTTAAAGAGATTTGCAAAAATGTAAAACAAGATCACTCTTCTCACTATATTGTTTCTGTTGTAGAAAAGATAGTTTAAAAAGTAAGAATTTATTTTTTATTTCAACATGCAATTTTAAAATGAATTAATAAGTACATATTTTGAACAATTATCACTTTTTTTTTTTTTTTTTTTTTGAGACGGAGTCTCACTCTGTCACCAGGCTGGAGTGCAGTGGTGCGATCTCGGCTTACTGCAACCTCCGCCTCCCGGCTTCAAGCAATTCTTCTGTTTCAGCCTCCGGAGTAGCTGGGACTATGGGCGCCCGCCACCACTCCTGGTTTTTGTTTTGTTTTTGTTTTTCTTTTTTTAGTAGAGACAGGGTTTCACCATGTTCACCACATGTTCACCAGGATGGTCTCGATCTCTTGACCTTGCGATCTGCCCGCCTCGGCCTCCCAAAGTGCTGGGATTACAGGCGTGAGCCACCGCGCCTGGCCAAGATAATTTTTTTTGGAGAAAAATAATATGTCCTTGTCACCTGGCATAAGTAATGACAGCTTATCATGCACATCGAGTTTGTCACTATAAAGACCTCAGACAAGTAAATAATACAATATAAAACGAAAATTGAAATAATCCACCAGGTATGAAGAAATCCACCACAAACATTCCAGTTGGAGTTCAGAAATTTGCCAATGAATTTATTAGAGACAGAGGAAGGTGAATAATGTAGGCCAATGACTATGAGGGCCAACTTTTAGAGTTAATGAACTGCCTAAATATTTACTGGGAATCTCTGTGATATGCTAGGCTAAGTAGGGCACCTTCAAATGATATACACACCGCTCACTTACAGATTGTATTTCACTGAGGCAAGCTTGCCTGTCATTAATTTACTGTATTTTATCAACAAATATTTGAGCATCTACCACATACCAGGTACCGATTTTGCTACTTGATGAGGTAGTTAACAAAATGTTGACAGGCTAGTCAGTGATACAGATACATGAATGGGTTTCTTTTTTAAAAATTTTTTTATTTGTTGAGATGGAGTCTCGCTCTGTCACCCAGGCTGGGGTGCAGTGGCGCGATCTTGGCTCACAGCAACCTCAACCTCCTGGGTTCAAACGATTCTCCTGCCTCAGCCTCCGAGTAGCTGGGATTAAAATGCGATAAGCACTGAAGTGTAGCTATGCATTCACCAAACATTTATTACACATCTACTAAGGACCAGGCACTATACTATTTTTGCTGGATATTCAGGAGTGAACAAAACAGAGCCAGTCCATACACATAGCTCATGGTGTCATGCGTGATACCAACATTAAACCACTAATCATACGGAAGAGTTTAATGCAAACCATACATATATAAAGAAAAAAATAAAATTGTTAAGAGGGTACTCCTTTTTTTTTTTTTTTTACAAACTTTCACTTTCAGAACTTTCATAGATGTGTTGCTCCTAAACGCAAATATGCATCAAATTTTACTTTCCATGAATAAATGGGGTCACTGGTCAGCTATAGTTATAGTTTTTAGTATCATGTCTAACTTCAGACTAAGATGTGTCTCCTCTGTGTGTATTTTTGAAATGTTTTTAAACATTATTAATCTCATTATGTGTCGTGAGTACAAAAGCAAAGTAAACTTGTTGACAGTCCTGGGAAAACATAGAAAAGAAGTAATAATAACAATAATAATCAAGGTCCTCCTTTCTCAAAGGGCTTAACTGAATATCTATTGGTCTTTTGAATGCAGACATATGGTCTAAGAACAAAAACACTTATAGTCATTTGGAATATAACCTGTTTCTAAGAAGAGCAGTGGATCTTACTTAGATTGAAAAGGGTGTGGTGGTTGTAAAAGTGAGTCCCTCTGAGTAAGTAACATCGAAATTGAGCCCTGGAAACTATGTAAATATCAGCCGGAATACAGATGGTACAACGCAAAGGAATTAGCTTTTATCAAGGTAGAAAAATACTTAGCAATTCAGAGGAAATGAAATTAGACCAGTGTGGCTAAAGTTTTGAGAGAAAAATGGAGAGTTGCAGGAGATTAGTCCAGAGAAATGGACAGGTAATATCTTATACTACATTATCTCTGGGCATTAAAATTTGATTCTGCATGAACTTTATTAGTGTATTATTTATTTTACATCCATGTGAATTACTAAATTCATTAAAAATTTGGTACGAGGTACAGATGAACTTAGGGAGTCTACCTAATAGATTACTCAAGATTGGTTTTGACCCATGAAGTACTCCACTTCACTTAGCTAAGCATACATTTAAAAATACTAGAATCCAAAGGGTATCTCCAAGGATTTCTTTTTTAAACAGACCTAGCCATGTACAATAGAGTCAAGGCAGTGTAAACTAAAATACATGTTTTCTGGTTCTTAGATCAATAGGACATACAGCAGACTGACATAGCATTTAGGAGAAAATTTCTCTGTATGTTTATGATAACTGAAGGGAGTTTCTTTTTCTCCACTGGGAGCTGACCAACATTACTTTCCAGCTGAATATATGAGAGAATTATGTTCCCATTCTCCTGAATTAATAGTTGTTAAGAAAATGCCACATAATTTATTTCCTATATGACTTAAAAGGCAAAGCATAATGAAAATGAGAGTAAAATAAAAGGCCATTAACTAGAAAATATTGCATATATAAATTTGTGTCATATATATAGTAAATTTGCAACTTACCAATATCAGGGAGAAAAGTAAGACTACCTTGTCAAGCATCAAGCATAAGTAGCTAAACCTTAAATACAGTGGATAATGAGGAATGCTGAGATACCAATATCTTTTAAAACTTCTATTTATTTATTTTGAGACAGGGTCTCCTGGAGTGTGGTAGCATGATTATAGCTCACTGTAACCTTGAACTCCTGGGCTCAAGAAATCCTCCCAACTCAGCCTCCCGAGTACCTAGGACTACAGGCTTGCACCACCACAGTCAGCTAAATTTTTAATTTTATGTAGAGATGTAATGTTGCTATGTGCCCAAGCTGGTCTTGAACTCCTGGCCTCAAGCAATCCTCTTGCCTTGGCCTCCCAAAGCACTGAGATTATAGGCATGAGCCATGTGCCCAGTCAACTTTTAATTTTCATTTAACAGCTTTATTAAGTATTTAAGATGTACATGAAGGGTCCATAATTAACAAACAGATCTTCCCCGACTTACTACGATGGTTCGACTTACAATTTTGAAGTCCAACATGGTGCAAAAGCGATACACATTTAGTATAAACCTGGACTGAAGAGGGGGTTATATCTGGATATACTCACTGTAAATTGAAAATATCATTAATTGAAAATGTACTTTTGACTCATAACATTTTCAATTTATGATGGGTTTATCAGGACATAACCCCATCCTAAGGTGAGGAGCAACTGCATACGATGTGACGAATTGGGATATAAGCATACAACCATGAAACCACCCCCATAATCAAGGTAACAAGTATATCCATCAACTCCAAAAGTGTGCTCAGGCACCTTCATTTTTTCTTTCTTCTTCTTCACTTTCTCCTTCTCCTTCTTTTCTTATGGTAGGAACACTTAAGACCACAAGACAGGGATGCCCTCTCTCATCACTCCTATTCAACATAGGGTTGGAAGCTCTGGCCAGGGCAATCAGGCAGGAGAAGGAAATAAAGGGTATTCAATTAGGAAAAGAGGAAGTCAAAATGTCCCTGTTTGCAGATGACATGACTGCATATCTAGAAAACCCCATTGTCTCGGCCCAAAATCTCCTTAAGCTGATAGGCAACTTCAACAAAGTCTCAGGATACAAAATCAATGTGCAAAAGTCACAAGCATTCTTATACACCAATCACAGACAAACAGAGAGCCAAATCATGAGTGAACTCCCATTCACAATTGCTTCAAAGAGAATAAAATACCTAGGAATCCAACTTACAAGGGATGTGAAGGACCTCTTCAAGGAGAACTACAAACCACTGCTCAATGAAATAAAAGAGGATACAAACAAATGGAAGAACATTCCATGCTCATGGGTTGGAAGAATCAATATTGTGAAAATGGCCAAACCACCCAAGGTAATTTATAGATTCAATGCCATCCCCATCAAGCTACAAACGACTTTCTTCACAGAATTGGAAAAAAACTACTTTAAAGTTCATATGGAACCAAAAAAGAGCCCGCATTGCCAAGTCAATCCTAAGCCAAAAGAATGAAGCTGGAGGCATCACACTGCCTGACTTCAAACTATACTACAAGGCTACAATAACCAAAACAGCATGGTACTGTTACCAAAACAGAGATATAGACCAATGGAACAGAACAGAGCCCTCAGAAATAAAGCCGCATATCTACAACCATCTGATCTTTGACAAACCTGACAAAAACAAGCAATGGGGAAAGGATTCCCTATTTAATAAATGGTGCTGGGAAAACTGGCTAGCCATATGTAGAAAGCTGAAACTGGATCCCTTCCTTACACCTTATACAAAAATTAATTCAAGATGGATTAAAGACTTAAACGTTAGACCTGAAACCATAAAAACCCTAGAAGAAAACCTAGGCAATACCATTCAGGACATAGGCATGGGCAAGGACTTCATGTCTAAAACACCAAAAGCAATGGCAACAAAAGCCAAAATTGACAAATGGGATCTAATTAAACTAAAGAGCTTCTGCACAGCAAAAGAAACTACCATCAGAGTGAACAGGCAACCTACAGAATGGGAGAACATTTTCACAACCTACTCATCTGACAAAGGGCAAATATCCAGAATCTACAATGAACTAAACAAATTTACAAGAAAAAAACAAACAACCCCATCAAAAAGTGGATGAAGGATATGAACAGACACTTCTCAAAAGAAGACATTTGTGCAGCCAAAAGACACATGAAAAAATCCCCATCATCACTGGCCATCAGAGAAATGCAAATCAGAACCACAATGAGATACCATCACACCAGTTAGAATGGCGATCATTCAAAAGTCAGGAAACAACAGGTTCTGGAAAGGATGTGGAGAAATAGGAACACTTTTACACTGTTGGTGGGACTGTAAACTAGTTCAACCATTGTGGAAGTCAGTGTGGCGATTCCTCAGGGATCCAGAACTAGAAATACCATTTGACCCAGCCATCCCATTACTGGGTATATAGCCAAAGGATTATAAATCATGCTGCTATAAAGACACATGCACACGTATGATTATTGCGGCACTATTCACAATAGCAAAGACTTGGAACCAACCCAAATATCCAGCAATGATAGACTGGATTAAGGAAATGTGGCAAATAGACACCATGGAATACTATGCAGCCATGAAAAATGATGAGTTCATGTCCTTTGTAGGGACATGGATGAAGCTGGAAACTATCATTCTCAGCAAACTATCGCAAGGACAAAAAACCAAACACCGCATGTTCTCACTCATAGGTGGGAATTGAACAATGAGAACACAGGGACACAGGAAGGGGAACATCACACACCGGGGCCTGTTGTGGGGTGGGGGTGTGGGGGAGGGATAGCATTAGGAGATATACCTAATGTTAAATGAGGAGTTAATAGGTGAAGCACACCAACATGGCACACGTATACATATGTAACTAACCTTTACGTTGTGTACACATACCCTAAAACTTAAAGTATAATTAAAAAAAAGACTTACCCTCTTAATAATTATTTCAGTGCACAGTACAGGCACTATGTTGCACAGCAGATCTTTAGAACTTATTTATATTATAAAACTGAAACTTTATACTGATCGAACAGCAACTCCCAGTTCCCCCTTTGCCCAGCCCCTGGTAACTACCATTCTACTCTCTGGTTCTATAAGTTTGAGCCATTTATATGAGTCAGACCCCTCATATAAATGGAATCATTCAGTATTTGCCCTTTGGTGACTGGCTTATTTCACTTAGCGTAATGCCTTCCAGGTTCATACATATTGTCAAATATGGCAGGACGTCCTTCCCTTTTAAGACCAAATAATATTGCCTGTATGAATAGACCACATTTTCTTTATCCATGCATTCTTCCATGCACAGCTATGCCGTTTTGATATGTTGGCTATCGTGAATAACGCTTCAGAAAAGATGAGAGTGCAGATATCTTTTTGAGATTCTGGTTTTAACTCTTTGGGATATATACCCAGGAGTGAGGTTGCTGGATCATATGGTAGTTCTATTTTTACCTTTGTCAAGAACCTTTCTACTGTGTTCTATAGCAGCTGCATCATTTTCCATTACCACCAATGGTGTACTAGTGTTCCAATTTCCTCACATCCTCAACAACATTTCATATCTCTTGTTTTTGGTTTGTTTTCATAATAGCCATCCTAACAGGCGTGAGATGATAGTGTTCATCTCACAGAGGTTTTGCTTTGCATTTCCCTGATTGACTAGTGATGCTGAGCACCATTTCGTATACCTGTTGGCCATTTGTATGTCTTCGTTGGAGAAATATATATTTAAATATTTTAAAAATCAAGTTATTTGCTTTTTTCCTGTTGAGTTGTATGACAATCAGTTCTGTTTCTATACACTAACAATAAGCTACCCTATAATAAGCTTTTCTTCTATTGGATTGTCTTGTCACCTTTGTCATATATTGATTGACCATAAATATAAGAGTTTATTGCTGGACTATCAAGTCTCTTCCATTGTCAACATTAGGAGTGCAGTTAATAGATTAAAGAAAAAAATACGAATACGTTTGTTTCATCAACCTACAGGTGATCTATAAGCCTGTGCTTATGACAGTACCACACTGTCTTCATCATTACAGTTTTACATCAAGATTTGAAATCAGGTAATGTCCTGATTTCAAAGTCCTCTAACTTTTTTCTTGTTTTTCACAATTGTTTGGCTATTTGGTACATTTGAATTGCTATATAAATTGTGGGATCAATTTTTCAATTTGTGCCAAAAAGTGTGCTAAGATGTTGATGGAGATTGCATTAAATCTATAGAACAATTTGGGGAGAATCACTACCTTATCAGTATTGAGTCTTCCAATTCATGAACATGGAATATGTTCCCATTTATTTAGATTTTTAATTTCTCTCAGCAATGTATTATAGTTTTCAGAGTACAGGTTTAGTACTTATATTTTTAAATTTATGACCATTTAATCTATTTTATGCTACAAAGAATGAAATTATTTTCTTAGTATCATTTTCAATTTTTTATTGCTAGTACACAGGAACGTAATTTATTTTTGTATATTGATTATCTTGCAAGCTTCATGAACTTATCAGATCTAGCAGTTATTTTGTGGATATCAGATTTTTCTACATACAGGATTGTATTATTTGTTAATAAAGAGAGTTTCATTTCTTCTTCTATACTGTGGATGCCTCGGATTCCTATCTTTCTCCTGGACCTGGGTTTTTTTATTGGAAAATTTTAAATTACTAATTCAGTGTCTGTATTTGTGTTAGGTCTATTCATATTTCTATTTTTTTCCTAAATCAATTTTGGTAATTTATGTCTTTCTAAGAATTTTTTCATTTAATATATTTTGCAGAAATTGTTGACAATGTTGTTCATGTTATTACATTCTAGTCTTTCTAATTTCTGTAGGGTTGGTAGTAATTACCCCTTTTTCCTTTATGATTTTGGTAATTCTTTTTTTTTTTTTGGTCAGTCTAGCTAAGGTTTCTCCATGAAAAAAATATTTTCAAAGATTAATGTATGGTTTCATTGATTTTTCTTTCTTCTTCTTCTTCTTCTTCTCCTTCTTCTTCTTCTTCTTCTTCTTCTTTTTTTTTTTTTTTTTTTTTTTTTTTTTTTTTTCTTTTTTTTTTCTTCTTTTTTCTTTTCTTCTTCTTTTTCTTCTTCTTCTTCTTCTTCTTCTATTTCATTGACTTCTGTTCTAAACCACATTATTTCCTTCCTTATGCTTCCTTAGAGTTTACTGTGTTCTTCTTTTTCTAGTTTCTTACGGTGAAAGCTTAATGATTTAAGAATTTTATTCTTTTCTAAAATAGGTATTTAAAACTAGAAGTTTCCCACTAAGCACTGCTTTAGTCACATCCTATAAACCTTGACATGTTGTGCTTTTATTTTTATTCAGTTCAAAATATTTTCTAATTTCCTATGTGATTTGTTTTTTAACCAACGGATTTAGAAGTTGTTGAATTTCAAAATATTTTGATATCTTCCAAATTTCCTTCTGTTGAATTCCAATTTAATTCTGACATATTAAGAAACATAATTTTTATGAATTCAAGCCTTTTAAGTGTATTGAGATTTGGTTTTTGAGGTTTGGTTTTTGACCTAGCATAGAATCTGTCCCAGAGAAAATTTCATGCACACTTTAAAATAATATGTATTCTGCTTTCATTTGGTGGCATCTCCTATAAATGTTAGTTAGGTCAAGTTGATTGATAGTGTTGGTGAATTCTTCTATATTGTTGCTATTTTTCTGTCTAATTGGCCTGCCAGCTATTGAGAGTAGGGTTTGAAGTCTCCAATAATTATAGTTGAATTGTCTAGTTCTTCTTTGAATTCTGTCAATTCCTGCATCATCGAATTTGGGACTTTCCTATTAATTATATATGTTTATAATTGTTATATTTTCTGCTTAATTGACCCCTTATATAATTAAAAATGTCTTTGTTTTTCTCCTTACATATTTTGTCTTAAGGTCTATTTTGTCTGATATTAGTATTGTCACTTCATTTTTTATATGTAAACAATTTGCATAGTACATCTTTTTTCTTTGAAATTATATGGTTTTGGCTCTAATACATTTCTCTTTTAAACAAATTATGGTTGGATATTTTAAATAATCCTGTCTGAAATCTCTGCCTATAATTGGAATGCTTAGTTCACTCCCATTTACTATAACTATTGATATGTAGGTTGAGTATCCTATATCCAAAATGCTTGGGATTTGAAGTGTTTTGGATTTTGGATTTCGGATTTCTTTAGATTTTGTAATATTTGCATATACCTAATATCTTAGAGATAGGATCCAAGTTTAAACACACATACACTTATTTTATATATATATATATATATATCTTAATATATATTTTATACATATAACCTGGAGGTAATTTTATAAAGTATTTTAAATAATTTTGTGTATGAAACAAAGTTTTGGCTGTATTTTGACTGTGACTCATTATAGAAGGTCAGGTGTGGAATTTTCCACTTGTGGTATTATATCAACCTTCAGAAAGTTTCAGATTTTAGAGCATTTCAAATTTCAGATTTTTTAATGGGAATTCTCAACTTTTAGTTGCAATTACATGTGCCATATTGTATTTTTTCACATCTTATTCATGTCTTTTTTGTTCCTGTTTCTCCTTTACTGCACTGTCTCGTTAGTTATTTTTAGTGTGTAATTTTAAATTTTGCTTTTAACTATTTTCTTAGTGCTTGCTCTAAAGATTACATATGCATCTTAATTTATCATAATTTATTTAAGTTCAAACTAATTTAATACAGTAAAATTTAGATATTTTTCTCTGCTAAGCTCCATTTTTGCTCCTCCTGCTTATAAACACAATAACAAAATGTTATAATTTTTATGCAATCTCAGGTCTTTTAAAGAATTTAAAAGAAGAAAAATATATATCTATATTTGTAGAGTCTTTTATATGTATCTATATATTTATCAGTTCTGTGATTCTTTATCTCTTCATTTGGGTTCGAGTTACGGAATATCACTTCTTTTCAGCTTGAATGACTTTATTTAGTTTTTCTTGTAAGTCAGGTCAGCTAGCAAGAAATATTCTCATTCTCAACTTGGTAATATCTTTATTTTACCTATATTTTTGAAGGATAGTTTTGTTTTATATGTAATTCTTGGTTGGCAATTTTGTGTTCTCTGAGAACTCTGAATATGTCATTTCAATACCTCTGGCCTCTATTGTTTATGATGAGAAATTAACTATCAATCATCTGTTCCCTGTACATGAGGAGTCATTTTTTTTCTGGTTGTTTTAAAGACTTTTCCATTTGTCTTTCAATAATTTCAAATGAAACTATTTCAATAGTTTGACTCTTATGTTTTAGGGTATTGATCTCTTAGTGTTTATTCTATTTGGGGTTTGTTGAGCTTCACCATATTTGTGAAGTGTTTGGCCATTATTTCTTCAAATAATTTTTCAGCCTCTTTAACATTCTCTTTTTTTCTGGAACTCTTGTAACATCTACATTGATATGCTCAATGTTTTGACACAAATCTATGACTCATGTTCATTTTTTATACTGTCTTACCTCTGACGTTCAGATTGGATAATTTTTATTTATCTATCTTCAAGTTTACTGATTTTTTTTTCTGTCTTACTATCTGCTCTTGAGCCCCATTAGTGATTTTTTAAATTTTGGTTATTCTACTTTCCAATTCTAGAATTTTCATTTGGTTCTTTTATATAGTGTGTATCTTTTAGTTGAGATTCTCTATTTGTAGTTATTGTTACCATACTTTCATTTAATTATTTAACCATAATTTTCTTTAGTTGTTTGAAGGTATTTATAATAGGAGCCTTTAAGTCCCTATCTGCCAATATCTGGGCCAATTGAGAGACAACTTTTATTGACTGATTTTCCCCATGAGAATGGGTCACAGTTATCTGTCTCTTTGAACGTATCAATAAATTTTTCTTGAAAACTTGACATTTTAAATAACATATTAAAGTAGTTCCAAATTCTGATGTTCCTTCTTATGCCCAGCGTTTTTTAAATTGAAGTTTTAATAACTTGCCTGGATGAAATCTGTGGAATCTGTTTCCCCACAGTGTGTGGCTGTTGATATTCTTTCTCTGTCAAACAACAGAAACAAACTTTATGCCTAGTTTCCTAGAGGTAAGCATAGCTTAATTTGCATTAGTCAATAGTTGGCCAGCAGTTGATCTTAAATACCTCAAGCCAGTAAGACTTCCAAATTTTGCTAAAGGTTCTTTATATGTATTAAAGGGTATATTCAACATGCAGGCACATTTTAAGTTTTCATAAAGGAGACACAAGGAGTCCTTACTGAGGGCCATTATGGCTGCCTCATTTTGCAGATATGCTGGTTAAATTAAATGTCTGGCCAGACTGCCAGTCAGTTACTTCTTCCAGTCAAGACTGCAACTTTAGGCCAGCTGAGTTTCTATTCTGCCTTTTTGTTTGCCACCTAGGTCTCCACCGTTACTGACAATGCTTCTGGACGTGGAGTTTTAAACTTCTGCTTCAAATAAAATCAGTCCCTGTGGTGATGAAGCTGCTGATTTCCACGGCTTCTTCCACCTTGATAGAACTATTATGCTTGACCAAGCTGGGAGTGGGGACTGGGGGCAATACAGGCAAATACACCACCAATTCATATTGTTCACATACAAAGTTTAGTAATTTTTATAAATAATCACTTTTTAATTTAGCATATGCCATTCGTTGATATCCAGGGTCATAAAATGTTTTGTCCAGTGTGTCCCATTTTATTGATTCTTGGGGAGATTTATCAAGCTACTCACTTTATCATCCCCAGAAGTCACGTACGCAGACACTAACTTCTAAGCACCTACTCATGTGCTAGGCATAGAGCTAGCCAACTTATTTACATTCTCTTTTACTCTCACAACATCTCTATAAATATGTACTATTATCTTTATTTTTGAATTAGTAAAATGAAGCTCAGATAATTTAAGTAGCTGGTGCAAGAGAAAAAAGAACAAATTAAAAATATAAACACAAAGATACCATGTTACTTACTTCCAAAGGTAATAAACACAAGTGGGAAGATAGGTGATTATTACCCAGCATTTAGTTGCCAGGTTTATTTAATGGCCAACCTGAAGTCCAAGTACTCTGATTTTCTACTGTCTAGTATAAAGGCTAATTAGCAAGAAAACACCAAATAAGTCAGTAGGAGAAACAAGCTGTTTTTGTCATGGATAGACTCTAATCATTAAAAAACAATCATTATATTGGCTCATAAAGTTAGAATTTGATTCATACATGTAATTCTAATAAAATGCAGGGTCCCACGTGACCCATATTCGTTAAAGAGTTACACCAACAGAGACTCAGCCCAGCAAAAATACATCATCAAAAAATAATTATAATCTCAATTTACATTTTAAAATTAATATAGGGATTTTTGTACATTAATTTTGTATCCTGAGACTTCGCTGAAGTTGCTCATCAGCTTAAGGAGATTTTGGGCTGAGACAATGGGGTTTTCTAGATATACAATCATGTCATCTGCAAACAGGGACAATTTGACTTCCTCTTTTCCTAATTGAATACCTTTTATTTCCTTCTCCTGCCTGATTGCTCTGGCCAGAACTTCCAGCACTATGTTGAATAGGAGCGGTGAGAGAGGGCATCCCTGTCTTGTGCCAGTTTTCAGAGGGAATGCTTCCAGTTTTTGCCCATTCAGTATGATATTGGCTGTGGGTTTGTCGTAGATAGCTCTTATTATTTTGAGATATGTCCCATCAATACCTAATTTATTGAGAGTTTTTAGCATGAAGGGTTGTTGAATTTTGTCAAAGGCCTTTTCTGCATCTATTGAGATAATCATGTGGTTTTTGTCTTTGGTTCTGTTTATATGCTGGATTACATTTATTGATTTGCGTATGTTGAACCAGCCTTGCATCCCAGGGATGAAGCCCACTTGATCATGGTGGATAAGCTTTTTGATGTGCTGCTGGATTCGGTTTGCCAGTATTTTATTGAGGATTTTTGCATCAATGTTCATCAAGGATATTGGTCTGAAATTCTCTTTTTTGGTTATGTCTCTGCCAGGTTTTGGTATCAGGACGATGCTGGCTTCATAAAATGTGTGAGGGAGGATTCCCTCTTTTTCTATCGATTGGAATAGTTTCAGAAGGAATGGTACCAGTTCCTCCTTGTACCTCTGGTAGAATTCAGCTGTGAATCCATCAGGTCCTGGACTCTTTTTGGTTGGTAAGCTATTGATTATTGCCACAATTTCAGAACCTGTTATTGGTCTATTCAGAGATTCAACTTCTTCCTGGTTTAGTCTTGGGAGGGTGTATTTGTCGAGGAATTTATCCATTTCTTCTAGATTTTCTAGTTTATTTGCATAGAGGTGTTTGTAGTATTCTCTGATGGTAGATTGTATTTCTGTGGGATCGGTGGTGATATCCCCTTTTTCGTTTTTTATTGCATCTATTTGATTCTTCTCTCTTTTCTTCTTTATTAGTCTTGCTAGCGGTCCATCAATTTTGTTGATCTTTTCAAAAAACCAGCTCCTGGATTCATTAATTTTTTGAAGGGTTTTTTGTGTCTCTATTTCCTTCAGTTCTGCTCTGATTTTAGTTATTTCTAGCCTTCTGCTAGCTTTTGAATGTGTTTGCTCTTGCTTTTCTAGTTCTTTTAATTGTGATGTTAGGGAGTCAATTTTGGATCTTTCCTGCTTTCTCTTGTGGGCATTTAGTGCTATAAATTTCCCTCTACACACTGCTTTGAATGTGTCCCAGAGATTCTGGTATGTTGTGTCTTTGTTCTCGTTGGTTTCAAAGAACGTCTTTATTTCTGCCTTCATTTCATTATGTACCCAATAGTCATTCAGGAGCAGGTTGTTCAGTTTCCATGTAGTTGAGCGGTTTTGAGTGAGTTTCTTAATCCTGAGTTCTAGTTTGATTGCACTGTGGTCTGAGAGACAGTTTGTTATAATTTCTGTTCTTTTACATTTGCTGAGGAGAGCTTTACTTCCAACTATGTGGTCAATTTTGGAATAGGTGTGGTGTGGTGCTGAAAAAAATGTATATTCTGTTGACTTGGGGTGGAGAGTTCTGTAGATGTCTATTAGGTCCACTTTATGTGGAGCTGAGTTCAATTCCTGGATATCCTTGTTAACTTTCTGTCTCGTTGATCTGTCTAATGCTGACAGTGGGGTGTTAAAATCTCCCATTATTATTGTGTGGGAGTTTAAGTCCCTTTGTAGGTCACTCAGGACTTGCTTTATGAATCTGGGTGCTCCTGTGTTGGGTGCATATATATTTAGGATAGTTAGCTCTTCTTGTTGAATTGATCCCTTTACCATTATGTAATGGCCTTCTTTGTCTCTTTTGATCTTTGTTGGTTTAAAGTCTGTTTTATCAGAGCATTCTTGTACACCAATAACAGACAAACAGAGAGCCAAATCATGAGTGAACTCCCATTCACAATTGCTTCAAAGAGAATAAAATACCTAGGAATCCAACTTACAAGGGATGTGAAGGACCTCTTCAAGGAGAACTATAAACCACTGCTCAATGAAATAAAAGAGGATACAAACAAATGGAAGAACATTCCATGCTCATGGGTTGGAAGAATCAATATCGTGAAAATGGCCATACTGCCCAAGGTAATCTATAGATTCAATGCCATCCCCATCAAGCTACCAATGACTTTCTTCACAGAATTGGAAAAAACTACTTTAAAGTTCATATGGAACCAAAAAAGAGCCCGCATCACCAAGTCAATCCTAAGCCAAAAGAACAAAGCTGGAGGCATCACGCTACCTGACTTTAAACTATACTACAAGGCTACAGTAACCAAAACAGCATGGTACTGGTACCACAACAGAGACATAGATCAATGGAACAGAACAGAGCCCTCAGAAATGATGCCGCATAGCTACAACTATCTGATCTTTGACAAACCTGACAAAAACAAGAAATGGGGAAAGGATTCCCTATTTAATAAATGGTGCTGGGAAAACTGGCTAGCCATATGTAGAAAGCTGAAACTGGATCCCTTCCTTACACCTTATACAAAAATTAATTCAAGATGGATTAAAGACTTACATGTTAGACCTAAAACCATTAAAATCCTACAAGAAAACCTAGGCAATACCATTGAGGACATAGGCGTGGGCAAGGACTTCATGTCTAAAACACCAAAAGCAATGGCAACAAAAGCCAAAATCGACAAATGGGATCTCATTAAACTAAAGAGCTTCTGCACAGCAAAAGAAACTATCATCAGAATGAACAGGCAACCTACAGAATGGGAGAAAATTTTTGCAACCTACTCATCTGACAAAGGGCTAATATCCAGAATCTACAATGAACTCAAACAAATTTACAAGAAAAAAACAAACAACCCCATCAAAAAGTGGGCAGAGGACATGAACAAACACTTCTCAAAAGAAGACATTTATGCAGCCAGAAAAAACATGAAGAAATGCTCATCATCACTGGCCATCAGAGAAATGCAAATCAAAACCACAGTGAGATACCATCTCACACCAGTTAGAATGGCCATCATTAAAAAATCAGGAAACAACAGGTGCTGGAGAGGATGTGGAGACATAGGAACACTTTTACACTGTTGGTGGGACTGGAAACTAGTTCAACCATTGTGGAAGTCAGTGTGGCGATTCCTCAGGGATCTCGAACTAGAAATACCATTTGACCCAGCCATCCCATTACTGGGTATATACCCAAAGGACTATAAATCATGCTGCTATAAAGACACATGCACACGTATGTTTATTGCGGCACTATTCACAATAGCAAAGAGTTGGAACCAACCCAAATGTCCAACAACGATAGACTGGATTAAGAAAATGTGGCACATATACACCATGGAATACTATGCAGCCATAAAAAATGATGAGTTCGTGTCCTTTGTAGGGACATGGATGAAACTGGAAAACACCATTCTCAGTAAACTATCGCAAGGACAAAAAACCAAACACCGCATGTTCTCTCTCATAGGTGGGAATTGAACAATGAGAACTCATGGACACAGGAAGGGGAACATCACACTCCGGGGACTGTTGTGGGGTGGGGGGAGGGGGGAGGGACAGCATTAGGAGATACACCTAATGCTAAATGACGAGTTAATGGGTGCAGGAAATCAACATGGCACATGGATACATATGTAACACACCTGCACATTGTGCACATGTACCCTAAAACCCTAAAGTATAATAAAAAAAAAAATAAAAAATATAAAATTAATATAGGGAACTCATCTACAAGTTACAGAACATTCCAGAACTTTCATTTCTTCTCCTGCTCACTTTTTTTTTTATTATTATTATACTTTAGGTTTTAGGGTACATGTGCACAATGTGCAGGTTTGTTACATATGTATCCATGTGCCATGTTAGTTTGCTGCACCCATTAACTCGTCATTTAGCATCAGGTGTATCTCCTAATGCTGTCCCTCCCCCCTACCCCTACCCCACAACAGTCCCCGGCATGTGATGTTCCCCTTCCTGTGTCCATGAGTTCTCATTGTTCAATTCCCACCTATGAGTGAGAACATGTGACGTTTGGTTTTTTGTCCTTGCAATAGTTTACTGAGAATGATGGTTTCCAGCTTCATCCATGTCCCTACAAAGGACATGAACTCATCATTTTTTATGGCTGCATAGTATTCCATGGTGTATATGTTCCACATTTTCTTAATCCAGTCTATCGTTGTTGGACATTTGGGTTGGTTCCAAGTCTTTGCTATTGTGAATAGTGCCGCAATATACGTGTGCATGAGTCTTTATAGCAGCATGATTTATAGTCCTTTGGGTATATACTCAGTAATTCATGAAAAAATGCTCATCATCACTGGTCATCAGAGAAATGCAAATCAAAACCACAATGAGATACCATCTCACACCAGTTAGAATGGCCATCATTAAAAAGTCAGGAAACAACAGGTGCTGGAGAGGATGTGGAGAAATAGGAACAATTTTACACAGTTGGTGGGACTGTAAACTAGTTCAACCATTGTGGAAGTCAGTGTGGTGATTCCTCAGGGACTTAGAACTAGAAATACCATTTGACCCAGCTCACTTTTTTTTATACCCATCCAGTTCTTCACAATCTTTCAACCTCTGAAACATTCCAGAAACCATATCCACATTCAGAGATTCTCTTGTTATCTTTATTGGGTAGATAAACCTTGCTTTTGTAGATACTTTCCTTTTACACAATCGTCATTTTTCCTTAAGTATTCTCCAAATTCCACACCATTTAAAATTTATAGGATGAATGGATAAAGAAAATGTGTTATATATGCACTATGGGATATTATTCAGCCATAAAAAGGGTGAAATCCTGTCATTTGCAGCAACGTGGATAGAACTGGAGGTAATTATTTTAAGTAAAGTAAAGCAGGCACAGAAAGACAAATATCATGTGTTGTCACTCATATGTGGGAGCTAAAAACATGGATCTCATGAAAGTAGACACTACCTTGGTGTTTACCAGAGATCAGAAATAGGAGTAGGGAGAGGGGACAAAGGGGAAAAACAACATAAATGTACTTATTACCACTGAACTGTATACTTAAAAATGGTAAAGGTATATTTACTTTTATGTATATAGAGGTATATTTTGCCTCAATAAAATTAAATTTAAAAAATTCAGGCCAATCACACTGGCTCATGCCTGTAATCCCAGCACTTTGGGAGGCTGAGGTGGGTGGATCACTTGACCTCAGGAGTTCGAGACCAGGTGGGCAACACAGTGAAATCCTGCCTCTACCAAAAAAAAAGAAATAGCTGGGTGTAGTAGCCTGTGTCTGTGGTCCCAGCTACTCAGGAGGCTGAGGTTGGAGGATCACTTGAACCTGGGAGGTCAAGGCTGCAGTGAACTGTGATCATGCCGCTGCATTCCAGCCTGAGTGACAAAGCCAGAACCCCATCTCAAAAAAGAAAGTTCATAAAAGCATATCAAATATAGTACTTTCCTTAGACATAAGAGGAAGCACATATCTGAGAAGACACAGGCTTCAAGCTGTTAAATTGGCAAAGAATCAGAAATGTAGTGGGGAATATTCACTTGCTTATTTGTTCTACCCTGTCATCACTAGCTGCTTTGTTCACATAGCTAGATATGGTCATATGTAACAATAAGGGAAAAGGCACAGATCTGGGTCTAAATCACTGACTTTTAGTTCTCAATCCTTCTGTAACTTTGGTTAGCCTTGGATATATATCTTGTTTTTTTGTGTGCTTAATGTGATAATTTGTAAAATGGACATAAGAATGCTGCCATGCTTTGCTTATCATCTCGAAGAGTCAGGTGAGATGATGGACGTATAAAATCTCTATAACTGAGATATTGTGACAATTAAGTGGGAACGATTTGTAAAACTCTTATCAAAGTCCCGTTCATAGAGTAAATACACAAAACTTAGTGTCATTAATACTAGCTCTAGTAACTTCCAAATTTATACTTTGGGTACATGAATAGATAGTGATATCACCCACAGTAGATTTTGGGAGAGGAATGTAACATGTTGAGTTTTGGATATGCAGACTTTGAGATGGCTTTGAGACATAGAAGAGGAAATGCTCCATTTGAAGCTAGATATGTAGGTCTAATCTGAAACTATATATTGGGCCAAATATTAGACTTAGGATATAAAATGAAATTGGTGACTTTGGTAGAGACTGCTTAGCTGCTTACCCCACGATCCATTCCACTATATTTTGAATGCCCATTGCAGTTTGGCATTGTCATGAGAATAAATTATGGCCAATGATATATAAGCTAAAGTGTTGTGTAGATCTTCCATGAAGTCCCTTTAAAAGGGTAGAGGTATCCCTTTTTTGTCCACTTCCTACATCTTGCAGCCTTTGAAAAGCAGCTGTGATAGATAGAGAGCTGATAGTTGTCTTGATCCACGAGGGTAAGGACCTCACCAAAGGATGGCAGATCTGCGAGATAGAAGGGATCTGGGTCTTCAACATCATAGAGCAATGATACCAACCTTGGACTACCTACTGGCAGATTCCTTCTACAAGAAGATGAATATATTTCTACTTTGTTTCACTTACTATAACTCTTTTTTAATCTCCCTAGATATTATTCTAATTGATACAGTGAAAGCTACATTTGTTGCTATGGATAACAAGCAGGGAAACTGTATAGAATGAGAAGGAGGGAGGGTTCAGAACATGTCCCAGAGAAACATCAGGATGTAAGGGGCAGGTAAAGCAAGGAGTGTTATCAATATAGTAAGGAATTACATAGAGAGGTAAGAATAAATTCAGATAAGAGTAGTGACTTGGAAGATAAGATAGGACCAAGTGCTAATAAAGAAAGTGTTCAGTTAATGGCACATGACCTACAGACAATAGGACTAAGATATGTCCAGTGGATTGAACTACAAGAAATCATTGGTGTTACTGGCAATAATGGTTTCTGAGCAGTGGTTTGGATCAAAAGCAAAAAACAGAGGAGAGGGTAATGTGATAATAGAGAATGTGTGTTTAAGTAACAGTGACTATGAAGAAGATTCAAATGGGAATAATGACAAGAAAGGGGAAGTAAGAGACATTTATTAACTTTGGTTGCCCAGAATCTGAACACCCTGATTAGGTCGAACAAAATCCCCAAATAAGAATGGAATCTGATGGGGGAAGTTCAGTTTTTGAATCTGGAATGAGTGACAGAATTATAAGGCACTATCTAGAATTCTTTCCCGTAGCAATGACATTCTTCACCCAATGTCTGCAGTGGTAGAGTGGTCCATGGCAACATTTACATCTAGTGCATGGGGGCCAGACGTCGTGGCACATGCCTGTAATCTCAGCACTGTGGGAGGCTAAGATGAGTGGATCGCTTGAGTCCAAGAGTTGGAGATCCAATCTAGGGTATGATTTGGACTATAGTTCTTGGAGCTGAGCCTCTTTTTTGGGTTCTGCCCATTTTGAGCTGGTTTTCCATCCCTTTGTTTAGGAATGGGAACAGGTCTGTATCTTTCTCCTAAAGTCCATTTCTCCTTAAATCAACAAAAACTGGGTTCTGTGATTCACAGCTATGAACCCTGACAAGTACAGTGGAATGCATTTGGAAAGGAACGTCTGAATATATTTATGTTGTAATCTAGGAGCTAAAACATTCAGCTGATCAGGGATAGTGAGGCAGTAGAAAAAGGGTAAAAGATATTCTTGAGTTTGTGTGCATTCAGGAGACAGAATAATTAACCGGGGCAAGATTCCTGTGAAATAAGGGATAAGGCTTTCTGCTGAATATAAGGATTGTTATATACTCACCATCATAATGGTAAATGATAAATTGTTAGATTGGCAGCTTACACAAATATAGTACTTTCATTTTACAAACGATTTTTAAAAATATTTATCATAGTAGAGAGAGAGAAAATAAAATATTTTAATTCAAATTAACCTTTGTAGAAAAAATCACGTTATAATAAATTTAGACTGATATTAATGGTCAAACTATGACAACATATAATTAGTAAAACAAAAGAGAATTTTAAAGGGAACATGATAATAGACTTATACATATCTAAGACATCCATTAACTATGTTAAACCAAGGTAAGGAATCAATAAAATGATCAACACATTTTTCTCTTAGGACTTTGGGTTTTCTTTTGTAAACAAAGGTAGGTCACTCACCTGTGGATACTGTGTTCCTTTTTAGGAGTGTTATGATTTGTGATTCTAACGTGAAAAGCACTTTGTAAATAAATGTTTCTAATTATAAACTATGTCTCAAAGGACAGACTTTGAGGGTAGACAATTCAAGTTTCTTCAGCAACAAGGAAAATAAATGCAGAATGCCATTTGGCCTGTTTATTATTATTATTATTATTATACTTTAAGTTTTAGGGTACATGTGCACAATGTGCAGGTTTGTTACATATGTATCCATGTGCCATGTTGGTGTGCTGCACCCATTAACTCGTCATTCAGCATTAGGTATATCTCCTAATGCTGTCCCTCCCCCCTGCCCCCACCCCACAACAGTCCCCAGTGTGTGATGTTCCCCTTCCTGTGTCCATGAGGGATCTAGAACTAGAAATACCATTTGACCCAGCCATCCCATTACTGGGTATATACCCAAAGGACTATAAATCATGCTGCTATAAAGACACAGGCACATGTATGTTTATTGCGGCACTATTCACAATAGCAAAGACTTGGAACCAACCCAAATGTCCAACAACAATAGACTGGATTCAGAAAATGTGGCACATATACACCATGGAATACTATGCAGCCATAAAAAATGATGAGTTAATGTCCTTTGTAGGGACATGGATGAAACTGGAAACCATCATTCTCAGTAAACTATCGCAAGGACAGAAAACCAAACACCGCATGGCCTGTTTTTTAAAAAAATGGTACAGTCTTGGTGCAGCTGCTGTTGGGTCCAATTGACAGACAGACTTTAAATGCAATAACCTTAAAGGGACAGTGAATTTATAGCAACCGAAGTAAGGAGTCCGACTGGGGCATGTATTTCTTTGTGTTTATTTTTCATGTTATGGGCTCTGTAGCTACCCTTGTATTGACCATTTGCAGTATATTCAAATAAATACCTTATTCATACTTTAAATATACATATAGGCATCTACTCTTTCCCTAGGGTGCCCCAAATAAAAAGGGCTCATTTCTTATCTCCAACCGGTAGGATGAAATCTTCGAACTTATTTTCCTGTATGTTGTGATAGGTTTTCCCTGATTTATCCGCAATATTTTGTTTGTCAACCCTTCTGACTTGTGATAGTTTACAGTGGTACTCTGTGGCCCCATAAAGATCACCCATATTACTTTGGTTCATTTGTCACCACTAGTGCTCATCTGCCACATTGGCTTCCTGACACCTGAACTCCTTTTCCACAGCAGTGCTTAATGGTTAATGTGTACTCTGGGAATTCTGGTTTGTTTACTGGTTAGCAAATCAATGACTTGAGAAAGGTATCTTATTGAGAAGCAGTTAGTTCAATGGAGATTGCCACCATCTCTACACTGAGAACAAAATGGCTCAGTGTCTTCAGCCCTTGTCTTCCTCCTGATGTTCAGACTTACACATTCAAACGTGTGTTTTCTGATCACCTTATTTTCAATGTTCCACGATCTCCTTAAGACTATTATATACCAAGTTGAGCTCTGTATGTCTGATTTGCCTTCCTCTTTCCATTCAGTTACTCTCCTTTGTATTTCCTATCCTAACAACAAGCATTCCATTCAGCCAGTTCCCCCAAGCAAAAAACCTGGAAAAGAGATCATCCTAGAATTGTCCCTTCATTCCCCTCATCATCCTATCTACGTAGTGACTAAGTTCTTCCACTTTCATCAAGTATTTCTTGAATCTGTCATGTTTTTTAAGTTCTATTCTGCTCACTCATTGTGTCTAACTTGAGTCACCCTGCCACTAGTTTCACTCTCTTTTTTTCACTCTGAGCTTAACTGTCAAAGGGACATATGAGGATGCAAATCTAAAGCATATAAAAATGTCCCAACATCCTTATATTCTACCCTGGAAAAAATTCTTTGAGATTTCAAATCTTCCAAGACCTGGTCCATGTTGACAATTTCATTTGTCATGGCGTCATTTTTCAGCCTTTCTACATATAAAAGGAAGTCCCCTTATCAAACTTGATTAGGGTAAATTGATAGGTGGTTTTTGGAAAAATATTGTAAAATTGGAGGGCTTATATAAATGTGTTTACACATCTTCAAATGTTTTCTTTTTCTTAGAATATACAAGTGGTCACTCATTTACTTCTCATTTGGTATGGGGTCCGAGACTTTTCCTGGAGTAAAAGCCCACAGGTTGAAGTTAAGCATATTACTTTTTGTATAAAATACTTCTACATTTCATAATCTGTGACTTTTAGTTAGGTTTCTTTGAATTACAGTCAGATTTGGAGATGCTGGAAATAATCTGAATGCAAAATACCTCCATTTTGGGGGGATTCCATCCCTCATACCTAATCTTAAACAGTTGTCTTACCTACATCTAATTCAACAGCACCGTGTTTTTTTTTTTTCTCACTCTGTCACCCAAGCTGGAGTGCAATGGCGTGATCTTGTCTCACTGCAACCTCAGCCTCCTGGGTTCAAGCAACTCTCCCACCTCAGACTCCCAAGTAGCTGGGACTACAGGCCTACGTCTGGCTACCTTTTGTATTTTTTTAGTAGTGATGTGGTTTCGCCATGTTGGGAAGGCTGGTCTCGAACTCCTGACCTCAGGTGATCCACCTGCCTCGGCCTCCCAAAGTGCTGGGATTATAGATGTGAGCCACCTCACCTGGCCTTTTTTTTTTTTTTTTTTTTTTTTCTAATCACCTTTATCAAGTCTTCGAAAGCATTCAATTTAGTATCCATAGAAACCACATTTCTATTTCATTAGTTTTGATGATATTTAATTAAATAGGACAATTTTAATAATAAGAATAACTTGCATAGCCAGGTTAGGAACCACAGACTGTTGACTCTTGGAGAACATACTCTCAAATGGTGGCAGCCAAGGTAAATGGTACCAGAAAGGATACTTGAACACCTTTCAAAAACATCCATAGGTTACTAATATCCATCATTAAGTTTGGAGTGGGAATTGGGCAGTTTATATACAGAAAATAAAGAGTTTAGGGTAAGTCAATGGTGCTTGCTTAACAGAGCTTTTTTATACTGAACTGTGTATAGTCCTCCAATGTAGGCCATTTTTTCTTGCTTCAGCGATTTTACTCCTGTCACTTTTTCTCTCTGGCATGTTCATTTATTCTTCATTTGCCTCCTCTCATCCTTTAAGGCCCATCCCAGAGATCATGTTCCCTAACAAACTCTCCCTGACTCCTACTTTCCCAGGCACATAAAAGTTCATGGCAGGCCACGAATAAAGTACATTCACTTGTATATCTCCACACAGTGGTATCATCAGTACCAGCCAATGCAACAACATATTTGGTGCCAGCTAGTCAGTTTCACTAGAACTAGCCAAGTTGAAAAAATAAAATATGGCATAAAACAGTTAACAATGAAGCTAATTTTTCATAGTCTTTTGATGAAGAATTATGAATGTCCTTGAAAGCTTTTCAAGAGTCATCAGAGAACAGATGGGAAGAGACCAGCTTTTCCATAGACACCTGTGAATAATAATATCTGTATGATTCTCTCTGATCAATCTAAAAATAGCTCTTTGGTGATATGGATTGCATCTAAAACATCTTGTGGCTATATGTAGGATGAGGCTAAAACATTCAGTTTCAGGGCTAATTCCTACATAATTCACTTAAAATGTATTAGTTGAGATACAGTGAGACTAGGATAAACAAATGTACAAAATGTTTGAATCAAAGAGCTGCTTTTTGCTATAACTAGCTAAATAAATTGAAGTTACTTGTCTCTTAAATGTACTAAATTCTAAAGAATACCTAAAATATTATTAACCAAACTCCTTCCATTTATTTAAGACTAGAAGGGATCAAGGTCAATTTCTAGAATTGCAAATGTATCCATGGAAATGTGATAACATGATAAAAACATAAAAATTGGTCTGGCTCTTTAGATCTATTTTTAATCTATATAATAATGTCAAGTGTAAAGATTTAAATCTTCAGTTTAATCTGAATGTGAATAAAATTCTTACCATTTAAATTAAGAAAGTACTTACTGGCCATCTACAATATATCAGGCTTTCTGTTAAGTACTATGGGTTATAGAGATAACAATAAGATAGTCCTCTGCCCTCATGAAGCTTTTAATCTTGCTAGGGAAAAAGCATACGTAAATAGGTATGATACATGATATATACATAAAATATTACATGAGTGTTATAAAAAGGGGCAAGAAAACCTTAAGAGAATAAACTGCTAATGTTTGAGAAGAGCAGGTCACATTCATTGAGGTAATAGCAGTTAAGATGAGTCTTAAGGGATGTATAAGATTTTGGGAAAAAAAATAAGGGGAAAGAGAATTCAACCAAAGAAAGCATTTTTTTGGTCTTTTTTTTTTTTTTTTTTTTTTTTTTTTTTTTTTTTTTTTTTTTTTTTTTGCAAAAACTGAAGAACAGAAAACTTCAGGTCATTCAAAGCTTCAGACATAAACAGAAATAGTGGAAATTATGAAAAACATGGTTGGAAAGATAGGTCAGAACAGATTCTATGTTCAATTCTTTTGCTACTACGTGTGGCCATCAAAGGTAAGGGGAAGGTTGGTAGGAAGAAATTGCTGGTATATACCAGAGAATCCTGAAGGACAAAACTGGGATAAATAATGCAAAATCTGATCTGGAGTAAGGACTCTGGAGTCAGACTGCGGCACTGCATCCTGGTTCAAATACTTGCTAGCTGTGCAGTCTTGGGCAAAGAGTTTTATCAGTCTGTGCCTTCACTGCCCTCTTGTAAAATTAAAAGGAGAATAGCAACTATTTCATAGAGTTGTTATAAGTATTGAGCTACGCAAAACACTTGGAACAGTGCATGGCAATATTAAGTGTTATCACCATCACTTCCACCACCACCCTAACCATCATCATCATACAAAGGTCTGTATGAGGTATCATAAAATCAAATATCTATGGAAAAGCAATTAATATAAATGAGCAAAGTGGGACAGATGCTGCAAACTGAAGACAAAGCTTGCTTACCCAAGGCAATGCTTCTCAAACTTTAATGTGCCCATGAATCACTTGGAAATCTTATTAAAATGCTGACTGTTATTTATTAGATTCTGCATTTCTTAGCAACTCTCAGGTGATGTCTGTGCTCTGGACCAGAGACCACACTTTGAGTAGCAAGAAACTGAAACATCTGTTACTCAGTTGTAGCTGATGGTGCCAAGAGAAAATATAGTAATGAGTGCCTAGTAGCCAGATCTAAATTTTCGAAAGAAAACAGAAATCCATATTTAAAAACAAATGAGGTCTCTCAATTTTTAAAAGTTGTCAATTATTCAAAAACAGTGGTTATGCAAAAATATTGCATGCATTCAGGATTCAGCCTGTGGGTACTCAGTTTACAAACTCTGGGCTGGATGGAGAGTCAAGGTCAAAACCGGCAATGAGAAAAAAAGGAAGTTTGAGTACAGAGCAAGTGGACTGGACAGATCCTGGGGGCAAAATGTGAATGTGTGAGCAGGCTTGTAGCACTGGTTCACACGGATATACTGGGTACATTTAAAATATTGCACACCCTGTAAAGAGCCATTTGAGTCATTAAAATATTGGCTTTTAATTTGTAGGAAATAAGATGCTGAAAAGCTATTTGGTTGAAAGCTATTTGGTTAGGGGGAGTCTGAATTTGTAAGAAGCCAAAGTTAAAGAAAACTTAAGAGAAAACAGTGGTCTTACAAGAAAGTGCATAGAGCAATATGAATTGCTAATGGAGATTTTCAGGAAGAGGGCCTACCAGGCCTACTTTAATGAATTGGATAAGGCTCATTTCTAATCAACAGCATGTATTTGCATGCAAACAATGAGCTAAGGTCTTTAAACAATAATTTCTTCCTTTAAGTACATTTACGAATGCCTCCCATTATCTTATTTACACCATTAATTTGCATGGCAAACCAGCATAGATTATATACTGGTACATTTTGGTTTAAGAATTCAGAAGTAGAGAGGTTTAAAGGAGTAATAACTTAATGACTTTACATGAAGTCTCACACAAGAAGGGCTTTTTAACATGTCTAGACTTACTTTTAACTTCCATGTATTCTGTAAGAGATTTGTCAAGAATCCTTTCAAAAGTAATCTGAAAATATTATCTCCTTTGGGACTGCTTGCCGGAAAGGTGCACATATTCCATTGAGAAGGGGCTACTACCCAGATGTAGGTTTCTACGTACTATTCACCTCTAAAAGTAACCAGAGTTCCTCGAAAAAAATGGGTAATTCTAAATCTGGGGTAGGGAGAGTACAAGGTAAGCCTGGGACAATTGAGCAGGAAGCTCTGGGCAAGAATAATAACTGTAATTCATAATAATATATTGAATAAATAAAAATTTATGAGTCCATTTTGACATAAATATAGAGGAAAAACCTTTTTTTTTTTTTAAACAGAAGGAAGTCAGCTGGTAAATGTAAGATCATGTCAGATTAGGAAAATCTCCATTTTGCAAGCCCCAGTGTAATAACTGAGTTAGGGAAGGATCATCAATGGATACTAAAGCCATTAGATGATTTATTAATTGCAAAGAAAAAATGTGACATTATAATGCAAGATCTGTCAGTCACCACCTGAAGCAAGTAAGAAAACTTTGCAGCATTTAGTGAGACTACTTCATATGATGCATCTCCTGATGTGATGTAATACAAAATACACAGCATCTCATATGAAATATTCTCACCAAAAATGTTTGACATGCATCTCTTGAAGTCTTATTTAGACTTAACTTCCAGTTTACTAGAAATTCAGAGAATAGAGAACAAGTTAAATAATCCCATCAGGGGAAACAAAATAAAACAAATGCTGAAAGATGAGACATTTTTTGAGGCTAGTGTCCTGGACATTTTCAAATTTCAATATCGGTTAAAAAAAATGTGGAAGTGCTATTTTAGGCTAAAAAGGATAAAAAATCATAACAACCAAATGTAATGCATGAGCCATGATAAGATGTTGGTACTAACTCCCCTGCAAAATATAAAAGACACTTTTGAACTATTAAGGAAATGTGAATATGGAATGGATATTAATAATAATGTAGTATTATATTTAATTTGGAGGAGAGCATAATAAACAGGCATGGTTATATGTGGCATGTCTGTATTTCAAAGTGACACATGCTGAATTATTTAGGGGTAAAGTATAATGGTATTTAGAACTTATTTGCAAATATTTTAAAAAGTGTGTGTGTGTGTGTGTGTGTGTGTGTGTGTGTGTGTGTGTGTGTGATGCCCTATATATCAGAGATACAGAGAGGGGGTAGAGAGAGAGAGAGAAAAAGCATATATGGCAAAATGTTAATAATTGTTAACTCTAAGAATTTAGGGGAAGGAAAAGAGTGTAAATGGGCATATGTTTTGCTATTTTTTCAATTTTTCTATACGTTTGAAATTTTTCACGAAAAGACGTGGGGAAAGAAAAAATTCAAAATTATTTTCATTAAGGTAACACTTAAATTAAAACCACTATTCCTTAATGCATATTAGTAGAATAATTGCCTTATCTTTGATATGGGATAAGTAATATCAGACTTGTCTAAAAGAAATAATTATAATGTTTTGAAATCTTATTATTATTGCTAAGGGTTATGATTCAGAGGTTCCTCAGTTTAGGAATTCCACATCCCACTGCCTTGCTTCCGTCTCCCATTCAATCTTTTATCAACTGACATTATTCTAAGTAAAATCCTCTTCATTATGTTGTCAGCAATCCATTGCTTGAAAGCCTGGCTCCCCAGAACCCCTTGACTGGTACATCTTCTCCTAGAATACTCCAGAAGAAAAGGAGTGTATGAAGATAGCGACTGCACATTAAAATGACTGAAACCATAGTAAATTAGAATGAGATTCTGGGCAGATAGACATCTGGCTAGGATCATTTTTTTTATGCCTTGGACTTCTTTGGCAATCTGTTGAAGCCTGACATTCTTCAGAATAATGTTTTAAAGCCCAACAATAAGATTCTGTAGCAGATATAGTAAGTACTGCAGTTTTGAAGTATGATAAACATAAATCATATTTTGATATATTTATTATAACTCTAATGAGATATGTACATATCTGTGACTTCATAGGTACTGCTAGTATTACTGTGATTTTTTGCCTACATTCAAAATGTAAAGGAATGCTTAATTTCAGTCAGAGGTTAGTAAAGACAAATAGGTAATTTTTTTCTCCAGTGAAGAGCATGGCACCCCTTGCTATTCATGGACACTTGCTAAAAGACTTGTACACAGGCTTGGTTTCTATTAACCTATGACTTCCCCTTACAGCCGATAGGTTTTTATTTGCACATCCTTTGTGTACAAAGACAGTTTTGGTGGCTACGCCATCATTAAACTCATTATTATCATGCTTAAACTTATAGATGTTATCCAGTTCTTCTGTTACATAATTGAAGCAGTAGTGAATTGTCTATCTTAAACTGCATCGCTGACTACATTTCATACTTCATTTGCTTCCAACATAGACTAACCTTATTGGATGTCCACTATTATTTGAACTTTTAAGATTTTTTTTCCTATTTCTAATATCTTAAGATTTCAAAAGGCTTAAAATTATACAACTACAGGGCTCCATATAGACATCTAGCTTGAATTATACACTTTCTTTCATTGATGTCCCTGGACTAAAAAATGTTAAATGTTTCTAACCGCTGTACTTAAAGTCCATTACAAACTAAGATTACTGTTGTTAAGTTGAATAGGCATCTTATTTTTCACCTGTGCAATAAATAACTTCTATTTCCTTCTGACGTCTGCTTGCATTGCACTGAGAGTACACTATTGATTAGCAATAGGTTCATGATTACAGCCCTTCTATAATTGTTAGGTTAACACATTATTCATAAAATATTATTGTATTAATTTTTACTTGATTTGCTACTGGATGCTTAGAAATAGCTATGAGTATATTGGTAGAACCAGCACTTATATTTTATTACATTTTTACATTTCATAAAATTTAAATGATATAAAAATCCTGAGGAAGTATGCCACAAAAGTGATCTCAGTGGAAATTTAAATATGTTAACATTTATTTTTAAAATGTAGCGTGAAATAGACAACTTTAAAAGCTCAGCTTAAAAAAAAACTCAAGGAAGCTGAACTTGACTTTTTAAAGCACAAAAGTGCAATATTTAATGTAGGTCAACATGTTTAAATGGGAAAATTTTTTTCTAATTACAGCCAAATCCCTACCTGTAATTAACCTAAAATTTGTATAATATTTCACAACAGACTCAGCATATACCACTTTCTTATAAAATTAGAAAGATCTAAAATTTTAGAGCTTATTTGGTGAAATAGGCATATTGCTACATCTTTGTTTATAAATTATAAAGTGGCTTTAGAGCCCAATAACAGATAACAAGATTTTGAAAATTCAGGTGAATCAGAGTTATCAGAGGGAATATTAATACACTCTGTTCAAATACCATATGAGTAAGACATTTAAAATAGGAAACAATACTTTATATATTATAGAAAAATAATCTTCCAATCGATTTAATCCACTTTATGAATTCTCTCCATATATATATATATATATATGTATATATATATATTTATAGTATGGTATTCAATTTTTTTTAGTTTTCTCATTTCTTACCACCTTAATTTGGATTAGATTGAGCCTAGTTCAGAAATGATATTATACAGGTTTATACCTGTTCATAGTATAAGCACATCAGTTACCTAAATAATAAAATACTTGAATGATTAAGAGAAGAATTCCAATCTGGGAAAAAAAGTATATGATTTACCAAAGGAAGTAGTTTAACTACAAAGTTTAGTTCTTTATTTTATCTATGTATAATAAAGAAGATTTTCAAAACCAAGACTTAACACAAAATATCTTTTGATGAGGCTATAATTATTTAACTTTAGCTAGGGGTGTGTGTGTGTGTGTGTGTGTGTGTGTGTGTGTGTGTGTATTTAGGTCAACTAATGTGTTTCTTTTGTACAAAATATGAATTTATCTACTTTCTGAATAATGTAACATGAATAAAGAGGGAAAGAGGAGGTGGGCAAAGACAACTGACATAATTCCAAAATCTTCTTTTTAATACATCTTAACGAAAAGACATCCATCAATGAGTTGTTCTAGCTTCCCGAATATTAAAATCCACCTATTATGTGGATGATGGGTGGGATGCAGGAGCTTGGCAAAAGAACGAAGTTTTCATTGTTCATAACAATAGTCTCATTTGGTAAATAAAGGCCAAGTCTTCCTTTATGAAACAAGACACATTAACATCAACAACTGGAAGCATAATACAAAATCCCATTTATAAACTATCTATGCTTTCCAACTGCAGCGGCACGCATTTGGCTTTCTGTGCCTTCAATACATTCCAAGGGAAATTTAAATGATGATTGAATTTGACGGTAACCTTTCTGAGGTTTTGTTTTCCCCATTAAACTTGTACATTTTTGGCTCAAGTTCCCCTTCAAGAATGTATTCACAAATGTGGTGAAACTGGAGGTGAATATCACTATCACTTTTTTTAGCTTCATAGTCATATTCATAGCTATTTTTAAAACTAAGCAAAGATCTGTCTTTCCTACAAAACAATCATTTATAATTGCTTTTTAAAATCTTCTTGAAAAACAACTGAGATTCAGCTTGTTGAAGTTAAAATATATTGAAGACGTTCACCTTTAAGCAATCATGTGTGATTTCTAAAGCAAACTTTAAGTTTAAAATAGCAGAAAACCACTAACTAGCAACAAGTATATATTTTAGTATATGAAAAAAAGAAATAAAAAATTTCTTTACTGCTGTTGATTGATGGTTGATAGGTTCCTTAATGTTAGTGCCTTTCACCCTGCTTATAATCTCTCATGAAATATTTTTTAAAAGAAAGCTTAAAAAGGTCTGCTAAAATGTTATAATTCCTATTTGATCTGTCACCCTACCTCTTTTTTCTTTCTGACAGCTGTTTGCAGACCTCCTGCCACCGCAGATTCAGGCTTCCCAATTTTTCCTGTAGAATGCTGGCATCTGTTTTTGAGGATTGTTGAATTATTTCTTCCCCAGTTGCATTCAATGTTCTGACAACAGTTTGCCGCTGCCCAATGCCATCCTGGAGTTCCTGTAAGATATCAAAAAGGCAAAACAAAAATGAAGCCCCATGTCTTTTTATTTGAGAAAAGATTAAACAATGTGCTACCACATGCAGTTGTACTGGCAAAGAAAGAAATATAAAAGCTCCATGTGAAAATTTTCCAATGAAACTGACATGCCCATATCCAAAGGATACAAGACAGAAAGACACCTTTTATGTGTCAGGGAAAAAAGCACCCTCTCGGTTAGCTCCAGTTTTTATTTTTGTAAGCTTGTCAGCTAGAGGATGTTATAATGTCCTACAAATCAATTAGTTGGAAACCTTCTCAAGAGCAAATTCGATTTCTCGTCCCCACAAGGATGTTCCATGTTTAATAGTCTACGAAATGTTGTAAAATTTAAACATGAACAAAGTATTTGGGTTTCTTAGTGACTGTGGATATGAGAGGTGAAAAAGAACAAACATAGGTTAGTCACAGTATTAACAAAAACTCTAGAGATATTTAAATAAAATTAATTACTATATTAGAAGAAAAGTCATTTCAAATTCTGTCTGCATCAATGTATTTTGCATTATAAGCCACATAAAACGGAGAATTAATTGTTTTCAGGAGCATCCCATCAAGATATCCCTAAGGTACAGTAATAAATTTTAAAATAATCTATAGTCACCAGAACATTTTTGTGATTGTCAAGCTTAAATATTGTTTACTTTTTTCCTGAAAGAAATTTTAAGAGTAAAGTATCAGAAAAATAGTCCAATTGAAAAAGAGAATATTACAACCAAGTACACACAAAAACAAAATGCTTTTTACCATTAAATAAAAATGGCAATTACGTTCTATTTAACTCTTTTAAAAAGATAATCTAGATTTTGTAAGGCAATTAAAATAACATATTAACTAAATATGAACCTTAGAAAATGAAATAATATCTGAGAACTTGAGATACCTACCATATTTAAATCTAAATGACTCAAATCCTTATGTCACTGACAGAATAATGTCAATATGTAGAAAACTCTCCTAATCGATGTGATTCAAATTCTCTAATATTTTTATATTCTCCTACTCCTTGACACAATAGCAAGCTTACAGTAGACCCCAGTACATGCTTACTAAATGAAGAAATGAATGCATGTTTTCTGAGACTAAGGTAAAGCTCCCTTAGACTCTCATTTCACATAAATTTCTTGGCTTTTTTTTTTTTTTTTTTTACTACAAGCAAAATTATTTTCGAATAATGAAAATTTTGGTAGCATACTTTTAGCAATTAAAATACTCTGTAAATCAGCAAAAAAATGATAACAAGGTCATTATTCCAGTGACACGGTGCCTCACAATGAATATAAAACTATGCACAGTTACTGAACTATTCACAAGCTGTCCTGGCCATACTCTCTTGAATGCCTACGAGATGTGCTCTAGTAAACATGTGATACTTCCTTGTAACTAGTTGGCTTTGCTCCATTGCTTACATCTCACTCTTTACCACCTGTTCAGATCAGCGTTGCATGTGACAGTCATTGCTTAGTAATAGAGACACCAGTCATAACAAACTGTGTCTATATATTAGGTTGGTGCAAAAGTAATCACGGTTTTTGCCATTACTTTTATATCATAAATTCTTTGAGGTCAGATATTGTGCCTTATTCATGATTGTTTCCTACTGTTTAGTACAATGTCTGGTGCATGGACGGTTTCAATAAGCATTTGCTGAGTGAACGCATGAATTTATGAATAAGGAAAGTGGGGAAGAAGTGGAGGGAGGAAGAGAGGAAGAAATGGAGGAAAAAAAGAAGGGAGGAAAGGAGAGAGGTAGAAAGAAAGGAAGGGAGGAAGTTCAGGCTCATCATCACCATGGTGACATTAGTATTAATACTCATTACTGATCCTCCTAGAGATTCAAATAAATAAGCACAATTTTTTAGGTCTTGGGCAGTACATAATCTAGTTGAAAAAATAAGACACCGTTGTAAGTAATAATTTGTTACACTACATACAGAAGGATAAAAAAGCAAGGTGATCAATAAATGGTAGGCCAGAAGAGGGATGATCTCAGTGAAAAGGTTGAGCAGAGGAGACTTCTGGGTGAATTTGGAATTTAAAGAATCATAGGACTTAGGCATATGAAGGTTAGAGGCAGTGAGAGTGTGGCAGAAGTTAAAGCCTGTGGTGTGCAATCTCCATGATGTGACCAAGAGTATAAAATTGGGCTCTATGTCACTGTATGAGAGCAGGCGTTAGGGGAGGAGTACAGACCTTGGCGTATATCGGGGCCTGGGCAGAGAACTTGAGGCAACGTAAATTATTAACGCAACATGAACTATTACATGAGAATCACCATTGTTTTGGAATAAACTGGATCATGCAAGCATCAGTGACTACTGAAATGGGAAAAAAATTTTGCCTAAAACATAGATGTCAGGGAGGTATTTAGAGGGTAAAGACTATGGCTCATATTTGTTCTTTCAAGAGTGTCCAATACTTACAACTATTACTTCATACTTTTAAAAAATGCACGGGTACACATCAAATGTATACCATAGTGGTGCTTCATAGACTTCAATGCGCATAAAAATCTCCTGGAGATCTTATTAAACGGCAAGTTCTGCTTCATTAGGTCCGTGGAGGCACCAAAATTCTGTATTTCTTACAAACTTCAAAAAACAAATGCCAATACTGCTGGTCCAGGAATACCTCTATGAGTTGTAAGGTAATGGAGTAAATGCCTTTTGAGTCTTTGTTAAGCAATCGAGGAATTCTTATTGCTGCTTATAATGCTATAAACTATAGCATTATAATAGTATATAATCGTATAAAATATGCTGCAGCATTTTTATCTCAGCCTCTTTGCTTTGTAGTTTTGATCTTGGCCCTTTTGCTTCATGGCTGATGGCTACAGTGACTTTTACAACCTAATTGTAGAATCAGCAATAGTTTTATTATTTCAGTGTCCCAAATAAGAGATAGAATTGAATAGCTAAGAGTGAAGCAATAATTTAAAATTGTTAGATCTAAATCTCATTTATATAGAATCTCAAATCAGGGCTTTCAGGTTTTTTTAATTTTGTGAAAGAAGAGCTCATTAAATAGTCTACTGCATTTGTATGAGAAGGTTTTGCAAACAGGAGAAATATTTACGGTGCACGGCCTGCTCAAGGAGTTTTCAGTGATAAAGCATAAGAAAGAAAAATAAGGGATCAAAACAGAGAGTAATAGCTTGTATGTGGTGTTTTCTGAGCTGGAAAAGATAACACTGGGTTTACAAAATTAAATGTAAAATCTCAATCAACTTTATTCACATAGTGAACAACATTAATTTTAATTCTATAGCTTCTAAATATTTTAAGTACTGAATCACTCATTACCAATAAAATTTCCAAGCTTTGATATCATATTAATGTACTGTTGTCATAGGCATTCTTATCTATTTCTCTGGCAATTAACATCTGGTCTTGGTTCTGGACAAAAAGAAAATCATAATTAAATCTGTTGGATTATTCATCATAGTTAGAAAGCTTATTGTGTTTTGATTCCAATATTAAGCATTCATTCCTAATAAGAAGTGCATATCTAACTCCCGTGGGGAGCTTTTCAAACTATAAAAGCCCAGAATTCCATTCTAAGTCTACTGAATCAGAATTTCTGGGGACAAAGGTATATGAAAGAGATACACTAAAAAAGAAAGGGGAGGTTACAAACATGTGGAGAGAATAGGGAAGCAGGAAGGACATGTAGAATTACTATATTATTTTCAACTTCTCTTCTGCTTTTTAAGTCAAAAGGTATTCCTAAATTATAGAAAATAACACTGTTATATATCTAAGTCCTTTGAGTCTGGTCAAATGGGGGGAAGGAAAGAGGAAATATAGGCAAAGAAAGAACAGCTACATTTTTATTTTTATACAGGGAAGGATATAAGAAAAAGAAACCACTACCTTTTCTATGAAAACATTACATACATTTTTTTAAAGGTCTATTTGTCAAACTTTCCAAAACTGTATGAAAACACAATAGATGAAAAATAGAATGTGACAAATGAAGAAAAGGAATAAGCTAAGAAGCAGTTATAAGAAATTGTACAATGACAGATTGGATGAATTATGTAGGAAATAAAAAATTGGCAAAAAATCACAAACTAGGGAGCAAGATAAAAAAACAGAAGAGATAAAATGCAATTGGAAGAAAAGATAAATACAGGGAAATAGAGGGAAGAAAAAGGAACCTTCATTGAACAAGGAGATGTTTCAAGAACCCAATACTGAGATTTACTTGTAATTTTGTTCATGAATTATTTTGAGACAGGTTAATTATTAACCGAGTTTACTGATTGGTCAAGAGAAAACATGTAATAAAATGAAATTTGGGAGAGTTGTGAAACAGACTTTTATGGTGCGATTTCCTACAAATATGGTGTTTTATCTTGTTTTTTTATCCTAAGATCATTCTCATTGTGTCTCTTTGTCAGTGCCAGGAATTCAGGAGTTTGAAATACAGTTTCTGATACTTTTCTCAATGATAAATAAAGCAATTTTACCAGTCATGCTAATTAGTAGAAAATACAGCCAATACTGTTTTCAGAGATTTTAATGTGCTTCAGCAAGTATCTTTCAACTTCTATCCGATGATGGATTTTTGTAAAGAAGCCAAATAAATACACAAATACTCAAGGCATATGCTAAGCACAGCAACAGGACCCATTCAACTTAGCCTGTCCATAGACTAAGGGATTCTGTCTTGGTGGAAGGTCTGATAACCTTGTGAGAGCATCTGAGGATAGTCAGAACAATTGAAAGATGGCTAAAATTGGGGAAATCTAGCAGTTAGCAAAATGGAGAGAAGGGCAAAATAGTATAGAAAAAAAGAGTGGAAAAAATAGTATAGAAAGGCAACTAGGAAGGATAAGAAAACAGTGAAAAATGGCTGAAATAAATGGCCTTTTTTGGAGTAAAGAAAGAATGAAAGTTATAGGAGGTAAGAATCAAGGTCAAGGAGAGCTCAGAATGAGAAGGACAAGAATCCAGTCCATATATGAAGTACAAGATAATATCCAAACACGTTAGGACAACAGGGAGCATGGAAAGGACCATCCTCTTCTCCCCACTGCCTTCTCGGCTCCGTCCCCCGCCGCTTCTCCTCCTCACTCTCAAGCTTAGCTCCAATGCCCAGTAAAACTGAGTAACTTTCTACTTCCTTGACGATACTGTTAAGTCGTGTAGGACAAATTCGTTACTCATCTTTCATAGCATAAAAGAGGCCTCGGGGAACTAAGTGCCCCTCCTTTGTATAGGTATTTATAAAATATTTCTATTTGTGTCATTCTCATATGTTTTGGACCGTACAGCTGAATACTAAGCAAGACCGAATGAGGGCTTTCTTCTCTTGAACAGAAAATACATCTCTAAATTTGAACTGCACCACAGATTCAACTTTTAACTAAGGACCTCCAGATCTTTTATTAGTCATTTGCAAGTAACTCAGTCAAATAAAAAGGTCCTGTCTTGTGCTATTCACAATAGCAAAGACATGGAATCCACCTAGTTGTGAAACAATGGTAGACTGGATAAAGAAAATGTGGTAGATATACACCATGAAATACTACATAGTCATAAAAAGAATGAAATCATGTCCTCTGCAGAAGCATGGATGCAGTTGGAGGCCATAATCATAAGCAAATTAATGCAGGAACAGGAAAAACAAATACTATATGTTCTCACTTATAAGTGGGAGCTAAACATAGAGCATACATGGATGTAAATATGGGAACAACAGATACCGCGGACTAGTAGAGGTGGGAAGGAGGGAGGGTGCGCATTGGTTGAAAAACTATCCATCAGGTAGGTACTATGCTCACCGTTTGGGTGATGAGATCTGTATCCCAAACCTCAGCATCATGCACTATTCCCCTGTGACAAGCCTGTACATGTACCCTCTGTATATAAAATAAAATTTGATTATTTTAAAAAGGAGCAGTCTTTACAATGAACAATCAGAAATAAAATGCACCTTTTTAGCCTCTTCTTTCTCCTGTTATCTTTTTTTTTTTCATTTCAGTCAACATTTTTTGTACCTTACTAATACAAATGCTGAAACCATATAAATGTTTGTGTTCGTTTGTTACAGGAACTAGAGTCAGGAGCAGGCCTTGTTAGATTTCATTTAATACTCTCTTTTTCCTGTGAGGTATAATAGTAGATATGCTCTTGGTGCGATTTCCCATCTGCTCCTGATAATGGTTGCTATAAAAGAATAATGAGAATTCCTTCTAAAACTAGAAATAGACTGTTTCTTTTCCAAAGCAAACATCATGCCAATGAACTGAAGGAAAATTATGTACAGTAGCAATTTATTTTAATGGGACATTTACCTAATATCAAATTACAATGAAATCTCCTTTTGATGTATTTATCTTATTCATATCAGTTATATATATAGATTTGTTATTATCACTGTTATTAATGTGTATACCAAAATTAATTCATCATAAAGAGCTTTAAGTACTACATGTTTTGTGAGGGTATCTTGGGTTGTTTTTCTTTCTCTTCCAAGAAATGATGCCCTGGGCCAAAAACAAAAATCATATGTTCCTCAATTTCAAACAGAGATTCAATACAGTGTTACCTAAAGTGAGGAAAATATAAATATGTTAAATTTTTTCCCTCTGAAACTGAGGGCTACATTTTAAATCTGGCCCCAGACATGTTTTGGTGTTAGAACTTTGTTTGATTAATGATTTGAATGCCTTTAGGTGGGGCATGAATGCATTCAATCATTCTGTAAAGGCATCTGAATTGGTGGCTCTTGCTTTAAATAAAACTGTTATTACAAAGTACAGAACTTTGCAAAGCGAATAGGTTTTAGTTTGTTAAAATAAATGTTAGTTCTCTCTACGTTCACGGATTTATTTAATCCTTCTTGCCTTCTAACTCATTCATGAGAACTTCAGGACAAATAGAAAACATTTAAGGGCTGTGTTGTTCTCTCCATTTACTTAGATTTGTTAAGAAAACAAATTGGCCTTTCTCGGATAAAAAGGCATCTTGTCCACAGCTGTATTTGTTTTCTTATTAAGTGATCCTGGTTATAGAACATGTGACTTCAGGCATAAAATTCTTTCTACATAATTACTAGCATGATTCTGAACACATTAAATGTTTCATCGTGGAACATATTGCACGTAACTCAAAAAACACTGTCTCAGGACGTGATATTTGAAAGGAGGCATAGGTCATTTTAAAATTTCTAATTTCTCTTCTCTCTAGAGGTATCATCAATTTGGAGCCACATAAATAATTCTTCAAAAGCCATTTGGCGGGTAGAGGGTGATACAATATGTATGTGTGCATATAGAAAAAGACAACAAAATTGTTTTTCAAAAATAAGACAATGTGTAAGTAAACTAGATTATAGACTGTAAATATTTGATTGAAATATCTAATGTCATTGGTTCTAAAACCCTGTAGTTCTCTACTGGTATTTGCCATGCCTATATTTTCACTCTGTAAGTCAATTATTGATTGGATACCTCCTATTAGCCAGACACTGTGGAAGGTGCTAGTCATTATTCTCTGCTGGAGGATGAATGGATTTGGAGGAGCCCTGGAATAGAAGTAAGGAGACCAAGTAGAAGACATCATCGTAGTTAAAGTGAGGAAAGACGGTCGCTTGGATTGAGGAGGAGTCAGTGGCAGAAATGGAGAGAAGTGCATGGAACCAAGTGACATTTGGAAAGTAAATGCACAGGACTTAATGCATTGGAGATAGAAACGAACGAGACAGTATCAATCAGACAGTTGAAGATACTGGTCTGGAACTCAGAGGAAATATTAGGACTGAAAATATAACTGAGAGCATTATTGGCAGAGCTACGTCTAAAATTTATGATGTGAGTTTTGCTCCAAATGTGTTTGAGTCCCTTATTTTTATTGAAATGATTCTGGGCAAACTCAAAGCTAGTAATCATAATCCAAACATATTTTGGGAATCCCTGAGTATCAGCATGATGACTAATTTTGTCATTATTGACATTTGCTACATCTAATATGTATTATTTTCATTTGCTGGCAGAGAGATTAATATCATAATTAGCATAATGTAGAAAATTGAGAGGCCGTATGATTCCCCACAAATTTGAAGAAAATAGAATATCGTTTTGATGAAGCTGCTTGTGTTTTCCTATCCTAACTCCCACCCACCTATTAGTAAAAAAAAAAAATGGTCAAAGATGATTTCAAAATGTATTTTGAGAAAGTGTTGTGCTTTAAGAGAACAGAATTAAGCTTGTTCCTTAATACACTTCTGTTCTGTGTTCACAAGAATTCCATGGGCCTTTGCTGTGGCACAGACTTTAAATGCTGTCTAATGTAGGTAAATTGTTCGATGCAGTAAGTGTTCTCTTTAGTGTGACTGACTCCAACAAATATTTAATTTAGGGTAACTACTAGGTGTCTGAAGTTTTACAATGATAAATAAGCTTGTATTTTCTTGTCAACACTCTCAATTTAATGGGGACAGCCTAGAAAATGCTGTGTTACAACATAACTATGGCGATTGCTTTGAGAACAAGATAGATCAATGAATTCGGCGAAACGGTAAGGAAAAGAAACAGACAAGTTAAGGTAATTATTATTATAAAGGCCTTAAAGACAGTCTTTTCCCCATTTCCTGTATCACTAAGTACAGCGCTGAGCACTGCTCAGCTTAATAATTGCTTAAGAAATATTTATTGATGAATTGAGCAGAAAACTAAGCAAGATATTATAATCTTCTTGATTGCTTTCTCATTCTGGAAAGGTTCGAAAGTAACTTTTTGAAATATATACAACAGCCTAGAGTGAAAAAAGAGACATTTAAAAATAATTGTGTTTTTATCAAAGTTTCATCTCCTACCACAAATAACAAGTTATTAAGGAAAGCTTTCGTTTCTCAGGCTCTTGAGAATGGGAAGGCCTAGAAATACGATAAAGAGGGATCAAAACAGATCTCTGTGTCTAACATCAATTAATTGATTTTGAGCATTTAGCTTAGATTACAGAACCCCCAAGACATCAACTAACAATCCACATCTAAGCACATATTGGGCATCACTAAGCCTTATATGTCCCTCCTGCCAAGTTATACAGGCATTAAACACAAATTACTCTTTTTTTTCCCCCAAGCCTTAAGTTCTGAGGTTAGGTTTCTTGTTTTCCAACTCATTATCTGTTGTATGGTAATACTACTCTCCTTCATGGAATTAGATGAGAAGAGGTGATGATAAAAAAAATTGTGCATCTCTTGTTGACTGGGCATGCCCTCTGCAAATCAAAAAAAAAATGCACAAGCATGGATTCTCTCCCCATTATCAGTACATTGTACATTATCAATGATCTATATTTTATTGAACAATATACCAGCCAGAGGAACCTAAGGATAAAGCAAACAAATGACATAAGCAGACAAATGACATAAGCAAGTCATCTGTTAGATTTTTCTCAATCTGGTGAAAACTATAGGTTTTACTTTCTTATCAATTTAGCTTGTATGAAGGAAAAGATTAAATTATCAAATGTAAATCTTTTCTAATTTTTTTCTCTCTAGGAACGCTTCCTTCTTAAGCTACCACGTAGCATTTCAGGACCTTTTCATTCGACTGAAACCTCAAAGGAAATATTTTCAAGCCAACATCTACATCACTCCTGAAACTGGTTTCTTATATTCATTATATGATTTATTTGAATGACATCTGTATTTTCCAGTATTGATATCACCAGTTCAACTGTGTTTTGTCCCTTTTTTTTTCATTCCTCCAATCCAAATTCTATTTTACTGATCCTAATTGTTATACTTCTTGCCCAGCTGATTCCATCATTATTGCTTTTCCTCCAGCCTGGTTATTCATTACCCTTCACCTATGTTATTAATACACCCTCCTAATTGTTTCCTCTCAAACTCTTTCACTGCATAAAATTCTACACAATCTTTCCAGATTAATCCTCCAGGTGCATAGTTCTTCTGGTGGACTCCCTGCTCAAAAATTTATACTGAATACTCAGTGCCTGCCTATTGAAGCCCAAATAGCTTATAGAACATTCAGAACCTCATCGCATCCCTGAGAGATACCTTTTTAGGCTTCTTACAATGACTTTCTAATTCTTCATCCATGCTTTAGCACAATTAGACAACTCACAGTGATGTCCTGGTCATTCTCTAGACCTTTGACTATTCTCCATCCTCCGTCATGTGTGTCTTTATCTCTACTTATGTAATCCTTTCATTCCAATTGCGTAGACCATGAGATCCATGAGAGCAGGAACTATAATCTTTTCTCACTCTAGTGCCTAGTAAAGTGTTGCTTCCTGGCAGTGCTCAAAACATGTTTGTTAAATGGATAAAGATGTGCCCCAAATACTATCTCTATTGTGAATACATTTTCAAGCAAAAGTTATCTACCTCATAAATTGTGAATACATTTTCAGGCAAAAGTTATCTATCTTATTAATTGTGAATACATTTTCAAGCAAAAGTTATCTATCCTATAAAATCATACTGTACTTGAACCGTATCTACTTTACTGTTTTTCATAGTCTATAAAAATTGAATTTTGTTATTATTAGAGACAAGGACTCATTCCGTCATGCAAGTTTGAGTGCAGTGGTACAATCATAGCTCACTGTGGCCTCCAACTCCCGAGCTCTAGTGATCCTCCACCTCAGCCTCTTGAGTAGCTGAGACCACAGGTGCATACCACCACACCCAGATAATTTTTAATTTTTTTTTTGTGGAGACAGGGTCTGACTTTTTTGCTGAGGCTGGTCTTGAACTCCTGGCCTCAAACAATCCTCCCACCTTAGCTTTCCAAAGTGCTAGGATCATATGCATGAGCCACCATGCCCAGCCTAAATTTCATTATTTTGATTGAAAATTTATGATTGTCTTTAATTCAGGGACATTGTCTTCTTTACCTTCGAGGTTTCTACCATGCTCATCTGTTAATTTTTTTTTTTTTTTTTTTTTTTTTTTTTACTAAATGACTAAATGAGTGACTGAGTTTCTTTTACTGGTATGTGGTGAAGCTGCAGAATTTGTATGCCTGTTGAAAGACTCTGTAAGAGCATAGCACATTTGGTAAAAATCATGATTAAATTCTGTTTCTGTACTTTTATTTTTTATTTATTTATTTTTTTGAGAGGAGTCTCACTCTGTCACCCAGGCTGGAGTGCAGTGGCGCAATCTCGGCTCACTGCAAGCTCCGCCTCCCGAGTTCACGCCATTCTCCTGCCTCAGTCTCCTGAGTAGCTGGGACTACAGACGCCCGCCACCACGCCCGGCTAATTTTTTGTATTTTTAGTAGAGACCGGGTTTCACCGTGTTAGCCAGGATGGTCTCGATCTCTTGACCTCGTGATCCTCCCGCCTCGGCCTCCCAAAGTGCTGGGATTACAGGCGTGAGCCACCGCGCCCGGCCCTGTTTCTGTACTTTTAAATACCTACTAGGCATCTAGCAAAAAAAATTAGTGCTGATGCTGAAGCTGGTCAAAGACAATTCAAATGTTCTGCACTTCATGTTAGTGGTGGGGATGCCACGGAACAGAGCTTTTATAAAGCTAATGCACTGCTGCTCAAGCAGCAACACTGCATTCTAGTAAACTCTTCAGATAAAGTAAAAAGAAAAGAAACAAAACAGGAAAATGTCATTCCCAGTCTTCAAGTTATATGAATGACCTCAAAATGATACTATTTTCACTCAATAATCATAAAGGTAATAATCTTCAACAGACATAATCTATATGAATGTCCAATAAATCCATGAAAAGATGCTTAATAATGCTAGTAATCAGAGGAATATAAGTTAAAACCACAACAAGATACCACTTCATATTCTATAAAATGGCAAAAATTAAAATGACTGACAAGACCAAATATTGACAAAGATGTAGAGTAACTGGAACTCTCCATCATCACTGGTGGCATTGTAAAATGGCACAACCACTTTAGAAAACTGTTTAGGTGCTGTTTGACAATATCTCATAAAGTTAAACATTTGACCCAGCCATTCCACTTCTACAGAGTTACTCAAACTAAACGAAAATATATGCTCACAAATGGCTTGTACACAAATGTCCACAGCATCTTTATTCATAACAGCCAAAAACTGAAAACCACCTGAATGTCCATCAAAAGGAGAATAGATAAACAAATTGTGGTATATCTATACAAGAGAATATTAATCATCAATAAAGGAATGAACAACTGATACACGGATGAGTCTCAAAAGTAGTACGCTGATCAAAATAGTACATATTGTATGATTTCATTTATATAAATTTTTGAAAAGACAAACTAATCTATGGTGATATAAATCAGAAGAATAGGTGCCTATTGGGGCTGGGAATTGACTGGAAGGTAGCATGAAAAAGCTTTCTGAGGTAATGGAAATTTTTATTTTATTGAGGTGTCACTTTTTCAGTGGGACCACTTGACAAAAGTTAACAGATTGAGCATTTAATATCTTTACTAACTTATACACCTGCCACAGTCACACCCAGTAAGAAAGCGTGGAAAATATATTAGATGGCAGAATCTGAATATTATACAAAGTATCTACACAGATTGAAATTCTCAACTAAATATGACAGGTTGAAATGTTATGTAAGAACAAACTCTTTCTCCTCTCCCAAATAAGTCTATTTCTTCTTATATAAAATTTTACCTCAATTAAGAAATAAAAACAATATCATTTTTAACTACTCTCCTTACTTACACAATACCTTAGCCATGCTAACAATCAGGGCATCCAACAAATCTAAGTACTTTCTCTCTCTTACTGCACACAGTACATATGGACTCTTCTTATACAAGAAAACAACTAACTGAAATAGGCTGATTGCCAAACCTCAGTCATTTGCAGACAGAATTTAAAAGAGTTCAGAAGACTAATCAGGTTATATGTGAACAGACTTCGTGAACCATCAGGGGTATTATACAATTCACACTTTTATCCCCACACACGATGATCAGTTTAGACAATCTATAAGACGAGTCAAGTGGCATCTGTCTTTCAGGAACACACGTGTGTATGTGGGGGCGTATGTTTATTAGATTCAGAAGGAAAAAGTGTAGAGACCCAATGATCTTGAATTTAAAGAGAAAATGGCTCAAGAAACCCTGTCAAAGCTCTTTAGAAGAAAATTTGGACAATATAATGGCAAATCATCCCAGTGAGTATAAAACAATGTGTGGTGTCTAACAAGATGTGTGCCACTGTATGGACAACCTCAAAGGTGCTCAGATTCTAATAGAGTATGAACATGGGAAGAAATGAGGGACGGAGAACTGAGGGCAAATATTAGAAGGACAATACAGGACTGTATAAACAGTGAGGAAAAGCTGAGCTTGGAATGAATTGAGGCTTGTGATAATGTTAAAGACAACATTCAGGGCCTTTTTACTTCCATTTGGAGGAAGAAGAACCAGAAAGACAAAGGTTCACTGATTGGGGCAGAAGGGAGAAGGTTAGGGTTAGAGATGACACAGAAAGCAGCAGCGTGCAGCTCCTTTTGCTCGTCTGCTCTGTCAAGGAGAATGTTCATCAGACTGGAAAAGGCATAACCGTGTAAGGGAAATGAAGCCCAAAATAGGTGAGGGAATTTTAAAAGAGCACCTTGCTGCTCTAAATGAGCTAAAATCTCTGGCCCTGGAGCAATTATATTCTAGGGAAATGAGAGAACTTGCACAATACGGTCCTACCTCACTGTCAGTGGTCTTTGAGGAACTATGTTAACACTGCAGATGGGCAAATGTCATCTCGATTTTTAAAGACAGGAAGAGGTCACTGCGACTGTGCTCCATCAATTCCCGCTAAAGAGCATTTCTGGATGATGGAACAAGGAGCAAACAAACACTTGTTAACAAAGACAACGTGGTGGCAGCTAATTTGGGTTTGTATGACAACTCGTTCTTACACTAGACGTGTGCCTGTGTTTGCAGTTGAATCTCTTTTGCAGTATGAAAATTGAATTTCACATTTCTAAACAACTTAAAAACCACTTCTTTTTTTTCCAGCTCATAAAAGTTAAATTTTCTTAAAATCAAATAACCACATAAATAATGAATTGCGCTCTATTGTACAAGGAGCAGCATGACATCCAGTTGCCCACCACCTGAAAAAGGTTGGGGTCCTCTGGCAAATAATGGACAGAGACAATGATCTCATATGTGCACCACTTTGTGTGTTTGACATGGTCACTTCGAATGTATTTTCATAATGAAGAGACATGCGTTTACGATCAGAAGAAAATAACCCTATACTCATTTGGGAAATAAATTGATATAATCTTACCAAAACAAGGTATTTTTTTCTGGATTTTTTAATTCAAGAGTGAGAGAATAGATAAAATAATCTTTCCCGGTACTGTATATTAATTATTTAAATATGCTATTTTAAAATAAAGTTATCATACTTTATCTACTAAGGTATCAGCACCTGTAGACATAATTTGCTACCATATTTGCATTAGTACATATTACTAAAGTTTTTCATAGATATGGCCATATATAGTGGGTAAAATACATCAAAAATCATAAATAACATTTTATTCTTTCTCAAGTAACGTTAGTCAGCAACTGTAATATAATTTCAGAGCTTTTGTTAATGGTATTTTTCTACATGCTAGTTTTGAATAAATTCATGTCTACCATGAACTATCTAGGGAGAAAGGTTGTTAAAAATGTTGTTACAAGTTCCATAAACTTAGTTTACTTGATATCTTATAAACATACTGCCTTTTGCAAAATACAGATTACTACTGAAATCAGGAAAGCTTAGAATTATTAAGACAGAAGTACTGTAGGGAAATAAGGGAAAATTGCTCTAATTTGTTCTGACATTCAGAATATAAAGATAATAGGTACTATCATGATGTGAACATGTTCGATCAAAACTCCCATTCAATACCATTCTTTTTCCATATATACTTACTTTTTTTTTTCCTTATGCTTGGCCTTAATACAAAACTTAATATTTCATTTATATTTTGAAATTTTGTTACATACTGCCCTAATCCTATGTGGATTGAAGAAGGGGATAAATCAATAAAACTTAAAACTCAATTTGCTCCTTTAAGCAGTTTATATATTTTAATTAGTAAATACAAACAAATAAGGTTAGCTTTGTATTGTACATTTAAAGAAATATCACACTGTCAACGTGAAAAAAATTTGTAAGGAAAAAAAAGAACAAAGATCAATCTGGGACATCTGCAATACATTCCAGATTCAGGAACAACAAGTTAAGTATCTACCTACCCCTCTTTTCTGGTATGATCTTTTGCTAAAACCAGGAAAGGCATTTACCATACAGAAATGTTGATTTTGTCAAACAGATCAAGACATCATTAATACTATGCCAAAGAATAATTGCAATTATCTTATTGCGATGATTTATTGCTTTTATATACTTCATAAAGTGCCATCAGATGACAGTTCCATTTGAGATCCGCGTGAATTACGAGGTCAGAAAAATGTGTTATTATTCCTAGGGTAAAGACGAGGAATTGGGGGTCTAAATATTTGTCCAAGTTGTCCTGCAGATAAAAGTCCCAGGACCAGGCCCCAGATTGTTACCACATTTCAGTGAGATTCCCATTATTCACTACTGGCTCTTTTCTGACTCAAATACTTAGATATTAAAGAGATAGGTGAGACATGAAAAGTAGAAAATACAAAAAATTGGCAAATTGTACACTTTTAAATTATTGTGAAAATAATAAACCAAATACTTCATAATTATAGATGTTTTTGGTAGAAAAAAGATGACTTGATACTGACTTTTCTATTAAACATCTATTTTGTCTTTCATTTTGATAATGTTGTTATATTCAGTTAAATATAATCATTATGTAAATAAACAATGTGGATCAAAAAAGAATGAGAAATATCAACCCAGAATATGTTTGAAGCTGATTTAAAGAGGACAACAGAATCCCTAGATTAGAGTACATGTTTTTGTAAAGCTGCTATATCAGAATGTCATGCTGACATGATTCTTGATAATGTATTTAATGGGTAAAGTATGCACAGTGAACATTTGTGTAGAGTTCATCACGTCTAATTTTCTGTTTTCTTTTGAAACACGAAGGTGAATGATGCAATTGTGGTATTTCTGCTGTTAAACTTAATGAAAATTCTGTCCACTATCAATCAAATAGATCTTTTCTCTTGTTTGTGGTCCAAACAAATACGTTCAAAAGTAATTCATTTTTATTGAAAAGTCTTGTACTCACATGATGACCAAAACACAAACAAGGCTTTAATTTATTTCACATGCACTTGCTTGCAAGATATACACTGGAGAAGAGGGGAAGTTTCGTTTTATATTTATGTAATTCAGGTTATGTAGACAGACCAGGTGTTATATAAATGGACAGATTTTAAAACTAGTATGTTTCAATAAATAATATCAGCCAATCTTCAGAAATGAATATAAACATGTGGCACCCGTCTCTATAAAAATACAAGGTTGAATGGGGCTCATCTGAAGTGTTGCTGCAACAGTGTCATGTCTGTCCTGGCCAAGAGTATGTGCGATGATTTATCTCAACATGTTTTTGCAGTAATAGGTCATACTGAAACAATGATGGGACAACAAATCACAATGTATGCCATATAAAGAAATGATATACGAAGAATAATTTCATTCCCAAGTATTTAAAATTGATATTCTATTTTGAAGATCACCATAGAATTAGAAACAATGTAAAAGAATAGACCTGGTAATAATAACTACAATTTCTTTCAAAAAGAGAATTCACAAAAATAGAAACCAAGGACTCAGAGAAGAACCATTTATAAACATTAAAATATTACCTTCTGCCATTCCTAATTTAGCATATGAAGGTAACTTTTTAAAATCTCTGCTGTTCATAACTGAGAGCCAGAAACAAAACTTCTGCATGATGATTAAGTGTTCTCTGTACATAGCAACATTATCCCCTTGCCAATTTTAACAATATTAAGAAACATATGCCCTACTCTCCAGAATAAATAGTTGTGTAGAAGAAAATGCTTTGAAAAATTCATCGTCTTCTTAAAATATGAAAATCAACATTTAGGAAAATATTTATGTCGCTTCTACATAATAGCCTTTGGGTAAGTACGGATTAACTTGACAGAGGTCTTTTACGCTTAAACATCGACATTTAAATTTTGATTGACAACCAACATTAACGCTTTCGTTTTAGATATTTAAATGTACAGAAGTAACATTTGCCTGCAAGACTGAGCAAATGAATAATTTGTTCAATAAATATTTATTGAGTGCATTGCATCCTGCATCAGACAGTTCCTGACCTTAGGTATTTCATTGCAGGTATAGACAAACAATAAACAAACAAATATGTACATACACGGAATAAACACATATTGTGGTAATAGCGACAAAAGAAAATCATGGGATGCTTTCACAGAGAATAATGGAGAATAACGATAATGGAGACTAATAATGCTCAATAGTTGAGGATTTGCTAGATTATGGTGTAACTTTAGATGAAGTGACCTGGAAAGGCTTTGGAGATGAAGTTACTGAAATGGGAGATGCGCAAAGAAGAATAGAATTAACCACTTATCCAGAGGGAGAAAATAGGATGTATGAAGCTCCTGAGTCAGAAAGGAACTTTATATGTCTGAATATAAAGAAGCTGAAAGAAAACGAGAATGGTTGGAGGCCCCTGAGTGAAGGGGAGAGTGGAATGAAATCAACTTAAACATGCAGATTCATGTATGAGGACGTTCACTGCAGTGACCAAAATGTGGAAGCAGTCCAAATGCCCAACAATGGGAGAATAATTAATTATTTACAATCACACCTGGGAGTTTACTATATTGTATTGCATTTTAAAATGACATATAAAATTTAAAATAATTTTAATTATTAAATATCAATAAAATATTAAAGATGATAATTTTTTTTTGTACAATACTACTTGCTAATGGGACAAAACTCAAGAAAACATCAAAAGGTGTAAAACCTATTAAGAAGGCAATCTATGGGAGAAAGACTATAGGTGTTTTTCTGTTTGTTTGGTTTTGTATTCTGAGACAGAGTCTCGCTCTGTCGCCAGGCTGGAATACAGTGGTGTGATCTCGGCTCACTGCAACCTCTGCCTCCCGGGTTCAAGCGATTCTCTTGCCTCAGCCTCCCGAGTAGCTGGGACTACAGGCACGCACCACCATGCTCAGCTAATTTTTGTATTTTTAGTAGAGACGGGATTCACCATGTTAGCCAGGATGGTCTTGATCTCTTGACCTCGTGATCCACCCACCTTGGCCTCCCGAAGTGCTGGGATTACAGGCGTGAGCCACTGTGCCCAGCTGTTTTAATTTAATACTTTTGTGCATTTTCAAACTTCTCTACACTGAGCTTTAAAAAGTATAAGCAAAAATGAAAAACAAAGTGAAACCACCATGTTGCCTTTCTCCTGAAATACTAAAAAATAAACTAAAATGGGCACAGAACAAAAACTATAATATTCCTATAAGAAGGTTCACATTGAGAAAAATAGAGAGACAAAATTTGAATCCAAAGTTTGAAGCCTGGTAACTAGGATAGAAATAGAGTGTGCCTATATGCACGTGTGTGAAGGGAAAAGTATTCTCTCTCAATTATCTATATTTATCTATTTATCATTTATCTGTCATCTATTAGTTATCTATCAGTTATCTATCTATCATCTATCTGTTTACCATCTAGCTGTATGTCATAAATAGAAGACATTTTAATTAATATTTGCTATTGATCTATTATCAAACATCACTACTGAATTGTTTACAAAACTCAGCATGCTTTGCCAAATAATTAAGACCTTTATTTGTATTCATGAGACTTAATTGCCAAACAATTAAGAACTTTATTTGATCAAATCAAGATAATTAGCCTATCACTTCAAACATTTACCATTTATTTGGGGTAGAAACATTCAAAACCCTCTCTTCTAGCTGTTTTGAGACATGCAATACCTTACTGTTGACAATAGTCTCCCTACTGTGCCACAGGACACCAGAACCAATTCTTCCTTTCTAATTGTGACTTTGTACCCATTGACAATCCTCTCCCCATTCTCGCCTTTCCCCTACTTTCCCCATTCTTTGGTAACCACTGTCCATTTACTGCTTCTATGAGATCAAGGTTTTTAGATTGTGCATATGAATGAGAACGAGCTTCATTTGTCTTTCTGTGTTTGGCTTGGTTAATATAACATATGAAAAAATGTTCAACATCACGATCAGGAAAATGCAAATCAAAGCCACAATGAGATATCATCTCATTCCAGTTAGAATGGCTATTATCAAAATACAAAAGATAAAAAAGTGTTGGCAAGAATATGGAGAAAAGGGAACCCTTATGCGGTGTTGGTGGGAATGTAAATGAGTACATCCATTATGGAGGACGATACGGAGGTTCCTCGAAAACTTAAAAATAGAACTACCATATGATACAGCAATTCCACTACTGGGTACAGAGACAAAGCAAATAAAATCAGTATGTCATAGAGATATCTGCATTCCCATGTTTATTGCAGCATTATTCACAATAGCCGAGATACAGAATCAACTTAAGTGTTTAATAATGGATGAATAAAGAAAATGCTGCATATATATGCAATGGGATATTATTCAGCCATATAAAAGAATAAAATCCTGTCATTTATGACAACATGGATGAACCTAGGGATATTATGTTAAGTGTCTGAAGTTTTGACTCCTGAAATGTTATAATGTCCTTGGTTTAGGATATTAGCTTGAGTAGAATGGCAACAAGGTTTGCACAAGTATTTAAAAAATGACTCACAAGAAAAAGTGCTATTTAAGCTGGGCACGGTGGCTCATGCCTGTAATCTCAGCACTTTGGGAGGCCAAGGTGGGTGGATCATGATGTCAGGAGATCGAGACCATCCTGGCTAACACGGTGAAACTCCGTCTCTACTAAAAAAATATAAAAAATTATCCAGATGTGGTGGCGGCCGCCTGTAGTCCCAGCTACTTGGGAGGCTGAGGCAGGAGAATGGCGTGAACCCGGGAGGCAGAGGTTGCAGTGAGCCGAGACCGTGCCACTGCACTCCAGCCTGGGCGACAGAGTGAGACTCTGTCTCAAAAAAAAAAAAAAGTGCTATTTAAAAATAGCAACACTAAGAATAAGACAATATTAAAGTCTCATAGTATTTTAAAGCCTATGTAGCATATTAATTTATTCAAATAACTTTCTATTCAAATAACTTTCAGGACACCAGAACTAATTCTTCCTTTCTAATTTTGACTTTCATACATTAACTCTATGAAAAATTGAGGTCACCTTTTATAGCAATTTTATAACTTTGAACAGTAACTAGTGATATTTAGATAAATTATATTAGGGCACTCTCACACTCACGTTCTTGTGCTCTCATTTCTCTCTCTGTCTCTCTCTCTCTCGAAACCAGAGAGGGAGAGACTTATTGTAATAAATTGGCTCATTACAAATCTGGAGAAGTCCCAAGATTTACAGTCAGCAAGCTGGAGACCCAGGAAAGCCAGTGATGTAGTTCCAGTCTGAGTCCAAAGGCATGAGAACCAAGAAAGCCAATGATGTTAAGTTCCAGTCCCAGAACTGGAGGCTTAAGACTCAAGAAGACCCAAGGTTTCAATTCAAGCCCAAAGGCAGGAAAAGATGAGTGTTCCAGCTTTAGCTATCAGGCAGGAGTTCCTTTTAATCAGGCTTTTTGATTAGGTCTTCAACTGATTGGACTTAGGTCTTCAATTGATTGGATCAGACCCACCCACACAAGGGAGAACAATCCACTTTGCTCCTTCTACTGACTCTCAAATGTGAATCTCTCCAGAAACAGCCTCATAAACACAACCAGAATAATGTTTGACCAAATGTCTCGGTACCCTGCGGCCCAGTCAAGTTGACACATGAAATTAACCATCCCAGAAATTAAGTAATTTGTTGAAGTTAAATTGATAGAGTTGAGATTTTTATTACCAATCGGTTCCAAATTCTAGCTTGATGTGTTTTTTTCCTTTTATTATATTAAATTTATTGCAAAATGTTCTTAAAGCAAATTTGGAAAAGGCTAGATTTCTTCAGGTCAGAAATTCTGCCTTATTCAATGCATGAAGAAAGCTCAAATGAATCTATTTGACAGACCTGGAGCAGTTATTTTGTCTGATGCTAAGATTTTGATTTACAAGTGCGAGAAAAAATTGTCTTTGTGCTTTCTGATTGTGGCAACCAAGACTGAGTGGGGAAAAAGAGGAGAAAAACATGCTAATACAGGAAAAAAAACATAAAGAGAGGATTTTTGCAACTCAGAAATAAACTTATATACAATGAAGAGCCTATTTTATTCCTAAAATAATAATCTAACATTGTATTTTAAAAATGAGAAAGCTTGAGAGGTATTTATTAGATTATATATTGATTTCCTTTTTTTAATCTCTATTTTTAATTTAGACTCAGGGGTACATGTGTTGGTTTGTTACGAGGGTATATTGCATGATGCTGAGGTTTGGGCTTCTATTGATTCCATCACCCAGATAGTGAACATAGCACCCAACAGGAAGTTTTACAGCACTTGCTCCCCTCCCTCCCCTCCTCCTTTTGGAGTGCCTAATTCTTGTTGGAAATTTGCTTTAATCTTAGGGGAACATTCATAGGAAAAACTGTACAAAGGGCTTCTTTACACATTCTCAATGATGAAAATCATGTTGACATTGTTCTGTCATTAGAAGACATGTACAAAAATAGTTTTTGATAAACTAGTGCTTAATGTCTTCATAATGTAAGTGGAAGTGATGAAAATATACTGCAAGAAACTATTTTTCAATGTCTTTGACATTTTTACTTTTTTTTTCAACTAAACACTTCAGTCCTTTTGGGTGAGCTCTTTATATTATTTAAAATGTTCTTTTACTAGATAGTTAATGTAAATGCCTTACCCTGCAGTAACCTTTAAGGCATTATTTGGAAATAACATAGTTTCTCCTAAAGTATGTCTGTTTTTATCCACAACAGTAGAGTAGTAGGTAAGTGTGTGCTAAGAAAGTACAATATTCTGTTTGTCACTGTACATTATTGTAGTTACCATATGAGCTAAGGGACTATGCTAGTGTTAAGGTTGACTTTACAGTATGATTATACCTGTTATTTTCATTGCTTTAAGTTTGTTGGCATTTCACAAGAAATAATATGTACAAACACAAAGTTAACTTGAGCTGTGATTATGAGAAAATGGTACAATAAGTTAAGCAACACATTTAAAACAAATAGTTCAATTACTCAGTTTCATGTGGTACAGTTTTAACATTGCCAGGATGTCCTCAGATTAAATATACGAAAACATTAATAACTCATGTAAGCAATGTATAAGGCAGTTACACATCCTACCACGTGTAAAGCATGCTACTAAATCTGAATTAAAATAAATATAAAATCAAACTATTACTTTCTAGTAGGTTAACACTCCATTAGGAAACAAGATGTAAGCATATAAAAAGCTAAATAAAGTTTCAATTAATGTTCAAGACAATAGAAGACATGTCATATGGCAATACCTGATTAATTTCCAAATGGATTATACAGATAAAATATTGTAGTTGAGAGATCTTCAAAGATGACAAACAAAAGGTCTACAGAAGAATATTTATGAGTTTTCCTGAAAACCAAACAAGTTTTGAGAGTTGATAAGACATGGTTGATGGCATGTGTAAGAAATAAAAAGTGCAAGAACACAGGGGGATTTATGACGAATAATATTGAGATTACATAGGCAGTGAATATCAGGATGGGTGATTTTATACCAGATCTTGTAAATAGAGGGGATCTACTAAAAGTTTTAAGGAGACAAATGATATGATAAAAGTTATTTTTATGGCTGATCACAGTATTATAAATGGATTGGAATGGATAATGTGATTACAAATGGAAAGGAAAGCAGGCAGAAAGACCAGACCCGCGGCAACTACAACGTAAGGTACTATGACTTTTATCTAAGAACTTGGAAAAAAAAAGAGGTATTGAGAAGGAAAAGTGTAGCCTGCAAAGGAGGAGCAAAAGTGGGTTTGAACCTTAATAGGTTGGAAGGAACAGGAAGTCAATTGTGGGGATGACTTTAGAGGGGAGAGCAGGGATGAATTTGCAAAGTCATATGGAAATTGCAATCATACAGAGATATCCACATGTCATATCCAGGTAGTAGTGCTAGAAATACAGGTTGGAACAGAGATAAAAAACAGCACAGCCAAAGCCAGAAGATGAGATGTAAACAAAGTGAGGTCAGAGTGAGAAAGAGAAAACAGTAAGCCTCAACTGATGATTTTGACATATGACAGGAATAAAAAACTAGGAATATTACAGAAGCTAAAGGGTTACAGAGTTTAAAAAAAAAAGGAAGGGGAATATTGCAGTGGTATTGAACAAGATAAAATCGCAGAGAAGCCAATGGATTTGTCAAATACATTATTGGTGATTTTGAAAGTTTATTCTACAGCTATTTAAGGAATGCCCATTATGTTCCAAGCAGTGTTCCATGTTCTAAAGATATGGCAGTGAGCTCTCATGGAGTTTATGAAGGCAACATAAAATAAACAACTAAGAAAATTGATGCATGATACAAGGTGATAAAGAATATGAAGAGACTTAAAATGCAGTGTAAGGAAGTGGAGAGTGAGAAGAGCAGGGGATTACTGTGGTCATGGTAATGGGAGCTAATAGATACTCCTGAGGGAAGTTAGAGGGTAAGAACTGTGGATATCTGAAGGAAGAAGGTTGAATTTCCATAGGAGGAATCAAAACCAAATCTATAGACAGAGGATAGTGAAGGATTTATGTTGGAATGACTTATGGTTTTGTGTAGCTAATTTTTCTTAAAGTATAAACTGCCTTATCCTCTTGATAAGGAATTAGTGGTGAAAGAAGCTTTGAAGACATTTAATATTAGGAAGCAAGAAATCAGAGTTGTGAAGAGATATGTTAAAATTAGGGCATTGCCTCCATGAGCAGGCCATTAAAACTATCTGGAAATGTTGAAAGGACCATGAAACGCACTAGATGATGAGGCCACATTTCTGAAGTTATCCCTCATCATTGGCTCCAAATATGCATTGCATTTACAATTTTATTTTATAATATTTTAAAGTACACACACAAACAATTTAAAATAGCTGCAAAAATATGATCATGTATGGTCCCTCTTTTTTCTTGGCTCACTCCTCTCCTCCTCCACCCACAACAAACCTTCCTTCACTAAAATAACCTAATTATTTATTTCTGTAATTTTGCGCTTGATATTTTTTTCAATTTATACAGTCATATATACTTTTGTACAGCAGAGGGTGAGAAGAGATGGATATAAATGAAAATGAAACCAGAAATAAAATTCTTTTCCAACGTAAAAATGAATCTTATTGGTCTTAAATGCATTGCCCTCTGTGATCACCAAAAATCTATAATACAAAGCCAGACAATCTCTTGGGAGAGTTTAGAAAGTTTAGGGAAATGTAATTACATTTTATTTGCAGAAGGAATCAATATGGCAGTACTTCTCAAGTTCAATTCAATCACAAATGTAAAGAACAGATTTGCATTTACATCTAAGCAGAAGCATGATGGATTAAAAAGATTTCAATAAAATTTAGTCATCTCTTTGTCAAAATAGGGCATTCATTGAACACTCAAGGCCATCCTTCCAATAAATTACCCTATAAAATTTCCATTCAAAATTTAATATGGTACAGGTTGAGGAATATAGGTAATTAAATATGTTGTAGAGGTAGAAAGAAGACCCTGGGTAAAGGAAATGATTGTAATTAAGAGTTGAAAGAATAATTCTGAAATAAATAGGTTATTTTAGGAAAATCTTATCAGTATGCTAATCACATTAGGTCCCTTATCATAGGAAAGAATCTTAAATAGCTGCTTGGGTCAATGGTGGTCAACCCCTTAGCGTTTTCAAATGCTAGGAGTCTCATGACACACAGGCTCTAAACCTTGATTACCTTTCTATAAGAACATTGATGCTTGTCGATCTCCAATCTTTTTAATACGCTAATGTCAGACGGAAACAAAATCGACTCCTGGATGGCAAGCAAGCTGCACTGGGATTGGGTAAGGCTAGAAGCCATCATCTGCAACACAGAGATAAGCGACGCTGAATTCTCTGTGGCCTTTTGAGACTGTATGATGTGAAATGAAGAATTTACAAGCAGAAACAGTAGCTAAAAATCTCATTATTAATGACTTTTGAGTAGCCATGGTTTCTGGTTTTTCATGTGAATCTGTAAGAGACTTAACAAAGACAAAAATGTGGGCACAAAAAATGTAGCAAATAAACAGAATCTGGGACTAAAACAGAAAAATGTAACTGTGTCTCAAAAGTGTTTATATACTGGCTGAAAGAGTGAACTGTACAGGGTTTGTTTAAACAAAAGTTATGTAAATCTTTGCTCAGCTGGTTGTTCAGGAAAATAAATGGAAGCAAACAGAGGAAAACAGACCACAGACTGGAAGAGTTTGTCAAGAATGGTAACGGGCATTGAAGCAACAAGATTTAAAATGATAGCCCAGCCTCTGTAAATAATGCAAGCTCTTCAGGATGCACTAGAGACCCAACTCGACAGCATGATAATTTTAGCTAAAAACCTGCTATTCCCTCCACAAGACTCCATAAACTAAAGAAGAAAGCTGAGGGATTTTATACACCCAAAACGCCAACTGTTAGAAGCGTGGGAAACCTGGCACCTTTAAATCTCTGATTTTATTCCTTAGTTGCCCATGACATTGCCTGGGAGATTTTGCAGCACTTAAACTGGGATAAGGAAGACAATTAAAGCATCTCAGTTTTTGTCTAACCATGCTAAATATAAGAGTGACAGGTCTGAAGCAAACATTTTGTGCCTTTGTATGCAAACAAAATTCAGTTGACAAAACGCAAAGTAAAATGACTACAAATGAGCTAAAGATACAAAATTAAGTTAGGCAAAATTCCCATGAACACTGCCCCTTCCCCCCTAAATATTTTACTTCCCCCACTGGAACCTTCTAACATCAATGAAATAAACATAAGTTGGTAGGACAGGTGAGAAAAATCTTCTTAAGGAACTCAAACTAATAACCCTATGTATCATCTGGAAAACAGTCTGGCAAGAGGCCATCTTTTCTCATTAACCTTCTGTGGGCTCCGCACCTGACAAAGCATGGGGCTGCTCCCCCAGAACTGGGACTCCCAGTGACACAGACTAACTGGAGAAAAATTGGCCTCAAGTTGTACATCAGTCATTTGCAGAACAAGACTTGAGGATCATCAGCCTTTGGAAATGGTTTTATTCCAAGTTATACAGGAATAGGCACCTGCTTTATATCTGCCCTTAGCACTCCAGATTAACCGCACATATATAGGGAAATGAATTTCTCCCTGTTGATCTCTTCATTGCAATCTTGTGCCCACAAAATCTCAATGGAACTGCGCTAACAGGTTTAAAAGACCAAGTCAGGAAATTCACTTGACACTTGGTTCTCAAAGTGAACTCCAAAGAAACTGAAGAATTCAAAGGGGTCATGGATATTTCTTCAAAGCTCCAAATAGTTGTTTGGTAGAGCTGATGAATTTTGAGCCATCTGGGCAATACGAGAAGGCTCCCCTGATTATCCTTCCTTACGTGCTTATCAACTCACTTGCGGCTCTAGGGAGAGGATGGCATTTCTGAAGTTCCAAATTCTCTCTGTGTGTATCTGTGTGCTTGAGTGCATAAGTTATTACATTTGTATTTATTTACTTAAATATTTATTCATTTACTGAAAAAGAGCAAGAGGTAGTAAAGTAAGTCCACAGAGTGAAAAATGAGTAGGCAAATTCGAAAGTCACCAGTGATTACTCTATTTGTTGAAAAGATGCATTATCATAATGAATGCATTAGAGATAACAAACATATGTACAAGTGTCAATAGGTTTGTAGGATTATGGCTGATTTTATTTGTCTTCCGTGCAATTTCCTATATTTTTCAAATTCTGTAATTAGCATTTATTACCTTTATAATAAGAAAAAAGAAAATGCAAACAAAAATTGAAAAGTTTTACATTTTGTGGATAATTTATGGCACATCTTTGGAAATTTTATGTTAGAGGCTTTCACTGGCTAATCAGAAATTGCTTTATATATTTTTCTTTGTTGAATGGAAAGAGAGGAGGGAGGCAGAGGGGAATAAGCAAGGGAGAAATAATAGGGCAAATAACTGGTTCCATTCAAGAGCAAATTAACTTTCCCTCATGGATAGTCAGTAAATGTTAATTGATGATAATTAAGAAAAATGAGTTTTCTTTTTTGTGAACACCACCACACAATTCCATATTTTCATATTAGCTAAAGGTTAAAGTCAAACTGATACAGTACAACTTTGCAGTTGGATGTTAACTACTTTTCATAAAAGGGGCCACATTCATGGTGAATCTAAAGACCTCATCTATTTGTTAAATGCATCTTTGCAACTATTTTCTGTTTCTCCCTATACCATTAATGACACCCACAATAGTACACAGGACATTTGATCACTATTTCTTGCATGTCTGCATTATCTTTGCTGAGAAATAGAGAAATACATAAAGAACAAAAAAGGGCTTTAAATCCCATTCAAGAATTTACAAACGTGACTGCTGAACCCCTTAACAAAAGCATCCATGAATCGGCCATGGCTTTATAACTGCCAAGGAACAACACATACACATGGAGAGAAATTGGAAAAAAAGAAAATACTGTGAAATAGAATTTTGCCAATAGTATTAGTGCTAATGTAATCAACATGACGTAAGTATGAATCTTTGAAATACCAAAACTTCGAGTAGGTAAATTGGTTCTCAACAGTATCTTTCTTCTCAGGGTAGTCATAGTGAATATTAGGATACATCGACAGGGAAAAGAACAGTAGGTAATTTGGGGGAATTTTGCAGCACTAATTTAGAGACTAAACACTGATTATTTAGTGCTCATTATTCCAAACTGCAAGGGACAGTAATGAATCCAAACACTATTCAAAAGGCAAATTATTACAGAGAATGTTGCACCCTTCCTAAGTTGTGAGTGGCACAGATTTATGTAATGGCAACTGGGAACAAAAACAGCAAGGTCAATGGAAACCTACTTGTAGTACTTTATCTAGTTGAATAGAAATCCACATTTTTTTAGCACTGAATTTTCAGTAATTGAAAACAAAAAAGGGGGGCTTCAATTTTATATCAGCTATGATAAAAGACAGTAACTCAAAGGCTTGATACCTTAAACTTCAGGGTTGTTTCTTGTTCATTGTAATATCCTTAGCCTTACGTAGCGTTGCAGGCATATAACCCGTCCAAAACGATACTAACCATATTGAATTAATTAGTGAGTGAGTGAGCAATGAATGTAGAAGTAGATAATAAGCCAGGATAATAAATGATGAACTATGTCAGAACCAAGATCAACAACAAGAAACAACCAACCTAACTACACCAATGCAATGATGTCATCTATGGGAAGGGAAGAGGAAAGGGCAGTATGCTTTCATGAATATTAATCATTTATAACTTGTAAACTGTATATCTTCCATTCCACAATGTGGGTTCAGTTCTTTTCAATTAAGCTTTTCCTTTCTGCCCATATAATGATACAATCACAGGAACCTTAGTCAAGTGCTGCTGCAAAGAGTTGCCCGAATTGGGTGAACCCTAAAGAAAATTCTGATGCCTGCATTGGCAAGAATCAACAAGCCACTCTGTATACTGCATCTTATGTGAATCTTCTATCATTTGTATATTCAATCTTGAATACATCAATTTGCCCTCTTGGGTCTTACGATCTTCATCTATAAAATCAGGGTAGGTGATTGCTAGGTTCTGCAGAATATGAGGTTTACCTTAAGTCAACCTAGGTGGCACACTAGAATCACTAGGGAAGCTTTAAAAAAATTCCAATTCTCAGGTCTCGCGCCAGAAAAATCAAATCAGAATTTCTGCAGGTGGGAACTAGGCATCTCTATTTTTTTTTTCAGAGCTTCCAGAGTAATTCCAACTTGTAGCTAAGATTGAAAACTAACTCTTTAAAGACTAATCGTTGTCACCTGAGTAAAATAAGGACACTTTCGGAGCCATAAAATAATTTAACTTACTTTTTGTACTTTTTTATGCCTAAAGTTATATATTTCTAGAATAAAGATGTGTGCACGTATTTTTAAAGGGCATGTGGCTTGTATTTTTTTTCTTTGCAACTTAATGTGATGATTAATATTCCAAATTTGCTACCAGTTTTCATTATTACTTAGTATTTTCAGGCATGGATGGCTCCATAGTTCAGGATTTCTGCCTATTTAAAAGCAGTCGCCTAAAGCACATTTTCGTCTGTAAGTAGATGTATATTCTTCCTGCTTTTAATAATGAAAATTTCATTTTAAGCGATAATCCCTAAAAAGGATTTCCTGCCAGAATGGTTTATATCATAAGAGCATATGGGAGTTAAGAATAATTATGCAGAGAGTATCTTTCTCCAAAGAGCTTAAAGCACTTTACGGAATTCATCTAATTAATGTTCACACTATATCCATGAGAAGGCAGTGGACAGTGAAGCATGGCTGGGTCTGAAGTGAACTCCCATTCCATGCCTTGAGAGGGTAAGATTAAACCTAGCAAACGCAGAGTTAGTGTAGTCTACCACTGTTTGTCAGCCCGTGACAAAAACTACATTTTATTACATTAAAATAAAGAAGAAAAAACGTATAAATCAGCTGAGTTTCTTTACCCTTTGGATTTCAAGTATCCTAACACTAAAAAACACAAAAACTATCAGTTCCTTTAACAATTCCAAATGCTCTGGCATTTTAGAAATACGGTCAAAGTTCGATTAAAATGTGGAGCTTCCCTAGCAGAACAAACAGTATTTACATTGCTTTTCATTCACACAATAAATGGTAAGCATTGTCAGTATGTGTGGGCATATTTACATCAACTCAAATGTTACCCAAATCTGACTGTGTACTTTTATCCCAGACAGGCTGACAGATGAAGTTAATTTTAATATTATCTCAAGAGAAGCATTAATTATATGCATGCCTGTTAATACATTCTGATGGAGTAAAAGAGATATAAGGATGGGATTACATAATAGTTAGAAAGGCTGATTTGTAAACAAAAATAAAAACAACCCTTCAGTACCTCTTCCCTATTTTAAATCACAGTCCATCGTTCAGCTTTTCCACTGAGATCACGTCTTAACCTGACCTGATTTCCCTAACCTGGTCAGATTTTCTTCAGAATAAAATTAATAAAAGAATTCACAGAAGGCTTACAATTTCATTAAAATAGATAAAATAGTTCCAACTTCATAAAAATGTTATTGGCAAATTCAAAGACATAAAAGAGTACTTGTAAATTCTACAATGCATAATCTGTGAAATCTTTTTATTTTAAAAACAAAGTATTTAGCAAATAGCATTGTCTCTCCACATAGTCATACCATGCTGACAGAAGATAAACATAAGGTCAGTAGGTCTTCCTCAAAGTCATCTATCCGTAACTTTGAGACATGATCAATTTATTTCATCACTTTCATAGTAGGGGAATAACTAGCAGATATTTTTTGCCTAAAAGCAGATTTGACTCTGATGATGATCAATACAAATTTAAAACATCAAGTCTATTTAGAGAAGTACAAGCAAAGGCACCAACAAATCAATAGTAAGATTCTTTGATGCTCATCTTTTAAGATTCTCCTTTGTACTAACTCTTGACTCATTCTTTCCCATTTAAAGTAATTGTTTATTAATTTAACATTGAATTACTTGAAATTTATAATACCAGCTAATAACTGGATAAGCTCTTAAGTGTATTTCCTTACCTGTACCCAACATACAGTTGAAAATTGTAGATTATTTCATGGGAAATTTATCCTGACTGAAATTGATAGCAATGCCATACAAAACTTTCGTGAAATTTAAATATATAGCATTGCATAAAATTAAAGCAAAATAATACCATTTGAATTTAGTTTTAGCCTTTTGAGTTTGGCTAATCTTAATCACTGGATGACCATTGGCTTCAACATAGAAAAACCATATAAAAGGAAAAGTGGGCAAATTATTTTAAAGTAAATGATTGATAATTTCTTACATATCTTATAAGGACTAGTACCATACTGTTGCATCTACCTTTCTAGACATGCCTAGGGACTAATTGGATTACTTTGAAACAATCTCTTTTACTGCAAAAGGAAAGAATTTGCAAAGGCAAAGCTCTATAGCCAATGAGTTAAGAAGTTACTTACTGAATTCCAGAGAGTGTTCCATATTATACTGCGATAGTGAATGTGGCAGTGGTTGAAGTGGGTTCTTAATGGATGAAAAGTGGTTCTGAAGTCGTTTAGGGATCATAAATGGGCTAAAATTACCATGATAGCTTCATTAGCAACACCACCTGAAGTAGAAACTGTCTCTGTATAATTTCAGTCAGAACCAAGTTACTTTTCAACTGGTCTCTCCCCAGGATGTGTTCCTATTAGCTGCAAATTCTTACAACACCCTTATAGCTAATGAGGATTCAAAATCCAAAAATGGAGAATTTGTTCCTCTGAAGAAAGTTAGAATTTTAAATAAATACTACAACTTCTGGAGACTTCTTAATTTAATGTGACTCCATAGTGACCACATGGGTAAAACCTCTTCAAATTGATAAATAAAATAGAATTTCCAATTGTGTATCTTGGACAATCCATGCACAATTAGAAACAGATGTAACAATGGCTTTTAGATACATGACTGATAAACTATAAGGGCCACCGTTGCACAGTACTCTGAATCTATTATAAAGTGTACATTTTAAACACCTTAAATGCCTTCTACAACATAAGAACAAAAATTGTTCTGGTAACTTTGACGACTTCTACTTAATCTTTGTCTTTCTGAGAACAAATAGGTTGAACATAAATGCAATGCTGTTTGATAATTTTGTTAAAATCTTCAAATAAAAAACAGTGATTTATTAGGTCCCATCTAAAATTGCCTATTTATGTATACAATATAAAGCATGAGAAATCCAAAGGAAATCTTCATGAAATTACCTTAAATGCTAGTTTTTAACCTCCTTTGAATGAGCCAATGTGTGTTCCTTGAGAAGGAAACTTTCTCAGGTCTGTGACTATTTAAAGGATTTATTTTTCTATTATAAGTTTCCTTTTTACATAACACCAGCAACCCTGGCCATAGTAAAGCTTTAGCACTTGGTTGAACTCCTGCATTATAATGTATCATATTATCATATTGTATAGAAGGTGTACTTTCCAATAGGATAGTCATTAGCCACATGTGGCTATATAAATTTAAATTAATTAAAATTAAATAAAGTTAAAACTTCAGTTCTTCATTCCCACTAAGCACATTTCGAGTTCTCAATGGCCACATTATAGTGCATTTCTAACACTGAAGAATGTTCTATAAGATAGGGGTGATACAGAGACTGCTTCTTTGTCTATCTCTGCCACTAGTTTATCCCTGGTGAGGAGGGCAGGGGTTGAGCATAATGGGTTGCATACAACGGGCACATATAAGTGCTCAAAAATACAGTGAACCAATGAATAAATCTTGTTATTATTACCACTGATACTGCCATACATTAAATACCTTTCAGATTAAAAGTGCTTTTACCTATCAGTGGTTTCCAGGGGCTGGTGTGGGGCAGGAGACTGACTGCAACGGGAGTACAAGGAAACTTTTTGAAGTGATAAAAACATTCTCTATTCTGATCACGGACGTGGTTGTAAGACTGCATATGTTTGTCAAAACTCATCAAACGGTACACTTTAAAAAGGTGATTTTTTGTGTGCATGTAAATTGCACCTCAATAAAACAAAAAGGAATTGGAAAGAGAGAAAATAGGCACTTTTATGTGCATTTTAAAATTTCATCCTTGACTTTTAGAGTGAATAAACCAGATGACTACTACCGAAAAACAACAATAAAAATATTTAGAAATGTAGGATGCATCAAGTGAGTTTTGGATGTCAAGCAACTTACTTAGGGGCACAGATTTCTAAAATTGTCATGGGTTAACATACTGCTCAGGGAAGATGCTAGCGGGTCTCACTGGGAAGACCTCTCCCCTCCAATCTCACCCCCACCCCACTGTATTCTCTAATCACTTTTGATTTTACCATCTGTTCCTCCTGGCACAACAAAGGTTCAGAAAGAAAAGTGACAACTTCAATAACCTTGTCTTCAATGATATTTTTGAAATTATTAGAGGTAAAAATCAAATCTGTTGATTTAATCCACTATTTATTGAGTGCTTATTCATGAAATATAAATTCATGGCTATACCAGTCTGACATGATTTCACTAATATTATATGAATCTAAAACAGTGGCTGAAAAAACGTGTGATCAATTCTAATTTCCACATTGCACAAAAGTTGTTTGACAGTGATGCACTGACTGTTCTGAGAAACTTTGTGGGTTAACTAGGAATTAGGATCATGATTTCTGGATCATATTCCCTGGAAACTAAACCTTGTGATAGAATATGCCAAGCAATTTGGTATGTGCAAAGAAATGTAAGATTTCTGTAAGCCGTTCCTTTCTGGGTGCAGCAGGACCTTGATTGGGTATTTCCATTAGAAAAATCTCCTGCTCACCATGATGGTCAAAGCCTGCCCCAGCTTGTTAATCTTCAGAGCGGAATGCAATGCACAACTGTTTGCACTATCCTTTTACTTTCATAAATGCCAGTCGCTGTTACCTCTCTGGTGTCTTTTAATTCAATGTCATTACTTCATGTTTGTTCTCTATGGTGATGTTTATTACAAAGAGCACAAAGGGAACAATTTATGCACTAAAGGTATGTCTCTGCTTATCAGAATAAATTATCTGTATAAGGGTCTGCAAAAGTAATCCCATCTACTTTTCTTGGTGAATATTGAGTAAACCATTAAAAGGGCAGTGAGGCATTTGATTATCTTCTCAAGAGAATGAAGACCTTCATGGACATCCTCCTTCTAGGACTGAGAGAAATGCTAATTTCTCCTCACCAAGGTTATGAAGGTAGCATATCATCTTTATACCTAGCATTAGCTAAGTTTCTCAATCTCAAAATTGAAGAAATGTTTCAGTTTGTTAAGCCCATGATGAAAGCTTGTCTTTTTCTCTCACATTCTAGTCTATAAGTAGCACAGCTATGTCTGGGGTCTTAGTTTTTTTTTAGAATATGGATGATAGTTCTGTTTGTCTTCGATGAGGGCCAGAGCTCTAGGCCTCTGGATAGCAACAGACCACATAGTGGACATGATACACCTGAATTTAGTCGGCCCATGCATTACCCTTCCTTTCATTAACCTGTCCTTGAAGAGGTAATCTGTCCTACATGTGAGGAAGGAATGAGAAAGCAGATATAAAGTACCTAATCACTATGATCACAATATACAATTTATAAGTGAGCGCTCTAATATCAGTAATATTGTTACTAGTATAACTCGCTGTCTTTCAACTGGTTTATTCATTTAGCTTTCTCCATATATATGGTAAGCCCCAAAGCATTTTTTTGTTCTCCTCTTTCTCAAGCCTTTCTGGTCCTATGGAAAGTGTTGGAGTTTATTGCTACAGAAATTACTTCTTTAGTTTATTGTGATCCATAGTTTGGAAGTTAAGTCTATTTTTATAGCTGTTTTTCTCCTTCAGAGCGTATTTGCAATTTAACTTAGCAAACAGGCACTGTTTTTAATTCCAAAACAAAGTAATGCATAAACAAAAACTCTAACCCCAAGAGGTTCTTGATTTAGCTCTGCTACTATGAATCCTCAACCAGATACTTAAATTTAAGAAATAGAGCTTAATGTCTTTGTCTATTAAGTGAAGCAGTTGAACTGCATGACACCTAATATCTGCCATCTCTAAAGCTACTGTTTAGTATTCAGTGATTTTAGTTAGCCAAATAACAAAGTTTTTAAGCAATTTTAGCACCCTAGGCAAATACACCCACAGAGTGAGGATTTTGGCAAACTATTTTAATGTTATAACGGACAGTGCTGGAAAATACGGGCTCCTCAAAACAAAATCTTACCTTGCCTATTTTAGACCCAGCTTTTTGAGAGCAAGGAATCAAGTTTTACTTTTCTTAGTTTCTTCTCAAGACTTACCCCAGGGCTTTTCTTATAATAAGTGGGTGGTAAATAATTGCTGACTAAATTATGGGGAATCTTAGAGCTATAGAAAGATAGAATTTGGGATTACCTGTGTTGTTTATTAGAAAAGTTTTTAAATTAACTAAATCATTTTGAGGATATATATGAAATCAGTTGGCCTCACATTTGCCTTGAAGTTTTATGTTCCTGCACTTAAATCAACACTGCTTTTTCTCATTACCTTCATTTCTTCAGACTTTTTCCCCCTAACATAGTTGATAAAATTCCTTCTGCCCACACCAAATCATTAAAAACACAGAGTAGCTGGAAAAACTTGTATTTTGCTATATATGTATAATTAGTATTCTGTATAAAGATATGATCGTAGTTCTCTTGAATCCAGATGCTGCGTGGGGGTTAAATTTTACAGATTCACCCATTTGCTGAGAAAAATAAGGTCAAAATTTGAAGGTAAGAAAATAATGAGAATGATTGAAACTTGTATAGTACATTTCAGTTTATAAATTTCTTTCTAAAAGTTTCTTTCTAATATAATATTTTATTTAATTTTGACAACAAAACTGAGATGTGGATAGGTGTGCCACTTTATAGAAAAAGCTAAACAAACTAAGATTCAGGAAGCGAAGTAACTTATAAAAGGTCACACACCTAGTTTTTGGCAGAGACATATGTTCTGGCGTCAAGTTCAAAATCCTTTACACTATACTACAATTACCCCTACTTTACATCTAAAAACGCTACCTAGAAATGCATAAGATAAAAGTAGTTTTTGTTTTATTCCTAAAATAGATTAATCATGTATCTCAGAGATATTACAAGTTGATAATTAGCAGGATAAAATTTTGACAAAACCAACAAGATGCAAACTGAGATAGTTTTATAATAACAGTATCTCTTTTAATAAATTACAGAGTGAATAGTTTACCAAATGATGGCTTAAAGCAAACTTTCAGCCAGAAGATTGAATCTGCTGTATTATCCACAGATATGTGGTTTTTATTGATCGTCTACGTCCATTTTATTTTAAAATGTACATTTAATGTTACCATCCTGGGATGAAACTAACTTTAAATAATAGGACCTTAGGTAAATAAATCCTCCTGTTGGGATAAGGATGAACATGTCCATCAGAGTTGTCTCTTTTTCCTTTCCTTTAACTTTGTTGTTCTCTGCTCCCAATTTTATTCTTTGTCACATTTCTTTTCTGCCAAACAAATGCAGTATGTTTCAACAGAAAGAGTGTTCCAAATCTGTAATCATTATGAAAAACACAGTACCTTGACCTTGTATTTTAAAGTTAAATGGGGTGGCATTATAAAAATTAAATTGGTTCTTGCTCATTTCCATAATATCCTCTAAAAAGCCTTGCCTAACCTAGAGTGGATGTCCTATTTCTTTATCTTTCTTGATGACCTCTCATGCCTGCAAGTCAGCTCGTTTTTCTTTGCTGAAGACTGCACCCCACTGCTGCATGCACTCTAAAAGTTCCATTAAAATCTAGGGCATCATCACTCATTCTTATCTGCAGCAGGCTGCTGAACAGTGCCATACCAGCAACTGCTTGCAAACTAGTCTCAGAGGACAATATTACTTATATGCATTGTCATTCTGTAAAGAGAAGATTCCACCTGGATCTTACCTTATCTCCCAGAGCATATCTAGCCTTTCAAACATGGCTCCCAGTGTCAGCGCTATGAATGGGTCTCTTGCAACAGCAAGGATTACTTAAAAAGCAATTTACCAGCAAGAAATTAGCTTTTTATAGGACACCCTTTATTAAACTTGGTGTGAGATGAGCTAGCATCCTGAATTTCCCCTTGCGCCCACTGAGACCACACAGGCCAAAAGCTGTTTCATTTTAAATACTGTACTATAAAAAATTATATGTATTCCTCTCTGATCTTGATGAATTCTTTCTTGGGACGGATGTGTTATTAGGATAATAAGGCTTGAGAGTTGAACAATGGGCTAGGATTTGGCACTGCTCCTGTTGTCCTGAAATGTGAAGAAATGTTGATATAACTTACTCAATGAGATGTTCCCTAACCAGTGGGAATAGTTCACTGACTGGGGACACCAGAGGAGAACTACAGAGATGGGGGAGATTGGTGAAAGAGCTGGGGTGTAAAGATAAAAAAGTAAAGAATATTAGCACCTTTTCCTTCTTTATTATATCAAATATCATTTTTCTAAACCAATAACAGAGTATTTCTGTGGGAATGAATAAAAAAGATAATGATAATATCAAATATCATTATTGTCAAACTTGATGACTTATTTCTCCATTTTATATAACTTGTAATACCATCATTAAGTGGTATTAAATAAGATACCCATATACATGGTACTATAAATAATTTCCTGACAAGTATTTTACTCCTTGTCTAATGAAGTGAAGTGAAGCACTTTAATGAAGTGGTGGGTGTATCAGTCTCAGAAACATTCCGAAGACTGATTTCCTAAGTCTTCCAATAAACTTTAGCTTTAGACAGTGGGTGGGGTGCAGGTGGTTAGATTGTCAGTAAAAGCACCTAAGCCCTGGGTAAATTCTCCAGATCTAGTAAGACTGACTCTGAAAGATCTTTGTTGAAAGGTGCTGGATACCACTCTGCCATATCTATGTAATAGTATCCATTCTTCCAACAAATATCTAGAATCAACTTTGCAATATTTCATATAAAAGATTCTTTTTCTTAGAGATTTAGTTTCCACTGTTATTTCCTGTAGCTGTCTGGATGGTATCAACCAAGGTGAACTTTGGTCTAAATGATTTTTCCTCAGTTATTAAGTAGTGTGAAGACAAAAAATAATAAAATAAATGTTGGGAAATTAAGAGGTATGCTGCTTCAGCTATGGAATCTATTTCACACAAAATAGTTATTCCAAGTCTAAAAATAACAATAAATCCAAAACCAAAATATCAGATTTGTAGTTTTAATCCAGCAAATAAATGTTTTACAGGGCCTTTTGATTAAGAGCTCACAGTGAAACTTTTAATAATCTATAACCGTGAATACTTTCCACACTAATTTATCAGAAGCCTTTGTTACTACATTTTCCAGAATTTTCAAGGGGGATGTGGTAGGATGAATAGTTTCCCATGAATAGTCACATGTCCCTGAAACCTTGAATGTCACCAGATTTGGAAATAGGGTCTTTGAAGATGTAATTAGTTAAAATTTCAAAATGACATCACCATGAATTTAGGGTGGGCTCTAAAATCAAAGACTGGTGTCCTTGTAAGAAAAGAGAGGACACAGAAAGACACACAAAGAAGAGGGTTATATGAGGTCAGGAGCAGATGTTGAACTTGTGCTGCTTGAAATCAAGGAACTCCTGGGGCTACCAGCAGCTGGAAGAGGCAAGGAAGAATTCTTCCCCAGAGCCTTCAGAGGGATAATTGACCTTGATTTTGGACACCCAGCTTCCAGACTTGTGAGAGAATAAATGTCTATTAAGCCACCCAGCTTGTGGTAATTTGTTATATCTGTGTTAGGAGACAATCGCAGGGAGTATGGTTGTTATTATCCTATATTGTCAAGTGCATACGAAATTTGGTTTAGCATCTACTGGTCTCCCAGAGACACGTCAATCTCAAAGGATGCTAAAAGCTGGCAGGCTTTAGGTCCAAAGATTGACTAGAAGTAAAGATTTCAGGCCAAATACACAGCAGCACAGGTTTTGGGGGCGTGGCAGGGGGAAATCTTTTAAAGTCAACAATCCATTGTCTAGTTACTGTCTAGTCATGCATTATAAATGACACAAACAGCTCACCCTTGAAGTCTTAACATTATGAAGCTCATAAATTTTAAAAATTAGAATAAAGTCTCTGAATATTCAGCTAACAGTAAAGTCTTTAATCTAAATGGATGATTAAAATGGAGAGAATTTATGTTAGCTAGAAAATTAAGACTATCGAATAATTTTTCTTTCAGCTAGTGTTTCATATAATGGCGATATTTTGGCATATATGTAAGATAACACTTACTAAAAAAATTATCTGATGCAGGTGAAAATTTAGAGACAGGTCATTACTACTGATCAGGATGATTTGCTACTGCCAATTTGAGAGTATAGGGGTACAGTGGACTTGGGTGTGACTATGAAGATATGCCCTCAGTAAGTAGGGCAGCTTGCATCCCTGAGAAGTAACTGAATATAGATGTGCTCTCCTCAAAAGCTTTCCCTTCCCCCAGGAGTGTTTGTAAATGTTGAGGCTAGGTGGAAAGAGTTGGAATAGGATGCATTTCTGCAAAAGATATAAAGAGGGTAATATGAATATAGAATTGTGGAGCTTCGAAGAGAAACAGAATAATGATTAGCATTTACTGAGTAATGATTTTGTGCCAAATCTTGTCGAGCGTTTTTAAGACACTCATTTATTTAATTCCAACAAGAGTTCTGCAGTATGAATAGTACCTATTTTACAGATGAGGTAATTGAGGCTCATAGGGTTAAAAGAATTACCTGAATTTACACAGTATGTGTGGATTTAAAAAATGTGCTTTGCCATTCTCTTGTATTCTTGGACCTAAAAGACCTTACAGTGTGGTTGTATAAACAAAATGGATAGACTTGAAAGTTGTACTATGAATAAGAGACTGTGGTATAAAAACATTGCTTCAAAGAGAATAAAATATCTAGGAATCCAACTTACAAGGGATGTGAAGGACCTCTTCAAGGAGAACTACAAACCACTGCTCAATGAAATAAAAGAGGATACAAACAAGTGGAAGAACATTCCATGCTCATGGGTTGGAAGAATCAATATCGTGAAAATGGCCATACTGCCCGAGGTAATTTATAGATTCAATGCCATCCCCATCAAGCTACCAATGATTTTCTTCACAGAATTGGAAAAAACTACTTTCAAGTTCATATGGAACCAAAAAAGAGCCCCCATTGCCAAGTCAATCCTAAGTCAAAAGAACAAAGCTGGAGGCATCACGCTACCTGACTTCAAACTATACTACAAGGCTACAGTAACCAAAACAGCATGGTACTGGTACCACAACAGAGACATAGATCAATGGAACAGAACAGAGCCCTCAGAAATAATGCCGCATATCTACAACTATCTGATCTTTGACAAACCTGACAAAAACAAGCAATGGGGAAAGGATTCCCTATTTAATAAATGGTGCTGGGAAAACTGGCTAGCCATATGTAGAAAAGCTGAAACTGGATCCCTTCCTTACACCTTATACAAAAATTAATTCAAGATGGATTAAAGACTTACATGTTAGACCTAAAACCATAAAAACCCTAGAAGAAAACCTAGGCAATACCATTCAGGACATAGGCGTGGGCAAGGACTTCATGTCTAAATCACCAAAAGCAATGGCAACAAAAGCCAAAATTGACAAATGGGATCTCATTAAACTAAAGAGCTTCTGCACAGCAAAAGAAACTACCATCAGAGTCAACAGGCAACCTACAGAATGGGAGAAAATTTTTGCAACCTACTCATCTGACAAAGGGCTAATATCCAGAATCTACAATGAACTCAAACAAATTTACAAGAAAAAAACAACCCCATCAAAAAGTGGGCGAAGGACATGAACAGACACTTCTGAAAAGAAGACATTTATGCAGCCCAACAACATATGAAAAAATGCTCATCATCACTGGCCATCAGAGAAATGCAAATCAAAACCACACTGAGATTCCATCTCACACCAGTTAGAATGGCCATCATTAAAAAGTCAGGAAACGACAGGTGCTGGAGAGGATGTGGAGAAATAGGAACACTTTTACACTGTTGGTGGGACTGGAAACTAGTTCAACCATTGTGGAAGTCAGTGTGGCGATTCCTCAGGGATCTAGAACTAGAAATACCATTTGACCCAGCCATCCCATTACTGGGTATATACCCAAAGGACTATAAATCATGCTGCTATAAAGACACATGCACACGTATGTTTATTGCGGCACTATTCACAATAGCAAAGACTTGGAACCAACCCAAATGTCCAACAACGATAGACTGGATTAAGAAAATGTGGCACATATACACCATGGAATACTAGGCAGCCATAAAAAATGATGAGTTCATGTCCTTTTTAGGGACATGGATGAAACTGGAAAACATCATTCTCAGTAAACTATCGCAAGGACAGAAAACCAAACACCGCATGTTCTCACTCATAGGTGGGAATTGAACAATGAGAACTCATGGACACAGGAAGGGGAACATCACACTCTGGGGACTGTTGTGGGCTGGGGGGAGGGGGGAAGGACAGCATTAGGAGATATACCTAACGTTAAATGACGAGTTAATGGGTGTAGGAAACCAACACGGCACATGGATACATATGTAACAAACCTGCACATTGTGCACATGTACCCTAAAACCTAAAGTATATTAATAAAAAAAAATATTGCAAAGAAATATAAATAAATAGGAACAGAAAAAAAACTGTAGATTTAATTAAGTCTTAAAAGTGATTAATGAAAAATAAGTGCTATAGGAGGTAAGAGGTGGGAGAATCATTTAACAGTTCACAGAGGAGTGAGGTTGTGAGCTGAAGATGGAGGATTAAAAGAGAAGCAGGATATCATAGTCTATGTGGAGTCTATATAGAGGAAGAGGCAGGAGAACTTCTGGCTTGAAACATGAGCATGATGGAACCTGAGGGTTCTCCTAAGTAGGTACAAGTGGGAAAGTTGAAATGTTTGCATGAACCCAGAATCTGAAAATCAGAATATGCAGATTAACTTGAGCCTGTGAGGACTAGAAAGCCACTGATACGTTTTGAGCTGGTAACTAATGTAATGAACCTGATATACTTCTTAGGAAGATTAATAACATAGCAGTATAGTGAGATTGGTAATGGGGAGATGCGAAGGAAGCTAATCCTATATTCAAACATGATTATTTTTAGAAACAAATAGAAACAGAGGAAATAGAAAATAACAAGAGGAAGGAAGAGATATCCACAAGATTGCACATGACTAGAAAGGCACAGGAAGAGGTCAAAAGTGTCTGAAGGATAACTGAAAATAAAGGGAGTCAGTCAATCTTTTAGCTGCTATTGCTGGGGGTCTCTGGTAAATAAGTTGTTTTCCAAGTTCATGGCCTTTGAAGTGCCCTTCATTACAATCAGTGCCTTTTTCTGTAACACACAACGTTATCATAATTTTGTTTTATGAGACATAGGGCAAAGAGGCAATATGCATTTTTAAATTATTGAAATCTATGCTTATCTTGAAGTTAATAGATATAATTTTTAAAATCCTTCACGATTGAATTGAAGTAGTTATGTTGACTACATATTCAATGAAAATTACTTCATTATTCTCTAGAGAAAATGGACAGAGATTACTATTTTTATCTGGAGAATGAAACACTTAAGTCTATGGGCCTGAAAGGGTTAATACAATTAATGCATTTTTAAAAGTCTATGTTACTCTCAGATGATAACTAATTCACTTGAAGAACGTAGTTTAATACATTTAGAGATTCCTTGGAGTTCTTCAAAAGAGGTTGCTACAGAGTTCCAGGGTATTATAATCATTATTAATTGCACTATTTTAAAGTTCACACCAGATAAGCTTCCAAGAAAAATGACCCAAATTTATTTGAAAGGTCACATAAATTTATTTTACTTATCCAACCACATGGTGATAAAAATAGGGAAACCATGATAAAATCCAGCTCAACTAGGCAGGTAGTATGGTATAGCAGAAATGAGTCCCTGGATTTAAAATCTGAGAGCTGATTTCCTCTTTGACTCCTTCATGTACCAGCTGTGTGATTTTTAACTATGCTGCTTAATCCTTATATGTCTTAATTTCTCAGCTGTAAAATGGGCATAATAATGTTTGTCTTACCTCAGTGAGGACAAATTTTTTTTTTCAGTGCTGTAATCCCAGCAGATAGAACTGCGTTTGGCACAGAGTAGAGGCTCAAAAATGTTTGTTAAATTAACATGTGAATGAATGAATAATGAATGCTGTGGGCATTCAGTAACATGAAGCACATGAATGTACATATATTTAAATTTTGCATCTGTATCTATTAAATACTATCTGGATATTTTACCTATTATATCTGGGTAATGAAAATAATTATACAATGCTGTGCTACTGCCCGTTTCTTTCCAATTCTGCATTCAATGACATCACACTGGTAGCTTCAAATTGGCTATGCTGGAGCATTTGTGCAACAAAATTTGCCAAATGCTACAAATCAGACTCTCTCTCTCCCCGCCAAGAGCCTCTTGTTAAACATTTACCAGCAAACCACTGTTCCAGGTCCTCATTATCTGGCCTCTGCTTATACTTTGCTGTCTTTTATCTTCTCTACAACTTTTGCTGAAGTCATTCTGAAACACTAGCAGTCACCAAAATAATCCAGGCTCTATGGGTCACTGCACAATCTCCACCTTGCCTTGAAAATTTCCCTCCTAGAAATACGTTTCATCTCTTAGCTAACACTTACTCAAATATCCTTGAAAGCAGTCTCTGACTACCCCAAGATAGGCTTGGGTACCTCTTCCATGTGTTTGGCTATCACTCAGTGGTTATCACTATGATGGCATTATCCTAATGTATGATAAAAATTGCTTGTTCACTTGTGTGCCTCCCCTGAGAGCTCTTTGAAGTACAGGGACTGTCTTATTCCTAATTAGAGTTTCTATATCTTGCTTCTACAGGAGCTACCCAATAAATGATAGTTCTATGAACAACTAAAAAACCCCAATCTGGTTTTGTACATGTTGGCAATTCAGGAAGGCTAAGTGTGTTATTAGTCCAAGAAATGTAGTGAATAGACACAACCACTCTTACACAGGCACTCTGTGCTTGACATGATTTCCTGAATGTTAGTGGGGGAATCCATTACACTAATCTACACAATTAGTCGTAATGCTGCTGGCAATTTCCCAGACATTTACAATGAAGATCATTGGCTTAATGCAAATCATTGATGCCTGTGACAGATCAAGTCAATATTAATTCCTGTCTGATACTTTTCTTCTGACATTTGAAGTCATCTCTGTTTTGTCTAAAAATCTTATTCGTAGGACAGCCACCTACAGGGCCACCCAGAATCGCTCATTAAGCCAACACATTTCTTTTGCATCTTTGTGTATGAAGGGATCTAGAGAAAAACCATACTATTGCTGTTTTTCCCTCTTAACCTCACACAGGTCAATTGTTGCACCAGTCATTATCTATTTCCCTTAAGACCACATCCTCCTGTAAACTACATTTCCCAGCCTCATTTGCCAATGGACTTTTCTGGATGGAATAGGTCAATGTGTGGCACTAGCAGGGAACTAAATGGCAGGGAAAATATGGAATTCCGGGTATTTCTCCTTCTCTCTGCTCTGGAAGGTATTCTGTGGCTTATGGCTGAATCTCCTCGTGTTCCACCTTCCTGCTCGACACATCCTCCTCCTGTGGTTGCAGGCCTGCCAGACAGGACAGGCCCCAGCTGATCTTAGCTCCCTCCAGATGACTTCAAATTCTGAAATCTCTTAATGTCACCTTGTGCTTAAAGCTCCAGCCATAAGTGAGAAAAGCTTCCTGAGTTTGCGAATCCCTGGGTTGTTTTGATCATTTCTTGTTTGGCTTCTCAGGTCTCTCATCATCTATGGAATTAATTTCCCCTATTAAACTCCCTCTCTTGGTACTATTTGGAGGAGTTCTTTATATTTTTTTTAACCATTTTTTCTTCATAGTACTACTATCTTATTTGGTGATGAAAATCAAAATCAAAATCAAAATATTCTGAATTTTCTTTGGCTTCCTATTTTATCTGACTCCTCAAGTCTAAACATTTGTCAAGCCCCCCCATCCTTTCAACTTTCATTATCTTCTTTCATTTCTATTCTCATTCCCGGGACAACAATGTGATGGCCATTGCCTTTTCCCTGAAATATTGCAATAGCCTAATAATTGGGCCTTTGCCTTCAGTCTCTTTCCCTTCTCCGTTTACTAGGAATATGGATCATAGAGTTTACTTAAGCCAGCTTGGATGGATAGAAAGATAGAAGGGATTATTATAAGGCTTGAGGTGAGACGATAAGGGAATCTCTGGGGAATTCAATAATAGCATCTGTCATAACTCTGAGCATGACAAAGAATGAACATATAGGTGGTCTTGGATTCAAGGCATCAGTGGAAATCTCATCAGTAAGAGTTCAAGCAATTTCACTGCACTTCTCTTCCATTATTGTGCCTCAGTCACCCCCTAGGTGTCTCCCTCATTTGGTTCTGCATCTACCTGGCTGCTACTGTTTCTTTAATTTCTTCTCCCTCATAATTCTGACTTGTACATAGCTTTCAAGGCTACAACTCTGTCATGGTATTAAAGCTATACAGCTTCTGTGTCTGTTGTGAAATTCTTGGGTTTTCCAGGGATAGAAATCTGATTGGTCAGCTAACTTTTTAATGCCAAGCTCTGGTTTCAATCAACCATGTAGTGGAGGCAGCTACGAAGGGCCTGAATGCACCCTTTTACTGGGATAGGGCACAGGGCAGTTCATTTAGGAATAGAGTGATAATCTATTATCCAAACAAGGATATTTTTGAGAGCAAAAGGAGGCCCAATAAATGATTACATAGGATAAAGAAGTAGAAACTGAGATTGTTCTGAGTAACCTGCAACTTACAGTCAACATACAGAGTACTCCAGGTAGGCAAGTATTGTAAATTGAGTCTATTTCCACTTGTTAGTTTCTCTACTGCTCTTCATGTATATATATATGAATATCTCTTTCTCAATGTAGAATGTCATTCATTCTTCCCTAACAGCAGCCTGATCCTACTGCTACTTCAAGTGTGTGTTGAAATATTTTTTTCTCCATGAAGCCTTCCTTGATTTAGCTAACAGGAAATTAATATTTTCTTTTCTTTCTTTCTTTCTTTTTTTTTTGAGACAGAATCTTGCTCTGTTGCACAGGCTGGAGTGCAATGGCCAGATCTTGGCTCACTACAACCTCCATCTCCCAGGTTCAAGCAATTCTCCTGCCTCAGCCTGCTAAGTAGCTGGGATTACAGGTGCATACCACCATACCCGGCTAATTTTTGTATTTTTAGTAGAGATAGGGTTTCACCATGTTGGCCAGGATGGTCTCGAACTCCTGACCTCGTGATCTGCCCACCTTGGCCTCCCAAAGTGCTGGTATTACAGGCGTGAGCCACCGTGCCCGGCCAATTCATTTTTCTTTTTATAATAAATGTAAATTGTACTTCAACTGTGCATTCTAGGGCCTGTATTTATTTTCTATTCGACATTATAATTTTTATGCATGTACTTTGTCTAATAGGTGTAAGTTCTTAGGGAGAATGAGCCATATTTAATACATTTTTGTATACCCCACATGGCCTAGCCAGTACTTTGCTTATAGTTGGTAGGCAATGAATATTTATTAAACGAATGATTGCTGAGTTTTCTGAAAACATCATTCTTGCTATTGTTGTCTTGAGCTCACTCAATTATTCTGGATCCTGATGCCTATGAAATGCAAAAAGATAAGATATTGATCACGTCTAAATTAGAAGAGTGGTGAGATAAACAGAAATAAGAGGATTGGAAGTTAACATATTTACATAATCTGAAGAATGTTTAACTGGAAATAAAACGGACAGAAGACATTTTGCTTCTGAAGAGATAAACAAGTAATCCTAGATAATTGAAAGAAAAGGAATACATTTATTTCTCAATGAGTATTTGTTCCATCATATATGATTTATTTAGACAAATATCTAATTTGAATATCCCCTTGGTTTCTATAATTTATAAAATCATTTACAAGTTCAATTTAATCTATATGGAAATCATAGTGCATATCAGTTTTGCTATTTTTAAAAGTGCTTCCTAATGAAAAGTTCTGATATTTCAGAAAACATTTACATTCTTATATAAGAAGCAGTTAAATAGTAAACTTCCATTAGTAGTTAATTAAGAAGCATTATATCACTCCTCTATATTTGTTAGTGTATGTAACAGGAATCAAAGCGACCTGAAGTAATTCATGGGGTCATAATGTGCACTTTTAGTGAATGATGCATGTTATTTAATTTCAATTAAAATAAAGTTTCAATTGTTCTTCACACAGGCCTTTTTCCCTTAATAATACAGATTCATTTCCCATAATACTTTAGGTTATACGTGTGATTGTATGATACATAATAGGTTTCTAGCATTTTTAATACAACTCTACGTATCCAGGAATCCAAGCATTGGAAATTGACCCCTTGGGCCTCGACCAAGTCAAGTATGTGAGACAAATATGAGCCTTCGGTACAACTATAGTAGATTTATTTTACTCCAACAACTATGCTCCCTTTAGCTGTCACATATTATGACCTGGGAAAAGTTGCTAAGTTCTCTATAATACATTTTTCTCACCTGATAAGCAAGGAGGATCCCTACCTTCTACCTCCCAGAGCTGATGTGATTATTAAAAGCCAGTTAGAATCTTCACATAGTAAGTGTTCAATAAACACTTGCCATTACTATTACTAGTAACACACGAAGAATCCTGGAAGAACATAAGTGAAGGTCAGAAGGCAAGGTGGAGACTATTATGAACATGTTTGGAAAAGTTCTAGTTGGGTCAGAGATTAAAGATTAAAACGTTTAGACACACTTAATTAAAAGACAAATTTTGACATATTAGTAGTAATAAGCCTCATATTGGTACTACTAAGCATACTCAAAATAGGTAAGACTACTGAAGGTAAAATCAAAGCAGCACCAGAATATCTGAGGCACATTCTCCTTTTGTGAAGGTGGTAGTTCTTAACACTCTTGTGATTTGCCTAAGATCTTAACATACTCTCAAACACATTAATCCTTTAATTCTAGAACAGTGTTTCTCAATCTTAGCTACACTCTGGGATCACTCAAGGAATATTTTAAAATACTGATGTCTGGGTCTTGCCTCCATAGATTCTGATTCACTCGGTCTAGATGTGATGTGGTCCTGGAAGCGCTCGACTGTCTCCCCAGGTGATTCAGATATGCAATCAAAGCTGAGAACCAACAGTTCGATCGATGCTTTTCAAATTTTGACATGAATAAGAATCACTTGGAGACCTTGTTAAACCACAGTTTTCTTGGCCGTACTCCCAAAAACTCTGATTTAGTAGGCTTGGGGCGGGGCCAAGAATTTCTACTTCTAACAAGCTTTCAGGCGATGCTGTGCATGATGGCCTGTGAGTAGCAGTGCTCTATTTCAGTGTTCTGAAACTTGAACATTTGGAGTGTCAGAACCCCCTGGAGAGCTGGTCACAACAAAGACTGCTGGGCTACACCCCTAGAGTTTTCAAGTGAGATCTGGAATGGGGCCCATGCAGGTCTAAGTTCCCAAGCGATGCTAATGCTGCTGATCCCGGGACCTCCCTTTGAGAACTACTACTCTAGATACAAAGTACTTACTCTCCATCTGCATTTTTGAAAACATCACGTTAATAATCTATTGGCTTTCAAGACATTTTCACCACTAAACACCTTATTATAGCAGTTTCCTTGGATTGCTGTGCCCTTGGATTAGAGAAACAAGTACATAAGGCAAAGGACATATATATTCTCCCTGTCTACTTGGATGCACAGCTGCCCAGCAGCCACACACCATCTGATACCATTCACCAAGTTGATGGATTGTGTGTTGTTCATTCTGCTCCTTATCTAATAGTTCTTTTATTTAACTAATGACTGTAATTCTCATTAGATGCTGATAGAACACTAAGATTTTGTTTGTGGAACTTGGCAAAACTACTCATGGCAGGACATCAGTTGGTGAGTATTACCTAGGCAGCAACACCCAACCCTCCAGCTGGCCTGAGCAGCAGGTACTGGTGCTGTTAGTAACGTCGACATAAGGAGGCAATGGTTTCTCTGGCCATTGAAGATATGTTGTGATTTAATTCATGAATTCCTTCAGTTTAGAGGTCTATTAAATGACCTTCTGTTATGCAATCTGCAGTCATGAAATTTTAAACAAGAGAAAACACCTTTGTTTTAGCCTAATGGAGAACAATCACAAGGATCTGGGAATTCTACTATATTCTATTTCACCTTAATGTCCTCGCACTTGTTGTTCTGAAAACCCCTCCCTTTCCCTCCTGCTTCTGGGTCACTCTTACTCATCTATCCCATCTATTTTAGTACCCAGACTAAGATAGTACCACCTGAGTGAAGTCTTTCTCAAATGTCCTATCTCTGGTCAAGCCGCCTAGTTCTTGGAGTGCATTTCCATCATGGTACTCATTACGCTGCATGAGAACTGGGATTATCCTACTCACCTCCCCACAAAGCACAAGCACATAGGACAGAGGCGGTATCTAGCACATCTTTTTCTCTCCAGCACTTCCTAGCAGTGCCTGGCACAGAGAAGGTACATACGTAACATCTTCCACAAGAAGATCTTTGAAGCACCAATCCTACCATCTGCTATACTTGCTAGTGTTTCCGAGATACTTCTGGATCCCTTGGTATTTCTTCCAAATGTAGTGTTTATGCCTTTGATCATCAGTGATCATTTCACAGGTGTGTGTGCTAGCCCTGACCATAAGCACCATGAGAATCTATTGTGTTCACAGTTTTATCATCAGCATTTTTAGAATATAAGGCACATGCAAGTTCTCAGTAAATATCTGCCTGATGAAACAAATAAGTTTCTGTAAAATGGGCTGTTAAACACAGATGAAAAGTTTTTAAAAACATCAGGGCTTCAGTTAAGTAAATATTTGGGATAAGTAGCTGTAAATATTAACGTCGAGTGCAACAAATATGTCAACACAAGAAGTCATTGAGTACAAGTATTGTCATAAAATGTGTTGGGAGCTTTTTATACTCCCATAAAATGCTTGGGGAGCAATACTTTTGCATTTAGAGACCATTTAGTATTTCTTCTGGAAACAGCCTTGTTTGAATTCCCATGCCATTTACCTGCTTTTTCCAAAGAACTTCTTCTCAGATATGTCTGGAATCTCCTTTTTACCTTTTGATTGGTTATTGTTTGGGCAAATACTCATTGTCAACTAGCAACTGATAAGTAAAGGGAAAAATACAATTACCAGTTTTTAAATAATTTTGAAGCATAAATAAAAATGAATTAAATATCACATTGCCTTCAAAAAGGGGTGAAGGTAAGGGAGATAAAAGAGGCAAATGGGAGCTTGGAAGCTCTGCTCAAAGAATTATGAATGTTTTATAATGTATTTCAGGTCAACAAACATTGTCATGGTCATTGCATTTTTCAGAAAAGAATGTAAGCTGGGAAAAAAGTTTAGAGGCAAATTAAGACTTGAGAGAGAGAGAGATCTAAGGGGAAATAAGGGGGATGGGAAAAGAACCCTGTATTGAAACATCATTGATTTCCTTCTCACCCTTAAAACCTACACTCTGCTAAAATGTGTTAACTGCAGCAAAATGATTAACTCAGTGAGTCTAGCATCCCTAATTCTGTGCCTTTCCCCTCTTTAATGAAGCATACCCACATGCTGTGCCAAAAGAAAAAAATGTAGAGGGTAGGTACATCCTCATGCATTTAAAACACTAAAATTTTTTAAAGAGCCTGCATTTTCACATTAATTGCCCACCACAGCACAATTTTGGCTATCTGCATCTCTCAGATACTACAGTTTTCCAGATAGGTGAGGCCTAACGCTGAGTGTGTCAGCATTTTAATTTTAATTCGTGTATTAAATGAGGCTTTTCGATAAATGTGTTACATACATGGATCCAATTCCTTAAACAGAATATTTGTGTCAGTACTAAAATATTGCTTCATACTTTTGGTGAACATTATGAAGGAGTGTCATAGATGATGATGAAGGTGTAAATGTGGGAAGTGAATGAGATATGTAATGAGGAACTGGCCTGGAGGTAGTGCCAGAAGTATATCCAAGATGACAAGATGAAGCAAGAGTACAACAACTTCCTGGGGTAGTGCCTTTCAGAAAATCTCCCTCTGTTTTGTTGCATATGACTTCTTTATCTTACTCAGTTCATTGTGTAATAAGGTAGAAGTAGAAAGAACATCCTTCAAAATTATTGGAAAGTGACAGAATGTTTGAGTGGATGGCTTTGCAAAATGTTGAAAATGTTTCATCCTCAATACCAAATGACATTTGTGCTAGCATAATGCCATGCTTTTTTCCCCCTTCTAATACTATACAATATTAGATTTTACATGGAAATTGCTCCATGCATCCATTTGACAATTTATTGAGTACCTGTTTCATGTGCTATGTACTGAGAATACGCCCACAAACATGACAGATAATATATCTGCACATAATTTACAGTCCAGTAAGAATTACAGCTTAGCTTCTTCCTGTCTTACTCCAGATAAAGACCCTTTTCCCTCATTCCACTCTCTCAAGGTGCATAACTTAATAAGTCAGCATGCTTAATACTGTTAGAACTAATTGTCCTAAGAATGTCATTTTGTTCCCACCCCACCTTTTTCAAAAGCATTTAATGACTCCTTTTTGCACAGAGGTGCACATTCAAGCTCCTTAGGCTAACAACTCGTCCCACTGTAAGTTTGTATTAACCATATTCTAATTGTCCTCTTCTGTCCCTCAGCATGGGCCTGACACTCTGGTCACTGCTTGGCTGCTCAATATACCACCCACGTTCTTTGCGGGGCAGCTCAATTCATTTGTTTTTTTCTTTCCTCTGAAGACACATTTGGGTGAAACATGGGGATCTGTATGTTTAAGCACCCAGAGTGACTCTGACAAGCCACTACTCTATCTATAAACTCTGCTTACAACCCAAGGCCAATTCAGATCCTACTCTTTCTAGAAAACATTCATTAACTGTTACTTCTCGTCATGATTTCTTCATTCTTTAAAGTACAATAACACTTACTGTCTCATTTATTTCGGCACATGTAGTCCCAGAGCTATGTAATTATACCTATTTCATGGACACAGGTCTTATCCCTCCAATGACAAGACATGCTCTATAGGAGAAGCAGCTATTACCTTGGACCTGTACTGAACCTCTCAACCGCACCTAGCATGGCTCTAAGTATATTTTCAGCATACGTTGTGTACTTATTTTATTTGAATATCATGACTCTTCTAGCAACTTTTGTGAGTTGCATTTAACTTTTTCAGTCTCCGTAGTGCTTACTTCACAATAGGTCTCAATGAATGAATTAACCCTTAGAGTGTCCGTTTCATCTAAAGGAGGATCGCCTGTTTTTGCAAGATCAAGCATCTAATGTTTCACCTTGAAAAATATTAACCCTAATGTAGGTAAAATATTTGTAAAACTGTATTAACTTTGTTTTTCAAAGACATCATCTTCTTTTTCTTTTTTCTCTGTGAGGGCTTTTTTTTCTTTTACAAAGTAAAAATAATTTCAAAAATCATATTGTTCTCTTGTGATGAGAAAGCACATTCAGAATTTTATTTGAGCAACTTGAACACACATCAAGTTGTTCCCTTTGACAAAAAGAGAAAACTACTTCTCTGGACTCACTAGATTACCATGTACTATGTCACAACGAATATATTTCTAAAGCCAAACATGAAAATTTAATTATCTTGAGCTATATAATTGTTCTTCTTTGGCTTCTAGCCTAATTTTATAATTTTTTCAATAGATCAAATTGAATTTACAAGATAATCTTTGAATTGAAAACAAAGTACATTATTTTTTAGCCAATAAGCTAAAGTTCCAATTCTAAAATATTACAGTGTACTCCCAAAGCATTGTGTTTTAAAATATTCAAAATTATATAATGATAATCTCAGTGCTTTTCAGTTTTAAGGTATTCATGTTTTAGTCAAATGTAATTATATTTTTATTCATATCTTTCTTACACATGTTTCAAAGCTTGTAAAATAATTATCTTATTTGTTCTAAAACTTCTTTATGTATGCTGTAATTTGTCCCATCTCAATGAAATTACATGCAGTAAATTTGTTCCTAAGTCTTATATTCAACACTGAGACTGTAATTCCTGACACTGTCATTCTACTTTTTGAAAATTTTACATTCAAATAGAATATCTCAACTCTTTCTATTTGTCTGTCTTCAGATAACTTAGTTTGTTAAATCTCAGAATTTTCACCCTATTCATAGGGCTAAGTTGAATTAATTCTTAAATTGTGAGGATTTGAGGAAATTATAGATATTAAAGCCCTAGCACAAACTCTGAAACATGGTGGCTTTTTTGCAAATGTTCATTTTACCTATGGATCCACCTCAAAGGTGGGCAAGGAAAGGGTTTGTGGTTCTAATGGATAAGGCTTTGAAATTTACTAGTAGATCACGATCAGTGGATTGAATCTGCTGCCTTACTATCTATGTTAAAGCCAGTTATCAGTCTTGCTGGCACATCAACAAAGCCTGTCTTTCTTTTAATTAAAAGTTGCAATTACAACTTGCTTTCTTTTAAACCTCTCATAGTGATTCAACCTACTTGTCCCCAAAGTGTATTTGATTGAGAATCATGCTGGGCCCGACCAATTTCACACTTACGAGAAATTCACCTACCCTTCTCATATCATCGGCTTATTCCCTCATCCAAAAGACATTCCCAGTAAAGTAACATTAACTGTTTAGTTAATTACAGACCATCTTCAGAATATAGAAACTGTTATGGACCGAAGTGTGTCTCCTCAACCCCATTCATATGTTGAAGTTTTAACCCCTGCAAGTGGAGGTAGGGACTTTAAAGGGGGTAACTAAGGTTAAATGAGTTCATATGGGTGGGACCTTAATCCAATATGTCTAATGTCCTCATAAAAGGAAGAACAGCTACAAGGGATGCACATACACAGAGGAAAGGTCATGAAGGAGAAGGCGGCTATCTGCAAGCCAATGGGGGAGGACTCACTAGAAACCAACCCTGTCGTCACCTTAATCTTAGACGTTCAGCTTCCAGAACTGTAAGAAATACATTTCTGTTGCTTAAGCCACCCAGTGGGTGTTCACCTTGCTTAAGTCACGGATATTTTGAAATTTTTATATACAAACAAAATTAAAGCTAATTAATAATTATATCTATTTAACAACTAGCTATATATTTTATATATCCAAAGTTAATCAACCTAATTGACTCAGTAACTATAATCTTTGCTTATTTAAACAATACAAACCCTTAGCTCATTTAGATTGGCTCCAATAAAATATTTTTTAAATTCAGTCAGTCTTAAACATGGATCACTTACACAGCAAATATGTGTGCACTACAAATTGCAGCTAATCAATCATTTCTATTTATGTGTGCATACCCTATGACCTGACAATACTACTAGTGAATACTGTTGAGAAATTTTTAAACATGCACTATAAAACATATACAAGAATACATGTGTGTTGTGGTTTGTGATGAACAAAAACATAAAAACAACCCGAATGTCCATACGTATGTAAAATATATACATTGTGTTATATACATACAATGAGTTGCACATTGATCAAAATAAACATGTAAAACACAGTATTGAGAGAAAAGAATTCACAGAGAAGATTACAGACGGGGTGGTTCCCTTAATATAAAGTTCAAATCTAGGCAAACTAAAACTAGCTACTGTTGAAAGATACAAATACAGGCGTTGAACATACGTTTTTAAAAAAATTAGCATTATTTACTAGAAATTCAAGATCATGGTTACTTTTGGCTCTGGGGGGAAGGAAGGTGATCAGCAAGGGGTAACATAGGGAGCTTCTTCCAAAATACTGATGGCGTTCTTCTTATTTGAAACTCAGAATGTTGAAACACAGATGTTCATACTATTCTTTAAACCTGTGCTGTCCAGTATGGTAGCCATTAGCCACCTGTGGCTATTAAACAATTCAAATGTGACTAATGCAAATTGCAATGTGCTATAAATGTAAAATATACACTAGATTTCAGAGACTTAGTAAAGAAAAAGGTTAAATACATAATTAGTAAGTTTTATACTGATTACGTATTTAAATAATTGTGATTTGGATATACTAGGCTAAAGTATCTTATTACATTAATTTCTCTGTTTCTTTTTCTAATATGGCTAATAGAAAATTGAAAACTACATATTTGACTCACATTATATTTCCATTGGACAATACCACTTTAAACACTCCCTATACACGTTTATATTTTGATATATTTCATAATAAAAAATAAATATGTGTTAATTGTATAATAAAATCCAGGTTTTCACCCTTAAGGATAAAAGAAGTAGTTTTTCTTTCTAAATACCATATAAGCCAGTTCAATGGAACTTACAAAACAATGGACACCTTCTAAGTAAGTCATTTTTTTTAAAGTAGTAGGTATACATTACCTCAATGATTCAAAAGCAATGAGATGTGGTTAATTTCAACACATACATAGAATCACTTTTTTATAATATGCTCTAAAAATCCAGAAAAGGGGCCTGGATTTTCCCAAAGGCAAACTTGAGTGGTGAGTTGATATATTGAATCACCACTGAGAAAGAAACCAAAATTCAATGAAATCTTAATACAGCCTACATGGACAAGTATACAAAATTTGAGCATAGCAACTATACAATTTAAGGATTTTGCTCTAAACTAATTCAATAATTAGGGAAGCTACAGAATGCCTATATTAAAAATTATCTCTCCTTTCTGGAACTCAATCTGACCATACAATTTGCAAAGCAGATAAATTATATAATTGAGTATTGAATACTTCATCTGAATAATAAGGTATGAATATCTAATGGCCTCTCTGTTTTCTAAAATCTGCTAGAGTCAGAATGTCATGTACAAGTTCTATAGAATTTTTAAGAGAAAAGGGGAATTAAAGGTTATTGAGACTTTGAAATCTATTTTTATCAGTTGACACTGGAAGAGAAACATGGGCATAAACACATACATATATCTTCTGTCTTTATAGTTTATATAGATTCAATGGAAAATAAATTCAGAATCTGAAAATGAATTTTGATCAGGCCACAGGACGGGTGATACACAGAATGGGGAAGGCAAACAGGGAAACAATATCATATATTGCAAAAAAGGATTGGTTTGGGCTTGGAATCAAAGAGAACTTGGTATAATTCTTTTTTTTTTCTCTTTTGAGATGGAGTTTTGCTCTTGTCGCCCAGGCTGGAGTGCAACGGCGCAATGTCAATTCACTGCAAACTCCGCCTCCTGGGTTCAAGTGACTCTCCTACCTCGGCCTCCCGAGTAGCTGAGATTACAGGTGCGCGCCACCACGCCCAGCTAATTTTACCATTTTTAGTAAAGTCAGGGTCTCACCATGTTGGCCAGGGTGGTCTCAATCTCTTGACCTCGTGATCCGCCCGCCTCGGCCTCCCAAAGTGCTAAGATTACAGGCATGAGCTACCGCGCCCGGCCAGAACTTGGTATAATTCTTCCATTCACTTTCTTTGCAAATTTGGAAAAATTTCTAACTTATGAACATCAATTTTCTCAATTACTATATAATAACTATGCTATCACTTTGAAGGATTCCTAGGAGCATTAAATGTAGGGTGCCTGTCCTACTGGAGGTATCTAAGACCTGGGAAGCATTACCATCTTAGTTTATCATCAAATAATGCTAGAGAAGGAAACCAGCATTAGTTCTGCTGTTCTACCCTCTTCACTAACAGAATTTGATAATCTACATTTGAGCGAGACCTCTAAATAATAGAAGACATGCAGCTAGTCACAATATTGACATGTGTATATCTCACTCTGTCAATAAAACTGCACTTATAAAAACAGAAAAGCAAAAAATATTTTATTTAGAATGTTAAAGGAAGAGAATGGTGCTCCTAAAAAGAAAAGGGACATAAATATGTTAAATTGACATAAATATGTCAAGAGGAAAATTGTTTTTCTCTTTCAATATACCAAAAAGTACATATAACATCACAGCACTATTCACAATAGCAAAGACATGCAATCAACCTAGGTGCCCATTAATGGTGGACAGGATAAAGAATGTAGCACATATACACCATGGAATACTACACAGCCATAAAAACTAACAAAATCGTGGCCTGTGCAACAACATGGACGCAATCGGAGGCCACTATCCTAAGCACATTAATGCAGGAACAGAAAACAAATACTGCATGTTCTCGCTTAAAAGTGGGAGCTGAACATTGAGTGCACGTGGACATAAAGACAGGAACAATAGACACTGGGGACTACAGAGGAAGGAGGGAGGGTGGGAAAAGGCAAGGGTTGAAAAACTAGTGGTTACTATGCTCGCTACCTGGGTGGCGGGATCATTCATATACCAAACCTCACCATCATGCAATATATCCAGGGAACAAACCTGAACATGTACCCCCTGAATCTAAAATAAAAGTTGAAATTATAAAAAGAAAAAAAGAAAACCTCATACTAACATTCTTTGGAAACAGTTAAATGAAATTATTAAAAGTATGATGATCACGCATGTGTACTTTGCTTAAAATATTAGTGTATGGGCCGGGTGTAGTGGCTCATGCATGTAATCCCAGCACTTTGGGAGGCCGAGGTGGGCAGATTGCCTGAGCTCAGCAATTTGAGACAGGCCTGGTCAACATGGTGAAACCCTGTCTCTACTGAAAATACAAAAATTAGCCAGGCATGGTGGTGGGCACCTATTATCCCAGGTACTTAGGAGGCTGAGGCAGGGGAATCACTTGAACCTGGTGGGGGCAGAGGTTGCAGTGAGCTGAGATTGCGCCACCTCACTCCAGCCTGGGCAAAAGAGTGAAACTCCGTCTCAAACAAAAAAAAAAAAACGTATGAAACAAACAAATAATATATTATTTTACTATTTTAGAAGAGAAAAGCTCTAGGATAGGCAGCATAGCATATGGTCAGAAGCAGGGACACTAGAGCCAATCTTGGCAGTATGACCTTGGGCAAGTAACTTAACCTAGTCATATCATTTGCTAGCTAAATAAGTATAATAATAAAACCTGGCCTGTGGGATTGTTGTGATGATTGCCTGAATTAATGTAGAGAAAGTAATTTGACTAATATCTGGCTCAGAAGAAGCATTACTACAACAATTAGGCATCATCATTATTATTTTCGTCATCGCCATCATCATTATTACTATTGCTGAAATGAATATGAACAGAAATTAAGCCTCTAAAAAGCAGGAAAGCCCCACTTTATGAGGGATCTTGTGTCCAAGAAGAGCGGTTGCTTTCAAACATCTTTTTGGTTGCAAACTTTCTTTTTCTTCTTCAATAAGTGTAACAGGGGATCCCAATACTACAATTAAATCAGAGTGCATTTAGTTGAACCTGGTCGGTAGCCTCAAGTCCTCACGTGTGTGTTTCTTTCTACTAGGTGTTCTCTGAAGTAAGGCAATGTCAAGTAGAACAGAGGCATTTAATGTTAAAATAAAACTAAAATAAGGCAACAGAGAACATGTATAAGGATGCATGAAGATTGCCTCTGGGTTGAGAGTACTATTAAAGCAGAAATCTTGCATTTGACTTAATATCACTTAAAAGCACTTAGAAATATTTTAATTCAAAAATCCTAGTATTAAAAATAGGTTTCGTGTTTAAAGAGGTAAAATCTAATTTTCCATAACTGCACTATCTGATGACAACCACTAGCCACGTGTGGCTTTTGAAATTTAAATGTTAATTAATTTTAAATAAAAATTTAGTTCCTTAGTGTCCCTGGCCATATTAGCATTGCTCAGTAGTCACGTATATCTGGTGGCTATTGTATTGGACAGCACAGAGACAGAATATTTTTATCATCACACAAAGTTATATTGGACAGTGCTGATTTAGGACATTTTGTTACATGGAAAATTATGCTGACAATATTAGGTGTGCAGAATATTACTATAAGCAATAGCAAAATACTACACGGGTTGGGGAACACTTTCTTTATGCACTGCAGTTAATGAAACAATTTAAATGTAACTCTCTGGAGGAATTTATTTTCTTAAGTACTTCTCTTAAAGTGTCTGCAATATGATTTTTACATGAGAAGTGTGGCACAGTAGGAAAAAAAACACGGTCAGAGTTAGCACCTTTATGACCTTGAGAAGTCAAGAAGTCTCCCTAAGACCCAGCGGCTCCAGGTAAAAGGGATAATGACAGTTGTCCACCAAACCAGTTTACATGAAGATCGAGTGAGAAAGTGAATATAAAAACCCTTTGTGAACTCTGAAATCCCAAACAAATGTTAGTTATTATAATCATTTCTACGTGTATTTTTTTCATCTGGATGAATGTGAATGAAGTGTATAATTTCTGTAGAAGTAGTCGAGCTAGTCTAAAGCCAAATGTCACAGTTAAAACATTTGAGATACGGCACATTTGTGGTCCAAAGACTCCAGGGCTACTGATTAGAGAAAAATGCATGTCTGGTTAAATACATTTATATGATAATTACTAGATAATGTGTACTTTATAATTCAGATATAAAATATTTTGTTAAATTTGATAAAATGTTGCCTCATCTCCATTTCATCAACTGAGACGTTTATTTTGACTTTAGCTTTAGAGATAATAAGCTAAGAGCTGCCACTTAGAAGCATATTAAAACTTCAGGAAGTTTTACAACATGCTAATTTAATGCTTTATTAGCTTATTTCATTTAAGGTTACAAAGAACTAAAATGATCTTTGTGAAGTGTTGATCCAATCTCATTCCACAATGGGACTTAATTTCTGCCTAGAAGGCAAACTTAGATGTTTAAATTTGGAAATTAAAAGAAATAAACTGTTATATATCAGTGTTACTAAACCTTGAAGACAAAAACGTATATAGAGAATTGAAAATTAATGTAATTCAGCTGCCTGAGATTTAATATTCTGCCAAAACATAAAATATTATTCATAAAACACTTTTCAATTGAAGAGACTAAATTATTTTCCTCCTAAATATGCTTCTTTCTCCTCTTTCAACTATTAAAAAATGTATCTATTCCCCTTTGTAGCACATAGCTGTATGTATGTGTAAGAGGTTAATGCCAGTAGCTATAACAAAGATATCCCACAATTTTAGTGGCTGAAGACAAGAAAGAATACTACAAAATGGGCATTCCCATCTGCAAACAGCATTCCACTACCCAGTAATTCAGGGACTCTGAGTCCTCCCATTTTAGGCTTTTTCATCTCCTAGGTCTTTGGAATCTTTTCCATAAGGTTAGCAAATGAGAAGTAAAGAAGATGGAAAAGGTATGCCTGCAACGTAACTCCCACTCACATTCAATTGGTCACAACTAGTCACATGGCTCTAACTAGATGCCAGGGGGGCTGGGAACTGTAGTTGCTGGCTTGCAGCTGGATCCTGGCGAGAACTCTATACTATGAAAGAGGGATCATGAATTTTGATGGACACTTGTCTCTGCCACAACATATGCTTGAAAGTAAAGAAAGGTTGAGTATTATGACACACACACACACAGACACACACACACACAGACACACACACACACACAGAAGCGGGGGAAGGGTGGGGGGAGAGAGAGAGAGAGAGACTTTTCATATTTTTCATATCTTTCATCCTGTTCTCTAGCATCTAAGTAAATAAAAATGCTGCACCTCCTCTTCTGTTAACTCATTTTTCTCCCTTAAACATGTAGAAGACAAAATAAGTCCTGGCAGAGAAAAAAGGCTTGGTGTAAAGAAGAAAGGAATTCTTGAAGTTGGGGACACTAGAGATTGTTATCAGTTGTTTTTATTTTTCCCTGCACCAAACCTGGATACTTTCCTAATACTCCTTGGTTTGTAGTTCTCATTATCAGCATGAAATGAAAGAGGATGTAATTCAGGGTTATAGCCCCACCATAGGAACCCTGAACTACAGTCTTAAGCAAGTTAAAGACTGAAACCTTTAGCCTGTTACCTTACACAAAGCACTGTGGAGTCCCTTGAACTCGAGAGATCCCTCAGATTACTGTGGCAGCCTCTTATTTCACAAAAGTTTTGTCATTTGAAATACAGAATCGATACATCCATCTTCTCTTGAGGAATAATGCGAGTGCTATCAAATACCTACTAAAGGACTGATGTAGCTATCCTAACTGCAAAATGTCCTTCTTGATACAACAAAGAGCACATCAGACCACTCAGTTTTTATACAACTTGTTCATTCATCTACCACAGATTTGCTGAGCACCTGCTATGTGTTAAGCCCTAGGCCGGAAGTTAGGGATACAAAGACAAACATGAGTGGGTCTTTAAGCAAGGGAGTTATAAGGTCATATTTGCATTAATAAAAGTCACTATGAAGAATAGAGAATAAATTGAAGGAGCAAGAAGAGAGGCAGGAGAGGGAGGGAGAACCAGTGGTGAAGAGACTGCTGCATCAATGCAGGTAGAAGGTGCAGACTACCCAGGTAAAGAAATGACTGTTCAAATGAAAACAAGTGGATAAATTCAAAAGAGTTGATTGTAGATTTGGTAGGACCTGATAAACGAACGTGCCTTCCTCGAGAATGGTGGTGCCATTGTCTGAAACAAAAGAGCAAAACAAGAACCCTGCTCGATGGTAGGGGAAAGCTTATGAGCTGAGTTTTTGATCTTACAAAAATTAAAAGGTATGTGAAGTGTATGAGTGGAAGCAGTTGGATATACAAGTCTGGAAGAAAGACGATGCCAGGATGGAGGGAAAATGTAGCTGGAATCACGGAATGGATGAGGATGACCAAAGGAAAGTCTGTAATATGAAAAGTCCAGGAAAAATCCAACCTTTTGAGGAATATCAGAGGGAGAGATGCCAGAAAATGGGCTCAAAAAGGAGGGATTACTAAGACTTAGGCAGTACATGTTCGTTCAACAAGGAGATTCTGATACTACAGAAGCTGAATTCCCTTAAGAAGGAAGGCGTTTTCACCCACAGCATTTGCTACAGAATTCTCGAGTATAATCAGCACCGAAAAACATTTGTCAGGTTTGGCAACAAGAAAGTTGCTGCTGTCCTTCTTGAACTGAACTGAAGGAAAGAAGGAAACTGAAATTTATTGAACACAAAGGAAGTGTCTGAGGAAGTGTCTTATTGATGAGATCCCAATGCTGCATCATAAGCAAGTGATGACGGTCTCCGCATATACCGTTTTTTTGTGTGCAGTGTTATAATGCTATATTATCAAACAAAACACTTTCTTTTTCTTCATCCTCACATACACATTTTCGTTTTAGAAAGTCAACGTGCTTTTACTTAGTATTAGCAAATATGTCTTGCCAAAAAGCTAAAGTAATGTAAATCATCTGAAGTCTATAATAATAATAATTAATGCTCTGTTTTGAACACACTGAGGCTCAGGAATTGCCTTATTTCCCCCAACAACCCTGCAGCTTTTCTGAAGAGAAACCTGAGGTTCACGGATAGTAAATTATATGCCAGAGATCAAGCAGGTGGGAAGATGATAGAGATGAATTTTATCCCAGCTCTGCTGGTTCTTTCCTCCTCATTTAACATTCCACCTCCTTATTCCTTTAAGCTCCAAGTACCAATCTAGAGATTTGTATAATTAATTCCTAATGTCTGATGAAACCTGACTGACCTCATGCAAAACTATTAAAGAATACTTATGGAATAAATCAATCCAAGATACAATTGAAAACGTAATTTACTTAGGTAGAGGTCAAACTTCACAAAACACAATCTAAGATAAATAATCAACACCATAAGCAATAAGATAGATACCTTATTGCCTCCATTTCTGCAGGGGATAAATTGGAAAACAAGGAACACCTAGGAATCAGAAATGACGTAGAAATAATGAAATAAAAACTTGATCTAGAAGATTACAGTAAGTTCTTAAAATGTGGTCCTCTTAGGACCCAGCACAACACGCGATAAATGTTGCCTGGTTTGAATTGAACTTAAGGTAGCATTAATCACAACTTGGGAAGTGCTGACACAAAATGGATTCTCTTATTCTAGACAATTCTTATACTGAATGAATTTAATTTCTTTCAGTTCTGGCATAGTTTGGATAAATGTTCCTCATAACCATCTGGTTGTCTTCCTTCAATTCTGTGCTGCCAAACAAACTTCTGTTTTTAATTTGTTTTGCTAAGTAAACTTAGTCATGAGGAAAATGTTAGTCTATGTGGATGGTTGTGTAATATTCTCAGGTAACCTTTCCCCCATTGCAAATAATCACATTGACATTGTGCTCATTATGCACTAGTTTGAACCCATGGGGTTCAATGAAGAAATGCATTTCTATGTCTACATGCTTAGCAACCAGATCCTGGTCTCAGAGATAAAATGCCAGGAAGAAATTACTCAACAATAAATCCAACTCTCAGAATTTGCTCTAAGCCTGAGAGGAGATGACGGAGTTATGAAGTGCTAGATGTTGAAACTCATAAGCGCAGACTTCTTGAGAATGGAGTTAAAAAATAAAAACAGAGAAAATCAAAGTCAAAGATATAAAATGTTGAGAAATCAAACACCTGACATTAGCTATGAGAAATGTTTATGGCAAACACTGATCCTCGCTTTCTCCCAGCAAGCTGTTATCTAATTGCTATTTGTTGTGTGATCTATATCTACCATTTCAATCAAAGCATGAGCAAGACTTATTTCAATAGCCATAGCATTGCTCCCAGACAAACTTATTCATTCCTCCTCCATTCATTATATTTAGCTCCGTTACAGCATAAACTGTGGAATCCTGAAATAATTCTCTTACATGTCTGCCTCCTTCACCAGATTGTGGAGTCTGTGAAGGAAATTATGTACTCTACAAATATTTATTGAACACCTAATATGGACCAGAGACTGTTTTAGATGATAAGGAGATAGCAGTGATCAAACAGTCAAAAATTTCTGTCCATGTGGATCTTACATTTCAAGAAAGGGGGGATGATGTAAATTTGGCATTGAAGAGGTTTGACTTGTAACTTGGAATCATTATTTTCTAGCTCTATGACCTTGGTGAAGTCACTTGACCAAAACTTGAGCTGTCTTATTTATAAATTGAGGATCATAATACCTTCGAGCATGGCTATAAGATTTTAATGAAATGATATCGTATGGCCTAATAAAAAAAGTAGCTAAGCTTAACTGTATACTTGTTTTATAGTAGCACTGTTGTGCTTTAATTCTTACAACAAGTCTTCAAGATAGGTATGATTATAGGAAGGTTAAATTACTTAGATAGTCACCAGTTAGCTAGTGGAAGAGCTAGAATTTAAACAGGCAGTTTAATTGAAACATCTGCCCTCTTATTCACTGGGTTCTACTCTGTATATTGCTTTCTTTAGTATCACTAAGTGCCTGCCATATAGAGGGCAGTTGTGACAATGAGGATGCTACTAGTTGCTCATAACATAAAGCTACACTCAAATTAATCAAAAACAGTAAACGAAGGAATTCTAACTGGTTCACGTCATCGAAAACTGCAGAAGGGGGCTGCAGGTGAAGTTCAATCAGGGGCCCTACTCCGTATCTCTCAGTACTCTTAGGTCTCCCTCTTGTCTATGTCAGCCTTATTTCAGGTTACCTTCTGTCATGGTATTAGAATGGCGGCAGCTCTAACTATCACGTATGTGTATTACTTAGTTCAACGCAAGAGAAAAAGAATTTCCCAGAAACCATTGCAGCAGGTCTCCTTGGTTATTAGTCCCCAATAGGTCATGAGGTCATCTTTGAACCTGTTACTGTAGATTGCACTGGTTCAGCTGGGCCTGAGGTATATGCTTTATTCCTAGAGCAATACCATTTGGGCTCCAGAGGAAGAGTTCTTACCACCACAAAAATCCACATATTCACCAAAGAAATCTGTATCACACAGTCAATATAGTTTAGTTGAATTAATTAATGTCTCAAAAATAAATTAAGCAGTTCTCACATATTTGTAGATAGTATTTTCTAGCTACTAAACGCAATAACAAAAGTAAAAAGAAGGCAAAAGAAGAAATACTCTTTAAACAATCTCAAGTAGTAATATTCACTCACATAATCATTCCTGGCATATTTCTGTTTGAAATTCAGTCATCTACATGGAAACAGCAGAAGGGGAGCTCAGGACAATATGCCATTAATATTTCATACACAATCTGTTTAACACTATACAATTCATTTTTATAGGAGTTTTACTCATCTCCCACAAATTCGGATGTTTGTCTTCCTAATTTTTCGTATTTAAAATTTGCTTTTCAGCTAGCATTCATTCACTAAAAAGTCTTTGTACACCTAATACTTCGAGTTCAAGCTCATGCAGAGCTATTTTATTATTTTCTAGCAGGAAGAACAGATACACAAACATTTCGTTGCAAATGTGGCAGAGTTCTATTTTTAACTCCAATATTATCTGTGTTCAATGCATTATCTCTAATGAGCCACATATTTTTGCGGGGGGGATTATATTTTTTAGATGTACCTATTTAGTGTTCCAATTAGGTTAACGCTGACTGAAAGATTTTATACGACTAAAATAAAAATAAATTGATTTAAGATATATTTTATTCTTTATTTTAAACAATACTTCATAAGTGATACGATTTTAGATTTACACTGTCTCCATTTCACATTTTCATTTTTAGAGTACTTTATTGTTATTTAGTCACTGAATCTTTTCCACGTCCCTCATAAGTTCAATCTGGAATGTATATGCTAGTGATTTATTAAACATGTAAAATTAAAGTATTGATTTTTAAATATAATGTGTATATATTTATTTATATTGATATATAACAGTTGTATGTATTTGGGGGCTACATGTGATATTTTGATACTTTTTAGAATGCTCAATGATCAAATCAGGGTAATCGAGATGCTGATTTTTTATTTGTAAGAAGTAACAGAAATGGGAAAAGCAGCACATGGAAAGCGCTTAGATGTAAACTACTTTAGTGCCACTGCCTCTGGGTTAGCCCAATTTAGGCCATTTACACATAAAAGCTCGATGTGGTTATTTCAGAAAAAAAAAATTAGACCTTAACAAGTAGGGTCCTTGCCCTTGGGCCCCATGCTTTCAAAGGCACAGCTCTGATTAGCAGTCTGTAGGACCAAGCCAGCAAGCTCACTAGAAGCCCCAGTCCCATGATCTGGCATTCAGAATCCCTCAATTCCCTGGGCAAATGTTTCAAAGTCAGTTACTGGGTATGGCTAAGGGGTAAATCTTTGCATGAGGTGAGTGGGAATAACTTGAACATGTGGGTGGGAAATGGGGTGACCAGAGGTATGTGCACAGAGTTCCTCACAGTGCAGGATGGAGTAAAGGAGGTAGGGAAAAAAGGCAACAGATTCACAACAGCTAAGATGCAGAAACAACCTAAATGCCCATTGGCAGATGAATAGATAAATGTGGTATATATACACAATGGAACACTATTCAGCCTTTATAAAAGGAAATTCTGCAATATGAAACAATGTGGATGGACCTTAAGATTATGCTAAGTGAAAAAAGGCAGACACAGAAAGACAAATATTGCATGATTCCACTTACTTGAAATAAGGTATCTAAAACAGTCAAACTCATAATATCAAAGACTGGACTGGTGGTTGCCAGGGGCTGGGGATAGGGCGAAATAGGAAGTTACTAATCAACACACATTACATTTCAGTTAAGTAAGATGAATTAGCTCTAGAGATGTCCTGTCCAACATTCTACCTAGAGTCAATAATAATGTATTGCACATGTAGTATTTATTAAGATGATAGATCTCATGTTAAGTGTCATTAACACAGTAAAAATTTTTTTAAAGCTTAAAAAAAGCCAATGTATCCTAAATAACAGGCTTAGGGTTAGCTCTTACCACGCTGCCTCATTCCAGTACAAAACACTAAGGAATTTATTTTATTGTATCAAGTGGTTTGCTATTTGAGTTTTTTCCAAATTCCTTGCCAGGGAATAAACTGCTTGCACTGTTAAAAAAAAAAAAGAAAGAAAGAAAGAAAGAAAGAAAGAAAGAAAGAAAGAAAGAAAGAAAGAAAGAAAGGAAAAAGAAAATGAGAGAGAGAGAATTCTAAATTGAATCTAGATGTCCATATCATTATGACGGTATAATTATCAAGGAAAGCATATAGGATATATTTAACAGTCTGTTGACTTTATACCTTATAAATATTAAATACATGGCATACAGGCAACCATTTGCACACTTACTATAGGCCCTGCAAAAGTTACGGGGCAGTTCTAACCTCATATGACAATGCAGAAGACTATGTGATATAGATTATCAAAAGACGACAATTTTTTAAATTCCCGGACCAGGATGGTATGAGGAGTGAGAAGGTTTTTTAGACACCGATGCATAGCTCTTACAGCTGGGATGCTCACCGAAGGCATTATTCTTCTTTTTTCTTAAGGGAACGAAGCTAGACATAACACAAGTTATAAGTTCCAAGTTAGAAGCCATGACTTGAACACATTCAAAAGCATCTCCCTGGCATACATTTCTACTGTGTGAATCTTTTGGGATCCATTTGCTTCTTTACTTCTGGCACTATAATTAAGTTTCTAACTCTAAGCTCAATAATTAAACTGATAGTTCATTAGCATTTTAGAAGAAGCACTTCAAACAACAAATTTAGCTTTAGAAAAGAATAGGTAGAATTTGTTACACTGATCACATTTTCTAAATGAATTATTTTAAATGTAATTGAACAACCTATGTCCTATAAACATAAATTTGACTATAGAATCATAACTTTTAAACATTGAGTCTCTTCATAAATTACTACACTATATTTTTCACCGAGAGATTAAGACTATGATATTTTAGCTAAAATGTATCATTTTGAAACCCTAAACATAGATTTCACTTTTCATGTTCTTGAGATTATTTTTCCTGTAGAAAATGTATATGCTGAAAGTGGTCATTAAAATAATTATGGCTCTAAAACTGCAAAACATTGCTAACATACTAAGATCTAATACAGTTTCATGGTGTCAAAAATAGAATATTTCAGAGAAGATTTAAAATGGAAATTTAATGCATTGAAATCAACTCGAACATAAATTTCACACATATTTTGCTTTTTTAACAAAAGCCAGTGTTACTTCCCAAAATGTAAATGTTCTGGTAAAGGAAGATATGTACGCTATTTTCACCAATTAATTTTCATAAAAAGAAGCCTTGTAAATATAACATAAAATAAATATTTAACATCTTAAATACAAAAAAGTTAATTATCTCCCTAAGGAGCTGTGACAAAAAGAAAAATGTGATTTCTTGCTTTGTAGGTCAAAATACTTTATTTGCTACTTAAATTTTCAATTCCATTCAACAACTATTTACTGACTTGTTCTTATATGCCAGACTCTGTGTTAGAACTGTGTACACAAATTAATGTGATATTGTCCATATTCATATCCAAAGCCCAATCCATCTTAGGGAGTTTAAGAAGCACTTCATCTTAAGACTAAAGCTATTATTTTAGGCGTGTTTATAATATCTAAATCAAAATTCTTAAATACAATTATTTTGCAAAAGACGACAAAAGCATCATTTTACTCAACTGATCCTGAAGTTTTAAGGAATATTTGATTTAAAAAATTTAAAAAAGAAAGAACTGGGGTTGGGAAAGGGGAGTATAAACTGATATAAAAATTACTCAATTTAGACTCTAGTAAGGACATAAGAATTACCAAAACAGTTACTTCTCATTTAATAATTTGGCTTGTTTAAACTCTTTAGTTATTTGGGAAAGAAACGTATTGAGCACTTGCTGTCTGTTAGATATGGTGCTAGGTCCTATATGTGGATGTGTGATATGACTGATCCAGTTCTTACCCTACCGTAACTTACATTCTAGTAGGCAATTGCATGAGAGTGCCTTAAGAGCTATAATAGCAGAAAAACAGGCTTCTAAAAAACAGAAAGAAATACACCTTCTCCTCTACTAGACTGTTAGAAAAATACATATAATAATATTAAATATATACATATACCTAATCAGACTTATGGGTTTGGAAAGTGGGATAATAAGGCTAGTAAAGATTTCCTGGTAGAAAAAAATATGTAAGTCTTCAAGAGTACGTATAAGCTCAGATAAAGTAGGAATGGGAGAGATAGGCAGGGGTGGTGATGTTCAGAGCCACTGTGAATGAGTTCATGTCTCAACAACAACAACAACAAAAAAAACAGGAAACGTTAGGATCGCTGATTCTGGGAATTGTACAGACCTTTTTCCTTGTGTAAGCTAAGTAGTTTTTAGAGTTACAAGGAAAAGAGACGTAAGAGACTGGAGGAAGAAACATTTAAGAATCTGAAAGGACTTAAGTCCATCTGGGAAGGAAAGGGGAAAGGGAAGAATGGCAAAGGTTAGGGTGAAGTGTGTTGGGGGAGTAGACAAGTGAGAGAGTCCGTTGTCGTTAAAGAAATAGTTAATAAACTAGGTCTCAAAGTTGTTACTTTATCCCTGGAAGAACAAATAAGAATTGCTGAAGGCTTTTAGGCAGAAAATGAACATATTCAGATTTTTGTTTTTTAAAAAATTACTCTAGCTTTTGTGTAGAACTAGATTGGAGAGCAGCAAGACTGAAATTCCAGAGTCTAGGCAAGAGATAGTGTTTTGAAATCATCTAAGCAAGAGATCAGGGTCATCTGACTTTTGGCTTTGGGTGTAAAGACGGGGAAAATAGGACATTCTAGAGAGAAAATGTAAGAACGTACTTAAGAAAACGTAGTGATTAATTGGAGGTATAGTTGGTGTCCAGGCTTCTGCTTTATTCAACTAAGTGGATGGTGGTCATATTAAATACATCAGGGAGCCAGGGAGGAGAAGCAGAATTTGTAGAGGTGATGAGCTCAGGTGAGTATTTTAAGCTTGAAGCACCTGAGGGACATCTAAATAGAGATCTACTAGACATTTGTATATTCTTGTAGCTTACTCAGAAAAATGATTTGGGCTGGAATTATAACTTAAGGGTCATCAACATAAGAATGGTAATTGCGTTCAAAGACAAGATTATCCACATAACGTCAAGTAAGAGGAAAAGAGGTCCTAGATCAAAATTATGAAGGATGTCGTCAATACTTAATGGAAGGGCAGATGAGGAATTCACAAAGGAGATAAGAGTGTAGAGTCATATAAGCAAGGAACAGAGTGTTTTAAGCAGAATAGAGTTGACAGTGGTCCATAATAAGATGAACTAGGATAAAGACTGTAGAGGACCCACCAAATGTAGCAACAGGAGGACCACCAGTGTCCTCGATGAGGGCACCTCCCGTGAGCCTTTGCTGCTAGAAGTCAATGTGCAGTGTGTTAAAGCAGGGCTGGCAACATGATGGGGAGACAACAAATATAGATAGGTTGTTTATGATAGGGGGTTAGGGGTTATCTGTAAAGGAAGGTCAAGAGGGAAATAACCAGTGTAGCACATAGACTCCAAGGGTTGTTTTAATGATTAAACAAAATACTAGAGAATGTTCAAATGCGCATAGAATATGGGATCAATCACTTTCTCAAAATACTGATAGGATGATGTGAAAAATCATGTCTTCGTAAGCAAGCAATGTGGAGACAGTATATTCCCACAGAACATATTCATGGAAGCGTTAACACAAAATATTTTACAAGGTAATGACCATCTCTAAAATCACATTTGTAAAAACTAGTGTGCTTTATTAAATCTTCATGGGCAAGATCAACTGATAGACACAGAGCATTTATTTGTACAAATGTTGAGAATTACAAATTGAGGAATAAGTATTTCTAATGATAGATTCTTAAAACTCTTATTATTAAAGATATAATACACGGAAACAATAATTTTCATTTATAGCCTCCTCCCATTGATTCAGATGAATGACACGAAAAGTGTAACCGTGCATAAATACTGTCAAGCTTTGAGGAATATCAATTTCTGGAAATGCTCCGTTTTATTGGTACCGAGATTTTCCACAGAAACTCACTAAACACCTCTTTTTGTAACTATCCCATGATACTCAATATACGTGCCATGCACACAGTCAATTTCTAGTAAATTAGAAAGTAACTATCATAATCCTATTATTTATTTAATTTCAATGATGTTATCATTGAATCTTCAGTATTCTAGAAATTCTTTGTTTCCAGTGTATATTCATATATGGAATAAACTATTTATTTTAAATTTTAGCAGTTTTAGAAATAACCTCGTTATTCCAATTTTTCATGTTCTGCAGACATCTCACAACTGAACTTCCCAGGCTACACCTTTAATGTGGCAAACACATAACCAAACCAAAGTAGAACTGACCGGACTGTGGCAGAGCACATGGTCATCTGTTCAATCACTTGGTCATTCAACAAACATCTTCTAATCAGCTAGAATATGTGCCAAGGTCTGGACTTAACATAAGAGATACAAAGAGGAATAAACTGTAAATAGTGATTGCTCTCTAGGGCAAATCTAGGGAGGAATTCAGACAAAAATAAATCCTCATATAATAATAGTAGAAAACTCAAAAGGGACATTGAGACAGATCTATTGACTGCCTTAAGCCATGATATTGGACTAGGGAGATTATACACTAGGTTCGTCTGGGAAAGGTCTGGTGTACACCTATTGTCCCGTGACCTTTCCTACCCTTTTTATTCTCAAAATAAATACATTAGCAAAGATCTTTTGAGGTGAAACAAAAGTCCAGCAGAAAAACAGGAGTTGACGGGTGGGAAATGGTACCTTATGCAGAGAACAAAGGAAACAATAGCATGGGGTATCAGAGAAACTCCAGCAACACAGTATAGCTGGGGTGAAGAGTACCTCCGGGTGAGGTAGTCATCAGGGACAAAGTCAATTAGAGGGATAGACAGAGTTCCAAGTGTCAGGGACCTTATTGGTCAGACTAAGCAATCTGAACTATTTGGAAAGCAAACAAGGTACCCTTGGAGGATTCCTGAATTTCAATCTAGAATCACACACTATACTTTTTTTTTTTTTTTCAATTTTGTATGATGACTTCAGGGAAACATGCCAATGAAAAAAATCAAGTTAAATCATTACATTAATAAATTTACTTAGTCTAGGATTAGGAATATTTATTGCAAGTCAAACTAACCTGTTAGTCATTGCATATAAACAGGTTGGCTAAAATCAAATTTTAAAATGTAGATATCAATAGGTAGTGTCTGCTCTCAAAGGGCTTACAGTTTCCCAGTAATTGTGTCACTTGGATCAGCTTACACAGATTATAATCAGAAGCAGAGACAGTAGAGATAACTCCTGAATACAGAAACTAGGTTAAGAATAATGGGCATAGATATGTCTGTGTGTGTATGTGTGTGTTTTAGATAAGTTACTGATCTTCTCTGAGCCTAAGTTTTCTCAGATGAAAATGAGAACCATGAAGCCCTCCTTACAGGGTGAGTAATGGCAATCCAATGTAAAGGAAGGGGGGATATTTATTCCAGGCAAAATGAACAAGAGAAGTAGAAACAACATATACAGTGCTCGCAAAGTGTATAATAGGCCTTCAAGAAATGAGAATTATTATGCTGTTATTCCAGTTCATGTTAAGTCTACACTCTGCCCTTCTGTTGCTGTTGGGAGGAGGATCTCTTTGCTTTTGTAAGAGATTTGAGAGAGAAAAACCTGAAACCAATGTCATATGTAAATTTGGTATGTGCAAACTGACAGGATAGTTTCAAAACCCATATTGATAGTGTGTATTACAGTTTTCAAAGCTATGTCACAGTCTGATCTCATTAGATACTCTCAATGGCCTCATGAGAAGGATGGGAAGGAATACATTTCTCCCATTTTACAGGCGAGGGCACAAAGAGAACAAAAAATCAATTATTTGCTTCAAATCATACAGCTATTTATTGGAAACACTTGGGCTCAAAAATACCCCGTTTCCAAGTCTTTACCCTTTCTAAAATGCACAGTGTCCATGAAACATGCCAAATTGACTTTATCATCACTAAGATGAACTTATCCATAGATCCTTGTGCCCCAAAATCTCACTGTCTCAGTTCTTGGGTGCCTCAAGTCCAAGTTCCCAGGGCATCTGTCTATGAGTAGGATATTCACAGTGAGTAAAAAGGTAATGCCATAAAAATCTAGGTGTGGGTTAGTAGAATCCAAATAAAGGATACAGAACATCACAACTCATATTTAAATGTGTTAACTAAAGAAATGATTTCCTATTACTTAGAGTGAGGGTCTCAAAATGTTCCTGAAATAGATCTCAAAATGTATTCCCTCTGTCTAGCTGAAACTTTGTAATCTTTGAACAGTAACTCTCTATTCCCTCACTCCACCTCCCAAGCCTCTGTTAACCATGATTCTAATCTATGCCTCTAAGAATTCTTTTCTTACATTCTACATTTAAGTGATATCATGTGGTATTTGTCTTTCTGTGCCTCGGGGAAAAATGTTCATGTACCTCAGAAGTAAACACATTTTAAGCATGTACCCTATATAAATATATATTCACAGATATATGCAATTTTAAATTACATTGACACTATTTAGTTTTGTAGACACAACTTACACAATATATATACTATAAAATATACACTCAACACATTAATTTCTAGAGAACAAGATAAATAAAAAATATTTTTTCTCACTACCCCAATTGTTTAGCATGCATATTATTGGGCATGCACATTCCACTTTGGTAACAACTGACCTAAATAATCAAATTCAAGGTTGTTGGAGTGACAAAATCCTTCATAACTTCACTGGTGTGTGTGTGTGTGTGTGTTACGGTGTGTGTGTATATGTGTGTGTGCTTACAATCCCCGCTAGATTTTAAACTCAAAAGAGAACCAACAACGCCTTCATATTTTTTCCTTTCTCTTCAATCTGTGTTCCCTGAGATCCTTTTCTATTTGGTTCACTGGCCCTTTAACCCCAAAGGAGTTTCCACTCTGTGGAAGAAGGAAATAGTTTCATTACATTTTGGCTTTGGGTTGTTTCTTTATTTAAAACCGTAGCTTAAGTCCATACCAGAGAATGATTTGAAAAATATACCTTAAGAATGAGTTTTTCCTAGTACAGCAGACATAAGAACTCTCTGGATAGGGAGAGTCAGAAAGAAAGTTGGGGAGGAAGCAAGAAAATTAGATGCTTGTAGGTTTCCGAAGAGGGGGCCTGATGTGGCAGTATTTCATGAACAAGAAGGGCAAAGGCAGATTCACTAAATTTCTTGAGGCCTTAGAGTGCAGCCAGGAAGTGGCTACATTTTTCCTGTCCCTGAAAAGAGTGTGGGAGTTGACGGAGGAAAAGAGTTGGTCATAGCAAGAGATACTTAACTAAAAAGATGCATGGGCCATACAGTGTTAAACTCAAGAAATTGAGGCCTTGAGAAGTGGACCCATGGGCAGATGCTCAAGAGTAAAGACATTCAGAACCAAGGTGCAGACAAAACTGTGCATCCATAAGATAACAATGCATACAGACATATCGCCTGAAGGCCATACATGCTTCATGAACACTTGGGAACTGCGATGCCTACACAGAAGGAAGATGGGGAGGAACAATCCTAAACGGAAACCAATGAAGAAAACCTGAAATCAATATGGTTATGTTTTCTATCTTCAAGTAGAAAGGGGTCATGTCCATCCATTCAAAAGAATGACTAAGATGAGATTAATCTTGCATTTCCCGGATGCATTTTCCCCAAGTTGGAGTGTAAGCCAGCTCTCTGGAGCTTTAGAACTAAGCATCATCTCTTCTTCCTTGCTGACATATGTTCTATTGAACATCTTTTCTCAAAATAGACCTGTTTCGCCCACATTGAAAATCTGTCAAGGCAGGTCTCTCCCCCCTTCCTGGTGATCTCCACAAGTGTTGGAAGGGATGTCCTGGCAGTCATGGACCTGCCCACTTACTGCCAGGTGGTGCCGATTCAACTGGGCGCAGAGCCCATGTGGCATCTGTGGCTTGAGACATAAGTATCATCAGCCACAGTATTCCCCAAATTCTTAAAAACCCTCTGCTTTCTGAGTTAACATTGGGCTTATTGTCATCTAGTACTATTGCTTTTATTCTAGCTGTATACTCGTATGTTTGAGTGTTTTGTTTACTGATACCTCCTCAGTTTTTCTTTCTTTCCTGCACATCACTGTAACAGCAGCACATTCTCCACATATTGAAAGATTCATTGTCTGTCCTCGAGCATCATCTCTACTGTCAAGTGATAGCCCTCGTACACACATCCACTGCATTCATCATTGTCTCACTATTTATGTTTTGTATCTCTCATTATTATTATAGGTCTTTAGTTTTTAACACTTTCAAATTAGCACTGTTTTTGAATTAGGCATAATTAGATTTAAAATTTTGCTAAAGTGCTCCACAACTAAGGAAGAACAGGGCTCCAAGTGGTTAACATTAACTGTGGTGGGGATATGATAGGAGAGTGTTGACGAACCTGTACTTGGGGCTAGTTTTATTTCTATTGAGGCTGTTTCTCTCTCTTTCTCCATCCTTCCCTCCCTCTGTCCCTTCCTCCCTCTCTCTCTCTCTCTGTTCATAAATATACACACACACACACACACGTATGTATACATATATACACACACACACACACACATACACATACACACATACATGTGCAATAAAGAACAGCCTGAGACTGGGTAATTTATAAAGGAAAGAGATTTAATTGACTCATAGTTCAGCATTGCTGGGGAGACCTCAGGAAACTTACAATCATAGTAGAAGGTGAAGGGAAAGCAAGGCACCTCCTTCACAAGGTGGCAAGAAGGAGAATGAGTGAGGAGTGAAGGGGGAAGAGCCCTTTATAAACCATCTGATCTCGTGAGAACTCATTCACTATCAGGAGAACAGCATGGGGAAAACCACACTCAAGATCCAATTACCTCCACCTGGTCTCTCCCTTGACACACAGGGATTATAATTCAAAATGAGATTTGAGTGGGGACAGAAAGCCTAACCATATCAATTTGCGTGTGTAATTCATTTCTGGTAGATGATCATGTTCATCAAAATCAACTATATAATCACAATATTAACTGAAATATCTGACTTTTAAGAACTTTAAATATTTTAGAGGTTGCCTACGGCTGTAAAAGTAAATGAATTGATAGAGCACATTCTTTTAAATATAAAATGAGAGGAAATAGTCTTAATTAGATTATTACATTTTCCCCCATGGATGTTTCACAGTACATTCTAGAGGAAAAAAGTAATTTCTTATATGAAGATTAGAATAGGTATATTTAACAAGCAGGTAGTGTTTGTGGAAATGCTCTAAGATGTTAGAAAAAAAGAATAAGATCTTTTGTTTCATAGCACAATAGGGTTGCTGTAGTCAGTAATAACTTAATGGTACATTTTAAAATAACTAACAGAGTATAATTAGATTGTTTGTAATACAAGGCACAAATACAAAGCACAAATGCTTGAAGGGATATATACCCCATTCTCCATGATGTGACTATTTCACATTGAATGCTTGTGTCAAAACATCTCTCGTACCCCAACAATATATACACCTACCTAATTACCCCATCGATATATACACCTACCATGTACTCACAAAGATAAAAAAAACCCATTGAAAGAAAAAAATTAAAAGAAAAACGGAAATGCTCTTAGAGATGACGACAGGTAATATACTTCTTAGTTCATTTATGTATGTGTTTATTTTTGCAAGAGATAGACATAACTGTCAGGCCCTGGACACAGCTCAGTGGATAGTGACTCTTGCTAACACTTAATGGATTCCATATGTTCAATAAAAAATCATTATGAGAAAGTTCACTGAACCTTTACACAAACTAACCATGCAAAGCTCACCTCAAAAAGGCACCTAGGAAGTGAATGCAATACTTGCATACTTCCTTTGAAATGAATAAATACAAAGGCATTTTATTTTAGTTGATTTAACGCATAATAGTTTCTCTTCCATAAATAATTAAAATAGAAAGAAAAACAGCATCTAAGGAGACTTACTGATATCAGGCACTGTCCTAAGTATATTATATACACTGAAATATCTATCAAAACAAGCCTATGAGAGACTATTATTAGATCCATTTGAGAGAAAATTTAACTGAGGCTTACGCAGGTTAACTTCCCATAGGTTATACTAATAGTGATGTAATAAACCAGGAGTTTCACCTAGGCAGTATGCCCAAAGCTCATGTATTTTAATCATTTTTGATCAGACTTCTACATTACATACCACTGATTTTAATTTGGAAAGATAATTTGTTTTCTAGAAATGTTTCTCTATAGTATTATGTTCTAATACAAATGTTAATACCTTTAAAATAATAAAAGTGTTAAACAAGTTGGGGGGGGTAATAATCTGACATTCTCCAGGTAAGGGGATTTCGAATAAGGTCTTCCTATGGCATGGCAACATTAAAGTCCTCACTAAGCGACACGTTATTTAACTTCATGACACTGGGAAGAGGGTATTTGCCAGCTTTAGAAAGCAAATGTTAAGAATCTAAACATTATCAAGGGGACTATTTTGCTTAAATTTGAGCTTTCAACACTAAAGAAGTATATAAAGGAACATGGGTATAGTTCAATGATTACATAAGGGTCCAGGCTAATCAAATCACCACTGAGGTGGCTATTATACACCAAACATATAATCAGAAAATTGTGGCTCATGAAAAGTTTAACTTAAGCCCTTCCTATTCAATAGGGGATGTCTTAGGACCAGGATGTTTGATGATATCCCTGAAATCACAATACCTATTAATGTTAACAGCCTAGTAAAAAAAAAAAAAACCTACACATATCCTCATATCATTATTATTTATTTATTTTTTATTTATTTATTTTTTTTTTTTTGAGACGGAGTCTTGCTCTGTCACCCAGGTTGGAGTGCAGTAGCGCGATCTCGCCTCACTGCAAGCTCCGCATCCCAGGTTCAAGCCATTCTCCTGCCTCAGCCTCCCAAGTAGCGGGGACTACAGGCGCCCGCCACCACGCCCAGCTAATTTTTTTGTATTTTCAGTAGAGACGGGGTTTCACCGTGTTAGCCGGGATAGTCTCGATCTCCTGACATGGTCATCCGCCTGCCTTGGCCTCCCAAAGTGCTGGGATTACCAGCGTGAGCCATCGTGCCTGGCCTATATCATTGTTATTACTATTGTTATTATTACTATTATTCCAATGGTAATATGGTACCCACTGTTTTAAAGTAGAAATGCTATTATTTCATCTTCTTGTGTTCGTATTCAATAAAGAAAAATATAAGTATTATGACAAGGCAGTGATTTGGACAGGATGTTTCAAATGCAGGCATGTTGACATATAACTGGAAATGAGCCCTGATGTAGTTTGGATATTTGTCACCGCTCAAATCTCAAGTTGAAATATAATTCCCAATGTTGGGGGTGGGGCCTGGCGGGAGGTTTTTGGGTCATGGGGACAGATGCCTCATGGTTTTGTATTGTCCTCAATGTAGTGAGTGAGTTTTCATGAGATCTGGTTTTTTTTTAAAGTGTATGGGCATCACCTTCTGCCATGAGCCAAAGCTCCCTGAGGCCTCCCCAGGAGTCAAGCAGATGCCTGTGCCACGCTTCCTGTACAGCCTGCAGAAACATCAGCCAATAAAACTTCTTTTCTTGTTGAAATATAATGCCAAGTGGTGGACTTGGGGCCTGGTGTGAGATGTTTGAGTCACGGAGGTGGATCCCTCACAGCTTGATGCTGTCCTCATGATAGCAGGTGAGTTCTTGAGAGATCTGTTTTTTTAAAAAAAATGTGTGGCAACCTCCCCCTGGCTTCTGCTCTGGCCATGTGACATGCTTACTCCTGTTTCATCTTCCACTGTGAGTAAAAGCTCCCCGAGGTCTCCCCAGAAGCTAAGTAGATGCTGGTGTCATGCTTCCTGTACAACCTGCAGAATCATGAACCAATTAAAGCTCTTTTTAAAAATGCATTACCCAGTCTCAGCTATTTCTTCATAGCAATACAGGCTAACACAGGCCCACCCTCCCCGTCTATCCTTGATACTCTTGTTTTTCTGCCAATTTTATTCCTATTGTATCTACTCTTTGTTTGATGTTAAGAAAGAGAAATGATCTTTGCTTCAAAAATTCAAATTATAATGCTGCAAGCTCTTTGATATAAGTGTTCAATTTAAATTAAAAAGGCAAAACCAAAATAAGACTAACAGAAGAAAATAATATTCTTTCCCTTAGTTACCAGAGTGATGTATTTGAACATTTTAAATGCTTTCAAAAAATTAAATTTCTAAACTGTTACCTCTACTTAATCCCACAGAGGTGATAAAATTATTGGAAATTGACGATCATGTGGATAGAATGGCTGACAATTTCATTCATTTATTCATTCATAGTTCCTCATCGATACATGTATCACAAATGTCTCCTTTCCTTCTCTCAAAGAGGCAAGCGAAGGAAATGGAAACTGTAACAGCAAAAGCCGTATACTCTAAGGTGGACATTAGAAAGTCTCTTGGTCTACAGGTCATTTTAAATCCTAAAGACAGAATAATCTACCTATATAGAAATCATTAAACAAATAGAAATTTTGCCTTATAAATAGTAGGAAAATACATACCTACATTTATGGCCTGAAAACCAGCATCAGCTATATTATAGTTGTCCACATAGAACTAATATAATGTAATGGGTAGAAAGTGACCATTTTTCTCCATTTTGACCCTTGTCATCACTGGAAGAACACGGATTCCATTAAGGTTCCCACATTCATTACCCTTCTCCTCACACAGAAATTCAAACATTGAAAAGTCTCTTTGTGGAGAGTTTTATTTTGTTTTGTTCTTTTTGCATTAAAAGTTCAATAGTATTTTCTCAAGTTTATCAAGCTGAATGAACAAATGCCCTATTATAATTGCATTTCATATTTTGGGCCCTTAAATTTTGAAATCTACATTTCCAAAGAGAAAATTAAAAACAGGGGAAAATGCTGCTCAATTATTTGATGAGTTTCATATTTGTGATGCTCTCACTTTAGTTATATTAAAGCCAAAAGCCAAAATAATAAAATGCCAAGGCTTGGAGTTTGAAACAAGTGGTGAAAGGGAAGGGAGCATTGATAAGAGAGGCAGGAAAGATAGATTTAATGGCATTTTTTTGTTTTAAATAATGCTTAAGAAGAAAAATTATGTTTATTACGCTCAGTTTATTTCCCTGTGGAAGAACAACGTTTTCCTCTCCTCAGTCTGGAACTCATACTCTTTGCCACATTACCTGTGGGAAATTGACTTGAACAGATGTTTTGGTTTCATATTAAATCTACAAATTATTTTGCGTAATTCCCTAGTGCCCATCTACTATAAATTTTATAATGTCTCTACTCTTTGTTTTTTACATACTATGACAAAGGGGTCATAAGACATAGTGCATAGTCAATAACTGCCTCACTGAAATGCTTAGAGTTTATATATTTGTAAGACTACACAAAATGACAAGCAGCAACCTTTCAGTTATCACAATCTTTATTAACACTTTCTTGAAGTTGACACTTTTTAGGCTTCATACGCCAAAAAACATGAGAGTAATAATTGACCTTATGCTTTAGGACATGTTTCTTCTTAAATACTTCTTATTTTAATATTAGTAACAATTCCACTACTAATGATATCTATGGTTTATTGAATGTTAGTATACATAGGTGCATAGATACCTGGATATAGATGATAAATAGATGGCAGAGAAAGAGAAAGATAGAAACAGAGAAATATTTTTACTTTGAATGAAATACATTATCTCTCCCATCCTAATAACCACCTTCCAAGATAAGTTCACATCTTATTATTAGAGATGAGAAGATTTAGTTTTAACAATAGTGTTTGATTGAACTTGAAATATACAGGTGTGTAAGTATTAAAACATTAAAACATTCCTAAAATCTTTGCAGATAATTAGAAAGAGTCTAGCAAACATTATCTGTAATAAAAAAATAAATATATTTAATTTGGAATGTGCTTCAATTTTGTGGTATTTTGTGACCACTCTGTTCCTTGTCCCTTGCCTGTGATTAGTGAATATAGAGTGTTCATTTATTGACACTTTTATCCACTATTTCTGGAGGACAAATGTGAAGTAGTTGCCAAGACTCTACTTTAGGCAGTTCCACATATCATTAAAACAAAAAATTACAGATTATGTATTTCCATGAAATACGACAATAACAAATTGGAAGGCTGAGGGCTAATTTTACACATAATTTTACAAATCTGTTTGTTAAGAATGAGTATGCAATTTATACATTGACATTCTGGTAGTTCATCAGTTTCTAAAACTAGTGAAATGGAAGAATGCATTCAAATTTAATTATTGGTATCTTCACACATTTGCTGACTATATTAAAACAAATACATTGAACTGAGTGGTCCCACCTCCTAACAATTTATAACATCTTCAGTTTCTGGCACTAATATTTAACATTATCTTATGAACAGGTCTGTGCATTTAAATAATAATAAAAATGATAATGAAATAAGCAGACATAAATATCATTTATTAAGTGTATTATTAAGTGTATGATATAATGCCAGGCATCCTAGATATATCATCTCATTTATTCCTCACAATGAACCTATTAGGTAGATGTCTTTGGGCCTATTTTTAAAATGAGGAAGATAAAACTTATAGAAATTTAACATTTTGCCCAAGATTGCAAAGCAAACTAAATACATGAGCAAGGATTTGAACTGTGTTTTTTTTTCATTTGGAGGCCTCTGTTCTCAAGTATGCTTTTTAATTTTTTTTCTCTTGACACATATCATAAGGCTTCTTCTCCTTTTTCACATCATATCAACCAGTCTCTTTGCTGTTCCTGGAACAGCATATTCACATCTCCAGGCCTGGGCTCTTACTAGTTCCTTATCCTGACTCATTTCTTTAGATATAGCATGTTTCATCCCTTGACTTGATTTAGGTCTCAGCTCAGATGTTACACTCTCAGCCTCCTCTCCTAACCACTCTTTCTAAAATACTGCTTCCCTTTTTCCTTTACCCTGATGATTTTTTTCATAGCACTTTTAATCTGATATTTTGTCATATTTATTAGGTTATTTGCCTCCCCTGCTAAAATGTAAATTCTACAACAAAGGGACGTTGTTTTCTTTATGGATGGATACCTGGTACCTGCAACAAAACCTGGCACAGGCTGATTGACAAGTATTAGTTGAATAAGAGCAAAAATGAATGACTAGTGATATTTACCCTAAAATTTTCAAATATTTTGATGTGTAAAAATAGTCTATGAATGTAACCAAACTGTGTGGACAGAGGTTGATGGGGTCTCAAGTGGTGTGTGTGTGTGAAGGGTAAGACATTTGAAAAGAAGTGCCTATGCTGGATTTTGAAACTCTGAAAGGACAAACGCATGGAGGGAAGAAATAGTAGACTATGGGACACTTGAGAACAAGAAGAAACAAACAAACAAAAAATGAATGAAAGCCACTGCCATTTCTTGGAACACAGAGCTGGGAAAATGTGTTATCTATATCTGAAGAAGTACTCAAGTCAGGGGAAGGAGAACAGATGACTGGCAATGAAGGGACCTCAAAGCAAAGTCTAATTGAGATTTGAGACAACAGCATGCATCCACTTGGAGTTCTCACAAAGAGGAATACTATGTTCAACTGACTCGTACATTTGTAATACGTCTTTTAAAAATCCCTATTGCTATTGGAAATGAGTATGGAAAGCTTTCAGAATGGAGGTTTTATCTCACTGTTGGTAAGGGGGTGCAATAAATTATTCATGCAAGACCGTAACTGCAAGGAAATGGGCATAAAGAGGTGAGGTAAGTAGGAATAAATGCTAATGCATACATAATTACTAAATGGAAATGGTTTGACAAGTTTGATACAAAAAGGCTCTCTGGACCCCAAGTTCGAATAAAAGACCTGAAGTGATACATTTCTTCCTTATCCCTTCAGAGTCTCCACTTTCTATAAGCGACCCCCTTCCACAAACGCACCATTAAACCTGTACAATCTATGACAACAATGGGAATTTATCCAAGATGTAGACGTAGAAGTGATGGGTCAAAGTGATCCACAGTTCACATCAGATACCATTAAGTGTTTTCATAGCTCTTTACCTCCTCTAGTGTAAGGACTCAAAAATATTGCTTGAATGAACCAGAAAATTGAAGGTATCAGGCTTTAGTGATACCTAACAATTAGTTGGATGAGGTTCTGCACTTGAAAGGCACTTGGTTTTTCAGGAAGAAAGATTTTTTTTTTCAGTAGTCTTTGTATTCTTACTGGGCTGTTCCTTACACTGTATTCCATCCCTAAGAAAATGCTATTTTCTCATTGTCAGTTGTACTGTATCTTGACATCTAATTGGCAATACACCACATTTCTCTATAAATTATCTCATTTAAACAGTTACTCTCTTAGTTAAGTGTATTTAACAACTCAGATTCTGACAGTTTTTCAATAAACATATTTTTGTATTTTTAACTAAAATCACTAGAGTATAAACAAATAGAAACACATCAAAGAAAATTATGCATTTTAATAAAACAAATGTGCAGGTCCGGAAATGTTCATAGAATCTTGATTTTATTTACCTTTAGTATTATACCAAATGTGACCAGTCATTTTTCAAATTTGAGCATGGATTATGTTTTTTTTCTGCCTATATCAAATAGTCTAGGAGTCCAAAACAGGTTTTTAGGGAGTTACTTAAGTCTATAGAAAATTATACTTTTAGGAAGTGTTGTGTTTATGCCAAGTGGGAGAAACACAATAATAAAATACAAAGTTTACAAATTATAGTGGCTAGGTTATACAATTACTACATAATTGAAAATAAAATTTAACTGCTGTGTACATTATTTATCTAAATCAAAGTTACCTATGTGTAATTTGAAATCACTGCAATAATGCTGATAAATGAAAGAACTGAATTGGTTTCTACATTAAGATGTCCAATTAAACCTACTAAGTATGCAACTGTACTTTTTATATGTGCATTTATTGTAGTAAGGATAGAAATTGTTGATTGCAAATGTAAACCTTATGTTCTATAAGGAATGATTTCTTAAAAAGGGAGTCAATTGCAATCAGTAATATCACACAATTTTAAAGATAATAGATGTTTTTCATCCAGTTCAAAATGCTTCACCATGTGGGCTTTTTAATCCTATCTTTTAAAAGTTTTGTGTCCATTAGAAGTATGTTAGGTAAGTTTTCTAAGTTAACTGAAATGAAAACACATTGAATTTCTTAAAATCCTAGCAAAATAGTGTAAAATAACATATCTATAGTCTTCTCTGGCACATCTTTATATGAATAATGTGAATCATGTATAAATATCCTTGAAATATGTCTTTCATTTACATTGCCTCAGGCTACCTTCCTCTTTTTTTTTTCTAATAGAGACAGGGTCTCACTGTGTTGCCCAGGCTGGTCTTGAACTCCTGGGCTCAATCGATAATCCCACCTTGGCCTCCCAAAGCGCTGGGACTACAGGTGTGAGTCACATCACCAGACTTTCAGGCTGCCTTCTTGATCACACAATTACTGATTTTTTTTCAAATGAAAATGTATTTTCTAACATAAAGTATAGGTTAGACAAATGCACCCCAAATGTTAAATTCCCGTCTGTGTTTATTTATCTCTGTAATTATGAAGAGACAAAGTTTAATAATATGAAAGCTGATGAAGAAAAAATAGCCCCATAATTTATGAATGTACATTACCCAGAGTAAAAATGGCTCTTGGTAACTTAATTTTTAATTTCAATTATGTATTTTATATAAGGAAAAATCACAAAATAGGCTGCTTACTGTAGTGTTGAAATATAGTGTAATGATAGAATGTAATTTTAAAGAAATATTTAAATACATAATTTAGAAAACTAAAAATGGCCTACTTTTTATGATGTTAAGTATATGGAATGCTGGATTAAGAGAGTAATTTTTTCTTGGCAAATGGTAGACACACTAGATAAAGTTGAAGTGAATGAATATATAGAAAATCAGTTCCTTAAAAACTGCTCAATGACGATATTTAGAATCTAGTGATAATTGAATCTTAGTTTAAAAGTGAACTAAGATAACTCAAATATTTTCATGTGCTTATTTACATAATCAAGGCACAGGAGTTAAGGGTTTCCTGTCATCAGCAGCCCTAGAGAAGTTACGAAAGACAAATAGGAGACTTTTAATGATATCTGACATTTTGGGGCACTGCACTGTCATCCTTTTAAGCAAACTAGATTCTCTCTCCACCACAAACAAATCCTAAGTGGGAGATGCAAGTACACCTTGTTCTTTAAACTCTGGATCTTTGTATTCACAGGACAACATTCAATAAGGCCATCTGTCCATTGTAATGGTGATCATGAAATAACCTAAGTTTACTTTTTGAAGTAATTTGGGAAATGTAGAAAAATATGTTCCCAGGAATTTTAGTATTGGGTAGAAATATCTGCTTTTCTGCAAGTGCAGTATAAACGTATGAAAAATAGGATGAAGTAACAGGAAAATAAGTTTTCTTAGTTGGGCAGGCCATCTAGGCATAGAACCTGAGTAAGTAAATTCCCCCAATAATTAATCTTAAGGTACACTTTTCACATAGAAGTTAAATCACGTAAAGATACACTCTTACTCCTCTAGCTATTAAACCAAGGTCCATAATTTTTTTTACTTAGTTTCCACTCCCAGGGATATGAAATTTAGATTCTTGACCCCAAATGAATCTTAATACATGGATGAAACACTTCAAAAAGTATAGTTTCTTTCCTGTTTCACCAGCCACCTGACCAAATCACCTTATCACCCCTTAATTCAAAATTGATTGTGCTCTCTAGTCTAGACTTCGAATGACCAATATTTTTTGCCATTTGTATTTTTCTTTCATTTCCTAGCCCACTTTACTGGTCTTCTCATTATATGTTCAGAATAAAAGAAAAGGACCACAAGAAGAATATCCATTATGGTACTATATGAAAACGTGGCATGAATATGACTTGACTAATCATACAAAAATCAGTAACATCACACTACTGTCCACAGATATTGGATTAGTCAGATTTCATTGGTTTAGTCAGGTCATCGAGAAACCTGCTTGAAATTAAGTGGGAAGGTGGGCACAACGATAATCAAATTTTATAACATAGCATATTGAAATAAATCTAAAGCTGACATTAATTGGAAATGAATGAGAGTAGTAGATCCAATATCTGCAGTACCTTGAGCAGCAGGGGATGAACTGTATTTGTCATAGGCCCTTTAATTGCTCACTGAGGAACAACTCCACCAAGACATCATTGCTCCAGAATAAAAACAAACTATAAAAGGAGAGTTGCAATGCCTCTTTCTTGATGAAAGACTTTGGGAAGACTTGGGCAATAAAGAATACTCATAAACTGTGAGTTTAGTTTCCTGAAGAGTCTTTCCCCTTCTCTCTTATCTATTCCCACACTACTGCTAGATTTATCTTCCTAAAATAGTTTTAGAAACTTGCACAATTGAAAATACAAAATTGACAATCACACTAAAAGAAGGTGTAATAGTTAGGTCACGCAATCATGGATCTTAGAATGGAACATAGTGGCCAATGAATCTAAGAAGCTCTCAAATACAGAATTCTCATCTAAGCAACCCTAACAGATGACAAGTGAATTTTGGCTTAGACAGTTTCAGCTCATTGCTTTGTGATGCTCAAAATACTATGGAGAATAGCTACAAGGAAGTTATCTCGTAAAGTATGCTGAAACATTCTTTCCTATACATTTTATCATTTGGTCCTGTTGTAGTTTACTAGACCAACACAGAATGAATTTTCCCTTCAAGAAGTATATGAATAAGGGAATGACACACACCAGAAAAGGTACATTTCTTTACTTTGTTAGCTCTTGTTCACTACTTTTAGCATGGCTGGCAAAGCTCTTAATGTCATGCCTTTGTCTACTTTCCTATTACGGAGGCACTGTTGTTTTTTCTCGCCCACTCTCAAGCCACACATACCACTCTCCAGTCCTAAATATGCCCTTGACTTTTGCCACTATGCCTTTGTTCCCTCTGTCAGAGATCTTCCATGTTCTAAATGTCTTTAAAGACTTCGCACCTGTTAAGGTTGGTTCTAATGACATCTCCCTGTGCAATCTGCTAATTGCATCTTTGTTGGCACACACACATACGCACAAATAATATATGCTTTGTTCATAAATCACATTTTATTCTGCTTAAAATAGTTCTTTACATCTTGTCCATGTTCCTCTCCCCAGTTCTGTAAACTTTTTGAAAGTAGGATCTATACCTTAAGGTCACCTAATTTTTTTTCCTCTTTTTTAAAAAAAGACTATATACCTAAATCAAAGGGGGGAATTAAATGCACATAGGAAAATATTGATTTTGTCCATTAGACTTCTAAATCTATACACAGGAAGCTTTCATTATTCACACATATCCTTAATCATATTGTATATGTGGGGTGTGTTTGTGTGTGTGTGTGTGTGTGAGAGAGAGAGAGAAAGAGAAGAGGACTGAGGAACCAAAAAGAAAAAGGTATTTTCTTCTTTTTTTTTATTATACTTTAAGTTTTAGGGTACATATGCACAACGTGCAGGTTTGTTACATATGTATACACGTGCCATGTTGGTGTGCTGCACCCATTAACTCGTCATTTAGCATTAGGTATATCTCCTAATGCTGTCCCTCCCCCCTCCCCCCACCCCACAACAGTCCCCAGTGTGTGATGTTCCCCTTCCTGTGTCCATGTGTTCTCATTGTTCAATTCCCACCTATGAGTGAGAACATGCGGTGTTTGGTTTTTTGTCCTTGCGATAGTTTGCTGAGAATGATGATTTCCAGCTTCATCCATGTCCCTACAAAGTATTTTCTTTTTCTACAAGAAAATTCCAGTTGACCTGTGCACGTTTTTTTCACTTTGGAGAAGTAACTTCTCCTCAAGTAAGCCATAACAAGTGCTTGCCAAAGCTAGAATTAGCTAACCACTTGCTCATTTGCTTACATATCCCCGAGGCACCATATAGGACATTGCTGATACTATGGAAATGACCTACAGACGTTTGTACATTTGGTGAGGACCATTTTTCACTTTTTTTCATTCCTTTCTCTATGTGAAGGAAATTTAATAGTATTATGTATTCTTTAATACCTTAACTCTCTCTCTAATGTGTGAGAGAGGGAAGGGAAGGGGAGGGAAGGGGAGGGGAGGGGAGGAGAGAGAGATCAAAGGACAAAGAAAATAACCAGAGATACAAGGATACAAAGAGAATTTCCTTTTTCTACTTCCAAAATCTAGTTATTCTGTGCAAAAACGTTAAGAATGAACTTTGGAAGAAAACTACGCATGGTGAAAATGCTGCTGTTTAAAAACTGCAATAAAACAGCCCATCAGAGTAGAAAAAACACCGGCCTGGGAGGACAAGCGCCTGTGTTCTATCACAGAGCTAATGTTAACAAGCTGCTCATTGACGAAAATCTCTTCCCTTATATCAGACTAAATCTCCTCATTCACAAGAGGAGAAATTTGGACTAAATTATCACTGAAATTCGCTCCACCTCTAAAATGACTAGGGTTCCACATTCTGGTAAATTAAACAGAGTGATTTTTTAAATTAAAGGTATTATCACAGGTGTGTAATCTTGCCTGTTGAGCATAAATTAAGAATATTTTCAAGACAATGTGACATTCAATTTATAATAACAGATTCAAAAAGCGTATTTAGGAGATACACCTAATGCTAAATGATGAGTTAATGGGTGCAGGAAATCAACATGGCACATGGATACATATGTAACAAACCTGCACATTGTGCACATGTACCCTAAAACCTGAAGTATAATAATAAAAAATAAATAAATAAATAAATAAATAAGTGAATAAATAAATAATAAAAATACAAAAAGCGTATTTAGAAATAAATTATAGCTAGATAGGAGAAATAAGTTCTAGTGTTCCATACGACTGAATGATGACTATAGTTAGCAATAATATATAGTTTCAAATGGCTAGAAGGAGGATGTTGAATGTTCCCAACACAAATAAATGATCAATGTTTGAGATAATGGATATGCTAATTACCCTGATCTGCTCACTATACATTACATATATAAAAACATCACCAGGTTCTCCATGAATATGTACAATTATCATTCGTCAATTAAAAAAATTCTTCAAAAGTAAACAATGTAAAAGAGTAGACATGATATGAGGTATAAGGAAAACTTCCCAATCAATTTTTAAAACATAAAACTTCATTTCTGAGGCAAAGGAAAAACTTGACATTTTATATAATTCCTTTGCCAGAATCCAGTGGATCTACTATTTTTCTGAAGAATGCATAAAATCACAGTATCATGATACTTTGGAATTTAGGAGGCTGCTATACTGGGTTTAGTCCTGTCTGTTTGCATCTAACAAAGAAGTCTTTCTTTTCCTCTGACCCTCAGTTTCTCCATCTTGGAAATAAGAAAGTTAGATGTAATGATAACATGAATGTCCTTACCTCTTAATCTTTCAGTTTTATGTGATCATATAAGAGTATCTTCTCTCTGATCAAGCAGTCTGCTTAGTGATTTGATAAATTAAATGATAAACTTCCATTTGCTTTGAAGTGTTTTTTTATTTTGTTTTTCTCATTATAAAAATAATTAATTTTTGAGTATTTACAGCATTATCCTTCCAACTGCTAAAGAAAGTCATGTCCTTGCCATTTTCTTCCTCAAAGAATTAGAAAAAGAAGGACAAACTAAGCCCAAAGTTAGCAGAGGGAAGGAAATATTAAGATTAGATCAGAAAAAAAGCCAAAATTGAAATAGAAAACAATAGAAAAATCAACAAAGCTAAGAGTTTTTTTAAAAAACAAATCGATAAAATTGACAAATCTTTAGGTAGATTAAGTTAAAAAAAGGGGAAAATTCAAATAAGTAAAATCAGAAATGAAAGAGGAGACATTAAAACTGGTATCCAAAAAGAATGAAAATGATTATAAGAAACTGCTGTAAACAATTGTATGTTAACCTAGAAAAAAATGAATAAATACCTTGAAACATACAATCTACCAATATTGAATCTTGCAGAAATAGAAAATCTGAGCAGGCCTAAAATAGTAAGGAGATTGAATCAGTAATCCAAAACCTTCCAACAAAGAAAAGCCCAGGACCAAATGGCATCACTGGTGAAATCTAATGAACAGTTAAAGAAGAATTAACACCAATCCTTCTCAAATTCTTCAGAAAAATTAAAGAGAAGAGAATACTTCTAAGCTCATTCTACAAGGGGCATCAGTACCCTGATATCAAAGTCAATAAAAGACACTAGGAGAAAAATACAGAACAATATCGCTGATAAACATAGAAGCAAAATAACTCATTAAAATACTAGCAAACTGAATTCAACAGTATATTAAAAGGATTAAACATCATAGCCATATAGGATTTATTCTTGGAATGCAAAAATGGTTCAATTTATGAAAATTAATCAGTGTGATACACAACATTAACAGAACAAAGGCTAAAAATCTATGGTCATCTAAATAGCTGCAGAAAAAGCGCTTAACAAATTTCAACACTTTCATGATAAAAACACACAACAAACTAGGAATAGAATGAAATTACTGCAACATAATAAAAACCATGTATGAAAAACCCACAGCGAATTATCATCTTTAATGGCAAAAGACTGAAAATCTTTTCCCTTAAGATCAGAAACAAACACATGAAAAAATGCTCATCATCACTGGCCATCAGAGAAATGCAAATCAAAACCACAGTGAGATACCATCTCACACCAGTTAGAATGGCCATCATTCAAAAGTCAGGAAACAACAGGTGCTAGAGAGGATATGGAGAAATAGGATCACTTTTACACTGTTGGTGGGACTGTAAACTAGTTCAACCATTGTGGAAGTCAGTGTGGCGATTCCTCAGGGATCTAGAACTAGAAATACTATTTCACCCAGCCATCCCATTACTGGGTATATACCCAAAGGACTATAAATCATGCTGCTATAAAGACACATGCACACGTATGTTTATTGCGGCACTATTCAAAATAGCAAAGACTTGGAACCAACCCAAATGTCCAACAACGATAGACTGGATTAAGGAAATGTGGCACATATACACCATGGAATACTATGCAGCCATAAAAAATGATGAGTTCATGTCCTTTGTAGGGACATGGATGAAACTGGAAATCATCATTCTCAGTAAACTATCGCAAGGACAAAAAACCAAACACGGCATGTTCTCACTCATAGGTGGGAATTGAACAATGAGAACACATGGACACAGGAAGGGGAACATCACACTCCAGGGACTGTTGTGGGGTGGGGGGAGGGGGGAGGGACAGCATTAGGAGATACACCTAATGCTAAATGATGAGTTAATGGGTGCAGCAAAACAACATGGCACATGTATACATATGTAACAAACCTGTACATTGTGCCCATGTACCCTAAAACCTAAAGTATAATAATAAAATTTAAAAAAAGATCAGAAACAAGACAAGAATGCCCACTTCTGCCACTTCTTTTCAAAATCGTACAAGAAGTACTAGCCAGAAGAATTAGATAAGAAAGACAAATAAAGTACATCAAATTTGGAAAGGAAGATGTAAAATTATATCTGTTTGCAAATTAGATGATCTGATACATAGAAAATCTTAAAAGTTACGCCACATGGACACATGGTCAGAACCAATAAACAAATTCAGCAAAGTTGCAGGATACAAAGTCATCATTCAACAGTTGCGTTTCCATATGCTAGCAACATAAAATCAAAACAGGAAATTTAGAAAACAATCTCATTTACAATAGCAATAAAAAGAATAAATAACTTAGTAAATTACCCAATCAAGAAGGTAAAAGATGTGTGTGCTGAAAGCTATGAAATATTGTTGAAAGAAATTGAAGATGACAAAAATAAATGGAAATACATCTGATGTATCATTTAAAAGTCTATATATCCAAACCTTCTACAGATACAGTGTAATTCCTATCATAATCCCAATCGCATTTTTTACAGAAATAAGGTAAATTTCCTAAAATTCATATGAAACCACAAACGACTCCAAATAGCGAAAACAGTCTTGAGGAAGAAGAATAAACTGGAGGCATCACACTTCCTAGTTTCAAAATGAATTACAAAGCTGCCTCAGTCAAGACCGCATGATAGTGGCATGCAGGCAGACATATAGACCAATGGAACAGAATAGAGACCCCAGAAATACACCTAGCATGATCTTCAACAGGGGTGCCAAGAATACACAACTGGGAAAGGATATCCTCTTCAACAAATGGTGCTGGTAAAACTGGACATGCACATTGCAAAGAATGAAATTGGACCTTTATCTTAAGCCATACATAAAAATCAACTCAAAATGAAATGGAGTAAAGACTTAAAAATAAGATCTGAAACTATGAAACTCATAGAAGAAAACATAAGGCAAAAATTTCCTGACATTGGTCTTCACAATAATTTTTTTGTATATGACACTAAAAGGACAACCAACAAAAACAAAACTAGAAAAGCAGAAATATATCAAACTAAAAAGCTTCTACAAAGCAAAGGAAACAATCAACAGAGTTAAAAGCAACCTATAGCATGAAAGAAAATGTTTGCAAACCACATATCTGATAAGGTGTCAATATCTAAAATGTATGAGGAACATAATAACAACAACAACAAAAATTCGAACAACCCAACTTTTAAAATGAACAAAGGAATTGAATAGATATTTCTCCAAAGAAGTCATTAAAATGACCAACAGTTACATGAAAAGATCACTAACAACCAAGGATTCAACATCACTAACTACCAGGGAAATGCAAATCAAAACCACAATGATATACTACCTCACGGATTAGGATAAACATTATTTTAAAAAAAAAAAAAAAGCCCCAGATCATTACATGTGTTGGTGAAGGTGTAGGGAAATTGGAGGTGTAGACTGCTGGTGGAAATATAAAATTGTGCAGCTTTTGTGGAAAACAATATGGAGTTTCCTCAAAAAAATAAAAAATATAATTACCATAAGATCTAGCAATCCCGCATCTGGATATTTATCCAAAAGAATTCAATTTAGGACCTTGAAGAGATAATTGCATTACCATTTTTATTGTAGCATTTTTACAGTAGTCAAGAGGCATGAACAAACTAAATGTCTATTGAGAGGGGAATGTATAAAGAAGCTTTGTTATATACATACAATGGAATATCATTCGGCTACAAAAAGGAAATCCTATCATATGCTACAATGTGGATGAATCCTGTAGACCTTTTGCTAAATAAAATAAGCAAGTCGTGAAAGGACAAATACTGCTTGCATCCACTTACATGAAGTATCTAAAGTAGTCAAAATTATAGAAACAGAAAGTGCAATGGTGGTTGCTAGGGGCTGGAGGAGGGAAGAAATGGTGAGATGCTGTGCAATGGGTATAGAGTATCAGGCATGAAGGGTTAAAAGAATTATAAAGATCTGCTATGCAACATTTTGCTTATATTTAACAATATTGTATTGTACACTTAAAATTTATTAAGAGGGTGGATTTCACTAAAAAAATAAAAACAAGTGCTTCATTAAGAAAAAAAATCTTTTTTAACACATACAATTCTATGTTAATGAACTTAATTGAATGCCAACTGGTTGGGAAATGGTATACCTGACAACATAGAAAGTCATCAGACAGCTAACATGGTATTTGCAACTTCTAGTGAGGGTGGGAGAACCATAATCACAGATATGAAGAGATAATAAAAGTCCAAGGCAACAACATAAGATATAGCATAAGTGACCTCGTAATGAACTGAAATAGATATTAAGTTGATATTAAATGTTGTGTATCAACAGCAGTGTAAGATCATCGTGAACTAGAATAGTGTAGCATATCTTTTGGACTAAGGTAGATTATTCCAGGCTTTAAATTCCGAAATATTTAGACAGTAAGAAGGACATAGAGAGATCATTCAGACAACAGTTGCAACGAAAGTAGAATTGAAGGCCAGAAAGACCTCGGCATGCACAGTGATAAAACAGGAAGAGCCCAGTGCTAAGGATTCACTCAGGAGAAGGGTGGGTGAGAAGACTGGATGCTTAAGTTGGTATAAGATAGTAAGATACCTGAAATATGAATCTGAAGTTTTAGTTTTTTAAAGAATTTTATAAAACAGATTTTTAAATAGCTGTAGAGACTCAAAAGAGAAACGAAGCAGTTGTACCCAAAAGTAGGATAATAAAGATCTCTTGATTGTGTTACATTATAAATGAACACTCCATCCATAGGGTGATGCCAAAGAAGGAGGAAACAAGTAGTTTGTTATTTGTCTTCAATTTATGCTATGCTTCTTCTCTGTTTGAAGAAGTTGACCTGTCTGCTCAAAAGCCATATCCAGCAGACCCACCGATTACTTGCACAGTGATAGAATTTAACGGTCAATTATATTCATGAACTAATTTATTTTCAATGGGTTTACTGATGACCCTAGAAAATTTAAGCGGTGACACAGGACTGTAAATTCTTTGTTGCATTATAAAGCTCCTTCAAGAAATTAAAATGCTTAAGTGAAAATAATAATCTATCCAACTTTGAGTGGTTTCTCTACACTTTTTAGTGATCACTTTCTAGTAAGAGACCTAGAAAAAAACTGCTGAATGAATCCTCAATTTGTCAATTTTTTGGAAAACCAATACCTTCTACAGCTATTGAAAATTCAGAGGCCAGTTTACAAGAAACTTAATCTGTATCATCCTTCCTCCAACCTTACCACAGCCATGATTTTATCTTCATTTAAAGCACGAGATTGAAAGATGCATTGTGAGAGAAGTTCCACTTTGCTACTTCCTTCATTGTTATTTTTAATCTTTGAGATATACAATAAGCCTCATTAACCTGAAAGAAAGAACACCCCTCCAGAACACACAGTAATCAATGGCAAAGTTAATTGGAATTGAGTTCCTTTAGCAATTCCACCTTAGCAATTCTACAATGTTCCGAGTGATAGACAGTTTTAATCAAAGCTTGGAGTATTTGAAAAAGAGACAAATAATGTAAGGAAGGAGATAATTTGTGACTAAAACCTAGTCTTTCCACTAAGAATTTCCATTTCTTTAAGGTTTCAGGTTTGGAGCTGAAACACTTTTTGAGTAGAGAAGACACAGGATTGGACAGTGGTTGAAAAGAAGTTGGTCTGGGTGCAAATCCCAACTGCAGCATGTTAGCTGAGCCATCCTGGACAACTCACTTAGCCTCTCTGTGCTCCAGCTTCTTTGCCTGGAAAATGGGAAGGATAATAAAACCCACTTTTGCCTGGCACATAGTAAGCTTTCAATAAAACAATCACCATCATTTTTATGAAGAAAAATAAAGCATTCTTCTTGAACCACTTCTCTTCATTTTTTTCTGAAAGGTTAGAGCTTGATGAGAGCCATAACCCCAGGCCAGGGCAGAGTAAAGAAAGACATAGAATTCTTCAGATCTAAGTAGTTATTTATGGATACCACAAAATGACTGTAATATTACCAACATCCCTAAAAGAAAAGACAGGTGGGTCAGGCTAGTACATGTTTACTTCCTACACTGAAAGCATTTTGATTGATGCTATTCTGACTCTTCCAAATTTTAATGGCTCCTGTTAACCAATTTCACCTGCACACTGGGCACCTATTTCTCATCTCAGCTGGTAAGAAATTAAAGTGTCTCAATACGATGACAAGAAACTACTGAGCAGGCCATTCATAGTTCTGAAAACAGTATGAAACAGCTATTATCATACCTCTATAAATTAAAATGTTATTTTCTTTCTACAATTGTGCTCTGACTACAAGCATATCAGCCAATCCTGGTGGGGTCCAATTCATTATTTCAGTAGATGTAAATAATTTTTAGTACAGGTGTTTGAAATTAGAAGGCGATTCAGCATTGGAATTGAGAATTGTCCACACCACTGCTTACAACCTCGGAATTAAGAAATGTGGAGGTGCCATTGTTCCCTGGGGTCACTTCCATCATTCTCTAATAGGTCTTTTGTTTTTGTTGGGACTGTTGTATTTGCCACCTTTGGTCAAAGGAATCTGAAACAATTCTATAGCTAGAGCAACACCATGAAAGATTATTTTGTCACTAAAATGATGAGCTAGAAAGGACACACATAGGAAAAACGTGCTCAGCCTTCCTATAGCTACGAAACCAATGTATGGAGGCCAGAAGAGTAGTTCAAGTTCTTCAGAAGCACATGAACTCTTTATTCTAATAAATTACAGCGTCCACATGTGGGAGATGCCTCACTGTTTAGTGAAATCATTTCACGGAATAATATAGATCAATGTTTCTCATGCTGGTTTATCCAGGTCTTAGAAATCTGAGGTTTCAGTTTTAAAATCTCCTGGAAAATATGTGTATACATATTCTGGGTCATTCAGCTCAACTGAAACTGATAGCTGATTGCAGTGTTCCTGCTTTGCTCATATTTATAAGGTCTGGCTTAGTATCAAGCAGTTATGCAAAGTGTAAAGAATTGATGAGAATGAACATTATGCACCCTCCATGAAAGAAGACCAAATGACAATCAATTGTATGAAGAAATGTTAAACACAATTAGAATGGAAGAAAACAAGTAGAGGAGGAGTTAGCGAATGCTACCTAAGAATACAGACATTAACATAGAAATATGTTCTTGAATAAGTAAGTGACAAGAGCTAGACATAGAATAAATATATCATATAATTTCACTTCTATTTTAAAAGGAAAGTTTATATAAAATTCTATATATAATGTTATAAATATATATATTAAAACATGTTCGTATGAGTACAGATAAATGTCTTGATGTGAATGGATGATTCATATGAACACTTAACAAAGTTAAATGGGGCAAGGCAGAAATGTATCAGCTCTTTATACAACACTATTTTTAATTTGTTTTAATGAGCATGTGTTACTTTTGTATATCGGGAATACATTTCTTAAAAAGTATAAGTAAAAAGGATTTTAGAATAAATGGAAGTTTTAAAACAAGCAGCTTGCCATATGAAGAATTCATACTAGTCTTTTTGAATGAATATTTTAAATAGGTTAACACGTTCAGTAAAGTTTAATCTGCACAAATGGCTTTGTCTTACACAGAGAGGATCTATGTGGAAAACAGAACCAAAAGCCAGTCCAAACGAGTAAAACAGAAACTGAATGTAGAGTTGGAAATGATATTCAATTTTGGATTAGAAACTGATTATTTAAAGGAAAAAAACACAGTAAATTCAGATCTGTTGTTTCAGTAAACGTGACACTAACTAATCTGAGTTTTTTAAAAAATTAATTCTGACAAAGCTTGAGATAATGTTTTAATAGTGAGTCACTACTAAGTAACGATTAAGTATTCAACATTCAATTGAGTCAATTCAGCTTTTGATGTTTCAATCAGGTAAATGCTCAACATGTGTGGATATAACACATGTTATACTTTTCCATTCGTGCAGAATTTTCTACTCAAATAATGTTTTAAGTATGTCTAACACACACACACAGGATTATATATCCACATCCTTCAACAAAATCGGAATATGCCTTCACTATAAATCTTTTGTTTAAGTTAGAAAAGACAATCTATCCTTTGGAGTGATCAATTGCCTATGAGTTTTGTCCCCCTCAACTGCTGCTTAGTCCATAAACTGAACCTCAGAAGTTCTGCTGGAAGTGACAGTTGAAGTCTTTCTATAATGTTCTTGTTGCCAAGACTTTAGAGCTAGTCATAGAAACAAACTGCAAATGTTATTTATGCTTTACGTAGTAAAATGATAACCTGAATATACGACTGGGTCTCGATTATTTGTTTCATTTATTTCCACACTCCAAAAAGTCTAGATCCACAAAATGCAAACCTAGGATTCCATGCACAAAAGGGTGCAAACGCAAATTTTTATGATTATCATATCTTTCATATATACTTATGAATAGTTTATTACTATGGGACAGGAATGGATGAGTGTTGATTTCTTTACTTTTTATTATTTTTTGTAGGTACATAGTATGTATATATATTTATGGGTTACTTATTGAGAATCCATTCAACAAGTATACAAAGATTGGGGATATTAAAACTGAAAAGAAAGACAACCTGGAAGTTAAAACGTTTGACATTAAGATTTACTAAATAGAAAGTTTGCAAAATTTCACAAACTGTATAAGTTCATCTGATATGATGGATGCTTCCAATTGTAGAATACAGAAATTATATTCTTGAGTTTACGTTTTAAACTTGTGAGATGTTTGGCCTAAGTGTATAAATAGAAATGACTTAAAAATTTTCATGAATAATTTAAGTGGATACTATTACAAAGCTCAAAGTGGATGTTAAAAGTTTTGACTCACTCAATTTATTCTTAACGAGTGAATTATCTAACATTTCAATGTATATGAGATAAACATGTTTATATTAGAATGACACCAATTCACTCTTTAATATAAAGCTTCAATTATGTTTAATCTATAAAACCACTAAAGTTAGAGACTATTCATCACATATTCACTATAAGATAAACACTATACAGAAATTATGCATAAATTTGTTACATTAAAATACTATTAAAAAGACAATTTCTATGTGTGTGTGCATGTGTGAAGAATCATTCGTTTCTCTATCCACTTGACTACTTGTCATTTCTCTGTTATATATAAGTGTAAAATGCAGACATACCAGAATTTTTGCATGCTGAGTATCTGGGCTTTCTAGGTGTTAAAAGTGCCTAATTATTCCAAATTGTTAGATCATTAATCCTAGCCACAAAAACATCTACATTAATTTAAACCTTGGCAAACATTAAATAAGTAAATTAATAAAGTATGAACCATCATGTCCTGCTTCTCTTCCATTGTTTCTCAGCATCTTAAAGGATGTTATTTACAAAAACTTAGTAATCCCTTAAATACGTTTCTTCAATATATCTGAATCTCCTGTTTGTTGTGTGTATGCGTCTGTCTGTATGCATGCATGCCCATGTGTGTGGGTATATGGTGAGCTAAAGAAGCAAACAGTATATACATTAGCTAACTACAAGTTTTCTACCCAAATTTTCCCACAGGCCACACTCAGCCCACTCTTAAAATGTTGCTTAGGCATTCATCTTCTCCTTCAGGATAATGGGGGAAAATGCTTATGCTTTTTATTTGCTTCTTGTAGATAATTAAAATTTTATTATTCACCCTAGCATGCTATCGATGCTTCAGCTGATCCTTTAAACATCTGGCCTACTGTTTAAAATGCATAGAGTGAACTGATGTCAGCCCGTGCTGATAATCAGAGGACCTTCAATTAAGTACCTACGAAGCAACCAATGATAAAGGAGAGAAAAGACGGTGCAAGTTTGCCAAAGAATTCTTTCATAGTCTGATTCTCAAAAGCAATTAGAATCACTTCTTTTGGCCTTGGAATTAATGAATTTTCATTAAAATTTAAATTTCAAATGATTCCAAGGATATCAAACTTGAGAAGTTGAGCTGACTGTCTACATAATAAATCACACCACAGGAACATGTCAAAAAGACTAATGCAAGTTCTTTGCCATCCAAAGTTTTGTTTCTCCTTGTCAGTGCTATACGAATGTATATAATTGCTTTCTTTTCCTGGAAGCAGCTTACCCAAAGACCTACTGTTATTATACTCTGTATTTCTCTGTTTAGAATTTTTGAAATTATAACTCCAAGACTAATTGAAACTAGTTCAAGTCTACAAAACAAGTTTGCTGACATAATTGAATGTGATATCATTTTTATAAATTGCTGCAGTTACATTCTTCACACTATAATTTGCTTAAATGAGGAAATAAAGTCGAACATTCTAATATCAACATATCCTGTATTTGAAAGTGACATTTAAGTTAATAACACAGACATTGTCTTTACTTGACAGAAAACAAAATACATTGGATGTTTGTGTATGTGTAAAGTAAGTGTTGTATTTTGGACTGTACAGAAGTATAACCATGAAAAGTAGTAAACACTTTTGGCCATAGAAAGCAACATGGGTTTTTTTAAATGGTAATAAAATTGAGCAATAAAGCAGAAAAACAATATTCATATAAAAGTGGTTTGTCTGTGGAAGTTAAATATTTTAATCTTGAATTAAAACAGCACAACACATAAGTACTAGGGACTCTTTTACTCATTCTGACAAAAGTATGTGCATGTTTTCAATAACAAATTTCACAGTACCTCTTTCTTTCCTCGACAAAGTGAATCTTCTTTGTTAAGAAAAAAAATCTCAACAGTCTAGAGAAGAATTTTCTTAAACATGACATATCCATATCAAGCAGCCATGAAGGAATGTTTCTAGTTCTTACGATAATATTTTTCTTGCCATGCTCCTCTTCATAGGTTTACTTTGAATCAGACTGATTAGGTTATCAGTGGTTTAATTGTTCAATATTTGTTCCACGTATTAATATTTTATAAAGGATTTTGGACATGGGACAAAACCTCTGTAGTAAATTTCCCCCATCCATCTATCTTTTCCAACTCAGCATTTCAATAGAACTTAAATCATAGGGGTGCTGACTTATAAATAAATGTATAACAATAAATAAAAATAGATGATTGTGGCTTTCAGATATGTTCAGAGACTGGAAGAAAGAGCAGAAGTCCCCAACTGACCATCAAACTGTTCTAATGTCCATTTTATTTACCCCACATAGTGTTTAAATATTTCAGTATATAGTCAGCTTGGCACCTATTGCATAGCCCTTACTACTTCACGCTTTTCTGTTACCTGACTACCCATGTGTACATTTTGTTTTGCAACACCTGCATTAGATACTGACATGTTGATTGTATTGTATTATACTGACACTGCATGCCTAGCCTCATCTTGTCCTACTTTCACAACTGAGATCTAGAGCCCTGTTGCAAAAACGTTTTAACCTCTGTAGGGAGCAGGGCGTTTTTGTCTTGTTTTTACTGTAGGTATCATTAAGTCCCCTATATATTTGGGTGCTGAAGAGATAATAATAATGAACATACTTATGAAATAAATAAATCAGCTCATGATATGGCGACTGGAATTACTTTTGTAGGCACAAACTAATGCTGACATTTTTTGGATGTACAACACGTCAGTACATAGTTACCAACGATGGATGGATAGAAATATTGTTTTAGAAAGTCTGAGTTTTAATATAAAAATGGATGAGAGAAGGAAGTTCCTAAATTCATACAAATCACCTATAGTGGAAATTTGGATATGTAGAAATAAAATAAATTAAGCTTAATATTTAGTAATACAGTTAAAAGCAATTGCATATATAACCCATGGATTGGGATGACTTTTCAGTCTACTACTTACGATTTCAGTATTAACATGCTTTTCTCACTGAAAACATTAGAAAAATCGATTAAAAATTTTCAGACGCATGGACAAAGAATGTTTTTATCTTTCTGAAAGATTATCAGAATATGTAATTATTAGTTCAATAAATAAAGAAGTGACTGGTCACAAAAATATAAAAGAACTCACATTGTGATCAAAGCAGAATAAGATCTCTGACATGACTTGATACAAAGAATACGCTTCCAATTCACCCACTTTTTATTTTTATGTACATTAGATACTTTCAGTGACCATAAATATTTATATGACATCTTTTTTTTTTTCAACTTTTAAGATCCAGATGGTACATGTTCAGGTTTGTTACCTGGATATATGGCATGATGCTGAGGTTTGGGATACAAATGATCCCATTAACCAGGTAGTAAGCACAGTACACGACAGGCAGTTTTTCAACCCTTGTCTCCCGCTCTCCTTTCCCCTTCTATTAGTCCCTAGTTTCTATTGTTGCTATCTTTAATTCTATTAAGTACCTAACATTTAGCTCCAACTCATAATTGAGTACATGTAGTATTTGGTTTACTGTTCCTGTGTTAATTTGCTTAGGATAATGGCCTCTAGCTGCATCTATGTTGCTGAAAAGGATATGATTTTGTTCTTTTCGAGGCTGTACAGTATTTTATGGTGTATATGTACAACATTTACTTTGTCCAGTCCAACATTGATGGACACCTGTGTTGATTCCCTTACTTTGCTATTGTGAATAGTGTTGTGACAAACATGTGAGTGCATGTGTCTTTTTGGTAGAACAATTTGTTTTCTTTTGGATATATAGTCAGTAATGGTATTGCTGGGTCAAATGATACTTCTATTTTAAGTTCTTTGAGAAATGTCGAAACTGCTTTCTACAATGGCTGAACTAATTTACATTCCCAACAAAAGTGTATAAGTATTCCCCTGTCTCTGCAGCCTTGCCAGCATCAGGTGTCTTTTGACTTTTTTTTTTTAATAGGAACATTACTGCTTTCTTTAATAATAAACATTCAATTCTGAATGAAGACAATTTACTACATACTGATGTAGTTTTCTTTTCATTTCATATAATCATCCTACTCTCCTATACCTACACTATTCAGTACATTCCTGTATTAATTCTTTTTATATATATATATTTATTGTTATACTTTAGGTTTTAGGGTACATGTGCACAATGTGCAGGTTTGTTACATATGTATCCATGTGCCATGTTGTTTTGCTGCAACCATTAACTCGTCATTTAGCATTAGGTATATCTCCTAATGCTGTCCCTCCCCCCTCCCCCCACCCCAAAACAGTCCCCGGAGTGTGATGTTCCCCTTCCTGTGTCCATGAGTTCTCATTGTTCAATTCCCACCTATGAGTGAGAACATGCGGTGTTAGGCTTTTTGTTCTTGCGATAGTTTACTGAGAATGATGTTTTCCAGTTTCATCCATGTCCCTACAAAGGACACGAACTCATCATTTTTTACGGCTGCATAGTATTCCATGGTGTATATGTGCCACATTTCCTTAATCCAGTCTATCGTTGTTGGACATTTGGGTTGGTTCCAAGTCTTTGCTATTGTGAATAGTGCCGCAATAAAAATACATGTGCATGTGTCTTTATAGCAGCATGATTTATAGTCCTTTGGGTATATACCCAGTAATGGGATGGCTGGGTCAAATGGTATTTCTAGTTCTAGATCCCTGAGGAATCGCCACACTGACTTCCACAATGGTTGAACTAGTTTACAGTCCCACCAACAGTGTAAAAGTGTTCCTATTTCTCCACATTCTCTCCAGCACCTGTTGTTTCCTGACTTTTTAATGATGGCCATTCTAACTGGTGTGAGATGGTATCTCACTGTGGTTTTGATTTGCATTTCTCTGATGGCCAGTGATGATGAGCATTTTTTCATGTGTTTTTTGGCTGCATAAATGTCTTCTTTTGAGAAGTGTCTGTTCATGTCCTTCACCCACTTTTACTTTATGGAACCAAAAAAGAGCCCACATCGCCAAGTCAATCCTAAGCCAAAAGAACAAAGCTGGAGGCATCATGCTACCTGACTTCAAACTATACTACAAGGCTACAGTAACCAAAACAGCATGGTACTGGTACCACAACAGAGACATAGATCAATGGAACAGAACAGAGCCCTCAGAAATAATGCCGCATATCTACAACTATCTGATCTTTGACAAACCTGACAAAAACAAGCAATGGGGAAAGGATTCCCTATTTAATAAATGGTGCTGGGAAAACTGGCTAGCCATATGTAGAAAGCTGAAACTGGATCCCTTCCTTACACCTTATACAAAAATTAATTCAAGATGGATTAAAGACTTACATGTTAGACCTAAAACCATTAAAATCCTACAAGAAAACCTAGGCAATACCATTCAGGACATAGGCGTGGGCAAGGACTTCATGTCTAAAACACCAAAAGCAATGGCAACAAAAGCCAAAATTGACAAATGGGATCTAATTAAACTAAAGAGCTTCTGCTCAGCAAAAGACACTACCATCAGAGTGAACAGGCAACCTACAGAATGGGAGAAAATTTTTGCAACCTACTCATCTGACCAAGGGCTAATTTCCAGAATCTACAATGAACTCAAACAAATTTACAAGAAAAAAACAAACAAAGCCGTCTTTTCACTTTTTAACAAAGCCAGTCTGACTGGTGTGAGATGGTATCTCCTTGTGGTTTTGATTTGCATTTCTCTGATGATTAGTGACGTGATATATTTTTTTATGTTTATTGGCTGTGTATATATCTTCTTTTGAGAAATGTCTGTTCATGTCTTTGTCCATTTTTTAAATGATGTTTTATGATCTTTGTTTGTTCAATTGTTTAGGTTCCTTATAGATTCTGGATATTACACCATTGTCAGATGCCTAATTTGCAAAAGTTTTCTCCCATTTGGTGTTTGACTGTTTACTCCATTGATCATTTATTTTGCCATGCAGAAGCTCTTTATTGTAGTAAGTCCTTGCTTGTCATGTTTTTTTTTTTGCAATTGCTTTTAAGGACTTAGTCAAAAATTCTTTCCCAAGCCAATGTCCAGAATGGTATTTCCCAGATTTTATTCTAGGATTCTTATAGCTTGAAGACTTACATTTAAATCTTTAATCCATTTCCCAATGCTTATTTTTTTGTTGACTTTGTTGACGAACAGTTGGCTGTAGGTGTGCAGTTTTATTTCTGTGTTCTCTATTCTGTTCCATTGGTCTATGTGTACATGACATCTTGGTAGGATTTTAAACCTGTTCAGTGCCCTAAAAAAATATAACTTTTAAGTGATTTGAAAAAAACTGCCTACTAATTCTAAACTTGGAAACTGCCTACTTAATTCTATAATGAGCAGGGTAACCTCAGCATAAATTTCAAAAGTTAGGCTAAACTCTATATCTACTTGACAAGTAACCATGAGCTTCAATATAATTTGAGATCACCCACCATAATATAATATGGAAGTGAGGTAAGTGAGATTGGTTGGCTTGGGAATACAGATATAATGTTATAAATTCCAAATTGGAACATATTGACCTGACAACTGGATAGAATATTTGCAATCAATATTGTTCAGATACATTTTAGTCATTTGGCCTTTCTGTAACAGAGTCATAGCCCAATCCTTATCATGAAATATCTGGGACAAAGTATCTGAAATGTTAAAAGTTTGGGGAACATAATTATGGTTTGTGGTGGTATCCTATGCATGTATCTAAAATCATGGCTGTCCTTATATTTGAAATTGTATTTACTTCCTTTTGATATGATAGCATTGAAAAGAAGACATGATAAGTGTTTGAGATGGTGGATATCCCAATTACCCTGATTTGATCGTCACACATTATACGCTTGTATCAAAATATCACTAGTATCTTAGAAACATATACAATCTCCATGTATCAACACAAAAATAAAATAAAAGCTAAATCTAAATATGTTTCTTTAGAAAAAAAGGAAGAATGTTAGATTTTTTAAAAGTAATAATAATTATTTTATATGTAAAAATATTTTTCTCATATACATAATTGTGGTAGAATTGAGTGTTGAATACAATAAAATATTCTAATAGCAATAGATTTGTGGGCACCGTAACTTTCTAGAAGCAGCGGAGAAAGTTCTGTAAATATCCAACCAAGTTTTATCTATGTTATATAAGGGTTTTGAGTGCTTTTCTATAGCGTAGTTTGATCTTTTTTCATTTGAAGCAGTAAAAGAAATTTCAACGAAGCATTTTAAGTATGGTGATAGATTAATGACTGCATACAATTTCACTCATTTAATTTTATTCCCCCAAATTAGGCTTCAAATCCTCTAGACCATCTGTGAATATCTGGTTGACTTGTCAGAGTGCATTTTGCCTGAGTTCAGGGGCGCTATGAATTTCTCACTCCAATTTAAATTTAGGACCTCTAAACACTGTTCCTCTATATTTGACATCTGATGGGAAGCCTTTGATAAGCAAAAACACATTCATTACCTGCATTCCAGAAATCAAACCATCAGCAACGTGTTGCTACATTTTCACCCTAAATTGACAAGGAGGACAGGATACCACGATGGAAAAAATACGTGAGCAAATAGGCTAATTAGGTGCTATTGGTTTAGATTATCTGTCAGCAGCAGGACTGTAGATAGCCACAGGGAGTACAGGCAGGGGAGGAAAGCAGGCTTGATCTAGATTCAAACATGAAACCAGCACTCTAGAACATGATGGCTGTAATCTGGAGCAGATAAACAGAACCTGTTTCATGATAGCATTTATGATTATTTAGGCCAATCAGATGGCTAGGAAGCAGGCGCTCTCCCCACTCCGCTCAAACTGCTGAGGAAGGTGAACCATGCAGTTCATCAGAGGGCTATAAAGAGGTATCAACACTTCAGTTTACCGTATGGGAATCTTGGGCTCACAAAACCAAATAGATTTTTGGTATCAAAACTAGTATTGCAGCCTCTGTGGAAACCACCCATGGGGTTTCTTATCTATGTAACACTGACATAGTAGAAACTCAGGCGGCCTAGAGCACATTCAGAGAACAAGTAAATGGGCACAGTCTAAAAAGTAAGTCTCTGTCACTTACATCCTGCTTCCTGAGAATATCACTTGCAATTGTGAATTATGCTGCTATAAACACGTGTGTGCAAGTATCATCCCAAATGTCCATCAATCGACAAGTAGATAAAGAAACTGTGGTATGTATATATGTATATACGTGTGTCTATATACATATGAATACTACTCAGCCATAAAAAGGAATGAATTAACAGCATTTGCAGTGACCTGGATGCAATTGGAGACTATCATTGTAAGTGAAGTAACTCAGGAATGGAAAACCAAACAGCATATGTTCTCACTGATACGTGGGAGCTAAGCTATGTGGATGCAAAGGCATAAGAATGATACAATGGACTTTGGAGACTTGGGGGGAAGAAAAGGGGTGCTAAGGGATAAAAGATAACATATATGGTGCAGTGTATACTACTCGTGTGATGGGTGCACCAGGATCTCACAAATTACCACTAAAGAACTTACTCATTGCGATAGTTTGCTGAGAATGATGGTTTCCAGCTTCATCCATGTCCCTACAAAGGACATGAACTCTTCATTTTTTATGGCTGCATAGTATTCCATGGTGTATATGGGCCACATTTGCTCAATCCAGCCTATCATTGTTGGACATTTGGCTTGGTTCCAAGTGTTTACTATTGTGAATAGTGCCGAAATAAACATATGTGTGCATGTGTCTTTATAGCAGCATGATTTATAATCCTCTGGGTATATACCCAGTAATGGGATGGCTGGGTCAAATGGTAATTCTAGTTCTAGATCCCTGAGGAATCGCCACACTGACTTCCACAATGGTTGAACTAGTTTACAGTCCCACCAACAGTGTAAAAGTGTTCCTATTTCTCCACATCCTCTCTAGCACCTGTTGTTTCCTGACTTTTTAATGATCGCCATTCTAACTGGTGTGAGATAGTAACTCACTGTGGTTTTCTCAGCAAACTATCGCGACGACAAAAAACCAAACACCTCATGTTCTCACTCATAGGTGGGAATTGAACAATGAGAACACACGGGCACAGGAAGGGGAACATCATACACAAGGGCCTGTCGTGGGGTGGGGGGAGGGGGAAGGGATAGCATTAGGAGATATACCTAATGCTAAATGACGAGTTAATGGGTGCAGCACACCAACATGGCACATGGATACATAAGTAACAAACCTGCACGTTGTGCACATGTACCCTAGAACTTAAAGTATAATAAAAAAAGAAAAAATAAAGCAAATCTCAGAAATATCAAAAAGAAAGAACTTACTTATGTAACCAAATACCACCTGTACCCCAATAACTTCTAGAAAAATAAAATAATAAAAAACAAATAAAATAAAATAAAAAAGAATATCATTTGCTAGGAGAAAAAAATAAAACTTAATCTTGAAGATCATAACAACCAGATCTGAGAAAGCAAATGTATTACCTGATCTTTTTATTTTCCATCCTCATTTTCTGTTCAATGATACATATGAAGAGAAATATTAATGTTAGAAAGGTAATCCAACTGGTTAGTAATTGCTCTGAAATTGATTTGTCTATTCTGTTGGCATTTATCAGAATTATTTAAATTTCAAAGCACAATCTAAGAATTCCATGCGATAAATCTAATTGTAAATGAATTATATTACCATGGGCTTGTTTATTATTTGTGAAAGTGACTTTATCTGTCTTGCTTATTATTAAATATAGTTTATGAACAAGGTGGCATATTTTCTTGTTTGATTTTTGTAAAGAACTCTGCATCTTGAGGGGTCGGGTGCTGATATATGTGCCGTGATATGTAATATTAAAAACCCTTCGCTCTCCAATGACATTCTTAGTATTTGAAGTCATTTCTTAGTGTTTGTACATTATTTTTAAAACACTGCTCTTTTGAGATTTTAAAATTGTTATTTATATTGCAATATTTTATGTAAATTAATTTATTCCTTAGGAGGAAACTATATAGTGAACAAAGATTTTTTATTTTACCTTTTCAAAAATAATATCTTCTATATGGGGAAAAAAAAATGCTTTACAAAAGAGGTTCCAAAACCCAGAGGGGCCCACATTCATTGTGTTCTTTCTTGACTAATGAATTCCCTGAGTGCTGTTTCAAGTACAGATCGTAGTAGCTATCAATGTCTTACCCAATTTTCCCTGATAGTGTTTCAAATATATTTTAATTCCTTTAAAATAATCTGGGATGTGGTAACAAATTATCATATATACATTAAGAAAATTTGGTTCAGGACAAGTTCACTGATAAAGTTTCCTGGTGTGCCCGATATTCTAGTAATTCCTTAATAGAAACCTAAGAGAAATTAGCTCTTTTTTGATCGTCTTAGGTAACCTGGAGAAAAAAAAATCACCTCAGGTACAGCATCCTTTCCTGTTTTATCATTTCCTTTAACATCTAGTTTTATTATCTTAATGCTTTGTCATTTTGTTAGTATTTTCTTAATTTTTTTTTTTAGTGTTTTATACTTTGCAAAGGACAGACATAGCCTGTGATGCAGGCAGGGCTGCTTCTCTTAATGTTCTTTTGACAATAAAGATTCAGAATTAGCCTATGATCAACCAACAAATAAATGAGAGGGTTGGAAATAAGTGTAATGGTTCTGGCCAAAAATAAACACGAGGCCAGTCTGCTAAATTCACATGTTGTAAAAACGTACTTACTACTTCACTTACCCTTTAAGAAAGACATGGGATGAATTGGTTTTTTTTTTTTTTTTTATTATACTTTAGGGTTTTAGGGTACATGTGCACAATGTGCAGGTTTGTTACATATGTATCCATGTGCCATGTTGATTTCCTGCACCCATTAACTCGTCATTTAGCATTAGGTGTATCTCCTAATGCTGTCCCTCCCCCCTCCCCCCACCCCACAACAGTCCCCGGAGTGTGATGTTCCCCTTCCTGTGTCCATGAGTTCTCATTGTTCAATTCCCACCTATGAGTGAGAACATGCGGTGTTTGGTTTTTTGTCCTTGCGATAGTTTACTGAGAATGATGTTTTCCAGTTTCATCCATGTCCCTACAAAGGACACAAACTCATCATTTTTTATGGCTGCATAGTATTCCATGGTGTATATGTGCCACATTTTCTTAATCCAGTCTATCGTTGTTGGACAGTTGGGTTGGTTCCAACTCTTTGCTATTGTGAATAGTGCCGCAATAAACATACGTGTGCATGTGTCTTTATAGCAGCATGATTTATAGTCCTTTGGGTATATACCCAGTAATGGGATGGCTGGGTCAAATGGTATTTCTAGTTCGAGATCCCTGAGGAATCGCCACACTGACTTCCACAATGGTTGAACTAGTTTACAGTCCCACCAACAGTGTAAAAGTGTTCCTATTTCTCCACATCCTCTCCAGCACCTGTTGTTTCCTGATTTTTTAATGATGGCCATTCTAACTGGTGTGAGATGGTATCTCACTGTGGTTTTGATTTACCACAACAGAGACATAGATCAATGGAACAGAACAGAGCCCTCAGAAATGATGCCGCATAGCTACAACTATCTGATCTTTGACAAACCTGACAAAAACAAGAAATGGGGAAAGGATTCCCTATTTAATAAATGGTGCTGGGAAAACTGGCTAGCCATATGTAGAAAGCTGAAACTGGATCCCTTCCTTACACCTTATACAAAAATTAATTCAAGATGGATTAAAGACTTATATGTTAGACCTAAAACCATTAAAATCCTACAAGAAAACCTAGGCAATACCATTCAGGACATAGGCGTGGGCAAGGACTTCATGTCTAAAACACCAAAAGCAATGGCAACAAAAGCCATAATCCACAAATGGGATCTCATTAAACTAAAGAGCTTCTGCACAGCAAAAGAAACTATCATCAGAATGAACAGGCAACCTACAGAATGGGAGAAAATTTTTGCAACCTACTCATCTGACAAAGGGCTAATATCCAGAATCTATAATGAACTCAAACAAATTTACAAGAAAAAAACAAACAACCCCATCAAAAAGTGGGCAGAGGACATGAACAGACACTTCTCAAAAGAAGACATTTATGCAGCCAGAAAACACATGAAGAAATGCTCATCATCACTGGCCATCGGAGAATTGGGATTTTTAAAGTAAGAAGGGGAAAAAAAGCAACACTCTTAGCTCCTTTATCCAGTACTCCTGACTCTGCAATGTAGATTGTTTCCTCCTGTAATTGGCAAAATGCTGCAGGTTTTCAGTCCCTCGGTGGAAGTGACTTAGGAAGGGGCATTAATTCTTTCAGTTCACTAGGGCGTCATTTGGCAAATTACTATATGTGAGCAATAAATCAAAGAGTTCGAAGATGCCTCGAGAAATTCTCCAGGATTATTCTCTTGCCTCCTGGTAAATTAGAAACATACTATATCCAATAACAAGAGTATATATATTTTATATTATAAACATTATGGCTAAAAAATCATGGAAGAACTATTATTATTTTACAACCCCCTCTTTTTAAATGTTTTCCTAAACATATATGGTATGTATGTATATTTCAAACTGTCAAAAATCCCTGGATTGCAAATAAAATTCAACTATCCCACTTGCAAAATGAATGGGTTAATTGTTCTTACTTTAGACTCATAAGTTTTCAAAGGATAATGTAAGCTGTTAAAAATTTAAAACAAATATACTTTATTTGGTGACTTAATAGATAACAGAATAGAATTAGTTGTAAAAATTTATACTAATCAAAATAATGAACTAATGTCATTTTGAATTGACACCTATATAAATTCTGATTTAAACATATTTTTACATCTCAAAAGAAAGAGCATAGCGTTAAGTATAAGAATCCATTTCAGCCATAGATTGGCATAGCAATTATCTGATCTTATAAGGTTAAAAATATGAGAACATTTTCATAATGATATTAAAGTATTAATTAGTAAAAGAGTTGCTCGATTATATTCCATAAAGATAGAAAAAGAAAATTTTAAGATAAATTCTTATTAGGTAAATATTTTTCCCTCAAATAAGGGAATACATAAGGAGATGAAAAATGCTCAAACTTTTTATAAATAAGAAAAAAAAAATCAACCATATAAAAACCACATGACATCAAAAGGTATAGTTCTAAATGCTAGCCATAGAAATGCATTATTATATTATGATACTATTTATCTGTTCATAAACATGACCTGCCTCCCCAGTGCAATTTTAGGACCAATGGAAAGGAGATCCTACATCCTTTTAAATTCCCCTGAACCCTAGTGCATGGGAACAATATATAGTACTTTCTCAAAATAAAAAGCAGGATGATGAAGAAATTGCATTTACTATGCAAGAGCTGAATACAAAGGGAGATTAGTGGACTATCTGGAAAAAGAGAAAGATTATTAATATTTACTTTAAGACATAAAGTCAGAAACTATAGCCTGTGTGACAATTCTCATCTGCTGCCTGTGTGCGTATGGCACACAAGCTAAGAATGGGTTTTACATATTAAATGGTTGGGGAGAAATCAAAAGAATAATACAATTTTGCAACACATAAAAATTACACGATATCCAAATTTCTCTGCGCATAAAGTTTGCTAGGAACAAAACCATGCTCGTTCAGGTATGTATTTGTCTGCTTTCATACCACAACAGCATAGTTGAGTAATTGCGACAAAGACGACAAGCCTAAAATATTTACTAACTAGCCCTTCAAAGAAAAAGGCTTCTGACTCCTGCTTTAGGAGAAAGCACATACAAGGAGGTAAAAATAAACCTTTTTTTTTTTTAATTGCAATCAGATTCCAGATGGACCCTAAGAGCTCAATTATGGAAACGCAAGGGGAAAAACAGCAGCAGCAACAACAACAACAACAAAAAACCGAAGAGGAAAAGAGAGCTGAGTGGAAAAAGTCTTTGAAAATTTAGTCCTAAAATTTATATTTACATTCTCATCCTCTCCTGAAGTCACAGAAAGAGGGAACTTCTGCTTTAAGAGGACATTTGAATCCACTGGAGAGGAATAAAGCATTGAAGAGAGAGGAAGTGAACTCCTCAGAGAAAACTCTAATATGAGAAACACAGTTCCAGAGAGAAGTTTATGTTACTTCATTTTTCTGTCTCATTTCTTTCAAGCTCTAAGCATGAGTAAGTGTTAATGGTAAGTAAATATGTATTCTCTCTGCCATCCTAAAAACAGAAGGAGGGGGACCACTTGTAAAATTAAACACTGGCTATAAAAATAATTTATCCATATGTAGGATTTTTTTCAGTTGGAGAAAGCACCCAAGCCTACAGGGTGTGTGCCTAGGTTCTGCAATAACAATGCAATAGAAACAGTCACAATTAACATACAGGCACACAAACACAGAAACACATTTTCATGCTTTCACTATAGTTACTTATGGGAAAAAATCAAATAAAATGAGGGCAATGGAAGGCAAACAAAACATGCAGATACTTATTTTTTGACAAAACTTTAATGTGAAGTATTACAACTGTCTGAAAATTTAACTCTCCAACAAGGTCTTTCTTGTGAAACCGTTGTTTATCTTGCAAGTTCCTACAGATTCTCAATTCTGTACCTATAATTTTCCTATCCCTTGAGCCCTGGTAAAGTTTTCACGGAAAAAAATGAATGTTTTTGAGATTCTACATTTAATCTCGTAATTATTCTAAGGCAATAACATCTTTCCAGTGTTACAGATTTCATACCAAAAAAAAAAAAAAAAAAAGGTTATTTAGGGCTGGGCGCAGCAGCTGACACCTGTAATCTCAGCACTTTGGGAGGCCAAGTCGGGCAGATTGATTGAGACCAGGAGTTCGAGACCAGCCAGGGCAACATGGCGAAACTCCGTCTCCACTAAAGATACAAAAATTAGCCAGGCGTGGTGGCAGACACCTATAATCCCAGCTACTGGAAGACAGAGGCACGAGAATCATTTGAACCCACGACGGGGAGGTTGCAGTGAGCCGTGACCATGCCAGTGCACTGCACTCCAGCCTGGGTGACAGAGCAAGACTCTGTCTCAAAAAAAAAAAAAAAAAAAAAAAGAGAGAGAGAGAGAAGTTATTTAGAACTAACAGTATGCAAGGCACTGTGCTGGCAGCTATGGGAGACACAAAGGAATGCAAAGTCATGACCCTCCACAGGATTATAACCTCAGCGGAAAGACAGACAGGTGTATAAGCAACTATGATACAAGGCAAATGGAGGTAATGCTTTAAAAGAGCTAGACGGGAAGGAGAGATTACCTCTGGTGGGAAATTTTAGATGACTTCATGACAATGTTGTGCTCTAGCCATAAAGGAAACATAACACTTCTTTTTTTTTTCTTTTTCTTTTTTTTTTGAGACAGACTCTCACTCTGTCACCCAGGCTGGAGTGCAGTGTTCATGATCTCGGCTCACTGCAAGCTACACCTCCCGGGTTCATACCATTTTCCTGCCTCAGCCTCCCGAGTAGCTGGGACTACAGGCGCCCGCCACCACGCCCGCCTAATTTTTTATATTTTTAGTAGAGACGGGGTTTCACCGTGTTAGCCGGGATGGTCTCGATCTCCTGACCTCGTGATCCGCCCGCCTCGGCCTCCCAAAGTGCTGGGATTACAGTCGTGAGCCACCGCGCCCGGCCCATAAGATTTCTTTAATAAGAGATGCAGCAAAGAACATTCTAGGAAGACATTATTATATTATAGAGGCATGAGAGGGTATAGTCTTGTCTGCCTCACTCTCAGATTCATAAACCATGGGAAGGGCCTAGGAATCTGTGATATTAACAAGCTCCCTAGGAGATTCTGATGGAGGGGTTCTGCAAACTGCACTCTAAGACTGATATAAAATATCTACCAAGAAATAGAGTAGGGAAGAGCAGGAACAAGGTATAGTGTGAAAGCTATAGGCTTGATAATAGAGTGAGAAAGCAAGTCTAAGCTTGTGGCAAAGAGTCAATGTAATTTTCAGTGTAAGGCAATGAGTGCCTTACTGTGTCAATTTTATATATTTACAATTAGGTCAAATAGATCCATTTGCATGAAATTCAAAAACTGGCAAAAATAATCTATGGTATTAGAAATCACGATAATGCTTCACCATGGGGGTAGCATGGAGAGACTGAAAAGGGGCAGAAGGGGGTCTCTGAGGTATCATTAAGGTTCCGTTTTTAATCTAAGTGCTGGTTAAAGGGACGTGTTCAGTTTGTTGTGCAAATTCATCTAACTGCACCTTTATATTATGCATGCTTTTCTACCGAAGTATATTATACTTCAGTAAGAAGTTGTAAAAATTAGGCTGAGTGGGTGTATTTCAACTAAAAGAAAACATCCTATAATTGTTATCTTATTAATCTCATAAAATTTCATGATAACTTAATACCGCTTTCAATTCTCTGAAAGTTATATAAATGTGATAAAATAGAATATAAGAGAAATGTTCGAAAACATTATTCAGATCATTCTAATGGGGAAAATAACTTCTTAAAGCTTCCTTGCTAACACTTAAATCCCATCAGATTGAAATTTCTTATTCTAAAGTTATCATCCTTGAGTCTATTATTTATCCTCACTGTCTCAGCTTGCTGTGCCCCTTCACAGTAAAACTTCTTGAAAAAGTTGTCTATAATCTTTGTATCTATTTTCCCACCTTATATTATTTACTCAACCTACTCCTCTGCACCTTCCATATCCATCATCCTGTTGAAATTGCTCTTGTCCAGATCACCAAAAAATTATATGTTGCCAAATCCAATAATCACTTATCTTTTTATTATACTGAGCCCCTCATAACATGCTAGGTTATTAATTACTCCCTCCCTTCAACACTCTTTTTGTATCTTTCATATTACCACACTCTCTTGATCCCCCTCCTAATTCTGGGTATTCTATATTGGATGTCCCTCTTCTGTTCCACTTCTAAATATCTGAGTGTCTCAGGGCTTGATCCTGAGACTATTTATGTTCTCCTGGAGGTCTCTAGTGCCATGGGTCTAGACAGATCCTTAATGTGTATCTCCCAGCCCTGAGCTCTTCTCTAAAATCCAAATTTATATTCAGTTTCCCAGGGTCTCTAATAAACATCCCCAAACTAGCATGTCCAAATAAAAATTCTTGAAACCTTTCGTCCAAATCTGCTCTTAATTTAATATTCTACATCTCAATAAATGGCAATATCCTCATCATAATTGTTCAAGTTAAACATTTAAGAGTTAACACTGATTTATTTTTTTCTCCTACCAATTAAGCCTTGTTGACTACAAATCTGAAATCAGTCACTTCAATCTCTCCAGTACAATCGTCCTTGTCCAAGCCACTATCACCTCTCACAGGGACTGCTCATTTAATGACTGGTCTTTTTATTCCACTTTCACCCCCTACATTCCATTTTCAATAAGCCAGTCAAAGTGAAGCTAATACTCTCCAATCACTTGCCGCCATAATTACAATAAAATCTAAACAATTTATAAAAGCGAACAAGTCTTTATATGAGCTGGCCATTGCCTACCTCTCCAACTCACTCATCCTCAATGTTTTAGCCATATTGGCTTATTGTTGTTGTTGCCCCATGAATATGTGAACTTGTCTTTACACCAAACGCTATGCATTAATGGTACTCCTGCCTAGAATACTGTTCCTTTTGATTGTTACTATAGGAGATCAATATATACCACTCCAAAATATGGTACTTTGACATAAAGATTACTTTTAGTTAGAGGCAAGTAAGAATCAATATAAGCAAAAAGAAGCCTTCCCAGTGCTTCCCTTGTCTAACTAAAAGCAGAAGCTTCTGAGAAATGATAACTGCTGTAAGCCTTCTCTCCTGGGAAATTGTTATGGCCATGAAGAATATGAAAAGTTGATCTCAAGACACACTTGGCATAAACAAACTATACTCCACGTTTCTCCCATATATTTACCTTCCTACAGTTTGGCAACCCTAAATTCATGAACCCCTTTTTTCTTTGCTTTGTCATTTCTCTACAAGTTTACTGTTCTTTGTTCAGATGCTATATAAACCCAGCATTCTAACCACCCCTTTGAGTTACTCATCACTGAGTTTCTACCAGGTGTATGTGCACTGAATATTTTAATAAACTTCTAGGGTTTTACTCTTGTTCATCTGTCTTTTGTCACTCTAACTTTGTAGGACTCCAGCTGGGTAGCCTAGAAGGGTAGAAGGAACATATTTTTCTTCCCCTACATCACAGAGCTGGCCCCTTCTTGTCATTCAGATCTCTGTTTAAATAATATGGCTCAGAAAAAAATGTCCTTGGTTGGGCCTGGTGGGTCACGCCTGTAATCCCAGCACTTTGGCAAGCTGAGGCGGGTGGATCACTTGAGGTCAGAAGTTTGAGACCAGCCTGGGAAACATGGTCAAACCCCATCTCTACTAAAAATACAAAAATCAGCTGGGCATGGTGGTGCATGCCTCTAGTCCCAGTTATTTGGGAGGTGGAGGCACAAGAAAAGCTTGAACATGGGGAGGCAGAGGTTGCAGTGAGCTGAGATTGCACCACTGCACTGCAGCCTGGGCAACAGAGCAAGACTCCAAATGACAGAAAGAAAAAGAAAAAGAAAGAAAGAGGGAGGGAGGGGAAAAAAAAAGAAAAAAAGTCCTTGATAATCTGAACCAAAGTGGTCATCCTGTCACAATCTGTGATTTTACCCTATTTTAAAGTCTCTTTATGCATATTTTTCTAGTTATTTTGTTTTCTGTCTCCTGTAAGAGAATGTAATATCCATGTCGATACAAATCATATCTTGATTGTTAATTGCTGAAATGCCAGTGCGCCCAAAATTGCATGTCCTGTAATAGGTGTTTGATAAACTTTTGTTGAATTCTGAATGTTAAACCCTCTGACAAGTGACCTGACATGATGAATAAAAATTATAGGGTTTAAGATTAAAAATATTTCCATACAAAATTGTTTACTTAATTCACAATGGCTAGGACTTGCCAATGGGTATAGAGGCCACCAGAAACTGGTGAACTATTTGTTAAAATCTCATAATATGAGAGGAATCATATTATTAACTGGCCACTATTCTGAGTTTTGAAAAACACTTCACGACTTTAAAAAATGATTCAAATAAAGCGAGGAGATGAGTAATGCAAGTAATGCCAAGTATGACTTGTGTTTATCTAATAATGGTCTTTGTTACTTACAGCCACATGGAATTTTAGGGCTGCAAACAACAAGGAGAGGGACCTCCTTCTGTAATCACAGTGTTGCTATAATTACAGATAAAGGTTTGTCAGCATTTCCATTAAAAGAACTTAACTAAGGTGCTAAATGTCCATTAGCCTAATATATGGCTTATAATATCTTAGCTAACTGCCTATTAAAAACAGCTAATTAAAAACGGATGGATTTTTAAATAAAATTATGTAAATACCCAGAAGAAATCAACCCTTTAAGTGTGCACATTTCTATAACAATATAAGTGCAAGCTTTTTTCCCGAATATTTGAATTGTCTATTTGTATGCATTATTTGTAAAACTCAACCTAAAATGTTCTGGAAAGGGATTACATAACAATAAGCTCAATGTTGTCATAAGAAGGAAGAAGGAACGGCTTGACTACTGTGGTGGACGCTGATGAACTACTCAGATTTCCCTTCGATAGAGAGCTTGTCCCAGCAGGTGGAAGGGCTGGTGGCAGACAGCCTTCAGATCCCAGCTTTAGGGGTTGTCCCAGCCATGAAGACCCCCTTGCACAAGGTCATGACTTATTTCTGAGAAGGCTATCATCCAATGACTGATCAAGGCAGGAGTAGTAAGGCTCACTGCTCTTAGGACTACTCTGAAGGTTCATTTGAAGCTCTGAAGCTTCCCATATGTCTGGTCAATTGGGAAACAGCTCTATGGAGGTGCCCAATGATATTGAAAGTATCCACGTAGGCCACATACACAAAGTTCAACTGCAGATTGACCCACGTCTTGACAAATGCTCGGTGATCCTTCCAACATGCGGAGATAGGAAGTCTCGAGAGGAAGTCTACCAAGGCAATATTCCACCCAACTCTGTGTCTTTAGGGAAGTCCCTTACCTTATGGGAGGTGGCGATAGAACATTTCTCATCTGCCTTTCTGGTTATGGTGAGACATATAATGTTCCATCTCAGCTCCCCTTAAAGTACAGCTGCAGAGTATAAAACAGAGTGCACACTACTTGTGTTGCATGTCATCTGGTCTCTTTAATCTTGGTATCATACTGTGGGACAAGTGACACAGGAAACTGACACCATGCTGATCATACTTTTGATGCCTATAAAACTGTTTGGGTTGACTGTCTCATTAACTGCTGAATCTGTCAGCCTGCTTAACACTAAGGCTGTTATCGGGCCTGCATTACAGCTCAACTTCTCTTTCTGTCCAATCCTGCTTCTAAGCCCTCTCTTGAATATGTATTGTTCCAGTGGGCATTCCCTGATAAGTATTCTGCATATTAAACTTTATTTTAGAGTCTGGCCGGGCGAAGTGGCTCACGCCTGTAATCCCAGCACTTTGGGAGGCAGAGGTGGGTGGATCGCCTGAGGTCGGGTGTTTGAGACCAGCCTGACCAACATGATGAAACCCCGTCTCTACTAAAAATACAAAATTAGCCAGGCATGGTAGTACTTGCCTGTAATCCCAGCTACTTGGGAGTTTGAGGCAGAAGAATCACTTGAACCCATAAGGCGGAAATTACAGTGAGACGAGATTGTGCCATTGCACTCCAGCCTGGGCAACGAGAGCAAAATTCTGTCTCAAATAATAATAATAATAAATAAAAATAAAAATGTTTTAGAGTCTGTTTCCCAGAGAACCCAACCTGTAACACCTACTTAGTATGTCAAAGCAACCAAGGAAGTCAAGGGCTGTATTATTTCTCTTTTTATTTGGCTGTCAGGAGTTGTGTTTATTACTCTATCTGAGGAGCCCAGAGTGATTTTTATGTACACTATGTCTTTTTGCAGTTTCATATTACATGTTCTTAGTTGCTTTACTAGATGACTGCTGAGCAGGCATCTGGGCCATCTCCACTGAAGTTGTGCAACCTCTTCCAATACAACTCCAGCAGGCAGCCAGGTTTGGAAGTACTCTATTCCATTACATCTGAAAAGTATGCCTTTTGTTTTCGAGACAGGATCTCACTCTGTCACCCAGGCTGGAGTGCAGTGGCAGGAGGGAGCATAGCTCACCATAGACTTGACCTCATGGGCTCAAACGATTCTCCCATCTCAGCCTCCTGAGTAGCCAGGGCTACAGGTGCACACCACCTCGCCCAGCTGGCTATCTCTCTCTCTCTCTCTCTCTCTCTCTCTCTCTCTCTCTATCTGTTTTGTAGAGATGAGGCCTATTTTACTCAGGCTGGTCTTGAACTCCTAGCCTCAAGCGATCCTCACACCACAGCCTCCCAGTGTTGGGATTACTAGTGTGAGGCACTGCACCTGGCCACTATTTCCTTTTATTATTTCCACTCATTTGTTTTATTGCTCCCTTTCTGAGCAAAGATGATGCTTTAACATCCTTTGTGAAAAACAGCCTTTGAGGTTAACATACATCTACTTCTCAGTTTTCCTGCAACTAGATTCTTCTACCCCATAGAAAAATAGTCTCAATTACAACTAGTCCTAAGATCAGCTCTTTGGGGCTATTTGATTATTCAAAAGTCCTATGTAAATTGAAGACCTAAAGGATAAAAAGATCCCTCCCAACCATACCTCCCCTACATGTGCGATGAAAGCTTCAGCTGAGCTAGATGGCCCCTTTAATGGTGTTTTTAATTTATACCTGCTCTTGATGGCAGAGAAAATAAAGGAGCTCTCCAAAGGGATTTAGGTGTGGGAGTCAATATTAGATCCAAAGCAAGGGTCATTCTGTTCCTATGTTTCCAAGGGCTTTCTCATTTACTCAATCTAATATTTTTTAAGCACCTCTTATTGTCCTAGCTACCACGCTGGATGAAATGGTCAGAAAGCACTACATGTATTTGACCTCAGAAAAGTAACAGAAAGCCTATTCTGACATTTTAAATAACATTTTAAGAAGTCCTGCATAACTCCTTTCTATTATTTTATGAACATAGTCCATGGAGGTCTCCAGCTAGCAACCCGTGAACTTAACCTAAGGCTTCTATTTAATGAGTCTGATAGCCACCTGAATCAAAAATCTTTTTTTTTTTTTTTTTTTTTTGAGACGGAGTCTGGCTCTGTCGCCCAGGCTGGAGTGCAGTGGCACGATCTCGGCTACCAGCGTAAGCCACCATGCCTGCCTGGCTGATTTTTTGTATTTTTAGCAGAGACGGGTTTTCACTGTGTTAGCCAGGATGGTCTCTATCTCCTGACCTCATGATCCGCCTGCCTCAGCCTCCCAAAGTGCTGGGATTACAGGTATGAGCCACCGTTCCTGGCCCTGAATCAAAAATCTTTTGCATATATAAGGAAAAAAAATCAACAGTGTTGTGTAAGGGGCTCATAGGCACTTCATGGATTGAGGTAGCTTACAAGGCAAAATAACAGGGATGTGCCACAAAACAATTCAATACACTACTGGATTCTTTGAACCGAAACCTTGAAGACAGCACAAATCTGTTCCAATACTTGGGAGATCAACCATTTAAAAGTAACATGTCATTTACAACTTCTGCCTGCTCTTCTGTTCTAACCTGCTCTTCTGTGGCTGTTCATCGCAGCCACATTTGTAGGTTTAAATGTTCAGGTTGCCTAGAAAGCTTTGCATATGCAAATATATGCATAATCATCTGGTTATGCTTTCTATCAGACTCTAAAGCTGCTTTATTCTCTCCAACATTCTTCTTCTAATGTTTCATAAATAGGGCTGTAACCTCAACCTTAAATTCCAAATATTCTGAATTTTCATTTTGTCTATAATTGTATTTTGTCAAGTTTTTTTTTTACTAATATTTAAAATGAACTTTAAATGTTTCTGAATTTTAACATTGAAACCTCAAATTCTTGCACACTCACCTTAGGCAAGTAAAAAAGCTTTGGAGCTTGAGTTACTAAGGACTTAGTCAAGGAAAGAGACAATACAGAGAGTGAGTGAGTGTGTGTTTGTGTATGTGCACGTGTGTGTTTTGAGGGGTTGTTGGTGCATTGCATATGACATCGAGAAGTGAGGGATGTGAAAACCAAGATGTTTCCATCCCAAGGCCGTGTGACCTGATTCAGAGCTGCATCTCATTCACCTCTTAGGTCCCTGGTTGGAGTGCCTTTTTCAAATGTCTCTGCCCAAAATGAGGGATATCTTCTTATTAAACCATCCAGTCAAAACGAGTGATCTTTCTAATACATACAAAGACTCAGGATATGCCAAATGCAGATATGCAAATGACCAAGGCCTATTTTCAAGGATTATTGCTAAGATAATTATTTGGGATAAAACTTAATAAACACAAGTAGTATCTGCTTTATAGATTATGGTGTCAAATTGAATATGAATATCAGTTGTTTGCAATAGGGAACATATTTTCCACATAAGCATTGGATACTTAGTAGCTCAGTTGCCAACTACACTGCTGAATCTAACTTAAGCTATTTAATGAGGACGATAGACCTGCTATTGGGATTATGGAATTCAGAAAACAGTAAATTCACTCTGAGAGCAACTGAGATCCTCTGAAATGGGGCCTTGGAAGGCGGGGAATTAATAACAGGGCCTTTGAGTATGGCCTCACAAGTTGTAAATTGCTTCCAGAGGCACTCAGCTGAGAGGCACAGAGAAGCTGAAATCTTCAAGCCACGAAACCTGGCCCCGGGCTCTATCTGCCCAGTAAAAGGACCACTGTTTTCTTTCTCTCAAGGGATCCACATGGGCTAGCACGTGTCTTAAGTGTTTGGGTTATCATGCTGACTATACACTCCTGAAAGGTAAGCCAAATTATTCCTTCCTAGACAAAAGCAAAAAATATATGAAGAAAAATAAACAACTTGAGAGGTGAGATACTTGCCACAAGTTTGGATGGACAAAACTTGTAAATTGAGCATTCATTGCAGAATCCATGCTTATTTTAAGTGTAAGTTATATACACACACACACATATGTATATGCATATATAAGTATGCATACATATACACATATTTATTTATATTTAAATAATGTTTTATTTGTAAGAATGAAAGCGGTACAAGTGCAATTTTATTATGTGAGCATGTTGGATAGTGGTGAACTTTGGATTTTTAGTGTATCCATCACCCAAATTATGTACATTGTACCCATTAATTTATCATTGATCCCCTTGCACACCCCCACACTTGAGTCTCCAATGCTTATCACTACACACTCTATGTCCATGTGTATATGTATATACATTATTTGTCTTTCACTTATAAGTGAGAACATGGGATATCCTTCTGCTTCTGAGTTGTTTCATATATATATATATATACACACACACATACACTGATATTGATGGCTTTTCTCTAGAAAAAGCATAAATCTCTATATTTATCAAACTATGCACTTATGATATCTGGCAATATCTTATCTACTAAAAAAAAATGTGTACAATGTGCCCCAATATCTAGCAATCTCACTTCTGGGTATACACCCATGTGAAATATGTAAATTTTTATGCCAAAAGACATAGAATAGAATATATGTCTGTGGCAGCACTATTTATAACACCTAAGTTATCAATAAAACTGTTACAATTACCGTATGGAATATTATGCAGCCCATAAAATCATTGTTTAATAACTACACACAAGAGAATGGCTGATACACAAATACAATGCACTAAGAAGCCAGACATTAAAGAGCATATATTGTATAATTCAGCAAAAATATAGTAGGGCAAAACCAATCTATGCTGTCACAAATCAGATCAGTGATTACTCTTGGGAGACTAATGATTGCAAAGAGGAACCGGGGTGCTGCTTTGTTTTCTTAAAGTGGATGCTGATTACATGACTGTCTTTAGATTTTGAGGTATATACTTGTGATAGGTGCACTTTTTATTGTATATGCACTTTAATAAAATTATTTAAAATAGAGTACAGATCTCTAAAATGTTAGAATACCATAGTTTTCATCTTTTTGCTATTGCTATGAACCACATCCAGAGTAAGGTGTTTCGTGTATATTATCTTTAATTCATACCATATGGATCGTATGGCCTGTCTGGTCAGGATGATTACCCTCATTGCACAAGTGATCCAGCCTTGGACGCAATAACTGAATACATTAATTGGCATTCATCCTTTGTTGTTGGGTGGGGGGGAAGAAGCACAATCATCATCATTGTGGATGTGTTCATGATATGAATTGTCACTCCAAGTTTCCTTGATGCTTTTGGAGTACAAAGATGATGTAGCTGCTTGAGGCCACTCATCCTAGAAGCAGTCTGGAGAGGCATGTGACAGTAGATGCTAATTGACATGCTTATTTGTCTGTGTCAACAATCTAATTAAGGTTTTTTCCTGCCTAGTAGATTGGTCTAATTTTAATTCGCGGTACCAAAAAAGAAAGACTTCCGGGTAAATAGAACAAAAAAAGTCTTCAGAAGAAACAAAAAAAGTACAAAAACCAACTTAAATGGCCTGTAGCTCCAAAAGTACTTTGTTGACAAAGAATTCTGTGAACATATCATATATATTATTGACTAAAAAACCTTCAAAGTTCAGCACAATGCTCTGATCCCTAGATATTTTATTTTATAGTCTACACACTGTTAAGGTTTTTGATGTTAAGAATTGAAATGAGAGTAGTATCCTTATAAAGCATTCTTGCCTATCTTCACCACCACTCCCTTTCTAATGACTAGGAAAGAGTATAATGTAAAATAAAAACTTGATTCAAAATTTTTGAGCATGAAAAAATTATCATGAGGGAATTCTTCTCCTTAACTTATCCACTGATGTAGAAATGTACGTGTAATTGTTAGAGAAAAATAATAAAATGGATGTTGACGATATTTCCCAGAAGAATTAAAAAATTTGAAATTAAGTTAGTAAAGCTGTTATTCCGTCATTATTTCAGGGTCTTTTTTCAAACCTCTGAAGTACATGTGGAAAAACGCTACATAAACTTAGCAGAAACGTTAATTTCTGCAACTTATTAACTTAGTTATTAGCCTATAATTCAAGATCCTTGAGTATCATTAAAGGACCCACACAGGTACATCATTTTAATGATATATGTGAGAAAATAGATATATAAAAGTAGGAACACGATCTGGACATTAAGAAATAATTTTGACATTCTCCTTACTGATACATCATGTTGTGTGTTGGAATTTTTGCCCTGATATTCACCCCCTAGTCTGAGTCAATCAGACCTGGAATTCTCCTGATGACTGGTTCTAGACTAAGAGCAGTCTCATGTCCTAAATTGGCTCAACTGGATTGAAGAGACACATTCCAACCAGGTGGAAGAGGTTTTCTCTCTCTTCAGCTTGTAGCTTAAAAGCCAATTTATGACTATAGGAGGAATAAAACTTAGGAATTCATGAGCATAAAGAGTAAGGCCAGTAATCAAAGCATCCCTATACTTGGCAAACCTGGCCACTCTGAGACTTCTCTTTGGAGGATTCCACCTCTGCTACATCTAGACAATGACTCAGTGTTATTCCTGGATATAAGGCACTGCTGGGAATACACAGATGAATCTGACATGAATTCTATAATGAGTTTCTAAGGAGAATAATGAATTTTGGTAATGGGAAATGAAAGTGGGGAAATGTATTATTTTATGGACTTGACCTTAGTCTATAATATGGGTGTCTGCCACTCGTTCTACAATCCATTAGCAAATCATTTAACTTAAAAATATTTTATCCATATGTTAAATTGGGCTACTAAAACATATAATGAAAGGGCATATAGAGATACGGGCTTCTTTAAGGAAATACAATAACAGCTAATATTCCTAGGAGCTTTATGCATATCAGGCACTGTGCTAAACACTGAATAAGCAATTTCTTAATCTTCACATGAACCCCATGAGATAGACATGGTTTTCCCACATTTTACAGTTGACGAAATAGAAGAGATTTCAGCCACTTGTTCAAGGTCATTTGTTAAAGGTCAGACAGGTTTCATGGTGAAACCTGGAAAGTAATCTCAGATAGTTTCTCAAATTGAAGCTCTCAACCAGGAACTCTTTTTACCTCCAACATATATTCAGACATGGCATAAGCAGAGGACAGAGGCTGTTCTATGAAGCGATGACTAAAAAAAAAAAAGTACAAATATTTATTTTAGCCATCGTGAGCTAAAAAAGTGGGCTTTCCTAAGCAGTTGCGTAATAGGAGAAAAGCTGATGAATAATGAGACAGAAGGGTTGGTTTTGAGGCAGAGGGGCTTTGGAGACTAAAGCAAATACTTAAATGAGAAGAACTCTGAAGTGTGTGTGTGTGTGTGTGTGTATGAAAACAGAAGTTCCATAATTAATAATCTACTATGTGCCAAATACTGCTATGCACAATCACTACAAAAGTGAATGGCCTTGATCCTTTCCTTTTACTACAGAGAATGACACATATAAATAAACCATGTCAATCTGCTATGACAAGTGCTAAGGTTGAAGTTCATTGAGTGTTCAGCCAGAGCCCTAAAAGAAACTACTGACTGCCACATGTATGTAAAGGCAAGCAAGACAAGGTTTCCTGGATGAGATGAGGCCTGGGCTGAAACATGAACTGAAAAATGTGTTTTTCTGGAAATCCATTCAATATGCAATATTTAGGTAACCCTTTGCTTAAAGACAAAGTATTTGTTATTTGAATTTATGTATAGTAAAATCCGCTCCTTTTGAAGAAAAGTTCTGTGAGTTCTCACAAGGGGTTAGTCGTGTAGCCATCATCACAGGCAAGACACAGCTTCATCACCCCGCAAAACTCTCTTGTGCTGTCCTTACCCCCATCTCACCTCCTCAGAACCAATCTCTTGTAACCTTTCTACTCTGCGGTGTATTGTTCTGAAAATGACATATGTTTATTTTATAACTTTTAAATTAGGTTCAGGGGTACACGTGCAGGTTTGCTATATAGGTGAACTGCATTTTGTGGGGGTTTGGTGTAAAGGTTATTTTCTCACACAGGCACTAAACATAGTACCCAATAATTATTTTTCCTGATCTTCTCCCTCCACTTGCGTTCCACCCTCCAGTAGGCCCCAGTGTGTGTTACTCCCCTCTTTGTGTCCATATGTTCTCATAATTTAGCTTCCACTTATAAGTGAGAACACGCAGTATTTGGTTTTCTGTTCCTATATAAGTTTGCTAAGGATAATGGCCACCGGCTCCATCCGTGTCCCTGCAAAGGACATGATCTCATCCTTTTTAATGGCTGCATAGTATTCCATGGTGTATATGTACCACATTTTCTTTATTCAGTCTGTTCATTGATAGGCATTTAAGTTGATTCCATGTCTTTGCTATTGTGAGTAGTGTTGCAATGAACATACACAACATGTATATGATGTCTTTATGGTAGAATGATTTCTATTCCTTTGGGTAAATGCCCAATAATGGGATTGCTGGGTCAAATGGTAATTCTTTTGTAAGTTAAATCACCACACTGCTTTCAACGACTGAACTAATTTACATTCCCACCAGCAGTGCGTTAAGTGTTCCTATTAAGAGATTATTAAATCCCTGTCCTTCAAGGAAGTTATCTGAAGTAGTCAAGAACTACACAGAGATCACTGAGTCAAAGATTTGAAGAACAATTGGAATCTTACAGCTAGCTACTATCAGAAATAACAACCCGTCCTAAATATTATGGAGTTAATAATTTTCTACTTACATTATGTTTAATGAGTCCTCATCAAGAAATCATGAGTAACATAAAGTTAATAAAAAGAGATGACATGATAGAATCTCCAAGAAGTTGAATCACAGATTACCTTCAAAGTTTACCTGAACAAATCAACAGAAATTGCATAGAAATAGAAAGCTCTAGAAGTCCATTAGGAGGGGAGTTAGAACACCTTCAGAGAAAAACAAACAGGAAAAGTGAAATTTAACTATCCAAGGAAAATGTGTGAAAGACATATTTAAATCCCTGTCACTAACAAAGCTGAAGGAAGAGTGTCTTCCGATTGCAGGTGTTTCTTCTACCTACATGAAAAACTGGGAAATGGGCAAGTGAAGAGCCCAGATGTATCTCTGAAGAAAGAACCCTCCCACCTTACAGCTACTAGAGTGGACAACCCACTTGTAAGGTGGGGATTATTCATCAGCGTTGTCCACAGCCTCAGGGAAATACTCCTCAGAGACATCTCATTCCTTGCTCCATTGCTTCTGATCATGAAGTCCATTTCGTGATCACTGCTCTCTAATTCTAAAACTTCTAACCATGAGATAAGTTTCTAAGTTACCCTCACACACTCAGGTATCCAGTTTCTGAAAAGTTAGTACAAGTAATGTGAATGAAAGAGTATTCTGGTCTGGATGTGATTTTGAATTTTTTTTTTTTTTTTTTTTTTTTTTCTGCTGGGACAATCCAATCTACGTGAGCCAACCCAAAGGTGAGGGACAGACCCTGGTTAAAGGAGATGCTTCAACACAGGCCATCCTATGAGGTGCTGTCTGAGAGGCCAGTCACCCTCTCCGAAAGCTCTGCTCATATGTTTAATTTTCAGCAACAGATATTGCAAGAGAAAAGCATGCTCTGTCATTTTCCTATGATTAGACAACTAATAAATAAGCCAGCTCTGGCTTAAATGTAGCGCTTTTAACTCAGGCCATGCCCATTTTTTTATGCCACACATCTTCTCAGGCACAGCGGGAACACACTTGCGGCTTAGCAGAAGCAGATGATTTTTTCAAAGAAGAGAAGAGAAGACACCTTTGGCAAAACAGTGCTGATAAACTACTAGTCAGGAGCTTTGACAGAATGTTAAAGAAAAGCTGATTTTCTTAGATTTTTTTCAGGACAACATCTCTGTTATCCTTGAATTGAATTCTTATTCCACACGTCAAAATCCATATCTAAGAAACACCAGAGAATTCTTCCAGATACATAGAAACCTATATATTTTTTTCAGTGATAAGCAGTTTGATTATAAAAGATATAAAACATGGCTGATAAAAAAGCATGGCTTAGATGTCGAGTAAATATTGTAGCTAAATCCTGAAAGCTCAACATCAATAAATAATGGAAGCTTTAGAAATCAATTCTCTGGAAAACATCCCTAATTTAGAATACTCAAAGGGCTGCTGAAGCTATTTTTTTGGCAGTTCCAATCTCCACAGGTGATCTATAGCCTGAACTAAACCTAAAGCCATCAGATTTTCCAAGTTTAAAACATTTTAAAATGGTCACATCTAATCCACAGGTTTTTAAAGTTACAGTTAATAATCATGTTACCAAAAACATACACTAGAAGAAATGTTATCAAAACATTAATTAAAAGTCATGTTAAAATATATACAAGACATACACTAGAATTTTTTAAAATATTCACATATTAAGAAAATGAAAGTAAGGAAATAATACAATAATTACAAGAACTTCAAGAATTTCTGATAGCGAGTAGCGAACATACTGATCAGTACAAGGGCTTGGGGTTTTATTAATATTTCTGAGGCGTAACTGTCTTAAAAAGGGCCAAAAGTAAAATCTGATAATTTATCAGACTGTCTAAGAAAATGTTAATATTCATCGTCTATAAAATGACGAACTTTTCTTTGGAGCACATGATTTTCAAGAAAACGTGATTCATTATTTCAACATTTAAAATTTGCCTGGAGAGCAGCAGCATCCCTGACAGACTGGCTCATGCTATGGTTCGGTGTCAAGATGAAAACGCTGTCTTAGAGACATGTTCTGGGTTCAATTTCCAGCGGTTTAAAAGATTTCTTGGAATTAGGTTGTGCATGATAATGTGCCTCAATCTAGAAGAGGCACAGGCAACTCCCAGCATGCAAGCAGAGCTCCTGGGTAACATCTGAAAGTATTCACCCACACCGTAATCCGCTGGTTTATTCCACCTTTATGAAACTCCTAATACACTTGTTCACCCTCTGCTTAAGCAGCAACAGCTTAAATGAGGGACACTTCAGACAAGGCCCCTTCTGGGTCTCTTTCTCTTTCAGTACCACAGAGAAAAAGATACAATAGCAGCAACAGCAGTAGATGGAATTTTTATTTGAAACACCACTAAATAGCTTTCAGATGAGGAATACAATTCTTTGGTATTTCTGTTTTAAATAGTGCAGGGGCTGGGCTATGAGATTTTCATATGCTATCTCATTTATTTCATTTATCTATACATGTTTAATTTAGATTGATAATGTAACATTGCATGTGGAGATTCCAGAGCTGAATAATGTAATATATCAAGACAATACCTGCAGAAACAGCTATGCAGTGGAGTATTTTGGTTTTATACTTCCTCAAAAATGTTCATCACGTTATTTTCCCTTTTTTTTTTTTTTTTTTTTTTAAAGAAACACCGGACTGGCTTTGGAGTTATTTAGGGGAAGAGCGCCTTTGGTCTTTAGAGAAAGCTTCCTGGACAGTTCTTGTAACAAATAAAATATCAAGGTGTAATTATATAATATCACTATTAAAAAGCAACTTATTTGTACTATATTTTAGCTGTTTTAACACTAAGTGACCTTACACTCATTCATTGTTTCTATTGCTCCCTGCTATTGTTCCTTTCTAGAAGAATGTTCTCCCTTATATACTGTACTATCACCACTACTTAATTAGTTTTTGTATTCAATAGTCTTGCTCATTGGCGCTAACATTAAACTATGAAATAAGTTAAATATAATGGAAAAAAATAATTTCTTACTTTAATAGTCACTTTAGTCTTCACAATAGGATTCTTTAAATCTATAACCCAATAGTTAACAGCTGAGAAGGATATGAGTGTGTTTAATATAAATTAAAGCATCAATTTCTGTTTTATACCACATTTTCTTTTCCATTCATCGACTGACGGACGTTTAGGTTGATTCCATATCATGGCTAGTGTGAAAAGTGCTGCAATAAACATGGGAACGCAGATATCTCTTCAAATATTCTGATTTCCTTTTCTTTGGATAAATACCCAGTAGTGGGATTGCTGGATGATCTGGTAGCAACACAGACGCTCAACAACCTTCAGCTATCTCTATACAATGCCATTTTAAACACCTTTGGAAGATTATTAAAATATGTTAATTATTTTGTCAGAAAACTAAATATTTAAAAAGCAAGACAGGTCAACAAATGCCAGATTAGAAATTACCATAAATTATTAAAGTCATAAAACATATTGAAATCTTTGGGATGTAATTCAACACATGAGATTTATGACTAATGAAGAAGCATATTATGTAGTATGTCACTTTTGTGCTTTCAGCAAGGAACATAATTTGATTCCTCTATTTCAGTGGGATGAAAACAGCTTGTGCCTCTAGAATTAAGACAATGGCCCACAGAATTAACAGTATGATAATGAATTAAATTCTCTATATTTCACAGAAAATAACAAATAAATTTTTTATGACTGTCAATAAAACCCTCAGATAGTTCAACTCTGTATAACTAACAAGAAAAATTAGTTTAAAATGTCATTTTAACCCTCCTTTAAAAAAAAAGCTTATCTAAATTTACTGGAGATATCAATGAGGTTATGGAGAATTATTTTAAGAAATGTAGAAAGAAACCACAATGGTTCTTTGCTCATTAACATAATGCTACATAATTACAAGAGATGGTTTATAATTACAAGAGGTTAATCATGCTTTGCAAGTTGTAAAATTTACTCTCTTAGGAAATAATTTCAAGAGTCCTACTGATTGTTAACAGGTTAAAAAACCTTCAGTGTTTGTTAACACATTAAAAAGTCTTTATATATTTGGCCTTTACCAAAGTAGGCAGTAGTGACTACGGTCAACTATACTTTAATAGTTTTTAGAACAACTTATAAGTAGTTCTTGAAATGGCAATAAGTGGCAATAATAAATAAAACATTTATGAACACACAATATTGTCAAAACTCCAGTATTCACTTAGATATGTAATCTATGTAACAATATTGCATAATTGAAGAGTTTGCCAAGATAATTACTGGTGTATATATATTTCTCTGTATTTACAAATATTCATGGCAAATATGTAATATCAATAATGCCAAAATGTTTAATTATTTTTGTGAGATATCTCAATACACAAAAATGATAATAGAAATATAAATTAATGTTTGTTAGAGTCTATTTATTTTAGATACACATCTCTTCCTTCAACAGCATTAAGAAATACACAATCTCCAGTGTAGGACCTCCTTATAGAAAAACATTCTATCACTTTGCATAGGGTTATTCAGATGTGCAGGAAAGAACCAAGAAATAATTACTGGTTATCTATTATACTAAAAATCATAGGCCTGAAGGGTACATCAAACAAGGAAGATAGCCAAGAAATGGTGTTCATATTCAAGTATCTTTACTCAGGCTAAGTCTGTAAGTCATGTATTCATAAAACGAGGCTTAGTAGCTGGTGGCAGTACACTGTAAATACCAAATGAGCTGTATAGGACTTTCAGGAAATGATGGTTTTTGAGAGTAGGTGTGGCAGGTCTTCATGGGGGCAATGGGACTTGAGAAAGTGTCTTGTGATGACGGGTGTAATTTGTACCTTGCATGAGGGTAAATGGCAAACAGGAGAGCATGAGGCTAGAAAAACATGAGACAAATCAGAGAACAGTTAATGGTGGCATTTAGAAGATATGCTGGAGGTGAATTACCGAAAGAGTTTGAAAGGGCTTGGAGATTATTCCTCCTTTCAGAGGTGAAGAAACAGGCCCAGAGTCGTTGCATAACTTGATCAAATAATAGGGCCCTGTCTTTTTGAATCATCGTCCACTGCCTCGAGCTACTTCCATTTCCTCTATTCTTCTACTAGTTAAAATGTACCTTTTCACTTTGTGAAAATGATGTGAGTGAGAGTAATATAAAATATCTTCTTATCCATAGTTTCAAGCCTAGATTTGTGGAAGTCAGAATGACAGTTTCTTTTAATATAACAAGTTTTCATTGATAAAATTCTTTTCAGAAAATTCTCTAAGTACTCTTGAGTGGTTTAAAGTCCTTATTTCCCTCCCCCAAGAAAATCTTAAATTCCTCAAGACCAGGTCTGTATATGAATCATCTGAAATCCTCCCCAAAGGGATGGATAATGCCTTTGTCGAAATGTAGGTGCTTAGTAAATTATGGATAAAAGTTGAACAGCACTGGCAACAATAATTTACATCAAAGTACATTCTAGTTCTCTATATCACATAGAAATAAAGAATTCCTTATAAATTTTGTAAATGTGAAAGAAAATATAACCAATTTAGAAAGTAAATGTCAATCTTTCATTTTAATTCTTGCTTCTTTCACATTAATTTTACAAAACCTTGTTTCTGATTTGATTTTCTATGGATTAAAAGCATTTTTATGCAGTTGGAAGCTCATTGTTAATCGTGATAACTGTAGTGACTGCTAGTATGAATTAAGCACATATACCATGAGCCTGGCTAAATGGCAAGCCGTTTAGATCTCTTTCTACTACAGTTGATTATAAGTTTTTTTAAATTATACTTTAAGTTTTAGGGTACATGTGCACAACATGCAGGTTAGTTACATACATATACATGTGCCATGTTGGTGTGCTGCACCCATTAACTCGTCATTTAACATTAGGTAAGTTTTTAAGAGTCAGGGATGATATCTTAGCCATCTTTCTATCCAAAATGCATAGTGTCATGTGTAATCAAAATTTAAAAATCATAAATCCCCTACCAAATACATTTTCATTAAATATTTCGCATGAGTTATCTGGTTTAATCATCCCCCAAACCTCACTCTACAAATGGAGAAACAAAAGTTTCACAAATGTAACATGCCCAATGCCCCACAGATAGAAAGTGGTGGAGCCAAGATTTGAACTGAGGCTCTTTGACTCCAGAGCCCCTGCAAGAAAATACAACTCTATGCTGCCTTGACATAGCTCTTAAAACAAAGAGCCATTCAATTATGCTCAATGATTTCCATAACAGTTTCCAGAACTCTAGCCATGAGAAAAATAATGGTTACTAATTTGAATAACGTAAGAATTATATTACCAAGAAAAAAGGGGAGGCCACGCTTAGGAGACACTGTGATAACAGTAGAAAGCTCAAATAAATAATTTTTTTTTTAAGTTCCAAGGGATCCATTTGAAAAATACGAAAAAAAAAAAGTCCATTTCTAATATTTTATTAACAGTGACGGGCCTGAGCATAACACAAACTGAAGGCTCTTACCGTGTTAGAAAATAAACTTAAAGTAGACATTTCACTGGAGAGCTGAGGTCCCAGGTAGGTGAGGTTCTGAGTACATCTAACAGAGGTGTTATTAGCCACATCATTCAATCACTTAAAATAAGATTATATACGCACAGCATTAGCGAGTCAACCATCATTAAGACAAGTGGATTTTTCGGAGACTTTAGTGTGAGTCCAGATGACCAAACTCCTCTGCTCTGCAGATGCCATACGTAATACAGATTTGCATATTTCTAATGTATTCAGGTATTACAGTTTAAAATCTACTAGAATAACGACAGCTTTAATAAAATTGAGTTTAAATGGCTTCAATAGCAAAGAAAATTCTTAAAGATTCAAGGGTTCAAGAATAGTCTACTTAGAAATAATCATTTAACTCCCGTTAATGAACATTTTTTTTGGATCAGTATCTACAGTTCTTTTTTTAAAGTTTTTTAAATTTTAAGTTCTGGGATCCATGTGCAGAACGTGCAGATTTGTTACATAGGTACACATGTGCTATAGTGGTTTGCTAGACCTATCAACCCGTCATTTAGGTTTTAAGCACCGCATGCATTAGGTATTTGTCCTAATGCTCTCCCTCCCCTTGCCCCCTACCCCGATACAGGCCCCGGTGTGTGACGTTCCCCTCCCTGTGTCCATGTGTTCTCATTGTTCAACTCCCAATTATGAGTGAGAAAATGCGGTGTTTGTTTTTCCATTCCTGTGTTAGTTTGCTGAGAGTGATGGCTTCCAGCTTTATCCATGTCCCTTCAAAGGACATGAACTCGTTCTTTTTTATGGATTCATAGTATTCCATGGTGTATATGTGCCACCTTTTCTTTATCCAGTCCATCATTGATGGGCATTTGAGTTGATAAACATAAACAAAGATCACTTTCTTATCCTAAGGAAAACTAGATACTTGTATAATGGGACCAGATATATAAAGTGACTTAGTTAAAATACAAATCAACCCTAAGTATAAAATTAAAGGGAATTCTAAATACAACATATATATGGAAATACCTATAATAACTAAATTCCTAATGTTGACAAAGCACTTGACAGTTTACAATTTCTTTTACTATATCGTATCATTTAATAATGTTAATGAGGTCTGTCAGGTAGGCATTTTGCATGTTTTACAGTTCAGAAAATATTTTCCTCCAGTAAATCTCAGCTAAAAACTGCTGAAGCTAGGGCTTGAAAATCTGTCTTATTCCCATATTTAACATGGACTAAGTTACATTTTCATCTACTTTTTTTTGACTAATAAAGTTAATATGAAAGTCAGTCTAGATTCAGGCTTTGTACATCTTCTTTACAATGCTAGCGAGTTTGGGGCAACCAGATAAACACCAAAAGCACTCAAAGAACATGACCATAAATTAAAAATAAATCCATAATAAATTCAGATACTATGCTCTTCAAGGAATTTTTTGCCAGAAATTATGCTTTATTGTTTCTCTAAAATGGTACTATAGATCTATATTTATTTCTATATATTTATATGATTTTTACATATATGTGCATTTACATGTATACACATCCATAAACTATATACATATATACACATAAATTACAAATATGTGTACCTACATACATAAATATGCATATATCACACACATACAGGCACATTTTCCATACCCCTTTTTGATTTTTTTCCTTGAAGAGCATAGTATCTGAATTTATTAATTAATGTTTCTAACTCATTCTAGATATTTCATTCTCTCTTTCTACCCATGTAATTTTGGCATTGCTTGCTCCTAGCACAATGTTTGGCACATACTTGTTGCTTAATACAAGTTCTTTAACCCAAACAATATAACCATCTCAGTAAATTCAGTGCCATACCCATACTTTACCTTCTCTTATTCTCCCTGGGCTAAATATGATCACTTCAATCAGAATACTCATAAAACAAAATCATCTGATTAATTTAACTTATGTTTTCCTGAAGTTTAAAACAAAATCATTTTGTTTGTTTTATCTCTTCATTTTAAAACCCTTTTAAAATAGATTAGTCTACTTCATTGCCTTGGTAAATACAGAATGTTGAATATTAATTTTAATCATTGCTAATGATTGGGGCCATTAAAAAGTTCCAGAATCATCATCTTTACAAATAGTCTCTGAGTATATTGCTGTGCATGTTGAGGGCTTAGGCCTTTAAATTTGTGAGGCACATCTATGGCCTACAGTGTGCCCTATGAAAATTGCTTTCAGGAATAAATTGATGTTAAGAATGTATCCTACCATGATGTGTCTTTTTCCTAGAACTGGCATAAAATAAACTAATCTGGCTAATAGACAATTTCAGTTTATCCTCATTTTATCACCATCTGACCCCGTGCATAACTAAATATGATCTACTTTTATGTTACTTCTGGATTCAATGCATTTGCCTCTCTCTGAGATCTATTTGTAATCAAATTTGTTAATTCCATCCTGAAAGTGAGAAGTAAAAAGGAAAAAAACTTAACATCTTTCTAACATTTCAACTTTTAACTACCCCATCCCCAGAAGAAATTGCTATTAAAGATAAGTTTTGAAAACTACACAAGGGCCTTACATTGCCTTGAACATACATATTATTTACAAGATCACCTAACTTTCTTCCTCATTTAACTGAAAAGCTTTCAGATAGCCTACTTTTTTCTCACGTAAGTAGATGAAAAAGAGAAAGAAAATAATTGTCTATTATTTTCTCAGATATATATATATATATATATATATATATATATATATATATATATTTGGCTACTACAGAAAATGTAAATGCGTTTATCTCACAAGGAAGTTTAAAGCCTTGAAGCCATGTTTTTTGTATTAACACGTATTTTCATCGCTTCTTCCTTTACAATTGCTTTTTAGATTTTTGCTTTTTCAAAGCATAAATAACCCCAGTTTGTCTTCAGCTGCAATGAGAAAACATAGCATGGTATATATCTCTTGCTATCTGTCAATTTGCCTATTAAAATATTGTTCACCTTTTCTTTGGAGGGTTTTTCTTTGCCTCCTCTTTCCTGACTAAAGTTTCTTGCATCCCGTACATCCTTCAAAGGCTTAGCTTTCTGTATTGTTTGTTCAAGGCCTGCCTTTTGGGAGCTTGGACCCATCTTTGCTTCCCTGCTGCTATCCTCTCCTTCTAAGCATTCTGTTTTCAGCTTCACATCTCCCTTTGCCATGCTTCTTTCACTTAGAACAATAACCCAGCAGCAAGTACATCAATTGCTTTAGGAGGATTTTATCTTGTACTCAGTTCCATGTTCCTATTCATTCATTTGTCTTTATTTCTTTAAGTTTCTCGAGGCAAATATTTAGTGTTAAAGATCTATGCCTATGAGCTGATGTCTGGTTGCCAGAATTTTATCAGATACATGCACAGTTCATCACAGACAATGAGATTAACACTTCTCTATGAATTATGTAAAATGTTTATATCACAGTCTTTTTATAGTAAAGATATTAGTGATATTATGTATAAGTGTTTATATACCTTATATTTTGTTACATTTTGTTGCATAACATTTTCTGAGTTTTCTTCTTTTCACCTGGATTTGGAGTTTTAATATGGAGAAGCAGTGGTGGTTTAAAAGACCACAGAATGATGTCAGACAGGCCAGAATTCAAATACAGGTTTTACTACTCTATGGCTCTATGAGCGTAAGCAAGTTACCCTAGCCTCTCTCCAGCTCAACTTAGGATTACTATGAAGGAGATTGGAAACCTCATACAGGGAGAAGTCATGTAGTGGGCATAGCACAATTAGAACTATAACACACCCTCAATTAACGTTGATACCTGCTCTTATTCTCATCGTCACCATTGCTATTGTAACTATTTTCTCCCCTTGCAATTGGTTCCCAGAATTTCACATAAACTATGAATCCAGTTTGTACTTAATAGTTATTATTTTCTTCTAAACATTTCTAATTTTCCCATTTCTTGAAAAGAACTTTTACCAGATGTTATTCATATTGAATTATAAATTTAAAACTATTATAATAAGCTGAAATGTATCCCTTAGTTAGAGGAATTAACACTTTACCAATATAACAATTATAATCAATAAGAACATTGCTTCTATATAACATTTTATTACAATTCTGCTATAGTTTAAATGTGTACCCCAAATTTCATGTGTTGGAAACTTAATCCCCAACGTGGCAGCACTGGGAGATTGTGCCTTTAGGAGGTGATTGGATCATGAGGGTTCTGCCCTTATGAATGGATTCATCCATTCATAAATTAATAGGTTAGTGGGTTATCATGGGAGTGGGATTCATGATTTTATAAGAAAAGGAAGAGAGACATGAACACATTAGAATATTCAGCCTTCTTGCCATGTAATGTCCTGCACTGCCTCAGGGCTCTGCTGTGTCCCCATGAGCAAAAAGGCTCTAACAAGTCTACAGCCACACCAGCCTAAACGCGTCCACTCTTATCTGATCTTGGAAGCTAAGTGAGGTTCGGCCTGGTTAGTACTTGGATGGGAGAAGGCTCTGACCACAAACGGCCCCTCAACCTTGGACTTCTCAGCCTCCATAACTGTAAGAAGTAAACTCCTTTTCTTTATACATTACCCATTTTCAGGTATTCTGTTACAAGCAACAGCAAATGGACTGAGACGAATTCTTTCAAAGTATAAGATTTTATTGACACATAGGGTGTTGAATAAATAACAGAATGATTTCATTTTTTTAATCAAAATTAAGTTTGTATTCGTTTCCTGTATTGTTCTTAACTCATTAAAAGATCAGGTGGATGAAGGACAGACTGGAAAATTTTAATGACTTTACTTAAATAAGTCATTTACTTATTTAAAAAGTCACGTATTTAAATGAATAATTTGGTTGTATAACATAGTTACTTTAGAATAAAAATATTATATCTATAATATTTTAAAGTAATAAATAGGACCACAGGCTATTTATGAAATATAACATGACATGAATTTAGAATTTCGATGCATACTTTGTCTATATTTATTTAAATGGGCAATATGGTTTGAGAACAGTTGATATGAAACACGATGATGAACCCATCTTCTGATGAAAAAGAAAAATACTCAATTGGCAATGGAGCTGATGATGCATTCATTAAAATTAAATTGGCTTTGAGTTGTCCTAGTCTTCCTATGCAACAAGTACCTCCTTATTTTGATGAAAATTCCCCAATTTATAACTAAGACTGGATCTTGTTATTTTGATCAGAGATGCAAATGTCTTTGGAAAAAAAGTTGGGGTTCTTAAGCACATGACTTATCACTGAGAATTTATAAAAACATTTGATCCCCTTGTAGAAATCGATCTCAAACTTAAGGAACATATAATTTAGACGAACTATTTTTACTCCAACTGAGCTGCATTTAGGTTAATCCCTGTGATTACTTTTGAACTTGGTAGCACTCTTCTTGGTTAGCACTGTTGTTTTGAGACAATATCATACGAGGTTTATCTTGTAGGACATGTTCAGTAATTTCCTGGATAGTGTTCAAATTATTAATAGCTAATCATTATTCCAGTGAATATACAGTGTACTTTAAAAGTCACCATTATATATATGCTAATGATAAATGAAAAATAATCATATGCAGATATGAGAACTATAATGTTGGAATAAAGTGCTTCATTGCTGCCCCACACTCGTTAGCACTTGAATAAATGTGGATATAAAGTAGAAAGAAAGATTAAATATCAAGTGTTATTCCAACCATTAAATGATTTTTACTAAGAGAAGAATCTTTCTTCACATGATGACTCTATAACTTAGCTGAAAACAAAAGCACATAAATGGCCTCTCCTGAAGCTATGTCTTACACTCCTTCTGATGACATTTCAATTATAAGCTGAAGCTCCAGAAAACAATCGATTCCTAAAGGTCTAACAATTGATCACTCCATACACTGAAGTGCCTCTAATGACTACTGTTTATAAATGTTTTGCTTTAAAAAATAAGGCACACTATTAATAGTTTGCTTTAATAGAACAAATGCAAGTTTTCAAAATATTTATCAGACCATGACTCTTCCTGACTCAGATTGGCTTCAGATGTATGTATAAGGAAGGCCTATTATATTCATAAACACTGCTAAGTTGAGAGACCTGTTTCTAGATCCCAGAGTAAATGGTTAAGAGAAATTCATGTCATTGATCTGGTTGCATCAGTTTCACACAGTGCACAATCTTATATAACCTTTTTTTCCCCCCAGTGGCTATTCATTTAGGATATCCTTCAGAACAAAAGAATAGGATTGAGTGTCATTTAGCAGAAAGAAGGGAGCTAAGCTGACAGGCATAGTGTTCTGTTGCAGTATTTTGTGTTTTCATCATTGGACAGCAAAGACTACAGAACCGGCCACGGCAGCAACCCCTGAGAGTTCGGGGCTGGGGAGTGGGATGGACAACAACTGAGGAGGCAGACAGAGAACTGCTTAGCAAAAAGGAAGAAGAAATCAATAATGATTATCTTCCTTCCTTGGGCTACTGCAATTCTGTTAATTTAGGCATGATTTTTGTACTACATATTCTTTGAATTGGAAAATATATTGTTGATGTATTTCGTGAGGTAATACATAATACTTCTAATAAGCAATATTTGTTGAGCATTTCATTTGCTCTAATTATATCAGGTGCTTTGCTACTTCAGAGTAACCCCATGATAGAGCACTATGAATAGCCCTAGCTTAGAAATAAAAGTAAAAACTAGAGAGGTAAAGCAACCCACCCAAAATCATATACATAGTGAAGAAGCTGCCAGGACTGGAGGCCAGATTTGCCTGTGTCCTTTAATGCTAAAAGTGCACAGGGCTTAGAGCTGTTCTGAATTCTGCAATACCCAATGTCTCCCTTTTTAGAACCAACATTTAGTAACATCCTCATTTACCGCCCTGAAATGAAACGAATTGATCTCATAAACTTGTCTGCACCGTGCTCTAACAATTATATAAAAAAGAAAGAAAATAATTCATAACACAAAAACATTTATTTTATTTTAAAATACTTTGAAACGTGTGAATGTTTTCATGGCCACACCAGAAGACCTATTGAAGATGCCAGACACTTGCGCCTATGTTTAGAATCCCCTTTATTGTAGAATTTTTCAAATGTCCCCTGAATATAGGTGAGTTGTATGGAACACTCAAGTACCATGAGTCGCGAGGCTATTAAGACCTAGTTTTCTGCTATGGAAAAGAACTCCTAGGAAACTTCTAGAAATTATCGCTGCATTCTTGAAAAATTCAGCAACTATCAAAACTGCATTTTCTCTCCTGTCCCCCTGCTCCAATAAAAAACATCCACACAAAACATGCTTTGTGTTTATATGTTAAATGGATTTACATTCTAGGGGAAATTAACTATAAACAAGGTTTTCCTCTATTTGAATGTGCAGGGGTATGAGGAAACACTGCTCACGCATCATGAAGAGTCTAGTCGCTTACCAACACGTTAGTGCCAGTAGTGTCCACCTTTCATCGTAACAACCAAAAATGCCTCCCTTGTTCAATTCAGAGAGACCATATTCCAGCAGAAACAGAAATGCCTCAGGTAAGAAGTGTAACATTAAGAGAACATATGCAAAGATCTCAGTGCAGTACTTTTGCACTCAGCAAGCACTAAATAAATGGTAGCTATTATTGAATAATGAAAATTCTATATTTATACAGAATTGCTCTTACAAAGCTTCTATTAACAGCTTAAACAGAAATTGTAACATTTATAGCTTAAAATTAATAAAGCTATTTGTGATACATTAAATGATTTAAATTTTAAAAACTGTAAGAATTAATGTGGAAAGCTAGTTTTAATTTTAGTTATTTGACATATACAAATGTTTGCCCTTATACACATTTTATTGCCCACAAGATAGATGTAGACTTTCTTCTAAAACAATCATATTAATGATTTAAACAAAAACGTGAGTTTAATATGCTTTATTATTCATGCTTCATAATAATCATCTGATCTCTTCAAATTTAACTGTCACTCAAAGCTCAGTTCCTTTTCATGGCTATAAATTACATTTCAGAACTTTGTGTCTTTATACTGCTAATAAGTCAGATTTTATGATCCAGCATATAATAAAAGGATAGTGTACAACATTAATTACAAGGTCAGTTAGATGTCAAAGTAGAAACTCATTGAATAGTATTTTTGTGGAAGTAGCTAGACTCTATTATGTTTAAACTTCACTGTAATGAATAATTTGTATCAGACTTAATTCACAAGAAAAAAATGAAAGTTCTGTGGCAAAGTGGCTTTTTCTCCCGAAATAATGTTAATAATTGAAGGCTTTCAAAATTTTTTCCTGCAAATTTCAGATGTGATTAAATGTTGACTTTATAAAGGCTGGAAACGTCAAACACTTTAAAGTAAAATTATGTTTTCATCTTAATTTAATGATGAAAAACATACTTATGCTGTCTAATAGATCTAACGAAGAATTTCTGGTTCATTTGATTGGTCTACCTGGAAAATAATAAAATTAATAAAGGAGAGTATAAAATGCATATTCTGTAGTACATAAATGATGTGTCTTTTAAAATGTCAACTGCAATAATATTTTTTTAAATGAAGCCATTTAAAAATGATTTTTAGTGTAAATAAGATGCCAGAAGATGGACAGGTATAAAATTAACCTCTACCCATAACCATAATTTCATAGTAGTTAATGAGCTCAACTCAAGAAAAGGATAGAAGTCTAGTCAGGAAAAGGGTAATGCAAAGTGAAACATTAAAGTTAAATTATTTCCCTCATTTTTGGTAACAGGTTATTAAAATAGACTTAAATGGGTTTTTCAATATGAAACACTAGAATGAGCTTTCTGTGCTTCAGTTTCTTCATCTGAAGGAGAGGCTGTCTGATTAGGGGACCATAGGAATCCACTTCAGCTTTTGTAATCTATGATGTATCTGCATTTTTATCAGGCATTTATTATTATTCCCATGTAGCAGGGAATGTTCTGCTCCCACCCTTGAGCCAGGAAGTACAATTTGTATCAGGATCTCGAATTATGTTTTGCTCCATCTAATCCCAGTCATTTCTCTACATATCTGTATTTTTCACCATACTTAATAAAATTACAGGGATTTCTTCTTGTTCTACCACTTCACTTCAAGGTCTCCACTTGAGTAATGCAATCAATTGGCAGGTACAATTACCATGAGGCAGAGGGAAATGTTTCTTAGGACCCAGGCAAAACTGATTTATTTTCCTTTGTGCCAAACTTTACATGTACTTTTACACCAAGTTGACCTGCGTAGGCAAAGAGAGGAGCCGTCTTTTTCAAGCTCTGCAATGATCCTTGAGAAAGCAGAAGTCAATGCGATCTAATATTTTTATGGTGTGAGTTCCATCTGGGGACATTTGTATGGGGTTGAAGAGGAATGCATTTGATGAGACAGTGACTGTTTGGTTTAAATACCTCGTGGTCTGATCTTAGACAGGTATCACGTTCCTCAGCATATGCGAGTGTAAAGCTTCATGAACAAATTATTTTTATTTGGGCAAAATGGCTATGAGTTGATCATTAATGATTAGGAAAAAGAGCCAGGATGGAGGATTATGCTCTTGGCCTTGAAGATCTCTAAGGCAGTAGAAAGAGTAATAAGAAGTATGTTAGGGTTCCTTAGAGAAACAAAAGGAAGAAGAGAGTATGTATACACACACAGGGAGACATATATATATATAGTGTGTGTATGGTAAGAAATTGGCTCATGCAATTACGGAGGCAACTATGGAGACTGACAACTCCCAAGGTATACAGGGTGAACAAGCAAGCTGGAGACCCGAGAGAGCTGATAGTGTAGTTCCAATCTGAAGTACAGCAGACTTGAGATACAAGAAGAGCTAATATTGTGGTTCAAGTCTGAAGGCAGGAAAAAGCCCATGTCCCAGTTTGAAGGCAGTCAGGCAGAACGATTCCCTTTTACTCAGGGGAGGGTCAGTGTTTTTGTTCTATTCAGGCCTTTAATTAATTAGATGAAGTCTGCTCACATTAGGAAGGGCAATCTACTTTACTCAGTCTACCAAGTTAAGTGTTAATCTCATCTGATAACACTTGTACGGAATCACCCAGAATAATGTTTGACCAAATATCTGGGCACCTTGTAGCCCAGTCAAGTTGATGCACAAAATTAACCGTTATAGGCAGTGTTGACAAATCAAAGCAGTGGTAACAGTAGGTGCAAAGTGAACAACAGTATCATTAGAATGTCCAGGGACTTTTTCAATTCCAGAAACATATTGACTGGGTTTGATGCCCGATAACTTTACAAGTAACCCCTGTTCCACATGATACTCAATGCTCATATAACTGCCTTGGAGGAATAGTTGACATTCTCTACCCCCTGTCCCAAACTTTAAAAACATTTTGTGTACTGAAATGATTTAGGATGAACTGTGACCAGAAAGAAGACAATAGTAACTCGCCGGGTCCAAGCAAGATGATAGCCAACTTTTTGTTTTTTGTTTTGTTTTAGATTCTTAACACTTTAGTCAAGTTGGATCCACATTTTGATCATTGCAAATATTAGAAACAACCTACATGTTCAACAAGGTAAGATTGGTTAAAAAAATATAAGCACAAATACAACAAAATAGAATCAGGTCATTTAAAAATGTGAAAGAATGAAATTTAAGAGCAAAGAAGAATCTCATGCTACAGAGATTTCTCTTACTAAGAAAGTCATCTAAATTCTCATGGATAGAATGCAATAGATTAATTAGGAAACAGTATTTATAGAAACAGGATTGTTACTCGTTAAATTGCCATAAAATTAGAACAAGAACAAACACTAGCTTAAAAGAGAAAAGTGCCTTTTCCTGAGGACATGTGATAAAATGATGGCATTTACAGAAAAATGAGTTAATGATACTGAGGGACTGACAAAAAGAAAGCAGGCCATTTTCATGGAACCAAGGAAAACTATATTCGAAGGTGGTATCTTTTCTCTGCTATTGGTTTTATAATCATATACCTATAGCTACTCTTAAAAATTAAAATACTTACAGAAAATATAACCTTGATATTGATAGTCTGAAACTCTCTACCGCAACCTCTTCTCTTAATTGATAATTATTTTTAAGATGGTTTTTTAAATAACATGAGATTTTTTATTAGTTAAGAACACAAGGAGCATGTTAGAACACACCGCATGTTGTGAAGTTCAGAAAGCCTGTTATAAAAGAGCAGTATTTTATCGCATTTTCATAAATATATGAATGTTTAAAATTCATATTTATATAACAGGAAAAAAGACTATTAGGAAATGTTTGAACATGAAAATGTATCAAAATGTTAAAAGTGGTTTGCTGAGGAAAGTGATATTAAAGAAGATATTTATAATTTTTTCTCTATGCTCATCTATCAGCCTATACATTTTTCATAATAAACCAGTATTATTTCCATATTCTGAAAAAAGTGTTATTTACTTGTTAGCTAAAATTTCATGTTATTTGATTCAGACTGTGTTTCTTCTGCCCAGTTTTTGGAATTCTCTCTCTCTACACTCAATCTATCTGAGAAGAATCAACAGCTACAATACAATTTTTTTTTGTGTTTAGAGACTCTGTGCACCCAGAATAATTCTATGACACGTATTTCTGTTTATCTACAAGTCTATATAGACAAGGGGCTCTGATACATGCTTTCTTCTTTAAGCCGCCATCCAATATGCTGCATTAAAGTTAATCAGGGGGATATCCAACAGAGACCTGTATCAATAACATAAGAAAATGGGAAATTCATCCGATACTTTTATTTCCTAGTGTGAAAAAGAAATTAGAGCCAGGTAATATCTGATATAAAAATAGGTAAGATCATACAAAATTCATTAAAGAAAATGTGAGTGCGGAAATTACCAAATCACAGAGTATTAGAGCTGGAAAAGACATTGTACAGATACAGAAATTTGAAAAAAAAAAAATACAGAGATGAAGTGATCATTCTGCTGTCCTCACAGAAATGCCTGCTACTTCTATTGAATTTTCCTCTCGTCTTCCTTTAAGCATTTCTGGAGTGCGTGGTGTGTGTAATCATAAAGTTTTGTGTTAAATACCAAAAAGGAGGAAATTATAAAAGAGCAGTGTAATTTTTCTATTATATTTTGATAGTCCTGCCCTCTGCATAATTATTTTGTTTCTAATGTCTCCAACATAATCTCTTAAACATTTCTTAAAATATTTTTTATCCTAAATGTGAGCCGACTAAGGCAACTTCTTGACAAACACACGTCAAATAACACCAACATCAAAATCTAACCATTCATATCCATGAGGTAAAGAAAACAAAATTAACCACAGTAATTATTTTTCAATGGCTATGACTTTTATAATATTACAGCTTAGTTTCTATGCATCCTCCTTTATTCTGAGATTCAGCATTATACATTTTCAATTTGATTTTGCCAATCAAATTTCATTTGTTCTTGTTTGATTGGCTGGGGTTTACCCATTAGGTGCTGCCTTCAATTCATTTTTACATTCTCTGGGGAGACAAACTGCACACGTAGGTTTTGCCAATTTCAATGTTTAATTCTGCAACATGTTGCAGAGCAAAATCTTCCTCGATTTATCCTATAGAAGTTTCCTTCGACAATGCAAGTGAAAAACCAAAACTCAGAGTGTGGAAAGTTGGAGCTAAGGCTGATTCTGGAATCAACTAGTTCCACATTAAAAAAATAATGAGAATGAGACATAGATTCCCTACTTAAATCCAACAGAGGTAGTTTTCATTCTGTTATCATGCAACGGTGTGTGATAGTCAATGTTGACGTCATATAAACAAGTTATTTGGTTTTAGAATTTAAAATAAAGGAGTTCTATCAATTTGTGGTAAACACAACTACCCATATTGTTCTCTTCCTTTAGACTCTAACTGGAGAAGAGAGTATATTTTCTGCCTCTTTTCCCAGGTAGTAGCATTTATAGGATGAGGAGCTGGCTAATGGCTTCAGTTCCACATGGCTAGCTACACTAGGGGGAAAAAAAAGCTTAATGCTGCAAGCAAAATTCCAATGTAGTCACAAGAAGGACATTCTATTTCCTTTTGAAAAAATGTGTTTCAGGTTCTTGGGTAAATCTGGTGGTAGAAAGTTTACCACCTATAATTCTGTAATGTGATCCTCCTTTATAAAATTGCTATTACTTGTGGCAAGAAAAGAGGAGGCAGATGGTACCGTGTCAGATGCTGAAAAAGAAAGTGAGCATCTCCTAGAATATTACAGTGGAAGTATCCAAAATTGAAGGCAGATCTCACGAATACAAATTCAGAAGTAAATAAAATAGACATTCTACAAACAGTGACCAAATAAATGTCTGGACTGTGAAATAGTTTATCCATTGTTTATATATGAAATAATGCTGATTATATTGCATAGCTAGTATGTACCCCAAACCAACAAATATATTTTAAAGGTCCATCGAACAGCCCAATAAGGTTCCATTTTCACATACACATGCAGCATTTTATAACAATCCTAGGATATGTATATATACAGAGGGATGGAAAAAATACAGTTTTCAAAGACAGAAATTTACCCTATATTTTATTGCTATCTGCCCAGATGGGCAGAAACACACGTTCCAATCTTTTCGTTTCTCCATGGCTTCTCCCAAAGAGAAATAGGCCTGTTTCTTTAAACAATTTTTTTTATAAGAGCTATCCCTTCTTGAAGTTGAGTATTGCATAACAATATTTCTAAAATATTTTTCGTAAGGATAACAGCAGAATAAAGAACAATGAGCCACTTTGTTACAGAGATAAGCCATGACATTCTTTTGGTTTCTACTGTATTTGCCCAAAAGTATTATGTGGCTAGCTGATAGCTGCATAGATTAACTATAGCTTTTTACTATTTGTGATACACCAGGTTCCCTTTAATCAAACTTCAGTTATCTGTATCTATATTCTCCTTAGCATAAGCCTAGATTGTCTAAATTTAGAGAGCTTGCTACCACCCCAGACATTCTTTCTTTTTGGTTATCATATCAAGTCCCAACTGTGCCGTCTGGAATTCAATGTCAACTACTTTCCATACTTCACACAATCCCTGTGATTCTATCACCTCTGACTGAATCATAATAAACAAGAGTTTATTATGATTTTTTCAAGTCCCATCTCTGCAGCAAATGCTTATCCAGGTGATTTAATCACCAATAATCTTTTTACTGAAACCCCGGTCTCATTTTTGCCCACTGAGCAGAGGCTAGGATTTATTATACAGAGGATATTGTTTTATTATCTACGGCAATAAATTATTCTCTTGTTACTCCATAGTTATATATTATATTCTGCAAACAAATTTCAGATACCTCAAGGGCATAAACAATATATTTGATTAGCTGATCTATTGGCACAGAAAGCATTTATCGAGCTTTAATTATGGGCCAAAAAGTGTACTACGCCCTGAACTCAGAAAGATGACAAAGAAATGTTCTTGTCTTTCAAGGAGATTCCGTCCCTCTAATTCATTCTAATAATTTTTAGAAGAGAGTTATAAAAGAATGCTCTAGACCAGTGGTTCTCAAACTTCAGTGTGCATCAAACCACCTAGAGGGCTGATTAAAATACAGGCTGCTCATCTCCACTCTCCAACGTTTCTGATCAAGCAGGTCCGAGATGAGGCCTGAGGATCTATATTTCTAATGAATTCCCAGATGGTACTGATGTTGCTGGTCCAGCGAAAGAGTGATTTAGAGAATGGAAAGGCAATTAAATAGGCAATGCAAAGACACAACGAGGTAGAGGGCCAACTGTATTCAAGTAGCAGCAGGAAGGTAATATGGTGGGTTTAGAGGGTGCATAGGGTGACCACAACATGGCACTTGGAGACGAATAGATTTTAATAGATTTTGAACATCATGGTAATGGTAAGGAATGTAGATATTAGAAGAATCATCATCATCAGAAATTTGTAAATAAGGGAGGGATGTGATCACACCTGGGCTTTAGCTTTTAGAAAGCAAACAATAGGGCAGAGGATATGTCTACACAGAGGATTGTATCATACTGATATTTAGACCACGAAGATGAGATTTGATTTTCTTTCAACACTGAGGGCTAGGTACCATGATTCATATCTATGGTCTGTCTCAGCTTTCCTCACCTGGCCAATTTCAACAACCTCCTAGGGAAATCACAGCCTCCAGTCAACCTCCTCTCTCCCTTCCATAATGGCAAGTAGATATCTGGAATCCCACGATTAAATAGCATCAACATCTGAATTCATGAGTTTCACCGATTTCTCAGGCTATTATATCAGGATAAACTCGTGTTGTAATTTTACTTATCAGGAATTTGAAAGCTAAATTAGTTAAGTAAATTAAAGTAACCCAAATAGTTAACAGCAGAGTCAAAACTAGAGCTCAACTATCTAAATATTACGTTTATTACTATAATAAATGCATATAAATAAATGTAACTATTTAATTAATTGACAACAATATGAATAGTTACGTTTGCACCTGCACAGGCAATAATAACTAATGCACAGCTGTGACACCATCACCTGTGAGACATATCTGTTTTCAGAAATATTAAAAAGAATGTGCATCCAGTAGGGTGACCATAGTTAATGACAATCTATTTTATATTTCAAAATAGCTATAATAAAATACATAAATGTTCCCAACACAAAGCAATGGTAAATGTTTGAGGTGATGGATACAGAAATATCCTTATTTGATAATTACATATGGTATGCATGCATCAAAATATCACATGTATCCCATAAATATGTACAATTATTATGTATCAATTTCAAAATGTACATCTTAGTTGCAATAAAATACAGCAAACACAAGGTGACTTTTCAGGGCCTCTGTTTTGTTCATGGGAAGAATGAAAGATGACATGACTCTGATGACTTTTTCCATGCCCTATTTCCAGGCAACAGGGTGTCCTTCTAAACCAGAAGAGTTCAGCTCTAACACAGAAGACTATTATAAAAGTTAGACTCCTTTGAGAGCATTGGCTGTTCTTTATTTTTGTGTATATCCTTTCCTTTATAGATTTCACAAGCAACTCCTGATAATTCTAGGAATTTATTGTCCAATTTTAATTTCCTGATCATAGTTATAGCTTTGAAGGTCATTATCAAACTTTGACCTCATGCCCTCATTCCTACCTCTCAGACACAAATTATATTATTACAGGGACATATATTAATATTTCAACATTTCTGCCTTTACTAAATCCAAATAAAACAATAGAATATTGAATTAAATTATTATGATAATTTATCACTGTTTCTAATATTTTCTTGTTTTTTCTGAGAATGTGGTTATTGAATAGAGACTAGTTTTTTGATTATGCAAGGCTCAATGTCAACATTTTGTTGCTAAATTATAACAGAAAGTAATCCAGATCACACAATATTTTTCTTTAGCTAAGAAACATGTTTAACTTCCAGCTACAACATTGTCTCACAGAATAAGAATTACATTGTTTGTATTTATCTTTAGCTTCAGCACTGATTGCAGTTATAAAATATGCTAATATCATGGGCATAACAATTGAAAGTGTACTTAATTATTCCACCTTGGGGACCACATAATCTACATCAGATTTCTATGGGTTTTTCATGTCTCTGGTTATGACTGGACCTTTCCAATTTGTCTCTGTGCCTCAACTCTCTCTCTCCCCTTATCCATCCTATGTAGCCCTTCTAAAAAGAATCTTTGAACATATATTTTTACTCACTTTATGATTGCCTGTTCCTCCAGCTAGCTTCTCTTTGACCTCATTGACTCAATTCACCTTATGCCTTTCCCCTAATGTCTTGTGTCTAATCATGTGAGACTTCTTAATATTTCCAGGACAGACCATCCTCTTTTGTCCTTTCATGGTTATTCAAGCTGTTGTCCACACTTCTGATGTTCTCCCTTTATAATGACAAGCTTCGACTCAGCCTCCCAGATGAGCTAATCTACCACCTTCTCCGTGAAGCTGGGTCTTACACTCTGTTGGAGAAGAGACTACTCTGATTCCTTCACAGATTTCACTGTACCTATCTTGGGATACTGTAATGATTTTGATGTTGTTCTACCTGACTAAACCCAGCTGTTACTATTTAGCAATGCATACAACATAGTAGATACTCAACAAATGTCTTTTAATTAGTGCATGAGCAGCAGTATCTGTACAGTGAAAGTCACTGTCTTTATATCCTCACCTCCTACTACATTTTAACCTACCACAAATAGTTTTTTGATGCATGCTTCCAGTGAAAATGTCTTTTATCAAGGTCAAGTATGAGCTCCATATTGCAAAACCCAATGGTCTATTCTTTTATGTTTGTCTAATTGTATTTTCAACATTTGATGCTGTTTTTGATTCTATCATGAAGGACTTTCTTCATCACATTTGCCTGGTTTTCTCTATAAATCACAGATGTTGCTTTTTAGTCTCCTTTGAGTATTTTTTTCCTTCCTCCTGTTTTGAAAGGTGCAGTCAATTTTCAGGCTCTTTTCCCAAACTCTCCTCCTAGAAGACCTCATCCAGTCCCATGTCTTTAAAAACCATCTAAGAGCCTATGACTGCCATATTATTTATTTATTTATTTTGAGACAGGGTCTCACTCTGTTGCCCAGACTGGAGTGCAGGGGTGTGATCACGGCTCACTGCAGCCTTGACTTCCCAGGCTCAGGTGATCCTTCTGCCTCAGCCTCCTGAGTATCTGGGACTACAGGCATGTGCCACCACACCCGATTAATTTTTGTGCGTGTGTGTCTGTGTGTGTGTGTGTGTGTGTGTGTGTGTGTGTGTGTGTGTCTAGAGGCGAGGTCTTACTATGTTACCCAGGCTGGTCTTGAACTCCTGGGCTCAAGTAATTCCCCTATCCTGGCCTCCCAAAGTGCTGAGATTATAGGAGTGAGCCACTGTGTCCGGCCAACTCTTACATTATTATTCCAGTCACAGTATCTGTCTTCAGCTTCAGACTGATCTACCCAACTTTCTTTCCAGCATTTCCACTTGGATATCTAATGAGACTCTGATAGTAAGAAAGACTCTTGATTTCATCACTACTTATACCCTAACTTCTTCTGCCTCCACTTTTCCCCAACAAAGAACTTAGAAATAATTCTCAATTATTCTCATACTTTACATCCAATTCATCCCAGCAAATCCTGTCAGCTTTGTCTTTAAAATGTATCCTAAATACAAGCTCTCTAGTTGACCCCACTGCTCTACCCTAGTCTGGACCACCTCTGATGTGGACTAGTAATGTGGCTTCCAGTGCTATCTCCCTGTATTCACTATTGCTTCCATTTCAGTCTAATCTCTACCCAGCAATGATGAATGAACTCTTTGAAGAAAACAGATCAGGTATCTTCACTCTATTTTTCTAAATTCTCCAATGATGTCCGGTCAAAATTATAGAAAGAGTTAAATTCTTTTATCATGGCCTGCAAGATCCCGTGTGATCTTGCCCTTGCCTATGCTTGCACCTCCTTCCTTCCCCACCTTCTCTTACGCTGGAATTCTTGCTATTTGTTGGATAGGTCAAGTCTCTTTTGAACTCAGCGCCCTTGCCCCCTTGTTGTTTCCTCTGCCTGGAATGTTTTTGCCCAAATTGGAGAATATCTGCTCTCATATCTGCTCAAATATTGCCCCTTAGAGAAGCCATGCCAATCACCCAGTCTAAACAAGTCTACCTTCAATATCATTTTCTATTCCCTTAACCAGCTTCATTTCCAACATGGATCACTATCTGAAATCATATGTGTATGCATATAATAAACAATATCATTTATTCTCTAGCTCACTACTAGAGTGTGAGTTCTATGAGACTAGGGACATACTTTTGTATTCTTGTATCCCAAGTACCTGGCATATATCATGTACTTGACAAATATCTGTTGAATAAATGAACACATTGAAAAGATCTACGTTATACCATCATGATGTAAAAATTGTTTTGAGCTAAAGCCATTTGAGGATCAACAGATACAGGAAGGGGCTTTTCCTGTACTCTCCCTATCTGCCTAAAAGCAAAGATTTCTGAAATAATTCCACTGTTATAAATCCTCCTTTAAGGAGGGTTTCTTGCACCAGGGGTAAAGAGTGACTCCTGTCACCAGAGATGAGAAGTTGTCTCTGGGAAAAGAAAATTACATAAACAGACTTTACTAAAACAAACATCACCTTTCATTAGTTTTTCTCATATTTCCCACCAACTTTGTTGCTTGAAATTCTAACTCTTCTTTACAAAACCCTTGTTAAAATAGTAGATAAGCCCCAAATTCTAACAACTTCATTGAGCTACATTTTCTGTGAGCTCCCACATACTTCTATGAATAAACTTTGTCTTTTCTTTTGCCAATCTATCGTTCATCAGTTTAATTTGCAGCCCCCCAAGTAATGAACCTAACAGGGGAGTGGAAAAGTTTTTCTTCCCTGACAACATAAATGGACACATCAATAAATGGATAGCTTGAGTAAATTTCCTCATGTTTCTAAGCCTCACACCATTACATTTTTATTGATCACACCACCAGTGCCAGACAAGAAATGAGAATTCTTAAGAGGAAGGGCATTAGAAGTGTTAAAAGGCAACCACAGAGAGCTGTCACATGGAGAAATGGTCCATGCCCTCTTCCTTTGATCTCACTCCTAGTTGGGAGTGACCAGAATGGGGAATGGAGATATCTTTCTGCAAGGAGGTCCCAGTGATATGATTAATAAAAATATGTCAAAAGACACATGAGAACAGAAGTTCATTTGATACAAGCAAAGGTTATTGTTTATTCTACTAATACGGTTCCACAGAATCCAGGTCCCAGCAGTGCCCCCTCTTAGAAGGACAAGCCTCCCTAGTTTTCAAGTCTTCACAAATGTGGCTAGCTGACAAAATACCATCTGATCATGTCATAATCTTCTCAGATCCTTCATACATCTTCTTACTGCCATGCTCATGTTTTTAACCCCTTCCAACCTCTTCAAGCTGACATTAAGTAGCTTCTTTTAAAAACCAGCAGAAGGTTCATGAATGCATATGGGAGAAGAGTGAATTTTAGGTCAAATTCCCAGGCTATGATTTAACCTTATCTCAATTCGTACTCTCCCAAATCAGAGAGGAAGCCTGCCTACAGGGCACTTAGAATCTAAGAAAGTGCCTTCGGTGGAGAAAATATTTAACTAATAGGTTTGTTTGGGGGATGGTTTGGATAGGGATCTTCTATATGGATCTAGAAGGATTATCATCAGAGACAAAGAGTATGTGAACTTTCTGTTAATGCCTAGAGATGTGACAACCAGAGAGGCTGGGCAGAACAGAATCTCAGAGGGCATGTGCAGCAACAGAGAAGACGACAAAGGCATTCTGTTTTCTTACCTCAAGTTCACGTAAGGCTTATAACAGCAAAATCATCTATTTTTGGATTATCCACGAAATTCTCAATCCTAGGCTAGAAGTTTTCTGCAACTTACAAGCCCATGCCTCTCCTACATTCAAAGGTTTCCACTGACATTACGCCCAGGGACAAGAAGCATATTATTTTATTGGCCTGTGAGGTGGGGGGAAGGAGACAAAATTTATATAATAAAGTATCCTATTTTACACAGTAACGTTTATTGTTTTACTTTATTAAACGCTGATCACTGATGATCTGTTCTATAGCTTTCCCAAAACCCTGTGTTTCTGGATTTTCAATCATGCAGAGAAAAAAGTGAAATCTCCTGAGCTGGCAGCTCTTCCCCTCCATCATCGTTCAAAAGGTGACAGGGAATAACAGCCTACAAAGTGAACAGAACATAACTCTCTGAACCATGGTTAAGCTCCAGCAACTTTGGTGGTCGCAGTAAACACTAGGCTAAACCCAAGGAACTTCTCCACCCCTATGTGGCTAGAGAATTGGTTATCAAAGCAATATCAGCATGACCTGGGAACTTATTAGAAAACTAAATTCTGGGGTCTCACCCCACAGCTACCTTATCAGAATTTCTAGGAGTGGGGCACAGCAATCGGTATTTTAATAAGTCACCTGGAAATTTTGATGCAGGATCAAATGTGAAAACCATTGCCCTATAGCAGCAATCCCCAACCTTTTTGGCACCAGAGACTGGTTTAGAGGAAGACAATTTTTCCATGGGTCAGGGGTGGGTGGGGTTGTGGGGAGAGGTGCATGGGAGGCGATGGTTTGGGGATAAAACTGTTCCACCTCAGATCTTCAGGCATTAGCTTCTCATAAGGAGCACACAACCTAGATCCCTCATGTGCACAATTCACAATAGGGTTCGTGATCCTATGAGAATCTAATACCGCTGCTGATCTGATAGAAGGTGGAGCTCAAGTGGTAATGCTGGCTGCCCTGCAGCTCACCTCCTGATGTGGGGCCCCGGTTCCTAACAGGTCACTGACCTGTACTGGTCTGTGGCCCTGGGGCTGGGGACCCTTGCTCTATAGTATTAAAAGCCAAAGGGAAGCAGGCAGATCACTTGAGGTCAGGAGTTTGAGACCAGTCTGGGCAACGTGGTGAAACCCTGTCTCTACTAAAAATGCAAAGCTTAGCAGGGCATGGTGGCGCCAGAGCACCTGTAATCGCAGCTACCTGGGAGGCTGCGGCATGAGAATCACCTGAACCTGGGAGGAGGCGGTTTCAGTGAGCTTAGATCATCCCAGGGCACTTCACCTGGATGACAGAGTGAGACTCTTTAAAAAAAAGCCAAAAGGATTAGAGCATAGAGGATTGGCGGTCTTGAGAACTAAGGTAACCCTATTTGCAAGGTGACAGTACGTATATCGAACCGTATCAGGTCCACAATGCAGCCTTTCATATAACTAGGCTCCTAGTGCGGTTGTATGCTAATCCTAGTCCTAAAACCAAGATTAGGAAAAAACAGTTGAGATTCACTTGAGTCAAGGTCCCATTACTCAGTAACTCCTGAGACGAACGCAATGCCCCTATATAACTAGGATCTCTGGTGTACCCTCATCTTCTGATACTGCCTCCTTCTCATTTGCCTTGTCCACTGTGATGTGGCCCTTTCTGTCTTCCATGTATATGCATAAAGCCCTATACCAAGCACTGCAAACATATAGCTGAGAAGGTCCTCAGCCTCCAGAAACTTATTTTGTCTTAACCACATCTGATTGATGTTTATCTATGGGTCTTTATACAAACTATTTCTTCTTTCTGAATTACCCTCCCCTGCTTTCATTCTTCATTTTGGGACTGATTCCACAGCCCTGGGTGGCCATCACACCCTGTGGTCACCCTTTTCAGAGCACAGCCTTGCAATTACTTGATTATACAGCTGACTCACCGCCTCAACTAGGAGCTGGTTGAAGGGAGGGGCTGTGTCTTTCATGTCTTTATCACCAGCATATTGCACAGTTCCTACCTATAGTTGATAGTTGATAACTTTTGATGAATGAACGAATGAGAATCAGACATTAAATTTTGAGGAGGAAAAAAAAGTTTATCCTTAAACAAATGTGTTGGGATTCAGAAGAATCATTTTCCCTTCGACTTTATGCTCACGAATGTGTTGGGATTCAGAAGAATTCCAACCTTTTCATTTGCCTTGTCCATGTTATATGGTTTCTTATGGCCTAGCTAAAGCAGTGGTTTTCAAAGCACGATCAAGGCCAGCAGCATCAGCATCACCTGGTCACTTGCTAGAAATGCGAATTCTGGACCTGCACCAAAGTTACTGGACCAGCAGCTCTGAAGGCTAGCCTAGAAATCTGTGGTATAGCAAACCCTCCAGCTGATTCTGATGTGAGTACTACTGGCCTAGAGTTGCTTCTAAGACTTTGGTATAACTACCAGTCAGAATCTAGGTCTTCACACACTGACACTGATTCAGTAGGTTTGGGATGAAGGGTAGGAGTCTACAGCTTTTATCAAGCTGCCCAGATGATTCTGAAAGGTGTTTTATGGATTCAGAAGAGTCTCAACACATTCGTGAGCATCAAGTTGAAGGGAAAAAATGTTTAATGAATTTGCCTGGGGTTTTGTTACTTCTTCCACTCCTAACTTCATTTATAATCAAGGCCCTAAGCAGCTTGTTTCCGCTTAACCTTACCAAACTCATACAAATTCAGCTGGAATTATTTACAATCTCCAGGGTTACTTGCAGTTGTATACTGAGTCTCCAAGGTGGTTAATGAGCCACTTTGGATGATAACAACCACCTTGGCTGATAACTAAAAATTGATAGGTAAGCAATGTATTATAATAGCAACCAAACCCTTGCTTTTCTGATGTACTGACCTGTCACAATTATGGACCAAACCAAATTTCTGAAATTCTGGCTGCTCAAATCCCAATTGCAACCTGATTGAGGCATTATTAATATTGGAGTTTGAAGTAAATAATACAAATGCATCGACTGAAATAGGTAGAGAACAAGCCTGGAAGTGCAAATGTTTGTTAGAAGTTACTGATTTGTGCAGAACTCTGTGTGGCTTGGGCAGTCACTTCTCTTTGTCAAGTATACATACAAAACGTTTGCTCCTTCCAACTGCGATAGTATCCATGGTAGATATGTGCAATGCATTTGAAAATAATAACGAGATCGAAAGACAAAAAATGAATACGCTAAGGAAGTGTGGCAGTCACAAAGAGGAATTTATCTAGTTCTTAATCAGGGCAGACCTGAATATTCACAATTTTAGCACAAAAACCAAAAGGGAGGGCTGGAATGTAAAAGTCCCTTCATCTTGGTGAGGCTCTGTGGGGAGTTCTCCCTGCAGCTGGTGGGCTGCTTCCTGCTTCTGAAGTCTCCACCTGCAGGTGGTGGCGCTGGCCCCTGACCTCCTGAAATAAGCCTGTTGATCTTCTCCCACGTTATTCCTGCTGCCTGTGGACTGCTGACAGGAAGTTAGGGGATGACAAAAAGTCCCTCAGTAAAAGACTTGATTAAGCAGCTAAATAATGTTTGCTCTGAAAGCTTTCTTTTCAAATAAGGTTTTCAAAATATGTGTGCATATATATATATATATATATATTCGGTTTTATTCAGAATGCAGAAGTGTATCTGTGGAGAGCAGAAGGGCATTGGAAGGAGTCAAAAAATGTGTGTGTGTGTGTGTGTGTGTGTGTGTGTGTATACCCACACTCACTATACGCCAAAAAGAAAAGCAAACAGGAGAAAAAGATGTGTTGAAATCTTGACAGAGCACAGACAACAGTGGCATATTTGAGTTAGAAAATAAACAAGGGTGTGCATTTTAGAATTCTCAGATTTATTTGATTTTTGTCCAACCACTACAAAGTAAGGAGTAAATGTGAATATGAGGGGGGTAAGAGAAAATAAGTTGATTTAATGGTGAACTAGGGATAAAGTCCTAGTGTTTTGCATTTGCTCTGTGACCTAGGTCTTGAGCACCTTTCCTTGGCAAGTCAGGATGATTTTTAACTAGCTCTTAACTAGCTTTCTTATGTTAGTTCTGTTTTCTTCGAATCTATAGGCCAAGCTGCAGAAGGGGGCTTTCTAAAATTCAGGCCTATTAAGTCACTGGCCAGTATAAAAGCCTTATATGGTTTCCTATAGCGTAGATAAAGCAGTGGTTTTCAAAGCACGATCAAGGCCAGCAGCATCAGCATCACCTGGTCACTTGCTGGAAATGCAAAATCTGGACCTGCACCAAAGTTACTGGACCAGCAACTCTGAAGGCTAGCCTGGCAATCTGTGGTATAGCAAACCCTCCAGCTGATTCTGATGTGAGTATTACTGGCCTAGAGTTGCTTCTAAGACTTCGGTGTAATTACCAGTCAGAATCTAGGTCTTCACACACAGACACTGATTCAATAGGTTTGGGATGAAGGGTAGGAGTCTACAGCTTTTATCAAGCTGCCCAGATGATTCCGAAAGGTGTTTTCTGGATTGTGTTTAGAGAAATGCTGGCCACAGTCTAAATAGTATCTGAATCGCTAAATACATCTATCTGTGCCCCCTGCCCACCTCATCTGTGAAATTTTTTGAGATCATCTTGAGCTCCCAGTCGTAGCACAGTGCCTGCAACAGAACTGACACATTCCTCTCTAAATGTTTCTGAATAAATAAACTGCACTTTGGCAGACAAATTGCAATCCCTAATGTGAACTATTTTTCTCTTATCTAGACAAATGAGGCAAAACTACTCTGACAGACTTCAGTGGTAGTTTTTAAATTGTTGTTATTTAAGGAATACACTACTCATAAGGACTTTTCTCCTCACATTGAACATTACAAGATAAATTAAAATAATTTTATCTAAGTAAATGTCCTGACACTAAGTTTAGCCAGACTTCACCCCTTAATCGGTTTTCTAAAACACAAAAAGAAAAAAAATGACATCTACATGGAAATTCTACTTTTGAAAAGCAGTGAAAGCAAGCAGTGAAGATGCTTTCACCTTGAGTAAGATTACAGCCTCTGGTCCCCAAATGAGACACGTGTAGTCTTACCTTGTCTCAGGTAAATGTGTGTTCATCTTGCGTACATGAATACAGGAAGGGGAATACTAAAACCTAGTAAGGTGAATGGTTTTGTGAGAATGCATATATATATATATGTATATATATATATACACACATATATATATATACATATATATATAAATGATCAAAATTGATACTAATAAAAAAAATCTGCCTCGTTACAGAATGGACCTCCCTTCCCGTGGTTCTTTAACTTGAGTGTGCCTTAGAATTGCCTACAGGGCTTGTTCACAGATGGCCGGGCTCCACTCTCCAAGAATTTCTGTTTCAGTAGGTCTGTTGTGAGGCTCAAGAATGGGCATTTCTAACCATCCCCATGTGATGCTGATCTGGGACCCACACTTTGAAAACAACTGCTCTACTCCATAGGGGGAAATGAATGTGTCAGGAAAAAGGTACTCTGTTTCTGAAGAAAGAAAAACATGAAAGGTTAGACAAAGAATGTAAAGGTAACTGGAATCCTCCAAGTAAAATAAATTGCACCTCTTAACTATACTTATAATCCTTTGTTTCACAGGACAGCCTAAATTTACCACTTTATCTTATAGAGTTGTCCGTGTGAATCCGCTTTCTTATGATATAGTGAGCTCCTTTAAAAATCGTGGCATGGTTTATTCATCTTTATGTCTGTCAAAGATTAGAAGTAGTAAATGTTCAATAAACATTTGTTGCGTTAAAAGACTTATAAAGGAAATAGACTGTACACTTTATTCTCAGTAGGTAGAAATTTTATGGTGTAATCCTAAGGTAAGGTACACTATTGATTTCAATGTTTGAATTTTTCATTTCATTTTCTATCTAAAACAATTCACATTTGTAGTGAATTGAACATCTGTCTTTTGTGAGATGATACTTAAAAAAAATTAGAGACACTTAAATAAGGAGTATAATGCTATATAGATACCCTATATAGAATCTATTCAATTTAACAAAACTTTATATTGAGCTTCTACCACATGCCTGATAGTATACTCAATGCTGGAAATACCTAATATAATAATGTTAAGAGCTTCAATTTGTTGATTAGTTAGCATACAACAGGCAATCTGCAAGGTGTTTACAGCAAATTATGCTTATTTACTCATCACAATACCTCTATGAAGTTGGCTTTATTAGCATCTCCAGTTTAAGGAAGAGGAAATCAAAGCTTTAAAACATTAATTTATTCTAAATCACACAGCTAAGAAATGACAGAACCATGATTTGGACCAAGGTTGTCCAAAGGTAGAGTCTGCTTTCAACAGCTCTGCTGTATTGACTCATTCCGAAGGTGAGCCCTTAGGAAAGCCATACGCAAAAGAGACCCAATTACTTTCTACTGTTTAAACCTGAGTGAAACTAGGGTTAAGTTTACCTAGGTCCAAAGTTCTAATAGACCCCAAAGGGGAGCTCTTTTTTGGATACATGTCAGGAACACGTTAAGGTACAAGTTTTCATTCATCCATTCAATAAATTTCTTTTGAATATTTGTTGTGTACAATTACTGTGGTTCTATGGATTCAGTGGTGAGTAAGCAAAGAATGCCCAATATCTGGTGGGTGACACAGATAATAATCAAAACCTCACACAAATAACATGTAATTACAAACTGGATTAAGGATGAGGAGAGGAAAATAAAGAGCACTAGGAGAGCATGTAGCAAGAGGACTTCATTCAATTTGTGGAGGGGGTAACCAGGGAAACATTCCTGAGCAAGTGACAACCGATTAAGACCGGTAAGACGGGCGGGAAAACGTGAGTGTGTGGAGTGGGTGCATGCAGTGAGCATATTCCCTGACAAACGGAATAGCACGTGCAAAGGAAAAAGAGATTACAGCACTGTAGTTAGAAAAATCTAAAAAACAAAAAAGTTAGTGTAGTTGCAGTACAGAGAATGAGAAGATGAGAGGGATAGTAAAAAATACTGCCAACATAGCAAAGGACAGACTATGCAAGGCCTTGCATGCCATTGTAAGGCTAAGATTAATGTGAACATTTTGAAGAACAGTGCCAAGGCTAGATTTACCTTTATTAAATATCACAATACCTGTAGGCAGAACAGTCTGGTGGGTAGGGGGTTACTGTGTTAATTCCAATGAGAGACGATGGTAGCTTGCACTAGGATAATAATGGGCATAAAGAAAAACTGTAGAGATATTGAGGAGGTTTAATCAGTAGGACTGGGTGACAGATTTAATATGGTAGTTGACGGACAGTGAGGAAGAGTGAGGAAAAAAAAATCCAGACTTTTGGCTTGCTTAACTGGATAGTGTCATTCACTGGGATGGAGGAACCTGGATGTGTATCGGGTTTGAATTGAAGGACAAGATTGAACATTCGATTTGGTCCTTGCTGAGTCTGAGTTGCCTCTGACACATTTAAGTGGAGATGTCAATTAGGCAGGTGGGTATGTATATAAGACTAGCATTCAAGTGAGAGTTTCAGGGCTGGAGAAGCTTTGCAGGAACATTAGTTAAGGTAAATCAGGAACATAGATAAGATTACCCAGGGACAGAAGACAAAGTGAAGAAATGAAAGGAGATATTATTCCTTCTTTGGAACCTTGTGTAGTGAATCAGAATCAAACCCTGTTTAATTTTAAATTACAAAGCCAATCTAACCACTCACTGTATAGATAAAGAGAACTGAAGTCCTGTGAGTTTTATCCATTTTGCTAGATTGTGAAAGTCAAGCTGGGGCAAGAACTCAAGTCTTCTGAACTGCAGTTTAATTCTCCACCTTTATCGATATTTCTTAAAATGTGGTCCTGGAACCAGCAGCATCAGCATCACTTATACACTTAAAAATGCACATATTTAGGCCCCATCCCAGATCTACTGAATCAGAAGCTCTATGGCTAGGACTCAGATGCATGTTCAGGTCAGAGAGCTCCTGCTCTATTTTGTGTAATCCCCTTCCGAGTGTTAGCAAAGTGATGGGTTCACACTTACGGGTAGAGAGGTAGCAGGAGGAAAGTGAGGCTGTTCTTGACTCTGTGCCAGAGGAGATTACAGAAACTGACCCTCTCGAACTCAACAGAAGCTGTAGACCACATTGGTACATGTGTTTTATAAACGACAATTATGCATGCCGTTTCTGTGCTTTGCAAAAGAGACAGATAGTGGTGCCAGGGGAAATGACACTAGAATTCCAAGTTGATTAGGTAAAATGGTCTGATACAGTGAGGCAAAAGTTGATTTGGTAAAACTTGACATAGGTGGCACTTTCAACCATCAGTATCCACTTAATAGATATAAACAGCTATTTTCACGACACAAACACCCACACTCACATCTTTAGAACGGTCTTAGCAATTCTGTATGCTTGACAGATAAACCTCTGCTGCAAATTATCCTCCAGCCATGAGATTTAAAACCAAGAGTTTCTAGTGTTAAGTTCCCTTGAAATATGTAACCTTAACCTTAGATGTTTATACCCTGGGTCTCAAAATCTAATTGAATAGTTCACTTGATGTGTTTGCACAATTAAGAAACTCTCCTTCCTTAATAGGGGAAGAGGGGCAAATTGATATGTTTAATTTTCAAAAACACAGAGAGTTCTCTGCTCTACAACAGTCTATCAGCCAGAAATTTCTATTAACTGTCTCTTCTCTACTTCATGAGCACAAAGATAAGTTGTGGTTTTAATGATCCTTTGGGGATATTAAGAGATCTTGAGGTAAATGCTAAACCAAACAGTTTAGTTTGTATTCAGGACAGTAGACACATTTTATATACTATCATCCTACTTTAAAATTAATTATATTAAAAAATTCTTCTTGTAACTGGGCTATCTAATTAATAAGGACACCACCATTCCTTGACCAATATGCTTGTATAAGCTTAGTTTATTTTTGTGTATAGGATTCATATATTCAATTTTACTGATGAAAAAAGTATCAGCAGCTTCTGATCTTCCTTTGCGACAGAGAGAAATACAGAACTCTCAGCACATAACAACTCTCTCCAAACCCTTGCACTAATACTTGACTAAACTCTAGTATGGTTTCTAGCCCCATAAGGCCGTGTCCCTAGGATGACCCTAGCTTTCCATTAAGTGCCTGCTTGAGAAACCTTAGTATTGCCAGAAAAACTTAATATTTATTCTAGCCAATACACATCTGATGATAGGACTCTTACCTCCGTTTCTTAGAGCATTTACTCAAAACGGCTTACAATTGTGAACATGTAGCTCTTGGAAATCAGAAGTGTCTCTCACTCGAGGACCTGAAAGCCATTCTTTTCCAATGACATCATGAAGAAGGATAAGTCCTCTGTCTCCTATTCTCTGTGGGAAGATAGAATCCTAACTTCGATAACCCAGCTAACACAGCTGACCTAATCACATTTACACTGACCAGCTCTTTGTACTTTTTTACTTCTCTAACTCGAATGAACACCCACTCCTCCTCCGTCCTTCTTCCCTTAAAACAACCAAGTCGCCTCTGCACAAATTAGAATGGATCTCAGCTCTCCCCTAATTTCACTAAGTATTGAATAAAATCTGTTTTTACCACTTTAATATCTGGCTGTGTTTATCTCTGACAACGTATATGCTCGCAAAAACATTCTGATAAATACATTTTCCTTAATGATCAAGCATAATAAAATACATCAGCTTTGTTAAATCACCTAAATACTCAAACAACTCTACCATTAGTATTTGAGGTAGCTTTGAAAGTATTTCTACTTTTTCTTTCTCCTTAATATGCTACAGGAAGGGAAAATGCATTTATTTGAACCTTCAATTATATGCTATCATAGTAAGAAGATGATTGGACCATAAATGAAAAGACATGTATTTGCAATTGCATTGCTCAAGAATGCCAGTTTTGTCCATTATCCATCCCTTCAATGGAAACAAAGACCATCCATTTTCTTCTAGAGGTAATCACTACCGTCCAATGCAAGACACAGAAAATAGGCAATTTGGAAGTATAGTAACTAGTTAGCAATATTCTTTTAACTTTCTATATGGGTGTACTTTTTACATGCATTAATTTCACTGTAAAACAAGTAAAATTATATGATTAAAAAGAAAACTAGCTTCTAAAATTTTGAGAATGCACTGCATACAGTGGACAATATTAATCTAGTCAACAAAGAAATGTTCAATAAAACATGTTTGTTTATAAAATCGGTAAAAGACTTCCTTAGAAATATTTTATGTAACAAATGCCTGGTGTGGGCTAAAGAGAAAAATCCAGTAAAATGGCATTTCAAAATTTATATTTTCCTTTACATGCCTCTAATTTAAAATAAATATCTGATATTTTTAATAGATTTAATTTGTAGTACAAAATCATGAATTAAATCCTAATGATTTGAACTATAATTTAAAAAATTATATTCCAAATAGCAAGCCAATGAATTGACATTTACAATCTTCTGAAAAATGCAAAGTACCAATTCCCTAAACACAGCGTTTTATGGTTACTTTTTCAAAATAACCACATCATTCAAAACTATTGAGTTGCCTGTAAGACCTAAATTGCTTGAACATTAGTTCTGGAGAAATTTTCATGATGCCTTTAAACTCTCAGTGTCAAATTCAACATTTAGGCTTTAAAGCCTATGGGTGGTATTTAACACCATTCAACACTCACATCTATCACGTCAGGAAAATATGTTTAAGAAAGAAAAACTGAAATAGGAACTCAGGGTTTAAAACATTTCTACTTAGAACCTGTGTCGTTCCTCTTTGTGTAAAGTCTATGACCTGCTGATTGGAAAGACACCAGGTATGAAGAAGATTTTGAAATGCCCAAATCTTTATAACAAAGCATCGAACAGAGGGTCTGAAAGAAAGAGCACAACAGAAACTCAATGAAATATCTAGCTTATCACTCTGACAATTAATCATATCTAAGGCCCCACCTCTAATCTCGGTACCTTAGCCAAAAATTAAATACCAAGGACAGTTACGGTTTGCTATAGATACCTAGGGGAAAGACAGCCTCCTTTTCCTTAACTTTTCCATACTAAAAATTTATATTGTACCTTTCAGATTAATACATCAGCTAAAATTTTGTTATTTCAATGAACCATTTTTGCAGCATAACTCTTCACTGCAAATAAAAGTATATATACTGACAATCCTCAAATTTTGTGTTTCAGCTTTGCTAATCAGATTACTAGAATGAGGCAGTGTCAAGCATTGATTCAATAAAATTTACAAAGTCACCTAATAGAAGTACATTTTATGATGAGAAAACAAGACCAAAAAATAGTTACCAATGCTTGACACCTCTTGAGATGTGGACCTATTAGAGGCCAATTTGACAGTCAGAAGAGTATGAGTAATGTTTTTCAAAAGTTTCATGAGGACAAAATTAAAATCCTACAATGTAATACCAGCTTCTCTCCCTACTTAAAGGAGATCATAATGATTGAATCAGGATTACATTCAAATAAGCCAATGACAAATGTGAAATGAAAGAGTTATTTTCACCAATAATCGTTGCATAGTAAAAGCAAATGAAAAACTGCTATAAGGGACTTCTCAATCAGTCCCTATACATAGGAATTGGTGGTTCCTACGGAATATATATATATATATATATATATATATATATATATATATACACACACAGAGAGAGAGAGAGAGAGAGAGAGAGAGAGAGAGAAAGAAAACTGGTAGTTCTACAGAAAACATTATGTCCAAGCTTTTTTCTTTGGCTTCTGATTTCGAAGCCAATGATTTTGGGTCATTTTAAAGGGCAGACATCAGCAAGTGCCTGCAGTGACAAATACTTATTAGCTATAACACAATACCTTTTATTTCCAAAGGTTGGCCACATTGACCAAAGGAGAATCTTTTCTTCTATCCTTCCTTTCTCATTTTTCAAAGACTTTTTTTTTTTTGGTCCCAGAAACCTTTAAGTCTTTTTAAGTTGGCTTTTTTCCCCCTTACGCTTTAGCTTTACTCTTTTCTTTGAGGTCTCAGTGACATACAGGTCAGGGACGTCTTTACCAATGTAATATGAGTGGAGAGTTATAACAAGGGGGTGAGGACACTGAAGGCTGACACAGATGCCTGAACAATTTTCCTTATCACTCCGCACTCGTCCAAGTGGTGCAGAAATAAGAGCAGATTATGGGTTTTGCTACATAAACTTTTGGATTTACAGATCAAATGTAGGTTCTCAGAAAGTTTGAGTATTACATACAATTATTACCACCATACCCACTATTATCAATGCCAGAATTATCAAAGGATAAAATTTGTTTTTATTATTTTCTATTTACACTGAGTAATATATATGTGTGTGTGTGTGTGTGTGTGTGTGTGAAATACTTTTTCTGTATAAATTCCCATAATGCAAGCTCCATCCAAGAACAAATATAATTTAACTATACATCATATCACATAACTCCTCTGGTTAAAAACCCCAGTGGCTTGACATTTAATTTATAAACAAAAAAAGCCCAACTGTTTACAACGTCCCGGAAGACTGCACATCATCTGATGCATGCCAGATCTCTCCCCTCATCTCCTGGCACTTACTTCTCCATCACGAAAATCCACTCACACTTTTCCTCAAGTAGGCTAAGTTGACTATGCAATTGCACGCTTTTTGTTTCCTTTGTCTGGAACGTATTCTTTACATAACTGCCTCTGTCACTATTCAGGTTCCTTTTCGAATGTCATTTCCTCAAACAAAAGTCCTTTCTCTGACTTCTCTGTCTGGTGTTACGTCTCAACTCACATTCCAGTTACACTCTACTACACTGCTCACTTTTCTGTATAAGACATATTCATATTTAAATATTGTTGTTGTTTTTTTTTAATCCCAGGTGCAGTGGCTCATGCCTGTAATCCCAGCACTTTGGGAGGCCATGGCAGGCAGATCACCTGAGGTCAAGAGTTTGAGACCAGCGTGGCCAACATGGTGAAACCCCATCTCTACTAAAAATACAAAAATTAGCCGGGCATGGTGGCACATGCCTGTAATTCCAGCTACTCGGGAGGCTGAGGTTGCAGTGAGCAGAGACTGTGCCAATGCACTGCAGCCTGGGAGACAGAGCGAGACTCTGTCTCAATAAAATAAAATAAAATAAAATGAAACAAAAATTGTTATTTTTTAACATCTATTTCATTAGAATATAAGATCTTTGAGAGTAAGAACTTTTTGCTTCTGATTCATTCCTGTAATTCAGCACCTAGAACAACATTGGCATATAGAAGATAATCAATAGATAGGTGATTGAACAAACAGCTCTTTGAAACAGGTATTAGTTTTCTTGTTTTAAGGATAAAAAATTCCTGAAGTTTACAAGGTGTAAGTGACAAGCTCTAGATCACATAGCATCCAGCAGAGCCAACCATTGAAATGAAGACTACATGCCTGTCTAGCCAAATAAAATGAATTTGGACACATTGTGATGGAACTAGGGGTTGTCAAGATCATGTATAGACATCCTAACATTCTTGTCACATTGGAAAACACAGAAATTATCATGTATTATGAGAATAATTTCTTAGTCAGGGATGGTCATTAGTGATGAAGAAAAAGCCCTTTAAAACTAAGATAACTTCAAGAAAATGGGTCATTTAATCCTTTGTTCTACTGCTGCTGTTTTAGACCACATTCTCCTCTAGGTATTACGTATTCAGTGGAAAAAAATATTTAATACTTGTAGTAAAGTAAGCCAATGGCCACATTGTGAAGTATAGTGCTCTACACTGGATGTCAGAAGACCTCAATGCCAGACCCTGCTTCTTCACACAGTAGTTGGAGGGTACAGTCATCTGAGAGTGTCAGTTCCATAATTTTCAAATAGAAAAAGCATATCTGTCATATCAACCTCAAGGAATTGAGAGATCCATGGAGATCATGGCTATAAAAGCATATTTTAAATGCCAGAGGGATATAAAAATGGAAAGTCCCATCATTGTTATTTAGGAATGAAGGCTTTTTAATCTATAGGCGTTCAGTAACATATATTGCATGAGTAAATAGGTGAATGATGAATATTATAAAATAATACGAAAATACATTAATAGATAAAATGCATACCTATAAGGTCAGTTTGTTTTGATCTAAATTTAGATTAGGCAACATGTTGCATAAATGGGTGGGTCAGTAACGGAAATGTCACTCTAAAAAATGTGCAAGGAAGCAACTGTCCATCATGGTCAAATTACTTCCGATGCCTTGAATTCATGAATAAAACCCTCCATCGAATTTTATGCATCCCAAGCACTTCTCACACATTTAAATTCACAACATCCTAGTGAGGTAGGGAAGGAGGAATATTTCATTTTTCTTATTTGGTGAAATGAGGATAATGAGGCACAAGGAGGTTAATGATAGATTTGAAGTTAATGCAATCAGTCAGCAGCAAAACCATAGTTGGAATTTAGGTTCCCTGAATTCCACTTAGGGTTCTTTTCAACATACTACGTTAACTACATTTCATTGTTGGAGGAATTTAATTCAGTCATGTAGATACAGATGCTCACAACATTTTTTTAATCCTACTAAGGAATCTTGCTGCTAATTCAACCACTGAGAAAAATAATACATGGACCTGCACTGGAGATATAGCTTCGATGTTCATTCAAGTCATTCCCTGAGCTAACTTCTGTTCCTTTCTCTATGAATACTATATTTTTTCACATTATACCACTGAATTATTCAGATTCATTGAATACCCTTAGAGTTATTAACATGATATATCTAAAAAAAATACTGCTTTCTCCTTTTGGTTATATAGCTAGAAAGTGAGGATATAGTAAAAGGAGACCCAAAATGTAGGTTTTGAAAATAGAAGGCAGTTTTTCAGGACACCACACACTTTTGTTTTTCTTCCCACTTCATTGATCACTCCTTTTCTTTTCTTTTCTTTTCTTTTTTTTAGATGAAGTCTCGCTCCATCGCCCAGGTTGGAGTGCTGTGGCACAATCTTTTGGCTCACTGCAACCTCCGTCTCCTGGGTACAAGCAATTCTTCTGCCTCAGCCTCCCGAGCAGCTGGGACTACAGGTGTGTGCCACCACACCCAGCTAATTTTGTATTTCTAGTAGAGATGGGGTTTCACCATGTTGGCCAGGCTGGTCTCCAACTCCTGACCTCGTGATCCGCCCGCCTCGGCCTCTCAAAGTACTAGGATTACAGGTGTGAGCCACTGTGCCTGGCTGATCACTCCTTTTCATTATCCTGTGCTGTTTTCTCCTTTTTCAATCCACTTCTTAATGTTAGAGTCCTTAGTCATGTTGTCATTTCTATCTATATTCTTCCTTAGTGATACAATCTGATATCACAGCTTTAAATGTCATCTTATACCAACAACTCCGAAATTTAAATGTCCAACCTGGACCTTTTTTGCTGAACTCTAAAGGTATATATTCAATTGCCTATTCAATATGTCTGGTGATATGTCTAACAGATATCCAAATTTAATGCCTCCCTAATCACCCCATTCTATCTATCATCCTTATTATATCAGTTGAGGGCAACTTTATCCCTTCCAGTTAATTAGAGCAAAAACGTTGGAGCCATTCGTGACTCCATTTGTCTCCCATGCCCCTTATCCAATTCATCCAGAAATCCTTGTTGGCCCCACTTCCAAACACATTCAGAATATGACTATTTCTTATCACCCTGGTCTCAGTCAGCATCATCTTTACATGTATTAGAGTAGTAGCCTTCTAACTTGTCTCCTTGTGTTGAGCACTGCCCACCTCAGCATCCACGTTAATTCTTTTAAAACAAATGGCAGATCCATTAGCTCATCTCACACTCAGAAAGAAAAAGAACGTCCTTACAATGGCTTCAAATGTCTACCCTCACCTCACTAACATCCTCTCCTAAACCTCTCTCACTTACTTCACTCTAGCCACACTGCAGATAACCTGCCCAAAACAGCAGATAAACCGATGCCTTAGGAATTCTGCACTGACTGTTTACTAAACCCAAAATGAGTTTACTGCTGATATCTACATGATTCAACCCCATGCCTCATTCAGATCTTTGCTCAAATGTCGTCTTCTCAATGAAGAATACCTTGATACCCTATTTGAAATTGGAATGTACTCCAGCACGAGCCACCTCTTATTTTACCCTTCCTCTTCTTTTTCACAGCACTTATCACTTTTGAACATACTATACAGCACACTTATTGTATCTGTCTTTCACTATTTGAGGCCCCCAAGAATCCAGAGGGCATACATCTTTTCTGCTTTGTTCACTGACACGTTCAAAACATCTACAGTCGTGGCTGACACATGGTGGTGGCTCAATAAGTATTTTTCAAATTAACCTGATGCTAAGTCAAGAACTTTCAACTGCCCAGTCACAGAGCTAGCTTCAGGGCATTCAAAGAACTGAACAAACAGATAATGGAAGTGGGTTCATGTAGACTGAGAAGAAATTAAAAGAAGGAAGAGAAATACATGAGAAGACAATGGGGAATAGGGATACACATGTCCTTTTTTTTTCTACCGCAGGCAAGGCACAGAGGCAGGGATGTAAACAAAGGAGACATCTGTAAAGATGCTAATATAGGTTTTCACTATTTTAAAAAAAAAGATAAAATAAATTATGTGTTTAACTGTGACATGGTTTGAAAGAGTTGCTGAATGATCAATCTCCCTTTCCTTTTCTTTCTTCCAGCATTATATTATTTCAAAGGGTCACTGGTTACTTCATGGGAACCAGAGGTTGTTATTGCCACTTGTGTAAGTCAGATGAATAAAGAGAAATTCTTGATAAATGAGGTATACTTTTAAGACAAAATATTCAGAAATTAGGGTATATGTGAGAAAAAGGTACATGTGAGATGAAAAAGTATCCTCAGAGATGAAAGGATTTGCCAAAAACTGATATAAATTCCATGGGTGCAAACAGAGTTCTAAGCCTACTGCAATAAGATTTGACTTTATTGGATTATCTATGAAATATATTATTGTAGTAGGGGTCTATTTTTATGGCCACACCTGGTCTAGACTTCACAAAAGAATTACAATAGGAATATACTCTACCAAGATGCCAAAAAACACATATCTGTTAATTCCTGAAAGATATTGCCCAGACTGTCTAAATCTCAAAATTAACGAGGATTCTGTAATTACTTAATTTTCATCTACATTTCGACAAACAAAAAGTATCCTAGATTATTTGAGCTATAGATGTGTTTTTATGTACAGCTTTTCTAATTAATAGTCCACTAGCTCTATCAGTTACAGCAGTAATAAAAAAACTTTTATGGAAAGTTCTCTGAGACTAAAAGTGATTTACATGCAAATATATGGAAATGATTCCCTTCTTAAAACAGTAATAAAAGGTGTGTTTGAAAAATTCATGCTTTGGATGAATAAATGATTTTCACATAATCATTCGAGTAAGTTGTTTATTTTTATTGACATGCATCTTTTATTAGCTATTTAATGGTGGTTCACAGGGGTGAGTACAGTGGATCACGCCTGTAATCCCAGCATTTTGGGAGGCCAAGGTGGGCAGATTGCTTGAGCTCAGGAGTTTGAGACCAGCCTGGCAACATGGTGAAACACCATCTCTACAAAAAATACAAAAAATTAGCTGAGCATGATGGCGTGCACCAGTAGCCTCAGCTACCTGGGAGGCTGAGGTGGGAGGATCACCTGAGCCTGGATGGTTGAGGCAGTGAGCCATGATTGCATCATTGCACTCAAGCCTGGGCAGCAGAGCAAGACTTTGTCTCAAAAAAATGTGATCCACAAAAAACAAATTTAAGTTGTTGAATATTTTAGGTTAGCTCAAAATACTTAACTTTAATTTTCTATTAAAATATATAACTTATTTAATGCTAACGATATCTAATTTGCAGCTACCGTTACTATACACATAAACTGTACAAATCAAAATAAATAGAAAACAAATATTAATAAAATTTAGTCATTAACCCTTCTGGATGACATGTTATAATTAGGATATTAATTGGAATTGGCATTATAAAACCATTTAGAATTCATTGTATTAAAAAAATCTGATTCCATAAATCACAGGGAATTTTTTATTTTAATGACCCATGTATTAGACTTATAGAAAATTGCAGACTTCAAGTAATGTTTTATTAAAATGTTCTGCTATTTGATTTGTCATATTTAAAAATAGCAAAAATAATAGTTTTAATTTTAGTAATATTTTTCATTGTGTTCTAAGTAAGCCAACCCCTAAACATCAAATGCTTTCTTTTGGGATATGCCTTTTCAACTTCTGGTTCCCTCAAGTTTGATCCATTGACATTCTAGGCACTGTCAGTCTGTCCCACCTAGTATATGCCAGCCAGGCCTTCTATATCATGCCCACTGGGCAAAGAAACACTGATTCCATTTATATTAGAATAATATCATTGTTGTCACTACTTATTACCTAGGAAATTGGTCACACTCTACTCCCTTCTTATGTTACTTTCATTAAGGCATATGTTCCTTTATGAAAAACATTCCATTCCTGGCAGCTGAAGTCAATCTATAAATAGCCAGGTAGCAAATCAATGCAGATTACAAGAGAAAGTGAAAAAGCAACAGAGATTAAAAAAAAAAATGTTAGAGATTGTGGCTTGAATGTGGCACAGCCTAGTAACTTGTTCTGCCTTGTCCTTCAAAAAACAGGGTCATTATTTTGTGAGATTCAATCTGGTTTTGAAAATTAATCATCTCATGGTATACAAATTCTAATCCACTGATGGATGAAGTAGAACTTTCCATGTTTCTTCCACTGCCACTTAGAAAATAATATTTTATTATGTACAGCATGCATTATCAGCACAGATAACATAAAACTTTTTTAAAACATGTGGGTTTATTCTAGATTTTTAAATATATTAGGCTTATTTAGAATGCTGAGTTAAACTATACAAGTTAATCTTGAAGAACCAGATATTGGAATTGCTGCTCTCATTAATTCCTCCCACCTGATTTGTGTATGCCATCGCCAGCAAACCACATATTTGATGCCTCCTTTACAAAAAAAGTTGTGCTAGGAGAAAAGCATAAATTACAAGGTCAGAGGAATACCTTCAAGAATCTTAAACCCATTTGAACAGTACAGAAAGGTAGGGATGGAAAAAACTCTAATAGAAGAAAACTACAAGAACCAAAGGGGTAAGCCAGTACAATCTCTGCAAAGGTAATCTTACTCCATCCACTAAACACAGCATTATATGTTTAGTCACTCACACACAAAGATAGTGAGTGACTGATAAGGAGAACCTGGCCATGCATTAACAGGGGATGGCCTTTCATGAGTAAAAGATATTCCTTCCAGGTTAGAGCTGGTAAAGCCAAAGAGAACTGTATTCAAATGAAAGTATAGTTTTTTTTTTCATCTTTAATTTTGGACTAGGGAGTACATATGCAGGATTGTTACATGGGTATACTGCATGATGAAAAGCAAAGGTTTTGATTTCAGGTTTTTGGAGAAACAAGATTGCCTCAGAGCTGTCCATGGTGCTGCATTAGACGAGGCCTTCATTCTGCAGAATTCCTGCCTCTTGAAAATTCTCTAGGCCCTGACTTACAACCCTGTTTGCTGCATGGTTAACCTGCCAACTCTGATATGTCCCCTATAAGTGATTATTTAACATAATCTATAATTTCAGTCCTAAATATTTAATGACTAATTACAACAGCTCTCTATGATTCCATGGGTGATATCACCACATATTCCAATTTGGCAGATCTTGGTGGGCCCAGGAATTTGTATGCAACTGTACATCCTCAAATAATTCTTATGAGGGACTAAAGTCCTGCTTAGACTCTAGTCTTCCCAAGGTCGCCCACCTTAATCCCGAGCCAACTCGTCCCCAGTTGGAGACAAGAGCAAAAATTTTGATTCCACAAAGCTGTTTGATTAGGCTTCACATACATCATTTGGAATCACACAACTGAAACATCATTTATGACATTGCTACAGTGTACCAATTCCTTTCCCTATATATTTTTTTTCTTTTTTTCAAATCCTACTTATCCTACTTCAAATCTCTATAGCACCATATTTGGAGTCATTCAGATCTTGATTTGAATCAATAACTACATTGAAACAACTCACTTAACCCTATATTCAAGCCTTCATGAATTCACCTGTCAAATGAAAAAAATAACATCTACAACTTTGCAGAATTATTTTCAGAGTAATATGAGACATGGTTTCTAAGTCAGCTAGCACATTATCTGATACACAGTTGGTCTACTTGCATGTGAGTTCTGTTTCCTTTCCTTCTCTAAATCTTTTTTAAAATTCTTGCAGCATTTATTCCTTTATTTTATCTAATGAACTCTTGTTTCTATCATTTGTCTCATCAACTAGCTTTTCAGATCCTTGAATAATCAAAAATAGCTACTGCATACTAAGTGTGTGGTGGATGGTTGCCAAGACCTGTACAGAGCACTTTACATATTTTGGCCAAGAGGACTCAAATATTGAGAGGCAGAGTTGGAATTCTGAATCTCAAGCTACAGCTCCTGTTATGCCATACTGCAGTCTATTTCCATTCCATTTCCTCCAACGGTGCCTAAGCCAAGTGCCTGGTATGTGGATTAACTGCTATCAGAGTCTTTTTTACTGTAATGGAGTAGATGCATTGTGAATACACATAATTATCAGTCCATTCAAAAAGCATAGCCAATTGCTCCATCACTTAGTAAATGACTAACTTAGACCACTGGACGGAACGTTTTTAGAAACCAAAAGAACACAGCTCCTAAACTGCTGTACCTGCTCTCCTCAGATTATATGTGCTGGAAAATCTGAGACGATTATTCATTCTCATACACTTCACATTTTCCAGAATGGAAAATTAAGTAGCAAAGGCAGATGTCCCCTGTTGGGGCAACGATTGAGCTGGATATAGAAGACTCATATCCTGTTTGCTAAACTGGGCTGTTCTTACTATTCTCAACATGTTCACATCATCATAATAAAACAAGCGCCCCTTAAGACACCATAAATATTACAATCTCAGTCAATATATTTATAGAGTCAGGAAGAGTTGGATATTCTCATATTCATCAACTGTAATTCATCAGGATTATTATAGTTAGGGAGGGAAACCCAAAGTTATGACACTGAAAGACATGATCAGTGAGTTTTAATAACTCAAAACATACTTGCTATATAACACAGGAATTGCTTTTGACACATTTGTCATTACTTTATAAAAATAATCCTTTAAGTTACTTTGTGGTGATGAAACAGTTCTGTATCTTGATGGTGGTAGTGATTATCAAAATCTATAGACATGGTTAATGTCATAGAATAATAGATAATGACTCACAGTAAAAGAGCATGTGCAAAAACAGGTGAAATCCAAGTAAGGTCTACAGTCTAGTTAATTGCACTGTGCCAATGTCAGTTTATTGCGTTTGATAATATACTGTATTCAGTTAATATGTAACTGGGGAAAGTTGGGTTATGTATACACAGGAAATCGCTGTACTGTTTTTGCAACTCCTTGTGAGTCTATGAATATTTCACAATAAAAAAACTGAAAACATTCTTAAAACTTTATAGAAATTTTGCCTGCCTTCAAAGAGACAGTAAGGGAAAATAGAGAAAGAAGAGAGAAAATTAAAATGTCTGGCTAATTCCTAATAGGAAGTTTTCTTTATTTTTATACAAGAAACGGAAAACATAGTTGCTATATCAACAGGATTTTAGTCTATTTTCTTCACAAAGCTTAAGAAGGTGTGAATGACTTTTCTCTGTGCAAGTGAATAATATACTAAAATTACTTATTCCACCCTTGTTTTTGTCTTGTTTACATCCTACTTCCATAAACCTGCCAATATTTAGTCACTAATCTTATGACAGAATTTAAAACAGTCAATGATATGATTTGAATTCACCTTATGTAATGTATTGTAAAGCCATATGACGCCACAACACACATCCAGAAAACGGTGTCTTCTCTCAAATGGAACTGAATTGTTCCTAAGATGTTTAACTAAAGTGATTAAATGGGCTGAATTATAACATATTGATTTTTAAATGGTCTAGCCACATTTGCATTGTTGATTTTTTACAAGATTGCACCATAGATATAAATCACTGACAAAATATTTTAAAAGTAGCATACAAAAATCATCAACACTGGGATAAAATTTAACTTTCAAAATTAAAATAATCTTAGAAAATTCAGTTATCCAAAGGCGTTAAGCAACGACTTTTCAAAGTTGATAAGGATATAGTTTCTATTGTGAAAGTCTATTAGACAAGTACTGTTCAAAATTATATAGGTTATTGTATTAGTCCGTTTTCATGCTGTGATAAAGACATACCTGAGACTGGGAAGAAAAAGTGGTTTAATTGAACTTATAGTTCCACATGACTGGGGAAGCCTCAGAATCATGGTGGGAGGTGAAAGGCACTTCTTACATGGAAGCAGAAGAGAAAATGTGGAGACGCAAGAGCAGAAACCCCTGATAAAACCAACAGATCTCGTGAGACTTATTCACTACCACGAGAACAGTATGGGGGAAACCGCCCCCATGATTCAAATTACCTCCCACTGGATCCCTCCCACAACAAGTAGGAATTAGGGGAGTACAATTCAAGATGAGATTTGGGTGGGGACACAGCCAAACTGTATCAGTTATTGAAGGAAAAATGGAAGCAAGGCATTTTCACCACCAAATTTTGCTCATACAAGGCAGATATAACCTGCAGCTGCAGAACAATTGGGTTTATGTTTTTGAAAAGTTTATAGTTAAAAACATTTGATATATCGCTCTGCATGGTACATAGGAGTTTTGGTCACCTCATTGTTAAGCCCATTACTCCCTATGCGGTAACATTTAATATTTTTAAATGAATAAAAATAAGGTCAGGTGTGGTGGATCACACCTGTAATCCCAACACTTTGGGAGGCCGAGTCGGGTGGATCACTTGAGGCCAGGAGCTAGAGACCAGCCTGGCCAACATGGTGAAACCCCATCTCTACTAAAAATAAAAAAAAATAAAAAAAAATAGCCTGGCGTGGTGGTGGGCGCCTATAATCCCAGCTGCTTGGGAGGCCGAGGCACAATAATCACTTGAACCCAGGAGGCGGAGGTTACAGTGAGCTCAGATCATGCCACTGCACTCCAGCCTGGGTGACAGAGCAAGACTCCATCTCAAAAAAAAAAAAAAAAAAAAAATAAAAACACTTTAATTCTCTTCTAAATGGCCTCAGTGTGCTCTGTTTACTCAGTGGCAATTAGTATGCACAATCCCAAACCTGCAACTGTTATTTTCCTTTGCTCTCTGTGCCTCCTAAAACATCTTATTCCTATTTTTAAAGAACTATTTTTAAAAATTTTATTTATAAGAAAAAATCCAGAATTCAATATAGTATAGAGTGCAACACACACACACACACACACACACACAAACACACACACACACATGATCTTGCATGGTTTCTCAAATAATAGACACTCATGTAGAAAGCCTTAATTTTAATTAAAAAATTAACACTCTGGAAGTTACACAAGAAATGATGGGCCTTGGGGTCTTTTGTGAAAATGGCAAGATAACAAGGCAGGACAAGAGAGATGGAGATAAGAGACACAATGAATATGTATCAGATTTCGTTGATGTGTTCATTCTTTTTTCTACAAATAGACATTGAGGGCTCACTATATCCCTTGTGCTGTTACACACGGGGGATACGCTCATGCAAAAACTGGCAACATACCTTCCTTCGTGGTGCTTACATCATAATTGGAGACTCAGACAAAAACAAGGCAGAAAACAGAAACAAGGAGCTGAGCTATAGAATAATGTTAGAGGATGGTGCAAGTGGAGGACACAGCCCTCTCCAGGACTCTCCTTGGAGAGGATTACCTACCCAAAGCCCTGAGGCTATATAGAAGACCCGGCTGCAGAGGAGAATGTCCACTCCAGAGAGACACTCTGCAAATTGTATTAAAACTTCCCACATCAAGGGGGATTTGCTGACTCTCCTTTTGTTTGAATATTGTCAGAAGACCACATAGGAAATGGTCCATCCTTCCTTACCAACCTTTACTGCCCTTCCATCCTCTGAGAAAAAGAAAGGTTTTGACAAAGGGCTTTAAAAGTTTCATTGTTTTACTTGCACTTGCTGAGTTCCCTTGGGGATTTTATCTACACTATCCATCTCACAGAAAAGTCGAGAACATTAAGCAAAGTAACGGTTAAGAATATGCATTGAATATCATCCCTTCTTCATTAACACAAGACATTAAAATTTTCAAAAATCTGACTAAGTCCATGATAATATGGAACCATTCCTATCCTTCTCTGCACAAAGGAGAAGAAATATCTGTACAGTCTTTGAACTTAGTTAGATATGGGTCTGCATTTCAGATACTTCACTCCATGCTATGACCTTGCAAAACTTACCTAAATTCTGAACCCCAGTATCCTCATGGATACATTAAAGTAAAAGCTCTGTGCATGCTTGTTAGAATAGCACACTGTACATTTACCAAATGGCAAAGTGCCTGGCATGGAGAATGATAGTTATAGTCATAAACACTAGCATCATCATAATTTGAGAAATTACTGTCCATGGGATCTAGTCAATCACTGAGTATTCACTCAGCATTCAAAACTGATATTTTATCTGAATTCCACAAATCACCCTTCACTCAACACGGTTTTCTTATCATCATCCTTCAGGTAGAGCCCCCTCCATCCTATCTCTGGATTTGCATACACTGTTTGGAATATCTTTACCATTTTCTTTTCATCAGATTTTGACAACTTTTGTAGGTCTACTAGATCATGAAGTCAAGGGTTATGTTCATGTATTACTTGTTTTTTGTTCTATCCTCAGCACCCACCACAAGGCCCTGTATTTTTAAAGGAGCTCAATATAAATATATTGAATGGAATTAAATGCCATCGCTAAAGTTTTCCCCCTCATGTTAATCTTTTCCCATGTAAAAGAAACTACCCTGTACCTAGTTACACAACTTCATAATAATTTATTACTCTGAATTTTCATAAGAATTTTTGACTTAACCACTCATTTAAAAAAAAATCTGCAGATAATCCTGGAATATATTTCTCCAGCACAGTTCACCCTCAGGAAGCAGGCAGTATTGAGCAAGAGGCTAGGCTCACTGGTTAGACAAGTAATTGATCCCTCACATTAAATCCATGCAATCAAAATAGTGAATACTAATTGTATGCTGTAGGCTGCCAGGGTCTCTCGCTCTAGTTAAAAGTACAAATACATTTTATTTTTTTTTGAGATGGAGTCTCCCTCTGTTGCCCGCGCTGGAGTGCAATGGCCTGATCTCGGCTCACTGCAAGCTCTGCCTCCTGGGTTCACGCCATTCTCCTGCCTCAGCCTCCTGAGTAGCTGGGACCACAGGCGCCCGCCAACACGCACGGCTGATTTTTTTTTTTTTTGTATTTTTTAGTAGAGACGAGGTTTCACCGTGTTAGCCAGAATGGTTTCGGTCTCCTGACCTCGTGATCTGCCCGCCTCGGCCTCCTAAAGTGCTGGGATTACAGGCGTGAGCCATCGTGCCCGGCCACAAATACATCTTTATATGTTTAGTGTCTACCAGATACTGAAGACTGTCGTTCACTAATTGGTCACTGTGTATAACTCAATCCTTGTATTTCAATATGATTATGAGGCCCAAGAAAATATATTTCGTTCTCAGTACCTAACAAACTCTTAAGACTTGCCTATCTCCCACAAACTGTAGGCAAATAATTCTAATCTGCTTTTATTTCTTTATTAAGATAAAGCATTTGAGGTCACAATGTTCTATGGAAATCTAGAAATTCCTAAGGCAAAATCTAGGTGACACAATTATAGAAGATGCTGCAACTGATTTCCCTCAAGCACATTTCTGTTGCCATAGAATCATCTCAAATCTGCCAACTTTGAAGCTGAACTCCTCTCCATTCCACTCATATGGATTCTCACATGGGTTTTAGTAGAAAAATTTAAACTATTAGGACATGGACTGATTGTCTCTGGATTATTAAATGAGAAGGGTCTGGATTCCCCATTACTTTTCTAATTAAAATAGTATCAAAAGCAAAGACAAACCAGTCCTCAGCATGTATATTACAAAGAACCTGTTATAGAAACATTATCAAGGCCATATTTTTGGTAAAATAACTTAAAATCTGATTGAATAAAAGTTGCTTCTAATTCATTTATATTAATAGCACTTTAAAGTAATACATACGGATGCAACTTTAAAAAGTTGGGATTTATCTTATTATTATGTCCTGTTAAACTATGCTCATAAGGAAGACCAAAAGAGTACACTGATGAGGATCTTTGAGAAAATTAAAAATGAAAACAATAATAAATAAAATTGTCATGGCTAAAAAGCACATTTAGTCTTCATGATGTTAAACTATATATGCAATTAGGCAAGGACATTCTTGTCTTTCAAAAATAAAATTCACAGGCTGGGCACGGTGGCTCACGTCTGTAATTCCAGCACTTTGGGAAGCTGAGGAGGGTGGATCACCTGAGGTCAGGAGTTCGAGACCAGCCTGGCCAACATGGTGGAACCCTGTCTCTACTAAAAATACAAAAAATTAGCCTGGCGTGGTGGTGCACATCTGTAATCCCAGCTACCAGTGAGGCTGAGGCAAGAGAATCGCTTGAACCTGGGTGGTAGAGGTTGCAGTGAGCCGAGATCGCACCATTGCACTCCTGCCTGGGCAACAAGAGTGAAACACCGTCTCAGTCAATCAGTCAATCAATCAATCAAATTCACATTTTGAAATCTATTTTTTTAAAAGTATATAATCATAAATGAAAACCAAACAAAACCCTCACTGGCTAAAACAACATGCTGGAAACATAAAAGTGACAAAGTTTAAGACCCATGACACATGTGTGTAAGTTATTTAAAAATAGATCACTGTTAGAAATTCGCTGGAAGTGGTTTTGTTACTGTGAATAATAATACAATTTTTGTAATTTGCAATACATCATAGATAAGGCATATACACACATAAACATTGTGAATAGTGGTAACACTTTTAGTTATTGGGGCTTTCACTGTAATATGCCTGGGTGTGCCACCAACAGACGCTAAATTTAGTGCATTTGAAGTCTCTTGGAAAAAAACAGTCCCAAGGAGTTTGAAAGGGAAGGTGTTTTAAGTTCAGCACAGCATGCTCCTTGCAGCAGCAAATGTGTCTGAAAGCTTCTTGCTCTGTTGCACTGTGAGAGAACTATATTAAAATGTGTTAATAGTAGAAAGAATAAGTTCACCTCAAATACTATATTTCCTTGATTTTCAAGACAACAGTGATTTCCTGTATGTTAAAAATTATAGAGAGCAAAATACAGCCATTTCACACTAATTTATTATCTCCATGTGAATGTGTATTTACATTTTAGGTAATATATAGATTACTTGTGAATTGTAATCCTTAAAATGAATTCAAACACGTCAGTAGGAAGAAGCTACCATATTACAGATTCTTGAAAATCACAAATTGAAATTACCTAATGATATGATTATAATTTATTACTAGTATCAAAGGTATTTTTCCTATTATTTTATTTTACTAATTACTGTAAACTATCGGTAGGATAATAAGAGCAAGACATCAGGATATTTATTAACCATACTAATTTTTGATTGGAAGCCATATTAAATTTAACCTGCAAAATGAGAAAAATAAAAATAGTAACTTCATAGATTGTGGTTAAGAGTCAAATGAAATAACTTACATGAAATTGCTTTGTACGTTTTATAGGGCTGCCATGTTTTGATTGTATGATACTATGTATCCCTACTGTTTAGGACATCTCTTCTTGTTTAGGACATCTCTTTCATATGTGCATAGACCTGTGTTTATTGCTTTTTTATTCACAGTGTGGTCTTTTGTTAACATAAGTTAATGAAAATATTTTTCAGTCTTGTAATTCATAAAATGTTAGTGTTATTAAAAACTATACATAGATGACAAAGAGAGATAGACAGATGATAGATAGACTGATGGATAAATAGACAGATAAGTAAAGGAGAGTGACAGAGACAGGGAGAGGGAGAGGGAAAGGGAAAGGGATGGTGGGAGAGAGAGAAGTAACTGAGTAGATGGATGGGTAGATGAATAAGTGGATGGATGGATGGAAGGAGACAGGTAGACAGCCAGATGGGTATATATGGATAGATAGCATATGATCTTTGGCCTATTATTTAACTTCCCTTGCTTCAATTTTATCAGATATAAAATAGGATAATAAGAGTACCTATCTTATAGGATTGCTATGAGCATTAAGGTAGTTAATCCTGACACATACTAAGAGCTCCGTAAGTGTTAAGTATTTTTCATTGTAGTTGGTATTGGGCTCTTAAACAATCTGTCACATATTTCTATATAGTTTTTAAGTTCATAGATTAAGTGTAGCCTAATAATGAGAGCAATCATCCATTGAGCACCCTCTATGTGTCTAAACACAGATGTTTTACATACTGTAAGTCATATAACATGCGAATAAACCTTTAAGGCATTTATTGCTCTCCCCATTTTACAGACGAGACAACCAAGACTTAAAGCATTGCCCAAGGTCTTAGAGCTGGTAACTTGCAAAGGCAAGAACAATGACCACAAACCAGAACAAATGACGGCAGACTATCTGTTCCAGCTCCAATAATTACTGGCTATATAAGTTCTGTGGGTCCCTTCAGGATGGTACCTATACCTCTATACTTTAAAAATAAATTATCGTTTAATTTTTGCATAAACTCCATGATGTAAGTCAATAATAATTCCGCTTCTTTCTTAACTCACTATGTAAATTTGTAGATATATACAAAAGTAAACAGCACACTATAATAAACTTCCATATACCCACCATGCAGATCCAGCAATTATAAACTCAAGGGCCAATATGGTTTCATCTGCATCCCACGAAGCTCAACCCACCCCTAAACCTAGCTTTGTATTATTTTGCAAGTGTCCTAAGCAATCCTTCTTTTGACGCTTGAAATACCAAGTTAATGAGTTATTTCATGTGAGATAGCTAATAAATCACAAAGCTGTTGCTTGAGAATAGGTGTCCCAATATTGCTGTGTTTCATTTTCATTCTACTATAGGTAGCATTTTTATGATATAAGTAATTGGCAGCAAAAAATGATATACTTTACTGATCGACATATGACTTCTGGTGAACCCTCAAATACTTGATTTTTTGTTTTTATATACATATGTATGTATGTATAAGCAAAGATCATTCCATATTCCTATTAAATAGATAAGTTGATATTTGACAAACACATAGATTTAAGAAAAAATATGAAATCAAATATAAAATAATACAGCTGTGTATGCTACATTGTGATATTAACATAAAAGAAGTAGTGAATAGGAATTTGTGTATGTGTGTATTTTTGTATGTCATATATGTTTGTTAGCATAGAAAAAGCAGCCAGAAAGTTACACACCAAAATGTTAATTCTGGTTTCCAACTGGCACTTAGATTTTCTAGTATGCTTAGGTTTTCATACTAGCATACTGATAAGAAAGGTATCCTTGAGTCTTACTGTTTGGGTCTGAATTCCCATTTTGCCATTTTCTAACTGTAAAGACTCAGAAAAATTTCTTTTCTTTTCTTTTTTTTTTTTTTTTTTTTGAGATGGAGTCTCGCTCTGTCGCCCAGGCTGGAGTGCAGTGACGCGATCTCGGCTCACTGCAACCTCCGCCTCCCGGGTTAACACCATTCTCCTGCTTCAGCCTCCCGAGTAGCTGGGACTACAGGTGCCCGCCACCACGCCTGGCTAATTTTTTGTATTTTCAGTAGAGATGGGGTTTCACCGTGTTAGCCAGGATGGTCTCGATCTCCAGACCTCGTGATCCGCCCGCCTCAGCCTCCCAAAGTGCTGGGATTACAGGCATGAGCCACCCCGCCCGGCCGAAAAATTTCTTATTTATACCTCTACTTCCTCATTTCTCATATAGAAGTAATAGTGCCATCTACCTTACTATTTAGAAGACTCAATTAATCCATGTAAATTACTTAGACCTGTCATTTTAGATTTTATTATGACTACATTAGAAGATATTACGTTAGTAATAAGAAGAACATTGTTAAAGAATTTGAAAATAAGAGAACAAGATTTGTTAAGGTATTTTGAAAATTAATTTTAAATTATTATTTTGTTAGTAGTGTCTTAAAATCCTTCATATCACCTCCAATAAGCTTCTGAGAAATAAATAAATATAAGACTCTGCATATACCATTTCAGGGATGACTTACAGAGTGACTTAACAAAAATGCAGAATAAACTATTGTTTTTGTTTTGTTTTGTTTTCCCAGAATATCTCCCCTTTGATTAAAAAAAATAAGATTATTATAAAAGATGATGCTATAAGTCTCCTTTACACTGGCAGGCCATAGACATTCATAAATAAATTCCTACAAAATGAAATAGGAATTAATCCTTGTACAAATACTATAGCTAACTAAGTATAGTTTCTAGAAGTATATTTTTAAATGAAATTTATGTATACCACTGGTGATAACTTGTACTCATTTAAATGCTTCTGAAGCATTCTCTTCAGAAGTTAATAACTTTTCTAAAATAAGTCAAATCATGCAATTTGATGAATATAAATTGCAGCAATTTTACCATTGCTAAAATAGTTTCTGAGCATTACAAGAAGAGTTCACTTGGCTACTGTCTTTACACTGAATACTTTGATGAGGTTACAATAATAAAGTGACAAAGTAATATGCATTTTCTTTTATACCATTTTCTTTAAAAAAAGGAGTGCTTAATTTTTACTAAGAACTACAAAATATGAAATTAGAAAAGGCAGCTATGACTGAATACATTTCAAGCAAAATGTCATTCATCTTTCTTAAATTGATCTGCTGAGTCTAGCAGAAACGACTCCAAGGTTTTCTCGTGATGAGCCAAGGCTAAAGGGATACACAGAGCCAGCAGTTAGAGGCATCTAGTGGGGCACCAGTTAATTAACTTTTTCTTCTATGCTTCAAGTTTCAATGCCTATACCAATACCTTTTGTTCTTTGCATAGGATATTATACACTGAAAATGAAACAATACTCATAAAAACAGCTAATATTTAGTGAGCATGAGTAATTGCCAATTATGAGTCTCAACACTTGGCATATATCATTTCATTCGTTTTTAAGTCTACTCTATGAGGTAAGTAACATTATTGTGCTGATTTTACAGATGAAAAAACTGTGGCCCAGAGAAGTCAATAGAATTTCAGGTGTACAGATATAAAATATTCATCAGTGAAAATTAACCGTAATATCCTAACTATGGTATAAATATAATATGCCATAAAATAGGCACGTGATAAGTGTTTGTTGACTAAAGATTGAAGAATGTGTTGTAATGGAGTCTATTAATTAAAGACAGGGAATTTGGACCCAGAAAGATTTTGCTTGGTCTTATATTGGCCATCTACTAAGACAGTTTGGAAATTTTATCAATAAAGTTTCTATTTTAGAGAATATCTTAGTTTGGGTTCCCTAAATGGAGGTTCTGAGATGAAGCTTCATGCAAAAATGATATAATGGGACGTGTTTTCAAGAAACACTGGTAAGGGAAAATGAAGTGAGATTGGGAAGGGAAACAGACCAAACACATACATGGCATAAAGGCCCTGGGTGGCAGTGCCATTCACACTTCTGAATTTCTCAGTTGGGAACAAGAAAGCTCATGTTATTTATGTGTCTGCAACCAGCAGTCATTGATTAAGGGCTTCCCACACACGGACATAAATTTCAGAATAGATCCATCTCTCTCTTTACACAGAACAAATAGGCTCCGGCAGCCTCAAGGCCACCCTCCAACAGAGCGATTAGGGAGCTAGTTGTTGGGAGTAAAAGCACACCAGGGAAAATGTTAAACGGATGTGAAAGGATATGAGTGGATCCATGACAGCATCTCTACAGAGAACTTGTTTCTTCATTCAGGAATAAAAATAACATAGAAAGTTATGAGGATAAAACAGGGTAATGTGTTCAAAGCCCTTAGCCTAGGCACTGGCACACAGCAACACTCACTGGCACTCTCTTGTTGTGAGGATGGAATGTAATACTGTGAAGAACTGGCAGCGCCTGGCACATGAAAACATCACATAGCTGGCATTGCCAATCATTTTTCCTATTGCAGTTGCTGGTGCCGCTGGTGGTAGCACACCTAAATTAGAATAACACTGCTATATTTAACTCCAAAGCCTGTAAAATGCTTGAATACCTGCCACTGTTTGTGGAGGTAAGGGTGCTTGTTCAGGACCTGAAGCAATTTTCTCACCATCTTTATTGCTACCATGGTATTAGGTAAGAACCTCAGGACGCAAGAACAAAAGGCAGCACCTTTTTGCTATCACATATGAGATGCTGAATTTATTGATAACAGTATTAAGGAGAATGGCAGCTGAAAGGAAATTTCTGATATTTCTTTCATGATCCTCCTAGATTTTGACATTCCTTTCAAAATTATTAGTGAGAGCAATCAGTAAGTGTCTTCTGCTACCAAAAATGTGAGCCCTTGCTCGAAACATCTTTAGGTAAGTAAAGTCAGCCCCTAGGAAAGCATTTAAGCAAAAGGCTAGGGAAAGAGAGCTATATCAGGTCTAAACTACCTTGCTGCTACTCCTCACTCTTGGAAGAAATTTTAGGCTTTTGCGATGAAAATTAATGGAGAAGCACATGGCACCTAAATGTTACTATTAAGGGAGGGGATAGGGAGAATATATTTCTCTACGTAACTCCATCCTGTTTCATTTGTTCTAGTGAGTACATACTACTATTATACTTTATGTTTAAGATAAAGTTAAAAAAGAAAAATTGAAGTTATTTTAGAACAGATCAAACTGCTATGAGAGGCTTACCACCTTTTAAAATATTATTTCGATTAAACTAAAAATAAATTTTTAAAAACCCAGCCAAGGTAAGAAAAGAAAATAGTTTTCCTTCTCATGCTCCCAAATTAAGAGTATACATAAATTGGCTAAGAAACAGATAGGATGACTCCCCTTTTTCAAGGGATAAGAGTGGGTTTAGGAGATAATCTAGTTCTCTAGTTATATACTTTTTAAAAAACCAGATGAGGAGATCACTTCCTCACCCGTCTTTTGCCTCTGGAGGCAAAAGGTATGGTCAGAGTTCAGTGACAAAGTGACAATCATCAAGGGAGTTTAGTCAGCTGAGGTTATGTTTCTCTAGGCATTCTTATACAGTCAGACCATGAAACAAGGCTACTCCTTCCAGGAAATGCCACAATACCTCCTTATTATTTGCATTTCTATAAGCAAAGGGAGCAGAATTTAGCCACGGGAGTCCTCTCTACTGTCTTCTCTAGTACAGGTAGTTCCTGAACATTACTCCAAATCCATGGAGACCCTTACTGACAGATATTACAGAGATACTCACCAACATGCCAGCGAAACATGGTTTATTTTGTTTTTGTTTTTTATTGGCTATTGTAGCTTTACTTATCCTCATCTATTTTATTAGGCTCTTGGTGAGTCTTCACTATCGTGAGTACCTCAGTATTCCTTGTCTCCAGAAAGAAAATGTCTTGAGGTTAGAAATTGTATGTAATTAATCAATTTTCTCTTCCATCTTTAAAAAGGTGGCTGTTAATTCTATACTGACATAGTATCTAATAACGGCTTCTTTATATCTTGGAGATTTTCCCTGACATAATCAAATAGAAAGCTGTTGAAATAGCCCTGGCCTGTAAGTATATATGCCCTTGTACACATTAATGTATATGTAGACGTGCAAAGACACAAAGTGATAAATACAATGTGAAAGGCTAATTGTTAATATATTTTAACTCATTCAGTGGAAGAAAGAAAGCAGGATAATTTCCTTCATAATTTCAAGTTTTCTCCAAGATGCATACCATGTATGGGCTACATTACAATGTTTCCTCAAGGTAGCAAATATGTTCAATTTTAAAGTAGACAACTGTCGGAAATTGATTTTTTAAAGATGGGGGGGTAGGGGTTGAGTAAATCCATTATGCTTGTATATTGCAAATGCTGTAACTATTATTTTTAAAAAGACTTGACTCTCACTAACAACAAGTTTTCTTCTTTATATGAATATACTGATCTCCCATCGGATCACAGTGTTGGACAGTTCCTAATGTACCTTGAGATAACAGATGCTCAAGGGCTTCATTAGATTTTCAGAAAGAGTAAAAGCCAGACTGAAAATGTTCCTGGATGCTGTATTTGTCTCTTCACTTATCTTTTTAAATAACACTCACACATACACACATTTTTATACTCAACTTCAAATAAAAGTATGCCCTGCCTTTTCTTTTGCTGATAATAAATATGTGGATGTTATAGTCTCCAGAGAGCGCAAGTGCCCTTAAACATTTGCTTTAAGATCATAATAACTACTGTTATTTTTAAAGTAGAAAAATCCATGAATATTGGAATTGTAAAATCAAGGGAAAAGAAAATAGTTTTAAATATTTTGGACAAAATCTTCTTAAGAAAAAGAATGTCCTATTTCCAATGACTCTGGTACGTTCAAACATAGGAAAGAATTAGAAAACAACTTTAGTATATTTTGGACCCTTTAAAATTTAAGTAAAACATTAAGACGTATTTTCTATCTTTACTTTGAATATGTGATAAATCTCCTTTACTCCATAGAATACAAAAACTCTGCAAATATCATTATTTTAAAAATGTATTTGTATATATGTGTTAAATTGAATCTTTCTAATGAGGAAAGTTGCGTTCACTCTCAGGTTGTTCTTATCAGATGAGTTTGTAGGTGTATTATGAAGAAACAACAGATTCCTTGCTGACGTCTCTATTAGCTTAGTTATTTCAGTTGAGAACAAGGGAAAATATAAGAATGGTATTATTGGAGTGTATTGCTATACTTTCTATTCATATCACAGTATTTTATATTTCTCTTTTTTTAAGTTTGTACATAGACAATATCTCTGGAATTATTTTTATTAAGGGATATTTAATGATTAAATAAGCACTCTTAGCGAAGACCTTTAAGTGTTTTTACCAAATCGTATATAGCTTCCACATACAATGCAAACATTCCAGTACTGCAGATAATATACAGGGGTACACAGGTTTCAAGTAGTGGAGAAAATGATGGACCATAAGCCATAAATCTTTTTAAAAAATCACCAAAATCTCAGCTATAATCTTGATCATACGAAATAAAAAGAGGAGCTCTAAAGAAATAAAGCAAAAAAAAATTATAATCCACATTACTGCAATCATCTAGTTCATGAAAGAAGAGTGTATATTTTAAATTAAATCCTTAATGATTTGATATTTTGTTTTTGGAACTTCACAACCAAGACTATCCTAAGGAATTCAGAGCTTTCCTCACAAGACCAAAGCAACAGTGCATGAAATTGAACTCAAAAAGAGCCACCATTCTGTGTGACTTCTTGGCTGACACAATTTAGATATTTATAGCTTTACGAATGGGCCACTGGAGAAGAACTTGAAGCTTTCTCTAGCCAGGAAGGATTAATGAACGTGCGCACCTGGTAATTACACCACTCCATCTTCCTGAAAGCCCTCACGCTGCCTCCATGGCAGAAACTATAATGAAAATGCATTGAAAAATATCAATCTGCAATTCTACAATTTAGTCTAAATAATAAAACTTGGTATCTTTTCTCCCCACACATTCCAGATGTGATAAAACACAGACAGCATTTAAATTTAAAACATAGAAGCTGAATGTCAGCCTATTTTTGAGCATGCCTCATTTCCAAAGTAAACCTCACAAGAGAAAAAAGAGGTTATTAAATACAGCAAAAAATCACAACATTCAAATGTGCAACAGAGAACCCATAACTGTTTCCCCTTTATTAAAACACAGCATACACCATAAGTAATGCATTTACGTCAAAGTAGAGGCATTTCAATGATTAAATCACAACCCAAGTGTACAAAGGTAAAATTTAGAAGTGTAAAGGTATCTTTATCTTCCAAGTCCAGTTACTTGTTCTGGCTATTTTTTTCTAACCTCTTACTGAAAGTAAAACCTCACTTAATAACTTTTAAAAATATAAATAAAAAATAAATCATTATCTTCTTTACCTAACTGTATGTTAATTGCAAAATTACTTGAAATAAAGAGATATACAATGACATAGTATGCAACTCAAATAACTTGTTACAAAGAAATTTTCATCCTAAAACTTGAACAAATCAAACTTTTTGCAGTAGTATTTTTCTCAGATAAAACACAGTATAGAGGTTCAACCTAGTGTTTCTTAATGTGACACAAAGCAATTTGATATTCTAAGGAAGGCAGCTATGTATATATAAACTGAGAAGGCTGCTTTCAAAAAACATCAAGGTGCTCTAAGCAAAGGAGGGTTTTATGATAAAGTTTCATAGTACTCACACTGAATTTTAATGACTGCTTTAGTAAAGCAGAAAGAGAGAAAATTTAATGTAAGCACTGATACTAAAAGTTAATTGCCGTCTTAACACACAGGCACCAATATTCCCCTAGCAGGAGTCTCTTAAAAAACACCTTTAAACGCAGAAGAGGGCACAAGCTTTCAAAAAAAAAAATTGCCTGTTACTGTTAAACTCTATTGTTCCCTGATGGAGTATAGAAGAAAGAAATGCTCCAGGAGAGGGAAGTGGATATGAATTGCCCCCTCCAGAGGAGCCAAACAAATTGGCTGTAGGAAGACTTCAAAAGCTGGACGAACAGAGAAGCTCAAAGACCTTACAGATTTGGGCTACTCGCCCTTGCTGGTTTTTTTTTTTAATTTCCCCTAAAATGAATATGGTTTAACTTGAGAGGAAATAATGGAAGGATGCATTTTTAAATGCTTTGATTCCCAGCTTTTTATTCTGCCTCTAACTAGCTATTACAATACCACTTAATCCGGACCTCAGCATTCCAAGTACCAAAGCATCTCCTCCCACCCACTGCTCACACGCTCCTGCATCAGAATAGAAGACTTACAGAAAAGCTGCCAGACCCACAGAAGAGCACTTTCCTCTCAACAGATGTCTTCCAGCTTTTAAGCACACACACACTCAGACACACTTGCCTACCTTAATAAGGTGTGCAAAAACCTCTTTCGGTCCCCACGGATGCTTTTAGTTCAGAGCAGCCAGCAATGCCTCCGCACAAAGCTTTGCCATTGCTAGTGTGAAGAGAAAGAGCTGCTGGGATGCTGAATGGCACATCAGCCAACTTTGTGTGTAGCAAAGGCTCTAAAGAAATCCTGGGCTGAAACTCTGCTGGATCATGGATTGGACTCAATTTCACTCCACAAACAGCCTGCATTACCTGATGGAGATTATTTCTGGAAGCACTTAGGGCATGTTTGTCTACATAAAGAGAGGGCCTTTTTCTTTCCTTAACAATTTGAAAAATATGGTAACAAACCAGAGACCTGACACTTTAAGGAAGATCATTTATTGTGAGCTCGATGAGGGCCTCAATGGTCTCTCGAAATTGCAGCCCCAGCATCTAGAACACAGTCAGCACTTGATAAATATTTGGCTAAATATTAAATGTTCAATTGATATCAGGTTCAAATTAGAATTTGCTAAATTATTTACACATTGTAATGAAAGTAAAAAATGCAAGCCTTGCTGAACAGCTCCAGAGGGTTAATAAGAGTGTGTGTGTGTGTGTGTGTGTGTGTGCGTGTGTGAGTGTATCCTTTTGTCATTCAACACACACACACACACACACACACCTGTATAACTGATGATAAATATACATTGTATCAATGAGTTAAAATGAAGTGTGCTATTCATTCACTGAGCAATGGGCTATTGCCTGGGTGTGGTGGCTCACACCTGTAAACCCAGCACTTTGGGAGGCTGAGGCAGGTGGATCACAAGGTTAAGAGATCGAGACTGTCCTGGCCAACATGGTGAAAACCCATCTCTATTAAAAATACAAAAATTAGCTGGGCATGTTGGTGCACACCTGTAATCTCAGCTTCTCGGGAGGCTGAGGTAGGAGAACCTTTTGAACCCGGGAGGCGGAGGTTGCAGTGAGCTGAGAATGCGCCACTGCACTCCAGCCTGGCGACAGAGTGAGACTTCATCTCAAAAAAATAAATAAATTTTTAAAAAAAGATTTAAGCAAACCCACTGATAACAATACTTAGAAAGTTTGTTGAAAACAGTATGTATTATTTGCTTATTGCCCTGGCAACTTCTAATATCATAATAGTTCATTATGATAGCCCATTCCTCAGTGAATGAACAGCACACTTCATTTTAACGCATCGATGTAATGTATACTTATCATCAGCTGTACAGGTGTGTGTGTATACAAATCCTTTTGAATGACAAAAGGATACACACACACACACACACACAAATTATTAACCCTCTGGAGCTGTTCACCAAGCCTTGCATTAAACCTGGATTGAATAAAAGACTCCCATTCCTCAAGGAAATTTTACTTCTTCTTTGATGACTTCTCAATAACACTAAATTCACAGGCATATTCTTTACATGTTACTGTCCCAAAGCAAAATGCAAGCTGGCATGGAACCAAGCCCAGAGGTTAATTCCTGAAGCCAGAGGAAAAGGTTCCAAAGTGCCCTACATCCCAAGGTCGCCCAGCAGATCCACACCTGGAAGCAGTCTCCAGCAAGCGCCTGTTTACAGGCACAGGTGTGTGCCTATCGGGACAGCTGAGGAACACACCTAATTTGATAGATGACATTCGGATATGGCAGGCTTTATGGGGCTGTTTATGACAATATCTGCAGATTACGATGTGCTTGTTTAATAAACAGAGTAATTAAGCACGCCCAAAACAAAACAGGAAGTTAATACCTAAGCGGTGCTGACGTGTTTATGTACCACAACTGACTAGTGTATTCTTTACTGCCTATTACTCCACTTCTTAATATCCACTGAAGGAATCCTCAGTCTGTATACACACATCTCCAAGTTATGAACATCAACTTCACGCATATCCTCAGAAAGACCTACTTACACCTGCAGCCTCGCCACATAAATCTACACCCTTAACAGGTATTCAAGAAATACTTGTCAAATGATCAGATAAATGATAAATGAAGGAGAAACAAACCAATATTTATATCTTCAAGATTGCTACTATGGGCATATAATTTTACAGGAGTTGCTACTTGGATTGTCTATCTTTTCAGTCTACATTTTTTCTCTAAAATATAATTGGCAGTTGCCTTACGGATAGATTAAATTTGATAGAGCCTGATACTTGAGGTGCTATTTCAGCACCATTTCTGTAATTCTGGAACTAGTTATCAGGCTTGGCAGACGCAAATGTATGCAGTTTTGATCTTCTTCCCGACTCTCTAACTGCAGATTTTACAGTTGAAGAAAGCAAGGGGAACTTTTATTTATAAATAATCAATACAATTTGTAAATAGAAATCCTTTCCCTCTGAGCAGCTCACAGCCAGCCAGCTCTGAGACGAAGGTAGGTCAGCTCTCTCTTGACTAATGGTGTGGTCTACATCACGGAGGTTACCAGACATTCCTTGGCAGAATGCAAATCAAACATCTTGAATGGCAAAAGGATCAAAGCACGGCATCTAAACATTGCTCAGACCTGCTGTTCATATTTTTATGCATCAGAAAACTTGAAAAAGAAATTCCAAGTGAAAGATAATGCACCTTCCACAGTGTATAATATTGAGATTTTTAGCATATTTTTCCCTCTGGGATTAGTATATTTTATTCCATTGTAGGGCAGCGGCTGAGTAGGGGTTTGTGGAGGCAGAAGACTTGAGAGCCTCCTGGCTCAACTACCTATAAACTGTTTGACCTTGTACAAGTCATTTAAACTTTCTGGTTTCAACTTCCACATCCGTAAGTGGAATTAATAATACCTCATCAAGTGATGAGAACTGAATAGATATTAAAGCACTGCTCCTCAAAATTTAATGTGATACAAGCCAGGTGTGGTGGCTCACATCTGTGACCCCAGCTACTTAGGAGGCTGAGGTGGGAGGATCATTTGAGCTCAGGAGTTTGTGACCAGACTGGGCAAAACAGCAAGACCCCATCTCAAAAACAAAAAACCAAAAAGAAAAATGCATCAAAAGTACAGAAAAAAGAAAAAAAAACAATAATTCAATACAAATGACATTAAAAATGCAGAGTTTAATTCATTGGACCTGCAGTGATGCCTGAGAGTCTCCATTTCCAATAAGCTTCCAAGTGGTACTGCTGCTCTGTGGACCCCACTGTGTGAAGCAAACATCAGTGGAAAACACTGTTATTCTTCCAAATGATAGTGAATTTCTGTCCTATTGCCATTTTTATTTGGTGCATGTTTTCCCTCAGTATCTACTCAACTGACAATTACTAGATGCTTGTCTATGGCAGGTGATGTGCAGGACATAGATATTTTAAAGTTTACAAAGACATTGCCCTGTCCTCAGGAAGCTTTCAATCTGTGTGAGAATGAAGATCACTTACCACTACAAACAGTTCGGACACGGAGGACCAAATCTACCTACCCCTTACGCTCACATAGCTTGCTGTCCACATTAACATGGTTTACCATTCCATTGTCTTCATTAGCATAACTTTCCTATCACAGATAACTCTTGGCCAGGCAAATAATTTGACTGTTCACTAAAGTAACTTCCCCAAACTCCCATCAACTCTTCAACGAAAAACATCAATAGAGTTCACACCTTAATACTCTCTGAGCCTCTTGGCTAGAAATCTTCACTGTGCTGTTTCCACCAAACATAAGTTGTAATATCATGATCCTTACCCAATCCTAACTGTGCCCCCACAGTGAAAGATCAATCTTAAACCAAGCTTCATACTCCCAATAAAATCCAACCTCACTTTTCTCCCTATGAAATACTACCAAAGCTTTGTCCAGGCTGTGGTCTTTCTTACCATAGTAAGCAATAAATTTAACTTTGTCTTATCAACAGGTTGTATTGGTGATGTTTAGGAAGCTGAAATTTCCCATATGGAAGAAATAGACATGGGAATCAACCGTATGTTACAAGGAGATAAGCAGTGGTGCCAAGGGGTGGATTAAAAGACTCTGGCTCCTTTTTTGTTGTAACAAATAAATATCCAATTTAATTATAATCAGTACATTTTTCTCTGCAAGCGTAGTTTAACAACAAGTCCCCTATTCTCTTATTTACTCACCCAGGCATTTGGATGTTATCACTGGTGCCATCATTGATTGTGATAAAATATTTGATAAGTTTTATGTCTTCAAGGCTTCACTGACAGCATAATACATGACAGTGACATTAACCCAGATTAAGGGAGAAGGGGAAATCTTTCGGTGGTTGTGATGTCAAAGCTAAAACTAGATGGAGGCCCAGAATTAGGGAAAATCCAGCATCCAGACAGACAATGTAAGATCATGGTATTTTCAGGGAAAAACATAAATCGGAGCAAAAGCTCAAACTGGGGAAAGAATGAGAAACAAACTAAGGGTCTAAACAGTCTTTTATGTCAAGTTAAGTAGCTTATGTCTCTGCTACCCAAAGTATGGTCTGCAGGCCAAAATCATTGCTATAACCCCGAGCACTTGCTAAAAATGCAGAATCTCAGACAGTACCCCAGACCTACTGAATCAGCATCAGTTAATTAAGAAAATCCCCAGGTGATTTTGATGCACATCAAAGTTTGAGAAGCACTATTCAAAATAATATGCTGGAGGCTATGGGAAGCTACTGAAGGATTTTAAGAAGGGAAGTGACATAATTGAATTTGCATTTTAGAAAAAAAATTACTCTGTGTCCATTCATTCCTTCAGGATATATATGCCAAGCATTGACCTTAGAGCTGGAAATTCAGCACTATTTAGAGTGGATTAGCTGAAACTCCCTATTCAGTATTCATTCAACAAACATTTATTGCATGCCAACTTTGTTTTTTTTGTTTGCTTATTTGTTTTTTGCTTTTCTGAAACAGGGTCTCACTCTGCCATGCAGGCTGGAGTGCAGTGGCATGATCCCGGCTCACTGCAACCTCCGCCTCCTGAGTTCAAGTGATTCTTGTGCCTCAGCCTCCTGAGTAGCTGGGATTACAGGCATGCACCACCACAGCCAGCTAATTTTTGTATTTTTAGTGGAGACGGGGTTTTACCACGTTGGCCAGGCTGGTCTCGAACTCCTGACCTCAGGTTATCCACCTGCCTCGGCATCCCAAAGTGCTGAGATTACAGGCATGAACCACCGCGCCCTGCCTGCTTGCCAACTTTCATTTGACTTTTCCAAAAGCTTGATTTGGAAATAATCCCACACTGATGGCTATGTTTTTAATGGAGTCAACCTTTGTTGTCCAGGACAAGTAACTGTTAAGAATATTCTAGCATACTGTACTCAAAGTCCTTAGCACTATCAGGCTGTTGGCTCAAACATGAAAGGTTTTTTTGATGTAGTTTTGTAGAATTTTTATTGCAATGGTATTTGCTGTATTGGAATTTGACCCACAGTACAAGTTATAGTACAAGATACCAATCAATATTCTTTTTGTTAATGAACAACATAAGATGTAGAGCGTGCCAAATCTAAACTTCAATATTAGAGATTATAGGATCAGTACCATTTTTTGCTAACATATGCAGAGGATTGTCCTTTGGTGACTGAAAAGGAAAACAATAAATTCTGAGTATGTGGAGTCTCTGTCTTTTTAATAATAGTCAGTGTCTTATTGGAACTCACAAAGACTTGGTGTGAAGAGCTCTGACAAGCTAGTTAGCCTATTTTATGCTGGTTTTATTCTTGCTTCCTATATGCAAACATGGTGAAGGACAGTGGGCAATGAGCTCGCACTTCTATTTTAGCGATTCTGGGTTACTTGGGCTGTCTCTAATCTACCAAGCCAGGATTATTATAAGGAAAATAACCAATGTAGCTAAATATAAAGTCATCACTTCCCTAACTCAGTTCCTTTGTAGCTGCAGGAACATTAAATTTCATTCAGAATTCTAACTCCCAAAAACCTGGGTACTCTAAGACCCTTAATGGTTTTCTTATAGCCTCGTAGGGTTTGGCAGGTGCCCTGGACATCTGGCAGATTCCCTGAGAGAACAAAAACTCAGAAGCTACCAAAGATTCAAATACTCCCTTCAGTACCCACCAACTAGGGAAGTTTAAACAAGACCGTGGGTTTCTTTATACTTTGTTTTTTTATTTCCATAATAGCAATGATAATATCTTTGTTGTAGAATTATTTGGAGGATTAAATACAATAAAATATTTACAGTACCTAGCACTTAATAAACTCACAATATACATTAGTTTATTTTCCCCACTCCCTTCTGGGTTATTAAGACCCCTACAAAACGCAAATTTATTTACATCACAGTAGTCACTAACATTTTTGAACAGTTGAGTTAATTGAATTAGGAAGCCTGTTATAAAGAGTAAGCCCTGAGTAAAGAGGATGTTTATTATGTTCTCTAAAGTATGTGAAGTGTGCGAAAAGAAGGTCCAAAAAAGGAGGGCTTGCTTGAGATGACTGACATCCAAGAAGATAGTACATCCTGGTTCTCAGAACCATTGAATGTAAGGGCTGAAGATATCATAAAACTATCCATTTGGCAGATGAGGACACTGAGGCTAAGTTCGGTGAAATAACTTGCCTAGGCCTTAGAGTGAGAACACTAGCAAGGCAGGATTGAAACCTAGTGAATGAGAGGCTTCAAAAAGAAAGAAAACAATGTGGACACAGGGAAAAGGGGAGGGAGAGCATTAGGACAAATACCGAATGCATCTGGGGCTTAAAACCTAGATGATGGCTTGATGGGTGCAGCAAACCACCACGGCAAATGTATACCTATGTAACAAACCTGTACATTCTGCATGTGTATCCCAGAACTTAAAGAATAATAATAAAAAAGAAAGAAAGAAAACAATGTGAAGAATGAAAGCAGGATAGGGAATGAGGGAGAGCTACAGCTCAGGGTGAAGTCTTCTTTCCCCTTTGCCTCTGTCCCCTTAGTAGTAAATATTCCTTGGGGTAAACCAGTAACATCCCTCAGCCTGTCATACAGAAGTGCCAGAGTGTGATCAGGCTATTCTGCCATTAAACATTCAAGATCCTCTACAACCATGAACATAGAAGAATGATTTATCCTTATGCTCTTGCTGTATCAAAGACTCTCAGAGATTTTCAGAGACATGCCTTTTCCATACTGATCAATGAAGATGGGTCACCAGAAACATCGCAGTCAAAGTGACAGTTTTTGTACTGCCTTCCCAGATAATTTTACAAGCTGACATGAATTTGAAGCAACAAGCTTTTTTTTTTTTTTTTGAGACGGAGTTTTGCTCTTGTTGCCCAGGCTGGAGTGCAATGGCACAATCTTGGCTCAATTCTCCTGCCTCAGCCTCCCAAGTACCTGGGATTATAGGCATAGGCCACCATGCCCAGCTAATTTTTTTTTTTTTTGTATTTTTAGTAGAGATGGAGTTTCACCAAGTTGATCAGGCTGGTCTCAAACTCCTGACCTAAAGTGTTCCACCCACCTCAGCCTCCCAAAGTGCTGGGATTACAGGCATGCAACAAGCATTTTTATGAAGAACCTGCCATTCACTCCAAGGTGACTTGAATTTGAATAATTTCTCCACACAGATGACTCTCAAATCTGCATCTCTAGCGGATGTGTAACAAGCTTTCAAATCTATCAATTCCAAAACAAAATTATTGCTTCCACCTTTACCCCTCTACCATCTAACTTGATCCTTCTACCATTTTCTCAATTCTATTCACCTTATCCACCTTGGACCCATCCTGGGCTCTTCTCTTTCTTTCCCACCCCATACCCCATTCATCAGCAAACCTGGTAGTGCTACCTTCCCAAAATACCCAGAATCCATGTACCTCTCATTGTTTTCACTGAAAGCTTCCTGGTTTAGAATCACCATTATTTCTCATTTGACTTGTTGCAATGACTCCCTCTGCTTCAATAGGTACTCTACTCTCTGTTCTCCACTCAGTGGCTAGAACAATTCATCTCCTTTCTTTCCCCAAATGAGTTTACTTAGAAAACTATCTTGAAAAGACAAAATCATAGAGATGGAGAACAGATTAGTGGTTGCTAGTGATTCAGGAAGTAGAATGGGAGATTGGATGGGTGTGACAATAAAAGGGTGGCTTAAGATAGTTCCTTTGTGATGCTGTAACTATTCAGTACCATGTATCAAGATGGGATAGTTGTTATATGACTCTAAACATGGTATAAAATTGCATAGAATGACAGACACATATAAGTGCATGTAAAAGCTGGTGAGATCTGAATAAGGCATAGATTGTATTAATATCAATTTCCTGGTTTTGATATTGTATATAGTTATGTAAGATGTGAGATCTGAATAAAGCATAGATTGTATCAACATCAATTTCCTGGTTTTGATGTTACATATAATTATGTAAGGTGTAACCATTAGCTGAAGATGAGTGAAGGGTACTCATGACCTTTCTTAATACTTTTTGCAACTTCCTGTAAATGTATATATATTTCAAAATAACAAGTTTTAAAAATACTGCATATACACGGCATTCCTCAAGACTATGTATTTTCTATTTCTTCTACCTGGAATGCTCTTTCCTCAAATATGTAAATGGATAATTTCTCTCCTTCCTTGAAATTTCTGTTCAAATGTCACCCCATAGAGGTCCACCCAGAGTGTCATACATAAAATATCAATTTTGGCTGGGCACGATGGACCATGTCTGTAATTTCAGCACTTTGCGGGGTGGAGGCAGGCAGATCGCTTGAGCGCAGGAGTTCGAGACCAGTGGTACTGAGGTAGTGAGGTACTGCTATAAAGATACTTGAAAATGTGGAAGCAACTTTGGAACTGGGTAATAGGCAGGGGTTGGAACAGTTAGGAGGCTCAGAAGAAGATACGAAAATGTGGAAAAGTCTGGAGCTTCCTAGAGACTTGTTGAATGGTTTTGACCAAAATGCTGATAGTGATACGGACACTGAAGTCCAGGCTAAGGTGGTCTCAGATGGAGATGAAGAACTTATTGGTAACTGGAGTAAAGGTCATTCTTGCTATGACTAACAAAGAGACTGACATCATTTTGACCCTGACCTAGAGATCTGTGGAACTTTGAACTTGAGAGATGATTTAAGGTATCTGACAGAAGAAATTTCTAAGCAGCAAAGCATTCAAGAGGTCACAGAGCATAAAAGTTTGAAAAACTTGCAGCCTGACAATGCAGTAGAAAAGAAAAACCCATTTTCTGGAGAGGCTGGCTGCAGAAATTTGCATATTTAACAAGGAGCCTAATGTTAATAGGCAAGACAAGGGGGAAAATGTCTCCAGAGCAAGTCAAAGACCCTCACTGCAGCTCCTCCCATCACAGACCCAGAGGTCTAGGAGGGAAAAATGGTTTCGTGGACCAGGTCCACCCCCCACCCCACCACTGTGTGCAGCGTCAGGACTTGGTGCCTTGCGTCCCGGCCACTCCAGTCATGGATAAAAGTGGCCAAGGTACAGTTCGGACCATTGCTTCAGATGGTGCAAGTCCCAAGCCTTGGCAACAGCCACTTGGTGTTGAGCCTCTGGATACACAGAATTCAAGAATTGAGGTTTGGGAATCTCAGCCTAGATTTCAGAGGATGTATGGAAACTCCTGGATGTCCAGGCAGAAGTCTGCTACAGGAATGAAGCCCTCATGGAGAACCTCTGCTAGGACAGTGTGTAAGGGAAATGTGGGGTTGCAGCCCCAACAGAGTCCCCACTGGGGCACTGCCTAGTGGAGCTATGAGAAGAGGGCTACCGTCCACCAGACCCCACAATGGTAGAGCAATCAACAGCTTGCACCATGTGCCTGGGAAAGCGGCAGACACTCAATGCCAGCCTGTAAAAGCAGCCAGGAAAGGGGCTCTACCCTGCAAAGCCACGGGGGTGGAGCATACCAAGACTATGGGAACCCACCTCTTGCATCAGTGTTACCTGGATGTGAGAAATGGAGTCAAAGGAGATAACTTCAGAGCTTTAAGATTTGACTGCTCTGATAGATTTTGGACTGGCATGGGGCCTGTAGCCCCTTCATTTTGGCTAATTTCTCCCATTTGTAATGGGTATATTTACCCAATGCCTGTGCCTGCATTTTATCTAGGAGGTAACTAACTTGCTTTTGATTTTACAAGCTCACAGGCAGAACCGACTTGCCTTGTCTCTGATGAGACTTTGGACTTGGACTTTTGCGTTAATGCTGAAATGAACTAATACTTTGGAGTACTGTTGTCAAGGCATGATTGGTTTTGAAATGTGAAAGGGACATGAGATATGGGAGGGGCCAGGAGCAAAATGATATGTTTAGGCTTTGTGTCCCCACCCAAATCTCATCTTGAATTGTAATCCTTATAATCCCCATAATCCCCATGTATCAAGGGAGAGACCAGGTGGAGGTAACTGAATCATGGGGTTGGCTTCCCCCATGCTGTTCTCATGATAGTGAGCAAATGCTCACAAAATCTCATGGTTTTATAAGGGTCTCTTCCCCCTTTCCTCAGTTTTATAAGGGTCTCTTCCCCCTTTCCTCAGTACCTCTCCTTCCTGCCACCTTGTGAAGAAGGTGCCTCACCTCCCCTTCATTTTCTGCCATAACTTTAAGTTTCCTGAGGCCTCCTCAGCCATATTGAACTGTGAGTCAATTAAACCTCTTTCCTTTATAAATTACCCAATCTCGGGCAGTTCTTTATAGCGGTATGAAAACGGACTAATCCACTCCCTCTCTTGAGATTTCTGTTCAAATGTCACATCATAGAGGTATGCCCAGACTGCTATATATAAAACATCAATTTCGGCTGCGCATGGTGTTTCATGCCTATAATTCCAGCACCTTAGGAGGTAGATGTGGGTGGACTGCTTGAGCCCAGGAGTTCAAGAGCAGCCTGGGCAACATAGTGAGACTCTGTCTCTATAAGAAAAGAAAAAAATATTAGCTGGGTATGGTGGTACATGCCTGTAGACCCGGCTACTTGGGAGGCTGATGTGAGAGGATCATCTGAGCCCAGGGAGGTCAAGGCTGCAGTGAGCCATGATCACGTCACTGCACTCCAGCTTAGGCAACAGAATGAGACCCTGTCTCAAAAAAATAAATAAATAAAAAATAAAACATCATGTTCCTGTCACTTTTTCCCTATCTTGTTAGTTTCTCTTTTCTTCTTAACACTTTAATACTTTCATTTGAAATACCACATATTTATTTTCTCCTTTCCTAACTTCCCATTACTATATGAGCTCCTTGAAAGGAGAACGTTTGTCTGTTTTTGGTTATCCTTCTACCTATATTAGTACGTGGCACACAATAGTCACTAAACAAATGTTTGATGAATTAATAAATGAGTGAACAGGTAAAGCTACTAGAAGGAACAGTCATGCAGATTGGCTTAACAGGAAAGGCAAGTCTGACCAAATGACATTCCTTGGCAGTATTTAAAAAAACTGGGAAGGAAAAAGAAAACTTGCTCCTGCTGCTTCTGTGATACAAAGAGAAACCTCATTATTAGCAGTTTTTTTTAATAATACACTTGAGCATTACCATGCAGAATGGTATTACGGACAGAACACACCACATATGTATAAAAATAAGTAACTTCCCTGGGAAGAATCAATACAGATAGTCCCCAGATTACAAATGAGTTGTGTTCTGCACATTTGAAAGACAGCTGCTTAATGATCTGCTAGATGCTCTCTGAACTTTCTGACTGGCTTCACTTCACCCCTACCTGCGCATTCAGTCATACTCTATTCCCCAGAATCATCAAACCTGTACCTAGCAGAGGAATTCAATGTAGTTAGATTTCATAGGTTAGTCCACAAAATAATAGTTCACTTATAAACGAGCTGAAGTATAGTGTAAATAATGCTGGTCTTACTCTGCACGTTGTAAGTAATTCAAATGCTTAGACTTGTGTCACATTTAATGGTATATTTACCTGAGAAAGGCAATATTAAACGTGCAAGGAAATGTGGGCCTTGAAGTCAAGTACACTTTGAAATCAAACTGTCACTCTGATACTACCTTTGTGATGTTGGTCCAGTTTCTTAACTTCTCGAAGCCTTAATTTCCTCAACTGTAACTTGGAGATAATCATTGAGACTACCCACCAGGATTGTTTTAGGATTAAAGGAGATAAGTCTTCAGCACAGACATAGTGTTCCATAACATTACATCTTATTATATTGAGCTCTTCCAGTTAGTCTGAGTAACAAATGAGATTTTATACATCATCGTAAACCAACAGTCTAACAAAGTCCCTGATACGCTGTTAATGCTAAATATGTCTGGTGAATGAATATTTAATAAGTACATTGATTCACATCCTGGAGAGGGATGAATAGGCATGAAGGACAGGCACGAAGGCCTTTAATGTCTGTGAGCCTATCCATCTATGACGTTTTCCCTTTACCTTCCACCCATTACCTTCTAATTCTCTACTCACGGGATTGCTAAAGGATCTCTCTTCCACCACCACTCCTTGTGCCCACAGTGGGAGGAGCATGAAGGAAATTCAAAAATAAATACCATTTATGTAGCATTTTTTGGTTGGAATTTTAGGGTCAATATTTAGTTTTAAAATGTGTTAAATGTACATTTTCATTAAAAAGAAAAGAAAACATGATTTATACAAGATAAGCATGACTTCTTCACTGCTGCATCTTTTTGATCTTAGTTTATAGAATCTCAACTGCAGCCTGGGGCCTGCCCCATCTCTGAAGACCCTGCTGCCCCAAGGATGAGGATGTGAAGTACCCTGCTAAAGTAATTCATTGGCATGACTACTTGGTTTGTCCTGGATTAATCATCTCTCTCAAGGAGATTTTAGTCCATTGGCCCATTCCTGTGCAAGATGCCTAACCTGATTCCTAGGCTCCCAAGCTAGAATGAAGATACTAGCTACAAGTCCTCCCCAATGCTAGACTAACATACAATTTTGATCTCTGGAATTCTAGTCAGTGATCCTACCAATTTGAGCTCTACCTCTTCATGGCCCCTAAACGCTGATATCTGCTTTCAGCCTTACCATATAATGCTCTTATCCTCTTCCTCTTGAAACAAATGTTAAGAACGACCAATCTTACCTTTGAAAGAGTTTAAGCACTTTTCATAATCTCTTTAAAAACTTTGACTGGCATCAAATCAAGCTCTGACCAATTACAGTTATGAAAAAAACCAAAAACTAAATTCCCTCAGAGAAAACAGAAAAGTATGGGAGCAACTTTAAGAAAACAGTTGGAATAATAACAAACTGTTACTTAATATTTAACCTACCTTTTCCTCGATGGGCTCAAGCTGATTATTTTCTTGCTTTTGACGGCTAGTAAATTAATTGGTTCCTCTCTTTTTTATCACCTCCTGGAACTATTAAGTTTTCCCTTGATGTTTTCTCATGCATGAATATGCCAGTACTACTTACACAGGTCTTGTAAATAAGTTTCAAAAGCTATTAGACCCACATAAATTACACAAAGTATGTTTCAGTCCCTACCAAATTTCCTAAAGCCGTAGTTCCTCTGTCCACATCAACCCATTCCCTTCTTTTATTATCCCTGCTTTAGCTACCTTGTCACTCAAACTGTGTAATTCACACCTGCTTTGAGCTGATTGGTTGATCTGTCCTTGATTGTCCCAGGTGGATTTATTCTCCTTTAACCTTCAGGTATGAATCCTGCAGGTTCTTACCTGGAGAAGGAGATAAACCTAGGCCTTAAATGCAATGCTCATTAATGGATAAATTCATAACTGGCCATGGTACCAAGAGTTACAGCATCTTCCTCTATTAAAAGCAGAGAAGCCTATGGGATGGCCAAGTCCTTGAAGGTGACAGGGGTTTGACAAAAATGGAGGGTATAAATGGGCTATATTATAGTTAATGATTTGAAGTCATTGTTTAGAAATAATTGCCTAGACAAGATAACTGATCTCTACAGACTTGCATTACATATATTTCTCATCACTAGACATAATTTTTATTATAGATTTGTCCCTCGAGGTCCTGAAGAACAAAGCATTCTCATAGTCTCCCAACAGGCAGCTTTCTTTAAGAGCCAAAGCAAGGCAATAAAAGGTGGGTATTTTATTTACTGCCCAATTCACATCATTTCTATCTTGACTCTGAGACGTGTAAATTCATAAGAGGAGGTTCCTAGACATACATATATTAGGTGATGCTGGTGATCCAAAAAGTATTGACAATTGATAAAGAAATGCTGAAGGAGGCATCAGTGATACTAGAAGTAAAAGTTTTAACAATAACAATAAATGAGGCCTCTCTCTGGGTCCATCTGTCCACAATCCCATGCCATCTGCCCCTTCTCTGGAGTTGCCATGGAAGAGAAAGTTCCGCTACTTCAGTTACGTAATTTCTATTTGGAGGAAAGATGGGGGTCTTTTTGTTAATTGAAGAGTGTTGTGAGATTTTTTTCCTTGGATTGTTTCATTTCATTTCTACTTATATTTTTTCCCACTTATAATGTGCATATTATTTTTGACATCAAGATAATGACAACAAAGAAAAAAACTATCTTCTCAATTTTAAAAGAAAAAATAGCAAGGAAAAATGATCAACCAAAGGATTTAATTTTAATATTGCGATAAGCTATTTTTCTTAAGGATTTTCCTCATAATCTGCGCTTTAGCAAGGATCTTCTCTTTTTTCCTAGTTTCCATCTGAGATTAGCTAATGGGCTGTACCCATTGATGTGCAGGCTGTAGCTCCACCACACCTGTTACTTTTGACATACTTTTATATTTCTCAGTAATTAAAAAACTAAGAATGGGCCAGGCGTGGTGGCTCATGCCTGTAATCCCAGCACTTTGGGAGGCTGAGGTGGATGGATCATCTGAGGTCAGGAGTTCGAGACCAGCCTGACCAACATGGTGAAACCCCGTTTCTACCAAAAATACAAAAAATTAACTGGGAATGGTGGTGCACACCTGTAATCCCAGCTATTCAGGAGGCTGAGGCAGGAGAATCGCTTGAATCCGGGAGGCAGAGGTTGAAGTGAGTCGAGATTGTACCATTGTACTCCAGCCCGGGCAACAGAGCGAAACTCCATCTCAAATAATATAATAATAATAATTATTATTATTATAAGAATAAATGGTAGCTTATTTTTACCTAAAGGTAGTAGTGGCTTCATGCCACAGTTGCTAATCTCTGAGCCATCTCACTATCCTTTGTTCAGCTTGTTAAATGTCTCTATACTTTTGTAACTAGCTCCTCATAGTAAATTCCTTCTTCCAGACCAGTTTTTCCCAACCTCACCACAATTGACATTTTGGACAGAATAATTCTTTGTTGTAAGAGACTTTCCTGTGTCCTGTACAGTGTCTACCAACATCTCTGTCTCTACCAAATAAATACCAGTAACACTCCTGCAATTGTCACAACCAAAAACGTCTCCAGAAATTGCCAATTTATCCCTCAGCATGCAGCAGAATCACCCCTGGTTGAGAACCACTGTATTAGACTGGAAGATCTTTATTTTTCTGACTGACTCCTAAGTGATATACTCCTTTCAAGTGCATATTTATACCTGTTATACGTTAAAATAAGATTGGAATAAAATAAAATCTATATATGTCCCTATAAAATTAGTCATATTGAGGTGATATCTACATCTCAATAAAACTAGTCATATTGGTAAACAATAAAAGCTTATTCGGCAAATGAATGAATATATTAATATGAAAAGAACTGCAAAACCTTGATCTACTTTTTCCAAAATTAGTATTTTATACTGTCCAGCTAATATTTAATATATTTTTATTTAATTAGCCATCATAGGGCCTTGGAAATACTTCATACATTGTGATGCCTTATATACTAAAGTAAGCAAAATTAAACATCTGTTAATATGGCTGACACAGAAAAACATAGTCAGATAGGCAGTTTTAGAGAGGAGAAATATACAATAATAGTTCTTCTTTTTCCCACCTCACATTATGAACAGGGAATTTTTTTCCTTAGCACTAACATCTCAGCAATACATAAAGATATCACATCCCTTATTTTGTATTTATTAATCCTTCTTTTAGTGCTTCTGTTGCTAATTTTTTAATTGACTTTGCCTTTACCGAATACTAGTGATAGGATTTATAAAGGATAATTAAGTCATGCACTAATTTAAAATTTGTCAAACTCACATAACAGTGAGTTTCAATGAAATCACACCAAGAATTCTCTGTATGCTTTGTTCCAGCTATAAGAAAACAATACCCAATTTCATCTAACAGATGAAAAATAAAGAAAGTATGTGAAGACAGTCATATTCAAGTTATTATATTATGATAATTTGCATATGTAGATATCCTTGAAATGCACATGGACCTTTATTCAAGATCTTTCCCTTATAATTCATAATTCATTTTTACCGTTCATACATTTGATAAACATATTTTAAGTGTAATATTTATCTTATCAATACGTAATGCATACTTAACAATGTGTAATATTGATCTTATCAATGTTACTGTACCAAAATTAAAAGTAGACCATTAAAGAAAAAAATCAAATTCCTCTTAATGTCATAGAAAAACATTCTTCTCTATTAAGATAAAGGACAACTTAATAAATCTAATATTTTCATAGCTCATATAAAGAAATATAGATAGGATTAGACAAATAGAAGGAACAAATGAAAGCCCAGTAGAATACCAGTGTTTTGAGCCTTAATTTAGGGAGTTATCAAATATGTACTTATTCATTTCAGGGAATTGTATGGTTTCAGAAATAAGAACAGCGACAACAAATGGTCAAACTTACCTGAATGACTGGTCGACTTTGGTCATTCTAAACTTAATAATCCTTTACTAATTCGGCTAAGTCTTTTAAAAAATTATCAGGTCATTGTTCATAATGATATGAGCAAAAAGGAAATGGAAATAGATCACAGGTCATATAATGGATTTCATTCAATTGTTATAAGGCATTTTGTGTTAAATATTTATCATTCATATTACATAGAAATATAATTTATGTAGAGGAATGTAATAAACATTACTCTTTTTAAAAACATCAGTTTCTGAATATGCCACAGAGTCTTAATTTGACTGAAATGCCCTCCCTCTCCCTTCTCTAAACAGTGAGCCTTATTTTGTGTTCAATAGCAACTGAATGTTTCCAGCACTGTGAAGCCTTTCTCAAGTCCCACAACTGGAGCTGTATCTGTCACCTATGATCCCACACCACCCTCTTCATCTTCTATTATAAAATACTACCATTTTAGACTTATACTCTATAGTGTTCTGATTTTGCCTATATGCCTAACTCACACATGAGATCACTAAGGCCAGAAACCATATGTTATTCAATTTTCTGTTTATGTGGCCAGTTCCTTACAACCTTGCTTATATAAAGAGGACATTCACAACATGTTTATAAAACTAAATTCAACTGAAAATTTTTAATGAGTTTGCACTGAGAAATGAGATAAAACTTGGAGGTATCTGCGTGATAACTGAAAAGCTGTGGATCAAACCAAAGATCATAGAGGTATCTTGGAATACACCACAGTTTGGAGGTATCAGAATGATTTGGCCAAGTATTTGTTACAGTATAGGATTTTGTTTTAAGGACATTAACTGTTCAATTAAAAAAATTGGACTTAATTTTATTTTCAGGTTGTGATACCTGATTTTGGGGTGTGTGTGTGTGTGTGTACGTGTGTGTGTACTTTTACATTTTCAGCAGCATGTGGCATGTGGCTTTTTAGGGTACACTATTCCTGTGACCTGTTGACATGACAAAGAGGTCACTGGAGAAAAAAATCACTCCTCATGAGTACAGTAGTATCCCAAGAGAGGCAGGTCACACTCACACATGACATAAGAATCAAGTTTTACTGAAAAATCATAGAGGTGTTTTTAGTAACGCAATTAAGAAAATAATCTTTTCTTATATATTTCTGATGCCTCCTAAAAATTATTATTATTATTATTATTATTATTGAGACGGAGTCTAGCTCTATCACCAGGCTGGAGTGCAGTGGCAGGATCTCGGCTCACTGCAACCTCCGCCTCACAGGTTCAGGTGATTCTCCTGCCTCAGCCTCTCGAGTAGCTGGGATTACAGGCACGCGCCACCATGCCCAGCTAATTTTTGTATTTTTAGTAGAGACGGAGTTTTACCAGCCAGGATGGTCTCGATCTGAGACTATCGAAGGTCTTAGTCAGGATGTTAGCCAGGATGGTTAGCCAGGATGGTCTCGATCTCCTGACCTCATGATCTGCCCACGTTGGCCTCCCAAAGTGCTGGGATTACAGGCGTGAGCCACTGCAACCAGCCTCCTAAAAATGATCTTATAGATCAGACTAAACAATTCGAATATTTTTAAGACATTTTTCTTATAACTATAATTCCAAATATTTATATGCATGCTTTAGGAAATTGAGTTTTTAAGTGAAATATTAAAGACATCTCATTTTCCTGTTACTTGATTAATGTTCATTCAACCTGTTGCTATATTGTTCCATTTTTATAAGATATACTGTAAGAGGCTATGTGTGAATAAGGCAACATACATGATGCAGCATTATTTTGTATTCACATTTTCAAGGTGTACAGAAAATTTTAAAAAAGATGTTAAAAAGGTAAATAAGTTCATTGTTAATTGGTATAGAAAGAGTGAACAAGAGAAAAGACTGAGTCAACATTTTGGCAAAAAGTCTTAATAAAAATTAGAAAATTGGGGAGTAAGTCAATGAAACATTGTCAAAGTCACTAACAAAAGGTGACTCCACATTATTATAATTCCCCTGTCAGAAAGTAGATATGGCAAACTTCTGACTTCATCCTCTGAAAATGAGGATCACAGAGGAGAAATAAGACTGGACAACAGGCTTCCAGCTGTGTTTCTAACCAGTATAATTACACTGGTTGGACATTAACTACATTTCTAATTCTTCTCATAATCCAAAAAAATGAGAGAGAAAAAGGAAGGGATAATTCTTTTTGGTGTTACAGTATCTCATTGTAGGTTTCCAAAAAGAAGTGACTCCTGACAACAATTGTTAGCTCTAAAGTGAGAGTCTGCAAACTGCAGCCCTCAAGCTGTATCTAGCCCATTCCCATTTTTGTAAATAAAGTTATATTGGATCACAATGACACATCTTCATTTCTCTATTGTCTATGACTGCTTCAAAATTCTAACAGCAAAGATGAATAGTTGCAACAAAGCCTAAAATATTTACTCTCTGGCCCTTTACATTTACATTACAGAAAACACTTGCTAACCCTTACTATAAAACAATGTTGCCTTTGGAGTCTGTGGTAAATTAAAAACAGAATAAAACTATTGCTCACATATATTTTATTTTCAAAGTAAAATTACTTTTCCCCTTCCATAGATATTTTTTTTTTCCTGGAAGGAGCTTCCAATTTCAAGCAAGAACAGAAGCAGAAGCACTCCAATAAGTGTGCTTGGTTACATGAATAACTTGTGATGGTTTGGATATACTTCCTGGCAACATGCAATGTTAGAAACCTAGAAATATGTCTGCCTGGTACTTTTAAGGGGAATATATAGAGAGCCTCTTTTGAAACTTTGAAAAGATTTATTTTCTATTCTGGAGATACTTTAGTATGGAGAGTTGAAGGTTGCATAAAATATAGCAACTAAGATAGATGGAATATTTATTCTCTAGGGAAACATTTGGCCCTAAGACAAGACATGTTGGAAACATATAAACAAGCAAATAAAATTGGCCAATATAAGTCTTGATTCATATATACTCATTAAACTATATTCTTAACGCTATTGAGAGGTGAGGCCAGCTGGACTTCCTGGGTCGAGTGGGGACTTGGGGAACTTTTCTGTCTTACAAGAGGATTGTAAAATGCACCAATCAGCGTTCTGTAAAACGCACCAATCAGCGCTCTGTAAAATGCACTAATCAGTAGGATTCTAAAAGTAGCCAATCGCGGGGAGGATTGAAAAAAGGGCACTCTGACAGCACAGAAACGGAACATGGGAGGGGACAATAAGGGAATAAAAGCTGGCCACCCCAGCCAGCAGCAGCAACCTGCTTGGGTCCCCTTCCACGTTGTGGAAGCTTTGTTCTTTTGCTCTTCATGATAAATCTTGCTGCTGTTCGCTGTTTGGGTCTGTGCCACCTTTAAGGGCCGTAACAGTCACCGCAAAGGTCCTTGGCTTCGTTCTTGAAGTCAGCGAGACCACGAACTCACCAGCAGGAACCAACTCTGGACACACTATGACCTTAAGCAAGTCTATCTTCATGGATCCTAGATATATCCTAGCCTTTATATCTTCCTTAAAGGTTACTTTCAGGTGCTTTTGAAGTTGTTATGACCACATGTACAGCCCTTACCTTTTATACATGAAACTCAACTTTTGATTCCTATTTTATGTTTCCATTAGATGGCTACATATGTAAACAAAAAAAGTTTTTGTGACACTAAGGCATTACTACAGAGGGAGGTGAATGTTCATTAAGACATTTATCTCAAATATTGCATCCAGAAGAATGACACTAAGAATAAACTCAATTGAAGTATGAGATAGTGTGCTTCAAAGACTAAGGGACTAAATAACTCATCCTCCTCCTAACTATCTTATAGATACTTAGTTCTCTTTATCCTTCTCCGACATACAAAGCTAGTTCATTTTTAAGGTCTTTGCATAAGCTGTCCCTTGTGCCTGGAATGCTTTGCCCCTACATCATTACATGGCTGACTCTAGTTTGTCCACCAGTTCTTCTTCAAAATCACCTTCCAAGTGAGGTATTGAAGACTTTTTCAAGATTTTTCTCTTTTTTATTAATTCTATTCATAACATTTCCCACTTTCTAAAGTTTTTCCTTTCTCAGTTTGTATCCTACCCCTGCTTACTAAAATTACAGTTTCATGAGCACACAGGACCTATGCTTCCTTGTGTGTAGTGTGCAGGATATTACTTGGAATATAGTGGGCACTCAATACATTAATGAATACAATCGTTGTAGTAAGTTAAATCCACAGTGGTCCAGATGTGGTGTTAAGCATGAACCTAAATCTTCTACCTTCAAGGTGCTGCTAATATGGTTGGGTTGATGATCACATACAAATCAGATAATTATACCACTTGAGGAACATTAGGTTGTGAGTCACTTGTGACATGAAGCTGTATGACATGCTTAGAGGAAGACATATAGTTCATCATGGTCACCTTTCTTCCTGACATCCACATTCATTTCTCTGACTACTCAACCCCTCACTTGGATTTTTCAAAGGTATCTCAAAATTAACATATCCAAAATGCGTTTACTCTCTTTCTCTGCAACTCTTTTCCTCTCCCCTTATGCATTTAATCATTCATTATTTTATCCAATACATAATTACTGATCCCCTAATATATTCCCATTTCAAAAGAAATAGCAGTGTTATCTCCAGAGGTGTATGACATCAGAAACTGGGAATGATATATGACTCTTTCCTCAAACTAACTCAACTCTACAATCGTTCAACTTAACACTAACCCCTGTCAATTACGTCTCCTGTATTTTTCTCAGATTTGTTGTCACATTCTCACTAGAACTATTTTAGTCAAGACCACCATCACTTCTTGGCAAGATTACAGTAATAACCTCTTTTGTCCATTCAGATTTGCTTCTCTCTGAACCATTCTCCACGCTTCAGCAAAAGAAGTCTCTGAATCGCAGCTCTAATCACGACTCTTTCCTGACAGCCACGTGACAAAGCCCTTCTGGGCAGAGAAAAAACTTCCAACAGGACCCAAAAGACCCTCCAGGTTCTGGCCCCATCTCCTCTTTAGCTTGGTCTCTTGAACATCTTTCTTCCAAACATAATCTGCTGTCACATTCTTTCTGTTCCTTGATCTCTGACACTCTCAGGCTTAGCTCTTTAAATGTGGTACTCTGCATAGAAAAATTTCCACCACCTTCACGGTAGTTTTGTGTGGCCAAGTCTATATCACTTCTTCACAGAAGCTTTTTCTGACCCAGATACTAATTCAAATTTCTAACTCGGACACCAGTGGTTCCCATTTCTCTCTCTCTCTCTCTCAATCTCTCTCTCTCAGAATCTCATGAGATTCATCATGGTTGATTACTTGCATAAAGTCTGATATCCCTGCTGGGATTATGTCTGTCATGTTCACTTATACATCCTCAGCATCTAGTTATAATTAATAATAATAATACTAATTACTGAGGGAGCTAAATACTTATTTGTTGGATGAGTGATTGCGGTAAAAATGAAAATGAAATGATGTAAAATAGTGGAATGATAAAAGAGAGTGTTGAAAATGTTGACGAGAGCCAGATTATAAATGCTTTGAGAAGTATTTCAGAGGCTGTGCTGACAGGATTTTGGTAGAGATTTGGGCAATAAAGAGCCAGAATGGGTAGGGATATATGATAACTGCAGGGTTTTTCTGAGAAAGGGAATTATAATTCCATCAGTCAGTATAAGAAATGCAGAAAGAAAAACAATGTTGTGGATGTTAGAAAGGATTGAGAGATTCTGAAGTGATGGGATGTTCAGGAAATCGAAGTTAAAATATCTAGTAGGCAAGTAGAAATCTACCTTATGACCAGAACATTCTCTGACCCAAAAGACTCAAGACCATTTTTTTTTTACAACTAATGTCAATAAATTACTTTCATGTACACTAGAAATGATAGTGTGAAATATATTAATGAGGTTAACTATTGTTAAAAATCAGAATATGCATTCCTAAGATATGTTTGTAAAATAAATTTTATTGTATATATTTAAGGGATACCACATAATGGTATAAGATCCATAGATATTGATATATATAGTGTAAAATAGTTACCACTGTGGAGAACATTATCATATCTATCATTTCACAGTTATCCATTTTTCACTCTGTGGCAAGAACAGCTATAATCTATTCATTCAGCAAAAATCTTGAATACACACGATTATTAACTATAGTCCTCATGATGTATATTATATCTTTTAATATATTAATACATTTTACTAATTGGTATCCTATGACCTACATTGCCCCATTTCTTTCCGGCTACCCTGACCCTGGTAACCACTGTTTTATTAACTATCTGATATATTTGACCTTTTTTAAAAAAAAATGATTCCATATATAAGTGAGATCATACAATATTTTTCTTTCTTGGTCTGGCTTATTTCATTTAGCATAAGGTCCTCCAGGTCCATCCATGTTGGGGCAAATGACAGATCTTTTCCTTTTTAAGGCTGAAAAATATTCCAGGGTATGTGTATGTCTGTGTGTGTGTGTGTGTGTGTGTGTGTACACACGATTCTTGGAACATATTTCTTTGTAAACTATTTACTACATATTCTTAGCCCTTCCATAGAAACCCCAGAAACTCTTCTCTCTCTCTCCCTCTCTCTCTCTCTCTCCCTCTCTCCTCCTGCTCCTCCTCCTCCTGCCTACATCTCTCTCTCCCTTCCTCTTAAAGTAACTCTAAAATATAATTTTAAATATTCTTATTTTGTCTGGTGCCAGACTGTTTTGGCCACTAGCCATAAAATATTTTTAGCTGTATTCATTTAAGCTACCATACAAGCCAGGCGCTACATCTACAGCAGAACACCTTTCTTTTTAGTTTGTAAGTTCTTTTATAATATTGGATGTGGTGATGAGACAAAGAAAAGAGTGAGGTATAATGGTCTTCCTAGGTATCAGAATTTTCTTTTTGAGTAACTGTTTTTATTCCTTTAGTGACGAAAACAAGAGCCAAGGTAATGATCTGAGTTCTGATAATGAGTGTGCTTTGGCACGAACTGTCACATGAATCAAAGGTAACTTGAACATGTATAAATTAACATTACACAGCCAGAAAATATTTAGATTCACTAAATCTGTTACTCTAAGCAAAATTCAGGAGGTAAGTCAATGATAGATGGCCATTTTGGTGCCTGAATCTTAGGAGAAAATAGGACCATAAGAAATAAACACTGTCGTTACAAAGAAATAAACTTTTGTCCTGGAGTTAAATGTTAAAAAGGATGCCCCCTCAAGGGAGCATACCTTGATAATACTGATCATCCAAATAGGATGATATGGTTTGGCTGTGTCCCCATCCAAGTCTCATCTTGAATTGTAGCTCCCATAATCCCCATGTGTCATGGGAGTGACCTGGTGGGAGGTAATTGAATCAAGGGGATGGTTCTGTGCTGAGGGAGCGAAATACTTGTGCTATTCTTATGGCAGTGAATAATTCTCAGGAGATCTGATGGTTTTATAAAGGGCAATTTTCCTGCACATGCTCTTGCCTGCCACCATGTAAACCATGCCTTTGCTACTCCTTCACCTTCCACCAAGATTGTGAGGCCTCCCTAGCCATGTGAGACCGTGAGTCCATTAAGCCTCTTTTTATTTATAAATTACCCAGTCTTGGGTATTTCTTCATAGCAGTAGGAAAATGAACTAATACATAGGATTATTGAGAAATATACATCAAATATAAAATGTGATTTTTAATGATTTTTTCTTGATTGATGTCTGATGGAGACTAAGTGCTTAATATCAAAACAGAACTCATGGTGTTTTATTCTGGGGAAAGCAAGTTAACGTAGTCCGGGCTTGTAACTTGCTGGTATAAGAAAAGATCCTAGACTTTCCAAAGGGAAAAACGGACAAAAGGATACATTGTAGGGTCAGCAGTTTCTTAGATGTGGTCATCTGGTTATAGTATTACTCTGAAATATTACCTCCTTCTAGATTTTTGATAGGAGTGGGATTGCAGACAATTTGAAGCTCAACTTTATGATGAAAGCCTGGTGAGCTCTAATTGAGGAACACAGACCTGGTTTGGATACTAAATGAGTAGGTGTTTATTAACACACTGTTAGGAAAATTGAGAATTCTGGCAGGTGTTGGTGCTCAAAGTAAAACCTTTCCTGTTTACAGAGAGAGGTGGGCTTGGAGAGACCCTTCAGAATGAGTTGGGACCTTCCTGAAGAAGGAGCTCTGGATCTGCTCAAGCATCACTGTGACTTCTGAGAGACACGTCTCTATTAGTCCATTTTCATACTGCTATAAAGAACTGCCTGAGACTGGGTAATTTATAAAAGAAAGAGGTTTAATTGACTCACAGTTCAGCATGGCTGGGGAGGCCTCAGGAAACTTACCATCACGGCATAAGGTGAGAAGGAGCAAGCCACCTTCTTCACAGGTGGCAGGAAGAAGTGCCCGGTGAAGCAGGAAGAGCCCCTTATAAAACCATCAGATCGAGTGAGAACTCACTCACTGTCACGAGAACAGCATGGGGGAAATTGCCCCCACGATTCAATGATTCAATTACCTCCGCCTGGTCTCTCCCTTGACATGTGGGGATTATGGGGATTACAATTCAAAATGAGATTTGGGTGGGGACACAAAGCCAAACCATAGGATCCATCAAATCCCAGGATGATGGTTCTCCATCCCTACAATGTGTGCAATATTTTAGGAGTCTTTTGTTACTCATAATAGCTCAAGTACAGCTCTTTGCACGTAGTTTCATCTTCTATGAATGAAAGCAGATTCAAACAAAAACATTACTCTCACGTGCATCATACATTTTCGAGAGTGAGCAGTGTGCTGGAAATTGCCGTAACCCATGCTGTTTTATGTAAGCCCTAGTCCTTAGTGTGTAGGTACTCAGAGAAGAGCAGGTACTTTTTTTGTGCTAGGAAGAAACATGGCCAAGCAATACTGCTATCTAACAGGGAAGCTGTTTTTCTTTAACCTGGACCGTTTTCAGAGTAGGCATTTTAAAAGTTGCCTGATGAGAACCTTTTGAAAATGTAGCAAAGCATCCATGGACATTCTGATTGGATATATCATTGCTTCCTGCTCAGCTTGCTAAGACAACTTGAAAACAGAAAATCCTTTTGTCTGGAGTAGGTATTTACTAAACCAAATTTTAAGTATTGTGTATTTTTTCAGTTGCTTAAGTGGAAAGACATTATTACTTGAATATAGTTTTTTTTTTTTTATAAACAACCCAGAATATTATGGGCTTTAAAGGTCATTGGTTTATTACTTAACCTAAAAATAATTGCTTTGACATATATGGAATATTGTATATCTCATTATCTTTTGAAAACTTCGGAAGAGCTAATGTAATAGGAGGCAGATCTAAAGTGGAATAGGTAATTCAGAATTTATGTTCTAACAGAAAAGGATACAGTAACATGACAAGGAAATTCCTAAAAATGTAGTATATTTTCCATGTGAAAATATATTTCCAGACCAGTTTCAAAAGAATGATAGCTTAGATTCCTCTCTGCTGCAGTAAGCTATATCCCCCACTTGAAATACATCCCACCTTGCCTATAATTACCTCTTCCACCAGAATTGCAATTATACAATTCTTTTAATCTTTTACTTTTCAAAAATAATGGAAATTTAAATTGGGAATTAAGTTGCATTTAATTTCCAGTTTAGCATTTTAATCTTTGAAAATAGCCTAGCCACAGGCAAGGTACAGCTGAAAGCTTCAATGACAGCACACCTAAAATGGGAGGCCTGTCAGCTTTGAAATATGAAGTGGTGGTTTGGCTTCCAGCAAAGCTTTGTCCATTATACTCCCTCTCTTGTTCACCTCTCCCTCTAGCTTTTCTTCCACTGTCAGAGAACTGAAATGCTAATAATTCTACTCCAGGAAACATATTTCACATAATTTCTGTAACACCAAATGAAAAGCCTTTAGACTATATTATCATAGAAGCTAGTCTTTATTTAACACAAGACTTTATTGGATATGTAATTTTATATACATATTGTATTATATACCTCTATCTAAATACAGAAATACTTTACAGCCTTATTATGTGTAATAAAAAATCTAACATCTTCTCCAGCCACACTGCAGTTTGTAGTATTATCTGGATGGTGCCTCATGAACAAACTTCAGAAGGAAATGTTGATGTGAGAAGATTCCTATGGTTCTGGTAAGACTCTACATCCCCCTCCCCCCAGGTCTGTGGAATAATGTATATGCATATAAACAGTACATACAAGGCATCAATTGTTATAACCGTATATATGTGTGTATGTGTTTAAATTGTATTAAGATTTTTTATATACTCAGCACCTAACACAGTGTCTAACACATTTTATATCTTCCAATAAATGAATGAAGCAAATGAAAACATCAGTAAACAGAAAAAAATAGGCATTGTATTCAGTTTACTTTAATTTGAGTGGTGTTTGGTTGTAATATCTGACAAAAGTTAGTGATATTTAATGGTTTAAAATAATTTAATGTGTAGTTTTCCCCTTTAAGTTTTGCCTTGTATCTTTTGTTATGGTCTGTCAGCTATAATTTGTTCAATCTTTTGTGTAGCTTTCTTACAAGTCTTACAAGTCTAATTGGGGAAAGTAAGGGAATTAACAATTATCAAAATCTATTCTTTTTCTAAACATTCACATATCTTTGAATCTCTACAAGAATCCTGGAAAAGAGGATCATTTTGCAGAAAAAAAACATAGGCTAGAGTTTCTGAACAACTTGTCCCAAAGGTACAGCCAGAGTTTGAATCCAAGTCAGTCTAATTCCAAACATAGATCTTTTCCTCAAACCATAACATTTTCAAGAACTGTATTTTATCATTTCTTATGAACCCTGCCAACTTACTCACAATATTATCAGTAGCCTGGACATTCACTAAATGCCAGCTGTGAACAAGTGAAGCCTTAAAGACTTGGATGGTGTTGAAGTTCCCTGGTGTGATATTTCAGTTTACTCAGTACCCACCTGAATGAATGCTTTGAAGAAAATAAACAAGTGAAGCTTAATCAGCTAAGTAAATGTTTGGATAAAAAAATGAACCTTGTTTAAATAAGGGAAAGCCCTTATTCTTCTGATCTACTCATTTAAGTCAAACAATTACCATAAAACTAATTCTCAAAATTATGTTTTCTTTAATTATTGAATTGGGTTAGTACTGTCCTTTGACCCATTAGTCCAAATACACACACGCACAGCTACACAAATATATATATATATATATATTTATATATATACACACACACACACATACATGGAGAGAATCTAAAAAACACTCTTACTGACAAGATGGAGATGACACTAATTTATGCATATATCAGGGCAATTTCAATTTCTGCATTTTAATAGCTTATCTCTGATATTTGCAAACTAAGAGCTTCATTTACAGACTGTACTTGTATGATGAGTTCCCAAACGACAAATGTTTAAATGTCTTTTTAAACTGACTGTGCACGAATGTTTTTTATCAGAAGCATTATTTAAAATAGTTACTATTATCTTTTAAGTAGCATCAAGCTGTTAGAATTTGCTAGGAACTACCAACAAATACCTTCTCTTAAAGATACTGATCAGGGAACTTCAAACATTCTTGCTTATGTATCCCCTAAAAAGACTCTTGAAAAATGAGTCAACCCTTACAGATTTAAAATCTGCATTCAAAATGTACTTTTCATTCTTAAATGACTGAAAATAATATAATTTGAGGGACACTGTAAATATCGATATTTTAAAACTAAGATATATGTTTATGCTTGAAAAATCTTATTGATTACCTATTATACTTTTCTTAAACAGTATAATATTTATGTTTATACAATGAGTGTTTTTTTCTGTTACTATAAGTCCTAAATGTAAAAAACAAACCTTTTCAATTGAGGGATTGTTACAATTATTAATGTGGAATTGACCAAAACAATATATGTATATTATAAAATTTGATAAACATAAAAATAAAATTTTATTGAAAATACATCTCTTAATAAGATGAATGGGTATTTAACAATTTATACACCTTCAGAAGAATATAAATTATTTCTAGAATTGGAAAGCTTTCAGCATCAATTCCATCCCTAATTTTTGTCTGTATAGATGTAAATGAAAAAAAATCTTATTCAAATAAGTGAGTAGAAGGAAACGGAAGGAATTGTATTATAGTAGCATTGCTTAATCCTTTGTGTTCCTGCTATGTTATATGCTAAAAGTACATGATGATTGTTTACCAAAATGTATTTTTAATGATCTATCAGCTGACAACTTATCAGGTCTTCTCTTTGGGTTCAGTTGAAAGCAAAGAGTTAGCAGCGACTCTTCTTGAAAAAAGCTATGTTGCCCTGTCATGAAAGTCATTCATGCTTCTTTTGTTTGAAGCCTTAGTAATATCAGAGTTGGATGAAATATAAGCCTTTTTTTCTTAAATTGAGAGAAGTGGTTAGAAAGGGGAAGTGGTTAGAAAGGAGAAACAGCCTGAGGCCTTGACTACAGACGTCTTTTTTTTTTTTTTCAGGCAATTCAGTTTTCAGGAAGCTTACAAAATAAAGTAGAAGATCTAGAAATAAATTCCCTTAAAACTACCTGTGCCTACTCCTTGGAATGCCTTCATGTATTCCCAGGTTACTCCACTGTGAGGACAGCTGTTTTAAGAAATTCGGAATCATTACCTATGACAAGAAATATAACCTGGCACATCAGAATCACCTGATAACTTGTGTGTCCACTTCCTCAGTTGTACCTCACAGCTAAATAGTTATCTGTTAAACCAAGAGAAGTTGCAGTTCTGGTGGAAATAGCCTTATTGGCATTTGTGCCTAAATATAATTCTGAACTCCCTCTTTTCTACCTTCTAGGCTTTGAGTTCATTTATTTCAGCAGCAAAAGATGTCAGGAGCAAGAGGCAGTCCCACATAGTGTAGATTCATTGAATAGGGGAGCCAAACTATGATTTAGAAACAGCACTGCCAGTAACTATCTGATTAGCCTTAGGCAAGTTTCTCGACCTTCCTGAATCTGTTTCTTCACAATAATTCCCAGTCTGGCTGCACCTTCGACTCACACAAAGATCGTTAAAGAAATACCCTTGTCCAAGCATCGCCCCCAGGAATATGGATTTGATTCTCTGCTTAATTCTAATGTGAAGGCAAAACTGGAAAAGTCAAAGTGAGAATCATTATCCATATAGTCTTTCAACAAATATATAATAAGTGCCTATCATGAGCAGTGTTGCAAGTTTTCTGTGTTAAAATATCTACAAATTATACTTCTAAAGAAAAATTGAATGCTACTTGAATAAAATAAATGATACATCTGAGCTCATCAGTCTTGAAAATCCTTTGTTCAAAAACGATGCAAAGTAGAGAGGGCAATCTTGTCTACAAAAACTTTTTAAAAAAAAAAAACTGAATAAATAGCACAGACACATGCAAAAAGTGTATAGCATGGAAAAATTCAATAATGTATAGCACAGAGACACCCCCAGATTTGTGTTGTTTATCATGTTGCATCATGGTCTTAATTCCACATTTCATGTAGCAGAATGTATCCCTTCATTTTGAGATCCAGAAGGACAAAAGGGTTGCACAGTTACCCTTTTTCTGCCTCTGGGAGATCTTAAAAAGCAGTGATAAACAATTAATTCTACCCAGGATACCAATGAAAATCTATTTTCTTTTCTTTTTCCCAAAGAACAACTTCAGAAGGAAAGTAAACTGACCTTTTAAATGAACAAGATCTGACATGATTGAGCTAACCCAAGAAAGAAAATTCCCCTCTGAGGTGAATAATTTTTTAATTAAAAGGTGAAATCTGACACATCACACTGGTTTTGTTATTACTGTTGTTTTCTTCCATTACTCTCACACTCATAAGAAAAAAAATGAGTATATTATATATGACTGTGTTTTATAGATGCATATATTCTACTCTATCCATTTCAGTCCATCTTTTCTTAATGCATTTGTCCTGTCACTTTTACTCACTGTAATTCAATTTTGTTAGGAAATTTAACTCGCTGTTTTATGCTTTATATATTTCACCTGATGCAAAATGGACTACCTGATTGATTCTGCATTTTCAGTCCACCTTTTAATTTATAGGTAAAGATCAACAATTAACTTTAAGCATTATGGTAAAAACATCTTAGCCAGAAGGGTTGCTTCCTGAAAATGATTTAATTTGTATTCTTCTTAAATATAATAAAATGCCTTGATAAGAAGTAATCAACAATTTTGATTCTAGTTTTCCATTTGATTTGAACATGTAAATTATTTCAGCACGGTGGATGCTACATAAATAACTACAGCTTGAAATACGTGCATTGGGGAGGTTTTGTTGAATGCTAGATTGCTGTTTTGCTATAGTTTGATTTATTTGTGTGAGTTATTAGCTTGATATTGGAAAGTAACTAAAATTTGAATATATGATATCTTTGCTTCTGAAATAAATATAGCGATTGAAAATGGACCTTTTATGAATGTTGAGTGGGGCAATTTCTGGCAGGTGGGGAAGAGAGTAAAGAAGATTCATTGTATAAAAGCAAAGCAAATACACATAAAACTTGTAATTTAATGGAACATATCAGCAGATCTGGTTCTCAGAATGACTCTTACATTTTCATTAGTGACTATCTAAAATGAATTAGACAGCACTATGAACTTTTTCAAAATTAAAAGTTTTTTTAAAATAAAGAAATTCAGATTTTAGCATCAACTGACCAAAGCATAAGGGGCCATCCAAGAAAAAAATAATCTGAAGCACTTTCATAAAACGATGTCACAAATCAATATTTTAGACGCTTTGAAGATCATCTCCTTGCTTTTCGACATTCACACTTCTGAGACAGGGGATATATATGTTTATATCATCTCTTTCTAAAATAAATCATTTCTGATTTAGCATCTCTTACAGAAGAGCCCACTGCAAATGTCAATTTTTATAATTGACCAGACCATACTTGTGGGAAAAATGAACGGACAAGAGTAGGAATGTCGCTCAGGGTCACTGAATACATTTCTATCACAGGAAAGTATTACATCTTTTGCACTTTATTTCTTCAAGCCATTCTCTTCCAACATCTCATACCCCTTTCCCCCAAGAAAGTTGGAGTCACAGGTGACACAGCTGGGAAAACTTTCTTTTTAAAAAGATTAACACGTGTTTTAAAAAGAAATACATATGTATGTCAAAATTATTCCAGAACACTGTTCTCGGAAGGGCAGTAACTGCAGCCAAGTTAGTTTCTGCTATTAAAACAAAATGTGAAGCTCATGGGGAAATTTAATCACAATATGCTGTCTATGAATTAAAAATCCATTTAATATAAAGCCTCCAAGAAACAAAGGAAACTTGTTTTATTAATAGAAGACAATGTACAACTTTTTAACCCCTAACCTAATTTTTTAAACCAAAACCAGAATTATTATTTTTTTTCTTTTTAGCTTTCAATCAAGCACAATCAAATTCCTGGAGAAAAGATGGGAAAACGGCATAAAACAAAGCACAAACACGACATTTAAATCTAAGTTTGCCACAAAATGTAAATGTATTTCAGTAAATGTTCTATAGGATTCGTAAACAATTGAAAAGCTGTTATTTCTTTTACAACTGCAACATAATAAATATTATTATAATATACCTTTCTGGTAATGATATAGAATTTTTTACTTGGGGACAAATAGTTCTGCCAAAAGACAGATAAAGTAAATCAAATGCAGGGATAACATCTATATTATGTAAATGTGTGTAGTTATTACTAGTGGAGATTAATATGATTTATTATGCTTATAGGTCATTTGACCTTTATAGTAAAATGCCATTTCATATCCTTTTTACATATTTTTATTATTAACCACCATTAGTCACATATTTTTGTAAATACCTTCTCTAAATCCATTATATATTTTAAAACTTGGTTTATGATTTATTTTGCTCTATGGAAGCTTTAAACTATCAGTTAATTCAGTCTGCCAATTTTACGTTTTAAGTCTTCCAGGCTTCTTGACTTACCAAAAATCTGTATACCATAAAGCTTATAAAGTCCTACATTTTCCTTTATTGTTTATATGAATTTATATTTCTAGTTAGCTCCATAATCTAGAGGACTTTTTTTTTGGTCTATAGTTAAACTTATAGGTCCATGAATAGTCAATTACGAGACACTATTTATTAAGTGAAATAGGCTATCCACACAGAACTAAAATATCCTATCTTATTTGGATGTTGTCCTGGACTGTCACTTTTAAACCACTAACCCATTTCTCTAGCCTTATGCAAGCACACTATGGTTTTGATCACAATTACTTCAAAGTATAGTCGAAATCTGGAAGTGTCAGTTGCTGCCATAATATGCTTATTAGTAAAGTTATCTCCAATTTATACACACACACACACACAATTTTCTTCTATATAAACTTTAAATTACATCATTGCTTATTTCCTTTGAAATTATATTGCCCCCAAACACATCAAAAGCATTCTGATTAGAATTGTATTAAATTCAAATGTTAATTTGGCAGGTATTGCAAGTTTAATGACAATAAATCTTAAATCCTAAAACAATCCTACGTAGTCAATTTTTGCTTTTTCTTGTGTATATTTTTATGCTTTTGACCTATAGGGTCTACAACTTTTTTAACTTTATTCCTCCTTAATTTATACACTGTCAGCAGTGTGAATGAAAATATTTCCATTTGCATTTATAGTCATTATGAATAAAAGCTATTGAGCTTTTTATATTGTATCTATTCATAAAGTATTTTTAAAATTACTTCACAGGTTTTAAAATTGAGTCTCCTAGGTTTTCTCAGTGCACAATAATCCTATTTAACAACAATCTTTCTTCTTTAAAAATAGTTCTTTTCCTTTTGAGGTTATTATTATTATTATTTTAGAGGTGGAGGTCTTGCTACTTTTGACTTATTTCATGAGCTAGACCATGCAAAGCAAATTTGAAAACTTTTAAAAATAAAAATTTGATCAATTTCAATGTTGACAGTGGTGCTTCTTCACTAGGGTGTCAGCAAACTACAAAAAAAAAAAAACAACAACTTTGTTTTGCAAGCTTTGTATTTATAAAGTTTTATTGAAAGCACAGGCACACTCACTAATTTAAGTATTGTCCATAGCTGCTTTCACTGCCACAACTGCAGAATCAAGTAAATGTGACAGAAACTATTTGGCCCACAAAACTTAAAATATTTACCATCTGCCCCATTACAGAAGAAAAAAATGCAGATTTCTCTTTATCCTTCTCCTTCCTTTTATTATGCAGCAGGCATACTTCTAGGATTTTTTTTTTCCTATATAACCACATATTATTTCCCCAAAGAAGTAGATGGGACTTTCCAGCCCCATTTTACATTGGATAAAACTGAGGCATGAATAAGCTAAGTCACTTGCCAAAGGTCACTTGGCTGGCAAATATCTTCAGCAAAATTTTGACCCCAAAAGCCTAACTATGAGTTCGTACTTGTGCAGTAGAACCCTTTCATCTTTGGTCCCATAGCACTTACCATACTGTATTGTTTTGTTTGTATGTTTTTATGTTTCTATGTTTTTATGTTTATATGTATTGTTTTGTTACATGTTTTTTTTTATTATACTTTAAGTTCTAGGGTACATGTGCACAACGTGCAGGTTAGTTACGTATGTATACATGTTGAATAGCCTGTAGCTATATGTAAACATACCAGCTTTCTTAGATGTTACTTCCTCATAAAGACCTCCCCCTAGACCAGTGGTTTTCAACTAGGGATGATTTTGCTTCCCAAGGGACATTTGGAAATGTCTGGGACAAATTTGTGACTAAAGAAGAGAGTTCTACGGGCATCTAATGGGCAGAGGTCAGTTGTGATGCCAAACATCCTATAGCGGACAGGGCAGTCCACCACAACAAAGATGTATTTGGCTCAAAACGTCAGAGATTGAGGAAGCATCGCCGTAGATCAACTGTCATCTTCTGAACTTTAAAGTTAACACATGCAACTAATTGTACAGTTATTTAATATCTGTACACCCATTCACTGCTTTCACCACTAGACTGAAAAACTCCATCAGAGATCGCGTATGTTTTGTGCAATGCTATACCGCCTGTGCCTTCCGCAATAAGTGACACAGTAGACACTCATTAAGTATAAGCTTAGTGGGTGAATAGTGGATAACTTAAAGTTTTATAGTGTATACATGGGACTGTCAACAGTCTCTGTGTTTAATAAACATTGTTGTCATATTCTAGCTAACCATATTTAAAATAATTGATATATATACATATATATATATATATTACCACAAGATTTTTATGGTGGTGCTTTTATCCACAGTTATAAGTTCTTTAAGAGATATTTTCTATCATTAAAAAATAAATTTATGCCTATTTACTGAAGTATTTGTGAAAAAAGTTTAACTGACGAGTAGGTTAGAACATTCAAAATCTTCAGGTTTTGACAGTTTTGTTTTACATCGGTGTTAAAGATTTTTAACTGGCTCTTCAACGTTCTCTATGTAGGTAGGGCTGGCTCTAGGCAAGCACCTGAAGTATGGAGTTAGCTTCAGGTCTGCCTTCCTTTTCTTACCTTTAGGATTTCCTGATATCTTTATCCTATTTCTCCCAAACCCACCTTCTGCTCTGTACCTCTCTTGTTGGGAAATAAGACTCAGAATCACAGACTCTTAGAACACAACAGGACTTTAAGGTCACCTCTCCTAATCACCCAACTGATACATAAATTCCCATGTATAACTCCCAGGTCCCAATTTTTCCTTATCTTGCCTATGATCAGGTTTCATAAGTGCTAGAAAACACACTATTAGTTGGGGCACCAGTTCCTGCTTTTGTAAGTTCTGATATTTAGATGGCTTTTTATTCAGTCAAGTGTCACCCCCCACTTTAGCTTCTATCGAGAGACTGTGTACCACTTGGAATTATTCAGCACAAGTTTAAATTTTTGTGTCCATACAGTCCTTCAAACATTTGAAGACAACTATCATCTCTCTTCTTCTCCCTGCTAAACTTCCCTAGATCTTTCATTACCTAGACGACACAGCATCGAGGCTTCTCAATGTATGAACAACTAACTAACTTCCAACTTTTCTCTGACTGGTTTAAAATCTCTTGTAAGATTTGACTGTTTATTCATTACATGAAGGAACACTGCGAATAAGGGGATATGGTTCCCTCTCTTCTTTCCTCAATGCATATTTGTTGAATATTCTTTGCCAGGAGCTATGCTAGGTCCTGGAAACACAATTTTGGGCAAAATAGACAGATTCCTTTCCCTCTTGCTGCTTATAATACAATTGTCCCTCAGTATCCATGGGGAATTGGTTCCAGGATCCCCACGGATAGCAAATCCACAAATGTTCAAGTGACAAATAAAATGATGTAATATTTCCATACAACCTATGCACATCCTGCTATATACTTTAAGACATCTCTAGATTACTAATAATACTTAATACAATGTAAATGCTATATAAATACTCATTACATTGTATTGTGTAGGGAATAATGACAAGAAAAACACCTATACATCATCAGTACAGAGGTAGGCATTCATTGTTTTTCTGAATATTTTTGATGCATGGTTGAATTCACAGATGTGTAATCCAAGAATATGAAGAGCCCCTGTACCAGGTAAGAGGGACATTGATGGAAACATCACAGTTAAAACTGAGGTTACAAATATGACAAGTGTTGCCTGAAACTATGAGAGCATATAATAAGGGGGCCTATATTTAAAAGTATCATCTCACATAATCCTTACAATGACCCAAACGTTTATTTTCACCTTAAATATCAGGAAGCAAAATTGCACAGGTGCTCTTAACGTGGATGCAGGGTCTGGGCCTCAAGAAGAATCCCTGGTTCCCTCACTCTATGAGGGAGGTATGATACCCAAGACTCAAAGCCAAGTATGCACAGTCTTAACTCATAGTTCCTTCTGACACCATGCTTCCTACCACAGGCTAGGATTCAAAGTCAGCCATAAAGATCCAGAAATGAATAAAACATACATCTAGTTAAGGGGAGAAGGCTTAATTGCTCTCTAGGTTGCCAATAAGAAATGAAAAAGAATGGCTAACCACATCTCTCAGCATTGTCAAAATAGCCAATGAACAGAGAGAGTATTGCAAAGACCCCCAACTCAATTCAGACTTCATTTCTACATATGTGGAATTGCTGCAGCCAGAAATTTAAGTAAATATTACTTAAATTTAAGAGACATGTACCTAACTCATAAATGGATGTCCTCAAATGTAAATATCCATTTAAAATATACAAGAATTACTGTGATATAAAGTAAGAATTGCTATGTAACTTTTACTTTTGTTGTCCAGTGGCCTTTAGACTCTGGATATATGTTAACTGGCATGGCTACTTCGGAATATTTACTTATATATGTAAACCATAATGGCCTTAAGGACTACAGATAAAGCTTCTTTCATGTTAATCAATTATCTTTCAAAATGTGTACCACAGGCTGTTCTCGGAATGGAGCTAGATTTGGGCCACTAGCAAAGGTCTACAAAGTAAAATCACTGTTACTGTTAACTTTTAGTTTTCTGATTAAACATGGATATCGTTTGGATATGTGTCCCTGCTCAAATCTCATCTTGAAATATAATTCCCAGTGTTGGAGGTGGGGCCTGGTGGGAGGTGACTGGATCATGTGTGTGAATTTCTCATGAATGGTTTAAAACCATCCTCTTGGTGTCATCCTCAGGATGATGAGTGAGTTCTCTGAGATCTGGCTGTTTACATGTGTGTGGTACTTCATTCTGTCTCTCTTGCTCCTGCTCTAGCCAGGTGATATGCCTGCTCCCGTTTTGCCTTCTGCCACGATTGGAAGCTTCCTGAAGCCTCCCCAGAAGGAGACGCTGCTATGCTTCTGGTACAACCTGCAGAACTGTGAGCCAAGTAACTGTCTTTTCTCATCCATTACCCAGTCTCAGGTATTTCTTTATAGCAATGCAAGAAAAGATTAATATAACACAACACACAGACACATGAATAAACTCATAATACACTAATTAAAACAATATTTTGAACATTATGAAAATATGCCAATGTAATTTTATGTCTTTTGTATATCCTTTCAGAGATTAGACGTTCTTTGTAGCATACCTCTTATATTTTCTGCATTAATTTAAAAAATAAAGGCTTTATGGCTTCACCTCTGCCTGTGTATTGATGGTGCTTTTAGTGTTTCACCTTTGCTGTTCTGCTAACATATCCTCAAAAAATCGACCCCAAGTGCCAGAAAGCAAATAACCCTTTATTTTTTGCACATTTAGAATGTTTCCCCCAAAAAACGAGGGAGACGGCAGATATTAGACAGTGCCTACAGTGTGGTGGTCAATCACAATAGGCCCTTCAATTAATATTTATTCATTTTGACATCCCGACTTGTTCTAGTCTGTGATGGGGTCTTTAACCTGGCATTTGTGGATGGGATTAAGGGAAGTCCCAGGATCGCAGGAATTATATAATGTAAATACCTTTGCTTTGTGAGTCAGGTGTTACATTCTATTTTACAGTGGAAGATTATTGAGATCCAGCAACATAGCCACGTCATTGATAATTGGTAGACATGGGGTTGTATACCAGCCCTGTGTTACTCTAAAACACATGCTTGCTTCGACATGCCACCCTGCCTTCTTACAGAGCTGTGAAGAAGTTGAAATCGCAAAAACTATCAAAGATCAAGGCAGATAAACTTCATATTATACAGCCTTCTTGTGAGTAGAACTTCCAATTATCTCCAATAACCTTAACTACATACAAAACTATCATACATCAATGATGGATACGGAATTAATCTCATTTGAATCCAATCTTTAAAAGAATTTCAACTGTTGATATAATTTTGAAAACAAACTTTTTTCAATTGAGGCATAATTTGCATATAATAAAGTGCAAAAGTCTTAAGTGTTTGGATGCAAGTGTTTTGACAATTGAATGTATCTATGTATTCACCACCTGAACAAAATAGACAACATTTCCATTACCCCGAAAAAGTCACTAATGCCTCTGTCCATTCAATTCCAACCCTCACCCAGAGGTAACCACTTTCTTAATTCCATTACCATAAATGAGTTTTGCTGTGCTTTAACTTCATGTAAATACCCATATTTGTGTCTATGACTTTTTGCTCAGCATAATATTTTTGAGATTCATTCATATGGTTGCTTTTATCATTGGTTTTTCCTCTATTCACTGCCGAGTAAAATTCCATTAATGGTTTAAGAGAGGCATCAACTTTTTGTGAGGTAGTGAGGGAAGGAGGAGGGAATGACTGCATTTCATGTGATACGTAAATGGAAAGAAGCACCTAGCTACACAAAGAGAAAAGGAAGAGCATTCTAGGTCTAAGAACAGAGAAACATGTGCAAAGGCCCTGAGATGTTTTAGAAAGTGAAGAAGCACTAATATGATTATACTATACGGATTGAGAAAGGTTGACTTAAGAAGAAAACGGTAAAGATAGAAATAAAATATATTCATTATGCGTTGTAATTCATTGTATTCTAAGCCATAATAAAGAGTTGGGTGTTCATCCTAATAAGATAAATCCATGAGGACCTTAAGCACAGAAATGCCTTTATCTAGCTGACATTTTGAGAAGATCCATTTTGCTGTGGTGTAGGATTGAATAGGAAGAGAATAACAACAGTAGGAAGAGAATGTGACCTCATCTGGCAAGAGGGCAGAGGTGACCTGGCTTAAGATGGGGGAGACACAGAGGAAGAGAAGACAAATTCAAAATCAATTTTTGGAGATAGAAGTTGCATTGCATTACTTGCTTATAGATTAGACATAAAATGAGAGATAAATGATGGAATCACGTGGACTCAGCTTACCAATTAAGAAAATAAGAAGAAGATACTAATGTGAAATAGATGAGGGCTGGGGAAGAGGAAAGATTTTAAATAAAATGTCAAAGCTGCATGTACGGCAGCCAACGAATTGTGTCATATGCTCAGGTGAACAAGCAGGTTTGGAATCAAGAGAAATCTGCGATGGAGAGATAGAGGAGTTATTCAACTAAAGATGGCATTTAAGTCCGTACAAATGGATGCTGTCACCTAGGAGGAGAGCGAAACCAGAAACCCTAGGATTGAAGGTATAGTCTCAAACTGTGACATACATACCTCTGAGGAATTTGAAACAACTCACTGGGACACAAAAGAAAACTGTGAATGGTTCTATTTGTGTTTGCATTTGTATTTATTGATTTCTATTTTCGCATATGTTTACATGCTTAGTCATATTCATATATGATTTACAAATAAATGTACATTTTTTTGGGAAGAAATGTGCCTATAAGTTTTGTTTCAATTAGAAAGCAGTCTTGATATTTTGAAGACCATTGCCTTAGAGGTCAAGAGGCGGAGGAGGAGCTAGCAGAAACAGCTGAAAAGAAGAAGCCAGTGAGCTTCAACAGAAGTTATTGTTTTAAGAAGAAAGGGAGTATTCCGTTGTTCCCTCTTTCTATCTGTGCAGTTGTGGGAAATGTAAACTCATAGTTTGTCTCGTGTGGTCCCGTTCCAAATGCCATACTTGCTGGAAATAGAGTGCAGAGCATCCATAAGACAGTCTATAAGACTAAGCATATATAAGGCTGACAAAGAAGTCATTTGTTACTATCTTCCCATTCATTTTCTCAAGTCTAGTTCTTCTGCTGGCCTGTGGTTAGGGTGTTTATTCTGAATATTTTCCTGTGTCTTTAAAACTTCACATTTATATTTGACGGTATTCTATGAAATCATTAGGTTACTTGTCAGGTTTCAAATATTACATAAACCATTTTGAAAAAAAATGTACATTTCAGGCACATTTCCAGTCCTAAACAATATAAATTATAGCCAAGTAAGGCATTTAGCCATTAATGCTGTCTTTCACTTCAGTAATGTAAAGAAATAATAGGCTTATGACAACTTGGATAATACTTTTAAGCTTCTACATTATTGCTCCAGATATAAAAAAATTTTTTTACTTCACAGTGGTTCTACCTTGAAGAAAGAAAACCAGGCTCCAGGATATAAGCCTGAAACTTTTCTGAGTTTCTGACTTTTGCAAGCCATTTCATCACACTAACAACATAAACCTTAAATAGTTAAAACAAATGTAAGGCATTTATGTTACATATTAAAATGGATATACCATGGGAAACAGAACCTATTACTAAATATTTAGTTTGCTTCAGGCTTCACAATCATTATAGATTCCACATTTAATATATATGTGCTGATTGAGTTGTCTTCATTATTTCTTATAAAATATCTCCAATGTTCAAACTATTGATCATGTTGAAAGAAAAAGGGTTTAGATGAGCTATACACATACTTACATACTCTCAGAATCATGATAAAACAAGACAGGTGGCCTGGCACGGTGGCTCACGCCTGTAATCCCAGCACTTTGGGAGGCCAAGGTGGGCAGATCACGAGGTCAGGAGATCGAGACCATCCTGGCTAACACGGTGAAACCCCATCTCTATTAAAAATACAAAAAAATTAGCAGGGCATGGTAGCCAGCGCCTGTAATCCCAGCTACTCGGGAGGCTGAGGCAGGAGAATGGCATAAACCCGGGAGGCAGAGCTTGCAGTGAGCCGAGATCGTGCAACTGCACTCCAGCCTGAGTGAAAAAGCGATACTCCATCTCAAAAACAAACAAACAAACAAAAAGAAAAAAACAAGACAGGTGACTTTGAATTTTAATGAACAAGTTAGAACCATACCCCAACATCTGGTTTTAAATGCTATTACTTTCGGTATGTATTGCTTATCTTAATAAGTATGATAAGCTTAAATATTAGCTTATCTTCGGGTCCCTCCCTTTTTTATTTTAATTTTTGTGGGTACACAGTAGGAGTATATATTCGTAGGGTACATGAGATGTTTTGACACAGGCATGAAATGCGTAACAATCACATCATGGAGAATGGGGTATCCATCCCTTCAAGCATTTCTCCTTTGTGTTACAAACAATCCAATCGCACTCCTCTAGTTATTTCTAAATGTACAATTAACTCATTATTAACCATAATCATCCTGTTGTTCGATCAGATCAAATAGTATGTCTTATTTTCCCTGTAGAATTATTTGGAAATTTTATGTTTGTGTTTTCATGAGCTTTGGGATTTGGGGAAGAATTTCAGCATTTTTGACTTAAGATATAGTTGGTTCACTTAGCCCAGCAGTGAACTTCAGGGGGTCAATAGCATGCAAGTATGTATTTAAATATTAAACATTTTTGTTTCTGTTAACATCAAACATTTATTGGACATTTAATCTTTTAACAGAAAATATTTCATGGTTTCATATGAAAAGTGGATGTTCTTCACATTTTATTTATTTCAAATAATTTACATTTATTTTTACTTATTTGAATTGGAAAATATAAGTTGTATATATCACGTATTATACAACACGTTGTATTGAAAAATGTGGAATAGCTAAAATGAGCTAATTAACATATGTATTACCTCACATACTATTCTTCTGAGGTGAGAACACTTAAAATCGACTCTCTTAGTAATTTTCGATAATGTATTGTTATTAATTATAGTCACTGTGTTGTACAAAAGATCTCATGAACTTATTTCTCCTATCTAACTGAAATTTTGTATCCTTTGACCAACACAGCTCTTTTGTACCCTTTGATTTTAAAAAAGACATTGTTTAATTTTAACAGTGTCAAGACTTTTAATGATACCAGGTCCTGAAAGAGTGAGACTGTGTTTCCCATACAGTTTCTTCAACATGAAAGGGGTTGTATGCATTTGAAATATAGTAGTTGATGAACATCTTTCAGATTTTTCAGTAGAATTAAAACTGGATGATAAAAATTCAGCACATATCAACTATATTTCAAAAATCAATAAAAGTGCCTAGGAGAAACATTTAAAAGCTTAAGAAAATAAAGAAAATGGATAAGATAATAAGATAATTTAAGAAAAATTATCCAAAACTTAGAAGTAAAAAAAAGATGATTGTGTGTGTTTCAAAACAATGGTAGCGTTGTTTTCTAACAAACTCCTCACACCCTCACAAGAGCTTCAATATTTTCAGAGTAAAGCAACTCTTGCTGTTTACTATTAATTTTGGCCCACACATGTTATAACGCTATGAAGTTCAATGCAAATTTTAGAAAACTGATATGATGTAAATGACTTTTTACCCAGTAGAGGATATAACCCCAAAGGCTGTACGGTATCAACCAGTTTAGCATCTTATTCACTAATCTTATTCCAGAATACTTTTTAAAAAATTCACTGATTATAGAAGCATTTGTTTCTTGTATTCTCTCTTTTTTTGTTGTTTTTTTTGAGACGGAGTCTCGCTCTGCCGCCCAGGCGGGAGTGCAGTGGCGCAATCTCGGCTCACTGCAAGCTCCGCCTCCCGGGTTCACGCCATTCTCCTGCCTCAGCCTCTCCGAGTAGCTGGGACTACAGGCGCCCGCCACCACGCCCGGCTAATTTTTTTTTTTTGTATTTTAAGTAGAGACAGGGTTTCACCGTGGTCTCGATCTCCTGACCTCGTGATCCGCCCGCCTCGGCCTCCCAAAGTGCTGGGATTACAAGCGTGAGCCACCGCGCCCGGCCTTGTATTCTCTTTTGAACCAGTTTTGTCTTCCTACCGGCTCTCCAATTACTGTATTAAATAAAACCTACCATGAGTTCACTATGGTTTACATGAAAATTATGTTTCTTCATAAAATTTCACTTTGCTGATAGGTGGTAGAATTATGAATGTTCTTTGTACTTTTCTCTATTATTCAAAATGTCCCCAGTATATTCTGAACAAAATTAAACATTTAATTGGAAAAAAATACATGCTATATGAAAATCGATTTAGTTTCGTGTTGCCTTATGTATGCAAGATGTTACATATCATACAAAAAAAATCTAAGCGACTAAAGATAAAACAGTTTTGCAATCAATAGTGTTTTTCCTTTTCTCTTCCATCAGCAGCACAGTGATGTACAATAAGGAAATAAAGTAAACTTTAGAAATATGAAATGTGTATACGTATTGACATGTGCTTATTGTGAATGCGATGAGAAAGGCAAGTCAGGATAGTGAGAGTTAGGTTCATTACACTGCATTCTCACACTATAAATGAAAGAGTAGCAAGTATTGGCTAAAATTCAATAACTTCCATGGCCAAGATACATACTATAATTTGAACATTGATTCCCTTTGAGAACTTTTCTCCTCAGGCACCATCAAGACAGATACCAATAATTAGTAGTTCAGCTAGGGGTTGGACCACAAACATCAACTTGAACAAACTACAGAACACCCTCCACATTTGCTTCAGCACTGACAGTTTTGAACACTCCCTGGTGGCCAAAGTCACTTGTTTTCACCTTTGAAATGAGTTAGTTTTCACTGAGTGCTGTTGGGAACTGAGCCACTAGTAGAAGTGAGGATGTGCGGTCTGATGACTCACAGTTGCATGCCACTAAATACTGCCAATTCCACACATTTTTCCCCTTGCAAACTTTTGGGGAAGGGGGAGGGGTGTGAAGGAAGAGGGGTGTGAGCAGCTGCATATAAGGAGTGCCTATACTTTCTTCCTTTTCTTTTTTTTTTTTTTTTTTTTTTTTTTTTTTTTTTTGAGACAGTCTTACTCTGCCTCCCAGGTTGGAGTGCAGTGGTGCTATTTCAGCTCACTGAAACCTCTGCCTCCCAGGTTCAAGCAATCTTTCCGCTTCAGCCTCCTGAGTAGCTGGGACTATCGGCAAGCGCCACCACGCAAGGCTGTGTGTGTGTGTGTGTGTGTGTGTGTGTGTGTGTGTGTGTGTGTTTTAGTAGAGGTCGCGTTTCACCCTGCTGGCCAGGCTAGACTCAAACTTCTGGCCTCAAGCAGTAGTCTCGCCCCAGCTTCCCAAAGTGCTGGGATTACAGGCTTGAACCACCATGCTTGGCCAGGAGCACCTATAGTTTTCACCTCAAAAACATAGCCCCCTACACCTTTCCACAGATAATATTGTTACTTTTGATATTGAACTTCTTTTCACTGTAAAAGCCTGGAGAAAATTTAAGGCTGTTTATATATCTGTTTTCTAAATCAGCACACCAACTGTAAACTCTGCACTTTTGAATTGGGATGACAGAATGGAAAGAAAAAAGGTTGGGAGAGGAGCGGAGCTGGGAAAGAAAGGTGATCTCTAGTCCTTTTTCTTCCCCTCCCTGCTCCAGCTCACTTTTCCAATCAGTTTTTATAATAAGCATTATTTATTCTCCTACAAAAGTCTCAAAGTTTACGAATTATAAGAACCTCGATCTCCTGACCTCGAAAGAGCGAGACTCCGCCTCAAAAAAAAAAAAAAAGAAAAAAGAAAAGAAAGAAGAAAGAAAGAAGAACCTCATGATGCTTTATTAAATAGGGTAAGTTTGACTTTGTAAAGCAATAATAACAAAATATGTAATTTGTAATTTTCAAAATATACACATATGTAATCTGAAATTACACATAATTTCATATTATGCATGTGTGTAATACAAGCACATATGTAGCATGTAACAACACACATGTAACATGTTACATATATAACATGTTACATGTGTGTTGCACACATATGTACGTGTTAGGTAACGTGTTTTGCATATGTAACATGTATCAACTACACGTGTAACATATCAATTACATATGTGAAAACACACATATGTAATCACACACATATATAATTTGAATTTTTTTTTTTTTTTTTAGACGGAGTCTCGCTCTGTCACCCAGGCTAGAATGCGGTGGTGCAATCTCGGCTCACTGCAAGCTCTGCCTCCCGGGTTCATGCCATTCTCCTGCCTCAGCCTCCCAAGTAGCTGGGAGTACAGGCGCCCGCCACCACGCCCAGCTAATTTTTTTTTTTTGTATTTTTAGTAGAGAAGGGGTTTCACCGTGTTAGCCAGGATGGTCTTGATCTCCTGACCTCGTGATCCACCTGCCTCGGCCTCCCAAAGTCCTGAGATTACAGGCGTGAGCCACCACGCCCGGCCCCTAATTTGAAATTTTTAATAGCCACATTTTTAAAAGCAAAATGAAGTCAATTTAATTGTATATTTTATTTAATCAAATATAATAAAACCATAATTTTAACATGCAATAAATGAGCGTTTACTTCCTTTTTGGTTCTAAGTATTCAAACCCCGGCATGTGTGTTATACTCAGTGCCCATCTCAATTAGTACTAGCCACATTTTAAGAGCTCAGTATCTTATGTGGCTAGTGGGCACTGAACTGGACATTGCAGCTCTAAAGAGAGACCTCACATTGTGATTTTTATTGTCAGGCAAATTTGAAAATTATTTCTCTGCTTGGATGAGGCACCACGTCTCACTCCTTGCAAATACGTCTCTAACAAATCCTGGATTAGTTCAGTGTTGATGTCATACTGTTATGAGCTCACAACACCTTTAGCAGTCACACAAATAGGATACAGTGGTTTACCCCTTATCTGTAGGGGATACATTCCAAGACTCCCAGTGGACGTCTGAAACTGCCAACAGTATTGAGCCCTATATAAACTATATGTACTTACGATAAATTTTAATTTATAAATTTCGCGCAGTTAAGAGATTAAAAATCATGAATAAAAATAGAACAATTATAACAATACATTGCAATGAAAATCATGTGAATGTGATCTTTCTCTCTCTTAAAATATCTTATTGTATTGTACTCACCTATTTTCAGGCAGAAGTTGACCACGGGTCACTGAAACTGGGGAAAGCAAAACTGTGGATGTTTTGTTCCACCATTGTGGAGATGTACATTATGACCACATCATTACCACCATCTGTGGTTTTCCTTTAAGGGTGAGACTATTTATATGCAAATTCAACCCCCCCCCCAACCAGGAGGCCATATTTAGATTACCTCCTGGAAAGTTACTTAACTCTCTGGAATTTGAATTTAAATAAAGCGTAGACTTCTTATTTCATTTTGGGTTTTGAGAACTATATCAAGAGCTCAGTATCCTGTGAATGAAATACTGATCATGCAAACACAGCCAAAGATTGTCTAGGGAAAATGCTGAAGGGAACTTTCCAAATCCACTGTAGTTCTTCTTTCTTACCATTCCATTTATGGGCTGTCCACTTATTCCCTGGCATCTGTCCTGTGCCCCTTTCTGATTGTAAGTACGGTCAACAATGATACAGGCAAAGTCATTCGCTTATCTGTTTCTTTAAGACTCCAGTGCAATGATACGATTAGACTTCCAAATTCTCGTAAGTCAAAAGGTACAAATCCCTGAAAACTGCTGAATGAGTATTGAAGTGTTGGCAGTTATAGCTTATGATAGAATTTTTATTTTCAAAAGAGAAATTTAATTCAGGGATATCACTATACATATATCCTTTTATTTCCTTTTTGTGAACTCTATAAGAAGTCATACTTGTTTCACTGCTGGATCTCTTATTTCCGGGAATAATACTTGTCACACAGTAGATCAACAAATATTTGTTTAATTTATATATTGAGAGAATTGCTTGGCACAATTCAACCCTCTCAAAGTTTATGCAGGTTAGCACCGTGCAGTATAGTCTCCTTTGGCAGCAAGAGCTTAATATCTGATTTTGAGAGAGCTGAGAATGATATGCAAAACAGCATTAGTTTCTTCCCTATATTTTTAATTAGAGTAATGCTGTCTTTTAAAAAAAGACTCCTGAGTACTTTATGATCATAGTAAATCCATCTTAATCGCATTCACTGCTTTATTTTCTTTTTTATTTTTTTTGAGACAGAGTGAGGTGATGGAAGAATTTCCTCCTTCTGTCGCCAGGCTGGAGTGCAGTGGCACGATCTTGGCTCACTGCAACCTCTGCCTCTCGGGTTCAAGCGATACTCCTGCCTCAGCCTCCCAAGTAGCTGGGACGACTCTAGGCATGCACCACCACGCCTGGCTAATTTCCATATTCTTAGTAGAGATGGGGTTTCACCATGTTGGAGAGGATGGTCTCGATTTCTTGACCTAGTGATCTGCCCGCCTCGGCCTCCCAAAGTGCTGGGATTACAAGCGTGAGCTACTGCACCTGGCCCACTGCTTTATTTTCAAGCAGAAAACATATACAACACCTACAGATGGATGCTAAAGTAGAAATAAACCGTTTCAAAATGATTGTCATGTGGTATGTCTGAGAAGAAAATAAGCATCACAGGATCACAAAATCTGTTAAATATCTGTCTCCAATCATGACTTGAAGTTGCACTCTTTCGAGTATGCTAAACTGCAGTTTTCCTTTAAAGTTCACACCATAATTATAATGTAAAAACCTAGGAAGTGTACAGCAAACCATAAGTATCCTAAACAAACTTAAATCTTGAAAAGTGTAAATCTCATCCCCAAATGCCTTTGCTCAAACACATTCTGCAACTGTGGTTTATAGGCTAAAACACAGACTTGTCTGTACCATGTAATGTCCTTTGCGAAGTGTTCCCCACCTACCTGTCTAACCCATGCTATCACCCTCCATCTGGGGGCCTGGTCTCCCAAAGCTTTTGCCACTTAATATTGGTTGCCATTCTCCAAGCTGGCTTTTCCAGACTCAGGTCATTATCTCTTCTGTTTCTATAAAACTGTTTAAATACAGTTATTATGGAATTTTAAAACTATTATGCTATATCATAACTTTGAGGTTTATGCATCTATCTCTCCCTGCATTAGACTGGCTTTCTTGAGTTTTGGAAATATGATTGATTCCTTATTCCTTCACATAAAGGCAGGCATCTGCCTCCCTGACTGAGGTAGGGTCACTGCACAAGTAGTGTTGTTTTCCTCAATGTTGAAACTCTTGGTCTGCAGCACTGTCCTGAAACTTAAGAAAACTCTGTTGAATGAGCCAAAGAAGGCTGATATTCACGGAACTGTAATTTTAAGGAAAAGCAGTTTTGCCTGTAGGGAACCATGTCTTACGGTGGGGTTTGCTCTTGAGGGTGTTCTGAAAGGGAGGCAATTACTAGATCCTTGGCTATGATCTTCAAAGGGCTTCTGTCCTGTGGAAACCAAGAGGCTTTCTTCAAGACCATCAGCCCTTGCTATACACAATCCAATGCTCATGTCCTCCATTTGAAAGCTGCTTGCTAAATTCTTCCGTCACCTCAGTAACCTATGTCTTAGAGTGACAAAGAATCCTCCAAATCTATATATCAAAAGGAGATTACCATGAGAGTAACAATGTAATTGAAGGCACTTCTTAAATTATAAAGTGCCTTGTTGTGTATGACTACTGTTATTATCATCAACAACCCTAACATCATCTCTAATAACAACAACTCCTTTTAACGTCCTTCTTTTAATACGCTATGGGTCAAATTATAATTATATTAATAAATGTTATGTCTCAACTTTACTGATGACAACATAAGTTTAATTAGAGTTCTACTCATAACTAAATAACATTTTTTATGAATAAAGAAGTTTCATCTTCATCACTTAATATATTTAAGGTCTCTTAGGAAGACCTTGTCCTGTAGTCAGTGGTATTATTCTTTTTATTAGTTTCCTCAAGATTTATTAGGCAGAGCAGTGACTTAATGTTTTTGGCTTAACATTTCTAACTTCTAGCTGGTGAACAGTAAAAAAATATGGTGTTTGAATCCCAGAGTCTTCATTGATTAGCTTTATAATTTGGGATAAAGCATTTAAACTTTCCGAAATTTTTGTCTAAGAGTTATAAGAATACCTTTTCTACATATCTTGCTGGGAATATTTGAAAATCACATGAAGTCATATTCTTGGTAATTTTTAAAACAGCATGCAAAAGCAAGGCACTAAACAAACTTTATAAATTATTGCAATTAAATAAATCTTGTATTACATCTTTCTGTGTATATTCTTGTAAAGTTAATTTTGTACTATTTCCCAAAAGTATTAGTTTTCTGAACTGGCTTCTTAATTTTCTAAAACTTATACTTCCTTCCGCTTACCATATTACAACCTTGTGACACTCAACCAGAAATCACCCAACACACATATACACATACAACTCTTGCATTGCTATAAAGAAATACCTGAAACTGGGTAATTTAAAAAGAAAAGGGGTTTTCTTTTGACTTACGGTTCTGCAGGCTGTAGAGGAAGCATGTCACTGGCATCTAGTTCTGGTGAGAGCCTCAGGAAGTTTACAACCATGGTGGAAGGCAAAGGGGAGAGCAGGAAAGAGGTGGGGGTTGAGGTCTCATACTCTTTTAAACAACCAGATCTAGCATGAACTAACTTGTCACCAAAGGGATCATTAATGAAGGATCCACCCACATGACCCAATCACACCTACCAGGCCCTGCCTCCTACACTGGAAATCACATTTCAATATGAGATTTGGAGGTGATAAACATCTAAACCATCTCTCTCTTTCTCTCTCTCTCTCTCACACACATATACACACACACATACACTCACAATTAAAACAAAATTCTATGAAACATCTATTTGTGATGAATGCTGATATTTTCTAATTTGTTTCACTAAAAATCAAAGGCCGGTGTTGATCCACAAAGTGAGTTTATGATTCACAGTTTGGAAAATGAACACTAGCATACTAGATTTAAAAAATGAAATTAACCAAAACAAAACCAACAATAAAATAAAAAATGTCCTCGGCATTATTTTTTGCAACTTCTTTCCATGCATCCACATGCTTACCAAGAGTTCCTCTCATCTTGTCATTATCATACCACAAGTTTTTCTGACACCATCACTTTTGAACGTTTCCTCATTTTCCTGGATTTACAATTCTCTCACTTATTTTCATATCGCCCTCTCTATGAAGGTTTCCCAATTCTTCTAGCTAGTTACTCTTTGGGTTACCTCTGTTCTGACTCGTCAATGGTGTACTGACCTCTATTCTATCTATTAGATGCTATTTTTATGGCTTAAATGTCCATTTGCTAATTATACCACTTAAACATTTCAATTGTTTAAATGTCCATCAATTTCAGCAAACCTTGGATTATATGTGAATAGATTAGGATTGTATCAATTTCAATATCCTAAGCACCTAGCATAGAGCCTGACACAGAGCAGCTCCAAAAGTAAAAGTCTGCTGAATAAATGTGTTGATTTTAAAGGTTAGGTGAAATGTAGGGAAGTGTCAAAGTACAAAAGATGTTCAGGTTTTCTAAGATAAAGGTAATCTCCCCGGTGTGATTCCGTCCTGCACAGCTGTTCTCTTGAGCAGTGGTCGTTTATCTCCATCTGCCTTGTCTCCCACCTAAGTGCGTCCTGCCACCCGATGGACGATGATGGACATGAGCCCCCTGAGGCCCCAGAAATATCTTTTTGGTTGTGAACTAAAGGCCGACAAAGATGATCACTTTAAGGTGGATAATAATGAAAATGAGCAACAGTTATCTTTAAGAACGGTCAGTTCAGGGGCTGGTGCAAAGGATAAACTGCAAATTGTTGAAGCAGAGGCAATGAGTTACGAAGGCAGTCCAATTAAAGTAACATTGGCAGCTTTGAAAATGTCTGTACAGCCCATGGTTTTCTTTGGGGGCTTTGAAATAACACCATCAGTGGTCTTACGGTTGAAGTGTGGTTCAGGGCCAGTGCATGTTAGTGGACAGCATTTAGTAACTGGCGAGGAAGATACAGAGTCAGAAGATGAAGAGGAGGAGGATGTGAAACTCGTAAGTATATCTGGAAAGCGATCTGCCCCTGGAGGTCGTAGCAAGTTTCCACAGAAAAAAGTAAAACTTGCTGCTGAGGAAGATGATGATTTTGATGATGATGATGATTTTGATGATGAGGAAACTGAAGAAAAAGCGCCAGTGAAGAAATCTATATGAGATACTCCAACCAAAAATGCACAAAAGTCAAATCAGAATGGAAAAGACTCAAAACCATCAACAGCAAGACCAAAAGGACAAGAATCCTTCAAAACAGGAAAAAACTCCTAAAACACCCAAAGGACCTAGTTCTGTAGAAGACATTAAAGCAAAAATGCAAGCAAGTATAGAAAAAGGTGGTTGTCTTCCTAAAGTGGAAGCCAAGTTCATGAATTATTCAAGATCTCTGGCAGTGGAGGAAGTCTCTTTAAGAAAATAGTTTAAACAATTTGTTAAAAATTTTCCATGTGATTTCATTTCTGTAACTGTTGATATCTGGCTGTCCTTTTCATGATGCAGAGTGAGAACCTTCCTTACCATGTTTGATAAATGTTGTCCAGAATCCAATGCCAAGAATGTGTTGTCCAAAATGCCTGTTTAGTTTTTAAAGAAGGAACTCCACCCTTTGCTTGGTTGTAAGTGTGTATGGAATGTTATGCTAGTTATAGTAGTAGCAGTGGTCAGACATGGAAATGGTGGGTAGACAAAAATATACATGTAAAATAAAAGTATTTTAATAAAGTAAAAAAATGATAAAGGTAATCACATAAGAAGATTCATCTCTTGGGTGCAACAGCTAGGGTAGCCTCCCAAGCCCTGTGTGGTAGTAGTCAGTATCACTACTATGGTTTGAATGTTTTTCCCTCCAAAACTGATGTTGAAATTTAATTGCCATTGTGACAGTATTAAGGGGTGGGACCTTTAGGTGGTGATTAGGATTGAGGGCTCCAGCCTCACGAGTGGGTTTGGTTCCCTTATAAAAGTGGGAGTTCAGCCCCCTTTTGATCTTTCTTGCCCTCTAATCGTCCATCATGTGATGACATATCAAGCAGGCCCTCGCCAGAGGCTGACACCTTAATGTTAGACTTCCTAGTCTCCAGAACTGTGAGCCAATACATTTTTGTTCATTACAAATTATTACCTAGTCTTAGGTACTTTGTTACAGCAGCACAAAACGTATTAAGAGAGTTACCTACTTATCTTTTCGGAACATCATTACAATTCTATTTCAAAATTTCTGCTCTTAATAATATCCCAAGGAGACTATAAAATATTTCAATAGTTCAGCCACTTTTCAATGAAATTATCTTGGGTGGTCATGTACTCGTTAAATTGCCCTGACCATTCTTTGAAGGATAGCACTTGTTATGAGATTAAATTTGAAAGTTCCTATGAACCATCAGTTGAATGAATTTGCTTATTAGAGCATATATCTTAATCATATGTTCATAAGCCTCCATTAAGCCAGGCTGCACAGTTTATTTTTGAATAACTGCATGGTTTTAAAGTTACAGTTGTTTCAGCAATCCATTACTAGTATTTAAAAGTACACACATTGTCCTTTTGTAAATACATACAACGGCCATAAATTATTAAAAAAATAGAAATTCGAGGATAAAATGTTTGAAAAATGTGTTATTTAAGATTAACAGTAAAATTGGATTTTCAAATAAATCCATGTTAACTGGGATTTACAATACAAGCCTGTACTATTAGTTGTAAAGCCAGGATTTTGAGAACTATGCTGCCACATTAAATTTATTCATTTTCACAGCCTGCAGACATTTTAATGTCTGAGTAGCAATAACAACAAATTACCAAAAAAAACTTTTAATAGGGTAGAATAAATTAAGAATGAATGGTAATGCAAACGTGGGTACAATGGGACAAAATTATGAATCACATATAATGATCCAACAACACTTAGAGTGTGGAAACCACGTTGGTATTCTGGGATATACGACCACAGTTGATTCTAATTGTTTTTCTCTTGTCAAATAGAAATTGCACATCAATCTCAAAGTATTACAGACTGTTCATTACATGCAAATGGTTATGTTCTGCAGGCTCTCCAAGGGGACTCAACCTTCTTTACAAAAGGAGCCAGGCTAGAAGCAGAGTTTCTCTAATGACAGTATGTATCCATTAGAGTTCCTCATTTATAAGCAACAGAGACTGCCTCTGATTCCCAAAGTCAGGTTTTCCCAAGTGAGGCTGGGTATCCCAGAGGTGTAATGGAGGACTGTCAATTAGGGGGCAGGAAAAATAATAGCTGGAAAAACAACCCACCATTTGTCCTAGGCCAGATCCAGTACTTTCTGCAGTGTTTACTTACTGCACTTTGCTTTAGACGTTGTGCCTTAAGAGGCTGAACTCATGAGACCGTGAGCTCATAAAGAGAAAAGGAGCTCTTAGTCAGCTCTGTATTCCTAGCAGCAAGCAGTACCTGCTTTGCACACAGTAGGATCACAATATATGTTTGTTACATGGGTTCTGGTATTTAACATATGCTCCAACAGGTAAGAGAACGGCACCATCATATTGTTAAAGTATCAGACAATGTGAAAATTTTAAGTGCTCTGTACACAGAAGAGGTGAAGGAAGCTCAGTGTAAGAGAGAATGTTTTGGCTATGAAAAGCAAGAAGGACAAACTTGGGGATCATTTGTCTCAGGTAATACAATAAAAGTATGATTTTTAAATTTATTTATGTATTTATTCATTCTACTGAATATTACATTTTCAATATATGAATCAAGTTTTCTATGTACCGAGGTATATTGGTGATCAAGAAAGACCAAGTACCCAAAATATTTTCATTCTAATGGAAAAAATAATAAACATGAAAACACATACTACAGTTTCAGCAAGTGACAGTGTTATAAAGAAAGTTAAGCAGATCTCCCAGAAAGAGTTCAATTTTGTGTGTGTGCATGTGTGTGTATGTGTGTGTTTTCTTTGAGATGAGGGAGTTACAAAAGGCATATCTGTGAATATAAAATTAGAACACTAAAGTATATAAAGGGAAGTGTACAAAAATTCTGAGAGGGAGTAGACTGGGACGTGGTGAGAAACTGGAGATAGGGTAGAACCCTCCGGTAGAGAGAAAAGCAAATTTAAAGGTAGAAACAAGCATTTGAGGGAACGGTAAGAAGGTATGTGAGAAGAGAACACCGAGATCAATATAGCTGGAACATCCTCCTTGCAAAGTATTATTTCGTGAAAATTACTTCTATTAACTTTAATCTTATATTTCATTAAATGACAATTTCTGCTTCTCATTGCTTCTATAACGATGGTGAGCAGTTTTGTTCGTATTTTTTTCTATTTGGAATTTGCAATCAGTATTCTTCTCCTTTTTTGTAGGCTCTTACTCTCTTGATAACTTCATGCTCTAAGAATGGGAATCCCTTAGGGATGACATGTTTATCATGCATTTTAAGCAGTTCTTTACTGTGGTTATTACAGTAAGTTATGTTTTTTGTTCTTGCTTCTTTCCAATAATGTATAAAAATCTGTCATCTTCTTAATCATGCCATGCTGGACAACAGATCTCTAATAACAAGCCACTGAAATTATCCAATTATTTTAATATACTTATTTCTGAAAGATACACTTGATGGGCAAGGATTTAAATCCCCTCTCTGAATTTCTGCCTGGTACCACACTCCCAGTAAATCTGTTATTTACTACTTCTGAAAAGATGTATAGGAGCCAAAAAGGTGCAGAAGAGTTTCTAAGCAGCAATAAAACGGTAACAATATTTACGCAAGGATGAAGTGCCCAACTGTTTAACTGTATTAAGAGACTTAACTCTCATGCCACTACCAGCTAATAACTTTGAAAAGCTCATTTTAAAATGTATTCCCACACTAATACATTGCTGTAACCTTAAAGTAAGTGACTAGAGACAAATTCTCTTAGCAGTAAATTTTCCCGCTGATTCCCTTATGCTAGTGTACGTCTTCTAGTTACAGAAACCAGGATAGCTTTGTGACCACAAAACAAAATCTTCTGAAATTTTATTACTGCTGGGGAAATATAAAAGACAAGCAATGGTATGAATTATTCTCAACATTAGGTCCCAGTGAAGGGCAAAAGATGGTAGAAATATTTACTCAAGTGATTTTTCCATCAAAGTTTCTATCAGCATTTGAATCTCAGCAGTGTAGCTGTTAAGAAGCCATCAAACTCAGCAGCCAGCTGGTGAAATCAACAATGTAAAAACTGACTATACAGAAAATATACTTGTATCTGATTTTTTTACATCATATGCCTTTTTCTAGCTATCCTTTAATTCAATCTGTATTAATATAAATTCACTTACCTCCTATAGAGTTCTTTGAGGCAGTAGATTGCCATGTAGGTGTATCCTAACAAACATACGAAAACTCAGTCTCTGTAGCAGATACTGTCAGTGACCTATGCACATCTATTCAGCTCTCATCATTTTTGTACAAGTCAATGACCTTTCAACGGCAGTACCTGTTATACAAGGGCTTTCTGGGCTGCAAGTGCTGAAAGCAAGGCGAGAAGAATGAGAAAATCTGGGTATTTCCATTAAGAGGAGGACAGTCTTTTCATGGACTGGCTTGTCTCAAACTTTTGAGCAGGAGTCACTCCAACTCCATTGTGCTCTGTGAATCTAAACTCTTCAGAATTGGGTCCTTTAAAAAGTGCTTTAGAATTTTCTTCAATCACTAATAACCGTGGTAAGGCAGAGCTGAAGAGCAGCTAAAGGGAGAGCTGAAGAGCAGCTAAACTTGTCTTTGACATTTTTTGCCTTCTCTCAACTCCAAAGCACCAGTGCACTCTTTCGTTCTCCCTTTTGTTCCCCATCTGAGAGATCACAGCAGGATCCCCATGCTATAACTACATGCTTTATATGTAATTTTCCATTCTCTCTGGACATTTCACATTTGAGAAAAGGGAGTATATTTTTCTTAAATAGAATATGACTTTAAACTATAAGTTGTTCAACATTTGATGGTGGGACCATGTGAACATTAAAATATAACATACGTAATCCATATTTTCTTCTGTATGCTCAATGACAATGAATAAATTTTTACTTTTATATCACAAAGTAAACAGTTTTTAATTACATTTCTTTACAGCAACATATATAAATATATTGCACATTTACCATATAACATACGTTATGGAGCAGTAAAACACAGTAACATTGCAAAAGATACCAGAAAACCAATTAGCTTAACCTTAACAAGACAATATTTTTTCCCTAAAAACAGCAGTTTATTCATGTCAAAATAACACACTGGTGTTTCGCTCCCCATGCTTGCTTAACATTTGTTGATTTAAAGCGTAAAAAATTTCATCTAAACAATACCACTACGGTTAATGTCTTAAGGTCGATTTCAAATGGAACACCTTAAGATTTTAGGGTCTCATGCTTGTATGTCTGTGACAACGTTCTTTAGGAAATACTGGTCATTTTTAATATGGTTCATTCAGCAGCATTATTTCATAAAACAGATGCCATTTCCATTAGTAAAAATATTCGGCTGGTTTAAATACTTAATCTAATGGTAATTGTTATTGCTTCTACTGGCAACTACAAACATTTTGCATCTCATTCTATTATAGTCCATGTTTGCAAACTTATTTTTTTCCTAGTCTACAAGAATATGCTAGATTTAAATGTTAGGGCATTTTATAATTTCTACTTTCCTGTTTTCACTGAAGGTACTTGAAAGCACACAAATTCACCCTGTCACTATATGAGCTAACATTATTTGTGTCACTTTCCTTCATGGTGTTCAGCTTTTCCTTTGAAAACTCCCATTAACATTTCTTCTTGTTAGTTAGGAAATGAGTAGGCAGAAGTGTCAGCTATCTGAAACAGATGCATTTGGCTGAATTGGAATTTTCCTCAATTCCTAATCCAAGAGCCCTTATGCTTTGAGAAGAAATTATACTACATAAAAATAAGGTTTTATGAAATTTCCAGGTTGGTTTTTCAGCATTGTGGATGTTTAGAGACAATAATTCAGTAAATAAGTTTTAGTTTGTATTGATATGAACTAATCACTTATAAAGAGTGATTAGTTATAATAGGGGCTTACACTTAATGAGTAATTATTTTGTGCAAAATGCTATTTGAAGTGGCTTTATACACATCTCATATTTCCATTTTAGAGAAGAGAAATCAGAGACATGAAAAGAATTAAGATATTTTCACAAGATTCTACAACTATTAAGCTGAAGGACCTGGGATTTGAATCCAATCTTTCTGAGCCCAGCGTTTAACCTCTTAACCCACTTTCTAAACTTCTATTAGAGCCTAATGTGGATTGTCACTATTTTGCTGGATGATAAAACTTTGTATATGCACTCAATTACTGCTTGTTTAGTGAATGCATGAAGAGATGCTGATATCATTCAATGAATTTAATAAACCAATTTGACTGGCATATAACATGATCAATATTTTTCTCAGGTAAAAAATGTGATATTTTTAGAGAGGTTCTCCATAGTGGCATGGTATATTGCTTTGGAATATCTTCAAAAAGCACTAATTCATATATTTAATTTTGTCTTTTACTTGTGACAGAGGAAAAAAAATAGAGTTGCATGGAACCAGATCATCTTTCTGCTGCTATTGGCAGTCAGTATATTTTGAATGACAACTCTAAGTCTCAGTTAAAGCACTAAATTCTCTTTTTTAAAGTGAAAAAAATATGATGCAATTTGATCAAAATATATAGGGACAAGTTTACAACATATACCAATTTGTTTATTTCATATATAAAAGTTATTTCTTTACTGAAAATTGTACATATGAGGCTTCAAACTCCAATGTGCTTCTGCGTGTGTTTGCTTAACATATGGGCTGCTTGGTTGATTTTTTTCACAGTAACCATTACTGGCTCATGCCAAACAATTGTCTGCTAAGAGCCACTGTCTACATCCTGTTTTCTAAAATAATTTCATAGTAAATATTTAAACGCATTCTCTTATTCATTATTAGTCAATCAACAATGGCCAAGATAGCAGAAATTACCAAAGCTTTGATTTGCCTTATCGATGAAGGTATCTTACAGGGTTGATTTTGCCCATTTTAAGATAATTACTCAGAATGGAAAGATAACCTAAGGTACATCTTGTGCGTGTATATGTATTCATGTGTGTGTGCATGCCCACGTCTGTGCATGTGTGTGTGCACATGTTCATATTCATGATTTTGGACATAAAATAACCAGGAAAGAAATACCTTAACGGTTTGGGGGGTTTGTGATATCATTCACAGCTCTTTTCTGAAAGAATTTTTCCTTGGACATCTAGAATGATTTTTCTTATTTCATCTATAGATTGAGAAAAAAAAAAAGACTAAATAAAATAGTCTTTTTAAAATTATCCAATTGGCCGGGCATGGTGGCTCACGTCTGTAATCCCAGCACTTTGGGAGGCTGAGACAGGCAGATTACCTGAGGTTGGAGATCTAGACCAGCCTGACCAACATGGTGAAATCTCGTCTCTACTAAAAATATGAAAGTTAGCCAGGCGTGGTGGTGGGCACCTGTAATCCCAGCTACTCGGGAGGCTGAGGCAGGAGAATTGCTTGAAGCCTGGAGGCAGAGGTTGCAGTGAGCTGAGATCATGCCATTCCAGCCTGGGCGACAAGAGCAAAATTCCATCTCAAAAAAAAAAAACTACCCAATTGAGGGGAAAAGTTTTGATAAAATGTTCATCAATTTCAACTAAACCACACTGTCAAGAAATGGGGACCATTAGACATTCTCTGAAAATTTAAAATTATGATATATTCAAAAAATTGTGTAATGTTAATGTATTAAAAGATCAAATTACATCAAAATAGTTTGTTTTGGACTTGTTTTCAAGTTGGAGTAAAGGAGGCTGAACTTAATCTCCTGCCTGAAACACCTGAAACACTTAAAATAAAAAAAGACAAAATATATACTACAATGATTTTCAACACATTGAACATCAGACATTGAAGGACAGTGATCCCTACCAGGAGGCTTTTGTTAAAAGATGAAGCTGAGAGTTTCGGCAGCCCAAGGTTGACTAGTGATCACAGGGCAAAATACCAGAGAGGTGATATATACGCAGAGGAAATTTTGGAGATTTGCAGAGAGCTTTATTTTATTCTTCAGCTGAGTCTTGATCAGTTCATGTATGCAAGAAAACCACTCAAAGCTAAGGAAAGAACTTCACAGAAGAATTAAAGGGAACAATCACCAGAGCTCACACGTGGCTAAGAATACCACCTGTTCCCACGAGCACCAGGGAAAAATTTTATCATTCATAGGGCATCAGAGAGAGTACTCAGAAGGGCTTTGCCTCAGTAGTGGGGAAAAAAGTAGCCCTAAACTTATACTGTTCTGGTCATAACAAAGCATAAAAGGAAGATTCTCAAAAGATCAAATTGTTTCCAAGTAAATTAACTGTGTTCCAGAACAAGGGTTGAGAATATTTATTTCGATATATTTGAATTTATTTGAAGTATCAATCACTCACTAAGTTAAAATTCACAATGTCTGGCATATAGTCAAAAATTACCAGTCATCCAAAGAAGCAGTAAAACAACACCCTTAATGAGGAGAAAAATAAATCAATTTAAATTAACCCAGAATAGACACAGATGATAAAATTAGTAGAGAAGAATATTCTAACAGTTATCATATCTGTATTCCATATAATCAAGAAAGTAAAGACTGAACATGTTGAGTAGACACATGGAAGAAATAAAAAGTCTCAAATTATACTTCTAAGAGATGAAAATATCTGATGTTAAAAATATATACTACATGGGATTAGCCATAGATTAGACTTTGAAAAAGATTAGTCAATTTCACAACAGAGACTCTATAAAATGAATTATAGAGAAAAGAGACCAAACAGAAAATGAACATAACATCAGTGAGTAGTGGGGCAGTTTAAGGAGCCTAATAAATGTACAATTGGAGTTACATTTTTTTTAAAAAAAAATGGCTGAAAGGTTTCTAAATTTGATGAAATGTTAAATGCGCAGATTCAAGAGCTTAACTGACTTCAAGAACCAGAAACATGAAGAAAACTACAACAAGTTACATCAAAACAAATTGCTTCATCATAAAAGTACTCCCTAATAAACCTTCTACATACAAATCTCCATTTTACAATGGCTTTCCAAGAAACCCAGCCTGAAATATGTAGTAAAATCCATACTGAACAACTATCCTCTAAAGAGTAGAATGGAGGTACTTTTACAAATTTCTATGTTACTTGATTTTTTTCACAATAAGTACTAATTTTATCATAAAATATAAACTAAAATATATAACTACCTTGGGTTGGATATCATTGAAAATGGCAAGTGGTTTCTATATCTCCCCCAAAACAATTTATATAACTCTAATATATTTCTGCCTCTCAGGCAGAGACCCCGTTATGCTACATTAGCCCAAAATTCATGTCAGTGCTATTTTAAAAATGTATCTTCTATATTAAAGCAGATTGGGAATCCATACATTTCCTCTCTATAAAAATGCCAACACTTGTGTGCATACAAGTTTGATTGAGATATGTATAATTACACACAATTTTAAAAATATTCATTTTCTGTGTTTAAATAGCTTATCATATACATAGGTGTTTAAATGTTTAACTCCTTAATATCAAAAGGCATATTCACTATGGAAACATATTTGAGAATGAAGACTTGTAAAGTCAAATGTGATACTGCTCTTGTGAATCCAGCATTTTGAAATATCTAAACTATTTAATAAACTACTGGGTGTTTTTTGCCCTCATCTGTCTTAATCAGTATTTTCTGGCATTAAAAATCGGCTACAATTCAAATCCACTTGATTGACTATTGCGACATGAACAATTTGAGCCAAAAAAGATGCAAAAATAATTAAGCCTTTGTGTAATAAACACAATGTTTCTTATGCCTAACCTATATATTTTAGCAACCAAATTATATCCTGGACAATCTAATCTATTTTTACCTGCATATTCAAAGGACACCACAAGTTGAAATTAAACTATACACTGGTTAACATCCATATGTTGCTTCCCTATTAACATAAACCATAAAAAAGTCAATAAGTACCAACAATTAACTCTGCATTGTTTTGGCCTCTGGACTATTTCAGAAGGCATTTTGTCAATAGAATATATAGAAATATTGCTATATCACTACAAAATTGTCTTTAGGGAAACAGAACTATAATTTTATCATGATGGATATTTCTAGCAACTTCATTTTAGCTAAGTATGCCACAAGTTCTCCTTCTGGAAAGGTTCCAACATAAGGCCAAAATACACACTGCCCCAAAGCCACAAAACACCTTGCTGTTACAATGCTTCCCTTTGTCACAGATTCAATTATATTTTGCAGTTTATCAGATAAACCAGCTCCATCCAGGCAAACTCTCTCATCCTGACACAAAAAGTCCATAGCACAGTTCTCTAATACTATCATTACGATAATTTTCTTTCTAGTAAGTATAATGATGACAACAAAAGTCAAAAGTGGTAATTTCCATCATCCTTCACAACCTGAACTTAAAGAAGTTAAACAGTCCAGATGTGCTGAAGATAAATACAATTTAGGAAAAACAAATCAAAGACTTACCTTAAGATACCATTTGTATTTAGCATGTTCCCAATTCTCAGGAATTTGTGTCTTTCTGAGAAACTGTTCAGCTTCTGTTAGCCACTGATTAAATATCTTTATATCATAATGAAAACGCCGCCATTTCTCAACAGATCTGTCGAATCGCCTGCAGGTAAATAATATGGATCAAGAAAAATAAATGGATTATGTAAAACAGATTATAGAGATATAGCATATATTTTTTGGTTATACTGACAAAGATATCACTCTGATAGTTTCTTGCATTTGTAGAGTTTAGTTTCAAGTAACAAATAAAAATTAATATATACACCTAGCATGTACCCACATTTAAAAAAAATACTCAATATAAAAGATGATTTTAAATTGAAGGTTGCAATTTTTCCCTTTAAAATCAATATATTTATTGATTAAAAGAAAGATAAAGCAACTATTTTGGACTATCAGCATTTTCTTTCCTAAAAATATATTTTTTTAATTCTAGAAATTTACAAATATCTTAACATTGTAATAAATTATTTGGAAGCAATATATTCAATTTCAAAATATTTTTGGATAAAAATTAAATTACTTCGTAAATTCTATCACTTTCAATATTATTCTTGATCCAAAACTGTCTATTCATCAACTGAAAGGAGTAATAATTTCTAGTGTTCTATTGCATAGTAAGATGAACAAAGTTACCAATATTGTGCTGTATATTTCAAAATAGTGAAAGAGAATTTTAAATTTTCTCACCACAGAGAAATTATAAATGTTTGAGGCTATGGATATGCTAAGAAACCTGATTTGATCATTATACAATGAAACATTACCCTGAAACATCACATTGTACCCCATAAATACATACAGTTATTACAAATAAAACTTTAAAAATATAAGTAAAATACCATTATCACACCAATAACTCAATAATTTGTCACTATCATTAAAGATTCTGTCAATATTTAAAATAAGATGACAGATGTCATTCATATTGTAGGCTCACATGTAAGCATTTAACTGATACACTAAACTATGCGATGCCTTCTTTAATCCTTCTTATTTTATTGTAGCCACTAAAATTTTAGATTGGAATACTGCAGGAACTTAGTACAAGTCAAATGTGTTAATATTGCACATGGAAAGAATATTAGGAAACAAATATTTGGTCACCTTCCAGTCATAAAAGAGACTGAGGCAGAAATAATATGAACCAGGGCTATATGTTTGCCTAAGACAGTTGCACGTAAGAATCAACTGGAGCATTTAAAACACAGCAACAACAATAACCAAACAGTGATCCTGGGGCTCCACTCCAGACCAACATAATCAGTATTTCTGGAGGATGGATAATGACATTGTTATTTTTCAAAGCATCCAGGTGATTTCAATGTACAGTCAAGGTGAAAAACACTGCTATAAAGTAAGATTTGAAATCTTATTGGGCTTACATTCTACCAGATTTCCTGGGGCCTGTCCAAGCAAGCATTTGTGAGCACTAAACCAACAGCCATCCTAAAGATTACCGGCTATGGTGCTGCCTCAGAGTACAGGAATCTGTCAAGCTTTTCTGAACTCTGTTCTTAAGAAGCAATGGATCATACTTTGAATACCATGAAATCTTTTCAGTCCTCTACCTTCATTCAGGAATTGAAAGTAACACTAGAATTTTTAAATTGCTACATCTGCCTACTGATGTACTGGGCAGAGAAAGGAATAAACATTTATTAAACAGTTACTAATAGCCAGGCACCGGGCTCTGTGCTTCTATAGTGCCAGACATATCATTTCATTGACACCTACAATAACCCTGCAGCATAGCAATTATTATTCCCATTTCCCATTGGAGAAAACAGAGGCCAAGTAATTTGGCAAAAGGTGAAAATGGTATTAAATGGTAGAGAGAGGCTTCTAACCCAAATATCTCTTGTTTCAATGGCACCTTTCTACCAGCGCATATGCTCTCTCGTGAAATTATTTTTCCAAGATGAAGCTTCACCTTATCAGTTAAACAATTAAAAGTGATAGTTCTAAAGGTTTTTTTCCCCTTATTTTTATTAGCTACCTAAAATTTAATAATGTATCTACATGTACATGGCATTCAGACATTGTATTTAATGAATAATTATATGCTTAACCTTTAAAATCATGTAAAACAGACAGCATTTTGGTAGCATAAAAAAGGCAACCGAAGGTAGCCAAAGAGGTATTCTCTAAGTATAGTTAGTGAAAAAAAGGACTGTTGCCTTTGATGATTTATGGTATTCTAGAGTTATTCAGATACAATGTATCCTTCCACAACAAAATGATCTTGGGAATGTTTTTGCATGGTTACTAATAATTTAGCATTCATATATTTTCAGTGGTATATAACACACAATAAATGACCTATGAACATTTCGTAAGAGTTTATTCCCTTTAAAAATGAATTGCACATTGCATATGTTACATGCATTTGCATCACTGGAGTCAAAGAGTTGCTTTTGAATGTGAATCTAAAAATCTATGCAACATAGGTAGCATTGTTCCATACTGGTGAGACTATATTTATTTTAATTTTATTATATAATTTTTCTATATTTTTCAATTTGTCTACAATGTGCTTTTCATATTTTGAGAGTCAGAAAAATGAAATAATTTAAAAAATTTTTTAAATGGCAGTCTCATATGCTAATGACTACTAACTCCAACCCTCCTCCTGCTACCACAGTCTGAGAAACAGTCAGCAGCTAACCAGAGCACAGACAAGTACCAGTTGGTCACGGCTTACCACTCCACCTTTGTAGCAACCATCAGTCTCCACTCTTGGTTTGCTGTTTTTCCTACCCAATCACTTGAACTATACTTTTGCCAACACTTTTAGCTACTAGGAGGTGACTGTTTCTCCGACACACTGCTATAAATGCCCATTCTTCATTTCAGGATCCTGTATACCTCAAAGATTTTCGATTTCAAACCTGTTGCACAGACTTGTTTCTCAATCACTCATCGTATTGGCAATTACCATCCTCTACCAAATTCAACAAATCCCCCTCTCACCCTGAATTCTTTTCCTTTTTACAAGTCATCTATAAGTTATCTTTCCTTTACATTCTCCCAAGAGAAGAAAACCATAAGGGTTCATACACTTGATCATGGTACCCGTAGCTCTGTAAGACAGAGCTGGAGGTAGGAAGAGAAGGGGAACAGGCCTTCCATTTACACCATTGTTCCAGGCCCACAAGAGGGAGGCAGGACGGACTTTCTGCCCGACTCCTGCTACTGCCTTAGGACTTGTAAATTTGCATATCGGTAGCATATTTCTGAAATGCCCTTCTTCCCTTTTTCTCTCGTCTCCTCGTATAATCCAAACTTTTGAATCCTCAAGGACCTAATAAAAATGATTTACGCTGTCACTTTATAAATATATAAATATGAAGTATGTATTACAGCATGCAACTGCTAAACCTTTGAAAATTGTAAAGTTGATTTAATTTTATTATTGAAATTACTGTTGAAATAAGTAACTATTCAAACAAAATATTAAAGAATAAAATCATGGGCTTTACATGTGATGACATTATTAATGTGAGTAATAATACTTTAGACTCCATTTCAAGCCTCACATAAAATTTTAAAATACACTTTTCAGTATTTAATAGGTGTTGTTAATAGCAGAGTCTAAATCTATTCTTGAATTTACTATGTAAAATTACATTTTTTATCATGACTACTTATAAACTTAAACTCTTTTCCACCAAGGAAAATTCCAAATGAAAAAAATATATATATATTTTTTTCTGGTTTTACAATGTTAGATTTACCAATTTAATATCTAATTAGTCACTGTGTTCCCTAAATTTGTCTCGCTCCATTAATTGGACTGCCCATGAATGAAGCAAATGGTAACAACTAGAAGCAAGTAGAGACATCAAAAATAGCATTCAGGGAAACAAATATAATTTTTGCCTTCTGTAATATTTCTAGGAAAAAAAAAAGTTTTTTTTTCTTGGCAGTAAGAAGAAATATGGATGGAACTTAATAAAGGGCAAAAAATGTCAGTATAAACATATGGATAATAAATCAAGTGATTTTAGAATTTTGCGAATATTAAAATTCTCATTCACTATGCAACCGGTATTTAAAATTACACTGCTGCTTCGTTTATGTGCAGCATAACTTATTTTCTGATGTTCTAAATCATGTTAGTCAGATTATTCTCAAGCATAAATTACATTTAGGGAGTAATTCGGTACTCTGGGACATACTTTAACACTTTCAGGCCATTAAGGTGGTAGTAAATTCCATGAAATAGATTTAAATAAGTAACACCCTAGTAGCCTTCTGACATATCTATTGTTGCTTTATACTTAGGTCTGCAAACTCCGCATTGGATTGCTGATTATTTCATCCCACATATTTCAACTTTGATTAGGTGAGGAGGAGGGACCTTGGCTAGTGTCTCATGGTCCAAACTGTATGTGCCAATAAATAAAAGTTATCTGCCCCAAATCATAGTGCCTTGCTACTTCTCCCCACCCCTCAACTTCCCAAGTAATACAAATATTTAGTAAAAGATAAGTATACTACCAATTATGAAGTACTTACCTCCTAAGGTTAATTGTGGGAGCTCAATGAGTATATATAAATTTCTTTTTTTACATCTTTTATTTGATTAATGTTTTTAAAAAATTCAAATTCAATAGCCTTTGGAATACAAGTGATTTTTGGTTACATGAATGAATTGTATAGAAGTAAAATCAGATATTTTAGTGCACGTGTCACCCAAGTAGTGTACATTACACCCAAAAGGTAATTTTTTATCCCTCACTCCCTTCCCACTCTGCTCCTTCTGAGTCTTCAAAATCCATTCTACTACTCTGTCTGCCTTTGTGTACCTACAGCGTAGCTCCCACTTATAAGTGAGAACATACAGTATTTGGTTTTCCATTCCTGAATTACTTCACTTAGAATAATGGCATCCAGCTCCATCAAAGTTGCTGCAAAAGACATTGTTTCATTATTTTCTACGGCTGAGTATTATTGCATGATATGTGGCTGAGTAGTATTTCATGGTATATGAAAATATATGCCACATTTTCTTTATCCACTCATTGGTCGACTGGCACATAGGTTGGTTCCATATCTTTGCAACTGTGAATTGTGCTGCTATAAACATATGCGTGCAAGTGTCTTTTTGATATAATGACTTCTCTTCCTCTAGGTACATACTCGGTAGTGAGATTTCTGAATCAAATGTTAGATCTACTTTCAGTTCTTTAAGAAATCTTCATACTGTTTTCCATATAGGTTGTACTAATTTACAATCACCAGCAGTGTACAAGTGTTCCATTTTCACCACATTCGCAACAACACCTATTCAAAACCTCTGGGATACAGCAAAAGCAGGGCTAAGAGGAAATTTTCTAGCACTAAATGCCTACATCAAAAATCCTGACAGTTCACAGCCTGACTACTTAACATCACACCTCAAGGAACTAGAGAATCAACAACAAAGCAAACACAAAGCTCCAGAAGAAAAGAAATAACAAAGATCAGAGCAGAACTAAATGAAATTGAAACAAAAATATAAAAGATCAATGAAACAAAATGTTTATTCTTTGAAAAGTTAAATAAAATTGATAGACCACTAGTTAGATTAACCAAGAAAAAAAGAGAGAAGATTCAAGTAAGCTCAGTTACAAAAGAAAATGCAAATTTCTTACAACAGTGTCTGGCAGTGTTCAACAAGTATGCGCAGTAGTAGTTGTTGTCATTATTAGTCTACCTCTATTTGGCTTAAGACTTTAAATGCAAATAAAATGACCAACATAGAATCTGAGCCATGCTAGTGTCTCTCTGGTGTGGAATAGACCCATAAATTAGAAATTCCTTCTTAAGAAATTACTTTAATTTCAGCCCTTAAAGTATTTAAGTAGGCTATGTCATTAGCCTGCTGATGAAATCTGCATCATTATTTCAGCATAGAATCCATGGTTGGCCATGCCTATCTCTGAGTACATTACAAATATTTACTTTTTAAATGCTTTTTGTTGTGAAACATAATATAGGGAACAATTCATATAAACTCATGGTGACCATCACCCAGACCAAGAAATAAAACTTCCAGCAGCCAAATGGAACACTCCATATCATAGTTTCAAGATTAATCTACATCTTTGATTATTAGTTGTTGATTAATTTCTCACTGTATGATTGTCTTAGTCTGTTTGTGCTGTTATAACAAAATGCCTGAGACTGGGTAATTTACAAATAATACAAATGTATTCACTCACAGTTCTGGAGGCTGGGAAGTCCAAGATAAAGGCTCTGGCATTTGGTGTCTGGTGAGGGCCTTCCTGCTGTATCTTCACACGGCAGAAGGTAGAAGGGCAAGAGAGCAAGCTAACTGAATGCTGTGTGAAGCCTTGTTTATAAGGGTCTTAGTTTTATTAACGAAGAAGGAGCCCTCATGGCCTAATCACCACTTAAACACCCTACCTCTTAGTACTAGCACATTATCGACACCTGAATTTGGAAAGAGACACAGTCAAACCATAGCAAATTTTACTATTAATAAATACTGAAGTAGTTTTCGTTTGGGGCTATTACTTTGCTGCTATGACATTCCCAAACATGTCTGCTGGAATATGAATACATGCATTTCTGTAGAGTGTATATATAGAAGTGAAATTGATGGGCTATAGGTTATGTACATCTTTGAATTTACTAAATAGTGCCAAATGGATTTCACTCCCAGAAGCAGTAGTGTAAGTTTACACTTCTATTTACAATTCACAGACCAAGTAACATTGTGTGAAATTTCTAATTGCTGTATATTCTCACCACTACATGGAATTGTCAGACTTATAAATTTCAATGATTCTGGTTGGTAAGCAGTGATATTTCATTTTAGTTTTAATTTGCATGGCCTGGACCATTAATGGGACTTAGAAATTCTTTATATATTTACTGGCCATTTGGATTTCTTATTTTGTAAAGATGACAGACATCTTAACGTTACTAGGATGCATAAAACGCATTAGTTATTTACTATAAAGTGATCACTTTAAAAATGCCATCCAGGTCAAGATATAGAATATTGCCAGCAGGCCACAAGCCCTTTTTGTGCCATGGTTAACTTTTCAAGAACTTTTCGCATTTTACTATTGGATGATCTGTTCTTTTCTGAAAGATTTGTAGGAATTCTTTATAATTAGGAATACACACACTTCATCCATTATGTGTGTATTCCAAATTATTTATCCTACTCTGTGGGTTTCATTTTTACTCTCTCAGTGCTATCTTTTGATGTATAGATGTTATTAATATACAATGTAGTCCAATTTATTTTTATTCATGATCAGTGCTTCACCATTTGTGTAAGCAATTTTTTTCTCACCCAATATTAATTAACATATTCTCCTCTATTTTATTGTAAAAGCTTTATCGATTTGTTTTTTTCTCATGTTGGTTTTTAATCATCTGGGATTTTATTTTTGTATATGGTTTGAAACAGAATATATACTTTTTTCTAAGCAGGAGACCCCATTTTAATTTTTTAGGTAAAACATGTACACTGTACAAGATAATGCGTGAATAGCAGAAAAATAAAAGTATCTGCAGTGAAAAGCATCTGTCCCAATTTTGATCTGTTCACTCTGGTAGTTCTGCTCTCACTGTTAATAAAAATTTTATAATTTGAAATACTTATAGAACAAGGCAAAGAAATAAACACAGTGTTATAAAATGATAGCCTTCTCATTCAGTTTTACTGCTTTCAATATATTCAATGCTGATATTTTTATAGCTCTGGATTGACATTTTACTTTGTAACACTCTATTTTATGGATCCCTAATCCTCCCTAGGTTGTGAGCCTTGTTCTCAGGCTTCAAACACGTTTGGAGTCATCCTTTGATTTTAAGTTTCTCACAGTGTTTATAATACTTGAGTTTAGGAACTCATTCTCATGCCTTTATCCCCCCTTCGCTGTTGAAATTCTACACATTTTTTCCCTTATTTCTCATAACTTCACTTATTGCATTCTGAATAAACAGCAAAGATAAATTTTCTTTGACCTGTACCACCAACATCAACACCTAATGTGACCTCTTTCCAATTATAGGGGACTCTTCTACTGTGCTTAATGGAGACTAGGATATGTTCCCCTTAAAGGAATTCTAGTTTTTATAGGTAAACTTGTTAAATGTGTTGTTTGGACATTGCCTTATGAAACCCCATTTGCTTTCAAAGGTTCAACTAACATCTACAGCAGGGATTGGCAAACTTTATAGATAAAGATCTTGAGAATAAATATTTTAGGCTTTGTGGGCCATATGGTTTTTGTCACAACTACTCAACTCTGCCTTGAAGTTCAAAAAAAGGTATACATGGAGCATAAGCAAATGGATATGGCTGGGATTCAATACTACTTTACAAAAACAAGTGGTGGGTGGAATTGGCCCATGGGCAGGAGATTATTGACTCTTAATCTAGGCTGATTATGACATAGCTCCAAATTTCAGCCCTTATCTGAGCTACATAGCCAAGTGTTTCTTGGACTATCCTCATAAGAACATTTGATGTGAACCCCAAAGATGTCAACAATTCCTTATTTTCCCATGCAAGTCTTTGATATGATTTGGATGTGTCCCCACCCAAATCTCATGTTAAATTGTAATCCCCAATGTTGGAGGTAGGGCCTGGTGGGAGGTGACTGGATCATCAGGGCGGTTTCTCATGGTTTAATACCATCCTCTTGGTACTGTACTGTCCTCATGAAAATGAATGAGTTCTCCAAGATCTGGTTGTTTAAAAGTATGTAGCCACCCAAACCCACCACCAACTCTCTCTCTCTGCTTTTGCCATGTGAAATGCCTACACCTGCTCTGCCTTCCACCATGAGTAAAAGCTCCCTGAGGCCTCCCCAGAAACAGATGTTGCTATACTTCCTGTAGAGCCTGCAGAACCGTCAGCCAATTAAACCTCTTTACTTTATAAACACCCAGTCTCAGGTATTTCTTCATAGCAATGCAAGAATGGCCTAATCCAGTCCTTAGTTTTAATTTTAGTCAATGATTTCCAAGCTAGAAATCTTGAGGCCATCGTTTACTTCTCGATTTCTTTCTTATCATGCTTGTCTCTGTATTTTACCAATTCTAAACCAGAAATGACTCTTTAATTTAGCCTCTTCTCTCTAGCCCCACTGTCATGGCCTTTCTGGAAAACTCCTAAAAACTTTTCCTCAGCATATTCCAACTCATCTCTCCCTATTTTCAGTTTCTCAGCACTCTCTAACAGATAACCTCACTTCCTACTTTGGTCCCTATACAAACATTCACACAGCCCACCACGTATACTGTACTGAAAACATAGAAAATCTGAAAATTTTCATAACAACCAAAATTCCTTTTTTACCGTGGGCCTTTTGCTATATTTTAGAATGCCACCCTATCTAAAACGTCACTATTCCGTAAGCCTTGTCTCCCTTGAAATTAGTTACTTCATAAGACAAGCTTCCACAGCTTTGTGAAAACCTCTATTAACATACTACTTCATGTTCTAATTGTGTATTTACAAGGCTGTTTGTTCCAGTACACTGTGTACCTCTTAGAATAAGGAAGATATTTTATGCACCTTTGAATTCCCGGTACTAAGCACTGTTCCTGGTACATGATAAATGTTGAATACATTTTAATAACTGAATGAATGAATAAAAAAAGTCCATGAGTAATTTCACAAACCCCTTATATCTTCCATTTAAGAGCCATGAATGCTTGGATACATTATTTTACCTCTGAGTCTCAGTTATCTCATTCAACTTTTTGAGGAGGATGAAAGTACACTACAAGTTATAAATAGCAATAAAATTTAGTATTATCGATATTAATACAGTTAGTAATCTATAAATTTTTAATACTGATACAGAATTTAGAATAAAAAATCAATCTACATCAGAAATCATTTTCCAAATATATCAGCAATCACATAATTGTTGTTTTCGTTAATAAAAGACACAAAACGATGATTCTTAAAGATAAATAATTTAGCAAGTTCAACACCAACCTAAAAAGAATACACTTCCCACAAATTTACTGAGACCTAATTTAAATATGAGGATGCACATTTTAGGGACTGTGACTCTTTTAAGGTGAGTGTTTTAAACCAAAACAATATTGATAAAATTCACCTTACATTAAAGAAGTCAATAGCATTATTTAAAAACAGATGATTGGATAAAGAATATGTGGAGATATATCTCCACATATTCTTTATATTTATATATGTGTGAATGAATGTATTCCATTGTATAGTATTCCATTGTGTGTCTATCCTAGCTTCTAAGTCTCAGCATAAATATACACACACACACACACACAAATTGCGTATGGAATAAACAATTTCATATACAAAATGGAATACTACAAAGCCATAGTAAAGAATGAAATCATGTCTTTTGCAGCAACATGGATGGAACTGGTGGTCATTTTAAGTGGAATAACTCAAAATCAGAAAGTCAAATACTGCATGTTCTCACTTACAAGTGGGAGCTAAATAATGTGTACACATGTGCACAGGATGCGGAATAATAGACACTGGAGACTCAGAAGGGCGAGAGGGTGGGATGGGGGTGAAGGACAGGAAATTGCTTAATGGAGACAAGGTACATCATTTGCATGATGGGTACACAAAAAGATCAGACTTCGCTACTCTGCAATATATCCATGTAACAAAATTGTACTTGTATACCTTAAATTTATACAAAAAAAATAATAAAATTATTTAAGTGTTGATTGCATTATTTGTAAGAACTCACAAACAATTCAGGTTATCACTAAGACTATTAAAATAAATCTTAAAATTCTTTAGATTTCTAAAGTGTTGTTTAAACTTTGCTGGACTCTTATTGGGCTTAAATCTCTAGACAGGCAGGCCTGTGGAGGAGGAGGCTGTAACAGAAAAGCCTCACCAATAAGCTGAAATCGCTTTAGATAAATGAGGACTTTTTGATCTGAAAGTGCACACAAACATACATATACTTTAATACGTATATAAGTATACACACATATGAGAAACTTGACCTAAGTGGTTTCTGGGGTCTATGGGACCTTAATTAAGCACTCTAATTTGGCTTAGGGGAAAACACCATAAACATCCTTGAGATAAATTGATAAGTACTCAAATAGTTAGAGATTCATTTCTTTACCTATGCTTGCTATCTGATTATTTAACTCATTAGTTATAACAAAGAAAGCAAAAGTGTCCCTGATATTACTATTGTCTAGAACTCCACAAATCTTCTTTGCCCTTCTCTTTTATAAATATCTTTGACAAAATATAATGTCCCAGCAGACAACTGACAATGTAAAGGTTGTGATATTTGAAAATTCCATCATGATGGAAAAATATTCAGGGTGTACTATTCCTGCACTGCTTCTGAAAAAATATGTAGGATTATGCTAATATTAACCTAAAATTATGCAATTTCAATGTCTCGATTTGGCACAATTAGCACCCTGTAAAAATACCCAAAGTAGCAGAAATAGTTTGCTATTAGTGATCTGTAATGCTACTTTTAATATCAAGACCTTTTGGAGAAATCAACTATAGAAACTGACTCAGCAGACCAAGTTAAATAATTTAAATTTCTTAATAAGTTTAAACTAACAGACTCTCTGAGGATTTGCTATATTCAAGGGTCTCCTTTATAAAATGTGAGCATTTAATTGAGTCTTAATTTACATATCTTCTACTATGTAGTCCACATGAAGAGGATATGGTGTTAGACATCCTTGCTTCTAAGTCTTAGCTTTCATTTGTTGGCTAGAGGGGATATTTGAAATAATGATGCCTTTCTCTTCATTCAAACACAAAACATATGTAATAGATGTAGGAACTTTTACCCAGAAATAGGAGCAAAAGCAACCACAAATATATGCTGTGCACTCTAATTAAAACTTCAGATTAAGTACATGATTAAATATACTCCACAGCACCTTGGGGTAGGTACTATTATTTTATTCATTTTGCAAATGAGAAAACTGAGACTTTGGGAGTCTAACTTGTATGTTTCTAATCAGGAATGCAAGACAATAACATAGTTGAATGAGGATAGCTTATAGTGTATGTGTTTTTTGTTTCTTGTTTTTTTAAGTGTCATTTGAATCAGTACACACTATATTAGCTTGTGAAAGAGAAAAAATCCTACTTCTCCTATAATATACTATCCTCTTGGAAATAAATCATGTTGTTATTGGACAGTTACCCTTGTATGTTTCTGATTATCATGAAATTTATATTTCAAAGGAATGAATAAATAACCTAACCTTTCTAAGCAGCATTTTCTCAAAATAACGTATTTCTAGACACTTCTCATTATATATCACAAGTACTTCATACTATCAAATCAAAATGGAATTTCTCTTGCTTTTTCATAAACATCCTTGAGGGTTCTTCATCTTTTGGTTTATTTTTGTTTATATTATTCCTTTTCTTAAAGTATTGTTGCTTATACAGTCCTAAATTTTTCTCTACCTTCCTCCATGAGAACTTTTCTGATACTACCAATTAGAAGTAGTCCCTCCCCTCTTTAATATACAATAACACTCTTTTTATTAGGGTGATTATTTTTCTGGATTCTTTCTTGTAACCACCTTTATGAAGTATGATTGACATACAAAAAGCTGTACATATATATATATATATCTCAAAGAGTTTCATAAAATATATATATATGTATATAATCAAAGAGTTTGGGGATAAGTATACACCCACAAAACCATCGCCACCATGAAGGCTGTAAACATATCTGTCATCACTCAAAATTTCCTCTTGTCCCCTTTATTATTATTGTTATTGGTGGTAAGAACACAACATAAGATTTCTTAGGAAATGTTAAGTGTCCGAAACAGCATTATTAGCTAAAGGCACTATGCTGTATAATAGATCTCCAGAATTTTATCATCCATAACTGAAACTTTGTACTCTTTAATGCTCCTTTTGTCCTGCTTTAAAGAATTCATTCTACTCTAATTTACATTAGTGTCATTACGTCTAAACCACACTAAATGCTCCCTAAGGGTAGAAACTATATTGAATCACCATTTTTACCTCCTATAACAGGTGCCAAAAAATAATGTTGCACGTAATTTTTGCAGATTCAAATTCATCCATAAGTAATTTTAATACAAATAATTGGTATCCACTTCAAATTAGTATACATTCTGAAAAAAACATGTTTTTGTTTTGTGGTTTTTTTTGAGACGGAGTCTCGCTCTGTCGCCCAGGCTGGATGGAGTGCAGCGGCGCGATCTCAGCTCACTGCAAGCTCCGCCTCCCGGGTTCATGCCATTCTCCTGCCTCAGCCTCCCGAGTAGCTGGGACTACAGGCGCCCGCCACCACGCCCGGCTAATTTTTCGTATTTTTTAGTAGAGAAGGGGTTTCACCGTGTTGGTCAGGATGGTCTCGATCTCCTGACCTCGTGATCCGCCCACCTCGGCCTCCCAAAGTGCTGGGATTACAGGCGTGAGCCACCATGCCTGGCCAAAAACATGTTCTTTAGAACTTCCAAAGTATCTTCTTTTAGTATGAAGATTTGTTTTGAAATTAACAACAAGTAGTAAAACAATCAGGTTGCACAGCATATAAAATTTGAAGACAGGCAAACATGAGTTTGAAATTCTGTTTTATTGCCTAACAGCGCTTTGTAAACTTTAGCAAGTGATTTAATTTCCTGATTTCAGAGTTCTCATTTGTGAAATAGGCATGATATATATTTCACAGGGTTGTTATAAGAATTAAAAATAATATAGTGAAGTTTTCTGAGCCTATAGTAAGTGCTCAATGGTGGCAATAACAATAATCATAATACCCTAATATATATACAGTATATAATTTCTGTTATTTAGAAAATATTAAATTATCAAATACATATACATATATATGAATATTTTCAATATCTATGAATGAAGAAAATATGTATAACTGATTTTATACATTTCCTCATTGGCACATAAAGTTGTATATCTTCAGCTAAATTTAGTCTTCTTGTCCTTTAAGGCTGAAATATTTCACTGTGTGTAAATGATTTTACTGCCATTGTAATTGGGCAAACCAAAACAATTACAGTAAATGGAATCATATGTCTTTGTTTCTTTCACAATGAGGGAGGAACAGTACACTTAACACAGCTACAAAAAATTTAACTGACTTTTTTATGCTAAAGGAAAATGAGATGAAAAAGCCATTTTATTTTAAAATGAAGGGCAAACAGATTTTGATTTCAAGGCAAGTAAGACATTTTCGTGTTATCTTCCCAAAATATGGTGAAAATACAAATTCCAAATACGCAGAGTATGAATAAAAAATAGAAAGGTATGACATTTTTCTTCTTAGGCTGCTAAAATGATATTTCTTCCATAGGCTGCTGCGGCAAATCAAAATACACCACCTGAGATCAGCTTACGAAAATGTCCCTTTTACATGGGACTCATTTTCTTTGGCCATAAAAAATTAAAGATTAAGATCTCTGTCTGTCTTTGAATATATATGGCATGAGAGCACACTTACAAATATATAAATAAAACTGAAACAATTCACTTTTTACTTAGCTTTATTCTAAATGGGAAATTCTATTTTCTCTCTTATACAGATTCACTGGCACCATTACCTTCCACAAGACTGTTTTTCCTATGAAGGTAGTTATAATTAATAAGAGCCTATACACACATAAAACTTTTCATTTACCATATTAATGAACATATCAAGCTATCATTTTTCTTAATGTTTACTAGGTTTTACTTTATTGAAACCAATCTCAAAGGTTGCAGCATTAAAAAAAGTGACATTTATAATTCTCAATTAATTATAAGATTATTTTCCAAAGAAAGAAAAAAATTCCAATTTTACTTTTATAAGTTGGAATTTGCTATATATACACACAAATATAGTATGATTTGTGTATGTTTGGAACATACAAATACAGTATTATTGAAAAACGAGGAATTTAGATGTTCCAAGTGGCATTAACAGAAAATTAGTTCTGAAATTATGCCCGATTAGCATTTCAACTAGAAATAGCAAGGCAAAACATCTAGGCTATAAGAGGTCATAAGTAGTAAAGAAAAGAAGAACTATTTTCAGGAGACATGACCTATTCTGTCGGGAGTTGCACCCATAAGGCAGAGGGAACGGGTCCAAAATATTTTCTCATAAAAATAGAGATACAGTAATTAATTTCAAGGCAGATTTCAGTTTATGTGTTTTTGATAAATTTGTTAGATGAATTAAATATGCCAGGGGCCCCTTATTAGGAGTATGGCTGTAATGCTAATTTTAGTTTGAATCTACTGCCACCATAAACATTAAGAGGATTTCTCCCCCTCCTACCCACTCCCTAGCCTGTATGTAACTGTGGGAGCAGGGAAGTTCCAGTATGACACCATGTTAGAAAGACAACTTCACTGCAAATTTACTGAACTGAAATCTGACCCAAGTAGAGCAGCTCTAAGTCAAAGAAAATTTCATCACATCTGACTTATTACCTTATGAGTAAATATCATCGCAAAAGTCAGGCCCCTTTTGCTATTTTATATTCTATCTTATTAAAACACAGGTGCACGAGGGAAATGTCCTTGGCATAAAACTACTATATTCATTAAATTTTTTCTTTCCCACACCTGAAGGCACATGTCTAAACCTGTAGGGGTTACTTTATTATTTAATTAGAGCAGATTCTTTTCTATCATTTTAGGTGTTTCATCTAAAGTTTGATTAACATCAGTATATGCTGTGCTCTCAGGCAAGTAAATATACCTGCTGTAGAGAGAGAAATAAGCAGAAGAAACATTTTAAAAAATAAAGAATAACATGAAAATGGAAAGAAAAAGAACCTATAAGAAATAAAATATCAACAAAGCTCACTAGAAATGCTTCCTAAATGTGTATGAAGCATATGTGTTTGTACATTTTATTTCACCATTGATCCATTTACTCATTCTTTTGATAAACATCTATTGAGTGCTTAGTCCTGAGGCTAGCAGTGTGTTGAATTCGGAAGGGGTAAAGCTGAAAAAGATACTATCTCTATCAATGGCAAATTGACAGTTTAGTTGTGCAGTATTTTAAGGAGGGTATGTACTGAAGCTGTAGCACGTGCTGTACTTGCTCCATGCACTTCCCCTTGCCTTTCCATTTCAAAACACACTGGTTTGACTTACAAATACCAGCATCTGGATTTCATTACTATGGAATCTTACTGGTTGCAGAGGTCTGATGCTGATGTTACTGGGGTGGGGAGCATATTTTTCAACCAGTGGCATGGAAGGAATGGCCCAAGGGCTAGTTGGGCAAGATGTACTAGATCAATATTATGAAGGCTCATGAATATCTTTAAAGTTTTTGAGCTTTATGCAACTTTATGCAAAAGTAGTTTATTGCAAAAGAGTAACAAACAAAATAAATACCTGCAGATCTTTCACAATATAATAAATTAAAAAATTTCTTGGAGGGGGAGAATATATAGAGCATTCCCAATCCACTTCCTGGTACAATTTCTTTTTTTGTTTTTTTTCTTTTTTTGAGATGAAGCTTCGCTCTTGTTGCCCCAGCTGGAGTGCAATGGCTCGATCTTCTCTCACTGCAACCTACGCCTCCAGGGTGGAAGGGATTCTCTTGCCTCAGGCTCCTGAGTAGCTGGGATTACAGGCATGCGCCACCATGCCTGGCTAATCTTGTATTTTAAGTAGAGAGGGTTTCTCCATGTTGCTCAGTCTGGTCTCGAACTCCGGACCTCAGGTGATCTGCACACCTTGGTCTCTCAAAATGCTGGGATTACAGGCGTGAGTCACCACACCCAGCACGGTACAATTTCTTAGGTTTTATTTTGTGCCAAAATTGTATATATATGTAAGCTATACTTCACCATGTTCTCCATTAACTCTACAACTGCGATTTCGACAGCTTCATGCTTCTCACGGGCCATGGTATGGGTCACAGTAAAACTGGCTGGTCCACCAAATAGACAGCAGGGACAGCAGTGGTGAATAGTCCCGTGACCACAAGAGACCAGAAAGAATTAGTTGTCTATAGCTACTCTTGTCTGTGAGATTATATTTCATTTTCACCTTGAAAGGAAGGTTTTAGTTATGTTGGGTCAGGAAAAGACAGATGGGTTATTATTTATTGCCTATCAGTTTTAACCATGTGCAAATGAATGTTATGCAAGATGAGAGCACAGGAGAAGCTAGAAGTCTAATCAGTTCTTGAAGAAGGAAAGTGAAATTGTGACATTTGACATTTAAAAATATAATTTTGTAAGCTATAAAGAAGGGGGTGGTAAGAAGTTAGAATAGTGGTTTGCAACCTTGCTGTACATTGGAGTCATCCAAGGATCTTAAAAAAAAATACACCAGAGATTCTGATTCAACAGATTTGGGACATGGCCAGGGCATCAGAATTTTCACCCAATATTTTAACATAACAAATTTCAAACATGCAATAACATTTTTAAAAATTACAAGTGATATCTATATATCTAGATTCCACCATGAACATTTTACTATACTCGTTTTGATCACATATCTTTCCCTTCCTCCCGTCCATCCATCAATCAATCATATTTTTGATGCATATCCAGGTAAACTGCTGACATCAGTATCATTCACCTTAAATACCTCAATATGGGTATCATTGAATAGAATTCATAAGGATTCTTTATTATTATGTTATTATTCACTGTATTTGGTGTCCTCTTTACCTTATGGCGAATTCAAGTAATAATTCTGCAAGGTAGTTATTACTTAGAAGAAAAAGAAGATTCAGAGACATTACGTCATTTTTTAATGTTCACATGGGAAGTAAAAGGTAGAGTTGGAGTCAAATCCAACTTTCACTTATCCCATAAAACAGTGGTCCCTGACCCTTTTGGCACCAGGAACTGGTTTTGTGGAAGACAAATTTTCCATGGACCGGGTTGGGGGATGGTTTCCATATGATTCAAGTGCATTACAGTTATTGCACACATTATATTATTATCACATTATAATACATAATGAAATAATTATACAACACTCCATAAAGTAGATTCAGTGGGAGCCTTGAGCTTGCTTTCCTGCAACCAGATGGTCCCATCTGGGGGTGATGGGAGACAGTGACGGATCATCCGGCATTAGATTCTCATAAGGAGCATGCAACCTAGATCCCTTGCATGAGTAGTTCACAATAGGGTTTGTGCTCCTATGAGAATTTAATGTAGCTGCTGATCTGACAGGAGGTGGAGCTCAGGCAGAAATGGAGTGATGAGGAGCAGCTGTAAATACAGATGAAGCTTCCTTCCCTAGCCCGCTGCTGCTCACCTACTGCTTTGCGATTCAGGTCCCTAAAAGGCAATGGATTGGTACGGGTCTGCGGCCCGGGGATTGAGGTCCCCTGCCATAAAAGACTATATTTTTATCATTTTTCCACGTGTCTCTAATGCTATGAGGGTGGAAGTGGAAAGGAGTCGAATTAGATGTTTAATCTGAAGTCTACCCATTACAATTTTGGAAGTTGAGAGGCCAAAAGCGGGTGTATCTTGTTTAATTTTTCCAAATTTTTCTAACGTGACAACTATTGAAAAATAAGTATCATGTACAAAAGGTAAATAAAAGTGGCCTTCACTTTGTTTTCATTTGGAGTATTTATTCATCTTATAATGCCTTAACATGGATTTTTAACTTAATGAAATCGCCCTTCAATTTGTCATTAACAGACTATTGTTTTAGTTTGTGTTTTTTAACTATAAAAATATTGTCATTGTATTAAAAAATAAGAATTTCCAAGTTACAAAATGACAGAGAAAAAAAATCAGCCATACGATTCCACCCTCACATAACAGCTATCAGGATGAAGAATCATTTTTCTCTTTATCATTTATTAGTTCTCTAACCTAAATTTTTAAGGAATTCATTTAATATCAAGGTAAAATGAAAATTTAACTAATAAGATAGTATTTGAGGTGATAGGATTTCCTCCTCAGCAATGAAAATCTTACATAATCATTTAAAGACTGGTGAGTGCTGAAAATCAGACAAAATTACAATGTTAAAATCATCAAGAGGAAACAAGTCTATTTTAAAGGAATGCCAATTAGACTGACAACTTACTTTTCAAGAGAAAATATGGAAGCCTGAGAACAATCATGCTATCTTCAATGTGATTAACTGGAATACTGTTTGGTAGGACATGCCATCCTCAGTTTAACTAGATTATTGCTAAATTACACTCTAAATTGGTTGTACCAACTTAAATTTCTACAAGAATGAGAGTTTGTGACCTTTCACAATCTTATTTTATTTTTTACTTGTTCCAGTCTGATGGGAGTACGTTATCTCACTTAGTGCGATATGGTTTGGCAGTGTCCCCACTCAAATCTCATCTTGAATACCTACATGTTGTGGGAAGGACCTCGTGGGAGGTAATTGAATCATGGGGGCAGATCTTTCCCATGCTGTTCTCGTGATAGTAAATTAGTCTCATGAGATATGATGGGTTTATAAAGGGGACTTTCTTTGCCTTCTGCCATTCACGTAAGATGTGACTTGCTCCTCCGTGCCTTCTGCCATGATTGTGAGGCCTCCCCAGCTGTGTGGAACTGTAAGTCTATTAAATCCTTTTTCCTGTATAAATGACCCAGTCTCATGTATGTCTTTATCAGCAGCATGAAAACCGACCAATACAAAGTAATTTTTCCAATAATAAATGAGAGTTAGCATCTATTCATAGGTGTATTTGACATTCAGATGTTCTGTGAATTGTCTACTTTTAAACTTTAAAAATGTTTTCCTATTAGGTTATTTTTATTTTGTTCTGTTGATAGGTAAATATTTTTCTTAAATTATGACATAAATCCTTTATTGTTTTAGTATTGCAAATATACTATCGGAGCCTATGTCTTTTCTTTGTTTATAAAGTCTTTGCATTGTACAGGTTTTTAATTAAAATGATCAAATATATATCTTTTTCTTTATAATTTTTGCTTTGTGCTGTTGCTTAAGGGACACCTCTTTTGCCCCAAAATATTTTTATATTTTTTAATGCTTTGCCTTTTATGTTTAGGCAATCTATCACTTTACCAATTTTATGTTTATGTACAGTGTGAGATAGGGATCTAATTCTTATGTTTAATAAAAATTTCAGTGCTACTTCTGTCATACATTTCATATATTATACTCTTACACAATAAAAATACCACCTCTCAATACATTCAAATACATTAGTTTTTTTTTTTTCTTGGTAACAAAATTCCTGGAGCACTATTTTCTTCTCCAGTCTGTACAGTTTTCTCTCTACACCTGTTATACAGCTGTTGTTAAAAGATCTTCTCCACCATCTTTCTGGCACCGCTTTGCATCTTCCTCCCACGTTTGATTCTCTGTTTTCTGGATCCTATGCTTTGCAGGTAATACTAATGCTTCAATATTTTCCTAATTCTCTTACCTCTCTTAAAAATATTAGTGATTATAATCCCCTGTCCCCTCAAAGTCAGGCATGACCATGTGACTTCCTTTGGATGATGAAGTGAAATGAAAATGACATATATCACTCCTACATAGAGGCATGTGAGAGTCAGTTTAAAATTTTCCATGAATTTTTGACTGACATGGTGAATGCTAAAGCTTCTTGTTGTTATGGTAGAATGATAGAATACTAGAGAGTGAATCAGCTTAGATTCCTGGGTGACTACAATGATCAGAACCCTTGACTGACTTGTGTTGGATATGTTGCAAAGATGAAAAATCAACCTTTGTGTTTCCAGCCACTAATATTTTGGAATTGCTTATTATTGCAGCATAACAAGGCAAATCACGCCTAAAACACTCTCCTTCTGATCTCCAGTCACAACTAAACATTCTTTGTCTTTCTTAGTTTCTTTCTTCACTTGGTAGAGTATATTTTTAAAATAGATTTCTGGGGAAAAAAGGTTTAGGGGAGTACATAAGGCTTTCTCTGAAAATTATTTTCTCTGCACAATTTATAGTTTAGCAGGGTGTACAATTTATCTATTGTTGAATAACAAATCATTCCAAACTCTGGCAGCTTAAAAACAAAAATGTTTATTATTTGGCAGTTTCTGAAGGTCAAGAATCTGAGAGTGGCTTAGCAGGATGGGACTGGCATAGGTTATTTTATGAGGTTGTAGTTAAGCTGTTGTCTATGCTTGCAGCCTCTCAAGATTTGACTGGTGTTAAATGATGCACTTCTAAGCTCGTTCTTGTGGCTCTTTGCAGGAGGCCTTAGTTTCTCAGCATACGTGCATCTCCATAGGGCTGCTCATGACATGTGTTCCCACAGAAGAAGCAAGGCATGAGAGAGAGAGAGAGAGAGAGAGAGAGAGAGAGAGAGAGAGAGAGAGAGGTGTGGAGGGAGAACAGAAGACATAAACCACAGTCTTTCTATAACCTACACTTGGAAATGACATATCATCACAAGAGAGTCACTGAATCTAGTCCACACTCAGAGGGACATTTAGCTGTAACTCTTGAATGGAAGAGCATCAAAGAATTTGTGAACATAATTTCATATAGGATATGAAATCAAAGCCAAAGTTAATTATTACTAGAAGTTTAAAGGAAGTGTTCCTTTCTGCCATTTTCCATGGCTATTGTTGAAAAGTCCAAAGCCATTCTGATTTCTGATCTGTGAACTTCTCTTTGTCCTTGTTTTTGTAAAAATTTATGATGATGAGCCTTGGTGTATATTTTTAGCTTATTTGCTGTGCTGGCCATTTAGTAAGCCCTTTAAACCTGGACACTTATTTTCTTTATTTCTAAGAAAATTGATCTTGTCATTTCTTTGATAATTTTCTCTCCACAGTTGCCTACCTTCTGTTTTACTTTTAACATCTATTATTTGAATGTTGGATTACATAGAACAAGGTTTCTAAACATAAACACTATTGACACTTTGAAATGAGTAGTTCTTGCTTGTGGATGGCTGTATGTTGCATTCCTCTTGCGTCACTCTTCATAAGAGGCCAGTAGTACATCCTTTCCTGATTTGTGACAACGAAAAAGGTCTCCGTACGTTGTCAAATGTCCTCTGTAGGACAAAATCACCCCTAGTTGTGAAACACTTACCTAGAATGATCTTCTAAGATTCTTATACTCTCTTTCCCATTTTCCATGCTTTTGCCTTATACTCTCTTTCCCATTATCCATGCTTTTGCCTATTTATATTGTTTTATGAGATATTTCTTCAAATTCATCTTCTTCTTTTGAACTTTTATTTCTGCTATTCATTTTTTAATAGACTTGATTTTTTAGAGCAGTTTTACATTTATAGCAAAATCGAGGGGAAAGTACAGAGATTTCCCATATACTCCCTGGCCCCCTTCCTCATTACACACAGCCTACCCCACCACTATCAACATCCCACACCAGAGTGGTACATTTGTTATAACTGACTTACCTACACTGATATATCATTAACACCCAAAGTCCATAGTTTACATTAGAGTTTGCTTGTGATGTTTCTTCTATGGGTTCGGACAAACATATAATGAAAGGTATCCACCATTATAGTATCATACAGAGTAGTTTCATTGCTCTAAAACTGCTATACATACTTAGGATGTTATTCCAGTGGTGGATACACTAAAAGCTCTGCCTTCACCACTATAAAATATATTCATATAACAAAATTACACTGGTAACCCATAAATTTATACAATTAAAATTTTTAGAAATTAATCTGCTATACTATTAAATAACCCTTCTCTTTCTTGGAAATACCACCTTCTATAGTCTCTTGTTCTTTCTTATGAATACAGTGACTAGTCTCACTCTGAGATAGTAATTTTATGGCTATCTTTAAAAAGCTTTCTTAGGGTCTATGCCTTGTCTCTCTTTCTGCAGAGACTTCTGTTTCATTTATGTGGCTATTGTTTTTTTCCCCAATATTTCTGCTTTTTGTTTTTTGTTAGTTTCTGTCTCCCATCTTTGAGACATGTTCAAATATCTGGAAATCCTTGATTGTCTCTTAAAACTGAGGCATTAAATGCTTTTGGAAATTCCTTGTGCATTTACAGGGCTTATACTTGGTGGGCTTCAATATATGGTCATTAGGCACAGATCTGGCTATTTTACTGGTGGATCATTACATATCATTAATTGTAGGTTACTATGATCTGAATGTCTGTGTTCTTGCAGAATTCATATGTTGAAATCCTCACCCTCAAGGTGATGATATTAGGAAGTGGGGCCTTTGGAAGGTAATTAGGTCATAAGGCCAAAGCCATCCTGAATGAGAATAGTACCCTTATAAAAGAGGCCCAACACAGTTCACTTGGACCTTCTGCCTTGTGAGGTTACAGTGAGAAGACAGGAAATGAGCCTTCATCAGACACCAAACCTGCCAGTGCCTTGATGTTGAACTTCCCAGCCTCCAGAACTGTGAGAAATAAAGATCTGTTGTTTATAAGGCATCCAGTCTATGGTATTTTGTTATAGCAATAAAACTTGACTAAAAATAGTTTTCGTATTGCAATTAGGCTCTCAGGAGAATAAATTTATAATCTACTGCCCAGAGGATAGAAACTTAAATGCCAAGAAGGTGAAGAGGGAGTGTTGGTCTCACCATTAAATATGCTGACTTTAACTTTAATCCTGTATTTTCAGTATGGTGGCTCTCTCTTCCATCAACTCATCCTGTGGTCCACATGCCAAAAGTTGTTTCAGCCTCACCAGAAAGCAAACCACTCACTCACATCTGCTGGGATGAGAGAGGAGTAGTGTCTAATTAACTACCCTGAGCCGGGGACATGAAATGTAATTGCCCCTTTTAAGGGATTCAAAACAACCCCTTTATTTCCAGCCCCACTTGGGAATATATGGCCTTCTAAAAAACCTAGCGTCTTCAATCCACAAGTCTTCCTGGGATCCGGAAAAACAAATTGGCTTACTTGTCCTAATTTTCATCTTGTTGACTTGATATGTCTGTGCAGATGTCTCTTCTTCCATTTTATTTGTCATTTTATGACTGTACTGTTTTTATTCCCTTAGGCTAATCTTTGAACAATTTGTGAGAGACAGAAGATAAATGTATGTTTTCGATTGTCATTTCTATTGGAGGTCCATGTTCACGTTTGTGTCTTGTTCTCCCTCCTCACGTATCCTCATCTAGCATTTTGTAGTTGCATCTGCATTGCGTCCCGTGGTCTCCAGCCACCCCTTTAAGGTTTAAAGTTCTTGCACCGCAATGTTACTGGGGATAATTTCAATCCATTCATCAGGCAAGAGAACAGATGCAACACAGTTCCCAGCTGCAAGGCTGTGTCTTTATTCTTACACCTACATAGACCCATAAGTTTATGCAAGCTGTAGCCTGAGGCTATAGCCTGAAGCAGCACTTTTTCCGTAGGTTTTCTTTCATGAATGGAAGCACCACAGCCCAGCCTCTGGTTCTGAACACTGAGCCTGTCTCCAGTTCCACACCTTGCTTGAAGAAATTTTAATCCCAATTATCCCACAGCATCCAAATTCCTGGCTTCCATTGTTGCTTTGTGGTTCAATGTCAAGCCTGGCAGGGACTTCTGCCCCATTCTCTGCTTTACATTTCTGTAAATATATTTCTTAAATACATATCATGATTTGATATGTATTTGATTATCTTGTCATCAATATATATTTCTGTAAATACAGTTCTGTAAATATATCTTTATTTTGTATTTTTTCATTGCTGTATTTTGGGAGCAGATGAGGATGACACTTGGATCAGAAATCTCTAATCATTTTGCACTGGTTTTTATAATAGGTACCAGAATAACATATACTTTTCCATAAGGCATATACCCAATAGAGGGACCACTATTTTATAGCCTTAAGTGGAAGCTCTGTTATGAGACATATGTGTCTCAACCCAGCCTGTTCTATACAGTTTACAAGACCAGGTAGATCATCACGCTCCCCAGAGAGACCCAAGATAAGATGATTAGGGTTATTTTTCTAGCACATAAAATAGACTTCCTTTTCTGACATGGAGACCTGAATCCTAACCAAATTTCCTTGGTAACTGCAATAAGAACTGGCTACATATTGTTCCAATTCCACCTTCAGTTCTTCAGGGAACAGTGTCTGGTGTGTGGCCTATGTAACATTACACAGCACTCTGGAGATTCCACAGCTCTGCAGGCCTAGTAACAAAAATAGAAGTTCAACTAACTAATCAACTAACAAGGATCACTCTGGTCCACCGAAGTCCTGTTACAGAAGACAAAGTAATGATCAGTCTCGTTACTCCCCTTCTTTAAACTTCAATGTCCTTGGTACTAATAACACTCATGTTGGAAATAAAGCCAGTAGAATCACTCTGCATATGCTTTATTACCTGAAATATCACCATTAACATTACCCTTTTATGACTTTTTAACAGTTAACTTCAATGTCTAGCACTTTGATATATGTCTATTTTATTTCAATAATGGAAGCACTAGGAGGGAAATGGCATTATTACGTACATGAAAGGTTTATATACAAAGAGTATGTAACTTATTTTATTTGTTACTACTTTTGCTACTTTTCCAAATAAGAAAAGGTAAAACATGCACCCTATAAAATCACATGGAACGTTTTGGTTAAAAATGCTTCCGTGTGTTCTAAAATATTATAATACTTCATTTCTTGGGGGTTGGATTATCTTATCATCAATAATAATATTATTTAGTTAGAATGCATTGGCATAGATACATAATCATTTTATGGGTCCGAGAAATGAGGATAGAATTGGGAGGTCACAATTTTTGTAGCAATATTTTTGTTGTTGTTAGTTTTCTTGTGGTACTAAAAAGGAAAAAACAGCTCTTCCTGAAAACAAGTGGGCTATTAAAAATGACAGTAGAATAGGGATCACAAGACCTCAGTGATAATTCAGCTTTGCTGCTAATTAACAATGGAACTCTGGGTAAATATTTACCATCTTACCTTTAAGCTCCATTTTCTCCATTTCTAAGTTTATGAAGTAGATATAGATCAATGTTCTATTTTGAGATGTTATACTGCTATATACTTATTTCATTTTTAATTAAAATTTATTAACGATTATCTGTAAGAAATGATTTGGTCTCTAAAGCTATCTTCTAGTTGGAAACAAGTGGTTTTGAAACTATGGCTAGAAAACAAGAAGGATTTTAAATTATTAAATTAAGCTAAGTAAAGTCTTTTAATGAAAGCTTTGCATTTAATAAAAGATAGTAAGGAATATGTACATTATGAAAGCTAGTTAAGGCGGGGTGCAGTGACTTATGCCTGTGATCCTAGTACTTTGGAAGGCTCAAGCAGGAGGGTCTCTGGAGGCAAGGAGTCTGAGACAAGCCCGGGCAACATGGCAAAACCCCGCCTCTACCAAAAATACAAAATATTAGCTGGGTGTGGTGGTGCGTGTCTGTAGTCACAGCAACATGGGAGCCTGAGGTGGGGGAATCACTTGAACCTGGGAGGTGGAGGTTGCGGTGAGCCAAAGATCGCACCGCTGCACTCCAGCCTGGGTGACAGAACCAGACACTGAGAAAGAAAAGAAAAGAAAAGAGGAGAGGAGAGGTGAGTAGAGGAAGAAAGAAAAGCAAGCAAGCAAGCAAGCAAAGAAAGCAAGCGAAGAAAGCAAGGAAAGCAAAGGAATGCAAAGGAAAAGGAAAAGGAAGGAAAGGAAAGGAAGAAGGAAGGAAGGAAGAAAGGAAAGGAAAGCAAAAGGAAAGAAAGAGAAAAAGAAAGAGAAAAGGAAAAAGCAAGCAAGCAGGCAGACAGGCAGGCAAGCAAGCTAGTTAAGATTTTAGGCCAGGCGCGGTGGCTCACGCCTGTAATCCCAGCACTTTGGGAGGCCGAGGCGGGCGGATCACGAGGTCAGGAGATCGAGACCATCCTGGCTAACACGGTGAAACCCCGTCTCTACTAAAAATACAAAAAATTAGCCGGGCGTGGTGGCAGGCGCCTGTAGTCCCAGCTACGCGGGAGGCTGAGGCAGGAGAATGGCATGAACCCCGGGGGGCGGAGCCTGCAGTGAGCCGAGATCGCGCCACTGCACTCCAGCCTGGGTGAAAGAGCGAGACTCCGTCTCAAAAAAAAAAAAAAAAAAAAAAAAAAAAAGATTTTAGTTAAAGAAATAAATAGGAATAAATAGGAGATGAAATTATATGATCCTGGGTCTAGGGTAAAGAAAAGAGTAAAAAGGCCATAAAATCTTCTGTAAGGTAATAATAAAAATAACTTCAAAAGTGCTTGGGTTGATGATAGCCTTACAAGGATTAGCTTGGGTACATATCAATTAAAGACAGCCGGTCTAGAAGCTGGTTTCACATGACGCTACAGTAAACTGGTAAAGCAAGTATTAAAACCTAAGGAACAAACTCTCCTGTGATATTTACTGGCTCAACATCTTATGGATAAAAGACAATTATATGTTGTTAATTAAGACAGTGCTATGCTGGTAAATGTCTAACAACCAGATTCCCTGAGAGGAGGGACATATTTGAATATTCCCAGTATGTTTAATTTTAAGCTATCAATATAATATCACCAAACATGAAGCTGGTACTACACCATTATATAGTCATTCCATTATACAGGTAACAAACCCATAGATAATAGTGAAATATAATAAAAGAATTAGGTAGTGATGAGTTTTGTGCGTCTAGTACATTTGTGAACAATATATTTCACTTAATGTAAGTTACCATAATTTAATTTTTGATAATGGTTGTGTTTAACAGATCTCAAAATTCTTGAAAATTTAACAAGTATTTCCAGCACATCGAGTCAACTTAAACATTAGTTTATCACAATGTACATAAAAGAAGAGGTTCTTATCAGTACCTATCCCATAAATCATTAATTCTTCCTATTCTTCTAAGGTATTAGTTTATATAAAAGTTTATTTTCTCTTTGAAAATAAAGAGCCTTGCATTTGTATGAAAATTCTAACAAAAGGAATGAACTTCTGTTAACTCTACAAGTCAAACCTGAAATCATGGCTCACAACCAGCACCACCTAATGTCAGGCATTGGAATTGCATATGTAGAACCCAGAATTGGTTTTTCGTGTACTTCAGAGTCAAATGTGAAGCTAAATGCACACACACCCACACACACTACAGATATGGCCAGGACCCACCCCAGACCAACTAAACCAGGATATCTAATTTATTTTTATAGCCATGTAGGTAATTTAAATTCAGTTGTTGAACCAAGTTTGAAAATGATTGGCAAAGAAAGAGGTATTACTGTAATTCTGATTTTAAAATTTTACATCATGAAAATCTTCAAAGACATATATAAGTAAAGAGAACAGTATATTATGGACCCCCATGCACCTGTCACCACCTTGAGCAATTATCAACATTTGCCAATCTTGTTTAATCTTCCTCCATTGCTCTTTACATTAAAAATAATTTCCTTGGAAGTTTGTCAAAACAAAACCCACAAATCACATTACTTTACCTGAAAATACTTCGGCATCTATCTAGAATTTCTCTTTAAATAGCACAATCTATTATAGTAGCAATAAATGCCAAAAATCATTAAATATTTCTTTTAGTAAATATTGAGCCAGATATGATGGTAGTTGCTGCAGATGTGAAAAACCTTAGTGACAATTTTTTTTTAAATTTTATCTTACATAAAGCCAGTTAGATTCAGAGATACATTTGGTCAAACTTTGTCCTTGACATATAAATAGTGTTTCTTTCCTAAACTTTCTATTATCTGGTTAATTTCTTCTAAACTTTCCATTATCTGGATAATTCCTCCTCATTTTTTAGAACTCAATTCAAGGATCATCTCACCCAGTTCCTTCTAGACTGAGACCCCCAAACTGTGTTAGACAGTCCTAGTTTTGTATAGGCACAGCTCCCAATGCAGACATGAACTGAGGACTTGTCAATGTGCATTAAAACTGGGAGTTCATAATTCCTTTCTGTATATATAAATACAGAAATCAGGGTTTATATTTTATTCAGTTTTATATTTCCAGCCCTCAGAATCATAGTAGGGTCACACTAATCTTCGTTGAATGAATAATGAGTCTATGAATGACCAGTTTGACAGAGTTTAAGTGTGGATGTCAAGGATAAATGAAGAAATTAGCCAAGTCTGCAAATATGAAGATGTATATTTAAATGAGAAGATTTTATAATCTTACACTTTCATAATTATGACCACATTGATTTGAAGGTTTTATGAAGAGAAAGAGGTTATACTAATTATTTTAGCTGTTTCTTTTCATAAGTGATTGTGGTCAGCCAAAATTAAACAATGATGCTATGAAGAAAGATTAAAGAAGGATATTATCAAACATCCCCAAACCTGCCAGTCCTTTATGGTTTCACTGTAAATGCACATGTACAGCCAATATTTATATATTAATTTTAATAATCAATATTTAATGAAAATGCTGTTCTTAAATTTATCTTATACTTGTGGTAGAGAAGACTTACAAAAAAGGCAATGTTAACATTAGTTAAAACACTTATACAACTGTTGTTAAATAAAACTTCTGAAGTCATATAGTGATTGATTTAGTTGTATAAACCATATGATCATATTCTTTTTTTGAACTGTTTACATATCTTTTAATCTCTGAACTAAGAAATTAAAATTGTATTTGACAACAATCAGTGACTCAAATTATAATTAAAATATATGTTGTTACACATCTTGACAAGCAAGCACCCAGAAACCCACTTTATATTCTGTTTCTATTAGGATACTAATTATGGCACTATTCCAAAAAAAAAAAAAAAAAAGAAAAGAAACAAAGTAATTAACTCATTGCAAACACGATACTATTAATTTTAACTCCTTGGTTCTCAATAAAATTTGAGTTAGTAACCACATAATTAATTATTATTTAAATTGCTCAGGGCACTCCACTATGCCAAGTTAATTATCAAGAATAACTTGGTGTGACTTTTATTATGAATGGATAATTACAACTTTGTTTTTCTAGAATTGTCAGGATTTTAAACATGAAAATAATAATGAAGGTAAAGATACAGGCATTGCTCTTAAATATGCTGATATGCTAATCATTATGAAATAATAGGATGTTCATTTTTATAATAGTATGATTCTTATATAGGGACCAAGATAGGATAGAAAAGTACTTAGAAAGTACTAGGCTTAACAAATAAGTTAACAAAGGATTAATCTTTTATATATAATGATACATATTCGTGAAGTGAACGGCCAATTCTTATTTAGACATTAATTTTATTCCAGCCTAGGAGAATTTTCATTCATTCCCATGCTCTTCTACCATAAGAACTACAAATATCTAAGTACATGTACGTACAAACATTTGCTAAACCTATTTTGGTTATGCATTAAATAATCTTTAAATTTGAACACAACAGTAAAACACATTTTGTTTTCATCAATTTTATTTTAGTTACTAAGTCAGAACTACCCCACGGAATAAAGTTTTGTAAACATATAGCTTTATAGTTCCTTAAATCTAAATCTACTCTAATTTTCAAAGCATAAAAAAATACAAAGCTTATCAAATATCCTACTAAACTGTTCCTCTGAATCTATGGTCTCCTATTTATTTGGTGATCAAGAGCTACTGTTCATAATTTCAAAGAATCTTGAAATAACAAAGTGGAAAAGTGCTTGAGGAAGAGACCAGGACACACTGACAAGTAGCTCAGAGTGCTAATGGTAAGGGTCAAAAATCATAGCTGTATTATGCCTATTTTACTAATGAGAAAATTGAGGCTCAGCTAAAACCTCCCAAAAATTCACACAGTAAGAGATTGACGGAGCCACCATTCAAACTCAGGTCAGTTTAATTCCAAGGCCAAGCTCTTCACTGTGTCTGAGACTCACTTATCCCTGGAAAAGCTACAAATCTGGCTTTCTCCTGTCAATATTCGACACAAAATGAAGGCAACCTTTATACAAGTGGCTTTTATTTCTTTCTATTCTTGTCCTTTGTTCAAGGATCAAACACTCAAGGAGACCTAAATATTTTGGAATGGGAGCCAGGATAACATGTCCTCAGAGATGCTTCCTTGGCTACATCACGTAGCCATAAGTACTCCCTTTTTGCAGGAAAACTTGCAGCCCTAGAGCCACATCAAACTTCCTTCACTTTCTGATTAAAACTATTTTGTATATAATGTCCAACTTTTTTGCATCACAAACGCCTGGAACCATTAAGTACACAAGTATATTCCTGGGAAGATGAATTAAGCTCTTCCTCTTGTTCTTAGAAAGTGTGTGTTTATTTTTTGATAACAGAAATAATAATACTTTATAGTTCTATAGAATCTTCTAAATGGAGGATTTATAGCAGCTTCACATGTATATCACTGATTGTGGAGTGTTTTTATTGCATATATATCAGTGGGAGTATTGGAAATGGGTTTTTCAACATTTAAATATATGCCATTTAAAAAATCCCACTTCCTCTTCTGCTTACAATCTCTTCTCTGTCTTCAAAGTGATAATATTCGCTTAATGTCAACTTCGGAAACACATAATAAAAATGGTAAATGTGGATTTTCCTCACTCTCTTTTTAGCTAATATTATGGCAAATGTCTTCTTCCCTTTGTAAGAAATATTTTTCTCTCTTTTCTATTAAGCTTTATTTGCCTAGTTTAGGAGGTTTTATTTTTCTCCTGCTTATCGTGTTCCTATTCATGTGGGTCAAAAGGAAATTAATGAGCTCTTGTTTCCACTGACATAAAACATTTTTCTTGGTACATGGTTCTACCTCCCCAGTGTTTTCACTCTGGACATGATGGAAACAGTGAAAAGCAATAGGAGATAGGAGAAGGCATTGCATTCGCAATCAACATATGGTCAGCCACTTTCAATGAGTTTTCAGCACTGATGGACACTATCACTCCTGTCTTAAGCTTATGCTGGTGTCCATTACTGTCCACTGGCTGCTTTGTGAAACTACATCTCCTGACTTTCTTCACACCTCGATGGTTTTTGTGCTCCTTTTCAGGGTTATTCCTGACCCAGTCACTAAATGCATTAAAAGTTCCTCATAAAGAAGGATGAGTTCATGTCCTTTGCAGGGACATGGATGAAGCTGGAAACAATCATTCTCAGCAAACTAACACAGGAACAGAAAACCAAACACCGCATGTTCTTACTCGTAAGTGGGAGTGGAACAGTGAGAACACACGGACACAGGGAGGGGAACAACACACACTGGTGCCTGTCGGGGGTGGGGGGCTAGGGAAGGGATAGCATTAGGAGAAATACCTAATGTAGATGACGGGTTGATGGGTGCAGCAAACCACCATGGCACATGTATACCTATGTAACAAACCTGCACGTTCTGTACCTGTATCCCAGAACGTAAAGTACAATAATAAAAAAAAAAACTTCCTCAAAGATTTGTCCTGATCAGTCTTCTACCTACAGTCTCTCTTTAGGTTATTGCACCCACTCACATAATTTTACATATTATTTACATGCCTAAGTATCCCACATATGTATCTTGGTCACAGATATTTCATCCACGTTTCATGTAGATGTTTCAGATGTATCTCAAACTGAATATAAATCTAGAAATGTCTCCACCTCCAAATCTGCCCCTTCTTTTCTGTTCTCCAGCTCAGTATTATCTAATATGCTCAGGGATCATCCCTGACACTTCACTGTCTTTCAACTCCAATTTCAAATCTGTCAAAAGTTGCTAGTAATAGCTCCATTAAAGTAAGTATCAAACACATGTTTATTTCCATTTCCATTGCCATCTCAAGGCTTGGTCTATGCTTTGGTATTCTAAGTGGCCATTCCATTTTCAGGGAGGTTCCCTAAAGTACACTGTTTTCAGCAAAAACAATGATTATGTCACTACCTTGCTGGGTGAGGTGGCTAATGTCTGTAATCGCACCATTTTAAGAGGATGACGTGGGAGGACTGCTTGGGCCCAGTAGTCCAAAATCAGCCTTAGAAAACAAACAAGACCCTGTCTCTTCAAAATAATTGTTTAAAGTTAGCCAGGCATAGTGGCACATGCCTGTAGTAGTCCCAGGTACTCAGGAAGCTGAGGCAGGAGGGTGATATGGGAGGATTGCTTGAGCCCAGGAGTTCAAGGCTGCAGTGAGCTGTGATCATGTCACTGCACTATAGCCTGGGCAACAGAGTGAGATTGTGTCTTGAAATAAATAAATAAGGGGGTGGAGCCAAGATGGTCGAAGAGGAACAGCTCTGGTCTACAGCTCCCAGCATGAGGGACGCAGAAGACGGGTGATTTCTGCATTTCCATCTGAGGTACCGAGTTCATCTCACTAGGGAGTGCCAGACAGTGGGCGCAGGACAATGGGTGCAGCGCACTGTGCGCGAGCCAAAGCAGGGCGAGGCACTGCCTCACTCGGGATGCGCAAGGGGTCAGGGAGTTCCCTTTCCTAGTCAAAGAAAGGGGTGACAGATGGCACCTGGAAAATCAGGTCACTCCCACCCTAATACTGCACTTTTCTGACGGGCTTAAAAAACGGCAAACCAGGAGATTGTGTCCCGCACCTGGCTCGGAGGGTCCTATGCCCACGGAGTCTGGCTGATTGCTAGCACAGCAGTCTGCGATCAAACTGCAAGGTGGCAGCCAGGCTGGAGGAGGGGCGCCCACCATTGCCCAGGCTTGATTAGGTAAACAAAGCAGCCCAGAAGCTCGAACTAGGTGGAGCCCACCACAGCTCAAGGAGGCCTGCCTGCCTCTGTAGGCTCCACCTCTGGGGACAGGGCACAGACAAACAAAAAGTCAGCAGTAACCTCTGCAGACTTAAATGTCCCTGTCTGACAGCTTTGAAGAGAGTAGTGGTTCTCCCAGCACGCAGCTGGAGATCGAAGAACGGACAGACTGCCTCCTAAAGTGGGTCCCTGACTCCCGAGCAGCCTAACTGAGAGGCACCCCCTAGTAGGGGCAGACTGACACCTCGCATGGCCGGGTACTCCTCTGAGACAAAACTTCCAGAGGAACGATCAGACAGCAGCATTTGCAGTTCATGAAAATCTGCTGTTCTGCAGCCACCGCTGCTGACACCCAGGCAAACAGGGTCTGGAGTGGACCTCTAGCAAACTCCAACAGACCTGCAGCTGAGGGTCCTGTCTGTTAGAAGGAAAACTAACAAACAGAAAGGAAATCCACACCAAAAACCCATCTGTACATCACCATCATCAAAGACCAAAAGTAAATAAAACCACAAAGATGGGGGAAAAAACAGAGAAGAAAAACTGGAAACTCTAAAAAGCAGAGTGCCTCTCCTCCTCCAAAGGAACACAGTTTCTCACCAGCAACGGAACAAAGCTGGACGGAGGATGACTTTGACGAGGTGAGAGAAGAAGGCTTCAGATGATCAAACTACTCCGAGCTACAGGAGGAAATTCAAGCCAAAGGCAAAGAAGTTAAAAACTTTGAAAAAGAATTAGACGAATGTATAACTAGAATAACCAATACAGAGAAGTGCTTAAAGGAGCTGATGGAGCTGAAAGCCAAGGCTCGAGAACTACGTGAAGAATGCAGAAGCCTCAAGAGCCGACGCGATCAACTGGAAGAAAGGGTATCAGTGATGGAAGATGAAATGAATGAAATGAAGTGAGAAGGGAAGTCTAGAGAAAAAAGAATAAAAAGAAACGAAGCCTCCAAGAAATATGGGACTATGTGAAAAGACCAAATCTACATCTGATTGGTGTAAGTGAAAGTGACGGGGAGAATGGAAACAAGTTGGAAAACACTCTGCAGGATATTATCCAGGAGAACTTCCCCAATCTAGCAAGGCAGGCCAACATTCAGATTCAGGAAATATAGACAATGCCAAAAAGATACTCCTCGAGAAGAACAACTCCAAGACACATAATTGTCAGATTCACCAAAGTTGAAATGAAGGAAAAAATGTTAAGAGCAGCCAGAGAGAAAGGTCAGGTTACCCACAAAGGGAAGCCCATCAGACTAACAGCTGATCTCTTGGCAGGAACTCTACAAGCCAAAAGAGAGTGGAGCCAATATTCAACATTCTTAAAGAAAAGAATTTTCAACCCAGAATTTCATATCCAGCCAAACTAAGCTTCATAAGTGAAGGAGAAATAAAATACTTTACAGACAAGCAAATGCTGAGAGGTTTTGTCACCACCAGGCCTGCCCTAAAAGAGCTCCTGAAGGAGGCACTGAACATGGAAAGGAACAACTGGTACCAGCCCCTGCACAAACATGCCAAATTGTAAAGACCATTGAGGCTAGGAACAAACCGCATCAACTAACGAGCAAAATAACCAGCTAACATCATAATGACAGGATCAAATTCACACATAACGATATTAACTTTAAATGTAAATGGAATAATGCTCCAATTAAAAGACACAGACTGGCAAATTGGATAAAGAGTCAAGACCCATCAGTGTGCTGTATTCAGGAAACCCATCTCACCTGCAGAGACACACATAGGCTCAAAATAAAAGGATGGAGGAAGATCTACCAAGCAAATGGAAAACAAAAAATGGCAGGGGTTGCAATCCTAGTCTCTGATAAAACACTTTCAACCAACAAAGACCGAAAGAGACAAAGAAGGCCATTACATAATGGTAAAGGGATCAACTCAACAAGAAGAGCTAACTATCCTAAATATATATGCACCCAATACAGGAGCACCCAGATTCATAAAGCAAGTCCTGAGTGACCTACAAAGAGAATTAGACTCCCACACAATAATAATGGGAGACATTAACACCCCACTGTCAACATTAGACAGATCAACGAGACAGAAAGTTAACAAGGATACCCAGGAATTGAACTCAGCTCTGCACCAAGCAGACCTAATAGACATCTACAGAACTCTCCACCCCAAACCAACAGAATATATATTTTTTTTCAGTACCACACCACACCTATTCCAAAATTGACCACATAGTTGGAAGTAAAGCTGTCCTCAGCAGATGTAAAAGAACAGAAATTATAACAAACTGGCTCTCAGACCACAGTGAAATCAAACTAGAACTCAGGATTAAGAAACTCACTCAAAATTGCTCAACTACATGGAAACTGAACAACCTGCTCCTGAATGACTACTGGGTACATAACGAAATGAAGGCAGAAATAAAGACGTTTTTTGAAATCGAAGAGAACAAAGACACAACTTACCAGAATCTGCGGGACACGTTCAAAGCAGTGTGTAGAGGGAAATTTATAGCACTAAATGCCCACAAGAGAAAGCAGCAAAGATCTAAAATTGACACCCTAACATCACAATTAAAAGAACTAGAGAAGCAGGAGCAAATACATTATATATATATATAAAATATATTTATATATCTCTCTATATATCTATATACATTGATATATGACACATAGATATAAATATAAATATGTATAAATATATACAAATATATATAAATATATATAAATATACATAAATATGTAAATAAATATATATAACATATACATGTTTGTGTGTATATATATATTTATATTCAACGGTAAATGGTTTATAAAACTTTCCCGATTGGTTAAGTATTGGTATGGAGTCAGAGAAGTGAGGGAAAACAGTTTTGTCTACCGTCTTTGAGGTATCATGATGAGATTTAAGGATACAGAGATTAAATATATTGTCCAGGTCTTTAAGAACCTCACAGACAGAGTTTATTTGTGACTCTAAAAAATAGATGAAGATAAGAAGAGAAGAAGTCACTGACTCTGACCTTTATTTAAATGAAAAAATTGAAGAGGCCAAGGGTTTGGGGAGCTTATGACTGTTTTTAACTCTATCGACACTAAGAGAATAGAAGTTGCTTACTAACTGGTCGCTTAGCTGACTGAAGCACCTTCTCTCTTTGTTGGAAGTTTAAGTTCCACAATTAGTGCCAAAAAATACAGTGTGCTATTCAAATTTCTGGAGGATGAAAAGATATATAGGGCATATGGAAGAACGATGTAAAGTGCAGAATATGCTCAGCTGAAGATAGTCCTAAAGCTCTTGGGAGATGTATATCTGGTGACAGTCACATTAACTTTAGATTGTCAGCCCTTTGTTATATCATTCTTACTCATTTGGGTCTGATCCTTCCTTTAATTGCACTTAGGGAATTATTTATATCAACCTAAAATTGATTTAATCTTTTTTTTTTTTGAGATGTAGTCATCTGTCACCCAGGCTGGAGTGCAGTGGTGTGATCTTGGCTCACTGCAAACTCTGCCTGCTGGGTTCAATAGATTCTTCTGCCTCAGCCTCCCAAGTAGGTGGGACTACAGGTGCGCACCACCAAGCGTGGGTAATTTTTGTATTTTTAGTAGAGACAGGGTTTCACCATGTTGGCTAGGCTGTTCTCGAACACCTGACCTCATGATCTGCCTGCCTCAGCCTCCCAAAGTGCTGGGATTACAGGCATGAGCCACCGTGCATGGCCAGTTAATTTTGTCTTACACAATTTTCTCTTCTGGGCATCACTATCGTTCATCCTCATCTTCTTTTTCCTCTATATTTAAAAATGAAAACTCTTCTGCAAAAGAGTTTATTAAAGATTAATTATTCTTTTTTTTGTTTGTTTTAGAGACAGCGTCTTGCTCTGTTGCCCAGGCAGGAGGGCAGTGGCATGATCTTAGCTCACTGCAACCTCCGCCTCCTGGGTTCCAATGATTCTCCTGCCTCAGCCTCCCAAGTAGCTGGGATTACAAGCATGCGCCACCACGCCTGGCTAATTTTTGTATTTTTAGTAGAGATGGGGTTTCACCATGTTGGCTGGGCTGGACTCTAACTCCTGGACTCAAGTGATCTGCCCACCTCAGCCTCCCAAAGTGCTGGGATTACAGGCGTGGGCCACCACACCTGGCCTATTCTTTTTTGTTTTACATAAGAAGTGTAGCATATAATGATGTGTGGTGGTGTGATAGAGATAAGAAGTGGTTTTTGAAAAGGAAAATGATCACATATACATTATTCACTTGCTAGTTATGCTTACTGAGTATCTACTTGGCCAAACAATGAACCAAGTAACGAAAATGTTTATTGCGGCACTATTCACAATAGCAAAGAGTTGGAACCAACCCAAATGTCCAACAACGATAGACTGGATTAAGAAAATGTGGCACATATACACCGTGGAATACTATGCAGCCATAAAAAATGATGAGTTCATGTCCTTTGTAGGGACATGGATGAAATTGGAAAACATCATTCTCAGTAAACTATCGCAAGGACAAAAAATCAAACACCGCATGTTCTCACTCATAGGTGGGAATTGAACAATGAGAACTCATGGACACAGGAAGGGAAACATCACACTTCGGGGACTGTTGTGGGGTAGGGGGAGGGGGGAGGGACAGCATTAGGAGATATACCTAAGGCTAAATGACGAGTTAATGGGTGCAGGAAATCAACATGGCACATGGATACATATGTAACAAACCTGCACATTGTGCACATGTACCCTAAAACCTAAAGTATAATAATAAAAATAAAAATTAAAAAAAATAAAAATAAAAATAAAATACTGGTAGTTTTCTCCAATTTGCAAGAAAAAATAAAGGGTGATATGTTGTTTAAAAAAAAAAAAAGAAGTTCACAGTATGTGTGTTTGTACATGTATAGTCATATAGGTGAGAGAGATGGAGAAAAGGGATTTGTTTTAATAAGTAAGTACACAAATAACAAATAACATGATTCATAATGTGAAGGGCGTTCATATCCACAATGGAGATGGAAATTGGTGAGTACCAATTTTTATTAGATGCTACCCACCATTGCATTACATGCAATTGTTCCACCATCTTAACCATATAAGCCTCACTAAACATGGCTCATTACTGCTCACTTTTATGAATGTAGATTGATATCAGCAATTTGGGCACATGGGCTTGTCTTTTTTGCCTGTGGGAAAATATACAAAATATTTCAGCCATTTTAAGTGTATACGGGTCAGTGGCATTAGATACATTCACATGTATATGTAACCAACACCACCATCTATCTCCAAAACTCTTCATCTTTCTAAACTGAAACTCTATACCAATGACACAAGAACTTCTCATTTCCCCTACCCCTCCCTGGTCCCTGGCAACCATTCAACTTTTTGTCTAAGAATTTAACTACTCTAGGTGGAATATCTCCAAACATCATCCCTACTTTAGCATGTGACAGAATTTCATTCCTTTTTAAAGCAGAATACTGTTCTACTGTATGGATACACAACATTTTGTTTCTCCATTCTTGGTCAGTGTACACAGTGTACATTTCTTTCTACCTTTTGTCTACAGTAAAATATGCTGCTATGAACTTGGGTGTGCAAATATCTGTGTGAATACCTGTTTTCAATTCTTTTGGGTATATACCCAGAAGTGGAATTATTGGATCATATAATAGTTCTTTGTTAAATTTTATTTTAGGAACTAGTCTCATAGTTTGGAATATAATCACACTCATTCATTTACATATTGTCTATGGTTGCTTTTGCAAAAAAAAATGGCAGAGTTTAATAGCTGTGAGATAGACCATATGGCCCACAAAGCCTAAAATATTTACTATCTTGTTCCTTACAGAATAAGTTTGCTAACTCCTGTCTTACAAAATTGCAGTAGCAATCCCTTGGTTTCACATGAAACATATGTCTTCAAACAGTTAAAAGACCTTTCATGTTGGGAAATAGAAAGAGGATAATTTTATTCTCAGCCTACAGATAAGAAACCAAGGAAAGTGCTGAATGCCACACGGAAGTTGCAATCTCAAAGGAAGTTAATCCAATATTAATATCCAGACCTCATTGTTGCAGCTAAATCTACCTCATCACAAATCACAGTTATTTTACTTCTTTAAATGCTATATAGAAAACTCAGATATGCATTCCCTATATCAATGCAATGTTTTATGCTTTCTTCTTTTATTGAAGATAGGGTGGGAATACTGCACCAAGTGACAGTACTTGAGTCTGGGAGAGGCTGAGTTGTATAACTGTGAAATCATTTGTCCTCCAAAAGCTCGGATTTAAAATATGTCAGATTCATGTGCTATGTATGACTGAAAACATACTTCCCTGGAATGTTAAAGATCAGGGTAATTTTCTGTCTCGTTGATCTAATATTGACAGTGGAGTGTAAAAGTCTCTCACTATTATTGTGTGGGAGTCTTAAGACTCTTTGTAGGTCTCTAAGAACTTGCCTTACGAATCTGGGTGCTCCTGTATTGGGTGCATATATATTTAGAATAGTTAGCTTTTCTTGTTGCGTTGATCCCTTTACCATTATATAATGTAATGCCCTTCTTTGTGTTTTTTGATCTTTGTTGGTTTAAAGACTGTTTTATCAGAGACTAGGATTGCAACCCCTGTTTTTTTAATTTTTTTTAATTTTTTATTTTTTTGCTTTCCATTTGCTTGGAGAATATTCCGCCATCCCTTTGTTTTGAGCCTATGTGTGTGTTTGCATGTGAGATGGGTCTCCTGAATACACCACACCGATGGTCCTGACTCTTTATCCAATTTGCCAGTCTGTGTCTTTTAATTGGGGCATTTAGCCCATTTACATTTAAAGTTAATATTGTCATGGGTGAATGTGATCCTGTAATTATGATGTTGGTTAGTTATTTTGCCTGTTAGTTGATGCAGTTTCTTCATATTGTCGATGGTCTTTACAATTTGGTATGTTTCTCTCAGTGGCTGGTACCGGTTTTTCCTTTCCATATTTAGTGATTCCTTCAGGAGCTCTTGTAAGCCAGGCCTGGTGGTGACAAAACCTCTGAGCATTTGCTTGTCTGTAAAGGATTTTATTTCTCCTTTGCTTATGAAACTTAGTTTGGCTGGATATGAAATTCTGGGTTGAAAATTCTCTTATTGAAGAATGTTGAATATTGGCTGCCACTCTCTTCTAGCTTGTAGGGTTTCTGCAGAGTGATCCACTGTTAGTCTGATGGGCTTCCCTTTGTGGGTAACCCAACCTTTCACTCTGGCTGCCCTTAACATTGCAAGCAACTTCAGCCAAGTCTCAGAATACAAAATCAATGTGCAAAGATCACAAGCATTCCTATACACCAATAATAGACAAACAGAGAGCCAAATCGTGGGTGAACTCCTATTCACAATTGCTACAAAGAGAATAAAGTACCTAGGAATCCAACTTGCAAGGGATGTGAAGGACCTCTTCAAGAACTACAAAACACTGCTCAAGAAAATAAGAAAGGACGCAAACAAATGGAAAAAACATTCCATGCTGGTGGTTAGGAAGAATCAGTGGAGTGAAAATGGCCATACTGCCCAAAGTAATTTATAGATTCAATGCTATCCCCAACAAGCTACCACTGACTTTCTTTACAGAATTAGGAAAAATTACTTTATATTTCAGATGGAACCAAAAAAGAGCTTGTATAGCCAAGACAATCCTAAGTAAAATGAACAAAGCTGGAGGTATCATGCTACCTGACTTCAAACTATACTACAAGGCTACAGTAACCAAAACAGACTGCTACTGGTAGCAAAACAGATATATAGACCAATGGAACAGAACAGAGGCCACAGAAATAACGCCACACATCTACAACCATCTGATCTTTGACAAACCTGACAAAAACAAACAACGGGGAAAGGATTCCCTATTTAATAAATGGTGTGGGGAAAACTGGCTAGCCATATACAGAAAACGGAAACTGGACCACTTCCTTACCCCTTATACAAAAATCAACTCAAGATGCATTAAAGACTTAAGCCTAAAACCTAAAACCATCAAAACCCTAGAAGAAAACCAAGGCAATACCATTCAGAACACAAGTATGGGGAAAGACTTCATGACTAAAACACCAAAAGCAACAGCAACAAAAGCTAAAATTGACAAATGGGATCTAATTAAACTAAAGAGCTTCTATACAGCAAAAGAAACTATCATGAGAGTGAACAGGCAACCTACAGAATGGGAGATAATTTTTGCAATCTATCCATCTGACAAAGAGCTAATATCCAGAATCTATAAGGAACTTAAACAAATTTACAAGAAAAAAAAAACCATCAGAAAGTGGGCTAAGGATATGAACAGACACATCTCAAAACAAGACATTTATGCAGCCAACAAACATATCAAAAAAAGCTCATTATCCCTGGTCATTAGAGAAATGCAAATGGAAACCACAATGAGATACCATCTTGCACCAGTTAGAATGGCGATCATTAAAAAGTCAGGCAACAACAGATGCTGGAGAGGATGTGGAGAAATAGGAACACATTTACACTGTTGGTGGGACTGTAAACTAGTTCAACCATTGTGGAAGTCAGTGTGGCGATTCCTCAAGGATACAGAACCAGAAATACCATTTGACCCAGCAATCCCATTACTGCATATATACCCAAAGTATTATAAATCATTCTACTATAAAGACACGTGCACACATATGGTTATTGCAGCACTATTTACAATAGCAAACACTTGGAACCAACCCAAATGCCCATCAATGATAGACTGGATAAAGAAAATTGGCACATATACACCATGGAATACTATGCAGCCATAAAAAAGAATGAGTTCATGTCTTTTGCACGGAGATGGAAGAAGCTGGAAACCATCATTCTCAGCAAACTAACACAGGAACAGAAAACTAAACACCACATATTCTAACCCGTAAGTGGGAGTTGAACAATGAGAACACATAGACACAGGGCAGGGAACATCACACACTGGGGCCTCTCAGGGGATGGGGGTCTGGGGAGGGATAGCATTAGGAGAAATACCTAATATAGATGATGGGTTGAGGTGTGCAGCAAACCACCATGGCACGACAACAAACCTGCACGTTCTGCACGTGTATCCCAGAACTTAAAGTATAATAATGAAAAAAAGATAAGGGTAAAATATATTTTCTCATTGTTTTGAACATAGCCATAGGTAGGATCATAAAATGGCACAACTTAAATGGAAAAATAAATGATTCAGAATCAGGTCTCAGGTACAAACAGCCAAAATAATTCAATGAAATTATTTCTCTATACTACAAATTGTGGATGCACATGGCATCACATTTGATACAAATAATAGTTTATTTTAAATGAATATAGACAGAAGTGGCTGGAAACTAAAAGCATGTATTTCTTCTCTGTAAGATGAAAGAGGATTTACAATACACTTAAGTTAACATAGTAAATCTTGTTTTGCCAGTGTAGCTTCTGCTTGGCATTTAAATATGTTACTTAACAGAAACATTCAATTTTGGACCCTAAAATATCACACAATATTATTCATTATAATTATACCTATTCAAATCTGTCTAGCCATATCACATAGCGACTGATATTTTTAGATCAAACTCACAAGTGCGAAATATTTTTTATTTTAAAGACTCTTTTACATTTAATATGTATTCATGCTAACTTTTTAAATTTAAAGCACCTTCTATGAAATGTATTTTAATACAAATACCCTATATTGTATAATTTACTTCAATGTTGTAAATTTTCTATGACTATGTATATCATTCACAAATAATATGAAATATAAAAATTTATTTAAATATATATAAAATTATTGGTATATTTACTCTGTACTAAATATAATGGGATTTGACATTATTACATTAAATTTATATTCAGGATGAATATAAGTAAACATAGAGTAAGAAATGTTTTAAGAAATTTGCTACCTGCATGAATGACTATTCAATACATTTTTACTGAACATCCATCAAGTTCGTTGTGATGAATACAGTTTTCGAAAAAATACTAATACTCTGGCTTCAAAGATTGCTATATATTGAAAGTCTACAATGCTTTGAATGCTGTAGGAAGACAGGATAAATTGGGACTTTTGATCACTGTCCCATAAAAGCTTACAATTTGTCTAATAAGGAATAGCCAACAATTATTACAATAGGAGACAGTAAAAGTAAGTAGAATACAATGTTCCAGATGTTCACAGGAGCTGGAGATCATCTCCTTATGGGTTGGTCAAGAGAGCCTTGATGGAAAATGTACCATCTGAGCAGGGCATTGAAGGATCATTTAATGGATATTCCTCCCTCCCGAAATTTTTTGTCTGTCAAATATCCCTTCTGTGGTGAAGAAAATTAGTACTCTTTGGATATCTTGGTATTGATTTCATTATGTTTCTCACGTTCCCTTGAGGTTTCATGAGGGCAATTGTGACTGAATCCTGGAAAATGGGAACGTGTAGGAAATGATGCATCACTTCTTGCCTGAGGCATGTAATAGTTAGTGTCAATTTCTCAGCTCTCCTTTGTCAATACATTTGAAGTTTCAATGTTGATATGGCAGAGCCACAAGATGAAAGTAATTTAGGTCCCTGAGTCACTGTGAAGGAATGCTACCTGATTTATATCAGACTTTATATGAGCAATAAATAAGCATTCATTAGGCCACTGAGATTTCACGGTTAGTTTTTTGTGGCATCTAACATTAATTGTTCTGAATAAGTATCTCCACTCTTTGGTGAATGGTGCCCTGCTTTTCCTTGGATGAGATTACTCTTCCCTCATTCTGCATGATCTTAGGGGAACCTATAATCACAGTGCTCTGTAAACTGTATAAACTGGTGGGACAAGTTCCTAATTTATGCCAATTAGATTTAGAAATTTGAATCTAGAATTGAGAAAAGTAGAGTCAGTACAATTTGAAGCTGAACCATTTTAATGACAGCATCCAAAAAGTAACTTCCCTGGAGTTCCTGACTCTCACTGCTGCCCTACCTGTGCCACAGTTGCCTTCTTTTCCTTCATTTCCAAGAACTATACATTATCCCTCCAGTAAGTTTCATTTCACTTCAGTTAAATGGAGATGGCTTCTGCTTCTTAGAATCAAAGCTTCCTAATGGTTATAAGTGGTGAGGACTTTTATATATAAAATTACACTCCAAAGAAGTATGGAATAAGGGTATTTTAGATAAATAAGTACATTTTGCTGTAGAGTTGCACAGAGATACAAGTTACAGAAGCTAAGTTAGGGTTTATAAGTGCCAGACTATGAATTCTGGAGGTTAGCCTCTGGCCTAGGAGGTCAGAAAATCAAATGCCTTCAGGGGACACGTGAGACACATAAAATTGTAAAGCCTTAGAAAGTACAGCAGTAAGTGCCAAACTGATGGTGTTGATCAGTCCAGTCTCTGCCCTGTTTCATTGCCTTTTAATGTTCCTTGCAGATCAAACAAAACAGCCAAGCAAAACATATCCTTCAGCTCTATTTTCTCCTGGGGCTACCAGTTTGAAATCAAAGCTATCAATAGAGAAACACTGAAGGTTCCTGTGCTGGGAAATGTGAAGCAGGAAGTGCTGCTTCAGAAAGGTTAACTCTTTCAAAATGAACAGTGTTTGGGTGGAGAGAGATCTCTTACAATGTATCCATTGACTTACGATTGATGTCCAGGAGAATGAAAAGGGAGGGCATGAAAACATAAAAAGTGTACAGAATCCAGTAAATGGCAAAATATTCAATTAAAGTGCAGGGAGGTATAAAGAAAGGACAATACATGTTTTAATCTGAGAACATTATGAGAAATAATGGTGGTATGTTCTTGGAATTGAGAAGACTAAGTTACAGGTTATAGGAATCAAAGTGATAGTGCTATTAACTTGGTAAATTTAAGAGAACTTTATAAAATTTGTGAATTTGTTATTTCTGTATCTTAAATGCAATAGCACTAATGCCTCAAAAGAACCTACAAATGTCTACCCACAGAAATTATACAGGCTATTTTGTTTTAATGAATGGCTGGTCCAAGAAAATGGTTGCACTCAAGAGAGAATGTTCGTGATTGTTTTTGGAAATTCTTCTGTGGGGTGAGTAATAATACACTCAAGAGACACGTTTGTGATTTTTCCGGGAAATTTTTTCGTGGAGTAGGTAATAAATAGACCCGAATATTAGGTGAGAAATACTCAATTTCAGGACTAGTTATTTTAAACTGTTGTAAATTATAATATTAAATTATAAAATTTAAACATTGTGAATATGTTCTTTTTCTGTACTCAGGTATTAAATCAAATATTTTTAGGTAATTAGTGGAAGGTGAGCTTATAAAAAGATTGATAGCAAATAAAACAGTAACTGCCTAAACTCCAGGGTTACTTGATACCTAAGGGCTAATCCTAACATGATGGTAGCTTTAAATACATAATGCAGACCCATAAACTAGTATCAGAATCAAATTACAATGTTTTTATTGACTTTCTTAATGTGTGTACTCACACAGAGATCATATTATTCACAAAACGAAAGTTAGTAGTTTGTGAGTGAAAGAAGATAGACCAGAAATAAGGTACATACTTGATGATTCTACTTTTATAAAATTCTAGAAAATGCAAACTTATCTATAATGCCAGTCAGCATCAGTGATAACCTGGGAATGAAGGGAGGGGCAGGAAAGAGTGATTACCAACAACAGACTTGTGAGAATGTTGGATATGTTTATTATCTTGACTGTGGTAATAGTTTCACTGGTATTTGCATATGTCAAAACTTATCAAATTGTACTATTTAAATGTGTAGTTTATTGTATATCATTTATACCACAATGAAATTGTTTCCAAAAAGGACTAGCTTGGCCAAAACGCTACCTAAATGCATTACTAGGTATACAAGTTTTACTTAAAAACAATATATGTCTCAATAAGGATAAAGATTACTATAGTGAACACTGTGGTGTGCCACCGAGATTCACCAATTACAAATGAAGCATTCATTCTCCCAGTTGCTGGGATTGTTATCTACTAACAGATCATACCTAAGCTCTTCCAAGAAATTTCTCTCAGCAGACAGGCACTTCTTTGACCAAGATGATATTGCCCGGAAGCTGGTAGTTGGGAGGCTCACATCTAATGACTAACGGATTAGGGATACAACGGTCCACCTTCCTTGCTTCATACAGTAATACTCTAAATGGTCATCCCAACCCCACATGGGACCAGATAAGATCTTCCATTTCACTGCATCATTATTCAAGTCCTCTCTCTCCTCAATCCTGCTTCTTTTACTCCCTCCCAGGCATTTTTCTTAAAAGCACTCACCAAGAAACCATCTGCACGGAAATCTCTGTCTTAGAGTCTATTTCTTAGAAAATCCAATCTAAGATAACAACCTAATATGTTGAGAACTTAAAATGTAGAAAACATAAATGCATATCTGAAGTAATCATTTAAATAATATTATGAAAATGTATATCAGTATTTATAAATATCCATTATATACAATGATATAATTTTACATTTCTTCAATTTACTGCTAGATTTCTGGGAAAAATACAGGATACAAGTGCTTAAAGAAAGCTCAAGAAGGAGATATGGCTGATTGCATAACAGAATATTTTGCAGACTGTCAACTATTGACGACGCTGGCATGTTTGGAAGAATAACTGTTTTAGAACATAAAGGTACAACATATTGTTATCAATCTTAATAAATTCATTCAGGATTTCAGAATGAAATGAAAATATGCCAATAGAAATTCCATTTTACTACTGTTACTATCAAGAACTTGGCAAAATTGGGTCTTCTACTTTGTGAATGTATAAAATGATACAGGTAACATATATGGAATTCACTATATGCTAACTGTAGCAGGTTTCACTTTTCAATAAATGAAATAGCCATGATAATTCTTTCTTTAGGATGAAGAGAGAGGATTTTCCATGAAAATCTGAATTGATTTTCACTATCTAAAGACATGAAATACATGTGCTAGCTCTGGAAGACAAAAGAAGATGAAAATGTCCTCTATAGGAAGGCCATCCAGGATGTTGAATGGTAAGAGACAACTTCCATCTAATTATAGAAACATTAAAACATGGTCCGTTAACTACAACACCTAACCTTTCCCTTTCTACCAACGCTCATTTATCCCTCAGCCATTGATTTTAAAAATTATTTTATATATTTGGCACCCAAAGGAAAACATGTAAATGGAACTCACTTCCAAGAGACTACTGCTCTCAGCAGACCGAAAAGACAATAAAAATCAAATGTCTACAAATTTCTTTAATGTAGAAAAACAATTCATAGATCTTAAAGGCAGTGATAGGGTTTGGCTGTGTCCCCACACAAATCCCGTCTTGAATTATAGTTCCCATAATCCCCAGATGTCATGGGAGGGATCCAGTGGAAGACTATTGAATCACGTGCTGCTGTTCTTATGATAGTGAGTTCTCATGAGAGCTGATGGTTTTATAAGGGGCTTTTCCTCCTTTGCTCAACACTTCTCCTTCTTGCCATCATGTGACAAAGGATGTGTTTACTTCTGCTTCCACAGTGATTGTAAGTTTCCTGAGGCCTCCCCAGCCATGCAAAACAGTGAGCCAATTAAACCTCTTTCCTTTATAAATTACCCAGTCTCAGGTAGTTCTTTATAGCAGCATGAGAACAGACTAATACAGTAAATTGGTGCCACAGAGAGTGAGATACTGCCATAAAGAAACCCAAAAATGTGGAAGCAACTTTGGAACTGGGTAACAGGCAGAGGTTGAAACAGATTGGAGGACTCAGAAGAAGACAGGAAAGTATGGGAAACTTGGGAACTTCCTAGAGAATTGGAGGGGTCAGAAGACAGGAAGATGTGGGAAAGTTTGGAACTTCCTAGAGACTTGTTGAATGGCTTTGACCCAAATGCTGATAGTGATATGGACAATAAAGTCCAGACTGAGGTGGTCTCCGAAGGAGATGAGAAACTTCTTGGTAACTGTAGTAAAGGTCACTTTTGCTACGCTTTAGCAAAGAGACTGGTGGCTTTTTGCCCCTGTCCTAGAGATCTGTGGAATCTTGAACTTCAGAGAGATGATTTAGGGTACCTGGTGGAAGGAATTTCTAAACAGCAAAGTGTTCAAGATGTGACTTGGGTGCTGTTAAAGGCATTCAGTTTTATGTATCCACAAAGATGTGGTTTGGAATTGGAAATTATGTTTAAAAGGGAAGCAGAGCATAAAAGTTCAGAAAATTTGCAGCCTGAAGATGCGATAGAAAAGAAAAACCCATTTTCTGAGGAGAAATTCAAGCCAGCTACAGAAATTTGCATATGTAACGAGGAGCCAAAAGTTAATCACCAAGACAATGGGAAAATTGTCTCCAGGAAATGTCAGAGGTTTTCATGGCAGCCCCACCCATCATAGGACCAGAAGTCTAGGAAGAAAAAATGGTTTCCTGGGCCAGGCCCAGAGCCCCCTTGCTATGTGCAGCCTAGGGACTAGGTGCCTTGCATCTCAGCCACTCCAGCCATGGCTAAAAGGAGCCAAGATAGAGCTCAGCCCATGGCTACAGAGGGTGCAAGCCCCAAGACTTGGCAGCTTCCATGTGGTGTTGAGCCTGTGGGTATACAGAAGTCAAGAACTGAGCTTTGGGAACTTCTACCTAGATTTCAGAGGATATATGGAAATGTCTGGATGTCCAGACAGAAGTCTGCTGCAAAGATGGGGCCCTCAGAGAGAACCTCTACTAGGTGAGTGCAGAAGAGAAATGTGGGGTTGGAGCCCCCACATAGAGTCCCCACTGGGGCACTGCCTAGTGGAGCTGTGAGAAGAGGGCTTGATCCACCGTGTGCGTGGGACAGCCACAGACACTCAATGCTAGCCTGTGAAAGCAGCCAGAAAGGGGCTGTAACCTGCAAAGCCACAGGAGTGGAGCTACCCAAGGCTGTGGGAGCCCACCTTGCATCAGTGTGACCTGGATGTGAGACACAGAGTCAAAGGAGATTATCCTGGAGCTTTAAGATTTAATTACTGCCTCATTGGATTTGACTTCCATGGAGACTGAAGCCCCTTTGTTTGGGCCAATTTCTCCCATCTGGAATGGGTGTATTTACCCAATGCTGGTACCTCCATTGTACCTAGGAGGTAACTAACTTGCTTTTGATTTTATGGCTCCTAGGCAGAAGTGACTTGCCTTGTCTCAGATGAGACTTTGGACTTGGACTTCTGGGTTAATGCTAGAGTGAGTTAAGACTTTGAGTGACTGTTGGGAAGGCATTATTGTGTTTTGAAATGTGAAGACATGCCATTTGGGAGGGGCCAGGGATGAAATGATATGGTTTGGCTATGTCCCCAACCAAATCTCATTCTGAATTGTAGTTCCCGTAATCCCCATGTGACATGTGAGGGACCCAGTTGGAGGTAACTGAATTACGGGGACGGTTATCCCCATGGTGCTGTTCTTGTGACAGTGAGTTCTCATGAGATCCAATGGTTTTATAAGGGGCTTTTCCCCCTTTGCTCAGCACTTCTCCTTTCTGCCACCATATGAAAAAGGATGTGTTTGCTTCCCCTTCTGGCATGGCTGTAAGTTTTCCCTGAGGCCTCCCCAGCCGTGTGGAACTGTGAGTCAATTAAACCTCTACCCTTCATAAATTACTCAGTCTTGGGCAGTTCTTTAGAGCAGCATGAGAACAGACTAATACAGACAGTATGATCAACATATTTTACTTTCTGAGTTTACTTATTAGTGCTAAACTGTATTTTTACCTTTTTACTTTTTTTTTTTTTTTTTTGAGACGAAGTCTCACTCTGTCACCCAGGCTGGAGTACAGTGGCGTGATCTTCGCTCACTGCAAGCTCCATCTCCTGGGTTCACACCACTCTCCTGCCTCAGCCTCCTGAGTAGCTGAGACTACAGGAGCCCGCCACCACGCCTGGCTAATTTTTTATATTTTTAGTAGAGATGGGGTTTCACTGTGTTAGCCAGGATGGCCTCGATCTCCTGACCTCGTGATCCGCCTGCCTCGGCCTCCCGAAGTGCTGGGATTACAGGCGTGAGCCACCACGCCCGGCCACCATTTTACTTTTGAGCACAATTGTCATAATAAGAGAATTTTTTTGACCAAAGTATTTTAAGTTCTGTACACTTGTAGTCTTTGATCTACAGATTTACACATCATGGACAGCAATGTTATGAAAATCATTTAGAGAATTAGTTAATGGAAAACATTTCATATTTAATATATTTTCATATGTTGTACATATAATAAATCTGATTATATGGCCATTGATAAGAATGATAATGGCAGCCTTCATATAAGATACATCTCTGTCTTTTTATTTTTTTATTATACCTGCAAGAAGACACATGGCCCTCTGCAGCCAATAAATAGTTGTATAATAATAAAGTTATGATAATATATGTTTATACCTTTCATGTTTTACATACACAACCAAATGCAAAGGAACTATGAAGCAGTTTGCACTGAGACCAGTTAAAACCTAATTTCTCCGCTTTAGCTATGCGGTGATCTATTTCCTGCTACATACAAAATGCTGAAAAAATGAGGCTGGAAGTAATTCCAGTGCTTTTAAACCCAATCTACAATTTAATTTCCTTTGTGACCTTTGAAACATCACTGTTATAAAAGTTCCACCATTCCTAAGGCCCCAGATTTGCCACTGTTGTTTCCTTATTAAGAAGCAAAACAAAGTAAAACAAAAACCTTCACACAATTTTCAGTTCTCTTTCTTCTCAGTAAAGGAAAGATTTTCACTTAACTTCACTTATCTCATTTTTCTGTGCTCTTCAACCTTAAAGTACGTCCAGCCTTGTTCATGTCTCTCTTAAACTTTCTTCTTTATACATTTCAAAAGCTTTGCTCTTTCTTTTTCTGTCATCTAACTGGGTCGTCTAGATCTCTATTCATATTACTCTTTATGTTACCACCTACAAACCAAAATATTTTCATGTGGCAAAGAATTCTGATCGTGAGGCAAAATGAACTAATGAGAAAAATTTGTCTTCATTTCTAGTGAAAACTAATTTATTCTTGCTTTCTCTAGGGATATTTCGAGAATTGTACTTTTGGTCTTTTAGGACTTTGAAAATGTTGGAATTAGTAGTGAATTTCTAACCAACATTGTGCATAAAGTCAGCTGGTTCAAACAAGTCATAGAAGCCTCCAGCAATTCTGTCACCAAAGAAAAGTAATCCTAATATTAACTTTTCCTTTGACTTTAAAGACAATCATTTGAATAATTTCCAGGAGACTTGAAAAAATCTTCGCACAAAAATAAAATTTTGTTAAATCAATACTTTGAGAAATACCCCCAAATTATTTCTATACTGGTGATAGTAAAAGACAAATTCAAGTATTTTATGTCGTTCAAGAAATTGGCTTATGTATGATTGTGTATGTGACCTTTAATTTCCATTTCTAATTTTGTCACTAACTGTTATGAATCACACTTAAAAAACAAACCATGGCTATGATCTTTTTAAAGTTGTAAAGCAAGACTCAATAATTCACAGAGCTAACCAAAGGTGAGTACATAGGAATAACAAAGGTAAACATTAGCAAAAGATTAAACAAGTAAGTCAATAAGGAAGAAATAGAAAGACACAGCCACACAAGCCTCAGAATACAAAAGCTTATGGTGAATCAGAATCCAGAGGAATGCAGGAGTCAAAAAAGTAACACAAATAAGCAGAAGAGTGACCAGCTGGGTAGTGAAGTGCAGTGGCCCTTGCTAGGGTAATAATGCCCCTCCCTCACATTGCCATAGATCCAGGTGGAGCTCACCCATTATCTTGGGCCTGGACACTCCAGGGTACTCTGGTTGATGTCCTACAGCCAGAAACTGCATGCCTTTGCCTAAAGTCTATCTTTGAAGCAGAAAAATTAGCTACAACCACATGCAAAAACAGGCTGGAAGTAGTTGCAAAAGGAAATTAATACCCTGATACCCTGAGCGGCCCTTTAAAAGTGACGAATAAGAGTTGAAATATAAACACCTCAGCTCTTGCACCTTGTCTAAGATAACTCTGAGACAAGTGTTTTATGCTTTCCCAGACTTTCTCCAGGGAATTAAGCCCTAGTTCTCACAGCGGTGTTTGGCTTGATAACATACTCTTTACAGGTTGCTTTCTCTTACCTTTCTCACAACCCCACCATCCTGCCACAGCTTCCTAGAATCACTGCCCAAAGAAACTATTTGAACTCACACCCTTGTCTCAGGATTTGCTTATGTAAGAACCCAAACTGAGACACTCACAATGCAAGAATTTATATTATTAAGACCAGAATCAATCCTTAAGCATGGCTAGTTTGACCCTCTACATAGAGGTAAGGAAAAGCACTTAACTGGAGCGGAAAATTCACTCATTCTCTTGAAAAATGAATAATGTACTCTTTTTTGTAATAGAGAGCGAGTGTAATGGGATACTGATATACTTAATAGTAGTGTTACAGTAGGTAGGTAGTCAGATATGAGCAGGGTAGGAGACCCCCTGTCCCCAACCAGGAATGTCAGGCAACCATCAAGTGATGGTCAGGTGGTTATTAAACTGTGTCTTTAAAATAATAATTGGTCACAGCCAGTACCAGGGAAAGGCAGTCTCCAAATAGATAAAAACACCTGAAACTGGTGAACAGCAGCTTCCCGATAAGATCGCAGGAGTTGGGCAAATGGGCTCCTGCGTGCGCACTAAGAGGCAAAATGTCATAGTGTGACTGGTATATGACCTTACTCTGGAAACACTCGACTGGTAAGGGAACACCTCTTGAATACAACTCCAGTAAACACACAGTGCATGCTCCCCTCCCAAGTGTCAGCAGACCACTGTGCATGCAGATAGCCCCCTACCCCAAGGGAAGGACCAGGGGAGAAGGTATATAAGACCATGGAAGTATGCCAAAATACAAAACCATAAATCAAAATTCAAACAGGACACTTAATCTCTCAAGTCGCCCATTTAGCCCTCTTCCAGATGTACTTTATTTCTTTTCATTTCTGCTCTAAAGTTTTTCAATAAACTTTCATTCCTGTGCTAACACTTGCCTCAGTCTCTTCTTCTGCCTTATGGCACCTTGGTAGAATTCTTTCTTCTGAGGAGGCATGAATTAAGGTTGCGGAAGACCCGTATGGATTCACCACCAGTAACAGGAGAGAGTTATTCAACGAATTATTATATACCAACTATATAGTAAGTGACCTTACTCATTCTGGCTCACCATCACAATACGAGTATTAGGGTTCAAAGGATAAGCTTTTATGAAATGTAAATCTCTAAATATAAATAATTAAAATAATATCCAACTTTTGGATTCTAAATAAATGCTTTTAAAACTAGTTATTACAAGAAGACTGTATCTAATCACAAACAGGTTTTTATTTTGTTTTGTTTTTCTCATAATCTCAAGCTGTTGAAACAAATTTAATGGAGTCCTTCCCTCATCACTGAATTCTGTAGATTTTTCTTTCAGTTGTAAGAAAATAATGCTTTCCTTTTGAAGATGTTGGCTTGGATTAGAAAAATGCTTTATTATGAGTATTGCAAAGCTACTTATTTACCACAGCTAGACAGAGACTCTTTCTTACTTTGTCATGCAGCTGCTTGTTTTTAAACAAATTTTGCCAAGAGACATAAACCAGATGGTCTTCTTCAAGGGTATCCTGTGAGCTGTGATAGTCAGCTTATGGTAGTTTTGAGCAGCAGACAGCTGGGTATGGAAAGTCATGATGCTATTTGGAAATCCAACTACCAAGTGTGCTGAAGCACAAGGAGATTCTCAAGTTGGTAAATAAAATTGTGACTTAAAGTTTGTTTCAGTATTCTATTTTTACAGGGGGCATTAACTTTATGCTTCATAATATTACTTTTCTGGGTAAAATAAAAGTACCCCAACACATTGAATTAGAAAGAAAACTTGTGAAAAAATGGATTCAGAATACAATTGCAAGTGGGATCAACAAATTGTAAGTTGGGCTTTCTAACAGAGTTATATGTGTTTTATCAAAAATGTTTAATTAATACTGTAATAAAATTCTACTAGAATAGTGTGGTATTTCAAGTTTCAAGTCTCAGTTCTGTTTTGTAGTAGTGTTATACATCCACATTCTTGAAATGGGTTCACTAACTGCCGAGTGTATTTCTCTACCCCTGATCTTTGGATATGCCATGTGACTTGCTTTGACAATTGACTATGGATGGAAGAGAGTACGCTATTTATAAATCTAGGTCTTAAGAACCATCATGTGTTTCTGCTTACCCTTCTGAGATCTTTAGAACTCGGCCATGGAGGAATGTGCCCCAAGTATCTACTGCCATTCCAGCTTGAGCCCCAGAATGAGACACATAGATCAGACATGCTTGGTCAACCTACAGTCAGATTCTGAATCAGAGATTACTCAAAGTAGCCCTGTGAATATGAGGATAATTGCTTATTGTTCTTTTGGGGTATGCTTGTCACGCAGCATTATTGTGGTTGTAGCTGACTAATATTGATTGACTTTGGTAAGGGCCCAATAAACACTACCTTGGGTCACTCCTACATTACTGAGAGATAGGGGAAAGAATATGAGATAAAAATAAAGGTTAGCACCTACGTCCTTATCAGGATGCTACTATTTTATGGAAGGTACCCATAGAAATTACAGAATTACATCTCTGATGATCCCAAAATTCCTTCAGACCAAAGAACACAGAATGGACCATCCTTGGTTTTCAAGTACTATGCTATAATTTTGAATATTACAGAAAGACAAATGAAAGACTGAAGAAAAAAATAAAAAAAGCATTTCAAGACAGACAAAATGTGCCTTTTTATAAACAAAGATAGTTTAAATTTATTCAAACATATAAATTACTCAAAGGCTAAGAATTTTTAAATGCGCATCTAAATTGTCATTTCTTACAAGTATCTAGCCATACTAGGAGACTACAAAGAATATTTTAAAACTTGTATTTCAGGCAGAAATCTCTCAAAAACCACATCGTTGGCTTGTAATGGGCAGTTTTCTCTTGAGAACACTGATATTTTCAAGAGGAATTTGAGACTATCCACGGATAAACTAAAGCTAATATGAAAATAATTCTTATGAAAATTGCCTTACAGGCAAGAATTTGCAAATTTCGTAGAGTAAACAGATTTTTAAAGTGTGAGAATTTCATAATTGTGACAAACATCCTCCTAGAAGGTAAAACAAGCAAGTAAGCAGACAAGCAAGCAAGCAAACCTTTCACCAGAATGTTACACTGACTTTAGTGACTAATGGATATATTTTTCTCTATGAGAGACTGCTCATGTATCTCCAATGCCCTAATTAGAAAAACATATCCAGGTCTTAGATTATTTTATATATTGCTGTATCCACACCTAAAAGTCATGACTTGACCTTATAGCAAAATTAAAGTAAATATGAGGAAATTTACCCTGCATTAATAATTTATTGAATATACTATGATGGAAATGGAGACTCTGTTAACCAAAGAGTTTCTCAAGAAACTTATTCATTCTAGAATTTTACAGCTTTGAGTGAGGAGCTTATTATATACATTTAAGGGCTCATCAATAAAATATTAACATGTATTGAACATCTAACATGAAACCACACTGCATTTCACTTAGGGATGACAAAAGATATATAGTACAGCTTCTACCCTGTAGGAAAGAATACTCCACTGAATGGTAACGTGTTGCAAACAGCTATGTAAGCTATATAAACTCACGATAATAACCTGTAAGATAAATAGGTAAACAGAGAGTTCTATGAATCCAGATAATGGAATAATTGTTCAAGAACAGACAAGGATTCCAAGAGGTGGTAGTTGCACTGAGTGCTGAATGGTGTGTAGGAATTTGCTAAAGAGCAAGTCAGGACTCCTCAAGCACATCAGAAAATCTTTTACCACTTGGCTTTGCTAAGCATCTTGTAATCAATTAAAATCCATTTCTGCTACTGATCTTGAACATAAAGATATCAACTTCAAAAATTTAAACATTTTTTTAAAGTACTTTGGTTTTGTATATGAGAGTTTAAAAAGTCATTATACATATTTGTGTTGTTTCTTCAGATGTCTATAGATCTGGAAGGAAGAACATAATCCTTGAGCATAAGAAATCCTATGTGAAATGCCATGGAGGCAGGCTACTTGGCAGAAAAGAATTCATAACTGGGGTCACAACATAGACTCTGTCACATACTTCATGTGTCAGCTTAAGAAAATTATTTATTCTAAAACTCAACTTATTCATCTCTAAAATAAGATTCTCTTGAGAATGAAATGATATATGTAAGGCTCTGAACCCATGCCTGGCATATAGGTGTGCCTAAAAATAAGCTCTTTTATCTTATGCAGGACCATCTTACATGTCCAGAAAAAGTAATGTCTTGAAATTTCAGTACATTGTCATAATTTCAGCTTTAAACTTAGGTCCTTGTTTTATAGTGGTTAGTCAGTGAATTAGTAAGCAAAACTTGCTAATTGACTTTAGGTAACTTATATAGCTTAGGATCCAACTTTAGTAAAACTTAGGAAAGCATTAGCCCTCTAAGTAGGAGCACTATGACAACCAAATTCTCCATTTCTCACATTTCCTAAGCAGTAGCTTAAATCTAAGTCAGACAAAAGTTGATGAACAAGAAATTACTTTGAGAATATGGAGAAACAGAAAAGTAGGTACCTAAGGAAATGATGAGAACTTCTACTTTTATATTGGCAGAATTTAGTAAGCCAGAGTAAGATGCGGGCTGAATCAGAGTTCATAAAATTATGAAAGGAAAAAAAAACAAAAAACAGGAAGGGTTAACCGAAGACAAAGTTGCCCTTTTTACACTCTTCTTATGGCTCCTTAAATAAAACAAAACAGGAGCCGGGTGCAGTGGTATGCATCTGTAATCCCATCTACTTAGGAGGCTGAGGTGGGAGGATTACTTCATCCAGGGAGTTCAAGACCAGTCCCAGCAACCTTCTCGCTCAAAAAAAAAAAAAAAACAGTAAAAGAAAAAAAAGAAATAAAACACTCTTTTTAAATATACATGTTGAAGACTGTTAGTTCTCTTGCAATATTTTTTTTTCATGACTGAACAGTTTTAAGCAGAGCACATGTGAAATAAACACAACATTTCCCAGCCCCACTTGCAGCTTAGATGTGGCCATGTGACTGACTTCTGGCCAATGAAGTGTAAGTGGAAATATAACATGGTAGCTCCCAGGAAACTTCCCTAAAAGACAATTGGTATGCACCCTTCTTCTGGCCTTCTTACATCCTTCTTGGAATGTGGATGTCATGAGAGCTCCATCTTGCAACATGTGGATTAAATTCCACCATGTAAAGATAACTCGGTAGAAAACAGAAATGAGCGGGACCATCATATCTGCCTTGGCTGCAAACTTCCAGGGTTTTTCAGGAGAAATAAAAATGCTTCTCTTTTATTTAAGTCATTTCTACCTTGAGCTTCTGTAACACTTAGCCAAAGCAAATTATAATTGATAAAGTAAACAGAGTTTCTGGGAAAAGTACATTTAGCACAGTTTTATTTTACAGTAATGTCTTTTAAAACTCATCTATTCCAGGTAGAGAAAAAATGCATATTTAGAGAAGGGAAATTTGTGAAATGACAAAACCAAGAAATACACAATGAATAAAGTCAAATATTAATATCAGCCTCCAAAATGAGGCTAGTCCTATGGACACAAAATTTCTTTCTATATTAGAGTCTTTTTCCTTTGACAATAATAAAAATATTTATTTAGATAACAAGCAGACAAATACAGTCCCCTCATATACTGAAGAACAAGAATCATCTATGGTGAGGATGAAAACACTTGTATACAACTATCCTGACAAAAATGTTCAATTACTTTGAGAAAAAGACTGGGGATATTGATCTATGGTTAACTCTGAGATTACGTGAATTTTATATCTAGTCAATTTCTTAATCTGAAGAAAGTTTTAAACTAACCTCTAAGTGAACTGTGAAGATTTATAAGAATCTGAAAATGTTGAAGATATAAGGCAAATGATCCTGGATGAAGTAGTCATCATAAAAAGCAAATCACTCTGCAACTCTTAAGTGCTTTGAACTATAAATAGGAATATGCAGAAGGTAAGCTGATGGGCAGAAACAAACTTCTATTTAATGCATTTCAAAAAGCTCTTTCACTTAATAACAGATTTTCTTCTTTAAATTCTTTCACCACCTGTTCTTAACAACTGAGAATTCAGAAGAAAATATATTTAAAACTAAACAAGGAAATGTAAATCAAGGCTAGTTTAGATATCTAATTTAGATGGTATACTGTGCTGAATGGTTCATGTTTTAAAGAGTTTCAATAAGTCACAATAAGATAAGAATATTATTCATTGATAATTGGTTTGTTGTAAGGAGACCCTTTGATAGTCCAACATGCATTAAATACCTCATGACAGCAACTATATGGGGTTAATCATTTGCAGTTTAAAGCTTTGCCTCTGGTAGTAAAACTTCCATGTAACTGGCATCAACAGTCAAATCATACAATTCATTTTGGGTTGCTGGTTGGAAACAAAAGCTCCTCTATTTGGCTCACAATCACTCTCTCAGTGGTGTGCAAAATGCAATGACTGGCCAGTGAATGATATTTACAATAGCTAGGGATTATCTTAGATTATACAGTCTTCAGCAGAAACATAAACACTTGTACAGAGCAGTGTGAAATAGAAGATAGTGTGTGGGAGGAGGCAAGCTCTAATCTGAAATACACAAGAAGAAACTTACATATGGCAAAAAAGACAGTATATAGAGGCTACGCTTGATGGAGGGAGATTATAACAAATGACAGAATAATGAGACTTGTTTTTCTTGAAGTTTATGATGGTTTATTTCTGGCATGTATGCCAAGTTGATGCTATCAAATTATAGTGTTCATTACCATTATTATCATCAAGTAGTATTGATTACCAATGTGCACTCTACTGGGCATTATATATACAAGCAAAATTCAGGTGGTATCTGACATTCAACAACCAATAAAATAAATCAGACCAAACATTGTAGGCATATGTAGGAGAGCGTACAGTGAACAAGATACTCAAATGGAGAAAAACTTAAAGGTTAAAAATAAATTTTTAAATACTTTCAGTGTTTAGGTGAACTGGTAAGTGTTTTGGTGCATCAGTTTATAAGAATGTTGCTTGCTCTATCTAAGGGAACAACTTATTCATTATTTTCTTAAAAATGAATTCTATCAAACTAGTTACTTAGTAAATCATGATTTTCAAAGAAGATCTTGAGGGTAAAAACCAAAACAGAACCTTTCCCCGTAAACCATGGTTTCAACAATTCAAAAAAGTGGGACAGGGTGGTGCAAGATGGCAGAATAGAAGCATATACAACTCATCTCCCTCACTGAAACATCAAATTTTAACAACTATGTGCAGACAGAAAAGCACTGTCACCAGAACCAAAAACGAGGTAAGGAATCATAGTACCTGGTTTTAACTTCATCTTGCTAAAAGAGGCATTGAGGAAAGGCAGGAGAGACAGTCTTGAATCGCCAACACCACCCCTTCCCAATCACCCAGCACTGGACGTACAGTGCAGAGATGGAATCTTTGCACTTTTGGAAGGGACAGTACAGCTACTGGGGGACTTTACACTGAACTAAGTGCTGTGCTGTCACAGTAGAGAAAAAAGCCACGCTGGCCTCAGCCAGTGCCTGTGCACAGAAGGAATATTTGAACTAGCCCCAGCCAGAAGGGAATCGCCCATCCCAGCAGTCAGAACTCAAGTTTTTTGGCAAGCCTCACCATTGTGGGCCCAAGTGCTCTGGAGTCCCAGGTAAACTTGAGAGGCAGTCTGGGACACACGAACTGCAATTCCTAGATAACTCCTAGTCATAGCCTGGGCTAAGAGCCACAGGACTAGGGTGGCATGTGACCTAGGGAGACACCAGCTGGCATGACTAAGGGAGTGCTTGCACCCTTCCTCCCCCACCTCAAGCAGTGCAGCCCACAGTAACAAAAGTGACTCCTTACATTTGCTTAAGGAGGGGAGAGTGAAAAGTAAAGAGGATTTTGTCTTGCATCTTGGATACAGGCTTAGTCACAGTAGGATAGGGCACTGGACAGAGTTGTGAGGACCCATTTCTAGGCTCAGCTCCTGGACAACGCTCTCCAATCAAAAGAGACACAGTGTCTCGACCAGGCATGGTGGCTCACGCCTGTAATCCTAGCACTTTGGGAGGCCAAAGTAGGTGGATCACTTGAGGTCAGGAGTTCGAGACCAGCCTGGCCAGCATGATGAAACCCCATCTCTACTAAAAATACAAAAATTAGCCACGCATGATGGTGGGTGACTGTAATCTCAGCCTCTTGAGGGGGCTAAGGCACAAGAATCTGCTGAACCTAGGAGGCGGAGGTTGCAGCGAACTGGGATCCTGTCACAGCACTCCAGCCTGGGCAACAGAGAGAGATGCTGTCTCAAAAAAGAAAAGAAAAGAAAGAAAGATAGAAAAAAAAGAGAGAAAAGAAAAGAAAAGAGAAGAAAAATAGATACAGTGTCTGAATGGATGAAAAAATAAGACCCAATTTTGTGTTAACCTCAAGAAGCACTCTTCATCTATAAAGATACACACAGACTGGAAATAAAGGGATGGAGAAAGATATTCCAAGCCAATGGAAACCCAAACATAGCTGGAGTAGCTATACTTATATCAGACAAAATCGGTATCAGGATAAAAACTGTAAGAAGAGACAAAGAAGGTCATTATATAATGACAAAAGGGTCAATACAGCAATAGGATATAACAATTATAAATATATATGCACTCAACACTGTAGTACCCAGATATATAAAGCAAATATTATTAGAGCTCAGGAGAGAGATAGACCTCAATACAATAACAGCAGGAGCCTTCAAAACCCCTACTTTCAACATTGGGCAGATCTCCCAGACAGAAGCTCAACCAAAGTAACATTGGACTTAATCTGCACTATAGAATAAATGGACCTAATAGATATTTACAGAAAATTTAATTCAATGAGTGTAGAATACACATTATTCTCCTTAGCACACAGATTATTGTCAAAGATAGACCACATAGTAGGTCACAAAACAAGTCTTAAAAATTCAATAAAAATGAAATAATATCAAGCATCTTCTCTGACCACAATGGAATAAGACTAGAAATCAACAATGAGGAATTTTGGAAGCTATACAAACACATGGAAGTTAAACAATATGCTACTAAATGACCACTGGGTCTATGAAGAAATTAAGAAGGAAATTTAAAAATGTCTTTAAAAAATGAAGGAAACACCACATACCAAAACCTATGGGATACAGCAAAACTAGTACTAAGAGGGAAATTTATAGCTGTAGGTGCTTCCATCAAAAAAGAAAAAAACTTCAAACAAATCACCTAACAATGCAACTTAAAGACCCAGACAAGCAAGAGCAAATCGAACCCAAAATTAGTGGAAGAAAGAAATAATAAAGATCAGAGCAGAAATAAATGACTTTGTAATAAAGAAAACATACAAAAAGTCAACAAAACAAAAAGTTGGTTTATTGAAAAGGTAAACAAAATTGACAAATCTTTAGCCAGACTAATGAAGAAAAAAGGGAGAAGATCCAAATAAATAAAATCAGAAATGAGAAAGGAGATATTACTATTAATACCAGATAAATTCAAAGGCTTATTAGTGGCTACTATGAGCAACTATATGCCAACAAATTGAAAAATCTAGAGGTAATGGATAAATTCCTAGACACATACAACCTACCAAGATTAAACCATAAAGAAATCCAAAACCTGAATGGACCAGTAACGAGTAACACAAGTGAAGCCTTAGTAAAGTCTCTCAGTAAAAAAAGCTTGGGACCCGATGGCTGTACTGCTGAACTCTACCATGTGATGAATATTGATGCAAAATTCCTCAAAAACTACTAGCAAACTGAATTCAACAATACATTAAAAAGACCATTCATCATGAGCAAGTGGGATTTATCCCAGGGATACAACCATGGTTCAACATACGCAAATCAATCATGTGCTACATCCCATCAACAAAATTGAAAGACAAAGCCATATGGTCATTTCAATTGATGCTGAAAAAGCTTTTAAAATTCAACATTGCTTTATGATAAAAGCCTCAAAACTCTCGGTATAAAAGGAACATACCTCAACATAATAAAAGCCACATATGACAGACCCACAGCTAGTATCATACTGAATGGGGAGAAACTGAAGGCCTTTCCTCTAAGATCTGGAACATCACAAGAATGCCCACCTTCAACACTGTTATTCAACATAGTACTGTAAGTCCTGGATAGAGCAATTAGACAAGACAGAGCAGAGAGTGTCCAAACTGGAAAGGAAGAAGTCAAATGATCCTTGTTTGCTGATGATACGATCTTATATTTGGAAAAGGCTAAGGACTCAACCAAATAATGATTAGAACTGATGAACAAATTCAGTAAAGTTGCAGGATACAAGATCAACATACAAAAATCAGTAGCATTTCTATATGCCAACCATGAACAACCTGATCTGAATAAGATATAAAAAAGTAATTCCATTTACAGTAGCCACAAATAAAATGAAATACTTAGGCGTTTCCTTAACCAAAGAAGTGAAAGATCTCTGCAATGAAAACTATGAAACACTAATGAATGAAATTGAAGAAGATACACAAAAAATCACTGTATTACATGTTCATGGATTGGAAGAATCAATATTTTTAAAATATCCACACTACCCAAAGCAATCTACAGAATCAATGCAATCCCTATCAAAATGCTAATGGAATTCATCACAGAAATAATAAAAACAATGCTAAAGTTTATATTGAACCACAAAAGACCCAGAATATACACCTACAGTGAACTTGTTTTTGACAAAGTTTCCAAGAACGCACATTGAAGAAAGGACAGTTTCTTCAATAAATGGAACAGGGAAAACTGTATATCCCCATGCAGAAGAATGAAACTGGACCCCTATCTCTTGCCATATACAAAAGTCAAATCAAAATGGATTAAAGACTAAAATCTAAGACCTCAAACTATGAAACTACTACAAGGAAACCTTGGAGAAACTCTCCAGGACATTTGTCTGGGTAAAACAAATTTTGAGTAATATCCTATAAGCACAGGCAACAAAAGCAAAAATAGATGAATGGGATCACATCAAGTTAAAAAGCTCCTCCACAGTGAAACAATCAATAAAGTGAAGAGACAACCAACAGAAAGGGAGAAAATATTTGCAAATTACCCATCTCACAAGAGATTAATAACCAGAATATATAAGGAGTTAAAACAACTCTATGGGAAAAAGTCTAATAATTAGATCAGAAAATAGACAAAAGATTCGAATAGGCATTTCTCAAAAGAAGACATACAAATGGCAAACAGGTGTATGAAAATATGCTCAGCATCACTGATCATCAGAGAAATGCAAAGCAAAACTGCAATGGGATATTCTCTCACCCCAATTAAAATGACTTATATCCAAAAGACAGGCAATTACAAATCCTGGAGAGAGTGTGAAGAAAAGGGGACTCCTGTACACTGTTGGTAGGAATGTAAATTAGTACAACCAAAATGGAGAATAGTTTGGAGGTTCCTCAAAAACTAAAAATAGGGCTACATATGATCCAGCAATCCCACTGCTGGGTATACATCCAAAAGAAAGCAAATCAGTATATCAAAGAGATACCTGTACTCCTACGTTTGTTGAAGCACTGTTGATAATAGCCAAGATTTGGAAGCAACCTAAGCGTCCATCAGCAGATGAATTGACAAAGAAAATGTGATACATATACATAATAGAGTACTATTCAGCCACAAAAAGAATGACATCCTGTCGTTTGCAACATCATAGATTGAACTGGAGGTCATTGTGTTAAATGAAATAAGCCAGGCACAGAAAGACGAACATCACATGTTCTCACTTATTTGTGGGAGGTAAAAATCAAAACAATTGAACACATAGAGATAGAGGGTGGAAGGATGGTTACCAGAGGCTGTGAAGGGTAGTGGGGGGGATTGAGGGGGAGGTTGAAATGGTTAATTGGTACAAAAAATAGTTAGAAAGAATGAACACCACCTAGTATTTGCTAGCACAACAGGGTGAGTATAGTCAAAACAATTTAATTGTACATTTTTAAATAACTAAAAAAATACAATTTTACTGTTTGTAAGACAAAGAATAATTGCTTGAAGGGATGAACATCCCATTGTCCATACTTGCATGCCTGTATCAAAACGTCTCATGTATCCCATATATATATGTGTATATATACATATATATACACAGTAAATATATATTTATATATATACTATATATATAAATAGTATATATTATATATAGTATATAAATAGTATATATTATATATAGTATATAAATAGTATATATTATATATAGTATATAAATAGTATATATTATATATAGTATATAAATAGTATATATTATATATAGTATATATAGTATATACATATAGTATATATAAATATATAGTATATGTTTATATATATAGTATATATAAATATATAGTATATGTTTTTATATATAGTATATATAAATATATAGTATATGTTTTTATATATAGTATATATAAATATATAGTATATGTTTATATATATAGTAGCTGTATGTGTATATATATAGTATATGCTTATATATACAGTATATATATATATATATATATACTATGTACCCACAAGCGTTAAAAATAACATTTAAAGATAAAAAATTTTGAAAAGTGGAACATAAATAGAAATTTCGACTTCTCCGTCAGTCTACTATATCTTCTGCATTGTCCCCATGACTGAATCCATGGGATTCCTTTCTTCCAGTCAGTAAAACAGTGGCCATGGAATAGGATATGAAAAACTTTCTTAAGTTCGGGACTTGCTTATTTTTTACCCCTTAATTCCTAATTCTACCAAGCTCAGAAACCAACAGTAAGTATTTTGTATTGGCACATATACCCATACCTAGGTTGTGGAATGAAGATCCAGTCTAGCATAAAAATCTTCAAATATGGTAGCGATTAATTCTAAGACTGCAATGATAATCCTTCCTGAGTTGTCAGCATCCTGTATGTGCTTATCATGTATCTTCCAAACTACATATGGCATTGTGACAAATAGAAGAGGCTGCTAATGCTGCTATAGCTGAATGTCTCATTTAGGAACAAACAATTCTGGAAAAGCTCCCAGATTATGCATCTGTCCCTCTAGCTTCCACTTTAAAAGATAAAATTGTATGGTGATAACGTGAGGATTCGTATACTATTCTTTCCTTATATGGGTAATGTGAGGTTATTTCCTTACCTTGACATGAAAGAAAAATATTTATTGAATGTCTCAGTAGAAAGATTACAACTGAGATAGCAAATTCTTATCAGAAACTTACATTAGGAATGGGCTTGCAGAATTGCATACTCATTCCCTACTGTCTGAATACAGAGATGATTAGGGACTTTCTCTTCAAATCTGATTTATTTGGTTTCTACTCCTGTTTTCTCTCCTTTCATTTCTTTCATTGTCTCATTTTTCTTCATGTAGCACAAATGGCAGCCAGAGCCTGTGAGTGCTTTAATGCTGCAGGCTTACTGCTATAAAAACTGAACAATGGAGAAATCCCTGGGGAAGCAGCTTCCAACTATCCCACCCTCAGCATCCTAATGACCTGTGGAACTGTGGTTCCAGAATGGTGGTGATAAATTTGGAAAATACTTTCTCTAAAGCAGTAGTGCCCACATATTTATCTGACAGGCTGTACTGGGCAATTATAAAATGTTCAGGGGTCCATGGTGAAATGCCAAAAATAGAACAATGTAGTATGCTTTTCCTAATGCTACACCTTCTTTATTAAAACAATTATGATTTACGTCCCCCCGTACTTAAAGTACATATTTATTATTTTTAAAATGTAAGTATAAATTTTAGTTCAGTCCAGCATTCACATAGAAATGTGTACACATCACAAGTGTATGGTTCCATCAACCTCCCTAAAGGAAACACATCAATGCAAGTAGCATCCAGATCAAGAAACAAAACATTACCCAGTCCCTAGAAGCCTGCTTCAGCCTTTGCTAATCACAACTCACAAAGGTAACTCCTGTCTGACCTCTAAACTCCAAAGTGCCTAATTTTTTAGTTTCATATAATAGATTCATACAGTAAGTGTTTTCTTATTTCTGACTTACTTTATACAACACTGTGTTCATATTTTATTTTTCAACATTTCATTATTTTATGAAACATTATTAATAAGAACATTTGATTAATTAAATGCCCTTATACTGCTTTCTCTAATTTTTTAGAGGTTTCTTTTTTGCTATAGAAATGTAATGATATAGAAATAAATACTCTTAGTCTCGTCTATTTTACATCATATCTAAAGCTCAGAACCATCTTGAATTTAACGACTTATATGGGTGGGTAAGTCAACCCAACATATCTGACTAAGTAGAATTCCAAGAAGGAAATACTGATTTTAAAACATTACTTTCTTGATGTTTGACAGGGACCTTGTTGTTACACAATAATGCCATCTTATGGCTGTACAGCAATTTGTAGTCTAGAAACTGCTTTCATTTAGATGATATCATTTGAACTGTTCTATCCCCTCAGTCTTTGGGAAGTCATTTTCTAAAAGTGGGAAACATTCACTAATGGCTTACAGGATAGTAAAGATGGTATCAGGAAGAAACTAACGACACCAGAGTATAGCACCTGGCATTTAGTAGGCCATTCTTAAGTGTTCGTTGAAAGAAGAAAAGAGCTTTGTTTTTCTAATCCTAGATAGATCTTATGTAAATTCTTTGTTTTTACATGTTTCCTATAGGTATATTTTATAAGCAGTTAGTTACCCACCCAAAAATCAATGAAAACTGAATTTAGCAGTAATATTAATTTCCCAAAAAGTTAACTAGTAATCTTACATATAGGCATATCTATCCATATGTTCATGGTGCTTGTGGATTTACTGTTGACTGTGTTGACTGTTTGTGAACAATCAGAATGTCCATGAAAATAAGGCTTTTAATACTTTGATGATGTGTAACTTGCTGAGATACATCTTGAAATTCTATTTGCTGAAAGACAATGTATGGAAGCAGGTATGTTAGATAATGAATGAGCAGTCATAAATTTATTAGTCTGGCTTTTTAAATATCTTCCTGTTCTCATCTAAGGAGTAATGTCTGTTTTACTTTATGAAATTTAATAGAGATGACTGAACAAGAAATACGCAGATGTACTATTTAGTATGTGCTTAGGCAAGTCACATAACATTCTTAAAATATAGTTTTCTTCCTTATAGAATAATGAAGCAGGGCAAAAACACTAAGGCATTTTCTAGCTGTTGAACAATCCTGTTATAAATTATTAACTATCTCTAATAATTTGAATTATGGTTCAGCAAATATTAACATCTCTACCCCCTTCCACTGTAGGAAGAGTCTACTTTCTCATTCTACTGATGTCAGATTTGGCAATGTAATTTGCTTTGGCCAATCAAATGTCAGTGAACTTCACAGGAGCAGAGGCCATGAGTGTTCCTGGGAGGTTAGGTTTATACTTTGGTGACTTGTCATGAAAATATGTCACTGGCCCTTCATCTTAGGTCCAGAGCAAAGACATGTATAGCAGACCTTAATCCAACATGCACCATGGAGCCTAGCTCAAATAACCCACATCTTGAAGAAGAGCTTCCCGGCCAAGCCCAGCTGAGTCAGTCAAGGTACAAGTAACCTAAACAGCCAGAAATGCCTGTTGTTTTCAGTCAGCAAGTTCTAGGGTGATCTGTGTCACCGCATTATTGTGGTCATAGCTAATACTACCATACCTGTAGCATTTAAGAAAAATACTCATACAGCCCTTCTTACTAACTCAAATTTATTTTGATTTAACCCAAGTTGACTTACTAAAAAATTCAGCAGATTTTTGTTGAGAACACCACATGAAGGCTATACTGAATGTTTGTGTATTTATGAATGCATAGCTTCTAAATCTCTCCAAGGATTCAAGCATCTACCATTGTATGGGACTTAGTAGGACACGAGGCGTTCACTGCCACTACAATGAAGAACAAATTCAGCTATTTATTTTCCCTGACCTCTGGCAATAAGAACCTAGTTCTGTGGCCTAAACCTGTATTATAACAGCAGTCATCAATTTATGGCCCATCAGCAAAATCCAGCCTGCCATCTGTCTTGGTAAATAAAGTTTTATTTGAACACAACGTGCCTATCCATTTATATATATGGTTTTTTTCACCCTAAAACAACAGAGTTGTGTAGTTGTGACGGAGACTACATGACCTGCAGGGACAAAAATATTGACTAACTGCCCCTTTACAGAAAAAAAAATCCATCCTCTGACTTATCAGATGCTTCTGCCAGAGACTCTAGTTGTGGAATGAGCGACACACAACAAGAATAAAAAATTTAGGTACTTTTTTTTGGCAGTGACGATAGCAAGCAATGTCCAGTGCAATGGTGCTCGTAGTAAAGCAGTGGACTCTGGCATGACAGCAAAATAATTCAGATTTACCTCATAGCTTGATACTGGATATATTCTGGATGCCTAGCCTGCTCTTCCTTTATAGTTTCTGCCCATTGTTAAACCTGGCTCTCAGGCTTTCCTATTGATTCCATGAGGTATCTGATATCCTTCTAGTAATTTATATAATTCTACCTAAAGTAACTAGAGTCACTTTCTGTTAGTTGTAACTCAGAACCTTGAATTGTCTATAGACATTGACTTATTCCTAATTCTTAGTAAGATGTTTTCATTCCATTTCCCAGGGATCTTGTTCTTACCCTCTTCTACAGCTCCAATCTATCAACCCTTATTTTACTGGCTGGTTGTCCCTTTTCTCTCCAAGACTGTGAAGCTCTTCAAAGCAGGAACTGAGTCTAATTCTACTCTCTGTAGTTCTCAGGGAAATTTGAAAGCATGTAAGAATGAATTAACAGATGTCATGACTATCAGAACCATAAGATCACCATTTTCATCATCGAAATTGCCAACCTTAACTGAGCCATTATCGTGTTTAAGCAATCCACTAAGCTCCCCACATATATTGTGTCAGATAATCCTCATAACAACCCTGTGACATAGACACTATTCTTATCCTGTTTTATACATAAGAAATGTATGGAGCAGAAGATTTAAGAGACTTGCTCAAGGGCACATAGATAGTCAGCAGCAAAACCAGAATTCCAAAACAGGTTGGAACTCTAGAGCCTGTGCTTATAAGCAATTACTTAAAACAGTTTTTATCTGAGATTGTACTAAAAGTCATAGGAAATTTAACAGCTCCTGACCAATTCCTATAGAATGTCAATGGAAGTACAATTTCAACCTCTGGATAAGGAAAGGGTGGATCTATTGGGATTAGAGAAACTCTATCCTTTGTCAAAACCAGAAAAGTCCTCAGAGTTGGGGTGAGATTTCAGCTACCCTCTCTGTGGAATGACATTTTTGTTTCTGTTTAACCCTAGGGTGAAGGTAAACTGAAAGCGAAATGTCCATATGACACAGTGAGAAGGGAATACCTGGATCATTTGCCAAAAATTACTTATAAGTAAAGTGGAGGAGAAACCTCAAAAAGCAGAAAGCGTTATTTCTTCTTTAGTGCAAAACTGATAGGAGTGTATAGAAGCACAGTAATCACTGGCTATCCAAGAAACCTCAAAGGTCCTTAGGGGATGGTGTGGGTGGCCTAGAATGCTTGGAGAAAACACTGACTATAAGAAGATAAACCAGAGGGGGAAGAACTTCCTAACGGTGGAATGAACATCCCAAAAGATGGTAATGAAACTGACATCATTGGAGTAGCCTGCAGAGTCTCATAATGACTCAATGTGAAATGCTGGGAGAAAGTACACCACGGTGGCGATATAAGTTTATTCAAATATTTTTGTTTATTTATTTTAGAGACAGTCTGGTACTCAGGCTAGAGTACAGTGGCACAATCATGGCTCGTGGCAGCCTTGAATTCCTGGGCTCAAGTGACTCTCCTGCCTCAGCCTACCAAAGCACTGGGATTACAGGCATGAACCACCATTTTATAAGTTTAAGTTTGTATTTGAAGCCTATACACAGAGTGGCTGAGTTTCTTTTCCTTTATCGAGCCTGGCTTTGAATACTGTCAGACCAGCTATTTTCAAGGAAGTTTAGATAAATCTCTTTTTGTGTTTTGTTTTGTTTGAGACGGAGCCTTGCTCTGTCACCCAGGCTGGAACGCAGTGGTGGATTTGGGCTCACTGCAGCCTCTGCCTCCTGGGTTCAAGGGATTCTCCTGCCTCAGCCTCCCAAGTAACTTGGACTACAAGCGCATGCCACCAAGCACAGGTAATTGTTGTATTTTTCATGGAGACAAGGTTTCACAATGTTGGCCAGGCTGGTCTGGGACTCCTGACCTCAAATGATCTGCCCACCTTGGACTCCCGAAGTGCTGGGATTACAGACATGAGCCACTGCACCTGCCCTGGAAGTTGAGATAAATCTGTTAGACTATCCAAAGGGGAAATATTCTCAGGTTTCTGAGAGGAGGCTTGAGTCCAGACACATTGAACACCCACTTTGTGCTCAGCACTATATCAGTCCTGAGCACATAACACAAATAAAACATAGCCCTTTTCTATAAGGAGCTTGTGCGTGAGGCAGAAAAGTAAGCAAATTGATTACTATGTGTTAGGTTTTAGGAGTAGGCACATCAGATCATATATTCTACAGGGTAGCCACCAAGTCTGGAAAATTTACAAATACATAAATGATTTATTGACATTATATTACATTAAATGATGAAACAATATCCAAGTTTCCAGATGTTATAAGCAACTACTAGTTTTAGGATTTCTAGAAAAAGACAACATCTGAAGTGAGACCTGAAGAACAGGCAGGTCAAAGGGAGCATAAAACACTTGGGCATCTGCAAATTGATTTAATATCGATAGAACATAATTTGGAGGGCCTTGCTGAAGGGCAGGCACGAAGAAATAAACAGTGAGGCTGACCAGATAATTATGCGCAATTAAGGAGTGAGGGTTTCATTCTCAAGGGAATGAGATTATAGTACCAAAGCTCTTAAACTTTAGAAAAATGATGGCCACTGAAAGATCATTGAGAACAAAGTGGAGATAATCACTTGAGACAACTGAGATTAATGCTACAAATCTCTCTTTAGGTGCCTGATGTAGTAAACCAAGAACTAAAAAATAGGAGTAAAGATGGTTAGACATGGACAGATGTAAGAGATACCATGGAGGTTCCCTATAATTATTAGATGAATGATTTGATTTCCTCTGGGAATAATTAAGAAGCCTACCTTGAGGATAAAGAATTCTGAAATGAATCACTTTAAGCTGTTAGAGAACTTTATTACTTTTAACATAAAAATGTAAAAGAAAGAGTAATCCACTTCTTGTGATGTGAGGCTAAATAATGCAATTGAATTTCTGCCCCCCCCATTAAGTCAACAGCTAAATATTTCAATTAAGATAAAAAGAAACACGATTTTAAATCAACAAATTCCCCGTGGCAAAAAAAATGTGGGGGAGGGTTATGCAAAGTGTAAAGTGTCACCCTCCAAAATATAAATAAATGAAAATCAATTTGTTATTGATAGGTAATATTTTAAACTTGTTAATCTAAGTATCAAACTCCTATAAATTTTTAGACACAGATCTGACTAAAGATAAGTATGTTATATCGAACAACTGTTTATAGCACCTCAATGACCCAATCTGATTTACGATTACCTGAAATTTTAGAAGATATAATGCTTCAACATAATGCTAAATTTAATACTGAATAATTTCTACAATTCAGCTCATTTGTCTGAATTGTTCATCATTATTTGTTCTCATTTTACTTACCATTTTTCAATGAGAGTGATACTTCTTTTTCCCTGTCTTTTTTCCATGGAAGGTACTGAAATAAATTCTACAGTTCCCTGAAAACAAATCATTTCTGCAAGTATCAAGCAAAATATATGCGTTACCTACCCTTGTCGGTCCTTGTACATTTTGTTAACTTTTTCCCATTGGAAATCAAGCTGGGAGAGAGCTTCCTGTAGCTTCACCCTTTCCACAGGCGTTGCACTTTGCAATGCTGCTGTCTTCTTGCTATGAATAATGTCAATCCGACCTGAGCTTTGCTGTAGACTATCTTTTATATTCTGTAATATAAAAATTTTAAGACAAGTAAAAAAATGAATTAGCTGTCTATAGAAAGAGAAAAAAAAAATATATATATATATATAAATCCCAAAGATAGCAAATGGTGTTGCCATTCTTAATTATTGACTTTTTAAAGTTAATAACCATGAAGTCCAGTGACTTTGACAGGCTCAAATTCAATAGGTAAATCACAGACCTCATCCTGAGAGAGTGGATCACTCCCTACATCTTAAAACTGCCTTCATTTGGCTTCTGTATCCTGACCTGTTCCGGTTTTTCTTCTACCTTTATGTCCACTGCTTCTCAGTTTCCTTTGCTGGATCCTCCTCGTCCTGATCTTAGAGTGCTCTGACTCAGTATTTGCACTTCTTTTCTTCTCTATCCATAATCCCTCCCATTTGTTCTCATAATTTTAAATATCCTGTATAAGACAATGACACCCAAATGTGTATCTCAAGCCCGGGCCTCTCCTCCGAACTCCAATCTAACAAATGCTAATTTCTCAACACTTAGAGGTCTCACGAGATTTACAAACTTAATATGATGCAAACAAAATTCTGAACTGCATTTCCTAAACCTTCTCCTCCCATAGATTCCCTCATTTCAGTAAATGGCAATTACTGATTTCAATTGAATTAAAGTAATTCAATAAACAATTACTCAGATTGACAACTTTGGAGCCATCCTTAATTTTTTCAGTCACCAGTATTCAAATTATTGGGCAATTGTTTTGGCTTGACTTTCAGGACATATCCAGAAATGGACCACTTCTCACTACCTTTCTTGCTACAGATCTGATATAAGCTATTATTGTCTCTCATCTGGGTTATAGAAATACCTATCTAAATTGTCCTCTTGCTTCCAGTCTTTCCCCCCTACTGAATAATTCTCCACACAAGAGCCGATAAGATTCTTTTAAAACATAATTGGGATCATATCACTCCTCTGCTCAAAATCTTCCAGTGGCTCTTCATCACAGAGTTCGATCACAGCCAATTTCAAAAGCCTACATGAAAAATAATTATTCTTGCTGCACTTTATACAAATAATCAGGCCAAGTATAATAAAGCAAATCAGTCCTATGATGATCTGTCTTTAGTAAAAATGGGAGACTGGAGAGAGAAAAAAATTATATTTTAAGAACTATGGTACACCTGTTATTAGTCTCGTCAGTTGTTTTTGAGTTTTTTCCTGCAATATAGACTGATCCTGCTTATTCCTGTGAACCTGCCAGTGATCTCTGATTGTACCTCAGAAGAAACAAGAAGATTGGGTAATATAAAAACCTGGATCCGTATTCTAATTCTGGACATGTATTGGAATCAGCTAGCAACCCCACATCACTTTGGTTCCAACAGTTGCCCAGTTCATGGAAAGCCTTCTAATTTAGTTTACTTGGGATAATTTTACTTATTTTGTTTTACTGTTGTGGAATATATTTGCTGTCGTACTTTTTGTATAGGAATGCAGAATAAGCTTATTCAATGTTTACTTAGATTGAAAACTTACTAATCTTCCAGATATCACCATTTATCAGTTATGAATGGCCCTCACCAAGCTGATGCTTGCTGACTGAGCTCCTCTCTACCCTGAAGACAAGAGACCCTAATAGTTAGGCAGAAATATCAACACCCATATTCAGCCTGAAGAAGTTACAGAAGATGTATTACCCTTCTCCTACTTATTCCTAAGGGTACCTCCACTACCCTTAGGATTAAGGCTTCCCTTGTAAAAGAAAGAGGGGAAATATGTCAGAGGCATTTGAACCAGAGCAACTCCATCTTGAATAGGGGCTGTGTAAAATAAGGCTGAGACCTACTGGGCTGCATTCCCAGGAAGTTAGGCATTCAAAGTCACAGGATGAGATAGGACGCCAGAACAAGGTATGGGTCACAAAGACCTTGCTGATAAAGCAGGTTGCTGTAAATAAGCCAGTCGAAACCCACCAAAACCAAGATGGCGAAAAAAGTGACCTCTGGTCCTTCTCACTGCTCATTATACACTAATTATAATGCATTAGCAGGCTAAAAGACACTCCTACCAGTGCCATGACAGTTTACAAATGCATGGCAATGTCAAGAAGTTACCCAATATGGTCTAAACTGGGAGAAAACCTCAGTTCTAGGAATTGCTGACTCCTTTTCTCAGAAAACTCATGAATAATCCACCCCTTGTTTAGCATATAATCAAGAAATAACTATACGTATCCTGAGTCGAGCAGCCCATGCCACTGCACTGCCTGAGGAGTGGCCATTCTTTATTCCTTTACTTTCATAATAAACTTGCTTTTACTTTTTTAAAAAAAGCATAATCTTTACTATGACCTATAAATCTCTACATGACTTGGTTGTATACTACCTACCATTCTAACCTCATCTCTTCCCAGTCTCTTCATAGTCCACAACACTTCACCCTCATTAGCTTTATTGCATTACTTGAGTATAACAACTACATTCTTGCTTCAAGATTTCTGCCCTTGCTGTTCTACCTGCCAAAAATAGTTTTCCTAACCAACATTTCTATCAGTGGTTCCCTTACTTCTTTTTCATGTGAAAGGGGCCTTCTCTACTACTCTATTTTAAATAGCTTCAGCAATCACTCCTTATTCCCTGCATTACTCTTCCCTTTTCTTTATAGTACTTATTACTAACATTTAAATATATTATCAAGTAGCCTGTATATACCACTAGACTGAAATCTATGAGTACAGGGATGTTGTTATCTGTTGGGCTTCCAAAGCTCAAATCTGTGCTTGGCACATGATAGATGGCAAATGCTTTTTTGTTGAATAAATAAATAGATCGACCCATAAATTGAATCCATAATGTTTTATTTATATTCCATTTAATGGAAAAATCACAAACCACAAATGGTTTATATAGGAAGAAAGAAAAATCTAAATATATTTATTCTCAAATAAATTTGCTAAAAACTATATGCTGGATATTCTTCCTAGTACGAATTTTGTTATTTTGATCATCTAAATTGTACATAAGGTCCACTGAGCAAAATTTATTGAGTTCTTCCCATGTGTAAGGAGCAATATAGCAGAAACAAAGGTGGGTGAAACACAGTTTAGTTTGCTTTTAAGAAGTTTTAAGTGGGTTTTATTGTAGTAGTAAAAAAGGATATGGTTTGAAGAATTGAACAAAAAAATCCAAGTATAGAAGCCTTAGCTAGATGAGAAGAAGGAATAGATGAGTGTTCCAAGTGGCACCAAACATTTTCTAGAAGTTCAGAGAAAAAATGTATCATATATTTGGTCATAGGCTCAGGAAAGAATTCATGAAGAAGGTGCAAATTGCAGTAGACATATCTGAGTAGTAGAAGTGGGAAGAACATTAGAGCTAGTAGGTAACACACAGGCAAAGCTAGGTAACAAGCGCAGTCATATTTGGCTGCCTTTTTAGTAACATAGAAGTTTAAGGGAAGATGGGCCAGGAAACAGAGGCTGAGGATGTTCAATAATGTGCTTTGAATCTCAAGAGAAAATTCTGCCTGTACTTGAGTAGCTAATGGGGAACTATGGTTTTTAAAATTTATCATTATGTAAGATTTCAAATATATATGAATGTAGGAAAACAATACAAATAGCTCCCATAACCCTATAATCCAGTGCCAACTGTTATGACTCCATGGACAATCTTATTTTATGTATCACCCCACCCACTCACCTCTTCAACTAGATTATTCTGAAACAAATTAATATATTATTTTATCCATAAATACTTCAGCACTTTTCTCTTGCTGAAATATTCTCTGATGAGAATTCTTTTCTTCGGAAAATACATATAATACCATTACCACACCTACAATATTAACAAAAGTTCATTAATTGAATCAAGTATCTAGTTGCTATTCACATTTGAGTTGAAGTGGGAAGAAGTTGAGGAAAACAGCTCAGCAGAATTCAGTGACTGTGTGTTGGGTGAAGAAGAGGAAGAACTTGAATGACTCTTAGGTACCTGGCCTGGGCATCCACATGATTTGTGGTGTCATTGGGTAACAGGATTTCAGATGGATGAACAGGTTCCATGGTTGAATGCTTGTGTATGTGTGCATAAGTGATTAGTTCAATTTTGGACATGGTCATTCGGAAAAGCCTTTGAGGCATCAAACTGTAGATGTTCCGGAGGCAGTTGAAATCAGATTTTGAGAAGAGGAGTAAGACGGCAAGGATTGCTGAGCCATTCATATTTTCACATTTGGATATATGGACTAGGCTTTCTGAGCAAAGAGTTCTGGTAACTGACTTAAAGGATGACTGAATGGCAAGCGTACCTTGGAGTTTAGTGCATTGCTCTGGAGAGATTTAAAACCTTTTATCTCCAAGAGCCCTTTGATTACATTTCAACTTATATTACGAAAATAATAGACCAAGATCGTTGGTTTATATCCCAGAGCAAAGTCTCTGTCTTTCTGTCTGTCTGTCTCTCTCACTTTCTCTCCTCCTGATACATCAGGTGCTCTATATAAGCTCTGAGATCCACAACTTTGGGATTTCTCTCCTGTACTACAACCCCTGCACTCACAGATAAACATCTTGCCCTAAGATGCTTTTGAGTAATTAATAATGTATTCTCTCATCCAGAGTTCTTATGTTTCCTGACTAGATAAATATAAATTTTAACAAATATCAACAAAGGGAATATTTTTTTTTTTTTTTTTTTTGAGATGGAGTCTCGCTCTGTCACCCAGGCTGGAGTGCAGTGGCATGATCTAGGCTCACTGCAAGCTCCACCTCCCGGGTTTACTTACACCATTCTCCTGCCTCAGCCTCCCGAGTATCTGGGACTACAGGCGCCCACCACCACGCTGGGCTAATTTTTTGTATTTTTAGTAGAGACGGGGTTTCACCGTGTTAGCCAGGATGGTCTCGATCTCCTGACCTGTGATCCACCCGCCTCAGCCTCCCAAAACAAAGGGAATATTTTTGCCTATTTTCAGTCAAAATTGGGAAGGATTTTAATCATTTGAAAGTTGGAGACTGGGTTAGATAGCGAGTGACTGCTGCTGATCGTACAGCTTTCCAGATGACGGGCTCTGAAGAACATTTCACAATCAGAGAGGCAAACAGGAAAGAAGTTAACAGTAAAACTTAGAGGGTTTTCTGCCTTATTCTAAGAATTCACGTTTATGGTCCATGAGGACTTGCCTTGAGCAAGAACTACGCTGAAGAGGCAGGTGAGACTATAGATAATGTCAGCTATAAAAGGTAAAAGTCAATGCTTACAATGGGAACCTTAAAAAAAGCAACTGTGTTCACATGTCTTATATATCAGCTCAGCAATAGGATAAGATACAGTGGTTATGGGTGATGTGAGTGAATTTCAGAGAAAGAAGGTTTTTTTAAAATAAAATTTCAAGGCATTCTCTTCAAGTCTATGTACGCCTTGTGATGGAAAGCTTTCATTATTTCTTTTGTTTAGCACCTCAATTTAACTCTGTGGAAAAAGTACTTATCTGACAGGTCAGGTATTACCATACAAAAGAAAGAACAAGCCAACCCAGAAACAATCTGAGAATTTACTTATCTGGAGGAATGCAGGTTAAAACTGTCTTTTAGCAATTTCACATACAGAATTGATAGTCATTGGAATGTGTGTGATGTTGAATACGACTAGGGATGGTCAGATTGCTCAGGAAAGGTGTTTAGAGTGAAAAGAGTGAGAAGAAAGGTGGCGTAAAGATGAACCTCTGTGGAAAGCATGGGCAGAGGAAGCAGATGAGTATCCCTAAAGAATAATAGTCATCAGATCCAGGAAGAGAACTAGAAGGAGGGAGAGAGTTGTCAACAAGTCAGATGTAGCCAGGACCAGGAGGGAAAAGTCAACTTGGGCAATTTAGGAGGTCACTGGTGATCTTATCGAGAGCAACAACAGCATGTTGGAAGTGGAAAACATCAATGTAGGCAGACCAGACTGTCTTTTGCTGTCATCCTCTTTCACTATAAAATAGAAAATACCTTTGTACGACATTGCAGTATGCTGTATTTGACATCAGAGGCTTGCTTATTGAAGAAAACTTTAATATTGATAAAAACAAAACTCATAACAAAACAAAAACTGTTGGATACTATGCTCACTGCCTGGGTGATGGGGTCATTCATATCCCAAATCTCAGCATCAAACAATATATCCATGTAACAAACCTGCACATGTATTCCTGAATCTAAAATACAGTTGAAATTATAATAAAAGAGATACAATGGATGTAATACCTATTATTAATGCCCTAAAAGCCATTGAACTCAAGCATATCTCTAGTATTATTTCTTTACTTTTATTTACCTGGTAGAATTTTACTACCATCTTCTGATGGCTCCAAGCCTGGAGTCTTGGGTACAATGTTTAGGGTTATTCCACTAGCCTGATTAGGTCAGGTGCCAGAGACATGCACCAACATATCTTCTTGGCTGCTTCTGTTAACTTGCCTGACCTGGGGAGCCTGATTTCACCAGTACTTGATTCAACTCTGAATTCTTTAAGTCACTGACTCCATCATTCTTGCTTGGCTGCCAGTCCAATGGCAAAGATCCAAAACTCTGCCAAGTTTTCCACTTGATACCAAGACGCCAGCTGAATGAAAGCCTGATTACTTAAATTCACATTGGGCAACCAGTCACATTTGTTAGTACATAGCGGGCCCAAACCCTTTAAATGCATAGCTGTAAGCACCCATGGAGAAAAAATTCAAGGGAAGAGGTAAAGGATCTTCTCCATCAGCATATAAAAGTTATCCAGTTATGGCTTTGATATGGTATGTGTGTGTTTGTGTGTGTGTGTGTGTGTATGTATACTCTCTGAGGATTTGAGCTTGGAAAGCTTCCTGATTTTAATCTGAGTCTCTAGGGAGCTACCAGTTCTTTGGAATGCTGTAGAATTGCTCAGCATCAAGTTATGAAAGGTTTTAGCAATGCTGTGCAGCATGTTACTAACGTGGGAAAACTTTCTATCTTAAATGAGAAAAGCAAAAAGCAAAAACTGGGGCAGGGGATGTCACACTCCCTGGATACCTAGATAATAGCTCCTTGGTGCATTCTCAGAGAATGCTGTCAAAATTGGCTGGAGTCCAGGAAATAAATCCTTTTTAAAGTCCCTGCACATATTCGTGTCCTCAAGGCATTGCACACAGAAAAACGGTATGTGCACCAAAGAAAATTTTGTAGCACTTTCCATAAAGTCAGAGATGAGATCTCTGATAGCATTTTACTATTTCGGTTTGTCTAGAAATGTGATCTTTATAGTTTCTGACCCTCTAAAAATGAAGCCATAGTCCCTTGTAGTTGCTATGGTGATATAAAAATCCCTAGAATCACTATAGAATATAGCATTTCTATTTCTCTCCCTGAATAGTTCCTTATCTTATCTGAAAATATGATGTCAAAATGATAAAGTACCAACTTTTTAGTCAAGTCCCTTCTTAATTTTGACATACCCCTATGAATTGACCACTTCACTATTCCACTGAAATTCTCTAAGATGTTTATTTATACCCACTCTTTCTGCAAAAGGAAAGTCTAAATATACATACAAATGAAATTTTAATTTCTGAAAGGCATCAGTACATGAATTTATACAACTCGAGTCCTTAATATTTTAAAATAGGATATTTGCATCTCTGGTTCACAGTCTTCAATAAGCTAAATAAGACCCTGATTATACACTGTGAATGGAGAAAAATTAGACAGCACAGTAACTTTTACAACTGGCAGATGAAATCCAGATACCTCAAGTAAGGAAAAGCAAAAATCTATAAGCCATGTGGCTTCAATTCATTTATCTATTTGAAAAGCTTATCGTTTAAATAAGTGTTTATTGATAACACAGACATAATATCAGCCTCAAATTTGAGATATGAAAATAAAGACTTTAAAATGTGAGTCTCTCCCTTAAGAAGATAATCGGTTTTTAAAGGAGACACATACAGAAATAATTTGAACATAAAAATGCTTTGTTTATTCATGTGTTGTGGAGTATGTGTCTTTAACAAGATAAAAGGAGAAGCCAGAGAATACAGATAATTTATCTAGGAAACAAACAAGGGACCTATTTGCCAACTAATCAGTTTAAGATAAAGGTCTCAAGCAACCCTTAACTATGCTCCATTCTTTACCACAAGGGATAGACTTCTACTGTTTAGTTTTTCTTCCATTTAATGTAAAGTGACAACTACTCCCTTGCTGTCAGAGATTTTCATTACAGAGCCTGCCTCTACCATCTAAATGGTAAACTTATGTGTATAAATGTCAAAGTAGATATTGCAGAATCTGAAGAGAACTAGAGTAGGGGAGAGAAATATCTGACAAATTGAACTTACTGTTAATCACTTTTGATGAAAGTAAACTTAAAATAATTTACTGAAGTTTTAAATACACTTTTTTACCTATAGCAAAGCTCGTTGCTTCCCAAATACTGTGAAAAGTGCCAAAGTTCTATTATTTAAAATAGCGGCCGGGCACGGTGGCTCACGCCTGTAATCCCAGCACTTTGGGAAGCCGAGGTAGGTGGATCACTTTAGGTGAGGAGTTTGAGACCAGCCTGACCAACATGTGAAACCCTGTCTCTACTAAAAATACAGACATTCACCAGGTGTGGCAGTGGGCGCCTGTAATCCCAGCTACTTGGGAGGCTGAGGTAGGAGAATCACTTGAACCCTGGAAGCAGCGGTTGCAGTGACCCGAGACTGTGCCACTGCACTCCAGCCTGGGCAACAAGAGTGAAACTCTGTCTCAATAAATAAATAAACCAACAAACAAACATCATTTCCTCTGTCCCATCTCTGTGGTCATTCAATTCAGCCATTTCTTCATCTTCAACATCCAGTTACTAAATAAGGATGTCTATAATTAATTTACAAGTATCTTTGCTCCTTTACTTCATATCTACAAATAAGCTCAAATATACCTTCACAAATCTACAACTCTTTCCAAGATTTTAGATAATATGTCCACTGTGGGATGTATATACAAACATTAATTGGCTAATTTGTCTTCTGTTTAAAAGTTTTTCCTCAGTAATAAAACTTTACATCAGAAGCTGTCAGTGTTCTCTCAGTTAAAAATTTCAATTAGAAAAAAGTCTCCAAATGAAACAAAATTTCAAATATATAAAAGGATAAGTTAAAATATAATATGAAATTGTTGTTTCAGTGCATTTTCCCCTGAAAATGACTTCAGTATTTCAACGATATTCTGGTTTGAAATATATTGAACTTTATTTTTTAAAAGAAATGATAAAATTGCTTTCTAATGATTTCTCAGTTTTCATTTCTCTGAAGGACTAACATTAGCAGACAGCTGGAAGCACTTATAATTCACATTTTTAACCATATTTATTTCCTGAAGGAAATTCCTATTCATTCATTTAGTAATAGCTTCCCCATTTCATCTTTCCCTCCTTGGCAGGATTCAGTACAGTTAGGCACAGTTTTCATCATACAGCCCTAGCCTCTCTAGTTTTAACTAGTAATACTATCTTCTAGGTTTCTCTCTCTGTGTCTGAGAGCTACATCTCTATATTCATTCATTAACTCAAGAAATATTTGTTGAAAACCTACCATGAGACAGTCGTATTTTATTTATTTATTTATTTTTGAGACAGAGTCTCACTCTGTCGCTCAGGCTGGAGTGCAGTGGTGCAGTCTCTGTTCACTGCAACCTCCGCCTCCCAGGTTCAAGCAATTCTCCTGCCTCAGCCTCCCGAGTAGCTGGGATTACAGGTGCCAGCCACGATGCCCGGCTAATTTTTTGTATTTTTAGTAGAGATAGGGTTTCACTACGTTGGCCAGGCTGGTATTGAACTCCTGACCCTGTGGTCACCCGCCTTGGCCTCCCAAAGTGCTGGGATTACAGGCGTGAGCCACTGCGCCCAGCCTGAGACAGTCATATTTTATATGTAGGGGATATAGTAGTGATCCGGAAAGCAAAAGTCCCACTCTCTGGAATCTCACCTTCTATAGGAGAATAAAGTAAACAAACAGAGAAATGGCTAAACTGTATACTCAGTTAGATAGTGGTTAAGTGCTGAGGAGCAAAACTAAAGCAGGGAAGGCAGAAATGAAGGATAAAGTGGAGGTCAGAATTTTAGGTAGGAGGGGTCAGGGAAGACCTTACCAAGAAGGCAGTTTTTAAGTAAAGATCTGAAGGAAATGCAGAAATTAACCATTTAAAGAAAAATCATGAGAATAATATTCCAGACAGGTAAAGCAAGTATAAGGGCCCTGACACTGGAATGTGCCTGGAGGAGTGGTAAAGGAAGATGGAGGAAGTGATTACGGATGGAGTGTATGAGCTAGCGACTACCAGAGAAATATCAGAGAGAATGGGGTGGGTAACCCATGAAGGTACTTATGAACATAAGGACTTCCCTGTTTACTTTGAGGAGGATGGGGAGCATTGGGGGTTTTGAACCGAAGGTGGGGGGATATAATCTGCCTTTTCATTTAAATAGGTATCTCTTGCTAGTATGTTGAGAGCAGAGTCTACATGGGAGAAGGCAAGGAGGGGGAAACTTGTTAAGAGGCAATTGCAATGATCCATGCTGGAAATGATGGTGGTTTGGATCAGAGTGGAGGCAGGGTTGAATTCCGGATACACTGTAAAGGCAGAATCCTTAGGATTTGGTGGCCAATTACATGTGTGTTGGTAGAGAAAGGATTTAAGGATAACATGAAGAATTTTGGCACAGACAAGTGGAATAATGGAGTTGCCATTAACTATTTGCAGGAGGATAAGGTTAGGGTGTAAGATTTTGACATGCTAAATTTAAGATGTTTATTATACTTCTAAGTGAATATATAAAATGCATATATATGTCATGATTCAGGAGAGAAATCTTGACTAGAGATATAAATTTGAGAGTCACTAGGCGTAATTTTTAATCTCTTCCAAACTTGCTCAGAAAATACTGGTATTTTGCTATATTCCCTTTCCACACCTCTTTTCTTCCAAACCCAACCCTGTAGACAATCTTAGCCATTTCTATCACTGAAATAAAACTTTGAAACAAAGGAATTTTATTTAGGGGAGGTGGGAAAGGGGATAAGAAACACGTCAAGATGGGAGCATAGATTCACTGCTGCTGGGGCCCAACAGAGAAGGCACCCAGCAGGAGGAGTGAGTTAGCCCTTTGATGGTTGATTCTGCTTAAGGCTACATCAAGGTGTTTGGGGGATAACAGAAATAGAAGGCACTAGAAGAAAGTATAGGGAAAAAATTTAAGTCTACAGGTTGGTAGACAGTCAGAGACTCTTGGTTCTGTTGCCATGGTGGGATTATATACACCTTCCAGAAAACCTTTCTTCAACCAATCAGAGTATTTATTTAACCAGATAGAAATAAATCTGGAAATCCAGTCCACATTTTGCACTAACACAGGAAAATGGGTGATCTAGGATGTTGGGCATCTCCTGAGTGAACTTTAATAATGAGAGTCCTGGTACAGCTACTGAATCAAGGGTATGCTTTCTAAATTGGTCCAGCTATGCTGAACACAAATATCTCCTTACTTATTTTTTATCTCTTTATTTTTTCTTGTGTCCAATTTATCCTGCCATTTTAAGGATTATCCCTGACCAAAATCCATCTATGATGATATATAGCTTTTTAGACACTTTCAAGCCCATCTTTTAGCCCATCTTTTTTCCAGGAAAAAACAAGAAAAAACTGGATTCACAGTTTTTATCCAACTGGATTTCCTAGTGCTTTGCCAGCAGAGACACTTGAAAGGACAATCAAAGTGAATAACAAAGTGAAGGATAATCTCTTTGGTATTCTTGAGACACATCCTTCTGATACAATTTTTTTTTTACCCTTACTTTATATCTTTAACTTTGAAAACATATTCTGCATCAAGAAACCGTATAGTGTAGTGCTTAAGAGCAGAAACTCTGGAGCTTGAACATCCAGAGTCGGACTTCAACTATGATATTTAAGCAAATTTCTAACATTTATAAATGCAGTACTTGGGCCGAGCACGGTGGCTCATGCCTGTAATCCCAGCACTTTGGGAGGCCGAGGCGGGCGGATCACGAGGTCAGGAGATCCAGACCATCCTGGCTAACACGGTGAAACCCTGTCTCTACGAAAAGAAAAAAAAAAAAAAAACCACACAAAAAATTAGCCAGGCGTGATGGCAAGCGCCTGTAGTCCCAGCTACTCAGGAGGCTGAGGCAGGAGAATGGCATGAACCCGGGAGGCGGAGGTTGCAGTGAGCCGAGACCGTGCCACTGCACTCCAGCCTGGGCGACAGAGCAAGACTACGTCTCAAAAAAATGAAAAAAAAAAAAAAAAGCAGTGCTTGGTGTCTCCCATCCAGCCTCAATGATTACCAACTCCTGGCTGATACAGTTTGGCTCTGTGTCCCCACTCAAATCTCATGTTTCATTGTAATCCCCAATTTTGGAGAAGAGACCGGGTGGGAGGTGATTGAATCATGGGGGCTGATTTCACCCTTGCTATTCTCATGACAGTGAATGAGTTCTCACGAGATCTGGTTGTCTGAAAGTGTGTAGCACTTCCCCCTTCACTCTTTCTCTCTCGATGCTCTAGCCCTGTGAGACATGCCTGCTTCCCCTTCACCTTCCACCATGATTGTAAGTTTCCTGAGCACCCCCAGCCATGCTTCCTGTAATAGCATGTGGAACCGTGAGCCAATTAAACCTCTTTTCTTTCTAAATAAAAAAAAAAAAAATTATCTCACGTGAGCAAGTCACTTAACTGATCAAGATCTCCATTTCTCTATCTGAGTATGGGTACAGTAATAGAGCCTTCCTCGTAGGGCTGTTATGATGACCATACAAGTTACTCTAAGTGTTTAGAATGTGTCCTGGCACAAAAATAGTAACTGTCAGCAATTAGATTCAAGGTTAGTCCAGATTCCAATTATATTCACACCTCAAGCTAAGGATTCCTCCTCTATAAAATTCTTCCTAGTTTCTGCTTTTTGTGCTGCTTTCTTCTTTTCATGATTTCAGTTACACTCATGTCTTATATATTTTTGCTTGGATTACGTCCTTAATGTCTTTATTACTTTCTAAATTGTTTGTATAACTATAATATGTATATTCAATAATGTTATAAACTACCAGAGTACAAGGATTATTCCTTAATATTTCTGTATCTTTTAGAATGTTAAGCATACCACTTGTGGCATTAATAAATATCTGTTGACTTGAAGTAAAAAGTTGAGTTGAACTTGCTTATGAAAACCCAGTTTCAATTGAATCATTGAACCTCTAAGATCTGTTACTCTGTTCAGCCATTGTAGATAGGTATTCAGGTATGGTCAGACGTGAGCTATTCAGGTAATTCCTGGTTTATTCTACTTTACTTTTACTGATCATTAGCTGTTAAACAGTGGAATAGAAGTCCATGTGCATTTCCTGGCTGAGTTTCCTTATGGTTTCCTCACAGCACATTAGATATCTAACAAAAAACTCCTTTATTCAGAATTATGTCTGCCCATTTCTTCGGATGCCACAGAGCATCAGCAAGAACAAAAAGAACAACAAAAGAACCCTGCACTTTACTGATCCAAGTGTTTCTCAGATAAAATGATTCTAGTCCATCAGCACTAAGTGAATTGAAAACAATTTTACCAATCCTTTTATGGTACATACATTTTGTGTTAAGTTGTACACATCGCCTAAATCATTTTACAGAAAATCCAAATAGAAAAATTGACTCACACGCATGGCAAAGGGGGTTGTATAGAAGTAAGTACTTTTCTCTTAGTTCAAAATATATGGCATTCTATGATCTCAAATTTCTTAGAGTCAGCATATGCTTTTAGTGTTGTGTGACTCAGCAGAGGAGGGGCAGGTAGGTTTTATGGAGGAAAAATTCCAAAGCACTACAACAATCCAAGAAAACCTCACAAATTGATTATCACCAATGAATGGAATATGCTTTTTTAAAATTCATGTTATACTTTTTAATTCTATTTAAATATGGAATCATGAGCATCTTATTATTTTGATAAATGAAAATTTAGTATAAATGATTAAGCAACTTCATAGGTAGCTAGCATACATGATAAAATATAATCAAACCTACAAAAATTAATATTGATGACAGTAAACTATTTTGGTAAAACAGAAAACATATTTGGTAATATTATGCCCGTTTTATATATAACTAATACTACTGATGTTGGGGAAATGTGCTTTCCATCATATTGTTTTACACGGGGGACAGAAAAGCAAAATCGCTCTTTCACACAATTGTTCTGTACGCAAATGCATACATCTAAAAAAAAAAAAAAAGAAAAGAAATAGAAAAACACGATATGGGAGCAGGAAGCTAACACACTACTCAATTTTTTTACCTTTTTGGAAGCTCCATAGATTTCCTTATTGATAATACTTTTTAATCTTTTGCCTGTGGTTTGGCAAATTAAATTTGGGAATTGGTGTCTGTTAATCATATGTGATTTACAACGAAAAGTTCTTGATTTTTTTCCCTCAGGATGTTTAATGATATATATTAATATTCAGAAATAAGCAGACTTGGGTACAAGTCATTGTATTAAACTATAAGATATTGCCAATATTTAACCATTTTGAAAGACTTGATGACAATTCATAAGGTTCAATGGAATAGTATTATAATTTTAATATGTTCATGGTTACAAATTTAACCAGGAAAAAATAAACACAAACTAGCTTTTTTAAATGGCAAAGGAAAGACAACAAAAAATAAACAACAAAAGCAAATTTCAACATTCCAAAGGAAAAAGGAGAAAAAAATACTACTGATTAAATCATTCTTTGCCTAGAGTTGCAATATTTTTCAATAGTTTTTGTCATGGTTCTGAACTCACAATTAGAACAACGGGTTTTAAGTTACTGAAATAGAAATGGAAAAAATAAATCAACATATTTCATAAAAAAACTAAAGCCCAAAATAAAACAACAATGAAAAACAAGCTAGAAAACAGTATCCTCTTCTTGATAAAAGTTATGGTACACAGAATATTGGAATAATTTAGAGTTGCATTTCTGTATCTCAAGATAAATATACAATAAAATGAGTTATTTCTTTTATACCTTAAATAAATAGAATAAAAAAATTACTCCTGAATAAGAAACAACTAGCCTTGCAAAAACACACGGTCTCCATCTTATAATGGTTCTACTTAATGATTTTTCAACTTTAGGGTGGTGCGAAAGTGATATACAATCATTAGGAACCATACTTCAGTATAGTATTCCTTAAATTGAATGAGATATGCAACACTTTACTATAAAATAGGTCTTGTGTTCTATGACTTTGCGCAACTGTAGGTTAACATAGGTGTTCAGAGCATGTTTAAGGTAAGCTAGGCTAAACCATGATATTTGGTGGGTTAAGTGTATTAAATGCATTTCCGCATACGAAATTCTCAACTCACAATGGGTTTATCTGGATATGACCCCACCATAAGTCAAGGAACATCTGTACAATAAAAGAATATGATCAAGTTTGTAAGATCCTCTAAGGAAGATTTCTTCAAAAGCAAACGTGTTTTAACTTCTATGTATTCTCTTATTTTGAAGTTTTTTTAGCTTTAGAATATTTGCCAAATCTGGAAATAACTTTATGTATATTTTATGTGGTTAACATTTTATTTACTTTTTTTAATTATAAATATGCAATTTTATAACGTTTAACACATTCTTAAAGGTAATTTGTTTTTAGGATACTTTACATGGAAATTTATAACTTTCTTAGAATTTGGGATGTTTGATGAAACAATATGCATTTTACAAATCTTGAAATTTATATAATTATACATTTTAACAGGAATTTTCCTACATAGTCGTACATGATTTCACTGTATCTTCACAATAGTACAGTTGAGTAGGCAGGGGCAGTTATTATCACTGATTTAATTTCAACATTAAAAAACAGGCCTAAATATTTTATGTTACTTGCACAAGGGCACAACTATCAACAATCAGGTTAAATCTTTCTAAGCTTTTTAGGTTCCAATACAGTACTTTGCTGAACTCTTTACTCTACTGCTTATCATAACCACATAATGAAAGCTCAATAATGTGGAAAAATGTTAGTAATGTCTTAATTATATGTGGGTTCCCTGTCACACATTTTCATAAATGATTGTTTTAGATTCAGTATATACAAACCTAGAACAATTTCTTCATGCTTATATGTGTATAGATTTGTAGAATTCACATGTCTAGATGATTTAACTAAGTGAGTTAGGATACAATACAAAAAGAAGTAAATTTGGTTTTCTCCTTTAGTACCGGCACTGATTAACATTGCACTGTCTTCTTCTATCTCAGAGTCCACACCTACATGTATCAGACCATCACTCACTAATTCAACAGATGTACATTCAGTACCTATTAAGTGCTAGGTGCTGTTCCAGGAGTTCTAGACACAGTGGTGGAGAAAAAAAAACAACAAACAAGGTACTATTTTTTCTTCCTGGTGGCTGTGTGTATGTATCACCTTCTTGAAAATTGTAGCACTGCAGTAAAATGGGTTATACACATACTTAAATGCATGGATAGTGTTTATAGACTTATAAAACCCTAGGCACTATTGTCGTCATATTTTGGGAAGGTGAAAATAATAGCTTTAAGGAGTTTTAGGTATCAGAAATGCCTTGAGACACTTTGTAACTTGGTTAACAGAGGAGCACATAACTTTTATTTCTAAGAAAAAAGGATTAGAAAAACCCATTAGTAGCTGTTGTGACAGCAGCCGTTGGGGAGTAGATCTATCTTAAAATTGAAAAAGAGAAATAAGAGAACCAAAGACTCAAACTCCAGTTCATTTTCACTCTCTGGAATTTGTCTTTATCTGACAGATAAAGGCAACACCCTATATAAATCTAATTCTTACACTCTTTACATCCCATCCAGCTACCAGGCACTACATTAATGACATATCGAATTGGGAACTGTGTTCAATCAAAAGGCATTAAAGTACTTATTAACTAGGTTTTACGGAGCTTCCAAAACAAGTTAAAAAGTTATTTTTGGTGGCTCTATGGTAAGTTGACTTTTTAATTTTTTCTTCATGGTTTATTGTCCCCATGTCAGAAAACACTTTCTAAACACAGCTATTTATTTGGACCAAAATATTCTTCATAGGATGATGCATTGTCTTTGCATAAATAACGAATCAGTAATTATATATCACACATAAAAAAATGACATAATTGGTCGAAGCACAGCTTCAATCGTTTGAGAATAAAAGGAAAACGTCCCCAAAACTTACTTGCAACTTCAAAATTTCTACCAGCCTCATGATCTGTAAGTTTTAAAATGGAAGTTTCTGCTTTCTACAATTTACACGATGGGAATTAGTGAAAATAGTGTTGCTGGGAGAATGGAAGGAGTAGGAGTGCGTTCTTAAAGTACATTTTAGCAGAGTTGGGAGTAACTTGCAGCATAATAGTAAAGGTAGGACAATTGCCAGGCTTGATAAAATAATGGTTGGGGATAAAGAATGGATAATTACCTACAAAAGAGAGATTTGTATAAAATATAAAAGAAAACTGTACCAAAGCACATATAAATATGAGCTGGGCATGACTGAAATACAGTAAATATCTATAATCTCTTCTCTATAATACAAATCTTTTCATATAATACAAATGAAAAATAATGTACTATAGAAATAATTTAAGCATGATTTAAACTACAGTTAATGATTAATGTTTGAAAATACACACATTTATATATAGCAAATCAATCAAATAAATCCCAAGTCATATAAGCTGTTGAATAAACAAATTATATTTATAACCGAATAAATGTGTTGAAAAACTGAATTTTTCTAAGAGAAACAACTGATCACATTATTGCAAATGTTTATGTATAGTCCAAAAGATCAATTTCTACAAAGTCACAATATATTAAGAAAAATCATCTTTTTCATGCATTAAACTGCTAGAACTATTAAACTATTAGAAAATTCAAGTAGAATTCAAAAAGCATTTGCAAACAAATTTTGCTTTGAAATTTTATATGATCCATGATTATTTAGAGTCATTGCAATATTCTTTTATTCCAATATTATTAAATGCCCCTGTATTACAATATGCATATAAACAATCATTCTTTTCTTTTCCTTCAGATACTTAGTTTGGATTTGTATGTATGGTGCCTCTTGCTATTATCTAATTCTCCTAATACCAGAATAGAAAAGCAGTCACTTTGCTCATGGCATAATTTTGCCTTGATTTAACTAATTGGGATTATTAAATTTGTGCTTAAGTGCTATGAAACAGATTCCAGAGGAGAAAGATCTTAACCAGTGTATTAAAAATCTCTGTTGCCAGTACTTTTGTCCCTACTTCAAGGCAAGATTGAAGTGTCGAAGGCTAAAATATGAGAAGAAATCGTACATCTCTCAAGGGATCTTCTGCTAAGTTTTATGACACCAAAATTCTAACTCAGCCCCAAGTCTGCTGAGAATGGGTTTTCATAGACGCATGCTTAAGTTTCTCTGTGACCAGAGAAATAAATCTGCTATCTCTAATTTCAAAATATTTCCAAAATCTGACATTCTGTCACTACCTACTGAGTCCAAGCCACCAGCATCTCTTTTTCAACTCTTGTTGCTTCTGTTACTGGTCCCCTACAGTTCTACTCTCAACCCAGAAGCCGGTGTGATCCTTTTAAAACATGATTGAGATCATGCCACTCAACTGCTCAAAAACTTACAATTGCTCTCACCTCATTTAGAGTCTTCTTTACAATGGCCCCAAAGGCCCTCCACAGTCTGGACACTCACAACTCCCGTAACCTCATCTCTTTCTACCCTTCCGCTGGCTTGTTTTGCTTCAGCCTCTTTGGCCTTCTTGTTGGTGTTCGATTAAGATAAGCTCAGCCCCACATTTGGGTCTTTACTCTATTTTCTCTACTCAGACTCCATGGCTGACTCCCTTACCTTCTTCCAATCTTTGCTCAAAGGTCATTTCTACCCTATTTGAAATTGCAATCTTGCCACTTTCAATTATACCTACATCTACCCCTGTAGTGGTCCTGTATCCCCTTAATAGATTCTGGGTTTTTTTTTTTTTTTTTTTCCCAAAATACGTATCACCTAGCAACACACAATATTTACTTATCATTTTTGTTTGCTTGCTTCTATTCTGTCTCCCAATGTTATAATAAAAGCTGTATGAGGGCAAAGATTTATTAGTCTTTTTCACTGTTTTATAGGCACTTAGAATAGTGTGTGGTACATACCAAGAGCATAATAAATATTTTTGGAATATACGAATCCACATTCCTTAGGTTTACTTGACCTAACAATTTTTTATTTCTCAAGAGCAATGCAAAAAACCTGAACTCAAGAGGACTTGAACGACTTTGCTTCACACTATCTTTGGCTTATAAGCTCACTACTAGCTTTCCCTTGTGGTCTCGAAATGGAACAAGGGTTGTCTCTATTTCTTGTTCCTGTTTAAAATCTACATTAGGACCACCACGTCTCCTACCTGTGAGCTTTCTTCATACGGCCACATTTTTCATCATCCTCTTGGTTACCCAAAGTATAGCACATTTTATTCACTCCAAACAAGGCATCTGTACTATAATTGGTTTGGATGAGACAATTGATATGATGTGTGCCTGATATTTTTTCTTTCCTTCCATTTATTTCTTTTTCTCCTTATTTCTTTTCTTCAATTCTCCCTCCCTCCTTTCCTAACTCTCTTTCTTCCTTACTTCCTCCATTCCTTCCTCCTCCTTTCAGTGATTTGAAACTCCAGTGCAATGTTGAATATTGAAGGGATGTGGGTAGATATGCTTGTCTTGTTCATGATCTTCAGGTGAAAACATTCTGCTCTACCATAAAGAATAATATTAGCTGTAAATTGATTCTCATTATTGCAAAAGGTAAAGCAAAGTTGTCATTCTTATTATAAGCTATGTTCTTATTTTTGTCCTAAAAATTCACATTAATTGATACCAAGGCCTAATTGAACAGCTAAGGACTAAGGATTCCCCGAATGAGGGAGCAGCAGAATCACTTGAAGAATTCCACTCCAAAGGCATGAACTATTTCTAAGAATTTCTCTACATAAATGCTAACTACACAGTAAATATGTCATTATTTATTTCAAAAATGTCCTAGATAGAATTCCCCTATAAGCAGATTCGAAAACAAGGGATGTATTTGGGAATGATCCAAGGAGGTGCTAGTAAAGTGCGTGTAAGGTAGGACAGGGAGCAAGTAAAAAGTATCCTATGAGGCAGGTTTTTACTGTGTGCGATGGGGTCTTCATCCTGGAACAGAATTTTGGGTCAGAGCATAAATCATGCTTCAGAGTTACCCTAACTGAAGAATGAGTGAGTAGTGGTATTTATCCACCAAAAGTTATTTGTTATTGGTTGAGGTTTGCTGGGGAACATGGGGGATGCAGAGCTTTAACTACCTCACACTCATGAGCTTTGATTACTAGAGAGAGCCCTAAGGCAAACAGTCAGAGACACTTGGATCTGGCAGCTGCCAGTCAGAGTACAAGGCATGCTGAGTCAGGAAATGATATGGGTGACATCCCAAGAGTGTTTCATCCTCCAATAAAACTGATGCTTTCAGTAAAATCAGGTATATGGACACATGATGATAAATCCTTTCAGTTAAGTCTTTTAAGTGGATCATTTCTGCTTTTAGGATAAGCTTTCAAATATTTAACTCTCTCAAGAGAAAACCCTTTGGTAACTTAAAACTTATGATGCTAAGAAATTCTACGTTCATGCTTTCATGTGATATACTTTAAAGTAGGATTTGACAGTTTAACACGTAATTATATTTTGGAAAATTTTATCATGAAAATGATTTTTTCTTAAAAATAAAATGCAAGTTAATATTGTTCTAAACTTTCAAAAATTGCAATTCTTCTAAAATTATGTACTCTTGTCTTTTATGAGTATTATTACCTTTGAAAATACAAGCAATCACAATCAATTAACTGCTAATATTGGCCCTGAAATCAGAAAGAGAATATTACTTATGTGTATGTTTCTCATTCTTCTCTAGCTCTGCCTTAGCTAGTGTTTTTGCTATGAAATGCAGATTTACATATATATATGTATATGTGTATGTATATGTATATATGTATATATATATATATGCATATATATGTTGGTGTTTATCTGCATAGTCTCTGTCAACTTGATTAGGTAGCTTTCCAATTCAATACATCTGTTGAAACCATACGTGCTATTTTAGTTGTATTTTGTTTAGAAAGTAATTCTTTAACATATTATGTATTATTTGTGTTATACTGCACTTTCAAAAGAGTATGTATGTTAAAGCACAGCAATACCTACTATAGTTCTGTAATTTGATTCATGCATATCTGTCAGGAATAAAATCAACCACAATTTGAAACCTTCCCAACCAGCAGCTGTATAATTTATGCACTGCTTTTCTATTTTTACTACCGGATAATGACAATGATGAATGCCTTTAACAGGAAATACATATTCATTGAAAAGACTGAGCTCAAAACTATCCCCCTTCAAAAAGTTGACGAAGGTAGGAAGCCCATTCACCTGCTGGAGATTTGTTGGGAGAGAGAAGGAATCATGCCCACAACTGCACCTTATGGGGATTCAAACATTTAGCTAAATTAAACCTACAGTAATACCATATTATAAACCACAGTAATCAATACTATTACGACTGATGTCAGCTATAATAATATTAAATAGATCAGGATGAACAAATAATTCACTATGAGTGTAGCCAAGGGTCTAACATTCTGAGTATGCCAGGCTAAGAGGTATGGAGACAGAGTTATTCAATGGGCAACTTAATAAGATCAGGGTGACTACTCTCCTGAACCAAATGTCCATGAACCTGGGAAGGAATGTATATTAGCTCATTAGCAATAATTTACATGTTGAATGACAATGATGAACTTACAAACTATGCTGCCATGAGAACTTAGTTAATAAAAATAATGACAGGAATTCTGGCACATCAGCTTTATTTTATTAACTGATTAGGTTTTTTCTCTTCATTGTATCAATAAGTGATTTGACTTTTACTTCAAACAGAATAAGAAACAGTGGCATACTGACATGGATGGAACAGTTCCAGAGATCTGTGAAGCTCTTATTTTACTGTGTAATTTTATACCTTATTTGATATAATGTAAGATATTAAAGTCAAGTCACTGAAGATACTGCAACACCGATTTCCAAAACAAACAAATAGCTTTATCTATTTGTATATTCATACAGGCAAATGTGTGATATAGAATGAGCTTCCAGGAAACCATTTGAGTATAAAATACTTTAGCTAATATGTGCTGCTGATAGCAAACTCATCTTTTGCCTATAATCGCATGCTGTTTGCATTGAAAAATACCAAGCTCTGGGTATACTATAATATTTCATTTTGAGCGTAAAATGTACGATCATCAAAATTATCTGGAGACACATTATTATGTACACTTTCTTGATCCTACATTCATTTATCTTCAGATACTGCCTTCTAAAATTCATAGCCTATTTCCTTATCATGATTTGTCTTACTTCAGAATTCAGTAACTTGCTATTGGTGGTTTGAAGCCAGATTTTGTTGGTAGCCTTTAGCTGGCAGTTATAAAGAAAATATTTTATTGAATGCTATTCAATTTTATTCCATATCTTATAGCACAGGTATTGACATTAATTTGAAATTGAATATGTATACATAAAAAATATAAAACAAAAACAATGTACATTAGATACAATTGAAAAATCTAACTACCATTTCTGGAAAAGGAAACGAAAGTCATCCATTAGCTAGGAATAAACTGTTCCTCCATCAAACTTTATTTTCTGGTGGTTCCTTTCTGTTCCTACTGCATGTAAAAATGATCATTTTTCTGCGTTTCTTCATTTTAGGATGTCTCTCCATGCTAAATATTGTAAAATACATCTTCTAACTTATGTCTTTCTACCCTAGATTCCTGAAGCTAACCACACTATCCAGTATTTTTAAGAATTCCATGTGTAAGTCAAAATGCCATCATGATGTATACGATTTAAGTCAATTGTTCTGGCACTATGAATGATCAGTATGATCACCTTGTAAAATCTGAATGAAAGTGCTTTGGTTTTACCTTCAGAGACTCCTCTTGCTTAAAGAGATCTTCAAAGTCCTTAGCACAGAGGTCAGGAGCATTGAGAAGTTGTTCCACTTCTGATAGGGCTTGTGAGACATGAGTGATTTCAGTCAGATAAGTAGAAGGCACATAAGAAATTTCCAAAGGCATGTCTTCAGTCATCACCATCATCGTTTCTTCACGGACAGTGTGCTGGTATAGATATACAAAAGAACAACTTTTTTTAGCTTCCTAACAGTGAAAACTCCTCCATTAAGTTTATATAGGTCTCATTCTACAGCTGACAAGTGAATCTACAAACTGGGCTGAAACTGGATTCAAAACCTCATGATGGTAAGTCTAGTAAAAAGGTTACTTATTAATTATATACCTACTTTTTCCAAAAAGTGATAAAAGCATTTCATAATAAGCGACACAAACATATTAGCACCATAAATATAAGATGAAAGACCATGAGGTCATAAGGAGAGTAGTTTTATCCTAAGAAAAAGATGATTTTTGCAACCGGCATTTAAATTTCTAATTCTAATTTGCAACTGGCATTTAAAATTCTAATTTTACTGGAAATCTAGATATGGGATTGGGTGAGGGGGGTTCAAATCTGTTTTATTCCTAACACAGGCAACTTTCCTATACATTTTCCCCCTAATCTTCACTGAGATACAACAGATACGAAGTAGTTAGGCTGGTATGTAACTTTGTATTAAGCCCTCTTCTCCTCCAAATTCTACACATTAGCTCCTGTTTTTGTTGCTAGTCTCTTGCTAAGTTAAGTTGCTAATTAAGCTGCTATATGAGCAGAACTGACTGTGGAATTCACATTTTAAAAAGAACTCCAGAATGTCCTGAGATATAAGGAAGCACTAGCCTCCTCTTTTGCACCTACACTTTTCTGACTGGGATCCAAGTGCTAGACATGATGAGAACTTCCAGCTCCAGAGTCTTTCTGGAGTTTCCCAGTAATACCTCTTTCCCTATTCTTTATAAGAGCAAAAAATAAATACTACTTGGCACGCAAATTCAGAAAGATGGATGACCACTGCTCTCTTCTGTCTACACTATAGGCAGCAAAATTCTTGTAATTGAAATTATTCTCCCAGTAACTTTGTCTAGAATTGATCAACTGCCACCTGCCTGTTGATGAGGTCACCTGAGGGTTTCAGTGGTAGTGTCTCTGGGGAAGTACAGACGATAAGCATGCTAACATAGCCGTTGATTACTGCACAGCCTTTTATGACAACACAATACTTATTTTTGCAGTAATGTAATAAATTGGACTTTGGGGATACTAGACTGAACCCCACACAAAGAGGAGTAAAATTTATAAGCTGTTCACTTTATGTTTTCTTTTTCATTTCTCTGACCTAGGATTTTTATACTCAATTCTTACATGATATAAAAAATGAAATAATTCTAATTTAGATATCTCATCTAGTTGTCATATAACAAATTCACAGAATTGCACAAATTAGCTTTTAAATAATTATACCTTTTACAACATTTGTTTAATTGTGTATATCTTAACCAAATCCATGGCACACATTCCTTCATGATCAATGGAATAAAGTACATATATTTCTCATTTACATTTAAAAGGTATTAGAAACTTGGGCTAGAGTTTGATAAAAAAAAATTCAGAATTTAACAGTTTTCTAAAGAAATTCTTAATTTCACTATTTCATCATAAGCATTTTACACACTTAAAAGAAAAATAACTCAGCAGGCTATTTGAATGTGAAGTTTTCACTGACTCATTAAACACTTAGTAGAATCAACAGCACAAGTAACACAAGCTTGTGTTTTGCACGCATTACATTCGTTGGTGACCACTATGTTGTTCTTAATAAAATTCACAACTTAATAAGCTTGTCTTTCTTATTCGCATTAGTTGCTTTAACCCCTGCAGTAAAGATAGCTTCACGTCATCGAAAGGAAGCATATTTCTTATAATACTCATTGAATTATGCAATTATATCTGCCTTTAATGATACATTTTACACCTGTAAGTTTCTGGAAAACAAAGATTTTTGTTATCAGGAACAGAGTAAGTAGAAGTTGTAGTTTTTCATTTATTTAGTTAGTTAGTTAGTTAGTTGTTTAATCAAGGGAGTTGTTTCAGAATTGGACGTATCTTAAAAATATTTAGAAAAAAAATCTGGGTGGCCTTAAAAAAAGCAGTAGGAATTCAAACAAGTTTTGATGCATGTCCTCATCACTTTTTCTTAACAGAAAAATAATTCTAAGATCTTTATATCTATTTTCTGATTCTTCTTTGATATGTAGTTTTCTCAATCTTCATTACTTTGAGATGCTCTCAGCTATCTTAAATTCATATTGGTGCTTAATAAATATAGTAATTATGGATCATAGCTAGCAAGAAACTTAGCTGTATGGTCAAATACAATGAAGAAAAAGACACTCAAAATATACTCACTTTTGTCTGCTAAATTGTATTTAACTTCCTTAAACAGAATTTCAAACCCAAATTTTGACTATTTTGGCATTTGCATAAAGGAACTTTAAATACAAACGAGATTTGCCAATGAATCCAGGAGCTGGTTTTTTGAAAAGATTAACAAAATAGACAGGACCACTAGCCAGAGTAATAAAGAAGAAAAGAGAAAAGAATCAAAGAGACACAATAAAAAATGATAAAGGGAATATCACCACCGATCCCACAGAAATACAAACTACCATCAGAGAATACTATAAACACCTCTACACAAATAAACTAGAAAATCTAGAAGAAATGGACACATTCCTGGACACATACACCCTCCCAAGACTAAACCAGGAAGAAGTTAAATCCCTGAATAGACCAATAACAAGTTCTGAAATTGAGGCAGTAATAGCCTACCGACCAAAAAAAAAAAAAACAAAAAACCTCAGGACCAGATAGATTCACAGCTGAATTCTACCAGAGATACAAAGAGGAACTGGTACCATTCCTTCTAAAACTGTTCCAAGCAATACAAAAGAAAAGAAATTATTCCCTAACTCTTTTTATGAGGCCAGCAGCATCCTGATACCAAAACCTGGCAAAGACACAACAAAAAAGAAAATCCTCAATAAAATACTGGCAAAACAAATCCAGTAGCACATAAAAAAGCATATCCACCACAATCAAGTAGGCTTCATCCCTGGGATGCAAAGCTGGTTCAACATACACAAACCAATAAATGTAATCCATCACATAAACAGAACCAACGACAAAAAAAAAAACCACATGATTTTCTCAATAGATGCAGAAAAGGTGTTCAATAAATTCAACACCCCTTCATGTTAAAAACACTCAATAAACTAGTTATTGATGGAACAAATCTCAAAATATTAAGAGCTATTTATGAAAAACCCACAGTCAATATCATACTGAATGGGCAAAAGCTACAAGCATTCCCTTTGAAAACTGGCACAAGACAAAGATGCCCTCTCTCACCACTCCTATTCAACACAGTATTGGAAGTTCTGGCCAGGGCAATCAGGCAAGAGAAAGAAAGAAAGATATTCAAATAGGAAGAGAGGAAGTCAAATTATCTCTGTTTGCAGATGACATGATTGTATATTTAGAAAACCCCATCGTCTCAGCCCAAAAACTCTTTAAGCTGATAAGCAACTTCAGCAAAGTCTCAGGATACAAAATCAACATGCAAACATCACAAGCATTCCTATAAACCAATAACAGACAGAGAACCAAACAATGAGAGAACTCCCATTAAAAATTGCTACAAAGAGAATAAAATACCTAGGAATACAACTTACAAGGGATGTGAAGGGCCTCTTCAAGGAGAACTACAAACCACTACTCAAGGAAATAAGACAGGATCGAAACAAATGGAAAAACATTCCATGCTTATGGAAAGGAAGAATCAATATCATGAAAGTGGCCATACCACCCAAAATAATTTATAGATTCAATGCTACTCCCATCAAGCTACCATTGACTTTCTTCACAGAATTAGAACAAACTACTTTACATTTCATATGGAACCAAAAAAGGGCCCATATAGCCAAGACAATCCTAAGCAAGAATAACAAAGCTGGAGGCATCACGCTACCTGACTTCAAACTATACTATAAAGCTACAGTAACGAAAACAGATGATACTGACAGCAAAACAGATATATAGACCAACGGAACAGAACAGAGGCCTCAGAAATAACACCATACATCTACAACCATCTGATCTTTTACAAACCTGACAAAAACAAGCAATGTGGAAAAGATTCCCTATTTAATAAATGGTGTTGGGAAAACTGGCTAGCCATATGCAGAAAACGGAAACTGGACCCTTTTCTTACACCTTATACAAAAATTAACTCATGATGGATTAAAGACTTAAACCTAAGACCTCAAACCATAAAAACCCTAGAAGAAAACCTAGGCAATACCTTTCAGGATACAGGCATGGGCAAAGACTTCATGACTAAAACACCAAAAGCAACAGCAACAAAAGCCAAAATTGACAAATGGGATCTAATTAAACTAAAGAGCACAGCAAAAGACACTATCACGAGAGTGAACAGGCAACCTACAGAATGGGAGAAAACTTTTGCAATCTATCCATCTGGCAAAGGGCTAACATCCAGAATCTATAACGAACTTAAACAAATTTACAAGAAAAAAAAGACCCCATCAGAAAGTGGGCAAAGGATATGAACAGACACTTTGCAAAAGAAGACATTTATGCGGCCAACAAACATCTGAGAAAAACCTCATCATCACTGGTCATTAGAGAAATGCAAGTCAAAACCACAATGAGATAGCATCTCACACCAGTTAGAATGGCGATCATTCAAAAGTCATGAAACAACCGATGCTGGAGAGGATGCGGAGAAATAGGAACGCTTTTACACTGTTGGTAGGAGTGTAAATTAGTTCCACCATTGTGGAAGACAGTGTGCCGATTCCTCAAGGATCTAGAACCAGAAATACCATTTGACCCAGCAATCCCATTACTGGATATATACCCAAAGGATTATAAATCATCCTACTGTAAAGGCACATGCACATGTATGTTTATTGCAGCACTGTTCACAATAGCAAAGAATTGGAACCAACCCAAATGCCCATCAGTGATAGACTGGATAAAGAAAATTGACACATATACACCATGGAATACTATGCAGCCATAAACAAGAATGTAGCCATAAAAAAAAGAGTTCGTGTCCTTTGCAGGAACATAGATGAAACTAGAAACCATCATTCTCAGCAAGCTAACACAGGAACAGAAAACCAAACACCGCATGTTCTCACTGATAATGGGAGTTGAACAATGAAAACACATGGGCACAGGTTGGGGAACATCACACACTGGGGCCTGTTGGGGGGGTGGGGGGCAAGGGGAGGGATAGCATTAGGAGAAATACCTAATGTAGATGACAGGTCGATGGGTGCAACAAACCACCATCGAACATGTATACCTATGTAACAAACCTGCACATTCTGTACATGTATCCCAGAACTTAAGTATAATTTTAAAAAAAAAAGAAAAAATCATTCAGTGACACTAGATAAAATAAAAATTAGATTTACTTAAAAAACAATAATTCGTGCTCTCAGACCAGAATTCTGTGTCTCAGTCAATAAGATCCAGTATTAATCATAGTCCTAAACCACGGCTTAAAGAATGTAGGCAGCACACCGTACCCTGGCTTCTCATCTGTTAAGCTTCTCTCCACCTGACCCCATGTGTCTGCCATAGATTATTATATACCGATTTAACAAATATTCTTCAGAAAACTGGACTAAAAACCATTTTCACCTATCTTTCAATGAAAGTCTCTTTTAGAAGAATGCTATGTGGCATCTATTTAAATTGCCAATTTTTCTGGTAACCATCCTTTTACTCTGTGTACAAGAGTTCAATTTTTAAGAAAATTTTAGATCCCAAAATAAGTGACAAATAATTGTAATTCTATATCTGGTTCTAGAAATAATTTTTTTTACAAACTTTTTAATAATGAAGAAGCTTTTATTAACCTGATTGAAATACTCTTCAAAGAAATATTAGCCATTGAACTTCAGGTTGCGAATGCTCTAATAATATGCATATTGTGATTATTTTCAAGATTGTCACAAATAAGCCATAGAGCAATCAGTGTCAATACATGGAAATAATCCCTCCATGCTCAGCCATGGCATGAACACATTTTCTAGAACACTTAGAAATATTAAAATTCTTACGGTTGAACATAATCAATAAAAAGGTATAGTTTATTGCTTTAGAAAAATCTGAAAGAGAAAAATCATTTCTATCCTAAACTACTGATAATTAAGTAATCTTTTAAAAATTTTTCTTTCCATTACAAAGATAGATTAGAATACCTGTAATTTCTAATATGCTTCTGATTACAATTACCTATGGGCAACAATTCAGCTATATGTTATAAAGTCTAAAAGGTTGTTATACTTTAAATATATTTAATGAAGACAGATCTATAGAAGGATTTACTATCTTGATACATAGTATCCAGTCATCATAGATAACAGATACTAAGTGGTACAGATCAACTGACTAGAGAAAATTAAGGGTTGATCTTGTGATCTTTCGTGAGAAATAGAAATATTCCAAAACAACTTTTTGACACCACTGGGAAACTGTGAACTCATTTTCTAGAAAATCCCGTTTTATTAAGTTTGAATATTCTCATTTATTACAGCATTCTGATATATACAATAATGTTTTATAGAATTTTTTGTAATTTTCATATACAAGAAACTACCAGAAATTGAATCAAAAGAGAACCAGACATTTGGAGATCTAGTTTACTATCTATTCCTTAAAAGTAATGCATTCCTATTGGCACAGTCGTGCGAATCTATAATGAGTAAACTACATCCATTGAATGACATTCAGTTTGGTTTAATAAAAATTTCAGATAGTTATTTAAAAATCAGTGTAATTGGAAATATCATGTTCATTTTCTCTTCTTTATGCAAAATCCAGGTACTTGTTCAGATTAATCCTTTTCATTTGAATTTCATTAACTCTGCCTTGAATAATTATATCCTTCTGAGTTCTGATGTGTACAAATCCTGCCTAACCTTTTGAAAATCAACTTGCTTTTGTTAATGTTCTTTACCACCTTATATCATTATAGATACTCATGTATCATTAGCAAAGAAATGCTATAATCTGATTAATTCATTTTATTTCTTTGTCTTTATTTTCATTTTTAACCATATATACCCCAAAGAATATACTACACTCATTTTCTAGAAACAAAAAGATATGTGAAAGAAACGATAAAATGCCTATTATTATTTAAAAATGAAAAGTTCGATCAATGCTTAATGACTATTATAGAACAAAATTATGATTTGTATGATCTAAACTTAAAGTCAAAACAGTTTTGAGATTTTGAGCTGTGTAAGTAGGCACAGGTATCATTCACAAAGTTTTGAATAAACTTTCATTTATCTGAAATCCAGTTATCACATTCTTTTCATTACATAAAATTTGTTTCTTGAAGGGCCATAAATTCACAGGATAAAAGCAATCCTGTTTTGAAACAAATGGTGCATTACGTCTACGTTTTTAAACAAAATGTTTTCCTCCATGATTTAGAAGACTTCTCTCTCCTTTAAATGCATTGGGATTACTGGCCCATTTATGAGTTATGAGGTCAAAGAAACTCAAGAAGAAAAATGTGCTATATGATATATTATGATGACATATGCCACAAAACAACTATATATCTCATAAAAATATGGCACATGAAAAATACATCACTGTATCAAAAGTCTAACAAAAATAGACTATTATCTTGATCAAAAACAGTAAAATAGTGATGGAGCCTTTTTTTTTAACTTCATTGCTGTTAATGAAGATGAAAACAAGCAAATCCTCAAAGTAAGATTTATTAATGATTTACTGTGGGCTATAACATGAAAATTTACGAGCCATAGTATGAAAGTATGTAAGTTTATATGTGATTACCTTTCCTCAAAAGGACATTCTTAAATATTATGGATTATTTAAAAGTAATAACACAATGATATGTCAATCCAAAATAGGACTGCAGGCTTTAAGTAGGTTCTGATGGATCATAAATGAAAAGGCAATGGGAAAGACTTAAGTCTTAGACAAGTAGCTCTGTCTCTTAGCCTCACAAGTCTTCAGAGGAAGACAAGTTTCCTTCTAGGACTCATTACAGTAATAAAGAAAGTTGAGAGATTTTTTATTTCTCCTGGATAATTATAATAGACATTATAAGCATAAAAATGCAAATCACAAACAAATTAGGCAAAAATATTGTATCGGTCCAGGGTGATTAAAAAATCCCAAACAATAAACCATAAAAACAAAAGAACATGATGCAGATGAGATGGGTATGGTTTTAATCTGCGTTGTCACTGTTTTGGATACATATAATGGCATGACAATAACAGCATTCCGACAGTACTTCGTTTTGTATGTTTTAGTTAAGTCACTGGGTAGAAAGACCTTGAATAATCGATCTAATGAGTCTAAGCATATTGGTTATGACCCTCCATAGAAAAAATAGCAATGAGAGAGTGTTTGCTCTTATGTGATTGCCCCCTTCCTATTGCATCAACTATAAAATTGCTTATGTGAAGCTATGTAACCAAATAAAGGGCATGTCCACCTCAGAATAATTATTAAGAATCGACCAACAATTTACCCCCTTTGTTTAAAAAGAATAAAACTCACTAACATACATAAAATCATCAAGGTAAAATATGAAAGAAAATCATCCTTTATACCCATATTGTTTATTTTCTAAAATTAGAATTTTTAAAGCAGGGCACGCTGTCAGTGAAAAAGATATGCAGATGATGCTGGATTTGCCAGTCTTTAAATACACCCTACTTCTAGAAGGCCAGGTATAAATAGTGTCCTATATAAAAGGTCTGGACAGACCTGCTCATTGACCTGCCTCATGTGGATTCTGACTTTCTACACCATGAAATTTACCTAATTCCTCAGGGCCAAGCTCAATTACTACGTAATTAAGCTGATAAACTGAATCTGGAAAATGTGTTAATGGCTTATAGTGGTTTAAAGTCTTTTGTTTCAAAGGACAACATTTGCATTTTTATACAGAATTTCAAAGAATTAACATAAATCAGTAACTTCATAAAATTTTAGTCACTAAGTATGGCCTGTGAGAGAAGAGAAAGAAAAGGGCTTTTGTTGCCACCAAGATAAGTACCAACACATCAGCAGCAATATATAAGCACCAACAATCGTGGCCTGCTTTGTAAAACCATCTCCAAAAAATAACCTATAAATTAATAGATAAAGTTACATACCCTAGGCAACTTATAAGGCAGCAAAAAATAAATGCAGCAAAGACTCACGCCTAGTACCTAGCATACAGTATGTTATCAAAAATATTGGTTGGATAAATTAATGAAGAAACAAGTATCAACTTAACAGGATAATTAGAGGATAGATAGGTGGCTGAATTACCGGGATCTACATTTATAATTTATATTTAGGAATATTCAGAATTAAAACAGGAATATTTTCTTCATTTCATAATGCAATCTTTATTGTCATAGATTTAAAAGGTATATCTGATTTCACTATGTTGCATTTCTACAATTCATAGCACATTAGCTACATGCTATTGTACACGCATGTGTAGGTCCTTAAGTTGTGTTTTAGGTATTAATGTAACTCATTAAACATGAATACAAACATAAGCAATTATTTGAGATAATGATATATAGACAATATTAAGATATACTAATTTTAGCTTCTCCATGGGTGTCATAATGTCTATTAGCAAATTGAAGGCTATGAGAAGACTTGTATTCAAAAAATCATTTTAATCTTTGATAACTCTTCCCAAACTCTTCTCATAAAAGTTTTCATTTATATATCTAGTATATATTTTTTATTTTAAGCTATTCCAAAATGTCAGCTTGGGAATACTTGTTATAGCAATCTCTTTGTATGTTGACAAGCAAATCGAACCCTCCCTCCACCTCACACACATACTTATACTTAATTCAGTGTGAAAATAAAAGTAACACAAGAAAAAATAAGTATGGAAAGACCTTAAATACTGCAGTTATATTTCACCCTACTATATCACTTTTAACTTCTGTTGCCTTGTGGATCTGTCAAATTGAGTAGATTTTTCAGAATAAACTCACACTTTTATTTCTATATTACATTTGTCACACCCCTCAGAAAATGTGGACACTATCTGTAGATTAATGAGGCAACTCACTATCTATGTCTAAATATGCATGTGTCATAATTATGTTTTTCAATAAAGTATTCTGTTTATTAGAAATGCAAGTGATTGTAAAGATGGGTATAATTACACTATCCAGTATGGTAGTCATTAGATACACTTGACTAAAGAAATGTAAATCTAAATTATTTAAAAGCAAATACAATTAAAACTTTAGTACATCTGTTTTTGCTAGCCATGTTTTAAGTTCTCAGTAGCCTCAATAGCTACTTTATTGGACAGTGTAGATATAGAACATTGCCATCATCTCAGAAAGTTCTATTGGACAGTGCTAATCTAGAGAATGACAATACATTTTATTTATAGATAAGGTTAATACCAAAGTATGTTCTGTAATGGTTTTCTATTCTACTCAGTCTCTGTCCAAATGGCTGTCTAGTACTTAATGTGGTTAAAGTTACCTAATGAGCACTCAATTAATATTCTTTTATAATGGCAATCATACAAGAAACATTTCTTTTTCAAATTGCTTATTAAAAATATAACAATGTGTTCTATTTTAAATAATGTGAAAACTAAGATTATATGAATAATTCTAATGCTAGTATTATATCTATCAGAAAATACTTGTAGCCTAGTTTTTTCACAAAGGTAATTTAGACAGGCTACTAAATCCAAACTAAAATGTCACAAGGTGAAAACTCAACCAATTTATTATTATTCTATATCCGATTGATTTTTCTGAATTGCTAATACACTGTATTTTGTTTTCAGGTAGACACAACCTAAATCTGTAAGTAATCTCACTCAACTTTGAAGATAATTAATTTAAAAACCTGATATTGTGAATTATACATAATTTGCATTCTTTATCTGGTCAAACCTTATTAATTATATATATGCACATGTATGTATATATGTGTCTGTGCAAATACAGACACACAAAATAGAAAGGTTGAGAATGGGTAAATCACATCGTAGATATATTTTCTGTTTTCCTTTGAGCTGAGTAAATGCAACCTCAAGATATTAACAACTAAATGCTAGAATTTAGAAGAATATATGTATCAGGACCTCAAATTATGGAAAATATTGCAGGTGAAGAATGATGATGAACTGGTGGTATTTCAAAGATACGTGTACCTTGGCACGATCTGAGACACAAATTATGGATCTGATAGTTTTCAAGTATATATGTGGAATGATTTGTTGGAGACCATTGATTTAAGGAGATCTGTTTGACTTAAGAAGGGGGTCAGTACCTGCTAGTTTATTTCATGCAGGCATTACTGGAGAGTGGCTATACTACATGGCTGAGGACAGCCTTACTTCCACCCCTTGTCCATGAGATCACAGATGTTTTCCCGTATATAAATTTTGTGAATAGGTTTCAGCTTGTTAAATAATTCTTCATCAGATCAAAACAACAAAAACAACAACAAAACTTCCAGTATCCATGTTGCTTCTCAATCAATCACTATGGATCAAAATGTCAAAACCTTAACTGCATTTGTGCCAAGACATTTTACATTCTTTGACTAAGGCAGGAGAGAAAATAAAGCAAAGGCTTCTTCAGAAGACACAAGGGGTTGGAGAGAAAGACAAAGCTGAGAGTCCATACAAGTAGTATACTAGAAGATATAGAAGATACATTTAATAAAAATAAAATTAGAAACATTAAAAGGTTATCATTAGAGCACAGAAAGCCTGTTACCTAGTTTTGAAATAATAGACAATTTAGAAAAGAGAATGGTCATGGCTAAAAATAAAATATGGATTCTTTACAGTCTACCAGAAGTAGTATGTCACAACTTAAAAACAAATAGAAATAAACTGACATTAATAGTGAAAAAATAAGAGACTTAGAGAATAGATCTTAGATACCTATTAAGCAATGATAAGTACCACAATGAGAAAAAAAGAGGAGATGGACGATTTGTAATAATTAAAACAATCATCATAGAAATTTTTCCAGAGCTAAAGAAGTTATTAATATTAATTGGTTATTTAAAATGTCACCCAAGTGCAAAAAAGAATTAAAGAATAAGTGGTGGCTCACAGCTCTAATCCCAGCACTTCAAGAGGCTGAGGTGAGAACATAACTTGATTCCAGGAGTTCAAGACCAGCCTGGGCAACATAATGAGACATCATCTCTACGAACAAATGTTTTAAAAATTAGCCAGTCATGGTACTGATGGCCAGTAGTCCCAGCCACTCAGGAGGCTGAGGCAATAGGATCTCTTGAGCCTAGGAGTTGGTGGCTGCAGTGAGCTATGATTGCATCGCTGCACTCCAGCTTGGGCAATAGCAAGACCCTGTCTCAAAAATAAAACAAAACAAAATAAAATAAAATAATAAATAGGGACACATATTTAGAAACATTTTAAATTCTATACTAATGAAATTTCTCTACTTCGATGGGTGGGGCAGAGAGCATCTTTAGAGTTTGAGAGAAAGAAAAAAGGTTCAATACAAATAAATGATACTTGGACTAGAATCAGACTTTACACTAGAAACAATAGTAGCTTGAAGACAGTTGAAACAAGAAAACAATGGAAACTGGAAGACAATTGTTCATAACCTACAGAGACTACTCAAAAAAGAGGAGAGATATTAAAGAATGTTATTATCCAATAAATCCATCGCGATGACTGCAAAGTAAAGATCATTTCGAAAATGCGAGGTTTACAAAGTTTACATCCTTTATGTTTTTATGAGGACACTTCTCATGTGTTCCAACCAAATTAAAAATGAAGTACAGTTGGCCCTCTGTATCCATGGGTTCCACATTTGTGGATTTAACCAATCATGGATCGAAAATATTTGCAAAAATACATGGATGGCTGTGTCTGCACTGAACATGTACAGATATTTTTATTGCCATTATTCCCTAAGCAATACTGCATTACAACTATTTACATAGCATTTACATTATACTGGGTGCGATAAATAATCTAGAGATGATTTGAAGTGTTCAGGAGGGTGTCCATAGTTACATGCAAACACTACACCATTTTATATAAATAATTTGAGCGTTCTTGAATTTTGATATCTGTGGGGCAGTCCTGAAACCAGTGCCCCACAGACACTGAAGGATGGCTGTATAATAAAGATTTCAAAACAATGAGAAATAAAGGGTACAATAAAACAGTGACAGGAAATAAAGCTTGTGTGGTTTTTCGTCAAATTTTATGAAGTGATAGTGTAATTTAAGTAATAACATGACATCTTGAACTAGGTATGTGATACTACAAGTGAAAACAATAGTAGCCAGGAACTGAAATTATAAATTACTTGTTTTTAAAGGATTTTGCCTTTGACTGAAAATAATGAGGAGTTGACTAAGTAAATCATCTTGGTGATGAGGGCATTGTTCTTATTTAACTTTGGCGCAACACTACAGAAACACAGGCATAAAATTGTTGTTTAAAATAGGAAACAGGACTAGTAAAATAAAGTACAAAGTATAACTTATAAATAACCTATAAGTGCGGGAAGAGATGCTGTAGAGTGCAGTACAGTGAAGAAGATGATGAATTATAAAATTATAGAAAAGGGATAAGAGTAAATAATGACCATCAGTATGACAAGAATTAAAACAGATACAGTTATAAGAGTTATACTAAAAATGAAGTTGGTTAAAACGTCTCATCTAAACATGAAATATCTATCATTCTATTTTATATCTTCATAACATCAAGGACGTATTAGTAAGAACATGTGATATTTGTTTTTATAGATACCAGAGGCTGGGAAGAGTGTAGGTGGACGGAATGGGTGAAGAGAGATTGGTTACTGGGTACAAACATACAGTTGCATAGAAAGAGTAAGTGCTAATGTTTGACAGAAGGGTATGGTGACTATAATCAACAACAATATATTTTATCTCTCAAAATACCTAGAACAGAGGAATTGAACTATTTCCAACACATAGAAATGATAAATACTTGAAATGATGGATACCCTAAGTATCCTGACTTAATCATTATACATTCTATGCATGTAGCAAAATCTTACATATACCCTATGAAGATGTAAAAATATTTATATAAGTAAAAAGACGAAATACTCTAGTTTAAAATGCACACTCCATCTATAGGCTGTTTACAAGAAACATAAAGATACAAGGTCACAATGCTGCGTTAATGACAGGTGATTTAGAAAACCATTTTTTGAAAAGTGAAAGTCAAAGTAATAGCATCAAATGAAGTATAGTTCAAGGCCGAAAAGCACTAAATGGGTCTCTGAGAACAATTGTAATGATAAAAATCATACTCTTCCCAAAGCACAGAAGTCATTAATTGCTATGCCCCAAACACTTGGCTGCGTTCTACATAAGGTAAAAATTACTAGAAATAAAAGGAGAATATGATAAAATCACAGATGTACTTGGTACCTTACATACAACTCTTCCATAATTTGTCAGATTAAAATAGACAAAAAAAAAAAACAAGAATAGAGGTGGTTTTAAACCGACAAGCTAAATTTAATCCGTATTTTGTGGACACTGGAAAAAGCATATTCTCCTATTTTACTGGGACATTAAAAATTACATAGAGAGGAAAATTTTAAAAGGAACAAAAATAAAGATTTGATAGGCTATCTTTTCTAATCAAAATAATCCAGAAATGTAGAAAAATAATAGAATACATTTTGATTCAATATCTAAGACTTTCACAAACAATGTATAAGATCTATATACATTACATGGGAACATGTTTCTGATTGACTGTTGTATTTAAAATAATACACAGAATAAAGCAATATTTTTTAGAAAAGTAAAATATATCTATATATACTATTCATTGGTAAGAATGAATCGTATATGGAATATAGTACAAAGAGATAAGACTAAACTGTAGACTGTTTAAAGACTAAATTGTAGACTTTTTTTTACTTCAGTGGGGGAAGAATCAGCAGAATGAAGAAATGAAGAGTAGTAAAGTTTCCTTAATCTACCTTTGTATTAATTGAACTATTAAACTAATACTGTAAGACATTTAAAATAATCGTACACAGCTCTGAACTAGCACTAAAGAGTAGATGCAAAAAGATACAGATTTCAAGGTAAATTGAGTCTTTACATATTTATCAGTAGGCATGGCCCCTTCTAATTGACTTTATTGTTCATAATAGACTTCACTTCTATTCAAGCTGCAGGAAGGCATGTACTACTAATTGGCTCCCAATATTATGGAAGCATAGACTAAGACAAAATTCATAAGGGAGAATGAAAGCATTTTGAAACAATTTCACATCATCACTAAAACCATATTGGTGCCCCTCATTGCGTGCCCAATTGACAGAAGAGTCGTGGCAAAGACTAGTGGCTGCTGTTGCCCATGAAGTAAAGAGAATTATTTTTAGGTTCCTGAGTTTCCTGGAGATGAGGAAATTTAACAGTCAATGGCTAATAGCACTCTTATGTGATGGCATCCAATACTCGATATATTTTAACTGATCTTAAGTACTCAATTTTTTTTTTTTGAGACGGAGTCTCGCTCTGTTGCCCAGGCTGGAGTGCAGTGGCACGATCTCGGCTCACTGCAAACTACGCTTCCCAGGTTCAATGTATAAGCAACTAATTAAATAAATATTACTAATGAGAAAAATACCCAAGCCAAAGTAAACATTTAGCTAAGGATATTGTAATCCATAAAAATACAGCTTTTTGTTTGCATTTAAATGACTGCTTCAATTCTCCCCAGGTATTTGAAGTAACTTTGTTAAGCTGAAAATTTTTCCTCCTTGGCCTGACACATTAGACCATCTTTATTTACATGCCCTTAACTTGAAGGGACACTAATGACATTGTGATATATTGATAAAAGCATTTACAAAATTATCTGACCTAATTCCAAATAACAAGTTTGAGAGTTACCATGCATTCTATTCTCCTTTGAAATACTCACAATAATTTCATATACCTGCAATAAAAAGCAGGCAGTTAAAAACACAACTTTAGGAACTCTACTAAAAGATGGAGAATAACCTACAGAAATCATAATCTTGATGAGTTCAGCAGGCATTTTTTTCAAAGCCAAAGGGCATATTTTGCAAAGTAACTTAATAGATGTAAATAGCATATAACATATAGCATAGCTACATAAATAAGCATATGTGTAACATATATGAATACATTTATGTGTGCCTAAGCACCCTAAGATGTAAATACAGAGATAAAAGTTAGCTGGCAGCAGTGGTATGTGACTTAGGAAGCTAATATGCCGCATGGCATTATGTATTAAACAATTTTGCACATAGCAGGTAAGATATTAAAGATCCTTGGGCTGGGCGCCATGGCTCACACCTATAATCCCAGCACTTTGGGAGGCCGAGGCAGGCAGATCATTTGAGGTCAGGAGTTTGAGACAAGCCTGGCCAACAAGGTGAAACCCTGTCTGTACTAAAAAAATACAAAAATTAGCCAGGCGTGATGGCGGGTGCCTGTAATCCCAGCAACTCGGGAGGTTGAGGCAGGAGAATCACTTGAACCTGGGAGACAGAGGTCGCAGTGAGCCGAGATCATGCCACTGCACTCCAGCCTGGGTGACAGGGTGAGAATCTGTCTCAAAAAAAAAAAAAAAAAAAAGTCTTTACCTAAGTATATGAATAAACTATTGAAATAATTAAATTATCCATAAGTATAAAATGAAATTAAATAATAAACACTAATTATTTGTTCTCCCTCTCTGTCTCCCTTCCTCCATCCCTCCCTCTCTCATCTGTGTTGCCCTGTGCTAAACTGTTTCACCAAACCATGTGTCCTTGTATATAGGTTCTTTTTCACCTTACTCCCAGGCTGCAGCTATTATCTCCTATTTCAGTCATTAATTCCTTCTGTCCCACTTTGGCTTCAAAGCTACTAGGGGCAAAAAAAGAAGATAATTAAGTTTATTAGAATTACCTCTTTAGTCAGAGCAAAATTTTAAAAAAATCTCTAAAAAAGGATTTGGAAATTAATTTCATAATGAAATATAAGTAAGCTTTGGACTTCATGAACCTTAAAACATCAATTTTGGGAATCCAGAGGCCTTTTGTTCTACTCCGTTCCTGATTCTTGGCTGTGTTGCAGGTAAATTAAAATGATGACCATCTGACCTCTGAATAAATAAAGTGCCACTGTGTGTATAGAAATTGTTGTATTTAATATTATTTTCCCAAAATAATATATTTTGCCAGGTTATAACTTTGCAAAATATGATAATAGTCACTGAAGAAAACCATTTTTCTCTTACCAAAGATTGCACTCAATTCTTTCTTAAAAGTTTTGTGAATTTAATGACGCCTTAGGCTTAATGTGCTCTACTTAACAATCAAGATCCTTTCTCCTACAATAGCTTGTTCTCTGTCAATGTTCCAGGAAATAATAGTCATTATACTATCCCATGGCAAGGATTCCAATATAAAATTGTACTGTTCTGTCCAGCAAATTTACAAGTTTTAACTCTAAAAACTCATATTCACACAATCAATTTTAACTCCATTTTAGATCATGTATTTTGAAAAGGTAATTAACTGAGAACTTGGATATATCTGTTCCTCCCCACAATCTCCTTGAATACAGATTTAATTTGCTTATTTTGTATCCAGACAAATAATTTTTTAAATACTAATTAACTAAAATGATGAACGTTAGTCTTTTGTCAATCACAAATAATTATGTTAATTATTAGTCATTATGATTATTGGGAAATGAAGAATGTGAAAAAAGCATGCATAATAACGTTAACGCATTGTATTTGTTAAGTTTTTGATCTCGATGCATTCTTTCCAACTATGAAAAGGACAGAAAATGTAATACTTCTGTTTTGAAGTAATTAATTTTTGCATTCCAAATATCATCAAGAATTGATACTGAGTTCTTTATATCACCAAAACAAACAAAAATAGATTCAAATCCAGAGGATGAAAATATTTATATACAAGAAAATTCCATTTTGGTACCTTTATTATTTGTAAGTGTTAATGTTGAATAATATTAGACAAATGTTGTGATACCCTAATTCTACTCTTTTTGTGTATTTTTTCTTGTTTTTGCTCCTCACATGTGACAAAATAAATTCAAGAATGTTATTCCAGTGGATAATTGTTATGGGGCCAGTACTGCTTGCCCAACAGGCCATACAAATAGGAGATGATAGTTTTCATGCTTCCTCTTCCTCATTCTGAAACTTCAAGCAACCAATATAGAAACTTAGCAGGAATGGTATTCCTTCATGTAAATAAGTTTATCTAAGTCGGTGGTTTACGGACATTGTATTTTATCGGTCAATAACAATATTATAAAAAAGACTATTAGGGAACATCACAAAAGCTCTGCACTTTACTTTTTCTAGTAAAGGACATTGCAACAAAATGAGAAGAAAAAGAAAGACCATTTTAATACCTCCAAAACTGCTGAACCCCATAATTTTGAAAGAAAGGACAATTCTTGCATTAAAAAACTTTGATTTATGAAAAGCTAAAAAAAATTGCTCTTTTTTTTCTTTTCCTAATGGACCATTGAAAACTTCTGGACCATGGCAGACTGGCATTAGGATGCTACTGACATAAAAATACAGAACAACCAACTCTGAAACTGCAGGGATATCCACAGGAAGATGTTATACATTCATTCATTCGTTCCACATGATTTCATTAAATACCTGCTCTGTGATAGACTCTATGTCTTGGGGAAATAGTGATTAACAAGACAGAATAGGCTCCTGTCTTCATCAAGCCTACATTCTAATGATAGCAAAGAAATTATAAACAAGTAAACATACAAAGATAACATTTTCAGATTGCAGTAAATATTACAAGGGAAATGTCTAGCTGATGTTCTAGAGCATGATGATAAGGATAGAATGGATGTTGTGAACGACGTAAAATAGGTTGTTGAAGGCAGGCCACCTGTGGAGATAATGTTCACTCTGCATCCTACAATGTGATGGGAGACCAGCACGGAAATATACAGAAATAGAGGCCCAAGTCAAAGGAAACATAATTGCAATGACCTGAGGTAGAAGACATCTTGGCAAGTTTAAATAAGAGGAGGGCTTTGTAGCAGTTTAAAGAGATCATTTCCCATTAGGGAGGCCAATAAATGAAGAGGACTAGATCTCTCAATTGTCCACATATGAAATACTCGAGTGTATCTATGAAGCAAGAAATGAAAATATAGTGACTGATATTATTCATGTCTTATGTGTGTTTATGATTGTCTAGATACTAATCACTTAACACATTTTGAGCTTTATACAGGCCATAGATGGAGTTATACGTTACAGATAACTCTATTTGTTAGGTAATTCATTTATTTTTCATCACCCAGATATTCCATTAAATAAGAAAGCACTAATTATTATGGAAAATTATGGATCTTCTAGAACTTTCCCCAGTTAATTTATTCTGGCAAGAAGTGCCCATGCACTGACATCGAGAAAAAGTTAACAATGCCTCCAAATTATCTAAACATCTTAAGTTTGTACAGATATGGGCACTTGGATTATATTTAATCCATGCATCTTTCATCCATGGATTAGTCACCACTAAATATAGCTTTCCTCTGTTTTACATGTGTTAAAATAGCTATTTAGGAATTTTAAAAACTGCTCATGTTATAGCATATGGTGCTAAATTTGAGAATGCAATCAATTCGGACTTCCATTTGGTTCTCTTGGCTGTTACTAAATGGGTGCTAAACTATACTCAAAAGATTAAAAAAAGGGTAAAACTGATAGAATGTTTTTAAGCAAATTTATGTTATATAATAATGGCTATGTGAATTTGTATTATTCATAAAACTAAATTTTAAACATACTTTAATAGTTCAAAAGCAACTGGATCATAAAGGAGGGCAGGAGAATTATCAGATAACTTAGCAAACTTGAAAATATTATAACCCTTTTTATTTTGTGAAAATCAAAGTGGAAAACAATATACACTTGAATTGATTTTATTCATCTGTTCTCAGAATATGTTCCATACAATGAGAGTCTTAAGTAATCACTGAAGAATCAGAATGATTCACAGATGGTGCAAGTGATTTAATTATTTTTAACCAGTTGTTCTGGACATGCTCAGAAGGATATTTCCAACCCCACTGCAGAAGCCATCTGAGCTCCCTTCCAGCTGGTGTTCCATATTTTCAAAGCAAATTTAGATTGGAGAAAATTACACTTTTTATTGTTGTGTTGCAAACGGAGGTCAAATTGCTGTGTATAAATTCTTGTTCTTTTTTTTCTTCATTGTATGAGTTATATTTATCAAATATCACGTCTTTTGTATGATTGCTATGGATTTGCCAATGTTATTTTACGTTTTGTGTTGTCTGGCACTTAGGAGGCACTAGATAAATGTTTATTCAATGAAAGAAATACCAATTCAGTGTATTCAAAATAAAACTTGAATTTATTTCTAGACTCACAGTAAGTGTATGGAGTTACCATTTAACTGCATCCTCACCATTATTGGGAGGTTCCCATTAAAAATGAACAAAAAAAGGAAGAAACCAATGTAATAAAACAATACCACGATCACTACCCCCACCACCAAAAAAACATCATCAACAAAACTCTGTGTTAATTCAATAAGTAAAACTACATCTTGATGCTGGAACCCTTGCCCCTAACTTTGTGGGATCTTAGGAAAGCTGCTTGACAAATTTTCATTTTTTAGGCTCTCATAAGGATAAGAGATACCGTTTGTAAAAATTTACTCTTGCATAATTCATAATGCGGAATGACTGTAATATCAGGCAAGAAACATAACTGGTATCTGTAATCATTTCCACTATGCTAAGAAAAGGGAATGTAATATGGACATCTCATTAATGTCCACATTCACAATGAGAAGTAAAAAACTGTTCCCAAATAGTTCTATCAAACGAAATAATTTTTCAAGGTTGTAGCATTCAAATGAAGATAATACTAATTTTAGTGAACCAAGTTACTTCATCTGATGCCAAAAATGAGTTATATTTATTTTATAAGTAACATTATATGATAGTAAAACTGCACATATCAACAATTCATCATTTAATTTTGTATTTATATCCAATAATTCTGAAAAATATATAAATAATAGATTTTGCCATCAATATTTCCTAAAGAATGTGCTAAATTTCCACTTGATAGAAAAATTTGACATAGTATATTACTAAGTTTTTTCTTATGCTTATTATTATATTTGACAACACATTGCATGATGACTGTAGTCTATTACTGTAACTTTAATTCAGAAGATAAGCAAATATAAAATTTTTCCTCTAACACAGCCATAATCTAACTATAAAATAATTGTGAATAGTGAGTGAGGCTTGACACATTTATTCTACTATTTTAATTTAACGTGCTACTTGAAGCCAGTCATTTGAGACAATATTCAAGAAGTAATATGTTGTATAAATCACGTATAAATGGTAAATTTGCTTAAACTTGCAAGAATATTAAATTTTAATTAACATCTTATTTTATACATAGTGATAGCTTTGGACTAGAGATATTCGGAAAACACAACATCCTATGTTCATATAGTTACTTACTACCCTTGATGAATTCAATTAATGTTCTTAAGCCTCAGTTTTCTATTTGGATTATTTGCTTTAACTTAATAGCTTATGTCTTTATTTTTCCCTCAATTATTCAAAAATTGTATACTTCTATCGATTTAATGATTACTATAAAATTCTTAACATGCACAAGAAATTTTGCAAGTTTTCATTCTAAGCACTAAGAGAATCTTAAAATTGCTTTATTCATTATTGATTAATTACTTATCTTATGAATTAAACAAATATATATTGTGTACCTAGCCACTGTTTTGGGTGTTGAGGACACAGCAGTGTGAAAAAAAGACAATTTTTTTGTTTTTTGCATTGTTGGGTTGGAGCTCTACTTCTAGGTAGGGAAATAAATACTCAAGAAGATAAAGAATGAAAATATTGAGAACTTTCCTGATCGTGCACTTTATTGAGAAAAATAAATGCGGAAAGCATGGATAAAAAGTGTGTGTGGCGGGGGGTGGGGGGGGTGTATGTGCACACATGAGAAAGATTGAGAAAAACGCTTTTGCGTAAAGAAGTTAAGGAAGAAATGAAAAGAGACACATGGATAAACGGGGGAGGTTTATTTTAGGCAGAGGTAGCACACAATGCAATGGGTGCATGTCAGATATATACAAACAGCAGCAAAGGGGTCAATGTAGGTGAAGCAGAGGTAAAATATTAAGAGATAAGGCCTGAGTTAAGAAGTGGGCCATCCAGGTCAGATACCCCTTGAAATTCATGAAGGGTTTTGGATTTCACTTAAAAATAGATGGGACTTCATTGAAGGGTTATGATCAGATTTAAAAATGATTTATATTTTTCAAATGTTGTCCCTGTTTATTGTGTAGAAATAGGCTAAAGAAAGCATGCGTAGATTTTTTTTCTCTGAAAATTTGAAAGAATGGTGCTTCCACTGCATTAGAGGGGAAAAGAATAATTTTGTTTTAATCAAGTCAAGAGGCTGGATGAAAACAGCAAGACATACATGGAATAAATAAAAATGGCAAGTGCCCAAGGACCGAGCACTGAGGCATTTCAGCATTAGAGTAGGTACTACCTATGGAAACCGAGAAACAATACATAGAAAGGTAGGAGGTAAACTGGATGAAAAACTTAACCACCTTCTCAAGTTTCATTGATGTCCAGCATTTTAGTTCTGTTTTTTAATAGACACTTTTATACACAGTAAATGTTTAAGACTTTTCCATTTTTTTTTACCATTTTCTTTGCACATCATTCTCTTTTGCAGCTTCAATCTTCCATCTTGAATCATTCTCCTGCTTAAAGACCAATCTTGACGTCCTCTATAAAGAATTTTATGCTAGTAAACAGTTTCTGTGGGTCTAAAAAGATCTTTATTTCAATGTTATTCCTGAACGAGAGTTTCTATCAATACACAATTCTAGGTTCCTATGTGGATGTTCTTTCACTGTTTTTGAAAATATTATTCTACCATCTTCTGGCTTCTATCATTGCTCTAAAATCAGGTACCATTTTAAGTGTCATTACTTTCGAAGGAAATATAGCAGTACTTATAATTATTTTTTTTTGATTCATCAGATTCATCATTTCATAGTGATGATCTATACTTATATATTTTTTTAAATCTGAGTATTGCGATTTCTATTAAGTTTTGAAAATCCTAAGTTATTATCTCTACAGATATTGACTTTTCTCCATTATGCGTAGGATTTATTTATTCGCCTTTACAGCTGAGGGAAGCCCTTGAAAGTTCTGAACTTAAGCAGGGGTTTTATTTTCACCTCTATATTACGTGTTGTTGAAGGTCACATATTTTGTCCTAAAAAGTCTTGAAAACTTCTTCCTAGCCATTAGGCTCTCAATCCAGGTTCAGTTTCACATAAGATGATGTGATCATTCATGGCACATAGAGGGAAGAGAGGTTCCACCATAGCCCAGCTGTGTATTTAAAACTTTTAAAAATTGAATTTTATTCAGAATTTCCATGCATTTGAAATGAGGGGTGAGGGATTAAGTCAGTCTGTCATCTTTCTGGAAGCTGATCCTCGCTGAACATGCCTCTACTTAAACAACCATTAAACTGATTATGCTACACAACTAGACACTAGAACAAAAAAATTCCGTACAAACAGTTATAACCATTATGATCATCAACAATCTAGAAAAACATAAAATATTAGCTGATTTCTTTTTTAATCCTTGTAATATGTTAATTACAAAATTCAGCTGAGAGGAGAAAAATTCTACAAACAGCTACATCCTGGTTCAAGATTTCCCTTAACAGCCATTATTAGTCTTTTATATTCACAACTCCATTTACTAAAGAACATTCTGTCTCTAAATAAGAAAATCATTTATCTTCCAAAATTCTCCAAGGATGTTCCACTGGCAGCTGAAAATCTTTGTTGTTATTTCAAGGCAAAGAAGAAAATCTATGTGGCAATTATGCAAAGAAAATATATTTCCCCTAATTTTATTCTCAAAATGAGTTGCTTTTATTACCTGATAGGAGACAATATAAAAACTGTGTAGCAGAGTATTAAATCTAGGCTCAGACATTATTTTACATAAGGTGGTGGCAAACAGCTCTGTTATTACTTTTCTTGTACGTCTCTGCTTAAATTTAAGGAAATCCCAAACAACAGAAGAAAGATACAGTGATATTCTTCCCATTTTTTTCTAAAGAATATTCTTTTTTCACCATCACTCAAACAAGAAACCTTTCATCAATCTGAAATGAAATTTCCCTTTTCTACTGCAACTGCCCAGATGTTAAAGCATATAGAATCTAACCCCTTCATAGAAAGTCATAATCTCATTAGCATATCAAACACACTAGAAAGTTATAGAGTAAGGAAAGTTTGCTTAATCTACTGTCTACCAAAATTGTTTAAACACTGAAACTTTTTCCTTTTTTATTAATAACTCCCACCATGTTTTGGAAAACAGTGAGTTCAAGTTTGCTGTCTTCCATTTCTCAGATGTGTCCTTGGACAAATCTCTTAACCTCATTTATGCTAATTTTTCTTACAGTAAAATGACAATGAAAATGATACTTGAGAGGGTCATTACTGTGATCAAACTAGATGCATGTGAAGACTCTTTGTGAATGTAAAATACTATTCAGATTCAAATAACTTTAAAAAGCTAGTGGAAGAATATTCACAATATATAGGTGTTTATTTTACAAATTTCTTCACTTAAGGACTATATTTTTTTTTCTTGAGGTGGAGTCTCACTCTGTTGACCAGGCTGTAGTGCAGTGGTGTGATCCCTGCTCACTGTAACCTCTACCTCCCAGGTTCAAGCAATTCTCATGCCTCAGCCTCTGAGAAGCTTGGATTACAAGCAACTGCCACCAAGCCTGGCTAATTTTATATATAAAACATATATATTATATATATAAAACATACATATATATAACATGTATATCTATATATGTGTATATATATATATATAACATAACATGTATATATATCATAACACGTATATATATCACGTATATACATATATATCACGTATATACATATATATCACATATATACATATATATCACGTATATACATATATATATATACCGTGTGTGTATATATATATACCGTGTGTGTATATATATATATATACCGTGTGTGTATATATATATATATATATATATATATATATATATATATATATACTTTTTTTATGTATATTTTTATTATATATTTATATATATATATATATATATATATTATATATATATATATCTTATATATATATATATATGTTAGCCAGGCTGATCTGGAACTCCTGACCTCAAGTGATCCGCCTACCATGGCCTCGCAAAGACCTGGGATTACAATTGTGAGCCACCATGCCCAGCCAAGGACTATTTTAAATAACACATTTATTGCGGCATTTAGTCTACAAACAAGGTTAATTTTCTATCAGCCTTTCAAGAGCATGTATATTTTGGAAATGTGTACTTTAATTTTCTTAAAATATCCTATTACAATTACTCTGCTGTAGGACAAGCTATCCATTGCAATACAATATTGTAACCCTCTTCATATTCACCTTTTACCACCTCACTGTAAGGTTCCACAAGCTTTGTCTTTCCTTAGCATGCCTACTTCTAGAAGTAACCGTAAGAGAAAATGATGTTCTGAACAGCAGTCTTAAACTCCCAATTTGCATACATACGTATATGGAATATAAAATATTTATAACAGAAAATGCTACATTACATAAAGAGATTATACCTCAAACTTCTACTAAATATTCATTGTTCCTAAATGAAAGGATATCTAAATAAGTTATAGCACCTATGCAAAATTCTAGGTGAAAAATATTCCATTAAAAAAATATGTTCAAAGGTACTGATATGGAAATGAAATTGGTTGTGTTCAGGTATGGAAAAGAAACCTTTAGGCCTCTATGTTAGCAGAATAGCAAAAAGGGAGATAAAGTGTGAGTAACAGAAGTGATAGCAAGGGGCTACATCACATAGCAGATCACAGGATATCATTTAAAGAGTAATGGGCAGGAGGGGCCTGATATGATCTCATTAACACCTTAGAAGGAGCTCCCTGCCTTCACCAGGAGAAATATGGTGTTAAGTGGGGAAAGACTGGAAGAAGAGGTTAGAGGTTGTTGAAGTAATCCAGATGACAGATAATAATCTTGTAGATTAGAAATTCCATAACAGATACTGAGGAGTGATTTGATGCATTTTGCAGGTATATCCAACAAGAGTTAAAATAATTTACATGGTAATGTAAGAGAAAAGAATCGTGAAGGATGTCTATGTTTCTGACTTAAGTAAATAATAGTGCAATTTAATAACATCTGGAGATGTTGGTAGATGCCAATAAATGTAGAAGGGGGTTGGATCATTTATTTTTCACTTGGCTATTGAATGTTTGAGGTGCTCATTAGGCATCCAAGGTAAGAGCTTGTTGGATATAAAATGTTAAACATCAAGATCAAATACTTGGTATTTGATGTCATAACATGTTCAGCTCAAGGGGAAATGTATTTAGAAAATGGACATTTCTTTTTCTTCACTGAGGTGGGCTTTTTTTGTGTTTTTTTCCTCCTCTTCTTGGAAAGGTCATGTATGCATACATATTTCAGAGGTTTAGCACTTTTTTGCTATCTAGAAACATTATAATTGGTAATAATTTATATAGAACACATTATGCACAAGCCTTAAATTTGTTGACATTATCTAGAATAAGTCTTATATTTATCTCCCTTTACATAGGATATGTAATACATAGGATATGTATTAAGGATATGTAATACATAGGATATGCAATAAGTCTTGTCTTTGTTTTATCTCTCTTTACATACGATCAGTCAAATACTGCATTCTCCTAGTATTCTGTGTTTTCCTTGGTGACACTGACCAAATTTTAGGATTATAAGCTTTTTTTTATAAATGTTCTTATTTACAGAAAAAACAATTTTATACAACTTTACATAGCTGTCTCCTTCCTTCTAGTTTCATTTTATTTTACACAAGTATATTGCTTAGTAATTATTTAATAAAAATCTATAGCCAAGAAATTCTTAGTTTTTGTGTAGGTGAAACTAACTGTATGTCTGAAAATATTTTGCCTTAATTCTTGAATCATATTTTACCGGGTATTTGAAAATGTGCCTAGCATTTTGAAGATATTATTCCACTGTCTTCTAAAATCTATTGTTGATGAAAAGTCTGCAGTCAATATTGTCACCCTGTAAATGTTCTTTTGTCTTTACTAACCTTTATGATACCTTTTTGGTTATTTATGCTCTGAGTTTCATTCAGAGCTAGCTGGTAGACTTGTTTTTATTTTTTCCACATTGGTTGACCTTCATTGAATTTGAGGATTCATTAAAATTTAAATTTATTCCATTTTATTAAATTTCATTAATATGAAATATTGTCTCTTACCCATAATCCCCATTTTTTCAACTTGAAACTTATTTCATGCAGATGTCTGAGCGATTAATTATATTTGCATTTCTAGACTTTGTTTTTTCAAATCTTCGTCTTCACTTTATATAATGGCCTATTCTTACTGGAAAAAAATCCATTAAATTTTTATTTTTGTACATTAAAAATTACTTAATATCCTTTGGTGATTATCCTCTTATCTCTATTTTCTTCAGGTATACATTCTCCTTTTAACATTTGGCACCTGAGAACATTGCTTATAATTTTTTTCCATAAGAATCATAATTTTAGCTTGTAAGTTTATCTTCCTTAGGAGTTTCACATGAGCCTTGGGGGTTGTAGTGGTATCTTCATTATATAACTTTGTGTTTGCAAATGCCTGGGCGCTCTGGGTTATTTTCCAAATGCTACAATGAAGCATAAAAAAGTAGAAACAATTGTCTACTGTGGAGTTTCCAGTGCCTTTAGGTAAAAGAATCCAGATAGAGATCTGTGGGGCTGTTTATGGAAAATCATGCCCTTTCTTGGCAGTCATCAGATTTGTGTGATATTTCCTGTGTTTATTCTGTGAATCTAGAGAAAAGTATCTGCTTATATATTATGGAATCGAATTTGAAATTTTCACTGAACGAGATATCTGTTCTTAACATTTTAAACAAATGGTGCATACTTAATTCTCTTAATGATTATGAAAATATTTTAAAAATTAAAGATTATGTCTATTTTCCAATGTTAATGTATATACAGAAAGGAAAAGAAGAAAACTTTCACGCATTGAGCCTACATAACGCAGCAGGTGTTTGATAAATATTACCTTCTTTAATCCTCAGAAACATCCTTATCTCCATTGTACAGATGAAGTAAATGAGACTCAGTTTATCCATGATCATACAGCACTCAAAGTCACTGGGATTCATATTCAAGGCTGTTTATCCAGGAGTTAATTTTACTAGACCAAACTGCTGTGATAATACATCCTATAGGAATATCCCTTTTCCTCAGTTTACAGTCCGTGCTTGGTCTTAACTAAGGAACCCAATTTCTAAACCAACAGTAAATATATTAGAAATGTTTGGAATTCTTAACTAAGGCAGGAGTTTTCTCATTGTGAATATCTGGTAAAATTTTTTACCTGCTTCCTCCCAGTCTCCTGACTCTTCATTATCATCTCCAGGTTTGCCCTGAGGACCACAATTTGCAGATACCCTCTACTATGCTTTGGTCTGCATTCCTGTGTGGCTGGGCGCTGCCTCATGATTGTTCCCACAAAGTCTCAATCCTTTTCTGACCTTTATTACTACCGTATATAGCTCTGACATGGACAGAGTCCCCTAAATGCCTTAATTTTACACTGGTTAGCACTTCTCTGAGTCTTTATTTGTGAAATAAGGAAAATTAATTTTTCATTTTAAACTCACTCAGCTCTCATATACTAAGCACTTTAAGAGTACCACTTACTATTTCAACTTGTTGCTGTAAAGACATGAAAGATGAACCTTAAGCCTAGAGTTTATATCTAGAAAAAACAAAAAGGGACAGTTAGGAAAAATAAAAATCAAACAATTAGAGAAGGAGAATATAGGGGGAGGTAAGAAATTCTGAAGCTATGGCATATGCTGCATCAGAGCCATTGTAAGTTTATATCAAATACTACTTTTCATTCAGCTGCTTACTGTGACTACCACAAATGACTCTAGTGCATAAGAATTGGGAAAGATAACTCTAATCAGTGGCCACAGAGAAATTAGTTTTAAAATGCACTGACAATTGGTAAAGTATAAAGATACGTCTTGAATATTTCTACATCCAACTGTCTATCTATCTACCTCCCAACCTATATACCTACTTATCATCCACTAATTGTCCTTCATTTCTAATTAAAATCCAATGCCAAACATAAGTGCAATATTAAATTGATTATTCTTCATACAGATTGTGATTACTTTATTATCATGGATAATTAAGAGTTAAGACAGAAATAGCCCCCTTCACATTCGGAATTTTGGATCTTTAATATATAAAATTTAAGAATAAATCGTTTATGAGGAAAATATATCCTAGAATTTTACTACAATTTTTAAAAAAATATATACTGGTTCACATATGCTTCCTTTATTTCACCAGTCATTACTACGTTGTACAAATATTTGTTGACAGCCTACTAGGAATAGGGACATAATGGCATTTTAAGTAAGTGGTTTATGGAGATTTTTGATCCTGTGCCTATTTAGCCATAAAGCATTAGCAACATGATTAGTTTGTAACGAATTTTAAACCTGCATATTGGGTGTGTCAAGACCTGGGGAAAATTGGAATGGAGAAATGAGTTAGTAGTCAGATAATTCAAAGCAAAGGACTTCCCCTTGAATGATCTATTAAATTGAGGTGAAATTATTTTACTAGAATTTTCTTTTTGATTGCCTTAATCTTTCGCTTCATTTTGCATCTGCAGACACAGGCTTGCTGGTTAGTGTAAGGTTATTTAGGACACATTACATTCATAACATCTAATATGAAGGATAATAGGCGGAAACATTCAGCCAGGTGGAATTAGACTTCATCTGCAATACAGTTTCACTATTTCTTGTATTCTTCCAATTGCTCAGAATATTCCCCTGCTATTAAACTTTAGGGTATTAGATTTAACAGAAAACGGTGTATTTATGAATTTTCTTGAAGTATTAAAAGAAGTCACAATAATATGCAACATACTTCCCTTATATGTTTATAAAATAAAGTTATGGTAATTGCCTTTGACATTTAAAAAATATACACCAAATTAAATGGAACTGACAATATCACAGAAGAAGTTCCCAAGAAGTCTCATGCATGGGCTGAACCCTATGCAGTTGTTATTTACATAGGGCAAAATGGTTGAGTATCTGTTTGATTCATATAATTCAGCCTAATTTAACTATAAAGACTTAGTTTCCAGACTTTGACATCCTGGTTTTGTTAGGAGTACTTTCTTCTATAATTACAGATGTCGATCATTCCTATTCATCTTACAAGCGTTAATAATAGGAACAAAAATGTACCTGTCAGATAACCTCTATGGTTTATACCTATTACAAATAAAGAAGTGAGACCAAGCTAACAATTCTGAATTGCCTTTTTAAAGAGAGAACCATACACTTTCCATTCAGTTGTTTGAAACAAGAGCAGTCACTCCTTTTTGTTTTGGCTGGTAACATTTCAGTAATAACATTATCTGATATTGTTCAATCTGCAATCAATTACCAACCATCTTACTAGGCATCCAGTTCTTTTATTATCATTGTAACCCATTAAGTACGTAAACCAGGTGTGAGGACTAAGTTATTATTCTTCAAGTCAATGAGATAATGGCTTATGCAGGTTGATGTAAGATGTACCACAAAATATTTATTATTTATCATGTATACATTAAGAAAGTAAAATCAGCATGGGATGATCTCAGGAAAGCAATACATATTTCTTGGATTAGACATTGAAGTAAAGTGAATGTATGATAAATTGACAAATTAACATTGCCAATGTTATGAAAAATGATGTAGCAAAAAAAATTAAGATGTATTTTCATTTTTGATACGGGGTTTTCCCTGTTATCTGTTAATTTCTTGTGTCTTTAATTGGCAAAATTAAGCACTAGTGTTACAGAAGCCCAAAGTGAGGCAAACTACTCACTTTCAGAATGTACATTAGAAGTTTAAAATTGCACCCAGATTTTTTGTCTCTTTTTTGTTAGTAGGCCTCTGTTAATAGAGTAGTAGTTGCAAACACATATGTGGGTTTGCCAGTAACAACTCACAATTTGTGCAAAGTTGAGTCTTCGAAACTGAGCAAATTTGCTCTCAATTTCCCGCCAGCGCTTGCTGAGCTGGATCTGAGTTGGCTCCACTGCCATTGCGGCCCCATCCTCAGACAAGCCCTCAGCTTGCCTACGCACTGCATTCAGCTCCTCTTTCTTCTTCTGCAATTCCCGATCAATTTCCTATTGAGCAAAACCAATACAGGGCCCAGGGCAGTTAGCTAACCACATCAACCGACTTGCGAGCAGCAAATACTTCTCTCAGAAATTTCAAAGGCTGTTGTCCCTTTATTGTCATCCTTTGAAATTTACAAATATGAAAGGCATCACTGTCATCCTCGCTCAGTAATCCAAACATTATTTCAGTTATCCTTTGAATGCTTGGTTTTAGATATTCTAATTAAGTAAATATTTAAATTAGTCTAACATTTTCTTCTAAATTCCTCTGGTGTCTTGGGATTTGAATCAATTTGGAGGGATAACTCATTATTTATTAGGGACCATCCATATAGAATATAATTTAGAGGGTAAGTGAGTAAGTTATTTATTTCCTTTTTAAAGGTTTGAGGAACTCAACAGAGAATGAAGCAAAATAAAAAGTGTAAAATAATAACAGAAAAAACATATTCAGACAATATGCAAGTAAATCTATAGAGATTTAACACTGATGTGTGAAGATGCTCTGATGAAATGAATGTGCTAACATGAGTAAGAAGTCGTCCATATACCGATAAGTCATTAGTTCATCTGGAACAAAGATACACAAAGTCAATTACAATTTTACCAGAAAACACATGACATTTCTTAAATCATTTTACATAGTCTAAAAGCAAAACATTTTATTCATTCAACATTACGTCAATTGAATAACACTTAATACAATACATTTACTGAAAACAACACACAATACAAGGAAATGCATCAAATCAAAGAGAACGTTAATAGAAACAAGCACATCAACATTTTAAATATCAGCTTCACAGGTTAATTAAACTGTATAATAAAATCTGGTATTGACATTCTAAAACAACATTACCTTTATTTTCCTTTCATCTCTGGGTTCAGGTAGGCTGGCTAATTTTTTTTCAATGTCATCCAAGCATTTCAGGAGATCATCAGCCTGCCTCTTGTACTGATACCACTGATGAGAAATTTCTAGAGCCTTTTTTCTTCTTTGAGACCTCAAATCCTGTTCATGGTGCAGACATTATTAAAATATCAATATATATGTATAGTGCACTTCTGGCTGCAGTTATTTATCAAAATAATTTGCGTTACTCATCTTTTTGTACAACTTAGGTTAAATTCATATTTAAATGCAAAATATACAAAGACGTAATTAAATTGTGTATTCATGAGGCAGGACCCATGTATAGGAAGCTAAGAAACCTGAATAACACACTTAAAGCATTTTCTCTTAGCATGTTCAAACGTGCTTAAAAATTTTGTCACATTTAATTGACTCTTAATGAGCTAATTGTTGTGTAGTTTATGTGAAAGAGTTTAATATACGAATACAATTGACTTAACTAGATACAAACCCACAAACCTACTGAGTTTGTATTTGACTTAAAATAGGTAAAATTCTAAAATGTGTATCTTTAGCCTTGGGGCTCATCAACAAAACTTTATGTACTCAACCAATAGACATTCATGTTTTTAGAAATGCCTACATAAGAGTTTCATAGGCCATTAATATTTTATGATTAGAAATATAAAGCCATTTTAGTAGTCCTCTAAACTGTTCCAAGCTGTATGTGTAGAAGTGTCACCACTGTTTGTATATTTGTGAACATAATAAAAAATTATATTAGACAAATGCTTCTCCTTCCAAGGCTTGCATAGCCAAATTTATCTTACTATATCCAATCATGCTCTAAATGCAAAACAATTAACTATCTGAAAAAAGAAAACAGCAAGTGCATGCTTTCAAATCAATGTGATAAGGCTAATTTAATAAATCAACAATGGGGGGAAATCAGTCATCATGCTCTTTACGAGCACACCCAATATCTTCTGTGATTAATAGAATTAGTCAAAATGCCATTTTATAATTCATGGGAACATAAGCTCTGCATGCAGCTTTCATTTCTACAGAAAGTAGCAATTAGGGTTTTATTCACAGGTTTAATTCGAGCTAAAAAATAATAAACATCAGAGAATTTCTAAAAATTCATTGCATTGGAAAGCTTTGACCTTGTCTAAAATATTTCATAAGGACCAGAATTGGAACTATTTGACAGGTTTAAAAAGTTATTGAATATGTTGGTATACATTGGTTTGGCGAGTAGGGTTCACGATTTTGATTAATCACTTATAGCCTATATTTGCAAGAATGAACTACATTTCATTATCCAGTTTGTTTAAAATTCGGAATTTAAAACTTGCTGTACTTTATGTTTCATGTTGAATTTTCAAACCTTCTGATGAGTCAGATCGAATGCTGCTTTTTTCAAAGGTAACAAGATACAGCCACGTGAATTAGAGTTGAGCCATGCCTTATTTGTGACATAACTCACATCCTTGCCAAGAGAAGGGGTTTGGTGGTCATAAATCTGAAACATCTTTCATTTCCTAAGCACAAAGTGATGTATAATATGTAAAATATTCAGAGATGTCATGTAGATTTCTTTAGAGGAATGCCAGATAACCATTAAACACTGCTATTCAGTAGGACACAAACCATCACACGACCAGTGTAGATAGTTCTGAAAGCTTGCTCACAGTTGGAAGGGTGTGAGTTACATAGCGTTCCGATTTTCTAGACACATTTTGGTGTGCTTTTGCACTCCCTCAAGGAAGAGGCCTTTTCTGTTTACTATATTTATCAGCAGTTACCTTCAGAACACCTGCTAGCCAATTAGACTTTCCTTGTGGATTCCTTGCAGGCACAATATTGTGTAATTACATTCTCAGCAGTGTTTATTTGGTTGACTATAGGAGGAAAGGTTTTATTCTCTTATTTGCATGTAGAAAGCAGACTCCATCTACCTACTAGGTGGATCCACCTTCATAACTACATAGCTCCAAAGAGTGATTTACAAGGAAAGCTCAGCAATTAACAGTATTAGAAAATCAGCCATGCATGCAAATAGTGATTATTGCAAAGCATATACAAAAAAAAAGTTTCTTTCACAAAACTTTCCCCATGTCTAGTCTCAAGAACTTCCTAGATATTATTATAGAAAAATTAAGTTTATCCTGCTCTTCCTGCACAATCCGGATGAGTCACGTGGGGACTTGAAGCCATACACTACACTGCTCAATATGAAAGTAGCAGTTCTTATTCAAGGACACTAAGATTATTTTTTAGGATTCCCATATAAATGAAATTTGACTTTTGTAGATAGTTGCAAAGAGTGACTTTCTTAAAGGCATAATAAAATTTTAAAAATAAATAAATGAAAAGAATCTAGGGCTTATTAAACAAGTATAAAATTACCAAAAAATTGGACCTAATGCAAGTAAAATCAATTAAGTAAAGAAAGCAGGAATAATGGATACATGTAGATCGGTTATTCTGGCAGTTAGGCAGGTTTTTTTCAATATAAAGTAGCTGATAAAAATAAAGCACATAAGAAAATTAAATGTGTAAGTACTATGAATGCATTTCCTTCGTTCAATTACTAGTTAGAAAACTATGTCTTTAAAAAGCCATAACTTTTAAGCAACACATCTTTCAAAATCAAATACCACTCAAAAATGTTAAATAAAGCACACACATTGCACAGAAAAAGTGAGTTTCTGATGACTAAGAGTCTTAAGAAGATTTTATTAATGCACATTATATTTTACCCTATATATTAAAAAAACCACAGGCAAGGTATATTATAATTTTAGCTCTAATACCTTGAGAGCATTATGTTTTGTCTGTAACAGCTGCTGTTTTATCTTTATTTCCTCTCGCTTTCTCTCATCTGTGATTCTTTGTTGTAAGTTGTCTCCTCTTTGCAACAATTCTTTTACAGTACCCTCATTGTCTTCATTCTGATTAAAAACAACAAGTACAGTCTTCATTTTGGTTTTTAAAAGGCTGTACATTGTTAAGAGATAATAAGACATGTTATTTAAACACACAAAAAAATCCAATTTAAAACTTTCATGGAATGTTATTATAAGATACTGTGCTCATAGCCTTTCTTTAACATTTTGTACTGTAGGTTTTAAAATAAATTTCCTCCCATCTAGTTGTAAAGAACACATTTTTAGGGGCACCTGTAGAAAGATGGGGGAGTGTGGTACTTCATCATGTCAGACAAGTCATGAGTTACTCTGAAAGTATTCTTTTGGCTTTTTTAGTGTAGTTGTAGAAATTAAAAAATTAAAGAAATGAGCTAATGTTATCATTTATAATGTTAACTGATCCATAAAGGAATACAGATGTGTATTTGTGACTGAGATAACAGCAAATCTGAAAATATTAACAACTACATGAAAATATTTTGTTTTAAATGTACACTAATTCCTAATAACTCCTGCTTCATTTCTGAAACCTAAATGCCCAATATTAATAGGAGAAATATCAGGATATTAATAAAAATCATGTGCTAAGTTACCATCAAATAATTTCTAAAATATGTCATATATGCATGTTAATTTTAAATACAATCAAATAATATTAAAACATGGATTGGAAAATGGATTTTAACATTTTCAATGGGTATTTTGTTCCTTCAGACTGCAAGAACAATATCTTAATTTTCTTTACTTAGAAATAAAATGTTCTGAATAAATGCTGGTCTAATATAGTCGCATACATGACCATGTGATTTTTCATCTTTAGTGTTCTTTAACTCAGAATGTGAAAACTTTATATCAAGTTGTCTCACATTGTAATGGTACTCAAGGTACACTGAAGACATAAGGAAAACAAATAATAAATGTCAAAAGTCACACGTATTTGTATGTGTGTATTACAATTCAAGGAATTAGATGTTATATATTTAAATCTATAATGCATAAACTTCAACTCACAACTGAGGACTTATTCATTTTGTATGGGGGAATGTGATTATTTTGGTCAGAGGCTGCTCAATCATCTAAAGAAATGTACAGCATAATATAGACACATTATATACTCATTATAATATAGACACATTATATACTTATAGTCTGTAAGAGACTTTAATTATTTTAAAATGTGTTGTAAAAGTCTGTAGCATTTTCTAGGGCTGAGGTAAAAAAAAAAAAATTAAAAAACCCACTCCACTTTCCCTATACCAGTTGAGGACTCTAGGGCAGAGTTGGGGTCAGCCCAAGAGGTAATCAGTACTTTTTTCATCTATCTTGGTGCCCTCTAGTTTCTTCTTTGACCTGAAGTAGAGATTGTTGTAACTCAGCAACTTGGAAAGCCTCTTCTGTCTTTCTTTCCACAAGCTGAGTTGGCAAGGCCACCAAACCCCATAAATGGGGAGTATTGACTGAGGCAGCTCCAGGAAGTGGGAACTAAGATTGGTGGAAATAGTTCTCCTATTGCTTTACACACTTATTACCTAAAATTTACATATTGTCTTCTGATGTCACTTTCAAGCATTGTCTGAGAAGGCTCTAGCACTTGTAATTGTAAAGGTTAAGAATGCCACAGAGGTGATGGCAGTGAAAGAGGGGAAAAAATTGTGAAAAGGAGGATGAGGAAAGAAAAAAAGTCAGTTAATAAGGATGTGATGTAAAAATATTCAAGCCAGAGAGAAATGTAGTAGATATTTTGAAATTAGTTGGGATTCAAGGAGAATATTCTGAGGTTGGGAAGAGCCCACATGGTCATATTTCTTCACTCCCATGAAATAAGCAGCATGAATTTATACACATTTTAGACATATAATGTACTAACTAATTAACTATTTGGTAAAACAACTTTGTGGGAAATTATAATAAATAATGTTCATATTATGCATTATTCTCTCTTCATTGAAATAAATGTTATACTATCAAAAACATTGCTGATACAAAATGTCAAAAATCTATGATAGTTGAGTATTTTATTAAATTTTTAGTTTATTTAATGATTTGACTCTTTTTTCCAATTACATTTTGCCCTTGATAAGTTCAAAAGTAGGACAGGTCAAAAGAAAATTGCTGGGCTATTTATTAGAAACCGTAAGTGCTCCTATATTACCATACCATAGTAATTCAGCATTTGTAATAAAAGGTCAAGAATATTCTGCATTTATAAAAATCATTAGAATCATAAAATGTGTAATATGTGTTCTGAACATTCAGTTGGAGACTTGAGTTATCTAAGTTCTTTCCAAATATTTATTTCAACTCCTAGTTCATTCACACTTTTATCACAACCAATTTACCATATCTTTATTGAAGTCTTCCTCTTTCAGATTCACCCCCTGCTGAATTTCAGCCTCCAGTGGTTCAAGCAATTTTTGTATATCTGAGTTAAACTGCTCCAATTCCTTCAAAGGAATGGAGGCCTAAAAAAAAAGATAGTGCTAATTTAAATCAAAATTACTTTTTATTAGAAACATAAACCAAAAGAAATACATTTATTCAACCTCCTGTTGCTAAACTAATCACATGCATTAGGTTTCCATATTATGTTTTATGAAGGGTTTTGAAATACAACTGGAAAAGTACCTGAGGTTGCAAATAAGGAGAAACATTTAACATCACCAGAGCTAAACACACATGCAAGATAGTACAATTCATCATTTGGTGATATCAACAACAGTCAATTTACAGATACATTTGAATGGGCTAATTTTTAATATTCTAAAGTCAAATTTGATCTTATTTTAAATATTCTGAAATAAATACATTTGGGTAAATACGTCTCATCAGAAATTCCCTCATTCATCAAATAACAACAGTAACCTCAGGTAGAAATGCAGAATTGTCATCTTATCCTTAGAAAACCTACCTGGCAATCTGCTCAGATGTTTTAAATGACATTTATAGCACAGCAAAATTGACAGGCGTGCTCTTCTAAGACAAACAATGCCATTAGCTTGCCTTAGGAACAGTTTTGTTGGTGATGCAAACAAATTCAAACGAATAAACCTAATATATTTCACATAAAGAATCTATGCTTTTCAACCTTGTAAACATCAGTTTCTTTACTTTTGAATTCATAATGACCGCAGTCTCAAAAAACTTTAAAATCTCTTGACTTTCTAAACAAAACCCTTGAAAAGGAGTGATAAGTGAAAAGACATGGAAAATCAAATATATATTCAAAAAAGTGGGCAAGGTTTAGTTATTAGATTAAAATTCTGTTAATAAAATACATTGATACTCTCTCGATCTTTATGCTATATTTCCTTCCATTAAAACACTAGAACATATTTTATATAGGATAGCTTTTGAAAACCCATAGATGACATACAGAAATCTGATTTTCTTTCAGAGCTAAAACTTTTTACTTTTGTAAAACCAATTCAGGAATGATCCCCATGTCTTCTGCCAGGACGATTACATTCATCGAGTTTGGTCCCCACCTACCCTTATCCAGTGACATTACCAGGCAGAGGTTGAATTTTTATTAGATGGCAACTTCTGGTGAACAATACGAATAAGTGTAGAAGAAAAACTATCTAAAGGTAATAATCTGTCACTACTGAAAAAGTGAATAATCAAATGCTATTCATGATGACATGATTCTCATATGCAACATGAATAACCACATATCCTCTAGGTACTTCTACACACCCTGAAAGGATTTATGAGATAATTTTAAGTGACCTATTACGGTACCAGTTTTTAAATCCTACTGATCATTTGCCATTTGAAATATCATAAGTTATTTGAACCAGTATAGATTGGTAGTGCTATAAACATGCTTAAAGTTTCAACGTCTGCATTATTAGCAATTACTGTACTTTAAAATCATACATTGTTTAGATGATGGTAAAAGTAAAAAGATTAACATCCCTTAGAATCATAAATATGCAATTATCAATTTGGTGATATTTTATGTTATTAAATGGTTGTTCACATTTGCTAATATTTAATGAAAGCAACTATGTTCCATGTGATTTTGTGAATACATAATGATAAATAATGTTTAAAATAACTTTTATTGTGTACTTGGATGTCAGAAGAACATAGGTCTATTTGCAGTCAGATTTACCTGTTTTATTCCAACTGCTTCTCCTCTAGCTCATCTCTCTATGAATTTAACTTCTATTAATTTAAGATACAATTTTCTACGAATTTAACAATTTTTTTATATCTTCCAAATCTTCACACTAAGCTGTTATCTCACTTTTGAATTCCCATTTAGACTCTCCAATAGCCAGCTGAATTTTCACTTGAAGTTTGACATTCGTAGTATGGAGTACATTCTCTTTCTCGCCAACTGCTTACAATACTAACTTCCCTAGTTCTGTTAATAGAAGACCATTTCTCTCAGTCGTTCAGGCGTAAAACGTAAGTCATGCTATTTTTGAACATCTCACTCTAATGTCTAATAAATATCAAGTAAGTGTCAAATGACTTGCTATGATCCACTTGCTTTGTATTCCCAGAGACTCTATCATTCCTGATCCTTACACAAAACTAAGGCAATAAGCTTTGAACAGATGTAAAATCTCTTTTCAGTCAAACCAGTTCCAGCCTGTGCCCAATGATCAGCTTACTATGTTTCAAAAACCTTTCTTTCATTATGCTATTTATTTGCTGAAGAACCTTCTGCATCTATTGAGTATAATTAGAATAAAGTCCAACCTCCAGCACAGTAGTCAAGGCTTCTCCTAATCTTGCCCCAAAGACTTGCCAGCCTTAAATGTTCCTAATATAGACCTTTTTCTGCAGGCCATTTGGTGATCTTCTGTTATGCCTCCTTCAATGCCCTTAGAATACTTTTCATCTTGTAGTGAAGAACATAAACTTCTGTATGAAAATGCATAGATTGAATCTGGGCTGTATCATTTACTAGCTGAGGGAACTTAGACAAGTTATTTATCCTTATTGAACCTCAGTTTCTTTATAACATGGAGATAAGATGAGTATCTACCTCATAGGGCTGTTACTAAGATCAAATATGTTAGAATGGTGTCTGGTATATAATAAAAGCTTAATAAATGTTGACTATTATTTACTCTCAAAGTTCTATGCGTCCATCCAATATAAATACATGCTCTATAAATCTTGGGTCTTATTTGTTTCCTCTCAAAATCCTAATCATCCACTGGCTCAATTCAAGCCCTTCCTCCTTTGAAATCTATGGTTTTAAAGGATAAAATAACTGCTTATTGATATAATGAGTCTTTATTTTACCATGGGATTTGATGAAATCATAACATTGTAATAGTGAACATGGAGGATTTTAGATTCCAGTTTGGTAGAGTTACATAATTCTGAAGAACAAAACTAATGATTAATTTATCTGTGGCAATATAGAAAGTGATATCAGAGCCTTGCATTTACTTTACAGTGTGGAGTTTTTTTTTTTTAATCAGGAATTATTTGGAGACAGAAAAGGCATACAACAGATACAGTCAGTGGGATGTGTTCCCTAGCCATCCTATGGAGCTGAGTTTCTCATGTTCAACCTACAGTCATTTCTGGTACATAGTAAATATTCATAAGTAAATATTTTCTGAAAAAATAAATGGACAAAAGACTAATAATTGAGAGCCAAAACAGACATTTCAAGGATCTTTTTTGGTGACATGGAATTTTAAATAACACAATTTCTATGTAGAAATTTCAAAAGACCTGACTGGTTAGCATTAAATGAGTATGTACATTAACTGCTGCCCAAATGCTAAGCAACATGATACCACCAGGTAAACACAAAAAAGGGGGAAGATGGAAAAAGAGCTTCGGGAGAGACTACCAAAAAATGAATAGCTAATTATTCAGCCAAGATAATGGAAACTTAGACTTCTTTAGTTCAACGTGTAGGGTCTAGATTTTCCAATAAAGGACTACCGTGCATTTTGTTAAAAAAAATTATGAAGATTAAGAATTTGAGTAGTTTTATTTTGTGTAGTTTCAAAGTGATTAACTAAAATCATTGGGCAGAAATTATTCGGAGCCTACATTTTAGTTTTATATAAGAACATCTGATTAGGATTGCAATTTTTTAAAAAACACTGATTTTAAAGTAATGCTAAACGTTTATAAGCAGAGACTAGATGAGGATGTATTCAGTCACATTTTAGGAACAAAATCCTTTTCACACGGACATTTTCTTAAAATTTTATAACCTTACTGTAAGTTCTTGTCTCTAAATTCAATTAGAACTTTTATAGTAGTGCAGCTCAATAGAAATATAACACAAGCCATATATGTAATTATAAATATTCTAGTTGCCATAGTAAAAAACAAAAAACAGATAAAATTAATTTTAATGATTTCACTGAGCTGTCAAAATTATCATATAAACTCATAATCAATATGAAAATATGTATATTTTACACTTTTTATATTCTCTTCAAAACCCAAACATATTTTACACTTATTTCTACATCTTAACTTGGAGTAGCCAAATTTCTAAAGCTCAGTGGCCACATGTGGTTCATAACCACCTTATTAGGCAGTATACAGCAATATTAACCATTATACTCATAACATTGTAAAGAACTAAGAGTTCATAATTACTTTGAATAAAATAGTGATGGTTTGTTTATAACTTGTGGTGAATTTAGATTATTCTTACGTCAGTCTTATTATCTTGCATTATGTGTTCTGAGTAAAATTTTCAGGCAGTCCTCGCGGTATAGGAAAAATTACGGGAGTGGGATTGACCTGTTATTTCAGGAGTTTCTATTCTCATTTATGTGTATCTCAGCTTGTGTTGCACTGCTTTCTTATAGACAGGAATATAATATTACTTAGCTTTCAAAGATATATACTTTGTCACTCTAAATGAATTTTCCATCCTTAAAGTTGGCAATATGTCTTATACTACTCTATTTTCCAGTGAAAATACTGCCTTTTTTTATACAGAAAAAGGTGCTTATTATATCAATCAGTAGTTTTAGAACTACCTATGTATTAATTTAATTAACCAGTGACCAATTTTATAACCAAAATAAGTTTATCAAACACATTATTTTAGCTATGTTATTGGCAGGATAGCACCAGCCATTTCACAGCCATATGATTAATAGTCTTTGCACACAAAGAGTTGAAAAAAATTCATTGCTTTTCTAAAGAGTTCACTAGTTCAGCATTAGGTTATGCCCATTCTAAAATAGAAAACACTTTCCCACCCAATTAAAATTTTACATGTCACTCCTTGGTCTTCACTGTCTTTGTAACTTGGAATTCTTATGCAACTTTATAAAGCAAATATATAATAAGAAAGCATTTATAATTTAAAAGCTCATTCTTGAGTCACCAAAGTATATCATGCCTTCTTTTCAATTCAGAATTATGATAAATTGTCTAAAGCAGTTGAAAGCAATGGCTGATAAACCACCTTAATTATTGGGTAAGTTACTTCTATTGACTTTAAAGGAAATAGATGACCACAAAAGAACTAGAATCACAATTAAATCACACAGTGTTAGACAGTGCACACAAAATAGGTTTTAGTTATATAGAAAATAATCAAACAAAAGTTATAGTATTGTATGAGAAAGTGTATACCAAGCATAAGTTTTGGACACTTTAATTTTTTACTTACCTTTTCATTTTAAGAGCTTTAGCATGACTGTGCAGTCATACAAAATACATATAAATTAGAACACAGGGAAGTATAATAAATGGGTAAATGGACACATAAAGAAGAGACAGAGAAACTGAGAAAGACAACACTTTGTTTTCCTTGAATTTTAATGTTTCAAATTGCTAACAACTATTAATTGTGCTTTGTTGGATTATTTAAGGATTAATGAAATTTAAGGCTTTGTTGAGGTTTTGGCATTAAAGCTGACTTTTATGACAAGTTAACAAAGAATAACAGAATGAAGAAAAGCAAGATCAATTACAAAGTGATTCATTGTAAATTGAAAGCATTCAAAATTACTCAGATACACTTTATTAGTTTTAAAATGTAAGCTTTCTTTGGTTAAATATTACTTTGGCATGCATAGATACACTAGCATAATAATGACTGTGTTTACACAGACAGCAAGTAAACATTTGTTAATCTGGACTATGGAATCTTAATAATCATGATAAATTACCACTATATTCAAATCACACTAAAACCTAAATTGAAAATAAATAATCCAAATGCTATAGATTTAAAATTGCTTCAAATCCATCAGTCTCCTTTTTCCATTCTGCGGCTTTGAAAATGTATGTATCATTACATTATTGATATAGAAAAATAAGAAGAATTCATGGAAACCAAGATGAAAAATTTCAAGGACAAGTAACAGCCTATAGTACAGAAAAGACAGACTACTGATATGATACGAAGAGTTATTTCACACCACTCTATCTGTAGAGGAAGAGAACTCACAAAAACAAATACGTGTATTGGAAAGATACTACATCTATGCTACAAGAAAGATTATTTAAAATATGGTTTATAAACTTATTTATTCTATTATTTTAAAGTTATTAGAGCAAACAAGAAAATGTAAGAAATATTATTTTTTAAATTAAATAAATTGACTCCAAATAGTGACATTTCATTGGTTGCATTCTTTTGAGACTAAGTAAAGTACTGGTTTACCTTTAACGCTTTGATGATAAAAATGTGAAAATGTGACTAATTTATGAGGCTAATTAGAGGATATTACTCAGATTTCAATTGATTTTGTATTGACGAGGTTAATTTCATGGTTACACATTTTAAAATTGGATGCAAAATATATTCATGGGTCAAGAATCTGCTGCCTACTGTCTACCTTTTATAGGCAAGTTTAACTTACAATATTTCTCTATTTCATGATTACATGAGTTTTTGGAGTAGGAAATGAATTAAAAGAGGAAAACATTTAACTCTAAAATATATGGGGGAGACAGATAAAAGTAAAAACATAACACTTTAAGCAATTTTGTATTTTAAACTTTCTTTGGATTTACTTAGGTAGTTTTCCAGTTTAATTTCTTGCATTCCCCCTTCCTTCTTCCATTTCTTCCTCCCTGCCACCTTTTGTTGTCATTTTTAAACAAAAAGTGTAACGAAATCACTGTATTTGAAGTGAAATTGGGTATGTTTACACTAACACATAGTAGACCAACAAAAAAATATTTGATGACATAAACAAAGGCAGTAAACTACGCTGAGTCAGCGTATTGAAGTGGCCAAAGCAATGGACTGAGATCTAGTATTTTCTAACCAGACTGTCTAACTATGAGAACTTGGTCAACTCACTGACACTCTCATAACCTCTTATAAATATCTGAAAGTCTCTGGTCCAAAGCAAAATTGCTTTTCAACTTCTGACACTGATCAGGGGATTCATTTTCCTTTATCAAAGGAGAACAATCAAGATTCACCAAATAGCTTTAATTATTTCAAATGTTATGCTAACAACACCCAGATAGTTTTATCAAATGACACTGCTCACCAAACTCAATTACACATCTACTTTAAAAATATTTTACATGGTTACCAAAGGGATTTATTAGCAAAGTTTCAATGGACTTAACCTTGTTACAGAGATAACCAATTACACATGTGGAAAAAATAGGCTAGCATAAAAATATGCTGTTAGGTTCATATTTTTCTTATTCATTTTAGTAAAATAAAATTTGCAGAGATTATATAGTTTGACTAGTGATCTGTTACTATTACCTGAAGATATTAGTTGTAAATATTACATATTTAATGCTCTACACATTATGCAATATTTACAAGTCTTCACTTCAGTTTTCATCTGTTTTTTATACCAAATTTTACTAAAAATGAATACTTATATACCTACAATGTTCCTACAAAAATTAAAAAAATTAAAATAATATATATACCAAGAATACTGTTACAATTAACAAACAATATTATTTTCCATCATAGAAGGTGTTAAGTTATAATATGATCAAAAAGAGACAGCAAAATATCAATACATTTGCATTGATAAATCTGACTACAGAAAATTAAGCTTTAATTAAAATTTTTCAATCCAATAAATCTTCATTGGACTTTCTAGATCAAATTTATAAAATGCATCATTTATTTCCCACCGAAGTTTAGGAGAGCCAAAATAATTAAATCACTGTTAAATTATTTTCCACATACAGAACCATATTTTAAGACAGATTAGGCCCAATCATGAGTTTCTTTTTCTTATATATTCTATGTTACATGGGAAGGCCACTGACTCTCTCACAGCCTCCTATAAACTTGTGAAAGTCTCTTATCCAAATAATGATTACTTTTATATCTTCTGACACTGATTGGAAGTCAAAAAAAAAAACTTGGTAATTTATAATTATTACAGCAATCAAACAATGAATATTTAAGTATTTGATGCCCGATTGTCCAAATTTCATATTACAGTTGTAATACATATATATACAAACTGCTACATGAATTTTAGTAGCAATTTTCAAGGCCTATATGGAAATTAAAGAACATATTCCAGATGTATCCTATAGCAAATAAGTCTTAGTAAAGGATCAAAGTTAGAGAAAATAATTTCACTTTTTTCTGGTTAATATCAATTTGAGAATAAATAATTTAACATTTCAGCTCCTTAGAACAGTAAAGTATACCTAATCTCTAGAAAAATACAATCTAAGCAAATTTGATGTATAAATTACATAATATTTTGCAACAAGTAAAATAACTGCCTTTATTAATGGGACATACCTAAAGTTTGTTTAGTCAAAATTATTTTGCATCTAAGTATTACAACAACAAAAAAATATAACTTGATGCATATTTTATTATTGAAATTTTTTTTTATTTTTATTTTTGAGATGGAATCTCACTCTGTCGCCCAGGCTGGGTTGCAGTGTGGCAATGTCGACTCACTGCAACCTCCACTTCCCGGGTTCAAACAATTTCCCTCCTCAACCTCCCAAGTAGCTGGGATTACAGTCGCCCACGACCATGCCCAGCTAATTTTTGTATTTTTAGTAGAGAGGAGGTTTTGCCATGTTGGCCAGGTTGATCTTCAACTCCTGACTTCAGGCGATCTGCCTACCTCGGCCTCCCAAAGTGTTGGGATTACAGGCGTGAGCCATCGTACCAGGCCTATTATTGGAATTTATATGCAGACTTTCCTAGTCAATCAGAGTTAAATTTGGAGTCATTTTTTAGTTCATCATCTTCTTGGGTCCTTGTATGTAATGACTTAACTCTAGGCTACCTCTAAATAACTCCAGAGCAGCAGTTCTCTAAGTGTGGTCCCTAGACCTTCAGCATCAATCTGACCTAAAAAAATGTTAGAAATGCAAACTCTTGTGCTCCACTCCAGACCTAGTGAGTCAGAAGCACTGAGTGTGGGGCCCAGCACACTGGTTTTAACAATTCATCCAAGTGCATACAAAAGATTTACTGCTCTAGACTGAAACTTCCTTTCCACTCCCATAGCTATCCCTTTATTTGAGGTCATCAGTGTATCTCATCTAGACTACTGCAATAACTCCCGAACTTCATGTCATTATTCAGTGCAACTCTCCTCACAACTATCACTGGACTAATTTCTCAACAGTGCATACACATACACACACACACACACACACACACACACACAGCACACCAAGAACTCTTCACTGCATACTGAACTAAGCATAAATGATTAGTCTGGCTGTCCATGACCTCTTCACACTGTGTCTAACCATAATCTTCAGTCTTATCATCCACAACTAAGTTTTGTCTTCCATGCCCTCTATTCTGAAAACTAAAGGAACTCACTCTTCATTGAACACACTGTATGCTCCTGAGCTTTCTCATAGGTTTATGCTGAATTGTTACCTCCTCTGTGTTGCTGGAGTGGCTGCTAAACTCACTTGCCATGCACTCACTCTCAATCTAGTATCCATGAACACATCTTGCCCTATCATTAAACAGTAAGCTCCTTGAATCTATCATATCTTACCTAGCAATAGATCCCCCACACTACCAAACACTGTTATCAGAAAATAATACATGGTTGGTGAGAATTCATCCTGATTCATCACTTTTCTCAAGTCTTCACTCATTAGTGCTTTCAGATATACCTCAACTAGCATCACTCCCAAATTGGTGACTCCCCTTCTCCAACTTGGCTTCTAGAGGGATGGAGAGGGGTAGAACTGTCATAATTAATATGAATAAATAATCAGTTTATTTTTGTCCTCCCATGCCCCTTCCTATACTTCTGTCTCCTATCACCTTATTTTCCCGATAGTATCCCCTTACCCTCAGCAATACCACTGAACTCAGATGCCCTAAAACAGAGACAGTTGAGACAAGGAGTCTCTCCTCATTGATTCTATCAATTTTACTCAGGGTTCTAACATTATCTCTGATTCACTGTTATAATTCTGATCCTCCCCATTAAAACTGCCAATTCCTCACACTGATTTCACATCGATTAGGAAAAAATATGCTTTTTTCAAAGTCATTGGATACTCTTAGGTAACCTCAATAAAATGGGAATAGGCATCATTTTTATGTATTTTAAGGGGCGTATTTGGGACAAACATAACTCCCTAGTAGTTCTTAAATTCATCCACTTGATTATCTTTAAGGCTGGTCTTTGTCATGAAAATAGCAAAGACACGATTTTCTGACTCCAGTCGATTATAGCAGAGACCATAGAAAATCAACAATTCTTTCATTTTTTTCCATCAGTTTTTGTCTCAATCCCCCAAATTTGGCCATTCAAGTCTAATATACATAACGATGGAAATAACTATTGATATTAATTATTTTTAATCATTTCATATCTGTACACTGATTAATACATTTTAAATGTATGTTTTTACATATATTACATAATTTGATCCTCATTACAATCTTTAAATTAAAATAAAACAGGCATCATCTCCCTAATTTTGCAGCTAGAAATGAGGCTCTGAGAGGTAAAAGGGCATATCCAAAATCACTAAGTAGTAATGTGCTCAGCTAGTACTCCAAGCAGGTCTTGTGGCTTGAAGTTAAGGACTTCTTGCTCTCACCATACTGCTCCTTGTTGAGGGCCAAACTTAATATTACAGAGAGCTGCACTTGGACGGTCAAGTCCTCAGCCAATCTGAGGATCCCTTTACTCATTGCTTTCTGGGCTTTGAAATTCCTTGTCATGAACAGTCCTGGCAGGAGACATGGGAGTACCCCACTTTGTATTCTTCACCAAATAGTAAATCTAGACACCAGTGAATTTTCAGCATAAGTTATTTCTCTATTCAAGGGCCCTTTAGAGTTATCTTCTCAAGGCTATACTGAAATTGGTGATTACAATGAGTCTATGATCTACCAATGTTCAATTTCAAACTACTTTTTTTTATCACCATAGTTTTTTTTTTTCCCCAGGTTACTCTTCCATGAAACTTAGACATAGACTCAACCATAGAAAAGCCATATTCTAACCTAATATTATCCTGTATAACCCCTGCTATAAATAAACCTGATTTTGAGATCAAAGGCTACCCCCTAAAACATCCAGCATTTCAGGACTTCCCTACTCCAAAGCAAACACACACAAGACATTAAATGTTTTAAATTCCTTATTGTAATCAACAAAAGATTACTGAATAGTCAAATTTTAGAACGAGCAGGGATTTATGAACTAATCTAATCTAGAAATTTAAAACCATGTTCTATGAGCATAATTTATACTTCCTGAATTCAATCATAGGAAGGAGAAAGATAAAATGGCAGATATTTCCCCCATCTAGTAACTCTATTATTTTCCAATTTATTAATTTTATTTTAATATGATTTTAATATTAAATATTATTTAATATTTTATTTTAAATAATATTTTGGGCAGGATAGGATTTCTTTTAAAAATTGCTAATCTATTTTAACTTCCTCATCTTACAAACAATGAAATGGATATGCAGAGAAATCACATATTCTGGCTACTACTGAAAAAGTTAGGCCTAAAACTCAGTCTTCTAAATCCACTGTTTTCTCTGCTGAGATTACCTTCTAAATCTATTGTTCTCTCTGCTGAGATTATCTCACCATTATTTGAACATCCCCATGAAGATGAATTAGTGTTAAACATATTTTATGATTATACTAAGTATTCATTTCTGTTTCTAAACATATATTTTTTAAGAAAGGATCTTTAAACCCTTGTATCTTCTCACCACAATCTCTAACACAATGGAAGCTCAATCCCATTAGGTGATGCAATGAATATATAAGCAAAGTGTCAGATATGCTTTATTTCCGTGATTTTCATTTCATCGTGATAATAGAGCATAATTATCTCTTCAGAGCCCTAAAATGGGGTCACTATTACACTCAGTTGCCTTTACTAATTTAGAGAAAAACGAATACTTTGAAAAGCAAACGTGATTATTTTGTTAATTAACATATAATTGAAAATACTGGGCCAGGCACATTGGTTCACGCTTGTAATTCCAGCACTTTGGGAGGCCGAGGCAGGTGGATCACTTGAGGTAAGGAGTTCCAGACCAGCCTGGCCAACATGGTGAAATCCCGTCTCTGCTAAAATACAAAAATTAGCCAGGTGTCGTGGCGCCCACCTACATTCCCAGCTACTTGGGAGGCTGAGGCAGGAGAATCACTTGATTCCAGGAGGCAGAGGTTGCAGTGAGCTGAGGTTGTGCCACTACACTCCAGCCTGGGCAACAGAGAGAGTCTCCACCACAAAAAAATGAAATAAAATTAATAATAATAATAATAATAATAATAAATGAATATTCATTGGAAATTTCTTATGCCTTATGTTGCTAGGGAAAATAAAAGAAGTACATAGAGTGGATCACTTTATGCATGATTTCCAGAAGTATACCTACAAATTCATGCAGAATGTGAAATGAAAACTCACAAACTTGTCTTGGTCACAGACTTGTATTGGCTGGGTCTGTCACATCTGTGGTGGAAAGCAAATTCTACCCATTTTTTAATATCTGTGAATCACAATCTTCTAACACAATTTATCCAGAGATAATACCTTATTTTCTCTTAAATATTCTATAGCTTAGTGGTTTATTAAAATGTGCATGTGTGTGTGTCTATATCTTAGTAATGAAGCAGTAGCATTTTTTTAATGATTGAAATAAATCTCCATTGATTGTCCAGTTATTACATAAGCCATTGATATCTCAGAAGCAAAAACAACGGTCTTTGTAAAAATAAATTCTTTCAAAACTATACTCTAATCAATTTTAAGCGCCTGTCACATTTTTTTGCAGGTAATAATGACTGACTCAAATATATATATTTGTGACAGTTAACTACTTACTTCTCTCATGCTGTCTCTCTCCATATGTAGAGAATATAGCCTTTTAAAAGTCAACTATATAAGGTCTCTATGTATGGAGAGACAGAGTACAAAAGAACTAAGTAGTTAACTATTAAAAATACCTTGCAATGAATTAAGGTAAACTAATAACCTTTTAGTTTGGGAAGGTGAATTTTGAAGGGAACTGTGTCTCACGCATACAAGCTAAACTACTTAGAATTTATCATGTCACATTTCACTTATTTTGAAATCTACTTTAAATATGTACTATTATATAACATGATGAGACACTGTAATGCCTTAGAAAGTGTAGCAATTGTGAAACCATGCTATTAATGGTTGCTTATATCTATCAAAATATTTTTTGAAAATGTTCTTCTATTTTTCCAGGAATCAACACTTACCTGACATATTACATCATATTTTCTCATAAATACTCCAATGTTTTCTCATTTCAGATTATTTCTAACAATTATCTATATACCTAAATACATATATTGATTTTATATACATTTTTATGTTTGAAAGCATATATGTTGAAAACTTATCAAACTACAGTATATAAATTTCTAGGTAATTACTTGCATTTCAAATCTTCCCAAAGAGTTAAAATTTTATAACACTCTATTTATACATTTTTGCAAACTACTTATTAAATAAGACTCTGTCTTCATGAAATCATACACAAATATAAAGTCTTTCATGCAAAAGTTCCGTATTCCCTGGTTCTTCTTAAACAGTATATAAATAGGCATATAAAATTACAAAAATTAGGATATGTCAGCTTTGCAATGATTTGTTTTCATGGCTTGATCATTTCATTTTAGCCTAATGAATTTTGTCACACTGTCTACAACTAGCAAAAGCAAGTTAAATATACACACTTGCACAACCAGTAAAAAGGTACAAACACCCCAGATCGTGCAGAAGATATACAAGGCCTCATTTTGGATATTTGATCCACATTACATACAAGCAATATTGTATGAGTAGTGCTTTTGGCAAAATTTACCGGTAGTGCTTTCTTTTGATGGATGACTTCTGTGCTTTTGATTTATTTTTTTTTTTTTTTGGCCTTCAGCATGCTATTTGTTATTTTTTCTGTAGGTGACCCCTGAAAGTACGTATGTAAACTGCAGTATAGAATGCAGTTCTAGAATATCTGTGGCAGAAAAATATGAGAGAGAAAGAGAGACAGAGAGAGACAGAGACGGCGGAGGGCGGGGGGGGGGGCGGCGTTTATCTCCCATTATAATCAGTGGTAAAATTTCCTTAAATACATTTTGGCCTCCATTTTCCTTTTGAAAACCTTGCTGTGGGGCCTACTTGCCCCTTTCAGAGTACTGCGCAACCTTCGCAAGAGATCATTTAGCACTAGTTTCCACCTTGGAGTAGATCTTCCTACCTTTCCAGTCTTAATTCTGTGTGAAATGGCTGCAAATCGATGGTTGAGCTCTGAGATTTGGGGCTCTACTAATTTCCTGCAGTGGTCACCGCGGTTTGCCATCAAGTTTGCTGCTTGGTCACGTGTAGAGTCCACCTTTGGGCGTATGTCATTCAGTTCTGCCTTTAAACGCTATATTCCATGAGCAAGAGATAGGACTTTAAGTTAGTAATTAATGAAGGTCAAGATAGAAATAGAGAGCGAAACAGAGCGAGTGAGCAAGTGAGCGAGAGAGTGAGAGAGAGAGAGAGAGAGAGAAAGTAAGAAAATGAGAGCAAGCACACGCAGAAAATAGAAAGGGAGATAAAACCACAACTTCCATAAAACAGGAGTAAAATGAAAATGCGTGTGATTTCAGAAAAATAGATCACTGTCCTTAAGTTTGATGTATGTCTATTTACAATGTTTATTTAGTCCGAAGACGGACAGGGATGTTTTCCCAACTATGTTGTTGCAACTATCATAATATATTCTATTTAGTCTTATTTTATTATATCATTACTGAATTTAATAGTTGTGGAATAAACTAAGTATGTGCTCAGGAGGGCAGGTAGCTGAAGAACACTTTTCTATTTCTTCCTAGCACTTTCAAGTTCCTCTTTATTACACTGAGTGTCATAAGAAAGTGATTTTCTAACACATACGAATTTTGTGTCACATACAGAGGTACTAAGGAACGTTCTTCCTGACCTGCCGGGTGACAGAGGTTGAAGTTAAATAACTCAGACCCTATTATTCAAAAAGCCTTGAAGGAAATTCACCATAAGATGACATCTCTGACTGTACATCAAGGGATAATGAAGAGCACAATACAGATCCACATCAAAATAAGTTTCAGAAAATGGCATAAATGTGTTTTGGGGATAGCCTGGAATGCATTTATAGTTTTTCCTTAAAGGTATATTGTAATCTGTGGAAAATATCAGAGGCATAAAAATAAATTGCATAGAAAGAAACATAATTTTTGAGTTTTCTTTAAATAATAAACAACTAATCAATAAATTTATCAAACATTTCAGCAAAACAAAATAAAAAATGTTTATTTAAAAGAGAGCTGTTAAAATTCAACTCTACCTATTTAATTGGGAAAGGAGACATCATCAAATAGAAGCTATGTAGTATCAATAAGGTATATTAGCATATTATACCTCTCATACCCTTTTATCAGAATCATTTTTTAAAGAAAAGATAAAGTTGCCCTTAAAAAGAAGACAGGGCATCCTAACAGTCAGTTTCGATACTAAAAGAAAGAACCCAAAGCCTTGTTTACATGTAGTTAAAAATGAAAACCTCTGTTTTACATAAGCCCAATATTAAGACTAATTACCAAGATTTGCATATGGCATAGGCAAAAAAAATCAGCTGATTGGATTTCAGGTGTTGATTCAGATGGGCTAAATGAATGATAGTGTCAGATTGTTCTTTGTGTTAGACACAGGAACGTAGTACTACCATTGACAAAGGCAGAAATTTGCAATATGATTTCAAAATAAATCTTGGAATCTCTTTCTGAACGGAGTTTGCATGGGGTATAATTAACTGAGTGATGGATTTGAACAGCTACCCAGATTACAGAACTCTTCAAAATCATTAATTTCCACTCAAAGGGGGAAGGAAGGCAAAAGGGAAAGATAAAGGAAGGAAGAAAGGATTGTTTTACTCTTATTAAGATTTCCTTAGTATCTTTTAGGACAAAGATGATTGAAGTAACTGTTGTACAATTTGGACATTACTTTTCATATTTTATTTGCTACCTTAAGCACGTCTTCTTTTTGCTGGGGTTTCTTTTTCTCCGATTCATCCAAAAGTGTGTCAGCCTGAATGATCCACTTTGTGATGTGGTCCACGTTCTGGTCAAAAGTTTGCATGTGTTTCTGGTATTCCTTAATTGTACAGAGACATACCATGGCATTATTGGTTAGACAATATTCTTAAAGAATTTTTCCTATGTTCTAAAATGTTTAAAAGACAACAATACAGTTTCATTCAGATTAGTTTTAAGTGGTATTTTCATGTAGAATATTGCAGAAATATAAAGAAAAATATATAAAAATATTATTATAGATATTGAATTAAGAGCCAGCATATATGTGGGATTGAGAAATTTTCAAACACAGCATTTTTACTGGTCACTTAAGAATCTTTTTCTCGTGACAGAAAAGGGTGTAAAAGCTTCTGGCCTTTTCTCTTACCAACAAAAGATTTAACCACTCTTCTGCTCGGGAGGTGACAGCTATCCAGTTACTATTCAGAAGACTGAGTTTATCTTCCACCAACGTCTCCTTCTTGCCCAAAACCGCTTTCAAGGCCTCTCCTACCTCTGTGATACTCTTCAGGTGCACCTTCTGTTTCTCAATCTCCTTTTGAGTAGCCTGTGAAAAGGAGAGCATTGACCTTCAAGTAATATCTTGTAGTCCTAAGATTTAAAATTTATGAAATGGCTTTCTGTATGGTTACTATGATTTTGCAAGGTTTTAAACCTATGACTACGTATTAACGAATCATGAAAACCGTACCATATATACTGAAGCTTCATTATTGGGTAACTATGAACATATATATATACATAAGCATAATTCATGTCTTATTTTTCATTATAAATATTTAAAAAACATACATATTGTTCAACTAAATATATTTATATTTACTTAATTTGTACATGTAGTGGCTAAAGGCAGATATTTGAAAACCCATCCACAAATAAGAAACTGCCTTTAGAAAATTCTACAGTATGGTGCTACTGTATTTCTGCAGCAGGGATTTTTTAGCCTTTTAGTGCAACGGATCTCTTTGGCATCTGTTGAAGCTTAAAAACCCTTTCTCATAATAATACTTTTAAACACCTAAAACAAAATACACAGGATTTTAAGTGAAAACAATTATACTGAAATACAATATGCAAAACATCTTTTAAATAGTTGTGATGTAGTAATAAATGTTTTATTTCCTAATATGTTCATTAACAAGATCTAGCATCAGGTCTTTAGGATAATTTCAATGTACTGATGATGAGCATAACTGGTATTTTTAAGTATATACAATGTCTGGAACATACTATAAAAGTATCTGTCATTTCTATTAGTGACAAAGTCATGGGTATTTCTATTGCTGGAGTTTGTTGCTCACATCAATAACTGAAAAAAAAGCTTACTTTTGGTTTTAATTGAATACAAATAAAGATATCGTATTCCCCCAATCCAAGTTCACAGACCTTAATTCTATCCACAAACCCTGGACTAAAATCTCCTAAGAGAATATCAGTATTTCCTAAGAGGTGATTTATAAAACATGAAAACAATCACATTTAACATGAAAAAATATGGAGAGTAGTGATGCAAAAAGTGATCTTAGTACAAATGTTTACTACCTGCCCTGCATAAAGGCCCTTTCCTGGTACATGGCATGGCTGACAGACAACATGGTCACTCTACATTCCACTGCGTCTGAGCCTGGTTCTTTCCCTGCCTGTCTAGTTAGGCAGCTGTGGGACATTCACAGAGAGCTGAGCCAGAGCCCAAGAGACCCTTTTTCTCCTTTCTCAATAAGGTTAACAGATACAGAGGCTGTGATTGGCACTCGAGTTGAAAAGCTATTTGTGAGTGGAGCTGATGTCTTAATCACAGAAAACCAAAGCAAAACAAAATCCATGAGAAACAGCAATAACAGGAAAGTGGAAGAAGTCCAGCTACAAATAATCAATAAAACAAAAGCATTAAAAAAATTAATCAACAGCCCCACAGGGAGGCAGCTCTGTCACTGCAAGCCCGTACCATCTGCATCTAGTACTAACGAACCTAATTTTTGTATTTTAGTAAATTCACCTCTCACTCTGACCACCCGCCTCCCAATGCTATACAACGTGACCCCCGCCCGCCTACATCTAATTTCTTAAGAAAAAAATGACAGTACAAGAATAAGAAATTAGGTATAGGCTGGCCTCATAGAGTCGCTCTCAACGTGTCTTTTCTATCTTTATAATATATCTAAGTAGTCCTGTGGCTGTCTTTCTGCCACACCATCAGGTCCTGGTCCACTCGAAATCACTTCTCATAATTTTTGTTTTGGTTTTGCCTTTGGCATCAGATAAAGAGGAGAAATACATGAGGAAACAATGTATAAAAATTTTTATGCAAGACAGAAACACTGTTTCTTCAATTCTAAGATATTGCTTTATGTTACATTTTTTCAACACAAACATGCCTGAAATTTAAGGTACTTAACACCAGATGAACTCGACAGCTATCATGCATGGAGTTCTTCATATGTAGGTGCTATTTGTTGCACATGGGTGAGCTTAGCAATTCATAAAAGCAATTACTTCATTTATCAATCATAAGTGTTGCCTGAGCTCCTATTATATGCCAGTTACTACTGTAACAGAACCATATGTAATTCTCCTCATTATATTTTGGGAGATTATTGGAAGTCTCTCATTCGGGTAGACACAGCCCCTTTAGAGCTTGACTTCAGAGTAGACATAGAATAGATTTTATCCCTTTTAAGACTTTGTCTTCACCCTTTTGTAGTATACAACCTCTACAACCATAGATGTTAGCTATTGTTACTAGGCACTGTGGGATAAAATTGCAGAGAAGTCCCCGTCCTTCAAAAACTTATATTCAAGTATGAGTTTGTCAAAGAGATGGACATATATGCAAATGAGAATTATCTACTTTCTATATTCCAGTCTAGAGGCATGTCACTGTAGTTGATTTATTCACAAAGGTAACACTTCACAAAGTTGAAGCTTAATTTATATTTGGATTACTAATGATCTCTTAATATGTCTTCATAAAGATGACACTATATTTTAGAATCAATGTAAAAAGTTATTGTGTACATAGATTTTTGTTTCTTACATGACAAGCAATGCAATTAAAGGCAATGGAATTTTCCAAAACTCAGAAGAGATCAGAAAAATTTTGAACTTAGGGGACAATGTTGCAGATAGATCCCGGCTCACAAAATCTATTATGTGTCAACATCTGGCCAAATTCCTCCAGCTAATTTAAATAATGTCCAGTGATGTTCAGTTGATGGGAGCAAAATAGGAAGTGCGGACTAATTTCTAGTGCCTTCTTAAGTCCCACAAAATTATAAATTAAAACTAAAAAATGTTCAACTTATCACCATCATCAACTTGTATTTGAAAAAAGCAGTGGTATTATGGTGGTTTATAACTGCTAATGGTCAAAAGTGATTCATAGGAAAACTTACATTCTGTAAAAAAAAGAGACCTAGAGTTAAACCTTTATGTATGCTATTCAACAATAAACCAGTATTCAATCATTTGTATACGTGCTGTTTTGGGTTAGGAAAAAATATTGTGTTAATTAGTAGGCCTTAAATTTTCCCCTCAAATGTGTTTTTAATCAAACGTATGACTTAAGACATAAGACTTAAATAAGACTCAGCCTTTAAATACTATGCTGAGCTTGCTTTCTGGAGATCTCAAATATTAATTGAGCAATGTATATAAGGTGCCTAATATCCAGCCTGTACTGTGCTAGTCACTGCCAGAGATGAGGAAAGAGGTAATCTTTGCAAACCTCACTCTAATCATGCCTACAGTGTAGCTGCAGAGGAAAGCTTAAATGCAATAAAACAATTTGATAGCATACTAGAAAAAAATCACATTTTGGGGGGAAACAGATGAGCCATGGATGGAATAAGCATGAATGACTACAAGGGAAAGGTGACACTTGAAGGTGGAGTGTGCCATAAAGCATGGAATGGTTTGGATTGACTAAAGACAAGGTACGAAGCAACGAGAAGGTATGAAGGTTAGAATAAAAGCCTGCCATAGAGGAACAAGGAATCCTTATCGTAAACTAAAAGAATACACTTGATGAGGTTGTTGATGCACCATTTTCTCTGGCTCTAATAGATTCCCATAACAGAAGAATGTCTGCGTCTTCAGATGTATGAAGAACCAACCTAGAGCTATTGCCTTGGCCATTCTCTTTATACCTGTATTCGTTCCTCTCAAAGAGAGCTCCTTATTTATAGGGTTGGTGAGATGGAAAGAAACAGCTGAACATATATGGCATTTCCCCCTTTTCAAAAGCATCCGATTCTAAGCATACATGCCTTCTTCTGCCTTGTGAGGTGAGAGGTGGAGAGGGTTCTAGAAGGTCTGCTCTTCTGAAGGAGCAAGTTCAACTTCAATAACTAAATTCACTAAATTATAACTCAGATACTTTAGGTTTTTCAATCATGTAGTAATGTGATTGCTGCTAGGATTGATTTTAAGCCTGAAGAAAAAGCAAGATTGTGTGCACTCAGTTTTAATCTGACCTATGACATAATTGTAAGTCCACCTTCAGGAGATTCAAGAGAAGTTGAATGCAAACTAAATACTTGGCACTAAGGGTTTTTATGCTAGAGGGGAAAATATCTGACACAGGTAAAATCCAATAAAACTGTAAATTGCCACAATGTCTAACATATTATTTATTTTGCATATGTTACTTTGTAACATTTGATAGCTCTAGTATAGATAGTCCAAATACTAAGCACCAACTTCCATGATTTCAAACAAATTTGCTGTCTACTTCTTAGCCATAATAATTTCTAAATGCTACTCTAATTTCCTTATTACAAAATGATGAGTATAATGAGCTAATTTATTTCAGTGAAGTCACGCCCCATGTTGATGGGAAGGATGAAGAATACATTCTGATTCATTCCCCATATCTACAAGTTTAACTGCTTGTAGCAATTTAAAAAGGCATGTTAGGTTCAGGGTTCAGCTATCAGCTCACTTCATTGATACAGTAGCAAGATGGAAAAATCTTCTCCATTGGTCTCTGCTGATTATACCATCAGCATTTTTCATTATTTTTATTTAATGGTAGAAGGGTAAAAATTATTGCAACAATTATCTGGTCCCATAGGAACACCTTTACATTTTCCTTCAGGGGTAAAGAAATGTAGCTCAATTAACCTCTATTCTCTCCTCCACCCATTTAATATTTTCACAAGTTTTCCAATACCTTCCACAGATTTTCTTGGAATTTGTCAGGGACTTATATTCTTAAGATAACTTCAGTGTCTGATCTCCTATTGTTTCCACACCCTCTTTTTGAACAAATTTTATTATCTTAAGAGTCTCCTGTTCTCTAGAGCCTATCTTCAATCAGCACCACATTTATTTAACTATGTACCTTAACATCATTTCCTTATAGATTCCTCCCTTTACTAGGACCCAATTAAATTCGGGCTTATTTTAGCTATTGCTTTCTCTTATGCATGTTCCCTGTAGTATGAATAAAAGGCTAACTAAAGCATCCATAAAAGGCATCTTGAGAGGTCCCCCTACCCAAATGAATTCTGCACTTAGTATTTGCGAATATTATACCATTTCTGATCACAGGCAACAGGAGACAGTTCTTTCACCTTTTAGCTATGTAACATATTCATGGAAAGAAAAGGAATACATTGCCATATTACTGCAATTCTAAGGTGTGCATTTGTCACATTTTAAAGATTCGGAAATTGAGATGTAACATACAATTTAGGTTTACCTTGAAAGTGGTAGTGTGTTTTTTTTTTTAATTCTTAGCAGCTGTAATCATATCAATGGTGCATCACACAATCTAACATGTCTTAAACATGAGGAAATGAGATGTTAATTGCTTTTTCAGCCCCCAACATTCCTCTATCATGGCTAGAGGTTTAGGACATATTTTACTATTAGGCTAATGTGACAGAATAACATAATGATAAATTCAAAAAAAAAAACATAAAGCATTAAATAGGGGATTCTATAGCAATGTGTATTGACTTTTTAATAATAATGTATTGTTTATTAAAGAAAAATTTCATGAAAGCAGAATGAACCGAACAGAAATAACAGCTCTAACTATAATGACAGTGAATAGTGACTCCAATGGCATTTAACAGATGTTCTACTTTCTAAGTAACAGCTGCTTGATGCATTCATTGCACCAAGTTAATGATCTGCTAGTGTTATTTCACTTCACAGATAAATTACTGCGCTCGCTTTAAAATAAAAGATACGTAATTTTTCAGGGGAATCAGAGTATAACAGACTTTAGAGTAAGTAACAGTTCTTATATTTTTATAGCTAAGAGGAGTGATGAGTTGAGGCAGTTATCCAGATAATCTAGGACCAGAAACCAGATCTCTTTAAACTGTGAAAGCTGACAGTTTAAAAAAATATATACAAGACATGGTTGACTGAGCTGAATTTAGGTCTCCTCAGACAGCTTGAAATTTGCAGATCTTGTATCACATTATCTAGTGATTCTCAACTTTGCTGAATCAGAGAGCTGGTTACAGTTAGACCAATTAAATCAGAATCTCTGGAAGTGGGCCCCAAACATTGGTATACTTTTCAAGTTTCTTGGGTGATTTTGATGTGCAACCAATGATGAAAACCACAGGCAAACAGGAAGATGCATTCTGAGTTTTTACTGAGTGATAGTCATTAAATTCTAAGAGTGAACGAACTGAAAGCCAAAGGATAATTGAGCAACCAATGATTGTTCTTCCTGATGTTAAATATTATAAAACTGTTTCCAAAATAAATGTGAAAAACACAGTAACTTGTTTAACAAGTGGCTATTTGGAAATAGATTATTCTGCATTTAACACCTTGAATTACATTTATTAATACCATTTGTGTGTGTGTGTGCGTGTGTGTGTGTGTGTGTGTGTGTGAGTGTGTTCCTCTGAGGCAACTCTTGGCATACTAAGACTACTGTTAATAAAACAGGCGGTAGGATGGACATACTATAGGACCAAATTTTTTTTTGAGAAAATCTTATTCTACCATTTGAACTTTTAGATGACACCATGGATATTTAGGGGTTTAATGGAACAAAATTATTTAACTGAGTTGGAATTTTTGATGATTAAAACAAAATTAGAAATAAAATGTTAGTGATTAAATCAGAAATCATATAGATTAGACTTTGTCGAAGCTTGTGTTTCCCAAACATAATGATCATCAGGCAAGTAAACCTCTAATCACATAAATATTTACTTTGCTATGGTTATATTTTCCTGCTCAATTCATATGCTAAACAATATTGACCAGTAATGGGATATTCAGATTGATTTACTTACACTCAACTAATCAGAGTGATTTTAAGATACTAACAAACAATATTTGAAATCTAAAATCACACCAGTGGGGACAGACTACAGACTGTAATAGGTGATAGATACACACGGGTTTTCATTTTATTATTTTAATGAGGACTTATATTTTCTGCACTTGAAATTTAGCCATGGTTTGTTTCATTCTTACTGTGAACGAGTAGGTTTTTGTTAATTTAAGCTTAGATTACTTTAAAATTACTAGAAAATAGGACTTCTCATGATAATTTGGTATAGTGGAAAAAACTTTTGAAATCAGGCATAGTATTGGATTCTAGTTACAGTTTTTCTACGTACCAGGACATGTATTTTTTCATCTATAAAACGGGAACGTTTCATCAGGTGATTATGTTTGTTATAAAACTTGTAAAATTTTAAATGCACATCAGCATTTTTCTCTTCTCTCAAGAACTGCTTTGTCATTATAATTTTCAACTCTTAATTTGCAAGTTACGTTTAAACAGATATTTCATAAGTATGTCCTATGTGTCAGGCAATAATCTTATGTATATGGGAAATATCAGAGACCAAAACACACATTTTCCCTGTCCTTTTGCTGAATGAATTATTATTGCCTACATAACAGTCCAAGAGAGTAGGGGTTATCATTACAGCTCAAGGAACTTGTGCAGTTCCAGTATTCAAACTCTTCAGGTGCTAGTAATCTCCTGTAGATTGCCTTGCCATTTCCTTCCATCATTTCTATTCTATAGTTATCAGTGTTTCTAACCTCAGCCTAGAAAATTCCATTAACAGAAAAGGAAAAATACCTGAACATTTATGGGGTGATAAATATCACTGTGATGGCTGCCTCGTGGCATTGCTGTTGTCTGGACCATGCAGCTAGCTAGGAGTGATCCATATTTTTAAAGTCTTAACATTAATTTTACCCTCTTTAATACTACTCTGATTGAAGAAGGTTGAATTTAAAAATATAGTGAAAGGGCTATGTGGCTGTAGGGAGTTCTAATTAGCATTAATAGTTTAAATTGTCAATTTTCATCATCAATCTTTTATCTCATTTGTTAATATTCTCAAATGGTTTTCCTCCTGTCATTTTAATTTAAAAATTTTTCTTTACCTTTGGAACAATTTGGCATATTTTAAAATGTGTTCTTTTGTTTCTGTAACGAATTTGGAAATCTGTTCACAGGGTAAGGGGACACAGGACAGTTTTCTTACCTGCAGCTGTCCCTTCAGTTAATACACCCTGACCACATCCTAACTACTTCTGGAAGTACTCCCATTCTTTCTCTGTGGGATCATTAAGAATTAGAATACCCAAGATATTCTTGAGTTCATAATTCTCTTCAAGTAGATGGTATCTTTAAACATCTTAAATTGTGTCATGCACCACCCAGTATCTTTTGGAAGGGCTACGCATTCTAGTATCTATGGTTTGGAATGTGTGACTATTGAATTTTGAGCAGGAAGAAAACTTAGATGAATCATTCTATTTAGGAAAGACCAATTCTACAATGCCACTGGCCTATCAAAAGGCTCCTAGAAATGTCAAACCTCTGATACTCATTCAAGAAGAAGACATGGCAAAATTCTATGGTCAAACAGGGCACTGCTTCTATATTAGCTTTCCTCTAGTTCAGGAGTTTGAATATGTTCTGTGAATGGTCACATAGTAGTTGTTCTAGGTTTTGTGAGCCATGTAGTCTCTGTCACAATTACTCAACTCTGCTGTTTAAGCACAAAAGCAGCCAGAAAAAATAAACAAATAGAAATTGATACACTTCAATATAGTCTTATGTACACACACTGACATTTGCATTTTTAATCATTTTTATGTGTCCTCAAGTATCTAGTTCTTCTTTTAATTTTTTCCATCCATTTACATAAGAACAATTTTCAGCCCATGGGCTGTACAAAAGAAGGTGGCTGAATGGATCAGGCCTACCAATTATAGTTTGCCCATCTCTGCTCTCATTTATCTGATTCTAGTTAATTTACCTTCCTCTTGGTGAGAGTCTCTTAGGCATTCTTCTCTTATTAGGAAGCTCAAGAAGTTGGCTAGAATTGATATGGGCCCTATTAGGTCATCTCTTTTCATGGTCCCCATGGTAACATTAATCCTCATATTGAGGATCCTGGACCCACATGACTTTGAAATCCTTAGGAGTGAATGACTATTACAAATCCAATCATGGTCACCCTATGAAAGCAATCAACATCTGTTATTTTCTGACTTTTTAACAAAAGCCATTCAGACTGGTGTGAGATGGTATCTTATTTAGGGTTTAATTGGCATCTCTCTGATGATTAGTGATATTGAAGATTTTTTCATCTGCTTGTTGGCCGCGTGTATGTCTTCTATTGAGAAGTGTCTGTTCACGTTCTTTGTCCTGTTTTTAATCTGTTGTTTTTTTTTTTAATTTCTTGTTGACAAGTTTAAGTTCCTTACAGATTCTGGATATCATTCTCTTGTTAGATGTATAGTTTGGAAATACTTTCTCCCATTCAGGAGGTTATCCGCTTACTGTGTTGTTTGTTTCTTTTTCTGTACAGAAGCTTTAGTTTAACTCTCATTTGTCAATTTTTGTTTTTGTTGCGTTTGTCATTGAGGTCTTGGTCATAAATTCTTTGCCTAAGCCAGTGTCCAGAAGAACTTTTCCTAGGTTTTATTCTAGGATTTTTAGTAGTTTCAGCGCTTACATTTAAGACTTTAATCCAACTGGAGTTAATTTTTGTATATGGTGAAAGGTAGGGGTCCAGGTTCATTCCTCTATATATGGCTAGCCAGCTATCCTAGCAACATTTAATGAATAAGGTGTCCCTTCTCTGTTGCTTATTTTTGCCAGCTTTGTCAAAAATCAGTTGGTTGTAGGTGTGCAGCTTTATTTCTGAGTTCTCTATTCTGTTCCATTGATCCACGTGTCTGTATCTGTAATAGTATTATGCTGTTTGGGTTACTACAGCTTTGTAGTATATTTTGAAGTGAGGCAATGTAATGCCCACAACTTTGTTCTTTTGGCTTAGGATTGCTTTAGCTATTGAGGCCCTTTTTTGGTTCCATATGAATTTTAGAATTGTTACACAATATACCCATGTAACAAACCTGCACATGTAACCCCTGAATCTAAAGTAATTTTAAAAAGAAAGTAATCGAGAAACAGACAAAGGGATATGGAGCTTTTTGCACAGTTTTCTTGTTTACAAAAAGGGAAATAAGATCATTTTCAGAGGACCTTCAGTTCTGATGTTACCTCACCCAGTGACTTACAGATCTGTCCTCTCTAATAACGATTCTCTCTGAATAGAAGTGTTCTGAAGGATAGAACAGCACTGCTGCCACACAAACTGAACATTCACAGGCTAACTTTTGGTTCCACTTTGATGAAAATTCTCAGTTCTCAGTTTGCGCTATTCATTCCCTTCACTCTACTTTCACAAGGAAATCACTGATAAGAATCTGTCAGTCATGCTTCAATGTAGATAATAAAGGAAAAAAAGCCACAGAAACATCCTCTTTAAAAACTGGGAAGACAATGTTCCTTATTCATCTAGCTGAAATTAATCTTCTAGGTTCCTGTCCTGTTGCTCAATCAGCAGGAGAATCTTTGGCCAATGCTTAGGCAAACCGGATGAACAGTGGCCATGTTCTTTTGAAACCAATAAAACTCATCAAGTAGGTGTTCCTTAATTACTAAGCTTTATCTTACAGAACCTGGCTAGTGGGGTTTCCAAAAGGAAAAATCCCAAGCATTTGGCTTTGTATGTTTTCTTATGTTCTTTTATATTATTTTAGACACATAGAAAGTATACCAAATGTAATCATTACTTCTGTATGCATAACTCATCTTAAGGAATGAAATATTACAAATATCATTTAAGTGTCCTGTTCATATCCCACCCAATTCTTTTGTCCTTCCTCACAGAGATAGCTCTTGTTCTGTATTCAGTTTATATTAATTCTCACACATCTTTCTGCTTTTACTATATATTATATATAACTAAATAATGTATATTTCTACATATTTTATCCTTTGTGTAAATGGTATCACACTGCAACATTTAAGGTGTTTCCAATTTTACTATATTTCTCAAGAAGCTTGATTTTTATAGTATCTCTTTCATCGTTTTAGGCAACCTTCCCCTTCCTTTTTAAAGGGGACAGCATTAGAAAACAAATGCTGAATTGCCCCCTAAGCCTATGCCATGTTTATAAAGAACATAACTAATCTTTTGGCCAGTGTAAGAAACTCTTCCGGCCAAGTACGGTGACTCACACCTGTAATCCCAGCACGTTGGGAGGCCGAGGCAGGTGGATGACCTGAGGTCAGGAGTTCAAGACCAGCCTGACCAACATGGTGAACCCCCACCTCTACTGAAAACACAAAAAATTAGCAGGGTATGGTGGCAGGTGTCTGTAATCCCAGCTACCCGGGGGCTGGGACAGGAGAATTGCTTGAACCTGGGAGGCAGAGGTTGCAGTGAGCCGAGATCGGGCCATTGGACTCCAGCCTGGGCGACAAGAGCAAGACTCTGTCTCAAAATAAATAAATAAGAATAAACTGTTTCTTTCAGTATCTATTTAGTTTCCCTACAAGTTGGAATAATTCATCTCAATGCTAGTAGTTCCTCTCTGAAGGTGCATGGGGCTGACTTAAGTATTGCACACACTATGATGGTTGTCTCATTTTATTAATTCTGTGTATTTTATGGTAGGCCTAAATGATAGTTCTGACGGGAGCTTATTTAGAATTTTGGTGGTACTGGAAAACTGCTTTCACATGGACTATGGCTCTATAGATAGGTGATGAAATATTATTAAATTAATTAAATAACATAATCTAGTAAGAAATGAAGAAACAGCAAGAATGTCTGACTGCTTTGGTGGTCACCAACATAGTTTATATTATAGACAATGCATCATCTGGGGCCTGCCCACAGCCACGGTAAGGAGGTGAAATAAGTATAGAGAATCCAGTTATTTTTTTTCTCATAAAAACTTCAGTGTTAGATCATTGTGGAAGGGCTTGATCTGACAGGGATTTCTGATAAACAGCATTGGTGACATGAATACAATAAGCCAGATCATGGAAGACTAGACTGCTTTGGATTTAAATGTGAGATTCATTATTCTCAGCTTCGTAATGTAAGAAAAACTGAATTGAACTTTAAATATCCTTATACTTTTCTAATTTAGGATAGGAAATTTCCTCGATTATATAACATGGCTAGTTAAAAACCAAAACCCTAAAAACTTTCGTGTCACATGAACACTTTATGAAATCTATATTACTATAGATTAGTAAAATCTATATTGTTTTTAAAGTGACTTCTGATTCTCCAATTGGAGCAATACTTCCAAATCCTTTGCTAATTTTGATCTTGAAAAGTGAATTCTAGTTTTCTCATATCACAGGAAAAACTAGTACATTTAGACTCAGTATTATCATTAACCACTATATTAATTTTCATCACACTCAGTACTTGATACTTCATGCCCCCATGAAACATTCTCACTTCACCTTTTGAATGCCATCATCAAGTAAGAGAGTACTACAGAGCTTTATTTTCAATAGCGTTTACAGCTAAAGTAATAGCCCAACTGTGTTTTCAAATAAATCTATTCACTGAGAGATTGATACAGGTTCCTAGAGAAGTCAACATATTTTGAGTTGTTGATGGTGAGTTTTCTTTCTTCAATTATGCTTGGCACGAAAAGGCTCAATAGCCAATTTCTCTGTGACTGGTTCAAACACAAAACTCTATGTTAGCAAAAATTTTTAGCTATTGAAGCCTTCTAGTATGATGACATACACATGAATACGAAGCCCCGCTTTCCAATTAGATATAGGGCAAAGTATACAAATGTGTTATCAGTTAGAAACAATCTGGCTTCTTTCCAGGAAAAAGATACATAAAATTTTTTTCTGTATTCAGAGAAAATAACCTTCAAATCTCGGATGCCTAATTCTACTTAAAAGCTCAGTTGCAGGAAAGCATATTCACGGAAGTTTACATGATGTGATAATTATGCATTGCATGCCTGTATAAAAATATCTCCTATAATTCATAAATATATACAACTACTATGTATCCATACAAAATTAAAAGCTAAAAGAGAATCTAAAAATCTGAAAACAATTACTAGACTACTTTAGACTTCTGCTCCAATATTTTACCTCTCATAGAATTGCTTTTCCTGAATGGCCCTTTAGCACTAAATTTTTCTTTTGCATGGAGCCATGTCAGTAGAAAAAAATAAACATTCTTATATATATTGTTTGTTATAAGAATATGAATCAGCTTGTTATCACCTTTATGACCCTCTCGTTTATTTTCTTCTGGCACTAAGTTCTAGCAAAAAGCTAACATACTACTTAGTAAAGTTAAAATTATTTTAATTATTATTTTAATAATTTCGAATCTTTGGGTCTCAAAAATACATTTACTTCTTCGTTTTGTCTGTTAAGAAGCTTGGTGCCAATTTGTGGCTTTATTGTTCCCTGTCCATTCCACCTCCCATGATACATTGTGGATATATCTCTATGTACATATTTTTTATTATTTATCTACCATAATTTTGCTTTTCATAGTTTTCCAATTTATTTAGGCTTGTCAAGTTGTGCCATATATATCTCTTTAAGCCACCATAAATAATTTTTCTGGAATTTAATATATATTAAATATAATTAAGATACTTTAAGATAAAACTGATAATATTTAACTATAGTCAATGTACTTGAAAGTATGCTTTGTTTGGATAAACTAAAGGTCAAATAATCACTTCATGAGTAATTGACATTTTTATGTATTTTAATATTTGAAACTAGATGTATAAATACTTTCATATGAAAATAAATATAATGCTCTTGGGTCAACAGAACTGAGAGAAATTCAGCAGATATAAATTAAATTGTCTAAAAATTTTTAAAAATAATAAAAAAGAAATTGACTCTAGATATTCAAATTTTCTGCAGTCACAAATACTTGGAATGATTGGCAACTACATTTAATGTACTGCATTTAAATGAATTTAATTTAGTTTTTAAAAATTTGACATTTCTCTTTTGAAACAGCAGATCAAACTTATAGCTTGAATCAAGCTCTCCACCTACCAAGAAACCATGAGAAATGAGAATGTATTCAATAGTCATGGGGTTTCATATATGAGAGTTTGAATTTTATGTTAAAGTATTAGAATGATTATCATAAATGTGACTGACTTAGATCTGCAGGGCATATATTCTTTTATGATTCTTATTTTTAAAGAAATAATGATAACCTTCCAAATAAATTTGTAAAAAAAACTTCTGTAATTTAGATGCAAATGAATATACTTTATCTGACAACTAAGAGATTTTAGAGTATGTCATTAACAGCTTAGTGTTTCAAAAGATCTAGATAGAGTGATAAATTATTCTATATAGAAAGAAAATAAATTCCAGTTTTCTAAGCTTTTTTTTTTCCTACTAGATCTCACATTAGCTTTGCTCCTTGACGTTATGAAAAATACTTTCCAGGCAGATTCAACAAGCAGACAATTCTCCAGACTATTCAAGCCTTCTATATGAGAAGGATAACCTAGAAACCTCTGCAAAGGTCATTATCTTATAATATTTGAATGATTTCATGGTGAGGCTAGTGCAAAAATACCTCAAGTAATATGTTTGAATGATAAGAAAAAATAAGGCTAATGTGAGTTTTAACCTGTATATACTGTATCTTCCTTGCTATAGAAATCTCATATATGATCCTGAATAACTATAATTCAATATCTTATCTAACATTAAACTTATTCTGAAAGAGAAGAAAAACAATTTAATTCACTACTATTTATTTGGAAATATTTTATGTAACAAAATATATTACTACTTGTTCTCTAAATCTACATAAAGACAGTTTTCAGTTTGGGTCTCATTTATATGATTGTAAGTTTTTACATAAGGTACTGAAAATTTCCCAACTTTGAATGATCTGGATAGCCACATTGAATTAAAAATAAAGCATAAACTTCTTATACATCAAGTTAATTTGGTAACTTTAAAACATCAAGTGGGTGTAAATGGCCTAAAACAGTGGCAAATTTTGAGGTAAAACATGTTATCAATATCAGCTATTTTCTTTATATCAGCACACTTTCAGGTAATCTGGTAATGAATAAACTGTAAAAAAAAATACTAAGCTATGAGTCTCTTAAGTTCTAAGAAGCATGAAATGATTGGCCATCAGAGAAAGGGCAAGAACTTAACAGCCAACGATTACAGGAGTCGCTGTGTCATTTGGTGATGGAAATGACAGCCCCTGCATAGCCACCTTGAGATTCTTTCTGAAATGCGACTGCGGCAATATGCTAATCTTGCAAGTCCTGTCCGGCCCAACTGCCTTCAATCTCTGTGTCCTTGCTCTCTTCATGGCCGTGGGATTCATCTGGGCAGTGTGGTCTTAGGCAAGCCAGTAGATTATAGGATCTCATCTCTGGACCAATTTTCAGACTAATGACCTATGTATTTTTCAAGGTCTTATTCATAATTTACTGAACTCTAAGGAAGCTTCTGGAAAGACTCTTGCTAAAGCTGACCATTGGTTTTATCATGGTCCTAAAAGCACAGATTAATTTTTAAGAAAGGGAATATGAAACAATATTAATATTTATAATGCTATTATTGCTACATGTTAATACTTCCTTACAAAATCATATTATTATGTGTTTTCACGTATGTTCAAAATAACCTTCAGTGACATAGGTTTTACCTTTCCCCAGGCAACTTCAGAATCCAAATTACTAGGCATTCCTTCAACTGCTGATCTCTTTGTCAATTCCATATCTGTAGCTGCCAGCCATTCTGTCAAGACATTCATTTCCTTTCGCATCTTACGGGACAATTTCAAGCATTTCTCCAACTGTTGCTTTCTTTCTGTTACCTGAAAAGAATTATAATAAAATGTAACTTAGTTTAGTCTTTAATTCAAATTTAGTTATAACCACTTATTTGGAACTTTTATATTTCTTTTATTTAAAATATTTTCTTGCATGTTTTAAAATAATATTTTATAAAAATCATATATTCTGAATATTAAGAGTGAATAAAAATTGTCTAGGGCAGATGACATCGTTTGTCCAAAAGATAGGGTCTTGTATGTTGTCATGGTAGAAAAGAAACCTATAAGAATATTTCTCTAATCTAAGATAATTTATGGCCAAAGTTTATGATAAATACAATGATGTAAGGCAAACTGAAGATAAAACTCATTTCTCAATGAAGACTTACTGTCATTTGTCAATAATATGGCAAGAAGGTTTACAATCCTCTATATACAAATGAGGCTTGCTCATGCTGGTAAGGAATCAAAATGAAGATAGAAGATTAATTCTCTCAAAAGGCAAAAGTATTTGTGTAATACCTAGAATTATCAATTGTATCCTCATTACATCTTTACAGTTTCTCACATGTGCTCAAAAACAATACAGTGAATAGGTCACTTCCTCCTTAAACATAATTTTGCCATCCAATAGGGACAAAAAGATGAATGTGAAGACAATATTCATTCCCATTAATAGAAAAACTAATTACTTGATCCCATGCTCCTGTTCTCAGTGTTTGATACCGAGACCCTCAAAAGCAAATTATCCATATTCTCACATAAGAAATGAACAAATGTGTATTTCTCCACCACCTTGTCAGATGTGCCTATATTTTGTTAAGATTTTCAGTTTGTTGGTTTAATAAAAAGCCCAGCATCTCCTTCTACTAAATACAGTCAAATCATCAACAAAAGACAGATAAATTACAATTTCTTAAAGGCAAATCTTCTTGCCTCACACATCTTTAGATTAGTCCTCTATACTCCTGAAAGTTCCTTGAACAAAGAAAGGTCTCGCTAAATATGTTTTATGTATTGAATAAAGGAATGAATGAAGACTTGCAAATCGTTAATTACAAGTTAGAAAATATAACTGGTAGAATTTACATAAAGAGTTTAAAATCTTACAAGTTGCTCCTGGTTTTCTTTTCTTTGGTATGTGTTTTCACTGTTTTTTTTTAAACCCTTGTCTGTCATGAAGTCTGGGAATCTGAACAGTACATATAAATATTTGGCTCTGCAGAAACAGCATGATGGAATGTAAGTATGTTAGGCTCTGCAATACCTCGTGGACTCTCGACTTGAGTATGAATTTTGGCAGAACACCTCATTTTTCTCAACACATCTATCAAATGGGATTACTATACTTATTAATAGAACACAGGAATATTCTGAGAGTAAAGCTAGACAACAGTTTGAGAGAGCATGACATATTGTAACACCTCAATCCCTTCCTTTATTCTCATTATTTACCTTTAGGGATGGTTCAATAAAAAACTGTGCCTGAATGTACAGAGCAAAAGCTTTATTTACATTTATTTTACTACCTTACAGGTAAATAAAACATGGACAAGATTTGGCTTTTGTTGCTAAGAGATCTGAAAGGTAGAGTCCAGATTCATTTCAATTGTAATGGAATTGGTTAAAACAATACCACCACCACAAGTGTATATTTGTGCATCATGCCCTAGGCATAATAGGTACCACTGACTAATACATAAATTTATCAGTCATATATGTGTGTGTGTATGTGTGTGTACAAACAAAACAAGATTCTAGCTAAAAGCAAGAAAAACACAAAAGATGAAAATATGTATAAAGCATCTAAAATGCTATTATCAAAATAAATATTCTGGAACCTTGATAACAATTCCAATTCCAAATAACAAAATTGATTATTTTCTCTAGGAGGTGTGTGTACATTTAGAAAACATTTAGTTGCTGAGGCTGTAAATTCACTTTTTTAAACAGATTTTCCCTTCTATTTTTTTTTCCTAAGTAAAAGCATCTGCCCTTTTGACTGCAAGAATTTTATTTGTGTTGTAGGGATGGGTGGGGGTGGGGGGTGGGGGAAAATATACTTTATGATGTGTTTCTATGAGTATTCTTTCCTATGCACTACTGGTAAAAAAAATGATTCCAGATTCAATATTTCAAAGAAATTCCATCTTCCCAGAGCTAATGCATTATTGATTTTTATTTATTTCATTTTGTTTATTTCCAGCTGAATACATTTTTAAAAAACAGGAGACACTGCCATCTTAAGGAAAATTGAGTTTTATACTTTGTGTGTGTATGCGGGGAATGGATACGTTTAACAGAATGCCACCTGCAGTAAAATGTTTTAGTAGTCATTGTTTCAAGAAGTTAACAATGTATTTACGGGATGATATTAGTATTGCTATTTATGTATAGTTCCATAAAAATCAGAGCAAAGAGAAATAAAAAGGGGTTATAGGTATTATTACATCAATGGGGCTAGGTTTCATATCTCTTAATAAATTAATTATATTTTCTCTCCCCACTCATCACCATATAAGAATACAGTGAAAATGTAAGAAAAGAAGAAAGCCCTCCTCAGGAATGAAATGGACCAGCACCTTGATCTTACACTCTCAGGCTCCACAACTTGGAGAAATCAATTTACCAAGTTTATTTTATTTTGTTATGGGAGCCAGAGCTGATTACTCCAAAAAGGTAACGCATACTGAATTGTGGCAGACACAATCATATAAATTCTGAAGATGATTAAAATAGAAGGGTTCCTTCTTATATAAAAAGAATAATGTAATAAAATTCCCTTTGTTGCCTTTGCTTTTATTAGACAAAGCTACTGCTGTTGAAAATATTTTGAGTCAAAATGCAGACGATATTTTTATTCTCAGCCAAAGAATATAGGACTTACAGCATTTTTATGAGATGATATTTATATATGATCCCTTAGTCACAAATGTTTCTAAAAAACTGTTTACTTCAAAAATAAATGTTTGGCCTATGTTTTTGCTGTATTCTGTGATACTATTAAAGTTAAATATGATTTCTTCGTACATTTTTATTTTGCTTTAAGGATATTACTACGTGGCAAATGGTTAGAATAAACACAAGCTCTCAAACATGTATTTTCAGGAATAAATAGGGTTTTACATCATTATGATAATAATTCATTTCTGAATAACAATCAACTCAGGGCACTATCATTCGTCTAATGTCACTTTTATTGTTTTAAATTCTAATTCATTTATTCTGTTATTTTATGTTAAATTTACTCTTGCAATGATTTTGTAAACATTCCTGTGACAAATAAAAAGCCCACACACAAAAAAACTCTATTATAAAAAGTAAACTGAGAAACTCCCCTTTACCAAAATGTATATTTTCTTAATTTAAGAAAATACTCATCCATACATTATTTTAGTATAATGTCACACAGGTCAAATTATAAACTGAAAATTTGTAATTTATAACTATAACATACATTTATATTATTAATTTAAAATTTATAATTATAAAAACAATATGTCTCCAGAACTGAAGCTGTAGCATTAGGATTAATATTAGAGATTATTTAATCTCTAATACATTTGAGACTAGAGATTATTCAGTCCTTCATAATTGATGTTGAATATGAAATAATTGGCATCTGTAAAAATTGATAAGCACTGGAATGAGGTATCAAGTGCAGATACAAGTTTTCTGTCTGTGGTGATCTTTAAACAATGATAAGTTTCTCTAGAGGATATAAAGGTATCTCATTCCAAAGGTACCTTGGTAGACCAAACAAGCAGTTGAAATGTATTTGGTTTCAAGATTATCATAATGCTTTCCCATCAATTGAGTATCAGTGTTTCTTATTTTGTAACAAAGTAGGAGAATCTTTTGTCATAGGACGGCAACAAACTTGTTTAAAACATAACAAATATTAATTAGAGGGTTTTTAAAATATAAAAACAAGACTATCAAGTAAGAAAAATGGTTATTTCCAGATTTCAATTTAATTCTAAAATTTACTTTCTATGATAAGGAATTGGCAACTAATATCTTCAAGATATGACCTTCAATCTACTTTCAGGGTGAGATACAAGAAATATGCCTCTCCTTAGCTATTTCTCAAACATAGAAATTTATATTTCTGTCTAAGATGAGGTGACAATTTTATCAGTGATGTTCTATTCACTAATGTTGAGAACCTAAGTTGTAGAAATATAACTTTTTATCCTCCACGAAATTCAGTTCTTTCAGTCAGAATGAAATTAAAATGTTACAAGTCCATTTTTGGAAATAGTAACATATCCGTTTATGGAAAGAGATCCCATATTCATGGATTGGAATAAATAATATTGTTAAGATGTCTGTACCACTTAAAGCAATTTACAGACTTGATGGATCTCTATTAAAATTCCAGTGACATTTTTGGCAGATGTAGAAGAAACAATACCAAATTTCATTTTGAACAACAAAAGACCCAGAGTAGCCAGAGCAATCTTAAGCCAAAAGAACAAAGCTGGAGGTATCATAATTACCTGATTAAAAAATATTCTATAATGCTCTAGTAATTAAAACAGTAGGATAGTAGTATAAAAACAGACATATAGACCAAAGGAACAGAATAGAGAGCCCAAAAATAAATCCACATATATATGATCAACTGACCAACCAAGGTGCCAAAAACACACAATGAAAAAAGGACATTCTCCTCAATAAATGGTTCTGAGAAACTGGATATCCAAATGCATGAGAATGCAATTGGACACTAACCTCACAGTATATAAAAAACCAATTCAAAATGGACTAAAGACTTAAAACCTGAACCTATCAAATGATTTGAGGAAAACAGGAAAAAGCTTCCTGACATGGTTCTGGGCAAACATTTTTTTTTTGATCTGACTCCCAAAGCACAGGCAACAAGAGAAAAACTAGACAACTGTTATCGCATCAAACTAAAAAGATTCTGCTCAGCAAAAGAAACAATCAAAAGAGTGAAGAGACTACTTACTATCATAATTTTAAACCATCAAAGCTCTAAATCTATACAGAATATTTGAGTTGAGCAAAGTGAGATAACTATCTTAGACATCCCTCAGTTTTGGAAAGAGGAGATGGAGAGATGTAGGCATCACGAACTAGCAGTGAAGTAGAGTTGGTCGTGAGACTCTGATCAGGACAATGATACAAAAATAATAACAGAGCCATAGGTCTTAACTGGCTATCCATGCTATCCTATTAGCCAAGTGTGGTAGATTTTGCAAGTCTTGGCCATATAGGGAAATAATTACTGTGTAATTTTTATACTTAATGTGGTCTATGCGGAATATGTTAACTACATTAGACCTACATATAAATAGATACAGTTTATAATATTTACCAGTCTTCAAGTCATCACAAGTAGATTTATATAACGAAAAAAAAGGAACATTTATAACAAAGAAACCCTATTAGAACTATCTGATGGACCAGGAAAAACCTCCCTGAGAATTACATATTTTTCAATCTGAATAAGCAGACCCTCACTGATTAATCATTGTTTCTTAATGAGAATTCCACATCGAAATGTGTATATGTTTATCTTTGTGTATATGTGTGTGTGTGTATATATATGTATATATATACGTATATATATAGAGAGAGAGGTGTTTAGAATTCCTAAGACTCTAATCATACATAATTTATTGCCTGCTGCTTTACAATTTATAAGGAAAGTGGAAAGAAGTGTTTGTAGTCTCAGCATGCACACACCTTTGCTCCCAGCTCATTATAATGCAATTTCAAAGCTGTTACTCTTTCATCAAGTTCTTTGGGATTTTCCGTCTGCTTTTTCTGTACAATCTGACGTCCAGTCTTTATCACCATTTCCACTTCAGACTTCACTTCACTCAGACTTTTATACAAGTTCTAAGTTTAAATATAAAACAAAACATAATAATCAGTAGAGTTGAATTACTTCATAATATTATTAACAGAAATAAATAAAGATCCCCTTAATTGCTATTCCGTGTTTACAATTTTAATAGAGTAGCATTTTGCAGCGGTGGTCAATATCTAGCTTTTGCATTTTCTGTTGATTGAATATTTCTATTTTTAATTGTCTACACACATGCAGATATATGTGTAATTTGCAGCTATTCTTATTAAACAGAGTTAATCATATATCTGTGTGTTTTGTGATATATATATATTTAGTTCTGCAATCAAAGAACATAAATGTCAATTCTGAATTTTACATGACTTCTATCTTAAATGTGGGAGTTACATAATTCTAGCCATAAATTTGGATGAATTAATTCACTCATTCATCGGGTATTTATTGAGTGGTTACTATGAACCAGATAGTATTTGAATCACTGGGAAGCCAGTGGTGGCCAAAACACACACATTCACTGTTGTTCTCATGGTAATTACATATTAGTAAGATAAAGCACCTAAATTTCTACATCATAATTTTAATATATATTGTATCATAATATCAGAAAGTAAGGTCGTTTTCACTATTAAATTGCACAACTTTATTTTCTTAAAAGTGCTGATGAAAAACAGATATAAAAATATTATTTACAATTCACATGTACATCACAACTATAAAGCACACACATATGGTTTCACAAAAAATAGGTTGCTATAAAAAAGCATCATAAGGCAAGTGTCATAACTTTGGAAGACAGCTATGTTCACAATTATACCACCAACACCACTCCAACACCACTTGATATCTTAATTTTGCTTTGTAGTTTTCCTAGAAATATATGTGTTTGTATGTATGTGGCCATGTATTCAAATATATATATGTGTGTGTGTATATATATGTATACATGTGTATATAATAGTTTACAATATATATCTCTGCTTTAATTTGTTTAGTCATAAATCTGAACTATCAGTACTTATTTTAGTATTACTAAAAAATAAACCTGCCAGTAGGTAATTGTTTTTATGGAATTAGAACGAAAATTGGGTTTAATTTCTCTTTTCAGTTTAAAAGTAATGACTAAAAACATTTTGTAAAGGCTGGGCAATCATCTGATTGATGCTACATGTATATTTACATATTAATCCTCTCTTTGACAACTGATGTTAACATTGCTTTATTACTAAATTATGACTTTTGTCTGAGCTTTCCAGATGATATTATTTACTTCATTTTACTTTTGTCTTAGAAGATATAAAAATATATGTGTATCTGGAAACACTGAAATTATTATGTTGGAAATCAACTATGCTAATTTGGAATCAGAGATTTTTCTAAATTATTTACTCTCTGAACTTCAAAAAATCTAAATGCTTTATTTTGATGAAGAAAGTTCCCTCAAGGTACCGTTAGCCATTAACATCGTTTCATTCAATAGGCAAGTAAAATATTTATAAACAAAGAGGAGAAATATTATTTATATTTGTGTTCATGCCACTAAGACTTTTATAAATAGACAAACATTTCTTGAAGGCAAGATATGATTATGGTATATACCATAAAGCATCTTAAATAACGAAAAAACTAAACAGTATAAGGATATTCTTATGAAAGAACTGCTTGAATTGGTCCTGATATTTAAGCCAGAACCAGAAACCAATTGAGCAAGTGCCTTGAGCAGTTTCCTTTGTATTGACGCAGGGCACAGTCACAGCTTCACACAGGTGAGATTGTTTTCAGGTCATATTTACTGTTAGATACATTTTATAAGGTAACATTAGAGACCTGTTTCTAGAAAAGAACGAAAAGCACTCACTTTGCAAATATTAGTCATGAATAATGTACTTGGGTCATTTATGCTTTCCTTTTTTTTTTTTTTTGCAAAATTTAAGATGGGATATGTTCCTATATATTCCTATCCTTACTCATCTAATATCAACTAACTACTATCTATCATTTCTATTCCAAGTTTCTTTTTGGGGGTGAGAATAACTAAAGTAATTATACCACAAAAATGCAGCTTGAATTATGAAAATATATTATTGAATAAGAATACCTCATATTTTTCACACATAAATATATGTATTTATTTTAAGATATTTGTTAAAAAGAAAAATATTTTCCCATTCATGATATGACTACAATGTATCTAAAGGAATCTGTTTTTCATTAATATTATGGAATAGATGTAGAAACAATACTTAAAATATCAAGTACTAAATAGACTTGTTTTCCCTTTAATGTTAATAACATTCTGTGTTTTCATTTTATGTGACTTTCCACTCTAATGGTCGATAGTACACATAGAGGTATAATAATACTTATGTTACTCTAGTAGATGCAATCATACCTCAGCTTTATGTTTTCAGAGGAATCATCTCAGTTGGTGAATTTCCAATAATAGCAACATAGGACACCGTTCAATATTATAAAGTTTAAATCACATTTATGCTATAGGCTATTTGTACCTTTCCATGCCTTTTAATTCTGTGTTGTCTTGAGGCATTTCAGTGTATATCCAGTACTGGTGTTTAAAGGAAAGTTATTAAAGTTTGGAATAAGAGTACCTGAATTGGAATCTTGCTTTGCCATTCACCAGCTGTTTGTCCTTAAATTCTCTCAGGTAATCTGTAGCCTTAAGAATTAAAGGTGACTTCTGTATGTCATTTAGCTTACTTGGCATCCGTTATTTCTGACGTTGTTACGATTATTGCAACTACTGTTGTTGTTACTATTTTTAGATTAATATATTTCCTTTCTAGATTTCCATTTAAAATATATTTAAAGAATCATAAAAATGAAACACAAGCAACATTCTTTTATATCCTGCACAGTTCTTAGCAGAATTATAGATTCAAAAAAGACACACAGAATAGGCCACAACACATGTGCCAATTTTTGTTCTCAACCTTAAAATTACATAGTATAATTATTATGATTATCTGAAAAAAATTACCTCTTATAAAAGAGCAGATATTTCTTAATGAGGAAAGTCAAGGGGTACCTGCGTATTTGCCACCAGAAATACATACCACACAATGATTTAACTGTGACTGTACTACTTCCTGTTCCACACTCTTTGTTTCCAACGCAGGCAAATGCATCTTCACTTCATCTAAAATCATCTTACTTTCTTGTAGACGCTGCTCAAAATTGGCTGGTTTCTGGAATAATCGAAACTTCATGGAGACATCTTGTAATTTTTTCTGTAAGGACAGTGTAAAAAGGCACTGATTTAATTTTGCCTTTCAAACAATAACTGGTCCTATTTTTATTAATAGCTTTGCCTTTATTTCTGAAGATATACAGAAAAATAAAAATAAAATAAAGCAATATTTTTCCATTCATCCAACACAGGAAAATATACATTTGGGAGAATGATTCAGCAGTTTTTTCTTAATGTTATACTAAATAAAAGGTAATTCATTAACCTATTTTATCTTAAAAATGTAGAAAGCAAAAAACTCATTGTTTAGACATCAAATTGTAGTTTTCAAATAATGTCCTCAAATCCAATCTTGCCAACAATCAAGTTGTCTAATATAGACTGGAGTATGTTATAATGCCCAACAAAAAGATGCTCCTTAGTTTCTGAAATAAAATATACCTGTGCAACATCAATCTGAGACAGGACTCTTTGGGCAGCCTCCTTCCCCTGGTTATGTTTCTTCATTTCTTCTAAACTGATCTCATGACTTGTCAAATCAGATTGGATTTTCTGTTGGGAGGATAGCATTATTAGTCAGCATGCTCTACAAAGAACAACTAATTTTCCAAGAAGACGAAATTCAGAAACTCTCCTAAACCATCACTACCATGTAGCTTCCTTTAAAATGACCATAAATTGGCCAAGAGCGGTGGTTCACGCCAGTAATCCTAGAACTTTGGGAGGCCGAGGCAGGTGGATCACTTAAATAGAACTATCATAAATATTTTTTACTTCCATAAATTATCAAAGTGAAATGATTTATTTCTTCCCTATGGGATTATTATGAAAAAAGCATTAATCATTCTGAGACAATAACAACTATTTCAGATATCATTTTCAATAGGCAATTTATATCTTATACGTAGAATTGATACGTTTTATCTTTGAAGTTACACTCAAATCGGAACAAAGACAAGATGTTAATCTGTAAGGTTCAGCCAACTGTGACAGGGATGAGATATAATGAGAAAATTACATGTGGAAAATACTCCTTAATCACGTTCTTTTTATTTTATTTTATTTTTTTGTAGAGGCAGAGTCTTGCTATGTGACCCAGGCTGGTCTCAAACTCCTGGCCTGAAGTAATTCTCCTGTCTCAGCTTCCCATAGCACTGTGATTACAGGCGTGAGTCACCGTGCCTGGCCTTAGTGTTGTCTTCTCAGTCATTATGTGCCATATTTCAGCTAAATTTCAGGGAAGCTATGAATCTAAGAAACGGAAGTTAAATGCCCCAAACAGGTATTGCTATTTGTCTGACAGATATTTGATGGCTTCCTGCAGATACTGATTTTGAATTTTAGATAACTATAAAACATTTCAATATTTATATATTCAGTGAAGACATTTTCGATCAAGTTCTATTGTACAGTATATTCCGCATTTAACATATGACTTTCTGAGCCAGTGATAGGCATGGAACTCTGCAGCATGTGGATACAAAAACAATACATTTATTTATTTATTTCTGTCAAATCCATAAAAAATCAGCTAGTGGTCAAATCATTCTAATTTAAAATTCAGTCATTATTAGATTATTATAATTGACAGAAGAAACTAAATTATACCAGAGTGCCCATAACATTATCATGCAGATCATTTTGGATAATGCACATTAGTGTAAGTGAATTTACACCAATTGGAGTAAATTCTGATACATATCATTAGAAGATAACATCAATTTTGCTTAGCAGTTTTCAGAGAGAACTATAGCCCTGAACTGAGTAATGAGAATTACACCAAGAACATGGGCTAAGTGGTTAAGGAGCTCCTTATGCAAGGTTACAAATTCACAGATGTACCTTAATATTATTCCTTAGAATATTAATCCTAACAATTATAGAGGCAAATTAATTATGAATTACCGCAATAGTTAGAATTCTGCCTTAAAACAAATGAGAGCAAATACTCATATAAATGTACCTTATTTTATTACCATACAGATGATCTTCATTGGTTGAATAACTACCTCGTGTGAGAAATACGGATATGTTTCGGGAACCTAGAATCTGGGAGTAGGGATCCATCTAGGTGGATGACATTATTTATAGAGCAAGAAACATCACAGAACCTATAAAATTTGATGGAAGTATGCAGGGTGGAGAGATGCTTGTATGGAAGATGTCGTAAGGGAGTTGATGTTAAAGTAGAACTTTGAATAATTAATAAGCATTGCTGGGAGTAACAGATGCTTTCATCTTGGAAATGTTAATCCTCCTCAAAAAGGTGGGCCGATAACAACCATGTCTGTGCCACATAATTCTGGCCAACTCCATATTATGAATGATCAGAATATGGACAATGCTTGTGTCAACAGAGAATCATCAGAATCTCTCTCAGAAAATTAGAATTGACAGAAGAGTCTGGTCAAACTGTGAGTGCTTCGAATTATGTCACATATACTAGCAAATTGTGCTTATGAAGTCCCTACCTTGTAGAGTGGATTGAGGAAGAGCAACGGTCCATGAACAGAGAGAGAAGAAAGAAGTAGATGCATAGGGAGTGAGGTGGTAACAAAAACACTGATGGCTTCCAATAAAAGGCTGCAGTATGGCTTTATTGATTTATTTATTAATCTTTTAAGATGGAGTCTCCCTCTGTCACCCAGGCTGGAATGCAATGGCACGATCTTGGCTCACTGCAACCTCCGCCTCCCGGGTTCAAGCGATTCTCCTGCCTCCGCCACCCAAGTAGCTGCGATTACAGGTGCCCACCATCACGCCCAGCTAATTTTTATATTTTTTAGTAGCAACAGGGTTTTACCATGTTGGTCAGGCTGGTCTCAAATGCCTCACCTCAGGTGACCCACCCACCTCGGCCACCCAAAGTGCTGGGATTACAGGTGTGAGCCACTGTGCCCAGCCCGTAGATAGCATTTTCCAAAGAGGACTGCAATAATAGCTCCCACAGCACATGCTCCTCTTACCACTCCCTCATCAAGAGGGGAAGTTTATTTCTTCAGCTCTTTAAATCTGGGTTGACTCTTTGACTGCTTTGACCAATAGAATATAGTCCAAGTGCCAGTTATGGCAAAAGTCCTTAAGTGGCCTGGCAGCTTCCACTTCTATCTTTTTAGAAAAGTCACTCTTAGGGTGCTCCATTTTAGAATCCATCCAACATATTATGCTCTGAGAAAGCTAAGTCACATCGAAAGGCCATGGATAAGTGCTTCAGCAACAATTACAAGTAGGCTTTCAGCCAGCAACTGCTAGCCATGTGAGTGAGTGATCCTGGACGTTCAGCCCAGTTGAGCTTTCCAGGTTACCATAGTATCAGCCTACAATGGACCAAAATCACATAAGAAACCCCAAAAGAGAATCATCCAGGTGAGCTTTCTCAACATGCAAAACCATTAGTGGGAATAATAAATGGCTATCATAAATAACCAAAAAAGAGGCATTAATCCCTTCTTGAGTCAAAACTTTATTATTGCCCTTGGCTTCTATGACACATTCCTGTTTCCATATGACAAATCTTTCTCTCTCATTTGTTTTGCTTTAGTTACTTCAATTTCGTTACCTCTAAAGAAGAGTCCTAAATACTGTATATGCAAACTGGATATGCAAGGATATAGGAGTTGTAAAAACAAAAGCATTTCTGGTTGAAGAGAAACAAGGTGTGGGGACAGGGCACTGAAGAGCATAAGGAGTTTGGCAAAAATATAACAAAAAATGTAGGTAGAAATCAGGTATTAAATAACTTTATGTCCCAAATGAATGGTTACCACTATTTTGATCACAAAGATAAATTTCAAAATTTGAAATTGATCATAATCACAGATAACAGTAGTTTTATTGCTAATATTTAATCTGATAACTAAGGAAATTCAGAGGGAGGAAATGGGACTGTAAATCAGCAGTATGCTGAAGTGAGTTTGCATTTTAATAATCACTATGTGTGTCTGAACAGAAAGAGAGAAAGGGAAACAGAGTACATTTGTATAATATGTATTTTTTTCAGTGTTTTCAAGTGTTAGAGGAAAGCAGGAAGAGAGAGCAAAGAGAGAACCATGGAGAACACAAATTTAACTGACATGGAAAGAAAAGCACCAAATAAAGAGAAAGAACAGTCAAAGAGAAGGAAAAGAAGAACTAGAAAAGAGAGAAAATCTCACATCAATTGATGTGGGAATTTTAAGAATGAGAGACAGAGGTCAACAGTGTCAGTCTGAGATAGGGTCAATGGGATCAATAGTAATCAGGGTACATGAGCTGGTCAACAACCATTGCAGCTAGAAGAGAGACAGTGGATGATGAGAGCAGAAATCGTATTTTCAAGGGCTGGCCTGATTAAGGATCAAGGAGCATTCTAATAAAAATAGTTTAAATTACTTTTGCAGACTTTTGTCTCTACACAAAATAAAATTCAGGTCAATCAGACTTGAACATACTTTAAGGCTACGTGAAAGGAGCCAACAGGTAAAGTGATTTTGTTTTAAATGTAGGAAGATAATTGATTAAAAAAAAAAAAACCTGTTTAAAGCAAGAAAACCAGAGTGAAGCACAAAGCTCAGGGCCAACAGAAAATATTAACAGGAGGAGAGGTGGCTCTTTTTCAGAAAACAAAAGAAAGATGTGAAGATGCAAGAAGTTGAATACTTCCTACTTGGTGCTCTCAGAGTATCAGGGTGAAATCATGTTAACAGTAATCAGGATTTAAATTTCAGGCCTCTCTCTTGCCACCTTAGGCAAAAGCATCAACATGTTCTGAACTTCGATTTCCTCATGTCTAGCCCAAGAATGATAATAGCAAGCCAGCAGTGAAGTTTTGTTATCTGAGAAATTCACATTTCTTTAGTAGTCAACCACATTGGTTTTGGTCAAAAAGATCAGATTTGACAGTATATGTAAAAATACCTGTCCATGTTGTTTGCACAAATATTTAGTTTTAAGTTATCAGTGATATAACATGCCATTTCCTTACAAGCACAGAACCCTAGGTATCTGCAGAGGATGAGAGGAGAGAATGAAGGTGGAATTTAAATCAAAGTGATGAAAGTTCAATAGCAATTGTGGAGACTGTGAAAGGAAACTGAAAAAAAAAAAATAAGAATATACTCAGAGAGGGTAGAGGGCCCAAATTATATATCTGTAAATCATATCTGTGTACATGTATTTAAAAGTTTTTCCATCCCCTTAGCCTCCAAGTTTAGTAGAGGAAAAAATGAAGTATACACAGAGTCCTTTAACCTTTTATACCAGAGCGGTCAAAGAAGAGCAAAAAAAAAAAAAAAAAAAAAAAAAAAGATAGAAAAGAAATCATCATCAGTATCCTGACCACTACAGACATTTGTGGGAACTTATGTACTAACACTTTATATAATTAATTCTATCTTCTAACCATATTAACATAAGTATTTATCATCTTCATGTACAAATGAAGGTAGAAATGTCAACATGCCGAAGGTAACATAACTAGGAAGTAACAAACTTGCTGTCCCTTAACAATTATACTGCCTCTTTAATTATGATTTTAAAATAAAAGTATCCTCCAAATGGACATTTGTGGGAAAAAAAAAGAAATTTAATCTTATTTGTATGTTGATAGCATTTAGTTAATTTAATTCAACAAATTGTTCAGTTTCTACTACTCAATTCCACACAGTGAGAACAAAACTGTTGCCCCTATACTTACAGAAGCTTTATTTTGAGAGGCAAAATGTAGATATGTTAGTAAATTACAAAGCAGAAATATATGCAATGTAATAGAAAAACTAACATCACACACCAGGGCCTGTCGTGGGTTGGGGGCAGTGGGGGAGGGATAGCATTACGAGATATACCTAATGTAAATGACGAGTTAATGGGTGCAGCACACCAACATGTCACATGTATACATATGTAACAAACCTGCATGTTGTGCACATGTACCCTAGAAGTTAAAGCATAATTTTAAAAAATTTTAAAAAACGAAAAACTCATGCTCTGTGACCAGAAAGATAAATATTAATATCTGCTATATAATCTGGTGATTTTTAGAAAATTTACATAATTTAACTAGCATATGGCTGAGAAAGGGTTTTGGAGGGTCAGAGAATAAGAATACAGGATCTAATTTTAGGCTGTAGGAAACAAACTAGCAAAGATTAGGCTTGGGGCATGCAGAGTGTGTGTGCTTAATTTAATGGAAGAGAAGACTGAATGTGAGTAAGAATTACTATCTAGATGAGGAATTAGTATGAAGATACAGAACCTTAAGTTTCAGTTCCTCTCACTTGCAAGAGACCCTTCTATAACCCAAAATTTAATTTTCTATTTATAATTTTATTTTCAAAGACTGCCCCTGGAAATTCTAGAAGCTCGGCATTACAAAGCAAAGCAAAGATAGCATTAAGTGATCATTGCAACACAAGGCTTCCTGATAAGTTCCACATTTTCCCAAATGAGCCATATTGTTGTCATAAGTCATAAATAATAGGAACAACAATAACTTACAAACATATAATCAAACACTCGACTTTTATCTGTTGGCAGGAGACATGAAGGACCAAGTAACCTGTGAGAGGAACGTTGGGCAATTTGGAGCTCAACGCAAAGCATTCCATGGAATTTGAAATATACGTATTTCTATTAAATACTTAGAAATAACTGTTGAGGATGAACTTCTGTTTTTAGAAAGGTTGCCGCCACTAAAATTATTAACATTGAAAAAAATCATCATTGAACATCATATAAAAGTGAGACATTTATCATAATGTATAGGCATTTCTAGAGAAATTCTCATGTTTGTAGTACTGTTGCAATATGATTAGAGATAAAATTTTCTTTATGCATTGTGTAGATTATGCATTAAAAAGAACTCAGTGGTTAAACATATTTTGGAAATTAAAGATGAACATGTGTCTATACTACAGAACTTCTCAGAATATATATTAATATACATTATGTATATCCAAGAATCATACAATACTTTGCAGATGTAATCCTTTTGCTTTTTTTTGCCAGAGTGTATCACACAAGTAGATTTTGAAAAAGGCTATCCATCAAATACACTTAACATATTCATTAATAATAATTCAATTCATTACTAAAATTATAAAATAAAATGTATTTATATTTCCAATTGATTCTACCATGGGAAAGCTGTAAAACATGCATGACACATATTTTGCCAGCATCTTTACACATTAATTCCACGAAATTTACATTTAAATTGTAGTTAACTTTTAGCTTGTACTTGGAATATCTTTTACCAGCTACTTTACCTAACCTCGTCAGAATTTTATTCTGGAACCACATAAGTAAAAAATGCTTATCACTTTAGTGCAGGCTTATTGTGAAATAGGTAAGTAACTTGTACAAATAACACAGTATTACTGAAACCTCTGGGAAGAACAATCCCCTATATAAAAATGACTCATAAAAAAAGACAATGTAATCATTTTCTTTTTTGACATTATGAGAATATGATGAAAGAAAATGAAATTGTGGAAGAAAACAATGGGGACAGAAGATTTAATCCAAAGGAAAATGATCTCTATTCTTGTCTACTAGACTTCTAAGTTGTACTAAATATGTGAGGGATGTATAATTTGAGTTATATTTTCACCTAATATATACATCTAGTGGGATATGGATAGAAAGCATTTGAAGAAAACAAATAACCCAACCACAAACAACTATTCTTGTGAAATTATCAGCATGGCTTCATATAAAATCAGTAAATTCTAACGGAAACAAAGTGAGAGGAAATAGCAAAACAGGGATACTGATGTGAACACTCACATATGCTCTATGAGGTATTCTGAATCCAATACCTTTCAGAATCACTAGATTTTCTTCATCAAAGTCAAGTAATATAAAGCAAATTATATCATCATTCCATTATATTAAAAAAGACATTTGAGCTTATCTCATCATTCCATTATAAAAAAGGCATTTGAGCATGCAGTAATTATGTTCACAGCACTATATAGTAGGAAAATAAAACAAGTGAAATCGAATTAACCATTTTTCCATTGAATATGGTAAAGGGCAAAATTATAGAACCAAAAAATCATTCAACCATTAATCACATTTTAAATAAAGGACTTTACAAGTAACTGAGCAGACAGCAGGGCTTTTTTTAAAAATCATGCTTTACCTCATAAAACCATTCTCATATATCCAATTAAAAACAGAAAATGGCAAGCAAAATTATACTGTAGCTGGCTAAAGTATTTAACAGAATAAAGAAAATGATATCAAATAATTATTGGAGTTTCTGTGGTGCCAAAGAACATTTAGAGAAACATTTAAAGAAACATTTAGAGACATTTAAAGAGACATTTAGAGAAAATAAGAAAATATTTTAGAAAAAAATATTAAAATATTTCATGTTGAGACTACTGATTGATGGAGGAATGTACCACTGTTAGATTGGTAATTTTGAAAGAGACAGTAATTTTGAAATTGTTATTTTCAAGAAAGGGAAATGGCCACATATCACACGTACTTAGAAAACTGAAGAAAGAAAATATACCAAAAGATCTGGGACGATATATACTTTCCAAAAGTAAGAACATGCAAGAAATGTAATTATTTTCATAGAAAAAAAATGTTGAAAAGTTTCAGGTCATACTTTATAATAATTCAACAAGTATAAAAAGAAGAAATTCACACAGCTTTTTACTACTCTTTTTTTAAAACACCCCTAAGTTGAGTTACTTAGAAAAATATTACTTTTAAATTAAATTTTGTCAGCTAAATAAGTTTTGACTTTTATCAGAAATATGCAACAGGCCAAAGGAAACAGTCTATTTCAGTGTCTCTCCCACATTGTTCCTTGACATGTGAGTTTTGTGGTATATCAACATATTTCTAGAGGAAAAAGTGTCTGTGCCTTCTTAACAAATTTAGGTTAAACTTTTAATTTTGAAAATACAAAATAGTGGGTTGAAAATCTCCAGCAGAGAAGTATACAAATTTTTCTGCATAATCTTGACCATAGAACCTTTTAAAAATAAAAAATTGGACATTGTATATAATTATTACTTATAATATACCTGAGAAACAATGTTATGCTTAGTTATAATAATGACAATGATAATAGAAGAGTCCATTATAATAATGTATTATCTAACAATGACATTCTTCACAGAAATAGAAAAAACAATCTTGAAATTTATATGGAACTGCAGAAGACCCAGAATAGCCAAATATATCCTAAGCAAAAAAGAATGAAACTGGAGGAATCACTTTACCTAACTTTAAATTATACTACACAGCTATAGTAACCAAAACAGCATGGTGCTGGCATAAGTGGAGACACATAGAGAAATGGAATAGAATAGAGAACCCAGAGATAAATCCATACATCTACAGGGACCTAATTTTTGACAAAGTGCCAAGAACACACTTTGGGGAAAGGAGTCCTTCAAAAAATGGTGCTGGGAAAATTGGATATCCAAACGCAGAATAAAACCAGACCTCTATCTTCAACCATATACAGAAATCAAATCAAAATGGATTAAATACTTAAATCTAAGACCTCAAATTATGAAACTACCACAAGAAAACATTGGCGGAAACCTCCGGAACACTGGTCTAGGCAAGAAATTCATGAGCCATACCCCACAAGCACTGGCAACCAAAGCAAAAATGGACAAACGATATCATACCAAGTTAAAAATCTTCACAGCAAAGGATACAACCCACAAGGTGAAGAGATAACCCATGGAATAGGAGAAAATATTTCCAAACGACCCATCTCACAAGGGATCAATACCTAGAATGTATAAAGAGCTCAAACAACTCTATGGGAAAAAACTAATAATCTGATTAAAAATGGACAAAATATCTGAATAGACTTTTTTTGAAAGAAGATAAATGAAAAACGGGTATATGAAAAGTTTCTCAATATCATTGATCATAAGAGAAATGTAAATCCAAACCACAATGAGATATAATCTCACTTCAACTAGAATGGTTTTATTTATATAACAAGCAATAACAAATGTTGGCGAGGATATGGAGAAAAGGGAACCCTCATACACTGCTGGTGGGAATGTAAACTAGTACAACCACTATGGAAAACAGTTTGGAGATTCCTCAGAAAACTAAAAACAGAACTACCATACAATCCAGCAATCCCACTGCTGTGTATATAACCAAAAGAAAGAAAATCAGTACAATGAAGAGATATCTGTACTCCCGTGTTTTATTGCAGCACTATTCACGAAAGTCAAGATTTGGAAGCAACCTAAATGTCCATTAAAAAACGAATGGATAAAGAAAACATGGTACCTATACACAATACAGTACTATTCAGCCATAAAAAAAGAATGACATCCTGTCATTTGCAATAACATGGATGGAACTGTACGTTATTACATTAAATGAAATAAGCCAGTCACAGAAAGACAAACATCCCATGTTCTCAGTTATTTGTGGGAGCTGAAAATTAAGATAATTGAACTCTGGAGATAGAGAGTAGAAGGATCCTTACTAGAGGCTGGGAAGGGTAGTCAGGGGTTGGAGAGGAAGTGGGGATGGTTAATGGGTACAAAAATTAGAAATAATGAATAAGACCTAGTATTTGCTAGAACAGGATGACCATAATAAAAAACGAATTTGATTGTGCATTTTAAAATAAACTAAAAGAGTACAATTGAATCTTTATATCACAAAGGATAGATGCTTAAGGTGATAGATACCCCATTTACCCTGATTTGATTGCTATGCATTGAATGCCTGTATCAAAATATCTCATGTAACGTTTCCACACCTACTACGTGCCTACCAACATTAAAAATAGAAATAACTTATTTTCAAATAATTATGGTTACTTTTCAAAATAGATAAACGAGTAAAGCAAACTCTAGGGAACATTTTGGAATGCTGCCTAGAGATAATTGGGAGATTGTACTTGTTGTAGGTTAATTTTCACTTAATAAAGGGCTAATTATTAAAATGGAGAAAGCAGATCTGAGTTAAAATATCAGCTTCAGTCAAAATGCTTTAGCATTAAAATTCATTAAATGTAACAGAATGTAAACAATGGGAACATTATGATTTTACTATGTAAGATATTGCAGACATCCGTAGGCCATCAATAAATATCTACCATTTAAGTTAATTCCAGGTTATTTAACAACAGTCATCATATTTCACCCTTTACTATGCATCAAAATAATGGAGTGAAAAAGTTGATGGTAACCTTCAATTATCTTTCTAAATATATAATAGTAGTTCATATATTCTCTATTCAACAGGGTTTTAAAAACAACTTTGAGATATAATTTACATACCATAAAATTTTCATTTTAAACATATAGTCATTGAACTTTAGTACATTTATAGAGTCATGTATACATCACCACAATCCAACTTTAGGACATTTTTTATTAACCCCTAAACCTTTGTGTCCATTTTCATTCACATCCTGTTCTCACCCCATGCTTCAACCATTAATATAGTGTTTTCAAATATTCCCTTAAACACAACTTTTATACCTCATTAGGCTGTTATAACTATCAAATAACGTGAATGCTTTGAAAATATTACATATTCACATGGTATAATCCTTAAATCTAGGTAATACATAGAGAGGCTAAAATATATATTTTCCATCAGTCTTTCCTTTTCATGTGAAGAGTTCCATTTTATACTATTTAAAGTATTTTGGAAAGGTTTTCAGAGCTTCAAAGTTGGTCAATCATAGAGCATTATGACAAGATGTCTTTATGATACTATTAAGTTCCATTGGAAAAATGGTTCTTGACTATTATGGTAAACGTGAGTGGCCAGCAATTTCTAAACTTTTATCTTTCTTTGGTGCTATCTAATGAGTGGCAAGATGGCAAGGACCATGTTAGGCTTATTCACATTTTAAATTTTACATTACCTGTCACATTTGTCTGAGACATACTTAGTGACTAAACCTCAGTAGAATTCAATAAATTTGCCAGCTATTTGTTAGAAATCTGCTAGGTGGCCCACGGTCTTACAGCTGAACTTTAGTGGGTAGAGAATGGGAGTAGATGGGGAAAATTTTTAAAAAGCAAATAAAAGATTTAACAATCACAATAAACGCTGGAAGAAAAATAAAACATAATATGTTATGCTAAGTGTTATCTGGCTGTGCATTTTAGATCGATACATTTTCTGTGTGCTATCTTTGGAGTAGTAAAAATCCATCTGTATGAGACAAAATTGGGAAATAATAGGATAAATTTGGATCACTTCAAAATATTCAGAGTGTTGCAATAGTGTTCACTGTGGCAGTAGCGTGATGTTATCAGATTGCTGCAAAAGTAATTGCAGTTTTTGCCATTAATTTTAATAATTTCATCCTTACATTTAGAATTTGTACATAGATTTTTACAAAAGCATACTATAGTTTAATTGCAGACTTTAAATGTACACGTCAAAATAATACGAAAGAAATCTATATCTTTATCATATATCCCGTGAGGACATAATATTGTACAGGTTTTCCAAGTACAGTCAGTGACATGTGGCAAGGTTCTAGTATTTTACATTTCCTACAACTTTTGTTTATGACTGTTTCCCACACTATTAAACATACGAAACTAACAAGAGTTACTCTTAAATGGAGAGTAATAAGTTCTGTATAGCAACACATAGGGGGGCCTTTCAATGTTAGAACAGATTCAAAATTAACTGCACTAGGTTTACCATCACATCTACTGTGCTGTGTAAAAAGAAAAAAAAAAAAGTCTACAGCTATGGCTATATAGGATTTAATATTTGAATCCAAATCTCCGGATTAGTTCTCCATTTTCTTCTTCTTTGATTAAATTATCCAATTATCACAAAAATTCCCCCTTTGCAGGTTTCTGCTGTCTAACTCATAAATCAATAAAGCAGACTGTAAAGTTACACTGTTCCAAGTCGTTTGGCAATCAAATGTGCCTATTTACACTATAAGAGTCTGTTTTATTCCCTAATGAAATCATAAGCTCAATCTGATAGACCAAAATCTGCAGTAATATCTTCATTTTTAAGCCATTGATTTTGATAGCTTGGAATGTTTACATTTAAATATGACTGATTATATTTAAAGTGAGTTATACGATTTAGCTTCTTTAATAAACACAGGAAGACTGCAATTATAAATTCCTTTAAATGTGCAGTTAATGTAATTAGTTTAAATTAATAGCTTTATTTGCTTTAAAAATTCCCTCTTTTCTAAATTGTACTCACATTGTTAATGGGACAGAAAAAGAGACGGAAGGAGGAAGTCTGGTCTGTAGTGGACTCTGGAACACCTTAGGTACTAGCTTGGTGAGCAAATCACGGCAGTATTTTTCAATATTTAATTATGAGGCACTCTTTGAAGGTAATTTGTTTCCTTCCTCTATTCCTGCTCATCAATCTACTATGTGGGACACGAGGTTACAAAAAATGAGATCAGAATTCTTTGGGAAAAAACAAATAGGACAGTAAAGCTATTGGAGCCACTGCTAGGCAACTCTGCTCTTGCTTGCAGTAATCTAAGCAACAGGGCCTTGTTCTCCCCTATGAAATGCATCAAAACATAATGACATGGTGATTTTCAACAGGTGCTCATGTTGGGTTGTTCTTACATATCAAAGATTCAAAACTGAAATTAGTAGAAAAGGAAAAAAATCGTGTATGTGAAAGTATCTTCGTAATTTTAAAAATTACAAGACATTTAAGTAGCTATTTAAACATCGTTGTCACTGTCCCCTAAAATGATTAAGAGCCATATGCAAGTTAATTGGCATGTTAACAAATGAGGTTAGAAAAAAATGAATTGAAGAAAGCCAAGCTGAGTTCAGCTTCAAATATCTATATTGAACATTCTATTTGTCTAAATTAAAATTTGAGCGATAGCGCTCAGCTATATTTTCTTCCATCACCCATTTTCCATTAGAGGAAAAAATCAAAACAGGACAGAATGTCACCAGTAGTTGGACTGCCACTCTGACTCCCTCCCATTGAAATGTTGACACAGTCATAAAAGAGAATCTTTATAAAAGAGTGACAGAAAATGTTATATGTAAAATACTCTGGAACAATTTAGTCATTACTAGTAAGGAACCGCCCAAAGCCATTCTCCAATTAGCTACACATTAGAATGAGTAAAAAAGTTTCCAAAAATTCTGAAGACCAAATCCACCTAAAGATTTGATTTGATTGCTCTGGGTTTCAGCATGGTTACTTAGACTTTTCCTATAGGATTTTAGGTACCAAAACTAAAACTCTGTGCTTCAATACATAGTTCTGAAAAATTGAGCAGTAAATGACTAAATTTGTTCCATGTGTTTCTTTGCAGTTATACAATTTCGTGATTTAATTTTTTTAATTATTTCCAAGGAACATGCATAGGTTGTTACATTTTTAATCATAAAACTTTGGAAATAATTCTAGTTTCTGTTTTCTAAGATATATTTCCATATCTAGAAGAGTTTTCCCCATTTGCTTTATTATGTTTCAATAAATTTTTTCTTAATTTTATACTTTAATAAAATCTCTCATTAAGTGAGCTGACACTGGGTAGTTTGATGCTGTGGTCATATAATTTAAGACTGTGGTAAAAAGTACCATGCTGTTTTGGTTACTGTAGCCTTGTAGTATAGTTTCAAGTCAGGTAGCATGATGCCTCCAGCTTTGTTCTTTTCGCTTAGGATTGACTTGACAATGCTGGCTCTTTTTTGGTTACATATGAACTTTAAAGTAGTTTTTTCCAATTCTGTGAAGAAAGTCATTAGTAGCTTGATGGGGATGGCACTGAATCTATAAATTACCTTGGGCAGTATGGCCATTTTCACAATATTGATTCTTCCTACCCATGAGCATGGAATGTTCTTCCATTTGTTTGTATCCTCTTTTATTTAATTGAGCAATGGTTTCTAGTTCTCCTTGAAGAGGCCCTTCACATTCCTTGTAAGTTGGATTCCTAGGTATTTTATTCCTTTTAAGCAATTGTGAATGGGAGTTCACTCATGATTTCGCTCTCTGTCTGTTATTAGTGTATAAGAATGCTTGTGATTTTTGCACACTGACTTTGTATCCTGAGACTTTGCTGAAGTTGCTTATCAGCTTAAGCAAATTTGGGGCTGAGACGATAGGGTTTTCTAGATATACAATCATGTCATCTGCAAACAGGGACAATTTGACTTCCTCTTTTCCTAAGTGGATACCCTTTATTTCCTTCTCCTGCCTGATTGCCCTGGCCAGAACTTCCAACACTATGCTGAATAGGAGTGGTGAGAGAGGGCATCCCTGTCTTGTGCCAGTTTTCAGAGGGAATGCTTCCAGTGTTTGCCCATTCAGTATGATATTGGCTGTGGGTCTGTCATAGCTAGCTCTTATTATTTTCAGATACGTCCCATCAATACCTAATTTATTGAGAGTTTTTAGCATGAAGGGTTGTTGAATATTGTCAAAGGCCTTTTCTGCATCTATTGAGATAATCGTGTGGTTTTTGTCTTTGGTTCTCTTTATATGCTGGATTACATTTATTGATTTGCGTATGTTGAACCAGCCTTGCTTCCCAGGGATGAAGCCCACTTGGTCATGGTGCATAAGCTTTTTGATGTGCTGCTGGATTCGGTTTGCCAGTATTTTATTAAGGATTCTTGCATCGATGTTCATCAGGGATATTGGTCTAAAATTCTCTTTTTTTGTATACTACAAGGCTACAGTAACCAAAACAGGATGGTACTGGTACCAAAACAGAGATGTAGACCAATGGAACAGAACAGAGGCCTCAGAAATAATGCCGCATATCTACAACAATCTGATCTTTGACAAACCTGACAAAAACAAGAAATGGGGAAAGGATTCCCTATTTAATAAATGGTGCTGGGGAAACTGGCTAGCCATATGTAGAAAGCTGAAACTGGATCCCTTCCTTACACCTTATACAAAAATTAATTCAAGATGGATTAAAGACTTACATGTTAGACCTAAAATCATAAAAACCCTAGAAGAAAACCTAGGCAATACCATTCAGGACATAGGCATGGGCAAGGACTTCACGTCTAAATCACCAAAAGCAATGGCAACAAAAGCCAAAATTGACAAATGAGATCTAATTAAACTAAAGAGCTTCTGCACAGCAAAAGAAACTACCATCAGAGTGAACAGGCCACCTACAGAATGGGAGAAAATTTTTGCAATCTACTCATCTGACAAAGGGCTAATAGCCAGAATCTACCATGAACTCAAACAAATTTACAAGAAAAAAACAAACAACCCCATCAAAAAGTGGGTGAAGGATATGAACAGACACTTCTCAAAAGAAGACATTTATGCAGCCAAAAGACACATGAAAAAATGCTCATCATCACTGGCCATCAGAGAAATGCAAATCAAAACCACAATGAGATACCATCTCACACGTCTTAGAATGGCCATCATTAAAGAGTCAGGAAACAACAGGTGCTGGAGAGGATGTGGAGAAACAGGAACACTTTTACACTGTTGGTGGCACTGGAAACTAGTTCAACCATTGTGGAAGTCAGTGTGGTGATTCCTCAGATATCTAGAACTAGAAATGCCATTCGACCCAGCCATCCCATTACTGGGTATATTCCCAAAGAATTATAAATCATGCTGCTATAAAGACACATGCACACGTATGTTTATAGTGGCACTACTCACAATAGCAAAGGCGTGGAACCTACCCAAATGTCCAATGATAGACTGGATTAAGAAAATGTGGCACCTATGCACCATGGAATACTATGCAGCCATAAAAAAGGATGAGTTCATGTCCGTTGTAGGGACATGGATGAAGCTGGAAACCATCATTCTCAGCAAACTATCACAAGGACAAAAAAGCAAACACCGCTTGTTCTCACTCATAGGTGGGAATTGAACAATGAGAACACATGGACACGGGAAGGGAAACATCACACACCAGGGCCTGTTGTGTGGTGGGGGGTGCAGGGAGGGACAGCATTAGGAGATATACCTAATGTCAAATGACGAGTTAACAGGTGCAGCACACCAACATGGCACATGTATACATATGTAACCAACCTGCACGTTGTGCACATGTACCCTAAAACTTAAAGTATTAAAAAAAAAAAAGACTGTGACTTGGCTATGTGTTATTTTTTGAAATAAAATACTCCTAGGTCAACACATGCGCTTATATCCTTGCAGCACGCAGCTTTATTTTCTGAAAGGTTAAGCTTTGCTTCTGTAGGTAAGCTCATGTCACTAAAATAAGTAAAATAATTTTAAATCCAATTCAGAATCAGAGGGCCCAGAGAAATAACTGATCAATTAACATGCTAAGGAAGTAAGCAGCTCTTTGCTTTCCTATAGTAAGAAATGCAAATGTGAATGTAAAGAAGTATCCTGATCCACATCTACTTTTATATATAACAAGAGTATGGTTGTCAGAAAGTTATACATATAGTATGCATTTCCTTAATGCAATAGCTTTTATATCTGAGGATCTCAAAGGATCTTAAAAAGCAGAAAAAATAATGCTCTAATAGATTCAAATTAAGGAGCAAAACTCTCAGTGCACCACACGGTGGAGTCAGACACACACAAACCTGTGTGAACAGTATATGACAGAAAATCTGAGCATGTATTTCAAAGAGGACTAAATATGGTAACTTCGTACATTTTTTCCTGCTTCTCAGTGATGAATTAAGCTACCTATACCTTTTGTGAAAAGAGAAATTATACTGCACTAATATTTTAATTAACAATAACCTTTTTATCTTTAAGTGCAAATTTATAGAAATACATTTTTATTAATACAATGCATTAAAGTTAGCCCCTATTCTATTCGTTTCTTTTCTTTCTTTCATCTATCTATCTATCTGTCTATCTATCCATCCATCCATCCATCCCATCTCTATATTTAAGATGTCATTTTGGTGGCATTCTTAGTGGATCCTTCATCTTACACACTGTGCTTATGTTATTTCTCTATCTAACTTTTGACTCTCTATTTTATTTCATGGGAATTTCGAGCTGCTTTTTAGGAAATATAATCCTTGAAGCAAATCTGAGTACCTGAGAACTCTGTTCTAGAAAACAATTCACTTACTGCCGTATTAAAATAAAACCCTGGAGCAGAAGAATGTTTTAATAGCTTTCAAATGGCTTGTATTTTCCAATATTCTGTATTACCACTGGGGAGACTCAATGTCAAGAACTATGTTGATAATGCAGGTGAGAGCTGAAATGCACGGAAAATAGATTTGAGCTGAATGCCCAAAAATCTCTTTCTTGAAGTAGATCTGAAATTTCATAATTTATCTGTGTTCTGCTGTTTGCTAGTACTTTTTGACTGATGTAGTTAATAACATTTTTACTGTATTTTTTTTTAGAAAAACCAAACAAAATATTTTGCTATTAAAAACTAGTAATGTTTATAGAATCCCGAATCCGTTTCTAAATAAGAAAAAACACACACTGCCCCTTATCACAACCTTTTCAATTAAAGATGTTTTGCCCTAAAAGCTCCAATTTTCCTGGAAAGACAATAGTATAATAGCTTTGCCTATCAGATTTGCTACTCATAATTTCATTCTGCAAGTCTGTCACAAAGTAGTTCTTTATGCATTTTAAAGTACAAACTTGCAATATTAATGTCTAGTATTCATACTGCTCAAATTTTTCCTTAATTCCATTCAGAACGTCACAAGCATTTTTAATCAAACATTCCTTCAAAACTCATGTCATTAGTTTAAATGAAAGCAGTTCTACCCTGTATTTCATTTCTATTCATGTAGTTCTTCTCAATTCAGGAACAATTACTCATTCCTATCATGCATTTTAATAAATCCTGCTGTGGCAGATACACTAAATACCCTGACTCAATCAATACACATTCTATACATGTAAGAAAATATTACATAAATGTTGTATCCATAAATATGTACAAATATTATATATCAAAAACCCTTTTTCATTATGACTCAAACTGGGACAGACTTAAGAATAGTTAATACTAGAGAACCTGGCTTGTGTAAGTTTAAAAAATGTATATACTGGAATAGGTATGTATCAACGTATCACACTTACCCTCTAAAATATGTACAATCGTTATATATCAACACAAAAATTGAATCCTCAAGTATGTTTACTATTATCCCAAACTATGATGAGGATTTTATCATCAGGATTCTCCCCAAAATTCTCTTTCTTCATCCACTATTGCAATTGTATGAATTCCATAAGGAAATAATATTCCCTGTACTTTTTAATCCTGTCAAAATTACCTATACTGTGCCACATATTATCAGGGACATTCTTGGTCAAGCTTAGACAATATGGTAAACTAACTCATGCTATTGTGTATACTGATGCCCAGGACACCTATTAATTGTGATTCATTAACTGTAATTGCATTGTAACCTTGATCTACAAATCTAATATTTCACCCCCAAATTAATTTTAAAATGAAAAACTTCAGACATCTTCACCAACTGGTGGGGAGAAGCCTTTGAGATTTGCAGCTAACGTTCTAGTACTCCTCAAATCATAGCATGGACTTGGTGATTGGGTTAACAACATATATACAAGATTTGAAAAGTAGCTCTATTAATTGCTATCCCACAACCCTAAAGACATTTGAATAAATAATACCTATGATAAATTTACATATGTTTAAATGTTAATTAAAAAATGAGAACAGCATTTTAAAAATACTTCTTACAGTGAATGTAAATTAAATTATGGCCTAATATTTACTCATTTAAAAGTCAACTCAGATTTATTTTAAATACTATTTTAATTTTCATTCTAGAAAAAGAAGTAAACGCATTTTATATTTTGGTTTGAATGAATTGTGGGAGTGAGTGCATGTAGCTATATTGAGCATGATCATTAATAATTAAGGTGCAAATTTATATCGATAATTTTGTGTTACTAACTGATTGTAACTAACACATTTTCATAAAACAATATAGACCATGTGACTAAACTCAACGATGAGTTTATAATAAAATATTTGAGACTGCTTTTCAACAATGCCATAAAATATATTTTCTTTTTTTAAGACAGAGTCTCACTCTGTTCCAGGCTGGAGTACAGTGGTGTGATCTCGGCTCACTGCAACCTCCGCCTCCCAGGTCCAAGTGATTCTCCTGCCTCAGCCTCCCGTGTAGCTGGGATTACAGGCGCATGCCACCACACCTGGCTAATTTTTGCATTTTTAGTAGAGACAGGGTTTCACCATGTTAGTCAGGCTGGTCTTGAACTCCTGACCTTGTGATTCGTGGGCCTCAGACTCCCAAAGGGCTGGGATTACAGGTGTGAGCCACAACACCTGGCCAAAAAACATTTTCTTTACCATTTACTTTCCTATGGTTCTACTCTAGCTTTTAGTAGAGTTTGAAGAAAGAAACACCAGAACGTATTGCTTTTGTCTTTGAAATGTCTTTGTTTCAAATTCCTCTATTACATACTTAAAAAAATAAATCAATCTTAGACTAATGATCTAGACCCCTTTTCATCCTATCTACCTCCAAATAGTCAAATCAGTGAATCAAAACAACCCCCTGGAAAACTAGTTGAATAAATTTAAAGTTAGAAACTCTGCAACATTTTGTTCAAGTAATAAAAACAAAAGAATGGAAGCTGATTCACAGATTTACTTGCCTGGGCTTCCTGAGGCATTTGAGCTGCGTCCACCTTGTCTGCAATATAAGCTTCCAACTGCTTGTCAATGGATGTGAGGGACTCCTGAATTAAGTGTAAGGATTTTTCAATCTCCTGGGCAGACTGGATGCTCTGTTCAAGCAACTTTTGCCTCCTTACAGCCTAAAGAGAAGGAATAAGAGTGTATCAGTTAAATGTTTACTCTTGATAGCTTTTCTGCAATCCTGCTGCACAATAAATGAAGATTCTAGACTCTTCCACAATCACCTTTTTGTAAGATAGATTTCTCAGCTTCCTGGCACTCATTCAGCTCTGTTGATAGAAAAAAAATGTGAAGGAGAAAAATAAATAGCAAACAGAACTATAGGATCAGGGATCTCTGCATGAAAATAAATCACAATATCACGTACATTAAGGAAATAGGCTGGAAAAAAAAATTAGCAAAATCATCTCAGTCATTGCAATCTGTCTTTCTCAGGTCGAATGTTCCTCCTGATCTCATTATATAGTTCAAGAGATTTGGTTTGCTTAGAATAGGGTCATCGTCATCACAATCCAATTCAAGACAGATAATCTGCTTCCACCAGTGAGACACATGTACAATCTGTTCAGAATCAGCTCCTTGTCAAAAACAGAATTTTAGATAACAGTCTGGTTAAAGATTTATTTTGAATACTATTTCAACCAGCTTTGCATGATCTTTTTTCTCCCTACTTTCTTTCACAATTTGGATTATGGAAATTATTCATACAATTGGATTTGTGTTACTGCTGAAGTAGAAAAAATAATAAGTAATCCTAATACAGCTGCAATTAATCTTGATTGTTACTATAAGTATGATTAGGATAATTCAATAACTTTCAAGTATGAATAGCACGGGTAACAAATTGGAAAGTCTCCCTTCAAGGATCTGTTCACTTTTAACACAGTAGTTATAAAAGTAAGAAATACGGCAGGCAACTTATTGGGAATTCGTTATGTGTCATTTAAAATACATTTCCTTAATATACAATGTGTAGGCATGATTATCAAGTACAATATAACTTTCTTTCCCACAGAGCATGACTGAGGTTTTAAGATGATCTTGGTTTTTATATTATATATAGAATATTAGATATTACATAAATACTATATATGTTGGTTTTTAAGCTTCAAAAATATTAGTGATGTCATTATTCTTCAGTGAAGCCAACCTATAACACAGCTTCGTCCAAGTAAAAATACAGTTAAAGGCATCTAGACTAAGGGAAAAGGAACAGGAAGTTTAGTGATGCTGCAGGAAGAGGGAAGGCTTTCCCAGTACTTCTCCCTGTACCATAAATTTTGATTCCATTAAGATATTATCCTGTGCTTTCCTTTCTTCTCATTCTACCCATATCTTTAACTTCAATTGCTCCTCACATTCTGACAACTCTCAACTCTACATCTCTCAAGTCCAGATTTCTCCTCGATCTCCATACTTGCATGTTAGCTCACCCTATTGGACATCTCCTCATGAATATTCTACAACCACCAAAAGCTAACACTCCCAAATATGAACTCCTTGCGTATCCTCTTCTCACCTACTTCTCAACTCCCTAACTTGCTTTTCCTCCTTTTCTGTATGTTTTCCTGTTTCAGCGAAATACAAATAATGATTGCCTTTATTAGACGTAATTCTAGATATTTCTACTTCGTGTCTCATGTCCTTCATCATGTTGCATCTAATTAGTCAATCACTAATTATTTATTATACCTTCTAAATAGTTCTTGATTCCATTCTTTTCTCTCTCTCTCTCCATTGTCTTTACTCTAGTTAAAATCATTACTATATCTTACTTCAAATATGGTACCAGTTTCTTCACTGGCATTTTACTCTGCCACATCCCACCTGCAAAGCGGCTGCAATGTGTTCTCTCAAAAATGAAATTGTGGCTTCCTCTAAAATTCTCTAGTGATTCTTTACTGTCCTTCGAATAAAAGCTCTATTTTTTTTTTTTTTTTTTTTTTTTTTTTTTTTTTTTTTTTTTTGAGATGGAGACGGAGTCTCTCTCTGTCACCCAGGCTGGAATGCAGTGGCACAATCTCTGCTCACTGCAACCTCTGCCTCCCTGGTTCAAGCGACTCTCCTGCCTCAGCCTCTCAAGTAGCTGGGAATACAGGTGCCCACGACCACGCCTGGCTAATTTTTGTATTTTTAGTAGAGACAGCGTTTCACCATGTTGCCCAGGCTGGTCTCAAACTCCTGACCGAAGATGATCCACCCGCCTCGGCCTCCCGAAGTGCTGGGATTACAGGCGAGAGACATTGCACCCGGCCAAAAGCTTTATCCTTAATGTGGCTTAAAAGTCAATTCATAATATAATTCCTGCTGGTGTCTTTTAGACCCTGCTCTAGCTATATAGAAATTTTATTTTTCATTTCCCAACCTACACTGTGGCCCTCTTGATTCTTCGCCTTAAACATGTTGCTCCGTTTTACTGGAATAATCTCAATTCTGACTTCCTTTTATTGGCTAATTTATATTTATCTTCTGAACCTATTGGACATCTATTCCAAGTGGCTACCTTTGGCACCTTCTAAGTTCAGGGAGGTAATTCTTGCATGTTCTTTGAATTTTATATTTTTTTGATTTGACAAGTAAAAATTGTATCAAGCTAGAGCATATAACATGATGTTTTAATATATGAGTATGTTATGAGATGGCTACATTAAGCTATTTATGCATTCCCTCACACGACATTATGTTCTTTCTTGCACGTTGTATGTGTCTTAGCATGTGCCATACCGTATTTCATCTCCCATTAATGGTCTGCATTTACTTTAGACTATCAACTCTAATGAGTTCAGGGATTATGGCTGTCTTGTTCATTGCTCAACACCAGTTCCTAGAATAAAGCCAAATAGCTTTGTTTATGACTGGATGAAAAGTATAAGGAGAAATTTTAATGAGAAAAACAGAAAACCTTAAATAGTCAAAGACAAAAATGGATTTACAGAAGAAATTGAAAACAAAGGTCACCACTGCTCAGAGATGTATCTTTTGGAGAATAAATCTACCTGTTTTGTATTAAAAGTGTCAAAATGGGGGTGGGACATCATTTGGAGAAAATTTTAATTTATTTCTATCGAAATACTGTATCCAAGATTGGTGGCCGAGGCTTTGCCCTATATTCCAATTCAAACATAGCTTCCTTTTGTTCTCATTCAAAATTTCAACTAAAATTAACATCAGGTAATTTACTAATTCAGATAACAGCGTTAATGGCTATAATCAGAGCCTTTATTGTAGAGGAGACTGGCTGCAGCCTACCCAGAGTTCTTCCAAAGAAATGGATCTCTAATGATAAAATTTCAGCATTGTGACAGGTGGTTGGAGAAAACTTCCAATCACAGTATGTAGTAATTGCCTAGTCAGGTATTATTTAAATTTGGTCCTTCCTCTGGCTAAAGGCAAAAACAGTGTACTCTGCAAGGCACATCTGTAGATTTTAATTGTATAGGATGTAATATAGAATAACATTAAACCACATATCTAGCATCAAAATTATTTTTAGAAACCTAACTTTTTCTATTCATGAGATTCTATGGGCTGAAAGGAACAGTGTGGCTTAAGAAATGATGGCAGAGTTGACTTCGGGTGGGTTGGCTCTTTTCCTGGCCTAACAGTCAATAAGAGAGGCTGATTTACACAGATTCCTTGATTATCTCAGTCAGTGAAAAGACCTGATGTCAATCCAAGCTTGCAGAATTCTTTCAACTAGTCATGGCATAAGCTGCCTTCTATTTCTAAACATCTTATTGGGTGCACCCTGATAGAATATCAGGCTTATGAATTTTCTATGACTTTCTGCCCGCTTGACCTGTGCTGTCTCATTGAATGAAGTTTGTAGAAAGTCTTGAACCATAATCTGATTTTTGTTGTTGTTCCAGAATACCGTTCAGTTGTTGTTTTAAAATGTTATTTCATGTCTTTAGCTAATCCACTTAGCAGTAAGAGGAATTATATAGCTAGGCAGAAACAGCAAATATAAGGAAAGATAGAAAGACATCTTTTAATAAATGGAGATCAATGACAAAAATATAAAAATAGAAAACAATCCTAGTAATGGTTACCAAGAAAAACACATAATACATCTTAATCCAGTTTTCAAAGAAAATTAAAACTAAGTAAAAATTAACACAAATTATTTTATATCTTTAAAGTACGATGAAATATAAAATAAGTTTAAGAAAAAATTTTAAGAGTTTAATGAGTTTTGCTGGAAATGGAAAGTCATCTCTACAATGAATTGACAGTTCCTCACATTTCCATTTTAAAAATAATGTACTAAGCTTTGTGCCACAATATTACAAATACATAAATCAAAGTGTAGTATGTCTAAGAAACTCTGCAAGAAAAAATTCTGCATGTGAAATAAAAAACCAAATATTGAAACCAAAAAATGTATTTAACATATGAATGCATGATTTAAAAAGCCAAATTAGAAAAAAAAAAACATTTAACAATATTTTACAAAAAAAACACATTCATTAAAGGAGCTATGTGTCCTATACTATACTTATTAAACTCAATACAAAAAGCAATTTTACTTCATTTACGAGGTGATGGGTAAGCTTATGATTGCAAATGGATTAAGAATGTGGGTGCACTGATTATGATCATCTCGTAATAAGACACATTTATTTTTTGTGTTTAAGTACTCATCATTGTACTCATCATTGTGATTTAGACACGTAAAACATTTCAATTTCCAGCAGTTTTAAATTTTTTCTTCTGAGTAAAGGATTTTCGCCAATGTCAAAATAAAGCCCTCATTTTTATGAGTGATTTTAGTAGTAAATGAACTAAAGAAAACTAAATCCCAAATTCCAATTCAAATAAAGCAAAGCAACGACAAACTTTTGAAGTTTCTGCTTAGGGTAGTGCATTAATTGGCCCCAACCTGACTGTCCCTAAATTGCAGAAAATAGAGCAATATGGAATATGTTTTATTTTCTAGAAAGTGTCTTGGGATAGGAGTGTAAGGCGGTGGCTCCTTGTATCCAGCACTTGGAGGCGAGGCGGCGGATCAGGTCAGGAGATCGAGACGTGAACCCGTCTCTAAAAGTACAAAAATACCGTGGCCTATCCCTACTCAACTCTGCTCCTTCAGAAGAAACCTAAAAGTGGAGACCCATGAGAGGACATTAATCTCCATTTGAGAACCACGCTTCAGTTCACAGAGTTTACCAGTCAAGTTTTCTTTCCCAGAGTCTCTACTTCAGTGGACCAAGCAACTGGTCCAACTATTTCCTTTTAGTGTTTCTTTTTTACCTAATAAGAGGTTGCAATTTGTTCAAGTGCCAAGTAAGAAGAATACTCAGTTTGAATGAATCATGTTGGTGGGTGTGTATCATTTTTGATAAACTATTTCCTCCTGACCTAACTCTTCTATTTAACTTAAGAGCAAGTCTAAAACTGTCACTATGGTTATGAATACATTGAATTCTATCTGTTGTCTTAGAATTTTGGCTATAGTCTTAAACTGAAAATAACAAGTAATAAGTCTCTCTCATTCTAAGAGATGGAAATAGCAGGACATAGCAAAGGGCTTACAAAAGAGCCGGCAAAACTGGCCCTGCCTTTGTTGCTCCACCATACCCACTTATGCTAAAACTCTCTGAAGGTTTTAGAGAGAATCATGGTCTTGCTGAATTCACGGTCCAGAGGGAGAGTGGGGATGGCTCCCTCTGTTTATTCCGTAAGGGGGAATAAAAGATGGTACTTCTACCTTTTTGTCCCAAGCAAGTAAGTGGAGCTCCAAGACCACTGATCACAGGGTCTGGGAGTCCAGAGTAGATGGGGATGACACCTAATTGCCAAGTCTGCTTCTAAAGATGTCTGCTTCAGAAACTCTATGCTTACTTGATGGGTAAAAAATGAATTAGAAATGATACAGTGAAGAGAGGGGGCAGCCTATACTTCCCAGGGCTTGGTGTGGCAAACGTTTCTCAATCGGTCAAGTGAACGTGGAAGAAGACAGCCATGTTTCAGCTGTCTACCAGGAACACTCTTTATGGAGCAAGAGTATCTCAGGATCAAGAGGCTTCAAGATGTTTTTATAGAGCATATTTTCCTTGTTAAAGATAAGGAAAACAAAAGAGCTTCTGCAAGACTTCTTAAAGATCCCATACTTGCACCCCAAATAAACCCAATGTTTGTATCTCTGTTACACACACACACACATACAAACACACACACATCATAAACTTACTGCTACAAATAGCCAGTTAACAGGAGACATTTGCCTGTTTTCCTTAACTCCTACTTCCCGGGACATTGGAGAATAATATAACTGAAGTGCAGTTAAAAAAAAAACAAAACAAAACAAAAAAAAAAAACAAGGCAGTGGAGGTATAAGGTGGAATCTAACCACACTTCCCTTCCAGAGCAAGCCTTTTAGACCATGGCTTAAGCTTGAGCTGTAAAGAAGGAAGAATATTAAATTAAATATGGCATTGAGATTTTAAGCTGAACCCAATTAAATTTAAGTCTTTATTACCTCAGAGGCCAGAAAGTAATGGGATCTATTCATGGTGCCATCTATCTGGATGATGTAAAAGCATTTCATGTTTCTGATCTATCTGGCTCAAACTATGCATCAAACTACTAACACAATCCAGGAATTCAGCACTTGCTCAAATGAAGCAAATGCAAAGGAAAATGATAGACATCCAGAACATCTAGAATGTGATCCAGCAGAAAACAGAAAATGGCTTATGGGAGGTATGAAGTGACAGATAAAGAAGAACTTAAGAAATATCTGTGAAAAATGGAGCATTATAGTAGTATCACATGATTGAAAAGCTAAGATAGATATGTTGATGCTTTTGTCCCATACAACTGCTAGCAAATTGCATGTTTTATATCCGTCTACCAACATACATGAATATAAATAATCCACATGAAGACTATCGCTCCTGTCAAATGCAACAACTTGCCTACTGATTGATAACTTCGCTGAACAACCAATTTAAATTTCTAAAGCATAATTCTAAGGTCTTTAAAGAAGCATGCCATAAAAGTATCTGGAATTATTTAAGGACCACTAAGAATATTCTACTTACCTCAGAAACTGGTTCTTACAAGTTTTAGTTGTTTAGAGCTGGCAAGATGACAGCCTTAAAGAAGCTGACACTTCAGGAGATCGAAACCATCCTGGTTGACACGGTGAAACCCTGTCTCTACTAAAAATAAAAAAAATTAGCCGGACATGGTGGCAGGCACCTGTAGTCCCAGCTACCCAGGAGGCTTTGGCAGGAGAATGGCATGAACCCGGGAGGCGGAGCTGGCATTGAGCAGAGATCGTGCCACTGCACTCCAGCCTGGGCGACAAAGCGAGACTATGTCTTAAAAAAAAAAAAAAGCTGACATTTGAAGGACACATTGTCTTGTACACTTGGACCTCTTTGAGACTGATTAGATACGAACACTTTATTTTCCATAATTTCATAAGGTGTTAATAGATCCTTTAAAAGTTATACAAAAATTTCCAGATATCTAGATATGCTTATACCAGCTTAATGAAATGTTTTCCAAAAAGAATAGAGGTAGGATTTTGAAAAGGGAATTAAATGGAGATTAAGAGAAAAGCAGAGGGAGAAGAGGATAATTTACAACAGAAAGAGTAATTTACCAATGCTCAGAGCTCATCATAAGATTCACTTTGTTGCTTTCTTTGTTTTCAAATTAGTTTGTCCTATTTTTTTCTAAAGAAAGGAGGTCTCACACTGTGTTCCTTGGACAAGAAAGACTAAGTAAATTGAAACCATGTTGCTTTAACCCACTTTAAATATAACTCTTGTGAGGGGCTCTGGTACACTGGTTTTTCCTGTGGCATATTTGTTAATGTATTTAATAGGGATGTAGGCTCTAAATAATTACAAAGATGTGTACACATCTGCATATATATCCTTTAAATATAAAATAAAGAAGGTTACATTATTCACGAGAGGCTTCTAGATTTATGTTTTGTTAATGTCACTTGGTTTGAACACACCTGGGAGAAAACTCAAAAGCCTTGAGCATGGAACTCCTATAATTTTCTTTATCAGGAAAGAATATAAATGTGAAAACAGTTGGTGTCATAGTTAATCGGAACTTCATCTGTTTTAGGTTTTAGCAGGTCACTGAAGTTCTTCTGTGACCTCTTAAGAAAGCATACTTGAAAGCACGTTTGGGAATCATTTTATCAATGGAACTTGACATCAGATAGCCATCACTTTCCAGTAAAGCATTGATAGAATAGTCAATGAGCTATAGAGTAATATATCTAAGACATTTCTAGATTCTTGCTGCATCCATTTATCCTCATGGGTAGACAAGTGAAATTGGTCTTCTGCCCTGACAGGAGCAAACTGATGCTTGATTTAAGCTTCCAAAAGAAAGTGAATGAAGCATTATTCAGTAAACATAAAATAAGTCTACAGGATTCATCATATCCAAGCTTTCTCAAGGTAACTTCAGGAGCCACCCTAAGTCAGTGAAATTTTTCTGGCCCAATGGCGAGGTACTCTTTGACTGCACATGTGTTCATATTATTAAAGTCTAAACTTTAGGCAGTGACTAATTTAGTGATACAGGAAATGATTAAAATATTTAAGTCACTGTCTCCTGACATGGAATAGTGAGACAGGATCAGATTCTAGGGATGACTTGGTCAGGATTGAGACCACATGTTCAAGCAACATATAAAGTCTATACATGAGACAAAAGTCCAAATCTGGGGTTAAAATCAAGTTGTAACATAAAGCAATAAATGATGGCCAGGAACAAAAAAAATATAGCCACTGAACAAATTAGTTGATTTCTGACAATTGCTCCTCTTATTGTCTCAGGAAGCCACGAATGCAGGGACTCTCCTAATGCAAATTATAGTCAGGGAAAAGATGAGAAGTCAAAATTAGAAAAAATGTAGCTGGTGCTTCTAAGCTGAGTGGTATAGGTTAATTAGCCAAATACAGAAGTACCCAAGTGAGAGAGAGCATACTGAGGCCAATTACAGATAGGTTGGTGGTTGTGGACAAACTAGTCCTTGCAATGTAGATGAACTAGCCAGCTGATAGTCCTCTTAAATGAGGGCAGTGATATCCAGTCAGTACAGTAGTGTAACAAAGATCTCAGAGTGAAAGAACCATTGCAACTAGTTGGTCCCTCTACTTAGGAATTCAGACTCTCAAGAAACAAACTCAACACAGCATCTCTGGCTTCCTGGACTTAACATGATGTGTGGGAAGCAAATCCACCACACTTCCTTTTACAGACCAGGTAAGGACGGCCACACAGGTTGCCTATGAATAAAATAGTTTCCAATCTTTACTCAAGCAGTGTGAAATACAGCCTTGATAACTAGAAACGGTGCTTTTCTGATGTGCATTAGAGATCTCTGCTGGATTCCTTCTACTGTGATGTAGGCTCATAATAGTCTAAGGCCAGTGTTCAGGTTCTCTTGAACTACAGTGCTACGGATTTTGCTGGCCTCTGTGGTCTATTGTAGTTCATATTGGTTCAAACTTGAAATTGTATCTGAGAAACTGAAAAAAATGCTCCTCACTCCTGTCTGGGACGACCGGTCCTTTTCCATCCTAACCAAATACATGAAGATTAACAATATTTATTTATCACAAATACTCCAGATGATTGTAATGGCTCTGGAGAAGTCGATGTGCAAGGCAGAGTATGCTTATGGCTTCCTGTCATCTTACTTATCCACACTACATTGAAAAAGTCCTCAGGTCTAGCTCAGTCAGTATCTACACTATTTTGTCCTAAGGTTATTACAAGATTTTCTAATATTTTGTCCTCCAAGTTGTTAGCATAGACAAGACTGCAGTTTTGTAGAAAAGAACTCCTACCAGGATCTTTGGCTCTGATATGATTCATTTGGATGGCATCTGCACCTTGAACAGCAGGAACAAGGTGTATGGAACAGCTGCTTTCCCTTCTGCTTTCTAAACATTCTGTATAGTGCTTTAGGAGTAGGTTGGGAGTGCAGAAAGATGACTCGTGTGTTTATATGAGCATAGGGAACAGATAAACACTGGCAGAATGATGCATTACACTCAATTCCTTGTTACAGACTAGGGTCATCTGCCACAAAATGTTCTTACAATACATTAAGCTTGCTGAAATAAACTGGTTCCAAACTTCCTCTCTTCTCTATGTCCTCACCCCACAATGGCATCTTCTCATCATCTATAGATGAAACCCATCGTGCTGGAATTATTTGGCATGGGAGAGGAATAAACAGGTTTCAGGTGTGAGGCTTTAACTTGTAGGACTGCTAGACTTGTCATACACCAGATATAGCTGAAGATTAAGATGAGGACAATGCCTACAGCCACACAGGAAGGCTTAGCATCTTCCCCACAGGAAATATCTGTTCCGTCAATATCGTGGTTCGGGAGAGGGAGAGAGGTAACATATAATGAGGATCCTAGTGATGCCCTTTCCATGTCATCACAAATTTGCTGCAGTTTCCTAGAAGGCGTTCATTCTGCTCCAGCCGGGAACTATGGCTGTGAAGGAAAACCACTTTTTCCTCTGCTTCGTGTAGTTGTTGAGGAATTGGAAACAAGCTTCATTTCTGGAATATAGAGATCATCTATCTGTCATGAGCAGTCGATGGGCAAGAATAAATTACTGGTCCACAGTGGGAATGAACCTGACACATAATGAACCTTAGCGAAGTAGACCTCATACATGTGCTGAAAAAGGTCTATCTAGACTGGGGTTCACAAACCTGAATAATCAACAGAATGAACTTTTCCAAATACAGTTCTCAGCCTCAATCAAAATCTACTAAATTAGAAAATCAGAGGGACTGAAAAGGGGGTATGTGTACACCAAAGTCCCTATACTCTTCTATCTGTGTAATTTTGGTGATGAGATGAAATTGAGAAGGTCTATGAAGACTAAAGTTGGAAAGAAAAGATGCCTTAAATAACAACAACACAAAATAACAGGTAAGAAAATGCAATCAGCTGGACTCACAGCCAAAAAGAGCAAACAGTAGAGTGCTATGAAATTGGTATTAATGCTGATCAGAATATACGAAACATAGTGAGGTAGAAACAGTAAGGAAATTCTCCAATTTTATTTGATACTTTCAATGGAAAATTACTAAGGAATATATGCATTTTATGATTTAAAAGACAGCTTGATCAACTTGGAAAATATTTTTAGTCCTCATTCCATCTAGGGACACTAGAATACACTGCAAATAAGTGTTGTTTAACATTCCCTTTTCCATGTATCTTTTTTTAAAAAAAATAAACATTTTCAGAAATTTGGCCTGAATATTAAATAACAGATTTGATTATTCAATCTCAAGAATCTATGAAGTAGCTTGCAAAGAAAACAGTTTTAAAAAGTTGAGAGTGGTAAAAAGCAAGATGATAGAGAGATCAATATTTACCTTCAGCACAGTATTTTGGGTTATGGAAATTAAGTATTAGTTGTCAATCTTGATAGATAAGTAAAAGTTATTGACGAGTTTCATTAACATAAAAATATAAACTCGAGGAATTTTTCTGAAAAGGTACATAGATAAACTTAAAAGAGAAACTTCAATCCAAAAATTTATCACTAAAATGCCATTTTACCAATCCATACTACTGATTTAGCTTTTACAACTCATTAGTTTTTAGGCCTTAATATTTTTCCTCTATGTATTAACCCCCTCTTTTGTTATTCCAACTTTATTATTTTTTTTTTTGGTAGGCCCTTGTAGAAGAGCTATTCCAACTTTAGAAGAAATAACTCAACTATCAAATTATGAAAAATTTGAAGACAAGATACCATTAAATGGACATGTTAACACTCACTCACAAAGATATTAATGCCCTCCAAGAGCAAACATAATTTGTCTAGAGTGAATATTTAATACTTAAATATTAATCATATATTAAAAGGCAGTACATGATTATATGTATATATATGTGCTTATATACATGTATATATAAATACATGCAAGTATATATATGTGTTTGTGTGTTCCTTTGTGTCTGGACCCCCAAAATGCTAATATCCTATACTAGGCATACGGATGGACAAAAACATTTAACTACTATTTTATATAATATTTTGGAAAACTAAATGTGACTGTCCAAGGAAACATTATTGATTGAAGTAGGGTAAATTATATCTTAAAATAATGGAATTACTACTTACATAGAAAAAATCCATGATTCATGGTGATTAAAATAAGAATTAAACACATTTACCACAGACCCTTTTGTGAAGGCTATGTACTCTTTCAGTTCCTGTAGCTATAAAATAGAGGGTAATTACATTCAAAATACAAGATGTATTTTAAAATATTTTTAAAAGCAAGAATCAAGGTAACTCACACAATTGATGGTAGGACAAGAAAAATCCCTTTCTCAAATAACAAAAGAAGATACAGGAAATAGAGAAGGAAAAATTTCTAATTTACAAAGAATATAGCATATACATTCATGTCTATTTTTCTTACATTAAAGAGGTCTGGGATATTGAGTTTATTATCTATGTGTAAATATTACACAAGTGAGTTTCTTCCCCTCAAAATGTAATCACTCTTGACCAACTATTCAATTAATATTATTATGAGAACAAGTTGCATAGTCCACTACTCAGCTGAAAATTGCAGTCACCTTGAACACAGATGTCTGCCATAATATTCTGCTTGCAGTGCAATTTTTATATAAAGACAAAAGTTTTATTGCAGAGCATTCAACCTAGGAGAAGTCAAGATTCAAGATATCCAATATCCTTTATTCTACTTAAGGAAAGAAAGCCCTGACTTCAAAGTATGGAAAGATGTAATCCTAAAAACTATATCCATTATTAACACACGAAGAATAAGATAAAAATTTCACCTTTCTAAATATGAAAGCACTTATTGTTAATTATCCTCAATGAAATATTTTCAAATAATGATAATCTATAAAAGTGAGCCTAAATTGTTAACTCCCAAACCTTACCAAAAGCAATTCAGGTGTATAAATAACCAAATGTATAAGATGACACCCGAAATTGGCTTCAAAGGCATATGCAACCTGTGCAGTTATGCAGTAACTCATGCTTAGGAGAGCCCATGCTCGGTTCAACGCTCTGCTGTTGCCATCCTACAATGCTTAATTTTTGAATATGGGACCCAGTATTTTCTTTCTTCCCTGAGTCCCCCAAATTATGGAGCAGATCCTGACACTTTGGGAAAAATACCCAACAGCTAAAAGACTGAAATAAAAACCTGAATTGGTTAAGTTAGAGAGATTGTAAAAAAAAAAAAAAAAAAATACATGAAATTCACATTAGAGGTGCTAGGACACTGTGACATACTGGCGGTAACCAGATGAATGACTTGCAAATATGAATATAGTTGGAAGAAAATACTTCAGACTAGAATCCTAGTTGTTTCAGAATATAATCAAATACAACCTGGAGATGCTAATCAAAGATAGCGCAAAGAAAAATCCCTTCGCTTTTGATTTTCTATGTGGCTGTATGTGCGTGGTTCTACATAAAATTATTTTGCAGAAAATTTCGGGAGAAAGTCAGATAACTGATTATTGCCATTGCGAATAATTTCATTGGCTACTACTGAGTCCACGATATTATTCTCTAACACTTCTCCTGATTTTAAATGCATCTTTAAAACAAAAGAGCTCCTATTCCAAATACTTTTCACTCTCATTTCCTCAATGGCACCAGTTCTCCTTTCTCCCAACCCCCTTTTCCCGTGCAAAGAGTACTAAACAACCTGAAAACAGAGTTAGCTACTTCTCAGGGATGAAGTCCTAGGTGGATAAATTTTCTCAAACTTACTACTCTCCACCTTAAAATGTCCTTGTATTATCTCAGTTTTCTCTTTCCCATTTCCAAAGCCAATCCTTCCTTTTTTTTTTTTTTTTTTTTTTTTTTGCTCATGTATCCTATCTTGTAAGACTTTGCTCTTATATATTAGGTCTTTCTATTGGATCTTCCCTTATACTACAAACATGTTTAAGTTTTTAGTATCCTGAAAATCAACAACACATCTTTTCTGCCCTATTACTATTCGACCTCAGTTACTGGCCTTTCTTTCGCATTTTTTCCATCATCACATATTTATTGCCTCTATTTCCCCTGCCCATTTTCTCTCTTACCAAATTTTAATCTCACAGTTGTTCCTCCTCACTTTGGAACACAGCGACTATATTTAATGAGAGGAGGAGTGAATGGGAGTTGAGCAAAGAAATACAGCTAGTGGAGGCATCACATTAGCTGACTTAAAACTATACTATAGTGCTACAGTAACCAAAACAACACAGTACTGGTACAAAAACAGTCACATAGACCAATGAAACAGAATGGAAAGCCCAGAAATAATGCCACACACCTATAACCTTCTGATCTTTGACAAAGCTGACAAAAGCAAGCAATGAGGAAAGGACTCCCTATTCAATAAATGGTGCCGGGATAACTGGCTACCCATATCCAGAAGAATAAAACCTTACGCCATCTACAAAAATCAACTCAAGATGAATAAAAGACTTAAATGTCAAACCAAAACTTTAAAAACCATAGAGGATAACCTAGGCAATACCATCCTGGACATAGGAATGGGAAAAGATTTAATGATGAAGATGTCAAAAGCAATTGCAACAAAAGCAAACATTGACAAATGAGATCTAATTAAACTAAACAACTTCCTCACAGAGTTCCTCTGCTGAACTCTGTCAACAGAGTAAACAGACAAACTACAGAATGGGAGAAATATTTTGCAAACTGTGAATCTGATAAAGGTTTAACATCCAGAATCTCTAAGGAACTTAAACAAATTTATTTTAAAAACCCAACTCCATTAAAAATGGGCAAAGGACATGAACACACATTTTTCACAACAAGACACACATGTGGCCAACAATATGAAAGACATGCTCAATACCACCGACCATTAGTGAAGTGCAAATTAAAACCACAATGAGATGCCATCTCGCACCAGTCAAAATGGCTATTATTAAAACGTCAAAAAATAACAGATGCTGTTGGGATTGCAGAGAAAACAGAACATTTATACACTGCTGGTGGGGGTGTAAATTAGCTCAACCCTTCTGGAAAGCAGTTTGGCAGAGCTAAAAACAGAACATTCAACACAGCAACCACATTACCGGGTATATAGCCAAAGAAATACAAATTGTTCTACCACAAAGACACATGCACACATATGTTCATTGCAACACTATTCACAATAGCAAAGATACAGAATCAACCTAAATGCCGTCAATGGTAGACTAGATAAAGAAAATGTGGTGCATATACACCATGGAACACTATGCAGCCACAAAAAGAATGAGTTCATATCCTTTGCAGGAATATGGAGGGAGCTGGAGACCATTCTACTCAGCAAACTAATGCAGGAACAGAAAACTAAATATCGCATGTTCTCACTTGTAAGTGGGAGCTAAATAATGAGAACACATGGACACAAAGAGGGAACAGACACTGGGTCCTACTTGAGGATAGAGAATGGGAGGAAGGGGAGGATCAGAAAAAATACCTATCAGGTAGTATGCTTATTACCTGGGGGATGAAATAATCTGTATACCAACCCCCCATGACGCACTGTTTACCTGTATAACAAACCTGCATATATACCCTGAACATAAGAGTAAAAAAACAGCTAGAGCCGGGCACGGTGGCTCACGCTTGTAATCCCAGCACTTTGGGAGGCCAAGGCGGGCGGATCACGAGGTCAGGAGATCGAGACCACGGTGAAACCCCGTCTCTACTAAAAAATACAAAAAATTAGCCGGGCGTGGTGGCGGGCGCCTGTAGTCCCAGCTACTCGGAGAGGCTGAGGCAGGAGAATGGCGTGAACTCGGGAGGCGGAGCTTGTAGTGAGCCGAGATTGCGCCACTGCACTCCGGCCTGGGCGACAGAGCAAGACTCCGTCTCAAAAAAAAAAAAAAAAAAACAGCTAGATCTGTTGAGATCATCTTTCAGATCTGCTAAGAGAAAGGCTGGTGAAGAAAGGCAAGAATCAAAGTTCATTGTACAAGTTTTGGTGTGAGAAATTTCAGGAAAGAGATGGCATTAACAAAGATGGAGAAAACGGTGTTGGGTAGCTTTGATAGGAGCTGTAATCTGAGTATGTTAAGTTTGAGTAGCCTATGAGGTACCCAAAGAGAAAAATGCACAATAGGAGGCTGGACATATGGTCTGAAGTTAAGGGCAAAAGTCTGTGGCAGAGATAATATTTTGAGAATAATTAGCATGCAAATCTTATTTAAAGCCATGACATTGCATAAAGTATTATAGAGAGTGAACATAGAAAGGAAAGGGAGAACATTAAGCTTAAACACTTTTTCATACACACCTGCATCCAGTTGGCCAATAATTGGTTTCAGAAATTTTCCTTATTAATTTATGACTGAAATTGGCATGGGGTTTTCCTTCCTGTTTCATTTTTGTCTGATTTTGGTAAAAAAAAAAATTTTCTAACCTTATATTTTCGACATGTATATTGCCTTATATGTTCTACTCTCTGAGTTTCTTGCTGATTGGCATTATCTATTCCTAGAAAGTGTGTTCAAATTTGAATGTGAAATAATCTCAGTCTAATGTAGTCTTTGTAGGAAGACTTTTAACTTGTGATTAAATTTCTGTCTCCTCAGGCTTTCTATATCCTCTTCCATCATTTTTGTAGCAATATTCTAGAAATTCATCCATTTCACATAAGTTTCTAAATTTATTTGCACAGTTTTTAGTATTTTCTATATTTTAAAAATATGTTATAACTGTAGTTTTAACATTTTCATCCTTAGGATTGTATTTTTTTTTTTACTTCCCTCTCAGTTGATTTGTCTAATTAAAACATGAATATGGGCATTTAAATTTTATTGATTCCACGTTGTTTTTATTTCTGCTCTTGAATTCTTCTCTTTCCATTTACTTTCTCTGCATTTATTATACTTTTCCCTGTTTTCTTGAGATGGGCAGTTAGCTCATTAGTTTTCAGCCCTTCTGTCTCTTCTATAAAAATTAACAGGAGCCAGTTTTAATTTTTATTTTTCTTATCATTCGGTTCTATGAATTTTCACTATCCATTTTGTCTTCATCTTTGATCCACAAATTATTTACTTTAGTAAAGTTTTTACTATTGATTCTAACTTGTTACAAATTTAACAGTATTTCCCTAATAATACCAAATATGGGAAATGTATTGACATTTCTATGTACTTGAGGTGAAATTTACACTCTCATATGGGGTTCTCTATACAGTCTTTATATCCACCTTATCAACTGTTAATCATCACTATCTTCACTAACTTTTGTCTGGTGTCTTGAAAGAAAGAGGCATTATGAAATCTCCCACGATGCTGATACAGTTGTGTATTTCTTCTTGTTATTCTGTGGATTTTTGCTTTATGTATTTTAAAGGTATTTTCCCAGGTATGTACAAGATTTTTTTGTTTGTTTTGACAGAGTCTCACTCCGTAACCCAGGCTGGAGTGGAGAGTGCAATCTCAGCTTACTGCAACCTTTGCCTCCCAGATTCAAGCAATTCTCCCGCCTCTGCCTCCCAAGTAGCTGGGACTACAGGTGTGCACCAGCACACCTGGTTAATTTTTGCATTTTTAATAGAGACGGGGTTTCACCATGCTGCCCAGGTTGGTTTCAAACTCCTGACCTCAGGTGAGCCACCCACCTCGACCTCTCAAAGCGCTGGGATTAGAGGCGTGAGCCACCATGCCCGGCCAGGTATGTACAAGGTTTAGAACTTTTATATTTCACTGCATTTTTTGCCTGATAATGATACTGACAATAATGTCTATTTTGCTGGAAATAAATTAGGTGTCTAAGCTTTTTATTGATTAATCCTTTCTGGAAAATCTGTTTCCATTTTTGATATATGTGTTTTTATGTATTTCTTAAAAACAATATATTTTGAATTTTGATGCTTTATTCTGAAAATTTCTACATTTATATAATAAATGTATTGAGCAAATAGTTCTAGGACTACAGATGTATTTTTTTTCTTTTTCTTTTCTTTTTTTTTTTTTTTTGAGGTAGAGTTTTGCTCTTTCACCCAGGCTGCAGTGAATTGGCATGATCTCAGCTCACTGCAACTTCCGTTCCCTGGGTTCAAGCGATTCTCCTGTCTCAGCCTCCCGAGTAGCTGAGATTACAGGCACCCACCACCATGCCTGGACACTTTTTTTGGGTTTTTTTTTTTGTGTTTTTTTTTTGTATTTGTGGTAGAGACCAGGTATCACCTTGTTGGCCAGGCTGGTCTGCCTGCCTCGACCTCCAAAAGTGCTAGTATTAAGGCATGAGCTACCGTGCCCAGCCCCTGATGTATTTTTCTACCATCTATTTTTTTTCTATTTCTATTTTTCTACCGTCTTATCTTTTATTTTATGCTCATCTCACATTTTCCTGTTTTGTTTTCCTTCTTTCTTGCTTTACTGCGTATTGATTGAGAAATGTTCCTTTTATCATGCTTTGTTTGCAAGCTAGATGCTCCATTAGTGGTTACCCTTGACAATTTATTATAGCATAATGAAGTCGAGATTTAGTCATTATCTCTACCCTCTTTCTAAATAAAAGGGCTTGTGACTGTAACTCCCCTCCACATTGTTTTTAATCTAGTATTTTAGATCAAAATTATTTTAAATGAAATTAGATATTCTTATATATTTTTTGCAACAAATGCATTTTGCATTTAAAAGCTTAACTAATTGTTCATCATACTTGCATCTAAAACCTTTAAAACTTATTTTTCTACTACTTCTAATTCTTCATACTTATTTTAGACATTTTTGTAGTAAGGGTCTATTGGGGTAAAATTTCATTTTTTTTCACTCTAATAATGTGTAATTTCCTCTTACTCTGAAGAACTAATTTTGTTGAGTTCAGAATTCTAGGCTGATGGTAAGTTTTTCAATATCTTGAAAATATTTTCCATTGCTTTTTTATTCTTATTCATCGTTGTAGATAAGAAGTCTAACATCGGCCTAAATTTCATTCCTTTGTAGGTTATCCATCTCACCTCTGGCTGCTGATATAAATGTCTTTGGATTTCTGCACTTTCACTGTGATATGTCTGAGATTGGATTTCTATTTATTTATTTTGCCTGTTATATAATGTGCTTTCTGTTTAAGTGGTTTATGTCACTGGCTCTCGAAAATTTTCCTTTAATATCCTTCATATATTACTCCATCTCCATTTCTTAAAAAAAATTACGACATACAAGAAAGCTGTATACAATTAACATATACAACTTGCTGAGTTTGGAGATAGATATACACTGACAAAAACATACCTCAATCTATGACATAAACCTATTCATCATCTCCAAAACTTTCCTCCTATTCTAGTATTATTATTATTCTGTAACAGAACACTTAACATAAGGTCTATCCTCTTGGCAAATTTTAAGTAAATAGAGTAACTATAGGCAATATGCTTTACAGTAGATCTCTAGGAATTATCTATATTGTATAACCTAAACATTGTACCCTTTTACAAATACCTCTCCATTTTTCCCTTCCCCTAGCCCCTGGCAGGAAGAATTCCACATTCTGCTTCCGTTAGTCTGACTGTATTAGATTCATAATCTAAGTGGTATCATGTATTATTTGTCTTTATATGTCTGGCTTACTTCATGTAGCATAATGTCCTCCAGGTTTAACCACGTTGTTACAGCAAACGGCAGGATTTGCTTCTTTTTTAAGGGCTGAATAATATTTCATTGTATGTATATATCACATTTTCTTTTTCCTTTCACCTGTCAATGGACATTTATCTTTGTATCTTTGCTATTGGAAATAATGCTGTAATAAACAATAGAGTGCAGATAATCTCTTTGTGATTCTGATTTAATTTCCTTTGGATATATCCCTAGAAGTGGAATTGCTGGATCATATTGTAATTCTATTTTTAGTTTTTTTTTTGTTTGTTTTTTTTTTTTTGAGAAATCTCCATACTGTTTTCCATAGTGTCAGCATGAATTAACATTCCTGCCATCAGGGTACCAGGGGCACTATTCTCCACATTCTTGCCAAACTTGTCATCTCTTGATTTTCTTTTTAAATAATTGCCATTCTAACAGGTGTGAAGACATATATCATTGTGGTTTTGATTTACATAGCCCTGATGATTAACGATTTTGAGCACCTTTTCATATATATGTTGGCCATATGTATGTCTTCATTGAAGAAATGTCTATTGAGCTTAACTGCCCGTTTTTAAATTGGGTTATCTAATTTTTTATATTGAGTAATAATAATCTCCATTTTCTTTATTCTCCTCTTTGAAAACTCTCTTTCAGATAAGTTATATGTTCATATTCTACTCCCCACCCCTGTATCTATTACCTTCTTGTTCACATCTTCCACCTCCTTAGTTTGTGGTAACACAGTCTGTACATTATCTTTTAGTTTTGTCTTAATTCATTTCTTTCAACTAATATGTTTATATATATTCCTTTTCTAATTTTTAATTTCAGTTGTTTAATTTTGATTTCTTGATTCCATTTTTACACTATTTTTTAAAACCTCAGTAACATTTATTTCTATAATATTTTACCTATTTATTTTATACTATATATCTTGTAATTCTACTATCTGAAATTCTACAAGTAAACTCACACTTTGTTGTATGGGCTGACTGTGCTTCATGATGGCTTTTGTGTGTGTGTGTGTGTGTGTGTGTGTTTATGTATATGTGTTTATGTTGAGCTCAAATTCTCCTGAGTTTAATCTGTGAGGACACTGAGGGCACTTTTCATGGTAAAGAATTTGCATTTGCTTCTAACTAATGCTAGGATGCTCCTAACCTGGTGCTAATTTGACTTAATCCCTTGTTTGGATATTTCTTTACCCTCTGTGACAATATACACTCAAGAGTTCCTCACCTTACAAGAATAGGCCTACACACATTTTTGTAATTATTGTAATTATTGGTGACATTATTGTAATTATTCTTACTATTACTTTTCACTCACAGTGAGAAGACAGACGTCTTTTTATGTTTGTTCCCTCTGCAGATAGAATTCTCTCTGCCCATTATTTTACTGGTAGAACCCCAGTTTTATGTGGAATCTGTGTTTAGCTCCCCCATTTTCTTGAGCCAGAGGATCATATTTCTTTTCCACCAAATGACTTAATTCACCTAAAATTAGGGTTCCCAGTCTTAGCTTTTACCTCCACAATACAAATGTCAGTGGTCGTACTCGTATTACAGTATGACTTCAGTTTCATCTGATTTTTTTTTCCTAGCGTTTAAAAGTTTACTTATACTTCCTTGAAAGCAACATAAAATATATTTACTAGACATTTTCCAGCACCCTGGTGCTTTGCAGAGGGCATTATAGAAGACTTAGCTGTCCTAGCGTTGAGAATAGAAGTCAGCCCTATCACAACATCTGTGAAGTAAGCTAATCAAATCTATTTCATAAAACAAATGTGGGATTAAGATTGATATTGCTTCTAACTGCTTAGCAAAAGGACTGACATAAAACTGTGCTCAATAAGTAGTGGCTATTACTATTATTATAGAAAGATATTTTCTAAAAAAAACATTGACAAATTAATAAAGCATAATATGTCACTTATTTTCCTAGATTATAGTCTTCCTTCAAACAATATTCTTCCATTCTGGTCTATCTATGCTAAGGCAGATGTGGCACTGAGGGAAAAATTCAAAGTCATAATTACCAGGAAAAATTCATAGAGCCCTCTACAAGTCTATCATAAACGTTACTATTACAGAAGAATTAACCAATTTCGATTTTGTCCCTTTTAGTATATTTGCTATTTCATGTCAGGCAAAACAACTTACAGACATCTTTGAAAGTGACTGAAATGGCGGCATTAATAATCCACGAAAGAGGTGAAATAATCACTCATCAAGAGAAGTGGTAAAGGGTTTGGACTTCTAAATGTGTGACTTTAATATTTAAGACTCTAAATATTATTTTCATTAGTCAGCCCTAATACTTTTAAGGTCATGTTTTCTTTTGTTTTTTTTGTTTTTGTTTTTGTTTTTGTTTTTTGAGACGGAGTCTCGCTCTGTCGCCCAGGCTGGAGTGCAGTGGCGCAATCTCGGCTCACTGCAAGCTCCGCCTCCCGGGTTCACGCCATTCTCCTGCTTCAGCCTCTCCGAGTAGCTGGGACTACAGGCGCCCGCCACCACGCCCGGCTAATTTTTTGTATTTTTAGTAGAGATGGGGTTTCACCATGGTCTCGATCTCCTGATTAAGGTCATGTTTTAAGCTTTCCTTAAAAATGGGGAAACTCGTTAATTGCCATATTCACTTATTAGCAGAGTTTTTATTTTTAATATATGAAAAGGGTCACAGAGATTGGAGGTAGAGTAACCAGATGGTCATGGGCCTAGGCTTCAAGTGTAAAGAGATGGGTCTACATGCTCAATAGCTTCTTTCTAGGGCCTTTAATATCCTTTCAATTTCTATAGAATGGGAATATAAAAAACCCCATATCGGCCAGGCGCGATGGCTCACACATGTAATTCCAGCATTTTGGGAGGCCGAGGCGGGTGGATCACCTGAGGTCAGGTGTTTGAGGCCAGCCTGGCCAACATGTTGAAACTCCATCTCTACTAAAAATACAAAAATTAGCCTGGCATAGTGGCATGTGCCAGTAATCCCAGCTACTCGGGAGGCTGAGGCAGGATAATCGCTTGAACCTGGGAGGCGGAGGTTGCAGTGAGCTGAGATTACACCCTTGTACTCCAGCCTGGGCAACAGGGCAAGACTCCATCTCAAAAAAAGAAAAACAAAAACCACCATGTATCATAAGGCTACTGTGAGAACTAAATGAGAAAATGCATATCTGACACTTAAAACGGTACGTGGGCCTCTGTAACCAAATACTATTACCAATATTATTATTCATTTTGTTGTATTACTAAAACATCTTCTGCTGCTTGGTTACCCTGTTAGAGAATAAAGCTATTATAATAGTTGTAAAAATGATATGATTTGGTATGTCTCTTAGAGATGTTGCCTGGTTTACTAACCATCTTTCAAATCATTACTGTGAGTAGAAAATATAGTGCCATATGATTATCAAGAATGAAGGATGCCTTTTGAAGTGATGGAAATTATTACTTATTTGAATGCAAACTCACACTCTGAAATTAGGAATGGGATCTAGCAAATCTCTTTTAAATATTCATAGGCATTAAAAGTCTGGCTGTTTGATTGATTTAACAGGCAATTGAATGTTACCTTAGTTCTGCATAATTGCAGCTGTAAGAAACATTAGGTAGGTGATATAAAAACCTCACAAACCACTGACATAGGCACTTAATTGATTTTAAAAAATAGGTTAAGGCTCATCTTCAAATTAAAAGGCACTTTGTTTATTAATAGCAAATCTGGCTGAGGCAGGAGAATTGCTTAAACGCAGGAGGCAGAGGTTGCAGTTAGCCAAGATCGTGCCATTGCACTCCAGCCTGGGCTTCAGAGAGAGACTCTGTCTCAAAAAAATAAAATAAAATAAAAATAGAAAATAAAAACAAAATAAAAACTATTTTTCTTTAACCAACCGAAAATCAAGAATATCAAGGCCTAAAACAAATTCAGAATTCTTGATTATAACACATTAATGTACAACAAGAATTTTTTAAATTGATTTAAAAACTCAGTTACTGTAACCATTTTGTTTCTTCAGCCCCTCAGATAATTTATGCCAAGGATTATTCTACTGCATAAAAACACCAGTCTTTTTAACTAGATAGTGGAAGTCTCCAAAGGATTGATTTAGCTAACAAATCATTAGGTGTGTCTTTTTTACCTAAGTAGTTTGGAAATAATCAAAGTGCTCAGCAAAGCCTGAGAAATACAAAAGTCCTATTACTACACATTGTTTTAAATTAACATTGTATCTTTCAGATCAAATCAGCTTATTACAGGATGATACAACAGAATTTGAGGAGGATATTATGTTTAACATGATGTGGTTTTCATGAAAGCCATAAAGACTAAATATGCTTTATTTTCATTGTCAAATAACTCCCAGGTTATTACTGGCAAAATACGTAATATAAACACAGCTAGGACTGATAATAGATTCAAGTTTATTTATTTTAGATTTCTTGTTATTTTAACACTGCTTAATTGATCATTGAGGTAGAAGTGGAGAGCTTCTGATTTTAAGACTTAAAGGGTGATAAAAATCCTTTTTATCTGTCTTTGCATTTTATTTAACTAATGGAGGCATGTGCATTTCATTTCATATTGTACTATCTGCATTTATTTTCCTATCACTACCCGCAGTGGGATATATATATATATATATTTATATATTATATATATTTACATAATTTTAAATATATATTTACAAATTTTAATATATACATATATAATATATATGTATACCCATACAAACACACACATACACACACACATTTTTTGAGAGCTGATACTATAGAATATGATCTAGTAAAAATAAAAAGGCTGATAATGTATTGAATTTATTGAATAATTTATTGAATATGTACTGTGTTCCTGGAACCATAGTACTTTAACTGCAGTATTTTATATTTTGTTCACAAAAAAAAAACCCTATGAAACAGGATAAGGAAATGTAAGTTTAAAACTGTTACTCAAAATCACATAGCCAGTGAATTACAGAGGGATTTGCCAGTTACCAATTTTTTGCCTTTCAACATGATCCTGTTTTTGATATGGGAACATTTCTCCCCTTGTCAGCTGACATAATATTAAGTTCTGTCAGTAAAGGATGCTCGAGTGACAATGGGGGAGGTAGAGGTTTGTCTGTTCCAGTGTGCTTTTAATTCTTTTTCAATCCTATGAATCTAGGTTGGCCTATGGAATGCCCAGTAAGGCTCACCTCATCCCCCCGACTTTACCCAAAAGACTTTCAGCAACACTATGGGTCATGTTTGACAAGTTCTATGGGTACCCAACAAGCAAGTTGAGGATGGGTGGTAAATCCATAGGCAGCTTCCTGGAGCCCCACTTCATTTCCTCAAGTTTAGTAGCATCCACTACGGGTAGTTTCCCACCATGTCCAATGAATACACCAGCCAGCTTTCTAGCAAATTCAATGGTTCCCCACCAAAGGCTACTTCCCTGTAAATTCTGTCAGCATTCCCCTCCAATGTTCTCTTCACACTAGCTTCAGCCCACTGGCTATAGACTTGTTCTGGATTGGGTAAATGAAGGAAACTTCTCTGTCATCCCATGGGAGGCAGACACACACTTTCGAAAGAAGTTTGAATCCAGCCTTGGGTTGTGCTCCTATCTTTCCATATTAGTTCCCTGTTTGGGTACTATTCCTCAGGCTTAGGGTATTCTTTAGCAATCTCTCTTATTCACTATTAAAAATTAATTTCCAGTAAGTAGTTAATACTTATTTGTGTTAAATCTTCTCTGTTTAAGTGACTGCGTGGTTTCTGTGCCCTGTCTGGACCCTGACTAATAATACAAGGTGTTATTCTAGCCCAAGTTTCAAGTATTTTCTTATTCAAAATTTTATGCTTTAAAAACTCAGTTCAGAAAATAAGAGAATACGTGTTGAATCAGTGTATGTTGCTGAAGTGAATTATTTTTTATTTGGGGGAAATGTCAGGGTTTATAACAAAAACCTTTAAAATAGAAGGTTATAAGTAGTTTTGTGTCAATAAAGGATTGCAATATAATTACAGCAATAGAGTTAATAGCAAGGTCAAGTTAGAGAGTAAGCTCTTCCTAAGGACAGAATAGATGAGTACTGAAAAATGTCAAACACTGAAGTTGAATCTTGGCCAGGTGTGGTCATTCAAAGATGTAGTCCCAGCACTTTTGGAGGCCAAGACAAATGGATAGCTTGAGCCCAGGAGTTCAAGACCAGCCTGGTCAACATGGCAAAACCACATTTCCACAAAAAAAATAAAAAATAAAAAAAATAAAAAAAAAAAAAACAACCGTGAGTGGCAGCATGCACCTGTAGTCCCAGCTGCTCAGGAGGCTGAGGTGGGAAGATCACCTGAGCCCAGGGAGGTTGACGCTACAGTGAGCCACGATCATGCCACTGCACTCCAGTCTGAGGGACAGAGCAAGACCCTGTCCCAAAAAAAAAAAAAAAAAAAAAAAAAAAAAAAAAAAATTGAGTATTTTAGCAGCTAAGCCAAGGTCAGTTTCACAATGACTTTTAATTTTTTGCTTGAACTGCTCTCTCCTGCATGACACTAATATTCAAACATTAAAACCCACATTGAAATGATCTTCAATTTACTTGCAACATAGCAATATCTATTTGACTCAGATCCAGCAATAATACAACAATGATGAAGGACCAAGAGATTGTTTGGAATTCCCCTTTTCCAATCCCCAATTCCTTATGTTGATTTGGATAAAATATGGATACGCCACCCAGGATTCAAGACTGGAGGTACTGCTGGTACATTTGCAGATATCTGCCCGATCCTCACCTACTTCTCTTCAGAATTGGAGAGAGAAGAGGTTTTCCTACTCAAGATGTTCCCTTTCAATCTGTAAGGATGTCAAAAGGTCCCTGACATTGACTATTCAATCAGTCATTAGTCAATGGTTTCTTGCATACTCCCCTAGTTACCACCCCCCTTATTCTCTTTTTTCTCTTCACACCTTATGTGTTTTTATGTCTTGCACGTTCTACGAAATCAGTAACTTTTCCGTAACTAATCAATGTTTGTAAGTTATGAAGGTTAGGAAATTTTTTCTACTTATCAAACCATACAACCATATCTCACCTGTAGTAGATGTACTCAGTAAGTGAATATAAAACTAAACATTCTGATAAAATAGGTTCTCTTCTTTACAAATAATCCATTCTTAAGAGAGAGTATGCAAAACATTGACTAGGAGAAATTTGCTATTTTGTTTTAGTATTGGTTTGAAAAATCACATCATGTGTGATATATGAAAATTTATCTACAAGAAATTTAGTGTTATTTGTGAAGAATAAATAATATGGGGTACTAACAGAATTGCATGTATTATTAGCAGATTACATGTGACATAACAAATGTGTGTGGAATGGAGGGAGAGGAATAAAATGAGAGAGCGAGCGAGAAAGGATACCCACACATACTGGTTTATCTTGAGTAGGGAAAAGAACTCTGTGGTGAGAGTATGTAGACCCAAGAAGATTAGTATTCTTGGTATGTCTCAGTTGCCTTTTAAGAATCCTAACTTACAATGTTTTTGTGAAATCACATGATATAATGCACATGTAAAGAATTTACCCAGTGTCTGGCAATGGATTGTCTCTGAAACCTGAAAGCTGAGCTAATATTTCAAGTATTGCTCATTTTATCTGAGAGGCCTGTATCTGCTATACATTAATGCAAATTAGATTAAAGAGATTTTTCACTTATCTTCATACCTCTTCATGTAGTTCCCTCCAACGAGAATTAAATGTCTCAAGTTCCTCATTGATTAGCTCATCCATGACTCCGCCATCTGTTAGGGTCTGTGCCAATATGCGAATCTGATTTGGGTTATCCTCTGAATGTCGCATCAAATTTTCAAGTGACTGAAACACATTTGCAATAATCACTATTTCTCTTTTTTTTCTAAATACAATGAATTATCAGCAACTGCTTAGTATCTTCTGATTTACATATAATTAAGTCATAATCAATTTAAAGCAAATTTTAATTGGATTAAAAACACCAAGGAGCATTTTTGCTTCAAAAAATAGGATGTCATTCTATATGAATCTTCATGGGATTATGACAGTGTTGCAGACGCAGAACTTAAAACTTGATTCACAACCACCTTTTTCCTTGATGTCCCCTAACTCTAAAACCAGAAGAGGTAAAACACTAAATTTCTCAACTTCTCTGATAGCTAGTGGTGTCCAAGTGACACAATTCTGAAAAGAAGTAATCTCTTGAGAAGAATCCTTTTGCCCTTCCTACTTTTTTGCACATACATGGCCTGGACGTATAACAATCATCTTTGCACTGGGAAGCGATGACTTTGAGTGTGAGGTCCTTCGTGCTCAGGAAGAGAGAGCAGACAGTGCCTACTCGCCTCATAATATGGCTGAACCATCCTCATCCCTGGGTAACCTCCCTTCACTATTCTTTTTGTGGTGAGAAAAGACCATTTTATGAGCTTAAGCCATTGTCTGATTTTCTGTTATGTACATCCCAATAATACCCATCTCCTATACTGTTCAAAATTGACAAGGTTGCCTGGCTAGATAATATGATGAAAGTGAATCTCAGTGTCAAATGTAGGCATGCTAGAAAACAAGAGATTCAATTTCATCTTACTGGACCTCAAACATATCTATAAAATAAGTGATGGGCATAAGTTCTAACAAGCTTATTAAATATTCTGTTTTCCTTGTTTTAAAGACATGAAAATCTTCCAATACATATTTGTAATTTTTCCTGTTTATGTACTTTTCTGGAATTTTGAGCAACCTCAATACATTTTCCTATTAAGTTTCAAGAAAATAAAAATATAGAGACTTCCTAAATACATTTATATTAAAAAAACACTATAACCTGTAAAATACTTAAAAAGCCATCAGATTTTTGAGTAGAACAATGTGATTGTTAATAATTTTCTGTATAATTTATATTCCTTATTACTTCTAACAAATCTTAATTGTAAATATTTATTTGCAAAATGGATATAAATAATTTTAATGGATACATTATAAGTCTTAACAAAGTATATACCTTGTTAAATTTTTTTAAAGGTGGATGAAAAGCAACACAGCAAAATTAAGGGATCAGTTATAAATATCTTGAGTTGCAAGAAAACCTAGAAGTCGTGCAGTATTTCTATCCTTGATACGTGGTGATCCAGCCCTTTTCACTCAAAATGTCCTCCTGGATGAGCATCAGCAACACTACCAAAGAACCAATTTTATGTATGTATTTATTTATTTTTTCACTGTGAAATTTCATTTATTGGCTCCATTATCTGAATTAGGAACAATTTGAAATTATGACCACAACATACAAATAAAAGATAAGAACACTTGCAATTTTCCTCCTCCCTGCTTGTCTGTGTTGTGGGCATTGTTAGGGCCTCACCTAAAATAGTAAATAGTAATGGCAAGGTTTTTTTCCCCATCTTTTCTGTATGCTCTTCATTATGGCTTCAAATTTTCTCTCTTTCTTTAACATTCCTTTCTGAACATGCCCTAGTTTTTTCAGTGCATCACTTAAACTGTGATAGCAAGAATTTAGCATGGTGCTCCATGTACAATTTGACAATTTCATAGGGTAACAGCATCATCCTATCTTCTGTTCTGGACACTGTCCTTTTATTAATGTGCTGTAAGTTTGCTGCATCTTTTCTAGAACATGTAACACATTGTTGATTCACAAGAAATGTTTGTTCAATTAACTTCTCTGAATACAACAAATTTATAGTCATAGTTAGTCAAATAAAGCCAAAATTAAAGTCCACTGGAGATCTACTTCGTTTTACTTCAATATTTTTGCAGGTTTTATACTTTTCTTTAGAAAATTAGGAAGTTGGATAAAATGATCCATAGGTGTCTGCTCTGATGTTCTGGATTACAATTCTATTCTGTCTAAAGAAATATTTTACATTTTCTTCACATCTTGAATAATTTATGCTCCTTATTTTATAGATTTACACAGGGGCTATACTACTTATAGTTTTACGTACATATATTACATATTCTAAAACAACATATTCATTACATATAGATAAGTCAAAAGTACACTAAAATGCATAGAGCTTGAATGATTAAATGTCAGAAGTTAAAGTAAGTCAAGTTTATAAATTCAAACTCATTTAAACTTTAATTATTGAAAGTCTCCAAAGTAAAACTTAAAAATGTACTTATAGTTTATGAATATTTTAAAGATATATTTCCAATATTAAAGCATATCCATTTAATAACTCAAAACATTCTGTAAGGTATAAATTTGTGATTTTAAATAAGTATTAAATATGTTCCAATTCAATACGTGCAGCTTTTAAACTGGAAATAATGTTTCATATTATCATCCTGATTAGCCCTATGGCAGTGAAATTGTTTATTCACACTATCTTTGCAGGTTTATGGTAGATTTAATTAGGTAAAGTATCTATGTAGAAATTAGTGATATAACAAAGGCAAATTTCCTCTGTAAGAAGTTATTTAAACCCTTTGCAAAATCTCGTGACCTAGAAGGTTATTAGGGGGAACAAAGGCTTTATCCAAAGTAGCAGTGCTAAGTGATAACATAGTCATTATACTCTCTTGGGTTGTTTTGTTTGGATTTGTCTTCTATTTGGCACTTGACCTCTTTTAATACTGCATATAACTTATCATCATTTGGTTTAATTTACAACTTACATCTAGCACCTCAGAGATTTCTTCAGCTCCACCAGGAATGTTTTCAGTGGTTTTAAGTTTAAATTCTACTTCATTTAGCCACTTGTTTGCTTTCTCCAAGTATGACAACAACTCATGCCAACATGCCCAAACTTCCTAAGAAAGAAATATATATCACAGATTAAATATTATGGTAGAAAAGTAAATGTGAAACGTTGCCATTTCATTATTAAAACTTCTGAAAATATAACACTTTGTATTTTTCACCTTTACTTTGTTGCAGATAATTAAAAATGCAGCTAGTCATTTTGATCATCTAATACCTCTATAATTAAAAGTCATTAAGAAAACATTTTATTACATGAATAATGAATAAATTCAAAAGACAGTAATTTACTTTTTAAAATAAAAATAAGCACCAACATCGCAGTCTGGGAAACAGAAAAATAAAAGCATATGTAAAAATGCATATGTAAACCTAACTCCCTCACACATCACTGTTACCAGTATTCTGTGACCTCCTCTGAAATTTATCATATATAATTTGATAGTTAAAATTTAAATGAGTTTAACTATAGCTCTCTTTTCACTAAACATTACATCATACCATTTTCTTTATTACTAAGAAGATATATTTTTAATGAAAATCTAAGACTTCATTAAAGTGGCTCTATCTTAGTTTAGCAATATACATTCTTTAGATAGACTACTTTTGGTTTTGTTTGCTATTATAAATTTATTGTAAACATCATTGTGAATATGGACTATTTTTCCACATGCTTATTATTTCCTTGAGGTATATTATCACAAATATTACCACTAATTCAAAGGTTTGATCATTATAAATGGCCATTGATTTGTATTATGAAAATGATTTATATACAGAAGTACTCATAAAAAAGCAGAACTTTAAAATTTCTACAAGAAAATATAGAAGAAAATATTTCTGATTTTGGCATAGAGACGAATATCTTAAGTAAGACATCTTGTAAAAAACCGACCATAAGAAAAAAGAGATGAATACATTTGACTACATTAAAATTAGGACCTTCTATTCATCAAAGGACACCGTGAAGTAATTGAAAAACAGACTCAAAACTGAAGAAAACAATTGCAACGTTTCTAACACATAAGAATATGAAAAATGCCAGCAAGTCAAATAAAAGATGAATAACTCAATCGATAATGAAAAGAAGACCTGAACCAAAATCTTAAAGAGAAATATGTATATACATTAAACATGAAGATATGTTCAATCTCATTAGTAATCAAGGACATGTAGGCCAGGATTACAGATACCATGTTGATTGACACAAATGAGAAGTTTGACAATTCCACGCGTGAGAGAAGATATACATCAACAAAAATTTGTATTTATTGTTGGTGGGTGTGTGTACTGGAATGACCATTTCAGTATGTCTATTGGGGAAAAGATAGAAAGATGCAAGAGAGGATAAGAATATAAAAACGGTCATTTTCTGTTAGCTTTGTAACTATTAAATGAACCTATAAGTACAGTAAGTACAATGGAGCAATCATCACCACTTACTACCACCTTCCCCCGCCTCACTACCACCAAAATTAAAGGCTTAAAAGGAAGACTTATTTTAGAAGGATCTAAAAAATTCATCAAATTTCCCAAAGTTCTCTTTGTTCATAGCCCTCAAAATGACACAGAGTATTCGATCTCTATGTGATGAAAAGTATCAGTCTCACCTGCTTGGCAAACATACCAACCTTTCACACTTGCTTGGTATCTTATGTACACTTTATTGCAAAAAGTGAAATTAAGTATTTTGCTTTAAAAGGTGATAGAAATCTTAAATCTGGGTCATTTGCAGCCCCTGCTGGACTACAGGCTGTCTTCATTCTGGGCAAAGATCCCAGTGGGAAAATATAAATATCTTCTTAAATACCCGAGGGTACCTTAGAGCTTTGAAGACAAAGAGACGTGATTGGTAATGTGTCTTATTAACTTTGGTGCAGATTGAGGTAATGAACTACCTTGCTGATTTAACTGTCAGAATGGATGGCCTCTTCTGTCCTCAATGCATCTGAAGGACACAGCTGGAGAGGCTGAATGTACCAGCTTTACAGGTCACCTTTGCAAAATAAAATATAGTCTTGAAGCCCGAATTGGAGCTAAAAGCCACTTAGAATAACTGCTAAGCTTAACAGTTTGGAACTTAAAATTACTTTGAAATCACAGAATCCAAAGTGGCTTTGAAGGAAAGAACAAATAAACAAGTAAACTTCTGTTCAAAAGAGTAGATGGAGCTGATGAGGTAACTCCCAACATGTCCTCCTTCAGTTATATCAAAATGCATGTTAAAATACAAAGGAAACATTTTTAATTCATAGCTGATCTGTAAAACATGTATATAGAACCTCAGGTGTCCGAAAGAAAAAGAGGGAAATGAAAGTAGAAAGTGGAAAATCAAGCTTATAAAAATACTGGCATATCAGAACAGGGTATACGACATCAAAGCTAGGGCATTTAACACTAACTTGAGATGGGAAATGAGGCAAGCCAGGGAGATGGGAAAGAATGAAGCAGTATGACACCCATCCTGTAAGGAAGAAGTAGAACATCCCTATCCATTGGAGTATCATGATATAGCAAGGAAGCCATTGTTGGGGGATTTTTGGCTGAAAAATGAAGATCCACCCATAACAAATAGAAACTTAAGCTTGTATCACACATGAGGGCAGAGCATAAAATCTCTACAATCCTGGTGGCAACAATACAAAAACTCAATAGCCCAGAGCAAAAAAAAGAAAGAAAGAAAAAAGTTCCAGTAAAGGCAATTCCTATTATAGATGAGCTCTCAAATAAACAACAACAACAAAAAAACCTTACAAGCCAAATGGGGAAATTCACTTCCATTAGAGGGAGTCATTAGTTGTAACACATGGTAGAATCCATACCTTATGACATAAAGATAATAGAACAATTTTAGAGAATTGTACAATAAATATGCATAGCCTCATGGTGTATTTTTCCCATAGAGTTTATTTGCTTGAGATTGGCAACTGGAATTCACACCTAAGAAATCAAAGGGCTTAGTTGCCTACATTTCATTTTGGGAGACCATCTCTTTCTTGTTTTCACAAGCCCTGGTTTAAACAGAGAGGGCTGATGGGGAGGAGATTTAAGGGGAGTGAGGTGAAGAGAGTTTGAATAGTTAGGCAATTCTTCTTTCTCACCTTTTTATGGGGATAGGTAGGGTAAACTCATCTGGATCATTTTATTTACAGGATCTAAAACAAAACCACTCATCTACTGGGTGGATATATTCAGGAAGGGGTGATTGGTATTCATTTCCTGTTGAGCTGTTGGCATGGCCAAGAAGGAATCAAAAACAACTCTTTCAAATTTCTCATTCCTGAAAGGTATAGGAGTATGGGTACTTCCAGTGCCCATAGGCTGAGTTGAGATATGGTAGGTAAATTAGACTCCAGGGCATCACTAAAGCATTGGTTAAATGATATAATATTCAAGAGCATTTTGTGTAAAGCTGTCGACAAGCATCAGCTTGAAATTCTTGTTAAACACTACGAGGTACCATAAAAGCCTAGGAGATCGTTTTTGGGGAGTTCAAAGCTCATATGAATAAGGCCAATCTGGATCCTCAACAGGGCAAATCAAGTCTATAGAGAACGAGCCAGGTCAGTGGTGATAATATATAGAAAAGGGACAACAGACTAGGCATTACAGGTGTGTGTGGGTTTTAACAAAAGGGAACAGCAACTGTGAGCAGCCAAAAAAAGGACATTCACATGAAGAGGGTATTTTTACTTCTTAATCCTCCCTTATATCAACAGTAGATCTGTATCCAGAAACTGGGATGGAAGAGGAGACTGCGAGACCATTTATTCTCATTCTTGCCTCTGTATAAATTGCTGAAGCAACAGATTAATCTAAACTTGTGAAATATTTGAATAAGTTATGATATTTAAATTTAGAGTAAATTTTAATAACTAAAAGTGAATAAAAAGTAATGAGATCCCAGAGAAATATTGCTTAAGAAGCCAACTACCAGGCAGAAGGTGAAATTTGACAGAGTTGGGTGTAGTTATTGGAAAAATAAGACTGTTTCATGTTTATTACTCATTAAGATGAAACATTTCAGTCAAACAGATGGTATCTGTTTAAGTTGTTTGAAGGAATACATAGAATTAATCACAAAAAAAGAAAACCATAACAAAGAACAGATTTGTGAAACACCTCAATGAAATATTGAGAAATGCAAAATACGTTTTATGAAAAAATATGAACACACATACATAAATGTAGAGAGATAAATATATATACAGATAAAGATGAGAATATTTCTCTATTGAAGGATAAATTATGCCACAGGCAGCTAAAGAGAGAATTTGAGAATTGGAAGACAGATTTTAGAAAACTATCCAAAATTGAGCAGACAGAGATAAGAATATAGAAAATATTCAAGGGAAACCAGTAACTGGAATATAGGAAGGAGATAGTCTTAATAGCTCTAAGAAAGTTTTCCCTTAGGAAGGAATGAGGAGATTGGGAAAAAGAAAATCTTCACAAAGATAATGCAGAACCACTAAAGAAATAATGTATCTGCTCTAATTAACACACCAGATGACAAAGTATAAATGAAAGCAAATTTACACATAGACAAAGTTGAGTGAAACTGTAGAAGACAAAATAGGGTGAAACTGCAGAGCAGATAGGACAAAGAAGAAATTTAAGGGTACCAGAGAAAATGATAAAGAAACAATAACTTGACAGAAGATTTCTTAAAGGCAAAAAATTTCAGAAGACAAATAATATTTTCAGTGTTGTAGAAAAAAAAAAACCTGTCCTTACATAATTACCTGCTCAACTGCATCATTATCCAATACTGCGGGCAAAATAAAGGCATTTTCAATATGTAAAATCTGAACACATTTGCTACTCACACTCAAGGAAAGAGCAAGAAAGAAACTGAACACAGAAGCAAAGGGAAGAACCAAAGGCAAAACTGGTCACAAAAATTGGGAAAATAGCATCGGTAAATCTAAATAAATATTATATGAAATAGTTAAAACAACAGCAGCAGCAACAGCAATTATATGGACTAATTTGGGGGAAATAAGGTGAAAATGAAATACGAGGCAACAATAATGCAGAAAATGGAAGAGGTAGGTTCAGAGTTAAACTATGCTAATGTTTCCACCATATTATTGTTACAGAGGTATAGAGAAATATTTATAAGATAAAATAAAGCACATATTCCAAACCAGTAAAAAAGGACTAAAATGGAACTAAATAATTTGATAACTTAAATACAAATAGGGAATGTTAGAAATGTTATGTTATGTTATGTTATGTTCCTCATCTAATGTGAGAAGGAAATGGAAAAATAATCCAATAATTGTTCTTGAAAAGTTCATTATTAATATGAAAACTTAAAAAAATCTCTTTGGAAAATGTACTCCAATATAAATTTCTAATGAATCACAGAGTATCATTTAAATGAACAACATGAATAACAGGGAACAATGATGCTTATTTAAGGACATTAAGAACATAAGAAAGTAATAGTAGGTGTTTTATTTAAACATTGTCAGAAAGCATTTCCTAGGTACAAAAAGTCCCTCCTTATTGTAACATGTTAGTGAATTAATTGTGGCTTTCTTGAGACATGTACAGTGCCATCACATCCCTTCCCCTCCCATTCTTTGTTATATTTTATATAGCACTCACATAACACTGATACATAAGATACGTCATCATATCCTCAGAAACTATGATATTTCCTGACATATAGAAGGCACTTTTCAAGAGTCTGAGGAGTGAATTGCATTTAAAAGAAAAGAATAAGGATGAGTAAAGAAGAGCTTAGAACTGGTAATGGAGAAACTCAGATCACATTTTACAATTAGAAAATGATAATACTGTATTGGGAATATATGGGGTACTTTAGCTACAAATACATTTTAAAATATTTTTAAAGGTGGACTTTATTATTGATCTGAATTGTACGTCTTTAAATATCAAACCCTCAACATATGAAGCAAACTAAATAATGTTTTTCAAAAGTAAAGAGGTACCTAACACCTTATTAACCATATTCACAAAAATAACTCAGTCTGTGTGAGGGAAGGGGGCTTAAAGTCCAACTCATGTGCAATGTCTGGCAGCATCAGCATTTGTAGTGGATAAAGTTTTGTGCCCCTTGGCGCAGTATTTTCATAAGAAAGGTCATAGCTTATTTTTGATACAATTACGTGGCAATCATTTGAGGCACCTGCTTTCTTTATCTAAATTCAGATAAGCATAATCTAGACAGTAAGGCACATCCATAAAAGTTAAAGCAGAAGTTGTAATAATAAATAAACATAATGCAAAACATCAAAAAAAATATAGAGCTGGTTAGGTAACATGTCTAACAAAGAACTCTATGGGGCACAGCAATTACTAAAGACAATTATAGTAAAAATATACTTCTCTACAGAATGCTTTTCCCCTAAGATACTTAAATAAGTTTATGTACATACAAAAATAGGAAAAAATAAAGATAATTGTCTATAAATCTGGAGAAAATATATTTATAGGATTTTGTGAGCTAATAATAGTAATAAGAATTAGAAGCATAGCCACTCACATATATTGAGTACTAGGCTAAGTACTTTAAAGAGAATAGCTCATTTAATTTTCTCAACAACTTATAAATTATGTATTATGTCTATTTTACAGATTGAAAACCGGTTTATACAAGTTAAGCAAATGGCCCAAAGTCATACAACTTATAAGTGCCTGAATGAGGAATTCAAGCCAAAGTTGTTTTACATTGGAATCCATGTTCTTAACCACTATGCCTCACATATGACCATGTATTGACATATCATTGACAAAGACCAAGAAAAGCAACTGACTTCCAAAGTCTTGCATTTCCCATTCAGCCTAGTGCAGAGCCACTGGTAGTTGGTGGTTAGAGTTTCAAGTTCCTTTTTTAAGGCCTCTTGTGCTACAGGTGGAGCTTGAGCTATGACACTATTTACAGACTCAGTAAGGAGTTTCACTTTCGCTTCTTTTTGTTGGGCCTCTTCTTTAGCTCTCTGAAAAATAAAGAATGCTTTCTTAATAGCATGAAAATAACTTTACGTCCAAAATGCATTTCTATGAATCATATAATTTCTTCCTCACAACATCCAACTTAGAATCAGATTTACAAAAATAAATCTAATATGAACTCCAGTCTCTTCCATAAATTTAAGTTTAGTTGAAATTGGAAATTTAAAGAAATAATTTATTATTAGAATACAACAGATCTTTAACAAGAATAGATTGAAAAGTAGTCTGCATGGGGGTATGCATTTGTGGTGAAATATATACACATCGATACAAATACAATTGTTTGGAAAAGGCAAGAAACAAATATTTCAATATTAACTAGGTTAAAAAATATTTGGCAGTCTAGAATCGAAATCACTTATAAATTACTCAGATGAATAATATTGAAACCATCACAAATATCATTATTTAAGTCAAAGGATACTTAACGTAGAAAGGTCCCCTTGATGCTATATTTAGGAATATATTTTGATAAATGAAAGTTTTGTTCAAGAATTGAAAACACATGAGAGAAAGAGAAACCAAAAAGGAGCCCCTGATATCAGAAACTGGCCAGACACCCAGCTATGCCTTGGTCTTCTCAAGTGGAAAATAAACTGTTTCGCAGAATTTCAACATTGGAAAAGGCCACTTTGTTTCCATAATGGATCGAGACCACGACAAGATCATTCCATAATCATGTCTGAATCCAGACAAAAACATCAACATTACCCAAACCACAAAACGCCCAACACTCCCCTATTCTGGTTAATATGAATGAATGCTATTTCTTTATCAATTGCAACTTTAGCCTCATTCTGGTCTTCTCTCCTTCTGGACAAGATACGATACCCATAGAGCTATCCCCATACACTAATGACAAGCAATCCAAAGTAAAGCTTTTAAACCCTCCCTCAAATCCCCTAACACAAGCACAAATCCTACAATGATTTTTTATTTTTTTCATCTACACGTACCCCCTGGTCTTCAATGTTGTGTATTCTCCCTCATTGCAAAAAGTAATGAACCCAACTTGTTCAGCTACAAGAGTGTTGGTGGTGGTCTTCGGCTGGGAGACATTTACACTCCTTAACTTCAAATGAGTACATGTATTTTAGAAACACACACACATACACACGGTATCTTTAATCTGTGTTCCTCCAGGGGTCAAACCTGACATTAGCTTTCAAATATAAGTAGTTTATATACATGTGCCATGTGAAAGAAATTCTGGTAGCCGAAAGGGGAATTGAGACAAGAAAGGGAAGAGAGATCCATATGGTCATACTTATTAATCCCAGCAAACACTGTTAATGACTGGAGTTTAATCCTGTTAGAAAGCCCTGAGAAATATATGCCTGTGGGCTATTCCATTCAGGGGTGAAGAAATTGGGGTATTATTTCTGTATCATCTTCCCTAATTATTAAAGGCTGTTGGGGAAATGTTAATTTCCCAGTACTTGCAGCCTACCACACAAGTGCAAAAGTGGGATTCAGCAGCCACAGAAAGCCCTCGAGTAAACGAACGCAGGTTCTATAGTGCAGAAGTTGGGCCTGCATACAATGCAGAGGTCAAGGTAAGGATTTATTGGCAGGATATGGATAAGGTCAGCAATAAAATGCCTTTGTATGTGTCAACATAATCACCCTACTCCTTTGGATTTAGTCCCACAATTCCTTAAAAGTATGCATTATGTCAGAAAATGCAAATTGTTTTGCCTATAGAATGTTTACCTTCACCGATTTTAATTGATTGAAATCTTTAGTTCAATACTCTAAATAAATCAGCTTTTTGGCATCACTGAGCATAGAGTTTGTTTTACACAAATTGCATTTTGACTTTAGTAATTATAGTATAATCAACAAGTTTGATTACCATTCATCATTTAATATGTGCTACTGTGTTCTGTGCCAGCCATGTCATAAATGCTACCTCATTAGACCTTTACCCAAACCCTCTCAGATGTGTTTTGTTATCTCTATATTGGACATCAGAAAACTGAGGTTCAGAGAGTTTAAGGAAATCATCCTCAGAGTTACATCCTCTCTTTCTCATAGTTTCTGTTCAGTTGTTCTCAAATGTTCCATGAGCTGAAGAAGGAGAATGTTGTAGTCAGTCTAATGAATAAAGTTACAATTTATACTCATTATAAATAACCCAAGCAACTATATAAAAATGTAGAATGAAGAACACTTCTTTCCATGGTTTTTAGGCTTTGTATATTCTTGTTTAATAAGAGGCTCAGATCTTGGGAAAGGTTCGGAGAAGAAACAGCAAAATTTGTTAACCCAGGTAGATATGAAGAAAGAAGATGATGACGAATTTCTCTACTAGGAGAAAAGGTAGAAAGCTAAATGACTGGTAAAGTTTCGACACAAATCCTCATAAAAACGGTGGCTCTTGTTTCTTTCCACGAATCTAACAATGATATGCTCTGCCATCTTTCATTGCTAGGATTTCACACCAGTGCTTCTTAAAGCGAGTGTCCTTGGAATCACTCTGCAACTTGTTCCTTGGTATGAACTGAAACTTGTTAAAAATTAAAAACTTCAGGCCTCACCCAAGACTCACTGAATCAGAAATTCTAGGGTCAGGGCCCAGCATTCTGTGTATTAAACAAGTCTTCCAGGTGATTCTGATGTCCATTCAGGTGCAGGAATCACTGCTGTAGTGATTATACAAATTTATTTGTGTATTTACTATTCTCACTTTATGTGTAAGTTCTGGTAAGCACTAGTACTAGAGTTATAATAGAGTAAAAATTAAAAAAAATAAAAACAGTTAATAAATTTCCAGAGTGTTTTTCAAAGGGTTTTAGTATAAAGTTTTACAATATAGCGATTGCTGATCTCCATAAAAGTTTTAAAGTCAGAGGTTGTTTATCAAGCACTGCCCTGGGTTCTTTTATGTCAAAAAAAACTTTTCAGGGGAAAACTAAGTTATCAAAACAGCACTTTCATTTTCAAGTAAAATACAGAAAAGAACATAAACAGAAGAGGGTCTCTATTTCTTCTTTGAGTATCAGGGAGAGATATCAAAGTAGGTCTGTTAGTATCTTCTGACAATAAAGAAAAATTAGCTATCAAATGAGCACAGGTAGAAGTCTGGACAAGGTACTATTGCTAACCCTCCAGGTAGTGAAGTTGACTTAAAGAGACTGTCTTGAGCAGCAGGCTGAAAACTCAAGAAATGAAATCTTCCTGTCAACTCTTTCAGTGGTTGTTGCCAGAGGCTTCCAGAGTCTACCTATTTTTACTATCACCCCCATACTAAACCAATTTTGCAGCTAGACCAATTATCAAAACACGTCAATGAATGTAGACAAATTTGTTGGAACACTCATTTCAAGGATGGTTTTCAAATTTTAAAAATTTGAGACAGTTTACTCTAGAGCACAGGAAAATAAGAGAGATCTGACTGGCTTGTTGATGATATAGGCAAATCGCTCATAGGGACAGGGAAGAGGGCCAGAAGAGGGACTGAACCAAAGGAACTCAGGGATAATCAGAGGAGCTGAACACAAATGACTCTATAGTATCTACTTAGGGATCTGAGGTAGTGGCCATATATAAATAGACGTAGTGAGAAAGGAATTGAGATACAAAAGGAAAGGCCATATGAGTGACACACAATTCATGGGAAAGGAAAGGAAAGGAAAAGAAAAAGGAAAAAAGAAAGGGAAAAGGAAAAAGAAAAGGGAAAAGGAAAAGAAAAAGGAAAAAGAAAAGAAAGGAAAAAGGAAAAGGAAAGAAAAGGAAGAGATGAAATAGAATAAAATACCTTCAATCCTGTGGGCTCTACCAAAAATAAAGTCTGTGACTATGGCTAAATTATTTGACCTATCTGGGAATTTCAGTTTTCTGATAAGCAGAGAGAGAAGTGGGGATTACAGTAGTTTCAAAGTACCTTCTAGCTCTCACATACTGATAAAGTTTTCCTCATAGTGACCTCCCCAAAGTCAAATTTTAAATTATTTTGGTCTCTCTTTTGAAATACTCCAATGGTTTTTTTATTCCATTTAGAATAAAAACTGTGATACTCTAACAAAACCCCTTTGTTAACAGATATTTGCCCACCTCCTAAGACTCATCTGAGGTAATTTTATCCCATTTTCCTTCCTTCAGGCAGACAGACTTCTTTCTCTTCCCAATTAGCTTCAGGGTCTTTGCAGACCCTCCGCTCTCTGAATAGAATCTGTTTCCATTAAGATTTTCTTAAGTGGTTGTCTTTTCCTTATGATTCAGTTCTCTCATATTACATACAATTCTTCATAAATGCTCTACAAGTCAAGATTTTCTAAAATAGCATCCTGCCACCCTCAAATCCTGCCTGAACATTATTCATTCTTGATTTCAAAATCCAGGTTTACTTTTAGGCAAATTATCATGATTTCATTTACTTTTCCATTTATTGCCTGCTCCTCACCACACGCTAGAACACTAGAATGTAAATTCCAAGACAGTGGTCTTGCTCACCACCCTCGATATTCAGTATCTAGAGGGTGTTTGGCACATAGTAAGTATGCAATAAGTTTAGTTGATAAATATGCTATTGCTAGATTCAAATAATTTTGTATTTTTTAATACTCTAGAAATGATTACTGTTTATACAAATTTTTTCTTCATTATAGTTTTACATATACATAACATTTATACATATTTATGGAGTATATTAGATATTTACTTTCAACATTTGCCTAAAGCCGTATGACAGATTCGATATTTAAACATATGAGTTTTCATGTGAGTTACTTTCTGCTATTAACTATAATAAATATTTCTGAATTACCATTTAAATTATATAATAGAGTACACAATTTTTTACCATGTGGCCCTTTTCACGATTAAAATAATAAATAACGAGTCATGGTCATTTATACTGTGCTAGGCATTATGTTAGAAATTTCATATTTCATCCCTCTAATGAATCTGAAAGCAGACATTCTGATACCCAGTTCACAAATGAAGGAATTTGGCTCATTAAGCTTATGTAACTCACCCCAATTTATACAGTTGGCACGGGGCCGAACTAAGTTTTAAACTCAATTATCTGGCTCCACAATTATTTTTCCTTGTCACAATCCTTGAACCAAACAAAGATCTACAGTATTAATATTTCACGTTATTCTCTATGTTCTTGCTAGCACATAAAAATAATAGTTATGATTATAGCTACTAACTGAGCACCAACTCTGAGTTAAGCAATTTACTTACGTGTTAGTTACAATCAACAGTTCATACATTCAAATGAGGAAGTATGATGATATAAACATGATAAAACAAAGGATTATATTGACTATTATATTATATTGTTGCCCAAGGCCATACAAAATGCCACTATGTAGGTTCAACTCCAGGCTTCACCTCCAAATCCATACTACATACCAGTTTCCTTGGTCATAAGTCAATGTTATATTTTGTCCTATTGTTTCAAGAAAAGTAAATGTAAACTCAATCCTTTCTATCCATATTAAAGGCTACGGGTTCAAATATTTAGTGCTTTCAAATTCTAAGAAACGCCTTTAAACTACCAATTTAACCCTTTGTTGACTACATTATAAATTTGTCTTTTCAAGAATACTTTTGCACAGTTTCAACGTGCATTTACATCAGCTACAGACAGTTAATACGATGAGTTGATTCTGCTCTCTTATTACTGTATGATTTCAAGGGAAAATTGTTTCAAATTATGATTTTTAATTTTCATAATTGACAATGCATTAAAATTAAACAGTTTAAGGCTGTTAAAATGTATATTAAACTTGAAGCTAAATTAATTAAAATTAATAATTAAAAATCAACCTCTGCTCTTAGAACCAGGAAAGAGCAGACTGTATACAATTTCAAGCAATGGTGCATTTCTTTCTTTTTCCATTTATTTTCCGTTTATTTGCTTAGTTTTTCTTTTTTTTACCTTCATCTCTTCAACTGCTTTCTGTAATTCATCTGGAGTTTTATATTCAAAATCTCTCTCAAGATACTCTTCTTCAGCTTGTGCAATCCATTCGTGCATCTCTGATAGATCTTTCTGGAGGCTTACAGTTTTCTCCAAACCTCCCTTCAAGGCCTCCTTTCTGGCACAGACCTTCCACAAAACAAACAAACAACACATGATTATTCACAGTGATGAAACATTATTATTATATTATTTGATCAGTATGTAAATAACAAAACGCTTAGTAATGATAAAGAAGTAAAAAGCTTATATGCATAAGAAAATAACTCATGGGGATCAGATACACTGAATTTCCCGTAAGTGTGAAAAAATAAGACACGTCTATTGATTTGGCATACTTAGTAAAATAAACGTATTGCCCTATGATGATAATTCAGCTGTTTGTGTAGGAATGCTTTTCTGTGAATAGAGAAAAACAAGGCTTTTTAAAATAATGTTTCAGTTGGAAAAGTAATTTTACTGGCATACATAGAAATAGTTATTCTTTGTGTTCTTTGATAATGTTTTACTATTTTAAATATTCTAAGAACTTCATAATCATGTATCCACAGAAACTCATAAATTAAAAAGAAAAAATGAAAAGTGCATAAAATGTACTTTGGCAATTCACAAAGAAGATAATATATGGCAATATATGTATATAAAAGACGTTGTAATAGCATTTATAGTTAAATGATTGCAAATTGAAGTGAATTAATGCATTTTCATATGTAAGGCAGGGAAAAATAATAATTAATAAAGAGCCCATTTTGGGCAGGGATGTGGGAAAATCAAAGTTTTTATACTTATTGAGGGAAATATCCAACATAATACAACCGTTTAGACAGTACGATGCCAAAATATATAAAAATGTTAATGTCCACGAATCTGAGTCAACTACTCCATTTTTTGAGAGTGAATCACGCCAACCAAAGTGTAGAGAGTAACATGTACAATATTTAATTCAGCTTTAAAGACCAAACATCTTGAAAACAAACCCAAAGGTGCTTTCATGAGAGATTAAATTATGACATATATATACTATGGGATACTGTGCATCACAAATACATCTTTACTGAAAAGTGGCTCAATATAAAGTTTTATGTGTAAAATGCAAGTTGCAAAAGAGTCTGTCTGTGGTTATAGAAAACATCTGCTATTTAAAGCCTCACAGATTTCTGAAAACTAAAACTTTATACAATGGACTCCATTACTCATTAACCAGAAAAATGCAAAACTTAAAACATCTAAAAGAAAATCATATACCTTGTTACAAGGCACTCTACAGTATTACAATTATTATACATAGTGCTCATGTTTACTTTAAAAAGTAACTCTATTCAAAAGATGGTATTCTTCTCTCTGGTTTAAACAACATTATATATTTTAAGTACCAGAATTTTCATAGTTTTGTTTTAATATATAATGCACAGTTTTAGTAAAATGAAGTGTTCATGGTACTTTGCCCAATAGTAAATATGTGTAGAATCACCATCACATTGATTTTCCTTATAATTTACAACCATTTTGAGCCTAATATAGATAATATTTCATTTTAGGTTCTTTACTTACCTAGGTAAATGTAGTACCTGACCTATTACAATGTAAATAAATGTTTCACCCTAACACATCTAGAACAATATGTCTTGCAATTGTACTAGAAAAGGTATAAATGTTATTTTGTGCAGTCAATGAACCTATAATAAACTTAAGAAAACATGCTGCTATTTTTGCTATTTTATAAATTAAGAAAACCTGCTGCTAAATTTCTACTTAGAAACTCCGCTCTGTTATAATCTTTTAAGGCAGTTGGTAAAGCTGCAAAAACATTAGAGGGACTAATGGAATTCAGCCAAGACTTGTAGTAAAAACTATACATTCACATACATACTTGTGTGTGTGTGTGTGAGTGTGTGTGTGTGTGCGCATACACAAGTATAGTGAGATATTGTTGGATCCTGGAAATTTTGAAGACAAAAATGACAGCATTTGGTGATAGATTTGATGTTTGGCTGTAAGAGAAATATAGGAGACAAGAAAATCTCGAGGGATTTGGCTTGAATAAGTGGAAGGATGGAGTTGCCATTTGTAACAACAGGCAAATTACTAGGGTAGTAGCCTGGGGTATACATCAGGAATTTTGTTTTGACATGTTAGATTTAATATGCCTATTATTAATCGATGTGGAGGTGTTGAGTGGGCAAATGGGTCTGCAGGTCTAGGATCATTAGAAAGGGTCCAGATTGTTAAAAAAAAAAAAAAATCTGACAGCAGGAACAACTTACAGATTACCTTTAAAACCATAGAGCTTGATAAGTTGACCCAGAGAATGAGTGGTAATAGGGAAAAAAAAAGGAGTCCACAGACTGAGCCCTGGATCATTATCAAATTTAGTGGTCAGGGCAATAGAACTACCAAGGGTATTGACAGTGCTCAGGGAAAACTAAGAGATAATTAAGAAAGAATGATGACACAGAAGCCAACTGAATTTGGCGATTTAGTGATATGAATTCACTGGTGACCCTGACAAAATTTGCTTTTACAGAATAGTGAGGATAACAGTTTGATTAGCTCTCTTAATTGGCTTCAAGAGAGAAGGGAAGGAGTGAAATGGAGAGAAAGGAACTTCTGTAAAGGGAAACGGGAATGGAGAGGTTGCTAGAGAGAATGTTGTCCAATGGAGGATTCTTTTAAAACGACAGGAGATATTACAGAGTAATTCTCTACTGATGGGAATGATGTAGCGTAGGGAAGATGTAGGAGGTAGAGGGCTGTTCATTAGCTGTTACAATGTCCTTGCGCAGAGAAAACGGAAAGGGATCCAGGTACATAAGTGGAAAAGCTGGCTTTAGACAAAAGCACAGAAAGTTCATCTATGTAAACAAAGGGAAAGTAGAGTCTATGAGCTTATATGCAGGTCAGTGGGAGTACTGCAACTTCTATTCTGATTGCTTGTATTTTCTCGGGAAGACAAGAAGCTAGTATTTGCAGAAAGACGGAAAGACAGGCTGTTAGAGATCTGAGGAAAGAGATCTGGGGATCACTACACCCCAACAGTATACTGACCCAGAGAAAGACAATGATCTGCAGGCTGCCAGAAAGACATCCGCCTAACCTCTAAATCCCATTTGTTGATAACTATTTACTATAAATTTAAAGCCACTAATAATTAAAATATATAACCATATATTATTTATGTAGAAAGTATACATGTTTTATAATTTTATATATGTAGGTTTCTATTTGTTTTCTATTTAACAAATATGTATAGTGATGATTCTATGTTACATGAGGCTCTATACACCTTGAAAAGATGAACTCATTTAATTATTGTATACTTATGAATTATGTATTGATATCATCACATTTTAAAGATTGGGAGACTGAAGCACAAAGAGGTTAAGCAACTTTTCTAGAATCACTTAGGCAGTTTATGATGTGGATAGACTTAAACCCAGGCGATCTGATCTGAGAGCTTCTGGTCTTACACACTATGCCTTCTCATCCACAAAAAAATATTCTCCAGTATTTGACCGCGTGTGTCTGGTTTATTTCACTTAGCATACTACCCTCTAAGTTCATCTATGCTGTTGCAAATGGAAGAATTTTCTTTTTTAAAGCTAGATAATATTCCATTATATGCATATACCACTTTTTATTTATTTGAAAATATACATTTAGATTGTTTCCATGTCTTGGCTATTATAAATATTGCTGCTGTAAACACAGGGGTGCAGATACCTCCTTGAGATCCTGATTTTATTTCCTTTGGATATATATCCAGAAGTGGGACCGGTGAATCAAAGGGAAATTCTATTTGTAATTTTTTGAGGAACCTCCAAACTGTTTTCCCAAATGGCTGCACCAATTTACATTCCAACAAACAGGGTACAAGAATTCTCTTTTCTCCACATTCTTGCCAACACTTACTATCTTCTGCTTTGTTTTGTTCTGATAATAGCTACCCTAACAGGTACGAAGAGGTATCTCATTGTAGCTTTTAACTGCATTTTTCAGATGATTAGTGATTTACCTTTTCATATACCTGTTGGCCATTTGTACGTATTCTTTAGAGAAATGACTGTTCAGGTCCTTTGCTCATTTTTAATCAGGTTACTTTTTAGTTTTATTTTTGCTATTGAATTTTAGAAGTTCCTTATATATTTTGGATATTAATCATTTGCCAGACATATGATTTGTGAATATTTCCTCCCATTCCCTAAAATTTAAAATAGTCAAGCTCTAGAACTAGAGAGTAGAATAGTGGTTTCCAAAGGCTGGGGGAGGGGAAAATGGCAAAATGATGCTCAAAGGATACAAAGCTTCAGTTATGCAAGATGAATTAGCTCTGCAGATCTACTGTACAACATTGAGCCTATAGTTAAAAATATTGTATTGTTAAAAATGTTCTAAGAGGATAGATCTTAGGAGCTCTTATCACAAAACAAAAAAATTAAATAAATTAAGGGGCAGAAGGAAACTTTTGGAGGTGACAGATAAGTTTATCATCTTGAATGTGGTAATGGTCTAATGGGTATACGCTTATCCCCAAACTCATCAAGTTGTATAAATTAAATATGTACAGCTTTTTGTATGTCAGTCATACCTCAACAAAGTGGTTTAAACAAAAATAGATTCTTTTCCATCTCTAAGAGTTTACGAATTATCCAATTTGACCACGCATTTTGGGGAAGGGAGCACGGGGAAATCTTCTTGATAGGCAAGAAACAGTATCTTATATACATGTTATCTTTATTTTTATGTACCTCATTTATATGTCCCGTTTGAAAAGTGTACTTGACTTCCAGATACATGTCTGATTGCCTTTTTCTCCAAAATAAATATGGCTAAGGTGGAACCGCTAGTCACTCTAGTAAGCTATTCCATTTTGTTCTTCTCTTAGTACCCACTCTTTCTTTCTTTAAAATCACAATGATCTACAATATACCTCATAACAAATATCTGAAAACACTTTGATTCTTCCCTCATTCTTCCTCTAGACTTTCAGCAAACACTCTCCTTCAGCAAGTACTGCCAGATCTAATGGGATCTGATAAAAAGAATAAAGGAATGTGTCATGTTAGGATAGGAATAATACTTCTGGGTAGATGTAAGTGTGAAAGTCCTCATGAAAAATGTAATGAGGATACTAATCCTCTGTTGGATGAGTAGTCTGCAAATATTTTTCCCATTCTGTGGATTGTCTTTTCACTCTGCTTACTGTTTCCTTTGCTGTGCAGAGGCTAGAAACTCAGATATCATAAAAACAAAAATAACAATCGGATTTAAAAATGGGCAAATAATCTGAACAGATATTTCCAAAAGAAGACAAAAATGGCCAATTAATATATGAAAAAAATTCCACCTCGGTAATCATCAGATAAATGCAAACCAAAATCACAATGAGGTATCATCTCACCCCAGCTAGGATGTATATTGCCAAAAAGACAAAAAATAATTGTTGGCATGGATGCAGATAAACAGGAACTATACTACACTGTTAGTGGGAATATAAACGATACAGTCACTGTAGTGAACAGCATGGAGGTTCCTCAAAAAACTACAATATCCACAAATATCCCCTTTTTCCTGCCTGTTTTTATTTTCTACCTGGACAATTGCAATCCCTACCTGCTTCCACTTCAGCCCTTTTGACTTCTTCTTCTTCTAATAGGAATGTATAGCAAACTTAAAACAACCATTTTAAATGAAATGAAATGATGCCACTCCTATGCTTAAAAGTCAGATGACTTTCCAAAGTACTTGACATAATGACTAAATCATCACTATGGCATCCATATTCCTTTCTGACTCATTTTCCCATTCTTTTTCTCCTGGCTCACGTGGCTCTTCTTCCAGTGGCTTCCTTTGAGCTCCTCAAGCATGGTAAGCCCTCTCTTGCCTCAGATGTTTCCTCCACTTCATTTTCTGGCAGAATTCCTTCACACAACAAATTGTCAAGATCCTACTACTCGGTTATCAGCTTTAATTTCGCCTCTTCAAAAAAAGACTCTACTGACTACCCAATAGAAAGTAGTTTTCCTGCTCCTGTTACTCTCATTTAAAGGGTTCTTATTGCTACATTCAGAGTGTAAGCAAGACTTCAAACCAGACATTGTTGTGATAATGTGTTAATCTATTTACTTTCCATTTTCAGCACTAAATTATTATCTCCATGAAGATAACTACAATGTCCATTTTATTCCCCCACTTATATCTGATAATTTTTTTAGAAATAGCTAGAATCTAGATTTTTAAAAACTTATATGCATACCCTTTAGAATTTAAAATAATCATAACCATTTTATACATCCAAAATTAGATCATGGGATGTCAAAACATCCTCAAATATATCAGATATTTGGACAATTTCGTTTCAAATTATTTATGGTTTTGCAGACATTGGCATCTAGTGACAAAAAAGGAATTATCTTTAACCCAAAAGAGTATATCACACACTTATTTTGTCTGTAGATATTTCTGAAATGCATAGATTTACACTTCATTTCCATTCTTCTCTCTGGAACGCTGAATTGGTAACAATATTCACATCTGGCTTCCGTGTTTTTACGGCATCGTCTTCCCCTTCTCCTTGAGCACATTGTTCCTTCCTTTTACAACCTAACTCATTTGGCTACAAAGTCAGAACATGGCCAGAGTGATACTCGAAGGAAAAGCACAGATACATATAATATTGTAAGATTAGAAAATGGAGATCAGAACATAGCTTTTTTGTTACGCAACAGATGAATGTGTTCAAAATATTTCTCTTAAACAACAAATTCTTAGTACATATAACGGACATAAGGTCTTAAGCAAAGAAATTTTTAGAGTGCCTTTACAAACTGTACTCCTATAAAATGTAAAAACCTTGAGGTTTTAGTAATATTGTCGGTTTTATATTTTTTATTCTTGGCTGATGTTTTCCCCTTGCTCTACATAAATTTGTGATGTTCTTTTTATTCATCCATTAAGAATATTCAACAAACAAAAAACAAATACCTTTCATACTGGCCTTCCAGGAAAACATCAATGGTATAATCTACTATTTATGTAATCTTTTTTCCCTGAACAACTCTTCTAGCACTGACTTAATTCAGGAGAAGAATCTGAGCTAGCTGACCCAGGGATAGCTGATCTGTGAATTAACAGAACCAATGAACATTTGTCAGTGATTCTATTAGCTGAGTGATTTGCCTTGACTTTTCTCATGTGTTTTTCATTTTCGAATGTAGCTTTTGCCTTTTGACATTACTTCTTTTCTATTTTGAAAGTTTACTTGGCAGTAACAAAAGACCGACTGCTTCTAACACGTAAATTGAAACCCCTTATTAATTTCCAAAAAGGTGCAGTAGTTCCCTTGTATCTGTGGAAAGTATGTTCATACCAAGACCTCCAGTAGATGCCTGAAACCATGGATAATGCCTAACCCTATCTACACTAGGGTTTTTCCTACTCATACATACCTATAAAATTTAATTCATAAATTAGGCACAGTAAGAGATTAACAACTAATAAAATAGAACAAGTTATCTCTCTTTTTCTCCCTCTCAAAATATCTTATTTTACTGTGCTCACCGATTTTAGGATTCCAATTGACCACAGGCATTTGAAACCAGGGAAAGCAAAACTGCAGATGATCGGGGACTAATGTATTGGTGAACTTGAAAGTATTCATTGCTTTAGTTCCAAATTTTATCTTTTGAACACGAAGTATTTGATATACACTATTTTTTAATATATCTTACTATCCATAATTGAATATTTAAATATAAATAGGTATCTATAAAATATTCTTCTGTAAAAAAATGAGAAACTCAAATATAAGTGTACAGTCATTTTGTGTGTGTTTTTTTATTAATTCAGCTATTCTTAATGGTTACTGAATCTTAATTGTTATTTAAAATTAGATGTCAGCCAGGTGTGGTGGCTCACGCCTGTAATTCCAGCACTTTGGGAGGTCAAGGAAAGAGCATTGTCTGAGCCCATGAATTCAAAACAAGCCTGGGAAACATAGCAAGACCCTGTCTCTACCAAAAAATAACAAAAAATTAGCCAGGCACGGTGGCACACGCCTGTACTTCTAGCTACTTGTGGGGGCTGAGAAGGGAGAATTGCTTGAGCCCAGGAGGTTGAGGCTGCAGTCAGCCGAGTTGACACCACTGCACTCCAGCCTGGGTGACAGAGGGACACCCTGTCCCAAAAAATAAAATAAATAAATAATAAATGTATCGAAGAGGCCAAACTTGGAAATGTTAATCGAAAGTAATAATTATTTATCCTATTTCTACATACACATATATTACCCATTCGTTTTATTATGTACCAAATATCTGTGTAACATATTTTTCTTAATCCCATTATTATTATACATTTATGTTCTGAAGAAAATATGGATTGGAAATAACGACTAAGGATAGGATTTCATTTTTTAGTATGACAGTTGTGTTCAAGAAAGTCATTTTACGACCAAAATAAGATGAATGTGTACTATTTAAAATATATACTATGAAAATATTTATATATGCTAGAAAAAAAGATTAGTTTGTCAGAAATAATTGTGCTTTAAAGCAACAACATAGGAACAAAGCCTTAAACAAAAGTAATGGTGAAGGGAGACATTAGGAAATCTTAGTTAAGTACATTGAGGCAAGCCACAGAGAAGGAGGTTGTCCATACCTGTTGGCACATGTGATCCCACTGAGTATTAAGTTCTTTGAGTTCTATCTCAAGTCTGGAAGCGAACTCTGGCTCTGCTTCATTCTTTATCTTCTGCCCACCTTCATTGACACTGTTTAGACTGGGCTGAATTGTCTGAATATCATTGACTAAAAGCTAAGAAAATAAATCAATTTAAGCCAGCTGAAAAAATTACTGCCATATATTAGATATGCAACATAGCTAGAAAATGTAAAATTAGGACTGATGGCATTGCATATGGATTTTTCTCTTTTAAAATCTGAGATACAGAGATATCAATATAAACAACTGCATAACAGTCTTGCAAAAATGTTCAATGGTTATTATGGCATGAATCCAGTGGTGAATTATTTGTATTCTACTTATATCAGAAACAAAAGGAAATAAATTTAATATTTCTGGTTAGAAAAATGTGTGAAAATGATGGGCTTCATACTTTACTATCTTTGTTAGTATTTTCATTTTCAAACGCAGGATATTGCAGAAATTGTTTACAGTGTAATGGGTGTGAAGGTTATTTGTGAGGTGGATTTGCTTTTTTAGCTTGTATTTTAAAAAAAAAATTCCTTAAAGAGCAAGATTGTTTTCTTCCTGCTGCATGACAATGGTATAATGAATATTATTTCAAAATGCATATTGTTATATTATAGTACAGTGCATTATACATGAAGAGAACACAGTATGAATAGTAATTTGTCATAAGAAATAACAAGTAGCACAAAAGATTCTTTACCTTTAAATTATACTGCATTTTATAGTAAAATAATGTTATCAAGTGAGGTTGAGTACAAGGCAATGTTTTGTCAGTTCCTCACTTACTCAACCCAGGGTTTCTCAACATTGGCACTAGTGACATTTTAGATTGTTCAGTTCCTTGTTCGGGAGGACTGTTCTAGCAGCATCTCTGTCCTCTACGTACTAGACACCAGTAGCATCTACCACCACCCCCAACCCAGTTGTGACAATCAAAAACGTCTAGAAACATTTTAAAAAGTCCGCTGGGGAGAGGACAGCAAAATCCACCCTGGCTGTAAAACACTGATCTAAGCAAATAATATTCATACAAAAATATTCATATTAAAGGCATCATATAAAAATCTTACTCTGCACTGTTTCAGCTGCTTTTTTAGAATTTCTGAGTCCCCAAGGGCAGGCCATTCCTCCTTCAGAAAAACATCAACTTCAGCCATCCATTTCTTCAGGGTTTGTATGTGATTCTGAAATGAGACCCGTTACGAGGCATTACTGGTGTGCTGATTACTTTTAACACAATTCATCACTGGGTTATGTCTAAACACAAGCCCAAAAACAATTCCCATGTTTAAAGGATGTCTCTAAGTAGCTCTTGAGGAAAAGAATATTTTTACTAAGACTGCATTTTTATGGTCTACTGTATGAGCACTGGTGTGTGAAGTCTGCTATTGTTAAAAATAAAAAATGACTACCAAATGTGGTTTTATGATGTTACTCTCAAGAACATTAAATCATATCCCCCTCTAGAGAAATTTTAACTTACAAAACAACTCATGAGAATACTAACAATGTGCCCTTACAGTACATAAAACAAACTATGAACAATAAACTCAATGTAATGGTGTCTTTATAGCCTCCCTAAACCCGAACTTTCACAAATTGTTTTCTACAGATGACAGTTTAACTAGTCCCACCAGTTGGGAACTTTCGGACTAATATTTTGTCATCTTCAAACACAGAGCTTTTGCTTTTATTTGTCTGACCAGTACAAAGTAATGATCAGGTAAAAATCATCATCTTTTATCATTTATAAATAGCCAGTATCTCTCACCCACAATTCTTTCCCGTATTACCTTTTTTTGTGCTGTTTTGCTGCTTCTAAAAAGTATGATTCCATTGTGCTGTCTACATGTGTTATTTTCTTCTGTTTTACTTAAATTTATATTGAAAATATGTGCTCCACAGAAAGTTTCCCCTTTAATATGATTATTAATAATAATTTTTAAAGTATTTATCTAAGAGAACTTCAAAATGATCACCTTGCTGTTATTTTTCAAGTCTACATTTGCTATTCTTTCACATCTTCACTGTCCTTGTTCAGGTCTTTTTTTTTTGAGACAGAGTCTTGCTCTGTCGCCCAGGCTGGAGTGAAGTGGCACAATCTCGGCTCACTGCAGCCTCCACCTCCCGGGTTCAAGTGATTGCTCCTGCCTTAGCCTCCCAAGTAGCTGGGATTACAGTTGTGCACTACCATGCCCAGCTAATTTTTGTGTTTTTAGTAGAGACGGGGTTTCGCCATGTTGGCCAGGATAGTCTTGATCTCTTGACCTCGTGATCTACCTGCCTCAGCCTCCCAAAGTGCTGGGATTACACGCATGAGCCACTACGCCTGGCCTGTTCAGGTCTTATTAGTGACTCCATTAATGCACTGGCTCGTTTTGATATCTGCCTCGGTCTCATCTCATTCTAATTATTGATCTACAGTGATGCCAGTAATCTACTCCTCTCCTCCTTCCTCTCATCATGGGAATGTTTTGAAAACACAAGTGGAATCATATTATTTCCCTCTTGGACCAATAGCAGTTTTTTCTTATTAAATTTTTATTGTTATTGTTATCAGTCTCATCACCACTAGATTAAAACTCAGATTGTAAAACAGCATCCAAGGACATTCACTGTCTACTCTCAAACCAGTTTTCCAACCATAATATTTTATTAATCCCCATATATATTGTTTCCTGAGTGTTGAACTTATTTCAGTTAACTGAAAATGCTGCTATGCTTTCTCAAGAACTCTTTCTTTCTTGGTAATAGCTAACTAAATTCTACCTATTCAATCTATAGCAGAGATAACCTATGTTCCAATAATATTTCGTAATCCTTTTTCCTAGTTTATGTTGGATTTCCTAACTGCCTACTGTGATAACCTTTCCTATACTGTTTAATTTATTTACCATGCAAGGCTGAATAATGTTACCCCCAAGATGTCCACACCCTAATCCCTGAATCCTGTGAGTACATTACCAGGATGGACTTTGCAAATGTGATTACGTTAAGGATTCTGAGACGGGGAGATTATACTGGATCATCCACCTGGGCATAATGTAATCACAAAGGTCCTAATTAAAAGGAAGTCAACACAGGGAACAGGATAGGGAAAGGAAGTTGAGAAGGAGAGGTAGAAAGAGAGGGAGACAGAGATAGACAGGGAGAGAGAAATCGACACTGGATTATGTTACACTGCTGACTTTGAAGATGAAGGATGGGGACATGAGCCAAGGACTGCTTCTAGAAGCTAAAAATGCCAATAAAACAGACTCTGTCTCAAAGCCTCCAAAACAGGCACAGTCCTGCTGACACCTTAATTTTAGCCCACTGAGACTAATTCTGAACTTTTGACTTCCAGAACTCTAATAAATTTGTGTTGCTTTAAGCTATTAAATTTCTGGCAATTTGTTAGGAGTGCCATAGGAAATGAATACATCTACATTCCTCCTTCACTAGAATGTGGGCTCTTTGATGACAAGAGCCATGTAATTGTGCCCTCTTAGGCCACTGGTGTTGTTGCCAAATAATAGATATTTTCATGCAGTATTTACATAGGTATGCATATACACATACGTCTATAAGTAAAGAAATGCTATGCATTAAAGAATGTTTTAGGTTTGCTTAGCGCTTTCGTTTGTAAAAGGTAAGCACAAAAACTAAGTAGCTAGACTGGGATTTAAATCCAGGAGCATATTGTTGCAATGTTTTTCCATCATACCATAATGTTTTCGACATTTCCTTCCCAGCATTAACATTTGTCACAATAACTGACCACTCAAGGGACACATTACATACCTTATTGAATATTTTTAGGCATTTAGACCTTAATGCAATTGTTGGTTTACTGTTTTTCTTTAGCTTGAGTGGTTATTAGTATGGTGGCACTATTCAAACAAATTAAGTCAAAATTAAGTCAAGAGAATTTGGTTGCAGGAAGAAGGTGATGTGGTGAAACTTAAGCACATAAATACAAATTCAATATGGTTATAAAATAACTTATTACCATATATTACATATGTAACATTAATAGACATATGCAACATGTTACATGTGATATATATTACATTAGATATATGTACATGATATATAATTCCATTATACACGTATATATATACACAAACACATATATACACATTATATGTATGTATATGTGTGTGTGTATATATATACATATATATGGAAGCTAAAAATGCCAATAAAACATTCTCTTTCAAAGCCTCCAAAACAGACACAGTTCTGCTAACACCTTAATTTTAGCCCACAGAGACTAATTCTGAATTTCTGACCTCCAGAACAGTAATATAATAAATTTGTGTTGTTTGAAGCCATTAAATTTGTGCTAATTTCTTAGGAGTGTCATAGGACATTAATACACCTACATTTCCCCTGCACATATACATATATGGAGTTATACATAATGGGATGAATACATAATGCAATTTTATGATCATATCACCATATTTTATATATATAATAGCACATGTAGACAGCATAGTTGACTCATACTTTTTATAAGTAGCAAAACAGCAGAAACAAAAGGTAATAGAGGAAATAATCATATACAGACTATACATTATATATATATAAAATGATTACATTATACCTCTGTATAATGTATATATACATAACTTTTTTATAGTCATAAGCTAAATGATTACCTGTATCTTAAAAGACAACCAGACTAAACGAATGATTGGTTTTGAAAATTATTAAACTAAAAACATGCTTAATTCCTATTGGTAATGGTGAAAATAGCAAATTCATTCTAAAAAAAGTGAGAAAACTCCTATTCTTTTCTTAGAAGGAATAAGCAAATCACCATCCTTTGTAAAAGACTCACATCTTTTCATCTTACCACTAACTTTGAAAGATGCTGAAGGTCAAATGTTTATGTACCTTTACAGTTTCCAGTGTATTGTTAGGGAAAAAACAAGTAAATAAAAATGAGTGTAGAAAGTAAAATCTTGAATTACCTGAATTTTTCGGAGTTTATTCATTTGGTCCTCTAGCTTTTGACAATGCTCAACCAGCTGGGAGGACAGCTTCTTCCAGCGTCCCTCAATTTCTTCAAATTCTAATTGATATTTTCGGCTAATTTCAGAGGGCGCTTTCTTGGCCATCTCTTTCACAGTGGTGCTGAGATAGTTTAGGCCACTTTGTTGCTCTTGCAGAGAACCTTGTAAAGCCTCAAAGACAATTTTTTAAATACATTTATACTAATTGATGAACAATAATTGATGAGTTTTAAATTAACTACACTTGAAATCTATATGATTCAAACATGTAAACAAAGTAGATGATCTTCTATCAGTTATAAACATCTAGTGGTAATTTAAATTTTACTTATTATCCTAAGAGTAATTTGAATATTATTTAGTGATATTTAACACACCATATGTATTTTTCTAAACAATGTCAAATATATCTCAAAACTATATCTTACAGTGCCAAAGAGTTTTGGTGCATCTAATTTTAATCAATTAAGTATATATATTAATAACTGCATTTATGATACAGTTAAGGTAGCTGAAATTAATTATACTGAGCTTTCAGGAAAGTAAACTCTACATAAAACTATAGCTAATAATATTGATATACGGAATAGAAAAACTTATTGAACAATCTATCTACTTAATATCTTATATTTTCAAAAAATGTTACTCTGCTATGTAGTATTATAGTGGGATTCAAGAACAATTTTGTGGAGAATTTATAAAATTTATTTATACTTATTCTGTATAACACATGCAGTTTCTTATACTAGGATCACAACTTTAGAATTCCCCTGTTGAATATTTAAACATTACTTTCTCTTTATAAAATAATAAAGGCTCATGATAAAAATGCAAAAAAAAAAACAGAACTACTAGTACTTTATATAAATTTTCAACTTGTTCTATGTATAGTTAAATATTAAATATATGATCATATATGCACACATAAACAGTTATTCTTTCTCCTATAATGTGACCTATATCAACCAAAAATTTGCCAAATATCTAAGTTTTATAGTTTCACAGTATCCTATCCCTATTTGGTGATACTTAATTTGTTTTTTTACTTTACTTTTTTAACTTTATTTCACTTTTTTAAATTGTTCCCCTATGGCTGATTATTTAGACAATATCTAGCATATAACTACACTTTGAGCTAGGTGTTTTATTGTGAGCATTTGCACATGTCAAATTTTTATTTTTTCCAAAACAAAAATTGTAAGGGCTTCTCTAGTTTAACAATTTCCATTATTAGTTCTACACATTAATTTCTAGTTTTCCACTCCTGTAAATTATGTTTATCTCTATCTACCTACCTATCCATCCATCCATCCATCCATCCATCCATCCATCCATGTCCTATCTAACTCCAGTTCCATTTACATCTTTGAGTGTATTCTGATTATTTCCATAAGATACAGACTTCATGGAAATTATATTAATGTTGTATGTTATTAGGATGCACTGAAGAGTTAACCTCAGTAAAATTCATCTTGAATTTACATTTCCAGCAGTAAGAGAGAATTTTTAGTTCACCACTTCCAAATTGGTACTTATATATTCTGTGTGTATGCAATTTAATATGCAAAAAAAAGTTCTCATTTTGTAAATTTTTTTACCTCTTCCTTTACAATTAAAGTTACAACCATTCATAGGTTTATTATTCATATATGTCTCTTTTTGGAGGGTACCTTACTCAAGACTTTCTTCCTTACTCACAGAAAAAAAAAAAAAGTTTCCTTGGTATCATATTTCTTTAAAATTGTCTCTGGTATTTTTACAATGTTTGTGATTACTTCCATTCATTTTTATGCTTCTCCACCTAAATTTTTATAACATTATTATTTTAAAAATTTTCCAAACTTTGGGCTTCCTCACATTTTTTGAACATTTTACTGTATGTGGTTTTTATTTTGGTGTAACTCTGGAGGAAATGTTCATACCTTTTTGTTAGTTAATACATTTCCCAATAATATTTATGAACAATTATTTTCTTTCCTATCATTTTCAGTGGAAATACTCTCTTCTGCTCATCTAATTGCCTTTTCTTGTGTGTTTTCTCCACTCTTATTTTTGCACATTTTTATTCTTATGTTTAAAAGTTTACTAGTTCTATTAGGCCACACATTTTTCCAAATAGACTTTGGAATCAATATGCCAAGCATTAAAAACCACAACAAAAGGAAACAAAAAAGGTTAAACAGCTACCATTTGGTATTGTAGTAGAATAAATATCTAAATAGGACAATATATAATGAAAGTTGTTTAAATATATTTTTCTTTGAATACATTACTTCAAAAAAATATTTAATTATCCAAAAAAGATTCTATATGATAAAGTTAAAATTTGAATTTTTAAACATTTTTCTTAAAATGCACATATTATCTCAGCTTCTAAATATAACTAATACGTTTTCATGTCTTCAGAAGTAAAAAGTTATTGAATATATGATGTAGTATTTTAAAATTCGTAGGAAAAGGGCCGGGTGCAGTGGCTCACGCCTGTAATCCCACCACTTTTGGAGGCTGAGGCAGGCGGATCATCTGAGGTCAGGAGTTTGAGACCAGCCTGGCCAAGATGGTGAAACCCCATCTCTACTTTAAAAATACAAAAATTAGCCAGGAGTGATAGCACGCATCCATAATCCCAGCTACTCAGGAGGCTAAGGCAGGAGAATCACTTGAACCCGGGAGGCGTAGGTTGCAGTGAGCTGAGATAGCACCACTACACTCCAGCCTGGGCAACAAGAATGAAACTCCACCTAAAAATAAAGTAGGAAAAGTATTCTAAAATCTCTTACGAATTATTTCTTTCACTTCCCATGTTAGTACATCTTTCCTGATATAAGGATGTTAAAAAAATGTAGCTATTAGAATTCAAATATCTCATTACATTACATAAAATTAATGTTTAAATTTAAACTAATTTTATAAATATAGCCAGCCCTCTATATTTGTGGATTCTGAACCAGTGGAGTCAGTCAACTACTAATAGATAATATTTGAAAAAAATTAATTACATCCATACTAAACATGTAAGACTTTTTCATTGTCACTACTTTCTAAATAATATAGTATAACACCTATTTTCATAATATTTACATTGTATTAGGCATTATAAGTAATCCAGAGATGAGTTAAAGTATATGGGAGGATGTGCATAAGTTATATGCAAATACTACACCATTCATATCAAGGACTTGAACATCTGTGAATTCTATTATTCATAGGAGTTCCTGGAACCAATTCCCCATGGATACGAAGGGATGACTGTACACTGATTTTACCCATCAGTTTGAGAATGTGACAGGAGTTACAAATAAAGAAGCAAAGGTGGGGAATAAAACAATGGTTTTTCTAATAATCAAAATCAATACATCTGAAAATGCCTGCTAAATTAAAAATATATTTCATAAATAGATCATACAATTGTTGTAAAAATCAGCATGTAGATATGCTCGTGTATATATATATATATATATACATATATCCATAGATAGAGTATATGCATAAATAATACTGTAAAGTCTCATTTTCATTTCCTCAATGGGCAAACTACCATACTTGCCAGAATTACTTAAATTCTAATATTATTTAAAGGTCATATCAATGTGAATGCTTGATAAGCATGCTTTACTGTTTTGACATTCAAATATTCACAGACCTGCAATTCCCCGAGTCTCTGCTCCATGATTTCATAGTCGGTGACACTAAGTTGAGGTATGGAGAGTTTGGTTTCTGACTGCTGTACCCATGTCCTGATGGCACTCATTGTCTCCTGATAGCGCATGGGTGGCAAAGTGTCAAAAACTTTATCAAAAGGGAAAAAAGAATGAGAATCACTTAATTGTTTCACGCTTTGCCATATTTTCCTAAATTGTCAACAAACTCAATTACATTACTAGTTTCAAATATTAACAAAATTAGAAAATCTGAAAAATATATTTAATATCATTATGAAGACACATTCCTGCTACATTTGTAATATGCCAGGGATGTTACATATATTACATTAAATTCACAAATCACCCTGTAAAATCTATATTGTTCAATTCCTTTTATAAGGTCAGGAAACAGAAAAACAGAGAAGCTAAGTAATTTGCTAAAGGTGATACAGATGGTATTTGCAGAAATTGAGCAGAGTCCAATTGTATCTGATATTGAAAGGCTACTCTCTCTCAGTGTTATCATTTGCCTTTGGAAAAAAGTAGTATCATTATCCAAAGCCCTTGATTTTTAAATTATATCATGTCATGTCTAATTTTACCAAAACAAAACCCATTTATGCATGCTTAGTATATGTATCAAGAACTCTAGTAATAATCCCATAAATATTATCATTCTTAATTCTTATAATAAACCTGTGAGATATATACATTGTTAATCCCAATTGCAATTGAGAAAACAGGCTATTAAAGAGGCATATGTGTGCGTGTGTATGTATATACTTTTATATGTATAATTATATTATATAAGTATATTAGGGAAAGTATTATATAGAGATATACAGTATGTGTATACATACAAGCTTATATGTTTTAAAGTACGTGTGTGTATATGTATATATATGAAATATGACTTAAGCAGCTACACGGACTATGCTGAAAGAGATTAGACACAAGATTGAGAACGCTGCAGAGAACTGTAAACCATAAAGAGGACATAACAATATTTTAGGGATAATCCAAAGGAAATTCTAGAATTAAAAATACAGTAAGTGAAAAATAAGAACTAAGTGCATGGGTTTAACAGCAAATTTGACAGGGGTAAATAGAGAATTACTAAACCTTAAGATTCAGAAGTAAATACCTGGAATGAAACTTGGAGACACAAAAAGATAGAAAACACAGTAAAATGGTCTAATACACATGCATCCCAGAATGTGGCAGAAGCCATATTTAAACAGATAATGGCTAACAATGTTTCTAAATACATAAAATCACAATACAAAGTCCTGGTTTATATCACCACATCAAATAACGTTATCTAAATCATATTATTTTAATTGCTGGGATATGAATGTCATTTCAATATACCAATTCCTTCTACACTAAATGAGAAGAATATAGGAACGTATTTTGCATGTATTTAATATAGTATTCAGATGGTTCTGATAATTTTAGAGTGTGTTGGCAATGGATACTGAAATGTTAGAAATGGGTAATTTTATTCAATATACTTATATTGCATTTATTTGGGAACTCATAAAAATGTTAAGAGATTATATTTAATCTGAGCACTTCTGATTTCTTATTAAAAGATATTTGTGGTACTTATAATCTCACTGTTTCAATTTATATAAATAACATATTTCTCTATTAACCAGATGCATTTATTTTTTATTTTTCCATAAGTTATTGGGGGTAAAGGTGGTATTTGGTTACATGAGTAAGTTCTTTAGTGGTGATTTCTGAGATTTTGGTGCACCCATCACCTGAGCAGTATACACTGTACCTTATTTGTAGTCTTTTATCTCTCCCCCCGCTAACCTTCCCCACAAGTTCCCAAAGTCCATTGTATCATTCTAATGCCTGTGCGTCCTCATAGATTATCTCCCACGTATCAGTGAGAACATACGATGTTTGGTTTTCCATTCCTGAGTTACTTCACTTAGAATAATAGTCTCCAATCTCATTCAGGTCACTGCAAATGCTGTTAATTCATTCATTTTTACGACTGAGTAGTATTCCATCATATATACATACATACATATATACACACACATACACACACACATATATAAACATACATACACACACACACACACACACACACTCACCAGTTTCTCTAACCACTCATTCAGTGACGGGCATTTGGATTGGTTATACGATCGTGCGGGTGTGAATTGTGCTGCTATAAACATGCATGTGCAAGTATCTTTTTTGAATAATGACTTCTTTTCCTCTGGGTAGATACCCAGTAATGGGATTGCTGGATCAAGTGGTAATTCTACTTTTAGTTATTTAAGGAATCTGCACACTGTTTTCTGTAGTGGCTGTACTTGTTTATATCCCCATCAGCCGTGTAGAAGTGTTCCCTGATCACCACATCCATGCCAACATGTACGTTTTTTAATTTTTTTGATTATGGTCATTCTTGCAAGAGCAAGGTGGTATCACATGGTGGTTTTGATTTGCATTTCCCTGATCATTCATAATGTTAGCATTTTTTCATATGTTTGTTGGCCATTTGCATATCTCCTTTTGAGAACTGTCTATTCGTGTCCTTAGCCCACTTTCTGATGGGAATGTATTTTTCTTACTGATTTGAGTTTGTTGCAAATTCTGGATATTAGTCCTTTGTCAGATGTATACATTGTGAAGATTTTCTCCCACTCTGTGGGTTGTCTGTTTGCTCTGCTGACTGTTACTTTTGCTGTGCAAAAGCTTTCTAGTTTAAATTAGGTCCCAGCTATTTATCTTTGTTTTTATTGCATTTGCTTTTGGATTCTTGGTCATGAAATCCTTGCCTAAGCCAATGTCTGGAAAGTTTTTTCCAATGTTATCTTCTAGAATTTTTATAGTTTCTGGTCTTACGTTTAAGTCTTTAATCCATCTTTAGTTGGTTTTTGTATAAGGTGAGAGATGAGGAGCCAATTTCAGTCTCCTACATGTGGCTAGCCAATTATCCCAGCACCATTTGTTCAAAAGGGTGTCCTTTCCTCACTTTATGTTTTCATTTGCTTTGCTGAAGATCAGTTTGCGTAAGTATTTTGGTTTATTTCTGGGTTCTCTATTCTGTTCCATTGGTCTATGTGCCTATATTTATATCAGTACCATGCTGTTTTGGTGACTATGGCCTTATGGTATAGTTTGAAATTGTGTAGTGCGATGCCTCCAGATTTGTTCTTTTTACTTAGTCTTGCTTTGGCTGTGCAGGCTCCTTTTTGGTTCCATAAGAATTTTAGAATTTTTTTTTCTAATTCTGTGAAGAATGATGCTGGTATTTTGATGGGGATTGCATTGAATTTGTAGATTGCTTTTGGCAGTATGGTCATTTTCACAATATTGATTCTACCCACCAATGAGCATGGGATGTGTTTTCACTTGTTTGTGTCATCTATGATTTCTTTCAGCAGTGTTTGGTAGTTTTCCTTGGAGAGGCCTTTCGACTCCTTGGTTAGGTATATCCCTAAGTTTTTGTTGTTGTTGTTGTTGTTTTATTTTATTTTTTGCAACTATTGTAAAAGGGGTTGAATTCTTGATTTGATTCTCTGCTTGGTCATTGTTGGTATACAGAAGAGCTACTGATTTGTGTACATTAATCTTATATCTGGAAACTTTGCTGAATTATTTATCAGTTCTAGAAGCTTTCTGGAGGTATCTTTAGGGTTTTGAAAGTAAATGATCATATAGTCAGCAATCACTGACAGTTTGACTTCCTCTTTACCGATTTGGATGCCCTTTATTTCTTTCTCTTGTCTGACTGCTTTGTCTAGGACTTCTAGTACGATCTTGAAGCGGAGTGGCAAGAGTGGCAGATGCATTTATGTGAATGCTAGATGATTATTAATAAACAAATTCCAAAAGGGATCTTATAAATAGCAGTGAAGTAAAGGGGTATTTAGTTACAATGAAGCAAATGATTGTCTGAGATGTCATTTCAGCAAACGATCTAGAAGGAGAGGGGACTATGGGCAGACACAAGGCGGTATGTTGGATGACTCATGAGCTTCATAAAAATTGGTTTAATGGAACTTGAACAGGTCTCCTCTTTAACTTCTTTCTGGTCTTTCTGTTTAATGAAAACTGAAACACTTCAGTCTCTGAATTATTGATCTTTTTCTGTATAACTTCTGATCGGTATACAGGTAAAAGACTTGAGGTCCCCCCACTGAGAGCTAAACCAAAGTTCCACTCTGTTCTGGCAGAAGACAGAACTAATTGTATAAGTGGAAAGTGCAGAAAAAAATTATCCCCAAAAACTATGGAGATGATACAGGCCATCAGAAAACAACGAAGAAATGAGCTAACTGAGCTACATATTCTCAAAGATTAGTTTACTGACCATTAAAATATCAGCCATATTTTTGAAAGTTATACAATGAGGTAACAAAGATTGTTCATATACATCTTTTTTTCTTTGGCACAGGGTCTTTTTCTTTCACCCAGGCAGGATTGCAATAGTGCAATCATGCCTCACTGCAGCCTCGACTTCCCAGGCTTGACGGATCCTCCCATTTCAGACTCCAGAGTAGCTGGGACTACAGACATGTGCCACCATGCTAGCTTATTTTTTTCTATCTTTCTTTCTTTTTTTTTTTTTGGAGAGATGAGGTTTCCCTATGTTGCCCAGGCTGGTCTCAAATTCCTGCACTGAAGCTATCCTCTGCCTCAGCCTTGTAAAGTGTTGAGATTACAGGTGTGAGCCACTGCACCTGGCCTTTACATACATCTTAAATATGATTAAAATTACCTGCCTTTTGCAATACGTTTATGCTGTCATTATTAACATATTCACAGAATTCATTAACTACATTATTTTTAACAATGAAAATGTATGTTTAATATGTTTAAATAGAAAATATCAAATTTACATCAAATTTGAAGTCACTGAGAAGTCAATATTTTCCTCAGAATCATAAGCACTGGTTATATTATAAAGTTTAAATTTTATCATAGTCTTAAGTCAAAGCTCATAGTTTTCATTCAATCCATTCTCCAGCACCTAAAAAAATTGAGGCTGAGTGATCATCTGTCAACTACTTCATAGTGCCAAAGATGAACAACATTCAGGGGATGAGATCCTTCATTTGCTACTAGTCTTCTATTCAATAAAACTTTACGATTTTTATTGCATGTATCTACACTAAATGGTCAAACAACTGAATCTCACAGAAATCACTTCATATTGGTAAACTATAATTAAAATACGCATATTTTTAATTCCTCCTTGCATTCCAACCCTCATCCTAATTTTGTATTAAATTCATTTGAAACTGATCATTTCAAAAAATCTAATCTCTTGGAAATTCTTTTGTAGCTTTAAGAAATAAACTTCCAAAGATTGGTTTGGGAACTTGTACATCTAATATAGTTTCTGAGGCAAGCTGGAAAAAAAATACACACCTACTAACATAAATATCACAATTTCTTTTTCTGATTTTCTTATGTGGAATATAATGACACTATGTAATGACAGCAATAATTGCTATCAAGGTTCAAGAAATGCCTGACGATTTGCAATGGTATAGAGCATCTAATTTAAACCATGCATGCCAGGGAATGCCAGTGAAGTATTCTAAATCTGTTTCAGATAAGAAGAAAGAAAAAGTCTTACATAGAAGCTAATGCACCTAAGGGCAAACACAATATAAACTGCCCCACCTACTGGTTGATGAGATATCTGTAGATGCTGCCCTTGTGATCCCAACATAGGAGCAGAAATAGACCAGCTCGATGTAGGGAAATTCACTTTTTTTCCTTTTATGTAGAAATAGAGATTAATAATCCAACAGATAAGTTTATCTTTACTGACAGCAATAAGACAATAAACATATCCAATCTAATAACCTACCATCTTAAAAGACCTCAACAGTTCTACTGACATCATTAGACTCAGCACAGACTCAGAAAAAATATGGCCTGAAGATTTAACATTTAGCCAATATATGGCTTATAAATATGTAACTTTTATCTCAAAAGAAAGTATTCCCATGATAGTTTCTCTTATTCTGTTGCAAAAGCACCATTTTTAAAATGCAGATATCTTTTTAGTTTTATTAGTGAAATATATTCAACAAAATGAAAATTAATATAAGAGATTGCGAGCTTGGAAGCACGTGCTGTAATTTATTGGGAAAATAAAAATTAAGGGCTCCTATTCTGCACTACTGTTTATCTTGAAAAGTAAAAAAAAAATTCCATTAATATCTAGACATTTAATATAGCCATGTGAGGGATGGAAGTTATAAAGTACAGGCAAACTGACATCTAAAATTATAGTAAAGGAATATAGAAAAGAAGTCATCCGCACCTTCTGTTTAAAAACTGCTTGTCTTTAACTCTTAAAAGAGGGAGGGGCTAAAGGGAAAAAGAAGAGAGAAAAAGGAAGAGGACAGCAAAGGACAGGCCAAGAGAGGCAAAGCAAGATTATTTTGTTATAATCAATAGAGCTAAGTACGAAATTAGATGCTACATTTTCTAATATACATGAGTCTATGTCAAGGGCAAACCACTTTAACTGGAAAGCAAACAGAGACCCACATTGAAAATTCTGAAAGACATAAATATCATGATAAAGAGATAACAGAGCAATTGGTTACATATAACACTTCACTGAAAAAAAAATCTCTCCTCTTAAAAAATAGAACTACTCAGAAAATAGGCACTTAAGCATAAGAGAATGTGCAGTAGAGAGAAGGAAGACAAAACTGTGCCAACCAATAAGGTAGCAACCGGCTACGCATCCGTTAAGCACTTGAAATGTGGCCAGTTTGAGTTGAGATGTTTTGTACATATAAAGACACACCAGATATTGGACAGTTCATATAAAAAGAATGTAAACATATTTCTACATTTTAAAATTTTGATTCTATGATGAAACAATATTTTGAAACGACTTTTCCCTGTTCATCTGTTAATGTGGTTTATAGAACGTTTAAAATTAAATATATTGCTCACATTATTTTTCTGTTGGATAGTGCTTAGATAGAAGCTGGAAAAGGCTCCCATGTAATCCATTTGGGGAGAGCAAGAGATGATATGTTAGTAGTCTTACTATTAACAGCATTTAAAGACATTAGAAGTCCTGTTGTGAATATGAAATCGAGTCCAACTTGAATTCCCCATCACTACCTGTGGGAGAAAAAATGCACTGCACATGTGTGTAGAAGCTGAACTAATGACATGTATCTACTTCGGAAAAATGCTCAACTTGAGCCTTTAATTTCATGCCAACCAGATCCCACCTTTTTCCTATTCCCCATGATCAGTCTAAAGTCAAGGAGATAATCCAATCAGCAAAGGCACCAAACTTTATTAAATAACATAGACCATTACAAAAGTAAGCATTTCTCTAAAACGTGAACACTGACAATGGTGTCAAGAAATAAGACAGGACCCATGATATATGATGATTAATATACTACATATGGTCCTTCAGATTATTAGAAGTACAATGAAGTCTTGAGTATAACGTGAATTGCTAATGTCAACATATAAGTTGTTTCCTTAGTTTGAAATACAAGGATCTTTGTGATTGGGAATTCAATCAACATTGTAGCCCGATTTCCTAACACAATCAATATTCTATCCTCAAATCAAAATATGCCTTTTAATTACTTCACGGCTTTTTGCTTATGCCACTTGCTCTGCTGAAAGTCCCTGCTGCTCAGGCTCCATTCTCACAACGGGCACCAGGTGTGCTCTGACATGAATGAAGTAGACGGGTTTATAGGAATTTTACCTAAGATCACCTTAAAATTTGCTTTAAAAGTCATAAAACCCCAATAAAACAACTGAAATTGCGGACATTTTAATAAATACTTCCCTATTATTCACCTCCTGGACAACTGATTTATTTTCCAGGTCAGTGGCATTTTTCTAAACCACTTTGTCTAAGTATAAACTACCACACTACAGAAATACTTATTAGAATGTAAGAGTTTTTTCTTTTGCTGAATTTTCAGTCTTTTTCTAAAAGTAGCTCTATCCACTTAGCAATCCTATTTTCAAAATATCCTGTGTTAAATTATTTCATATTTAACTAACAAATAATAATTCCGTGTATTTATGGGGTATAATGTGATGTTTTGATCTATGTATGCATTGTAAAATATTCACTCCAGTCAATTAACATATTAATCACCTCCACCAACTTATCTTTTTTTGTGATGAGGATAATAAAATCTATTCTCTTACCAATTTTGGAATATAGATTTTTATTAACTGTGTCCACCACGCAGTAAAAGACATCGCTACAATTTATTCCTCCAGTCTAACTGAAACTTTCTAGCCTTTGATCAACACTTTCTCTTTCCCAACCTTCCTCTTCCCCCCAGTATCTGCTAACTACCTTTCTATTCTGTTTCTATAATTTAACTTTTTTTGGATTTCTCACATAAGTGAGATCATATAGTATTTGTCTTTCTTTGCATGGCTCATTTCAGCTAGCGTAATATCTGCCAGTGCCATCAACATGGTGGCAAATGACAGAAATGCCTTCCTTTTAAAGACTTTATAGTGTTCCATTGTCTACATACATCATATACAGACATGGGAATATATATATCACTATATACATATCAGTATATATATCACTATATATATATATATATATATATTACTATATATATCAGTATATATATATATCACTATATGTGATGATATATATCACATTTTCTTTATCCATTCATTCTGTGATTGACATTTAGGTTGTTTCGATATCTTGGCTGTGATGAATAATGCTCAAATGGATATGGCATGGGCAACAAAAGCAAAAATAGACAAATTAGATTGCATCAAACTAAAAAGCTTCTGCACAGGAAAGGAAACTATTAACAGAGTGAAGAGGCAGCTCGCAAATCAAGAAAAAATATTTGCAAACCAAATATCTGGTAAGGGGTTAATATCCAAAATATACAGAAAACACAACTCAACAGCAAGAAAACAATCTGATTTTAAAATGGGCAAGGGATATGAATAGACATTTCTCTAAATAAGAGGCACCAATGGCCAACAGATATGTGAAAAAATGCTCAACATCTCTAAACATCAGAAAAATGTCAAAACCACAATGATGTGTCACCTTACACATGTTAAAATTAGAACGGCTACTTTCAAAATGATGAAAGATAAATGTTGGAAAGGCTGTGGAGAAAAGTACACTTATACACTGTGGGTGGGAATGTAAATTAGTACAGCCATTTTGGAAAATAGTATGAGGTTCCTGTCACATAAATTTTATATATATGTGTGTGTGTATATATATGTCTACATGTGTATATATACAATACGTATATATGTATACATAAGCGTATATATGTATATATACGCATATGTAAACATACACATATAGACATATATACACACACACATATATAAAATTTATGTGACAGGAACTTCATACGCAATGTGTATATACGTGTATGTGTACATACACTATATATATACAATATGTATATATACAACACGTATATATGCATACATACATTTATTGCATATATACAACACGTATATATGCATACATACATATATTGCATATATACAACACGTATATATGCATACATACATATATTGCATATATCAACACGTATATATGCATACATACATATATTGCATATATACAACACGTATATATGCATACATACATATATTGCATATATACAACACGTATATATGTATATGTACATATACATATATGTATTTGTACATATATACAAATGCATATATGTAGGAGTACATATACATATATAGGAGTACATATACATATGTACAAATACATATATGTATATGTACACATACATGTATATGCACGTATACATATATACGTGTTGTACATATGCAATATATGTATATATACATATATACGTGTTGTACATATGAAATATATGTATATGTACAAATACATGTATGTATATGTGCAAATACATGTATGTATATGTGCAAATACATGTATGTATATGTACAAATGTATGTATATGTACAAATACATGCATGTATATGTACAAATACATGTATGTGTACATATAGGTATATGGACATATATATGTATTTGTAAATATACAATGTGTGTATATGTACAATAGATATGTGTACATATAAAATATGTGTGTATGTGTATACATTATACATACAATATGTATATATAATACATACACTATATATGCAGTATGTATATAATAGATACATTATATATACAATATATGTATATAATAGATACATTATATACACAATATGTATATTTAATTTATACATATATACATATTGTACATATATACATATTGCATATATACATATATACATACCATATATGTATACATATTAAACAATATACTATATATACAATATGTATATATTATATACACATATATACATATTGTATATACGTATGCCTATTGTGTATATATACGTGTTTACAATATATACATATTGTATACATGCATATATAGTATATACACATACATATATGTACATATACATATACATATATACATATTGTACATGTGCGTATATACATATTGTATATTTGCAATATGTACATATACAATATGTATATACGTACATATAAAAAATGTATATATGTTTATACGTACATATACAATATATGTATATATGTATATACGTACATATACAATACGTATACATGTATATACGTAATCAATACATTTATATGTATATACGTACATATACAATACGTATACATGTATATACGTAATCAATACATTTATATGTATATACGTACATATACAATACGTATATATGTATATACGTACATATACAATACATATATATGTATATACGTACATATACAATATGTATATATCTATATAGTATAGATGTATATATACAATATGTATATAGTATGGATGTATATATACAATATGTATATAGTATGGATGTATATATACAATATGTATATAGTATGGATGTATATATACAATATGTAAATATGTATACCTGTATATATACACTATGTAAATACGTATAGATGTATATCTACAATATGTAAATATGTGTATATGTATATATACAGTATGTAAATGTGTGTATATGTATATATGTGTATATGTATATATACAATATGTATACATGTATATATATACACATGTGTATACATGTATATATATACACATGTGTATACATGTATATATACAATATATGTATGTGTATATATGTGCGCAACATGTGTGTATACGTATATATACGCAACATGTGTATATACGTATATATACGCAACATGTGTATATACGTATATATACGCAACGTGTTTATACACACATATATACGCAACATGTGTATATACACACATACATACGCAACATGTGTATATACACACATATATATGCAACATGTGTATATAAACACATACATATATATGTATAGCTTTAACTATGCATTTAGCGTATTTTCCCATGATTCTTGAGGTCAGAGAACAATTCTTGTATCTCACAATAAGCACATAGCTTGCTTAAATAAATATGTCTGCTATACTTCCTCTTGATGTTATTGATAAACATAACACAATTTTTGAAAGGAACATTTACAAACAGTTTATCCAGTTTCTGGAGTGAAGGAGCAATGCAATAGAGTATGTGTCTACTGGAACCAAACATTCCTTTGCATAGATGTATTAAAAATAAAATTTTAAAAAATTTAAAATTTTAATAAAGTAAATTAAGTCAATTTTCTGAACTGCAGCTAGAAGAGTTACTTCACATCGAACTTTGTTTTAATTCCCAGTCTCAGCATCCTAACAGGGACAGGTAGAGACTAACCATAGAGCTTGAAATTATGGCCATGGAGAGCATCCTTACTGGCTACCCTTAAAATTTTCTTCTACTGTCTCTCTAAGAGGTAAAAGTTATTTTTTTCAATTCTGGCAAGAACATCTTCCCCGCTACACCTCCCCAGATAATCGCCTCTTCCAGGGTTGAAATGATTTTTCTTTATCTTATCACAACTGTAGTTTAAGGTTCAATGGACTGTCCCCTGCATGGCTATTCTTTCCACAAGTCTTCCTGCTTCTCCTCAGACTTGTATTGCATTTTTTCCTCACATACCAGCTAGAGGGTGACTTTTTAAAAAATACAACTAAGGTTACTTCATTTCCTCAATTGAAATTCTTTTGGAAATGTCAACTGCTCTTAAAATCCAAACCTCTTACAGAAGTTTATGGGGGCCTTGAGCAATTCTACCCCCATCTTGTCCTAATCTTTCCTTGATTTGTTACATTCCAGCCTTTCTGGCCGCCTTTATGTCTTTTGGACATGTCAAGCCCTCATTCTTCACCTTTGGCTATTTGTGTTTCTTTTCATTTCTCCTAATGTCCTTTCTCCAACTTATCACATAGCTGGCACCTGCACATTCTCCAGGTTTCATTCTAACATCGTCTCCCCAGAATCACGGTTCCAGACCCGAAAGTAATTATAATCAGCAGTAATATTCAGATATTCAATTTTATTATCTTTCTTTCAATAAGCTCCATGAAGACATATTGCTCTTGATTTTCTCCACCAAGTATACTACCTAGTGCCCAGTACTTTTACGGCATATACCAGGTTTTCAAAAATATTTCTTAAATTTATTAGTGAATAAGTGAGCAAGACACTCTTCTGAAAGCAATCTAATGGTGCAGAACAGAAGATAATAATTTTCGAAACTTTAGATAAGCCAAAACACTGGCTTTGTCATAAGTAATACTATCACTTTCTCCATTTTTCCAAAACTAAACCAAACCAACAAAATCCCTAATAATTATGTTGACATGATTTCCACATTGTTAATGAAATAAACTCAAATTATATCACCAATGTTTTTCCTTATTTACATTTAGAAATAAGGTTTCATTTTTTCTTTGTTGAAACAATTAACTACAACAGACTAGATGCTGTGTTTCTATATTCTTCTAGCATATAACATGAGTTTCCTGGTTTTCAGTTTCTAGAAAAGTATTTTACCAACTGTCATGGGAAACAATTCCGCACCCTCATCCTGCCAGACCTAGGCAACCACTAATCTTATTTCTGCCTGTACAGATTTGACTGTTGTGGCCATTTTATATCAAGAGACTCAGGTAACATATGAACTTTTGTGACTGGCTTCCTTCACTTAGCATAATGTCTTCAAGGGTAATCCATGCTGTAGCATGTATCAGTACTTCCTGCCTTTTTATTACTCAGTAACATTGCCTTCTATGGATGTGCCCATTATCTTCATATAGTCATCATTCGATGGACATTTGGGTTTATTCTACATTTTGGCTATTTTGAATAATGCTGTTATGAACATTCATGTATACAATCTTGCTCTTATAGCATCCCATATCCATCCTTTTAGTTATTCAAGCCCTATTAGCTTACCTGTGACATAGGTGTAATAACAAATACTCAATGTGTTTCTCTCTGAGGGTTAGGTAAAATGATGTATAAATTAGTTATGTATAGAGTAAAAATTACTTTGAAAATAGAATTTTATCTTTTTATATTATTTTCTCCTATCACTTATATCAGATAACAACTACCAGTTCCTTATAACATTTTCCAACACTGAAAGTGTATCTTAAAAGCCAGGTTTTTGTGTGAAAAACCAAGTTTAAAAAAGTAAAGTGGAAATAAAAGTCAGTATGGATGAATAGGCACTTCTGCTAGCTCTTATTTCCTGCATACTTAATATGTCCAAAGTACTGTGGAGTCATACAAGAAATGATATGTACTCCCTGGTGCCAGTTTGAGTATAATGCATAAACATGTGCAATTATTTGAAATAATTTCAAATTAACAAAATAAACTGCTATGTAATTTCATATGCTACATTTTTCATTCCCTATATATATATATATATATATTCCATATTTAATTAAAGGGTTATTTATTTATCTAGACAAGCATTCCAAAAGGGTGAATAGTAACATTAAAGATATGTTGCTAAAGTAGAAATGAGGACAATTTGTTTAAATATAAAAGCAGTGAAAAAGTTAGGAAGTTTTATAAACAATCATCATTTGTAGGTATGAAATTTAAAAAAGAGAAGACAGATGATAGGGATGGATGGATGGATAGCTGTATGAATAGAGACTATATATTATTACGTATTTATATTGTAACATCGTAGACAAATCTCAGTTACCAAACATTGCTATTCTGTACATCTTTAAAGTAAATGATAAAAAGTTGAACTTTAATGTGATTAAGAGGTATATGCAGATTAAAGTAAATTTCCAGTGAAATGGCTCCTTTGCCCAACAATTATTGCATAGCCACTAAATGTATTTAACTTTAAGAGGGGGTTATGTATGTAATGACAAGTGAAAATACATTATTGTTAAATAGGTCAATGTTTGAAAATCTAGGACATTTAAAATATTTTCCCAAATTGATTTTACAGAGGCACAGCAACAAGTATACTGCAATCCACTAGAGGGAGCTGATATTATTTATAAAGTTTTACTTCCGGTACAGGAAAATAAACCCCTTAGCAAAAACGACTCTGAAGTACAAAAAAAAAAAAAAAAAAAGTATCCTTTGCTTTATTTAGTTCATTTCATTTTTGTAAAAATGAAAAGCTAGGAAATGAGAAAAGCTTTGTGTATCACTACATTAATTCTGGAAATGGTATTATATGGTGAATTATTTAAATATTTACAAAGAAAAGCAATAGGATAATGTATTTTCCAACTAATTAAAGTTTTAGTAGAAAACAAACACATGTTCCTGTGCTTCTCATAACAAATTTGGGGCAGAGATTTTTTCAGAAAAATACTTTTATCTTAATGCCTTCAAACCCAATTGTACTCAATAATTCTTTGTGTGTGCACATGAACACATATAAGCATGCATATAGTCCTGAATCAAAAACCCATTTACTATTTCATAAAGGTGGTCATTAGTCTGTCTCTGAAAAGAATTTTTGTCTTAAAATTAAGTTGATGAGTAGAGATATTTTGGAGCAGATACTATGTATTAACATCATCTTATTAAAGCAATTCAGGAAGAGACAAAAGAAACATCTTGAAAAATTTGCTAGTCACATGGTATGAATTTGCATAATTGCTCCACTTTTATCTTGTATCATCAAAGGAAAAAATAGGATTTATGTAATTATAGTGATCCAGTAGTAAAATGTAGCCCAAAGAATAATTTGTCCTTTGCTGAGTTTCAGTTGCCACATGTATGCTAAAGCTATAATACTCTTCAGATAAATTGACAGAAGTATTAGAAGATGCCTAGCAAATATCCTTGTACATACAGCGAGCCAGACTTAATGAAAATGTATTCATATGACCTCAACTGCTCTTTTATTTTCTTCTATATTCAAAACAACTGATTTTGAAATCTACAATCCACCAAGGAGAAGCTATTCCCATACAAAACATGTTTTGTTTCTCAAAGTCACAAAATTATTATCAGCACAAAAAACTCTAAAGACAGCTTATCTGTTACAACAGTATTTCGTTACTTGTTAATATAGGTTGTAGGAAGAATGGTTCCATTGACAGAAATTATTGTTTCATGTTAGTACTTTCTGGATTTCCCCACAAATAACCAATTTGGAAAATGTCAAGTTAGCCATTTTAGGCTTTTTACTTACTTGTCTGTAGCTCTTTCTCTCTGGCCTGCACATCAGAAAAGACTTGGTTAAAATGATTTGTAAAGGCCACAAAGTCTGCATCCAGGAACATGGGTCCTTGTCCTTTCTCTTTCAGGGCTATGCTTTGAATTTTTAATCGTTCAATTTGAGGTTGAAGAGCTGATAGCCGGTTGACTTCATCCTGTGCCATAGAGTATGGAAAGTAAATAACACTTTTACTTTGCATACATTACATTTTGCAAAAGAAGGCATTAAAAAGCAGTAAGGCAAGTTTAGCTTAATAACCTTGACAAATATCTGATAAGAAACATCCATGACAGTATAGACAAGCCTCTACCACAGGCCATCCATTTAAGGATACCTTGGCTGTTTGTTCAATATGTATCATCCTATATAATGATATTTAAATTTCAAGATGACATAATTTAGAGCATTAATGGGTATCAATGTGTAAAGTGGAAAAGTAATACGCATGACCTTAAATCCTTTCCATAAATCAAATATAGGTGTTTGGCTGCACCCCTCTTATATCAAAATGATGTGCCTTTCCTTCATATTCTAAGCTCACTCAATGAACAATATTTTCTCTTTCATTTTTGCAAAATATAAATTACATATGTACCTACATATATGTATGTGTATACTATAATTATAAATATATTAAGATACAATTATATAGATTATATACACATATATAAAATCTATATAATATTTTATGTATATACACACACAAATATAAAAATATATCTACAATCTTCTATGTTTTGTATGGTCTCATTACTTCTCCTGAACAAACAGGCAACCACTTTTTTTTTTTTTTTTTTTTTGAGACAGAGTCTCGCTCTTGTTGCCCAGGCTGCAGTGCAATGGTGCAATCTTGGCCCACTGCAACCTTCACATTCCAGGTTCAAGCAATTCTCCTGCCTCAGCCTCCAGAGTAGCTGGGATTACAGGTGCCCGCTACCATCTCCAGCTACTTTTTTGTATTTTTAGTAGAGACGGAGTTTCACTATGTTGGCCAGGCTGGTCTCAAACTCCTGACCTCATGATCTGCCCACCTTGGCCTCCCAAAGTGCTGGGATTACAGGTGTGAGCCACCACACCCAGCCAATTGCCACTTTTTAAATTACGGTGACTGTCCAGATTTCCTCTTGTTGTCCTGGCATACTTATTAGTAGCACTCACTTTCGCTCTCAGTAGTAACCCGGTTTGTATGATAAAATCACATGAACACTGCTATACTATCACTAGCTCATGTGGCAACTGGGCACCTGAAATGTGGCTGGTCCAAATTTGGATGCACTGAAATTACAAAATACGTTTAACTCTGAAGACTAAGAAAAGCTGAGAACATAATCTCAAAGTTTTTAAATATTGATTAAACTTTCAAATAATATTTTTGATAAATCAGGTTAAATAAAATGTACTATTGAAATTCATTTACCGTTTCTTTTTCCTTTCCTAATGTAGTTTCTAGACCATTTTAAATTACATATGTGGCTTGAATTTGTGGCTAGCACTGTATTTCTTTTGGACATGCTATTCTCTACATAAATGTTTTCATGCTCTTCTTTCCAGTGAAGTTGGAATTGTTTTGTATTTAATACATATATAATTTGAACTCAGAAAGTTTTCACTGCCCTTTTTAAAAGTGTTATTATCATGGCTGCTTACTTATAATTCATATATATGCTGTCTTTAGAAAAAAATACTTGAGGATTAGTTACTATTTAATATGTAACAACAGGAAAACTGAAATTTAAAAATTGGAACATGAGCCTATTGGAAGAAAGAGAAAATGGAAAGAATTATACCAATTCTGAACAAATTTAAATCTGAGCTTCCTGAAAATCAAAGTGAAAAGGCAAAAAAAAGTTAATATTTATGGAGGCATTCATACTCTTTGGGAGAGAGTAACTTTTGTCTTAGGAATGGCTGAGAAATTTATCACATAAATTCTGTAATGGTTGCAAGACTAATGTACAATGCCACTTATTAAAAAAATAAATACAGCTTTCAGAGGAATGTGTTGATGTGGTTATAATACTATGAGCTGATTCAGGTAAAATAATCTCTGACGATTCAATCTTTTTGGTGGGTGAAGATTAAAGATGTTTAGCAAAATCCTCTCAAACAAGTGCTAGAAAGTTGATATATATCCATGGATAAGAAATAAGACAAGAGGTAATGGGTAACATTCTGTATTTATAGTACAGAAACATATATATATACTTTGTATACTAGATTTACAAATGGCAGCATTGGGACCTACTGTGAACCATTAACAACCTGATTTATATTTGGCCAGATGGAGGGCCGCCATTTTTCCCGTTCAGGGGGCTATAGAAAGAGCCAACATTATAGCCAAGTGTGCTCTGAAAAACAAAGGGGACTTTGAAACTAATAAAACATTTGGGCAAATGTTCAGTTGAGACCTTAATGTTCTGAGAATAAATCATAGAAGAGATAATTTTCAACTGAAGTATTCAGTGTTTAAAAAGATGTTAACAATTAGCGATTATTTCCATAAAAGGATTTGGTTTAGTTGGTCCTCCAGAGTATGGCATCTACTTTGAGTCTGTTTATTCTTTAAAATTATATGCTTATCTCATGGAAGCTTTTGTATTTTTCACAGGAAAGGGTTCATGAATTTCTTCCAATTCTGATAAGGCTCTCTAACCCCCAAAATATTAAGAACCAGTTCTGCCAATCATTAGAATATGAGCTAAATATGCAGTCTAATGTTATAAAACTTCTCCAAATAAAATAAAATGCTGAGAAACATGTTATAATTTATTTACCTATCACTAATCTCAGCAGAACAGTATATATATTTGCCCTTGTACGAATAATATTAAACTTATCTTGCTAAATATTTTACATAAAATGATTCTTCAAATTAATAGGCACCAATGGGTCTGAGAGAAAGAGTAAAGGGTGACAAGGAAGTGACAACAGAATTTGGAACTTTGTGGCTGGATGCAGCAAGAGAAATATTTTCCCTTAGGATGACTTCTTCAACCTCCAGACAATCTTTAATATATAAAACCTCTGGTGATCTCCATTTGTTCCTCAAATCAAGACCAAGATACTAGCAGGTTCCAGAAGTCATTGGTTTGTCTCCTGTACACCTGCCTTTTCCCCTTCGTCTCTCCTCTCATTCCTATGCCCCTCTATGTTCAGCATTTACAATGGTCTTCATTCAGGTGCCTGGCCTTTATTGCTCCCTCTCGCCATGTTCCTTCTGCCTGGAGTCCTTTGCTTCACTGTTCTCTTACCTAATTCTAACTCATCACAAAAGTCTCAACTCAAATGCTCCTCCCTCAAGGAAGATGCCCTTGGTGGCCCTATCAGGTTCGTTTTTCCCTGTTAGTCATTCTCCCAAAGCTTTGCATCTTTGTTTAAAACAATGATCCTAGCAGGAAATTTAAAAATATTGATTCCATTGTTTCATATCTCTCTCTTCTGCTTTCCATAAATACAATAAAATCAGAGTCCATGAATGCCCACTCTAATATTCCCAAAACTTAGTGCTATGGGCGGAATTGTATCCTCCAAAATTCACATGTTGAAGTCCTAACCACTGGTGAGACTATATTTGGTGATAGGACTTTTAAGAGGTAATGATGTTTATATGAGGTCATCAGGGTTGGGTGAGGGTGGCGGGGGGCTAATCCCTTAGGGATTGGTGGCTTTATAAAAGGAGACAGAGAGAAAGAGAGAGAGAAAGGAAAACAGCCCTCTTTCTCTCTCTCTCCATGTGGAAAGCCATGTGAGGACAGAGTGAGAAGCTGGTTATCTGCGATACAGGAAGAGAGTCTTCACCAGAAGATGAAGCTGAACCCTACCAAACCTTGATCCTGGACTTTCTGGCTTCTAGAACTCTCAGAAAATAAACCTGTGTTGTTTAAGCCACCCAGTCTGTGGTATTTATTGTGGCAGCCTGAGCTGATTAATACACTCAGTAGCATTCTTAGACACATTAGAGACACTTAATATATATATTTTATGCATGAATGTACTGTGTAGGTACTATTACTAACTACTATATCTGAATCTCAAGAATCAGATAAGGTAACATCAGATTTTGTTGCAAGAAATAATGTATTTGGATTATTCCTCTCATTCATAGGAAAAACGGCATGGGTTTTATTCTGAAATTACAAAATGTATCTAAACGTAGAAATTCCTTAGATGTGTGTATTTGCTTAATAAGTGCCTTATCTTCTGTATCCAAAAGTATACTTTCTGAGTTTATTTCCTCAGAAAACTAACACAAGAACAGAAAACCTAGTAATGCTACAGGTCCAATATTTGAAGAAGAACCATCACGTCCTTCAGTTGTTTTTCTCTTCAAAATAGCTTTGAATTTCTCATCAATTTTTGGGTCCAATACCTTTTTTAAATCAACCTTATCACCTATCCATGTCTATTCTACCTTTATTTAAACCATTCTTTTAAAAGTATGCAAATGAATCTCTACTCCTTGTCTTTTGTATTAAATGTAATCATCTCGATCTATCACTAAAGATTCATCCTGGAAACGTTTTAGTCCATCCTCTAATCAGTTTCTCATTCCCCGTGAAAAGTACATAGCTCACAGTAACAATGAAAACAGTTTAGGCTATTTTCATTATTATACAGCTCTTGTTTTCTTACACCTGAAGGCATAATCCTTTCATCTCATTCTCAGGCCCTTTTGTCCACTTCCATCTTGTTTGCCCCTACAGATCCACTGTCCACTCTTCTCCTGTAACCCAGGAGACTGATATTTACAGATGACAGTTCCTTGTCCTTTGCCTTACAATTAAGTTTAGTCAGTGAGGAGCCCTGACAAGATTCGGGAGGCAGGGAAAAAAGTGAAGTGGGGTGTTTATTTTTCTGACTCCATTTCTATGAGGATTCCTTAAGTTGCCCATGCTGCTTTTACCATGAGGATCTGACTGTCTCCTGAGTTACTGTAACTTCTCTCTCACTGATCCTTTCTGCCGTAAAAGAGGTAAGAACTCTGATGCTGGGTTACTACACTATCCGGTGTGGTTCCTCTGTACTCCAGCTACATTTTAAAAATATCTTTTTGTAAAGAAACCTTCCTCAAATTATCATAATTTGAGAGGTCCATCAGTTTTAAATATTTTCCTTATGTATCCAGTTATATTGCATCTAAGCTTGTTGTTGACCAATGTTTCAAACTATTTCCATGGATTCCACTTTTTCAAAATGACTATGTTTCACTCGTCGCAAAGAAAGAGTTCCAAAGTAGAGGCCATTTTTCATAGGATACATGTGGTTTCCACATGCCTAAACCGCCTCATGCTTATGCAAACCAAAATAATCAATTAGCTCTGTGTAACTACGCCAAATACAATTTTAGAATCCGGGTATCTATGTCTTACATATTTAAACTGATTTTTGTTGCTTACATTTTGAACTTTCTTGTGCTTAGCTAAATCCTTAGAAGGTGAACGTTTCATTACTAAATAATTTGTTATTGTCTTCTTGGAAATCGCCAAGAAATAACTATTGATTATGCTCCAAATGGAAGGAGAAAAGATTCTTACCTTACAAATTTTTAACTGACTTTTAATTGCTGTTGGCTCTGATGGGGTGGTGGGTTGGATTTTCAGCCAGTTTTCAGCAGTAGTTGTCATCTGCTCCAATTGTTGTAGCTCATTATAGAAAGTGATAATGTTGCTCTGATACTCCAGCCAGTTAAGTCTCTCACTTAGCAACTGGCAGAATTCGATCCACCGGCTGTTCAGTTGTTCTGAGGCTTGTTTGATGCTATCGGCATTAACACCCTCTAGAAAGAAAAAAATTAAATATATGCCCTGAACCCACAGACTGAAAGAAATGATCTGAAAGCCAACACATCCTAATTATAAAAGTATTCACCACATGAATGATTTCAAACCAAATCAATTATTTTCTAAGATATAAATGTGTAAATATGATTTCAGATTATTCATTGTGAATTATTAGACTTGTGCCACAACAAAGAGTATCAATGCCATCAAGTAATAAGACATAAGATGTAGAAAAGTAGAATATATTTAAATAAAATATTAAATAAAAACTTAAATAAAAACAAAAGTGCTCAAAGCTCTGATGGGAGCTGGAAGGCTGATCATGAACAAGTAACATTTTGGATGTTTTCAGATACATTTTAAGTATCATGCACATTACTCAAATATACTTCCCCGAACTAACTTACATTTTTAATTTTAAAAAGGGGCTTAGAAATTAGTTTAAATAGTATTTTCATAGTTTTAAAAACAGGAAAAAAATATCCAAGATTAACTATTCCTTATTTCATTTATAGAAGACTAGAAATAAACAGACTGTCGGCTGGGAATGGTGGCTCACGCCTATAATTCCAACACTTTGGGAGGCCGAGGTGGGGGATCACGAGGTCAGGAGATCAAGACCACCCCGGCTAACACGGTGAAACCCGGTCTCTACTAAAAATACAAAAAATTAGCCAGGCGTGGTGGCGGGCGCCTGTAGTCCCAGCTACTCGAGAGGCTGAGGCAGGAGAATGGCGTGAACTCGGGAGGGGGAGCTTGCAGTGAGCCGAGATCGCACCACTGCACTCCAGCCTGGGCGACAGAGCGAGACTCCGTCTCAGATTGTCCATAGATCCAAGGAAGTGAAACAAGTATTAGGAAAAATAATCTTTCTAATAGGAAACATTTTTAAATTTATAAATATAGAAGTTGATCTCAAAGTTTTAAAATCATCTATAGTAATACCAAACCCAGAAAACTTTATCAAGGGAAAAATGGAAACACAAGCATATCATTGTGACCATTACCATTCTGGAGTACCTACTACGAACCATGGAGTATGCTATGTCATTTCGTATATGACGAATACCAATCCAAAAACATATTATTCCATACATAGCATGAAAGCAGGCAACATCATGCTATGCTATGGGTTAAAATATTCAAACTCTCTGAAGTTAGTTTACAAAATTTAGACTTTCTTAGATTAGCTTATATAGTTTTCTTAATAAATGACGGAATATAAAACATATATTAAATATGATATCATGCATTTTTAAACATAGCTACATTAGCACTGATAACTTTCTTATACTTTGGAAATACTGAATATTTAAATGTTTTATATTCCCTCATTTACCTACAGGGATCTTACAAGAACATAAACTCACTATAAGGTTCTTTCTCTAGGTTAAAATACCTAAAAGTTCGAAGAGTAGGTTGGTAGAAGAATAGGTTGCCTAAGATAACCTACTTTTATAAATGTTCATTTTACTTAATTTTCTGGTAATATAATTTAGTTGAAGGGAAGCTAAGTTCTTAAAAAGTCTGAAGAACGTCTCTAGAAACATAAGGCCTGTGGTTTTGCTAACTTGTACATGCCTCCCACATTATCCTTTTTAAAGACTAAGAAAAATATAGATGTGAATTCAACAACTATATTATTTTATCCTCTTTCACTTCCCTCTGCCCTGATAGTCTAATGTTCTATTTGTCATAATGATATTAATGCTGCCAAACCATGTCCCTCAATTCATTTGAAACACAACTGTAACTTCACTAATTTCAAAGCATAATGCTACTCAGGATGGCGGAGAAGGAGACAAACTTTGCAAATATTATTGTCAACTATTTTCCCCTCCTTCTTCCCTGATATATGTTTAATGAGATACAATGGAAATAATAGAATGTAAAAAGAGAATATATACATGGCTCCATATATCTAAGTATAAAAGAAGTCCGTGGTCTGCAGGAGCTATATATTCTATATCTTCCTAATACTTAAGGAAGCAATTGTGACATGCTGTTTTTGATCGTTAGATTGTGAGCAGTGATCAAAAATTGTACCAAAATATTTTTTAAGCGATGCCATTAAGTAACTGTTGTTATAAAATGACCACATTTGGTATAAAGTATAAGAGAAGAATGTGAAACTGCAATCGTATGAGCACTCCGTTTGAAAAAAGTATTATGATAAAACGTTAACATTTCTGGAAAATAAAAAGATAATTAAAAATATACTGGACAGAATTTTTAAATTACGTTAATAACAAAAAAACGTGGCATGGATCTAAATGATCAGATATTTAGGAGAAATATTTTCAGCATATGTTGAACTTGAACAAGCAGTTAGAAGTCCATGAAGGGTGAAAAGTCAACATAAACCAGGCATTAAATAGGCAAAAAAGAAATGCTAAATTAAAGGGGCCGATAGACTGATGCTGGATTGAGTCTTATTCAAAATTTGTCTAAATGAGAAGGGAACACAGAGAGAAATCACTTTGTGTCCCTGAGAATGGTCAACAATATAAATTGTAGCAAACGAAAAAATAAAACTATAAGTTGATTTTCCATATGGATATGTTAATTTTGTAAAATGATAAACCTATAGTGAAGTACCAGTAGGCTCTGCAGTATCTGTTAAAATCTAGGGACAGGTTTTAATGAGTCATTGTTGATCATTACACAAAACTCTATGTTGTGCCCCCCAGAAATGTTGCAATATATCACTGTAAAAGAAATTAAAATGAAGAAAAGTGAACTTCGTACAAATTCATAACACTGAAATTTATAATACGCTCTACTTATTTGCATATTGATCTTTATAACTGAATGCAGGCAATTAAAATGCAGTGATAGGTACAAGAGCGACTTCTATAATAGCAAAAAGGGGGAGGCAGGCAGAAAGGCAGAGAAATGACCAGTGAGCATTCTGGCGCTAAAGAGACCAGAGTTCAAATTTGACGCCCCTTACTAGATGTGTGAAATGGGTTCAGTTACTTAATTTCACTGGATCTCATTTTTCTCATCCATGAAATGAGGATTAAAAATAGAATCGACCTCATAGGATACTTATCAAAGTTCTGAGTTAACATATATAACTTACTCAAAACAAACGCTGACACATACTAGGCAACAAAGACATATTACACAATGTCATATAGAGGAAATGAAAAAGAATATTCAGAAAACAAGAGACCAGGTCTCTTGTGTGAAAATTAGAGGGAGAAGGAGTCTTCTTAATGACTGAAACAGGCCATGTATAAAAAGCTAATAACACTATTTTAAAATTAGTCCTAATTTTATATAATATAGGACTCATATGGGATATAGAAGGTGTATTTATACATTTCTTAAAGAAGTTTTATCAATAACCAGGGATTCTTTGAGCCCAGGAGTTCGAGGCTGCAGTGAGCTATGTTTGCATCACTGTATTCTAGCCTGGGCGACAGAGCAAGACCCTGTCTCCAGCTAAAATAAAAGTAAAAACAGTTTATTTGGGAATCCTGGAATATTCTGCCACATTTGTAATCATTTGAGATTGAAGTTATGAAGAAACCAAAAATTTCAAAAAAACATGGAAATTTCTAGATGTTACTAGAAAAGACATAATGTTGGCCACAGATAATCAAAAGCCTTGTTATGAAGGATTTGTATGCAAACATTGTAATAATTCATTGTGAATATGCTACCTGCTCAACAAGGACATAAACTATCCTTCCAAACTATAAACTCCTCTAGGAAATGTCTCCACTGGCAGTATCTAATAGAATTCTCAGCTTGGAGTAGAAAGAGAATAACTACACTGTACTCACGAACTCATTCAATACCAAATCAATAGTGTACTCTGTATGAATATAAAAATTATGAGACTAATGTACACTGAAGCCAAAAGCCATACACAAACAAGCACACAATCTCTCTTGCATCAAATTTGCTTTAAAATACTTGGGCAGGGGATGGAGAGCAATGTCATGTGTCACATTACTTAATGTACCTCTCTTCAATTAAAATTAGAAACGCTATTACTTCAACTTTATGAATTAATTGACCATCTAAATGCCAGGACTACTGTTGATTTTCTAACAAAGTCCATTAAAACCTTTCTAGAATAAAAAAGGGTTCAAAGCGTTTTCCAAGTAAATATTTGCATACGGATAAATTTATTATTATATATAATTGTTTTAGGTGTATTTCATAGAATTATGCTCCTTGGCTCAATAGAAAATTTTAAGTTTTGTAAGAGTTTGTAAGTGTAAACATCTGAAAAGTTTTAAGTATCAATCATCTGAGCATCTGTTTTCTAATTTTGTGTTAGCTGTTTAAGAATACAAATACTAACACACCAGGCATTATGAACAATACTTATGGAAACCATTTTGTGGTAGCACATTAGAATCTCAGGGATAATGGATCAAAATCCATTCACATCTCATATTCTAAACAACGCCTGAAATAGTCTATGAATAAATATATTGCACCCAGAGGAAATGGATCATTACTTGAAGTGCATCCATTAATTTTATTACTTGTGTACAGTGCATAACAGACTGTTAGAATAATTTTAATTGTGCACCACCTTCCATGCAAGTACTTCAGAACTGCCACTTAAAGTGAAGTATTCCTCATCAAGTATATTCATCATTAGCCATGAAGCCAGGGTAGAATAACGCAAAACCAGTGTTTCCAGAGCTCGAGTTAAAAGAATATTTGGAATAGAAACTTAAAATAAAGCTGCTAATAAACAGTCTCCTATTTTTGCTGCACTTTAAGTGAGGGTTATTACAAGTCCATTTAGCATTCAATGTAACAGCCTAAAATGTAATAGACAGATATTCAAAACCCGTGAAGACAAGTTCTGAGGCTAAATTTTAGAGGCTTCTGTGACCGCACTGACTTAAAGTAATAGCTTTTAAAAATTAATGGTATATATAAAAGTAATACCCCTAGTGAAGGCAATATAAATTTTACTAATATAGCCCTTCTGCTTTTTTATTTTCAAACATCATAAAATTAGAAAAAAGTCAGATTTTTACTCATATTTGTTTTTGCCACTCAATTCCCACAAGAACAGTGACAACAGTCTCTTCCTTTCACACACATGGACACACACACGCACATGTCTGCGCATGCAAGTTCACCCGTGCATGCATGCAGTGCTCACACACACCCACAGAGGCTCTTCCTTTTGGAGATTAGACTTAAACCAAGAAAAATGTGCCTGTCAATTAAAAACATTTATTGAATGTGAACTCTATGTAGAGCATTATACTAAGTGTCATGTGGAGAAAGAAGAAATATACATCAAACTGCCCAGTACTGAGGAAGGAATAAGAGGAAATATATGCAACTGTGGAAGGCTACTCATTCATGATGAAAGGGCTGGGCTACTACAAATGGTACAGTCTCCATGCCACGTTTGCATACAGACTATTTGCAGTATGTCTTGCCATTAAAATATATGATTAGAAGAGCTGCTGCTACTGAAATTTTTTCCAGTGATCATGAGAGTTTTAGCTTTGAGATGAGCCAGACTGACTATGATCCCTAACCTTACCCATCTGACAAAATTTGGTTGCCCACCTCAAATAACATAATTGAAATTATCTAATGAGCTATGAACCAAAATACAAGAAAGAAAAAGATAGTTACTTGGTTAATGTTATGGATAAGAAGAGCCCTCGTCAGTGTTATCATTCTGTGCCATTTAATTACAACAGTTAGCATACTTATTATCAGGTATCACCTTTAACACTATAATCTAGCACTCAGGGAATGATAGTTTTGAGATGTTCTTTAGTCTAATATACTAATAATTACCACTTTTATTTAAACATGTCCTTAATGTGATTGTCTTTAGACTCTTAATTAACACACAGAAAACTACAAATGGAAATTGAAAATGAACCACATTTTAACTAACCCTATTAGATAATTATAGTATCTCCTCTAGAAATTATGGTGAAAGCATCTTATAGACTAAAGAACAAGAGCCTGAGCTACGCCTACATATGTTTTCAAATAAATGTTTTGATATGACCATATTTTGGTAATTTCAGTATTAATATGGAAAACCAGTTTATCTAAACTAGGCTTTTTTCTGTTATACCTGATTGATGAGACTGTATGTACTCATGCAAAAACACTATTTTACAAAAAGGATTAGATCTAATCCTAAATAAATAAAAACAGACATATGTTTAGGTATAATCATATGTATATTATTTTAGTCCTAGGTTGTCCTAAAACTCCACAATCTCAATAATACACTGAAAGGCCTTGGTCTTGATAAGCGTCAGTTTAAAGACTGTTCAAATTAAAATCTTAAAAAACCATTATTAGTTAGCAATATTATTAAAGCATTAGAAAGATTACTTACGATATTTAATGGCTAAATTTTTCTAAATTTCTAAATTATTTACAACATTTTGTATTTAAATTAAGAAATGTAAAAATAAACCTTAAATAAAGTTATAACACTTCTTTCTTAAAAAGTAAAATGAAGAATTTGGAAACTCCCTTTTCAATATACATAGCTACAGGAATATATAAATACATCCCTAGATACCTGGTCTAGCCTCTCACTTGCCCTCATTAAGTTAACAGTTTCCTGAGACCAGGGTTATGATCCTAATCTTACATATTGACGGTAATCTGCATGAAAATTATAGCTATCGAAAAATGTCTCTAGTAAAAAGAGGTACTTTGCACCATCCAATATTCTGTCACATTTCTAAAACCAATTAATGTTGACATAAGTACAGTAAATTAATTTTAATGTTAGTTCAAACAAAAAATACAGCTAAGATAGAGATAAATCAGTTAACAATTATACCAAAATTTCATGCCAAAATGCCAGAAACATGATTTTTTTTTAGTTAACACTCTCCTTTTAGTAGCTTCTCTTTTCAGTCTATGATCGTGAAAGATCACTTCTACTCTGACCAAAAGAACTGGAACATCCATAAGGAAAACGTCCATGTATAGTTTTAAAGTAGGCAAGGAATTTGGGCAACGCCTTTCTTTGGTTAAAAATTCCAAATAAATTAGTAAGAATCTCTTACTGTCTATAAACTCTTTATATATAAATTATTGCTGTAAAATCAACAATATGGTTAATATTAACTGTTTTAAAATTCTGCATACAACTCTTCACATTTGATAAAATACAGTCAAAATGAAAATTATCTTCCCATTGATCGTAAAACTGGTACATGACACTGAAAAACTATACATATGTTACTAGACATATTCTTTCCAGGATGTACAACTGATTTTTAATAATACTTTGCACCATCACATGAAGTTCGCTTCTACATTGTAACCATGGTAAATTTTGTACTTTCAACAACCTTAAAACCCTACCCTGTCTTCTCAGTGTATGTCTTTAATTCCTTCAATAAATTGCCTTCAGGACAAATAGATTTTGTTTTTTTCATTACTTAACTGATGTTGAATCTTAATTGCTTCATAGACATTTAGAAACAGAAATCATTTGGAAATATGTCTGATGTACCATTTCAGGTCAAAACTGAAGTAAAATAAGTTATGAGAAATTATTTTTTCCATCTTGGAATTTCATTCTAAAAGCAAACTGACGAGTTACAACATTATTCTAAATTTTTAAAAAGTAATTTAATCTTAGAGCAAATTATTTTAAGTAGAAAATTCAGTTTGCTATGCATGCACCAGCATAGATACATATAAACTATAGTTCACAGAATTTTTTAAAATATATAATAGCTATACTTATGGTATTCTACATATTTTTACACTATGAATATATGTTAAATGTTTTCACTGTGCTAAGCGTACATCAAATTTATAAATATATATGCATATATTTTTATTAGTGGCATAATACTATGACATTATACAAGAGTGGTTTATCTTTATCTTAACTTTTGAGGAAACTATACATGGTTAAGAGGAACAGCCATTTACATGAGGTCCTAAATGAAGTACATTGATTCAGCGCTCATTGTCCTTTCTATAAAAAAAGGGCAAGGATGTATGCAAATTACGTGGTTGTGAGATTTATTATATCTCCATAGCCTAAGCTTGGGAAGGAAGATTCTGGACTTATAAATTTAAGAGCTTTAATGCAATAATTGTTGGAATCCTAGTTTACAGAAAGCTCCATTTGTCTTTCAGCTTCATGAGCTACACCACTCAAATGTAGTTTTGGGCTCTATACTAAAGGAGCCATTGTGATTCAGGGTAGCAGTCCCTCTGAAATACACCTGAAGAGGTACTCTAGGCACTTAATATGTGGCTAGCTTATCTCACAATTTGCACAATCACAGAAAATAAATATTATGCAATTTGTTCCTTGAACGACAAAAAAGGAACAAATAGATAAGTTGGAATATTTGAGCCTTTTTTTTCTTAAGTAATTTCGTAAATTATTTTATTTAATAGGGAAACAGAGCTATGGTCATTTTAAGTAGTCATCCTAGTTATGGCCCAAACTTGAGCCTAATGACATATCAGTTAGACCATACCTTTACTGGTAGGACAAATGGGTAGCATAAAATTTGATCAATACAGTCAAACCAAACAAGAATGTCTCAAATCACACCCCTACGCCCAAGTATTCCCTGGTATCTGCCAAAGTTAGCATTTTCCTTCAGAAGGATTATTGATTATTTCCACACCAAAATTACCAATGTCATTACCTCAACAACGGCCTTAATTTTGCTTTGCTAAACAGAATTTGGCCAATTAATATTTATTAAGCACCTACTATGCGTCTTCACTTTCCTACATGCCTCCAAAAATTAGAACTATGAGGGAAATAATCAAGAAAACTAATATTGTCACTTGTCACACGATCGTTTAAATCCTGCATGTAGTTTTACTTACCAAAAATTAAAAATCATTCCCTTGATTTCTAAATGTTTAAATTATTTCTGATTAATTCAGTGTATGTTGTTATCAGATGATCTAAAGTGAGGTAATCTTGATATATAATTATGAAATGAGACCATTTAAAGTTTAGCCCTTGCATCAGCTTATTAATATGAAAAAGTGATAATACAATTTCTAGGGGGAACTTACATAACAACTAGGAGAATATTTTTAGATCACATAATTTTATTTAACATGAATATGCTGTTAAGTTGATCAGTTAAAATTACCAAGCAACATACATGTAAATAAAAATCTATTGATATTTTCATTATCTGTTCTTAAATTGTTCACTCAAGTCTCAGCTGTTATATTTGCTTGTTTTCATATTTAACCAAATACAGTCAGTCATGGGACTCATTAGATGAAGAAAATGAATTGAGTTTCTAGGAAGACCACAGAACTTTTTAATGCCAAATTTGCAATTAAGGCCAAAAATAACTTATACACAGAATTTATGCCCCAAAATGCAGGCAGATTCTGGAAAAAGCTGACATGCACAACAAAAACATTTGTTATATTTATTTATTATGTTCTTGTAAACATCTTCTACAAAATGAAAAATAATCTTATTTGGAAATAGCATTATCCCTGATTTTCATAAAATTTTATCTGGAAATATAGTAGTATAGCAATGATAATTTGAAAGAAGGTTGTTTACATATCATGTCAATGACATATTTGGTACACATAACTTTTGAGGCACTGAGTATTAGCAAAGATTAATTTTAATTTATTCTTGAAAACGAAAGACAAAAGCTTGGCTAGCTTTGCGCTTTTATCTTACTCTAAAAAAGTTACTTAAAAGTAAAGGTTATCCCGAAGAGCCTTTTTTTTTTTTTTAAATGAGAGAAAGTGATAAAAAGTAACACAGAAAACGTCATATATATTATTAGAAAACACGAATGACGGTAAAACATTCCATATAATTTTAGTCTGTTTGGAAAAACATATTGCAAAATGATTTAAAATCAGATGATGATCAGTTTTATATATATAACATGACTGTTAATGTTTTCAAATTTCTGTAAACCTTATTTTCTTAAATTATTTGGATAAATGCTAGCAGATTTGCATTAAAATTTATTTCTCTGCTACAGATTGATAAAATATTTTACCACATCCCATTTTCTTTCAATGGTCTCAAAGTTGAATTTCTCCTAATAATTTGCTTAGCATTAAAAAAAAGAATAATAAAAAACATATGAACTCCTTTTAATTTAAATTTGTACTCAAGAAGTGCTTGTCTGATATAATTCAGCTGATAAATATGAACCTATGTGTTTATCAAATCCCTAAGAAGATTATCTAAATCAACTCGTGTAATTACCATTCACCATCTGTTCCACCAGGGCCTGAGCTGATCTGCTGGCATCTTGCAGTTTTCTGAACTTCTCGGCTTTTTCTCGCTCTATGGCCTGCAGCATGAGAGCAAAGACGAGTAATTCAATACAAGGATTGTGAATCTACACAATAATTATAACTTCTACTTGCCCTTTCAAAGCCTTAAGATGTTTCACTCTGTCAGCTTATCATGTGAATCTAAAGACGTTTTTTCTCAACACTTTTGCCATCAAAAACATCAAAATGGCAATAAAAGCATGAGCCATTTTCACGACTTGCTACAACTTTTAATTATAAGATTTCTACTCAGCTTTTTTTTTACATTATACTTTCTGATACATTTCAATGCAAGACTGCAAAAAGTAAAAAGGCAATTCATAACAATGAAAGATAAAGTGTCACATAACTAAAATGAAATTTATCCTTTAAAGATACACCATTGAAATTGCTCCTAATAAGTACACAGGCAGTATTAAAAATCAAATTGAGAATCCAGTACGTATATAAAATGGAAAATAAACTACCATAAATAATTTAGCAGAAATATATTTTATATATATATATATATACATTTGAATACCAGGCTGTAGGATAATTTTTGTTTCAAAAATAATCAAAGTACTCCTATTTCCAAGGAAGACAAGATTGAGTCTCCAAAAAACGTTCTGAATTCCTTTATTTCTCTTAAGAGTTAAATTTTGAACCACAAATACAAAATTATTTCATGTAACAACAGCCAGAATTTCATACTATTGAGTTTAGCTAATAATAGTCCTATGGAGACATAAATTTTAAACTATCATAGAGTAGAACTACGTTACTATAATCATCAAGGAGATGTGACTATAACAATGTGTATGTCCTAAAACATAACTATTCAAATAACTGTAACGCAATTAAAACATAGTAGGAACAAAACACCTGTGACTTAACAATAGTATTATATCAAAGATTTCTCTTGAATTTGAGGCAGAAGGTTATTCCACATGAGACTATTTTTTAACACTTTACTTAAATCCACAGGCATTAAAAAAAATATTTCCAGGTATAATACTGGAGTACAGATGGGAAGGCAAATAACAGATACATGCACAGTCTGCAGCATTGTTCAGTAGAAATTTGTGCACGGATGGAAAAGATGTGTATCTGTGTCAACCAATATGATAGCCAAAAACCGCATGTGGGTATTGAGCACTTGAAAGGTGGTCAGTGTGACTTGAAAAAAATGAATGTTTAATTTAATCTAATTTTATTTATTTTAATTAATTTAAAATTCAAAGGTTACATGTGACCAGTGTTAACTAATTGTACAGCGCAGATCTAATACATTCCATTAAAAGCAAATAGTTACGAGATGGGCTTGTAATCCCAGCTAATCAGAAGGCCTGGGCAGGAAGACTGCTTGAGGCCAGGGGTTTGAGATCAGCCTAGGTAAAACAGAGAGACCTCCATCTCTAAAAAAACAATTTTAAAAAATTAGTCAGGCATGGTGGCATGAGCCTGTAGTCCCATCTCCTCACGAATCTGAGGCAGAAGGACTGCTTGAGCACAGTAGTCTGAGTAGGCTGCAACGAACTATGATTGTGCCACTGTACCACAGCCTGAGCGACAGAGGGAAACTCTTTCACATAATATGGTAATATCAGAAATAGTTTCAGAGAAAAAGTAATCATCTAGACAAGACTATTTACTAAGCACATTAAATTATAGAAATGCTTACACAATAATCCACATATTTTTATGTATCTGAAGAGACTCTCTAATTTAAAGAAATAGCTACAAATGTAAAGGTTTTTTTTTTGTTTTTCTTTGAGACAGAGTCTCACTCTGTCACCAGGCTGGAGTGCAGTGGCACGATCTCAGCTCACTGCAACCTCTGCCTCCCGGGTTCAAGCAACTCTCCTGCCTCAGCCTCATGAGTAGCTGGGATTACAGGCATGCATCACCATGCCCAGCTAATTTTTGTATTTTTAGTAGAGACAGGGTTTCACCATGTTGGCCAGGCTGGTCTCGAACTCCTGATCTCATGATCTGCCCACCTCAGTGCTGGGTTGGGGCGGGGGGATTACAGGTGTGAGCCACCGCGCCTGGCCTGAATAAAGGTTTTCTTTAAAATTTATTTTAAAGAGTTTCCTAAGTGGGAGACCTGACAATATCTGACATCAAGGCTTGATATAAAACTGCAGTAATCAAGACAGAGTAATATTGGCAAAAGAACAGACAGGTAAATCAATGGAACAGAACAGAAAGCTCAGAAACAGATCCACATAAATATAATCAATTGATTTTTGACAAAGAAACGAAGGCAATACAGTGTAGAAAAAGTCTTTGAACAAATGGTCCTAAACAACACAACATCTATATGCAAAAAAGTTTATCTAGGCATAAACCTTACATCCTTCTTTTGTTTTAATTCCAATTATTTAATTCCAATTTATTTACTTTCATGTGATTCACTGGATCAACTTCATTGGAAATTTATACTTTCGATGGTGAAATATCTGACATTATTGTGAATTTTATCACAAATTCACTTTAAAATTTCAACACTGAATATATCTGTAAAAATGATAACATGGGCTGGGTGCAGTGGCTCACACCTGTAATCCCAGCACTATGGGAGGCCAACGCGGGTGGATCGCCTGAGGTCAGGAGTTCAAGACCAGCCTGGCCAACATGGTGAAACCCTGTCTCTACTAAAAATACAAAAATAATTATCTGGGCATGGTGGCAGGCATCTATAATCCCAGCTACTCAGCAGGCTGAGGCAGGAAAATCGCTTGAACCCGGGAGGCAGAGATTGCAGTGAGCCAAGATCATGCCATTGCACTCCAGCCTGGGCGACAAAGTAAGACTGTCTCAAAAATAAATAAATAAAATAAAATAACATGAACATATATTTTGGTGGAACACAGCATTATGGTTAAAAACCATGCTTTCTCGGATACACATGGATATAAAGATGGGAACAAGAAACACTGGGGACTACTAGAGTGGGGAAGGATTGAGGGGAAAAAGGCCAAAAAAGTAGCTATTGGATACTGTGCTGAGCACCAAACCTCAGTGTCACACAATATACCCACGTAACAAACCTGCACATTTACTCTTGAATCCAAAAGGTGAAATTATAAAAAATAAAATAAACATGAAAAATAAACATACCAAAAATAAATACGTTTCCACTGAATTTAGAAATTTGTGTAACTGCTTGAAAGTAATTGTGGTGCACATATAATTCATAAAATTAATTAATAATGAATCAATCACAGACTCTAGAGTGAAATGTAAAACTATAAAATTCCCAGCAGATAGCAGTGGAGAAAATAGAGGTGACTTTGATTTTGTTGATAGCTTTTTAGGTACACCACCAAAGGAATGAGCCATGAAAGAAAGAATTAATAAGTTGAATAGTACTAAGTTAAAATGTCCTGCTCTGAGAAAGATGCTGCCAAGAGAATGAAAAGAAAAGCCACAGGCTCAAAGAAAATATTTACAAAAGACATATCTGGTAAAGAATCCTTATCCGAAATACACAAAGAACTCTTAAAACTCAGTAACAAAAACAAACAAATTAAAACATGGGCAAAAAACTTTAACAGACACCTCACCAAAGGAAGTATACAGATGGCAAATAAGCAAATGAAAATATGTTTCACATCATATGTTACCAGGGAATTACAAATTAAACAATGAGATGCCACTACACACCTATTAGAATGGCCAAAATCCAAGAACACTGACAAAACCAAAAGCTGACAGAGATATGGGGCAAAGGGAACTCTCATTCATTTCTGGTGGCAATGCAAAATGGCACAGCCAGTTTGGAAGACAGTTTGAAGGTTTCTTACAAAAGTAAACATTCTATTATATGATCCAGCAATCATGCACTTAGGCATTTACCCAAAGGAGTCACATGTCCACTCGAATTCCAGCACATGAATGCTGTAGCAGCTTTATTTATATTTGCCAAGACTTGGAAACAATCAAGATGTCCTTCAGTAGATGAATGGATAAATAAACTGTGATACATCCAGACAATGGAATATTATTCAGTGCTTAAAAATGAGCTATCAAGCCATAAAATGACATGGAGGAACTGAAATGCATGTTACTAAGTTACAGAAGATAATCTGAAAAGGCTATACACTGCAGGATTTCACCCTAGATTCCAATTCCAAATATATGATATTCTGGAAAAGGTAAAACTATGTAAACTACAAAACAATCAGTGGTTTCTAGAGATTAGGAGAGAAGGGTAGATGAAAGGGAAAATTATTGGGGATTTTTACGGCAGTGAAATTACACTGCATAACACTCAAAAGATAAATACATGTCATTGTAAATCTGTTTAAACTCATAGACTGTGTGGCACCAATAGTGAAAGCTAATGTAGAAACTATAAACTTTGGGTGATAATGATGTGTCAATGTAAGTTCATGTATTGTAACAAATATACCACCCTAGTGGGAAATGTCGACAGTGGGGCAGGCTATGTATATGTGGGAGCAGGGTTACATGGGAAATTTTTGTACTTTCTGTTCAATTTTGCTGTGAACCTATAATTACTCTAAAAATATAGTCTATTAAAATCACAAAAAAGATTTCATGAATTAGGAATATTGGATTCAATATCAAGAGTACAAAATCCTCTAAAAGCCAGTCATTGACAGAATAAACTCCCATCAGGAATAGCTGTAATATATAAAATACTAATTAAAACTGAGAATAAATTAAGAGTAAAATTTAAAAAAAAATCTATAAGGTGATAACTTTGTTTTATTTTCTTAAATACCTATCTCTTAGCTGAAAGATACACATTTTATGTGGTGCTCTGAAGGGCAACAAATGAAAACTCAGTTTCGTCTAATTAGTTAAGAAACTCTGAAAGTGACAGACACTTTTTAATATCTTGGATTCCACCTGAAAATTTCAAAGCACCCAGTTTGTGGTATTTTGTGATTTTATGTTCCCAGGATCCCTTTCCAATTAGCAGGTGAAACTTCTGAGTTGTCTTCAAATACAGTTTCACAAAGACACGTGTTGGATTGTTTCCAGAAACATGTGGACAATCATGGATGGTTCTAATTTGTTGGTTGAACTGAAAAGTCCATGAAAATAGAGTACCTACAACATCTGGTTAAAAGTAAGATCCTAGATGAAGCTCCAATACTTCTATTTTCTCAACTTATTAATTTTTGTGATCTAACTTATCTGTCCTTAGCAGCTTATGGCATACTTGTTTTTCACTGCTTACATTTATTCTCCATTAAAAGGTAAATGTTATATGTAAAGCACCCTGAGCATCTTAGAAGAGAAAAAATAAGCACATTTAAGTAAATATGTAATGTAAATATCAAGAAAGACAGGAGGATTTGGGGTGTCCAGAATTTGAACTACATCAAGAAAAAATATACAGATAAAAGAAAAAATATACACCACAATACAACACATAAAGGAACAATGACAACAAGCTGAGTAAAGTGATGTTCTCTGAGTTACTTTTAGAGTTATCCTTTCTTATCAGAGGGGTTTCTATTTTATCTACATTGAGCTTTTGCTTTAGTTTATGTGAAAGGATATAAAAAGTAGAATGAGAACACTATGTGGTCTTTATAAATACAGAAAATAAATTATCAACAGCTCTCTAAATGTTATGAGCATAATCTCTTTATTCTAAGCTTACTAGAATCAATTAATATTACTAACAGAGAACAAAACTTATATTTGAATATCTTAGGAATCATATTTGACCTTTAATATCTTGCTAACCACATTGTTCCAGTTATTCTAATATAAATAGTAACAGTAACAACCACCACAACTACAACAAAAACAATAATCTATAAAGTAGGTACTATTACTTTCCCATTTTGACAGTGGAGGGAAGTGAGGCACAGAGAGCTTTGTGAAAATTTTGAAAACAATGCAACAGCCACATTGAAAATGAGATTCTTTATACTACCAAATTATAGTTTATGTACATAATTTCCATATGTATATCATAATAATTGTAAGAAAGAAGAAATCAGCATTATTATATACCATTTTATACAAGAGAAAATTGAGCATCAATAAGATTAAATCGTATGTCAAAGGTCACATTATTAGGAAGTTTTAGATTCAATATTAGAACCCTGCTCTTCTATTTATAATTTCAGCTTTCTTTCAGATATGCTCGGCTGTTACTAGGGGTATTTCAATGGATATTAGTCAAAAAGGCGTGAGCATATCAGAATATATATCACAGCAAACAGAGCTTATAGTTTGGATGTATTAGGGATGTTCAAGATATTTAACTATTAATTCAGCAGGGCCAACAAGATATCACAAGGAATGCCGGGTCACTCAGAATGGACTCTGACAGTCTATAGGCTGATTACCAATTCTGTATACAGCCTAAGTAAACTGAATAACTGGTGCATAAAGAGACACATAGACCCCAGAAAGAAGCAGTCAATGGTATCTGCATATTTGTCAATGTTTAGATGGTATCTGGTTTCTGTTAGGGCACATTACTTTCAAGAGAAACATTGCAAAATGAAGAGGAATATGCATACAAGTGTGCCTTGAAGAGTGTGAACGAGACAGTGAAGAGTCCAGATAACATTTCATTTCAGACACAGCTGTAGATAGTTGATTAAAAATAATAAAATTTAGTATAACAAAGAGATGTTAAAGAAGGTAATATAACAAAAGGGCCCGCAGTCATCCTTTTTGCTCTGCTGTTTTCAGTTCTGTCTCTACTGCATACTATCTGACCCTAATAAAGTACTTCGACCTTTCTGAACCTCAGTATTTTCTATGTAAAATAGCAATTAAGATACCTACCATGTGAGACTTCTGAGGAGATTAAAGGAGGCTCGCTATTTATTTCCCCAAATGAGATAGTTTTCATAGTAAAATGGGGACCTAGGAATAATAAAGCTGGGAAAAATGGCTTGACATAAGCTAAGACTATATCAGACAAATTGAAATATGTGCTCATTGTAGTTAAAGGTAACTTCAATAATCTTAAAAAGAAGTTTAGGAAACACACATTTTTTTTTTTTTTTGAGACGGAGTCTCCCTCTGTCGCCCAGGCTGGAGTGCAGAGGTGCAATCTTGGCTCACTGCAAGCTCCGCCTCCCGGGTTCACAGCATTCTCCTGCCTCAGACTCACAAGTAGCTAAGACAATGGGCGCCTGCCACCATGCCCGGCTAATTTTCTGTATTTTTAGTAGAGATGAGGTTTCATGGTGTCAGCCAGGATGGTCTCGATCTCCTGACTTCGTGATCCACCCGCCTCGGCCTCCCAAAGTGCTGGGATTACAGGTGTGAGCCACCGCGCTCGGCCACGGAAACATTTTTGACACAAGAGACGATCAGAGTACCTTGTTCATGGAAATAGCCAAATAACCACATATAAAAGTGTTAAAAAAAAAAAAAAAAAAAGGTTAAGTAAATAAACATCACTGAAAATCCCCATTTCTCCTGGGATCTGGCCACCCATACATTTGTCCTCAAATGAAATATATGAACTTCTGTTTTAAGGTAGGTTGGATCAGGAGTTCCTAAAATTTCTACCGTCTCCCATTTACTCACAGAAATACACATTAAAAAGCACAGAAAAGCACAAAAACCAAAAACAAAGTCTAAAGGGATATATTTTGCTGAAAAAGGAAGATAATTGTCCTCATTTTCAGTGACTGTGTATCAACAAGGAGGAACACAGGCCTTCCACAGGTCTATCTTGCAAAGCAAACACTGGTTCAAAACAAAAACAAAAACTGGCTCTCACATCTATTCTCTTACTCACTCCCATCAAAACTGCTCTGATCAGTCTCACCATTGGCCCCCAAGCTACTACATTCAATGACTGATGTTCAGTTCTCACTTCACCTATCACCATGATTTGATTCAGAGGATTCCTTTTTCTTCTTAGAAGTATTTGCTAATTTGGCTTCATGTACTACTTGAACACAGAGTTTTCCTCCAACTTCAGAGGTCTCCTTTACTCCATCTCCTTTGCAGGTTCCTAATCACGTCCCTGAGCTCTCACTTTGGAGTGTCCTAGGCCTCAATCTGTATTTTCCTTTGTTTAGGCCAAAAACAGAATCCTCCACTCCACTCTTTCTCTCAAGCCTCACATTCAATCCATCAGAAAGTCCTGTTGGCTCTCACCTCAAAACATATCCAGAAAGTGAGTTATCATGGCGCTCACTACTACCACATTAGACAAAGTACCCCCATCATCTCTGAGGGGTATGTGTGTTTCAAAATAGGATACTGAAGGTCTTCATATTTCAACCTTTGTTCGCTGATTCTATATTATCAACAGAGCAGACAGAGACAACAGGATTCAGCTCAACTCGCTGACAGCTGAATAAAAGCTCAAGTCCTTACCATGGCCTGATCTTAATTAACTTCCTTAACCTTTCAGAATTCTTCTGGTACTAAACATCTTGATTTTTTTCTGCTGCAGCCACATGCGTAGCTGTTCCCTGATGCTACAGGCATGCTCCTGATATACGGCTGTGCATTTATTTTTCCCCATGCCTAAAAAGGCCCTAAATTAGTTACTTGGACATTTTCCCCCATCAAATGCCACTTTTTCAGCTAGGCCTTTTAGTGCCACTCTGTCTACACGCACATGCATACCCTCTCATTTTATTCTGCTCCTTGGAAATTATCACTAACATTCCGTATGTTTTACATATTAGTCTTGCTTCATTTCCATCTTTCCCACTAGAATGGAAACTATATAAGGTCAGGTATCCTTATCTATATCCTTCTGTACTCTATCCCAAGTCTCCATGAAAGTGGCTGGTACATTATAGATACATAATAAGGCGAGCTTTATTTTAGCGTAACGCGTCCATATGCAATATTATAATCTCTCTCCTTACCCACAATGCTCTTTTAAAGTGTAAATTCATAACAAACTCTAATAGCTTTATATAAAGTGGCGATAAAACCAGTCAATGGGGATAGGTGCTGCAGGCTCAGTAAAGGAAGGATGGATTAAATCAAAGTATTCTAGAAACTGCATATTAGATAGGGAATGGGGCACATTCACCTTTTCTTCAGCTCAAGTCCTGATACTGGTAATAAACCAATACCTAAGTAGAAAAGAAAGAGTACCATATACAATCCATGAGTCAACACTTGGTAGAATCTTACTTCTCTCTTTTTATTTCATGGCTCTGATCTTCCACCTCCTCTCTCTATGAGTGTATGTACATATATGTACATACACATACATACTGTATATATACCCCTTTCCCTTGTTTTCAAGACCAAGGGTATCATCTGAATACTCTTCAACCATGGTCTTCCCTTTCTTTTATATATTTCATCTTCAATGAAATTTAGACTAATATTTCAATATTAGTCCAAATTCTGGTATTTCAATATTACTCCAAATACCTACAGTCAAACTTCAGCCTTCACTACTGTACAAAAAGTTATTTTGTGAAAGTCATTAATTTGGGCAGGCGCAGGGGCTCACGCCTGTAATCCCAGCACTTTGGGAGGCCAAGGCAGGTGGATCACAAGATCAGGAGATTAAGACCATCCTGGCTAACATGGTGAAATCCTGTCTCTATTAAAAATACAAAAAATTAGCCGGGCGTGGTGGCACGTGCCTGTAGTCCCAGCTACTGGGGAGGCTGAGGCAGGAGAATCGCTTGAACCCGGGAGACAGAAGTTGCAGTGAGCCGAGATTGCACTACTGCACTCCAGCCTGGGTGACACAGCGAGACTCTGTCTCGAAGAAAAAAAAAAAAAAAAAGAAAGAAAGAAAGTCATTAATTTTCTTCTTGTTAGGAAAAATGCTTCTTACAGCATTCAGTACTGATAACAATTACAATTATCACCTTGAAATTGCCATGTTCATAAAAATACCTCTGCTCTTAACAATATTATCTTTCTCTTAAATTTCTTCCTCATGAAGTCATCCAGCTTTTCTATATGTGTGTTTCTCTATAGAGCTGTTTATCATATGTGTCTGCATGCATATACATATATTTTAATCTTAAAAGGATCTATATTTCATAACATATAGATTTTAAATTATGTTATTAACATATAGAATACTAAATACTTTACTCAATATATGATTAATATATGATCACATGTTTAGAAGCCACTACTCAGATTCTAAAATATTTAGTACACATAATTTCAAGTAAAGTATATAGAAGCTAAAAAAGGCATCAGTAAATCAGTGTATCAGAAATGAGTGATTATCATGGGCTCGTGAAAATTCTTAGAGATCATGAAGAATTATACACTCTAAAATGGGTAACTTAAATGCAAAATAAAAGGCAACTAAGTTGTATAATATTCAATAAAAGGAACAAAGGTAAAATAATTTTAAGCAAAGAATACAAAACAGGGAAGTTCACAAATTCCTCAATAAGTTGATTAAAACCTCTTTCAGACCTCTGTTCCTCCTTCTTTATTAGCATCCCTTAAAAGCTTCCTCTTTCTGTATCTTCTCTAACATTATGAAAATAAGTTATGGATCTCTATCAGTCCTACTCTGACATTAGAAGTAATTAAGAATCTACTCATTTAACATTCTATAATGAAGTTTTACCCTTTGACTGAAAAGTAACTTATTCACTCAAATGTTTATTCAGAAGTTGTTCTGTCCTTCATATTGGTGATAGATCCTATCTTAAATGTGACTGCAGAGCTGAAAAATATCACATAACCATATAGTTAAACATTTATTGGGTTATGTGTTAGGTATGGAGACAGCAAAAACAAAACACATACACATAAAACCAAAGCCACTTCACGTTCAAGTCCTGATTTCTAGAAACCAACAAGGGAATTGAAGTGAAAATGGCTAGAAATTAGTTTGTGTAAGTAAACAAAAATTAGATCATTGTAGGCTTTATGAGGGCAATATGAAGACATTGACTTTGTCAACACTTTTCAGACAAAGACCACTGGGAACGGATTTGTAGATTATCAAAGTTAACCTGATTTACACGTTGCAACGAGAGAGACAGTGCATCACAGGGAACTATGGGGTTGTCTCTAAGAGTATGTTAGAAAAAGCTTATTTTAAGATGTAGCCTTGTGTTACACGATGGGGGCATCAAGGAAGTGGGGCTTTGTTTTGATTGGATGTTGTAAGGAAGTAGGGTAATTCTATGTTGAGTGTCCTCAAATTTTTATCTAGATGGCAGGAGGAATGCAGACAGGCTAAAGCTGTGTTCAGTAAAGAAGCATAATGTGTCACATTAATGAAGATGAGGGATATTTGGTCATTAGGCATGGTTTGGACAATGCTATTCTTTTTTACCGTATTAAGATATGATTACAAAGTGGTCTTGCTTTTATCTTGCTTTATCACAACCATAGAGTGTCCCTGTATGATGCTGGCATTCCTACCAATTGCTTATATTCAACCAGAGAACATCACAGACTGGCTGCAAGTACCAAGGCACCATCTAGCAGTTCCAAAGCCTAATTGAAGCGCCAAGCCAGCTCCTGGCTATCAGTAGCTGATTTTATCTTTCTCAAATGATTATAAACAGAGACATAACAAGATCATACTTATGTTTTAATAAGTTCACTTTGGCAGAGGTGATGTGAAAACTTCTAAAGGAATATAACATTAGTAGCAGGGAAGACCAACTAAAGGATTGTCATCTTAAATAGAAGTAAGCCATGATATTAGCTTTAATCAGGATTTTTGGTGATGGGAATAGAGAGAATTGGACATTTTCAAGAGCTGTTAGGGGAGCAGGATTAACTGAACTTGTCAAAGATTGGATTTGTGAATGGTAGAAAAAAAATGTAGATGACCCAGTTAGCTTTCAGCTTTCTGGATTAGGCTGTTTGCAGGGTGAAAGGAAGGAGAAAGAATAAAGGAGGTCTGGGGAAGTAATGAGATTTAAGATATCAGGCAAACATCAATTAAAATTGTCTATTAGGCAGTCAGATGTATCACCCTGGGTTTTAAGAAAGAGATGAGCTAAAGATACATAAGGGAGGAGAGTTCATTCGAAAATAGATACTATTTGAATGGGAATGAATGAGGATATCCAGAGAAGAAACACAAGGACTCTGAAGAATATCAATATTAAAGAAAAACTGAATTTGGAACAAATGGCCAAAAATGTGAAAGAATTAATCAGGAGAAAGCAGTATCCCATAAGCCAAGTGAGGAAAGAATTTCATGAGGGAAAAGAGGTTAATAGGTTCTAGTTCTACAGAGGGATTGAGTAAGATAAGGCACATAAGTATTCACATGCACGTTTATAGGAGAGGACACTTTCTTAAAGATGAAAACACAACCAGTTTAAAGGCTAATGATAAAGACCTGGGACATAGATTTTTGACAAGCTGGATACACAGCTGAATGGAACCGGGTGGCTTAATACATAGTCAGTGATGCTACTGAGAACATAACACACAGAGATGAGCATCAACCAGGTGAAGCATAGCCTCTTCCACCAAGGCAGGTGGAAAAAAGAGAGACGATGAGCACAAATATCCACAATTTGAGAAATATTATTTTGACTAAAGTAGGAGATGAAATCATTTACTGTGAATGATGGGGAAAGTTTAGGTAACCCACAAAAGCTTGAAATAATTGTTGAGAGAAATTAAGTTGAAAATATACTTAGGATGCACGGAAAGCTTATGAAGAACTGCTGGTTTTGTTAAAATATGTTATTAGTGCCGAGCACGGTGGCTCACTCCTGTAATCGCAGCACTTTGGGAGGCTGAGGCGGATGGATCACGAGGTCAGGAGATCGAGACCATCCTGGCTAACATGGTGAAACCCCGTCTCTACTAAAAATACAAAAAAAAAAAAAAAAATTAGCCAGGCGTGGTGACGGGCGCCTGTAGTCCCAGCTACTCTGGAGGCTGAGGCAGGAGAATGGCGTGAACCAGGGAGGCAGAGCTTGCAGTGAGCTGAGACCGCACCACTGCACTCCAGCCTGGGACAGAGTGAGACTCCGACTCAAAAAAAAAAAAAAAATGTTATTAAAGAAATGGAGTAATGCCTGACAATGACAATATCTACATACAATCATGACAGCGGGTAGCTGAATTGAGGAGATGAGAGAAACAAAAGCTTTTAGTGATAGCAGGAGAGCCCACAGGGATGCTGAAATGACTAACAATGAAAGAACAACTTGGGTGAAAAAGTCTACTAACCTAGTGCCAAAGTCTTCAATGAGAAAATATGATAAAATCGTAGATAAGAGGTGGCCAGAAGTCATTAACTGCAAGGAAAGAGGTATTTTTACATAAAGAGAGCAGTATCTCTGTAATTGTCTCTGTTAGGTGAGGGAGTCAGTCATTCTAAAGTAGTGGGGGTACAGAAGAGGGATGAGTCATAGTGCTGTTTTTGAGGGTAAAATTGGTTTCCACGTATGAGTAGAGTAAGTATATAGTATGGAAGGCTTGTCTTGAAAAAGGGTTTGAGCCTGCCGAGTGAGAGTGTGGGAAAGCAGAGGAAGTGAAGCAAGGAAAAGAAAGTGCAATAGAGCAGAGAGAGAAAGACAGAAGAAAAGATAGACTCGAGGTACCTATACTCTGGGTAGTAAACACAGTTAACAGAGATAGGAGAAACTGGAAGCATTAACTGGCTTGATGATTTCCAGCAGGAGTTGGTAAAAAGTTGATTCTGAAAGAGCGTAATCAAGTGCAGATCCCACGAAGAGCCCAAAGCCAGATCACTATAACAGCTTGATAGGGAGGCTTTCAAGAGAACCTTCCTGAAGCTCCAGATTTTCAGACACCTTATCAAATCCCCTTGTGATCAGAGGAGGCTATTTTTGTTTGTTTGTTTCATTACCAATTGACGTTACCATGTGCTCACGGAAATAATTTGAGGAGTTAGAATCTGTTAATTCAGCTAAAATGTCTAAACTGCGGTGACATTAAAAGAATGCGAGAAGGAACCACTAGGTAAAGCCCAAGATTGTGTCCTAGAATATTGATTCTCAAGCCTTTATTTGCATAGGAATCACTCCTGGAAAATGTTCAAAGGCAAATTTTGATTTACTAGTTCTGAGATTCTATATTTCTGACAAGCTCCCAGATAATGTCAATATTTGTGGTCCAGGGACATTTTCATTAGAAAGGTCCCCTAGAAATCAGCTTTTACATAAGTGCATTTTGTTAATTCTATGAATAAAACACATGGTGAATATACAAGGAAAAAATTATGCTTAGGTTTCAAAGTTCCATTTTTTAAAATATGTGAAACTGAACTGATAATGGCCTATGATATGCTAATTGGCTAAAAGCACTTGAAAGGAGTAAATGAAGAAATCAAGTGAAAAAAAAAGAGCTGGTAATATTTAGCCATTTTTAATGAAAGCCTGAAAATGGATTAATACCACTCAAGTTCATGACACGAGCCTGCCATGAGTTCAAAATAACCTACATAAACTGACAGGTGATGTAGTAATAAAATTAATGTATACCTACACTGAATATCCATCATCATAACTATGTATTTCTCTCAAGGATTTTTAATACATATACATTATATTTAGCCTGAGGGAAACATCAAGGTAAATCATTTCATGTCCTATTTTAGTAGGCAATTAAGAATGATGTTGTTATTTCAGAAAATGAGAGTTCAGGTTGATAAAGGGGACTCACAAGGTATCAGAAAACCAGTTATAAAACATTGTACATTTTTGAGCACTTTTAGTCTGTCATGCTCCCACTATTGATAAAATGCAAATTGTTCGTAGGTAACCACATGATAACAGGAACTTTTAAAATTTATATTCCTGAAATACTGGAACTCAATTTTCCTGCCTGATCAAAGCTCTTTTAAGACAAAGAAACAGACTATTAGACAGAAACCTGTAAGAATCACATCAATAACCATTTTTAATTAGCTAATAAAATGCCAAAGGTGATTCATATTTTCAGTGGTCAAATATGTAACATAAACTTTGAAATTTAGAGTTTAATGTTCTCTCTAATTAATTTTCTACAAAGAGAATTTCCCTCAAAAATCATAGCTAACAATATACCTTCAAAGAAGTATACTTGAAAAAAGACATTTAGCTAATTTTCTACAATTATATATTAACTTTCAGTTTAATTTTAAAACTGAAACATTAGCAATATACTCATATTTGCCATTCCTTGAAACCATTTAGAATAGTCTACTATAATGCTGACAACAGCATGTCTTATAAAGCTAATAAGTAATTTAAAATAGCTTTCCAACTTATAAGTAGTTAACTCGAAGAAGAACTGGTGGCAAAATTGTCTTCCCTTTTTCAAGCAGCCTAAAAATTAGATTTTTTTCATATATATATATATATATATATATATATATCTTGTTCTTCTACAAAAGTTCCAACCCCAACAGCAAACATTAGCTCGTAACTGAGGTAATGTCATATTTATAAAAATACAATAGATTTTGAAGTTCATGATTTGAATCCTGGAGAGAAAAAGCAGAGCTAATATACACATTTAGATGTGACCTTCCCATGGATAAAATTACTTTTAGCTTGCCCATTGTATTTACTCTGCCTGTTAGAAATTCTTTTACAAACTGTTGCCAATCATATACAAAGATGCATGTTTTATAATTGTTGAAGTTGAAAAATTAAAGCCTTGACAATTTCCCTAAAGATGAAACAGCTTATATTAAATTAATAAAACTTCCTATTTGCGAAGGTCAAAATTATACCATCTCAGAAGGGAATAAAAACAACAAAGCATCTGTTACCACATGTAAATACTGAGAAAGGCTGGACATCTTTTCGATAAGGTAATACACAAATATCTGGGAAATTTAAATATCTTATATGACAGGGATTGATAACTATAAAGAATAACTTTTTGATAACAGTGAGAATATAAACATGGTCCTAAGTATGATATCTATTATTCCATTCTATTTCACTCTATTCTACTCTACACAACTGTGCAAGCTCGCTAAGGCCTAGCCTTGAGGTAACTGAACAATACATGAAAGAAATCAACATGAATTCATGTTATAAAATTGTTAATTTACAGTTAAATAATATGTAAGTGAAGGCAAGTTTATGAAAGGCATCCCTAGTCAGTCACAGAAGAATCCAGAAAGATTTTTCTAGGCTAAACTTTGATTTTGCTTGCTATCTAAAATATATTTCAAAGATATATTAAACAGCATTTTATCATATTGCATTAATCTATCAACTAATAGAATCACAGATAACAAAGCACGGAGTTTACAAGCAGCACAAAATGAGTACACACATAAACATTAATGCATAACCTACATTGACTTTTTCTTTTAAGTCTGAGAAGTTGCCTTCCTTCCGATAGATTGCAAATTCAGGACTCTGCAACACGGCTTCTGAGCGAGTAATCCAACTGTGAAGTTCAGTTATATCAACATCCAACCTAAGACAGCAAAAAATAAAAGTCATTATTTCTTGATTAGCTCTTTCTTCTACATAAAAAAGCAATTTATCCACATATATCATTCTTTTCTCAATCTGAGACTCCTGCCTGACGCCTCTATTAGTATTAATAGCAGCACTATTTTCCCCGTTAGGTAGACTCAAATTTGAAGTCAGCTTTGATCTAGAGTCTTATGATCACGGAGGTCATTTTATTCACCTCAATGTAAAAATCACTTCTACAATATCTCCTGTAAGCTATTACCCAGCCTCTGCTTGAATGTTTCCACTATTTGAAAAAGTACTATTTCCCAAGATAACCTTTTATTTTTGGAAAGTATTTATGAGAAAAAAAAAAATTCCTGTTGGTGGTCACCATTGAACCACATGCTTTTCTGTACTCTCCAATCATATTGCCTCTGGGTTTGGCCACGTGACTTTCTATCACAAAAGGGACAATACGAAGAGTACTGAAGTAAGATTTTGATAAGTGTTTGCATATCAGAGCTTGACTTTTCAGAGCACACATTCTGAGAAGGCAGCAATTATATAAGAAGTACAATGACATTGAGGTGATCATTTTTTAAGTAAACTTAATCTATCCATGTGAAGAGGCCACATGAAGAAACATGGGGCACCAGGCATGCAAATAAAGCCCTCTGTGACCCGACTCAATGCCAGCTGAAGACAGACAAATGCGTGCTCCAGTTGATGCCACACAGAGAAAAGACATGCCCACAGGGCGCTGCCTACGTTTAAGAATTAGGAGAAATAATAAGTGCTGTTTTAAGTCACTACATTTGGTGTGAGTTGTTATGTTGCCATAAATATCAGATCACCTATCCTGTTATTTTCAAACTTTTTTTTTTTTGGAAGAGATCTTTGGAGCCACCAGGGATAAACTATTCATTCTAATCAGGTGATTTAGGTATAGAAGAGCCAAAATAGGGAATCAACCCAAGTGTCTAATGGAATAGTATTAAGCCTTTAAGAATATGAACATCCTTTCATTTGCAACAACATGTATGAACCTGGAGGAAATTATGTTAAGTGAAATAAGCCAGGTGTAGAAAGACAAATACCACATTATCTCACTTACATGTGGACTCTAAAAAAAAAAATCAAACTCAAAGAAACAGAAGACAATGTTCATTTCCAGGAGCTGGTGGGGGTAGAGAGTAGTTGGAAAGATATTGGCAAAAGGATACAAAATTTTAAATATTTGAAATCCGCTCTTTAAATTCGTCAGCAGATACCTGACCATCAGCCTACCCTATGCATAGTTACTTCAGCAGATATTCTATGGTTTGTTGGTATCTTAGTTTCCTTAAATTTGGTACTTAAAGGGAACATATCAGCAGTGTGTAGTATAAACAGGGAAGAATAGATAATTTTTTTTTTAGTTTATAATACTTCCATTGATATAGCCCATGATTTCCATAAATATTTTTACTTCAATATTAGACTTTCAACTCATATTGCAATTCAATTGAGTTGAAACTTCTAGGATTTTTTTCACATAAACTGTCATTAAACCAGTTATATCACAACCTAATTACTGTCACAAACTTACGACCTGATCTATTGAACTTCAATTTCGGGACTTCAAATCATATAAACCTGTTAGAATTTCTCACATTAGTTACAGGCTATTGTTTTAAAATTAAACAGATACAGAACTTAATGGAACACAAAGCCCTTACAAAAACATACTCACATTTTATATTTTTACAAAATTCTTTGGTTAGGTATCACCAATTCCAACTGCCCATAGGATGAGATGGAGCTTCACAGAAATTAAGTTAATTGACCTCAACACCATGGGTCAGAAACTTGATGGTTCATAGCATATAGATTGAGTTGTTATTTATCAAGGCTATCCAACTTGAAATTAAGAGACTAGGGATCTTGATTCCTCTAAATCTCATGTCATTAAATGTCAGTAAGTTATCTGGGCATGCATTATAAATGTTTATGGATTTTTATTGTGTCATATATGGTTTTTCTCTTTCCTGTATTTTTTATCCACAAGTTTATCAGGTTCCTATTTCTTCATTCATAATGTTGATTAAAATATACAGTACAATTATATGCTGTAAAAACCTTTCTTTCACTCTCTTCAGCGATGTTAACTCATTAAATACTCTCGTACAAGTGAATTATATTTCAATCATCTTTTATGCATATTTATCATCATAATGTCTTAAAACATTTTTATTTTTGCTTTGGCCCAACATTTCCTGTGTCTCTCAACCTGCAAGCATCTATTTGCCAATATATTGGAAAGAGAAGGAGTGCTGGAACGTTAATACTTCAGGGGTGTCCCTTAACCCGTGAGAACTTGGAATTGGTGGATCAATTTCCCAGCCCCCTTGCCCCTCAGTTGGACAATCCTGAAGTATGACACACACAGTGTCTAAAAAGGGCTCCCTGCGTGATTAAGCCCCATTTCCTTCCAGCAATAACCTGATCCCTATATTTGTGCCATCCTTTATTGGCTGCTTTATTTGTCTTATCTCACTTCAATACTTTGATTCCTGGGATCACTTTCCAAATAAACTGATAGCAACTAAATCCTTCTCTTCAGATCTACTCTTGGGGCAACCCAAACTAAGGCAATAATCAACAGTCTCAAATGAACCTAGCATCCTGCCATACTTTTTTTTTTTTTTTTTCCAACTTGGGCTCTGAGTCTCTACAGGAACTATTAAAACCTTTTATCAAAGCTCTGGCCCATCCTCTTTCTGCAGCTCTCTCAGATGATCTTGTTCCCTACCTTACAGAAACAAGTGCAATTATCAGAGTAGTACTTCTTTCACTTCCTATTTCCAAACACCATCAGACTTGCATGTGTAGCCACCGTTCTCATTCCCTTCTTTTAATTAAAGTCATTCCGACTACCGACATTTGGAACTTTATTCTCTTACTTTTGCTAAATCATCTGAGTCCATCCAATTTCTAGTATTTGCTTATTTATTTTGAGACGGAGTCTCACTCTGTCACCAGGCTGGAGTGCAGTGGTGCAATCTGGCCTCACTGCAACCTCCATCTCCCAGGTTCAAGGGATTCCCCTGCCTCAGCCTCCCAAGTAGCTGGGACTGCAGTTAACACTGTTGACCATATTATCCTTTTGAAATTTTTCTTCCTTTGGCTTCATGATGTCACTCTATTCTAATTTGCCTTCTATTTCTATGACCATTGGTAATTTCTTCTTTGCAGGTCCATCCTCCTCCACCCTATCATTATGTACTAGATTTCAAGACCTAGTTCATTATCAATCATCTTCTACTCTACTATCTCTCACCAGAAATTGTATCAGTGATCATGCCTTGATTTGCAATCTATTTATCAATGATGCTGATATGTGTATCTCTAATTCAGGCACCTGTTCTGAATTCCACAGCTGTATAACCATCTGCCTAATGGATGTCTCCACATGCATGCTGCAAAATCTCCTTAAACATTATATGCCAAAGTTTAATGTTTGATCTTCTCCCTCAAACTAGTACTCTATCAGTATTCCCCAGATTAGTAATTAGCATCACCATCCCTCATATTTGTTATCTTCATCTCTGCTATGGACTGAATTTTGTGCCCCACAAAAGTTCGTATGTTGAAGCCTAATTCCCAATGTGATGGCATTAAAAGATGGGGCATTTGGGAGGTGATTAGGTCAAGAGGGTAGAGCCCTCAAGAAATGAGTACCCTTAAAATGATCTGAAGAGGTCAGCGTTCTTTTCCACCAGGTGAGGGCACAGTGAGAGGGCACCAAGTATGAACCAGGAAGCCTGCCCTTAAAAGACACTAAATCTGCTGGTTCCTTGATATTAAACTTCCCAAACTCCAGAACTGTGAGACAAAAATTTCTGTGGTTTATAAGCTACCCAGTTTATGGTATTTTGTTACAGCAAACCAACTAAAACCCTCTCTCTTCCTTCCCATGTTTAATGTACTGCAAAGTCTAACCTGTCACACATACATTCTGTGTCTCCTGAATATGTATGCTTCTTCCTGTCTCCATAGCCAGAACCAAAATTTGTGTTGCCATTAAATGTGACCAAAAATACTGCAATAGCTTTTCACTTGGCCTCTGGGCAGTATTTACGGAACCCTCTATTTTATGTACTACTGGAAAAATTATCATTTCTATCTTTTTAATTGATGCCTAATAGATGTACTTAGTTTGGGGGTACATGTGATAATTTAACATATCCGTATAATTTGTAAAGATCGCATCAGTGTACTTCGGATATCCGTCATCTTAAATATTTGTCTATGCTAGATACATTCAAATTATTCTCTTCTAGCTACTTTGAAATATACGGTAGTAAAAACATATCTGATTATGTTACCTTCATTCGTAAAACCACTCAAAGACTTTCTCATTTTTCTTAGAATAAAGAAAATTTCAATATGATCCTTTATAATCTGGCCTTCATAGACCTCTCAACTGTATATTCTACTTTGTCTTTTATTCAAGTACTTGTAGAAACAAATTTCCCTTCATATTTCCTAATGTAATTCAGCCCTATTCTTTATTCTTGTTCCTCCTCCAACGGAATAAAATCCTTCACTGACTCTTCCATAAATATTTTGAAAACTTGGTTGTTAGTACAATGCATTTGGGCCACTTTGGTGAAATGTATTTGTCCGACTCAATTATACATCAAATACCCCCGACTCATAAATGTGAGATGGGAATATCCACCAGTCACTTCCAAGTTCACGCTTTAAACTTAATCTCTCTAGTCTCACCCTCTTTTGATTTAGACTATCTCTAGGAAAGATTGCTCACTTCCACTTAGAGGTCCCTGAAACTCAAACGTGCCTCAAGGTACTAGGCTGGCATCGCAGCTGAAACAAATCTGCTAAAAGCCTATGTTGGAGAAAGATTTCTACTAGGCATGGAATTGACATTGCTCTTGTTTGCACACTGTAGGGGCTCAGAAAACGATACCCCAAAATGTGGCACTTTGGCATGCTGAAACTTTGAACTAAAGAACACTGGAAGGCCTCAGAAGCAGCCTCAAAACCAAGGTCTCTCTGACCTTCTCCTCCCCTCCTGTCTTTAACTCCACATTCTTCCCTGACGTGAGTCATAGTAACTAGAATTCTTCTTCTTCAAGGTAGGTCATAGAAACCAAAAACCTTCTCCTCCAAAGCCAATCATAAAAACCAGAATTATAACTCTGTATTTTCCCCACCTTTTTCTCTATTAGCTAGCCATAAAAAATTCTCTGACATACCTTTGTTTGATAGTAGGTCATAAGACCCTCATTCAAGTGGGGTCCTACCCCATGTCTAGGAGGAAGGAATTCTACACAGACAGGCCTGGCTGGTTTTCCCTATTCTATTACTATTAGATCATTCCCATTTTGTCCAATCACATTCCTACATGGCTGTGTACTCTTTATCAAATCTAAGCATAAAAATAGTTTTCATTTGGGTCATTGGGTCTTCATTTTTGAAGGCTCCCATGTCACCAAAAACTTTTATTAGATAAATATCTCATGGTTTTCTATGGTTAACCTATCTTTTGTTATAGGAATGTCTGCTAAGACCTGTATAAGGAGGAAGGAAAGGGATCATAGCCTTTCTTCTCCTATAACATGTTGATGTAACTGTTATACCAGCACCTCCAATTCACTGCAGAAAAAAGAAACAAAGTGGTTTGTTTGTTTGTTTTTAGTTTGAAAGTAAATAATTTTCATTCCAAAAGAAATCTTATAACACTTTTAGAGGTGTATTTTCCTGAAAAAGGCAAAATTGTATGTTTCCTTTTAAAACGGTCACGTCTCCCTTTTTTCCCCTTCATAAAGTATATACTAAGTGCTTACTATATGCCAGACATGCTATTAACTCCATAAAGAACAGAGATGAGAATGCATTAGTCCACATTATCAAGTAATTTGGTTTAGTGAAGCATTTGCTGGACAAGATAAAAATGGTTTAGACACAGAACTGGGGCTCAGCTCACACTGGTCTTTTTAAGAAGATAATAAAAAAACACCTTCTCTGTACATTAGGATTAAATCAGCTTCTAGCCTAGAGGCTCTGCCAAGTATATTGGTTATCTACATACAATGAAGGCTTTGTGGAGTCAGCACCATGGTAACTGTCTGTTTGCTTCTCTGTCTGTGAAGATTTTAAGGGAGGCCTGGACACCAGTTGGCACGTAGTTCTGATCATTCAAATCAATTCAAACAACAGGATGTGAAATTCTACAGAAAGGTCTTTCCTCATTCAATTTTTTGTCTGACTTTATAAATTTGGAAAGGGGTTGCATACAGTGCGTGAACTTCCCTTTTATACAAAGATCATACGGAGAGTGATTACACTCGTTTTTTGATTTGCAGATTTTAAAAAAGGCAATTTCAAATTTTGCTAGGACAGTGGTGAGGAGAGTATTTTGACTAAGGAAAATAACCTATTCATAAGCACAGAGGTTAATATGTTACACTTCCTTTCTGAAATGGAACAAAGAAACATATTAATGAGTTTGGACTCTTCTCAACTGTTGGAGTTCTTCCCTTTCTTTTCTATCATTATTGTGATATCTTGATTTCATGGGAAATAGGTGGAAACTGAACCCAATTCTTAACGTGATTCAAGCTCTGAGCTATTCCTAACCTAATCTTAATATTTACATTTATTTTATGTTGCTTCCATTTGGACTTCTTCCTTCAAACATCTCTGATTTCCTTGCTAAAACTCCTTTGGTCCACACATAATGTGCAGTCAGCCTACACTCCAATACTTAACATGTACCACCATCTCTTAGGAGTTAACTGTCAGCTACTAGCATTGTTTTCTCTCCAATATTCTGCCAGTGGATAGCCTCATCACTTTGTGCCAGCAATGAGGATGGAACGGTGAAGAGGAAGCAGAGGCAGGGTTTCAAAGGCCTCCCATGTACTCTCCCTGAGTGCCAGTGGCCTACATCCAACGCTTAGGTTCAGTGACATTTTAAATGCACAATGAACAGTCTCCTTCCTGGATCCTACTCAGTCCCTGGCTTCCAAGAAGCAATTGCACGTTTATTTTATTCCTTATCAATTTAGCAACTATCGCTTCATCACTTTTTGTGGTTTGTCCAGTAGTTTTCATGTATTTCACTGCTACTAGATATTCCTCAGATATCTTTGCCGAGATGCATGGCAAATGAACAGACACCTCTGATTTAAATGTCTTCATGCTTACAAATTGGGTGCTATCTACTCTTCCCAGTGCTTTGCAGATGGCATTTTCTATCATACTTTCCACTACGTGAGCCTGGGCATTTAATTATGAACGAAATATATCATTCAGATGTAACTCAGTTACCTTCTTTAAAACCCTCAAGGAAAACACTGAACACTTCTTTTCAATGCCATATTCAATGTTGGATTCTGTACACGTATTTTTGCTTCTTTATAAAATTACTCGTTTCTAATAATTCTTTTTTCTCACTTTAACAACTCACATAAAACCATTGTTAATGAACTTATGTATCATAAGTTGCTCATAATGGGCCCCTACACCTTTGGAATCAGTCCACTAATATATTCCTTAGTCTTTACTTTCCTCACATACTTAACTCTGCACTTAATGTACTTCCGTATGTTATCACAGACTCTATCCCTTAAATGCAGTATAACTTTACCTAGCTTAAAATCTCCTTTAGCTAATAAAAAAATAACTTCTCATTCTCTGTTCACAAAATGATTATTTCTGCAATTAGTGATGAATATTCTGTCCTCTATTCTTCAAGTATATCTTTTTTTTTTTTTTTTTTTGAGACGGAGTCTCGCTCTGTCGCCCAGGCTGGAGTGCAGTGGCGTGACCTCGGCTCACTGCAAACTCCACCTCCCGGGTTCACGCCATTCTCCTGCCTCAGCCTCCCGAGTAGCTGGGACTACAGGCGCCCGCCACCACGCCCGGCTAATTTTTTGTATTTTTAGTAGAGACGGGGTTTCACCATGGTCTCGATCTCTTGACCTCGTGATCCGCCCGGCTCGGCCTCCCAAAGTGCTGGGATTACAAGCATGAGCCACCGCGCCCGGCCTCTTCAAGTATATCTTAAAACCTCAATTTGTTATTATTTATGATTAACAGTGAAGCGACAATTTTTTTCTCCTTTACAAATATACTCATCAGAAACCCCTGAAGTTAAAACTTGTAAAGTCCCATCGTACAGGGCAAGTAAGTCTTTCATTTTTTTTTTCTTTGCAAAAGTGTATTACTAAACCATGATAGTTTCTCAAAAAGACCTTCCATTTTTTGGAAGTTTAAAAATATCAAAAGCCTGGGGCATATATACCAAATATTCAGTGAGTGACAATTTTTCTCAGTGTTATATTGTACAAATAGACTCAACCTCATCCAGTTGAATTTCCCATAAAAACGATGTAAATTAGGTTAATTACATCCCCTATGGTAAATACTAGGGAATACCTGTGTATATAAATGTTTAAAATAAATTTAAAGGCATAAACACATAAAAACATCTCAAAGAACTAGAGAAATGTTTGTCATTTAAGAAGTTGTCAATTTTCAATTATCAATAGTAAAACATTACATGGGATTAGTGCTATATAACTGTGCTAATTACGTCAGAAGAGCCTCCTGATGGGCAGTGAGTTCTGTTAATTTTCTTTACAGTGACTGCCACATAACCTATTAAACTAAGATGACACATTTACATAAATTTTAATTCAGTCACTTTCAATATGCCAGTTGGAACTCATCATTCCCAAATGTGTAAACTTTGAAAGTGGAAGTCCTCCAAGCTCCCAGACTTAACTAATTTGGTTAATGAATTAGGTTTATGAATGGCCATTTCACATATTTAAACATCTTAGCATGTAGAATTTCATAAAAACTTATGAGCCTCATCCTTAGAAACCTGAAAGTAAAATGCTGATGCCTGTGAAATATGTTAACCATTGCAGGGTCCCAGGGCACTAGGCCTAGACTGCATAATTTATCAAACCAGTTCTTAATGAACATTTTAATTAGCTAGGAAGCAAGTTTTAATATTAATAGGAACAAAACTATAATTATTTTTTGTTGGTATTAAGGAAGAAATAATTTTGGAGGTAAGATTTTCCAACTTTGCTGTATTTTTAAAAATCACCTTTCTTCTTCAGAGTTTTTGAAAGTGAGAAGATATTTTAATTCCATATTACCATATAGGCACTCTCCTGACCCTAAATCCCCAACCACTTGACGATGAACTACTATTCATCTTCCAAGGCTCAGTTAAAGATACACATCATCTCTGAAGGTTTTCTTGATCAACCTCTCTATACTCTTCCCCATTTCAACTTTCCTTCTGGGAAAACTAGTCCCTCTCTGCTTGTTTCCACATGGCATTTGCTTTAAAAAAAAAAAATCGAGTAATAGAATACAAATTAAATTTGCATCAAATAGGTCTTATAAAAATATCAAATGAAATTCAGTATAAATCCTATTAGTTCTAAAAATATTTTTAGGACTTTGAGATGCATTGACTACATGGTAATTATTATATTTTTGTAATTAAAGAATATTATTAAAGGAAAAATCCTATTTAACCAAAAGAAAACAAGCTAATATTTAGACAAATAGCTCCCTCTCCAAATCAAGATAGTTTGTATACACACACAAAACACATACACATTTGTATAGTGTAAGTGTGTCTCCCTCTGTGGAAGGGGGGAAGATAATAGGGCCACATGATTGTCTTGTATTTTGTAATATGTGTGATACTTGTGTGTTTGTGTGTGTATGTTTAAGTGTGCTTTAAATGTAAAGTAAACGTGCATTTAAAAATGTACTGAGCTGAGGGCCAGGAGTGGCGGCTCATGCCTGTAATTCCAGCACTTTCAGAGGCCGAGGCAGGCGGTTCACTTGAGGTCAGGAGTTCAAGACCAACCTGGCCACCATGACGAAACCCCGTCTCTACTAAAAAATACGAAAATTAGCCAGCTGTGGTGGTGGGCACCTGTAATCCCAGCTACTCGGGAGGCTGAGGTATGAGAATTTCTTGAACCGGGGAGGCAGAAGTTGCAGTGAGGCAAGATTGTGCCACTGCAGTCCAGCCTGGGCAACAGAACGAGACTCAGTCTCAAAAAAGAAAAAAAAAATTATATATATATATAATAAATATATAGTGTGTGCATGTGTGTGTATATACACATGTGTATATATACATGTATATATATACATACACACATACACACACTGAACTGAAAATCACGCACCACAGGTTTTAACCCCTAATTTTTATCTTTTTGGTATTTTCTTGGGTAAATTCATTTCTTCTTGCTTTCAATTGTAAAAATTTAAAAGCTGTTATCAAACTGGTCTTGAAGTACAAACATACTGTAAACCAAAAATAAAAGTCTAACTCCCCCTCCAAAGGGACTTCCTCCTCAGCCAGGCTCTTAACATTTAACCTGAAAGACTGCTTAAGGCCAAGAAGGGAAGTGGGGGTCAGACATTCCTCATTATACCTCTCTGTCATTCACATCAACACAGACTTTAAGTCTGATAAGAAGCACTCTACAGCCTCTTCTCTCTGCAGCCTGCTAGCTAAAAGCTTCATCTGCATGATAAAACTTTGGTCTCCACAATGTCTTATCTCAACCCAAACATTCCTTTCTATTGATCCCAGGTCTTTAGACAAACTCAACCAATTGTCAACCAGAAAATGTTTAAATTTACCTAGAGCCTGGAAGCCCCCAACCCCACCCAGTTGTCCTGCCTTTCTGGACCAAACCAATGTATTTCTTTTTATTTTTTAATTTTATTTTTTTTGAGACAGAGTCTCGCTCTGTCGCCCAGGCTGGAGTGCAATGACACGATCTCAGCTCACTGCAACCTCCGCCTCCCAGGTTCACACCATTCTCCTGCCTCAGCCTCCCGAGTATCTGGGACTACAGGCGCCTGCACCACGCCCGGCTAATTTTTTTTTTTTTTCTATTTTTCATATAGACGGGGTTTCACTGTTTTAGCCAGGATGGTCTCGATCTCCTGACCTCGTGATCCGCCCGCCTCAGCCTCCCAAAGTACTGAATTACAGGCGTGAGCCACAGCGCTCGGTCAAACGAATGTATTTCTTAAATATACTTGATTGATGTCTCATGCCTCCCTAAAATGTGTAAAACCAAGCTGCACCCCAACCACCTTGGGGACATGTCGTCAGGACTTCCTGAGGCTGTGTCACGGGCGCGCGACTTCCACCTTGGCAAAAATCAACTTTTTTTTTTTTTTTTTTGAGACAAAGTCTCACTCTATCCAGCTCCAGCTCTGTCGCCCAGGCTGGAGTGCACTGGCACAATCTCACTGCAACCCCCGCCTCCTGGGTTCAAGCAATTCTCGTGCCTCAGCCTCCCGAGTACCTAGGATTAGGCAAAATCAACTTTCTAAATTAACTGAGACCTGTCTCAGATTTTCTGGTCTACAGTACAAATGCTTTATAAAAATTACTTGTAAATATGTTTACTTACCTCTCTAACTAAAAAGGTTTTGACCCAAGATACAAAAACTGAGATCAACTTTGCTTATGTTGTGGCTTTCATATTCCAATTACATTAGTCTATTCATCTAGCAATCAAATGAAATAAAATCTAAAGATGTTATAATTCCCAGTTATAATAAAAAGCCTATAAACTCTTCAGTGGTTTACACAGCACCTGGAACAATGTGACAGATGACAAAGGACTCTGTCTTCAGTTAGTGGAAACTGCTATATTAACATTCCTATCAAAAACCTATTTTTCCTTATATTTGCATGGTCTCAAATGTATTTCTAGTTTTATATGTGTAATTTTAAGCACATCACTCATAAAATAATATGTTTCAGTACAGTAAAATTTAATGATTTCAGATTGCACTGAAATGCATCTTTAAAAGATACTAAAAAATCAATTTCTGTGGCGTTTACCTTGTCCTAAAATATGCCTATTTAACATGGGCCTCAAAAGCTGAATTCTAGTCCAAACACAAAATATTGTCCTTAAAATTGTACATCTTCTTTACTATCAATTATGGCATACCAAATTATATACTTAATATGTTTAAAAATTCTGCTTCTTAAAATACATGCCCTTGCATACAAATTCAACGATTTAAAATTTTAAGCTATTAATGCCAAAAAAATATCTGAGTTATTTGGTATTGATATTCATCTTGGCACCCATAGAATCGTTGATAGCAGTGAAGAGAATAAAACTGCTATAAAATATTGCTTCTCTGCACAAAGTAAAACTTACCTAAAATATTTTGACATCTGGTAGGTAGAAATGATGTTAAAATAATCTTCCTACCTTAATTTGGTATTAAATCTTAATCATTTCAAAATTCATTGGTAATATTTATTTCTAAAGTGTGACATAGTTGAACAGATGTCACATTTATAAGTTTATGTATCTTTGAGAGAAACAACCTTAAAAATTAAAAGGTAAGAAACCCCCACAAATTCTAAAATGTCAGATACTGCTACATTAGAGGAATTAGTTATAAAACCAAGGAGTGTGAAAACACGTGGGCAAAAACTGCATGACCCAGAGGGTGGGAAATAAAATGCTGCTAAGCCACAGATGCCTAAAGCCTATTTTTCATTTTCAATAAATTGAAAGTCCCTTTGAAACACACTTCTGTGCAAGAAAATCACCGTAACACAGGTTAATAGAAATATTCTCTTAAATGATAGATGAAATCTTGTCAGAGTAATAAATCTCTGAGCATACAATATAATATACTCAAGCTGAAAATCCTGAGTCATATATTTTAAAATTAAATGTAAAGTTTATTTAAAATGATGAAACCCAAAAGCTGCCCAGGTCCTTGTGAGAAATAAATGTGGGTCACTAGGGGGCGCACATTCCCTTTCACAGCTTGTCTTCAATTTGGCTTCTCTCGTTTTCTTATCTACATAATGATAATATGGTGACAAATGGAATTTTCACGGAAGTTTTACTTACACAGAAATATAAAATGTCCAAAGATATAGACAAAATGGTGTACAAATAATATGTTAGTAAGACACTCTCAGATGCACTGTTAAAATGCCTTCAGCCATTTTGAGGCACACACAAAAGTACCTTGAAGCCATAATACATCGAATCCCTTGAGAAACTATGTCCACAGTTTGGAGAGTCATGCTTAGTTCAAATAATTTGGTAAAATTTTCTGGATTATGTACCAAGTAGTTTTCTTTCCCAACTTCATTGATTTTAACTAATTTTTGAATGTTTAATTAAATACATGGACACTCGTGCTCTATAAACCTGCTTAAAATTATACTCCTTTATCACCTAAAGTTTTTTAAAATGCCAAACTTCCATTCAAATTTAAAGTACAGAAAAGAGACATATATCATTTTAAGCATCTTAATCAGGTCACAGGCTTTCAAAAAGAAAACTTAATCTCTCAAGAAACCTTGTACGTTATCCGTAATAGCTTTCATTTTTGTAGATTGATAATGAATAGAAAAGCTGAAGATCTTCATTTAGTTTCAATACACAGTGAAGCACTGACTCAAGACTCAAAAACAGGTCTGTCTGAACCCAAAGATTTCTACCGCACTACATTTTTCTTTGGTTCCAAATGAAAGAGAAACCCATCTTAAAAAAAAAAATAAGGGTAAGTCAATATAGAATTACTGTTCATTGCTACATAGTACAGTAATTTAGTGGTTTTGACTACACTATCTTGGATTATATGAGAATCTGGAGTCTCTAATATCGGGATATTAATTCTGAAAATTTTCATTAAACTATGATCCTTAGTTCTACACTTTGTACCCTAAGGCAATAGAAAATAATTTATTTCCCAATTTATTATTACCTTGGAATTTCCCTTAATTTCGGAAATCCTCAACTTTCTAATCTGATGATACATTTTCTCACATCAGAGAAAATATTAAGCATAGATGAAAAAAGTGACTACTTATATTATATAATGTGGTTAAGACCATGGTGAGCTCCAAAAGTCTTCCACTTGGAAAAAAAAAAAAAAGTTCAATTATATGGAAATTCCACTTATTTTTGATGCTGAAAAAGACATCTAAATTTTAAAGAAATCTTTTCAGTGAAAAAGGTCTCTGTATTTGAAGATAATCAAGTGTTCCCACAGGACACTAGAGTCAATGATACTCCGGAATGTAGAACAAACATAATCTAGAATAAGTGCCGTGCTCATAAACTTTGGCAAATTCTTAAGCAGTCCCAGTCAAGCATTTTATTTCAGCTAAATAATTTGATGAAATCGCCTTTAACTTATTAAAAGATAGCAAGGCGAGGAGTTTCCGAAGGCAGCACCCCGAGCTAGGCTGTCTGGGTTCAAAGCCTAGCTGTGATGCTTCCTGTAAACTATGTGACCATGAGCAAGTCACATGAAATTTCTATGGCACATTGTTATCATTGGCAAAGAGTGGCTATAATAAAACTTAATTCTTAATGCTGTTTTAAGTGTGAAATACATTAATATGTAGCAAAGATTTGATAGAAGCCATATGTATATTAGCTATTGTTGTTATTATCTTCCATGATCCTTTTTTAACTGGCTTTAAGCCCTATGTCATTTCTCACTTTCTCACGTGTGAGAGTAGTCATATTTGTTTTAGTGTCTTGTTAATGACTGATAAAGTAAAAGCCACAATTGGAATAACAAGAATAAAAACTGCAAACACAGCTATAACAAAGACAATGAAACATATAAACAAAAATCAACAGCAAAATAGTCTAATTTTACCCATTAGTGCAGGAATTCCCCAAGTATGTTCTATGGGACAAATATGGTCTGCCATCTAATTTGATAAATAAAATTTTACTGGAATTCAGTCCTGCTCATTCGTTTATACATTGTTTATGGCTGCCTTCTAGCTACAGCAGCAGAGTTGAGGAGTTTTAAAATAAATTTTGTGATTCACAAAGCCTAAAATAATTACTGTCTGGCCCTTTAGAGAAAACTTTTCTGACCCCCTTCCCAGTCTATGAAACAGGGTAAGATGGCCTCTCTCTCCCAGCTCTCAAGTGAGATAAAAATGATATGGTTCACAGTGGCCATATCATATTTGTCTCTCTCAAAAATATGCAATGGCTCCCCATGACCAGAAGGTTAAAGTCTACATTCCTTAACCTTTTATTGAATACCTTTAGTTATTATGAACCCAACCTACCTTTTCCACCTCATTCCTTACTTCTAAACTTCCTTTACTTCACACTTCTGCTGGAGGCAAGCAAGAATACTTAATCCCACGTAAGCTTTGTTCGTATAGAGGCTTTCCCCTGCATTGAATTGTCACTTTCCTCGTCTTGAGCCCAATGCCTCCCTACTCTTAAATTGTCCAGTCAGATGCTAATTTTCCCATGAGTTTTCCATGCCTAACTCTCAGGCAGGAAGTGAACTTTTCTTCCTTACAACTTTTCTAACATTTTAGTAGTACTTCATGACAGTTTATGCTGGGTGCAAGCTTCCTGACGGAAAGCTTAGGTTTACAGTTAAAGTAACTGGAGCGTTTTTACAAACCATAGCAATCCATTACATATTAGTTGAGTGAACAGGAATATTAGCATGAAAACTAATGTTGCTGTCTCTTCTTTCTTGAAATGATGTGGACTCATAATGACTATAGAAGTGTTCAAAGAAACCCACCATGCATTGGATGATGACTTGGACCCTGTGGGAGGCAATTTAAACACTCTCAGTGTGAAAGGTCCTTGAGTTTAAGAGAATTCAACATGCTTGTGGGTCTTTCAACTTTAAATAACTTCCAACCCGGGTTCAGAAAGGATCTAGTGCAATGTGCAAAGCCATTTCAATCTGATGCGTACTTAATGCCCCACTGCCAGCATCATGACCTGTTTCAATCCGTCTACTCTGTTAGTAAGCATCACTATAAACTTTAGTCAAAACAGAAGTAATACTCATTGCTTAAACAAAGCCAGTTTTTAGTCAGCTTGCGCTGCCATAACAAAATACCATAAACTGGGTGGCTTAACCAACAGCCACTTATTTCTCGCAGTTCTATAGGCTAGAATTCCAAAATTAAGGTACCAGCAGGGTCAGTTCCTGGTGACAGGCTTCTTCCTGGCTTGTAGACAGCCTCTGGTATAGTTTGGATATTCGTCCCTTCCCAAATCGTATGCTGAATTGTAAACTCCAGTGCTGGAGATGGGGCCTGGTGGGAGGTGTGTGGATCATGGGAGCGGATCCCTCATGGCTTAGTGCTGTCTTTGCGATAGTGAGTTCTCCCGAGATCTGGTCATTTACAAATGTGCGCCACCTCCCCCTGCACTGTCTCACTCTCCTTGTCCCATTCTTCCATGTGATGTGCCTGTTCCCCCCTTCGGGTTCTATCATGATTGGAAGCTTCCTGAGGCCTCCCCAGAAGCAGATGCCACCATGCTTCCTCTACAGCTTGCAGAACTGTGAGCCAATTAAATCAGTTTTCTTGTAAGTTACTCAGTCGCAGGTATTTCTTTATAGCAGTGCAAGAACAGCCTAATACAACCTCCTTCTTGCTGTGTCCTCCCAAGGCAGGGAGAAAGAGCTAGCAAGCTCTTTGTTGTGTCTTCTTTTATAAGGGTCCTAATCTCCTCAAGAGGGCCCTATCTTCATGACCTCATCTAAATCAAATTATCTTCCAAAGTCTCCATTTCCAAATTCCATCGCATTGGAGATTAGGGCTTCAACATAAGAATTTAGGGAGGACACAATTCAGGCCATCTCAGCCTGGCATGATTTTTATATCTCTGTGGTAGCATAATATGTGTTCATTTGTAAAGAGACAGGTTTCTGACCAGAGAAGATTTTACTAAGAATATTCTCAGAAGATGTCAGAATACGAATAATATTTTCTATTATTGCATAAATGTGGTAATGAGAAGATACCATTTCTGAATAATTGGAAACTCAACTTTCTCCTGGGGAAAGGAGGCATTCTTTTTAAATGTAAACATTCTTCAAGACAAACCCATGTAATATAATTTCCACAGTACGAGGGCAAACAGGGAAGGCCATATAAATTCCATTTCAGGGGTGAAGAAATAGATTCTTGGGGAGATTAAGTGACTTAAGTCACATAGTTTATGAGTAGAAGATGCAAGCCCAGAACCCATCTGTGCAGTAATATGCCCATCTGCTCTCAGATCTATTCCCCACTTTTCTTCTGTCCTTTCTGTATCAGAGGGATATACATTTCCCAACACTACTTGCCCTCCTAATTATTCATTTGGAGGCAATGGCAGAATATTGGAAGGTGGGAGGAAGAGCAAAACCAAGGTCTTTTTTCTTCTGCAACTACCTTGGGTGACATTTCTAGAGCAGCTGTATCTCTACTGTGGCTTCGGTTTTCCCTGGACAGCTAGCTCCCTCTTCAACAATCCAATTTTCTGCCTGGCAGTCCTAACTTTAGTTTAATCTCTGTCAGAAAGCCCCAGCTTCTGAGCTCGGGTAATAATACTTTTTCTGTATTGTTTCTCCAGCTCTAGGGATATCAGCAGCATCCTTACATTGCTAGTGCTTTGAGTTGCCGCTCCATCCCCTGCACTGCGTGTCTCAGTTTTCTACTACCTGCTTAGCCAATTCCTTGTATTACGTTTCCTCTCTTTAAATCACAGTGATTTTGTTTTTCTGACAAGACTTGCACAAAACCTGGAAAATCCCTTGTCAACATCCAATAAGTATTTCTTCAATACCTACTATGAGCTGATTTCTGGTTTATACATTGTAGGTCTAGAGATGACAAGAAATGATTTCTTCCCTCAAGGAGTTTACTGGACACACAGGCATGCAAAAATAAAGTCGTTACAATACAATTTGGCAAGTGTTTTAATGGAAGTGTTAAAAAGGCTGAGAAGTGGCCGGGCACTGTGGCTCATGCCTCTAATCCCAGTACTTTGGGAGGCCGCGGCAGTCGGATCATGAGGTCAAGAGATCGAGCCCATCCTGGCCAACACGGTGAAACTCCATGTGTATTAAAAATACAAAAATTAGCTGGGCGTGGTGGCGCTTGCCTATAGTGCCAGCTACTTGGGAGCCTGAGGCAGGACAATCGATTGAACCCACAAGGCAGAGGATGCAGTAAGCCGAGATCGCGTCACTGCACTCCAGCCTGGCAACGGAGCGAGACTCCGTCTCAAAAAAAAAAAAAAAAAAAAAAAACCACAAATGGCTGAGAACTGCCTCTGAGAGGTTAGGTAACCAGAAAGACAAGGTGGTTAGTAGCACGGTGGCAGGTAACATGGGGATGGGAAAAAGAAAGGTATCTAAAGAGAATCTTAGGTAGAGAAAACAAAGAAACAGAAGCTTAAGAAAGCACAGAGCATTTGGAGATCAAAGAGTGGTTAATTTAAGCTAAAGCATAGGGCAGTGTGGATCACAATACAGTCTGTAACAGACAGTGAACTGATTGCTATTAGTCTGTAAGAAAAGAATTTTCACCAGAATATAAATCAACTGAGTCACTAAACAAACGATTTCATCTTATTTGCTTTTAATTGCCAAACTTTCTTGACAAAGGAAGCAGTACATTGATTTATATTCTTGCTCAAGCCTCTTATCTCAATTGTGGACTGGTAATAAAAAGTTTGCAGATTATTTTGAGTAGCACTGGTTATTTTTTTAAAAAAGGAGCAGAGGAGAAGGGAGTGAAGCTGGAGAGGTAGGCAGCTAAAGATCACAAAAGAATTTCTATGCCATGCATTTCAAGATTTATGGGCAGGGGAATGATCTAATTAAAACTGCATTTTAAGATATCCCTCGGGAAGCTGTGAAGAGCATGGATAAGAGAGGTGAGATCAGAGGCAGAGAAATCAGTTAAAAATTACATACAGAAAAACTTCAGCTTTAACTAGGGTGAAGGCAGCAAGGATGTAGAAAAAAATAACAAACTAAAGAGAATTTAACAGGTACATTTGGAGGGATTTAGTGATGTGGCAGATATCAAGACTACTGTGAATGGCTGCACAGGTTGTTCACTGCACAAGTTCAGGATGTGCAATTCTTAGAGACTATGATGTGATTGACCCTCTCTAGAGTTGTACGATCTAAACTGCAAAACTATATTTGAGATTCCAGCCAGAAATCCAGGAATACATAGCCTAGAAGCATTTGAATTATACAGGTACGAACATCAGGAGAGAGGGAGAGTTAGGAACATCAATTTGTGAATCAAAAATATAGGTGAATGATAAAGATTATAAATGATATTTCTCCAAAAAATAAAGCATCATAAGAAGAAAATAAAATCGCAATTTGAGTCTTATGGAGACTGACATTAAAGGGCAGGAATAGAAGACTGGAAAGATATACTCTGAAAGAAAACAGGAGAAAACAATGTCCCAGAAACTGCAGGAGAGAAAAATTTCAAGAAGGGACTAATCATTTCTGTCAAGCACAAGACAAAGGTCAAAAAGGGAAAAGAACTGAAGAGTGACCTTTGGAGCTGGCAATTAAGGACCTCTCTGGCGACCTTGCTGAGAGCAGTTTCAGTGCTTGATGTAGAGTATGAGAGGGTAAAGGAAAGAATCAGGAGTACGTAAGGGAATAGAGATAGTTCAGGTCTTCTGATTAAAAACTGACTTTTATTTGCACTCAACTATGCTTCTCCTTTTAGATGAATAAGTATGAGTACCATTTTCTTCACTCAAAGAACAAACAAAACTATATGTCACAGCTCTGGGAATGTGATCCTGTCTTCTTCCCTGTTGATATTCTTTTACGCCTTGCATTCTGGAAGAATACATTTTCACATAGCTGCTGTAGCCAGACATCCAAAGATGCATGTAGTATTTCGTAGGACCAGTTCTCATTATAGTGCATTTCTATTCACAGCTTGAATTGAGCATCTACTACACAGAAGACTCCACACAGGTAAGGAACAAGAAATGGATCCTGGCCCAGGGAAGCTTTAATTCTAGCGGATGAAACAAGCACATGGATAGATCATTTCATCATAAAGCAGTAAGGTGTCACAAGATGCAACAGTACCATCCCTTAAACTACCCAGGAATACACGGCCCGTCAGGCCTCTGAGCCCTAACTAAGCCATCATATCCTCTGTGACCTGCACCTATATGTCCAGATGGCCTGAAGCAACTGAAGAATCACAAAAGAAGTGAAAATGGCTGGTTCCTGCCTTAACTGATGACATTCCACCATTGTGATTTGTTTCTGTCCCACCTTAACTGAGCAATTAACCTCGTGAAATTCCTTCTCCTGGCTCAAAACCTCCCCCACTGAGCACCTTGTGACCCCCGGCCCTGCCCACAAGAGAAAAATCCCCTTCGACTGTAATTTTCCACTACCCATCCAAATCCTATAAAACGGCCCCACCCCTATCTCCCTTCGCTGACTCTCTTTTCAGACTCAGCCCACCTGCACCCAGGTGAAATAAACAGCCTTGTTGCTCACACAAAGCCTGTTTGGTGGTCTCTTCACACGGACATGCGTGAAAGCCCCTTTATGGGGGCTGGCATAAGGAAAGAGAATCAGGGGTCAGACTGTAACTGCCAAGACACTCCAGTGAACTGATTTCCAAAATGTCAGCCCTAAATCAGTAGAATAGGATCACGTTGACCTTGTTAGAAATTACAATTCTTGGGCACCACTCCACGCCTATTAGAATTAGAAACTCTGAGCTGGGCATGGTGGCTCACGCCTGTAATCCCAGCACTTTGGGAGGCCGAGGCGGGCGGATCACCTGAGGTCGGGAGTTCGAGACCAGCCTGACCAACATGGAGAAACCCTGTCTCTACTAAAAATACAAAATTAGCCAGGCGTAGTGGCGCATGCCTATAATCCCAGCTACTGGGGAGGCTCAGGCAGCAGAATCGATTGAGCCTGGGAGGCGGAGGTTGCAGTGAGCCGAGATCGTGCCATTGCACTCCAGCCTGGGCAACGAGAGTGAAACTCCATCTCAAAAAATATATAATAATAATTAGAAACTCTGGTGACTCCGATGCATGCTGAAGGATGAGAACCATTGTTGTCATGCAACTGCGAGGGTTCTCAAATTTTAGGCTGTATCAGTATCACCCAGAGTGCTTATAAAATATTTCTGGGCCCACCAGCAGAGTTTCTGATTCAGCAGGTTTGGGAAGGGCGCTCCAAATCTGCATTTCAAAGAAGGTCCCAGGTGATGATACTGTTTCATGCACTGCAGTTTGAATATTACTGTTCTAAGTATTCTCTGATCCCATAGCATCCTCTAGAATTCACATTACTATATTCTTCAAAACACTGTTATTGATTTATTCTTGATGCATAAGGCAACATAATCTCAAGAACATTTAATAGATGGTTATCTTTTTGAGGATGAGAAGATGGTATGCAAGGTTTCTATTTCTTTTTTTTTTTTAACCAAAAATAGTGTCTAAAGTGAAATTTAAATTTATGACCAAGGTCATTTTCCTTTAATACGTAAAAAGAAACATGACATTACAACTATAACACTAGAACGGATTTAGGAGACTCAGCACTAGTCCTTATTTTGCAACTGAAAGCAAGTTATTTAACCTTTCTGGACCTCAATTAACCTGTAACCATGCACAAGTCTAGTCTCCTTAGGGAAAAAAGAAGCAAATCATCTAAAATGTTTTCTTTCTATGGGCTGCGCCAATGGGCAAAGTGTCATTACTGAGTTCAACATCCCAGATAGTTTAGGATCAATTTACCATATAGAACATAAAAAAAAAAAAATTCACGGACACATTAATCATCTAATTAGGTCCTTCAAATAAATTGGTATATTGTGCCATACAACTTTCAGATTTTAATTTAGAAACAAAAGTTATAATCAATATCTAAAACAAAAATGTTTCAGGCATGATTCTCATAAAACTGCAGAGTGGTCTTATCTGTTACCTATTTTCTTTCCAAACATGTGACACAATTTAACTTCATCTGGACGGCAGCCATAAAAAGAAAATCAAACAAACAAAAAACAGAAACAAACTGAAAAGAAGAATATATAATAATAATTCAGGTATGTAGATCAGCCAATTTATCCTTCCATTTAGTTAGGATGCAGGAAATAGCCAGAGAAAGCAAGCTTACATTCTGTCTGCTTACCCTGGAGGGAAAAAAACAGACCAGGTGAATTGAGGCATTTCAAAATGCCTTTACATTATCCTAGAGGACAAAGATATTCATTTATGAACACTTTACTTGGGGGAAATTATCTTTATTAAGATGGCATTTACTTAAAAACAATTTGCGATTCATTTTGCCTGGTTGCTACAAAAGTATAAATTAAAGCTTTTTTGAAAAATCCCTTAAAATAACTGCTACATGATTGGGAACTAATCTCCTGGATAAATACCAATTAACTAGATAATAGACCTAGTTTTAACCTAGGATGAGTTCCATGCTCTGATAATTACCTACATATAAAGTAATATCACTGAATTGCAGAAATAATTTGCTATTAGAAGTAATTATCTTGTGACCCAAGATCATCAGACACTTTTGGAAATCTCAATGTAAAGAAAAAAACTGATGCAATAAATACAACATATGTAGAAACTGTATAATTATTTAGGAATCAACTAAATGTACCTTAGATAGTTAAGAAACTATGTGGTAGAAAGCTGAATTTTAAATCCCTTAATTGTTTTGGGTAAATAAGGATACCCTAATGGGTAAAACTGGAATTATTAAAGATCATCAGAATGGTCACATGTTTATTATTAAGAACAATTCCAGGAAGAGCTAGGTAGAATTTTTAAATGATATTGGAATGTCAAATTTTAGTTACTGCAATTATTTGAATTATATGCCATTCACTCTCTCAACAAACATTTACTGGTTACTTATTGTATCCACAGTATTTACTACAATGGAATCTAAGTAAAATATAAAGAAGTGTAATAATAGGCTGCCTTCGTTGTGACTGGCAATGAGAAATTTTATGTGAGTGGCATGAAGGCATACAACAAAATGATTGTAATGTAATTTACTGGCTGAAGTGGAATAATAATTATTGGGAAGGTAGACATAAAATTAGTGGAGAATGAGAATAATTCTGAATGCCATAGGAAGCACTTGGGTTTGATTTTGGAGGCATCTGGCGTTATGGGAATTCGCATGTCTGGAGAGACAGCAAAAAGCATCATTTTAGATATATTCATTTTAGGTAAATCGATTAGAAAGGAGGGCAGTTCTCTCCACAGTGAGGTATATGGCTCAGGTTATGGACTTGGCAATTCAAATGATCATAAAATGACTGAAATGATGGCACCTGCCCAATAATACAATCTAATTATAATAAATAAGGAGAAGAAAGTAAAAGAAAGATTCACAGAACTGGAGATGTCAGGTGGTAAATTCTGTTTTGAAGAGGAAAACAGGAAGGTAATTTTATATTTGTTAGGTTTGAGATAATGTTTATTATGGAATTTTTCCCTGTCAATGATATATGACTACCGTCTCCATCACTACCTGCGCCATCATCATCATCAACTCTACTATCTTTACCTTTCCACCATCACTTCTACCCCTCCTACCCATCACAATCTTTCTCCATCTTCATCATCTTTATGGTCTCCAACACCAAACAAGAATCATAACCATTGCATTTATTGAATGTTTACCACCTTAAAGGCAATGTATTAAATGCTTCTTATTTAATCCTCATGACTGGTGTTTTATAAAGTGAGAATACTGGAATCTGAGGCACAGATAACAAGTCATTTGCCTGCACTCATAAGCTGGTAATTAAAACGGGCAGGCTTCACAAATACCACAGGTTCTCACCTATAAGTGGGAGCTAAACATTGAGTACACATGGACACAAAGAAGGGAATAATAGACGCTGAGGCCCATTTGAGAGTGGAAGGTGGGAGGCAGGTGAGGATGAAAAAACTACCTATCAGATATTATGCTGATTACCTGAGAGACAAAATTATCTGTACACCAAACAGCCACAACACGCAATTTACCCATGTAACAAACCTGCACATTTACCCCTTGAACCTAAAATAAAAGCTGAGGAAAAAAAAAAAAAAGGCAGCATTCAAACCTGAGTAGTTCTGATTCCAAAAGCAATGGTTTTTTCAATATTTGCTACTTCTCTAGAAACATAGGCAATGAATTATAACTAAAATATGTGTGCAATGTATAAGTAGGTATGGTTAATTGGAAGGAACAAATGTTTGCATTTGATAAAAATGAACATTGAGGCAGTGGCTGGATGCACAAGCAGAAATAGCTTTAGAGATATAAAGCTTTAATTTGAGGGAGAGTGTCACATCTGGAGCTACATGACTTGGGAGTCACTCACTTAGAGCCAGGCTCGAATCAATGAGAGGAGACAATCAAGATAAAGACAATGAGAGGAGACAATCCAGATAAAGAAGTCGAAAGGCCAGGCATGGTGGCTCACGCCTGTAATCCCAGCACTTTGAGAGGCTGAAGTGGGTGGATCACGAGGTCAGGAGCTCAAGACCAGCCTCGCCAAGATGGTGAAACCCTGTCTCTACTAAAAAATACAAAAAAATTAGCCAGATGTGGTGGCGGGCGCCTGTAATTCCAGCTACTCGGGAGGCTGAGGCAGAGAATTGCTTGAACCCAGGAGGTGGAGGTTGCAGTAAGCTGAGATAGCGCCACTGCACTCCAGCCTGGGTGACAGAGCAAGACACTGTCTCAAAAATAAAGAAGTCAGAAACGCAAAGAGATGGATCTGTGTGATACTCCCATAGGAATAAGGCAGAAGGAATAAAACAAGTCAGGTAAAGAGTCTTGGGTGACAAATGGTAGTGTGTCACAGAAGCTGGAAGAGGACATCATTTAAATAAAACACAATTCAACAGATAGTCAAGACCTCAATATTCAGTGAAATATTAGTGGGCTTCAGATGATACAAAAACGGGGCACTAGCTAATATAAAGCTTATGGTTATATTTTCATGATGCCTCTTTAATCATTATACTACTTTAACAAGATTCCACCCTGTAGACAATTATCAATTAATGAATTTGTTCCTAAATGTTTGCCTTTTTGCTATCATCGTTCAGCCTAAATTTATCAATCAAGTGTCTTATATAGAGTGTTCAGATAATTTTGCTGTCCAAATCAGGACACACTTGAGAGTGAAAGTTGATACTATATATAATTATGCTGGGACAACAGGTGTAACTGGGATGGCTTCAGGTAAATCAATAGGATTACCTTAGTCATATATCTATGAAAAAGACATTTTACTATACAGTCCAGGTTTTGTAGCTACCTCAGTTCAAATCCTGTCTCAGGTACTCTGTAGCTGTGTATAATTTTATAAAGTAATTATAGCCATACCTATTTTGGGAGGTGATTGGGAAAAATACATGCGATGCCAACAAAGCATTCAATCTACTACTGAGCACATAATAAATCCTCAATTTATGTTAGCTTTTATTTGAAGAAACTTTCTTTATGTGCCCAATGGGACTTCTCATTTAGGCACTTAAAAAAATTGCTGAAAACTTATGACACAAACAAATTTTGGAGACAAGGTATTTCACCACTAGCCACTCTTTCCTGAAAACAAAATTTTTTTTTTTTTTTTTCAACACAATCCATTCTCCAAACAGGAGCCAATAATAAGCTTTTGAAGACAGAGATTGACATGAATCAGCTTGCTTTGTTAATTTCTGTATTAGGGAAGTTCTGAAGACATTAAAAGTGTTAGGCAACTAGGTGTCCCTATTACTCTGTTTGGAGAACTGTTGGAGGGTTGTTGGAATGTTGCAAAGTATCCATAAATCTGTATGTCCACTAAGTGTTGTCTATAAACACATGTTTAATGTGACAACAAACAAGTTAATGTACATCTTACTAGGAATAATAAAAAAAATTCATCAAAAGCTTCATGGATTTGTGCTATTATGCTTTTTTACTCCATCAATTTTTCTTAGACTTTCTGTTACCATCTTGAGTGCTTGGAAGTTCCTGAAAGTTGTTGCCCCAAAAAGAATGCTAATATTCATAGAGTTTCAGAGCCATTTCAATGGAGCAAGGGTCAACAAACTTTTTCTGTGACGGGATAGATAATAAATATTTTAGGCTTTGTGGACTATACAGTTTGTGTTACAACTATTCAAACTCTGCCGTTGTAATGTGAAAGTAATCATAAATGATAAGTAAATGAGTATGGCTCTGTTCCACTAAAACATTATTTATAACACTGAAATTTAAATTTTATATAATTTTGACATGTCATATTATTTTTCTTTTGATTATTTTCAACCATTTGAAAATGTAAAAACACTTCTTGGCTGATGAGCCATACCAAACTGGCAGCATGCTAGATTTGGTTAGCAGGCCTTAGTTTGGTGACCCATGGACTAGCGGATTTGCTTAGCCAAGCTGACACAACCAGGGAGAAAAGTCCCAGTGATTTACTTTGGAATTATCAAAGTAGGTCATAAGTCATTAGTTAATAGAGAAGTACTGAAAGTCCCAAATAATATATTTGAATAATGTTTCTAGATTTATTTTTTTCTTAGAACATCTGATATGGTATTTTTAGATGTGTGTTCTTTTCATACTTCTCTACCCTGGTATACACAAATTCTAATGTCAAGTGTTCCATGAGTTTCTAAACATATGCTGCTTAAAAACATACGGCAGATTTTAATGTTCTTTCTTAATCTTAGAATTACAATAACTGGAATGAAAGGGAAATTGTACCTTTTAAAATAATTGTTATGCCAGCTTTGCACTCATAAAATTGTATTACCATCATTGTAATATATCCACTGATTTACATAATACCTAACTTATCTAAAATGCATAATTCTGAATATTCACAAAAAGATCAGTTAAAAATTCTAACACCTTCAAGATAAGACTTTATAAATATCAAAGAACAGGAAATCTGTTCTGTAATTCCTCCTGATTTAGGATGCGCAGATTCAGACATCATGTTCTCGTAAACTAGCAGGATGGATCTCATCTATGATAGGTGTACTTCTTCATGAAAATGCACTTTCCACTACTGGAAAAAAAAGACATTTAATGCAAAACTAGGGACTCAACAAGCAGGCCCTTTATAAGGGAAAAAAAAAAAAAAAAGAAAGAAACTTTTAGGATTAAAATGCTAACACAGTAGCTTATCACCTATAGTTTCTTCTTTCACTCCAGAAAACACCATTTCCATTAAGCATTTAGTTTCTGTTGCAATAGTGATTTCTTGGGAAAGTTTTAAAATGTACTTCGTAATTTTTCTCACTACATTAACTGACATTACAGGTACCCGAGGCTTCTGGAAATATTGCTGAAGTGAAAACACCACCAACAAAACTGCTGTAAATGAGTTTTCTCCACTTCATTTGCAGATAAAAGCTTAAGATGCTCTCACCTTTTCCTAATTTCAGAATCCACAGTCATCTGCCTCTTCTTTTGGGGAGGTGGTGGCGGAAGTTCCTCTTGAGCATGTTTTACCAGGATTTGTTCCCTTGTGGTCACCATAGTTACTGTTTCCATTACAGTTGTCTGTGTTAGTGATGGCTGAGTGGTGGTGACAGCCTGTGAAATCTGCGAGAAGTATTGAAACAGAGGTCAGACACTGCTCGAAAGACTTCAGTAAAGACTGCTTGGAGTGGAAAAGGAAAATAATGAGAAACTGTTCTTGCTTGTTGGTAGATTGACCTTCAGATCAAAATAGCAACATACTGAAGCCTAATAAAATTGTTTTATCTGACTTAAGTTAGGTTGACTGAAATAGCAAAGGAAAGTAATCTCAACATCGAAAGAAAATTTAGTGCCCCTTCAATATAGTGGTCAAACTGTAGGAAATAAGGGGTGGGGGCAAAGGAGAAAACTGTAGAGTATAATTCATTCTGATAGTTAATTCTACATGCTGTTTAAAATGTTTACATTAATATGAATTTTACTAACATATATCAGTACCAATTCCATTGCCTAGCACATTTAAAATGCTTATTAATAGTTTGTAGAATACATTTTTTGGTTATCATATACATTGATTATTTTCCATTATACATTTTTAAATAAAATAAACTTGGTAATGAACGACTCTTTAATCAAATAAGTGAAATATCTTTTAAAATTACAATAAAAAATTAACATAAAGTACCTATTAGTCCATATATATCTTTATGTTGAATGTTATTCAAATGCTAAAAAACACACTACTCGTTTGATTTAAATTAGTGATTATGTTCAAATATTTGAGTTCCCAAAATTCATCACTGGAGACACTTCTTGGTTTAGAATCTCAATTACCTCCTGTTCATACTTTTGGCAGCGGGCGGGGGGCAACAGTTCATCCATCTTTGGAATAATACATTTTGTGAGCCAAGGCATGAGAGGCCATCACCTCAATATGTTGGCATTACGAGATAGACAAGTCATATAATGGTGAGATAGTCATTCCTTATCATATTCTCCGTCTCACAGAGCTCCTCTCACGATGATTGTAACGTTACCTCTTGGGATGGTAATCATTATCCTTCTGGTAATCCAACTTATTTGTAAGGTCTGTTTCCAAGGAAATCACAAGAGGCCTGCATTGAAACTGCCTTTAGTTACAAGCATAGGAGCAGGGATCTGGCTGGGTCAAGATTCATTTTAGCAATTTTCCTGAATTTGCCAAGAGGTAAGGGAAGGGTTTGTAGTAATCTCCCAGTCCTCATTCAGGAGGACTGATTCCTTTCATGTGAGGAAATGGGAAAAGCCTCAGGATCTTCTTATTTCAGCTTCCAAATTGGCAATGAACAGTGAAGGAATGAAATCTTTTCCATGATGTCTTAAGTAAAAATTGCTTTGACATATATAGCTTAAAAAGGCTACCTTTTGTTGAAGACACATCTTTACATACGTGAGGGCCTGAAGGATTTCCATCTTGGTAGGCTAAAAGGATATGAGAGTTACAGTTTCTACATTTGCCAAGCACAGGTTTTATCTTCTCTAGGATCTCCATAGATTCACTATTTAGAATAAATCACTGAACCTCAAACAACTTTAATTATAATCTATCGACAAGTTATGTCAAGACGAAAGCAGAAAGCAACATAGCTCTAAAAAAAGCTTAAAATAGAAACTCAAACATTGCACCCAACACAAAATGACCATTACGTGATAAAATTAGATTTCTAGTCAAAAAGAAAATGTAGTTTTTAGTAGGATTCCAAGAGCACTTATTTTTTAAATTTGAATATTTTTTAACCATGAGAAAACTTTCTTTGCAAAGAAAATGTAGTTTTTAGTAGGATCCCAAGATAATTTATTTTTTTATTTGAATTTTTTTTAACCATGAGCAAACTTTCTTTGCATACAGTGGTGGCTAGAAGATAATATTTTGCAGATTAAGAAACACCTAATTTTAAACATACAGACCAGAGATTCTCAAAATACGAAGCTAATTTATGCAGTTATATCTAATCTTATAGAACATTTGTGCTACTAAAAATTTGGCTCTTAGTTTCTGTAATATTAATATTTTCTTGATATCTACTTATAAAATTAGATAGATGTGCCCATGGAGGGGACAGGGAAATGACAACATGATATACTGTGAAGCTGCATTTAAAAATATACTAAACCTTATAAGAAAGAAAAATGAATCATTTTTAATAAAAGAGTAGTAAGACATGAGCCTGTAATTGTCCCATATAATAATCACTACTACACTGTAATTGAAAAATACTACTTCATTTCCTTTGGGATGGAGAAATAAGAAAACTGTGCATTCCCCCTGTAAATATAGGGTAGAACCCATTACATATAACAAATTAATAATCACTCTCAAAACCCACTTCATATAATCAGAATAAAAAACAATCAGTCATGTACTAAATTTCCTTATGGCTTCTAGTTATTGACTGTAAACACTTAATTATGTGTTAGAATCATTAGGAAATATAGACAGGAGAGGGACTATGAAGGCCATTTAACATAACCTCCTGATTATTACAGAACTCACTACTCCCTGAAACAAAAAGATCCTTTCTTAGCACGGAAGCAAACTTTCCCCATTGGGAAAGACGTTCTTAACAACCAGAAGAATCCTGCCTTATTAAGTCTTCCTTTTGTTAAAACTTGTTTTGAACTCTGAAAGAAAGCAGAGTAAGTTGAGTATCATTTCTACCTGACAGTCTCAAATATTTGAAATCTAATAATCATGACCCTGAAAAATATCTTTTTCAAACTCTATAATGCCAGTTATTTGCCAGTAGTAGATCTAATTTGATTCGTCATCCAAAACCAATGTTTCTTGGCTTTGGACACCATAGTCAATCAAAGAATTCTAAAACTATGTAAGTTATTCAGCCGCTGAACCACAAGGTTTCTATAAAATTCTAATGTTTATTGAATATATATTCACTAAAGGACATTCAGAAATGAGTAAAATAGAAACTCCATATTTAGGAACCTTACGGTAAAATAGGGAAGATGATAATCACGCAAATAATTGTGAAGATGAATGCCACGTGAAAAATACCAGTATGCAAAATAATTACAGACACCAAACATACAGTAATCAAGTAATTTTCTCTTTAAATGTTATGAAAACAGATTTCTCTCAGGTAGCATTTTAACATTTAGATTTAATTTGATGCTGAAGGCTAGATACAATATTTATCCTTGTTTATAGGATCTTTATAACAGTAAATTTTGGAAACAACCTCATGTCATAGATGATGGTTTAAGTAAATTATGGTATATGAATGTGGATGGAGTATTATATTTCAAATATTTTAATGTCACTGGAAAATGTTTGCTTTACAGTATTGAGTAAACAATGCTAGACATAAACATTGGTTGGTTTTTGACAGAGAAAGTAGAGATAATTTCCGTTGTACAGTGTATATTTCTGTATTCCTTTAGTTTCCAAATTTCTTCTATAAGATATTATCTGCAAAATGTTGCTTTTATAAGCACAGAAAAATTTTAAAAGTTTTGCCCAATTGTTGTTTTAAATCTATCATTTCTATTTATATAATAAGATCTATAGAATTATACTCCTGTCACTCAATGCATTAGAATGAGGAAAACTTCAAGCATGGTAAGAATAACTTAGTGCCTTCACTAAAATGTTTAATATGACAGAGTCAAAACTAGAATAGAATATAGTTAAGACCTATATTCAACAATCTTTTTATCTAGCTAATTATACTTTTACTCAGTCACCTTTCTTCATTTTGATTATAAGTCTATTTAAGACTCTCAAATAATATCATGAAAGGAAAATACATTTCTTTTTAAAATACTATTCATTTTAACTATAAGTTAATTTCTCTAGTAAAAATGGGAAATCATTTAGAAATACTTGTCTTTACATTTGGGAGCTGATTCCTCTTAGAGTGGTTACAAGTAGAGGCCTTGGAGCCAGTCTCCACAATTATTAAACACCAGATCCATAGTTTATACACTGTGACATTTGGGGCTGGTTGGTTCTTATCTCAAATCTGTGCATTATTTTCTTCATATTTAAAGTAGGAGTAACACATTTCTTCACAGGTGTGTTACAAGCAAAGACAGCTTCATGGGCTGGTAATTTATGCAGTTGCCCAGAGCCCCTGCTCAGGAGGCTTCCACACTTGTTTTCAAGCTCTGCTTCCACTGTCTCGAAATTCTTAGGTTTTGAACAGGAAGCCCTTGTTTTCAGTCTGCACTGGGCCCACAAATTATGTAGCCAGTCCTGGTTTTGAGAACTAAATGACATAATATCTTAATAAAATAAGTGCTCTATAATGGTAAATATCAGCAGTAACCACTATCTTTTCAAAACGCTCAGGGAAATTTGAAGAATTTTTCTATAGTCAACCTTCTTACTCATAAGATTACGTATGTTAAAAAAATCTGAACTTTAAAATTTACATTTTCTCATTCTGAGAAAAATTGGAAGAGCATTTGCCAGCATCCTGATATTATTCCAGGGTGTGCCTCTTCTTGCAGTAAGATTGTGTTATTTGGATAGGCATGGAAAAAACAAACTATGCTCAAGCAATGAAGTTCTTTCTTTCCATCTTCTCTTCCACTTGTTTCAAAAATGCACATTTAAAAAAAGAAATATAAGTACATCTAAGCAAATTTAAAGAATATAAAAGGACATACAGTGAAATAAAATACTTTTTTTCTACCACTGTCTCCAGTTTGTTAGGAATCTCTACAAGTCATGTATAACTTAACGACTGGGACACATTCTGAGAAATTCATCCTTAGACAATTTTGTCCCTTTACGAACACCATGGAGTGTAGTTACACAAACCTAGATGGTACAGACTACTATACAGCCAACCTATGTGGTATAGCTTATTGCTCCTAGCTACAAACCTGTACAGCATGTGACTATACTGAATAGTGTAGGCACAATGGTAAGTATTTGTGTATCCAAACATATCTAAAGGTGCAATAAAAATATGATAGAGAGTTGGGCATCAAACAATCTTTAGAAAATTTTTTAAAAACCCACAAAATTATACCAACAACACTCTTGGACCACAGTGCAATAAAAACAGAAATCAATGTTAAGAAAATTGCTCAAAACTATACATTAAAATGGAAATCAAACAAACTGCTCCTGAATGACCTCTGGGTAAATAATAAAATTAAGGCAGAAATCAAGAAATTATCTGAAACTAATGAAAATTTTAAAAGATGTAACATACCAGAATCTCTGGGACACACCCAAAGCAGTGTTAAGAGGCAAGCTTATGGCACGAAACACCCATATCAAAAAGTTAGAAAGATCTCTAATTACAAAACGAACATCACAAGGAACGAGAGAAACAAGAGCAAACTAACCCCAAAGCTAGAAGACAGGAAATAACCAAAACCGGAGCTGAACTGAAGGAAAATGAGATGCAAAAAAGCACAGAAAAGGTCAATGAATCTAGGAGCTGGTTCTTTGAAAGAATTGATAATAAAGATAGACCACTACCTAGACAAAGAAAAAAAGAGAGAAGACTCAAATAAACACAATAAAAAATGACAAGGGGGATGTTACCATTGACCCCACAGAAATAGAGAAAACCCTTAGAGACTATTCATAATGAACACCTCTATGCACACAAGCTAGAAAACCGAGACGAAATGGATAAATTGCTAGAAACATACAACTTTCCAAGTTTGAATCAGGAAGAAATAGAATCATTGAACAGACCAATAATGAGTTCCGAAATTAAATTAGGAACAAAAAGCCCAGCAACCAGAAAAGGCCCAGGACCAGACAGATTCACACCTGAATACTAACAGATATAGAAGGAAAAGCTGGTATCATTCCTACTGAAACCATTCCATAAAATTGAGGAGCAGCTCCTTCCTAACTCATTCTGTGAGGGAAGCACTGTCCTGATACCAAAACCTGACAGACACACAACAACAAAAAAAGAAAACTTCAAGCCAATGTCCCTAATGAACATAGATGCAAAAATAGTCAACAAAATACTAGCAAACCAAATCAAGCAGCACACCAAAAAGCTAATCCACCATTATGAAAGAGCTTCTATCCCAGGGTTGCGAGGTTGATTCAACATACACAAGTGAATAAATGTGATTCACCACATAAACAGAACAAAAAATCAAAAACCATATGATCATTTCAGTAGACATACAAAAGACATCCTATAAAATTCAACACCCTTTCATGTTAAAAATCCTCAACAAGCTAGGCACTGAAGGAACATATTTCAAAGTAATTAGAACCATCTTTAAAAAGTCCACAGCCAACATTATACTGAATGTGCAAAAGCCAGAAGCATTCTACTTGGAAACTGGCATAAGACAAGTGTGCCCTCTCTTACAAATCTCATTAAACATAGTACTAGAAATCCTAGCCAGAGCAATCAGGAAAGAGAAATAAGGGCAATCCAAATACGAAGAGAGGAAGTCAAATTATCCCTGTTTGCAGACGATGAGATTCTATACTTTGGCTGTAGTCTCTGCCCAAAAGCTCATTGATCTGATACACAACCTCAGCAAAGTTTCAGGATCCAAAATCAATGTATAAATATCACTAGTATTCCTACACACCAACAACATTTAAGCTAAGGCCAAATGAAAAACACAGTCCCATTCACAATTGTCAAAAAGAAATAAGATACCTAGGAATACAGCTAACCAAGGAGGTGAAACACTGCTAAAATGAGAATTACAAAATATTGCTCAAGTAACTCAGAGATAACACACAAAAAATGGAAAAATATTCTATGCTCATGGAAGAATCAATACTGACAGAATGGCCATAATGCCTAAAGCATTTTTTAATTCATTGCTATTCCCAAAAAACTACCAATAACATTCTTCACTGAATTAGAAAAAGACTATTTAAAAATTCATATGGAGCCACTAAAACAGCCAGAATAGCCAAGGTAATCCTAAGCAAAAAGAAAAAAGCTGGAACCATCCCACTGCCTGACTTCAAACTATACTAAAAGGATATAGTCACCAAAACAGCATGGTACAAAAAACAGACACATAAACCAATGGAAAAGAATAGAGAGTCAAGAAGTAAGGCTGCACACCTACAACCATCTGTTCTTCAATGAAATCAACAAAAACAAGCAATGGGGAAAGGACTGCCTATTCATTGGACCCCTTACTTACACCATATACAAAAATTAACCCGAGGTGAATTAAAGACTTAAATCTAAAACCAACAACTATAAAAACCTAAGAAGATAACCCAGGTAATGCCACTCTGGACATTGAAACTGCAAAAACTTCATAACAAAGACATCAAAAACAATTGAAGCAAAAACAAAAATTGAAAAATGGGACCTCATTAAATTCTACACAGCAAAAGAAACTATCAACAGAGTAAAGAGACAACCTGCAGAATGGGAGAAAAATTTTTGCAAACTTTGCATCTGACAAAGGTCTAATATCCAGAATCTACAAGGAACTTAAATTTACAAGCAAAAACCAAACAACGCCATTAAAAAGTGGGCAAAGGACATGAACTCTTTTCAGAAAAAGACATACATACAGAAAACAATCATATGAAAAAACGCTGAACATCACTAATCATTAGAGAAGTGCAGATCAAAACCACAATAAGATACCATTTGACACCAGTCAGAATGGCTATTATTAAAAAGTCAAAAAATAACAGATGCTGGCAAGGCTGCAGAGAAAAGGGAATGTTTATTGCACTGCTGATATTATTGTAAGTTAGTTCAGCCACTGTGGAAAGCAGTTTGGTGATTTCTCAAAGAGCGTAAACAAGAATTACCATTCGAAACAGCAATCATCATTATTGGGTATACCAAGAAGAATATAAATCCCTCAACCCTAAAGACACATGCACATGTATATTTTATTGCAACACTGTTCACAATAGCAAACACATGGAATCGGCCTAAATGCCCATCAGTGGTAGACTAGATAAGGAAAATGTGGTACATATACACTGTGGAATTCTATGCAGCCATGAAAAAAGAGATCATGTTCTTTGCAGCAACATGGATGGAGCTGGAGGCCATTATCCTAAGCAAACTAACACAGTAACAGAAAACCAAATACCACATTTTCTTACTTCTAAGTGGGAGATAAACATTGAGAACACACGGACTCAAAGAAGGGGACAACAGACACTGTGGCCTATGCGAGGCTCGAGGGTAAGAGGAGGGTGAGGATTAAAAAAACTACTTATTGGGTACTATGCTTATTACCTGTGTGATGAAATAATCTGTACACCAAACCCCTGTGACATGCAATTTATCTATATGACAAACCTCCACATGTACCTCTGAAGCAAAAATAAAAGTAAAAAATAATATAGTATTATAATCTTATGAGACCACTGTCATATATGTGGTTCATCATTGACTGAAATGTTGTCACGCAGCATATGAATGTAGTTTCAATTACCAAATATTCAGCTATTCTTTAATTTTAAATTCATTTTGTTTATGCTGTTATTTTATCATATGGTTTGGCTCTCTGTCCCCACCCAAATCCTCATGTTGAATTCTATCTTCAGTGTTGGAGGAAGGGCCTGGTGGGAGGGGACTGAATCATGGGTGTGGCCCTCCCCCTTACTGTTCTCCTGATAGAGTTCTCATGATATTTGTTTGTTTAAAAGTGTGTGGCAACCCTTGCCAGATTGTGGCCAGTCTGCTTCTTTAAGTGGGATGCTGATCCATCCTCCTTACTGGGTGGGACCTCCCTGTGGGGGCTTCAGCCATTTCACACAGGATTCTACGGATAGAGCTCTGATCTCTCCCTGGGACAGAGCTTCTCGGAGGAAGACCAGCTGCCATCTCTGCAGTTCTTTGAAACTAATGAGAACAAAAAGACAATTTATCAGAATCTCTGGGACACAGCTAAAGCAGTGTTAAGAGGGAAATTTATAGCACTAAATGCTCACATCAAAAAGGTAGAAAGATCTTAACAGCAAAACATCTCAATTAAAAAAATTAGAGAACCAAGAGTACACAAACAAGAAATAACCAAGATCAGAGCTGAACTGAAGGAGATAAAGACATGAAAAACCCTCCAAAAAACTAAATGAATCCAGGAGCTGGTTTTTGGAAAAAAAATAAAAATAAAAAAGGTAGACTTCTAGCTAGACTAATAAGGAAGAAAAGAGAAGAATCAAATAAACACAATCAAAAATTAGAAGATGAATATCACCAATGATTCTACAGAAATACGAACAACCATCAGGGAATACTATAAACACCTCTATGCACATAAACTAGAAAATCTAGAGGAAATGGATGAATTATTGAACACATTTCCCCCACCAAGACTAAACCATAAAGAAAATGAATTGCTGAATAGATCAATAATGAGTTCTGAAACTGAGGCAATAATCAATATCCTACCAACCAACAAAAGCCCAGGTCCAGATGGAATCATAGCTGAATTCTACTAGTGGTACAAAGAAGAGCTGATATCATTTCTACTGAAACTATTCCAAAAAATTGAAAAGAAGGGACTTCTCCCAAACTTATATTATGAGGTCAGCATCATCCTGATGCCAAAACCTGGGAGGGAGGGAGGGAGGGAGGGAGGGAGGGAGGGAGGGAGGGAGGAAGAGAGAAAGAGAGAGAGAAAGAAATAGAAAAAGAAAGAAAGAAAGAAAGAAAGAAAGAAAGAAAGAAAGAAAGAAAGAAAGAAAGAAAGGGAAAGAAATAAAGAGAAAGAAAGAAGGAAGGAAGGAAGGAAAGAAAGAAGGAAGGAAGGAAGGAAGCAAGGAAAAGCAAACTTCAGACTAACATCCTTGATGAACACTGATGAAGAAATTCTCAATACTGGCAAACCAAATCCAGTAGCATATCAAAAAGCTTATCCACCACAATCAAGTTGGCTTCATCCCCAGCATGCAAGGTTGGTTTTACACATGCAAATCAATACATGTGATTCATCACATAAATAGAACAAAAGACAAAATCCACATGACTATCTCAATAGACAACCAAAAGGTATTTAATAAAATTCAACATCCCTTCATGTTAAAAATTCTCAATAAACTAGGTATTGAAGGAACATACCTCAAAATAATAAGAGCCATAAATAATAAACCCACATCCAAATGGGCAAAAGCTAGAAGCATTCCCCCTGAAAACTGGCACAAGATAAGGATGCCATCTCTCACCACTTCTTTTCAACGTAGTATTGGAAGTTCTGGCCAGGGCAATCAGGGAAGAGAAAGAAATAAAGGGTATTCACATAGGAAGAGAGGAAGTCAAATTATTTTTGTATGCAGATGACATGAACCTATATCCACAAAACCCCATTGTCACAGCCCAAAAGCTAAGACTTCAAACTATACTACAAGGTTGCAGTCACCAGAACAGCAGGGTACTGGTACAGGAACAGACACATAGACCAATGGAACAGAATAGAGAACTCAGAAATAAGACCATGCACCTACAACCATCTGATCTTTGACAAACCTGAAAAAACAAGCAATGGGGAAAGGACTCCCTATTTAATACATAGTGCTGGGATAGTCCTATGCAGAAAATTGAAAGTGGACTTCTTCCTTACAATCTATACAAAAATTAACTCAAGATGCATTAAAGACTTAAATGCAAAACCCAAAACAATAAAAACCCTAGAAGAAAACCTAGGCAATAAAATTCAGGACATGGGCGTGGGCAAAGATTTCATGAGGAAAATGCCAAAAGCAACTGCAACAAAAGCAAAAATTGACAAATGAGATCTAATTAAGCTGAAGAACTTCTGCACAGCAAAAGAAACTGCTGTCAGAGTAAACAACCTATAGAATGGGAGAAAAGTTTTGCCATCTATCCATCTGACAATGGTCCAGGGTCTACAAGGAACTTAAACAAATTTACGAGAAAAAAAAACAACCTCATTAAAAAGCGGGCAAAGGACATGAACAAACACTTCTCAAAAGAAGACATACATGTGACCTAAAAACGTGAAAGAAAACTCAACATCACTGATCATGAGAGAAATGCAAATCAAAACCACAATGAGATGACATCTCACGCCAGTCAGAATGGTTACTCTTAAAAAGTCAAAAAACAATAGATGCTGGTGAGGTTGTGGAGAAAAGGGAACACTTTTACACTCTTGGTGGGAGTGTAAATTAGTTCAACCCTTGTGGAAGACAATGTGGAGATTTCTCAAAGACCTAGAGGCAGAAAAACCATTTAACCCAGCAATCCCATTACTGGGTATATTCCCAAAGAATATAAATCATTCTATTATAAAGACACATGCATGTGTATGTTCATTGCAACACTATACACAATAGAAAAGACATGGAGTCAACCTAAATGCTCATCAGTGATAGACTAGATGAAGAAAATGTGGTACATATACACCAAGGAATACTATAATGTCACAAACATTAACAAGTCAATTAAATTTCTTTTCTTCATAAATCACTCAGTTTCAGGTATGTCTGTATAGCAGTGTAACAGGCTAATAAATTTTCCTTTTATTTTTGACTGATAATTGCAACTTTTAACTTTCCATTTAATTACTTACATATCCTTGCTTTTGTAAGTCGTTATGCTGGGGTAAGAGATTTCGACTTCTTGCCTTTTGAGATATTCTAGTATTTGAATATTTAGATACTTACTAGAAAGATTCAAGCTATAAAGTATTAGTTACCTAATTTAGCATAAAATCTTTATTTTGAAAATACTAATACTTGCAATAACAGGTACCAGTTATGAAGCTTTTTGCATTATCCAGGCATTACAATAAGTGTTTTGAACTGATTATCCTACTCAAAAGATCTAGAATACTCCCTTGCTATGCTGTAAAGCTTTAATAAATGGTAGCTATTATTAATTACCTCACAATGGCCCTAAGAGTAAGTACTAATATTATTCCTATTTTATAGATGAAAGTGACCTTGTTTAGGCAGATAAAACTTTTTAGTAGCAAAGCATAGATATAAATCCAAATCTGATTGTTCATTCATCCAATTCTTATCAGCTATGCTCACTTGCTCCTACACTTGTACACTTTTTTGAATGATGGTTTCCTTTTAAGTGGTGTGTGTTTCTATGCATACACACACATATATAAATTCAGAATATTGAAATTGTAAACGATGGCATGTCATAACTATTATATAGAAGAATTACTCAATGTTAAATATGTTTGGCTTTGACATGCTATATTGAAATCTGTACAAAATTACTCAAAATACACTACACACACACTATCAGGTTGACAATGTGGATCGAGGTTTTTCATTACGTTGTTTGTATATGTATATGTAACCCTTTGGAGTGATCAATGAGTTTTAATGGGTATGGAGGAATTGCACTTCAGCAGTTTAAAACATACTGCATAATAATAGCAACAGCTTTAGATAATAATTGATAGCCATGCTTAAAAACCAACTCCACAGGCATGGTAGCACAAGGCACAAAAATCTGGTAAAGATTTGCATCTCTAAGCAAAAGAAAATATTTATATTTTGAACTTTGGGAGAATCCTTGGGCAAAAGATCAGGTGGTCACAAAGGAAGCTGAGTTACTAATCACAAGGATGTAAAATGCTTTATCTTATGAAGTATAGAGGACTTCCCATAGCTGAATGTAGCACACAATGAGTGCCAAAGTTCATGACAGTAGCCTGGTAACTTAAATTTTCTATTAATTACTGTCTTGATTCTGATAATAAGGTAATAAAACTTCTGGAATAAGTACTGACATTGAAATCATGAGCAAAATTATTGTCTAATACTTAGAAGGCATCATAAGTCATTTGTTTCTTTGAAATAAATATTACATGATAATTAAGAAGGTTTATTCTGTAAAACTGTCTGTCCAATTTAATGTATCTTGTATCAGAAAGAAGAGATGTATGTTGTCTTCTGGATTCATATTAAATGCAGAATTTGAGCAATTGTGTGAATTAACTGCACCTGCAAATTCCAAAGCAATGAGATTTAATTTTTCTGATCCATCTGGCCTTCCTCTACACACTATCTAATACTGATGTAACGAAACACATTCTATAATTAGGGATGGATATTATCAAGTATAGGTTTAGGAAAAAGACTTGTATTTTTCTTTCTATGTTATTTCATTTTTTTGTCAGGAGATAATAGGCATATCATACAGATGTTGAGCATTTTGTCTTTATGGTATTTTAATGACATACTCGATGAATACAGTGTAATAATTTCATAAGTAAGTCTCCTTTGAATAGGGGTAGGATTTTACTATCATTATTTTTTAGCTACCTCTCCAATGGAGAAAGTAGGAATCTTCTTCACTAAGTACTCCAGAGTTTAACATAAAAGCAAAGAGAAACATATCAAAGACATTTAGAACTCGATGGCCACTATAGAAATCTGCCTAGCTTACCTTTCTTTTAAATTTATAAATAAAGAATGAGAGATTCCAAGAGTTAACTCAGACTCAATGTATTACATTTTTTAGCGCTTACTACATTTTATATTGCTACAGACAATGCATTTACAAGGTAAAACCTATTGCACTGATGTACAAGGCCCATTCTCAAATACCTATTATAGTTGGAGGTAGCAAAATGATAGTTAATTTCCAAAGTTATTTGAGATGTAACTTCCAATTTTCTTCTCTTTTTATTTTTTTTTTTTTTTATTTTTTGAGACGAAGTCTCGCTCTGTCATTCTGGCTGGAGTGCAGTGGCATGATCTGGGCTCACTGCAACCTCCACCTCCCGGGTTCAAGCAATTCTCCTGCCTCAGCCTCCCAAGCAGCTGCGATTACAAGCGCCTGCCACCACGCCTGGCTAATTTTTTTGTATTTTTAGTAGAGATGGGGTTTCACCATGTTGACCATGCTGGTATCAAACTCCTGACCTCAGATGATTTGCCTGCCTCATCCTCCCAAAGTACTGGGATTACAAGCGTGAGCCACCACGCTTGGCCAACATCAAATTTTTCTAATAAAACCTTTAACCTGAGAAATTACCCAAAAGATGTTCTGAAATTTAAGGGAGCTAATTCTATGAACTTAAGTAAAAAGGGAACACAAAATAAGTAAGGTATTTTTATTTTAATTCTAGTTTTTAAAAAATCATTTTCTTTTTTTTTAATTGGCATCAGGCTTACTAGTCTTGGAGAGCTTTCAGGAAGCAATGAAAAGGGCTTTTAACTAAAAAGGCTTAGAGTATTTTTAATTAAAATTAGTGGGCAAAAAAGACGAGAGGCAACCCATTTGCAACTATAACCCTCTTGTACAAAGAGGTCTACAAAATTATGCTCTGAGAATGGGTACACCCAGAATGTGAACATAAAATATTTTATGAAGGCTTAAAATAGAAGATCTTTAAAGAATGAGAATGGACTCGGAAAAGAAGAGCATATAAAGAAATTTTCTTCTTGGTACATTTGTATATTTTTATTTGCATATTGGGTATAATAAAAAGCACTGGCTTATCATTTACAGTTATGTTACATATTACTATTTGATAGGAGTTTTAAATCTCTCATCAGGTGCTTGCTTTGGCAGCACATATAATAAATCTCTCATCAGGATATAGATGATATAGAAGATACACATAATTATATAATAATCATTTTCTCTTTTTGGGCATCCTTGAATGTAGGCACAAACATATACAGCATAAACCTGAACTGCCATGTACAAGAAGAGGCAAATTCTGAGCATATATATTTTATCTTAAAGAGGTGCTCACAGTTGAGAATGTTGCAAAAATTATTGTTAGCAATACAGCAAAATATTCACAAAATGGGAAAGAGATATTTGAACCTTAATAAGTCATACAACTTTCCTTATTCCTGAGAAAGAAGACAATTTATTCTACCAAAAATTCACAAAACTACACAACTTTACTCACTTGAAAAAAAAAGTATACATATATGCTTACACCAAAGCACCTGGTGTATAATACTTACTATAAATTACATATTAAATATGATAATTACAATTTATGGTATAATATGGTAATTACAATTACCATATCAAATTTTAAAGCATATGAATAATATACCCTTTCAACAGCACATGTGATTTCAGTAAAATGAGGAAAGTAATGTTTCGAATCACATAAATTATATTTTAGAATATTAATTATAATAAATTTCTTACTATCACATTTATTAAGTTCCAGGGTACATGTATTGGACGTGTAAGTTTGTTATGTAGGTAAATATGTGCCACAGTGGTATGCTGCACCTACAGACCCATCACGTAGATATTGAGCCCAGCATCCATTACCTATTTTTCCTGATGCTCTCCTCCTCTCCCACCAATAGGCCACAGTGTGTGTTGTTCTCTTCCCTGTGCCCATGTGTTCCCATTGTTCAGCTCCCACTTATAAGTGAGAACATGCAGTGTTTGGTTTTCTGTTCCTGCATTAGTTTGCTGAGAATAACAGCTTCCAGCTCCATCCATGCCCATGCAAAGGACATAATCTCATTCCTTTTTATGGCTGCATAGTATTCCATGGTGTATATGTATCACATTTCCTCTATCCAGTCTATCATTGATGGGCATTTGGGTTGATTCTATGTCTTTGCTATTGTGAACAGTGCTGCAATTAACATACAAATGCATGTATCCTTATAACGGGATGATATATATTCCTTTGGGTATATACCCAGTACCGGCCTTGCTGGGTATTCCTGGTTCTAGTTCTTTGAGGAATCACCACAATGTCTTCCACAATGGTTAAACTAATTTACATTCCCACCAACAGTGTAAAAGCATTCCCAATTCTCTGCAACCTTGCCAGCATCTGTTGTATCTTGACTTTTTAATAATCACCATTCTGACTGGCGTGAGATAGTGGGCTGAGGCTGATACGGATGAATCGAGAGAAGTAGGCTTCAAAGGTGGGTAATAACAAACTTCCCTGAGCTAGGGGAGAATGTTCTAACCCAGTGCAAACAAGCTAACAACCATGATGAAACAGGAGCGGATAACAGGAATAACCAGTTTACAGAGGAACGTAAATGACCTGATGGAGCTGAGAAACACAATACGAGAACTCCACAACGCAATCACAGTGTCAACACCTGAATAGACCAAGCAGAGGAAAGAATCTCAGAGCTTGAAGACTATCTTGCTGAAATAAGACAGGCAGACAAGATTGGAGAAAAAAAAAAAGAATAAAAATGAATGTACAAAACCTCTGAGAAATGTGGGGTTATGTAAATTCTGAAGCAAAGACTGTTCCGGGTACCTGAAAGAGATGGGGAGAACGGAACCAAGTTGGAAATCATACTTCAGGATATCGTCCAGGAGAACTTCTCCAACCTAGAAAGCCAGCCCAACATTCAAATTCAGGAAATGCAAGATACTGAGCAGACCAACCCCAAGATACACAATCATAAAATTCTCCAAGGTTTAAATGAAAGAAAAAATGTTAAGGACAGCCAGAAAGAAAGGCCAGGTCACTTACAAAGGGAAGCCCATCAGGGTAACAGCAGATCTCTCAGCAGAAACCCTATAAGCCAGTAGAGATTGGGGGCTAACATTCAACACCCTGAAAGAAAAGAATTTCCAAGGCAGAATTTCATATCCAAAGTAAGCTTCATAAGTGAAGGAAAAATAAAATCCTTTCCAGACAAGCAAATGTTGATGGAATTCATCACTATCATATTTCATAATTATGATCAGGATAAAATATATATCGATCAGGACCAAGGCAATTAGAAAAAATTGCACAAATTACAACAAGTGTATATATAAAAAATTGCAGGGAATCAGGATCATTTGAGTTTTTAAAGAACTCAATCCAGGGTGTATTTTCCCTCTTTTCTCATTGTAAGCCTCCAGATAGCAAGAGTTATTATCTCTCCAACATTTAGAAACAAAGTATTTTCTATCTTCTTAGGCTACTTTCTAATCAACTTAAATACCCTCAGCTTGTGTCCAGGTATTATTCAAGTCAAATCTGAGTTTGAAATGCAAGAGAGCAGTCCTCCCAGCTGATGATTTTTTTCACGTTTTGATCTCTTGCCATGCAACTGCTTCATAAGGTCAAAAATGCCTCAAAGCTTTGACCTGAATAGCAATCATACGCACAAGCAGTGTTCTTTATATGAGTACAATTGGATGCCTTGTGATCTCACTCACGATTTCCATACCCTGCCTCACAATAGGTTTTAACCATTATGAGAACTTTGCTCATTCTTTATACTAATTATTTAAAAGAATTTTTGAAACAATTAAGTGTATCATGTGAGTAGTCATTAATGAAACTGATTTTTCTCCCACAATCATTATAGAAAATGTACATACAAGTGAGCTTTGTTCTTCAAAGTCACAATCTTACAGCACATATTCTTGGAATTCTTCTTATGTAATTTTAAACAAGGTCAATTTGACACGGATAAAAGAAAATCAGTTGCTCTTATATGATACTATTTCTCTGTTGTCTCTATCTCCTTTTAATTTGTCTTTTCCTGAGTTAGCTCCATTTCTATCTTCTTGTGAGCTCAAAAACAACCAGCAAAGATTTGGAACAATCCTATGACAGCATAATTTTTGGAAAGGCAATGAGAGAAAACTGAAACATAAGCATAAGAAAGACTCAAGCTTAGTGTTCTGGGAAACAACTTACATGATGTTAAGTCCTTTTATTTGTTTGTAGCCCACAATAGGAGCGTGTAACGGTTTGAAAATAAAATTAAAAGGAGATAGTGAGCCGGGCGCGGTGGCTCACGCCTGTAATCTCAGCACTTTGGGAGGCCAAAGCAGGAGGATCACAAAGTCAGGAGATCGAGACCACCCTGGCCAACATGGTGAAACCCCATCTCTACTAAAAATACAGAAAATTAGTGGGGCGTCATGGCAGGCACCTGTAGTCCCAGCTGCTACTTGGGAGGCTGAGGCAGGAGAATGGTGCGAACCCAGGAGGCAGAGCTTGCAGTGAGCTGAGATTGTGCCACTGTACTACAGCCTGGGCCACAGAGTGAGACTCCGTCTCAAAAAAAAAAAAAAAAAAAAATAGCCTTCCAGACACACTGAACTACATGACTTACAGATCAACCTAAACCTTTTTCCCCTCAAATGCTTTCTTGTCTATGCCTCCATTTTATCTTCATTGTATCCCTATGAGCAAGTGAAGAGATATATGCTGTAATGCATGTTGGAATTTATTTCATAAAGAACAATGCAAAGCAAAACTAGTATTGTTTTATTACAGAATTATACAAGTTGGAAGACATCAAGTCAATTGTCTAGGTGGTGGTCTCATAATTTTTAGGGAATTAAAAATAAGGCTTCAAATGCTTTTCTACCAATTGGAATAATCAAATCAGTAATATTTTGATGAGATGTACAAATTCATCAAAAAGTGGTCCCATTCCAAGGGAATGAGCATATTTATATACTGTATTCCTAAGAAGCTCTCCCTTTTCACATTTCAGGGAGCATTGTGGAAAACCAGAATGTTGGGATTCGCACACATATCACTGTCTATTTTCTTTAAACATTTATTTTAGGTTCAGGAGTACATGTGAAAGCTTGTTACATAGGTAAATGTGTGTCACAGGGGTTTGCTTACCAATTATTTCATCACCCAGGTATTAAGCCCAGTATCCAATACTCATATTTTCTGCTCTTCTACATCCTCCCACCCTCCCACCTCAAGTAGATCCCAGTGTGTGTTGTTGCCCTCTATGGTCTGCAGATTGTATCAAAGGCTTAGTAAAGATGTAGATTTTTAGGTCCTTATCATAGCTTATGGATGAGATTTTCTGAGCAAAATGTATAGGAATATGCATTTTAATTAGCTCCTCAGGTGGCTACTATGCAAACTCAAGTTTGAGAACCACTGCATGCAATGCAAATGAACTAGAACATGACCTACGAGTAACTGTTACAGCTCCCTAAACGTATCCCTTAAAAGGGATGCATGTCAAAATAACTTTCTTTATCAAATAATGGCAATCTTTCTTAACACAGCAACTGACCAATTTATGGCAGCAATAATCTACGGAAGCAATGGGTACATATGGGAATAATATTAGTGTTGGGTTAAAAAGTATCAAATTGACTAATGTCTCATGTATTTATTACATAAATACCAATGTATTGCAGAGAAGCCATGGGCAGATCACATAAAATAGGAGGAATCACAATACAGTAGTAAAATTACTATTAGGTCAATTAATTGCTAAAGTGTGTTTAATGGAAAACAAATGGAGTTTGTATTATGTAATGATTGTGTGGGAAATTATTACAATTTATATTCATATTTCTTCAAATTATAATTTATTAACATAAAATTGGATCAAAAGTAACATTGAACTGTGATTGAAAATCATATAGGCTGGTTTATTATGCTGTCTTAAATTGTATTCCTGGAGGCAATACTACAAACTTCATGTCTTCAAAAGGCATTTCCTAAGTGCTACTTATCAGATGTCAAGTCTCAAAAAAACAAATTCCGTGTACTTGTCTCACTATAGAGGAAATATTTGCCTAAAATCTATCGAATATGGTAGTGTATGCCTGTGCATTGAGCTATGAATTGTGAGTAAAGTTATTCCTTATAATGCCAGACTATGTGGCAGAATATGTTAAATACTATTATATATAATGTTGATATATGGAATGACTACTCATCATTCTACCATTCAACTATGTAAGAAAAAAAGAGGTTCAACTTTTTTTTTTTTTTTTTTTTTTTTTGAGACAGAGTCTCGCTCTGTCGCCCAGGCCGGACTGCAGTGGCACGATCTCGGCTCACTGCAAGCTCCGCCTCCCAGGTTGACGCCATTCTCCCGCCTCAGCCTCCCAAGTAGCTGGGACTACAGGCGCCTGCCACCGTGCCCGGCTAATTTTTTGTATTTTTATAGTAGAGACGGGGTTTCACCGTGTTGGCCAAGATGGTCTTGATCTCCTGACCTCGTGATCCACCCACCTAAGCCTCCCAAAGTGCTGGGATTACAGGCATGAGCCACCGCGCCCGGCCAAGAGGTTCAACTTTTAACAATACCCCATTTTAGTGACTAAATTTTTAAAAATTGTTATAATAAAACCACATACCCCAAATGTAGCTGAGATGTTTTCATAATCTACAGCCCATATGTGTTACTATAACTAAGCCACATTCATGATTTTATGAAATCAGCAGTCTATGGCAGAAAGGTACAATACTCAGATAATTAATTGCACTAATAAAAAACTTTCCAAGAAATCAAAGGACCTGAACCCTAGTCCTCCTACCACTAACTTGTCTTGAAAAATTTACTTTTCTTCCCTAAATTTCATTTTTCTCAAGAGTAAAATGGAGTTGGCTAATGGTCCTCGTGGTTCTAGCATTCTCTGATTTGGGGTAAGATTGTGATTATACAGTTTCCCAGCATTTTGTTCACCTGCTCTAAGTCACTCAGTTCCCCCTTACTATCGGGCTGGAAGAAATTCATTCCAGGGCAGTAACACGTTCAGTTAATTAGCACTCTACCTCGCCACCATTCTCCAACAACAAGACAGGCAAAAGAATCATGTTTTAATTTAACTAAACACAGGGCAAAAACTAATCTGGTTTCTTCTTTTGAAGGGTTATAATGTTACTCTCTTAATGCAGGTTTAGAAAATCTCTGAGATAGTCTGTAGCATGATAATTGGTATCACTAACCTGTGCTGTACTCTTTTCAAGTTTTTGGACTAAATTATCCCAACACCGGGCAAAGTTTTCCAGCCATGCTTCCGTCTTTTGGGTCACTGACTTATTCTTCAGTGTTGAAAGAAGATCTTGTTTGAGTGAATACAGTTTGCCCATGGATTGCTTTTTCTTTTCTAGATCTGCTTTTAAAACCTGTTAAAACAAGAAAGATCACAGAATAAGCCTGGGTTACATTTTATACACCACTATAGTCCAATCTGCTTTTGCATGTATTTGCTCATTTGTGTAGATAAGAAAATATTTCAGTCGTGCCTGGAAAGGATCAAAAGTTCAGAAAAATATAGGTAAAAAGTTATAATCTATCTAATTTTCCCAAGAAGTTTGAAAAGAAAGTCAGATGTAGAATAAAGACCTACTAGAAGTAATTAATAGCTACCTTAAAATATTTGAAGAACATCCAAGTGAAAAGGTAATATTGCTTCAAAAGTAAAAACAGAGATCAACATGTGGAAGGTAGAAGGCATGGCTCTTGGATTTCCCCTTAATTCCTGACAGAATTCAAACGAAAACTGACAATCAGGTACCAGGAGTACTGAAGAAAAGCTATGAGTTGAGAAAATGAGAATGGCTAAGGAAACTTGCCATTCTGAAATGCTGTGATTATTATTGTTTCCACAATTTTAACATTCGGTTCATTATTTGGAGATAAAAATCTCATTATGTGATTTACTGACCCTAAAATTTTTGTAGCATCCATTAATCAATTAACATCTGGTTATTTGAGTAATTATTTTTTAAACCTAATTGTAGAGCCCATTAAGTAAAAGAACTAAGTCGCTGGGCATGACATAAATCCATCAGCATCTCTTTTCAGATTTTGTAAATACTTATGTTGTCTTATGAGGCAATTTTTATACCATTTATATTTCCAAAGTTCCTGTGAGCTGTGGAGGGTTACAAACTCCCTTTGGTTAACTTGGAAGGAATAAGTGGTTTATGTGAAATCAGTAAATCAGGGCAGTTTTTCCTTTAACTTGACTCAGTAACGTTACCTGATACACAGAGAAATTCAGTTCCTGGGTACTGAACAAGACTGCCTGACTTAATTTGTAAACAAAGGAGAAAAAGGAAGAGAAATAAAGGAGAAAGTTCTCTTGCAGCCACTTAACAATCCCATATTTGGCAGCAAATACAATGAATGTAAAACTAAACCGTGATATCTGTCTTTCTGAAACAAATAGAAGTTTATTTAAGAACTAACATGCCATACAGCAAAGAAATTGTCACGAAACAAATGCACCAATTGCCCAAGAAACAAAGTACGCCCAACCTACAGCAGTCAATACACCTTCCTGAAAAGGACAATCTAAGTAGCCCATTTTGGCACGCCACCTGCATTGATAGCTCTGAAGTGCAGAATGCTCTAGTGTCTCCTTCAATTAGTTTGTCTTTTACTCAGAATCTGCTTCATCTGATCTATGTTACAGTTCAGCCTTCATGCCATTTTTAAGGGGAAATAAAGCGAGATTTAAGTTTCATTTCTAATTTTTCCTTAACAATAACTTCAGTATTAGAATTTCTGAGTTTGAAAGAATGCAATAGACCAAAATACAAATTAAGATGTTATACACTGAATTCATATCAAAATAAAACCCACGGTGTGGGGGTTTAGCAATAGGTAGGTGGTTTTTCTTTTTTGTTTTGTTTTCAGTTGGAGTCTCACTCTGTCACCCAGGCTGGAGTGCAGTGGCATGATCTCAGCTCACTGCAGCCTCTGTCTTCCGGGTTCAAGCAATTCTCCTGTGTCAGCCTCGCGAGTAGCTGGTATTATAGGCACATGCCACTAAGCCCAGCTAATTTTTACATTTTTAGAAGAGACAGGGGTCTCAACATGTTGGCCTGGCTGGTCTCAAACTCCTGACCTCAAGTGATCCAACTGCCTTGGCCTCACAAAGTGCTAGGATTACTGGCATGAGCCACCGTACCCAGTCCAATACATGGGTTTTGCATATTCATTTTGTTTAATTCACATGTTAGCTTTCCATTACATTTAAGTGAATATTTGCATTAGTATTAGAAAAAAGGTTTATGCTACCTGTCCCAAGCTGAGGGCCATATTTGAATTTCAATGTATATTCCTCCAGTTATAGTGTCATTTTTTTTTTTTTTTTTACTATGGAAAGAGGCACAATATACATAAAGACACAAATCTAAAAATAAAAAAAATCTAAGTACAATCCTCCTTAACTTACTTTCTCAGAATGTAAGAAACTATTTTAAATAGCCATATGTGTAAGGCGAAACGGTGTACCCATCATTTAAACAAAATATGTAATGATTTGGAAACATGTTAGAACAGGAGAGCGAGAATTATGTTTAAAGAAGAGGATTGCAATAAAAACCTATGAGTAACCTCATGGTACCTAAACAAATGAAAATAAGCCTCCGGTTTTAATATTAAACCACATGAAGAAACATTTGGTAAGCATTACAAAAATGAAAGTGAAAGCCACCATTAAAAATAAAATTAGAGGCGGTGGCTCACGCCTGTAATCTCAGCACGTTGGGAGGCTGAGGTGGGCGAATCACGAGGTCAGGAGTTAGAGACCAGCCTGGACAACACAGCGAAACCTCCTCTGTACTAAAAATACCAAAATTAGCTGGGCATGTTGGTGCATGCCTGTGGTCCCGGCTACTCAGGAAGGTGAGGCAAGGAATCACTTGAACCAGGGAGGCAGAGGTTGCCCTGAGCCGAGATCACACCACTGCGCGCCAGGCTGGGCAACACAGCAAGACTCCATCTCAAAAAAAAAAAAAAGAAAAGAAAAAATCCAATTAGGAAAAGTGCACTCAAGGTAAAGTAAAATCAGTGTTATAATTATATTGTGTGATTATTGAATAACTGAATTTTTATATGTCTATATGACAAAAACACTGAACCCTGACTTCTACCTAGTAAATTTTAGATATGAATATCAAAAAGGATGATGGCAGATTAGTTGTTTGGTCTCAATTTCTGTCTCTTTTTCTATCTTTCAGTAGTCATCTCCCAGTTCCAGAACTCCCCCAGGATTATTAACTGAGGGAGGAAAAGAAAGAAAATCCATGATGGTGCCAGATACATTAGATCATAGAATTCATTAGAATTACCTTGTCCTGTCTATACATTGATGCCGATTCTTTTAAGCTTAGGTCTTACATGTGCATATTAAATAACTATGATTTGTTACTAATTATTGCATAAAATATGTATTTCTACATATCAATAATTAACCATAGGTCTATGAGTGCCAGAGACCCACAGTGCTCTAGAAAATTCAGGTGGCAAAAGGAAGATCTAGAAAATGTGTACAAGGCAAAGGCCAGCTGGGATAGTAAAAGAATATATAGATTTTATTTTTATAGAAGCCAGGAATGTAGACCTACCTCCAAGGTAGGGAGGAAGGTACAGTCAATAAATCGGACTGGGTCAGTAGTGGAGATGGAGAAGGGACAGATAAGTTGTTCAAGATGATTTGAAGTGAAAAGATAATGTCTCCTTTCAAAAGGCCCAGGAAACCCTCACCTCACTCTCATCAGGAATATGCATAAGAGAATAATGCCAAGACAATTTCTCCTATATTGGCAAAATTGAGTTTTCCACCTATATTATGTGTAGTTACTTATCTATATGTAAGATGTGCTCCAATTCATTCTAATCACCAATTATACTTTCGGAGGTTGATCTATTACAGAGGTTCTCATCTTGAAAGAACATCAGAATTACCTGAAAGCTTGTTAGAATGCAGATGACTAGGCTCTACTTCCAGAGTTTCTAAATCAGTAAGTAGGTCAGAAGATGGCCTAACAATGTGCATTCCTAACAAATTTCCTTCATACTGATGCTGGCGGTCGGGGAAACACATTTTGAGAAGCATTGATTCTGTCTGAATTAATTATTTGAGGGCCATCTCAAGAGTTGAGGTAAAGGTAGCAAGTCAAACAGCACTGTCAAGAGGAACTTCCTCAGTTACCATAAGCACTTCATCCATGTCCTTTGATCCCACAGCCATTTGGGAGTATCTTCAATTCTCAAGTACTTCTGTAGCCCTTATGTACCATACTCTCTTGGATCACCCTGCTTCCCCAGAGCTGTCCTTCCCTGGCAAACACCAACAGTCCCCACAGCAGCAATACATTTACTAAAGAACAGGTTTCTTCTTGACTTGGATCTTCCCATGATAATTTACATGATTCTACAAGTCTTATAATTCACCTCATAAAAGCTACTGTTTCTTGTTTCCCTTCATTTTTCTCCCTGATGCCAAATCAGTTTAAAACTTAAATCAGTTTTGATTGTAAAAAATAATAGATCTACATGATTTGGAAATGAATCCCAAAGATCTAGAGCAAATTAAACGTCATAATCCCCACCTCCCACCCCAATGGTAAGGAGGACACAATCCCATGGGTTATTAGTGATACTATTTCAAAACAAATGCACTTATTGTAAAGAAAAGAGAGTTTAGAACAGTGTACCTATACCGAGACATGTAGTGAAAACTGGTGACAGATGGTACCTGTTTTGGGTCTCAGATTGTGACATATTTTAATGAACATTAAATTCTTATTCACTGCCTGAGTCAGCAGGGGAATTTTACCTCAAATTCTAGACCAGCTGTCAGGTTTTGTTAATTGGCTTAAACTATCAAATAACAAGACCTATAGAAAACATATTTTCTCTTTGTTCACAAGCAAGGTGACATAATACAAATTTTAATCCTATTGGAAAATTATTGAGACTTTGATAAAAGAGCATTCTTATGGCCCTGAGGCTAGCCAAGATTTCTGCTCACAAAAATGTTAACATAGAGGCACATTATTGTTAGACATGACACATCTCAGTTGCAGTTATTTTTTACAAGGAATCAACTGATACAAGGAGTACTGAAATAGATTGAAAGGCCTGGACCTGAGTCTGGATGTCTAAGTGTTCGTTTTAAGTCTGATACTAATGATGTAAGATACAGGTCCTGTGTTTTTTCTTGATCTTGGTTTTCTCTTGGAAATAACCTGAGTAGCTGCTCCTAATGAACTTTAGATGTGAAATTAGATTGAAGAAACATTAGATGAGATGCAAAATCTCATCTAGCTTTAACATATTTGGATTTTGTCAGTTTGTGGCTTCCTAAGAAAAACTTTCTTGATAAATAAATACCAACTTTCTTGGTAAATCTAGTCAACAATATATGCAGGAACTTTCAATAGATATTAAGATTTGGAATTTATCATCATGTAAAATAACTGTACTATTCTAGCATGTGGTACTTTCCAAAGATGGCTGTAAAATATCCTCATCTCAGATGCTTTGCTATAACTTCACCTTGGTGCTTCTCCATGAGGAAATGAAATCTAACTCCTTTTCCTTGAATCTGGGCAGGCTTGTGACTTTTTCAACACACAAAATATGACTATCACCGTTATGACTGACTGTCTAAAGCACATGGTTCTGTATTTAACTAGCAATATACCTTGGCTCCTAATCAGAGGGCATGACTGCATTTTGATAATCAGTGGTCACTCACTTATTTACTGAAAGGATTCATATTTTGCCTGAGAAGAACAATGTTTGTAAAGAATATTCTGCTTTAAGGAGATGTAATCCATGCATCCATTCCTGTAGATATGATAGAATCCATCATGAATGTATCCTCTCCTCTCTGTGGCATGTGACAGTGTGTACCACTTCCTACTTTTTTGAAATATTTATTCTCCTCACGTTTATGGACCACTTTCCCCTTGTGGTATCTGCTTAATCTTTTGGTCGACATCTTGTCCTCTGCCTACTCCTTGATTGTAGACATTCCCCCCTGAAATCTATTCGTTTCGCTTAATGTGTCACTCTACACAATCCCTCAGAAGCATTTTGATTGCTTCTGAATCAATAACTAGTCATGAACCCTTTTCTGAGATTCTAGGTGTGTAAACCAACTGACTAATGGAAAGGATTTTTAACTTGGATGTCTCAAAGACATTTTATACTGAATATATCCAAAACTGAAATAATTATCATTCTTGCCATTCCAGCAATTCCTCTTCTATTCTCCTATTAGGGCTAGTAACCCTCCTAGGAACCCAGTCACCCAAATGAAATGTCTAGGAACCATTTCAAACTTCTGCCTCTTATAACAACTTTCATTCATCACATCTTAACATTCTAATGTTTCTCTCCTTATCTTAATACCCAATGCTACTTAGTTCAGGTCTTCCGATTAGTCCTCGTACCATCAAACATCTTCCTACCAAAAAGTATTACAAAAATGCAAATATGATTCTTTTGCAAACTCTCAATGGCTCCCCGTCAGCTGCAGGCAAAAACTACAAATACGGCTGATATTTTTGCACTCGTGTTTCGAAACATATACAGGTTACCTTTCTGAACTCTATTTTTGGCAGTTACACCACTTAATTAAGTCTATATTCTTTGAGCAATAATTACTTATCAATAATAAGCTAGCTTGTAGTAACAAGTAATACATAAGTGAATCTATTTTAAATTAAAAGACCAATGAGGGTTAGCATTTATGGAGAAAAAAAAATGTATGAAACAAATAAATATCTGGTAAAATGGTACATATTTAAAATAAATGGAAAAATTTACTTAAGTTTAGAAATGATTTCATTATTATCAAGTAGAATAAATAATATCAATACAGATATAAATTGATTCACTCAGGTGAAATTATGAAACACTACTTACAACCATTTTGTTTTCTAAAAGTTCATATCAAATGAACATTTAATCGAATCTATCAAAAATTTTAAGAAATCTTAATATAGAATATTTCACTCGAAAAATTATGCTCGTAATATCAGACTGGCCTCTTTTACTAGAAATAATAAAATTCACAGAGTAAGAGAAACTTACAAGTTTTTTTTTATCTTGGAAATTCCTGCTGAAACCAAATGTTTCAATGAAGGCTTTTCTGAAATCCATTTATTGCCAAAGAAATCTCATCTCTCAAAACACTCGAGGTATTTATAATCATACCATTTGATTGGCTTTAACTTTTTTGCCTGAAAAACTAAGTGACAGAGTTTGGATCTCTGTTCTCTAAACCTCATGTTGAAATGTGATTCCCAGTGTTGGAGGTAGGGCCTGGTGGGAGGTGATTGGCTCATGAGGGCGGATGTCTCATGAATGGCTTAGCACCATCCCTTTCATGATGAGTCAGTTCTCATTCAGTTAGTTCACATGAAATCTGGTTGTTTAAAAGAGTCTGGAAAATTCCTCTTATCTCTTTTGTTTCCACTCTTGCAATCTGACATACACTGGCTCCCCCTCTCCTTCTGCCATGATTGTAAGCTTCCTGAGGCCCTTACCAGGAGCAGATGCTGGTGTCATGCTTCTTGTACAGCCTGCAGAACCATGAGTCAGTTAAACCTCTTTATTTTATAAGTTACCCAGTCCCAGTCTCAGGTACCCCTTTATAATAAACTAAGGTTAAACTCCACAAATGTCAGGATAATCATCGCTTTTATCTCTCACATATTATTCTGAGAATCAACTTTAGTCTATCTTTTTAGAACTATGCTGCTTAGAACTTTATGAAAGGCTCACAAATATTTCTTAGTATTACTTTATTAATTTTAATTGAAGTCTTATTCTGCTATACTATGTTTTATCAAGAGTACAACTTTGAAAAACAAAGTTGAAAATCCACTTATAGTTTTTTCCCACTTTAATTGAGAAAAGTAGCAATATGACATCTTTGAATAATCTATGATCCAAGCAAAAATAAACATTTAATATTCAGTAGCATAGAAGAGACTAAATAATAGTGATAATATACAGTATGGGTTTTTATAAGACCATTAAAAGCTAGAAAGTACATACGGCCAGTTTTTGAAGACTTGATAACATTTCATTTTGATCTTTAAAGCCAGTTGTGTGAATCTTGTTCACTGCATCTTCTTTTTCTGAAAGCCATGCACTAAAAAGGCACTGCAAGACATTAAAGAATTCCACGGAATAAATAAACATAAATCTTTACTTTTCCAATTTAATATCCCCCCCATATCTTTTACAGCTAGTTTCTCACACATGACTCACCTGTTCTTCAGTAAGTCGTTGCCATTTGAGAAGGATGTCTTGTAAAAGAACCCAGCGGTCTTCAGTCCACCTACAGATGTTTGCCCATCGATCTCCCAATACCTGGGGAAGAGACAATCAACCACAGCATCAGCAAACAATTGGTAACAACGTTTTATTAAAAATGGCATGAATAATTTGCCAAAGTATCTCAGTCTCCTATATGTGCTAGAAGTTGGAAAGGACACTCTTCCTGATCTGCTTACATTTAAATAAGTGGTGTGACTTATTTGTCTTTATCTCACCAAGTCTTGTACATTTCATATAAAAGCAAAGATACAAGCAATATGAAGTGGTTATTATACCACTATATAAAATGGCTCCATAGCAAATGTAAGATAACAAAGACATACATATAGAGAGGATTTTGCAGTGAGAACAAGTAAAAGGTGTATCTTCCTTAGGTTTGAAAATACAACCTAAAGAATAAAAGTCTAACTACTAAATACAATGCCTCAAAAGACTCTTAATTGAAGCAATCTTGCATAATGAGAATTGCCTACTATTTGGATTGTAGAAGAAAATTCTTAGTAACTTAAACTCTATTCCTATATAGATTTTTCAATTTTCTCAATTATTACAAAAGTATTAAAATTTTCTGTTTCTAAACTACTCTAGTGAGAAAACTAATAACCTCTGAGTAAAAACTACTGTAACATTAACATGTCACTAATGTCTAAAAACACACACTATTTTAATATGTAACATAAACCAACTATCAATGATTTTTGGAAGGAAAACACATATTGTGATGCTTTCTATGCAACGGAAGCATTTAAAAAATGGCATTTAGCTCAACCTCATTATGATGCACTTCATAGCCTAAATTTTCAACTTTTTGTGACTTTTACACATAAGAAACTTATTTTCTCATATATATTGGACCTTTAAAGCTAGAAATCATAAAACATTGACGTGCTTTATTTTATATAGAATTAGAGCTAGAAAAATGTTTATAACTCATATTTTTGAAAAATCTATTCAATGTCTAAGTCTCATAATTTCTGTTACTTTATACTATGTATGTGTATTAACCCATCTAGAGGATATTAACACACGATTTAAACAATGCAAATGAAATTAGCATCATGAAAATAATCCACCTATTTTTTTTTTATTGGAGACAGAGTTTCGCTCCTGTCACCCAGGCTGGAGTGCAATGGCACTATCTCAGCTCACTGCAACCTCCACCTCCTGGGTTCAGGCAATTCTCCTGCCTCAGCCTCCCCAGTAGCTGAGATTATAGGCATCCACCACGATGTCTGGCTAATTTTTGTATTTTTAGTAGAGACGGGGTTTTGACATCTTGGCCAGGCTGGTCTCGAACTCCTGACCTCAGGTGATCCACCTACCTCGGCCTCCTAAAGTGCTGGGATTACAGGCATGAGCCACTGCACCTGGCCCTAATCCACCTATTTCTAAGTGACTTGGAGAGTCACGTTTCTTAAATTGTTTAATCTACCACCACTTTAAAAAAATACACGCATGGGTAAACAGAAGGCAGTCAACATTTTCCCACAGTATTAAAATCATCATGTACTTATATGCAGCTCAAACATAAGTGAGTTTTCAGTTTTTCTTCATAAATATCAATGTTATTGCTTTCAGCATAATGTAACTGTATTTTATTTTTTGTAGTTTCACTTTCTACTCAACATACATTGAATTATGTTTACAATAAAAGCCATAGCGCTCAAACAGTGATGTGAGATACCCACAGGAAATGTGCGAGCTTAAATCAATGAATTCAATAACTTCAACCATCTAATTATTACGAAGGAGTATATGTAGGTTTTTCCTAAACATATTTGAATTTTTTTAGTGAACTTCCTAGTGACCCTGTCAGTACGTGTCAGATAAAATGGCACGTAACAAAGTGGTTAATAGATGAGTTGTGGGAGAAAAAAGCTTCAAATGGAGAAAATCTTATCTCTTAAGTATAAACTACACCATCTGCCTGATGTGATGATGCAGATCTACAAAGTCAAAATGTGGGAAATTTATTGTAGCCCATCAACTCCAGTGAAGAAGACAGTCAAGGGAAGAAGGGACAAACTCAAGCTATAGCATCATATTCATAAATAAAATACTTTCAAGTATATATAGCATCTTCTCTCTAGTGCTACAAGACATATAGTATCCACTAAAGCAGCATTTTAAGCTTCTAATCCCATAGGTGGAAATGGGTAATTTATTAATTTTAGTGGGAATACAAATCCAAATGAAGATCCCCTATTCCAGGTTGCATATTTTCAAATTTGTTGAAATTCTGAGATGTACTAATGTGATGCATTTAATATTGCAGTATTATTCATTGCATGAGTCACAAAAAACTAATATAGTAGTTCTTTATCCATAAGGAGATATGCTCCAAAATCCTCAGGTGGATGCCTAAATATGCAGGTAGTAAAAAAACCCTATATACAGTACTTGTGAATTTATTTTTCCTTCTTCACAATTTCACGTATAGAAGATTTGTTCTTACCACAGATATTGAGCAACCCCAGCATACAATTTTTTTCTTGCCTTATTAAGTTGGGAACTGTCACCTTTTCACATAAAGAAAACCCTTGACAGTTTTTATTTGGCATATTTGAACTGCCAACATAACTACTCTTGTGTTTTGGGGCCATGACTAAGTAAAACAAGGGTGACCTGAACACAAGCACTGCGATATCATGACAGTGGTTCTAAGAACCTAGACAGGTACTGAGTAATGGGTGGGTAACACTGACAGCATGAAGACGCTGGACAAAGGGGTGATTCAGTCCTGGGTGAGACAGAGGTGGGATGGCACAAGATTTCATCATGCTACTCAAAACAGCATGGAATTTAAAATTTATGAATTGTTTATTTCTGGAATTTTTCATTTAATATTTTCTGACCATGGTTGACTGCCAGTAATTGAAGGCAAGGAGAGCAAAACCATGGATAAGGGAGAGAGGGAGGGATTGCTGTAATTAAACACTCTTAGTTACATAGGCAAGCTATTTAAGACAACTATTTAAAAAATGCCACTAAAAGTGTCCTTTGTATCCAAATAATATTATATATCATTTTGATAATTTATTGGAGCAAGTTTATGATTCAGCTAATATTCAGCTTACAGTTAATGGTAGCCATCAATGCATTCATTCATTGGTCATGAATTATATAACAAATATGTACCAAATATCTGGATACACCAAATAATAAGAGAAGATGTTACAGGCTGAATTGTGTCCCGCGAAATCCATGTTGAAGCCCTATGCCCCACCTACTACATCAGAATGTGCCCACATTTGGAGATAGTGCCTATAAATAGACCATTAAGTTACAGTGAGTCTATTAGGGTTACTCTATTCCAATATGATGGATATCCTTATGAGAAGAGGAAATTTGGACACAGCAAAACACCAGGGATGTGTGCAACACAGAGGAGAGACCACGTGAGGATGCAGGAACAAGGCATTCATCTGCAATCCAAGGAGAGGGGCCTCACAAGAGACCGATCCTTGCCAGTACCTTGGTCTTGAACTTCTGGCCCCAGAATGGTGAGAAAATAAGTTTTTATTGTTTAAGCCACCAGTTCATGTTATTTTTTAATGATAGCCCTCACAAAGGAGTAATACAAAAGACATTTAAGTTAGATGGATTCTTTTTCAAGAAATACGTGGCTAAATGTCTGTCGAAGAAAATAATAATACCAACCCCTTAAAAAATTGCAAATATTAAACAAGAGTATGTATGGGAAAGTATTATTAATTTGAAACAAGTTATTTAAGAGTTGGTCGTTACTTACATTTTGCTTGATCATGGTTCTTACATCAAATCTAAGAACTGCCAAGGGTCATCTATTTTACTGTATTCACTCCAGAAAGGCACCCATTAAATCTTTACAAATAAATGTTTAGTCTTCAGGTATACTCTTTAAAGGTTTCTAACACAAGACAGCATGAACACATATCCTTTAGTAACATATTCTATTGCTTAAACCTATCTTACTCTTAGAAAATACTCAGTGAATTGAATCGAAGTCACTTCTGTAGCAATGCGGGCATAGTGCTATCCACTGATCTCAGTGTAAGCAGAAAAGTGAATTAGAAATTACTTGCTCATACGCTGTACACATCTGCCCATACATTTTTGTGATGCCATATGCACAAGTATAAATAGATGTACACAAAGTGCTTTAAATTTATGGATTTACCTATTTATTGCTTAGAAATATTGGCCTTAATTTGAATTACAAAGAATGAAACAAAGCAATTGGAAGACTATATCCCTCAGCTCTGGAAATCACTCAAAGATGCTGGTTCTTACCATTGCCTGAATGGCTATAACAAAATTGTTAGAGAAGTGTAAGAAATTGGATAAAATGGGGCTAATACATATATTTTTTTAAAGAACCACTGTATTAGGATTAGAAACCTCTTCTCTAGAGATAAAAAAAATATGTAACTTCAACTCAGTGTTTCTCTGAGTTTCTATTTACGTATAGGACTCCCTTGAGCTTTTAGCAATAATACATATTTTTATAGAGCTAAACATTATACACATAAATGTAAAACCAATGAATTATAAAGGCTCACAAAATGGTAAAAGAAGTTAATTTTTATTTATGTTCTCATTTTGTCTCAGCAGTAAGTGAAGCTAAAGGTCAGCTCACTTCTTCTAAAATTTTCATGGACTAAATCACAACTCCATTATCGTCCAGGCTCAGATCCACAATGGGGAGGATTTTTTCCTCCCATTTAATTTACATGTCATATTGTTGTACGTGCCAAGGACATTTCTCATCTGAATTCCTTTGTTTGGTTGAGTTGCTATTTCAATTCAAAAGTGAAAAATGGCTACTAAAAGAACATTTGGATAAAGGTAACTGAGGAAAATTTGACAAGCCTGGGAGGTAAATCTTAAGCATGGTGACCCTTGAATTTCTTGGAGCCAGGGATAGAATATGAAACCTAAACTGTGCCAATCAGTACTGGCATTAAGAGATAGAGTGTTCCCAGGCGTATATCCACTAAGGTGGAAACAATTACGTGCCATGGACCACACAATACATCAGCAATGGGACTTTATCAAAGAGGGAGGCAGAAAACAGCCCATCTTATTTTATTGCAGGTTAAGACCCTATAATACACTCCTTGGCTAGATGAATCGTATGTGTAATGAGCCCTCTGAAAATCACTTATTTCTTGATTTTCCTCTTTAACAACAACTACGCAGTTAAAAAGTATAAGCAACTTAATCTCACTGTTGTTGAAATGGAAATCACATCAAAAACCATTGAAAAAAACAAAAATCCGTTATGAGGCAGAAATGTGGCAGAGTAGAACTGAATAGTGTTTAGCCAAGGGTATGACTTGGTTCTCAGTTTTACACGTTTCTACAAACTTAACTGAAGCACCATACTATAAAATGGTGTACCTTATATCTTCACTGTCTAACATATAGTATTGGGCAGATAAACCTATTTTGAAGAGTTATGAAACAATTACTGGAAGTTTTTTCAAAAGTATAATTCTTACTTTTATTTAAATGATCCTGTAATAATCTCCTGTCTGAACTCAAGGAATTTTTAGCTGTCACTTCCAAAGGGGCAGGTTACAGATGAGGAAACTGACAGATAGGTTAAGTAACTTGTCAGAGGTCACAGAAGCCACAGTACTGAGGGTCTGGGATTTGACCTCAGATCCATTTGGCTACAAGTTCATGCTCGTTCATAATGGTATTCACTCAGTAGGGCATTCATTATAAAAGATATGCCTTCTAATTTGTGCTACACAACCTACAGTGAGATATCCAGATGCTGAATCCCTTTGGAGTCTTTTCATATTTTGTTTTAGCAGAAGTTTGACTAGATTTAACATTTAATCTAATCTGCTTGACAAGGATTTGAAGCTTAATGTTACAATTTGATTCAAAAACATTTGACATTGTAACTCTATATTTGTTTAATCATAAAACGTCAGCAAAGACTTGCACTTCCAGATTAAGAACATGTGGCCTTTGCCAGGACTTATTTCTAAAAGGTAAATATGACTGATTTGTTAATTAAATTCTGCCTTTGCGATTGTGCTGAAAGTGTAGTGAGATTTTAACTTGAAGAAGCATGTTCTTCTCTACGATATTTGAGTCAGTTTCATATATTATTTATTTGTATGAGTATACAAAGTGCTAATGAATAAATCTGGAAAAGCCTTTTGTTGTTGTCACTGCTATTATTCTTTGCAGGATTTTTTTAATTTTTTTTTTTTTTTTGGCAGCTTAATAAACTCTGTACTCTCCAGCTCCCACCAGTCTATTCAATTGGAAGCATTCCAGAAGATAAAGAGCAGGAGCTCTAAGGAGCATTCCAACATAACAGTCTTCTTTCCAGCACTCATCACATTCCCAGGCATTCCTTGGTAGCTTGAGGTTTCCACTTCCTTATTGTTTTATAACTCGCAGACTCGGAGCTCCTTGAGGTGGGCTACTTACCTTTGAGGTTAATATCTTGCACAAATATCCCAAAGCTGAATACTACTACTGTAGTTATCAATAGGTGGCTTCCCCCCCAATTTCTGTCTTAGAATCATCTTTTTGGATCCTTGAATCTGCTAACCATTACATAAAGTATAAACTTCCTGCATTCTCACTTCAGTTCTACTGTTACCCAATTTTGTAACATCTGTGAACAAACGCAATCTTGCTGTGCTTTAGTTTTCTCACCAGTGAAATGGAGATAATAGTACAGACTCTCCTAGCCAGGTAACTGCTAGGGTCAGCTAGATCAATAAATGTGAAAGTGCCCGTAAATCTGTGATGAATTACAGAGATGCTTGTGACAGTAAGGATTTAGAGCTCAGTCGATAAAAAAATCAGACTTTATTCGAGACGTGATAAATCTGGAACATGATAGAATTTTAATATAGAACACAGTGAAACATTTTAGAAGGACAATGAATTATAATCTTTTTGCATTTTTTCTATAATTGATAAAGCTTATGTTTTATACAAGAGTTGAAAATCTTTTACCTTTACATTTTTAACACCAGGGCCATATTCCAATAGGTATTCTTTTTTTCGTTTTCTGTTTTTGAGACAGAATCTTTCTCTGTCCCCAAGGCTGGACAGCAGTGGCACGATCTCGGCTCACTGCAACCTCCACCTCCCAAGTTCAAGGGATTCTTGTGCCTCAGTTTCCCAAGTAGCTGGGATTACAGGTGTGAAACACCACAGCTGGCTCTTTTTTGTATTTTAGTAGAGATGGGGTTTCACCATGTTGGCCAATCTTGTCTCAAACTCCTGACCTCAAGTGATCTGCCTGCCTTGTCCTCCCAAAGTGCTGAGATTGCAGGAATGAGCCACTGAGCCCGGGTTCCAATAGGTATCTTATCTGAAAGTAAGTGCTGAAGTTGCTTATCAGCTTAAGGAGATTTTGGGCTGAGACAATGGGGTTTTCTAGATATACAATCATATCAACTGCAAACAGGGACAATTTGACTTCCTCTTTTCCTAATTGAATACCCTTGATTTCCTTCTCCTGCCTGATTGCCCTGGCCAGAATTTCCAGCACTATGTTGAAAAGGAGTGGTGAGAGAGGGCATCCCCGTCTTGTACCAGTTTTCAAAGGGAATGCTTCCAGTTTTTGCCCATTCAGTATGATATTGGCTGTGGGTTTGTCACAGATAGCTCTTATGATTAAATCAATGTACAAAAATCACAAGCATTCTTGTACACCAATCACAGAGAGCCAAATCATGAGTGAACTCCCATTCACAATTGCTTCAAACAGAATAAAATACCTAGGAATCCAACTTACAAGGGACGTAAAGGATCTCTTCAAGGAGAACTACAAACGACTGCTCAATGAAATAAAAGAGGATACAAACAAATGGAAGAACATTCCATGCTCATGGGTTGGAAGAATCAATAAAGTGAAAATGGCCATACTGCCCAAGGTAATTTATAGATTCAATGCCATCCCTATCAAGCTACCAATGACTTTCGTCACAGAATTGGAAAAAACTACTTTAAAGTTCACATGGAACCAAAAAAGAGCCCGCATCGCCAAGTCAATCCTAAGCCAAAAGAACAAAGCTGGAGGCATCACACAACCTGACTTCAAACTATACTACAAGGCTACAGTAACCAAAACAGCATGGTACTGGTACCAAAACAGAGATATAGATCAATGGATCAGAACAGAGCCCTCAGAAATAATGCCACATATCTACAACAATCTGATCTTTGACAAACCTGACAAAAACAAGCAATGGGGAAAGGATTCCCTATTTAATAAATGGTGCTGGGAAAACTGGCTAGCCATATGTAGAAAGCTGAAACTGGATCCCTTCCTTACATCTTATACAAAAATTAATTCAAGATGGATTAAAGACTTACATGTTAGACCTAAAACATTAAAAACCCTAGAAGAAAACCTAGACAATACCATTCAGGACATAGACGTGGGCAAGGACTTCATGTCTAAAACACCAAAAGCAATGGCAACAAAAGCCAAAATTGACAAATGGGATCTAATTAAACTAAAGAGCTTCTGCACAGCAAAAGAAACTACCATCAGAGTGAACAGACAACCTACACAATGGGAGAAAATTTATGCAACCTACTCCTCTGACAAAGGGCTAATATCCAGAATCTACAATGAACTCAAACAAATTTACAAGAAAAAAACAAACAACCCCATCAAAAAGTGGGCAAAGGACATGAACAGACTCTTCTCAAAAGAAGACATTTATGCAGCCAAAAAACACATGGAAAAATGCTCATCATCACTGGCCATCAGAGAAATGCAAATCAAAACCACAGTGAGATACCATCTCACACCAGTTAGAATGGCCATCATTAAAAAATCAGGAAACAACAGGTGCTGGAGAGGATGTGGAGAAATAGGAACACTTTTACACTGTTGGTGGGACTGTAAACTAGTTCAACCATTGTGGAAGTCAGTGTGGCGATTCCTCAGGGATCTAGAACTAGAAATATCATTTGACCCGGCCATCCCGTTACTGGGTATATACCCAAAGGACTATAAATCATGCTGCTATAAAGACACATGCACACGTATGTTTACTGCGGCACTATTCACAATAGCAAAGACTTGGAACCAACCCAAATGTCCAACAACGATAGACTGGATTAAGAAAATGTGGCACATATACACCATGGAATACTATGCAGCCATAAAAAAGGATGAGTTCATGTCCTTTGTAGGGACATGGATGAAACTGGAAACCATCATTCTCAAGGATCATCATATCGCAAGGACAAAAAACCAAACACCGCATGTTCTCACTCATAGGTGGGAATTGAACAATGAGAACTCATGGACACAGGAAGGGGAACATCACACTCTGAGGACTGTTACAGGGTTGGGGGAGGGGGTAGGGACAGCATTAGAAGATATACCTAATGCTAAATGATGAGTTAATGGGTGCAGTACACCAACATGGCACATGGATACATATGTAACAAACCTGCACACTGTGCACATGTACCCTAAAACTTAAAGTATAATAATAATAATAAATAAATAAGAAAATAAGTGCATAGAAGATAAATATCCAGCTATGTCTCATGCCAACTCTTGACATCACAACTTTTCATCCACAGGAATTCACACATTCTAACGTACATGCCGAATAAAATGCATAAGATAATGTAGGTGTAAGAGAATGGGTGGTAATGGGGACTGTGGCTAAATGAAGAGCCTGTGCTAGAGAGAACAGGGCAACTTGACTCCTGCTCTGGTTACTAAGTAGAAAAACAGACAAAGGATCATCAAATCATTTGCTCTCTCTAGAGAGGTTAGAAATTCTTAGTTCATGTCACATTTTTTTCAATTTCAAACAATGGTAGCTAATAAAATATTATTAAATACCATAGGGACTAAATAGAACTTTATCTGAATACATCTGTAATTTTAGATGCAACAGACCAGTTCCTAGAAAGACACAAATGATTCCAGCTGACTCCAAAATGGAAAATCTGGAAAAACGAAATTTTGAAATTCCATTTAAAAATGGACAATTTTACGGGTACTAAATACCTAAAAATTTAATTAAAAAATTTCCCATTTGCACATTCCAGTTATGAAGCAAGTTCCCAAGCCTGCATAATCAGGAACTTCAACCTAGCAAGCATATTACAAGAAAGGAAAATAACAGGCCAACCACTTTCATGGACATAAAGAAAAAACTATGAATCAAAGAAAATCTAGCAATACACAAAAAAGATTATACGTCTTATCCAGGTTTAGTTTATTTCAGGAAGAAAGGCTTTCTTAACATTAGAAAACTGAGCAATGTGATTTGACATATAGCAGAATAAAGAAGAAAAATATGACCATCTCAAATGATTCTGGAAAAATATATGATAAAATTTGGCATCCAGTAATGATAAAACCTCCTAGAATATTAATAATATATTAATATTATATAAGGTATTAATAATAATACCTCCTAGAAGGTATCTACAACAAATCTACAGGAAAGATCATACTTAATCATAATTTATTAAAGGTCTTGCCTCTGAGACTTGAGAAATAAATATCCACAATATTCCCATTGTACTAGAGTATACAGTACAATATGTCAGGGAAAATTAATAACATGAAAAATAATTGGAAAGGGAGAAAGAAAACTGTCATTACTCAAAAACAACCTATATCTGTACATCTGAATAAGACTATAGATAATGTATCCAAATTATTAAGTAGATGTAGCATGGTCTCTGGATACAAGACCAAGAAAAAAAATCAAGTGTATTTCTTTATATCAGCACAAATAGAAAATGAAATTTCAAAAATATATTCATAACAGCAAAAATATAAAAAACCTAGAAATAAATTTCAGAGAAAGTTTAAGAGCCTTTACTTTAAAAACTATAAAACATTATTGAGAGAAAATAAAGGCCTAACTAAATGAAAGGCTATTCCATATTCATAGATTGAAAGACTTTATATAATTAAAACGTTGATTCTGTACAAGTTGATCCAGAGAATAGATGAAATCCAATTAAAACCACAGCAGATTCTTTTTGGGGGCGGGGTTCACAAGCTGTTCTTAAAATTCATATGGAGCTCGAAATGGCCAAAAGTAGTCAAGATAATCTTTAAAATGGGAGAAAATAAAATGGCTTTTATTGACCAACTGACCAAAACAAACTTAATGTAACTAAACTCTAGACAGGTTTTTATTTCACTGTAGGCTCCTGACCTCTCTTTTCTTAGAGCACTTACTTTAGGAAAACTTGCAACCATAAGCATATTCTCTGCCTCTTTGAGATGTAGATCTTCTACAATCCGGGAATATCTTTCTCAAGGACCTAGGAGCCATCTCTTTGAAATGTAATTGTTAATGATAGCACGCCTATCTCCCAGTCTCTATGGGATGGTAGGAGCCTAACTTCATTAAGTGCCAATTAACAATCATAAATTGCCTAATCACCATCCAACCCCCCTAATATCTTCCAGTAGTTTTCTACTAGCTCTCCCCAGTGTTTAAATGTCTCCTTGCCTTTCTTACAGTAGAAATGATTTCCATCTCTCTCCCCTATGGCAATAGTTTTGATCCATATTTCAGTAGTCTTGAATAAAGTCTTTCTTGCCTGTTTCTCTGGTGCATTTTTTCTTTTACAATATTACCAGATACAGGCTGGGCATGGTAGCTCATGCCTGTAATCCCAAAACTTTGGCAGGCCAAGGCTGGCAGATCACCTGAGGTCAGGAGTTCAAGACCAGCCTGACCAACATGGTGAAACCCTGTCTCTACTCAAAATACAAAAAAATTAGCCAGGCATGATGGTGGGCACCTGTAAACCCAGCTATTCAGGAGGTTGAGGCAGAATTGCTTGAACCAGGGAGGCGGATGTTGCATTGACCCAAGATCTTGCCGCTGCACTCCAGCCTGGACAGAAACAGCGAAACTCCATCTCAAAAAAAAAATATTACTATATTAAAATTTATGATAATGCTAGGGTAATTAAAACAATGTGGGCTGGGCGCGGTGGCTCATGCCTGTAATCCCAGCACTTTGGGAGGCCGAGGCGGGTGGATCACAAGGTCAGGAGATCGAGACCATCCTGGCTAACACAGTGAAACACCTGTCTCTACTAAAAATACAAAAATTTGCCGGGCGTGGTGGTGGGCGCCTGTAGTCGCAGCTACTCGGGAGGCTGAGGCAGGAGAATGGCATGAACCCGGGATGGGGAGCTTGCAGTGAGCCAAGATCGTGCCACTGCACTCCATCCAGCCTGGGCGACAGAGCGAGACTCCGTTTCAAAACAAAACAAAACAAAACAAAACACAACAAGCAATGTGGTATTAGCATGAGGATAGGCAAGTAGAGAAATAAAACTGATTAGATTCCATAAACTGATCCATGCATGTATGGGCATTTTATTTATAATACTTTCGTCAAAGATGACACCATAGAATATTGAGGAAAGGATGGTCTTTTTGAAAAGCTTTGCAATAAGACCATCTTTTCCTCAATATTCTACAGTGCCAACTTGTTGTTTCAGTTGGATCTATACGGGAAAAAATGGACGTTCATCCCTTTCTCATACCTGTAATAATAGGTGGATTGTAATACGAAAGGTAAAACAAAAACTTCCTATATAGCAACCCAGGACCACAGCTTCAGAATTTTAAAGTAGAGAGTTTTATTTTTAAACTGAGGACAAAAGTACACTAAACATAACAGAAAATATTGATGTGAACTATGTTAAATTTAAACTTCAGTTTATGAAAAGATGTATCATTATGGAGTGAAAAGGCAAGGTACCCATTCAAAAAGAAAAATGTAATATAAACAACAAACAATATCCAGAATATATATATTTTAAACTAACTAAAATAAATCACTAAGAGAAATATAGAAAATCCAGTAGAAAAACAGGCATTTCACAGAAGAGTTCATTCAAATTGCCAATAACAACTGAAATAGTATTCAGCCTCATTGGTCATCAGTATATGCAAATAAAAAATGAGAGATGACATTATAAAGTCACCAAAAAGGCTCAAATTAAAAAGTTTAACAACCAAGTATTCAAGAAGATATGAAGCAGTTTGTACTTTCATTTACTACTGGTGAGAATTTGAATTTATACAACTTTGGAAAACCCTTTGTTAATATCTTGAAAACTAAATATACATATATCCAATGATTAAGAAATACTATTCTTAGGTACATAACCAATAAAAAAGCTTACATATATACGTAAAAATATATGTGCAATCTGTGTTCATAGATGAATTATTTGTAATGCTTCCGAACTGGAAACAACCCAAATTTTCTGAACAGAATATGTAAAATGTGGTATGTTCATACTAAGTAATTCTATCCAGCAATGAAAATTAATGAAGTAATGCTATTTGCAACACAGTGAATCTCACAAATATACTATCCAGTGAAAAAAGCCAGTTAAAAACTGCATATATAAAAGTTTCATTTACATCAAGTTAAAAATATAGCAAGACTAATCTGCCGCATTATACCTCAGGATACATGTTACCTTTGAGGAGGTGGGAAGAGTTTATCATACCAAAGGGCTTGATGGAGACTTCCTGGTTGCTGGTAACATACTATCTTTTTCTGGATGTGGAATCATGGTATGTTACTTCTGTAATAAGTCTTTAAGCTATAATTATAACTTACGTACTTTGCTTGATACCTCAATTTAAAAAGTGCCATAAAGTTTACATTTGTTTTCAGAGATAACAGGTTACATATACATAATGGAATGCTATTTGGCCATAAAAAGGAATGAAATATAGCCATTTGCAACAACATAAATGCAACTGGAGGTCATTATGTTAAATAAAATAAACAGGCACAAAAAGACAAATACCACATGTTCTCATTCATATATGGGAGCCAAAAAATTTGATCTCATAGAGCTAGAGATGAGAATGATAGATACCGGAGACTGGGAAGGGTGTGTGGATGGAATGAAGAAGGGTTGTTTAATGGGTACATACGCTTAGATAGAAGGAATGAGTTCTAATGTTCAATAGCAGAGTAGGAAGACTTTATAATTACATACCACAGTGTATATTTCAAAACAACTAGTAGACAGGATTTGAAATGTTCCCAGCACACAGAAATGATAAATACCTCAGGGTATTTAGGATATCTATCGCCACAAGTATTTATAATTTATACATTCCATGCATTTAACAAAATATCACATGAACTCTATCAGTATGTACAAATATTATGTATCAAAATAAACTTAAAAACTTTTTGTAAATGGATTAACACTTGCATTCAAAAAGAATATCATTGGCCGGGCGTGGTGGCTCACACCTGTAATCCCAGCACTTTGGGAGGCCAAGGCCGGCAGATCACGAGGTCAGGATATCGAGAACATCCTGGCTAACACAGTGAAACCCCATCTCTACTGAAAATACAAAAAATTAGCCAGGCGTGGTGGCGGGCGCCTGTAGTCCCAGCTACTAGGGAGGCTGAGGCAGGAGTATGGCATGAACCTGGGAGGCGGAGCTTACAGTGTCTCAAAAAAAAAAAAAAAAAAAAAAAAAAAAGGAGAATATTATTGTTCCAGCATACTTGCTTATATTTCTACTGTAATTTTATATGGTGGGTATTGTGATCACTGCTATCTTTGAGTTTCATTTGATAATTTTACCATGAGAGAATTTATTGTTCAACTCATAAATTATAAAGTCAGAATAGAGAACAGATTGAGTAAAATAGACATTGTGTTCTTTCAAATCTACCTAACACCCTATTGGCCAAATGTATTACAACAGACCGTGTATTAACATAAATTGAAATCTAGCGTTAATTGTATACTTACGGCACATTGGCTTTGGATGTTCAAATTTCATTAGAATATTCAACATTTATTTATACTTGATACAATGTGCAGTTGAAAAAATGCACATATCAAAGCTGTTCAAAATATACTCAAAAGTTTTCTAATAACTGAATCATGTGCCATTTTATATGTAAGTAAATTAAATTAAAAATCCAGTTCCTCAAGCATACTAGTCACAATTCAAGTGCTCAAAATAGCGAAAGGTGTATAGCAATTTCCTTATTAAACAGTGTAGTTCTAGAAAAGAAAAAAATTTTAAATACTAATGAAATCCAGTGTGACAGGTATTAATATATATAAACTGCTTATATAAAATATATATAAACTATATATATATATAAACTATATATATATAAACCATTCTATTCTACTACAGTGTTGTTCCAGAAGAAAAAATATTTATATACTAATGCAATTGAGTGTGACAGGTGTAAAATAACTAAATATATGTTTATATTATATATATTTGTACCTGTAAATTTAACTCATTCATGCAAATGCTATATATACTTATATATATATATAAATATATATTGCATTTTATACAGATAGAATTTACATGAATGAGTTAAAATTACAGGTACAAATACATTACTTTGTTAGATAGGTTTCTGTATTCCCCCATCGCTGATTAGTAAACCAAAACTGAAAAAAATCACATAATTTTCTCAAGGCCACATAGCAATTTTCTACTATGAATCTGAGACATTAGGAGAAATCTCAGGTTGAGTTGTCACACACTTGATTATCAGTGTCAGCCCTGCCACCTGCAAGCTATATGAACTTGGATTTAACTTTGTTATGCATTGGCTTTCTCGTTTGTGATATAGGGGCGGCATTACATACAAAGCATGTAAAACTCCTGAAACATAATAAGCAAGCTAATAATTATAATTATTGCTTCATGGGCAACAAATGTTGATGCTTAGCTTTGTGGATTAGTTCCATCACATTTAAAGTTTTTTTTAATGTGTTTAATTCACCAAATATAAAATTAGGAACTAGAGTGAAACATCAAAATATTTCAACCATATTCCTCTTCATAAATAACTTCTATTTCTTAATTTGATAGGGTCTAACATTCTATAAAATTTTCTTTCTCATACTATCCCGAAGATACGTACTAGAAAAATATCAGTTACCTGACATTTAGGTGATGAGAAAAAATCAGACTTTATCGTCTTTCTGAACAACTACCTTTCACAGTATAGCATTTTCTTTCCAAGTGGCTTTCTTTGTTATTTTAACATTTTCTTTGTAACTGAGATATAGCACATTCCCTTTGTAACCTGTGTGATACTCACGTTTCACAAGTTAAAACTATTAATGACACTAACAACAATGTCCAAAAAGATGTTACCATTAAATGTCTGTCATTCTTATTGTCTACTTATTCAGATTTGTCACCTTTGAAAATTATCAGTTAGTCAAAATAATTGGCAGAATGTACTGTTTGACTTCTTTATATTTTGCCATTACAGTCAGATTGTTTTTTATTATGAAAGTAATTTTGAGAATCATGCTTTTTAAAGCTGAAGTTCTCTACAGAATCAGGGAGAATTATGCTTCTACTAGATAAGACTAGGCAGTATTTCATTTTATTTTCTCGCACTCCACCTGTATTGGAAGGGACACTGGAGGTTATCAAGTCTAACTTCCCACTCAGTATATGTCATCTCTTTTAAACCATACTTGAACATGAGATTCCAGTTTGTGCTAAATATTATTAATGAAGAGCAGCTCACCACTTTCTACAACTCTTATCCCATTGTAAGAATGCTCTGGGGTGATGATGATAATAATAGTAACTAATATTATTGCTTACTGTATTTCAGTGATTTTTAAATGCTTTAGCTTCTCAACTACCCTTTTACCCTTTACAGATATCCGATAACGTAGGTTCTAATACAATCTTCATATTAAAGATGGGGAAACTAAAGCCAAGTGACTTACCCAAAGGTATACTGTAGATAAGGAACAGAGCAGGAAGGGTCTATTTCTAGAGTTTCTCCTCTTAATTGCCTTACAACAAAAAGCTCTCCCTTGTAAGTCAAAAGTTCTTTCTTGGAATTATATCCAACCATCTGCCAATAGGTTCATTCAGTTATCTTACACGAATTACTGATTAGTTGTATCTAACAATGCATGCAAGAATGTGTAAGACACATCTCATGGAACTTAGATTCTAATAAAAGAGTAAAGCACATTAATATTAACTGCAAAAGTATATGATAGGTGCCCAAACGGACATCATTAGGGTACAGACATGGCACAAAGAGGGAGTAGTCATCACCAGGTAGAGTGGCCAATTTCATGGAAGAAAACTTGAAATGAGTTTTCCATACATAGATGAAATTATCAAAGCAGATCTTATGAAGCAGAGTCTTCTGTTTAAACCCGGTGGTATGTGCAAAGAGGTGGTAACATACAGGGTATCAGAAACAGCTTGTATGAATCAAATGCAGGTTGAGGGACATAAAGCAGATAACATGAGACAAGTCTAGAGAGACAGGTAGGAGTCAGGTAATCAAATACCTTGTAGGCCAAAGTATCGGAATCTGGAAAGTGACTCAGGATTTTAAGCAAAGGAGAAATGATTAAACAGGCTCTTGGGAACCCACACTGACTTCAATGTGGAGTTTGGATGGAAGAGCGGTAAGACTGAAGGCAAGGACTTTGGGGGCTTATGATATGGCCTTTACTTTGAGAAATGTTGACAAGAACAAAGATGAAATAATAAATACAAGATAAGGTTAAGAAATATTTTGACATTGCATGCAAAGGGCTCATAAGGGAAAGGACAGGGATGACTTTGGGATGACTCTAGGTTTCTGGTACAGGTGTCATGATAAATGCTAGTGCAATAACAAAAATAAGAAATTCAGTAAGGAAAGCAGGTTTAAAGGAAGGCAATGTACAGTGAGTTAAGTTTCATCTTGTTGAGCTTAAAGTGCTGATTGGACTTCAAGGATATGTTCAGAAGATAATTAGAAGAAAATGGACTCAGGAAAGATCTGGGCAGAAGACATCCAGAGTTATCAACTTCTGTCTGTTTCTGATATTACAACATTTTGAAAAACCACGGAGAAAGTGCCTTCCTTTTTTACCGTGACAATAGTGTTCATGTGCCATTTCCCTATGATTAGTTATTTTTTAATTAAATAATCACCCGTTCTACAAATATTCTTCACAGGATGCCGACATCTGAGAAAATCCCGCTAAGATAGAGTAACAACTGTGGGCCTAAAATATAGTGTATTCAAACCAGCATGGAGTATAATTATTAGTTCCTGTAATATAGACACTATATCACAGTCTATGATTGCATTAAGAGTCTGTATAATCCTTCTTAATATCAAACTTGTTTCAAAGTAAGCATGTGCACTTTCTCATATGTGCTTATGTTTATGTATATGTATGTATATACATATAAATACACACGTACAAAGATATACGTATGTATATATATACAAATATAAAGAGATGTATATAAACTATATATACATTTATACATATATTTTTATATAGATACAATTACATGTATTTTTATACACTTACATTTACATATATTAACTTTTGTATCTATAGATGGGAAGTCAGACCCTTTTTATCTCAAACTAATTCAATTGATTTATACTACTTGCGTTTTTAAAAAGCAGCAACATTTCAAACTATAAACATGAGTTTCCTGACTTAAAAGAATAGGATGTAACATTTGTATATGATACTGTAAATCTTCAGCACATAGCTAAAAACCTTCTAAGTTAATATGGGAGCAGAAATATTCCATTAACCACTCCTACAGGGGCATACATCACACAGAGCCCTAGCTAAATCCTCAAATAGCTTCCTTCCCTAGAATTTTCCAACACTGCAGGTTGAATAAAGGTGTATAATCATTTTCAGTCCAATGCTCTAGCATGTAAGTCAGATACTAGAAAGGAATATATTGAAACACAGACTCATCCACCAACCCTCATAGAGAAAGACAGACTCACCTTACCAATAAACAATATCATGGGGACACTTTGCTAAAACCTTTAGGAAAATCAAAATACCTCATATTCATTCCATTCCATTGGATCAGCCAATTTAATAAGTCTAACAATTTGTCTTAATAATACCACAAAGTATTTCTACAAACTGTTTAATGTCATCTGATATAAAGTTGGTTTTCATGACTCAATTTTAACGAATGTAGCTTAGTTCTTAGAAAACGATCTCATCTGCAAAAATTATTCCTTCAGGCAATAAATATGTTTATTAACTACATGAGATAAGTGAGAAACCATACCAGTGTGCATGGGTTTATGTTTAATAATCTGATCCAAAATTGTGTTTTCCAGGTTTTCCTTCTTGAAAATAGAATGCTTGTTGTGATGATTAATATTATGTGTCAACTTCAAGGAATTGAGGGATGCCTAGATCGCTGATGAAGTATTGTTTCTTCTGGGTGTGTCTGTGAGGGTGTAGCCAAAGAAGGCTGACATGTGGACCAGTGGACTGGGAGAGGAAGACTCACCCTCAAAGTGGGTGGGCACCACCCAATCAGCTGCCAGTTAGACTACAACAAAGCCAAGAGAAGAGGGATAAAGTAGCTTGCTTGGTAAGTTTACTCACTTTCTTCCTGTGCCCTGCAGGGCAGTTGGCTTCCTATCCTCCAGTCCTTGGACATCAGACTCTAGGTTCTTCAGTCTTCGGACTGGGGGACTTAAACTAGTGACCTCCCAGGGGCTCTCAGACCTTTGGCCTCAAACTGAGAGCTGCACTGTCAACTTCTCTGGTTTTGAGGCTTTTGGACTTGGACTGCACCAGGCTACTAGGTTCTCTCTTCTCCCAGCTTGCAGATGGCGTATCATGGCACTTCACCTTGTAATCATGTGAGCCAATTCTCCATGATAAACTCCTAAATGTATATTTTACATATACATACATACATGCATCTATCTATCCATCCATCCATCCAGTTGTTTCTGTCCCTCTGGAGAACCCTAATACACTCTGTCTTTATCCATTCTTTATAATTATTTTTATTAGGAAAATCAAAATAAGATACGATAGTCTTGCTATGTTGCCCAGGCTAATCTTTGAACTTCTGGGCTCAAGCAATCTTCCCTCCCCAGCCTCCCAAAGTGATGGGATTACAGGTGTGAGCCACCGCACCTGGCCTCGTTCTTTTCATGTACTTTTAATTCTCCAAAATATTAGGCAGTGACTTCAATATTAAAGTCTTTTAACAAAATAATTCAAATGTCTTTTATATGCCAGAAATTCTCCTGGTTCTATGACCATACAGACCTTCAATACATCTATAGTTGGCTCTCAACTTTTAACTTGTACAGAATAACATATCTAAAAATAGGGATTTAATGGCTTTGCTTTTTCTCTGAAAGATATTTTCATTAGAGCATCTTCTATAAGCTATGGGCTTAACAATGTTTCTGGTTCTTTCTTTATTAGAAACAGTTATCTCTGTAGAACAAAAGGCTTTCTTTATGGTCTTTTTATAGTCTTTTTTCATGCAGGTTTTTTTAAACCACGCTCTCTTGATTTACCATTTATCCATCCTAGAAACTCTACCCACCTCCACCAATCTCCCTTATGATGGCAGCAGCAGCCTGTCTGGAGTGGCCACTGCAAAGAGGCCAGCTGCAGCAAGTGAGGCGTGTCCAGGGCTGTGCACTTTGTGGAGCCACAAAGGGCCAGGAATAAGCAGGAGCCCTGCTCCCTACTGAGTTGACAGGGTGGGAGCCCCACGCTTCTAGGTGCAGCTGCAGCCACCCAACCACAGCTACGGACCTGGGCATTCTTGCACTCTTGGGGGCCAGGGAAGCCCCCCTGCCTCCACATAGTCAGAAGTGCCTGCTCCCACTCCCTGGCATATCCTTGCTCCCAGAACTGGCTCCTAGGAGAAGCAAAGTTGCAGCCGAACCCGGGTGCTGTCACAACCTGATTGATTATGTTTGTGCTTGGGACAGTGCTGGCATACCAGCCCCCTGCTGCCTTGGGCCACTCTGGACTTTGGGCACTGATGAGCATGGGAGAGAGGTTGAGTGGGGACTGAGGGTGGCTCAGTGTGGGCCTGCAGGTACTCCTTGGCATAAACTGCCTAGGCTCCACGGGTGGCATGTTGATGGTGGCAGGAGGCTGACCGGCTCCTGGGCAGAAAGGGGCAGATCCACAAAGAAACGCCTCCTTCAAGCCAGTAATGGCCTGAAGCCTGGGGGCTGGGCTGCCAGTTCCGGGTGGAGTTTGCGGCCCAGAGTGACAAATTGTGGTGCTTTTTCCGGGCCTATCCATGGATGTCCACGGACCAATTAGCATGTACCTCCTCCCTTCTGAGCCCATAAAATCCCCAGACTCAGACAAACTTAGAAAATAGGAATACTAGCTGCAGGAAGGAACTACCTACTTTCTGTCTGTTGACTCTTCAGGATGACCTGCCTTCATAAAGGAGGCACCCACCAGGGGTCTTCTCTCTACTGAGAGCTGGACACTCCCTGGGACGACCTGCCCGTGGAAAGGAGCTAACCACCATGGGTCTCCTGAGAGCTGTTCTCTCGCTCAATGAAGCTCCTCTCCACCTTGCTCACCCTCCAGTTGTCCATGTACCTCATTCTTCCTAGACATGGGACAAGAACTCAGGACTTGCTGAATGGCAGGAAAAAAAGAGCTGTAACACAAACAGGGCTGAAACATGCCCCCCGCTCACCATGTTGTGGGCAATGAGAAAGAGAGAAGAGCTGTGGCCTTTTGCAAAGCCCAGACCTTGGGGCTCCTCAAGCCAGGGCTGTGACATGCTGTAACACCCTCTTTGGGGCTCTGCGGTTCCTGGTATCTCTGAGATTTCAGGTGCCACCGCTTTCCCCTATCCAGACATTGGTGCCTGCAGCAGAAGCTACTTGTGGTACATCTGATCCAGCCACAGGCTCACATGGAGCTGCCACCTATACTAGCACCTGGAGCTGCCTTCCGATGCAGTTGGCATGCCTGGCTGTGCACAGTGGCCAGGCCTGCTTACTTGCTCAAATACCTCTTGCTGCTCCGTGCCTGGCTTGCCCTTGGCAGGCATGGGATCCGGGCCGGTAGTGCAAGCCAAGCACAGCCTGCCAGGCTGAGTGGGTGGAAGGAGCCCAGTGGGCACAAGCAAAACCCAGGCAGAGGTGCTGCCTACCACAGAGGTTTCTGGCTGTCAAAGTGACACCCAAGGATCCCATGACACTTACATGCACACTTTATCCATTTTCCTCCAATCTATTATTTAGATCTTAGCTTAAACAAAACTTTCCTAAGGAATCATCTATTTCCTTCAAAGTTCAGTTTAAGTCAGAATAATTTCCTGTCACAAAAGCTTCTTTTTTGCCTTTATAAATAAGGTGCATCCATTCTTAAACATTTGCTCATTTTTAAAAATACTTTATTAACGTCTATTTTCTATACTGGATTGCGCGTACCAAGAAAGCAGTTCCCATGCCTACCTGCCTATCATAGTGACCATGGATGACAAAGAATTAGCATTCTATTGCAAACAGGGAGCCTGAGATATGGTCACCACTGTTCCAGGGTTCCAAGTAAGGCAGTAGGTTCTTAAATTACCCATCCCAACCAGGGTAGATAGTGACAAATTCCCTTTTTTTCACTGTCTTACCTGGTTACCCAACACAATCCCTGGGACATAGTAAGAACATAACAAGTACTTGTTGAAAAAAATAAAAATGGGATGTGGAATGCTTAGAAAGAGATGTAGTAATGACCTCTAAGACTGAAGAATATATAAATGACCAATTTTAGTTATAAAATTTAGTTTATAAAAATATTTCTCAATCCAATTAGTTAACTGGCATCACTGCCTACAAAACAGACTCTCTAGGCACTGACATCCTGGAAGCCTCTAAAGTAAAGGAGAAGACTCTAATCTGTGGTAACATTGCTGAGGTACAAGGTGAACCTTTGAGAGAGAGAATCTAATTATCACAGAGAACACTTTTCAGAATATTACACGTCATAAGCTATGTCATCTTTCAGAATCTCTAAGCATATATTCTGACCTGTCTTTGGGTTTCTTCAAACCTTTTCCAAAGAAGACTCTAAAAGTATTTTAAAGTTAGAGAAATCTTAACATATCATCATAATAGAATTTATAGAATAAATCAATACATGCAGATATATTCTATTGGATGTATTTTTAGAGTTCTAACTCAGGGTGTTAACTATGCATCTCTCTTCCTTATTGGACTAAATAGGGACTTCCCTTCCTAGTTTCCCCCATCTGTACCTCTTTACCAAAGACAGCTGGCTATCCTTTTTGAGCCTCTGGATGGCATTTCAACAGAACTTTAGTGCAATGGATGAAGGCATTGTGGTGATGTGGGATGCCAGGGAGAAGGAAGAGAAGGCGTGGGATGGGCACTCAATGTTAATAGGTTTTGAGGAATAAGTTATGGATAGCCAGACTCTGCTCTAATAAAAAGCCTGCTAAGATCCGTCTCTGATTCCTGATGATTGTTTTTCTCTTAGGGGATCCAAATACCTGTTTCTCTTTCCTGTAATTCTTCTAATTACTTCTACTAGAATACCTCTCAGTCCAGTATGAAACATATTATAGTCCATAGTCTCTGAAGCTACCCTAGAATTATCACATACCCAGGGTATTTGTGTTAAATTTATGTTTATGTTTTTATACTTTATCTATCTTTTAATACTTTATGATTTCTCCTTACTCCTCCTTCTCTACCGTCTTCTCTTCCTCTTCTTCTTGCTTTAAAAAATTAAACTAGGTAAGACAAGATTATATCACTTGCAAAGAACCTAAGAAAGAATCATCTCTGTTTCAAAGTCAAATGAAAGCAGAGCATTCCAGGACAATTCCAGCCAATAGTTAAATAAAGTATAGAACTCAAGCATGGATTCTTTTGGGACTGAGGGAACTGATGGGACGGAATGAAAGAAAAGTTATAGCAAGGGCTTTCTCTCCACTTGATTCCTTTTAATGCTGCCCTTTTAGACACTAGTCTAGATTATCCCAAAGTCACATGACACTACAGAGGTTTACAGAGGCAAAATGAGAACATCAAAAGAGGAAAGGAGATTGAAGAGAAAAGAGGAGGCTGGAAGGCAGCAGCCATTAAAGGGGTATGCAATCATGCACAAATGCAGATAGAGTTTAAGCAAATTAGGGATAATCAATACATTTACCGATATTTAGTAGATATCTTTGGGCCAAAGAAATAAAGGCAGAAAATAAGGTAAAATAAAAGCAAGTAGGAAAACGAATACAGAAGAGTTTAGGCCCACCATACAACCATCTGTGACTTCTATGGACTGTTTTTCAAGATGCCTTAACCACACAAGCATCACCTTGGATGAATCATATTGAAAAGCTATCCAAGCTGGGTCAGCTAATGATGAAATGGGTGCTTTGAATTGTTATTTTAAATGGAAATACTCTATGCCTTAGAAAAATGTCTGCATTTAAATTTTGTTTAACCAGTAACCTCCCTTCAACCCCTGCTTCCCAGCCTTATTTAATATTAATTGAAATTTTCTGCTAAAGTATTAGATTTTTACCCATCTGTAATTAGTTACTATTGTATCAGAATGGTATGTATGCAATTCTTTAAAGCACAGCACTTTAGCTGATTATGAGTGTATGTATATATTGTAAACATATTGTATTCTAAGTATTTTAATATATAAATTGCATTCTAAATTTTTAAAACACTTTTCAAGTTATAGTTCTTTTAAAGGACATATTTAGTTTACTAAGCAAAATAATCTGACCTTAAGTTGTTCTTCCAAAGCAGCAGTTGCGTGATCTCCACTAGATTCATCAACTACCACCACCATGTGAGTGAGAGAATTGACCCTGACTTGTTCTTGTTCTAGATCTTCTTGAAGCACCTGAAAGATAAAATGTATTAAAGGAAATTAAAATAATATTCTTACATGTATGTTGAAATCATTTGCTCTCAAATGGTGAAATTTATTTCTGCTACATCTCAGGTAGTCCTATTTTTCATTAAACTAGAACCATTCCAAGCCAATTTTCTGCTATGATGCTCAGTAAAATTTATATGTTTTATTGTTAATTTAACTGGAAAATATATAGAGAAGACAAATGTTAAGAAAGGTACTGTAGGATGTTCTCCTTCTCGTCCCACCCCCTTTCTCCCTTTCAAGGACTTTTCTCCTACAACTATCAGCACTTCTGGTATTTTCAGGCTCTTCTTTCTCTACTGAAGTTCTCCATTACCATAAAAATAGTACGAACTCTTGATTCAACAAACTGGTCCTGCTACTGTCCTATTACGTGTTCCTCTTCACTGAAAAAAAAAAAAATGTATCCTATAGTTACTGTGTCTACATATTTATCCTACTATTCACTTTGCCCACTATCGCATTGAAATACCTTTTGTAACGGACACCATCAACTTTCATGTTCCTAAATTCAATAACCATTTGTTATAGCATCTTACTTGACATGTTGATTACTAACCTAATTGGCCACTCCCTCATTCTTGACACACTCTCTTGATTACTGACCTATATATGTGCTACTTTTTTTTTTTTCTATTTTGGAGACGGAGTCTCACTCTTCACCGAAGGTGGAATGCCAATGGCATGATCTTGGCTCACTGCAACCTCCATCTACCAGGTTCAAGGGATTCTCCTGCCTCAGCCTCCAGAGTAGCTGAGATTACAGGTGCACACCACCACGCCCAGCTAATTTTTTGTATTTTCAGTACAGATGGGATTTCACCACGTTGGCCAGGCTGCTCTCAAACTCCTGACCTCAGGTAATCTACCCACCTCAGCCTCCCAAAGTGCTGAGATTACAGACGTGAGCCACCGTGCCTGGCCTATGCGCTACTTTTTAGCTCCTTTACTGGTTTTTTCTCTTCCGATCAAACTACAAATCAGGTGTCAGTCCGATTTATAAAAACCAATAGATTCCTATCTTACTAAGAAAGAAAATTTAACTTCTTTACCTGAAATTCTTATATGATCTAGCACCTGCCTACCTCACCAGTCTAACTGTATACCATTCTCGCCCTCACAGTGTTTCAGAACGACTTCCTTTGTCTCTCTTCCAAAAATGTGTCAAGCTGTTCCCTCTACTGGGATTGCTTTTGTTCCAGATGTTTAAATCATCTCTTTATCATTCAGGACTCAATATAAGTGTCACCTACCCAGAGCAGCTTTTCATGAGCAAACTATCCAATGTTACTCCCAAGTAATTCGCTACTTCTGTCATTTTTTTAATCATAGCATCGCAACTACTCAATAATTTCTTATATATCAGTTTAGTCCTTTTGTCTCTACTTACTATAATTTGCAATCCACTAGAACAGAGATGCTCTCTGTCCTTCTCACTATGTATTATAAGCAAATAAAGATCAATAAACGTTTCTCAGATAAATGGTGCCATGTGGAAGTTTGGGGAAAATATGCACAGATGAGTTTGTTCCTTCCTGATTTCACAAAGATTACAATATAGTAGGAAGAATTAGTGATTTTTAGTGTAATCACAATTACACTAACCTCAACAGAAAATAACCACTTGGTCTCAAATGAACCCTGGGATAAAACCAGAATAATTCAAATCTTGCCTTTCTAACTTACAAATGTGGCTCTGAAAAAATCATTTCCCCCTTTTAAGTGAGGCTGTCACAAAGTAGTATTTCCAATCTTTTTTAAAAACATGACGTACAATTATTTTGTAATGATGAACAGGGATAAATTAGGGGTAAACAAAGGAGGCTGCTCTAGAACCAAGGTATCTTACCTGGGTGCTCCAGATCCCTTAAGACCTTACCCTGATACACTATTTATTATTGGGATTTCTCTGAATAGCTATTTGAGACTTCTAGCCAACTAGTTTGCTTCTTAGAACATTTTGTTACATAACACAAGAGTGGAGAAACCAGCTTGGGACATCTCCCTTTACTTTCTGGCAAACATGCTGTGCCTACTTGCAAAACAACAGTGCTTAGCACCTATCAGCCTAGCTCTTAGGGATTCAAACACTATCGCAGGTGGAAGGGAACTCATTAGGATGGCTGAATCACAATCTCAAATGCATGAGCATTTTTATCCCAGGCTTCTTATTTTCCAAGCCTCAACATTTTATAACACTGTAAAATCACTTCTTTTTATTTCGTCTCTCTAGATTTTCACGCTACATTTTCAAGTAAAGCAATTTAGAATAAAATGACTATGCATCCATTTTGTGTGTTGTGTGGAATCTATACTGCCTATCACGCCTTTGACATTCCAGAGCATATAATGGTTAATAAAACACTTTCTGTCATGAGGCCAAAAATGGAAACATTAAAATTCAGAGTTGTCCTTGACAATCATGTTGAGTCTGTGTTTTCTGAGTTATATAAGAAAGGACTGGGAACATTTTGAATGTGTCAGCCAGGAATGTTTCAAATAATAATTAAAATGATAATTTGGTGGCCAATGTATGATAAGTTGGTTTTCTGAATTTAGCCAATTCTTTTCTGTCCTTCAATGAGTATATATAATTACATATATTACAAAATTACAAGTAAATAATGCCATAGTTTTCATTTTTACATGTAAATTGCTTTTTCACAATTTTAATATATTTCAGTTAAGAAATGTAAGAAAAACATTGTTTGATCCATGGAATGAACCCAACTCATATTGAGTCTTTTAAAGGCTATGTGATCAAACCTACTATTTTCTCCATTACTTAGTTGTTCTGATTTTGTTTCGTTTATCTATTTGTTTTATAATCGGAAATGGCATTCTTGCCGTATTGATCAAGGGTTTATATTTTATGCTTGGCGGAAGTGCTAACATAAAGTACCACTAAAGCGAGTTCTGAGATGATAGCATTAAAATCAAACACAAGAACCCTCTGGACTTACGGTGAGTAGAAGGAAATAAAGGAGCGGGGAAAGCCTCTCTACAGTGACTAAGAAGGTTGAAGAGTCCAGAGTACTGGACTAGACTTGCATAAGGTGCATGTGATTGAATGTTATTACCAGCATCTCTTATCCTCTATGACTTTTTAAATCGTATTTCTTCTTTCTCAGCTAATTAGGAATTAAACTAAAAAAGGTTAAAGTGACTTTTTTGAGCACACTAAATAGCTATAAGACAAAAGCTATGGTAAAACTGTAAGCATATCTCCTATTTTCTCAGACTTCAAATGCGAAATAAATACTAGTGAATATCACAGTATTAGCTAATCTCCTTAATATTAACAAAATACAGATTATAAACTATCCAACGTCCAGGGTTAATTTTATTTTTTTTTTACAATGATTCTTACAAGTAGCAGAAACGCCACAGATAAAAAGCTGGCGTTAAAAAGTTCAATTGTTCTGCCAGCCTAGGAATCTATGAATAAAGGCCTTGATCACTGGGGTAAAGAATGCCTGCCTACTTCTCTAGTTGGAAAGAAATGGATTCTCAAGAGTATTTTAAAACAATAATACGCTGAAGTGTTGTAAGGCTATATTTAATTAAAATTTTAAATACTGACTTCTTATGGATTTGAATTTTTCATAGATGAAGTTATAAAATGGAGATATATATTTGATTTGCTAATGAAGCTTGAAATATGAACCAAATTATTTCCAAATATAGAAGTATCCCTACAGAAGTACACAAAAATGTTTGTCAGAAAATAATACCTTCAAATTAAAATAATGTGATATAATATTTTTAAAATGTTTTCCTTTATTAAAAGCTTCCAGATTGTACATACACATACACATATATACACACATACTAGGTATTTTATTATGCATTTATTTTCATTATTTTATTAAAGGAATGCTTTTGTAACACTTACCAGATTTCAAAAATCTATCATGTTCCTAATTAAATTTCATTACCATTATTAGATAGATACAAATGTTACCAATGTTTGTTCTCGAATGTCAAATACTGTATTTTTTTTCTTTATGACAAGAGAAAAGGGCAACAGTGAGATTTCACATTAAGAATGCCTAGATTTGACAAACAGTTTTTGTTATACCTCTATGAATAATTGTATTTCTTGTAAATAAGTCTCTAGTTAAAGGGCTTAACGAAATTTGTTACTCCCTTAGTACATGTTCCCAATTTTATTATTTAAACATGACTTTTCTTGGACTTCTTTTAAATGCCATCAGTAATACTGAATTCCTCTGGCTCTTGTCCATGTCAAGTTAGTTTTCAAAAGTGGCTTAGAATAACCACTGGAGAGCCACTTCAGTGTTTCTTCTAGACCTATGCTATTTTACCCTTTCTTAGCACACATGTAAAATAAAACTTAGGAAATAAAGACAGGGAATTATGTATGGCTAGGGAAATTTTTGATTTGATGTTTAAAGGTGAAGAGCAATAATTCATAGAAAAGTAGTATAATAGAAAACAAAAACAAGGTTGGGGTATCCTGTAAATTCGATGGGAGAAGCTTTTGTTTTACTTGTCTATTTCTTTTGGCCATAGCATAGACTCAGCTACCAGAAACAGGAAAGAACAGCTGTTACCTATATGTAAAGTTTGTTTTTTTTTTAACTACTCCTCCTACTTCATTGAATGCCCAACAGCAAATTGCCAGTACTTGCAGGTCACACACACACACACACACACACACACCACACCCCTAGAAACAACAAAGACCACTGTTCATCATGAATTGGAAGACAATCTATTGTCTCCAAAAATGACTTTAAAATTAATATATTTAGATGTTTAATTACAAATATTAAGTAGTTTGTAGTTCATCTAAATAAATGCACACATAAGGAAAGACTAACGAGAAAAAAATTGTAGCAAACATAAAATTTCCAAAGGACATTAAGAATTCAGAATGTTCTAGGAATAGAGTTGAGTCTAACATCTAGGAAAGTAGTATCTTAAAAAAGCTGTCTCATGAACAAAAAAATCCCTAGAAACTAATGATCATGATAATTCAAGACATCTGGACAGGAATTGACTTTTTTTCAAATAAAAACTTCAAGTACAGATCACAAAGTGTTAGGATATTTTGGGAAATGATGGGGTGGTAGGTAATTTATTTTTTTCACTCTCTTTTCCTCTATGCCCCATTCTTTCTACCACCTCTACACTGGGCTAGGCTCTATATCCCTTGCTGGCCTGAATGAAATGATCTGGAAAGGACTTTCAATTTTATTTGCAGTGAAATATTCACTTTGCTAAGCCTGGCTGGTCACAGTATTGTCTAGCTTTCCATGAAGAGTTATTTATGGTATGTAACTTTGTTATAAATTTGCTGAATATTTTAAATAATCTTCCCCAACAGGCTCCCCTAGAAAAGCTTTTGATATTCACTTACTTAAAGGTGATTGAAGATCTTTATTAGTCCTTATATCAGAACACATTGTTAGAAATGTGAAATCTTTTTGTTAGAAATGAATGTTTATGTTTCTGCCAACTCCTAAGCTACCAAATGGGGGTTCGGAAAGACCGTTTCAATGGAGATTTGAAAGGCTATAAAAGCACACTAAATGCTTCTCAATAGCCTGAAGGGGACTCAATAAATATGAAAAGAAACTGTTTTAAAAATAAAGTAGACAATTAATGTACTCCTACATATGGAAAAGGACATGGGATGAAACAGATTGACCAAAACTTGTGCATGACTATGAGGAGAAAGTAAAACTGTAGTCAAAAGTGTAGCATCTGAAATCAGATTTTCTATGTGTAATTCCTGGAAGCATCAATAACCAACCACGTGACTTTGAGAAAGTCATCAACCACACCAAGCCTCAGCTTCCTAATTTGTAAAACTGAGATAATAAAACTGCCTATTTCTTTATGTGGTTAAGAAGATTGAATAAGGTAAAATTGTTTTGCATTTTGCCTGGAAAGCAGTATAAATTCCAAAAATATTTGCATCTAATTAGTTTAAAGAATTCATATTTAGCCATATTTATATCAAAGATTTGAAACTAAACAACTGCAATAACCTAATACTAATCTATTTTACCCTCATCTAATACATTCTGACTATCATCCTTTCTAATAGACATCATAAGTACAGGAAGAGAAGGTGATTTTTAAAAAGTCATGAAAAGAAGTGAAGTTACAGCAAAGTTTTAAGGTCTGGAGAAATACACAGTAAGTGTTAAATCCTTAAATAATACCTGAACTGCCAATTTATTTATACTACATTAATAAAAGGAGGCTCAAACTAACTGATCTGATGGTATCATAGAAAAATTTGCATGGGCAGACATATGTCATGGAGTGAGGATAGTCCCTACTGACTAAATGGTAGCCCTCAATTCTCTTGCCTTTCTTACCCTTTCTACAATCCATGCATGCAGCCACCCATACATTCTCCATATAGTTACAGAATTAAAATCAGATTAAAAACCAATAACATTGAATAAATAATTATAAAATACCTTTACTGAAAATACTTACTGAAAGACAAAAGAACAAGATTATTGGGAGAGAGTTCGGGTGGAAAGTTACAGGCAGAGCACAGAGGAAATGATATGCATTGTGCTGCTAACAGAATATAGTTGTGAAATTCAGTTCCAATGATTATCCTCCTGCTCAGACAGTATTGCCATTTTTAACATAAGCCTATTTTCCTGTTTCCCTTATAGTCCCTTTTTCCTCTATTTTAAAGAACTACAGGAGTAATGGTGATGAATTATTTCATTAAGCATTTTGATTCTGAGTATTTAATGTGTAGCTACCAGTACTGCTTACTCTGTTTGAAGACTCATATGCACTCAGTCTCTGTACCTTCTATCCAGACATTCCCAATCCCGGTAAACCAAGTGCCACAACATCTTCAAATCTCTTTGCCACTTCTCTGCATCTACTCTAGCCTCTAGGATCTCAGGTGGAGTCAAGCTTCACTGGCATCTCACAATGGAGAGAAATGGTGTCAAAGGCAGACAGGTCAAAGTTAGAATCTACCAATTAATACTGAAGTTACCTTGAACAACTCCTTAAGCTCTTTGAACACATCTATTTGTCTGTAAAATCAAGTATTAATATCCTTCCAGGCCAGACATTTATAGAACATTCTATTCTATAACCACAGAATGTACATTATTCTCATCTGCACATGGATCATTATCAAAAATTGAAAATGTGCTAGGCCACAAGGCAGTTCTTAACACATTTGTAAAAAATCAAAATCATATCAAGCATCTTCTTGCACCATGGTGGAATAAAACTAGAAATGAGCACCAAGAAGTCTCCTTAAATCTATACAAATACATGGAAAATAAACAACCTGCTCCTGAATGATCTTTGGACAATGAAATCAAGGAAGAAATTAAAACTTTTTGAAACAAATGAAAAGAGACATACAACATACCTCAACCTCTGGGATACAGCAAAAGCAGTCCTAAGATGGAAATTTATAGCATTAACTGCCTACACCAAAAAGATACAAAGATCTAAAATAAGCAAACTAATATTGTACTTCAATGAACTAGAAAAACAAGAACAAACCAAAACCAAAGCTAGCAGAAGAAATAACAAAGATCAGAGCAGAACTAAATGAAACTGAGATAATACAAGACAAAAAGTTAAAAAAGTTAGAGTTTTCCTTGAAAAGATAAACAAAATTAATAGGCCACTAGCTAGATTAACCAAGAATAAAAGAGAGGAATCAAATAAGCAAAGCCAGAGATGATAAATGTGACATTACAAATGATACCATAGAAATACGAAAGATTATCAGACTACTATGGGCATCTCTAGGTACACAAATTAGAAAATCTGGAGGAAATGAATAAATTCCTGGATACATATCAACTCCCAAAATTGAACAACAAGAAGCAAAAATGTTGGACAGACCAATAACAAATAGTGAAACTGAATCAGTAATAAAATATCTCCCAAAAAAATAAAACTCAGGACCAAACATATTCACAGCTGAATTCTACCAGACATGCAAAGAACTTGTACCAATCCGATTGTAACGATTGCAAAATATCAAACAGGAGGAAATTCTCCCTAATTCATTCTACGAAGCCAGTATCACCATGATACCAAAGGCAGGTAAGGACACAATAAAAAGGAAACCACAGGCCAATATCCCTGATGAATGTAGATGCAAAAATCCTCAACAGAATACTAGCAAACCAAACCCAAAAGTACATCAAAAAGATAATACGTGACAATAACGTGAGCTTTATTCCAGGTATGTAGGGATGGTGCAATATATGCAGAGCAATATATGTGATTCACCACATAAACAGAATTAAAAACAAAAACCATATGATCATCTCAATAGATGCAGAAAAGGCATTTGATAAAATCCAGCCTCTCCCCATGATAACGACCCTCAACAACTAGGCATTGAAAGAACATATCTCAGAATAACAAGTCATATATGACAAATCAAGAGCCAACATCATACAAAATAGGAACATGTTGAGAGCACCCGGCTCCCCCAAGAACTATAACAAGACAAGGATACCCATTTTCACTGCTCCAATTCAACATAGTACTGGAAGTCCTAGCTAGAGCAATCAGGCAAAAGAAAGAAATAAAAGGCATCCAAATTGGGAAAAAGAAAGTCAAACGATTTCTCTTCACTGATGATAGGATTTTACATCTAGAAAACCCTAAAGACTCCTCTAAAAGGCCCCTATATTTGATAAATGACTTCAGTAAAGTTTCAGGATATGAAATCAATGTACAAAATCAGTAGCATTTCTATACACCAATAATGATCAAGCTGAGAACCAAATCAAGAACTCAATCTCATTTACAATGACTACAAAAAAAATACCAAGGAATGCCTTTAAGCAAAAAAGTGAAAGGTGTCTAAAAGGAGAACTACAAAACACCAGTGAAATAAATCATAGATGACACAAACAAATGGAAAAACTTTCCCTGCTCATGGATTGGGAGAATCAATACTGTTAAAATAACCACACTGCCCAAAGCAATCTACAGATTGAACACAGTCCTTATAAATTACCAACATCATTTTTCACAGAACTAGAAAAAGATACTAAAATATGTAGAGAATCAGAAAAACATCCCAAAAAGTCAAAGCAACGCTAAGCAAGAATAATGTTGAAGGCATCACATTACCTGACTTCAAATTATACTACAAGGCTACAGTAACCAAAACAGCATGGTACTGGTATAAAAACAGATACATACAGATTGATTTAACCAAATTAAGAACCCAGATATAAAACCACATATCTATGACCAACACATCTTTAACAAAGTAAAAAAATGTATATATACACTGGGGAAAGGACATCCTATTCAGTAAATTCTGCTGTAAATATTGAATAGTCATAAGCAGAAGAATGAAACTGGGTCATATATCACCGTATACAAAAATTAACTCAAAATGGATTAAAGACTTAAATATAAGACCTGAAAATATAAAAATCCTAAAAGAAAACCTAGGAAAAACTCTTCTCGACACTGGCCTGGGCAAAGAATTTAAGACTAACTACTCAAAAACAAAAGTAGACAAATGGAACTTAATTTTAAAATCTTCTGAACAGCAAAAAAAAAAAAAACAAAAAAAAAAACAAAAAACAAAAAACAAAAAAACTATCAACATAATGAACAGACAACTTATAGAATGGAAAACAATTCCGAACTATACATCTAACAAAAAACTAATATCTAGAATATAAAAATAACACGATGACAAATAGATAACCCCATTAAAAAGTAGGCAAAGGACATTAGCAGACATTTTTTAAAAGAAGATATACAAGTGGCCAACAAACATATGAAAAAATGCTGCACATCACTAATCATCAGAGAAATGCAAATTAAAACCACAAGGAGATATCATCTCACACCAGTCAGTATGGCTATTATTTGTTTTTTTCAATGTCATTTAAAAAATTTGTGGGTACAGATTAGGTGATTTCTGGGGTACACGAGATGTTTTGATACAGTCATGCAATGTGAAATAATCACATCATAGAGAATGTAGTATCACCTCAAGCATTTGTCCTTTGTCTTACAAGCAATCCAATTATATGCTTTCAGTTATTTTAAAATGTACAAGTTATTATTGACCATAGTTACTCTATGATATGATCAAATAGTGTGTCTTTTCATTATTTATAACTGTAATTTTTGTACCCAATAACCATCCCCACCTCTCTTCCACCACCCTTCCCAGTCTCTGATAACCATCCTTCTACTCTCTATTTGCATTACTTCAACTGTTTTAATTTTTAGATCCCACAAATAAGTCAGAACATATGAGATGTTTGTCTTTCTGTACCTGGCTTATTTCACTTAACATAATGATCTCTAGTTCCATCCACATTGTTGCAAATTACAGTATCTCATTCTTTTTAAAAGGATAGCTACCATTAAAAAAGTCAAAAAACAACAGGTGTTGGCAAGGATGTGGAGAAAAGAAAATGTTTATTCACTCTTGGTGGGAATGTAAGTTAATACAAACATTACGTAAAACAGTATGGAGAATTCTCAAAGAACTTAAAACACAACTATTCGATCCTGCAATCCTAGTACTGGGTATATACTCAACAAAAACAACAGGAAGTGTTACATGAAAAAGATACCTGCAGCTGTATGTTTATCATAGCACTATTTACAATAGCAAAGAATCAACCTAAGCGTCCATCAGTAAATGACTGGATAAAGAAACTGTGATATGCACATGTATATATGTGTGTATATATGCATATATATATATATATATATATACACACATACATATATATATACATATACACACACATATATACACACACACCACAGAATACTGCATGGTCATAAGAAAGTATGCAATCCTGTCTTTTGCAGTTACATGCATAGGAACTAGAGGCCATTATCCTAAGTGAAGTAACTTGGAAACAGAAACCTAAATGCAACATGTTCTCGCTTATAAGAAGAAAATAAAGAAAGGGTACACATGGACATCTAGAGTGGAATAATAAAAAATGGAAACTACAAAAGATTAAAGGCTGGTAGCGGGGTGAGGGGTGAAAAATTACCTATTGAGTATAGTGTTCGCTATTCAGGTTATGGATATACTAAAATCCAACACTCCACCACTGCACGATATATCCATGTAACAAAACTGCACACGTACCCCCCCAATCTAATTTAAAACTTCTAAGACACGTTTATTACTAGAGTCAAATGAGACAATACATTAAATTCAGCTTGTACAGTGCTTAGATTTGGTAGGTGGTGAGGAAATGCTTATTTTCTTCCATTTTGGACGCATTCAACATTATCTTTCCATTCTTACACTAAGATTCAAGGAAATAGCCCTTTTGCACATCAGTATTTATTTCTAATAACTTGGTAATCACATTATATTTTCATTATTAAATATCCTCAGTGTGCCAAACTGTAGACCATTATGTAAAAATAGTTTAGTGCTTTTTTAGTCTTACTAGATATGACTTAGATTTTTCATTGTTAAAGTATACAGTATCATTATTTCCAATGAATAAGAGAGTACTGCCAGATATACCAGTAGAAATCTACCCATATTAGAAATATACTAGAAATTCTGTTTATAACAGAAATATTAAAAACGATAGTACTCCATATTCTTCCGAAAAAGTATCATATTCAACCTTATTTTTTAACACAGGATTGGATTTACAGACATGCATTTTGTTATAAGATACAGTCATACATTTGCTGAGGAAAATTATTGCCTTAAAATTCATGTTATCATATGTGTCTTAGCTTTCGTGTAAGGTTTCCCTAAAATGCATTTTAAAATTTTTTTTATAATTTATTTATTTACATTATTAATTTTGAATTACTTATACGAAAGAACTGAAATTGATTGTTACAGTACTGATTCAGAAAAAGAGAGACATTTTACATGAGACTAACTCAGTAAATGAGAAATAGTGTCCTTATTTTTTTCCTTTAAACCCCACTGCAGAGGTCAGTGTCTTCTCATGAGGAAGTATTACAGGAGCAATGAAATATAATAACTAATGTTAGTGCCTCTAAGATGAGAGAGTCTTGATCACGTGTAATTTTCGTAGCTATACTGATATACCTTAAAACAAAGCTCTGACATTCTAAGAAATGTTACTGAATCAATACTCAGTAATTTCTAATAAACTAAGTAATAATCTAATAGCTAGAAACACTTGATTTGTAAAATCAGAATATGGGCATGGATTTTACATTATTATTATTATTCTAATAATCTACAGCATTACTGTGCAAATATATCCTTAGAATATGATGCTTGTTAATAGAATGCTTATGGGAAATTAGATGTCTTCTCAATTACATTTTAAAAACTGTAACTGAATATCACGCACATACTACTATGTAGACTATATAAGTGTGATGTTCTTTTTTACATAAACTTCCAATCATTTATGTCAAAATAATAATACTACCACTCAAACCAATTTCATAGTCAATGGTTTACCACTATTAAGATATTTGAATATGGGAATGCAACAGAGATAGAAGGAAAAAAGAAAAGTCAGAGATTGAAAACACCAGAGAGAACATCACAAGGTAAGCCACTATATAGATACAATTTTCTGCAGCATTATTAATTTTTTTGGCTGTATGCACAACGTTTTAATTTAAATTATCAAAATTTCATGCCCTTGTCAGAAAGTTAGCCATGATGGAGACGGTTTGGATAATAAAACTAGTCAATATTATCAGAACATCTGTTCTAAAAACATTTACTGAGCATCAATTATTGACTAAGTACTCTAAAAACACAGAACAACTCTGGCTCTCTGGTTATAATACAGTAATTTTCAGATTGTATTGTTTATCCCCCTTACCATCATAACCATTAAACGTTCATTAAGCACTTATGAGGGCAAAAGACAAGAAATAAAATGAAACTTCATAGCAGAAACAAACAACATGTAATTTTAACCTCGCTAAATATGAAAGCGAGCTTGCTAAGCACTAAAAGCACTACTTGATCCTATGGCATTGTCAAACTTAACTGAATCACTTATCCTTCTTCCAACTATTACATTTCTCTTTTTCACTGCCTATTTTCTTAATTCCAAATCTCAGGTCCCACTTGCCCAGTCCCAGAATCTATTATTTTGAGCTTTTTGTTCATTTCCTGAATCTAGTTCTATTGGTTTTGATCTCCAGAATGCTTTATACCTATTTACAATTTTCATTGTCATTGCTTTCATTCAGGCTCTATATACTTTCTGCAATATCCTCTTAACATGTTTTCTGGCCTCCTCTTTCTCTGCTCTTTCATTTATTTTCAAAAATATCTTCTTGATATTTTTGCAGATATCTTATCTTCAAAAGACAAGTTTTCCTAAATTGTTCTTTCTAGTTTAATTTCTCATGAATAATGGTTTCCTATTACTCATAGAACTATTGCAAATGCCTGAGTCTTTTATATAAGACTCATGATCACCCTCCATGATCAGGCTGAAATCCTCCAGCATTCAGTATAGTACAAGATTTCATAAATAATTGGTTTCTGCATTCTTCGCAGCACCCATGTGCTATAATGAGTGTTTGTTCAGTGATATGGAATAGAATGCAATGGAATGAAATGAAATGTCAGATCCTTTGGCAGAATTATACCTAAACCTTCTCTGTAACATGAACATCTACATCATTTTAAAGGTCACCAGATGAGGATATTTCACAATCTTGGCAACACAAATGTCTGCCTTTAACTAACCTTCAAGAAAAGGATAGGTGACTGAGCTTCTAAGAGGCTACTTAGTTTGTATTAATCAGTATTTCACATATAACCTTCACTGAAGTCAGAATATAGAGTGTATATTTACATCTGCAAATTCTAGTAATTTGTAAAGTCTTTGTTGATGCTGTCACCAAGGTAATGCATCTATGCACAAAAGTCTAAATCTCTCAAAAGAATGGAAAACCTAGCTAGTAAACTCAGCTTTAAACTTCATCCCAGTCTCACTGTGCCAGGAGACAAAAGATTTCACTGTTAAATATTTTCCTTTTGATAAAAATGCCTTCCAAAATGGCAAACTTCTTTACTATTAATGAAAGCTCAAGGCTTTTACTCCTCAATAGCATCAGGCCACTCCTTCGAGGGAAATCCTTTCATTCTTTGTCAACATCACTAATAAATTCTATCCCTTAAGATAAAAAAGACCAGCTAGAATTATATGTGATATATTTTTTCACAGGGGAATGAGAGGTTCGATTTGTTTACTGCCCAGAGAGACTTACTCTTGGGTGCCTCAAAGCTAAAGCAAACCTCTAAATTATCTCCCCAAAGCAATGTCTGTGAAGAATGAGTGGTTTCTCCCAAATGTTGTAGCCAATTGAACTTTTCTCGGTTACTCAGAGTAAAGAGTTTGGCTAGATTTAATAGTAACCACCATATAGGATCAATTGCTTTACCTTACCTAATTGTCAGGTTCAGTAAAAGTGACTTATCTTCCTGGCATTTCACAGTGTCTGAATTTCTAGCCTGCCTCATAATAAAATGCTGTTGAAATGAAGATAGCAAAGGATACTGTCACAGAATACACAGAAGCATAACTGTAATATTCACAGTGTACTTGCAAGATTTGCAAACATTTTAATCTTGCCCTCCAGTTGAGAGAGAGAGCAAGTGACCTCTGATCGGAGCAGAATTTAAATAATTCACAGCAATAAAATCCGTATCTTTTCTTTAAGTTGTCATCTGCAATCATCTTTAAGAAAAAACGGTGATGGCACACGGATTTAATGTCTATCTACACAAAGCTAAAAATAAATATTGTATTAGGTTAGAAGTTTGGTGATGCAGCAGATGGGAGTTGCCTCTGTGGGTACTCTAAGGTTACTGATGTATTTTGTTGTCAGAAGGAGAAATTTCCTTACTTTCAATGATTTACAATTCTTGGGAAGAAAAGCTGCAAAGCGATTCAATGACTATATAAATAAGGCTTTAGTTTGAACTCAGTTACCCAAATAAGTAATATTTATTTTCTTTTGTTTTATGAAGTGTGGCAAGACTAACAAAATAGTGTTCCTTTAATTCTGTATGTATGCTCCTTTTAGTCTTAAAAGACAATATAATGTCCATGTTTCATGTTTAAATAAATTCAACTCTTCGCTAAATTGTTTGATGTTAAGTCACCTTCTTCTCACCAAAATTGTTCCCAAGTAACAAAAGAGCATTATCAATTTTCAGGACTTGAATATTAATCTTTCCCTTAATTTTATAAAAAAAAAAATCTGTCCTGAAGAGCGCTCAAATAGTTAAAAGTAGAAGTTGGCCTTTACTCTCTGAGCCAGCAAACCAATGCCTTCTGGCCTCTTTATGCCCTTTAAATAAATAAATTATTCCTGGAGGTAAAATGTTACATACAATCAACTTGCATATAATCCTGTTGCCTTCTTTTGTTTCACATTTTTTCTTCAAGGCAATTTCATACTCATTAGAAATGGCATACTTTCAAGTAATGAATAATCTATTTAAACTTTATGACAATATTTGTCAAACATTTTCCATTTCATTCACATTATATCTTTCAGAAAAAACTACAAAACATTTCAGGTACCTGGCAGAATATTAACATCCTGGATAGCTTGTCTCACCTTAATGAAAAGTCTGTTCAGCATCCCAAGCTAAGAACTTCCTTCACAGCTGCCCTAGGTTATCCGTACTTAGACAGCTATGCTGACATTCTCCTTCCACTGCTCTTTTGGAGCTCTTCTTCCTGGATTTCTCTTTATACTCCAGGCAATCAGCACCAGTGTCCTGCCTTCCGATGTTCAGTGTTACTTGGCCTAACCTTGGCCTTTTATAAAATACTTCAACTTCCAAAAGTATTGGACACATTAAAACTATGACTGGAAGGAACACTAGAAACAAACTCACTCAACACTTATTTCCAAAGTAAAGATATAGAGAAACTGGGACATTAAGTGATTTTTGGAAAATGACAATATAGTTAGTGGTAGAACTGGAGCTCGAATTCTGGCTTCTAGTGGGAGAAGTTTGTCTTGGGTTAGATTCCTCCAAAAACACATCGTGAACAAAAGATTTGGGAACAAATGGTTTATTTGGAGGGTGAACTCGTAAGGCATTATGAGAGCATGGGGACATTCAGGAAGTTACCTTGTGGATACCTAGACCTCAGTCTTACTGGGGAATCTCTGAAAGACTGTGGAGAAAATATCATAGAAATATCCCACTATGTGACAAAGATTCTACGTGATTTCTCTATCAACATTTACTCCTCATTGGCTAAGGTCAGCTCTGGCGGCACTAATTCCACTTCCTGTCCACCTTCAAACTGGCTAAAATGCTTCTGCACCAGAAATACCCTCAGGTAGAGAGAAGCCATTACTGAACATCAACCTTGTCCAATGCATGACCCAGGATGGCTTTGAATGTGGCCCAACACAAATTTGTAAACTTTCTTAAAATATTTTTGCAATTATTTCTTTTAGTTCAACAGCTATCATTAGTGTCAGTATATTTTATGTGTGGCCCAAGACAATTCTTCCAATGTGGCCAAGGGAAGCCAACAGGTTGGACACCCCTGGTTTATATAGACACTTTCTGCATGTAACTTCCAGTATAGGCCAAGGGAAAGAGGGCAGATATAGTGTCAACCAGAGAAGCAAATGTGCCACATAGGAAAAGTGGTACAGTTAGAGAACTAGCACTGTACCTATCTTCTTCATCAGATGTTCAATTAGTATCTATGTGACAAGTAATCACAGTTACAATTTCTACACAATTACAATACAGTTGATGTATTTTTCCTGAGGGCATAGCAGATGGGGATTACCATAGTTACAGTTCTTCTTAAATGCTAGATCTTAGAGGACTCCTGGGGGTCAGTAATAGTAAGGGCTGGCCCCATTTGTCATTGAAAACCGAAGCTCATTAAATTAAAAAAAAAAAACTCATCAATACCTAATTTATTGAGAGTTTTTAGCATGAAGGGTTGTTGAATTTTGTCAAAGGCCTTTTCTGCATCTATTGAGATAATCATGTGGTTTTTGTCTTTGGTTCTGTTTATATGCTGGATTACATTTATTGATTTGAGTATGTTGAACCAGCCTTCCATCCCAGGGATGAAGCCCACTTGATCATGGTGGATAAGCTTTTTGATGTGCTGCTGGATTCGGTTTGCCAGTATTTTATTGAGGATTTTTGCATCAATGTTCATCAAGGATATTGGTCTGAAATTCTCTTTTTTGGTTATGTCTCTGCCAGGCTTTGGTATCAGGATGATGCTGGCTTCATAAAATGTGTTAGGGAGGATTCCCTCTTTTTCTATCGATTGGAATAGTTTCAGAAGGAATGGTACCAGTTCATCCTTGTACCTCTGGTAGAATTCGGCTGTGAATCCATCAGGTCCTGGACTTTTTTTGGTTGGTAAGCTATTGATTATTGCCACAATTTCAGAACCTGTTATTGGTCTATTCAGAGATTCAGCTTCTTCCTGGTTTAGTCTTGGGAGGATGTATTTGTCGAGGAATTTATCCATTTCTTCTAGATTTTCTAGTTTATTTGCATAGAGGTGTTTGTAGTATTCTCTGATGGCAGATTGTATTTCTGTGGGATCGGTGGTGATATCCCCTTTTTCATTTTTTATTGCATCTATTTGATTCTTCTCTCTTTTCTTCTTTATTAGTCTTGCTAGCGGTCTATCAATTTTGTTGATCCTTTCAAAAAACCAGCTCCTGGATCCACTAATTTTTTGAAAGGTTTTTTGTGTCTCTATCTCCTTCAGTTCTGCTCTGATTTTAGTGATTTCTAGCCTTCTGCTAGCTTTTGAATGTGTTTGCCCTTGCTTTTCTAGTTCTTTTAATTGTGATGTTAGGGTGTCAGTTTTGGATCTTTCCTGCTTTCTCTTGTGGGCATTTAGTGCTATAAATTTCCCTCTACACACTGCTTTGAACGTGTCCCAGAGATTCTGGTATGTTGTGTCTTTGTTCTCATTGGTTTCAAAGAACATCTTTATTTCTGCCTTCATTTCATTATGTACCCAATAGTCATTCAGGAGCAGGTTGTTCAGTTTCCACGTAGTTGAGCGGTTTTGAGTGAGTTTCTTAATCCTGAGCTCTAGTTTGATTGCACTGTGGTCTGAGAGACAGTTTGTTATAATTTTTGTTCTTTTACATTTGCTGAGGAGAGCTTTACTTCCAACTATTAGGTATTGATGGGACGTATCTCAAAATAATAAGAGCTATCTATGACAAACCCACAGCCAATATCATACTGAATGGGCAAACACTGGAAGCATTCCCTCGGAAAACTGGCACAAGACAGGGATGCCCTCTCTCACCACTCCTATTCAACATAGTGCTGGAAGTTCTGGCCAGAGCAATCAGGCAGGAGAAGGAAATAAAGGGTATTCAATTAGGAAAAGAGGAAGTCAAATTGTCCCTGTTTGCAGATGACATGATTGTATATCTAGAAAATCCCATTGTCTCAGCCCAAAATCTCCTTATACTGATTAGCAACTTCAGCAAAGTCTCAGGATACAAAATCAATGTACAAAAACCACAAGCATTCTTGTACACCAATCACAGACAAACAGAGAGCCAAATCATGAGTGAACTCCCATTCACAATTGCTTCAAAGAGAATAAAATACCTAGGAATCCAACTTACAAGGGATGTGAAGGACCTCTTCAAGGAGAACTACAAACCACTGCTCAATGAAATAAAAGAGGATACAAACAAATGGAAGAACATTCCATGCTCATGGGTTGGAAGAATCAATATCGTGAAAATGGCCATACTGCCCAAGGTAATTTATAGATTAAATGCCATTCCCATCAAGCTACCAATGACTTTCTTCACAGAATTGGAAAAAACTACTTTAAAGTTCATATGGAACCAAAAAAGAGCCCGCATCGCCAAGTCAATCCTAAACCAAAAGAACAAAGCTGGAGGCATCACACTACCTCACTTCAAACTATACTACAAGGCTACAGTAACCAAAACAGCATGGTACTGGTACCACAACAGAGACATAGATCAATGGAACAGAACAGAGCCCTCAGAAATGATGCCGCATATCTACAACTATCTGATCTTTGACAAACCTGACAAAAACAAGCAATGGGGAAAGGATTCCCTATTTAATAAATGGTGCTGGGAAAACTGGCTAGCCATATGTAGAAAGCTGAAACTGGATCCCTTCCTTACACCTTATACAAAAATTAATTCCAGATGGATTAAAGACTTAAATGTTAGACCTAAAACCATTAAAATCCTACAAGAAAACCTAGGCAATACCATTCAGGACATAGGCGTGGGCAAGGACTTCATGTCTAAAACACCAAAAGCAATGGCAACAAAAGCCAAAATTGACAAATGGGATCTAATTAAACTAAAGAGCTTCTGCACAGCAAAAGAAACTACCATCAGAGTGAACAGACAACCTACAGAATGGGAGAAAATTTTTGCAACCTACTCCTCTGACAAAGGGCTAATATCCAGAATCTACAATGAACTCAAACAAATTTACAAGAAAAAAACAAACAACCCCATCAAAAAGTGGGCAAAGGACGTGAACAGACACTTCTCAAAAGAAGACATTTATGCAGCCAAAAAACACATGAAGAAATGCTCATCATCACTGGCCATCAGGGAAATGCAAATCAAAACCACAGTGAGATATCATCTCACACCAGTTAGAATGGCCATCATTAAAAAATCAGGAAACAACAGGTGCTGGAGAGGATGTGGAGAAATAGGAACACTTTTACATTGTTTGTGGTACTGTAAACTAGTTCAACCATTGTGGAAGTCAGTGTGGCTATTCCTCAGGGATGTAGAACTAGAAATACCGTTTGACCCAGCCATCCCATTACTGGGTATATACCCAAAGGACTATAAATCATGCTGCTATAAAGACACATGCACACGTATGTTTATTGCGGCACTATTCACAATAGCAAAGAGTTGGAACCAACCCAAATGTCCAACAACGATAGACTGGATTAAGAAAATGTGGCACATATACACCATGGAATACTAAGCAGCCATAAAAAATGATGAGTTCATATCCTTTGTAGGGACATGGATGAAACTGGAAACCATCATTCTCAGTAAACTATCGCAAGGACAAAAAACCAAACACCGCATGTTCTCACTCATAGGTGGGAATTGAACAATGAGAACTCATGGACACAGGATGGGGAACATCACACTCCGGGGACTGTTGTGGGGTTGGGGGAGGGGGTAGGGACAGCATTAGGAGATATACCTAATGCTAAATGACGAGTTAATGGGTGCAAGAAATCAACATGGCACATGGATACATAAGTAACAAGCCTGCACATTGTGCACATGTACCCTAAAACCTAAAGTATAATAATAAAAAAATTCAAAAAAATAAAGAAAAACAACTCTAGAACTTAGAAATAAATGTATGTTTTATTTGCATGGAAGAACTGTAAAGATATATATGACTGAATGTTATAAAAAGAGAGAATTAAGTTAGGCAAAAGGCAGATTTAGGAAGTATGAGGTAAAGGAGCAGATATTCCCTTTCAAAGCCATAAATCCCACAACCACAGATCATAAGTAGAGTTGCCAGATAAAATAAAAGACACTCAGCAAAATGTGAATTTCAGATAAACAATGAACAATTTGGGACACACACTAAGAAAATTATTTGTTGTTTATCTGAAATTTACATTTAGGTAGGCTTCTTTTATTTTTGTTTGCTAAATGTGGCAACCCTAATACTGGGATGATTACAAAGGATCTTGTGTGTGTGTGTTTCCTCATGAATTGAGCAGGAGACTATTTCAACAATAAAACTCAGAGCTAATTGTAATATTTTATGGCATTTATTAAAATAAAGCACCCTCGTAATTTTGGATAAGAAATATTACTTTGGAAGTCTCAGTCACAGAAACAAAAACAAACGCTTTCTGGCAGCGAGGGAGTGTAACTGGAAATGTACAAGTAAAGTGAAGAAAAAAGATGGAAATATTAACATTTTAAAAATGTCATATTTTATAGAAAAGCAATGCTTCAGACCCTCATTTATCATCAGGCTTGGCCGGCTTCATGTTACTATAAATTGAATGTAAAATTACATTAAAAAAATCATAGCCTTATTATTTAAATTTGCATGACAAGCAATCCATATGAAGTCTGTCTTCCAGGAAAGCAAATTTTTAATAAATCACATACGCTGCGTTGTTCTCATCCACAAATATGTTTGATTTCTTTTCCAAATACGAAAAGCCTAGCTATGTTGTATTTTTTAAAAAAGCAACAACAAATGTCTTAATCCATTTTGTGCTGCTATAACAAAAATAACTGAGACTGGGGTAATTTAGGAAGAATGTAAATTTATTTTTTCACAGTTCTCAGGTCTGGGAAATCCAAGATCAAGATGTTAGCATCTGGTGAGGGCCTTTTCACAGAGTTTTCACGTGGCAGTGCATGGTGGAGAGTCAAGAGATAGGAGAACACTGTGTGAAGCCTCTTTTAGATGGTACTTGATCCTATTCTTAAGGGAGAAGCCCTGACGGATTATTCACCCTTAAATATTCCATCTCCTAATACAATCACCTGAATTTTGGAGGGGACTTATTGAAGCCATTGCAACAAAGATTGCAAAAACAATTAGGTAAAAATAATTTTTAAAATATGGCTGACTGTAAGTTTTAATTCTCTCACATCATCCATGTCATCTGTGTTACTGTGTACAGGTAATATACACAGAGTTTGCTTTCTAGTAGAAAGCATGCAACATAAGATACACCTACCTTATGTTGTTGTACTTGGCGTTTTAGGTCTTCAAGATCTGGTCCAAGAGGCTCTTCCTCCATTTTCCTTGTTCTTTCTTCTGTTTTTGTTAGCCAGTCATTCAACTCTTTCAGTTTCTGATTCTGGAGATCCATTAAAACTCTATGTAAACTGAAAATTTGAAAGAAGTCTATTATTACCTCTTTTAAAGCAACTTATTACTGAACATCACAATGTAAAACAATAGAATTTATAATATATGGAATGTTTGCATCTGGGGGCATCTATTGGACATTGAGAAGGATGTAAGTAAAGCCCACTACCAGTCACCCCTGGAACTATTATTTCTCAGACCTGTAAGAGTTCACAAATCCCGATTTCTAAAAAGTTTCACATAGCCAACTAAATGTGAACATGCTAACTGAAGTGCAAAGCATCTAATAATTGACTTAGTAGTATATTTTGGCAGTTGTTCGTTTACATTCTCATTATTTAGTATGTGTGGTGGTTAAAGATGGCCACAAATTCTTTGTCACTCTTCCCTTCAAGAGATGAGGTCTATTTTCCATCCCTGTGAATATGATCTGGACTTGTGATTTTTTTTGACCATAGAATGTGGCATAACTGACACCACACCAATTCCAAGTGTAGGCTATAAAAGAACTGGCAGCATTTGTATTTCTTCCTCTCTTGAAGCCTAGATTCCATGCTGTAAAGGAGGCCAGGCTACACTACCGAATCATTAGAGACCATATAGGAGTGATTCTGGAGGATGAAATATTGTATTAGAAGTGAGCTTCCAGCTCAGTGAAGCCCAAGTAGTGACCCCAGCTATAACACTGGTAATATAAAACAACCTGGCTGAGCCCTGCTTATATTCTCGGTCTTCAGAATCATGACACAATGATACATTGTTATTACCCATTAAGTTTGGACATCAGTTGATACACAGAAATAGGCAAGTGAGAGGGTGCTTTTTACCCACAAAGATATAGAAAATAGTGGGCTGGGTAGTGAATTTAAAGTCCAAAGGCCTAGGTTCGCAGCCCTGCGGTAAGCTCTACATCCAGGTTCTCAAACGTTCTCAATTACATTTCCAGCATCAGGGACACGGATAATGTTTTGCCTATTAATTACACAACTTTATGTTGAGGTTGAAAACACATTAATGTTGATTCTTTAATTCAACCAAAATTTGAGATGTAAATGAGAAGTGTTAATGGTTATTTTTAAGGGAAATATTCTTTATAAACATCATGTTTAAAGCATTTTTCAAAACTATCTTCTGAACATTGATCTTATAAGGAGAATATAATTTGAATTAGGAATATATTATTTTGAATACATAATTTTACTCCAAAATCCTTCCTGGAAGTTCCATTAACCATCACATTTAAACACACAAAGTGCACACATAGCTGAGAGTGTTTTTTAATAGATTTAATTTTTTGGCGGTTTTAGATTTACAAAAAATTAATGAGATTATAATACAAAGAGTTAGCATATAACTTGCACTCAGTCTCCCATTTTATTAACATCTTATGTTATTACTGGAACATCTGTTACAATTAATGAACCAATATTTGTGCATTATTATTAGCTGGAGTCTATATTATGTTCTGATTTCCTTAAACTATTTTTTGTATTTCAGTATCTCTCCAAGGATTCCATATTACACTCAATTGTCCTGTTTCCTTAATCTGCTTTTGGCTATGATAGTTTCTCGGAATTTTTCTGGCAGTTTTTAAAAGTGCTGGCCAGGCTGGTATTTTGTAGCATGGCTCTCTCAGTGGGGATTTGTCTGATTTTTTTTTCCTCATAATTAAACTGGGGTTTTTGAAAGACCACAGAAGTAATGGGCCATTTTAATCACATTTTATCAAGCATATATACTCTCAACATGACTGATGAATGTTAACTTTGACCACCTGGCTAAAGTAATAGGTGTCATGTTTATCCACTATAAAGTTACTCTTTCCCCCTCTTTTTACACTGTTTTTTAATAAGAAAGTCACTATACACAGCCCCCATGGAGTGGGGAGTTATATTCCCTCCCCATGAGGGCAGAGAAGTTACATAAGTTATTTGGAGTTTTTTCTGCACTGGAGATTTGTTTCTATTCCTCCATTTATTTATGAAATTACTTATTTATATAGCATAGACTCATGTATAGTTATTTGATACTTTGGGCTAAATTCAATACTGGCTTTTGCTTTGGATTTTTGCTCAAATACTTCCAGCTTTGGACACTGGGAAGTCTCTTAGTTGGCTTCTTTGACACATCCCATCAATATGTTTTTTGTTTAGGGCGGGGCCGTGGAGTTGAGCATGTTCTTACTTTCTGGCAGTACCAAATGTTCCAGGCTCATTTTCTACATTCCCTTTTTTCTTTCTTTTTTTTTTTTTTTGGAGAATGTTACTGGAACCCAAGATCCTGTTGCTAGGTATGCTCTTTGCTTCTAGGGTGTTGTAGCTTACAGGACCTCTGGGTTGACATAAAGAAGTGGACGTGTGAGTGTGTACTCACTCATAAATACTTCCATATGTAATTATCTCATCTGCATTAAACTACATATTAATTTATCCATCTCTCTCCACCTTGTGGCTTCTGTCCCTTATCTGTGAACTACCTCTTCAACATTTTTTTGAACTACCTCTTCAACATTTTGAGTTATAAGAAACTCAAAAATGATTTCTTTAAACTAGAAGTTGAGATGACCCCTGTTCATGTTTGGCTCCTCATGCTGCTGAATCCACAGACAAAGAAAGGGGTCACCACACAGAGCCTGAGCACAAATGTTAAACTGAGTTCATCCTATACAATGCTGGGCAAGTAGGACTACATTAGAAAACTATGGGCATTTGCCAGGAGTCTCTTAGTATCCCCATATACGATAGTGTTAACCAATAAAAAAAAAACCAGAAGATACTCGATCAATATGGAACCACTAATAATATGGTTCTTTGGAAGGATGTTCTTGATTTCCCCACTAAGGTCAAAGGCTGCAAATAGAAGAAATTCTGCCATAGTAACCAAGACAGCATTGTATTAGCGTAAAAACTGATCAATGGAACGTAATAGAGAACGCAGGAATAAATTCATGCATTTGCATTCAACTGATTTTTGACATGGGTGTCAAGAACACACCGTGAGGACAGGACACCCTCTTCAGAAAATGCTACCAGGAAAAGTAAGAATCTACATGCAGAAGAATGAAATTAGACCCTTATCCCTTGCCACATGCAAAAACCAATTCGAAATGGATTAAAAACTTAAATGTAAGACTCAAAACTATCAACCTATTGGTAGAAAACATAGAGGACAAGCTTCATCACAATTATTTGGGCAATAACTTGAATATGACTTTAAAAGCACAAGCAACAAAAGCAAAAATAGACTGAGGACTCACACCAAACGAAAAATTTCTGCACAGCAAAAAAAAAATTAAAATTAAAATTAAAAATTAACAGAGTAAAGAGATATCCAATAGAATGAGAAAAACATTTGCAAACTATATATCTGATGGGGGTTCATATAAAAATATATAAGAAATTCAAACAACTCCACAGCCAGAAAACAAATAACTTGATTAAAAATAGGCAAAAGACCAAAATAGACATTTATCATAAAAAGGACAAATGGATAACACAGATATGAAAAAATGCTCACCATCACTAAACATCTGGGAAATGCAAATTAAAACCACAATGAGGTATCAGCTTACTTGCAAAGAAAAGGGAACACTTATACACTGTTGGTGGGAGTGTAAATTATTTCAACTATTGTTGAAAACAGTGTGGTGACTACACAAAGACCTCAAAACAGAACTATCATTTGACCCAGCAATCCTATTATTGAGTATATACTTAAAGGAATATCAATCATTCTACCAAAAAGACACATGCACACGTATGTTCGTGGCAGCACTATTCACAATCGCAAAGACAATCAACCCAAATGCTTATCGATGGTAAACTGAATAAAGAAAATGTGGTAAATACATACCATGGAATACTATGCAGCCATAAAAAAGAGTAAGATTACGTTCTTTGCAGAAACATAGATGAAGCTGGAGGCCATTATCCTTAGCAAAATAATGCAGAAACAAAAAACCAAATACTCCATGTTCTCACTTATAAGTGGGAGCTAAATGATGAGAACACATGGGCACAGAGAGGGGAACAACAGACATGGGGCCTATGGGAATTTAGAAGTGGCAGTAGGAAAGAATTAGGAAAAATAACTAATGGGTACTAGGCTTATACCTGGTGATGAAATCATCTGTACAATAAACTTCCATGACACAAGTTTACCCATGTAACAAAACTGTACATATATCCTTGCACTTAAAATATACTAGTAATTAACGATATCCTTGCCAAAAGAAAAAAAAAAGATTATCACCTCACTTTAGTTAGCATGGCTACTATCAAAAAGAAAAAAGATAAATGTTGATAATGATTTAGGAAAAAGGCATGTATTACGTACCTGCAAAAGTTAAAAATTACAAATCAAAAAAAAAAATGAAAACCTTTACACACTGTAAATGGGAATGGCAATCAGTATAGGCATTATGGAAAACAGTATGAAGGCTCCTTGAAATATGAACAACAAAACTACAATATGATACAAAATCCCACTACGAATTATATATACAAAGGAAAGGAAATCAGTATGCCAAAGAAATATCTGCACTACCATTTTTATTGCAGCATTATTCATAGCCAAGATATGGAATCAACCTAAATATCCACCAATATATGAATGGATAAAGAAAATGTGGTACACATATATACAATGGAATACTATTCAGCCATAAAAAAGAATAAAATGCTGTCATTTGCAACAACACGGATGAACCTCGAGGATATTATATTAAGTGAAATAAGCCAGTAGAGAAAGACAAGTACTGCCTCATTTCACTTGCATGTGGAATCTAAAAGAGCTTATCCCACAGAAGTGGGGAATGAATAGTGATTACCAGAGGCTGAGGTGGTTATGGGGAAGGGGGAGGTATGGAGATGTTTTTCAAGGGATATATAGTCACAGTTAAAATATTCAAGTGATCTATTTTACAGCATGGTGACTACAGCTAATGAAAATGTACTCTTGAAAAATGTAAAGAGAGAGGATGTTAAATATTCTCACCACAAAAGTGATAAATATGGAAGGTAATGCATATGTTAGCTAGATTCAACTGTTCCACAATATATATTTACTCAGAAGCATCATGTTGTATATGATGAATATACAATTTTATCTGTCAATTTAAAGTAAGGTTTAAAAAACAATGTTTAGAAATTGATAGCATTTAAAACAATAAAATATAAAAGTTGGGTCTGTTGAGTGTGTGTGTGGATGCTGCATACTATTGGCAGGAAAGATAGAACACACTCAAATATGTTTCGCTCAGTGGACTACTTACACATTTACGTAAAGGGTCGGGAGAAAAATAATAAACGATAGTGAAGGAGCCAGGACCTAACAGGAAAGACAACTGACCTAGCAACCCTGGAACTGGAATAAAAGAGGAAGAGCGCTGTTGCTGGAGCTCAGTGACACTAGCAAGGAAGTGAGTAGTGGTCCATGGCAAGGCTGAACCAGAGGAAGAAGCAAAACTGAAGGAGGCACTGATATCAGAAGGTGAGTTTAAGACCCTTCATGACACAAACGTCCTTTTTCCCAAAGGTGGTTTAAATAAAGAGGTGACTTCAGGGAGTGGGGAGGTTAACCTCTAGGTTAAAGTGTCATTAATATTAGTTTTAAAATACATTGGCTAACATTTATTCAACTTTTTTTTTTACATGACCTTACCAAGGTAAATATTTATAATACTGGTATTATTTTTTTTTTTTTTTTGAGACAGGGTCTCATTCTGTTACTCAGGCTCGAGTACAGTGGCACAATCCTAACTCACTGAAGCCTTGACCTCCCAGGCCCAGATGATCCTCCTTCCTCAGCCACCTGAGTAGCTGGGACTACAGGTATACCACCTTGACTGGCTAATTTTTACCTCTTTTTGTATAGATGTGGTCTCCCTATGTTGCCCATGCTGGTCTTGAACTCCTGGACTCCAGCTATCCTCCTGCCTCGACCTCCCAAACTTCTGGGATTACAGGCATGAGCCACCGCACCTAGCTACTGTTATTTTATTTCTGAGGATAGTGGTAAGTTAAGAAGCTGGCACAGTGGCATGGGAAGCCAGTATAGAAATCACAAACCCTGTGTGACCCAAGACTGTGCTGTTACCTTTGCACGATTTTATTTTTTTCACGGGCAAAATATTGTATTAGATCATATGAAATTGCTGATATTTGAATTTCTTGGTTGATGAAAATGGCTTCATATAGTTCAATTTAAAACAAGATGAAAATGAGAAAGGAGTTTCTTATTTCCAGCTAACATTCTAAAGATGTAAATAAATTTGGAAAAATTGTCAAATTCACAAAATAAAAATCTACAAACAACAGATAGAAAAAAATGTTTGCATTTTTCCAGGTTTCATTTTATATCCTTCAAGTGGTCATTTAGACAGGAAAGCAGAAGCAAAAGGTGAATGGAGTATATATATATGACTGGCAATAGAGAGCCGAGGTAGTGGAATTAGAATCAAGTAGTATAGGGCAGGAGATGGTCCTGACAGTAGGTATAGCCAAAAGCATATCAGGACATGATACTAGGAACTGCTGTAGTAAACTTCCAATCATTCAAATCATCTGAGAATAGAGAGGGGCTAGCAAAACAGATAAGTTGTAAGAACTTGAAACTTTGGCAACATGGAGTTACAGACTTAATGGTATCTAGCGTCAACGCCATTTTTCATGTATTGTTAGATAACAGACATCCTTATGATTTTACCCAGTGTTTCTCAAACTTTAATGTACCTATGAATCACCTGGAGAGTGTCAAACTATGCATTCTAAGTCAGTAGGCCTGGGTTGGGGCCTGAGATTCTGCATTTCTAACAAGTGCCCAAGGGATAGCAATGCTTCGGATCCATGAATCACATTTTAAGGAGCAATGCTATAAGTCATTTTGAGTTGGCCTTTTTGTCATTTGCAGTAAATGGCATTCTAAGAAATAGTATTTTTCAAATGATTTTACTGGAGAGCTGGAATCCCACCCCCTGACATGAAAACGTATCTGTATGAACATAAAGGAATTCAATGGGAATGCCAGCTTTGCTTCACAGAAACTGTGTTAGAATGTAGGAAGGCGGCTGGGCGCGATGTCTCCCACCTGTAATCCCATCACTTTGGGAGGCTGAGGCGGCGGATCACAAGGTCAGGAGTTCGAAACCAGCCTGGCCAACATGGTGAAACCCCATGTCTACTAAAAATACAAAAATTAGCCGGGAGTGATGGCACACGCCTGTAGTCCCAGCTACTCAGGAGGCTGAGGCAAGAGAATTGCTTGAACCCGGGAGGCGGAGGTTGCAGTGAGCTGAGTTCACACCATTGCACTCAAGCCTGGGCGACACAGTGAAACACCGCCTCCAAAAAAAAAAAAAAAACAAAAAAAAAAGGAAGGCAATTATTCTTTAACCAGTGTTGTCCAGAACTTACTAAAATGATGTAAATATTCTATGTGTGCAATATACATTTACATATATAATGGACACTAGTCAGTTGGGAATAATGAACACTTGAAATATGTATGGCTACTAAGGCTCAGAAACTGAATTTTTAACTATATTTAATTATAATAATTTTAATTTACCTACACATAGCTAGTGGCTGCAATATTGGACAGCACAGCTATAAACTGACAGATAATTAGATTACCAATATCCGTGAATCCTTATATGCAAGTACTTATCCATCAACCAATTTATTTTGTCATCCAATGTCTATGAGGAATGATATCCTAAGTTTAGCAATCTAGCAATAAACATTAATAGCATTTTTTGAATTTTCCATATACAAATTTATAAATGCAAAATAGTACATGTTTTCATTAATTTCAGCCTGTATTTGATGGTCCTAACAGCATTTTTTGTGCTTTATGGAAATACATTATAAAATGTATAAACACATCTTACGAAAACATAATCATATGCTAGGCACTAACTAATAAAGGCATAAATGGGTAGACTTTATAAGACCTAGAGGATTACAATTAAAACTTACAAATTACCAAGAGGTGTGAGCTCTTTAGGAAGACAGGCTCTCAGGCCCAATTCCCTGGAATTCACAGTTATTGGCATATATGCAATCCTCGATGTAAAAAAATACAACTAATAAAAGGAGGTAATGTATTATAATGAAAGTCTAGATTAGAAAAGAACTACCAGTGATGTTCAATTAACATGTTTTACATGTAAAATACAATTACATGATTTAAGCCGGAAATAAAACCTCTATAATATGATTTAAGGAAGGGATACCAGTACAAATTAGAGAAACTTAATTTTTAATGCATGTTTTTACTTTTAAATGCATACCATTTAGAAACTAAAATTGTACTGATGAAAATTGGAATTGATTTATTTACTTGTTCAAAATGATGGCTCAGGCTGCGCACAGTGGCTCAGGCCTGTAATCCCAGCATTTTGGGAGGCCAAGGTGGCCGGATCACCTGAGGTCAGGAGTTCAAGATTAGCCTGGCCAGTAGAAACCCCTTCTCTACTAAAAATACAAAAATCAGCTAGGCGTGGCGGCAAGCACCTTTTAATCCCAGCTACTCAGGAGGCTGAGGCAGGAGAATCACTTGAACCCGGGGGGGACGGAGGTTGCAGTGAGCTGAGGTCACACGAATTCACTCCAGCCTGGGTGAAAGAACAAAACTCCGTCTTAAAAAAAATAAATAAAAATAACAAAATGATGGCTCAAAAATTCTGGCAAAGTGGTTCTTACAGATAGATTAGTTTTGGTTTTAGCTTAACAATTCTTTATATGCAAATAGATGCTTCTAGAATGCTGTCATCTGCTTAAATAATTTTGAAAATCAACCTTGTGTCAGTTTTGGTTTCATTCTCTATTAAGAAAGGTATTGGGGGCTGGGGGAGGAATAGCATTAGCAGAAATACCTAATGTAAATGAGCTGATGGGTGCAGCAAACCAACATGGCACATGTATACCTATGTATCACACCTGCATGTTGTGCACATGAAACCTAGAAATTAAAGTATAATAATAATAATAATAGAGAGAAAAAAGAAAAGAAATCCAAGATAGGTTAAAAAAAAAAAGAAAGTTATTAATTGAGGTAATGTTTAAGTCTGGCTTTTATTCAACCTATCACAGATAGGTGAATTAGTGGAATTTATATAAACAATGCCTTAATATAAAAAGGTACTGATTGATTAGAATCACTGACAGCACTTTTCAAAATGACATCCCAGCCCCATACCCCAACAATTCAATCAGAATATCTGAGAATGGAGCCCAGGAATCGGCTCTTTAAGAAACTATCCAACCAGGTAATTCGAATGAACATCCAGGGTTGAGAACTATTGTGCCTTCCCCCCACCCCGCTGCCCAGGACACAGCCATAATTTTTACTTTAGGCCTTGGGTCCTCACAAGTGGCAAATATTTGGAAAGCTGTATCCAGGCAACATGACATGTCAAGGTTAACATGAACCAGATGCACAGAGGTAACATGGAGACAAAGGATCAGGATGTACAAACATGTCTTTACTTATTTATAAATGACTTATACAAGTACTAAAAGATCTAACATGTACCCACAAAAATTACAAATAAAAAGGATTTACTAAAGAGTAATTTTGATCTTGTAGAATTCCAGACTTTTAAAGATAATTTTTAAATACCAAATAATAATTGTGTGTCAGAAAAAAAGACGTATTATTGTAATTAATCCTATAGATTCAGCAACTGATATTAGCCCCAATTTACAGGTGGAGAATCAAAGGCTTATCTGGGTCAAAAGGTAAGCAAGGGAAGGTGACAAACTGGGAACTCAGGTAGTTTGGCTCCAGGGCCTGCTTCAGAATCATGCAATATTGCCTGAACTAAAATTAACTTTTCAGAGATTAACTTTATATCTATTATAAAGTCATTTATGGCACTGATAATAAATATCAAAAAAAATAGAAGAAAGTCACTTGGTGGAATTTTATACACAGATTGATATTAATAATTTTAATTACTTTCACCAAAATGAAAATTACAGCTGTTACTCTTGAGACAATTGTTCTTAGAATGATGTTTACTTTAATGATAGAAACCACAATACCCTATTTTTTAAATTTTTATTTTTTGTGGGTATATAGTATGTGTTTATATTTATGGGATACAAGAGATATATTCATATAGGCATACAGGCATAATATGACATTAGGGTTAATAGGGTATCCATCACCTCAAGCATTTAATCATTTCTTTATGTGACAAACCTTCCAATTATACTTTTTGTTATTTTAAAATGTACAACAAATTGTGCCTGACAGTAATCATCCTATTGTGCTATCAAATATTAGATCACATTCATTCCATCTAACTATATTTTTGTGCCCATTAATGATCCCCACTCCCCCCGACCCACTAGCCTTCCCATCCTCTGGTAATCATCATTCTGGTCTCTATCTCCATGAGTGCAGTTGTTTTAATTTTTTTTTAGCTCTCACAAGTAAGTGAGAACATGCAAAGTTTGTTTTTCTGTGCCTGGCATATTTTAATCAACACAATGTCCCCCAGTTCCATCCACGTTGTCTAAATGACTGGATCTCATTCTTAGTCAAGCTTAAGACTTGTCATTTTTGTTTACCCTTTCAAAAAAACCATCTTTTTGTTTTGTTGAGCTTTCGTATCATTTTGTTGTACTTTAATGTATTTCAGCTCTGTTCGTTATTGTAATATTTACTTTCTCATACTAATTTTGGGTTTGGTCTGCTCCTTCTTTTCTAGCTCCTTAAGGTGTATCATTCAGTTATTTGAAAGTTCTTCTGCTTTTTTGATGTAGGTATTTATAGTTATAAACTTTCCTCATAGTACTGCTTTCACTGCTTCCCATAGGTTTTGGTTACATTGTGTTTCCATTTTCATTTGTTTCAAGAAATTCTAAAGTTTCCTTCTTAATTTCTTCTTTGACCAATCATTCAAGAGCATATTGTTTAATTTCCATGTGTTTCTATAGTTTCCAAAATTCTTCCTACTGATATGTTGATATATTCAATTGTGATCAGAAAAGCTGATTTATATTATTTTGATTTTTGAATTTTCTAAGACTTGTTTCGTGGCCTAACATATGGCTTGTCCTTGAAAATTATCCATGTGCTGAGAAGAAGAATGTGTACTCTGCAGCTGTTGGATAAAATGTTCTGTAAATATCTATTAGTTCAAATTAGTCTACAATGCATAATAAGTCTGATGTTTCCTTGTTGATTTTATGTCTGGATGATCTATCTGGCCAATGCTGAAAATGGGGGGTTGAAATCACCGGCTATTACTGTTTTGGGGTCTATCTCTCTAACTCTAATAATATTTGATTTATATGTGTCTGGGTGTTCCAGTGTTGGGTACATATTTATTTACAACTGTTATGTCCTCTTGCTGAATTGACCCCTTTATCAGTCTACAATGACCAGGATTGTCCCTTTTTATAGTTTTTGTCTTGAAACCTATTTTGTCTGATAACAGAATAGCTAATCCTGTTCTTTTTTCATTTCCATTGGCATGGAATATTTGTTCCATCCCTTTATTTTCAGTCTATCTTTATCTATTGGTGAAGTGTGTTTCTTGTAAGTAACATATCATTGTGTCCTCTATATTCTTTTATACATTCTGTCACTCAATGTATTTAGATTGGATAGTTTAGTCAATTTACATTCCATGTTATTATTGGTAAGTTAAGGACTTATCACTTCCCACTTTGCTATTTGCTTTCTGGTTTTTTTGTGGCCTTCTCTTCATTCTCTCTTTAATTCCTGTCTTACTATTAGTGAAAGTAATTTTCTCTGGTTATATGTTATACGTTCTTGCTTATTAATTTTTGTGTACCTGGGTACATTATTTGATTTGTGGTTACTATGAGGTTTGTAAAGAATAACTGATAATCCATTATTTGAAACTCATGACAACACTGGTTGCATAAACAAATAAGCAAAGAGAAAACTAAAAAAAAAAAAATGCTACACTTTAAATTCATCCCCCGACTCTTTTTGTTGTTTCTATTTATATCTTATTATACTGTCTATGTCTTGAAAAGTTGTTGCAGTTATTTTTGATAGGTTCGTCTTTTAGTCGTTTTACTCAAGATATGCGTAGTTGAGACATCATAATCAGAGTGTTATAATATTCTGTTTGTAACAGAATAGTAACAAACCTTACTGTTACCAGTGAGTTTTGTTACTTCAGATGAGTACTTATTGCTCATTAACATCCTTTTCTTTAAGATTGAAGAACTCCCTTTACCATTTCTTGTAGAAAAGGTTCGGTGTTAATGAAATCTGTCAGCTTTTCTTTGTCTTAGAAAGTCTTTATTTCTCCTTTAAGTTTGAAGAGGATTTTCATGGATATACTATTCTAGAATAAAAGTTTTTTCCTTCAGCACTTTAAATATGTCATGCCACTCTACTGGCCTGGAAGTTTTCCACTGAAAATTGTGCTGCCAGACATACTGGAGCTCTTTCTATGTGATTTGTGTGTGTGTGTGTGATTACTGCTTTTAAGATCTTTTCTTTATCCTTGACCTTTGGACATTTGATTTTTAAATGCCTTGAGGTAGTCTTATTTATATTATATCTCCTTGGGGTTCTATTACCTTCTTCTACTTGAATTTTAATGTCTCTCTCTAGGTGGGGGAAGTTCTGTGTTATTACCCTATTCAATAAACTTTCTAGAACTTTTTTGTCTCCTCTGACTGTATCGGGCACAGTGTCCGAGGTTGAACAGGGCAGCTGGGGCCCTGGGCCTGGCCCAGGAAACCATTCTGTCCTCTTAGGCCTGGGGATCTATAATTGGAGGGGCTGCCTTTTGGGTCTCTGAAATGCCTTCCAGGCCTTTTTCCCCATTGTCTTGGCTATCTGCACTTGCCTTCTTTTTAGTTACGCAAATTTTTCTAGCAAGTGGTTGCTCAGCAGCCTTCTTGAGTTCTCCTGAAAATGGGCTTTTATTTTCTACCACATATCCATGTTGCAAATTTTCAAAACCTTTCTCGTCTGCTTTCCTGTTAAATATACATGTATACCTATGTAAAAAACCTGCACGTTCTGCACATGTATCTCAAAACAAAGTACAATAAAAATAAAATAAAATAAATATTCCATCTTATTTCTTTGCTCCTGCATCAGAGCGTAGGTTGTTAGAAGTGGCCACACCACGTTTTGAACACTTTGCTGCTTAGAAATTCAATCCATCAGACACACCAGATCAACACTCTCAAGTTCAAACCTTCACAGATCTCTAGGGCATGGACACAATACAGCCAACTTCTTTGCTAAGGGATAACATGTCATTTACTCCAGTTGCCAATAAGTTCATTCTTTCCATCTGAGACCTCGTCAGCTTGGACTTCACTGTCCATATCAGTATCAGCATTTTGGTAACAATCATTTAACCAGTCGCTAAGACATTCCAAATTTTCCCTCATCTGTCTTTTTCTGAGCCCTCCAAACTCATCCAACTTCTGTCTGTTACCCAATTTCAAAGCAGCTTCTACATTTTCAAGTATCTTGACAGCAATGCCCCACTTCTTGGTAACAATTTTCTGTTTTAGGCCACTCTCGCATTGCTATCAAGAAATACCTGAGACACAGTAATTTATAAAGAAAAGAGGCTTAATTGGCTTACAGTTCTGTAAGCTGTACAGGAAATATGATGCTGGCATCTGCTCAGCTTCTGGGGAGGCCTCAGGAAACTTACAATTATGGCAGAAGGTGAAGGAGGAGCAGGTACATCACATGGCCACAGCAGGAGCAAGAGTGAGAGGGAGGGTGCCACACTTTTAAACAACCAGATCTTGCAAGAATTTACTCACTACTGCAAGGACAGTATCAACAAATTATGAAAAATTTGCCCCCGTGATCCAATCAGCTCCCACTAGGCCCTACCTCAAACATTGCAGATTACTACAATTCAACGTGAGATTTGAGCAGGCACACATGTCCAAACTATATCAACTCAAGAACCTAAGAAATCTACCTGGTGCTCTATTCTACTGTGGCTAAGCTGGCAGCACCCCACCCAAAAGATAAAGACCTTCCCGCTCCTCTCCCCTTTCCACAAACAGAGGTGTCTCTCCTCATGCCCACACTACTATTGAACAAAAGACAGTACTGTCTGAGGTCCAATGTTCACTCAAGGGCCAAGGCCACTTTGGTCAGCCTGTGGTGAATGCTGTCAGTCCTGAGTCTCTCCCTCCAGGGCAGTAAGAAAATGGAAGCCAGGAGCCAAACTCTGGAATCAGGGACCCTAGGAGGCCACTTGATGCTCTGCCCCACTGTGGTCAAACTGGAACCCAAGCTGCAAGCCAAAGTCCCCTTTATTCTTACCTCTCCTTTCCTTAAGCAGAAGGATTCTCCTTCTGTAGCCACCACAGCTGGGAATGTACTGGGTCACACCTGAAACCATCACAGCTCTGAGTCTCACCCAATACCCACAGCAAGTACTGCCTGGCTACAGCTGCTGATTATTCAGGGCCCTAGGTCTCTTTGGTCAGCATGTCATGAATTCTGCCAGGACTGGGTCCTTCTCTTCAAGGTGACAGGCTCTCTTCTGGCCCGGGGTGTGTTTAGAAATGTCATCTGTGAGCTAGGGCCTGGAATGGGGACCTCAAGATTCTGCCCGGTGCCCTATCCTATTGTATGTCTGAGCTGGTATCCAAGTAGCAAGACAAAGTTCTCTTTATTGTCTCCTCTCTTCTTCATAAGTGGAAGGAAGGAGTCTCTCCTGCAGCTGTGAGCTGTGCTGCCTGGGGTTGGAGGAAGGGAAGCACAAGTAGTCCCTTAGCTGCCCCAGCCAATATCTCACTAGGTTGTATGTATCCCAAGTCCACTGACTCTGAGCCCAGCACAAGCACCAGGACTTGCAAAGGAACTGCAGTCCTTGTGGCCTAGACTACCTTTGAAGTTTATTTAGAACCACAGAGCACTCTAATCCATGATGAAAAGGCTTGCTGGAACTCAGGTTCCAGCCACTGGGATGGATGATTCTTCTCTGTCTAGGGTGCATCTAAATGCTCCCTCTGTGGGATTTGGCCGAGTTCTGTTCTTTGTTGGTTTCCACCGTGACAGGGCAGCACTGATTTTCAATGCAAAGTCCTATAATCACTGCAATCTCCCTTCCCCAAGCACAGAGACTCTCTCTTCATGCCATGTGACTGATGCCATGGATGGGGGAGAGCTGGTATAGGTGATAGAATATTGCCTTTACTACCCTCTTCTATGCCTCTTGCAGTGATACAACCCAAAAACCAGGTACTACGATCATGCACCTAGTTTTTCACTCTTATGAAGGTGCTTTTCTAGTGTGGACAGTTGTTCAATTTGATGTTCCTGCAACACGGATAATTACTGGAGGCTTCTGTTTGGCGATTTTTCTCCACCTCCTTCACAATAACCTTCGAGACTCACTTTCCCTCAAATATATGGTGACCATATAAAATGACTAGATATTTTAAAAATGTATGGTATATCATTAAATATAGGAATCAGAAATTATGATATATTATAGTCCAAGAAATGACAAACTTGCTTTAATATAGAAAAGCAACATTCATTTAAAAGAAAAGCTTGAGTAGTGCATGTACAAACACATGCACATAGTTTTTTGTTATTGTTGCATGGCAATAATGAATGGTCCATAGGAAGCATATTAGTATTTTTCAACTCCCAAGATTTATACCGTTTATCAAAGTTCAATGAGTGCCCTGTGAAATATAAGCTTTAAAGCCAGAATCCAAATAGAACCAATTACCCCCTCAAAGGTGTAAGACTTTAGCTGTCACTATTTTCACTATCTCATCACCTTTACCCACAAGTACATCCATCGCTATTGTCCTCTAGTTCCCATGCTAAATTTCTGAATGTGTACCCTCAGCATCTGTGAAGGCGTTGAAACCCTACTGGCCTAGTTTACCTACTTGCCTCAGTAACTAGATCTGCTTTCCTCCAAATTCTGGTATTCCTTACTGGACTCAGCTGCAAAGCCTCACACTGGATGGTGTCACCGTGTGTATAAATCTTAGGCACTCATATAGTAGTTTCCATTGGGGAATGAAGTGAGGCAAGGGTCTGACAAAATCATACAGTTTTTTTTTCCCCTAAAACTAATGTGTTCATTCTCCTCTTTACAGCACCTTCTTTCCCACCACGAAGTATGCTGACATCTTGGGCTAGAAAAGAAGCCAAGGAGAGCATGTCATGTATATTTTTCAAAATTCCCACTAATTGCCATAGTTATTATATTGCACCCTGCAACCCGGTCTTGGAGGTCCAATTTTAAATTACAACCTCACAGTAAATATTTCAGAAAGTACCTAATATAAAGTTCCCCATCCAACAACTAGAAATGAAAGAAAATGTTCGTTTTTCACAAAATTAAACATGCACTAACATTTATTTTCCGACTTAATGGAATGTGAGAAATAGTATTGTTTTTATAGTGAATTCTATGAGAGAATTGAAAATGTGTCATTGTTTTCAAATCCTGATCTATTTTTGTCCTCCATCCATATAGCTGAACAGTTTAATTATTAATATTTTTCAACTATCCGAGGCAAGATTAAAGTTAAAATGCAAACACATTTATTTTCATTTTGAAAACATAAATTCAGTTTAGTAACAAAAACATAAAGAAGCTGCATGGCTGGATGCAAAAGATTCTTGGCTGGGCGCGGTGGCTCACACCTGTAATCTCAGCACTTTGGGAGGCCGAGGCAGGTGGATCACGAGGTCAGGAGATCGAGACCACCCTGGCGAACACGGTGAAACCCCGTCTCTACTAAAAACACAAAAAATTAGCTGGGCATGGTGGCGGGCGACTGTAGTCCCAGCTACTCGGGAGGCTGGGAGACAGCGAGACTCTGTCTCAAAAAAAAAAAAAAAAAATTCTTATGGCAAATACATTACGACAACCCTCAAATCAATCTTCCTGATTAAATACTTTTAAAGAAAATAAAGAAACTTGCAGATGTCATCAGAAGCCAAGGACAAATATTAAAATATCACGCTTGGAAGACTGTTTAAATTATCTCTAGTCCCAGCTACGCGGGAGGCTGAGGCAGGAGAATGTCGTGAACGCCATGGGGCGGAGCCTGCAGTGAGCCGAGATCGCGCCACTGCATTCCAGCCTGGGTGAAAGAGCGAAACTCCTTCTCAAAAAAAAAAAAAAAAAAAAAAAAAAAATTCTCTAGTAAGAATAGGTAATGTTGACACACTGAGATTATATTCATTTATATGGCAATAGAAGCTCACTCTCAACTTCAATGATTTTGGCACTACATAGCATCTGGCACAGTGTCTGGCACATACTAGACACTCAATAAATACTTCTTGAATGTATAAGTAGTACAACCTAATTATGAACAAGACATAGCTTTGATATTTCTGATTGGGAATTTTTGTACTAAGATTAAAATGTCAACTTCTATTAAATATTCTGAGATAGTCTATTAATTTATTTTGAATTGTTCCAACCCCTGGCTGTTACCCAGTTCCAAAGCCACTTCCACGTTTTCGGGTTTCTTTATAGCAACACCCCACTCTCTGCAGTACCAATGTACTGTACTAGTCTGTTCTCATGCTGCTAATTAAAGACATAACAGAGACTGGGTAATTCATAAAGAAAAGAGGTTTAATTGACTCACAGTTTGGCGTGGCTGGGGAGGCCTCAGAAAAAATCATGATGGAAGGGGAAGCAAACATGTCCTTCTTCACATGGCAGCAGGAAGAAGGGCCAAGCCAAAGGGGAAAAGCACCTTATAAAACCATCAGATCTTGTGAGAACTCACTCGCTATCATGAGAACAGCATGAGGGTTACACTCCCACGATTCAATTACCTTCCACCAGGTGCCTCCCACGACACATGGGGATTACGAGAATGACAATTCAAGATGAGCCAAACCATATCAGCATTATTTATCTTTGCGAGAAAGCATTGTTTTAGAAGATACTGCTCTCTCATTTCTGTGAATTCCATAAATTTAGCTTTCCTGTAACTTAAACTATGAGTCACATGCATTATATTATTAGTACAAGAGACGTCCACATTAAGCTGCATTATCGCATTTTTAATTATTTACAGAAAAAGTATTATGACCATAATCCATTTGCAACCTAACCAAATGTCACGTTATCCTCTATAAATAATTCCTACTTCTTCTTAGTCCAATAGCTAATTATCAACACTCATCAACACTCATATATTGTCTCTGTTATATATTATTGCACCAGAATATTGCTATTTCTTAATCACCTATGGGGTATGATATCAACATATGAGGACTGAATGAAATATCAGCACTATTTATAGAGCTCCTGAGAAAGTAATTAAAATATTTGGCCCACTTCACTTGATAGAAAAATAGGAACAGAAGATATCTAAGAAGAGGTTTACAAAGAAGTTTAGATTTCTACTCTGTCTTAATTTCAGTTAGATCAGTGCTTCTCACACTTAAACTGATCAGGGATCACCTGAGATATTGCTAAATTGCACAGTTCGGATTCTGTATATCAGAATGAGAGCTGAGAGTCTGCATTTTTAACAAGTTCTCAGGTGACGCTGATGCTACTGGTCGTACACCACCTTGACCTGCAAGTTACTATTGCTATAACATTATTGGAAGAAGTAAAAAAGAAAAACCAATGAACTTACCAGACTATGAAATAAATTCACAATTAGGAGTTTGAGATTGTGCACCTCCAAAGTATTTACTGCAATGAATTCAATTCCAAGATTGGAACTACCTGAATAACTTAATTTCGTTGTTCATCTATTCATTCATATATTCACATGTGCAAACTTCTATTCACTGCACTTGGGAGAAAATAACCCACTCATTTGTTCAGCACCTCCTTTTCTCTATCCATTCTCACATAAGCCATCTTATTTCCAGAGTCAAATAGACATTTGGGGGGGGGGGGGGGGGGAAGAGATGAGCCATACTTGTTAGATGTATTTTTCTCTCCAGTCAAAGCATTGATAGTGATTCACAATTATTTTCCATGTTATGGCTTGTGTTTCTACCCACATACTATTCATATCTCTCCTCCTGCTGATATAAACCAAAAAGCACAACTTCACTTGGCCTCCTGACTTGCTTTCATTTTTTTCCCTTACCGTCACAGAAGTTTTAGTTTCTGCCTTCATGTCCTAACTACAATTATCAGAAAAGTTGATGGAACTTGCTGTGCTTGACTTTGAGTCCTTGTAAAAATGTCAGTAAATCTTTTTTGCTCTCTGCAGGTTGCATTTTTTCAATCAAATTAATTAGCTTATTCATAGAGAAGAAAATCTTCTGTTTTCCCTATGCCAGTTGTCTTCTTGCACTTCCACAGTTGGAAGTTGTGTGTTTTTCTTCCCTCTTCCGTACCTCCTACCATCCCAAGTGTATTCCACAGCATTAAAACAAAATCATTTGGCGTACTCTTCTTAAGGGGTTCTAACAAAACCACATCAATATTCTCTTGTTTTAATCATTATAATTATGAAAGCAATGGCACTTAGTTTTCAAATTTAAATCTTATAAACATTGGTAAAGTTTTGTAATTGACCAGTATCAGCACGTGCCAAACTCGTTTGTGACTGGAGATGTGTTAATAAACTTCTTTAGGCCGGGCGCGCTGGCTCACGCTTGTAATCCCAGCACTTTGGGAGGCCGAGGCGGGCGGATCACGAGGTCAGGAGATAGAGACCACGGTGAAACCCCGTCTCTACTAAAAATACAAACAAAAATTAGCCGGGCGTGGTGGTGGGCGCCTGTAGTCCCAGCTACTCGGAGAGGCTGAGGCAGGAGAATGGCGTGAACCCGGGAGGCGGAGCTTGCAGTGAGCCGAGATCGCGCCACTGAACTCCAGCCTGGGGGACAGACCGAGACTCCGTCTCAATCAATCAATCAATCAATAAACTTCTTTATTGTATTAGCTTTTACCCCATCATAAATTCATGTCCATGAAAGCACCAGAATTGGAGAGAAAATACAATAGCAAGGAAAGAATCAGAGTGTGGTTGTGAAGGAGAAAGAAAGGAGGAAGTATCTGTATGGTTATTTTTCCCCACATTCCTTTGTAAGCATATTTTTAAATGTTGCAATTGTGAAAAAAATAACTGTAAAGGTAATTCTAATCATCCTGCTCATACTCCCTTATCCCCATACAAAGGACCCACAACTATACCCTTTGGGAAAAAAATGAGCGAGGCAATTAGAAAAGGCTGGAGAAAAAAGGTAAAAAACATCTATGAGGGTCAGTTTTGGTAGCTCATGTCTGTAATCCCAGTACTTTGGGAGGCCAAGGTGGGAGGATCAGTTGAGGCCAGGAGCTTGAGACTAGCCTGGGAAACATAGCAAGACCTCATCCCTACAAAAAATTTTTAAAAATTTTAAAAATTATATATAAATTATTATAAAAAATATATGAAATATAATTATATATAAAATTATATAATACTTTATATAGAAAATATAAAATTATATATAAAAAGTGACATGGTATGGTAGAATAATTAACTGCCAGCTCATCATCTTATTTATCACAATAATCTTTCTTTACATTTTATAGTAATTTTGCATTCACAAACTTTTTATACCCTATCTCACCTAGTATCTTTTAGAAGTATGTCAGTCTCATGAAACTATTTCTATTTTACAAAACTATAGTAGAGAACACAAACGAAAAGTATATTGCCCCAGTTCACATAAGTGTTTGAGAAAGCAAGCTCTTATTCCTTAGGCAAACTGGAGAGGATTTTACATAAGGGAGAAATCAGGGCACGCTATTATCTTTGTATTTTTAATATTTCTCGTTTTGTATAATTGTTGATGGTTTATGGGATAAATATTATTTCCTAGATGCAACTTGTATAATAGTAACTGTACGCACAAATCAAAGATGTCTATTTCCAAAGGAAAAAGCATTTTTACTGTCAAAAGAAAAAAAAAGGAACTAAAACTAAACAAAGAAGTGGTTTTTAAATTAACTAATTGGATAAGATACTAGAGTATACTTTTATCACAACTACCAGCTGGTCTAAGACACTACTGTGTCTTAACTGGCCAGCATCACTGGCCTAATAACTGTCCTCTCTTCCTCCAATGGCCTTACTGATAGGTTTTCTTGACCTATCTCTCTTCTACATGAAATCTGATAGCTTTGTTTTGCACTTGATCTAGAATTCAAAGCCCTTATTCAAAGCCCTGACCGACACTACAATATATAATCAGTCTCCTACTTATAATTCAACCCCATCTCAGACCTCAGCCATCTAACTTACCACCCTGCAACTCTCCAGGCCCCCTGGACTTTTGGTTCCTCCAGCAAACCAAACTGTCCTTATCTTAGGGCCTTTGCGTTAGCTGTTCCTACTCCGTGAACTACACTTTCTTGTGATCTGCAAATATTGGTACCTTCTTGTCGTTCAAATCTCAAACTAAATGGTACCAACTTCCAAAGTCTTACCTGGATCACAAAGTCTAAATTAGCCCCCTCAACCATTCTCTATCACATTACCTTTTAATCTCTTCAAAAAGTATATTCCTATCTGGTATTTTTCTTGTGTTCTTTTTTTTTTCTTGGCTGCCAGCCTCTCCAGAATATGTTTCATGAGATCTGGGGCCAGACCTTGTATGATCATTGAGTCTCCAGTGCCATTAACTGTTTTTGATAATGTATTCTATTAATATTTATTCATATAAAGAGATATATATATATATATTATATATATGTGTGTATCTCACAATGACTATATATCAAATATAATCTGATTATTGCTATTAGGTTGGTACAAAAGTAATTACAGTTTTTCCCATTACTTTCAATGGAACAAAACACAATTACTTTTGCATCAACCTAATACTAAATATGTTGGGGGATAGGATTTAAAATTACTAAGTGTAAATGTTCATAGATTTTAGTGATAAGCTTATCTGTACTTACAAGAAGTTTTTAACTTTTGTTATATCAACTTAGAAATTATAGCATAGCTTTGGATATACTTAATATGCCTAGACAAATGTTAATTATCATCTCTCTAATCGCTAAACCAAGGCTTAGGCAGGAAATAATGACTTCCGACCGGATCTATCCAAACCCCGGCTTAGGTAGAGAGAGAAAAGAAGTATTGATGAATCCATTTTTGTTTACTAATAATCTTCTACTTTGAAGTAATCATATATTTAAGAAAAAAATAGGTAATGCTCCAAGTTGAAGCTAATCATTGATATGACCATGATAATGGAAACTGAACAGGTTATAATTTATTTGAAGCATTAAGTAAAACCTAGATTAGTTTTTTTAAAAAATACTGACAATACCCTCTTTTCATAATCACGTTTTTTGTTTCCTCCCAAAAAATCTTTCAAAAATCAGGTTCAGCAAAGTTTACATAATGCCTTATCTCATAAGAATTTAATAGGTTTTATGCATGAACACATACAAAGTTAGTGAAAGTGGCAAGGAAGACTGTTATTTATAAACTTTCATATTATTTCTGAATTTGTGTTGCTCAAATAATGCTTTCTATATTCATTTTTAAGGAATTTTCCAGAAAAGACTATGTGATAGAAGTGATTACATGTACGTGTCTCATTTTAAAAACTCTGTAAGATGTTTTAGCAAAAGCTGTACCAGCTAGACGGCTGTCCTTGCCTTCTTGATAATTATTCTAAAAGCTGTAACACGTACCAAACCTCCTGAATCTTCCCTAAGGACAAACTAATTTTTTATGTCAATCTCAGCTGGGTGGTAACACTGCCATTTTAGCATTTCCATTCTCTAGTGGGATGAGGATGAGGAAATTACACGCACACACGTCTACGTGTCTGTCATCCTTCACTTAATGGCAGATATCCCTTGAAAGGGGGATTTTTTGAATGAACATCTTTTTAAATGTTAGACTCACAGATAAAAGACTTATTTTATGTTTCAGATAAGCAAAGAAAAAGTTGCAATTTTAATTCCAGGAGGAATTCATATTTTCTTGCAACTCAATTTCACACAGCAGTTAATTAACTGATTAGTATGAATAATTAATGCCATAATGTTAGTCTTATTGAAAATGGGGAGTATAAGAACAATGAGAGCATTTAGCTTCCAGGAGAGGATGGAAAAACAGAGTGCACAAAGGAGAAGACACTGGTGGCTATTATGGCAAGGGCAGTAAAAGAGGAGGTCGGATTTTCAAAACTTTCTAATTTTATTTGAGGTTGCTTTAAGTTCCACAGATCACTGCAAATCGAAGTTCGAACCTGAAGAATGTTGGCATATGACCACAGTAGGCAGCTTATATCATAATATCGATAAGAGATGGAGTAAATTAGTGGACCTGATAAACACTGAGGGGTGGGCAGACTCAACAGATATAATATGATTATTGTACCTCTCACATCTAGAGGTAGTGACAATCATCACCGTGATCACAGCAGGCGAATAATATCAATATGCATAGACTAGTATCTCCTGGCTTGGAATACATATATAGTTATGAAACCTCTAACTTATATGTACCTTATTTATTCTTTCAAAAGCCCTGAGCTTAAAAATGTGTTTTTCCCCTCCCTAATTTCACACTACAATTTAGTACGGGAATACCAATCCTTCTAGCATATCTAATGAGTTTCCATGGTCCTATTTTTAAAGCTTTTAATCTTCATAAATAATAGTTAAATAAACTTAAGGCATTTGGACAATTTTTCTAACTTAATGTATTCAAATCCACAGTTGGCACTTCATTTCTTTTCATTTAAAAATAAATCTATCTTGTCTTGATAGGCTTCACATGAATATACGCACCTCACAATATAAATCACAGCAACATATCCAGAATGATGAGATCTGCTTGTTACCTTTATAAGAAATATATCATTTTTCAGAGATGTCTCAAAACCTCTTTTTTATAAAGTCAATATATATTCTTAAGATGATTCACAGCCATACTGTATTTGAATAAGAATTTCCCAAAACGTTTGAATAATGTTTTTCAAGAGGATTTCCATATATAGATGAGTAACTCTTTAATATTTTCAAGGGCTTTTTCTTCAGAAGAGAAGTTTCCTTTCAACTGTAGCTAATAGGTGATTTTATGTACATAATCTCCTGTGCATGCTTCTGTGCCTTTTCTAGTTACATTTTAATTTTTGGAGGAAAACCTAGAAAATAATAACTATGACAGAATTTTGGCAACTCTTAAAACATAGTTCTGTAGATAACAGTGCATCTAACTTCTGCTCTTCTAGTTATAAAAGTGAAAACCAAAATGTTATTTCCATGAAAATCCAACCACAGCGTCCCTTGAAAGAAAGCTGCGTGCCTTGGGAACAAACCGAGAATCGTAACTTAACCATCAAACCACATCAAAATAATCAGAAGCTTCCAAAACTTGTTAGTTTTCTTAATTAAAAACAAATAAGGACTTACTTGCTTTGTTTTTCCATGCTAGCCACCCTGAGGCATTCCCATCTTGAATTTAGGAGATTCATCTGCTCTTGTACTTCAGTTTCTTCATCATCTGATAATTTCCCTGTTCCAATCAGCTTACTTCCCAATTGTAGAATATTACCAACCCGACCCTGATGGGCTGTCAAATCCATCATGTACCCCTGACAAAGAAGGAAGTGGACAATTGTAATTAGAACTCTAGGTAAATCAGTGTGGTTTTAAGTTTTATTTGCTTGCAGTTTTAAACTTCTGGCCCATTTAGATTTATATTCCCAGTAAAAGGAATTTAATTCGCATTTGCAGAATCCCAAAACCACTTTTAATATGAATTAAGGAAAATTATCTTAAGTCAAGTTCTTCAGAAGCAGGCCCCGAGATAAGGATTTCAGTGCAAGTGATTTATTAAGGAAGAGCTCCCAGGAAGTTCTGCAAGGGAGCTGAAGATAGAGGGAAAAGGACAGGGAAGGGAAAGAAGCCAAACAAGTGTATCATCTCAGGAAAAGTCTCCTACTGAGCGAAGTTAAGGCCAATACCATACATCGACTCAGGAATGTAAATAATGCCTCAGCACTGCCTTGATACAAGAGAAAGAAGTTGGGCTTTCATATTCCTGTTGGCCAGATAGAAATGCCTTCAATGGCTGCTCTCCAAAAGAGAACTTCAAAATCTGACTGGTGGAATCCCAAGCACATCATAATAACTAAATTTCCAAAATGCAAGGATGTAAGAGAGTAATTGAGGAAAAAGGATGACTTGCCATTATAACAAGTCATATGTTTCGTTTTGTAAACTAATGTTTTAGTTTACCTCATGAGTATGAAACTGTTCTTTCACCACTTCCACATCATTAGAAATCTCTCCTTGTGCTTGCAATGTGTCCTCAGCAGAAAGAAGCCACGATAATACTTCTTCTAAAGCTGTTTGGTAACGGTCCAGGTTTACTTCACTCTCCATCAATGAACTGCCAAATGACTTGTCTTCAGGAGCTTCCAAATGCTGCACAATAAAATAAATTGGGTGTTACACAATTAATGTCTTTGCAGACTGTTCCAGTACATTAAATGATAAATCGAATGAAATATTTAAAATGCTAGGACTCTCCACCTGCATTATCAGACACAGGAACAGCAGATACAGACAACGGTGAGCTTTCATTTTAACTTCCTCATGCATACATCAATTTTCAAATAGCAGTCAAAATCCACACCAAATTAATATTGTATTAAAGCTCTTCTAGATTACTGGAAGGAGTAAATTAGTATATCACCTCATGTTGCTTTTTAAATGCTATAAATATTGATCTGTAGGAATTTTCCTCAATTGTTATTTATAATAACTTACACATACATTATCGGAATTATATTTACATACCTTTGCAATGGCATTAAAGGAAATATCTCTTCCTGAGAGGCCCTAGGTAATATTTCCAAATGTTTATAGACCAGTAAAGGTATCAGTAAGAAAACAAGCAGGTAGGGGAAAGGAAGGCAAAATTTAGAAAGAAAACAAATACCTCACCCACCCACCTAAAATTTCTAACAGCATAATGACTTCTATTATTTAGCCTTTATTTCCAGAAGGCCACGATTTAAATAGTAAGACATTATCTAAGAAGAAGTAAAATATGAAGTATGCTTTACCCAATTTAATGAGCAGGACATTAACTGAGATTGCAAATGGTTGTCTTGGAATTTCTATCTGGATCCTAAAGCCAAGAGCAAAGTGTACAAAGCATCCATAATTCTAAAGAGAAGATCGAGGGTACCTGTTAAAAAATTGCTAAGAAGTGATCACAAAATTGGTCTCACAACCCTTAATCCACTATCTAGCTTAAAGGTGTGTAAGAGCAAGCAAGGAGGTCGATTAGAAAAACCTGTTGAGAATGGCTTCCTCTGGAGAGGCTGGAGTGCCTTCCTCTGGAGAGGCTGGAGTGCTCTGCGAGGCTCTAACTTCTCCCCATCTGAAGCCAAGTAATAGAGACAAGGTGGTTGGTTTACACGACCTCTAAACCTGGCCATATGTTTGCAGAGATTTGCATGCTATGGGAACCATACTCTCAAGTGATAGGAGAGGTTTCTTGGGATAACCTATATGTCTGCCGCACTAACCTAAAGGCATTAATCAAGGGCAAAAATTTGAGTGAACTAGTAAGTTTGCAGGAGGTTTTGCTTTGGGAGGAGTGTACTCCTTATAGGTCGCTGGGCTTCAAAAATCCTGAGAACATGCTCAAGAGGGATTTTGCTGAGGTCAAGGACATAGGCATACTATTTATGGAGGTGAGCAGAACAAACAAATATTGGAGAAATATTTGTAGAGGAATCTTCTGCATTCCACAAATATTGCAAGCAAGCACAGGGCCCCCTAACAAACAGGGTTTTGTAAAGGAACCAAAAAGCAGGGTAGAACAACAGAAGCTGTTTGGGGGATTTAATAATCTCACCTAGAGAAAACTCAACCTTTGGTGGCTTTCCCCTGGTGTGTATGCGCTGCATTTCCTGTCCTTGTCAGCTCTGGGACTTAACCCACTAAACTGCCAGCACCAACTTAGTTGTGCTCTTCTGATAAATGCTCAAATTTTGAAACTTTAATATTTTAAATTTCCCCAATTGTTAAGTCCTTCGAGATGACAAGGCATAGTGGCAGTTATTGCTAAGGCATTTTCATCAAATGATGCACTCTTTTTCCAGTTTATATAGAAGTGGCAGAGAGAGGCCATCCTGGTAAGTCAAAATCACCCAACTTCATCATGTCAAAGAGGCTAAGTGCTCTCAAAGAGCTATTTGCATGGGACCCTTGTCTAAGAGTGAGGCAATTTCTGAAGGTCTTAGGGATTAGAACTAGTTCCATGGAGCATCTCTTCTGTCTCTAAATACTATTAATAATAACCATCAAAATCAGCATTAAGGGGGAAGATGACATAAAGGCAGCCTGAGAGATGTGCACAGGTGGAACCAGCTTCATGTTTCTGCAACCTGAGCAGTTGCACAGGGCCCTGAGCAAAGAAGAAACACACGCCTCTATTATCTGCTGACACTATCCTGAAATTGTTAATAATTTTATTTTTGAATTAGTGTTTTAGAAGTGAAGTCCACTGGGCCATGAAGGATGCACATGAGCAGAGAAGACAGGTGTTGTACTATGTGTATCTGTCCTATTTGCACATAGCATTTTCAATGCCCTAGAAGAACAGAAGTCTGGTGAGCTCACAGTAAGTTTAGTAAGATTCAAAGAATATGGGATAAGAGTGTTATGTCTATAAGTGAGTAAACAAGGTTGCGGGCAGCCCTGGGAGATAATGCTTCCTATCTGAAACAGACCCTGCTTCAAATTCAGAAAGAAGGCAATTCTTTCAAGAAAATACAAACGACCAAGAAACCCTGTCATATCCTTTCCTACTCCTGTTATGTTCCTATATAAACCAACCACTTACGCTAAAATTGATGATATCGAAAGAAAGGGAATCTTGTGACTTTGGGAAAGTTACTTAGCCCTGCATAAGCCTTAGTTTCTGCTTATGAAAAATGGGAACAATAATACTTCCATATTAAGATCGTGGTAAGAATAAAACAGTGCATAATGCACTTGACAGAGTGACCTTGTATAAGAACCAAATAAAGTATGTTATGGCTGTAATTATTATCCAATTCCTGTGTATAGATAAGAAGTGTCTTGAAGCATAAATTGCCCCAAGGTTACCTTCTTAAGTCACTGTTCCGGTTTCAGGAGATGGAAAATTATTGTCGAAAATACGCCCCCAAAAAAGTGTAAGAGCAAACATTATTTAACTCTTTCTGAAATCTGAACCTCAACCTAGCTCGTATTTAAGAGTTCTTAAAAATCATTAACAATCTTGAGTTCAAATAGTCTTCTGCAAACGAAGCATTATAAAAAGCACTAGTACTCAAGTAACACAACAATATTTTACACTGTGCAATTGGAATCAAAATATTAAACACTTTATGATTTATTGATATTTACACAGGATTGAATTCTGGAAGAAAATATGAAGGCGTATCCTTATACTCAAGGACATGACATCTAGTACTCAAATTCTGAACCTAAATGTTTTGTCTGAGGATGTGCATAAAACAAAAACATTTCAAAGACAGCCTTCTTAAAGCTAAATTCAAATCTGAATAAGCTATGCAAAATTTTATATTTATATCCATCAATTCACCTATATATAGAATTATAACCAAAATTTTAATTTAAGATCTGAGTAATTATTTATCTAGATAGACAATTGTTTTTCAAATTGTAAGTCATAATCCATTCATGGTTCATAAAATCATGTTAGTGGGTTATGACTAGGAATATTTTAAAATTAAACAGAAAAATATTAGTCTGTGTCACTTATATAATACTAAGAATTAGTCTCAATTTTTGTTTCAGATGTGCATATGGGTTTCTTTAAGATATGTACATATATATATGTTCTAAGGTGAGATTAAACTTTCTTCTGCAGTTTGTAAAACAAAATTGGAAATGGCTCTAGAATTTCAGACTAAGCAAACTGATGAAAAAAGAAATTTGCTTGAATTCTACATTTGTATATTTTCCATAGAGACCTTAAAATAAAAGATATTTTAAAATAAAACCATGTTTAATCTGAGAATTTGGAAATAAAGATATATAAAGAGGCTTATACTTTGTTTCAGCACCCCAAAATGTTATCATCATCACAGAACTCTACATTGCAGCTAAGCTGGAGATCAGTTCATACATGTCATGGCATCAAATGAAGAGATTTTCTAGGAAACTTGATTTTTGTTGTTTATAGATCTATTCATAAGAAAGATAGACCCCAATCGTTTCATGAATGAAGACGCCAGTATCATCAACTGGAACTAATTATTTTTCCCTATGCTTCAATCCTATTTTGTCTTTATCACAGTAGTTTATGTTTCTCTTCAGTACCTTGGGCAAATAATGATTATGACGAGAGGCATAACAATGAATGGATGAAAGGATTCTGTTGTTGTTTTTTTTTCCCAAAATTGAGTACACTCAAATTTACTCAACGTCATACACAGAAGTCAGAGGCTTAATTACTGCCTGTTAGATTAAGGAAGTTTTAGATATTGTCACCTATGTTCCTTGAAGACATTGCTCATTAAAAAAGGTGGAAGAGGCTGGGCACGGTGACTCACGCCTGTAATCCCAGCACTCTGGGAGGCCGAGGCGGGCGGATCACCAGGTCAAGAAATCGAGACCATCTTGGCTAACACGGTGAAACCCCGTCTCTACTAAAAATACAAAAAAATTAGCCAGGCATCGTGGCAGGTGCCTGTAATCCCAGCTACTCGGGAGGCTGAGGCAGGAGAATGGCATGAACCCGGGAGGCGGAGCTTGCAGTGAGGCGAGATAGCGCCACTGGAGTCCGGCCTGGGAGAAACAGCGAGACTCCGTCTCTTAAAAAAAAAAAAAAAAGGTGGAAGAGTGGAAAGGAGAAAGGTAAAAAAAAAAACGAGGGATGATAAATGACTGTTTTAGTCCAGCAATGTCTACAAAAATCTCTAGACACTCATTTCTGGAGACAATTTCTAGTCATAGAATTTCTCTGACTAGAAATTGTTCTAATAAACAGCAGTTTACTTTAATAGAAGTAAACAGCAGTTTACTTTAATAGAAGTAAACAGCAGTTTACTTCTAATAAAGTAAACAGTATTGATACTTCGCAATATATAAATATATTTTAAAATCTAGTTTACTATCTGTCTGATCTTGGGTATTTAACCTCTCTGCATCTAAGTTACTCCATCTATAAAACAAAAAAAATAAAAATATACGTACATAAGGTGGTTGGAAAGAGTAGATGAGATAGTGCATATAAAATGCTAAGCACATTCTAGATCCCAAGAAATGCTCTGCAATGCCTGTGTTTGGGGGCCAATGTTCACTGAAATGGCAAATGATTTTTATGAGGAAACAGTTGAATGAGCTCTGTGTGTTTCTGGAAGCAAGATTTGGGCAATTCAAACTGAGATAAGTAATCAAGTGGCTACATGTAGGTAGTGAAACCAGCAGTCCAGCAAACCACAAAGCTTTTAGAAAAAATAGCTGGGACACTATGAGAGGGCACAGTATATCACTGAGCAGTTTTATGTCACTGATAAAATGGATTTATTTTTGCAATTTATCTAAATTCAACCTTAAAATGTGATATGAGTTTTAACCTGGATCAAAAAGTTTCATTGTTCCTGAATGCATAAATGCTTCAAGAACATTTGGAAATTTTATCATTCTTAGTTCATTTAAATGTATCATTCTTCTTTTTTATGGAGTCTAAGTCAATGCATGGATGGTGAATTTTTTGGTGTATTCTATAATCTTTTTACCCCTCAGTAAAAGATTATTTCTCAGATAAAGGATTACAGAGGGATAACCAAGCAGTTCTTTCACTAAGTAACAGAAGAGCAGTTCTGAAGAACCAGGATTAGTACTTGGAAATATTCTTGCCACATTTCAGCTGTGTTTTCTCACAGATATAACACGTAAACCAGGGTACTATTCAAAACAAAAAAATGATTACTGAAGGGATTTATGAGAAAGTAATCCATCATGCAACACTGCACACGACATTGAATTTAATGACACTATTAAATAGGTAATTTTTAATATTGATAGGGCCTGAAATTCAGTTCAAAGTTAAGCCCTAATGAGGATTTAGGAAAAATCATGGCCTACTGTTAGGGCAACAGTAAACAACAAATACAACTACTACTACATATATAATAGCAATAACAACAGCTGCCATTATTTATTGAGTACTTAGTGTCAGTCAATTTGCTAATCACTTAATATGCATTATATCATTTTTCGCTACAACCGATCAGGGTGACGGAGATTATTAGGATGAGGAAATGCAAACAGAAAAATTAGGTGACTTGCCAAAGGTCACAAAGGTAACTGGTGGTTCTGCGACTTAAAACCAGGTTGTTTGAATTCCAAAACACATCTTTATCACAATATGATCAATCTCTTTTAACGAAGAAAATGAATTAAGAGTCTAAGTAACCGCACTTTTACAAAATATCCTAATACAACTTATTTTTTCTGTTTTTTTGAGATGGAGTTTTGCTCTTCCTGCCCAGGCTGGAATGCAATGGTGGGATCTCGGCTTACTGCAGCCTCCGCCTTCTGGGTTCAATTCATTCTTCTGCCTCAGCCTCCTGAGTAGCTGGGATTACAGGCACACGTCATCACACCCGGCTAATTTTTATATTTTTAATAGAGACAGGGTTTCAACACATTGGCCAGGCTGGTCTCAAACTCTTGACCTCAAGTGATCCGCCCACCTCGGCCTCCCAAAGTGCTGGGATTACAGGTGTGAGCCATGGTGTCGGGCCCTCATATAACTTCTTAAAAATAAGTCAAAGTGTATTTTTTCTTTATTTCCACAACTTCAATCAATGGTTTGGAAGCTACTAGGAAAATACCTCGTCTTCATTATGTTGCTGAGTAGGAAATCAAATGTCAAGTCTAAATAATGCATGCAAGTCACAGACACTGATATCACACTGAGGAAGATACCAGAATACCAGAAAGACAGCAATGGGACACAGCCCAGATGGTAGTACAGACCCGGTAAGTCCTCCATTATCCATGATTTCCTTATTTCACACTGCATGTCTATATCAAAACATCTCATGTACCCCATAAATAGACACACCTACTACGTAGCCACAAAAATTTAAAAAAAAATTTTAACAGTTTTTTAAAAACACAGATACGTAAACAGGAAAAGAAGTCAAAAGATGCTGAGCAAAAATTAAAGCTAACAAATTCTTTCTAAACGAAGGCATGTGTCAAGTCCACAATTTGAACTCTGTACCTTCTGTTAATCCTATGATTTGCCTTTGATGTTAAATGTCAGCAAATTTAACCCTCTTCACTATTGCAGAACCACTCACAGAAATGCTACATTGTGCCTAGATGCTCTGTTGAAGAAGACAAAAATGGGTATCATATGTACACATATGTGGGTATTTTAGTTTTTAAAAATCTCATTCTATAGCCTATTAAACAAAAGGTTCTACAGCCAAAAACATTAATCTTTTTATACTTTAAGTTCTAGGGTACCTGTGCACAACGTGCAGGTTTGTTACATATGTATCCATGTGCCATGATGGTGTGCTGAACCCATTAACTCGTCATTTAGCATCAGGTATATCTCCTAATGCTATCACTCCCCCCTCCCCCCACCCCACAACAGTCCCCAGTGTGTGATGTTCCCCTTCCTGTGTCCATGAGTTCTCATTGTTCAATTCCCACCTATGAGTGAGATCATATGGTGTTTGGTTTTTTGTCCTTGCGTTAGTTTGCTGAGAATGATGGTTTCCAGCTTCATCCATGTCCCTACAAAGGACATGAACTCAACATTTTTTATGGCTGCATAGTATTCCATGGTGTCTATGTGCCACATTTTCTTAATCCAGTCTATCATTGATGGACATTTGGGTTGGTTCCAATTCTCTGTTAATGTGAATAGTGCCGCAATAAACATACGTATGCATGTGTCTTTATAGCAGCATGATTTTTAATCCTTTGGGAATATACCCAGTAATGGGATCGCTGGGTCAAATGGTATTTCTAGTTCTAGATCCTTCAGGAATCGCACACTGTCTTCCACAATGGTTGAACTAGTTTATAGTCCCACCAACAGTGTAAAAGTGTTCCTATTTCTCCACATCCTCTCCAGCACCTGTTGTTTCCTGACTTTTTAATGATGGCCATTCTAACTGGTGTGAGATGGTATCTCATTGTGGTTTTGATTTGCATTTCTCTGATGGCCAGTAATGATGAGCATTTTTTCATGTGTCTTTTGGCTGCATAAATGTCTTCTTTTGAGAAGTGTCTGTTCATATCCTTTGCCTACTTGTTGATGGGGTTGTTTTTTTCTTGTAAATTTGTTTGAGTTCTTTGTAATTCTGGATATTAGCCCTTTATCAGATGAGTACATTGCAAAAATTTTCTCCCATTCTGTAGGTTGCCTGTTCACTCTGATGGTAGTTTCTTTTGCTGTGCAGAAGCTCTTCAGTTTAATTAGATCCCATTTGTCTATTTTGGCTTTTGTTGCCATTGCTTTTGGTGTTTTAGACATGAAGCCTTTGCCCATGCCTATGTCCTGAATGGTATTGCCTAGGTTTTCTTCTAGGGTTTTTATGGTTTTAGGTCTAACATGTAAGTCTTCAATCCATCTTGAATTAATTTTTGGAAAAGGTGTAAGGAAGGGATCCAGTTTCAGCTTTCTACATATGGCTAGCCAGTTTTCCCAGCACCATTTATTAAATAGGGAATCCTTTCCCCATTTCTTGTTCTTGTCAGGTTTGTCAAAGATCAGATGGTTTTAGATGTGTGATATTATTTGTGAGGGCTCTGTTCTGTTACATTGGTCTGTATCTCTGTTTTGGTACCAGTACACCATGCTGTTTTGGTTACTGTAGCCTTGTAGTATAATTTGAAGTCAGGTAGCGTGATACCTCCAGCTTTGTTCTTTTGGTTTAGGATTGACTTGGCGATGCGGGCTCTTTTTTGGTTCCATATGAATTTTAGTTTTTTCCAATTCTGTGAAGAAACTCATTGGTAGCTTGATGGGGATGGCATTGGATCTATAAAGTACCTTGAGCTGTATGGCCATTTTCACGATATTGATTCTTCCTATCAATGAGCACAGAATGTTCATCCATTTGTTTGTATCCTCTTGTATTTCAATGAGCAGTGGTTTGTAGTTCTCCTTGAAGAGGTCCTTCACATCCCTTATAAGTTGGATTCCTAAGTATTTTATTCTCTTTGAAGCAATTGTGAATGGGAGTTCACTCATGATTTGGCTCTCTGTCTGTTATTGGTGTATAAGAATGCTTGTGATTTTTGCACATTGATTTTGTATCCTGAGACTTTGCTGATGTTGCTTATCAGTCTAAGGAGATTTTGGGCTGAGACAATGGGGTTTTCTAGATATACAATCATGTCATCTTCAAACAGGGACAATTTGACTTCCTCTTTTCCTAATTGAATACCCTTTATTTCTTTCTCCTGCCTGATTGCCCTGGCTGGAACTTCCAACACTATGTTGAATAGGAGTGGTGAGAGAGGGCATCCCTGTCTTGTGCCCGTTTACAAAGAGAATGCTTCTTCCAGTTTTTGCCCATTCAGTATGATAGCAGCTGTGGGTTTGTCATAAATAGCTCTTATTATTTTGAGATACATCCCATTAATACCTAATTTATTGAGAGTTTTTAGCATGAAGGGCTGCTGAATTTTGTCAAAGCCCTTTTCTGCATCTATTGAGATAATCATGTGGTTTTTGTCTTTGGTTCTGTTTATATGCTGGATTACATTTATTGATTTGTGTATGTTGAACCAGCCTTGCATCCCAGGGATGAAGCCCACTTGATCATGGTGGATAAACTTTTTAATGTGCTGCTGGATTGAGTTTGCCAGTATTTTATTGAGGATTTTTGCGTCAACGTTTATCAGGGACGTTGAGCTAAAATTCTCTTTTGTTTGTTGTGTCTCTGCCAGGCTTTGCTATCAGGATGATGCTGGCCTCATAAAATGAGTTAGGGAGGATTCCCTCTTTTTCTATTGACTGGAATAGTTTCAGAAGGAGTGATACCAGTTCCTCCTTGTACCTCTGGTTGAATTCGGCTGTGAATCCATCAGGTCCTGGACTCTTTTTGGTTGGTAAGCTATTGATTATTGCCACAATTTCAGAGCCTGTTATTGGTCTATTCAGAGATTCAACTTCTTCCTGGTTTAGTCTTGGGAGGGTGTGTGTGTCGAGGAATTTATCCATTTCTTCTAGATTTTCTAGTTTATTTGCGTCGAGGTGTTTGTAGTATTCCCTGATGGTAGATTGTATTTCTGTGGGATTGGTGGTGATATCCCCTTTATCATTTTTTATTACGTCTATTTGATTCTTCTCTCTTTTCTTATTAGTCTTGCTAGCGGTCTATCAATTTTGTTGATCCTTTCAAAAAACCAGCTCCTGGATTCATTAATTTTTTGAAGGGTTATGTCTCTATTTCCTTCAGTTCTGGTCTGATTTTAGTTATTTCTTGCCTTCTGCTAGCTTTTGAATGTGTTTGCTCTTGCTTTTCTAGTTCTTTTTGTGATGTTAGGGTGTCAATTTTGGATCTTTCCTGCTTTCTCTTGTGGGCATTTAGTGCTATAAATTTCCCTCTACACACTGCTTTGAATGTGTCCCAGAGATTCTGGTATGTTGTGTCTTTGTTCTCGTTGGTTTCAAAGAACATCTTTATTTCTGCCTTCATTTTGTTATGTACCCAGTAGTCACTCAGGAGCAGGTTGTTCAGTTTCCATGTAGTTGAGCGGTTTTGAGTGAGTTTCTTGATCCTGAGTTCTAGTTTGATTGCACTGTGGTCTGAGAGACAGTTTGTTATAATTTCTGTTCTTTTACATTTGCTGAGGGGTGCTTTACTTCCAACTGTGTGGTCAATTTTGGAATAAGTGCGATGTGGTGCTGCGAAGAATGTATATTCTGTTGATTTGGGGTGGAGAGTTCTGTAGATGTCTATTAGGTATGCTTGGTGCAGAGCTGAGTTCAATTCCTGGATATCCTTGTTAACTTTCTGTCCCACTGATCTGTCTAATGTTGACATTAGGATGTTAAAGTCTCCCATTATTATTGTGTGGGAGTCTAAGTCTCTTTGTAGGTCTCTAAGGACTTGCTTTATGAATCTGGGTGCTCCTGTATTGAGTGCATATATATTTAGGATAGTTAGCTCTTCTTGTTGAATTGATCCCTTTACCATTATATAATGGCCTTCTTTGTCTCTTTTGATCTTTGTTGGTTTAAAGTCTGTTTTATCAGAGACTAGGATTGCAACCCCTGCCTTTTTTTGAAAAACATTAGTCTTAATTCCTGTATAAAAAAAATGGCCCTGGCAAAGATTGCTCATCCTCCAATATGTATCTTTCCTCACCCTTTATGTAGTATTAGAAAGTTTAGGGGAAATTTGACTATCTAGAAATGTAACTACAGTTCCCACTTTCCCTTGCAGTTAGATGTGACATGTAACCAAGTATTGGCCAGTTGGATATAATGCATGCAACTTCATCATTAAGACCTAAAAGGGCATAGATATGCTCTCTTCTTTGTCCTCCCTCCCGAAGGTCGTGATACACACATGAATCTGGTGAGCTATCCTTGACCGTGACTATGAAGACAGTGTCCCAGGGGATGACCGAAAAACTAGGCAAAAGGACTATGGATCCCTGAATGAGCAGAGCCTTCCTACAAGGCCTCCATCACTCCTATCTACCACACATTTAAGAGAAATAACTCTGAAAGAGAAATAAACTCATTTTTTAGTTCATCCATCCTTGTGTTTTTGTTAGTGCCACAAAACCTACAGCCATCTAATACACTGATATACTCTAATTCTCTAGCAGCTGAGATTTTACTATAAAAATGTATCTGCAAAAGCTTAGATGTGATTTTAAAATAAACTTTCTACTATAAAATCGATGTCTCTCTAATACTATACTCTCTCTCTCTCTCTCAAACATACTCTCAATGAAGGTTCCAGTCATTTTGCTTCATTATTTTTTAAGTCACATAACTTTATATATTATGCTAACCTTTACATTGTAGGAAGGCAGGGACTCTGACCCCATGCCTAACAGCACAGCACACAGATAATAAATATTTACTAAATTATTCGGGCAATTTTAATTTCTCATTAAAGGTCATTTGTGCTTCCAATTTCAGGTTTTATATAAAATGTGTTTTAACCAATCAATACCTTGAAAATGGAGTAATATGACATAAAACATTCATCATTTTAAATATATATCTTTCCAAAATTCCTATTCATATTTAATATATGTGTGTATACATATATACATATTCACATACATATATAGTATACAAACTTATGTGTGTGTGTGTGTGTTTTCTTCCTCTAATTTCTCTAATTCTACCATTTATATCTTTGGGTATACATTTACTTTCTAACTTATTTTATATTTTATTCCTTTATGTTTAACTGCACTTCCCCTGAGAGTTTCTGTCTTGGCTATTATACTCCACACAATAGAACCTTTCTCATAAAAATCAAGAAGGAAGAAAAAGAAATAAGCTTTGTTATGGCAAATTCTGCTAAACCAATGGAAGGTCAGAGAGGAAATAACAGAAGATTTAGACAAATGTACTATAACAATTTAATAACCCAATATAAAAGATTAATTTTTAAAAGCAAGTTTATAATAAAATTTTGATAAACATCAGTAAAAAACTTTCTCAGAAATTGATTAGATGGCACGTGAAAGATGTCCAGCCTAGTGATTTCTTTGTTCATATTGTTTCATATAATTCTTACAAACACCCTAAAAGTGGGACCTATTTCCAAGATGAGGATGAGGAAATCAAAGTCACACCTATGAGGTGTGGGAGGAAAAATGGGATCCCCAGTAAACCAACCGACATTCCTTGGCTGACAGAGATTCATAAAGTCCAGAGAAGAAGGATAAACATAATAACTCTATACTATTTGGGGGATATTTCAATAATTTTAAAAGTCAGTATTTGGTTGGAATTCATATGAGTTGGTAATTGAAACGAGATTTTGTAAAAGTACTAAATTTAATTTAAAATAGGATAGTTACAAAATGTCTCCGTAGACCAAATAGATTCTTAATGTTATTTTCCTTAATCCTAACCTTAACAATTGTATTAATTTTCAAATAGGCCTCATGCAAAAACACCAAGTCTTATTTATTTTAATCAGTGATTTATAAATAGGAAAAAAATGATTCACTGGATAGTTTTAAAATAAAAAATAATTCAGAAGTAAACTGCTTTAGACAAGTGGTTTGTACTTACCAAAAAAATCAAAACAAAATACATATATCTCGTGAAAACTTAAATAATATTCCTCTGGAATGACCGTAGTCCATAGAGTTTGTAATTGCATATACAAATTAATTGTGAGCTATGAAGAGAACCTAAACATATATATTCCCATGTTGCCGGTTTTGGAATTTTGCTTTTTTTCTCATCATTTATAATGTTCTTAGCTGTTTACTCATTTATTCCACAAGTCTATGTGTAAAGAAATTAGAAGTTAGCACAAGAGATTTCCCCAAAATATAGAAACTTATCTACACTTACACCAATCCTAGCTTCTTCACTTCATGTTTCAGTGAAAATCTTATTCTTCCTATTATATGATCCAAGACTCCTTAACCTTAAACTTTTTTCTGTAAAGGGCTAAGATAATAGATATCTTCAATTTTGCAGACCACTAAAGGCCAGATGCCCCCACTCAGCTCCATCACTGCAAATTGTAGCCCCAAAGCAGCTGGAGACAATACGTAAGTGAATAAACATGCATGTGTTCCAATAAAACTTTATTGACAAAAAACAGGTAGCACGTCTATTTTCACCCTCAGGCCAGATTGCTATCTCCTGATAATCAAATTGCTTCCCCCATTTAAACTAATTCTCTGCACTTCTCACTGTTGATTATCTTTCCTCTCTCCAATCTTTCCACCTCCAATTGATTCTCATTGGTCACTTTCCCACTCTACTGCATGTCCAAGCTAGCCATCTCTAAAATCTCACTGCTCTCCCCTGCCGTACCTCCATTGCTGTATATAACAATGTCTCAAAGAAATCATGTTGCATAAAACCAGTGGCCGCATTCGGGAAACTTTAAGTCTGTCGCACTTTGGAGTAAAATAAACATGAGGTCATATTCAGGCTCTGGAATTTATAGGTAGTGTATACTTGAACTTGGCAAAGTTTTTCAATTTCACACTCTTGGTACACAATAGATATGATACTGACAATAGATATGATACTAATTTAGAGGGTACATGTAAGGCTCACAGATAACATACGGAGATTGTATTAACATTCAGCATCACCCTTTGCCACTCAACTTTTATAAAATCACTTTCATTGCCTCATTGTTCTTATTTAGTGTAACCCAGAATAGAGAGAAGAACTAACAACATCAAAGAGAAGATTGGTTCAATTAGATTTTAGGTTGTAAAAATATTCTACTAAATTGACACATCTTTTCTAAGTAGGTAAATTTTCTCCAAAGACACTAGCTATATTCACCTCCTTAATGTACACCAGTTGCTTGGTTTATCCCGTTACCTTTCACATGTATCACTAAATTCTGTGTGCTTTCTCTTTAATTATGTTACATCCCTCTGTCTTTTTTCCTTATTCCTTAAACAAAGATGTGATATATCCTTCATAAGAGAGAGAAATCCTTATGGGGGAACTACTGGGTAGCTTCCTGTCTCTACTTCTTGGGCATCTATAGTGCTTCTGTGGGATAGTTTCATTATTAAAATTAGGGAAATAATATAAATAACTAGTGAGCTAATTAGGAAGACAATTGTAAGGGTGTGATTGTGGAAATGGGGAAGTTCTTTTATGAGAGGTGATATAGCATCTCAGAAGCCTCACGACAGTAGACAGTTTATTTTGTTCAGCGCCTGACATACTAGATGTTTGTTGAATAAAATAATGTATCTCTTAGCATATGACATGTAACAATATTCCATTTTACTTTACATTGATATGAGGACTTTTTTTTTCCTAAGAGAATTAGACCAAAGCATCTTTCCATGACAGAGCAGGGACAAGAAATGACACAAACCCCACCTCTGTTTATTTCACTTACTGCCTTCTTCAGTGCACTGCTGGCTTCCCTATTCAAGGAAAGAGATTCTTGGTTAAGGACTTCAGAGCCTGCCATTTCAAAGAATGCTACTAATTCTTGGGAAGACTCTGGTAGATTTCATTAACACATGCAAATTCCACCCTCTGCCTCAAGGAAAGTAATAAAAGTCCTCTATCCTGTTGGCTGAAAGCAATGGGAAGTTCTTCAATTTTATCATTGGCTCCTAATAGGAGCAATCACGCTTCAGGGTATCTCCCTGTCCCATGGACAATTAAAGCTTTTGATCTTAGGGTTCACAGAACTGAGAAGAATGCGATAAGTCTTTTCCATTTCAGAAAAATAAAAGTATGAAACCTTTTGATAAGTTTCCATCTCTTGTTATACTAACATTTCTTCTCATATTTTTAAGTAAAAAAACTCAAAATCAGGGTGGGCTAAGTGGTAAGAGCAATCACTTCTGATTTGGTGAAGATACTAAAAGAGGGTTAAAGGATATGTACAGATATGTGTACCTTACAAACTGAGGAAATGGAAGAATGAGTAGAAAAGCGAAACAGAAACCTAAGTGAGGTTAACATAGAAATAAAACGTCCTAAAGTCTGAAACAGAGACAAAACCTCACTGAAAGTTTTCATTTATAATATTTTTAAACAAATTTGACATTTCTTTCCATTTATTTCTGTAGGTATATAATATTTTATAACTGACCTATTTATAATGGGACTACCATCAAATTATCCATTTTTAAAATGCTCTCTCCATAGCATTAATATTTTATAAAATCTAGTCTCTTTCTTAATATTGTTAATACAGAAGCTTCTCCTTGAAAGATTGAAAGTTTTTTTCTGCTTTTGGAAATAATTTGACAAATAACATAGTACTCGCAGCCACTTGCCAACCCGAAAATGTTCAGCATTTATGCAACACTTGACTTTTTCAAAAATAAAATGCATAACTCAATCTTTTCAACTACTTTGCCATGAGATGTCCAGAACATTTCTGTGTAGTAAAATTGATTTCCTAGGTTACTCTGATTTTATTGAAAAAGATTTAAAGTATTCTACTACTTATGATAACATAATCTATAAGCACACTTTAGTGTTCGTATGCATAGCAGCACATCAAGAGCACCAGAAACGCTAATAAATAAGAGAGCCCTGACGTTATGCATCCTATTAAGGATCTCTGATTTTTCACAGTAGATATCAAGTACCATATATTTTATCAAATTATCTGAAAACCTGTATATTAAAAACTGGTAAAGTTCATTTCTTTCTTAATTCTTAAATAAGGCTATGAAGAGACATTATATTATGTCCTCCTAGAACCCCAGTTCATCATGTGTATCTCCTACGTGGGTGCTATCCACTGTGTAGACTGTGCTTTAACTTACAGTGCTTTCTTCATCACCTAAATTCTTTTAGAATTTACCATCAGAACTGAAGTATAGTGAATTAAGTGGTTACCATTTGAGAGGGATGGTGTAAGCACTCCACTAAATCATCTAATTTCACTTGACAACATAAGGGATGATTATTCTCTACATTTTACTACGAGGAGACCTGATTCATAAAGGTTAGAAACTTGCCCAAGGTCGAAGAGTTAATAAAAAGCAGAGATGGGAACTGAATTCAGTATCTGTCTCATGAAATCCTGAATATTAACTTGTTGCCAGACTTTTTTGTAATAACTCAAGGGGAAGAAACATTTCCCAGAGATAGCTAGATTTATAAAATTTCATTTAAAAATCAAAATATGCCTGGGCGACAGAGCAAGACTCCATCTCAAAAAAAAAAAAAAATCAAAATATAATAATGTGTTATATTTTATGTGAATGTGATCATTCTAAGTCTCTCATACACTCACAGAATTGTTGATAGATTTCTTTGATTTATCCAGTATTTTTCACCCTTAGAACTTTCTGTGACCAATTTTATATGTTTATAATATGACTGGATATGGCATATAATTTTGGCATTCTAAACAGATAAGTTCTCCATATAAAAATAAAAAATTAACTACCATGAGCTTCATTAGTACAATGCCTTAAAATTTACTCATGTTTTAAATTTTAAATCAGTACATAAAATATATACAATGAAATATGCAGCAAATATTACTGAGATTTTGTTGGTATATAATCATACCCGAAACGTGTCAAAATTTAAAACACAACCATTGGTAGATTTCAACTTATTTGTTCTACTTTGGAAAGCAGAAATGGAAAGAAACAGAATAAACAAAAATACCTTTTTGTCACATAGTGAGATAATCAATACTATGTTTCAAAACAACGTTTCTTTATGTTTTCAAAATAGTCTCTAGTGGAATCAGCTACCATATTCTTGATTTGTATAATACTTATAAATTTCCTACAAATCACTACATATCCTATTTGGAAGTTTATATATATAGGCTTTATATTACCCTAAAAAGGTCATCAAATTATTGCCACATCCATAAATTATGTTAAACTCCAAATATGAAAGTATGGCAGCTATTCATAAACCTTAACATAAAGATAAATGAAAATTATGCAAATTGAGTAGAAAACTCATGCAGAAACTATAAATCGGGAAAAGGGAAGCCATTTAAGGTAGAAGAGAAAACGTCACAAGTATGCTTAGAATTTCCTGATTTAGAAATAGTGGGACAAAATACAATCCTATCTATCTATTAAGTTTTCAGATAATAACATTGTGCCTAGGCCTGAAAGTACATGTTTGACATTTGTTTGAAAGGATTGTGATTGCCTCGTAAACTTCTTTTACAGTTTTATTAACATGGGTTGTTCTGTATAGTTGGCCAACATTGCTTTTTTCTCCCACTACCCAACAACAACCATAAACTCCCAATTATTCTGGGAGTAGTTTATCAGAGTACAGATTATCTGGAGGTGTTATTTCTCTTTCATTTGGCCTTTGCTCAGCTAATTAGTACCTCAACAAGAAAGTTAAGGCAAAGGATGGAAAGGCTGCAGAATTTCTAAACAAATAAATTTGCTCCTTGTCAGCAGCATATACAAAACAGCATTTAGAGATATCAGAAAAAATAACTAAAATGGGATAAACAAAGATATTTAATGTATACTGTGGCAATTTTCCTTGAGTGATTTTTCCCTCTGTATTGTCTAAAATATTGACTGAATTGACTGTAGGTTTTGGCATCCAACAGAGCTCAAAGTCCTTTGCTTTTAGCGTGTAACTGACCATCTTTAGCGATATCACCTGCCATTGAGCAATGTATAACATTTGTTGCCAACATATTGACTATTTTTCAATGTGAAGACAAAAACTGAAAACCAAATTTTCAAAGGAAGATTTATGATGACCTTGAGTGGAGTCTACTAGAAAGCTTATTTGATTTTAGGCTTGCCAATGCATTCAATGCCATCAGCACAGGGATATCTATCCTTCTCTTGGGGAGAAATAAGAGAATCAGAAAATTAAGGCTCTTTTATTATCTACTCATTAGAGGTGATATATCCTTAAACATGAAAATCATAATGTGTTATACCCATTATTATTTTGCTTTTTAAAAGAATGTAAGATATTCATAATCAATTGGTAAACTTATCTTTGTCTAGCCTATCTAGCGGCAATTGAACAAATAATATAAAAACTTCAAATAATTTTTTATAAAATTATTTTAATTACAGATTTACCAGGTAGAAGAGCAACTAGCAAAAGAGCCTTTATATGTTCAATACATCATAACTTTATTTTGCAGAGAAGAGCTTGAAAATCATACGGAATTCTGGCTCTGTCACTTATTACAAATAGTGTTGCTTTAACAAATATTCATTAAGCAACTACAAAGGGCCAGGCACTATTTTAGGCAATGATGATATAGCCATATACAAAATAGACAAAAATCTAAGTTCTCATTCAGTGAATCATGTCAGTGAAGGCATACTAATCAAGAGAAATAAGTAAAATAGAAGGATGTAAGTGTTACGGAGAAAAGGAAGCAAGGAAGGGGAATTGAAAGGGCTAGGGGAGAGGACACTGCAGATTTAATTAGGATGATCAGGGAAAATATCATTGAGTGGGTATCCTTTGAGAAAAAGATTTAAAGATATGAGAGAGAAAGCCATGTGAGTATGTGGAGGAAATGTGTTCCAGGTAGAGGCATCTATGACTGCAGTGGAATGAGAGAGGGTAACAACGGTGGAAAAGGAAGCCAGAGAAGAAACATAGAGAAAGGAGGAGGTGATTGTGCATGGGCTTATAAAACAGCAGGACTGCATTTTACTGAATGAATGGCAAGGCATGGGAAGGTTTTCAGCAGAAGAGTGATGTGATTTGCCTTATGTTTTAACAAGACCATCTGGCAGACAAAATGGATTACAGGTAAGGCAAGGTCAAAGCAGGCAGGCCTGTTTAAAAGGCTATTTCACTAATTTAGACCAGAGGTGATGGTGGTGGCAATGTAAGTAGTCAGAAGTGATCAGATTCTGGATATATACCTGGTTAAGGTGGACCTGGCATCTTTTTTTTTTTTTTTTTTTTGAGATGTCTCGCTCTGTCGCCCAGGTTGGAGTGCAGTGGCGCGATCTCCGCTCACTACAAGCTCCGCCTCCCGGGTTCACACCATTCTCCTGCCTCAGCCTCCGAAGTACCTGGGACCACAGGCACGTGCCACCACGCCTGGCTAATTTTTTATATTTTTAGTAGAGATGAGGTTTCACCGTGTTAGCCAGGATGGTCTCCATCTCCTGACCTCGTGATCCGCCCGCCTTGGCCTCTCTGAAAGTGTTGGGATTACAGGCGTGAGCCACTGCACCAGGCCAGACGTGGCATAGTTTTCTAATCAACAACATCAGGTGTGAGAAAGAATAAGCCTAAGTTTGACTCAAAGATGCTCAGCTCGGACAACTGCAAGACTATAGTGAAACCTTACTGAAACAGGAAAAACTATTGATGAAGCAGATATGGGTGTTAGTAAATTTAGTTTTACATAGGGTAAATTTGAATTGACTAGGAATGTATAAAAAGTTGTGTATCTAACTTTAGAGTTTGGCAGAAAGCTCTGAGCTGGGGGTAAACATTTGGGAGGCATCAACTTACAGACGGTATTTGATGCCAGGAGGCTACATAAGATCATCAAGAAAATGAATGTGGTCTAAGAACCAACCCCTGGTTACTGTCATATCAGGAATTTGTGTTGATGGGGAAGAACCAGCAAATTAAAATCAAAGCAGATGCTAGAAAAACAGCAAGAAAACCTGGAGTGTGTGGTGTGTTAGAAATCAAAGAGGGGGAAGTAAATGCATGTCTCAAATCCTCCTACATTTACTTAAATTACTTAATTTAGGTAGTACATGTAAGGAATCTCACATTGTGGCTAGCATATTGTAAAAAATGCTCATTGAACAAATTATGTGTCATTTCATAACCCAACCAACATATATCAGGACACTGGTTGTGATATATGCAGACTACATTTGGCAATTGAGTGTTACCAATATATTATCAAACATGCTACAGAAGTGTAGTGTACAGACAATTAAGAATATGGGCTCTGCAATCAAAATCTAGTTCTTTTCTGAACTACTGAACCTTAGTGTTCTCATCTGAAAAAGGGGATAACAAGAATATAAACTCCTAGTGTTGGTAAGATAAGTTAAACATGTTAATAATATACACACAGCATGGAAGAACCTGGTCTACAGTAAATTCTGAACAAATTTTGTTATTGTGCCAATTAAAGCAAACTTAAAGCAATGTCTTATGTATTCAATTAATACTAAAATGAGCACATATTGTGCATTCATGTATCAACTATGTATTAATCACTCAATGAAATCACAATGGATATAAAGAATAAAACAGCTACCCTCAAGGAAATCATAGTCCGGTGGAGGAAACCTACAAGTAAGCCAAAAATAAATGTGCTCTCATAAGAACACGTCCAAGAAGAAATAGAAGCATTGAAAAGGGAAACGAAATATGAACTGAGAAGTAGGAATTTTGACACGCTACTAAGACCTTGTCAAGTTAGTGTCTTCCCTTATGGCAGCATGTCTAATACACTTAGCGTTGCTTCATCAACGTGTTTTCCCGGTAATCTTTTGGGGGAATTGACAGTCAAACCATGAACATTGGTACTACATTTGTATTTATGAAAGATCATTCTGGATGCAGTGTGGAGAATGATCTATGGAACATGACGGCAGCCAGGCAAGTTAGATATGCAGTGAATGACAGTATGTAATACTCAGAACCTGACTGTTACTGTAGGCACTCCAGAACTGTTGAAAAAAATGAATTGATGAAATGTATACTGAGGGCTTCGACAAAACACAAGTAGGGAAAGAGGGGGAGATGACAGACTTCTGACATATATGATCTTAGAATGTATTGGACTTGGGCACTATAAATATGAAAAGAAGACAGTTGTTGAGAATGATTCCTAGGTGTCTTTTATTTTTATTATACTTTAAGTTCTGGGATACATGTGCTGAACGTGCAGGTTTGTTACATAGGTATACACGTGCCATAGTGGTTTGCTGCACCCATCAACCCGTCATCTAGGTTTTAAGCCCTGCATGCATTAGGTATTTAACCTAATGCTCTCCCTATCCTTGCACTCCACCCCTAGACAGGCCATGGTGTGTGATGTTCCCCTCCCTGTGTCCATCTGTTCTCATTGTTCAACTCCCACTTATGAGTGAGAGCATGCGGTATTTGGTTTTCTGTTCCTGGGTTAGTTTGCAGAGAATGATGGTTTCCAGCTCCATCCATGTCCCTGCAAAGGACATGAACTCATTCTTTTTTATGGTTGCATACTATTCCATGTATATGTGCCACATTTTCTTTATCCAGTCTATCATTGGATGGGCACGGTCAGGAGTTTGAGACCAGCATGGCCAACATGGTGAAACCCTGTGTCTAGTAAAATTACAAAAATTAGCCAGGGGTGGTGGCGGGTGCCTATAGTCCCATCTACTTGGGAGGCTGAGGCAGTAAAATCGTTGAACCCGGGAGGCAGGGGTGCAGTGAGCTGAAATTAGGTCACTGAACTCTAACCTGGGCAACAGAGCAATACTCTGTCTCCATTAATAAGAAAAAAAAAAAAAAAAAAAGGAAGCAAAGACAAAGCAAGCTTTTGTGAGGCAAGGAATTCAAAACCACCATATGACCCAAGAATCCCTCCTTCTGGGCATATACACAAAGGAAATAATAACACAACCTTGTAAACATATCTGTGTTTCTATGCTCATTGAAGCATTGTTCACAGTAGGCAAGATAAGGAAACAACGTAAGTGTCCGTGGATAAATGGTTAAAGACATTATGGCACATATATACACAATTGAATATTATTCAGTCCTAGAAAAAAGAAAGAAATCTTGCCATTTGCTACAACATGGATGAGCCTACAAATACATTGCACTAAGAATCTAAACCTTGGATGACATCAATGACCTCTAGAACTCCTCATGCCTAGAAATCACCCTACAATTGACTTCTAGTTTATTTAATTTAACGAGTAACAACTTTCGGTTATTATTGGCCCGGAAGATGTTGTAGTAAACAGAACAGACAACTGTCTCTGTCCTCATGGAACTCACACTTTGTTGTGATTATACAAGCAATAAATAAATTATATTGAACAAAAAAAAGTTTGTTCCAAATTATATTTGCTACCACTTTATTACTAAATTGTTGTGCTTAGTGCTGTGTGACACAATAAATTGGAGGATTAAGAAATGCATTAAGCTACACCAACAAGCAAGAACAAATATTATATTTAACCGTCATATTTCATTGGACCTTAAGTGCCATTCTTCTAGTTTTATGGAGGAAACGTATTAGGACATGATCATCATCTAATACTGCACTAAATATTGTAGTTTACTGTTACTGAAAGCATAAGATGGAAATCCTAGGGGTCGACATTATTTATGTGATAGAAAAGATCAAATGTATAATATTTGTCATTTCTACATTTTGTCTATTTGACACTGGGTCGGCTACACCTTCGCTTAAAAGTTCTTACGACTCCCTGCTTTTGTGCTTTCTTTTTGAAGTTTTCTACTCAACTCAGATAATGGTAAATCTAATTGCATCTTGATGAGCTACTTAAAAGTACCCTTAAGTCTGGGCGTGGTGGCTCATGCCTGTAATCCCAGCATTTGGGGAGGCCGAGGCAGGAGGATCACCTGAGGTAAGGAGTCCAAGACCAGCCTTGCCAACATATCAAAACCTTATCACCACTAAAAAAAAAAAAAAAAAAATGCAAAAATTAAGTCGGGCATGGTGGCAGGTGCCTGTAATCCCAGCTACTAGGGAGGCTAAGGCAGAAAAATCGCTTGAGAACGGGAGGCGGATGTTGCAGTGAGCCGAGATTGTGTCACTGCACGCCAGCCTGGCAACAGAGGGAGACCCCATCTCAAAAAAAAAAAAAAAAAAAAAAAAAAGTACACTTAAATGACATACATTTCATCTCAGAGTCTAAGTATAATTTGAAGCATTTCAAATTGCTGGCCCATTTGCTCATCAAATCTTGTTATATTTTTGACATTTCATTGTTAAACACCCTCAGTGTATACACTCATATGTTCCTATGCCTATCAACTTTGTGGACTCAGTCAAGAATATTTTTCTTTACCTCAGGTTTAAGAATGTAATCACTATCAAAACTCAGACTATTTACTGATGTTTTTCTGAATAGAATAGTCTGTTGCATTATTTAGTCATGAGAAATCATGTTTTTGACAGGGCTTGTTTCTCAAGTTGGCTTAAAGGGTTCCTTCACATCTCTGCATTATTCACACAGAGCTGTAGAAGAAGGTGCTAAAAACTTGGCATCAGGAGACAGAGTCCTACTGATCAGCAGGTTTTCGTATGAATAGTGGAATTCCAGCAGCAAGTGTTTTAAAACAAAGTGCCGCCTGATACTTATTTTATCGTGTTTTATGAAATCAAATCATGTGAAAATGTTCCAGTGATGTCATGGTCTGTGCTCTCTTCCCTATGCCATCTTGCTCTCTGATAAAACTTGAACATGAAAGATAACTTTTTTTAATGAAGAGAGGAAAATACACTGAGACTAAGGCATTGAAGAGAATTAAGTAGGAATCAATACTAATAATAATCACTAAAAATGGGAGTATGTTAGTTAAATATTAATGGCATTAAAACTTGTTATCGAAGCTGTATGCTGAATGTTCATTACATTTTTTGTGGACATTTTTGTCCTGAAAAATCAACATTTATAGGTTGATACCACATATTTTGTATAGCACATTGTATGTTATACACAGGAATTTACAGTGTACTATAGATTCCTACCACAGAGTGTATCATCATGGAGTTTATCAGAACTCTTAATTCTCTCCCAATCTGAAATATTAATATCATTCTTCTATGTACTATCTCATCTCCTCCTTACTTTCATCAGTGAACCTCAGAATTGATTAAACTTTCCTGCTTCCAATTTCCAATAATCAGCCGTAATTCTACGTATTATTTCTTGTTTTCCACACTTAAAGTATACTTTTAAAACAGTAGATCCAGTTGCCGTTCCCCTACCTGCATCCTCCTCAATTCATTTGCAGCACTGTTTAACATAACTACCTTGTTTAAAGTCTTTTTAAATATCTGTTATGTGATGGTACTTTCCTAAGGAAGCCCTTAAATCATACCTAACTATGTCTCCCACCTCTGGTTCCCTGCAGATAGATCGATCGATCAACAAAACAATCAATCAAATATTCTGTCCTTGAACCTCTTCAAATGTGATTGTACTTTTTTTCTCTGTGAAATGTCATCTACTTTTTGGGATTGCTCCGTTATCTCTCTCCACCCTAGCCCCTACAATGTGATTATGTCACTGGTCTTAACTAATCTGTTGATAATAAACCCTGATTTCCAAATACAGTTAGCTTCTTCTGGAGGCACCATTGACACTTTCAACTCAGCATGGCCTTTTTTTTTTTTTTTTTTTTGTCAATCCTTCCTAAAGGCAAAGTGCCTCTCCATTCAGCTTCATAAATCCCAGGGTTGAAACACATGACTTGTTATTCAAAACCTGTCAATGCCCTTCTCTTGCCTACTGAATAAAATGTACCTCCTTGAGCATGATGCACAAAATCCTCCGCAAGGTGTCCTTCAAGCTCATTTTCCAGCTGCCTCTCCTACTCCTCCTCCCCTAACCATATGCCCTACACACAAAACGAACAGTCACAAAATGAACTGAAGATTTGTGCTTCTAAGTCTTTCTCATTTAGCTCCACAAAGTGAAGTAATATTTCTATGGGATGATCCCCTAATAAAAATCATACTTGACTATCAAGGCTCATCATTCAGTTATACCTTCTGCTACCTGCTCAGCCAAGATTTATGAAGCTATAATTTATGGTCCTAGAGGATTTGTATGAAAAGTTATTATACTTCCTATCTCTACTGTGTCTTAAAGCAGCTGTAAGAGTCTGTCTCCTCTTCTAGTGCATAAAGAACCCGAGGACAAGTCAAGTAACACCCAGTAATTAACACAAATTAGATGATCAATAAGTACTTGACAGATTAAACTACTAGTGTTTGACATTCATATATGACACTATTATATATATTTTAAAAGTATCACTGTTGATTAGAAATAACTTTTAACAGAAAGGCCAGAAGGTATAACTTAGAAATCATAGGTTTAGGAATTCAAGATGCCTAGGTCTATTTTACTCTGCCTCTTACTAGCACGAGGGCCCTTCAGTAAGTCTTAATCTTAATCTGTATAGTGGGAAGATTGATTGGTGGTAAACCTCATAAACATTGCCTTTCAAGTAACTACCACATGCTCCTGCCATATTGTAAGTATACAATGAATGCTACCTAAATTATCATAAAACAATCAACAGCGATAACATGTATATGTGACGATTTTTGCAAACCTTGTTCTATTTGGAATTTTAAGAAAGTAAGCAACGTGAAACAACTGGGTGAGAAGATAAATAATTATTTGTAAACAAAGACCTTTATTTTCAGTAAAGATTCATCAATGCAACTTGTCAGAATTTTCTGCTTCAAATGATTTAAAAACAAATGTTTCAAAAGTACAGTTCTTTTCCTGCTATGGCAATAGTGAACACTGTAATAATCTGAACAGATTCTGTGACTGCCGAAAGCATTGTAATGTTGACAAATGTGTACTTCTAAACAATGAGGATGTGTGTGTGTGAGTGGGAGAATAATATACATATAAAGCACATTCCCCAAGGTTTACTTAGGTTTTGTTGACGTAACCCAAAGAATCGCAAAGATCCACCAATGTGGATGACACTTTATGTTGGAAAACAACTTAAGAATATATACTCAGCTACAAGTGGGTCGGTACAAATTGTTAATATCTCAATGTCAATACTACTCATGAGTAAATTACCACCAAGATAATTATACATATATCTCTCTCCTTGGATCTTTCAGAAATGTGACCCAGGTACTTATATAATTTTCTGAATAATGTATCTCTCTCCATTATTTAATAAATTATGTCAGATTCATAAACATTTCTCAACTACCAGACATCAAACTGTTTTCAACAAACTTCTTATTCCAATTAACTATAACTTCGATTTTTAAATTTATGTACACACACACACACACACACACACAAACACACACACACACTGAGAAAAAGAGAGAGTTCACTAGGTTCTCATTTATCTTCAAAATCGACCCTATATAAATGTTATTTTAAAACAAAAGAGAAAACCATAATCAGTTTAGGATACTATTATTATTAACAAATCAGATTACTTGGCTATTTCTGCATATATTTTACTCTCTGATAAAAATATTATACTCATTTTTTGCCAAATATAAAAATTATCTGCACCTCTAATTACTCATTTTCCATTAAAATGTGAAAGTCAATAAAACTTATTTAGAAAAATGGAAAATCATACATTAGGTTGACCTGGGAGGCTCCCCTATTCTTGTCCTTTACAAAGTAATCTAACCAGATAAAGAGCTTCATTTTATTCAGCTTATTAAACCCTCTGGTTTGTTTCTGTAAATTCTATGGTGCACATTTAAGGCCAGTCATCTGTGAGTAGAAAATGTAATACCAGGAAATTTAAATAGCAATCCAAACTATGAAAGTAGATGCATATACCTTTTATGTGCTTATGCATATAAGCTGTATACTATGTAAATAATTCAAGCGGGCTCATCCATCATTGTTTTATTGTTTCTCTGAAAAAAAAAACCCTCAAGGTCTTTATATGATGAAATGAAAAATGACAGAAAAGAAAAATATGATGATATTGGAAATAAGCACATTCTAAAAGCCAATTTGTCATTGTTTTATGACATATATTTATCTTCATGTATATAAGAGCACCTAGCATAGCCCTTTGCTTCTAACAGGTACTCAATAAACTTTTGCTAAATTTTGAATATATTAGTTGTGGGACAGGTCCTAAAGTATTGCTCTAGAAATATTTGATTCATCAGTAATAGCCCAACCTATGCTAAAGATGACTTTGATTGATAGGGGGCAGCCCCTTTGAAAAAAATCCAACTGAAATGTACAGAACATTAAAAAATGCAGTGGATATAAAATACAGCATTCTCCAAGAAAAAATAGAGCATACTTTCTGGATCCAAAAAAAGTAGACACACACACACTTTCAAATATATTTGCAATTCATGATATATTTTATTCTATTAAAGATTTATATTAAATCATGGGAAAACATTGAAATCTTTGAAATATTACCATAAAATAACTTCCAAAATATATTCCATCCTTATGAAGGAATCTTGTGGCTTGGGAGCAATTAATCACCTCCCCAATCCCAAGCATAAGTCCTGACTGCTTTAAATAAATCCTTTTTGCCAGGGACATGGAACAAAAACCCAACTATAACATTTTATGCTTTAACACAGTATATTAACTGTGGAAACATGACTTAACATGTTCCAACCAGAAGGTGTCCAGAGTTCTGCATGATTGAGAAAAAAAGTACTTATTTTTCCATTGATATAAGCAAAGAAAAAAATGTTACAGTTCTGGTAGCCATCTATCATAACAAAACTATACTTGGAAAGAAATAACTACCTGGCATAGATAGTGGAAGAGTGAGGAGCCAAAAGAGCCACTGAGATACGGAGCTGCAGTGTGATGACAATATGAATATTTGGATTAAAGGCTTACCAGAATCCCATAATTCCTCTGGAATTTTCTGTTATATAAGCCAATAATTCCCAAGGTTTAATTACAAGAAATCTTTAATGAAAGAAAAGATGTCACATGTGACTGCTCCAATGTGGATGTTTTCTGTATGTGTGTGTGTGTGTGCATGTTTAAAGTTTTCTTGAGAAGAGTTTTCCATTATTATACCAAACATCATTCTAGTTGAAATGGACTTTGGTATCAGGAAGCGGGTAGTTGAAAGTTAACAGATCCTATAATGTGGAATAGGCTGAATTATGTAGAAGACAAGGATGATAAACCTTCCCCCCCACCCCCAACTCAGGATGATTCTTGGTACATGGTTAAAAAACCGTTGATTAAACAATGGTCTATTTTATCCTAAGAAATCTGCCTTACGACGACCAAAACTATTAGAAGATTTGATAGAAACAAAAATGTTGGCACCTACTGGCCTCTTAAAACCAAGAAAGAAAAAAACCTCATACTAATAGTTACTTCTTTTTGAAGTACAGAAAAAAAGAAAATGTAGCGTTGTCTGAAGAAGCCCTCTCTGCCTGTGGCTTATAACGTGAATGCCTTGAGAGGATAATAATTTGGAGCCTGATATGAGTGGAAAAGCCAATTTTTATTTTAACTCCAAATCGAATGTTTGTATGAACAGAGACAGGAGAGGCAGAATGTAAGACTTAAGTACTAAGAAAATCAACTGTAGTGCTTCCCTAAAGCACTTTTGTGACAAAGTAGACGATCCGTCCTATCATGAAGTAGCAGCTTCTATGTAATCTATACTTGAAAGATATACTCAAAGATTGGCTATGCCCTTTACGCCAACGCTGTGCTGCAAATTTTCTCAGTCAGGGGATTGTGCAAAACACAGAGGCCTACCAAAGATGTCAAAAGAAGTTAATATTTGAAGCCTAAAACCAAATCATAGAATTTGGGTTACTGGGTCATGGAATTGATAATAACAAATACTGAAAGCCTATAAATAGTAAACAAATCTGCCAAAGAAATCCCATGTCTAACTAAAAATACCTTGTTATCACTCAAACCTAGGGCAAGCACCAGGACTTTTAAACAACACAATAAGTAGAATCCTAAAGTAACACAATACCCCAAAATATGTCAACATCAGATATCATGATGAAGACAAGTATTTAGCAAAATTTATAATGAACAGAAGGAAAAAATCACCAGGAAGGCTCTGAAAGTGCAGGATATAATATCTACTTCAATTTGTTTTCTTTTATGCATTTAGTTTAGTTTTAATCAGGATGTGCCCTTCTAACTTTTTACTTAGCAGTACTGGACATCAATTTTTTTCACGTAGTCATACTCCACTTGATGGATCATAAAGCACTAATTAAAAGGGACTGCTAATCACCCAGATATCCCAACCTTGGAGCTGAATGCAATCACTGGATAATGTTTTATACTTGCTCTCTTTGAGGAGTTTGAGCATCTTTGAAAGTGAATATATGCTTTGAAGTATGTATAGCAATGTTGGATATTCAAAGAAGAGGACTGTAGTAAGTAAGCACTGCAATTCTACAGTGAATATCCTTTCTTCCACTCTCCCATGGCACAATAGCCTGGTGATTCGGATAGCATTGTTATTACTCTCAGTTCTAGATGTGCGCTTGGTTTTTGTGCAAGCCAAGTGGGATAATGCTATGCACCTTGCTTCAGGGAGGTGTTCGGGCCAGGCATATAATCTAAGAGTTTCCAAGTAGAGAGAAACTCAGACCGTTTATTTGCTATTTAGATAAAGATATATTCTTTACATTTAGCTGTAAACAAGGGAAAAGAGTTTCCAAGATCTGCTGAGGAAAGCCAGTCTGTATGAGTTCGAAAAGTTATGGAGGGTAGGCTTAGATTAACAGAGAAGCAAGGACTTCTCCTTGAATCCATAATAAAACTCTGTATTAAACCCTTGAGCAAACCTTGAACTCTTTACTTAGCCAACAAATTCTCTTTATATCTTGAGTACATTTGAAACCCAGCATCTTAAATAATATAGGACGTAATAGACTTTAATATTCTTCATCAACTTAATAAATCCTTAAATAATCAACAATCATTTTAATATGTACTCATATCATCTTCAGTGCCAAATGTTCTGATTTCAAATTCAATGTCCAATTGCTCAGTTCACCAAATCTAGTTAATTGCTGTTAGTCAAAAAGCATAATCATTAATGACACCGATGCTATTACCAATAAAATGGAGACATTTTGAACTGGTTTAGTTATTCAACAAATGGAATTTTTAGAAAGGATGTATTATCTTATTACAATTAGGATGCCAAATCGGAATTTAATGCACCATTTTTTCACAGGCTGGCTATAAATCAGAATCTTTAAAACATTTCTCTCCAATTCTCTCTCTTCCCCTCCTAAAAGAAATGGTAATATCATCTGAATCTCTTTCAAAGAAAAAAGATTACCGAAGTCATCGGTTGATAGATTTCACAGCAATTATTCATCCTCATTACCAGTTCCCAAACTTCACCTTTCATTTTATAAAGCAACCTTTATTTTAAACCTGCCTATATTTTACCTTCTTATTTTCTGGTTGCCTGATTTATAATTTGTCATTATATTGCTTATATATTCATCCAGTTTTAGTAAATCATGAAGTGTGTGCATAAGTGTGTTCATGAAAACCCAACCTTGCCTCTAATGATAGCTTCACAAAGCTCTATGTTGTGTCAGTTTAGCATACAGATTAATACAATCAATTCTGGAATCAGATTGTGTGTGTGTTCAAATCCTGGCACAGCTGCTTTTCATGTGCATGACTGTGCACAGATTTCTTAACCAGCTTATCAATTTTCTCAAGTGTAAAATGGATATATTAACAGAATCTTTTTAATAGGGTTGTTATAACCATTGAATTAACGCATGAAAAGGATTTACAGCAATGTTTGTTATATAATGGTTTTCCAATATGAGTTAGTAATTTTTATGTTATTATTCATCATAACAGACATTATCTAAGAGTAACTGGTTCATTATCTAAGATCAACCCTCAGGAAGTAGCTCAGGCTAATGAAATGATTCAGAGCCCAGAAACTGGAAAACTTGGGTTGAGTCACACACCTATCAGTTTCTAACCATGCTACTTTGGTCAACTCATTGAAGATATATAAGTTTGTTTTTAGTTGACAGAGTTAAAATTTCATCTTTTATCTCACAAGTAAGTTCACTGGGGCATAAATAATACAAAGCACGTAAAAGGGATATGAATATTTTATAAGGCGTGAAGAATGCCTCTTATACATAAGAGCATTACACATTCTTCAGTTGGAGCAACAGAGCCCTTTCACTACCTGTTCTGGGAAAGGCTCAACTTATGTAGCACTTTGCTCTTCTCTTTCCACGAACACAAAGTTTGTAGATGAAACATGAATCCTCTTTCCTGCTTCTCAATCTACCAGATTTTCAACATGGATAATAGAACATAAAGGAATTATCTGTCTGTACCATAGAAATAAGTAGTATTTTGCCTGGCTTTCCAAGTCCTCAGAGTCTCACCATACTCTCTTTTTCTCGGAATTTCTTTGCCATTTTGCGGGCAATGAATTCTGTTGAGAAAATGATTGAAATTCTGGATCCTTTACCACTAAGAATACAATACGTGTACACAAAAATGTTTGGAGATTGTGTTACTGGGATTATGGACGCTATCATGCACGTTTAACAAACTCTTCGGGTTTTATAAACTGTAATGATTGTTATACCGTCTTATTTATCTTCACTGGCTTATCATTACAAGCTCAGTTAACATTCTACATCCTTCCGTAATTAGTAATATTAACCACTGTCTTTAAAACACTAACAATCACATATGTATTGAGGTATGATGTCCTCTGATTGTATTTCTTAATGTAGTATTTTATTTTAGAGTGTACTGTTTACCAGTTCTGCCAGTGTTAATCATTATCCATAATTAGAATATTATTTCCTGTCTTCAGTTTTCTCTATTGTGATTTTTGAAGATCATGTCACTATTTTCCCGATTTTATTAAAATTTAAAAATATATGTAAAAGAGTTTTACATTTTTAAATTACATGTTTTATTTATTTTTGAATATTTTAAAATGTGTAATTTCACTGACAAATGCAAATTCAAAGAAATAAAACTCCTATAAAATTGAAAAGAGTCTAGTGTAAAATATAATGAATATAATCTTTGTTCTAAGTACATATATAGATGTATAACCACAGAAATAGTTTATTTTTTCAAAACCAGTCACAATGTTGTCTTAACTACATTTTTAGTAATTTAATGTATTATAAAAATGTGCGATGCAATTAAATTCTTTTATATCTTAACTTCGTACTGGCTGTATGGAATTATATCATTTGGAGATATAATTTATTTAAAGAAACTAAGATTATATTTACACGGGCAGATTTCCACTGAACGCACATTAATTTCATGACAAAAAGAAATACAAGACCTAAGAAGTTGACCTGTAAACTATCTTCCTATATTTCTAATTTGAACACTATTCAATAATCTCATAGTTTAAATTAAAATGAAATAAACTACATAAGCACTGGAATTTTGTTTCTTTCTACCTCTTAAAATTTGGAACGCCCCCTTAAAATTAATAGATTCCAATAACTTACAAGAAAAGACCCACCTTTACACAAAGTTACTACAAAAATGCTTCATGTGTGACTAAAAAATAATGTTTACCTGTTTACTTTGTGATCAGATTTATACTTAGCAGCTCAGTGAATTTTTAGAATAATGATATGAGGAAATAACTATTATGAAGCCATTTTATAAAAAAGGAGCAAACTATGAGGATCTCAAACAGATATTAGCACTCCAGTGTTCATTATAGCACTACTAAAAATAGTCACGATGTGGGAAGAACGTAAATGCCCGATAGCTGAATGGATAAAGAAAATGTGGTAAATACATACAATGGAATTTTATTCAGTCTTTAAAAAGAAAGAAAACTTGCATTATGTGACAAGTTGGATGAACTTTGAAGGTATATTCTAAATGAAAAAAGCTAGACACAGAAATACAAATATTTCATGATTCTTCTCACACCAGGTATCTAAAATTGCCAAACTCAGAGAATCAGAGATTAGAGTGATGGCTTTTAGAGGCTAAAAGGAGGAGAAAATGGGGAAATGCTAATTAATGGGCATAAAATTTTCATCATGCAAGATGAATAAATTGTAAAGATCTGATACACAACGTTGTCTCCAATAATACTGTATTGTACACTTAAAATGGTTATTTGATAAATCTGTTGAGTGTCCTTACAGAAGAAAAGAACATAGTTTTAACAAACTTTTTTTTATATCACAAAGCAGATGATGATGCCCTGTGGTGTTTCTTGCTAACAATTTTCGACACATTTTTTATGTAAGGTGAAATGTCAACTAAAATATCCAAATAGACAAAAGTGAGCACAATGTGCAGTAATATACCCTAAGTTACACATTTAGTAAGTAGCAGAACCAGAATTACAGATAAAAGTCAGACTGATTAGCAACTGTGTTTGCGTGTGTGTGTGTGTGTGTTGAGTTGTGTATGTGTGTATGTGTGGGTGCCTACATGCTTAGTATCTTTTAATCTCATAAAATCAAAGTGCAACTGTCCAGGCCAATATGAGTACATTCTACGAAACAGGAATAAACACTAACATGTGATCCCTTCTCTACTCCTCCCTCATTCTCTCACAGTCAGAGTTATATTATCTTTCCATGCCCCATGACCAAAAAAGAATCTGTGCTTTTCACATTCTGTCATTTAGGAAGAGAAAATTTGACTGGTCAACATAAACTTATGCACTTTGTCACTGCTGTGAATAATTCTAATAAGTAAATGACTAGGAACTTTGACTCCCTCCTAACAACTTTGGCAATAAAACAGATTTTTAAACTTATAATTTGGATAAGTTAATCATGTAAATATAAAAACTTAAACATAAAACAAATGTACTGAAAGAAAAAACAAGTATTATGAGGTCATGTATAACAATAAAATCACCACTGATAAACCTAACCCACTAAAAAGTAAGATAAGTCTCAAAGTCACTGGAAAAAATTATGTAATGAAAAACTTAAAACTCATACATCTTACAAAAATATAGGACTGTGCCTAATTATCTGAGCAATTAGTATTGCTAGGTATGCTAGGGGAGATCAGCGATTGTTTAGTCCAGTGTTATAATTCAGCCTTTTGTATTTCTACAGTTATGTTTTGCTTCATGATATGGTATGACTGGAGTTATTCCACAGGGGAAGTTAATAGAAGGAAAGAATAAAGATCAGATCAGAACAGAAGTAAATAAAATAGAAACTAGAAAAACAACAGAAAATATAAACAATGAGGTTTTTTTTTTTGAAAAGATAGACTGGCTTGTTCTTGACATTTACTGATTCCACAATATGCAATTCAGATTTAGTAAAGAACATTTACTGAGTGGAAATTGTCTCCCAACTCTTTCTGGTTTTTTGTCCTTGTTAAGTGAATGAACAAAATGAACAAAATTGGCGAAAAATTTTATGTCCAAATGTTCTTAACATTTCTTATGAAATAAATGTAATTCAAAAACATTTAACAGAAGGCATCTTAAGGTCAGGCAGTGAGAAAAAATAGAAAGTCAAAGATCTCTAAAGATGGGGGTGATGAAAAGGAAAAGGAGCTTCCTTTTATGAAAACGGAAATACTATTTTGTTTACTAGGGGGTAGATTCAGGAAAATAATAAAATAGAAGTTTTAATAGGCAAAGTGAAAAACACTTAAAACATGCTGAAAAAGACCACTTTAATCACTTTTACTCACTTTAAACATGTTTTTTTCATTCCCTTCTCACAGTACTGAGACTGAAACTGACACAAGAAACGTTGACTAAATTGTTGATGTTCGTTTCGCTCTAATATTTGTACTTTTTTTTTTTTTTTTTTTTTTTTTTGAGACGGAGTCTTACTCTGTCACCCAGGCTGGAGTGCAGTGACGCAATCTCGGCTCACTGCAACCTCCGCCTCTGGGGTTCAAGCGATTCTCCTGCCTCAGCCTCCTAAGTAGCTCGAATTAACAGGCACACGCCACCACACCTGGCTAATTTTTTTTATTTTTACGTGAGAAAGGGTTTCACCATGTTGGTCAGGCTGGTCTCGAACTCCTGAACTCATGATCTGCCTGATTAGGCCTCCCAGAGTGCTGGGATTACAGGCATGAGCCACCGTGCCCAGCCTAAATTTTTGTACTCTTAAAAAAGTAAGCTATCATATTAATTATGACCATGACACATATGACCATGAAAATATTTTTCTAATATTAAATGTAACATTTAGAAACATCACTAAGAACTTCAAATATAATCAAAATACTGACTTTGAATATTGTTTTTTTCAAAGGCCTAACGTTTTTTCTCCAACACAAATAAGACTGTCTTCACAACTGGTCCTCAGGCACTGAGTAGAGTAAGTTTCTCCAAGCCAAAGTCTGTCTATAAATCTTAATCTACTTTTGTACATTATTAAAATTTCCTCTCATGGAACGGTGAAAAATCTCCAATAATTCTTATGCTTTAATTTATTGAGAAGAACAATTATTTCATTCAAACTTAGGTATTACATCTCATATTATGAATGCCCAGTATCTCTTAAAAGACTCTTATATTTCATATTTAAAAATCAGTGAAAACTTTACATAAGCCAATATTTTCAAAATGTATTTAAAAATAGGAATTTCACTTTGAGCCTCAACATTGTTTGCTGTCTCTCTCCCCCCACCAACTCTCCTTCCACTCCCCCCAACCTTTCTCCCCAGCACACACACACAGAAACACATACACACACACACACACACACACAGACAAAGCATTTTGAAAAGAAAACCCTCAGACTATGCCCCTTATATTTGAGATGGGAGTGGGGGTAACAGTCCACAGCTGCTCATCTTCTTCTGGTTCCTTCTCTACCCTTATTTATTTCCTAGTTATATTCGACATCACTTTTCACTGATTTCTTCTCCATACATTTTCTACCCTTGACCAGTAAGTGATAGTTTTCCTGTTTACCTAATCTTTTTGCTATTAGGCGATAATGATTCTTAGAGCAGCAAACATTCCCAAAAAATCTGTTTCGTCCATCTCTTAAGCATAGGCTTATTTCCATGACTTTAGTAATACCATTTATTAAAATCAAGTCCCACCTAAAGTATTTTCATTCTTTTCTTATCTAAGCCTCCTAAAAAGCTCTGTTCAAGATGAACTTACTCTATGGAAACCTTCCTGAGTACCTGTCGATGGACCACTGTAGGATGCATAAACTGCTGATTCTTGGATCCCATTCACCACGCTAGTAATGAGCCTTACATATCCATATTTGTACCATCTCCCTATCACTGAAATTAGTTTGGAAAAATAAAACATGTGTTTGAAATACAAGGTAGCATATCCCACCTTGTATTACTCATTCTTTTATACGAAAATCTTCTACTACGATAAGGTTGATGGGATTAATAATTCATAGTAAGAGAAGGAAGATGATGTAAAACTGTGCTGCAGCAAGGTTTATATTGCAGGACCTGCTTCAAAACCCTGAACAATGTATTAGAGTCACGGGCAGCTGCTCCCTTAAGTATTACTGTTCACTCAACTCTTAGAATATACAATACAATCGCAAACGTGGGCATATAAAAGAAACATGTGATGCTTTCAATCATTTGATCAATATGCGTTATGTACCTAGTATATATTCTAGTCCTTTTCCTCTTGGAGTTTTTACTCATTAGTGAAAAACAACCTGCAAATATTGTAATGTCGGTAGTGATAAATACAATGAGGAAAAAATTAAAGCTTTGAAAGAAGACAGAAAAACAGTAGTGGCATATTAAATAGGGTAGTCAGAAAAGGTCTCTTTGCAGTCTAAGGTAATGAAGTGAGCCATATGAGTATCTGGGGAAAAAAACCTTTCAGGAAGAGGGAGATACATGTGCAAAGTCACTGAACTCAAAGTATGCTTGACCTATTTGATGCCAAGCTAGTAGGCCAGTGTATCTGGAGCTGAGAAATGGGGTTAAGGGTAGGAAAGAAGGTAGGATACCTATAGGGAACAAATCGCGATGGTGTTTTGGATTTTCTTCCGAATATAAAGTGAAATTATTTCAGAATTTAGAGCTACTCCAAACATCTTCTCTACTTACTCAGTTTGTAAATTCCTTAAGGGTAATAATATGGCCATACATGTTACCAATGCTTGGTTCATTGTCTCTAATTCCATAATAGTTACAATTCGACAAGACACATGGATTACAATTACAGATTTAAGGCTTGCAAAGGAGACAAAAGCTCATCTTAGACAACTATATGGTTCCACCACATAGTAAGTGAACATACTAATAAGCCATGTGTCCAGTTACCGACTGCCTTTTACAACCAGTCTCATTAGGTAGTCTATACTTAAACACTTCTCCGACAGAGGGCTCACTATCCCCCAAAGCCTTTTATTGCATTTTGGGACATTTCTATTAGCGAGTAAAGAATTCAAATATCACATATTTGACCCCATTAATTTGAGCAAGCTAACTTAATGATTTCAATTTTGTAATTTAATTTTTTATGCTTGAAGAGTTCGTATCAAAAAAACAAATTTTGAGAGCATGGCCATGTTTTTATTTCTAGTTCATTTTGTCCTTAGATGTTTCTGACAACATAAATTTAGCAGTGTAGCAGTTATTAAAACCATTCACACTTATTTCCAGCTTTCTACCTTTGAGACATGTAATACGAATATATTTCTTAGTTCTAAGTTGGGTGAGACCATGTAACTAGTTGTGCTCGAAAGTTGTGAACTGAAGTAGATATGTCACTTTCAGTTTAAGCAATTAATTGCCAACACAAGACCTTCCAGAATTTTCTTTCCCTCTGCAGAGTGGCTCGGAGTATCCTAGATAGTAGCTGTTTCATCAGGCTGGGTTTCCAAATGACCACAATGAATAGCGTTCCCTTGCTGATTCACAGTGCACCACGGAATGAAAAAGTTATTATAAGGTAGTGAAATTTAATAACCAGATCTACAGTGACTGGTTTAGATGGCACTTAACAAACATTAAGTGACTACTAACACATTCTAACAGCAATCTTTAACCTGCATATTGTGATACATTAGTAAATCTCCAAACCACAATAGGGTAATCATGGTAAACAGCTTTACGGGAGTTTCTAGGACATAATAATTACTCAACAATTTTCTGTTGAAAGAAGGAGTGGCGACTCCTCAGGGATCTAGAACTAGAAATACCATTTGACCCAGCAATCCCATTACTAGGTATATACCCGAAGGACTATAAATCATGCTGCTATAAAGACACATGCACACGTATGTTTATTGCGGCACTATTCACAATAGCAAAGACATGGAACCAACCCAAATGTCAAACAATAGACTGGATTAAGAAAATGTGGCACATATACACCATGGAATACTATGCAGCCATAAAAAATGATGAGTTTATGTCCGTTGTAGGGACATGGATGAAACTGGAAACCATCATTCTCAGTAAACTATCGCCAAGGACAAAAAACCAAACACCGCATGTTCTCACTCATAGGTGGGAATAGAACCATGAGAACTCATGCACAAAGGAAGGGGAACATCACAATCCGGGGACTGTTGTGAGGTGGGGGGAGGGGGGAGGGACAGCATTAGGAGATAAAGCTAATACTAAATGATGAGTTAATGGGTGCAACACACCAACATGGCACATGGATACATATGTAACAAACCTGCACATTGTGCACATGTACCCTAAAACTTAAAGTATAATAATAATAATAATAAAAGAAAATTTGGCACATATACACCATGGAATACTATGCAGACATAAAAAAGGATGAGTTCATGTCCTTTGTAGGGACATGGATGAAGCTGGAAATCATCATTCTCAGCAAACTATCACAAGGACAAAAAACCAAACACATGTTCTCACTCATAGGTGGGAACTGAACAATGAGAACACATGGACACAGGAAGGGGAACATCACACACCGGGGCCTGTTGTGGAGTGGGGGGAGGGGAGAGGGATAGCATTAAGAGATAGACCTAATGTTCAATGATGAGTTAATGGGTGCAGCACACCAATATGGCACATGTATACATATGTTACTAACCTGCATGTTGTGCACATATACCCTAAAACTTAAAGTATAATAAAAATAAAAAGAAAGAAAGAAAGGAGTGAATGTAACCATTCATCTAACAAGAAGTTATTGACACATATTGCCTCAATATGTCAAGGGCCATTGAGTTATAATGACTTATTTCTTTAAAAATTAAGAGGGTAAAAATAATAAGTTGTTAAATTTCCAACGAAAAAAACCGCACCATAGAAGCAAAAGTGAAATGTTATAGCACATACAAAACACACACACACACACACACACACACAGTGTGTATGCATAATGGATTTAGAGTTCTAGTTATGAGGATGAGACTAGGGAAACAGGCACAGAGGCAAAGTGCTGTTAGAGACAACCCATATATATAACCTCGAATAGAACATACTCCCTATGTAAGTGTTTAGTTTTATTGGTAGATATTTGTATTCCTGTATGTATATGGACACACACACATATATATATGCACACAGAACACATAAATATACACTCTATTTGAAACCTTTGCTTACAATCTAACCATATATAAGTGCTATCTTTACAGCATGGTAGTAAGTATATAACTACAGCATGAACTTTAAAGATTTCATAATATTGCATTAAATATATTTACCTTAAGTTTTATTAATCCTATGGTGATAACTATTCAAATATATATTAAACTTTCCCTCTTTGAAAACCTGTTTTAACTATGTCTTACATCATTTCACTTACCAGATTATTACCCCTAAATTTAAACTTTGTGATTGAAAAATTATGCACCAGAAGGACAGCATCAATTTATTCTGTCACAAGTCCTCTTATAACTTTTCATGTTTCCTGTTTCTTTATCTTCTGCAAAATTATCAGTATCATAACTGTTTCAATCTGCCTATCTGGTAGTTAAAAATAATTTGATTGTTTATATTGTATTTTTTTATTAAGTAGATGGTATGTCTTTTTATATACTTAATGATATATGAGCTTTTTCACTTTTGTCATTTTCTAGCTCATGTTATGAATTTTCCTATTGGGGTATTCTAGTTTTACTTATTGATTTGTCAGTATTATTTATATAGGAGGGCTATCAATCCTTAATTTTTATAAATGTTACTAACAATTTTCCCAACTTTATATTTGACTTGTAACTTTCTTTAGAGTCTTTCTTACGAGCATCATAACCAATACATGATGCAAGAATTGCCATACAAAATTCCTTTATTGACTCAATAAATAATTAACTATCATCATGGTCTATGAAGCAATAGAAATGTTAAGATTTTTAAGAGCTTATAGAAACTTTATTTCACATTTATTCCGGGCTTCTAGGATCAAGTGGGCAATAAGCAATTATGAAATTAATGGTAATACTACAGTGCTTCCGGCATACTTGTTCCTGAACTATTTGAGGTACCAAATGGTTAAAATGACTTTAATCACCTAGGTCACATGAAATTTAAATGATAAAACAGAAGTAGAAGAATCCATGGGCACATCTTATTTCTCATTCCATTAATGATCTAAATTTCTTCCTGAAATGACTTTTTGAGGTATTATAAAGTAAATTAGAATGTTTCAGAAAGAGAACTACATATCTTAGGAAGCAGATAATTGCCACTGGATTTAGCAATCTGACCCACAATATAGAAATTTCTAATTAAAGTTCTCTTTTTATAATGCTAATCTTTCAGCCAAAAATTTCCTTGGGACATGCTGTAATGAGGATAAAATGTACTAAGATTTTAAATTAACCAGAGATCCCAGAGAAACCCAATAAACATTTTGATAAATATTCACTATAAGTAAATTTTATTGTGAAGTAATCCCATTGTTATACACACCTCTCATCACTCTCATCATTATGCTGTAAATAACTTAACAGAAAAAATTATTTAAAATGCTAAGCTTGAAAATCTAGATTTGCTATACATAAAAGAGGAACATGACTTTATGTAGCTGAATTGGTATGCAGATGATCTAGAAATAAGGAGTTTCATAACAATACCATCAACTCATCATTAATCCTTCCAAAGATAGTTTATTTCCCCAAAGATTTAACTGACAGCATTCTCATAATTGAAAAAATGACTGTATTTCTATTAAACATTATAATGAACAAAATATGTGAGCACTAATTATGTGTTGATTTTAAAGTCACTCTAATTACTACTAAATAAGGTATCTCTTCAAAAGAATTAGTATTTTTCTTTACATTGATATGCTTAAGGGGGTAAACTCTTAGTGAAAACAAAAAAGTTTGCTAGTAGATTTGAGACCCACATGGATTTACCACATGAATTACATAACAGGAGGCTCTGTGTTGATCTACAAGTTTGGTAACAAGTTTATGTTGATTAACCAAGCATTATTACATTTTTTCACTGATATTATTTGTAGATGAAGACCACAATATGCAAGGATATGTGCTGCCAGAATTCTACAGCAGGGATTAAAATTAGGGATGGGTATCCACTAATTATACATTTTAAGAAATATATCTGTATGGCCGGGCACAGTGGCTTACGTCTGTAATCATAGAACTTTGGATGGCCAAGGCGGGTGGATCACCTGAGGTCAAGAGTTCAAGACGAGCCTGGCCAACATGGTGAAACCTCCACTCCACTAAAAAATAGAAAAATTAGCTGGGTGTGGTGGCAGGCACTTGTAATACCAGCTACTCAGGAGGCTGAGGCAGCAGAGTTGCTTGAACCCAGGAGGCAGAGGTTGCACTGAGCCAAGATCGTGCCATTGCACCTCTTTAGCTGGGCAACAGAGCAAAAACTGCATCTCAAAAAGAAAAAGAAAAAAAGAAAAGGAAAGGAAAGAAAGAAATATATCTAAGTTTTGATTTTCAATCATGGTTGTCATGTATCTTAATTATGATGTTACCTCACTTTGAATATGGTTTCATTAAAATATAAGGTTAATAATTTAAAGAGAAAAGATTAAAAATATTAAAATCTTTTCTGAAAACAAAATAGATTGTAATAAAATAAATGCAAAAAAGAAAATCAAATTACTTAATGAATGTAGAAACTAGAGATTGCCCTACAGAAAATGTGACAATGTGATGAATTAGCTTAAAATAATTATAATCCTTAAGAAGACATCATATTTAACAAAATTCAGGATATCAGGATCCTAGACCCAATATTCCTGCTCTGTAATCTTAGGTATATGACTTAGCGTATCTCAGCTTGAGTGTCTTCACCTATAAAATGAAAGGTGTAGAGGTTGCTCTGTCTACTTAATATTCTTGGTATTAAATTACACATATAAATTATTTCCAAATGAATTTGAAATTTCATTTGTGCTAGAAAGAAATTAGGTGGCCATTTCGGCTCGTACTCTGTGACACTTATGCGCAAGGACATTCTCAAACTTCTTAATCAGGAGCCTGGATATTTGAAGATCTGTACAAGCTTACCTAAAACAAGTACACTCATCAGTAAGTAGAGTGCACTTTATTGAATACTTGTTAGGCACCATACCAGCCACGTTTCCCAACTAACCTGGATTCTTCAGAAGAATCTTGTAAGATCTGACAGATAGTATTTTTTTAAGATGGATACAATATGTTTCATCTTACATGTTCTTCTTACGATGTAACACTGATACTTCTCCATCAAGAGTTGGGTTTCCGCCCCTTGGCTACGATGGACCCCTGACCATGGCAGAAGTTGTACTATGTGACATCCAAGACTAAGTCACAAAAGGCAATAGAGTTTCTGCTTGGTACTCTTTGGGTCACTTACTCTTGGAATCCAGCCAGCATTTAGTGAGGGACTGCAGATTAAATAAGGCCACATATACATGTTCCAACCAACTGCCCTGGCTGAAGTTGCAGCAAGAGTCACCAGGCATGTGAGTGAAGAAGCCTTCAAAATGACTTCAGCTTCATCTACTATTTTATTACACCCTATATGAGAAGCCCTGAACCCAGCTGAGCCCCAGAATCAAAAGAGGTAAAAGAAAAAGGAATGTTGTTTTTATAAGCTCTCACGTTTTGAGTTGATTAGCTGTATGGCAATAGTTACTAGTGAACAAGATAAGCACACCTGTATTACACAGGTGAGCTAAGCATTACACAGGTATGCCAAGAGATAACTGAGTCACACAACAAATAAGAAGGTGAATCAATTTTAACACAAATTCTTACTTACGTAAAGACTTGATTTGTAAAAGAAAAATAAAAATAAAAATAAAAAAGTATTAAAATAAATGTTTGACAAAGATATTCCTTAAGAGGCCTTTCCTAAAGAAAGCATACTGCATCTAGCCTACATGTGGAGAGCCACACAATCTATTAATAATTACAAATAAGCCACCCTGACCTGTTCAAACATTGTAACACAGATTAGCTCAATTCCATCCAATAATTCATTCAAATTCTAGGAACCTACAAATCCCATAAAATGTAATAAACATGACTTAAATGAGAGCATTCAAATATCCTTGGTTTGCAAAAATGGACTCTATTTTTGTGACATCCACAGCAATACCTCTGGACCTATCTCTGGTATCAAGAGACAGAAAAGTCATTTTCTACAATGGTTGGTAAAATTATGTATCATCTCTTCCAGAAACTCCAAATATCTTTACCAAATGTAAAAATGGACTTTCATTCTATATTTTTTGATTTATATTTTTAAGATTACATTATCATTTATAAATATAATGCAAAATGGAAGAGTGTTGATCCATGTCGTTGTAAATATTTCTTTACCCTTAAATACTTATTGAATGCCTGTTGTGTAAGAAGGTGAATGGAGTCTTTCCTCTCTAACACACTATGTGATAGTGAAGGCTTTTCTCACATACACTACACATTAATTATTTTAGCCACCCCATGGAAAGTTGAAAGTATCTGTATTTTAGAGATGAGAAAACTGAGTAATAGAGGGAAAATAGCATATGCAGGTCCCACAGACTAGATTCCTATTATACTTCTGTTTTCATCTTAATATCTTAGCTATGGAATATTCTTTAATCTTCTTTGAAAAGCTTAACACCATTAAAATTCTTATTTACATCAAAATAAACATGAATAGAATAATTCGGAGGACAAAACAGGAAATATATTTGTGACATGGATAACAGAAAATTTCCTATTCTTATTTAGAATTATCACTTTTTGTCAAGAAGAAAAGTAACATTCCCACACGATTCAACCTTTTCTTAAGCATCAATTTCCTAACCTATTTTGATAGGTAACTCCATTTGTGGAGTTACATCTTTATAAGATTGTTCTGAAAATCAGAAATAATAAATGTAAATTACATGCTAGGCATTTAACACATTTCCTAAATGCAGACACACCTAGTGGAATAAATGATGTATTTTGGTTATACTATCCTAATAAAATTATCATACTTAATGAGGGCTTTACCTTAAATAACCTTTTAAGTTACTTACACTAAATCATTTTTTTAAAACTCTCTAGGATTTTGGACGATAACACAATAATGCTCCTTTAATCTTAATAAAGAGACCACTGTGAAAAATTTTACACCAAGAAACTGTGTAATCTAAAAAAAAATGGTTAAATTCCTAGAAACATAAAACCTACCAAATCTGAACTGTGTAAAAATAGAAAGTCTGAATAGATCAATACAAGTAAGGGATTCAATCAGTAATTTTTAAACTCTCAACAAAGAAAAGCGCAAGACCAGGGGACTTCATAACTGATTTCTATCAAACATTTTAAAAGAGAATTAATGCCAATGCTTCTCAAACTCTTTCAAAATACTGAAGTGGAGGGAGCACTTCCAAATTCACTTCATAAGGTCAGCATTGCCAAAGCCAGAAAAAGACATCCCAAGAAAACTGCAGGTCAATATCCTTGAAGGATATAGAGGTAAAATTCTCAACAAAATTCCAGCAAACTTTCACAGCACATTAGAAGAATCATACACCATGCCCAAGTGAGATTTATCCTTGGGATACAAGGATGGTTCAACATGAAAATCAATTAGTATGATACAGTACGTTAACAGAATAAATAAGAAGTCACATGTTCATTTCATTAGATGCTGAAAACCTGTTCGGCAAAATTCAACACAATTTCATTATTAAAAAAAAAACCATTAAACTCTCAACAAACTAGGAATAGAAGAAAATTGCTTCAGTATAAAAGCCATATATAAAAAGATCACAGCTCATATCACAACAACTGCAAACTGAAAGGATTTTCTATGAAATCAGGAATAGGAGAAACAAGGTAAGTATGCCCATTCTTGCCACTTCTACTGATGGCAATACTGCAAGTCCTTGCTAGAATAATTGGGCAAAAGAAATTAAAGGTATATAAATCAGAAATGAAGAATATTATTCCTACTTGCAGATGACATAATCTTACGAATAGAAAACCCTAGAATCCATTAAAAACACTAGAAACAATTTAAAAATCAGTAAAGTTGTAGGATACAAAATCATCATACAAAAATTAGTTGAGTTTCTTTGCACTAATAATGAAAAGGAAATTAGGGGACAAATTCCATTTACAATAGCACCAAAAAGAAAACAGTGATAAACTAAAGAGGTCAAAGAGTATGTACCGAAAACTATAAAACATTGATGAAAGAAATTAAAGATGACAAAATCAAATGGAAAGACATCCTACATTCATGGATCAAAGGACTTAAAATTATCATTATATTCAAAGCAATCTACAGAACTAATATAATCTTTATCAAAATTCCAATGGCATTTTTCACACACACAGAGAAAAACTCTGAAATTCATATGGAACCACAAAGAATCCCAAATGGCTAAATCAACCTTGAGAAAGAAGTACAAAATCGGAGGTGTCACACTTCCTGATTTCAAAATATATTACAAAACTACAGTAATTAAAAATAAATTGTATTGTCATGAAGACAGACGTATAGACCAATGGAACAGAATAGAGAGCCCTGAAATAAATCTACACATATAGGGTTAACTGATGTTCCACGATAGAGCCAAGCATACACAAAGAGGAAAGGATAATCTCTTCAACAAATGGCGTTGGAAAAACTGGATATCCACATGCAAAAGAATGAAACTGGATGCTTATCTTACGCCATATGCAAATATCAACTCCAAATGGATAAAATATGTAAATGTAAAACCTCAATCCATAAAACTCCTAGAAGAAAACATTGGAAAAATCTTGTGACATTAATCCTGGCAATTATTTCCAAAAGCACAAGCAACAAAAGCAAAAAATACAATTAAGACTACATATAACTAAAAATCTTCTGTTTAGAAAAGGGAACAATCAACACTGTGAAAAGGCAATCTATGGAATGGGAAAAATACAAACCATATATATGTATTATGAGAATTATTTCTAACTCAGAGCTATTAGGAGGGTTGAATAAAATGAATTATATAAAGAATACTTCATGGTATAGCTACATTCTAAGTTATCAAAAAGACAGCAACCAATAACATAATTACTATTTTAAATACATCAGGGCTTAGATAAGGTTTAGTGGTCAGACCTGAAGACCTTATATTAACAACTGGTTATTTCCTAAAATATAAAAAGAACTCCTATAACTCATTGGCAAAAAAAAAACTAAAAACCCAATTAAAAATGGGCTAAAGGCTTGAATAGACATTTCTCCAAAGACGACACCTAAATGGTCAACAGGTGTATGAAAATATGTTCAACATTATGAATTATCAGGGAAATGTAAATGAAAAGCAGAATGAGCTATCACATTTATACCTGTTAGATGCCTACTATAAAAAAATGTATTAGTGAGGATGTGGAATAATTGGAACTAGTGTACGCTGTTGGTGAAGTAAAAAATGTCATGGCTATTATGGAAAATAATATGGATGTTCCTTAAAACTTAAAAACAGAACTCCCACTTGATCTAGCAATCTCACTTTTGGATATTTATCCAAAAGAATTGAAATCAGGATCTTGAAGTGATACCTGCAATGCCATGGTCATGGCAACACCATTCGCAAGAGCCAAGATGTGGAAACATCCTCAGTGTCCACTGATGGATGAGGGGACAAAGAAAATGTGGTATATACATACAAGAGATTATTATTAATATTCAAAAAGAAAGAGATCCTGCCACGTTAACAACATGGATGAACCCAAAGGACATTATGGGAAGTGAAATAAGACAGTCACAGAAGGACAAATACTCCATGATTCTACTTATAAGAGGTATGTAAAATACTCAAGCCGATCAAATCAGAGAGTGAAATAGCAGTTGCTAAAGGCTGTGGAGAGGAGGAAGTGGGAAGCTGCTAATTAACAAAGGTTCAGTTATGAAAGATGAGAAAATCCTCAAGATCTGTTGTACAACTTGTGCCTATAGTGAACAATGCTGTATTTTACACTTAAAAATCAGTTAAGAGGGCGAATCCCATGTTAAGTGTTCTTACACACAATAAAGTAAATTTCAAAAGAAGTTAAAGGATAAGAGTGTATCTGTTGAAAATAACATCATCACATATATTCACTTTAAGGTTCCTTCCAGTTTTAAAATTCTACTCAGAAGTCTTCAGTGTACCAATTTATAGAGTTGAGCTAAAACCTAATAATTCTGTTTCTGGGTGACTTGTTCGGTCACATCAGAATGTATAAAGGCTTCCTCGAAGCAAATTAGTGATACTTTTAATCTAAGGAGTGGTCCTCACTGGCGGGCTTCGCGTCCTCTGTTTGCCAATTACTTTCTACAATCGGTGGACAGTCTGAGGGACAAGTTGTGTCAGAAGGGGGCAAAGGCAGAGATAGAGTGAAAAATCTCCTCTGCCTCATCCCCACCCAACACAGGATTGCTGGATGTAAAATCACCTAGAAGTGCTTTTACGGCTTTATAAAAGGCATTACTATGTTCTGCTCTGCATGGTTCCAAGATTGTTCCTCAGCAACCTCAGAACAAAAAAGGATATCCTTTTCCTTAGAATCTTTTACTCGGTATATTAACTTGCCAAACTCTATACAGGTTATGGGTTTGTTTATAAATCAGAATCTAGGCTATCTCTTCTCATAGAAGTGCTAATAAAAATACAAAAATTTTCTCAGATCAGACCACAAAATCTTACCTAACCCCTGATGTATCTAAAGTAGTAATCATATTGGTTGCTGGGTTTTTTTTGTTTTTTTTTTTTTTTTGAGAACTTACAATGTGCTTATACCATGCAATATTCTTTATAAAAATTCATCTCATGTAACCCTCCTAATAACTCTATGAGTTAGAAATAGTTTCAATAATACACATGAGGAAACTGAGGCCCAGAGTTCAAGAAATTCTCTAAAGGTCACATAGCAAGTAAGTAATAATGAAGGCTCTTAAAAGTAGAAGTAGGGGGGGCAGAAGAGTATAGGTAAGAGTGATGTCATATGAGAAAGACTCAATTTGCCCTTGTTAGCTTTGAAATTGAAAGGGGGCCATGAGCCAATCAATGTGGATTGATTTCTAGCTCTAGAAGCTAGAAAAGGCATGGAAATGGATTCTCCTCTATAGCCTCCAAAAGGAAGGCAGCCCTGCTGATATGTTAATGTTAGCTCAATGAGACCTGTTTTAAACATCTGAACTACAGAACTGTAAAATAATGAATATGTGTTGTTTAGGGCCACTAGGTTTGTAGTTGTTGCATCAAAAATCGAAAACTAATACATAGACACACGATTAGTTATCAGGATGGGTTAATTTAAAAGAAGTATGTTTATGTCCCTGTGGCCATCAACAATTCAGGGTAGTGTTTTGAGACAGTCTTGGCCTGTCGCCCAGGCGGGAGTGCAGTGGCCGATCTCAGCTCACTGCAACCTCCACCTCCTGGCTTCAAGCAATTCTCAAGCCTCAGCTTCCCAAGTAGCTGGGATTACAGGTGTGTGCCACCACACTCAATTAATTTTTGTGTTTTCAGTAGAGACAGCGTTTTGCCATGTTGGCCAGGCTGGTCTCAAACTCCTAGCCTCAAGTGATCTGCCTGCCTCAGCCTCCAAAAGTGGCGGGATTACAGGCGTGAGCCACTGCACCCAGCTCGCAGTGTAGTTTGTTTTTGTTGTTTTGTTTTATTTCTTTAAGTGTTACAATGAGGGTAGCCTTCACTTTTACTGTCGTTTGAACCTACTCTAATCAGCAACACCTCCAAACACACACACATGCACACATCACTGAAACTGTTCTTATTAAAGGGGATATAAACTAGAGTGACCATGTAACTTATTGGTCAAAATGGGAAAGTTTTAAGAGTGAATAGGAGTGTAAGTAATTCCATTGTAGTAACTGCTATGTATTAGGATTTCCTAGACATCTTACCCTACTGATGTTTTCCTAAATTCACTGAATAATTTTCAATCATCATGTTATTTGAACTAAACAGCAATATTTAATGTAGTTAGATATCTTCCTTTCCCTGAAAACACTTTCTTCTTGATTCCAGAATACCACATCTATCTTCTCCTTTTTCTCTCCCCTTTCTAGCCACCCTTTTCAGCCCCTTTGCTGATGCCTCATCATATATACATCTAGAGATCTCTTATCTATCTGTCTACACATTTTTCCTTGGTAATCTTATCCTGGCCAATGGATTTAAATACTATCTATGTGTTGACTTCTAAATTATTATCCTCAACTCTGATCTTAGAACTACCCTTCTTTACATGCATACATAGCCTCATAGGAACCTCAAGATTAATATGTTTAAAACTGAAATCCTAATGTTCACTCCCAAAACTGTTCCTTCTACAGTCTCACCCATCTTGGTTAGTGGCAACTCTATTTGGCCAGTTGCTTAAGTAAGAAACCTCACAGTAATCCTTGGTTTCTCTAATTATTTCATAAGTCACATCTACTGCATCAGGAGGGAAATGACTTTGATGAAATAGTGGCCTCCAGTTCTGCTACCAGATATGCTATGCTAGAGGATCATGAAACAGAAAAGCTCACAGATAAAATTAAAATGCTCATATCATACCATTTATTTTTATTTTTTATTTATTTTTGAGACAGAGTTTCACCCTTGTTGCCCATGCTGTAGTGCAATGGCACGATTTCAACTCATTGCAACCTCGACCTCCCGGGTTCAAGTGATTCTCCTGCATCAGCCTCCCAAGTTGCTGGGATTACAGGTGTGCGCCACCACGCCCAGCTAATTTTGTATTTTTAGTAGAGACAGGGTTTTACCATGTTGGTTCAGTTGGTCTCAAACTCTGACCTCAAGTGATCCCCCCACCTCGGCCTCCCAAAGTACTGGGAGTACAAGCATGAGCCACCACGCCTGGCCCTACCATTTATTAAATGAGTTAAAAACATATGGTAAGAGGGAAGAGAGCAGGAGGATAATAAAATTAGAATAATTTCAGACACAGATTGTTTTGTATGTTTATGTGTCACTTGGTTCAATAACAATACCTGGCACATAATAGGTGATTGAAAAACAAGTGCTAAACAATCAAATACATGACTACTGCTCTATTTGTGAGTAACCCAATATATAAGAATCACAGTAGAGAAAGTGCAGTGTCACCATAGTATAATGATCATGGGCATCGAGTTGGATAAATGTAAATTTGAATTCAGGTTCTGCCACTTACTAATTAGGCCTAGAAATACAAATTAAGTTGGCCAATTTAAAACAGAGACAAAAGCACTCTGAGCTAAGGGAAGCCTAAAAGCTAATATGGAAAATTTCTGGGCAACTGTGTGGGAGAAAGAGTGACTTCATTTGGTTGAAGAAACATGAAATACATGTGTAATGAGCATAAAAATATAAAATATTAACATATCATGAACCTTTTTGAGGCAGTTTAGGAGAGTAGCCTTGTTATATGGGCAAAATTAAGTGAAAAAAATTGTGAGTATTATTAGGGTTGTGAATAACATAAAAAATGGAAAAGAAACTTTGTAATAAATTTCACTTGGAGACACACTAGGTTTGAGATATTAGTGGATATCAAGGTATAGATACATATCACAGGATTGAAAATGAATTGGAAATGTGGCGATAACTCAAGAAAGATTGGAAGTGGTGAAGACAGAGATACAATGATCATTTGCATATAGACTGTATACAGATTGCCTACAGATTGAAGCCAGGTTATTAAATTATTATTAAATTATGTTGATAAAAGAACAAGTACCGAGGTAAGAAGTCCAAGACATCTCCCATGAGATTCATAAGCTAAAGAAGTTGTAAGAGCAGAAAGAGCCAGATAATGAAAGACACAGAATAGTCAGAGAGGAAGAACCCGCTAAGTGTAGAGGCTGAGAAAAATGTTTCATCAGTGGTAGAAAGTTAGGAGAGCTGAATAAAAGCCATTTGTCTCTGTGACTAAGAATACTTATTTGTTGAATAAATAAATGAACAGTTAAGGCAGAGTGATGTGTTTGGGGAGTGGGGCCATGCATGTGTTTGCCATAGGGGACAGTCACCCACATGGCTCTCTCCTCTTATAGAGAACTTCATTTTTCTCTATAGACCAGCAAGTAAACACTTTAATAAAACTTTCTGATGGAATCAGATCCAGCCTGTCTTGAGTTCGTTTGAAGTCGAGCAGGTACAGCCTATAGGGGGAGTGTAAGCTCAGTTCTTTTGACACTTTTGAAATAAACGTTCTTAATGTGAATAATTAAGGCATATACTTATCAAACCTAACTACATGTAACATCATCTTCTGATATGCTTCTTTTAGTAACAGTCAGAATGTATCATTCCCCATCTCTTGTGATTTGTGCTGCGTCTTTTCTAAGGGATAAAAATTACATTTATTTGAAAGGCTTATTTTAAATAAAGCAGAAGTGAATTTGTTGAATTATCTGTGATTTATGACATATTATGTATTTGGTAATATTTACACAAAGGTAGAGTGAGCAGAGTCTAGCAAGATGTAAGTCCATTTTTAATTACTTCATTAAGGAGTCATACCTGAGCGATGCCTTAATGAAGGTGGTGATGAGGTGAAAATGTGCTACCAGAACAGGCATTGGAGAAAACCTAGAAAAGGCAGCTCAATAAAGTGATAATGAGAGGGGGGAAAAAAACTCTACATCTTTGCTTGGTGTATGCTCCTTAATTTTAGGAAGTAGCACTTATTCCTTAAGTCTTGGTGATTTCAACGGGGGGAATGGTGATAAATTGAGTCTAGAGAGTCGATGGAGAGTCAAGAGGTCCAGAATGAGAGGGAGTGAGAAGACAGCTTTCCAAGTAAACTAGCCACCGATGGAGATCATAAATATTTCAAAGTTTAGAATTTTCAGCTAATGCATCATTTAACTGCCAAATAAATTACTAATTAAATACACACCACTATCTTAAGAAAAAAATTGAGTCTCCAAAAATGTACACATTTTTCAGCCAATAGGACCAGGTCTACCATTTTTAAACTCCCATTCATAGTGTAGTTTTGATAAAAATCACATCCTCTAGCACGTTTCAAATTGGCTCCACGGAGCAAAATAAATCATTTTTGTTAAAAAGTAATTCTTGCAAATCGAGCAATCCTAGCACATTTCATTCCCACGCTGTAACGTTTACAAGGCTATTTCTTGTATGTTGGGTTCCATACAATATTGCAAGGGTGGAAAACACTGAGAGGCTTCCTCATATAGAAAGTACTAAACATTGCCTAGAATATGACCTGGTTTGAGTGTGACTTTTTCTTATAAATACTACAGAGCCTGCTATACACAAGTTTAAATTAGCAAAATTAAAGGAGAGCATATGAAGAAGTTTGCAGTTATATTTTTCTTACATACAATATATATTTTAGAATGAATATATAAAATAATTCACTTAGACTATATGTATTTCCTTTATGTATATCTAGAAGAATCTCCCCGAATAGTGTAATTAGCAATGTTCACAAATTTACCCACACTTTTTGAAGTTACATATATATACCTTTTCATGAGCCTCATGTTTTTTATAACCACTAGTAGCCTATGTCAAAGAGAACCTTAGAGGTTATTACATAATGAAAGTAGAAATCATTACGGGAATTCAAATTTATGAAGAATCTGTGTATAGTAAACCTAGAGAAGGCTCAATAACAAAGCAGAATCCTATGAGGGAATCAATAAAACTGGGAAAAATAAAAAAGCTCTTCACGAGGAGATAAAAGGCACTGAAAAATTCAAGCAAGTAAAAGCAGTGTTAGATTATCTTGGAAGCAGTTCTCTGGTTTGTACAACAGAGAGTAAATGTTGACAGACCTGTGAAGGAAATGGGCTCCGTGTAGGGTCAGAGGTGGTGACATAAGCAGCCTGTGTGTAGGCATAGCTCTTGAATCGAGGCTTAGGGGAAGAAGTTCTCTCATAGCCCTGTGCTAGACTGACTGTGATCTGCAGAGAGGGGTTTGGGGGAGTGGATAGAGAGGAGGAGGAAAAACCATAAGTAACCCGAAAGGACTACTTTCCAACATGGCAGAACACAGAACATTAAATGGAAATGGTGAGATTCAATGTTTAATACTAAACATATATAAATGATATTAGAAATTGGTATATTCCCAGAATTATGGCACATAACGTCATGTTGGAGAGTAAATGATCTGGGAAGATATGAGCATGCTATTTAACCATGAGGATTCCATAGTAACATATCTCCAACATTTAAATGGGATGGTACTCTTCAATCCAGCAAAAACAGGCATCCATAAGCAATTTTGTCTAAATCCAAAGTAAGTAAAACCAGAATTCATCAGGTCGATACCCTGGAAAGGACTAAAGATTTCATAAGCGAATACAGAGCTAGCTCAGTAAAGTGAGAGAGTTTGGCCTAAGAGCTTTCCCCACATTCAGCAGAAATGTTGCTAAAGGTTTCTTCACTATTGTTTGTGCCTGAGAAAGCATAGGAAAACATCCAAACTACCCACTGTTGAGAGAAAGAACAAGCCAATGTCATGGAAGAACCCCACTGTATTCTATACAATTATATAATGAAGAATTTCATGTTTTTCTTTAATGTTTATTAGAAATATTTTAAACCACTTTTCTATTTTCAAAATTGTTATCCTGAATAATCAAAATCTGATTTTGTACATCATATTGTCATAAAGTATTTTTTAATGATTAAAAACAGTATTTGCCTTTAATCTTTCTCTAGCTCTTTGTTCTAGTTGATAAAAATTTTAGAGTTTAATATGTACATAAGTTTGCCTTTCATTTCATTGTGTGTTACACAATGGAAATTTAATATATTATATTCTATATTCCTATGATACGGTACATATCAATAGTATGTTTGAAATGTTTTGAAAACAATATTGTAGTCAATGAAGCGAAACTGAAAAGGTTTACATAGTCTCTGTCTCTGTTTTTGTACATATACATACATTAGGCTTTGTATATATACACGTGGATATACATATATGTTATATATATATGTGCACGTAATACCTAAAAATGCATATAAAAGATAAAACATCTTGAATATTAGCTGTCCTTTAGACACTTTACCTGTTGAGAATACTGCATTTGATGATGTAATTGAAAATGTTCTTCTTTAGTCACTTTAGGTGGCCTTGGCAACATTTCCACTTCCTGGATGGCCTCGATGCTCACTTGTTGAGGCAAAACTTGGAAGAGTGATGTGATGTACATTAAGATGGACTTCTTATCTGGATAGGTGGTAGCAACATCTGTAAGCACATTAACACTACACATCAATTTTTGGTTTCTATATTTGAGACTCTAAAAGGATAATGAACAACTCAATGTTACAGGAAGATGATAGATTAATGAACACTGAATTGTCCATGAATGTCCTCCAGAGACTAATTAGAACATGATAATGAAGCCTAAAATGTCTTTCCAATTTGGCAGACCAATGAGATGAGCAGTAACGTTAATTTATTTTCCTTGTTCATATAAAAACTTCATTCCATATTACTTTTTCCTAAGTCAAATTGCCAAACTAGCCCATCTAACAGAGTAGCTTTCATTAGATAAGAAACAAAAGATTACATTTTCCTTCCCATGGAAAGTTATATTAACATGTCTATTCAAATGGTGCACTGGTAATTAAACAATTACACAAAATGGTTTAATGCTTTGGTTCTCAGTAAAGAAACTTTATACCTTTTAGATGAATGTTGCTGATATTAAAGTATGCAGAGAGCTAAATATGTCTCTGCTGAAATGAGTCATGTGTCCACAATATAAATTAAACAGAAAAATACCATATAATGATTTTTACTATTCCTTGTATATTAAAAATATTTGTTTACATTGTGGTGCATCTGATAAAGTAGAATATCACTTTCCTTCTCAGACATTAGAAACAAATGTAAAACTCCTGCACATTAAGTTGATCTGACTTCCTGTCCTTTGCCACATCCAGAAAGTGAATGAAACCCAGCATTCAAGGTCAATAATACTTTGTCATAACACATATAAAGTGGCAGCTCCTTCAAAAGATCCATTTGCTACTTGGCATTACAATTCACTTACTGCACTCATTCCAGTGAACCAAGATGTAAAGTAATGCTTTATGTGAAGTGTGTCATTAACACTAGAAATGTTAACACATAAGCTCTGACTATGAATTGCTGGCATTTCATTGTCATCCTTTTTCATCCTTTAAAAAGAAGGACATTTTGTCATTGAGACAACCTGTGTAAATCTGGAGGATATTAAGTGAAATAAGCCAGGCACAGAAAGACAAGTACCACATGATCTCACTTACACATGAAATCTAAAATTTGAATTCATAGAAGCAGAGAGTAGAATGGTGTTTACTAGGGGCTGTGGGGCAGGGGTTGGGAAGATGTTGGTCGAAGGGCACAAAATTTCAGTTAGACAGGAAAAGTAAGTTCAAGAGATCTATTGTACAACCTAGTTTATAACAATGTATTGTATTACTAAACATTGCTGCGAGAGTAGATATTAAGTATACTCACCATGAAACATGATAAGCATATGAATATATTACTTCATGTAATTAACGTATTAATTACATGTATTAGTTCGATTTAGCCATTCCAGAATGTATACATATTTCAAAACATCATGTTGTACATGAAAAATGTATGCAATTTTAGTTTTTTAATCATTAATGAATATAAAAATCAAAGACAAAAGATAAACATAAATCCTGGCAGGAGGTCAAGGCTATGCGGCAATGCATTTTCCTTGCCATACAATTTATTTCAGCTTAACTACTATTAAGATATCTGTATTCAATATGTGTATTCTGATCAGGTGTTCTGATTATAAGTGAAAAAGCCAAGAGTAAAGTCTCAAGTCCATTAGCACAAAAGGAAGTTGAACAAGTGACTTCATCAATTCTTTTGCAAGGATCAGAACCATGATTAATCAGAACAACTATTTTTAAAGTATTTTTAAAAAGAGTTACAAGAGAGGGAAAAATTAGTGTTCCTTGGTATACTTCTATCCACAGAACAATACAGTGCTTCTCAATTTTTAATGTACATATGAATCACCTGGGGATCTTTTAAAACTACAGAATCTGATTCAATAGATCAGGGGTAGAGCCTGGAGCTCTGCATTTGCAATAGTCTCCAAAGTGATGCTGAAACCGCTTGCCTGCTACATTTTGAATAAGGGCCAAAAACATTACTTATAAGTAGACTGATACATCATCTCCCATTTTATTGTTTTATTTATTTATTCAAATGATACTTATTAGACATTTCAATGCACAAGGCTGAGAGGTACAAAGTTATACAACACATATGCTCAACTTATTAACCAACAGATGTTCAAAGTAACTTTTGCAAGTACTTTTTAAAGAATGACTAAATAATATTTTGTGCATGAACACTGCCTTCCTTAATAATCTTACTAACTTAGCTTTGGAATTCTGAAGCCTACAAATCTCCAATTCATTTGATAATTGTTTTTCAAAATATTTGACCAATTGTTTCTTATATGGTAGATGCTATACTTCACCGTATCTTGAAATTCTAGAAAACTTTCTTTCTTCTCACTAGTAACTAGTCAGCTGTACCTGTGATTAGCATAACTTAGAGGTCTTTCATTTTTAGTATATTAAATAAAACCATGATGTGAGAATACAAAAAGGGTTGAGCCTGTGCCTCTTCACTGCTGTGTTACACATAGACACATGCATGTATGTTTGGCCTCAAATATATGCCAGTATAAAAAGTAAAAAATGGTGAAAAATTGGCCAAGCATTTTTATTGCCTCCCCAAAAATATCAAACATTGTAATCAATTTTATTTACATAAAACATGCGGACTGAATGCAACTATTCATAAATGTCAGTCATTACAATAAATATGCACGTATTTAACCAAACTATTCACATTTTGCCCCAAACTATTACTATCCCACTTCTGAGATTATGCGGATTTCAAAACTGCCAGTAGGTAGCAATAAGTAACTTTTTAAGAAATGAATTTAGGTCTTCTAAAATATTTTGAATTTCCTCAACATACCTTTTCAAGAAATCTATTATATCCTAAGTATTTTAATGGATTATCTAGGAGATTTAAAAGACAGAAAATTCATAAATTCTGCTTCTAATTTGGAATAAGTAACTAAATAATAACAGTACAAAGTAATTGCATTGCTGAACAGAATTTAAAATGTGTTCCTCTAATTGGCACAACCAGTTCCTTAACATGTTCAGATTTTAAAAATCATATAATATTGGAGGATAAAGCAATTCTCTTTGAATGGAAAACTGAATGAATTATGCATAGGATTTCAATAACTGGAAATGAGGGAATGGGGAAGAGTATTCGGGGCAGTGGGAATATCTCGAATAAAGACGCAGAGGTAGGGATACATTAGCCATGTCTTGGGAACAGTGGCTTTGTGTGTCTTAGAGAGAGTAGAGAAGTGAAAACTAAGATGAAACTCGTAGATTGTACGTAGAAAACTGAGGGATCATCAATAGCAAACTAGAAAATCTGGCCTTCATTCAATAGATTAGAGAGTAAATACTTTTCAACAAGAGGTGACACCATCAAAATTATATTAAAGTAAATTCTTTAAGTAGAGAATGGATTGCTGGAGGAAAAATTGAGAGAAATAGGAAGCTAGGACCATAATCCAGATAAAAAGTGTTCAAGATCTAAGGTAGAACTGTGTACGGGGGAAATGAAAACAAATCAATGTATGACAAAAATTCTAAGATAGATCAAACATAGCTTCATTCAATTTTCAAATCATTTACTCCACAGACTTTGGAAACGCCTATATACAAAGTTAAGTGCTACAGCCTGAGGATATAAAGATTAATAAACTGAGAAGAAAACAAAGAAGGAAGAGGACGAAACAGGAAACTGATTGTTCTGCAGCCATGGTAACAAGTAGACACCAACAAAAGTTTCAATCTACCCTATTTATTCATTTAAGAATTAGTTCCTTCGTGATTGTTATCATGCTTCCCCCAGCCAACCAGCAGCAAACACTCCCTTCTGAAAGTTTGCCAGAGTGGATTCACGTCAATGAAGATAATTCTCAATTCAAACCCATTAACAATGGTCTCACCTGAGTTACCATGCTTCTAAAGCTATCATCATCCTATTCCCAATTTGAAATGTTCTTAGATTGATGGACCTCTGATTCCCACCAGAACCAAAGAATACGCTCCTTTCAGAGACTGTGGTTGACCAGCAGCATTCCCTCTTATATAAGTAAGATGTTATGTAGCTCAAATCCAATGTTTAGAAAAACTGTGAAGTTTGTTAAACCTTAATACCGTTGCTATATTGCATTTTTGTCGTATTTTTGCTGTTTCTATCATTAACACAAAAACAAACCTAGTTATAGGAGACCATTTGTATACCATTAACAGGAAGCCAGAAGAATTTACTTAAAAGGAAAAAGCATTTATCACTTATTCCATATTTGCTAAGTGATTGCTATGTGCTATAGAACATGCTTAGACTATGTCACAATATGAGTATATAGCAGATGAGCCACCCCATACTTATAAAACATGACTTTTCATGGGAAATCAAAATAAATTTTATGACTTGGGGGTAATCCTCATTTATGATAACTGCACTAAGGCCAATTCCTGGCACTCTGCAATCACCGAAGTATTTGTTAAGAAACTGAATACAAAGAACAGTTAAAGTCATAGAAATTAGTGAGAATTATATAAGACAGTGACTAAAGGCAAAGGTATGATAATGAGTACTATAAAGTATTCGAGGAGTATGAAAATGATGGGATGTAATTCATACTTTTTATTACACGACATTAAGATTGTATGAAATGAGAGCAGTGGCTGAATCCCCAAAGTAAGAACTTACAATTATATGAACGTAATTTTACACCAAGATTCTACTACATAAACTGTTCATTGACACCGGATTTTAATAATTGCTTATCCAATCTTTGAAGCCGTCTCAGAATGAAAATGGTGAGAAATCATAATACTGCTAGAGATTTTACTTTATGAACAATAATAACCACCATTTCTGATGAGTGTTTCATATTTCAGGCTACTATGGAACAAATAAATCATTTAGTGAAACTTGATCATTTTTCAAATAAAGAAGTTGAACCTCACAGTGGTTTGAAGGCAAGTTCAAAAGCTAGTCAAAATCAGATTAGAACCCAGTCACTGCACTACACTGCCATGGTACCTTAACCTCATTCTGTCAGATTCTATCTCAGTATATTTGAAGACCAAGTATCTGAAAGTCATTATTCAGATAGTTACCATGTAATTAATGTGGTTCAATTACCAAACATGATCTCTATTTAGTAGTAGTGATTTATATTTCTAATAAGTGATGTATAACAAGACTAAATATAGATAAAAATGAACCACTGAAATGCAAATTAGAGATATGGGGTTTTAACTACGTTCCCTTGCCTAAAAAATTTGCAAAGAATTATGAAATATTAATAATCTATGCTGCAGAGGCTTCAATGATTTGGCCAAACACCTACTTAGCTTGAAGATTATCAGTTGATTCTAACTTTATGAAAAATATTTTGGGATTGTCTATCAAAACCTTACAAAAAAACATATGCTAGGACCCATTAATTTTCCTTTACGGTCCTGCCACAACGAAATTACCAGAAATTTAAATAAAGATATATTTAAATGTGATATAAAATTTAAACAGTATTTATGACACAAAAAGAAGTATTTATCATACAGAAAAGGAAAAAGTCAGACCAATCGAAATAGCTTAATAGGTAGAGACTTAGAGAATAATTGAATATATAACTATATAAAAATATTACAAAGCTAGTGAAAATGTTCCTTTTGAAGGCTATTTGACACTATATTAAAGTCAATACCTTACAATGTAACATCAAAAGAGCAGGATTTATCATTTATGTAGAACAATCTTAGGAAAACACCTAAGAAAATACTTCAAGGTATCAGTAAAGTGGATGTGCTTGCGGGATTGAAAATACTTCCCTTTTAAAATTTTATTCTATCTATACTTTCCAAACTCTTTATTCAACACATACTAATATTGTAATAAATATATTCTATGTTATAATAAAAGTATCTGCAAAGATAAAAAAAATAAAAGCAAAGTTGCACAAAGTTGGCTTTCAACATACCCTCACCCCAAAAAAGTCAATGTGAATTGTTTGATGAAAGCAGTGCCTTCAACAAAACTAATCTTGGGCAGTCAACTTCAGGAAAGTCCGATTAGCCAGTCGCCGGGTGTAACCTTCAAACACCGCTAGGAAATCTAAAGAGGCTCCACTGTCTAAATTTCAGGCCAAGTTTCTGCCAAGGGACAGGCAGGAATTGAAATACTGAATTATAATGCATAGCATGCGTAATTGAAAACAAGCAAGATTTCAAAGATAGCAGGTATAAATGTGCACTCACAAAGCTTTAGTTGGTCAGTCTTTTAAGAGTTTTATTAAACGACAAATCTGTGGGAGGATGTCATTTAGAAACCATCATGAGCATAAACCTCCCTGCAGAGTTTGTATTAGGAAACAAAAATAAATAAATTCACTGAGAAGAAAAGGAATAGAGAAACTGGAAAGAAGGCACTCATGGACATAAACTAGGCATAGTCAGAATGCTGAAATACGAAAATAGAAAGGCACAACCAAAACCTATGGCTGCAAACAATATATAAAGGACAAAGTGCTGGAAGTAAAGTGGATTATTTTTTGACGTTTGCAAACGAAGAGATTTATGTTATAATGTCATCTGATATCTAAACGCTGGAGTTTCTAGGTTGTAGACCATATTATGGCAATGGACTAATTCATTAAAGCATGATATTGTTATTTCTAATATTTTGTATTTTGCATTCACCGCTGCATTGTACATACATGTATTTTCTACTTACAAGTCACTATATACAATTGACATACAACATTTTAATTAAAATTTGCACAACTCCTCCCATGTTAAATTTTTTAACATTCTGCAAGGTATGTTCTGCCTTAGCAAAATTAAGTACTCCATAATTAATCCATTTTCAGCACTTCATTCACTGATACAAGCAGTTATTTTTATCATTTAGTAACAACGCTTCTCATTAAAGGACTGTAAAATATCATAATGAAAACAATTTGCGTTGATGAAGATGATTGAATTTCATCATAAAATTAATAATGATAAAAAGTAATGGCCTATATTTATCCAGGAGAAACACAAAACAATTTTATCTTTTGAACATTCAATTATGCTTTTCAACATGCTTATGGTGTAACTATCTGAAAACTATCACCATCGTCTTGTTACAAGTAGAAAACAGTGGCTCAGGCTGGGCACTCTGGCTCATGCCTGTACTCCCAGCACTTTGGGAGGCCAAGGCAGGTGGATTGCCTGAGGTCAGGAATTCGACACCAGCCTAGCCAACAAGGTGAAAAGCCGTCTTGACTAAAAATATAAAAATTTCTCCACATCCTCTCCAGCACCTGTTGTTTCCTGACTTTTTAATGATCTCCATTCTAACTGGTGTGAGATGGTATCTCATTGTGGTTTTGATTTGCATTTCTCTGATGGCCAGTGACAATGAGCATTTTTTCATGTGTTTTTTGGCTGCATAAATGTCTCACGGATCTAGAACTAGAAACACCATTTGACCCAGCCATCCCATTACTGGGTATATACCCAAAGGACTATAAATCATGCTGCTATAAAGACACATGCACACGTTATGTTTATTGCGGCACTCTTCACAATAGCAAAGACTTGGAACCAACCCAAATGTCCAATAATGATAGACTGGATTAAGAAAATGTGGCACGTATACACCATGGAATACTATGCAGCCATAAAAAAGGATGAGTTCATGTCCTTTGTAGGGACATGGATGAAGCTGGAAACCATCATTCTCAGCAAACTATCACAAGGACAAAATACCAAACACCGCATGTTCTCACTCATAGGTGGGAATTGAACAATGAGAACACATGCACACAGGAAGGGGAACATCACACTCCGGGGCCTGTTGTGGGGTGGGGGGAGGGTGGAGAGACAGCATTAGGAGATATACCTAATGTTGAAGGATGAGTTAATGGGTGCAGCACACCAACATGGCACATGTATACATATGTACCAAACCTGTACGATGTGCACATGTACCATAAAACTTAAAGTATAATAATAAAAAAAATGTAAAAATTAGCTGGGCATGGTGATAGGCGCCTGTAATCCCAGGTAATCCCAGCTATTCGGGAGGCTGAGGTGAGAGAATCGATTGAACTGGGGAGGAGGAGTTTGCAGCAAGCTGCGATCGGGCCACTGCACTCGACCTTGGGTGAGAGAGAGAGACTCCATCTCAAAAAAAAAAAAAAAAAAAAAAAAAAAAAAATTAAAAAAGAAAAAAACAGTGGCTCAAAATGCATAATGCTTGCCTATAGCATAACAGGCAAAAAAGGAAAATCAGATGCTTTTAGAAGACTGATACACTGAAAACCATTTGAGCTTTCTGCTAATCAATAAATCCTAAACCTACCAATACAAATAGAACTTACCATGTAGCCAATCCAGTAAATAATGGTAGCTGGAAGTAGTGACAGTGATTGTAAAAACTATGGCTGGGCAGGGTGGCTCATGCCTGTAATCCCAGCACTTTGGCAGGCTGAGGTGGGCGGATCACCTGAGGTCAGGAGTTCAGAGACCAGCCTGGCCAAGATGGTGAAACTCCGTCTCTATTGAAAATACAAAATTCAGCCAGGTATGGTGGTGCATGCCTGTAATCCCAGCTACTTGGGAGGCTGAGGCAGGAGAATTGCTTGAACCCGAGAGGCAGAGATGACGGTGAACAGAGATCGCACCACTGCACTCCAGCCTGGGCAACAGAGCAAGACTCCGTCTCAGAGGGGGAAAAAAATCTATATTGAAAATATGAGACACAGAAAAATATACTCCACAAACATTTAATGATTTACTACTTTGTGCCAGGCTATATTTTAGACTTTAATAATACAATGGTAAATAAATGATCCCAGAGATATGCTCTCATGAAAAAAATGACTCAACGTGAAAGGAAGTTACGAATAAATAATTACAGAATTCTCAGTTTACCACTTGCCACTGTATCCCTGCTTCATTGAATTACCTTCCGTAAAAGCCCTCTTCACTGGGATAGTTTTTGGAAATTAAATCAGAATGGAAGCTCTGCAGGGTTAATACCAAACATCCTGACAGTGCCTCAGAACAAATGCACAGAAGCTGGTGGGGAAACGTCAGTTAAATGAAAATTCGCAAACAATTCTGATGATAGAAGTTTTAAATAAGACGTCTTTCAGTTGAAAAGTTTTTCAAAAATCAAATTTCTGCCATGTGCCCTAATCAACAGGATAAGTTCTATCTTTAAATTTTCAATTTCCAAAGGCAGGAAATTTTCAAAATTGTCTCTTTCGTCAAAATTGTCCTACGTTTATATATGTTGAAATATATTTTATTTAAAAAATACATCCTTAACTATCTAAATCCTGAGAACAAATATTTGGTATGTAACTTCTAAAACCAGGAGAACAGACACTAACTTGACCTAACAAATGGAAGCTACTCAGTCAGCGTGGGAGACTACAGATAGAAAAACATTTGTACTTTCTTGCAATTCTCTCGACCTGCCTGTTGTGGGAAGAACTATTAGGGTTTGCATTTAAGATGAAAGTATTTTGACTTAGTGACATTTAACTCTGCTTCCGTGATTGTCACCTGCAGTTTTCGTGCTTTGCTTTTGACCTAATCAAATTGACTTTTTCTTTCCTATGCTGCTAGAAAAAGTATAGTCAGTTTCAGAATTAACTCCACCCCTTATCTTCCTCGCTAACATAAAATAGTCTGCTTGTGAACCTTAATTGTTTACAGTGTTAGAAATTATACTTGATACACAATGAAGCTGGAATAAAGATGTTTATTTCATGTGACACAAATTTAATTGGTTATTATTCTTTCTGGTATATTTTGGGATTTGAAAATATGCGTGATGGTATAAGGGCAGTCCTGGGGCAAATTACTCAATGATGACTAGCTTAACGCAGACATTGTACAAAATGATCAGGTTTTTTTTGAAACAAATATGGTAAAAATGCACCCAATACATATAAAAGAGCTTAGCCTATTGAGGCAAAAATACCTTGATCAAATCATGACCCTACCACTAATAGGTAAGGGATTGTGGTAAAATTCACTAATTTCCCTTTGTCCCAGTTTTTATCTATAAAATGATTCATATTAGTGTCTTACCAATAATTAGGGATGATGCTAACAGAGAAAATGAATGCGAAGTAAATGCTCAATATCTATGATCTATTATTTTTCATGATTTGCTTCCAATTGGCACATAATTGTAATTTATGGGTTTGCTTGCATTCATGCCTTCATTAAGTATTTGTGGAATGCCTACCATGTGTCAGACATGACACCAATTCACCAGGGAATTAATCACTTTTTATAATTAGAATGGCTCCATTTCCTAATTCCTAAGGAAGAAACCAGTGGACCATTGGACAAACCAGATGGCATACAACACTGATGTGACCCTCTCAGCACAAAACATTTATGTGGGATGGTGTCATGGTAATATCATATGTCATATGCAACATCAGAATAAGAGGTTCAGTGTTGAGCAAAACACCGTCACACATAAACTTCAATAATTGACAAGATAATTGATGGCAAATTAAGTTTTCTTGAACTAATCCAAAGTTTTCAGCAGTATTCTAACTGAAAACTGAAACCAGTGGACAAACATCATGCATTTGGGTATCTTCTAAGCACTAATGGAGGCATGCTGATGAAAAACACACAATAAAGAAGTAGCAAACTTTAACCCATTTTCAAATTACAGAGATACATTTTACTTTTGACAGTACTTATGAAATTTCATTTGAGTTTGGAGTTTCTGGCTTCCACCATTGTAATTAGGACCTCCCAACTACAAATACAATAATATGCAAGGATGACACATAATTTCCAATGTGAAAAAAATGCAATTTAGAAATTACAGAAGTGAAGATAATCAAATGTGAAGCATTGACGTAGAAAGGTACAAGTCAAAAAGAATAAGCATCCAAAACCATGTTACACAAATGATGATGATGATAAGGGATAACTTTTATAAAAGAGAATGTAATCAATGATGTTAAGAATGCATAAAACATAGCGGAGATTCATTTTCATTAAAATGTATATACTAAAGTATATTTTTTGAATATTGAATAGAATTTGATGTATGTGTTAAAAGACACTGCCTTCCATGCCCTGTAAAGTACAGCATGACCCAATCCTTCACACTTAGCTAAAAGCACTCTAATGTCATCCCTCTTTCTCTTTCACACATTGCTCTTGTTTTGTTTTTGCATCTCAAATACCAAAGGCCATTTTACAGCTCTTGATCTTCACACTTGCTGCTCTTCTACCTAAAATACTTTCTCTTTTTGCATTTTTTATTCATTCTCACCCATTAGGTCCTAACTCATATAGCACCTCTTCAGAGATGCATTTCCTATCCTATTTTAAGAAGCCCAGCCCCGTTCCCTTTATTTTACACTGATTTCCTTTACATTGCTTGTCACAAACTGTCATTATTGTATTTATTATTTATATAAGAATATAAAAACCACAAGGGCAGGAACTTCCTTTAGATTGATTTACCAATGACTGAGAAGAAGTAGGTTCCCAATATTTGTTAAATCAGTAAATGAATGAAGAGATAACCTTTTGGGAGTAAAGGTTCATTTTCATGGTCTACACCCCCTGAATGTAGAGTAAGACACATGCTGAAAATTGAGCACTGCTCGAAGGGGCAGAAAGCACATAGCAAGGAAGAGGAGCAGGTTGTATTTTTCTCCCTACAAAATTATGCAAAAGAGATTCAGTTTGGTATAGAATTAGTTTTTATCAAGCATCAATTATATACAAGAACTTTTATTATGTTTTTTTCATTTAAACTTCACCACTCTCTTGTGAGTTAAGAATACAGACCAAGGTCATACAACCAATAAGTGACAGTCTGATTAAAGTGGAAAAAAAAATAGACTCCTTGGTTTGCCTCCCAGTTCTTTCATTTTGTGACCTTGGATAAAGTTAAGCATAATGCACCTCAGCTTCCTACTGTATTGGGAAAAGCTTTTCTTATTGATCACATTCCCAAAAATAACACTTGATTTGAAGAACATCTCATGCTCTAGAAACTATCAGATTATTTTTTAAGTGATACGGAAAGAAGCATTAATTTCTAAATAAGAGAGCATTAGCAGGTTAATCAAGAAACCTATGAGTGATGATGACAAAGTTAGCACATTTTAAATTCAAATTGAAAATACTCAAGCTAATACTCAAGACACGGGAAAACTAATGTTTTATTCATTGTTCCAAACTTGCCATATACACTACAAAATAGCACCGTGCTTTATAAAAATGTATTTTCAAAAATAATATTGACTGATATCTACAGGAAAAAAAAAAATGTACTGAAGTGCTCTCAGACTCAGGATAGGAAAAGCAGACTCCTTAGAACTTTGGAAGCATAGCTTCCAAAAATTTTGTGCAAAGTGTCTGCATACCTGGAGGTTTGAAAGATTCAAGCGGGTGAATTCCTTGTCATCTCACTAAAACTATGAGTCAGTAGTGGGTAGGATTCTACTAAATGATTATAATTGTAAAAAATGCTTTTTGAGCTCAGATATATGAGAAAGGGATTCAATAAAGAAACAAAAACCGGCCGGGCGAGGTGGCTCACGCCTGTAATCCCAGCACTTTGGGAGGCCGAGGGGGGTGGATCACGAGGTCAGGAGATGGAGACCCATCCTGGCTAACACGGTGAAACCCCATCTCCACTAAAAATACAAAAAATTAGCCGAGCATGGTGGCAGGAGCCCGTAGTCCCAGTTATTCTGGAGGCTGAGGCAGGAGAATGGCGTGAGCCCGGGAGGAGGAGCTTGCAGGGAGCGGAGATTGCGCCACTGCACTCCAGCCTGGGCGACAGAGCGAGACTCCGTCTCGGGAAAAAAAAAAAAAAAAAGCAACAAAAACCTAGGATGGTACACACACATTTATAAACAATATGATCATTAATATACAACCATAATATGCATGCAAACATTACACAGTTTGAAAGCAACTCCCTTTGACTCGATATTACTAACTTCAAAGACTAAATAGAGAAAAGGAAAGGCTTTGCATAGAATCTTACTACTATTTTAATTACTGAATGTTCCTTTTATCTATTTGCAATTTTAAAATTTCTTCTTTCCTTTTCTCAGTGGCTGGATGAGGGTTAAAACTGATATGCTAAAGACCACATAACCCAGTTTCTTGGTAGAGCTTCCAGTTCTTCTTCACTCTGAAATTTCGGCCTCTTACAAATACCTCTCCCTCAGGTAGAGCTCTACTAGCAGGGGCCTGTCTTTGCTGATGACTGGAAACCCAGGGGCTTGGTATAACTATCTCAATTACTATATCCTATGGAGCCTGACTCCTTTTCATAGCTCCAATCCCTATATGGGCTCCGATCTTGGATTGACCAGATGGGTCATTTCCACTATTATCTTAACGGGAACATGCCCCTTGATTAGGAAAACTTTCCCTCAGAGAAAACACATCCCATTGATGGTTTTGGCCCCAAGAGGTCATCGTTAGTTGTCTTTGATATTTTAATTTTATAAGTCTGGATTTAATCTCTCACTTTTAAACATTTTATCTCACTTTTAAAAATGCTTATTGTAGTGGAAAATTAAAATAGTACAGACGCATATAAAGTTAACAGTGAAACTATCCCATATCTCTACAGCACCACAGTCCCGTTAGCTAGAAGTAATACTTGTCACCAGATGCTGTGTCATCAATACATCCATGCATCTATCCATTCAGCCATTCTTTTAGCTATCCATTTATCATACTCATCTGCCTGTCTAATGAGATTCAACATATACACTATCTATGCATCTACTTTCTTATATACTTTCACAAGATGTGTTCAATTAGTAAAGATTCAAAATTTAGCTCTACCACTCACTGGTTTTATACATTTGGATAAGAAACTTAATTTCTGCATTTCTTCATACCCTCATTGGTAAAATGAGGCAAAAGCTTTTCAAAGAAGTTAAGTGCAAGTAAGGCATTTAGAGCAATGCCTGGCAAAAAGTACGTTTTCAGCAAATTTCGAGTTTAAAATGTGTATACACATGTATACATACAATGTGAACTTCAAAATTAATTTCAGTAATGCATGCATTCATTTATCCAATTATTTATTCTGTAACTATTTATTGGACACTTGCCATAAGTCGAGGATTAGGCTGGACACTGCAGTTGTAATAGTGAGCAAAAATAAAAACACAGACAAACCTAGACCCTGATTTTATGGTGCCTATAGTCGAATGGTAGAGATATATCTGCCTAACAGTCCATAGCATGAAAAATACTGGAGCTACTATAAAAAATGCTGCAATGAACATTCTTATACATTTGTTGTAGATATGTATGAGTATTATTATATATCTAATTCTTAAATGTGAAACCTCAGGATCAAATATATGTAAAATTCCTTATTTTGAAAGATAATACTAAATTGTCTGATTAAAATATTACAAGTTGTGTTTCCACCAAAAGAAACACGGGGCCTATTTACACGAACCCTCATAATAAGATATTTGTACTGTGCATTTATTAGTTAAGCTTAATTTTATTTTGATATTTCTAATTTTCCCAAGTGAATGTCCTGAACATAATATGTAGCCACTTTTAAAATATTGTATTTTGTATATTCATTGTAGGAGTGTTATAATACTGAAGTTATTAATTTTATATTAATAGTATCATTTCTGTAGTCCATCATAGGTTTTATTACTGTTTAATGGTCTTTCACCATGGAAAATATCTTAATTTTGTGTTGGTAAATATGTCGGTATTTTACAACCTCTGGGTTTTATATCACCTTAATATTATTGTAATATTCTTCTACATATTAATAATTTAAATGTTTATTCACATTAAATCATTATCTGAAAGTTACCTTAGTATTTGTTATGCCTTGGGTTTCCACAGTTGAAAGCTTTATTAGCTAACCTATTCTGTCCCTAGAGACATGAAATGTCACCCTAATTGTGTACTAAATTTACCGAAATAAAAGGGAATGTTGTCAAAATATCTATTCCACACCATTAAACTATTTCTCTATCGTCACACTATGTTAAGTATGTTATAAAAGCTACTAAAGCAAACCACCTATTTAAAAATAATTTCTGAACTATACTCACGCATTTACATTTAAACAAATTTTAGAATTATCTAGAAAACTGAATCTCTCTTCCCATTCATGTGATTTATGTTCAGTGTGCTCACCCTGAACATAAACACCCTTTCATCTCTGCTTATTCTCTAAGTGGCTGACCTTTCACACTGCATCTCCTGTGATCATTAGCTAGCTATATTCCAGTTGCATTAAGCCAGTGGGAAACACCAGCTAGAGATTGAAAGATAAGGAAAAGAGAAAGCTGGGGAAATTTCTCTATCATTTCCCTGCTTCAGAGCTGCATAATTTAGTATCTGAGTCCTACCAACAACTACATTCCCTCCATTGGTGCAGCTTTCACTGAACTCCGTTCCCCCTTTCCTTTCAGCTACTACACAGTAGGAATAATAGGAATAGTAGGAATAGTAAACACTTCCTACTATTGCTCCTCTCTAGATTATTTGTCACCTATTTGTTAATATATACTTCTGTAACTTTTAAAATACAATTATCTTCATTTCACCATCTGAGGTAAATTCTATTTATTGCTAGGGTTCTGTTATATCCTCTAAAATAATACACATATAGATACACAGAGACGCATACATCCATATGTATGTGGGCATGTGAGTGTATAAGTGTACAGATGCTCCTCGACTAAAATCACAGGGTCACATTCCAATAAACCCATTGTCCATCGAAAATATAGTGAGTCAAAATTGCATTTAATACACTGAACCTGTCAAGTATTATAGCTTAGCCTAGCCTTCCTTAAACATGCTCAGAACACTTACATTAGCCTATAGTTTGGCAAAACCATCTAACACAAAGCCTATTCTATAAAAACTAAAGTACTGAGTATGTCGTGTAATGCACTGAGCACAGTAGTGACAGTGAAAAACAGCATGATTAAATGGGTACTCAAAGTACGGTTTCTACTGAATGCACACTGCTTTCACACCATCATAAAGTCGAAAAATCATTAGTCAAACCATCTTAAGTCAGGGACCATCTAGATCTTGACTGAAGTACCTTCAGGAAGTTTAGATTTAAGGGGTACAAGTGCAATTTTGTTACACGGATATATTGTATAGTGATGCAGTCTGGGCTTTTAGTGTACCCATCACACAAATAGTCTACATTGTACCTAACAGGTAATTTTTCATCTCTCACCGCCCTCCCACCCTCCCATCTTTTGGAGTCTCCAATGTTGGGTATTCAATTCTGTATGTCCATGTGTACCCACTGTTTAGTTACCACTTATAGAAAATACATTATTTGATTTTGTTTCTGACTTATTTCACTTAGGATGATAGCCTCCAGTTTCATCCATGTTGCTGCAAAAGACAATTTTATTCTTTTGTGGCTCAGTAGTATTCAATGGTATATACATACCGCATTATCTTTATCTACTCATGGACACAACTTGATTCCACGATTTTGCTATTATGCATAGTGCTCCAGTGAACATGCGAGTGTGACTGAAGTTACTTTTAATGTACAAAGTAACTTAGGGAGAACTAGCATTTTCATCATATGTGACTTCCGCATATCTTTATTTATGTACTTATATACAACTTTAAACTTCATATAAAAAAAGTTTATACTTTCTTGTGTGGTTTACTTCTAAGAAAACTACATAGATTTTGGAACTTCTCTTTTTTAAAAATAATTTTATTGTGTGTTTTCAGGTATAGACATGATGCTATAAGATACATATGTAAATTGTTACCGTAATGAAACCATCATGAAACAAATTAACATATCCATCATCTCACATAATCACTCCCCCATCCTATGGCCAAGAGAAGCTATAATATACTCATTTAGTAAAAATTCTGAATAAAACACACTATTAACTATAATCCTCATGTTTTTTATTAGATCTTTCAACTTGTTTATCCCACATATTTGCTACTTTATAGACGTTGACCTACATCTCCCCATTTCCTCCTTCCACCCCAAACCTAGTAACCACTGTTTTATTCTCTCTATATAGTTGTACCCAATGGAATATTACTTGGCCTTTAAAAAGGAGATCTTGGGCCAGGCGTGGTGGCTCACGCCTATAATCCCAGCACTTTGGGAGGCCAAGGCAGGAGTATCACAAGGTCAAGAGATTGAGACCATCCTGGCCAACATGGTAAAAGCCCATCACTACTAAAAGTACAAAAATTAGTTTGGCTTGGTGGTGTGTGCCTGTAGTCCCAGCTATTCAGGAGGCTGAGGCAGGACAATCTCTTAAACACAGGAGGTGGAGGTTGCAGTGAGCCGAGATTGTGCCACTGCACACCAGCCTGGTGACAGAGATTCCATCAAAAAAAAAAAAAAAAAAAAGGAGATTTTGACCAGGCGTAGTGGCTTATGCCTGTAATCCTAGCACTTAGGGACTTAGGGAGGCCATGGCAGGCAGATAAGCAGATCACCTGAGGTCAGGAGTTTGAGACTCTGGCCAACACGGTGAAAACCCATCTGTACTAAAAACGCAAAAATTGGCTGGGTGTGGTGGTGGGCGCCTGTAAATCCCAGCTACTTGGGAGGCTGAGGTAGCAGAATCACTTGAACCGGGGAGGTGGAGATTGCAGTGAGCCACTGCACTCCAGCTTGTGTGGCAGAGTGAGACTTCATCTCAAAACAAACACAAAAAAAGGAGACCTTGTTATTTGCCAGAGGACACATGGATCCAAAGAACATTAGGCTAAGTGAAATAAACAAGACACAAAAAGAAAAATATTGCATAATCTCACTTGTTTGTGGAAACTGAAAAAAAAAAATTGTAAAATATGCTGAATATCATTTTATTACCACTGAACATTTCCTAATTTTGAGATCATTTTACATACTCAGGAAATCATATTATTTTCAAATAATTTATCTTGTGCTTTCCAATATATATCTCATGTAACTTTCTCTCGTCACATATTGGCTGGGTTCTCCAGAAAAATACTAAACAGTGACAATACAGAGGAGGAATATTCTTGTCATATTTATTGTTTAAGTAAGAGTACTTCTGGCATATTGATACGATTTGGATTTGTTTCCTTACCCAAATCTCATGTTGAGTTGTATTCCCCAGTGTTGGAAGAGGGGCCTGGTGGGAGATGATAGGATCATGAGGGTGAATTTCCCACTGCTGTTCTCATGATAGTGAGTTCTCATGAGATCTGGTTGTTTAAATGTGTGTAGTACTGCCCCCTGCCTTCTCCTCCTTCTCTGGCCATGTAAGGTATAAGATGTGCCTGCTTCCCCCTTTGCCTTCTGCCAGAAGGTGGAAATTTCCTGAGGTATCCCAAGCCATACTTCCTATACAGCCTGAAGAACTTTGAGTTAAGTAAACCTCTTATCTTTACAAATTACTCAATCTCAGGTAGTTCACAGCAATGCGAGAATGGACTAACACAGAAAATTGGTATGGAGAGGTAGGGCACTGCTACGAAGACACATGAAAATGTGGAACTAACTTTGGAAGAGAGTAAGAGGCAGAGGTTGGAACAGTGTGGAGGGCTCCGAAGACAGGGAGATAAGAGAAAGTTTGGAACTTCCTAGAGAGTTGAACTGCTTTGACCAAAATGCTGATATTGACATGGACAATGAGGTCCAGGCTGAGGTGATCTCAGATGAAGATGAGGAACTTATTAGGAACTGCAATAGAGGTCACTTTCGCAATGCTTTAACAAAAAGAGATTGGCAGCATTGTGCCCCTGCTCTAGGTATGTGTGGAACTTTTTACATGAGACTGATGATTTAGGGTATATGGTAGAAGAAATTTCTAACCAGCAAAACATTTAAGATGTGACCTGGCTTCTTCTAACAGTATATGGTCATATGTATGAGCAAAGAGATTATCTGAAACTGGAACTTATATTTAAAAGGGAAGCAGAGCATAAAAGTTTAGAAAATTTGCAGCCTGACCATGTGGTAGAAAATAAAAGCCTATTTTCTCGGGGTGGTGGGAGAAATTCAAGCTGTCTGCAGAAATTTGCATAGGTAAAAAGGAACTCAATGTTAATAACCAAGACAAAGAGAAAAACGCCCAAAGGCATTTCAGAACCCTTTGCAGCAGCCCCTCCTATCACAGGTCTGGAGGTCTAGGAAGGAAAAATGATTTTGCAGGCCGTGCCTAGGGCCTCACTGCTCTGCACAACCTCGAGACACTGCTCCCTATGTCCCAGACAATCCAGGTCCAGCTGTGGCTACAAAGGCCCAGATACGTCTTGGGCTGTTGCTTCAGATGGTGCAAGCCATAAACATTGGTGGCTTCCATGTGGTGTTAATCCTGCAAGTGTGCAGAGTGTGAGAGTAGAGGCTTGAGAGCATCCACCCACATTTCAGAGAATGTGTGGAAACGCCTGCACGTCCAAGTAGAAGTCTGCTGCAGCAGGGGAGCCCGCATAGAGAACCTCTACTAGGGTAGTGCAGAAGGGAAATGTGGGGTTAGAGCTCTCAGAGTCCCCACTGGGGCACTGCCTACTTGAGCTTTGAGAAGACGGCCACTGTCCTCCAGAGCCTATAATGGTCTATCCAGTAACAGTTCGCACCATACACCCGGAAAAGCCCCAGACACTCAATGACAGCCCATGACAACAACTGAGGGTGCTGTACACCCTGCCGAGCCACAGGGAGGGAGATGCCCAAGGCCTTGGGAGCCTGTTCCTTGCATCAGCGTGGCTTGGATGTCAGATGTGGAGTCAAAGGAAATTATTTTGGAGCTTTAAGATTTAATGACTACCCTGCTGGGTTTTGGACTTGCATGGAGCCTTTAACCCCTTTCTTCTGACCGATGTAACTCTTTTGGAACAAAAGTATTGAGCCAATACCTGTACCCTCATTGTATCTTGGAAGTAACTAACTCATTTTGATTTTACAGGCTCATAGGTTGAAGGGACTTGCCTTGTCTCAGATAAGACTTTGGACTGTGGACTTTTGAGCTAATGCTGGAATGAGTTAAGACTTTGGGGAACTGTTGGAAAAGCATGATTGTATTTTGAAATGTGAGAACAATATGAGATTTGGGAGGGGTTGGGGCAGAATGATATAGTTTGGCACTGTGTCCCTGCCAAAATCTCATGTTGAATTGTGATCCCCAATATTGAATGAGGGGCCTGGTGGGAGGTGACTGAATCATGGGGGCAGATTTCCCTCTTACTCTTCCAATGATAGTAAGTTCTCACGATATCTGGTTGTTTGAAAGCATGTAGCATCTCTGCCTGCTCTCTCTTCCTCCTTCTCTGGCCATGTAAGCCATGCCTGCTTCCCCTTCAACTTCCACAATGATTTCCTGAGACCTCCCCCAACCATGCTTCCCATACAGCCTGTGGAACTAGAAATCAATTAAACCTCTTTTCTTTATAAATTACCCAGTCACAGGTAGTTGTTTATATCAATGTGAGAACGGACTAATACACATATAAGTTAAGGACATTTTCTTTTATTCCCAGATTAGTAAGAACCATTCTCAGGACTTGGTAATGTATTTAAGCAAATGTCACTGGATATATTATTTTTGCTTTTACTGATAGGACTGACTAGTTCTGGTTTCCTAAGATAAGGAAGAACAAACATTAAATATTACCTGTTCATTTTGCACTTTTTTATTATTAATATAAATATGTCACATAAAAACATCAATTAAGTGAAAGCCCTGAATTTCATCACTTTTAAAGATTTTCCTTATTTCTCTTTAAAATATATGGCAAATATGGATGGAAGTACACCTTTAGAAAATAATTTTGCCAGCTAAAACTTTTTATTCCAATGTAGACTCAAGTGTAAATAGTTAATAACCTTCCATATTTAAAACACTCCATTAAATAAATAATCTGTAATTGGTGCCTCTTTATATCGGGGAAGAGGCTATATTCCTGGTAGCATAATAGTCTGATTCAATTGCCTACATATACAGTTACTCAACTAGAGAAGGTAGGCAAAAAGGTGATTCACAAACACTAAACATAACTGGACATAGTTGAAAACAGTATGAATCACCCACGCATCCTGTCATGATTATCATAGAAGTGTTCCTCAAAGTATATCTCAACTTATCAGCCATTGCATCCACATAATCTGATGAATTGAAAATAATAATTAATCTAAGATTGGTTGGGACATGTGTGAGCAAAGAAAATAGCTTGAATTAGAAAGTTCTACAAAGGTTCAGATAATCCTAATGGAGCTAAGCTTCTGGAGGTTTACATGAACCAAATAAAAATTAGCACTGAGCTTTCATATTCCTTTTCAATTTCTCATTATCAATTTGTTTCTCTGTGTGAGTGGAGGGTGATGAAGAATGAAGTAGATGAAATTTTCAGTAAAGTATACATATGTTGCCAAGAAATCAGAGGCAAATAATTCTATAACTTTAGGTCACTGTATTAAATAAGAGAAAAGAGAAACCTTAGTACTGCAAAGTTTAAACTGATTATGTTAATACGCATTTACCTCCAGATATTAAAGTAAAATAATGGAATAATCAAGTTTTATTCTGGTGGAATTATTTTGGATTTTGTACAGATGCAAATGATGCTTTGAGCATATTAAATGTAGACTTACTTTTGTGTTCTTATTTAAGCTATTTTCACTGCTTGGAATGCCTGCTACTTTTTTTTTCATTTATTTAGCTAAATAAATGTACATTTACTGTTATCAGTCAGTCAATATCCAGATGCTTGGTGTGCAGTTATTTCCCTGAACGTCTCAAGAGCTCGGTACACAATGCCCTTTTCCAACCTCTGAATGTTTATCACCAGGTGGATTCTATCATATAATACGTTGTCATCCTAGCTTATATGTGCGCACGTGCACACACATACTATATGACCTGACCCATTAGAATTCATTCATTCATATATATATATACACACACACACGTTTTAATATTAAATTAAATATATTAAGTAAATAAAATACACAAGATACTTACAAGTAAAGTAAACAAGACAACATTACTAGCATTTATTTGACTGTTTCTGACAGAGCCACTCAACAGTCATAACACCTATTGTATGAGTCAAACCATACCTTACAAAAGAGTTTTTGTCCACCAAAATTCTTTATTGTTGTTACCTTTTCTAATGGTTTTCAGAATGGGAGGGGAAACAATATGAACTCCTAGAAGACAATGCATTTTCACGGTCTAATACCAAGACTGGCTCAATTTGCACCCATTAAATGCCTGTGAAAAAAATTGACCAAAATTGGTCACAGATGGAACACATCTCATTGCTCGTCTTAGATAATTTCTATTACTTACATTTACTTTTACAATCATTTTTTACTTAGCTCACATCCAAATGAGCAAATTTCATTTATTTAGAAATGTTATTCGATTCACATTGTTTGGCCCCATGGGGATTTTTTAAATGCCTTTTTAGAAACTACTTAAATAGGTCGTAAATTTATTATCATGGTCAATGCGTGCTGAACAAATTGAGAAAATCATTTTTACAACTGTCAATTCTACATTAAAAATGATGTTAAAATCTGGTCATACATCTCTAGATCTGACGTATTTTAGATAAAAATTAGAAAGGGTTAAGTAGCTGAGGTGATAGACATTTTAGCTGAATCAAATCTTTCTCATAATGTAAACATATATCAAAACATTACATTTTACCCCATTATCTGCTATTTATAATTTTTTTAAAAAAGGGTTAGCTGTATATCGAAACTCTAAATTTATTAATCCCACATAACTGCAAGTTTCCATGTACAAGTTGACTTATTTCCTCACCCTCACTACTCCTGGTAATCATCATTCTACTGTCTATATATTCAACTTACATGTTTTTCTTCAGATTTCAGATGTTAGATCACGTAGCATATTTTTTTTCTGTGTCTTGCTTATTTCACTTAGTATAATTTCCTTCAGGTTCACCTATGTTGTTACAAATGGCACTATCTTTGGTGAGGCTGAATAGTATTTTGTGTGTGTGTGTGTGTGTGTCACAATTTCTTTATCTGTCAGTGGACACTCAGGTTATTTTCATATCTTAGCTATTATGAATCATAACACGATGAACATGAGAATAAGGCTATCTCTACAAGGTTCTGATTTCATTTTCTGTGGCTCTATACCCAGGAGTGGGATTGTTGGGTCATATAATAGTTCTAACTTTTTAAGGAAACACTTCCAGACTGTTTTCCATAATGTCTGCTCTAATTTACACTGACACCAGGAGTATGCGAGGGTTCCCTTTTCTCCTTGCCTTTACCGGTACTTGTTATCTCATCTTTTTGATAATATTCATCCTAACAGGTATGAAGTAATACCTTCTTATGGTTTTGATTTGCATTTCCCTAATAGTGAATGTTGAGCACGTTTTACTTTCCCTGTTGGCCGTTTGCACATCTTCTTTGAAAAAAAAACTGTTCAAGTTCTTCGCCAATTTTTTTATTGGGTTATTTGGTTTGTTGCTATTGAATTGTGCAAGTTCCTTATATATTTTGGATATTAAACCATTATCAGGTATTTGTTTTGCAAATATCTACTCCTAATCTGTAAGCTATGTTTTTCTTTTGCTTTGCAGCTTTTTAGATGATTAATGTAGTTCCACTAGTTTATTTTTTTGTTTCCTTGCCTGAAATTTTGATGTGATATTCAAAAAATCATTTCAAAGGCTGGTGTCAAAGAGCTTTTTCTCTCTGTTTTCTTCTAGGAGTCTTACAATTTTGGTCTTATATTTAATTCTTTAGTCCGTTTTCACTTAAATTTTGTGTACAGTATAAGACACGGGTACAATTTTTTACAACACCATTTATTGAAGAGACTGTCCTTTCCCCATATATCTTCTTGGTGGTCCTGTCCAAAATTAGTTGATTATATAGGCTTAGGTTTATTTGTGGGATCTCTATTCTGTTCCATCAGTTTATGTGTCTGTTTTTATATCAATACAATACTCTTTTTAATACTGTAGCTTTATGATATAATTTCAAATCCAAAGAGTGGTATTTCCAACTTTTGTTTTCCTCAAGATTGTTTTGGGTATTTGGGATTTTATGTGATTTCATGTAAGTTTTATAATGCTTTTTTATTTTGGTGAAAAAATGCAATTTAGATTTTCACAGGGATTGCATTAAATTTGTATAGTCAAGCTTCTATTTCCATGGATGCAACTGTGCACCAGAAATAATCAAAACTAGAACAAAAAAACTCAATACAACAATAAAAAATATTAATACAAGAAAAAAATATACAATGTAACAATTATTTCCATAGCATTTACATTCTATTAGGTGTTATAATAAGTAATCGATAGATGTTTTAAAGTATATAGGAGGACGTGCATAGGTATATGGGAATACTATGCCATTTTGTATAAGGGATTTAAGCATCTTTGGATTTTGGTATCCACTAGCATCCTGGAACCCATGTCCCGTGGATACCAAGAGACAGCTGTATATCCCTTTGGGTAGTATGGAAATTTTAACAATATTACTTCTTCCACTCTACAAACATGGGATATTTCAAACATGGGATATTTTCCCATATATCTACCTTTTAATTTGTTCATCAATGTTTTATAGTTTTGGTTGTACACATTTTTTACTTTCTTGTTTAAATTGAGTCTTAAATATTTTATTCTATGTTATCATAAATTGAATCTTTTAAATTTCTTTTTTGGTTAGATCTCTTCTGCATAAAAAATGCATGGCCGGGCGCGGTGGCTCACGCTTGTAATCCCAGCACTTTGGGAGGCCGAGGCAGGTGGATCACGAGGTCAGGAGATCGAGACCCCGAGGAAACCCCGTCTCTACTAAAAATACTAAAAATTAGCCGGGCGTGGTGGCAGGTGCCTGTAGTACCAGCTACTAGGAGAGACTGAGGCAGGAGAATGGCGTGAACCCGAGAGGTGGAGCTTGCAGTGAGCCGAGATCGCGCCACTGCACTCCAGCCTGGGCGACAGAGCAAGACCCCGTCTCAAAAAAAAAAAAAAAAAATGCAACTAATTTTATGTTGATCTTGTATTCCACTTCTTACTGAACTCATTTATTAGTTCTAACAGTTTTCTTGTGGAGTCTTTAGTGGTTTCTACATATATGATGATGCCATTTGCAAATAGGAATAATTTTACTTCTTCCTTTCAGATATGGAAGCCTTTTATTCATTCATTTTGTCTCACTGCTTCTGTTAGTATTTTCGGTACTATGACGAATAGAAGTGGTAAGAGTGGGCATCCTTGATTTGTAGGAAATCTGAGGGGAAAAGCTTTCAGTACAACCACCCCACAACCACCGTTGATCATAATATTAGCTATAGGCTTTTCATAAATAGTGTTGATGTTGAGGAAATTTCCTTCCACACCTATTTTCTGGAGTTATAATAATAAAAGGATGTTTAGCTTCATCAAATGCTTTTTCAGCATCTATTGAGATAATCATGTGGTTTTTTTTAATCTTTCTGTTAACGTAGTATGTCGCATTGATTGTGTATGTTAAACGAACCTTGCGTCCTAAGGCTAATCCCACCTGGTCATGGTTTATAATCCGATGTGTTGATTAATTTGTCTGGCTAATATTTTATTGAGGATCTTTACATCTATATTCCTCCGAGATATTGGCACATATATATTTTCTTCTCTTGTGGTGTCTGTTTGACTTTGGTATTTAGGGTGATGCTGAAGTCATAAAACGGCTTTGGAAGCATTTCCTCTTCTATTATTTAGAAGATTTTAAGAACAAATGGTATAAATTATCCTTTAAATGTTTGGAAGAAATGAGGAGAAGTAGGTCAAAGGACACAAACTTGAAGTTATATTGGATTAATAAGTCTAGATAACTGCTTAGTGTGATGACTACTGTTAATGATATTGTATTGTACACTGAACAGTTGCTAAGAAAAGAGACTTTAGGTATTCTTACCATACCAAAAAAGTTATTGTGGAAGACAATGGATAAGATAATTTGGTTGAATTCAGTAATCATTTCATTATGTCTATGTATATCGTAACATCTTGTACCCCTTAAATCAGGGGTGTGTAATCTTTTGGCTTCCTTAGGCTCCATTTGACGAATAATCACCTTAGACCACACCTAAAATACACTAACACCAACAGTAGCTAATCACCTAAAAAAAAAAAACCTGCAAAAAAATCTCATAATGTTTTAAGAAAGTTGGTGGATTACAGTTGGGCTGCATTCAAAGCTGTCCTGGGCCACATGTAGCCCATGGGCTGTGGGTTGGACAAGCTTGCCTTAAGTACATCCAGTAAAAGAATGAAAACTAAAACTAAAATAATAAGCACATATTACTGTATTTAAAATGATGACAAGTAGATTCGAGAGTTGACAAGTCAAATATAATACATTTAAATGATGCAATTCTACTTCTTGAGGAAATCCTTTCAAAAAATTGGCCCAACTGGAATGTATAAATATACAATAAAGAATTGTGCATTGAAAAACAAAAGTAATAATAAACTCTAAATTAAATCAGACCTTTTTGCTGAAACTAAGTGAGGTTAATAAAATAGGTGAAGTGAACCTAATTTATAAGGCTGTTATGGCCCAAATGCTTCAAATAAATTTCTGTTCAGTTCTTATCATTTTCATAAAGTTGATTTATGAGGAACTACGGAAATCTAGAGCAGTGTACTAAAGTCTGCTCTTTATATGCTTATTTTACACAAAATGGTTATTGACCATATTTATTTTGTCTAGGTCCTTAACCAGAAGAGCTGTTAACATAATTGATTTACAATTCAGATAGGAAGAAAATGTGTTAAATTTAATTTTACTCTGAAACAATAAGTCAACCCAATGTGAAGTATATCACATCCCATAAAATGAACAGTGAACCAACTGTAAAGTTGAACCATGTAGCTCACGTATCCCATGGCATTTAAAATCTTCATACAGTCATTAAATAAGTCTCAAGATCCAAAAGATTTACATAAGCACAACTGAATAACTTTATTAGCTCTTCTCTTGTGGGTTTATAATGACGAACTAAAAATACTAACCTGTTATAAACTTACATCGATAATCTTTCGGCTCTTTACCTAATCATATTATAAATTTACGATGTTACTGAGATTAAAAAATGTTTATCATATGTTAATTATTAGCATGATCTTTAGCATTTTCAAACAATGGAAAAAAGGAGAGCTATCAAAACCAGAGTTATGCTCTTGGCATCAGAAAGCTCTAGTAAACATCAAATAAACTTTAACATCTTAGTGCATAAATAATACAGCATCAAGTACAACACCTTAGTCAGAGATAGTACTTAAAAATTGTTGTTGTTTGGTTGTATCTGTGTAACACAATAGATGAAACTATAGGATCCTAATCCTTGCTTTAGAATCTAGACATTTTTTTCTTGGCCATTTCTGCAATAACACTTAAAATAAAGGTACCTCCATTTCTGGTAAAGACTCTACTATATAAGGTTGTTCTAGAAATTTCAATATACTTAGATTGACAGTATGGCTTGAGAGAGGGATCCCACTTTTAAGCATTCTCTCCCTCTCACATCATGTATCATAGTCACTTATTAAATTATATTAATGTTAAACCATACACAAATATTATATGTATATACACATAGGTATACATATGTATATGCATGCATGTGTTTATATATGTGCTATGATTCTAAAAAATACTTGACATCTTTAATGACCACCTATAAAGATACACATGGGCTGAAAATAAATGGATGGAAAAAGATATTCCATGCCAATGGAAACCAAAAAAGAGCAGGAGTGGCTGTACTTTTTTCAGACAAAACAAATTTCAAGACAAAAACGAAGAGTCAAAAAAGGTCGTTACATAATGACAAAGGGGTCAATTCAGCAAAAGGATACAACAATTGCAAATATCTAGGCACCCAACACTGAAGCACCCAGATAAATAAAGCAAATATTATTAGGGCTAAAGAGAGACAGAGATCTCAACTCAAAGGCTGAGAAGGGTAGTAGGGGGTGGAGGTAAGCTGGGGTTGGTTAATGGGTACAAAAATTCCTTAGAAAGAATAAAACTTAGTATTTGAGAGCACAACAAGGTGACTACACTCAATAATTTAACTGTACATTTTACAATAACTCAGTATCACTGGATTGTTTATAACACAAAAGATAAATGCTCCATGGGATTAATTACTGCATGCCTTTATCAAAGTATCTCATGTAGTCTCTCTCTATATATACATACACACACACACAAACTATGTACCCACAAAAATAAAAAAATTCTCCTAGAATATATGCAATTTCTAATAGATATATCTCTTAATCTAAATGTTTTGAACATTCTCATATACTTCTGTCCATTATATATGTTACAAATTTATTACAGCTAAAGAATCTATGCAATCTTACCATTCTATGGAGCGAATGGCACTACTATAAACTATTTATGACACGGTGGGGTTAGCAAATCAACCCATGAACCAATCTCCATTTTCTTTTTTGATCATATTATTAGTTCGATAGGTAAGTTCATATTCACAATGTAGCTTATCAATGTCTCCCATAATAAATTCACAGACAAAATTTTGAAGCTGTACTAAAATATAGGATTTTAAAAACACACACGTAGCAGAACACCATATCCAAAAAGTGATGGAAAATGGATTTCTGTCAGTGTAAAGTTATATCTAGTTGATGGTCATGTGACTCTCATTTGGACTGCTTCCACCAAATATACCTTGCCAATTATCTTGGATCTTAAGGCATGAAAACACACCTATTATAATAAAAGATTTTGCTCTCCTGGAAAGAGTAGCTTTTACTCTTCGTAATAAAATTCAGCTATGGATGTCTTAGCTATAATAATACTGAAACCAGTAAGATAAAATTTAACATATCAACTTTAAGTCTGAAATTAATATAGGAAAGAGCAGTTATAAGTACTGCATGGGTTTATAAATTATTTGTGGGAAGTTTTTTATTATTTATGTATGACTGACATGATAATTATACATATTTATGAGGTCCAACACAATGTTTCTACACACACACATTGGATGTGCTAATTACCCTGAATTAATTATCACATATTCAAAGAAATTGTAAATATATAAGATGTTGGATTCAGATATAATTTGAGAATCAAGGCAATTCAAATTCTAGGCCTAACGCTTACTAGATGTAGGAGCTATGATTACCATGATGGTAAAGGATACCAAAAGTGAGCCAAATAATAAAGGCTGTGGGTATTCATCTTGGAGATGGTAGATTCATAAAGACCTTTTCAAATAGTTAAAGGCAGTCATGGTTTCTCTAGGTTAAAGTAAAATCAATGTGTGAATGTTACAAAGATACTGATTCTTGTTTAATGTGACAAATTTTAGTTCATAATATCATTTTTAATAATTATAATAGACTAGCAAAAAAAAGATCTGCTTCAGAAACACTTCCAACTGGTACAAAAATTCAGTTAGTGTGGCCGGGCGCGGTGGCTCACGCTTGTAATCCCAGCACTTTGGGAGGCCGAGGCGGGCGGATCACGAGGTCAGGAGATCGAGACCACAGTGAAACTCCGTCTCTACTAAAAATACAAAAAATTAGCCGGGCGTGGTGGCGGGCGTCTGTTAGTCCCAGCTACTCGGAGAGGCTGAGGCAGGAGAATGGCGAGAACCCAGGAGGCGGAGCTTGCAGTGAGCAGAGATTGCGCCACTGCACTCCAGCCTGGGCGATAGAGCGAGACTCCGTCTCAAAAAAAAAAAATCAAATAAAATAAAAAATAAAAATAAATAAAAAATAAAAAAAAAAATTCAGTTAGTGAATGCATGGATATCTCCAATCTGCACTAGAGAAGGTAATCTGCCCTGCTTGATATATCAGCTTAGATTACACATTGTGTCTTATGTTCGCACACAGTATTTCATTTCCTCCTCAAAAAATACAAAAGTAGGTGGAACAAGAACTATATAGAGATGAATTCATTGAGACTTGTATAAAAATGGTTTCCCAAGACCAGTGAGTTTATAACAGAGAACTCCAAATTCTGATTAATGTTCAAGCAATTAACTAGACCACCTTGCAAGTTCATTTACTAGAGTCCTATAGAGACCTCTATAATCACCTTAATTAATTTTTCTATATCAGGCCTCTGCTTACATTGATATTATTGGTCCCTTCAGTGAATAAAAAAACACTTGACTTTCCTATGCTGCAATTTTAGAACCAGTATTTCCTTAGGACAATATCTGGAAACATGACTTTCCTAATTTAGGATACATATTATTGCCTCATAACAAAAAATGCGCTAAAAGTATTTGTTGATGATTTTCTCTTAAAGGTTTCTATGATGTATATATACACACATATACATGTATATACATACACATACACACACTTACATATTAGCCTTTAAAGCACATTCCAATTCACTTATTTACCAAATTAGTCCGCTATAAAAGATTACTAGAATATGTACTACACAGAACTCCGATCACTCTGATCATACTTTTGTTTTTAATTTAACTAACTTTTTTTTGTAATTTAATCTCCATAGTTTATAAAGGGCATTACTGCTTGTCAGGAAAAAATAATGAGCTTGTATTTCTCAGCTGTGTGTAAATTACATGCATTTTATATTTTTTAGGCAAGGCATCTATCAATCAATATTTTCAGAAAATGACAGTCCTCAGTTAGGCAGGGATTGTTACTGAAGCTGTTAAATGTTTACTCTTCATTGGAGACTGACAAATAGCATATGACATAGACTACTCATGCTCTTATACTGCTTGTACTAAAATTTGTCTAGAAACACAAAATACAAAAATGTGATTTTCATGTAAAACTGCTTTCAAATTTCTTGTTAGGAAGCTTGCCAGACACACCAGAGGAACATTTTGTGAAGCAAGTCACTATTACATGCATAAGTAAATGAAGTAGAGATTTAAAAAAAAAATACAACCCAATGTTGTAATATAGGCAAAATATAATATTTTTAAATTATAACCATGTTAGGTCTATATTCAAATGTCTTTTCATAAACGGAGTCCAGGCACTCTGTGTAGTTTATCAAGAGCAGGTTTAACAGCAGTAGTTTCCCCAAAGCAGGCTAAAGTCATTTAATCCATGGCTGCTTCTTATACAGAGCTGGTTTATTTGAGCTTAGAGAGCAGTAGACCACATAAATGTCATGTTAATATTCTAAAGTGAGTTAAATTGTGTTAGCAACAAAGCTTGTCTTATCAGACGTTTCACCTTGGCCTATGAGAAAATGTGATAGTTATGGTACTAATTGATATTAATCAGTAAGGCAGATATCTTTGCGAATATAACGCATACAAAATAGTATTTTCTTGCTCTTCTTCCTTTATTTTTTTTTTTGAAATCTCTTGGCTTCAGTGAGAACTTCCTGTTGGAATTATTTATTCTTATCTTTCCTTAATCGTTTAATTTTCTTCTTTCCTCAGTTCTTAAACTGAAGAAGGCCTGACGTTGGCCATAGCCACTTAAACACTGTTAGTCTTTCCATCTTGCCATGCCAAACTGAAATACTTTTACCTATCCACTCATTCAGTAGATATTTACTGAGTGTCTACCATTTTCCAAACACTACAAACAGTGCTTAGGGCACAACTATTCAAAGTCATCAGCAGGTACTTTTTTAACAGACCTTAGAGTAGAGCAAACGGGCAACACATATCAGCAAGTAAGTTCAATACAGGTTGAACATCCCTAATACGAAAATTTGAAATCTGAAATGCTACAAAATCTGAAATTTTTTGAGTACCAACATGATCATTTTTAAAGGAAATCCTTATGGAATCATTTCAGATTTCAGATTTTCAGATTATGGATGCTCAACCCATATGTATAATACAGATATTCCAAACTGAAAATATCCAAAATCCAAAACACTTCTGGTCCCAAGCATTTTGGATAAGGGATACTCAACCTATATTTTGCGGCAAATTTTATTATAAGGAAAGCTAACATTGCCAAATATTTAATATTGTGGCACAAAGTTAACCATTAATGTAGCACTTCAGCTTTGGAAACATTTTATGTTAATGACTATTCTGGCTGATTTTTCTATGTATGTATATTCTGCCTCTTTTCAAACACTGATTCATGGTAGCTTAGCAAGCTGAGTGATTCTCCAAGAGGAGTATGATATGCTTCAATGTCTTATCTTAACCACCCCCCCAATCTATCTTTGACATGTCTACATTTCATATATCATCTCAGCAGATTCCCCCCTTGTAAGTTTCTGTTAAAAAGAAATATGCCAAATTTAATAGAGGATCATAGATGAAGAAGTGTATATTTGTATATTTACGTCTCATAGGGAGCTTTTTATACTAAGAAATTCAGAAAACTACATGTTCTGGTTATTTCTTTAATAATTAAATATGTGTGTTATTCTCTTCACTTTCCTATCAAAGTAAAATAAGTTGTCTCAGCAGGGCATTCAACATATCTTAACCATTCACCATACTATTGACTATGTAATAAACAATTTTCTAAATATAATAGCAAAACTAAAGGATATATAGTAGCACAGCCTCTGCTCTATATGACCATGGTCCAGGAGGTATACTTAACAGTTCGTTAAATATTTATAACTGAGTTAGTCATATTTTTGGCTTTGGGAAATTGCAGTAATCAGATCCCCCCTGTTAAAATGTAATGTGGGCCAGGCACAATGGTTCACATTTCTAAACTCAGCATTTTGGGGGGCTGAGGCAGGAGGATCACTTGAGGCCAGGAGTTTGAGATCAACTTGGGCAACAAAGCAAGACCCTGTCTCTACAAAATAACAATAAAAATTTTTTTAAATGTGCCTGAGCATGCTGTTGTGCACCTGCAATTCTAGTTACTCAGGAGGCTGAGGTAGAAGGATCACTTGAGTCAGGAGTTGGAGGCCTCTGGTCAGCTATGATTGTGCTAGTGCACTCCAGCCTGGACAACAGAGAAATATCTTGTCTCTTAAAATAAATAAAATGCAATGTTGCTATAAGTAAATGCAGAGATATGTGATCCAATCCATGAGATTTAAACTATGTCAGGTAACACCAAAGTAGGACACAAAAACATTTTGAATGTTTATGAAAAAGAGTACTTCAATAGGAACTAGACTTAGAGAGCCATAGGATAGAAGAGTGGCTTCCTAGACAATAGGAATGAGGTTGAATCACATTTTGGAAATAGTAAGATGTTTCCCCTAGGAATAAGCTTAAAGTATTAAGAGATAAGACTAGAAGAAAGGACAGGACTAGAAAGTCTGAAAAATATTGATAACTACTGAGTTTGGAATCTTTAATATAGATAGTGGGAGCGACTAAATATTTTCAATAGTGAAGTTACATGATGAAATTGGTATTTTCTTAAGAGTGTGGAGGCTATGTATTGAATAGATTCAAATATGAAAGAGATGAGAGATAAAGAAAATTTTCAGCCATGAGCAGAAAAAGAGTAGGAATAGGGCCTATCAGTGGGAAAATTAAAACTTGAAATATTGGATCAGAAATCTGATTTGATATAACTGGAATTTTAGGAAAATTAAAGCATTACTAGGAGATTCAAAAAAGGCTTCATATAGAGTTGATACCATATACATTGGGTCTATACAAGCAAAAGCCTAGAGACATACAGGAAGCTGTAATTAAGGTAATGAGACTAGAGCTCAAGTAAAATAAGAGTAAAACTGATGAATAAACCTGATTAAGCCAAAAATCACAGAGGGTTTCCAGTGACTTGGTTAGAAGTTTGAACATTTTCTATGCATCCAACAATGTGGTTGGATAGGCACAGGAATTAAAGCTGAGTTTGGTTTTGGATGATGGACTTTACCTAAGATGGGTCTTGTTGCTTTTAAAATCATCACTCCCTTATAAAGAAAAAAAACATCTATGCAGACATTCTAAAATAATATTAAGACACTGGGATTTGACGTCAGTCCTGGATTCATTCAAATCCAGTCTCTACTTGCTACTAGTTATCTGTATAATATGGGTAAATTCTTTTCTCTCCTCAACAGTTTGCTTCTACATTTTAATATACATGTGAAGTTCCTAACCCTTAATAAAGCAATTGTAAGGCTTAAATAAGAAACTGCAGGTAAAGTAGCTGGCACATAATAACCTCATATTAAATATTAGCTATTTTCACAAACTGATCAGGTTTCTTTTCTTGGACTGCCGGTGACACACTAGAAATAGTAATGTAGATTTTAAAGTTAATTGAATGGAGGTAAAACTAGGAGACTAAAAACTTCTGCAGACAAGTGAACATGTAGAATAACAGAATTGGAAAACATCCATAATAACAAAAGGAAAGAGTCAGCAGAGCAGGTAATATATACGATATAGATGATATGGATATATTACAAATGGAATATCATACTAGGAAGCTGTCCCAAATTCATAGAAATGAATCTTTCAAAAGGAGGGGTGTGAAATTCACTCTGAAATTCAATTAGAATATAATTAGTGACTGTTGAGAATACAGTTTTGATAGAATGAATGAGGCAGAGGACAGCTTTTAAGGGATTAAGGAGAAAATGGATAATAAGCAAATGTAACTTGAGGCATAGAGAATAACTTCAGGATGTTTTGCAATTATAATGGTTATAATGGCTCAAGACTTGCCAAGTCCTGCACTAAATGTTTCAAATCAACTAATTCATTTAATTCTTGTAACAGTCCTATGGTATGAATACAATTCTCACTTTCATTTTCTAGATGAGGAAAAGGCTCAGGGATCTTAAGAAATTTGCACAAGGTTACACAGCTTTGCACAAAGTTACACAGCTAAAAAGTGGCAAGGTTAGTTTTGACCCAGGCAGTCCAGCTCCAGAACCTGTGCTGTACTCCCTACTGTTCACATGGCTTCTGAGACAAGAGTAGTGATTTAAATTTAGAACACGTGGCCAAGTCGTTTACCCTAATGGGGCAAAATCAGGAATAAAAAATTAAGTGTTTTAGCATTCATTTTGTGTAAATTTCTGAGTGTGCTTGAAAACAGTTTATGAAACTGAAAAAAAAAAAAAAAGATTACCATAATACAAAGTATGTGATCACTTTGGAAAGGTGTGTAATACCATGGAAAAGGTATGGGCAATACTTCTAGTTAGAATGATTTGGAAAAGGTTTGTAGGAAAGATATTTTAATTAAATTCAGCCAGAGGAAAAGAAATAATACAGCTATTTCGGGAAATTATTAACAGACCAGTGGTTGGAGATTGAGATAAATTTGTAACTTGAGAAGTATGTGGTTGAAATGTGACAATGGACAGTCTTAAGTATCACTGTTGAAGTGTTTTCCATTGTGGAATCGTAAGAGAAGAACTTTTATAATTTAGGGCAGCAGTTCTCACATTGTGGTTCTCAGACATCAGAATCAACACCAACTGGGAATTTGTGAGAAGTGCAACTGCTCTGGCTGGACTCCAGACCTACAGGATGAGAAACTCAAGGGGTGGATCCCAACACTCCATGTTTTAACAAACCTCTAGGTTATTCTGATGTATGTTGAAGTTTGAGAACCCTTGTTTTAAGGGATGTGGTTGCCGTTAAGTCTATACACCAAAGTTCCGTTCTTTTATTCCAGGCTCCTGATAGTATCTTTTTTTTTTTTTTTTTTCTGAGACGGAGTCTCGCTCTGTCACCCAGGCTGGAGTGCAGTGGCGCGATCTCGGCTCACTGCAAGCTCCGCCTCCCGGGTTCACGCCATTCTCCTGTCTCAGCCTCCGGAGTAGCTGGGACTACAGGCGCCCGCCACCACGCCCGGCTAGTTTTTTGTATTTTTAGTAGAGACGGGGTTTCACCGTGGTCTCGATCTCCTGACCTCGTGATCCACCCGCCTCGGCCTCCCAAAGTGCTGGGATTACAGGCGTGAGCCATCGCGCCCGGCCTTCCTGATAGTATCTTTTACTCTGCCTGCTTGTACTTTGATATGGCCATGTGACTTACTTCATCAAATGAAATGTGAGCAGAAGTGATGTGTGCCATTTCCAAGCAGAAGCTTTATGGGTTATCGTGTGTTTTCACATGTTCTCTTGTGTTCTAAAAGTTTAAGTTGAGATGACCCTTCTCTCAGCCCAGGTCCTTCAGCTGAGTACAATGAGTTGAGACACCTACCAATCTATAATGACATGAAGTTTGGCGGGAAGAAAACTCTTGTTTTGAGTCGCTGAGATATCAGGATTATTCTAATAGATGCATAATGTAGTGTATCCTGATTTATAGGGGGCATGGTATAGAGAAGGGATCCATTTCATGGTAAAGAGAACATTTTTATCAACAGATTTATGATATCAATGGAAGAGGAAAACATGGGAATCAATATTTCTTAAACCTCAGAAAAAAGGAACATATATTGTTACATAAATAAGAGAAGGAGAAAGACCAGAGAGGAGGATAAATTAATCACTACCAACATATTAACAATATTTATCTTTGGGTGTAAGGATTTTACATATTTACTATATTATTATGTAAGCATTATATAATCATAAAATAGAAATATTATAACAGCATAAAGTTTATGGCACAAAATTTGCCTCGAATCTCATCTTTTGGAGGGCATAAAATCATGGATGACTTTTTAATTAGACCATTTTGTGTATTTCCTACCTCCAGATCTCTATCCATGTATAGGAGACTGTTTTAAGTACTTCCCATGCATTATTTCTATGATCTTTCTCATTGACTTGCTGGGTAAAATTTGTTATCCCAAGGTTAACACTGAATTCCCAAGTGTTTACATAACATGCCCTAGATCATACAGTAAGTAAATATATACTCATGGGTTCAAATCAAGTTGTTTATGACTCTAAAACTTTTCATTATAGCATGCTGTTGTATGAGGATTTATCTGAGCCTGTACATTCTCACATATAGGAAGGTGTGTGTGTATATTTGTGTAAACACGTTAGTATATTTGGTAACCTTTAAAAAATAAGTGACTGTTGTATGTGCCGAGAAGGAGGCTGGTGATTTATGCTCAATGTCCTAGCGTAATAGAATCTGTAAGAATCATAGAATCAATACAATCTGTAATAATCATAATAACGAAAGAAAAATCTGATGACTGGACATAGCTAATCACACAGATATTGCCACTAAATTTACTTCCATTTTACAATAAAGTGATGCGATAAAGAATCATGACTCTTTTAGAGGGCAACAGCACTGACATTTCTAGGTCAAAAGTTTTCACGAGGTCATGAATGGAGTACCTAAATATGTACAATTAGCCTCCAGATTTTCACACATCTGCAATGTATTTTTTCAAACCTTTGTCACTCACTCCTTGTCAGTTACGATTCTAAACATACTAAAGCTTTTCTCCCCCTTTTTAAACAGAAAATCCTAAAACTTTAGGAGCCAGACTTAGCACATATATTGTTTTCGATAAGGTGATATCCATGAGTCCATAAGACGATCAACAACTTTATCTGTCTTCTAGATTGTACAGACAGAACTAATAGAGCTGCTTTAAGATAGAGTTTGGCTGAACGAGTAGGACTTCTAGGCATATAAAAGGACTTCAGAGAGGTCTGTGAATTTTCTGGTATCATATGCAAATTGTTTTGTGTTTGTACAAATGTACATGAGAGGGTCCAAAGCTTTTGTCATATCTCTAATTGGTATAATACCAACAAAATATTTGGTTGCATAGTCCTGTGAATATACTAAAAACATTGAGTTGTATACTTTAAACAGATGATTGTATGGCATGTAAATTATATCTCAATAAAGCTGTTCCATTTTAAAAATGACTAGCCTAGAAGCTTTTAAATAAACTTGTTAAGCAAAAGTCGAAGCCACTTCATGTTTATGTTACTATTAGGTTGGTGCAAAAGTAATTGCGTTTTTTTTGCCATTGAAAATAATGGCAAAAACCGTGATTACTTTTGCACCAACTTAATATATTTTTAGAACGTGTGTTCCATGTCAAATGGTCCAACTCTTGACTCAATCCCAACTAATGACCTGTTCAGTGCCCCTGACTATGGTGCCGTGCACTTGGCTATGGTCATGCCACTATGACAACCTGGTTACATAGCTACCACCCATTCCCTTTGGTAACAGATAAGACACCATTCTGATATTGTCACTGCCATCTTCTAGCTTGTTTCACTCTACAATAATGACACAATCCAACTAATGTGTCTTTTATTTTTAGGAGGAAAGAATGATGTGTTTATTCAGTCCTAAAATAAAGCCAATGTTTTTATTAAATATTTCGTGCCCACTGGGATGTGAATGCCAACAGGATAAAATACATCAGAGAAGCCTAAGGATTCCATAAGAACAAGGAATCAGACAAGTAATCATGTGCCACAGATAGACTCAGCTGGTGGAAGTGAAAATATTATAGGTCAAGATGTCTCATAGGTAAGAGGAAAAATGCGAGGTAGACAAGACCGGGAGTTAATAGTGTAAGTTTAAGCTACTGGGCAAGGCCAAAGCATGAAATATTCAGAAGGGATACACAGACACCCAAGTGAAAGCTCATCAAGGACAATCACAAGGGTTTAGAAGAGAGTAAATGGAACAAAAGAATCAGGAATGAGACCTAAGCACTGAGAAAATACGAAGTAAATTATGAAGATACAAGACAACACAGACACTGGGAAGTAGGTATAAGGAAAAAGGCTGGGGCCAAGAATCAAGGCTTTCAGCCTGCTTCCCATTTGTGTGATATTTGACAAATAAGTAATCTTTTCTAGATTTTCATGTTCTCTTCTGTAAAATTGGTACATGAATAATTTATTTAATCCTCACTACAATCCTACAGTGTAGATACTATTATGATCCCCATTTTACAGATGAAGAAACTAAGGCCAAGAGAGGATAAGTAAGCTGCCAGAGATCACACTGCTAGTAAATGGCAAAATGGAGATTCAAACGCCATTAGGCTGACGCTGATGATACCCTGTCTCTTCCTCTGAGTCCTTTGCATTTCAGTGCACATTGTTCCAACTTCCACACCTGCCAGCTCCTGTATCTCTTTGCCTACTGGAGTCTGTTCTTCCAGAGTGCATGCAATAGATCAAAAATGATAGGGAGTCAATGCACAGCCCCTCACAGGATCTGTCAACAGATGACCAGCAGGAGTTGGTGTATAAATACCTTAGCATTCTCATCTCTTCAAAGGATAAGTCTGAGGTGTGTGTTCCACATAATTTTCTGCAAGTCCCCAGTCAGATGGAGCCCCAGTTGTCCACCACAGTTTTAACTCTTGAAATGCAGTCTTTATTGACTTTCCTTCCTTGTCTCACTTTATCATTTTCCTACTCATATTCCCTAGCATCTCCTCCCAAATAAACTAGAAGGGGGAAGTATTCTGAAAATCATAAAGACAGAGTAAATTTAAACTGCTATTATTTTATTATCATTATTAGTAACATCGATATCTAAGCCAAAATCAAAAAAGAAAGGATGCTTATTTGTATTCTCTCTGGTTAGGATTCTAACCATGAGTGTTAGAATGTTGTTGGCATTGAACTCATAATTGCAGTCTCCAATAATTTCTGAATGCCAAGAAAAGTGACCATGGAAGGAAAGCAGAGTGTTTTTAACTCTGTAGAATGTGCTGAGTGGGTGAGGAATGGGAGGAAGTTCTATTTTGCTCTCAGTAGAACATTAAAAATTGCTTCCTCTGTAAAGCGTTCTGTGGTTCCCCCAAGATAAGGGCAGGTCTGTCTGTGATAAACTGCCATAGCACCCATTATTTATACAACTAAATAAAATAGTATTGAGTGATGGGTGGTTTAGTCTCTCCAATGTAGCTCTTTTTCAGTGAGAATAGACATTGTGTTTCTTCTGGGGCCTCACACAGTTCCCTATATATTTTACATAATAAAATACATACCTAATATATTCAGTGTCTAATAAATATATAGGCACTATGCTAGGCACAGGGCAGGGTGTGGTGATTTAGCTAGACTATTTACTCTGTCCTCATAAACACACAAAACGGATTTAAGGAAAACATATTCATCTTTAAACCCTCTCTCACCAGGTTGTAAGCACGCTCAGGGCTATTCAGTTACCCTCTACTTACAAGCTATTTCTGAATCATTTCTGCAACCATCTTCTAGGAAGGATAACCATTCTTACAATTTTTTGCGATTCCTCCAACGTTGCTCTTTTGAATATTATCAAGACTTCCAACTTGCCAAATCTAACTATTTTAACCCACATCTTACTTGATGTTTTCAGTGGAATTTAGTACTTAATTACTCCTCTCATGATCAACCTCCCACCTCTCTGTCACATCCTTTTTGGTCTTCCTAGTGTTGTGTGATCTTGGTGTCTTCTTCTCATAAGGCATATTCTCCCATGGTTTCAACTCTTAAATATGCTAATGATTTAAAAACTCTGCACCCATCTACCCAAACCTCCTTTTTAAGGTTCAGATTCATATACATGGTGGCCTAGTAGACATTTTACCATAAGCACATTAAATTATACCTAAGAAAAATGAAATGCATCTTCTTTACTCCCCCTCCAAACCTCGTTATTTAAAATGGACTTCTATTCACTTGTGTAAGACATTATCATACAGAACATCCTAGCATACTTCACCTCCCTATCCTGTCATATCTAGTCATTCCTTAAGTCCTATCAATGAATCTTCTCCATCCCAATCAATCCTCTTCATCTGCTTTGTCCATACTCTAGGTTCAGGATATAAACACTTTATATCTGGACTAATATTACCAGTCTCCAAAAAGATACAATTTTTCTCAAATACGTATGATTTTAGAAGAGATTACCATCAGGATCATTGGCTCGTTATCTTCAGGGCAGTGATGTGAGATGGGAGAGTTCTTAAAGGACTGTGTTATACATATAATTATGAGTCAAGTTTTCCAGACCATTGCGGACACATTACACTTCGCCGTTTCACGCAGCTATGATACCTACACAACAACTGTAAAGATGTGAGTTTGAGATGTAGATTGTTATTGTAGACTAACAATCACTCCTTGCTAAGTTTGTTTCAAAATGGACTTAAGGGGGTGATCTCAGTTGTTTTTGGCAAGAAAAAAGTAATTGGCAAGAAAGCCAGAGAAAGAGAAAGAAGAAATTGTTTGTTCAGCCCATGAATGAGTAACCTTACAAAGCTTTTTATAACTTCAAACATTCACCCCCATAAAAAACTCTCTATAAAACTATTGTCATGATGATCAACCAGCATTTTAAAGTTGAAACATATATATCCAAGTTTCTGATCTTGTTCTGTATCAACACAGCACTCACAAAACTCAGGAAATCCCTATAGCCTCCATAGCTTCCATCTTTCTCTTGTCTTTTGAAATGCCTTAAAGCACAAAAACATATTTTCAGGCAAAGGTAAAAATAATTGTAGGAATGATGGTTTCACAGACAGGGAGTCTTCAATGACAGTTAAGTTCCTATGGTGAGACACTGTAATGAGTTCAAAGTGTTTACAGCTTCAACACTGCTTGTCAAACACTCCCTTCAATGAAATGAATTCTTGGCTACAAGCCACAAATGTGCTTTGAGAAATAAAAAGCATGTGAGTATACTGGTGTTTCTACTGGTCCAGCTGAGATACTTGCTTTTTTATTCTTAATAAAAGTTTTCTCAGGATAGTCATAATTTCAAAAACCTGCTTATAGTAATGAATCATGGTTATTTACAAAGTAGTTTCACTATGATCACGATTTGTATAAGTAATGTAGTCATACAGTCGAAGACTTTCAGGGATGTTTTCTGTTTAAGCTAATAAGCTGCATAATTCTGTATTTTCCTTAATAAATATGTTTCAGGAAAAAGACAGCAAACAGCTAGATTTAAAGAGTAAAAATAAAGAATAAAGCCAGTAGGAAACACAAACTTCTAAAATTTATAAATTGTTAAACATCTTTGTGGAATTAACTACCATTTTCACCAAATCTGCAAATCATATTCCAACAAGTTGTAAAAATAAGCCATAATTCTTAGAATTAAGTCTCTTTATCATTCTACAGGTAATAACATGACTTGGTCCTGCTCTCTGGGTAATGGAGTGAAATGTTACTGGCATACTCCCATGTTTAGACAGAGTTGCAAATAGCCCCAAAGAATTCCATTCCTAACCTGGGCTATGTTACTCAAAGACATTCTATCTGGAGTCAAGCTTTCATACAAGAATCATAGACATATTTCAGGGGATCCATGAACACTGCAAAGTCTATGTAAACTACGTTCACGTTTTTTATTTTTCAAGAAAATCTACACCATCCAGCAGAATCTCAAACAGATCCTTAATTTTAAAATGACTTAAGAAGCAGTGGTCTAGGGCAGGCTATGGTTCTAAAAGAGTGGATCCAGACCAACATCAGCATCACCTGGGAACTTTTTAGAAATACCGAATTTCAGGTCTCTCCCAGACTCACTTGGTTAATATCTCTGGGAGTGAGACCCAGAAATCTGTGTTTTCTTTCTAATTTTTAATTGACACATAATTATGCATATTTAGGAGGTACAGAGTGATATTTTGCTATATGAATATAATATGTAATGATCAAATCAGGCTAATTATCATATCAATTACCTCAACTATTTGTCATTTCTTTGCGTTGGGAAGTTTCAAAATCCTCTCTTCTAGCCATATAACATGCAGAATAAATTACTGTTAACTGAAGTTACCTTACAGTGCTTTAGAACGCTAGTACATATCCGTGCTATTTAGCTTATAATTGTGTATCTGTTAACTAGCTTCTCCCCTTTCCTCCCTGTTACCCTCCCTGGCTTCTACTAACCACTATTCTACTGCCTACTTGTATGAAATCAAACTTTTTAGATCTAACATATGAAAACATGTGATATTTATCTTTTCGTGCCCAACTTATTTCACTTAACAGTATCCAGGCTCATCCATGTTACCACAAATTACAGGATTTCATTCTTTTTATGGCTGAATAATATTCCACTGTGTTTATATGCCATCTTTTTAAATTCATTTATCTGTTAATGGACACTTAGGTTGATTCCGTATCTCAGCAATCTGTTTTAACAAGCCCTCCACAAAATTCTGGTGTGCACTCAAGTTTGAGAACCTCTAATTTGTGCAACAATTTTCAAATGGATTTTTTAAAACGTCTCCTCAAATTCTGATTCAGTTATGTTTGGGGAATATATTTTAAATCTTCCCAGGCAATTCTGATGATTAACCTGTTTGGGACAGCTACTCCAGAGCAAAGCTACTGAAACTTTAGTTGGAGAATGAGTACCATCAGCCTCACCTGGGAGACAGTTGTAGCTGCAGAATCTTGCCCACACCCTTAGACATAATCAAGTCTGAGAGTGAGACACAGAGATCTGTGTTTTGGTGGGTTTATTTATTTACTTACTTACTGTATTTGAAACAAGATCTCACTCTGTTGCCCAGACTGGAGTGCAGTGGCATGATCATGCGCTCACTGTAGCATCAACCTCCTGTGTTTAAGCGATCCTAATCCTCCCCGCCTCAGCCTCCTGAGTAGTTGGGACTACAGGTTTGCACTACCACGCCTGGTTAATTTTTATTTATTTAAATATTTTTCGCTATGTTTCTTAGTCTGGTCTGGAACTCCTGGGCTCAAGGGATCTGCCTGCCTTGGCCTCCAAAAGTGCTAGGACTACAGGTGCGAGCCAACACGCCTGGGAGGAATCTGTTTTAACCACCACCTCCTGATGACTCTGATTCAGGCCACACTATGAGAGCAAAGCACAGCCACCAAAAAAATTAGAAAAGTTGACTATTCATGTGACACAAAGGCATACAGCTATGCCTTCTGTATATGAGCTTTGAATAACTTTTAATAATAGTAAAAAAAAGCCAGGATAGCTTTTAATAATGGTAGAAGCTACTATTTATTTGGTACTTACTATATGACAAGCACAATGGTAAGTAATACACGTGTTTCCCTTTTATCCTTAAAGAAAAACTGTAGGCCAGGTTCGGTGGCTCACACCTGTAATCCCAGCACTTTGGGAGGCTGAGACAGGCAGATCACCTGAGGTGGGCAGATCACCTGAGGACAGAAGTACAAGACAGCGTGGCCAACATGGCAAAACACTGTTTCTACTAAAAATACACAAATTAGCCAGGTGTGGTGGCAGACACCTGTAGTCCCAAATACTCGGGGAGGCTGAGGCAGGAGAATTGCTTGGACCCGGGAGGCAGCAGTAGCAGTGAGCCAAGATCATGCCACTGGACTCCAGACTGGGTGACAGAGCAAGACTCCATCTCAAAAAGAAAAAAAAAGAAAGAAAAAGAAAACTGTGAGGGTGGGGCATTTAATCCTGTTATACAGATAAAACTGAGGAGCAAAAAGTTTAATTTACATAAAGTACCAGAGCCAGCTGCGGTATGAATCCAGTTTGAAAGTTTGTGATTTTAATAATTACATCTACATAACTTGAGAAAATATATTTTGAAATGAGTCTTAAGGCTAGGTAAACCCATGCATTGTGTGTATTATTAAAGGGAAATTAAGAATGATATCTGAAACCATCAGTGATGGTATTAGGTAAGTCAGTAAGTATATCAACATGCAAATTAAAATAGATTATCAATACATAGAGATTGACTAACTATAATATGGCAACAAAATTATTCCAGAATTGCCCTCTCAAAGTAACAAGAGCTTATACATGTGAACAAATTTTACACATTCTAGGATGTAAAAAGACTGTGAAATCAGTCATTGCAGAAAACCAAGCAGCAAGTCACTTCCTTACAATTGTTCACAGTTCTCTGATTAGTTACTTTGCCTGAAGCATAAAACATAAGCACATTCTTCCTCACCTCTATGGGTACTAACTGGACTGTTTAATGTGATGGAGTAATTAACAGAACCTTTTCTCCCATTGGGGACCTACATGGCACGTGCCCCATTTGGTCTTAGGTACATCTGGAACCCAAAAAATAGAAGCCAATGTGGGGAGGAAATGGAACTCATTATTTTATGTGCAATGGCACAATTTCCGCCCGACCACATTTACTAGACCGATTAGTAAATGTAAGCCAAAATCTAAGGTGTGATTGAATCACTATAATATCCATCCCTTGAGAACTGTGACTCAGCAGATGAGAAAAGAGAAAACAAATGTCCAACATCTTGATTGTCAATGACACTTGTGAAATTATCATTTGACAAACCATTAAATAATTTCGCAGGAATCCAATACAACAAATGAGTCATTTAATTAAATACAATTCTGTCTCCCCAGCTAAATGGTATGCAATGATAAGATCACCATTCTAATACTTATCTAGAAAATAGATGTCTAAAATTCTTCCCTTTACGACTTTTTAACAGCCAACCTGAGTACAATAATGATATTATCTAAAATTTATATGGTCAACATTCAATTACTCAGAAGGTTATTAAACAGTTTGTAAATTATCCTGTTTTCTTCCCCTGCTCTCTGCTCCTAAGAATTACGATTCTTATTAGCATTTTCCTAAGGAAATAGAAAGAATGAATGGAAATGAAATGGAAATGGTCAGTATTTCAAGTTCTTAACATGTTTGGACAGTATTTGAGGATCCTGACTAAAGCCAAGCTTTACTGAAGGCGTTTAGGGTTCCCAGTTCCAATAATCTCTTTAAGGCTCTCATAACTGAGGTAGACACCAAGGCAGAAATACGTAAAATTATCATGTCTGTAAACAACAAAAAAATGACACACGATTAAAATCCAAAAAACTCATTATTGAATCAATAGTGAGAATTTATGTGGCTAACACCACACGTAGCAAACAAGATTTGACATTAGGCATTAGGAATTACAGCTGTTATTTGAATCAATGAATCAAGATTTGTTCATATTAAGACATAGGTAGTTACATACAGTTCACTGATCTTTTTTGAAATGTGATTGTGAGCCATTTCCATTAGATGAAAAAACAGAGGCCTTGCCTTATTTGTCACTTTTACCGACAAAACCTGGTACATTTCTACATATATAGAACACACTCTTAAGTGTTTATTGACTTAGTTGTGATTTACAACATTACGACTAAACAGAGATTTTTCCCTACTAAAGGAAAATCAGGTATATTGCTACATTTATGTTAATCATAAACTCTACGAAAACTAGCATAGCATTAGAGTTAGAAAATTCAATCATGTCTATCATTTTCAACTTCTATCCATCCTTGAGAAAGCTACAGTTTCTTCAGATTAAAATGTAAATTTAAAAATTCTGACAAAAGTGAGAAAAACTTCCCATGTTTCATATGAAGGTAGGCAAAATTTGATTTACATTTAGAAAGAAGAGAAATCCACTTATTTTAGAAGTAAATCAAGAAATGTGCAAAATATCAAGTATGAATTTCAAATATGATATTACATACAATAATTTATAACAGATTGCTATAAATCAGATACCTGTATTGTATTTCTTCCCTGTGTCAGGTTTTCGAAACCACAGAGAAGCGCATATAACAGCGACAGGAAGCAGAGACAAACGCCTAGGCAGATAGGGGTGGGTACCCAGTGAAACCCCACCTCCAAGCTGAAGACAGTTAAAAGCCTGAAAGCCAAACTACAAATCAAATCCTTGCAGCGGATTGAGAACTTGTCCTCCTGTTTGGCGTGCTTTCCTCTGATTGATCTCCACCCTTCACTTATTTTACATATACCTACTGATATGGTTTGGCTGTGCCCTCACCCAAATCTCATCTTGAATTCCCACATGTTGTCAGAAGGACCCAGTGGGAGGTAATTGGATCATGACAGGTCAAGTATTTGCCGTGCTGTTCTCATGATAGTGAATAAGTTTCACAATATCTCATGGCTTTGTAAGGGGGAGTTTCCCTACACAAACTCTCTCTTTTTCTGCTGCCACCCATGTAAGACGTGACTTGCTCTTCCTTGCCTTCCAGCATGATTGTGAGGCTTCCCCAGCCACATGGAACTCTAAGTCCATTAAACTCTTTTTCCTGTACAAATCACCCATTCTCTGGCATGTCTTTATCAGCAGTATAAAAACAAACTAATACAGTGAATTGGTACCAGTAGAGTGGGGTGCTGCTGAAAAGATACTTGAAAATGTGGCAGCAACTTTGGAACTGGGTAACAGGCAGAGGTTGCAACAGTTTGAGGGCTAAGAAGACAGGAAAATGTGGGACTGTTTGGGACTTCCTAGAGACTTGAATGGCTTTGACCAAGATGCTGATAATGATGTAGAAAATGAAACCCAAGCTGAGGTGGTCTCAGATAGAAATGAGCAACTTGTTGGGAGCTGGTACAAAGATGTCTCTTGTTATGTTTTAGCAAAGCGACTGGGTGCATTTTGCTCTTGCCCTAGAGATATAGGAAACTTTGAACTTGAGAGGGGTGATTTAGCATATCTGGTGGAAGAAATTTCTAAGCAGCAAAGCATTCATGAGGTGACTTGGGTCCTTTTAAGGCATTCAGTTTTAAAAGGGAAACACAGCATAAAAGTTTGGAAAAATTACAGCATGAAAATGTGATAAAAAAGAAAATCCCATTTTGAGAAGAAATTCAGGCCCACTGCAGAAATTTGTATAAGTAACGAGGAGCTGAATGTTAATCACCAAGACAATGAGAAAAGTTTCTCCAGGGCATGTCAGAGACCTTTGTAGCAGCCCCTCCCATCACAGGCCTGGAGTTTGGGAGGAAAAAATGGTTTTATGGCCTGGGCCCAGGGTCCCTCTGTGGTGTGCAGTCTAGAGACTTGGTGCCCTGCATCCCAGCCACTCCAGCTGTGACTATAGGGGCCAAGGTACAGCTTGTGCTGTTGCTTCAGAGGGTGGAAGCCCAAGCCTTGGCAGCTTCCACATCGTGTTGAGCCTGCAGGTACACTGAAGTCAGGAACTGTTGTTTGGGAACCTCTGCCTGGATTTCAGATGATGTATGGAAAAACCTGGATGCCCAGGCAGAAGTTTGCTGCAGGGGCAGGGCCCTCATGGAGAACCTCTGCTAGGACAGTGCAGAAGAAAAATGTGGGGTTGGAGCCCCCACACAGAGACCCTACTAGAGCAGTGCCTAGTAGAGCCGTGAGAAGAGGGCCACTGTCCTCCAGACCCCAGAATGGTAGATCCACTGGCAGCTTGCACCACACGCCCAGGAAAGCCACAATCAACATCAGCTCATGAAAGCATCCGGGAGGGAGGCTGTACCCTAAAAAGCCGCAGGGACAGAGCTGACCAAGACCATGAGAACCCCTCTCCTGCATCAGCATGACCTGGCTATGAGATACGCAGTCAAAGGAGATCATTTTGGAACTTTAAGATTTGACGGCCCTGCTGGATTTCAGACTTGCACAGGCCCTGAAGCCCCTTTGTTTTGGACAATTTCTCTATTTGGAATGGCTGTATTTACCCAATGCCTGTAACTCCACTGTATCTAGGAAGTAACTAATCTGCTTTTGATTTTATAGGCTCATAGGCAAAATGAAATTGCCTTCTCTTGGATGACACTTTGGACTGTGGACTTTTGAGTTAATGTGGGAATGAGTTAAGACTTTGGTGGACTGTTGGGAAGGCATGATTGGTTTTGAAATGTGAGAATATGAGATTTGGGAGGTGCCGGGGATGGAATGATATGGTTTGGCTGTGTCCCCACCCGAATCTCACCTTGAATTCCCACATGTTGTAGGAGGAACCCTGTGGGAGGTAACTGAATCAGGGGAAAGATCTTTCCCATGCTGTTCTCATGGTAGTGAATAAGTCTCAAGAGATCTGATGGCTTTGTAAGTGGAGTTTCCCTGCACAAGCTTTCTTTGCCCTCTGCCATTCCTGTAAGATGTGACTTACTCCTCCTTGCCTTCTGCCATGATTGTGAGGCTTCTCCATCCACATAGAATCTCAAGTCTATTAAACCCTTTTCCCTGTATAAATTACCCAGTCTCAGGTATCTCTTTATCAGCAGCAAGAAAATGGACTAATACACCAGCACTGACTTCTCCCTGCCTAGAACACCATTCCATCCCCACCTGTATTTTCCTCCCTCATGCCTTTACCCTCTTCCTTCTCCACAACCAGCTAGTATCCAGACTTCCATTTAAATATCACTTCTTTCAAAAAGACTTCATTTCTTATTCCTCCAGATACAGATTCCCTGATTTTCTATTTTTATAGCACTCTGAATTTTTAATAGTATACATCAAAAATAAAATTAAACTGTTAATTATACAATCATAATTATGCTGGTATTCCTCAAAAGACAATATATTCCAAAACATAAGCCTTTTCTTATGTCTTCAATAAATTCACTCAGGCCTAACAAATCACTTTGCCCATAGTAGGTGTTTAATGAACAGTTATGGAATTTATAGTTCTCCCAGATGTGGTCCGACTTTGCATTGAGTCTACCTTAGAAATGTGTTTTTCATACTCATAAAGATTTTCTATTTGACCACCACAAACCCTATGCACTGCCACTCATCGTAAGCCACACAGGGAGTATACGCCAACCAAGCTTGAGTACAAACTCTTCCCTCAGCTGTGGATGTTCTACAGCATTTAATTGCCTTTCTTAAAATCTGACACAAATAACTAAAGACTCTTGATGCTTTGTCAGCACAAAGGAGTGAGAAACCATTACTTCCTCTAAATACTATATTATACTATACAGTATATCATATTTCTGTTAATTTAGCATTTTTAGAATATTTATAATACAATGTTAATTCTCCTTTTCTGTACTTGACTCTACATGTTAGTATGTTCTTGAGGGAAAGAACCGAGCCATATTCACCTTTATATAACCTAGCAAGTTGAGCACATGGTTGGTGTTACATAACAAGCCACTGAAAATAAAGAAAGCAAGCAATTAAGAAGGTACCAAACCCTGCTCAATTCTATTTTGTGAGTTTTGACCCTGTGATTTAGCCTATCATGAAAAATTCTCATCTTCATTTTGACCCCCCTCCCAGATTTGTGCCATCTGCAAAATTGAAAATTACTCCTTTGCTGATGGTATGTAAGGTATTGATTAATTACTCAGCAGCACAAAACCTGTGGTAGCTTACTAATTATAATAAAACAATATTTAGAGTTGCTGATCACTTAGTATCTACCAAGCACCTTTTTAAATACTTTTACATGTATTTTATGTAACTATATACATACATGTTAAACTTAAATATTTTATTTTCAAAACAATCTTATCAGATGGATAAAATTATTGCCATTTTACAGATGAGGAAACAAACACAGTATAACTGACTTTCTGAAGGCCACACAGCTTTTAAGTAATACAGCTAAGATTCAAACCCAAGCAGTGCATCTCAAGATCTCAGACTTTTACCACTCTGCCCTTCTGACTAAAATTGTATTCTATATACAGAGCTCACTCTCACAAGTCAATATGTTTATTAATTCCTCTGCCAACTCTGTCATATAGATCACTTATCAAGATCTTATCCTGATACCACAGAGCCTTAGCCACTGTTTTACTCAAACAGAAATAAACCATTAAAAAAAAATAGGTCCTACAGTAAAAGTATGATCTCTTCAACCTGATGGGACCATCACAACCAGTCTCAAAACTTCTTTTCTGAACAACAAGCTATTAATTTAGATGAATGAGTCAATAACAAACTTATTGCAAATTTAAACACACAGAAATTTTCAAGGCAAATCTGTAAAATATGAGGTCAATATCTACTTTATACTCAATAACATTTATACTCTTAAGTTATAGAAATGACGCAATATACAAGACACATAACTATACATAACACTCTAGCCATTAAATCATTGTGCAGATGGCTCCCACTATCATTGTGATTTCTGTGCATCTTTCCCCATAGTGTTTACCCAGCTATAATCTGATGTTTCATTTTACCTTCAGTTCTCTGTACATTACAGCTTCTCTGCCTGCAACATCCTTTTCATCTGGCTCCTTTAAATGTCAGGTAAGTTACCACTGCCCCTTCAAAGACTTTCCTGACAGTGTGAGTTTTGGTTCAATGCATGACCTGACTATAAAACACTATTTCCCACATCATGTATGTCTTTCTCTACTCATCACAGTGCTGAAGAATTGCCCATGTATCTGCTTGTCTCCCATGATAAGGACAGTGTCTTTTACCTTTATAACATAATGAGGAGAGCTCAATAATGAAAGCTCAATTATTTTTTTATATGGGTGAATGAGCATTTAGCTCTAAGTAAATACAGTAAATTTACTTACAGTATCAATTTCAAAGCAATTCTGTCCTCTAAAAATATTGTCTTCAAACAAGGAAAAAAAACACAAAAAATGGAACATGAGTAAAATCTTAAAGGAAGATATGGAAGTGAGCACATAATGCTTCTAAAGTTAAAATATATGTTTCTATAAATTCATATAACTGTATTCTAAATCTTTTTGGTAAGAATCTCTGAAATGTATTCTGAATTCTAACAGAGGAAAAGTTCCCTGTGGGCAGGTAGTGTGTTTATTCAAAGTAAGAGCAGCCCAACACAGGAATACGTATGTGCTCTTTGAGGAGTAATACATGTTTTATAACTCAATGATATTTTCATATTCTTGAGTTCTTAATTACAAATATTTTCAAATAATATTCAATTATTTGCTTGCCAGGCATAAAATATAAGTTAAATAGCAATAAAAATATCTATCGCTTGAATTTAATAACATGTTTTTTTCCTTAGCACTATATTTTCTAAATAGTATTATCTACTTAATTAAACTTTTCCTAAATTGGGAAGTGATCAAGAAAATGGTTGTGTATTAAAAGGCAGAGTAAGTGAAAACAAGTTGGTTACACAAGGAAACAGGGTATGGGTTTCACTTGTGCTATATTAACTGCTCCACTGGAGCAAACTAATTAATTTTTCTTCATTACACTGTAATCAGCAAGCTTAATCTAGGGCAAAGAAGAATACAATTCTTATTGCAAATATTAAGGTCTTGCTACCTGTCATTCAGTTGCAGTAAGTACATAAAGTTTATTCACCAATTAATGTGCTATGGCTATTGGCTTTGTTTGTTATTGAATACATTTATTTTAAGCAGCACTAAGCACATAAATTAAATCTTAGTAACATTTTCATATAAGTAACTATCATTAAAATGCATTTGTTCCACAGAAGAAAGAATTATCTCACTATTCCGTCTCAACAAGAAATTCAGTCCTAAACAGGAAAAGTTTAAAAATACGTTATAAACATTAACCAGGACTTTTCATAGAAGAACTAAAGCTGAGAACATCTTATTTCAGCAGCTTCAATACTTGTTTTCTGATTGATTCATAAATTTCATTACTTTATACTTGCTTCTACAAAGACAAAGTACACAAAGCTAAATGTGAATGTCTAGTAGGCCAGAAAAATGTGTAGCTGAATATGGTTTTTTATGACAATAAAATCACTAAAAACCAAAAGCATTCGGAGAGTGTAAGAGAACAAACACATCTCTTCAAATATTTAAATAACCCTATGGGCAACTTGATATGATGCCAATATTATATATCTTATGCATCTAGTTCATAAAAGTCATCAGAAAAAAAATACAAGATTAATCTCCTTGTGGATCAATTTGGGAAACAAACGAATAAAACCACCGATCTATAGATACATAGAGGGACATTCCAAGGACAATCGCTACTTCAACCTTTAATCTTCTGGATAACTGGTGGAAGCCTTGACAGGAAGCACTCCAAGCTACTTATTAAAAAGTTAAGAGGATGTTCTTATAGATACAATCAAGTATATATCAAACCATACGCTGTCACTTGCCCCATCTACATTTTCCCAACTTTAGAGTTAGAATTAAGTGATGCAAAACAGCTTAAGAGAGGATCTGATGGAAAGCAAAGTGCCCTATATCCCTCCACAGCTCATCAGTGGTTTCAAATCAGGCCATAAGTTCATGGTGACATGAAACTCTCGTCAGGGCCAAATTAGTCTTCGTCAGCAAAAAATTCCCTACAGTTCAGGGTTTAACTCTTAGAAAAAGAATGGAGCTAATATCTTTAATTTCGAATTTACTTAAGATGACAAATACAAATTTTATATATTTATAGTGTACAATATATCTTGATAGGTGTATACATTAAAGAATGGCTAAATCAATTGAATGGATATATCCATTACCTCACATGCTTTTTTTTTTATGGTGAAAGCATTTAAAGTCTATTCTTTTTGCGATTTTGAAGCATACATTTCTATCAACTATAGTCAAGTTATATACACACAACAGTTCTCTTGAATTTACTTCTCCAACCTAACTGAAATTTGTTTAACCCCATTCTTAACAAGTTATATGACTCAGGGATGTAATAGAAAATGTTGAGACATACACATTCTATCTAGTTTTAGCCCAACTTTCAAGGCTCTCCAGAATTTCCTCTACTTTGACTTTATACTTTTTCTTTCGATTCTGATATGGTTTGGTTGTTTCTTCACCCAAATCTTGAACTGTTGCTCCCATAATTCCCACCATGTCATGGGGGGGGACCTGGTAGGAGGTAACTGAATCATGGGGACAGGTCTTTCCCATGCTGTTCTCGTGATAGTGAATATGTCTCACGAGATCTGATGGTTTTTATAAAGGAAAGTTCCCGGGAACATGCTTTCTCTTCTTGCCTGTCTCCATGGAAGATGTGACTTTGCTTCTCATTTGCCTTTCACCATGATTGTGAGGCCTCCCCAGCCATGTGGAACTGTGAGTCAATTAAACCTCTTTCCTTTATAAATTACCTAGTCTTTGGTATGCCTTTATTAGCGGCATGAGAACAGACTAATACAGATTCCTTTATAGGTTTATTTTGAACAGTAGATGCCTGTTTGTATTTTGCACTGTATCCCATCAACCCATCTCTGATTTTTGCTGCAGTTCCTGTTTCTGCTGCTAGAGGGTTAACACCCTTTCACTTCCTACCTCTAGCAACAGGAGGAGGAGGAGGAGGAGGACAGGAGTAGGAGAGAGAAAGATAAATTGTCCTTCAAAGGGACATTTCTGAGGACAGTTCTATAAGGTTCTATAATGTCCCAGGCAAGGTTGAGGTACAGTTACCCTATTATGGTAATCAGCTCAACAATGTTAGCTTTATTAGCTTTTCCTTCTTCCTTGTCTCACTTTTCCAGATCCCGCATGTTCCTGAGTTTTCTTACTAATTGCTTTGATAATCAGTCAATCATGACTTTGTCAGGCTTTGCTTTGGGAGAAAACTAAAACTGACACTCTTGACTATCGCTGTCACTTAAACTGAAATCTTAGAGGGCAGTGGTGATACATTTTAATTCTTTAGCTTTACAGGCCAGAGAGGGATGATGATGCAGACTTCTCAAGCTCACGCAGCTCTAGACGACAGAGACTGCATTTAAATTCAGGTCTTTCTCCTCCTTGCATGTTGCTACATGCCATTTTGGTACCTCTCTAGACGCTTGCCTTCCATGACCTTTCAAAGTTCAGGATACTCCTACTAATCCAAATGAATACAGTAGTCATGTTTTATTCCATCGACTTGATAAAATAATGGGTCACAGCATAGCACTTGATCCATTGTCATTTAATGACCAAGACCCTTGAGTTCCTGTAATTATGTAACAAGCCCCTTAAGTGTCAGTGGTCATAAACGCAAGAATCTCAGACTTGAGAATCAAACTCCCCATTTAGTCTTACTGCAATTTGCCCTCACACAGGTATTCTCAAGATTAGGAGATAACAAAGTGCAAAAGTTTAGCACAGTGCCTGAAACACAGTATGTGCTCAATAAAAGCTGGCTATTATTTTCACCTGGAGCAAAACTACCACAAGTACGGGCCACGTGCTCCGTAGTCCCTGCCTGTCTCCCAAAGCCAGAACAATGAGCCCAAATAGGTGTCCACAAACAAAAGACATGAAAAATGAAAAAAAAAAAAAAAAAAGATCCAATGCCCTCTTTTACTTCACCTGTATGTTTTTCCTATGCCCATCCCTCTTCTCTATTTCGAAACATGCTCTTATATCGTTTTGCAACCGGGAATACTCATTTTATCTTATCCAATTCTAACTATCTTTAAGTTTCAGCTCAACTTCTACTTCTAGATGTTTCCTATTTTCCATCACAGCCCTTGTTGATTTCTCTCATATATTTCTACAGCATTCCTACACTATAAAGTGAAATTTACTACTTCACAAATAATTTTACTTCAGGCCTATTGCTCTGTTTTGGTCAGTCCTGACTCCCAAGTTACACAGAAAGTTGCTAGAAGGCAAAGGATCATTTCTAATTTTTCTCTGGGGTCCTCTGGCACAATACTAAATTTATCAGGCACTGAATGCTTAATCCTGTAGACGAAATGTGGAAGTAACAAAGAAAGGACTCAAGAAAAATCTAATTTACTGTTCTCTTTCTCATTCCCCCTTTCTTGGATGCATTTCTATATTCAATGTTCATTCTGATTTCCATGCAGCACTTTCCCCACTTTCTTTCCTAGCTTAATCCTTTCACCGCTCAGCAATATGCGACACACCTGGCAACATGGGAGAGACGAGTTAGTTACTGCAAAATTGTTTGCTTGCTCTCTTAATGCCTTACACCTCAATTTCTCTATGGCAATAAGGCTATCATATCCAATCAGAAGAACTAAGCTAAATGGATTCATCATTTCACAAAAACTGATTCTTTAGCAATTTTCTTATTGTTTTATATATTTTTGGTTACATATATAATGCTACCTGAGAAATTCAGATATGCAAAGTTTAAAACTCCTTTATTAAAGTTTCAGAGAGCTACAACTACAGACGAGACAAGCTTTAGGCTTGATGAATTTCATACTGACTACTGGATCTTATGTTTAAGGCAGATGCAGGTTTTTCTGGGGAAAAAAAAAAAAGACCCAGGCAGGCCCATGTGATAAATTTCTTCAGGCTTCTAACAATTTTCCACTCAGAAAGTAGTCCCTCAGGAAATTATTAACTGTAAAATAAGGTAGAGGATAAAAAAGAATTCTGAAGCAGAAAAATACATGGAATTAGAAGCAAAGATGCTGAATAAATCTGCATTGAAAACTGGAAAGTTCATATTTTGTGTTTGTATTACACTTTTGACTCTTGTAATTATTTTTCTTAAATGTCACAAAAATCCCCCCAACTATTACTATTTCACTGCTATGTATGTGGAAATGTACATACCCAATTATTAGGTAACTTACCCAAGGATCAATTGGATAATAAAAGAAACATTACTGTAACGCAGGACTTGTATTTATAATACTTTCTATTAAAAAGAAGAGACATAAATATGTGAAATGGAATCACTATGCCAGAGTATTTAACAGCATTATTCAATTGTCATGTTTGATAGTACCTCAGGATAAATGTTAGGCAGAAAGCCTTCTGTATCTCTCTTCACCTTCCAGGGCAAATATCTGCCCTACTTTGTTGCCACAGAGAATAAATTTTCCATGACTGCAATCTGTATTGAAAACAGAACAGAAATGGAAAGGTCCAGAATTTAAGGGAACTGTATCTCTCTCCCAGTCTATTGTATGTCCCTTGAGATAAGACACATTTGTTTCCCCAGTGCCAATCAGAGACTTTAGTATTCAGTAAATGCTTGGTGAATGAATTGATGAAAATAACTTATGAATTATGTTTGCAGGAGGGAAGAACAGAGTGATATAAACATATTCAGGTTTACTTGCAAGGGATGGGAAACTGAATACTTCATATATTGATGTTGCATATAGGCATCATTATGATCATTTGGAAATTAGTCAAAATGTCTTTAAATGCACACCTTTTGATCTAGCTATCCTGGGTTCCTATATAAATGCACACTTGATAGTTTTTTGCACCTCAAATAATGACATGATTTTCTATACCTTGAATATGCCTTCCTCTTATTCCTTCTTCATTGGTGCTTCTGCCTTGCTATTTCACCTGGAATGCCATTCTTCCCTATTTCCACCTATCAAGGCCTTTCTCTAAAATGTAGCCGAAATGTACTCTCTGGGCATTATTTCTCTCAAGTGATTGCAATGCCTTTTTATTTGAACTCTTTGGACTACACTTATGTTATCAACTCATGTCAAAGATGTTTACAAGTGTCATTTCTTCCTGTGACTTTAATGATGTTGTCTCCCTTTTTTTGCAGCGTCTATTTAATTTTATCTCTTACCATAAACCCACCTGGCCTATCCAGGGATTACTTCAAGAAGCACAGCTACTGTATGGCACATTCTACACTAAATCCCCAGTCTATAATCTGCTCATTTAGTGATAAATCGGTGATGCTCTTCACAAGAGCTTGAAGAGAGACACTCAGAAGTCTTAGAATTGTGTGCTTCTAGAGTAGAAAGAATTTCCACAATCATATAGTCTGAGGACTTTTAATCATTACTATTTTAACAGCTTTTGGAGTAGATAGACTCAGTCCCCAGAAAAATGGCCAATGTAAACTTAAACACACACATACACAATGATGACGATTATCTTTAAATGTAGATTTCCATGTGGAATCAAAGTCAGATGCCATCAATGACTGGAGTGGCAGAGTCTGTCAGTGGAGTTACGTAAACTGTGTGTATGGCGAGAGCAGCTGCAGACTGAACAGTAATGTGCCCACTTTCAAGGAGGAGAGTAGCACTCCTCAGTACTACCAGGATGGTGCCATTGCAGAATGTTGCCCCAGAGCTGCTAGATCTACAGGAACCCAAATCTGTAGAGTAAGGTGTAGATCAAACAAAACATATCTCTGGGTTCCTTCCAGACTTTACGTTAACAGTTTATAACGTCTTCTGAACTACCTGTTCACATACTTAAACCCTAGTCTTCGGGCTGGGCATGGTGGCTCATGCCTGTAATCCCAGCACTTTGAGAGGCCGAGATGGGCAAATCACAAGGTAAGGAGATTGAGACCATTCTGGCTAACACGGTGAAACCCAATCTCTACTAAAAATACAAAAAATTAGCCAGGCATGGTGGCACGCGCCTGTGATCCCAGCTACTCGGGAGGCTGAGACAGGAGAATCACTTGAACCTAGGAGGCAGAGGTTGCAGTGAGCCCAGATCGTACCACTGCACTCTAGTCTACGTGACAGAGCGAGACTCTGTCTCAAAAAAAGAAAAAAAAAAAATCAAAAAAAAAAAAACAAAAAACCCTGAGTCCTGACTAGTTCTCCTGCAAGAGAGATTGTTACTGAGTTAAGCAATCAGGAGAAATGAAACTCTATCAACCTATAGTTACCTATTAACAAATAAGATGGCATACCTCTGTACTATTGCTATTCATTTATTTATCCATTCCACAAATATTTTTCACCTACCATCTCTTAGGCATTCTCCTAGCTACTGGCTATACAGTACTGAAGCCAATGGACAAAGTCCTTGACACCAAACATTCTAGTAGGGGAAGCAGAGAAGAAAAAAGTTAGATAATCAAACAAGGTAATTTCAGATAATGATGATTTTTAAAGCAAGAAGTGTGAATAGGATACAGAATGGTTGGGAGGGCTCATCAGGAGAGCTCTATTTACATATGGTAGACTGCAAAGGATTCTTCTGAAGATGAGACCTTTCAGCTCAGACTGAACGTCAGGAAGTTGTCAGCTATATAGAGAGGGAGGAGAAGTATGTTCTTGCTAATAGAAAACAAAAGTGAAGAGACACAGGCAGGAACAAGTTTGACTGTAGCCTGGTGAAGTAAGGGAACCAGTGTGAAGTGAGATCAAGAAGCAAGCAGGGGACAGATCACACAGGGTCTTGCTGGCTGCTTTCAGACTCCAGACATTTTTCTAAGTACAATGAAGAGTCTTCAGAAGGTGTTAAATAGGGAACACATGACCTAATTAATGTAGTAATAACTTTGTATAATGCGGAGAACTGAGAGACTGCTTAGGAAGTTACTGCAATTTTAGGAGGCCATGGAATACGATGGAGTGTCAATGGTGCTTCCTTTGAATAAAAGAAACTTTTATTTTTCAATTAAAATGTAACATAATTGGTTTCAGTAAAAATGTCTCACTTGACCTTATTTCTCTTGCATTAATGGGGTCATTTATATGATATGTCAGCAGTGCTACCTCTGTACACAATGAACAGCTTTTTTCAATTAAAACGTAGCTTAATTGACTTGAACCGGAAATGACTCTTGACATCTTTGCATTAATAGGACCATTTATATAATGATCATGCTAATTAATCTTCTTCATTCAAAAGTATTGTTTATTCAGAATTATTTAATACAATCGTTATACTTTTAAATCATTTTAATGTTATTAAATATCTCAGGATCTTGAAGTCTATTAGATTGTTATGCTGATTTAAAGAGTGCAAAAATATTTATAGTTACGTTTTAGTTTAAAGCAGTGATTAAATATAATTTGCCTGTGACCCTGTAGGCCAAAATAATGTATCACAATAAACTGTAGATAGTTTCAGAGATGAAAATAGTGTTTGTCTGCTTTAGTATATTCATATGTGAGGATGAAGATTGGCACTTGTCAGCCTATGATAAAATACTACTAGACTAATACTTGTCAGTACAGTAATAACTGATCATGCTCTAAACACCACTAAGAGAGAAAGGTGATGAATAACCTACAAAGTAAAAATTTTCACAATCACATTAATGACTCTAGTTCAAAGCACAGTAATGGTCTACCAGCCTTATTGTGCAATCTATATTTCAAGTGACTACCCTGATATCTTTCAGAATCAATTTTATGTCAAATTCTAATTAACATAGAAAAAAGCAATAGCGAGAAAAACGTCTCTATTGACTCTTTCCAAAAGCAATCATGCTCTCCAAACTCCTGCCTCATTTACTATTACTAAAGCAAAGCAAAATACTAAGAGTACTGTGTGCGAATAAAAAACATTTGTTGATTAACTGTTAAAAAAGACCCCAAATTAAAAACAGCCTAAATAATGAGTACTGCCTGTACACAGCAACAGTATTCTATGGATTTATAAAATTATTAATCTTCCTAAATTGATAATGAAAATCTTTAAAATGAATAAAATGTTACTAATATATTTCACAGTATGAATTGAATGAGCTACACAATTCCATTTGGGTTTGAGGTTTGTGTTTTTTTTCCAACTAAATGGTTAAACATTCTGTAACTATTTTAGAGAAGAATCTGGGAAATATATACTCACAGGCAATAGGCATACAATTGACAACTGAGCACAACTACATTAATTTAAATTTACACTATAAAACTCAATCATCCAACACTCATGAATCCAAACATCTTCTAAAACTTTACAGGAAAGCTTATATGATGTTTTTCTCATGGTAAAATATATATAACATAGAACATATAATTGTAATCATTTATAAGCATACAATTTAGCAGCATTGAGTATAATTACCCTGTTGTGCCACCATCCCCACCATCTGCCTCCAAAAATTATCATCTTCCACTAAAAAAACTTCATATTCATTAAATAACTCCCCATACCCTCTCCCCCCGAGCTTCCAGAGGCCACCATTCTACTTTGTCTATGAATTTTACTACTCTAGATAGCTCATACAAGTAGAATCATGTTATCCTTTTGTATCTGGCTTTTTCCATAGCATAATATAATCAAGATTCATCCATGCTATAATGTGTGTCAGAACTTTCTTCTTAAGGCTGAATAGTATTCTATTGCATACATTTACCACATTTTGTTTATCCATTCATCCTCAGATGGACATTTGAGTTGCTCCATCTTTTGCTACTATGAATAATGCTGCTATAAACATGGGTGTACAAATATATTTTGAAGGTCCTTTTTTCAATTCTTTTGAGTATATTCCCAGAAGTGGAATTGCTGGATCACATGGTAATTCTACGTTCAATATTTTGAGAAACCAACATGTTTCTTTCCACAGTGACTGCAAGATTTATACATTCCCTCCAGCAGTTCACAAGTGTTCAAATTTTTCCACATCCTCAACCATATTTATTTTCTGGGGTTTGTGTGTGTGTTTTAAAATAATCATCATCCTAATGGGTGTGAAGTGCTATCTCATTTGGGATTTATCTGCATTTCCCTAATGATCAGCGATATTGATTATCTATATTCATGGTCTTACAGGCCAAACTTTAGAGAAATTTCTGATCAACTCATTCATTTTTTAATTTTTTCTGTTGAATTATACGATGATACAATTTAGCTGGGTCCCCACTCAAATCTCCTGTTGAATTGTAATCCCCAATGTTGGAGTTGGTGTCTGGTGGGAGGTGATTGGATCACTGGGGCAAATTTCTGATGAATGGTTTAGTACTGTCCGCTTGGTACTATTCTCGTGATAGTGAGTTCTCATGAAATCTGGTCGTTTAAAAGTGTATGGCATCTCCCTCCTCCCCTCTTGCTCCTGTTCTGACCATATGACCTGTGTGGTCACCCTTCCCTTTCTGCTTTATGTTTCCTGAGGCCTGCCCAGAAGCTGAGCAGATGTCAGCATCATGCTTCCTGTACAGCTTACAGAAATATGAGACAATTAAACCTCTTTTCTTTATAATTTACCCAGTTTCAGGTATTTCTTTAGAGCAATGCAAGAATGACTAACATATAGAAGTTCTTGGCACAGTCTGGATATTAATTCCCTATTGAATATATGATTTGCAAACATTTTCTCCAATTCCATAAGTTGCCTTTTCACTCTGATGGTGTTCATTCATGCACATAAGTTTTTAATATTGATGCATTTCAATTTACCTAATTTTTCTGTTGTAGCCTGAGCTTTTACTGTCATATCCAAGATATTTAATTGCCCAATCTAATGCTTTTGTTTTCTTCCAAATGTCTATGCTTTCTTCTAAAAGTTCTGTAGTTTTGGCTACGTATAGTTCCTGATCCATTTTGACTTAATTTTTGTGTATGAGTCCAACTTCATTTGTTTTAAATGTAGATATTCAGTTTCTCAGCAACATTTGTGGCTTCATTAAAAAATCATTTAAAAACCTTGGCAACCTTACAGAAAATTATTTGATAATATATAGTAGAGTTTACTTCAGGGCTCACTATTATATTCTATTGTTCTACATTCCCTTTTTTTTATGCCAATACCACACTGTTTTGATTATGGTAGCTTTGTAGTAAGTTTTGAAATCAGGAAGTATGACCCTTCAACTTCATTCTTTTTTCAAGATTGTTTCAACTATTCTTGGATCCATGATATTACATGGGAATTTTTGATAGAGTTTTCTATTTCTGCAGAAAAACTAATTGGGATTTTCTTAGAGATGGCATTAAATGTGTAGTTTGTTTTGAGTAATTTGGATACCTCAACAACAATATTGAGTGTTCCATATCATAAACCTGGGGTTCCTTTTCATTTATTTGGAAAAATAAATGTTTAATTTCTTTCAGGATTGTTTTGTAGTTGTCAGTGTATAAGTCTTCCACCTTCTTGGTTAATTCCTAAGTATTTTACTCTTTTTGATACTATTTTAAATAAAATTGTTTCCTTAATCTCCTTTTTGGACTGCATCACTGTTAGTGTATAAAACATAACTTATTTCTGTATATTGATTTTATTTACTGCAATTGTGCTTAATTTATTTGTTCTAGCAGTTTTTTTGTGTGGAAATATTTAGAATTTTCTACATATAAGATCATATCATCTGAGAAGCTTACAGAATTTTTGCATACATTCTTTCAATGCTGATTTTTCTGATGAAAATTTGAAATGCATTGCACAGCATGAATATAGTTAATAGAGTATTGCTCATTTCAAAACTGCTAAGAGAGTACACTTCAAATGTTCTCTCCACAAAAGAGTCTTTGAGGTGATAGATATGTTAACTAGCTTAATTTAATTACTCCACATTGTATTCATAAATTATAACATCACTTTGTATGCCATACATTTATACAATTATATATTGTCAATTTACAATAAAAAGAAGGCATATAAAATTTGCATTCTCTTAAAGTCCTTAATGCTTGCCAACACCATTTCTCTGATTCAATTCAAGCTGTCCAATGCTGCATTAATACATACCATTAAACAAAACTACTCCGCATTATAGGCATAGTAATAGAATTAAATTTACCTGGCTTCCAACCAAAAGCACCACCACTAACATTAAAATAAAATATTCTCATTATGAATTAGTAATTTCATATTAACAGAAGCTAAAGGCACCTAGTATTATTTGAGGCTCATTTGCATATGGGTATATACTCAGATTTCTTTTCCAAAAAAGTAGCCATTTAAAGGGAACCCTGGTGTACAATTTAGAAAACAGATCTAGAAAAATCATAAAATATCCAACTTAGTTTTTACAAAATTTTCCTATGCTATTTCCTTTATATTTTCTTTAGTCCATCTCCATTTATGAATTTAGTTATTCAGGAAAAAAAACCCACAAAGTGATTCTCCATGTTATAGAAGATCATATTCCAAAATTGACCAAAAGGCTTCATTTGTTAAGACTCTAAGTTCTATATGTGCCATTAAACATACTTACTTTTGTCTAGGCTTATAGTCCCAATTCTGATATTTATATCCAATTTAGAGTATCAGACTATTTCTTCTCTCCTCTCTCTTAGAGGCAGTCTGAAGTCTTTCAACAAGAAAATTTTGTAATGAGGTGGGTTTTTTTCCACTTAGTGTTTGATCAGGAACAAAGCATCTAATTACTTGGAGCCCATTTTCTCATCTAGAATATTAAACTAATGCTATTTTGTCAATAGGATTTCTGTAAGGATCATAACTAGTCTATAAAACATTATGCAACTATTTGATTCTATTGTCACAAGAACCGATACTTTCAAAAATACATTACTTCAGACCTCAACACAAATTAGATATATAAGCATTTATGTGATATTACCTGATGCTCATCTACGCGTACACACACCCTACTATGTGTCTGTAAATCTCTGGAAGGAAGGTGCAAAACACCATGCTAAACAATCAATTATTTTCATAACGGCTTAACTATTGATAAGAGATATAGATATAACATTGAGTGTTTCACAGGAGCTACACACAAAAATAACTTTATTCAATTTCCAACAATGTTTCAACAACTAAAAATATTCTGTCAATGTCAATTTATATAACGGTGAGATTAAAGTAAAACTAAGAAACGTCAGTGGATACCAACAGAATATGACAGTTTATTAATTTTATTTATAACACAATAGAAAAATATGTTAAAAAATGAATATACTATCTTGCAAACACTGTCTACTATGGCAGACACTAAGAAAACTTATTTAATAACAAGACTGCAATTAGATTTCCTTCAGATGCTGTCTTTAAATATTGGGGAATAGAGCTATTCATCCCTGGATGTGTTTTTTGGAGATGTGTCAATATCGTAACAATGAAAAACAAAATTGCTTTATACCGTTAGATATTTCTGATACAATCTTTGCCCACTCGTGGGTTTCATAAAGTTTTGTGCCAATTTTATCACCAAGACAAGTGTACCTGATCTCACACAAATTGAACACTTTACAGCAAAGCATTGTGTGTATTATTTAATTCCCCATTCATATGTCATGAAGGGAACCAGCATGGTTATCACAATAAATTTATTTAAATCAAGAAAATTCAATGTCAGAATGTATTTTATTTTTTTTCTACGGTATACTTAAGGTTTCATTAAATTTACTGACATTCTTTCATTTTAGAAATTATAATCCCACTGGGACCACAATTTTCTTAATATAGAACTGAATCTAATACATATTTTCCTCTTATTGACTTGAGGTAATTAAGCTCCCCATTTAAAAGACCACCAGATAGTTTTATTCATGAAGCTGATAGTTCCTAACAATGGCAGAGACAGGTTGCCAAACAACCATGTCCTTTCTCCAGCTTTTAAAGTATAGGTTTTTCACATAGAAGCAGCCACTCTGCCAGCCACTGCATTATCCTTATAGATAGGCATGGCTATATACATGTTTTATGAGCACAGACCCCTTTCATGTGGCAAGTGAAGGGAGCACATATGCATCCCCTCTACCACAAGGCTTCTAAGAAGTCACTGTGGCTTTTCTATATTCGCTTCCCCTCTTCAATGGCTATATGAAAAAAAAGAAAAAAACATCATCTGTGAAGAAGGTAGAGCCACAACAAAGGCAGAAAAATAAAAATAGAAAAATATTAGTCCTGTAATTAGTCCATTTTCACACTGCTGATAAATACCTGCCAAGACTGGACAATTTACAAAAGAAAGAGATTTAATGCACTTACAGTTCCACGTGGCTGGGGAGGCCTCACAATCATGGCAGAATGCGAAAGGCATGTCTCACATGGTGGCAGACGAGAAGATAACTTGTGCAGGTAATCTCCCCCTTATGAAGCCATCAGATCTCATGAGACTTACCACTATTCAAGAAAACAGCACGGCAAAGACCTGCCCCCATGATTCAACTACCTCCCACTGGGCCCCTCCCAGAACACAAGGGAATTCAAGATGCAATTTGGGTGGGGACACAGCCAGTCCATATCAGTCACCAATAAGGAACACCTACATTGGACTTACACCTGGGCTACATATAAACTATTGTTTTAAGCTCCTTTCTATTTTGGCACTTATGTGTTAAAGCAGCAGGGTTGTTTAGCTAATACAATGACACGAGATCACACTTTGTTTCTGATGATTTAAATAAGAATTAATACAATTGAGTTGCACCAGGCCATCAAGTATAATCATGCCCTTGGAAAGATATAAGAGAAGATGAATAGTTGTTCTGTGTCACCTCAAATTCTGTGGTACTACAGCTTACAGCCAAGTGATATATTCTAGTTTCATTAGTAAATTGAATAAACATTACTATCCAGTAAAAACTGGAAAAAAACAAACAGGAGGCTTACAATAAATATGACATTTTATATTTGAAATATAAACCAGCTTCATGGAATAGTCATCTTTAAGTTCTAGGACAGTGGCAAAGTTTTTAAAAACTTGAACACATAGTGATCACCAATAAACCCTTACTTAATACAGACTATCCATGAAGTACTAAGGTAAGTGACTTCTGTAAGATAAAAACATGGAGGAAACCCTTTTGTGGTTCAGGAACATGTATTCCCAAGGTCGGTATAACTGAAGGTTAGTTTAAAAATGGGTACAGAACACATTGTGGGAAGCAATAAAAGGCAGGCATAGAAAGCCGGATTTTATTTAGAAAGAACATGGGATTCTATTAACAAGAGAATGACATGCTTAGACCTGTCATCTTCAAACACTAATTGTGGTGGCATGTGAACAATGATTTAAAGTAGGAAGAAATTAGAAACTGGAAGACAAGCTAAGAGAGGGAACTGTAATTATCTGGGCAGCGGTTTTGGGGGATCATCCAGTAGAGAATGTAGAATTTAAAGTAAATTCCTCTAGTATTGCTATTTGGAATAGAAAACTACATTGAAAATGATTTAATACAATATACATTAATATCAAAAGTATAATAAGACCTTAGATATAAAACGTTTACTTGTTCTTGGAGTTCCTTTTCTATGCTTGATGATCAATTGATGTATTAATTTTAGTTTTTCTAACCTAAATGTATTTGAGGGAGCTAATTTTGAAGCAATATAAATATAGCGATTACTTTATGAGTTGCATAAAATTAAATACATTAGTACAATACCAAAGGTACATTTGGAGGGAGTATACAGATTCTATTATTAATTTAATCATTCATTTATGTTTTTCATTAAATATTTAAGTTCCTACTGTTTTAGGCCCAGGAGATAGAGCAGTGAATAAAATGTACAAAGTCCTTAACTTATGAAGCTTAAATTCTAGGACTAGAAATAAAAATAAGGACAAATAAATATACTACACAAAATCAGGTCATGGCAAGTCCTATAAAGAAAAATAGAGCAAGGTAAAGAGAGGGAACGAAAGGCATGGAGAGGTTGGCTCTATTTAAGAGAGGATTTAGAGAGGGAAAGCCTTTCAACTACAGGAACATTTAAAAATAGAGTTGAATGAAATAAGCAGTTGAATCCTGTGATGACTCTCTGGAGAAAACACATTTCCATATCAAAGGATCAGCAAGTGCAAAGGCCCTGAGGCAGGACCTCTCTGGCACTTGACTCCCAATGAGCCTGGATCTGACTAGAAGTGAAGGCATGGAGAGCCTATGATTAGCTCATGCAATATTAATTTTGATTACAAAGTTACTGTAAATTGAATTAGCTTTATCTCCAGTGAAACACTTTTCAGAGACCACAGACAAATCTTTTGGACTACATCTAACCATTTTTTGGAAGGATCAATATTTCTGTAATTTTGAAGCACGTGAAAATTAACATGAGTCTATTCTCATTTCGTGATCACGCCAGCTTTAGAAAGACTGAAATTGATTAAGTAAATGAACGTTTGTCACACTTAAGGTTTAACTGCTACAGATGAAAACAGAAGCCACTACAAGCCTGGCAATCTAAGTAGATTTCTAAAGTTTTAGCAAGTGAAAACATAAATGTCATCTCACCATTGACAAATTCCCTAATCCCATTTTGTTAATAGAAACATACACACACACACACACACACACACACACACACACACACACACACAAACACTCTCCACCCCTACTCCTTCTGTGACCCAATATGGCTTTTTTCAAACTACTATTATATCAAGGGCTGTGATTATGTCTTTGCAATATTTTCAATGTCTCACCCCTGAAAGATGCATAACAGTAGTTGGTTAAATATAACTAAATAGCATTCCCTGTGATGACTTTCCAAAATATACGAGTTTCTGTATCACTTTTCCTATTTCAGTGGTTGACTATTTTAATGCTAGAGCCAGAGACACAGTAATCCAAGTGACATGCTCAAACTAAAAGCACTAATCAAGAATGAGAGGATTTTATCTTTGAGGCTTATACATTATTCTTCTCAAGGATGGGCTCAACATCTAAATATCTTACATTTTAAATGAAACCATTCTAAGTCAAATGGATAAGAATACCAGTGTATTTATATAGAGTACTAGGAGGTCCTAACTAAGCCAGTGATTTTGATACTCTATGTCATAGCCAATTCAAGGAGTAACAGAAGGAAACACCTGAAACCATTCCAGAAGAAGATAGAACTAGAAGAATGGGCTGTCAATGCCTAACTGATGAGGGCATTGGTTGGCCATTCACAATTTGAAATGGTAAATCACTAGCTATTTCCTAAAGCAGATACTGCTGTAAAAGTTTCTGATTTCTCCCTGAGGTCATTTAAATAGGTCTTTGCTTCATTTTTGAATGCCATTATTAATTGATATATTCTACTATATGCACTTACATCCCACAAGATGAATCTCCTTTTGATGGCCTATTGGCCCAACTACTAATATAAGTCATTTTTAGTAGAATTCTACATCTCCCTTTCCTAACCTTTTCTTTCTGCGTTTACAAGGGGAAACAGCAATTTAATTAAAATAAACATCATTTAAAAATCAGCTATAGCATGAGTTACAATAGCTAGTCTTTACTCTGTACTATACGAAGTATTTAACATACATTAACCCATTTATTATTAAGCACATTTCACAAATGAGGAAACTGAGGAACTAATTGCTTGTGTAAAGTTTTTAAGATTACACATCTGGTAGGTAGCAGAACTAGGATTCAAAGACAGTGCAGCTCAAGAGCCTATGCTCTTCACTCTTACATAGAGGTAGATGTTTTAAAGGGACAAAAATATTCTGAGTTGATAATTTCTGCCTATGTAAGTGAACTAACATATCACTCCCTAATCAATCCCTGTATCCTAAAGAGTTAATATAGGCTGTAATATAGGATGATCTAAGAACTCAGACACAACAGAGTCCCCTATATCAAGCAAGAGTCCCCTATGATAAGCATAATTACCCGTGATGGATAACATAAAATCGTTTGGGGAAAATAAACATCATGTTTATAACATATCCAAATTGTTTAAGCTGAAGTAGATTTACAGAAACTAGGGCAAACTCATGTGGTCCAAGATAACACCACAGACTGTCACAGCAACTCATCTGGTAAACTAATTCTGACCAATCCGTCCAGAACATACTTAGAACCAACCAGCTCAGTGCGTGAAACTCTAAGTATCCTTCCCTCATGCTCCTCATTGGAGAGGCTATGACTATTCCCCAAAGGTGGTCTCACCCTTTCTCTGTAAATTTAACAAGCTCAGCTTTGGGTGATCAACACCTTTGACTGGAAGACATTACAGGTGTTTCTATGATATTCATTCATAAACTAAAACTAGAGCTGACTGAAAGCCTGGTATTTATACCTAAAAAGAGAAATATCCAATTATTAGATGAGGTTCATTTTCTTTAATTATTTTAGTTATTATGACTACAAAATAGTTGTACATTTGGGGTGCATGTGATATTTTGATACACGAATACAACATGTAATGATAAATCAGGGTAATTAGGGCATCCATCACCTCAAGCATTTATCATTTATGTTAGATAAATTCCAATTTAACTCTTAATTATTTTGAAATATAAATTGTTAACTATAATCACTCTAGGGTGCTACCCAAACACTAGATCTTATTCCTTCTATCTAAGCAAATTTTTTTTTTACCTATTTACCACTCCCTCCTTATCCTGTCCTCCCCACTTACCCATCTCAGCATCTGGTAACCATCATCCCACTCTCTATCTCCATGAGTTCAATTTAGTTTAGCTCCCACATATGAGTGAGGACTTGCAATATTTGAGTTTCTGTGCCTGGTTGATTTCACTTAACAATGTCCTCCAGTTTTATTTTCTATTATTTTTCTTTCTCTCTCTCTCTCCTTTTTAAAACCTCCTGTGGGGTGGTGTTTCTTAGTTTTCAATACTGTATTTTCTGAACATGTCGATTTGATCTATTCTTACAACCTATCCATATTCTGTCTGACCTATATTTTTATTTATACTTTAATTCCATTTGAATTTCTGCTCTGGGCTTTAGTTTACACTTGCAATGTGTGATATCTGATATCTGGCCCATCCTGGAACAGAAGAAATATATCATTACCAATGGAAAAACACATTAAATGGCTAGGAACATAGGAAAGTCAGTTTAAGATAAATGCGCGCCTAGAAAGTTAAACTTGCACAACAGGATGTACATTATATAAAGATGTTAAGATTAGGGATTTCTGAAATTCCTTAGGAGAAATGGCCCGCTAAAGGGCAAGGGTTCCAAGATTGTAATATAAGATAGTTATTCAATTTTACTAAAAATAAGTTAAAATATTTTTAATAACGTAATCAACATTTACCAAGTATCCCTTCTTGCAAGTAATGGGACTAAGACCAGAGGGAAAGAAACAATTCATAAGATGCAACTTCTCCATTAAAGCTGTTTAAGTCCACAGTCAATTACACCACAACACTGATTCGAAAAGCATCTTAAGTTAATCTGGATTTATTCTTTCTAGGTAGTTCTTTCACTTAGTCTACTTATGTATTAGTCCATTTTCACACTGCCATAAAGAATACCTGAGACTGGGTAATTTATAAAGAAAGAGGTTTAATTGACTCACAGTTCCGCTTGGCTGGGGAAGCCTCAGGAAACTTACAATCATGGTGAAAGGCAAAGGGGAAGCAAGCACTCTCTTCGCTAGGTGGCAGGAGGGGGCAGGGAAGTGCCAAACACTTTTAAACCATCAGATCTTGTGAGAAATACCATGAGTACAGCATAGGGGAACCGCCCGTCCCCCATCCCCCAAATGATCCAATATCCCACCAGTTCCCTCCCTTGAGACATGGGGATTACAATTTGAGACAAAATTTGGGTGGGGACACATAGCCAAACCGTATCATTCTACTCCCAGCCCCTCCCAAACCTCATGTCCTCACATTTCAACACACAATCATGCCTTCCCAACAGTCTCACAAAGTCTTAACTCATTTCAGCATTAACTCAAAAGTCCAAGTCCAAAGTTTCATCTGAGACAAGGCAAGTTCTCTCTGCCTACAAGCCTGTAAAACCGAAAGCAAGCAAGTTACTTCCAAGGTACAATGCAGGTATAAGTATTGGGTAAATGTTTCCATTCTAAACGGGGGAAACTGGCCAAAACAAAGTAGACACAGGTCCCATGCAAGTCTTAAATGCAGCCAGGCAATCATTAAATATTAAAGCTCCCAAATCAGCCTTGACTCCATGTCTCATATCCAGGGCAGGCTGATGCAAGGGGTGGGCTCCCATGACCTTGGACAGCTCCACCCCTGTGGCTCTGCAGGGCACAGCCCCCATGGCTTTCACAGTACCTGCAGCACTGTGAGTGCCTCCAGCTTTTCTAAGTGCCTGGTGCAAGTTTTCGGTGGATATACCATTCTGGGGTCTAGACGGTGGCCCTCTTCTCATGGCTCCACTAGGCAATGCCCTGGTGAGGACTCTGTGATGGGGGAAAGGGCTCCAACTCCACATTTCCCCTCTGCATTGCCCTAGTAGAGGTTCTCCATGAGGATTCTGCCCCTGCAGCAGACTTCTATCTGAACATCCAGGTGTTTCCATACATCCTCTAGACATCTAGGCAGAGGTTCCCAAACCTCAATTCTTGCCTTCTGCACACCTGTAAGCCCAAATCTACATGGAAGCTGCCAAGGCTTGGGGCTTGCACCCTCTAAAGCAATGGTACGAGATGTACCTTGGCCCCTTTTAGCCAAGGCTGGAGCTGAAGCAGCTAGGACACAGGAAGCCAGGTCCCAAGGCTGCACAGAGCAGTGGGGCCTTGGGCCTGGCCCACCAAACCATTTTTCCCTTCTAGGCCTCTGGGCCTGTGATGGAAGGGGCTGGCACAAAGGTCTCTGACATGCCCTGGAGACGTTTTCCCCATTGTCTTGGCTATTAACATCCTGCTCCTCTTTACTTATGCAAATTTCTGCAGCAGGCTTGACTTACTCCCTAGAAAATGGGTTTTTCTTTTCTGCCACAAGGTGAGGCTGCAAATTTTCCAAGCATTTATGCTCTACTTTCCTTTTAAATGAAAGTTCCCATTTCAGATAATCTCTCTGTGAACGCATACAACCATGTTTTCAGAAAAAGTCAAGTCACATCTTGAATGCCTTCCTGCTTACAAATTTCTTCTGCCAGATACCCTAAATCATCTCTCAAGTTCAAAGTTCCACAAATCTCTAGGGAAGGGGCAAAATGCCACCAATCTCTTTGCTAAAGCATAGCAAGAGTCACCTTTACTCCAGTTCCCAACAAGTTCCTCATCTCCATCTGAGACTATCTCAGCCTGGACTTCATTGTCCATATCAGTATCAGCATTGTGGTCAAAGCCATTCAATAAGTCTCTGGGCAATTCCAAACTTTCCCTCATCTTCCTGTCTTCTTCTGACCCCTCCAAATTGTTCCAACCTCTGCCAGTTACCCAATTCCAAAGTCACTTCTATATTCTCAAGTATCTTTATAGCAATGCCCCACTATCTGGGTACCAATTTTCTGTTTTAGTCTGTTTTCACACTGCTATAAAGAGCACCTGTGGTTGGGTAATTTGTAAGTAAAAGAGAGTTAATAGACTCACAGTTCTACACGGGTGGGGAGGCCCCAGGAAACTTATAATCATGGTGGAAGGTGAAGGGGAAGCAAGTACTTTCTTCACAGGGCAGTAGGGTCGGGCGGGGGAGGCTGTCAAATACTTTTAAACGATCAGATCTCATGAGCATTCACACTCACTATCACAAGAACAGCATAGGGAAAACCGCCTCCCTGATCCAATCACCTCCCATCAGGTCCCTCCCTCTACATGTGGGGATTACAATTTGAGATGAGACTTGGGTAGGAGACACAGAGCCAAATTATATCAACTTCTTAATGCAGAATAAACTGTTTCAAATACAATGAGGAATTTTTCCCTAAGTTTTTCTATTTGTGACACCTCAAAACTAAACCACTGATGTTCTCAAATGCTTAATTAACTAAACAAAGTAAATAAACTCATCTAACCAAAAATATGCTTGTGCATGAAAGCTGATGTTTTATGGTTACAAAAAGTCAAAATAGTATGAAATTAGGAAAACATATTGCATTTTATGCACTGATAAAATGAATGAAGCTAAATGGGTCATAAAAAAGTATATCCAGTTTTATAGGGTGAGAGGCATATACAGCAGCATAAATTTGTCTTTGTTTTTACAGTAATTAAGAGTATGCGACACGCCCCACAATTATCTGAGTAATTAGATTTTCTCAATTAAAAATGAGTGCTCATAAGATTAGCTGGATTTCTAGGTCACTTTATTTTGCAGCATTATCAATTTATCCAGGTCAGAATCTTCCATCTAGGGATACAGACTGGACTGGAAGTTCCTAGTTTTTAAGTTTGATTTCTGGTGGTGGCGGGGGTGGGGGGGGTGGGAATCCTACCAAGCTAGGAAATTAACGGGAGGATGCACTTGAAATAACTAGGATAGTACTTAATGTGTTGTTAAATAATAACAGCAGTTATTTTGTAAAAACACATTTTAAGTAAGTATGGAATATCTCAGAAAACTTAACCTCAAAGAAAAAATTAAAAGATGGTTTATGGTAAGAATTCAATATCATTTTCCATGTATTCTTCTTACTATTATTATTTCAGTCATTGGGGAAAATTATGCTTCCTTCAGATGGGGTGATTAGAATAAACAAGAATAAGACCTGTCAATTCAGGACTTAGCAAAGCAGTTTTCCAAAAGAAATTGGTATTTTTTAAACTTTTAACAGATTACTCCTTTCTACTGAGCAAATCTTTACCTTTCCAATTGGTATTTAGACATGTAAATTTAAAACAAAGACATTCTTCTGCAAGGAAATTTCAGATGCTTCCATAAGCATTTGAAACAGCCCAACTGTTTTTGCATACTTAAGTAAAGAGCTATCATAAGGATGGGAACAGTTACTGTGTAAAGATTTTAGAAATCCTTTTAAGTATGCAAGTATACATTCTTATGACCTGTGCATATCGTTGCTCAATTTTGGATGTCCAGCAGTGTGCACACGTCCATGTGTGCATGCACATAATTATACACACATGCACATGAGCACATTCATTTAACCATACGAGAAGCAATCCCAGCAAGAATTCTAAAAAACTGATACACGTCTGAATATCACTGGAAAAGACACTGTAGGTGAGACCGGGGCTTGATATGGTTCAACATAGATTTGACAGTTGATGCTATTAAAAATAAATAATACAGAATATATGGGACATACTATTGTGTGTTGATGTAATTGTCATATGACTCTGCCAGGTAAAAAGTGTAGAGGATAATATTCCCTGAAAACAGTAGGGATTTCTACTGCCAAACATCTTTTAAAATGTCAGATCTTCGCAAAAAAAAAATATGGATTTTGGTCCAGGGTGAGGGAAGAAGTTTTCCCCTTGGTGCCTTCTGTGATTCAAGTCCTGAACCCTATAGAAATGAGCACTGCTGGACTTATACCATTGAGGACAGTTTGTCAGGCCCCAAGCTGAACAGGCAAGTACAACAGACCAGCTAAGAAATTGAACAGAAAAAGAACTACAGACCGTGTAGTAGTATTCAATTACTTTTGTAACATATTCCCAAAAACTTAATGGCTTAAAACAAGACAAATGTTTTATCTTACAGTTGAGTAGGTTAGACGTCTGACATGAGTCTCATTAGACTAAACTCAAGCAACAGCAGGGCTTTGTTCCTTTCTGGAAATTCTAGGAGAGATCATGTTTCTTTCCTTTTTCTAGCTTTTATAGACCTCCAATATTCCTTAACCCCTGGTCCTCCCTCCATTCTTCAAATCGAAGAACATTAGGAATAGTCTTTCTCAAATTAGATCACTCAGCCCTCCTCTTGTGCCTCTTTCATTTTTAAGCATTCAGGTGACTGCATAGTGTACACTCAGGTAACCCAGGTTCATCTCTCTATTTTAAGGTCAGCTAATTAACAACCTTAATTCTCCTGTGTCATGTAATATATTCACAGGTCCTAGGGATTTGGACATGAATATCTTTGGGGAGCCACATCCAACTACCAAAAACGAGTTTAAATATGTAGGTTTAAACAAAAAAGTCATATCATACTGAGTATCCAGATTTCACTTTGTTTCCAACATACTCTAATTCTGGTATTCCCAAGTATTAAATATCTTGGGCGCAAATTATTTTTGTAAACTGGTACCTGTAGTAAATTTGAACAAATTAAGCTGATTATTTAAGCGAATTGTTGATATATGAATTATTTCATCATTCCACTGATAGGTGGCACAGTAGCTCACACAATTCCAAGAGATTTAATTTCAAATGAAAGTCGTCCTATTCATCCCTTTTATTATTGATTTTACTCCACACACAAAGAGTCATTACTGGATGGGAACTGAGAACAATGTTGATCGGACACACAATGACACATAATATTTATATTAATATGCTAGCACATTTTTTCTGTTTCTATTTTTTGATAGCTGCCAATTAGTCTTCTGTTGCATATTCCCTTTTTCATGGGGTTTTTTAAATGTTTAATAAATCATCTACATATTTAAGTAATTTTTATTAGCACAACATTTAGACATTTTTAAAGTTATCTTTTGAAACAAAATTATTTTTAGATTTTATAGATGTTCCCCCTTCCTGTGTCCATGTGTTCTCATTGTTCAATTCCCACCTATAAGTGAGAAACGGTGTTTGGTTTTTTTGTCCTTGCGATAGTTTGCTGAGAGTGATGATTTCTAGCTTCAACCATGTCCCTACAAAGGACATGAACTCATCATTTTTTACGGCTGCATATGGCCTGTTGTGGGGTGGGAGGAGGGGCGAGGGATAGCATTAGGAGATATACCTAATGTTAAATGATGAGTTAATGGGTGCAGCACACCAACATGGCACATGTATACATATGTAACAAACCGGCACGTCGTGCACATGTACCCTAAAACTTAAAGTATAATAAAAAATTTAAAAAATAGATTTTATAGATTACTATTCAAGAAATTCTTGGGAAAATATTTAAATTATAACAATCCCAATTTAAATTATAGTTTAATTAAGTGGTCGTTTTATATTTTAACTTGTCATGTATCGTCTCCCTTACAAGCCTGATATAAATTTTACATATAAATCATGATCTGTGCATCCATATAGTTCTCCCCTCATAGTACACACACTTACCCAAAATGTAGTGTGTATTGCTTTAGCATACTCAATAAAATCCATTGAGACAAAATATGTCTTCTGTTTCTAATTGTAACAGTCAATTTTTACCATATAAATTACCAACAGGATTTTTCTAAAATTATATGATGAATGTAGCAATTACACAATCTATCTCTCTACAACTTTTATACCATACATGGAATTCTCAACTAGAAGCCAGTATTCTCATGCCCAACAGAACTATTTAGTTCATTTTATGAGATGTGCTATTAAGTTTTAGATAAAGTTTGAAATTTTATAAGAGCTTATTCTGTAAGAATGCATATAATTATCAATTATCTTGGGAATAAATTGTTTTACATATTTCTGAGAATCTTCTGCAGCTTCTTGTATATCAAACCACAGGTCTATGTTTTAGCATAGTTAGTATTTTTTAAAATTACCTTCACCACTGTTACTTTGTTTAAACAAAGATAATCAGGAAGGCCTTTCTCCAGCTTAAATAGACAACAAAGTAACCAGTAAGATGAAGGAAAATATTAGGTAAAACCCCTTTAATTTTAAAATCAGTAAAAGTAAAATCAATAAAACAACTTCAATACTTGGATATTGACCGTTTTGTTGCTTGTTATCAATTCCTCGGATTAATCAGTTAATTTAATCTAACAGCTTGATAACTTACCTGATCAGAACTTTAAAATCCTAACTGGTCTTCACACATATTAATGACCCTCACACTTTCATGTAATATGCTAATGTAAAAGCCATGTCTTCAACAAACATTTGTTATACATTAAAAAACAGGCACTCGCACTTTTGGAGGCTGAGGCAGGCTGATCATGAGGGTCAGGAGATCGAGACCATCCTGGCTAACACAGTGAAACCCCATCTCTACTAAAAGTACAAAAAATTAGCCGGGCATGATGGCGAGTGCCTGTAGTCCCAGCTACTTGAGATGCTGAGGCAGGAGAATGGCGTGAACCCGGGAGGCGGAGCTTGCAGTGAGCCGAGATCGCGCCAGGGCACTCCAGCCTGGGGGACAGAGCAAGACTCCGTATCAAAAAAAAAAAAAAAAGGCACTCTTTTATGCTCTGGGAATTCAGCTGTAAATAATAAAGGTCCCAGCACATGAGGAAGTCACCACCAGTAACAGAATTGAACAAGTCTATAACTACCTACAGCACTGTGACACGCCAGCAGTACTATGGCGGGAACAAACGCCACTGGAACATTAAGTGAGAATTTTTTTGAGGGTTAGGAATTTTACATTGGGTTAAATATCACTGCTACAATCAAAGTGAAACATGAGGACTCACACTGTTTACTCCGTTAATAGTGTACTAAACAGTATTGAATAAAAAAATCAACTCAACAGATCTGAAAAACAGAAGACATTGTACCTTTAAACTAGTGATGTGATTTTCTTGCATTTTCATATATAACTCAGTATACCGGAAACATTGTAGATTCTGAATAAGTATTATCTAATTAAGTGAATAAATTCTCCCTTGCCTCTATTTACTCCAGTAATCCCTCTTCCCTTGCTGATGCTCATGAATATGTCAGCCTCTCTCCTGCAACCAAATTTCTGCTCCGTACCTACTATATTCGTCTTATTCCATCTCTCCATGTATTGATAAGATGGGCACATGAGTACATGCACACATATACATCCGCATAATAAGGCAAAGTAGCTTACTTTACCTATCTCAGAGACAAAACTAGATTAAATATAAGGAAGAATACTCACTAAAGATTTTAAGATATGGATAAAGAACATTTGAGTCACCTTTGAGAGACATAAATTACATGTTCACTCCACTTTCTCTCTTTTCCCCAAATATATGGTATTCTCCTCAAACTAAGATAGCAAGATATCTCAATTGATATCTTAATACACTCAGTATTCATGTAGGCTCCCAGGTAAGAAAAAAATTATTATTGTTGCTTGTCTAATCCTAGTTGCATTTAAATATGAAATAGTAACATGGTAATTTTTTAGAATAAAAACCAATTTTGAATATAATCTAATGAAAATTATGAAAAATGTTCATTCCCAAAGAAAAATTAAAGACAGATAATTTCACAGATCATGCTCTCCCTTAACATTAAAAAGGTTCTTTTCTCATATATGTATTAAATATTATCATTAAAAATCACTAGAATATCAAAAAAAACAGCCTACAGACTTGGTGTGTATAGTATGTGATAAACATAAGCACAAAACAAAACAAAAAGCAAAGAATAGTTTGAATATGTATGTAATAACAGAGACACATGCTATTCTGACGAGGGTTAAATCAACAAAGGGCATAATCTTTCTGGGGCTCAGCTGTGAAGTGCAGAGCGGAAGAACAACATCCCAGGGAGTTGGAACAGCAAGTGCTAAGGCCTTAAACTATGCAAATATCATGTTAGATGATTGTATGTAAAAGGGAATTAAGTTAAATCCAGAAGGAAAGTAGGGCTAGTCACTGTCAAGTTCTTCCTGCAGTCACAGAAAAAGATGAGAATGACTTGAACTACGGTGGTGGTTGTACAGGTGAAGAGGTATGAATGATTCAGTGATATGCAGGGGGCCCTCCATATCTGCGGGTTCTGTATCCGCAAATTCAAATAATCTCTGGTTTGATACCACAATAGGGTGAATATAGTCAATAACTGTGCATTTGAAAATAACTTAAAGAGTGTAATTGGTTTATAACTCAAAGGTTAAATGCTTGAGGTGATATGCTATTCTCATGACATGTTTGTTCTATATTGTATGCCTGTATCAAAACATCTCACATACCATATATATACACACACATATGTATATATATACATATACACATGTATATCATATACACACACACACACCCCATGTACCCACAAAAATTATACACATATACATATACCACATATTATATATGGTGTATACATATACCACACACACATATATATAAACACACCCCTATATAACCACAAAAATTATATACATATATACATACATATATGTGGTATATATATATACGATATATATGTATACATGGTATATATATGTATATGTATATATGGTATACGTATATATACCATACATACATATGGTATATATACACACATATATACACACACACCCCTAGTATGTACCCACAAAAATTTCCAAAAAAAATTAAATTGTTTCCCAAATAAAAAGAAAATAATATAATAAAAAATAACAGAATAGAAATCTCCCTATTGGGTACTATGCTTATTACCTGGATGACAAAGTAATCTGTACACAGAGCCCCTGTAACACATAATTTATCTATGTAACAAAACTGCATGTGTACCCCCGAACCTAGAAGTTAAAAAAAAACACAAAGAATAAAATGTAACAACTATTTACATACCATTTATATTGTATTAGGTATTATAAGTAATCTAGAGATAATTTAATGTATACAGGAGGATGTGCATAGGTTATATGCAAATATGACATAATTTATATAAGGAACTTAAGCATCCACAGATTTTAGTATCTGTGGAGTTCCTAGAACCAGTTCTCAGATAGTGAGGGACAATCGTATTCTTAAAGTATAATCTATAAGGCATCATGGATTGAAATAGTTCTAATACTTCACTTTATTCATACTTAAAGCTGCTCAAATGACCAACTTAAAAGATAGATTATTACAAAGATTTCCTGATCCATGCTTTTAATGTCAGTGCAGACATGGTTGATTCATGGGGGGAAAAATACACACCTTGAACTCATCTATGTGTTTAGAAGACAAATTAAATCATTCTTAAATAGCCCCAGGATGGTCTCAGCCATTAAAGAGCAGAAGGCTAATAAAACATCTGTTCCTGTTAAATCGTTTTCTGAGTTTTACAAGTAGATGTCCTCCCTTATATATTTTATTGGCAATATATGTTACCTTTATAGAGAAGCAGCGTTTCTATAGCTCTCAAAAGGGTTAAGAACCCGAAGTGTATTATAGGCCAATTTCTCTTGTAAATGTTGACTTAAAATAGTTTAAAGAACATTTTCTCATGTTGGAGGTGATTAATTGCACTGAGTTTCACTTGTAAAAATCCATTGCTCAAACCTGAGGATGGTGGGGGGGACACCCATCTGTGCAAACGTGTGGACTTACAGTGACTTTTGCATATGTTAGCTCAGGTGTCAGTTCTAATGAACAACTTACAACAAGAGAAAGTAAATCCTGAACTTTTTATTAGAAATCACACGTGTTAAACAGAAATCAGTAACTAAACCTTACTCAAAATAGTAATGGACTTTATCACTTAAGAAATCAATTAACTTCCAAGGAAGTAAAGAAATAGAGAAAGTTAGGTTCCTGCTCCAAAATCATCTTATCGATTTATGCATTTATGTCCAACAAATAAAATTAGGGAAGCAGAGTAAGAACTACTGTATGGATCCGTGGGTTTTCTTATCTTTAAAATCTGACATAAGAATTATGATGCAGCCACATTTTCATTTGACATAAATATTTCTACATTTATTAGAATGAAAAACATGCTCTGCACTTTAAAAAACATTCTATTATGTGAATTAGTTCACATTCTGTCTTATAGAACAGCTACCTATATATTGTTTCTTGGCTTATAAGCAATTTTCAATATCTTGGCAGATTGTTTATCTTTTAGTTCCTGACATACTTGGAGTATATAGCACTATTCCTTACATAAAGTTATCAATAGACATTTGATGAATTAACATGCATTACTACTGAACAAAATGAGCTTGGGGCACATAAATTTAAAATGCTTATGTAGCATCTGAAAGAATTTACAATGTCAGAATAAAAAGTAGGGGCTCCAGAATTTCTACTTTATTAATGATGTGGTCAAATCAACCCATTGGAAAAAAGTCTTAGTCTACTCAGCCACCTGCCCAAATGCTTGTGCTCTATAAAAGCATTAAAATAAAAACCTTTTAGACGAGTCTATATGTACTCTGCAGAGTAGAAGACACTTACATTAACTAAAACAATAGTGCTCATAATATTAATGTATTTGGCTTATGTAAGTAACAATATTTAAGATCTGACAATAAATTCTAATTTTAAACATTTTCATTCCATCTGCAAGATTAAAGTTTGAATTATTATGATTATTCAATGCCTCTTCATCAATCTGAGGAAAGATTTCTTTCAACAATAAGAACATTCCTTCAAGCACTACCTTTGCTATGTTCTTCACTAGTCTATGTAGAGATTAACGTGAAGAAGGCTAGCTAAGGAGTATTATCATTTCTATTATACTGATTTTGCTTAAAATATACATTTCTGTTTATGATTAATGCAAAGATATTATCATTTAATGGAAAATTTATATAAGACATCTTGCTACAACTAGCTTTAGCAGTTTTACTTAGGTTATAACAATTTAAAAATTTCTTATCTTGTAGTCCCTTAATATTCTGTATTTTTTTTAACTTTTTCATATTTCACATGCAGTTGGTTGGTGAAAGCAAAATTTGAGATATAATAGAGAAAAAAATACATAAAAGTATTTGTTATCTTTATCGAGGAGCTTATGTCTCATTTTTATATCATTGTTATATTTTGCAATGGGTAAAATTTGTCTTTCTCTTCAGCCTTTTAAAACCTAGTTACTTCACCAGGTTTTTTCCAAATACTCAAATGCCCAATCGTTATTTTTCTATACTAGTCTTTCCCCACTTCCGGCTGTCTCTTTTCAAATTCCCTTTGATTAACAACTACAACAATATCATAGTCTGCTGTTCTACTTTAACTACAGTGAGGTGAATTTATTTTCTTAAGGGCTTCACCATGTAACTCTTGCCTCTTGAGTAGGAATATGAGTGTGTGTGTGTGGGTGTGTGTGTATTCCAATTATTAATAAAAACAGTTTTCAAATCACTTTTCCAAGATATTCACTTGCCCAACTGATTCTATACAGGAAAACTTAGATATTAAAGCCTAGGTAAAATGCATCTTTTTACTTAGACCTTCTCAGATAATAGCTCTTTTTTAATCCACATATGACTCAAGGTGGGATTTCATTCTACTAAGAGATGTTCACATCACAACCTGACTGAAGAAATATTTGAGATAGTGAGATGTTTTGATGCTTTGCCATCTCTAATTTTAGAGTTAACTCAGAAAGAGTAGAGGGGAATATTTTCATAACTGGTTAGTGTTTCCCTTTGATAACTTTAGTGTGGCTTGGATAGCATGTCATACTTAGAAGATTTGTAAACATCCTTCTACTTTGATTAATTATTTAATGATTCTCTGAAGGAAACATCATAGTAAAAAGAATCCAGTATCCCTCTTAGTCTGGCTCTAGTTTATAAAACTTTTCCATTTATTTTCAAAACATTTGGCATCAACTGACTCATGTGCATCCAATTAAAAACAAACCCAATTAGCCCCGTAAAAAATGAGTAACCTTTTAATTAATGCAACGAAAATATTCATGGAAGAAGAGAGGAACATTCTGCGATAAGATTATATTCTGTACTAGTTACAAGTAGGGAATCTTAACTCCAACTCACTAGCTGAGTGATGTGGGCAATTAACATAAACTCTTCAGTTGCAAATGACCAAAATAATAGTCTCTACCTCCTAGAGTTTTTGTGGAAATAAAACGAAATTATACAATGTCAAGCAATGTGCCCAGCACTTAATGTTTAATAAATATCATACCAGATTACATCAATATTACTATGTATGTATTACTCCCAGCTTCAGAAGTTGAGAGTTTTTCTGAGAGTCTGGGAACCAATTCAACCACTTTTACGATGTCATATGACGTAATGACTACAAGAGAAAACCTAGTTATACTTTTGCAAGTGTCCTAACTAATGTCTTACAAATACTATGACAATTATAAGGTATTATCATGAGCCAGCCTTCAGGAGACTTGCTAGAAATCTACCATGTATCCACGACAACTGTGAATCAATCTCTCTCTCTCTCTCTCTCTCTCTCTCTCTCGTTTGTGTGTGTGTGTGTGTGTGTGTGTGTGTGTGTGTGTGTGTGTGTGTGAAAGACAGAAAGAGAGAAAGAGACAGAGACAGAGAGAGAGAAACACTCTGAGGAATTTAAGATATAGTTCAAATCTTTTATGAAAACTAGATTACACTCGAGCTCAAGGATATGAAAGATTACAACCCAGTACACCAGCTGTGAGCCAGCAGTATCCCTCAGACAAGAAAACGGGAAGGAGTGGGAAGGTCACAGGAAGATCAGCAACAGTTCAAATGGGAAATGACAGTAGTTCCCCCTTATCCATGGGGGATATGTTCCAAGACCTACAGCAGATATCTGAAACCACAAATCGACCCTATATATACTGTTTTTCCTATACGTATACATACCTATGATAAAATTTAACTTATAAATTAGGCACAGAAAAAGACTAATAACATAAAATAGAAAAATTATAGCAATATACAGTAATAAAAGTTATGTGAATGTGGACTCTCTCTCACCTCTCCCTGTCCCCCCTCCCCCCATCATCTAATTGTACTGTACTCATCTATTCAAGGACCACGGTTGACCATGGATAGCAGAAACTGTAATGAATAAGGGAGGACTCCTGTATTTAATTTGGGGAGAGTCAGCATTTATTCTAGAGGCAGGCAAAATAATTATAAAGATCACTTTTCCCTACAGGAGTATAAAGGGACCATTTAATTTTTACAACATTCCAGGTATTTGACATAAACTTTAGCTACTGTTTCTGGGCTCATATTACAGGGCAAACACATACAGGTTTTACTTATTCCTTGAAATAACAGTGGGAGGTAAATATTTTTATTTTACACCTGAGCAATACTGAGCGCCTCAATAATTTTCCAGTGACATAAAACTAATAAAGGCAAAAATCAGATTTTAACCCAAAACTAGTTGGCTCCGCGTAAAAAAAGTTAAATCAACCCTAGGTTAATCTGATGCTGCCTAGGAAAATGAACATAGAAACTTATTTTCTTAGAATTAATTAAGAGTTAAGATAATTGTAGAATTTCTTGTCACTCTTGTTTGCTAGGTAGGACTACTATTAAATTAACTGGGGAGTGGGGCAGAGAGGTTAATATATAGGCTTTTGTCCTATGTGGCTACAATGGTATTAAATATTGGTGGGAAATTAATACTGTGATTTCTTCATGTCAAGTAAACCACACTGATTTTGGCTCTTGTCCTAGCAGCTATATGGAGCACATTTGGGTGAGAGGCATGTGAAGCTCTGTATGTTGGTTCCTTCTGGGCCATCCAATGATACAAAGATTCTATGACAGTGTATCTCCTGCCTTGTATCCTTCTGTAAAGCTAAGTAAATGTCATAGATTAAATTCTATTGCATCTGTGAGTATAACTGCCAATTTTATCTCCTTACAACTACAGTTAACAGTGCAGGCTCCAAAGTTCATTATGTCCTGTTAGTAAAAGTTGCATATCTGGCTAAAATACAAACTCTTTAGCAAAACTAACCCTAGATAAATGGTAAGTAAATTCAACCTACTTATGGCATTTAATAACAGAGATCATAAAATTAAGCCATTTGCTTATTTCAACTGGATTTATGGGATCAGACTTCTATTTTGAAAACTATTATTTTACCATCATTTTAATTGTTTTCCCATATTAGCACTTAGTTATTATTAAAAGTTCTTCTAGAATAGTTCTTTATCAGCTGTGCCAATGAAAGACATTTTTATTGGCTGCAAAAGGCATCATCAAACCTCAGATAGGAGAACACAGTGATGTCAATTAGTAACAAGATGAGAGAGGCAGGCAAAAGAAGAAATAAATTAAAGAACAAATAGTCAGGGATGACCTCTGCAAACAGCTCCTCTCACCTGGGCAACCCTTGGTGGAAACTGAGTCAGAGTACCATTCTATCACAAACATGTCCGTGAAGCAATAAACAGAAGAAGGAAGGAAGAGAGAGAACTGTGCAGACAGAAGATAAGGCAAGTTTCTTAATCCTAAAGAGAATGTTTTGATGGCCAGTCTTATGTGACAGCTAGTCTATTTTTACTTTATCTGTGGATGAACAATTTCTCATTAACAGAACTGTTAGCAATAAGCAATACTCCAGTAATTGAAGATGTGAACAGCAGGCTTAGTCATTTTTTAAGGAAGAAAATGCTAGAAGTCTAAACAAACGCTGGGACAACAGATTCTGGATCTTATCCTTTAAAAGGGCATATCTCACAGAAACAATTGTTCCATTGTAGTTGTTTCTATCTTAGCTGCAGGATACTCTCACTTACTGAGCTTCTAAAAATTGCTGATGTCACAGCCCATCCTCAGTGAAATAAAATACTAGTTTCAATCCCAGTGTTGCCATAAAGCTTCCCCAACTGATTTTATTGGACACTCTTGTGAGAAATAACACGGACTTTTTAAAAAGAGATAATCCTGGATTTGATTATAGCTCAGTTATCTATTGGCTGTATGATCTTGATTTTTAATACAGCTCTCTAAGCCTCAGTTTTTCCATTTATAAAAGAAGGATAAACTTTCCTGGAATTGTTGTGTACAAGACATAAGATAAAGTATGGAAATTATCTGAACATGACTGCCCTACTTAAACATTTGCGCTCTTCTACCAAAAGGAACTTTGCAAATTTGAGTTTATATCACTGATGATAAATTAGAAAAATCTTTGTAGGGCAAAAATGTGCTTTGATTTGAAGCAAAAGTTTATTCAGCAAAATTAGTATCTCACAAGAATGGTATTACAGGATATTCCAAAAAGTAAAAACACTGGTTTCAACCACCTTATTAAATTGTAATAATATATAAAATTCCTAATAATTTAATAGTTGTAACGGTTTTCTCACTTTTCAACTGGATATCATATGATCCACTAACCCCGCACGACTGCCATAGACAAAAAATCTGGGGCTTCGGAATGGCTGAATTGATGGATCTGTTACTCACCTCTTCCATGGAGAGGAACCAAAGTACCAAGTGGATAATCATACTCTGACTACATTAACTAAGAGAGAACACTGAAATTCAACAGAGAAGCAATGAAAAGCACTAAAAGGAAAAAGAAGGAAATGAGGCCCTCTATCCAGCTGAGATTGGCTAGGAGTCTGGAGAGGCTCCCTAATATGGGGAGAGAATTAGAGATACACAGGGGTCCACATTCTTGTACAAGACTCCTACAATCTAGCCAAGGGAGAGCCCTTCAACCCGTGTGGGCCCCCCAAACTAACACACAGCTGTATAGCTACTGTGCAAAGGCATTACTTCACGGAAGAAGCCCATGCTGGGTCCCACAAACTCTAGAGTCCTAAGCAGCTGCAACATGGCCTGGTTTTGAGATCCCAGCCCCCACCAGTCTATTTCCTGACCTAGGACTAAAAATCTTCCCTATCTCCACATTCCTGGAGTCTCAATGATATTTCCCACCCATGGCTGCAACTGCTGGGGCCAAGGCCGGAACCACTGGCAGCAACCCTCCCCTCCCGAACAGAGGGATGGCCACACAACTTCATGCACACTGAAGACAAATTCCACTGCCTGCAAATGCTGTCACTGTGAACTGCTGTGGAGTTGAGACACAAGTGATGCACAGGCTACCCAGCAAACTGCTTATGGCTGTTCTCAAGGAAAGCAACTTTACCCTCTCTCCAGTAGCAGGGCCACAGTGTAGCCAACACTGCCTTCCACCTGAGCCTTGTACAAGGGACCTGGGGAGCACCTTGCCCCTCGACTACAATAACCAGTGGTTGCATGCACCACCAGGAGTCCCGAGGACAGGTCTTCCCAGCCCTGCTCTTCCAAATCCCCCAGTACATGAAAATTTGTATAGAGACCTGGGGCTCTCCCAGCCCAGTTTACCACCATTGGCACCTGACTAGTCTTCCTGGGGCCTGAATTTGGGCCCACTCAACCTTCCGCTACCACCAAAGCTGGCGTCAACCTACATGCACCATCTGCAGGCCTAGGAACTGGCTTCCCCAATCTGTTGCATCCACCACCAACACCAGCATGGATTGCTTGCATTCCAGAGGGTTGGCCCCCTCCCACTATTGCCATTACCCACACCATGCTTGCTGCCCCTGGACTGGGAACCTGTGTACCCACCCAGCCGACCTATGCCTTTCTTGGCAACCAAGCAAGCCACCTGTAAAGGCAAAGGGTTGGCCTGCCTGGACACACTAACCTCAATGCCAATGTACACGGCTCTGAGGCCTGAGGACAGGCACGCTCAACCCACCGCTGCCACCACTGGGGCCTAAAGACTGGCCCACTTGGTGTCCCAGTCACCGGCAAAACTTCACCACAGCTTCTGCTAACAACTGCACCCTAAGCTACTGAGGAAGTTACAGACACCATTCATACTGTTTACATCCAAAGAAATCATGCAGAAACTATACTGCTATATACATTCAGAATCAAAGGCAAAGACTCAAGAGTAGACTAGATAAAACACAAGAATCTCAGAACATGAAAACAGGTATTTTAAGATAACCTACTCAAACCAAAAATAACTAAAAATTAAAAAGAAATGAGCAAAGCCTATGTGACATATACAGCACCACAAAGCCACAAAATGCTTGCATTTTGTATGTCCTAGAAGGTAAAGGAAAAACTAAAGGTTTAGAAAGACTATTTAACAAAATAATAGATGAAATCTTCCCAAGTCTAGCAAGAGATTTAGACATCAAGATACAGGATGCTGAAAGATCTCAAAAAGGATACAATTCAAAAATGTCTTCTCCATGACACATTATAGCCAAACTCTCAAAAGCCAAAGACAAAAAGAGAATTCTAAAAACAGCAAGAGAAAAGCACCTAGTCACTTATAAAGAAACCTCCATCAGATTAACAGTGAATTTCTCAGAAGAAACCTTACAGGCCAGAAAAGAATGGGATGTTATATTAAACATGCTGAAAGAAAACAACCGCCAGCCAAGGATACTCTACCCAGCCAAGTTATCCTTCACAAATCAAGGAGAAATAAAATAGTTCCTAGACGAGTGAAAGCTGTAGAAATTTATCACCACGATACTGGCCTTAAAAGAAAGGTTTAAGGGGGTCTTATACCTCGAAGTGAAAGAATGATAACTACCATCATGAAAACACATAAAAATATAAAAACAACTAGTAGAGCAAACACACAAAAAAAATGAAGAAAAATTACTCAAATGTTACCACTACAGAATACCATCACACTATAATGATAATGAGAGGGGAAAAAAATGAACAAAAAATATTCAAAACAACCATAAATCAATTAATAAAATGAAAGGAATAAGCCCTCACATATCAGTAATAATGTTGAATGTAAATTGATTAAACATTCCACATAAAACATATAAACTGGCTGAATGGATTAAAAAATATATAACCCAACAATATGCTGCCTAAAATAAACTCATTTCACCTGTAAAGACACATATAGATTTGAAGTAAAGGGATGGAAAAGGATATTTTATGCAAACCGAAGCCAAAGGTGAGCAGCAGTAGCTATGCTTACATAAAACAGACTTTCAGTCAAAAACAGTAAAAAGAAACAATAAGGTCATTATATAATGTTAAAGGGATAAGTTTAGAAGGAGTATGTAACAATTCTAAATATACATACACCCAACACGAGAGCTCCCAGATACATAAAGTATTAGATCTAAAGGGAGAGCTAGATGCCAATACAGTAATATCTGAGAACTTCAACACCCCACTCTCAGCATTAGATCATTTAGACAAAAAATTAACAAAGAAACATTGGCTTGAAACTGCTCCTTAGACCAAACAGACGCAACAGACACTTACAGGAAATTCATTCAACAGTCATACACATTTTTTTCTCATAAGCACACAGAACATTCTCCAGGATAGACCATATGTTATGACAGAATATGTCTTAACAAATGTATAAAAAATCAAAATCGTATCAAATATCTTTTCAAAACACAAGGCAATAACAAAAAGAGAAACTTTGGAACCTGTACAAAAACATGGAAATTGAGTAACACACTCCTGAATGACCTTTGGGTCAAGGAAGAAAATTGAGGAAATGTTTTCAAAAAATTATTGAAAGAAATGAATATCAAAATATAATAAAACCTATGGGATATGGCAAAAGCAGTGCTAAGAGGGATGTATATAGCAAAAATGCTCACATCAAAAATGTTGAAATATTTCACATAATCTAACAATGTACTTCAAGGAGCTAGACAAAGAAAAAAAAAAACTAAACCCAGAATTAGTAGAAGGATGAACATCCTAATAATCAGAGCAAAACTCAAGGTAATGGAAAGTAAAAAATACAAAGTATCAATGAAATGAAAAGTTTGATTTTTGAAAAGATGAAAATAAAGCACTTGCTAGACTAACCAAGAAGAAAAAAAGACTCAGAATCATAAATGAAGACAGAGACATTACAACTGACACCATAGAAATAAAAAGTTCAGAGACTGTAATGAACAACTATTAACTAATAAACTAACAATCTAGAGGAAATGTATAAATTCCTGGACACATACAACCAACCATGGTTGAATCAAGAAGAAATAGAAAATCTGAACAGACCTGTAATTAGTAATGAGCTTGAATCGGTAATCTTAAAAAGTTTCCCAACAAAGACAGTCCAGGACCAGATGCCTTTACTGCTGAATTCAACCAAACTTTACCAATTCTCCTGCAAGTGTTCCAAAAAAATTGAAGAGGAAGGAATTCCCTCCATCTCATTCTATGAAGCCAGCATTATCCTGAAGCCAAACCGAGACAATTATGCAACAAAAACTACACGCCAACATCCCTGATGAACACTGACGTAGAAATTCTCTACAAAATGCTAGCAATCCAATAGAACATAAAAAATGTAATATCATCAAGTGGAATTTATCCCAATGATACAAGGATACATCATACGCAAATCAATAAATATGATATATTACATCAACAGAATGAAAAACAGAAAACATGATCCTTTCAATAGACACAAAAGAACATTTCATAAAATTTAACATCCCTTCATGATAAAAACTCTCAACAAATTAGGCATACAAAAAAAAATTAATATAATAAAGACCATATATAACAAATCTACAAGTACTATCAAACTGAATGGGGAAAAGCTGAAAAACTTCTCCCTATAAAACTGGAAAGGCCGGGCGCGGTGGCTCACGCCTGTAATTCCTGCACTTTGGGAGGCACAGGTGGGTGGATCATGATTCCAGGAGATCAAGATCATCCTGGCTATCACGGTGAAACCCCGCCTCTACTAAAAATACAAAAAATAAGCCGGGAATGGTGGCAGACGCCTGTGGTCCCAGCTGCTTGGGAGGCTGAGGCAGGAGAATGGCGTGAACCCCAGAGGCTGAGCTTGCAGTAAGCGGAGATTGGGCCACTGTACTCCAACATGGGCAACAGACCGAGACTCCATCTCAAAAAAAAAAAAAAAAAAAAAAAAAAAAAAAAAAAAAAAAAATGAGTAAGACAAGGATGCCCACTTTCACCACTCTCATTCAACATAGTACTAGAGGTCCTAGCCAGAGCAATCAAGTAAAAGAAAGAAATACAAGGCATCCCAACAGAAGAAATCATTGTCCAATTATAGCTCTTTGCTAATAACTTATAGCTAGAAAAAGCTAAACCCTCACCAGAAAGCTCTCAGATATGATAAATAAATTTAGTAAAGTTGCAGGATACAAAAATCAACATACACAATTCAGTAGCATTTCTATATACCAATAATGAACTGGCTGAGAAAGAAATCAAGAAGGCAAACCTATTTACAATGGCTGGAAATAATACCTAGGAGTAAGTTTAACCCTGGAGGGAAAGGTCCGTATAACATACAGAACACTGACGAAACAAATTGAAGAGTACACCAACAAATGTAAAGTCATCCCATGTTTATGGGTCAGAAGAATTAACGTTATTAACATGATCATTCTACTGAAAGCATTCTACATTGAATAATGCAGTCCCTATCAGAATACAGAAATGGGGAAAAAAAAAAAAAAGCAATCGTAAAATTTGTATGAGACCAGCAAAGAGCCTGAATAGCCAAAGCAATCCTGAGCAAAAAGACCAAAGATTTATGAATCACACTACTTGACAAAACAGCAAGGTGTTGGTGTAAAAACAGACATATAGAACGATGGAATAGAGAACTCAGAATTAAATCCATGTATTTACACCCAACTTATTTTTGACAAAAGCACCAACAACATGCATTAGGGGGAAGGACACCCTCCTCAAATGGTGCTGAGAATTGGATTGTCAGATGCAGAAGTATGAAACTGGATCCCTGTCCCTCACTATATTAGAAAAATCAGCTCAAGATGGATTAAGGATTTAAAGGCAAGACCTAAAACTGAAACTACATGAAGTAAACATAAGGAAAACAAGGACGGACCTTGGTCTAGGCAAAGATTTTCTGGTTACAACCTCAAAAGCACAGGCAACAAAAACAGATAATTGGGACTGTAGTAAATCAAAGAGCTTCTGTACAACAAAGGAAGCATTCAACAGAGTGAAGAGACAACCTGCTGAATGGGAGAAAAGATTTGTAAACTATTCAGACAAGAGACTAATATCTAGGAAATATGAGGAACTCAAACAATTTAACAGTAAAAAAAAATCACATTAAAAATGGACAAAGGACATTAATAGGTATTTCTCAAAAGAAGACAAATGACCAATAGGTATATGAAAAAATGCTCAACATCACTAATCATTAGGGAAATGCAAATCAAGACATGATGAGCTATCATCTTGTCCCAGTTAGAATGGCTATTATTAAAAAGACAAGAAAACAACAGACGTTGATGACGTGCAACGAAAAGGGAACTCTTCATACATTGTTGTAGTTCAGAATATAAGTCAGTATAGCCACTATTGAAAACAGTATGGAGAAGATTTCTCAAAAAACTAAAAATAGAAATACAGTATCTGTCAGCAATGCCACTAATAAGTATTTATGTAAAGGGAAAGCAATCATATACTTTTCTAACTATCAGGAAAAGTATATGCATGGCATACCTGTACTTGCATGTTTATTGACGCACTATTTATAATAGCAACTTAAGTGTCCACTAGTGAACAAATGGATAAAGAAAATGTGGTACATATATACAGTGGAATACTCTTCATGCATAAAGAAGAATTATATCGTCTGCACCAATATGAATGAAACTGCAGGTTATTAAGTGAAACAATCCAGGCAAAGATAAATAGATTTTACATTTTCTTACTCATATATGGCTGTAAGAAAAGTTGTTCTCATGGCAATAGAGAGTATAGTAAGATACCAGAGGCTAGGAAGGGCAGGAAGGGAATATAAAAAGGGGTTATTTAATGGGAACAAACATAGAGTTGGAAGGTATATATTCTAATGTTCAACAGTAGAAAGGGGTGACTAGGGTTAGCAACAATATGGTGTATATTTCAAAGTAGATGAGAGAACTTGAAATGTTCACAGCACATGAAAATGATAAATACTCAAAGTAATGAATACCCCAAATACACTGACTTGACCATTACACATTCAGCACATTTAACAAAATATCACATGTACATATATGTAAAATGTTATGCATCAATAAAAATAAAAGTTCTAAAAAGAGAATAAATCTAAGAGGATAGCTTATTACTTTAAAATAAAACGAAAAGACAACTGTAAAGCTTCTGGTTTCCCTCTGCAAGGAATAAATCCTATTGTATGAGAATTAAATTTCCCTCTTATAAGACTTAAATGACATCAACCAAGACTTTAGTTCATCATTATTTTACCCAAATATTGTTGTAAAATAGTATATTTTCATCTTATATTTCATGTTCCTGCTGTAAAATGTCACATGCATTTTATATATAGAAATTATTTAGTTGGAAAGCATATGTACCACCCTAATATCTATTTTCCTAGTACCCAGTTTTAAGGTTTTGGGATATTCATTTGCAGGTTCTGTGGGTTTTTTTTGTTTTGTTTTGTTTTGTTTTTTGCGGGTAGCGGGGACAGGGTCTCAGCTCTTTTGCCTAGGCTGGAGAGTAGTGGCACAATCATAGCTCACCGCAGCCTTGAACTCCTGGCCTAAAATAATTCTTCTGCCTTGGCCTCCAAATGTGCTGGGATTACAGGTGTCCGCCATCATACCCAGCCCTGTGAAATCAGTTATAATTATTTATAAAACACAGTTAACTCCATTTTGAAGACAGTGAAGTAAGTTTTCCAACTATCAGCAAAATATACGTCACATTCAAACATTATAACTGACTTAAAATCACGTAGAAAATTTTAAACTACTTATGCCATTTTATTCTCATTTACCATCATTAGAATAGTCAAAATACTTTTGCCAAGGCAATATTCTGTGACAAGAAACACAGATATCAACTATAGAACACTTTTCTGAATCAAACCTAATATCTCATGTATTCTTTCATAGCTGAAATTTAATAAAATTAACAAATATCAACAGATGTTTTTAATATATTTTCTTTAGTCTCATGAACTCATTGTGATGATATAACGAGGAAAACCATCCACAAAGTGTCTATTATATATCATTTAGCATTAGAACATGGCTGCATTTCTCATTATTGAAATAATTTATTAATGTCTTGTCAATCATTCAAAAATCACTTAATGTCACTGTATAGGACAAGAATGTTGTATTTCCCATGTAATTAAAAAAAAAAAAGTTGTGAAAATAATCCTGGTAAGGTAATTGAAAAGAGATTCTGAGTTATCGAGGTAAGAATTATATTTAAATGTTTCTGAACAAATTAGGCATAGAACCTAATACATAACACACATCTTCAATCACATGATTATACTTCATTATTTAAATTCCCCAACTGAGTGAGAAACTCTTACTTAACTAAAGCATACTTTAACAAATCAGCTCCTAGGTGAGATAGAAATTATAAATTGGCTATTTTCCATAAAGTTAAAATGGTGACAAATCATAGAAGAATGTGAAAGATTAGTAGAAAATACCAAAATTTGTAATAAAGGGTAAATTCAAGCCAGGCTCGCGCACACACAAATATCATATTTCATGTTTTTCAGGTCTCTGTTATCTATGTAGGTGAATTTGGGACAGTTACATACAATTATTTGTCATCCAAACAACTGAAATGGAAAAGGAGAACAAAAATTGCTTTCATTTATTAGTAATTGGTTCCAACTGCCCAGAAAACACTCAGTTTTTTATGGTATCTGAACTGAGAAAGATGTAGAAGATAGAACATCAAGAGAACACACAGGAATACTCTCATGCCTCTTTCTAACTTTTAGGCCACTGGGAAATACGTGTTAACATTTATGTCTTAATTTTTGTTATGAAGAGCAATTTCAAGATTCTCCACCAGGGAAAAGGAAATTGCTACAGTAATATCTCAGTGTTAATATAATCATCTGTATCATACCTATTTGGTATATATTACTTTGTCATCAAAAAGGCAATGGCCATTTTTCATTCATGTAAGCGCCAGTGAAATATTTTCTTAAATACAGAGGAAATACATTTTCAACTGCAGAGAGTTTGACTCTAAAGTGTCTGAAATATTTACACTAAGAATTTCTAGTTGAAATACTATATATAGACAAGGAACACCTATATATTGCAATCACATTAGATTTTCTGAAAACAAGGTACTCTGTAATGAGTTCTAGACAAAAATCAATCTAAATGATATAAAATTAGTGTTTATGTTCACAAAAACATTTTATTTAAATTAACTCTAATCCTCCTGAGAATTAACCGTCTCAATTTTAACCTGTGTAAACTACTTATTAACATTTCTTGCCATTATAGTATCAAAATGTGATGATTACAGCAGAGGCAGAAAAAAGTTAAAACAGCCCTTCTTCAGCCAATTGATATCAAACCCAACATAAGAGGCCTGAAAGATATTCTTCTCTTTTATAGCAAATTCTATGTATCTTTCCATGATTATTTTTGTAGGTTAAAATCCTGAATGCATACAAAGTCAACTATGAAACCATTCACTCCAGGAGTAAAACTTTCCAACAGGCAGAGCTAATTCTTGGAAAAGAAGTCTGTAAAAACAACTGAAGAGTGATGCAGGGATTAGCCACGCAGAAAATAGAATCCGTGTAACCATTCTCAGGAAGTCAAAATAAAGTGGATTAAAAAGAAACCCTAACGGGTTTGTAAATGTCATTTTGAGGATACAAAAATTTCTCTCGAGTACTAGCGTCCTTTCTTTTTTGGTCAAATTTGACTGTCATTATTCATTTTTGTTCTAAAGTTACCCTGGTAAATAAGTAAGAACATTTCCATATCATATTTCATATCCTAAATGGAAATGGCTTTCTACACTAATATTCAAAAGACATCTAGAACAGGTGCAATGTTTTACCCCTGATTTTTTTTATTCCTTTAAAGAGAACATCCTCCTTTGTTATTCACAGGGGAACGCTGACAAAGCACTCTCTTAATATAGGGAGGGTTAGTTTTTTTTTTTGGACTGACAAACAAATCAATCTGTTTAAAACTCAGAGAAACAATGTATATGAAACCCACAACCAACGCATGTAGAACGTACTATCTTATAGAGAAATCATAACGGGAAGTGAATTGTCTGATTCACAAAAGGATATTTTTAAGGAGATATACCTATTATCTATGAGCATAAACATACATAATTTATCAAGTTTACGCTAGATGTACTTATTTTTGCATATGGTGGCATCTAAACATACTAGAAACAGCTCCTGAAATCGCTTATGCTAATGCCTATTGCTACTCACTTTAAAAGGCAATTCCACTGAAAACTAAACCTCAGGCCTCAAAACACCAGTTAAGACCAAACAAAGCATATAAAATCCTATATATGAAATCCTACAAGGTTTCATTGACTTCCTAATTTATAAAGCAATTCTATCAACAAAGCTTATGTTTAAAATTGTCAAAGCATTATTTGGCAGGTATTTCTTAAACCAAATATAGCTTCAATCCTCCAATAATAAAATTCTCCCCAAATGTTTCATTAATTCTCCTAAGGGGCATAACACAGATTTAAAATGAAATTTCTTTGGAGAATAGCCAACATCATGCATAAGCTAAAAAACCAATATCTGGTTAAATAAAAATATGAACATCACAAAAGTAATTACTATACAGGCATGAATCACGAATTTTGCCTGGTAAATCTGTGGAAGAGAGTGTTGTAAGTCTGACACGTCAAGAGATGGTGTTCTGTCTTTTGTGACTAGGAAGTCAGTAAATAAAAATTCTTATGATTTATTTTTTTCTTTGAATCATCATTGAGATTATCTCCTGAAAAATGCAGAGCAAAAGTGTATAAATGTGTACTTGTGGGTTTCCTAACACAATGGCAAGAATTGACATATTTTGAAAATATAAGACTTATGCTGAATCCTCATCTTATTTGCAGCCATAAATAAATTTTAAGAAACTTTTTATTATTATACTTTAAGTTTTGGGATACATGTGCAGAACGTGCAGGTTACATAGGTCTACATGTGCCATGGTGGTTTGCTGTACCCATCAATCCGTCATTTATGTTAGGTATTTCCCCTAATGCTATCACTCCCCTAGCCCCCCACCCCCCCCAAAAGGCCCCAGTGTGAGATACTCCACTGCATCCGTATGTTCTCATTGTTCAACTCCCATTTATGAGTGAGAACATGCTGCGTTTGATTTTCTGTTCCTATGTTAGTTTGCTGAGAATTATGTTTTCAGCTTCAACCACATCCCTGCAAAGGACATGAACCCATCCTTTTTTGTTGCTGCATAGTATTCCGTGGCATATATGTACCACATTTTCTTTTTCCAGTCTATCATTGATGGACTTTTGGGTTGGTTACAAGTCTTTGCTATTGTGAACAGTGCTGTAATAAGCATAGAATAATTTATAATCCTTTGAGTATATACCCAGTGATGGGATTGCTTGGTCAAATGGTATTTCTGGTCCTAGATCCTTGAGCAATCACCACACTGTCTTTCACAATGTTTGAACTAATTTACACTCCCACCAATAGTGTAAAAGCATTCCTGTTTCTCCATATTCTCTCCAGCATCTGTTGTTTCCTGACTTTTTAATGATCGCCATTCTAACTAGCATGAGATGGTATAACATTGTGGTTTTGATTTTCATTTCTCTAATTACCAGTGATGATGAGCTTTTTTTCATATATTTGTTGGCCACATAAATGTCTTCTTTGAGAAGGGTCTGTTCATATCCTTTGCCTACTTTATGATGGGGTTATTTTCCTGTAAATTTGTTTCTTGTAGATTCTGGATATTAGCCCTTTGTCAGATGGATAGATTGCAAAAATTTTCTCCCATCCTATAGGCTGCCTGTTCACTCTGACGATAGTTTCTTTTGCTGTGCAGAAGCTCTTTAGTAAGATCCCGTTTGTCAATTTTGGCTTTCCTTGCCATTGCTTTTGGTGTTTTAGTCATGAAGTCTTAGCACATGCCTATGTCCTGAATGGTATTGCCCAGGTTTTCTTCTAGGGTTTTTATGGTTTTAGGTATTATGTTTAAGTATGTAATCCATATTGAGTTAACTTTTGTATAAGGGGTAAGGAAGGGGTCCAGTTTCAGTTTTCTGCATATGGCTAGCCAGTTTTCCCAACATCATTTATTAAATAGGGAATCCTTTCCCCATTGCTTGTTTTGGCAGGTTTGTCAAAGATCAGATGGCTGAAGATGTGTGGTGTTATTTCTGAGGCCTCCGTTATGCTCCATTTGTCTATATATCTGTTCTGGTACCAGTATCACCCTGTTTTGGTTACTGTAGCCTTGTAGTGTAGTTTCAAGTAAGGTAGCATGATGCCTCCAGCTCTGTTATTTTTGCTTAGGATGGTACTGGCAATGCAGGCTCTTTAGTTCCATATAAAATTTAAAGTAGTTTTTTTCTAATTCTGTGAAGAAAGTCAACTGTAGCTTAATGGGGTAATATTGGATCCATAAATTACTTTGGGCAGTATGGCCCTTTTCACGATATTGATTCTTCCTATCCATAAGTGTGGAATGTTTTTTCATTTGTTTCTGTCCTCTCTTACTTCCTTGAGCAGTGGTTTGTAATTCTCCTGGAAGAGGTCCTTCACATCCCTTGTAAGTTGTATTACTAGGTATTTTATTATCCTTGCAGCAATTGTAAATGGGAGTTCACTCATGATTTGACTGTTTGTCTATTATTGGTGTATAGGAATGCTTGTTATTTTTCAACATAGATTTTGTATCCTGAGACTTTGTTGACATTGCCTATCAGCTTAAGGAGATTTTGGGCTGAGACAATAGGATTTCCTAAATATACAAACATGTCATCTGCAAGGAGAATTTGATTTCTCTCTTCCTATTTGAATACCCTTTCTTTCTCTTGCCTGATTGCGCTGGCCAGAACTTCCAATACTATGTTGAATAGGAGTGATGAGAGAGAGCATTTTTGTCTTGTGCCAGTTTTTAAAGGGAGTGCTTCCAGCTTTTGCCCATTCAATATTATATTGGCTGTGGGTATGTCATAAATAGCTCTTATTGAGATATGTTCCATCAATATCTAGTTTATTGAGAATTTTTAGCATGAAGCAGTGTTGAATTTTATCAAAGGCCTTTTCTGCACCTATTAAAATAATCATGTGGTTTTTGTCATTGGTTCTGTTTATATGGATTATGTTTATTGATTTCTGTATGTTGAACTAATCTTGCATACCATGGATGAAGGCGATTTGATCATGGTGGATAAACTTTTTGATGTGCTGCTGGATTCGGTTTGCCAGTATTTTATTGAGACTTTTCACATTGATGTTCAATCAGGGATATTGACCTGAAATTTTTTTTGTTGTGTCTCTGCCAGGTATTGGCATCAGGATGATGCTGGCCTCATGAGTTAGGGAGGAGTCCTTATTTTTCTATTGTTTGGAATAGTTTCAGAAGGAATGGTACCAGCTCCTCTTTGTACCTCTGCTAGAATTCGGCTGTGAATCCATCTGGTCCTGGGCTTTTCTCGGTTTGTAGGCTATTAATTACCGCCTCAATTTCAGAACTTGTTATTGTTCTATTCAGGGATTTGACTTCTTCCTGATTTAGTCTTGGGAGAGTGTATCCGTTCAGGAATTTTTCCGTTTCTTCTGGATTTTCCAGTTTATTTGCATGGAGGTGTTTATAGTATTCTCTGATGGTAGTCTGTATTTCTGTGGTATCAATGGAGATATACCCCCTTTATCATTTTTTACTGTGTCTATTTGATTCTTCTCTCTTTTTTAGTCTGGCTAGCCATCTATTTTGTTAATCTTTTCAAAAGAACAGCTCCTGGATTGAGTATTTTTTTAAGGGGTTTTCGTGTCTCTATCTCCTTCAGTTCTGCTCTTAGTTATTTGTCTTCTGATAGCTTTCAAATTTGTTTGCTCTTGCTGCTCTAGTTCATTTAATTGTGATGTTAGGATGTCGATTTCAGATCTTTCCCGCTTTCTCCTGTGGGCATTTAGTGCTATAAATTTCCCTCTAAACACTTCTTTAGCTGTGTCCCAGAGATTCTGGTATATTGAGTGTTTGCTCTCATTGGTTTCAAAGAACTTATTTCTGCCTTAATTTCATTATTTACCCAGTAGTCACTCAGCAGCAGGTTTGTTCAGTTTCCAAGTAGTTGTGTGCCGCTGAGTTTCTTAATCCTGAGTTCTAATTAGATTGCACTCTCTGAGAGGCTGTTATGATTTTCATTCTTTTGCATTGACTGAGGAGTATTTTACTTCCAATTATATGGTCAATTTTAGAATAAGTGCAATGTGGTGCTGAGAAGAATGTATATTCTCTTGATTTGGGGTGGAGAGTTCTATAGATGTCTATTAGGTCCGCTTGGTCCAGAGCTGAGCTCAAGTACTGAATATCCTTGTTAATTTTCTGTCTCGTTGATCTGTCTAATATTGACAGTGGGGTGTTAAAGTCTCCCACTATTATAGTTGTGGGAGTCTAATACCCCAGTGGTGCCTGGAACGCCAGCGAGACAGAACCACTCACTCCCCTGGAAAGGGGGCTGAAACCAGGGAGCCAAGTGGTCAAGCTCAGGAGATCCAACCCCCACGGAGCCCAGCAAACTAAGATCCAGTGGCTTGTAATTCTCGCTGCCAGCACAGCAGTCCGAAGTTGAACTGAGGCTCCAGCTTGGTGGAGGGAGGGGCGTCCACCATTACTGAGGCTTGAGTAAGCAGTTTTCCCCTCACAGTGTAAACAAAGTCTCTGGGAAGTTCAAACGGGGCGGAGCCCACTGTAGCTCAGCAAAGCCACTGTAGCCAGACTGCCTCTCTAGATTCCTCCTCTCTGGGCAGGGCATCTCTGAAAGAAAGGCAGCAGCACCAGTCGGGGCTTATAGATAAAACTACTATCTCCCTGGGACAGAGCACCTGGGGGAAGGGGCAGCTGTGGGCACAGCATCAGCAGACTAAACGTTCTTGCCTGCTGGCTCTCAAGAGAGCAGATCTCCCAGCACAGCACTGGAGCTCTGCTAAGGCACACATTGCCTTCTCAAGTGGGGCCCTGACCCCTGTGCCTCCTGACTAGGAGATGCCTCCCAGCAGGAGTCGATAGACACGTCATACAGGACAGCTCAGGCTGGCATCTGTCGGGTGTCCCTCTGGGACGAAGCTTCCAGAGGAAGCAACAGGCAGCAATCTTTGCTGTTCTGCAGTGTCTGCTGGTGATACCAGGCAAATAGGGTCTGGAGTGGACCTCCAGCAAACTCCAGCAAACCTGCAGCAGAGGGGCCTGTTTGAAGGAAAACTGAAACAGAAAGGAATAGCATCAACATCAACAAAAAGGACATCCACTCAGAAAACCCATCTAAAGGTCACCAATATCAAACCAAAGGTAGATAAATCCACAAAGATGAGGAAAAACCAGCACAAAAAGGCTGAAAATTCCAACAACCAGAACACCTCTTCTCCTCCAAAGGATCACAACTCCTCACCAGCAAGAGAACAAAACTGGACGGAGAATGACTATGACGAATTGACATAAGTAGGCTTCAGAAGGTGGGTAATAAACTCCTCCAAGCTAAAGGAGCATGTTCTAACCCAATGCAAGGAAGCTAAGAACCTTGAAAAAAGGTTAGAGGAGTTGCTAACCACAATAACCAGTTTAGACAAGACCATAAATGACCTGATGGAACTGAAAAACACAGCACGAGAACTTCAGGAAGCATACACAAGTATCAATAGCTCAATCAATCAAGCGGAAGACAAGATATCAGAGATTGCAGATCAACTTAATGAAATAAAGTGTGAAGAGAAGATTAGAGAAAAAAGAAGGAAAAGGAATGAACAAAGCCTCAACGAAATATGGGACTATGTGAAAAGACCAAACCTACGTTTGATTAGTATACCTGGGAAAACATTCTTCAGGATATTATCCCGGCGAACTTTCCCCACCTAGCAAGACACCCTACCATTCAAATTTAGGAAATACAGAGAACACCCAAAAAGATACTCCTCAAAAAGAGCAACCCCAAGACAATCGTTAGATTCACCAAGGTTGAAATGAAGGAAAAAATGTTAAGGACAGCCAAAGAGAAAGGTTGGCTTACCCACAAAGGGAAGCCCATCAGACTAACAGCAGATGATTCTGCAGAAGCCCTACAAGCCAGAAGAGAGTAGGGGCTAATATTCAAAATTCTTAAAATAATTTTTAACTCAGAATTTCATAGCCAGTCAAACTAAGCTTCAAAAGCGAAGGAGAAATAGAATCCTTTACAGACAAGCAAATGCTGAGAGATTTTGTCACCACCAGCCCTGTCTTACAAGAGCTCCTTCAGGAATCACTAAATATGGCAAGGACAAACCAGTACCAGTCACTGCAAAAGCATACCAAATTGTAAAGACCATCGACACCATGAAGAAACTGCATCAACTAACAAGCTAGCATCATAATGACAGGATCAAATTTACACATAACAATATTAACCTTAAATGTAAATGGGCTAAATGCCCCAATTAAAAGACAGACTGGCAAATTGGATGCAGAGTCAAGGCCAATTGGTGTGCTGTATTCAGGAGAGCAATCTCACGTGCAAAGACACACATAGGCTCAAAATAAAGGGACAGAGGAATATTTACCAAGCGAATGGAAAGCAAAAGAAATAAAAGCAGGGGTTGCAATTCTATTCTCTGATAAAACAGACTTTAAACCAACAAAGATTAAAAAAAAAAAAAAGACAAAGAAGGGCATTACATAATGGTAAAGGGATCAATGCAATAAGAAGACCTAACTATCCTAAATATATATGCACCCAATACAGGAGCACCCAGATTCATAAAGCAAGTTCTTAGAGACCTACGTAGAGACTTAGACTCCCACACAATAATAGCGGGAGACTTTAACACCCCACTGTCAACATTACACAGATCAACAAGACAGAAAATTAACAAGGATGTTCAGGAGTTGAACTCAGCTCTGGACCAAGTGGACTTCACAGACATCTACAGAACTCTCCACCCCAAATCAACAGAATATACATTGTTCTCAACACCACATCACACTTTTTCTAAAATTGATCACATAATTAGAAGTAAAACACTCCTCAGCAAATGCGAAAGAATGAAAATCATAACAAACAGCCTCTCAGACCACAGTGCAATCAAATTAGAACTCAGGATTAAGAAATTCACTCAAAACCGCACAACTACATGGAAACTGAACAATCTGCTTCTGAATAACTACTGGGTAAATAACAAAATTCAGACAGAAATAAAGAAGTGTTTTGAAACCCATGAGAACAAAGATACAGTGTACCAGAATCTCTGGGTCACAGCTAAAGCAGTGTTTAGAGGGAAATTTATAGCACTAAATGCCCACAGGAGAAAGCGGGAAAGTTCTAAAATCAACACCCTAACATCACAATTAAAAGAACTAGAGAAGCCAGAGCAAACAAACCAAAAGCTAGCAGAAGCCAAGAAATAACTAAGATCAGAGCAGAACTGAAGGAGACAGAGACATGAAAAAAATCAATGAATCCAGGAGCTGTTTTTTTGGAGATTAACAAAATAGACCGCTAGATAGACTAACAAAGAAAAAAAGAAGAATCAAATAGACACAATAAAAAATGATAAAGGGGATATCACCACTGATCCCACAGAAATACGAACTACCATCAGGGAATACTATAAACACCTCTATGCAAATAAACATGAAAACTGTTTAAGCAATAGGATGCTCTTTGAATTGGAAGAGTCCATATATAGAAAGGCTTTACGGGTCTGAGATTTTATTGGCAAAACGAGACCATAAGCAGTGGCTGGATCTTCATTAATCATCCCGTATTTCATATTACGTTTTGTTGATTTTAAACTGTTGAAGTTTGAGACAGTAAAATAGTGATCTTATAGGCTATATGATGTACCTTTCTACATATACTTCCCAGTTAGGAGAGCATATGGAGTTAGGTATACCAGACTCTTTTAGCTATAAAATACACTATTCATGTACCTGCCTTTTTCTGATTACATGCTCATCAATCTACTTTTTAAAATTGTTTTTATTCATTTAAATTTTTTGTTAGTAGTGTATATACATAGGTGTATATATTAACCTATTTTCTGATTATGATGTGGATGCCCATTTAGGCACTCCTATTCCATAAGTTCAAAGGAGCGCTAGAGGTCAAAAGCAATTTTGTCATTTAATAAGAAAAAATATCTATTTTAAATCTTCTCTTACTGTTTTATGAAAGGATAGGTCACACACAACAATAACTAGAGCATACACCCCAAGAATGGGAACTGATCATATGTGATTCAATAAAAAACAAAAACATATTAACAGACTTATCTTTCAAATTCATACACTATAGCTCTTTATCCTCAGGGGTTGAAGTCCGTATTTTCATTACGTCTGCCCATTCTACCTCACTGAACTAAGAGAAAACATACAAATGTGTACTAGGACTCAATAGTAAAGTAACTTTCCCCTATACTGCAAACTAAGGATGTAGGATTAATAGTTTCTCCCTTAGAGCTAAAAACAGGGGCAGAAGGGTTACTATCATGTATAGATGCAATAAAAAGGGGTTACAGTATTCAGTGTTCAGCCATGCATTATCCAAAGGAGAAGAAACATTTCAAATCAACTTAATCTGATCCCAACTTCATAAACTAACATTTGTGTTGTAATTTGCTTTCCTAAGTACATTTGCTTATCAAGAGCAATATATTTGTCAATTGTGAGTATTCTGCTGCTTGTTATATCTCATTTAAAATTACTGAATTTCCATTTTTATTTATATATCCCTTTTAAAACTTAAAGTTAACTCCTCCCACCCCAACATGGATCTGCTAGATGATGTGAGGCAATCAGGCCTCTGCGTCTGCAAAACTGAGGACTACATTCTGGTTGATAATAAATTCACTGGCAAAAGGCTGTCTTCTGGGTCATTTTTGAGCTTTTCTTGATGGGACTTACCATCCATATTGAAAGATCTCCTGTTTTGGAATTGACGAAATCGATTCAATATTCCCAAAAACATTTAATTATCAGCTTCTATTGTAGAACTGCTTCGACCCAAATATTATCTTCAATCCCACTGACTTCACTTTTCCAACATCTGATTTTAGAGTTTAGTAAAGCCTTGAGAATTCAGAACAGAGGCTACCATTTCAAAATTGGCATGGCAAAAAGTGTACTTTATAGGCTAGGAGTAGAGTAGAGGTCACAGTGTTATTATCCCTGTAATCTCTATGTCTGGAAGGTATGACTATGTAGCACCAGAGAAGAGTCAAAGTTATTTAAGTGTAATAAAATAAAAATATAAATACACTTCTGTCTATCAACTAAAGAAGCAGAAAATGAGTAACCATCCAACAGAGGATTTCCCCAGAGTGAAAAATTACAACAGAAGTAGTGGCAGGAATAGATTTCCTGATTTAAATAAGTAAACCATGTTGCCTTTTATAGAGTATATGAATGAAATTGGCAAGAGTAGCTAATTAATTATAGCTGATTACTCTATCAAATCTCTTGGTAGCATAAGCAAAACATTAACTTTTTATAATTATTTGGAGTCAATGCACTCCAAATGCAGTATGCTCCATCCATAGGGCATATACATTTTAAAGGCTTTTTTCCTCAAAGTCTTCACTGCAATTTTAGATACTGGTATTTTGAGAACTAGAATTAAATAAGACAATTCATAATATAGTGCAAGAAGGCTGAACATTTTAAATATATCTACAGTATTGGAAAACTTAAGATATGTAGTTTTGTATTTTATGTAGAAATGACAAGTCTCAGATTAAAACATTGAACTCTACTATACTAAAAGCAGTGGTAGTCCAGAAATTTACCAACCTTCAGGATCGAGTAGTTTCTCTATGCCTAATTGACATCTGGCGATGTTGAATGCATGTTCCAGTCGTTGTGTGGCTGACTGCTGGCAAACCACACTATTCCAGTCAAATAGGTCTGGCCTAAAACACATACACAAAGACAAATATAAATCAATCTAGAAATGTTCCATGAGATTTACTTCCACGCTTAATTTTCATTGACAACCCATGCCCATAGTCCTTAAGTCTTGAGTGTAATTCATTTACCCTTCAAAACATTTCTATTTAAACAAGTCATAATTTTAATGGAAAATCTCATTGGGGGTGGTGGTTCATGCCTGTAATCTCAACACTTTGGGAGACACAGGCAGGCAGATCCTTTGAGCCCAGAAGTTCGAGACTAGCCTAATTTGGTGAAACCTTCTTAAAAACAAAAAAAGAAAAGAAAAGAAAAGAAAAACTAACTGGGTGTGGGTGTCATATGCCTACAGTTCCAACTACTCAGGAGGCTGAGGTGGGAGGATCACCTGAGCCCAGGGAGGTTGAGGGTGCAGTGAACCATAATTGTGCCACTGTACTCTAGTCTGGACAACAGAGTGAGACCCTGTATCAGAAAAGGATGCTCAGGTTGTATACTTTAAATACATACAACTTTTATTTGTCAATTATACATCAATAAAGATGGGGGAAAAAAGAAAATCCTGAAGACGACAAATAATCTATGCTAGCTTATCCAAGCAACAAAAATTTATCTATCTCATCCAGTCTTGTGGATTTCAATACCAGCCATTTACTAGTAATGCTCAGTTTTATATCTCTAATCCAGACCTCTTCCCTCAACTTCAAATTATAGATTCTTCTGCATACTCATTATCTCCAATTTAGTAATCACAAGCTTCAAGTGTCCTGAACTGAGCTTCTGATATTTATCCTCATCACACTCCCCAAAGCCTACCTACTTTTCTTGCTGTTCTCCCTTCCTCAATAATGAACAACATGTTTAAAATTGCAGTTGCTCAGATGAAAACCCTTGGAGTCATCCTTAATGACTATTTTACTCTCACACAACATTTAATTCAAAATGTATTCAGAATTTGACTGCTTCTGACTATCCTCACTGCCATCACTTTAGTCCAAAATCCATTTTATCTTGCATGAATTATCACAATAGCCTCATAACTGTTCCCTCTTCTCTCACTCTTGGCCTGTGTTAATCAGTGCACAGCAGAGTTGCCAGAGTGATCTGTTAACATGTTTCATCATATCGGTCTTCTCAAATCTCTGCTTTAGGGGAAGTAAAAATTACATATTTCCTGTGAGCTACGAAGTCCAACAAGGTCCAGGTCCCTATTAACTCTCTGAATTTATTTCTTGTCTCTTTCCTCATATTCCATAAACAGGATCCATAGTTTCCTGCACTTGGATTTGGAATTCGCTTTTCAAAGACATCAACATGGCTCAGTCCTTTACTTCCATTGGGTCTTTACTCGAAAATCACATCACTGATAAATTCTTCCCTGACCAAGCCCTATCTAAAATTGCATGCTGGCCAGGCACCTTGGCTCACACCTGTAAACCAAGCACTTTGAGAGGCTGAGGCTGAAGGGTTTGCTTGAGGCCAGGAGTTAGAGACCAACCTGAAACACATAGTGAGACCTGGTCTCTACAACTTTAAAAAAAAAAAAATTAGCCAAGTGTGCTGGCATGCCCCTGTGGTCCCAGCTACTCAGGATGCTGAGGTTGGAGAATCACTTGAGCCTGGGTGGCTACAGTGAGCCATGATTGTACCACCGCACTCCAGCCTGGGTGACAGAGCAAGACCCAGTCTCCTAAATACATAAATGAAAGAAAATTGCATGCCTCAAATCAAACTCACATATCCTTATTCTCTTTCTCCTTATCTGCTTTATACTTTTCTCATTAACACTTACTATTTAACGTATTATATAATTTAATTAATTTTGTCTCTCTATCTTTCTCTTCCACTAGAATGTACAATCTTTTATTGCCTGTTTCGTTCACTGCTGGAAACCCAGCCTGACACATAATAAAGGCTCAACAAACATCAACTACACGAGAGAATGAATGAGCACATATAACATACATACCACGTTACTTGATAACAGAGAAAATGCAAAGGAGTGTAAAGAGGAAGTTCTTGTCTTATAAGGATTTTAAATTTAATGAGCAAGAAAAATAAAGAAGCCATATGAATTAATTAAACTCTAAATGTGAAAAAACGCAGACAATAAGAAAATGTTTTATAAAATCTGAAGACGTCAAGAAAGTTTTCTGAGGCTGAGAGGCAGATTAAATAGACGTTTGGACTTCCATGAAAAAAAAGAATTGATAATAGAATTCTAAGTTGTGTGAGTATTAGAGAATTAAAGTTCTTAGGGAAGGAAAAAAGCAAAACATGCTCACATAATCAAGACCTCACAGGCCTGGCTCCATTGGAAGATTCTAAGTATCAAGTGGTAGCAGATAGGTTTAAGAGAAATAAACTGGCAGAGTTTGCATAAGGTGTTGGCTGTTAATGAATTATAATATATCCCAACAGCTCTGGAAATCATTAGTAAAGTGGTTCTTCACCTATTCAGAATCACAGACACCTTTGAAAATCTGTTGAGAGCTACGAAACTTCTACTCCTACAAAAAAACTCTCCATATCTGTGAACAGAATCTACATACAGTTTTAGGATATTTGAACCTATTAATGGACTCGTGTGTAAGAGCTCATGCTATGCAAAAAAAAAAAAAAAAAAAAAGTTACAAAGGTAGGTTAGCTGTTATTTTCTAAAATCGTTAATTCCAAATTGGCCAGGCGCAGTGGCTCCCGCCTGTAATCCCAGCACTTTGGGAGGCCCAGACGGGCGGATCACCTGAGGCCAGGATTTCGAGACCAGCCTGGACAACATGGTAAAACCCCGACTCTACTAAAAATACAAAAATTAGCAGGGCGTGGTGGCCCGGGCCTGTAGTCCCAGCTACTCAGGAGGCTGAGGCAATAGAATCTCTTGAACCTGGGAAGTGGAGGTTGCAGTGAGCCAAGGTTGGCCCACTACACTCTAGCCTGTGCAACAGAGCGAGACTCTGTCACAAAAAAATATATATAAATATACAGATTTCTTTCTTAATTGATTCTACTCTAGTTAATACACCAGAATTTTTACAATTATTAGGAAATCGAATCCTTCCATATTTTCCAAAATACCCCTAAAAACTAACAAGCTTATGGAAACTAGCATATTTACAAATTGGACAATGCGTTTGTTATGAAAAATATATAAAAAATTAAAAAATTGTAGACTATTTAGGGGACTTTTCAGTTCACTATGCGCCCTCTGCCTTATCTTCTTTTCTGCAGGCAATGGGAGTAGAAAAAGAACATAGGTGGGAACATATGAGAAACTAGTTTTCTCATCTATGGCATAGTATAAAAGGTTAAAATGAGTATGATGAGAAAAAAAAGAGCATTGCTTATGTATTCGTGCTGTTTTCCCTTGTCTTACCTTCCCCTTTTCCTTGGCCACTAACTGACCACCTGAGTGCGTGGATATCTTATCAAGGTCATATAATTTATTTGAGCTTTGACATTCTCATTCAAAAAGAAGCATTGCACCGAATAGCCTTTGAGGTCACATCTAGCATTAAAAATGAATTGAATTCTTTTATACTATTAAAATTAACATTTTAAATATCTATGACATTCAAAGGCATAAAAATCTTAAAACTAACCAACTATGGAGGAAACCCACACAGCATTTAATGTTAATCTGGACCATAATTTATTAACTTGCAACCAAGGATCACCAGATTTTTAATAAAATCAACACCATGATTAGGATAGTGTAAATTTAAATCCTAGCTCTACCACATATTAGCCAAATAGTTTTAGATAAATTACATAACCTCTCTATGACTCGGTTTATCTATTTGTGAGATGGGTAAGATGACAGCATCTACGTCATGGAACTTGATTGAATATTTTACCTAGAATGGTGTCTACAAAATAATAATTGTTTAAAAACACTCGTTTCTATTACTTTGCTGTAATGTTAATTACGTTTACATAAGAAGAGTGATGTATTTTCAACTTACAGACTCAAGCCAAAAACACCTATCTTTACAGAACTGATATAAATGTTATAAATACTACTGACGGAAACACAATGTAATTCGAAATGGGAGGTGGAGAAGAGGCGAGAGTAAGGATGTGTGATGATTTTCTCATTTTTCATACTGGTGAAAAGTTCCTTTCTAAACTTGGTAAAAATTTATAATGAGGTATACTCATACCATTTAATGTAATAAAAGCAAAAATTACAAGAATAAAATGATTATAAGTAATAAAATTAGGAAATACCTGGGAATGAAAGGTATATGGCTGGGCTTCATACTATGGAGTAAGTACCTATACTGTTAGAAATTAGTTTGTAAACAAGTAGAAACATTATCACACATATTATTATAACCATCAGGAACCAAAGTACAAGTAGCTGACAGTGACTGCGTCTAAGAATTCAAATGTGTTAAGTAAGGTTGGGGTCATGAAGACACATTGTGTTTCTGTTTTCCCTTTGCTCCTGATTCTAGTGTCCATTTTCTTCTAATTTACTGTGGTAATACACTAAAATAAGGATTTAGGAAGACAATTGTAACTTTATAGTTATTGTAATTTTATCTGCATCTTTTGTACATATTTCTAATCAATTATCATTGGGTTTTAACACAAAAAGTAGAAATCTGGCTTCCTTTGAAGGGTATTGTAGTGGACTTTGCGTTTTATCACACAACTTTTAACTGCAATGACCCTTAGTCAATCCTTATGCTCTATATTAACTACATGTCTTTGTTCTGTATAGTTGAGCCACTCAATTATTGAAATCAGGGCACCTCATGACATTCTTAATTGTGCCAATGACAATCGCTTTGGAACAGAAAGTTCAACCATTTTTGTCTTTACATAAAGAATATGAACATCTGCCAAATACAAAAAGAAGGGGGAGATGATTCATGAAAGAGCATTAAACCTTGAAGAACCTCTTGAAAAGTAAGCATGTAATGCATAAAGAGAGTGTTACTGATGATTCATCCAATATGACAGGAGAGAGTATATAAATGAGGCTATTTTGACAGAGAAAGAGTGGGTCAGGGACAGATAAAGCAGGGCAATCTGGGTATGTTTACTGTATTACCTACAAATGTATTCAGAAATCATGGAATAGAATATTAACAAATATAGAGTGTGAACATGCCTGCAGGATTGAAGTCTTCCACCAGAAGGGAAAAATGTTAGAGAGCCAACAAGGACCATATAACCTGATCCTTGATATTTTTATTCATCTGCAAATGTGTACATGAACAGCAAAATCAATATTTTCAGGCCCTTAGTGTGAAGCATGTGGGCTGCATAAACGAGCATTGACTGAAAACACAGACTGAATGTCTCTATCCCTTCTCATCTAACTGTGTTGAGGCTGTGGAAAATTTTTCTTCTGTCATACAAAAAACAATGTGTTAACATTGCTTAACGTGACGTTTGAATGCATGTCTGGCACTTTTCTAAAATCAGGTTGCTGAATAATTCACCTGGAAACCCAGTCTGGATGGGGTTAATTAAATCCAGCTGGAGCAAGACACCTGACAAAGATGCTTATTTGAAGTGTGTTTGCTCTTGGACTGAGCTTTACCATAGAGAAAATTCATATTCTGAGCTTTTCTAGAAGCAAGATTGGCATAGGAAAATGGTAGAGTGGTCAAAAAAAAAAAAATCAAAGTTAGAAAACATATCTTGCACTGAAAATTAGGCAAGATGCAATCCAGTGACATTTTAAAACAGTTAATTAGGCAATGCATTTAGCCCTGGGTTGGGTAAATGAAATGGGTAACAGGAAGACCAAAATAGAGTAACTGTAGTCCCTGTCTCTCAAATACACACACACAAGCATATATATACATACATGTATACGTGTATGTGTATACACACATACACGTATATATGTATATATATACACATACACGTATATATATACACACATACACGTATATACATATATACACATATATACACATATACAGAGTATAAATGGTGTAGTATATATGGTATAGTATATATTAGATATTATATCTATACGTATGTGTACATATACATTTCCTACACTGCTTTGCTTTTTTTTCTTGAACTATTATTCATTTACTGAACTTTACACAAGAAAAGCAAAAAAAAAAAAACTTGTTTTTCATCTTAAGAAATACAATGTTGAATGGAATACAGTTTAGGACTTTGGTTCACTGTATTACAGTGAGTTCTTTTTATTAAGATCCACAAAAGATCTCTCTCTTGCTTTATAGCAATTTATTTGCTGTTCCAGAGCAACTGTTTCTTTTGGTATTCTGAACACTGTGTCGTAGAATTAATTGTGTTCTGCTCTTTGTCTTGGTTTCTAAAATGCTCTGAGCGTCTTATGACCCTGAACTAGAACAAAGTATACAGGGCTTTATGGTGTTTGATATCTAAGTGTGTATCTGATAAAACAGATGTTTCTTTCTCCACACTACTTATCTGATGATGGTAATTAATTTAACTATGACTACTCACATGAGATCTAGAACCATTTTTAGCTGTACAGTTTAGGCTTATACAAACACATTATCTGCATAAAAAGACCAACCCCATTCTCAGCAAAGTTAGAATACAACCTGGATTTACTGGGAGTCCCAGTGTCAAACATACTGATACTCTCCCTCCACCATAACCAATTTCATGCTCCACTAATGTTAATATTTCCACAACTAAATTATATGTATCACATAAAACACAGGAAAATATTCTTAATTAGCTCATTCCGATGGAATGTTAGATCAATGTGGTCAATGTACATAACATGTTGTAAAGTAGGACATGATCTGGAACCATACTGGGTAAAAATAAGTCATCAGCGTCTAAATCACCACTTTTACAAGTTATTTAACGTCTCAGTAATCTTACCTGTGACTATGGATGAGAGCATTCAAAGCCAGGCCATCAGACCAGCTGGTGGTGAAGTTGATTACATTAACCTGTGGATAATTACGAGTTGATTGTCGGACCCAGCTCAGGAGAATCTTTTCACTGTTGGTTTGTTGCAATCCAGCCATGATGTTTTTCATTACATTTTTGACCTACATGTGGAAATAAATTTTCATAAGAAAATGCATTCCTTGAGCAAGAACCGTGCAAACTTAAATATCAATGTCCTTGATCTTCAGTAATAAATAATAGAAATTTTAGGGCCAATTAGTAATGAGACATAATAGATTCTACCAGAAGTTAAGTCTATTCTAAAAGGCTAGGAGTCTATTCTGATTCATTGGTGTCTATGCCATACCATTTACTGAATGTATTCATTATTACTCCTGGATTCTGCCATATTAGACTGAACATTTACTGTTTATAAAATTGCTCACCTTCTAGCTTTCAATGAACAAGCTAGAGAAGACAGTGTATAAAACATTAGACTTATTGTTAACCAAGGACTTAAGATATAAAAGTGCTTTTTGGATAGGAGGAATAGTATAGATAATTGTTTCTTAAAGTATATGTTCAAATTTTGCCTTTGCTATTAATTGTGGTAATTGGACAAGCTGCTTACCCTTTTCTAGGCCTAATTTCTGTGTATCTTACATGCAAGGTTAGTGTAAGATCAAAGTACAAAATATGGTCAAATAAAACCCCTGATTTCATACCATCATTTAACGCAAGTTATGTTCATTGGCTGAACTGAAAAGAAGACAGAAATGTTTGCCTACCTAAAATGAAGAAAAACAACAACAAAGGAAGGAAATATTTATCCCTAAGAGCTGTACACGTGTAGCCTAGGTTCTATTTTCATTAATTGGTTTCCATGTATTTGATTCTCTCATAGGCTTCATGCATGTGCAGATGTTATTCAACAGATTATCAAGTTTAATTCTTCTGAGTCATCTGATGCAGAAATCCATTCTAAGCATTTTTTCTAAGTTTCATGAATGCAGTGACACTTCATAGAAAAAACTGTCTACATCTTTTATTAAAGAATTATTATTTATGAAAGACTGCTTTTTAAATATAAGCCCCTTATGAGATGCTGGAAGAAGACATCTATGTAAAAGTGATTAGTCTGTACCACTAAGCACTTTCCTTCTGGGAAGGTTAAGGTTCATATACTGTCAACATTTGATCAGATGATGAATATTTAGTGTGCATTCTAAATATGACAATTTTACTTTTTCATCCATATAGAAGTTAACAAGTGCCTTTGGGGTAAATGCATTTTTTAACATCTCCAATGTTAGTCATCTTTTTATTAAAAAGTAAATGCAAATTTTAGAATATACTACTAAATCTCATTTTAACATACTTTTACAAGATTTGAGATGATGCTTTGTAAACACAGTAATGATTTGGAGATCTGAAATTTTTGCATGTATCTGTCACAATCCCTTGATAAGTAAGTCTATTATTCAGGAGTGGATTATCCAGTTTTCCTAATTCCTTCTTGACCTACTTATTCAGTCAGTTACTCAGTGAATACAGGTCAAATAATTATGTAATTTGTCTCATATTCTAAAATTATAAATTGCTCAACCTTTACGTACAGTGACTGCAGGAGGTGTATTTTGTGTCCTGTGCTAAATTAGGGTTGGAATCAGCAGATAGTGGCTTAATGGTGGTAACGGATTTGCAATAATCAAGCAATCCTCCAATGATGAATGTGATTCATTTGTGAAATGCTTGGCCAGTCTGCCCTCTATGTGCATAATGTTAAACGACAACAAAGTATTCAATCCGAAACTCCTTTATAGCATCATTATATCACTAATTCAGCTTATCAGCCTCAGCCTCGCTGTTATTGCTTCTACTTAGGTGCACATGTTTCTCAGAAAAAAAATAATGAAGGGCAATGTATGATAATCATGTCTCCTTTTCCTACATAAAAGGCAGTTATCAAAAAATCATTGAGCTGGTCCCAAAGGTGAGCCTGTAAACAGAAAACTGTCCCATCCTCAGGTCTCACTGTCTCTAAAAGAGGCTCAATTTAAACAGATGTATTTGTGTGTGTGCGCGCATACAACTATAAATCAATTTTTAAAAGGAAAAAAGTTGAACTGTCTTTGAGCAGTGATTTTTAAAAATGACTGAGAGTTAACTAGGCCAAGAAGGCATGATGGACATGGAGATGCACCACCAAGATTGACCTTCAAGGAAGGGCTTGTTGCTCCAGCTGTGGTCAGGCAGCTTCTAGTTGCTAGTTCTCTCAGGTACCACCTGAGTTGCAGAGTCCTGCCAGCCAATGTCGCACCCTTTCCAGGGCAACCCACATCTATTGACTGATGAAGGGGCGTAGTATAAACACTCAGCCATTTTAACCCCACTTGAGACAACTCTGAAGGGTCATCCTAGCTGCAAGTTGCCTATGGCGTTTGAATAAGGGTATCATAGGGTCTACGTCACAGCTCTAGTGCTTCCTCTTTCCACACTCCTGTCACCTCTGCCCTTCTACAGGTGTTTTTTCTACCCACGGCATGGCTTAATAAACATTCTGCCTGCCAAACTCAACTCTGAAGTCTGCTCCCCAGAACACAAACTGTGATTAAAAGAAGTTGCAGCAGAGGAATAGAAGTGAAGAGGGTAGGAATAATCTTTTACACGGTAAGGATAGTTTGTGTGAAGCTCTGCAAAAGAGCAGAACAAGAACTGTCTTGCACAGAAGTGACTTGGTAGGCAGGAATTTACAAGGATGGCTTTCAGCAGTGCAAACGTCATCATTCTCCTGTAATTGCAAATTGTATCAATAATATAAACATTGTAAAGTGAATTAGCGTTGCCATTAAGTACATCCCTTGAATTGTCCAGTAAAAGTATGGACCTGACTTCTGATAGCTCACCACTGTTAGCAAGATTTGTTTTTTATAACCAGCTGGTTGCCAGAGCCAAGTTTAGCACTCTGAAAAAAATGGATTGCACTTAAGAAGAAAAAGATGCCAAACACACGTTACATGCTTTGCAATTTTGTTCAAAGCTGCCTATGCTGCAAAATATGTGTTACTGTTTTAAGCTAGCAATTTAATTTGAGATGGACACTGGAAAAACTGTAATAGGAAAACAGGGTTTGCATTCCTGAGTTTTCACAAGTTCAATGAGAAGTCCTCCATGACACTATTAATAACATAGTATGTGGCATTAGAAAAAGGGGTCAACATCGTTCTATCTCTAAATGCTGCTCTTTATCTGATAGATCTAGAATGTACCTTACGTTGATCAGAATGTCCTTTAATCTTTGCTGAAATTCAAGGGCTTCTACCATTTAATAGGAAGGAAAATATGTAATGTTGGTTAAAAAAAAACATATTTTTAGCTTCACTGGATTATGATGAAGAACAGTGAGGAAGATAATTTTTCAAAGTGTGCTTAATAGTTTTAGAACAGGGCAGTGTGATATAAGAGAGAGATGAGATAAGTAAGCAGAGGCTGGGAAGAGTCTACAGTCTTGCAGTCTCAAGGATATGGTGATTCAAGGGCATAAATGGAAAACAACAGGCTATAAGGGAGGTCTCAGACAAAGATTTAAAAAGCATTCCTTCTGATATTCCTCATTGCAAAAGCGCCTCCACATGCTAATAATAAAAAATGGGCTGGGCGCCGTGGCTCATGCCTGTAATCCCAACACTTTAGGAGGCCGAGACAGGCGGATCACGAGGTCAGGAGATCAAGACCATCCTGGCTAATACGGTGAAACCCCATCTCTACTAAACAAAATACAAAAGATTAGCCGGGCGTGGTGGCGGGCGCCTTAGTCCCAGCTACTCGGGAGGCTGAGGCAGGAGAATGGCGTGAACCCAGGGGGCGGAGCTTGCAGTGAGCCGAGATCGCGCGACTGCACTCCACCCTGAGTGACAGAGCAAGACTCCGTCTCAAAAATAAATAAATAAATAAAAATAATAATAACAATAAATGAACAACTTGCAAGCAAGTGAAGAAATTATCACACAATAGTCTTGAAACGTTATCTTGGACTAGTTCAGATGGAGTTGGAAAGGGCTTCAGGATATTTTTAAAAATGGTAAGATCATCTAAGAAATAGTATAAACAATAAATACAATTCAGAGTGCCTTTTGGAGCTCTGTGCACGCTTGAGTTCTTCTGCTGGCTTTGTCAAAACTTACATCTGTCTTACGCAAAGTGGGATCTGCAAACTGGATTCAACCTAGGAATTATTTGTTACTATGCCATAAAATAAAGTCAACAATTGAGAGTGCATCAAGAAACTTATGCAGCGATTTTACAGAGTACCAATTATGTCTAATGCATTTAATAACAAAGGAGGGAGCTTGGGTGTTGGCCGTCTTATTTTTGTAACGCTTTGGTTTTATTCTATCTTACATACAATGGATTGGGGAAAAGTGTTCCTTCCTCAAGATATTTTGAGAAGTACTGAGCAACAAATGAAAAGCAGTTTGGGGAGAGATGGGGTATGTTGCTTGCTGGTTCTGTTTGACACCCATCACTATATGGAATGGGCTGAAAATCGGCCAACTTGGGCTCACTTAAGGCTCCTATGAGCTATTCTTTGCTGCCAGCACATATTAATTCCCGCTCTTTCTCTTCCCCTCTCCCCGCTTACTGTTGTGAAATAGCATTAAGCCTGTTCAGAGAATTTGGAATAAAAATATATGGGGGCCAATTAGGAGAGCAATATGGCTGCTGAATTGAATAGTTACACTTTGTGTCTACTCACTATTTGATTCTGAGCAAGAGCAATCCACAATTCAAGTTAAAATACAAGCCGGGCGCTGTGGCTCATGCCTGAAATCCCAGCACTTTGGGAGGCCAAGGCGAGCGGATCACGAGCTCAGGAGATCGAGACCATCCTGGCTAACACAGTGAAACCCTGTCTCTACTAAAAATACAAAAAAAATTTAGCCGGGTATGGTAGCGGGTGCCTGTAGTCCCAGCTACTCGGGAGGCTGACGCAGGAGAATGGCAGGAACCCGGAAGGCGGAGCTTGCAGAGAGCCGAGATCCTGCCACTGCACTCCAGCCTGGACGACAGAGCAAGACTCTGTCTCAAAAAAAAAAAAAATTAAATTCAAGTTTACCAAATGAAGCCATGATATCTGCTACAATAGGGCTGGATCTGAACTATTACCCTCAGTGAAAGAAGCCAGACACAAAAGAACAGCTATTATATTGATACAAAATATCCAAAAAGGCAAACATGTATGGACAGAAATAGATTGACAATTGCCTAGGGCTGGAGTGGGAGTAAAAAATAACCGTAAATGGAGAAGAAACTTTTTAGGGTGGTGAAAAGTGCCAAAATTAGATTGCTATGATGGCTATATAACTCTGTAAATATCCTAAAAATTTTAATGAACTTGGTAGGGGGGAATTATTCATCCCTCAAAATAGTTTGAGAGGCTACCAAGAATCAGAACTAAACCAGATTGATGCAAATTGAATTTTACACTTAGAATTAGTACATTGATTGGTATAACAATTACATTTCAAAAAAGCTGATTTATAAAAAAGTAATCCCAACCAGTAAAAATAGCAGTCATTTCTCAGCCTCCAAATTTTTTAAATGAGTGGAAAACTTTAAGCAATCAATACAAGTCATACGATACAACTCAAATAAAAGTGGTATACTACACTGAGTGCCTTGCAGATATTCTCCCACTTAATCTTGCATGATAAGAAATACATACACGTTTATATTTATTTTTACTCTTTTGATAGTGAGGGGACTATGGCCCAGAACAGGGATGGCAATATACCAAATGCCGCTAAGACGGTAACTGTGGAAGTTTAAATTCAAGTTCATGTTGGTATACACATATACATACATATTTATATATGTGTGTAAATGAGTTAATATTATATATATATATACACAATGAGTGGATATTAGTGGATATAAGTTCAGGTATGATTATGTATATATACTATGATTATGTATTATATTATGTATATATACAATGAGTGGATAATATTTGTGGATATAAGTTCATGTTGGTCATATATACATATATAATATGTGGATATGAGTGTGTATATATATACATATATAATGTGTGGATATGTGTATATATATAGACACACACATATTGTATATATGCATGTATATATAGATGGTCATTATATATATACACGCATATATACACACACATGGGTGTGTGTCTGTATCTTTTCCACAAATCCGTCGACCCATTTTGCAGAGGTCAAATAGACAGAAGACCCTATGCTCAGGTGACTTAAAAATAATTTCCAAATCACATTATGGAGTTTGTATGTATAACACATTTATTGATAGAGATACCCATATTCTACTAATCTTTCATTGGCAATAATTTATGTTGAGAATACCCAAGACGGAGAAAGCTTCATTCCTTTGGTAGGGATTAAAATAAAAAATATCTTTCTTTTTACAAAGCTATGTAAATTAACTTACAGATAAGTTATAGAACATACATTTGGGAAAAAAATTACTCACCTAGATTGGGACTTTGTATTTTTACCTTATACCTACTCAATGAAATAAAATTTTGAAAAATATTCCTGTAAATGTACCAGAACCTATTTTATACCGTGATGATCCTTAACATTTCAGATTACATGGTCGTGTCAATTTAAAAAAGCAGCACTATGGAGAAGGGTTTGTTATTGTTAGAAATACACGTTTGTTTCACACTTCAAGGGTAAAAATTAAAAAACAAGATTAATGTTACCCAAAAGAAAACCATTCATCAGGATTCTTACCTGCCAGTGGAGGATTATATTCCAAATCAAACCAAGAGTCAGTTTATGATTTCCATCTACGATGTCAGTACTTCCAATATTCACTAAATCAACCTGTTAGAGAGAGGGGTAAAACATTTGAACGTAAGAGACCAAATGCCTAGTTGCAATAATAATAAAAACGTGAAGGTAATTGCATTTAGCTATTTTCAGAGACTTAGCACTAAAGCTTTTTAAAAATAATCTAAAAATTAAACAAAATGCATTTGTAAAATCACTTTCCATAACAAACAAGCACCCCAAATATATTTACTTTCAGCACATGAATAGATTACTGCAGATTGAAGAGGCCAACTGGAGTATCTCCAAATAAACTGTCATAAAGGGTGTTTAAAATTAAGATATGCGGCCAGGCGCGGTGGCTCACGCCGGTAATCCCAGCACTTTGGGAGGCCGAGGCAGGTGGATCACGAGGTCAGGAAATTGAGACCACGGTGATACCCCGTCTCTACTAAAAATACAAAAAATTAGCTGGGCGTGGTGGCGGGCGCCCGTAGTCCCAGCTACTCGGGAGGCTGAGGCAGGAGAATGCCGTGAACCCGGGAGGCGGAGCTTGCAGTGAGCCGAGATCGCGCCACCGCACTCCAGCCTGGGCGACAGCGAGACTCCGTCTCAAAAAAATGAAAATAAAAAAATAAAATAAAGATATGCTTTCTAGTATAGAATTACAACTCAGAAAAATTCACCAGTACTTCCACCTAGCTCCAAGGAGTGCCATTATAATTAAGGCTGACTGCATTTTAGTAAAATACCTCTGTTTTAGAATGAATGTTAGGTCTCTAATAAACAATGGAGCAAATTGCCAGCTCTCTTATCTCTGTCTAGGACTGTGTTTGGAAATGAAAATCTGGCAGGGTTTTATTTGCCTTAATCAAGACAAATCTCTACATCTCCTGTCCTTCACAATCCTCACATGTTTAGGTGGAGTAAGGATAAACACAAGCACCTGAAAAGTAAGCATGTGAAAAGATGTTCAATGTTTTTAGCCAATAGAGGAATGCAAATTATAACCACAATAATGTATCACTGTACATTTATCATAATGGTTAAAATTAAAAAATAGTGCCATAAAATGCTGGTGAGGGTGTGGAGAAACTGGATGACTCGACCCCTGCTAGTGGAAATTCAAATGATATAACCACTTTGGAAAACAGTCTGGCAGTTTCTCACAGAACTGAACATATACTTATTATACAATCTGGTAATTGGGCTCTTGAGCATTTATCTCAAGGAAATGAAAACACATGTGTACACAAAAACCTGCACATAAGTGTTCATACTACATTTATTTGTAATAGCCCCAAACTGGGAACCCAGATGCCCTCATGGGTAGATAAACAAACCATAGTACAGCCATACCATGGAATAACACTCATCAATGAAAAGTAACAAACTATTGATACATGCAGCAAATTTGATGAATTTCATGCGCATTATACTAAGTGGGGAAAAACTCATTCTCAAAGGGTAGCATACTATATGAGTCCGTATTTATGAGAGTCTTGAAAACACAAAGTTACAGAAACAGAGAACAGAATAGCAGTTGGCAAAGGTCAGGAATGGGGGTAAGATGTAGGGCAGCTGAATGTTCTTATAAAAGGGCAATATGAAGGACCCTTGTAATGGTGGAACTGTTCTGCATATTGACTCTGATGGTGGATTTACAAACCTACACACGTAATAATGTTGCATAGAACTAAATACACACATATGCATGCACACATACACATAAATATGAGTAAAGCTGGGAAAATCTGAATACTATTGGTGGGTTATATGAATGTTGACATCATGGTCATGATATCATACCTTAGTTTTACAAAATGTTACTACATCGAAGGGGAGATTAATCAGTCAAGAATAAGAAAGGATCATCATCTGCATCATCATCCGGGGATTCCTCATATGGCAGTGGAGGAGAGAAATTCCTCCATAAGGAAAAGCCACTATAAATTTATCTATTGATTCATTGATGCACTAACTCAACAAGTACCTTTTGGCTATCTGCCAGGCAATGAGCTACTAAGAGCATGTAAAAGGAAAAACCTGCTTTCATGAAACTTAATTCTAGTGGTAGTGACAATGAGATGATATACCACTGAAGATTCAAGCAGTTAAGCAGAGAATATGTGATTTTTAAGAAACAGACTCACTCATACTGCGGGAAGCACTGCTGGTAGATACGTTTTAGCTTGCCATAGATCTGACTCTGGGGAGACTTAGATCAAGTAATAGGCACTTAGATTCCAGTAACCCCTTATCCACTGTCATAAGACTTGTCACTGTGTAAGCAGGAAGATAGTTCCTCCATTTCCTTATCCTCATAAAAGGTCTCATAAGGTCCAGTTTCCACTGCATTCGGGTACTGGGCTCAGACCTGATAAAGGAAAGTAAGGTACTATTCCCCTAATGTCAAGAAGTTCACAACAGAAGGTCACATAATAAAAAAGTATCTACCATTAGGCTCTAGCAATTCTACCTCTACGTTTATAACCAAAATAATTAAATCATACTGATTAAGATATTTGTAGACCAATTATCATTTCAGATTAAGATATTTGTAGACCAATTATCATAGTAGCATTGTTCACAATAGCCAAAATGTGAGAACACCCAAATGTCCATCTACAGATAAATGGATAAACAAAATGTGGTATGTACATACAACGGAATATTTTCAGCCTTAAAAAGGAATGAAATTCTGATATAAACTACAACATAAATGAACCTTGAAAACATATAAGTGAAACAAGCAAGACATAAAATGACAAATATTGTATGATTCTACTTATATGAGGTACCTAAAATACTCAAATTCATAGAGAAAAGGGAAGTTATTAAAGGCTAGGGGAGGGGGAAATGGGGAATAATCATTTAATCAGTATGAATTCAACTTGGGATGATGAAATCATTCTAGAGATGGATAGCGGTGATGATTACCCAACAACGGAAATATACTTAAAGCCACTGAATTATACACTAAAAAAATAGAAAAAATAATACCTCAAACCCTATTTAGGGCAATGTACCTGAATAGACATTTCTCAAAAGAAGACAAACCAAGGGCCAGCACATAAATGAAGTAACGTTGAACATCACTAATCATCAGAGAAATGCAAATTAAAACTACAATGAAATATTACATCACACAGAATGGCTATTATCAAAAAGACAAAAGATAAGTTGTGGCAAAGATGTGGAGAAAAAGAAATCTTTGCACAATGTTGGTGGAAATGTAAATTATTGTAGTCATTATAAAAAACAATATGGAGTTTTCTCAAAAAATTACAAATAAAACTACCATATGATTCAGGAATTCTACTGCTGGGTATACATTCCAAAGGAAACAAATCAATATGTCAAATAAATAACTGCACTTCAATGTACTTTGTAGTGCTACTCAAAATAGCCAAGATAGGAAATCAACTTAAGTGTCCATCAGTAGAAGAAAGAATAAATAAAACGCAGGTACACACAACTACACACGCTGGAATACTACTCAGCCTTAAAAAGCAGAGAATCCTGTCATTTGCAATGACATTAATGAATCTAGAGTACGTTACGTCAAATGACATAAACCAGGCACAGAAAGACAAATATTACATCATGTCACTTGTACATGAAATTTTAAAACGTTGAGCTCATAGAATTGAGAGTAAAATGATGGTTAGGAGGGGACAGAGCTTGGAGGAGGAGGGTTGGGCAGATGTTGGTCAAATGATACTAAATTACATTTAACAGGAATAAATTCAAGAGATCTATTGTATAACATGCTGACTTTGGTTAACAATATTGTATTTTGAAAATTGCTAAGAGAATAGATTTTAAGTGTCCTCGACCCCAAATGATAAACATGTAAGTTAATGCATATGTTAATTAGCTTGAAGCATTCCACAACGTCTAGATATTTTAGAAGACCATATGGTACATGATATATACAATTTTTTTGCTAATTAAAAAATAAAAAATAGTTATATGGTAGATTTTACATTATTTGTACTTTACCACAATAAAAAGTCATAGGCGCGCACACACACGTGCGCGCACACACACACACACACACACACACACACAGCAGCAGCCACAGATAACACCTAAATAAATGTTCATGGTTTTTTTTCCAATAAAATTTATCTATATCCACAGGAAAAACAATTAGATAGGCAACTGTGTCTCACAGAAGCCGGTAAGAAAAAGGAACATTGTGACAAGGTAACCAAAAGACATAAGATATATTCATGTATTCAGTATTGATTAAATCTGTAAAGAAAAAATAGACCGGAAAGAAGAAAAGTGTCAGGTGGAAAAAGCATGCTAGAAAGAGTTCAGATCACTAGGGGGTAATAACTGATTGGGAATTAGAGATATTGTATTCAGGGACAATATGGCAAACAGCTACTCTTTTTAACGTTTATATTAGGTTCGGGGTACATGTGCAGGTTTGTTATATAGGTAAACTGTGTGTCGTGGGGATTTCATGAACACATTATTTCATCACCCAGGTAATAAATATGGTGCCTGCAGGTAATAACTATGGTGCCTGATAGGTAGTTTTTCTGATCCTCTCCCTCCTCCCACCTTTTACTATTGAGTAGGCTCCAGTGTCTGTTGTTCCCCACGTTATATCCATGTGTTCTTGTTTTTAACTCCCACTTTTTTTTTTTTTTTTTTTTTTTTTTTTTTTTTTTTTTTTTTTGAGATGGACTTTCGCTCGTTGCCGAGGCTGGAGTGCAATAGTGTGATCTCGGCTCACCGCAACCTCTGCCTCCCGGGTTTCAGGTGATTCTCCTGCCTCAGCCTCCCGAGTAGCTGGGATTACAGGCACCTGCAACCACGCCTGACTAATTTTGTATTTTTAGTAGAGACGGGGTTTCTCCACGTTGGTCAGGCTGGTCTCGAACCCCTGACCTCAGGTGATCCGCTTGCCTCGGCCTCCCAAAGTACTAGGTTACAGGTATGAGCCGTCGTGCCCTGCCTAACTCCCACTTACAAGTGAGATCGTGTGGTATTTGGTTTTCTGTTCCTGCATTAGTTTGCTAAGGATAATGGGCTCCAGCTGCATTCATGTTGCTGCAATCTCATTCTTTTTTTTTGTCTGGGTTGTATTCCATGGTGTATACGGACCATATTTTCTTAATCAGTCTACTGTTGATGGACATTTAGGTTGATTCCCCGTCTTTGCTATTGTGAATAGTGCTGCAATAAACATATATGTGCATGTGTCTTCATCGTAGAACAACTTATATTCCTTTGGGTATATACCAAATAATGAGGTTGCTGGGTTGAATGGTATTTCTGTTTTAAGTTCTTTGAGGAAACACCACAATGTTTTCCACAATGGCAAAACTAATTTACAATTCCCACCAGCAGTCACCACACCAGGCCAGTATCTTATGCATACATTTTCAGATACTGATGCTTCTACTGTTATTATAACAATTCACAGGATGTATCTACTGGATCAGAGTGTGTGTGTGTATAACACACATACACATACACACACACACTCTGATCTAGTAGATACATCTATACATATATATATATATACACACATCGTTTCAGGGAGATATAGATATATCTATACATGTATGAGTATCTATACATATATACATATATATCTATATATCTATACACATATACACATATGTATACATTTATACATATACACAAACATACACATATATACACATATATATGTAATTTTAGTAGGTGTTTCCACCTGCCTTCCTAGAAACAATTTAGAATTACATATTTTAACCAGAATGTGTAAGAGTAGGCTCTTCTCTCAGCAGGAAATTTTTGTTTTTAGTTTCTTTTAGTTTTCTTTGTATGATCAAATACATCACACTTTGTTACCTTTTGTTTCCATGATTCCTTGTGCATTTGAATATATTTTTGTATGACTGACCTATTACAATTCCATGTGTGAATTGTCTGTTAATATGTTTTGCTCATTTATTTCTATATGGTAGTTTTCCTTCTTGAATTTTAAGAACTCTTGGTAAATAAGAGCTAACATTTATAGAATGCTTACCACTTGCAAAATGTATATTTATTATAATTCAACATGATTTTGTATTTCATTCAAACGTAAAACTGTCTTACAGTTTTATGATTTTTGCTTTTTGACTGTTAAGTACAAAGGTTAACCTGACATCACAAAAGGAATTGTGGAGTTTTTTTCTTTTCACATGCTTTGGAATAGCTTAAAGTATATAAATTATTCTTTAAGGGTTAGGTTAAATTCATTTGTAAAGAATCCTACTACATTTTTCAACAGTACAGCTTTAATAACCTACTAAATGTTTTCTGAAGTAATTAGTCTAATTTTCCACTTATTCTTATCTCAATTTTAGTGATTTGTATTGTACTAGAAAATCAAGTTTTCCAGAATTTTGCAAAATTGTTATAAAATTGCTTTTAGCTTCCTCCTAATTTCTTCTGTATCTACTGTCATGCATCTTTTCTCATTTATCTTGTCTAGTTTTTATTCTAAGTTTTCATTGTTATGACTGGGATAGGTTTACCTCTTTTGTTAATCTTTTCAAGAGCCTACTTTTGAATGGATTAATCTTATTCAATTTTCTATGTTGAATACAATTTTTATTTTTGTTTCTATTTTTATAATTTCTTAAGATACTTCTTTTATTTCCATCTCTTAAAAATCTTGTGGCTATACAGTTCTCTCTGAATACAGATTTCACTGTGCCTACCATCATTAGAGTATGTGTGAGTTATATAAATTTTACCAAGAGTTCATGAACATTTTACATTTATGTGCATCTTACCAAGAGGGAAACAGTATCAAAGATAAATGAAACTTCCAAAAGGTCTGATTTAAAACTATGTCTGAAGGTATTTCATTAATTACATCTAGTGAATTCTCCACAAGAAGCTTTAAGAGGCTCTCTCTCCAAGTTAATAAACATTTCACACCATGATACAGACAAAGATTATTATTTATTTTGGTTGTGTTTTGTTTCTTGCTGTACATGTCTTCTTCAAACTACCAAGGAGTATAAGAAACGCTAATTAATAACCATGAAGACTCTAGAGATGAGGGAGGTATGTGTCATGCCTGAAAGGGTATTGTTCATGGCATTTATATTACTCTTGAATGCCTCACTTTGACAATCTGGTCTGTTTTGGCCATGATTTCTCATAAGCTTGTTGCTGTTATAATGCTGTATTTCTTACTATTAGCTATAAGTCATAATGTTTTTCTGAATTCAGTACTATTTACTCTTAAATAATCATCACCATGCCATGCAGTAACTTCTCTTTTACATATTTTTTCTAATACACATTCTAGAATTTTGTCTTTCAAGAATTATCAGTCTAATTGCTAAATAACTGAATGGTAAAAACAAGTATTAAAACCTTTTAAAATCTGTGTGAAGTGAATGATTACATCTGTCTACTAAGCAAAACAGAAAACATTAGTATGACATATATGTTAATGTACGAGCCTACTGTGTGTATCGGTGTTGTGACAAGCACTCTATGGCTGGAAATTAAATATTAGGGTCACTATGGTTACCCAAAGTTCTAGTTTCCTGTTTTACAGAATGAAAGCATCTGATACAAATGAATAGGTGTGAAAATTGATATTCTGTGTGAAAATGTAATACCATGCCTTGAATTTTTGCAGAAATAAGTTAACCTACGCAGGACAATTGGCTTTTGTAGTTCCTGTCAACAGGCCTAAGATTTGACTCATAAAGTAACATGGGATGCTGTCTCAGAGTTTTACACTGTTATCTTTCGAAGTTGCTTTATTCAAATGTAATTTTGGAGGATAGAAAATCTCCATCGTTTGCTTTGACATAATGGAAACTTATAGTGACTCCAGTAGAATATTAAAATGTGAACTCTTTAGAAACATCTCAAGTTAGAATAAGCAGTCTGTAAGAATTGCACATAGAAAACCTAATACATTGAATTATTCTTTAGTATGACGTCTCCTGCTGTCTATTTTAAAGGCATAGGACAAGAATTTAAGGGGGTCCCTCTTCTATCTCCACACTAGTACTTACAATATATACTTTTGTATAACAATATATATTTAGTACTTCTAAGATTAATATACAATGATTTCAGGGAGCATTTACTTCCAGGTACTCTACCTCCTAAATGAGTTTACTAACCACTGGGCTATGAGGAATAATTCTCGTCATTTACTTATTCAAGACAGGCAAAAAACCTTGCTGTTATGTTTTATCCCAGTTTCCTTCTGGAACATGGATGTAATTTCTACCATCGTCGATATTTTATTCAAGCTAAGATTAGATATCTCATGGTAGTTTACAGTAAAAGGATTTATACTTATTATATTGATATATTCAAAATTTAAGAATACTTAAGAAAACACGTTAAGATTAAGGCAAACCTGAAATATGATGGTTTTCTGAAAGATTACTGACAGGAACAAGTTGGTGTTATTTTTGATCTGCTTTACAGAAAGAAGAATAGCAGACTAGGGTTCATCAAACAGAAAATAGTAAATAAGATGTCAGAATGTGGGGCATGTAACTTGAAAATTTCAATAACCAAGTCAAATAATGAAAATGGAAGTTCTTAGGGCAGAGCAGAAGGAGAGAGAGAAGGGAAAATGATGAATAAAACTAAGAGTTATATTCCTGTAAGATATGTACGTGTGTGTGTGTGTGTGTGTGTGTGTGTGTGTGTGTGTGTGTGGTGGTTTGTGTATGAGAAAAAGAGAGGTGACAAAGTTCTGACAAAGCTTTAATGAATTTTTTCATACCATTTTATTTTTGTTAGATGCAGAGAGAGATGGATGTTTAGAGTTTTGTGTATCATTTAAGCATTTGCGGTTTTAACTTGGAAGTTGCAGAAAGTTATATCTCATTCACAGGGGAACCATCATCTTTATAATAGGTGCTATCTGCGTCTTCTTGCCTTTTTAGACAACCAGGTCAAGGACATTTCAGAGCTACAGGCTCTAATGAAAACACATCCTGCCTCACTCAGCCAATTGAAATTAGACTAAAGCAGGTGGTTTCTTCACATTTGTTTCAAAGGAAGTGGTTCTCCCAGATCATTTCAGAGTTTGATATTTGTCCTAAGGAGAAGTCCCTTTTGTTCCCTCATATGCAGTATAAAATATGAGCATTTTTAAAATTAGCTAAGGGAGGGGGATAAGGGTAAGCCACCTTTTCACTCAGTCTTGGTGATTTTAACTAGATATGAAATGGTACAAACTATTATAAAATAATTTCACAAAAACAAAAAGATTATGAAAGGAACCATTAAATATCCTTAAAGTTTGAGTTGATTTCCTTAAACAGAATCTGAAACAATAACTAAAGGGGAAATTCCACGCATTGAAATTTATTATGTAAATATCCTTCCTGACACTGAAACCTCAAGCATGTACTTCCACCATCTATTTGGTTCTTTCATATTCATTTCTTTCTCGTAAAATATACATAAACCGAGAAGTTCTTTCCAACATTCTAAACAGAATTTCCTTTTTAAACATGTTAAATGTCTTTGATGTCTGCCATCATGTAGCCAAGCTAAAGACTTCTCCATATTCAAGAGAAACTTCTCAAGTATTTATATAATCCTTCTAAATATAATGCATTTTAAAAAGATAAAAAATACAGGAAAGGCAAAGTAGTTTCATTGCCCTGCAGCATGTGCTTTTATACCACGTTTAAGATTTATGCTGTTTAAAATTTCAAGACTTACGGGCATAAATCATATCTATTTTCTTCCATTGAGAGATGCATGTATTGAATCTTTTTATTATTAAATCATAAATAGGTCAATATATACAACATAAAGGGTGTGCCATATTGCCACCGTGGACCTGGCTTTCCAATGACAGTTTTTTAATCCTTTCGGTATCTCCATATTTCAAGGATTATTTTTGATTCAGATATAGAAATTTACATTAGATAATAATTTTTGAAGCACATTTTGACCTCAACTATATTACAAGATTTAATTCTGGGTACTCACTACAAAGATGCTATCTCTACCTTCAATGATTAAGTTTTACATGTTTAGTCATTCTTTAACTATTTTTGACCACTCACTATATGCCACGCATAGAATGTTAAGAATAGAGATAAATCTAAAAATAGACTGTTTCAACAAATTGCTTATGGACAAGTGAAATGTTAAATTTCCTCTATATTTTGGATATGTTTATGATCACTCTGATACATCGCAGGAGAATTCTTTTTAATGGAGTCATGTTTTCATTTATTTATATACTGCTTCTTTCACAATAAAGAATTGAGGCAGTTCATACAAGTATCTTATAATCCTAAGAAAATATGAACATTTAATAGCATGAAAGACATTAAAACAAACATATCAAAATAAAAGTTTTGATATAGGTAGTCTGGTTTAACGTATTAATAAAATGCAAACTAAACTTTTTGGGAAAGTAGCTCTATAAACTCAACAAAATTCCTTATATAGAATATATATAAGAGGGCACTGCTTGAGTAAATGGACACTGTCCTCAATACTTTCATAATTTAGAATGAAAGATATATATATAGTTTCAGTATATTATTTAATTTGAATTTTTATAACTATGTATCTTTTATCTGGCAATATAGAATGTCACTTGAACAACAAAATCAACCCATATACCCCAACTTTCTAAGCTCAAGTCAGGTATACTAATTTCAAGGAAAAAAAAGCAATAGCTACAATAAAAATCTTAAAAGATACCTCAGTGACATAATAAGAAATATTTTTAAACAATAGTATTTATAGTCATATAATTATTATCCCAGCTGACCTCCATATGTGAACCTAATAGGTAACTGGCTATCTCAATTTTAAGTTGAATGTACAAGAAATGTATCAATACTATTTTCCCTTAAAGCAAGAGGTATACTAAGGGGGATGGGAAGATAAACAACTCACCCAGAAAATTATTTTAAATGAGAACACGCTGCAATTTAAGAGTAGTTATATTACATTGCATCTGGATGTGAGTTTAATGAATACGACATTATGTTTGTATATTTGTATCTTCCATAACAAGTATTTTGAAAGAAGTAAACATTTACTATTAATGCATTTCGCAGATGATAAAGTGAATAAAAGTCATAGAATCATTTGGCAAAGACCCTATAGTTGATAAGTTACAGAGTTAACAAGATCTACCCTCTTCTGCAAACTTGAGAATTAATTCATATAAAGTGCAGATATTTTACAGGCCTATTGTGTGGGCTGACAATTTTGTGTAAGAAATATTTATCTAACAAATTAAATTTGGAATTTATACTTAAATACTAGATTTTATGAGTAATAAATGGAAGTAGTTTATAGTCAAATATAATATATTCTGACACGCTCAAAAATATGTATTACATGGCTATTTAAGTTTCTGAATATTTAAAGGACACATAAAATACTAGTTTTAAAGAACATTTCAGAATCCTCTTTATCTAACATTATACACCAGTATGTGAACAGAACATCATTTTTCAGATCAGTGACATTTGACAACCATTCAATCTAATTCAGTGACAATTTTCCAATGCTGGAATTAAGTGAATATTTGAACATAGCTGTCATCTGAATTTCCACCCCAAGCTTTTTAAATACTCACCATAGATTTGTGGTTTAACGTACAGCAATGACTCTATTTGCTTTGTAGTATCTCACATTGTAGATGTGAAGTTACTTGGTAAAAACTTACCACCTTGTGATAGACAATTGATGAGCTGGTACAATGAACATAATTATTAGATCTACAACCGTGTCAGTTAATATTAAATTATATTAAGTCGGCAAAGTCTTGGTAATGTTCCTAGGGTATATTTCAACACTCTACCTTTTGTATGAATCTTTATAAAAGGCATTAGAATTCATAAAATGTAAGCATGGAAATCTTAAGAGGGAAGACGAGGACACAGGCTTGGAGAAAGGAAGACAGATCATAATACATCTAGGGGCGGGGGGAGGTGTAGTTTAAAGCATCACAGTTAAATCTTTAACAAATTTGTAATTTCTAAGTTCCTTTACCAGACAAAAAATTAATCATTAAACTAGGCACAAAATTATTAAAAGTGCAAATATCTAATACAGAATACTCACTGATTAGAACTTAGTTATATCCAAGGAAAATACACTAATAAACAAGTTTAAATTACCCATTAAATATCTTTGAGAGAACAGAGTAAGTGTAGAATTGAATTTAAAATGCCTAATAAAAAGGCACTACTTACAAACCAAAGTGAGACAGAGCAAAGAAATAATAGAATGGCTGTATAAGAGATGTTTCATCTTAGCTGGGATTTGCTCTACCTTCAAAAGCTTGTAAATAAAAAGAAGCTGTGGATACGTTTTTACCTAGAGCTGATGTGGAGACAAGAATAAACACTTAGTAGCATAGTCTCCGGTTTCTCAGGATTTTGTATTTTGTTTGCTTTTTAGAATCACAACCAACTATTACAAATGAGCTTTGCTCTCAGCAAATACCGCAATAAAGGTATCCCTGCACTTACAAGTACTTTCTTCTCAATAAGTGGCTTTCCAAAATACGTTGTTGACAGCAGGGATAACTTCATGCTAAAACAGCCACCACAAAGAACGCAAATGGGAACACAAACGTAGTGTCTGAGCTCTACAGATATAAGCTGAGTGGCATTCAAGTGACGATAACAAGTTAAACGCCAGGACAGGGAAAGGAAAGGAAACTGAGGAACAAGGTTAAATTGAGGAAGTGGTTTAGAACTACAAAACATGCCAGAACTAGTGATTTATGGCAGAGGGACAGGCTAAAATGGAGGAGACCCTAAGGAAAAAAGAAAAGACAAAATGACCTTGATCTAATGATCCAGAAATTACCAAAAAGTATCATTTTTAAAAGACACTTCTAATATTCCCTTTAAAAATGAGAGGGCTAATTTTTTGAGGGATTTTTTAAACCAGGGTTTCTTTTGATAGGTTTATAGAATTAGGAGGCTGTTCATATGATTTTCTATTAGCAATTATCAATTTCTTGGTGTGTGGACAAACTTATCACTGGTATTCAAAAAAAAAAAAAAAATTTTTTTTGGACACAGAGTCTTGCTCAATCCCCCAGACTAGAATGCGAGAGTATGATCACCGCTCACTGCAACCTCCCCCTCCCGGGTTCAAGTGATTCTCATGCCTCAGCCTCCCCAGTAGCTGGAATTACAGGCGCCGGCCACCATACCCATCTATTTTTTTTTATTTTTAGTAGAGATAGGGTTTTGCCATGTTGGCCAGGATGGTCTCGAACTCCTGACCTCAGGTGATCTGCCCGCCTCAGCCTCCCAAAGTTCTGGGATTACAGGTGTGAGCCACCACGTTCGGCCTCAACTTCATTTTTTATAATAAACATATATGTATTTCTGTGTAAAACCCGTTCTTGGCTTCTACATCTCATTAATATTTCCCTTCCATTTTTAAACTGCATACATTTGTTTTTCTCCCTCCTTGTCCGGATCACATTCATAAGATATTAATTTATTTCATATTATAAGGAACTAGCTTTATATTTTATCTAGTGTTTCTTCTATATCTTTAGTTCCCACTTTCCTTAAAGCATTTTTGTAACATTTTTAGTTGAAAGCTTGATTCAATTTCTTGTTTTTTTTTTAATGAAGATGAAATCAAAGACAAAAATTCAACCTCTCAGTAGAGCCTGAGCCATTTCTCATGGGTTTTCATATGGAATGCTTTTTCCTTCACAAATGTAGTTTTATACTCTTGGTTTCTTATTTAACAAACCTTAATCAAATTCAATTTATAAGTATATTATTAGTTTCTACTGTTATTAAATAGCATGAATTTTGAAAGTGTATTTAATGACATTTTCACTGCATTCAAATATATTATCCATTTATATTTTGTGTATGTGGCAGGAAAGTTTTTTTTACTATTTTCCTATGCCTTTAATAAGTTTACAATGAAGGGAAGATATCCGAAGTGACTCTTAGCGTGTCTTTCTTTTCTGGCTCTGGTTTTCCCCAGAGGAGTAGGAAGGAGTCCTTAGTCCCCAAATTAGCCAGAAACCACTTCTACTCTGTCATCAAATAGAAGTGGTATGGCCTCAAAGGTGATTGGCTCCCTGATGCATCCAACGACACCGGGCCCTACCCAACATCAGAGTTCTCGGCATGCAGATTCTCAAGTCCTCATTTCGCACAGAAACAAAACAAAACTAGACACCTGGAATGCCGATTATATTGTTTTCCACTCCTACTTCACTAACCCACCAAATTTCTTCACCTCTTCTTCGTATGTGATGCCTACATCACCTGGAATCTCTTAACCTTGGACTTCTAGTTAGACTAAACTAAGGAGCAGCACTGGCAGGACATTGGAGGATTCTAAGGAGAGGCTAAGGTATCACTTCTCTCAACTTCACCAGGCAATGATTTGAAAATAACTGCATTCTTTAGATACCTAGGGGCTCAGTTCACCGTTGTGTCCAGTGGCCCTCTCCCAAAGTGAGGGATTTTATCAAATTAAAAGCCCTCTCCCCTTGACTGCTTAGGTTTAGATATAGCAAATGTTACTAACTCACGCGAATCCCTGCATTCTTCACACCATTGTTTCTTCCTTTAATCCTGCCCACGTTTCTATAAATATTCCCCTCATTACACTCTCCAACTTTTTGTGTACGCCACGTGTTTAATATCAGGACAGTTAATACACTTGACTTCACAAGACACATTAAAACTGTATAGTGAATATATCAGTGGATACCCCAATGAACTGAAGATGAAAATGCTTTTGCCCTATGAAAGACACCACGTAGATCTACTGAACTCTGGCCATTCCCAAGGTTTAGGGAAGAACATTCCCAATAATGACAGACATACAATTTTCTGAATGCCTTGTTGAGAGTTCAGATTTGAATTTAGTTAATGTAACTGAAATTTTTAAACTATTGCTTTTCCTGCACATCCAACTTTATAGGGAGATTTATTGATAATGCTCACATTTTACAGAAATATCTACTATGGAATGTCAAGATACAGAAAATCACTATTAAATCTACAGTTATTTGTAGTCTCAATCTTTTGCTGTTAAATATGTTGTAAACTTGACAGTGGTAAATTAATGGCTCTAAAAATGTATTTCCATCCATTTTTCTTTATGGATTTAGCAGCATTTCTACTATGCGATACATTTCCGTTATTGACTATAACTTTCTTGAATAAAATGACACTAAGTTTGTTAGTATTCTGTAACTGATTTTTCATGTTTTTGTATTTTTTTATTATACTTTAAGTTCTGGGGTACATGTGCAGGTTTGTTACATAGTTATACACCTGAGATAGTGGTTTGCTGTACCCGTCAACCCGTCACCTACATTAGGTATTTCACCTAATTCTAACCCCTCCCCTAGATCCCTCTGACAGGCCATGGTGTGTCATGTTCCCCTCCCTGTGTCCAGGTGTTATCATTGATCAGCTCCTACTTATGAGTCAGAACATGTGGTGTTTGGTTTTCTGTTCTTGTTTTAGTTTGCTGAGAATGATGGCTTCCAGCTTCATCCATGTCCCTGCAAAGGACATGAACTCATTCTTTTTTTATGGCTGCATAGTATTCCATGGTGTATATGTACCACATTTTCTTAATCCAGTCTATCATTGATGGACATTTGGCCAACACACATATGAAAAAATGCTTATCACTTGTCATTAGAAAAATGCAAATCAGAACCGCAATGAGATACCATTTCACACCAGTTAGAATGGCAATCATTAAAAAGTCAGCAAAAGATGCTGGAGAGAATATAGAGAAATAGGAATGCTTTTACACTGTTGGTAGGAATGTAAATTAGTTCAACCATTGTGGAAGACAGCGTGGCGATTCCTCAAGGATCTAGAACTAGAAACACCGTTTGACCCAGCAATCCTGTTAACTGGGTATATACCCAAAGGATTATAAATCATTCTACTATAAAGACACATGCACACATCTGTTCATTGCGGCACTATTCACAATAGCAAAGACTTGGAACTATTACTGATTTTTAAAATAACCTGATATATGACCCATTTAATTTCTAGTAGCGTTTTGATTTTGTCATTGTCATCTCATTGAGACCTGAGTCCAAATGCCAACAATGGCTCACCATGCTTTGTTCTTCCCACCCCCACGTTACTACCTCTCTACTCCCCTTCTCTGCTATATTTCCTTTATCTCTACACTCAGTCTACTCCACCTGCTAAGCCCTCATTCCAAATGCTTTTTCACCTCAAGGTCTTTATTACTCTGCCTAACCCATCTTCGTATAGACAATTTCAAGGCTCACTCCCTTTCTCCAGATCTCTGCTCATGTAGGAACTGAACAAAAAGGTCTTCTCAAACCTCTTATTCTATTTATCTCTTTTTTATTCACTTAACTGTCACTAAGTATATATGCTTCATATTGCATAACATGTGGCTGTAATCTCTATGACAGAAAGGGTTATGTTTACTCTGATACCAATCAATCATCTTATATAACTGTGAATTTTAAAAGGAAATTTTAACAGATAGGACTTTTTCAATGTGAGTATTTATATCCTGCACAGACTCATTGATAGAGAACAAGCTCATCTTTAGAAACAAAATCCTGCTTGAGCATGTTGATTTATTCTTCCTAATAATCAGACTAAAGTTGTACTTACAGATGTTTTCCATTTTTCTTTCTACTTATTACAAAATGGAAAATTAGAAGATAATGTTTTTTTTTTTTTTTGAGACAGTCTCAATCTGTGGCCAGACTGGAGTGCAGTGGCGCGATCTCGGTTCACTGCAACCTCTGCTCCCAGGTTCAAGTGATTCTCCTGCCTCAGCCTCACAAGTAGCTGGGACTACAGGTGCACACCACCACGCCTAGCTAATTTTTGTGTTTTTAGTAGAGACGGGGTTTTACCATGTTGGCCAGGATGGTCTCAATTTCTTGACCTCATGATCCACCTGCCTCAGCCACCCAAAGCGCTGGGATTACAGGCATGAACCACCGTGCCCAGCCTGCATTTACTTTTGAACATCCATATGTTATTGTTCAGCCACAGGCTAATGTAAAGGTTCCTTTGTTCCACGTTTGGTTTCTGCATGAGAATGTCTTGAGGTTTTGTCCTCTAACGCATAGGCCAGCATCTTATGCAGCTCCCCATTAAAGCCCTAGCTCAGACGAAAGCACTGTTAACATCTGCTTTTGAACAACTTCTCCAACTTAAGCCATTATTTTGAGGCCTTTTCCCTACTAAAACATTAGGAGGTTCTATATTTTCTATAAGAGATGTGGCCATCCCTGAAGAGATTCATATGACATCATATTCTAATTTTATATTCACTTATATTCATTTAATAATTTCATTAGAAAACATGGGGTCTATGACCAGATTGATATATATGGCCCTTGTTTGGAGTTTTGGAGGTTGAAAGATCAGGTTTACATTCCCCTCATAAGTTCCTCTTTTAATTGAAGTGTAATATGCATGTAGAAAGTTATACGTAAGTGTACAACTTGAGTTTTCTCACAGTAAATACACATGTGTAACAGCTATCGGGTCAAAACATAGAACAGTGAGCACCTCAGAAGATTCTCTTATGCATTATTTTGCTGACTTGCAAAAGTTAACCACTCTCTTCAATTTTAAACCCATGGAAACATTTTGTCCGTTTTTGAAATTTAATTGAAAGAAATCATAGTAGGTATACTTCGTCTCACTCATTTCACTCAAATATATTTTAACAACTTCATCTTGTATATTCTGTATAGCTATCATGTGGTCATTTTCATTGCTCTGTAATATCACATCATGAGAATATATCAGTCACTCCCAGTTTGGGCTATCACAAATAAAATTGCTAAGAACATTCTCATACATATGTGTTTTTTGCAAACTGGGAAATGTATTTCTGTAACTTACATGTCTACAATAGAACTGATGGCTGGTAAGAAATGTGCATTTTCACATTTAGTAGATCATACCCAACTCTTTAATTAGTTGTCTGAATTATATTTCCACAAGTTAGTTGTGAGGATTCCAGGTGATCCATGTCCTCATTAACATCTGACATTAGTAGTCTAGTTCAGTCATTTCAGTAATTTTGTACTCGTATCTCATTACGGTTTTAATTTAAATTTCCCCAATTACTGCTGAGGTTAAACATTTCTTAAATATGATGCTTGAATTTGTGAACACCTTTTGTGTTCCTGTTCAACTTTAGTCTCTCATTCTATAAAACCTAAAATTTTTTTTAAAATCAAGAAAAACAGATGACTGCGATACTCCCTATTGTAAATGTGTCAATTATTCTGTATAGATTTAACTCAATGTTAATCATACTTCAATTGAATGTACATAGAAACAGAAAAGATTGCAAAACAAATACAAAAACACAAAGGGCCAATAAACAATAAAATCTTGAACAAAGTGGAAGAACCTAGTTCACCAGATACTAGGCTGTATTATAAAACTACATTACTCCACATGACATAGTATTTGTGGGTGTAGAGAGAGACAGAACAATGGAAGTGAACTGAAGTGCAAAAATAGACCGACTTATGGAGGGTGGAGCCAAGATGGCCTAATAGGAACAGCTCCGGTCTACAGCTCCCACCATGAGCAACGCAGAAGACAGGTGATTTCTGCATTTCCATCTGAGGTACCAGGTTCCTCTCACTAGGGAGTGCCAGACAATGGGTGCAGGACAGTGGGTGCAGTGAACCATGAACGAGCCAAAGCAGGGCGAGGCACTGCCTCACTCAAGAAGCAAAAGGGGTCGAGGAGTTCCCTTTCCTAGTCAAAGAAAGCGGTGACAGATGGCACCTGGAAAATCAGGTCACTCCCACCCTAATACTGTGCTTTTCCAACAGGTTTAAAAAATGGCAGACCAAGAGAGTATATCCCACACCTGGCTCGGAGGATCCTATGCCCACAGAGTCTCACTGATTGCTAACATAGCAGTCTGAGATCAAACTCCAAGTCGGCAGCCAGGCTGGGGGAGGGGTGCCTACCATTGCCCAGGCCTGATTAGGTAAACAAAGCAGCTGGGAAGCTCAAACTCGGTGGAGCCCACCACAGCTCAAGGAGGCCTGCCTGCCTCCGTAGGTTCCACCTCTGAGGGCAGGGCACAGACAGACAAACAGACAGCAGTAACCTCTGCAGACTTAAATGTCCCTGTCTGACAACTTTGAAGAGAGTAGTGGTTCTCCCAGCACGCAGCTGGAGATCTTAGAACGAGCAGACTGCCTCCTCAAGTGGGTCCCTCACTCCAGAGCAGCCTAACTGGGAGGCACCCCCCAGTAGGGGCAGGCTGACACCTCACACAGCCAGGTACTCCTCTGAGACAAAACTCCCAGGGGAACGATCAGGGAGCAGCATTTGAGGTTCACCAATATCCACTGTTCAGCAGCCACCGCTGTTCTACAGCCACTGCTGCTGATACCCGGGCAAACAGGGTCTGGAGTGGACCTCTAGCAAACTCCAACAGACCTGCAGCTGAGGGTCCTATCTGGTAGAAGGAAAACTAACAAACAGAAAGGACATCCACACCAAAAACCCATCTGCACGTCACCATCATCAAAGACCAAAAGTAGATAAAACCACAAAGATGGGGAAAAAACAGAGCAGAAAAACTGGAAACTCTAAAAAGCAGAGCACCTCCCCTGCTCCAAAGAAACGCAGTTCCTCACCAGCAACGGAACAAAGCTGGATGGAGAATCACTTTGACTAGCTGAGAGAAGGAGACTTCAAATGATCAAACTACTCCAAGCTACAGGAGGAAATTCAAACCAATGGCAAAGAAGTTAAAAACTTTGAAAAAAAATAAGACGAATGGATAACTAGAATAATCAATGCAGAGAAGTCCTTAAAAGAGCTGATGGAGCTGAAAGCCAAGGCTCAAAAACGACATGAAGAATGCAGAAGCCTCAGGAGCTAATGTGATCAACTGGAAGAAAGGGTATCAGTGACAGAAGACGAAATGAATGAAATGAAGCGAGAAGGGAAGTTTAGAGAAAAAAGAATAAAAAGAAACTAACAAAGCCTTCAAGAAATATGGGACTGTGTGAAAAGACCAATCTACATCTCATTGGTGTACCTGAAAGTGACGGGGAGAATGGAACCAAGTTGGAAAACACTCTGCAAGATATTATCCAGGAGAACTTCCCCAATCTAGCAAGGCAGGCCAACATTCAGATTCAGGAAATACAGAGAATGCCACAAAGATACTCCTCGAGAAGAGCAACTCCAAGACACATAATTGTCAGATTCACCAAAGTTGAAATGAAGGAAAAAATGTTAAAGGCGGCCAGAGAGAAAGGTCAGGTTACCCACAAAGGGAAGCCCATCAGACTAACAGCTGATCTCTCAGCAGAAACTCTACAAGCCAGAAGAGAGTGGGGGCCGATATTCAACATTCTTAAAGAAAAGAATTTTCAACCCAGAATTTCATATCCAGCCAAACTAAGCTTCATAAGTGAAGGAGAAATAAAATACTTTACACACAAGCAAACGCTGAGTGATTTTGTCACCACCAGGCCTGCCCTAAAAGAGCTCCTGAAGGAAGCACTAAACATGGAAAGGAAAAACTGGTACCAGCCACTGCAAAAACATGCCAAAATGTAAAGCCCATCAAGGCTAGGAAGAAACCGTATCAACTAATGAGCAAAATAACCAGCTGAAATCATAATGACAGGATCAAATTCACACATAACAATATTAACTTTAAATGAAAATGGTCTAAATGCTCCAATTAAAAGACACAGACTGGCAAATTGGATAAACAGTCAAGACCCAACAGTGTGCTGTATTCAGGAAACCCATCTCACATGCAGAGACACACCTAGACTCAAAATAAAGGGATAGAGGAAGATCTACGCGGCAAAAGGGGAAAAAAAAAAAAAAAGGCAGGGGTTGCAATCCTAGTCTCTGATAAAACAGACTTTAAACCAACAAAGATCAAAAGAGATAAAGAAGGCCATTACATAATGGTAAAGGGATCAATTCAACAAGAAGAGCTAACTATCCTAAATATACATGCACCCAACACAGGAGCATCCAGATTCATAAAGCAAGTCCTGAGTGACCTACAAAGAGACTCAGACTCCCACACAATAATAATGGGAGACTTTAACACCCCACTGTCAACATTAGACAGATCAATGAGACAGAAAGTTAACAAGGATACCCAGGAATTGAACTCAGCTCTGCACAAAGTGGCCTAATAGACTTGTACAGAACTCTCCACCCCAAATCAACAGAATGTACATTTTTTTCAGCACCACACCACACCTATTCCAAAATTGACCACATAGTTGGAACTAAAGCACTTCTCAGCAAATGTAAAAGAACAGAAATTAAAACAAACTGTCTCTCAAACCACAGTGCAATCAAACTAGAACTCAGGATCAAGAAACTCACTCAAAACCGCTCAACTACATGGAAACTGAACAACCTGCTCCTGAATGACTACTGGGTACATAACAAAATGAAGGCAGAAATAAAGATGTTCTTTGAAACCAACGAGAACTAAGACACAACATACCAGAATCTCTGGGACACATTCAAAGCAGTGTGTAGAGGGAAATTTATAGCACTAAATGCCCACAAGAGAAAGCAGGAAAGATCTAAAATTGACACCCTAACATCACAATTAAAAGAACTAGAGAAGCAAGAGCAAACACATTCAAAAGCTAGCAGAAGGCAAGAAATAACTAAAATCAGACCAGAACTGAAGGAAATAGAGACATAAACAACCCTTCAAAAAATTAATGAATCCAGGAGCTGGTTTTTTGAAAAGATCAACAAAATTGATAGACCTCTAGCAAGACTAACAAAGAAGAAAAGAGAGAAGAATAAAATAGATTCAATAAAAAATGATAAAGGGGATATCAACCACCGATCCCACAGAAATACAAACTACCATCAGAGAATACTACAAACACCTCTACGCAAATAAACTAGAAAATCTAGAAGAAATGGATGAATTCCTCGACAAATACACCCTCCCAAGACTAAACCAGGAAGAAGTTAAATCACTGAATAGACCAATAACAGCCTCTGAAATTGTGGCAATAATCAATAGCTTACCAACCAAAAAAAGTCCAGGACCTGATGGATTCACAGCTGAATTCTACCAGAGGTACAAAGGAGGAGCTGCTACCATTCTTTCTGAAATTATTCCAATCAATAGAAAAAGAGGGAATCCTCCCTAACTCATTTTATGAGGCCAGCATCATCCCGATACCAAAGCCTGGCAGAGACACAACCACAAAAGAGAATTTCAGACCAATATCCTTGATGAACACTGATGCAAAAATCCTCAATAAAATACTGGCAAACCCAATCCAGCAGCACATCAAAAAGCTTATCCACCATGATCAAGTGGGCTTCATCCCTGGGATGCAAGGCTGGTTCAACATACACAAATCAATAAATGTAATCCAGCATATAAACAGAACCAAAGACAAAAACCACATGATTATCTCAAAAGATGCAGAAAAGGCCTTTGACAAAATTCAACGACCCTTCATGCTAAAAACTCTCAATAAATTAGGTATTGACGGGACGTATCTCAAAAATAATAAGAGCTAGCTATGACAAACCAAAAGCCAACATCATACTGAATGGACAAAAACTGGAAGCATTCCCTTTGGAAACGGGCAGAAGACAGGGATGCCCTCTCTCACCACTCCTATTCAACCTAGTGTTGGAAGTTCTGGCCAGTGCAATTAGGCAGGGGAAGGAAATAAAAGGTATTCAATTAGGAAAAGAAGAAGTCAAATTGTCCCTGTTTGCAGATGACATGATTGTATATCTAGAAAACCCCATTGTCTCAGCCCAAAACCTCCTTAAGCTGATTAGCAACTTCAGCAAAGTCTCAGGATACAAAATCGATGTGCAAAAATGAGAAGCATTCTTAGACACCAATAACAGACAAACAGAGAACCAAATCATGAGTGAACTCCCATTCACAATTGCTTCAAAGAGAATAAAATACCTAGGAATCCAACTTACAAGGGATGTGAAGGACCTCTTCAAGGAGAACTACAAACCACTGCTCAATGAAATAAAAGAGGATACAAACAAATGGAAGAACATTCCATGCTCATGGGTTGGAAGAATCAATATCGTGAAAATGGCCATACTGCCCAAGGTAATTTATAGATTCAATGCCATACCCATCAAGCTACCAATGACTTTCTTCACAGAATTGGAAAAAACTACTTTAAAGTTCATATGGAACTAAAAAAGAGCCCACATTGCCAAGTCAATCCTAAGCCAAAAGAACAAAGCTGGAGGCATCACACTACCTGACTTCAAACTATACTACAAGGCTACAGCAATCAAAACAGCATGGTACTGGTACCAAAACAGAGATATAGATCAATGGAACAGAACAGAGTCCTCAGAAATGATGCCGCATATCTAACTATCTGATCTTTGACAAACCTGACAAAAAACAAGCAATGGGGAAAGGATTCCCTATTTAATAAATGGTGCTGGGAAAACTGGCTAGCCATATGTAGAAAGCTGAAACTGGATCCCTTCCTTACACCTTATACAAAAATTCATTCAAGATGGATCAAAGACTTACATGTTAGACCTAAAACCATGAAAACCCTAGAAGAAAACCTGGGCAATACCATTCAGGACATAGGCATGGGCAAGGACTTCATGTCTAAAACACCAAAAGCAATGGCAACAAAAGCCAAAATTGACAAATGGGATCTAATTAAACTAAAGAGCTTCTGCACAGCAAAAGAAACTATCATCAGAGTGAACAGGCAACGAACAAAATGGGAGAAAATTTTCAGAACCTACTCATCTGACAAAGGGCTAATATCCAGAATCTACAATGAACTCAAACAAATTTACAAGAAAAAAACAAACAACCCCATGAACAAGTGGGCGAAGGATATGAACAGACACTTATCAAAAGACATTTATGCAGCCAAAAAACACATGCAAAAACGCTCATCATCACTGGCCATCTGAGAAATGCAAATCAAAACCACAATGAGATACCATCTCACACCAGTTAGAATATGGCCATCATTAAAAAGTCAGGAAACACAACAGGTGCTGGAGAGGATGTGGAGACATAGGAACACTTTTACACTGTTGGTGGGACTGTAAACTAGTTCAACCATTGTGGAAGTCGGTGTGGTGATTCCTCAGGGATCTAGAACTAGAAATACCATTTGACCCAGCCATCCCATTACTGGGTATATACGCAAAGGATTATAAATCATGCTGCTATAAAGACACATGCACACGTATGTTTATTGAGGCATTATTCACAATAGCAAAGACTTGGAACCAACCCAAATATCCAACAACGATAGACTGGATTAAGAAAATGTGGCACATATACACCATGGAATACTATACAGCCATAAAAAAAGGATGAGTTCATGTCCTTTGTAGGGATATGGATGAAACTGGAAACCATCATTCTCAGCAAACTATCACAAGGACAAAAAACCAACCACCGCATGTTCTCACTCATAGGTGGAAATAGAACAATGAGAACTCATGGACACAGGAAGGGGAACATCACACTCCAGGACTGTTGTGGGGTGGGGGGAGGGGGGAGGGACAGCATTAGGAGATATACCTAATGCTAAATGACGAGTTAATGGGTGCAGCACATCAACATGGCACATGTATACGTATGTAACAAACCTGCACATTGTGCACATGTACCCTAAAACCTAAAGTATAATAAAAGAATGATCCGTGACCAAAACAAAACCTGAAAAAAAAAATAGACCCACATATGTACTGACAAATTTTTATGACACACTTAGTACTGTGAAGCAATGAGGAAGCATTATTTTTAATAAATGGTGGGTCGATTAGATTTCAAATAAAATAAAAACTGAGTCTTAACCTATTCCTCACACCATATGCAATAATCAATCTCAGGTAAAACATAGATCCAAAATCAAATGGTAAAACAATAATGGATCTATAGATAATAACCTAATATAATACTATAATGGTTTTGCGTAGGCCAGTATTTCTTCAACAGATCATAAAAATATAAAGTTTTAAAGAATAAACAATATCCAAGTGGAGAACTTGTTTTTATTAACATTTACCACTTAAGTGAGTAAAAAGGTAATCCACAGAGAAGGAAAATACATTTGCAACTCAAAACAAAGGGCTCATATCCAGAATATAGCAATAACTCAATTTTGATCAAGTCCAAGTTAACTTTTCTCTTTTTGAAACATGCTTTGGATTCACATATCATAAATATTTGCCTATCCCAAAGTCATATAGATTTCCTTCTATAATTATCTGTTTTACTGCCAGGATTTTTCTGTTTCTCTTGGGGTAGGCAGAGAGCCAGAAATTAACAGGCAAGGGAGCCCCATTGAGAAAAGAAGTCCTGGAGATGCTGTTTCACTGAGTCACTGCTGGCCTGTTGACAGTCAGCAAAACGGACAATGAGTACACTGGCCACACTGATTATGTCTGGCCTTGTGGTTGGGCTCCTCTAGCCCCAAAGGGGACTTACCAGGCCCTCGCCAGAGATAACCATGCTAGGGATTTTCCCCACTGACAAGCATGCACACACTCCTCCAAAAACTTGCCCTATTCTTTTCCTCATTATAATAGTGTAAAAAAAAAAAAAAAAAAAAACCCACACACCCCTGGGTGGAGATTTTAGATGCCAATGGGATGTAGTATGTGTACTAGCAGGTACAACCCGAGCATGTGTGCCCAAACAACCTCCCAAAACATACTTGCAAGTAACACCCCCCATACACCCTTTCATGATTTATCACATAGGAGTCTCAATGTTCCCCAGCACTAGCTGCTGCTGGCTCTTTGTTCCCTTGTGTTCGTGTGCATTCAGTGTTTAGCTCCTACTTATTGAGAGTATGTGTGATTTTGGTTTTCTGTTTCTGTGTTAGTTTACTTAGGATCATGACCTCCAGCTTCATCCATGTTGCTGCAAAGGACATGATCTAATTCTTTTCTGTGGCTGCATAGTATTTTATTCCATGCTGTATATGTACCACATTTTTTTTTGTTTTGTTTTTGAGATGGATTCTCTCTCTGCCTCCCAGGCTGGAGTGCAGTGGCACGATCTCCACTCACTGCAACCTCAGCCTCTGGTTTCAAGCAATTCTCCTACCTCAGCCTCCAGAGTAGCTGGGATTACAGGCACACACCAGCATACTCAGCTAATTTTTGTATTTTTAGTAGAGACAGGGTTTCACCATGGTGGCCAGGCTGGTCTCGAACTCCTGACCTCTGGTGATCCGCCAGCCTCAGCCTCCCACAGTGCTGGGATTACAGGCGTGAGCACAGCGCCCGGCCTGTACCACATTTTCTTTATCCAGGATTGACTTTTATAGGATATCCAAAAGTTTGTTTTTTTAAATGACATTTTCTTGGTAGGGACAGTCCAGCTACATCAAATAAATTAAATATAATACCTTCTATGTTCTGCTCTTTTCTTCACTGTTACATTTTGAAACAGAATATGGTATTTTGATATTTCAAAGACATTTTTCTTTGTGTAACTTTAATATTTTTAACAATTTTCATAATGTCGATGACACTGATATTTCCAGAGTCTATCGGACTAATGACAAGAAAATCAGTTCATAGATTATTCTGGCTGCAAAGTGAAAAATCTACAGTTAATTTCTTCATAAGACAAACATCTCTGTAAAATAACTTTCATAGGTTGAAGGTGACAATGACCCTGAATTCATAAAATCGGCCAATTAATTGCTGCACAGTTTCCATCTCCAGATCTTCTGTAATGTCATCTCCCTCCCAGATAAGCTGAGCAACATTTGAGGGAGTACATGTTATTATTAATCTATCCCTGCTTATGGTTATTTTAAGAGTAAGTGATCAACATACTCAGTGTACTTGAGTTTATCTTTGAAAGAGAGGGGTAATGTAATTAGGGAGCTACTAAGTGCCTGGTGAATGTATTGGTCGATTAGACAGATTTTAGGATGTTAATGAGAAAAAAGGACTGCCTCCAATACCATGACACGAGAAGAGCCACCAAGTGGTTCAGAGGAGATTAGAACTCCTCTGACCTGCCTGTTTGGTTTAGCTGTGATTGTTTACTTCTTCTAATACAACACACGTATTTTAATCCAGTTAAATCTAAACCAAAACAAGAAACAAATCTGCCATTCATATCCCAAGTAAAAGTAGTGATGTTTCTGTCTAATTTATATGCTTGGAGACAGCGTTTAATAAGTGTTGGCTTGATTTGAACAAACATCATTATCAGGTTTGAACACATTTAGTACATAAATATCTGGTATAGTAAAATCCGTTTGTCACACAAAACACTGTCATAAGAAACAGTTCACCGGACACAGTGGCTCACACCTGTAATCCCAGCACTTTGGGAGGCTGAGGCAGGTGGATCACCTGAGGTCAGGAGTTTGAGACCAGCCTTGGCCAACACGGTGAAACCCTGCCTCTACTAAAAATACAAAAATCAGCTGGCCATGGTGGCATGTGCCTGTAATCCCAGCTACTCGGGAGGCTGAGACAGGAGAATAGCTTAAACTCGGAAGGTAGAGGTTGCAGTGAGCTGAGATCATGCCACTACACTCCAGCCTGGGACACAAGAGTGAGACTCCATCTCAAAAAAAAAAAAAAAAAAAAGAAAAAAGAGAAAAGAAAAAGAAAAGCAAAGAGAAAAAGAAACCGAGTTCACTGCAGGACTTTGTCCACTGAACACAGCTGCATGCAGTAAAATCTGAAAACAGTGAGCAGCCTATCAGGTCAGGACTATGTCTTTCCCTTCCCTCTGTGGCAGCATGCATTTGCTTCCTGAATTATATTAGCCACAATCAGACACACACGAATTACAACATGTGCTCTCAGTAAGAACCGGTCTGATTTACAGGAGAATTTCAGATACTTTCTCTGCATTTGGGGCCGAAGCCCTCACTCAAACATGAAGCATGCTGTCTCACAGCATCCAGACCTTGTCCAGGGTACTACTTACATTATTGTTCTGCAAAACCCGCAGTGCCTTGTTGACATTGTTCAGGGCATGAACTCTTGTGGATCCTCTTTCTTTGGGCTGAGAACAAAACAAAAGAGTGTTCACTGACCAGCACACAGACCGACAATCTACTAGAAATGAAACCATTTATAATTTCACTATTAAGCTTGAAAATTGTAAATGAACAGAGCCTGTGAGGCATTAATATAATGAATCTAAATACTTTGGGCTAATTGCCCTTGGCCTGAAACATTTTTAGCATAAACCAACCACTCTGTAAGAATGGAAACACTTTTTCTTTACAAAGCCTATTTTGGTATGATTGTTCCTTCATTCTATAGCTCAGTTGGGGATTACCGCATGACCACCCATGAGAGAAACATCCGCATGCATAAAAACATTTTCTAGTAAGATAGAAAAACAAGTTAATGCCCAAACTTTTTAGAAATATTTAAAGCAGATTTGACTCTAGCAGAAGTATATAATGCCAAATAGGGTTAAAGGAAACCTTTTCTGTGAAGATTACCTTAATTGTCCTTGTCACTGAAGCTCTAAACCTCAATCATCTTTGGTTCCCTAATTTTATTCTCAATCCCAAAAGTTGTAGCTTATTGTGTAATTTTTCAACCAACATCTGCATAGTTCATTGCAATATACAAATTAAATCATTTATTAAGTTGTAGAGTTTTAGAAATTCTACCATTATGATACGTTGTATTTACTCTTATTTTCGTTTCTTTTACCTTACTACAAAAGCCCATATTAGCTACTGCCCAGAGAAATATAACCTCATTCCCTGCTCTACTCACTCCCCGTTTTTTTCATCCTTCCTGCATACCCGTCAGCAATGACGTTCCTGAAGTAAGCCCACTGCCAATGCAAACCACTTGCAAAGTTCTCATATCAACATTTGGGTGATTATAGTTACCAGTTAAGGGCAAGAGCTACAAAGCTGACTGCCTGGGTTCAATTTTCAGCTCTGCCATTTTTGTGCTGTGTGACCTACGTAAAAACTTTAATCCCCCTGTATACCAGTTTTCTCATCTGTTAAAAATGGACTTAATAAAAGTATTAGCAAGAGGCATACACAAATTACAACATGTGCTCTCAACAACAACTGCTCTGATTTACAAGAGAATTTGAGATACTTTCTTCTCTGCATTTGAGGCCAAAGCCCTCACTCAAACATGAAGCATGCTGTCTCACAGGATCCAGACCTTGTCCAGGGCGCTACTTATTGTTCATATTGCTCAAACCATTGTACATATGGTTTCTGGGAGAATTCAGTGTGTTGATATGCATAAAGCACTTGGATTGGTGCTTGTCACATAGTTGGTACAACATAAATATTATTGACTTCGTAGTATGTGCCAAGTACTTTCAATTCACTACCTTTAATCCCCGCCTTGCAAGGCAGTTAGTTTCATCCCTATTGCACAGAAGTGAACCTCACGTTAAAACATCTAATATATAGATTACCATGAAACTAATAATTGATGGAGCCAGGACCCAAACTTTTGTGTCTGTAGAGCCCCAGTCTTGCAAATTTATTTCCTTCTTAACTAACTTGTGCATGCACCAAACAAATAATCTATATTTCTGTGTCTTGCATTTAACTCCTATACTTTCAAGTAAAGCTGCTGGTCTTTCTCAAGTAGTTCCTCACCCTAGAACTCCTTATCATTTGCACTGCCTGCTGAACAACCCAAATTAAACTAAAGCCATCTTACTCTCCAAGGTAACATGCCTGATATCCTTTATAACACCGTATTGACATTTCGTTCCTTTGATTTCACAAAACATTAAGGCTAACCTTATGAACCAGAATCTCCATTTTTACCTCTTAGATTTTCCTCCAGGAATATCAGAATGATATTGGTTTACATTCTGTTATTTTTCCCACTTTCCACCAAAAAGAGGAAGAGAGTAAGACCATAGGAAGACTTTAGATTTAAAAAAAAAAAAAAGCAATAGCCAAACATTTTGGGAGGCTGAGGCAGGTGGCGCACTTGAGGTCAGGAGTTCAAGACCAGCCTGGCCAACATGGTGAAACCCCATCTCTACTAAAAATACAAAACTTATCCAGGCATGGTGGAACATGCCTGTAGTCCGAGCTACTTGGGAGGCTGAGGCAGGAAAATTGCTTGAACCCGGGAGGCAGAGGTTGCAGTGAGCCAAGATCATGTCACTGACCCCAGCCTTGGTGACAGAGTAAGATTCCGACCAAAAAAAAAAAAAAATTACACAGAAGAAAATCAGCAAATAACCAATCTTCTTGTGTATATATAGATTGACAGTATACAAGTTTAATGGTAATTACAGGACTTCAACGTTTTGAAAATAATTACTCAAATCAGTCCTCTGCCTAGTGGTTAGACAAAAGCCATATATTTCCTTTCAGTCAGTTACATAATTATACAGTAATAAGATTTAGCAAAAATTTTCCTTTGTATCATACTCAAACATTAAATGTACACATGTGCATACGTATTAGAACCAAACATAGTCTACTCTTTTAAAAAGCTGCAGTTTCTGATCCTGAAGTGGGAACTTAAAATCTGCCCCTATTAGAGTCTCCTTGGGGAGTATTTCTTATTTTATGATTGTAAGGCAAGTACCTTCCTTTTAACCCTGGGGATGTCCTGAGCCAATAATCCAAATGCAGATGCTTCTGAGTAGAATACTAAGATTTCTGTTCAATAGTATACATGACTACCATTAGGAGTAGAAGATGTTATCTCTACAGAAACTATTAGAATTCAAGACAAGGTATAGCGAATGGGAGTTCTGGGATTGGGAGCATTCATTAGAGGTGATTCTGCTTTATGAGAAAGGCAAAATCCTCAGACCAAGGCTAACAGATCTGTGATTAGGACAAACAATGGTGAATGGATTCTGTTAGTAGCAGTATCTGAAATTATGTAATCTACACTGCTATGTGTAAATGTTTGGTGATTTTTCCCAATCAATAGCTTACCTTATACTGGCCAATCTCATGGATACTTTGGTATTTTTTTCTTTAATGCTATTACTAATTAGGTTCATTTTGTCTTACCATCTATGTATGTATATGCATAAATGTAAATCATGCGGATTTTTTAATTTTGCCGAAATTAGTGATTTTTTTCTTTATATCAGATGGGTAGTGTGCCAACATCATAAGTTTAGAGGAAGGCATATCTCCTATCTGAGTATAAACACCCAAATCATGCTTATGAATTACAAAAGGATCTGAAATTCATTATCTTAAACATTATGTATGAAATTTGTTAACCCTGACAAAATTGCTTTGGGTGATAGATGGGTTGACTCAGCCAGGAAAATGACCAGAGAGGATTGCAGCACAGGATAAGTGATCATGCAGATACCTGGAAGTGAAGAGACAACAGCCTCGTAACAGAGGGCCAGGACAAGGTGAGTAAGCCATAATCTTTGAAAGATTTTTCACGAACATTTGGAAGACACTGGGACTTCTGTATTCGGTAACTGAAAGTAGGACTGACTTCAGAATACAGGAGAAACGAGAATACACAGAGACACACTGATTTCTATAAATATATTGCGTATCCATATATATGTAAATTGTTCATAGTCAAAAGAGATGAATTATACACAAATGTATCTCTAACTAGTGAAATTAAGACCAAGTTTACACGACGACCTCAAATTGGCTCCAATCAAACAGTTTAGCTATAAGGCAATAAATCTGAATTTTTCCCCCTTGACTAAAGTTATTATTTCAATATGTCATCAAGTTGTTCTTATATTAGTACAAGTTGAGACTTCTTGAAAAATGAATCAGTTTTAGTATTAATCTTACATAGTTGAAGATAAAAAATGAAAGCATAAGGTATGCCTCTTCTGTATAGGACTTCAGAATATAATTGAGGAGGGATGTCAGTCATACATACAACACTGAAAACAAGACAAAAATGAGCGTTCTGTGGAATTTGAGAGGGAAAAATTAGCAAAGGTAATTTGGGGGAAGCTTTACTGAGGAGAAATCAAGGTTTCTGGGAGACTGTTGGGGTAGACAGAAGTATAGAAAGAAATACAGGCAAGTGAAACAATACAGGCAAAAACGCAGAGATATCTGACAATATATACTGAGAAAAGAGAGGCTTAGCGTTAAGCATTATAGGAGGCAGGTTGGGGGAGATAGGATTTTTGCTAACTGACTTTGAACGACAGCTTCAGTTTGTAAAATATGACCAAATCTGTGTGTGTCTGTGCGTGTATCTGCATGTGCCGGGGGGTTGTAATGAAGGCAATGATTTAGCAGAATTTGATAGGTAGAACAGTTATTTATGACTGAAGACTGGGGGCTTAAACTCTACTTTTTAGAATAGCAATCTAAGAAGATTATTTCTGTCAGGGGATTTCAATTTGAATTCTCCCACCCCAGTTTAAGACCTTGATCAACATGACTTAACTGATCTGTAACCATGTATATCAATCATGTGTCTTCACAGGAATGCTCTGGTTAGACAAGATAATAGTTCAAGAGGAAGTGATATTCTCATCACATATGCTATCATGTATTACACTATAATGCCCGTACCTTATTATGCTATCCCATATTTATAAACTCATACAGGTTCTTTGTAAAATAACTTCAAAATACACAAAAGTACAAAGATAATTTTTCAATTCATTATGTATAAAAGCCTTCATTAAGTTAATTGATTAGATACCAAGTAGTAAAATTGAGTAATATCTATTAATATAAATTATATTACTGAAATTTTTACTTTTTCTGCAGGCGGTAGACTATGCCAAATGAAAATCATACGAAGTTCCTTTACTAAGGAATAGGTATTGCTAGTTCAATTAGTACCTAGTAATTTTACTAGATCTCATAAAACTATATTGTCAGTTTCTGGTCTGAAATTCTACTAAGTTTAAAGTTAACTTTCTTAAAAATAAGTCACATACCAGTTTTTGCCCTGTCAGGCCTTCGAGGAGGTCTAGGAGGCGCCTCCCATCCTGTAGGTCACTGAAGAGGTTCTCAATATGCTGCTTCCCAAACTGAAATTAAAAAAATATACTCAATGTAGCAAAGCACACTTCCAATGATACATTTTCACGATTCTGCCTTTTGAAAACTAAAGCTGTATTTAAGGATAATTAGTGTGCATAATTAATCTGCCAAAGATGATGGATGAAACAAGGAAAGTTCAAATGACAAAAAAAAATTAAAAAATTTGATCATAGGTTAAGTCTATTTGAATTATTTTGAATAGCAAGAGTAAGAGATTTATAGCCTAAATGATCTAATTAATTCACTTAAATGAATATAGATTCTATGAAGGAGAGAAAAAATAGAGGAATGATCAAGGTAGTTAGGGGTAGAGGGAAAAGTAAATACACAAAGAAGCAAAGACCACACACAATCTACCTGGGTGGGTACAAAAAGTTTAACCAATTCTTGGAATATACCAGTCAGAGTGGCTCGACATCCTTATCACTCAAAACATGCTTGCTGGGCATACACATTTTGCATGCTGTGACCTATTCTCATACTGGATAACTCAAATTTTAGGAATATCGGGTTTAATTAGGTTTGAAACAAGCCTGTGAGAGCTTTTCATCGATTTTACTCAGTTCTTTGCTCAGGAAATATAATAGTCAATAAATAATATTTAACATTTTTGAAGTAAATACTCATGAGAGACACTGTTAAATGAGTGGATTTCACAACCGTTGTGGCATTTCTGAGATTAGCAGTAACATACTCATCTTACATGAGATACTTAGAGGTTAAGTATGTGGCTCTTTGTCATGAAACTAGAATGGGGTAAAGCGAAAATTGTGGCTCAGATCTGTCTAATTCTGGGTTCTTGTTCTTTCAATCTTATGTTGCTTCCTTGTCCTTTTATAACCTACTATTCGATTATCTTTCAAACATTTGTCTTTCTTTTGTCATACTTTACCAAATCGTTTTCTGCTTAAAACCCTACGATCCCCTCATGAGATAATTCCCAGCTTTTTCATCACCTACCTAGAAATCCCTAATTTAATCAGTCACAGACATATTGAGCATGAATAAACCTGAGCTAGGTATTGAATCATATGCTAGTACATAAGACACAGGCCCAGACCCTATAGACCTTCCAAGACAGAAGCTGTGGGATTTCATCAACACCAGACCTGTTCTACAAGAAATGCTAAAGAGAATTTATCAACTGGAAAGAAGAGGACATTAACCAGCCAGAAAAACCATCTGAAGGCACAAAACTCAGTAAGTACAGACAAACACAAACTATTATAATACTGTAATTGTGGTGTATGAACTACTCACATCTTGACTAAAAAGTAAAAAAAGGAATCTTTTAGTTCCTTAACAAAAAATAACTATAATAAGATATAGACAGTATAATGAGATATAAACAAACAACGAAAAGATTAAAAGAGATGAAGTTAGAGTTTTTAATTAGTTTTCCCTTTGCTTTCTTGTTTATGCAACCAGTGTTGTCTGTTAGAAATAACGGGTTATAGTGTTTGTAAACCTCATGGTAGCCTCAAATAAGAAGATATACTAAAATTCACAAAATATAAAAAGCAAGAAATAAAAGCATGCCGCCAGAGAAAAATCGCCTTCACTAAAAAGGAAGACAGGATGGAAGAGAAAACCACAAAACAAACAAAACAAAATGGTGGGAATAAGTTCTTAATAAAACGAACATAAATGAAATAAACTCTCCAATCAAAAGACAGTGACAGAAAAAAACAAAAACAACAACAACAACAAACACCAAGACTCAATCTGTTGCCTACAAGAAACACGCTTCACCTACAAAGCCAGACTTAAAATTAAGGGATGTAAAAAGATATTCCATGTCAACAGCAACCAAAAAAGAACAGGAGTAGCTATTCTTACATCAAACAAAATATATTTCAAGACAAACTGTAAGAAGAGAAAAAGATCAACATATAATAAAGGAATCATTTCAGCAATAAGATATACCAATTGTAAATATATACGTACCGAACACTGGAGCACCCAGATATATCAAGCAACATTATTAGACCCAAAGAGAGCTGGAAACCTCAATACCACACTTTCAGCCTTGGACATAATCAGGCAAAAAGTCAACTAGGAAACATTAAACTTAATGTGTACTACAGACCAAATGTACCTAATAAATATTTACAGAACATTTCAACCAACAGCTGCACAGTGTACATTCCTCTCATCACCACATGGAGGATTCTCAAGGATGGGCCATATGTTAGGCCACAAAACAAGTTTTAAATTTAAAAAATTGAAATATAAAGTTACTTATCTGACCACAGTTGAATGAATTGAGAAATCAGTAATGAGAAATTTTGGAAATTATACAAAACACAAGGGAATTAATCTATATTCTCTTGAATGATCAGTGGGTCAATGAAGAAATAAGGAAGTTATAAAATTTCTTGAAACAAAAATGTAAACACAACCTACCAAAACTTATGGGATACAGATAAATCAGTACTAACAAAGTTTACAGCAATAAGCACCTGTATCAAAAAAAGATAAACAATACATCTTAAAGAACTAGAATAGCAAACCAAACTCAAAATTAGATTGAGTCATGAAGAAATGCAAAACCTGAACAGACCAATAAGAAGTAATGAGATCAAAGATGTAAAAAGTCTCCCAGTAAAGAAAAGCCCGAGACCTGATGGCTTCACTGCTGAATGTTACCAAACATTTAAACACCTAATAAACTCTTGTGAAAAAGAGGAGGAGGAAGTACTTCTAAACTCATTCTATGAGGCCAGTACTAGCCTGACACGAAAACCAGACAGACATCCAGAAAACAAAACCACAGGCTATTATCTGACAAATACTGATACAAAAAATCCTCGACAAAATACTAGCAAACCAAATTTAACACAACATTAAAAAGGTCATTCATCATAACCAAGTGGTATTTATCCCAGGGATGCCAGGTTGGGTCACCATATGCAAAAAATCAATGTGATAGATCGTATCAACAGAATAAAGGACAAAAACCATATGATTTCAATAGATGCTGAAAAGGCATTTGATAAAAATTCAACATCCTTTCATGATAAAAACCCTCAAAATGTATGCTGCTTCTATACCCAGTTAACACAGTAAAAGCCACATATGAGAAACCCACAGCTAATTTCATACTGAATGGGGAAAAACTACAAGACTTTTCTCTAAGATCTGTAACAAGGATGCCCACTTTCACCACTGTTGTTTAATATATTACTAGAAGTCCTAGCTAGATCAAAGAAAGAAAGGCCATCCAGATTGAAAAGGAAGAATGAAATGATCCTTGTTTACAAAACTAGGAATCCCATTACCTAACTTCAAGTTATACTACAGAGCTATACTAACCAAAAATGCATGCTAATGGCATAAAAACAGATACATAGACCAATGGAACAGAATAAAGCCCAGAAACAACTCCACAGACCTAAAGTAAACTTATTTTTAACAAAGGTGCCAAGAACATACACTGAAGAAAAGACAATCTCTTCAATAAACGGTGCTGAGAAAACTGGATATGGATATGCAAAAGAATGAAACTAGACCCTTATCTCTTGCCATATACAAAAATATCAAATCTAAGTGGAACAAAGACTTAAATCTAAGGCCTCAAACTATGAAACTACTACAAGAAATCATTGGGAGAAAATCTCCAAGACACTGGTCTAGTCAAATATTTCTTGAGCAATACCCTACCAAGCACAAGCAATCAAAGCAAACATGCACAAATGGGACATCAAGTTAAAAAGCTTCTACACAGCAAGGAATATAATCAACAAAGTGAAGACACAACACACAGAGTGGGAGAGAATACTGGCCAAATACACATCTGACAAGGAATAACCAAAATCTATAAGGGGCTCAAACAACTCCATAAAAAAATAATAATCTGATTGAAAGATGGACAAAAATTTGAATAGAGATTTCTCAAGAGATGACACAAATGTCCAAAAGGAATATAAAAAGGTTGTCACTATCATTGATCAGAGAAATGTAAATCAAAACTACAATGAGGTATCATCTCACCCCAGTTAAAATGGCTTATATCCAACAGTCAGTCAACATCAATGCTGGTGCGGTTGTGTGGGAAAGGGAACCTTGGTACATCGTTGGTGGGGATGTAAAGTAGTAGAACCACTGTGAAGAACTGTTTGAAGTTCTTCAAAAAACTAAAAACAGCACTATCATATAATCCAGCAATCCTACTGCTGGGTATATACCCAAAAGAAAGGAAATCAGTTTGTCAAAGAAATATCTGCACCCTCTTGTTTATTGCAACACTATTCACAATAGCCAAGATTTGGAAGCAACCCAAGTATCCATTAACAAATGAATGGATAAGGAAAATGTGGTACATATACATAGTTGAGTACTACTCAGTCATAAAAAAAAAAAAAAAAAAGAGATGCTGTCATTTGCAACAACATGGATGGAACTGGAATACATTGTATTAAGTGAAATAAGCCAGACACGAAAACAAACTTTGCATGGGCTCACTCATATGCAGTAAATAAAAATGACAGCAATTGAACTCATGGAGATGTAGAGTAGAATGATGTTTACCAGAGTCTAGTATGGGTAGTTGGGGGCAGGAGGAGTGGGAATGTTTAGTGGGTACAAAAATCTAGTTAGAATGAGTAAGATCTATTTGGCAAAACAACAGGCTGATTACAGCCAACAATTTACTGTACGTTTAAGAGTCTGAAGTGGAATGTTTGTGGCACAAAGAAAGGATACATTCTTGAGGTGACAGATACTTCATTTACCCTGATATGATTATAGTTTGCATACCTGTATCAATATATCTCTTTACCCCCTAAATATACTATGTATCCATAGAAGATTTAATCTAAAAAAGCATCTTTACTACACATAACATACACGTAAATCTTAAAACAGTGCCATTTTAATGAAACTTCAAGGAAAGCTCTCTAGTAGTAAGAAAATAAATTTACACTTTCTAATAGTGCTGTGAAGAACTTCATATCTAACCTGGAATAATTTGGCATTTTGAGTGTAATAATTTGTTTTTCAAATTGAATGAAGGTATACAATGCCATTATAATGATGTGTTTTTTTCCTCCTTTGGCCAGGAGCAAAATTTTACAGACTTATCTGAGCAAAGGATAACTTTTAAACTCATTGAAAAATGATCTTATGCACTGCAATGTGTCCATTGTTGAAGAAAATATAGTTAACTGACAGAGATACTTGTTTTAATCAAAAAAAAAAAAAAAAATCCAGGGTAGAAAGACGAAGTCTGTCAGACCAAGAAGTATGTGCGTGATAAAATGCTGTTTATTCAAAAAGAGGAGCAGAGACTGGGAAAGGCAAGGAAAGTCTTGGAGTACAGAATAAAACATGAACCCCAAGGCCATCAGGATCATATAGCATCCAAGACACAAGGACTATGTTTGGGTTTGGAGACAAAGTCTAGGCAAAGGTCAAAAACGCAGACAGAATCTTTGTTGGCCAAACTTAAATACATAGACCAAGGTCTTTTATAATTCTTTTAAAACTGGAGTTAACCAAAATGGAGAGGGAGTAAAGGATTACAGGTCAGGCAGGGGCTTCCACGTGCACCTAGCTGGCGCACCTAGAGAGAGAAAGCACTGAGGTGATAGAGAAACAGTTCCTGCTATCGTATTCTTTTCAAAACTCACAGAGTCAATGATATATTAAAGTATCACAATTGAAATCCAATTTCTATTAGTCGTATTCACCATATTCTCTAATAGAGTGCTTCTCAGAGTGTTCTACCAGGGCATCCTTCCAGGAAATGAAATTGAAGGAATTTACCCTGGAGTCTGGCAGTATAAATTACACAGTGCCTGTAGGTTCAAAATTTCTTTGAAAGCATATACTTCATGCTAAAAATTCCTAGAGATTTTGCCTTCTCCTCTTAATATATGCTTGTTTTAACGTAAAACTATTTATTTTTTGAGATGGAGTCTCACTCTGTTGCCAGGCTGGAGTGCAGTGGCACAATCTTGGCTCACTGCAACCTCCGCCTCCCAGGTTCAAGTGATTCTCCTGCCTCAGCCTCCCAAGTAGCTTGGGCTACAGGCATGTGTCATCATACCCAGCTCAGTTTTGTATTCTTAGTAGAGATGGGGTTTCACCATGTTGGCCAGGCTTGTCTCCATCTCTTGACCTTGTGATCCGCCTGCCTCAGCCTCCCAAAGTGCTGGGATTATAGGCATGAGCCATTGCACCTGGACTTATATAAAAGCAATTTTAAGCACTTTTGAGTAAAAATCCCCCCCGCCTCCGTTCCCACGGCCTGAAGCGGTTTTTTTAGTGAAATGGGCTACATTTAGCCTGTAACTTTACAGACCTTTTGGTGCTCAGTTTTATTCTCCCTGTAGTATGAATACCCCAGGTAAAATCAAACATACTATTTCTCTGATGGTTCTAATTTTCCTGGCTGCAACTTACTCTATAGAATTACGGATACTACAGCAAAAGTAACCCAAGTTTCAGAAGCAGAAATAGCTAACTTCTGAACTCAGGTATCTCACTCATTCACTAGCTGTGTTATCTTGGGCAAGTGACTTAGCCTTTCTGAGGCACAATTTATTCACTATTAGAATGGGGATCAAATTATTACTCCAGAGCACTCCCGTGAGGTTCAAATGCAACATATAGGAATGTTATACAGATTTGGCAAATAGTATGCACTCAATAAATATAGAATGATTTTTATGTTTCATTTTATCACTATTATTTGTCTGCATCTCTTTCTTTGACCAAATTCTAGGTGTAAAAATGTTTAACTCGGTCAGGTGCACTGGCTCACACCTGTATTCCTAGCACTATGGGACGCTGAGGCGGGTGGATCTCTTGAGGTCAGGAGTTCGAGACCAGCCTGGCCAACGTGGTGAAACCACATTTCTACTAAAAATACAAGAATTAGCTGGGCGTGGTGGCACACGCCTGTGATCCCAACTACTCGAGAGGCTGAGGCAGGAGAATCGCTAGAACCAGGAAGGTGGAGGTTGCAGTGAGCCGAGATCATGCCACTGCACTCCAGACTTCGTGACGAAGCAAGATCTCACACACACACACACACACACACACACACACACACACACACACGTTAAAGTCTTTTTGATAGTATAAAAATATTATATCTATTAGAAAGTGGAGAGTACATGTAAAATGTTTTCTATTACTTTGGCATCCCTGTGGGAGTGCAAGTCAATAGGGGAAGGCATTATTCCCTATACAATTACTAAAACTGGTGAATGCAGATGGTACAGAGGATACACTTAGAAACTTGCTTTTTCCTCCCTTTTCTTGTTCTTTTGACTATTTTTAAGTATTCTTTTGTTGTTCTCCCCTTTCATCTTCAACATGCACCATGTCTTTGTTGCAGGTGGCATTTTATATCCTAAGAACAATATTTTTTCTTTAAAATTCAACCTTTACTGGCTTCCTTTTCAAGTGTATCAGAACTATTTTCTGAAGCACACAAAACATGAATTCCTCCTTGGGCCAGGAGACCCTGTAGCTCTGTCTTCAGTTCATTTTATGACTAAGATTTCCTTTATCAAGTGAACTTAGTGGATGTCTGATATTACTCAGTTTAATGTATCCGCTTATATATTGTCTTTGTTAACCCAAACCACAAGATGAAAGGACCTAAAAACGAGACAATAATCCTTCCACATCCTCGTTAGTATGAAATAAAGAAATACGGAAGCACAGTGTTCAAAAAGAAACACATGTAGGTTGACAAGTGGCATAAACAAAGTGAAACAAATCAAAGTCAAACAAATCAAAGTAAAAAAATTTGAGAAAGGAAGAGAAATACATTTGTGAAGGTATTTGGTTTCTGATTCTTCAGAGTTGTGTTGGTCTTTTAACCTGAAAATCCAAAGGGATCAATACGTTTCAGTAGAAAGTAAAGAACACAGGGATAATTTAGCATGACCTTCTGATTACAAACAGGTCAAGCCATGGACATATCTGTCGCTAAGAAAGTCAAGATACTTCCGCAATTACAAATCCCTAGACATTGGAAACACCAAAAAATATCGCAAATACCACAAAGAATTGCAAAACTGGGGATTCAAAACTTACTGAAGAAAGCTGCTGACCAGCTCCCAGAAAAATAAGGCAACCCATTGACATGTAAATAGGAAGCTTTCAGAGCTGATTTTTTTTGTTGTTTTCTTAAATATGGGTTGGAAAAAGTATTGTATAATAAAGCAGTATTCTGTTGCGGAATAATATACATAGAGGAAAGTACACGTCTTAAGTGTATAGCTCAATGAATTGTCACAAACCGAACATATATTACCAGCATCGAGATTTAAGAAATAGAATATGATCAACACCCTAGAAGCTTCCTAACACCCCCTATGTGGAAGCCCCCTCAAGAATGGCCACTATGACGACTTGTGGCATCATAGGTTAGTTTTCTCTTGAAAGGAATCGCCTAAAAATCAAAAAAATACTGGTTTTGTGTTTCAAATTAGAATACTAATGACTGAAATACGTTAGATTTATGCAGAGGGAATTTAGAAAAAAGTCACACTGATGAAATATGCTTTGTAAAACACGGGGGAGGATGCCATGAATAAGAATGTTGACTGTACACCCAAAATGCCTTGGGTTCAACTCTCAGCTCTGCAGTGTGATTTTGGGCAAGTAACTTCTCCTATGCCTTACTCTTTTCATCTATAGAAAGAGAATGTATCATTACCTATGTTGTGGTGATATTGCAAAGATTTAAGTGAACTTAGTATGGCACTTTGTAAGATACATTCTGTGTTAGCTATCACACATTTATTCCAAACTTTCTAAGCCAAATAATCCATATCTTCTGTAACATTCCTTGTAATGTTGGTCTCAAAGTAACAGAAGGGACCAACCTCAAAATATGAGAATTAAAAGGGTTAATAAATGTAAGATGTCTAAGTATGGTACCTAGCATAGAAAATGCTCAATAAAAACATTAAATAAATTACATTCCCTCCTGTTAAATGTTATCACCTGGAGGTGGAGAATGACACTCTCCTTTGAAATTTATATGGCCATAGCAGGACTTTGGTAATCTGAGAAGAGTTTGATAAGCGACTGTTTATAAAAATGAGGGAAGGTATAATGAAACCACTGGAACTAGTAATAGAAAAGTGTTATTACTACTCTTAGACTCGTAAGAAAGAAAAGGAGGAGAGTGGTTTCTAGTTACTACATAAAGAGAGAATTGAGGAGATCATCTGACAGGAGCTTTCATATTGGGTGATGGAATTTCTTTCCTCTCTCCCTCTCTTACCAAGGCTCTCATTGGCCAAATCCAGCTGGAAGCCAGAGGGCAAAGGAGCCTGTTGATGTAGTCCACAGAACATCAGCCTCCGGAGGAAGACAAAAGTGGAGAGTGGGGCCAAAGACATTCACCATCCTAGACGTGGGAACAAATTTCCTTTGAGCCAAGGCAATCAATGCCAGGGATATCCGCATCAGAAAATAAATGAAGGCCTGTGTGTTCCTTCCCGTGCCTCATATTTCTATCTCTGGTGATGTCATTATAAGGAATCGTATGTATCACTGGAACACCGTCATCTTCTTTAATAGCGATATCAAAATACTGGCATGTTTTGCGGACCTTAACAGATAAAATCAATATGTATTTATTGATTATTCCTTCGCATCAAATACTTGTAGAGACTTCTCTATAGCAAAAAAAGCACTAAGATCTGGTTACGAACATAATCAAGAAAAAGCCAAGTTATTCCTCACAGCTAGCAAGTGTTCAAGAGCAAAGTTACAAAATACAATACTTTTTATAATCTCTCCAGATATAAAATGTTATTTGTCATTTTATAAAGCATCTTAACTAGAACCCAATATGTATGTTACTCTATTAAGTACACTAGAAATGATTCAAACAGATGTGCATTCGAACTTTAAATAGGAAACCACACCATCGTTAATGGAAATCAAGTTATCTGTAAGTGAGATGTTAGGAACCCAGAAGTATGCTTAACCAAAAGTCAGCATGATTCATTGTCTGATCAGGTCTATCTCCTTAACATGTTTTGTAATAAAAACTAAGTTCTAAAGCTAGGTCTCAAAATTGTTTTATCTTTAAAAGTTAGATAGGGTCAGTTACTCATTCATTTTACCAGGTATTCTAAAGGAAATTAGTAAAATTATGCTAAATGCTTTTTTATATTTTTATGTATTAATGTAATTCATAAAGTTATTTTAAAATTTGTGGAATGATTACAAGCCATGATTGTACTAATTATCTAATACCACCTTTAAATATCCCCTATAAAATTGAACATTCTGAAAGTTAAACCCAGTTTTTTTTGTTGTTGTTGAGACTGTCACCGTGGCTGGAGTACAGTGGCATGATCTTGACTCACTGCAACCTCCGCCTCCCAGGTTCAAGCGATTCTCCTGCCTCCGCCTCCCGAGTAGCTGGGATTACAGGCACGAGCCACCACGCTTGGCTAATTTTTTATATTTTTAGTAGAGACGGGGTTTCACCTTGTTAGCCAGGCTGGTCTCAACCTCCTGACCTCGGGATCTGCCCGCCTCAGCCTCCCAAAGTGCTGAGATTTGCAGGCATGAGCCACCGCACCAGGCCTAAATCCAGTTTTTCTACTGATTCACATAGATACATGATTTGTATTTGAGATAGCCAGTGATGGAAATGAAGGCTAATTACAATCTATCAATGGTTGCTTTTCTGACAGAAGCAGTAGGGTACAAGGTTGGCAAGATGAAGCACTTTGTTTCAAAGCATGCAAATAACAGTGATTCTTCAAAAAAGAAACATATAGGCCAGGCGCGGTGGCTCATGCGTGTAACCCCAGTACGTTGGGGGGCCGAGGAGGGCAGATCACTTGAGGCCAGGAGTTTGAGACCAGGCTGGCCAATGTGGCGAAACTCCACCTTTACTAAAAATACAAAAATTAGCTGGGCATGGTGGCACACGCCTAAAGTCCCAGCTACTTGGGAGGGTAAGGTGGGAGAGAATCTGGGAGGCAGAGGTTGCAGTGAGCCAAGATTGCACCACTGCACTCCAGCCTGGGTGGCAGAGTGAGACATCATCTTAAAAAAAAAAAAAAAAAAAAAAAAAAAGTTTGTATTTATATACATACATACATACACACATACACACACACACACACAGTGACATAATGGAATGGCTCACTAGACAAACATCTATTAGTACTCAGTTGCAGGGAAATTGCAGAGAAGAAAAGTGATATTTAGGCTCAGATCTAGTAGAGGAAACATTATGGACAAAGGACATCCAAAGATGACTTTAATGAATGAATGTAAAACATTTATTACCATTCTTATAATTTCTCAATTACCCTACAGTGCAGTTGTGTATGGACGATATAGGGACAATATAGGTGACAAGACACAGCTTCTTCCTAATTATTCCCATCCTCCACCTACTGGGAAGTCATCCTTGGTTTATTCATTCTTTCTTCTTCCATGCCTGTAAGAGTCTGTCTACAGGAAGTTCCAAATCAAAGAAATTGGAAACACAGAAAAGATAAAAGTCGCATAGGATACAATATTTAAAGAAGAGTTTCTGTCAAAACTCACATAGGATAAAGTATTTAAAGGAGAGCGTCTGTCACTGCTATACTTCACTTCCTTTTAGTGGTCCAACTTTATGCAATTTCCAATTCTGAAGTCAAATATTGTCAAACATTACAATTTTTATATGACTCTACCTCATGTATCAGAAAGATGCGAGTTACACACATCGACTTGTTACTTTATGTCAGTCCTAGTTCTGTGTACTTTTCCTGGGTTGTTTTAATGTTCACAGTCACCCCCATTTTACAACTGATGAAACAGACGCAGAATGTAAGTAACTTGAGTAAGGTCACACAGCAAGTAAGTGCTAGATACTAATTTAGACTTAGGCAGTGTATCTACAGATCTCTAGATCATTCTTTACTTTGTAACTGCTGTTTAAACTGGGCTTCTTTGACTATAATCACATTCAGGGCAAGGGTTATATGAGTTTTACTTGTGCCTTTGCGTCATATGTTCTATAAAGATAGAAGAAAGAAAAGATATATTAAACTATCATTTCCAAAAGGTCAGATACAGTTGTATAGCCTGCCAATAAAATTGCTCCTAATTGTAGGTCCCATTTGTAATGGAAAGATAATAACACAGTGATAATTCTACATATATACATTAGGAAAATTCTTCAAAGTCCTGAATTCCTATTGTTGTATCATTTGACATTGGGGGTTTTCATTAACTCCTCAGGACTCCAGTGTGCTCAGCAGACTCAATTGCTAAATACTATTTTAGAGCCCACTGCAAATTGTTCGAATGTATAATTCACTCTAATGTATTTGGAAAATGTGGCTTTTTTTTTTTTTTATTGTTGTTGTTGAGATGGAGTCTCACTCTGTCACCCAGGCTGGAGTGCAGTGGCGCGATCTCGGCTCACTGCTAGCTCCGCCTCCCGGGTTCACGCCATTCTCCTGCCTCAGCCTCTCCTAGTAGCTGGGACTACAGGCGCCCGCCACCACGCCCGGCTAATTTTTTGTATTTTTAGTAGAGACGGGGTTTCACCGTGGTCTCGATCTCCTGACCTCATGATCCGCCCACCTCGGCCTCCCAAAGTGCTGGGATTACAAGCGTGAGCCACCACGCCCGGCCAACAAAAATGTGGCTTTTTATATTAATTAAAATAAGAAATATCATTCAATAAAAACTTAAGGCTATATAAATCAAAATAAAGAAATATAATCCTTGAAGTTGATGAGGATTAAATGAGATAGCAGCAAACAGAAGAAAAAGTTTAGGGCATTTAGTGTAGCCATTTCTTAAGATCCACTCAAACGTGCCAGTTACTTCAAAGTCTTCCAATTTGAGATTCAGTGTAGTTATAAGTTAAATAATATAGTATCTGGAAGCAAATAGGCATTTATTACAGTTCTGTAATTTAAATTTCACCAGTTGTGTGAACACTGATAAATTACATAGCACTTGGCTTATTTTCCTTATGTGTCAGACAAGGGGGATAGTCATTCAACTAAATGTAACCAGCATTGTACATCATACTGTCCTAAGAAAAATGGGAAGATAAAGGATAAAAACATACTGCCAATGTTTTCACAGCTTTTGTCATAGCCTAGAAAGGAAGTACGCATTTAAGCGAATATAATTATAGCATGGTGTTATAATCCTATTAATGGTGATTTTTTGTTGTAAGTATGGTGCTGGCACAAATAAAAGATATCTTCACTGGAGAGAATAACAGAGTGGAAATCCCTGAATAGAATATACAAGGTTGAACAGGTTATCAACAGGGAGAGGTGGAAAGGGAAGATAAAGTCAAGCAGAGGAAACTTCAGATGCTAAGGATCAGATGAAATAGATGCACCGTTCAAAGAACTATAAGCCACTTCTTGGAACATAAGACAAGTGCACGGATGGAAGATGAGGACTAGAGAGGTGCAAAACACCCCATCCGAGTGTATTGACTTCATTAACCACCCAAAGCTGCTTAGGCAAATGTCTGGTTGTCTTTTGTTTTCATCCTTTCAAACATAGCTAATTTTGAGAAGCTCTTACCATGTTTTGCATTTTTTAATTCATATTTTGAATGATATTTTAACATAGTATTGTTTAGGAAACACCAACATTGGCACTGTTTACCAATTATTGGCATGCGAAAATATATGGCAAGGAAGCCATACTGTCCAGGAGCAACTGCTCTAAATGGTAAGTTAAATACAAAATTGGGCCTAGTATTTCATCCTTTCCTGAATCCATACCCTTTGCAGTGTAGCATTGCTGCTCTTCTCATGAAAAGTTGGTATCTATTTCCCTGCTTCTTAAATCTGGGTTGGCATTTGACTCATTTTGACCAATAGAGTGCAGTTGAAGTGCTGGCATTTCCTCTCCCAAATGTAGGCCTCAAAAGGGCTTGAACACTTTTGCTCTCTTGTTCATGCCTCTGCATTTACCATAAGAGCACACCAGAGCTAGATGGCAGGAGGATGAGACAAGTGGAACCGAGTCAAGTTGCCCTAGTTGTCCCAGGTGAGGTTTTCCCAGACTAGCAGACAGCCAGACATTTCGCGGAGCTGAGCTGAGATCAGCAAAGACTCCTAGCCAACCCCCAGCTAACTAGAGACACACACGAGTAATCCTAGCAGTAAGGTGAAGAACTTCCTGGCTAACATATGTATTTGAAATAGTATGTTGGTTGTTTTAACCTACTGAGTTTCAAGGTGGCTTATTACACAGCAATAGCTATTATGCGTCCATACATATGAATATTTGTTTCTACACAGGACAAAGATGTCTGAAAAACTAAGCCACGTTATAAAGATATTTATAAAATATTTTTAAAAGAGCCCTAGGAATTTTTATGAGAAATCTCAAGCCAGAAATTATTTTATTGCTGAAATTGAATATGGGCAAAAGTCAGTTTCTCGACATCCGACTCAAGTGCTATAGAAAAGAGCACAGTCATTATATTCCATACAGTTCCTCCAATCTTGCAAAAAAGAATTAACGAAGCCATAGTTTGGTCAGTTTCACAGAAATTTTTTAAATCCAGTGTCAACCTTAATATATACATATATACATACATACACACTTTTTTTTTTTTTTTTTTTTTTTTTTTTGGACAGAGTTTCACTCTTTCGCCCAGGCTGGAGTGCAGTGGTGCGGTCTCAGCTCACTGCAACCTCCGTCTCCCAGTTTCAAGCAATTCTCCTGCGTCAGCCTTCTGAGTAGCTGGGATTACAGTGCATGCCACCACGCCCAGCTAATGTTTGTATTTTTTAGTAGAGACAGCGTTTCACCACATTGGCCAGGCCAGTCTCAAACTCCTGACTTCATGATCCGCCCGCCTCGGCCTCCCAAAGTGCTAGGATTATAGGCCTGAACCACCATACCCGGCCAACTTTCAATTATTTCTAAAGCTACCTTTCCTAAGACTTACTGTTTAACTCTTCTGTTGTAGCTATTATATTGTAAACACAACTAAGGTTGTATTTCTTGCCCAATATGTTCATTTGACGTTCACTTGGAGAAGTTAAAAAAAAAAGTGGACTTTATTTTTCTTCCATTTGCTAGATTTTTACTGACATTTTAGATAAAAGTATGTTTATCTTGTTTTCTTCATTATAAGCTATAATTTCCAGTGGTTTATTCAGACATTTCCAAAACAAAAATAGTAAATCAAAAATAGATCCCTGTGAACTAAAACTGTCACCTTTAGTTAGTGTTTCTAGAAAAATGCATTTTAAAATAAGTTGAATAAGAGCCAAAGGAAAGTAGAGTTGACAATTTTTTTCTTACAAAGCTCAAAGAAATAATTTAAAATTGCCCTATTAGAAAACCTTAATAGGCACCTGTCATTTCAACAATAGGAAAAATTCGTTATAATTGCTTAAATAGAAGTTTTTTACCAAGAGCTTTGTAATTACATGAGTTAACTATAAAAGGTACTTAATTCAGTGATTCATCCTTATCAGCAAACATTTGCTAATTGAAAACAATCCTGTGTAAAATATTTTTATTTCAAGGAGATAGCAACTTTCCAAAAATATTGAACCAAAAGGAAATTAAGATTACCTTGGTTTAAAATATCATTATCAGGTTGAAAAGTGGAAACTATCAAATAATAACCAACTTTTTAAAAGATTGGTGCTCACTCACCTGGCTGAATGACCTACCTCTTTGCACCTTAAATTTAAATATGGCTCGGTCCACATTAACCTTCTCTTGAGTTTAGACTGTAATATCCAATATGGGAATTTAAACAAAAACTTAAAGTTACATCAAAAATGGAAAAATATGGAAAGAGGCCAAGATGGCCAACAAGAAACAGCTGCAGTCAGAGGCTCCCACTGAGAAGAACCAAAACAGTGAGTGAATCCTGCACCAGCAACAGAGGTGTCCAGGTTCTCTCATTGAGACTGACTAGGGCAGTTGGCATGAGAGCGCAAGGAAAAGCAGGGTGGTGCCATGGCCCACCTGGGAGCCAAACGCGACAAGGGAAGCTCCCACTCCCAGCCAAGGGAGGTAGTGAGTGATTGTCCTACCCTTGGGAAATCGTACTTTTTCCACAGATCTGTGCAACCCGCCGATCAGGAGATCCCACTTGCAAGCCCATGCCAACAAGGCCTTGGGTCTCAAAGCACAGCTGTGCAGATTCTCGGAGGCCACTCGGCTGGAGACTCCCTAAGACTGCTGAGTTTCCGGGGGCGGGGGCGGCCATCGTCAGTGCCGCTGCCTGTTACAGCAAATGACCGAGCTCTCCCGGGGAGGGGCGGCAGCTAAGAGAACTGAGCTGCTGTGGGGAGAGGCGGCAGCCATCATGGTGGCTACCGGCTTCCTAAGAGGACTGAGCTCCTGTGGGGAGGGCAGCAGCCATCACTGCAGCTCTAGTCCGCCATTTTTCCCCTTCAGGTTTGGAGGAGACTGGACAATTCGAACCCAGGAGGAATTCCCTGCAGTACAGCACACCAGCTATGGCAAATAATGGCCAGACTGCCTCATTAGGCCGGACTCTGACCCATCCCTCCTCACTGGGCAGGGCCTCCTTGCAGGAATTCCAGCAACTCCAGCCAGGGGTTTAGGGAAAGAACTGCGATTCCCCTGGACCTGAGCCCCTAGGGGGAGGGGTGACCATGGTCTCCGCAGATCAGCGGATTTAGTCTTTACGCTGGCTCTAAAGAATCCAGGAAGCCCAGACAAGTGGGATTCCCACAGGACAGCAAACCCCTTCCACCAAGGGGCAGCCAGAGTGCTTCCTTAAGTGGGTCCTGGATCCCATGCACCCTGACTGGGTGAGACCCACCTCCAACAGGGGTCGCCAGACACCTTATACAGGAAGGTTCCTGCTGGCATCTGGTCAGTGACCTTCAGGGACAGAGATACTAGAGGAAGGGGCAGGCAGCCATCTTTGCTGTTCTGCAGCCTCCTTAGGTGACATTTCCAAGTGCAGAAGGGACCCAGGTGAATGGGGTCTGGAGTGAACCCCCAACAAACGGCAGCAGCCCTACAGAAGAGGGACCTGTTAAAAAAAAAAAAAAAAAGCATACAGAAAGCAACAACAACAACAGCATCAACAAAAAAATCCCAATGAAAACCCCATCCAAAGGTCAGCAGCCTCCAGGATTGAAACTAGACAAACTCATGAAGATGAGAATCAAAAAACAAAAACACTGAAAACTCAAAAAGCCAGAGTGCCTCTTCTCCTGCAAGTGATTGTAACACCTCTCCAGCAAGGGTACAGAAGTGGACAGAGGCTGAGACGGATGAACTGACAGAAGTAGGCTTCAGAAGGTGGGTAATAACGAACTTTGCTGAACTAAAGGAACATGGTCTAACCCAATGCAAAGAAGTTAAGAGCCATGATAAAACATTACAGGAGCTGTTAACCAGAATTATCAGTCTAGAGAGTAACATAAATGACCCAAGAACTTCACAACGTTACCGCAAGTATCAATAACCAAATAGACCAAGCAGAAGAATGAATTTCAGAGCTTGAAGACTATCTTGCTGAAATAACACCAGCAGACAAGATTAGAGAAAAAAGAATGCAAAGGAATGAACAGATGCAGAAAAGGCTTGATAAAATTCAACATCCTTTCATGTTAAAAACCTTCAATAGATTAGGTATTGATGGAACATGTCTGTAAATAAGAGCCATTTATGACAAACCTACAGCCAGTATCATACTAGATGGGCAAGAACTGGAAGCATTCCCCTTGAAAACCAGCACAAGACAAGGATGCCCTCTCTTACCATTCCTATTCAACATTGTATTGGAATTTCTGGCCAGGGCAATCAGGCAAGAGAAAGAAATCAACAGTAAGTAGGAAGAGAGGAAGTCAAACTGTCTCTTTTGTGTATCTAGAAAACTCCATCGTCTCACCCCAGAAGCTCCTTAAGCTGGCAAGCAACTTCAGCAAAGTCTCAGGATATAAAAACTAATGTGTAAAAATCACAAGCATTCCTACAACAATAGACAGAGAGCCAAATCATGTATGAACTCCCATTTACAATGGCTACAAAGAGAATAAAGTAACTAGGAATACAGCTAACAGGCTAAGTGCAGGACCTCTTCAAGGAGAGCTACAAAACCACTGCTCAAGGAAATAAGAGGACACAAACAAATGGAAAAATATTCCATGCTCATGGATAGAATCAATACTGTGAAAATGGCCATACTGTGTAATTTATAGATTCAATGCTATTCCCATTTAACTACCATTGACATTATTCACAGAATTAGAAAAAAAGAAAACTGTTTAAAAATTCATACAGAAACAAAAAGGAGCCCATATAGCCAAGAAAATCCTAAGCAAAAATAACAAAGCTAGAAGCCTAATGCTACCTGACTTCAAACTATACTACCCAAAACATCATGGTACCGGTAGAAAAACAGACACATAGACCAATGGAACAGAACCAAGATCTTGGAAATAAGATCACACATCTAATACACAACCAACTGATGTTTGACAAACCTGACAAAAACAAGCAATGGGGAAAGGATTCCCTATTTAATAAATGGTGCTGGGAAGACTGGCTAGCCATATTCAGAAAACAAACTGGACACCTTCCTTACACCTTATGCAAAAATTAACTCAAGATGGATTAAAGACTTAAACGCAAAACCCAATAACTATAAAAACCCTGTAAGAAAATCTTAGCAATACCATTCAGGATATAGGCACAGGCAAAGATTTTGATTTCCTGACAAAAACATCAGTCAATTGCAACAAAACTAAAAATTAACAACTGAGATAGAATTAAACTAAAGGGCTTCTGTACAACAAAAGAAACCATCATCAGAGTGAACAGGCAAACTACAGAATTTTTGCAATCTATTTACCACTAATAAAACATTCTTCCCCTGCATCCTTGCCATAAGCTTCAATCTCAGCCTTGGATAGACCCACCCTCCTCCAACCTGCAATCTTTTCCCGTATTTTTTTCCTCTTCATCTTGGTCTATTTTTCCTCTCTGCTTCACCAACAGTTCACCTCCCTATTCTTTCTTCAGTGTCTTCTGAAACCCTAGAATATTTTGAATGGTTGCCTTTATGCCCTCAGTCTCAGCTATTCCATAACAAACTCTCCTTAGAATTTGATCTTCATGTTTGTTTACCTGCAATGGTAAACAGGCTTAAGGCTTGTCTCCTTCCCCGCCCTCCCCATACTTAAAGATCATGTGGGAGGTTTCTATTTTAACATATTAACTGATGCCTTCCTTCATTCTTGGAAGCTATATATGTGTACTTCCTCAAGCGTGCTACTATAAAAATACAACGAAAGAGACATCAAGGGTCAAATATTGTGTTTCTCAGTAATTACCTGGAATCTATTGATAAGATTAGAGCCCTGCATTGAAAAATCCTTAGTATATTGAGCACCAATGACATTATCTCTCTCATAAATAAGAGCTGGGAAGATTGCGTAAGATATAAACAGTTTGACTCATTCCAAAGGAAATGTTTTTCAACTTCCAGCTGTTCAACTGGAACAAGAACAGTATTGTAATGGATTATGGTAAGACAAAGTCATTGTTATGACCTTCTGACAAAGTACTGTATCATTCTACTCCCACTCTAAGTTTCAGAAACCCTATATAGGTTTAGAAGAATTCCAGAGTTAAGATGTACCTTGCTTGCTAGAATATGGTTTGGGAGGTCAAATCCACTCAGTCACCCCCTCCTCCTCATCATAACACTAGCACAGTAGGGTAGGCATGAATGAGTCAGGTATCAAAGCAGGCGAGACTGAAAGGATGCTTCCGGGCACTCCCGGCATGATTAAATTGGTATGAAAAGGACACAAGAGAGGACATGAGATCCAAGGGCTTGACTGGATCCCAGTCATCTTTGGTGGTGACATGGGGATAGAGACCAACAGACTGAATCATTACTTGTATCAGCAGATAACTTCAAGAGAGGATGACTATAGACTTGTTATCCCCGATTTCTGGATGTGACTTAAGTCCCTTTAAATTTAAAGGTTGGTAATGTCATCGTGAACAAATGCTATTGGAACATTTTAACTGATGCTCTGACCTCATAGCTTTTTGACCTGCTAAGCTGCAATGACGTTGATCATTTTGCATCCATGCTCATGGCCAGTTCATGCTTTCTCACCTCCCTTGAACCATCCTACCCCATGGATCACACACAGTGAATTGCTCACTTAAACTACAGTATACTATTCTTGAGACTTCTGTCCCCTTTTAAAAATTCAAATATCTACAATGTGACAGACATCACATGAGGTTAGATTGAATACTGATTTAGTTTCTGCATTTCTGGAGCTTACTGTCTCAAGAAGATGAACAACAAATAAGAGATGACAACATTTTACATGCTAAGGTAGAAATAAAGTCAATTGAAAAAGAATTTTAAGGCTAAGCTATAGGAAACCCTTTCTGAAGAGATAAACTTCAAGGTATGATCTAAAAGATGAGATTTTTTTAAAAAGGGAAGAATAGAATTACAGATAGAAGACACGAGATGCACAAAGGGAAATAGGGCAAGTGGGTGCTAAATGAAGTCAGTGGTCAAAGAGGGATAAGGGGTAAGCCACAGTAGAGATGTTAAACTAAATGTAATAGAGATGCTTTTACAGGCTTTGGGTAGAAGGAGAGATATGATCTAATTTGTGTTTTATAAAGATCTCTATGGCTCCTGTCAGAAGACATGAAGGAAGGCAAGAGAAGCAATGGGAAGACTCCAGTGCCTCATCCATTCATTTAAAACTCTTAGTGGTGGCTAATCTTATTTAAACTAATCTTAGTGGTGGCTACCACCTCACCATCAGGTAAATCTCCTTCTCTCACTCACTGTTGATCATAATTGCTTTATCAATTGTGAGTCCTGATTTTACCCAGCCTCCCATTCTTGTAGTTCCCTTTTTGATTGCTATGCAATTCCTGAAGTGGTCATATAACCCAGCCCTGTAGGTCCTCAGGACACATGGCATTTCATCATGTACCCTTTCCTGCTTTGCTCAAATGTCATGGGAATAAGCCCCCCTACTCCTTTTAAAAGCTGACCCCCAAATATGTGCTTTTGAGACAATTGGCTACCAACATCTCTAGGATTTTAATTCTCTTCCCTCCTCATTCACGTACACACAGGCATCTAGATATGGCAGGCAGTAGGCATTAAAGTGAAAGAGTAGACATGGAAGCTAGACACAGGCCTGTTTATCAGACTTCAGTATAAACTAGAACCACCTGGATGAGCCCGTTATGACATGCATTGCCCAGTAATTCTGATGCAAGTGTACAGTGGACTACAATTTTGAGAAAATAATCCTAGGCTCAGCTTTACCACTGATTGAGGAGCCTTGAGTACATCAAGGCACATGTCTGAGCATTCATTTCTTATATGAAAATGAAGTAGGTTACAGTGGTTATTCTCTAAGGATACTCTCAGCACTCAGTCTCCTATTCTGTGTCTAGAATCTAAAATAAGGTTAGGAAAAAAATGCAAACATAAAATGATAACATTGTAAAAGCTAAGAATAGTTACTAAAAATTAGCCAATACCCTTTGCTTCTCCAAAGTTGAATAAAAATTAAGTAATGACATGTTATGTATAATTGCCATCAAATAAAAGGAAAGGAACTTTATCTTAGCCTAAACTAAGAGAAAGATTTTCAATCTGAAGTCCACAGGGACAAGACCAAGAACAGGACAAGACATGGCCTGATTTCAGAGATTCCTCAACTTGGATAAGAAAAACCAAAAATCCTCACATCTTTATTTTCTGTAAAGTCTAATAGAAATTTATGATTTTATGATTTTAGGCAATTAAATATAATTAACAATACTTGAGATTTTGTCACAATCACATTTTTGTATCACACAACATCTCATGCAAAAATGTTTCAATACATTGCTTACACTGATCACTATTTGGAAATAACTATGGCTGTTAAACTCTTCTACATCTTGTTAATGCATTAAAAATAATCACATCTATTAGCATAAGTTTAATAATATGATCATTGTATTTCCATACAATTTTTTTATAACTGTTTTTTGTGTTGTTGTTTGAGTCAGTCTCGCTGTCGCCCAGACTGGAGTGCAGTGTCGCGATCTCTGCTCACCACAACCTCTGCCAGATTTAAGGGATTCTCTCCTGCCTCAGCCTGGGATCATAGGCATGCACCACCACACTCGGCTAATTTTTCTATTTTTAGTAGAAACAGGGTTTCACAATGTTGGCCAGGCTGGTCTTGAACTCCTGACCTCAGGTGATCCACCCGCCCACCTCGGCCTCCGAAAGTGCTGGGATTACAGGTGTGAGCCACAGCTCCCAGCCTTGTAACTATGTAGTTCACATTACGAACTATGTATTTTATATATTATCTTATTATGAACACACCTTTACAATGAAAGCCAAGTATATAAACCCAAAGTATTCTCAGATCTCCACAGGATTCACCAGACTGCTGAAGGGATCCATGGCACCTGAAGGGTTTAGAAACCACCTTGTATTTTTCTAGTCCTTCAGTGATGACAATCTAATGGGCTTTTATATTAAGGATGCTAATTTGGATTTTGTAGGATTAACTCTGTTCCACGTAATTTTTCTTCAACTTCTTGATACTGCTTGGGAGGGTTTGTCAGACAATTGAAATGCAGTCCTTAAAAAGAAAAGAGCCATTTGTTGAATTTATGGCTGCTATGTGAAACACTTAAAGTGTTATATTAGTTTGTAAATGGGGAACAAGTGTTATTCAAAGCCCTTAACAGTGATAGCTTTCAAATTTGTTACATGCATATACTGGGCAGGAGTTGTAATCTAAACTTGAAAGTGCAAGTACTTTAGTAAGTTTAAAAAAAAAAAAAAAGTCCCCTTTTCTAGAGTAATTTTTTTTTCCACTGATACAATATAGAGAGTCAAGTGTGAAGATAATCCAGTCAGCCTGCATTCAAATCTTCATCTAGATCTGAGGAGGACAATTCTGAGTTTGATGTATTGAGTCTCTTTACTTACCAGCACTGTGATCTTGGAAAAGCTACCTAGTTTTCTTGACCCTTAGTTTGCCCATCTGATAAATGGGAATAATAATAGTCCATGTCTTACAAGGTTATTATATGGGGACAATCATCCACATAAAGCAGAGTCTGGTATACAGTAAGTAGTAAATAAATGTAGCTATTATATTTCATCTACTTATGAGTGGCACCTTCCCAAATTTTACAATGAATTTGAGGCCTGTACAATGAAAGCCAAGTATATTAAAAAGCCTAAACATAACCCATGAGGATCAAGAACAAAAAGTAAGTACATAAGACTAAGTCTACATGGCTAATTCCTCACTGAAGAAAGTTACAGGAATTAGGCTCCAAACAAGCTCTGTACCTATTTCCAAAGAATCAAGGTGAATACAGTAGCTTATCACTTTTCTAGTCTAAGGAAGCATTTTTTTAAGGTATGTTCCATGGATAAATATCCTGAGAAATGCTTTGAAATATATCTTCAAATAATTTTTATTTTATTATTAAAAATTCAAATAATTTTTAGAATATGGTGCACGTTCAAGGCTTTGAGAACCCCTAGTATACAGAAACCCTTTTAAGTAGTATAGCAAAAACAATGCTTAGTAATCTCAAAAAGATGTGACCATGAAACCCCTTTTCATATAGTTCCCATTATCCCAGAAACTTAATCATTTGAACATGACTTAAGAAATATTGATAGAAAGCATAGTTATCAGTATGACTAATTATCAATCCTTTTTCTACTGATCTTACCTATGAAATAAATGTATCACTAAGGTCTTTGCCAATGATTGACATCAATTAAGGTAGAATAAAATAAAACCTATGGGAGTTTTGTAATAAAACAATTAGATGTACTATAAGGCAAATAGATCTATAGGAACCTAACAAGTCCTTTGCGATGATCTGAATGAAACATCCCTTAGATCAGAGTTTCTCAACATTTGTTTGCACATGAAACCTCTGAAGATGTTAGTCAAGTGCAGGCTCATGTGAGGTCTAGGATAGCGCCTGAAAATCTGCATTTCTAACAAAACCTCAACTGGTGCTCCTAGATTGCAGACCACAGTTTGAGTTGCAAGGCCTTAGTCTATCCCTCACAGCAGCTGTCATAGCGAATTTTCACATTAATAACAATGAAAACCTTAACAGAAAGTGTCTGACACTTTCACAAAAGAACAGATAAGCTTTTCATGTCTTTTTCTTAAATCTTTGTTCACCCATTATTGAGGGTAGAACATTGCAACAAGTTCATTTTTACAGGGAGCTAAAGTAAGATTCCCCAAGGAAGTTTTCTGATATTCTCTATTGATACAAAGATTGAGCTTAGAAAATGTAGAAGAATGAATGGTCAGCATGAGCCTTCAACTCTGGCTACCATCAATTGTTTCCTGCCAAGATGCATCTCTTTTCTTTCCTGAAAACTGCAAGTTTTCTCTCTCACCTGGCTTGTTTGTGCCAGGATCTTCTTTCTTCTGCCCTTCTCAGCTGGAGTCGCTGACACACTCTCCTCCTGTGAGATATGTATCACTCAATACCATGGTAGGAGGAGGAAATTTACAGCAGTTATGATGGACTAGAGATGGCCACAAAATTATTTGACACTTCTTTCATCAAGAGGCAGCATCTAATTCTCCCCTTAAAGCTCGACTTGTCTTAGCAACTTGTCTGACAGGTAGAATGCAACGAATATGATGTTATAGGTCTTCCAAGATTAGATCATCATTAGTAGCCTTTAGCCTCTTTATGGGTTTCTTAGAATACTCACTCTAGGAGCCCTAAGATGCCATGCATAAAAACTGACTACCCTGAAACCACCATGCTGTAGAAGACATGTGCAAGTCCTCTGGTTGACAGTCCCTGCTGAACTGAGCCTTTCAGCCATTCTCACAATGGCATTAAACATGAGGGAATCTGTCTTGAACCCTCCAGACCAGCACATCCACTAGCTGAATTCTGCCAAGTGATGTCAACTGACACCACACAGAGTAGAAAAATCAATAAGCTGAACACGGCTGAATTCCTGATTCACAAAATCAGATAAAAAGATAAAAGAAATGTTATTTTAAGCCACTGTATTTGGGGTGTTTTGTTATGTAGTAATAGAAAGACAGAAAAGTATCCCAAGCTCCCTCTGGAATGGGGGCTCTGCCTTGAATCACAGCCCTCTCGATTGAGACCTTGATACATGTCCCTCCTCATCGACTCTTGAACTCTTTCTGATTCCCTGATTTACTATTGCCTATGTTTCTATTTAACAGATTACCCTGTCTCCCAGCACTCAATCTCCTTTTAGTTACACCTGAATTTCCCCAGTTCCTGCCCTGCCTAGTCTGTATTTTCTCCTTTTCCTCCAGCCTACACTGCTGTAACCTTAGGATACTCTCAACCTACTGTGAGAAACTCTATCCAAAGTGTTTCCATGATAATTCTCTGCTCTTTTCCCTTCCGCAGGGAGATGTTTTGGCTACCTCTACCAGTTTATCTACTTCTAATTTCACTTTAATCCAGTGTCAGGCCCAGTTGTAAGCACCAAAGAATAATTGAATGACTATTGGATACGTGAATTAGTGAGTGAATAAATAAATACATCAATGCATTTATAGGTTATGGTCTACTACTCCACTGAAATTCTTGCTTTAAAATTAGTCAAAGCAACCAGAAAACCGAATGGTCTTTTCTCAGACCCCAAGTAAATTTCTATTAAATCACTGCCTTTGGTCAGTGTAGTCACCTACTTAAAAACTGTTTCCCTTCTTGCTGCCTCCGGGACCAGACACTCTTTACAGTTTCCTCCGACTTCTCCTAACACTTCTTTGCTGGCTTCTCTTTATCTGCACATATTTTAAATGTGAATTCTCCAAGACTTGGTTCTGGGTTCCTTTTTAACTTGTATAATATCCTTTTGCCATATCTGCCCCCATGGCTTAAACTCCATATTGATTACCCCCAAACTATTTTCTTTAGTTGTGGTATCTTGCCTGTGATACTTTCTCACTGCTACACCTGTCAAACACACACTGATCTCCCTCCTCAGATCCAGACATATTTTCCGGAGATTATTGGATATCCCATCAATACATCAAAGATAATATCCCAAATACAAATCACTTCCCCATCATAGGTTTGCTTATTTCTATTTCTAACCATATCCAATGATACCACCGTCGTCTCAATTTTTCAGCCCTAAGACATAAGTTATTTTCACCTCATTCTTGTCACATCCATTAATTACATCAGTACTGATCCCTGTTGTCTCTAGATACAAAATGTCAGTTATAATAAACTCTAAAATGGTCTCCTCACCTATAATTCTCAAATCTTGACAGTTATCCAGTTTGTCTACGTAGTACAACTAGTGATTTTCCTAAACCGTTCTTAAAGTACTCCAGCCACAGTTGCCCCCTAGTGCTTTCTTATTCTGTAGATTGTATTTTTGTGTTCTAGCCTTAATATCCTTCCACTCCACCAACACCTTTCTTCAAGGTTCTGTTTTAATGAATTCTTCCTTGATTCCTATGTGCCTTGCCATTCCTTTATGACCAACTCCAGAAAAAGTCCCTCCTGATCTTGCGGTCTCTCGGTCATTTGTTCATGTCCCTTATTTACATATTGCCATTATCTGACTTGAAGTTGTTGTAGGTTTCCTCACTACTTTATGAGTCCCTGGCTGAATGATATATTTTTTAATCCCCTACTAAAACTAGCATTGTCTATTGCACATAGTGAATGTTCTATAAATGTTTCTTAAATTTGGAGTTGTTGAACAGTTTCAGTTTTCAGCTACATTCACTTTTTGACTGAGTTGTACCATAGGTGACACTAATCTATGCCAAATGGGGCACATTTAAACTACTTACACTATTACTTTAATGTTTTCACTGAACGCAGGAATCTCTTTGTAGCCTCTAGGTACATTTAAACTTTAAGATACAAATTATATTCTGTGAAATGATTTATAATCAATACCATTGCCAATTAAAATCAAATAATAGACACAGAAGTGCCTCAAAGCTTCAACTAAGATAGATACAAGGGAGTGCCAGTGGATAACAGTGTTATTTCATAATCACAGCCTCCCTTTTCCCTCTAGCAATTTTTCTGATGCAGAATCAGTCTTAAGAGGTTTCTGCAGCCAGATATAAACAAAGAAGTATCATTACAAAACTCACTTGACTATACTTCTGACACCCTGGTTGGGGAAATGTGTATGGATTGATGTGTCTGACTGACAAGAACTCAAAATTTAAATGATCCCTTGTCCAAGAGCCCTGCGGTTACCATTTAGAATTCATCTGCACAAGTCATTAAGTATGCTATTTCGAAAACTAGTTTCTTCCAGAAAAATGTAAAGAAGCAGGAATGCTAACATTTGAAAAAAGCTTCTTTATTAATGCTATAATTCTGAATTTTTTGTTTATATTAGAAAATATTTTTTCTTATACCTCTAGCTATAGTACAATTAGAGATGTTTTAAAAGTAATTATTCAGGTAAGTGCTTAATTGGGTCCACGTAATCTTGTGAAAGTTAGCCGTTTAGAGGTTATAGCAAAAAATTGTGTTTTATCCAGATCCACTAAGATTCCATTAACACTTCTGCGTGCCCATGTCCTTGGCTTTTGTCATCTTTGCTTCTCAAAACATCTGTATCTACATCTCTTTGGATGACTGTCTTCAGGCTAGTAAAGCTGCTTTGACAAAAAAAACACAGAGATCCGGAAGTGCCTTGGTGTTTATGTTACCTTAGGGTAGTCTGTAAGCCCAGCTCCACTGTATCAAGTTGCAACAAGCTGAAGCATAGTTTAGGCCCAGGTTTTCCTGCAGAACCAGACTGAGGCTGGGACTTTGCCTGCAATTGCTCCTTGCATGATTTCTTCCCCATTCCTATTCTGCTTCTCTTGCTCACCTACTTGCCATCCCTGAGAACATTTCCTTAATAAACTACTTTCATGCAAATTCTCCTCTCCATATGGGCTTTACAAAAACCCAACCTGAAACATAAGCATTCCTCCAATTATAGTAATAAGGGCATCAAATTTCTATTTGAAAATACTAGGAATGGGCCGGGCACGGTGGCTCAAGCCTGTAATCCCAGCACTTTGGGAGGCCGAGGCGGGCGGATCACGAGGTCAGGAGATCGAGACCATCCTGGCTAATACGGTGAAACCCCGTCTCTACTAAAAAGCAAAAATTAGCCGGGTGTGGTGGCGGGCGCCTGTAGTCCCAGCTATTCGGGAGGCTGAGGCAGGAGAATGGCATGAACCCGGGAGGCGGAGCTTGCAATGAGCAGAGACCGCTCCACTGCACTCCAGCCTGGGCGACAGAGCGAGACTCCGTCTCAAAAATAATAATAATAAGGTGTTAATTAATTGAATCTTTAACTTCAACAAAATGTTAGAGTTCAAACCCGTAGCTCTATGGAGGTTTTGATTACTGTTATAATCCATTAACACAATACGTTGCTAAGATAGCATTTCAGAGAACAGTATGATTTTCTCGTAGCTATACTACAAAACAAGCATTGAGTATCTGTATTACTTTAGAGAATCTCTAATAAAGTTGTGAATTATAATGCCAATGGTTTGATTAGATAGAATCTTACTGATTTTTAAATAATATCAAAATGTTCCATCTCTAATAATGAAAAGAGTGGTGAGGTGGGGCAGGATAAATCGTAATATTGGGGCCAGGTGCAGTGGCTCACGCCTGTAAGCCCAACACTTTGGGAGGCTGAGGCGGGTGGATCACGAGGTCAGGAGTTCAAGACCAGCCTGACCAAGATGGGGAAACCCCATCTCTATTAAAAATACAAAAATTTGCCAGACACAGTGGCAGGCGCCTGTAATCCCAGCTACTGGGGAGGCCGAAGCAGGAGAATTGCTTGAACCCGGGAGGTGGAGGTTGCATTGAGCTGAGACAGCATCACTGCACTCTAGCCTAGGCGACAGACCAAGACTATGTCACAAAAAAAAAAAAATCTAATATTTATATTAATATAAACTCCTGAATCCCTCATGACATAATATCCATGTGCATCAAGCCTTTTAATTCCTGCATATGTTACAGTTGTTCTCCCTATGCCTCTCATGGCCAGAAGGAAAACTGAAAGTCTACTATCTTCCTTTTGTTAAAATTTGACAAGAAGGGCATTCAGGTAGAGATGGTATTCATTAATGCCAGTGACTGTGGCAGACTGTTCTTGGGCCTCTGGGAAGCCCGTGGTGATAAACGGCACTGGAGGAAGAAAGGGTCACCATTTACATATGGCACATGACCCTCATCACAGCTTGTATTGCTTATTCACCAGTTTGACTTTGAGCTTGCCAAAAGGTTAGACAACCTCTGCTATGCCCTCCTCCATCCTACCAGCAAATTACCACTTTGTTCTCATTTTATGAAATTATTGAATAAAGATCACCATTAATATTTGTTTTTTAATACCAGTTATTGACAAGTGATCGTGGTTCATTCAAAAAATATTTATTGAATGAATGGCAGTAACTTTAAAGAGGCTCTACTGTATTTTAATTTCCAATAAACATATATATGTGTCACACATTTTTAAAAATATGATTGGAGAAGTTCAGCGTTTTTGTTTTGCTTTACTTTGGTAGGTTAATGCCTGATGTTCATAATCTTTTCCAGTTCAACTGGCTGGGCGAGTGGTATGGTACCATAAAAGGGACGCTCAGCTGGAAATCAAGACCTTCAATCGCTACTTCCATTGCCTCTGCCAAACAGCCGTGGCATCTTGTCATTTAATTCTGAGAGAGCTTCATTTCCACATCTTCAGAAAGACAGAACACTGCTAGATGTACTTGGATGTATTCCAACAGTGATTGCCTTTTAGACATTCCTCTTCTCCCATTTGAATAGACATTAGCCTCATGGGTGACCTCCACACCTGTACTCTCCCCATACACGATTCTGCATACAGCCACCGAACGTAACTTTCTAATACGCAAAACATAAAAAAAAACTTCCTGGTTTTTTTGAACTCATTCATCTCAATTGAGCAAGGTATCATCCATCCACATTCTATCCCCAGACCATCTTTCCTGCATCCTTTTCAATTTTTCGCCAATTGCCCATATCCCAAAACCTCCATTACGGTCATGTCAAACTACTTACTGGTTCCTGAACACAATTGGTTTGTGACTTCGTCCTCCTCGGCTTTTTTTTTTTTTTTTTTTTTTTTTTTTTTTTTTTAAATTAGCCAATAGACTGAAAGCTCCAACAGGGCAAAAAAAAGGGGGGGGGGGGGGAAGTATTTTTCAGCTTAGTATTCTTAGCAACTAACTGATTGTCTGCCTATAACAGATGTTTAATAAATGTTTGGAAGAGATGGACTTGAATGGCCTGTTGTACTCTTGTGGGTGTGAAAATCCCTTTAATTCTCTAGGCTCTAGTTGATATCAATTTCAACCCCAACACATCCCTAGCCAAGCAAAATTCATCTCTTATTCCTTCTGCTCCCATAGCAAATTGTGCATACCCCCGTGGTAGGACATATTATATAGTCTTGATATTGCTTTTGATTGCTTTTGAAATACCTATTTTCCCATATATATGCCATCTCTCAACTACAGTGCCAGGTATATGGCAGAATCTCAAAACTGAGTTAAAAAGACTAAGATTTCTGGGCTGGGCGCAGTGGCTCACACCTGTAATCCCAGCACTTTAGACAGCTGAGGTGGGCAGACCACCTGAGGTCGGGAGCTCGATACCAGCCTGACCAACATGGAGAAACCTCATCTCTAATACAAATACAAAATTAGCCGGGTCTGGTGCCACATGCCTGTAATCCCAGCTACTCAGGAGGCTGGGGCAGGAGAATTACTTGAACCGTGGAAGGCGGAGGTTGCGGTGAGCCGATATCGTGCCATTGCACTCCAGCCTGGGCAACAACAGCAAAATTCTGTCTCAAAAAAACAAAAAAAAAACAAAAAAAAAAAAAAAAAACAAAAAAAACTAAGATTTCTTTCAAACCTGTAATCTGATGACTGTATGCAATTCTTTTAAAAAAGCTAAAAATCTCAGATTGATTGATTTATGAATACAAACAGGTATGAAGCAGAAACCATGAAGGCAACTGGCAAAACATACTAGAGTAAGTACAGCTAGGAATTCTAGATGCCAGTGTCAGTCTACATCTTTGAACTGTATGAAAGAGCCTATTGGACACTAAGTATCCATCAAATTCTTTCTCTTTGAAGCTAGTTCTAAGAACAATTGAAACAAAAGGAATTTTAGCTAACTTGCTTTACCTTGGCTACAGAATATTTTAAATCTAACATTCCAAATAGTTCTTAAAGTATTCTGAACTGGTTTCTTTCTGTAAAGACAATTATCATTTCTGAGTCTATTTATGAATAATTGTATACTTACACAATGTTAGGACAGTATTATCTTTAAAATGATTTGATGTTCAAGATTCGTACTATTAATCTTGGAAAAGTAAAAAATATCTTCTATCAGAGGAAATCATTAACACTCTCAGAAATAAGTTAAATATGATACAGTGGCAGTTCTACAATATCCAGATATTCAACAGTAGGCAGCAATTATTACTTGTTAGGCCATAATTCACATCTTTGAAAAATTCAAGAGGGCAAACTAATTTTGCCAATGTGAAGGAGCTATAAGGAAAATTATGCTTTAATGGAAATATAAGATGTTTTCATTGCCTTACCTTAAGTATTGCTTTTTAATCCTTGAAATTCAGTGCAAATACTTAATAATTATTTTCCATATATCTTATTAGAAATATTAGCACTCATGATGGTTAGAGATTTTATCCTCCTCAGAGCCACACCAACACACCCTTCTAAACCCTGCTTTGCAACGCTGAGGCAAAGACTCTGCAAACCGTACTTCTGGCTTTGCTGACTGACTCTTAGAATCTAAAGGTAGGGAGCAATAGAGGGAGACTGCAAGCCTGGAGGAGGGAGAAAGGATTTAGTCATTCACACTAGCTTCCCATGCACTTACTGTCCTTATTAGCAGTTCCCTAGACATGCTTCATGCCTGCAGCAGCACTTCTTTTTAGTAACAAGCTATTCAATTTAGCTTGTGTTTTGTTTTTCAAAAGCTTAGAGAATCGGCTTCATTGCACCCCTGCCGCAGAAATACCAGCACCACCTGGCTAGCAGAGGTCCGGGCCTCAGTCCCAATGGGCCCTTCCTGCTATCCCAGAGAGGGTAGCACCAGCCACATAGTGGCCCCCCCTACTCAGACCTGAGCTCAGCTTTGTAGAGTCCTTCCTCAAGGGTTCTCAGTGTTAGTAATTCTAACCTTTTGTCTTCCCAGCCCTAGGAGTGGTAGCTACTTTGTGCACTTGCTACTTCTTTGTCAATTTTTCAATACCTGTATCACAATTCTTCATGTTACATTATTTTCTGCTGCAGTAACTTGAGTGGTTTGTTAACTGACCTTGGCTGACACATCATTACAAACCCAAAACTTGTCAGTATCAAAATGGAAACACAGTAAGTTTTGGGTCTGTGTTTAATGGGTAAGAATGATTTCTCATTCTTCCAAAGACCACATACTATATTACACTATTGTTTTCTACTACTTTTATAAAATAATGACAAGATATACTTAAGCACAAGGATATTTAATCTTCTGGACAGCCATATTTATATGTGCATTCTTTCTGTAGATGGAACCCAGTTGTATTAGAATCAAAAACTTTTTAAAAAATTCTAACCATAGACAGTTGAATCAAATCTAGCTCTGTAGTTATTTTTCAAAGTCAACATGAAAAGTAAAAAAAAAAAAAAAATTGTCAAAAATCCACCTGGAAAATTCCTATACCATCCATATTATACACATAATATGGATTAGGTTTTAAATACTGCATAGTCACCTCCTGCACACCAAAGTTTAGGAAGACATTGAGCTAAACTCAAAGAGCGAAAAGCCAGTGTGTATGCAGCTTTCTTAACATGCAATTCCTTCCTGCCTCTAAGGTAAGCTCTAGATTGTTTTCTTTACCTGCAGGGCTTTCTTCAGTATGTAAAGATAATCCAGTACAGGACTTGTAATATGCTTGTGATCAAGAATAGATGGAAACAGGATGATGTAGTCCTAACTTAAGCATGTAAATTAATTGCATCTCATAACGTCAGCCTATCCACATTCTCAGTCATACAGATTAAAGAACCAAAAGGAACCCGAGGAAATAAGGAAGGGTAATTCTGCTTAGAAAGTTGCTCTCACATTTCATATACATGGTTGAAGTTTGACCTCAAAAACAGAAAAATCAATTTCAGGCACTGAATGGCAATTGTATAACTTATTTATTATATTTATAATACACTGAAATCTGAGTTTTCTATTGCTTTCATTTCTTATTTGGACACTGGTAATTGCCTCTTTCTTATGCATTTTTAAAGTATAAATCCTGTTACTAGCTGGCACTATTCCAATATTTTTTCCCTTTAACTTTGGAATTTTCCTTTTAAAAAATTGTCGTTCTAGAGCTAACATGCTACCAGCTTTTCACAAATTAAATTTGTTGTTAGAAAGTGGCTTCCATGGCCGGGCGCGGTGGCTCACACCTGTAATCCCAGCACTTTGGGAGGCCGAGCCGGATGGATCATGAGGTCAGGAGTTCAGACCACCCTGGCTAGCACGGTGAAACACCGTCTCTCCTAAAAATACAAAAAAAATTAGCTGGGCGTGGTGGCAGGTGCCTGTAGTCCCACCTACTCGGGAGGCTGAGGCAGGAGAACGGCATGAGAACGGCACGAACCCGGGAGGGGAAGGTTGCAGTGAGCCGAGATCACTCCACTGCACTCCAGCCTGGGCAACACAGCAAGACTCCATTTGGGGTGCGGGGGGTGGAAACGGCTTCCATTGTATCCAAAATTGAGGCTCTTAAAAATGTATCCCTTTTCATGATACTTCTAATATTAGTTTTCTGTAGATGTTCCATAGCAGCACTTGAAATAAACTCAACATATCTAACAAAGACAGAAATGGAAAGATAAGTACATAGGTTTTCTGGTTGTGATGTACTCTACCCCTTACCTGTTTTTTCTTGACCAATACATACAATGTTACTTAAACATGCCATCCTCGATATTCCCAATGTCCCCTATACTAAGACTAGTCTTGGCCGAAAACTGAAGGAACTTAAAGTCCCCACTACTTTAGATGTGCAAATTAAGACCAAGGCAAAATTGCTACTGGTCCAGCATCCTTTTGCTAAAGCTAACTTGTTACCTTAAACTTTATAATTCAGCTTCACTCTTTGTACTCAATGTACTCTACAAGGGCTTCTACAACTGGTTCCTTGACTAAGGTCTTTGGAATTAACTTCCACAAAGAGGGCAGAGACCTTATCTGTCTTGTTCACTGCTCTAACCCCAACACTTGGTGGTTCTTCTGTGCGTAGCCACCTTTCTTTAGAGGTGATCAGAAGTTGGTTGAATGACTGAATGGATAAATGAAACTCAGCTTAATACCTTAATTGTAATCATTGTGTTTCTGTTCTAAAGCTCTTTGTTTCTTCATCAATGCTTCTCAAAGTAAAATTCTGAATGCAATGCCCATAGCTGGTTCTCTATTTATCTGCTAATGGAATTCCTGATATAGAATACTTAACTCTGATCAATCATTCCTTACTTTCAGTCCTGATTTTGTGTTCTCTCACTTGCTAGAGGCTGCACTGACCTCCTGAGTTTCTGCCTCAGCAACTGTTCACCTGCCTGGATTTCTTCCTGTTCTTGGAATCTTCCTAAATACATATCCATATCCTCTGGATCCTGACCATTCCTCTGCTATTGGCACCCTGACTAGATCTATTCTCATAAGTAATAACCAGATAATTGGGAATAAAAGAGGTATTGCATTCTTGGTAAGGCAGGCATGGGAAGAAAGACAGGACGTGAGATTTTTAGTCCAGGAAATAGTAGGGTGACATAGGAAAGTAATTCATCTGAAAAGATTTTCTTTAGTGGTTCAACCTATACAAACATACCATCCAGGGAATACAGCAGGTCCAGTGATAATTCCACACATATTCAACATAATGATTTCCAATCAGGTAGTCAGGAAATAAGGGAAAGATACTGAGTGACAGTTAAGTGGCAGGGAAATATATAATATAATTAACCAATCAATTTAACAACAATTGGTTAAAACGATATCAACAGCTACTTTTATTGAGCCCTTACTATGGGCCAGGCACTTTATATACATCGCCTAACTTAATATTCACCAAAAAATTCAGAAAGGCAATATTTATCAATGTTTTAAAAATTTGAACAAGTTGCACAAAGTCCTAAACTAACAGCTGTTGCTAGAATTTGAACCAGGACCACGTGCTACAGTAACTTGCTCAAGTTTCTACTAAGCTATGCTCCAGTCTACACCACTCTAAGTTTCATCAATACACTGGAACTCATTTCATATACTCGTTCTCCTTAGTCTATTACCATGAAATACACTAGGTTCAAACTTGCAATAAGAAATCATTAAGTGACTCATCACCTTACAATTCCAAGTACAGACAAGTGTGGAAATGATCCTACCAAACAAGGGGAAATTATCACTGTCGCCTTTACATCTTTCTCAGGATGTTAACTTTATCTCCAGCTTAATGACAAGCACAAATTCTTGTAGCTGTTCTTAAATTTCAGGCTGTTCTTTAGTTTTATAGTACACATTTAACTGTATTTATACCCATGCCTGAGAAACTGCTGTGTCTTAGAGAGTCATATAATGCTGAAGGTCAAGGAAGATGCTCTTGCCAGATTTGTAGGGATCCTAGCACCACTCACACATACTCATTTATTAAAAATTATTTTTCTGATCATGATGTTAATCTGTTCAGAGTCATAGGCCCACAAAGACAATATTTTCTATGGGTTAAGATGTGCTATTCTCATTAACTGAACAAACCAGAATGAATTTAATCACAGCAGTCAAGGGAAGCTACTGCATCATTCCAAGACAAATTAGAGATATTGTACCCCTGTGGTGTAACCTTTGATTTCGATTAGAGGTTTCAGTCTGCTTCCTATGGCTAGACTCAAAATATTCAGCCTACTAAAGAGAATGAAAGGTAAGTTTATGACTTTGCATCTTGCAACTGCACCACTGATAACTGCAAAGCCTAAGGCTTTCAAGACAAACGACAAAAAAAAAAAAAAAAAAAAAAAAAACAAGTCAATCACATTTTCATAAATATTAAGCTTCCCAATTGTATATAAAGAAAACATGCAAGTTACTTTTTAAAATGATTCAGGAGATAAACTACTGGTATAACTGATCATGTTATTACTAAATCTCATGAAAAATATATTGAGCTGGAACCTAATTAGCCTGCTTTTAAAAATGTGTATGAAAGTCAGTTATTAAAAGCTAGAAGATGTTGTTAAATAAATTTACAATGTGTTGAAATTTCCCTATTGGAGAATTATAAAACAAAAATAATGTTTTTCTGATGCATCACATAAAATGTAGAAGCAAAATTTGAGGGTTTAGAATAAAATATTTCAATATTTCTTAGAAAACATTAAATGCCTGTGCAGTCTCCGTAATTGTTTCCCTTGAGGGAAAAAAAAAAATTTTCCTTTCAGGTAGTATGCACACACAGTTTTACTCACCCCTTGTTTCTCCAAATCTAGACTCCAAATATATATTAGTCACAATAAAACTCATACTCTTATTCTGCATGACTAATTTGTAGTCAAACGGAATACAATTCAGTGGAAACTGAATATAAAATAAATAAAAAGGTACCAATGACTGTATAGCAGCATATGTAGATAAAAGTGTATCATATATAAAACATTCAATCCCACATGGCAGCTTTCCTAGAATGTAAACACATTTTATCATTATGGGTATTAGCTGATGAAGTCAGTATTATTTTAAAAACATGCTAAGAATATTATCTTCAAAATTTCATATCTCAAAAGCAGGATTTTGGTTATGCAAAGTGGTTTATAAAATAGAGATATTTACCCATACACAGTTTTATGTGACAATTTAGGTGTCCTTATAGCTTCTTGGTGTGCAGTGTAAACTGGTAAAACAAAAATAATTTTGCTAAGTATTTCTGTGATACATATATGACAAAATGCTTATTAATTTTGCTAAGTATTTCTGTGATACATATATGACAAAATGCTTATCATTAGTCATCAGGTAACTGCAAATTAAAATAATATGCTATCACCCCACACCTGTCAAAATGGCTATTCTCAAAAAGACAAAGGATAACAAGTGTTGGTGAGAATATGGAAAAGAGAGAAACTTTGGACACTTAATGGGAACATCAATAGGTACAGCCATTATGGAAAACAGCATGAAGTTCCTCAAAAAAATAAAAATAAAACTACCATACAATCCAGCAATCTCACTACTGGGTACATACCTAAGGAAATGACATCAGTATATCAAGTAGATATCTGCACACCTGTGTTTATTGTGGCAGTATTCACATTAGACAAGATATGGAATCAACCTAAGTAACCAACAGATGAACAGATTCAAAAATGTGGAATATACAAACAATGCAACACTATTCAACTTTAATAAGAAAATCTTGTAATTGGGAACAATGTGTTGAACATGGAGGATTTTGGAGTTTACAAATTCTCAACTCCAGGCATGGAAAATTATTATTTTTTTTTTTTGGCGGGGGGGGGGGGGACGTGAAATATCGACACTATTTTCCCCATCTCTGAGCCTAGATGCTATCTTCCTGGACTGGACGGAGAAAGTAAAGAAGAAACAAGAGTGTGTTCCTGAGAGGAGGGGATGGTGAAAGAACCGCCACCACAACAGGTAAGTTTGGGGGTATCCAAGTGCAGAAGTAATTGGGTCCCATTCCAGAGTCCAGCCCAGTAACGCAACAAGACTCCAAAGTTGTATCAGACCCAGGCAAGAATCGTGAGCGTGTGTCTTAGCAAATGGACGTGAGCTAGCCTCCCAGTACCCAGGCACTTCAGCAGGATATAGGGTACAGTAGAATAATTTCCCACATGCCTCCAGCAAACACAGTGCTCAAAGGGTTTTTGGAGGATGAAGAATGACAAGGGAACCACCATGTTTCTTGACCATACAGAGATATGAAAGGGCCTACAACTTGAGGCCAAGGAAAAAGGTCCCTACAGGATGAATTATACATGAAATCAGGTAAGCCATACCCATCTTCAAATCCTGGCACTGTATCAGTGTCAGGCCTCTGAGCTTAAGCTAAGCCATCATATCCCATGACCTGCAGGTATACATCCAGATGGCCTGAAGCAACTGAAGATCCACAAAAGAGTGAAAATAGCCTTAACTAATGACATTCCACCATTGATTTGTTTCTGCCCCACCCTCACTGATCAATGTACTTTGTAATCTCCCCCACCCTTAAGAAGGTTCTTTGTAATTCTCCCCACCCTTGAGAATGTACTTTGTAAGATTCACCCCCTGCCCGCAAAACATTGCTCCTAACTCCACTGCCTATCCCAAAACCTGTAAGAACAAATGGTAATCCCACCACCCTTGGCTGACTCTTTTTAGACTCAGCCCCCCTGCACCCAGGTGAAATAAACAGCCTTGTTGCTCACACAAAGCCTGTTTGGTGGTCTCTTCACTGGGAAGGGCGTGACAATCAGGTCCCTTCCAGAAATTTAAGACAAAACTCCAGAGAAAGGTGGGGGGCATATCAGTCCTAAATTGGCTGAGATAAAATATGCAGGATCTACCGGAAAGTAGGCTTTATATGTAAATTAAGTTCAGATTCAAGAAGAGGCAATTATTGAGATTCACTGCCATTGCAGGTAGATCCTTATGTGGGGATTTCTAAGAATCATTGTCCAGCACCTAAACTGCAAAACAAACCGGTAACAAATCAGACAACAATTAAGAGCCAAGTCATCTTGAGACAAGAGCTCATGACTCAGAGAAGCAGCCAGCAAATGTGAAATGGACATTCAGAAGTCAGTTTCTGAACTAGCAGTAGCCTGTTACGAGGCGTTGAAGAGCCTTGTGGACTGCTTTATGTTCTGGGTAGTTCCATAGGTCCTGGCAGAAAAAGAAAATAAAACTTCTGTTGAACTTAACCTTAGACAGTTTCTTAAAGGGCTCAAACTTTTCCCGGGGCAGGAAAGGCCACTTTATTCACAGGAGCTGTAGATATTAAGGCCTGTGGGGAGTCGGGAAGGGGGACTCATTATCTGGGAAAAGCCACACCCTTAATCCATCATAAACGGTGATGCCTGGGGCACAGTTGAGATTACACCTTGGAGGAAGAATCTAGGTTTTTCCTATCCAACTCCAAAAGAAACACATTTCAATGGCAACTGCTGAAAAACAAACAAGCAAACAAGTAGTACCAGCACCTTTTTGTTTCTTTGGTAAGAAGGCGAAACATCCCAGATTGTTTAAAATAAAACAAACAAACAAAAAAAACATTCGGGAAATCAGAACGTTTTTCATGATCTGGGGTTATGTTGTCCAGTAAGGTAGCCACTAGTTATGTGTGGCTACTGAACATTTGAAATGGGACTAGCATAACTGAGGAAGCCAAATTTTCATTTTGCTTTGTTTTTGCTTAAATTTTATTTAAATTGAAAACAAACAGTGTTTAATATTCTTCCATTAACCACAACTTCGTTGGTTTGGGAGAACAAGTTTACTTTAGCCCATGAAAATGTGGCATCTGAATTCAGATGTGCTATAAGTATAAAATATCCTCCAAAACTTAATGATTTAGTACATTCTTTTCACTAACCTAAAATGTCTCATCAACACTCTTATATTGATTACATGTTGAAATATTTTAGCTATAGAGTTAAATAAAACATTAATGTCACCTGTTTATTTTTACTTTTTAAAGTGGCCACTAGAAAAGTTTAAATTACATATATAGCTTATATTTCTATTGGACAGCACTGGCCTGGAGTACAGTTCAAAAACAGGGCAAGAAATCAGAGCTACTTCTTCCACATCTGAGTTTTGCGAACATTTATTCCTGCTACATACACACCAGTCTGTGTATCTACACATAATGAAAAACAGACTTTTCTCAATCCCCTCCTATACAGAGGGCACGTGAGTGAGCCAGTGAGAGAAGACTGAGAGGTAAGTGGATCATATAAATTAAGATGGCACAACAACATTGGAATCATTAGGATCTAAACCTATAACTTCTGACAACAGTCCAAGATGCAAAGTGATTTTTAAAAGTGATCTAAATTAAATTTTCTAGTTTTCCTTTTCTTTCCCTTTAATAGGTTTCATGAAAATCAAGAATTATAAGGCGGGGGAAGTAAGGCTGGAGAAGACAATCTAATAAAGCAATGTAGGACAAATGAGAAAAATCAGGCTTCCATCTCCTACTCCAGCACTTTCCAACTGTCATGACCTTCATTGGTCTGTCTGTACCTCAATTCTCTGATCAGTAAAATTTGGATGAAATATGCTGGACTCAGGTTGAGACAAAATGAACACATAAGGAGAGTCTATCATCTGTAAGTCACTACATGATGTAACCATTAGTATTTTATTGTTAGCAAAGATTAATAGAAAACAGACACTCCAGGGCTGGATAGCATGAAGCCCTACCTAGTAGTTGCTGCCATAATCTGATTTGAAGTTCCTCAAATCGTTCTTCCCTAGCCTAATCATTTTTTCTCTTCAGACCTGGAATCCTGCCATCCTCTCCGAGTCATAGTTTGGGGGTTACTGCCTGCATATGAACAGTATAGCCATGTGACATAGAAACGAAGGCCACAGAACCGTAATTCATCAGTTATTAAATGTCTTCACTGACAACTTGGAAATCATACAGCACTAAACTCCAAGTTACTTCCTGAAAAGCAGAGAGATGCTTCCGCGGTGAGGCCACAGAACTCACAGCTTTACATTTTACCCACAATTTGCACGTGATCCACATGATCTGGCCTCGGCTTTCCCTCAACCCCTTACAACAGTTACAGTTTCATAGCCTTCTGTCAGTCACTAGATAAACCTCAGACACTTCCTTCCAGTACTGGAAACATTACTGCACATTCTTCTTTTAGGTTTTCAGCCCTGGCTACACATTAGCATCACCCGAGGAGCTTTTAAATCTATACCATTGTGAGCCTTACACCCAGAGGTCTGGATTCAATGGCTCTGGGGTATAACCTAGAAAAAGGCACCTGGCCGGGCGCAGTGGCTCACGCCTGTAATCCCAGCACTTTGGGAGGCCGAGGCGGGCGGATCACGAGGTCAGGAGATCGAAACCATCCTGGCTAACACAGTGAAACCCCGTCTCTACTAAAAATACAAAAAATTAGCCGGGCGCGGTGGCGGGCGCCTGTAGCCCCAGCTACTCAGGAGGCTGAGGCAGGAAAATGGCGTGAACCCGGGAGGCGGAGCTTGCAGGGAGCCGAGATAGCGCCACTGCACTCCGGCCTGTGCAAAAGAGCGAGATTCTGACTCAAAAAAAAAAAAAAAAAAAAAAAAAAAAAAAAAAAAAAAAAAGAAAGAAAGAAAGAAAGAAAGAAAGAAAAGAAAAAGAAAAAGGCACCTAAAGCCCCCCCAGGTGATTTTAATATGCAGCCAGGGTTGACAATGATTAGGTCATTGCTTATCATGGACATAGGTTTCAGCAGTCTAGTTTCTAATGCCCGCCTCCCCCCCCTCCCCCCCCCCGCCCCATGTTTTTGTTTTTTGTGTTTTTGAGACAGAGTTCCACTCTTTTTGCCCAGGCTGGAGTGCAATGGTGCGATCTCAGCTCACTGCAACGTCTGCCTCCCGTGTTCAAGCGATTGTCATGCCTCAGCCTCCCAAATAGCTGGGATTACAGGCGCCTGCCACCACACCCAGCTATTTTTTTTGCATTTTTAGTAGAGATGGGGTTTCACCATGTTGGCCAGGATAGTCTTGATCTCTTAGACCTCGTGATCCACCCACCTCAGCCTTGCAAAGTGCTGAGATTACAGGCGTGAACCACAACGCCCGGCCTTTAATGCCCCCTTTCTTTCCATAACATTATACCAAGTATTATTTGGCAAACTTCTCATCCCCTATACTGTGTTATTTATTGGCATTGTTTCCCAGCTCAGGCCTAGACGCTTGGTACATTCTGTCTCTCTGGCCACAATGATTGTGTAAGCAAGGCTGTAAACCAACTTAAAGGAATGGGAAGAGTTACAAACTTTAGTCTCGCATCCATGATGAAGGATGATGACTTTGTCAGATATTTTCATGATTTTATGATATTTATCAGACATTTTCTCTTGGGAAGTTTATGTTAGAGTAAAAATCATGTATCATTAGGGAGTAGAGGTAATGCTAAAAGCAAGAACTGAGAGTAGTTAATTCATGAGAATGAATGACGGAATCACATGACGTGATAGATCAGCAGCTACACTATGGTCTCAATAGTTCAATTATTCAAATTACACAGATTGTAGTTTTTTTTTTTTTTTTTTTTTTTTTTTTTTTTTTTTTTTTGAGACCCAGTCTCGCTCTGTCGCCCAGGCTGGAGTGCAGTGGCGCAATCTCGGCTCACTGCAAGCTCCGCCTCCCCGGTTCACGCCATTCTCCTGCCTCAGCCTCCAGAGTAGCTGGGACTACAGGCGCCCGCCACGATACCCGGCTAACTTTTTGTATTTTTAGTAGAGACGGGGATTCACCATGTTAGCCAAGATGGTCTCGATCTCCTGACCTCGTGATCCACCGCCTCGGCCTCCCAAAGTGCTGGGATTGCGCCCAGCCCACTGATTGTAGTTTTCTAATGTGACATTTTTGTTTTGATTATTCAGTTGGCCAGACAACTGAGTAACCAAATGGTTTCGCCTACTTGTTTGGATATTCAGTTGTTCAGTTTCTTGACCTTTTTACCCCATGCATCCTTAACATAAGCCGAATTTATCTCTGTTCAACGTAACACAAAAGCCCGTTATTTAAAGCCAGATTATACCATAGTTTCCAGCTGTGTCCTCTTAAATATATTACTCATTATCTTATATCCTCCATTTCTTTCCCTAAAAAAAATGAGAATACCACCTATTTCCTATACATGGTTGCAAACATATGTTTACAAGATGTAAATTACCTTGCACGGTATGCCTATCTCAGGATGTGAAAGGACCGTCTTCCTCCTCAGTAATTTTGTCTTATCAAAGCCATTAAAAGCCCTCAGAGGTGATTAAATTTGCTTTGACAAACCGTGGAGTTATTAAGAAAAGTAGTAAACTGTGAACACACCTCAGTTTTTTCTCGAATATTGTAGTGGAGCTGGAAAATTTTTTTTTAGGTATTTCTTCCATATCCACAAAAAAGCAGCAAGCCCACTGAAACTCATCTCTTTGTGCTAGCAAATAATCTCCTACTTTTCTTACTGTACGTTGATTTATTGGTCCCCATTTTCTCATTCCTACTGAATAGAATAGCATATCTAGCCTACGGTGGGAAATGTGATATCCTTTGGTCAATGGGGTGTTAAGAAAACATGACAAGAGCAGAGCCTTGAGATGGGCTGGCATGTTTCGGCTTGCTATCTAGCGACAACCTATGAAAACATGCACTGGGTGGCCGGTGCCATTCCAGTGTGTGCCTCTGTATGTGACACATCCAAGATAATCCAAACCTAACCTGCCGCTGAAAGCCAAGCCTAGCAACTACCAGCCTGATGCAGAACCAAGTCTAGTTCAACTTAGGTCAGCCAAACCCCACAGGACCATGAGAATTAATGCTATTTAAAACCATTAAGTTGGAGGTAATGATTATTACTTGATATTATTGTTTTGGGAGCTGACCAATACATCTGCCCAAATAAACGTGTTTGTTCACATCATGACGTTGTACTGAACCCCTATTAACCTCAATAGGGAAGGCATCAGGTTCAAGAGACTGAGGAAGTAAACCCATAGCCAGCAAATGAGGCATTGGGTTTTATTAGGGGTTTACATACAGGGTAGGGAGTTCAGTAGTGGTGGGCTAGACAGGAGAAGTGCCTTACCTACAGAAACGATCCAGTGGTGGCAGACTGGACAAGATATCCAAGCAGCATAGTGGTAGTGACGGCAGCCGTGAGCTGAGCAGGCAAACCAACGCTGCTTAGAGACAGCATGCAGTTTATATAGGATTTTCAGTTAACGTATTGCCCTTAATGACGTTCACCTGGCAACCTTCACCCAACCCAAAACTCAGGGCCTCAATCCGCTGTACGCATGGCCCGTGTTCCACGGGACGCGCTTGAGGCTCAGCTGTGCCTCATAGACAAGGAAGGGCTCTCTTGCTGGGCTACTCCCAGATTCCGTAGCTCGGAAAACACATTCAGGTGTGTCTGCAGTACAGGATCATTCTTAGGGTATGCGTAAATTATTGCAATCAGGTGCATTTACCATATACTTGATTACTTATCTTACTGGTTATGTTGTTGTTTTGTGTGTACGTGTGTGTATGCATGGGTGTTTTTACAGAGTCAGATGTCAACTGCAGGGACAATACAAGTGTCTTACTCATTTCAGCCTGCTGTAACAAAATACCATAGACTGGGCAGCTTAAACAACAGAAATTTATTTTTTCACAGTTCTGGAGGCTTTAAGTCCGAGGTGAGTGTTCCAGCATGGTCAAGTTCTGAAGAGGGCTCTCCTCCTGATATGTAAACAACAACCTTCTCCTGTGTCCTCACATGGCAAAGAAAGAGCAAGCTCTCTGGTGTCTTCTTTACACTGGCCACCAGATCAGAGCCCCACTTGCATATGCTTATCTTACCCTAATTAATTCCCAAAGGCTCCATCTCCAAATATCATTCCATTGGTGGTTGGGGCTTCAGCATATGAATTTGGGGAAAACACAAATATTCAGTCCATAACAACAAGTAAAGGACTACAGAATCTATTTTATATAGTAATATTTTCTTTTATGAGCTACATGAAAATGACAAAGCAAGTGGTTTAGTATTGTAATACCAGACAAAGATTAAGAACTGAACTGAGCAAATACTTTATACTTCTGGTTCAGTTCATCGTAACTGAATTACCCAAAAATATAAAAGGAGAGCTGTAGTTGTTCTAGAAATATCTTCCTTCATGTAGGAGTGGGTTTGCGGGTTACTGTGCTAATCCACACCTGGAGTTTTGGGCGTCAAGGTTGATAAGGGTCAAGGGTTTGGGTTTTGGCTCTGGCTTGTGGAAGATCGTTTTCTGAGAGCATTCTTGGGCACTATGTCCCATTCCAATGGGACATAGTTTTCAACAGAGAGGAATAATCCAGGTGTATATAAGGCAATAAAAGAAACCCTGAGGCTTCCAGGCCTTAGCAAGAAGAATTGGCGTGGAAGTTTAAAAGCAGAACTGGAACAGTTTCTAACTGAGGGTGGTAGAGAGAATTCTGATATTTATATATTCAGCTGAGGTTGAGAGCTTTTAAGGATGCTGAGCTGGCCGCTGGCTTGGAATGAATGTGTGTGCGTGTGTGTGTGTGTGTGTGTGTGTAGTGTAGTGTAAATAAGCAACATTGCTAGTCTGATAACCTTATAATTGTTCATGAGAGAAAATACAATCTAGAGGAAGAGATCATCTAGTTTACTGGGAACTAGTAATGCTTATCTTGCCGAGGTTTAAATGAATGATCATGGCTGTAATGACTTATAAGAAAATTAAATCTAAGAGCACAGCCTCTGAGCAGAAATTATATACAGAGGTTTATGTACACAGCTGTGCGATGAAAAGAATGAGATGTGCTGTGCCCTGATGCTTTTGCAATAAAGAGTTCAAAAATCTGTGGAGAACACCCTACTCCTTAGTACAACCCAGAGCAGTCTACTCTAGCCTGCTTAATTGGTATGCTATGATCAAATCCCTCTTGATTACACCCCTAGGGTATAATAGGAGGCAGGTTTTACTTTAACGCCTTTCATCATACAGAAAGTAGACTGCTTTATGGATAAAAATAGCCATGTACAGACTCACTATTGACACCAGCCACCCCTGGTGACTTCAGGGCTCATCAGCAATGCACAACTGTTTTAAAATAAAGCAAAGAGTCACATGTATAATTGGAATTACAGGAATAATGAGAAGCAAACAGAAAGAGGCCACGTTGCCTTGAGGGCTAATCTATAGATTAGAAAAAAATCGGGGCCCTAAAAGACACACTATTGAGGGGGTCTAGGGATAGAGCTATTTTTAAAGCAGTGCTAACAAAACAACTGGTGTCACATAACACTCCAGTAACTAAGATAATTCACTTGACTGCAAGACAAGCAAAATATAGGATGTTAAATGTACAACTATGTCTCAAGGTTATCCAAGTTAAAATTTGGAGCAACTAAACATGTCCCATTTTACAATGACAAAATGAACACTTAGTTTTCACTGTGTTTAAGAAAAGTGTCTTTGCCACATTAAATGCATTATCAGGAGATAGATTATTATCACAGCTGCAAGGAAAATATTTTTCAGATCCAAAGATTCAAGAACATTGTGGTACACAGAACTTGAATTGCTGTAAGATGAAAAGTTAAATGTCAGCAATTGAAACAACAAATATTCAGGATAAAGTCTTTATAGCCCTTTCTTTTGAGGGTTTTCACATTGAGGAAGTATGCTTTTTATCTTCTCCAGTGATACTTTAACATGGGCCATCAAGCATCTGAATAACAGCAATTACAAAAATATATGTTTTTCATTAACGACTGGGCATTTTATGCGTTTTTTTATTTTGCATATTAAATATGCCCTTAAAATAGTGCTTGTTCTTCAGTCTACTTATTAGAAGTTCAAAACAAGGCTTTGGTTCAAATCTAGTTTCTGAGATAAATTTCTTAAATCATTGTAAAAAATATTAATGGTGACTAAAATTTTAATGTTTTTAGAAAACATCACAGATAATCAGAACAGGAATAAAAAGAACAAAGAGTAAAGGAAGGAGAAGGAAGGAAGAAGGAAAGGGGAAATGTAAGGAGGAGTAGAGAATGAAGAGGTGAAGGGAAAAGCTGTGATTTTTCTTTTCAGATAAAGCACAGGTAGAGAAAATCTATGACATTATGAGAGTCCTTCATTTAAAAACCACATAGTTTTAGGTAGGAGGGTTCTTATTGGTAGAATCTTTCATATTTGTTCAATCCAAATTATCCATTAATTGTTCTGTCTGATTTATTTGCTTTCATCAAATAGCTATCAGTTTCTATGCTTTAGCAACTTGAAATCATTTGCCAACTGTTGTGATTTAATACAAGTTGAAAAAGTTGATATGCCCAAAGGCCTATCTGGATTTTGTATTCATTTTTTCCATTTTAAAGTTCAAAACAAGTCATTTCTTTTTCTTTATTCTCTGCAATCAATACAAAATGTGTGTTCATACTATTAAGAAGAGCATGACTGTTTAGAAGGCTTAGTTCAATGGATTAGTAGACAACCATTTTTCTAATTAGTCTTCCCTTCTGAACTTTTCTCCACTTTCCACAGCAAATGGAAACGTAATGAGAATCTCATAGTATTCTGCCAAAATAAAGGGGATGTCAGGCAATAAAGCATATCCATGCTAAATATCATCACAAATCCCATATGTATTATTATCATTTTATTTTTAAGTGTTTTTTTCCACCAAAAGCCAAGAATGAAATTGCTTTGAAGCTAATTGTTATATGGTGTTGCTTTGGCTCTATATTTGAGCATCCACGTAAGTCTTTAATTAATAATTTGTGTTATGGACCGTATTCTGACAAGATGTTTTGTTAAGGAGATACGCTCCCTTCCCTTACTGCCACCCACAAGAGTAAATAAAGGCAAGACACTGGAGTTTTGGAAGTCAGATTGGGATTCTGAAGAAGTTCCTGGGCCCTGAGTATCATGGTACACAGTAGAAAGCCACTTCGTGCCTCTCTAATATCTAAAACAAAAGATTTGAACTGGTAGCCATTGTTCTAATTCAGGCCTGAGATACATTTGGGTAATTTGATACAGGACAGGTTAAGCTCCAAACTCAGGGCTTGGCCTGGGAGGATTCTTGGCTTTGCCTAGGAAAGAGTTCACGGGCGAGCCGGTGGCATTAAACAGCTATTTTTTTAGTGAACATTACTGTGCTTTGTGGAGCAGGGACAACTCATAGGCGGTGCCTCCAAAGTTGGCAGGGTATGGGCTGCTGGCTAATGTATTTATATCCATTTATACCCACATTCAATTACATGTAAATTAAGAGGCAGATTAATGCAAATTGAGAGACAGGTTATTTAGAACTTTCTAGGAAAGGGGTGGAAACTTCTGGGTTATTGCCATGTCCTTTGTAAACTCTCATGGTGCTGGTGGGAAGGGCTTATGCTAATATGCAATGAGGGCTGCTGGGGATCACTTTTGTTGCCATCTGCTGGTTTCTGCTGTTTTTCTCACTTCCGTTGGTCGCTGCCTGCTGCTACCTGCCAGTTTCTTCACTTTATCCTCTGGGGACTGGGAAATAAGTCCTGCCCACCTCCTACCTCAGGCTTGCACAGAATTTTTAATTGGAAAACCTTTTTCCAGTTACCCACCAAATACACATGATTGCCTACTATATATCAGGCACTGTTCCAGGTGCTTGGAATTCACCAGTAGACAACATGCACACATTAAAAAAGTACTCAACTTATGAGGCAAATATATAGTGCACTAGGATGTTTTACATACAATCCAGATTCTTAAGTTCCTCTTGAAAAATAAAATATCTGGCCAAAAATAGCTCTACATTCTGACATGGACACTGCTAGACTGAATGGATTAGCAGTTACCCATTTTAGACTGGGCACAGGCATGCCATTTGCCAGTATTCTTTCCAATTTACACAATGTCCATATGCATTTAGATCTTTGCTTCACCTATTTCCATTACCTTTCAGGTCCTTGTAGGTATTTTAATTGTGGACTCCATTCACTGTATTATTTCATTTTATTTCAGTTCAGTTTGTATCATTTTGAGTTCCTGTTTTTAATTTAGTATAATATCATAGAAAGTGTTTGTACTTAATTCTACGGCTGGGTGCGGTGGCTCACGCCTGCAATCACAGCACTTTGGGAGGCTGAGGCAGGCGGATCACGAGATCAAGAGATCGAGACCTTCCTGACCAACATGGTGAAACCCCGTCTCTACTAAAAATACAAAAATTAGCTGGTGGTGGTGGCACGTGCCTGTAGTCCCAGCTACTCAGGAGGCTAAGGCAGAAGAATCGCTTGAACCTGAACCTGGGAGGCGGAGGTTGCAGTGAGCCGAGATCACGCCACTGCACTCCAGCCTGGACAACAGAGGAAGACTCCATCTCAAAAAAAGAAAAGAGAGAGAAAGAAAGAAAGAGAGAGAGAGAAAGGAAGGAAGGAAGGAAGGAAGGAAGGAAGGAAGGAAGGAAGGAAGGAAGGAAGGAAGGAAAAGAAAGAAAGAAAGAAAGAAAGAAAGAAAGAAAGAAAGAAAGAAGAAGAAAGAAAGAAAGAAAGAAAGAGAAAGAAAGAAAGAAAGAAAGAAAAAGAAAGAAAGAAAAAGAAAAAGTGTTTGTACTTAATTCTAATGCAGAATGTTATGGATTCTTATATTGGTTCTAGTATAAATAAGCTAAATAAATTTAAACATGTTTTTAAAACTCTCTGTGGTCCAAATATATTCTCAGGAAAGAGTTTGACTTCTTTGTGGGTTTGAAATTGAGTTCAGTTGAAACTCACAATTCAGTTGAGCTGCTATAATTTCAGTTTTATGGTTCTGTCTTCCTTATGCTATATATTTTTAAAAGAGGTTTTGTTAAATAAAAAAAAGAAAGTTCGGGAACCATTGGGCTTTCTGATCTCTATGATCTCCTACAAATTAAAACTTATGTGATTTAACAGTAATCAAAAGCAAATTGGTATTCCTATTTAACTTTTTATATACAAATCTTATTTCCTTAAAATTTCCTAAGTTGGAATAATATCTTAAAAGCTGTTCTTCCATAGTATCAATTAAGTGCATAATAAACTAAAAATATTTGCTGAAAATACATACACATCTGGTAAAATTGTGTTGGTAAGAATAGGAATAATAAATACAAAAATGAAAATTGGGAAGAGAGAATAGTGGTGCATTTGGGAAGGGTGGCATGTGCACGAGGGCTTCTAGAGTATTAGTAATATTCTATTCTATTTTTTTTTTTAAAGAGAAGGGCCCTCACTCTGTTGCCCAGGATGAAGTTTAGTAGCACTATCATAGCTCTCAGTCTAACCATGAATTTCTGGGCCCAAGCCATTCACCTGCCTCAGCCTCCTGAGTAGCTAGGACTATAGGTGCATGCCACTATGCCCAGATAATTTTTTAATTTTTTCCACAGACTTAATGTCTTTATATGTTGGTCAGGCTGGACTCAAACTCCTGGACACAAACAATCCTACCACCTCAGCCTCCCAAAACTCTGGGATTACAAGCATGAGCCACCACACCCAGCCCCCTATTTCTTAAGTGAAGTGATTATGAGGAATAGTTCAATTCATTAATGCTCTATATTCCTTACACATGTAAATCTTATATGCACATCTACTGCAAATGAAAAAAAGGAAATTTCGTTGAAATGAAGATCACATCGGAGGTCAAAATGTCACACCAAAAGGAAAGTAAAAAACTCAAAAGTAAAGATATTTTGTTAAAATTATGAAGTGTTAAAATTGTAAATGACATTTCATTTTTAAATGTTGTATTATTATTTATTAAGAATTATTCGAATAAGCCAAAATGATGAAAATGCTTGTTATATAGAGAAATTTAAAATGTAAGGCAGTGAAAGCAGCTACTCTTCCAATAACTCCAAAAGACGAAAGTATGTTTGGTATACTAAAAAAATCTAATCTGTAATGTAGTCAGTGGTATATTTTGAAAGAAAAGTAAAACTATAGTTTTGATTATTTATAAAAGAATGAATTATTTTATATTTAACATAATTAAGTCAGAGTTAAATAGTAGTAACATGTAATTTTTAAAATTAATAGAAAATGCATATTACACAAATGTGATAAACAGCATTTATACCGTGGAAAATTTGTATCAATGACAGAAGGTAATTTCCCTTCTTACTACAATTCTTTTTTAAAGGCAAAAGAATATAAAAGATGAACAAGTGTACATTCTGAAAAGGTTAATTTTCTTCTTTAAAAATTTTAACACTTTGAAAGTACCTGCATTCAACTTCTCTTCAAAATTATTACTTCTTAAACTACACTCTGCCAAGCAATTTGCTATTGAGAACTCTCAAAATACATTATTAAATACAATTTTCAAACATACCCAGTTTTTTGAAATACAAATTTTAACTTTGCTTTTGAAACTGACTGATGAGAAATTGCCTAACTTTGAAAAAATGTTCATTAAAAAATCCATATTCCACCTAGTCGTGTGCTAAATATCAGCATTATAAGCAGCTGTTTCAAAACCTAGTTTTATGTAACATGCGCCCTTTTTAAAATTTTTCATAAAATGTAGTATCTGTTGGTAGCACTACTGATAATATAGGAAAACGCTGAATTATGATCATACAGAAAATTATAAAATAGAAAAATAAACTTAGAGTTTAGTATAGAGTGTCTGAACATGTGTACAGCAAAGGGATCAGTTGGGGATGGTGACTTATTCAGATATTTGTAATATCCTTTCATCTACTTTTATCTGTTTTATAGTCTCCTAGTAAATTATAAGCAGTGATTACACCCTTAATCTTTGGCTTTATGGAAAAGTATAAAATCGCTCTTCAGTTTTATTATGACTGTATATGGATATTTTATTTACAAAAACATATGCTATTACATTTTGGCCAATCTTTGTATTAATTTTTGTAAGAATATATTGTGTAAGCATTTATAGGGTAATAATACATATCATACAAATGTTAAGAGTGCAATAGCAAAATAAAGAACCATAGCCCAAATAAATTCCTCATAAGCAAGCATCACACACATACACACACACACACCCACACACACATGCGCGCGTGCAGAAACATGGATATTTTCTTTGCTGAAAAGAAAACTTTTCTTAGAAAAAGTTTTCAGGTAAAATGTCCTGTAAATGTTCGAGCGGTCACAAGTAAAAATTTACAAAGTGTTTCTATAGTTCCAGCAGAAAGTGAGGTGCATTAGAAGAAAAATATTCATCATATATTTAGAAAGACACCAAATTTTGATAAAACAAGTGGTAACTCAGTTTAATTAACCAAATATATACCACCTGCAAAATATGTCATAGATACTGATAATTCAAAATAAGTATTCTCTAATTTGGAAATTAGCAACACACATTTTTCTGTATATATATGGACAGATATATTAATCCATCCCTGGCATAGGAGTATCCCAATGTACGAATTTGAACTCTTATAAAGCATTCAGTTCACTATAACTCATTAAATGGCCCTACAGCCCAAATAAGAAGCCATCTTTAGTATGCATGATACAAGCTTTCATTTCAGTAAAAAGAAATGGCAAAAGATTAGATTTGCAAAGCAAGATAAAAAGACACTTGTCATCTCCTAGATCTTCCAGGAAGCAGCATATATAGGAGAAAGAAAAAAAAGGTAATGCATGATTGATATAGGAAAACAGCTTTACCTTATAAATCGTGTGGTGTCTATATACATGGGAAATTTTCTAAATTAAAAACAAGTCAAGAAACTATAAAGAAATTTGGCCAGGTGCGGTGGTTCACAGCTGTAATCCCAGCACTTTGGGAGGCCAAGTTGGGTGAATCACCCGAGGTCAGGAGTTTGAGGCCGGCCTGGCCAACATGATGAAACCCCATCTCTACTAAAAATACAAAAATTAGCTGGGCTTGGTGGCTCATACCTGTAATCCCAGCTACTCAGGAGGCTGAGGCAAGAGAATCCCTTGAACCCGGGAGGCGGAGGTTGCAGCCCAGGTTGCAGCCTAGCCTGGGCGACAGAGTGAGACTCAGTCTCCAAAAAAAAAAAAAAAAAAAAAAGAAACTAAAAAGAAATTTTCATTTATTGTCAGCAACTAAAAGGATTAAGTGCAAAGATAATGTAACTAAGCATTTAGAGGGGAAGACTGGTATGTATAAGGGTACGGTATAAAAATCATAACTCTTCAGAAGAAACAAAGACTTTTGAATAACTGCAATAAAATGTATGTAGGTAGGATGGGGAAGTGGGAAAAGAAGGGAATTATAGCAGAGGAGACGAGGTAGAGGAAGGCAAAAACCAAATTACAAAGGGCATTTTGCGCAATGCTGAGGAGTTTATTTTTATCATAAAAGCTGTAGGGAAACATTAAAGCATTGGTTTCCAAGCCTGGCTGAGCATTACAGTTACCCAGGGAGCGTTCTTAAAATGCTCACTCCCAGTCCCTAATACCCAGAGATTCTGATTTAATTTATCTTGGGTGGAGCCTGGTGATTTTCACATGTAGCTAAGGTTGCTAACAGCTGTGTTAATGGATTTTAAGTAAACTACACAATCAGATTTATGTTGTGGAATGAACACTAATCCTGTCAGTATTTAGACTGATTTTGGAATAGACTAAACTGCACTGGATTTCTTATGATATTGTCAAATATAGGAAAGAAGATCTGAAGACCTTAACTGAAGCCAGGTAGTAAGGAGGCTAAGGAGTGGGAGTGGCATTCATAGTTTTAATGCGACTGGAACACATGAGAGGCAAGATATCATAGTGATTATAAATATTGGCTCAAATTCAAATTCTACTCCTGCCACTTTGTTGTTGTGTGAGCTTAGACAAGTTACTTAACCACTCTAAGTCTCTTTTTGCTCATATGTAAAATGGAAATAATAATACCTGCACCACAGAAATTTTCAACTGTCAAACCAGGTAAGGAAGTTAATAACAGATAACAATATCAAAGATATAGCAAATATTCAACAATGGACAGTCATTATGAAAATCTAGCTGTCTCAGCAGATGTGCTGCATGAATAAGAGGGAAAGGTGTAGCTTGGCTTCTAGAATCTATATGTAATCTTTTTTTATTAAAATATAAAATATATAGAGAAAATTTGTAAGCCATAAGTGACTCAATAAGTTTTCACAAATGTAATGCACCCATTTAACCAGTATCAGATCAAGAAGCCTAACATTATCTAAACTTCATACCCCTTTCAAGTCATGTCTCCTAGGGTATTTATTTGGCCCACTAAATGTTTAGAAATGGCAAGAGAAAGATTATAAGAGGTGTAATAGAGAGGAAGATAGGTTTAATTTTGGATAAGCGGGGTCAAGAGCCTGTGGGATATTCAAATGGAAAATTCAAGAAGGTTTTGAGCAGAAGAAAGGGTAAGTCATAGATACTGAACTGACAGACACTAGCACCAAAGCAGTAGTTGACATTAAAAATGGTTTTTTTCTTTTTTTTGGAGATGGAGTCTCGCTCTGTCACCCAGGCTGGAGTGCAATGGCCAATCTCTGCTCACTGCAACCTCCGCCTCCCGGGCTCAAGCAATTCTCCTGCCTCAGCCTCCCCAGTAGCTGGGATTATAGGCATCCACCACCACGCCCAGCTAATTTTTGTATTTTTAGTAGAGACAGGGTATCACCATGTTGGCCAGGCTGGTCTTGAACTCCTGACCTCAGGTAATCCACCTGCCTTGGCCTCCCAAAGTGCTGGGATTACAGGCATGAGCCACTGCGCTCAACCCATAATGTTTTAATGGTGTATGATTCAAGTGATTAGGCATAATATGTTGCTTGTCTCATTGCTCAAAAAGTAAGAAAAATAAAAGAAAGAAAGAGACTCCACTCTTTTGCTAGGTTTAACATTGCATTGTTGTATGTATATATTTATTTCTGTACACATCCCTATACTGGGACCATATGACCTTCCACGAAGAAACAATCTTATTTAAAATTGTTTTAAATAAATATGTAAAAAGTATTATAAAATTTTACATTATTTTGCTACAGAAATACAAGTTTTGTTACTGATTAGAGATGCAGCAACAGTTTGCTGTTCAACTACATTAGGAAACCTATCAGCATTTTTTAGATAATTTCATAGTAATAAGTAGGGAGTACATAAGACATACCATTCACTAATTTGGTGAGAACTTAATTGCTCACAGGAGAAAAATGCTAGACTAATCCCCTTAGCAAAGAATCTATGATTAAAAAGATTCTAAAAAATAAATTGAACAATTTCCAGTTACCATAAAAAGACATGGTTGAGAAAAATGCAACTTTTTGCTATTGATATTCAATAAATGTTTACTATATATATAAGTTGTGGCTGAGTCTTTCTTTCATTCTTTGGGTCTTAGCATCAACACCACCTCCCACAACACCACCTGCTCTAAATTAGGTTTCACTGGCCACTCTCTTGTCCCCTTGTCCATGAGAGCACTCAACATAATTTGAAAGTATACATTTGTTTGTTAGCCAGCTTATTGACTAGCTTCTCATTAATGGATTACTTTGTGAAAGTTTGGACCATATTCATTTGGTTCACTGTCATATTCCTGACACCTAGAAGGGTTGTTGATGTATTGCAGAGATTCTCAATCTTGGTGCTGCTGACATTTTGCACACAAGATGATTCTTTATTATGGTGGGCTGACCTGAACATTATTACATGTTTAGCAACATCCCTGGTCTCTACCTACTAGACACCGGTAGCAAACATCTCTTCTTTTAGTTATGCCACTAGGAATCTCTTCAGACATTGTGAAATATCCCCTGGACGGCAAAACCACCCAGAGTTGAGAATCACTGAATAATTTAATACATAAATGAACAAATGAGTGAGTGAATGAATGAATGAGTTAATGAATAACTGTCTGATTGCTCAGAAAACGGAAGTAGAAGCAGGAGCAAAGCACATTCCAGTCAGATAGTGATATGGTTTAAATTCATGTCCCCACCAAATCTCATGTTGAATTGTAATCCCTAATGTTAAAGGTGGGGCCTGGTGGCAGGTGATTGGATCACGGTGTTTCTCCTTAATGGTTTTAGCAACATCCCCTTGATGCTGTTCTCACGATAGTGAACTCTCACGAGATCTGGTTGTTTAAAAGTGTGCAGCACCTCCCCACTTGCTGTCTCTCTTGCCCTTGCTCCCACCGTCTGAGACACCTCGCTCCCCGTCTGCCTTCTGCCATGATTAGGAGCTCCCTGAGGCCCCCCGCAGAAGCAGAATCTACTATGTTTCCTGAACAGCCTGCAGAACGGTGAACCAACTAAATCTCTTTTCTTTATAAATTATCCAGTGTCAGGTATTTCTTTACAGCAATGCCAGAATGGACTAATACAGAGGGAACAGTAAATAAGTAGACACTGAGGGGCTTGAAAGCTTATTACATTCAAGAACTAAGACAGAGCTAGCTTGCCTGGAGCTACAAGAGCAAAGCTGAATTGAAATGGGCGAGAGAGGCACGGTCCACTTATGTAGGTCAAGGTAAAAGGTTTGGAATTTACTCTTGGTAGAATGAGAGGAGTTTTAATGAAGAGGTGAGATGATTTAATTGACCTTTCTAAAAGGTTGCTCCAAATGCTGAAATTAGGATTTATAGATGGGGTCCGGACTATATGAGAGAGCAGTTAGGATGCTATTTCAGTACTCCAGGAAGGAGCTGATGGTACACGGAAGTGTCGAGGTTGAGGGGGACTGTACTAATTTGTAGGCCAAGCCAAATCAATCGGCCAAGCAAAATGGATTCTATATAAATATTATGATCATGAACAATTTATTAGAATGACATTATATGCATAAGACATAGGTTTGGTTATTTTACATACATGTAGATGAAATTAAAGAACTAATTTCCTGAAAGTTTTTAAAAATCACTTACTCTATATATTTGTTGAATGATTATGACATCATCCAAATTCCAGAATAAAAACATTCTATAGTGTAAATTCATGAGAAAATACCCTATTGAGTATTATTGGCCTTATTAATGCAAGCTTCACTTAACTTTACAATTTTGGAATAATTTTCTCACTGTGATGTTCATTTCATTGTGTGAAACAGGTTCAGTACGTTATTCATGAAACTACTTCAAAATGCTTTGTTTTAGATTAAAAAAATATTGGTATTCACATAACTGCTTTGCCAATGTGAGGTTTCATACGAAATTCATTGATTTTCTGAAAACTTATCATATTGGCTTTGTGTCAAATCTTTATTAACAAGCATTTTTATAATAAAGTTTTATTCTTTTCTCATAATCTCCTTCCCTTCATATCTCACTATAGATTGTACTAAATATTGTATCTATGTTTCATGTACATACAGTTCTACAAGGAAATAAGAAATTCAAGTGGTTCATTGAATTAATCACTAATAGGAAAGAATTGATCAAAATTTGCTGTAATTTTCTTCCTTCAAAATCATCAGAATTCCGGTAAAGCTTTTTATTTCATAATTTGGACTCCACATATTGGTGACAATTCAGACACTGAGAGTGGAACACAAAGGAATTGAGTAACGAGATCACTAAGGGAATGTTTAGCCTAGTAAAGACAGTTTCTCAACATTCAAGAATAATTCAATTACATAAAAATTCATATAATAATATTTAAATGACAAAGTACTTTTGAATACTTATTAATGCACCCCCCTCAGAGATCTGAAATTTGCAAGACTATACAGCTTAATGTGAATTTGAATTTTCTTACTGATTTTAGCAAAATAAACTTAAGGTTCATAAGAACATAGACCCTAAAGAAATGACTAGCTCTTCATTCATTTATCTTGGTCGTAAGTACTGTTAAACACAAAATCAGGTGCCCACAGCTCACAAATCTACACATGAGACATCTCTTTACATTCCTCCTGACCTACCTCAGCCCAAATTCCTCTCTACCTCATAGAATTTGATATTAACTTTCTGCTAACTTTTTGAAAGGAGAATAGTTCTGTTCTTACCAATCACCCTTGACCCTTTGCAAGACCAAACATGCCAATAATTTAAAATGTGATGTAGGCTTTAATCAATAATAAAGTGTTCTATTAACTTATGATATATCACATACTTTATTTGATTCAGTGACATTAATATCATCAAACAGTATTATAATTTCTCATATTTTAATCTCCTGTTCTACCATGCAGCAGAGCACAGCTGCATATTATATTTTCCATGGGAAATATCAGCCATCATATGGCTTGTAGTCTTCCAAATTTCTCCCCTACTTTTCAAAATCAAATGTCTACAATTTCAAAAAAACACTGAAAATATTTTTAAAGTACATTTTGCACCAAACATTTTAACTTATGACTAATCAAATTTTACAACGTTTGAATGTAAAATGGAAGTGCTAAAAGTCTGGGGGCAAAAACAACCTTTCAGCATTTTATGAGAGATCCTGTATCGTCATATTGGTGAATTTAAAATCATTTTCTTTCTTTCTTCTCATGAGACTTTAGATCTAAGCAGTCTGTCTCTAGCACTAACCGGGATCACTTCAATGGAACATTTTCATGGAACACAGCATTTGCTGTCAATCAATAAGATTATAATTACAAAATAATGATGCCTTACGGACCCATTCTAAAAATACTTTGACATCTGAATCTATGAAAGGGATCAAATGCCAAAAAGAATCTTCCAGATTCACATGAATAAAGTTCCTGAGATAGTTGATATTTTAAAAATTCCATGTCATTCCAATTACGTGAACCTATGCTGGTTAGATCACACCTGCAAATTTAGGATGTATTGTCATGGTATGTGAATTGACTACAAAAGGTATCAGGAGGTTGATATTTGCTACATGAGAGAAAGAGGTGTTCAAGAAATCCTCACACCTTTGCATCTCACTAGGCAAATGGGTTAATTACATCTGAAATCATATTTTGATTAGGTTGACAGTCTGATGAGTTAATTTAAGGTGACCCTGGTACCATCTAACTGTTCTGTTTTTATTCCAAATAGGATATTGGCCCTTTCTAAAAAGGATTATGTAGTCTTGTCTATATGACCAAAAAAAAAAAAAAAGAGTAACCTGAGTATAACTGTGGTACTAAAAAAGAAAATCAGTATACATAGGTAGGATTTATCTGCCATAAAGAATAGTTCACTGCTATAAGAATTTCTTACAAGAAACTCTACTGGATAATCAACATTCTAGTCAAACTGCAGGGAATTCAAAATTCAATGTAGTTTAAACTCAATACGTATTAGGGAAACCACAAAATGAATAATATGTAGTCATTCCATGGATGAGTTGACAATCTAGATGGTATTTCCGCGGGGGTAATGAGGAGTATCTCGCCACGTCAGAGGAGTGAGTATCCTTTTGCCTTCTTAAGTATAACACATATAGTTAATATAATATTTTCTTGAAGTAACAGTAGAGAGTCAAGCCTTGTAGGACAACAGATATTTTCTACCAAGTCTCAGCTTAGTCTGTTACTCAGTTTTCTTGCCATAGTACTCTGCAACATGCTGAATCCACGGTTTTTGTAGAAATGCGTCCACAAAATTTATGCTATGAATGCAACAAAAAAGCAGTACACACATCCAGTAAGAAATTGAATTCAGTAAGTAGATAAGCTTGGCCAAATATTTGAAACTCAAAAACTAAATCATTAATTGTGCAATAGTAAAGAAAAAGTGGGAAACTGGAAATTAATGTAAAATATTCCAAAACATTCTTACTATTCTTAACTAACAAAGCATATTTTACTGATGTCTGCAAGCCTTTTGTTCTTCACTCTTTCAATTGCCTAATCCTGCCATCCACCCCATATCTTTCTTTCATTTGGAATTTTGGTTTACAACACTCACTTGTAGACTCAGTCATGTAAGTTGTGTTTTAGTCTTATTCCTTTGCACAAAGACAAAATACATAGACAGGACACATTGATCAGAAAACCAGAAATAATCTATTTCTAAAATTTCTAATCCCTGACATAAGTGTATCAAAATCACACAATAATTTAATAGAATGAGAATTGCACACACACACACGCAGCACAATAAAACCCAAGGTAAACCAAAGCACAACAAATGTCCTTCTGAACAAAAAGGTTTTCCAGACAGCTGAGAGCTACTCCTTTGGATGACAGAACACCTCAACTTCTGTATGAAAGGTTTACATGAAAATGATTATGTAGGACAGCTCTTTTTCCCTTCTTATGTATGGTATGTTTAACATAATATTTTCTTGATGATTTAGGGTTAGAATTATGATGTGAAGATATGACTGTGGAAGCACTGATCCCAGGTACATGTGGATGTACAGCCCTAGAATGCAATTTCTTTTTCTTTTTTTTTTTTTGAGATAGAGTCTCACACTGTCGCCTGGGCTGGAGTGCAGTGGTGTGATCTGGGCTCACTGCAACCTCCGCCTCCCGATTCTCCTGCCAAGAGATTCTCCTGCCTCAGCCTCCTGAGTAGCTGGGATTCCAGGTGCCCAACACCATGCCTGGCTAATTTTTTTGTGTGTGCATTTTTAGTAGAGACGAGGTTTCACTATGTTGGCCAGGCTGGTCTCCAAATCCTGACCTCGTGATCCACCTGTCTCAGCCTCCCAAAGTGCTGGGATTATAGGCGTGAGCCAGTGCACCCCCTAGAATGCAATTTCATAGAAAGTTTCAAAATATCTTTTTACTGTTATAGTTTTTCAGGAATCTCAACACTTATTAGTAAAAGGAAATATGAAGTTGCTTTCTCTCAAGTAGTATCTTTCTTTCTCCACAAAGCCATGTCTTAGAGCTCTTTCCATTATGGGTATTAACACTAACCAGTATGACCAGAATCTCAGACAACAGACACTATTGTGTCCACACAGAGCTAATGTTTATCCCTGTCTGCACTCTTCATCAACAGTTTGGAAAGGAAAAGCCACCCTCACTATTTCGGTATTTTAAGCTGACACATTTTACGAATTCCTTTATACTCTGAAAGTGGTCTGTATTTTTATTAGATAGGACTTCTCAAGGCATGATATAGCCTAAAATTTTCTAGAACCTCTGAATCCTTTATTGACACTTAAGGTCCTTGATAGTGCCTCCAAAATGATTGAACAATACTAAATCTTGTAAACAATTTCACATTATATTTGTAATATACCACAGTAATTGATCTTACGAATGATGATGAAACTGCTGGTGGGAAAGAGAGGTAAACACAAAAATGTATATCCTAACACTAAACCACTTTCAAAAGGCTGTGCTCCCAAGTTATCCTAGCCATCACATGTTCTGATTTCTTACTTTCACATTAAACTCTGTATAGTATATTGTAGAACTTAATTCATATCTGCTCAATTAAATTAGTGAATACATAAAATGGAAAATTGAGGTAAATTGTGTATTACTTATACTAAGTCAAAGTACAGCTTTAAAGTAATATAAATTTAATAATGAGTTTTATTAAATAAAAATATTTTATTCTAAACAATTGTCTGCATTTAAAACTTGCCAATGGAACTATGGAAAAAATGCCCAAACTCATTTTTCATTAATGAAATTCAAAGTAAATCCACAGCTAGAAACAATTTTAAACTCAACAGAGTCGCCAAAAGTTAAAAGTTTGACATTATCAAGTGTTAGAATTTGGAGCAAGCAGAATTTTTAAGTTCATGGGAATTTAAATTGGTGTAAGCAATTTTAAAAATAATTTGGCATAATCTTGGAAACTTAGAAAAACATCATGTCAGTTAGAATCTAAGCAGACACGAAAAGTCATTTGATATTTAAATCAGAAACCTTAAATTATAGAATTTAAACAAATGAGAGAAGAACAGAGTTGACAAACTGTGGAGGACAAAGTGACCCAGAGTTTAGCAACCACAGAAAGCCACTATTACCCTTAAAGTACAGGGAGAGGAAGGGAGAGGAGAGAAGAAGGGAGGGAGAGAAGGGGAGGGAGAGAGAGAGAGAGAAGGAGGAGGATGAGAGGAGGACGGGGAGGAGGAAGAGGAGAAGGAATGGGGAGGAGGAGGAAAGAAGAAGGCAGGGTGCATGAATTCAGTGAATGTTATGAAATTGTTCATTGGAAGCTGGAGCTATAGTGGGCCTGTCTGGTTGGAGGTGGGACATCAAAGCATACGCAGCTGTTGCCAAAGATACCGCCTGAAACACAAAGAGAGGAAGAGAAGCACTCCTGTGTCTTCCCTGAGTTTCCAATCCTTCACCATCAGCCAGAGAGAGCTGGAAGTCACCTGGAAATGGAAGCCTGGCACACACAGTCTACGAAGGTCAGTCTCCCAGTGGTACACATTAGAGCGGCGTAAAGGAGCCAAAGAGTATACCAGAGGGCACACACATGGGCCCTGTGACCCAGCAATCCCACTCCTGCATGTATACAAGGAAACTTGTTTGTAATAGGAAAAGAATTAAAACTGGAGACGACCCAAGTATCCATCAACAGTAGTGAGTATAAATAAATTGTGGGTTATTTCTATGACAGAATATGACATAATGCTGCAGTCACAGACATGGATGAATCTTAGCAACATAATGCTGATTGAAAGAAACAGTCACAGAAGAATAAATGCAATATGACTCCAACTATATGAAGTTCAAAAGCATGCAGAGCAAGACTATTTCTCTTTTAGTAATACATATATATGTGGCAAGACTATAAAACAAAGCAAATTTCAGGACCATGGTTATCTCTGGTGGTAGTAGGGGAAGCGATGGAATTGGAGATGGGTACATAGATGGCTTCAAGTTACTGTGGAAAATTCGAAGTAATAAACACATTTGCTTATCTTTATGATTGAAACTCTGTATCTGAAAATCTTTTGTTCTTATGTAATAAGATATTTTTAAAAGACAGATACATGTTTAACTGATTGGGAAGTTAGTATAACAACATCAACCCAAAAGAAATAAGTTTGTTTTTGTTTTTGTTTTTGTTTTTTAATATGAAAAGAGTTCAGCATGCTGGGTTTGTTGCACTAAAAGATGAGGGTTTAATAATCATAGCAGATCAGAGGCTTCAGTAGAGAGGAGATGGGATAGCTTATTGTGAAAAATGACTTTCCCCCTAGTTTAAAAGTGGCCCTGGTAAAATTTTTCTTGAAGCTTCTAGTTATATATATCATTGTCAGCCACTTTGCAACTTTGAAGAAACAGTTTTCCTGCTGAAGGGCTCTATTATAGTTAATATGTGTCTACATAATACAAAAAGTCATTTAAAAATTATTGCTTTAAGAAGTATTTATTGAGCTCCTGCTATGTACATAACATCAAACTGTGAATTTAAAGTGGACTTGCATAATTTAATCAAAATGTATACTAAGGAAAACAGGCTATAGGGCTTTTTGATACTAAAATACCTGAAAAATGAAATACTGCAGTTATAATCCACATGATACCAGGTATGAAACATTCAGTAGCAGTGGGCTAGAGCTACAGGTTATCTTCTTGAGACACGTTGTCAAAGAAGATCATAGCACTAGATAATTGGGAAATCCAGTTGGAACTTTGTAGCAGACACTGCCCACTCTGTTGGTTTACCTCTGGCTTGATCAGCCCTATAATGGACAGTTGCAGGCATGCTAACAGCCCACCAGGTCAAGCACTCACTGCATCTCTGTGTTTCTGCCTCACGACTTTGTGCAAAGTTATAAAAACTCATTCATCCTACACACAGCAGGGGACCTGATGTCCCTGAGAAATAATTAATGAGGCACAGGAATCAGAGATATATTCCCCCGCCTCTTATCCTTCAGAGGGACAATTATGAGTACATTCTACAGCATTCCTCAGAGGGTCTTCACAGGATTGAACAACAGTTTCCCACTGCAGTGGCCAGCTCAATAATACACTCACTATTTTTTTCCCCTGTTTTTCCTTACTTCTCCTGCCTCCCACTTGTGCTCCCTGTGATCAGCTACCAAATGAGCTAGTTGCTCTCTAGTCCTCGCCTCAGGCTTAGCTTTTAAAGAAATCCAAACCAAGACAAACTATGACAAATTACAATCCAAACGAGATTCTTTCCTCTCAGGGGGATGCTTAGTCCCCCCATCAAGCATCATTATCAAAATGAACACAGACTGCAGAGGAAGAAAATATTTGCCTTCGCTGAGCAAAGTCAGACTCATGACCCTCAGGTTAGAGAAACAGAGAAATGCAACTAACTCTGGGGTGAATAGGTACAGATTCAGAGTGGAAAGACTTTAAAACAGGAATAAAGTCCTAGAAATAAAAAAAGCTATCAGCTCGGTACAGACCAGATCTTGAGAGCGAGAGTACTAAGCGACTCATAGAAAAGAATTCAGGAGGGACCAGCACAGAGACTTTAGGCTCATAGTAACAAGCAACAGTTTGTTTTGGCTAAAGTTTATTACTAGGTGTGGACAAGCAAGAGAGAAAAATCAGAATCTATGGGTATAGACTTTGGATTTCATGCCATGGCAAGGTAAAATCCATCTGCAACATGAAAAACAGAGAGGCATTTGCAAAAGGAAACATGAGAAGAATGTTCCTAGCGGCACTGCCCAAAATGACACAATAAACAAAAAATCTTCGAGCAGCCCAAATGCCCTCTGGCAGGAAAATGGACAGTTAACCTGATTATATAGTAGTCAAAGAAACGACTGCTACCCAAAACAATCAAGATAAATTCTAGGGATGGGATGATGCATGAGGAAAATATGAGTCCCAAATATCCTTTTAATAACATTTAAATATAAAAACAAACTAAAACAATTTGTGTCATACAGTAAAGTAAATATTTTTAATGTTCTCACGTATGTTCACCATAGCCCTATGGCATATTTACTATTATTGTCCCCATTTTCTTTTGGATGAGAAAACTGAGGCTCAGAGAACTTAAGTAACATTCCCAAGGTCAGATATCCAGTAATTAGTGTAGACAGAATTCAAATCCAGGTGGAAATGCTCTGCAACCCGCACTCTTAACTGCTACACTAAACTGGAACAAATATTGTTGAAACATATATATCTGATAAAACATTTAAAAATATTACAGGATTATAAATTCAGGCCATGTTTACTATCCCAGAGTTGGGGGGACATGGGAAGATGGCATGAGGAAGCTGTGCTTTATGTCATTTCCAATGTTCTAGTCCTTGGGTTGGTTGTTAAGTGGAGATAAGGATGAGGCCAGAGAACGTGAGTGGCACGAATGCAAGATTACATCTTGTATTCTCTTAAAATTTTAATATTTTGCTCATTTGAATTATTTTGCATTGATTTTAATTGTTAAAATGAGGTAAAATATAATTTATCCTGATTTCTGAATTTTTAGGCTACTCCTTACATTTTGTGATTCAGACATAGCCATCTTTTCTGGGAGAGGAAGGGGAGGAGGTACACACAGGATTTGTCTTGAATGTAGGTTTCCCTATTTTCATAGATTGTATATTTGCTTCCTGTGGCTTGGTGTGAGGTCTGATGAATGTTAAGCGAAAGCTAAATCACCCCCTCTCTCCTTAGCACCACCACTGAAGTCACTTCTTTCTGGCTGTAAGTTCAAAAGTGGAAACTGAATGATGAGTTTTGAGCATCTACACTGTGTCATGGCATTAGTAATTGTTCCTCACTTGACTCCCTCAGTAGCTACGTAAAGTAAGTCTTCTTATTCTCATTTCATGGAGTACGTATTGTTATTCCCATTCTGTGGAAGAATAATACTTAAAGTATTCTTATTCATGTATTAAAAAACTGAGGCTCAGAAACATTAAGAACATTGTCTAAGGGCAAATATTTGAAGTGCCATAAATTCTTAAACTTCATGCATATTTTGTATGATTTTTTTTTCAACCTCTTTTGACTGGGCTATTCTGGGAGGTGGTCACAGCTATTAGGGCCAAATGAATTAAAATATATGAAAATGATTGATGAACTGTAAGGCATCATATCAACATTAATATAGTGTAATTAATAATGTTAATAAAATCACTTCTACTTCTAGTATTCAGAATAGAGGTAAAGGTATATTTTGCCTATTTTAGAGTACCATATGAAATGAAATAAAATATTATTAAGAAGAAAAATTTACCCTTTTCACATTGGGAAACTATCCATCAGAGTCAACAATCACTGTCTTCCTTCTCTCCAAAATAGGACATGCTGAGATTTATGCTATATTTTTGAACTATTTCTATTAACACAATTAAAATGCTGAAATGCATTTGAAAAGATGTTTATATTCTGACGAAGGGTAACTAGAAATATTTTCTACTCTAAATTGAGTCAGGTGTGACACAGTAAACAGGATAAGTAAAAATATAATATAAAATGTCAAAATTTACTACTTGATTCCAATGTCCAGAAAGGAATGAAAATATAAATCATATAAAACTCTAGCCAATTTAAGCAACTGTAATCCCTTTAGACCTCGTTAAATTTACTTTATCTCTGACAGTAGGTGATACCATAAATGAGTAAAAAAATATTTTAAATGTCAATATTTTGTCTCTCTGGATAATATATTTTATTGTTTTATATACCTTACTAAAACCCATAGAAACTTTTTAAAGATGTGATATTAGTGTTGATATCTATTGAAGATATAATTGGCTAAAGTTTAAAAGAGTAAAATATTTTTTTCCAAGCACAGCCCAGTAGTATTGGATATATGATCTTTGTTTTTATTGTTGTCATAAGCATATAGAAAGACAGTTTAGCAAGTGTTCTGATGGGGTTTAAAAAGCATTTTTTCTAGTATATGGTAGCATAATAAGGAAATTATAGTTAACGATAATTTATTGTATACTTCAAAATAGCTAGAAGAGAATAATTATAATGTTCCCATCACAAAGAAATGAAGGTTTGAGATGATGGATATCCCAATTACTCTGATTTGATCATTTATACATTATATACATGATTAAAATATTACATGTGATATACTTTGACTCTGTGTCCCCACCCAAATCTAATGCCAAATAGTAATCCCCTTTTGTCAGGGGAGGGACCTGGTGGGAGATGACTGGATCATGGGAGCAGATTTCCCTCATGCTTTTCTTGTGACAGTGAGTGAGTTCTCACGAGATCTGATGGTTTAAAAGTGTGGCACTTCCCACCCCACATCCCCCAGCTCCTGCCACCATGTAAGATGTGCCTTGCTTCCCCTTCACCTTCTGCCAAGATTGTCAGTTTCCTGAGGCTTCCCCAGTCATGTGGAACTTTGAGTCAATTAAACCTCTTTTCTTTATAAATCACCCAGTCTCAGGTAGTTCTTTATAGCTGTGTAAAAATGAACTAATACAACATGTAACACAAAAATATGTACAACTATGATATATCAAAAGCTACAAACTACTTTTGTTTGCTCATTTACTATATATCTTAGATATTTTGGAACCACCACCACCACACATCACACACAAATTCACAAACATAACATGTTATAAAACATAGGAAATCAAATGAGAACATTTCCTAAGGCTATGCTTTTTCAACTGGTAGTCTGGGAAGAAACTGAGTTTCCAAATCTCCGCTCTATAATTTCTCTCTAACTCTATATTGTCACTTCTGGGGGAAAAAAGAAGAAGGTAAAAATTGCATCTTCTGGCTGTATTCAGAAGAAGAAAAAATGGTTGGTGATCTTTGTTGTATGGATTTCATCTGATGGGTCTTCTATTTTACACTTAGATTTGCTGAATAAATCATGCTCGTTTCCAGAAAGACAATATGGCTTTGTGGGAGTGCTGAAGGCACATCTTTGTCAGTTCCCACTATCGGAGACTCCCAGTACATCCTGTCATGCCAGGATTTGCTCTGCCTGACAAGAAGGAAGAAGCTTATGATAGCTTTCTGAATGACTCTGAAAAATGAAGCTGCTCTACAGGTATCATCACCAGACCACAGATAAACTCAATAATATTCATCTGCTAGAAAAAAAAAAGAAAAGAAAAGGCTTCACTTCCAGATCAGCCTTTGGTAGAGATAGGCAGTAGGGACTAGGCAGTCCCTAGTCACATTAAAATGAAGGTTCGACCTATTGTGCTGAAGTCTAAGACAAAGGTGCTTATTTCGATTTCCTATTTTATGGCTAAAATACATGTGACTGTAGGAATCCTCCGTTGGGCATACACATACACACCAACTTATCTATTCTAAGGGTCTATATTATTAGTATGACTGTATATTAAATAATTTTATTATCTGAAAAATTTGAGTGCATTAAAGATAAAACTGACTCCTGAAATCTAAGTCCTATTTAATCAAAACTTGCTTCAAAACCTTCCCAAAGTTTCAACATGTATTATTTTTTCGTGTGTGTGACAAGATCGCACTCTGTCGCCCAGATGAAGTGCAGTGGTGTGATCTCAGTTCACTGCAACCTCTGCCTCCCGCCTCAAGTGAATCCTCCCACCTCAGCCTCCCAAGTAGCTGGAATTACAGGTGCCCACCACCACACACAGCTAATTTTTGTGGTTTTTGCAGAGACGAGGTTTCACCATGTTGTCCAGGCTGGTCTCGAACTCCTGGGCTCAAGCGATCTGCCTGCCTTTGCCTCCCAAAGTGCTGAGATTACGGGCATGAGCCACTGCACCTGGTCAACATGTATTCTTAAAGAGATTTAAAATGCTTTCTTCATAGCATTAAAAATGTTTCACAATAATTTACTTGAGAACTCTATGGAAGCTTAATGTATTTCCAGCACAGGATACACACAATGATACAATGTCCTGGCCCTTGAAGTACACATAATTGGAATGAGGAGAAGGACATTTGGAAAATAATTACCACGCAATATGATACCTGCTATCGTACAGGTTCTTACAAGTGCTACAGAAGAATCAAAGGAAAGGCAGACTAATTACACCTCAGAGAATTAATGAAATGTATCACAGCAAAGATCAGATTTTGTCTGGGTCCCAAAGGAGGTTCAAAAGCTCGTAGGTTGAGAAAGTGGGAAACAGCATTCCAGGTCTAAGAGACTGCCTTAAAGTCTAAGTAGGACAGTCAAAGAGTGGAGGAAATAAGTAAAAATAGGAAAATGACAAAAAATAGAGAATCTTGTAGGCCAGGCTTAGGACTTCTAACTTAAGACAATGGAGATCATCAAAGACCCTTTAGATGACTAAGTCTGAGAGCAGTGTGTAAAAGGATTACCTTGGAAAGATCAAAATCAGGAAGTCCAGATAGAATTGAGAAGACTATGGCAAATAGCGTTGGTTGATGAAAAGGCACTGTTGGTACTAATGGGAGATTCCAGAGATACTATCCAACCAGTCTTATACTTTTTTGATCAGGTTGCATGTCTAAGAACATCCCTAGGAAGTATTACTTTTCACTGCGTTATTTTTTACTATTCAACTATAAAGTAAATGGCTGCATATAACTGTTGAGCCTTTCCTTGACTCATGCCATAAATGTAAGAACATAAAGCTACACCTTAAAGTTATCTTTTAACTCTTTTATTTTTTATGTTTTAGTAGTATTCAGTCTATTCTACTGAATTCAGTCCCAATTTGTTGTATTTTATTTACTCTTTAAAGAAAATTTTTCAAATGACAATTGAAATAAAAGAAGATACGATTGTTCTGTAGATTATCTACACTCCAATTCCTATTTCCTAGGTTCCCGATTCTAATCATCTACTTTTCTATATTTTCTTCATCACCAAATACATGCAGTCACAGGCAAGTGCAGGAGTTAATAATCATTGATAAATTACATTTTATGTAGACTTCGATATTCAATTTATCTGGAGATATATAACTATATATACCCTTCTTTCCCTCAGAGGGCTTTAAGGAAACTAAATCCCCAAAACTAAAAGCACCAACTCATGGTTTAAACGGTAAGCTAAATCGCTCTGTAAAGGAAAGCCTAAATATGTTCCTTGCAAACATAACTGGTGATCAATAGCTGAAAGATTAAAGCGGTGCATATGCAAAAAGGAAGATTGAAACTTAATATGTTATTTATTGATGTCATTCTTAGATCTCAATTAATTTAATTTGATACATCAACCTCCATCCTCAAACACTAGATGGATAAAGATAATCACTATTATGTAATAGTCAATACGCCCAGGTGGCTTCTGGCACATATGATCTCTTGAAATACATATATTATTGAATTTTAACTAAGAAACACAGTATGTAACCCAAGTATTATGTACATTTTTTTAACAATTCACTTCCTTGAAAGTTATGAGTTATTAATCATTTTTCATAAATTTCTCCCAACTTTACATTTATCTATCAATTATATCTGAACTTCAAATACACTCTGGATGCATTTGTCTCAGAGCAATGATGGTGTCTAAGCTCGCAGTTTCTGTGTCTGTGAAATTCAATTGCAGTAAATTGTGGGTAAGTAAATGCAGTAAAAAGCCTAGGCTCCTTGAAGAGTCTACATTCTCCTCCCTCCCACCACTTTCTCTCTTCTTCTCTCCTACCCTCTCATCCTCCATCTGTCCCTTTCCCTATCCTTCTTATCACACATAGGAAAAACTCAATTGAATTAAATTCAGTCTACCAGCAGTATACAATTGAATTTTTGATAAAAACACCAGAAATTAGATGTGTATGTCCATTTATTCCTTCCGCACACATTTGTTGAACATTTACTTCATGCCACACTATGGATCAAGCAGTGAAGATAAAACAGTAAACAAGACATGCAAGCAACTACTCTCATGGAACTTCCAATCTATTGTAGGGAATAGCAAATAAATGACAAAATAACATAATCACCCGATATAATAATTGTTATTGAAGAAATAAACAAGATGTTAAGACAGAAAGTACCTAAAATAGAGAGTCCAGGGAAGGAGAGAGAACTAGTCTGGATTTCATAGTCAAAGAAGGTGTTTTTTGGGATGTACAATTAAACAGATTTGAAGGATGAAAATTATTGCATCATGCAAAGAGCCTTTGCAAAGGCATTTTTTAATATGGTCAAGAATGTTGAAACTATTTTTCTTGATAGTGTAAATAAATGTATGAAGTACTCAACGAATTAGCTATAGTGATAAATCAAATAAGTTGGTAGGTTTGAATATGCTGGATAACACTGTTTCTGATACCACATAGAGACTGGTTCCCATCTACCAACTGGTTATGAAACAATTTTAGAAGGAATATTATAACTTGCAAAGAAAATGAGCAGAATTCAGAGAAAAAGTAACAAAAATTGCTCTTAAATATTTGAAAATATGTTCATCCTCATTCCTGAGTAGATAAGTGCAAACTAAAAGACAGAGTTTCATAGTGTTTCACCCATCATATTGGCAAAGATCAAAAGTTTGATATATACTGCGTTTTTGATGGTATGAGGAAATTGATGCTCTCATACCTTCCTGACAGATTTGAACTGATACACGTGTCCATGTGTATGAGTGTGCGCATGTGTGTACAGCAAGTATCTGAAAGAATACACAGAAAACCGCAATGACAGCATCCCCAGTAAGAGAGGAGGATAACTAGGAGGCTAGCTAACATAATAGGAGAAACAATTTTCTTTATGCATTCTTTTTGGTTTACCTCTATGAATTTTGTACTATGTGCAATTAACTACGTAATTGGAGCTTTTAGAGCACTTTGGAGGTCATTAACCCTAAAAATATTTTACATAGAAATAATTATAAACATCTTCATCCAACCATTTATTTATTTATCTATGCACCCATCCATCCATTCATCCATCCATCCATCCATTTATCTATTCATCCATCTCACGTTTAATTTGTATAAACGTTTATCCCATAGACTCTATGTATGTATGGTACATATAACGTTATATAAGAGATACAATGTTAAATAAGGCAGTTTCTACTATCCCTAAATTTACAATGAAGGAGAAAAGCTACCCCATGATTACAGATATGAAGGGTTTGGTAGATGCATCACCAAGGCTTACATGTAAGCAGGAGAGGGTGCAGAGAGCTAAAAGGCTCCCCCCCAAAGGATTGAAACTTGAAAGGAATTCTGCAGATAAGTTTGAAAGCCCTGACATGATTTTTTTTTTACTGTTTCCTATTGCATATTCTTTTGTCCCTTTCAAGTATGAAAATTCTTATAATTTCCTTAAACGTATACTCTCTAAGTAATAAAAACAATTGTATTCTCAAAAGCTAACAAACAAGCAAGTAAGCAAAGTTCAGATATCGCCTTTGCAGTAATATACAAGTGATTTCATGAAAATTATCCTTTTAAGTATTTACTTAAAGGAGTCTTGAGAAAATATTTGGACGTATCCCTAAGCTGTAGGGAAGTGGTCCCCAACCTTTTTCGCACCAGGGACTGGTTTCATGGAAGACAATTTTTTCACAGACTTGGGCTGGGGAGATGGTTTGGGGATTATTCAAGCACACTACATTTATCATTAGATTCTCATAAGGAGCATACAACCTAGATCCCTCGCATGCGCAGGTCACAATAGGATTCCCACTCCTATGAGAATCTAACGCTGCTGCTTATCTGACAGGAGGCAGACCTAGGGCTTCCCGGGGGCTCATTTCCTGCTGTTCCCCCTGGTTCCTAACAGGTCACAGACTGATTGGTCTGGGACCCAGGGTTTGGGGACCCCTGCTTTGGGGAGAACAGCATAAAAAGGCAGCATTTCTGAAATTGTTCCAGATTTTTATTTTTCTGTCAGTAAAATGGTTGTAGTATTGGTATCTAAATCTTACACTGTATTGTAGAGTCTCAATAAAGTTACTCACTGAATGAATATTTTAAAAAGTTTTCCCTTATTAAATTACAAAAGTAAAATAGGATTACTATAACATAATCTACATAAATACCGAATATGAATTGATATACTTTTTCCTATATTTTAACAGAAATTCATCTTCAAACATAGAATTCTGTCTCCTATTTATAGACATTAACTGCTACATTTTGCGTAACCACTTTTACCATTAGAAAGAGAACTGTACTTTGATGGCTACATAGCACCTTTTCCACATGTAAAAAATACTAATGTTACTAACAAAAATAATTTTAAGTGATCAATATATGAAATGTAATTATCAAACCCCATTATAAGGATAAGGTTAAGATAAAGTAAAATCATCTTTGTCAGGGTTGGGCGCAGTGGCTCACACCTGTAATCTCAACAGTTTGGGAGGCCAAGGCAGGGGGATCACTTGAGGCCAGGAGTTCGAGACCAGCCTGGCCATTATAGCAAAACCCCATCTCTACTAAAAATACAAAAATTAGATGGGTATGGTGGCACACCCCTGTAATCCCAGGTACTCGGGAGGCTGAGGTGGGAGAATCGCTTAACTCGAGAGCCAGAGGTGGCAGTGAGCCAAGAGTGCACCACTTCACTCCAGACTGGGCAACAGAAGTGAGATCTTAAAAAAACCAAAAGGGTGGAGCCAAGATGGCCGAATAGGAACAGCTCCGGTCTACAGCTCCCAGCCTGAGCGACACAGAAGACGGGTGATTTCTGCATTTCTGTTTGACGTACTGGTTTCATCTCACTAGGGAGTGCCAAATAGTGGGTGCAGGACAGTCGGTGAAGTGCACTGTGCGCGAGCCGAAGCAGGGTGAGGCACTGCCTCACTCGGGAAGCGCAAGGGGTCAGGGAGTTCCCTTTCCTAGTCAAAGAAAGGGGTAACAGACGGCACCTGGAATATCGGGTCAGTCCCACCCTAATAATGCGCTTTTCCAACGGGCCGGGAAAACAGCACACTAAAAGATTGTGTCCTGCACCTGGCTTGGAGGGTCCTATGCCCACGGATTCTCACTGATTGCTAGCACAGCAGTCTGACATCAAACTGCAAGGCAGCAGCGAGGCTGGGGGAGGGGCGCCCGCCATTGCCCAGGTTTGCTTAGGTAAACAAAGCAGCCAGGAAGCTCGAACTGGGTGGAGCCCACCACAGCTCAAGGAGGCCTGCCTGCCTCTGTAGGCTCCACCTCTGGGGGCAGGGCACGGACAAACAAAAAGTCAGCAGGAACCTCCACAGACTTAAATGTCCCTGTGTGACTGACAGCTTTGAAGAGAGTAGTGGTTCTCCTAGCACGCAGCTGGAGATCTGAGAACGGACAGACAGCCTCCTAAAGTGGGTCCCTCACCCCTGAGCAGCCTAACTGGGAGGCACCCCCCAGTAGGGACAGACTGACACCTCACTCGGCCGGGTACTCCTCTGAGACAAAACTTCCAGAGGAACTATCAGACAGCTGAATTTGTGGTCTCATGAAAATCCGCTGTTCTATAGCCACCGCTGCTGACACCCAGCCAAACAGGGTCTGGAGTGGACCTCTAGTAAACTCCAACAGACCTGCAGCTGAGGGTCCTGTCTGGTAGAAGGAAAACTAACAAACAGAAAGGACATCCACACCAAAAACCCATCTGTACATCACCATCATCAAAGACCAAAAGTAGATAAAACCACAAAGATGGGGAAAAAACAGAGCAGAAAAACTGGAAACTCTAAAAAGCAGAGCACCTCTCCTCCTCCAAAGGAACACAGTTCCTCACCAGCAATAGAACAAAGCTGGACGGAGGAGGACTTTGACGAGAGAAGAAGGCTTCACACGATCAAACTACTCCGAGCTATGGGAGGAAATGCAAAACAATAGCAAAGAAGTTAAAAACTTTGAAAAAAAATTACAGGAAAGGATAACTAGAATAACCAATGGAGAGAAGGGCTTAAAGGAGCTGATGGAGCTGAAAGCCAAGTATCGAGAACTACGTGAAGATTGCAGAAGCCTCGGTAGCAGATGCGATCAACTGGAAGAAAGGGTATCGCTGATGGAAGATGAAATGAATGAAATGAAGTGAGAAGGGAAGTTTAGAGAAAAAGGAATAAAAAGAAATGAACAAAGCCTCCAAGAAATTTGGGACTATGTGAAAAGACCAAACCTACATCTGATTGGTGTACCTGAAAATGACGGGGAGAATGGAACCAAGTTGGAAAACACTCTGCAAGATATTATCCAGGAGAACTTCCCCAATCTAGCAAGGCAGGCCAACATTCAGATTCAGGAAATACAGAGAATGCCACAAAGATACTCCTCGAGAAGAGCAACTCCAAGACACATAATTGTCAGATTCACCAAAGTTGAAATGAAGGAAAAAATGTTAAGGGCGGCCAGAGAGAAAGGTCAGGTTACCCACAAAGGGAAGCCCATCAGACTAACAGCTGATCTCTCGGCAGAAACTCTACAAGCCAGAAGAGAGTGGGGGCCGATATTCAACATTCTTAAAGAAAAGAATTTTCAACCCAGAATTTCATATCCAGCAAAACTAAGCTTCATAAGTGAAGGAGAAATAACATACTTTACAGACAAGCAAACACTGAGTGATTTTGTCACCACTAGGCCTGCCCTAAAAGAGCTCCTGAAGGAAGCACTAAACATGGAAAGGAACAACTGGTACCAGCCCCTGCAAAAACATGCCAAATTGTAAAGACCATCGAAGCTAGGAAGAAACTGCATCAACTAACGAGCAAAATAACCAACTAACATCATAATGACAGGATCAGATTCACACATAACAATATTAACTTTAAATATAAATGGGCTAAATGCTCCAATTAAAAGACACAGACTGGCAAACTGGATAAGGAGTCAGGACCCATCAGTGTGCTGTATTCAGGAAACCCATCTCACGTGCAGAGACACACATAGACTCAAAATAAATGGATGGAGGAAGATCTATCAAGCAAATGGAAAACAAAAAAAGGCAGGGGTTGCAATCCTAGTCTCTGATAAAATAGACTTTAAACCAACAAAGACCAAAAGAGACAAAGAAGGCCATTACATAATGGTAAAGGGATCAATTCAACAAGAAGAGCTAACTATCCTAAATATATATGCACCCAACACAGGAGCACCCAGATTCATAAAGCAAGTCCTGAGTGACCTACAAAGGGACTTAAACTCCCACACAATAATAATGGGAGATTTTAACACCCCACTGTCAACATTAGACAGATCAACAAGACAGAAAGTTAACAAGGATATCCAGGAATTGAACTCAGCTCTGCACAAAGTGGACCTAATAGACATCTACAGAACTCTCCACCCCAAATCAACAGAATATACATTTTTTTCAGCACGACACCATACCTATTCCAAAATTGACCACATAGTTGGAAGTAAAGCTCTTCTCAGCAAATGTAAAAGAACAGAAATTATAACAAACTGTCTCTCAGACCACAGTGCAATCAAACTAGAACTCAGGATCCAGAAGCTCACTCAAAACTGCTCAACTACATGGAAACCGAACAACCTGCTCCTGAATGACTATTGGGTACATAATGAAATGAAGGCAGAAATAAAGATGTTCTTTGAAACCAACGAGAACAAAGACACAACATACCAGAATCTCTGGGACACATTGAAAGCAGTGTGTAGAGGGAAATTTATAGCACTAAATGCCCACAAGAGAAAGCAGGAAAGATCCAAAATTGACACCCTAACATCACAATTAAAAGAACTAGAAAAGCAAGAGCAAACACATTCAAAAGCTAGCAGAAGGCTAGAAATAACTAAATTCAGAGCAGAACTGAAGGAAATAGAGACACAAAAAACCCTTCAAAAAATTAGTGAATCCAGGAGCTGGTTTTTTGAAAAGATTGACAAAATTGATAGGCCGCTAGCAAGACTAATAAGGAAGAAAAGAGAGAAGAATCAAATAGATGCAATAAAAAATGAAAAAGGGGATATCACCACCGGTCCCACAGAAATACAATCTGCCATCAGAGAATACTACAAACACCTTTATGCAAATAAACTAGAAAATCTAGAAGAAATGGATAAATTCCTCGACAAATACACCCTCCCAAGACTAAACAAGGAAGAAGTTGAATCTCTGAATAGACCAATAACAGGTTCTGAAATTGTGGCAATAATCAATAGCTTACCAACCAAAAAGAGTCCAGGACCTGATGGATTCACAGCCGAATTCTACCAGAGGTACAAGGATGAACTGGTACCATTCCTTCTGAAACTATTCCAATCAATAGAAAAAGAGGGAATCCTCCCTCACACATTTTATGAAGCCAGCATCTTCCTGATACCAAAGCCTGGCAGAGACACAACCAAAAAAGAGAATTTCAGACCAATATCCCTGACGAACATTGATGCAAAAATCCTCAATAAAATACTGGCAAACCAAATCCAGCAGCACATCAAAAAGCTTATCCACCATGATCAAGTGGGCTTCATCCCTGGGATGCAAGGCTGGTTCAACATACGCAAATCAATAAATGTAATCCAGCATATAAACAGAACCAAAGACAAAAACCACATGATTATCTCAATAGATGCAGAAAAGGCCTTTGACAAAATTCAACAACCCTTCATGCTAAAAACTCTCAATAAATTAGCTATTGTTGGGACATATCTCAAAATAATAAGAACTATCTATGACAAACCCACAGCCAATATCATACTGAATGGGCAAAAACTGGAAGCATTCCCTTTGAAAACGGGCACAAGACAGGGATGCCCTCTCTCACCACTCCTATTCAACATAGTGCTGGAAGTTCTGGCCAGAGCAATCAGGCAGGAGAAGGAAATAAAGGGTATTCAATTTCATGTCCTTCGCCCACTTTTTGATGGAAAAGAGGAAGTCAAATTGTCCCTGTTTGCAGATGAAATGATTGTATATCTAGAAAACCCCATTGTCTCAGCCCAAAATCTCCTTAAGCTGATTAGCAACTTCAGCAAGGTCTCAGGATACAAAATCAATGTACAAAAATCACAAGCATTCTTGTACACCAATCACAGACAAACAGAGATCCAAATCATGAGTGAACTCCCATTCACAATTGCTTCAAACAGAATAAAATACCTAGGAATCCAACTTACAAGGGACGTGAAGGACCTCTTCAAGGAGAACTACAAACCACTGCTCAATGAAATAAAAGAGCATACAAACAAATGGAAGAACATTCCATACTCATGGGTTGGAAGAATCAATGTCGTGAAAATGGCCATACTGCCCAAGGTAATTTATAGATTCAATGCCATACCCATCAAGCTACCAATGACTTTCTTCACAGAATTGGAAAAAACTACTTTAAAGTTCATATGGAACCAAAAAAGAGCCTGCATCGCCAAGTCAATCCTAAGCCAAAAGAACAAAGCTGGAGGCATCACGCTACCTGACTTCAAACTATACTACAAGGCTACAGTAACCAAAACAGCATGGTACTAGTACCACAACAGAGACATAGATCAATGGAACAGAACAGAGCCCTCAGAAATGATGCCGCATATCTACAACTATCCGATCTTTGACAAACCTGACAAAAACAAGAAATGGGGAAAGGATTCCCCATTTAATAAATGGTGCTGGGAAAACTGGCTAGCCATATGTAGAAAGCTGAAACTGGATCCCTTCCTTACACCTTATACAAAAATTAATTCAAGATGGATTAAAGACTTAAATGTTAGACCTAAAACCATTAAAATCCTACAAGAAAACCTAGGCAATACCATTCAGGACATAGGCATGGGCAAGGACTTCATGTCTAAAAGACCAAAAGCAATGGCAACAAAAGCCAAAATTGACAAATGGGATCTAATTAAACTAAAGAGCTTCTGCACAGCAAAAGAAACTACCATCAGAGTCAACAGGCAACCTACAGAATGGGAGAAAATTTTTGCAACCTACTCATCTGACAAAGGGCTAATATCCAGAATCTACAATGAACTCAAACAAATTTACAAGAAAAAACCAAACAACCCCATCAAAAAGTGGGCGAAGGACATGAACAGACACTTCTCAAAAGAAAACATTTATTCAGCCAAAAAACACATCAAAAAATGCTCATCATCACTGGCCATCAGAGAAATGCAAATCAACACCACAGTGAGATACCATCTCACACCAGTTAGAGTGGCCATCATTAAAAAGTCAGGAAACAACAGGTGCTGGAGAGGATGTGGAGAAATAGGAACACTTTTACACTGTTGGTGGGACTGTAAACTAGTTCGACCATTGTGGAAGTCAGTGTGGTGATTCCTCAGGGATCTAGAACTAGAAATACCATTTGACCCAGCCATCCCATTACTGGGTATATACCCAAAGGACTATAAATCATGCTACTATAAAGACACATGCACACGTATGTTTATTCCGGCACTATTCACGATAGCAAAGAGTTGGATCCAACCCAAATGTCCAACAACGATAGACTGGATTAAGAAAATGTGGCACATATACACCATGGAATACTATGCAGTCATAAAAAATGATGAGTTCATGTCCTTTGTAGGGACATGGATGAAGCTGGAAACCATCATTCTCAGCAAACTATGGCAAGGACAAAAAACCAAACACCGCATGTTCTCACTCATACGTGGGAACTGAACAATGAGAACTCATGGACACAGGAAGGGGAACATCACACTCCGGGGACTGTTGTGGGGTGGGGAGAGGGGGAAGGGACAGCATTAGGAGATATACCTAATGCTAAATGACGAGTTAATGGGTGCAGCAAAACAACATGGCACATGGATACATATGTAACAAACCTGCACATTGTGCACATGTACCCTAAAACCTAAAGTATAATAAGAAAAAATAAAAAATAAATGAACAAATAAATAAATAAATAAATAAAAAGATAGTTGGTTTTACCATGCTACAGAAGAAAAAAAAAAGAAGACAAAACAAAAACAGAAAAAAATCAACTTTGTCTATGCTTTGCTATAGGTGTTAACAATAATTGCCTATGGTCCTACATGGATGATTTTATTAATAGTGATTACATAAAAAAATGAAAAAGAAACTTTATGTGTACTGGTGATGTAAAAAGACAGTTTTCATCACATTGGTTTGTTATATTTTTAAAAAGATAATTCTTCATAGGTTTTTCAGGGATTGTCTGGTTTTATTTGCTTAATTAAAAATAAATGAGGTAACGTCTCATTGTAAAATAAGAGTTTAAATTTTAATTAGGAAAAGATACCTGAGACAGAAATACATTTAAAATAAGATAATCACTTTTAATTATAGAAAATGACGCTTTCCAGAATTATGTTTAAATTTATAGATGCATTAAAAACTATCAAGTTTAAACATTTAAGTACCTGAATAATCTTAAGCAAATATCAACTTTGGACTATGCTGGCATAAGGAGAGTGAGGAATTGCCAAGATAAAAATACAGAAATTATTAAGGAAGTCCTTGCTTTCTTTTGCTTACAAAAGATTCTATTGATATTGAAAATCAAACCAAAACAAACAAAAAAATCTCTCCGACATCTGGATTCAAAATGTCTCCATAAGTCTATGGATGCAAAGTGAGTCTCAATTTTATGAAATAAAAATAAATAAAAAAGGAAAATGTTAGCTAGACCAGGCATGATGGCTCACACTTGTAATCCCAGCACTTTGGGAGGCTGAGGCGGGAGGATTGCTTGAGGCCAGGAGTTCTAGACCAACTTGGGAAACATAGCAAGACCCTGTATCTACGAAAAATAAAAAGAAAATTAGCAGTGCGTGCTGTGCACTTGTCCCAGCTACTCAGGAGGTGCAGGTGGGAGAATCATCTGAGCCCAGGAATTCAAGGTTACAGTGAGCTATGATCATGCCACTGCACTTCAGCCTGGGTGCCAGAGAGAGATCGTGTCTCTTAAAGATAAAAATAAAAAATAAATGTTAGCTAACCTACTAGTTTTACCTGAGTTCCTTCAGTGGATTCCAACATATTTCAAACCACAGCCCCATTGAAGTTAATTTCTGTATGATGGAATTTATTAGCTTTATGTTTTAAAATACACTGATTTCCTTCTCTGAAAGAGTGAGAAAAGTATTTTTTAGAAACAGTTTACATTACAAACTCTGATGAGTGGATGTGAACAGTTTGCCAATGAAATGTGTGTGGATACTTGGAAATTGGCTGGGACATGAATAAATTGCTCAACCCTATTACTGTACACACTGAAGTACTAAAAAATACAGATCAGCAGTAGAATCCTCATATCCCCAAAGAAACAACATTATAAATATATGTGTAAATTTTTAGCATAAAACATGTTTAAAATAAAATATTCAGATGGAATATTAAGTATAACCTGAATATGAACCGATACACTCGGAATTAATTTGGAGGGTTGGGGAAAAAGTAGAAGGCAGCTCTGTGGCCGATGGTTTTGGTAATAATGTTTAGGGATTCCAGGAACATGATTTTCAATGTCACAGTCAACATTTTTCCAAATCACTAAGTAGGTTTTTCAAAAACTCTGGGTTTTTTTTTTTTTTTTAGAAAAATAATTGATGGGCTCAGTCTGAAAGTTATTTTGGCATACCATACAAAGCCTATGCCGTTCTCAGAATGCGACCTGCTGGAATTAGTGTGACCACCTCAGTAGGCACTAACGTTATACTGGCAATACTTTTAAGTTTAAAACCACAACATTGTATTCTGGAAGACTTCTATTTTGAGTCTTTTCATTCTGATGGTATCCTCCAAGGAACTTTAAGGAGTAGAACCCCTGATTTAAGAAACAAGATCTGAACGTTTGGGATGCATCAGTGAGTAGAAGCAATTCATGCACTTTCAGAAGTCATTAACTTTTGGGCTCCTCAAGTAACTGGACTGTATCTTGAATCCAGTAAATGAACTACATGAAACTGTCACTAAACTAAAGCAATTGATGAAACAGTAACGCGAATAAATATAATAGGCACTGCTAAAAAGGCTTTAAGAAAGGCTTTTTAACATTTTTGAGGCAAATAGTATGTAAAAGTGTAGTACATGATAACAACTAAAATTTGTTAAATTAATTGCGGGAGTTACTTTAATCACCACATGTCTACATAACAATCCAAACTACTAAACATTATAATCTTCAAGAAATGGCTACAACTATGTAAAAGAGCATTGGTGAATGTATTAAGTTTGATAGTAAAAACAAAACAGACAAATTAAGCTGATTTGGCCATTGATTAACTTTTGGATACCGGGGGACATAAATATTTATGGCTTGTTTTCTACATCTTTAAATTGAGTATGGATCCAGCAATCCCATTACTGAGTATGTAGGCCAAAGAAATGAAATCACTATATTGAAAAGATATCTGCACTCCCGTGTTCATTGCAGCATTGTTCACAATAGCCAAGATATGGATTCAACCTAAATGTCCATCAACAAATGAATGGATAATGAAAATGTGGTCACACACACACACACACACACAATAGAATATAATTGAGACTTAAAAGAAGAAAATCTATCATTGTGACAACATGGATAATCCTGGAGGAAGTTTTGCCAAGTGCAATAAGCCAGGCACAGAAAGCCAAATAGCATATGATCTCACTTATTATAGGTGGTATCTAAAAAGTTGGGCTCATAGAAGTAGTGGTTACCAGAGACTGGGAGGAGGGTGTGGGGCTTGCAGAGATATTGATCAAAGAATACAAAATTTCATTTAGACAGCAGAAATAAGTTTGAGAGATCTATTATACATGTTGACTCTACAGGTAGTTCATAACAATGTATTATACTCTTGAAAATTGCTGAGAGTAGATTTTAAGTGTTCTTCACTTGGCTGGGTGCAGTGGCTCACACCTGTAATCCCAGCACTTTGGGAGGCCGAAGCGGGCGGATTGCCTGAGCTGAGGAGTTCGCGACCAGCCTGGGCAACATAGCGAAACCCTGTCTCTACTAAAACACACAAAAAAATTAGCAGGACGTGGCGGCGTGCAGCTGTAGTCCCAGCTACTCAGGAGGCTGAGGCAGGAGAATCGCTTGAACCCGTGAGGCGGAGGTTGCAGTGAGCCGAGATCAAGACACTGCACTCCTGCCTGGGTGATGGAGCGAGACTCCGTCTCAAAAAAAAAAACGAAAAAAAGTGTTCTTCCCACAAAAAAATAAGCATGTGAGGTAATAAATATGTCAATCTTCAAAACAACATGTTGAATGAAATAAATATAAACAATTTTATCTATCCATTAAAATTAACTATTTAATTTAAATAAAATAAAATGGATTTGTTCACCCTAACACATTTACTAGGTTGTTATAAGATCTAAACATGTTATCATCTGCAAAAGTCTTGGGTTAATGTCTGGCATATATTAATTGCTTAGCAAATCGTAGCTGTAATCACTAAATAAATTTATTGACTTTTTTATTCCATAATACCCTTCACTAAATTATTTGTATCTCTACTTCGTCTACTGGGAAGGTCTGCCTGTGGGAGAAAAGTTTCCATCTCATCTAGCCTATCTCAAATTCCCTTCTGTCCAAATCATTCCAGCCCACTCTGAATCTAACTTGTTTTGACAGAGTACTTACTTACTTGGCACATGATACGTTCTTAATATTTGCTTATTGCCTTATAGGAAGAAAGTTATGAAGGAAATATAACTTGTTTACTGAGGGGTAGCAAGTTTCTTTCTTTCCTTCTTTCTTTCTTTCTTTCTTTTTCTTTTCTTTTTTTTTTTTTTTTGACGGAATTTCGCTCTTGTTGCCCAGGCTGGAGTACGATGGCGAGATCTTGGCTCACCGCAACCTCCGCCTTTTAGTGGAGATGATGTTTCTCCATGTTGATCAGGCTGGTCTTGAACTCCCGACCTCAGGTGAACCGCCGCCTCGGCCTCCCAAAGTGCTGGGATTACAGGCGTGAGCGACAGCGCCCGGCCGCAAGTCTTTCTTTTATCTTACTAAACACAGACAAATTATGGAGAAAAAGTCTGTTAAGCAAATGCATACTGTCTTGGATTATTTAAGTTTTCAGGTATTTAGGTTGATTTCCCAACTAGGATATCCCAGAAACAGATTTAATGTAAATCATCTTATCCCTTCAATCGTTAGATTCTATATTAGTCTTTCTTAAAATTTGCTCTTATGTTCTTCTGGAACATTTATGTCCCTAATAGGGATGGTAAATCTGATAATCTGATATTCAAGGTAGCATGGTGCACACACAGATTATTCGATTTTGAAAAAAAATAGACATGTGTTTCCCTAACTGCTTGTAAAATGCAGCATGGGTACTGAAATATAAAATCATCTTACGTATTAGGCAGTTTCCATTTTCCCAAAAGAAAATATGCCTGTGAGCCCTCAAAAATGTTTTAGGCCAACATGTATACACAACATTTTAGGACTTTAGCAGATATATATAATCAATTCTATGCATGATTTTGATAAGAAATTGATGCCATTAATTTTCTATGATAAAAATATTAAATATTTATATTTCTTATTTATATCATATAAAACATTAGAAATATTAGAAATGCTGGCATGTATTTTACTCTCACATTTCATGAAATGACTTTATTCAGTCTCTTTGCAAGCTACTTTGAGGTAATTTTTTTCTTTGTCATAAGAACCCCTTTTTTTAATGTCATCTAGAAGCTTTTTTCAGAACACATCAACTCCATTTCCAGCTACCTAAGTTGAGATAAATTACTTTGTGAATATGTATGCTATTCATCATAAAAATTTGACCTCACGCCACACTCTGCTTGCTTGTAAGAAAGCTGTTGTTTATATTTTTCCCCTTGTCTTTTAGTGTATATTTGTGAATTCAACAGCATGACTGCTTACCGTTTTGTATATGTGGATATGTAGGTATGTGTGACTTTTTAAATTATCGTTAACAATGACACCTAGCAAGTAAAAAGATGAAGTCAGATACCTGGGAATAATCTACCATTCAATATTTGCCTTCAGTTTCTCAATCCATTTCATCAGGTAACCTACTTATAGATGTAAAACTTGGCAATGATTTGTCTTCTAAACAGTATTATCTTATTCAAAGTAAAGCAATTGAGAATGCTTTCTAAAATAACAAATTTTTAAAATATAATTAAGAAACTTTGAACAAATTCACATATAAGGAGACGTACCTGTTATAACACTGTTAACTTACATGGGGTTGGGGTAATTGCTTACAATCAGATATTCTTGGACATTACAAACTTTAGGTTGCAGTACTACAAGTAAATGTAATGAAAATGGTGAATAAACATTTGCTTATTCATGGCTTTATTCTTTTGTTCACCGATTCCTTGTTCTGTTTAAACACATTCCAAAAACATTTATCCATAACGTAAAGGAAGGTATGCATAGATATAATTTCAAACATTAGTCAATAGCATTCAGCGACTGAATGGATTTCAGGATGGAGAAAGGAATAAAAAAATAAGCGACTTCAGGGATTTCAGATTTAGGAGCCTGGAAGCAGTGGTGCTTATAATAGAAAGGGGAAACAGTCATGAAGAGCCGGTTTATGTGGGAGTAGATAATGAGTTCCATTTGGGATATTTAATTTTGAGACTGATGGGGGGACACTTAATTGGAGATGTTCTGTAGGTGTAATTATATTAAGAAGGGGAAAAATTCAATTAGAGCTCCACCAAATTATATCAGCTGTGTCCAAACCGTATTGATTGCCCGTGTGTATAGCTGATGTGCAGTGTAGCAGAGCTGAATGCTACTAAGCTCCTCTTCAGCTCTACGTTTTTTCATATGAAGAAGAATATGGAGGGTGACATGCTGGAAAGAGGACATGACCAGCAGCTTTCCCTCTCTCTCTCTCCCTGTTCCTCTGGTTCTCCTTTGTTTCCTCTACTGCAAACTGATAATACTGTGCCATGTTCAACTAATTGGCCATAGTTACTGAGGATATCAAAACCCATCACGCACAGATACTTTTCTTTTATATTATTATTATGCTTTAAGTTCTGGGATACATGTGCAGAACGTGCAGGTTTGTTACATAGGTATGCACGTGCTACGGTGGTTTGCTGCACCCATCAACCCGTCATCTACATTAGGTATTTCTCCTAATGCTATCCTTCCCTTTGCCCCCCAACCCATGACAGGCCCAGGTGTGTGATGTTCCCCTCCCTGTGTCCATGTGTTCTTGTTGTTCAACTTCCAGTTATAAGAGAGAACATGCGGTGTTTGGGTTTCTGTTCTTGTTTTAGTTTGCTGAGAATGATGGTTTCCAGCTTCATGCACGTCCCTGCAAAGGACATGAACTCATCCTTTTTTATGGCTGCATAGTATTCCACGGTGTATATGTGCCACATTTTCTTTACCCAGTCTATCATTGATGGACATTTCAACTTATGATGAAGTTACATGCTGATATACCCATCATAGTTTGGAAATTTTGTAACTTGAAAATGCATTTGATACACCTAACATACTGTACATCATAGCTTAGCCTAGCCTATCTTAAACATGCTTAGAACAGTTACATTGGCCTACAGTTGGGAAAAAAATCATCAAACACAAAGCCTATTTTATAATGAAATGTTGAATATTTCATGTACTTTATTGAATACTGTACTGAAAGTGAAAACCAGAATAGTTGTATAGGTCGTCAAAGTATGGTTTCCACAGCATGAATGAGTATCACTTTTGCACCGTCCTAAAGTTGAAAAATCGTTAAGTTGAACCACTGTATGTCGGGGACCGTCTCTGTACTTGAAAGTAGTCAGAAAACCAAAAAAGTAATAAAAATATATGATACGGTATTATTATTATTATTATTATTATTAGGTCTATTATTCTACTTAGAGAAAGAGGAACTTCCACTAAGTATCTGGATTAAAAGAAGCTTTTGTTATTTATAAAACTAAAACGTTGGAGAAATTATTTCCCAGCTAATCAAGATGCTTTTAAATGCCTTCACTATCTAATCATAACCTGCTTTTCTAGCCCTATTTTTGGTATTTCACCCAAGCATTCAAGATTTCAGAAATGTATAGCTACCCATTGTCCTTCCCAGAAACTATGAAATTACATTCCTTTAAGCTTTTGTATATGTTGGTCTCTCTCTCTCCTGGAATGCAACCCTTACTTCTCCATAACCCCAATTCTTCATTTGATAAATCTTTACATGCTTTGAGATTTATCTCAAATATTGCCCCTTTCCTCCTACCCTAAGCAAAACCATTCATTTCTTTTGCATTATATATATTTACTATTGCATACACAAAATGCAACATTCTCTATGACACACTATACTAGGTTGTGAACTCATCAAGTGCACTATTTTTTAATTTTTCCATTCTTTACACCTAACTCAAGTCTATGCAGATATTTTTATATTATATCATTCATATATTATATATTATACATTTATTATATATTATTTTATACTATATTAATACATATTAATTATTAATACTATATATTATTTCATATATTATATGTTAAATTATGCATTATATATTATATATTATATATATTCATATGATTCATATATTATATGGATTCATATGGGTTTGTTAAATTAATGGTGAAAGCCTCAGTTTTTGAGGAAATTGTATGTATTGCCTATCTTGGCAGTCAACTTTACTAATAACTTGCTATAAAATAAATATGATTCGTTAAGACTGTAAGTGGAATCCTAATAAGGAAATAACCCTAAATTTACTATAGTCAGGCATGTTGTGCCACAGAGAAACTGTATTCTGTAATTGCTAGGGGGAGAGTGCGTGGTTATTGTCGATAGTTGCATTATTTAGATCATTACATTGTAGAAGTAATGTATGCTCATATTGATGTAAACGTTATGTAGGTAATGCATATTTATTACAAATAAATTGGAAAATAGAGTAACTATGTTATTCTGATTTGCTGAATCTTTTATTCACATGTAGGATGAGGTATAAATCAACAGAATAAAAGTGTTTTTATGGCTAAGGTCAGTGAGAGATTCAAACAAATGTATAAGCATATAAGTATGCTTATATGCGTTATGTATTCCTAGTCACACACATATACTCACATGCTAACATATCAATTGATTTAAAGTTAATTTTATAGGGGGTTGATTTGTCACATTATCAAACACTAAAGAATGTATGAGTATTGAAAATGTCCATGAGTGTAGACCAAATGCCAGCTAACTGAATGTAACATAGAATATAGGTATATTGAAAATATTCATATCAACTTATATTTCATCATAAAGCTGTATTTCATTTTAAGGTTTGAAACTCCAGTACCTACTGTATCAAAGCAGATTGAGTATATAAAGGAAATGGGTTCAGTGGTAGCTATGACAAATTAAATTTTGCCTGCTTCTGTAAAGTGGAAAGTCTCTATTCAGAACCAGACAATTGTTACTAGAACTAAAATGAGGGTCTAGAAAATCTATTCAGATATACACACACGCATTATGCTAAACACAAACGTATCTGTCCTTATCAAGTAAAAATAATGAGCAAACATCTGTGCATGAATGTAAGATCAGTCTACTTTATCAGGGCTATTTCCGATTTTGGCTGATAGATCAGTTTCCTTATTGATATGGCTACAATAGAATCCATTTGAATGAGATTTTGTAACCATAAGGAATTGTACTTTGTAAGGTGGGATCACAAATCCTTTCCTGTTTCGAACTGATTAACACTGATACTGCTCTTTTGTGAAAATTGCCTGTGTGCAGGACCGTATTTGAAAATTTGAACAATAAATAATAAGCATATGTAATAAAAGTAATAACGATGTGTGTCATATTATATATAGTTTCCGTACTCCCCTAGTGGGGTGGGTGGATTTTAATTTCAGAGGAACTTCCAACCTTATAAACAATTCACCAGTACATTTTCCATCTATGGGGTAAAAATGCAATAGGTTATAGCAATATAGTTTATGCCAGACCTCTAAGGCATTAGGAATAAAGGTAGAAAAAAAGGGCAACATTTAATAATTGAATAAATATCATAAGGGTGAAGAAAGGAGAGTCGTGGGTACATATTGAGAGAAAAGTAATTATAAATTGGTATGACAAGAAGAGAATGGCAATGAGCTTTGGCAAATGATCCCCATTATAGTGTAGTTTAAACGATTGATGTACAAGCCCGAAAAGGCTGGAGAATATCAGATCTGCTGGTTACAGGGCGCATCTGACTCCCAGTTTCAGGGTACAGCTGAAATAAATCAGTGATCCCAGAAAAGAAGTTTCTTTTTACATGCAAAACTTCTGAGCAAAGTGATCTCTGCCAGCTGGAGCTGGGGATTCACAGCCCCTATTTTTCCATCAAAAGAATTAAGTTGACTCCCAGATAGAGAATAACTATGTACTTTTTTCTGATGTAGCCTCCTGAGTACTCAAAACCATCTCCAGGATATGGAAAATTCACCTTATCCAAACGTATATGGCTAAAATTCCTTTGTAAGGCACTACCTATTTCCCTGTTTCTTGTATTTGATTAGAGATAACTGTATTGAGAAAACATGGTTTATGAAAGAAATGGGAAAATATTTTCCCATTTTGATAAGAATGTATTTTTAAAAAACAAATGGAAACCTAAAGACACAAAAAATATTTGTAAAGGGGATAATACCCTGAGGGAAGGGAGCCAGAAGTAGAGACTAGAGATATTAAGAAAAACTTTATTGAATGTATATTTTGGCTCAGAGCTCACCCACTAAGGGAGTAAATAGGCAAAGTCACAAAGGTTTATAATCCTTACACTTGCCATTGGTGGGGGTAGGTGATTAGATGTGAAAAAAAAATGATGCTCTATTTATTCTGGGCATATTAAACTGAACTGGGTGATTTAAATGAACTGTAGGAAATTCAATGCAACAGCTAAAATGAATGACTAAGGAGCTAGAAGATCTTAATCTGTATAAAGCTGAAAGAACAAAATATGCACAATTTAGCTCTGTGCTAATGAAAGGAAAGAGATAACACTAAAAATAACTGAATGGTGCAAGCTTCAAGGCAGCAGAAGAGTTCTGGCACAAATGGATCTATCCAGAAAAAAATGAGACTTAATTACACAAAGGAAAAACTGTTGACTGTGAGGAAAAGTGTCCCAAGATGAAATGACTGCTGTTGAATGGGAAACCATCAGAGAGGCAGTGACGAGAGTGTTATCTCGACGACTGAAGCAGCTGAAATGAGACACGTTGCCGGAAAAGCCATTACAGACTAAATACCCCCTGGTCCTAAAGAGATAGATGCACATCAACCGAAGGAGAATTGCAGAGCAGGCACACCACTAGAACACGGGGTAGTGAGTCAGGAGTAGGGTCTGTATCTCAATGGCATTAGGTGTAGTCTTGCTCAACCTAATTTATTTCTGTGGCTTCGATTGCTTTCTGACTATTCTACTTCAGTGGAATGTTGTGACCAATTTTGTTGCTTCTAAAATACTTAAATAAGTAACAAAATCCACTTCTTGATAAAGATATAATGTCATCTAATCCCAAAGAGTTAAGGACATTACAGAGATTCTCAGTGAATCAATGAATATTGGTAGTCATCATCAAAAAGAAAATAGGTTGAGAGTTCTAGTAAAACTAATAAAAACCATTTATAAGAACATTATAAATATGATTACAATAGATGCATCTCTTTTAGAAACAAGGTAATAAATACTGCGCTTCCAAGATGCATTTAAGAATGTAGAAGGAAGTGGGGCAGACTGACTTGTGCCTATAATCCCCTTGGGAGGCTGAGGTGGGAGGGTTACCTGAGGCCTGGAGTTAGAGACCAGCCTGGCCAACAAAGAAAGACCATATCTTTAGAAGAATTTTGTTTTAGTTAGCCAGGTGAAGTGGCACCCACCTGTAATCCCAGCTATTCAGGAGAATTACTTGAACCTAGGAGTTCAAGCCTGGGTGACAGAGAAATACCGCATCGCTAAAAACAATTTTAAATTTAAAAATAGAAAAAAGCATGCTACATTGGGCCCCAAGATCTACGCTTGCCTCCAATTTTTCCCCAATTTTTATGATTTCCCTTTGTGTAATGTGATATTTGATGCATAAAAGAATATATGTAATGGATATGTAAATTACAAAGCTCAATAATAAAACAAACATATGTCCATCCCAGTAACTGAAATATTAGCAACAACTCACACCTGAACCTATGTGCTCCTACACTAATTCTTCACTCTTTTGTACCCCTCCATTTACCCAGGATTAACTACCATCCAGAATCTGGGGATTGTCATATCATTGCCTTTGATTTCTTTTGTTTGCTCATTTGTTTTGTGTTGGCTTTTTTGATTTATCACATATGCATGTATGCCAAAACAATATTTTCATTAGGTGTTCCTATGCTTGAGCTTTCTGGAGCGTTCTCTAATACAAGGGTCAGCACACTACTGCCCATGGGCTCCCTGACAGTTTTTTTTTTTTTTTTTTTTTTTTTTTTTTGTGAGACGGAGTCTGGCTCTGGAGTGAGTGCACTCCCCCAGGCTGCAGTGCAGTGGCGCGATCTCAGCTCACTTCAAGCTCCACCTCCCGGGTTCACGCCATTCTCCTGCCTCAGCCTCCCGAGTAGCTGGGACTACAGGCGCCCGCCACCACGCCGGGAGAATTTTTTGTATTTTTAGTACAGACGGGGTTTCACCGTGTTAGCCAGGATGGTCTCGATCTGCTGACCTCGTGATCCACTCGTCTCAGCCTCCCAAAGTGCTGGGATTACAGGCGTGAGCCACCGCGCCCGGCCTCCCTGACAGTTTTTAAAAGTGAAGTTTTATTAGACTCACTCACACCTATTCACTCATATAATATCTATGGCTGCTTTGATGCCACAACAACATAGTTAGGTATTTGCAATATGACCTAGAAGCCTGAAATATGTACTATCTGGCCCTTTAAGAAAATGTTTGTGGACCTCTACATTATGTTTTTATGATTTTCTCATATTCTTACATGTGACCATAGTTAATTATTTATACTGCTATATAATATTCTATCGTATGACCATAATACAATTATTTGCTATTATGAACACTGTATCTATGAATGTCCTTCCCTCCCTCTCTGGCACTGGAGACACTCAGTGTAAATTGATTTCCTAAATTAATTCTTTAATCCTTTTTGCACTGAATGTAGAAGTCGCAAAGTCACACATACACATTAAAGAATATTTGGAAACAAGAGTAGAGTACAGAAAATGTAAGAAAAAAAAACCATTCTATCTCTCCCCCTTAGACAACCAGTAATACTAATGTTATGCCTTTTTCCTCCTGCTATGAAACTCCTTATCCATTAACAGCTAAGGAAGGATCACTATTGCCTCAACTTCCTTTTTCATCCTGCCTATTATGAATAATCCATAAATCTCATTTTAATGATTGTACTAGAAAGCATTAAATGTAACTAATCAGTGGGGGTGGACATAAGAGGTAATATTAGACAAGCAAAAGGAAGAAGCAAGATTTTAAAAACCTTATTAAGCTTTTAAAATGTTTTAACACATGTATTCTGTTCTTAATATTTCACACACAAAAAGAAACTGTCTAGAAACCACAGGTGATTTCATACCTTTACTTGTATCTCTTTTTCTTTTTCTGGAGACGGAGTTTTGCTCTTGTTGCCCAGGCTGGAGTGCAATGGCACCATCTCAGCTCACCACAATTTCCGCCTCCTGGGTTCAAGCGATTCTCCTGCCTTAGCCTCCAGAGTAGCTGGGGTTACAGGCATGCACCACCACGCCTGGCTAATTTTGTATTTTTAGTAGAGAAGGGCTTTTTCCACTTTGGTCAGGCTGGTCTCGAACTTCTGACCTCAGGTGACCTGCCTGCCTCGGTCTCCCAAAGTGTTGGGATTTACAGGCCTGAGCCACCGCACCCAGCTTACTTGTTATCTCTTAATCCCATCATAAAGGGGCATATCCTATTACTTTAAAAGCCAACATTTCCCTCTCATTTTCATTCACCATGAGCTATTACTACTCCTGAAACCTTCACAAAGTTTCCCGGAAACAGAACAGCCCACATCCTAGCCCATGGGACTCTTCTCTTCTTCATTTCTTACCCTTTTCTTCCTTCCTGCTTTTTTTCTTGAAATAAAATTTCCCCAAAAGCTAGTCTGCCACTGCAAGCACATCCTCAGATAACTGGATAAAGGAAGATAATGTGGCCTGAAGGATAGCCACAGAGGAGTCTGGGGATACTTCTAGCCAAATAGTTTTTGTGCCATAATAATCTTTATGACGGTAGGATCCTGAAATGTTACCTAGAACACTTGTACCTAGTCCCAATTTCTGGTGGGGTAAAACTGTATATAAGGGAATCATTACAGGTGCTTGTGTCTGAGACACTTCTGGCTATGATTGAGTCTCCTACTTCCCCGTAATGTAGCTATTCAAGGGTTTGCAAAAATGAGTTCTACAACCATTAGGTGTTTAGACATTCTACAACAAAAATTCACATTATCAAAAAACGTGTAATGCTTTAATAACAAAAATAAATGAAAATCCTCAAAGGAGTTAATATGCTAATGTACATAGTCACTTTATAAGAGGGTAATGTAAGCAAATTATCCCAAATTAACTCAATCAGAGTCCTGGTAGAAACTGGAGGATTGGTTTCTCAATCTCGGGGTATGTGAGGCCAGTTTGCTAAAGGGGTTATCAACAGAGATATGCTCAGTGTTAGGAAATTCAAGAAGGGATGACGGAGAGTTAACTGTAGACCTCAAGGGTTAAGAGGAAGGACGTTTCCTGAACTAGAGAGCCAGACCCAATAGAAATACAAGAGACAACTGTCCAGCAGAAGCTCTGGTCTAACATTAGCTGTTCGGAGCTAACCCGTGGAAATCCCATGGAACCACATGAGAATAAATACTCCACCCTTTTCTTATCCACTGCACTCCTGCTGCAGCCTGTCTCAACTGGAAACCGTAGAGCAAAGGAACTGTGATGCCATTCCTAAAGGGCAGTCCCCAGGACACAAAGCACAGTGGTAAAGAATGAAAAACGGATTGGAAAGGACAAGAGGGAAAGAATTTATGCAATAAGCATGACTTTTCCCTTTCAAGTTAATCTAGTATGTTGAGTTGGTTGCTCTTTAACTAAACCCCCCTGTTTCCAAAGCCTGAGGGTAACGTACTACCTACTGAGTTGGTAAACAACCTTAAAGCAGCAGTCCTGGAGCCTAGACAGAGACACTGGATGAGTAGACGAATGGAGGTATAGGAGGTATACATGGACGGATGCATGGATGGATAGGTGAATGGATGGATGAAGTCAATCACATTAGTATTTTACAGACACACGTTACACAACCTGTATCTGAACACGACGAGTCTCTCTTCCTCCTTTGATTATGGAAGTTAAGAGCAAGCACTGAGGTAACCAATATTATATTGATTTCTGGAGTAAAACAGGTACTCATCATGACTATCAATGATTTGAATTTGGGGATGATGTCAGTTATTCAAAGAACCTGAAAAAAGTAGTGAAATTGCTTATCTGAGGCCCCAGAACTTCCTTCATTTTACTCTGGCTTTCAACCTTGGATACACATTAAAATTATCTAGGAAACTTTTCAAATTGAGATGCTCAGATTACAGACCACTTAAGTCAGACTCTGTGGAAATAGAACGCAGATATCACTGTTTGTAAAGACTCCACCAATGTGCAGCAAAATTTGAAAACTATTGATCTTTCCACTCTCTTTAAGATCTACCGTTATGAGACCCGTAATAATTCTGGTTCTCTTGGTAATTTACATTTTTTAAGGAAACTCTAAGATACCTTGCCGATAATATTATATATGAAAAGGATTATAGAATTTATCGGGTTTGGGGTTGGGGGAAATAATACTTATAAAAGGAGTAAAAATATAAGCAGCTCATAAAATAACCTGTGATAGTCCAGATTACTTGCATATTTTCCCTTTAATTTCAGAGTCCTTATCAGTATTCAAAGGACTATAGAGCTTTTAGAAATGCTTCAGTGAGGAACACTTTATACTCTGTCTCTGATAAATGAAAGTGTTTATTTCCTCTCAGATAAGTCAGTAACAAGCAAGTATTTTCTAGCAACTGGACTATATCCACCTATTCATCTCCCAAGACTCATTGGGCATCACCAGGAATACAACAGGTTTTAGTTACTACCAACCCCAGTTACTGTAGAATTAGGCAATTATATAAGAGTTTAAAAAATCAGTGAGGATGTTTTCATTTTAAACTATACTTGGATAATTGAAAAGTAGGTAGCCAACATTTATTTTTTGTCTTTATTTGCCAAACTACTGTATTAGATTTAAAACCAGAAAACAAGCCCCTATGTAGAATATAGATTATCACCAGTTCATAGATCAAGTAATAAGACATTTCCTAGGGTGTTTAATTGTTTGATACTAAGAGCAATAAATTATAGGAAAATAATTTGTAATAATTGGTTAAGTAATTAACCACAATTAAGAAAAGATGATGGAATCCCTGAGGATATCCGACAATACTGACAACATTATAAACTTTAAGAGAAAAAAATAGTTGTTGCAGGGCAAGAAAAGTCATCATGTGCCTAGCACAAAGAGGTCTAATTATAGGGGATTAATAATATCTACAATGAGCATATACTACATTTATAATCACGAACAGTCCATTAGCAGGTATCATATATCTGAGTTGGGAAATATTCTGTCACTTCACTAACACTTCTTTCTTTTTGTTCTAATAGTGTATTCACCAAATAATCTTCTAAATATATATGTGTGTATATATATATTTGAGAGAGATATATATATGTGTATATATATATTTGAGATATATAGTGTGTATATATGTTTGAGATATGTGTATATATATTTGAGATATATATGTATATGTATATTTGAGATATATATGTATATATATATTTGAGATATATGTGTATATATATATTTGAGATATATATGTATATATATGAGATATATATGTGTATATATATGTATATATGTGTGTGTGTATATATATATATGTGTGTATGTATATATATATATTTGAGACGGAGTCTCGCTTTGTCGTCCAGGCTGGAGTGCAGAGGTGCGATCTCAGTTCACTGCAACCTCTACCTTCTGGGTTCAAGCAATTCTCCTGCCTCAGCCTGTCAAGTAGCTAGGATTATAGGCACGCACCACCAAGCCTGGCTAACTTTTTTGTATTTTTATTAGAGATGGGATTTCCCCATGTTGGCCAGGCTGGTCTTGAACTCCTGACCTCAAGCTATCCACCCGCTTTGGCCTCCCAAAGTGCTGGGATTACAGGCATGAGCCACCGCACCTGGCCTTCTAATTATAATTTAGCTTCCCACTTAGGTAGCTCAATATGTGTGTACAATGGGGGTAATCTACTCATCTGCAGTATAAAAACTTGAACTAGTAGGTAGTCATATTTTTAATTATTCATTATGAAACTAGCACTGGACTAATATATCCATAAATCTTTGGGAAGTTTGATTAGTAAGAAGGAGTCAGTGCATATTGGCAAAGCCAAGAAATTCACCCGGAAATAAGATAACCTAGCTGAGGTTTAGTCTCAGAAGTTCTGCCCATTTTCTTACTACTGAAGATTATGAGGGTAAATGTATTCATCACTTTTGGAGATTCTAAAGCGTATGGGTGTAATAACGGTTCTGAGATGGTCTGAAAAAACTTGTTTCCTTTTACTGATCACAACATTTCACACAAAATTTTAACACGTCAACAAGGCCAGCTTCATGGACACGTGACCTGTGCTATTGCTCAGGGCCCTGCACTCAGAAGAACCCCACTCTTGGTTCAATACTCTGCTGTTGCAACCCTAATATTATTAATAATCTTATCTTTGAAGTTATGCTTTGTACGTGAAGTCATATGGGGCAATGAAATATGCACATGAACACAGTAGGTACATGCAATATGTGTGACCACCATTCCTTGCTGCTCCATTCAAACTGGTATTTGCAATGTTCCATGAGCACAGAATTCTTGTGGAGCCATGATGTGTGGAAGTTCAATGCGATTCCAAGCAAATAGAAGGTAAGCATGCAATTTCTAGAACTGAGTAAGCAGGGATGTTAATAGCCATGGAAGGTCATGTTTTCCATGTGAACAAAAACTTACTCCAAATGCAGGAAGAAGTGAGTGACATTCCAAGAAACACTAATGACCAAAAAACCACATAATATCTTTTCTTACTTGTGTTCCTTCCTTGTATTGGCCAACCACCTTACAATAAAAATGATGATGTAGACAGAAAGGAAAAGTTACAGCTACCTATTCTTTTTCCTTTCCTTTTAGTCCTTCCTTAAACGTCAGTAAGCCAAAGGGCATCTTCTTGATAAACTGTACATTTATGAAGAAAGGAAATAAAAACCATTAAGATCATTTTATGCAGCATTTCCACTATTCTGGTAAGAAAAGAAGCATGTGTGTGGATGATGTATGCAATACAAATTGTGTAATTTCTGTGATTCTCCATATATGTTAAACATTCTCATATATCCATCTAAAAATAGCACTGACTTCAGTAAAGTTTCAGGATACAAAATCAATGTACAAAAATCAGTAACATTTCTACATACCAATAATTTTCAAGCTAAGCACCAAATCAAGTATGCAATCCCATTTATAATAGCCATAAAAAATAAAAGACCTAGAAATACTTTAAACTAAGGAGGTGAATGATCTCTATGAGAAGACTTACAAAACACTACTAAAATAAATCACAGATGACACAAACAAATAGAAAAACTTTCCATACTCATGGATTAGAAGAATCAATATCATTAAAATGGCCATACTACCCAAAGCAATCTACAAATTAAATGTTCTTCTTATCAAACCACTAACATTATTTTTCACAGAACTAGAAAAAAGCTATTCTAAAATTCATATAGAACCAAAAAGGAGCCCAAAAGTAATCCTAAGGAAAAAGAACAAAGCCAGAGGCATCACATTACCCAACTTCAAACTATACTATAAGGCTACAGCAACCGAATCAGGATGGTATAACATTTCAGTTACATACAATGAATAAGTTCTGGAGATCTAATGTACAGCATAGGGACTATAGTCAGTAATACTGTATTGTATACTTGAAATTTGCTGAGAGTAAATTGTAAGTTTTCTTACCACAGACACAAAATAACTATGTGAAGAGATGGATATGTTAATTAGCTTAACTATAGTAATCAGTTCACTGCGTATATGCACATCAAAACATCCCATTATACATCTTAAATATATGCAATTTTTATGACATTTAAATAAGAGCAAAAACAAAAACAAAAACAGCATGGTACTGGCACAAAAACAGACACATAAACCAATGGAACAAAGTAGAGAACCCAGAAATAAAGCCACACACCTGCAGCCATATGATTTTCAACAAAGTTGACAAAAGTAAGCAATGGGGAAGGACTCCCCGTTCAGTACATGGACTGGCTAGCCATATGTGGAAGAATGAAACTGGATCCCTAATTTTCACCATGTATAAAAATTAACCCAACATGATTAAAGATTTAAATGTAAGACCTCAAACTAGAAGAATTGTAGAAGGAAACCTAAGAAACATCATTCTGGACATTGGGGTTAGGAAAGCATTTATGACTAAATCCTCAAAAGCAACTGGAGCAAAACCAAAAAATTGACAAGCGAGACCTAATTAAACTAAAAATCTTCTGCACAGCAAAAGAAACTATCAACAGAGTAACAGACAACCTACAGAATGGGAGAAAATCATTACAAACTGCATATCACACAAAGGTTCAATGTCTAGAATTTATAAGGAACTTAAAAAACTGAACAAGCAAAATACGCCATCAGAAAACAGGCAAAGGGCATGGACAGACACCTCTCAAAAGAAGGCATACAAGTAGCCTACAAGCATATGAAAAAATGCTGAATATCATTAATTATCAGAGAAATGCAAATCAAAACCACAAAGAGATACCATCGCACACCAGTCAGAATGGCCATTATTAAAAACTCAAAAAACAACAAATGCTGGCGAAGCTGCAGAGAAAAGGGAATGCTTATACACTGTTGGTGGGAATGTAAATTCGTTCAGCCACTGTGGAAAGCAGTTTGGAGATTTCTCAAAGAATTTAAGACAGAACTACCATTCGATCCAGCAATCCCATTACTGAATATATATCCAAAATAAATCAAATTGTTTTAACATAAAGACACATGCATTCACATGTTCATCACATCACTATTCACAATAGCAAAGACATGGAATTAACCTAGATGCACATCATTGGTGGACTGGATAAAGAAAATGTAAATATACACCATGGAATACTATGCAGCCATAAAAAAGAGTGAAATAGTGTCCTTCGTAGCAACACAGATACAGCTGTGATGGAGGCCATTATCCTAGGTGAATTCATGCAGCAACAGAAGGTAAATATCACATATTTTAACTTATAAGTGGGAGCTATACATTGGGTACTCATGGACATAAAGGTGACAATAGACACTAGGGATTACTAGAAGGGGAAGGAGGGAGGGGGATAGGGGTTCAAAAACTAACTATTGGGTACTATACTCAGTACCTGGGTGACAGGATCATTCATACCTCAAACCCCTGGAATTCACTTGCATGCTCCCTCCCATAAGGAGTTGAAAACTGTGGTCTAGGTAAATGAGGCACCCCTGTCACGAGTCCCGTGAAGGGGTCAGGGAAATAGCCTGCTTCAGTACCATACAACTCTCTTTTTAAAAGGTCCTTCCAATATTTCTCCCAACTTGAACTCCAGCTTTACAACAAGTTTCTTGACTCTCTTCTTTCCTACTCTGCAGGTTATTAGAAAATAAAACCAACAAAACTGCAAACTACAAAATAACAAAAACACCCAAGGAATATGATTAGTTAAGACATTATAAAAGTGTGGGTGCTTCCAGAGACGTTTCCCCTTTACAAACCATCCTCTTCTCCTACCTTTTGAGAAGGGCGTGCGTGTGCGTGTGTGTGTGTGTGTCTACGTGTACATAAGAGAGAGAGAGAAAGTGAAAGAAAGGGAGATTTCGTAGATAAAGACTCAATAGACTTAGGAACTTCCTATGTTGTTATTTGAATTTGAAAGATTACTGAGTGTAAGAAAAGATCATCTATTTTGGCTGGAGCAGTGGCTCATGCCTGTAATCCCAGCACTTTGGGAGGCCGAGGCGGGTGGATCACCTGAGGTCAGGAGTTTGAGACCAGCCTGGCCAACATGGTGAAACACCATCTCTACTAAAAATACAAAAATTAGCCAGGTGTGGCGGTGTGTGCCTGTAATCCCAGCTAGGTGGGAGGCTGAAGCAAAAGAATCGCTTCAATCCAGGAGGCGGAGGCTGCAGTGAGCCGAGATGGCATCACTGCACTACAGCCTGGGCGACAGAGAGGGACTCTGTCTCGAAAAAAAAAAGAAAAGAAAAGAAAAAAAGAGAATCCATTTTAACCTGAATCTTGAAATTTTCTTTAAAGTAGCAGAGGTAACATGCCATTGAAATCATAGGAAAGGAAATATAAGCCCAACACCATAATTGACTCTGCAATGAAATATGTTTATGGTGCTATAATAATAGTGTACATGCTGTTTATATGTTTTCACTTTTTATAATAAATCTTTGAGAAAACACGAGACCTAATCATAGTTAGAGAACACAGAAGAAATGCAACTCAACGTAAAATTAAAAGTAGACTTTACAGAATTTGGGAGAAGAAATTCAGTAGAAGTGAAGAAACATGGAGGACCACTAAAATCCCCATTTTATCATGTGAAGGGTTAAGACATACTTTTGACACTGTTTTGAATAAAAAAATTAACATTTATGGTATTCATGTAAAAGAAAAAGTAGTTAATAGAACAAATATATGGGGCAGATGTAAATGAGGTAATTTTTCATCTCTCATAAGAGACTGTAGACCATGAAAAAACGAGAAAATCAAGAATTAGAGCTATAAACATGTTATTACAGATTTGTCACGCATTAGAAAAAGAGAATGAATCAAATATCTGCCTCCGAGGAATGAGAAATGAGAGGAATGCAGCATGTTTAAATAAAAGAACTTATGAAGTAAAAATTACTTGAATCATGTACAGATAATTTGATTAAAAGTTGAAAACATTGATTCAAACAAATTTATATTCGTTAATAAGCATTGTCCACTTTTTAAAATTCCAATAAGAAAAAATGGGAGACTTAAAATTAGGTATGAATGCATTTCCCAGAGGTTAAAAATTTACATTTTAATATATATGCATATATAAGTGGGATCATAACATAGCATTATATGTATACATACTGTGTATTATAGTCTGCTTTATTTTTTCATGTATGTATTTGGATTACCTTTAATATCAATGCAATCACTTGTAAAATTTTACTTTAAATTTCCCTTCTTTAGAGATGTATCATTTTTTAGTAGCCTCCTACTGATGAATACTTGTGTTGTTTCCATTTTTCACTGTAATAACAATTAAACAATAAATATAGGTACAACTCAATCTTTGCACATAGATGTAAGCATTTCTTCGATAATTCCCTGGAAATGCAATTGCTTAGTCAAGTGTAAGCACGCTTTTTCTTGATTGGTGTTGCAAACTGCTCTCATGAAATATATTGATTCAGTCTTCTGTCAGAAGCATAAAAAGTATACAAGGAGAAGTTATTTTTATTTTCATTATTTGGTTACAAATGAGATTGAACATTTTTTCATATATCTTTGTATGTGTTTTATTTTCTTATTGTCCAAATGTATGGGATACATGTGTAATTTTATTACATGCATAGATTGTGTAGTGGTCAAGTTAGGGCTTTTAGAGTGTCCCTCACCCAAATATGTCATACACATTAATTTCTCATTATCCACTCCACTCCAACCCCCTCACCCTATCTAAGTTACCATTGTCTATCATTCCACTCTCTGTGTACATGTGTACACATTTTTTAGCACACAATTATGAGTGAACATGCGATATTTGACTTTCTGTATCTGGTTCATTTCACTTAAAATAATGACCTCCAGTTCTAACACTTTCTTCCTGTATGTTTAAAATTAGGCAATGCATTTATTTTTCTGAATTGATTTGTAAGATTCAATTTCAGTTTATTGGTTTTTAATGTACAGATTTTTAAAAATATCTATGTGTTTTCCATTTTAAATTTTGGGTTTTTAAAAATCATTTCTATATAGGTCTCTACCATCACCTCATTGTAGAAATATTCACCTATTGTTCTTCCTGTTCTTTGGGCTTCTTAAGCTTAATTATAATTGAACATTTGTTCAAGATGAAATTTAATTCACTGCATTGTGTAAAGCAGGGTTTTGCCTTTTAACGTGATTTCAACCATTTCTTTCATAATCCATCTCTATCCACTGATTTGAAATTCCACTTTTATTATATACACGTGAGCATATTTTGGGATTTTTTTTTTTTCTCTTTTGTTTCACTAATCTGTTTGTATAGACTTTTAGTAGATTTTTTTTTTTTTGATACAGAGTCTTGCTCTGTTGCCCAGGCTGGAGTGCAGTGGCGAAATCTCAGCTCACTGCAACCTCTGCCTCCCTGGTTCAAGCGATTCTCCTGCCTCAGCCTCCCGAGTAGCTGGGATTACAGGCACCTGCCACCATGCCTGGCTAATTCTTGTATTTTTAAGTAGAGGCTGGGTTTCATGATGTTAGTTAGGCTGGTCTTGAACTCCTGACCTCAGGTGATCCACCCGCCTCGACCTCGCAAAGTGCTGGGATTACAGGTGTGAGCCACTGCACCCAGCCAGTAGAAGTTTTATTAAACATTGTAATAGCTACATGGGCAAATGACCTTTCATTTAAGGTTTTCAACATTTTCTATTAAACCTCATCTATATTTCTGCCAGATAAACTTTAGAGTAATTCTTGTCACATCCAATGTCTTCCTGCCACCCCAGTTTAAATTTTATGTGTTTCTATTAGATTTTAGTTTAATTTGTAGTAAATTATATGTCTAAAATATTAATATTCCCACCAAGAAATGTTATATCTGTCCATGGATGCAAATATTCTGTTATTTTTTCAGTAAAGGTTTGTATATCACCAAATTTCATGCTAAATAAATTCATAGTAATTTCACATTTTGAACTTCTGTGGAAAATGATAGCTTTGATTTTCAATAGGTTGTTAAAAGAGAAATTGGCATTTAGAAAAATTACATTTAATTCATATCTAATTATTTCTAGGTTTTTTTTTTCCTTAATGAGTTGTGGGACTAATTATTCCCACTAGTTACAATAGTTGTCATTGTTGATTTACTTAGTACCAAGTTGACAATATCATCTATTAATATGAATAATTTGACTTTTTTCCCTAATACTTATACTTCCCATTGCTTTTATTTGGCTTCTTTCGCTGACTAGAATATACAAAATAGCACTTAAAAAGAGCAGTTTTGGTAGTCATTCTAGTTATGTTTCTAATTTTAATGAGGATACCTTCAATATTTCAACATTGACCATAGAGTTGGCTCTTGTTTTGAGATAGACAGTATTTTTCATGCTTATAAACTGTCATCTGTTCTTACATTGCTAAAAGTTTTGTTTCCACTCTTAAATTAGGGACAGATTCTTTTCATTTATCAATACCTTTTCATAACTAAAAAGTATTGTATATTTTTTTCCTTCTGATCTTTACCTACAATGAAGGATGTAAATAGATTCTCTTATATTAAACATATCTGTTTTCCTGAAATAAATCCAATTTGGCATGATGACTTATTCTCTTCTTGGCTAAATATGCTATGTTTTATAAGATTTGAACATCTATATTCCTGAGATTGGTTGATAGTTTTGAATGTGTATGCTATTTTTTTGAAGCCTCATAATCAAGATTACATGGGCTTTAGAACATGAACATAGAGGTTTAAATACTATTTTTGTGGTTTGTAATTTTGTAAACAGATAATTCATACTTAGTTGTTTGAAAGCATTTGTCAATACAGTATTTTTGAAGATATTTCTTTTACTGCTTTTTAAAAGTTTCTTATAGAATCAAATGTTTAGTTCTCTTATTTTCCCTTTAATCTCAAATATAAAAAAATTAAAGCTATTAATTTTCTTTGATTACAGCTTTGTTCTTATTCCAGAAGTTTTCATGTGTATTTTCCTTATTAATTTTTAAATGGCTTACTTTTTTTTGGTTCAAGGAAAGAACACTACTTTTTCTCTCCTGTTACAAAAACAATGTATGTTTACTATAAAGATACAACAATAACTATTAAGAAAAGTAGAAATAAGTCATTTTTTCATTAAGCAATACCACTGCTAACATCCTGTTGTCTATTCTGTTTTTCTATATCTGTCTATAAAAATATAGTGTAAATTGAATGTCTGATTCCTGTGTTATCTAAAAATTATATCATATGATCTACTAATGTCTTTTCCTATTTGTTTTAAATTGCTTGCTGGTTTTGTTATATTACATTTTTTTCTAGACATTTTATAACAAAACAGAGAAATCAAATTAATCATATTCAATGATGTGTTGTTGCAAACATATGTTTATGAAGTCCCTGCTTCGTTAACATTTTTTTTCTTATTCATATGGCTGAATTTTCTTTGAATTTACTGGCTTTTGTATAGGAGCTGCTATGTTGTTTACAAGTTCAATGGCTTGCAACCTTTCCTGTGCGTTATAGTCACCTGGGGAGCTTTTAAACATCCCAGTGACTAGGTTGCCGCCTAAACCAATTAAATTAGAAACTTCCCAGGTGGGACCTAGACATCTGTAAGTTTTAAAGACTCTCATGATGTTCTAAATATCAGCAAAGGCAGAGGACCATTGAGCTTGTTAGAATATTTGGGAAAGGGAGTTTCTAAGATTAAAACTTAAAGCTTATGTAGTTTGTAAATGCAGCTGCTTTAACAAATTAGTAAACAAGCTAATCCTAGTATCTCTAAAAAACACTAGTTTAATTTTGCCTGGAGCTGCAGTTCTCAATATATTGTCCAGCATATCCTCCATGCAGGGAAACCACTGTATACACCAGTACTTATGACGGAGGATGATTTTTCAACTGCAAATCTTTAATTGCCTTTTAGAAAATCCATCCAGTTTTCCTTAAGCAAGTTTTAGAAAGCGCATACATGAGCAATTACAAATTTGGCCTTCAGCCTAACTCAAGAATTAAAAAAATAAAATCTCAAAGTGAAGTTGTATTAATTCATTTTTTTCTCCTTACTTTTATTTCATAAAAATAGACATCTTTATCATAAAATTGGCTTCATGACATCATTTGGGGCCACTTTCCCTCTGAATGACAATTCAAATTGCATTTACTTGTTCTCAGAATCACACATTTTTTTAAAAAATGAAAATAGTTTGTACACGAGTTGCCAAAGAACGGTCTAATTCAGTGTCAGGACAAAGATGGTCCAATTTTGCATTATTTAGTCATCTAATTAAAAACAAAACTAGTAATAATTTAGCCATAAAGCTGTTCATTGAAGAATAAAAGCAATTGTTAATTAACTTTTCATTGAGGAAAGTCATACATTTTTCATGTTATCAGAACATTTCAAAATGCCCTGGGAAATTACAAAATTAAGATAACGTAAACTATTGATATATTATAACTCTAACAATGAAACATTTTACCAGGTCTCTAATGAGGGTTCTCAGTTAAGGGGAGGAGCAGAGGAATGCATAAACACATGGGAGGTGGGGTGGAGCAGAAACCCAGCTGCCAGGAAGATGTTTTAGGAGAAAACAGATTCCTAACCTATTTCAGGTACAACAGACCTAAGGCAATGCGCAATGCAATTTATTTCCCTAAACTGAAATCCTTAAGCTGGTTGTACAAAGTCACACAACTAGTCAGTTAATGTTCTACAAACAGCTCTTTCAGAGATTTTTCTACTAGACTTGTCACCTTATTTAAACCTTGAAACCCCACCCAAAATTGACAGAGAAACAGACAGACAGACACACACACACACACACACACACACACACACACACCAGGGATGGAGGCAGAGAAAGTGTATTAATAGCTAAAACCCCTCTTGGCCTTGGGAATACCTTGGGAAAGAAACTCTCTACCCTCTGTTAATAAGAAGCGAGAGAGTTGCCTCCTCTTTGAATAAATCTGGTTCCTTAGACAATGTTGAGTTAAGGGCTTTACTCATCACCCTGTTCTCTGGATGCCATGTAAGCTCACCAGATTCTTGTGAAACTACAGAGAATGGATTAGACAGTCCAAAACGTAACAGGTTGTACTTGTGTTTGCTCTGGTAAGTGGAGCTTTAGTTTGATGTAGAGAAATAAAAGGAACTGGCATTTCTTTCACCTGGACATTATGAAAGAGAGGTATCTGAATCATCCAATTAAGTGAGCATGAAATCTGGAAAATTGCAGGTGTTTCTACATGTTCATTCTTTCTTTCTACCTGTTTAATTATATCTGTGCTATTTCTATTAAATGCATCTGCGGTGAACTTTGCAGTTGCTAAGGAGAGCGTTTGCCAATTCCATATGCGTAGTCTAAGGTAGGCTGAAGATAATCTGTTATTCTAGAGAAGCAAGAGAGGCCAAGGTTTTCATAATATTTAGTTGATAGGGGATGAGAACTTTAGATACATGTTATCTCTTACTTTGCTATTTTTCCAAAAATGTATTTAAAACACTGTTAAGCGGAACAATATTTATGCAGCATTTTACATTTTTAAAGTCCTTTGAATGTTACATTGTGCCTCAAAAAATATTGATACCCAGATGTGATTGTCTCAATTTTAGAGACGATCAAATTAAAACTAAGAGGGTTCTCAAAATGTCATTATTTTGTAATAACTGAACAAAAGTTTTACCTCAACATTTAACATCAAAAACGTCTTCATTTTTATTAAATCATGATGTTCTGTTTGCTCATCACATAAAATATTTTAAAGAGATGTTTGGGGTTTAAATAGATTAAGTATTTCTATAGTGACTTGAATTAACAAATAAAAGTAAATAATACTGAAACTACACCCATCTATTTTCTTGCTATGAAACCTTTTCTTCAGATTAAAATATTAAATGGGACAGGCAACACTTTGAATTCACATACACTAGAGGTAAAGTGTATGTGAAGTAAAACAGTATTTTTGAAGTTGTAATGTTTTACCATTGTTTCAATTAAATCGTTACATACACACACACACACACACACACACACGCACACATAATATATCAGATGACAGATAGATTAGATGGTTGGTTGGTTGGTAGATAGGTAGATATAGATGATAGATGATAGATAGATAGATAGATAGATAGATAGATAGATAGATAGATAGATTAGATAGATAAATAGATAGATAGATGATAGATAGATAGATAGATTGATAGACAGATAGGCATTTATGATCCCCACTGAAAAAAACTGGCAATCTTGCCTAAAAGTGAGGAGGAGAATTATTAAGAAATAGTAAACTACCCAAGGACATTCTGTTCTTTTCCTTACACATAAATATGAACGATGTGCTCCCCTTTGCTTCCAACTTTCTGTGTTTCATCCCCTATCATGCCACCATTGTGTTAGTGTTTCCCATTTCTCCTTTACATTCAAAGTGTTGCCTGTCCCATTTAATATTTCAATCTGAAGAAATCCTTGGGATGAGAAACACAATGGTAAAGAATGAAGAATCGCTTTTCAAAAATACTGATGATTACAATGTATTCTTAACAGCTCTGGATGAATTTGTATTAGTCGCCCAAACAGTTCTAAAAAAAATCAGCATAACAGCAAATTTGACAACAATCAAAAACTCATCCTTTTTGAATATGTCCCTGAAAGAAAAGCTCAGCACTGTATGCAACTCCATCATATGGAGCCCAGAACATCTTGCTACACGTTATGGAGCTAGTAAGTAGCAAAGCTGGAATTCAAACAGAAACCAGTGTGCCTTTACACTGCACCACCCTGTATGCTTAGGGAGATCACTCTGTTGGCACATTGCAGGGGGAGAAGGACATTGGAGACTGTATTCACCATGGCCACATATTGTGTGGTGGTATATTTCCTGGAAAACACAATTCGGGAACACCATAGCAGAGAAGGCAAATATTATCAGCCTTCTTTACAGGTTAGAACATAGACTCAGAGTGTTTAAATTAATTGGCCTTACGCTTCTCAATCTTCATACACTGCACTTTCTACCCATCAGAATTACTTATTCCAATTTCCTAAGATCAGTCATTCCAGAAAATAAATGAACTTCCTTCTTTTTCTAAATTCAGAAGGACAGGAGACAGGTATGCAAGACGCATGAACACAAAAGTATCTTAAAATCTCAGAGATACATTCATTTGTGCACTTTCACTTATTCATTCATTCAATAATCATTTATAGAGTCTTTTACGAACCATGTGCTATAAGCTAGGTCCTGGGAATACAAGGAGGGAGTAAGCTGACAATTGAGTTTCAGAACATCTCTTTGTGGATATGTGACTAAAGGCAAAATAAACATCCAGTGTAAAGGTGCAGAGGCAAAAAAAAAAATAGAGTGGTCTATTGGAGGACATACAGATGGACTGGTATTGCTAGTGGAGTGGTGGTGAATGAAGCTAGAACTATAGCCATGAGCTAGATTTTTAGAAACCAGTATCCTATACTTGGAAGTTAGATTTCATTATGTAGACAGTAGTTGTGGCAACCTATGGGATTAAGTAGGGTCCAAAAACAAATATGTAGTAGTAGTAGCAGCAGCAGCAGCAGCAGTAGTAATAGCAATGACAACAGCTAGGATTTATTGAGCACTTACAACCGGCCAAATACTGTTTTAAGCTCTTTACTTGTAACAGCTATTTAATTCTCATAGAAATAAGAATCATTTTATCATCATTTTACAGATGAGTGATGAAGTAACTTGCTACACCATTATTCCTTCAGGCCACATTTCCCCAGCCCAGAAGTTCCTAAAATCTTGCGGAGGCGATTCAGCTTTATATTTGACAGTTATTTATATTTCTGGCCCTACAGACTCTTTCTAAGCAAAAGCTTTTCTAGACATATAATTTTAAGGGGAAAATATCAATATTTGAAGAAAACAAGTGTGCTTGAATGTCCCTCTACCTTATGATTCATTTGTTATTCTTAGGGTGTTCTGCAGCAGGTTAAGTGGGCTATTGAACAAAGAAAACCCCAGGAATTCTGACATATTCTATTACCTTAAACTGATTGAAAATCAGCTTTTCATCTGTTGAGATGAATTACTTGACAGTCAGTAGAAAAATTCTTCCCATGGGTTTCTCCTTTCTGAAACCTTTTCCACCCCCAGTCCTCAGAAATATACTTTAGTGAGTTTCCTCTATCCCAAGGCATTATTCACATAATCCAAGAAAAACTGAAAGAGACTTGATGACTAATTTGCAATGATCTGAGGTACCTGAAATATTTTATTCATTTTATTTTTATATTTCTTTGAAATAAATACACTTACTATCCTAAGGGTAACTCTGATATTAAAAAGACTCACATTTATTACATATATACCAGAGCCTATATCCCAAAATAGAATTATTTATGAGAAACCTTAACGCAAATAAAGATACTAAGCCCTCGGGGCCTCTTGTGCTTTTATATTTGACATCTCCTCTTTTTAAATATTCATGTAGAATAGCCTTAAGTAGAAACTTGAAGATGTGCTAGTATAAAACATTTTCCTGAGCCACTTTATTGTTGATGGGGTGTTTTCTCAATTTGGATCTCAATAAGTCTTTCCCTTAAATGAAAAAGGGCTACTTCTCAAACCATGTATGAATGCCAGCATTTGTTCAGCTTCTTTTTTTTTTCTTTTTTTTTTCTTTTGAGACTCAGTCTCACTCTGTCGCCCAGGCTGGAGTGCAGTGGCGCAATCGCGGTTCACTCCAACCTCTGCCTCCTGGGTTCAAGCGATTCTCCTGCCTCAGCTCCCCGAGTAGCTGGGATTACAAGCATGTGCCACTACACCTGGCTAATTTTTGTATTTTAGTAGAGATGGGATTTCACCACGTTGGTCAGTCTGGTCTCGAACTCCTGACCTCATGATCTGCCCTCCTCTGCTTCCCAAAGTGCTGGGATTACAGGCGTGAGCCACTGTGCCCAGCCTTGTTCAGCTCCTTTAGCTTACTTTAGAGCAGTCACAGGTTGCCACTTTTCCAGCATCAGGGACAAAGTTCAGATCAATTTTATAACACGTTGATTCTAAAAGGCACAGTCTCATGAGAGGTGGAATATCTGTCGCAACTCACAACATATTTCCTACTGCTTCATGTTCCGTATATTAGAAACCCATTCACCACTAATTTCCCCAAATTTACAAGTTAAGAGTTTAAAAATATAGTTTTACAAGTGAATTTATCTACTTTATTTTTTAGGTCATGGATTCTAGCTCTCATATGAAGTAAGGTCTTAATGCTTTTTATTTCTTTACCTTATGTTAAGTTTCAGATTGATGAGCTTTCTAATAATATTGAAAGTTCACATTACTACTTTAGTAGAGCTTCCAAATTCAAATTGAAATTTAACTGGGCTGGGTGCGGTGGCTCACGCCTGTAATTGCAGCACTTTGGAAGGCCGAGACGGGCAGATCACTTGAGGTCAGGAGTTCGAGACCAGCCTGGCCAACATTGTGAAACCCTGTCTCTACTAAAAATACAAAAAATAGTTGGGTGGCTTGGTGCATGCCTGTAATCCCAGCTACTCGGGAGGCTGAGGCAGGAGAATCACTTGAACCCAGGAGGTGGAGGTTGCAGTGAGCAGAGATCGCGCCGCTGCACTCCAGCCTGGGTGACAGAGCAAGACTCCATCCAAAAAAAAAAAAAAAAAACAGAAGAAGAAGAAGAAAAATTTAAGCGAAGAAGAAAATAAATTTAAGCGAAGATGTGAGTAACTGTTTCAGACCAGAATCATTTTTATATGTAAAAGATGAAATGGCATTTTCTACTCTTAATAAAGGCAAAGATGAACTAATACGTAATGCAAAATGAGCATTAGAAGAGATATAGAAGATGTGTAAGAGCAAAACTATCAATTTTTGTATTTTTCATTCATTCAGCAAATAATTACCAAGCAAGTGATACATACCTAACATAGTGTTTATATTTTTTGTTCCATCTCTATGATAGTGATGAAAGTGAATGATTCTTTAAAAAAAAACATAAATATTAAATATCGGTGGATATAAAATATTATCATTGGTGACCAGAATTTAACTTGAATCATTGGCATCAAAGATGTTAAATAGTTCAGAAAATTAAAAAATACATTGCTAGTCCCCACTTAACAAGAAGCTTGAAAAGAGAAAATAAAAATACAAACAAATCCACATAGAAATATTCACTATAGATCATGAAACTCAATGACCTGTAATAAAGTTTAAGAAAAACAATTTCATATTGCCTTGATAGAATAGCCCAAATCATCAAATCAGATGGAATTTTCAAAGACAGTATGCTATTATGAGAAAGACATGTGCGGAAACTAGGAAGAAGCTTGTATTCTGAATGTGTTACCAAGAGGTTACAATGAATGTAATGAAACATCCTTTTGTGGTAAGAAATATGGAAAGACAGTAGCTGTTCTACTGCATTAATCTCCTTCCAGGTTAACAGGTTCAGCACCAGTTGGCTTCAGAAACTCTTGTTAATGCGTTCCTCAAACTGTCCCATCTGCTTCTTACTGCTTGCTCCATACAAAGGCATGTTAATATGTCTACCTATATATCATCGTTTCATTTTATTATTTGCTAACTGAACTGTGCCAACATGATAGAAAAGAATCAAGCTTACTATAATTTTAATATACTAAGACACTTACTAGTAAATACTATGTTTATCGAATTTAAGACCTTCGCGGACTCATAATAGAGAACTAGTTCTGTGCAACAGGTTCCTTTCACCTCAAGCCATTCAATCAACATTTTAAAAATTCCAATACGATTGCTCCAAGGACCTATGAGAAGTACTTTGGATTCAAGGATCTCAGAGTTGAATGGAAACTCTTTCTTTAACTAGAATGTGACCCAGAAGCCCAATATGAAACAGATGAAGAGTGAGCTATTCAGCTAAAAGAATGCTGACGGTGGTAGTGGTGGTGGTGGGCATCCACTGCCTTCTCACCCTACACATGGCCCTTGAAACACTATTAAAACCCACTAAGGCTCCAGTGAGACTATTGTAAAATTCTCATATATTCTCCAATTCCTAGTTTGTCCACCAAACCTATCCACAGCTTTTCTTTGTTTTTAACTTTTAAGTTCAGGGGTATATGTGCATGTGTGTTACATAGGTAAACTTATGTCATGGGGGTTTGTTTTACAGAGTATTTTGTCATCCAGATATAAGCCTACTAACCATCAGTTGTTTTTTTAATCCTCTCCCTCCTCCCACCCTCCACCCTCCAATAGGTCCCAATGTATGTTATTCCCCTCTAAGTGTCCATGTGTTCTCATCATTTAGCTCCCACCTGCAAGTGAGAACACACAGTATTTGATTTTCTGTTACCGTACTAGTTTCCTAAGGATAATGGCCTCCAACTCCATTCATGTTCCTGCAAAGTACATGGTCTCATTCTTTCTTATGGCTACATAGTATACCATGGTGTATATGTACCACATTTGCTTTATCCAGTCTATCATTGATGGGCATTTAGGTTGATTCCATGTCTTTCCTATTGTGAATAGTGTTGCAATGAACATATGTGTGCATGTGCCTTTATAAAAGAACGATTTATATTCCTTTGGGTATAAACGCAGTAATGATATTGCTGGGTTGATGGTATTTCTGTCTGTAGGTCTTTGAGGAATTGCCACACTGTCTTCCACAATGGTTGAACTAATGTACAGTCCCACCAACAGTGTATACGTGCTCCTTTTTCCCCACAACCTCGCTAGCATCTGCTATTTTTTGACTTTTTATTAATAGCCATCCTGACTGGTGTGTGATGGTATCTCATTGTGATTTTGATTTGCATTTCCCTAATGATTAGTGATGTTGAGCTTTTTTCATATGCTTGTTGGCCGCATGTATGTCTTCTTCTGAGAAGCGTCTGTTCATGCCCTTTGCCCACCTGTTTAGTAGGGGTTTTTTTTCTCATAAATTTGTTTAAGTTCCTTATAAATGCTGGATATTAGACCTTTGTCGGATGCATAGTTTGCAAACATTTTCTTCCATTCTGTAGTTTGTCTGATCACTCTGTTGATAGTTTCCTTTGCTGTGCAGAAACTGTTCAGTTTAATTAGATCCCATTTTTCAATTTTTTGCTTTTGTTGCAATTGCTTTTGGCATCTTTGTCATGAAACCTTTGCCTGTTCCTATGTCCTAAATGGTATTGCCTAGGTTGTCCTCCAGGGTTTTTATAGTCTGAGGTTTTATATTTAAGTCTTTAATCTATCTTGAGTTAATCTTTGTACATGGTGTAAGGAAGGGGTCCAGTTTCTATCTTCTGCACGTGGCTAGCCAGTTATCCCAGCACCACTTATTGAATAGGTAGTCCTTTCCCCATTGCTTGTTTTTGTCAGCTTTGTTGAAGATCAGATGGTTGCTAGGTGTGCAGTCTTATTTCTTGGTTCTCTATTTTGTTCCATTGATCCATGTGTCTGTTCTTGTACCAGTATCATGCTGTTTTGGCCACTGTAGCCCTGTAGTACAGTTTGAAGTCAGGTAATGTGATGCATCCAGCTTTGCTCTTTTTGCTTAGTATTGCCTTGGCTACTTGGGCTCTTTTTTTTGGTTCCATGTGAACTTTGAAATAGTTTCTTCTAGTTCTCTGAAGAATCTCAATGGTAGTTTAATAGGAATAGCATTGACTCTAATAAATTGCTTAGGATTGCCTTGGCTACTTGGGCTCTTTGTTTGGTTCCATACGAACTTTAGAATAGTTTCTTCTAGGTCTCTGAAGAATCTCAATGGTAGTTTAATAGGAATAGCATTGAATCTAATAAATTGCTTTGAGCAGTGTGGCCATTTTGATGATATTGATTCTTCCTATCCATGAACATGGAATGTTTTTCCATTTGTTTCTGTCATCTCTGATTTCTTCGAGGAGTGTTTTGTAGTTCTCCACGTAGAGATCTTTCACCCCTCTAGTTAGCTGTATTCCTAGGTATTTTATTCTTTCTATGGCAATTGTGAATGTGATTGCATTACTGATTTCTCTCTGTTGCATTGCATGCAACAGATGCAATGTAACAGATTTCTCTCTGTTGTTGGTGTATAAGAATGCTAGTGATTTTGGCACATTGATTTTGTATCCTGAGACTTTGCTGAAGTTGTTTATCAGCAAAAGAAGCTTTTGGACTCAGACCATGGGGTTTTCCAGATATAGCATCATGTTTTCTGCAAACAGATAGTTTGACTTCCTCTCTTCCTATTTGGAGGTGCTTTATTTCTTTCTCTTGCCTAATTTCCCTGGTCAGGACTTCTAATACTATGTTAAATAGGCATCCTTGTCTTGTGCTGGTTTTCCAGGGGATTCCTTAAATAGACGTGAAGCCCCTGCCCACATCCCAGTGAAAAACAACTCACTACTTCCAGATTAAGCTTTTTATATTTTTGGCCATCTCTCACTGTTACAAAGTTTGTTTGTTTAAATATTTAGTGGACAAAGGGCTCTCTTTCCTTTCTTCTCATCATAATAAGAATATGCTTCATTGCATTTCCACTGAACAGCTCTTTGAATATTTGAAGACAGCTAATACATCCCTAAAATTATAAGTTGCTTTCTAGACAGGCTCCAGTTTTTCAGTGTCTCATTTAAATTATGTTTCCCAGAGCTGAACAGTACAGATTTGGTCTGATGAACATACTTTCAGTGTCAACAAAGAGGGTGTTCTGGGCACCATTTCAATTACTATACTTATTTCTTTGTTTTTCTTGTATCTGTATCATAATGTTAGAGTCACTGTAAACTCTTGTTTTTTTATTTAATACTTTTGGGTGGAGAGAGGGGAATGCTAACTTAAGAAATTATATTTTCCCTGTTCAATTTTATTTTGATGTATTAAGCAACTATTTCAGTGCTTAATATGTTCCAGGCACGTGATAAACAGCAGGATGCAAAGTATACATAGTCTACATCTACATGATGTATACATCGTATAGTCAAAGAAGTATTATAACAGTTAACATGTATTGGTAACTTAAGACATATGTATAGAGGAATCTGAGGCTTGGTTCGTGGTCAAGATGGTATATATATATATAATCCTTGGTTTGTTTGCTTCTTGAGACAACTCTAGAAACAACTAGGCCAAAGTAAACACTAGCAACTATTATAATAGTCACGACTCCTTTGAGTATTTATTCTTTCTTCTGGAGCTCTGACAGATATTGTGATTTAAGGGCGTAGGGATAGGAAAGGAAAAAAATGAAAGCAAAGAGACAGTGAGAACACTTTTTAGAGCCAAGGCACAGCCTAAGATGAAGAACAAATGAAAGATCTACAGCAGCAGCCAAAGGTAAAAATAAGCAATTCAGAAAGAAAACTGATTTTCCACAGAAGAAAAAATATGGCAGACATAATGTCTGATGGCATAGGCTCCAGATGGAATAAGAAATACACAGCTGCAGAGTAAGGCTGTCTTCAGTTAATCGAGAGAAGCCTGATCATCAGAAGCATTAGCCAATGTCTGTAAACATATAATAAAATAAATGCAGAAATCACTATAAATCTTTGTGTTAATTTTGTTTTATAAAAATAATTCAAGAACTATTATTTTGGAACCATTATATGTATATAGTAACGTAATTACCATATAAGCAATTATACTAATGTCATTAGAAACATAGATTTTCAGCGTAAGAGAGAAGAGATTGCAGTTAAAATCAAATATATTAGTTCCTAATTCTTGATCCAAGTGGTGATCTGAGTGGTAGCTATCTGTGTTTATGGTATATGGTTATGTTATGCTTCAATAACAAAGTTTATTAAAAATAGATGAAAATGCAATAAAAGTTTATAAAAAGCAAAGGGCAAGAATAAAGATAAATCGTTGCTTCAATAAACAGTGCTTATCAATCACTATTGCACATTTTATTTCACTTAATTTCTTAGAAAAACCTTATTTCTATTGAAAATCTCTGTATCTTCAGGCACTGGAAAGACTCCCACCAATTTAATTGTAACTCGGATGTTGATTTCCTAACACAAGTTCCTCCCATTATTTAATTTACCTAAGGCCTATCAGTTACCTTAATGGGAAACCCTTCCACTTACTATATCTGTAAGTTATCTAGCAATCATGTCTCTTTAGAAAATATATATTTTTATCTCTCAAGTAATCTCAAGATTACTACCTTTAAAACTAAAATGTTTGTCCATTCAATTAAAATTTATTAAAGTCAGCTTTGCAAATGGTACTTCTTATTTTTCTTCTTCCTTTCACATGTGTGCAAAATATTAATTCAACCCAGAAGTGTTTTTCCTCCCTAACAGAAAGGTGATCTTATAGGTTAATTTATTACCTCGTTCACTTAACTTCTACATGTTACCTAGATAAACTATTGTAACCAGAACTTACATTATTATGATTGCAATATACATTATTACCAACCTGCTATTTAGGAGAAAAAAGACTTCTTAGATATCATAAATGCAGCTTTAACATACAAAACTGCTTTAAAACAGGCATACAGGAATTTTTTTGAGGGGATGAGGGGTGTGTTATTTTTAATATGTCAAAAGGCAATACATTTAATGAACTGTACAATATTTTTAATAAGTTATTACAAATATGTTCATTTTATGAATTTTTATTTTTTCTTAATTATGAAGTTTGTAAGTATATTAGGAAGGTAATAACAGCAATGTGGCAGATACAGTTGAATGTAACGTACTCATTCAAATTTTCAAAACAATCCTATGAGATATATACTCGAGATTCCATTTGTAAATGAATAAACTGAGGCACAAAGAAGGTAAAATAATTTGCCTGAGAGCATGCAGTAAGCAAAGTACAAGGCACCTAATTTGAATCTGGCTTCAGAATCCAACTCTTAATAGCTACATTCTGATGACCCGAGATCCAGGGACTCTTCTCATCCAATCCAGGTTTTGTTGTGTTTTATGTAAAACACACCACGGTGGGTTATCAGATTCCAATTTTGTTCATTGTCTTGGGGATTTTATCATTTACCTGTAAACTAAACTGAATTCTGCCATCTCACCCATTTTGCCACTCTTACTAAATACTCAATTTCTTAGTTTTCCTTCAATATCTGGCTACAACTCTCCAAATTGATGTTTCTAATTTTTTTGCCTTCCCTCTTGACTTGGCATCACTGAGAACTACAATCTGACTGCCCAAATCCTTACTGGGACTCCTACAACCTACTGATTCTACTGGGACAACCTGCAAGGTTGCCTTGTAGCTGTCTTTCTCCCCCAAGATTTGAAAAAGCCTTGCACACTGAAGCCCAAGAACTTGATATAAACTTCAAAAGACTTATCACCACAACAAATCGCGTATAGGCAACCTTCATGCCTGGAGCTCCTGCTACAAGAGCCATTCATAAAGTCCACTGGAACTCCAGCATCATCCGTGTTCTGCTCCAGGAAATAACTATGACTGTGAAATTAATGTTTATGCCATCACCACATTCAAACTATAAACCAGAAAATCCATCAGATTACCACTCTACCATCTGAAGATGCTTAGAATTCAATGTCTAGAAAACTTCTCAACTGCCTGCCCTCTAGACTCAAAAAATAGGATTTATATTATTCTCCAACAAGTTTTTGTTTTTATGTTTGTTTCCATAGAGGTGCCTCTCATTAAATGCCTGATCACATGCATCATCCAGCAACTATGCTCTACTAGCAAGTCTCATCAGATGATTTAGCTAGTCCTTAGTAAACAAAAGGCAATCGAATGACAAACGGACTTACACTGTTCAGAAGGATGAATAATGTGTCTTCTTTATTGAACAACAGTGAGGCTCCACCAAGACATTCTCCTTGACCAAACTTTAGCTAGGCTCCTCTGAGCCCTCTTCTCAGCTAGGCCATAACCTTGGCCTGTACAGACCTGAACAAAAAACACTAACATAGCTTCTAACAGGTCAAAGCCACCTCTCTAGGATAACTCTAGCCCCACTTAAGGTGCACGTCTGAGAAAACTCAAAGCTGCCAAAATAATTAACCGTTTGTTCCAGTCAAAACCTGAAGACAGTGAGAAGGCAGGAGCCTAAACTTAAGTGCCATTTAGCAAACGTAGAGGTTTCCCAGGGAACAATCCCACCTTTCCACTTTTTGTAATTTGTTACTTCCCTGACTGTAATGAGCCACCACTCAAACTCATTCTCTCATTCGCCCTTTAAAACTCCCAGTCACCTCTACACAAATCAAAGTTCAGTTCAGTTCATGCTGAACTCTTCTCTATTCTAATAGTATATTACTGATTAAAATCTCCCCTTACTAATTAAACTGACGTCCACTTTTGTTTATCTTTGATAACTGGTTAGTTGGTTTAGTTTCAGTTTGTGAAGGTCATGTGGTCTCAAAATGTCACAACATATAGATAAAACCGTGCACGCCAACATCAATGAACATGTAAAGAAGGTAAACATGATTATTTTATTGCACCACTTGTAAAAAAAAAAAAAAGGTCAATTTAAACGAGGTACTGCATGATTACATTGAATGTATTTGTTGAACAGTATTTTTCCCTTGTAAAATTATATATGTTAATTATACAAATGTTGGAATCTACAGAACATGGAAGCATAAAATATATATTGCCTCCCATTCTGAGAAAATCCTAATGAAAGATAAGTTATGTCATCACAGTTTTTCTGTTTTTGTTTTGTTTTGGTATGGCTTGGTTTCTGGCTTTTGTTATTATTGTTTTATTTTGCCTATATAGGCAAGTATTCATTTACTTCCTGTATTAGTCAAGGTTTTCTAAGGAAATCTTTGACTTTATAAACAGTTGAAGTAGGAAAGAGTGCCTGGAATATAATATCCATTTAAGAGTTTTTTATGGTATGGTTGATTCACCCATTCTATTTAACCTCAGCATTCAATTACTCTCACTGCTATTTTTTTTTAATCCTGAATCATACATTTTGTTTTATGTTTAATATACACTCATTGCAAATACATTTAAAAATTCTAATAAGGCAGAGCCTTTAGAAGAATGCTTGACTCAGAAACTCAATAAATCTTTGTTAACTATTGAAGGAAATTTTAATTAAATAATTAATATTCATAATCCCACTAAACAAAATTACTGATTTTTATTAATATTGCTTTTTCAATCACCTGTATATTTTAATTAGCATACTGTAAAGAAAGTAATCATTTTTCCTTTTTAAAATAAAAAACACTATGTTATACTGACTTTATCACTGAAATAATCTCAAAAGCAGTTATTATGAGCTGCTTTTGAGCTATTTGAAGGTACACTTTTACTGCTATGTAATTTCCAGGCCTGTATACATCTGGGCATAAGATTTTCTAAGCTGTTAAAGCTCGTCTGTCTGGTTGCCATTTGTCCCCTCTTAATGACAGCAAGAACTAAGCCATCCCAGTTTTGCACATATTATACTTGCGTTAAGTTCTTTTTCCAGTTATAGGAACACAACTTTTATTTCTTATGGATAATTTCATCTGAACAACATGTTTTAGACCGAAACTTCAGTTTCCTTAATAATTTGTACTTTTGATTGTGGGAAAATGACAACAGCATACAATAATAGAATATTACACTTTTCTAGCTGGGGAAGGCTGATGACACAAAAGCATAGGACAACATAATGGCAAAAAACATGATTATAGTGTATACATGAGTTTTTTGCGAAGATCTGAATAGAGAAAAGCAGTAAAATAGTCTTCACAACATATATCGAAAAATGCTAAAAATAAAATAACTTGCACCATTGCAGCTAGTACTATATTCACATAACAAAAGGCCATTTAATGTATCCAAGACAACATTGGCAGACACATTAAGGTTATGCTTTTGAGTTCTATTGCTTTTCTGTACTTCTGTTTTATTTGATTTGAGAATATTATTTGTTGTTGTAGATCTATATGCCCTTTCAGCATAAAGAGTGTGCCCTTTGTTTTATATTCGTGCTTCTATAACTAACTTTTAATAAAAATAATTTTAATCAGCATTGGTTGAGCATAGGGCTTTTTATTTCTTTAAATTGGCCTGTTTATTACTCAAGTTTGAGTAGCACTACACTATACCAAGCATGAAGCAAAATGTCTTAACAGTAGGGGAAGCTGAGCTTGGGTTCTTTGTAGAAAAACTCTATCCAGGAGACATGGGGTAGATTAATACAGACATTCACGCACACCTCCACACATATAGGAAGGTTGAAGAATTTGTAATATCATCATTTTATTAAAACAAAATGTGTCTCACCACATTGTTGGGCACAAGTTACTGATCTGGCTTAATAATATATAGGATTTAACTTCATGTACTTGATATGCTTGGAGGCAATATTCCTGCAGTACAAGCCAGGGCATCAGTTTCACTGTGGTTTTGTCAACATAGAAAGTAGCACTAGAGGACAAAATGAATTCGAACCAATGAAGCTTTCATACAATATCCTGAAGGGTACTAGTGTAAGACAGGGGCAAGAAAGAAACAGTGATGATGTGAGATGTGACCCGACAACTGTCCTTCATGGATCTACACAACCTCTGGAAATGCCTTCTGCCTGCAAGAAGCGTCAGGAGCCCTAGAACATACGCTAATATATATAATTAAGGAGGCCAAAGACAATCATATCACTCTATTCAATGAAATTTATATATTCACATACATACACACATAAACGCACATTCCACATATACAGAAATTGATGCATACATGTGTATTATAGTTTGACTTTCATAATAAAACTCTCTCAAAAGTGAAGACAGTTCACATGCACACGAATTATTTTAAGACATAAAAATTGGAAGGAGGCAAAGATAAGGATAATAAAATGTTATAATGATAGGCTGAAAGAACTATGATTCTGTCTTCTTTATCCCAAAATGAACTTAATAAATTAATATAACCTAAATTGCAAGAGGAAGAACAGGTTGAGATTGCATACTAAGGTGTATTTTATATCTGATGATTCCATAGCTATGAAAGTCTTGATGATGCCAATGCTAGGCATCCAAATTTGCAGAAGCAAAATCTCTGGTCAGATTGAAAATGTGTTACAGTTAGGAGGAGGTCTAATCTCTCATCTTTTCTCTCCGCATACAATTTTGAGTGTGCTAACCACACAATAAGTAAGTTGTCAATAACTACTGTTTTGATCGTATTAATCCAAATATGAAAATGAGCATATTTGCTGCTTTACTGCTTCCTTGTTAACTCCTAGTAAATGTTGATTACTAAATAAAGTTTCTGAATGAATAAATAATCCAGAGAGAAATGTTATACCCACACCTCAGGAATGTCCATTGGTGATCTACAGTAGAAGCTAGGGTCAACCAAAGTGTATAAAGGTCATACAGAAAGGACTCAGAAGGTCAATGTAAAGGAGGCTTCCATCGCGTAAAGATAAAAAATATGAGGACAATAAAGATAATAATACAGAAGGTGGAGCACCTCAGGTCCATTTAAATATATTTAAATTCATGCATTCGTAGTGATGCCAAAACAAACAACTGGATGATAATAAATAAATAAAATATTCACTGGTGGTCGGGTGCGGTGGCTCACGCCTGTAATCCCAGCACTTTGGGAGCCTGAGGTGGGCGGATCACGAGGTCAAGAGATCGAGACCATCCTGGCCAACATCATGGTGAAACCCCGTCTCTACTAAAAATACAAAAATTAGCTGGGCGTGGTGGCACGCGTCTGTAGTACCAGCTACTCAGGAGGATGAGGCAGGAGAATCCCTTGAACCTGGGAGGTGGAGGTTGCAAGTGAGCCGAGATCACACCGCTGCACTCCAGCCTGGTGACAGAGCAAGACTCCGTCTCAAAAAAAAAATAAAATTTCACTGGCAACTTTTGGAAGAGACTAGAAAAGCAATTCATTATTTTGAAAATTTTTCTTTTGGGGAAAAAACTGAAGCATTTACTCTGCTTTGCTTTGTATGAATTATACTACGAGGCAACCAAATAGAAATGCAGAGTTCTGTTTATAAGCCGGGCTCAGTGATTCACACCTGTAATCCCAGCACTTTGGAAATCAAAGGCGGGTGGATCACCTGAGGTCAGGAATTTGAGACCAGGCTGGCCAACATGGCAAAATCCCATCTCTACTAAAAATACAAAAATTAGCCGGGCATGGTGGTGTGCGCCTGTAATCCCAGCTACTAGGGAGGCTGAGGCAGGAGAATTGCTTGAACCTGGGATGCAGAGGTTGCAGTGAGCCGAGATTATGCCACTGCACTCCAGCCTGGGTGACAGAGCAAGACTCTGTCTCAAAAACAAAAAAATCAAAACAAAACAAAACAAAAAGTTCTCTTTATAGAACTGCTCCTCCTAACAAATGAAGAAGTAAAAACAGTATATCATTGTTTTGCAGCTCATAATGAAATAATTAATCAAGACAACGATCATCAATGGCTGCCAATATCAAACATTATATACCTTTTGTTGAAAGTACACAACACTTTCTATACAATCATCTTGAGTAAAAAAAGAACAAAATCAAACTGACTATAAGTAGCTCTCTAGACTTAGCTGCTAATTTGTCAGCACCACAGGAGCTGGTGAAACACATTAAACAGTATCGTGTGGATGTAATCAACAAACCCAGACAAAAGGTCCTCTTTCTTCAAAAATGAAAAGGGAGAGTGAGAAGGAGGATGAGGAGGAGGAGGATGTAGGGTATGGAGGAAACAGAGACAACAGAGAGAAGAGAGAAGTCCTATAGGATAATTTGGGAAATATAAAATGTATTTGATGATATTAAGAAAATATCTTCCGGGGCTGGGTGCGGTGGCTCACGCCTGTAATCTCAGCGCTTTGAAAGGCCAAGGTGAGCAGATCATTTGAGGTCAGGAGTTCAAGACCAGCCTGACCAACATGGTGAAACCCCATCTCTACTAAAAATACAAAAAAATTATCCGGGTGTGGTGGCAAGTGCCCGTAGTCCCAGCTACTCGGGAGGCTGACGCAGGAGAATCGCTTGAACCTGGGAGGCGGAGGTTGCAGTGAGCCGAGATCGTGCCACTGCATTCCAGCCTGGGTGACAGAGCGAGACTCTGTCTCAAAAAAAAAAAAAAGAAAAGAAAAGAAAAGAAAAAGAAGTGGGGTGGGGGGGTTACTTGGGAATACAAGCTGAAATGTTTAGAGCAGAAGTGATATACTTTCTGGGATTTGCCTCAAAACAGAGAATAGGAAGTGGGTAGGTAGAGAGGAAACCAGATGGTAATGATAATAATGGTTAGAGCTGAATGAGCAGTACATGGTATTCATTATGTTTCTTTTTTATTTTGTATATATTTGAAATTCTTCATAAGAGAAAAAATAAATGGTCCATGTGCACCTGTAACATAATAATGACAAGATATGTCACCCTAAGAATAAATATGTCTTAAGTTATCCCCTTTATCTCATCTTGGCTTCAAAGTAACTATATGCTTTAATCATTATAGTTTGTCTAGGTCCCCAGACAGAGTTTTTAGATTTTTATTTGTTAGTTTATGAACTTCAGTCAAGTAATCAGAAAGCCAATATAATAAAATAGTCTTTCACTTTCTGGAAAATATGCAAGCATAAATAACCATCATTTATACTTCTGTAGCAACAGTGACATTGAATCATACTCAAAGCAAAGTATCTAAGATTCAGAGTAAGTCAGATTCTCATTTGTCCAACGCAAAGATTCAGCTACATCTGGTGGGTAAAGGAGTTAAATATTAACCTTATCTTTTAGTATCTATTCAGATTTAATTTGTTTAGGGGGTTAAGGATCTCCTGATAAAAATAAAATTAATAACTTAAAACTCTCCATAATTAGACAACATATTGGCTTTCATGCCCATCAAATATGAGGAGCTGCAAAAAGCACAGTGTCAAGGGATAAGTCTAGTGTTCCCACGTAAAAATCATCTTGCAGATATGGACAGGATAAACTAAATAATAATGAGGCCTAAGATTTGGAGTGGAGGAGGAGTCCCAAGTACACCTTAATGGCTGTTACCTGCACTTACAACCAAAACTGCCATTTTCATGTCAAATGTGTGCCCTGGGATACAAGATCTATGTATAAATTTTAAAGAATTATTTTATTACAAGTCACTCTTTGGGGTCCAGCAACTCTACTATGCCTCCTTTATAACAGAGAACAGATTAAAACACTGAGGATGGGAAGTTTCCCCTTGCTGCTTCATGGATGTAAGTTGAGTAGCTGCGACTTCATGCAGATTGAAAAAACCAAGCAAAGCACCAAACAGCGGCATCGAAGAGGTTGACTGACAGTGGTCTAGGGCACAGGTTGAGCTGCAGCACCCGTGGAGAGAAACCTCTGTCTAGAGTATCAATAGTGTAGCTGATAGAGGGGAGAAAGGTTCTGGGAGAAGCATCCAGTCACAGAGCTAAGTCAAGCATCAGTCCAAATTTCAGAATGTCTGAGTGATAAACGTCCTGCAGGGACAATGATGCAAATTGAAGTAGAAAACACTGAAGAGTGGCCAAGGTCTTGCAAATGCACATGGAGATGCTAACAAGCTAGCAAAATCCTGGTACTACAGCCAACACTACCCATGATTACACACGTTCATAATGCCACAGGCAGTTTAGGTTATAATAAAATTCATGAATTCTTCAGTGCTTGGCTGGGCAGGATCTGTACTGAACAAAGCACTCCCGCAGGTACTGAAAGGCAGTGCCTATTCACTAACTGGTGCTGTTATTCATCCGTTTCCTGAACCAGGAACCTAGGAGCCCCTTTGTCTCCTCTTTCATCCCTCTCAGCCAGTCCATTGCTCAATGTCTAAAATTGGATTCCCCAAGATCAGACTTTAATGACAAATTTGAGTCCATGTAGCTGATTATGATGGAGATCACAGAAAGCATCAACAGGGAAGTAGAGAAGTGAGATAGAGAAGAAAGGAACACACAGAGTACATTAATGAGCAAGTTATGACTATGGATGACTGGGACTTAATGCCACTGGAGACTTCTAGCAAATGAAATAGACATGCCTCATGCATCCTATTTGAGTGTAAAAAGTTTAGAGTTTTATCATCCAATTCTCATCTATTATTAACCTGAAGAATGCCACTTGGGTCTTCAATATTCCAGCACTTCTAGCCTTCCCCGCAGTGGCAAACCCATCAGAGAAAGTCTTCAGGTGCACTCAATTAGATGATGAGACAAAACGGGAGTGCTGAAAGGGTACGGACAGCGTCCACTAGATTTAACAAGTACCCTACATTTATCTTATAGTGTAGACTATAGCTGTTCTTGCTTTTTGGTACCAAATGACTCATCTTTTTTTCCTTCTTTCAGAAACAAGATTGAAAACATAATCTAGGTTGAACAGGAAGCATGGAGATAGTTCAACTGAATTGAAGTTGCTGGTTGTAGAATATTTCCATGCATTCTTCAAGACAGTGTCACGTGAAGCCTCTTCCGACTTGCCCAGTTAGCTTTTATTTCTCTCTCTTTTGTGACAGCACTGTACTTTGCACATCTTATTGTTTCATTCTTCACACTTTTCAGTATTATACTTATCTATTTTCCAGTAAATTCTTCTTAACAGACTATCATTTTCTTGAGAGCAAGAATTGGGTCTTTGTTCATCTTTGTATTTTAGGCATGGAGTATAGTCCCCAAGAATCAGTAAGTGTTCATCAAATGTTCATCTGTTGAATGAATAAATGACTGTGTGCATTGCTGCTAATGATATTGTTCACCATTTTCTTCAGAATCTGCTTATGCTGGTCAGATTAAATGGCTTTACTTGAGGTGTTTCCAACTTTTGAACAGATTTTTTTTTTTCTGACAGTGATTTAACACCACTGAAAGTTTTCAGTTACCTTCCAGTTGTTTTAAAAAGTGAAATAGCTATTTCTGGTGAAAGGAAATAAAGGAGAAGAGATAGTTCTCACTTCAATTTGAGTTTTGAGAGGATCGAATTGCTTCAGCCCAAGGGGTCAATACTGATGGGTCATCCCTAGCAGCTGGAGAGTATGTCAAGATATTACTCCAAAAGATATTTTTATCTTTCATTTGCTACAAAGATAAATAAATGCATATATACAAAGTGAACAAAAGCTTTGAAAATAGTAAAATGTTAACATAGGATAGTATAGTCACTGTTATTGAACGAATGTTTGCGTCCACCCAAAATTCATACGTTGAAATCCTAACTCCCAAAGTGATAGTATTAGGAGATGGGTTTGGGGCTTTTTGGGAGGTGATTAGGTCACGAGGATGGAGCTCTCATTATTGGAATTAGTTGCCTTATAAAAGAGAACCTACAGGCCGGGCGCGGTGGATCACGCCTGTGATCCCAGCACTTTGGGAGGCCAGGGTGGGTGGATCACGCAGTCAGGAGTTCAAGACCAGCCTGGCCAAAATGGTGAAACCCCATCTCTACTAAAAATACAAAAAATTAGCCAGGCATGGTGGTGGGTGCCTATAATCCCAGCTACTTGGGAGGCTGAGGCAGAGAATTGCTTGAACCCCGGAGGCAGAGGTTGCAGTGAGCCAGGATCATGCCACTGCCCTCCAGCCTGGGAGACAGAATGAGATTCTGTCTCAAAAAAAAAAAAAAAAACACACAAAGAACCTAGAACGCTCCCTTTCCCCTCCACCACGTGAGGAATCATCGATCGACAAGATGAACGTTACTGAGGAAGCAGGCTCACAAGACACCTAACATGCTGGTGACTTTTGGACTCACCAGCCTCTAGAACTAGGAGAAACACATTTCTGCTCTTTATAAACCACCCAGAAATATAATATCTATATGTATATAGCCACCAACCATATATGTACACACATACACAGTTTATCAATTTTTGAAGTGAAATAACATAGAAATTAACAAAAATTCTCTCACGTGCTACCACCATCACTGCCCAGATACATAGATAAAAATTCAAGTACCATCAAAGTCTACATTCTTCCTATCTATAAAGCTATAAAATGAGTGATATGAGACTAAACAGAGATGTTCTGTGCTTTTTGGCACAAACACATATTTGTTTATTTATTATGTATGTATTTATAGTGTTTTCATACAAATAGGACAATTTGACATATATATAATAAACTAGAACACATATGCACATATGTATGTGCATGTATGTACGCGTACATATGCACATATATATGTTCTACTTTTGTACAATTAATACTATATAATGATCACATTTCAACATCTGTTTATATAAATTCATCTCTTGTTTAAAACTGTAGTATAAAGGCCACAGGCATGGACTACCACCAAGCTATGTCCATTTAGATTACCTATTTAACTGTTACCTAGCTACAAAGAAAACCCATGTCCATCTAAACCCTTACTCATGTGAAAACATAAATGAAGGGCAAACTCCTTGAAGTAGAATTGCTATGTAAATATGTAATTATGCTTTTAATTTTGAAAGATAATGCCAAATTAATCTCAAGAGTGGGCTTCTGTTGCTCCATGGTCAGTGATGGCTTTGTTCCTCACACTCTTGCCTCCAAAATGCATTCATTCTTGAATAACTTTGACCACACGAGATACTTACGATCTCAATGCTCATTCTCCTACTACTCTTTAGATAACCTTGTTTGACATTATTTTTTTTACAGTGTGTAAAGCAAAGAGAAACTCCAAGCTCTTTACAAATATACTTTGCTAAAAGCACCAATAATATTAAATTAAATGTTAGAAAGAATAAGACCTACTGTTTGATAGCACAACAGGGTAAGTATAGTCAATAATAACTTAATTGTATATTTAAAAATAACTAAAAGAGTGTAATTGGATTGCTTGTAACATGAAGGATAAATGCTTGAGGGGTGCATATCCCATTCTCCATGATGTGATTATTTCACATTGCATGTCTGTATCAAAACATCTCATGTACCCCATAAATATATATACCTATTGTGTAGCCACAAAAATAAGATACTAAAAATACAAAAATTAGCTGGACATGGTGGCGCGCACCTGTAATCCTAGCTACCCAGGAGGCTGAGGCAGGAGAATCGCTTGAACCCGGGAGGTGGAGGTTGCAGTGAGCCAAGATGGTGCCCTTGCACTCCAGCCTGGGTGACAGAGTGAGACTCCATCTCAAATAATAATAATAATGACAATGATAATAAAAATAATAATGAAATTCAGTGGATTCTGAATAAGGCACAATAAGAAGAATTTTCTTTTTCTTTATTTAGTCTTAACACTGAAAATCTTAATGAATGTGTATCTACCATGTGAAATTAGACAGAATTTAACAGTTTAAAATATTAATGGAAATATTTTTCATTTAATCTATTTGTTCTAAACAATTGCTAAAATATTTTAGTCACATCTAACCCTCACAAAGGCAACCATTTCCTATTACTTTTCTATATTCGCTTTTTTCCTATTGTTATACTAGGTTTCTTTTGTTGTTGTTGTAGTTTTTTCCTTTTTGAGACAGAGTTTCACTCTTGTCGCCCAGGCTGGAGTGCAGTGGCGCAATTTCGGCTCATGGCAACCTCTGCCTCCCGGGTTCAAGTGATTCTCCTGCCTCAGCCTCCCGAGTAGCTGGGATTACAGGTGCCTGCCACCACGTCCGGCTAATTTTTGTATTTTTAGTAGAGACGGGGTTTCACCATGTTGGCCAGGCTGGTCTTGAACTCTTGACCTCCAGTCATCTGCTCGCCTTGGCCTCCCAGAGTGCTGGGATTACAAGCGTGAGCCACCGCGCTCAGCCAGTTTGTTAGGTTTGTATTAGGTGCAAGATTGTGCTGTATTTTTTAATCAACAAAAACACAAGCAAGCCACAGCTCCAAGAAGTGCACAACAAATGATTTGACTGGAGAATAATTTTTTTAATTAAATAGTTGGTCACACTATGTAAGTGGCATGTGAAGAAAAAACAGTCACTTTGGGCTGAAAATTTCAGCGAAAAAAACCCTTATGGAGTAAAAATAACTTTATAGTTTATTGCTGAATGATTTACATTTTTATTGATACAGCTAACTTGTATATACTCAGTGTTAGTTCTTAATCATATTTAATGCCTGTTACACATGCCACATTCCTCATGAAACTATTCATGATTCTTCTCCCCATATCAATAATTTGTATTATCCCATTCTCACATAACATGTTTTCGGTATGCTTTTAAATTGACAGTATATTTTAATTTCTCTTATAATTTTCTATGTCCTATGTTCTATAGTATTAAAAGATTCATGACCTAGAGACACACACCCATATATATTTAACTTTATAGAATTCATGAATTTGACTGAATAGAAAGTGGTGGCCAAGAATATTAAATCTACCTAAAATTCACAGAGGTTTGGGATTCACAAAAGGTCACTTGATTTGGCTTACAGGTTCAGGGAAGAAAAGTAAATTTCATGGAAGAAAATCATAAATATTTGCGAGTAGATAAGGTAGCAGATGTAGACATTATCTATAGGGAAATCTGACAGCAAAAGGAATGAGAGCTAGGATGTTACATTCAGGGGCCTGAATTATTACAGTTTGCTACAGATACAATACATCCGCACTTAGCAAAAATTACATTTATAACCTTGGCTTTTAATCAAGGTTTCCCATAATGAGAAGCTGTGAAGAACTTGTATGACTTGCTTATATTTTTTTGTTTTTTTTTTTTAAGATAGGGTCTTCCTCTGTCACCCAGGCTGGAGTGCGATGGTGGAATCATGACTCACTGCAGCCTTGACTTCCCGGGCTCAAGGGATCCTCCTACCTCAGCCTCCCAAGTAGCTGGGAATACAGGTATGCACCACGATGCTCTGTTAATTTTTGTATTTTTTTATAGAGGTGAGGTTTTGCCATGTTGCCCTGGCTGGCCTTGAACTCCTGAGCTCAAGTGATCTGCCCACCTTGGCCTCCTAAAGTGCTGGGATTACAGGCGTGAGCCACTGTGCCCAGCCTAAAAAAATTGTTATTGATGTCACTAAAAACTGCTCAGGAGGAAAATACGTAGGTCTTATTGTGATGAAACAGTATTTTATTTAAAAAAATTGATCAACATTTTTTATTTAAAAACACAAATGGGGCTATTTAATTCAGTAATATGCCAGTATTCACATAGCAAGAGTTTTGAGCATAGGCTTTGGAGCCTGAGCATCTAGGTTCAAATCCTGACTTTAACATTTATTAGTGGGACTGTGGGTAAGTTCATTAGCATCTCCGTACTTTAGTTTCTCTCTGTATGTTAAATATGGCTAATAACGGTGTGTAATTCATAGGATTCTTGTGAGAATTTAATGCCTGATTATAAGTGAGGTTAGGATGGTACCTTGACATAGTAGCTGTTTTATCATTGTTCTGGATTATTATATTTATTATCTATGCCTATTTTATATACCAACCATGCCTGTAATAAAGTTTGTCTAGAATTCCACAGAAGACCAGAGTTCACCTTTGTGGAGATTTGATAGGATTTTCATCATTAGATAATAAGAGCTATATAATGTATGTTTCCACTTTAGTCTGGGCTCCCATGATTCTTGGTGCCAAACGTTTTGGTTTAAATTCAGTAACTCCAATTGAGCCATATTTCTGTCAAATTCTTCCAAATGTCAACTGTATGTGGCTTCTAGTTAATTTGACCTTGTTTTACTGATTCTGATTTAGTGGCAAGTTGGTAGATGAATGCAATGGTTTATTCTCCTGATTTTACGTTTAATCATTTGTAATTATATACTTTTAAGACGTAAAACTTCACCTGTCATAAAACATGCTCTTTATGGCACAATGGTTTTAAAATATGGTCCCAAAACTCATTGATAAATGGAAAGGTAGGGTCTATATGTCCTTTCCTCTTCAATCTGGGTGAGTTTGTAACTACTTCAACAGATAGAGGATGGCAAGAGTAATGTTTTGTGCCCTCCATGGCAGGGTCATAAAAGACCATGTGACTACTACCTTCTTTGCTAGAACAGCGTTTGCTTGGAACCCTGAGTTACCATAGAAAAAATGTGTGAGTATCTTAAAGCCACCATGCTAGGAAGAAGCCAAACAACATAGCAAGTTCACATGTAGGCCTTCAGAATTCCAGCCCCCAGCCATTGAGTCCAACTTAGCTTTCAAGTCTTGACAGATGAGGCTACTGATACTACAGAGCATAGACAGAATATCCCTGCTGTGTCCTATCTGAATTTATTACCCACAGCATCCACAGCATAATAAAGTTATTGTTTTAAACTGCTAAGTATCAGGGTGATTTTATACACAGCAAAAGTAAGTAGGATACCCTGCCAATATGTCTACATATTTCCAAATACCTGAAAATATGCACACCCCAAAATGTTTTCTTAATGAGAAAATACAACTCACTTTTTTATTTCTGTGCCTTGATTAAAAAAAGGCATGTCCACTAAAAGAATGACAATTTTTATTCTGATGATGGGATAAAGAAACATATGGCCATTTGTGACATACAAAAAGTCTATTGGAAGCAAAAAGTGGAAAAAAAACCTTGCAAATACCCGCAAACTGGTGATAAATGGACAAACAAAATTTGGTATATCCATACATTGAAATTTTATTTAGCAAATAAAAGGAATGAAAGACTGATACATTCTACAATATGAATGAACCTTAAAAACATTATGCAAAATGAAAGATTACAGACACTAAAGGCCACATATAGTATGATTCCATTTATATGAAATGTCCAAAATAGGCAGATCTATAGAGGCTCAACACAGAGTAGCGGTTGCAGAGGCTAGAGGAAGAGAGGAATGGGGAGTGACTGCTAATGGGCACACAGTTTCTTTTGGGGATGACGAAAGTATTCTGCAAATTAGATAGTGATGATAGTTGCATAGCTCTGTGAACGTACTGAAAAAACACCGAATTGTACACTTTTAGAGAGTGAATTTTACAGTATGTGAATAATATCTTAATAAAGCTGTTATAACAAAATCCCCAGGATATCCCATTTCTGAATAAACATATTTTTCCCTTGAGGTCTTCTGAAGAAGTTTACACCTCTTTTTGTTGTGCTGTGGCTTTTTGGAAGCAGATTTCTCTGCGTTTGTTCATTTTTGTTTTATTTCAATATTAGAACCAACCCTGCTTACATATCCTGAGTCTTTTTTTAAATTTAAGGCTTAACAACAAACAAACAGTAGCAATAATCCCAATTCCCGAGTGATTCGACAAGTTTTATTGTGCAGATGGTAAGAAACTGTTTCCCTCATTGTTTGCTACCAGGAGAAAGGCTGTGAAATAGTTCTTCTGGGTCAGAACATATGGTTCACAAAAATGACTTCCTTTCATCTTGGTCTCTTCTTGCCTTCTGAAAGAGCAATTCCTCCTAATTTTATGTTTACTTGTGGCAAAATGGTCTCATGTATTAATGACTTCATTTGGTTAACAAAATAACATGTTTACCGGCATGGGAGAGGATAAATGGAAGCTAGAAAAAGGAGTACTGAAAATATTAGGTTAATGTGTCATTGTTTTCAAGAGCCATCTATAACATCCTTGAAACTTACACCACCACTAACTAATCATTTTATTTAGAACAATCAGGAATCAGTGGAAAATCTGCTTATCTAGGCGTTGAAGCATCATTATTTTTTTTTTTCCGAAAATTTCTTCCTGATTACATCCAGTGGCAGATACTGCTATTTGCTTGCCCAATATCCAATAAACCCAGCAAATAGTTGTCTTGATGGACTATTAACAGCCAACCCATAGTAAAAACAAATTCTAAAAATTTAAAAAGCATAGTAACCAAAAAATATTCACTCCACATTTTGCTTTTTAAACTTTAAAAAATGCTTTTTTTTTTTTTTTTTTTTCAAACCCTGAAAAAGTAGACAGTAAGCCAGCTCCTGGAAGAATTGGAAACCAACTGCATGAGGGTCTAGGAAGCTGAGAGGCTGAAGCAGTCTCAGGACAAGTAGATAGGAAGGAGTCCTTTTTTTCTCAACAACAAAATCGTGATTTTGTTTAGAAGTAGCAAGGTGTCAAGCAAGAACAAAGAGCTCTATTTCAAGCCTCTCTGGCACCCAGTTATGGCCTTTTGGCATCTGAGAGGATGACAGCGAGGGATTTCTGGGATAGTTTTGTTTTCCTGACGTAGATGCTTCCTCTTCCTTCTTCTTGCTTCCTTTTTCATCTTTCTGCTATGAAATGTAAGATATGAGGCTGGAGATGTTGAAACCATCATCTTGCAACCAAGCGTTGACGAGCATGAGAATGAGAGTAAGGTGTAAAAGAGCAAGAAGATCAAAGGGGCCTGGGATTTTGATGCCATCACAGGGCCAGTTTCTTGCTTTAGACTCCATTCCTTCACACTCCATCATATGAGAAAGTTAAAATCCTCTGGTTCTAGTTTCTGCTGCTTTGATGCAAAAATACAATCTCCGGCCTGGCACGGTGGCTCATGCCTATAATCCCAGCAGTTTGAGAGGCCGAGGTAGGTGGATCATTTGAGGTCAGGAATTTGAGACCAGGCTGGCCAACATGGCAAAATCCTATCTCTACTAAAAATACAAAAATTAGCCGGGCATGGTGGCATGCGCCTGTAATCCCAGCTACTCGGGAGGCTGAGGCAGGAGAATTGCTTGAAGCTGGGAGGCGGAGGTTGCAGTGAATTGCGATCGTGCCCCTGCATTCCAGCTTGGGTAATAGAACGAGACTTGTCTCAAAAAAAAAAAAAAAAAAAATACAACCCTCACTTGCAGTTCCTCTCAATTGGGTGCACCACCATACCCTAGGTACATTTAAGAAACATGTGAAAGCACTGTGATTGTCCCCATAACAGATGGGAAGGTGCTCTAAGGATGCCAGACATCCAGTAACATGCAGGAAAGTCCAGGAAAATGAATAATTGTTTCATATCCTATTCAGCTTTTGAAAAGTAGGGGACAACCTGTTTATAAGTGTGTGAATATATAGAACCTAGCTCAATTTTACATATAAACACAAAGTATTTATTTACATTTAAATATGCACTGAATTTTCCAAGAATGAAACTATCCCATAATAAATCAAAGGGAAAATGTGCACTTATTTTATTTAGAACTTTACCAAATGTTATTAATCATACAGAAAAATCCCATTACTTTAAAATATGCTGTTCATGGCATTTTAATCATTCATACCACCCATCTGCATACGTCAGCATTTCAAGCTGTCTACTTCTGTGGTTTTAGGTACAGGTACTACATTTATCTAGAGCAGTATGTACCTTCCTTATTTTTATATTGAATAATTAATTATTGATGATAAATATATCCATTATTTTTAATTCATTATTGTCCTTTGATTTATTTTTTACAAGGTAATTGTTTTAGAATTACATATATATGTAAGTTACATTTTTGGTAAATTCTCTTTGAGGGTAGTAATGGGAGTATTACAAAATATGTTTTACAAAAGAGGGTGTCCAGTCTTACAAGGTTAGAACCTATACAGTACATAGAAGAAAAACAGTTTTCAAAAGAAACAATGTAGCCTGGCATGGTGGCTCACGCCTGTAATCCCAACACGTTGGGAGTCCAAGGTGGGGCGGATCGCTTGAGGTCAGGAGCTCGAGACCAGCCTGGCCAACATGGCAAAACCCCATCTCTACTATTATAATAAAAATACAAAAATTAACCGGGCATGGTGGCACACCCCTGTAGTCCCAGCTACTCAGGAGGTTGAGACAGGAGAATCACTTGAACCCAGGAGGCGGAGGTTGCATTGAGTCAAGATCATGCCACTGCACTCCAGCCTGAGCGACAGAGCAAGATTCCCTCTCAAAAAAAGCAAAAAAGAAATAATGTGTACATATTCAGAAAATAAGATAATACACCCAATTGATTAAATTATGATTTTCATCTGTAAATGTTCCTATCCCTTCAAATTTTTATTTTAGGACTGCAGCCAACTTGGTTGTAAAGAAGATGGATCACCAGGTCATTACAGAGCTTTCCTTCGCAATTAGAAACTAAATGTAAGTCTCAACCCAGAGTAATTTCGGAAAAAAAAAATACCAATATAAGGTGTATTGTCAAAGATAATTGTGCTCCTGCAGATTTTCTGTGTATAATAGACTCTTCCTTCCTTGTAGCAGCTTGCCTAGTTTGTGAAAACCATGGTATTTGACCCTTAGAAAGGTCAAAGACTTATATATAAGATATATATATGAGCATATGTATATATGATTATATATATATATCACACTGATATCTATATATGTACATATGTCAGTGTGGGAAGAGAATGGAGGAATAGAATGTTAATTGGAACAAGACTAGTAGTAGCTGATTAGTTCTTCATTCCACTAAACATAACGATGGGCAAATATCTAGCTGCTCTAAGTCTTATTTTATAAATTGAATATCAAATACTAAAGAAAAAATACATTTTCACAGCCAAGAAAAACATAGAATTTTTTTCAAATTTCAAAATGCGAAGTAAAACTTGAGAGAAAATACTGAGCAAATAAGGAACTTTGTCCCAAGGTGTGGAAGCATTGACAAAACTATTACCAGTTACAGCTGACCTTTACTGGGTAAAACCTGGATAAACAGGAAAAACTTAAGAGAAAAGTCTTCAGTGGGTCAAATCCCATGGTTTTCATGAACTGGGCAGACTGCTACAGGGCAGGAAGAGTTTACTACACAGAGAAAAGTTGCAGGAACACAATTATCTTTGAAGAACTCTTGGGCCACTGTAGGCCCTGTGGTGCCAGTTCCCTGTGCTAAGAGGCAGCCAGGGATATATACCTCACCCTTTGCTGTACTTCTTCTAAGAGAAATGCCTTATCTTTTCAGATTTATATTACATATTTTCCAGTTCTATTTCTGCCTTTATCTCAGGAAATTCCAAGTGAGTATGAAGCTCATGCTCCCTCCCTAAAATGGCAAAATAGCAAGATCTTTGTGTGGATTTTTAAAAATTTATCTTTTTTTGAGACAGAGTCTCACTCTCTCACCCAGATTGGAGTACAGTGGTGCAATCTCGGCTCGATGCAACCTCCGCTTCCCAGGCTCAAGTGATTCTCCCACCTCAGCCTCCTGAGTAGCTGGGATTACAGGCGTGTGCCGTTACACTGAACTAATTTTTATATTTTTAGTAGAGATGGGTTTCACCATGTTGGCCAGGTTGGACTCGAACTCCTGACCTCAAATGATCCACCTGCCTGGGCCTCCCAAAGTGCTGGGATTACAGGTGTGAGACACTGCGCCCGCCCGTATGATCTTTTTACAAGGTTTTAAGTAACAAATTTTATGTCCTCTGCTTCAAAATTTCCAACTATTGCCATTCAAGTGCTTTCCACTGATAGTCTGCAAATACACAACCCTTGAAGAACTTATTGTAATTATGGCCAAAAGAGTCACTGTTTTAAACACAATCTAACATAAAGAAGACTTAAACTAGGTGTACTAGTTGACTACATCTAGAAAATTATTTCTCATAGACAGAAATTTTAGATTAGGCAAATGTGACTGAGCTAAACAAAGTCTTTATAATTTATAAGTTCTTAGGGATCAATTCTTAATTTTGTACAAAACCACAATTACCAACATATGAGTTCCAACTCTGACATTGGGGTCTTATTTTTAATCTCCGTTATAAATTGGCAACAGAAATCTTCTCATCTCATTTCAGTAAAGTTGGCTTTGCCAAAATAAAGAAACTCTCTGTGAACCTGAATCAGATGATGGATGTACAAGTCACTTATTTTCTGGGCTTAGAGTTACTCTGGAGAGTAACCAATGTTTAATTTATCAATGTTCCTAGAAATTAATTAGTTTAACATGACCTACTGTTGTTATCAAAGTGTTTTTCATACTAGGTAATACAAATTTAGCCTGATTATCTACTAGGCAATTGTATTTAATTTTCTGTTTTGGTTCATGGCAACCAAATGGCACTTATAATTTTTTCCCTTTTGTCCAAAATTCCATTGAAATGACAGAAGGTATTCATGTGTTTAGAGGAATAAAATTATAATCAACCTAGAAAACAAGAAAGAGCAAGCAGAAGACCAAGATATTGGTGAAAATACTGAAAGATGTAGATGGGTTCTGATTGGTAAAGAAAACAAAGATAAATAAAACCACAAAGACCAGGAGTAAGAAGAAGCTTCACACCTTTGGTTGACAAATAGTGTACTTCAATTCTGCTGGCTGTTGTGAAGGAGATTACAGGATACTTGGAAGATACATAATGGGAGAAGTGGTCTCATATAGAAGCTGATTGTGGGTTTGGGTCCTTTAGAAATTTCTCTGAGGAAGAAACATTAAGTTGTGGCCTAAAAGATGAAAAAGGAGGCTGATAGTAGTCCTGTGTTTTAAAAGAAAATCAGTATCACCATAATTTAGGGAGGGAGGTTAGAGAGAAGTGGAAAATCAGAAAGAGATAGCTGTTAAAAGGTAAAGCCCTATAGGTTGTGGTATAAACTTCACAGTAATGGACAGCTGTTGAAGAGTTATAAACAACAGTCAAATAAATGTCGTAAAAACATTTATTCCATTTGCCATATTGAAAATGGAGTGCAGGGGCCAGGCGAGGTGGTTCACACCTGTAATCCCAGCACTTTGGGAGGCTGAGATGGGCAGATCACTTGAGGTCAGGAGTTTGAGACCAGCCTGGCCAACATGGTGAAACCTCGTCTCTACTAAAAACAGAAAAATTAGGCTGGTGTAGTGGCAGGCGCCTGCCTGTAATCCCAGCTACTCGGGAAGCTGAGGTGTGAGGAACGCTTGAACCCAGGAGGCGGAGGTTGCAGTGAACCGAGATCGCGCCACTGCACTCCAGCTTGAGCGACAGAGCCAGACTCTGTCTCAAAAAAAAAAAAAAAAAATGGAGTAAAATGGAGTACAGGTTATTAGGAAGGATATATAAAGTACAATAAGATAGACAAATGCAAGTTTTATGCACAAATGAACATCATTAGAACTCCGACACAATGTCTTCTTCCCGTTAAATGTCTTCACTTTTCCATTCCCACTATCATCCTTCAGCCTAGTCTCTACCACCAGTTTTACTGACGCATCCCCCAACAGTTCCTTCACCCTCTTCTCCAGCCTGCTCCCAAGTATCCTTCACAGTACAAGGAAACAAACTTTCCGAATCATAATATTTTTCATTTCATTTTTCTGCTTAAAAATTTATCATGTCTTTATATTACTTACAGATGGAGTTTGAGAAAATTATTAAGTCTACTCCCCACCTAGGTTCGTAATCAATTAAGTCACACATATAGGAGTCAGACGAATAGAGAAGAAAATATCTCCTTTACTAATGATAAAGCTGTTATCAGTGAACACAGCATTAAGTCTTCTTATTATGTATGTTTGCTAATAATTGGCCTAGTGACATCCATTAGTAAGCATTAAATGGAAGAAGGAGCATTCCCTATATAATTTATATCATGGGGGCTTAACCCCAAATTAAAGAGCATGAAGCCACACCTACTCAATTCTTCCTCCAAAAATCAGGGTAGATGGTTCATTTCTGCTTTCTTAATTGGAGTATGTGGAGGGACAGGGAAAAAGGGCAATATTATTACCCTAGCATCGTTCCCTCCACAATTGGATATTTGAAACAACAAGCAAGGAGGGTCCAAAGATTTAATTGCATATACATTAACATTTTTTGTCTGATTTTCAATATTCTTTAGAGTTTGCTTATTCAAACTTCTTGCTAATTATCATCACAAGCTGCTATTTCTGTCATTATCCTTGTGCTGTCCATATTACTTGCCTCTTCTTTTAACTCTAGTACCAAGATTGACTGATGATTGCCCATTCAATCTTTTCCACAGCCGAGGTTAGCATGCTTAGCTGAATGAGTTCGGGCAAATTTCAATTTTATGTGGTTCATAGCAATAGCCATATTAACTAGTATGTTTACTTGTCTCTAAATAAGGTTTAGGTATTCTGAAATGTCTCTCTAGTATTGGACTTCCAGTTAATGAGCATCTCACTAGAAATTTATATTGACAACAACCTTATTAATATTAATCCCCCAGCATTTACAAGACTAGGACAAAATTTCAGATATCATTTATATGATATTTTTGAAGACATTTTATAAATACAACAAGTATGATGAATTATTTCTATTACTATAACTAAATTATGTTTTGAAATACCATACTATTTACTAAGAGCTATAAAATGTGATAGTATCCTATAAAATTAATATCTAAACGACTCTAAAACATGTCAGTTGAAAATAGTGCATATGTATTAGTGTGAATGTATGTGTGGGTATGTCAAAAGAGAATCTCCTTAATACAAGCTTCTGCCTGAAATAAAAAATAAAGAAAAAAAGCAGAAAATGAATTATTTAATAATTTCTAAGATGTTCTCAGGTACCAATACAACAAATCCTAAAGAACCCAGGGTTGATTAAATGCAGATAAAGAGGATATACATTTTTCAAATCTCATGAAGAGAAAAAAGATTTTTCTGTTGATCATTCTCTAATTAAAGTATTAACGGTAAGATAGAGACTGTATTCCCTCTTACTGGAAAGATAAACTGTATGTTTCTATAATATATGTCACCCTAGCAACAACACACAAAACATCAACTGTCTTTAATAAAAACTGATTTTATAATTAAAGGAGCTAACTATTGAAAAATAGTCACTTTTTATAGACACTTGAATATCAAAATTGGTTTCTCACACCTCATTATAATACTAAGTGCAAATTAGTATAAGCCTTTGCTCATCCATTCCAAGTAAAGCAGAAGCACAGACGGATCAACCAACCTAGCACTGTACATGACACGCTGTAGGAATTCAACAAGTTTTGTTCATTTAAATACCTGCAATAGTTTTCATTGTATCTGCACTATGGATTTTTAAAAAAATATGTAACAGCAAAAAAACTACCAAGAAGATTTATAATATAAACAGTTTTTAAAAAATATTCTTTCTCATGAAAAAGCCTATTTAGGAACTTCTGGTAAGGGTAAGATGACTTCGACCCATTTTTCCCTTCTTCTTCCCACTAATACAGCAAGAAATGCTGGTAATAATGCAGGAATAAACCCAAGATAACTCTGAAGGTAGTCAGAAGAAGACGACGGAGTTTTGGTTTACTGGGTCTGGAGCAGAAGTTGAGTGACTTACATCTTTTCACTTAATAGAAGCAAGTGACCCAGACTCACCATTTCAAGACCCACAACCAGCAGTCGAAAGCAGCCAAGAAAGGCTTATCCCTCCACATCTAAGAGGATTCCCTGAGACAACATCAGGTTCTCCTGACACTTGCTAGGACAGGATGGGTAGATGCAATCCAGAGAATTGCCAACAATAAGGGGAAACGCTCTCTGTTCCTGGTGGGCCTGCTTCAGCTCTCATCCACAGATACCTGTGAAGGAGTAAAGGATGTTCCATCCTCAAATATGCCAGATTGGTATGTTGGCTATTTTCAGTTGGAAACTTCGGAGAAATTGTAGTTTCAGAAAGAGGTAGCTCACCTGTCTCTTCCTACATGCAGCAAACCATAAAGATTCCTCTGGGAGGGGCACCCTCCCAGGACCAGAGTGAGAAAATAGCCCTTCTTACCAGAGACTTAGAATTAGAGGCTTCAATGGACCTGAATAAATATATTTACTGAAGTAACCCTTATCTTTCACTAGTTTTATACCCCCCATCTATCTCCTAGTGACTCCCCTAGAGAAAACTTAGTGTCCCTAGCCAGATTTTCTTTGTCCTGTCATTTCTTTCCAAATTCATCAAATTCATCATTCATCATTAAAAGCATCTTGCTTTGACTATTTCTTCAGGCTTCACTTTCTTGTGATGATCTCCATGTACATGTAAAACTAATACAATTTGTATTCTTTTCTTTTGTTTTCTGCCTGATGTCGACTTGGTTTCTAGATCCAACTGAAGAGCCTACTAAGAACTAAAAGGGGGATTGGAGGTGATATCCAGCTCCCCTACACCTGCACATGTGATAAAACTGTACAGAACTAAATACACACACACACACACGGGAACACTGAGAGAAACTGAATAAAATTGCTGAATTGTAGTAATGTCAATTATTCTGGCTGTGATATTATATTATAGTTTTACAAAATATTAACTTTAGGGAAAAAATGGTAATGTATACATAGGATATCTGTATTATTTCTTATAACTGTATATGTATCTACAATGGTCTCAATAAAATGTCGATTTTTTTAAAAGTCAATTTTGATTTTTTTATTTTCTGTTTGGATTTCACTAGATGTTCTTATTGATTTTATTCACTATATAATTGAGAATCATCTTGCTCTGTGTTTACTCAGAGCAAGCTAAACTTTCAGCAATCTTATTTTTAAAAAATGCTACATGATATGACCTTATCAGCAATTTACTAAGTTATTTGAATGGACATTATGGACATGAGCTTATCTTCAAAGCGTCTTTTCTGTTTAAAGCTATGTCCTTTACTGTTTTTTTAAACTGGAAGCATTCCTTCCCTGCCAGCTAAAGAAAATTGCATGTTATTAAAAATGGTGGTTCTCAGCCATAATTAATACACATAGTTCATAACACCCATTTAAAATTGGTAATGTGTTTATAAGAGAGGTGAGACATGCAAGAAAAGAAGTGGTACCAAGTGATCACCAGAGACACATAGAGTGTGTGAGTGTAGGAGAGTTTTTTAACCTCTGTGCTATTTATTTATTTACTTATTTGAGATGGAGTTTCCTTCTTCTTCCCCAGGCTGGAGCGCAATGGCGCCATCTCGGCTCACTGCAACTTCCGCCTCCCAGGTTCAAGCGATTCTCCTGCCTCAGCCTCCCAAGTAGCTGGGATTACAGGCGCCCACCACCACACCCAGCTAATTTTTGTATTTTTAGTAGAGACAGGGTTTTGTCATGTTGGCCAGGCTGGTCTCAAACTCTTGACCTCAGGTGATCCACCCACTTCGGCTGCCCAAAGTGCCAGGATTGTAGGAGTGAGCCACCGTGCCCGGCCCACCTCTGTGTTTTACTTTCCCTATCTATAAAAAGGGAAGTAAAAATAGTATCTTCTACTTAGGATAGTTATGTGCTATAATATGTGAAGCCCTTATTTCAGAGCCAAGCATATAGTAAGCACTTCCATAAATAATTATTATTATTACTCATGGAACATAATTGATTCTCATTAGAATTTGTAGGAGTAAGGAGGTAACACTTTAAATCCACTTTGTTCAGAGCTGCTTCTCACTGGAAACCTTTTAAGTAGTGTTTGTATCACCTTTTCTGCCAGCACTTACATAATGTACTGCTTGTGTAATTAACTCCACGGATAAAGAAATATCCTTCCCCTTCCGTTTACTAGCTTTTTAATAGTGTAGCTTCAGGTCTTCCACGAAAAACATTAGAATCGTCACTTAATTTTCAACCTCCTGATATTTAATTGAAAGATGGACAATATAATTTAAAAGGTACCTACCCATAGGGCAACTAATTCTGAAAACGGGTGATAAGTGAATGAAGGAACTAAGCTTAATTTCATTTTCATGCTTTCGCAGTTTCTATCTTATATTGATAAAGAAATCCTAAGCTCCACATCTGTATAAGAATGTATCATCCTTTCAATATACTTGTATCTATATAAAATGCAGATGTGTATATTCTTGTGTGTGCATACACCCATGCACAGCTATAAAATATAGATATTTTAATTTAGATAATTTTAGGACTTTACATAAAATGAATCACATATGCACCATTATGATGTTTTCCCCAATGCAAGATAATATTTTCTAAGATTTTAGACATAAGATGTATTTTATCATGTACGATGCACTCTAAAACTTACCAAGCTTCCATTTACAAGGGAAAACGATTAAAACCACAAATTGCTATAGTTAAGAGTTTGGGATTATTTTATTTTATTTTATAAATGAGAGCATTCATTGCTGAATACCTACCATAACACATGCATACATTTGTAAGAAAAAAAATCATATTTAGAATCCAAAGTTTACTCCCAGAGAACCTTAACCTATTTCAAACATCTTTGGGAAGATGTCAGGAATTTTCACAATTTCTATTACACTCTTCTGATTTGAGTCAAAGAAAATAATTTTCAACATAATGGGACAGCCCAGGGAGGCGAGTTTCAGCCAGTTGCTGTGGAAAAAACAGAGGCAGTCGCTGTCATGCAGCTGCCAACACCACAGTTGGGGGCCTTGCCAAGTAGGCAGATGCCAAAACAGAAAAAATAGCTTATTCCAATTAATTGTTGAAACCTATAAGGGTAAAACACTTCATGTGTGGGCATGACTACAGAACTGCTTTGTCCCCCAAAGGCATCGTGTATTTGCTTTTCATTGTGGGGGTTGCTAGAAACATAGAAATAATATTATTAAAGTATAGAAGATGTCCAAGGAACATGGATCTTTCCTCTAGCAAAGAATAATTTAAAATTAAAATAAGTATTATACTTATTACTTTTCTAAATTGCGACTTCTCTCCATGCCTCACTTTCCCTATCTGTAAAATGGAGATAATAGCATCACACTGCTATTTTAATGAGAAAAGTGAAATAATACATGTGATGTACTTAATGGTGCCAAGTAGTTAGCACACATCAAACATGAGCAATTATATTATTCCTAAGATTATACCAAGTTAGTTAAACTTGTATTATTATACTATTAATATTTGTATTATTGCACTAAGTTAGACAAATCAAAACAATTGTTAAAGCTGATCTAGAAGTAACTTATTAGACATTTCTGTTTAGGAGATACCAGTTATTTAGAAATTTAGTTACTATAAATAAGTCTTACATATAGAAAATTACCTTTTTTTGGTGACTTTAGAAATTTAGGGGGTAAGAAATAACTTTTCAAAGAAAAAAATTATGCCATCATTTTAAAGAGCTCTCTCAGTGAGCATTAATTGTGTTCAAAGCTAGATAAATGTGTGCACACACAACACATTACGGCCAATTCAAATTTTAAAACAATGCAATTATAGTGGAATTTCATCCTATTCTGTATGGGATATCAAAGCATCCAGAGGTCTAAAAAACATGAAAATAACCAATCCTCTAGGTGCTTTTTAAGTTTTCAGTTAATTTGTCTTATCTACATAGAAGCAAACAACCTAAAACTTGCAATGGATATCCGTGAACCATACATCAAAAGTATAGTAGCTGTTAGTTCAAGGAACTGAATGATAGAGCTTCCAACTAAAAATACACGTTATGTGTTGTTTATCTTATTTCAGTGAACTAAAAGGTTATTTGCATTTCTTGTAAAGTGTGCTTGTCCCTTTAAGTTTCAGTGAACTGTTTGAGAAGACACGGGGAATGGGAATGCATTTTATTACAACCTTTCCCTTTATTTGGAAAGATTAATCGGTAGCTGTTTCTGAAATGTCTAGTACTCCTGTGAAAAACTAGTACCACTATATAGTTCTAGAAACAGAATAGACAAAGCTGCTTCTGATATCTTTCTGTCTACTAGTCAGGAACGCAAGACAATTTCAGATCAATGATACTTCTACTACCAAAAGTCATGGGACCTAAGGGTCAAGATCACTTGTTTTTGCTCCATTTGAATTATCCAGGCAAAACCAATGACATAAATGAGGCCTTATGTGACCTGACATCCATATGCCTGATCTAGCAGGACTGTGACATCAACAGTAAAGCTAGATGGATCAAAAGGTGCCTCCAATGCCCATGTCAGTGTCAGATTCAGCAGAAGCTCCCCACTTGGCATGCCTGCTTGAGTGCTTTGCAGTCCTGGCATGTCACCTAACTGGCTGGTGCTTCCTAATAGGCCCTACACCACTTCTGATTGATGTGTGAATATGCAAACATTACCGGACTCCAGGAGCCAGATGGCCCACATACCAAGTACAGCAGCCAGACAAAACAGAGGCAGATTCAGCAAACTGTTACATTTTTGGTGATTCCTTTTGGCGATTCCTCCAGACACCTAAGTCTACATAGCCCTATTTAATTGACTTCATTCCATGTTAACCCACAACAATAGCGCCTCTGTCATTAAACTGCCACATTCTAATTAAAGGAGAAAATTCTTTCTTTTCTCCTTTCCATTTAGCATGAAATGAAGGCTTTTATAATCAACTTGATTCTACCCTGCTACTTGTAGAGGCTGTCATGTAGTCTCTAAAGGCACAGGTGAACAAAATCTCTTCGCTGCTTCTCTAGGATAAAGCAGTCACTTATTTCTTTCATTAAACTTAGATGAATTATTTAAAACAAAAGCCATAACTTGTATAAGAGTGCCCAGATGAGGGTGTATCCTCCCTGAGTAAATATCTAGTATATATCAGCCACACAATAAAAAGATGATGAAAATGGTAAAAATTATAAAATGATAAAAAATGATTAACAAAACACATGAAAATCATATACACATACATGTATGTATATATATATATATAAAATCACACATAGCATTTCTCATAATGAAACGTTGAAGTTACTTAATATTGGTTTTCTTTTTTTACATATGTAAAACATCATTCACAGGTGTACTTGTGGGTGTGCACAGCCACATTGAATGGAGACATTTCAGTTAGAACTTCTCTGATAGAAGAAATTTAATCCACAAATAGGAAAAGCAGTACATCTCAGCGTTAATCACTTATGCCTTAAAAATAATAATGATAGCAACCAAAATTCTTTCTGGAATTGGAATCAGCCACACATATGTGTTTCTGACTTTATTCGTTAAGATTAGCAGCCTTCCAGAAATCACTAAAATGGAATCTCCAAAAGCTCCAGTTCAAGATCTGGGGATATAATGAAAGTCTGGTGATCCTTTCCATAGATTCTGAGGACTTTCTTTACCATCTTAATGTCTTAAATGGAAAAATGACCATGTACGACAAAATAATAACTCTGCTTCCTGAGCTTAAAATGAATGGCTGTCTGTCAGATCCACTCTGAGCATATCACTTCGGGCTGTCAGGCCAGCCACATTGCTCGCAATTTCCCTTTGGGATAAGCTAATCCTAAAATCATTTTAGAGTTTGGATAGTTTCAGCATGAGATATTGATGTCTTTGTAGAAGTTATATTGCATAACATATAAATGGAAGACTCAAGTTATACTGATATGTATGTACTACACTAATTGTGTAGTGTGACTATGTATGCATTAAGAATTTTAATCAATTCTATAAAGGGAAGCAAATGTTCATCTTTCATATCTCATCTCAACCAATAGTTTTGGTTCTCATGAAAATCAAACATTACCTTTTTGTAATAAAATCAAGTGTTTCAACAGAAATATATTTCACAATGAACCTTGTTTATGATGACCATCTAAAATTTTTTTAAGAGATGGGCATTACAGGTCAAAGATAATCTGTATGAAAAAAATGCATAAGGTATTATAAAGTGTAGCTTAAATCAAACTGTTGTGTATTAGGAAAAATTTAATACGAATTCTGCTATAATTCAAAAAGAAAATAATGAAGGGAAATAAAAGAAAGGAATAAAGTGGAACAAAATGTGTCACATAAAACAACATATACCAGGGTAGGGTACTATAAAGTTTTGTTTCTACAGCTTTGAAAGAAGCTAAAAACTCACTTGTGACTCTGCAGCTCATGAGTAATGTGGTCATTTCAAACTTATGGTGATAAAACTTTATGGCACTCTAGTTCAGAACATATGTCAAACAGAGAAAAAAGTAAAAATCAAAATGAAATGTGACAAAACACTGCAAAACCCTTCTCATCTGACACCACTATTCTGGTTTTGTCTGGGAATCGGTGGTCAATTTCATTTTGAAATTTCTGCCTCAGAGTCATGTAGCAACTTGAATGACTGCTCTGATTAGCATCAAAGTAAGTGTAGAAAAATGATTTGCTTTCATCGTGATGGTGTTAACAATATGTACTTCAGAAAATGTCATCGCTAGTGTTGCTAAAGTAAGAACAGAAGTATAATTCCTGCAGTTAAATTCCAATCTAAGATATTTGACCTTCACACAAAAAGAATGAAGACAAAGCCTTTCTCTTTTAAAAACTATTCTTATGGAATATATTAATTTTAGAGAAAATGTCATGTCTTTATAATGAGAGCTCAATATTTTCAAATGATGTAGTTATATATTAAATGAATACGTTCATTTTCTTACCATTAAATTTTTGGTATTAGTTCCGGGAGGCCACAATTTTTCTACTTAAATTTTTGTCTGTATATAAAAAGTACTTTGTGTAAATAGAGTCCAATTTGACTTTAGTTTATTAGTATTAATTAGTTGTATTTTGTCACTTGGACAACTTGCAAAACTTTGGTGTTGTTCTAATTGTCACTCCATTTTCTTAGCTGTAGGGCCAGAACCTAATTAATCCTATTATTAATCGTTGTCTAATTTCTCACTATTCTGTTCCTTAGCCTAAAGGTTTCATAACTCTGTATGGAAATGAGAAAACCTATCATTGATTAATATATGTTTGTTTTTGTATTAATTGTGCAACTGCAATGTTACTGCACATAGAAATGTAACTCCTTGATTGAGGAGCACATTGCCACACGTGGAATCTCGAAAATGCCAAGTGAAAAGCACCACTCTTAGAGTTTATTTCAGAGTGTTGACTAAATTGTTTGGGGACTTCTTTGCCTATAACATAGACTTTAAGAGTTTTTGAGGTACTTGTTTTCCTTTTAATCAAATATTTAGGGAATTATAAATGTCTTCTTAGAGACCATGCTTTCATGCCTAGCTACAGTTGACCAACTCTTTTAAAAAACTTTGTCTCCTGAAATAATAATAGGAACAAACTCAACATTTCTAAGAGGAGAAGACACCGTTATCAACTGAGTGCAGTGTAATTCATCAGTCATTGATAAAATCATATTCTAGATTAATCCAGGATTCATTCAATTATTTCTACCAAATCTCTTTCCCTTCAAGAGAGGGAGTGGAGTCAGTTGTCATCCAAAATGCTAATCCAAAATAATAAGGGCCATTTAAGAGAAGTTATTGAGTTGCTTTAAAATTTGTAGATACTATACTATGCTGTCATTCTAAGTAGCATTATTTTAGAAAATAAACCCGTAAACATTAATTTAACATGAAATGGTTCATAACTACAACCACCTGAACTGTGATCAGATCATGTCACTTAGATCCATGTAAAGCAGTACTTAACTACACCCCTCTCACCTGGAGAGTTTACTGCAAGGCATACCTAGGGAAAAGGCATTCATCTAGTGCTGCCCCAGTTTGAAAGTGTACCTAAAAAGTATTCACACGGGGTTTGTATCACACAAGGAGAAACTGTATGTGCCTGTTCTTGAAACCCACAGCAGTAATGGTAACAGAAGAATAACAGGAATACATATCTTGATTCCATATACCAAGCTTTATTCTAGAAAAGGTTGGGATTACTGGACTTAAAGAACATGGTATTCCGTAATCAGACAATCTTAATTTGGGACCATTCTGGAGACTGCTTACCACAGTGATAATTATACCTAATTTGTTAAAATTCATTTTTTCCAATTATAATAATAATTCGAGAATTATAAAAGTATACAAATGCAGTATGTTTTTTCTTAGTTTTCTTCTACTTCAAAATTATATATATTATCTAAAATGTTTTTCTTTTCAGATTATTTCTAAGATACTTTGATTTTTGTTAAAAAATTCAGTTTAAATTCCACGTTTTTATTTAGAAAAAAATCAAGGATTTGATTTCTCTTATATTCAAAAGTGCAATCGTTTTCTTTCTACATTGAGGTGAAAGTATTTTGGAACATAAACAATATACGCTAAATAATTGCAAATAGCTTTTAAAGGCTAAAGTTTGCAATATTGAAGAGCTAAACCAGCACTGTCCATTAGAATTTTTGGTGGTGATAAAAAAAAAAAAAGTTCTATATATGCACTACACAACACGATGGCCACTAAAACCATGTGGCTATTGGGCACTTCAAATGTAGCTAGCAAAATGAAGGAACAATAGATTTTCTTTTACTTTCACTAATTTAAATTCAAAATTATTTTTTGCCATTGTCTAGTGGCTACCAAACTGGACAGCACAAGTCTAGAATTTAATTACTAATACATGTATACTTTTGGTTATTGGTACACATGTCATATAAGGTTGTATGCGCAGAAGCATACAGATAAATGGATGTCATCCTTTTACTATCTAAAAGCCAACATACAAATGTTTTATGACTTAAAAAAATGCCACAGATTCTTGCTTCACTTTATAATGTGAGGAACTCAGATATTTATTAACATAATTTTGACCAGAAGTAGCCTCCATACCAAATGCAATTACTTGGCCATTTCTGCAAGACCGGAGATTTTCTCCCCAAAAATTAACTAGAAAAATAACTTAATCCTCTGTTTTAATATGCCATTTCACAGCTCCCAATTGCTTATTGTGAATGCTCCTATTTCTTTTCTTGAAACTTTAGCAAAACTATTACGCCAGAACATGATTTACATTTTGTCATTCGTTTAAAATTCAGAATGACTTTTTATGCCATTAAGTCTATTTATTTACATTAAAGACAAACGCATACTTAATAATTTGGAGAAAACAATCAAAAGCTTTTGAATAATTCTAATTGGTGAGGACTTATTTTTTAAAAAGTAACATCTATTTGATGTAGATCTGTGATCTGATAGAAAACTAATTGTTTTAAGTATTTGTAATCCAAGCAGCAGTGATGCAAATGAATTTAATTATCAGTTTAAAAATCCAAACCATGGGAAGTAAGACAACACACTGCCTTCGAAGCTATAGTAATAAAAGAAGTGCTAGTACATTTCCTCATGTACCTGGAAATGAGTGGCCCAGATTTGCTTGCACTAAAGTCTACATGCCTAATTTTAATCATTTTGATTGTATAATCAACTTCCCCCAGTCATTTCTAAAGATAAGTTAAGATGCATGCTCTCATTAAGAATAAAACACCCTGGTTTCTTCATATTTCTAAATAACTTGCCTTTTCCAGGTTTTCTGAGGTAAGAATTCCTGAATGATACTCACAGAAGTAAAATGTACACTGAATCTAGTAATTATATTTATTTTAATTTTCTTTCTTTAAAAACAGACTTGGCCAGGTGAGGTGACTCACACCTGGTAATCCCAGTACTTTGGGAGGCCGATGCGGGCAGATCACCTGAGGTCATGAGTTCAACACCAGCCTGGTCAACACGGTGAAACCCCGTCTCTACTAAAATACAAAAATTAGCCGGGCATGGTGACAGGCGCCTGTAATCCCAACTACTTGGGAGGCTGAGGAAGGACAATCGCTTGAACCCAGGAGGCAGAGGTTGCAGTGAGCCAAGACCATGCCATTGCACTCCAGCCTGGACAACGAAAGCCAAACTCCGTCTCAAAAAAAAAAAAAAAAAAAAAAAGACCATCTGTATTTTATATTGAATTTGAGTAAAATGCAAAATATGCAGTGAATTTTACTAAAATCAATTTATTTTACTGAATATTAGACCAATGCATAGTAGTTACGGATTGCCCCTTTGGCAAAGCTCTCATTTAGTTCCCAACTATTCTGATTTATAGCTAATATGGAGAAAAGTTAGACATGAAGAATTTTTGGACTGACACAATTAAAAAACCAAGAGGAAAATGCCTACAGTTTTAAAACCAAAAAACCTAACTTTAGAACCTGGATTTGTGAGTAAGTAGCTTGAGCAAATCATTTAGACAAATGCTCTTCAAGCTATAGGTCAAGACATTTGTGAGCTGTACAACCCGTTTATGTGTCATAACTGCTATTAATGTAAAAAATCAAATAGAAGGCTGGCGCGGCCGCTCATGCCTGTAATCCTAGCACTTTGGGAGGCTGAGGCGGGCGGACTGCCTAACCTCAGGAGTTCAAGACCAGCCTGGGCAACACAGTGAAACCCCGTCTCTGCTAAAATGCAGTAATTAGCCAGGCGTGGTGGTGTGCGCCTGTAGTCCCAGCTACTTGGGAGGCTGTGGCAGGAGAATTGCTTGAACCCAGGAGGCAGAGTTTGCAGTGAGCCAAGATCATGCCACTGCACTCCAGCCTGAGCAACAGAGTGAGACTCCATCTCAAAAAAAGAAAAAAAAAATCAAATAGAAAACAATGAAATAAAATTATTAAAGTGTGGCTACGTATACTAAAAATGCCACCTTTTATAAAACTACTGTTTTATTTCTGCGTGTGTATGTGTGTTTTGGGGGTTACTGGATCATCAAGGGTGCTCACTTTTTCCTTAAATTGGATTGTGAACAATGTAGGGGAGAAAAACTTTACTTCCTGACCTATCACAAGGTTCATAGCTGAGACCCCTATAGCAAAAGAAAGGTTAACAAGAGAAAAGCATACAAATGTATTTAATATAAATTTTACAAATGACACCAGGACACAGGAGCATTCAGAAATGAATACCTAAAGAAAAAGGGGAGACCTGCGTATTTTTATGCTAAATTTGATGAAGAGTGGACAACCTGGCACAAGTATGATTGGAGAACAAATGGGTGTAATCTAATGGTAATAAAGTTGGGGTGGGGGGAATGTAGCAAAGCCTGTTTGTTCAGTCTTCTCTGTGTCCCAATGTGACATTCCTTTCCTTTGAGTATGGGACACATGAGGGGTCTTATGGCCTACTTCAGAGCAAGGCCAGATAATTCTTTTCTGATCTGCTTCAGAGGAAAATGGTGGGAGAAGGTCAGAGACTTTCTCACTTCTGCTGTTTCCCTAAATGCCAAGGTGCCATATTTGGGGGTGATAGGTCCTGAATCCCATTAACAACAAATATAAAAAAGGTGGAAGCCCCCAATTTCAAAAAAAAAAAAACCAATAGATTAATCATTTGAACTTGGGAATCTTGAAAACATTAAAAAGAATCCTGATTCTTTCTCCGTTTAGCCTTGAATGAGTTATTTAAGTATTCTCTGCTTTGGTTCTGTCATATGTAAAATAAGGATACTAATAATGTCTATCTCAATACGTTGCTTTAAGAATTAACTGAGAGTGCACATATATCTTTGACATACCAATTAAAATACCTTTGGATATAGATCCAGAAGTAGGAAAGTTGGATCATACGGTAATTCCATTTTTAGGTTTTTGAGGAATCTCCATATTATTTTCCAAAATGACTATACTAATTTACATTCCCACCAAGAGTGTACAACATTCTCACCACAAAACTTAAGATAGTGAGGTGATAGATATGTTAATGAGCTTGATTGAATGTTTCTGTAATATATTCATAGATTAAAATATCACATTGTACACCATAAATTACTCAATTGTTACTTGTTCATTAAAAATAAATAAATAAGGTCAGTCACCGTGGCTCACGCCAGCACTTTGAGAGGCTGAAGCAGGTAGATCGCCTGAGCTATGGAGTTTGAGACCAGACTGGGCAACATAGGGGACCCCCATCTCTACAAAGAATATGAACATTAGCTGAGCATGGTGGCGGACACCTGTAGTCCCAGCTACTTGGGGGTTCAGGTAGGAAGATGGCTTGGAGGTCAAGGCTGCAATGAGCTGGGATGACTCCATTGCACTCCAGCCTGAGTGACCAAGTGAGACCTTGTCTCAAAAACCAAACCAAACCAAACCAAAATAAATAAATACAATTAAAGAACCCATGCAAATCCATTATAACAATGCTTGACACTTAATAAAGGCTAGCCATTTGTATGACATCTCTGTTCTATGATTTTTTAGTTACTTTTAGGCTTAATGTGAATGTTTTTTCTTTTTAACTTAAATGCCGTGTAAAGCACTCTTTTAAATAATGTACATAGAAACTTTATCTAAAATTCCTAGTTATGTGATTTTGCTAACAGGCATATTTTTCATGGAACAAAAAGTCACGGACAACAAGCCCTCATTGTCCATTTTTCTCATATGAATTTCTCTGTACTTGAAATGTTACTGTGAGGACTTGGCTCTGCCCTGCTTCTATCATGCCCGTCACCTTATTCAATAGAAACAAGATGAGTGTTCTTGGCATTGGGAAGCAAGAAGTTAGTATTGTAAGCATGATTATTTCATACAATACTAGAAATCGTTGCTGAGGAACAGCCTGCATATTGCCACGGAAGAAGGCTGTGATCCTGTACCCTGAAATAGGCCAAGTGAAATAAGGTCTATTCATAGACTTGTACGGTAGTTACAACACTGGATGTTTTAGGTAATAATGTAGACTTCATAAATCATCTAACACTTGGAAAATACTAGGTACCATATAGTAAACTCTTGAAAGAGCTTTAGTACCCCCAGAATAAAGTTTGAAATTTTAAGGCAAATTACTTCCAAATCAACACAATTTTGAGTGTAACTTAACTCTGGCCTTTGATATGGTAAATTGCCAATTATAGCTATCTAGGTTGGATTTAAATTGAATTAGATTAAACTGTGACCCAGTGATTTTTCTGGTTTCTTATGTGGTCAGTGCAAACAGTTATATTTAATGGAGATAAATCTGAGATAAAAATGTTAAATGTAAAAGTCAATTGCAAGGTCATTATTTTTTTTTCCAAGTAATGAAAACGTAGTACTTGATCTGCTGTAAAATTACAGGCTAATGACTCAGTCCTACAGAGTAGCTCTCAAACCTTGTTCAATGTACCCACGCTGATTTAAGCAAAGATAAAGTATCATTTTGACGATTAAATAATGACAAGGAGCATAAATCACGTCTTATATGGTGCCACAAAATACAAATTTTAAAGGTCTCAATAGACATTTTTCGATAAAATAATGAGAAAAAAATGTTGAATCAAAGGTGGATGGTAAATATTTACAAAGTTTAAAAATAAATAAATATTTATAAAGTCCTATTACTTAAAAAAGTAATATAGTACATTTTAATATTTTATGAAAGTTTTAGTATTGTTTTCTGAGGCATCAAATTCCATTTTTTGAAAGTATCATGAATAAGGATATTAAAGTACTTTAGATTTCCCTGCCAACTGTAGGAGACCTAAATATGCCATCCCAAAATATGTCACTTTTAAGAAAGCAGGCTTGACGGCCACGGTGGCTCATACCTGTAATCACAGCACTTTGGGAGGCAGAGGCGGGCGGGTCACCTGAGGTCAGGAGTTCGAGACCAGCCGGGCCAACATGGCAAAACCTCTACCAAAAATAAAAAATTAGCCAGGCGTGGTGGCACACACCTGTAGTCCCAGCTACCTGGGAGGCCGAGGCAAGAGAATCGCTTGAACCTCGGAGGTGGAGGTTGCAGTGAGCCGAGATAGTGCCATCGCACTCCAGCTTGAGCGACAGAGCAAGACTCTGTTTCAAAAAAAAAAAAAAAAAAAACTAGCTTGCATTTTATTGCTGGATTTCTCAAGTTGTGCTCATAGGGCACAATGGAGAAAGAAAAACATGTTCTAATAACATATTTTCAAGGTTAGCCACTGTCAAAAGTTTTCATTCACTGAAATAAAACAGATGAATGAATCTCTAAGAAAGCATGTGTATATTTGCCTTTTTCTGTTTTTATTTTTATAGATTTAGGAGGTAACAGTGTAGTTTTGTTACATGCATATGTTGGATAGCAGTGAAGTCTGGTCTTTTAGTGTAACCATCACTCCAATAGTGTACATTGTGCCTAATAGGTAATTTCTCACTCTTCACTCCCCTGCCACAATCTCACCATTTAAAAAATTCTGTATCTTTAATTTTCGTGGGTACATTGTAGGTGTATAAATTTCTGCGGTACATGAGATCCTCCCACCATTCTTTTTTTTTTTTTTTTTTTTTTTTTTGAGATGGAGTCTCGCCCTGTGCACCCAGGCTGGAGTGCAGTGGCGTGATGTCGGCTCACTGCAACCTCCGCCTCCCGGGTTCAATCAATTCTCCTGCCTCAGCCTCCTGAGTAGCTGGGGTTACAGGCACGTGCCACCATGCCCGACTGATTTTTGTATTTTTAGTAGAGACAGGGTTTAACCATGTTGGTCAGGCTGGTCTCGAACTCCTGACCTCGTGACCCGCCCGCCTCAGCCTCCCAAAGTGCTGGGATTATAGGCGTGAGCCACCGCATCCAGCCCCTCCCACCTTTTGAAGTCTCCAATGTCTATTACTCCACTCTCTATGTTCATCAAAATATGCCACTTCGACATAGGACTATTTTGAGCTAAAGGCAATTCAGAAGAAGCAGATATAAGAAGTTCTCTGCCCTCCCACTATTTGCCTGAAAACAGTACATACATTTACAAAGATGTCCATCCTCTCCTCTCTATCAGAAAGGACAAAGGTTGATCACCAATGACAACTTTAGATCTTTATCAGCCCAGAGACTACATCAGAGGAATCTACATAACAAATTTTCTTAACTAGCCTTTATCTACCATTAGTTTCCCATATATTTGCCTTCCTGCAATTGGCCACTCAGAGAGACTCAAGGTCCTTTTCCCTTGTCTTGTAACTTCTCAAAACACGTATTGTTCTTTGTTAGAGAAGTTTATTCATTTTTCCTTATATATCTTTCATGTATACATGAGGTATGTATGTTAGTAAACTTTATAGTTTTTTTCTTGTTGATATCTCTTTTGTTATAGAAGTCCCAGTTAAGAAATAAAGGTAGAGGCTAGATGCAGTGGCTCACACCTGTAATCCAAGCTCTTTGGGAGGCTGAGACTGAAGGATCACTTGACCTCAAGGGTTCAAGACCAGCCTTGGCAACATAGCAAGACCCTCATTTCTCCAAAAAGTAAAAAAAATAATAAATTAGCCAGGCATGATGGTGCATGCCTGTAGCTAAGCTACTGGGGAGGCTGAGGTAGAAGGATGGCTCAAGCCCAAGAGGTTGAAGCTGCAGCGAGCCAAGATTGCGTTACTACACTCCAGCCTGGGCCACAAAGTGAGACCCGGTGTCAAAAAAAAAAAAAAAAAATCAAGGTAGAGGTAAAATTATGTTTTCTTTCCCTATGCAATGTGTTTCTTTTATTTAAATGTTTATTTAGCAAATTGTTTACCTGATGAACAACTAACCTGAGAGTGATTAGTGTGAGCAAATGGCTTTTGTAAAGATTTTCTCAAATTTACCTGACTTGAGCTAACCACATTCAGATTTTAATTACTTTAAAGTTCTCTACCTATTTATATATATACACGCACACACATATGCATATATGTTTATATATACACACATGCACACAAATGCTACATATTCTAATTGTTTTATTCATTCTGTGTATTTTAATTAACTTATTGAGATGCTTGAACAAACTGAAATGCTTTTTATAATGCTTTTAAAAATAATCACTACATATAACATGTTCTCCAGTAGTTGAGCAATGTAAAGAATTTCTTATATGTATGCCTTTATTCTAACACTCATATATTTCTTGGGCACTTACTAAGTATTAGGCACACACAGCTAGTAATACAAGATGGTGGGCAAAGTCTCTGCCAAAACTATAGTTTATAGGCTAATAATGGAAGCTTTAGGACACTTTTCCAGTAATTACACAACATGTTATAGTTTGAAGTGTGAACCTTTAAAACAGAAGTCGCTGGAAATTCAGTGTCCTTACACTATTTGTAGGATTTATAGATGCAGAACCAGAAAACAAACAAACAAAAATATCTCAGTTAAAATCACACTCACTTCAGAGGGAACAAATTGATCACGATAGCAGTAGGGAAAATTTTGGAGAAAAAATGCTAGCTTTGAAGCAAGCCTGTCCAACCCGCAGCCTATGGGCTGCATGAGGCCCAGGACGGCTTTGAATGCAGCCCAACACAAATTTGTAAACTTTCTTAAAACATCATGAGATATTTTTTAGATTTTTTTTTTTTTTAGCTCATCATCTATCATTAGTGTTACTGTATTTTATGTGTGGCCCAAGACAATTCTCCCAGTGTGGCCCAGGGAAGCTAAAAGTTCTGACAATTCTGCTTTGAAGGCTCCCTTTTAAGTTGGCAATGAATGTACTTACACGATTATGTAGGTATTGTTACTTAAATGTAACATGTTACATTTAACATGTTTAAACATTGATAGCCAATGCAGAACCTCAGCACTTTGGGAGGCTGCGGCGGGCAGATCACGAGGTCGGGAGATTGAGACCATCCTGTCTAACATGGTGAAACCCCGCCTCTACTAAAAATACAAAAATTAGCCGGGTGTGGTGGCACGTGCCTGTAGTCCCAGCTACTCAGGAGGCTGAGGCAAGAGAATCACTTGAACCAGGGAGTCGGAGGTTGCAGTGAGCCAAGATTGTGCCACTGCACTCCAGCCTGGGTGACAGAGCAAGACTCCATCTCAGAAAAAAAAAAAAGAAATGTCTTCTGACCAATTTCTGTTTCTAGTCTGTGCATTTGACTTGAGCACAGATCCATTGTTGCATACTCGAAGCGTCACGTACACGTGTTGAGTGAAGGAAAAAAAGTCATATTTTCTTTTGATCACTCTCCTATGTAACTTCATTGAAAGTTACCTTTCATTCCTTTTTCCATATCATTTCCTGGGCTAGTCTTACATAACGTTCAAACAGGGATCATGTAACGAATTCATGTCAGTTTATAAGCCAGACTATTAAGATTGGTAAATATATATATTGTGTTTTTTTTCTTACTGCTTTGGAGTATTGAAAGGAGTTTTAGTATGAGGTGTTTTTATACTAAACACACTTTAGTTTACATAATAGAGTGTACATATACTATACATATTTTTATTCAATTCACAATTTTTTTAAAATCATGCTTTATTCGATAGTGTTCATTATATACACTTTGAACCTGGCTTCAAAAATAGTACATCCTTCCCTATTTTATGCATTTTATATCAACTATATGTAATTGTTTCAAATTAAGATTTTAGATAATATCTTGTTACATTACACTTAGGTTGTCTGACCAATAGTTTCTTAAAGATTCCTCTATAGTTACATTTTCTAGTTTCCTTTGCAATTAAGTTTAGCGGTATAACTGGGTTCTGACCCATGGGATGTTGGTGGAGGTGACAAAAGTCCCTTCCTGACCTAGTCAGAATATTCTAAGATCCCTCTATAGCTATGCTGTCTAATACGGTAGCCACTAGCCACATGTGGCTTTGGAGCACCTGAATTGTGGCTATCCTGTGTTGCTGAGATTTGCTAGAAGTGTAAAATTCACAACGGATTTTAGAGAGGTGGTACAATAAATAATGCAATAAATAATACTAATTGATATAGTGATTACCTGTTGAAGAAATAATATTTTTGTTTTACATATAGTTAAATAAATATTATTAAAATTACTTCACCTGTTTCTTTTCAGTTTTTAAATGAGGCTATAAGAAATTTAAATACTATATAAACTTTTTGCAATACATTTCTATTGGATGTGCTGCCAAACTTGTCAGGATTCCTATGTATCTTTCTATTCTACTACATCTACCACTCATTTCTTCATCATTAATTATTCTATATTTTTTATTATAAATTTACTGTGTGCTAGGCACTCTAATTATTCCATTTTTTATTATAAATCTACTGTGTGCCAGGTACTCTTCTAATAATCACCTACTGTTAAGATACAGGATGGGACATATGACTTCATGATCAAAAGGGGGAAAACACCCTCATATAGGAACTGAATTTTACAAGATTTTTTGTGCTCCAACTTCAGTCCCTGCCAGAACAAGCAAAAGGAGTGACTACAATGTGACTTTCTAAACGGTTGTATTGAGGACCACAGATGCTGGGTCCTGCCTATTAGGAAGAATGGGCACACTGAGTTATGAAATGATAAAAGACTCCTGTGTCTCATTCTTTGGCCTTCAGGGACTGTGGTGGTTTTGCAATGTCTGTGAATTGCCCAGGGCTTCAGTGACTGTGGTGATGGTTCTAAAACAGGGACACACAGCTTTAGGAACAGTTTCAGTCTATAAGTCTGACTTTATGTACTTCCTGCTGATAAACTCATGCTGTTGTCAGTCTTTTGCTAATGCTGAAAAACACTCATAAACCATCCTCCATTTCCCATTATTATACAAGGACTTTAGACATTCAGAGTTCTCAGACTATTTTTTTCTTTTGAAGAGAAAATGTGGGTGGTTTCTTTACAACTTTTTTCTTTTACGTATTATTGTTAGACACTGTCTAATGTTACGTAGAAAAGAATTGGTTGAAAACAAGAAAGACAGCGTCTAACAGAATATAAAATATAGAAAAACAAAACCAAAGCATTCAAATAACTACTATGAGAAAGGTATCATCTGGTTTATTTTCTACTTTGGCTAGACAGTTTCAGTACTTCTGACTTTTCTCATAAGTCTTTTTTGCTAAAATTTTAAGCATTGTTTCTCTTCATTATCTTACTTAATCTAAAACAGTTCCCTCAAAACCTTTTTAATTCTCTTTTAAAATCTTTACTTTTATACCTTTTAAAAATATATGCATCAACATTATACTTTAATACTAACAAATTTTACTATAGAAAATTGTGAAAGAACCAAAACAACAGTCCTCTTGTTGTAACCACAAAAGCTTACTAATTCATTTTTAAAAGAAATTTTTTATGGCTGCATAGTATTCCATGGTGTATATGTGCCACATTTTCTTAATCCAGTCTATCATTGTTGGACATTTGGGTTGGTTCCAACTCTTTGCTATTGTGAATAGTGCTGCAATAAACATACGTGTGCATGTGTCTTTATAGCAGCATGATTTATAGTCCTTTGGGTATATACCCAGTAATGGGATGGCTGGGTCAAATGGTATTTCTAGTTCTAGATCCCTGAGGAATCGCCACACTGACTTCCACAATGGTTGAACTAGTTTACAGTCCCACCAACAGTGTAAAAGTGTTCCTATTTCTCCACATCCTCTCCAGCACCTGTTGTTTCCTGTTTTTTTAATGATGGCCATTCTAACTGGTGTGAGATGATATCTCACTGTGGTTTTGATTTGCATTTCTCTGATGGCCAGTGATGATGAGCATTTCTTCATGTGTTTTTTGGCTGCATAAATGTCTTCTTTTGAGAATACTATGCAGCCATAAAAAAATGATGAGTTCCTGTCCTTTGTAGGGACATGGATGAAACTGGAAAACATCATTCTCAGTAAACTATTGCAAGGACAAAAAACCAAACACCGCATGTTCTCACTCATAGGTGGGAATTGAACAATGAGAACTCATGGACACAGGAAGGGGAACATCACATTCCAGGGACTGTTGTGGGGTGGGGGGAGGGGGGAGGGACAGCATTAGGAGATATACCTAATGCTAAATGACGAGTTAATGGGTGCAGGAAATCAACATGGCACATGGATACATATGTAACAAACCTGCACATTGTGCACATGTACCCTAAAACCTAAAGTATAATATAAATAAATAAATAAATAAATAAATAAATAAATAAATAAATAAATAAAAAATAAAAGAAATTATACTGCCTATTCATTCATCTTTTGGTTACCTTCTTGCTCAAGAAGTAAGGTACTTTGCAAATGGCATAGTTGATCCCAGCACCTAGATATATACATCTGTAATCCAGTGCTTTTTCTATTCAGAAGGTAAAAGTGTAGGTGAATTATCAGCCCAATATAATAAGATCATATCAATGTGTCACTAGCGGAGGGTGTTCAGGTTCTTGGTGTCTTGATCAAAGAATTGGACAAAATGCACAAACAAAGCAAGGAAGGAATGAAGGGATTTATTTAAAATGAAAGTACACGCCATAGTGTGGGAGCGGGCTGAGCAGTGGCTCAAGCGCCCGGATAAAGAAAATCTTCTGGGGTCCAAATACCCTCTACAGGTTTCCCATTGGCCACTTCATGCTCACCCCACGTAAATGAAGTGCTGGCCTGCAATTGGTCTGATTGGTTGTGGAAAGCAACCAATCAGAGGCTATAGTAGAGTTACATAGGACACACTCCTGTGCAAACATCTGATTGGTTGCAAAAAGCAACCAATCAGAGGCTAAGAGGTGAAGTTACAAAGTTGCACTTCTATGCAAAGACTGGGACCGCAATCAGTCTGATCGGTTGGGGACAGCCGATTTCCCATCTGCTACACAGAAAAGGTGGGAGTTTGCAAAGGGAGTAGCCTCTGGTCCTTATGTTACCTTGGCGTGGAAAGTTAGGGTTTTGCCTTCAGTTTAGTTCTAGGGAAGTCAGCGTGAAATGGCCTTAGGTTCCCTTCCTCCAGACCCTATTCTCCTGCCTCAAATGTGTGATATTTTTTTCTCAAAAAAAAAAAAAAAGAAACAGAAAAAGAAAAAATTCCTCAGGGACCTCTGCACCAGGTATACTAAAACAGAGCAACACATGAAAATGTATTTCCTTTTCTTAATTTTTCAAAATTTAAAATTTTTTTATTTGAATACTTTTGGGGGAACAGGTGGTTTTTGGTTACCTGGGTAAGTTCTTTAGTGGTGATTTCCGAGATTTTGGTGCACCCATCACCTGAGCAGTATACACTGTATCCAGTATGTAGGCTTTTATCTCTCACCCATCTCCTACCCTTCCCCCTGCCCTGAGTCCCTAAAGTCCATTATATCATTCTTATGCCTTTGCATCCTCATAGTTGAGCTCCCACTTATGAGTGAGAACATACGGTGTTTGGTTTTCCATTCCTGAATTACTTTACTTAGAATAATGGCCTCCAGTTCCATCCAAGTTGTTGCAAAATACATTATTTCATTCCTGTACTTCCCTTTCAACCACAGAAAACAAACAGCAAATGTTATCATTTATGAAGAATAAAATCTTGTGTATTTTGGGGAGTGGAAAAAAGGTAGCATTTCTTTTATAAGTTAGCGCTATTATTTTATAACGAGACATCTGATTAGCTTACCTATAACAAAGTGGAAATAGAAAATATATAATATACAGTAAACTATTCATATAATGTAACTGTTTAGAATCTTAACTATCAGGCAGTATATTTAATGATCTTTCAAGTTGCTTCGTATTTTCTTTTTGTCCCTTTTTTAATTCAAATTATTGGTTTACTGACTTAGATGATAGGTTTGTTCTTTAGCAGATATGTTGAAATGTCTTATATAAATAGTCTCTGAATAAATCACAATATTGGCTATCATAAAACTCTACTTACATAGCTCATTTAATATACTATTAGAAACAGTCTTCATTTTAAATGCTTCTTCCAGAATGTATGCACATATTATATAGTGAGGCATACTTAAATATTAACAGGATACTGCTGACATTCCAAAATTGTATTCAATGTTTCAGAAGTAAGTTATGATACTACAATCAGTAATATAAAGCATTCTGCTTTTACTTTATTCTTAAAAGATAGAAACTAAATCAAATTTACTTGAAAACTGGCATATTGAAATCAAACATTTCCATCCTTTGTGGAGATAGAGAATGCTCCAGATTACTGAAGAGACTATTAGAGAAAATCTAGGCCAACATTTATTGTTACTAAATGCATAAATTTCTCTTTCAGTATCAGGAAAATATATGAGTACGAACATCTATAAATATGTTTTAAAAATTATTTGAAGCCTTTCCATAAAATGAGAGGAAGAAAACCTTTTAAAAAGGCAAAACTCTACAAGCATAAAGAGAACAGGAGAAGAAAAATGAACAACTCAAGATGTTAGCAAATTTTGGGAAGTACTTCCTTGCCTTATGGCTCTAACAAAGGTTGCAGGCTCACCCACTATGCTCCTTGGCCGGGATGAAGTATCAAATATTCTTCTAATGAGCTGTGGTTTCTTTCAATGTGGAATGAGACTTAGAAATGAACATCTGCATGCTAGGTATACTCATTACTACCAGACCATCCCAGTTGATAGAAATATATTTTTACAAAACACATTTTAACAAATTGTTAGTTTTTATTGAAAATTTAAATTTAATATGATAGTTTTCCCTAAGTTTTAATTTATAATTTTATGTTTCCCTATCCCTTCATCGATATTTATTTTTAGTGTTTTTCTGGTTGTTTTTACTTGTGTTTTTTGTTTTGTTTTTTTTTTTTTTTTTTTTTTTTTTGAGACGGAGTCTCGCTCTGTCGTCCAGGCTGGAGTGCAGTGGCGCAGTCTCGGCTCACTGCAAGCTCCGCCTCCCGGGTTCACGCCATTCTCCTGCCTCAGCCTCTCCGAGTAGCTGGGACTACAGGCGCCCGCCACCACGCCCGGCTAATTTTTTGTATTTTTTAGTAGAGACGGGGTTTCATCATGGTCTCGATCTCCTGACCTCGTGATCCGCCCGCCTCGGCCTCCCAAAGTGCTGGGATTACAAGCGTGAGCCACCGCGCCCGGCCACTACTTGTGTATTTTTTTATATAGAGCTTATAATCAATTTATCCAACTCCAGAAAAAAATACTACTTATTATATTAGAATGCCTTTAATTTACACATTAACTTAAAAACAATAGTTTACTTTATAATGTTCAGCCATGCTTTTCAGGAATCAGGCGCATCTTTCTCCTTGATTTCCTTTTGGGTTGTTCAGGAGTTTTAAACATAGGTATTGAAATTTCTTCTTAAATGTGTTTCTTGTTTTTGTTGTTGTTGTTATTGTTGCAAATGGGTGTGCACCATCCATAAAAACTTCTAGCTCATTATCTATAAAATGAATTTTATTGATTTTGCCTGTAAATTTTATAGTCTGCTAACTTACTAAATTATTTTATTGGTATTTGTTTGTGTTCATATTTGTGTTTGTTAATATTGTTGTTTTTTGTGATCTCTTGAGGTAAACAATTATATCTGTAAATTGGGATCCCATTACTGCTGCTTGCAATTGTTTTGCCTTGAATTGGTTTATCTTGTCTGGTTGCAATGGCTAATATTTTCAACACAATGTTAAGTATTAATGGAGGTAGCTGTAGTACTCATATGGTTTTCCTGTCTTTATCCAGAACACATCAGATGTTTCTTCTTTAAGTAATATACAGACTTTTGGACTTTACACACACACAAACACACACACACATATAGATATAATATGTCAACAAAATTATTCAATTCTGTTTTATATTAAATGTACTTTAATCATGAAATAGTTTTTAATTTTATCAAATGTTACTATCTCACACTTAAATATAAACCAAAAGCTAAGATCACTTGTAATTTGAGGAATGACTTCAATAATGAGAAATGGTTCCTCAAAATAAAACAAGTAAGAACAAATGGGAAGACAGAAAACACGAGCAATGCAAGCAGAAGAGAATTATGGGAAAATTACAATTGAGGTCCACAGAAAGTTAGGAGAGAAATAATTGTATTTTGTAAAACAAGGTCATGACAATATAAAAAAATGAACAAAAACACCTATAATTGACATCCTATTTAGTGGTGAGAAAATGAAAACTTTCTCAGGAAGAACAGGAACAAGACAAAAATGTCTCTCTTCCCACTCTTTTTCAACATCATATTGAAGTCCTAGCTAATGCAATAAGACAAAAAAATAGACATATCTATTGGAATGTAGAAATGAAGCTGTATTTCTTCATAGATGACATGACCATCTATGTAGAAAAACTGAAAGAATCGAAAAATAACTCTTGGAAATAATAAGCAATTGTAGCAAAGTTGCAGGATACAAGATTAATATATAAAATTCAATTGTTTCTTATATACCAGCAATGAACAAGTGGAATTTGAAATGTAAAACACAATGCCATTTCCACTAACATTTTCAAAAATAAAATACTTAGGAATAAATGTAAAAAATTTACAAGAAAACTACAAAACTCTGATGAAAGATATCAGAGGAACTAAATGAATGGTGAAATATTCAGTGTTCATGGATAGAAAGACTCAATATTGTAAAGAAGTCAGTTCTTCTCAAGTTGATCTATAGATTTAACGCAATCCCAATCAAAATCACAGCAAGTTACCTGCCTTATATAGACAAACTGTTTCTAAAGTTTATATGAAAGGCAAAAGACCCAGAATAACCCACACAATATTGAAGGAGAAGAACAAAGTTGGAAAACTGACAGTATCTGACTACAAGACTTACTATGAAATGATAGTAATCAAGACAGTGTATTGGCAAAATAATCGACAAATACATCAATAGAACAGAATAGTGTGGAAATAGACCCACATAAATAGTTTACTGATCTTTGACAAAGGAGCAATGGCAATAGAATGGAGCAAAGATAGCCTTTTCAACAAATAATGCTGAAACAACTGGACATCTACATGCAAAGAATGAATGTAGACATAGACCTTGCACTCTATAGGATCAGAAGAGAGACAAAGATCAAGTTACTGCTACGGGATTTACAAGTTAACATTCACTGGTTGTACACACACATACAATGCTAGAGGCACTTGTATCATCTCTCATTGTTCCTTATTTTTTAATAGAGATAAATGTATTTATTCTTGCTCTTGAGGATAAATTTTAGGAGTTGAAAATAAATACTCCTTCCATAAAAACATACTAAAACTAAAATTATTTTCAATGATTTCCCATGGGAAATTTACCTATACTTTGCCACCAAACTCTCTCCTGCAATAGTCTTTCTTATCCCAGTAAATAACCATCCCATCCTTCCTTTTGCTTCAGCTAAAACTGTTTTTCTCCACTCTCTCAATCTCCATTTTTAGTCCATCAGCAAATCCTGTTTCATCTACTTTCAAAATGTATCCAAAATTTGATCATTTCTCCCCAGATCCATGGACACCAACCTAATCCTAGCCACACTCACACACCCAGCCTTCATTACTACATTATCCTCTAACTCATCTCTCTACTTCTACCTTTACATCCTACATTCTAACTTACATTATTTCTGTCTACTGTTCAGAACTCTCAAAATCTCCTAATCTCCCACAATGTACAAGCCAAGACCTTTACAATGGTCAATAAGACCCTACCTGATTTGTCCTTCTAATACCACTCCACTTGTAGCTCCTACTGCTCTTCCTCAGTCACTGCACCAGCCATCTTGACTCCCTTGTTGTCCCACAAACACACACTCCCTCCTCAGAGTGTACATATTCTTCCCTCTGCCTAGAACTCTCTTCTCCAAGACACCTGCAAGATTCACTCCTTTCCTTCCTGCAGGTTTTTTGTATGCCTCTTAAGTGAGGCTTTTCCAGGACCCACTACATAAAATGGCAACCTACCCTTTGAAATATCCCTATTCTACCCTTATCCTGCTTTATTTTTTCTCTTAGCACTTGTCACTCTCTGAAATTCTATATTCTACTTGCAGAGAGAAAAAACAAACAAGTTGACAAACAAATACAGAGAACGTCAGATAGTTTGCTAAATGTTTCCTTCTTTGGTTTAGCTCGCCAGCTAACAGGGCCTTATGATTAAAGGGACTTGATCTCTTAACTGTTATATTCAAAACACTAGAGCACCTGATATGAAATAGAGAATGTAGACTTCATGTGCATTTCTGTCAAAGCATGTTTCCTTAAATATAAATTATTTGTAAAGGATAAGAACTTCAAATACAGATAGAATACTCAAAATATTTATTCTCTGACATAATAACTGCAGGTAATTTTAATAGGACTAGTTCTATGAAAAGTACTCTCCACAGACCTTGTAGATTGAAGACATTTTTTTTTCTTCAGGCCAGGTGAACTAAATCAAAGAAAGAAACATTTACCAAATCCATCTGCAACTCTCATTTGTGCTCATTAAAAGACAGCTAATACTAAACCAAAGAGTGACTTCACACATTTCTAATGAAAAGTTCTCTTAGTTTGCGCTCATCAACTGGCCACAATTCTGGACAAGACTGAATGCGATCATTTGTTTATTGATCACTTTTTGTCTATTTTTACTATTACTTATCTCTGCATATAGAACTGGAATAGCGAAATTAGCTAAATTAGGATACAATAAAGCAAAGCCCTTTTAAAAACCATACTCTGCCTTTTATGTTCCAAGATACATACAAGTCTGCCCTCCATGTGCATTACAAGAGAAGTTTCTACAGTCGAACTTATATCAGTACGTTACTGTCAGACTAGATCTTAATTCTCTGTGTTCTGGCTACCATGATCATAATTTGAAATATAATTCTAGGAATCCATAGGAATCTTGGTAAGGTTAAAAATGCAACACCCTTAAGTGAAGCACAGAGGAAGACCTTCAGGGTGTCACTAAAATGAAATCTTTCTGCTGAAGCAAAGTAAAGTACAAAAGAGAGATTGAAAGACTCTGTAGGTCAATTGGAAATGTTTTATTCTTAAGAAAAATATATAATTGCCCATGAAAGGATTACAGTGAAAGAAATTTGCAGATACAGTCAATAGTAATGCCTCAACAAACTGTTTTTTTCTAAACTTTGAACACAATTATATTAATATCTTTATTCATCGCCTATCTGCCCTGAAACACAAAATAACTAGGATTTTTAAAAATATATATATCAATCAGATAAGTATTTTTAAGTCGTATAACCTAAAACTATATATGTACATATGTACATATATGTGTATCTATGTACATATGTACATATGTGTATCTATGTACACATATACGTGTATATGTGTATATATGTACACGTTTTTAAAAAATAGGTATAGGTTGAGCCTCTCAAATCCAAAAATCCCAAATCCAAAATGCTCCCAAATCAGAAACCTTTTGAGGGCTGACATGACACACAAAGGAAATGCTCATTGGAGCGTTCTGGATTTCAGATTTTTGGACTTGAGATGCTCAGCCAGTAAGTATAATGCAAATACTCCAAACAAAAATCCAAAATTTGAAACATTTCTAGTTTCAAACATTTTGGACAAAGAATGCTCAATCAGTATCAGATTGATGGATTTTTAGTCTTTTAACTCGTTCAGTTTTTGAATATCGTCCCCACAAAATAAATCCCAATTTAAATCAAGTACTTGCAGTGATTCTCAACTGGAAAAAGGTCATTCCCCCTTGAGGGTTCAATAAATTCCTCGGTGGGGTTTCCTCAAACATTCTCTACTACAGACCTGATTAAATTACTGAAATTCTAACACTGTGGTTCTCAAAGTGTGGTTCTTTGGCCGTCAGCATCAGCATCACCTGAGAACCTGTTAGAAATCCAGATTCCTGGGTCCCACCCTAGACCTATGGAATTAGAAACTCTGACTATGGGCCCCAGCAATCCATGTTTTAACACATTTTCTAGGTAATTCCAATGCGTTTTGCTGCATCATTTTGGAGTGTGCATGGTATCAAACAACCCTGCAAAAATGGTAGCCTGCTTGCTTTTCCATTTTAGGTCTCTACGTCTATTGCCAAATGTAAAGGGTAGACTTCAGACCGAATTTTGCATGAAGCATTAGTGGTGGTGGGGCAGTCTAATTCTTCTATCATTGCCTATTGTTTTAGAGCTTCACAGTCTTCAATCAGAAGTTGCAAATTAACATGACTAAGCCATTATCTTATTGTTGGCTTCACCAGCCCCACAACAATATAATTCTTCAAGAGTGGCATTATATGCCCTCTCACAACCTCTCTTCTTCACTCCCAAAGATCTCCCTTGCTACTACCCACTTGACAAGTCATACTTCTTTGATTATTACACATTTCTACATGCAATTCCTTCTGCCTTCATCTTTCTTGAAATTGTCTCTGCGTAGACAACACCAGATATGTCACCATCTTTTAAAAAGCTGTTATCCTCTCCAAGCAATTAGTCATTCTGTCTTCTATGTTCCCACAGCATTTCTACTGCATTAAAGATTATGTTTTATTTTAATTATTTGTTGATGCAATTGTTTCCTTTCTCAGATGATAATCTCTTGGAGAGGGAAAACCATGTTGGGTTATGCCTATATCACTGTATGACAGTATGATTAGCACACAGCTGGCATTCAATAAGTATTTGTTAAATGTTGAAAGGTTATTTTAGTAAACATATATCTCTGATAGGATGGTACCAGAGTGTCAATTGTTCTTTCCAAAATAAAAATACTTCACTAATGTCCATATATGTTGTTTTGCTAGAAAGCAAAATAAAATCAGATAAATAATGGATTGGCCCATCAGCCATAAAGAATTGGTGTTTTTTGCTAGCAACAATCATGCTAATTGGTAAATATTTACATATGCAAGCTAAATATGCTTGGCACTGAGACCACTCCAGAAAATACAGGTGTAATCAATAATTCCAATTTTCTTGTATCAGGACATGGTAACTTAGAGACCAAAACATTTACCTTCTAAAAGGAATTGTCAAGATCTCAGTAACACTGGGTTGATAAACAACAACATATTTCTTCTAAGAAACTTCTTTACTATTAACAATAAGTGATTCATCTTTTAATAAAAACAGTGAGACCTATCACAATCCATTTTTGTCTCACTAACTGAGTAATATCCTTTGCTACTTAGGTACTTTGCAAAGATTGTTTCAGGAAAACATTCAAGGGAATGGTTCTCAGTAGATTAAACCATTTAGTATAATCACCTTGATTCCAAACACAAACACATCATTCGACAAGTCATCTTAACGCCAAGTGTAGATGTTAGGGAGTTCACATGCCAGTAAAGTGGTATTTTGAATTTCGTATAAAACTGTTTTAATATTCAAATTATCATTTAAACACAATAATTTGTTTATGAGTAGTAGAAATAAAAAGCAATATTTGTAAATGAAAATATCCAGTTTAGATAAGTACACTGAAAACTAAGACTACTTCACTCACCAAAACGCAGTATGTAAAAATATTAACATTTAAAATACAAACAGTTCTTGACTTAAGATATTTTGACTTTATAATAGTGCAAGGTGATACACATTTAGTAGAAACTGTATTTTGAGTACCCATACATGCATTCTGTTTTTCACTTTCAGTACAGTATTCAATCAATTACATGAGCTAGCTTTATTATAAAATAGGTTTGTGTGAAATGATTTTGCCCAACTCTAGGACAGTGTTAAGCGAGCACATTTAAAGTAGGGTAGGTTAAGCTATGTTGTTTCATAGGTTAGGTATATTAAAGGCATTTTTGACTTCTGATATTTTCAACTTATGATGGGTTTATAGGGACCTAACCACACAAGTTGTGGGGCGTCTGTATTAGAAATAATTCAGAAAGAATCAACTAAAAAACTTCCTAAACAATGGTTGCACTTTGGGGTTACTAAACATTCAAAGGTAGATTAAATCCTCTGTGAGTGAGCAAGCATTTAATACTGCCTGTTATTGAGTCTTCACTGTCTCCAACCCCCCTGCCTGCTTCTCATAGGACTTAGCAATTTGATGATGTGTCCCAAAAATGCATTATTGGGTACGTGGAATTTTTGTCCCAACAATAATAGGCATGGAAACATCATGAGTTTTAGAGTCCATTTTCTTGGGTTCTAGCTTCATCTCTTCTATTTACTGTGAGCAAGCCACCTAAATTCACATTACTCATCTTGAATACTCGTATCATATGATTATTGGAGCAACTAACCATATACATATAATTTTCAGTAGGATTTTTAACATCATGGTATACATAAACAAAGAGTTCCCAATCCTCACTATTTCTGAAACGAGGATTTCTATAAGTTTCCTGTATCAATATTCATCTCTCCAAAATAATTGCACTAAATAATTCAATTGTTGCCAAAGTCTTGTACAGGCTGCTCATCAGCATCCAGAGACATAGTTCACTGTACGTCATCTTCTCTAATGACTTAATTCTTCCTATTATCAGATAAAAATAAACAGGAAGCCAGGGGCACAGGAGTCATTTGTAAAACCTTCCATGGCACAATAGCTCTGCTCAATTACTTCTGTTAAAGCAGGCACATTGCACAATAGTTATATATAAATGTGTTAGTTATATACAGATTTAGAATTAACTTACACAATGGAGAGGTACGTATATATTGTTACCTCCTTCACTGAAATAATGTTTTGCCACTTTGTCCCAGTATCATCCTTTTATTAAAAAAAACTTCTAAGCTCATTTAAATATAGAATATGTTTACTGGGTGTGTGTATGGGTGTGTGTGCGTGTGCGTGTGTGTGCGTTTGTGTGTACGTGTTGAGGACATGAATTGGCATACAGAGTGTAGTAGGATAATAACACATGAGTAAATGCTCTGTTTTCCCTGTTTGATGCCAAGAAGGTAACCAAAACCATAATCAATAAAGAAATGAACAAGTATCCAGAGGAAAATCACCCATCAAAAACTTTGGTTCTGAAAATCTAGATTCATACTAAGGATTGATACATTGTCCCAATTGAACAGGATATTGGAATATGGGGACAGTGGAAATTTGCAATCAGTCAGATTAAAGAGAGGTTTAATGAGCTTCCTCAAACACAGAAAGGGATGAAGTTGTGAAGGCCAACATCCTACTCCCTTTACAGAGTTTCCAAATGTTGTGCTGAGACAACCTACTTAAATGGCTGTAGAGGCCAGATACCAAGCACAGAGCATCATCAGCAAAACCTTCTGTGTTCAAGCAAGGCAGGGCATTGTGGACAAGCTGTCCTTTATGTAGTCATGTTTACTTGGCTATTAAGCATATCAGCTATGACCAAAATGCACTGAAAACCAGGACACTTACAGTATTCTGGACTCTGCCTGGCCCTTCAGAATGGAAGTGGGAAGAAGTAGAAGAATGCAAAATGTTATGGAGATGGAATTTCTCACCAGTCAGATTGTTGGGGTTACTAGTTGCTGCAGGAATGTAGCATCCAATGTAGAGAAACAAGGAAATACGGCTTATTACAAACTAGGATGTAGAATCAAAGTTCATGTGCATTTCAATAGCATCATAAAATTATGGAGTTAGGAACACAATGATTACAACTAAAATGTCATGTTCTCAAGAAGACCAGGTAACAGCATGGAAAATAATAGAAGTAAATAAGAAGGAGAGATTCAGTAGAAAAAAATTCATAAATATATACATTTTTCAATTCAATTCAGAAAATATATTACATAATGACAAAAATGGGAATATTCTGTGTTTATATGATTTACTATTTATGATGTCCTTTAATATATGTTTTGTTACAAGTAGGCATGAATATATAAGAAAAATAAGACTCAGAGAATTTCAATTTTATATTTACCTTTCTTTTCAAATAAAGTATGGATATAACGTTTTCTCCTAAGGTAGACAGTAGTGTAAAGAAGCCTGCTTTATCAAAAATTAATGTGCTGATGGGGTTGTGGAGAAAATGGAACACTTATACACTGTTGGTGGGAGAGTAAATTAGCTAAACCATTGTGGAAGTCAGTGTAGTGATTCCTCAAAGAGCTAAAAACAGAACTACCATTCAACCTAGCAATCCCATTACTGGGCATGTACCCAGAGAAATATAAATCATTCTATTATAAAGACGTGCATACGTATGTTCATTGCAGCACCATTTACAATAGCAAAGACATGGAATCAACTCAAATGCCCATCAATGATAGACTGGACCAAGAAATGTGGTACATATACACCATGGAATACTATGTAGCCATAAGAAAGAATGAGATCATGTCCTTTGCAGGGACATGGATGGAGTTGGAGGCCATTATCCTTAGCAAAATGATGCAGGAACAGAAAACCAAGTACTGCACGTTCTCTCTTATAGGTGGGAGCTAAATGATGAGAACACGGGCCGGGCGCAGTGGCTCAAGCCTGTAATCCCAGCACTTTGGGAGGCCGAGGCGGGCGGATCACGAGGTCAGGAGATCGAGACCATCCTGGATAACACGGTGAAACCCCGTCTCTACTAAAAATACAAAAAATTAGCCGGGCGTGTTGGCAGGCGCCTGTAGTCCCAGCTACTCGGGAGGCTGAGGCAGGAGAATGGCGTGAACCCGGGAGGCGGAGCTTGCAGTGAGCTGAGATCGCGCCACTGCACTCCAGCCTGGGCAACAGAGCGAGACTCCGTCTCAAAAAAAAAAAAAAAAAAAAAAATGATGAGAACACACATTGAAGGGAACAACACATACTGGGGCTTATCGGAAGGTGGAGGGTGGGAGGAGGGAGAGGATCAGGAAAAATAATTAATGGGTACTAGGCTTAATATCTGGGTGATGAAATAATCTGTACAACAAACCCCCATGACACAAGTTTACCTATATAACAAACCTGCACATGTACCCCTGAACTTAAAAAAAAGTTAAAAAAAGAAAGCCTACTTTACTGACTCACAAGTTTAGTGTTAATTTACACTACATCATGCTTATCATGCTGGCTAAAAGGTAAATTAAAAATAAATCCTGCAAAAATTATGTCATGTCAATTTATTTTATCACATGATGTTGTCCAAAGAGGGTGAGTCCTGGCTTTTTAATGTGGACATACATGTTGCAGCAATGAAGAGGTAAATGAACTATTGTGGCAGGCCAGGTCTCACTAACGCAGGCCTCCACAACAACTGTTTCGGCACTGACTGAGTGGTGAAGTTAAATATTAAAAGCTGACAGAGCCAGCACCATTATACAAAGGCTGGAAGGTAACAAAAGACCACCAAGAGTTTTGCCCAGGCCTTTCCTGGGCCTTGAAGCATGACAAGATAATGAAGGAATTCTTAACAGGACCCTTTTAGGACTAAAAAAGTTTTATTGGGGGTCTGAAGAAACTCCCCAGGACTCCACAAACAAGTTTACTGGGGGTCTGAAGGAACTCCCCCAAACTCCATGATTTAGCAGGAGATAAGATAAGGGTAATCATCCCAGCACCTGGACCCATTTAGATAAAGTAAATTTACTGAGGCTCCAGAGGAAGGTCTTCAGAAATTAGATCTTAGTTATAGATTGGAAGAAGTTAATCATTTATGTCTTTAGATGAATACACACTTACATGTAGACACATAGCATAGAAGGTATATAAGCTCTGGAAGACTTTATAATTTTGAGTTCGTCTGAGGATAATTTCCAGGCCTTCTCCCTGTAACCAGTTAAAGAAATAAAAACTCCTTCCTTTTCCAGTTCATCTGCATCTCGTTATTGGGCCACAAGAATAAGCAGCCCAACCCTCAGTTTGGTCCAGGAACACTATCAAATCATGGGCTTTTGTGATGACATTAGATGAAACTAATTATGCATTTCTACTTCATTTAAGTCAAACATGCATACTATGTTGGAAAAAAATCAGACAGAAGAGTGAAGTATGGAAATAATGATGATCACTAAATTCAGTATAGGATCAAAGCCATCACATCACTCATTGGGAGATAGTTTATCTCTCTCAATTGATCTAGCAGTAAATATTTTTTCCCATAAATTTTTTTCTCAAACACAAACATTAAGCACATTTTATGACAAAATTATTTTTGGTCATGTTTTCAAAACTGTACTTTCCTTTAATAAGCTTGCATGGATGAGCAAGATTTTTATAATGTGAATTATATTTGTCATAGAGTATACATGAGGCTTTTTAAAGGATTGTAACATATCAATAAATTACATGGAAAGAATATTTACCCTGAATTAATCTTATCTAGAAATGGTTTTGTGTTTATGTGGAGATAAATATTGTTCAGTTATCTCTATATAATAGATGTGATAAATCACATTCTAGTAGAATTTTCTGGAATCAAAGGTTAATAGAAGACTTATTTTAAAAAGAGATAGGGCTTATTTTTAAAACGGTACCGGGAAAGTGGAAAATCAGTTAGATTTACTGCAAAGACACATTTGGCTTCAAATGACGCCACAACAACAAGGATACATTTAATCACATTTATTTCCTTAAAATATCCCTTCCGTAGCTTTACAAAATAACAAGGAAATATTTTGTTGTCTCTCTATAATTTACAAATATTATATAAATGTGTGTATAAAAGGCAATGAAAAATTATCATCTGTCTGTGTGGTAAATTAGACACAGATAGACATTAATACGACTGTAAAAATGAATATGAGTTAGATTTATTAGTGAGGCATTTTTATAGTTGTATGAATGTGTGTGTGCCTGTGTCTAATTTACCACACAGACAGATAATTTTTCACTGCCTTTTTTCCCATTTTAAAGTCTTCTTCAACACAATTTTTCCACTCAGTTTTTCTTCTGTTTCTAAAGTTAGCATACATTTAATGATTTGTACTACTGGCCTGGTATATTTATTATATTTATATAGTGCACTAGTAATAAACAATGAGGTTATATAGAAGATATACATTCCTGCCTTTGATGGGCTCACATTTTAGAGTTTTCTTCATAAAGGTTACCAGATTCCCTCTAGCTCAGATTACTGCTTTCTCAGACCACCCACACTGAGCCCACTCAGTTCTACTCCATTCATCAATTAACCAAAAACTCCCAAATAACTGTGCAGATTCCATGAGATCAGGAGATTCCACTTCAACTAATTTGTGTATCCTACAGGGCTAGAATTCTGCTGAAAGGCGTGCAGTGATGCAATAAATTGCAAAATGATATATATATCACAATTATGTTTATCTTTTGGTATCACCAAGTGGCTTAAACTGAATCAACTAGCTTCCTCTAAATTCCCGTCTTCTTCAAAAGTGTCTAAAATAATGTAGTCACTTAGCTAAGTTTTGACAGAAAATAAGAAAAAAGATTCTTTTCAAGTTCTCAAAATTAGAAGTTAGTGCACACGTATATATACATTTTACCTTTAAATAAGTTTTCTCCTCTGTCTTTGTAAACTTTTATTTCTATTCCTGACACCTAGGATATGCTTGATAATAGAATTTCTGTACTTGAAAGGATGGTGAGTCTCCTGATCAATTATAACAGAATTAGGGAGAACATTTGTAATATAAATGAAAAGTGTGAGTTGAATTAGAGGATGCAAATATTTTGGAAGAAAACAATAAAAGTACTCATATATGTGAATATTTTACAGTTTTAAGACATGGGCATTCATAAGGACAGAAAAAAATATACCGAATTGCTCTGAGGCAGTGCTAACAATATATAAATAGAGATGGATTGGATATCAAGCTTTGATTTGTATATTAACAGGTGAGTTCTGATAAGTGATAATGGAAAAGGTTAATGCACAGAGCAAAGATCTATTTCAATTTGTGGGAATGAGGATACACAGTACTTGTCATGTTTACACACCTTTTAAAAATTACTCCAGTTCAATTCAAAGATTCAGAGTATTGCTACATTTATTATTTCAGAAAATTTCTTCACAATTCTGATTTGTTTGTATGTTTGTTTGAAAATATATCTCGTCTGCTTCAGAATTCCAAAACTTAAAAATGTCAATGATGTCAGTATATACAGCAATTAAACTATATATAACCATCTTATAAATATTCGGAGAATTATGAATACCTATCCTAAATATCCTGGGTTTATTTTTTAATTATTCTTCTATATTTGTGTTGTTATATTTTATTTCACTTAGCTAAAAAAGTTGAGGATTTAAAAAAACTTTTTTAAATACATGTTTCTGTTTATGTCTGTAATAGAAATTTATTAATTATCCAGCAAGTAAATAAAATGAACTTTTATCAGTTAAAATTGAGTAAGTTAAATTAAAGAGTACATGGCAACATTCTGCTACCAAATACCACTAAGAATAGACGATATTCTAAAAATGTTTGTCATAGAAAAGGGAGAACTTTTGAGATTGGATCTCCTAGTGGATTGTTTTGGATCCATCATCAGGATTTTTACAAAATCAGACCCATAGAGGGAGTAATTCATAGCTATTAAGAGCATCAGGCATTTTAGTAGAAATTTTCACTTTTAGTGACTCTTTAAATCATTACAATAAGAAACAAAACATCCATTATCAAAACTATGCCACTCTTAAAGCGTTGGGTTTAAGGGCCATATTTTATTAGCTTTATTTTTCCATTATCTAGATTTGATGTCTCAATTAAGCAATCAATATATACATATACAAACATTCATGATGGAAACAGAAAACCGACTCACCAAACATTTGATTGATTTACCCAAATCGAGAATAATAATTAAAATGCAAGACTTTTAAACCTTGACATCCCAATAAATCTCCATATAGTTTATTCCTAATACTAGTTTTCAAGGTAAGACTATCTTGCTCTGTGTTCACCTATAATCATCTAGAGTTGTTCTATTGATTAGAAATTGAGTAGTATTTGCAAAGTAAGTAAATATTAAGAGTATGGATTGAAGCCTGCACAAAAAATGAACTTATTATCTTTAATCATTTGAAATATGCTCTAAATTATAGTGGCTGAATACACCCAAAGCAATTATATTGTTTTTCTTAAACTTGGTAAAGACCAAGAGGGACAAAAAAATGATAATTTTCACAATAAAATTCCTTCATATCTTCTTCTACTCTGTGACATATTCTAGCTACTTGATGGAAGATTGCAGCTATATAAACTCTGATGACTAGAAGAATCAAAGATATACATTTTATACAATTAAATAGTGTATCTTTGCCATATCTTCTGCTGTTTACTCCTTAAATAAAAGTGAACATAATATTCCCAGATTTGCACAGCTAAAATAAAATGACACTATGAGAAAAATAAAATGGATTTTTAAGATACACGGGTACATAGTCCATTTTGAAAATTTCACAACTTAGATCTTAAAAGTAAAGTAACAAACCATTCTTACCTTAGAAAATTGTGCATTTACCCATTTTGTGAATGTTTTCTTTTGAACATCTTCTCTTTCATCTAAAATGCAAAATAAAAAAATAAAAGTTAGGAAGCAACTTTAAATATAATTCATATTTCACAACCAAAGTAACTTTCCATCATGATGTGTTAGTGTTATTTTACATTTAGTATTACATTCATTGATAAATGGAATTAAACATGAGTGATGCTGGTTTGGGGCATCCAAATTAAAATTATATCTGAAAAATGGCCAGGTGTGGTGGCTCACGCCTGTAATCCCAACAGTTTGGGAGGCCGATGAGAACAGATCACTTGAGGCCAGTAGTTTGAGACCAGCAAGGCCAACATGGCGAAACCCCATCTCTACTGAAAATACAAAAATTAGCCGGGCATGGTGGCATGCACCTGTAATCCCAGCTACTTGGGAGGCTGAGGCAGGAGAAACATTTGAATCAAGGAGGTGGAGGTTGCAGTGAGCCGAGATCATGGCACTGCACTCCAGCCTGGGCAACAGAGCAAGATCCCATCTCAGATTTGTAGTATCTGAAAAATAATTAATATGACCAAACCCATAGTCATTCAAATACCGTATGATTATAGAAAAATAGTCTCATCTGAGTAATAGTATTTATTCCCCAGTTATGAATAGATACTCCAGTGTAATTAAAAGAAACTCTCAGCTGTCATTTACTCTGAAAAACTATTTCGGAGCCTTTCCCCATGCCATCCACGCAACCATGTAGAAATGATTATTCCTTCCTTTGCAGCATCTACATACTCTAACATGGGCCTGATCTCACTGTGGAAGAGGTTTCCTGATGAGCAGGAGCATGGTTTAGTTATCTTTGCTTCCCAGAACTTAGCACACTGTCTGAACAAATTAAGAGCCCAGAAAATACATCTGACAAATACGTGAATGCTTTAAGGGAGGGGAGATTCTACAACTCTAAAATTTCTAGGACCTCTTTTCATCTAAAAGTCAGAAAATTTCAAATAAAAATGCAAATGATACTCTTCATGGCTTACATATAAATACTCAAAGAAAAAATCCCCAAAGATTTATACTAAGGGATTAGGGAGAAAAATTATTAAAAAACAGCTTCACAGAATTCATGCTTCTACAAATGATCTTTTTGCCCCTAAACTGGAAATTAGTATTAAGTCAAATGGACAGAAAAATCATCAATCTTGATACATTAAAATGTTTTTCTCCAAGCAAAAGACTATTTTTTAATTATTGTAAATATAATCATATTAGTTAATGTTCAGTAAATGAATGCATCTGAGAGATATTTAAAATTGATAAATTTTATATTTTATTTACTTGGATCAAAAGAACTGTTATTAAAATGCCCTTTACAAAGTAATCATATTTGCTCTCATATTTTTTTAGTAGTAAATCTCCATTGCTTCTCTTAAAAACATACGGAATCACTTTTGCATAACAAATATATACACGCACTGAAAATACTTGTTTATCTTTAAATCACAATACTAATCTATAAGTAGATTCCTTTAATCAATATGAGAAATAACAGTGAATAAATAAATTTCAAACTGTCATCTTAGGTGAGAAATTTTATTTAGCATTACAAAATACATTTTTCTTATTTAATTATGTTATTCACACAAGCTTCTACATGTATGTTCAATATCAACATTATTCATATGGTATATGATAAATCTTAGCTACAATATGGAAGTATTTCCTTTGTTGACAAGGGTGAATAAATAAAAACAGATAGTAATAGTTTTCAAACCTATGCTAGCCTCCCTCAAATCTTTACTTCCATAAAATTAATACTAGCCCTTCCAAAATATTTTAAAAGAAATGGAACATTTCAAAAGGTCAAAATTAAACCATCTTCATTGACTTTCTGGAGGAAGATTGTTCAACACATCATTTATCACTAGTATATACATATATTCCTAAAGGTAAATGACCTTATTTGCAATTCCACTTATTTTTCCTACATGTGCATGCATACCTTCTGTCAGAAAGCAGAGAGTAAATCAGTCAGTTGAAAGCATACATTCAGATGTTTTTGAAACATACCCAAAACCCTCTGCCAAAAGCTCAATATGAGGTCTTTTGAAGTTATTTAATCTAGAGGCTTTTAAGTGAAAAATACGTAGTAGAATAAAATTTTTATTCTTTTCAATTATATGGACAAGGAGCAATTGTTAGGTAAGCATCGAAGGCGGCACGAAAACCTTGACATTATGTGCAAAATGTTACGTATTTACTGTGTAAATAACACTAAATGTGAGCTTCAACATATAAATATCTTTGCTAGTTGTCCTCTCTTACCTCTATGTCTTTAATACAAGAAAAATATGTCTTCAATGAATTCTTGTTTTATTTTGGTATAGTAACATATATTTCTTCAACATAATAATTATTAATACAATTAATTGTATTATTATTATAAAATATATAACAATTCTTAGTGCCTTACTATTCATAAGGTTGTTTTAATTATGTCATCTCAATCTGTATGTAATTTACTACTTTATACATTAACACAAGCTGAGAAGGAATAAAGCTATTAAGTGACAAATGAACTTGATACAGATTTTCTGAATCAAAGTCCATGGCTTTTCACATTGACCAGATATCTATCATTTACATCATAATTGCATAATTAACCATACAGAATGCCGTAAGATAATCAGAGTCACAAAAGGTGAACATATTAACACAAATGCAAAATAACCATGAAATCAGAGCTTCTCTTTTGAACAACTCAAGGAGGTTCCATGTATGTTGTAACCTATGTGAATAGCGTCCTGGAATTTTGCAGTGCATAACTTATTTGTCTGTATGAACTGATCTAGACTGAATAATGAATCTTCCTTAATGGTGCTGGATGATATGGTTGTTAATACTTCAAATAATAATGCTCTTACATTTACTAATTGATATCTGGTATTTCAATTTTCATCTTATATATCATTATGGAAATATTTTAACATCCAAAAATCAATCAAAATTTGTGTCCACACTTTTAAATTACCCATAAATATATATTTCATATAACCAAAATAATATTCTTTCTTTTTCACTTATTTTATCATAAATATCATATAGGCTGCTCTTTCTTTTTGTTTGCTATTAGAGACTAAATCACAATAAACATGTTCATGCACCCACTTCTTTTTTGTTTTTATAATTGTCTTCGAATAAATTATCAGTTCAACATTGTGAAAACCTTTATGACTTTTGTAAATACCTTTATAATACTTTCCAAGTGATCACACCCACTTCTACTGGTACCTGAAAGAATGAGGTTGGGAATTATCTCAGCAGCAGGTATGTCATTGATAGGAGTTTTGTTGCTATAGTCTTTTAAGGTATTGCTGCTTTGTTTAGATGTAAGGAGATCCTTGATGTTTGCTTTAATTATAATTAATTTGATTACTAATGAAGTAGAAGATGTTTCATGCATTTATTTATTCTGCATGTTCCTATTTTTGTCAAAATACTTGTTTATATCCTTGCTCATGTATCTATTGAGTATTTAATATTTTAAAATTAATTGGAATGAGATAATTATATATTGGTAATTCTTAAACATTTCAAGTCATGGGCTCCATTTGATTATCTGATGAAAATAATGAACCTTCTCTACAGAAAAATGTGTAGGTACACCCAGGTACACATACATATTTGCATACAGTTTCATAGAGTTCACTGACCTCCCTGCAGAAAACTCCTATTACCATAAAATCCAAGTTAACGATCAAAATTAAGCTACTTACTTTTAGTCGGTGAATTAACATATTTTCCCAAGTGGTCATATGCCTTTTAATTTTTATTTTATTATGCTAAAATTTTATATTTCTTTACTTGAATTGACATATTTTTATTGCTATTTGTCATATTGCTTAAAGTTGACTATTTTAAGTTGTATACCCTTAGTTAACCGAAAGCCACCATACATACACATCACACATATATAAATTGTTCTAGAAACTATTTTGATATGTTAACATGAAGTATATTTCTGTAGTCACATAGTCTATAGTAAAACATATTAATGTGCAATCAGCAACAAAGCAAATGAGAAAAGAATAAAGTGATAGCTGTTTTATTACAAAATGATTATATGCTCCTGTTTAGTCATTTCAAGTAGCATATATTCTATTTCATTTCCTTTAGGGTTTGTTTATACTGATTTTATTTTACTAATAAAAATATGCATGTGCATATTAATATGAGAGGCAAAGAAGAAAATCTCTCTTAGGAAAATTTACTTGAAAACTGTTCCCTGGAGATGTCAAGAAGTGAAGAACCACTACTTCATAAATTGCAAAAACTGACCAACGTTTTATTTTATTCTCTCTATGGGGAAAACCCACATAAAATTAGCTTTCTAACATGACATAAAAATTGTATTTCCTCTCAGAAATCTTTAACCCCTTCTAATAAAGTTATTTTTATTCAGTATATGTGGCCTTTCATATTTTTTAAGATTAGTACAATGACCTTTTACCCTGTTATTAACTTTTATATTCCTTAGTCCCTCAGGAATATAAATGTGGGATATATTAAATTGCAATATTCATGATTCACAAGAGCAAGTTACTGCAGAAGAATGATACTGGGCAAACTGAGGAAACATTAAATCTGTGGAACTGGCTTCCAGTCGCTTTGCAGGACTTATTAGAATTGTGGCCTTAAAATTGCCAAGCCTCAGCCTCTTTAACTGTGAAATGAGAATATTAATTGCTTTTTAACTCATGGAGCTATTGACAGGATATAATGAGATCATTTACTTATGTAATAATTTATAGAATAATTATTTACAGAATGCTTACTGTGTCCTGGCCATTGCACTAGTTACTGAAAATATAAACAAGATTCAGTCTGGGAGAGCTCTTAGCCTAGTAGATAATAGATACATCATAGATAAATATGAAACATTTTGCATAAACAAAAATATATATAAATTTAAAGCGTATTATAGGAGCATGGAGAAAGGAATATGTAGCCACATGGGTGTTAGGAAAGATATTTTGGAGAAGGTAATGGGTAGGTTGAGTTTAGAAGGATGAGAGAAAGTAAAGAAGGAATAAAGGTAGGAGGAGGAGAAAGATGAATCTCACTGAGCAGACAGTAAGGACAAGGACAGAGTGACAATAAACTGAAAGTACATGCTCATTCACTATGCAATTCTGTTTTGTTGCACTCTAAAATGTGAGAAAGGGAGTAGCATGGAATGAAATTGCAATGAGAGTTAGGAGCGAGATGCTGGAGAGCCTCCATAAGACCTCTTCTCTGCTATCAGATAAGACAATGTAAGTGAAAGCATTTAAAAACTGGGGGAAGAAAAAAAACAGAAAAATAGTTCTATAAACACTAAAAATTATTCCCATTACACAGAGCAATTAACCATAATCTGTACAAGAAAATAACATTTTCTTGACACAGGGTCTCTCTCTGTTCCCCAGGATGGAGTGCATTGGAACCATCACAGCTCACTGTAACTTCAGACACCCGGGCTCAAGCAATTCTCTCACCTCTGCCTCCTCAGTAGCTAGGACTATAGGCACACATCACCACATCTGTCTAATTTTTAATTTTTTTTATTTTGTAAAGATGGGGTCTCCCTATGTTGCCCAGGCTGGTCTCAAACTCCTGAACTCCATCAATCCTTCTGTCTCAGCCTCCCAAAGTGCTAGGACTACAGGCATGAGCCACCACATTCAGCCTAGAAAAACATTTTTTAAATGATATTTCCTTGGGGGGCTAGTTAATATGTTAATTGAAGATCTTCATCCCTAATGTGACACAGAAAATGTATCTTTAAAAGGAGAAGGGAATATTAAAGTTGATACCAGTTTAGAAATACACGTAGTGAAGAAATGCAAAGGGATGAGTTAATTTCACTTAAAGAAAGAACCATGAAGCCGGGCGCGGTGGCTCACGCCTGTAATCCCAGCACTTTGGGAGGCCGAGGCAGGCGGATCATGAGGTCAGGAGATCGAGACCACGGTGAAACCCCATCTCTACTAAAAATACAAAAAATTAGCCGGGCGTGGTGGCAGGCACCTGTAGACCCAGCTACTCGGGAGGCTGAGGCAGGAGAATGGCGTGAACCTGGGAGGCGGAACTTCCAGTGAGCCAAGATCGCGCCACTGCACTCCAGCCTGGGTGACAGAGCGAGACTCCGTCTCAAAAAAAAAAAAAGAAAAGAAAAGAAAAGAAAGAACTATGAAGTAATATGGGAGAGCAATTAAGTTCAGTCTGTTCTCTGCTTCCACCAAACATGAGAAAAAAGAAAATGAAAAATATGGAAGATTAATGATAAACATTAGATAAGGTTATATGATACTTTGGAGCATTATAAAAGAAGGCAACAAATTTAGGACATATGTAGAAAATGGACTTACTGTGCCATTAATATTACAAAACGGCAATGCAGAGTGGAGGAGGCTGCAATGGAAAATGGCCTGAAAAATGCTTTCTATTAAATCTGAGTAATAGTCTTTGATTATGGGATTTTTCTACGGCCTGAGGTGACGTTAGTGGTCAGCTTATAATGAGGAGGTCTAAAATAATTAAACTTCTGAACAAAGAAGAGAAAAACTGTTCGTGTCAAAGATATTTCTTTATTTCCCATTCACTTTACAATCAATGTAATGCGTCTTCACTGCTCATCATCCTACAAAGTTGTTCTTAATAACATCACCTACATCCTTTCTCATTTCCAAGAGAGAGAGTGACTGGATCAGAGCTGTAATCCCAGCACTTAGCATAGAATGTGTTACATAGTAGCGCTCAATGAAGGTGTTTTAAGTTAATGAAGACCAGATTTACTTTTTAAGTCCTCTTCTAATTTTTCTCTTCTGCAGATATGAATTCTATTAAACTCTGGTAGGCAGAATAATGCCTCCTCAAAAATGGCCACGTGCTAATCCCTGACATCTGTGAATAAATTATGTTACATGGCAAAGTGGAATTATTGCAGATAGAATTAGACTTTCTAATTAGCGAGCTTTTGATAGGAAGATTATCCCAGATTATCTGGGTGGGCAGGATGTAATCACAGGGGTCCTTAAAAGGGGGAAATATTGGCATAAGGGGAGAATTAGAAAGCACTATGAGAAGGACTTGGTCCAAGGTGGCTGGTTTTGAAGATGTAGGAAGAAGGCCGTGAGACAAATAACGTGGGAATTCTCTAGAAAATGGAAAAGGTAAGGAGACAGATTCTCCCCTGGAGCATCCAAAAGTACACAGCCCTTTTGGCGTCATGATTTGAGCCCAGTAAGTTCCATTTTGGATTTCTGACCTGCACAACTGTCTGAGAATAAATGTATATAATTTTAAGCCACTAAATATGTGGTAATTTTATAGCAGCAATAGGAAACTAGTAAATTACGTTTCATATTTAAGGCTATTAAGTGACAAATGTGTACTGACACCTACTAGGTGGTAGAAAAGCAACTGTGAGAAAGACAGTGTCTCTAGCTTTTTTCCTTCTAGCTTAGTGAGAGGAGCAGACACAAAAAAAAGGGTATGTTGATACAAATATACAGATAAGTTGCCTGATGAAGAAACTAAAGAGTCCTGTTACAATCATATATTAAGGAAACTAACTTGAAAAATCCAGAGCTTCCTTGATGAAGTGACATCTCAGCTGAGTTTTGAAAGTTAATTAAGAGTAGAGAGACAAGTGGTAGAAAAGAGAACTCCAGAAAATCAAAAGAGCAGGTGAAAGTGTCAGGATGTGAGAGAAAGAGTATGGTCCTTTCCCAGACCTAGAGACGGTGGAGCAGGATAAAAGTGGCAGAGATGACTCTAGAAAAAGTGAAATTATCATCAACCTATTTATGAAGAGCCTGAAAATATAGCCAGAGGGCAGTTCGAAATCAAAGCAGAATTTTAAGTAGGGAAATAGCAATGCTAGGCTTGGCTTTTAGAAATAAATTTCACAGTGTAGAGAATATTTGGGGATAAACTGTAAATAAGAGGACAGATGAGCTGATTATACCTATAATCCATGTGAGAAGTGAGCATGGCTTGCATTAATGAATGGCAGTGGGGCTGGAAAAGAAGTAGGTGCATTCAAGATATGTTTACTGGGTAGTATAGGTAAGTACTAATTATTAATTATATGTGGAGTTAGGGGAGTTGGATCATGGATAATCAATGATAAAGCTAAATTCCCTGATGGAGAAACTACAGTTCTGTTACAATCATGTATTAAGAGAACTAACTTGAAAAATCCAGCGCTTCCTTGATGAGGTTACAGGCTAGATTATTCAGAATGGCATATAAGGGCCTTCACAATTTGACTCCAGCTTACTCCTCTAAACATATTATCGATTAGGCCTGTTGGCAGTCACCCATATCCCATACCTTATATACATCTACCAGGTCTGCCCTAGTCACACAAGCCAAATTTCTCCATAAATAAATCATATGCTTTCTTGCTTTAGTCCTTTGTTCATGCAGTCCCTAGAATGAGGACACTCACTATTAAGATCTAGTTCGAATGTGAGGGTTTTCACAGTCACACTTATCTCCCTGGCATAACTTATCAATCAATCCTTCTGATATATACATATGTGTTGCCTTTTTTCTAATTATGCATATTTGTATGTATATATGTGTGTGTTACACACATAAATACTTTAACTGTATGTGTATGGACACACAGATACTTTAATTGTGTGTGCATTATAATTTATAAAGTGATTTCAAATATCTCATCTTGTTTATATACACACATACACACACACAAACAGAAAATTAGTTTATTGTCTTCCAGTAATGCAGCCCAAATCCCACTCATTACCTCCTAAATGTGACCACACTTAGATGGGAGAATTATTATGTCTTTGCAATTCCTGGCACCAAACGTGGTATACTGAAGCAGAAATAGGTACTTAGTAAGGGTTTGTTGAATAAATCAAGTGACTAATCAATACTGTAATTAAATCTCAGATCTACTAAGTCCTAGACCAATGCTTTCCCCCTGCACTTCATCATACTGCTCAAACTACTCTGTTAATTACAGCCTTCTGTCACCAATTCATTTCCTAAATTATCCATTGAGCACCCATTAGACATAAAACTAACTTTCAATGACTTCTCCCCAAAATTTGGCCTTGGGACTGAAATATTGCTACTTATTTTCATCACTACGATGAATAAAAAATTAAGAGAAAGAGTATTTCTTGCAAACAATCTGCCTTTATTTCTCTAGGTGAATTTCACTCTGTAATATCATATAATTGCCCTTTACCTCATCTTTCATGACTGTCATGGCTTCTAACACAATGTAAAATGCTATGGATGACCTCTCTGTTCCTTTGCCTCCACTGCAAATGCCACTTCTTTCTCAGGTAAGTCAATTGCTTTTTTATTGTAGGGAGTTGTTGGACCCAGAAACCAATTTGGAAAGCCATGTCAGCTCATATTGAATAAAAGTTCTCTCCCATTCCCTGCCACTTAATCACAGAATTTATGCTCCATTAGCAAATTGGAGTTATGGTGAGAACCTAACATGATCGCATAATTGTATATTCATAAAAATTGCAATGCTCTATACATTGGAAACATAGCACAAATATTGTAGAAATATACTTGTGAAGAATTAATTGAAGTTGCACGAAGTAGGACATAATAACGATGAGATAGAAGAAATGTATTAGAATGGAAGAATGATCAAAATTCCAAGAGTATATGAAAAGGTGTTAAGTGGTCTCAGTTGGAAAAACAGTGCCATCTGGTAGATTGTGCACATAGTTAACTCTTATCCTCTTAAAATTGCATGTATTAGATACAGTGCAGGCCAGTGGTTACATACACTCATTTCAGAGTCAAATAACCTGAGTTCCAACTCCAGTTTCACATCTCATTATCTCTGTGGCCTTGAGTAAGTTATTTAACCTCTCTGTGTCTCATTGTCTCTATTTGTTTCATGGTAATTGTAATAAAGATACTGAATTGTGAAGACTAAATGTGACACATGTATGACACATATTAATGCTGAGAAACAGAGAAAAAAATAGACAAAACCTATAAATCTTTACTTGCAAATATATTAAAACTTCCTGTGGGTCTTCTGTATAAATGACATTATTTCATAAAATACACACGATTTCTATGTGGCAGCCATGTTAATAATTAGTAAGATTTTTATAGTATTTATAAATATGCAAAAAATTCAAGTCTTCTCGATTTGAAAGATAAAATCAAAATATGAAATGATATTCACATAAATTACACCTCCTCGTGCTCAAAAGAATGAAATAAGTTTTTAGTAATAATGGAAATAATGGATATTTCTGTAGTGCATTATAATTTATAAAGTGATTTCAAATATCTCATCTTGTTTAAACATGAATATGTGGGTGTAGACTTGTTAGGAGTAAAAATAACTTACTATTAATTAGTAGGCAGACTTGAAATATGCTTTGGTAGTGTTCATAAGATCACTTATTTTTGTTAAAATAATAACCATAGAATAATTATGACAGAATAAATCAAAATAAGGTCAAGATCTCCAGTGTAATTTAGAGGTGAAATTAAATACCTGGATATTGTAGCAGAACTGCTAATTAGATGCCTGTTTCCATAAAGCCGCCTACTCAATATTACTTTTAAAATATCCAAATTCTCCCCTGAAAATTAAAAAAAAATACCTTGTTCTGTGGTGTATATTTATCTATTTTTATGGGTTGCAAAATACTTCTTTGCAAACCAAAAGGAAAGCAAACAGCCAAATGTGCACAACACACAACAGCCATTTCCAAATATATTGTTAATGAGATGCTTTAGAAACAGACAAATGGTCAAACACAGGGCCTGGATTACAAGGGGATATTTAAATCACAAGATATATTTACTCAACTTACACTATGGAGTAAAGGTTGATAAAATGGCATAGTAGATGAGGATAATGCCTCATCCCTTATTTCACTGAGCCAACTCTGAGTTCACCTATAACTATAGTGAACAGATTCTGTGGATGCTGAAGATTCCTCACCACAAGCATCCACATCTCTCTGCTTCTTTGTGTTAAGGCTTTCTTCAGTTTAGGAGGGCTTGGTAAGCCCATTTACAGGGTGGTCCAGAAGTGACAGAGATTTAGTTCTCCCAGGGGCAACCCTCAATAAACGAGGGACAGAAGTCTATGGATTAAAAAGAAAAAAAAACCAATGGAACAATTGCTAAGCATGCTCTATAGAGCTCCTCAATTGTTGCATGGGTTATGTAACTCAGAACGGCCCACAGGAGCATCATTATTGTCTGCTCTCTGTAGTGGAACGTGGGCCCACATTTCTTGGCTTGATCATGCACTAGTTATGCAGTGTTAGAAAGGACTCATAGGCCGGGTGCAGTCTCTCATGTCTGTAATCCCAGCACTTTGGGAGGCCCAGGTGGACGGAGCATGAGTTCAGGAGTTCGAGACCAGCCTGATCAACGCAGTGAAGCCCCGTCTCTACTAAAAAAAAAAAAAAATTAGCCGGGCGTGATGGCAGACACCTGTAATCCCAGCTACTTGGGAGGCTGAGGCAGGAGAATCACTCGAACCTGGGAGGTGGAGGTTGCAGTGAGCCAAGATCGCGCCACTGCACTCCAGCCACGACAGGAGTGCGAGACTCCATCTCAAAAACAAACAAACAAACAAACAAACAAAAAACAAAGAAAGAAAAGACTCATAAGCCACACCAAACCCAAGATTTCCAGTCTGAAAAGAGGAACTAATCGTGGTAAAAAAAACTCTTAGTTTCATTTTGATGAGGTATCCTGTAAAGCATCAAAAGTAGTCTTAAGCAAAGACTTAGTACAAAATAAATGTCAATAGAGATCAGTATTATTATTCCTGACTATATATTTAATTGCATTAAAACTTCTTGAACAAGTTGGTAGTTTACATTATTTGCTCATCAGTTTTTTTTTTTCTTCCTTCTTTCCACTTGCCATGGTTCACCATGGGTGGATTATACATCCCACTCACTGATGTGGCCTTGGTCATGTGACTTGCCTTGACCAATGGAACACAGATAGATAGGAGAGTGTGTCAATTATGAGCTAGAGGCTTAAGAATCATAAAGTGTTTTCACTTTTCTTGGTCCTTCCTCCCTTTGTCAGAGGAAGTACACGCCTCAGGTAGCCTCTGTTCCTAAAAGGAAGAGACGCATAGAGCTGACCTGTACTCAATACAAAATTGAAACTGACATGTGAATTAGAAATAAATGTTTGTTCTTATAAGTCATTGAGATTTGGATTTTTTTACAGAGCATTAGCTTATAATAAAGCTGACTAATATAGCAGGTAAATAGTAAATGTGGCCCATAGAATAAAATTCAATAATGATGGAATGTATATAACCTCTTCATTTAAAAAAGAGAGGGTTGTATTCCATCATTAAATTCAAAATAAGCTGAAGAATGGGTTTTAAATAAAGTATAAAAAGCTTTCCGTATGTTTACTGTGGCACTATTCACAATAGCAAAGACTTGGAACCAACCCAAATGTCCAACAACGATAGACTGGATTAAGAAAATGTGGCACATATACACCATGGAATACTATGCAGCCATAAAAAAGGATGAGTTCATGTCCTTTGTAGGGACATGGATGAAACTGGAAAACATCATTCTCAGTAAACTATCGCAAGGACAAAAAACCAAACACCGCATGTTCTCACCCATAGGTGGGAATTGAACAATGAGAACTCATGGACACAGGAAGGGGAACATCACACTCCGGGGACTGTTTTGGGGTGGGGGGAGGGGGGAGGGACAGCATTAGGAGATATACCTAATGCTAAATGACGAGTTAATGGGTGCAGCAAAACAACATGGCACATGGATACATATGTAACAAACCTGCACATTGTGCACATGTACCCTAAAACCTAAAGTATAATAATAAAACATAAATAAATAAATAAAAGCTTTCCAAAAATTGCCCATTCAGAATACATTATCTTTTAAATCTTGGTCTTTCTCTTTACCATACCATTCAAAATTTAAACATTAAAACAAGCAGGTTTTTCTTATACATGGCCAAGTATTAGCACAGACGGAAATCAATGTAGAAAACAATTTAAGTGGAAAATAAGTTTTAAGGAAATGCAGTGGGTTATTGTAATAGCAATGGTCAGTACTGAGCCTGCTCATTTCCACCTTGTGCCAAATACTGAAAGCACTTAAAACAGAAATAAAGTTTCGGAGTAATCATTCACTCACTGTTCACCAAATACGGAAGCCTTAAGCCAGTGTTTATGAAAGATCAAGCCAAAAAGTATAAATAGGAATAAAGGCCAAACATGTTTTCAGCACTGACGGGAAATTTTGCAGTCAGTAAAAGAACATTAGAGTCAGTCTTTCAGAAAAGGGTTTGGAAAATTATTACTGAGAATACAAAAGAAATCCTGGGAGCTAATCAAACGAGGAAACAGTTTTGAGAGTTAATCAGGTGCCAATGCTAATACAGTATCCAAGTGGCAGAGCAAAGAAGGTCCAGAGTCACACAATCAATTTTTATTCAGCTTGAGTTGCTAATGCTGATGACAAGTGGTTAACGACTGCTTCTTCCAAGATTCTTAATGAAAGACTTCTCTTTTTCCAGGTTTATTATGCCACTGGATTAAAAAAAGTATTTATTTCTGTTCTAAGATCGGTGACAGGACTACATTGAGAACACGTCCGTCAGTGTACATTGCCAATAGATGAGTTTTATCTATATCTTGATTGACTAATCATTTAGTAGATGTGAATCTAGGTTGGCATGCAAATTAAGTAACTTTTGGCCGGGCGCGGTGGCTCATGCCTGTAATCCCAGCACTTTGGGAGGCCGAGGTGGGCAGATCACAAGGTCAGGAGATGGAGACCATCCTGGCAAACACGGTGAAACCCCATCTCTACTAAAAATACAAAAAAAAAATTAGCCGGGTGTGGTGGCGGGCGCCTATAGTCCCAGCTACTTGGGAGGCTGAGGCAGGAGAATGGCTGAACTCAGGAGGCAGAGCTTGCAGTGAGCCGAGATTGTGCCACTGCACTCCAGCCTTTGGCAACATAGCAAGAATCCGTCTCAAAAAAAAAAAAAAGTTCTCATACCAGCCTTATTGTTTGCACTTAGGTAGCACTGAGTTGAACTTGTAGAGGAAAATATAACGGAATTACAAAAGATTTAGACGTTGTAGAAAATATTTGGATTTTTATTATATAAAACAAACAATAGATTTTGAGGTTTTAAGGGAATTTTCTGTTTCTAAAAACAGCATTTTAAGTATAGTTTTATTTCATCTTCATAAATTGTAAACTTTATTTTAAATTCTAGTCCTTACAAAAGACTTTAAGTCAAATGGCAAATTGCTTTCCTCTATAGCCAATTTAAAATGTTTGAATGGTTATCTATATATACATATGCATATTCAGATTGTGTTCATATACATATTGTTATATATATATAAATTTCATACATATATAATAAAGTTCATATATGCATGTGTATAATTTTATATTATGATATGAATATAAAATTCATGAATTGTGGCACACTGAAAACATTAGTTTTTGATTAGAGAAGATTAAAATGATTGTGAAGTAGAATCTCCAGAATTTCCAAAGTTTGTAAATTGAAGACATTTGAATTTTCTAATTTAAAGATTACTTTGATCATTCTGAGTGCCTACTAAACGAATTATAAAGGAATGGCTTTCCTGAATTACAGTAATACGGTAGTTTTAGCTTTGAACCTGCCTATCTGGGTTCGAAAGGTAGTTCTGCTACTTATTAACAGTGTGCCTCTCTTTCCTCACCTGTAGAATAATGATAATAATATCGGTGTAGCTTTGTCATGAGCTTTGGATGAATGTTTCCACTTGAACCCTGGCTCTAACACTAACTTGCTCTATGGGCTTCTGTTAATCATTTAATTATGTAGAATACAATTTCCTCAACTTTAAAAAATAGAATTTGGAAAAGATAATTTCTATGTGTTTCTCCAGTTCTAAAACTCTATCATTTGCTTCTTTATTCTAGGTTTTTATTTGTTTATTTGTTTCTGCAGGATGCAGTTTACAATCCTTGTTGGAGTATGCTCTGGAATCATATGGCCTGGATTTAAAGTCCAGCTTTGCCACTTACTGGCTGAGTTTTCTCAATTTATTTACATAACTTTTCTTTCCTTTAGTTTTCTCACCTGTAAAATTGGTATTAAAATAATAACTATCTCATAGTGTCGTTGTGAGGATTAAATAAGCCATTATCTTTATACAGCATAGAAAGCGTCTGGCCCCAAATGAGTAATCAACATTGTTATTCCTATCCTGAAATCTATGGGCTTTCAACATGACTATGGAATAAACCCCTAAAATTGTGAGCAAAATTTTATGAGTGTGTATATATGAGAGTCCCCAGTCATCAATAGACTCTAAAAGGGCTCCATGGTTTGAAAAATGTTGGATGAAAAATATAGAATTATTCTGGCTCTTATGGATATTAATGATCTCTGTTTTACTTTTTTCAAGAACAGTGGCGTTAACAGCAATAGACCTGTTTTTATTATTTTTCCTTACTTTGGTTTTTTTTACGAGTTTATTTAAGAGATCTGCTCTTCATCTCTGTCACCATTGTACTATTCTTTTTATGGATATACACACAGTAATTGGCATTGAAAGAGGTATAATTATACAGGCTGCAGCTATGCCAGATAAAGGCTAGGGAATAAATAATGGGTTTTCTTCATATTCTCTTAGATATTACTCTTCAGCCACCTAGGATTAGGCACTTTTTTTTTTTTTTTTTTTTTTTAGTTTCTTGTGCTTCCATATACACAGATGCAGTTTTCCTTGTCACCCATTTTATTGCAATGCCCTTTCTGAGAAGAGCCCAGCCTTTTTCTGTAATGTACTTTGACACTAAGTATTGACATAATGTAATACAGTAATTGGAACTCAGAGAGATTTGTTTGTTACCTGACTGCTTAAGACATTTTATGCCTTAATCGGACATATATTTTTAATGCACATTTTTCTTTAGTTAGAGCAGCCCATGTCATGAAGGAATCATTCAAATGTGGAATTGATGGTTCTCACAGGATATAAAAAACATCATGCCATACAAGAAACAAATCACTCTTTTCTGCATAGATACAGTGAATTCACAGCTTGGTAACCAGTATTTTCAAAGCGTGGTATGAAAGTGTCTGAAAATAAACTCTCAGCAGAGATCAGTAGAAATAACCAATAACTGCTAAAAGAAGAACATTATTGATTGGCAAAGTAATCCAAAAAAGAGAAAAGATGTGTATGAACTTAATACTAAATGTAGCCAAGTATTCATTGATTAGGAAATCAAAATTCAAGATAAAGAAACATCTTCAGAGATTAAAAGTAGTCTTTCATTGTTTGAGTAACCTAGCTGAGGAGTTAAACTAAAACCAATAGATTGTAATTAGTATGATGTTTTAGGATAAAGTTGAATAAAGAGAGAGAGAGAGAGAGACAGAGAGAGAGAGATGCATTATTTACCCTGATGTTTATACAACGCCAAGGTCAATTAATTTATAAATTAAATGTATGTTTATTAGCCGAATTTTAGAAACTAGAGAAAAAGTGAGTATTAAAAGCTTTAGGATTTAAGTTTTGACATATTTCCTTTGCATTTTCCTTGCATAATTGTAACTGCATTGCACAAGTAGTTAGACACCTTACTTTCTTCATTTAAAATAACAGGTTTTCCAATGTTGTTAAAACACAATTTAAATATCTAGAAGCATTGTCTTCTTTGTTCCCATAAAAATTACCATTCTGCCTTTTTTGTGGAACCTTGAAAAATGGTTTCATAATTTTTGCTATTAAAATAGTCTTTCAATTACTATCAATATAGATAAAGCCTCCACCCAAATGTGGGATTACTACCTTAGAAAACAGTCTCAAAAATTACAATGGACCTAGGTGAATAATCATCTCTATAAGTTTTGGTACATAGTTTCAAATTACTTCTCAAAAATTCCATATTAAACCACATTCCTACCTGTAATGGATGAAAAGGTCTCTAATGTTGCATTGTAACCTACATTGAATACGTTAAATAGAAATGTAATTCACATGTAATTCAATGTAATTCAAATATATGTCTGTGTATGTCTATCTAAACATGAATGCATGTGTGTGTATATATATACATACATATACACATACATATATACATACATATATACATACATATATATATATTTAAAGAATTTAGACTTGGGTCTTAGAATCAGGCTCTCCTTGAATCCTTCAACTGTGAGATATAAATATAAGGGAATGTTGGCAATCATGTTCTGCTATGTGAGGAACAGCGGAAGCCAATCTGCAATAAAAAAAGATAGTTTAGAGAGAAGGAGATGTGACAGAGAGTCCAGGAAGGTTTTGATTGCATTTTCTGAGGTGTACTGCAATTTGCCCTAACCTGCCTTGAGAAACATTTTAATCCTTAGAATAAACGTATCCTTTGGAATAAATTCCACATTTGATAAAGATAGTTCAAATTTGGTATAAGTTATTTGTAGCCAAGTGTCCTAATTAATACTCAAGTAATAAGTAGTTTACTGCTTAACAGTAGAATTAGTTCTATTTCATATAATTTTTCCATCTCTCATTCAGATGAGAAGTTGTTCTCCTTCCTCTTGTAAGGTCATGGTGCTCTATATCTGCAAACTCAAGGGAGAAAAAGTCTCTTAACTTGAAACTATACAGGAAAAAAAAAAAAAACCCTGATGTCATTTCTAGTACTTAATTGGTATTTATCTGCCATAAACACATGAAGCTGTTTTGGTTTGTTCAGTTACCCTTGTCTGCATAGGGCCATTTAAACCCAAATTGGAATTGTCTCTGCGTTACTATCAGTGATAATAAGAACTTTCAATTCATGCCAATTATAAGAATTCACAAACACAGATAGGGGTGACCAAGGAATCCAACCAGAACTTTCTGTTTAGTTTCATTAGACTCAGACTTAATGAGAAAAAAAATTCAGTAGCACTGAAAAACTTGTAAGTCTTGTTTAGTTTCTTGCTGAAATTTAAATAATACTGATTGTGTCTGTGATGGAAACTGGTAAAGAATAAAATGAATATTTAATTTAGTAAGGTATATAAAATAAAACATGAGAGGGAGCATAGCTATTCCTAAATGGAAAAATGAATTGGTATACTACAATAGGAAGTATGATTTCCTTTTAATATGTTTGTTTTATAGAAGTTACTAATTGCAGAAACCATTTTGATTTAACATCATCAATAAAATCAATGTGTGAACACTATCATTACATTCAAAAGATGACATGTCTAACAAAATGGCACTATCAATATATATGTATTTAAAGACAGTCTCCCTTTAACTTTGCTAGACAACAAAATTTTAAATGCACAATGCCAAGGGCAGTTAAATGTCAAAATACAAATATACCTTAATATTTTATTTAAGGGTTCTATTGTTAAAAATGATGCATCTAACATAATAAGGAGGGTATTTGAAATTTCGTATTTCAATATCCCCATGGTTTTCCATAGATGACAAATATAAATAGATGCATGAAATTGTGATTTTATTTTCTTGGTTAATTTTTGGTTACAGCTCATCACTTTGCATTAGTGCATACCTCCAAACCTCCAATAATCTCACATGCATCATTATAAGGAGATGAAAAGGATTAAGAAATAAGTTTAAGTCAGTGCATAGAATATTAAAAGTTCCTTTGCATCTAATATGAATGGAAGTGATTACTATTAATATACACTCAATAATAAAGAAAATAAGCGGGCCAGGCGCGGTGGCTCACGCTTGTAATCCCAGCACTTTGGGAGGCCGAGGCGGGCGGATCACGAGGTCAGGAGATCGAGACCACGGCAAAACCTCGTCTCTACTAAAAATACAAAAAAAATTAGCCGGGCGTAGTGGCGGGCGCCTGTAGTCCCAGCTACTCGGAGAGGCTGAGGCAGGAGAATGGCGTGAACCCGGGAGGCAGGGCTTGCAGTGAGCCGAGATTGCGCCACTGCACTCCAGCCTGGGGGACAGAGCGAGACTCCGTCTCAAAAAAAAAAAAAAAAAAAAGAAAAGAAGCGAATGCCTGCTTTTATTTTCTCCTAATTAACAAGTGTAATCCTTTGTGCTCAGTGTTAGTTGTTTGCCCCGGAGCCCGGCATTGGCAGACATCTCACTGCTCATGGGCCATTCTTGTCACCTTGACTCCCAACTCAAAACTTTGGGATGGACGTTTCAAACCACCTGCCTCGATGTGTTCACACTTCGGTGTGAGCATTTTTGAAGGAATGTAATTGAGTATGAATTATGTGACAGTAGATAGGTGAATTCTGACTGAAAAGTTTTTTAAAACTTGAAAAATGAACCTTTTGACTGGGCGTGGTTACTCACATCTGTAATCCCAGCACTTTAGGAGCTGAGGTGGGTGAATCACTTGAGGTCAGGAGTTCGAGACCAGCTTGGCCAACATGGCGAAACCCCGTCTCTACTAAAAAATACAAAAATTAGCCGGGCATGGTGGCATGCACCTGTAATCCCAGCTACTCACAAGTCTCAGGCAGGAAAATCGCATGAACCCAGGAGGCAGAGGTTGCAGTGAGCCGAGATCACGCCACTGCACTCCAGCCTGGGTGACAGACTGAGGCTTTGTCTCAAAAAAGAAAAAGAAAAGAAAAAAAAGAAAAATGAAGCTTTTTCTTCAATTTGATGGTAAATTACTAATGAAGAAAACATTTCATTTCTCCGAAGACTATTTTGATTGACACCCGTAGCCTATGGGGGATTCATATTCCCTCTTTTCTGTTGTTGGAGACATCATGGTTTAAATTTTTAGGAAGTATCTCAATCATTCATGAAAGTGTGAGTATTCTAAGTGACTTCAATGAGATATAAAATTTTGGAGCCCTGCTTCCAGGTTTCAACTTCGAAAGTAGAAGTCATTTCGAACTCCCTGGTGACTGACTGCACTTGAGAATCAACTATCAGTCAATACCACACTCCTTATATCTTTTCTTTTTCCTTCCTACTGACCACCCCACCCCACCCCACCAAACAAACAAAACAAAAAGGCCGGGACAGCAGGTTCTACACTTTTGAATACAATTTTGGACAGTGTGCCAAATCTCAGTTTCAACATCACAGATTAGGTTTCACAAATGGATTCGGAATATACAAAATGCTTTTGAGTCACCTTTTTTCTTCACCTTTAAATTAAAAGCTCTGAAATATAATGAAGTGTTTCCTTCAACTTTTCATGACTTTTCCCAGTGGATGATTCACAGATAACAGGTTCTCAATACATTTTTATTAAATTCAATTGTTAAAATATCACTTTTCTACTACAGCCTTTCTCTGATAAAATTAAGTATTATTCATTGTTTCCATCTAAAGTAAGGGTAACTGTAATGATTAACATGTCAAATGTGGATATCCCAAGAGGGTAAAATACTCATGCTTTCCATCATAATCAAGTTCCCATTCTGCTTAGGATGTAAAAATGCTATATAAGAACGTTGCTCCACCCAATGAGAAAAAGCTGGGTGATCTATAAAAACGTATTATTTTTTGAGCCATTTATATAGCTGTGGTGAGCCAAAGTACTTCAATCTCCTCCAAGGAGAGACTGGATACGTGAAAGGTTTACCTTTGGCACAGAACTGGAGGAAGAAGTAGTCATCGTAGGAGCAGGAAAAAGAAAATAGCTCCAATTGTAAGGCATTCTTAAAAGTCAGGTGTAGGCTGGTATGACATTTCAGCGTCCTTGGAAATGCAGACCGAAAGAGTCTGCACTCATTCTGGAATTCTTTTCCACAAACTTCTATTGGGAACTTGCAAAAAAGTAAGGGATAGGACAAGAGATAGGAAGAAGCTCCCCTCAGTGATGCACAAACATGAAGTCAAACCCATTTTCCAGACCCTCCTCTTCTAAAAGGCATAAGATTTAAGGAAAGATACTAAACTGAAGGAAAGATACTAAACTCTACCACCCATGGGACCTGCCTGTTCAGAGGGGTCGGGGAAGGTAGAAGCCACCGAGAGACGGTCAAGATATCCTCTTTGGAAGAGCAGTATGATAACCTCTTTGGCCCAGGATTCTGCACCAATAAAAACAGAATGATCTGTTACCACTAGGGGAGAGACAAGCATACAAGGCTTGCTGAAAACTGAGGATGGGACAAGAAGATAGAAATCCCTTTAGGACCACAGGCACTACATTAAGCACCGGATAGCAGTGGCCCATCAGTGGGGGTCTTTGAAGACTGTAGTGTTCTGAAGGTTGCTATAGCAACAACAACCCCCCCCCCGAAACTAACTCAATACTAACACCACTGACTCAAACCCCATACTAGCAGTATGACATAAAAAAAGCTATACCTATTTCCAAGATTAAATATATTTACCTCATTCTCTATTTTTCTTCTATACACGACATCTAACATTCACTAAAAACAAAATGAGACTTGCAAAAAATAAATAAAACCAAGCAAAATACATCCATTATCAAGAAGTAAAGCCATCAACATAACCAGACTAAGAGATAACCTATGTGCTTGAACTAACAGACAAGGACTTTAAAATATCTTTGACTGATAAGGTAAGGAATAGATTCATCTAGATATTACAGAAAACATCTAAAACTTTCACAAACAGATGGGATGTTTCAGCACAGTGATGGAATCTGTAAAATGATGCAATGGAAATGCTAAAAATAAGCAATAATCAATTCAAAATGTTAATGTAGCAATTGCAAAATTATTTCTATTATAAAAAATGTTAAATTACAAAGAGAATAACAGTACCTTAAAATGACACATAATTTAAAATACTACAGATGTTAATATTGGAAAAATTGTTTACAATGTTCACACCTGAGTACTCAATCCTTTGATGGAAGGTATGACACTATAATGATTTATTATAAAAACTCCATAAGTGATATGTGGTTTATATTTGTTAACTGCCTATATGATATATATTCTTACCCCAACCCCATCCCATCATATAGATGAGAAAATGGCATCTATAAATGCTACTTATGTGCTCAGGTTTACGCAACTCTTAGATGTCTCTGACTACAAAGTCTTTGTTCTTTTCAATGTACCTCTATGCCTCTCATACTATAAAATTGAAATAAATTAATCTACCACTCCAAATGATCAATTTTCCACGGAACAAAAAGAGAATTTTTGTAATTCTAACAACCTCTGCTATGTGACTAAACACTGAGACATGAGGTGGGCTGCCGGGTAAATTGGAAGGCTTCATCTAAAAAATACAAGACTATGAGGCATATTCCCTTCTCAACAGCCTAGGATGATTGGATCTACCAATTCTGTCACATTTTCAATATATAATTCCTGTTCAAACTTTCTATTAATATATCATTTCAAGTTTCATTGATAGTCCTAAAATGCAACGCAAAAGACGAGTAGATGATTTCAGCCATTCCAATTTGCAGCCTTTTGTAGAGTGACATCAACAGATTTTACTGTACTTGCATAAAGCCGTAGTTGTTCTTTTCCTATTCTATCATTTCTGGATTGGCGGATGGGATAAAATGTTTAGGAAAGAAAAACCAAATCTCAACACAAACGTGAATGTCATTGAAAGCTAAAAAAGTAAACAAAGTTAATGTTCACACCCATAAGTGCTACTGATTTTTCATTGAAGAAACTTAGAGGAGAAAGTTACTGGATTCCCAAAAGTAAGTGAAGGGTATATGTCTGCTAAATGCATTCAGCTTGTTGCTCTAATTATTTGAGGTTTTTTATGTGTTGTTGTTTTAGCTGTTGTTTTTTTTATTCTTTCTGCATTTTTCTTCTACTGTACAGTTGTTATTCATGCTATGAGTTATCTAAAGTTTACATTAATAATCAAATTCCTTGCACCATCCCAACTCTGAAACACACAATTTGGATGGAGATTAAGACTCATTCAGGACTCAGGCAGACATCCTTAGTACCCAGAACCACAACACAGCACACACGAATGCATGGTTCTGTAATTATTTTATAGAGCATCTATGAATTTGCTATGCACCAGACCCTGGGAAGTCAATGTACAGTGGTCAACAAAAACAATTCAATTGTATTAATATTTAGAAACCATAAAATGCAAATATTTTCTTTTTTTAATTTGAAGCTTGTTATTCTTCTGCACAATCCATAGCTCCTATTAGAATCATTAAAGTACATTCAGCAGTAGTAAGTAACGAACAGGGAAAATGTGATCATGACAAAAGGCTGCCAGAGTAACACGGGTGACAAATGTGGGAACATTTTAGAATTCCCAGTTTCCCACTCAAATAAAATAATATAAACAAAAAAGCTTTTTTTAGTAGCTTCAACTGAAACTATCACCTGATCTATTTCTTAAAATCCTCACAAAGGTTTCACTGAACCATTAGACGTTTGGGCAGTCAAACAAATTAAACATGAACCAATCTTTTTAGAATGACTACTGAAGTCTCAATATTTCCAGCATTCCAGTTACCACAGTGAAAGAAATAAACAGGTACTTGTCAGGTTTATAAGGGAATGATCTATTTTCTGCCCTTTTTTGCCTACTCTTTAAGGAAAACACACACACATATGCATGCAGGCATACATGCATGCACAAGCAGAACACAAATTTAGAAGCTATAGAGAAAATAAATAGAAAACAAAGAAGTTTTGACAAAACCAAACTGTCTTTACTTTTAGATTATAAAAACAATCAACTCTTTTTTTTTATTATACTTTAAGTTTTAGGGTACATGTTCACAACGTGCAGGTTTGTTACATATGTATACATGTGCCATGTTGGTGTGCTGCACCCATTACTCATCATTTAACATTAGGTGTATCTCCTAATGCTATCCCTCCCCCACCCCCCCACCCCACAACAGGCCCCGGTGTGTGAGGGAATTGGAATTTTGTAGTTCATTTGGGTAGAGGAGCAAAAGGTATATATTAGGCTCAACTTTTCAGTCGGTGATGAGAGACAATGGCCTGCCATCCCTACCCCCTCTCCCCTACCCCAGTTAATCTAAATCTACAAAACGAAGGAGCTTCCACTAGGCCGGAGGGGCTGCAGGATGGGAAAACAATCAGAATGAAACACTTGTTATGGGTGTTCCTACAGACCAACTTGCTTCTAGTCAGCCCATTTAATTTCACATTTATGATTGTTTAAAAGAGAGAGGCCAGGCGCGGTGGCTCATGCCTGTAATCCCAGTACTTTGGGAAGCCGAGGCAGGTGGATCACTTGAGGTCAGGAGTTCAAGACCAGCCTAGCCAACATGGTGAAACCCCATCTCTACTAAAAATATAAAAATTAGCCGGGCATGGTGGTGCATGCCTGTAATCCCAGCTACTAGGGAGGCTTAGGCAGGAGAATCACTTGAACCCGGGAGGAGGAGGTTGCAGTGAGCTGAGATCACACCACTGTACTCCAGCCTGGGTGACAGAGCGAGAGTCAGTCTCAAAAAGAAAGCAAGGAGGGAATGGGACAATTCATAAAAGCAAGCCCCAGCAGTTCTAGTTAACTGTGAACTGAACCAGTAAGATGCACATTGATTTAACTTGGGAAATAATTTATGTGCTGGTTTCTTAAATGACTGCTACATATTGCCTTCTTACCTGACGATGGAGTACAGAATATGGGGACAAAAACAAGAGCAGTTCCAAGGAAATGCTTTATGCCCGAATGCTAATTCAGAAGCATACTGAAAAAGGAGATGCAAGAGAATGCTCAGCGTGGATTCTAGGCCATCCTTAAACAATCCAGAGCTGAAGAGCCGTATTCAGAAATAAATTTATTCTGCGTTCAATGTTTCTTGACCTACTTCTCATAAGGAAAATTCTGCCGGAAAACCAAAAGGAATTCATTTTTCACTTTAGCTTGAAATTTACCTTAAGATAAAACACAATAGTTGTATAAAAATATGCCTTATTTGGTATGTATATAAAGCAGACCCAAGAGGATTTGGGGTAAAATATTTCATAAGTTGTACTATGCATGAATCTAAAAAATGAGAAACAAAAAGATAGTTAGTAAAAGGCTGTTCAGTCCCAAATAAAGGAGTAATTGTTGATATGCTATATAAAAGGGGAGTGGGGAAAGTCCTTTTTATACAAGGGAATGTGAGGAAGGGAACTCACATTTGTTGAGGCTGTATTTTACATTTAATCCTCACAACTAGACTGAGAACAAACACTAGGCATTTTATTTCCCATTTACAGATTGTAAACCTGAGGCAATAGGATTAGTTGCCTGTAATAACAATTCACATGTTGAGAATCATAATATTATAGGCCTCCACCACCTAACAATGCCGTCTTCAGAACTACACACACACGGGCGCATGCATGCACACACACACACACACACACACACACAAGTATTTCGTGAGATTGTAACCATGGTCTTAAGTTCCATCCTTTGCAAGTAAGGTAAGTCAGGCACTGTCTCCTCACTGCCTTAGGGTTGTTTAGAAATGCAGAGCTTTTGAATTACAAAATCAACTCTTGATTTCACTGACAGAGGTCAACTACTTTTAGTGTAAGTGAACCATGATTCTGGCATAAACAGATATAGAAGAATCCTGTTTAAAAGTTTTTACCTGCTCTAGGTGCCTACGAAGAGAAGAAGAGGGGGAAGTTGAGAGAGTTACAGATAAGTGAGGGTTAGAAGCCGTGTGGGGTGTGGGGAGGGCCCTGACCCTCTGACACACACACACACCTTTTCAAATTCATCTGAAGATAAGAGGAACATTATAATGTCCTCTTAGGGAGCCAAAGTCCTAAAGAAGAGAAGGAGGTTCTGGAGCTGCTGAAAAATAGTGCCCAACCCGAGCAAAGGGACTGGGCATGTAGATTAGCCTCACAGGGTTCTGAGCATCTCATCGGGTTTATGATAAGCAGCTAACATGTGTTGGTGCTTGAGAAGGTCATGGAAGTTAGGAGGAGCAAGTTGGTGGTCTTTCAAGGGTGTGGTAATGAGGACACAGACACCCCAAATCCTGGAGGCAGAATAGGCAGTTCAACTAAGGGCGGGATGCAGGTACTGGTTCACTTCAGCCAGTGCCTGCATGCAAAGATCTTATTCCCCACAGACCAAATTGGATGTCACAGCTCTGTGTGTCCTTGACCTAGAATCAGAAGTTGGCCCTGATGCCATGAAGCTAAGTAATACTCCTGTCTTATTCTAATCCTAGAGTGGAGGCGAGAGTCCTAACAAATCCTGAATGTGACCAGTAGTCCTGAAAAGTCACTGAATTTTATTAAGATTTCCTGAGAATGGTATATTAAGAAACCTGTTAAATTAAGATAAAAGAGGAACCAAAATAGAAATTTAATTTAGCTATAGAAAAATTAATAAAATACCATTTTTAGCCCACTTAAATTTGTGTGATACTGAAATTGTTTTCCTGCTACAGATGTATAATTTAGTGCAAAGGTGTAGGACCCAAGGCTTCACTGTGAGGAATGTAAATGTGCTCCCCAAAATAATTTATGATTTTGACTAATGTCTGCACAAAATACTATAGTCCATAACAGGTTTCAAATCTTACAACAACTATTAGTACTATCAACATGCAGAAATAAGAAAACTGAGGCTTAGAGTGGTTGGACTCTATCCATTGATTGCCCAGGATAACATCAAGTGACGACTGGGGGCTCAAAATTGTTCTGCTGATTGTAAATATCAATCCTGTTTCCTATACTTGTCCATATACTTCCTGATGCCTATTTGGTGCTCAATACCTTTTACATTGAGTAAAAGAATGAACAAAAACATGTATTTATTTAATGCCCGGAAGGGGCATAGCAAATAATTGATATCCTTTTATATCTCACATAGCATTCAGTACAGCAAAAGAAGCAAAATTGAGGAGGGTATCGTAATAATGTTGAACATCTACAAATTGCTAGACATTGAGATTTTTATGCACTTCTTAAGCTTAATCCTCGTGTTAATCCATATTACATATGAGGAAATGGAGAGAGAATATAGTTTGTCAAGGTAATGGCCATAGTCCACGTAATTTGAGTGCTTACACTTTAAACACATTAACATACTTCCTTTTCACAGACCTTGTAAGAGAGGTACTTCTCTTGACCCTATTGTATAGCTAGGAACCAAAGCTTAGCAAGGTTAAGTAACTACCCAAGTTCATATAGCTACTTTGCAGTAGATGAGCACAAATTGAAACTCATGCTTCTCTAACTCCGTTATTAACCCAATAGCAGGTGCTGAAAATCGCTGATCGTGGTGCTGACAAAGGGAGAGTAAACAATAGCCACATAATAATACTATCTAAGGGAACATTACTGATGTACCTAGATTTTTTTAAACTTTCCTTTATTTATGAAAATAAAAATGAATATATTCAATTGTATTTTCATTCTTCCCTCTGTTTGTCCCACTTTAAACACTGGTGCCTCCCTTCTCTTTGACCCAAATACTTAAAACAGGTCACACGTTTAAATATGGCAAGCCCTCCAGCCCTGCAAATGATGGACCATAAAATTTGTTTGTACTACTGGCAATTTTTTTTAAAAAAAGCTTATCCACACCTACTTTCATATTTTTAGGTTGGACAGTACCTTAGAAATAAAAAAAATTAAAACAGATCTTTATCTTTTAAAAAATCTACTTTCCAAAAGGAAACAAATGAATTATTTTTGTCTTGTTATTACCATATAGCTTAAAAATCAATTACCTGAAATCATTATCATTCAAATCTTTAAAACAAGGCACTTAAATGTTTAATTTCTTTTTAAAAGTTAGCCAATGCAAAACTGCTTTCCTCCAAAATGCCCTCTGAATTACCTGCTTCTCCTGCACTCTTAGTATCCCCAAGTTATTGGCAGTGAATAAAAGTGTGAGGGAAATGAATCTTGCAATTCTCTGTGAATTTCATTCCAAAAAAGAATTTTGGGCATTTTGATGAAGCAATGTAGGGATTAGTTTTAAATAGGGATCTCTAGTTTGTGTATTATTTTCACAATTTGTAACTTACTTTCTTCCAAAAGTGGTTTGAAATAAATATTCTGAAACAGTGAAGATCAATGGAAGCTAAGAGTTAGAAATGCTCATACAAATCTACTAAACCTAAATGTATATATGCATGTAATATTTTTGTTAAGAAACATAGAATAGAATAATTCAATTTTATATAATTATGGATACAGACACATAGATTCACATTGTAATGTTTATTCAGATTTTGTGTTTATTTGTTGATTGTTCAGGCAAACGGAAACTGCATTTGGTGTCAACGGTTGCATTTCTTTATATTTATATTAGCTGGTTAGCTGTGCTGGCAGAACTAAAGGAAACCTGTTCATAGAGCCTTTACATAGTCGTAACTACAACACAATCATGTGTCACAAATTTATAGCATTACAGCACAGCAGACCTTTACACTGAAAATTGTTTAGAGAAAGAAAAACTTGACTGGGAGCAGTGGCTCACACTTGTAATCCCAGCACTTCGGGAGGCCAAGGCGGGTGGATCACCTGAGGTCAGGAGTTCGAGACCAGCCTGCCCAACGTGGTGAAATCCTGTCTCTACTAAAAATACAAGAAAAATTAGCTGGGCATGGTGGCGTTCACCTGTAGTCCCAGCTATTCGGGAGGCTGAGGCAGGAGAATCGCTTGAACCTGGGAGGCGGAGGTTGCAGTGAGCCATCATGCCACTGCAAAAAGGAGAGATAGAGAGAAAGGAAAACTTGAAAAATGAATGAAATTGGTAAACAACCGCAGGGAGAGGAATTACCACACTCTTCATATGGCAAACTAAAGAAAGGCAGCACTGCAAGAAAAGTATTGCCAGAGCTTGAAGGGCAGAATGTGTAATTAGGATGTGATATCTGGCAGTGGTGATTCCAATCACTGGGGATTAAAACTGTACCTCAACTTGTGCTCTTTCTGTTGCTTTAGGGCCAGTGTATTCACTCAATCTTCCATGATATCAATATGGACTCATTGAACCTCAGATCTTAACTTCAGTTGAGCAGACCTAGTCTTCTCTCTCTCAGACCAAGGAAGGCATAACTTGTGTTCCATTAAGCTTACTGTGTCAAGTCTGCCAAATGAAACTTTAAATATGTAGGCATTGTCTACTTAGCCTGAACACTAAGAAGAGTCCTTCTACAGTTCCCAAGGATTTGTCTGGCTGCAATGTTTCTGAAGTCAGTACAGAAACTTCCCTGAAAATGGAGCTCCAAACTTATCACGATTTTCATCCTGGAACGTACTTAGGTTTTTATCCCTCGAAGTGCACCACTCAATTGCCGTCACATACTTTTTACCTGAAATTTATTTCAGTTTCTCAGAAGACTGTATATTTCCCCAGTTATAGATTTTACTATACCTTAAATATGGTGGTTGCCACTTTCTTAACCTACAGTATTAATGGCAGAAATGCTTAGATTTATAAAAGGCAAATACGGGGAAAAGAGAGGCAATATTACGTTCAAGTCTCTCAAAAGGAAAGGAAAAGATAATGAAAAAGGAATGTAAAAAATGAGAGACAGGTGGGGCAGGTTTAAGATGCCATTGAATCTCTGCATAGACTGCCTTTTTTTGCTCTAAATACTAAACTTGCCTAAATTAGGCCACCTCCCTCCAGAGAACAAAAGGAAACTTGGCCACTATGGAATAGTACCAAAGTGAATTTTTAGAAGCTATTATTACCTACTCAGAATCTATATTTTTGAAAATTAATATATATGTATGTTTGTAATTATCAATATTAATACAAGGCAATAGGGTCAACATGAACTTGCATACTTCTGTTAAATTCACTTAAATATTGAACTAATGTAATCACTTCTCACTTTTTCTTTAACCAAATATGTAAATTCAATATAATTGACTTAGTTCTCAGATTGGTTCAATAAAATGTTCCCACAGTATTTGCAAATATATTCGTCTTTAGAATATTCCTCCTTAACCTTTTTAAGTAGAAATTAAAATGGAAATATTAAAACGTGTATTTAAAAGTGATCTTTTCTCTTAACAGACATTTACTTTTTCTTACATGAATTGGTTTAGTTTTTTTTTTCCAGCACTGATACCATTCCAAAAAACACTGTAGAAAAGAGTGAATATTTATTCTATTGGACGTTTGTTATGTTTGCATAATAACTAATTAGTGAATTGAGACCAACTTTGATCAAAATGTTTGCTCTGAATAGATATTTGTTAATAAATAATTTTTTCATGTGATAAGTATGTAATAATAAGTTCTCTATGCTGCCTTGCTTTGATAGAATATTCAGACAACATTTATAAATGACTAATTGAAGGAATTAAAAGGCCTTAAGTGCCCCAGAATGTAGAAATGGAATAAACAAGGGGTAGTGGTGAGGGTGGGCTAGAAATTATTACACAAATTTTTCTTTAAAAAAGGAAAGTGAAAATACAGCTGGAAAAAATGCACGCAGAATAAATGTCATTATGACATATTCTGAACGTGTGTACTTGATTTTCCTTCATCACGGCTTCATTTTGAGACGTCCAGGTCAACCACTGTCAACCAATCAATCTCTAGCCTCTTTGAGCAGAGATCAAGGGCAACAGCAGAGCCTTAATGATTTCAATCTCTAGCCTTCAAGGGGACAGATTATAGGGACTGAAAGTAAATCAGTCCATCACAAGGCACTTCAGCCCATAGCCCCATGACAAAGCTTGATTAGAATGGAAAAGTGTTAAGCCATCGAAAACAAGACACAGCTATGAGGAAAGAGGAAATATAAGGCTAATGAATTTTAGTGTTCATAACAAGACAAAAATGTGTTTATCAATACCTGTGTAGCCATTTAGAAATCTAAAGAGCAAGAAGAAAATTATGACAGAACATTCTGAGCAATTTCTTCCTCTTTTCTCAAGAGCAGAGTTGAGATAGATTTACATGTAAAGTCTACCCATTCTTCTAGGCCATTCTCAGACCCATTTTAAAAAAAACAATAAATCCAAAAGCCAAAAGCAATAAACTTGTTTAAATACTGAAGTTCACACGGTGCTAATGTTTTCAGAAATCCACTTACACTTTACACCCATAATGTAAGTAATGTACCCTTTAAATATTTAATTGCTCAATAATGTTTTTATTTGCTTATCATTTCTTTTTACAACTAGATAACACGCTCTTTTTTAGCAGATATCTTTGGATCTTCACTGTCTCAACTGACTTTTTTTTTTTTGAAACTGAATCTCGCTCTATCGCCCAGGCTGGAGTGCAGTGGTGCAATCTCGACTCACTGCAACCTCCTCCTCCTGGGTCCAAGCAATTCTTCTGCCTCGGCCTCCTAAGTAGCTGGGATTAGAGGCACCCACCACCACGCCTGGCTAATTGTTGCATTTTTAGTAGAGAAGGGGTTTCGCCATGTTGGCTAGGCTGGTCTCAAACTCCTGCCTTCAAGTGATCCACCGGCCTCTCACTCCCAAAGTGCTGGGATTACAGGAGTGAGCCCCTGCACCTGGCCTCAACTGACTTTTTTATATCACAGCTAAATGTTAGTTTTACTTAATGATTGTAATTATTTTGATATACTCTAAATGGAAAATAAGGAAAGTATTTTTTCCCTTTTAAAATAAGTAAAATATATAATTACCCTTTATATTTTTTTTTTTTTTTTTTTTTTTGAGAAGGAGACTGGCTCTGTCCCCCAGGCTGGAAGTTCAGTGGCACGATCTCGACTCACTGCAACCTCCACTTCCTGGGTTCAAGCAACTCTCCTGCCTCAGCCTCCCAAGAAGTTGGGACTACAGGCAAGCACCACCGCGCCCACCTAATTTTTGTATTTTTAGTAGAGACAGGGTTTTACCATGTTGGCCAAGCTGGTCTCGAACTCCTGACCTCAGGTGATCTGCCCTCCTCGGCCTTTCAAAGTGCTGGGATTACAAGCGTGAGTCACCGCGCCCGACCTAAATATCCTTTAAATTTACTGTATCTATGTGACTATAATGATGAGAAGTAAGGATGCCTTCCCTACAGCTAAACAAAGACTTTTCTGAAATGTATATTTAGAGACCCAGAATTTCATCTTATTTGAATTCAAAACACTTAAAGGAAATAAATCTTAATAAATGATTTTTAAAGCATTTCAAACACAAGAATTGTAGTTTAAAATATTGTTCTTTAAAGCTATAAGTAAACCAATGTTTCCAAACTGTTTTTCCTGGAGCAAAATTCCCTAGAACCAAAATAATCTTGAAATTTTAGATTAAACAAAGCAAAACAGATTAAATCACCTCCAAGTTTCTCAAAATCTTCAACATAGAAATAGCTGTTAATATCTCAAAAAGGAATAAAAACTGTTTTTCCAAATATATACGAGAATGACTTTTTTTTTCCTGGAATTACCTATTGATGCCAAGCTCAGCGTTTCTCATATAGTTTAAAACACACGGAAGTAAATTTGCTGCTCCCTTATAAACACATCCTGATAATATGGAAACATTTATTCAACTAACTAATGTCAAAACAGGCAACAAATTAAAACTGATTCAAAGGGGAATTCAAGGGACTGAACATATATAGTCACAGAAAGAAAAAGAAGCTAGAACAAGATTACAGATTAACATGAAAAAGTGCAATAAAATTATATATTTTGAGGGTACCAGAAAGATATTACTTATCTCTCTACTGAACAAAAATGTGTACATTTATGTAAAATTTCTCAGAATCTAAGCCCTAATCAGCAGACTGACACCTCACATGGCCGGGTATTCCTCTGAGACAAAAATTCCAGAGGAACAATCAGGCAGCAGCATTCGCGGTTCACGAAAATCTGCTGTTCTATAGCCACCACTGCTGAGACCCAGGCAAACAGGGTCTGGAGTGGACCTCTAGCAAACTCCAACAGACCTGCAGCTGAGGGTCCTGTCTGGTAGAAGGAAAACTAACAAACAGAAAGGACATCCACACCAAAAACCCACCTGTACATCACCATCATCAAAGACCAAAAGTAGATAAAACCACAAAGACGGGGAAAAAACAGAGCAGAAAAACTGGAAACTCTAAAAAGCAGAGCGCCTCTCCTCCTCCAAAGGAACGCAGTTCCTCACCAGCAACAGAACAAAGCTGGATGGAGAATGACTTTGACGAGTTGAGAGAAGAAGGCGTCAGACGATCAAACTACTCCGAGCTACAGGAAGAAATTCAAACCAATGGCAAAGAAGTTAAAAACTTTGAAAAAAAAATTAGACGAACGGATAACTAGAATAACCAATACAGAGAAGTGCTTAAAGGAGCTGATGGAGCTGAAAGCCAAGGCTCGAGAACCACATGAAGAATGCAGAAACCTCAGGAGCCGACGCGACCAACTGGAAGAAAGGGTATCAGCGATGGAAGATGAAACGAATGAAATGAAGCGAGAAGAGAAGTTTAGAGAGAAAAGAATAAAAAGAAACTGACAAAGCCTCCAAGAAATATGGGACTATGTGAAAAGACCAAATCTACGTCTGACTGGTGTACCTGAAAGTGACGGGGAGAATGGAACCAAGTTGGAAAACACTCTGCAAGATATTATCCAGGAGAACTTCCCCAATCTAGCAAGGCAGGCCAACATTCAGATTCAGGAAATACAGAGAACGTCACAAAGATACTCCTCGAGAAGAGCAACTCCAAGACACATAATTGTCAGATTCACCAAAGTTGAAATGAAGGAAAAAATGTTAAGGGCAGCCAGAGAGAAAGGTCGGGTTACCCACAAAGGGAAGCCCATCAGACTAACAGCTGATCTCTCGGCAGAAACTCTACAAGCCAGAAGAGAGTGCGGGCCGATATTCAACATTCTTAAAGAAAAGAATTTTCAACCCAGAATTTCATATCCAGCAAAACTAAGCTTCATAAGTGAAGGAGAAATAAAATCCTTTACAGACAAGCAAATGCTGAGAGATTTGGTCACCACCAGGCCTGCCCTAAAAGAGCTCCTGAAGGAAGCACTAAACATGGAAAGGAACAACTGGTACCAGCCCCTGCAAAAACATGCCAAATGGTAAAGATCATCGAGGCTAGGAAGAAACTGCATCAACTAACGAGCAAAATAACCAACTAACATCATAATGACAGGATCAGATTCACACATAACAATATTAACTTTAAATGTAAATGGGCTAAATGCTCCAATTAAAAGACACAGACTGGCAAATTGGATAAGGAGTCAGGACCCATCAGTGTGCTGTATTCAGGAAACCCATCTCACCTGCAGAGACACACATAGGCTCAAAATAAAAGGATGGAGGAAGATCTACCAAGCAAATGGAAAACAAAAAAAGGCAGGGGTTGCAATCCTAGTCTCTGATAAAACAGACTTTAAACCAACAAAGACCAAAAGAGACAAAGAAGGCCATTATATAATGGTAAAGGGATCAATTCAACAAGAAGAGCTAACTATCCTAAATACATATGCACCCAATACAGGAGCACCCAGATTCATAAAGCAAGTCCTGGGTGACCTACAAAGAGACTTAGACTCCCACACAATAATAATGGGAGACTTTAACACCCCACTGTCAACATTAGACAGATCAACGAGACAGAAAGTTAACAAGGATACCCAGGAATTGAACTCAGCTCTGCACCAAGTGGACCTAATAGACATCTACAGAACTCTCCACCCCAAATCAACAGAATATACATTTTTTTCAGCACCACACCACACCTATTCCAAAATTGACCACACAGTTGAAGTAAAGCTCTCCTCAGCAAATGTAAAAGAACAGAAATTATAACAAACTGTCTCTCAGACCACAGTGCAATCAAACTAGAACTCAGGATCAAGAAACTCACTCAAAACCGCTCAACTACATGGAAACTGAACAATCTGCTCCTGAATGACTACTGGGTACATAACAAAATGAAGGCAGAAATAAAGATGTTCTTTGAAACCAATGAGAACAAAGACACAACATACCAGAATCTCTGGGACGCATTCAAAGCAGTGTGTAGAGGGAAATTTATACCACTAAATGCCCACAAGAGAAAGCAGGAAAGATCCAAAATTGACACCCTAACATCACAAAAAGAACTAGAAAAGCAAGAGCAAACACATTCAAAAGCTAGCAGAAGGCAAGAAATAACTAAAATCAGAGCAGAACTGAAGGAAATAGAGACACAAAAAACCCTTCAAAAAATTAATGAATCCAGGAGCTGGTTTTTTGAAAAGATCAACAAAATTGATAGACTGCTAGCAAGACTAATAAAGAAGAAAAGAGAGAAGAATCAAATAGACGCAATAAAAAATGAAAAAGGGGATATCACCACCGATCCCACAGAAATACAATCTACCATCAGAGAATACTACAAACACCTCTACGCGAATAAACTAGAAAATCTAGAAGAAATGGATAAATTCCTCAACACATACACCCTCTCCCAAGACTAAACCAGGAAGAAGTTGAATCTCTGAATAGACCAATAACAGGCTCTGAAATTGTGGCAATAATCAATAGCTTACGAACCAAAAAGAGTCCAGGACCTGATGGATTCACAGCCGAATTCAACCAGAGGTATAAGGAGGAACTGGTATCATTCCTTCTGAAAGTATTCCAATCAATAGAAAAAGAGGGAATCCTCCCTAACTCATTTTATGAGACCAGCAACATCCTAATACCAAAGCCTGGCAGAGACACAACCAAAAAAGAGAATTTTAGACCAATATCCTTGATGAACATTGATGCAAAAATCCTCAATAAAATAATGGCAAACCAAATCCAGCAGCACATCAAAAAGCTTATACACCATGATCAAGTGGGCTTCATCCCTGGGATGCAAGGCTGGTTCAACATATGCAAATGAATAAATGTAATCCAGCATATAAACAGAACCAAAGACAAAAACCACATGATTATCTCAATAGATGCAGAAAAGGCCTTTGACAAAATTCAACAACCCTTCATGCTAAAAACTCTCAATAAATTAGGTATTGATGGGACGTATCTCAAAATAATAAGAGCTATCTATGACAAACCCACAGCCAATATCATACTGAATGGGCAAACACTGGAAGCATTCCCTTTGAAAATGGACACAAGACACGGATGCCCTCTCTCACCACTCCTATTCAACATAGTGTTGGAAGTTCTGGCCAGGGCAATTAGGCAGGAGAAGGAAATAAAGGGTATTCAATTAGGAAAAGAAGAAGTCAAATTGTCCCTGTTTGCAGATGACATGATTGTATATCTAGAAAACCCCATAGTCTCAGCCCAAAATCTCCTTAAGCTGATAAGCAACTTCAGCAAAGTCTCAGGATACAAAATCAATGTACAAAAATCACAAGCATTCTCATACACCAATCACAGACAAACAGAGAGCCAAATCATGAGTGAACTCCCATTCACAATGGCTTCAAAGAGAATAAAATACCTAGGAATCCAACTTACAAGGGATGTGAAGGACCTCTTCAAGGAGAACGACAAACAACTGCTCAATGAAATAAAAGAGGATACAAACAAATGGAAGAACATTCCACGCTCATGGGTTGGAAGAATCAATATCGTGAAAATGGCCATACTGCCCAAGGTAATTTATAGATTCAATGCCATCCCCATCAAGCTACCAATGACTTTCTTCACAGAATTGGACAAAACTACTTCAAAGTTCATATGGAACCAAAAAAGAGCCTGCATCGCCAAGTCAATCCTAAGCCAAAAGAACAAAGCTGGAGGCATCACGCTACCTGACTTCAAACTATACTACAAGTCTACAGTAAAGAAAACAGCATGGTACTGGTACCAAAACAGAGATATAGATCAATGGAACAGAACAGAGGTCTCAGAAATAACGCCACATATCTACAACTATCTCATCTTTGACAAACCTGACAAAAACAAGCAATGGGGAAAGGTTTCCCTATTTAATAAATGGTGCTGGGAAAACTGGCTAGCCATATGTAGAAAGCTGAAACTGGATCCCTTCCTTACACCTTGTACAAAAATTCATTCAAGATGGATTAAAGACTTACATGTTAGACCTAAAACCATAAAAACCCTAGAAGAAAACCTAGGCAATACCATTCAGGACATAGGCATGGGCAACGACTTCATGTCTAAAACACCAAAAGCAATGGCAACAAAAGCCAAAATTGACAAATGGGATCTAATTAAACTAAAGAGCTTCTGCACAGCAAAAGAAACTACCATCAGAGTCAACAGGCAATCTATAAAATGGGAGAATATTTTCACAACCTACTCATCTGACAAAGGGCTAATATCCAGAATCTACAATGAACTCAAACAACTTTACAAGAAAAAAACAACCCCATCAAAAAGTGGGTAAAGGACATGAACAGACACTTCTCAAAGGAAGACATTTATGCAGCCAAAAAACACATGAAAAAATGCTCATCATAACTGGCCACCAGAGAAATGCAAATCAAAACCACAATGAGATACCATCTCACACCAATTAGAATGGTGATCATTAAAAAGTCAGGAAACAACAGGTGCTGGAGAGGATGTGGAGAAATAGGAACACTTTTACACTGTTGGTGGGACTGTAAACTAGTTTAACCATTGTGGAAGTCAGTGTGGCGATTCCTCAGGGATCTAGAACTAGAAACACCATTTGACCCAGCCATCCCATTACTGGGTATATACCCAAAGGACTATAAATCATGCTGCTATAAAGACACATGCACACGTATGTTTATTGCAGCATTATTCACAATAGCAGAGACTTTGAACCAACCCAAATGTCCAACAACGATAGACTGGATTAAGAAAATGTGGCACATATACACCATGGAATACTATGCACCCATAAAAAATGATGAGTTCATGTCCTTTGTAGGGACATGGATGAAGCTGGAAACCATCATTCTCAGTAAACTATCGCAAGGACAAAAAAACCAAACACCGCATGTTCTCACTCATAGGTGGGAAATAAACAATGAGAACACATGGACACAGGAAGGGGAACATCACACTCCAGGGACCGTTGTGGGGTGGGGGGAGGGTGGAGGGATAGCATTAGGAGATATACCTAATGCTAAATGACGAGCTAATGGTTGCAGCAAAAGAACATGGCACATGGATACATATGTAACAAACCTGCACATTGTGCACATGTACCCTAAAACTTAAAGTATAATAATAAAATAAAATAAAAAATAAAAAGAATCTAAGCACTAATCAATAGTAAATACTATAGGGTGACTATAGTCAATAATAACTTACTTGTACATTTTTAAATAAGAGTATAACTGGATTGTTTGTAACACAAAGGATAAATGCTTAAGATGACAGATGCCCCATTTATTCTGATGTGATTACTATGCATTGTATGTCTGTATCAAAATATCTCATGTGCTTCCAAATTATATGCACCTACTATGTACCCACAAAAAAATAATTTTTAAGTTAGTACTAAGTTATACAAAGACACATACCCCTAACAAATTAAATAATCTGTTGGTAGATCTTTTAGACAATACTTTAGTATGATAATAAAAGAACATCTACTTGTTCTTTTGCCTTATTTCCAAGTTTTAGTGTTTAACAAGCTTGAATGTGTCGTAATTACTCATTTAATTACTCATGTAATTACTTAAGTGTCAGGCATTGTGCTGGGGACTAGGGAGATGATAGGGAACTGGATAAATGCCCATACATTTTAGAAGCTTACTAATGAGGGATAATGACATATAAACAGGAAATTGCAAAGCAGTTTGATGTATGTTAAAACATAGTTACTGTGGGCCGGGCGCGGTGGTTCATGCCTCTAATCCCAGAACTTTGGGAGGCCGAGGCAGGCGAATCACGAGGTCACGAGTTCGAGACCAGCCTGGCCAATATGGTGAAACTCTGTCTCTACTAAAAAAATACAAAAATTAGCCGGGCGTGGTGGCACGCGCCTGTAGTCCCAGCTACTCGGGAGGCTGAGACAGAAGAATCGCTTGAACTCAGGAGGCAGAGATTGCAGTGAGCCGAGATCACTCCACTGCACTCCAGCCTGGGTGACAGAGGAAGACTCCATCTCAAAAAAAAAAAAAAAAAAAGAAAGAAAAGAAAAAAAAAATAGTTACTGTGGGATGTTGAGATGACACATAAGAGATATTCCTCCTGTAACGTCAATTCTAGGTATGTTCTAAAAAGGAGACATCACCTAAATGATAAACTGGAGTTAGCTGGGTAAAAAGTTGAGGTGGGAGATGACATTTCAGGAAGAATAACAGAAACTAGAATAGTGACTTGTATGACGTGATTAGTACGTACAATGCGGTGCTTGAGGGATGGGTGAGTTCAGTGGGTGTTGTGGGAAGGGGTGAATGTAAAGAGACGGTGCAGAGGCCAGTTAATGGAGAGATTGGTAGAGCATCTTATAGAATTCAGATTTCACTTTTGGGGCAATGCAGAATGAGTAGCATTATCTGACTTACATTTTAGGAAAACTCTTTTTGATAACAATTGGGAAAGTGGATTTGGGAAGTTTGAATAAGGGAACGTGGCAAATAAAGAGACAAGGAATCAGGAGGCTATTGTAATCATTCAGGTGAAAGGTAGTATAAACTAAGATAATAGCCATGGAAACAGAATTATCACATCAGTTAATTGTTCAACTTACATACAAACCACAAATCCAATCAACTAGTATTTCAAACGTGCAAAATATGTTTGACAGGGGTTTATTATGAATGTTTCTGTAAATTAGTCTCTATACACATATCTATGCCTACATATATACATACACACATATATGCCTATATATATTCTATAGTTTTGTGAAAGTTATGGTATAACAACAAAAAATATATTCTGTCATATCCACTGATCACAATAGACTTTGTTCGTCTGGTTATTTTGCAAATCATTTAACAATTAGTTTTGATTTAAAGAAGTTTATAAGTTAAAGTAAACATAAGACAAATTTATTCTTGAATGTTAAGCCCTCAGCATCGAGGAACATGAAAATACTGATTAATTAGTGTGACGAAGGAAAACATTGAATTAAGTCAACTAGTTATTCAGTTAAATTTATTTTGAGGAAACCGCAGAAGGTTTTCTAGGGGGAAGATGACACAATCAAATATGCTTTTGAAAACATTCTGGCTGCATGTGGAAAACTGAATCACAGGGGTGGGGGAAACTGAACATCTGTTTTAGGGGAACTGCAACAATCCTGGCAAAACATGATGGCTGATGCCAAGGTAATGTTAGAACAGTGATCTAGAGGGAGAATGCAAGAATGATACCCCCAAACCTGAGAAGTTTGGCACATGATGTCTTTCAATGAGCTAGAGAAGGAGGAAGAAGAATTGCTTAGAAGGCAGTTTTCCATCTCACATATACTGATTTTGAATTAACTATGTGATATACATGAGCTGATGGGCAGGGGGATAGGTCTCTAGCTCAAAAGAATGATTTTCGTTGAATATAAAAATCTGAGGGTCATCGTTAAGAGTTGTTATTGCTATGGATTTGGATGAGATCAAGAAAAATATGTTGATTGAGCATTAAGATTGAAACTCAACATTAAAAGAGATTTACAATAGGTGAGCAACCTTCCAAGAAAATGATAAAGTTGCCCTGAGACAGGAAAACTAGAATAGTGGAATATCTTAGAAGCCAGGGAAGAAGAGTTTTTCCAATAGGAAGGACTGATCAGCAGTCAATACTACCGAGTTGTAAGATGAGGCCTGATGTGACTTGGGCCTTGACAAAATCAATTTCAGTTGAAGGATGTGGAGGCAGCTGGATTACTGGCGTTTGAGACAGATACGTGAGCAAGGAAGTAGATACAATGAGCATAGAAATTGTTAAAGAAGTTTAGCTTCAGGAGTGGAAAATAACAAGTTGGTAGGAGATAAAAACTAATAGCAGAATGTCCTATTTGTTACTACAGGCGACACTGTATTGCAAGTTAAAATAAATTAGTTAAACCTGACACAAATGCCTGACTGCAAGAAAAAAAATTAAAGGGTTTCTTCAACCAGGCATTTGTATTTTAAGCATTTTATTTTGGCAATCAATTGGGGAAATGAAATATTTTCTCCTCAAAGGTAATGCTGTAGCAGTTATAATTGTATTCCAGGACTTGCAGGTTACTATTACAAATACTCATTGAAATTAATGAATTTTTATTCTCCTGGCTCTGGAGGAGTGGCTGAAAGCACCGTGTTTTATAGTCTGACAAATTTGGGTTCTATTCCCAGTATCTCTGGATACCAGCTATATGACCTTGAACAAAATACTGAGCCTCTTTCAAAGCCTCAGTTTTCTCATTTGTAAACAAAGCAGTAACAATAGCTCTTTTATAGCATCATGGAGAAGAATAAATAAAGTAATGAATATATTGTCTGCTACACTGTCTCTCAACCTTTAGACTATATCAAAATCCCCTGAAGAACTTCTTAAAATACCACTCCCAGAATTCATTATTTAGTAGCTCTCTGTAGAGCCCGAGAACTTACATTTCTTACAAATTTCCAGGTGATAATTGCTGGTCTGAAACATACTTTGAGAACCACAACTTTAGCACATAGACAGTCACATAATAAAAACCAATAAATGTAAATATTAGCATTTCTTTGATGGAGACAGCCCCAGGCTGCCTACAGCAAGATGTTCCCCCCTTAGGTTCCTGAAAATAAAAAGTCCCGCATGGTCCTCATCAAAGTGGATTCCTTCAATACTTCTTCCTCCTTTCTCACATCGGCACAACATCCCCACTCCTCTACCTTCTTGCTCAATTATCTGACCCCCTGCGCTCCTTTTTTTTTTTTTTTTTTTTTTTTTTTTTTTTGAGACGGAGTTTTGCTCTCATTGCCCAGGCTGGAGTGTAGTGGCACGATCTCGGCTCACTGCAACCACTGTCTCCCGGGTTCAAGCGATTCTCCTGCCTCAGCCTCCCGAGTAGCTGGGACTACAGGCATCCACCACCATGCCCAGCTAATTTTTTGTATTTTTAGTAGAGATGGAGTTTTACCATGTTTGCCAGGCTAGTCTCTAACTCCTGACCTCAGATGATCCGCCTGCCTCAGCCTCCCAAAGTGCTGGGATTACAGGTGTGAGCCACCGCGCCCGGCCCCCCTGCGCTTTTTATTAATTAATTAATTCATTCATTCATTCAATAAACTCTGCTACAGTATTCAGAGACTTTTTTCTGCCATATTTGCTTTGATCTAGTTAGCACTTAATGAGTTTATATACCAAAATATCCCTTTTACAGTATCCTGTAATGAATCTCTTTATCATTTCTGGCTTATATGATGGAGTCTGTGATAGACAATAAGATTGCCTCTGAACCATGCCCTCTACTGATGTGGGTATTATTATACTGATGAGATTTCTTCTTTCTCATTCTCTGTTACGAAAAAGCAAGCTCATGGCCCACGGGGCTCATAAAAAATTTACTAAAGGCTGAGAGCAATGGCAACTAATGACATACGTGTAAGTACATATTGATCAAATTAGAGATGATTTTTTTTTCACAGCTCAGTGACGTGTCTAACAATAGTATTCTGGGAAATTCCATATATACATAATATAAGCCATGACTTTATTCAGATAGAACAAATGCCAGATAATATTGTTAGGAGCTTCTACAACAGCAAAATTCAAAATCACATTATCATTTTAAAACACATTAAATGGCTCACTTTTTTTCCCTCAGTGCCTGTCCATCTTGTTTAGAAAAGACTTGATTAAAGCCACATCCACTGATAGGCAATGGAAGTTAGATTAGATACTTGTGTATCCAATACTGTTTTAAAGACTGATTCTGTTTTATAATTTGAATTAAATGGTAACTAATCTTTTTTTTGTAGGAGCTTGGGCTAGGCAAAGTAAGGAATAAAGAAATAAAGTTACATTTTCTATGACTAGAGGTATTTTAGAAGAAGTTGAATGCGTACTTAATAAAAGTGTGTTCTATGGAGATTCTATGCATGCATAGAAAACTAGGTGAAATAAAAATTCTGCACATTTCTGTAAGCAAGTATCAAGGAAAAAGAGTTCTGAACAACTGCAGCACCCTGTGAGTCTCCTTCATGCTCTTTCCCAATTCATACTATATTCCCACCAGCCTCTCAGGAAGAAACTGCTCTGCTGACCTGAATCATTATAGATAACTTTGGCCAGTTCTCAAACTTCATGTAGATGGAATCACACAGTAAAGACTCATCTTCTAGTCAACATTGTTTATGAAATTCATTCATATTCTTGCAAGTAGCAGCTTTTTATTATTATATAATATTCCATGCATATACCACATTTTTGTTTTTGTTTTTTTTTGTTTGTTTGTTTTGAGACAAAGTCTCGCTCTGTCACCCAGGCTGGAGTGCAGTGGCATGATCTCAGCTCACTACAACCTCTGGCTCCCAGGTTCAAGTGATTCTCCTGCCTCAGCCTCCCGAGTAGCTGGGATTACAGGCGCCTGCCACCACACTCGGCTAATTTTTTGTATTTTTAGTAGAGACGGGGTTTCACTATGCTGACCAGGCTGGTCTCTAACTCCTGACCTCAAGTGATCCGCCCTCCTCGGCCTCCCAAAGTGCTAGGATTACAGGCGTGAGCCACCTCGCCCAGTCTACACTGCATTTTTAATTCTAATTCTGAGGGACACAAGTTATATCAGGTTTTGCTATTATGTAAAACGTTGCTATTAACAACCTTGTGCATGCTATTTTGGTGGACTTAATTTCTCCCCTTTTTTGAGACAGGGTCTGACTCTGTCACCCAGGCAGGAGTGTAGTGGTGCAATCACGGCTCCCTGCAGCTTCAACTTCCTGGGCTCAAGCCATTCTCTCATCTCAGCCTCTGGAGTAGCTGGGACTACAGGTGCATGCCACCACGTCAGGCTAATTTTGATTATTATTTTTTTTTTTTTTCGTAGAGATGAGGTCAAATTATGTTGCCCAGGATAGTCTAAAACTCCTGGCTTCAAGCGACCCTCCCACTTTGGCCTCCCAAAGTGCTGGGATTACAGGCATGATCCACTACACCTGGCCTACTAATTGCTCTTGAATACATACATATGAGAGGAATTGCTGGATCATAAGGAAGGCATAAATTTAGATTTAGTAGATATTGGCAAATATTAATTTACACTTAAACCAGCAATATTTGAGAGCTCCAGCTGAGGCACCAATTCTCCCCAGTACTTGATATTGTCTTATTATATTGTAGCCATTCTGATGCATATATAGGGGTATTTTAAATTCTTTGATTACTAATGAAGTTAGGCACCTATTCAAATGTTTTTGACTATCTTTGTCCTCTTTTACGAAGTGCCTGTTCAAATATTTTGCCAATTTTTTAAAAAATGGGTTTTTTTATATGTATGAGTTTATTATACATTATGGATACAAGTTTTTTAATCAGATATACGTTTTGTGAATATTTTTCTCCCAGTCCATGACTTTCCTTCTCACTGTTATTAGTGTATTATAATAGAATTCTTCGTTTTAATGAAGCTCAATTTATCAGTGTTTTACTTTGTACCTAGTGCTTGTTCGGTCTTAATTATGAAATCTTTGCTTAGCCTGTATCTCACTTGTAGATTATTTTACTTATGACTGGAGATTGCCCACCAGATGTAACCACTTACACACTAAGGGTCACAGCCATATTCTCCTTGACTATGTTCACTTAATCACCATTGGCAGAGACTACGTCTTGTCTAATGTTATTTTATCCCTTATTCAGAGACTCTCATATTATTGTGACTGTAAATTTTCTTAGCTAAAATAATTTCCCTCTATCTTTCTCTCTCTTTCTGTCTCTCTTTCTCTCTCTCTCTCTCTCCAACTCGCGAAGATATATAAGTCGGATTTATTGGGCACAGCTACCAGGAAAATGGGTTCAAGAAGGGTTACTCAGCAAATGAATAATCTTTTGCTAGGGCTGAGGAGTCCAACTCATGGCCTCGATATAATTTTTGAGAATGGAAGCTGGGAAAGGAAGATGTCAGGGAACCCTGGGGTTGTTAATAGTATTGAAACAACCTACCTTGTAGTACTTTTGAGAGAGATATAAAACCATCACCCTGTTCTGAAGCTCAAGTCCTAGCTTATTATTTTCCCTTTATCAATTCACAGATAAAAGCAACAAATTTCCTAGAAATACTTTTTCTTGTTTTTGAAGGTATGTTATAGAATAGAAAAAGTCTTACAAAGGTGTATTTTTACATAGCGGTTGGTGATGGTGGACAGAAATTTTTAAAAATCATATGTACCCTTCATTTCATATTTTTATAATGAAATGACAATTCAATCAATGTATTAAATTTTCAAAAGAAAATGCAAATATCTGTTCTACGTAGATTGAAGACCAAGAATTTCTGCCAATGATACCAAGCCAAGATTAGTTTTCAGTTAGTCTTTTTATACCATCTTTCAAAACAAATGGTAATATGCGATCCTTATACTGTTAAAGACAAAATTATTCAATGTCACTTGTTGAATCACGGTAAGGCAGCCTTTATCCAAGACCATCTCAATAGGTATAGGGACCATGAAAATAGGGTTTTGCAGTAGGGGAGAGAGATTGGGCTCAATCTGAATACAGCACAGGCAAATGGGAATTTATAACCAAGGAACAAGGTAGGGGTCAGTGGATGGAAAATTATTAAGAGGAAGCAACATGGGTAAGGGAGACTCTTGCTGAAAATAGTCCAGTCATCCCCTGGAGGATGGTAGATGATAAGGAACATGATCAGATATCCAGGATAATCAAATACCAAGGATGAGAGTTTTCTGGCTAAACTGATCTAGCCTGCTAAAACTAAATTTTAGGAGAAAGCGCACAGACAGGGCTATGAGAAGGTTGGGAAGCCTGAATAAAGTTTGGCCGAGCAAATAATCTTTGTCAGTACTAACACAGTTAATAAACAGAGAGTACCCCAGTAATTCATTTATGAAAATGTGTTTCAAAAAATTCCAGTCTTGACCAGGCGCGGTGGCTCACACCTGCATCGCCGCACTTTAGGAGGCAGAGGCAGGTGGATCACCTGAGGTCTGGAGTTCGAGACCAGCCTGGCCAACATAGTGAAACCCCTTCTCTACTAAAAATACAAAAAAATTAGCTGGGCGTGGTGGCATGCACTTGTAATCCCAGCTAATCGGGAGGCTGAAGCAGGAGAATCGCTTGAACCTGGGAGGCAGAGGTTGCAGTGAGCCAAGATCACACCACTGCACTCCAGCCTGGGCGATAAGAGTGAAACTCCATTTAAAAAAAAAAAAAAATCCAATCTCTTTGAAAGTTATGTATCACTTGACAAAAACATTTCCTTTGTGACGTAGGTTCAGAAACATTGGGTTAAACTAAGTTAAACAATTTTTTTAAGTACAAAAAATTTCAGGGTTGAGTTGTGACTCGCTAAAGAAGGAAATGAAATTATCACATTTTAACAATTTGTTTTTCATTCAACATCTTACGGGATCAATGTTCTTTACAATTTACATTTGGAAATGCTGTTCTAGACTCATCCGCTATATAAATTATACATTTAAGAGGATGTTGGTTCTAAATACTTTAACTTGCTATCAAGGCAGAAATTTAACAGCAAATTTGCTCTTGTTATGTTATTCTCTTTTATATCCAAGAGAAAAAGAATGTTAAGTTGAAAGTTATTTTGCTCAGGGACACTTACAAAGATATATACACATTCAGTAGACACTTGCACGACGTTACATTTGAAATTGGATATATCGTTTAGCTTTTCATACACAGATCATAGTATGCAGATTTTAAGTGGTGGAAAATGAATCCTTTAACATTCAAAGTGATGAGCTTTGGAGAAGGCTGTTTTAATCTGTTATACTGCAGGTGTAACTCCTGGTACACTTGTAGGTTAGTAGTGATATTGTAGGCATATTCGATGGATCAGTATATATGGAGTACTTGATATTCAGATATATTCAGTTCTCCCCGATGCCTTCATCTGGGTGTTGTTTTTGCAGGGGTTAGGAGGAAGGAGAGGAGGTGCCAAGATTCAGACACTGCAGAAGAGGATTATATAAGCAGAAATAATTCCATGATGCGGTTTTGTACCTGTTTACTACAAATCAAAGGTGGCTGACACCACTTTGTCCCCAGGAATCCTATAATGGTTAGATGATAGCTGTAAATACACTCCTGTTTTCCTTCCAGAGGTGTGTGGGAAACCCTTAGAATGGGGTGTGCATTTGCCCCTAGTTAAGGGTCAACGAAATCTAAAGCAGAATTCAGCTACAGATTTAGAGCTATAGTCTCTTTAGAGTTCCAGGTGTCCCTTTTATTTAAAATTCTTTTTTTCCCTGACATTTTAAATATAAGGTTCCCTATTTACTTTGCAAAGCTTAGTTAATAATGATATGTAACAAAAATTATTCACTACACTTGAGCATGTCTCTTCTCCATAAAGGTCCAGCTTTAGATAGCAACTCTTCTCATAGATCTGTAAATACTGTGAGAAGATAATTAAAAGTTTGATTATTGTCCATATAAATAAATGGTAAGAAAATACACATTTTCAGTATTGAATAAAGACTTTCCTTCTTCTCAGCAGAAGTTGATTGTATTCCAGAAAAGGAAAGAATCCTTCCTTTCATAAGGGCAAATTAAAATGCAGGAACTCTGAATTTGGGAGTCTGTTTTTCAAGATGAATAATCATCTTTGGCAATAGGATTCAAATGGCACAACAGAAGGAATTGAATTGATATTGACTAATCTGAATTCTTGATCCAACCTCTATTTTTGAATCTGTACATTTAAGATCACTTTGTGCATTTAACTCTCATTATGCATAATTGCATAACTGGACAACGATATTTGTTTCTTCCTGGAATTCAAGGAGTTTATTCTACAATTTTTGTTTTTATTTATTTATGTATTTATTTTGGAAAGATGGAGTCTCGTTCCGTTGCCCAGGCTGGAGTGCAGTGGTGCGATCTTGGCTCACTACAACCTCCGCCTCCTGAGTTCAAGCAATTCTCCTGCCTCAGCCTCCCGAGTAGCTGGGACCACAGGCGTGCACCACTACGCCCGGCTGATTTTTGTATTTTTAGTAGAGATGGGGTTTCACCACGTTGGCCAGGCTGGTCTTGAACTCCTGGCCTCCAGTGATCCACCCGCCTCGGCCTCCCAAAGTGCTGGGATAACAGGCGTGCGCCATTGCGCCTGGCTATTCTACAATTTTTAGAAAGGTAGCAACTTCTTTCCCCACGTGACAGTAAGTTTTATAATACTAAATATGAAGCTTTAATGCACCAAAATACTTGCAATCATCAATAAACATATGACACATCTCTACTAACAAGCAGATAGGAAATTATGGCATCAATTCACCATCTGTGCCATGCAGACTCTAGTTTTGAAACTCTCATTTGAAACAGAAAGTTATATATGAGCATAAGAGGACATTGCACGTGGAGTTCTTCTAACATTATGTGTAAATTTCTACTTAATAGAATATATACTGTTACAAGCTGCTTCACTTATTGTTAAACCTATATACATATACATTAATAAAAAGTCATTAATATTGACCTTCAAATAATTTGAGTTTTAAAAAATTATTATTACTGTACTTCATTTTTGGAACAGGAATCAAATTATAATAAAACTAGTAGCACAGAAATAGACAAGATTACTTTGGTTACCAGAGACTCTGCCAAATTTTCAATAATAATTTACATATGAAAAAAATCAAAGAAAAAGTAGAAAATGTTACCATGGCAGTAAAATATGCATGTATTTGAGGACGATATTCAACAGGACTTACCTGAAACAAATATAAAAAGGGAAGTAGAAAAATTCACTAAATCCCTTAAAATGTTAAGTACTGAGGGTGGAAAGTAAGATAAATAATAATTATAACTTTTCCTAGAATGAGGGTAAGGATCTAGTTATGAAAACGCTAACACCGTCAGAGTAAGTCTTAAGGGAGAACCATTTCTGGAATTCCCTGGTTTTGCTCCCCAGCTGATGTACAGAACATATGTCTCTACAAGAATCATCAAAGGCATTACAAAGAACCCTCTCACTAATTGCTGATAGTTACAGTACAGTCCTAGACACCCACAGAGGCAGTTCTTTGCCCCCACTGCACATCAGAACCACCTAGAGAGCTATAAAATATTACCTAAGCCCATATCCCACCCCAGACCAACTGAATCAGTATCTCTATGCCGGAGCTTGGGCATATGGTTGAAAATTACAGTCCTAGATGATCTGCTACAATACACATACATACAAACACATTTTCAACTTCATGTACTCTCATACTTTCCACTTCATGCACTAGCACTTGCTCCCTGTACCTTCCTAAGCCCACTTAGAAAATCAGATTTTACATTTTTAATTTTTTTGTGTGTGCATTTTAACTAAAGAATATCACTAAGATAAAGTGTGACAGTAGACAACCAATTTCTTTCTTCACAGAGCATTGAAAATATACATAATTGATTGCCTTAGATTCATATATATACATATATATGCACATATATACTTCAAACTCATTTTGATAGGGCACAGTAGTGATTTCCTGGTGTAATAACAATCCATTCATTTTTCATGTAACATTGTCTATGTGATTTTATTACACTTTTTATACATAGAATGAAATATTTGCTAATAAATGAAGAACTAAGGGCACTCACTTTATAGCAAAAATGCCACCTCTACTAGTAAGAAAAAAAATAAACATTTTCTATTATTGCTGCAACTTTCTAAAAGGAAAAAAAAACACAGGAAGAATATCACATAATGAAATCCTTTAATTGTTACTTCTTTCTTTATCTCACTCTTTTGTTTCATCCAAGAAAACTATTTAACTATATAGTGATATGTAATTAGTCTTTCAATTAAAATTGTTAAGCTACAGATTGTTGACACCACCGAATATACTTGATTAAAATAAGTATAGATGTAAACAAATGTAAACAGAATTGCACTTAAATGATATTCATTATTTAGTTCATTTATTTCAAATGTATTGATGGCCAGACGCGGTGGCTCATGCCTGTCATCCCAACACTTTGGGAGGCTGAGGTGGGTGGATCACTTGAAGTCAGGAGTTCGAGACCAGTCTGGCCAACATGGCAAAACCCCATCTCTACTAAAAATACAAAAATTAGCCGGGCATGGTGGCAAGTGCCTGTGGTCCCAGCTACTTGGGAGACTGAGGTGGGAGAATTGCTTGAACCTCAGAGGCGGAGGTTGCAGTGAGCCAAGATCGCGCCACTCCACTCCAGCCTGGGGGTCAGAGAGAGACTTCATCTCAGAAAAAAAAAATAATAAAATAAAATAAAATAAAATTTATTGAATGGCCAACCACCATTCTACGAAGTAAGAACTGAAAGCATAATAAGCAAAGGTCTCTACTTCTCAGAAGTTCTGTTGGATGACACAGGTTTGTGTACAAATATTACATTATCATGGAAAAAGTGCTAACATGCAGTAGAGGAGGCATAAACTTGCTCAATTAGGTTTGGTGGTTGGAGGTTTTACAAAAGAGATGATGAGGCAAATTGGTGTTTACCTACACTTGACAGCCCCCATCCATAGTTAGTATAAAATATAATTATAATTTTGTGTATACAGTACTTGAAAAATTATTACAGCCAATCACAACAGTGGATATAAAAATTCCAAATCTATTTACAAGGAATACCTTCTGGCCAAATATGAACACAAATATTTGTGCTTACAATACCTAGAAATTTCAAATGTTTGATACGTTAAATATTTTCATTTGTAGAGTTCTTCACTTTCAAATATAGATTACTTTTAATGAGATAGAAACAATTATCAGTTTGATTCATTAAGGGACAATATCGCTTTACAGAAATTTACACGTATTTATTAACATATGAAGCACTTTAGTAGACAAAAAGGACATTTTTGTATCACTTAAAACATTAGAATGAAATTATGAAATGTACATGCTGCCTACTGGCACCAAAGATTATAAGCCGGTCTCACAATTGGCTTTTCATTATATAAAGAACACCCATTATATGCTTGGAATTCCTATGCCAGCAGGCATACTACAAATGCTGGAAGCCCACTGTTTATAACTTTACTTCTTGCCAAGCATTTCAGTTATGTTTTCTTTGGTTATATAAAGGGCCAGAGCTATTTTAAGTGAAAGAGGTAGCCATCCTCATCTCACTGTATGACAGATGTCATATTACAATGCCCTACATAATAGTATGCAAGGGTATTGCTACCTCCTTTGACCTGGTCTAAAATTCCTTAGAATTACAACTGTGTGTTAGACAATAAAACCGAAGGATTTGCCTCAAATATCAAAACTAAGTGCAAATGGGCAATGCTATATAGGTGAGCAGGAAGCATTTCTCACTCTCTTCTAAGTGAATGCTAATATGATCTCATGAATTGACACAACTAAATTTTGCTTTATAAGAACATACATAGCCAAAGGATTAAAAAAAAAAAAACCACCTTAAAACAAGTTACAGAGGGTTGAATGGAAGCAAAAGTAGGTAGCTAAGTACTAGGAAGGGTGGAATAATGTCTAGGAAACGAGATAATAGGCCAGGTGCAGTGGCTCATGCCTATAATCCTAGCACTTTGGGAGGCCGAGGCAGGCAGATCACTTGAGGTCAGGAGTTCAAAACCAGCCTGGCCAATGTGGTGAAATCATGTCTCTACTAAAATAAAAATTAGCCAGGCCTGGTGGTGCGTGCCTGTAATCCCAGCTACTCAGGAGGCTGAGGCGTGAGAATCGCTGGAACCTGGGAGGCAGAGGTTGCAGTGAGACGAGATCACACCACTGCACTCCAGCCTGGACAACACAGTGAGACTCTGATAAAAAAAAAAGAAGAAAGGAAGGAAGGAAGGAAAAAGAAAAGAAAAAAAGGAAACAAAAGTAATAGTCTAATCTTAGGAAGCTGGCTGGAGTAGAATGGCATAGAGCCCCCCAGTGGTACCAGCAATGTAGGGTAGGTAGGACTCAGCTCCTGGATCTTCATATGGTCCTCAGGACATAAGAAGCACACTAAAAGGCCTATAGAGGATAGATGATGCCCATTTAAACCATAATTCTGTCTGAAGTTCTGCCAGGTTTATGTATGGGCATAGTGCACATAAAGCACGCATAAAGATGCATATTTTTTGCCTCGCCTTTAGTTTTTCCAGGTTTTCATGATATTAACACCAACGATTATGTCAGAGTTATGCTTTGTTTTTTCTCAATGGGAGCAATCCAAGCATAGGTACCCTAAAGAATGAAATGTAAAACAATGATTCCTGCCTGATACAACCAGAAGGAAGACTGACAATACAACATGAAAAGTCACGGAGTAAATTATTTTCATACAAGTGGAGAAATTGTTTTCAGGGAATTCGTAGACCGACAGCTATTCACAGGCCATCAAACACCCATAAGGACCTTTGTCATCCTTCAATCACTTCAGTAGAGAGAGAACATGTATGAAACAGAGACAGAAAACACAGTTAAATAAGCAATTCCTGTTCAGTAAGTGTCTGCAGTGAGTTTTGCAGAATGTGTATGGATAACACGTATACCTACTCGATCCTACAAGTGCATGGTTCTGAACAGAAGCAAATTTGAAGTATTAATAACAATGAAGATGGAAATAGGGTTGTTGGAAATTCTGTATTTAATGCGTGAACTCAGCAACTGAAGACACAAAGAGTGTGGATTCTCTGAATGATGATAAAAGCCTTAATAGAAATAAATGATTATTAATTGGAATGGGACATGAAAGAAGATAACCTTGTTACAAAGATTCCAGGCAAAGAAAGAAGAGATGGTTCCAATTACAATAATCATAGAGGTGATTTTCTTAGAATATGGCTAAGGAAACACGTTTTCCTTCATTTGTTTCATTCTTTTTTTTAGTGCAGTGTTTGGGAACTAACCTCAGTACTAGTGAACATATGACGTTAATTCTTTAGCGAGGCCAGGCGCGGTAGCTCACGCCTGTAATCCCAGCACTTTGGGAGGCCAAAGTGGGTGGATCACCTGAGGTCAGGAGTTCCAGACTAGCCTGGCCAACATGGTGAAATCCCATCTCTACTAAAAATACAAAAAAAAAATTATCCGGGTGTGGTGACAGGCATCGGTAATCCCAGCTACTTGGGAAGCTGAGGCAAGAGAATCGCTTGAACCCGAGAGGTGGAGGTTGCAGTGAGCCGAGATCACACCACTGCACTCCAGCCTGGGCGACAGAGCCAGACTCTGTCTCAAAAATAAGTAAGTAAATAAATAAATAATAAAAATAAAAATTCTTTAGTGAGATGAACTATTAATGGTTGATTCCATAATACTGATTATCATTATAAATTACTGTAACTTTTAGTTGTCTTAAACAAAATAAGAACAATAGTGCCAACAAGTGCGGCTAGTGCTGAAAATTTCTTCAGATATTGTTAGAGGAACAATATTTCAGTACATATATTTTGTTACAATTTCGAGAAAGAATTCAAAACCCAGAATGGGAATAACAAAGATCTTTTAGAGTTGTGTTTCTCAAGGAAAGATCCCAGGAATACGTGACTTGTAAAGACCTACCAGAAGAATATCATTTAGAATGGAGCTTTAGCATCTGCATTTTAATAAGCATTCTAGGGGATTCTTCCGTATTCTAGAGTCTGGGAAGGACTGCCTAGTAGATTGCAAGGCCAAGGTAGTGATTAATTGATCTGGGCTAGAGTAAAGCTGTGGCTGAAATATTTTTATAAGTTCTCCCAGTGAGTCTAACAGCCAGGAAAAAGAACACCTGTGCATTGGCGGTGACAGCGGAGGAGGTATTGTACTTTGCCATGGAAGTGTGCACAGAATCATTTTTATATAGGTAATAACTGTATATCTAACAAAACTCTATTTCATTTCACTTTTAAATTCAGAAAAAAATACATGTAATTCAAAATAAACGTCATCATTGGATATGGTAGCAAAACAACAGTGCGTAGTTATGTGCTTGTGTTTCCATGTGAGTTTTATCTATGTGTGTGCTTATATATGTAGACACACACATATACACACACATACAGTGAGAGAAAGAGAGGCAGTTTATAATCTTCCAACATTTTTGGCTTATGTCAGCCTGTAGGCTAAAAATCTGACTTTGTGATGCCAAAGAGGAAAGATATAAGAAGGAGCAGAGAAAATAACTCAAATAATGGTTTGCTTAGGTATGGGAGGTGAAAGATTATTTTTGGCATCATTACAGCTTTGTGAAACAATTGGCAAGGTTGTGCGAAGTACCATCTTGATCAGTGAAGCTTTTTCCCTTAAGGATGGATTACAAGTGTGTAATTCAACCTTGACTTGTTTGACCTCCATTTCCTCTCTAATTATGTGAATGTGCACCATACAGTACAAAGTTCTATACCTATTACTTTAAACCAGTAACGTTTTATTGTACTTAATAATAGTCTTAGGCTATCTGGGTAATCTCTGTTTATAGGTGTTTACAAAGTAATATTGTTTTATGTAAACTAATAAAAATGTTGGTGCTAATTGCTTTACACATTGCTTGGAAAAGCAAGGCATTTTTGCAGTTGAGTAGTTGCTCAGTACTATTAACCTATCTATTTCTATAGCTTCTTGTTTTTCATCTCCTTCAACAAGGTCATCTGCCAATATTTTGCTCTCCGTATTTTTCTAATCTCAATTTTTTTTTTTTGAGACGGAGTCTCGCTCTGTCACCCAGGCTGGAGTCCAGTGGCGCTATCTCGGCTCACTGCAAGCTCCGCCTCCCGGGTTCACGCCATTCTCCTGCCTCAGCCTCTCCGAGTAGCTGGGACTACAGGCACCCGCCACCACGCCCGGCTAATTTTTTGTATTTTTAGTAGAGACGGGGTTTCACCGTGGTCTCGATCTCCTGACCTCGTGATCCGCCTGCCTCGACCTCCCAAAGTGCTGGGATTACAAGCGTGAGCCACCGCGCCCGGCCTCTAATCTCAATTTCTACATTAAAAAAACACAGCGGTAAGGGGTTACTTTGCAAGTTAGGCCTAAGAAGGAGACTGGTTTCTCAAGGATGTTCATGTTGATTTTAGTGCGTTTTAAAATACTAGTTGCACAATGAAATGACAAATTCTGCTAATTTACATACTATTCCTAGTGTCATTCTTTCAATTTTTCAACCAGAATTCATATACACAAGAACATGCTTTTCTTGTTTCCTGAATTCCTTCAAGCAAAACATAATTCTATAATGAGCAATTATAGCCTAACACCTGCTGCTATGAAGAGGACCTTGTCAGCATCCATCTAAATTAAAGAACAACAGCATTCCTTGATTTTGGGAAAATTAGCAATAAACGAAGTCCATTTCTTAGCAGAAAAACTCATAGGCAATGTATTCCAAGGTAGCCCACAGAATAATCAGGATTTAATAGAATTAGATTTTTTACCATCACTTGAGAGAAAGTTTTGCTCTGGGCTAAGTATTATGGTTAAGGATTCCAAGAAAAACACTAAAATTCCTGGATCCCTTACAGGCAATATTTACTTAAAATAAAACCATCCATAAAAGTCCTTATCTACTATAGTATCTCTTCCTGTTTTTCTTATGACACAAGAACTCTGCTCAAGCTGAAAGGTAAACAAATTGGATAGAAGCATCATTTCAGCTCAAGCCATATCAACAATCTTGTGGATTTACATTGCCAGGAAATCTTTTTTCAAAATTATGCCAGGATAATTACATCAACAAAATGGAGGCAGAAATCTTGGTATAATATCAAAAAGATGAGGGAAGAATAGGTTGCTGGAAAAAGCCTGCTAGCAGATTGCCTAGAAAGAAAAATGAAGCCATTCTAACATGTTAAAATCTCACCTAAACATTGAAATAAATGATTATTCACTTACAGAGTAAACAGATATATTTAAGTGTATTTTAATATGTAGTCACATGTATATATGATGTTTCTGTGTGCCTATGTACACGCATACATACATACACACACTTGAATGTCAACTTGTACATATTAATAGTGCAATGAAAAACGTTGTCAGGGATGATTTCCCCTCTGGCATTCCCAGCACTATGACTGACAGCTCTTACTGCATCAATAGAAGAATTGTATTTAAACAAAAGTTATGGTACAATTCCTAGGTTGATGCTTAATAGAGAGTAAATACTACAAGGATTACCAATAAGCTTCCTTATTAAATAAATGTATTTATTCATTTGATCTTATGTAAAGAACACAAAAGGTAAAAGAAAAAAATTAAAAAAGAGTATTTTATTTTTGTATAATTAAAAAATCTAGTTCCTTCTTCCTGGATTTTAGATATCTATATCTGTGTCTATCCATCTTTCTCTCTCTCTATATATATATATATATATACATATGTTCATATCTATATCAATATTGATAATGTTTCTTTACTTCTTAAATAAAGAATTACCTAAGCATCTTTTTTCAAGTGGGAGAGTGAAAACATAATTATTCTAAGATGGTGAATATTGACAAGGGAATGAAATGGTGAAAGCAAATCTATCTAGAAAAAAGGGCCCCCTTAGCATGAATGAATAGACCAGTGAATGAGGAAACAAAATGATTAAATCAAGTCTTTTGAAAGCACAGCATTATTGTGAGACATACTGTAAAGATCTGTGCAGCTATTCTGCCCTTCCTACATACTCATTGCTCTCTATTATACAAAGAAGGAACATAGAGAAAAGAACAGTATACTTGAAGTTAGAATATCTGGGTTTGAGTGTGACTTTATCACTTACTAATTACGTGATCTTGAAAAAGTTACTTAACCTTTTTGTGCATCAGTTTCCTTTTCTAAAAAATGGACATACGGGCAGGGCTTGGTGGCTCACACCTGTAATCCCAGCACTTTGGGAGGCCGAGGTGGCAGATCACTTGAGGCCAGAAGTTCAAAACCAGCCTGGCCAACATGGTGAAACCCTGTTTCCACTAAAAATACAAAAATTAGCCAAGTGTGGTGGCACATGCCTGTAGTCCCAGCTATCTGGGAGGCAGTGGTTGCAGTGAGCTGAGATCACGCCACTGCACTCCAGCCTGGGCAACAGAGTGAGACTCTGCACTGATTAAGAAAAAAAAAAAAGGATATACAAATATCCAGGGCTAATTGGAGATTCAAATTTGATAATGTATAGGAAAGAGCCTAGTACACTATAAGACACTTTACATTTATAAAGTAGTATAATTGTCATCCACATACTATTATTACCATAGTGAAAAAATACAACTTACAAGAGTTCAGCTGAGCTTAAAGAATATATTCATTTGAAGCTCATTGTTGTGTGAGCTTCTTCATATTATCTTATTTCAATTATTATGCTTTAATCTTAGACTCTAATTATATATCCAGTTTTACTTACGCCATTAAATGAATTTAAAAAGGAGTCACATTAAATAAAGGCCCTTTAAATTTTTTATGAGATAAAGAGTTGCCATAGACACACTCTTTTTGCATCTTACCCGGTACAGTCAAACTCAATTAACTATTCAGACTGGCAACACATCTTCTACATTTTTCATAAAGATTCTAAGTGAAAAGGTTGTACTATTTTTCAATTAAGTTCTATATCTTTCAAAAATAGCTGATAGATTAAGGCAAAGGCACTGTCACAATCACAGATTATATTTAGTGCAATTTAGAAGACAAAAATGAAGCCAGCTAGATTCCAAAATGTGTTCATAGTGATTTTTCAGTGTATCAAAATCAACTAAATGGAACATTGAACAACAAGTCCAAAGGCATGTGATGGTTAAGAAATCTGGTCATAGGCCCAGCGTGGTGGCTCACACCTGTAATCCCAGCACTTTGGGAGGCCAAGGCAGGCAGATCACCCGAGGTCAGGAGTTTGAGACTAGCCTGGTCACCATAGTGAAACCCCTTCTCTACTAAAAATACAAAAATTAGCCAGGTGTGGTCGCAGGCACCTGTAATTCTAGCTACTCGGGAGGCTGAGGTAGGAGAATCATTTAAACCTGGGAGATGGAGGTTGCAGTGAGCCACGATCGCGCCACTGCACTCCAGCCTGGGCGGTAAGAGTGAAACTCTGTCTCAAAAACCGAAAACAAACAACAAAAAAATCTGGGCACAGATAATTACACAAGGATTTCACATAACCTCTCTGTTATTCATTTAGAGATGTCTAAAAGTAATTCCTGAGAAATTTGGAATTTTTATTGAACATGTCAGAATCTTCTCTAAATAACTTCTGAATCACCTGTAAATGCACCATTGATTGGGATAATGGTGGAATCTAGCTATGGAATAAGTTAAAAGGTCATAAGGCCTCCAAGGGTGAAGTTTCAGTGAGGTAACCAGCCAGGCTACGGAGCAGCTCTGTGAGCATTTCATCAGTTTGGAGTAGAGAATATAGGGAGATGATACCTTTTCTCAACTCAGGTAAAAAGGATTTGACCAAGTTCTCATACCAGCTTTTATGTTACACAGCTATTTATTGCCATCAGTGTTTATGAAAATCGGGCAGCATAATTTCTATCATGCTATGTCCCTGGTTCTACTTATTATTTGGACCTCCTTATTTACTGACTAAAACTACTATTTAATTATCTGTATACAAATTCACCGGCCATTTTCCTTTGAGGTATCCCGATTTGGCCAGAAAATGTAGAGCAAAAGATGTTCAATTCAGAAATTTCTTTTTAATGTTATTTATCAGTTTTAACTGATATACATAATCTTTCACTTTACTGTCAGAGATTTATAACAAAATTATCCAGTGATATCTACTGAATAAAAATGTAATGTTTATCCTCAGTATACCAGTTGTTCAGTTTTGGTTAAAGGTGGTTTAATGTCACAGCTCTAGGTAAGAATATTGTAAGAAACCCTGAGAGGGACATGTTTAATTGTAAAACTGTGAAGCACCTAAATACATACTTACTATTATCAATAATAATAGTTACCATTTAAATATTGCCTGCTATATATCACAAAGCACTAAGAGGCTTAAAATACATTTTTCTCTATCCTGTACAATTCTGTTTAAAAATAGGCAAAATTTCTCCACTTTATATGTGAGGAGAATGAGTCACAAAAATGTTAAGCAACTTGATCAGACTCAACTGCCAATAAATTTGAAGACAGGATTCAAACCTCAGTTTGCCTCTCCAAATCTCAGGAACTATACCAAGCCATGAGTTACATATTAAACAGCTAAGGCAGGCAGGCATGGTGGCGCATGCCTGTAATCCCAGCACTTTGGGAGGCTGAGGCGGGTAGGTCACCTGAGGTCAGGAGTTCGAGACCAGCCTGGCCAATGTGGTGAAATCCCGTCTCTACTAAAAACATAAAAAATTAGCCTGGCGTGGTGGCGGGCGCCTGTAATCCCAGCTACTCAAGAGGCTGAGGCAGGAGAATCACTTGAACCTGGGAGGCCGAGGTTACAGTGAGGCGACATTGCATCACTGCACTCCATCCTGGGCAACAAGAGCAAAACTCTGTCTCAAAAAAATAAATAAATAAATAAATAAACAGCTAAGGCTAACAGTCAATATTAAAAATTATAAACACTAAAGTGTTTCTCTAACTTATCATTTTGCATTTAACAAAATATCATTTTCCCATAAAGTCTATTGTTAAAGCAAACTAAATATGGCCTGAGAAGGACTCTGTACTTCTATATTTGAGTCCCTGTGGACGAACTACAACCTATCTCAATAGGTAGACAAGATTGAAAAACTAACTTAGGAGTATGGGCCTGTAACAATCACTCAGTCTTGGCCAATCCCAGCAGCCATTCTTCAACCAGTTATACACTGCGGATTGTTCAAATTGTGTTCAAATAAGGCAAACAGCGAGCTGTAACCAATCCAGCTGTTTCTGCATCTCACTTCCGATTTCTACATGTCACTTTACTTTTTTTGTCCATAAATTTGTTCTGACCACAAGGCACCCCTGGAGTCTCTCTGAATCTGCTGTGATTCTGAGGGCTGCCTGATTCGCAAATCGTTCATTGCTCAATTAAACTCCTTTAACTTTAATTCGGCTCAAGTTTTTCTTTTAACACTTTTTTTTTTTTTCGCTTTGTAGCATCATTTTTAAAAATAGCATTTAACTCCTTTGATTCAGTGGTTGCTATGGCTTCATTATTTATCCCCTGCAAAATTTAACCCCCAATGTGGCAGTATTGAGAGGGGAGGCCTTTAAGAGGCACTTGGATCATGAAGGCTCTGCTCTAATGGATTAATGAGTTAATGGATTAATGCATTATCATGGGAATGGCACTGGTGGCTTTATAAGAAGAAGAGAGACCTGAGTTAACAAGTTAGCATACACAGCCCTCCTGCCATGTGATGCCCCAGGCCATTGGGACTCCGTAGAGTTCCCACCAGCAAGAAGGCCCTCACTAGATGTGTCCTTTTGACCTGGGACTTCTTGAAATGATCTTTGCAAAAATTATAACAGTGAGAAAATTATGGAAGTGAAAGGGATCTAATCTAGCCAACTCCTCTCTTGCCTTTAGCCTTCAAGCTGCTCTTAATTATTCCTGGGCTTATGCCAAGCTAACTTTGGGAGACATTTATAGTTTAAATGACAATAGCCCTTCCCCAAAACTCAACCGCATTTGTAAAGCTAATGAGAGACCACCAGGCTAGGAGGATAGGGGAAACTAAATTCTGCTGAGGTGTAGACAAACAGGATTGCCAGCCATTATTCCAGAGGTCACAAGACATGCAACTTCCCCAATTACTGTTGCAGACAACATCACTATTGTAGAACTTAAGATTGGCCTTTTGAGATATCTGTTCAGATATATTTCATGTCTGATGACTGATGGCTCCACCTGGACCTGCCAACTGCTCCTGTGGCCCCACCCAGAAGAGACTCAGTGCACAGGAGGATCCTTTCCCACACTCCTATGATCGTAATCCCTACCAATCAGCAGCAAGCACCTATTGCGTAGCTATCCACATGCCTTTCCCCAAACTGTTCTTGAAAAACCCTAGCCTCAGACTTTTTGAGGAGACTGATTTGAGTAATAGTAAAACTCTGGTCTTCTGCTTAGCTGGCGGCCATATGTGTGTGAAACTCTCCATTGCAATTCCCTTGTCTTGATAAATCAGCTCTACCTGGGCAGCAGGAAAGAAGAACCTATTGTGCAGATACATTCTGAGCCTCCATAACTGTAAGAAATAAGTTCCTTTTTGAAATAAATAACCTAGTTTCAGGTATTCTGTTTGATAGCAACAGCAAATGAATTAATACCGAGGTTTTTAATGTATTGGGATATCTTAGATGCTTTGGCATTGAACCTTTGCCTTAGGAAAATGCATTCAGGTATTAAAACCACCATTGCAAAATTATAACTGAAATAGTGAAAGAGATCTGACATAACCAACTCCCTCTTGCATCTAAGCCCCAAGCTGTCCTTGCTCATTACTGGGGATAGGCTGAAATAACTTTGGAAGGAACTTAGTTTATAGCTTATGGTTTAAAACAAAGGCAATGACAACCCTTCCCCAAAACCAACCTCCTTCTTGCCTGGGGACTAGACTGCCTTTGTAGGACTAACAAATTAGCCAAAAGATTAGAAATGATGGTTTAGGAGTCATGCAGCTAGAGACTACAAGATACTGCTTCTCCCCAAATTGCCCCTGGGCATAAAGTCACTATTGTAAAGCCTAAGATCAGTGCTTGAGATATTTTGCAGACCCTACACTTGATGGATCAACTGGTACCACATAGATCAATAGACTGGCTCATCTCATTCTATGACCCCCACTCAGGAACTGACTCAGGGCAAGACAGCTTTGACTCGCTATGATTTCATCTCCGATCCAACCAATCGTTACTTCTGACTCACTGGCTGCTCCCCACCCTCCAAATGGTCCTTAAAAACTCTGGTCCCCAAGTGCTCAGGGAGACTGATTTGAGTAATAATAAACCTCCAGTCTCCCATACAGCCTGTTCTGCATGAATTACTCTTTCTCTGTTGCAATTTCCCTGTCTTGATAAATCAACTCTGTCTAGAGAGTGGGCGAGGTGAACCTGATGGGCAATTATAGTATGTATGTATACCCAACATCTTGTATGTAATTTTAAGGGATGCAAGACTCTCAGAATAAACTAGAACTTTAGGGTGACCAAGTGTCTGGTGTGCCTGGGGACTAAGCAGGTTTGTGGGACATGGGACTTTAAATTTTAAAACTGAGGAATTCCTGAGAAAAAAAACAAGAAAAGTTGGTTACCCTAAAATGTAACGTTTATATAGCACTTTAATAAATACTTTTTACTAGAAGCTAAGGCTTTTGGTTATGTATATTATAAATTAGGCCATAGGGCAAAGCAAGAAAATGAAAGCTTTACTAGGTCAAAACTGTGACCGCCCAAGTGGTTCAACTTGCCTGCTGCCTAGACAGAGCCGATTCATCAAGACGGAGGAATTGCAATAGAGAAAGAGTAACTCCCTCAGAGCCAGCTGTGCGGGAGACCGAAGTTTTATTATTACTCAAATCAGTCTCCCCAAGCATTTGGGGAGCACAGTTTTTAAGGATAACTTGGTGGGCGGAAGGAAGCCAGTGAGCCAGGAGTGCTGACTGGTCAGAGATGAAATCATAGGGAGTCGGAGCTGTCTTCTTGCACTGAGTCAGTTCCTGGGTGGAGGCCACAAGATCAGATGAGCCAGTAGTTTATTGATCTGGTGGTGCCAGCTGATCCATCAAGGGCAGGGTCTGCAAAATATCTCAAGCACTGATCTTAGCAGCAGTTTAGGGAGGGTCAGAATCTTGTAGCCTCCAGCTGCATGACCCCTAACCATAATTTCTAATTTTGTGGCTAATGTTAGTCCTACAAACGCAAGTTCCAGGCAAGAAGGAATTTTGCTTTGGGAAAGGGTTGTTACCATCTTTGTTTAAACTATAAACTAAGTTTCTCCCAAAGTTAGTTCAGCCTATGCCCAGGAATGAACAAGGGCAGCTTAGAGGTTAGAAGCAAGATGGAGTCAATTAAGTTAGATTGTTTTCACTGTCTCAGACCTAATTTTGCTAAGGTGGTTTCAATCCCTTCCTTTGGGTTTTATAACACCTTAACCTTAAAGTGTAGGCTATAAAGATGGGAAAAGGCCGTCGATCGCTCTGGCTTCTTCCTGCTGATGGGGGAAGTAGTGGGAATGGGAGTGAATTCCAAGGTGAGAAGAGTGGAACTGCTTTGCAACTGTTTGAGTGGATTCATGCAGGCCTAACTGGGCTTCCAAGGCTTGTGTGGCAGAAACATTATCACTCTCATCTATAGTTTTACTACAGTGTTTATGTGAATAGCCTACTATAAGGTATAATGAGTCCTAGGATGAGGAGTACAATTCCCAATTTTGAAAGCAAACATTTGAAATCATTATTTTAGGCCGGGCGCGGTGGCTTACGCTTGTAATCCCAGCACTTTGGGAGGCCGAGGTGGGCAGATCACGAGGTCAGCAGATCGAGACCACGGTGAAACCCCGTCTCTACTAAAAATACAAAAATATTAGCCAGGCGTGGTGGCGGGCACCTGTAGTCCCAGCTACTCAGAGAGGCTGAGGGAGGAGAATGGCGTGAACCCGGGAGGCAGAGCTTGCAGTGAGCCGAGATTGTGCCACCGCACTCCAGCCTGGGCGACAGAGCGAGACTCCGTCTCAAAAAAAAAAAAAAAAAGAAATTATTATTTTGGGAACTTCTAACCCACAAAGAATTTAGAATTTAGTCTAAACTGAAGAATTAACCTCAAGAATAGCTAACAGTTTACTATCATTTTTCTTTTGAAGCATAATATTTCTCTCTTCAGTCCCCATTTTTATTAAAAACAAATCATGATAGAAATGATTTGTTTATAAAATGAATTTTAGTCCTACTGTACTTGGCCTGATTATTTGCATGAAGTGCAGCAAGAATAATTATTTTTCACTTAGGCTTTTTAAATTGGCTTTGATGGAACTCTGTTCCATGAAGAATCTCAGATAAGACTTTTTGAAAGCCGAGCCCAGCCATGGGTTTGTACCCTCAAATACCTATGAGTTGACCAAAGTCCTCTCCTCTTGAGGTCCAAAGATAACTTGGGGTTCCTGGGCCTGTTAGAAAGTGACATTCTTTACTTACCACAGGTCAGGAACCTTGTACAGGGACTCTGTGTGGACAAGGTATGAGGCCAGATTCCCCAACGGGCTTTAAATGGCTCTATAAGTCAACTTTGATTCTTTAAAGGAAGCATGCCATTCCAGTCAAAGCCTTGGTAAAATGACCAATTTCTCCAATGGTGTCCCCTGTTACAAAAGAAAACAGATTCCTATTGCACGTATGCAATTAACTATACTGTCGTAAATTGAGAATACTCACAAATGGTTTCCAAATTCTAGAGAAATCAGGTAGAGAGAAACAAATTTGCTCCAAAATTTGTCACTGAGTGTATTTTACTCACTTAGTAAAAGTTGCAAATAGCTCTAAAGAAATAAGTTATCTTGACTCTAAAAACAAAAGGATTAGCAATGTTTAACACATCAGTTCGCCACATTTAGAAGTTTTCTTTTTTCCTCTATTCCAAGAGCATAATTTTTAAAGTTATCTAAGACCTGCACTCAGAGTATTATATCTGATTATAAACTGCATTTTGAAAAGGACCAAAGCAAGATAAAATGTCTGTGGATGACAAAAGTCTACAGCTATTATTAAAGCTATAATTAACTAGGAATTTTGATTACTTCTGTGGCACACAACAATTTTACATAACAATTCTAATTATTTATAGTGAAATCATATCAGAATTATAGAAGTTTCCCATAATTTTTGGAACACATACTAATAACATATTTATACAAATACAGTCCAAAGAAAACCAAACACCATTCACTCTTCTATTTGAAAGTTTTCCTTCTATTCTAATGTCACAATCTCCAGAGTTATTAATCAGAAACCTGCATTTAAGAGCACCTGTTACATTTTACAGCTGATATTAAAACCATTTTTTTTTTGAGACAGAGTTTCTCTCTTGTTGCCCAGGCTGGAGTGCAATGGCACGATCTTGGCTCACCACAACCTCCGCCTCCCAGGTTCAAGTGATTCTCCTGCCTCAGCCTCCCGAGTAGCTGGGATTACAGGAATGATTTTGTATTTTTAGTAGAGATGGGGTTTCTCCATGTTGGTCAGGCTGGTCTTGAACTCCTGACCTCAGGTGATCCGCCCACCTCGGCCTCCCAACGTGCTGGGATTACAGGCATGAGCCACCATACCCGGCCTATAAAACCATCTTGTAAGAGGACAAAAATGAGACAACAATCGCCTGTGGATGACACAAATATTTTAGAGTAGCCAGAGTTAAAGACATAATCGACAAGGAAATTTGTTACCTCTGTGGCACATAGCCATTTAACATAATTACAATTATTACTGATAACATATACTAAGTCATATTAGAATTATAGGAGTTTTACATAATTTCAGAACATATGCCATCATATATTTGCACAAATATGCCCCCAAAAAAGCCAAACACCATTTCATATTTGACAATGTTTCCCGTACGATTTTTATGCAAAATATGCCAAAGGTCATTTTTGGACTTTAGAGGACCTAATACCTAAAAGATTAGGCTAGAAAGAGACAAAACTTATAATTTGATTTTGGAAAATTTGCCAAATATCAAAGGTTTAAAACACTGGATATCACAAAATAGAATCCCAGGTCACCATAAGTCATTCATTTGGCCAAAATGATAACTCCAAAATCTTAAAAGAAAAACCTTTCTTCTGATAGAGGAGACTTAGCTTTCCAAACAAGACCCAATAAAGACAGCATGAGGATAACTGAATTTGTCTCTTCTCTCCTCTTTTCCCCTGCCATTTACCCAAAGGAGAAAGCAGAAACCTTTCATTATCTTTTATCATTACATAAAAATCGTCTTCAAAAGAGAAAACCAAATTTCATGTTTGCATTAGTGCATCTTTAATGCTAAAGCTAGTTTTTAAATAACATTTTATATATCTATCCAGTTTTAATTAGTTTGACCATAAGGTAACATTTTCATAAACTTTTTAGAACGCTTTACAATTTTCCATCAAACAGCAGATCAATTTTCTAAGAAGACCCTCTTATTTGGACACATGGGCCCAGATTCTGGCCCCACAGTATGATTTTAATATTTTAACCTATAGAAAAAGCTAAATAACCTTCTTCAAATCTTAGCCAACTTGTTTATACCCACAGAATTTTTTTTCAGGATCAACCCGTTATAAACCCTTTTTACTTTGCTTAAACCCTCAGTTTTGTTCCATTACTCTTTTAAGACAGTCTTTAAAACCTTTGAACTAGACAAAATTACATTCTCTTCAACAAAAGCCATATTCCTATGCCTTCTTATTATCTTTCACCAAAAACACATTCCCTACACACCTTGTATGTAAAACTGTTTCTCCAGTAACCTCAATTTCATGTTACAATGTTAACTCTTAGCAACTTTTATTTTTAGTGAAAAACCTGATAAAAAAAGCTATTTTAATTATATGCTATTATATGCTAGGGGTGGAGCCTAGGACATCAGACAGAAGTGAAGATAAGGCCTGACTGTTTTCAGCATAGCTAGGGGCATAGCTCTCCACGTGTCACCAGGCCTCATCTATGATATAATGCTCCAAAGTAGGTAAATTGAACAATTTTCAAAAGTCAAGGAAACAGTTTGACCTTAAAAAATTTAGCAAATCTGATATCTGACCTTAATTTAGACCAAATGTCTACATTTTCAAGGTATTTTACTTTAACAATAATCTTTAAAATTGTCTTTATTGCCAAAATATTACTAAAGCCACGTGAACAAAAAGTCATCAAAGTTTCTACTTTTCTGACTATATATATATATATATATATATATTTTTTTTTTTTTTTTTTTTTTTGAGACGGAGTCTTGCTCTGTCCCCCAGGCTGGAGTGCAGTGGCGCGATCTCGGCTCACTGCAAGCTCCGCCTCCCGGGTTCACGCCATTCTCCTGCCTCAGCCTCCCAAGTAGCTGGGACTGCAGGCGCCCGCCAACACGCCCGGCTAATTGTTTGTATTTTTTTAGTAGAGACAGGGTTTCACCGTGTTAGCCAGGATGGTCTCGCTCTCCTGACCTCGTAATCCGCCCGCCTTGGCCTCCAAAATTGCTGGGATTACAGGTTTGAGCCACCGCGCCCGGCCGACAAAATATTTATTTAAGCGCTTATTTTTCTAAGCCAATTAATCAGAGCTCTTTTATAAACATCACACACACACACACACACACACCACATATAAATACAGACAGAAGATTCGGCACGGATAAGATTTTTTATTTGCCAGTTTCTTAATCAGATTACTGGCTTCAGGGTGGAGCCTTTGGAGGAACAGGGCCAGGAAAGTATGCATTTCTAGGGCTTAATCACAGCTGAAGGCAAAGACAGAACTCCCAAATTAAGGGCACCATTTTATACTGCATCCCAAAAGGAGGGAAATACTACGGGAGAAGACAGTACAGTGCTTCTACCCTACATTTCTTTTATTTTTCTTTTTATTAAGATGGAGTCTCGCTCTGTCACCCAGGCTGGAGTGCAGTGGCTCAATCTCGGCTCGCTGCAACCTCCGCCTCCTGGGTTCAAGGGATTCTCCTGCCTTAGCCTCTCAAGTAGCTGGGATTACAGGCATGTGCCACCACGCCTGGCTAATTTTTGTATTTTTCTTCGAGACGGGGTTTCACCATGTTGGCCAGGCTGGTCCCAAACTGCTGACCTCAAGTGATCTGCCCTCCTCGGCCTCCCAAAGTGCTTGGATTACAAGCACGAGCCACCGCACCCGGCCATACCCTGCATTTCATTGCAAGGCAACCCAAAGTCAATCAGCCCATTTTGTAATCAGCCCATCCTTCATGGGAGTCTCATCTCCCAGTGGCGGGTGAGGAATGTTTCCTTATCTTCCGGGTGACCAAAAGCATGCTTCTCTGATCCCAGTGTGCAAAGAGTCAAGTATCCCTCTATAACTACTACGAGCCATCCCTTAAAGCATATTTCCTACCTAGTTATTACACACTAAAGCTCCCTCGTAATGTGAAGTAATTTCTGATATCCCCAAAACTCAAAACCGTCACATAACACAATGAAAAACAGAGCAGAGTCTTTGATTTTGAGAGGGATCTATCTGTTTTTAATTCCTGGGGTTTCATGTGGAAAACAGTTTTTTTTTTTTTCCCTAAAACGGGTTCTGTGGTGCCTCCTCTGTTTTTCCCAATGAGTCCCAGGCTACCAGAAGTTGTCTTAGGGGCCTCTCGTGTGCATAGAGTGGCAAGACAAAAGAAAAAAAAAAGAAAGAAAAAAATGGAGAAAAATAATTCATTCGACTGAGAAGAAAAAACTTTTTCCAAAAAAACAAGTTCCAAGAAGAGAAAAACATAAAGGCCTTTTAAATATATCTATAGCTTGTTTATCCACTCTTAATTAAGCTGACTTTTAACCACAGTGCTCTTTAAAAAAGAAATTCTTTTAGATCTCTTATTACCTAATTTTAGCCATGCCAAGTGGTCAATATTTTTAGCTTCTGAACTTTACCAAAGGAAACCTCCTAGGTGCTGCAAAGACATAGTAAGAAGTTTCTTTTTACAAGATTTAGAATCTCCACAAGGTAGTTCAGAGAAAGGAAAATTCAAGAGAGGAAATCAGAAAAGAAACTTAATAAATGGCAAAGCTACACAAATAACAAATCAGAAAGGAATCATTCCAGAAGCCAACAATTGAACCCAGGCCACCACTGTCAAAAGACAAAGCCTTAGCTACTGAGCTATACAGCATTGAGAAGTTTCTTCTATTGCTTTTCCCAGAAGGAGCCTAGAGAAGCCAGTTTCAGGCTTGCAAGGCTTTTAACTGCTCCAGAAAAATTTTAGGAGTAACTATGACATGAACCCCAAAATTCCTGTCCTCTGGATGGTGGAAACCAAAAGAAAGTATCCCCACACGGTCACAAGGTTAAGCTCTTAAGGACACAAAACAAGACAGAGAAATTTCATAGAGTATTGGTTTCAGGGACCCATAGCAAAGTTTGTAACTGACCAGCCTCCCAAGCTGACTTGAAAAGCAGACTTATGGGTGCCCTAAACCCACGTTCTATCCTGTGATATCCTTCTCTCCATTACATAACACAGAAAGACAAATTCTTAGCACAAAAACTACGTCAGATTTGCTAAGACTAGTCTCACAAATCCTTCTTTCTATTAATCAAACCCTTGCAGAGAAGACAAATAGTTTACTATTTACCAATGCAGAGAAAGAGAGAGAGAGAGAGACCAGAAACTTGAGTGATAAGAATTTCTTACCCTTTTTGCTGGCATACCAGGTTTCTAGGTTCCCTTTCTCTGCAGCTTCCAGAAGAACGGCGAGGCGTCTGATGACCCTGCTTGCTTGTGCTATAGCTGTGGGGTTTAAGCCACTTTACAAGAGAAAATCACCCTTTACCATTTTATGGAACCATAAACAAGATTCTTAATTTGCAAGATTCTGCCCAACGGGCTGCATGAGGAACTGAATTAACATTTTCCAACCCAGTAAAATACACATAAAAAAACAGACATTAGTCACCTCTTTCAGCACCCAATATCAGCCTGGCAAAGTTCAAAATTTTTCATCTTGGTCCCTGTTGTCTTTGATCCACACCAGGTGGGGACAGATGACCTCTGAACGGTAATTCACAATGAGGTCTCTGGGCAAGGGAAAGAGCAGCTAGTGACCCTGAGAGACAGGACTGTTGAGCCTTCTTTAGAGCTCATTGAATGTGACCAGACAAATAAGGAGGGTTCTCTTAGTTAGGCCTGCTGGACTTCTATCAGCAACCCCTTCTGAGATCCCTTTCACATATTTAAACCCATGCAAAGACAAGAGGGACAGAAGGCCTTCCAAATCAGATCCCTAACCAAGAAGTCCAAGAGTATCCCTTCCAAACTATCCTCCTATTTTCTGTATGAGAAACCTCCTCAGAATCTTCCTGATTGAGGAGAAGTCTCCCAAACCAGGACTCTTCCCACTAGTTAGAAAGAGTGAACTGAGACCTCCCAGGAGCTGAACAGACACCTCACAATGGAGTAACAGACAGAGACACCCCATGGTGGAGCTACAGACACCCCGCGATGGGGCTACAGACACCCCACCATAGGGCTACAGAACCAGTCAGGAGAAGGAAGCAGGCATTGGCAGCACCTAGGATACTCACCAATCCAGACACCCCAAAATGGAGCTACAGGTAGACACCCCACCATGAGGCTACAGATACCCTGTAATAGGGCTACAGTTAAGGGACATTTCCCCATGACTATTTTTCCATTGCAATTAAATCCATGCACATTGGGTTGGAATGCCCCACCAGTAGAGAGAGTACCAGAGTCGGCCCCCAGTCCAAGAGAATTAGGCAGCCACTTGGGCTGGCTTCTGCATCCATCACTGAAAGGGGGCCACCAAACAATGGGCAGATAGCCACAAGGGCAATCCTGGGTGAGCCCCCAAATTTGGAACCACCCAAGGGGTTCACCTTGCCCACTGCCTAGACAGAGCTGACTCAGTGAGACAGGGGAATTGCAATGAAGAAAGAGTAATTCATGCAGAGCTGGCTGAGCGGGAGACTGGAGTTTTGTCATTACTCAAATCAGCAAATCAGTCTCCCCAAGCATTCAGGGAACAGAGTTTTTAAGGATAACTTGGTGGGTAGGGGGAAGCCAGTGAGCCAGGAGTGCTGACTGGTCAGAGATGAAATCATAGGGAGTCAGAGCTGTCTTCATGCACTGAGTGAGTTCCTGGGTGGAGGCCACAAGATCAGCTGAGCCAGTTTATTGATATGGGTAGTGCCAGCTGATCCATCAAGGGCAGGGTCTGCAAAATATCTCAAGCACTGATCTTAGGAGCAGTTTGGTGGGGGTCAGAATCTTGTTGCCTCCAGCTGCATGACTCCTAAACCGTGATTTCTAATACTGTGGCTAATGTTAGTCCTACAAACGCAATCTAGTCCCCAGGCAAGAAGGGAGGTCTGCTTTGGGAAAGGGCTGTTATGGTATTTGTTTAAACTATAAACTATAAACTAGTGGAGGTTAGAAGCAAGATGGAGTCAGTTAAGTTAGACCTCTTTCACTGTCTCAGTCCTAATTTTGCAGTGGTGGTTTCAAAACCCTTATCCTTTATGTTACAATAAACAAATGAGCTTTTAGTAATGAATTCTAATAACTGCAATGGGGTGGGGGTGGTGAGTTAATTGTTATCAGTTGTACAAGGTTGTTTTATTGTAGCTCAAATGTTGGAGGAAAGGGAAGCTTTATGGTATTATGTTTCATTAAACTAAGATAGGCTTTCAGAACTGTACAAAACATTTTTAAACCTATATGTATTACTGATGATTTAAGTGAGTATATCAGTGAAATAACTTGTTTGGTGAAAAATGGAATATGGCCTAAAAACATAACAACAACTTCATAAGTTGTCCATTTTCTCATAAAAATAATATTGACTTAATTACTTATATATTAAATTAGTGATTCAATTTCTAAAGGCCTTACAAAGATATAATTCAGTATTTTATGGTAATTATTTTCTAATTAGAAGTTTACTTTTACTATAGCACTAAGTGCCACCAGTATTAATTATTGTTATTTCCTTACACCATACTTGTTTCTAGTAAAACAAGCTTCAGCCACTGTTCTCTATAAAATATGGTGTCTTCTAGATGGGAACAAGGACATTTTATAACACATAACCTCACATTTCTAGGGTTGTGACAAAATGCATTTTATTTCAAATGGCACGCAATATTAAAACAACTCAGTTTATGTTTCATTAATCAAGAATTCAAAACAATCTCATTTTGTAAATCCATAATATGCGAACTTGGCTACAGACTGTCCAATCAGATTTTATTCTCCTTTCAAGTCAGATTTTCCTTATCCTCCTGACTTACACTATCTTACCAATAGGCTGTCAGATGCTAGTATGTTCTGAGACATTCACTATCTCTTATCACTCACCACTCATATACTCTCAGGGATAAAATTCTGTAGAGGCACTCAATTTGCATAGAAACAACCATAAAACCCAGTTTTGCAAATATTAAGTTAGAAAACAATTGGCATAGCATTACACTATGGTAACACTTACTATGCACTCCTAAAATTTAGTGTTGATCTTATGCCATGACGTAAAAACAAAAAAAGAAACGAAGTTATTAGTACAAAGAGAAAAATGTCAGATGTGTATAATATAACCTCTGATTTGACTAAAATATGTGATAACATTCACAAGCCAGAATTTAGTAGAGCTGGCAGTTCACAGAAGGCCTGAAGCCCAGATGTAATCAATGACATAGCTGAACTTGATAAATCAACAAATTTACATAAGGAAAATATCCCTGATAATCACAGGATTGAACCTTCTAAATTATCTGCTGACAGTCAATATTCTGATCATTTTCCTCACTGTGAATTCAGACAGACTATCATTCAAAGGTTTGCTACACAGAAAGAGAAAAATATCAAAATGCTAAGGCACAAATATCAAATCTCTTTCCCATGAAGATCAGATAATTTAGAATTTTTTAAAGTTAACCTTGAAATGTGACTATGTAATTTAAAAAAAAAAATACTTTTTTGTGATAAGTCAAAAACTAATTATGAGGTAGAACATTTGCTAATATAGATTTCAAAGCAACACCTGTTAATAACATATGTTCCCATTTTAAAAGTAGGTAACAGAAATTAATAACTCATAGTTATATAATGGGGTTCCAAGATTTTATAGTATGAAATGTGGTAAAAGGTTTCGTATTTATTGTAGGATGTGAAAGGCCCCCTAAAGCACTTTTAATTACTCATTCATGAATTGCTAATTAATACTTCCAAACTAAAATATCAAACACTTTAGAAAGACTGACTCAATATTAAAATCCAAGTTGTTAGATTTTAAAGTGTATGTTAAAAAGTATTTAGACTATAATATCTCTTAGTGTATATATATACACACAATCAAATATTTGTTTTTATATGTATGTTTATATATATTTTATATATGTATATAATATATACACATAGAGAGCGATAGAGGGAGATAAAGGAAGGGGGTTTTGTTTGTCCAATATATTTTAGCTGACCACATCATTTTATATATTTTCTTATTTAAAGGGCCAAGGAATAAAATAAGAATGCGAAGGTAGAATGCAGCACTTTATCCTCAATTAGAGAAATACAGAGGAATTTAAATAATTAGACTTTTCCACAAATGTTATGTTTGTTGCCAGGAAACACAGGTGCTTCTAAACTCACTGCTTTAGGCCATGCAAAATTTAGGAGACAGGCCAATTCCCCTCCTCTAGGGAGGAAACTTGTCAGTCAGGAAATCTCAAGAGATTAGCATCCAAAGCCAGTTTACTTTTGGGGCTGGTTAAAAGCTTTCAGAGGATTCCTGTGTAACTGCTAAATAGTGTAGGCTAAATTAAAGTTGTTATTTAAAATGTAAACATAAATAGCAACTAACATTTGATTCTTGCTCTTGGTATAAAAAAGTAATAAAATTATTAACACCTTGGAAAGATTTGAAATTTCATTGGTAGCATTAAGCAAGTAAATATTTAGCATTTAGTTTATATGTCAAGACCAATTGTGAGAACTTAAAATACATATTTGTGTTGATGATTATGGCTACTATTTGAGAAGTTATATTGCCCTCTTCCCCAAGGATTTCTTAAGAAATGTTTGATTTGTATGATACATTGCCAGCTTTGTTCTCAGAAATGTCTTTTCTACTCACATTCATTCATTCTGTGCAGTACAACACTGTGTTCATTATGCTGAGGCTTTAAAATTAGAAACTGTGGGGGTTTGAATCTTGTTTTTGCCATGTGATAGCTGTGTGACCTTAGGCATATTTCACAGCCTCCAAGTAAAATAAAGATAAAACAGATCTTTCTTCATGGGAGTTATTTCAAGCATTCAATGAGGATATTAAAATACAGAACTTAGCACATGGTGACAAAGGAAGTACTCAATAAAGTTGGCTCCTATAATTATGATGTAGCTACCCTCACCTTCTTGGTTATTTCTGAGTTCTCTTTGGATCTTTATGACTTCTTTATATTCACTAGTCCCTCTGCTTACCATGAATTTTTTCTATGTCTATTGAAATTCTAGATATCTTCAAGATGTCACCTCCTTTACGAAACTAATCTTAGCTCCCCCAAACTGAATGCATCATTCTCTGCTTTGTGGCCCATAGCTTCCCAAAGTTACCCCTATTTCAGTATTCAACTCAATACATTTTATTTTATTTTTATTGCTTTTTGAGATGGAGTCTCTGTCACTCAGGCTGTTGTGCAGTGGCGCAATCTCGGCTCACTGCAACCTTTACCTCCCGAGTTCAAGCAATTCTCCTGTCTCAGCCTCCAGAGTAGTTGGGATTACAGGCATCCAGCTAATTTTTCTATTTTTAGTAGACACGGGGGTCTCACCATGTTGATCAAGCTGGTCTCGAACTCCTGACTTCAGATGATCCATCCGCCTCCGCCTCCCAAAGTTCTGGGATCACAGGTGTGAGCCACCGCATCTGGCTTTGACTAAATATATTTTAATTGAGTTAATATGGGATCTGCCTTACTGTGAATTCCATGAAGGCTGAGAATTTATTTAATTCTTCTGTACTTTGTCCAAAGCCATGGAAGCACCTTGCAATTGGTAGAATTCAACACTGGGGGAGGATCTTAAAGTAACGAATAAATATGCCACAATCGTATCTGCATTAGAGAGCTATGGATTCTTTAATTAAGAAGCTGCTGAGAGCTACTCGGGAGGCTGAGGCAGGAGAATGGCGTGAACCCGGGAGGTGGAGCTTGCAGCGATCCAGTGAACGGAGATCGCGCCACTGCACTCCAGCCTGGGCGACAGAGTGAGACTCCGTCTCAAAAAAAAGAATAAATACTAATTACCAGATGACATGTTAAATATTTTTATACTTCTGATATTGAAACTTAAAATAACTTTAATGAGTGGCTTGGAAATTAACTGTTTAATTTTCAAAGAAATATTTTGCTTTTTTGAAATGAAATAAAGACATTTCTTGTTCATTAATGACTGGCTCTAGTAAAAGTGACACAGAAAGGTGAGTGTAATAATGTTATGGAAAAGGATGAAACAGGATCGTAAAATAACTGAGAGATGAGCAAATAGCCTGGCCCATCCAGCTAGGTAGACACATATATCTAAATGTGAAGTTGGCGGGCTCAAACGAATATCGGCCATGAGGAGGCTCATGATATCTGTTGCTACTCAAGTCTTTTTTTTTTTTTTTTTTTTTTTTGAGACAGAGTCTCGCTCTGTCACCCAGGCTGGAGTGCAGTGTCGCGATCTCAGCTCACTGCAACCTCCACCTCCTAGGTTTAAGCACTTCTCCTGCCTCAGCCTCCCAAGTAGCTGGGACTACAGGCACGCACCACCACACCCAGCTAATTTTTTTATTTTTAGTAGAGATGGGGTTTCACCATGTTCACCAGGATGGTCTCGATCTCCTGACCTCATGATCCACCAGCCTCGGCCTCCCAAAGTGCTGGGATTACAGGCGTGAGCCACCGTGCGGCCCTGTTGCTGCTCCATTCTTAACTGATTGCTCCAGCCTTACAAAATGATAAACCCAGGAACTGTGTCTCACGCCTATAATCCCAGCTACTTGGGGGACTGAAGTGGGAGAATAACTTGAGCCCAGAAGTTCCAGGCCAGCCTGGGCATCATAGCGAGACACCATCTCAAAAAAACAGCCTGATAATAAACGTCAGTATAAAGGAGATACAATGTGACTCTTGAAAAAATTTTTTTAAAATTATGAATTAAAAAACTTTGAATCAGCCTTGCTAAAAGTAAAAGAACCTAAAGTACACAGGGGTATTTGATGAGGAGCCCTTAGAAGTAATCTTGTTGACCTAAGCATATTACAAAAATTAAAATTAATGAGCTAATTATTATTCTTCACGGTAAGATACAGAAGTAGAGTTCGGAGAATATTTACATTTTGCCTCTACAAAAGGACATTTAAAAAAAAAGTCTCTTGGGAGAAAAATGAAGTAGAGCAAAGGACTTACTCAAGTTTAAATTTGCAGTAACTCTGTCTCTTGATTTCACAAATTAAGGAGAAGGAGCAAGAAGTTCCCAGTACATCCAACCATACAACTACGAAGTTCCCTGACATATTTAAGTATGTATCTATAAAAACCCCTAAGGTACTCAATCATGTGAGCACAAAGTTACTGTTTAATCTTCCGTAACCACGAAGTAAGTGATGGCTACAAAGCTTGTAAAACATGTTTATTAAAGGAAATTGATTTTTTTTCAGTCAATCTAGAGGAAATGGCTTCGGACACACATGGAATTTGTTTGCTTCAACTGGCCATCTCACAAAGCTCATTGGACTTATAATAATTTAGTTAACACCATATTCATGTCTCCACCAAAACCCTCATAAGCCACGTATATATACTGAAATTACATACTTGTATTTACCCACAGCTACAAATATAGTCTGAGTTTCATATTAAATGATAGTATAGAATATTATTCTATTCTATGCTATATTATTATAGAATATTTTATTCTATATTATATTATATATAACTTGATATTATATATCATATATATTATATATGATATATTATGTATTATATTACATGTATATTATATAATATATATTATATAAGATATATTACATGTATATTGTATATAATATATCATATATAATATATATCAAGTTATATATATTGAACATCATACATATACTATATATAGCTTTTTATAGTCACAAAGCTTTACTGTTATTATTTTTACGTACTTCTTGAGAAAAGGCTACCTTTAACAGGATAATTTTAAGTAAAAAAAAAGCTTAAATCTTTCAGTCAATGCTCATATATTATCCTCACAAGAACAATTTGTGTTAGGTATTCTTTTCTATTTTAAAGTAGATAAAATATAGGTATAAACATGTTAAGTAATTTGTCTGAGGTACTAGAGGTATGGCGAGAAGCTGATCTCAAGCCAAAATGTAAAGGCCTATGTTTTTCTGATTCTCCTATTATTTTGGCTCTATGAGAGAATGTTAAAGAAAACATAATTTTTTCCCAACTCTCAGTCCAGGACTGAGAAATCTCAAACACTAAGCATATGAGTTTGTGAGCAAAGGTTTGCACATAAATGTATATACTCACATTTATGGGAATATATGATCTGTACTTAAGCCATAAACTAAATTTAAAATTTATAGTTTAAACATGATGATATTTCAAAATTCTAGTAAAGCAGACACACAATTCTATTTATTTTTCTATTTATATTTACGTATCTTCTGGTCCTTTTACTATTTTATCAAGATACTTGAAAGCAGGGATACTTAACCAAAAGCTGGTTTAGGAATGGATTATGAATGGCTTATGAATGGATTGCAGGAGCATTTCAACTGCTGGATTTTTATGTAAAAGGTTGTATGTAAAGGATATTCACTGCGTATTTTTCTGAGAAGTCCCATAGCTTTTATCAGACTCACAAAGGATGCACGAACTAAACAAATTAAAAAGCAATTAAGGTCTTTATAGCCTCTATACATAGAAAGTTCTATTTTTTTTCTACTTTTTATTTCCAGCTGGACAAATAATGTCTTATAAAAGTTTAGCTCACTGTTTTCTCCCTTCAAGCCCCCAGTGAAGTAGGAGATGATGTTATCTATTTAGTACGGGCTGGAGATAATAAAATGTGAACAAAGTGGAGAATAGTCATGAAGGCTGCTTTAGAGAATTGGAGATAATTTGGTGTCTTTTATTTACTGCAGCTAAAAGGTTCTTCAAAATAAACAAAATCTTTGCTTCAGCCACATTTGTTTCTTCCAGATTTTCTAATGCTCTTCCACATCACTCTTTTCTTGGTTCACCCTTTACATTTTAGATAAATATTCCACAGTGAGACCTTCCTGATCCCAAACCTGAATTAAATACTCTTACGCTCTCTCATGCACTTATTTTTATTTAGAAAATTTATCATAATTCTTGACTACTTACATATGCTTGTCTAATATCTGATTTTTTTAAGAAGTTGAAGCCCAGAAAAGACAAAATCTCTTTTGTTTTTTATTTATAGTGTCTGATCCATTCTGTGGCATATGATAGTCAAATGCTCAACTAAGCCTTTGCAAGTGACCCAGTATATAAAAGGATTCAGTATGAGGTGATTCCCAAATGTAGTTAGACACAGAGCAGCCATGAATATCTCCTAAAGAAATGTTCCACAGGCTGAAATTAAGGTATAATCTCTAGAAAAATGTTCTTTAAAAGTTGTGCTTTATAATTTCACATGTATCATGGAAATATATCTGATCATTATGTATCAATAACAGAAATGTGTGCTTTACTATTTTCTTTAGGTTTTGCTAAAACATACTACCAAATATCCTGAAATTAATTTCACTTTAAAGCTAAATAAATTGGTCTATATACACTAAAGTCATAAGTGAACATTTTCTTTTAGTAGACAATTATAGAAAAAAATTCTCTTTTCCTGAAGATATATCTTGCCTCTGAAAATAAGAATTTCATAATAGGTCTTATTTTCCATTTTCTTTGGCTTCTAGGGGTCCCAGAATAACATACGAATCAATTATTTATCTTCTTAGCCAACACCCTTAATCCAAGCAACTGATCTCTTTTGCTTTGATTACATTACTTTCAATACATTCTCATAACCTCACCAATAAAGAGCTATCTGACAGATGAATGTGATCAAGACACCCTTTGCTTACAATTCTTCGATAGCATACTACTACTTTTAAGATAGATATCCGAACTCAGGAGCTTTCATTTCTTGAATGAAGAGGTTTCTGTGTAGTTCCTCCTCATCTTGTAGCACCGTAATTTTCTTTTTTATTTATTTTATTTTATTTTATTTATTTTTGAGATGGAGTCTCGCTCTGTCGCCCAGGCTGGAGTGCAGTGGCACGATCTCAGCTCACTGCAACCTCCACCTCCCGGGTTCAAGTGATTCTCCAGCCTCAGCCTCCCAAGTAGCTAGGATTATAGGTGCCCGCCACCACGTCCGGCTAATTTTTGTATTTAAAGCAGAGACGAAGTTTCGCTATGTTGGCTAGGCTGGTCTGGAACTCCTGACCTCAGGTGATCCTCCGGCCTCGGCCTCCCAAAGTGTTGGGATTACAGGCGTGAGCCACCGTGCCCAGCCTGTAATTTTCTTCTTAGATATAGTTACCCTGGCCTTTCTGTTCCTTCCCACAATAGGAGCTTTGCATAAGCTCTTTACTCCAATAGAATAGACTTCCTTGATAATCTCTTTCTGAATACAGATAATGTAAATATTACTTTAGATTGTAAATATTAACACTGATGTACACTGAGTGTACATCTTCCCCATTGACAGTAAATTTCACAAGGATAGGAAACATGTTTTCAGTTTTTGTCTTGTTATTGTTTTGTTTTCTCATCATAACTCCAGCAACTAGCACCTTTTATGTACTGTTTTTAATTAAAATTTGAGTGAGTGAACTAAACCATCAGGCCTTAAATCTGCATACATATTTGGCTCTAGTCAATTATATATATACTTCTTTATTTCCATTAATTTGGTTGCACATTTTATTATGTCTCTAAATCACTGTGAAAGACAGTAGACAAAAACTGACAAAGTAATTAGTACAATCTTGGAATTCATGTATTATAAAAGGCTGGTTCAAATTGTTTTACTCAATTGTAACATGTTTTGATTGAAACGGTGTAAAACAGGAAAAAAGTATTTAGAACCAAACCTTTATTGCATGTTGGCTATGGAAAAGTACAAATAATAACTAAGACAATCAACTATGCCACAATCTTGATGAGTTTTCAGATTTGATTATATCATATATAGATATAAAATAAAGCAATGAATATTTTAATAAAATCAATGAAACTTCAATATATTTTACAATAGATTTTAAATACTATGTTGATTTTTTATGAAAGTTCAGGACATGAAAAAGACTAATGCAACATAAATTTGCCATGAGTTTATATGCACCTCAAAAGAAATGTTCACAGATTCTACTTGTATGATGATGGGTTGCTTTTGTGACATAAATATTGAAAATGTGTGTGTTTTTTTTCTGCAGTACAATCTTCACATTCAGATTTAATTGTAATCTTAGCCAACTTTTGCTCATAGAAGGATTAATCATATGACTTTTTGTTTACACACAGTCACCTGTAGAAAGCAGTTATCATTCTATTCATTTCTTCATTCATTCAACAACACTGACTTTTGTGCTACTCTATGCCAGGCCCTGTGTGAGTTCTGGGAGATACTAATATACACTTAAGTTCTGCCATCAGTGAACTTACAGTCTTTTGAGAAAGACAAGGCAATAGTTTCAGCATGACTTGACAAATCTCAAGAAAAAAGAGCAAGAGAAACATAGAAAGAGGGATCTAAATTAGGCTAGAAGAAACAGCAAGGAGTAGATACAGGGAGAAAGGGTGTCCCAGACACAGAAATATGCATGTGCTATATAAAATTGCATAATACATTTAAGAAAGAGCAAGAAGGCCGGGCGTGGTGGCTCAGGCCTGTAGTCCCAGTACTTTGGGAGGCTGCGGCAGATGAATCACCTGAGGTCAGGAGTTCAAGACCAGCCTGGCCAACATGATGAAACCCCGTCTCTCCTAAAAATACAAAAAATTAGCCGGGCCTGGTGGCAGTCACTGGTAATCCCAGCTACCTGGGAGGCTGAGGAGGGAGAATCGCTTGAACCCGGGAGGTGGAAGTTGCAGTGAGATGAGATTGTGCCATTGCACTCCAGGCTGAGCGACAGAGCAAGACTCCATCTCAAAAAAAAAAAAAAGAGAAAGAAATTTTGTGTAGTTGGGATCAAGGGCATTTTGAGGGAAGTAAGACAGATTTTAGGTTAAAGGGGTAGCCAAGATTTTTAAATTCTAAAAATATTTGAAAGGAAAAAATCATAATCTAATTTTTTATTACTCTTTATTACAAAAATAAATTTGGTTTTAAAGATCAATAAACTACATTTTTAATACAAAGTAGTATATACAATATGCATGTAATTACCTTTTGCTATTTCAAGCTTTGCTCTGTGTGCATACAAATATATCAATACAGGCCGGGCGCGGTGGCTCAAGCCTGTAATCCTAGCACTTTGGGAGGCTGAGGTGGACGGATCACGAGGTCAGGAGTTCGAGACCATCCTGGCCAACATAGTGAAACCCTGTCTCTACTAAAAAAATACAAAAAAATTAGCTGGGCGTGTTGGCGGGCGCCTGTAGTCCCAGCTACTCGGAAGGCTGAGGCAGGAGAATGGCGTGAACCCGGGAGGCGGAGCTTGCAGTGAGCCGAGATGGTGCCACTGCACTCCAGCCTGTGTGACAGAGCCAAACTCTGTCTCAAAAAAAAAAAAAACAAATATATCAATAAACATATATAATTTTTAAAATACATAAAATCTTAATGTGTACAACACACATATGACAACGTTTTGAATATTTAAACAAAAGCAAATGACTTGCTAAATTGCAAATATGTACATATGGAAAATGGATATATTTGCTCATGCAACTGCTTTTTAAAATTCCATTACTTCTGCCAAATCAAGCAACACTCACACGGGTGGTATGAGTACACAGAAATAGTGAACAACATAAATGTTAGCATTCATAGATCAGCCTTTTATAGGAATGTAATTTTTCATGTACAATTCACTCGACATATTAAAACAATCTTTTTATGTCTCTTGTTATGGTTTTATCAGACAAGCAGAACAATTTCAAGGGAACCTAAAAGTAGACTATCAATATTAGTCATTGCTCATGTTGTGTTTACAGGAAGTTCACTAATTTACATTCAATTTATATCAATACTCAAGAGTGGAAGTGCAATGAAGTGCAAACTTTCTTTTTAATTCTCTTTTCTTTAGCGTACAAACTCATGTTATCAGTAGCTTTGGGGGCTATTAGCACTACCTCCAGAATATAAACCTGTCATATTTTAAATTTGCCTCATTTCAGTTGTGTCTTCTTATATTCAAAGGGGCATGCTTGGCGTGAGTAACGGTATCAACTTCTGCATTGAATGTTTTCTAAGCCATCTCAAAATGCATACAAATTGTTAGAAATCAATCTCTATTTATTTATCTAATATATTTACATGATATCCAAAAGAGAAGACAGGATAGATAATGGAAATCTAATATAAACCTGTAAGCTATTTTAACAACTTCAAATGTATGGTGTCCCTTAAGAGTGCTAAATCAAACACGACTTCTTCCAGAATTTTTTTTTTTTTTTTTTGAGACGGAGTCTCGCTCTGTCACCCAGGCTGGAGTGCAGTGGCACAATCTCGACTCACTGCAACTTCCTCCTCCCGGGCTCACGCCATTCTCCTGCCTCAGCCTCCGGAATAGCTGGGACTACAGGCGCCTGCCACCACGCCCGGCTAATTTTTTGTATTTTTAGTAGAGATGGGGTTTCACCGTGTTAGCCAGGATGGTCTCGATCTCCTGACCTCGTGATCCACACACCTCGGCCTCCCAAAGTGCTGGGATTACAGGCGTGAGCCACCACGCCCGGCCTTCTTCCAAAATTTTTGGGAGATGTAAAATAAAGAGATGATTAAAAAAGCTCTTTGTCAATGCATATTTTGATTTTTTCTCTGGCTCTGGAGATTTTATAGAGGTAGGTAAACTAAAGTTGTGTTTCTAGATAATGTTTCTGTAATATATATTTTTAAATCTATAAATTAAAATGTTTCAGAGAGATAATGTGATCTGTTCGAAGCCATGCTATATTTTGGAGACAACTTTTTTTTTTTTTTTTGAGACAGAGTTTTGCTCTTGTCACCAAGGCTGGAGTGCAATGGTACGATCTTGGCTCACTGCAACCTCTGCCTCCCAGATTCAAAGATTCTCCTGCCTCAGCCTCCCAAGTAGCTGGGATTACAAGCATGCACCACCACACCTGGCTAATTGTTTGTATTTTTAGTAGAGATGGGGTTTCACCATGTGGGCCAGGCTGGTCTCGAACTCCTGGCCTCAAGCGATTCACTCGCCTCAGCCTCCCAAAGTGTTGGGATTACAGGCGTGAGCCACCGCACCTGGCCAAGGGGACAATATTTCTTTAGGTCAAAGGGAAAGTTTACAACAAACCATGTAACCACACAAACTGCAAGCACACATATTTCCCTTCTGAGCTGCCTTAGCAAAGGGCATCTGGGAATATCAAACAGAATGATTCATAAAGCAAATTATAATGTCTAGAATATTCAAATTTTTCAATATCAAGTGTCTGTTTTACCAGCAGAATCAAAATTATAAGAAATTATCAAGTTTGGTCTCAGTATAGTTGTATGTGCTATAAGGATCCTCCAGAATGTAAAAAATAATACCTGTTCTCAAGAATCTTATTTAACAGTTGAGAGAATGAGCTGGATCTGAATAAAACACATAAACTATGATTCTTAGACTTTTATCACCTCAGAGATATGCTAGGAAAATACTGTATTTTTTAAGAATCCCTTTAAAAACTTTCCTTAAAGCAATAACACAAGCATTCTAGATGGTTCCGGATAGAAGCAGAAAAAAAATACAAGAAAGAAAGCTCTATCTAACCAATCCCTGATTTAAAATTGTGAAACAATCTCAAATAGGTCCAGTCCCATTTCATTACCAAACATCTACAAGTTTATGCTCTGGGTTTACCATCTTTTGATATCTCCTCCCTAATACCTGTGAAAGGGATATGGAAATTTGTTGATACAGATGTTACTGTAGAATTACTACTGACAGTGATCAGTGAAATTTACATTGGGGTGGTAATTAGTTATTCATGATTTAAAATTTTTACGGTGTCACCTTTACTGTCTTCTAACGATGTGTGTCCAAAACAGTACTTATACATGAAAAAAAATTTTTTTTTTGAGACAGAGTCTCACTCTGTCGCCCAGGCTGGAGGGCAGTGGTGTGATCTGGGCTCACTGCAACCTCTGCCTCCAAGGCTCAAGCAATTCTCCTGCCTCAGCCTCCCAAGCAGCTGAGATAACAGGCACTGGCCACCATATCCGGCTAATTTTTGTATTTTTAGTAGAGACGGGGTTTCATCATGTTGGCCAGGCTGGTCTCAAACTCCTGACCTCAGGTGATTCATCCACTCAGCCTCCCAAAGTGCTGGGATTACAGGCGTGAGCCACCATGCCCGGCCCCACTAGTAACATTTTAAGGGCTCAATAGTCACATATGGCTATTGGCTACTATATTGGTCATGATAGATTCAGAACATTTCTATTGCAGAAAGTTCTAGTAGACAGCACTATCTGAGCAATATAACTTTTTATTGTCACTAAGAGGAACTTACCTAGTTATTTACTCTGGTCTGCTAGTATGATTTTACCTGTAATATAATACAGCATATTTGGACTGCAACACATAATTGAATCTTTCCCAGATAGGACAGAATATATGTATTTGTTCTGTTCAAAAAGATTCATCCCAGTTTAGTGCAAGAGAAAACTAAGTCTCAACACCTATAATAACTTTTTAAATATCACAAGACTGGTGCTTATCTATCAAAGAATACTGACAATGCCATTAAAATTGTTGTTCTCTGCATTGTATATAAATATGCCGAATAATATTGGTTAATATGGGATTTGGAATCAGATATAACTGTATTTGAATCTTAGTGTACAGTATCTACTGGTGGTATACCTAGGAGCAAGTTGCTAACTTTCTTTGAATTATAGTTTCTCCTGGTGCAAACCAATTCTGCTTGAACGGGTCTGCTGTCATTGGATGTGGTATAAAAATTGTGAGGAGCTTAGCATAACCATAACCTAGGGCAAACCCAAGCCCTTCTCTTAAGTAGCACGGCACTATACACTTAGAACTTCAGTGCTTTTCAAAGGTGTGTGGAGGCTGTATCCTCTTTACTGCTCCTTCCCTGTGTTATATGTAAACAATGTTTATTTAGAAACAGAATGCTTGTTCCCTAGTGCTGCAAAGAAATAGCACCTGAACATAAATTTAATTCTCTCAGCAAGGTCATTTTTACTCGCCAGCAGTTTTGCCACATGAGTACACCGAACAAAGGAGACAGGGTCATTTATAACCTGACACGTTTACTCTACTGCTGTGTCCAGTTCCACTGGCTGGAACAGGACCACACATTCTGTATTTGTCCCGATTGGCTAGCAACGTAGAACTTTTCAAAAGAGACAAAGGCAGAGGAGAACAAAGGAAGGAGGAAGTAACTTGTGGAATGCTGAGAAAGGTAAAAACACCTTCAAATAAGGAAGAGGAACAGGCTATGACCTAATGCGTGCTTGGACCGGTATAAGCATGCCAGGGCAAATATTTAGGCTTAATTGTGGGAGCTAAGAACATAAAGTACATTGATTTCTTTATTACAGCTAGTAGATATTTAAGAATGTTAGCACAGATGGTTTAATAAATTTTGCTTCTAGGAGAAATTACTATTTATTCCCAACTAGATGGGTAGGAAAGTTTCTTTGAAGAGAAACCTCTACTTTACTTTTTATACCCGCAAGAGCTCAGGTTGTAAGTGGCTGTATTTCTTTTTCAAAGGTCACAGCTCTTGTTGGGTGGCCTCTCCTCAGCTGCTCCATTTCCAGGATCTAGTAATTGCTCCCTCACATTTTACCTTTTTTAGGCCTAGTGGTGGGTTATGTCTTTCTATTGTCCCCAGAGCCAGGAGCCATCTGCATCATGGTATTTGTTAGTTTCCCTTAACCCTACTCACAACTTTGAATATTGCTTCTTATTACCTCTCATAATTTGCCCATTTCAGCATGCTGTGTGTTTCTTTTCTTGCTGATCCCTGATAGATAAGCATCCAAACAGAGATGATGATATATCTGCTATTAATTAAGGATTTGTTTGTCACGCCAGAGAGTTAATAAAAGTCTAAAATATGACTTAAAATTGACAAATTTTGTATGAACTTGTGGTTGCTCCATATCTATCTAGAAACATATCTCTAGAATAGTTTTCATTTCGTATCTTTTTTTAAGATATTTAGTATATAGTGGCATTAACTCTTCATCTTGCCCATTAAAGGTAAAATAGCTTGTTTTTTAATTATTTCTTCAAATGGAACTTCCTTTCATAAAGACAATGTGTACTGTTAGCATTCTTTACTGTTTTTTACAGCCAAGAAAAATCGACATAGTTTACACACCTATTGATTGGTCATAAGATGTCAACTAGAGAACAAAAAAGACCCAAACAGATTAATGGACAAGAGTGTTAACTGCAATGCTATATAAAAAAGCCAAAATTACATAATAGCTCTAACGTGCAACATAAGAAGATAAAGAATGAGCTATCTATAGTTAATATTTAAAAATACATATAGAAACCATTAAGGCATTGTTGACTCAAGGACACTGAAAGAGATGCTGGCCCAATCCAAACAGATGCTGGTTTAAAATGACTGGACTATTCTTACAAGGGGCACACCAACTCAGTATCAGTTCTACAGCAAAACCATAGGACAGAATATTATGGAGCAATGTAAATAATGATTAAATTTTACAATGCAAAGTTAGACACCAAAAAATATCTAACTTTATTAAGGAAAAAATAAACTGTTTAGAGAAAGGATGTTTTAGCTGTGGGTGGCTTTCCCTCTGTTTTAAAATTATACTTTTAAAATTTCTTTAAATATCATGTATTTCTTTGTTAAAGATGGAAACGATGAAGCCGGGCACGGTGGCTCACGCCTGTAATCCCAGCACTTTGGGAAGCAGAGGCGGGTGGATCACCTGAGGCCAGGAGTTCGAGACCAGCCTGACCAAAATGGCGAAACCCCATCTATACTACTAATATAAAATTAGTCAGGGACGGTGGCGCATGCCTGTCATCCCAGCTACTCGGGAAGCTGGGGCAGGAGAATTGCTTGAACCCAGGAGGCAGAGATTGCAGTGAGTCGAGATTGCAGTGAGTCAAGATTGCACAATTGCCCTCTAGCCTGGGTGACAAGAGCAAAACTCTGTCTCGAAAAACAAAAAATGAAAACCATCAGCAACACATGAAAATCAATAACTCACAGTTTATTAATGGAATTATATGTGTATCAAGTACAACATTTAACTAAATTATAATTGTAAAACTCCTAAATTTGGATAGAATATCTCAGAAATCTACCCCTACCAATTTTTTCATGTTAACATCACCTCTTCTAAAATCTCATCAGCTCCTAGGAAATGCCTAGATTTTAAAAAGCAACTATAACCTATGGATAGGATGGTCCCTGTGTGGCCACTAGGAAGCTGCTGAAAGAGAAAGAGAGATATAGCATATTCTGTAGCCACGTGACAAGTGTGGGACCAGAAGAGCAGTTAGTAAGGATAATTTTGCACAGCATTTGAAATTCTTAAATTAAAGGTACTTTGTTGGCAGTTGCAGGGTTTGTTTATTTAGTTTTACATATAAACAAAAATGCATTCCTAAGCATATTAAAGAGGCAATTGTATTGTTAATGTCCTAATAAAGCTAGGAAAATACAGTTTTTGGATCAGATCTAAATTTAAGTCTGGATTCTGCCACCTAGGAACTGTCAAATCTTGTGTAAATTACTTAAAAATCTCTCTGGACCCTATTATCTATATTGATGAATGGGCATAAGAAAAACTACTTCAGGCCAGGTGCGTTGGCTCACGCCTATAATCTCAGCACTTTGGGAGGCCAAGGCGGGCGGATCACCTGAGGTAAGGAGTTCGAGACCAGCCTGGCCAACATATAGTGAAACCCCGTCTCTACTAAAAAATACAAAAATTAGCTGGGTGTGGTGGTGCATGCCTGTAGTCCCAGCTACTTGGGAAGCTAAGGCAAGAGAATCGCTTGAACCGGGGAGGCGGAGGTTGCAGTGAGCAGAGATAGCGCCACTGCACTCCAGCCTGGGCAACAGAGCAAGAGCAAGACTCCATCTCTCAAAAAAAAAAAAGAAAAACTACTTCAAATGGCTTTTGGGAAGAACTAATGTGATAGTGTGTGTTGAATGCGTAGTGCCTGATAGTGCATAATTAATAAATGTTTATTCCCTTTTATAAATTGAGGAAGTAAATAATATGGTAAATGACATTTTTTCTCTTTTTTTATTATATTCACAAGCTAGACTTTTTTCCCTCTATATCAGTAAGCTTGTTTGTTTTTAAAATAGCTCAAGGCAATTGAAGATATTTCAGATAACAGAAGTTAACCTTTCCATCCTTTTGGTATTCAAATTCTTTCTCCTTTGATTAAACTTTCAAAGAAGGTTTTCAATGTTTATTCCAAACGATTTCAAGTTGACGTTGTAAGTTCAGATTAAAGTTTGAATTCAAATCCAAACTTCCTAAACTTTTCTAAGACAGTAAAATAACATTGTTCTTTAGGTTCACGGACTTCACAGACTAAGTGTCACGTTTTATTTATTTCAGGTTTGTTGTTTGCCACAATAGACATTCTTCTCTTTGAAATAAAATATTTCTATTTATTCCTTGAGATAACTCTAAAATTTATTCATTAAAAGAATCGTCTTTTAAGTATAATTTTGGGAAAAAAGAAACTTCCAAAGAGAGGAGATATTACCCCAGAAGCCTGTTTTTTCTTTTTTTTAAGTATTCTACTTTAAAAACTCAGGTGTTACAGTTCACTGAGCATAATGTATTGGATTTCTGGGAATTAAAGGCAATGTTATTTGACAAAGTTCTAATTAACTGGTTGTACAGTTAAAATTTTTTTCTTCAAATTTTCTCATCAAATAACCTCTCAAATATTTTCTCATCAAATAACTTCTTAGAAATGGAGGTTTTATTTTAAAAAAGACAGTGTTACCTTTAATGCTAGGATTAAAATCTTCCTAAAGTGGGAGAATAAATAATAATAATGTATTTCTGTGAATGCCTTATTGATTCAACTACAATTTGCCCATGTGTTACCATGTGTTACCATACTTGGTATATTATTTCATATCCAGAGTCCATTCAGTCTTATGAGAGCTTATTAAATACATACGAATACATATGAAATTATAAATGGATCAGTGGGCATTCTACATTTTACATTGTATCTATGTACATATATATCTATATATAAATGCTGAAGCATTTAGTTGTTAAGCGAACCCTTTTCATTGGCAAGAAAAACTTACTTGATGTTTAATTGGTTCAAGTTGCATCCCATGCACATACTTAAACCCATAAATGGCAAGTGGTATGGAAGTATATAAGCGAATTAAAAGTATGATTCATTTTCTGTGACAAGGGATAGTCTCATTTCTTTACTGAAGACTACTGTGAAATTGTGAGGATGGAGATCTGAACAAAATCAGAGTTCTATTGGAATGGACACAGGAATGAGCCTATCTGGTAGGTGATTAAGGTATCTGTTACAACTTGATACACAACAAGAAATCCAGTAATATTAATTGGTAAGACATTCTTCTAGCATCATGATATTAAATACGTCCAGAATTCCTATAAAATCTGTACATTAAGTTAATTTCTTTCAAAAATTAACTTTTAGTTCTAGAGTATTTTGATGTGTTTCCATAACTGACCTGTCAGGCCTCTGAGCCCAAGCTAAGCCATTGTATCCCCTGTGACCTGCATGTATACGCCCAGATGGCCTGAAGTAACTGAAGAATCACAAAAGAAGTTAAAATGGCCTGTTCCTGCCTTAACTGATGACTTTCCATCACAAAAGAAGTGAAAGTGGCCTGTTCCTGTCTTAACTGATGACATCACCTTGTGAAATTCCTTCTCCTGGCTCATCCTGGCTCAAAAAGCTCCCCCACTGAGCACCTTGTGACCCCCACTCCTGCCCGCCAGAGAACAACCCCCCTTTGACTGTAATTTTCCTTTACCTACCCAAATCTTATAAAATGGCCCTACCCCTATCTCCCTTCGCTGAGTCTCTTTTCGGACTCAGCCCGCTTGCACCCAGGTGATTAAAAAGCTTTATTGCTCACACAAAGCCTGTTTGGTGGTCTCTTCACACGGACGCGAGTGAAATGACCCATTAGAAAAGCATACTTACTTATGTCTTGCATTTTTTGAGCCAAAATTTTTAAAAAATGTAAACTCAGAAATGTATGGAATCACTAAAAAATTATAGAAAATGGGATCTCACGGTTGTCTTTGTAACGCATGCACATTAAAAGCTATCCCAGATAAAAATAATGATAAATCTAGCATAATAAATCATTATTTCTTTAAATATATTTTTCCTAAGAACAGAACGATAATTCAAATTTAAGTGTTCCAAACTGATAAGTCCTCAGGGGAACAATAAAAGTGAGAGTAATTTAAAAGTAGAATATCAATAGTTTTTAGCAAAAGAAAAATTGATAGTGCTCATTAGAAATTTATATAATTTATTGAATCATAATTACACTATTGATTTACATAACAGACTCCTTTCACAGATAAACTTTCTCCTAGAGTTTTGTCATATTTTACAAATTCTAAATGAGTTAGCCCACTTAAATGTTTGTTTTTTAAAATTTTTTTAGCACAGAAAAATATGTTAATAACATTTTAAAATAATAATGTAGTATGTTTCTTTTGAATAAAGAAACTATCATGTAGAAACATTTAACCATTCTTAATTCAAACACAGAGGCCCTAGTAAGAAAAGTGAATTTATAAAATTGGGTAAAATTCACAAACTGAATTATTAGTTCACAAACTGAAATAATCAGTAATAACCTAAAACAGTATTTATTCTCAAAGACAATGTGAAAACTCTCGTTAGGCATTAGAATCTACTTTTCAAACTCAAAAGTGAATCTCCTTGTAATTATCAGAGCTAAATATATGTAAACAAAGTAACTGATGTAGTTAAAGTGATTAAACTTTTTTCCCGTTCTCCCCCAGTTAAAATGAACCGTGGCTAAAAATTATCATCTTAAAGGTTTATCCATAGTTCCAATTGCAACATTTTTAAATGTCTGTTCCTACACAGACCATTGGAATAGAATAGAGAAGCCAGAAGTGAAGCCAAATACTTAAAACCAACTTATCTTCAACAAAGCATACAAAAACATAAACTGGGCAAAGGACAGCCTATTCAGTAAACGGTGCTGGGAAAATGGGACAACCACATGTAGAAGAATGAATCTGGATCCCTATCTCCTACCATATACAAAAATTAGCTCGAGGAGGATTAAAGACTTAAGTCTAAGACCTGAAACCATAAAACTCCTCAAAGAAAACCTAGGAAAAACTCTTCTGGACATTGGCCTAGGTAAAGAATTTATGATCAAGACCTCAAAAGCAAATGCAACAAAAATAAAAATAAACAAATGGGATCTAATTAAACTAAAAAGCTTCTGCACAGCAAAAGAAATAACCATCAAAGTAAACAGAAAACCGACAGAATGGGAAAAAATATTTGCAAACTGCATCTGACAACTGACCAATATCTAGAACCTACAAGGAACTCAAGCAAATCAGCAAGAAGAAAACAAACTCTTTAAAAAGTTGGCAAATGACAAGAATATACATTTCTCAAAAGAAGATATACAAATGATCAACAAACACATGAAAAAATACTCAACATCACTAATCATCAGGGAAATGCAAATTAAAACCACAATGAGATACTTCCTTATCTTAGCCAGAATGGCCATTATTAAAAAGTCAAAAACAATAAATGTTGGCATGGACATGATAAAAAGAGAACACTTATATACTGCTGGTGGAAATGTAAATTAATACCTCTCTGGAAAACAGTATGGAGATTTCTCAAAGAACTAGAAGTAGGTCTACCATTCAATCCACGAATCCTAATACTGCATATCTACCAAAATGAAAATAAGTCACTGTATGAAAAAGGCACCTGCATACATATGTTTATTGCAGCACAATTCACAATCGCAAAGATATAGAATCCACCTTAGAGTGGATAAAGAAAATGTGAGATACACACACACACACACACACCATAGAATACTACTCAGTCATATAAACAATGAAATAACGTCTTCTGCAGCAACTTGGATGGAACTGGAGGTTATTATTCTAAGTGAAGTAACTCAGAAATGGAAAATCAAATACTGTGTGTTCTCATTTATAATGGGAACTAATTTATGAGTACACAAAGGCATACAGAGTGATATAAGGGACTTCAGAGGCTCAGAAGTGGAGGGGGTGGGAATGAGGGATAAAAAACTACATATTGGGTACAATGTACACTACTGGGGTGACGGCTCAATAAAATCCCAGACTTCACCATTATACAATTCATACACGTAGGCAAAAACCACTTGAAACCCTAAAGCTATTGAAGTACAACAAAATAAAAAATAAAATGTATATTCCAATAAGAGGAAGTTTGTAGTCTTATATTCTTATTGCTCAGCAAATTGTATAGTAAGGGCATATTGAATATTCCATAAAATATTTTTCACTAATTTAATTACTAGTAATCATGTAAAGCCAAAACATAAACATTCACAGGAGTTCCTTGTGATCTATTTCCTCATATTTTTTATTCCTCATTATTTGCCTCATAATGTTTTGAACACATCCACTGTCTTCAATAAGCTTCCCTTACGACATCAAGTGTGATTTCACCTATTTTCCCCTATTCATTTCCAACAGAGATTTTAGTTGGTTATCAGATCCTGCTGTGGCTGACAGGCATTAGAAATATAAAATTATCATGTTACTTGAGGCCATGAAATCGAGGGCCAAACACAGATTTCCAAAAAGCTTGCTGTTTTCGGTATGGTTATGTCTTCAGCCCGCATCCTGTCATGCTAGGGCAGTGTTCCACTCACAGAAGCAAGTGGCTGTAAGGTTTTGTAGTAGTCAGGTAGATGTCACAGCACAAACAGGAATTAACTCAATACGTATAAAAGAGAAAGCTTTCGAAAAGAAGTTTAAGGCTGGGTGCAGTGACTCACGCCTGTAATCCCAGCACTTTAGGAGGCCGAGGTGGGTGGATCACCTGAGGTCAGGAGTTCAAGACCAGCCTGGCCAACATGGTGAAACCCCGTCTCTACTAAAAATACAAAAATTAGCTGGCTGTGCCGGCGGATGCCTGTAATCCCAGCTACTCAGGAGGCTGAGGCAGGAGAATCGCTTTAACTCAGGAGGCGGAGGTTGCAGTGAGCCGAAATGGCATCATTGCACTCCAGCCTGGGCAACAAGAGTGAAACTCTGTCCCTCACAAAAAAAAAAAAAAAAGAAGAAGTTTATGTATCATAAATGCCAAGAGGGTAGGAATAAAATACCATTTGCTGTCAAGATATATTTCTAAACAAGTTTATTAGAAAGGCAGTAGCAGATATGAAAAAAATAGGATAGGGCACTAGAAACAATAAATTTAAATCAGCATTTTTTTAAATTTAGAAATTCATAATCTCCAACCAACAGAACTAATACTTAAGTATAATTTCCATGGTAATGATTATTTAAAACCCTATGTTGGCTATGAATTTATAGATGGTGATTCCATATGCAAAAAAGCAAACTTGCATTTATAATAGAAATGAGAACAAAGCAACAGAATGTGTAATATGTTGAAGGAGTCATTAACTTTAGTGGAGGACAGTCAAGTTCCTAAAGATTCATTTATTTATTCATTCATTCAGCAAAAAAGTAGAATTATTTAGTTCAGGTTATAATTCCAGATTCTTTATAAATTAATAATGACTTTAAATGCATGTGGATTTCATAGTACTGTATTTTTTTTTATCTGGGAATATTTTTCCTTAAATGATACTATTCTCCAAATTTAGTAAAGTACCATTTTTACTGATAGATTACGACCTTTAAAAAAATTGGTTTATAATTATGGAAAATATGAATAAAAAGGACAAGCTGATTGATTTATTAAGAGGTAAAATTATGCTAGATATTGTATCAACAATATATTGTTTTACTAACAATAAAACTAATGTTTTCACTAGCTAAAATAAATAATTAGAATGACTACCATTTTTGAAGTACTTAGAACATACCAATAACAAATTTTAGTACATTTAATCCCTATTTTAATTTTTTTAGTTTTTTTTTTTTTCAGTTCTACTTTACGTACAAGAAAACATGCTGAGCTAAGCTAATACAAAATAACACATTTCCTGTTGCTGTTGTTTCTTTTCTGTTTTTTGAGACGATGTATCCCTCTGTCACCTAGGCTGTGTAGTGCAGTGGCATGATCTCGGCTCACTGCAACCTCTGCCTCTCGGTTTCAAGGGATTCTTTTGCCTCAGCACCCCCGAGTAGCTGGGATTAAAGGCATGTGCCACTAGTCTGGCTAATTTTTGTATTTTTAGTACAGACGGGGTTTCACTAGATTGGCCAGGCTGGTCTCAAACTCCTGATCTCAGGTGATCGGACCGCCTAGGCCTCCCAAAGTGCTGGGATTACAGGCATGATCCACCGTGCTGGGCCCAGAATAACACATTTAGGAAGTGATTTTGGCTGGCCACGGTGGCTCACACCTGTAATCCCAGCACTTTGGGAGGCCCAGGAGAGCGGATTACCTGAGGTCAGGAGTTCGAGACCAGCCTGGTCAACATGGTGAAACTCCATCTCTACTAAAAATACAAAAAATTATCCAGGCATGGTGGAGGGCGCCTGTAATCCCAACTACTCAGGAGGCTGAGGCAGGAGAATCGCTCAAACCTGGGAGGTGGAGGTTGCAGTGAGCCGAGATCGTGCCATTGCACTCCAGCCTGGGCAACAAGAGTGAAACTCGGTTTCGGAAAAAAAAAAAAAGAAGAAGAGAGAGAAGTGATTTAAACCTATGTCTGTTCAATTTTAAAACTTGTAATCTTAAATAAAAATTATACTTAGCATTATAGTATCAATTTTATTGGCCAGTTAAAATTTTAATAAAGTAGATATATATGCAATTTGTACTATCAGCTATAGATGGCTTGTTTGACCACATTTTAATGTGTTACATACCTTCATTTAGTATAGTTCATCCTGGAATATTAAGTTCCCTAGATCAATCACTTTTTGATATATATTCATGCTATTGTTTTGAAAATTAGAGATAACTGTTTAGCTTTAACATAATTTTAGACTGGTTAACTAGTAGTGTCCATTCAGGTCCCTGCTGGTTTCTGTTTGAAATCAAGGCCAATAATAACGGTCTTAAAGAGGACTATTGGAAAAGTTAAGATGTGAACCTTCTTGCTCAACGAAGAATGCAAGCAAAATTGTCTTAATCTAGAACAGTTTGAAAACACTATCTTAGTCTATTAGTGTATTTTTTCAGTCCAGTTTGTTTCTTCTATTTCTTTAAATCATAGTTGCTTTTCTGGATGAACTTCATTATAATCTGGAAATTCACATTGACATTTCTCCCAGAAAGCCAAATAAAGCACACATTTAGAAAGCCTAAGTACAGCATCTAAAGCTTCCTTGACCATTATAACTGAAGAACAGCCTTGTGATGCTAAAAAAAAAAAAAAAAATTATTCCAGTTACATGGTTTAGTCTCTTGAGATTTAGAGGTAGCCAATTATGGCCCACAGGCCAGAAAAGTGACTGATCATTGTCTGAAAACAAGGATGAAGTGGGAAGGTGAAAAACATTTATGGGTTTTTTTCCCCTTACAGGTAGATGTTGTTTGAAATAATGAGATTTAAAACGCTAATGCAGAGCTTTGGTCTCTTCTTTGATGTTTCTTGCCTGTTGTCTATATGAAATATAGTCAGTTAAAATAAAAAGCCAGAGAATAGTTCCTACTCACTAATGATTAATAAAAACTACTTGGCAAATGCAATCTTGCACATTAACAAATGAAAACAGAATAGGATGCCCAACAATGGTTAAAAAAAAAAGATTTTTTTGTTTGTTTCTTTGTTTGTTTATATTGCCACAGTACACTGCTCTTTGTTCCCTGACCCTGCAAGCTCTCACCAGGTGACTTTGACTTTGCACCTACTTTTCTCTTTTCTAGAATGCCCTCTCTCACATGTTACCACTAGAGAAACAATCACGTCTGCTTCAAGGCCAAATCAAAAATTGCTCTTCAGTCCTTTAGACTGACAGAGTTATGCCCAATTTCACAGCATATGGTACAAGCCTCTGTTATTTTTCTGTACCATGGTATTTTACGTACTTGCCTCTGCCTCTTCTAGATATGGGGTCCTTAACTATTTTTGTGCTATGGATCCCTTTGGCATCTGGTGAAGCATATGGAACACTTCCCAGAATGTTTTTAAATGTGCAAAATGAAAATTAAAAGCATTCAAAAAACAAAGGAAATTAATTATATTACAATTGTAAAATACTGAATATAAGACTATTATATGCTATTAATACATTAGTTGTAAGTATAATAATTAATATAAATTAAAAGTAGTGATTAGCATACTAACCACTGGTATATATTAACATATGATTTTTCAAGGTATCCAAAACAACTAGGATTTGATATAAAAATATTGGTAATAAATTCACAGATATTGCTAATACCGTTCTGTGTTGCTTATCTTCATAAAGGGAAAGAAATGCAAATTTTCAGTTGCAGGTTAGTGAAAATAAAGATGTAATTTTTTCCTATCATGGTTCATGGACCCCAGATTAAGGACACTGTATTTTGACTGTATGGCTTCAAGGGCAGAGTTTTTATTTGTTCATCTTTGTGTCTTTAGTACAGAACAGAACCATGGGCACAATCCAAGCCTATTGAATGGTGGTTGAATTGTGTATTGAAGGTTCAAATGTCAATTCTATCACTGCCCTTGTCACATCACAAGAGAGAAATTTGATGTTCATTAAAATTAATAATTTTAAAAAACAGTTTAATTAAAATATTTATTATAATTAAAATCTGATAAACTTGTCAATGGGTATGATACATGGTACTATGTATATTCTTTTGCTTATATACAGACGCTTGAACGTTAAAATTAAAAAGCTACTGCAACTAAGCACTCAGCAATTGTCATATTTTTCTCCACTTTTCCGTAAGTCAATAGGCAACCATGAAGTTGACAACGTTGCTGATAACATTGTCATATTCAACATCATTTCTCACAAAGCTTAAACCTCTACAGAAACTCAGCAGTCCCTACAACACATCCTTGAAGAATGAGAGAGGTGTCAATAATTTCAGCTGCTCAAATGGAAGGCTCTGACATCAAGGAATATTAAGTGGCACACTGAAGGGAATTCTACTATTAAGTAATGAAGGTGAGGAAAACAATTTCTCAATCCATGGTTATTTCTTTGTTATACTAAGAACCGTGCCCAATACTTATGGAACAAAATAAGCCTATCATTTGGACGTCTCCTAACAGCCTGAAGCCTGATGTCATATAAACCAATAATCTGTGATTGAATTTTTCAGCTTCCAGTGTTTTATTTTTAGCATAATATTTGGTATTGCCATGCATGACTTATTATTCTGTTCAATTTAATCAAATTAGAGAATAAACAAAACGACAAACATAATTTCTCTTAACGCGTGTGTGTGTTTTTCTTTTTTGAGACGAAGTTTTGTTCTTGTTGCCCAGGCTCGAGTGCAATGGCATAGTGTTGGCTCACTGCAACCTCTGCCTCCAGGGTTCAAGGGATTCTCCTGACTCAGCCTCCCAAGTAACCAGGATTACAGGTGCCTGCCACCACGCCCGGCTGATTTTTTTTTTTTTTGTATTTTTAGTAGAGACAGGAGTTTCACCATGTTGGCAAGGCTGATCTCAAACTCCTGACCTCAAGTGATTCACCTGCCTTGGCCTCCCAAAATGCTGGGATTACAGGCGTGAGCCAGCATGCTTGGCTTAATGTGTTTTAATGACATAATTCCAACAATCATATAACTACATTAGTACAAAAAGCAACTACATGAAATAAAAATCTCAATTGTTTGCCAAATAGACACAAATAATATATATTACATATATTATATATAACATGCATATAATAAAATACACAGTAGTCTGCCTCTTATCCATGGTTTTGGTTACCCATGATCAACTGCAGTCCAAAAATAGATGAGTACAGTACAATAAGATATTTTGAGAGAGAGAGACCACATTCACATAACTTTTATTACAGTATATTCTTATAATTGTTCTAATATTATTGTTGTTAATATCTTATGGTGCCTAATGTATATATTAAACTTTGTTATATATGTATGTATATAAGAAACATAATATATAAATAAGGTTTGGTATTATCCACAGTTTCAGGCATCCACCAGGGGCCTTGGAACACGTATCCCTACAGATAAGGGGAGATTAATTATTTCCACCATTACAGAATTAAAATGAGTCTGTGTTAATCTTCCTATTCAAAAATAATTTCTAAATTCAGAGAATTTCAAAGAGACTCTACAATGCTATGCGGTTTATTGACATTAAAGACATTGTTAATTGCTTGAAGAAGAAAATAGACTTTTTCAGTAATAATAACAAATTTGCAGCATAATTGGAAGCGTACCATCCTATCCCCCTTTGAACTATAAAATAATATTTTGGTAAAATATGGTGAAGGATCCTTACAGTGTAACTTGATCATAGTCCTCCTGAGTTATAATTATCTATATGATTATACTAAAATTGTGGCTCTTCCTCATAAGATATTATTATATTCACTATATGAAATTGGCTAATTGCATAGCTCCAATAAAATATTAACTTATTCAACCGTTGAAGTAAGAATATCGGCCAGGCGCGGCGGCTCGTGCCTGTAGTCCCAGCACTTTGGGAGGCTGATGCAGGAGAATCGCTTGAACCTGGGAGGCAGAGGTTGCAGTGAGCCAAGACTGTGCCATTGCACTCCAGCTTGGGCGACAGTGAGACTCCGTCTCAAAAAAAATTAAATAAATAAAAATAAAATAAAATAAAAATATTAATTGCATACAAAAAAGAAATATGCTGGACACTGTCCATTATATTAGCAATTTCAAGGCTAAACATTACTTTTTTTTTTGAGATGGAGTTTTGCCCTTGTCGCCCAGGCTGGAGTGCAATGGCTCAATCTCGGCTCACTGCAACCTCTGCCTCCCAAGTTCAAGAGATTCTCCTGCCTCAGCACCCCTAGTAGCTGGAATTACAGGCGCCCACCACCATGCCCAGCTAATTTTTTTTGTACTTTTAGTAGAGACCGGGTTTCACCATGTTGGCCAGGCTGGTCTCAAACTCCTGACCTCAGGTGATCCACATGCCTCAGCCTCCCAAAGTGCTGGGATTACAGGCATGAGCCACCGTGCCCGGCCTAAACATTACTTTCGATCTAAAGACTGGAAGTGCAGTACTCAACAAAGTAATTGGGGAAAAAAATAGTTTTTAATGTAAAAATTTTAGAGTTCTTGATCTTTGAATGAAGTTGGTCTCCCAGTACATTTCAAATGAATAAGAAACATTAGATTTGTTTCCTTCTGGCTCTAGTATATAGGAAAGACATTTGCAAAGCAGGTATTCCAAAATATGAAGCAAAATTATAATTCTTGCTCCCCCCCAAAAAATCTTCTCGCATCTGTTGTAACACAGAGCCATTATAATGTAATTAGACAGACTAAGAACCAGATGCTAAGGAAGCAAAATATAAAAGATGAAGCATGATATTATTTTGGTTAATGAATTTAATTCCAAATGTTACAGGAGTGATTCATGGACTTTTTTTTTCCCAAAAGATCAGTTGTCACATGTACATATTGCATTTTAACATGATGTTTATGTAATCTAATGAGAAAAGTAAATTCTCTGTCATGTAATATTAGATGTTTCGAAATGGATAAACTGCAGACACTTGCACGGGTAGATGAATAATTCGTCAATAATGATAAATTAATCTTTAAACTTACCCCTCAAAATGGTTAAGAGTTAGGTTATACTATAAATGCAATATAATTCCATAAAAATAACCAAGACAAAAAATACTTCAGAAATATTGAAAATACAATCTTTGTTTTCCTCTAATATCCTCAATCTAGTATTATTGTGTAATGGGAATATATGGCAATATAATTATTATTATTATTCTTATTTTTTTTGAGACAGAATCTCACTTTTTCACCCAGGCCGGAGTGCAGTGCCATGTTCTCAGCTCACTGCAGCCTCCATCTCCCAGGTTCAAGCAATTCTCCTGCCTCAGCCTCCTGAGTAGCTGGGATTACAGGTGCCCACCACCACACCTGGCTAAATTTTGTATTTTTAGTAGAGACCGGGTTTCGCCATGTTGGCCAGGCTGGTCTCGAACTCCTGACCTCAGGTGATCCGCCTGCCTCAGCTTCCCAAAGTGCTGGGATTACAGGTGTGAGCCACCACCATGCCCGGCCAGCAAAATAATTCTTAAAATTCAACTTAAAAATTACTCCAAGAAACGTGTAGGTAAAAGTCAAAACACTTTAGTATATCCACATTTTGTATTTCCATTTACAGTAACCTCTAGTGCTCATTATTTTGAAGATAAAAGTTTCTTATACAGTAAGCCTGTTAAAATGTAAGACCAAATCAAACAAGAGCGTAATGAAAAACACTAGAAGGAAAACAACTAAAATAAGAACCTCCTAGCTCAGATTTATTCTAAAAAGTTGAAAATAACTATAATGTAGAAGTTATTATTATGAAAACATAAATAATATTACTTTTTCATAGATAGTAACACTGGCTTTACTCTGAAAGTAGAATCTGTGCTTCATTAATAGTGCCTGTGTTTAACACTTTTATAACTCACCATACAGAAGGATAACCTCAGTGTTCCCAGATTCCTTTTCCTAGGGATGAATGATCACATTAGGAAGGTACATTCCTGTTAATTTGGCTAAATCTGCCAGCCCAAATCATAAAGTTCTCCTAAAGATGCTCTATCTCAAGAGCAAACACTTAGGAAAATTGTTAATGTTTATAACAAGGCAATCAACATCTCATTTAAATATTCAGAAACTGATCCTTCCACATCATACTTTCAGTTAGGATGATCATTGAAAACATGTAGTAAAGCACAACCTCAGCATTCATAATGAATATGATAAGAACAAGCCTTTTCTCATTCATGTTTACTACCAAACATCTGTTGAATAAACTACTTAATCCTTACAAACATAACCAGATTACTTTCAGCAACAATACAAACTCTATAGTGATAACAGCTGGTCCTTTACTTTCTTCAGGGATATACACTCCACATATATTTCATTTCTTCTCAAGTTAAGTGACAAAAAGCTAAAATGGATTGTGATGTAGTCGAAGCCACAAATGACACAATTTTCTACCATAGACAAGGGGATAATTTTTTTTTTCTTTCAATGTAAGCCACAAGTGTAATGGGGGGATATCTCCTAAACGAGAGGCATTATGGTAGTGGGATGTTTCTTTTCAAGACCGCGCCTAAACTACTGATAAATATGATAAATATATGGTTGTAAAAGACAACATTTCTTTTTTTTTTTTTTTTCGAGATGGAGTCTCGCTCTGTCACCCAGGCTGGAGTGCAGTGGCGCGATCTCGGCTTGCTGCAAGCTCCGCCTCCTGGGTTCACGCCATTCTCCTGCCTCAGCCTCCTGAGTAGCTGGGACTACAGGCGTCTGCCACCACGCCTGGCTAATTTTTTGTATTTTTAGTAGATATGGTGTTTCATTGTGTTAGCCAGGATGGTCTCGATCTCCTGACCTCATGATCCACCCACCTCGGCCTCCCAAAGTGCTGGGATTACAGGCGTGAGCCACCACGCCCGGCCAAAAGACAACATTTCTATGAACACAATATTACTTATACAATATTTAAAAACATATTATTTGACGCTCAATGTTTTATAAACAATGATTCAAAAATGCAGAGCTGGGTGAGCACGGTGGCTCATGCCTGTAATCTCAGCACTTTGGGAGGCTGAGGCCAGAGGATCACCTGAGGTCAGTAGTTCGAGACCAGCCTGGCCAACATGGTGAAACTCATCTCTACTAAAAATACAAAAATTGGCCAGGCATGGTGGCGTGCACCAGTAATCCCAGCTACTCGGGAGGCTGAGGCAGAAAAAATCGCTTGAACCCAGGAGGCAGAGGTTGCAGTGAGCCGAGATGGTGCCACTGCACTGCAGCCTTCGAGACAGAGTGAAACCCAGTCTCAAAAAAACCCAAAACAACGATAAAAAACACAGGGCTGGCTGGGCACAGTGGCTCACACCTGTAATCCCAGCACTTTGGGAAGCTGAGGCAGGTGGGTCACCTGAGCTCGGGAGTTTGAGATCAGCCTGAGTAATAAGGCAAAACCCCATCTCTACAAAAAGTACAAAAATTAGCTGGGTGTGGTGGAGTGCTGGTAGTCCCAGCTACTCAGGAGGCTGAGGTGGGAGGATCACTTGAACTCAGGAGGTCAAGGGTTCAGTGAGCCATGATCGGCCACTGCACTCCATCCTGGATGACAGAGAAAAAAAATGCAGAGCTACTGAGGTATTTAGAAAGAAATATAAAACACAGCACGTGCTCTCAGGAAATCTATAAAAAAGTTAAAAAGTTATGGAATCAAAGATAATCCACAGGAAATAATTAGCAAGTAATTATGTCGATAACTGGGTAGAAATAATTATGCGGAACAAAAGTTCGTAGAAAAAAGTGATGTTTCAAGCAGTTAGAGAAAGTGTTGTGGTAACTAGGACTTGAATTGAATTTTTGAAGATGGGAATACTTTAGAACCAAAAGTTGATGGAGGAAAAAGATTCCAGAAATGGGGAATCAGACTAGAAAAGCAAGAATAAATGAGCTGGCCTGTATAGGAGAGAGAATATTTTATGCAGAGTATATAGATAAAGCAACACAGTTCAAACCCTTAAAAGTGTACAGCCAGCATAGTTTTCTGCCAGGATTCATACTGCTCTCCAATCAGAAGATACTCTACTAGATTTAAGAATTACATAGTCAATCAGCTGAAAGCCTTGGAACTTTCGGCTACATAGTTATTAAAAACACTACTATTATAGCTCAATTTCACCAGGCCACATTATATATATATATATTTTAAAACATAATGTACACAATACACAATAAATATATACAATTTTGCCAATTAAACTTGTTTTTCAAAAAGTAACTCATTTTATCTAAAGAAGTTAAGCTCATCAAAGCAAAGTGGAACAGTGGTAGCCAGTAACTGGGGATGGAAAAAAATGGGGAAATGTTGGTCAAAGGATAGAAACTCTCAGTTATAAGATGAATAAGTTCTGGGGATCTAATGTACAGCATGTTGACTATAGTTAATAGTACTTTATTGTTACTTGAAATTTGCTAAGAGAGATCTTAAGTGTTCTCATCACAAAAAATCATAATGGCAACTATGTGAGGTGAAGGATATATTAATTAACTTGATTGTGATAATCATTTCACAATGTATATGTATCAAATCATCATATTGTACACCTTGAATATACCCAATCGCCATTTGCCAATTATACCTCAATAAAGCTGGGGGAAAAGGTACCTCATATTTATTATTACATTTTATTGTTATAACACATATATTTTATCTCATTTGACCCTTGAAGTAACTGAACCTAAAAAGCAGTATTTTTAGATATGAAAACTGAGGCCCATTGAGGGTTAATGATTCTCAAAGCCACAGGATAAGCATTTAAGTTACAACTCCTCCCATGTGTCCTGATTACAAATCATTACCTATGTCTGTGATTTCCTTGCATCATCGAGAACCTGAAACTTTTATCATAAAAACATTCCTAGGAAATCTGGTACCATATGCTAATCAACTATGGAAAGAAAATCCATTTTTAAAGGAGTATCTCAACTTCTTGCAATTTGCACATAAAATATCCTTTGTCTCATATAATATGGGGCAAAACAGAAGCAGAAACAATGAAATAGGTTCACCATTAGAGATCTGACTAGTCTTGAAATTTAGACAATTCAGGTCATTAGTCATGGAGTCCTAACGGGAAAAAGTACGCCTGATTCCACACTAGTAAAGCCAGAAGCTATCTAAGTTACATCCTATACTTGGCTGAGGATATCAGATGTGTTCAGGCTGAACAAGTTCAAGACTCTTGCTTGAGTAATTTAAAGGGATGTAACACAGTCTGAATAGTAATTGGTTATTTAATAATCCTGCCTGCAGTGGCAACATAAGCTTGCTTTACTCTTAAGCACTGGATAGGACAAACTGCCTTACTCAGTCCTAAGAAAAGAAACGTTCATCTGAACAAAAGGTTTAAAGTCGACCTGATGTGAAATCTTGAAATACATTTTGAAAATGAATGGATTAGCGATAAAATTAATGAGAAAACTAAAGTCTCTGAAATGAAACATTTTTGGCATGTGATAACCTGATATGCTCCCCTCAAAAGTCCCTTGGAATTAGCCTAGCTACCTCAGCATAGCTTTTCTTACATCATGGGTATTACATTAGCCAAGCCAACTTGTCTATTTGTCCTTGTCTCACATCACTTTTCACCCTCAACTTTTACTCCATTTATGCCAATCTCCTTATCCACGGCAGGCAAGATGCTACTTTGACCTTTTGGGCTTTCTCAGCATGCTTCTTCACCACTCTGGAAGAGCTTCCCAATACAACTACTACTACTGCCAACCACAACCTCCATATCTGACACTAAATCCTTGCCTACTAAACTGCTCATTATCTTTAAAATTGGCATCACTCACTTCTATTTCATACATCCACTGTTTGATATCCAGCCAAGCCTGGACTCTGATCACTTCAGTGCTACATACAAAGACACCTTAGACTTTACTTCCTTGAACTTTATTGAACATCTTTACTTCCTTGAACACATTGTATATATAATAGAGAAGGAGGCATATAATGACATGTCATATATATATAAAATGAGCTCAAGGAAGTAAAGAATTATAAGTATTGTCTTCTTTCTCCAATACCTACTCCTCTTTGCTAAGGCATCAGGTGATGTTGTTTGTGACTCAGTAAATCACTATTATCCACCATCAACTGAACTGTGCTGTTACTCTTTCCCATTAGTTTATTCCACAAATACATATTAAGCTACTACTACGTGACTGACAATATGCTTGTTAGTGTGTATTCAGTGGCGATCAAGGCAGTTAGAGGATGGATGAGGAGAGCATTCCAGGAAGAGGCAATAGCAGTACAGAGACTGGCATTCGAGAAATGGCAGCAGGTCAGTATGGCTGAAATGCAGCAAGACTGCAGAAGAAAAGGAAGAAAAATGAAGTGTGGGTCTTGGTAAAGATATTGGACGCATCAGAGCCGTAATGAATTTTAATCAGAGATTGACACAACCTGGTTTATGTTTTTAAAAGCTCACCCTTTAGGCCGTGTGGAGAATGGAGTGAGTAGAAAAGGACAAAAGCACAAGTGGCAAAGACAAGTTGGGGGATTATTGTAGTATCTAAGGGTAAATTAGACTAGGATGGAAATAAAATATATGGATGATATATGTCCATTTTCTCTGCTGTTCCATGAGCCTTTTCTTCACTTACTGGGCTATCTGGTGCATCTCCCATAACCAGTCTTCTAACCCTTCCTACTGATTTGCAGGTTCACTAACTGTTTCCTTTCGATCCACCTCCTGTTCCACTTTTAGGTACTAAACAGAGTGAAGTCATCCCATGTGAGTTTCCTCACCCTCCCTCCCTCTAACATCTTAAGTGCCTTTGCCCTGTTTTATTTAAGCATGTGAAACAATTTCTTTCTAACCTTCTGTGTTACTTTAGATTCTCCCCAGACAGACACTGAGGCAAGGATTTGAGGTGCAGGTACATAGTTTATCTGGCAATTGATTACAGAAAGTACAAGTGAGAGGAAAGAGAAAGTGAGATTAGGAAAGGTAAGGAGGCAATCAAAGGTGTGTCAACGAGCACATTATTCTGGGGCTCAATCCTACTGGTGAATCTCTGAGAAGCTGTGAGGAACACGCCTCAGAATTATGCACCAGAAGATGAGATGGCTGGGTGCTTTTTTCAAGTACTTCCATCCCCTCGTAGTTAAAGGTCGCTTCTGGTGACATTAATACAACCCCTCATATTTCTGGGTTACTCCTGTTTATAGCAAAGCAAGATACTGCATGGAACTCGGGTGGGGAAAGAAATACGCGGCAGAACATCAGCAACAACTTTTACATCTTCTTATCCCTTCAGGATCTTGTTTATTTCTCTCCTCTATTAAAACACTTTTTAGGCCGGGCATGGTGGCTCACGCCTGTAATCCCAGCACTTTGGGAGGCCAAGGCAGGCGGATCACCTGAGGTCAGGAGTTCAAGACCAGCCTGGCCAACATGGCGAAACCCTGTCTCTACTAAAAATACAAAAATTAGCCAAGTGTGGTGGCGTGTGCCTATAATCCCAGCTACTCGGGACGCCGAGGCAGGAGAATCACTTGAAACCGGGAGGCGGAGGTTGCAGTGAGCTGAGATCACGCGACTGCACTCCAGCCTGGGTGACAGAGCAAGACTCTCTCTCTCAAAAAAAAAAAAAAAAGATTTTTTAAAGGGGTTATTATTAGGGGCTATATAATGGATCTTATAAATCATCTAGTCCAAACCTATTATGTGAAGATTAGAAAACAAAGCATTCACATTATTCTATTGATTTTTGGAATGTTATTTGCAAACTTTTTTCTGGGCCCACTTAAATGTATAAGTTTTCCATATTTTATGTTGGTTAATAAGATTAAAACCAATTTTAATATCTTGACACCACATTGACATTTATCAATATGTACTACGTTCTTTACTGGTTCATCAAATCTCAAATCTGTGCCAGCCTCTGTTGAATTTTTATAATTTCGACTCAATTTATCATTCTTTTTTTCTTTTTTCTTTTTTTGAGATGGAGTCTCCCTCTGTCTCTCAGGCTAGAGTGCAGTGGCACTATCTTGGCTCACTGAAACCTCCGCCTCCCGGGTTCAAGTGATTCTCCTGCCTCAGCCTCCCTAGTAGCTGGGACTACAGGCGCATGCCACCACGTCTGGTTAATTTTTTTTGTATTTTTAGTAGAGACGGTGTTTCACCATGTTGGCCAGGCAGGTCTCGAAATCCTGACCTCAAGTAATCCGCCCACCTTGGCCTCTCAAAATGTTCGGATTACAGGCGTGAGCCACCGCGCCTGGCCTATCATTCTTTTTTAATTTGCAGACTTTTAAGAACAGGCTAATCCGAAACACAGAACCACAAAAGCTACTTATGTTCCAAAATGCTCTACAGAATCTCTTTTTACATGTGCTACGTATGGCCTTTGGGAGAAGTACATTTTTTGTAGTTGTTTTGTGGTTTTTTGAAATGACTAGAAATATTTTTAGGGCCCTAGAAACCTCCAAGGTAAGTGTTTAGAAATTGTGCTTCCAGGAATCTGTCAGTACTTTGGTAAATATTATCTGAAGCATAAGCATAAACAAGTTTGAACAGCAGGCTAACTCACACAGAAATGATTTTATTCCTTGGAATGTTTTCACATGCGGTATACTAAATTTTTAGTTTGGTTTCATTTATGATTAATAATTATGATTCCAAAGGTGCTTAAATCAGCCGGCCATGGTGGTTCATGCCTGCAACCTCAACACTTTGGGAGGCCGAGGTGGGCAGATCACTTGAGTTCAGGAGTTCGAGACCAGCCTGGCCAACAGGGTGAAACCCCGTCTCTCCTAAAAATATAAAAATTAGTCAGGCATGGTGGTGCATGCCTGTAATCCCAGCTACTGAGGAGGCTCAGGTAGGAGAATTGCTTGAACATGGAGGTGGAGGTTGCAGTGAGCCGAGATTGCACCAGTGTGCTCCAGCCTGGGCGACAGAGCGAGACTCCGTCTCCAAAACAAACAAACAAACAAAACAAAACAAAAATCAAAGGTGGTTAAATAATTTTGTGGAATAATTGACACTGTCTACATTAATGCACACAATGTATATATTTTAACTTAATTTATACTTAAAATTGTATAAAATTATTTTAGTCAAGGAACCTAATGCAGCTTAGCCTTGATAGATAATTTTATTATCTTTAATTACATGGCAGAATTTCTCCTCATTACTCTTTAACCAAAAGGCTGTGGTAGAAATCACTGATGCTCATTTTTATTGGAAAGTAATTTGCCTAGATTTCCTGATAATTGAGTGATAACTTCAGCACCCCTTAGTCACTTTTCATTACGCAGACAAAATCTGACTCTTAACTTTCAAAAAAATATCTTTCCATAATGTATTTTCAAATAACACGCGTTTAATTAAAAAGAACTTTCCCACAGGTTCATGTTTAATCTTGGTTTGAGTCTTGAATATAGAGTGAAGCGAAGTAAAACTTTTTCTGCTTTGGGCAAATTTAGAGCTGCTTAAGAAGATAAAAACAAGGCCGGGCGCGGTGGCTCAAGCCTGTAATCCCAGCACTTTGGGAGGCCCAGGCGGGCGGATCACGAGGTCAGGAGATCGAGACCATCCTGGCTAACACGGTGAAACCCTGTCTCTACTAAAAATACAAAAAATTTAGCTGGGCGTGGTGGCGGGCACCTGTAGTCCCAGCTACTCGGGAGGCTGAGGCAGGAGAATGGCGTGAACTCGGGAGGCGGAGCTTGCAGTGAGCCGAGTTTGCGCCACTGCACTCCAGTCTGGGGGACAGAGCAAGACTCCGTCTCAATAAAAAAAAAAAAAAAAAAAAAAAGAAGATAAAAACAAGTGGAGACCTCCCTCTAAACCTTCCATTTCTCTTTCTCTCCCTCCCTCAACTGTGTTCCGAACGCTTTCTCTAAAACACAGAGGCTGAGTTTTGACTGGCTGGAAAAATATCAGTTTATTTCAGGTTCTTCCTTTCTCCAGCTTCCATTTCAATTCCAAGTGTGGCCCAAAGAAAAGATAGTTAGGAACTGCATAAGGATGTTTCAGTCAATGATAAACTGCATATACCACAGTGGTCCCATTTGATTATAACACGGGATTTTTACTGTACCTTCTAATGGTTAGATATGTTTTAGACATTGAAATATTCACCATTGTGCTACAGTTGCCTACAGTATTCAGTACAGTCATATGCTGTACAGGTTTGTAGCCAAACAGAAATAGGATATACCATACAACCTAGGTCTGTACTACGCTATACCATGTAGGTTAGTGTAAGTACACTCTGTGACATTCACACAATGATGACATTACCTTAGTATGGATTGATCAGAATGTATCCCTGGTGTTAAGACATGACTGTATATATGCTGTGTGTGTTTGTGTGTCACTGAAGAGATACGATTGTAGCTTCACCATGAGGAATCAGAAAACTGAAAAGATAAACAAATTATTGTATCCTGAAAGTCTCAAATGAGTTTTTGTTCTGTTTTGTTTTGTTTTTTTGAGACAGAATCTACCTCTGTCGCCCAGGCTGGAGTGTAGGGGTGCAATCTCGGTTCAATGCAACCTCCGCCTCCCGGGTTCAAGCAATTCTCCTACCTCAGCCTCCCGAGTAGCTGGGATTACAGGAACCTGCCACCACACCTGGCTAATTTTTGTATTTTTAGGAGAGACAGGGTTTCGCCATGTTGGCCAGGCTGGTCTCAAACTCCTGACCTCAAGTGATCTGTACACCTCAGCCTCCCAAAGTGCTGGGATTACAGGCATGAGCCACCGCACCCGGTTCAAATGAGTTTTTTTGTTTGTTTGTTTTCAGTCCAATATTAAAACAAACAAATGAAAACCAGAATGCCTTTTGTTCTCACATTCAATTCATAATCTAATAGCTATCAGAATAAAATGTCATATTTATTATTCATTTGGAAGAAAACAAACAGCAGTAAAAATTGAAATAAAAGCCTGGGCGTGGTGACTCACTCCTATAATCCCAACACTTTGGGAGGCCGAGGTGGGCAGATCACTTGAGGACAGGAGTTAGAGACCAGCTTGGCCAAAATGGTGAAACCCTGTCTCTAATAAAAATACAAAAAAATTAGCTGGGTGTAGTGGCGAATGCTTATATCCCAGTTGCTTGGGAGGCTGAGGCAGGAGAACTGCTTGAACCCAGGAGGCGGAGGTTGCAGTGAGCCCAGATAGTGCCATTGCACTTCAGCCTGGGCGACAGAGGGAGATGCTGTCTCAAAAATATAAAATAAAAAATAAAAATAAAAATACCCTGGCCAGGCATGGTGGCTCACGCCTGTAACCCCAGCACTTTGGGAGGCCAAGGCGTGCGAATCACAAGGTCAGGAGTTAGAAACAAGCCTGGCCAACATGGTGAAACCTCAGCTCTACTAAAAATACAAACATTAGCTGGGCGTGGTGGCAGGCGCCTGTTGTCCCAGCTACTCGGGAGGCTAACGCAGGAGAATCACTTGAACCCGAAGGGCAGAGGTTGCAGTGAGCCAAGATAGTGCCACTGCACTCCAGCCTGGGCGAATAGAGGGAGACTCTGAAAAAAAAAAAAAAAAAAAAAAAAAAAAAAAAAAAAAAAACCGAAAGAAATAAAAATACCGTCTTTATTTTCTTCCTTGGCAAAATTGTCTGTAGGATTCACTCATCCATTTATTTAATTAATTTACTGAATTCCCATTACATTCCAAGCAGGTATTAACTACTAAGGATTCAATGATGAAAGACAAGCTATATAAGAGACCTAGTACATACAGCCTTAGTTTCTTTTCTCAAATTTATGCTCTAAAATTCCGTTAAGAATGGCTTTATTGGCTGGGTGCAGTGGCTCACACCTGTAATCCCAGCACTTCGGGAGGCAGAGGCAGGTGGATCACCTGAGGTCAGGAGTTCGAGACCAGCCTGACCAACATGGAGAAACTCCGTCTCTCCTAAAAATACAATATTAGCTTGGTGTGGTGGCGCATGCCTATAATCCCAGCTACTCGGGAGCCTGAGGCAGGGGAATTGCTTGAACCCAGGAGGCGGAGGTTGCGGTGAGCCTAAATCTCGCCATTGCACTCCAGCCTGGGCAACAAGAGTGAAAGTCCATCTAAAAAAAAAAAAAAAAAAAAAAAAGGCTTTATTTTCATAAAGAAAACCATAAATTAATGTCATAAATATTATCTATGTTAATAATTATCAGTTGCTTTAATCATGATAGCAAAAGTGAAAAACAAACTGGTAAGTGAGCCAGGCTAAAATAATTCAATATAATATTTAAAGATTAGAAATATGGTACATTTGTTTTCTAAAGATCAGCCCCATCTTATAAAATTGGAATAGCATCTGAATTAAAATAAAATAATGTGACATTATCATCAAAGCTCTGATTATTTCTGAAGCATGTGATAGGTAGGACTGGACAAAAATTAATACATTAGAAAAGTTAAATAAAAAATAATATATATTTCCTTGATATGTTTAATCAAAAACATGGAGAAAATAATTGTAATAAAAATGTCTACATCCTTAAAGGCATGCTCACCCCTCTCAGTTATGAACATCTAGATTAAATTTCATTAAAAGTCAATTATCCATATTAAACATTTAATCTAAACGTTGTGCCCCATTAGAATATATCAAAAGCTTACATTTTACTAAAAGAAAGGGACTATAATGAATGAGCATATAACTTTATAGCAAAGGCATAATTTTTGAATGTTTGACTTTAGTTGTTAACATTTTTAAAGACATGTTCTAATTTTTTATGAAGCATTATAATTAAGCAAAATATCCAGTTTTTTCATAGTTTCAGTTTTCAAACTGTGGCTTTGGTAAGTTGGAAAACATCTTAGTTTTAATGACCCAAAAGGGGAGACTTTGATGTACAGTATAGATTCAAGTGCTTATCTCATGGATCATGCTTTCATTTTACTAAAAATATAATAGACTAAAACTTTACATACGGAGAAATCGCAGAGAATAAGAATCAAAGGAGTAATTAAAAATTGAGGTTTTCGGGAGGCTGAGGCAGGAGAATCGCTTGAACCTGGGAGGTGGAGGTTGCAGTGACCCGAGATGGTGCCATTGCACTCTAGCCTGGGTGACAGAGCGAGACTCCATCTCAAAAAAAAAAAATTGAGGTTTTACGTATTTGAGACCTAATGACCAATTGTTTACTTTTGTCAACAGTAATTTTACTGCTAAGTAATTTAAGTAATTTTACTACCAGTTTCAGCAGGAATACAATTTCCTAACGTAGGTATTTAATATTTTATTCAATATTTTAATATATTAATCTTCAGTAGAATATATGCTTCAATTTTGTGAGGATATGTGTTTATTTTCTTGTACAGTGTAAACTAAACAACGCATAAAGAGAACACAGGTAACTAGATTAAGAACAATTATTTTCTGCTCTTTGTATTAAGAACACTCATTTTCTGTTCTTAGTAATTTAGCAGCATCAGCATCTCCTAAAAAATCTGTGAAAAATGCAAAGTTTGGGGCCCCACTTCAGAAGGACCGAATCAGAAACTCTGGGGGCGGTATCCAGCAAGCTGCGGTTTAACCAGCCCCCCAGGTGAATCTGATGCCCACTCAAGGAAGGATGAGAACCACTGTTCTAATCTATCGTCTTCCAAGAGTGTGTGGGAAGATCAAAGAAAAATCAGGTCATGGGGCTTTGCGGAGAACAATCAAACAAATACATAAATCAAGGACTCTATAAGCATAATTTAGTAAATAGACTGATGATTGTTTTTAACTTATTTTTCTATTTCCTCCTTAGTTTGTACATGCATTTAGAGATAATCTCAGCAATGTCAACAAGCTTGGTGGCATAGTTCAAGCTGTGAAGGTTCAATAAATAGGTCGGTAAACATTGCAAATCAACACAGCTTTTGATGAAATGTCAAGCAAGACAGAGCTTAGCTATATTCGGCTCAGCTTGAACTCATAAACCATTAACTGGCCTCTGTACTTCCAGGACAATCTGACAAATAAAATACAGATATAAAATTTAAAAAAATATATTTATAAAGAGATTAGTAAAAAAGCAATCTCTAAGTGAGAAATGACAACCACTTAGTCCAGACCAAATGAGAGAGAGGACTTGCAAAAGGGTAACTTTTCTTACATATCAAATTATGGGAAAATTTGAGATCCAAATAGACTTTTAACTTTGGATTGTCTTTATTCCCAACACATGTTTTTAATTTAATGCGGTGTATTTTATCCTAACTCTTTTAGCTCACCCCCCCCCAAAAAAAACTAGCTGTCTTCCGAAAGATAGAGAAAACTTGTCCAAGTCAGAAGCTCTTTGGAATTTTAATAAAAGTAACATAATTTAGAAATTAATATACTTCAAATATACAGATTGTATATATTGGCAACAGAATATATGCTAATTTAGAATTTTAAGATATTCTATAATTTAAAAAAAACCTGATAAATCACTACACCTTTTCACTTTATTTAGAAGCTAGCATTTAATTATAAGTGCTTAACCTCTAAAATCATTCTGACATATTTCAGATATTTAGGCAGCCTGGAATTACTGTTTACAATTGGCCCAGTTTGCTTCCTAATAAGTTGTGCTTGTCTAAACATGTCTAAATTACTATTCACAAGGATCCTTGTTATTTCCCTCTTCTTTGATTAAAAACTTCTTAAAAATGTGAGTGTATATGTGTATGTATATATATACACATACACATATTCATATGTATATATATGTATAAATAAGCCCATATATATATGTAAAACACAGGTTTTTCTATTGTTAATATAAAAATCCCTCTCATTAGTTTTCTAATGAGTTTATGAATGTAGTCTACGTCCTTAGAAATTTAATTTGAGGTAAAAATATTATCGTTTATAGATTAAGGTCTGGATATGTTTTTTCTTTTCTTCATACTAGAAATAATTTTAGATACCTGAAGACAAAGTTCATTAAAGCCACAACCCAAAAAGTAGAATAAGGGTTCCTTCTTATTTTAGTGATTTGCATTATCCTATAGGTTATTGGTGTCAAACCCCTTTCTTCCCTTCCTCACAACAAAAGCCCCAATTTAACTTTTATAGAAAGGCATATGGAACAGGAGTCATCCATATATATCCCAGGGGTTGCAAATTGACCAAAAGAGTCACCTTTAGGGAAGCCTGCTTCTGAATGCTTGTGGAATTTATCATTCTTCTGAATGGCTGTTGCATTTATCTGCAGCTTTTACTCACCAGATGAGACCTCAGACATTTCAAATTCTGCGGAGGCTGGCTACACCTTCATAGGAAAGCTTTTTGCTGATTTCCCTGTTGGTACTTTTCTCTTACACATTCTATGGGGTATGATAAACCTGGAGGTAGAGTCATAGCCAAGCACAGACAAAGCAGGCACAGAATCTCTGACCAGCCTCACAAAAGCAGACAAACACACAATCTTTTTGCACCTGTTTCTTCCACTCCGGTTGCCGTGAATAGTGAGGGGTTCCTCACGGATTCAGCTTCACAGACAGCATTTTGCAAACACTCCCCTCTCACAGCAATGGTTTCTTCCCTCACCGGCTCAATCTACCTGATTACGTTCCCTTCTAATCAGTAACCTCAGTTCCTCTAGAAATAACTGTGTTGTCTGCTTTATATAGGATTTATCTGAGTCTGAAGCATAAACTGGAAAGTTGAATTAGAGGAGCTGATTATTATGAAGACACCTGTATTTTTGTCTGGTATTCACGTGAACTCGACAGTGCACTCATTTATGCAAACTGGTGTTAGTGAAAAAGAAGAAGAAGCAGAGAAGGAAGCAAAAAGAGACTGGACCTATAAAGTTGTGCACCTGTGTGATGCTAGGAGCAGAAAATAACTCTAAAAATGTCCAGTGCTGCTGAAAACACATTTGAACTTCCTGTGAAAACCAACAGTGCTTGACATACAAATATCTTCCTCCAGATACACCTTTAAAAATATATTTTAAAATCTGAAACAATCTTAAACTCAATCTAAGCCACAATGCAGAAGTTAATTCTTAAGGCAAATGGAGATTAAGAATGAAACTTCATCCACGTAAACCCTGTTTTTTAAAAAAAGAATTAAAAGGAATAATCTGTATAACTTACTCAAATTTGTATTTGAAGTTAAACCTTGAATCCTGCTTCTTGAAAAAACAGAATTGTATCAGGCTTCTGTAATGACTGTTTACCCAGAGCATAAGATTGAAGTGGATTTTCAGATTAAAAATAAAACTCTTAAGTATGTCAATCCCCATCTGACCAAAGCATATAAACTAAATTTTTCCAAGGGCTTCATTAACAATATAACCAAGTAGAGCTGCAGTTCTTGGTTTTCTTTAGAGTAAGTTGTTAAAATGATTGAAGTTCATGTAAAAGAAATCCAGAGTTATAGTTAGGGTTTGCTTTTTTTTTTTTTTAGTAGATCCAGTGCCTGGCAAACAGTATGTGCTCAACACATGTTTATTTAATGCGACCAAAAGCATACAACATAAAGTGTCACTATCATTGCCACTGATATTTTTAAAAAGCCATGTTCTATACTTATTTCATTTTTATGTAAGCCACAATTTTACAAGGCTTCAGACAAACAAACAAAAAAAACTCAAATCTTGTTTTCTTTAATATAAAATATTTGGCAATTATAAGCATGTACCGTGCTGGCAGTAAGTTAAAATGTGACTGATTTTTTTTTTTCTCCGTTCCCTACTCTCAATTTTCAGATGCGGAAATTTCATTTGGAGAGAACAGGAGGTGTTGGTGGGAAAAATCTCATTAATCGTACCGTATTCCCTTGTCTACAAAGAGTACTGCATCCAAATTACAGAAAACTAAAGAAACCTTGTAGCATGAGTATAATTAGCAGTGCTGCTAAGTGAATGGAAATGAAGGTTGCCTAACTTAATTAACTGTAATCATTACTCATTGTCTACTGCTTAGAAAGATTGGTTGAGGGTATTTCTTCTGTGGTATTACTTTAGGCATTTCTCCTTCCCTCTTAAATGTGTAAACAATTACACTATAAAGAAAGAATTAGCATGCCCTTTCAATCACATAGAAACTTTCCTGAACAAGTAAGTTCCATGTCTTAGCTCAAGGGGGGCAAAACAGGAATGATGGGAAAATATTTAGTTGGGCCAAAGTTAGAGAAATTAAGAAAAAAGTAGTTAATTGCAGAAGTTACTGCCTTGAGGAGGAAAAAGGAACCCTATATATGAGTTTCTGTAAAGAAATTAGCTCTTGGCCAGGGAAGAAATAAATAACAAATTAAGATCTAAAGGGAAAAATTAAGGATAACACAGTACAAACATACAGTACTGTCTGATGAAGTTGTTCACAATTGCACAATGCAAGGTTCCACAATGCACCTTCAAGGACACTGTAGCTAAGGGTTGCTTTCTGATCATTTATCCTTTTAGCAGAAGACACTTGGCATCTGGGAACATTTGTTCTTTTGAAGAAAAATCACCTCATACCTAAAAGGAACCTTTATAAATATCAGAAAAACAGGAATGTCTGTGATGACGATCATTGGTGGGGCTTGGCCTCATTAGCTCTGCGGCCAGTAGTGTAAAAAAAGGTTCACAGGGACTCTCTTCTAATAGGGACTTTATATATATATATATTTGAGACGGAATTTTGCTCTTGTTGCCCAGGTTGGAGTGCAATGGCGTGATCTCGGCTCACCGTAACCTCTGCCTCCCAGGTTCAAGCGATTCTCCTGCCTCAGCCTCCGGAGTAGCTGGGATTATCATGCACCACCATGCCCGGCTAATTTCGTATTTTTAGTAGAGACAGGGTTTCTCCATGTTGGTCAGGCTGGTCTCGGACTCCCGACCTCAGGTGATCCACCTGCCTCGGCCTCCCAAAGTGCTGGGATTACAGGCGTGAGCCACCGCGCCTGGCCAGGACTTCATATTTAATGAGGCTTTTCACTGTTCCAGGAATTAAACTGAGTTTCAGGCATTGCATTCAAGAATCTTCTCAGCAAACCTGCAATATTGGTAATGTTATTCCTTAAACTCGTTTTACAGGTGAGGAGATTGGAGCTCAGAGAGGTTTTCCAGTCATCCAACTAACTAGAAGTGCTTAAGAATCCAGCTCTACCTGACTCCCTAAACAAGTGTGTGTCAAGAGTTGATGGGCATACAAACCACCTGGGTATCTTGGTAAAATATGGGTTCTGATTCGGTAATTTTAGGTGGGACCGGAGATTCTGCATTTCCAATAAGTTCCCTGGGGCTGCCGTGGCTGCTGCTGCTGGTGGTCTTTGGACAACACATCCGGTAACGAGGCCCCTAGACCCGTGGTTGTCCAACTTTGCTGATATTAGAATCCCCTGAAGAACTTCTTTAAGAAAAAAACCCAGTGCCCAAACTGCACTTCGTATCAATGAAATCAGTCTTTAGAAATGAGACTCAAGCAATTCTAATGAACAGCCAAGTTTGAGAATCTGTACCCATTGACATGTTGTTCTCAAATTAGGTGATCGTCAGAATCAACTGACGAGCTCATTATAAACACAGAGACTTACATTCATTAAAGCAGTGATAAGACTTAGGCCTTTGCACAGTTAGATAGACCCCCCAGGTGGTTCTGTTATCCATCAATTTGAGAACCGACTTCCTAGACCATGCTCTTTCCAATCAATCAGACCAAGCCCTACAGACGACCTTACCATTCAGGCAAAAAAGTTGTGAGTAGGAGCTTGTTTTCATGCATATCCTCAGGGTTCATCGGTTTGATAAGATATCCTCCAAGCTAAAAATTCATGGGGCCCTCACACCACCACATCCCCGGTTACAGACATTTTTTTAAACCTCTTTTGTGAATATCAGTGTACTCATTGTATACTTATACTGTGTGTGGGTTTTTATGCCTTTTGTTGCGCATTAAATCTATTACTTTGTCAGTACTTCAGGGGAAAGCGTATCCATGTTGTAAGACATTTAATATATGCCCAGGGTAGCTGTATCATTAAAAGGAATTGATTTTGAAAAAGAACCTAATGGTAACCTGAAATGAATAGACAAAATGATCCCTAAGCTCAGTAACAGCTGCAGCACAATATATCACCTTATGGTTAAAACCTAGTTCATGAATAATCCTCAACTCCTCTTCAAGGGCTTGTGAAGATGAGGGTCATTTTGAGAAGTGACACATTTTGGCTTCAGGGGAGTTTTAGCATAACTGCTGTCAGATTGTATCTTCTTAAACATTTTTGTTGGCAGTGAAGGGAAGATGTTAGATCATGTTAGAAATGTAATTAATGGGGTAAAAATTTTACTTCCTTACAGCTCTTAAGATCACATACTTATAGGAAACTCTTTTGGATATCTCCCTTAATATTATCTAGGATTGTCCAACTATTCCTTTAAATGAGCACAACTGGGGCCACTCCTTATGGCTCTGGGCATTGCACCTTGGACAAAGGTGCTTGAGTATCATACCCACATTCCCCCCAGCCATCCATGTGATCCTCGAATAAAGCAGAGTCATACTGAAAAAAAAGTGTGCTTTCTTTCAAAATTGGCTGTTCTGTGGATTTGGGAAATGGGGAGGATGGCTCTTTGTTTAATTTTCAAAGAGTACCATATAAGCGAGTAGCAGTCCTGCAGACAACAAAGTGTAATAAAAAATGCTTGGGATTTCAGTTGGAAGGCATTGGGAACTAATTTTATGACCTAGGGCAATGTATTTAAACTTTTAGCATCACCAGGCCTTCCATTTATAAAATAGCGTGGCAACCTGCCATAGACAGTCAACACTCAGGCTCTGAAGTCAAAGCAATTTAACTAGGGCTTGAATTCCAGTTCTCCTATGCACTAGCTGCGTAATCTTGGCATGTTATGTTATTTATATCACATTTCATTATCTGTAAAGTGGGGATAATATCAATTCCAGCCTCCTGAGGCTATTGTTAGGTTCCACTACGAGGTGTTTACCACAGTTCCAGATACAGAGTTAGTGCTAAATAAATAGTAGCTACTATTTATCAACAACAATAATAAGATGATAATCACTCACATTTCCCAAGGCTTTGGAGGAAATTAAATCAAATGATGCATACAAAATAAGCCTTTGAAGTGAAAAACACCATAATGTTGTTGAAGATGGGTTTTCTTCCTTTTAGTAATATGTTTGCCATATCTTTGATTTTAAGGAAATAGTAGTGGTTAAAAAAAAAGCAAGTAGTAGGGCCACCAAAGATCTGGCCACAATAATTGTTCCTAGAGGTTAGGCTCCTGTTGAGAGTTGGAGCTAAACCTAGCACCTATATGTAGTAGTACAAACCTAAATATACAATACATCAGGGAACAACGTAGACTTCGAATGTACAGATTTAAAACTAGAACTTCAATAACCTGGTGACATGCTGAATAAATTGGAAGTAATTCCATTAAATCTTGTCTCTAGAGTTATTATTCCCAATAATCACGATTTTTTAAAATGACCATCTTGAAAATCATGTTTCCTGGAGTCACCTCCAAATAGCAGTAAGCTACTCATCTCCTATTACAAAAAGAAAAATGAGACCAGCTTGTAAACACATTACCCAATAAAGTACCTTAAAGTGCAAGCAGGGAGGCATTATTGCTCAATGGAAGTCAATTTAAAATAAGAGGTTACAGAGCTTTCTCAATAAGAGTAAAGGATCCCAGCCATAATTGTTCTGCAGTAACTTTGGAAAGGTGTACTTTTGTTCAAACTGTGCTATGATTTTGGCTTCTCTCCTAGGGAGGAACTTTCATTTCAGTAACTAAGTTCGTGAAAAGCCAAACTCTTTGCAGCTCTTCAGCTGGCAGCATTTTTTCCAGTTTCTACAATCACATCACTGTGGTGAGTGTGTGTCTGTTTACTTAACGATTTTAAGCACAATTCTTCGTGACCCATTTATTTTTGGATACTGTTCTTTCATTTTGATTGCATATCTTTCCCATAGGGTTATAGCAAGTTGGAAGAAAAATCAAACAATAAAACAGTCACTCAATATCATAGAGGTATTTGCTTTCAAAAGTCAAACAGAATGAAAATCTATCTGGTTGGTTATTTTAGATGATTAGTGTTAATTTTTGCACCTGATGACCAAAAATCATTTTAGAATTTGATATAAGGAATTTTTGCACAGAAATCTTACAACATGGAATATCTCTAAGTGTTAAGTTTTATATAAACATGAACATCTGGAAGAACTTGAGCCAACTTGGGAGCTATTATTTTACCCAGCCTCCTTCATCAAACAGAGCTCAGAACTCCCCTCCGTTAGCTTTAAGCTTTTCTCAATGAACTGAGTAATGGAATCTTGAGGGACACCTTTAAATCCAGCAGCAGAAGCAAAAACCTTCCCCACTGATAAGCAAAAGAATGTTTCTGGCAACAAAACCCATCAACTATAGGAGGTATATATCTAACTCAGTCAGCCTTCAATTAAACATAAGTCAGTAACCCCTGAAGGCAACAACAAGGGCTTAGAGTAAAATAAAAAAGTCCACAGACATACTGCAGAAGATCCAGTCTCAGAGAATGATCTGCTTAACACTTGGCCCTGAGATTATTTGAAAATTTCCTAGAACATTCAAAACCTCACAGTGACCACAGTTAAAAATAATGTATTATAGGTTTCAAAATTGCTAAAAGAATAGACTTTTTAATGTTCTCACTACAAAAAATGATAAGTTGGCAAGGTGATAGATATGTTAATCAGCTCGATTGACTCTTTCTACAACATATACATAGATCAAAAACATCACGTTGTACTCGGTAAATATGTACAACTATTATTTGTCAATTAAGAATAAATTATTTTTTTAAAAACTTCAATACTTCCAAGATCTGGGAACAACTATGTGGTAAGCCCATTACTTTATAACTGGGACTGTAAGCCAACAGAACGAATTCTTCCACTTAAAATCAGCATTTGATTAATGGCATGCCCATATATTACGTCTCCTATACAAGAACAACATATAATGTATGGTATTTATTATCACAAAATTTCTAGAAATAAAATAAGTCCAGTTCAGTAGGTATAGTCCTGTTCTAAATCCCCATATGTCTATAATGCTGCCACATATATCTTCTTAAAACATCAGTTTCTTCATATCACCTACTCTCATTCTTATAACCCTAACTCTTGATAAGATAGTTTCCATCCATTGTCCAAACTTCATCATCTGCCTTTCATTTCTCAACACACTAAGCTTGCTTCTACTGAAATGCATTATTCTACAGGGTTCTCTCTCCATTAGATTATAAGATATTTAAGAATAGAAAGACTGGCTTTTTTTACAGCTTTCCAGTCCCTAGTGCTTCCTAGCACTTTTCCTGGAACATAGTTACCACAAAGCAAACATCTACTTCATGTTTCACATTGATATATGCCCCACTAATGTCCAACACGTTATTTAAACAAATACTAGGCTCTAAATACTTGTACATCTGCTCAAAAATTTTATAAAATATGCTAGATCATTTCTATTGTGAAAAATTAGAAGCAAACTAAATATTCATGAAATAGAAATGAAAACAATTCTGGTACATCCTATTAATATATTTATATGCAGACATAAAAAAATCATATTCGTATGGAATATTTAACTAGGTTGGAAAGCCATATGATATATTAAGTGAATTAAGCAGCTTCCAAAACTATGTGTATGCTAAAATACTAAAATGTATTATTCTTAGTGGTTAAAAACCTAGGCTCTGGAGCCTGAATGCCTGGTTTAGAATTCTGGCTCCATTTTATAATGGCATTGTGACCCTGAACAAGTTAATGCATCTTGTTATTGCATCAATTTTCACATTTTTAAAATGGTCTAATAACAGTACTTATATCATAAAATTATTTTCAGGCATAAATGGATAATATTTAACATATAAGGTAATTGAAACATGGGTATATACCAAGTGCTAGTAAATATTAGCTATCATTATATAGTTCTCAATAGGAATGTCTGTGCCAAACGGGTAACGCTGGTTATTCCTGAATAGCAAAATTATAGGCAACTATTACCTTCATTGTGTTTTTCTGTATTCTACTTTTGGCAGTGAGTGTATATTATTTTGTATTATAAAAAATCAGGCTGGGTTTGGTGGCTCATGCCTGTAATCCCAGCACTTTGGAAGGCCAAGGCCAGAGGGTTGGTTGAGCCCAGAAGTTCAAGACCAGCCTGAGCAATGTAGTGAGACCTTGTCTCTACAAATAATTGTTTTTTTTAAATCAGCCAGGTGTGGTGGCACGCACCTGTGGTCTGGGAGGGCAAGGCTGCAGTGAGGTGTGATTAAGCCAATGCACTTTAGCCTGGGTGGCAAAGTGAGACCCCATCTCAAAAAAAAAAAAAAAAAAAAAAAACAGATTCCTCTTAAAATATGCAAAATATTCACTGAACATTACATTGGTAAGATGCATACATTGTTAATGGAAAAATGCTGGGATACTAGATCGAAGAAGTATTGTCATCACAAGTAGCAAGCTGCCTGTAAAATAGTAGACATTGCTCTCTAAAAGTGCTGTATTTCATTAGTGCTATGGGTTGAATATTTGTGTCCCTCCAAAATGTATATGTAGAAACATAATCCCCAATGCCACAGTATTAAGAGGTAGGGTTTTAAGAAGGTGATTAGGTCATATAAGCAGAGCCCTCATGAATGGGATTAGTGCCCTTATAAAAGAGGCCACGGGAACTTGTTTGCCCTTCCATTATGTGAGGGTAAAGGAAGAAGGCACCATCTGTGAAGCAGACAGAACACTCACCAGACACCAAATCTGCCAACATTTTGATCTTGGATTTCCTGGGCTGCAGAAACAGTTCTGCAGCAATAAATCTTCATTGTTTATAAATTACACAGTCTATGATATTTTTATTATAGCAGCCCAAATGAACTAAGACAATTAGGAATAAGAAGTACAAAGAATTACCATCATTATATACGATGAGGTTAAAAATTATAGAAAAGACATTTCTACAGAAGTATTTTTAAGTGGTCCAAGTTTAATATATATATAAATATGCAAGTTTAGTATATATTTTATATATTCAAGTTTAAAAACTATATACATATATATTAAAATTTATCACATAAAAATACCTCTGTAGAAATATCTTTTCTATAATTTTTAACCTCGTCGTTTATTGGAATTTGTTATGGAGGGAGATCATCCCCTGCTCCCTTAAAGTTCATAGAAATAGGTCAATACCATCTTTCGGGGCTCTCCCAAGACTATTACAATAAAACGGGGCGTAGCAAGATAAATAAAACACACTTAGGCAAGGTGTGCTAGGATTTCCAACCACTTTAACTTGGCATGAGGACTATTAGTCTAACAGAATGAGATACTGAGAACACATAATCAGAAGCACTTAAGCATAAATGCTCTCTTTTTATAGTGGTGGGGGGAGGATAACGAGAGAAATGAGTAAAAATGAGGTTTCAGCTTCTAGTTTCACTAGGAACAGATAAATTAAAAAGTGAAATGTGAGATAATAGAAAGTTTGATGTAATTTAGTAGCACTGCAACCATCAATTATTATTTTAACATTTTCGGTAAAGCTTCCTTTTACATCCAAGAGGACCAAATGAAATCACTATGTCCTTATATTTACCCATAGCATTTCTTTTTTATTTTTATGAGCGCCTTCTTTTGCTGAATAAATAAGTATTTCAGCACACAAAAAAATTGTGCCTTAGATGTCTTTCTAACAGTGCCTGTATACGGTAAGTGCTCAATAATTGCTTGATGAATAATATGCATTCAGCAACTGAGGCAAAAAAGACATGACCCTTTTTTGGAATGAACTAAGAGAGACAGAACTGAAAACGTGAGGAAGAAGGGAAAAATAATGAAGGAACAGAAGATGATGTCAGATAGGACTTTTATCAATGTGAGTAAATGTAATTTCTGTATATTAATGAATGTGATATGTTACATTCATATTAAAAGTTTATTAAGAAAACATCACCACAATGAATATAGTGGAGATTTTCCTTGCTATGTGATAGGTACTGGTCTAAGTGATTTTTATTTGTTAATTTTCTCATCTCAGCAATCCTATGAGGTAGGTGCTATTATTAACTCTATTTTTCAGATGAAGAAACTAAGGAAAAAAGAGAGTCAGTGTATAAAAAAGACAGTATAAAAAAGTGTATAAAAAGAGAGTCCTACAGTATAGTACTGAGGGAAAATGAAAGAGTTGGATTTCCAACCCAGAAAGTTTGGCTTTGAGTCTGTCCTTTTAACCAAAATATTCTTAAACATCTGTCTATATTGTCTCCATTTATATATGCATTAAACGAATATATTTTTAATGTCCTTTGAGTTAGAGAAATACTACTATTACCTATTCGACAGGAAGAAACATCACACAAAAATGACGTGGCCTGATCACTCAGCTATTATATTGGCAGCAAAGCCTTTCTTCGGCATTACTTAATTCGTATTCTCACAGTAACAGCATTCTCCTATCCCTAATTCTCAGTGCTTTAGGCTATTTCCCAGGAACATGCTATATAGCTGGAAAGAGATATAAGTACAATTTGCTAGCATTAATAATAGGGACATTGCTCCTTGCATTTGCTACTTCTTTCTGTATCTGTCTACTTTTATTTTTTTCTTATTCCCTAAACACTCTATCTCCATTATGCTGATTTTTTGAAGATATTCATCTATCTTGATTTTCTTTACTTTTTTTTCTTTTTGCCTTGGAGTAGTGTTTCCTTTTCTTTTAATCCTGGAATAGATTATTGTCATTTCAAGGCCTCCCTTGTGAGCACTTTTTTCTCCTTTTTATTGCCATTTTTCAGCATTTTTACTGGTACTTATAACAGTTCTCCTTTTCTTGCTGGCTTCTGGCATGGGTTTGTTGCTATTTCTTGTTCTTTGATGTTTCCCATATCTGATTGTTCCCTTTCTCACCCCTGCTTTCTGCCACGTTTACCTCTTTGCTATTATTTGTTTCTTATTTTGAAGGTTGACAACTAAGGGGACAGTATCATTCCTTAATGTGTTTCTCCAGCTTACTCATGAAATCAGCAGCAGCCTCCTTCACACATAAAATATCTAGTCCAGGAGGGCAAAGTGACTCACGTCTGTAATCCCAGCACTCTGAGAGGCCGAGATGGGTGAATCACTTAAGGCCAGGAGTTTGAGACCAAACCAGGCAACATAAGGAGACCCCATTTCTACAAAAATTAGCCAGATGTGGTGGTGCAGCTGTAATCCTAGCTACTGGGGAAGCTGAGGTGGGAGGATCGCTTGAATACAGGAGTTCCAGGTTGCAGTGAGTTACGATGGTGCCACTGAAGCCTGGGAGACAGAGCGAGACCCGTGATATAGTTTGAGTATTTGTCCCTGCCATAATCTCATATTGAAATGTAATCTCCAATGTTTGTTTGTTTGTTTGCTTGTTTGTTTTTGAGACGGAATTTTACTCTTGTCACCCAGGCTGGAGTGCGGTGGAACGATCTCAGCTCACTGCAACGTCTGTCTCCCGAGTAGCTGAGATTACAGGCACCTGCCATCACGCTCGGTTAAGTTATTCCCAGTGTTGAAGGTGGGGCCTGGTGGGAGGTGATTGGATCATGGGGGTGGATTTCTCATGAGTGGTTTAGCACCATCCCCTTGGTGCTGTCTTCAGATGGTGAGTGTATTCTCATGAGATACGGTTGCTTAAAAGTGTTTGACACCTCCCACTCTCTCTCTCCTGTTCTTGCCCTGGCCACATGACATGCCTGCTCCCCCTTCACTTCCACCATGATTTTGAGCTTCCTGAGGCTTTCCCAGAAGCCGAGAAGATGCCAGCATTATGCTTCCTGTACAGCCTATGGAACCTTGAGCCAATTACTCTTTTCTTTAAAAATTACCCCATCTCGGGTATTTCTTTATGGCAGTGTGAGAATTGACTAATACAGCCATATCGCTAAAAAAAAAAAAAAAAAAAAAAAAGTCTAATCAAAGTTGGAAAGTGAACATTAGGGAAGTATATACTTTGTATAAATAAATCCTTTGGACTCACAGCTTCTTCCTTTGCCTATCAGCTTTAAGGGATAGTGGTTCTGTTTGACTTTTGAAAGGACAGAACAAGATCCTTATATAACACATTTCTGCTATCAATAGTTAAGAGCTTTTGCTATAAATTGAAAGTATCATGGACATATTCTTTAGTCAGCAGTCACTCCATGTCGTTAATTAGGTCTTGGAATGATGTTCTGAAATGCTGTTTAATTTCTATGAATTTCAAGTGGGATTGCCCAGCAAGTACGTTGCCAGTATATGTATTAAGTAGGTAATTTTCTTTTAACATTATGAATGTTATTCTCAAAATTTTAGGTTGTTTTTATAAGGGACAGTGTACAGTTTGGCCTTTTGTGCTAATTGGAGGTTGACAAGGGAAAAAGGGATAGTTTTCCAGCATGCTTTCTAGGTTTTTCTAAATAGTACAAAGATGTTCAGGAGGAAGAAAATATTGCTATTTAAAATGGAATATTTTCAACGCTAACTTAAGCATATCTCAGTATTTAAGCAGACATTTGGATATTTTCCTCATTTCAGACAATAACTACTATGACCTTGAACAAATCCCTCCATTTTCTGATTCTCAGTTTTCTCATCTATAAAATAAGGGAATTGGACTAAATAATTTTGTTTCCATTTAGCTTTAGCACTCTATGACTTTTATCCATTTACTTACACAACACTACTCCTGAGAAACATACATTTATACAATTATAGAGATAAACACCCAGGACTTCATTTAATAGATTTTCCTTATACCACCACTGTACTGTACTGGTAACAGACACTTTCCCCTGTATAAGTAAGCTATCCTGCAGATGCTAATGGAGTGACCCCAAAAAGCCAACAGAAATTAAAGAAACTTGGCAAAAATAAAAAAACAAAAAACTAACCGTGGCATACAGATTAAGTATATTTACACCAAGTTATGATTTTTTTAGTGACTTCCCCATTTAAAGTTACTGATATACACGTATGTGTGTGTATATATATAATATACAAAATCATCAGTATATTTTCCCCTAGATAATAATTGTTAAGTATCATTCACTAACTGTTACATGCTGTATACATTTTAAGTGATATAAATCTTTTCAACAAACCTAAAATGTAAGTAGCTATTTTCCTAATTTCCAAAATTAAGAGAGGCAGAAAGAGTTAAGCAACTTGCCTAAAGTCACAGGCATTAAATAGCAGCATTGAGATTCAAACTCAGCAATCAGCCTGGCTCCAGAACCCATGCATCTGATAACTGCCTCTTATAATATGGTGTGTTCATCCCTTTTCTTGTTTAGCTATTGTGAGGTTGCCAGCATGATTTCTTAAAAGGCCTGTTGGAGTCAGGAATATGTCCCTAGGTCACAGAGCTCAGCAAATTTCAGTAGCCTAAAACTTGACTCAATTCTCCTGAGCAGTATTCTCAGTGTGACCTCGCTACTGGTCAAAAGTTTTAAACGAGCAGTTACATAATTTTTGCTGCTCTCACCAATACATGTCTTGCTATGTATGACCAAAGGGGTTGAATTGTGCACTCAAAATGCAAAGAAGTACTATAAATATAGAGTAGAAATGGAAATTGGCCATACGACAATTTAAAATTTTTAAATATCTGATTTTCACAAGTCATAAAGAGCCTCAATGATATTCAGTATGATTGGAGAGTTTGAATTGTGCAAACTTTATTAAGGAGACTAGCTAGAAACTCAGCAGAGTTTTCATGGATTGCATGACACTACTTTCATTTTCTTTGCAGTCATCATGCAAGTAAAATTTTATAGGTTCAACACACTCCACATACACCTAATTGCTCTCTAGGGTAGTAAAACAAGCAAGCAGTGAATCCACAAAAACAGTTCAGTGAGTTTCATTTAAACCATGCATACACTACCAAAAAGTGACTCACAGCAGAGGAAATTAATTTACTAGCCATGAAAACACAATTCTTAATGATCCCAATACTATGACAGTACCTAAAATTTCTTGTGTGTATATATTTGGACACACATGTCCACACGTTTTATAGCGAGAACATAAACATTTCAAACTGAAATGCCTAAGTAATCCTTAAAGATAGCTTTTGTCAAGCTAAAATCTGGTCAGAAAATGAAAGCTAAGGCTTCTATTTTATTTTATTTTATTTATTTTATTTTATTTATTTTTTGAGATGGAGTTTCACTCTTGTTGCCCAGGCTGGAGTGCAATGGCACAATCTCAGCTCACTGCAACCTCCGCCTCCCAGGTTCAAGCAATTCTCCTGTCTCAGCCTCCCAAGTAGCTGGGATTACAGGCATGTGCCACCATGCCCGGCTAATTTTGCATTTTTAGTAGAGAAAGGGTTTCACCATGTTGATCAGGCTGGTCTGGAACTGCTGACCTCAGGTGATCCAGCCGCCTTGGCCTCCCAAAGTACTGGGATTACAGGCGTGAGCCACTGTGCCCGGCGAGGCTTTTAAATTGGTGAAAATGCCAACCATTCAATTTTTACTTTGAATAATCAAAACTGAAGTGATTCAAGTAGTGATTAATCATCCAGTGTAATCTAGCACAGCAGTGGAGATTTTGTGTGAAACATACCAAAGGAAAGGTTTGGGGTTTTTAACTGTATAATTGACTAATTCTTGGGCACCTCCTTCCCTCAATCAAAGAGACATCATCTGAATAGTTCACAGCCTCCCCTGAATAAATGAAAGTGACAGGCTCTGTATTTCCTAATTTGATGCCTTTCAAAGATAAGGTTAACGGAATTAAGTTAACCATAAAGATTATTGTAAATTAAATGTTATATCCTTAGATGTCTGAGTTAATTTAATGCATTTCAATAAATATGAGGTTAGGAAACATAAAAAGGAAAATTTATGGTACTAATTTAAATGGTATCTTTCCACATCTCTTGTGCATGCTAAAGCATAGCCTTTTATGTTTGTCAACTCACAAATATTGTTTCAGGGAAGAGATAGAGGTCCCAAGTTGTCTTAAGAATACGGAGTCAGATGTTCAATATGATTTTAGGAACAGCCATATGAAATGAAATAGTCACTTCTAAGTAATTCAGCTATGAAATATTGTTAAATATCAATAGAGGGAGGGTACATAAATAGAAGTTAATCACAAGTAAAATAACCTAAAAGTGATTATTTTTATTATCATAATCATCAAGGTTAGATTTACAGAGCAAAACAAATGGTTTTCTATGTTTAGTATTTTCACAGCTGTATGTATTTTAATTTTTCTTTAAATTTTTATATATATTAACTAGAACATAATACAAACTTCATTTTGGTATTAGAATTACATTTTTAAAATCATTAACGTAATTTTTACAAGGAGAAAGGTAATGATTGTGATGATTATTATATTATTATCAATATTGGTTATCACAGAAACTGTGCTTAATACTTTTCTCATGGCAACTTATGAAGTCTTTATTATAATCATTTTATTTATAAGGCAATTGAGTCTTAGAAAGGTTAAATAGATAGTATAAGGTCATCCTTCTAGAAAATGAGTGGCAAGGCCGGGCGCGGTGGCTCATGCTTGTAATCCCAGCACTTCGGGAGGCCGAGGCGGGCGGATCACGAGGTCAGGAGATCGAGACCACGGTGAAACCCCGTCTCTACTAAAAATACAAAAAAAAAATTAGCCGGGCGTGGTGGCGGGCGCCTGTAGTCGCAGCTACTCGGAGAGGCTGAGGCCGGAGAATGGCGTGAACCCGGGAGGCGGAGCTTGCAGTGAGCCGAGATCGTGCCACTGCACTCCAGCCTGGGCGACAGAGTGAGACTCCGTCTCAAAAAAAAAAAAAAAAAAAAAGAGTGACAAATTTAAACTTAGATTCTTGCTAAGCTTATTCTTTTGACTGTAGTATTATATTATGTGCCTGTAGTTACAGAATAATATAACACAGTGTCCAAAAACTAGAAATCATTTTATTCCCTTATTTAGGGTAGAGGGCTGATGATAACCTTGGCAATAAAAAAACCCAAAACCTATTGTCACAGTTCTTACTGTTGATGGTTTTAATAAAAGAAAAAATGTGTTTGAGGTTTTCCTTTTGTGTGACATCTGGTATTTGCCTATATCCATGATCTATATACAGCCTCTTTGAAAACTAACCAAATGATATTAATAGATAGTTTATTTTATGTAGCGTTAACTCTTCCTAACTTTGTACACATTTCCCTGCATAATTTGAAGAATAAGAACGGAGGAAATCAACACCGATAATACAGGAAAAAAAATACAGTTTTTTTTAAACCAAGCAGGAAAATGCAATCTGATGCCAAAACAAATAAATATGAAGACCAGAGAAAAATCTGATATCCAAAGATTGGAATCTAAAGTAAATGATGAAGATATTAGCAATCTGTTTTCTGTTAAATGGATTCTTCTTTGTTACCTTTGCACACAGCATACATTCAAAATATTAGAAAAAAATCAAGTTTCAACTGTGGTTTGCTTTATTGGCAGTAATGTGAAGGATCAAGTACTCAAATAATTTAAGCAAATTTTAGAAATAAGAGGTTGTCTAATCAAAACACAACCTAAAAAGACAAATATTGCATGTTCTCACTCATATGTGGGAGCTAAAAAATTGATCTCATGGAGGTAGAAAGTAGAATGATTGTTACCAGAGGCTGGGAAGGGTAGTGGGGAGGGGGTGATGAAGAGGGGCTTGTTTAATGAGTATAAAAATACAGTTAGCTAGTAGGAATAAAATCTAGTGTTCGGTACCACAATCAGGTGATTATAGTTAACAATAATTTATTGTTTATTTCAAATTAACTGGAGGAGTAGACTTGGAATGTTCCCAACACAAATAAATGATAAATGCTTGAGGTAATGAATATTCGAATTATCCTGATTTGATTATTACAGATTGTATGCCTGTATCAAAATATCACATGTATTTCATAAATATGTACAACTCTTATGTACCCATAATAATTAAAAAGAAGAAAGAAAAACAACATATCACAAAGGATGACGTAGCTTGATTGATGGATTAATAGTGTATGCAACAAAGATGAATGGAGAGTATAGACCTTAGTCCATGAAAGGAAAATCAGAGTTTTCACAGAGAGCAAAAGGGTGATTCTATCCTATCTTTGGATTTCTCTCCAGCCATAGATGCACACGCTCGCTATCTTTGCATACCTTACTCCACCATCTAAAAAGTTCCCTTTTATTTCAATACCACTGGAAAACCCACCACTTTCTTCATCATAGATTAAGAAAGAGTGGGTTTTTCTGAAGTTCCAACTACCATTGTTCATGCTTTCAATCTATTGTCTATTTTCCATGCTTATGATTGTGTCAGCCCATGTGTAACTAACTCTTACCAAGTTGAAACATGCTCACTAAGGTTCTTTTTTGCGTAAGGCCTGTATAGAATAGCTATATATTGAGGAATTAATAGAACAGCAATATTTTTTATATACCAACCATGAGTGAGATACTATACTAGGTGTTATTCATGTATTTTTGTAACTTCACAATAATCCTCCATGTTAGTTATTTCATATATGAGAAAACATGGAAAGGCTCCTTCCAGGCTATCTTGCTAACTATAACCCTAGCATTTCTAAACACAAAATATAAGTAATTCAGTGTCTTAGCACTGGCTATTCTTTTCTTCTGGAAGGTTCTTCCTCAGTCTTTACCTGACTGGTTCCTCTAGACAGTCATATCTCAGCTGACATGCCTCTTCAGCAAAGTTTTTCTTTACTACTGAAGCTAGAATAACTACCCAATCACTCACTATCTCAACTCAGTTTGTTCTCAGTGCAACACTTTTATCTGATATGTTTCTGGTTTATTTATCACAAGAGACATAATTTCTTTTTCAGAAACGTAGGCTCTGTGGGAGCAGGGAAATATATATATAAGATCCAATTACAACTCAGCAATAGATAAGTCACTTCCATCATTGAAGTTCTGAGCTTCATCATCTATAAAGTAAGATAATATTTATCAGATATGGTTGTTATAATATAATGTATTTATATAATACTAAATATGTATATATACAGTAATATCCAGTAGAAAGTATGCTGAACAATTAGTGTTCTGTAAACAAATTTTTTAAATGCACTATTCCGAAATATACTGGTCTCTCATCCTTCTCATTTTATTTTTTAAAATCATTTTATTGAGCTATAACTCACACACCATAAAATTCACTGTTTTAAAGTGCACAATTCAGTTTTATATATAGTATATTCACATAGTTATGCAACTGTCACCACTTTCTTTTTTCCTTTTTTTTTTTTTTTTGAGACAGAGTTTCGCTCTGTCGCCAGGCTGGAGTGCAGTGGCGCGATCTTGGCTCACTGCAACCTCCACCTCTCGGGTTCAAGCGATTCTCCTGCCTCAGTCTCCCGAGCAGCTAGAACTACAGGTGTGCAGTACCACGCCCAGCTCATTTTTTTTAATATGTATTTTTAGTAGAGACGGGGTTTCACCATGTTGGCCAGGATGGTCTTGATCTCCTGACCTCGTGATCCGCCTGCCTTGGCCTCCCAAAGTGCTGGGATTACAGGTGTGAGCCACCGTGCCTGGCCAACTGTTACCACTTTCTAATATAAAACACTTTCCTCAGCCCAAAAAAGAAACCCCATACTCATTAGGAATCACTCTCCTTTCTCCACCTCCCCAGGTCCTACTAATCTACTTTCTGTCTGTATTGATTAGACTATTCTGAAAACTTTATGTAAATCTCATAATTTAAAAAATTTCATAATTTTTAAATTTTTATAAATTGAAGGTATTAACAAGTTAATAATAAAATACTTATTGAGAGCTAACTCGGGGTTAGCTGCCTTTTATTTCTTCATGCTTTAGCTCATATAATCATTATAACAGGGAAGGTAGTTTCTATTACAATCTTTCTACAGATGCAAATGGAAAAACTGAGGCACATGAGTTTAAGAAACTCCCAGAACTACATAGTTAAAAAATGTAGAAGTCAGGATTCAAAGTCGGGCTTTTCAGTCTTCCCGTGTTTGCCAGCTCTCACCTGAGTATTGTTACTAGTAGAGGGACGTGCTCACAGTAGCCCCTATGAGGGGTATTTGGATGCAGATAATTAACATCATTTCAATCCACAAAAACAGGCTTAGTCCTCAATAAGCAAGGAATCAAGGTGAGGGCACTGCAGAGTTAGTATTTTGTTGAAGACAAATTAATAAATCTTTTTTTTTTTTTTGAGACGAGTCTTGCTCTGTCACCCAGGCTGGAATGCAGTGGCTCAATCTCTGCTCACTGCAACCTCCACCTCCCAGTTTCAAGCGATTCTCCTGCTTCAGCCTCCCGAGTAGCTGGGACTACAGGTGTGTGCTACTACACCTGGCTAATTTTTTTTTATTTTTAGTAGAGACAGGGTTTCACCGTGTCAGTCAGGATGGTCTCGATCTCCCGACCTTGTGATCCACCCGCCTCAGCCTCCCAAAGTGCTGGGATTACAGGTGTGAACCACCGCTGCCGGCCAATAAATCTTAAAATATTCTTCCTGCTCTCCTTTCTTTTGTCTGTTATTTACCTGGATATCTACTGTGAAATACTGTGGTCTCACATACAAACCAGGAAAAATGAGAGGGAGGTGCATTTTATCTTAAATACAGAACTTCTAATAAAACAGAGTTATTTTAAATGTATAGGGGGATCAAAATATATAAAAATAAACACCTGATTATTTGATTAAGCATTACATTCATTTTATTCATTGCATGCATTTTATTCTGCTGGCAACCAAAATTAGTTCCAGAATAAGGTCCGGAATGGCAGTTCACACATTCCCCTGTTCAATAGCCCTGATATTTATAATTATGATTTGAATACATTTTACTGGGCTAGTAAATATTAAAGCAAATTTTTAGAAATGATGAAAAAATTTAAGCATTTTTTGTCTCTAAATTTACAAACAACAAATACGCAATTTTCTAAGTAGAATAACACACACCAGGGAGTAATAATATTTGAAATGACTGTGATGTTCTTGGCTTTTGGTCATATGATTCACTACACCTTCTAGGCATGTAATTATCTCTTAACACCTCACATCCTGTCATACAGTATGCCATTCCTTAAATGAGAATTGGTCTCGAGTATCATTATATATTTAGATCTTAATAATTTTAATAGAAACATCAACCAGTAATTTCTGAAGGGCAAAATATATAAATTTTATCACTTAAAATATATTTTTTCTTTAATAAAATCTAGCTTTTAAAATTCTATTTAGGCCTATAATGATCCTTTAAGATCATTTAACTCCTATAATTAAATTGCAAAATTTGAAATATGTTCAACTTAAAATTCAACCTAAAACTCAAAGCTGTATTTTAAAGTTCATGTTGCATTTGTTTTACTGCATCTGCCAGAGAATGCACCACAAAATCCTTTATAGATATTCAGATGAATCTGTCTACCAGAAATGAAGAAGGAACGCAGCTAATCTTGGGCTTTCATTGGTTTGATTACCATTTCAACTCTAAATGGCTGCATGATAATTAGTGGGTGTGGAATAACCAGTACTGCTCAAGAAGCAATTGCCTTTACTTTTCAGTAAACAAAGTTTCGAAAGAAGCACAGTAAACTCCAAGAGACAATCAATTCAATCTTACACACCTCCCTGCCATAGTTTTAAATGGAGCAGATGTGCTAAAAAGCCAGTGAGAAGATGGTTGATATTTCTTAAGGTTCAAACAGAAATAGAATCTCCAGCACTTGACTGCCTATATTTTTCACAATGATTTATTGCAGTAAATAGTCTACATGAGCGTCCCAATTTTGGACTTTTTCCATATCAGTCAGGTATTTAAAGCATTAAAGTATAGTTAAATAAAAGAAGGGATGGCTTTTATCTAAAAGTTAGAGAACGAACAAGAACGTTTTCTAGATATTAAAGTGAATTCATTTATAATTATGCCATATTCAGATGGATGCCATTCCTATATATTAAATGTTCATGATTTTAAAGGTCATTGGACAAAAACACTATGAATAATAAAAAATTAGAAAAAATGTGAAAAATAATGAATGGAATTATAGTAGAATCTATTTTAATGGACCTCCATTTCACTGGATCATTATATTAACCAAAGCTCTCCATTCCCTTTGTTAGATTTACTCTGGATCAAGATGGCCTACTGAAAAATCTTAACTAGAAATCTCTCTATGAGAGATAAATTGTATGCTTTGGCGGATTAAAGATAGCTGCGAATTTTTTTGACATTTCTTCATTGGGGAGGTAAAGTCTTCGTTTCCTCCCTTGAATTTGGATGGGTTCTGTGACTGCTCTAATAGAATGCAGTAGAATAGTGGTCCCCAACCTTTTTGGCACCAGAGACTGGGGTTTGATGGATGACAATTTTCCCACAGACTGGGGTTGGTGTGGGGGAGGTGAGGGATAGTTTTAAGATAATTGGAGAATATTTCATTTATCATGCACTTTATTTCTATTATTATTATTACATTGTATAAAATAATTATGTAACTCACCATATCATAGAGTCAGTGGGAGCCCTGAGCTTTCTTTCCTGCAACTAGACGGTCCCATCTGGGCATGATGGGAGACAGTGACACATCATCAGTCACTAGATTGCCTGATACTCCTCATAAAGAGTATGCAGCCTAGATCTCTCACATGTGCAGTTCACAATAGGTTGTGCTCCTAAGTGACTCTAAAGCCATTGCTGATCTGACAGGAAGCAGGGTTCAGGCAGTAATGCCAGCGATGGGAAGTGGCTGTAAATACAGATGAAGCTTCACTGGCTCACCGCTCGCCTCCTGCTGTGCAGCTGGGTTCCTCACAGGCCACAGATGGGTACCGGTGTGTGACCCAGGGGTTGGGGACCCCTGCAGTAAAAGAGATGCTGTTCTAGTTTCCAGGTTAGGCCTGAAGATGCCAGAAACTTATATCTTCTGTCTTTTGTATCATTCACTCTAGAACCCTGAGCTGCCATGTAAGAAGTTCAACAATCCTGGGTCTACCATGCTGAAGAGGCCACATGTGGGTACTAGAGTCAATAGATCTAGTTGAACCAAGTCTCCCTGTCGTCTCCACCAAAGCACCATACATATGAGTACAGCTGTCTTGGATTCTGCTGACCAGCTCATCTGCCAGCTGAGTATCATTTACGGATCAAGTTGATACCACATATCACCCAGTTGACCCATGCCCAAATTTATGACCCACAAAATCATGTGATTGTTCCCATTCCTGCTCATATAATGATCTAATATAATTATATACTACATAATTTGATGATATATGAGTATAAAATAAAGAGATGCATTCTTTCTAAAAAATACAAATTATCAGTAAAAATTAGCTGAAGAATAAACGGGCCTTTGGGAGAGGGATATTAGAAAAGTATTGAAGGAGTCCCCTCTTAAATTGTTTTGCAAATGTCTCTGTGTTCTTTCCCTACTGTACAGAAACGAAAATGTACAAGTCTCTAATCTGTACCACCAAATCCTCTTGATTTTATGATCTCCTACTACTTTCTTTCTTATAAAAGTCACAGTCTTTTTTTTTTCTTTTTGAGAGGGAGTCTCACTCTGTTGCCCAGGCTGGAGTGCAGTGGCGTGATCTCGGCTCACTGCAACCTCTGCCTTCAGTTTCAAGGGATTCTCCTGCCTCAGCCTCCCAACTAGCTGGGATTACAGACGTGCACCACCATGTCCGGCTAATCTTTGTATGTTTAGTAGAGTTGGGGTTTCGCCATACTGGCCAGGTTGGTCTCAAACTCCTGACCTCAAGTGATCCGCCCGCCTCGGCCTCCCAAAAATGCTGGGATTACAGGTGGGAGCCACTGCGCCTGTCCAATAGTCACAGTCTTAATTGCTATTCCTTGAACACACTCTCACCTGAGAGCCTTTTTTTCCACTCATTCCCTTAACCTGGAACAGTCTTCTCTCTATCTGGTTGGCTTCTTGTCTCGTTCTAATTTAACCTGCTCAGTGCAACTCATCATAACACATTATTTTAGGCTCTTTTCCAGGCCCTAGTATTCCTGATTTCCCTTGCCCTACTACTTTTATTTTCCTTAGCACTTATATTTCACTAACACACAACATAACTTATTAACCTACCAAATTACTGTCCTGATTGTGGGAAATCAGAGGGCTTTTACCCTGAAGCAAACCACAAAAGAGAAATAGACTATTTTGAAGCAAAGGTTTAGGAGACCACATATAGCTGTGAACAAAATATCAACATTTTAAAACTATATACCAGACTATTAAGAAGAACTCAAGGTTTTCAACAAGGGCAGTGATAAGAAGAGGTCAGTATGCTTTGCTATGTTATGCTGCCCTCTGGCATGGAGTTCAAATAGGCCAAGATAAAGCCCTGTTCATGTATTTTTGAATGGATAAACAAAGTCCCTCTAGATGAGTACAGCGTTTGATTTTTAACTACACTATTTCCGGTAACCCAAAGCTCTTCTTGTATGAAACATATAAGTTATGACAGGTCTCTGGAACAAGTTATATCTAAATGCCAGAGTCAGGAAGTATAAGGCAAAAAGTATATAATCCATTTTTACTTGTGTCACCAAACATCTCATATTTTAGCTGCTGACTTTTCACTAATGTATTTATACAGAATATTATTTCTGCTTTTCTTCAATTTAACTAAAGAACTGAATACTTACATTTAGTATCAAATTTCTATAACGTGTCTTCTTTTAAAAATACAAAGGTAATTCAAAATATCAATTAAATCTGAATAGTGACTAGATTTTATTTAGAGATGAGAGATACATCAATACTAGGGATACAAATCATGGTCTCTGCCTTCAGGCAGCTGATGGCCCTGTGAACTTGTATATGAAGCCTGTCTGGGGTCAAATCCTAGCTCTGCCACTTACTTGTAGTCTTAGGTAAGTTACTCAATTTTTTCTGATCTCCAATTTCATTGCCTATAAAAGAGAATTGGTTTATATGCCAATCATACCTCAATAAAGCAGTTTAAAAAACTGAAGAATAAATTATTTCTGAAGAAAAACAAGAATTCGTAAGAACTCCTTTATAGTGTGTGATTAAAAAAACTAGAACAAAGTGGCAGTCCATATTCGGAGCTAAAAGTTTTCTCTCACTATTTTTATTTTCCTAAAATGAACTAGTATTTCTAGGAGATACAATGAGAATAAAACCAATTGAAAATATTTTCTTTTAATAACAGTGCTTTAAAATTAGTAAAAAAATTAAAATAGAATTTTGAAAAAGTAATCAAATAGATTTGCTGTACTACTAACTATATATTCTTTACATTTGTATGTTTTGTTTTTATATTTTGGTATTTTTAAGTATTATTAGTAGGTGTTCTTAAATATTTAGGTAAGATATTGTATAGTTATTTGCTTTACTATTATTATTATTAGACGGAGTCTCACTCTGTCGCCCAGGACGGAGTGCAGTGGCCCAATCTCGGCTCACTGCAACCTCTGCCTCCCAGGTTCAAGTGATTCTCCTGCCTCAGCCTCCCAGGTAGCTGGGATTACAGGTGCCCACCACCAAGCCTGGTTAATTTTTTTGTATTTTTAGTAGAGACGGGGTTTCACCTTGTTGGCCAGGCTGGTCTTGAACCCTTCACCTGAGGTAATCTGCCTGCCTTGGCCTCCCAAAATGCTGGGATTACAAGCGTGAGCCACTGTACCTGGCCAACTTTCCTATTTTTCTAATGAGAAAATAGTTGCTTGTTGACAGCCCCACACGGAGTTTGTGATTTTTTTTTTCTTCAGGATATGTTGCATTTATATTGTATATCAGTGTGTATTAAAGTGTGTGGAAGCCCTCTGGAGATTTTTACATGTGGAATATACTAGTTACTTAGTAATTCTCTGTAGGCAAGAGGCTAAGTTCATATACAGAAAACCATTAAGATGCATTGCTGTAACACAGATAAGGGTATTACTGTTAAGTGTATTGCCATTTTATGGTCATTCCAAACATGAAAAGCTGCTTCATTCCAGGAATCATATTGCTATTATAATTCACCAGAAAACCTACACTTTCTTTTCCTCTAATAGACAGTCACTTAAAGCAAATGTACAAAAAAATACAATGGAATACGCTTTAGGAATTAATGAAAATTTAAAAAGCAGCAATCCCATTGAGAAGACAGAAGGCGATACATTTTAAAAACTGAGCATTATGGCAAGGGAAAATGTTAGCAGTTTTTAAGTTAGTTCTGTATTATTCTCATTAGCAAATGTAGATGGTGCAGCATTTACTACAGACAATTGATTCAGACTTAAACTTTTGGGCTACAAATAATTTATATTTCAGAGAAAAAAATATGTGGTCAAAACCAACTAGGCAGGGGGCGGTGGCTCATGCCTGTAATCCCAGAACTTTGGGAGGCCGAGGCAGGTGGATCACCTAAGGTTGGGAGTTTAAGACCAGCCTGACCAACATGGAGAAACCCCGTCTCTATTAAAAATACAAAGTTAGCCGGGCATGGTGGTGCATGCCTATAATCCCAGCTACTTGGGAGGCTGAGGCAGGAGAATCACTTGAACTCAGGAGATGGAGGTTGCGGACAGCCGAGATTGTGCCATTGCACTCCAGCCTGGGCAACAAGAGTGAAACTCAGTCTCAAAACAAACAAACAAACAAAACAAAACAAAACAAAACTGTATTTCCCACAAGAGACATTAAACTATTTTTGTTTTTATTTACTACCTTAATGTTGTGCAATTTTTCAAAAGAAAATATAATACTGTAGACGTAAAAAATTTAAAATGTATGAAAACTGGGATATATCACTTATCTTAAAGAAAGAAGATATTCCTGAAACATACTTAAGATTTAATATTGAAATATATAATTGTTTAAAAATACATTAAATATTGTTTAAAGAAATTCTGTTAAAAGCTGTGGGGCACATTATGAAGGCAATACTCACTTCTTTACCTTTGTTATAAAATTAATTTTGTTCATCAATTTTTCATCAATCAAGGTTTATCTACACACTTGAAAATTCGAATCCACAGGGATCTTGAAAAGATCGCATAGATAATATCTTTCTCTTTTAATAGATGAAAAACAACTGCAGAAAGGCACAGACATCTTCAGTACTAAATAAGTCATATGATGCAATGTGTCTAACTGATATAAAGAAAAGGTAATCTTGACATACTGCTCCTTCTGGCTAGTTTATTTCTAAAGCTATATCCAAGAATCTTGCTAAAAATATCAGTTGTGTTATTTTCATTCAATCTATTTCTTTCAAACATTCTATTTTTCAAAATTAGGTTTCATTTGAGCATCAGTAACTTTAGAAGAAAAAATAATACTTAAAAAGGCCCTGGCCAGGCACGGTGGCTCATGCCTGTAATCCCAGCACTTTGGGAGGCCTAGGCAGGCAGATGATTTGAGGTCAGGAGATGGAGACTAGCCTGACCAACACAGTGAAACCCTGTCTCCACTAAAAATACAAAAATTAGCCAGGCGTGGTGGTGGGCGCCTGTAATCCCAGCTACTTAGGAGGCTGAGGCAGGAGAATTGCTTGAGCCCGGGAGGCGGAAGTTGCAGTGAGCAGAGACCGCACCATTGTACTCCAGCCTGGGCAGCAAAGCAAGCACTAAGAAAAAAATTAGTAGTAATATTCAAAGTCAGGTCTGAGAGCTCCTGTTTCTTCTAAATTAGGTGTATCTCCTCAGTCTTTGAATGTAGTCTAAATTGGTTTATAAATAATAATCCTGAATCTTTCTAGCTCCCTGCCACAAAGATGGATATTTAGAGATACTAGGGAATATTTCATTATTCCTGTTTTATTTCTAGATGAAAAATCTCCAAAACAAGGAGACAGAAATGTTATATCTTCCCTGACCCTAATTTTTCCCCTTGAAATCTTGCTATCAATTATACTGACCTTTGGCTGTAGGCATTTCTTTATATTTGTATTTTTTTGTTGCTTTCTACGTAAACTCTATTCATGGGGTCTTTTGCCAATTCATTATATTATCCTTTCAGAATATGGTCAAAGGCAAGCCCATTTGACAATCCAATTGTCATTTCTAAGAAGATATTGGAATTACTCATGTACAGAGTAAAAGGTTATCTTCCTCACCTCCTACTTAGCAAAAGAAAGTGAAAACAATGACATTCCTATTTTTAGTGATTTAATTACATTTTCTTATCCATGTGATTTTCTTCATCTAATTTAACAAAATTATCAGAGACATGGTCTGATTACATATCATCTTTCTTATTCCAGAAGTACAAGGCAAAACTAACCTTGATTTCTGCTTCTAATCTTGAATTCTCCCCATGGATTCACACAGCTCTACCCTGATTTGTGGCTAATAACAACAATTTTAATTTTCCTGTTCTTTTAATGAAAGTAATATTCCTCTCTTCTTCTCTGAAAAATGAATGCCTTTATGATTTGGGAGGGAAAAATTCTCCTTTGGTGTTTTCCTTCCCCTTCAGTTGACCCACGCTATTAATAATCTTCACAATATCGGCCGGGCGCGGTGGCTCACGCCTGTAATCCCAGCACTTTGGGAGGCCGAGGCGGGCGGATCACGAGGTCAGGAGATCGAGACCATCCTGGCTAACACGGTGAAACCCCGTCTCTACTAAAAATACAAAAAAAAATTAGCCGGGCGAGGTGGCGGGCGCCTGTAGTCCCAGCTACGCGGGAGGCTGAGGCAGGAGAATGGGGTGAACCCCGGGGGGCGGAGCCTGCAGTGAGCCGAGATCGCGCCACTGCACTCCAGCCTGGGTGAAAGAGCAAGACTCCGTCTCACAAAAAAAAAAAAATAATAATAATAATAATCTTCACAATATCAATCATTGTTGCAACTTAGACATAGACTATGTTTATGAGCACTTCTTTTTCTTTTTCTTTTTTTTTTTTTTCAGACAGAGTCTTGCTCTGACGCCTAGGCTGGAGTGCAGTGGCTCAATCTCAGCTCACTGCAACCTCCGCCTCCCAGGTTCAAGCGATTCTCCTGTCTTGGCCTCCTGAGTAGCTGGAACTACAGGCGCCCACCACCACGCCCGGCTAATTTTTGTATTTTTAATAGAGATGGGGTTTCACCATGTTGGCCAGGCTGGTCTCAAACTCCTGACCTCAGGTAATCTGCCTGCTTTGACCTCCCAAAGTGCTGGGATTACAGGTTTGAACCACTGCACCCAGCCAGCATTTCAAATCCAGATGCTACCACAGGAGGCTCTGGGCCTTAAAGAAATGCAGCCAGCTAGCCAGGCGTGGTGGCTCGTATCTGTACTCCTAGCATTTTGGAAGGCCAAGGTGAGAAGATCACTTGAGGCCCAGAGTTTGAGACCAGCCTGGGCAACATAGGGAGATGCCATCTCTACAAAGGAAAAAAAAAAAATTAACCAGGCATGGGCTGAAACAGGGGGATCACTTTAGCCCAGGAGTTTGAGGCTTCAGTGAGCAGATTGCGCCACCACACTTCAGGCCAAGTGACAGAGCAAGACCTCATTTCTAAAAAATAAATAAATGAATAAGAAAGAAATGCAGCCACTTGGAACCAATGCTGTTTTTCAGATCTTTGAGCCTCTCAGTAACATTAATTAAGAACCCTGGTAAATAAATATACTAACCAATGGCAAGAATAATTGACTGCAAATGGCTGAATGTTTTATTATTTTCACTTTTTTTAAATAGAAGATTTTGACAACATAAAGGCCTTACTCTAAGGAGTAACAATAATAATGAAAAGAGCAAACATCCACTGTGTTCACAAAATCACAGAATACATGTACATCAAATGAAAGATAATCCTTTTTCATCTCTGAGAATACTCCAAAACTTGTCCATCTGAGTATCAATGGAAAATCATGCTCTTTATTAAAAGGAATTCTTCACTAATGTTCAGAAAAGCTTAGGAATGTACTTACATCACTACCGTCACTACTAGAGTATGCACTGGTGGCTAAAATATCCTAACAACTTCTTCAGGGCTCAAATATTTTAGGGCTTTGAATTTCAAAGATGTGTAAAATAGAGTCTCTGTCTTCAGGGACTTTATAACTTCTATGCATATGGTATGTGCTAGCGTGGATGATGGAAGTGTTACATTTAACCTTCACCATGGCAGGAAGATTTATTGGGGGAGATAAAACTTTGAAGATAAGCAAGAGAGCCAGATTAAAAATAAAACAAAGTAGAAGGAGGAAAGAATGGGTGTTTTAAGAAAAACAAATATAATGTGCTCTTGCTGATGGGTAATTCTTTGTGTATTTTCATACTCCTATTTAGTGTGTACCTATTTTTCTCACAGTATATCGAAATATACTATTATCTGACTTCCCCGGGTAAAAGTCTACAAGACCAAATATACAATAACAAATCTATTGAGAAGATACAGTTATTTACATGCACAGAAGGTTATTGTGAGAAACTCTATCAAATGCCCCTGCTGATACTGGCCTGACCCACAATTCAAACGTTTGGGTACCTTCAAGAAATTGTCTGTATTTTTTAATGTCCTTTAAAATTATTACTCTAGTCATGCCTTATACGATAAAAGACACGTGAAACTGATGTCCAATGAAACAGTAAGCTTTGACAGTTCACATTCTTTATAGATAATAAGATCTTTAAATTCATTTCCATGATGTATTAGTTTCCTGGGGCTGCTGTTAAAAAGTACTACAAACTGGGTAGGGTTTGTAGTTGTTTGTTTGTTTTTTAGGAGAAACATATTGTCTCCCAGTTCTGGAGGCTAGAAGTTCAAAATCAAAGTATTGGCAGGGCCATGCTCTCACTGAATACCCTAGGAGAGAGTCCGTTCCGTGCCTCTTTCTTAGCTTCTGGTATTGCCAGCAATCCTTGGCATTCTTTGGCTTATAGACACATCACTCGGGGCTCTGCCTCTGTCACATGGGATTCTCCCTGTGTGTCTTCTCTGTATTTCTTCTCCTCTTCTTATAAGGACATCAGCCATGTTAGATTAAAGGCCAACCCCACTCCAATATGACATCATCTTAACTAATTACATCTGCAAAGACCCCATTTGCAAACAAAACCACATTTTTGAAGTTCCAGAAAAGACATGAATTTTTTTTTTTTTTTTTTTTTTTTTTTTTTTTTTTTTTTTTTTTTTGAGACGGAGTCTTGCTCTGTGCCCCAGGCTGGAGTGCAGTGGCGCGATCTCGGCTCACTGCAAGCTCCGCCTCCCGGGTTCACGCCATTCTCCTGCCTCAGCCTCCCGAGTAGCTGGGACTACAGGCGCCCGCCAACACACCCGGCTAATTTTTTGTATTTTTAGTAGAGACGGGGTTTCACTGTGTTAGCCAGGATGGTCTCGATCTCCTGACCTCGTGATCCGCCCGCCTCGGCCTCCCAAAGTGCTGGGATTACAGGCTTGAGCCACCGCGCCCGGCCAAAAGACATGAATTTTGAGGGCGCACTATCTAACCCAGTGCACGTGATAACACAATCCTCAATGAACTGACTGCTGTCAATCTCTCAATTTTCAACTCCACTCCTCAACTACTACATCCAACTTAGCAGGCAAACAAATATGTGTATTGAATGAGAAACAGTCCCTAGCTGGTAAAAGTAAAGTAGGGCCAGGAGCGGTGGCTCACGCCTGTAATCCCAGCACTTGGGGAGGCTGAGGCGGGTGGATCACCTGAGGTCAGAGTTGGAGACCACAGCCAGGGTAACATGGCAAAACCCCATCTCTACTAAAAATACAAAAATTAGGCAGGCATGGGGGCACACTCCTGTAATCCCAGCTACCCTGGAGGCTGAGGCGGGAGAATCGCTTCAACCCGGGAGGTGGAGGTTGCAGTGAGCTGATATCTCACCATTGCACTCCAGTCTGGGAGACAAGAGCGAAACCATCTCAGAAAAAGAAGGTAAATTAGAGAGAAGCTGAAGAGTAAATCAGTCAGGATTTTCTGGGCAGAGGAGTCATGCTTGGGTATAAAGCTATGAAAGTACACAGAAATCAAACATAGCTCACTTAGATCAAGCATAATTATCATCATAAAAAGTCATTATGGCTTCACATAATATTATTGCCTATATATTTCTGTGTTGGTCCTTCATAATACTTGGATTTACATGTAGAATTGTATATTTCTGTATCATATTTTAAATGCTCTGTAATGCATTAATTATTTGCTAGCCTCACGTAGACTGCAGCTCTCCAGCGTTTAAGCTCAGTCATATGCCAACCTGAAGAACCTGAGGGATTGAGAGAGTGTCTTAAATGAGAAGCCCATGGTGGCCAGCTTCATCAGAAACCTAGTGTGACTCTGGTTTTCGCCAGGTTCTTTGTTCCTTGTGACTCATTCTCTGCCTTATGTTGTCTGTTCGGTCCCCTCAGTCCTGTCCTAGCTGGAAAGAGCTCCTTTTACTTCCTGATCCCATCTGTTCCTTGACCTCCACTCTGACCCACCACTGGGCATGCTCAGAATAGGAAATTGTGCCATAATAGATAATCCTGACACTCTGTTCTATTTCTTCATGTTAGTTAATTACCACTCAAGGTCTTCAGGCCTACATTAACTGCTCTTAAATGTGAGGTCTATGTACCTATTGCCTGTTATGGAGCAGGCCTGTTGGTGACCAAAGCAGCATAACCTAGCATCTGTTGATCAGATATCATGTCCCAGCACCCCAATTAATTGCCCTAGGCCTAGTCTAGCCAGTCTTCAGAACTGAATCATTATTTATTTGGTCTGTATGCAAACCAAACCCCATTTAAATCATATTCATCTACCCAGGACTCTCATTTATCAATCAAACTGACATTTTAAATGTCAGATGAGTTATGGTATATCCTTTGAGTGATCATGATAACATATTCCCTCATATTTAGGAGATAAACTGTCTGCTTACATCAATATTTTTAAACACTGAAGTCAGTATCAAAGGTATGAAAATTAATGATGAAATTTATCACTTCAGTATTCTGCATGCTTAAAAGATAGGAGTCACACCTACCCTCCAATAACCTATTATAACAGCCAAAAATGATAGCTAACATTCAAAACTAGGTATCTATCATACAACAAATATTTTATAAATATGTTCTCATATAATATTCATATCACTGTTATTTTCCCACTTCATAGACACAGGCTTAGTGAAATTTCATAACTTTTTCAAAATTACAATGAAAAATATCTGAGTTTCTTTAGTGGCTTTGCCTGTTTCATACCTCAATTTTTTTTTAATTATACTTTAAATTCTGGGATACATGTGCAGAACATGCAGGTTTGTTACACAGGTATACACATGCCATGGTGGCTTGCTGCACCCATTAACCCGTCATCTACATTAGGTATTTCTCCTAACGCTATCCCTCCCATAGCCCCTCACCCCCCAACAGGCCCCAGTGTGTGATGTTCTCCTCCCTGTGTCCATGTGTTCTCATTGTTCAACTCCCACTTATGAGTGAGAACATGCAGTGTTTGTTTTTCTGTTCCTGTGTTAGTGTGATGAGAATGATGGTTTCCAGCTTCATCCATTTTCCTGCAAAGGACATGAACACATCTTTTTTAATGGCTGTGTAGTATTCCATGGTGTATATGTGCCACATTTTCTTTATCCAGTCTATCACTGATGGGCATTTGGGTTGGTTCTAAGTCTTTGCTCTTGTGAACAGCGCTGCAATAAACATACGTGTACATGTGTCTTTATAGTAGAATGATTTATAATCCTTTGAGTATATACCCAGTAATGGGATTGCTGGGTCAAATGGTATTTCTGGTTCTAGATCCTTGAGGAATTGCATACCTCAATTTTTAAATACAATTTAAAAAATACAATCCATTTTTTATCTATATCACATTCAGACCTAGCTCTAAAGTATATAATGACAATCCCTGATTTACAATGGTTCCACTTACAACTTTTTGACTTTGCAATGCTATGAAATAGTGCACATTCAGTAGAAACCACACTTCAAGTATCCATACAACCATTCTAGTTTTCACTTTAAGGACAGTAGTGAATAAAAGATACTCAACACTTTATTATAAAATAGAATTTGTGTTAGATAATTTTGCCCAAATATAGGCTAATCTCGGTGTTCTGAGCATGATTAAGGTAGGCTAGTCTAAGCTATGATGTTTGCTAGATTAGGTATATTAAATGCATTTTCCACTTACAATATTTTCAAATTATGGTGGGTTTATTGGAACATAACCCCATTGTAAGTCGAGGGATATCGGCAACACGTTTAGGAAAAATAGAGGCAAAGTGTCTTCTAGGGTGGACTCAGCTACCAGGGCCACAGCCTAGTCAGGGACACCGCCTTTATGTGAAGGAAGGCTCTACTTCCTCAGAGCAGACACAATCCCATGAGTGTGTCTTGGATCCCTTTACAAAGGGCTGGATTTCAGTCCTCACCTGCCTTCTCAGCCGGGCATGCCTGGGCATGCAAAAATAGCAATGGTACATGGAACCCTTAAATACATTCCATTAAAACAAATACATAAACTTGGCAAGGCAAAGTCAAGTTTAGAAATCTATTATTCAAAAGCCAGAAAGGATTCTAAAGTCCTTCAGTGATCTTAGATTGTGATCTTTTGAAGAAGACATTAAATATGATACCAATATCTGACCTCATTTATCAAGAGGAAATGTGAGTTTCTCTCAAAAGGTGTTGAGTAGATATCAAGTGTTTACTATCTCTAACAAACAGAACTCATCCAGATGATCATCTTTGTCTTGCCTGCCGGTAATGATCTAGTAAACTTACAGACACAGCAATTTTTTAGCAAACTTTAAGATAGTATAACAAAATTTAAAGACAAAACTAAGAATTTTTAAGCCTTTCATCTTATTTCAATTAGAACTCTATCAATGAATTAAATGTCCAACCCAGGTGTTAAAAATTCTCTATTACTCTAATAATTTCTCCCCAAATTTTGTAACATATTTGATATTCCAGAACTCTTTGCATTGTAATAGCATTTTGCTGTGTATGAAATATGTCACATATCTCATTAAATACTAAAGCAAAACATTAAAGGAAAAATTACTGTCCCAATCCTACAGATGAGGAAATTGAGTCTCAGCATAGTTAGATCATCTTTCTAAGGGAAACACAAGACTTTCGTCTTTATCAATTAGTCACATCATTTATTTCATTTATTGAGCACTGTTCTAAGGGTATCACACATGGTGGCTGCTCTTTTAATCATCAACAGTCCAACAAGGTGTAGGTGCTATTATTTTCCCCATGTTTACAGAAGAGTAGATTGAGGAACACAGAGGTTAAATAATGTGCCCAAGGTCAAATGCTGGTAGAGAATAAAACCATTTGTTATGTATGAGTACCTATTTCTTACAAAACTCTTTATATATATTATGTTCAGTATTTTAGGAACCAGAAAGGGTGACATTGTTGTTCCCATTTTATTATTGATAAATCTGAGGTTGAGAAAGGTTAAACAACACAACCAAATTTACATGACTAATGAGTGACAACCAGGAATCGAGCCCACCTTTTGCTGTTTCTGAAACATGTATTCTTCCCAGAATAACCTTTACTCTCTCAATAACAGCTCATACAATTCCTCCTTCCCATCTCACAAAACCTATTCTGAGCTCTATGTCTACCACAAATAAGCCCAAGAGTAGAGAGAGTTTATCTCACAAAGCTTACCATATATCCCTTTTCAATAATTTTTATCACATTATTTCTCTTTCACTTCCTTAGTCAACAACATTTAATTTACTCCTGAAACTATCCCTACACTAATCTGAAGTTGTTAAATTACTAAGTTATTTTGCATTCATATTTCCAAAATTAGTTTTCCAAGTTCATCTCTCAAAATGAAATAGTTTCAGCTAGAAATGAGCTGTGGCACAGTAAGCCGTTGGATGGGGGAAGGTAATTATAATTGTTCTGTATAATTATAATTGTTCTGTAACTCTGGTTATGGAACGTGATCTGGACAGTGAGAGTTGGATAGAGAGGGAAGCCGCTGGGGGCAGTGTGACTAAAACACTGTTTTAGAATCTGAGGATATGAGTTCAAGTTCCACAGCTAACACCTGCTAGATTTGTAGTTTGTAAGTTGTCAAATTTCAAAGAATCTTATATTCCTCTTGGATAAGAGATAGGTAATAAAAACTACCTGGCACAGGTGGTTTTGTAGAAAATCCAATAAAATAACTGTGGAAACTTTGAAATTTTCAAGTGCCATTAAAATATCAAATACTAATTTAATAATTAGCTTATGATCAAATGGTTAGGGACGTTAACTGCCGAAGTATATACTCAAATCAATGCAGTATAGGCTTAAAGTAGGGCCAAAGCAAGAAATGCATTGTAATAAGTGTACAAACTTATAAGATTCTTTGAAAGTTGAAAAAATAATTAGTAAGAAAATGGAGATGAAGCCCTACACTAGGATGATAGCATTTATAAAAAGATAAAAGTGAATAGATGTGTCAAAAGCAGATTTAATGGGAATTGACAAAAAGGGACGAATACTTGAAACTGACTCAAAGATTTTGAGTCTGAGGGATTGGAAGAGTCAGGGGACTGCTGTTGGAAGAGTGGGAGCAAATAGAATCAGAAAACACACGCACACACCAAAAACATTGGTTTTGGATATTTTAAGAGGCATAGCCCAAAAGCTAAAGGCTGTTCTATGTTGAATTATCAAAGCTACTTTATGACCTCTGTTTTCATGCTGTTTTTTTTTTTTTTTAGCATTTTCAAATTCTTCCCACTTAAGATTCTGTAAAATTTTTATTGCTCATATGCTTGTGTAAGAAATTAATATCATGTGATTGTGCTCCAAAAATTTTTAGTAGCATAATAGCATTTTACTGCTTCTGAGAATGACCTGCAATATTAGGTTATTATTTGTTATATTAGGTCTAGAAACAGCATAAACTATTGACTGAAGTTTGACATTTTAAAATTCTCTAATAAACCGGAGGAAAGTCCACCTCTGCTGGAACTCTGCAGTGCACAGAAGGCAAATAATAGACTGCTATCTTGCCATGGCTTCACTTAATACAAATTTGAACAATATATACAATTTAAAAATGAATTCATAACATTTCTATTTTCTCATAAAACATTGTGATATGTCAGGCCAGTAACAGGTACGAAAATGATGGAATCAAATCCTCACAGAATATGTGTTCAGAACAGACCTGTTCAGTAAAGACAACTTTTAAAAATACAGGCCGGGCACGATGGCTCACGCCTGTAATCCCAGCACTTTGCGAGGCCGAGGCAGTTGGATCACCTGAGATCAGGAGTTCGAGACCAGCCTGGCCAACATGGTGAAACTCCTTCACTACTAAAAATACAAAATTAGCCAGGCATGGTGGCACACGACTGTAGTCCCAGGTACCTGGGAGGCTGAAGCAGGAGAATCGCTAGAACCCAGGAGGCGGAGGTTGCAGTGAGCTGAGATCGTGCCACTGCACTCCAGCCTGGGCAACAGAGTGAGACTCTATCTCAAAAAATATATATGTACATATATATATGTATATGTGTATATATCTATATCTATATCTATATATCTATATCGCTATCTATCTATCTATCTATATATATAAAGTTTTAGGAGAAATCTGCTCAGAATTGCATTCCTCTCTTACTCATAGTGATAAGGGGACCTCGTAGCTGAAAAGTGTTGTAGAGGAGGTTAAAAGTTCTTCAAAGTAAAAACATTCTCAACTCCAGAAAACAACATGCAAGTCAACCCACTCATGTTTTCTAAGCCAATATCTTAGAAAGTTGTTGTCGACTCTTCATGAGCCTCTGCTACCCACAGCCAATCTGTTGCTAAATGTTGTGAATTCTTTTTTATTGTATTGTATGTCTTAATAACTTTTTTCTTCACTTGCCAAAATAAAATCCATATGCTCCCCCCACCCTACTGCATGGTTCTCCAGTAAAGACCATAGGTATTTTTTCTGCTTATTTATATGCATTAAATAGATTTTTAGGCAGTAATTTGAAAATCATTTTGTCTCTTTGAAGTTGCAAATTGTTATAGACCAAGGCTGGTTCATGCCCTTAAAGGTTGTTTAATTAATTGAATTTGATATGACAGAGTATTACACGCAAAATAGTGGACAGAATATGCACAAAACAAGTTTTTCACAAAAGGGAAAAGCTTGTGCCAAATTCATCTGTGTAACACAAGAAATAAATATTTTTAAAATATATTCATTGCTTAATTTAAAAAACTGGCCATTTCTGAGCTTTAAGCTATCATTGGAAGCTTTATAATTTAAGGTTTTATTTACTTGCTAAATAAAATTGAGCTGTTTAATTGTAATCATTAGCCTTGGCTCCTTAGCCAATGCAGAGCTTAATAAATTCACCTTTAGATTATCAATAATAAACACACATGGTAAAATCTAATAATGCAATAGCACGTAAACTCCCTGGCTTACTTTCTAAAAGCAGATAACCAGAGTTATTGAAGAAGAATCATGTGTCTATATTTCAGAGGCATAAACTCATTTTAGGAGTTGTTATTACTACACTACTTTCACAGCATACCTTTAATAAAGTATCAGAAATAAAGGAGAACACATCAGAAAATAAGTGGTCTGATAAACAATTTACCAGGCCTGAAATGCAGACTTTAAAACGAAAAATGTTCTAGCACAACAGGGTCCACAGGCAATCAACAATCCTGTTCTCTTCCCTCCCCTGGGCTGATGGTAAGCATGGCTAATAGATCATTGCACTCTCCTACAGAGGCCAGATGAGACCTTCTCCACATTTTAGTTCAAGAAGATACTACCAATTAATTAGAGTTGGCACTTGAGGTTATTATTTGCTTTGCTTTACTTTCTTTCTTTTTTTTTGCATACAGACTTAGACAGCTAAATTAAAATCATATTGAACATCTCCTTCAGTGTGATATTAGGACATTTCTAGAAGTGCTTACTTAAATCTACAGATTTTGAGCTATAAGGGACTTGAGTTTAGGAATTTAATTTAAATGTGACTAATAGCATACAGTTTTCTACTTCAGCCTAATAAACTCACTGACTCTAATAACTAATTCGAAAAACAACATGTCCTTAGCATCCTGACAAACCCACAGAACTTCTGCTCCTTCCTCCTACATGTCAGTTTGGGTTTCAGCATTGCATGACAAAAATCTCAATTTTCTTTATGCGTTAGAAGTTCATAATTGGAACTGTGAATAAAAGTTAGGGGAAAAATAACTTAAATTTCGGCAGCAGGAAAAAGATAATCTTTTATGTCTGTCTAGTTGTAGAGCATCCAATAAACAAGAACATCCATCAAAAAACTCTTTGGTGGCTTGAGGAAATGTGGGGAGTGCCTGGGTATGATGCTATCCTTCTTGCGAAATTTTTGATAATACATGTCTGTAGTAAGCATGACTCACAACTATTAACTAAATAATTTATAATTCCAACAATTTCACCTAAATTACACAAAGGTGCGTTTAGAATATAAAGGAGAATAGCCAGTATGAAAAAGAAATGTATTCAGAGAAAAGACAAACAATACAGCTCAGGAATGAAATGTTTCTCAGCTAAGGGACGACATAGGATCACAATTCATCTAGGTGTCTTTTCCTCAGTTGCTTTCAGTACATATTTATACAAACAGAATAAAAGAAGTACCAGAACCAAATAAGTAGTAAACAAAGGGGGAAAGAGATGATTTTGTAATTTGCAATGCTCATGCATAGAAAACAAAATGAAGGTAATAATAGCATAAAAAGAAAACAAGGGCATCAAGTAAGAAGAGGAAGAAAACCAAAACACACAGGACAAGAAGATGTGCTGTTAAAACAAGAAAGCTCTAGTGGAGCAGGAACTGAGGGTAAAGGAAGCGCTCAAGTTTTGATGTACAGGAAGCAAAGAAGGCAACTGAAAGTGATTAATGATGTTGTTTTGGCAACAGAATAGCAGATTAAGGGCAGCTTTCTGAACTGATTGGAAAGGATGCTGAAGGAAGGAAAGGTGCTCAGTGCGGGAAATCGGAGATAGCAGGATACAGGAATACCAGGTCAAGAGAGATCTCAGCAGTATATTCTAGATTTTAAAAATATAATGGAGTGATTGATATAGTTTGAATAGTAGTCTAGGTGTTAGAAAGAGACACAGCTCAACAATATCATTATCAATCATCGCTGAGAAAAGGCAAGGAATAATTTAACAGGAATGATAAGCTTACAGGAAATTAAAAGTGAAATAAGATATATGAGAAGATGTGAGAAAGAGATCAACAGGATTATTCTTTAAAACATGGAAGTAAATTTGAGAAACATTTCCCTTCCCAAATAATAACCTATACTCCTAAATTAAAACTTATGGTGAAATAATACAGCATAATTTTCTACATACAGATGAATTCAGCAAGGAGAAATACTTAATTTCTAAAAATTGAAAGCGTAAAGTTATTTTGATTTGTAAAGTTTTCAGATCATTCCTCTATTAAATATCAGTGAGACTTTGCTTACTACCTTTTCAGGTATTGTGGGGTATGTATCCAAAAAAGTGTGTTACCTGATTTATACATTTATGTCTATTTTTTAAAAAATTGCTTCTTCTATAATTTCTCCTCTTTTCAGTTCAAAGAATGGAATATAGTACAAAGAACCTTGAACAAAAAGTCATGGCTGGGCTTTATTTCTGAATATACATACATATATATATATATACATATATTTTTTTTTTTTTTTTCTCAGTGTGTATTCATTGAGTGAACCTGAATGAGCAATTTAAACTGTCTAGGCTGCCTTTCACTAGTCTATCAAATAAAAGAATTAATTTCTACTCAAATAAATCTAGAAGGCTATTAATGGGATATTAACACATGTAAAAGTGGCTTAAAGTAGAAAAAGCACCATCGATATGTATCACTGATTTGCTTATCCATTCCACAAATTAAGTACCTACTATGCAGCAGGTGCTGTCTTGGTTCTGGGACAACATCTATGAATGACACTAAAATTGTCCCTGCTCTCCTATCAGGTATCGGTATTATTAAAAACTGACATATTTCTGAGAAGTCCTGAGAATTCTTTCTGTAGTAGGAAACAATGCTTGAATAATTTCTGCTGAAGAACATTTAAAAACACAATTATGAAAGCTGGAGAGTAATCCAGATTATTGTCCTTGCTTCAGTTTATTTTCCTATTATTATTTTAAGCATTTTAATGTAGATTAACTTCGATTTAGTTCTTTCTCCTTGCACAACTTCAGGGAGCACTGTTTATAGAAACTATAACTTGAAAATTGTGTCTTTGAATTTATGCACTAAATGGTACTGCTTCAATTCATATTCTTCAATTCGACTAGTAATTATTTGAAAGGTTTTTAACTTTATAGTTCGAAAGAAATTAGACTTACATGAAAGTTGCAAAAATTGAATCACATATTCTAATGTATCCTTCACCCAGAATTTTTTTTATTTTATCTTAAATATAATTTCTTTTTGTCTGTATTTTAGAGTCAATTTCTACTCAGAAGAACAACTATATAATGAAAAACTGTTAAAATGTGTGTGGCACAGAAAAATGATTTTGAGAGTAAAATTTGAGAATGGAAAAGAAGATGACTTAATTATTATACTTCTATTCAAGCATAGGGGACCAAAACTTCTCTCAGCAATATCGTGTCTAGTAAGAGCAGAGGAAAATATTTAAAAGCTTGGACTCGGGAACAAAATGGCCCAGCGTCACTTCCCATTTACCACTTATGAATGGTGTGGCCTTCAGCATGCTCATTAACCATTCAGTGTCTTAAATTCCTATTCTGTAAGAGAGAATAATATCATATATCATTTAAAGGTTTTATAAAGATTAAATGAGTTAATATTTATAAAGTGCTTAGAAAACTGTCTGGCACACAGTAAGCACCATTAATGGCTTGATAAAAGTAATTTGACAGGTAAACCAACAGTACTCTTTCTATTTTGTAATGTCAAATCATGGCTACACTTGAACTCTAAGATAAAGAGAAAGATTGGGGGCATGGAAGAGTAGCGTGTGTGCATGTGTGTGTGTGTTTGTGTGTGTATATATTTAGGTGTTAAAATATTTTATCTAAGTTTCCAGAATTCTGCACAATGTAGTGAAAATAAATTGGTAAAATCACGTTTATGGCTAATGGCAAACATATATACAATGTGGCAATGACTACTTCCAAAATACTGTTGAACAAAAAATAACTTTATTTACTATATATTTTTTAACATCAGAAAGAACGTTGGGATCCTGTCATCCTGCCAAATCTTGATTTTGACCTGTATGGTACTGGGACTGTAGTGGGCTCAGGTTTTTGGCTGAACTTTGAATTATTAGTCATACTCTGAAGGTTGTTTTGAAATTGAATCCTAGAAAATTCCTGATATATAGCTTTTTTTTTTTGTAAACTTGCATTCAGATAATTTAGGTCTTAAGGTAAATTTAAATTAACCATATTTAGAAACGTCAAGGAAAGTAAACATATTAAAGAGATATTGGTGTCACATATACAAATTCACATGAGCCTTCTTTAGGAAGAAGCAAGCAGATAAATGAAAATTAGAAAAATATTGAATTGTGGAAAACAGAAGTCAATGAGGAAAAATTAGTAATTAATCCAATGTAGTACTCTGAGATCTATTGATGATGCCTTGAGTGTGGCTGGGAGTCTTCCTGGATTATTGATGGGGAGAAACTTTTGATGATCATGGTGACAAAATCAAAGAGAAGGCGTAAAGGATACAGTTATATTCCCTAAGTAAAATAATTACTTATAGGATTGAGAATTTCAAATAAAAAGCAATATGGAAAAGAGTTTATTATAGAAATAATGTAACTGGCACAGAACACAGAAATGCATGAATATTTTTTGAATTTCCAAATAAGATAGATTCCTGTCAACTCTCTAGAAGATAGGTTTCTTTTTTGCCTCTATTGATTCTCTTGCATGCACAAAGTCTTTGAATATTTGTTTCTCATCAGATTTACCTTCAACAGTATTGGGGCCTCCCAATTACACAAATGCTTTTATTATCCAATGAACAGAAAAAAAAACAATTACTGTTCATATTATTTCAACTGAAATCAAGCTTGTTAAAAGCTCTCTCACAATTGTTAATTTTGTACATTTGCAAAAATCAATAGCTAGAAAATTTACTAGACACTAAGGCCTCTGAAACAATACAAATGATCTTCATGCCCTAGGGCTATCAATTTATTGATAAGGTTAACAATCCTTAGGTAATGACAGCTTTCTTCTCTTCTGAATCTAGCTTAAAGATTCCATTAAATATATTTCTAAACAACAAAAATGTCTAGATGAGAGTCTAAACTGATTTCAAGTGTTTGCTTCAAAGGACAAAACAAAGACAGATGCTCCCTTCCAGCCAATGACTTAGACAATCCATATTAAAGATTGAAGTCAATGGTCATGATATACTAGGTTGGGCAATCTGGCTTGAATGTGACATTGACTGGTTTAAATTTTGAATTAATGTTTTCTCAAAATATTTCACCCATCAGATGGTTTATTTACACTTATTATTTACCAATTACTGGCATCGGTGCTAACACGCAGCAAAAACTTTTAAAATTATTTTTATTTTTATTTCCTTTTAAATTTTAGTAGCTTTAGGGGTGGAAGTGGTTTTTTGTTACATAGATGAGTTCCATAGTGGTGAATTCTGAGATTTTAGTGCACCTGTCACCTGAGTAGGGTATATTGTACCTAATGTGTCCTTTTTTTTAATCCCTAGCCCCCCCTCCTAAAACTCTTGATGAATTCAGAATCTAGGGAGAGAGTCAGAAAAGCAATCAGTCAATATAACATAGCACAGAGGAAAATCTCTGAATAGACCTCCATGTAACCAATGCCTACTTAGCTAATTTGCCAGATTAACAAACACCCTGCATTTCCTCTGAAAAGTACATTGGCTAATGCCCAGGGCAAGATGGATACTTTTAGGTAATACTCAACTCATTGGTAGACCCATGAGGTTCTGCTCTCACAAGTTGAGTATGTACCCAAAAGCTAACTTAGTTAAGCCAGTTATAATTATTTCTATAGTTACATAAAGATTATCAACTGAAAAATGTAAGCTCCATGAAGACGAGGGCTTTGCCATTCCCAAGTAACTAGACTAGATCCTGCTTAATATTTATTAAGTCATACACTTACAAAAGTTTTTATTTATGCAAAATCTAAACTGAATGTTTTAGAAATAATCAATAAATATGGTTGCAAAATGATTCAAATGCTTGGACAGACATGTAAAATTTTATTAAAAATAATAAAAATCTTTAGTTCTATGTGCAGATTGCTTCACAAATATCTTTTCTTTCTCATTCAGATATAAAGAAACTGAAACTGGAAATTATAGATTATGCTAGCTATGAGCAATAGAACTATGATCCAAGCCACACAGGTAATTTTAATTTGTCAGATACCCACATTACAGAGAATGAGAAATGGGCAAAACTAACATCCATACTGTATTTTATTTAACCAAACAGATCTCAAATACTATTATTTCAAGATGCAATGCATGTAAAATTATTAATGAGATGTTTCATATTATTTTTACACTAAGTCTTCAAAGTCCAGTGTGTATTTTACATTTATAGCACATCTCAATTCATGCTAGCTACATTCCAATGGCCATACATGGCAAGTGGCTACCACATTGAACTTCACAGAAATAGACAATATGGATGTGATTTCTGTAAGAAAGAGAAAAATAATCTCACTCTAATCTGTCAATTTCTGTAGCAGGTATGAGGTATAGGTCTACGTACATTTTGTTTGTCCGTGGATGTCCCATTGATCCAGCACCATTTGTTGAAAACACTATTCTTCCTCCACTGAATTTATTTTGAACCTTTGTCAAAAATATGTTGGGCATATTTGTATGGGTCGGTTTCTAGACTCTTCATTCTGTTCAATTGATCTATGTGTCAATCCTTCTGACAATATAACACAATATTTGTTGCTGTGGTTATGTAGTAAGTTTTAAAATCAGATCTTATTGTATAAGCTTAACAACATATAATGTTACTGAAATGATAACTTCTGCAATTTTGGGAAAAAACAGACCAGATGGATTGAACACTCCTTCTTTAAACTCTCTCTCTCAGCTGTCTAAATGCCTCAAAATGGAAATTCAACAGATGAGAGCTTCTTATTGGGAAAGGGGAAGTAGTAGGGGAATCTATTTTGACCATCTCTCTGGTTTGAAACCTCTGGGGGTTTAGGAGAAAAGGAGATTCAAGATATGGCTTAGTTTTAATGTTAATGCTACAGTACAGCTGGGACTTGTCCTACATTTACTGAGAACTCTAATTTACGAAAACTAGATCCTAGCATTTTGAAAGCAGATTTGAGACCTCTAAAGCTATTTCTTTTACAGTTTTTTCCACCTTTGGTTGCAGTCTATTGTATTGTCCTGATTCTTTTTTTCACCTACTCGTAGGTTATTCTTAATCACTTGAAACCAACCACTTCTATGTATGTGGTTTTTGCTTCCTTCCCCTCACAGATCCCTCAGGTACCCTGTCTTATACTTTTAGTAAGTCATGCAAAATAATTAAGAAATGAGTCATGCAATTTATTGCTGCATTTTATTAAATTAGAGTGGTCAGATATACTTTTACTGACAGAGATTTGGATTTTACTTTCTTGAAACAGAAGAGAGAGCAAAATGGTTAAGAAGGTGATGAGAAAATGAAGTAACATTTATGTAACCGTGCCTTATTATTAATATATGGTTGGTGCTGTGCTTTGTACCCTTTGAGAGATATTTTGTGATCCAATTTTATAGATAGGAAAAGGATCTCTAAATATTCAATTTTGGAACTGATGCTCTAACCAGGTCATCCTGACTTGAAATTTCAGGTGATTCCCTCATGCTGCATCTTGAGGCGAACAAAAAATGTACTGAATATATTATTATAAATGTGAGTAACTAGAAATGTATGGGAAAGAAGAGGGGAGGAAAAGAGTAAAAAGGAATATTAAACAAATTTATTCAACAAACATTTATTGAGTGTCTATTATATAGCTGGCTATGTTCTAGGTACTGGAGGTATGGTAACTTGGGAAAATTTTATCAACATATATTACAGTATTTTCTGCATAATTCCCTGCCATACTTTTATTTCCTTTCTATTCACAGTTTCCATTAAAATAGTTTATTGAGTTAAAGCCTAGAGCACAGACAGGCAACTTTTCAAAGATACCATCATAAGTTTTTATTCACTCATTTCTGAAAGAAGGACTAGTTGGATGCTGGCTATAAACAGGGGCTAAAATTTCATCCATCTTTCCATTTCCACCAATGGAGGTGTAGAGTTGGAATGAAGTTAAGTGACCAAGCCTCTTGAGAGAGGTGAAGGATATCTCAGGAATAAGCAACCAGCAATAGATAAAGGAGAACAATTGAAACAGAGAGAAAGAATGGTTTGGTGCTGTCCATTCCCCATCCACCACTGCCAAACATACTTATACACCTCTGGCCACTCAAACTACCTAAATGAGCCAACTTTGATGAAACAAACACTATTGGGAGAGATTACACTCCCGAGGTAGTATCAAGTAAGATCTTATCCTGCATTTAACACATTAGGAGGAAGTATTTCACCAGTAGCTAAAAACATCATTAGTCTACCATTAACTGTTTCTATCAAATGGATTTAATTACATGACATTAAATAGTACATGCACTTGTATACAAATAATTTTTTTCTGAACAAACACAGAAATAATAAAATAGAGAAAAGACTAGGTGACAGATCACATGTATTGAGATACTTGCCATAAGGTGAAACTGATCAACATCCTTCTTCAAGGATATAAAAGCTTAATTTACTTAGAGGGGGTTTTAGAAATTACTAATTGAAAGATCTTACTTAACAAATTTTTTTTACATTAGAAAAAATCAGGACTTGGTAAATCCTCTTGTCACTATTAGTAAAATCATGTTAATTAGTCCAAAACTTTATTTTAATACACTATATTTTTCCTATAATTCAGTCAATAACTTAGTTTGTGGTTTTCTATAATTCAATCACTAAGTTTATTTAGAGAAAAAATCCTTAACTTGAAGTCCAGTGGTCTTTGACTCTCCTAAAATATATGCAATATTTTATGTTGCTGTGTACATCATGAGTATAGATTCTGTGTTTACATTTGATTTTTAAAAAGAGGCATGTTTACCCTCCAACTAAAGTCATGAATTTATTTTTTTTAATTTAAAAATTGGCTAAATGGCTATGACGTTTATGTATTTTCATCAAAAGGGTAGTTGTTTGTGTTTTATTTCCAAGTCTATGACTTGATGTACAAATACCTTTATACTGTATCGTGCTCCAAAAACATACTCAGATTCAAAAGAGAGAGGAATTAGAAAAACAATGAAACATTTCAGTTTAAAGTGTCTTCTCAATGGCAGATTCAGTGTATTCATTACTTTTGCTTCTTCTAGACATTAAAGTGCATAATCTAATCTCATAAACAGTAGTTAATTCATAATGGCTTAATAGAATATCAGTTGGGAATAATAAGCTCGATAGAACGATAACATTATTACTGGAATTCTCAGGAGAACTTGGCAATCCAAGCAAGATGAATAAGACCAATAAAATATTATAAAGAGTAAAGAAAAAGTTAAGATTTATCATAGTCTATTTATGTTTCTGTTATTATGTCATACAGTACAATAAGCTCAGGTAATTCATATAGTCTGTTCTACACTTCACCAAATCACCCTCAATAACTAAACTATAAAGTGATAAAATTCAAGACACTGTGTTGGAAAATAAGGGGGCAGAGGAAAAGGAGCTTGGATGATAAATAATAATTAACTCCAATTTCTAAAGACCTTAAAATCTGGTTGTCAGTAAACATCAATACACATAAAAATTATTGTATCTATATAACAAGATTGGTAACTACAAAAAAAAAAAAAAAAAAAAAAAAGAATCCCCAGATCCTGCAGAATTGGGATTGAGGGTAGAATGACAAGGGTCCTCACAGCTGACAATCATGGGAACAACAAGGAGAACAAAAGACATTTCACACTTCTCAAAGAGATTACTACCTGTTTTGAGGATCACTTGTCAGGAGTGCATCTTCTGTGACTATGCAGGGTGATCAGGTAAAAGGAAGTTACTACAGTAAAGAATGGTGATGAGGAATGGTGAGTTTCCAGGTCATTGGAAACTGAAAGTCTCCTATGAACTCGAGAAGCCGTAAAACCAAGGAAGAGAAAGAGTAATTTTATAATAAATGTTGCTGTGGATTTCTTCATATCTGTTTTAACACTTTTGAGTTATTTAAGTGTACGATTACTTAATCAATTTTTGTTATTGCTTTCTTGAATGTGGCATCTGCCCAAAATTGGACTGCATAGGTCTCTGTATTTACAAGGCTTATATTTGCATATATTAACTTAATGCAATACATAACAACCAGATGAACAATCCAGATTTAGGGGAAAGTGATTACAGCTTGTACTGGGATGGACAAGGAGGACTTAATTAAGGAATTTAGAGAAGCTCAGTCATGAAATTAGGGTAAACTTCAAACAAGAACAAAATAAAAAAGGATGGGTTAAAACTAGGGTAGGATTGAAATAAGAAAGAAATAGATGGACATTAGAGATAATCACTTAAGTGAAAACATAAAATTGAGAATGCCTTATCATGAAATTCATGCATGAAATTCTGTCATGCCTGTTGATCTGTTTAAAAAATAATAGTAGCCACAAATATTCCCAAATGATCATGCACTGAATCTTGTGGACCCCAAGAGTAATCATAGCCCAAAGGGAGCTAAATAAAGTATGAGTATAGATGTCTATTGCAATGCAGTTTTTCAAAATGCCATTGACAATTTGTTGACTTCCTTCAAGGTTGGCTTAGCTTTCTTTCTCAGCCTCCAAAAGGCTATCAAGTTTCCCATATAGTTCTCTGAGATGATCGATCTATGTTTTGGGAGGAGTTGCAAAATATATGAGATATATCCACCTTCTATATCAGAAAGATTCCCTCTTGGGTTATCAGAACAATCAAAGAAGCTATCTGATTACTGGAGGAGAGACTGACATAAAATGGTAGTTTTTTACTTCTTGTGAAAGTTGTGAGAGCTTGACACTGCATGCAGGAATAACTTAAGAACAGTCTTCCCTCTGTGGCTTTGAAATCATTCCATGTGGGATAACTACAAGGCCTGTTATTGTTGGAAGAGCTAAGCAATAGTTTAAAGAGAACTAGATTTGTTACAAAAATCAAGATGGCTGCCTAAAATTCAATGTACTAGGTCTATTTACGTATATTATGCCCAAGGCACTTGGCTGGTAATACAGGGGCTAAACAAAGAAAGAAAATTAGTTCTTGCCTAGGGAAGGGGGAAAAGGAATAATTTATTGAGTACCAATTATACACTATGCCCTTTATATTTATGTCATCCAATGCACAAAGCTTTATTGTGATTTAGGAAATATTATACTCACTTTACAGGAAAAAAGCACCATGAAGTGAAAAGAACATTGACTACAGAGTCAGATATACCTGAGTTTGAAGTGTGGATTAGCCTCTTAATAGTTCTAAGAAAGGGATTTAACCTATTCGAGGCCAGTTTTCTGATTAGTAAAACAGGGAAGCATATTACCTTCTATTGTGAATGAGCAAATACTGGTTATGCTGTTTTGCAGTTAACATTCATATGAAAGGTATAAGATAGTAATAAGTAAAATGTATTATTTTATTAAATTTATATCATGTTCCAGACCTTATTATATGCTAAGAGTTTTCCATATATTATCTCATTTAATCTTCATAGCAACCAGGTGAGGAGGGGCCAGGAATTTTTCCATTATTTTACAGGTGAGGAAACTAAAGCTCAGATTTAAAGAAACCTGGGTGCAGTCAAATCAAAAAAGATTAAGTGGCTGAACTGGCATGAGCTATATGGTGCTCTCATGTCAGACAGCCTTTCGCATAGACATCTGAGGAGGAACAAAGGGTAACAATAACAGCTCTTTCTCTGACTTTCCTGATTTTCAAGCCAGCCCCTTCCACATACCCACTTCAACTCTTGCCAAGATTCTTGTGTATGAGTAACTCTGTTACCTAGTCTAGTTTTGCATGAATCCATGTCATACCCTGTTCTTCTTCAAGCACTTTTTTAGCTTCAGGTTTTCTGATCTAGAAACTTCTGTTCCTGAATTAGACCTGAACTAATTCAGGCTGTCAAGAGGTTTGTGTCTTGAAACTTCCCCTGAGTCAGAACAATAAATATTGTGCATAAATAGAAACTCAGCTGAAATAAGAAGAGTTAATGTAAAAAAAAAAAACCAGGTATACATATAATTATATTGTCAACTAAAAAATAAAATGAAATAAAAGCTTCAGCTTCATACGTGGATTCAGGGATTCACAAGAGAGCAGGTTTGCAGCCACGAAAAAGCAAGCACAGAAGTGTGTGTGTGTGTGTGTGTGTGTGCACTCATGTGCACACTCAAGCTGTTGATGGAACGTAGCATTTGTGAGTGAAGGGATGAAAATTAGGAGAATAGGCCAGGCCCAGTGGCTCACGCCTGTAATCCCAGCACTTTGGGAAGCCAAGGTGGGTGGATCATTTGACGTCAGGAGTTCAAGACCAGCCTTGCCAACATGGTGAAACCCTATCTCTACTAAAAATACAAAAATTAGCCGGTCATGGTGGTGCACCGCTTGTAATCCCAGCAACTTGGGAGGCTGAGGCAGGACAATTGCTTGAATCCAGCAGGCGGAGGTTGCAGTGAGCCGAGATCATGCCATTGCAGTGCAGCCTGGGCTACAAGGGCAAAACTGTGTCTCAAAAAATAAAAATAAAATAAAAAGCGAAAGTGCTCAAAAGAGAAACTGTGTGAAGGGGACAGTTTAGGGCTCACCTAGAGACCAATTTCCACATGATCCCACAGGGAGCTCTGGAGGGCAAATTGCATCCCAGAGCTGATCTCACCTTGTGGCAAAGGGGTTGCACTCTTGTACTTTCAGTCATTGGTTTCAAACTGACCTGAGGTGGGGCACATATGGCCTTTCAGGCTCCTGGCTTTCTTCAGGGTAAGAAAAAGTCTCTGGAGAAGGAAGCAGCTGTGGGCAACCAGCACTCCCAGCAGCTAAGGGATGGGTGTACTACTTGGTGATGGGGACTTTGGTAGAACAGATCAGTGCCCACTAGAGTCAGAGAGAATTGATTTGGGTTTTAAAGACAGTATACAAATGGAAATTTTATTTTATTTTGTTTTATTTATTTTTTTGAGACAGGGTCTCACTCTGTCGCTCAGGCTGGAGTGCAGTGGTGCAATCTCGGCTCACTGCAACTGCCGCCTCCCTGGTTCAAGTGATTCTCCTGCCTCAGCCTCCCTAGGAGCTGGGATTACAGGCGTGCACCACCATGCCCGACTAATTTTTTGTATTTTTAGTAGAGACGGGGTTTCACCATGTTGGCCAGGTTGGTCTCGAACTCCTGGCCTCAAATGATCCAACCGCCTCAGCCTCCCAAAGTCCTGGGATTACAGGCATGAGCCATCGCGCCTGGCCTTATTTTATTTTATTATAATAAGAAGACAACATAAGATCTACTCTCTTAACAAATGTTTAAGTATACAATACAGTATTGTTAACTACAGGCACACTGTTGTGCAACAGATATCCAGAAACTACTCATTTTTTATAACTGAAACTTGGTATCTGTTGACAATGGAAATATTTTCTTTAGTTTCATGATATTAAAAATGTATCTGAATTTATGATTTTTAGATAAAGCACTCATACAGACTATTGGGCAAAATATGAACAGATGTATTGATTTCTCCAAGGGTTCCAAACTGGAATTTTAAAAAACTTGAGTTAAGATTCATGCATATTTAGTAACAACCTAGTAACATGGATGTATGCCCTCAGAGAATGGGAATCAGAAGGTAAAGTATTGTCACTAGAGATTGAAACAAAGCTTTCAACTCCAATTGTTACAAAAGAAGGAAATAGACTATTTTGACATAGTCCACTGCAAGGGAAAGTAAGCAGAAATATCCGGTGGGATTTGGAGGAAAGCTGTGTAAAGGGAGCTTCTTAAATTGGACAAACCCTTTCACTCTGCTGGAGTCCTTCCTGCCACCTGGAAAGAGGCTGGAGGTCCAGCAGCCATTTTAGACAACAACGTTACATTGAAGACCGAAAGTTGCACAGAAAGATGGAAGGTTCCTGGGTCCCTGACCACCATGGCCCTGCTCTACCAGCAATGTACTTCTTCCAACTGGAGCTCACTCATGTGGCAAGGCAACAAATCTCTCTTACTTAACACACTCCTATTTCTGGATTTCTGATACACGCAGCCAAACCCAATCCTACCTGATGCAGTCATTTTTTAATACTCAAAATGTGAACTATCTTACCATTATCACCTTTTGTTGCACCTCAGCTTTTCCTGAAAAAGTGCATTGTCAAAACATATCATTACTTTTAAAACAAAGGGTGTATAAATGTATTATTAAATACATTAAAACTAGACAAAGTCTCATAAATTAATGCAAACGTGTGGAATAGTTTCATCACACAAATGAAAGTTAAATTGGACTGCTCTGCCATAATAAAGCTCTGTTTGCCTGCTTTGAAATGAAAAGCATCATGCAACTTTTACTGCTGCGTTTCTTTGAAAAGTACCAAATCTCTCTTCTGAGTTGCTCTTGTCTTTTTGAGTGTAAGGTATTTATTACCACTGGGATAAAAACAGAATGTTGATGGTCACATGATGCAGGCAGCTGGGATTTCAACTCAAGGTCAGTCACTGGACCCTCAGGCAGCCAGATAGTGTTTATTTTTTGCCAAATTGATGGTGCCTTTAGCCTTTAAATAAGGAGCACTGACTATGATTAAATTTTGTCCTTAAGAGATATTTCACACTCTAATACATAGAATATATCTCATTAAAATTGTAACAGAGCAAGAAAAGCTTACTTCAGACATATCTCAGAAAAAAATTGGAGTACAGCCTGAAGTTATCTAAAATAATCAGCATGGAACCATGCAGATTTGAAATCAGATGACAAACATGTACTTTCAAAGCATGAACATTTGAAAACAGTAACTTGCATCAGTTTCTAAACGAGGGATTTAATGTAACTATCAGAATAATCAGTGTGAGATACTGAAATACAAAATTGAATTTGGGTTTTCAGAATTAGAAACTTAACAGAAAAAGGAGGTCATTGTAGAAATGTTATGAAATAATTTTGTTTTTATGCCTAACTTAGAAATTGAATGGGCTGGGCGCGATGGCTCACTCCTGTAATCCCAGCACTTTGGGAGGCCGAGGCGGGCGGATCACAAGGTCAGGAGATCGAGACCATCCTGGCTAACGCAGTGAAACCCCGTTTCTACTAAAAATACAAAAAAATTAGCCGGCGTGGTGGCGGGAGCCTGTAGTCCCAGCTACTTGGGAGGCTGAGGCAGGAGAATGGTGTGAACCCGGGAGGGGGAGCTTGCAGTGAGCCGAGATCGCGCCACTGCACTCCAGCCTGGGTGACAGAGCGAGACTCCGTCTCAAAAAAAAAAGAAAGAAAAGAAATTGAATGAAAGTTCATTGATAATGCGGAGATTCTAAAATAAATGTAGTCAAAAATAAAGCAAATCAGCATACCAAAACTATTACAATCTTAGAAATCCATTATGATTTTTAAAAAGTGCTTTTTTTTTTTTTCTCTGAGATGGAGTTTTGCTCTTGTCGCCCAGGCTGGAGGGCATTGGCACGATCTCACCACAACCTCTGTCTCCAGGATTCAAGCAATTGTCCTGCCTCAGCTTCCTGAGTAGCTGGGATTACAGGTGTGCACCACCACGCCTGGCTAATTTTGTATTTTTAGTAGAGATGGGGTTTCACCATGTTGGTCAGGCTGGTCTCAAACTCCTGATCTCAAGTGATCTGCCCGCCTTGGCCTCCCCAAGTGCTGGGATTACAGGCGTGAGCCACTGAGCCCAGCCAAAAAGTGCTATATTGCTATTCCCTATTATTTGTTATTGGGAAAGAGACATATCACATGTTTAAACATTTAAATAACAAACCTCCTGGGATCATCATATTTATCACACACTTTTTAAAGAAAATCAAACATGCTTCCGTTTATACAAATGTATTCCCATTCTAAATATTTATTTTACAAACAGAATACTTTCTTATATTCTTGGGCTACATGAATCATTATTATTAACAGAAGGGTGTCTGTAATTACTGGAAGCACAATACTTGCATATTTTTGAGGGTTACTCACATACACGCACACACACATACACACAGAGTTTGGGACCTACAAGACTGTATAATCTTATTATGCCTGCTACCCATTTCATCTTCTTCTTCACTGTTTGTCTTGTTGTATCTCGGTTTGTTGTGGCCTACCCACCCCTGCTCCTCTCTGACGGTTGTGGGTTGAACTTACCTGGCTCTGGTTCCAGGAGTGGGTGTCTGACGGAACCTGCCCAATCAGAACACTGTACTCCTGAACTAGGTTGATTGATTCAGCAATGTGTAGGTGATTTCTTCAGAGTCAATTAGAACTAATCCTACGTCTTCTGTTGGAGAGAATGGTGTTTTTATTTTCTATTGGAATTGAGGTACAATGATATAAGTCTAAGACTAAGAGCCTTTGAAAACACAGTGGAGAAAGGGTGAGAGAGGTACTGAGCTAGGTGACATCACTTGAGACCCCAAAACTAACCGTATCTGAAGTAAGTAATACCTCTTCACTGTTTCATTACATGAGCAAAGGAAACTTTTTTTTTCTTAAACTGGTTTGCTAGGTTTTTGTAAATTAACAGAAATGGTGCTTACATACACACATATATGTATGTATGTATGTATGTATGTATGTATGTTTTGGTTGAGATTAAGAAATAGAGACCTAGGTTCTAATGACATAACTGACTAAAAATAAAAGTAATCCAATTATTGAAAGTTTCAGCACCTCAGTTGCCTCTTTAAACAATGAGTTAGTTAGATTACATGACTGATAGTTTTTGTCTAGATCTAAAATCATTGGATCCAATCAATTGATTTTCATGAATGAACAAAGACATTTAAATCTGGAAGTAAGTTCTATTAAACTTAGTATCTTGATAACCCCAGGCCAGATAAAACTATAAAAGAAAATGACTGGTCTCTGTATCAGTCAATGGGCACCATTTTATAGTTAATTTATTTCAGGAACATGGCAGTTATAACACAGGTAGCTCTAGGACAAGCTGGTAAACCTCACTGTAGGTAATCACTGAGCTCAGGGAGGTAGCATGATGTGGTGGATAACAGCAAGGGATAGGAAGGAGGAAGTTTGACTTTCAAAGTCTAATTCTAACTCAGAATTCTTCATCTGTAAAATGGGAATAATAATAGCTCTCTCACAGGCTTGTCCTAAGTATTTACTCACATAATGTACATAAAGCTCTTATTACAGTATGTAGCACAAAGTAAGTACTCAAAATTTGCCATATGTCATTATTAGCTGCAGAGCTATTGCACTGATCAAGTGCTTGAAAAAAAAAATCATTTCCTTTGGTGTGAGTGTTAATGCACAGAGGCTTTGAAAAATACTATGTGAAAGTCATTAAAAAAAGAAAACCTCTCAGCAGATTAGCTTCCTTCAACCTTCGTAAGATCCTGCTTTTGACGGCCAACCCAGTGCTTTCCACACTTTCTCACACATTGCCTGTTATTTCTGGTCAGGAAAATAAATAAATGAGTGCCCATCTGGCCAAGTATTTTTCCACCTTTATATGAACCAGAAATACCAATTGTTTCTAATGTGTATTCCCCAGATGCAATACTTATCCTCTATTTACAGCTAAGCCACTGATAACTGTGGAAAATATTGTCAGCAAACCATACCCCAAAATGTATTGCTGTGAAAGGGGAAAAAAATATTACAAAACAAAACCCTAAACCGAATCGAAAACAGCACTCATGTCTTGGATAGATTTACAGAAAGAGAAGGACATCGCTATTTTTATTTGCTAAGAGATGTTGCCTTTTTTTACATTAAAATATTTAAAGTTACTTCTCTGATTGATCTGTTTATTTTGAGACATAATCTTGCTCTGTTGCCCAAGTTGGAATGCAGTGGCGAGATCATGACTCACTGTAGCCTTGACCTCCTGGGCTCCAGTGATCCTCCTGCCTCAGCCTCCTGAGTAGGTGGGACTATAGGCGTGTTGTCACTATGCCTGGCTCATTTCTTTTCATTTTTTTTTTTTGTAGAGATGAGGTCTCACTCTGTTGTCCAGGGTGGTCTTGAACTCCTGGGCTCAAGGGATCCTCTCTCTCCTTGGCCTCCCAAAGTACTGGCATTATAGGCATGAGCCACCACACCCAGCCACTCTGATTTCTGAGTCTTAATCAAACTAGCAAACTTATAAAGTAGTGATTTCATCACATGCCAATATTAACAAAGAAAAAGGAAGAGTAGAAAAAAAACTCCATAACTGATACTGTAAAATATTTTTCTAATTTGCATAAAGATATCAGTTCTACCCTAGTATATTTACAAGATATGACAATTGGCTAACATTTACATTTTAATTCATATAACCAGTTTGTAAGAGAAGGAATCCTTGCAAGGAAAATAAGCCTACAGAAAACTAACTTTTTGTGATAAAATGATTTTATAAAGCTGACAATAAGCATTTAAAGAAGTACTAGAACATGAACCTTTAACACATATCCAATCTACTGTTTCAGAAAAAATTAAGAATGAGTTTTTCTGCAAAAATGTATGCAATGCAAATTCTAGTTTAAAGCGGAATATCCTGTAATCTAATAAATACAGAGATGATTTTCTATAGTGATGTAATGGGCTAGATTGTACCTTTAGACTTATGGGAATAAAAATATTATTTTCTAATTTCAAAACTATTTTAAATCTTTTAAATTCTACTAAATTAAATAAGAAAATAAAATTTGAGTTAGCCACTTAAATAGGAGATTTGTTGCTCTGATTTAAGAAAAAATTGCCTTTGGTAACAACCACTCTCAAACAGTTCAAGAAAAATATACGTATGTATATATTCATGGGCAAGGAGAGGGATTTAGGAAAGGAGAAAATTTTTCTAAGGTTCGGTGATCAATCAGAATGAAAGTCTGAAATTACCTTCAGCAGTGTTGTCAACCAAACTCAGCACTTTCTGCCTCAACAGGTGCACACTCAAGCCCACCAACTCTCAGCTATTTGTCAAAGCTAAGGAAAAAGATAGCCAGTCCCCACACAGCTGCGCCTCTGGCTGCCACTACAAAAGAATGAGGCTCGGCTATTTTTAGGTTTGGGGTAGGCAATCAGCCAAATCTCAGCAGCACCACAAGAGCATGTGCAGAGACAACTGAGACTTTAGAGTTGAACCAGGACTCCACCAACCTCCCAACTTCCTGCCTCGACACCCAACCCTGTGTTCTCATTTCTGTGGTCACCAAGTCACCTGTGGCTTTCATCATGCTCCCCAAAATCTACGTTTCTGTGCTTTTCCCAGCTCCTCTCCTGTTACGACTTTTATTTCTTATCTCTAGACCTTGAAGCCATGAAATTTTCCTTATTAGTTCCTTTACTCAACAAGGAAAAAAAAAAACTCAGAACACTCTGCAGCTGCTTCTATAAAGAAAGCAGTGGGTTTACTTTGTTTATAATCTGTCCTTCATTTCATTAAGCCTCTAAGTCATGGCCATTGCTACCACTGTGCTGAAAAACAAGAGAAAAGAGAATGCTTATAAAGAGTGGCAGGTAAAATAATTGATGTACAAAGAAGGAAAACACAGATTACTGTGTTTTGATAGTTAAAAGGGAGACAGAATAGGGAGCTAAGGAGTCTGATATCAATAGCGTACATTATTTTACCTTTGTTGAATGCTGATACAGAAGGTTAATATGTCTAAGAATGTGCATTTGTGAAATTTCCCCATGTGCTAGCATAATCTCACTAGGTGTTGCATGATTTCCATGAGGAAAGCTGGGTTTTAATGGAATAAATTATTCTACATTAGATTTTGCTGTCTTCTCATAACTGTTTTTAATTTGCAAACAAAAGTACATGCACACATTTACGGTATCCTCCGGTATTGCTATCAAAACAGTAATAAAATAACGTACTATTCTTTTTTTTAATGATTTTTTTTGTTGTGAACTGACATGAGCTTTCCTATATGAAATCCGATTTTGAAATATAAGGCACATTTATTTTGAAATTAACAGGGAATCCAGGTCACACAAAGCAAAGCCAAACCTTAATTTTACAGAACTGTTTTACCTCTACAAAAAGTCACTCAAAACAATTGTTTAAATTGTGTGCAATAATTATCTTGAAAATGCATTTTAACATGTTCCTATAAATATAATTCCATATGACTAAGATGAAAATAATAAATAATAGTGGAATAAAATTGATACTTTATTTCCTATTTGGATTTTATCCCCATTATTCCCAAACAAATTCAATATGGCAGATAAATTGCAAGGATTTATTTTTTCTTTCTTTCTTTTTTTTTTTGAGACAGAGTCTCGCTCTGTCACCCAGGCTGGAGTGCGACGGCACAATCTTGGCTCACCGCAACCTCCGCCTCCTGGATTCAAGCGATTCTCCTGCCTCAGCCTCCTGAGTAGCTGGGATTACAGGCATGCACCACCACGCCCGGCTAATTTTTGTATTTTTAGTAGAGATGGGGTTTCACCATGTTGGTCGGGCTGGTCTCGAACTCCTGACCTCGTGATACTCCCACCTCGGCCTCCCAAAGTACTGGGATTACAGATGTGAGCCACCCCGCCTGGCCCAGCAAGGATTTATTTTCAGGGAGCCAGTATTATGCAGAGATCAGCCTGCTTTAGAAAATACAGTGTCTCCCATGAATGAGTGCACTATTTGCCAAAAATAATCTATTGTATCTTCCTCTCAGGCCAATAATTAAAATTGTATTATACTCCAAAGAAAAACATAAATAAAAAAGACAATCCCGTAAAATTATATGGTTATTGTATCTCTACAAAAACGTTTTTAATTTTATAAAATATTTTACATAAATATGTAAACATTCAAATTTAGGAGCAAGTTTTAGAGTAGGGCTCAAAATCTCATATCTGCCACTTATTAGTTATATGGCCTTGAGAAAGTTACTTACGCACTGTGCTTCGGTTTTGTTTTTTAATCTCTAAAATGGGAAGGATTCTTTCCTCATGATCTGGTTCTGAAAATTAAATGAGGCACAAATACTCACACTCCCCCACGGTTCTCTAATCCTTTCCTTGATAGTGTATTTCCTCCGTTAGAAATCTTGTTCTCTTCTTTAACTTCAACTATCATCTCCATATAAGTGATTCTCAAGTATTTCTAAGTCTTAACTCTTTAGTTTCAGTCCTCCATCACAAAAGCTTTTATTATCTACCCACCTGTATAGCCCATCAACAATTCTAAGTTGATGTCTCAAAACAAACGGCCCCTTTCCCATTCCCCACCAACTTTGGTCCTATTCCTGGTTTCTCTACTTCTGTTAATTTTACCATCATCTCACCAATTCCTCATGGTGATTAGCTATTAACACTTTTAAGAATTCCAAAATATGCTTCATTAAACATTAGATAAATGGGCATTTATTGACTGTAAGTTAAAGACGTTCCATGGTGAAATGAGTTTGGGAAACTAGGTTGAAAGTTAAACAGCTGTCTTTCCTGCAGGATTCCAGAGCATATTTGTATATGCATTGCATTGAGAAACTCTAAGGGGATTTAGTATTTAGTATTCCCCTCAGTTTTATGACTAAAGAAGTCTTTTTTGGGGGCATGGGGACAAACAGAGGGGGCCCATAATGAATAATTACTGTGCCACAGAGCACTCTTTGGGGATTACTATCAGGGAGTCTGCTATCACTATTCCCTTTTCCTCATCTCCCACAATTTAGCAACAACTTATTACCAAATAATTTGGTCCTCCTTGTTGAATCCCTATCTCATTCTGAGCTACTGTGTTTGTAAATCTGGCCTAGGCTACATGTGGGCTCTCCGTCCACTGCCTTTTCTTATTCTAACATCTCAAACTCTCAATTCAATATCTTCTGTAGAATTTGAGATCTATTTTCTGTAAGAGATACAAAGATGTGTAAGACATGATCTCTATTGTCTTGGGATCTGTGAGATGGGAATAGGCCAGCAGAGTTCAAATATATATTCAATAATATAGGCATAGACATACCACATAAATGTTGTGAAACAAGAAATAGCAATCAATGCTTATATGGGAAAGGTTACATTCGGTTTTTTTAAGGAAGTGGGACCTGGATAATATTAGTCCAGGAACTTCTAAATGAAATATTTAAAAGCATTTATCTACACCGAAGACTATCTCCTCATCTTAAACTAAAAATAAGTTTAAAATACAATTAATATTTTCATAATAAAATGCTCACTGGAGAAACTTCGAAAAAATAAAAATGTAAATACAAGAATATTGAAGTAATCCAGGGTGTAATTTCACCCTAGATACATCTACTGCTAATGATGGGTGAAATTTTATTTTGGATATTTGACTTGTCTACAAGTCAATAATTCCAAAGATTTAGCTTCCAGAGCTAAAGTTTTCTAACAATAATGCCAATTAAATGTTTTAAAAGGTTAATTATAAAAGATATGATGATCAAATTTAAAATATCTTGTCACCTCCTGTTCACAACATTTTGCTTTTCATTTCCATATATCTTAAGTATGCATCTGAAAGCTATGTGAGCGTTGTAGATTGTCAAGTTGAACTTAACAAAGTATAGTTTATGTTGGGTAAAACTCATTAAAATGGGATTCATTTCTTAATTTCCAAAAGAATCATCTATATGAATTGAACATTGATTTAATATCATTGAATATTCAATACCCAAATACACATTAGAATGTTTTTATGACTTACATTGCTTACAGCACAGAATATTCACCAATATTATTGCTAAGAGTAGAGATATGACTCAAAAGTATCAATATTTAATCCAGTAAGTACAAAGCTCTATTTTAATTGCAATCACTATTTATAAACAATTTGCCCAACATTGCCCAAACATTTCTTGCCATTCAAGGGTTTATTTTTTGCCTTCTGTGAATTGGAGTATGATAGTAAATGGTAATACATGATATTAAGTGATAGTAAATAAGTAATAACAGAATAACTTTTGTTCTAGAGATATATGCAAGGCACAATATCACTATACTCAACTGTATCCAAAGCAGGCCACAGACCCTTAAAGAGAAAACTTAGGAATTTACTGTGGCAACAGGAGAGGAAAACAGCAAACAAAACGGAAATGTACAAATGTAGGTATGAGGAGGATGCCCTTTTCTAAAAAAAATAAGGTAGTTTAGCACAGTTGCAATGTGTGGTATATGAGTGGGGCAAAAAATGAGGTAGGAAGGACAAATAAATGGCCAGTAATGAAGAGCTTTTGAAATTTATTTCAGGTCTGGGAGTGATGATTTTGACTTAATTCCCTGGTTTTCTCTAATACTGTTTGTTGTTGTTTTCTGCATATATAGAAAATCGGTAGATTTTATACATGTGCATTACATATGTATTGGTAGATTTTATACATACGCATATGTATGTATAATTACATATATACATATACAATTGTTGAATCATTAAGTTGCAATAATTAAATTCATTAATCTTTATGATGCTGTGGGTATTACAGAAGCATTGTAAGGTACTACATGGTCCTCTTATATCACAGATTTTTTTTCTAAACATACAACTGTATAGCGTGTGGTATGATATGAAATTCACTGGCTGAGAACTAGCTGGGTCTTAGTTTTGTATCTAACTGCTTCGGAGAACTGGAGTCTCACTTTCCACATCTATATAATGAGGAAAAGGAAAATATTCTCCAGGTTTTTTGCAGTTGTGATGATCTATGACCTTGTTATTCACTATAGGGTGTTAAGCTGGTGAAACAGCCAAACTGCAAACCAAATACCAGTTTTCCTTTAACCATCTCTCTCTCTCTCTGTCTCTCTATCATCATCTATCATCTAGTATTTTAAAAAATCATCAGTCTTCTTAATGCATATCTTAATTTCTCAATTTTCCCATTCTTCCAGCCCTTTGCTCTTTTCGGAACACCTTCTATTTACCCATCTACAGTTCTTTTGCCCTCTGGTACTTTGTGGTTACCAGTTGCTATTGTACTTCCCACAAAGGATCAATTTGCACTACAGTCATTCTGAGAGCAGTCCTCAGTAACTCAGGGAAAAAAAAAACAGACTCTCAAGCAGCACTGGGGATCCAAAGACCATTTCCCAGGGAACCAGTTGGGTCACAGGAAGAGTGGGAAGAGAACAGCAAAGCCCCAAGTTATTTTCCTCTTCCCACATATTTCACTCAGATGCCAATTTTTGTTTGCTCTCAAAGCTGTTTTATTTGACAGGGCTCATTGTTATGGGCTGAATTGCCTCTTTCCCAAATTCGTCTGTTGAAGTCCTAACCCCCACTGTCTCAGAGTGTGACTGTAGTTGGAGATAGGGTCTTTAAAGAGGTATTTGAGGTTAAACGAGGTCACTAAGGTGAGCTCTAATCCAATCTGATTAGTGTCCTTGTAAAAAGATGAGATTAGAACATAGACAGGAACAGAGGAAAGACCATGAGAAGACAGATAGAGAGGGCAGCCTCTGCAAACTAAGGAGGGAGGCTTCAGAAGAAATCAGCCCTGATTACACCTAGCCTTTACTACTGCAGAGAAAATAAATTTCTGTTGAAGAAACCCAGTCTACTGTGGTATTTTGTTATGGCAGCGCTAGCAAAATAATACATTCCTTATTCATTTGTAATATTTTATATTTGAATTCAGATCATTCTCATTCTCCCCTTTGTATATATGTAGATATATATCCTTCTTGCTGCTAGAACAATAACAAAAAGACGATTAACTGTAAGCATAGTGTTACGATGAACTCTGTTGCTCACATGCCCTTAGATATTATTTGTTTATTCAAAAAAAGCATTAACTAAATAACTTTATATGTTAAGCCTTATGCTCATCTCTAGGTATGGGGGAGAGGTGGGAAACATGACGATAAAATAACAGTATCCGTGTAACACTGATAAACATGCCAAGATATTTGTATTCTAATATTAAAGTAAATAAATTGACAAAATATGGTGAAAGATATTGTGCATTTTGATGAACTTATGCTATGAGAACACTTTAAAACCATACCTAACCTCCATTGGTGGAGTCAATGGAGATTGGTGAGAGGGGTTAGGAAATAATTTTTTTTCTGAGATGAAGTGGAAATCAGGCTTTAATTAATTAAGTGATTGGTAAGGAGAAGGAGGGTGATTTCAGGAAAACTTATCCCTGACAACATGAAAGCATGGTAGTAGTTTGGGGGCCCGCACATAGGAGCCTTTGGCTAAAGGGTTAGGAGTAGGAGACGAGGAGAAGGGTAGGAGAGGAGGTAGCAGCAATATGCTGGGTCCCGATAACATGACCTTACATACATCACGGAGTTGGCATTAGTCTCTAGCAGGAAAACATATTTTCCACCTTACAAGTTAAGGCTAATTTTAAACTTGTCACCTGTAGTAATCTCTTTAAATGAATGAAATTGCCCTATCTTCATTTATAGTAATCAGCATCTTTCAGTGCAAGGAAATTTCTAAGTGAACGTACGTTTTACTCAACTTCTAATTTCCTTTAGGAATCTAAACTCGTTCAATATTTTCACAAAATGATAACTGTAATCAAGGCAGACAGCTTTATTTCAGCTAACAAAGAATAGCCCTACACAAAGGAATTGCAAATATTCTAATTAATGACTGTTCTAATTTCTCTTCCCTGTTGAAGGATACTACTTCCTGTTCTGTTTGTAGTCACGATAAACAAATGGTATCACGATCCCTCTAGTCCAGGAAATGGACTGTTTTATGTAGATGAAATATTATTATTATAAAATCTGTCTTACATTCCAAACCTAGCCTAGGACAGGATTTATGATAACTGCCCCCCATCCATGCTGGATATCACACTATGATGAAGTGTGTATTTGTATTTCTGTGAGCTCAATTCATAACTATGCAACTCTCCTGAAGCATAAACTTGGCTACATCAAAATGGCTAAATATTTGGTCTAATGTTTTTCTTTAAACTTAAATTATAAGTTTAGATTACAAACCTTAACTTACTTAAATAATTGGCTAGACATTTGAAAAAATATTGATCTTTCTTTCTATACATACAAGCTTTCTGTCCAATTTATAAAAGGAAGTAGTACAAATATATAATATATATATTTTATATATATTAATTATATATATTTTATATATTAATTATATATAAATATATTTTATATACATATTATATATATAATATATATATAATATATATATATAATATATATATATTTAATATATATATATAGTGTACACCTATACTGCCCTAGTAAGAAATCAGGAAGTCAACATTGATGATTTTCTCTCTCCTATTTTTGTCTCTCTCCTCATTACCTGCGCAAATAAGTTTTACTAAGTAAATATCTAAATATCTTTTGTTTGCATTTTGTCTTTTTCATTCCTTTTATTTTTTTTTTTGAGACGGAGTCTCGCTCTGTCGCCCATGCTGGAGTGCAGTGGCGCAATCTCGGCTCACTGCAAGCTCCGCCTCCCGGGTTCACGCCATTCTCCTGCCTCAGCCTCTCCGAGTAGCTGGGACTACAGGCGCCCGCCACCACACCCGGCTAAATTTTTTTTTTTTGTATTTTTAGTAGAGACGGGGTTTCACCGTGGTCTCGATCTCCTGACCTCGTGATCCGCCCGCCTCGGCCTCCCAAAGGTCTTTTTCATTCCTAATGCCCTAAGGCTCTTATCTGGGATATAACTGCAACCCTCTTACACCTGCTTTTAGAACAGTGGCTCTAAACACAATCTGCACTTGGTGTGCCTTTATGTTCTGATTTAATTGGTCTGCAAGAGTTTTCACAAATACTATGTCATCTAACAAATAGATCTGAACCTTCTCCTTTAAAAATTCCAGATGCAAAAATAAATACTTCTTGACAACACATAGTTTGCTTTATTGGCTTTTTCAGTTTTTTTTTTTTTTTTTATGTTTTTTTTTTTTGAGATGGAGTCTCGCTCTGTCGCCCAGGCTAGAGTGCAGTGGCACGAACTTGGCTCACTGCAACCTCCGCCTCCTGGGTTCAACCGATTCTTCTGCATCAGCCTCCCAAGCAGCTGGGATTACAGGTGTGCACCACCACGTCCAGCTAATGTTTGTATTTTTAGTAGAGATGGGGTTACACCATGTTGGCCAGGCTGATCTCGAACTCCTGGCCTCAAGTGATCTTCCCACCTTGGCCTCCCAAAGTGCTGGGATTACATGCGTGATGCCTGGCCTGCTTTACTGTTTTATTTCGCTCACTGTCTAAGCTAGTACTAGGTGAGGAGTAGATGCTAGAAACCCATCGTAATATGTTGCTCAGAGCCAGCCATTTCTCTTTCCAGCATTCATACAAAAACCCAAACCAAACAAGAATAATGTCAGAGATCAGCCATGCTAGGACCTATCAATTCAGTCATCATTAAGCAACAATCACTAGGGACTTCGTACATGTGATATGTAACAGTAGTCACTGTGTAAATAAACTCACCGCCTATTGTGAGAAACAGACCTGTAAACAGTGGATAAAGGACAAGAATTGCATGCAGTTAAAGAAAAACAAGCAAAATACCCTGGGAATTAAGAGGAAGGAATGCCAAATCACCCAGTTTGCCTACATCTAAAGAAGGCTTTTTTTCTTGTTCATCAAAATACTCATGTTGGAACTAGCATGAAGAATGTCATTTCACCTTCTTTGGCCTTTTTTACCCTTTTGTTTAAAAGAAGATTCTTGATCTTCAAAGCATAAAAGTCATGTTTATTTTACTCTATGAGCAGATTCATTAAGAATGTGAAAGTATTCCCATTCATTCAAATTAACATTAAAAGACACTCTCCCAATGAATAAAATGTCAAAAATCATGTTAGTAATTGCAGTCTATGAAATGAATGCTCTGCTCTCATGCTGCATGCATATTTGTACTCATCAACTGAGCACTAACAAGAAATACACACTTAACTTAGAACAGCAGAAGGAGCAAATGCTATAAGATAATATTTCTGACTAATGCTCAGTAATATGCAACAATTTAATTTCAAATACTGAACTTCTGGGCCTTGGAAATTACATACACAGGATTTGCAGTCAAATGAGTATTGTTTAGACATATTAAATGTGCTGAGATCTAAAATTTCATCAGTTTTCAAATTTAAGCTAGAGGGCAAATATATCCTAATGGTTCAAAAACCCTCAATTTAAATTCTGGTTTATATAGCAATGATCTTGGTTACTTTAAATTTATTTCTAAGCCATGATTTTTTTCTTTTAGTGGCAAATATTACAATAATAAATTCAAGGGAATGTTAAAATCATACCCACCAACAAAAAGTAATTCATACCTCTGAAGTTAGCTATTTTAGTTGGACAATACTCTTACCTTGCGATTTATGCTATTAGATTCCTGTGTTCATCTTTTTATAGCACACAAATACACAGGTGCTCACTCACACAGATGCATTCACATACACACTATGAAACTTGAGTTTTACTTTAAAGAAAAAAATTTTCTAAAATGTGTCCAAAGAAATTCTAACTGTAAAATTTCTTCTCTCGGCTGGGTGTGGTGGCTCACACCTATATAAACCCAGCACTTTGGGAGGCTGAGGTGGGCAGATCACCTGAGGTCAGAAGTTCAAGACCAGCCTGGCCAACATGGCAAAACCCCATGTCTACTAAAAATATAAAAATTAGCCGGGCATGGTGGCGCATGCCTGTAATCCCAGCTACTCAGGAGGCTGAGACAGGAGAATCACTTGAACTCAGGAGGCGAAGATTGAAGTGAGCCGAGGTTGCACCACTGCATTCCAGCCTGGGTGACAGAGCGAGACTCTGTCTCAAAAAAAAAAAAAAAAAAAAAATTTCTTCTGTCTTATGTACAAATTTCTCACTCCATTTTTCTCCAATGGGAATTTAAATTTGGAACCACTCTGAAGCTAATGTAATCATACCAGATACATAAATGTTTCAATATGTATAGCAATTGATTTTGTTACAGTATTTGATAAAAGAGATACAGTGTATAGATACAATTTTAATGGTTTCCTGCAATTGGAAAGATACTTGGCATATTCCTCAATTAGTACCCTTTTTTTTTTTTTTTTTTTTTTTGAGACGGAGTCTCGCTCTGTCGCCCAGGCTGGAGTGCAGTGGCGCAATCTCGGCTCACTGCAAGCTCCGCCTCCCAGGTTCACGCCATTCTCCTGCCTCAGCCTCCCAAGTAGCTGGGACTACAGGCGCCCACCACTACGCCCGGCTAATTTTTCTGTATTTTTAGTAGAGACGGGGTTTCACCTGTTAGCCAGGATGGTCTCGATCTCCTGACCTCGTGATCCACCCGCCTCAGCTATACTTCTATTAGAAAGGCTATGTTTTTGTTTAAGTAGCCAAGATTCCAAAAGTGAATTTGTATCTATGAATATAGTTTAATGTGAGCAATTGAAACGCACATGCAAAACTCAAATGAATTGTATACCTGGCCGGCAGGATGAATTGATAGCATATGTTATTTTTAGAAATCTGAGTGTATGTATGCATAATTCTAGTTTTTGAAGTTATCTGAGAGTCTTTCCATATCATATTATGTCCAAAAAATTAAGTGTCATCATCTAATGGTTTGAAACAAAAGAAATTTATAGGTAACTTAAAATTCTTTCCATCACTTTTGGATATTAATTAATTCAAGACACATTTATAAAACTTCTTCCTAGTACAAGGTAATATTCTAAATTCTATGAGAATATAAACACATAGAAGATGTGGTTTGCAGCATCCAGGAGTATATAATCTAGTAGTGGAGATAATATAATTTTTAAAGTTATATTTCAAATAATATAGACTCAGTTACCTCATCTGACAAGTGAGAATGGTAATATATTTTTTGCCATAGTTTTTATAAAACAAATTATATATATGTTATCTTTATTGTCTTTATTATCATTATCATTCACTATAAAAGATAATGAATATATGCAAATTAATTTTTCAGTGGTAGAATTTGATTTCTAGATGTCATGAATTAGAACTCTACTCTTTTCCATTTCTCAATCAGAGTCTATATTTTCAATTTTCAAAATTGCACACCACATTTCTACAATGTGAGCCCCAGGCAGAAGAATGCTTATAAGCTTCATCTAGGCACAATATATTATATAAGGCCTGGATTGTTGTCTGGCTGGTTAATTCTTTGCTTTTGGCATATGAAGAGCAAAACTGGGTTATATAATCTAATTTAGTTGAAGATAATACAATAATATACACTTTCATTAAGAAAAAATTTAATTATGGAACTATCATCATAAAAATGGTCATAGATAAGAACACAGATACTATATTGCATCTTTTCTTTGGTTGAAATTTTATAAGTCAAAATAGATTGTCATGTCACATAAAAGCCTCTTTAACAAATCTCCTCAAAGATAAAATATTAAAGAAAAAGTTATTATAGTCTTATTAGTTTACAGAAACTTAATTTTATTATAAAATCAGGTCAGAGGGCCTACTACTTCAGTAAATTAATGTTATCACTCAAGCTAAGTTTTCTCATAAAATGCCTGTGCATACCAGATCTATGGATTTCTGTAATACTTTGGAAATTGAAAGGGTTCAAGACACCAGTTTTAAAAAATTCATTATTACATGAATAATAAATTAACGTAATATACAAAATATAGTTCATATTCACTGGTCAATAAAATATTACAAACACTTAAGTGCAAAAATAATAAATATGAATAGGCTGTTAGATTGGCTCTGTAGATCCTATTTTTGTTTTCAGAGTCCATTCAATTCCATGTGTTTACATCATGCAATAAACATTTCTCACCTTGAATTTGGGCATACTTGTATGGGGCTCCATGCTTGTGCACACATATTTATCCAGACACTAAGTTTCCTTTTATAAATGAGCTCAATCCCAGATTAAAACAGATGAAAGATTTCCAATCATTGTGGCCAGCTCCCAGGGTGGAAAATAAACTTAGGAATGCAGCAAACTGAAACTGAATACTGTCTGGAATGGACATTCCGTTCTAAGTCTCCTTCAGGAAACCTCCAACAATAGCTCAAGCGGGAGCAAACACTTGTCTTTGAGGTAGTCCCAGCCAACCATTCACTTTCTCAGTAATCTGTCCTCAGACACCCACTGGACTTAGAGCTCCTGTGCCCACCTCAAAGGACAGCAGCCCTGGCATGCATGCACTATAGGAGCAGAAGTGATTCTCCAAATTTCTACTCTCCTCACCTCTCCACCACTTTGTATCGATTTGGCATCTCCTAAGATATCTCAACTTTGTAACTCCTCAAAGGAATCCCCCCAGATTGGGGCTCTTTTTTAACTTGGACATTTCCTTTGAGACTAAGAAAGAACGAGAGAAAACAAAGTACACAGATAACCAAAAACACGACAGATTATATGAATCATCCAAATTAAGCAACCAACATTTTAGTCTAAGTTTTATAATTTTTATAATATATTGAGTACACTGGACAAAAAAGTATCTACTTAGGATTATCCCATTCTGTTCTATTTTGTGTGTGTGTGTGTGTGTGTGTGTGTGTACAAAATAATGCATGCCAGTATTCATAAGGCTTTTCCAATCTGAATGATGCCTGAGTTTCAAATATGTATACAGTGATGTAATGACTAAACAATAGTCAGATAAATGCTGTGGCATGTAGTCGTTCATTTGTGTACCTACAAGCTGTTAGGCACAATTAATCCACATATAATAAGCACAGGCTATCTCCTCAAGGAGCAAGAGAGTGAGTCAGAAGCCGAGAAGCAAACTGACAGCTAAAATAGGGGATATAATTGCTTGTATACAATTATCCACAGTGAGTTTACAATAAGAATACATATCGGGGCACCATTTTCTGACCTAGTGTAGTAAGGAATTCTTTTAAACAATATTCTATAAGGAAAGATAAAAATAATATTAATAGTCATTGGTGGAAGAGACACGGTGATAGTGGTTTTTGGGAGAACATTCCAAGAAGTGGGAACAAGTCATAGACATAAAATTACATGAGCCAAAGTTATTTTATTTGCTGAACTAAAGTAATTTTATATCTAGACAGAAGTGTTCCTGGTGGGGAATAGCAGATCAGGAGGTGAGAGACATGAGCAGATGCCATACTGTGAAAGACCTTGTATGTTAGGACCTTGGATTTTACCCTGAAGCTAGAAGATTCTCTAAAGGATGTTAAGCTGGAGGCACACAATCTGATTTGTTTTAGAAACTCGACGGGGGCAGCAATTATAAGGTGGGATTTTCTGAAGACCAGATTGAAAGCAAGGAGATCATTCACACACACACAAACATCAAATCAGAGGTAGTCTTTTGATCTACATATCTGTTTATACAAGTTGGTATCCAAATGTACATTTATCTTTTAGAGTTATATACATTAGTTATTTATGATTAATAATAATAGTTAAAATAACACAAAGAAAAATTATTCTCAACACTTTGACACTCACCAAGAAATTTGATATATCCCCCTTTTAAAGCCAACAATAAGTAAGCTTGTGAAGGGGCATTATTTTTCCTAATCTCCTCTTGAGGACAGTGGTAGACATGCTCAGCTCAATACCAGAAATATGGCAGGCTCTCAATTAATACTAGTTAAATAAATATTGGCTTGTCCAGGATTACTTGCCTTTGTAGGTAGAGGCAAGTTTAAAACCCAGGTAGTCTCAGGCATTGTCAAGTTACCATGCCCGTGGACCAGAATAACTCCTAGCGCTTGTCATATAGGCTTTTTGGTCATAAACAACCTGAAACACAATACCTTACAAAGTAGGACATATAGAATACAGCCTCCGTCATCATGATATTTTATTCAATAAGTGATGCATGTTCCCATATAATAGAAATGGATTGCATTCTAGCAGATTAGCATTAACCATCCTTTGTACCTTGAGTGATGGACTTATTAATTTACAAGACTTATCCTCGATTAGGTTTGGTGATGATACCCTAGCCTTCGGAAAACCAAGAGCTTATTAAAGGTCTAATGCTGCATTTTTCAAATTTTTATTTTGCAATAATTATAGATTCACAGGAAGTTGCAAAGAAACATGCAACAATGTCTTGTGCAAACTTCACTTTACCTCTTCCAGTGTTGATACCATGTATAACTATAGTACAATGTAAAAACTGGGAAGTTATTGCTGTAATTCATAGAGCTTATTCAGGCTTTGCCAGATAGACATGTGTGTACTTGTGTGACTCTGGTGTGTGTGTGTGTGTGTGTGTGTAGCTCTATTCGACATTATCAAGTGTAGCTTTGTGTAACAAACAGCACAATCAAAATATCGAGCAGGTCCATCACCACAAGGCTCCGTTGTGGCACCATTATATAGCATACCCTCTGCCTCATTCCTGACCTCTGGCAACCAATATCTGTTCTTAACACCAATATCTGTTCTCAATATCTATAATTCTATTTCAATAATGTTATATACAAGAAATAACACAGTATTTAACCTTTGACTTTTTTTTTTACTCAATATGGTGTTCTTGACATCCATTGGAGTTGTGAATATTGAGTATCAATAGTTCATTCCTTTTCATTGTTGTGTAGTATTTAGTGGTATGAATATATAACAGTTTAACAGTCACTCATTCATGGATATTTGAGCTGTTTCTTGTTTCTAGCTACTGCATTCATGTCAAGGTTTTTGGGTGAACATAAATATCAATTTTCTGGGATAAATATCAAGAGTACAATTGCTGGGCTGTATGGTGACTGCATGGTTAATTTTAGAAGAAATTCCTAAACTGTTTTCTAGAATGGTTGTACCATTTTACATTCCCATCAGCAATATTAGAGAGACCCACTTCCTTTGCATCCTTGTTAGCTTTCAGTGTTGTCACTGTTTTTCCTTTTTTAATTTTAGCCATTCTGATGGGTGTATAGTGATAACTCATTGTAGTGTTAATTTGCATTTCTTTAATGGCTAGTGAAGCTGAACATCTTTTTATGCATTTCTTTACCATCTGTATATCCTCTTCAGTGAAATGTCTGTTAAGGTTTTTTCCACATTTTTTTCACTAGATTATTTGTGGTTTCAGTGTTGAGTTTTGAGTGATATTTATATATTCTAGATACTCGTTCTTTGAGACTTTACAAAGATAGATTAAGGAAAGAAAAAGGACATGAGTTAAAAACAGTAAAAAACAAAACCAAGAACCACAAGTGAAAAGCAGTATGGGAAATCAAAAAAGGGAACAGCACCCAATGAAAAAAAGCAAAATCTTTATTATTTATTTATATATGAAGCTTTAACCAAAATGAAAGTGCTTTGTCATATAAAATTTTCATAAAATGCAATCAAAATATCATTATTATAACATGTTATATGTAAACATCTGTAATTATGTTCATTAAAGCATTACACATCAAGTAACTTATTTAAAAATATATATGGGGAAACCTAATGTGTTTGGTTCCAGGTAAAAAAGTGGTGAGCAAGAATGGTTGAGCTGTCTTGGTTCATAGAACTTACCACATAATCTGACTGGCAAGTATTAATTAGTCACGTACATACATATGGAATCATAACAGTGCTACGTGTTATGGACAGATGTTACATGGCAGAGAAATTTGATGTACTTAGGGGATTTTGATGTCTATCCAGAGTTAAGCTTGTAGGTGGAAAATGGTGTCATCAAGGTAAAAAAGGGGAAACGGGGAGGTTCTAGACAAATAGAAAAGCATACACAAAAGTACTGTAGTTAAAAAAAAAAAAAAGCTAGACCTATTCAGGGAACAAAAAGAAAGCCAGTAAGGGGGTGAGGAAAAGGAAACATGATGGGAAATGAGATAGGAGAGGTAGGCAGTGTCTAGACTTTGATTTTTAAATGTGTATTGTTTTGTTTAGTTTGGCTTTCCTAGCAGCCAAGAGAAACTACTAACATGATTTAACAAGTGGTGGTATCTTCGAATTTAATTGGCTGCATGAATTTTAGAGAGTGGATTATCAAGAACACGAAAGAGAATGCAGAGAAACTGGAAAGGAAAGGCTACTATATTCCTAGTGAGTGAAAATATATTGGGCTAGGATGATGGTAGAGGAGATAAACAGAAGTGGATGAAAATATTTTAGAGGATAAAACCCACAGTGATTGGCAATGATTTAGAAATAACTGGGTAAAAAGATCAGAGTTTCAAGGATGAGATATGTTTCTGGCTTGTGAAACTGGGTGAATGGTTGCACCATTCAATGATAAGAAAAACAATGAGAAGGAAGCACGTTTTGTGGGGTGAAGAGAAAGTTCTGTTTAGGGCATTTAGAGGGAGGTGACTATGACATAAGAATGGAGATGCCACCCAGGCAGTTGAAATCACAGTTCTGGAATTCACTGGAGAAATCTAAGCTAGAGGTATAACTTGGTTAGTTATCTGTACATGTGTTAATAAAGTTGTGGACATAAGTGCAATGATCGAGGAAGAGATTATTATGAGAAGAGAATTATGCTAGGACTAGATCCCAAGGAAACCTAATTTTTAAAGGCTGAGAAGAGAGGATCAGCCTGCAGTGCAGACTGAACACAAACACCCTCCAAAGTAGTAGTGAAGCCACGAGAGGACAGTGCACAGATCTTAAAGACGACAACATTTTTAAGAAGGGAGAAAATGGTCACTATTGACCTTCTGCAAGTTCAAGAAAGACGAATCAATTTCATTAATTGGTTCTAGAGACATGAAGTCCTCTACTTCACTTGAACTTAGCAGGGTGAAGCTTGAATAGAAAAATAATGAAAGCATGCAATTAAAAGAAAAGAGAATCTCAATATCTTGTCCAACTGATGCATATAAGAGATAGAAAGAAGATAATGCTTTGCTTTATTTTTGTATTTTTACCATAACAGAATTTATAATCTAATTTTCTTTAAAAAATTACCAAAAAGAAACCAACACAGTTACTGCTAATGTTGAATATTAAAGTACTATTATTAATAGCTTTTTAATTAATAAATAACAAATAATTATACGTTTGTTACAGTTGGGAATGACATTTGAATATAATAAGTTGTTTTTTTCCCAACCGTGTTATAGTGTTCTTTACACTTTTCAAATGGGAAAATGTATTCATTGCTGTATTATTGATCGTGTTGCTGATCTTATAACATCAGTAAAGCCAGAAACTTTCATAGGTAAACCACTTAATTTCCAAGTAATGTGTATGTATGTGTGCCTCTGTGTATGTATGATAGATATAGAAAGACAAAAAGAGAGATCTGTGCACACTAGCAATATTGAAAGAAATGAGCTAATTTACTTCATTCATCACACTGTCATAAAAACTTTCTTTTTTCCTAGAAAAGTGGTATCTCATACAACCTCATCTAATCTCATACACTAGAAAAATGTATGAGCATTGATTAAAATAAATTCTAACTATTTCTTATTTTTTATATAATCACACATCTTAGTGTCATTATAGCAGTAAATTATAAAAACAATGTATATTTGTATATTTAATATTAAAGAGTAGTGCTACAAATTAACCTACTGGGTCTCTGAAATATATTTCTGATTTAAGGCTCATTTCCATAGCTTATCCAAAGATCAATAACCTTACAGTTAAGAAGATGCATTTTAAATAAATGTTAAAATTTATATTATCCCGATAGTTTTATATACTAGTTAGTTATTGGACAATACTAAACAATTGATACCATGGAAACACACATGATAATCAATAGACTTTTTTTTTTTTTTTTTTTGAGACAGAGTCTCACTCTGTCACCCAGGCTGGAGTACAGTGGCGAGATCGCCGCTCACTGCAACTTCCACCTCCTGGGCTCAAGTGATTCTCCTGCCACAGCCTCCTGAGTAGCTGGGATTACAGGTGCATGCCACCACATCTGGCTAATTTTTGTATTTTAGTAGAGATGTGGTTTCACCATGTTGGCCAGGCTGGTCTGGAATTCCTGACCTCAGGTGATCTGCCCACCTTGGCCTCCCAAAGTGCTGGGATTACAGGCGTGAGCCACCGCGACCAGCCAATAACCAACAGGCTTTTAATTTGAAATAAATTATTGGGGAGTATTTCTGACTTCCCCTTGCCTCCCACCCTCATTTATACATCTTGAATAATTCTGTTCCATCACGATCTCTGACATTATTTTTAAATATATAGATATGTGTGCATTCATTACCTCTTTATGAGATGAGAATAAAATTGCTTATGAAGTCAGAGAAACTCTCGGTATTATTTCTAATCATATCTATGAGAATGCCAATGTTGACATTATTGTACAGAGTGCACATTGCTTAACTCCAGGGGTGTCATTTACCTCACAGCATAATATTAATAGTCCATGTTACTGGTACACTCTAGAATTGCATAGTGTACACTATATGAATATATACAACTAAATATCACACTGTGGATGACTAACATAATGAAGAGAAAAATTAGTTTATTTATGTAAAAAGGCAACAGTAATTATAGTAACTTAAATAACCTACTGTTTATGCCAAGTACTATTCAGAAGAGTATGGCACGTTAGTCTATGTAAATCATTTTTTTACAATACTAAGTCATGTTCAGGTTAGCCCAGCTCTTAGTTTTTTGTTTATGTAGCACAGTTGCCTGTACATAACTGAAATAAACTCTAAAAGAACAACTAGTGAGACCACTCTAAGGATGGCTAACTGTAGATGATTACAAACAAACCAGGGCTGCATTAGTTTTATTTTTGATCTTTGTCATCTTCACAAAGTAAGAAGATTGATATAGTAATAAAATTGTGAAACAAGATAACTGTTATGGATATTATCATAGACAGCTCCCTATGCAAGTCTAGAGAATGGATATCAGTTATTTAGGATATCTCAGTTTTTATCTAAGAAAATATAATATGCCAATATCTATAGGCTTTGAGTAAACAACCCAAAATTTTAATGGGTTTTATTTTTAAAAAGCATCCTCAATGGGACATGTCTAGTTCTTGTTAGAAGATATTATGATTCCTGCCATTTTATATTTTGTTCTATCCTTTTTAGAATTCTATTAAAATCTGAGAGATCGTGACAACTGACTGGTTAAGAATCTTTAATCCTACTGTCATGCTGCCACCATTAAAATCCTGACTCTACCACGTACCAGCTGAGCTACCTTAAGCAAATTACTTAATCTCCCTGTACCTCTATATATTCATCTGTTAAATTTAGATGATTATGTTTCCCCACCTTCTAGAGTTAACATGGAAATTATCACATATGTATGTGATGTAATCAGAGAAGTGCCTGACACTTATTACAGGCTTGTTAAATGGTAAATACAGTATTATCATTAAAGATTAGGTGAATCTAGAATAGTGCTATGCACACACAAGGTACTGTCAATAGCTATGTATGTAGGACAAATCAATGTTTCATTAATCCTTTTTGCCTCACTGCTTCTTGCAATCATTCTCTAATTCACATCTCTGTATGTCCATACTCTTATGCCTATTTATAAAAATGGATTCTTCAATGAGAATGTCCATAATCACACTATTCATTAGTAATCATTTATGATTGATTTGTACCGTGCTTTATAACTTTCTTGATATTTTATAGTAGTTGTATGCATATACATATGTGTGTGTATCTGTTCTCTGACTTAGAGTTGCTATCTCATAAAAAGCAAAGAGAACATAGGTTTTCAACAATGTTGAGTTATAAGTAATTAAAAACCTAATGTTAAAAAAAGTTGCTCAATATCATATTACTATTCTATCGAGTCTTACTTCCTCCAAAGCTAACTGATAAGTACATTACATTCATCCGTGATTAGATTCAATTACTCAAATGCCTTCTATCTCTTTATTGTGATTCTGGCTTTATTTAAACTGAAATGTCAATGCTTTCTAGGTATTTTTACCATTTTTGCAGATATTGGGATAATCAATTTTACTAATGGTCCTCCAGAATTTTTAGACATTTCTCCGATAAGCATCTATATTAACTAAAATAGCATTAAATAAAGTGCAAACTTACCTTGTCATATCTATGCAATTCTGTATTCTCTAAAGGATGATTTTTCATATTACTCAACAATTCTGACTGAGCAATTGAAATTGAGACTATGATAAATGTTTTACACTGAAGGCTCATTTCATTATACAGTAGTCAGTTGAAATGGGGTTTCCGAAGAAGGTATTTTTAGGAAGTGCAGAGTACAGGAAAAAGCTGAATACATTATACAATTTAAATATTTATTGAAGCTTTTCTACTAAGGCAACATTTTGGTAATATTCACAGAAATAGCAATATGGGAGGAAATTAGGGGTAAATAGATGGTAGAGACTGTGGAAACCAAGACACCTAATGCTAAAAGTGGGATACTCATTCATAAAGTCATTAAATTGGAGATTGAAAGGAACAGACCTCTTTATGGAAATATTATTTTCCTTAGAATTTCATCATTTTTTCTAGATGTGTCTTCTCTGATTTTTTTTTTTTAGTGCTTTTGTCTTCTTTATTGAATTCCCGATCTCCTCCTCACACTCTATTACCTTTCTAGCTGGTCTCATCCACTCCATGAGTTGCATATTTAAATCCCTAATAATGACTTCATTTCTAGGCACAATACCCATGCGCTACATAAAAATACAAATCAAAACAAACACCTTAGCATCCACACCCCTAATCCTTCCCGTTGTTCCAGTTTCCCTTCCAATCTCCTTGCAAATGGCACCACTATCCACCCAGTTGTGTATTTCATGGAGCACACAGCATGCAATACAACACCAATTCCTATTGATTCTATCTCATATACAAATCTTGAATAGATTTACTTCTTTCATCTCCACTGTCCCCATTCTAGTCCAAATCACCTTCTTCTGCACCTTGGATGAGCTACCATAATTGCTTCAGATTGATAGTCCTTCATCTACCCTAGGCACTTTCCAATCTCTTTTACACAAAACAGAGTGATAGTCTTAAAAAATACAAATATGTTTACATCAGTGTTCTACCTGAAACCCATAAGGCTGTCCATTGATCTTAGTATAAGAAGAAAAATAATTTCTATAACCTTCAAGGCTCTGAATGATTGTACCCCAGTCTGCCATTCAGATGCAAGCTTGTTCCACACTTTTCTGCACTCACTATACTCTAGGAAAGCTGTACTAGTTTTAGATCTTTCTCCATACCATTTTCCATTCAGAAACGTTGCTCCCTCTGACAGGGACATTTTTGCTCCCTCTTTTCTTTTGGACAACTGTACTCTAACCTCATTCTTCTTTGTCTTGCTTTGAATATTTTTTTTTTCTCAGAAGTATTTCCCCAATTTCAAAGACTGGTCTAACTCTCCCTATTATACATTCTTATTACAATGTATTGGCTTTATTCTATAGCCCTTATCTCCGATGCAAGTAGTTTGTGTGTGTGTGTGTATTTAATATGCACATCCTCCTTGAAATGCTAGTCTCTCTTTGAGTTCACTTGTTTAGAATACTATCTCCAGAGCATAGCACAGTACCTGGCACAAAATTGGCACTCAATATGTGTATTTGTTGCATGGACAAATGAATCAATAAATGAATAACAAATCATCAGCTGTAAGTCCCTTCTTTAAACTGTGGTCACCCAAAACCACACAATACAAATTTTAGAGAGTCACTTATTTTGATACTTTTATTTTTGGATTTATTTTGAGAGCCAATCCATTTTCAGACATTTAAAGTAAAACACTGCAAAAGCCATAGGCTTGAGCAAATTGAACCTGTGTGATAACACTTGGTGTTCTCTGACAGCCCATTAGAGACGGGGTGTGTACACCTAATCCAAAGGAATCCTCTAGCTCTTCAGCAGCTGTTCACATGGCTCATGCCCTGCCCTTCAGCGTCTACTAAATCAGGATTCCCCAGCTGTCTGAGCTTCCCGTAAGCGTTTTTAGTTAACCACCTACAAGCCAACATTGCTTGTATCTGATTACGCTCTTTAAAGTCTAATTTCCCTTTTCCTTCCTAGTTATTTTACAATATGTGAGAGTCATTGGGATTCATCATTTTTACAGATTATTATTTTTTTGCTTACTCAACTAGTTTATTAATACTTTGTTCACTTAGTCACCAATTTATTTCTAATACATCCTTCTTAAGCAACAACATAAAAAGGAATTACTCAATTTGCCTTTGATGAAAATACTTGGGCCATTCTGATTTTGTGATTTTTCTTTCTTATTTCTTTAATTTTTCCTCACACAGCTTCCAAGGCAAAAATCTGCACTTGTAACAGTGTACTGACTCCCTTGCCCTTTAAGTCGGCACTTAGCTCAAGCTAAGGTACTATTCCTACCGTAATCTGATAAAGGAAGAGACAAGTTGTGTGCAAATAAAGATGAGTGCCAGGAATGAGAAAAAAGCTACTGATGTTTATGCCCTTTTATAGTCCTGATTCTATGACAGTCTTAGCCAAAAGCAGAGTGGAAGAAGGGAGAACGCTTTAAAACAAAACAAAAGAAAAGCCAAGAAGAGGGTAAAAACATTTAAAGAGTAACCATTTTATTTGCCCATAATTGGAAATAATATGTGTGCTCAGCTAACACTGACCTTTTTTAAAAATCAAAATTTTCATGACAGTGAAGACAAAACATTTAAAAGTTGATAAATTAGCAAAAGACTTCATGATATATATGTGAATTCCTCATTGTTGATATGCCCATGTATGGTTTTCATATTTGTTAAATATAAACAAAAAACATCATGATTCAAGCATCTGATTTTTTGAAGTTTCTTTAAAATTATCTTAATCCTCTCCAAAACCCATTAAGCTATCTACATTCTCATTTCATTACATGGGTAAGCATTGGCTTTAATAATGCATTTTAATGTTCCTCCTCTTCATTAACACAACCACATTTTTCTACTAAAATAAATAACTAAACTAAAATGAATAATAAACAAAAATAAAGGCAAAGCTCTTCCTCAGATTCTTTTATTCAAATGGCAACTAGACCTAGATATTATTCACCAGTCTTACATATATTTCAGATTTCAAAATTGGCATGAGAAAATCAATTCATCAATTTGCTAACATTTTTAATTTGGGGACAATTATTTTCTTAAAATTGTATGTAATCAAAATACCGAGTTAAAAATTCTGAAAGAGTCATTTAAGAACAACAACAAACAACAAGAGCAACAACATTTTATCAGCATGGCAAGGAAATGACAGCTCCATTTCAATTAAAGGATAATTGTCAATTCTCCCCCACTTCCCATTAGTGAGGAATGGGGTGCATAATGACAGAGTGAAAGTGAGGCATCGAGGGAGAAGGCAAAGGATCACAAAAGAAAGCAGGAATACATTGATTTCTAAACCAAATCCAGACTGCTAAGAACATTGGTTTTCTCAGGGCTTACTATCATTACATATACTACGCAAAGTCACCTTCAGAGGTTGTAGGCCTCCAATAATTGCTCTGTGTGTTCCGTTGCCTACTGAAATTCCCAATTTTGAATGAGTGATATCAGATTAAAATAAAGATCGAGCTCAGAGTTGAATAGACATTATCTCTTAAAATGGCAGCCTAAATAGAAGATGTGAGCTATAAAAGAGGGAGTACTGATCTTTGTGTTTTTAATGGGAATGAGCTAGAGGTTGTATGGCCGTGAGATGAGGACTCTTTTTACTTTTATTTTTTTTAACTTTTAAGTTCAGGGCTACAAGTGCAGTTTTGTTACATAGGTAAACTTGTGCCATGGGGGTTTGTTGTACAGATTATTTCATCACCCAGGTATCGAGCCTAGTATCCATTAGTTGCTTTTCCTGATCCTCTCCCTCCTCCAACCCTCTACCCTCCGAAAGGCCCCAGGGTGTGTTGTTTCTCTCTATGTGAGGACACTTTTAAGCATAAGCCAGCAGAGCCATTTCCCCTCCTCATCCTCATTTGTCTGCTGCCTATCAGAATTGTGCTTAAGAAAATTTATATGCCCTTAAAACACTGGAGCCAAATGTATTTTTCTGGTCTTTTTGTTGGGCCATATTCAAGGAAGTAATCCTGAATGGGGAAAGAGAAAGGCTATGCCCTGGGTGTTAAAGAATTTCAGAATCTCTAGGGGAGCCATCTGGTTTATGAAGGCACACTGAACGCTATAATATGCTGTAATATATGAGGGAAACAGACTTTTTATACTATCAAGTCTTTCATGAAAAAATTTCATGAAAAAATAAACAAAATCATTTTAGCTTTTAATCTTGGAACTATATTTAGCACAGGAATGATTCACGAATAGCAGAGTTACTCTCCCATTCGAAGGGGTTATCAGTATCTCTGGAAGACACATTCAATTTTAGTATTAAGTAGGGGGAGCTTGAAATTTTGCAAGGATTTTAGGGACAATTCTATAAGTGACATAAATAGAAAAAACCCTCCAAACTTGGTAAAATAATAAATTATCCCATGGTGTTGCCATTTTAACTTTGATATCTGTATTAAAATGAAACTTCGGAACTCCAAACATATGTCAATATTTTATAGCATGAAACCCCAAGGAAGTCTAACTAATAGATGTTTTAAGTAGGGAAAAGGTGAAGACTACAAAGTACTTATTTGCTTGTTTATGTTTTAAGTAGGGAAAAGGTGAAGACTACAAAGTATTTATTTGCTTGGTTTGTTTGTTTTTTGAAGATCAGTATACTGCATTGAGCACACTCTACACGGGGAAATATTTTCATGAAATTCTGCTATGAAACCTGGTTGCATTTAATAAAAAGGTTTATTTCCCATATTGCAGCCCATGACCTTCCCCAAAAAATATTCCAATACGAACCAACTGCCTTGATAACAGAACACAAACCTCCTAGGACTATAGCAGGACTTTGTGAGAAAGAAAACCATTGCCTCTCTCTGAATCCAATCAAAACCTGAATGTACTGTATAAAAATAAACCAAGGTCATCATTATTCCTTGTCATTGTGATTTGGCGTGCCTTCAAATTACATACCCTGTATATTTCAAATAACTGCACCGCCTCCATTAACTGAGTTTGACATCACTTTAATCAATGTATCTTTTCAGAGTGAAAGGCAGAAATGTCAAATTCCTACCATTATAAATTCTTTTAACTCTCTAATCTGCATTAAATAAAAGGTTGTCTTTGAGAAATAATAAATGCTCTAAAGAAATATAACTAGCATGAATTTTATTTTAAAATGTAACCGGGAAAAGATTCAATCTCAACACATCTCTTCATACAGAGGTGATTTCCCAAGAAACTATTAAAGCCTTACTTACATGAGGGGCCCCTCCCAAGGCTGTATCTAATTTTGTATTATTTTTCTTAAAATAGCACCCCCAATTGTATAACCTCAGGCCCCATAAATCCTTTCTTCCTGGTTTGTTCTGTATTGTCGGACAGGGAACGTACATTAGTCTCATTTGTCAATTCCTTAAAAAATGATGTGTGTTTAAAATAGAAAATTTAGAAAAATGAACAGAAAATTATCTTTAAAGAAAGGTTAATTGCTAATTAGACCCTCTTAGGAAACTTTATACCCTGTGATTTGAATGCATATAAATGTGCATATATATAAATATATATACTCATACCAAAATGCTGTGTTTCTTGTATGTGTGATGAAATAAAGAATTGATGAAAAAGTATGATAAATCATTTTTAATAAGTTAGGAAAATATTACAATACAAGGTGGAAGGAGAAGGAAAGTTTGGGAAATGACTTTGTTTTACTCTTGAGATAAAATTTTGATGAAAGATAATAAAATAGAATTTTGAAAAACACCTGATGTTTCCAAGACAATGATTTTAATCTCTTTTATTAAACTACACAAGTGGTTAAAAACTTGACAATTTGTTTCATATGTAGCAAAAGACGTGGAGTACAGGGATTTCAAATGAATGCTATAGGAATAAAGAGGAAGCTGTATTAATATCTCTGCCCAAATGATGAATTTGCAATTCAGTACTGTCTAGCTGGAATAGTGTCAACCAACACCTTTTTCCCATTAAATAATGTAATTATGCATAAAACACTTTGTAGTCTTTTTTTAAAGTTTAGAGTAACATCTATATGACATACTCTATTGTATTTTTCATAATGTTATGTCATGTAAGATACACCAAAAGCTTTGTATTAACAGTACATCAATTTAGATCAGCAATCTCTTTTTCATAGTTAAGATGTCTTTAAAAGATTCTGCAAATGAAATTCTAAAAGGTGATTTTATTAGACCTCAGATGACTTACATCGTTTAAATATATTCAAATGAAATGTCTATTTGCAGTACACTATTTGAATAATTCTTTACAATGCATTATTTGAGCAATTCTAAAAGTAAACAATACAGTGTGTTTGACAATACAGTGATCTCTTTTAATGGGTAACTATTTCGGTTAAAAAACAACAAAATATACTTTTGTAAGTTTATCAAACTAAGGCAAATTTACAAACTGGATTCAAATGTCAAACATCCAAATAGTAGTATGTTGTCAAACAGCAAAATTTAATGTATGATATAGCCCTGAGTATATCTCCGTTTTTTCTTACCAAACTCATTGTCATGTTGCATAGGCATTACTTGACGATTTTTTAAACGCAGCGTGAAAAAATCCTACAGGGCATGTCCCAAAAAGATTACCTTTCTTCGCATTCTAAGAATTGAAAGTTATTTGAATATCTATGACAAAGCAGAGTGTAGGTTTACCTTGCTTCGTTTCAGCAGAATTGCATATATTCTTTCAAAATTGCTCTATATACTGGTATATGATGTTAATTATGTAGAATATATATATATAATCACTAGTGATTTTGATAGTATTTATGTTACATATATCAAAGAAATAAAAACAACAAATAAAAATGTGTGCGTATATGTGTATATTGCAAACAACAGATATATGCCATGCATATTTTTGTAATGATAGTAAATATAATAGTTTTTCCATCTAAAAGCAATAGTGATGTTCACCAAAAGAAATTTATGAAGCAAGCAATGTAAGTAAATATTGTATTATAAAATCTGGTAGCTTTTAGTGTGACTCAGTACATGGACAATGTTAACTTATTGCCACAAATTTTTCACAGTGGCAAAACTTCTGCATTTTTTTTAGTAGTTGTGGAGCATTACTTATTTGGAGAGATTTATTTTTTCATTCTTAATTATAGGCATTGCCCTCATATCTATTTTAGAATAACTATACTCCACAAGTCAAAGATGGGTGGGGAAGAGATAAACTCCCATCTCTTTGGGACACACAGTCCTTATCATATATTATTTTTACTGTTGTGCCACAGTCCATTTTTAAATCCTTCATTAGTCATCATGACTTTCTTAAAAATAAACAAAATAGTTGTATTTCTGTATGAAAGACAAACTAAAAAATTGAACTGAAAAGCTAGCTCATAATAGACATGAAACAACAAGGTGACTTTACTACTAAATATAATTAGGAGTTCCTCAAGTTTGTATGTTGTTTACCAAGAGATCATCTGATTATTTGATAGCATAGATCACACCATTATTTGAAATAATTATCATGATATTCTACAGAAAAGAGCATTTGAAATAGTAAATGTGAGTAAGAAACATTAAAATTACATTTTTATCAATACTTTTCACATCCTTCAATTATCCACCCCAACTCATTTTATTCTTTATTTTCTCCATGATATGTCAGAGAAATTTTTCTAACTTTTAGGCCTCCATGTAGTTCCTATACAGTAGTTAGTTCAATTGAGAATATATGTCAGGTCAGTAACCTTTATGTAACTGTTACTAAATACAGAAGTATCAACTAATCAAAATAATAGCTCAGATATACAAACTATCTCACAGCAATCAAAATAATCTGTTATAGTCAAATGACATTCTGCATATTCTATTACGGCAGTGGTTTATTAATCAAGAAATCATGTGTTTAGTTCTATCACAAAGAAAAACTTTTAAACTCCACTTCTGTTGAAAAGTTTTCCCAATGAAAAATATATATTCCTGAATACATATATATATATATATATGCAGTATATATAACATTTATGCTTCTTTGCAAACTACTGTGATAATTTAAAATCAATCTACCTAATTAGTGAGCTTGTCACAAACTAAACGTTATGCCACAGTAAAATATATTTTTAGTTACTTTGTACTTACAACAGTCCTCTACTTCTTCCCACCAAAGCATTTTGAAAAGTGTATATCAAGGCAGCGATAAAAAAAAAAAAAAAACCTGGTAAAAGTTCTTCAAACTTTATTGCTCCAGTAGGCTTAAAAACAATGAGAAACCAACAAACTTCAGCAGCTTTAAAAAAAGTAACACTTCAGTTTTTCCTATTCGTTTTTCTCTGAAGGTAATTGCCTCCAAGATCTGAGTCCTGTAGGGGGAAAGTGAGTGATCCCAACACTGAGTGAGTCAACACAGTAACTGATGCCAGGATTCTGTAGAGGCCCCTGGATATTTCAAATTCCAGGACCTGCGCACAAGCAAGTGACCCGCCTTCTCTCTCAAGTTGGTTTCCCATAATAGGACTGTCCATGCTCACTACATATAAGGTTGTGCTTCCAGCATGGCAAGCTCTGTGAATTCAAATAATGCTCAACTGTGTTCTGATTAATATCCAAACCAGAATAGCACAGTGGACATAGTACTTGCTTTTAAAGCCTTCTAAACACAAAAACTATTCAGTACAAAACCATAACAATATTTTCTGTAACTTTCATGTGAATTTATAACAGAGCAGAAAATCCTGATTCAAAATTGACTTTTAAATGCCTTTTTAATCCTCTCAACAACACCAAAAATTTCACTCTACCAAATAAAAAGAAATGCCCAGAATAATCTATGCATTTGTTACGTACCCACTGTCTACCAAAGTTATTTTTTCCCCTTGGGATCCAATCAAAAGTCATGTATTGATGATGCCAACAGTCTGAATAAGAGAAGCAGCAGCAGAATGCAGCAGCTGAATTCTGAAGGCAGAATGTGTGTGTGTGTAGGTCTCATGGGACATGTTTTCTTGCTAAAATAAAGAATACTCTTATAACGGAGCAAAGAAATTTTTCTCAAATCCTAAATTTCAGTTGTGAATTATGATAAAACTTCTTTACTAACAAATTATTCTTTCTTCCATTTCTCTGGTGCCAATTCTTAAAACACCATTTTTTTAGACATTGAGTTAATGATCATTTAATGGTTCTGAATAGAGGCTTGTTTTCTGTATTAAGTGAATATAGTTGTATTATGTCATTCAGCATGTAAATCATTCCTTGCCAATAGAAGTCTTCTTCATCTTGTTCCTTCTTACTTTTACGCAACAGGCGAGCCCAAAACTGATAGAAAACATTGGTAACATTTTTTAAAGAAAGATATTCTTTTTATAGTTATAATAATCCCTACTAAAATTTTTGTTTGAGTGTTTTTATTGTACCATTTGTTAAAGTGACAGACTCATTTTTCTATGTCAAACATTCAACTGCTTGCGACTGAAATGAGTAATAGATAAAAATAAAAAAAAATTGAGTCAGACTGTGATGTTTACCTTAATAGTTAATTATACATTTTGTGTTTTAGAATATTATTGTCATAACATTGCTATTTTCCCCAGCAAAAGGTATATGAGATAAAACATAAGGCCTAATTTTAATTTAAAACATTCTTTTCCCTAGGTCACCTCCTTTCCTCTCAGTGTGGTTGTCTTAATTATGCATATAAGCAAATTAATGTCTTAAATATGCATACAAGCAAAATTTTCATAAAAAAACGTAAAAAATGAAAAAATTGTTTTGGGTTGATTTGGCTCTAAGTCTACATGTTAGCATCAGTGTCCTTCTATGCTATGAGGTACAATATTGCCCAGAGTATAAGTCCCCTTTGTATCTTGTACTGTGAGTTTTCTACAAACATAAATCCTTGTTTAGGCCAAGGCATGAATACAACTTGTCAGTCCCAAACCAACATCAATATCACGTGGGAACTTCTGAGAAATGCAAGTTGACAACGAGACCTCAAAAGTCAGAAATTCTGGGGTTGGGACACAGCACTCTGTGTTTTACCAGTGATTCTAATGCATGGTCAACTTTGAGAAACCCTAAAGTGTATGTTTCTAAAAACAACTGTGGTTCTAAATGTAACAAAGATGTGTCCTGGGTAATATCTAAAGCACCAAATCCTGATAGATCTGAATGTCCTCAGATACATTTAATTGCCATTCAGCCTTAGTTGATAATCAGAATTTATTTGGCACCTGTAATGATTTCTGCATTGTGTGGAATGCATATACTTCCTTTAAGATTTTATAATCCAGGTGGAAATATATGCTTACAATAACTGGAAAAGTGAAAGGCACGTAAAATAAAATTTAGACCAAACATAATTAATTCCAGTTCAGACTGTGTCACCACAGTACTTTCTTGTGTCCCTTAATCACTTATCTTTCTCCTTTAGTCCTCAGAATAACTACATCTTGTAGGTCTTATTAGCCCTATAATAAAAGAACTTGCTCAAATTTCCATTTTTAATAATTGTCACAGAATTTTTAAAAATTTATTTTAACTTGTTATTTTCAAATACTTATAGATTCACAGGAATTTGCAGAGATAGTATACAGAGATCCCATGTACCTTTCACCCAGTTTCTCCCAAAGATTAACTACAGTAACTACAATTCAGTATCAAAACCAGGAAACTGACATTGATATGTATATATATTTCTATTTCATCACTGATTTGTGTAACCTCAACCTCCACAAATAAACACCTGTTTCATCACCGCAGAGATTTGCCTCATGCTACCCCTTTACAGTCACACCAGTCATCCTCCCTAAATGTCCCTAAAGCCTGGTACCAATCAATTTGTTCTCCATCACTGTAATTTTGTCATTTTAAGAATACTAGATAAATCCAATGATTCGGTATGTAACCTTTTGAGATTGGTTTTTTTATTTTTTGGCATTATGTACTTGAGATCCATTTAAATTGTCATCAATAGCTTATTTCCTTTTATTGCTGAGTAGTAGTTCATGGCATGGATGTTCTATAGTTACTTTATTCACATACTGTGGGATATTCTCGTTGTTTCCGGGGTTTGGGCACTACAAATAAAGCTGCAAAACAATCATGTAGTTTTTTATTTTTCATTTCACTAGATTCATGTCCAAGAGTGTGGTTATAATTTACCATATAAATTTTAGAATAAGTTTATCTACAAATAGATCTACAGATCTATCTACAGAATATCTTTCAGGTAGAATTTTGATAGGAATTCCATTAAAATTATGAATCAATTTTGGAAGAATTGATGTTTTTACCGCATTGATTCCCCCAATTCATTAACATAGTACATATGTCCAATATTTAGGTTATCTTTAATTTATTTCATCATACTCGGCTTTTTTACACAGTGCTTTGTATGGTGATCAGATATATTAATATTTCTAATATAATGGCACTACTGTCTGTTATGCGTGTGATTGCACAAAAAAAGGAAAACAGCAGAGTTTCCAAAACCAGTTCTTTTCCTGTTTGTTTTTGCTTTTTAAGAAATTTTCATTTAAGAGATGGAGGCTTGCCCTGTCATCCAAGCTGGAGTGTAGCGACACAATCATAGCTCATTGCAGTCTCAGACTCCTGGGCTCAAGTGGTCCTCCTGCCTCAATCTTCTGAGTAGCTGGGTCTACAGGTGAATGCCACCATATTCAGCTAATTTAATACTTTTTTAAGAGACAGGGTCTTGTTATGTTGCGCAGGCTGGTCTTTAACTTCTGGCCTCAAGTAATCCTCCTGCCTCGGCCTCCCCAGGAGCTGGGATTATAGGCATGAGCCACCACACCCGGCCAGTTTGTAAAAGGAAGCACATTTTAAAATGTTTATGTTGTCAAAAAATGTTATCTGCTTGTTGGCCGCTTGCATGTCTTCTTTCAAGAAGTGTCTGTTCAGGCCGGGTGTGTTAGCTCATGCCTGTAATTCTATTACTTTGAGAAGCTGAGGCAGGCAGATCGCTTTGAGCTCAGGAATTCAAGACCAGCCAGGGCGACATGGTGAAACCCCATCTCTAAAAAAAATACAGCCGTGATGGTGGGCGCCTGTCATCACAGCCACTCAGGAGGCTCAGGCTGGAGAATCGCTTGAGCAGGGGAGGTGAAGGTTGCAGTGAGCCAAGACCGTGCCACTGCACTTCAGCCTGGACTAAGAGCAAGACCCTATCTCAAAAAAAAAAGTGTCTGTTCATATACTTTGCCCATTTTTAATGAATGTATTTGTATTTTGTTTGTTGATTTAAGTTTCTTATAGATTCTGGATACTAGGCCTTTGTCAGATGCATATTTTGTGAATATTTTCTCCCATTCTTTGTCTGTTTACTTTGTTGATAGTTTCTTTTGCTTTGCAGAAGCTCTTTGGTTTAGTCAAGTCCCACTTGTCAATTTTCTGTTTTTGTTGCAATGGCTTTTGAGGACTTAGTCATAAATTCTTTGCCAAGACCAATGTAAAAAAGGGTACTTCCTAGGTTTTCTTCTAGGATTTTTTACAGTATGAGGTCTTATATTTAAACCTTTAGTCCATCATCAGTTGATTTTTGTATATAATGAAAAGTCGAGGTCCAATTTCAGTCTTCTGCATGTGGCCAGCCAGTTTTCCCAGCACCATCTATTGAATAGGAAGTCCTTTCCCCATTGCTTATTTTTGTTGACTTAGTCAAAGATCAGATGGTTGTAGGTGTGTCACTTTATTTCTGGGTTCTCTATTCTGTTCCATTGGTCTATGGTCTGTTTTTGTACCAGTACCATGCTGTTTGGGTTACTGTAGACTTATAGCTTGAAGTCAGGTAGTGTGATGCCTCTTGCTTTATTCTTTTAGCTTAAGATTGCTTTGGCTCTATGGGCTCTTTTGGCTCCATACAAATTTGGATTAGTTTCTTCTAATGAAAATGAAAAATGAAAACTGACGTTGGTAGTTTGATAAGATTAGCATTGAATCTGTAAATTGCTTTGGGCAGTATGGCCATTTTAACAATATTTATTCTTCCAATCCAAGAGCATGAAATGTTTTGCATTTATTTGTGTTGTCTCTGATTTCTTTCAGCAGTGTTTTGTAGTTCTCCTTGTATAGTTCTTTCACCTCCTTGGTTAGCTGCACGGTCATAAAAAAGAATGAAATCACGTACTTTGCAGCAAGATGAATGCAGCTGGAGGCCATTATCCTAAGCAAATTAACACAGGAACAGAAAACCAAATACTGCATGTTCTCACTTATAAATGGGAGCAAAACACTGAGTACCCAGTGGACATAAAGATGGGAACAATAGATACTGGGGACTACTAGAGGGGGAATGGAGGGAAGGGGGTGTGAGCTGAAAAACTACCTATTGGGTACAATGCTCACTACCTGGGTGACTGGATCATCAGTACCCCAAACCTCCACATCATACAATATGCCCTTGTAACAAACTCCTGAACATGTACCCCCTGATTCAAAATGAAAGTTGAAATTATTTTTTTAAAATTTTAATAAAATTACAATTGTTTACAGATGAATTAATTAGTCATACATTTTTCAAAAATGTAAAGCATAATTTTTATTACAGTGAACTCATACACATTTTTTAAATTACTTTTTTTTGCCTACACTTAGATGATACATGTTGTAAAATGAAGACTGGCCCATGATTATATTCCAATATTAACCAGTCATCCTTGTGTTATTAAATAGATGCTATATTAATTAGAAAGAACTGAATATGGTAAACATAAAAGTGAACAAGGAGTTAATTCTTAAATAATTGGAAACCCTAAAGACATTACTTTATACTACTTTGGAAGTGCAGAGTCATTTTCCCAACTTGTTTGATTATTTAACATAATTCCAAGCATTATGATTAATGCAGCTTCAAAGGACAAATAAATTGAAGAGAAACAGGCTTATTAGGTAATATACTTACATAAAATTCACAAATTTATTGATTAGGGAAAAAATCATTCTGGATTATTTCTACTTCCTTTTTCCACAGTGATCCATATTGGTGGAAATGTTACCCATATTATAAGGCATATATTTCTTAGGTGTTTAAAAAATCTCTTTAGTTAAGTCCAATGGGAAAATACGCTAGTTTGTGAGCGAGTTTATAGGCACTAGGACCAGAAAAAATAAGACAAGTAGAATTCAAGCAATTTGGAGGGTGTCCAAATAGACAAAAATGTTTTACTGATGTTTTGATAGGAATTGCATTCAAACTATAATTTTGGAAGAATTGATATATTTACTATGCTGTATCCTCCAATTCCATTAATACAGTATATATCTCCATTTATTTAACTCCTTGAATTATTTCCTTAGCTTTTTAGTTTGTAGTATATAGATCTTGTAAATGTTTTATTAGATTCATAAGTATTTCATTGTTTCGGAGTGACTGCAAGATACTATGTGAAAAATTTTGGGTTTCAGTAGTTAATTGCTTGTATACAAAAATACAATTAATTTTTAATAATTATTTTACTGTGATAAGATTTAATATGAGATCTACCCAATGAACAGATTCTTAAATTATAATGCTGTATTGTTACATATAGACACAATGTTGTACAGCAGATCTCTAGAACTTATTCATCTTATATAAATGAAACTTTATATTCATTGATTAGCAATTGACTTTTATAAGTTGATCTTGTATCCTAAGACCTTAACAAACTCATCATTTCTAAGGGTAACTTTTTAGAACACCTGGGATTTTACATAGATCATCATAACATCTGCGGATAGAGACAGTATAACTTTTCCTTCCTGATTTGTATGCTTTTATCTACTTTTCTTGCATTTTTACACTAGCTAGAACTTCCAGTACTATGAATAACAGTAGGGCCGAAAGCAACCGTCTTTGCCTTAATCCTAATATTAGGAAGAAAGGTGTAAATTCTTTCATTATTATTACAACGTTAGCTATAAGATTTCTGTAGTTATTCTTTTCCAAGTTGAGGACGTTCTCCTCCATTGTTAGTTTTCTGAGAGTTTTTATCATAAATGGGGCGTTGAATTTTGTCAAACGTTTTTTCCCCTCCATCAATTGATATGATGAAGTGATTATTCTTCTTTAGCTTCTTAATATAATGTGTAAAGATTTGTTAAGGCTTTTTGTCTCTATATCCATGAGTTTTATTGGTCTGTAATTTTGTTGACTTTTCTACTGTGCTTACCCGGTTTTATTATCAAAATACTTCTTCCTCATAAAGTACATTTGGAAGTGTTGCCTCCTCTTCTATTTTCTGGAAGTTGACAGTTCTCTCCTTTCATCACTTGAAAAATGTCATACTTCTTCCTTCTGGCTTTCATGGTTTCACATAAGAAATCCTCTGTCATTTGAACTTTTTTGCCTATAGATAAAGTGTCTTTTTCTCTTTCACTGTTTTTAAGACTTTTTTTTAAATAACTAGCTTTCAGACATTTGACTATGATGCATCTAAGCATGAGTTTCTTTGGGTTTATCCTGTATACTCAGCTCCTTGAATCTGTAGGGTTTTGTATTTTACAAAATTTGGTATTTTTCAATCATTATGTGCTTGAGTACTTGTTCAGCAACACCCTCCCTTTTTGAAATTCTGATGGCATAAACTGTAGATCTTTTATCATAATCCCACAGGACAACTGAGAATATTTTCATTTTAAAAATCGTTTTTTTCTTCTTGTTAAGACTGTAATTTCTATTGTCCTATCTTTCTGCACACAGAATTCCCCTGTCTCCTCACCTCCATTCTACTGTTGAGACCATTTATTGAACTTTTTTTTGATTACGATACTTTTAGTTCTAAAATGTCATGTTGTTCTATGTCTTCTATTTCTTTCTAACTTTTCCCATTTTTTATTTGTTGCAAAATGTTTTAAGTAGCTTACTCAACAATTTTCGGGATAGCTACTTTAATATCCTTGCTAGATAATTCTGTCATCTTTGTCATGTCAGTATAAGTGACTACTATCTTTTTTCATTCCAGTTGAGATTTTCTTTTTTGGCATTTGGGATATTACATTATCAGACTCCGGATCTTATTTAAATCTATTTTAGCTAGTCCCCTACTGACTGTTCTGGTGGAAGATAGAGGTAGAAGTGTGCTGCCTTATTGCCAGGTGAGAGTGAAGGTCCTGGTTCCCCACTCCATCTATGGTTGATACTTTAGAGATTATTTGTGTGTGTGTATGTGTGTGTGTGTGTGTGTGTATGTGTGTTGTGTAAATAAATTTTACTTGACACCATCTTAATTCCCTTTAAAATTAGTAAATGGATATCTAGAACCTTGTAAGTTCATTTTTAAACGTTCAGATTTTTTTTCCACTGGAAAAAAAACAAAGAGCTTTAACTCACATTTCCATAGACAATGAAGTCCATGACATTCACATAATGATTTGATTTCAGGACTTGGTACTACATATCAGTACTATCTATAGAGTCAAGAAAGAAAACATTTGCTTACCAAATATAAGCAAAACTCAAAACTAATTTGCCTGTGGTGTGAAAATAATGACTCCTTACTTTGTGGATTAATTCCCAACTATTTTATGAGGTAAATGTGTAGGGATTAATGAAGATTTTTAAAGATTTCTGAATGTAAGAAAGGTATTATGAGTACAAAGGAAGTAAATGCATTGATGCTAGTGAACTGAGAATCAGTAACATGTTTTAATGGTTGTATCTCTTATTGTGCATTAGTGAAGATCCTGGTAGGAAATATAGGTGGCAGATTCAAAAGCATTTAACAGATAATAATTCGGTAAAAGAACTATGGACAAACATATAGACAGGCTGATGAGAACAAATAAGGGATGGTGAGTTACCTAGCAAGCAGCAAGAGAGGTAATTTGTTTCTACCTCCAGGCCTAATATGTCAAGGTAAAGGAATAATGTTGGAATAGCAACAGAAAAGGTCAGTCACTACCAGGACCTTAGTGAGGCATATGTGAAGTGGAACACAAATATCCAAACCTTTTTTTTCCTTGCCCTCTGATCTCCAGCTGGTGTCACATAATTTCCTGAAAGTTAGTGCACAAGAGGCGTTGGTGATACAAATGAAGAGACAAGCTTTCCAGGGCAAAAAACAGGGCAGAGAATTGCAAAATGGGTACGGTAGCGAGGAGTGAAGAATTTTTAGCAAGCAGGCTCACCCCTACCATTTCAGTCTTGGATGGATACTCAGTACTAGTGTGATACCTTGTAGAAAATATGATCAAGGATGAATAGATCCTACGCAATGTAGCCTTTGCCTTCATTTTCAACCCTACATTACATCTCTGAACTTCCTTGAGTTATGTTATGTGCTTTCCTACTATTATATCTCAGATTATTTCAAAAATTCATCATACATGTTTTCTGAGCATGCAGCTTTACTCCATTTTTGCATGTGTGATAAATAAATTGGGTGTATGTTTAAGGTGTTTCTTACCCGATGGAAGGCAAGCTCCATCAAAACAGTTGTCTTCATTTTTAGTTGCTTCACCATTATTGCTTGTCATTTTGTTGTGTGAATAAAATTGTCTCCACTTGCAATTTCTTTGTATTTTATCCTTTGTGTATTATATGCTTCCTCACTCTTCTGGGCTTTGTTTAAATTTACTTTATGAAGATTTTTTTTTTTTTTAGCTTGTCTTCACTCCCGCTCGTAGATGGGTATAACAATATGAATGCACCTTTACTACTCAGCTGTAAACTTCTTGATATTAAGAATTAATTGCTATTTATATTATGTTGATAACTTTAGCTCTCAAAAGCGCATTGGGTATAATAGGAGTTTAATGATATCAGTTGGAAAAAAGGAAACAGGCAAGAGAGGGAAATAAAGAAATTTATGGTCCAGATCATCATAAAATTTAAAATAAAGTTTGAATGCTTGAGAGTAGCAAACCAAATCTCTTTGCGAGTGTATGCTAAAAGAAATTATGAACCTTGGTACTATGGGATAACCATAGTAACAAATTCTCATTTAAAACAATGGAACTGGGCCATGGAATAAATGTATATTTATTTATCAAACATTTATTAGGGCCAGATTTTCTACATTAAAGATATGAGCTAACAACTTCAGGTCCCTGCCCTCAAATAGATTATACCTTGGGTATATTAAAAGAAAAGTTGACATTTTAATCGACCTGCTAATTGATAAACTTCAATAAGCTTGAAGACTCTTGTCTCAGAGAGGTACCTAATAGCAAGACCGGGTTTTAAAGATAACACCGTACGCACTGCCTACTATAAAATATTGTCATTTAGGTTAAATTAAGCATTGTGTTTTAAAAAGCTGCTCCCAAACACATACACTAGAAAAGATGAAAAGTCTCAAATCAATAATCAAAGTTCTCATCTCAAGAAGAAAATAATAAAGAGTAAAAACTAATGAAAATAAAAACAGAAAAACAGTAAAGAAGATTCATTAACAAAGAGCTATTTTTTCAAAAAGGTCAATAAAATTGACCATGTGCTAAAAGTGACAAAGAAAAAATCGAGAGGACACAAGTTACCCATATCAGAAATGAAGTAGGGAATAGTACTACAGGCCTGGAAAATACAAAAAAAAAAAAAAAAAAAAAAAAAAAGACAGTAAGGGATTACTATGAACAATTCTTCACATAAGTATTTAATAATTTGGATGAAATGGATTGATTCTTCAAAAGGCACAAACTACTGTAAATCAATGAATATAAAATGGATAATTTGAATAGCCTAGACTTTGGCTATTTAATAGTAATTTGGATATACTAGATAATAACTGTTAAGGAAATATAACTCATAATTTAAAAACTTCTACAAAAACAAAGTGCTATAACTGCATTGGAAAAATATGCCAATCTTGTGAAGAATTAACACCAATTCTACACATTCTTTTCCAGAACATGGAAGGGAAGAAAACAATTCTGAGTATATGTGTTGAGTCCAGCAATAGCCTGATACCCAAACCAGAAAAACAGTACAAAAGAAGAAAACTATAAATCCATATTCCTTACAAATATTAATGGAAAATTTATTAATAAAATTTCAGCACATAAAATTCAGCAATGTACTAATGGATCACTTGGGGTTTATTTCCAGGATGTAAATCTGGCTTGATATTTGAAAATCAGTCACTACAATCTACCATATTAACAGGTCATAGAGGAAAAATCACACAATTTTATCAATAAATGTACTAAAAGCGTTTGACAAACTAATATATCTAATCTTCAAACAACCTGTCTGAAAAATAGGACTAAAGGAGAATTTCCTCAACTTAATAAACAACATCTACATAAACCTACAGCTAACTTCCTACTTAATAGTGCAGTATTAAATGCTTTCCCCTTAATATTGTGAACAAGGCATGAATGTACACGCTCAACGTACTGCTAGAAGTTCTAGCCAGTGCAATGAGGCAAGACAAGTAAAGCAATCCATACAGATGGGAAAGGAAGACATAAAATTGTCCCTTATATGTAGATGGCATGAAAATAAAATTTCCAAGCTATCTATAAATAATCTCCTAGAAATTATTGGTAAGTGAATTCATCAAGGTAGCAGGATGCAAGATAAATATACAAAAATTGATTGTAACCATTTACATTAGCACCCCCCACAAATGAAATACTTAGATCTAAAACTAGCAAAATACATACCATATCTATATGAGGAAAACTGCAACCCTCTGATGAAAGAAATCATGATAATCCATATTCATGGATAGGAAGGCTCAATATTTTTAATATGTCAGTTATTCTCAAATTGATCTATAGATTCAATGTAATACCAATCAAAATCTCAGTAGTTATTTTGCAGATATTAACAAAGAGATTCTAAAAATGATATGGAAAGGCAAGAAACCTTGAATAGCCAAAACAACATTGAAGGGCTGGGTGTGGTGGCTCACACCTGTAATCCCAGCACTTTGAGAGGCCAAGGTGGGCAGATTGCTTGAGGTCAGGAGTATGAGACCAGCCTGGCCAACATCATGAAGACCCGTCTGTACTAAAAATACAAAAATTAGCTGGGAGTGGTGGCACACGCCTGTAATCCCAGCTACTTGAGAGGCTGAAATGAAAGAATTGCTTGAACCCAGGAGGCGGAGATTGCAGTGAGCCGAGATCATGCCATTGCACTCCAGCCTGGGTGACAGAGAGAGGGAGACTCCATCTCAAACAAACAAACAAACAAACAAAAACAATATTGAAGGACAAGCACAAAGTCAGAAGATTGAGACTGCTCTACTTCAAGATTTGAGTAATCAAGACAGTGTCCTATTGGCAAAAGAATAGATCAATGGAACAGAATAGAGAGCCCAGGAATAAATCCACATAAATATAGTCAACTGACTGATGTTTGATAATGAAGCAAAGACAACCTTTTCAATAAATGGTACTGGAACAACTGGGCATCCACATGCAAAACAGTGAATCTAGACGCAGAATTATACCTTTCACAAACATTAACTCAAAATGGATCAGAAACTTAAATGTAAAATGCAAAACTATAAAGCCCACAGAAGATAACATAGGAGAAAATCTATATACGTCTGGTGATGACTTTTTAGATATAACACCAAAGACATGACCTATGCAAGAAATAATTGATAAGCAGGACTCCATTAATATTAAAAAATTCTACACTGCAAAAGCCATTGTCAAAAGAATGTAAAGACAAGCCACAGAATAGGAGAGAATATTTGCAAAAGACATATCAGGTAATGGACTGTTATCCAAAATATACAAAGAACTATTAAAAATCAACAATAAGAAAACAAACAACTCTATTTTAAAAATGGGCAAAACACCTTAGCAGATAACTCACCAAAGAAGATATATAGATGGAAAACAGGCATATGAAAAGATGTTCCACATCATATGTCATCAAGAAATTGCAAATTAAAACAACAATGTGATGCTACTACATACCTCTTAGAATGGCCAACACTCAGAACAGTGACACCACCCCATGCTGGTGAGGATATGGAGTAATAGGAACACTTGTTCATTGCTTGTGAGAATATAAACTTGTACAACCACTGAAAATCAGTTTGAGGATTTTTTACAAAGCTAAACATACTCTTGCTCTATGATCAAGTAATTAAACTCTTTGGTATTTACCCCAATAAGCTGAAAACTTATGTCTGCACAAAAACCTGCAGATGGATGTTTATAGCAGCTTTATTCATAATTGCCGGAACTTGGAAACAACAAGATGTTCTTCAGTAGGTGAATGGATAAATAAACTGGTACATTCAGACTATAGATGCTAAAAAGAAATGAGCTATCAAGACATGAAAATACACTAAGGAAACTTAAATGCCTATTTCTAACGGAAGGAAGCCAATCTGAAAATGCTCCTACATACTGTAGGATTCCAACTATATGACATCCAGGAAAGGTAAAATTATGAAGATAGTAAAAATATCAGTGGTTGCCAGGGACTAGTTGGCAGGGAGGCATGACTAGGCAGAGCACAAATATTTTAGGTCAGTGAAACTACTCTGTATGATACTATCATAGCAGATACACATCACTATAAATTTGTCCAAACACATAGAAAACACAACAACAAGAGTAAACTCTAATGGAACCTATGGATCTGGGTTATAATGATGTGTTGATGTAGGTTCATTTACTGTAATGAATGTACCACTCTGGTGAGAGTTATTAATAATGAGAGAGGCTGTGCTCGTGCGGGCACAATGGGTAGATGGGAAATCTCTGTCTTTCAATTTTGCTGTGAACCTAAAGGTTCTCCAAAAAACAAAGCCTATTAAAAATCACTTGCATTCTGTGAATTAATAATGAACACACGACATGGAAATTTAAAATATAGTATATTTTACTATGTCACAAAAATTAAATATAAATCTAACAAGACATGTACTGTTACGCAGTTTACACAATTGTTATCAAAATCTCAGCAATATTTTTGGAATTTAGGTGTAGGAAAAATTTATGTGAAAAGGCACTCTAAAATTTATGTGAAAAGGCACTCTAAAATTTATGTGAAAAGGCAATGGATTTAGAATAGCTAAAACAATGTTGAAAAGGAAGAACGAAGTAAGAGGACTAAGTCTACCAGACTGAAGACTTATTAAATAGCTACAGTAATCAAGATAGTGTGGTGTTAGTGTTGGGATAGACACACAGATTAATGGAACAGAATAGAGACTTCAGAAATAGACCCACACAAATTGCTCAACTGATTTTGACACAGTGCAAAATAGTTCAGTGGAGCAAAGATAGTCTTTTCAACACATGGGTGTTAGAACAAGTGGACAAAAATAATGGAAAGAAAAAAGAAGAAAAAGAACCTTGACATAACTTTACACCTTATACAAAATTAAATGCAAAGAGATGATGAATTTAAATGTAAAACACAAAAGAATAAATATTTTACAAAAACATATAGGAGAGTCTTCAGGATCAAAGGCTAGGAGGAGTTCTTAGATTTGACATTAAAATTGTGTGCCTTAAAAGAAACAATTTGATAAATTTGACATACAAAATTTTAAAATTTTGCTCTGAGAAAGACGCTGCCAAGAGGATGGAGAGACAGGCTGCAAATCGAGAAAAATGCCTGCAAACCATATATCTGACCATGTACTAGTATCTAGACTAAATGAAGAATTCATGTAATCCAAAAGTAAAAACAAAACAGAAACACAAAAAAACCATTAGAAAAATGGGCAAAAGACATGGGGACATTTCACCAAAGACAACACATAGATGGCGAATAAGCTTATGAAAAGATGTTCAGCATCATTGGCTATTAGGGAAATTCGAATTAAAACGTCAATACGATATAACTCTGTGCATATTAGAATGGCTAAGTTAAAAAATAGTGACAACATCAAACACTGGCAAGAATGCAGAGAAGTGAGATCACTTACACATTGTTGGTGGGAACATGAGATGGTAAAGGTACTCTGTAAAAGTTTGGTGCATTGTAAAAAACTAAACATACAACTAACATACAGCCCAGAAATTTCATTCCATGGCATTAATCCCAGATAAGTGAAAATTTGTTCATAAAAAAACTATACATGAGTCTTTATAGCAGCTGTATTTGTAATAGGCAGAAACTGGAAACAACCCAGATGTCCTTCAACAGGCAAATGGTTAATCAAACTGGCATATTCATACCATGGAATACTACTCAGCAGTACAAAGGAGCACATTGTTGATGCACATTACAAATCTGGAAGAATCTCCAGAGAATTATGCTGAGTGAACAAGGCTAGTCCTAAATAGCTACATAATACAAGGTTTCATTTACATAACACTTTTGAAATGATAAAATTATACAAATAGAGATCATATTAGTGGTTGCTAGAGATTAACGAGTGCCTGAGGGCAGGAAAAAAGTGGGTCTGACCATGAAAGGGCAACATGAGTGATCCTTGTGGCGATGGAAATATCCTGTATTTTATCTGTGCTGATGTCAATATCTTGTTGTAATATTGTTCTATAGTTCTGTGACTTTACCTTAAGGAGGGACTGGGTAAAATGGCACACAGGATCTTTCTGTATTATTTCTTACAACTGCATGTGAATTTACAGTTATCTATCTTTTTTTTAAAAGACAGTGGGCTGGGTTTAGCCTATAAGCCAAAGTTTGCAGACTCCTGCCATACGACATTGACATTCGTGCATACAAATAAATATAAGATAAAACTACATTGTGAAGCCTGATGGAGATTAGGTGGCATCAATGTCATGTTTAAAACTGTTGCACTTGCTTTTTTTGTTAAAAGGATACTGCAACCAGATTATATAATGTAACACACTTAAAAGAATTATCTAATTCAGGAAAACTTTAAATATGCAAATCAGAATTCTGAGTATTGTTTAAACAAAATATTTAGAGTCTTGTAAAAACAGGCGCTCAATGCCATTTTGTTATTGTTAATACTCAAAACTGTTTCATAAGTTTATTTATTGAAAGCCTAGACCAAGTTATTACTACGCAAGAAAGAGTAAAGAAAACAATATAAATCTATGTGGATGACATTTTAAATTGCAACTTCAGCAAACTTGTAGGCTCAAATTAAAATCCTTTCCTAATTTCTTTCTTTAAAAAAGCAAAAGAGAAAAAAATCCCCTCCCTGTTAGAATTCTTTTTTTACTCTGTTCTTAAAACCACCACGTTTTTCCATGGCAAGGCTAAGTTTTCATCCTGATAAGGTTTTTGTGAAGGTTTAATGCGTCGTCCTAAGAAACAATTGATAAGAATTGATAAGAATAGAAGATCCAACGATTGCCGTGCCTAAAGCTCGAGGCTATTCTTAGTTGTGTGTATTTTTCGAGCACGTGATTATATGAAAGTTCTGCACATATTTCTGAAGAGTTCTATGAAATAAAGGGGTCCAAAAGCTTAAGCTTCATTTGCTTCCTGAAAAATCACATCTTCATCTGGAAAGGAGAGAAGCTTTGAGAGGATTTATGTAGCACATGAAGCTGCACATGCTATTTTCTCTAATAGTTTTTAAAGAGAGGGAGAGAGAGAGAGAGAGAGAGTCTTTGAGTGGCATCCTATTTTGAATATCTCACTACAGAATGCTTTAAAAAGAAATGGAAAGAAAACACAAAGACCATTTATAATTTGGTTCAAAATTTTCTGAGCCCCACAATGAATATACTTACTCACTGAAGCCTGAGAGTCAGAGCCTGTTAATGGAAATCAGAGAAAATATTTGATTTGACTTTAAATGAGGTTTCACAAATGGATTGAATTTAGAAGAGGATAAAAAAAGCTTTATATTGGTTTATGTCCCAAAATTCTGTTCAATTTTATAAAATGTTTAAACATTGTGAAGTCTGGTTATTTGAAAGATAGCTTCTAATCTATATCATATTAAAGATTGGTGCTTAAAGTATATTCTGGATTTAATTGATGTCTAAACAACCTAAAGCATTTATATTTCCTTAAACATTTTTAAAGTATTGAAAATCTAATGGTGAATCTTTAGAGTAAACTTTATTTGGGATATTGAGAAGTATGATGTTATTGAACCCAAGTTTAATGTGTGTATATGTGTGTGTGTGTGTGTGCCTATGTGTGTGTGTGTAGGCATATGCTTTTTCTATCACAAATTATCTTCCAAGGTACGTCTCTCTCTCCACGTTAGCAAATGAGGTACATTTAAGGATTTTAATATCCTGAGGTAATACCTTTAGGAACTTGGAGAAGAGAGTAAGATTAGAAATGGTTTAAAAATTCTATATTTAAAATAAAAAGGGGAGGGACTTGGAGAAGGGCTACTTCGATAAAATCGCAATATGAAAAGAGGGAAATCTGAGAGTACAATTGGCTCCTAGAAGGTTGGTTAAATAGAAGCAATGATAAGAGAAGCAGTTAAATACATTAGAAAAGATAAAGTGTATTAGGCTATCAGGCTCTCACTTCCACCTATGTTCCCCATTTAAAAAAATTTTTCTTCAGCTTTTTTTTTTTTTTTTTTGAGACAGGGTCTCACTCTGTTGCCCAGGCTGGAGTGGTAAACATACACAATGTTTGTTTATTTTTAACAAACTGCCAAACTATTTTCCAGACTGATATTCTTTCCAGTAATGTACGAGTGATCCCATTTCTCCACATTTTTGCTAGTTATTTGGTGGTGGTGTCGCTATTTTTTATTTCAGACACTCTGAAAAATGTGTAGTTTTATCTCACTGTGGTTTCAGTTTATATTTGCTTGATGTCTAGTGATATTTAATATCTTTTCCATATGTTTGTCATTTATATATACTCTTCAGTAAAATGTCTCTTCGTGCCTTTTGCTCATTTCCTAATTAATTTATTTTTGGATTTTTACTTTTGAGTTTTCTAAGTTCTTCGTATATAGTCCCTGTTTTTGCAACTGATATGCAAATATTTTCTCCCATTCTGTACCTCATATTTCATTTCTTAACAGGATCCTTTTCAGATCAAAAGTTTTAATTTTAACGAAGTCCAATTTATCAGTTTTTCTTTTTTATGGATTGTGCTATTTGTGTAAAGTGTAAAAAGTCTTTGCCTCAGTCACAAAATTTTCTCCCATATGTTTTTCTAAAATATTTATAGTTTTATGTTTTATATTTGACATTTGAGATAATTTTGCATAAGGCACGAGACTTAAGTTGAGGCTCTATTTATTTACTTATATATTTATGAGTGGGCTTTGTTTTGCCTTTAGATGTCTACTTGCTCACACACCACTCGCTTAGAAAAAACGCACACTATTTGTTGAAAAGTCTATAGAAACGGAAAGGCTGTTAAAATTCCTCCTTGGAATTGCTTTCACAACTTTTTAAAAAACTAGTTTGCACATATTTGTGCGGGTCTATTTCTGGAATCTCTATTCTATTGCATTGAACAATGTGTCTATCTCTCCCCCAATTCCACACTGTCTTGATTACTGTAGCTACATAATAAGCCTTAATATTTAGTGGAGTGATTCTTTCCACTTTATTCTTCTTTGTCAAGATTGCATTAGCTATTATCAGGCTTGTGCTTTTCCATATAAATTTAGAATAAACTTATCCAAGTCTACTAAAAAGAACTTGCTGGTATTTTAGTAGAAATGGCATTAAAGCTATAGATTAATTTGGAGATAATTGACATCTTTACCATGTTGAGTATTCCAATTCATTAGCAGAGTATAGCTCTCCATTTATAAGTTAATTTTTTTATCATGCTGTGTTTTTCAACAGTGTTTTGCATTGAGATTAGACTGTGTTTTCATATTTCTAATATACTTACAATGTGTTATTGTCTGCTATGCATGTGATTACACAAAGATTGCGAATGTAGCAAAAGGTCTAAAATTATGATTTAGAAAAGAAAGCAGATTTTAAAAACTTAAATGACTATAGCTAAATATACACCATATGTGTATGATGTTGAAATAATTTTAAGTAATAAGATTATAATTGTTTATAGAGGGATTGATAGAGACCTATAATTGTTCATGAATGCAAAATATATTTTAATTACATTAAAGTCATGCATCAGAGTGTTTTTTAATTACTTTTCTTTAGCCTACAGTTTTATGATACATGTTGTAAAATGAAGACTGGTCCTTGCTTATATTGCAGTATTAACCAGTATCATAAAACAGATGACAAAGTCTTAGAACTAAGAGCACTAAATTTAAAAGTGAACAAGAAATGAATTCTTAAGTATCTTAAAACCCTAAAGGTATTTAAAAAAATAAATATATCTTTTATTTCATCATATATTGTGGATGTAGAGTCATTGGTGAGAAATATATCCCCTGCATTATAACAATATAATTATTGGAAAGTATAATATTCTTTTAATATCTAATTCAACATGGAATAACAGATTTTCAGCAAAAGGAGGGAGTTGCATATATCTGACCTTTATTGACAGACCTTTTTGTCTCTAGTAATTACCCAATCTCTATGCGATTCAGTGTTCTTAGGGAAATCCAACTTTTCTTGCTCTGTAATTATTTGTTTCCACAAAATACTAGCCAAACACATAGCTATTAGATCTATGTGAGGTGGATGTATATATCAAAATTTCTTCACAAGCCACTTAACCAAGGTGGTAAGTTTTCCAGAATCCAAAACAAATCAGTTTAAGATGTAGGTATGCAAAGATCCTGTAATACTCTAGATTTTAAAAAGTATCCTTAGTTAAGTATCATGAGAAAATGAGCTAGTTTATGTGCTATGTTAGGAACACAATAGCCAAAAAAAAAAAAAAAATAACAGTTGGAATCAGGCACCTTGGTACTTCATGAATATTTTGCAACAGTATAATAGGGCCTTTCAGTAATGATGTGCTTACATAGAAATACATGAAAATTACACAAATTTGATATTTTTAGTAACTGAATTTAGTTTAGTTTTGTAAACTCAGAACTTAAGGGTGAAGTGCATATGCGCGTGGAGTAACTTACACATACATACACAAGCAGTCATATGTACAACTTTAGGGCTCTTATAAAGTAGAGCACATCGTCACCAGTTGAATTGTTATATGATTCCTGATTTAAATGACAAGACATTCCAATTTCTTCAACCCTTACTTCTTGAGCGAACAGTCCATATGCAAATCAGTATGGAGTGGCAAACTTTAATCTCACGTTCTAGTGAGTATTTTATACTAAAAACCACCAGAGAGAGCCATGAAAAGTAGAAATTGTTTATATATACACAAACACATTTTCGTAAAGTAACTATGAGTTTCATTTACTTTCATCTTATTCCTTGTTACTTCAAAGGGAGAAGTTACTGATTTTTCTGATCTCCCTTTATCAGCCATGTCCCTGGCAGAAATAGAATTCAACATGGATGGTTCAATAAAACAGTACAAAGGGACTACTTTCAGAGGTGTGAATGGGCTTAAAGAAACCAAAAGGGGCTATTGAGGCACCTAGAGACAACCTCCAGTAGGCAATTGTGATACACCTTTCTCAGCCTTACCATGCCTGAAGAGTCAAGTGAAGGAAGTAGGATTTTCTAAATCCAGTAAGAGATAGAGCCATAGAGGAGATTCTTAACAGGATAGTTAGAGATATAAGCTGCCATGGTGAGAAATAAGGCACAAAGAAAGTGGAGGTCAATGTAAAAGAAATGTCCCAGATCTGCTCTCTTTCTGCCTTTCTGTCTTATGTTTATGCCTTCCGTTGGCCAAAACCAACAGGAGACTGGGAGCTAAGGAAATGCGATTTATAGGGGTCAGCTTCACAGTGACAGAGCAGAACGAAAAAGAGCATAAAATGGATTGGGCCAAGCCAGCAAGAAAAGAGTGCACTGAAATATTTAAAATTTTGAGAGAAAAAATAAATCCACCAACCTAAAATTCTGTATCGGTGAAATTATCCTTCAAAAGTAAAAGAAAAATGAATACTTTATCAGACAAACACGCTGAGGGAATTTGCTGCCAGTAGATCTGCCTTGCAAGAAATGTCAAAAGAAGGACTTCAGAGAAAAAGAAAATGATGTAAGTCAGAAACTTAGATCTACATAAAGAAAGGAAGTACATTAGAGAAGGAAAAAATGAAAGTAAAACAAAATTATCTATTCTTCCTCTTCCTGATTGATCTAATAAATATTTGTTCAATATAATAAGAGCAACAAGAAACACTGGATGATTAGAGCTTATGGATAAGAGAAATGAATGCCAGCAACGTTACAAAGGTTCAAGAAGGAAGAGTTGGGAATATTCTGTGTGGGAAAAAATGGATTGGAGTGGGAGCAGAAAAAAAAATCACAATTCCTTTACGTAAATTAACATCAGAACCATCCTCTAGCTAGGAGTTCAAGTTCGACTTCACTTGGTTGTAACCATAATTTCAATTCTTTCTCTTCTTAAAAGCTAAAGGAGCCAGGCACGGAGTCTCACACCTGTAATCCCAGCACTTTGGGAGGCCGAGAGGGGCAGATCACTTGAGGTCAGGAGTTTGAGACCAGCATGGTCAACATGGGTTTCAACATGTTGAAACCCCTTCTCTACTAAAAATACAAAAAATTAGCCGAGCATGGTGGCGGGCGCCTGTACTCCCAGCTACTCAGGAGACTGAGGCATGAGAATCACTTAAACCCAGCAGGTGGAGGCTGCATTTTAATTATTTATTCATCTGATGATGGACAGAATCTAAAAAAGTTGAACTCATAGAAATACAGATTAGAATGAAGATTACCAGAGAAATGGGGGAAGGGTCCTATGGGGAAAAGAAAAATGTTGATCAAAGGGTACAAATTTTTAGTAAGGTAGGAGGAAGAAGCTTTAGTGATCTATTGTACATAATGGTGACTATATCATAATGCATCATGTATTTCAAAACTGCTGAAATAGTGGATTTTAATGTTTTCACCACAAAAAAATATGAGGTAACAGATTCATTAGCCTGATTTAATCACTCTGCATTGTAAGCATATATCAAAACACCATATTGTACCCCATAAATACAAACAAATATTAATTGTCAATTAAAAACAAAGTTAAAAATAAATGACACCATCAATACAACATATGAGACTACCATTATAGTCCAGAAATTGCACTCCTGGGCATTTATTCCAGAGAAATGAAAACTTATGTTCACACAAATCCTGTACACTAGTGTTCACAGCAATTTTATTAGTAACAGCCCCAAACTGTAAACAACAATCTCTCTCAATCAGTGAAGGGTGAAACTAACTGTGGGATGTCCACAACCATAAATCAGTCAGCAACATATATTAGTAATAAAAAGTAACAAACTATTGAGATATGCAACAATTTAGATGGATCATTAAGCAATTATGCTGGCTGAAAAAAGCTAGTTCGAAAGGATTAAATACTATACAATCCTATTTGCATAATATTCTTGAAATGACAAAATTATAGACAGGAAGAACAGATTAATGGTTACCACACGTTAGGCATGGGACAGGGTGACAAGAGGAAGTTGGATGATTTTATTAAAGGTCAACAGCAGAGAACTTTGTGGTCATGTAATATCTGTATTTTGACTGTCGTGGTGGACGCACTAATCTACATGTGTAAAAATTGCATTTAACTAAATATATACACACACAAGAGTATAAGTAAAACTTGGAAATTCTGAATTAGATAGATTAATTGTAACAAAATCCTCATTATAATGTTTGAGTATAATTTGCAAGATATTACAATTGGGGATAACCGAGTAAAAGCCACACAGGATATTTCACATAGGATCTTTTATATTATTTTTTACAACTGTTTTTTAACTCTACAACTCTTTGAAAATAAAATGTTTAACTTTTATAAAGTTTCTCAAGCTTGCTTAGCTTGTGTCAGAACTTGGATTCAAATGCAGGTATGAAGCCAGAGCCCTTGCTTCCTGTCATTGCTCTATACCGGTCCTCAGAGTTCCCAGGATGCAGGCAGGAAGATTGGAATTGCACTGCAGGCACAATTTAACTACCATAAAAGATATCCTAAGTTCTTTTTATATTTTTAATTTTTGTGAGTACACAGTAGGTGTACATATTTAGCAGTACATAAATTCTAAGCTACCAATAGATTTCAGATCGTACGGTCTTGTAAAATAGTTAGGATCATGCTGCCGACCTCTACCACTTAATAGAGGGGTGTGTGTGTGTGTGTGTGTCTATGTGTGTGTGTCTGCATTTGTGAATGTGTGACACCTTGGAGAAGCAAATTTTTCAAACCTCAGTCTCCTCAACCGTTAAATGAGGGATAACAGCTGTTGCTAACTGAGTTACAAAGGCCTTAATATCGACAATGCATTTAGAATACCACCCAGAACATACTAAGTTGTATGTGTTAAGTATTATTATTACTACTACTGATTTCAGAAATGATAAAATATGAAAAATGTTCTTTTAGAAGAAATGTGGCAAACACACTGACATGATTCAATGAACAGCAGTCTAGGTGATGTATATTGTCTTATAATTTTATCATCTACGTGACCTAAGTATTAGCCACCACTGCCATTCCAAGAGTTGATTTTTTGTAAAATTCTGGGAAAAGAGATTTTGCTTCTCACATTTACTCCTAAGTCAGAAGTCTATTGGGTAATCACTTCTCTGGGTTTAGATACCTCTTGGCCACTCTCAGTGATTCTTTCACCCAGGCCACTGTTCACTAAGCTTGTCACCACATGGATTTACTGGACATTGGCTCTTCCTAGTGTGCTGCTGCCCCTCAGCGTGGGCTTCAGCCCCACACCAAACATGGAGCAAAGTACTGGGATTACAGGTGTGAGCCACTGCACCCGGCCCTTATATTAATAAGCAAAACGAGTGCCAATTTTTGGTTTCTCCTTCCTTTTTTTTTGACAAAGTTTCGCCTAGGCTGGAGTGCAATGGCACGATCTCAGCTCACTGCAACCTCAGCCTCCCAGGTTCTAGTGATTCTCCTGCCTCAGCCTCTCAAGTAGCTGGGATTACAGGCACGCACTACCACACCCAGCTAATTTTTGTATTTTTGGCCAGGCTGGTCTTGAACTCCTGATCTCAAGTGACCCACCCACCTTGGCCTCCCAAACTTCTAGGATTACAGGTGTGAGCCACCGTGCCCGGCCTCTCCTTCCTCTTTCAAACTGTTTCCTGGGTGTGGGGTGGGGTGGGGAACAGAGGCATAAATAGCAGGTCCTTTACAGAACCACCTACCACAAAGATGACTACACTTAGCCTACACAAAAAGCTGGCAGAAGCTCTTTGCTTTATTTTGGAGGCCTTATCAAACACCAGGGCAGGATGATCTGTAATCTCTGAGGTGAGAAGCTAAGTGAGGATTAACCACTTTTCTCTCCTAGCAAAAACTCCCAAATGGTGAGGCTAGTGGGAAAGGACAGGGTGGTAGTGTTATTGTTCTTCCAGCTACATGTATTTGTAATATTATTCAATGTATCTTATCTATTCATTATGTATATTTTATCAGCTCATTCCCCATCCATCTGTGACAGAAAGAGGGAAGTGTGACACAAGAATTAGTGATTAAATATCTCAACATGTTTATGCATCCAGTGAGCAAAAACCCAGACTACTTTGAAGTAAGGATAGACTATGTCAGCCCCATTACCAAATATTTGAGGGAAACGGTTGTACAATGTAAAACCATCTCTGAATTTTAGAGGAGTCAAATATAAGGTTTCCAAATAATATAAAATGCATGCCATTGGTTTCCTTCCTCCCTCCCCTCCCTCCCAGCCTGCCTGCCTGCCTGCCTGCCTGCCTGCCTGCCTTCCTTCCTTCCTTCCTTCCTTCCTTCCTTCCTTCCTTCCTTCCTTCCTTCCTTCCCTCCCTCCCTGTCTTTCTTTTTGTTTTTCTTTCTCTCTTATTTTTTTTTTTGAAATGGAGTTTCACTCTTGTTGCCCAGGCTGGAGTACAATGGCGCTATCTCGGCTCTCTGCAACCTGTGCCTTCCAGGTTCAAGCGATTCTTCTGCCTCAGCTTCCCAAGTAGCTGAGATTACAGGCGTGTGCCACCACACCCAGCTATTTTTGTATTTTTTTAGTAGAGACAGAGTTTCACCCTGTTGGTCAGGCTGGACTTGAACTCCTGACCTCAAGTGATCCACTCACCTTGGCTTCCCAAAATGTTGGGATTACAGGCATGACCCACAGTGCCCCACCAGTTATCTTTCTTTGGCTACACCTTTTTGAAGTAGGACTTTCATACCACTGGGCAATAGCAACCGAATATAGGAATGAACTTAATATTTCTTATACATGAAGGTTATGGCATTTCATTTCTATTGTGAAGTGGGCATGGATATATTAAAAATATAGAACATCTTACTGTTCTCATTTAAAAATTTTTCATGATATACGTCACATTTCATACAAAATGAAAACATATATTGCTCAATTTTGATATATCTTGTACTTGATTGTCAATTAAAATGAATTAATTTTTGTATTTAAAAATTTAGTAATAAAGACTGAGAATGTGAACTACACACCCATATACGTGCACAACAAAAGCTTAACATGGTATCTATAATTAGCCTACAGAGTTCTTTTAAACTAAACATAATAGTTGCCAAAAGGGATTCATAGCTTTTGAATTGATTTAAAATTAACCTCCCTGTCACTTCCAAATGAATTTCCATTTATGTAACATGAAAATTGTCCCATGATAAAACTTTCAGCCGGAATAAATTTATTCCTTCTTGAGTCTATCATTTGCAAAGCACTATGGTGTGCCACTTGGAAAGGGATCTAAATTAGAATTTTTCCCAAAAGCCATAACCAGGTATATGACATGCAGCATTTTAAAGGGTATTCTTCAATTCATTTTGATGCCTGTACTCACTTGAGCACATATGTTTTACAGCTTTGAAGACCTCCCTCTGTTAGCTTGCTTCTAGCTCACACAATGCTCCAGCACTGAAGATGTTGAAAAAAGATGTGTCTGAATATACACACACACAAGTGATAATACCTACATAATACTGGGTTGATGGTTTATTAAAACACAAGAAGCATCTAAACTGCCCCACAAATATCATGCAGATTTAGAAATACCAGATTCATTTTGCACATCTCGTGGATTCCTTATACAGCACCCTCTCTCCCCCCGTGTGTGTGTGTGTGTGTGTGTGTGATGTGTATGTCTGTGTGTAGATGCGTAGAAGGAATCTAGTATTTCTAAATTCATATGATAATTGTGGGGCATTTTAGATGCTTTTTGTGATTGAATAAACCATCAACACAGTATTATGTAGGTAGAATTATTCACATTTTGCAGATAAGAAAACTGAGATTCAGTAAGTTTTTTGTCCAAAGCTATAACCGAGATTTTAAAATCCTGTGATGTTAAACCCTAAAACATATGCTTTTATTATCATAATCTTTACCACGGTTACCAGATGACATGTTAAAAATCTGCAAAGTAAAGGATAGGACACCAATAACCCAAATTATTAAATGCTATCTAGGTTTAAGTGAGGGCTTCCATCAATACTGAGAAAACTTTGTCTGCATGCACCCTTGCTACTTACCAATTAACAGCATCATCATTATATATGAGCTTGTTAAGTTAAGATGTTGAATTTTGGCAGGGTGCGGTGGCTCACACCTGTAATCCCAGAACTTTGGGAGGCTGAGGCGGGTAGATCACTTGAGGTCAGGAGTTCGAGACCAGCCTGGCCAACATGGTGAAACACCGTCTCTACTAAAAATACAAAAATTAGCTGGGTGTGGTAGCGGGTGCCTGTAATCCCAGCTACTCTGGGGGCTGAGGCAGGAGAATCGCTTGAACCCAGGAGGTGGAGGTTGCAGTGAGCTGAGATCCCACCACTGCACTCCAGCCACCACTGAACTCTAGCCTGGGTGACAGAGCAAGACTCTATCTCAAAAAAAAAAAAAAAAAAAAGATATCGAATGTCAGGCACATTCCAAACCTACTGAAACAGACTCTAAAATTTAACAAGAACCCCAGATTATTTAGACACAATTACGTATGCAACAGCTATATTCTACAGGTGTAACAAGAAACAAAGCTAAGGACCAATCTAAACATTTCCTAAGGAAGAAAAAGGAGGGCAATACCTTTACTTATTCCTTTATTACTTCCAAAAAGATTTTATAATGATTTGCTAAATTCTGTTAGCCCTGATCAGATATATGTCTGCATTTAAGTTAAAAAAATCCAGAATCAAAATCAAACTTGTAAAATTCTTGTTTTCAAGTTTATTTTTTAAATGAACATACAGAATTGTATGTATTTATTGTGTTCAACATGATAGTTTGAAGTACATATACATGGTGATATGGTTAAATCTAGCTAATTAACAAATGCATTCCCTCACATGTTATCATTTAACATCCACTCTCTTAGTATTTTTCATTTGAAAAAAATTAGGTTGAGCATCCCTAATCCAAAAATACACACTCTGAAATGCTCCAACATCTGAAACATTTTGAGCACTGAAATGATGTCACACGTGGAAAATTGGACATATAAGTATTTAATGCAAACTTTTTTTTTCATGCACAAAACTGTTAAAAATGCTGTATAAAATTACCCCAAAGCTACGTGTATAAAGTACATAGAAAACATAAATGAATTTGTGTTTAGACTTGGGTCCCATGCCCAAGATACCTTATTATGTATATGTAAGCATTCCATAATTTGATAAAATCCCAAATCTGAAACACTTCAGGTCCCAAGCATTTTGGATAAGGAATACTCAATCTGTATCATCATTAACTATAGTCACCATATTGTACAATAGATGTCTCGATTTTATTTCTCATATCTAACTGTAAATATGTATTATTTAACCGATATCTTCATAATCCTCCCTCTCTCTTAACTACCTCACCTTCTGGTAACCAACATTTTATTCTCTACTTTAAAATCAACCTTTCCAGATTACACATAAAGGAAGATAACGTGGTATTTTTCTTTCTCTGCCTGGCTTATTTAACTTAATATCCTCCAGGTTCATTCATGTTGCTGCAAATGGCAGGTTTCATTCTCTTCATGGATGAACAGTATTCTATTGTGTACGTATACCACATTTTTTCTTTTATTCATTCACCCGCTGATGGACCCTTAGGTTGATTCCATATCTTAGCAATTGTGAATAGTGCTGCAATAAACTTGGGTGTGCAGATATTTCTTCAACGTGTTGATTTCATTTCCTTTCGGTATATATCCAGTAGTGGGACTGCTGGATCATATGTTAGTTCTATTTTTAATTTTTTTGAGAAAGCCCCTACTGTTTTCAATAATGGTTATATTAATTCACATTCCCACCAACAGTGTGCAAGGGTTCCCTTTTCTCTATATTCTCAGGAACACTTGTTATCTTTTGTCTTCTTGATGTCATTCTAACAGGTTTGAGTTGATATCTCACTGTGGATTTGATTTACATTTACCTGATGGTTAATGATGCCGAACATGTTTTTGTATTCCTGTTGGCTATGTGAATGTCTTCTCTTGAGAAATGTCTGCTCAGATCTTTTGCTCATTTTTAATTGGGTTATTTGTTTCCTTGCTATTTATTTGTTTGAGTTACTGATCTATTTTGGCTACTAACCCCTTATAAGATGTATGGTGTACAAATATTTTATCCCATTCTGTAGGTTTTCTCTTCACTCTGTTGATTCTTTCCTTTACTGTGCAGAACTTTTTGAGTTTGATGTAATCCCATTTGTCTATGTTTGGTTTTGTTTCCTGTGCTTTTGAGGTCATATCCAGAAAATTTTTGCCCAGATCATAGTCATGGAGACTTCCCTTATGTTTCCTTCTGGTAGTCTTATAGTTTCAGGTCTTACGTTCATGACTTTAATCCATTATGAGTTAATTTTTGTACATGGTCTGATATAAGGGTCTAATTTTTTCTGCATGTGGATATCTATTTTTTCCAGCACCATTTATTGAGAAGATTGTTCTTTTCCCATTGGATATACCTGGTACCATTGTTGAAAATCAGCTGGCTATAATTCTGTGGATTTATTTCTGGGCTCTCTATTATTCTATTGGTCTATGTGTCTGTTTTTATGCCAGCACCATCTGTTTTGGTTACCATAGCTTTGTAGTATATTTTGGTGTCAAGTAGTGTGATGACACCAGTTTTGTTCTTTTTGCTCAACATTATTTTGGGTCTTCAAGCTCTTTTGTGGTTCCAATTTCTGTAAAAAATGTCACTGGTGTTTTGATAAAGATTGCATTGACTGTAGAAAGCTTTGGGTAGTGTAGGAATTTTAACAATATTAATTCTTCCAATACATGAACACAGAATACCTTTCCATTTATTTGTGCCTTCTTCAATTGCTACCATCGATGTCTTATAGTTTCCAGATCTTTCACTTCTTTGGTTAAATTTATTCCTTTTTTTTGTGGGGGCGGGTGGACAGAGGACAGAGTCTTTCTCTGTCGCCCAGTCTGGAGTGTAGTGTCATGATCTCTGCTCATTGCAACCTCCGCCTCCTGGATTCAAGCGATTCTCATGCCTCGGCCACCCAGGTAGCTGGGATTACAGGTGTGTGCCACCACATTAGGCTAATTTTTGTATTTTTAGTAGAGACAGGGCTTCACCATGTTGGTCAGTCTGGTTTCGAACTCCTGACCTCAGGTGATCCGCCAGCCTCGGCCTCCCAAAGTGATGGGATTACAGGCATGAGCCACCATGCCCAGCCAATTCCTAAGTATTTTTTGTAGCTATTGTAAATGAGATTTTTTTAAAATTTGTTTTTTATTTTCCATAAGTTATTGGGGTACAGGTGGTATTTGATTACATGACTAAGTTCTTTAGTGGCAATTTGTGAGATTTTGGTGCACCCATCACCCAAGCAGTATACACAGCACTGTATTTGTAGTCTTTTATCCCTTGCCTCCCCCAACTCTTCTCCCCAAGTCCCCAAAGTCCATTGTATTATTCTTATGCCTTTGTGTTCTTATAGCTTATCTCCTACATATCAGTGAGAACATACGATGTTTGGTTTTCCATTCCTGAGTTACTTCACTTAGAATAGTCTCCAATCTCATCCAGGTCACTGCAAATGCTGTTAATTTCTTCCTTTTTGTGGCCACAGCTACACCACGGTTTCTCTTTATCCACTTGTTGATTGATGGGCCTTTGGGTTGGTTCCACGATTTTGCAATTGCACATTATGTTGCTGTAAACTGGTGTGTGCAAGTATTTTTTACATATAATAACTTATTTTTGTCTGGGTAGATACCTGGTAGTGGGATTGCTGAATCAAATGGTAGTTCTCCTTTTAGTTATTTAAGGAATCTCCACACTGTTTTCCATAGTGATTTTATACTAGTCTACATCCCCACCAGCAGTGTAGAAGTGTTCCCTGATCACCACATCCATGCCAACATCTACTGTTTTTTGATTTTTTGATTATGGCCATTCTTGCAGGAGTAAGGTGGTATCACATTGTGGTTTTGATTTGCATTTCCCTGATCATTAGTGATGTTGAGCATTTTTTCATGTTTGTTGGCCATTTGTATATCTTCTTTAGGGAGTTGTCTATTCATGTCCTTAGAACACTTTTTGATGGGATTGTTCGTTTTTTTCTTACTGATTTGTTTGTGTTCATTGTAGATTTTGGATATTAGTTCTTTGTCAGATGCATAGATTGTGAAGATTTTCTACTGCTCTGTGTGCTGTCTGTTTACTCTGCTGACTGTTCCTTTTGCCCTGCAAAAGCTCTTTAGTTTCATTAGGTCCCAGCTATTTATCTTTGTTTTTACTGCATTTGCTTTTGGGTTCTTGGTCATGAAATCCTTGCCTAAGCCAATGTCTAGAAGGGTTTTTCCAATGTTATCTTCTAGAATTTTTATAGTTTCAGGTCTGGATTTCTTTTTCAGATAGATTGCTGTGGGAATGCTACTGATATGTTGATTTTGTATCCTACAATTTTACCGAATTTGTTTATTATTTCTAATAGTTTTTGGTGGAATCTTTTACACCAGTCAAAATGGCTATTATTAAAAAACAAATAAACCAAAAAATCTCCACATGTTGGCAAGGATAGGGAGAAAAGACAATGCTTAAATATGGTTGGTGACAGTGTAAATTAGTACATCTATGAAAAATAGAATGGAGATTTCTCTAAGAATTAAAAATAGAGCTACCATTTGATATAGTATTCTCACAACTGGGTATCTACCCAAATGAAAAGAAATAATTACATTAAAAAGATACCTCACTCATATGTTTACTGCAGCACTATTCACAATAGCAAATATATAGAATTTACTTAAGTTGATTGGATCAGGAAAATGTGGTATATATACACAATAAAATATTATTTAGCCACAAAAGGAATAAAATCATGTCTTTTGCAACAACATGGAAGGAACTGGAGGCCATTATCTTAAGTGAAACAATTCAGACACTGAAAGACAAATACTGCATGTTCTCACTTATATGTGGGAGCAAAATAATGTGTACATTTGAAAGTACAGTGTGGAATGATTGACAATGGGGAATCAGAAGGGTGGCAGCATGGGAGGGGGTTGTATGATGAGAAATTACTTAATGTGTACAATGCATATTATTCAGGTGATGAATGCCCTAAAATAAAATTATACTTGTATTCCTTAAATATATACAAATAACATTTTTAAAAATAAAAATAGGGGTTCTATAAGATTATGTCATCGGCACACAGGGATAACTTAATTCTTATTTTCCTATTTGGATGCCTTTTGTTTATTTTTCTTGCCTGATTACTTCCAGGACTGTGTTGAATAGAAGTGGAGACAGTGAGTATCCTTGTCTTGTTCCAGATCTTAGAGGAAAAGCTTTCAACTTTTCCCCATCCAGTATAATTCTTGCTTTATTGAAGAAAATGCCATACTTCTGTTAACCACTGGTATAGACAGGTGATTATATAAGTTGGATCTTATTAATAAGTGAGAAAGTCAGCAAAATTAAAGTGTTGCTGCTTTTTATATAATTTTAAAGGATTCCGAAAACAATATGATTATGATAAAATCTGAAATAAGTAAATGGATATCTATACCAGTTTGCTCAGAACCATATAAGGATGGTATCAGGTTAGTTTTGGTCAAATACCAGTAAATAACAAAAAAGTAAAACAAATATTTTTAAGGCTGAGTTCAACTCAAGCTATTTCTACTCTGAGTTTACAAGTTTAGTTATTTGATCTAAAATGATCCTTCTGCTTGGTTTGATTTTTCCCGAAATGGTCAATTGTGAATAAATTGTTTGATTTGATTAGTAGTTTTTTAACTGAGTAGGCCAGGTCTCAGATTTACTTCTTTCGAAGACTAATAAAGAAGACATTAGTATCTAACCTGTTTACAGGAAAACAGTTTCTTGAGCACAACTGAGCTTCCCAAATGCCATAGAAACAAAATGAAATGAAAGAATTTATCTGGTATGAGTGTATTTTGATGTGACCTAATAGAATTTAATGAAGCTTCATTTTATAACTTGCTATACAATTAATATATATTGACAAGCCCCAGTGTCTTCAAGTCATGCACAAAATGCTTTTGAAACAAATTTTCAGCATTTATTTTTGAGTTAAATAACTTTTCTAAGTGTATCATGAGAAATGGGTTAAACACAACTTTTTGGCATATTCTTCCTGCTACCACTCATGAAAGCACATCATTTGTGTATTTCATTTTCACATATGTGACTTCTTTCCTGTTCATGATTTAATCCATATTTTTTAACATAAAATAAGCTAGCTTTACTTTTATTACAACATAAGTCTTTTTTTCTGGAGTGAGGTTTTAAATATAGACATTTTTGCTCCTTCAGTATTGTTTTAAACTAATGCATTTCAATAAGACTAGCTTATTATACATTGTACTGATAGTTAAAGTAACTGTTAATGGCTATTTTTCAGGGCTCCGAAAAGTAAAAAAAAAAAAAAAAAAAACCAAGAAAAATCACTACCCGAAATATTATTCTTAGGAAAAAGCTGGGAGTTAATTGGAAAGTGAATAGAAACACTCACTCTGAATAGTCAAAACTGATGAAATTAATAAAACTACATATGTTGCATTTATTTATGTTCTTTGTTAATAATCAGTCACTAGACCTATAATTTTTCCATTATTCACTGACCAAAAAATAAAAGGAAAATTTAGACGGTGAACCAGATCTATTCTGTGTTGTTGTCTTGTTCTGCTGAAGTTATGAATGATTTGTGATGAAGTCCAAGTATGGGCCTCAGTCTAGAGAACTGGCTGGCCAAAACAACTATGAATTTTAACAGAATTGCATGCAAGTGCTAGAATCTCAGTTTCAATGCATGCAGAGGCTAATTCTAAATAGTCAGTAGACTCTACTTTGTATCATAGAAGTAATACTTGTAAATTTACAACTCTGTTGATGAGTTTTGCATGATTCCACATTTTTAAAGAAAAATTTGCTAAATTGAACATATTTTTGTAATCCATTAAGAACAGAATGAAAAGCGAGTAACAATGTGGTCTATGTTGTACCCAAAACCTAACGTATTTTTCTGTAAAAAAAATAAAAATAAAAATAAAAATCTAGCTTCTGTAACTAGGAACACTACAAAACTGAAAGTGTAGACTCTTTAATTTCAGGGTTCATGTAGGAATTTTTTTCTATACTGACATGTTACCTTAACACTCTAGGAATTGATGTTAGAAGTATTTGAACGAGTATTCAATATATGTTAATGAAATGTAGTACATATCCCCATTTGTTGTGACCTAATAGTTTTTAAATACGTACATTACATTTGATAGATGCTCAATTTTGAATCCTGCTTTTTCAAGGTGGAATATCTGAGAAACTTGTTTCACTGATCAAATGTCCTGATGTGATATTAAGATACAGTACCAAACAGCCTGAGGCAGCGAGCATTTAGTCTAATCTGGCCAGTGCAGAACACATCTGGGTCTCCCTGGGGTTGCTGTGGTGACCATTCTGCCATCTAGTCCTGAGCATCATCAGGGTTAACAAGCTAACAGTGGCAACAGAGTTGTTTCATTTATACAGTCCCAGTGATGTTGTTGCTTTCCTGGCCGTGTTGTGTTTCTAATGTTGCTCCTAGCTCTTTGCCACCATTTCTAATTCTTCTGCTCCCCAAGAGTCTTTGATATTATCTTTAGTGTGGCCCTTACTGTTTACCCTAGAGATAGTGAATTCTGTTACTTAACAATTTAGGACACTGATGAACAGAATAAAGTATAATTGTATCAATGTCTATAAGTAGACATTTAAAAATTTCTACATAAGAATCATTCTCTCAGGCATTAAATGAAATTAGAGAAATTATTTCATTTTTGTTTTGTTTTGTTTGTTTGTTTTTGAGATGGAATCTCGCTCTGTTGCCCAGGCTGGAGTGTGGTGGTGCGACCCCGGCTCACTGCAACCTCCACCTCCCGGGTTCAAGCGACTCTCCTGCCTCAGCCTCCTGAATAGCTGGGATCACAAGCACACACCACCACCCCGAGCTAATTTTTGTATTTTTTAGTAGAGACGGAGCTTCACCATGTTCGTCAGGCTGGTCTGCAACTCCTGACCTCATGATCTGCCCACCTCAGCTTCCGAAAGTGCTGGGATTACGGGCATGAGCCACCATGCCCGGCCCATTATCTCGGTCTTAAAACTCTGTTTTAGTACTTAAACAAAGCCTTAAACTACTTCAAGAACACTGAATGATAAATGAATTATTCTATGTTGAAAATGAACTTTTATCAATTTTAGTTGAATATGGTTTTTTCTTCCTTGAGTCCAGTTAAAGGTAGCTTGGGAGCAATACTCAAGTCACATTACATGTAGTTAAACTTTTATATTCTGAATAAGTCCTTTAAGTAAGACGGCCAGGGGTTGACAAACTAACCAAAATCCTATGCGTCACATCCATTACAAGCATTACAATGTAACAGATAATCTGAATTTTCTTATATATTTTGTTTCTTATATTCTTAAAATTTAATAGCAAATATATGTTCATTCAATTTGCCTATTGAAAATTTATCATATTTAGCTTTGGGGAAATGTTTTGAATTTTTGAGATTAAAATATAAAATACTGTTAGAACAATTCTTAGAATATATTTAACTTCTGTACTCCATATGTTTAGAAGAATGAGAAGTGTATTGAAAATTGTATCTTATAGTTGTTCTACTATAAAACCAATTGTAAATATCATTTAATGGATAAATTATTATTATCATTGTTGTTATTGTTATTTAATCCCAAATTGTCTACTTAATGTGGCTAAAATTTCTCATAGACTGTAATTCAGAAAATATATTTTATTTGCACTACTTGTGATAGATATTTAAAAATATATGTGACTCATCCTGAAAAGTGATTTTACGCACAGCTGTATATGCAAATGAAGTATCTTTATTAACTAACAAATGCTATAAGCATTTTTATGTTGGTAAATTAAGATTGGGTTGCATGATAGTTGAATTTAATTGATAGAATACAATTATGAACTACCCTAAAAGAATTTACATAACTATGACAAGTTATATCAAAATTTACTCTCAAATTAAGTTGCTTATTCCAAATATTCATTTTTGTGTCCATTCTGTATAAATACAAGTGATTGCCATACTGTAAGACTCATGCTCATAATGGAGAATAAATAATATTTTATTGTATTTATTTATTTATTTATTTATTTTTTTATTTTTGGTTTTGAGACGGAGTCTCACTCTGTCACCCAGGCTGGAGTGCAGTGGCACGATCTCAGCTCACTGTAAGCTCGGCCTCCCGGGTTCACACCATTCTCCTGCCTCAGCCTCCCGAGTAGCTGCGACTACAGGCAGCCACTACCACGCCTGACTAATTTTTTTGTATTTTTAGTAGAGACGTGGTTTCACCGTGTTAGCCAGGATGGTCTCGATCTCCTGACCTCATGATCCGCCCACCTCGGCCTCCCAAAGTGCTGGGATTACAGGCATGAGCCACTGCACCTGGCCGCGAGAATAAATAATATTTTCTAAGAAAATTAACTTTTAATTTTTCACCTAAAAATCCTAATTTTTCCATTTTTTTCTATGAGGAAATTATCATTATTTTATTTTTGTTTTAAAAACAAGTTTCACAGATAGGAGTATGTTGTGTGCTCTATTTTATTTTATTTCTTCACCCATTTTTATTCTCACATTTTATTTTTAGTAAAACTAACCGTCATTTTTTTACAGACCAGAAACTTTGAAAATTAGAAAGTGACATTCATGAATGTAGTTATTAAAAAATACTCTCCATCTTTCACAGGAATAAATGTTAGAAGTATGCTTATTTATGGCACAATTACCAAGGAAGAGAAAATTATCCTATCAGTTGAATTTTATCTAGAAAATGAAAAGATAAGTATTGTTAGTAATTCCTCAGTAAATGATACAGCTATACATAATAATATATAACTCTAATTTAGATATGTTCTTAACGATTTGCTGAAACAACCCAGAAATGAAGAGACTGATCCAGAATCACGAGCAAATTAGATAAATCATTGGCAACAACTTAAAAAATCAACAATTTGAAAATTAAAATTATTTTTGGCATATACTATGTGCCAAGCTTAGTATTACATATAAAGCCAATAAATGCAATTCAACGTGTGAAAATATAACTTTGAATTAGGAAAATTGCAGAATGCAGAGGGTTGTATTTATTACTCTGTGTTTCTTCAATCTTGTTATTGATAGAAATTTGTATGTATAGAAAGCTGTATGAAAATAAGTAGCTTTCCATACAAAGCCCAAATAACCACCCTTTATTATCGCTCGAATTTATTTATTTTTATTTATTTATTTTTGAGATGGAGTTTTGCTCTTTTCGCCCAGGCTGGAGTGCAATGGCATAATCTCGGCTCATTGCAACCTCCATCTCCTGGGTTCAAGCCATTCTCCTGCCTCAGCCTCCCGAGGAGCTGGGATTACAGACATCTGCCACCACACCTGGCTAATTTTTGTATTTTTAGTAGAGACCGGGTTTCACCACGTTGGCCAGGCTGGTCTCAAACTCCTGACCTTAGGTGATCTGCCCACCTTGACCTCCCAAAGTGCTGGTATTACAGGCATGAGCCACCGTGCCTGGCCAATTGCTCTAATTTAAGTTCAAATTATGTAGCCCTTATGCTCCCCATATCATTATTGCATTTACTTCATAAGACATACTTACATAAATTTGATTTGATTGGGATATTACTTACGACATTATGTTAAAGATACATTGCACTCTTGGCCTGCCCATTTTTAACAATGTAGGAAAGAGCTGCAAACACTCCTTACTCCTGCAAAAATGCAAGGAATTGAAAATAACCTATGTCTAATCACGTTGCACTTTTGCAAACATTCCCTACCTCTCCCCAAATGAAGTAACACAGTTTTGAATAATTTCTTCATCATTTCTTTTTTTTATATGTTTATTAAACACACACATATTCCTAAAGACTAAAATTTTATTTTCAATATGTTTGGCTTTATGGAGATGATATTTACCATGTAGTATGTTCCATTCAGGTATCAAGGGATACTGTACTCAGGGAAGGCACCATCTGACATTTTTAATAAATGTATTGGATTTAATATTGGATTTTTTGAATTATGATGTTGGATTTATTTTTTTCTTTGGATATTATACTGCTAACATTCATCGATATTGTTTTGTGTTGTTGTGGTTCTTTTTTCAGTTCTGTATAATAGCCCACATAGTAGTAAACTATTCATTACATATATATATATATATATATCTCAATGTACAGTTGTATGTATGTATGTGTGTGTGTGTGTGTGTGTGGATTAGAACAGTGGTCCCCAACCTTTTTGGCACCAGGGAACAGTTTCATGGAAGACAATTATTCCACAGATAGGGGTTTGGGGGAGGTGAAAGTCTATAGGTTATATGGGTTGTGGTTTGGGGATGAAACTGTTCCACCTCAGCTCATTAGACATTAGATTCATATAAGGAGCCTGCAACTTATTTCCCTCGCATGCGCAGTTCACAGTAGGGTTGGCTCTCCTATGAGAATCTAATGCTGCCACTGATATGACAGGAGCCAGAGCTCAGGCAGTAATGTTTGCTCACTTTCTGCTCACCTCCTGCTATGCAGCTGGGTTCCTAACAGGCCACAGACCAGTACCGGTCCTTGGCCCAGGGGTTGGGGACCCTTGTATTAGAAGACACACATACACAAAACCATCACAAATCACAAACACATATACATATATACAAATACATATATAAATACGTATTGTCTATTTTTAATTCAAGGTAAGTTTTGGCAAATAGAAAGTAATGCTTTCTTAACTATCATATTTATTCAAATATATGGAAATTTGCCTCCAAATATCAATTTTGTTAAACAGGTGGAGAATAGAAATAACTATTCATATCAAAACCATTTAAAATATAAATATAATTATAAAAACTCTACTATATATTCTAAATTATATATTTTTTATTTGTGCAGAGGAATGCGGTTGTAAAGAAAAAAATAAATTTATATTTTGAAATGGGGCAAAAAAAGATGTCAAATATTGAGATATAAAAAGTAGTACGAGGTAAAAGATGCATAGATAACCCTAAGAATGAGAATCACATTTTATATGTAGGGCTAAGCCATTTCCTAGATATATTTTCTGGCTGACTGATTCGCAATGGTAAAGATCAAGTTTTACATCAATGCTTTCAAATCATGGTGTTTATTTTTTCTACTTGCTGAGCCTGTACTTTGGAATTATATATTACTATATTTTATTGTGTGCCCTCTTGAATGTATTTAGTCATGTAGCAAAAATAAAAATTAATTAATTAATATGATAAAGGTAATGATGTAAGATTAAGAAAGTCACAGAAACATAGAAACTGACCTAATTTAGTGCATAGTATATCTAATAAAACCTACTCATTTCTTTGTCTATGTCTAAAAATGCATTTCTTTGTCTATGTACAATTCAAATTCCAGATAACCTCTAGACCTGCCCATCCAGTTTCCTCATCTTTGTCAACAGAACTCCAGTTCCATTCAGGTATCAAGGGAGACTGTGCACAGGCAATGTACTCATCCCAAAGAACAAATCATAATGGGCCAGGCTAATCATGTTGATCCTGTTGTTTTTCTGCCAGGGACTGCCTGGAATGGAGTGAAACTGAGATGCCTAAACCAATGACAGACAAGCTACCTCTGCACTCCTTGCTACATGAAATAATTCACCTTTTTTACCAAACTACAGTTATTTGGTATTCAAGTATATAGTGTTATATGCAATAGATATATGACCAACAGTGTTATATGCAATAGATATATGACCAATCTATTTTTTTAATTTAATGGTATGTTGGATATTTTTTATACTATCAAGGGATTCTTCTTGTGGGCCACATCTTGAGAAAATAACGTCTTAAAGAATTCCAGTGAAATAAATATATAAGGAAAATATGTTTAGTTTAACTTGTGAGAAAAGCAGCAAATGTTAATGTGTGAAATAACTTTCTAGTTGGGGATACCCTTAGAGCTACAATAGTTTACATTTACTGAGGATTCAAATAATTCCAACTGAAATAGAAAGCAATTTTATGTCAATGCTTAAACTACTCAAGCATTTAGAACATGTTACTAAAATGTTAGTATATAATCTCTGAGGTAGCCTATAAGAATGTTTCAGCTTTCTTTTTACAAATGGAAATAAATATCTTGAAGATGAACCTAGAAACAGAGTTTTCTCATATTCAAGAGGCATGGTACTGAGAAACAATTTATGGAATGAAACGAGTGAAAGAAGAAGCTACAGTCAGATATTTTGAGATGATTTACAGGAAAGCATAAAACAAACAAAAATAAAACAAAACAAAAACAAGGCAGCAACCAGAGAGAGATACTGAGAGTTTTTTTTCTTAAGTACTATCTCCTTTTGTCTTTTAATGGGGTCTATCCACCTCACTCACCTCCTTTAGCTTAAGTTGCCTTCCCTTTACCACATTTTGCCTCTTATCATTAACAGCCACCTATCTGTCTTCTCTCTGCTCTCCACAGGGCTTTCTTTGTCCCTTGAACTTGCAAAGGGACAATTAACTAATCTCATTAATGGACATAACATTTAAAACTTGATGTTCTACATTCTTTGCTTTAAAACATGTGGCATTCATGTTAGCTTCAGGAAGAACTAGTCCTCCCTGAGAATGTAGGGGATTTGGGGTTGACTGGGGGGTGACAGGTGACTCATCACTTCCTGGAGAGGATCCAATGCCACATTGGTTTGCATTTTGCTATTCACAAGTCACTATGATAATTTCGCTACTTAAAAAATGATATACCATCTGAAATTTTTATTAAAGCAATATACAGATACACACACATTTACAAGATCATCACACAAATAGCTATTTATTTGCTTAGCTTAATGTTGCTTAGGTATTTCCTCATAAGGGAAAAACCCAGAATCAGTCATTTATATTTATATTTAAAATGTGAAAGAAACTTCTTACATGTTTGTATTTGACAGCAACAATGCTAAATTTTTTCTTGATTCACTTTAGCCAATAATAGTTTCTCTCTGTTATGATTTAGTTGGATAATTCTGGATTATGAGTCAGTTTGAAATGAGGCCATGACAAAAATAAAATCAAAGTAAAACTAAAAATATTGAACATCAAGAGAGTATCCATCTCCTAAGGGTTTGAGGTGATGAGTATCCCAATTATCCTGATTTGATCATTATACATTATATAAATGTAGCAAAATCTTATGTGACCTCAAAATATGTACAACTATTATGTATCAATAAAAAGATCCACCTCCTATTGAGAAACTATACTTGAACCCATTTTAGTATGTATATGTCAGGTACATACTGCAAATAATAATTGGAACTTTGGTATGGACCAAGAATAATGAATGGACATTTATATACAGGTTTATTTAGACATATTAGTTCTTGATAACAATTGATTACGAAGACATGAACTACTTCTACTAATTTAATAGAACTAGAGAATCAGGGAAAGACAAGCTATATAGAATTTAAAGTGGAAGAATTTATTATAGAGTTAAAGCTTCATCCATTTCATTAATGCTAAAAATAGATACATTTATCATTATAGAGTCAAACAAAAAAATTTCAGTGAGTGAATTTTAACGTAGTGTAGACTGGAGATATTGAAAGTTTAACTGAAGAAAATCTGTCTAGCTTTACTTCTCATCCATTAAATAGAGCAAGTATGCTTGGCAAAAGAATACCTAAAAAGATTTTAAGTCCCTTCTCTAAGTGGCAAAATTCTGATGGCCTCTCGATATTTTACAACAGGTATAAGCGGTTCCGAAGTAAAAATATCACCTTCTCTGACGGTCATCTAGTCTCTAGTGAGGGAAACCAATAAATCCATACATACTAATGAAAGTTTTCAAACTCTCATCCCCATTCTTAGTTATTAATTGTTGTTATTTTAATAGTAATTTATTCATGTATAAAACTGGGAAATCCCATCATTAATTAGCAATAGCTCTTTATTAATATTTTAAAATAGTTTCCAAACTAAACTCTTAATACGCCTAATATCATGTTCCCTTTAATGAGAAACTAGCCATTAAAAGAAAATAGCTTATACTCCTTTCTATATATAAATACATATTATTTTATAAACAGTTAGCAGAAAATTTCACCGTTAGAAATGAAATATTTTCCATTTTTGCATTTGAATATCTGAGAATATGTTCCCGATAGTCTCGCCAGTTTATAAACCTAAATTTTAACAGTACTGGTAATGCTTAATTATATACAAATTTGCTTTATTTCACATCACGAGGCTTTGTTTGTCTGGAGTATACACTATTGTTTACACTGTACAGTTCTTTTTGTTACGATTTGGATGCTTTTAAAAGAGATTTTAAATATTTGCTCTCAGGTTTATTAAAAAACATAGACTTGAAAAAATATATTAAATTATAAAAATTGTATTAACAAATTCTAAAAGTTTATCTTTATCCTAAAATTTGGGGTCTGGGGCAAATTAGAGATATGCAAAGATGGTTATCAAATTTTTGAATGTGTCTTAGAAAAAAAATTTTCACTTGCGACCTTAGGCTTTTCCCCCTATATTTTGATATAGACTTGACAATATAGTTCTTACAATAGTGGGGAGATACAAATCATTTGAAATCAATTTTAATTGACAACTTTAAGGTTTATTATTTGATGTGATGATTCAAAAGAAATAAATCAGAGAAAAAACAGCATGCTAAAATATAAATCTTATACAGACTGATTGCTTTTGTAAATATATAAAATAATAAGAGTTACTAAAACTTGTTTAGAAAAACCCAAAATTTGGACAAGATTGAGGAACAAAGTTGGTTTTGGATAAAGGTTTTGATTTCATGAATCAAAATTTTTTATTCTTCTTATTGCAAAATGTGATGGTGTATTCGTATGATTTTCATATGACAAAAGCTCCTTTAGTAATCTAAAAGATATTTGAATGATTTTAAGAAATAGTTTGACATAAAATAGAACTCTACACGTATTCAATTACACCATTTTATTTTCTTGTATATTATCCTTCTTTATATTTATGCATTATTTTATAATGTGGAGAGGTTATATTACTTTTGAATATCTATTATATGTTTACACATAAACACAGAGAATGCACAGTAAGTGATATCTATGGCACTCTATTGAAAGTAAATTCTTGGTGCGACACTCTTGATCATGAACAGATATTTACCAACTATCAAGAAAAACTTAAGACATTGAGCAAATGTCATTAGTTAAGTCATTCAAATCACCTCACATTTAACAAATCTAAGTGGAAGTCCAAGAGGAATTCCAAATAAACATCACTGTTATACTGAATATAGTCAATAGAGAATTATTATTTCATTGGAGTTAAATGCACACATCCATTACATTTCTAAATAAATATGGGAAGTGCTTTTTATCCCAGACAGAATAACAATGCTAAAGGAGATTGTTGTCCGTATATTATAGGAAAGGTACTCCAGAAATGTTTATGTTGCTAACAATCAAATTTACTAATATTAGTCAAACTTGACCATATAAATCGGATTTATATAATCCATATCTTAAAATTATAACTTCTTAACAAATATCACTTGATTATTTTAAAATCATAAATGAAAAGAACACTGATAGGGAGGTTTAGAAGCAGGATATATGTATGATTTTGATGCTTCAATAACTGCAAAGCCTTAGACAATTCACCTCTGTGGTTCCCCAGATTTCATATCTGTAAACAGACTAGATGATCTCTCAAAAGAATTCCACATCTAAAACTCTCTTTTTCTGTGTCCTGCCTTTGAGTATTTTTCCTTTAATTGAATCATTTATTTTCTTCTTTGATCTTATGTAATGCTACAATAAAAACATAAACAAAGCCAATTTGATAAAATATCACATTCTCTATTAGTGATTTTTGTTATCTGAGCTGTTACAAAAGTGGTTGAATTTATTCCACAAACTAGGCCATCCATACCTGCCTTTCTGTAATCATATGCATGAAGAAAGAAAAACTTCACAACTCGTATAGGAGTCTAATTTTTCAATTTAGTATTGACAGTCTGACCATGGGTTTGAGTGAAAGTTTAGATTTTGTAGATACTTTGGTTTCCTGATAATCTCAAAAGCTCAGTTATACTTTATAATATTTATATTTACAATCAAGAGAGTCTTTACATATATTTCTATAATAAGCTACAAATATCACCTTCTCTGAATTGTCTAATTATTTTCCTTCTGCATAGACAAGCTAGCATGCTATGCATCATATGGATAAAGTCACAGATTTCTTGCCAGATAATTTTGAACTAGTTTGAAATATCAGCGAATATATTAGGGACAATTTCATGTCAAAACATTGAGTAGTCATGATATAATAAAGTATAATACACAATTCCTAATGTTTAAAAATCAGTATTCAACAGTCACAGGAAGAGGAAATTATGCTTTAGTTTGATGGTAACACCATCCTTGCGTCAAGCATGGTTACATTTCTCTTGTTTTTTTTTTTGTTTTTTTTTTGAGACGGAGTCTCGCTCTGTCACCCAGGCTGGAGTGCAGTGGCGCGATCTCGGCTCACTGCAAGCTCCGCCTCCCGGGTTCACGCCATTCTCCTGCCTCAGCCTCTCCGAGTAGCTGGGACTACAGGCGCCCGCCACCACGCTTTTGTATTTTAGTAGAGACAGGGTTTCACCGTGGTCTCGATCTCCTGACCGCGTGATCCGCCCGCCTCGGCCTCCCAAAGTGCTGGGATTACAAGCGTGAGCCACCAAGCCCGGCCACATTTCTCTTAATATTTTTCCTAGAAAAGCGTGGCTTCTAGCTTATTTGACTAACACAAATCCTTCAAAATCTTTTTATTCTGTTCTAGGATGAGAGGAAATATAACATTTATATTTTAAATTAATCATAAACTATACATTAATCTTGATTTAAAATCGAAACCTACTTTTCAACCGAGAATGTACACCTGTCATCTCAAAAGAAGATATATTTACATTTTAATTTTATATTTCAGATTTATTAAATTCTCATTTTTTTGTTTCACCTGAACTAACATGTAGTTAGAGAAATACATTTTAGAAAAAATTAATAGTAAGTGTATCTTACTCAAAATTATTCACTCTAGATTTTCTCAATTATTAAATGGCAAGGGCAATGTTTCTTTTTTACAGTATTATGATATTGTTACTGTGCAGACCACTGTTCATTTTTCCTGTTACTTCTTATAACTGAGTTTCTTCTTTAGTGTTAATAAAATGCAACATCTATATCTCTTCAGCCCCTTTGTAAACATATAACGGAGTAACACATCTTGAACAATTCTAGTCACCATTTTATGATATGTGCAAAAATTCAGAGACTGTAAGTATAACTTACCTACAATTTTTCTATTTTCAGAAAGGCATACTTGCTCTTTTGGTGTGATCAAGGGGTTTCTGGAGACCGAGAAGGGAAAATGTATCCATTTCTGAGAAATACTCACTGCAGGAAAGAAGGTGCTATTTGCATTTAATGTAAATACCACTTTCGTTCCTTTTAATTAAAAGAGAAACAGAAAACCTTCTATATTCTAAATATAAAAAATAGAAGTTTCTTCTCAATGTGGTAGTTGATTGCAAAGACCATTCTGCGTGTAGAGATGATCCTCCCACCAATTTTTTTAGCATCATGCTATTTTCATTTAGAAAGGTCACATGAGTCTTTTGCTGAAACCAATGTGATTTTCCTAATAAGCTCACCATGCTAAGTGATCCAACAGAATTGCTCTGTATGTTAATAAGGAGAGTAAATGACATTACTTGACAGAAATGCTCTTTCAATGGTGGTTTATTCCAAGAGATTAATTCATCCTTACTTGTCCAGTGTCACATATACATTATTAAATATGCAATGTAGCAACCTTCTTATTCAATTATTATAATTTGCTGTTTTATTAATACTTGGAAATAAAATATATCACTCCATCCATTAGTAATCACGGTGATAAAATTATGTCATACCATATTAGAAGCAAATCCAAGGTATTAGAGATCCATGTTCAACTTCTATAAAATGGTAAGTTCGATAAGCCATTTTGCACAGTTATTATTCTTCCAAGCTTCTTGTCCTTCAGATTTAGTTAGTGGTCAATTTACTATTAGACGAATGTAATTATTTTCTGGTTGGCACTGAGGATGAGTAAGACAAAAACCACCCTATCACTGAAGGTGCCATAGCCTCAAATACCCTACTCACTCCAGCTGCATTTATAGAGACTCTCAGTTGCACAAAAGATCAAATTGTTGTATCTAAAGATCAAGCCAGAATGCCTTTCAAACATTAGATCCTTCCCAAAGCAATTTTTTGTGTTACCAGTTTCCAAAAAAGTCTGAGGAAAAATTTCCATTGTTTCCTATCGTTATTAGACTGTTGGGTCCCATTGACGTAATAAATATACAAATCACTATTGTTTCACCACAATGTTTTATGCATGACATTTTAAGAACTGTACAAAACACAACATTAAAATTCTGAAGTGAAAAATAATAGCATTATGGCTCATTACATTCCATATTGTGGTAGTTTGAACTGTGAGTAACTGTACTGTCATCCTGTCAACTCACTTTAAAAGATCCGCTATATTGTTTTACACAATGTCATTTATTTCACAGGTATAACTATATCAAATTGTTCCAGTTTGGAAACATAGTGTAAATGTTTAAAAATATTTTCACACAGTTACCTGAAAAATACTTGTACTGAAAGCTAATCATCAATTACAGAACCACCAACAAAAGTTCTGCTACTACAAATAGTTTTGATGAAAGAAGACAAACAACGTACTAAACATTTTGGAATCATTTTTCAATATTATTATTACCTTCTGATTTGTTCTTAGAATTTCAAAGATTCCCTAAAATATTGGGAAATGATGATGGAAACATTTATCTAAAAATATTGCTTTGATGGTAAAATGACTGGCAACAAAATGACAGAAGATAGCCCTAGAGATGCCTTTCTCCACTTTATCCTAATATGTCTTTAGAGCCCTGATAGAAATATATATGATATTCCAAGACCCTTTGCTGTCATCATTTTACACAGTCACTCCTACAGAAGCTTTCCTCATAACTGTAGGATCATCTGCCACTGATGGTTTGTTCTGATCTTAATTGTCTTATGTACTACATACTCAATTAAAACTCATGCTGGAGCAGGACTGTCTAGACTTTGGTAACTGCTTATTAAATAGTTAAGATGTTGTATGAGGAGCAAGTGACAAATTAGCAAACATATATGAGGCTTTGAATAACAGCCAGAGTAATACCAGGCTGAATTAATCACCATGTTAAATATGTGCAGAATGGGAAAATAAAATACCTGCTACAATATGGACAAAACTTATCTTAATATGCTTGTTTGAAGATGGGCGCTTCCAAAGGAAGCTCATGAGCATATGGTGCTTTACTGTGCATTTAAAAAATTGTGCTAAAAACATGTTTTGTCCTAGTAAATGTTTTTTTATAAATAGACTTTGTTTTTTAGAGGAGTTTTATGCTCACAGCAGGACTAAGTGGAAGGAAGAGAGGTTTCTCATATACCATCTAGCCCTACAAACATACAGCTTCCCCCACTATCAAAATTTCATACCACAATGGTATGTCACAATTGATGAGCCTACATTGATACAATGTCAGCCAAAGTCCATAGATTACATTAGGTTTCACTCAGTGTTGTACATACTATAGGTTTGGGCAAGTATTCAACAATGTGTCCACCACTATAGAATCATACAGGTTGAACATCTCAAATCTAAAAATCTAAAATTCAAATGCTCCAAAATTCAAAACCTTCGAAGTGCTGATAAGATGTTCAAAGCAAATGCTCATTGGAGCATTTTGGATTTCAAATTTTCAGATTTGGGATGCTCAACTGGTAGGTGTAATGTAAATATTTCAAAATCCCCCCCCAAAAAATGAAATCTGAAACACCTCTGGTCGCAAGCATTTCGGATAATACATAATCACTGCCCTAAAGATCTTCTGTAATCTGTCTATACATTCCACCTCCTGCCGCAACCCCTGGCAACCACTGAAACCACTCATCTGTTTACTGTGATCATAGTTTTGCCATTTCTAGAATGCCACATAGTCGAAATTCAACAGTATGTAACCCTTTCAAATTAGCTTCTTTCACTTAGTAATATGCATTTACAGTTCCCCCATGTTTGTTGTTTTTTTTTTTTCATGGCTTGATAGCTCATTTCAAAGGTCCTGGATAATATTCTATTGTCTGCATGTACCTGTTCATTCATTCATTCACTCACCTATGGAAGGAGAGCTTGATTGTTTACAAGTTTGGTCAATTATGAATAATTATAAATATTTGCACTCAGGTTTTTGCGTGGATATGTTTTAAGCTTATTTGGGTAAATACCAAGGAGTACAATTGCTAGATCATATGATAAGTGTGTGTTTAGTTTTGTGAGAGACTGCCAAATTGTTTTCCAAAGAGGCTGCACCCTTTTGCACTCCCACCAGCAATGAAAGAGATTTTGTTGTTACATAACCTGGCCAGCATTTGATGTTGTCAGTGTTTTGGATTTTGGCCATTCTAAGAGGTGCTTAATGGGTAAATATTTTTAAGTAACAATAATGATGCTTTCTTAAAAAGATTTTTTTAAAATTCTTCAAGAAACAGTGACACACTCCTAAAATCCAAATACTGAACAGGAGTGCATGTTCACATTCTCCAGTCCAGTTACTTTGCAGTAACATAGACAACAGCACTGCCCTACTAAAAATCTTCAAGTGATGTGTTCTCAAAACATCATCAGAGAATTAAAATTAGTGAAGACAAGAGAAAAACAATAATCTCTGAATCAAATAGGTACCTTTTAAAGGGATAGTCATTACCGTTACAAAATATAGAGAAGATTGTATACTTGCTATTATATTTATATAAATATTATTAGGAAACTCATCAAATGCCTCACTGAGAATTTAAAAAGTATTTTGTATCAGCTTTATATAAAAGCCTATCAAAAGTGAAATGGGATTAAGTTACTATTACACATTCTTATTCATTCTGTTTTCTTGCTCATCACTTGATACAATTATATATTTTTAAAAAGTACTTATTGCCTTTGTAGTTTGTGGATGATAGGTTGTAAGGTACTGTAGTACAGAAGCTGCATCTATGCCTGTGTGTCTCCTAAACAGTCATTGATTCAATTAATATTTGTGGACCTGTTTTCCAGCTATCATGCTAGTTTCCAGAAGTACGACCGAAAATTACAACAAAAGAAATCCACACACACACACACAACAGCAGTCCTAATTCTCAAGAACCTGTATGATAGACAGTAATATAGATACATAAAAACAATTAAAATTCAGCTTTAATAAGAGAAACCTCTGGTGTTTGGTTTTATGTTAATTTTACTGTGTCATGATAGTATGTGTGTATTTTTCCCTAAACATAATGATCTTAGTTTGTCTTCTATTAGTATTTTAGTAGTATATGCCTGAATGTGAGTTTTAATTTGACATTGTAAAGTCAATAAATAACAGGAGATTAAATATAAAACATTTAAACCTCTTCAGTTAAGATGGCATGGAAATTTCATGACTTGACACTTATTTAATATATAGAACAATAAGAAAGAAAATACAAAAAAAGAAAGAGTGTTATAACACAGTAGGACTTCGACACAATCTTGGCACCTTCACATATCAGACACAGTAGCTGCAGTCCCGACAGACTCTTTTTCCCCAATGGTAGTGGCTTCGTATTTAGATTCCTTCACTAAGAGTCCACATGTACAGGATAAACTAGAATTAAGATCACTGCTTGAAGTCACAAGTTATGGCAAAAGTTCACCAAGCAATCATTCTTGAAAAGAAAAATGTCTTAAAAATTTTGCTGACCTGCTGCCTGAGAGCCTATTACGCTAGGAATCTGTTACACTAGAGATACGGGAAGAAAACACACACACACACACACACACACACACACACACACACACACCCCATGAAGGCAGAAGCAGTCCAAAACGAATTTGAGTACTGAATCTTCAATATTTCTAATTAATTATCACCACAAACAGCACTCCACATGGTAGCAGACTATCTGAATCTAGGCAGCTATTCCAGGGGCCAGATGGGGACAACAGTAAAGTGGTGGAACAGATATAATAAACACAATGACAATAAAAGCAAACCCTTTTACTCTAAATGCTCCAGAAATCTGTGAATAAATAAAGGCCTAAAAAAGGCAGAAAACCACCACCACCACCACCACCACCACCACCACCACCACCACCACAGTGATTCAACCCTGAGTTCAGTCTAGATGAAATTATTCTCATATACATGTCTGAAGAACATTTTTAAATAATATGTTTAGAATTCTCAATAAAATTAAAAGATAAAACTCAATAAAAAGAACAAGTAGTTATAAAACAAAACCATGTAGAAATTAAAATAATTTCATATTGAGAAGAAAAAAGCTATAAATGTTGGAAATGAAAAATGTAGTAAATGAATCAATTTTAAAGAAATAAACAGCTTAAGTATCTGGATTGAACAAGAAGATAAAATTAGTGAATTAGAAGATACTAATGAAGAATTCATCCAGAACATAACACAGGGAGGCAAGTAAATGTTAAAAATAAAATACTAAGGACATAAAAGATGGACAATATTATACGACAATAAGAGTTCCTAAAGAAGAGAATGAATGGAATTGCAGAGAAGCCAGATTTAAATATAATGGCTGATAATTTTATAGAACTGACGATAGACAAAGGACAAGGTTTATCTAAGAAAGTTTTGAAGAAAAACAAGTTAGGGTGTTTGGCTCTACCACATGTCAGGGCTAAATATAAATCTATAGTAATTGAGACATATAGTACTGGCACAGGAATTGGCAAATGAAGAACAGAACAAAAAAAGATGCCCAGAAATACTAATGTACATACTAATCTAATGTACATGTATATACTAATCTCAATGCAAAATAGAGGTGACACTACAGGTGAATAGAGAAAAGGTAGACATGTAAACAATGATGGTAGGACAGTTATTTACTCTAGATAATTCACAAAATTATACACTATTCACAAAAGAACCCTAAAAATTATTTCCAAGTTTATTTAGAGACCGACGAGTGAAAGGGAAAAACTGTAATACCTAAAGAATTACACGAAAATAAGAAATAGATCAAAAGTCAATTGAAAAATTGGCAAAGGACATGAACAGATGATTCAGAGCAGGAAATAATAAAGGGTCAATGAATATAAAAGATACATTAATCAAAAAAACAAATGAGATATAATTTCATACTCATCAAATTGAGAAAGACTATAAAGTGTCAACATCTAGTTGATAAGAATTTGAAAAATAGGGGATGCGGACGCTACTGTTGGAGGCATAAATTGGTACCAACATTCTAAAATCAAGTATGGCAAAATGTTATATTAATATTATTTTCAGTCATCCTCCAGTTGTTTGACATATTTCATAATAATAAAATATATACATGTATCAAAATAGCTCAATTTAAATTAGAAAATGAATATACATGACCTGTCTTTAAGAACTAGTCTGTATGTTTACAATTTCCATTTGAACATTTTTTATTCATTTCTCTTATAGATCCTGTATATTTAATATGTTCTTGCTTTTGCTGTTAAAGGCAAGACTGGAGACTTCTTTAAATTACAGTGCTTTATCAACATGCATCCTTTTATATTCACAAGCATCCTTAACCAGAGTCAGAGAGCTTTTTAAAATATATATATATATATATATAGAAAACTGCTCCCTTTTACTTTCTGTGTTATATGGATTTTGAGCTTCTTAGTTTTGAGCTATGGAATTTTCTTTCTATGAGTTTATTCATTTTAAAAGTAGTGCTATTTAGATTTCCATTTATATATTGTTCTTTAGCCCCTTAGGCAAATCATCAGACTTAAGGGCATCATTCATAATACTATTATTACATATTATTAGTCAAATATCTATAAAAAGATGAATATGAAACCAAGTGATAGAATGTCATCAGTCTCTCTAAAAATAATAGTAATAAAAATAGTAATATAATCATACAAGAAGTTGTTTGCTCAGGTTAAATTTAATTTATACCCTGAAATAATAAGAATTATACTGCTTTGCACGTCTGGGAAACAGAACTTAGAAAAAAGGGAAACTGACTCATAAAGTACTTATATTTTAAAATTATTTATCTAATTCTCATTTGTTCAATAAATTGCACAAATATACGAGTTGAAAACGGTATAAAAATAATCTTACACTTAAGATCTTCTTTCAAATCTAGTCTAAAAAAGTCTACTGGAAGACTTTGGATAGTCTTCTATGTTAGTACTTTGCCTCTACTGGATGAAAGAACACAGCCAATCAACACAGTTAATGAAGAAAAATGTACATATTATAGTCATTGTTTGGCTTGTATATACATATTGGAACTTACTCTGCTAGGATAAATTGCACAAATATACACGCCTTTTCTAAAATAAATGCATTGTTGAGTCCATGGATAAAGTCCTATCCTTGCCAGATAATAATTCTAAAAACAAGAAACCAAAAATAAAAAAATAAAATTTTGAAAGGAAATAAAACTTCATGTACCTTTCAAGGGAGTAGGTGACGAAGGTGGTGCTAGAATGACTCTCAGCCTAGGGTGGTGTGTCATAAGATTAGAAAGATGTGTTCTAATCTCTGCAAGCCAAGTGGTAGTTCATCAGCAAAAATTAGTTCATTGTTAATTCCTGGTTTATTTCTCTTTCAGCTTTTACTGCCTAAAGTCTTGTTTAAAACTTTTGACTGGGCCAGATTTAAGATTACACATATTGTTAAGGGGCAAGGCAAGTCCTAGTTTACCCTAGGATTAGAATGTTAAGCCACCAACCGGCAAAATAACCCTAGGGGCAAAATAAAGTCAGTCGGATCAGAATTGAAACTGAGGGGTCTCCACTCTTCTTTCCCCAAAGAATTTTCTCCTTCGTTATGAATCTGGAGGATGTGTATTTTAGTAAAGATAAAGGCATTTTTTTTACATGTATTGATTGGAGGGCATTCATAATCAATTTTCAAATAAATTAGCATCGAAGGAAATAAGGAGCAGGTTACAATTTCTTTACCGTCATAGTAGGTTGTGGGAGAGATGCTGGACATTAAACTCACATATTCTGAGCTTGTTATTCTAGCACAGAAATTATGATGACATTGAAAAAATATTTTCATAATGTAGTCCATTAAATTTCATGTCTACATTATGGAAACTCAGAGGCTTATGGTCACATAAGAGTGAAAGGGCAATCAAGGAGTAAGGAAAAATTATGCAGAAAGGAGAAAAGCAATGATGCTTGGTGAGAACAATCATTCTAAGTGTGAGAACAAGGATGATGTACCTAGTTCAGATTTTCTAGTCACTTGAAATATTACTGACCTCTAAAACTTAGGGGGACTTTAGGCTGAGTCTAGGAATTTTTTTTCCCCTAAAGAACTGTAGACTTGGCAAATCTATATTTAGTGTACTCACTGTTTTTCTGAATTTTGCCTAGATCCTGACTGTCACAGGTACAGATGAATTCAACACACCCGGAGGGCTCTTGTTGGAAACCTGAAGAATTTCCATGAAATCTCCAAAAGTCAAAAGATGCCATTATTACAACACTCTAGAGGTTGGCAAACTACCTTTTATTTATTTATTTTTTTGCTACAATTGAAAATAAAATCAACATGTATTGTTCCATAGGCCCCTTGTGAATTTATTTGTATAAACTGCTGAGAATTTATGTTAATGTCTTTTATTTCTTCTTTTTGCATTTCAATTGAAATCCTAGGATTTCAATTTGGAAACTTTGGCAATAAAAGATCCAATAAGTTATTGATAATTTAAAAAATGATTCCATAGCATCAACAAACTATATTAAATTCTAGTATCCCATTCTATGATTAAGTCTTGGCCCATGTAAATCTGTGATAGAAAATAAGCTGAAAATACCAATATGGGCCCAACAAAACACGTAAAGATAAATCTCTCAATTTTTATATCATACTTTCCAGGATATTTAATGAAAAACACTTTGAGTCCCAAGATTCCATATTAATAGAATTCCAAGTTAAAACTCCTGAACTTAATATAAGCTTTATCAGTAACATAGCTTTCGGTTAACATAAAATAAATGTAAATAATATTGACAGGTCATTTTAGTACTAAATATTAGTGCTTTATAAGCAACTAAATTATTTAGTCAGCTTTATTCCAGATAAGAAGACCCTTGGATTTATTAAATTATAGATTAAACACTGATGTGCCTGACTATTCTTGAGAAACACCGAAGCCCCACTACGCCTAGAATATTGATATTTACTGAGGTTCATACATAAGTCGCTATGCTAGTGAGAGATTCAAGATGAAACTCCAGCTTTCTCTTTATTAAATCAGCCTTGGCCTCCCCTTATTTTTATGTAGGTATTGATTTCCTTGATTTGAAGCAAACTTTCCTCTTTTGAGAAAAATAAATCACAACTCATTGCTTTACCATCTCTCCCACTTCTACCCTAAAGACAGCTGACAAGGCTGGCAATAAAAAGGTAGAAAAAGTATAGAGTCTTACAACATAGATGATTTTTGACCCAGAAAGTACAAGTTTAATATAATTACAAGTGCAATGTTGAAATCAGCAAGGGTTTGTATTTTTGAATTATTCAACCCCATTATGTTCTCTATAGAAAACCAAAGAAAAACAAATAACCAAAAGAGAAGCTGCGAAAGTGTTTCATTGAGTACAGTGTTCAATACCTTGTCAAATAGGAGTTAAAGATTTAGTGAAAGTTGAAAGGGTGGTTACCTTGAAAGAAGATAGTTGGAGGCAATACAAATATGAATTATGAGGTTTGCAGGTTTTAGAAGAAAGTCTTGGATTTTTTCATCAAATGACAGATGAGAGAGGAAGCATTTTTTATTTCTGTAATAAAAAGTATGGGTGGCTGTACTGTCACTTAAATATTTTTAATTGCGAAGAAACATCTCATCAAGTAAAAAGTAGATAAGAATAAACAAGACGTTAAGCATAGACAGAAAGTGTCCTATTTTAATGCAGAAAAAAGTTTTCAATAAAATCCAACATCCCTTCATGATAAAAACCCTCAACAGACTAGGCATTGAAGGAACATATCCCAAAATAATAAGAACCATCTATGACAAATCCATAGCCAACATCATACCGAATGGGCAAAAGTTGGAATGATTCCCACTGAGAACTGGAACAAAACAAGGATGGCCACTCTCACCAGTTTTATTAAACATAGTACTGGAAGTCCTAGCCAGAGCAATTAGGCAAGAGAAAGACATAAAATGCATCCAAATAGAAAAAGAAGTCAAACTATCTTTTTTCACTGACGGTATGATTCTATACTTAGAAAACCCCAAAGACTCCACCAAAAGGCTACTAGAACTGATTAACAATTTTAACAAGGTTTCGGGATACACAATACATAAAAATATATTTTTATAGTAAAACATATAAAAATTAACAGCATTTCTATACAACAACAATGACCAGGCTGAGAGTCAAATGAAGAACACAATCCCATTTACAATAGCCAAAGAAAATGAAATACCTAGGAATACACCTAACCAAGATGCTGAAAGATCTCTGTCAGGAGTATTAAAAAACATTGTTGAAAGAAACACAGATAAACGAAAAGACATTCCATGCTCATTGGAAGAAATAATATCATTAAAATGGCTATACTGCACAAAACAACTTATAGATTCAATGCTATCCTTATCAAACTACCAAGGTCATTCTTCACAGAATTAGAAAAAACAATTCTAAAATTCATAGACAACCAAAAAAAAAAAAAGAGCACATATAGCCAAAGCCATCCTAAGCAGCAAGAACAAAATTGGAGGCATCACACTACAGTACTTCACCCTACAATAATTCACACTACAGTACATCACACTATAGAACTTCCAACTATGCTACAAGACTACAGTAGCCAACGCAGCACAATATTGGTACAGAAACAGACACAATAGACCAATGGAACAGAATAGAAAACACAGAAATAAAGCCACACACCTTCAACCAGCCTTCGACAAGGCTGGCAAAAACAAGCAATGGGAAAAGGACTTCCTATTCCATAAATGATGCTGGGATCACTGGCTAGCCACATGCAGAAGAATGAAACTTGATCCCTACCTTTCACCATATACAAAAATAAACTCATGGTGGATTAAAGATATTAATGTAAGACCTAAAACTACAAATCCTAGAAACAAACCTAGGAAATGTCCTTCTTGACATTGGCCTTCGGCAATTCTTTTTTTTTTTTTGACAGAGTCTCACTCTGTCGCCCAGGCTGGAGTGCAGTGGTGCGATCTGGGCTCATTGCAACCTCTGCCTCCTGGGGTCAAACAGTTCTCCTGCCTCAGCCTCCTGAGTAGCTGGGATTACAGGCATCTCCCACCATGCCTGGCTAATTTTTGTATTTTTAGTAGAGACAGGGTTTTGCCATGTTCGTCAGGCTGGTTTTGAACTCCTGGCCTCGGGTAATCCACCCACTTTGGTCTCCCAAAGTGCTGGGATTACAGGCATGAGGCACTGCGCCTGGCCGGCAAAGAATTTTTGGCTAAGTCCCCAAAAGTAATTGTAATAAAAATAAAAATTGACAAGAGGGACCTAATTAAACTAAAGAGCTTCTGCACAGCCCAAGAAACTATCAACAAAGTAAACAGATAATCTACAGAATGGGAGAAAATATTCACAAACTATGCACCTGACAAAAGTCTAATATAAAAAAATGGACAAAAGACATGAACAAACACTTCTCAAAGGAAGACATGCAAGCGACCAACAAACATACGAAGAAATGCTCATCATCATTAATCATCAGAGAAATGAAAATCAAAACCACAATGAGATGCCATCTCACACCAATCAGAATGGCTATTATTTAAAAGTCAAGAAAGGCTGAGTGCAGTGGCTTGCACCTGTAATGCCAGCACTGTAGGAGGCTCAGGCAGGAGGATCATATGAGGCCAGGAGTTCAAGACCAGACTGGTCAAAATGGTGAAACCCCGACTCTAATAAAAATACAAAAATTAGCGGGGTGTGGTGGTACACATCTGTAATCCCAGCTACTAGGGAGGCTGCAGCATGGGAATCATTTGAACCCAGGAGGTTGAGGTGCAGTGAGCCAGGATTGCACCATTGCACTCCAGCCTGGGTGACCCAAAAAAAAAAAAAAATCAAAAGATAACAAATGCTGGTGAGGCTGTAGATAAAAGGGAGTGCTTATACACTGTTGGTGGGAATGTAAATTATTTCAGCCTCCGTGGCAAGCAGTTTGGAGATTTCTCACAGAACTTAAAACAGATCTACCATTCAACCCAGCAATCACATTACTGAGTACATACCCAGAGGAAAATAGATCATTTTACCAAAAAGACACATGCACTGGTATGTTCTTTGCCACACAATTCACAATAGCAAAAATATGGAATCAACCTAAATGCTCATCAATGGTTGACTGGATAAAGAAAATATAGTACATATACACCATGGAATCCTATGCAGCCATAAAAAAGAACAAAATCATGTCCTTTGCAGCAACATGGATGGAGCTGGAGGACATTATCTTAAGCGAAGTAATGCAAGAACAGAAAACCAAATGCCACGTGCTGTCACTTATAAGTGGGAACTAAACATTGAGCACAATGGACATAAACATGAGAATAACAGACACTGTGGACTACTAGAGCGGGGAGGGGCCGGGGTGGGGAAGGATTGAAAAGCTACCTATTGGGCACTACGCTTACTATCTGGGTGCAATATACCGTTTTAACAAACCTGCATGTGTACTCCCTGTATATAAAACAAAAGTTGAAATTAAAAATAAAAGTATCCTATTTTAAAGAAAACATGCCAGGCACCTATTACACAGCAAGTATCATTATTCGCTCATTACAATTATTTTCAGATTGAGGCGAGTTCACAGTTAAAAATTTAATTGGGGTGATGTAATCCAGTGTGGTTTGTTTAGTAGTAGATTTTATTTTAATAGTGTTATATACGACTTAAGTTTATACAATCATCAAGAGTCTGATGGGGTCTCTGTAATTAGTCATACTTTACTGCATTTTATGAATAGAATTATATGCCTTAGTGATGTTTGCAAATTCGGAGTTTTGCAAAGGTCTCGGGACAAATACCCTGGGGCTGTTCAGAGTCTAATATATACGTAAAATAAAAGGTCATAATAAATAAAATCATATGGAGCTTATATATATGTGTATATATATAAAATCATAGATTTATAATGATTACCAAATGGATAGTAGCTGTAAGTGATTTAAGGGGGGCAATGCTTTCTTTATTCTACCCTGATCAACACAATATTTGGTTTACGTCTCTAGTGAGATAACACTTATGTTTTTATCTTGATACTTTTAAAATTCCAACTTCACCTTCGGGTCCTTATTTTTTTCATATATCATTAGTGGGTATTCAAGGAAAAGAAAATTATTGTATAAGGGTTGAAAACATCAAGAAACAATAAATAGTCAGATTTTTATAACATTTTCCCAAACTATCTTTTGGAGCCAAAATTGTAGCTGTGAGTAACGTAAGGCTGAGTTTATCCTAAAGCAATAGACAAGGAAAAAAAAAATCTGAGAAAGAATGGCAACTCTATACCTCGCTACCCTGAGACACACCTGAGACTACTCTATAAATCACCAGGGCTGAGAATAGGAGGCACCCACTCATAAAACGTATCTACCCATTCTCATTTGCATTGCTCTACGTGGGTCCTTCTGCTTTTGCAATACCTTGGGACATTTACAATCAACCCCCTCACAACAGAGAGTAAGCGCCTTGATTTCCAGACAGTGGTGAGTTTTAGTAGGGAACGCCTCAGCTTAGACACTTGAGAAGAAACTAGACGGCAGCAAAATCCATCCTGTTGCACATGTCCTCAACTAGGAAATGTTAACACCTTCCAAGATTATCTAATTTTATGGTCAATAATTGGTCTTCAGAAAAAGAGAGCAAATATAAGCAAAATATAAGGGAATAGTATATAAACAACAATTTCAACACAGGAAGCTGAATAAACTTAATTTTTAGCGAAAGGGTCAACATAAGATCACTGCTTTTTTTATGCTATAAACTATATATATGGCCCCCAAACATAAATGAATATAATCTTGGCTGTATTTATTTTTATTGCTTTAAAAATGGATTATTTAAATTATCAACAGCTGTGGCTAAAGAAAAAAGACTTTTGTCATCCAAACAAAGAATTATTTATAACCCTGACATTCCAAGGTGTATTTAAAAAGGTGTTATTTGTGGCAATATTTTATCTATTTTCTCAAAGATCTTAAAATTAGCAATTACTATCAATGAACATTTATTGAATATAAAGCAACTGTATAGCATTTGTATCTAATGCATTGCTAATTGCTAAGTTACAGTTCCAACATTTTCATAGTGTCCAAGTGATTATTTTACATATTTCTTTTTAAATAATAAAAGTATCATAAACTTTTTGGAAAAACTAAACTTCCTATTTTATTGCTACTTATTGCTTATTATTTAATCTTTTACATGTTAACATGATCAAAGGTATAAAAAATTAACGATCCTTAATTTTACCTAAAACAAAACAAAAAAAAGCAAATATTTATCAAATGCTGAATATTTTTTAAGCACTGAGCAATTATCTATCTATCTATCCTAGAATCTCCACTCTGAATACTGCATTCCATTTGATGAAACATTACATATGAAAACCCAAGGCTGGGCGCGGTGGCTCATGCCTGTAATTCCAGCACTTTGGGAGGTCAGGGCAGGCAGATCACCTGAGGTCAGGAGTTTCAGACCAGCCTGGCCAACATGGTGAAACCTCATCTCTACTAAAAATATAAAAATTAGCCGGGTGTGTGGCAGATGCCTGTAATCCCAGCTACTTGGGAGGCTGAGGCAGGAGAATCGCTTGAACCCCAAAGGCGGAGGTTGTGGTGAGCCGAGATAGTGCCACCACACTCTGGCCTGGGTGACAAAGCAAGACTCCATCTCAAAAAAAAAAAAGGAAAACACAATAAGACCATTCAATGATGTAAGTTAAAACATGAACAGTGACCATGTGAGTGGCAAAGCAAATTTGTGTTCTTTTTCATTTTTATTTTTTTTGAGATGGAGTCTCACTCTGTTGCCCAGGCTGGAGTGCAGTAATGGCAATCTCAGCTCACTGCAACCTCTGCCTCCTGGGTTCAAGCAATTCTCCTGCCTTAGGCTCCCTAGTAGCTGGGATTACAGGTGTGCACCATCACGCCTGACTAATTTTTGTATTTTTAGTAGAGACGGGGTTTCACCATGTTGGCCAGGCTGGTCTCAAACTGCTGACCTCAGGTGATCCGCCTGCCTTGGTCTCCCAAAGTGCTGAGATTACAGGTGTGAGCCCCCGTACCCAGCCTCCCTGATCCCTTTAAGATCTTTTTCCCCCATTTTTCCAATGACATCTTATATGCATATACATGAGATGGAATCTGTGTTCTAAATTCAAAGAAGGAAGAGTTCATTGGATTTGGGGAGAACTCGGAAGATGTTGAGTTGGTTGGTATTGATCAGAGAGGAAATGTATTTATGGAGAAATCCATGTATAGTGAAGTAATTATCAAGGTTATTTTGTGGCTGATATGAATTCAAGGGGCAGTTTATAATTCAGTCACATATTAAAGAATAAAAAGGATGAAAGAAAAATAAAGCAGATAGAATTGTGAAATGGGTTACATTATTTGCACCACAAAGGTTAAGTAAATCAAACTATTGGGAATATTCTGAGATAGAGCTAAAGACTTTCTCGAGAGTCGTGGTTGAAACCACATGTTGTGGAGGAACTGATTGTGATTGTTGCCCCATTGTGGGATTCCTCCCTATGGTAATGACATCAAAATGAAAAAAAAAAACACACACACAAGAAAATTATGCAGATTGTAATTAGAGGTGGAGCTGTTTGTGATCTGGTTATCTCCACATTGGTCTGGGAAAGAATTGAGACATTACTGGGCCAAATCATGTCTGTGAGACAAAATGAACGGTAAAAATAGTGAATAAAAAGAGGAAGATTAGAAACAAGCTTTAGTCACTTGCTCTTCCTTGCAGTAGGCCCTTGGAATATTGACAAATCCTGAAATAATTAAAAAAAAAACCAATGGATTTTAATCACCATGAGGGTAAAAATAGTCTTGTTTACCACTGTATTTCCAACACATAGCATGGTATCTGACCCTCCCCAAATAATTATTGAATTATCGATTGCACATTTTAAACTACTATATTAGCATATCCTACCTCTAAGCATTACCCTGAGATGGTAACTGTGCAATACAGCAATAAAGGGTGTCACTCTGACCTCAGTCTAGGCCTAATACACAGCTGAGCTCTGAACAACAATGTAACATCAAACAGTGACCCTGTTGTAACATGTTCTGGACTTGTCTAAGCTAAAGTTCAAATATGATAGTTCCAACCCTGGTTATAATCTCTGAATGATGCATTTTATTCATAGCAATGACTTTTTTTTTTTTTTTAAAAGAAGCATTTACCATGCAAGAAAAAGGACAACATTGCTTCAAGAATAGTAATCAGTCAGTGGCACCCATCTTAATGAGAGGATTTATATCCCATTGTTTTCAGTTTAAATGTCAATGTGCATACATATAAACATTTAGAAAAACAGGTTTCCAGTAGATCATGTTATGTAAAGGTCATACAGACCTTGCAAATATTCCTGCATCGCTAACTAATCTAATCCAGTTATTGAGTTCAAATATCAAACGATATCCCTTTCTGCCATCCAGAATTTTGAATGTCTGGTATTCAGTGGGTTCTAAAAGTTTGACTTTTTATATTTGAAGGGCCTATATGAAGCCATATGCAATTAGCATATGCTGTATTGTGGCATGTTCTGTTAACATCAGCTCTTTGATTGCGGAAGAACTCTAACTGTTGAATCATCAAAACACTACAGCAGTATTTTACAACCTCAGTTATGCATAATGTGAAGTAATATGCATGGCCTGCCCTCTGTAAATATGAGAGGCAATTTGTTTGGCTCCATATTTTATTTTGCTTTCAGGATTATACTACTTACTAACTTCAACAAAAGCAATATAATAAGAAATATTGCCTCACAATACCACAGCTCTGTCCATCAATAGCAAAAATTCTCAATCTTAGCACCAGTGCCAGGAGATGAATCTCATTATGATAATTCAGTGATTGTATACGGATTCACATTTCCCAGCATACATAAGAGAATACAAAACAAACACAAGTAGGATAAGCAATCAGATAACTAAAGTTTTTTTTTGTCAAAGATATTAAAGAGTATGTTAAGAATCATCTAATGTCATCTCCCTATTACTGGAAAAAATGGAAGCTCAGGATTTATATAATTAGCTCTAGGTCACACAGGTAGTTTGATGGTAAATCCTAGAGAATTCTACTGTTCATATGTGTTAAACAAATATTTTCTTCATTATACTTTATGTATTACAGTCATATTAACTACTATCAAGTCAGCACTATTTATAACTTGATAGATTTAAAGGCCTAAGCTGAAAATATTTAGAAAATTCATGTTGAGAATATTGAGAAATAAGGTGGGATCCAAGGTGGCATGAAGGGTCAGAGTCTTAGTCTGAACTAGAATGCATGCATGTAAGGCACATGCTAGAAATTTGTGAGCAAAGGAAGAAGTGAGAAAAAAGTGAATATTTAGTAAGGTTAATTCGTAATTAGTCTATAGGATAAGGTGGTGTGTAGAAACCATTCCGCCAGGGAGATGAAAATTAGGGAATTGCATGTACAAATTCATTAGCTAAAATAAGGTTCTGTTGTTTGAGGCTCTCAAAAGAAATCACTTCTCAATAATTATGTAAATACTGAAATACAACTTTGAAAATAATTTTTAGTACTAGCCACCAAAATTTGGGGCTTATTATGTACAAACTGTGTGTTTCAAACACTACTGATGTGATCTGCCAACGAGGAGCCCATGACTGAGATTCCAGACTGGTATGTGCTGTATCTGTATATCTGCCTCCTCCAGGAAGATTTGAGGGCCTCAGAAACATTTTCCAAACTTTTATAACAAGGATCCTAAGACTATTGCCTTCTATAGCAAGGAAGCCAACAATGAGCTGGATCCTGGACAGCATGCTGGCCCCTGACATGGGCAACAAATTAGATGGACCACAGAACCTAATTTCTGTAGCTTTGACTCACCACAGATTTGTGCTCTCCTGCACAATGGCATTGGGGCAGGTTTATGTTTCTGTTGTGTTGTGCTGTTTGTTTTCTAAGCAAAGGGCAGTCTCCTATCTCATGCCAAATATAAAATTCAGGCTGCATGAAATCTTAGAGATTTCACTTAAGCTTTTGTGCAAATTAGTTGGTTTGATTGAATCAGTGTATGGTACAGCCTAGTAAATGTCATTCTTACATTCATTCAGAAGAATACATGCTTCTAAAAATTTGCTCATAAAATTAGCAATGCATACTGGTGGAGAGTCACAAATGGGAAACAGAAAACCTGGATATAAATCTCAGCTCTACCATTGACTAGCTGAGTTAACAGGAACTTTAAGCCCTTGTAACTTTGGCTTTTCTTATCTGAAAAATGGGCGGAAAATGTGGGTTTTTGTGAGGAATAGAATTAATACTAAGCAAAAGTTCAGATCCGTCTTAAATGTCAGCAATTATTTTTCTATTTAAAAAAGTATATAGTGTATGTGCATGTATCACTAAAAATCATTTCTGGGACAAACTGAGACATACCATGATTATGTGTCAACACCTGAGGTACACGTAATTAATGCTAGAGAAGGTCAGAAGAAGGGAGATTAACATTGGCAATTTGCTATTTAGGAATTGTTTCAAAGAAAAAGTGGGATTGTGATGGACTATGGAACTCAGATTAGTAAGACTTCGACTAAATGAAAGACATCCTAATGATTCAACAGGACTAAAATTAAATATGGAAATGAGCAAAACAGACTGAGTATTAACGTCCTAGAAAATTGGGAAAATATTGGAATAATCATTTGCCCATGGAAAAGCATATGACATGTACTTGCATACACATATATTCCATATATGCATGCATCTCTGCGCATATTTGCATACATGTACATATCATTTGCACTCAGAAAACACAAATACTAACACTACAATCATATATATGTGGTGGGACTATAAAATTGTATGATTGTTTTCTTTGAAGTTCATTAAAATCACCTATATTACTTGCAAATTTCCGATTTATGTACATATGCATACGTCTTAAAATGGGATATATAGTATTCCATTTAATAAAGATGAAATTTTTGTTAGGCTTGGAATTCAAGAGATCTTCCTTTTACGTATTATATTTTTACTCAAATGGACCACTGCTAGTTAAGTTTCTTTCAAGTTTTCTCCGATTCGGTAAATGCCATTTGAGGAGTTCATTAACATGCATTTAAATTCAGGTTCCAGTGCATGATGAGGGTCACATCAGGCCATGGTGAAACAGGAAACACATGAAGACGCTGGAGTATTTTTTTTTTTAATTATTTCATTTTTTATTCTGTGATCAGGTTCTTCCAAGTTTTGGTGTTGATAAGGTCTTTTTCTTTTATATTACAATGGTGAGAAGCCCTAATTAGCAAAGTAAGAAAATGGCAACTCAAGGTTGATCTCTGGTTTGTTTCTAGCTTGTTTTAAATTTAATTGAATCATGAAGTCTAAAAGTCCAGAGAGCATGAAAGTAAGCTACATTAATCTGAACACCTGACATAAGTTAGACTAGTATTTTTCAGGTTGTATTCTATAGAGCTCCCCAATTAAATTCAGCAAAATGATACTGGTATTGTAAGTTAAAAAGAAAGTAACAACCTATTACATTTCTTTCTTTGTCAAAAATATGTAATCTACGAATCACTGGGGCGAGCATCAATATTATATATATGGGATGAAAATGAATTTAATTTCATTAGGATCAAGCTTTAAAGAACTAAACTAAGGCTGTTTGAATTTTTCTTTTTAATTTGATAAACTACAAGTTCACACGAAGTTTCAAAAAATTGTATAGGGAGGTTGGAGGTCCTGTGCGCCCTTCACGAAGGCTCACTCAATATTTACATCTTGCAAAACTGTGGTATAATATCAAAAGAATTGACATTGGTATAATCCATAAACCTTCTTCTGATTTCACCATTTATGTCTGTATACATTTGTGTGTGTATGTGTGTGTGTATATGTAGTTATACTCAATTTTACCACATAGATCACTTCACGTAAGCACAACACAAGTGGTAGATGTACCACCACCTCAAGACACCGCATGTTATCCTTTTATAGACCACCTGCCACCTTCCCCCAATCCATATCACATTATGCTGAGTGAAAGTAACCAGTCACAAGGGGCTGCATACAGCATGATTCCATTGACATGAAGACCAGGTCACCCAAATCCTTAGAGACAGAAAGTGGTTTAGTGGTTGGCAACAGCTGGGTGAGGGAGGAGTGTGGACTAACTGATAAATGGATACAGTGATGCCTTTCGGGGTGATGAAAATATTTTGGACCAAAATAGAGATGATGGTTGCACAACATTGTGAATATACGAAATGCTATTGAATTGTACACTTTAAAATGGTTAATTTTATATTATGTGAATTTTACCTCAATTTAAAAAATCCAACCTCATGGCCCTCTGACTGTCCATGAGAGAGGCCAGACTTGCAGGGCAGGGTCTGCAGTTTCCTGAGAGCCCACAAGCAGACACATCCTTATGAGATGCATGCCCTGGAAATTTCTTTCACAATGTGTTTATGACTCCTGGACATTTTGGGCTGAACAGTCACAAGAGAAGCTAGTCATGCTCAATCATATTTTGCTTCCATGGCATTTTCCCACCCTCAGCCTCCTACTCCTTTTCATAGACACACACACAAACTCGTTCTGCTATATCTGAGGATCCAGCCTCTGAGCCCTCAAGGTGGAGGGGTTCACAAGTGGGCAACCACTCATCTATTTGCCATAATAATGTTACTTCAGAAATGTTACACAAAGAGAGACCAGATGCAGTGGCTCGCACCTGTAATCTCAGCATTTCGAGAAGTCAAGGCGGGAGGATCACTGGAGACCAGGGATCCTGGTCTGTCACCATAGTGAGACCCTGCCTGCACAAAACAATTTTTAGAAATGGGCCAGGTGTGGTGGTGTGTGCCTGTAGTCCCAGCTATTCAGAAAGCTGAGGCAGGAGTATTACTTGAGCCCAGGACTTCAAGGCTGCAGTGAGCTACAATCGCACCACTGCACTCTAGCCTGGGCAAGAGAACCTGTCTCAAAAACAAGCAAACAAGCAAAAAGAAATGGAAACATGCAATATACATTCATTTTAGATTGTTGCTTTTCCTTTTTTAAATTCCAACTTTTATTTTACATCCAGGGGGTATATATGCAGGCTTGTTACAAGAGTATATTGTGTGATATTTAAGTCTGGGGTACAATTGAAGTCGTCACCCAGGTAGTGAGCATAGTACCCAATAGGTAACTTTTCAACCTTTGCCCCTGCCTCTCTCCCCTCGATTGTAGTCCCCAGCGTCTATTGTTCTCATCTTTATGTTCATGTGTACTCAGTGTTTAGCTCCCACTTATAAGTGAGAACATGTGGTGTTTGCTTTTCTGTTTCTGTGTTAATTCGCTTAGGATAATTAAAAAACTTCACAGGAAGTTTCAAAAAATTGTATAGGGAGGTTGGAGGTCCTGTGCGCCCTTCACGAAGGCTCACTCAATATTTACATCTTGCAAAACTGTGGTATAATATCAAAAGAATTGACATTGGTATGCAGTCCTCCAGCTCCATCAATGTTGCTGCAAAGGATATGATTTTTTCTTTTTTTATTGCTGCATAGGATTTCATGATGTGTATGTACCATATTTTCTTTAGCCAATCAACCATTGTGGGCACGTAGGTTGATTCCACATCTTTGCTATTGTGAATAGTGCTGTAATGAACATCCCAGTGCATATGATTTTTGGTAGAATAATCTATTTTCCTTTGGGTATAAACCCAGTAATGAGATTGCTGGGTCAAATGGTAGTCCTTACTTTTAGGTCTTCGAGAAACCTCCAAACTGCTTTTCACAGTAGCCGACCTAATTTACACTCCCACAAACAGTACAGTAAAAAAGGACAAAGAAGGTCACTACATAACGACAAAGGGTGTAATTCAACAAGAAAACTTAACTATCATAAATATATATGCACCCAGCATTGGCACACCAATGTCCTAAATCAAGTACTTTCCAAGACCTACGAAAAGACTTAGAAAGCCACACAGTAATAATGGGGGACTTCAACACCCTACTGATGGTGTTAGACCGATCACTGAGGCAGAAAACTAACAAAGAAATTCTGGATTACATTTGACCCTTGACCAACTAGACCTAATAGACATCTACATACTACTTTACCCAAAACCACAGAATATACATTCTTCTCATCTGCACACAGAATGTACTGCAAGATCAACCACATGCTCAGCCATAAAGCGAATCTCAGCTTGCGTCAAGTCTAAGAACACTTTAACTTTAGATCCCAAATATGTTTTATTTTTGAGTAAGTTTTACAGTTTAAGTTCTTGTGATGTTTAGATCAAGGTGTTTTTCGTTTGTTTTTTGCCTGTGGGTGTTGGATTACTACAACACCATTTATTAAAAAGGCTAACCCTCCTTACTGGATTCCTGCTTTGTCCAAAACAAAGGGACACAAGGAAACTTTTCGAGGGAATTGATGTTTGTTATTTGATTGTGGTGATGGTTTCACAGGTATATGAATATGTCCAAACTCATCAAATTGTATACATTAAATATGTGCAGATTTTTGTATATCAATTATACTTTAAGCTGTAAAAATAAATAAATTGGGCATATTTGTGGATCTATTTCTGGGCTCTCTACTCTGTTTCACTGATGTATGAGTCTGTACACCACCACTATCAGACTGTCTAGAATACTGCTGCTATATAATTAACTTTAACATCAGTAAGAGCGATTTCTCCAATTAATTTTTCCTTATTCAATAGTTTTGGCTAGTATAGGTCCTGTGCCATTCTATACATCCTATATAATTTTTATAATAAGACTGTGTAAGTTCAAAAACATTGCTAAAATTTTTGTAAGAATTGTCTTAAAAATAGATCGACTTAGAGAGAATTCACACCTTTACTATGGTGAGTTTTCCAATCCATGAACATAATGTATCTCCATATATCTAGGTCTTCTTTATTTATTTTACTAGCACTTGGTAACTTTTATCATAAAGATTCTGTGCATGTTTTGTTAGTTTTATGTGTAAGAGTTTCATTTTCTTTGCGGAAATCATAAATGCTATTGCATTTTTTTTGAGACACAGTCTCACTCTGTGGCCCAGGCTGGAGTGCAGTGGCGCGATCTCGGTTCACTGCAACCTCTCTCTCCCAGGTTCAAGAGACCCTCATGCCTCAGCCTCCTGAGTAGCTGGGATTACAGGCACACACCATCATGCCCAGCTAATTTTTGTATTTTTAGTTGAGACAGGGTTTCACTCTGTTGGCCAGGCTGGTCTTGAACTCCTGACCTCAGGTGATCCGGTCGCCGGGGTCTCCCAGAGTGCTGGGATTACAGGCATGAGCCACTGCGCCTGGCCTGACTTCTACTTTAAAATTCTTGTCAGATAATTTCAACATCTAATTTATCTAAGTGATAGCATTAGTTGATGTCTTTTCTCATTCTAGTTTTGTTTGTTTGTTTTGGTTCTTAGTATGCAGGTGATTTTTGATGGTACTCTGGACATTTTGCCCATTATATATGCAGAATCTGGATCTTATTTCAATCTTTTATTTTAGCAGGTATTTACCATACATAGTTCAATACACAGGTGCCATTCTACTTTTATGGGCTGTGGTTCCGAAGACAGTTTTATTTTCAGAGTATTTCTGGTGTTATTGCGGCCTGCTTGGTTTATCTAGTGATGCTGGTACTCTCAAAAATCCTTGATGGTACATTCTGAGTGAGCAGAAGGAGTTCCCCAGACTAGTATGCTGGTGCTGCTAGGTAGAGTAGGGGTTTCTTAGATCTATAGAGATAAAAATGTTTCCTAGATAGGATTATTGTGTTAGAATCCCTATACTGTTACCCTCCAGCTGCTCCAATGTCCCTGGGTGAAAGTGGAGGGATTCTCATGGCCACAGGGTCCAACTGGCTTCCCAGGCTAGTCACTTTTTGTGGTGGATAGCCTTATCAGTGCTCTGTGTTTGCCCAGGTAGCTCTGGGTGGGGAAGAGAAGTCCTAGGTCCATATGACCAAAGATGCTTTCTGAACCAGGTCACTTACTATGATTGTGTCTCTTGTAATTTCTGCCTTTCCACCTCGATGTCTTCCTGTTGGAAAAGAGAGCCTTAGTTCTGCAGGGATGAAGAGGCTTCAGTGGTTAGGACACTTGTGGCAAGATCTCCGTGCCTATTGGGAACAGAGTGCTTTCTGGATGGGATTTTGTTCTTGAGGGATTCCTCTTCTAGTACCCTGTGGCTGCCCCAGTATCTCTGCACAATAGAGGGCAGCCTCAGACCCACAGGAACAAAGAGGCTTCCTGTACTGGGCCACTTAGAGTGGTAAAATCCCTTGTGGCAGTTGCACCCAGTCACCTAAGTATTTCCTGTTGTGAGTGAGAGCGAGTGAGTGTCTTAGGCCTGTAGGGACAAAGAGGCTTCCGAGGTTGGGCCACTTGCTGTGACAAAATTCCTCTAAACAATACTGCCACTTGTCTCTATATTTTTCAGCAGAGTATGGTAGTCTTAAATCCCTGGGAAAGGAGAGGCACTTACCCTAGCTGCTTAATGTTAGATGGGCTCCCATTCAATAGCCCTTGCCAGTTGTATCAGGCTCATCTGGTATTTGTCTGAGAGACTCCTATTCAATTCAGAGAGTAAACTAGCTGGGCTTCCTTCTGCTACTAGGCTTGAAAGTTGGAAAATGGCAGGTTGGGGTCCCCATCTTCTGTTGGATAGGGGCACATATGAGAATGTGCTGCAGTTTATTTTCCTCTAGCCCTAGGGTCTCAAAGCAGTTTGCTTTTCTCTGACTATCCTTTACAATTTTCTTTTGATGGCCTCTTGTTTTGATTCTAGGTTTTATTGTTTTTCTTCACTATGAGGAGCAGGGAAAAATCAGTTTATGCCATCTTGTCCGAAATGAAATTCTCAGTCTTGTTTTAATATGTTTTAACAGGTGATTCAGATAACTTAGTTTTTAAAATGTGCACAACTTTTAAAAAGAAATGTTACAAAAGCTAAATATACATTTAATTATACCATGCTGCGTGTAGAGTAGCTGGTAACTACTGAAATCATAAGTACATGTCAGCCTTTGAAATTAATAACAAATAAAACATCAACTTGGTCAAATGCGGTGGCTCACGCCTGTAATCCCAGAACTTTGGGGGGCCAAGGCGGGTGGATCACCTGAGGTCAGGAGTTTGAGACCAGCCTGCCCAACATGGTGAAACCCTGTCTCTACTAAAAATACAAAAAATTAGCCGAGTGTGGTGGTGGGCACCTGTAATCCCAGCTACTCGGGGGGCTGAGGCAGGAGAATTGCTTGAACTCAGGAGGTGGAGGTTGCAGTGAGCTGAGATCACGCCATTGTACTCCAGCCTGGGTGACAAAGAGCAAAATTTGGTCTCAAAGAAAAAAAAAAAAACATCAACTATACCAAGTGATGAGTAGAATGACTGTACTAGATATGTTCGTTTTCATTATATATTTAGTATTTATTTAAGCAACCTAACTAAAAATAGTGCCGACAATAAAAATATCTCAATTTACAGAAATATATAAAACTTTAATATGTAGATTGTATTTTATTATTTAATTTTATGAAAACATCTGTCAAGGCCAGACATGGTGGCTCAAGCCTGTAATCCCAGTACTTTGGGAGGCCAAGGCGGGTAGATCACAAGGTCAGGAGATTGAGACCATCCTGGCTAACACGGTGAAACCTCGTCTCTACTAAAAATACAAAAATTAGCCGGGCATGGTGGCAGACGCCTGTAGTCCCAGCTTCTCAGGAGGCTGAGGCAGGAGAATGGCGTGAACCCGGGAGGCAGAGGTTGCAGTGAGCAGAGATCACGCCACTGCACTCCAGCCTGGGCGACAAAGAGAGACTCTGTCTCCAAAAAACAAAAAAAAAGACAAAAAAAACCAAAAACAAACAAACAAACAAAAAATCTGTCAAAATTATGCAAACGAAAATGTCTACCAACTTGAAATTACAGATGAGTACATGACTATAGTTTTATATATATATATATAAAATACACATATATGATAAAGTATTCATTAATCATTTATGTCTCCAGTTTGAACAACACAGGGAGTTCAACACGCATGTAGCACACTGTTTTAGCCAAAATCAAGACTGTCTATTAATAAGACATCTAAAACGTTTAGTCAAGCACATTTGGTTTGAATATAAAAAGATGATAGAGCAATCAGGTTTTTCTCAACAATTAGTGTTTTTTAACAAAAGGACATAACAGTGCATAGCCAAAAATTTATTAATTTTTGAAACTTTTAGTTTCCAAATTCTTCTCAATTAAACACAAGATAAAAATACTTAACTTTTTAAGACAGGTGAATAGAAGGAAATTTTTGCTAAGCCACTTCTACTTTTTATGTTAAATATTTTATTCTATGCTTTTTATCATGGCTTACACAAACTTTTATAATGTTGCTGCAATATATTTACTGACTATCAATGCTCTCTTCAAATTTGGTATAGGTATATTTTTCAGCCTTTCCCCCTTCTGTCTCCAGTTACAGGCCCTTTTATGGGCCTATAACGTTGGTTTTCTACCTCAATTCAAAATTCAAAAGAAAAGACTTTAAAAATCATCTTTTTTTTTGCCCTAATGCTTAATTCAGAGCGTAGCACATAGATATTCCCAATATGTTCTCATTAAAGGTATTGATCTTTGATTTTTAAAAGTAAGTAACAACAAAATTATGAGAGAGGAGCAGCTTTTTCCTTTGAGAATTGTGGTTTAAATGCAGTGGGGAGTATTAATGACTCTACATAAATGACTTCCTATTTCACTGAAGTGTTTAATAAGGTCTTTAAAACAGTACTTCATAGCATCCTGCTCTTCAAAGCAACATCTGTGGCTCTTTTTGGTTCCTATTAAGTGATAAATAACAACAGGATTTTGGTTCACGTAAGGACCTAAAACAGGAGAGTTGGTTAAGCTATTCATACATGTTGCTTTGTAATTGGGCTGATGTAATTTTATTTTATTGTGTTCAAAATTTACACTGGTATTTTGTCAATTATCTTTTTTTCTCAACTTACAAAGTACATTTTTTAAAAAGAAAACCATATATAAAGCTTAGGTTGTGTAACATAATGAACCAGTCATTACTCTTCTCATCTCTCTATTTAAATCATAGATTTCAAAAAGTTTAATACTAATTCATTTGTGTGTGTGTGTGAGTTATAATGTAGTGGAGAGGCAAACTTGATACATTTAATGCTGTAACATTACATATTGATGCATTCATAATTCAAGGTAACATGTTAGAAAGAAACATACATGTGAAGTCATTAAAAACATTTTTGTTTGTAAGGATTTTGAAACTTGGAGGATCGAATAATATTACTCAGAATTCTTTCTGTCAAAATAATGTGGAACAAGAAACACACCAAACAAGAGGTATTTGGGAAGTTCTACTCAGTTCATAATTTTTCTCCCTTCTCTGAGAACTATCACCCTCCAGTCAAATAATCCATAAGCAGAGTTCTTGGTATCATGTTTGTATTGTGTGACATTTGCCTCTAGGACAAGGCTGACTGGACCAAGATTGAGGCCTGATTCAACTTGGAACAAACAGATGCACTTCCTGAAACACTTTACCTGAGACTCATAAAATGAGGATTTGTGCAATGAGTCATTCTTAGTAGCGAAGCACTATGGAGATGGCCTATGGCCCCATCGTTCCTATGACCTGTAGGTTAAATTTTTCTTGGGTTCTACCAGTAGATAATCCAGAGTACGCACAAATACACCTTGAATTTTGAATTGTATTTTGTTTGGGTTTCTGTTTCTTGCAAGAAAGAAAGACATTATTGATATTTACAAGATGACTTAAAAATCAGGTATATTCCAAAAAAGATGAGACTACTTGAGATACCAAAGTAAACAGGGAACAAAAATATTACCAACATATTATCGTGATGTAGATAGGATTTTTTCAAGAAGCTTGAGAGCATATTAGTATTGCATTTGGTACATAATCTGAATAGGACCATATGATAAAGAACACTGTATAATGTTCCACCAAAATATACATTAATAACAAACAAAGCTTTTATAAAAATTCTTGTTTTATATAACTAGAATTTTGCATAAATTTAAAAAATAATGTAGATGTTATATCTCATTTAAATATCAATAAAGTTAATTGGTTGATACAAATATATCCAACTTACTCAACTTATTTATTTTCTTTTGAGAAAGGTAAAATTAGAGAAGTCCAGAGACTTACACAGTGAGTTCATATCTCCAGGAAATCATAATTATGAATAATCTGTCCGAATTTATTGTGCATAATCTAATTATAAAAGAAAATGATTCAAATACACGTGAAAACACTTTACTTCCTTATCTCCAGGCCCGTTCTCATGCTCTCGTCTTTATAAGAGGCCATGATATATGAATTTTATTTTCATTAATTTAGATCAATTGTTCTGCTTTTCACATACATTCCTATATCCATAAACAATACATAATGTTGTTGTTGTTGTGTATACATGTGTGTATGTTCTTTACAAATTTACTTGAGTGCTTGGCATCCTTCATCTTGCTAATGAGCTATCCATAAGAATCCGTGTTGATCCACTCCATACCCAGGTAGTATCACTGACAGGCTGTTCAGCCTCTAATTGTATTATATAGCTCTTCTTGCATGCAGGTGTGGTTATTTGATTTGTTTCTCCCAGTAGAATATGAGTGGAAGTAATTTGTGTCAATTCTGAGCTTGAGATTTTAAAAAGCTAATATATCTTCTCTGCTGTTTCTTTCCCATTCTATGGCTGTATGCAACTCTGAGGTTGAAGAGATGGCAGGGAGCAACAAAATGGAAGACGTCTGGGTCCTTGCATCCTCACATGCAGGAAAGCAACATGCTGCCATGGACTGCCATGGACTGTGACATGAGCAAACAATAAATATCTATTGTGTTAAGGCACTGAAATTTTGGGTTTGGTTTGCTGTGCTAGCTAGCATTAAAAGAATGAATATACTATCACGCTTTGCAATCATTCTACAACTTTCCTTTTTCACTCAATATTATATATTTGGGTTACATAATTATTGTGAGATATGGATCTAATTAATACAGGGTTTTTCAAAAGTGGCACTTTTAACGTTTTGGACTGATAATTGTTTGTTCGGGGGAGGCCGTCCTTTGCATTGTAGGATGTTTGCCAGAATCTCTGTCTTCCACCTACTAGATGCCAGTACAATGCCACCACTTCCACAGTAATTACAATAAAAAAACTACAGACATTGTCAAATGTCTTATTCATGGCCAAAATCATGCCTGGTTGAGAACCACTTATCTAATACATTCTTTTTAGCTGCTTGATAGTATTTCACCACACGGATGAAGGATAGTTATTATATTTTTACACTATTGAACAATGAAAATCCTTGTAACTGATTTTGAGTTGAATTATGATACCCATATTAGCTACTTAAGAAGAAGAAATGCCTTTTCTTCAATATCAATAAAAAGTAAAGCATAAAATTATATAGATCTGAAAAGTAAGGAACAGTTAAAAAGACAGGAGTAGAATGTAGAGCACTAGGCCAGTGCAAAAATAGAAGCTGAACTCTAAACTGGGACACAATCACACCTTAGTTGTTAATGTAAGTAATGGATGCTTCTGAGTTTGCACTATTAGCTAACTCACACCACAATCTATCATCAGGCAATCCTTTATGATTCTTACCTTCTCCAAAACAATTCCTACCATTCAACTAACCTGCAAAGCCTGTCAGTGCTCCCTGCAAATGATACTTCATGTGAGGCTACTTTCTTTCCTTCATAAGTGCCACTACCCTTCTCCAAGCCACCCGCAAAAGTGAAAGAGCCTCCTCAAGGTTAATGGCTTTCCAGCCTCCTGGAAAGCTGGCTGAGCCACTGATGATGATGTGGCCTTTTTATTCTAGGTTTAGTTTAAGGATTATAAAAACCAGATAGTTATATAAATATTCTCTTGAATGGAAGCACATAGATGATTAGTTCAAATTATTTTGAAGTGGTGATGTAATATCCAAGCTGAACAGAATAAGCTAAAAATAAAGATTTTACTTTCTATAACTAGGCAGATCTTACATTGGGCCTTTAGCGTCATGGGTGCCATTCCACTGGGAAATCTGATGGGCCAGGGGAAGCCATATTTCCGAATAGGTTATCTGTTCCTGTTTATGTGGTCATCCACGTTTTTGAAATTTTTTAACTAAATCAATTGTAAACTTCATCTAACCTTACTGTATAGATAAACACAATTTATTTCGGCCAACCTGTACCCAACATAAAACTCTGTATCTCCTGAGATCTTGCCCTCCCTATATTCTTCTCACTGCAAACAGCATCAGAGTACTGCCCAAGTGTTCATCCCATTGTGACATCCCCTCAAATTGTTCAATGGCTTCCTATTGACCTTAGGATGAAGTTAAACCACTCTAGATTCACAGGTCTCCCGTCAAACTTTCCTGCCTCATTTCATGGCTCCACAGATGCTTGGCCTCTATCATTTCCCTAAGTTCGCTAATTCTTTGAAGCTTAAGAGCCATTGTACATGTTATTTCTCTGTACTGAGTGTCCTCCCCTTCTCTCTCCCTCCAGTTTTTATAGTTCAGAGGATCTCAGCATAAATATCACCTTTCCAGAAAGGTCATTAGAACATTAAGGATTGTAACCAAGAGACAATAGCTGTTGGTTTTATTTTTTATTCTTGTGGCATATGCCAACTATCTTGTACAGTGCCTAAAGTTGAAAAGGGCTCAGTTACTACAGACACAAGCAAATATGACCTGAGCTACAAACAAAATTACATCCGAAGACTCAACAGGAAGATGAGACTGTGAGGTTTCCAAGTTTATAGACAAGGTCAGACAAGGAAGTCATTAGGCTTGTCTCTGTCAATTTTGAACAACAAAGTTATTATTTCTATCTTGCAACAACAAAATATAGTTTCTTTTAATTAAAAAAATCTTCATTTAAGAAATTGCTGCAGGAAAATAACTTTGAATTGCAAGTATAAAGAAAATTTTCTGAGCCCTAGATACTCTTTTTTTCCTTTGAAAACAATTATTTTCAAAGGAAATTGTTTTAAAACATAATTTTTTAAAATAAGGTGTAAATGCTCATTCACAGAAGAGCCCTAAGTCATGCTACAATACAGATGTAAGTAGAATATGGGATTTGAGTCATTTTTTCAATCCAAGGAAAATTTTGGAACAAAATATTTTTGGAGGTGTCCAATATTTGTTTAGTTTCACACAGAAAGACACTATTTACATTCAATATATTTTAAAAACTGTACACATGTTCTATAAGATTATCAATACTAATTTACTCATTTTTCAAAAACTATTTTTAAAGTATTTGACAATAAGAAAATTCTTTTAGGTGGTGTTTCAAGGAAGGCCACATGTTTTAACATAATTCAAAGTTGAGGTGAATTCATAATACAAGACATTTTTATATCTGTCAACAAAGACTCTTTACTTGAAGAATAGTCATTCAAGGTCTGTATCCTTAAATATCACATTCCAGATAGCTTTTAATTTCAAGTCTTTTATTACCAAAAGACTTTCTGTGGATCATCTATTATAGTTACTAACAAAACAATAATTCACACCAGGCAATTATATCCTGGTATTTGATAAAACTTGGATGTTTACCATTTCAAGAATGATTTCCCGAAAAAGAAAAACAGCTGATGCTCAAAGTCAGCCATTTTCTGCAGAATGAGCAATTATTTAAAAGGAAATAACTTTTAAATGAGCGCATATATTCCAGGCACAAATTTTCTGCTGCTTACTGAACAAGTCTACCTCAAACATAACATGACATGAATAAAAAACAAAAGAAAACAAAACTAATTCCACCCCAAATGTGCTCCTCCTCATATATTTCTCACCTTGGTAAATGGAACTACCATTTATTAAACTTCTCTTCTCAGAACTTTGTATCATTTAAGATTTCTGTCTTCCTCACCTTCATTTAATCAAGCTTCAAGACACGTAGATTCTACCACTAAAAAGTGTTTTTAAACAAGGTCTATTGTTACTATTCTAATCAAAATCATAATACACTCACGACTTTATAAGTACTACGCCTTCCTACTGGTCTTTCATCTTTCCTCAGCCTGTTGATCCTCCAATCCCTATGTAAGTACCTCTATTCCCAATAAAGTCTCTCTGCCACATGAACTCATAATGAGCTTTAAAAAGATAAAGATGAAGATGTTATTCCGTTTGACTAAATCTCATAAGTGGCTCCTTATTTTTTTGGTTATAAAATCCAGAATGCTAAACACAAACTATAGGATGCTGCATGAGGTAATCCCTGTTTACATACCTCCCCCAACCCATGTTGATTCATTCATCTTTCCTCATTCTAGCTGTGCTTGATTTTAGTTCCTCAAATATACTTGCTTCTTTATGTCTCAGGTCTTTAATCCATGCATGTTATATAAGCCAGAAAACATTTTACCACCACCCTCAAGTAATATAAACTAGACAAGTGCATACAATGTCTTTAATTCCTGGTCAATTTTTATCTTCAAGTGAACTTTACTATAAGTGAAAGCTTTTGTTTGCTTGATTTATACATGGTCACAAAATAATGTAAAGCTGCCAGAAAGTCGAATTTCTTTCCTCCTAGCTTAAAAATACATCTACCCCTCCTTCATCCTTAAAAAAGAAAATGCATCTTCATAAAAAGATTACATCTTTTGAATATAAAAGTAATGTTTTTCAAACAACGGATATATTCTCAACACATATGTATTTCCCACCAATTCTGAGACACAACAAAAAAAGAAAATTTCGGGCGAATATCCCTGATGAACATCAATGCGAAAATCCTCAATAAAATACTGGCAAACTGAATCCAGCAGCACATCAAAAAGCTTACCCACCACGATCAAGTCGACTTCATCCCTGGGAAGCAAGGCTGGTTCAACATACACAAATCAGTAAACATAATCCAGCACATAAACAGCACCAACGACAAAAACTGAGATTATCTCAATAGATGCAGAAAAGGCCTTCGATAAAATTCAACACCCCTTCATGCTAAAAACTCTTAATAAACTAGGTATTGTTGGAGTATATCTCAAAATAATAAGAGCCATTTATGACAAACCCACAGACAATATCATAGTGAATGGGCAAAAGCGGGAAGCATTCACTTTGAAAACCGGCACAAGACAAGGATGCCCTCGCTCACCACTCCTATTCAACATAGTATTGGAAGTTCTGGCCAGGGCAATCAGGCAAGAGAAAGAAATAAAGGGTATTCAAATAGGAAGTCAAATTGTCTCTGTTTGCAGATGACATGGCTGCCATTAATCCCCATGTACTGCCTTCTAATCACACTGATGTTCTCATTATTTTGTCTTGAATTAAAAAGCCTTTTTATTATAATAATTATTATTTCACTGGAAAAAGCTACGTATAAATAAAAAGAAAAATACTTATAATTTTATTGCCAAGAGATAGACACCCAATTTATTTGAAGACTATTTCCAAACGACAGTTTTTTGTGTTTGTCTGTCTTCATCTTTCCCACATTCTGCTTCAATATATCTTACCCTAAAAATCCTACTACATATATTGTTTTGTAACTCACTTGTAATATTTTTCAATAGTTTATGGCCATGTTTCTACTTTTATATACTGAAACAATTCAATAATTTGATGGCTGCATAATTTGCTATTTTATAAATCTTATATAATTTATTTGACCACACTTGTATTAGGGAATAAGATGTAACCCATTTGTATATTTATGCAAATTGTATATGCCAATTTTAACATTTAATACACATTGTCTACATTAACTCAAGTAAATGTATAAGAATGTATGTATTCTACTACTAATACTGCACAAGACTTTCTATTTTCGTCAATATTAGGAGTAATTACCACGGTGGGTTTGTTTTCATTCCCTTCCCCAAAACTTCTGTAACAATCTCTGGGGTTTTGTCACATCTCCCTTCACACCTACATCACCTTTAAAACACAGAGTTAGGACTCATTTTGGAATTTTTTTTAATACAGCTCAAAGTCAATAACATTATATTTACTACCATTAGAAGATACAAATTTTCCTCAGCACTTTCTGGTTGTTGGAACCTCAAAACTATTTTAAAATAGTAGCGAAGATAATATCTATGCTGAAATGAATAAAATAGATCTATCATGAATATCATCTTTTATAAAATAGAAGTGTGTCAACGAAAGATCACAAGTTAACACTTTAAAATATGTTATTTATAAACAGATATACATATTCAGAAGATCTTCAAAGTAGTACATTGATTCTTATCCAAATTTGATTTGAGAGCTATTGGTTTTAAATTTGTAATACAAATTACGATGGGGTGGAGATTTGCTAGGCCAGTTTTTTATGTACAATTGAACATAGAAAATCTATAAAAAAATAGTAGGATACAATCCTGGATTTTGGATTCTGGAAACAGTGGACCACATTGTATAGGTGATTGAATGAACGAAATGAGAAGATATATAAAAGCTGAAGAAAAAAAGAAAGAAAATATACAAAGGAGGAGATGATTGGAGGAAAAACAGATGCCAGGACAAGATTCTGAAGTATATATGTTTGGTTTTGCTTTTATCCATCATCTATTAAACCCTGTTTCATTTGACTCTTACCCTATTTTCTAACCTCATCTCCCATTGTTGCTCTTCCCATTGCCCTCTCTACTCCAACCACACAAGTTAATTTTTCTGATTCTCTTTTTTTAGTCCATTCTTCCCTTTGTGCTTCCTGTTTCCCTATATAGAATTCTGTTATCTAGATCATCACATGTATAGGTCTGCCTATTATCTCATGTATCAGCTCAGCTATCACTGCTTCATAGTGGCCTTCCCTTTTCTTTGAATTGAGAAGCCCTTAAATCCAGATTCACTCACTATAGGTTATATGATTATCCCTCAAAATCATATTCTTTAAATATTTTTTATCTTTTCTCACTAGTAAGTATGCTCTGTGAAAACAAGGCAATGTCTCTTTTTCACCCTAGACTTGTCAGTGCCTAATATAGTACCTTGGCTATAGCAGGTTGTCAGTGACTCTTGTATTGATTGAGATTAGAACTCAGCTACAAGTGACAGAAAATCCAAAATAACCAATATCAGGAACAATGGAAGTTTGCATCTTTCTCAAATAAGAAGAGACAGTTGAGAGGCAGCACAGTGGCTCCATGATCATCAGGGACATTGGACAATTTATATTATTAGTTTGTCTTCTTCAACATACAACTTCCATTTTGTAGTCCAGATGGCTATTCAAGCTCCAACCATCACATTACCATCCAAGTAACAGTGAGAAAGAACAAGGAAGACGGGGGAAGATCGACTTCTCTTCCTAGAAGTTTCACACATTAATTCTTATTATGTCCTATCAGAACCAGGTCACACGATCATACCTAGCTGCAATGGAGGATGAAAAATGTAAACTTTATTGTAGGATGTTCATTTAAGCCCTCTCTTGACACCTGCCTCTAGGCTAAACATATAAAAGGAACCCATTTCTCACTAACTCACCCCAAACCAATAATTCATAGTGTAGCTAATATTAAGTATGTGTCCAAAAGGTAGATATCTGCCCAAACATTTTATATTCTTCCTCACCAAGAGGTAAGGGGTCAACTTCATTCTTCTGCATGTGGATCTCAAGTTTTCTCATCACCGTTTGTTTAAAAGATGATTCTTTCTCATTTTCACGGTCTTAGCCTCTCCCTCATTTATGAAAGGAAGAATCTGCACTAGGTGTGGTAGCTCAGGAGATACAGAAGCAGCCACATCTCTTCAGCTATGACCAGATGTGGTGATATGCCACAGCAGCTTCTGCTGATAAGTAAAAAGAAGAAGAGAATCACATAGAAGCATCATCCTGTTTTTGGCCATGTCTATCTATCCAGAGTAAAGTTTCTGTCACACAGAGCTAGAGAGAGTGGGGTTGGGGTGGGGGTTGTTGCTCAAACGTCATTGACTTTCACTGTTCTGACTGAGATTTTGCAGGTTTTTTTTTTTTTGGAATAAATATTTCTCCATTTGCTATATGCTCTTAAGATCATTTCCAGAGACTTTCAGTGGTTATTTTATTACAATTTTCACCAGTTACAGTTGTTTTACTCGGGACAGCATCCATGGAGCCCCTGACACTACACACTACCATTTCAGAAGTGTTTCTCTCCAAGATGTTCATGTTTATATTTCACCATAGTTTTTTAGTTAATATTTCACATACTTGTAAAATGTGAGTATCTTCACCTCAACCTTCAGGACTGCAGTGGCAGAGGCCATGAATAGGGGGTGGAGTAGATTGATTTAATTTTAATTTAGAAAAATGAAGTCATATAAGTAATAATTGCAGGTAAAAATTGGGATTTATACTTTGCATTTGTAGACTCTATTTTCTTATATTTATTAAGTTTAATATATTTGATACTAAGTAGTAAAATGTTTACTACTGAAAAAAACTTTTGCCAAAATGTGTCAAATTTTTTATTTTATAGCAAATACTCTTCTACTTAACATATCTTTTATCTTCGGTGCCCAGTTATTTTAGCTTCATTAAGAGAAAAAAAAGGGGAATCAAAGAGTAATATAGTGCCTTTGTGATTTTAAGACTACCTCTTATTACCCTTGGCAATAGATTATAGAAATCATTCAAGCAGTATATACAATTTCAAAGTCACACACAAAAGTACATTCTTGCATTATTTCAAAAGTTTCAACTCACAAATATTCACTGTAGAAACATACAAAACATCGATAATTTAAAGGACATATGAAAACAACCAGAAAAGAGTTAAAGCATGGATTACGTTTAGTTTTAAAATGAAAAGCAACAGAGACTTTGAAATTAAAGATTTTACTATGGATTGTGAAAGCTGAATGCTAAATCTTAAGGAATTTTGAGGGCATACTATTAAACATAGCCCTTGTTAAAATTAAATTAACTTACGATTAAATAAATTATATTAAAGCAACTGTAATCAATGTTCAAAACTCATCACTTCTTAATTATTTTACTACATTTCACTGTCATCTATACTTGTGAGGTTATTTGTATCCTTTTATCTGTATGGTGAAAATGCTATATAATAATTGGCCACTATCTATCTCATCCCAACTCCACACTCAGCAACATCGTGTTGATAGCTTGAAACTGGATGTGGTTGAAGTATTTACACCACAGAAATAAGCAAACACTAAGAATCACAGCTTGAGTTCTTTCTCACTGAGCTGGTGGTTAAAATATACCTACACAGTACACATCCCCAAAGAGACAGATACAGAGAGATACAGACATAAGTATATACAATATAAATATATGGAGATAAAGATAAATACAAATAGTGATATAGATATGTAAATTCAGCTAGCTATATCAGCAAGGTAAATGAATAAAAACTGAAAATTTGTCAGCAACTCAAGTTATATTTTTAGTAAAAATAAAGTAAAAATAAAGCCTTGTTCTAAACAAATTCAGAAACAAACACAGAGACTAACCAGTGACAACCGGTTATGCAATAAACATACTGACAATTGCGGTGTGCAATAAACAGACCCACATCTATCATTATTTCCACAGGGATGTTGTAAATCCATTCATTGGCCAAACATTTACTGAGTTCTTGACTACTCCCTATCAGTTTCTCTGCTACCTAGATAAAACAATGAGTAACAAATAGTGGCTATCCTTAGGGAGCTCAAATTACACAAATGGACACGGAATTCTATCAGCCAGATGACAAGAGACATCCATGGGGGATGAGCTAATATTTGATGACAAACTATTATGTGACAAATATGATACTAAAATATTTATTTGCATTACCTCACATATATTCTATATGAATTCTGATATATCACTATCATTTCTCCATTTTACCTATGAGATCCAGGTAAGTTAAATCATATCACATTATTTAGATTCTATATCCAATCAGCTGTTGACTTTTATCCATGTCTTTCATAGCTTTATTGGCTTTTCTCCTAGTAATGCTTTCTCTTGTGAAAGGTATTCCACATAATTATTAAAGCAAGGTTATTCCAAGTTAAAGTAATCCATTGTGGTGATGTCTCCCACGTGAAACATCACTGTCTGAATGGAGCAAACTAAAAAATAAATAATAAAAGGCAGCTTTTTAAATTTAGGTGACAGAGCACAAGCAGATTCTATAAATTACAGCAGCTTCATAAAAGGTAAAATCCCAAGAAAACCTCTCAACTATTCACATTTTTGAATTTACGTCTTCTAGGGTACACGGTAGGATGTAGTTAAAGAAGAAAAAAGAAAAAAAAAGAGGCTTTTCAATATAATATGAACTCCAGTTTTATCATGATAGGAGAATATAGACTGTAGGGAGTATAATGGTACCAGATGCTTTTATTTGTCAATTATTACTAAATTTTAGAAAAAAGAAAAATTCTAGTTTTTGAGTCTTCCAGATTCAGCACCCATTTGACATAGAATTTAACTTACCAAAATATGATAGCTACATTATGAAGTTAGACACAATGATATGTTTCAAACGTATAATAATCAGAAATATCGCATTATTTGGTTTTATATAACATATACATAGCCCATATGTCAAAGGAAGACACAAAAAATACTTTTAATACCTAGTTGAAATTTTTGATTAAAAAATTTAGTTGATCCTTGAGAAATTTAACTGAATCTAAACTTACTTACAAAAGCTTACATTCACTTTGGCTTATTTGATGTTTAAAAAATTATTTTCATGATTTCATTCTTGCAGCATTGGCTGAATAGTGTTATTGTTAAGAATAACACCTCTGAAGTGATACTTCCTGAGATCCAATACACTTACTGTTTTAGATAACTTACGCTGTAGTTTTCATCTCTGTAGATGAGGTGGGATACACTAATACCTACTTATTAAGCAGTCTGACAAGTTTTAAGAATTTATTATTATGTCCAAATTAAATTTAAACCAAATCAATAGTATGTGCCAAATTGTGAAATGTACACACACACATTAATGTACATAATCATCTTTTTTCCAAAAATATTTAAGTAAAAGAACATAAAGTTTAAAAATGGACTTTGACAGTAGACAGACTTTTTTTTGATGAATTGGTAATATTCGTTCTTGTTCTATAATTTTAAATAAAAAGTTTGTCTCATTGTGTCTTTAAAAATAAGTGTTGGTGAGGATTTGGAGAAAAGGAAACCCTCGTGCACTGTTTGTGGGAATGTAAATTGGTGCAGCCATTACAAAAAAAATAGTAGGGAGGTTTCTCAAAATATTAAAAATAGAATTACCATGAGATCTAGCAATTTCACTGTTGAATATTTACCTGAAGAACATGAAATTAGTATCTCAAAAATATATCTGTACTCTGACATTCATTGCTGCATTATTCGCAATAGCCAAGATATAGAAACAACCTGTGTTTGGGGATGTATGGATGAATAAAGATATTATGGTATGTACACAATGAAATATTATTCAGCCATAAAAAGAAGGAAATCTTGCGATTTGCAACAAGGTGAACTTGGAGGACATATGCTATGTGAAATAAGGGCAGAAAAAAATGAAAGACAAATGTTGCATGATATTATGCGTGGAATATAAAATGTTGAACTTATAGAAGTAGGGAGTAGAATAGTGGTTGCCAGGAGTGGTATAAATGGGGAGTTGTTGGTCAGAGAGTAAGAACCTTCAGTTATAAGATAAATGACTTCTAGAGATCTAATGTACAGCATGGTAACTGTAGTTAATATTAATGTCCTTTATACTTGAAACTTGCTGAGGGAGTAGATCATAAGTGTTCTCATCACAAAAAAAAGAGATTACTATGCCAGGTGATGGATATGCTAATTATATTAAAATACCATGTTGTATGTCTTAAATATATACAATATTTTTATTTCTCAATAATACCTCAATAAAAATTAACAACAAAAAAGTATCCCTAAATGATTTCAATAACATACCATTACAGCAGCTACAAAAAGGACAAACTGATACTTAGCCACAAGCATCTGATGATCAACTGATTTTCAGTATTGTTAAGTTACTGTTCTCTTACCATAAGAGGAAAATAATTTCTTCATGTTTTAATAATCCCATTTCATCCAAAAACACAGAGATAATTCCCTGTGTTAGCCTCATATATCTCAATTCTTACTCAAAATTTAATTAATCTTCAGTGATAGAAAACAATTTCCTTCTAATAAGGCCATATTATTGCTGGACATCTTTAATTTCAAGAACCATTAACAAAATTTCAAACAATTTATGTTATTTAAAATGAAAGTTGAAGAAAAGAGAAAACTACACAAATATTTTAGCATCACAATAAATGTGAATCACAGATTCAATATGTGATTCTTAAACACATTTCTTAAATATGTTTGCTGTTTTGGCTGTAAAACAATCGTCAATGTTGAGTGTATCAGACACTTTAGGAAAATCTTTAGTAATAAGAATTGTATTATCTTAGTATCTTATTTCTTGCCAATACTCTGTGCCTATCCTAATAAGCAGGGGATGGCTAAATAGTGTAATCACTCAGGAAGATAAAACAGCCAACATTTTGAGTGTTGTTGGTCTCAGGAAGATAAAGCAGCCAACTTTTGAGTGTTGTTGGTTGATAGGTCTGAGAGAAAACAGAACATAGTAAAACATTCAATGGCTCTTAGAACATCTGTCCAAAAGTGACACGGTTCACTTCTTCTCACATTTCATTGATCAGGCATGTCACATAGCCAGACTCAACTTCAAGTGAGTGTGGAAGTGATTCCATGTACCAGAAAGGGGACAGAAGCAGAATAGCTATCAAGAGTCTTAACGTCTACCACCTTCACCTTTATCAGATAACCACAACTTCACAGAATATATTTCATAATAGGTACAGAGAATACATAACTTAAATGAAACTCATCATTATTAAAAATAAACTTTCCAAATATTTTCTCTATTTATTTTAAATGTAATTAAATCTTTATAAGAAAGGTCTGTAAATTTTTATTGTAATTTTTTTTTCCTGAGAGTAAGTGGTTATTATGTTACTCTATAGTTGAAAACCAAAATGAGAGAAAAGAAAAATGACATAATCAGAGTTAGAGAGATATAGGTAAAAACCCTGGCTTTTTCTTTTGGTACTTGTAGGACTTTGCAGAAGATTTTTGATCTGAATGGCAGTAAGTTTCCTCAGGAAAATGAAATTAATATCATCTACCTTAAACAGATGGTCATAGTGATTACATGAGCTAATGTTTATACAAATGTTGTCTTTTACTCCTTCCCTTCTTAGCTTTTATTTGAAAAAACTTTGGTAAGGAGCTGCAGCTTTTCAAAGGGTATATAAACTTGACTCCGGGCAGATTCTAAGGAAGGCCTAGTGAGGTAAGATGGGCTAGGTAGTTGCTTCAGTTCTCTAAATTATGTGCAAGAGCCTTAAAATGAAATATGCAAGAAAGATACAGTCTAGGGGTGGACAGGTAAAGAATAGGGAGAGGTAAAGGCAAGAATATGTGGCTGAATAATGGAATATGTTTTTCTAGCCATTCTGACAATTGGTAGATGTTTTACATTGTCCTTTTTTACATACTGTTGATATTTTTGACTTTAACTTTTCCTCCATGCCATTTTTACAATTACATTTTGAATAAATTTTAATAATATAAAAGTCTCTTCTTGAATTTTGACTCTCTCCACTTTCCCATTCACTTTGATGTTTCCGATGATCCTTTAACTGTGGTAGCAGTTGCACTTAAATAGCATGCTGCAAATCCTACAGTGTGAGAGCTCTTTCTTTCCTTATGTTAAATTTCTAAACTGTATCCACTGGAGACAGCTCAGAAGAGACAGTGAATACTAATCAAAAGAGAAAGAATCACTTGGTTGTGGTCACGCCTTAACAAGAAACCCCTTTGCCAGAAAAGACAACTGTTTTACATGCTACCTATATATTCCCAGTGGAAACAGCCACTTCACAACGACTTTAAAGTGAAGACGAATGAGTTTTATCATTGCTTTTTTGTGGTGCATAAACTAGACTTGAAACTATCCAGTATTTTATGCTTGTTGCATTGAACATGCAAATTAGCAAACATTAGCTTTGATCAAATACCACAGCCACACCCAGAATGCTAGTTTAAAGCCATCATTGGCAAAGGCCAGAATTCTTTGTTTTTAATGAGGAACATATAATTCCCATAAAGGCATGAGATTATCAAGCATCCATGTCAATATGATCAGGTGAAAACTTCTGGTTCATCCTCAACTAACCTTTTCCTATCTTGCTGATTGAGGAAAATTTAATACTAAGCTAAGTGTGGAGACAAATTATAACTCTTTGTGATGTTTGGATGCCATAGTGTGAATGTTTGTGTCTTCTCAAACTTCATATGTTGAATTCTAATCACCAAGATGACTATATTATAAGGTAGTGCCTTTGGGAATTTATTGGGTCATGAGGGCTCTGCCTTCATGAATGGGATTAGTGCCCTTATAAGAGAGGCCCAAGAGACCTTGTTTGGCTCATCCTCCATGTAAGGATGCAGCAAGAAGTTACCATCTGTGAGGAAGCAGTCCCTCACCGGACACTGAGCGTGCCTGCACCTTGACCTTGAACTTCCCCACCTCCATAACTGCAGAAATAAATTTCTGTTCTTTATAAGCCACCCTGTTTATGGTATTTTTGTTATAGCAGTCTAAAAGGACTAAGACACTGATTTTGGGAAGTTTGGCAGTAATTGCTGTCTCTTTTATATACTCTTCCCCAATGTAAACTTCTATAATCTTATCAAGAGAGTTTAAACATAATAGTCATGTAACAGACACAGTGTAAAACATCAAAGATTTTTTAAGATGTAGAACCAGTTGTGTTACTATTGTGGCTTCAGGGACAACGTATTTCTTATAACAAAGAGACCAATGAACAAGGTTCGATAAAGCAGTATCCATGAACTCACTGTCCTTCGGTATTTTGCATGAAGCCAAAGGCAGAATATGCTAGAAGTAGAAAAGCAGGAGGTTAAAATAACCATTATCACCAGGACCCTGACACCACTCAAGGCCAGGCATTGTCTGATTTAGGGAGAAGCATGAGTTTCCCTCCAAGTGGTATTACCTGTAAAAACCAGGGCAATTCACTCTTCAGGTAAGGCCTTAGGAAATGTACGTACACATTTTTCCATCTCAATTTTGCAAGCACCTCTTCAAAATAGTATGTGGATATCCTGCCCACTCCAAACAGACAGAAATAGGTGGCTCTCTACATAATGCTTAGAAATTATACTTCATGGTATATATTTTTTTAAGGAAGATATGCCAAGCATAATGATCTTAAGCCCTTGTGAAACTTTTTCAAATTGTGAACACAGTGTATCTCATTCCAATTCAATTTTACAAAATTACGCAGTAAGCTTTTTCCCTTTGTTGTAAGAAAATATTTGTGTCTTAGTCCATTGGAGCCATTATAACAAAATATCTGAGACAGGTAGTTTATAAACAACAGAAATTAATTGTTCACAGTTCCGTAGGCTGGTGAGGTGTCTGGTGAGGACCCAGTCCCTGCTTCAAAGATGATGCCTTGAACGTTGCATCCTCCAGAGAGAAGGGATGCTGTGTCCTCCCATAGTGGAAGTGATGGAAAAATATAAGAGCCTAGTTAGTTCTCAGTTAGTTCTCACAAGCCTTTTTATAAGGTCATTAATCCCATTCATTAGGGCTCTGCCCTCATGATTTAATCACCTCCTAATGTCCTCCACCTTTTATTACTATCATATTGGCAATTAAGTTTCAACATATGAATTATGTAGGACACATTCAGATCATAGCAGTTTGCAAGATAAAATACATACATGACACATTTCATCATGTAAGATATTAAGTTTTACTATTTTGAAAGATTTTATTTTAATATTCATTTTTCTACACACACATTTCATAGTATTAAACATATGGGCTATATGTTTTTATAATGTGATCAATTTTTATTCATCTTACTAAATATTCTTGAAAACATAATTTTAATAAGTGCGTAATGTTCCATTGCAATAGATATGCCAAGATTTGCTTATCTGACCCTTAGTTTTCAGCTACTTAGGTTGCTGGTTATTTCCACTTTTCTCAAAAGTAACATAGCAAAGAATAACCTTGTCCATACTATTTAATCATGTCTTTAGGGAAGAGTCTCAGAAGACAAATTGCTGGGTCATAGGGTCAAATACACTCTTTACGCATATTGCCAAAATGCTTTCAAAAACCATTAGACTGATTTATAACCTCACCAACAAGAAAGGGCATGTCCACTTCACTGACTCTTCTACTGTATTCACTATTTCTAGGTTGATAGGTAAAATTTAAATAAAAATAAATTTAAAATTAAAAACTACTTGATTTAGTTATTCCACTAATTCCATGAACATATCTTCATATTTCTTGGGCATTTATATTTCTTTTGCGGTAAGCTATTTGTTCTCTTTACTCTTTTCATTTTTCCATAGTGGTATTAGTAGTGTTGCACATTTTTTAAAGAACTTAATTTTTCTAGGGTAATATTAGCGTCACAGCAAAATTGAGAGGAAGGTACAGAGATTTCTCATGTATCCCCTGCCTCCACACACGTACAGCCATCCACTCTATCTACATCTCCCACCAGACTGGTACATTTGTTACAATTGATGAACCTATATTGACAAATCGTTATCACCAAAATTCCATAGTTAAGAGTAAAGGTTCATTCTTGGGTGTTGTGCATTCTATGGATTTGGACAAATATATAATGAAATGTATTCACAATTATAGTATCATTACAGAGAATTTCTCTGTCCTAAAATTCCTCTGGACTCTACGTATTCATACATTTCCCTCACAACCCCTGGAAAACACTGATCTTTTAACTGTCTACATAGTTTTTGCTTTCCCAGAATGTCGTATTGTTGAAATCATATAGTATGTAGACTTTTTCAGATTTGCTTGTTTACTGGTTTCCTCTATGTGTTTTTCATGGCTCAATAGCTCATTTCTTTTTAGCAATGAATAACATCTTATTGTCTGAATGTTCTACAGCTTATTTATCCACTCACCTACTGAAGGACATCTTGGTTGCTTCCAAATGTTGGCAATGATGAATAAAGCTGTCGTAAACATCCATGTGCAGGGTTTTGTGTGGACATAATTTTCAACTCCTTTGGTGTTGTACATTTTAAAATTTTAAGTTGTGTGGTATATATAATAAGCCAAAATAAGCTTAGTTTCAGTTAAGAATTATGGTTTTAAAATCTTCTAAGATTAAAATGATAAAGCCAACATTCTTCTTTCCACTGAAGAGACTTATATATAATACAAATTCAGAAGTTTTATGTCTCCTAGATTACACAGATCCTGGGTAATAGGAATATGGGAGGGGAAGAATTACAAATGGATTATGTAGATACTTACTGATATGGTTTGGCTGTATCCCCACCCAAATTTCATCTTGTAGTTCCCATAATCCCCATGTGTGGTGGGAGAGACCCAGTGGGAGATAACTGAATCATGGGGGTGGTTTCCCCCATGCTATTCTTGTGATAGCGAGTAAATTCTCATGAGATCTGATGGTTTTATAAGGGACTTCCCCCTTTGCTTGGCTCTCATTCTTCTCCTTGTTGCCGCCATGTGATGAGGATGTGTTTGCTTCCCCTTCTGCCATGATTGTAAGTTTCCTGAGGCCTCCCCAGCCATGCTGACCTGTGAGTCAATTAAACCTCTTTCCTTTATGAATTATGCATTATTGGGTATTTCTTTATAGCAGCGTGAGAATGAACTAATACACTTTTTTTAAAGGTCTGAATATTTATCATTTCAAATTTAATGTCTTGTTTCCTCTCTTAATGTAATTTTATTAACAAATTTTTCCATTAAATCAGTGAATTCTTCTGAAATTATTTATTATAAATAGGAATTAATTCCTTTCAAATTTATTAATGAATTTTAATATAATTTAATATATGATGTAAAATGATGTTATATTTTAGATTTGCTTGTAACGGTCACCAATATGTAAACAGATTCTCTCTCCAACAATTAGAAATCTATACCTAATTTAGAAGACAAAACAAACTAATGTCAGAAGTTTGTTTGCACACTTCTGTAATTCACTACAAATATATATTCAAGAGTATTCTCTTATCATTTCATTCTATGTTATAAAAAACCTTCAGTCTCATAAGTCACATTATAGAGCATTACATTTTCCTCCCATGGTGAAAAGGATTAGTTCTTAGCAATAATTTAAGAAGATGTCTTTTGTCAGTATCTCTGAGGGAAAAATATTTCCTGGCTGTGTTTATGCACAGAGGAAAAATTACTGAAGTCTGTGCCCAAATATAGCTTGTGTAAACTTGAAAAATGTAAAAGAGAATTTAGTGAGGAAAGGAGACAGAGAGTGGCTCCTTTTGGACTATAATACAAACACATTTTCTAAGAACTAGGCCTTGGGGATCATAATCAACTAGCCTGAGCCACACACAATGGATAGGTATTTCTGACTGGCACTTTTTAGCTGTAAGGCATGACATGAAATTGCAATGAGAGAGCTACAAAAAGGCCATAGAGACAAGTATCCAGCTTAACCTTTCTCCCTATGCAGTTGTCTTCTTTACCACAGTGATGATGGCTGGTCAATTTAGCTCCTGCTTGAATACTTATCATGAAAAGAAACTCTTGCTTTATGTTACATATGCATCATTCATTTAGACAAATTTTTAATGCATTTACTTATTGAAGTCTAAAGGTACACAAATGAAGAAGATGTGGTTCCTGATCTTGCAGTTTCCAGTTTATAACAAGGAACAGAAATACACATGATTTAATATATCCTATGGTCATAATAGAGCTGAAAATCTGAACCTTCACTAAAATGAGGAAGGAGTTCCTAAATGGGCCTGGTATTTGCTAAACGTATGGAGGGAGCAACATTTGACTGAGGAAATAAGTAGGAGATTTCCATAGAAAGAATGGTAGAAGTAGGGCTGTGATGAGTGTGGGGGACATGGAGGGGAAAGGCAAATGGCACAGAGGCTTGAAAACTCCTGGCATGTTTGGGTGAGAGGTAACAGATTCTACGTGGCTACATCACAGGAATATAAACGTCATGTTGGAAAGTGAGTCTGGAGAAGAAAACTGGGGCAAACAATACCAAGTCTCAGTTAGTTCAAAGCCATGGGGACCCAGACTCTGTCTCTGTAATACTGAGTACAGATGCAGCATAGAGTAGATATTACAACAAGAAACTATGGCGCTACCCTGCCTAAGTTTCAATGTGCTCTTGAATAGTTGGTGACTTTGGACAAGTTGTTTACCCCCACCCTGACTAATAGATCCTCTATGCCTCAGTTTACTTGTCTGCAAAATGAGGATATTAATATTTAGCTCATTGGATTGTTTTGAGGAGTATTGGACAAAATTCTTTTAAAGTATGTAAAATTATATCCTTTTAATAACAACATTCATTAAATAGATTCCAAGTATGTATTGGAGCAGAGAGAGTCCAGATGATGATCCCTGAAATCCAGCAGTGGCCAAAAATAAAAGAGGAGAGAAGAACGCATGATCATTGCAACTCGAGACAGATTTAGCTATTAGGAAGTTCTTTCTTGTATTACATCTAAATTTGCTCTCCTTCATGCAAAGAATTCAATTTCTATTGGCTGGCCCTATTTCTACCTTCCACCTAATAGACTTACATATAATAAAAATTCAGATGTTATATTTTTCCCAGATTATATCTTTTTTAATTTTCTAAAAATAAATAAATAAATAAAAGAGTTTGACATTTCACTCACGAGTCATCCTTAGAAAGAGTAAAAGATCAGAGGCTGGGCGCGGTGGCTCACGCCTGTAATCCCAGCACTTTGGGAGGCCGAGGCGGGCGGATCACCTGAGGTCAGGAGTTCGAGACCATACTGGCTAACACGGTGGAACTCCATCTCTACTAAAAATACAAAAAATTAGCTGGGTGTGGTGGCATACGCCTGTAGTCCCAGCTACTTGGGAGGCTGAGGCAGAAGAATCATTTGAACCCAGGAGGCAGAGGTTACAGTGAGCCATGCGCCACTGCACTCCAGCCTGGGTGACAGAGCAAGACTCCTTCTCAAAAAATATATAAATATATAAAAATAAAGATCAGAAAGGCCCATTGTAAGTACTAATGGTTCCAGTGAGATACAGCAGGCAGCACAGTAAGCAGCGCCTCTATTGTTAGGGTGGAAAGCAGAATCACAGGCAGAAATTCAATAAAAATAAGAAGAAAAATATGTTAGAGTCCCCAAATCCCACCTCCTTCAAAAGTTACTTATCCAAAATCCTTTTAAAACTGTAACATTCTGTACAGACACCAGTTTTTTAAATATAATTGCTAAGATGTGAGGCATAAACATAAATCTAAATTTCATTGAGTACCACGTAATGTTCAGCTATTATCATACTTCGAAACACATGGGTAAAGTGAATGTTGAAATAGTCGTGACTCCGGTATGTCTACCAATGCACAGTTGAATTATACTGCCATTTATTGTGAACGTGCCATAAACGACAAGCTACTTATGACATTGAATTGAACCATTATCTTTGGAAGTCTCTATGCCAGACATTGTTCTAAAGGCTAAGAGTTTAAAAGATTCAAAAACACAATAGTTCCCTAGTTTGCCTTCCTTCCTACACGTGCTTGCCTGCTCTCCTAACTCTTACCCTAGTCTCTGCCCAACTTTGGCATTTTCCCAAGAAAGATTGCATTCCAAGAATCACAGTGGTATTTGGAAATATTTTGAGATTTCGAAATAAATAATTCTTCCTTTTAAAACAAATAAGTTTTCTGAGAATCAATTAATTGTCTAACTTTAAATAAAATAAAAATGGATAGGAATTAAACTCTCATATACTGAGGCAAACAGTCTTTATTTTGAAAATTCTTTTTAAAGGTTTCCACAAATAACTCTTTAAAGGAAAGGGCTAATATTTCCTTCAGGAAAATTTACAACAATCTGTAAACCGAACTAGATCTTCAAGCCCCTTACCAATTCCTCTTCCCAAATGAGTGTTTTCCAAAGGTCCAATTTGGAATTCCTTTTCTTTTTCTTTTTTGCCTTTCTGTAAATGGTGAGCATACTTATGGAAATTAGTCAAAATTACTCCATTGAATGCTCTGTTGTTCCTTAGTATTGAGGGAAGGTTCAACATATGTTAATTTTGGGAATTCTTTTAGATACTACAAGACTATTACATGTAGCTTAGTCTCACAGCAAGTATATCCACACAATGTGCTATTAGCAAGTAGGATGCCAGCTGCCACAGACCAGTATTAGCCTAATAGGATGAAAGATATCTTTGATATAAACAAACATGTGAGACCACACAGTCAGTAAACATTTTATAGACAAAAGGAGAAATCTAACGACATTCATTTGGCCTTTGGAGAGGATGCATTTGGGGCATTTTTCATGTTATAAAGGATAATTGAATCCAAACAGTGTTCATAAGGGAACACTAAAGCTCTAACAGTACATAATAGAGCCAAGTCAGACTTTTTAATATTTATATGTTCTTTTAGGGAAATTGTTCTGGTTCCTGCAGATGATTAATAATACCTGCTGCATTTGCATAATTCATAGCGTTAAATAATTAACAGGATTATAATTATATTCATAATTCTTTATCAATTGAAGTTAATAACTTTGGTCTGCTCTAGCGTGCTATGTTATTGAACTAAGATCTGTACTTCAAAATAATGATTCTAGTTAATATTAGCAACACATATTACATATCTAGCCCTTTCTTTATATTCCCCAGTCAGCTTTGACAAATTGAGTATATGGTTTAAGTCCCTTAATATTCAGTGAGAAGAAATGCATTTTAAAATCTGGAAATCTGCCTGTATTTAAACATAAATATAAATAAATAAATGAATGAATAAAGAGATCTATATCTATACTGAGGCATATACTGTGTCTATCTTTACATATATAAATATGTGATATTTATTTTTACTGCAAAGAGATAATAAACTTTTTATTTTAGAATAGGTTACAAGCAGGAAACAAATATACTTAAAAAATAACAAAGATGTACAAGATGCAACAATTTGCATAAAATCTACCAGTAGGTGGGTCACTCATTGGCCTTTTGTGAAGAGACATATTTACTTCAGGACCTGACCAATTAGCCTAGATGAACATTATATTTTTATTACAAGTATGTGGTGTGACTACATTATTATTATAAAATTATAACAAAAAAGTAATGTAGAAGTACTGTATATAGGAAGCCTTCAGCTTGTATCCCTTACTTCTACTTCCACCAACAATGAAGCATAGAAGTATTTGGAGTATTGATTTGTTTTAGTCATTCGTTAGCTATAATGGTCTTATCCATGTCTGGAAATCAAATGCAAGATGTACTTTAGTGAAGAATGCAATGAAAATTAATATGTGTGTTTGTGGGGTAACAAAGTTAAAACTAAGGCATCTTTTTCTACTGAAAAGGTGTATGAATTAAAATAACAACAACAGAAAACTTCTATATAATTCAGTCTCCATTCAGATAACTTATAAAATAGCTTGGATATTTTCTTAAAACATCAATATTATTAAGAAGATATTCCAATACAGAAATAATTTACTCTGTATAAACTGTACTTAAAAATGCATGGAGCCTATTGTAGCTGCCTAATGGTTTTATAGTATTTTTGTTGAAGTGGCTTAAGTACAAAGGTTTAATTGCTTATTATAAAATACTAAATATTTTATATCGATGAATTAAATTTAAAAAATATCTGCCATTACCACAAGAGTCCAGTAGGTTGTAGATAATCTGAGTCAATTTAACTCTCTTATCAAGAGATTTTGCCTAGAAAATTAGCAACCATTATTACATTCTGAAAGAACACAAAAGGTCTATAATAACCTTGAGCCAATTATTGAATGTATATTTTTCTTCTAAGAGAAGTTCACTTCTTTAAAATTTGGATTACAATACAGAGAATATCACCTAAATTATTCATTTTAATTAAGTCATTTCCTGATTTTGTCTTAGCAGATACAGTCAATTAAGAAATTATCCATATTAGCCTTGCATCATAAGGAAGCCCTAATTCTGCAAAAATTGAGTATTGTTTCATTTCCTGACTCTAAATTTGCAAGCCACAAAAAGTCAGATCAAAAAATAAAGATTACAAGTCTAGGCTTATGATGTCAATTTAGTGGATATTTTAATTTAAAGATCTCAAGAAGTCCCTAAAACATTCTAAAATTTTTATAGCTGTAATGTTGACAATATCTGGCATAGGATTTGAAGAGATTAATGGCAAGAAGAGGAATTTTTATGTTATTTCATGCACCAGAGAAAATGAGGCTAAAGGGATTTTGAAAACAAGAATGAATCGAGAGTTTTGCTGTTCTAAGTTATACAAAGATGTCATGGACTTTATATCCCAGTTCAATATAGAACTTTATAATTTTATAAATATACATATATACATACATACCTAACACATATACATATACTTAAATAATTGCATATATACATACATAGCATATATACATAAATAATTCATGCATATATATGCATATATACATACATAGCTTCATACTGTATATACATACTTTAATATATAGCTACACACACATATGTATGCATACACATACACACACTTATCTATTATATATACATATACTTAATATAATTTATGCATAAATATGCATATATACATACATACCTTCATATTGTATATACATACTTTAATATATAGATACACACATATGTATGCATACACACATACACACACTTATCTATAATATATATACACCTGTCTGTTCTTACCACAGATATATTCCCAGGAGGGTGGTAGTTAAGGTACTAAAGTAGGGTCATGTAAAATGAGATTTTAGTAAATTCAAAAAGACTTTGGAAATAATCTACCTTATTTACATAAAAAATAATATGGTGAAATAACAAACAAAATGATCGTATGTCTGTTAAACCAAATATTGTATTGACATTACTTATGAATACTAAAGTCTGAATTTTTTTTCTTGTTTTTTGCTGTGTTCATAATGTTATGATACACGATGATCTAGTACAAGGAATTTCTTGAAAGCGTATTTTGGGAAGAGGTAAAGGGCTCTAATTTATCAATGCCATTAGTTACTGGCCTCCTGCTCTTATGCATAGGATATAGACACATGAATAACAAAAATATAAATACATAAAAAAGCCATTTGACAAGTGCCAAATGGTGCAGGGAGTTGGAAGTTGGAGATTTTATCATTATCATGGCTAGCATAATAAAAACAGAAAGAAAATAATAAGGAGATACAAAACAGATGGCCAAGAAAAAGAATTTTCCAGAAATGTGAAGGAAAATAGTAAAGACTATTTAAGATGAAAAATGTTAAGATGAGAAAATCAAATAATGAAAAATAGCAATTTTTTTTCAGCAAGAGAATTTATTCTTCATAGAACCTGTATGACATTTATTTAAGAAACACAGAATGGTGTCATTTCAATTTCATGACATTCCTTGTACTGGTGGTACAATTTGTTATACACAGGAATAAAAAAGTAAAAGGATAAATAACATAGTTGAGCCTTGAGAAAACACGGGTTTGAACTGCGTGGGTCCAATTACATGCCATTTTTTTTTCAACCAGACTCAGATCAAAAATACAGTATTCACAGAATGTGAAACCTATGTATATAGAGGGCCAATTTTTCCTGTGTGCGGGTTCTGCAGAGTTGGCTGTGAAATGTGAGCATGTTCAGATTTTGGTACACATGGGAGTACTGGAACCAATACCACATGTATGCTGAGGGACAACTGTATATAGTTGGAAGCTTTACAAATATATAACTTTACTCATGTCTTAGAACCCAAATATAGCTAAATAATAAACCTGCATAACTTGAATGTCATTGTGGGTTTTTAGTACTGTTGGAAAGTGTAGACCCTACACTACGCAAGTGGGTTGGATGAAGGATGACAATATGCAGTCAATTCTTGTTATTCACTGTGTTTCTATAAAGTCACTGTGAACACTGAATTAGTGAATACTGAACCATTCCTCCCAGGAGAAATACAATGATAGATTTCTGGAAGCCTCTGCTCATAACATTTTTGTGAACCATCAATGTATAATCCTGTTTTGCATGTTTTTCTGTTTAAAAACATCTTATTTAATATATATTATTGATCCATTAACATTCAATACACAGCCAACAGCACTGTAACTCAAGCCTGAAGGAAACTTACCTAAGAAACCTATTTTCTTTCTAAGGTACTTCACAGCCTTCTTAAGCTTAGGAACACTAGACAGAAATTCACCATCATGCTTGCGGCCATTTAAAGCAGCAAAATCACCAACAAAATGCATAAAAATATGAAAAACATAGCATTAAATACACCGCTGAAAGGACACTTGTTTACAGTATGAGACCTGAAGCAAGAATGCAGAGTGTTCCTTTTTTGATCTCAGCTGGGAACATGTGTGGTGGGTGACTTAAATTTTTCACCACTCTATGCATACACACAAATGGCTGTGAAAATGCTATGAGCATTGATTTTAGGGATACAAATTAAATTTAGCAAGTTTTGAGAACTCACAAACACAGAATGTGTGAATAATGAGAACCATCTGTACAAAGTTTCAATCAATATACTGCTTGATTAGGCCCTTTTTATAAAGCACTATACTGTTTTTAGTTGCAAATGGTTAAATCCTCTCATTCCATTTGGTTATGGTGTTTGTACAGAAAGCTAAATTATAGACATGTATATTGTTGACTTTCTCTAATTGCCCTTTTGAATGATCTGAGCAGAGACCAACTGCTGGACCAAATTGCATGTCGAGATTATAATATCCAGGTTTTGTCAGGCACTATGGTTAAGAAGTATTGTCAGTTAAGATGTACTGCAATTTTAAGCAAAAGATTTTTTTAAATGCTCAATCTACTAAGTAACCAGGAGAAGAAAAATGTAGAAGATATTTCCAAGAGCATTCTTGTTACAAACTGAAGAACTGTATTAATAATTCAGTCCTATACAGTGCTACTTACAACTTCCGTGTCTTCTTGTTAAGCGAAGTGGATGCAAAAAAAAAAAAAAATGCAAAGGAATGTCATAAATGCAGTGAATACAAAGCTGAACTTCTAAAAAGTGGAGCTTGCAAAGGGACTGTAGGTGCAATTTACTTTGAAATAGGTATGAAACCCAAATTTTAATAACAACTGTCACTTTGTATACCAAAACCTGTTCGTCAATATAATCAAACACCTAGATATCCATCTGCCTTGATGATGTTTACCATGAATTTCATAATCCCAAGTCAAACCCAATGTATTCTACTCACACATTTGTGAGCTGTCATTGAAGGAAGCTAGAACAGAATGTAGTATGCCATATATACATGTGTGTGTGTGTGTGTGTGTAAAATGTGAGAATGTGCATTTATGCATCTGAGTGTGTGTTTGTGTGCCTTGAGGTTAAGATATACAAGAAATAAGCATTTAAAAAGTTTGCTTTTAGATTACACACACACACCCTATTTATGTATATATCTACACAAACATAGACATAATAATTATATTAAACTCGACTAGTTTCCTATTGCTCATATAACAAATTACCATGAACTTAGTGATTTAAATGTACATATATTTTTTATCTTTTTTTTTTTTTGAGACAGAGTCTCACTCACTCTGTCGCCCAGGCTGGAGTGTGGTGGCATGGTCTCGGCTCACTGCAACCACTGTCTCCCAGGCCCGAGCGATTCTCATGCCTCAGCTTCCCAAGTTGCTGGGACTACAGGTGTGCATCACCACCCCAAGCGAATTTTTGTATTTTTAGTAGAGATGGGCTTTTACCATTTTGGCCAGGCTGGTCTCAAACTCCAGACCTCATATGATCCATCCACCTTGGCCTCCCAAAGTGCTGGGATTACATGCGTGATCCACTGTGCCCAGCCTTTTTTTTTTTTTTTTTTTTTTGTTGTTGTTTTTTGTTGTTGTTGTTTGTTTTTTATCTTTCTTAGAGTTCTGGACTAAAAGCAAGGTGTCAATGGGGCGCTGTTCATTCTGGAGACTCTAGGGGAGAATCCATTTCCTAGCTTCTAGAGGCTGCCTACATTCCTTGATTTATGGCCCCTTTCCTCCATTTTCAAAGCAAGCAGTATAGCATCTTCCAGTCTACATCACATTACTCTGACACACTGCTTTTCACTCCAACATCTCCTTTGACTCCTTGAAGGATTTTTTTTAATTTTTTTTTTAAGACGGAGTTTCACTCTTGTTGCCCAGGCTGCAGTGCAGTGGCGCAATCTTGGCTCACTACAACCTCCGCCTCCTGGGTTCAAGCAATTCTCCTGCTTCAGCCTCCCAAGTAGCTGGGATTACAGGCATGCACCACCATGCCTGGCTAATTTTGTATTTTGTAGTAGAGACGGGGTTTCACCATGTTGGCCAGGCTGGTCTTGAACTCCTGACCTCAGGTGATCCACCCGCCTCATCCTCCCAAAGTGCTGGGATTACAGCCATGAGCCACCGCACCTAGCCACCTTGAAGGATCTTTGTGTGTTTGTGCTTGTTTTTAATTGGTCCCATCCATAATCCTGGATAATCTTACCATCTCAAAGTCCCTAATTTAATCACATCTGCAAAGTAAACTTTGCCATTTTATGGTAAAATATTAACTTAACGAGACTGGGTTGTTCAAACTCTGTACATTCCAAAGAAATATCTGGCTCTTGACTGGCTTCTGTGCAATACCAGATAGTTTATTTTGATAATGTATGGTGCAGCTTTTAGGTTACACTGTATCAGTTTGAACTCTGGAGAGGCTGGAGATGACTAAAGTCAGCCACGTGAGTGTTCCATGCCTGTTACAAACTCCAATACAATTCTAGACACCAAGACTTAGGCAACTTTTTGTTGGCAATACAATGTGTGTGTTGTCATATATCACTGTTGGGCTAATTAAATGCTGTCCAGATGACTTCATTAGGAGAGGAAAACTGGAAGGTGGCAGCTGGTCTTTCCTGAACCCTGTTGTATGCAACTTTTTTCTTTGTTCACTTCAGTCTTTATCTTTTTGTTGTAATAAACTGTAATCATGAGTGTAACTGCTTTTAAGAATTATATGAGTCCTCCTAAGGAATAATTGAACCTGAGAGTAGACTTGAGGACTCCTAAGTATCGCCATATAAGGCAACATATTCATAGCTTCCTAAGATTAGAACATGTATGTCTTTGGGGGATCATTGCTATGCTTACAACAATACATAAAATATAAGACTCTTGTGTAGAAACTTCTTCAATTTATTTGACCAGAGGACCAGTTTTTTTTTTTAAATATTGTCAAAAAAGTTTGGAAACATATGTTCCTTTATTGAGTCAAGATTCGGTTTTCTTAAGAGATTTTTATCAAATGTTTTGCAATATACCTTTTGAAAACTACCCTTTCCTATATGTAGAATAAAAATTAAAAGCACAATTAAAAGCAAAAACCTGTCATATTACTTTCCATGTTTGTTATCTAGTAAATGACTCTGTAATCAACTATTTCCTAGCAATAGACACTGAAAAACATACTCAACTTTCATCTAAGAGTACAAGAAGTAATCAAGGGAATGGGAAAACTCAATTAGCTACCAGAGACTGTAAAACATCTGTTCTGAAAACCAAACCCCAACAATTCAATATCAATATCTTTAAAGGGATAAAGATTATTAATGTAAAATTGAACTAGGAAAGATGAAAAACCCCTGCACTAATTCTCAATTATATTGGGTTTAAAGGAAAGGCAGGAATAAATCATATATACCCATAGATGGAAATAATCCAGGTATACATACACACACACGTATACATATATGAAAAATCTATAAGTGTTAGGTTTTACATTAGTATCCATGATCTATTGTGAGTTAATGTTTGAATAAAGTATGAGGTGTTTAGGTCAAGTTTATTTCTCTGCCTATGTGTATCCAAATACCCTAGCACCATTTGTTGAAAATGATAGTTTCCTTCATTGAATTGTGTTTACACCTTTGCAAAGAATCAGTTTGGCATAATAATTTGCTTCTATTTCTGGGTTCTGTATTTTATTCCATTGCTCCATGTTTCTGTCTCACCACCAATATCACATTGTCTTCATTACTGTAGCTATATACTAGGTCTTCATGTTGAGTAGAGCAATTCCTCCCACATTAATCATTTTCAGTCATGAAATCTATAGATCGATTTGGGAAGAACTGACATCTTTACTATGCTGAGTCTTCCAATCCATGAATGCAATGTATCTCCGAAATTATTTAGGTTTTGATTTCTTTTATCAGCATTTTGTAATTTTCAGGATATATATCTCACATATATTTTGTTACTATCCTACTATTTCATTTTTTGGGAATAATTGTAAATACTATTTTTTTCCTTTTTCTTTTTGTGTTTTTAATTCTAAATTTTTAAAAAGAAATTTTAAGAATATCTAAAATTTCAAATGCCAAGTTCCTTCTAGCAATAATGGGACAAATTTACGTTTATTTTGAAGTTTTTTTTCTTGTCTGACAAGTGATGTTGAATCTCACTTACACAATTAAAAAGAAACAATACACAATAACTATTACAACAAAATGAACAGACTTTGTTACTGGTTTGAAGAGATTAAGAGCTTAAATGGTCTTAAAGTGATTATATTGCTCATTTGCCAGAATCCATGCTTTCAAAGAAGGCTGACCACAGGCAGTCTTTGGAAATTAATCATTAAGTGTACATTATTATATATAAAACCTTTTCATGCTGCAAACACTACAATATATTTCTGCAATATCGACTAAGAATTTTATTCTTTTTCTATGCTTACATTTTAGAAAATAACAGTGTTTTAAGTCAACTACATTCATGGATGGTAATATTTAGGCTAAATATGGCATAGCAACCAAATAACTCCTTTTATTTAGATTCCCATATACTATAAAACTTACAATGCATCTACAATTTAATAAAGTATGTGTTATCAAACAATACTATAAAATGAATAATTGTAGTAGAAACCAAGGCTTTACCCCCCTTTTTGAGAATTATGCTTTATATCAGTCCTCCTTCCATTAGTCTGTTAGTTAAAAAGCAGATTGTCACTGCAAAATTAATTGTAATGTTTTCTATGCAGACATAGTGCTTAATAGAGCCCACTGTCTCAGTAGAAAAGGAGTCTGTCTAGTTTCAGCCAAATTTATTTAGAGTCAGATAAATTTGATTAAATATAAAAAAAGTATCCATATTGAACACCTCAATTATCTAATCCTTTACAGTCTAGTCCATTATTAACAGTATTAAGATCATATGGGATTAATAAGGTTTCTACACAAGGGAACATTTTCCCTTGTCTGATTTCAGTAAAGGAGCATATAGCTTTGATAAAATGAAATCATCATCATCATCGTTTTCTAAAACATTCTTTATGTTTTGTGTTTCTTGGGCTTACTGTGCTGATTAAGTGGGGTGATAACATATTGCACTGGCACCTTATCACTCCACTTAATCAATACAGTAATAGAGCTATTAGTTTGAATCCTAAAAATCTATCATTTTTTGGTCAAAATGGACCAATATCAGCAAATTCATATGATTCAATCTATGTATCTATCTTAGGTATATATGGAGTGGCATATGAATAAACAGATATACATATGATTTGATGAGTTAAGAATAATTGGGTCCAGAGAAATAAATTTCTCTAGGCACTACTGTTCTACTGAAACAATTAATTTGTTTTGATCTTTATATACATGTTTGATTAGATGATTTAAAATTTAAAAGTATTAAAAGTTTAAAAACTAGTTTTAAAAGTTTTTAAAAAATGATGTTTACACATTTAATTACTCAGTGTATTTTTTTTTTTTCGAGACAGAGTCTTGCTCTGTCACCCAGGCTGAAGTGCAGTGACACCATTTCAGCTCACTGCAACCCCCACCTCCCAGGTTCAAGTGATTCTCTGGCCTCAGCCACCCTAAAGAGCGCCACCATGCCCCAGCTAATTTTTTTTTTTTTTTTTTGTATTTCTTAGTAGAGACAGGGTTTCGCCATGTTGGCCAGGCTGGTCTCGAACTCCTGACCTCAAATGATCCACCTGCCTCAGCCTCCCAAAGTGCTGGGGTTACAGGCATGAGTCACCTTGCCTGGCCTACTTCCTCAGTCTTAATGAGTATTTTCCCCTGAGAATTAGATAATTGGCCTTACCACATTCCAAAATCCAGTGATTCTCTTCTTAACATGCTCATGTTATATCCCACACAACAGTACTAATACACTATTCTAATTTTGCTTGCAATGTTGCTATGGTGTGAATATTTGTGCTCCTCCAAAATTTAAATGTTGAAAGCTAATCCCCAAGAGGTTGGTATTAGGGGGTGGGGTCTTTAGGATGTGATTAGGTTATGAGTACAGAGCCTTCATGTTTGGGATTAGTACCCTTATAAAAGAGACCCTAGAGAGCCAGCACGCCTCTTCATCATATAAGGACACAGTGACAAGGTACCGTCTAGTAGCTAGGAAATGGTCTGTCATCAGGCACAGAATGTGCCCTCATCTTGATCTTGGACTTCTCAGCCTCCAGAACTTTGAACAATGAATCTCTGTTGTTTCTACGCCACCTAGTTTATGGTATTTTTTATAGAAGCCCAAATGGATGAAGAATGATAGTTATTTCACAGTGAAGAATATAAAAATAATCAGCATCACTACATCCATAATCAGAGAAGGGAGGGGTGGGATAATGAACAGAGTCATAAGTATAATGTATTTAGAAATCTGGGATGAAATCCCATAAACTGAATTGAGTTGAGTGCCTTCCTCCCCCATGATGAGTGTGTATGAAAATGCACTAGAGAGACAGAAATGAAAAATCAGGGCCATCCTCACCATGCTCTGAACTCCTACGAGATTCACTTGTCATCTTTCTTTTAAAGAGCTTATCGTGTATTATCTGATATTACAGTTACCCATTATGAGGAATTATCATAAGTATAACCTTTATCATCATTATCACCTTTACTATCATCGTCATAGACAGATGTAAATCTAGCAGAATGCAAATATAAGAAAATGGGAACTGACTCACATAAGAAGACTTTGAAAGTTTTTCTTCTATCAAAATCTGACAAGTTGACTTAAAAGGGAAGGTGTGTTCATAACAGTTTCTTTCATTTTTTCCATTTCCATGGCTAATTACATTGTAATACTCCATTAAGGTAAGGATATAGCATTGTTTGTAGTGAAATAGACTCTCCATGAGCAATAATTTAGATTGAAAAAGGTAAAATATATATATTTCCACAGTTTACTTTATGCAAATGGAGCGAGTTGTAATTTTTGGTGAGTGGGTGAGAGGTCAGTTAGATGACTGTATGGAATTTAAAAATATCCAATTACATATATGGCAGCATCAGAAGTCTCTTTAGCAACTCTCACAATATTGTATAGAGATAAAAGCAGTCAGACAGGGCAATAATCAGAGCCATATTACTCATTTATAAAATCTCAATGAAAATTTTCTCTGAATTAGACTTTAACAAAGAAGGATGAGGCTCAGTTGTGATGGCACGACAGACACAAATGCCAATGGTACAATACATTTAATACAATTGCCATACTTCTATGTGATGTTTTGTTTTTATCATGATGTTGGAGCAATAGCCACAGGGACAGAAGTAAGCGGGTTAGAGGGTGAAAAGTTGAGTGAAGATATACAGGTATACCTTGGAGATACTGCAGGTTCAGTTCCAGATCACCAAAATAAAGCGAGTCACATGAATTATTTGGTTTCCCAGTGTATATAAAAGTTATGTTTACATTACTGTGTAGCCTAAGTGTGCAAAGCATTATGTTAAAAAATGTACATACCTTAACAAAAACATAATTTATTGCTAAAAACGCTAGCAATCATCTGAGCCTTTAGTGAGTTGTAATCTTTTTGCTAGTGGAGGCTCTTGCCTGATTGCCCTGATTGATCAGGGTGGGGTTGCTGAAGGTGGCAGTGACTGTGACAACTTTGAAAAATAAGACAACAATGAAGTTTGCTGCATCAGTTGACTCTTCCTTTCACAAAACATTTCTTTGTAGCATGTGCTGCTGTTTGACAGCACTTTACTCACAGCAGAACTTCTTTCAAAATCGGAGTCAGTCTTCTCAAATTCTGCCACTACTTTATCAACTAAGTATATGTAATATTCTAAATCCTTTGTTGTCATCTCAACAGTGTTCTCAGCATCTTCACCAGAAGTAAATTTAATCTCAAGAAAGCACTTTCTTTGCTCATCCATAAGATGCAACTCCTCATCCATTCAAGTTTTATTATGAGATTTTAGGAATTCAGCAACATCTTCAGGCTCCACTTCTCATTTTAATTCTCTCGCTATTTTCACCACATCTGCAGTGACTTCTTCCAATGACAACTTGAGCTCCTTAAAGTCATCCATGAGGGTTGAAATCAGCTTCTTCTAAACTCCTGTTAAATGTGATATTTTGACCTCCTCCCATGAATCATGAATGTTATTAATGGCATCTAGAATGGTGAATTCTTTACAGAAGGTTTTCAATTTCCTTTGCTCATATCCATCAGAAGATTTATTACTTATGGCAGCTATAACCTTACTAAATGTATTTCTTAAATAATGAGACATAAATGTTGAACTTACTCTTTGACCCATGGGCTACAGAATGGATGTTGTATTAGCAGGTATGAAAACAACATGAGTCTCCTTGTACATCTCCAAATGAGCTCTTGGATGACCAGCTACATTATTAATGAGCAGTAATATTTTTGAAAAAAAAATATATTTTTCTGAGCACAAGGTCCCAACCCTGGGCTTAAAATATTCAGTAAATCATGCTGTAAACAGATGTGCTCTCATCCAGGCTTTATTGTTACTTTCATAGAGCAAAGGCTAAGTCTATTTAGCATAATTCTTAAGGGCCCTAGGATTTTCAGAATGGTAAATGAACATTGCTTCAACTTAAAGTCACCAGCTGCATTAGACTCTAGCAAAAGAATCACCCTGTCCTTTGAAGCTTTGAAGCCAGGCATTGACTTCTCCTTTCTAGCTATGAAAATCCTAGATGGCATCTTCTTCAAATAAAAGGCTATTTCATCTACATAAAAAATCTGTCATTTAGTATAACCACTTTTATCAATGATCTTAGCTAGAACTTCTGGATAACTTGCTGCAGCTTCTCCAACTGCACTTGCTGCCTCAGCTTGCACTTTTATATTTGGAGGTGGCTTCTTTCCTTAAACTTCATAAACCAACTTCTGCTAGCTTCCAACTTTTCTTCTGCAGCTTCCTTACCTCTCGGCCTTCATAGAATTGAAGAGAGTTGGGATCTTCCTCTGGATTAGCTCTTGTTTAAGGGAATATTGTGGCTGGTTTGATCTGTCTAGACCATTTAAGTTTTATCCATATCAGCAGTAAGACTGCTTTGCTTTCTTTTCATTCATGTGTGCATAGGGGTAACACTTTTAATTTCCTTCAAGAATTTTTCCTTTGCATTCACACCTTGACTAACTGTCTGGTGTGAGAGGCCAAGATTTCAGCCTAACTCAGCTTTCGACATGCCCTCCTCACTAAACATAATCATTTCTAGCTTTTAAGATGAGACATGTGAGACTCTTCCTTTCACTTGAACACTTAGAGACCATTGTGGGGTTGTTAACTGGCTTCATTACAATATTGGTTTGTCTCAGAATAGAAAGGTCCAAGGAAAGGGAGACAGATGGGAGGGTGGCGGCTGGTTGGTGGAGCAGTCAGAACACACACAACATTGATTAAATTTGTTATTTCATATGGGCATGACTCATGTTGCCCCCAAAAATGACAATAGTAACTTCAAAGATCATTGATCATGGATCATAAATCTCCATATATTCTTTCAGTGTGGCTTTTGTACTCTAACCAGTGTCAGCTTGTTGAGGGCAGAAATCATTTCTGATTAATCTCTTTCTATGCTCTCAGTGTTACTAAGTGAATGATATTTGAACTGCAAAAATGTGATGAAATGTGAAGATATGACAGTGAGTCAAGAAAGAAGATACCTCTGGGCTTTACTCATGAAACAGCAAAGATATAAATAGCTTTAACATATAAATTGGTTGAAAGTAAATTAAATCAAAATCCCTATGCTAAAGAGTTATAATACTGTCTATTGTGATGTAAATATGATAGTTGAATTCATAAGAAATTTGTCAATGGCAAAATGAGGCTTGGTGATGAGATTATCATCTCTAAGAAAATTCAGTCTTAAGTATTATTTTATGTGGTTTTTGTTCTCCCTAAAAGTGGCCTCAAACATTCTATCTTCATCAACATTATCCTTACCACAGTGCTACTTACACATTTTCCCAATTTATCACCAGCTGTCATGCAAAACCCAGAACAAAGCCACTTAGCCAAAGCACATGTTTGACTGTGAATTAGACTTCTTCTTTTTAAAATAAAGGTATTATTTAAACCTATTGATGCTGGCTTCCATCTTAAGCCCATAACTGGCAACCAACAGGTTAGAAAATAAAATTTCCTAATTAATTGATTAGGAAATTCACCAATTTTTGTTACATCTAATATTGGTTGGATGTATTGTTACATCCAATACTGTTTGGGAAAACTTGTGCTGTTGGACTTGTTGTGCTTGTTGTACTCAGTCTTGCTTAATTTGTGAAAGCATCACACATTTAAAGTAACCCATTAGCTGTTTTCTAGCTAAGGATGAGTAGGTAAAGACAATTATTTCTACATTCGTAGTTGGAAGTAGTCACAGATATTATCTAATTCAGTGGCTTTCTTCAAGATCTCAGTTTTCTACAGCTGTGTCTATGGGGTTATAGGGTGAAAGTTGGAATAAGTGGCAGTTGAGTCAAATTATCCTCTTGTTTTCCTTCCAGATGTCTACACCTTCAATTCTTCTTTTCTTTGCTGGGCTTTCATATGAGACTTTAAAAAAAATGTGTTCTGTGTATTTTTAAAATGAAACTTGATCTATTACAGTATATTCTACAGTTGGCAAATATATGAAATATTTTCTATCCTTCCCATTGCATTTATGCTGAGCACATATGGCATCAAATAATGGTATCTTATCCCACGAGTTCCAAACAGATACAGTCTCAGTCTGTTATAGTACTCCTGGAAACTACTATCAAGCAATTGCACATGGTGTGATCAACACTTGTTATCTTTTCTATCACTTTCTATCTTCTTTTTTCTTTAACGATTTGTAGTCTAATGCTTCCATTTTTTCAGAAGAGAATAAAAGGCCCAGAATGGTAATGACTGTTACCAAGTCACGATGTAGCAAAATTGGTGTGTCACTTCTGACAGTTTCTCTAACTCCCAAACCAATGCATATTTTGATAATTGCCCTCATTATTTCCTCAAATATACTTCCCTGTCAGAAAAAAATGATTATATATAAAATTAAATGAGGAAAACTGTTAATAATAAAATATCATGTTGTCTTGGGTTGCCTTTTTCCAGAAGCACACCCTGCGCAAAGTATTTGAGTGCAAGCAACTTATTTCAGAGGTGATCCCAGGAAGCAAAGCAAAGAAGCGGGTGAGACTGAGAAAAGAACCAAACCCGTACAGTGAGTTTGATGAGCATGTCATCACTGCTTGAGACCACTAGGAGAATGATTTGTCTCACCTGAGAAGCAAGAAAGGTGCGGTAGTTCCCACAAACTCCCATGTGTAATGTGTTCAGAACAATAATCCTCACAATTAAATAACGTATTACTAACTATCACAACATTGTAGTTCTATTAGTATGAGCCTTAATGCATACAAATTTTTGCAAACTTCATGGAAGCTTCCATTTTATTTGAAATTAGTTTTTGATTAAAAATAATGGAACACTCCTTCAATCACGTAAAAATATCAGCAGATCCGTCTGCTTGGAAAATGATTCTTCCTAATGCTGGCTTCCATCATACTGGTTGACATCATTATGTTGGGTTAAGCAGTGATATGGGTAATTGTTCTTATAATGTGATCAGTTCTCTTACTTTTCCTACACACTTTCGACATGTATTTATTCTCCATCTTTGTTATATTAAAGACTGTCAACGTTTTACCTTGATTAATTTGACAGCACAAATGAATATCAACGTGGCACTACTGCCTCAAAATGGAAAAGGTAAAAAAAAGCAATCATGAATCACATGTTTCTTTAATATACAATTACAGATTTTGAGTTCATTTCCACTTCTGATTATGGTTGTATCTTCCACCTTCCCTTTCCTTTCATGCCTTGTTATACTAAAGGTCAATATGTTCACTTATTAATTATGCAACAAGTGTCATGTTTACAATGTTTGTAAATGTAGTCACAGTATTTGATTTTCTTAATATAATAAAATTTATCCTCTGCTTTGGCTAATATAAGCCCACAAACAATCGTTTCATTTTCTAATAAATTAAAAGTATAATGTATACAATTGGATTCTGTCAGGCTTGATGTGTCTTTTAAACACAGCACATTAAATTCCACTATGTTTACAAAGGACTGTATATAATGTCAATAGAGAATAAACAGAATTGCTACAAAAAGCATCAACATAAATGATTAAATATACATAGCTCTTGGCATGTGGCTTCCTGTTACACAGAATTGTGATTTTTAATAATGGATAATTTCAAAACCAATTTGCTAGATACTTAATGCATCTTTGAGATTCTCCTTCCACTGAGAAGATTTAGGAGATTATAAAGTAATTAATTTGTTCACTTCTTTATTAATTTTCTAATATCACAAAGCTGTGCATTAGAACGAAGTAGGTATTAACATCTCATATTATTTGATACATCCACTGAATTCCTACCCTCTTTGCAGCCTCAAGGCACCCGTGTGCTGGCAGACTTTGCAGAGTACTACTGAAGTTTAGGCTGTAAACCAATCACGCATTTGCTCTGCTTTCCTATGGCTGGCATTGTACATCTGCTATTCACCAACCCCAAATCCTTCACATGCAGTTCTCAATTTCTGATGAAAATTCAGTGGAAAAATGGAAGTAGACATTTGCTTTTAATTTCAGGTATACTTTACAATAACCATGCTGCGCAGTACAATTGGGTGATTGGTGAACTCCATGATTTTCTATTAGTGATGAAAGAAGAAAAATGAAGAACCACATTTTTGCTTTGTGTTACTTTACCAATATGCCTGAATCCATGTACCTTATAAATGAAATTGTCAATTTACTCTTCTATTATTTTAGGTGATGATTCCATTAAATTAAGACCTCAGGGGAGGTCATGTGTAAGTCAAAAAGGAAATAAAGCCTTTAAAATACCATGTAGGGTAACTATCATAGCATCATAACTAAATATCCCGACTTTTAACGGCATGAAATAGATGAAAATGGTAACTTGGGTCAACGCATTTCCCTAAACTGAATGAGGAGGAATCTTGAAAATAGTACTGTTCGTGTACTATGGTTGGTAATGTTAGAGGGAAGAAGGATGCAATGGAAATGATGTCACCTTAGGACTCAAACAAATGTCTTACTGGCTGTGTAACTCATTACTACTTTAAGTTAAACTTGAGTCGCTCCCTCCAGAAGAGCTAAGCAAAGGGTAAAAAAAAGAATAGAGAATTCATGGTCCTCAGGCACTAATAGTTTATGAATAAATTAATAACCTGAAAAGTACATCACAGCAAAATAAGTGGTGAAACAAGTATTAGGAAGATTCTATGCACAGGGGTGCATGATTCAGCCAAAAGTGAAGAAGAGGCACTAGCTACACTATTTTGGAGGATTATAAAGCATGTACCAAGTAAATATGTGTGAATAAGAATTGTTTATGACTGTGGGATGGAGTCAACATTTCCAAAGGCACATGAAAAGGAAGTGTGTTACAGTCAGAGAACTGTTTGTATGGCTAGGGTGAGGCATTTACATGCTGGATAAAAGATTAGACTGAGCACATGGCAGGGAAATTGTTGTAAAGTACCTTTTCCTTCATACAAGTTATTTGAATTATAATCTATAAATAATATAAAGCCACCTGTGGATTTTAAGCAGAGGAATAACTTATTAAGTTTTGTCTTTGAGAGAGATAAGCCTAGCAGCCTTGTGAAGGGTAAACTGGAGAGAAGCAAGAAGGAAGGTACATTAGGAAGCTATCAGTGTATTCAAAGTCAGATATGGGGATCTAAACTAAGGTGGTGACTGTCAGGAGATACGGAGGGGGGATGGCAGAGCTAAAAGAAATTTAGGATACAAATAGGAGAAATTAGTTACATGGCTCTCTATAAAGAGGAAATAAGACTTCCTACCTTGCTTACCTCATATGGTTCCTATGTGAATAAATTAAACTTGAAAGTATTTTGTTAATTTTAAAGCTTTATAAATTTAAGGAATTAATATTATCATGCATTTATGAATTAAAGGTACTTGGTTTAATGACATTCCTATTTGTTCACATACAGTGAAACAACTATAAACATTTGCTTCGCTTACTCCTTAAGAGAAAAGTAGCATGCTAGGTTACTCATCTGGATTTAAATTTCTAAGTGGAAGTACTATTGAGTATCTGCTCTGCATGAAGCTAGCGAAGTGTGGAAAGGGGACTCTAGCCAAGGACTAGAAGATAGAGAGACTGAGAGCACGTTGTTTCTCAGGCATCTGTGGAACGCTTCTCCCATGAACAAGAAAGAGAAAGACATATTTGGAACTAAAATATGCGTGAGAAGTAATCAACCTTGGAATAGGTTGCTAAAAAGAATTAAAAGATTCTTATAATAAGTTCAATCTCTAAATGCAAGAAAAGTTTAGTTATAATCTGGTCTCTGGATATTAACTCACCTAATCCGTATTTACGTTGCACATGAATAAGAGTTCAGTATTTAGAAAATTGTATGTATTCAATACAATGAATAAAATCAAGGCCAATGAAGTGATTTCTCTAATTACCATTTTGAAAAAAAAGATACAGAAAATGAATTATTTAATGATATTGGAAAAAGAGGTTATCCCTAAGACCTATGGCAGAAGAACTAAAGGCAGGTAGTGACCCAAATCTGTATCACTGACTCCATTTCCTTCCAAGCAGGTACAGAAGTAGATCATGGAAGGAGTGAAATGCATAGAATCTTATAAATCTGGTTCTGATTAGAGCTGTTGTACAAGTAGCTTAATCTCCCTTAGGCTCAGCTTCTAGATCTATAAACTAGGCATAATAAAACATTTTGAGGGGGGGGGTTGTTCTAAAGATGAGCTAAAATAATGCATAAACTGCACCTAGCATGTTAAAAATAAATAGTAAATATTAATGTACTAGTAATTATGTTTTGTAAACTAAATTTTATCTCACTAAAAGAAAGAAAATATTGTAAAATTTATGTTGCTCTTCATCCACTATAGAAAATGAAAATTTTTTGAATTAGAACCAAATTTGGAATGGGAACATCCAAGTAATAAGAATAAATGTGAAAAGAAACTGAATATAATAATAAAGTTATGAAAGAGGAAAAATGAAATCTGATGCCAAAAATAACATACAGGTTTTTTTTTGTTTTGTTTTGTTTTCTTTTGTTTTTTGAGACAGAATCTCACTCTGTCACCCAGGTTGGAGTGCATTGGCACGATCTCGACTCATTGCAAACTCTGCCTCCTGGGTTCAAGTGATTCTTCTGCCTCAGCCTCCCGAGTAGCTGGGACGACAGGCATGTGAGCCCGCCTAATTTTTGTATTTTTAGTAGAAACAGGGTTTCACCATATTGGCCAGGCTGGTCTCAAACTCCTGACCTCATGATCCACCCGCCTCAACCTCCAAAAATGCTGGGATTACAGGCCTGAGCCACCATGCCTGGCCCATACAGGTTTAAATATTGCATGGCCATGCTATACAACAGTTTGTTAGTTGAAGATATTTTTGTTTACAAAATCAATGAGATTAATCACGCATCACTCTATACTTGCTATTAAAATTACTATGTCACGCATTTTATGGCCTTCTCAAAGAGACAAGGAGTTTGAGTCACAATATTAGACAAGACTAAAGATCCTACATGGTTTACTAGGAAAAAACCCTTTACTTCAGTGTCAGGAGACTTTTATTACGTATCTGGCCTTACTACTAACTGAAAGAAACTTAAAGGAAATGACAATTTCTCTATAAGTCACACTTTCCTCATCTTTCAAACTAAGATATGGGACTAAATATTCTTTAATGGTCTCCGGGTTTTGAAATTCTAAGTTCCTATAAAAGATATCTGTCTAGATGTTTGCAACACATACAATAAATGTAGGGACAATATAAAAATGCAAAGATCTCATACCTATAAAAACCAAAATTGTAAATCAATAGAAAAATGAGCATGAGATTAGAAAAGTGCACTTTTATATATTTGTGTTATAGTTCAGTAAAACATTTTAAAAATCAAGCTTGATAGAATTACTTTCTTTAATCTGTAAAGGGAAATTACTAATGAACTTTGGGAGGAAATGTTATCCTTACTATAGATAACATCCACATGAGCAATAAACACAAAAAATGGTTCTCAAATTAATTAGTCATTAGAAGAAAAATGGAAATGAGAAACACAATGAGATACTATAGGATAACAGCCAGAAAGGCTGAAATTAAAGACTAATAATGCTAAGCATTGACATATCCAGAACTTCTATAAGGTAATGATGGTTCTTTGTTTACCTACCTTGAAAAACTACTTGGCATTTTCAACTAAAGATGAGTATTTTACTATTCTATGACCTAATAATTCTACTTCTTGGCATTTGCATAACAGAACTACGTGCACATGTGCAGTAAATTTGCAAGAATATTCAAAGTGGAATTATTTTTAAGAGTTCACAAATGGAATCAATTTAAATGTTCATCCAGAGTAGATGGAATAAGTAAATTATAGTACATTTATATAATGGCATACTACACAACACTGAAAATTATGGAACCACAACTACAAGAAACAAAATAGATAGATCTCACAAACATAACGTTGAGATTTAGGAGCCAGAAACAAAAGAGTACAACTGTATGGCTTCAAGTACATAAATTTCAGGAACTGTCTGTCCTAATCGATGGTGTGTTAGATGTCAGTATTACACTTATCTCTGGGAGCGTATTGACTAGGAAGGGTAAGACAAAGTTTTTGGATGCTGGTAATATTCTTTTCTTGCCTTGAGTAATTACTGGGGTGTGCCCAATCTGTGAAAATTCGTGAAGCTGGACACCTATTGATTTGTGAACTTTTATATATTCGTGTTATAGTTCAGTAAAATGTTTTAAAAATCAAGGGGGCCAGAAATACTTTCTTTAATCTATAAAGGGAAATTACTAATGAAGGTTGGGAGGAATTTTTCTTTGCCTTTAGCCTATATATCTAAATTACTTCAGAGAGTCAGAGATATAAATAGATATATAGATAAATATATACATGTATGTATATATATGCATATCTATATATGTGGGAAGAAGGGAGAGAGAAAGAGGAGAGAGTGAGACTTTCTTGATAATTAAATTCTTTAGAAAATGTACTGCTTGAGAGAGAATGACTTTCTGGATGATTCAATTCTTCAGAAAATATCTTGTTTACCTGTCTCTTTTTAATTTCCTAGGAGGAGTTGGGTGTGAGGCTGGAGATCAATTAAATTGGAAGATGTTGAAATTGGATAAAACCTTACAGATTATCTAACACAATTTCTTATTGTTACAGGTTTATTTGGCAATAGATCTATTCTATCTAAGATGTTATCCTTTCGGCCCTCCTTTGTAACCTCTGAGGTCTGATTCTGTGATTAATTTAACTTTATACATGAGTGAAACATTTTCAGGTAGCTTCTAATTAAAGAGTGTTAGACATTGAGATAAAATATGACAAGGTCTCTAAAGATAGCATAGGAAAAAGTTTCCAGGGATAGACGTACATAAACTACCAATGGGAGGTAATTGTTTTCAAATCCTCCTGAAAGTTTGCATGGTCATGCTCATGCTAGCTTTAATCATATTTAATATCATTGTATGCAACTGGCTTTTACACCAGCCTAGACATTTTCCTTCTAGCTTTGATTCCAGTGAAGATGAGCAACAGGTGGAAGGCATGCTCCTTCTTATTTCAAGTGACACTTCAAATATGTCGCTTTACCCTTTAGTTTGAATTACTATTTTTCACTGGATTTGCTTTCTTTCTGTTCAGTTATCATTTTGCTCTTTGATGGACTTGCCAGTTTTTTCACGTCACTCATACTAGGAATTCCGGAAACCTCTAGCTCAGTCCTAAGCCAGCTTTACTGTCTGGATTCACAGTTGCTGTTGCTCTCTGCTTAGCTATTCACTGTAGATATTTTTCTCTTCTCATCCACATAAACCACGTTCATCTCTAAATTCCTCAGGGACTGTATCTTAGTCATCTTGCTCTAGCACAGAGCCTGGCAGTTAGAATTTATCAATAAATATTTGTTGGATGAATGAAAAGCAGCAGAAACAACCTGTCATTTCAGTTGGTGGGCTCTAATCCTGTCTGGATGACCTAATGGAGAAATAGACTCTGTTTCCTGCCACTGTGGCCACCAAAACCAGTCCATGAATGGGTCAGCAGCCAAAGGGAGAGGAACCTGAGATTTCTACTCACTAATGTGTCCATCACATGTAGGCTTTTACTTAATCTCCTTTTTACACTTGTCATAGAACATAAATGAGTCCCACATCTCCCCTGAAACCCATACAATTTCAGGTTAGCATTAGTGTCACTTTCAATAATCCAGCTTATTGTTGCTGTACCGAACAATTCTACTCATAGCATGTATAAAAGAAATCTGTACTAGTAAAAACAGACTATGATGGTCCTTATCACGTTTTATCCTAGGAGTGTTACAATCGGTTGTAACAATGTCATGACCAGAGCTGAATGATGCTGATAAGTTTATTTTCCCTACTGTTCTTAGCTCTTTGTATTCATAACCCTGTCTTCAAATTGCAACATAATGTCAATATTTCTTCTGGAAATTTGATAAGCACCATCCATTTAGCTTCAAGTGTACATGGACAGCAATTAATCTCTGCATACCACCTACGTTTCCAGTTGTCATCCTGTACCTCCTCTATAAACGTTTGCTCAAAAGAACATCTCATTTTTACTTTTGTCTACACAATATTTTTACTCATTTGCTTATTTACTGCAGTGCACTTTAGGCTGTAACCCCAAAGCTCAAGAAAATAAGTTTTTTGGAGGCCAGTCATGTTAGGCATATAATTTATATGTTTATAATTTAAGTCATCTTTTCAAAAGTAGTATATATATTGAATATTTGAAGTATTCTTGTTTTATTCAGAAGTCACATTTTATATTGCAATTAGTAGGTCAAAATGTATGGAGTTATAAAAAAGGTTTTCTTTAAAAAATTTGCTTTCCAACACTATCAAAGGAGATACGGAAACATTACAGCTAACTTGAGTTTTTTTCATTTAATTTAAAGATAGTGTGAACAGGTACTGAAGACACTGTCTTACATTTTACTAATATCTATATAGAGTGGATTAAATTTGTGAAAACGTGTATCTGCACAGAGTCTATAAATTTCTCAAGGTCAGAAAATAAACCATAAAAAGATTCAATTCCTCTAAAGCTTTAAGCATGCTAATATTTGTTAACTTGATCTTATAAAATGACATATGAGATGTGTTTATCGTCCAACCCTGAAATATTAATTTTTATTGTTCAGGTTATAAGTTTTTGCTTACTTGCAATAACTTTATTATTTTTTCTGTTGACCCTAACATATAACAAATGGAGACATGTTCAGATATAACATGTTAAGAAGATAAATAAAACATCAACACTCATGTTAACACTGCAAATACACATGAGAGCTTTATACTAAGACAGCCATCTCCTCCCTCTGACTTATATTTTCCTGAAGGACATTTACATAGCACAAATATTTTAAAGACTTTTGGCTATTTGATGACACCTTGAACATACACTTTGAATCTAAGGGAAAGGAGAGTCATATTTATCTCCTTTCTAAAACAATTCAAATGTGATGTGTCCCTATTTGCTAAGCTGAAAGTAAGATGAAGTCAAATAAATGGAAAATCAAATATTTTTAAACTTCTAGGAGATTTTTGTTTGCTTTTTTGTTATTTTAATAAGAGAAACAAAGTAAAACATGTAAAACCCACAAAATCTCACCCAGCATCCTCTTAAGAAATGCCCAATTTTCAAATAAGCAATATTATTTGTTCTATTTATTACTGGTCTTTAAGAGAAATAGACCTAAAACAGACCATCTTGGAAGGCCAGTGTACTTTCATAATTCCCTGAGAAGCTCAGTGATTATGAGTAATGTGAACCAGGGTTCAATATTCTTACCCTTGGAATCAGGAAAAAGAAAGTCCTTTAAAAGATCAAGATCTTTGATAGCAGTAACAAGAACTAAATTTGCCAGGGGTAGAGCCGTCCTCTTATCAATTTCAGGCAAGAAGCAATCTTTTCCTGCGTAGCAAAAGGCAAGCCAACTAAATAAAAAATCTGTGTGACTTCAATTACGTAAAATTGACTAGATGGTTGAAAAACAATACTTTCACAGAATTTTTTCTTTCTGTAAAACTTTACTTGTATGTTGGTTCTTATTTCATTCAGAGATATATTAAGAGCAAATGAAATTGTGAAATTGTTTTCAAATACACAAAAAAGGTCCCCCACGACAACTTTTTCTCAATTGCCTCTTTTGCCTTTCCTCAGTTTTATAATCTTCAGTGGGTCTCCCTCATCGCTCCACATTCCTAAGCCAACAGGAAGAATTTCTTTCAGACCCTTAAGCCTTGTATCTGTTACCATAGAGACAGGCATCACAAAATAGCTGCTCAGGAACATCCTCATGGAAATACAATAAGAATCCTATGGGTTTTACAGGAATTTCCAGTGCTACCAGTGAGCAGAAATTACATCTTTCCCTAGAAAAAAAAAATGTGGGGATTTTAGTTGCACATTATGGAACTATGGAGATTGTAATATTTGGTGGTAAATTCAGAATCCCTCAGCTTTATGCTTAGAATTTGATTATAGTTTCTCCTATGACGTGAAAAAAAATCCCTTCTCATATCCCTATGTTCAGGAAAATATAAATAACTCATTGCTAATTCTTAAATTTAGCATGTCTTATCAATCATTTACTAAAACCCTTAATTGTTCTTTTATAATGCAGTGCATTTATTTTATCTTGATCCCTTCCAGAAAATATTTGATCAAGAACACACTCATATTGTTATAAAAGTAAGTCTCTAAAACTCGGCAAGTCCAAAGCTGCTGAGAGACTCTATAAACCCACGAAGAGAGAAGAGGGTAGCTGCAAGAAGAAAATTCCACTCACTTTACCTTGTTTTCCATTTATTTCACCCTTTCTGTAAGTCTACTGAAAAGCAGCAATAAAAATAACTGAATCCTACCAAATAGGTAAATTCAGCAAGATTAATGGAGTCAAACTAGGCAGATACTATATATAAGTCAATGATTGCAGAGACTTCAAATTTTTTATAGCAACATTAAATAAACATTCCTCAACAAGTAAATTATCTCAGTAGACAGCCAAATGAAACCATCTTTATCTGTTAGGCTGCATATTTGAACTACTTTTCCAAGTCTCTAGTACTTAAGTAGTATGAGTGGTTACAATTTCTGTTTATGGTATAGAACTGTTATTTAACTGTGACATTGCTTGTTTAGATACTTGAGTCAATAAGCAAAAAGCAAAATTTCTTTATAGTCTAGAGATGAGGTGAGCAAACTTTTCCTATCAAGGGCCAGATAGTAAATAGTACGGCTCTGTGGCCCACATGGTCTCTGTCATAAGTACTTAACTGTGTTTTAGCATGAAAGCAGTCCTATATAGTATATAAACAAATAAATGGGCGTGGCTGTCTTCAAAAATAAACTTTAAAGACTCTTGAAATTTTATAGAATCTCATGTGTCAGAAATATTCTTGAAATGAAACAATTCAGAAACGTGAAAACCATTTTAAATGACTGGTCAAACAGTAATAGATGTGACAGTGTGGGCTATCATTTACTGACCCCTAGCCTGGATGATGCAAGTGGAGTAGTAGAGATCCTCAGAGAAGTAAATGTCTAAAAAAAAGAACATGTTTTTAAAAGAAATGATTGGACTCACAGATTCTTAGTTAAAAATTATCTCAGACATCTTCTTCAATTTCCATTTAGTGCAGAAACTCCATTCTTAGCACTGAACACTTTAGGAACAAGGAGTGCAGCGTCTCACAAAGTAATCAATTCTCTGCTCACAACATTAACTGGACGAATACTTTTCCATCGCTACCAAAGAGGTGCAAGTGAGTCTAAACCCTCTTCTGCATTATAGCACACCGAATATTTGAAATCAGCTTAATGTTCTCTATTTTTTCCTTCAAGTATTCTTCAACTTTTCACTTTTCTAGTACTTTCCATGCCCCTCAAATGTTATAGTTTGTAGGACCTTTTAGCATTCAGACACTTTTCACTGGACATACCCCCAAATGTTAAGGTTCCTCTTAGATCATGATGTCCTTCTAAAATACGTATATATTACCACATATAATATATACATATACCATACATATCATATATATATAGACAGATACACACACACACCATTATATCATATATATCCTTCTAAAATTTGTTCTCATTTTTTCTCATTTCCTCTTTCAGGATACATGTCCAACAATATTATTTTGTTTCATTGTATTTTGATGTCATATGAATTATGACTGATAATAACGATGACCAACAAAATCAGTAAGATTTATTCAATTAATTATTGTTAAGCTTTAACTCTCTCACGTCCTGTACTTGCCAGATTGATTTTATGAACCTTAGCTTAGGATGTTATACTTATTCCTATTACAATTATTCTCTTTGACCTCACCACAGTTTTTAGGTGGTCATAATCTTTGGTACCCTAATAGTTCAATGTATTTGTTCTGCTTCCCAGCTAGACAGGCTATCTGGATCGTACTTCAGTTTTTGGATACTAATATTTCACAGGCCAAGTAGGTTCAAGAACAGAGACATAAGGCACATTACAGAAGATTAGGTTCAAGTCAGATGGAGCCAATTTTATAGAATTATGCTATAGTCCTGTGAAAGGCCCTCTTCCTGGTTTACTGTGATTCATTAATTGATACATCACAGGCAGGGTAATTTGGCAAGCTGATTTATTGACCAGACTCTTATGTCAAACAGCAAATATTCCTCCATTTCCACCATATAGGCATCATAAAAATCTTTACCAAAGTCCATGCTATCATCAAGATAACTAGCCATATTACATACTTTTCAGATAACATTGGAGAATCACAGCATATATTACCTTTGCACTCTTTCTAAACCATCTCACCTTCTTCAAGAATTGTCAGTTACTCCCAGTGAAGAAAAAATATTGCATATTTTTCTGGAAAAGTATTTCCAGTTTTAAGTAATTATTTACTCTCCACAATCTAATGATGGACTTTCCTTCCTATTTTTCACTTTAGTTTATTAACTCCAGGACCAACTAAAATATTGTCGTGGCTTTCTCTTCTTAAACAGTTCTGACTTTTTTTTTTTTCCCAAAGGGTGTGTGTGTGTATGCACATGCTTAAGTGGTTTGTTTTTATTTGCTTTTTCCTTCTTAAAAGATGGATTATATGAGAATGGGAGGATAATAGGATGGAGCAAGCTTCTCAGGCAAAACATTTCAAAGCATATTTCTTAACCGATAGTGTCTTCCCCTGCTCATCTTTCTGAAGAGCAACACACCTGAGAGGCAGCTACTCTATCTCATGTGGGAAATTTCACTTGACAGTCTTATCACAAAAAGAGAAATAAGGGAGATTTTTTACTTAAAAAATAATGATGCTCAATAAGATTTTTACCTAAAAGAGATAAATAACTGTTTTAGAATATAAATGCCTTAGAGAAAACAATCTGAGTTTGAGAGAATTGGGGAAAACTCACATAGATTTTAAAAAGTCACTAATTCTGGATTTAAAAATATATTAAAATGTTTGTAGTCTGTTTCATTGTGTCCCACTTCTCTTTCACACCTTCTATTTTTATGCATTTCTCCTTCATCGTTTTTTCTCCCTTGAATCACTTCAGAGGACACAGGATTAAGCAATTGGGATTTGAAGACTTCACGTGGTCTCATCACTCTGCAGGCTGACCCTGTTTTAGAGCAAGAAATATTGGCAGACATTTCCAGCTCTTACAATGCATTTATCAATGAGGGTTTGCCTGCTCTTCAGGTGTGCGGCATATAGACTTTACGATTTCATTAATAATCAACAGCTGGTGCCACCTAGCGTCTGTCCAATCCATTCATCAGTGGGACAAAATACAGAGCACTTTCTAACCACAAATGAAGCAAGCCTAAACTATAAACTAACAAATACAAAAACATAGTTTGGGGACTCCAGTGGCTGATTTAAATTACACTATCTTCATTGAAAAAGAAAAACCTTCTTTTAAAAGTAACTATGGTAACAAGAGAGTGAGGCTAGAAGGAAGCTCACGTTTTTTCGAAGGAGACAATTCACAAAAGGAGAGTCCTACTAAAGATGCAATGTAAAAGAGTTTTTACAGTCTTGAATTGTCACTTAAAACGGTTATAAAAAGTTGAAAAGTAACATTGGCCAAAGAGGACTGTATTTTAAACAATAGTATAGACAGAGCTGAATTTTCTCAACCAACCACAAAATAACCCTGTAGCATTTGGATGCAAAATTCTGTCAGTCTTTGAGCTTCCCAAAGATTAACCAAGTTCTGTAACACACTATACAAAAGCATCCACAGTACTTAAAAGTATTAAACGGAAATAATCAGAGTGCCTGAACCACATTATAAAAAAATTCTTTGCTGCTAAAATGATATATCTAGAAAACTATTTTCTTTCCTGCTGTATATATGAATTATGAATGATATATTCAACCACGGTAATGTATGCTTCAAGGTTAAAAAGTAGTCATCCAAATCCTTGACTATTTTTCAAAACAGAAGTTAGCAATTATTTTGGATAAATTCTAGTATAATTAGCCCACCACTTGCTAATTAATTTACTGATATTTAAATACATGTTGTTTTTCACTCACCCTTTCTAAGAGGAATACGTAATTGAAAACCATGGACTAACATTCAGAAAAAAAGTTACATAACAGCCAATAGTGTTCCTTAACCAGACTGACTGGGATATTACAATTACTACAGAAAAGGCACAGCACATATGAGTAGCACTGTGTACACTGAAAGGTCATATTAGATGTACAAGATGCACATATATGATAGTTTATTAACTTGGATGATTTAGCTCCTCAGGCTATTGAGGAGACTGGGTAGAGAGCCGAAAGATTCTGTATTACATAGACAGTTAATAATCCGGCTTTTCACACTTAGGAAAATCTATTTCTATATTATTTAACATCTGTTTTAAACAATCACTTGTTAAATGTTTGAATGTTTTATTTTCTTGTTACCCTAGTGGTGATAAAAATTATTTCAATATGTTCAGTCTGATTACAGTCACTGACAGATTCCCATGACAGCATGTGAAGATAGGTTATAGAAACGATGCATAGTTTATACAAAAAGCATAAATTGCTCCCCTTTCTCCAAAAACTTTATTTTTGGAGCCAAATACCATCCATGCTCATGCTCCAATTGCTTAAAAGTACTTATAATTATAATCCACTGATTGTAGGGGAAAGAAATATTGCAAAACAGAGAAAGGGTTCTAAAAATTGTACGCAGGCAAGAGAGAATGTAAGACAAAACTCATTAAAGGGCAAAATAAATAAATAAATAAATAAATGCTCACATTTTCAATAATTTATCATTTCTGTCATTTTTCATTAACAGCCTTCGAAGCCCTATCTGAAACAAGCTGATACAGAGAAATTAAGAGCAGTAATCAAGCGAGAAATGATAGACCAGCTGGGTCGACATCAACTTGGCAAAACGTGAATACAGTTCAATAGCTGAAACAGATGCTAGAGTTGTTGAAAAACCCTGCAGGAGATATTGATATATTTTCTTCATATAATGCAGAATGACTGAATAAATGTCAAAAGCTAGAAATTGATGAGGAGAAATGACTGACAGCCAAACTCCTTATAAAATAGAAACCAAGTATAACAATTTTCAACCTATCCAAACATTCTATACATTCTCATTTCTCTCACTGTCTGAATATGCCAATACATCAATCAGTTCTTGCAACTAAATTGCATATAACTAAGCTGGGGTAGATTTCCCCGAAGATTTTTTTTCCCTCTGTCATCATCTACCTGAAGAAACCTAGACTCTTGAACAATACTTTATTCTAAAATCTTCTAACACTGATTTCTATCCCAGAAGTGTTTCCCTGAGGCTGGAGGCAAGCACACCCCCTCCCCAAAATCTAACGCAGCACAAGGCAATTTTAAAATCCATTCTGTAAAAGCAACACTGTTTGCAGAGTTTGAAGAGCTCAGCAACAAACCCCAGCTACCAACAGCTGCTTGTTCAAACATATGCTTTGTCATGGCCAGCTTCTAATTGTATTCGTAATGATGTAATAGCTTTAATAATCCTACCTTCCATGCCAGCTGTTTTTCCTGTCACTCCATCATGCCAATAAGTTGGCTGCTGTAACAAATCAAGATAGTGCAAAACAGCATCTTTCTCCTGATTCTGTCATCTTCCTGAAAGCATTCTATTACTGCCGACTGCTGGGAACCAGAAAGTCTATTTGAATTCCAACAGCTCCCCTTTCGCATGATTCAAGTTAGGTTAGGTGGGCATGCCTAACATGATTCTCTCAGTCATTTATTATGCAGCTGCTACAACGTCGGTGTGGTAACCACTCTGACTATCTGATACGTCAGTCGAACAAAACCTATACCTCGGAGCAAACACATGAGCCAGAGCAGCGTTCTGCATTTAACGAGCATTCTTCCTGCCTAAAAAACAGTGGACCTGCAAATCTCTTTCAGTATCTACTCGCTCTTCTGTACAGATGCAAAGCCTTTGGATTAGATTATTTTCCTAAGTGTAACAAGAGTAGAGTTCCTTGCCAAACATCCTATTATTCACACTGAAATTTTGGCTGATTTTTACTTATCTTCACAGCCTTTTAACGGTAAAAACTCTCTTCTGAATTGTACTTTTGAAATAAGATGTTGTGTGCTCAGCTCCACATTTCTGCTTTATTATAAAATATAGCATGCACTTTCTCAAATGGAATTTGCCTCTTGTGACACTATAGCAAATTTTCAAATAAGAGGATATTTCAGGAAAATATTATTTATTTTGCACATCGGAGATATTTAAAGTCTGGCACTCTGTATGTTTCTCCCAAGGGTAGACTTTATACTTGATATTTTGTCTTTAGATGAGTGATTTCTTCACAAAGTAAGAAATTAGATTAGCTGAATCTCTTACACAACTTCTTTAACAAGTAAATAAATGCTATTCAGGAAAATGCATTTTGTATTTTAAAAATACTAATCGTGAATCAGTATTTGTTAAAAGAAACTGTACTTGTTATCAATTATACTGTATAATTGTCTCTAAAACTTCCAAGTTTGCCTGTCTTGGGGGCACTTATGGTTTGAAATTATAACACCAGAAAGTTTAAGTGTTTTCATAAGAAAAATTAATAAAATCATATGTTTCCTCTCAGATTTGTATTAGGTATTTAGTTTGTTAGGAAAGCTATCCCCCACCACCACAAAAAGTAAACAGACAGCTGGTTTCATAGTTACATTATGGAACTATAAGGAATAACTCATTTAGCATATGTGAAATACGCCATTATCACTATTCTGAAATAATGTTTTCCTAAGGGGTATGGGGTGTGTGTGTGTCTGTGTGTGCATGTACTCATACATTTTAGCTATTCTACTTCCATTTGATTTTTGCATAACAAACACAAATAATCCCTATATATCAAGATATAACTAACCTGCACATTGTGCACATGTACCCTAAAACTTAAAGTACAATAATAAAAAAAAGAAGCACAAAAAAAGATATACACAATAATCAGTAACTTATAGTTTATTAGATATAATTTATAAATGCAAGAAATAAACCTGAAAGACAAGTTGAGTCCATATGAATCCACCAGGATTTCTCTAAAATAATATACATATCATTCCACGCAACTCTGAAAATACTGGTATATCAATTACTGCTATTGTACATAAAAAGTCTTTTGTGATTAGCATATCTGTTTTGAAGATTGAGAATAGCATAAATGCCATGTGTTTTTTTTGTTGTATTCTTGGCTTCTACTAGCCTCTCCAGCTTAAACTCTTGCCTCTCTTCCTCTTTATACTTTATTCCAGCCACAATGGACTTCTATTTGTTCCTCCAAAATACTGGACTCCTTCCTGTTTCAGATATTTTCGGTATTCTGTTTCATCTATTCATAAGTCTGTCTTGAGGCTTGTGAAAATTAATTTTTTGAAAAAATGTATATAAGTTGTACAACATGTTTTGATATACATATAGTGAAATGTAGTGAAATGATTACTATAGTAAAACTAATTAACATATCCATCCTCTTACATGGTTACCCTTTTTTTTTGTGTCTTTGGTGATTAACACTCAAGATTACTCTCTTAGTGCATACTGTAGTGTTATTAACTACAGTCCCTATCCTGCACATTAGATCTCTAGAACTTATTCATCCTAATAATGAAAACTCTGTACCCTTTGACCAATATCTTCCCATTCTCCCCCTCCCTCTGCCCTTGGTAACAATCAGTCTACCCTCTGCTTCTTTATAGTTGACTGTTCAGATTTTACATGTAAGTGAGATCATGCAGTATTATTCTTCCTGTGCCTGGCTTATTTCACTTAGCGTAATGTTCTTCAGGTTCATCCACATTATCACAAACAGCAGGATTTCCTTCCTTTGTAGGCTAAATAATATTATTTTATTGTATTTATTTTACATATATCACAATTTATTAATTTATCTGTTGATGTACACTCAGGTTGTTTTCATGCCTTGGCTATTGTGAATAACTGCACTGAACATGGGAGTGCAGATATCTCATCTAGATACTGATTTCATTTCCTTTTTATATATACCCGAAAGAGTGGTAGTTTGATCCTAGGGCATTCATATTTTAACTTTTTGAGGAATCGCCATACTGTTTTCCATAATGGCTATACAAATTTACATTCCCGCCAACAATGTATAAGGATTCCCTTTTATCTACATTCTTGCCAAAACTTGTTATTTTTTTGTCTTTTTGATAACAGCCATCCTAACAAGTTTGAGGTGATATTTCACTGTTGCTTTAATTTGCATTTCCCTGATGATTAGTGCTTTTGAGAATCTTTTCATATACCTGTTGGCTATTTGCATGTCTTCTTTGGGGAACTGTTTATTCAGGGGCTTTGCCCATTTTTAATCAGATTTTTTTGTTTTTTGTTTGTGTGTTTTGCTTGAGCTCTGAGTTCCTCATATATTTTGGATGAAAGCTGCATATTGGTCATATGGTTTGCTAATATATTCTCCCATTCCACAGTTGTCTCTTCACTCTGTTAATTGTTTCCTATGCTGTACAGAAGGTTTATAGTTTGTCATAGTACAACTTGTTTAATTTTGATTTTACTGTCTGTGCTTTTCATGTCATATCTAAAAAATCATTGCCAAGACCAATATCGAGAATTTTTTTTTCATGCACTTTCTTCTAGGAATTTTGTAGTTTCAGGTCTTACATTTAAATCTTTAATCAATTTTTAGTTGACTTTTGTTGTGTGATGTAAGGGTCCAATTTTATTCTTTTGCATGTGTATATCCAGTTTTTCAAACACCATTTATTAAAGAGAATATCCTTTCCTCATAGTGTACTCTTGTTGCCCTTCTCAAAATTTAGTTGACCATAGATGAATGGGTTTATTTATGGGCCCTCCATTCTGTTGCATTGGTCTATATGTCTGCTTTTATGCCAGTACTATATTATTTTGATTACTAAAGCTTTGTCATATAATTCAAAATCAGGAAGTGTGATACCTCCAGTGTTGCTTATCCTTCTCAAGATTGCTTTGGCTATTCTCTTTCTTTTGTTGTTTCATATGAATTTTAGATTTTTTTAAAATCTATGAAAAATGCTATTGGCATTTTGATAGAGGTTGTGTTGAATCTGTAAATTGCTTTGAGTAGCATGGACATTTTAACAATATTAATTCTTCTAGTCCATGAACACAGAACATACACCCATTTATCTGCGTCTTTTAAAATTTCTTAAATCAGGCCAGGCACGGTGGCTCATGTCTGTAATCCCAGCACTTTGGGAGGCTGAGGTGGGCGGATCACCTTAGGTGAGGAGTTTGAGACCAGCCTGACTAACATGGTGAAACCCCGTCTCTACTAAAAATTAGCCAGACGTAGTGGCGGGCACCTGTAATCCCAGCTACTCGGGAGGTTGAGGCAGGAGAATCGCTTGAACCCAGAAGGTGGAGGTTGCAGTGAGCAGAGATCCTGCCATTGCACTCCAGCCTGGGCGACAGAGCCAGATTCTGTCTCAAAAAAAAAAAAATTCTTTAATCAATGCTTTGTAGTTTTCACTGTATAAATATTTCACCATTTTAGTTAAATGTATTCCTCTTTTATTCTTTCTGATGATATTGTAAATGAAATTGTTTTCTAAGTGCCATTAACAGATAAATGGATAAAAAAGTGGTATACACACACACACACACACACACACACACAACGGAACACACAACGGAATATTCATTTATATAAAAAAAACTTACCATTTGCAACAACATGGATAGAACTGAAGGACATTTTGTTAAGTGAAATAAGCCAGGCACAGAAAGACAAATATTACATGTTCTCACTCATATGTGGGAGCTAAAATAATTGATCTCATGGAGGTAGTGAGTACAATGGTGGTTACGAGAGTCAGAGAAGGGAAGTGAAGAGAAGGGGATGAAGAAAGGATAGTTTTAAGGGGTACAATACCAAAGTACAGTTAGATAAAAGAAATAAATTCTAGTGTTTGATAGCATAGTAGGGCAGCTATAGTTAACATGAATTTATAGTATATTTCAAAATTGCCAGAAGAGAAGATTTGGAATGTTCCCATTACAAAGAAATGATAAATACTTGAGATGATGGACATCCTAATTACCCTGATTCGATCATTACACATTGTATGTATATATTGGAATATGACATGTACCCCATAAATGTGTAATGTATCAATAAAAAGCTAAATCTAAACATTTTATTGATTTCCTTTTCAAAATGAAATCAACTGATTTCATTTTTAGAGAAAAGAAATGCTACCAGTATGTTGATTTTGTATCTAGCAATTTTACTGAATTCATTGATTAGTTCTGACAATTTTTTAATGAAATCATTAGGGCTTTCTACATATAGAATCATGGCATCTACAAACAGATAATTTTACTTCTTCCTTTCCAATTCCACTGCCTTTTATTTCTTTCTCTTGCCTAATTGCTCTGACTAGGACTTCCAATACTATGTTGAACAGAAGTGTTGATCGTGGGAATCCTTGCATTGTACCAGATCTTAGCGGAAAAGCTTTCAATTTTTTCCCTGTTGGTTACAATGTTAGCTATGAGTTTTTCATAAATGGTCTTTATTATGTTGATGCAAGATCATTCTACACTTATTTTGTTGACAGTTTTCAATTTAACCATGAATACATGTTGAACTTTTTCAAATGGTTTTTTCTGCATCTATTAAGATGGTCATGTGGTTCTTGTCTTTTATTCCGCTTATGTGATATATCACATTGATTGATTTGCATGCCATACCAACCTTGCATCTTGGAGATAAATCCCACCTGATCATGGTATATAATCCTTTTGATGTACTGTTGAATTTGTTTTGCTAGTATTTTATTGAGGATTTTTGGATCTATACACATCAGAGTTACCGTCCTGTAGTGTTCTTTTATCGTGGTATCTTCGTCTGGCTTTGGTGCCAGTGTGATTCTGGCTTCATAAAATGAGTTTGGAAGTGTTTCCTCTTCTCATGTTTTTTTTTTTTGCAAGAGTTAAAGAAGAATTGGTATTAATTATTTTTGAATGTTTGATAGAACAAATCTGTGAAGGTATCTGGTCCAGGGGTTTTCTTTGTTGAGAAATTTTTCATTACTGCTTCAATCTCTTTGTTAATGGTCTGTTCAGACTTTCTATTTCTTCTTGATTCAGCCTTAGTAAGTTGTATGTTTCCAGGAATTCATCAATTTCTAGACTATCTGATTTTTTAGGACATAGCTGCTCATAATAGTCCCTGATGATCCTTATTACTTCTGAGGCATCAGCTATAATGTCTCCCCATTCATTTCTGGTTTTATTTCAGTCTTTCTTTTATTCTTAGTATATATAAAGCGTTTGCTGATTTTATCTTTTCAAAAAACCAACCGTTATTTTTTATTTTTTATATTGTTTTTCTATTCTCTATTTGACTTACTTCTGCTCCAATCATTATTATTTACTTCCTTATACTAACTTTGGGCTTAGTGTCTTCTTTTTCTTCTAGTTCCTTGAGGCATAATGGTAGATTGCTTATTTAAAATCATTCTTTTTAAATGTATATGTTTATAGCTATAAACGTCCTTCTTAGTACTGTTTTTTCTGCATTCCATAAGTTTTGGTATCTTTTTAACATTATTTTTTGTCTCAAGATATTTCTTAAATACTCTTCTAATTTTCTCTTTGACACAATGGTTGCTCAAGAGTGTGTAGCTTAGTTTCTATGTATTAGTCAATTTACCCATTCTCTTGCTGTTATTGATGTCCAGTTTCATTCCATTGTGGTCATAAAAGATACTTGGTGTGATTTTTATATGCTTAAATTTATTTATTAAGAGTTATGTTGCGAGCATGCCCTCTTTAATCAATTCTGTTCAACATAGTACTGGAAGTCCTAGTCAGAGCAAGCAGACAAGAGAAAAAAATAAGTGGCATACAAATTGGAAAAGAAGTCAAACTGTTGTTGTTTGCTAATCATATAACGTACCTAGAAAACCCTGATAAACAAATTCAGTAAAATTTCAGGATACAAAATCAATGTACACAAGTCAATAGCACTGCTACACACCAACAATGACCAAGCTGAGAATCAAATCAAGAATCCAACCCCTTTTACAACAGCCGCAAAAAAAAAAAAAAAAAAAAAGCAAAATACCTAGAAATAAACTTAACCAAAGAGGTAAAAGTTATCTACAATGAAATATGCAAAGCACTGCTGAAAGAAATCATAGATGGCACAAACAAATTGAAACATCCCATGCTCATGGATAGGAAGAATCAACATTGTGGAAATGACTATACTGCCAAAAGCAATCTACAGATTCAGTACAATCCCATCAAAATACCATCATCATTCTTCACAGAACTAGAAAAAAACCCTAAAATTCATATCGAACCAAAAAAGAGCCCACATAGCCAAAGCAATACTAAGCAAAAAGAACAAATCTGGAGGCATCACATTACCCAACTTCAAATTATACTATGTGGCTACAGTTACCAAAACAATGTATGAAAATAGGCACATAGACCAATGGAACAGAATAGAGAACCTAGAAATAAAGCCAAATACTTACAGCCAACTGATCTTTGACAAAGCTTATAAAAACATAAATTGGGGAAGGGACACCCTATTCAATAAATAGTGCTGGGAAAACTAGTAAACCACATGTAGAAGAATGAAACTGGATCCTTATCTCTCACCTTATACAAAAATCAACTCAAGATGAATCAAAGACTTAAATCTAAGACTTTAAAGTATAAAAATTCTAGAACATAACATCAGAAAAACTCTTCTGGGCATTAGCTTAGGCAAATAATTCATAACTAAGGCCCCCAAAGCAAATGCAACAAAAACAAAAATAAATAAACTGGACCCAATTAAACTAAAAATCTTCCGTATAGCAAAAGAAATAACCAGCAGAGTAAAGAGACAACCTATAGAGTGGGAGAAAATCTTTTGAAGCTCTGCATCCGACAAAGGACTAGTATCCAGAGTCTACAAGGAACTCAAATCAGCAAGAAAAAAAGTCTCATCAGAAAGTTATCAAAGGACATGAATAGACATTTCTCAAAAGGAGATACACAAACAGTCAACAAATATATGAGGAAATGCTCAACATCACTAATTATCAGGGAAATGCAAATTAAAACCACAATGAGCTGCCACCTTATTTCCGAAAGAATGACCATAATTAAAAAGTCAAAAAACAATAAATGCTGGCATGGATGTGGTGAAAAGGGAACACTTTTCAGCTCCTGGTGGGAATAGAAATTAGTACAACCATTACGTAAAACAGTATGGAGATTCCTTAAAGAACTAAAGTAGAACTAACATTTGATTCACCAATCCCACTACTGGGTATCTACCCAAAGGAAAAGAAGTCACTATATGAAAAAGACACATGTGCATGCATGTTTATAGCAGCACAATTCACAATTGCAAAGATATGAAACCAACTAAGTGCCCACCAACCGAGTGGATAAAGAGAATGTATATATACACCATGGAATACTATTCACCCACGCAAAGGAATGAAATAATGGCCTTTGCAGCAACTTGGATGGAGCTGGAGGCCATTATTCTAAGTGAAGTGACTCAGGAATAGAAAACCAAATATAGTATGTTCTCACTTATAAGTGGGAGGTAAGCTATTAGGACACAAAGGCATAAGAATGATGTAATGGACTTTGGGAACTTAGTGGGGAACGTTGGGAGGGGATTGAGGGATAAAAGACTACATAAAAATTGGGTACAGTGAGCACTGCTTGGGTGACAGGTGCACTAAAATCTCAGAAATCACCACTACATAACTTATGCATGTAGCCAAAACCCACTTGTATCCCAAAAATAATTGAAATAAAAAAAAGTTGTGTTGTGACTTAACATGTAATCTATCCTGGAGAATGTTCTGTGTGTGTTTGAGAAGAATGTGCTTTCTCCTACTGTTGGATGGAATGTTCTATGTATGTCTGTTGGTCCATTTATTCTCTAATTTTGTTCAAGTACATTCTTTATTAATTTTCCATATGAATGTTCTGTACATTATTAAAAGTAGGATATTGAAGTCTCCTATTGTTATTGTTTTGCTGTATATTTCTCCTTTCAGATCTGTCAGTATATGCTTCATATACTTAGGTGCTCTGATAGTGAGTGCATATAGATTTGCTATTGTTATATCTTTCAGTTGATTTCACCCTTTTATTATTACATAATAACAGTCTTTCTCTAGAGTTTTTTTTTTTTTAATTTGAAGTCTATTTTGTGATACAAGTATGGCCACTCCTGCTTTTTTTTTTTTTTTTTTTTTTTTGAGACAGACTCTCACTCTGTCACCCAGGCTGGAGTGCAGTGGCTTGATCTTGGCTCACTGCAACCTCTGCCTCCTGGGTTCAAGCGATTCTCCTGCCTCAGCTTCCCAGGTAGCTGGGATTACAGGCACCCGCTACCATGCCTGGCTAATTTTTGTGTTTTTTTTTTAGTAGAGATGAGGTCTCACCATGTTGGCCAGACTGGTCTTGACTGGCCCGCCTTGGCCTCTCAAAGTGCTGGGATTACAGGCATGGGCTACCATGCCTGGCCTACTCCTGCTTTCTTTTGGTCACTATTTCCATGGAATATATTTTTCCATTCCTTCACTTTCAGCATGTGTTTCCTTGAATCTAAAATAAGTTTCCTTTAGACAATATACATTTGGATACTTTTTAAAATTCATGCAGGCCCACTATATTTTTTGATTGGGGAGTATAATTCACATTTATTTAAAGTAATTATTGATCAGAAATGACTTGCTATTGCCATTTTGAAATTTTATTTTTATTTATTTATATGTTTTTGTAGAGACAGGGTCTTGCTATGTTGTCCAGGCTAGCCTCAAGAAATCCTCCTGCCTTGGCCTCCCAAATTGCTGGGGTTACAGGCATGAGCTACCACACCTGGCCTGACTATTGCCATTTTGTTATTTGTTTTTCATGTAGTTATTTTGTCCTTTTTTCTCTTGCTGTTTTCCTTCATGATTTGCTGTTGTTTTTTTGCATTGATAGGCTTTGATTCTTTCCTTTTTTTCTTTTATGTAACAACTATAGGCTTTTTCTTTGTGGTTACCATGGAGTTTACATAAAATATCTTATAATAATCTATATTCAGCTGATAGCAGTTTAACTTCATGTACACACAACAACTCCACACTTTTACCTCTCCTTCCCCATTTTATGCTAGTGATAAAACAATTTTCATGTATTTATTTTATGTATCCATTAATGTTATCTATTTATGGTTATTTTTAATACTTTTGACTTTTAACTTTTATATTATAATTAAAACAATTTACCCAACACTGTTATAGTAATACAGTATTCTGTTTTTCTCTATGTATTTACATTTACCAATGGGTTTTATACTTTCATATGCTCTAGTGTTACTGTTTAGTGTCTGTTAATTTCGGTTTGAAGAACTCCCTTTAGTATTTCTTATAAGGCAGTTCTAGTGCTGCAGGACACCCTCAGCTTTTGCTTGTCCGAGAAAATCTCTTGCCATTGTTTTTGAAGGACAGGTTTGCTAAAGATACTATTTTTGGTAGACAGTTTTCTTTCTCTTCTGGCTTGCAGCTTCCCCTCATGTTTATCTACCTTCCATCCAATCTTTAGGTATAATCTTGAAATATAATTTTCTGTGCGAGGCATTATTGACCCCCAGATAAAATTATATTCTGCTACACAATTTCACAGCACCTTGTATTTCCTCTATCTTCATAATAGTCATGGCATATACTATACAACATGGGGCAATAGGCACCGTTATAAAATTATATACACACAAAACATATGTGTGTGTGTGTGTATATATACATACACACACACACACATATGTATGTGTCGCTTTGTCTATCCATCCATCTACCTATCTACCTATCCATAATTAATTTATATATTCTCATTAAATCCTTACTCTGAACCTCTGAGGGAGACTCTTACCTGCATTTTATAGATAAGGAAACTGAGGCATATAAAACTTTAAAAAGTTGGCCAAGTCTACCTTCTCAGCACAGTAGGCAGCAAGTCAGTCTTGTAAAAACGTGGCCAGGCCACACAACTTTATTTAATTGTTTGTATTTCCTGGTATACTATCAGTTCTCGAAACTGGATATTATGTTTGTCTTGTTAATTGCTAAATCCTAATGTCTGGGATGGTACCCGAAAAGTTGTGTTTCATGGATTCACTTATCCAGTAGAACTTGCTTTATGAAATGTTCTGTACTAAGCACTGTTGATATGGAGATGATTAAAATAAACATGGATTCTGTGTTGCTGGCACTTGTGAGCTAGTACTAAACTCAGGTCCAAGGGTTCATAGACAGAAATGAGAAATGTTCATTGGCATGAAAGAAATACTATATCTTTATTTTCATTAATGTCCCATTAAAATGTAGCAGTATTTTTATTTATTTTTGTAGGTTATAAACCATAGTAGTATTAGAGGTACCTGTGACTTTTGTTACTAAAAGGAGTAACAAATATTTCATATCGTTTTATAGAAGCTGTATAAATCTCAAAATATTTTTACCTTCATTACTACTTTGGCATTATGGTTGTTATTAAGCCCACAAATATATATTATTATTTAATGTGTTAATAAAGAAGTACGCATATTATTATATTACAACTTTTAAATCTTTAGAAAACTGTATTTGGATACAACTAGTTTCTGTTGTAATCCTAAATGTTTTATCTTGCATATGTAATAAAATTCAGACACACTTCACAAGATGTCAAAGGCTTTAAAGGAACAGGTCTTTAAATTTCACCACATGTCAAAGAATCCCTGGTGTAGGGGATAGGAGAATATAGCATTTTAGAATCCCTGGCTTAGGGGATAGGAGAATATAGCATTTTAGAATCCCTGGTCTAGGGGACAGGAGAATATAGCGTATTTTTAATAGCACTGTCTCCATAGTCAGACTACTTGGGTTCAAATTATTGATAGGTGACTTACAATTGATGTGTTCTATGGCAAGTTACTTAACCTCAGTTTATTCTTCTGTAAAATAGGAATAATAATTGCTCCTTTGCATTCTTGTGATAATACATTAAGAAAATGATCATAAAATACTTAGTATAATGTCTGACACCTATTTCACTTTTAATAAATGTTACATATCATTAGCAAGAGAGTTAGATACTAAAGGGTTATCAAAAATAAGATTATAAAAAGAAATGCAAAGTATTAACAAAGATTTTTGGAACTGGAACTCATATACACTACTGATGGAAATGTAAAATGGTAAAAAACTACTCTGAAAAATAGTTTGGCAATTTTTGAGAAACCTAAACATATACATACTGTAAGAGTCATGCTTTCTACTTGAAATGAAAGCATGTGCCCATACAGATTTATCCAAGAGAAAAAGAAAGCATTAGCCACCATAAAAGCTTATACATGAATTTTCATAGCAGCTATATTTGTAATAACCTGAACTGAAAGTGACCCACATGTTTACCAATGTCTAACTGGATAAATAATTGTAGTATATTTATATAATGTAATGCTACTTTGCCATGGACAGGATTGGAAAATTGATGCATGTAACCATATAAATAAATTGTAAAACAATGATACTAACTGAAGGAAGCCAAACAAAAAGAGTACATACTGTATGATTTCATTCATACAAAACTCTAGAAAATGTAAATATATCTGCAGTGACAATAAGCATATCAGTGGCTGCCTAGGGAAGGTGGGGGTGATAGATGAGGAGGAGGAGTTACAAAACGGAGACTTTTTGGATAATAGATATATTTACTATCTTTGTTGTAGTGATGGTTTCATGTATGTGTGTGTGTGTGTGTATATATATATATAAAACATTTAAAATATGTATGGTTTATTGTATGTAAGTTATACCTTAAAAATCCTAAAAATAACACTTAAAAAACTCCTTTTATTATATTTTAGAGTATTCCTATTAATTTAACAAAATAGTTAAAATATAACAATCACTTCCTTAAAATAAAAGATAATCTACAAAACTTCGTATAGAAACAATGTATGTGCTAAATAATTTTATCAACTGCATATAACGCTGAACATTCCAACGAAATAATTTTTCTCACCACTTGTTATTTGTAGTTCTTTATGCCATCATTGAACAGTGTTGCAATTGATTATTGTCCAATAACAAGAGTATAATTTTGTCCCATTTAACATATATAATTTTATCTATTGTGAGCATCTAAGCCAGTAAAATAAATTATCAGTCTGGTTATAAAATGGTCAGCTGCATAAAATCTAAGGTATTGATCAATATTAGCTTGTTGCCATATAATTCTATGTTATGTGAAACCTTGGACTAAGCTTCCTTTGTTAAACAATGATTAAATGTTGAATAACTTGATTTTATAAGTTATCCTTATTTCACAACAATGGATATCATATCAAACTCAATGATTATTTAGGGGAGAAGAGGACTAAGGAAAAGTCAGGCACTGAAAATAATAAAATTTATTCACCCATAAAATTTTCTCACATGGCATTTTAAATATGTTAATATATTTTTAAAAAGCCAGATAACTAAACTTATAAAAATTATCACATCTGTGAAGTTATAGTTGGATTAAGGAAAAGTAGAAAATCCTGGCCTCATCATTCTATTTTAACACTCACTCTCTACCCAGCCTAAATCAGCCAAAAGATATTTTTAAAACACAGATACACATAAAATATCAGATTATGTCTCTGTCTCAAATCTCTTCAGTTGCTTCTCAATACCTTTAGAACAAAAGTCCTTATTATAGCCTGTAAGATCACAAATAATAGGTCCCCTTTGTTTCCTTTTTTTTTTTTTTTTGTTTTTACTTTGCTCTAATCCCACTGATAGCCTTATTTCTCTTCTAACCTATGAAACTTATTTCCCCTTGGGACATTCCATTAACTGTTCCTTCCTACCAAGAATATCCTTCCGCAGATATTGCAAGACTCCTTTCTTTGTAGTCTCTGCAAAAATGTCACCTCCTCAGAAGGCCCATTTTTCACTTGTGTCTTTAACACTTCCCTGACCTTGATTCACTTCTCTTTTTTTTTTGCTTCACTTTTCCTTTCAGCACTTATCGCCACCTGGTATCAAATTATTAATCAGTCAGCCCAGTGATTTTCTCTCTCAACAGAATACAAACTCCATGATGGGTGTTCCATCGTATGCCTCATTCACCGCTCCATCTCTGGCATGTTAAATAAAAATAACAAAACCAAACAAAAACCAACCAACCAAACAAAAGACATTTGGCACAGAGTCAGCACAAAATAAATATTTGTTAAATAAATGAATGGAAGAGTAGTTAATATATAGGATTACTGTTATTATTTGGCTTCCAAGAGGTGACTGTAGAAAGCTGTCTATACTCACACGTTTTTCTCACAATATATGGGAATACACGTTTCCACTGAAAATAACAGAAGTTGCTGTAAAAAATCAAGGAATTTTTTTCCAGAAAACTATCTAGACAGGACCTAATATACTAAGTTTATTAGGTCTCTACCCACAACGATGATATTTCACCACCACAATTATTACAAGGGAATAACTAATATATGATATTGTGAATCATCTATTAATTTGTACACATTTATTAAGCACCTATTTTATGCTAGACACTTTTCTGGGTGCTGGGAATACCACTGTCCTCGTAGAGTTTGCGGTTTTGTGGGATAGATAGATATTAGACAAATAAAAGTTTGATAAGAACTAGGGGCATCAATACAGAATTTTTAGAAGCATACAGTTATAGGGCTAATTTTACCCTAGAAAATTCTTCTTAAACTTACAACTAAAGGATAAATGATAATTGCATGGATCAAGGGATAAAAGCAGAGAGTACTATAGGCAGAGGAAATAAAGCAGGAAAACATTCAAAAACTGAACAAAGTCCTCCATGCCTGGAGCATGGTGAATGTGGGGAGAGTGAAGCGTGATGAATAAGATGAGGGTCTCAATCTAGGTAGTTGTAGATTATGTGGGGCTTCTCTTCTTTGTTAGCAATGGTAAAGATCCTGGAGTTTATTGTAAGTACATCGGAAAGCCACTTAAAGTTAAGTAAATGAGTTACATAACCAAATTTGGTAACAAACATATAAGCGTGAATGTACTGGTAAGAATAAATTAAAATGAGGCGGGCAGTAATTCTAGATGCACATAGGCTTGTTAAAAGACAGTTTCGGAATATCAGGAAATATAATTTGACTAGATTGCTAGCAAAGAAGATAGAAAGAAATGACGAGGTTCCAGAGATGTTAACAAGGGAGACTTGATAGAACAAGGTGATTGCTTCGAAATTGAGGAGGGTTCAGGGATATGAAGGAGTAAGCATGTACTCCCATGTTTTCAACTTGAGCAATTGAGAGAATGGTGGCGTATTTTCTGGAAAAGCCAAATTGGAAAGGGAATGATGGCTTCAACTTTGTTTCTGTTGAGTTTGCGATACTTGGGAGACCTTTAAGCAAAGACGTACAGGAGAACACAGATATTAGGGTCTGGATTTCAGAAGACATAAACATCTAAGATGTGGCAGTGTTTGATAGTAAATGAAGCCATATATCTGGACAAAATAAAGATGGAGTAAGCCAGGAGAAGAGACAAGAGCCTAGGAGGGCACCCTGAGGAACTCTAACAATTAATGCTTGGGTAGAGAAGAATGAGACTGTCAGGATTTTGAGAAGGAATGTTCAGAGAACAAGAAAAAAAGTAAATAGATATGGCATCATGGAAGTTAAGGGGATAGAAATTTAAAGAAAGAGGAAATTGTCAATTTTGTCAAATACGGTTGGGAGATACTTCTTTATCTGCATGTTGTATTAGTTACATACATTAAGAAGAGATACATTAAGATATCCAATATGATTGTTGATTTGTCCAGATCTCTATTTAGCTGTTAATTTTGCTTTATCCATTTTGAAGGTACATTATTAAAATTTTATTTTTCTATATATCCTATTGATTTGACCCATTTTTTCAGGGTGAAATGCTTTGTATCTCTTATTATATTTCTTGCCTGATACTAATATAAACAAATTAATATTTTGGGGGTTAGACGTTACATGCATCTGGAGACCTAACTGTGTCATTATAAAGTAGTTTTATTCTAGACAACCCAGGGCTGTTTTTTTTTTCTCAGTATTACAATTTTTGTATTTTAACCAAAGTGTTTAATATATAATCTATCATCTTGTTATTTGCTCTTCATCCTATTTTTTTCTTCATTTTTCTACTCTACCATTTTTGCTACTCAATTATTTTACTTCTACATATAGTGGATACCCTACATTCATTACTATTATTGTTTCTTTAAACAGTCCATTGGTTTTTATATTTACCAATATTTTTACTATTCGTAAGAAGCTCATTTATTTTTGCATGTCTGTTTTTCATCCACTACCATTTTCCTTCAATCTGCAAAATGTGTTTTAGAAAATACATTGGTGTACAACTACTGGTGTGATGGTTAATATTGAGTGTCAACTTGAAAGGATTAAAGGATGCATAGTATTGTTCCTGGGTATGTCTGTGAGGGTGTTGCCAAAGGAAAGGAGACTAACGTTTGATTCAGCGGACTGGGAGAGGCAGACCCATTCTCAATCTGGGTGGGTACCATCTAATCAGCTGCCAGCGTGGCTAGCATAAAAACAGGCAGAGGAACATGGAAGGCCTAGACTGGCTAAATCTTCTGGCCTCCATCTTTCCCCTGTGCCAGGTGCTTCCTGCCCTTGAACAGCAGACTCCAAGTTCTTCAGCTTTTGGACCCTTGGACTTGCACCAATGATTTGCCAGTAGTTCTTGTACCTTCAGCCACAGACCGAAGGCTGCACTATTGGCTTTCCTATTTTTGAGGTTTTGGACTTGGACTGGCCTCCTTCTCCTCAGCTTGCAGACGGCCTATTGTGGGACTTCACCTTGTGATTGTGTGAGTCATTTCTCCTAATAAACTCCCCTTCATATATTCATTTATCTTATTAGTTCTGTCCCTTTAGAGAAACCTGACTAATACAACTAGTGATAAATTATCTCAGCATTTGGATAACTGAGACTATCTTTATTTTACCTTCATTTAAAAAATACTGTCTATTTTGCATGATTGCAGATTCGTATGCAGTTGTAAGAAATAATACAAAAAGATCTTTTTTACCTTCCAACCAGTTTCTCCCAATGATAACACCTTGCATGGTTACAGTACAGTATCACAAACAGGAAATTGACAGTGAGACAATCTTATTCAGATTGCTCCATTTTTTACATAGTCATTTCTGTGAGTGTGTGTGTATTATTTTCAAAGAAATTTTATCACATATATGTGTTGTGTGACTACCACCACAGTCAAGATGCAAAACAGTTGCATCACAAGAATCCCTTGTGCTACCCCTTTCACTGTCACAACCACTTCCCCCTTAATTTCTGGCATCTAAAGAAACCAGAAAAAGGAGAGAAACATAAATCCAAAACAAGAAAAAAGGAAGGAAACAATAAAGACAAGGGCAGAAATACAAAATGTTGAAAACCCAAAAACCATAGAGAAATATAACTGAAACAAAAGACGGTTCTTTGAAAAAAATCAATACAGTTGATAAACTCTTAGCAATAGTGACAAAGATCAAAAAGAGACGATGCAAATCATCAATAACAATAATGAAACAAAAGATATCACTGCAAATCTTAAAGCTCTTAAGAGGATAATAAGATAACACTATGAGCAATGTTACACTAACAAATTCCACAAATTAAAAGAATTGGAACAAGTCCTTAAAAATCAGAAGCTACCACAACTCAGCAAAGATGAAAGAGAGAACATGAATAGTCTTGTGGATATTAAAGGAATTGAATGCATTAATTTAAAATCTGCAGAATAAGGAATTTCTAGGCCCAGATGGTTTCTCTGGAGAATTCTACCAAACACTTAAAAGAATTAGGACAAGACTGGATCCAAGATGGCCAACTAGATGCAGCCAGAAGAAACATTTTCCATTGAGAGACTGGGATATCAAGAAGATTGGCACACTCCTAGCAGATCATCAGAGTAAAGGTATTGAGAGCAAAGAGAAGGAAGACACAGATGCTGGGATGAAGGTGAAGGAAGATGGGAACCCTGCACAGGGCTACTGAGCATTGGGACTCATTCCTGGCACCCAACGACTCCTGCGGAGAGAGTGAGTTGAACAGGCAAGGAGCAACCCGCTATTGCCATAGGCCTCTGGAATTCTGGCAGGAGGAGACTCCTCGACCACTACGGACACTTAAGTTGTCAGGGAGAGCAGCTTAGAGACGTGGTAGAGGCAGAACTCCAGCCGAGGTGGAGCCCAAAGGATTTGGTGCAGGAGCGTCTGTAGCGGAGCACGGCCAGGGGCACCCATCCCCCTAGGCTCACTATGTTCCCATAGGAGAGTTTAGCCCTAGAGGAATTGTCAGACCTGAACTCTGTAGGGTGGTCTTGCCCATGAGACCGGGTGGTCTGACCTGAGCACCACTTAATCAGTTGGCCTCTCCTGGGACCTGCAACCTGGCCATGCCTGCGTGCAGTGCAACCCCCAGGTACCTCCTGGGGGCCTGTATCATAGCTCCTGCACTGGCAGACTGCACCTGACCAGCAGAGTGCTTCAGCAAAGTGGCCTCTGGACACACACAAGCCCGCCTGCACCCTCCTGCACTGCAGCCTCTCCGATGCTACTTTGCCTGCAAGCACTCACCCATGCCCACCCCCACATCACAGTGCCAGCATCTACGTGTTCAGGTGGACCTTGATTTCTCTTCCTTGTTAGTGCACGTGTGTGTGTGTGTGTGTGTGTGTGTGTGTGTCTGCTGTGCCACTGCTGCCAGCATGAGTGCACCCCACCCTCGCTGTCACTGCTGCACCGCCATTGTCATTGGAATACTGGTGAGCATCAAGCCTACCAGACCTACCCCCTGCCAGTGCTCTGAGCCTATGCTGACACTGATGCTGGTAAGAAACCAGGCACACAAAAAAGAGGACTTGCCCCCGGCCCTAAGCGACCGCCACTGCCAGTGTGAATGTACACAGAGCGTGCACACAGTACTGTGCCCCACAGCGCCCTGTCCTCATACTAACACCATGATCGGTGCAAATGCATTCACATTTGCCAGCGGGGACTCCCTGCCCCTCCAAGCCATACTGCTACTGCTGCTGCTGTGATGCCTGCAGAGAGGCCAGCACTAGCACTTGCACTCACTAGCACCCTGCCACTGCCAAGGAATGTGCATTCCACCTTGCTGCTCCTGCCACTGCTGCCAGCACATGCAAGTGAAGACAGATCTCAGGACACTGCCCAATGAAGTGCTTTGGCCGGCACTACCCATTGGGGCGTTGTGATGAGAAGCCTGGGAGCACTTCACCCCCTCCAGCATAGTAAGTTTTAATCTCAAGGAACCAAAGAACAAAGCTGGGGCCCAATAGTATTCTCCCAGAATTAGGGCAGGGAGTCCAGGAGTCCTGAGCTGAGCCTTGGCCCCCTAAAATCTTCTAATAATTAAGCCAGTTGACTGAAGAAATCTTATACAACAATCAAACCCCATAGGGCATCAAATGGGATAAAAGAAAAAAAATCCAAAGAACAGCAACTTCAAAGACTGAAGGAACATTAGCCCACAAAGATGAAAAAGAACCAGCACAAGAACTCTGGCAACTCAAAAAACCAGAGTGCCTTCTTTCTTCCAAACAGCTATACTAGTTCTTCAGCAAGAGTTATTAACTGGGCTGAGATGGCTGAAATGACAGAAATATAATTAAGAAGATGTATAGAAATGAAGATCATGAAGATTCAGAAGAATGTTGAAATCCAATCCAAGGAAGCTAAGAATCATGAAAAAGTGACACAAGAGATGACAGACAAAATAGCCAGTGTAGAAATGTATGTAATAAACCTTATAGAGCTGAAAAAACACTCTACAAGTATTTCACAAGACAATTGTAAGTATTAACAGCAGAATAGACCAAGCAGAGGAAAGAATCTCAGAGCTTGAAGACTGGCTTTGTGAAATAAGGCAGTCAGATAAGAATAAAGAAAAAAAAATGAAAAGGAACGACAATAACAAAACATTCCAAAAATATAGGATTATGTGAAGAGACAAAGTCTATGACTCATTGGCACCCCTGAAAGGGATGGGGAGAATGGAAGCAACTTGGAAAACATATTTCAGGATGCCATTCATGAGAATTTACCCAACCTAGCTAGAGAGGCCAACATTCAAATTTAGGAAAGGCAGAGAACCCCCACAAAATACTTCACAAGAATATCATACCCAAGGCACATAATCATCAGGTTCTCTAAGGGCAAAATAAAAGAAAAAAATGTTAAAGGTAGCTAGAAAGAAAGGACAGGTCATCTATGAAGGGAAGCCCATCACACTAACAGAAGACCTCTTAGCAGAAACTCTACAAGCCAGAAGAGATTAGGGACCTATATTCAACATTCTTAACATAAAGAAATTCTAGGCAAGCATTTCATATTCAGACAAACTAAGCTTTATAAGTGAAGGAAAAACAAAATCCTTTTCAGACAATCAAACGCAGAGAGAATTTGTTGCCAGTAGACCTACCATAAAGAGCTCCTGAAAGAAGCACTAAATATAGAAAGACTGTTACCAGCCACTACAAAAACACACTGAAGTAAAGAGATCAGTGACACTACAAAGCAACCACATGAATAAGTCAGCATAATAAACAGCTAACAACATGATGACAGGATCATATCATCCATACATATCAATACTAACCTTAAATGTAAATGGGCTAAACGCTCAAATTGAAAGGCACAGAATGGCAAGCTGGATAAAGAAGCAAGACCCAATGGAATGCTGTCTTCAAAAAACCCATCTCACATGCAATGACACCCATAGGATGAAAATACAGGGATGAAAAAAAATCTACCAAGCAAATAGAAAACAGAAAAAAGCAGGGGTTACAATCCAAATTTCAGACAAAACAGACTTTAAACCAACAATGATAAGAAAAAAAAGGACATTGCATAATTGTAAAGGGTTCATTTCAACAAGAATATTTAACTATCCTAAATATATATGTATCCAACACTGGAGCACCCAGATTCACAAATCAACTTCTTAGAGACTTTCAAAGACACTTAGACTCCCACACATTAATAGTGGGAGACTTCAACACCCCTCTGATAGTATTAAACAGACCAATGAGGCAGAAAACGTATACATTTAAGACCTAAACTCTACTGTGGGCCAAATGTTTCTGAGAGACATCTACAGAACTCTACACCCCAAAAACCAGAATGGGCCAGGTGCGGTGGCTCAGGCCTGCAATCCCAGCACTGTGGGAGGCTAAGGCCAGTAGATCACCTGAGGTCAGGAGTTCAAGACCAGCCAGACCAACATGGTGAAACCCTGTCTCTACTGAAAATACAAAATTAGCCGAGTGTGGTGGTGCATGCCCATAATCCCAGCAACTCGGGAGGCTGAGGCAGGAGAATTGCTTGAATCTGGGAGGCGGAGGTTGCAGTGAGCCGAGATCGCACCACTGCACTCCAGCCTGGGCAACAAGAGTGAAACTTCATCTCAAAAAATAAATAAATAAAAAACCCAGAATGTACCTTCTTCTCATCTGCATACGGCACATACTCCAAAATCAACCACACAATCAGACATAAAATAATCCTCAGCAAATGCAAAAGAACCCAAACCATATCAACTACTCTCTCAGACCACAGCACAACAAAAATAGAATTCAAGACTAAGAAATTATTCAAAACCATACAGTTACATGGAAATTAAACAACCTGCTCCTGAATGACTTCTGGGTAAATAAAGAAGGCAGAAGTCAGGAAGTTCTTTGAAACTAACAATGAGAACAAAGGTATAACATACTAGAATTTCTGGGCCACAGCTAAGGCAGTGTTAACAGGAAAATTTGTAGCACTAAATGTCCACATCAAAAAGTTAGAAATATCTCAAATGAACAACCAAACATTACAACTAAAAAAAAAAAAAAAAAAACTAGAGAAGAAAGACCAAACCAACCCCAAAGCTAGAGGAAGACAAGAAATAATCAAAATCAGAGATGAACTGAAGGAGATTAAAACATGAAAAACCATTTGAAAGATCAATGAAGCTAGGAGCTAGGTTTTTTTTTTTTTGAAAAAAAAAAAGATAAATAAAGTGCTCACTAAATTAATAAATAAGAACAGATAGAATATCCAAATAAACACAATCAGGAATGACAAATTGGATATTACCATTGACCCCACAGAAATAACCATCAGAGACTATTATGAACACCTCTATGCATAGAAACTAGAAAATCAAGAAGAAATGGATACATTCCTGGACACATATACCCTCCAAAAATTGAACCAGGAAGAAATTGAATCCCTGAACAATTAACAGACAAATCCCTGAACAAACAAATAACAGAAAAATAATGAGCTCCAAGATTGAATCGACAAGTAAGCAGCCTACCAACCAAAAAAAAAACCAAAAAACAACAAACCCCAGGACCAGATGGATTCACAGCTGAATTCTACCAGATGTACAAAGAAGAGCTGGTACCATTCCTACTAAAATGATTCAAAAAATTAAGGAGGAGCGACTCCTCCCCAGCTCATTCTATGAGGCCAGCAACATCCTGATACCAAAACCTGGCAGAGACACAGCAAAAAAAGAAAACTTCAGGCCAACATCCTTGATGAACATCATGCAAAAATTCTCAAAAGATACTACCAAACTGAATCCAACAACACATCAAAGATCTCATCCACCACGATCAGGTAGGCATGTTGCTGGTGTATAAGAATTCTATTCATTTTTGTAGGTTGACTTTCTATTCTGAAACTTTGCTGAAGTTGTTTATCAGCTTAGGAATCTTTTGGGCCAAGACAATGGGCTTCTCTAGATATAGAATCATGCCATCTTGGTATATGTTTCACAGGCACTTAAAAAGATTGTATATTTTACAGTTGTTGAGTATTCTAAAAATATCAAATAGAACTTGTTGGTTAATGGTATTGCTAAGTTTTTCTATATCCTCGATTCAGTGATATGCCTATGAAACTAACACTGGCATTCTTCACAGAACCAGAAAAAACTAATTTAGAATGCATATGGAACCAAAAAAGAGAACAAAGAGCCAAGGCAATCCTAAACAAAAAGAACAAAGGCAGAAGCATCACACTAACTGATTTCAAAGTATACTACAGGGCTATATTAACTAAAACAGCATGGTACTGGTACAAGAACAGCTACATGGACCAATGGAACCACATAGAGAACCCAGAAATAAGACCACACACCAACAACAATGTGACAAACTAGGCAGTACCATTCAGGACATAGGCATGGGCAAAGATTTCATAATGAAGATGCCAAAAGCAATTGCAACAAAAGCAAAAATTGGCAAACGGGATCAATTAAACTAAAAAGTTTTTGCACAGAAAATAAACTACCAACAGAGCAAACAGAAAACCTACAGAATAGAAGAAAAATTCTGAAAACTATGCATCTGACATAGGTCTCATATAAAGCATCTATAAGTAATGTAAACAAATTTGCAAGAAAAAACAAACATCTCTATAAAAAGTGGGCAGAGAATGTAAACAGACACTTTTCAAAAGAAGACATACATGTGACCAACAAGCACGTGAAAGAAAGCTCAGTATCACTGGTCAGTAAGGGAATGCAAATCAAAACCACAATGAGATATCATCTCACACCAGTCAGAATGACTATTATTAGAAAGTCAAAAAATATCTGGTGCTGGTGAGGTTTACACTGTTGTAAAGGTGTTTACACTATTGGTGGGAATGTAAATTAGTCTAACTATTGTGGAAGGCAGTGTGGCAATTCCTCAAAGACCTACAGTCAGAAATACCATTTGACCCAGTAATCCCATTACTGGGTATGTACTCAGAAGAATATAAATCATTCTGTTATAAAGACACATGTACTCATATGTTTATTGCAGCACTGTTCACAATAGCAAAGACATGGAATCAACCTAAATGCCCAGCAATGATAGACTGGATAAAGAAAATCTGGTAGTTATACACCATGGAATACCATGCAGCCATAAAACAGAACGGGATCATGTGCTTTGCAGGGACATGGATAGAGCTCTAGGTCTTTATTCTCAGCAAACTAACACAGGAACAGAAAATCAAATACTGCATGTTCTCACTTATAAGTGGGAGCTAAGTGATGAGAACACATCGGCACATAGAGGAGAACAACACGCACTGGGGCATATCAGAAGTTGGAGGTTAAGAGGAGGGAGAGGACCAGGAAAAATAACTAATGGATACTAGGCTTAATACCTGGGTGATGAAATAATCTGTACAACACACCCCCATGACACACGTTTACCTACGTAACAAACCTGCACATCCTGCACATGTATCCCCAAACTTAAAAGTTAATAATAACAATAATCTCCATTTATTAGTGGATATAATTGGTTAAAGTAATTATTACATTGGAGGGCACAATGACCAAAACTAAGTGGAACAATAATGTCAAGTAAGTTTGTAGTTAAAGAATGTAAGAGCTCCCCGCCTGAAATTGTCATAGAAGACCAAACAACACTGGACCAATTTTAGGACCTAGAAAGACTAATGCTAGTAGCCTCAACGTGCATAGTGGTAGATCCAGGAAGGGGAAACACTATATGATGGCCTCTAAAGGAAAAAATAATAAGCAGAAGAGAGGGTGAATACAAGCAAAACAAAAGTTTTGCCTCTGGTATTATTATTATTATTTTTTGAGATGGAGTCTCGCTCTGTTGCCCAGGCTGGATTGCAGTAGTGCGATCTCGGCTCACCGCAAGCTCCACCTCCCGGGTTCACGCCATTCTCCTGCCTCAGCCTCCTGAGTAGCTGGGACTACAGGCACCCGCCACCATGCCCGGCTAATATTTTGTATTTTTTTTTTTTTTTTTTTTTTAGTAGAGATGGGGTTTCACCGTGTTAGCCAGGATGGTCTCGATCTCCTGACCTCGTGCTCCGCCCGCCTCGGCCTCCCAAAGTGCTGGGATTACAGGCGTGAGCCATCACACCCGGCAGCCTCTGGTATTCTGACATACCATCTTATGGAGCATAGCAGTTGACAATAAACAGACAACATGAAATAAGCATGTTACTTTTTGTGCTCCAGTCAATTAAAGTAGAATGTGATACAACAAATGGCAAAGCTCACTTATAAGAAATTGAGAGTCATTAGTGGGATGGGGAGTGTGGGAATTCCAGATGCAAAGAGCATTCCCTTCTTCCCCAATTCATAAATAAGATAAAAATAAAAGGTGAAAGTAATAGAGAAAAGTTCGGTCTAAACCAAACTTTAGAAAAATCACAAGGGCTGTCACAAAGTTCAGTAATATTTGACAATATTCTACAGAAACCTAGAGTAGTGGTTATTTTACAAATTTTACTTAAAATTAGAGGGTAAGCGATTAAGCAAATTTATTTCAGAGGAATGAATAAAATTGGCAGAGAAATAGACCGATAAAATGATTGCTTTATAGAAGCAACAAAAGATTAGGAACTAAGATCTTTGGTCCCTTGGTTTGTCACTTTTATTAACTAGTTGTGGAATTTAAGCATAGTACCTTATGTATTAAATACATCTTGGGACTCAAAGGAATGCTTGTTTTCCATGACTCATTTTTTGGGGAGAATTTTACAAAATTATGATGAGAAGGAATTTTGAGATGGACAAAATAGCCTTTTAAAGTTAGTAGTACTTTATAGTAATATTAAAGATAGGATATGCAGGTAGAAATTTAAAACAAATATCACATGTAAAGTTGACTTTAAAGTGAGGAAGGAGTCCTTGTGCTTTGTTGTCATTGGTTATAAATGGACTGTTTCATGTGTTTCTTTACTTTCTTTGTGGCTACAGTGTACTATTATAGAAGGCACAATTTTATTTCTTTCTCACTTCAAAACGAATCCTCTAAGTGCCAAAGTATAAAGTATTAGCTATCTATTTTATTAATTCATAAATATCAACTGTTACAGAAGAATTAAAGAACAGGTATTCTGGTACTTAATTTCAACAAACCAGGAAGAAAGAATGTATTCAGAAGAAAGATGATCAGAGCCTTGATTAAAGTGGTGATAATGTAGATAAAGTTAAGTAACATTAGTTTATACAACTAACACTGATGTAGCACCAAATATATGACAGGGACAATTACAAGTAAGACCCAAACCATGAGGATTCAAGTAGAAGATATTTCAGACTGTATTTCCATGACAAAGAAGAAAGTCCTTAAAAAATTAAGGAGGTGTAAAAATATTTTCAGATAAAAAAAAGAATTTGTTGTGAGGAATCCTAACCTTAAATAATTACTGAAAAAGTTGTCTAAACAGAAAAAAAAAAAATAACAGAAAAACTCTCGAACTTCAGAAAGGAAGGAACGCCGGAACGGGGAACAATAAAATCAGTATAATAGACCAGGATTCTTATTCATTTCTTAAGTCATATTTTATGGTTGAAACAAAAGTTATAAAACTACCTGAGGTGGTGCATAATATGTGTAGGAAAAATATCTGACAATTATAAGAGCTGTATATGACAAACCCCCAGCTAACATCATACTGAATGGGCAAAAATGGGAAGCATGCCCCTTGAAAACCAGCACAAATCAAGGATGTCCTCTCACCACTCCTATTCAACGTAGTATTGGAAGTTCTGGCCAGGGCAATCAGGCAAGAGAAAGAAAGAAACAGCATCCAAACAGGAAGAGAGAAAGTCAAACTATCCCTTTTTGCAGATGACATGATCCTATATCTAGAAAGCCCCCAGTCTCAGCCCGAAAGCTTCTTAAGCTGATAAACAACTTCAGCAAAGTCTCAGGATACAAAATAAATGTGCAAAAGTCACCAACATGACTATACATCAAAAATAGTCAAGCAAAGAGCCACATTAGGAAAGAACTCCCCTTCAAAATTGCCACAAAAAGAATAAAACACCTATGAATACAGCTAACAAGGGAAGTGAAGGATCTCTACGAAGACAACTACAAACCACTGCTCAAAGAAATCAGAGACGACACAAACAGGAAAAAACTTTCCATGCTCAGGAATGGGAAGAATCAATATGCTTAAAATGGCCATACTGCCCAAAGCAATTTAGAGCCTCCTGCTTTCTACTTTTTGCTTAGGACTGTCTTGGCTATTTGGGGGGCCTTTTCTGGTTCCATATGAATTTTAAAATAGTTTTTTCTAGTTCTGTAAAGAATGTCATTGGTAGTTTTATAGGAATACCATTGAGTGTGTAAATTGCTTTGGGCAGTATGGCCATTTTAACGATATTGATTCTTCCTATCCATGAACATGGAATGTTGTTCTGTTTGTTTCATCTCTGATTTCCTTCAGAAGTGTTTTGTAATTACCGTCGTAGAGACATTTCACATCTCTAGTTGGTTGTATTCCTAGATATTTTATTATTTTTGAGGCAACTGTGAAAAGAACTGCATTCCTGATTTTTTTAATTTAATTTTTAAGTTCAGGGGTACATGTGCAGGTTTGTTACATAGGTAAACGTGTGTCATGGGGGTGTGTTGTACAGATTATTTCATCACCCAGGTATTAAGCCTAGTATCCATTAGTTATTTTTCCTGATCCTGTCCCTCCTCCTTACCTCCAGCTTCTGATATGGCCCAGTGTGTGTTGTTCTCCTCTATGTGCCCATGTGTTCTCATCACTTAGCTCCCACTTATAAGTGAGAACATGCAGTATTTGATTTTCTGTTTCTGTGTTAGTTTGCTGAGAATAAAGACCTAGAGCTCTATCCATGTCCCTGCAAAGGACATGATCCGATTCTGTTTTATGGCTGCATAGTATTCCATGGGGTATAACTACCAGATTTTCTTTATCCAGTCTATCATTGCTGGGCATTTAGGTTGATTCCATGTCTTTGCTATTGTGAACAGTGCTGCAATAAACATATGAGTACATGTGTCTTTCTAATAGAATGATTTATATTCTTTTGAGTACATACCCAGTAATGGGATTACTGGGTCAAATGGTATTTCTGACTGTAGGTCTTTGAGGAATTGCCGCACTGCCTTCCACAATAGCTGAACTAATTTACACTCCCACCAACAGTGTAAACGCCTTTCTTTTTCTCTACAACCTTGCCAGCATCAGATATTTTTTGACTTTCTAAGAATAGCCATTCTGACTGGTGTGAGATGGTATCTCATTGTGGTTTTGGTTTACATTCTTCTAATATTAATGATGTTGAGCTTTTTCTCATATGCTTATTGGTCGCATGTATATCTTGTTTTTAGAATTGTGTGTTCATGTCGTTTGCCCATTTTTTAATGTTGTTTTTTTTTCTTGTAAATTTGTTTAAGATCTAAAGGGAGATTCTTGAGCCACATATAATATTATTCCTAGATAACGATAGGCAGTGTTTTCTTAAACATTCATCTTGAGATTAGGTGAAAACACTTATTGTTTCAAACTTAAGAAATGATCTTAGTGTTGGAAATTCAAATTTCAGAAAATAGAAATAATGGTGACCTCAAAGAAAGGAGAACACTTACCTCTAGCCATAAACATTCTGCACTTAACAGTTACCTCACCTAGAAGTTCATAAATATAATTCATAAATGATAAAAATTGCTTTTGTCTTCAAATTATTGATAAAAATTATAGTCATTATAAACACAGCATATAATTTTGACTGAGAGGGAATTTGTTTTTGTGTATATTTTTAGCAGTTTACAGTAACTCTAATCTCTATCATTTCTGTTTTAGGTGCTAAATGATCAGATAATCAAAATCATTTTTCTGCAACCCACAGCCATTAGTTTGTCATAACAGGGTTAACGATTGCATACTGGATCATTTACCTGCAGACAGTGTACTTTTTAGATTCATTGCTGCCTCTCTTTGTTCCTTTCCTGCTTCCTGTATTCTAAAGTGCTAATAATTCATGAAAGGTAAGAGAGTATAATATTACAGGGAAATAAGTTAATGTATAATATTTGCATTTTGTTCCAAATGTCCAAAGTGATAACCTATACATGGTTTCTGAAATTTAGCAGCTTCTTACAAATGAGACAGTTTTAAATCTCTCTTCATACATAAATACATTTTCTTCCCTTTTTTGTTTTTAAATAATCACAAAGATAACACATTAAGAGAATAATCTAAAACAGGATGACCAAACCTAAAACCAAATGTATGAAAAAAGGTTTACATGAACCATCTCATTTAGTTAAAATCAAAACTAATTCAGATCATCACCTTTAATTTTGCCTTCAAAATGTGCTAAGCATTTGAATTCATAAGATTTCTCACCAATGTAATATTGTGGAAATTATTCTCTATTAAAAGTCCTGCTTCTGTGAAGCAGCCAATTTGTTTTACATATCTGATGTGTATGACAGATCAGAGATTTGTTTTTCATTTTTTAAAGTCACAGTTGAGATACTCAACTGCAATGATTTTGGGGTAGAAAACATAAAATAAGCATTTCCTATTGTATTTTTGCAAAGACATAGGCACAGGGACAGCTCAAGAACTTTCCCACAGTCCAGCTACCCACAAATGGAGATGGACCCACCTGGTCATTGAGTAACATATTCCTTTGTCTATGCCAAGAATCTCCTCTTGAAACATAGCAACACAGGATGTTACCAAAAATGAGGGACCAACATCTTAGATCATTCTGCCACAAAAAGATAGAATCAGAGGATATTAGAAAAAGAGGAGACTGACCTTTCAGATCATTTTTTTCAACTCCCTCTATTTATGGATAAAAACATACTACCTATAGAAAAAAAAAAAAAGGAGAGCCCACAATAGAAAAGAGACAAAACCTCTGAATGTCATTCCAGTGCACTTGACCCTTTGGTAACTCCTGAAGGTCACAATCCCTTAAAGACTACTGGCTCCAGGTTTCTACACTGTCTTACTTCATATGTTTTGAAATAGTTTCTGTGTAAATAAACTTTCCTCAACTTGTGCAATTTTGAGTGTGCTGTCTGTTTTCTATTATGATATGATGGATACACTAACTCCTAGTCATCTTGCAAACATTCTGAGCTTCCGTTTTTCATCTGTAAAAGAGAGGTATAATGTAGATCTCACAGAGTTGAAATGAAAATCAAATGAGATAATGTATATAAATCACTTAATAAAGTACCTGACACACAGTAAACTCCCAACTACTGTTAATTATCACTAGTGGGTATACTATGTCTTACTCTTCTCTGTAAATAGAGATGTGTAGAAAATTTTAATATTTCACATGTTTAAGGGAAAAATGTTGCAGGAATATCAGTAGCTACTTCAGAAAATTATTCTATTATGTGTTTACCAATTCTAATTAATTGAAGATACATGGTCTAATTTTAATTTATCTTCTTATTCCGCACTGAAACCTCCCCAAATGGAAACTGTGAATATTTTAATATCTCATAATTTTACCATTTTCTATCTGGTATTATAAGACAATGACTTAGGATAAGAATCCATCTATCACATTAAAAATAGTTTGGGAAAGAATAAAGTTTCTTAGGTAACAAAAGGGGCATCATAAAAGTTTTCAAAAATTGTTTATCTTCAAGATAATAAACATCAACATGACCATTTATCACCGTATCACAGATATATACAAGGGGAATGAAAATGTATTTTTTCTTTTTTTAAAATTTTATTTCAATAGTTTTGGAGGAACAGATGGCGTTTGGTTGCATGTAAAAGTTCTTTATTGGTGATTTCTGAGATTTTGGTGCACTCATCACCCGAGCAGTGTACACTGTACCCAATGTATAGTCTTTTATCCCTCACCCTTCTTCCACCCTTCCCCCAAGTCGCCAAAGTCCATTATATCACTCCGATGCCTTTGCGTTCTCATAGCTTAGCTCCCCCTTAAAATTGAGAATATACGATGTTTGGTTTTGCATTCCTGAGCTACTTCACTTTGAATAATAGTCTCCAACTCCACCCAGGTTGCTGCAAATGACACTATTTCATTCCTTTTCACGGCTGAGTAGTATTCCAGTGTATGTATACACATTTTCTTTATCTACTCATTGGTTGATGGGCATTTAGGCTAGTTCCATATTTTTGCAATTGCGAATTGCCCTGCTATAAACATGCGTGTGCAAGTGTCTTTTTCATATAATTACTTCTTTTCCTCTGGGTAGATACCCAGTAGTGGGATTGCTGGATCAAATGGTAGTCCTACTTTTAGTTCTTTAAGGAATTGCCATACTGTTTTCCATAGTGGTTGTATTAGTTTACAATGCCACCAGCAGTGTAAAAGTATTTCCTTTTCACCAACATCTGTTATTTTTTGATTTTTTAATTATGACCATTCTTGCAGGAGTAAGGTCGTGTCTCACTGTAGTTTTGATTTGCGTTTCCCTGATAATTGGTGGTGTTGAGCACTGTTTCATATGTTTGTTGGCCACTTGTATATCTTCTTTTGAGAACTGTCTATTCATATTCTTAGCCCACTTTTTGATGAGATTTGTTTTTCTTGCTGATTTGAGTTCCTCGCAGATTCTGGGTATTAGTCCTTTGTCAGATTCATAGTTTGTGAACATTTTCTCCCACTCTGTGGGTTGTCTGTTTACTCTGCTGATTATTTCTTTTGCTGTGCAGAAGCTTTTTAGTTTAATTAGGTCTCATCTATTTATTTTTGTTGTATTGGCTTTTGGGTTCCTGGTCATGAACTTCCAGAAGTTGTGATTTTTTTAAGTTTATGATTTCTATTTCTGTGGAGCATTTTTCATCCATATCCTGTATTGTCCTTTTTAATTTTTTTTAAGTTGGTTTTCACCTTGCTCCGGTATCTCCTTGAGTAGCTTAATCATCAGCCTCCTGAATTTCAGAGATTTCTTCTTGGTTTAAATACATTGCTTGGGGGACTAGTGTGGTCTTTTGGGGATGTTATAGGACCTTGTTTTATCATATTACAGGAATTACTTTTCTGATTCCTTCTCATTTGGATTAACTATTTCAGTGGAAAAATCTGGAAATCTAGGGCTGCTGTTTAGATTCTTTTGACCCACAGGATGATCCCTTGATGTGGTGTACTCCCCATTCCCCTATGGATGGGACTTCCTGTGAGCCAGTCTGCAGTGATTGTTATTGCTCTTCTGGGTCTAGCCACTCACTGTGGCTACCAGGCTCTCGGCTAATGCTGGGGGATGTCTGCAAAGAGTCCTGTAATGTGATTGATCTTCAGGTCTCCCAGCCATGCATACAAGTACCTGCTCTGGTGGAGATGGCAGGAGAGTGAAGCTGACTCTGTGATAATCTTTGGTTGTAGATAATGTTTAGTGTGCTGGCTTTCTGGAATGCTGGTTATGCTAGCAGTAAAGTTGTCACATGGACAGACTCAGGACCACGGGTTAGCCTGAATGTTGCAGGCAGTAGAATTAGTTTTTGTTTTCTCCTTCCTTGGAGCAGGGTTGTTCTGTCATGAGTTGCTGTAATGTTTTGGGTTGGGTGGCCTCCACCCAGGAGGTGGTGCATTCACAAGATCACCAGCTGCGATATTAAAAGGGGAATATAAGCTTAAAATATCTTAAATAAATGCTATATAAATGTTCGTTTGCACTGTTTAGAGGTTTAATGTAGACTATGTATATTTCTACCAAATCTACTTCTGAGAATTTGATATCCATTTAAGGGAGCTCTTTTCTTTCAATGAAGGTTGATATGAATTTAGCAGACTTGGTTTACATTTTCTTCAACCTGAAACTTTAAATGATGATTGAGAATGTGTAAAGTTGTCCCATATTTTTAAAATAAACTTTCTAAATTGGAAAGAAATTTAGGTCCAAAAAGAGCACAATGGTTCCTTTAGAGTGGACCACAGATAGAATACAAGTTGGAAATAACTTGCAGTTAGATGAGAGTGTCATAAAAATAATATGATTGAATTAATTTAGCTTATATCAGCATCTCTGGCCAACCCTGCTTACAGGGTGCTTACAGGGTGCTGAAATAAGTGTTTCTGCCATTTATTTGCTGGGGTGTTGGCAGACATTCATGGCAGTGCTCATGTGGACCTTAAAGAGTACATTATTTCTATTTCCCTTCTCATTTTCTTAAGCAGTAGTTTTTGCCTTATGCCTAATTAGGAGATAATAATTAGGTTCAGAATTTTTTTTCTTAGTTTTTAATATATTTTGAACCTTGCATAGGCCCCATAAACTACTTGTATACATTTAACTTTCAGTTTTAATTCCTTAGTCTTAAGAAAAATAGCAATGGACTTTAAAATATACTTCATTTTTCAGAGTAGATTTAGGTTCACAGCAAAAATGAACAGAAGGTACTGAAATTTCTATACACCCACTGCCCCCATACATGTATAACCTCCCCCATTATCAACACGCCCCACCAGAGTGGCACATTTTTTTACAATAATGAGCCTACATTGACACATCATTATCATCCAATGTTCATAGTTTGCAGTAAGGTTCACTGTTGGTGTTGTACATTGTATGGGTTTGAATGAATGTATAATGATATATATCTATCATTATACATTCATTAATCATACAGAGTAATTTTACTGTTCTAAAAAATCTGGCCGGGCGTGGTGGCTCACGCTTGTAATCCCAGCACTTTGGGAGGCCGAGGCGGGCGGATCACGAGGTCAGGAGATCGAGACCACGGTGAAACCCCGTCTCTACTGAAAATACAAAAAAATTAGCCGGGCGTGGTGGCGGGCGCCTGTAGTCCCAGCTACTCGGAGAGGCTGAGGCAGGAGAATGGCGTGAACCTGGGAGGCGGAGCTTGCAGTGAGCCGAGATTGCGCCACTGCACTCCAGCCTGGGCGACAGAGCGAGACTCCGTCTCAAAAAAAAAAAAAAAAAAAAATCTCTGTGATCAGCCTATTCATCCCTCTCTCTGTGTCCCAATAATAAGGTTTAAATCTAACAAAATATGTACAGCCCCAGGCAACCACTGATCTTTTTACTGCTGCCATATGCTTGCCTTTTCTAGAATGCCATAGGTTTGCCTTTTCTAGAATTACAGTTGGAATCATACAGTATGTAGGCTATTCAGATTCACTTCTTTCCCTCAGTAATATGCATTTAAGGTTCCTGCATGTCTTTTCCCAGCTTGATAGCTCATTCTTTTTAGCACTGAATAATATTCTATTGTTTGGATATACTATAGTTTATTTTCCCTTCACCTATTGGAGGGTCTTTTGGTGCTTTCAAGTTTTAGCAAGTATGAATAAAGCCGCTCTAAACATCTGTAGGCAGGTTTTGTGTAGATATAAGTTTTCAACACCTTTGGGTAAGTACCAAATAATGTGATTTCTATATTTCATGGTAAGTGTGTGTTTGTCTTGTGAAAGACTGCCAACCTTTCTTCCAAAGTGGCTGGCTGATTTTACATTGCCACTAACAATGAATGAGGGTTTCTATTGCTCTACACCCTGACCAGCATTTGCTGTTGTCAGTGTTCTGAACTGTGTTCATTCTAATAGGTGTGTAATAGTATCTCATTGTCGTTTTAATTTGCATTTCACCGATGACATGTGACATAGGGCATCTTTTCACATGCTTAATTGCCATCTGCAAGTCTTCTTTGGATAGACGTCTGTTAAAGCCTTCAGCTCATTTTTTTGCACTAGGGTTGTTTATGTTATATAAAATTTTTAGTTATTTTGAATACATAATAGTTGTAGATATTTATGGGGTACATGTGATATTTTGATATAAATATACAATGTACAGTAATCAAATCACAGTAATTGGGGAGTCCATCACCACAAGCATTTATTACTTTTTTGTGTTATGGACATTTTAATTCTACTCTTCTAGTTATTTTGAAACACACCGTAAGTTGTTGTTAACTATCACTCTCACTAAAAATCAAGGGAAATTTTCCTCTGGAAATCCAAATTAAGGTCAAGGCCATTAAGACCCCAAGGAAAAGTTAATTTAACTTATAAAGAAGATATCAAAAATATCTCAAGAAATTGTTGGGACAAAGCTAGACAAGTTCAGGGCTAAACAAGATATAATCAAAATGTAAAAAGCAATGCTTGAAGTTTCTATGACAATTTGTTAACCTCGAGTTGTAGAAACTGCCTTTATCCTTGCTGAATGTGATTTTATCATCTAAAGGATTAAATGGTTTTTTGTGTGGAGATGTTGGGTAAGAAAAATGAGACAGATACATTTGCCATATGGCTGTAGGTAGCAAGATATTTTAGAACACATCAGACAAATATATGCTCATCCATGCTTCACGGTACAAGCATATACCGTGGATTAAATAACTATGGTCTCCAAGTTCAGTTCCTTTATTATTATCATATTCTACAAACCTGCTTTAAGGGATATTGTATTGATTTAATCATCATTTATGCACTTATTTAAAATATTTCTTGTTTCTTATGTGGTAAGCACTACTATAGGTACTACGGATTTAGTAGTTGAAAACCATGGTCTCAAGCTTTTAAAGCTTACAGTCTATGGAAGAGAGACCCACCAACACCTATTAAATGATATGTGATGACTATTATTAAAAGAGAAATGTAGAAGATATGATAACATATAGCTGAAGGAAGCCTCACTGGAGAAATACGTAATATTAGGTGATACATATAAGAAAAACTTGCAAAGAACCAGTCATTTTACTGTGTATGAGGAGTAAAGTTGTCTGGTAAACATATTAAAACAGTTAAGACAGAAGTAGCAAAGTTAGTAAATGCATGTATGTTTGGGGACCTCTATAAAGTTAAGAAGGACTTAGGCTAAGATGAGGTTGGAAAAGTAGCTTGGGAAATATGTTTAATGATACAAATTCCAAGCTAATGATTATGGACTTCAATCTACATCCCCTGTTAATGTTATGGCTATGCCAGGGAGAACTTAAAATCATAGGACAGAGAATATGGCACATCTTCATCTTCCTAGAACATGAATTTTACTAGAAGATATGTAAAAATTAGGAGAAGACACATTGTGGAATAGGAGCATGATATTGATGCGACTTGTAAAGGAAAATAAATTAGGCTAATGAATTTTCAATTGTTGGTAGCAATGTTATAATTCAAATTTATTCAGCACAATAATTACAGAACTGAAGGGATAGATATTTGGCCATTTACTGGTATGGAGCCATTGACAAGTTTAGCTAAGCAATGTCATGCTCAGGTACCCAGCAAGGCTTCAGTTGATGGGCATAGACCAAGTATAGCAATTTATCTTGAGAACATTTTTAATTTGTTAAATATTTATTTTGTAACTAAGAAATTATTTGGTGTGAGATGGTATCTCATTGTGGTTTTGATTTGCATGTCTCTGATGGCCAGTGATGATGAGCATTTTTTCATGTGTCTGTTGGCTGCATAAATGTCTTCTTTTGAGAAGTGTCAGAATGGCAATCATTAAAAAGTCAGGAAACGACAGATGCTGGAGAGGATGTGGAGAAATAGGAACACTTTTACACTGTTGATGGGACTGTAAACTAGTTCAACCATTGTGGAAGACAGTGTGGCGATTCCTCAAGGATCTAGAACTAGAAACACCATTTGACCCAGCAATCCCATTACTGGGTATATACTCAAAGGATTATAAATCATGCTGCTATAAAGACACATGCACATGTATGTTTCTTGTGGCACTATTCACAATAGCAAAGACTTGGAACCAATCCAAATGTCCATCAAAGATAGACTGGATTAAGAAAATGTGGCACATATACACCATGGAATACTATGCAGCCATAAAAAAGGATGAGTTCATGTCCTTTGTAGGGACATGGATGAAGCTGGAAACCACCATTCTCAGCAAACTATTGCAAGGACAGAAAACCAAACACTGCATGTTCTCACTCATAGGTGGGAATTGAACAATGAGAACATTTGGACACAGGGTGGGGAACATCACACACCGGGGCCTGTTGTGGGGTGGGAGGAGGAGGGAGGGACAGCATTAGGAGATATACCTAATGTAAATGATGAGTTAATGGGTGCAACACACCAACATGGCACATGTATATATATGTAAGAAACCTGCATGTTGTGCACATGTACCCTAGAACTTAAAGTATAATAATAAAAAAATCCCAACAATTAAAAAAAAAGAAATTAGTTGATTTTAGTCTCACTCTATGTATATATAAGATTTCCTTAGGAAAATGACATATAGAAAAGATAAATCTGTATTTTAGCGGTGGCACTTTGCAGGCTTTTTTGCACTCAGGTGTCTTCCAGGGAATAATAGGCCAAGTCAACTGTTCATGATTACATTCCTAGAGAGGGACTCTGGATCCTCGGCTTTGAATGAAAAGATACTGGGCTACCTAGTAAAAGATGTTCATATTAACTCTAAGGCGGCAATAGATAAATGATAGATACATTAGATAGACAAAGTTCAAATAAATACATTTGAAAATCAAAATAATAAAATAAATCTCTTCAGAAAGTTTCAGATACAATTCCTAAATTTACCTTAACTTAAAGCATCGCTTGACTGAAAATAATAAGGAATTTTTAGTTTGGTGAGTCTAATGCATGCAGGTGCCTTCTGAATTGTCTGCTTTTCTCAAGCATCTAGGAGATGATAAGCAGGAGGTCAGGATTAACCTGTGACAGCCAACCTCTCCAGATATCTAGGTAATGCCAGGTAATCCAGGAGTGCATCTTTCAGCTTGCTCCACTAGAATTCAAAATGCCACATAAGCATCCAAGGGGTAGATATAGCTTGCCTTCAGAGGACATTGAGATGGAAACATCTTGGTCAGTACCTCGTAAAGAGTCTAGACGTACATTCAAGTCCAGATTTGTTTTGATTGTTGTAGTATTATCTTTCATTATTTTATTGTTTTATTATAAAATTAAGATACCAAAGTTAAAGAAAAGATTTCCTGATTAAAATATTTGTCAAACTAATAATAATTAATATATTTAACTAAATATTTTAATATTTAACTTAATATTTTGCTGGCATTTCATGGGAATGTTGGTTTTATGAAATAGAGTTGTATTTGAAATTACAAAGGAGTATTTATGTTTGTGTGATTGTTAATTTCAGATGTCAACTTTCCTGGATTAAGGAATACCTGAAGAGCTAATAAAGCACTATTTTTGGGTGTGTCAATGAGGGTGTTTCCAGAGGAGAATGGCATGTGAGTTGGAGAACTGAGTGGGGAAGATACACCCTTAGAGTGGTCAGGCACCATCCAACTGCTGGGAGCACAGATAAAACAAAAAAGCAGAGAAAAACAGAATTTGTTTTTTCTCTCTGCTGGAACCAGGACACCCTTCTTCCCCTGCACTTGAACATCAGAACTTCAGGGCCTCTGGCCTTTTCATTCCAAGACTTGCACCAGCAGCCCCCTCGCTCGCAGGCCTTCAATATTGGACTGAGATTTACATTACTTGCTTCTTTGGTTCTGAGGTTTTCAAATTTGGACTGAGCCATGCTACCAGCTTAGTTGGGTCTCTAGCTTTTAGATAGCCTGTTGTGGGATGTCTCAGCCTCCATGATTGTGAGCCAACTCCCCTAACAAATCCCCTTTCATCCATCTATCTATCTAATCTATCTATCTATCTATCTATCTATCTATCTATCTATCTATCTATCATCTATTCACCTATCCTATTGGAGAACTCTGACTAATACAGTTGGTAATAAAACAAATTTTGCTAATTGTGTATACTTACTTTTCCTCCTAATCTATAAGGCAGAAAAAATTCTAAAAATCAGCACTACTATTTCACTGCATTATTCAAACCATTGCTTCTTTGGAATTTGACAAATAAATCATGACATAGATTTATACACAAAAGCTCACAAAATATGCACTTTAGAATCACAAAAATCTTCTAATCCACAGTCCATTTACATAAAAATAGATATCATAGCTATCTCTCCTTTTCACTCTTTCTACTTTTTCAATTTCCGCTACTCTTCTACTACTTTTACTAACATTTCCCTAATACCAAGGAAAATCGTTTTCTTCAAGATTTTAGAACATGAATGATTAATCCGCCTTTTAGCCATCGTTTTACATTTTCATGAATTTTGACCTTATATAGTTTTTATCATTGCCTGATTACATACTCAAGTAAGTATACATTTGAAGATGACATCGATATATAACTACATTTAAGTTTTTAAAAATGGCATCTACATGGCTTTATCAATATTGTTGAAATGAACTGAAGATTTTTAAGCAAGCACAGTTTGGATTCCACCTGAAAGAAACAGTACATTGATGGTTCCCAAGCTCTAGTCATACTGCAAGTGACCATCTAGGATAGTTTCACATGCCGGTGAATTGATGCAGAAATTTACCGGCAGATCAAAAGTGCCACAGGATATAAACATTGTGTGATGATCACATTCTAGCCAAGGTTTAAAAGAATATGTGGTGCTCTGAAAATTTTCAGATTTTTATGTTTTAAAAGCTAGATATTTATACAATTATGATATTTAAAAATATTTAAATATGTTATTAAAACTCATTAAAGATATTTTTCCAATGAAAGCAACATATTTTCATGATAATATGGATAATATGATATATGGATAATATGATAATATGGATAATATAATAAACATGATAATATGGATAACAGGATAAATTTGGTTTGTATTAGTGGATATTGAGGAACAAAAAGAAGAGATTAGATAAACAGTGCTTCAGTCATGTTCCATGAACAATTGTACCTATAACTTCTTTAGGGAGTCAACAGAAGCTAGTTCACAGGTACATTAATATTTTCTCTATGTCTGCCATATTAGGCTCTTAAAGTTCATTCCTGTTTCTATACTTGTTCTCCTAGTACCTTCATTGTAGAACATAACACACTAAAAGTATTGATTTACGTGACAGTCATCCCTTCTAGGTCAGTAATACTCAAAAATAGCTGGAAAGCTTGTTAAACATGCAGATTCTTAAAGCCTCACTTCCAGAGTCTGATATAATAGGTTTAGGGTATGCACAGAAATCTGTGATTTTAATCAGCACCCCAAGTTATTTGTCATAGATTATCCTCGGACTACCATTTGAAACCAAAATCTAGTCTATAGGGCAGGATCATGTCATAGTAATTATTATTTTAAATCAGGTGATGAATAAATGTTGAATTTTAAGCAAAGTTCAAAGTTCAATTGTATACATTTCAATTCAAATATAAGAAGTGGCCCATGATAAAATAATATCTAGTTTCATAATGTTGAACACCATCCTTTATCACCAGTGTTTCTCAACTGAGAGCAATTCCTTCCCCCCATGAAACATATCTGGCAATGTCTGGAGAAATTTTTGGTTGTCGTAAGTGAAGAGCGATATTGTTACTGGTATCTGTCCAGTTGACACCACAGATGCTGCTAAACATCTTACAAAGCATGGAATGGCCCCAGCAACCTAGAGCTATGCAGCTCAAAATGTTACTAGTCCCAAGTTTAAGAAACTCTGCTTTATCGTGATCCCACCTTACACCCCTGATCCCCCTTTTTTTGGGACAGAGTCCCACTCTGTCACCCAGGCTGGAGTACAGTGGTGAGATCTCGGCTCACTGCAACTTCCACCTCCTGGGTTCAAGCGATTCTCCTGCCTCAGCCTCCTGAGTAGCTGGGAATACAGGTGCCTGCCATCACACCCGGCTAATTTTTGTATTTTTAGTAGACACGGGGTTTTACCATGTTGGCTAGGCTGATCTCAAACTCCTGACCTCAAGTAATCTGTCTGCCTCGGCCTCCCAAAGTGCTGGGATTACAGGCATAAGCCATTGCACCCGGCCTTCCTGATCCCTTTAAGAACTTCTCCCCCATTTTTCCAGTGGACATCCTATATGCACATACATGGGATGGAACATATTCTGTAGATAGTCAAGTATTTTTCCCTAGTTATTTTTTTCTTTGCTCTACACATATGCTTTCTCTATTTACTGAACTAATAATGTTACTCACTAGATCAAACTTGGCCTCTGAGTTACAAAAATCTTTTGAAACATATGGCAGAGAAAATCTTGAAAACCAGTTATATTATTTTCAAGAGTCAGGTATTTTGCAACACAAAAAGCTAAGCCTGGACAGAAACTTGGCAAAAAAATGTGTGCACTAAATGATAGATTTGAAACAGATAAAAAAGATTCAAACCACCCTATCTTTACAGATTAGATAAAGATTGTGGGAGCTGAAAAAATAGCTCCTGAGAGGGGGGCTGGCATCATTCCATCCCAGAATGATGAAAACACCAGGCAGGTCTGGGGCAATCTGAGAGCAGAGGCGAATTGTGATTCATTCTCTGGGCAAAGTCCAACGAAGAAGCAGGTTTCACAGTGAATTTCTTTATTACTGCATGGAATTACATTTGTGAAGCATAAATGATGGGAAGGCACATGTAAAGAAAGAGCGCTTTAGAGCAAAGAGCATCTACGGCCACAGAAAGTATTCCTAAATTTCCTATGCCATTTAAGAGAAGTGCAGGTATGTTTAAGAGAGGGGCAGATATATTTTCCCTACCGACAAAGTAATATTATGGTAAGGTCTCCACCATTTTCCGTCTTTCTTATTACTAATCACCTCCACAACCTGTGGTCAGCTCTGAGGATAAGGGAGGAAGAAAAATTTCCCAAATGACTGAATCAATACCTTAAATGTCTAAGGAGGAAAAAACCCCACCGACCAAACAAAACTATACTACCATAATTTATCTGGAAGTGACTAGATTAAATTTTATGCCATGTAGAAGGATGTGAGCTTCAACTATAGGAGATTATTATCCTATAGAAGTTTACATTTTAGAATAACTATTTTGTTGCTTTAGTATATTTTCCCACATATAGATAGAGACTTGTGGATACACAATAGTTGTTTCAATTTTCCTTTTGCTTATCCAATTGCCTAAGCTATATCTCTTTATAAAAATTTTTCTCACTTCTTTCTTGACCCTATCAAAACTCCTGCTGACCTCCGCTTGGGAGCATTCACTGTGAAGTGTATGCAATAATATGATGAAAGTAATTCACATCAACTTATGATAATCTGAAGTGAAAAAGGGAATGGTGGATTTCAGAGCAGTGAGTCTATATACTTGCATATTTTGGATGTTCAAATTGAGATATATGTAACTAGTTATGCCGTTTATAGTCTCTTTCACTTGCCATGCCAACTCTCACATTCAAAGGGTATAAAAGTAGACTCATGCTTTCTTCAACTTTGCAAATGATCCTCACTTTACACTAAACAAAGAGTTTTTGCTCGTCAAATTTGAATTAGGCTCAATATGTATAACATATGTACTCAATATGTATGTATAACATACTAGGATACATCAAATACATGCTTATTCTCCCAGACTACAAAAAAATACGTCTACTATCTTAAAATCATTCCCCATGTACAGATGGGAGATTTGAATTATGAATATCAGAGATGTGTTCTTATCTGTAAAAAAGGAATAATAATACCTGCCTTAAATAGATATGCATTGGAGGATTAAATGAGATAAAGTTAGAAAACTTTCCTCAAAAATGTTGGTTCTTTCCCCAGGAACATGTCTCTTTCAGGCTCAGAGATGTCAAATGTATTTACATTTTTAATATAACTGGACAAATAAATAGGACTAACTACAAGAATTAACGGTTGTACAATGTCAATATATAGTGAGAAACTAGCTATGGACCACGACGTATGTGATTTGGATGAAGTAAACTACTATGTAATAAGAGGGAGACTGCTAAAACATTTCTAAGAAAAGCAAATGAGAACAAAATCAAGTATAATTAGAAGTTCTGAAGAAAAATAAGAGGACATAGCTAAAGACATTTTTGGACTTCAAAATATGTTCTTATATTGCTTTTTCTCCTACAAAAGATAGATGCTATTATAGTACTGGACTTATAATAGGTAAGAGACTGGTTCTTGTTTGATTTTGTGAAGCACTGTGAGATTAACCTGGCTCCTTTCTGCCCATTCCAAGCCTAAAGTCCTGAGGGTGGTGGGCTGTCACTTTGGCATCTCATTCCAAAATTTGTACAGAATTCAGCCAGGCAATGGATGGATGAAGTAATAATAAAAGTGAAGGTATTTCAGGAAGAAACATAACTGCATTCATAAGTTGTTCCTCCATTATCTCCATCTCCTTTCCCAATCTCAGATGTTGGGAAAACATTAAAATTCACAAACATCATAGTGTATGGGCAAAATCATGAATGTGGAAGTAAATATTCAAGCTCAAGTATTTCGTAGCTCTGTGATCTTAGTAAGCTATTTTGCCACTCTGATTGTCAATTTCTTAAGGCTAAAATGTGAGCAATAATATTTCAAATGGTTATTGTTGTGAAAATAAATACAGCCTTTAACTTAGTATCAGCATAGAATAAATGATTGTTTTTTCAAAATTTGCTTGGTGTTTGGCATATAATAGGACTCAATAAATGTTAATGACATAAATCAATAAATGAACGAACCAATGAATAAAATAAGCAAACCCAGAGAAAAGTCTCCAATAATATGTCATGAAGTTCTATCTTTGGCCACTTCTTGTTCTTGCCTTCATTGCTTATATAGAAGAGAAGCCATTCTTAGACCAGGGATTTCCATATGTTCTTTATAACATTATCTGTGGCTTTATCGTGCTGATGTTTACTAAGCCAAAGTACATCTTAGACTCTTTGGTCGCCACTGTTTCATAATCTCGTTCAACTGATGTTCTAAAATATTTTACTGAGAACATTTTACTCTTCTATGTATTCCTTAAAAATGGGACTCACTGTTATTAAAATTAAGAAAACGTCCTAATTAAAATTATGGCTTTTTTCAAGGTTTCCAGGTTTTATTACTTTTACAACTTTACTCAAGGTTTACAAGTGTTCCATATAATTAACTCTTGTTTCATATATAATAAAAGGCTAGGCATTTTATTATAAATATTAGAGATGCACATACAGTTGACACACTCGTCTCCTAATATCAATTTTAAGGCAAGTCTTAGTGCTTTATTATGTATATGAAATTTGCCACTTGGAAAACATATGTATCATACTTGGGATTTCTGTACCTAAGGAGATAATTTTTTCAAAGCTATTGTGAGATAAATATGCCCATGGGAAGACTGTAGAACAGGAGACATTCTATCATGATCATTCTATAGCATACAGGAAGGTAAAGAGAAGACCTCTTACCTACTTATCACAATAAGCATTGCATTGTTGCAAAAAAACTGTTTCATTAATAAAAAATTTCCTAAAGTACATATATTATTTTAAAAGTAGCTCCAATATTAAATCAGCAATTACCTTCACATTGGAACTCTTTTCTGTGTTGTGCCTGAGGCAGCTTCCAGAAGTCATACAGAGGTAACAGCTGCCACAAAAAACTGAGGACTTAGGGAAGCCCACAGTACCAGAAATTCCATCTTTTAGATGGATGCCAAGTCAAACTAGGGAATATGACTTAAACCCTGATGATCAGAGAGGAATGTCTGTCTCTGCGTGTGTATATGTGTACATGTACATACACGTGCACACACACACCCACACATGCTTTGCTAGTCAGATAGCATTCAATTGACAATTACTGTCACATTTAACTTTGCTACGCCCCTTTGAGTATGCACTTAGATAAAAAACTTTTCTCAGTATCTTAAATTAATGTATGGAGCCATGGAGTCCTATTCTTATAGCTAGAGTTGGCGCTGTGTAAAATGGCTATTGCGAGACATCTCTTGTTCACAGGATGACCTGGTTTTTCAATTTAGAAAATCATCTCATATGTTAAGGAACTAAAATGACATGGTCAGTAAAGCACAGACATGGATGGTATGAATCTAGTTAGCGGGCTGACATATTGCATCATGAACTACTCATACATGAAGTTTTCCATTATTTTAAAGGGAAGCCTGATTGAAATTGAGATTCATTATGTTAATTCTTAAACATACATAGTGTTTAGATCAGGAAGTAACTTTGGTGGTTATCCTCAGTACATCCTTTCTTCCTGTGCATATTCATCCATTTGTTACGGGAGCAAAGCAATTGGTTCTCTTTTATTCATTTATTTTATTTCTTGAGACAGGGTCTCACTCTGTCACCTAGGCTGGGGTGTAGTGGCCCAATCTCAGCTCACTGCATCCTCAACCTCCTGGGCTCAAGAGATCCTCCTGCCTCAGCCTCTCATGTAGCTGAGACCGCAGACGCACGTCACCGCACCAGGCTAATTTTTTTTAAATTTTTTGTAGAGATGGAGTCTCGCTGTGCTGCCCAGGCTGGTCTAGAACTTCTGAGCTCAAAAGATCCTTCCCCATCAGCCTCCCAAAGTGTTGGAATTACAGGTGTGAGCCACTGTGTCTGGTCTGCTATCTTCTATTTTCTAAAATTCATTGGAATAAGTCATATCCCAAATTAAGATTTAACAGCCTATAAACATTTCTTTACAAGTTTTTTTTCCCCTAAAGACTATCAAAATAAGAATAATATTTTTCTAAAGTTGATATTTAGAAATCTTTTTCAAAAACTATGTAATAATGTACACTTCATAGGATTGTAATCTATTAACCTGATACAGTGCTTGGCACACAATAGGTAGCAAATACTTGGTATTTGTTATTGTTCGTTGTGGACACTACTTAAAAATCTCTCATTGTACACATAAAATGGAAAATAAATAAGTTTAATGGCTTATTCCTGGTAATGATAAATAAATAATAAAATTTATTTTACTTTTGTTTATTTATTTATTTTGCTATCTGACTAGCAAAGTGTGTGTGGGTGTACACACACAGAGACAGACATTCCTCTCTGATAAATATAATAAATAAAATAAATAACAAATAAATATAAAAAGTCAAGACCAGAAGCAAAATATCCTGGCTGTCAGTCTGGTGCTCCTTCCCAAATTCAGTACCACTTCTCTAAGACACATTTAGAAACAAGAATATCGAATGATAAATAATCAAAAAAACCTAGTTATTGAAATTACATCATTATGGAAGTAACTAGTATGTTTCATACAATCAGAAACCATTAAAGGTGGACAAAGTTATAATAAACCATATGTTAGACAATTATAGCTACAAATAATAATATACACAACTTGTCACTAGCAGACACCAAAATTTGAAAGTGATCTCCATCAGTGGACATTGAGAAAGTAAAGAATCTGGCAGTTCAAATAGGGCCACATTCCTATTTGTGGGTCTTTATTTTCCTCCAAAAGAATCCATGTCCTCCTCCCCTAAATTCATTTAGGTCAATTATGTCACCCCACATCACAGTGTCCAATTTTCATGGATGTGTAAAAATTAACTGGACTGAAGAAAATGCAGAAAGAAGGAGAAACAGACAAGTTATACTTCCCAATTATTGTATTCGGTGGTCCTACAGATGTCATAAACAGATTATCTCAACAACTAAAATAAAAATGCTTTACTTCTATTATTCTCTCTGCCAGAGAGCATTCTGTTATATTCATGACACCTTTAAATATAAATTATCTAAGAGCTATAAGATATCCATATATTCATTCTCAGAACAAAACAAAAAAGTATGAAAATACCAAGGAAACAAAAGTGGATAGTTTTGAGAATTTATCTCCAAAATCTTCATTTGGCAATTCCAGAAGTATTCTATCACTCCCTTCTCAATCACTAGTCCTACCACCACCCAGATGCATCTGGGAAGAAATATCATATTAGTATTATCTGTACTAGGTAATTATCTGCACTACATTAATTATATTATGGCTATACAGCATTTTGTGAGATGACCCAGGAACTTAACTGCCATAAGTTCCAAACAACTGATTCACAGTTGGAAGCTGCATACATGTTGGCTCAAGAAAGAATCCCTCATGGAGATGTGAGAGAGAGAAATATGAGTGCCAGGCCTACCACGTCAGCCAAATTGGCCTCAGCAATCACTGGGGCAGCACATGTTGTATCCAGAGTGTCTCCATAACTATATTGTTTTCCTTTAATTATGGGCATACAAAATTCAGGCACTGGAATAATGAGAAATAGCAGAAAAATAAGGGCCTATAACATAGAGTCACGTGCACTGAAATGATGTCACAAATAGATGCAGCACCATCGCGAAGTAATGTCGCAACATAGCTAAATAGCACAAAGTTAATTTAAGCACAGATCTTCTGGAAAGTACACAATTATGGATAACACATATAACAGTGCCCTACACTAGGTATAACAGAGTTATTTTGCTAAGACAATGAGAACGATTGAAAAAAAAAAACCATGCCCAAACATATGGATTCTTCACAGAGGTAAGCTCACATTTTAGCTTCTATATTTGTATCATTTATCACAGATCTTAAGATGGCTCCTGTCCAAGGCATTGTGTATTTAGAGTCAATAACTGTTAAGCTATCTCAGAAAAGCATACAAGCTTTTATTATAACCTGAAATTCACAAGAAAATGCTAGGATTTAAAACATATATTTCTAATATTGTAGGTTAGAAATCTGAATTTGGGGGTTTCTCTCATCATATATGGACTACCAGGGCTATAAGGAGCTATAGTTTTAGTGTGGGGAACCCTGTCATTTTTGTCCTGGGCAACTCTTGAAAAAAGTTATACCAAAATCACAGTTGTTTTGGATGAAACATCTACAGTTGGAAAAAGATCAAAGTCAACACCTCGAATAGAGCCCAGAAACTGATTGGTAACTGATCTGGATATAATTCACGGATGTTACACGCTCCATGCTTTTGGCTCTTCCATCTGTTCTGCATCATTCTTATTTTGAATAGCTAGCACTTCAGTCAGTTCATGCTAATCCAATATTCCAAATTGGACACTGGCATCATAGGACCAAATTACCTGCCTTAAATAAAAAAGACCAATATATCCAAAGAACGCATGACTACAAGGCTATATGTGCATATCATTGGGAAGAAATTGTCTTGGATTTTTAATTTTTTTAAACAATTGAATGATTCAAGACATCATATATGGAACATTTTCAATCATGGTATCACAGAGTCTTGCATTAGCATATAGTTTACAGAAATCTAGTCTATACTTACCTAATAGTAATTTACACTAACTGTGTCTGAACACAGGGCTAATTCCAAAAATTAAACAACATCATGTTTCTAGACATAAAAGTAAGTAAGATATTATTACTGACTTTTAGGGGACTAGGGGTAAATGTGGGATAAAAAGGTGGAAAAAGGTAGCACATATTTTAGTGCTTATATCATATATGCAAAATAAAAGGTAATTGCTAATATAGATTGTCAAAGAATCATGGTGGTTCAAAGGAAAATAAAGAACATCATATCAGGCTGGGGAAGGTGAGGTAAAGACAGATTTCATGTAAGAGGTTGCACTTAACAGGGTCTTGAATGAGGGCTGATAATTTTAAAGAGGTGATAATTATTTATAAGAAAGAACCTTGAAAGTGACAATCTACCTTAAGGATATAACACAAACATACATACCAATATGAAAATGTTAGCCTACAGTGCATTAGAGATCTGTGGGCATAGTTCATTTCAAATAGAACAGAAAGAAAATATCAGGGAGAGTATGGGGCATAAAGACAGAAGCTCAGTTTGACGTCATGCACAAAACATCAAAGCAAGAAAATTTTACATAAAACTATAAGCAAAGGGGAGTCATTAAATTTATGGAGTGGAAAGTCAACACTATTAGATCTGCTCTTAAGAAAGAGACTTATTTCCAGAAAATACAATTTACAGGAATATTACACAGATAATTATCTATGTGACTATGTAAGAGGCTTTGAAAGATTTTGAGGACATAATGCAGGTTGATGACATTGGTAATGTTAAGGAAGGGAGAAGAGAGAGAAATATTAAGTCAGACGCTATGGACTTTGGCAATTGAATTGGAGGCTGAAAACAGAAGTGCAGAGGGATTATGATATGAAGGGACCCATGGGTCACCATCTCTGGTCTTGGCCCACCATTATAAGAAGAGTTACTTCTTCTTATAATAATAATGGTTACTTTTGTTATATAGCTCAAATAATTCTGAACTAGATGAGGTTCTTGTAAGAAAAAAAAGGAGGGAGGAAAGATATACTCTTCTTCTCCCTCTGCTTCCAGGCCCCCGCTATCCCCTACAGATTGCCAGGCCATTGGAGAGACATAGGTAATGAAAAATTACCAGGGAACAAAAAATTAAAAAAGACATATTGATAGGATACAATATTCAAGTAATTATTGAATGCAAAAGAAGTCACAACAAACATGCTTAAAACATGATTAAAAGAGATTAGGACATTTATATTTCTGGTAATATGATGTACACATACCAGTGTGAATAAAAAATGCTGAATGGAGTTGTGTTAACTGAATTATCACCAAGTGAGTTATGCTAAAATATTCATAGTTTCCTTTTTGATCCTTATGAAAATTACATGACTTTGATGGTAGAGCAAATATATAACCATTAGATGTCATATATTTACACATACTACTCAAATACTCTTCAATTAGTCCTAAAAATTGCACCTACATGGCTGTTTATATTTCCCTAATGCTATGTTTATGGGTGAAAGAAGAACTGTGCTTTTACCAGAACTAGGGTAATGAATATGAGCTTATTTAGCAAAAGATGGTAAGTTCAGTTTGGGCTAGAGTTTGATGAACTACTTGGATAGTCTAGAGAAAATAACCACTAGAAAATATGGGGCTGGAGTTGTGAAAGACATCAAAATCAGAGATTTAAATTGTTTTTTTGTTTGTTTTTGTTTTTTTTTTTTAGAGACGAGGGGATTAAATTACTAATTGAAGAGTGGAGAAAAAAGGTGGTCAAGTTCAGATATCAGAACATTTGCTTGAGAAGATATATCAGAGTAAAAGCTCTTGGATATAGAAAGAAAATTATAATCTGAGTCTATAATTGTTATGAAGTATGCCTGTATTTTCCTTATGGAATTTGATGTCAAAAACATAATTTCAAGTATCTTCTGATGGGTATGCCACAATATGGTCTGGCTATTTGGAGAATACTTTTTGATACCAGCAGTGATCGAGAGGAACGCATGCAAAAGAGGACATGTTCTGACTGAAGAGTTACAGGGTACTTTGCAGGCATCTTTCTGGCTCTAGAACTGAATTGTTTTCACACAAAAGAAACAAATCTCAGTCTGGCAATTAATGTGCTATCTGTGTTAGTAGTTCACTGTTAATAGTCTAATGAGCAGAATATCAGGTTGGAATTCCACTGTATTTAAAATCTACAAGCCACACATAAGACATATATAATAATTAGGGATCCTAAAATGAAAGTCAAATATTCTCAACCATGCGTGTGTGTGCGTGTGTTTGTATGCATATTTAGACATTTTGTAAATCACCAAAGATTTAATTTAGATAGAGGAAGGTTGGAGGTAAGGTGCATATGGGGAAATTGACTAAGGGGATCTTCACATGAGCAAAGAATCCAGGAGGGCCTGGTAGCAAGAAAAATAAAGCAACTTGCAGACAAAAGAATTGTCTGTACTACAAGGAGGAGAAGGCAGGAAAAGGAACATTTTCCATCCATCTATTCACTTATTCATTCAATATATACTTATTGAATACATCTTAAGTGTCAAAAACTGTTTTAGCAGTAGGGTTAAAGCAGTAAACAACACAAATTTCATATTCTCAAGAAGCATGCATTTGGGGATGGGGATCCATTTTACAAATGAAACGTTAAAGCCAAATATAAAGTTCTATGTTAGAGAGGATGGTCAGAGAAAGCCTGTATGGGGAGTGATGTAGACAAAGTGAGAGAGGAATCCATACAAACTTTTTGGAGGTAAAAGGGTGATCATCCTAGACAAAGGAAAACATTGACTGCAAAAGCCCTAAGTCAGGAACATGCTTGGCAGAGTTAGTCAAGAAAAAATCAAGAAAGCTAATAAACTTGGAACAGGGCAAATCATAGGGAAAAGGATGGGAAATGAGATAGAACAGGGATCCAAAGGCCAGATAAGATAAATCTTACAGGCAAAGGTTAAGAATTAGAATTTTCTTGTAAGGCTGGCATGAAGCAATTACACAGACATAATCTGACATATGTTTTACAAGAAACTCTCTGGCTGCATTGTGAGTAACAGACTGAAGGCGGATATAATTGGGAGTAGTAAAACAAGTTAGGATGCTACTGTAGTTGTCTAAGTGAGAATGATTGAGGATTGGACTAGATGAGACAATTAGTGAGATGCTTCTGAAGACTGGTTCTCAAAGTGCAACCTGGACCAGCAGCATCAACAACCCTTGGAAACTGGTGACATCTACAAATTATCAGATCCTGCCCCACCTACTGCATCAGAGACTATGAGAATGAGACCCAGCAATCTGAGTATTAACAAACCCAGTAGGTGATTCCAATGCCTGCTAAAGTTTGAGAACTGCTGCTTTACAAGTAAAGGCTCCCCTAATTCTGATTTGGGTTCTGAATCATTCGAGCACTTTTGTGTCACTCAGTAAATTAAATTTACATGTGTATGTATGTATGTAGTATAAGAAATATTGGCCTTAAAACATAGGAAATTATTTAATGAGGACATTTGGAGCAATGTGAAGTAGAAAAAAATTAAATATGGGGTGTATAACCCATGTGTACATTGTCTCAGTACCTAAAAATTGAATTTCTTGCTCTAAATGCAGGCCACATTCTGATTCATTTATAATACGGTATCATGCTACTTAGAACAAGCTTTAATTTAAATTGCCAGCACTCTTTCATGCAAAAAATATAGTTGAATTTAATGATCTCATTATAAGTGATAAACAATTACTCTGCAGATTTTCAGGCAAGCCATATTTTCATTTTTTAAAAAGTCACTTGTTTTACCCGTGATGGGCATCTACATTAACAAAAACTGAAAACCACAAATCTACATCAGTTGTATATAATTAATGAGTACCACAGTCTAAAATATAGAATTGAGAAGTGACTAAAACCCTGAATATTTTGAGTTGCTATTTTGAGCAGAAAGCATAATAGGTCATAACAGAGGCTTCAAAATCAAGAAGATTCTAGAAGGTTAATTCCCAAAAATAAATCCATTGGGGAAAGCCTCTCTGACTTGATGGTCTGCATTTCCTCTTGTGATTACATTTAAAATATATTTCAGGGTCCCTTTGCTGGAAGAAAAAAAGTGAAGAAACAAAAATCCTTAGTATTAACACAATAAAAGTTATTTTAAATACATATATGTATGTTTGTTTACATATGCATCTATCTGCATTAAAAATGACTATATATTTATATACTCCTCACTGAAAATACGTTGTGTCTCAATTACCACTCTGATGAATAGGAGATAGATTTAGAATATTGCTGTACATCCCATTGTGTTTACACTGGGGATTTTGGCAACCTCATAGGACCCCCAGGAACAAATAGGCTGGTTTTGCATTAGAGCTATCTGCCAGAAGATAGTGTTCAAAGGGTACAATGGGCTCTCTTGATCACTGCGGTAATGTATATTCATAGTATATTCAGAATACAGGGAAATACATTTGATGCCATATATGTTTTTGTTCATACATATAATTTAATTTTTCCAAGAAAAGGCCAAAAGATAGACAAAATACAATTGATGTGTGATTTCTGCAGCTTGATCTTCCTTTCTGGATTATTGTCTTTTGCTGTCTTTCACTGTTACGATTTACCATTTTCTCACTGAGCTTTTACAAGCATCTCCTATATTATCAGTTTTCAGACATGGTTTCAATACACACCCTTAACAAACTGGAGCATCCAGAGTAGGAAGGAGAGAACTGGCACTAGAAGTTGTGCTTAAGTTGCCTGTGACCACTAGTAAGTGACCATAAAAATGTGGGCTCCCCATAGCATATCCACTTCTGACACTATATTCCAGCAGAAAAAGAAAAATGTCAAAGAACCTCAAGGACCCAAATGTTTCACCACTTTCCTTATCTTCCAGATGTGATCATATCTTACCATTACTTTGAATTGATTTTCTAAAAGAACTTTGAATATTCCCAGTAATGTATCAAACTAAACATAAACAGTCTGTACTGGAATTGTACATGTTACATAACTTTATCTCAGAATTTATATGTTAGGGATATATTAATATTGCTATTTATCCCTTATTCTCTACTCAACTCTACTAATGAAATTCATTGAACATATTCAGAGCTCCTTTCTTCCTCCGTTTCTCTACTCATGTGTCTCATGTATTAATAATTTGCATTATAAATATATGTGTACAAATCCTTGTGCTCAATATTTAAAGAAATTTGAAAAGAGGGAAAGAACATTAACTAAAACTTGCTATGAATCATATGAGGATGGTCTTATAAAAACACTGTTAAAATATTTAAATATTTTTTTCATAAATGAAGAAATAGATTTAGGGAATATTTCATTGTACTAGGTTACTTGTCTATGGTCATCCAACTAGAAAGTAGTGGAATCCAGATTTAATCTTAGATCTGATACTGAAGCCTCTAGATTCTTCCTCTTTTCCATGTTGCTTATCCTATCCCTTTCAAATAGTGCACATTATAGACTGTAAAGTCTCAAGAGCAGCAATCATCTCTATTGATTTTTGGCCTATCCATCCACTTAGCACATAATATATACACAATTATTCACCAAAATTTAACTATATATAAAATCAACTGCTAAAGGAATCTAGTATCTTACATAATACATCTAGTAGGTGAATAACAATAATATAAAACAGTACACATTAAGTGCCAACCATTATATTAAAAGAACAAAAAAGAAAAATTGAAATTAATTCTGTCTCACAGAACAGGTCAGACAGGTAAGACACTGTTGATGTCCCATTTAGATAGGCTTTTAACAGCTCTGTGAATCTCTGCCCCAGTTTCTTCACACTTTACTGCTAAAAGCTGACTGCTGGGACATTGTGAAGATTATTCTTGAGCACTAGAGGGGGCGATCAAGAAGTGACCCCCCAGAAATACAAAAAACCTCATAGACTATTATGAATACCTCTATGCATACACACTAGAAAACTGAAAATAATTGATAAATGCTTGGAAACATATAACTTCCCAAGACTGAACAAGGAAGAGACTGAATCCTTCAACAGACCAGTAATGAGTCCCAAAATTGAATTAGTAGTAAAAAGCCTACTAATCCGAAAGAGCCCAAGACCTGATGAATTCACAGCCAAATTCTACCAGATGTATAACAAAGAGCTGGTCCCATTCCTACTGAAACTTTTTTTTTTTTTTTTTGAGACGGAGTCTTGCTCTGTTGCCCAGGCTGGAGTGCAGTGGCGTGATATCGGCTCACTGCAAGCTCTGCCTCCCGGGTTCATGCCATTCTCTGACCTCAGCCTCCCGAGTAGCTGGGACTACAGGCACCCGCCACCACACCCGGCTAATTTTTTGTATGTTTAGTAGAGACGGGGTTTCACTGTGTTAGCCAGGATGGTCTCCATCTCCTGACCTCGTGATCTGCCCGCCTTGGCCTCCCAAAGTTCTGGGATTACAGGTGTGAGCCACCGTGCCCAGCCCCTACTGAAACTATTCTAAAAAACTGAGGAGGAGGGACTCCTCCCTAAGTCATTCTATGAGGCTAACATCATCCTGATACCAGAAACTGGCAGAGATACAACAACAAAAAAAAGAAGACTCCAAGACAATATCCTCAGTGAACATCAATGCAAAAATCCTCAACAAAATACTGGCAAACCGAATCCAGGAGCACATCTAAAAGCTAATCCACCATGATGAAGGAGGCTTTACACCTGGGATGCAAGGTTGGTTCAACATACACAAATAAGTAAATTTGATTCACCACATAAACAGAACTAAAAAAAAAACCACATAATCACCTCAATAAATGCAAAAAAGGCTTTTGATAAAATTCACATCCATGTTAAAAATCTTCACCAAACTAGGGACCGAAGGAACATACTTCAAAATTGTAAGAGCCATCTATGAGAAAGCCACAGCCAACATCATATTGAATGGGCAAAAGCTGTAAATATTCCTCTTGAAAACTGGCACAAGACAAAGATGCCCTCTCTCACCACTCCTACTCAACATAGTACTGGAAATCTTAGCCAGAGCAATCAGGCAAGAGAAAGAAGTAAAAGACATCCAAATAGGAGGAGAGCAAGTCAAATTATTCCTATTTGCAGATGACATGATTCTATATCTAGAAAACCCCATAGTCTCTGTCCAGAAGCGTCTTGTTTTGATACACAACTTCAGAAAAGTTTCAGTATACAAAATTAGCCATCCCATTACTGGGTATATACCCAAAGGACTATCAATCATGCTGCTATAAAGACACATGCACACGTATGTTTATTGCGGCACTATTCACAATGGCAAAGACTTGGAACCAACCCAAATGTCCAACAACGATAGACTGGATTAAGAAAATGTGGCACATATACACCATGGAATACTATGCAGCCATAAAAAATGATGAGCTCATGTCCTTTGTAGGGACATGGATGAAACTGGAAACCATCATTCTCAGTAAACTATTGCAAGGACAAAAAACCAAACACCACATGTTCTCACTCATAGGTGGGAACTGAACGATGTGAACTCACGGACACAGGAAGGGGAACATCACACTCCAGGGACGGTTGTGGGGTGGGGGGAGCGGGGAGGGACAGCATTAGGAGATATACCTAATGCTAAATGATGAGTTAATGGGTGCAGCAAACCAACATGGCACATGTATACATATGTAACAAACCTGCACAGTGTGCACATGTACCCTAAAACCTAAAGTATAATAAAAAAAAGAATTGCTGACCACAGTTCTAATAGTAGAGAAATAATTCTTCATTCCTAAGTCTTAATTATTGAGTTATTTGACAATTGAACCTGAAGTCCAAGCAATGACCTAGATGACTTTTACCTGTCCTTTTTAGACCTAACATGTTCAAATGGCTTCATATTAAAATGATGGACTAATATAAAAATGGTAGACCAATATCTAATTTCTCCATAAAATTATTATGGACTTAAAAAAAAACAAAATCTATGTACAAAAATCAGTAGTATTCCCATACACCAACAACATCCAAGCTCAGAACCAAATCAAAAATTCCACCCCATCTACAATAGCCACAACAAGAATAAAATACCTAGGAATACAGCTAATGATGAAGGTGAAAGACCTTTTCAATGAGAATTACAAAACACTGCTCAAAAAGAAATCAGAGATAGCACAAACAAATTAAAAATCATGCTTATAGATAGAAAGAATCAATATCAATAAAACGGCAATACTGGCCAAAGCAATTTACAGATTCAATACTATTCCTATCAAATACCAATGGCATTCTTTAAATAATTAGAAAAAAACGGTTTTACAATCAATATGGAACTAAAAAGAGCCTGAATAGCCAAGAAAATCCTAATCAAAAACAAGAAAGCTGGAGGCATTACATTACCTGACTTCAAAATATACTATAAGGGTATAGTACCCAAAACAGCATGGCACTGGTAAAGAAACAGACACATAGACAAATGGAACAGAATACAGAACCTAGAAATAAGGTCACACACCTACAATCATCTGGTCTTTGACAAACCTGACAAAAACAAGCAATGGGGAAAGGGCTTCCTATTCAATAAATAGTGCTGGGATAACTGGCTAGCCATATGCAGAAGACTGAAACTAGACCGTTACTTACAACATATACAAAAATGAACCCAAGATGGACTAAAGACTTAAATCTAAAATCAAAAACTATAAAAACTCTGGAAGATAACCTAGTAAATACTATTCTGAACATAGGACCTGGCAAAGAGTTCATGACACAGATGCCAAAAGCAATTGCAACAAAAGCAAAAATTGACAAATGGGACCTAACTAAATTAAAGAGCTTCTGCACAGCAAAAGAAACTATCAATGGAGTAAACAGACAACCTACAGGATGGCAGAAAATTTTTGCAACCTATGCATTGGATAAAGGTTTAATATCCAGAACCTATAAGGAACTTAAATTTACAAGAAAAGAACAAACAACCCCATCAAAAAGTTGGCAAAGACATGAACACTTTTCAAAAGAAAACATACATGTGGCCAACAAGCATATAAAAATGCTCAACATCACTAATCACTAGAGAAATGCAAATCAAAACTGCAGTGAGATACCATCTCACATGAGCCAGAATGGCTATTATTAAGTCAAACAATAACAGATTCTGGTGAGGTTGTGGAGAAAAGGGAATGCTTATGCACTGCTAGAGGGAATGTAAATTAGTTCAACCATTTTGGGAAGCGGTTTGGCAATTTCTCAAAGAACTTAAAACAGAATTACCATTTGATCCAGCAATCGCATTATTGGGTATATACCCAAAGTAACATAAATAGTTCTGCATAAAAACACATGCACGTGTATGTTCATCTCAACACTACTAACAATTGTAAAGACATCGAACCAACCTAAATGCCCATCAATGGTAGCCTGGATAAAGAAAATATGGTACATATACACCATGGAATACTATGCTGCCAAAAAAAGAATCAGATCATATCCTTTGCAGCAACATGGATGCAGCTGGAGGCCGTTATACTGCGCCAACTAACAAAAGAACAGAAAACCAAATACCACATGTTCTCACCTATAAGTGAGAGCTAATCATTAAGTACACATGGACACAAAGAAGGGAACAACAGACACAGGAGCTTACTTGAGGGTGGATGATAGGAGGAGGGTGAGGATTGAAAAACCACCTGTTGAGTACTGTACTTATTAGCTGGGTGACAAAATAATATGTACACCTAACCCCCATGACACTCCATTTACCTACATAGCAAACCTGCACATATACTTCTGAACCTAATATATATATATATATTTTTTTTCTATTTTTTAAAAATTATACTTTAAGTTCTGGGATACATGTGCAGAACATGCAGGTTTGTTACATAGGTATATATGTGCCATGGTGGTTTGCTGTACCCATTAACCCGTCATCTGCATTAGGTATTTCTCCTAATGCTATCTCTCCCTTTTCCCCCTACCCCCTGACAGGCCCCACTGTGTCATGTTCCCCTCCCTGTGTCCATGCGTTCTCATTGTTCAACTCCCACTTATGAGTGAGAACATGTGCTGTTTGGTTTTCTGTTCCTGTGTTAGTTTTCTGAGAATAATGGTTTCCAGCTTCATCCATGTCCCTGCAAAGAACATGAACTAATTTTTTATGCCTGTATAGTATTCCATGGTGTATATGTGCCACATTTTCTTTATCCAGTCTATTACTGAAGGGCATTTGGGTTGGTTCCAAGTCTTTACTATTGTAAATAGTGCTGCAATAAACATACATGTGCATGTGTCTTTATAGTACAATGATTTATAATCCTTTGGGTATATACCCAGTAATGGGATTGCTGGGTCAAATGGTATTTCTGGTTCTAGATCCTTGAGGAATCACCACACTGTCTTCCACAATGGTTGAACTAATTTACACCCCCACCAACAGTGTAAGTGTTCCTATTTCTCAACATCCTCTCCAGCATCTGTTGTTTCCTGACTTTTTAAAATATCTTATAAAAGGAAAAAAAGAATTTAAAAAAATGTGATTTGCAAAGAGACTAATGTGTAGGCTGCCTCGTTTGTAGTAGTAAATCATTTCAGAGAGAAGGCTAAAGAGATGATAGGCATTTTGAAAGAAGCAATAAAGTCTTAATTTAGTGGATACATGTAAGACATTGAAAGTTTATTTTCCCCCTACATTGAATAAAATGAGTAGGTGTCTATATTTCTGCCTCCATACATTTTAACAAGCAACATTCTAATTGTTTTTAAAGACTGCTTGCCATATTTCTATATTATTCTTGATATTTCTCTTGATTCTGAAAACCTAAAGGTATTCTTCTTCCTCTTCCCAGTCATTTGCGTGTACTCTTTCTCTACATAAGAAACTTGGACTTTTGTCATAATTCATTATATACTTCTGGCCTAATTTACAGTAAATGTAAGTTTTCTCAATGCAGTCAATTTCCAATGACTTCATTCCGGAAACCTTTGCTACTGTCTTTTCTGTGGAGTCTATACCCAGTATTTAATGAATTAAATTGAAAACTAAATACTAAACTCTAGATTTCATTGCATATCACCTTTCTTCCTCCTCCACACGCCCTTTGATAGGAATAGGATAGCAGGTGCTCAGAAATATTTTTGCTTCTTTCTCTATACAATGTAGGCATCTATTTTGACATTCTATAGAATGGCAAGGTCATTCGATCAATGGTTATCTGAATATCCTCTCATCTGCAATTCTCTAGGCATGGGGGAGGAGAGAAGAGAGATGTAGAGAGACTATTTCATTGCTCTTTCTATTATTATAAAAACAATCTAATTTAGGTTCTTCCTTATTAAAGCCCTGATTAAAAATAACAGTAAAATAAATCATATATGACTCATTTTTAATTATTCTGTACTGTAATAGAAGTGTTCCTGTTATTTGCAAAGTCTACAAATATTGGTCAGTAAATTACATGATAAATTCTGAGAAAAATCCCATCTAATTACATCTAGATAAATTGACTTAGTGCTGAAGTGACTACTTAGGAGCTTCAGTAGCATCCTTTCTATAAATTATGCCTCCAACAGAGTATATTCTATTTCTTTTGCACAGGAAAAAGTTCTTCATAGTCACCCTGGTAGTGACTACTACAAGAAATGTGTGGCAGTTTAAAATGATGCTTTAAGTAGATTTAATACCTATTATCTATTTTCTCTTGATTTTTCTGCTGCCCCGCTATATTAATTTTTCTGCTAGGAAATGTGAATGGCATCTATAAAATTTTAAAAGGACACACTTCAGAACCAAGTGTTTCTGGCTTTATAACAAAGCAAATAATATATGAACTTGAAATCATTAGAAGTTTTGTTCTTGTGAAAAATTCAATAAAATATACAATATTGATAATTGACCCAAAATACCTTTAATAGTTTCTATTTATACGCTTTCATGTTAAAATATAATTTTTTTAGCTTTGGCTCAATTATCTTATTCATGAAGGCTTCTCTTGAAGAGACAATTAGTATAATCAAATATCCCATGTCCTCTCTTACATTTCCCAGCTTTCCTGGGAGTGATTTTGAAGTCACGTGACTTGTTCTGTCCAAGGGACTGTATAGTTGGACGCCTGTCATTTCTAGGTTTATAACTATTAAGTGCTGTTGGGCTTCTTTCATTCCTGCTTTCTTGTGACAATTTATACTAAGTGTAAAAGATGATGTAAGGAGAAGAGGGAGGAGGGCCAGCTAAACTACAATCAGAAAGCTAACACTTGATTGTAGTAACACACTGAGTTTCAAGGCTTTGTCTGTTTTGACACTTAGCCTTATTTATCTTAAATAACATCCATTCCCTGATTACTTTCAATGGACAACCCAACTTTCCAGGTCATTCTATCACCCTTTTCTGTTTGATTTCCTCCTTAGCACTTGTTACCATGTAACATACTATAAATATCACTTTATTTTCTATAACCTTCAACTAGATCAAAAGCTCCATAAAGCAAGAATTCATTTTTGTTTCAGTTTAGTTTACTGCTGTATCCCTAAAAACTTGGGCTGTATCTGGAACATAGTAGATTTTCCACAATTTTGCTACTTGAGGAAGTTACATAATTTCTTAGCCTCAATTATCCTACTTATCATATAGTCAAGAAGATAAATGAGAACATTTGTAAATCTTCCAGTTTCATATGTAGTATACATTTAAGACATTTAATGGATTTTACTAAGTGTAAAAGATGATGTAAGGAGAAGAGGGAGGAGGGCCAGCTAAACTACAATCAGAAAGCTAACACCACCTGGTTATCAGATAAGCTCTACCATAAATTTTCTCAAGATGATCTTAAAATAAATTTTGAGCTATACACCATAACATGTTTGTCCAATAAGTAGGATTCACACTTTTTATTTGTATCACTGTCCTTTGCAATTTATCAAGACACAATGCAAACATGCATAAAAACACACATATTTTTATACACACAAACATAAGCACACACATATGTGTATATGTTTGCCTATGTGTGTAAATATGTATGTACCTGCGTATGTGTATTTATATTTGTATGGGTGTGAGTCTATGCATATATGTGTGGATATATATTTATATGAGATAAATAAGTAAACCTTATTTTCCTAGGTATCCTCTAATAAATCTGCAGTTTCAATTCTCAATGCTGTGGGAGGACAAAGAAATGTAAATGTATGCTGAATAAACATCTGCTTTTCTCGAGGATAAATGTGAAGGGCAAAAAAGGTGGAGAAAAAGTAGACAATATGACAGTTACTGCTCTGAGTATACAATGCATATACTCTAAAGTTATCTTTGTTCATTTGACGTATCAAATGCAGGCAACATTTTGCCACTCTTCTAGCAGATGTCAATGTCTATCAAAAGATCTTTTTGAAGGGTGACTCAACCTAAAAAGAAAATCAAAGTAATTCAACATTATCTGCAGTAACACCTAAAACTCATTCCTTTCTGCTAAAATACTCCCCGAAGATATTTTTCATCCCAGAACATCTCTCTCATACTAAACACCAATATCAGCAATACATTTTAACAAAAATTTAATTCATAGTAAGGGAAAAATGGAAAGAAGGTAAAATAAAATTATTAACCAGCATTGTGCTTGAAGACATTCTGAACAGGTCAGAACAGAAATAACTTTCTAAATTTACTCAGAGAGGAAACAACTATACAGATACAGAAATATATTTTAGTTCTGACTTTTAATATATTTTACCTGTTTGGAGACAAAAACATGTACAGAGAATGGAATTAAAGCAAACATTTCTGAATCACACATTTTATTGTGTGAAATGTCCTTCATTTTCACATTGTTATTTACAGTTTATTTCAGAAGATAAGAAGTTACTGCATCTTAACTTTCACTTAACCATGAATGAAGGAGGTGAGAAGAGAAAATAATAGAAAAAAATGAAAAATATGTAAATGAAGAAAGATTGTTAGGTGTACGCTCAGTAGAGCTATGTGGGTGGAGAGGTTTCAAGGGATCAGAGACCTACATATGAGTATTAATACTCATGGTAATTATATCTTCTACTAATGTTTTAAAGCCCTCACTGTTACACACTAAAAGTCATGAAGAATGAGATTCACTGAGGTTTTATAGAATTCCAAATAATAATTTTCCCTACATAGTCCCTTTACTGTGAAGCAGTGGAAAACTGAGAACCAAAACCCTCAGATGACTGATTTTTATAAGGGCCATTGCCATATTCTGTTTTACCTGCTGAGTGTTTGAGTGTTTTCAAAGGCAATATAATACCAGAAATGAAGCACCAAACCAGACTAAAGCATCCATATGCCCCAGATTTTCTGTGAAAAAATTGCAGTGCTGGATTCCTGCTTTAGATGACATTCCCCGTCTTGTCATAAATAAGCCCAAAATATCAAATTTCAAAATTCACAGATAAACTTTAGTCCTCATAAAAAAAAATAAAGTTGGGAAAGAAAGATCGAAAGTACACTAAGGCAAATCCTTAGGAATTTTCATGTGCCTTTAAAAATAAAACGTGTTAAGTCAATCTGCAGCATAAAGAAAATACAAATGACATCTCGTTGGGCTTCTTTTCATACTTGCTTCAATGACAGTTTTATTCTTCTTTATTGATGTGCTGAGGATGCTCACGAGCTTTTCTACTTTCATTTGGAACAAGGTTATTAAGATGTAAACATATTGCTTCTAAATACATTTTCCTTTCTGCCAACTTGGCAGTATTTACCCCAATTTTATTTCCCACCTCTTTGTTGCATATTTAATGGACTCACTTCGATTTCAGCGATTCTCATAGGTTGCTATTCATTAAAATAATCACTTCAATGAATGATACAAAATATTAGTGTTGAGGGAAGGCAGAGAAGTGAAACTAGAAGAAGAAACAGCAAGATCCATCACTTTTAGTGATATGAAAAGTGATATGGTGACAATTCTTTTATTTGTCTGTTCTGAACAATCCGCTATTAAGCTAGGTTCCATTTGGAATATATACGGTTAAAAATAGTATACAGAAGTAGATTTTACATATTCTACAATTTGCACAAGGGAATTTATTTTGGTGCATCATTAATATATTGTCTAGTGACAACATAACTAACTCATGCAGAGAAGGCGAAGGAAAGAAGAAAGAGAAATGGAGAGAGCGAAGAGGGAAGGAGAAAATGAGGAAGAGAGAAAACAAATTGCATAGTGCTGTCACACTCACCATTCCCCTATGTACCTCTCTCTCCTCAAGGAACTAAGAGAAAAGATCTGTAGTTTCTTTTGGAATTTCAGCTCCTGAGCCCTTTCTTGCATAGTGTCCATCTATGAATGTGACCTCCTTGTCATGCAATAATTTATAGTAGCTTAAGAATTTTCAATATTAATTTAAGCTGCACCGGTTTTCCACGTTAAACTCTTGAGTTCCGAATCAAATTCCTACTTAAAGTCTGACCCCAGTGTACTTTCTAATCTTAAAGAATATAAATAAGAATTGTAATGATAAAATAGATGGGTATTATTGAATTGTTAATTGCCTACTAGTACTACAGTGTAATATTGCAGATTTCAAATGTGTAAATTAGACAAATGAAACCAGGCTCAAGTAATTTTTCCGATGATGGAATGAGATAACATACATTAAGTCCCTGGTGCAGGGCCTGACTCATAACATGAAAACAAAAATCTGAAGTTAATATGATTATCTGCAGGTTTGATATTTTTCTCTTGCCTGGATCAGCATTAAATCTTTAGATAAGTTTAGAAAGTTTGCATAATATAAATAATCTACCTAAGCAGGTTGCATCTTTAAAGTTCATTTGCCAAAAACTTTTATAGAAGTGAGAAGAACATTTCTCATAAAATATTACCAGTTGTTATGACTCATATTAATTGAAAGTCTACTATGTCTTAGATTTGGTAATAAGAGCTTTATATGTCATTTTGTTTAATCTTCATAGTAACTATGTAAATAAATATTTTTATTTTATAGATGAAGCTTCTGAGGTGCAGAGAGCTATAGTAACACATCTAAGGTTAAGTGGCAACTGAAGTATGTTATGATGCTGTTATGACTCATATCAATTGAAGGTCTACTATGTTTTAGACTCTGTAATGAGAGCTTTATATGTCATTTTGTTTAATCTTCACAGTAACTGTGGAAATAAATAATTATTTTTATTTTATAGTTGAAGCTTCTGAGGTGTAGAGAGCTATAGTAACACATCTATGGTTAGGTGGCAACTGATGTATGTCTGACTTTAAAACCAGTGTTCTGTTTACAGTTAGCTTACATTAGTTGATGATATATACCATAGAGCATATAGCAATTATGCATCATCTTAGGGTTAATGTCAGTGCTTCCTGGTATCCTCTATCTATATTATTGTTGTAATGAAGTGCTTTTTATACACTGAAAATGGAATATGTCCCCGTTGTTGAAACATGGCTTCCATTTTGTAATTCCCAGAGGGACCCGTTTGTAATTTAACAGATAATTTCCTACAAAGAACAAAGTATGCCTGATCAAGTAATAAAAATCTCTCATAATAATTCTCATATCCACTTCAAGGAATATATATATATATATATATACACACACACACATATATATATCTTATATATACACACATATATATATCTTATATATATACACATATATATATACACCTATATACATATATAGTAGTTTAAGAATTATCAATATTAATTTAAGCTGCACTGGTTTTCCACATTACACTCTGACTTCTGAATCGAATTCCCACTTAAAGTCTGACTCCAGTGTACTTTCTAACCTTAAATAAATAAGAATTGTAATGATAAAATAGATGGGTACTATTGAATGCTAATTGTATATAAATGTGTGTATATCCATATATACGTGTATATACGCATATTGTGCATACACATATTGTGTATATACACGTATATACGGATATACGTGTATATACACCTATGCATATATACATATATACACACGTGTATATATACACGTGTGTATATACATATGTGTGTATATATACATACATATATGTATATACACACATATGCGTGTATATATATATACATATATGTGTATATATGTATATACACACACATTTTTTTTTGCATTTCTGCATTATCACCAAAACTGGTTTGATTAGCAAAAACTAGTCAAACACAGGGTCAAATACATGACAATGAATATTATACCTTCCTTAAATAATACATTTAAAAAAAACCTCATAAATATAATTTTTCGTGTCCTGGAATTTACTATAAATTGTCTATTCCACTGGAACCAAAGACATCTGATGTTTGAGGCACCAGTGATTTCCCATTTTTTCCAGTTTTTCTCCTTTCAGAACCATAATGGATATAAACCCACCCACTTCAGGTTGGTTGAGATTACATGATTTTTTTGACCAATAAAATGCAAGTGAAATATATATCATTCTTGATCTTTGTGAGATCAAATGAATAACATAAGTATCAAGTGAATCATACATTTAATCGTAAGTACCAAATGAATAACACGTCGATTCTGAAGAGCATCCCTGAGCCTTCACATGGAAGATAGTTGCCTTGGATTGTTACCAAGAGCCACAAAGACTTGATGTAAGGAAGGAAAAACATGGTTTTTGAGTCACTAAAATTTTTTGTTTGTTTAAAATTTTTAAATAAGTAAATGATACACTTGATGTAACAGGACACTACATCAGCACAGAGAAGTGAATTTCACTATTACGTAGGAAGTAAACATTTTCAATAAAATATTTACCAATGACAAACATTAGTGTGTATAATTATGTTTCCATACAGGTAGTAATTGATTACAGTTGTTTCACAAGTCACATTCTATATTTAGGCCAAAATATTGCAAATATCTTAAATGTTATACCTAGCAGTTTTCTAACTATGGGAATCATGGTTTTTCTTATTTCCCCCCGACATCCTTAAAGTTTTAAAAAAATTATTTTTACTTTCAAATTTTAAATTTGCTGTCAAAAATTCTCTCATGTGTAGTATAAAGATTTAAAATCAAGAGAGACTGTATTCTATGACATATATGTATGTGCATATATACATATAAATCATATATTTTATGCACTGCATGTATATTATATATACATACTTGTGTAAATTATATAAAATATAATACATGCAAAGTATATAAAATACATATGTAAATTATTTCCCAAAGGAAAACCCTGATAAGATTTTTGTTGTTAATTACATTATGGTAAAAAAAAAAAAAACTAACAGAAAACAAATATTCATACAAGATAAATTTTTAGCAACTAGCTATGTCCATACAAACACTACCACCACAATTTACAAAAAGTAAATCAAAATAGACAATGGTAAAATAAAAGAAAGCACAGTGCATTTTGGATTCTGAACAATCAGAATTTTGTGTATTTAAAAGTCATTGTATGGTAGCAAATGACTGACATTTTCTTTTTCAACTTTTAAGTTTGAGGTACATGTGCTGGTATGTTATATAGGTAAACTTGTGTCCTGGGGGTTTGTTGTAGATTATTTCGTAACCCAGGTATTAAGCCTTGTACCCATTAGTTACTTTTCCTGATCCTCCCCTCCTCCTATGCGTCCATGTGTTCTCATCATTTAGCTCCCAAATATAAGTGAGAACATGTGGTATTTGGTTTTCCATTCCTGCTTTTCTTTGCTAAGGATAATGGCCTCCAGCTCCATCCATTTCCCTGAAAATGACATAATAGTTTTTATGGCTGCATAGTATTCCATGCTGTATATATATCATATTTTCTTTATCCAGTCTACTATTCATGGCCATTAGGTTGACTGTATGCCTTTGCTATTGTGAATAGTGCTGCAGTGAACATATACATGCATTTATCTTTATGATATAAGGATTTATATCCCTTTGGGTATCTACCCAGGAATAGAATTGCTGGGTCGAATGTTAATCCTTTTTCACCTCTTTAAGGAATTGCACACTGCTTTCCACAATGATCAAACTAATGTACACTTCCACCAACAGTATATAAGTGTTTCTTTTTCTTCACAACATCATCAGTGCCTGTTAATTTTTTGACTTTCTTCTTCTTATTATTATTATACTTTAAGTTTTAGGGTACATGTGCACAATGTGCAGGCTTGTCACATATGTATCCACGTGCCACGCTGGTGTGCTGCACCCACCAACTCGTCATCTAGCATTAAGTATATCTCCCAATGCTGTCCCTCCCCCCTCCCCCCACCCCACAACAGTCCCCAGAGTGTGATGTTTCCTTTCCCGTGTCCATGCGTTCTCATTGTTCAATTCCCACCTATGAGTGAGAACATGCGGTGTTTGGTTTTTTGTCCTTGCGATAGTTTACTGAAAATGATGGTTTCCAGTTTCATCCATGTACCTACAAAGGACATGAACTCATCATTTCTTATGGCTGCATAGTATTCCATGGTGTATATGTGCCACATTTTCTTAATCCAGTCTATCGTTGATGGACATTGGGGTTGGTTCCAAGTCTTTGCTATTGTGAATAGTGCCGCAATAAACATACGTGTGCATGTGTCTTTATAGCAGCATGATTTATAATCCTTTGGGTATAATTTTTTGACTTTTTAATAATAGCCATTCTGACTGGCGTCAGATGGTATCTCATTAGGATTTTGTTTCTCTAATAATCAGTAATGTTAAGCTTTTTTATATGCTTGATGGCCACGTGTATGTCTTCTTTTGTAAAGTGTCCATGTTCTTTGCCCACTTTTTAATGCTTTTTTTCTTATAAATCCGTTTAAGTTTATCATAGATTCAGGATGTTTATCAGATGCACAGTTGGCAAAAATTATCTCCCATTCTGTGGGTTGTCTGTTGATTTTGTATCCTGAAAATTTGCTGAAGTTGTTTGTCAGCTTAAGGGGCTTTTGGACCAAGACTATGGAGTTTTCTACATACAGGATAATGGTGTCTGCAAAGAGGGATCATCTGACTTCCTCTCTTCCTATTTAAATGCCCTTCATTTCTTTCTCTTGCCTGACTGCTCTGGCCAGGACTTCCAACACTATGTTGAATAGGAATGTGCCAGAGGGCATACTTTTCTGTGCCAGTCTTCAAGGGGAACGCTTCCAGCTTTTGTCCATTCAGTATGATGTTGACTGTCAGTTTCTCGTAGATGGCTCTTACTATTTTGAGGTATGTTCCTTCAATACCTCGTTTATTGAGAGTTTTTTTTAAGCATGAAGGGGTGTTGAATTTTATCAAAAGCATTTTCTGCATCTATTGAGATAGTCATGTGGTTTTTGTCTTTAGTTCTGTTTATGTGATGAATCACATTTATTGATTTATATATGTTGAACCAACTTTGCATCCCAAGGGTAAAGCACACTTGAATTTGGAAGATAGGCTTTTTGATGTGCTCCTGGATTTGGCTTGCCAGCGTTTTGTTGAGGATTTTTGATTTGTTCACCAATGTTACTGGCCTGAAGTTTTCTTTTTCATCATGTCTCTGCCAGGTTTTGGTTATCAGGATGATGCTAGCTTCATAGAATGAGTTAGGGAGGAAGACTAAACCAGGAAGAAGTTGAATCCCTGAATAGACCAATAACAGGCTCTGAAATTGAGGCAATAATTAATAGCCTACCAACCAAAAAAAGTCCAGGACCAGACGGATTCACAGCCGAATTCTACCAGAGGTACAAGGAGGAGCTGGTACCATTCCTTCTGAAACTATTCCAATCAATAGAAAAAGAGGGAATCCTCATTCTATGAGGCCAGCATCATCCTGATACCAAAGTCTGGCAGAGACACAACAAAAAAAAGAGAATTTTAGACCAATATCCCTGATGAACATCAATGCAAAAATCCTCAATAAAATACTGGCAAACAGAATCAATGATAGACTGGATTAAGAAAACGTGGCACATATACACCATGGAATACTATGCAGCCATAAAAAAGGATGAGTTCATGTCCTTTGTAGGGACATGGATGAAGCTGGAAACCATCATTCTCAGCAAACTATCACAAGGACAAAAAACCAAACACCGCATGTTCTCACTCATAGGTGGGAATTGAACAATGAGAACACTTGGACACAGGAAGGGGAACATCACACGCTGGGGTCTGTCGTGGGGTAGGGGGAGAGGGGAGGGATAGCATTAGGAGATATACCCAATGTAAATGACAATTTAATGGGTGCAGCACGCCAACGTGGCACATGTATACATATGTAACAAACCTGCACTTTGTGCACATGTACCCTAGAACTTAAAGTATAATAAAAAAAACAACTACTTCATAAATCTCCAAGGCAATAAGACTGTAACCTTTAAACGCTAAATAAAAATAAAAACTGAAAAAAAAGAATGAGTTAGGAGGAGTCCTTCCTCCTCAATCTTTTGGAATAGTTTCTGTAGAAATGGTATCAGCTTTATTTTGTATATCTGATAGAATTCAGCTGTGAATCTGTGTGGTCCTGGACTTTTTCTGGTTGGTAAGCTATTTATTACTGATTCAATTTTGGAGCTTGTTATTGGTCTGTTCAGGGATTCAATCTCATTCTGGCCCAGTCTTGAGAGAGTATATGTGTCCAGGAGTTTATTCATTTATTCTAAATTTTTTGGTTCGTGTGCATAGAAGTGTTCATAGTAGTCTACGAGTGTTTTTTGTGTTTCTGTGGGGTCAGTAGTACTATCTCCTTTATCATTTCTAATTGTTTTTATTTGGATAGTCTCTCTTTTCTTCTTTAGTAGTCTAGCTAGAATTCTATTTCATTAGTTTTTCAAAAAAAACCACAACTCCTGAATTCATTAATTCTTTGAATTTTTTTATGTCTCAATCTTCTTCAGTTCAGCTCTTTTTGATTATCATTTGTCTTCTGCTAACATGGGGTTGGTTTGTTCTTGATTCTCTAGTTCTTTTAGTTGTAATATTAGGCTGTTAAATTAAGATCTTTCTAACTTTTTCATGTGGGCATTTAGTGCTATAAATTCCCCTGTTAACACTGCCTTAGCTGTTTCCCAGAGATTCTGGTATGTTGTATCTTTGTTCACGTTAGTTCCAAAGAACTTCTTGATTACTGCCTTAATTTCACTATTTACCTAAAAGCCATTTAGGAGTGCATTATTCAATTTCCATGTAATTGTATTGCTTTGAGTGAATTTCTTAGTCTTAATTTGTAATTTGATTGTGCTGTGGTCCGAAAGATTGTTTTTCATGATTTCAGTTCTTTTGCATTTTCTGAGGAGTGTTTTACTTTCAATTATGTGGTTGATTTTAGAATATGTGCCATGTGGCAGTGAGAAGAATATATATTCTATTACTTTTGGGTGGAGAGTTCTGCAGGTGTCTATCAGGTCCTTTTGATTCAGTGCTAAGATTTGGTATTAAATATCTTTGTAAATTTTCTGCCTTGATGATCTGTCGAATACATTTGGTGGTATGAAGTCTGTCACTATTATTGTGTGGGAATCTATGTCTCTTTGAATGTCTCTAATAACTTGCTTTATGAATCTGGGTGCTCCTGTGTTGGGTGCATATATATTTAGAATAGTTAGGTCTTCTTGTTGAATTGAACCCTTTACTATTATGTAATGCCTTTCTCTTTTTGATATTTGTTGCTTTAAAGTCTGTTTTGTGACGTTAGGGTTGCAACAAATGCTTTTTTTTTTTGTTTTCCACTTGCTTGGTAGATTTTTCCTGTCCCTTTATTTTCAGCCTATTGGTGTCACGCATGTGAGATGAGTCTCTTGAAAACAGCATCCTAATGGGTCTTGGTTTTTCATGTAGCTTGCCACTCTGTGCCTTTTAATTGTGGCATTTAGCCCATTTTCATTCAAGGTTAGTAGTAATATGTGTGGATTTGATCCTGTCATCATGTTAGCTGGTTATTATGCAGACTTTTTCTGTGTGGCTGCTTTATAATATCACTGGTCTGTGAACTTCTGTGTGTTTTTTAGTGGCTGGTAATGGTCTTTCCTTTCTATATTTAGTGCTTCCCTCAGGATCTCTTGTAAGGCATATGTGTATTGGTAACAAATTCCCTTAGCATTTGCTTGTCTGAAAAAGATCTTATTTCTCTGAAGCAACACTTTCATTTGTAAGCATCACTTAATATATTAAATTCTTTTAAAACTATTTTGGATCAAAACCCAAATTACGAATAGTTACAAATTTTACTTCATGTATGGAGAAGAATGGAAAAATATCCATAGTGAGGTAAAGCTAGTATCTACTAGGTAACAATCTGATGGGTTCCTCATGATTTCTTTGCTTATGCTAATAATGTTCTGACCTCTCCTAATACATTCTACAAAAAAATCATTTACTATAGACAGGAATCACTGATTTGCTTCAACTGTCATCTCATAAGAATTAAGTACATTATGATGGTCTTATCCTGTACACAGAAACATCCCATTTCTTGCCACACAGTTGATTTCACTGCTGGAGGAAACTTCAATCAAATAATTATCTCAGCCTTCAAAAATCCTTCACAACTGCATTACCAAATTAAAACATTTTATTTTAAACGTCAAAATACTTTTTAACATGCAACGTTTGGACAGCGAAATTTCTTTTTTCTTACATTAATAACTTACCACTAGTTTAAAAGTTTAAATTAACTAAGAATGAATAAAAACTCTTCATTAGCTATACCATCGACTAAAGCTAAGAGATTTTATCAAATCATTCTTAGATGTTATATGATATTTGGTGGATGTTTGTGTTTGGTAACAAAGAATAATTTTTGCTCAATTCTTATGCTCATTACACTTCTGTGCACAGTTTATGTAGAAAATAGAAAAGACTATCTATATTGTAAAGTATTATGAATCCCTAAGACAAGCTCATTTTCTGCCACATGGCTGATTCTTTAATAACTTGACCTAGGAATGGCTACTACTAGGGATTATTGTAAAACTGGAGAATTATTTCTCTATGTTTCCCTTTTCTCTGATAGCAAACAGGGTCTTAACCTGGCCAAGGATTCCTTGGGCTGCTACCCTTCCTTCTCCCCAAATTTGGTCTATTTTTTAAAGGAGAAGCACTTTGTTACCACGGCAAAAAGTTTTATATAAATAGGTTCATAGAGCACCTACTTTAGTCTAGCATTTGCTAATAAGTATCAAATGAATAACAAAAGCAACATCCATGCAGTCATATTTAACAAAGGAAAATATATATTCAAAATCATATTCTAAAGAGCCACAAAAATGCAGGATATAATTCAAGAGCAAATGAACATCAAGTATTCAATTGAGCATTGATTCTAAGTAAATCAGAGTCTTGTTATTTTTGTCTGCTATTATCTTTAGAGCTCCATCAGTAAAAAGAATGGGACTACATACATCATTGAAGGATACATAGGGATAGATTGGAAATCATGGGTGTGTCTGTTTATAATCAATAAATTGATAAAATATTAAAAGAAAATAAAGCAGCACTCTATAATAAAATATAGCACAACTTCTAAGGAAATTTTTAATATTTAATTGCAAAATCAAAAGACAACAGTTTGCAAAATGTCTTTGAAAACAAACAAACCAAAGCTATTTCAAGTAATTACCCTATATTTTGGTGTCTCACATTTTCTGAGTATTACTTATGTGATGAATGCAATCAACCACCAAGATCTCTCTTCAAGAAAGGACTTTTTTCCTCCAGCTTTCATCTGTCATCCACTTCAGGGAATCCCTTTGCTGCAAAGAGACAAATTGTTCAAGGTTACACCCTTCCCATGTCAGCTGGTATTTAAGGACTGATGGAGGCAGGATTGTGAACTTCCAGCCATTTAGGCCAATTACAGGTTGATCCTGGCTCCCTGGAGCTCCCTGTGGTGATGACTGAAGCCCAGTATCACAAACGACTGGTCTTTTCTTGATTTTTCACTTACACAGAGTTTGATCAGTAGGTCATCAGTTAATAAATATCCTACAAACTAAAATCCACCTTAGAGTTAGCTCCTGGAGGACCTAAGTGAATTAAGAGAAGGTTAATAAGGTAGCTGCAGGAACAACTCCATTATTGTCAATTTAAAAAGGTATTTGAGTCCTTTAGTACTTAGCATTGCCAAATATTAGGTTATGGCTAGTAAGGAAAACTTCATTCATTCAGACATATTGGAGTAGAAGGCTTATCTGAGTTTGAAAGCTTAAAACTCATAACAAAACCACCATAATAGGTGGAACACATGATGATGGTCACAACATAAGCAAAACTATATGTGCCTGTCTCCATCTTGGCCTGAGAGGACCAAAGCTATGGGGGGTCAAAGCAGTGATATTCTTGATTTTTGCTGGGATGTTTCTTTCCTTGCCAAGTCTTAGACTCCAGGCTACTTATCTTTTTGACTATTCTCTGCTTTCCAAATGTAGGCAGATATACCAAAGATGTTGGCAAATCGTGACGGTGTGGGTTTCCAACCACATGAGAGCTTCCTGGGCCTCCTTCCCCATCCTTGCACCTGTAGCCACCGTCAGTGGTGTTTGGAGGCTACGGCTGTTCCTACGGATGATCATAGGACTCATGCATTGTATATCATCTGTATTCGTGGTGAAAAATGGCTACTGAACAACTTGCACAATGGAAGTCTACTCAAGTTGCCTCCTTGTGAAATTAACATACTAACAGCAGTGATAAAAATGTGACCTTCAACCTGCCCTGTAATTTGGAAGTACTAAATAACAAATGTGGTCAAGGAAATGCTTCTCATGCCAGTCTAATGATTGTTTTTAGAAAAGGATATACATTGACCTTCAATGTAATAAGAAATGCAACACGTTATGGTGTCCAACTGCTAAGATTTATTTCCAACTTATCAGACACAACTATTTTGCCCAATCCAAATCAAAGGGAATCAAGGCTGTGAAATCCACACAGGACATCAACGCACACATAAATGAAAACTACAGATGTGTCAGAGACAACCGTATACACACAAATAGTATAACTACTAAATTCCATGAAGTAGCTGTCCAGGAATACTTTTCAAATAACTTCAGCAAAAAAGAAACACTATGAAAGCATAAAGAAACTTTCCTAACAACACCTCCAAGGCCAAAGCCTACCAGGTCCCCATCTTCTGCAGGGCCAAAATGTTCATGTGCTTAATAAGTACAATACGAGTAGCACAAGTGGAACTAGTCTGCTTGTAGCATGAGGTGACAACACCATCACCTATGAGAAAAGCCACAAGATGACTGTGACAGGAGTAATAAATATCAACCCAAATGAGACCAATGACCTACAATTCTCATTTAGTGCCACTGGAACTGCAGTGAAAATGTCATTCTTCCTGTCTTCAGTTTTGGAATGAATGCAGGTTCTAGCCTGTTTTTCCCACAAGGATTTCAGTTCAATACAGTTCCAGGTGACACCAGAAATCTCATGTTTAAAGCTTCCAATGACTCACGAGAGCCTTTCAAGCCACCAATGGAAATTCTTTTAAATGTAATCCTAAGGAAAATGTTCATGTTACAAATGCCTTTTCAGTAAGCATATTCAAAGTTTGGATGCTTTCAGGTTTTTTGTTTGAAGGTGACGAGTTTGGATCTGTAGAAGAATGTCAACCAGATGAAAATATGCTGAGTTCTGTTGCCAGTGGAAGCCCCATACAGGGATTGTCTTAATTGTCTCAGTTGCTTATCTCATTGACAGGAATAGAACTCATGCCTGGCATCAGACAATTTAGCATTCTAAATTACTCTCTACCACTGTAGATCAACAGTAGTTGCCAGAGGTCTACATTCATTTTCCCTGTGATTAAATTGGCAGTGAAATGGAGGCAAACTTTCTTGTAAACCGTTTTTCTAAAACCTGCTTTATAAAATGTAAAGTATTTTTTTATAAAGTAAGTAAAACCGAATTTACTTACTATGCACAAAAGAGAATTGAAATAGTGGTGTTAGTTTTACTAACTGGTTAAATATTAATATTTACCAAAGTAGAACTCATAGAGAAGGGGAAGAGTAGTTTTTTAAATAAGCACTGACAACATCATTTAACTCCATCATTTAACTTTTTTGTTGTTGTTGTTGTTGAGACGGAGTCTCGCTCTGTCGCCCAGGCTGGAGTGCAGCGGCGCAATCTCGGCTTGGCTCACTGCAAGCTCCGCCTCCTGGGTTCACGCCATTCTCCTGCCTCAGCCTCCCGAGTAGCTGGGACTACAGGCACCCACCACCACACCTGGCTAATTTCTTTTTTTTATTTTCAGTAGAGACGGGGTTTCACTGTGTTAGCCAGGATGGTCTCAATCTGCTGACCTCGTGATCCACCTGCCTCGGCCTCCCAAAGTGCTGGAATTACAGGCGTGAGCCACTGCTCCCGGCCTCATTTAACTTTTTAAGTTTCTGGCATTTGCTTTAACCACTCTTTATTTAGATTTAAGGCTTACATAAGGAAAATCTTGGGCTCTAACATTTATAACTAATGAAGGTTAGCTAATTGTTATACTGACATGTTTAAGAGAGCCAAAAATAATAGAAGAAAGAAAAATGTAAAACAAAATATTCTAAAGATAAAAATTTGAAATGTTTAAATTAAGCTATGAAAATCAGGACTGGCATGGCCCATACAGGAAATGAACAGCAAAACACGCAAGCATTTCATAAGCAATCGGGACTATCCTTTAGCATTTTTATGTTCTGCCACCTAAAATCTAGCATGTTTTTAAAATATTAAAACGAGAGCTATTTTTTATTTACAATTTTGTAAAGTGATCTTCTGTCTTATGTTTGAAGTTCAGGCTTGTCTTCTGCATTTGTGTAAAATATAGATTTAACTGTACTGATTTATCCACTTAAAGCTTGGTTAGGGATATACTCTTTTTTTAATTTTTTTTTTGAGACAAAGTCTCGCTCTGTCGCCCAGGCTGGAGTGCAGTGGCGCAATCTAGGCTCACTGCAAGCTCTGCCTCCCGGGTTCACACCATCCTTCTGCCTCAGCCTCCCGAGTAGCTGGGACTACAGGCGCACACCACCACGCCCGGCTAATTTTTTGTATTTTTAGTAGAGATGGGGTTTCACCGTGTTAGCCAGGATGGTCTCGATCTCCTGCCCTTGTGATCCACCCACCTCGGCCTCCCAAAGTGCTGGAAGGGATATACTCTTAAAGGATCAGTACATATGCAATGCATTACCTTTAACAGTACTGACCAAATTTTCTTTTTGTTTGTCTGGAAACAACAACAGCAAATGGCAATTATCATTCATCAATGGGCCAGACATCAGACAGTGAAATTTACATTTGTTATCCTGGGTTATTTCCTTGTTATCTAAATATGCTTCTTATCATTTTACAGATAAGGAAAGTAACTTACATGTTGTTACATGGTCAGCAAATAGGATGACCAGAGTTTGAGTCACTATCTTATTAAGCTTACCATTCATTATCTAGGCCTTGTCAAATGTACACACTGCCTTCTTCTGTGACAGGAAAAAAATTTAAATAAATATATTTCTACTATTTCTGAGTATATATCTAATTGTTTCTAGGTTAATAAATTCATATCCTCTTGGCCTGCTGTAAGACTTTTTTTTTCTCAGAGTATAATAAGCTCTCACTAAGAAGAAGTCTATGATAGACAACTTCTATCACTCCTTCATCATTAACTGGACAGTTTTCACTTACCTACACAATCGTTCCACTCTACCATATGCCTCAGGCCCAGTACTGATTGTTCTCCAGTTCAGTAGATTTTCCTAGACATTCCAGGCTTTTAATGCCCTATTGTTCCAGCTTGCTGTCTATTTCACCTCCCCATCATCTCCAAAATATTTTGTTTCTTGTGGAAGCAGAGCTGGTATGAATGCAAAGTGGCTCCTAAAACATACCTATCTCAAAGGGCTACAGTATTTTCTGTGTGATATTCCACAAGCAATTCAAGGAAATTCCTCTTTTGCTGAAAAAAAAAAAGGGAATTTTAAAATAAAAATTATGACAATTCTACTTCTATTTATTTTATTTACCTTTTTACTTATCCAGGCCCATTCTTCATACAGTGCAGGTTGAATGACTATGAGGTTTAGAATTCTACTAATGTACATGAAGACACTTTTAATCTATAATACAGGTGCCTATTGCTAGTCTACCTGCCTGCATACTTATCAATCCATTTATAATCAATTTCTCTAATTTCTTCTGTTAATCATTCTGTGTTAGGGGTAATGGTGGCAAACAGTGAGGAGACCAGAGTAACATTTGTGGCAAAAATGAATTGTGCCAATTAAGGATGGCTTTCGCTAAGTACATAGTTTACCCTTATACAATTGAGCTCTTTATCGCTAAAGTTAAGTGGAAGTTTCTGAAGAACTAATAAAAAGAAATCATTTGTATGAGGGGATGAAGCTTCTTCATCTTAAAGTGCTTTAAAAATAGAATTTAGAAGCCTACTTGAAGACAAGCATACGCCTTTTCTATAAATGGTGCTGGGAAAACTGGAAATCCGTATGTAAAATAATGAAGTTGGACCCTTACCATACAATATCTACAAAAATTAATTTAAAATGGATCAAGAATCTAAATATAAGAGCTAAATCTTCAAAACTCTGAGCAAAAATATAGGGGGAAATCTTCGTGACATTAGATCTGGCAACGATTTCTTGGATATGACACTAAAAACACAGATGACAAAAGAAAAAATAGATAAATTGAACCATGTAGAAATTAAAAATTTTGTGCATCAAATGACATTATCAAGAGAATAAAAAGGGAACCTATAAAGTGGGAGAAAGTATTTGAAAATAATGTATTTGATTAATGTTTAATATGCAGAATATAAAAGAACCCCAACTCAAAAACAAAACAAAACAAAAAGCTAACAACCCAATGTAAAAATATGAAAAGGGTTTGAACAGACATTTCTCCAAAGAAGATATACAAACAGCCAATAAGCACAGGAAAATATGCCCAACATCAAAACCACAGTGAGATACCATTTCACACCCATTAGGATGGTTAGGATGTAAAAACAAACAATAACAAAAAATAATAAGTATTGTCAAGGAAGAAGAGAAATTGGAACAATTGTATACTGCTGGTGGGAATGTAAAATGGTGAAGCCTCTCTAGAAAACAGTATGGTGGTCATATAAAATGTTAAATATGGGATTACCATATGATCCAACAATTTTACTTCTGGGTATATACCTGCAAGAATTTAAAAAGAAGGGACTCAAAGAGATATCTGTATATCCATGTTCATAGCAGTATTATTTACAGTTTACAGTAGGTGAAAGAAACCTAAATGTTCATCAATGGGTGAGTATATTAACAAAATGTGGTATGTTTGTGTGTGTGGTTACAGTTGACCCTTGAACAAAGCAGGGGTTAGGAGTGCTGATCCCCTGCACAATTGAAAATCTGTATCTAGCGGGTTCTAGTTCAAGAAAACTAAATAGAGACCTCAGGCGGCAGTTCTCTGAAAGAAGGAAGTTACAAGTGAATAATTATAACTTGAATAAAATAGCAAGGAAGGGTGCTGGAGTCTAGTGAAGAACTCCTGATAAGAAGCTGGAGCACAGAAAAAAAGGAAGCAAGGCACTGGCAGAGATCAGCTAGGAACTCTAAGCGACTTTTTGTGTTTTGTCAAAAGGGTAAGTGGGAGTATTTTGGCTGCCCTTGTCCCCATGGCAGATCACTGGTATCTGAACTATTGGAGAGCTCACCTGCCTTCACGATCCTAAACACTGGTGTGGACAGCAATTTGGAGATTTCTTAAGGGCATTGCACTAGAATACCAACTCATACTGGGTTGTTTGCCCTCTCCAGAGGCCTGAGAAGTGGTGGTGCTGCATAATACTTAAGCAGCAGCCATCGGCAGACTATGCCCTGCCCCTGAACCTCAGCCCATGAGCCTCCACATCACCACAGCCCTCATAGACATTCCCTAATACCCACTTGGATGGTGGCAGCCACGCAGGGCTGCCAGGACCCATGAAAGCTTCTGGATTCCCAGTGGTTTTGTCCTCAAGGAGTGTTCTCCTAAGGGAAAAGAGAGTGCAGCACACTGAGAGAACACTTCTTGGAACAAAGGAAAACAGAGTGCATATTTTTCGGTGCTTGAGAGCTCCCCACTTGTTTGGGCACTGTGCACAACCAGGCAAGGGAGGAATTTAGTTCCATCCCAGTGGCCAAGCAGCCTTTATGCTTGTGCCCAGGCATGGAGAAGGGAACTTTTCCTCCTCCTGCTACAGACACAGCCATGGCTGCTCCTATGGGAAATTGGCAGAAGTGCAAAGGAGGATGGTCTTTCTGGGCTTTTAAGGGGAACTGGGTCCTCAGAGGTATGTGGCCACTGGGCCAAGGTTTGTGTGAAAGGCAAGGCTCCTTCCCACCTCTACACAGAGTGACAGTGTTCCTGAAACTGGGAGCAGAAAAGCAGAAGGCTATGTGTTTTGGGCTGAGGGAAGAAGTTTCTCACTGAAGCCATTTCAGTGGTGAGCCACAGGACAGGCATCTTTTATGGCTCTCAGCTACATTGCATCCTGGTGATAGATAAAGATGTCTAACTAAGGTGTGTTGAAAACACCAGGGCTGAGGCATAACAAGGAAGTAGATTGCATTCCTGCCTGCTGAGGGTATGGAGCTGCATCAGTTGTCTCCCCTGCAGCAGAGATTTCCGTGCATTTCACTGGGAGCTCCCTTGCCATCCACATCAGGGATGGTGCTTGTACTCACCATTGGGGTATATGAGTGTAGGTTTGCCTACTCCAGCTCCACCCAGCTTTGTACTCTTGCTCTGGGGCTGAATGGGGAGCTCAGGCCACTGTGCACTCCACAGACCAGCCCAATGCCTGAGCCAAGAGAGAGCTTTTCCAGGTAAACAAATATGTATCATACACCCAACTGCTACTGCTGCACCCTGCTGTTATCTGTAAGTGTTGCATACTGGCCTGATGGTTGAATTGCACAACCCAATGCAAAGTCTGTTAATAGAACTGCATGGTGCTTGGGAATGAGATAAGCTACTTAAGGCCTTCACTATCCTGGCCTTGCAGAAGATCATGAGCCTGCTAACATGCCCAATATACTGCTATTACAACCAGCATTTGAGACAGCTACCACGCTAAGGCTATCTATAACCAAGAAACTCATACAGAGTCGTTGCCATTGAAAGCACCCAGAACCAAAGCCAAACCACCCTATACAACATATATTATACTCATATCCTCAAGTGAACAAACAAATACCATCCAAATGAAAGTAAATTCGAAAATAAGAAGGGCTATTTTCTCCAAAGAAAAACAAAGCAGCAAAATAATTCTAGAAGTATGAAAAAACAGTGTTATGATACCCTCAAAGGATCACAGTAATTCTCTTGCAAAGGATTCTAACCAAAAAGAGATCTTTGAAATATTAGATAAATGATTCAAAATGTTGATTTTTAAAGAAGCTCAATGAGATCCAAAAGAAAAACAAATACAAGGAGATCAGAATACCCATTCAGGATGTAAATGAAAAATTTGACAAAAAGATACATTTTAAAAATTCTAAACAGGACCACTGGAAATGAAAAATACAGTGAAGGAATTACAAAATACCATTGGAAGCTTTAACAATAGACTAGACAAAGCATAACAAAGAATCTCATAGCCTGAAGACAGGTCTTTGGAATAAACCCAGTCAAAAATAAAAAATAATTTAAAAAATAAACAAAGTTTTAAAGAAGTCTGAGAATATGTAAAATGTTGAACCTATGCGTCATACGTATTCCTGAGGACAAAGAAGAAACAGGAAGTTTGGAAAACCTTTTTGAAGAAATTGAGAAAAACTTCCTTAGACTTGCCAGAGATTTAGACTTCCAAACACAAGAGGCTCAGAGGACTCTAGGAAAATACAATGCAAGAAAGACGGCATCAAGACATATAGTCATTAGACTATCTAAAGTCGATGTGAAGAAAAAAATTATAAAATCAGCAAGAGAAAAACATCTAATCACATATTTAAAAAAACCCTATCAGACTGACAGTGGACTTCTCAGTAGAAACCTTACAAGCCAAAAGAGATGGGGTCCTATTTTCAGAGTTCTGAAAGAAAAAAATCTGCCACCCATGAATTTTGTATCCTATTGGAATAAGCTTCAAAAATGAAGGGGAAATTAAGTATCTCCAGGACAAGCAAATGCTAAGAGAATTTGTTACCACTAGACTGATGCAACAAACATGCTTCAGGGAGTTCTAAATATGGAAACAAAAGATTGATACTTACTATGATAAAAACACAGGTCTTTAAACTCACAGGTCATAAAACTCACAGGTCTTATAAAAATAATTACACAAGTGAGACTGCAAGACAACTAGATAATAATTAACATTATGACAGGAAAAACCTCATATATCAATATTAACCTTGAATGTAAATGGACTAAACGTTCCACTTAAAAGGTACAGATTTGAAGAATTGACTTAAAAAACATTATTCAACCATATGCTGCTTACAGGAAGTCCACCCAACTGGGAAAGACACTTATAGACTGAAGGTAAAGGGGTGGAAAAAGATACTCCATGCAAACAAAAATCAAAAGCAAGCAGGAGTAGCTATGCTTATATCACATCAAACTGACTTTAAATCAACAACAGTTAAAAAACAACAACAAAGAAGACAAACAAGGTAATTATCTATTGATAAAGGGATGAGTTCAACAAGAAGATATAAGAATCTTAAATATATATGTGCCTAAAACTGGAGCACACAGATTCATAAAACAAATACTACAAAACCCATGAAGAGATACACAGCAATACCATAATAGTGGTAGTTTCAAACCTCACCAACAGCACTACAAAGATCATCAAGACAGAAAATCAATAAAGAAATAATGGGTTTAAATTGGATTTAGACCAAATGAACCTAACAAAAATTTACAGAACATTCTATCCAACAACCATAGGATATCCATTCTTATGAATTCATGGAACATTCTCCAAAATAGACCATGTGTTTGCCATAAAGCAAGTCTCAAAAATTTTAGAAAACTGAAAAAGATCAAGAATCTTCTCAGACCACAATAGAAGAAAAATAGAAATAAATCTCAAGAGGAACTCTCAAAGCTATACAAATACATGGAAATTAAACATTCTGCTCCTGAATGATCTTTGAGTCATGAATGAAATTAAGACAGTAATTTAAGAAATTATTTAAACAAATGAAAATAGAGACACAATATACCAAAATGTCTTGCACATATTTTAAAAAATACTAAAAGGGAAGTTGGTAGTGTTAAATGTCAGCATAGAAAAATAAAATGATCACAAACTAACAACCTGATGTCTCACCTAAAGGAAAGACAAAGTCAAGAACATACCAAGCCCAAACCTAGCAGAGGAAAAGAACTAATAAAGATTAGAGAAGAACTAAATGAAAGTAAGTCCTAAAAAACAGTAACAAGGATAAATAAAAAGTTTGTTCTCTAAAAAGATAAACAAAATTGACAGACTGCAAAACTAGACTAACCAAAAAAGAGAGAAGATTCAAATATGCACAATCAGAAATGATAAAGGTGACATTAAAACTGACACCACAGAAATATATACTATCGTCAGAAACTACTATGAATGTCTCTTCACACACAAGCTAGAAAATCTAGAAGAAACAGATCAATTCCTGGAAACATGCAACCTCCAAAGATTGAACCAGGAAGAAATAGATATCCTGAACAGACCAATAATGAGGAGTAAGATTTAACCAGTAATAAACATTTTCTCAAGAAAAAAAGGGGTCAGGACCAGATGAATTTACAGCCCATTTCAACCAGACATAAAAATAACTGGTATCAATCCTATTGAAATTGTTCCAAGAAATTGAGAAGGAGGGAATCCTCCCTAACTCATTGTATAAAGTCTGTTATCATTGTGATTCCAAAGCCACGCAAAGTCACAACAACAACAACAGCAAAGAAAACTACAGGCAATATTTGTAAATGCATATGGAGGCAAAAATCCTCAACAAAATATAGCAAGACAAATTCAACAACAAATCAAAAAATTAATACAACACAATCCGGTAGGTTTTATTTCAGGGATGCAAGGATGGTTCAATTAAATGTGATTAACCTAACAATCAGAATTAAAAACAAAAAACATATAATCATCTCAACATATGCAGAAAAAAGCATTTGATAAAATTCAGCATCCCTTCATGATAAAACCTTCAAGAAACTAGGCATCAAAGAATATACCTCAAAACAATAAAAGCCATATACAACAAGAAACCCACAGCCAACATCAAACTGAACAGGTAAATGTTGAAAGCATTCCCCATAAGAACTGGAAAAGACAAAAATACCCACTCTCACTACTCCCATTCAACTTATTACTAGAAGTCCTAGCCAGAGCAATCAGGCAAGAGAAAGAAATAAAAAGCATCCAAATTAGAAAACTGGAAGACAAATTATCTTTTTGCTGATAATACGATCTTATACTTAGAAAACTCTAAATATTTCTCCAAAAGACTGCTAGATTTGATAAATGAATTCAGAATAGTTTCAGTATACAAAATCTAGGTGCAAAAATCAGTAGCATTTCTATATGCCAATAACAATCAAGCTGAGAACCAATCAAGAAGTCAATCCTATATACAGTAACTACAAAAAAAAATACCAAGGAATAAATTAAACTAAGGAGGTGAAAGATCTTTACAAGAAAAACTACAAAACCTTGATGGAAGAAATTGCAGAAGACACACACACACACACACACATGCACACACAAATAGAAAAGCATCCCATGCTCATGAATTAGAAGAATCATCATTGATAAAATGATCATTCTGCCCAAAGCAATCTACAGATGCAAAGCAATTTCTATCAAATTACCAAAATACTTTTTCACAGAATTAGACAAAAATCCTAAAATTCATATAGAACCACAAGAGTCTGAATGGCCAAAACAATCCTAAGCAAAAAGAACAAAGCCAAGGTGTTACATTACCTGACTTTAAATTATACTGCAAGCTATAGTAACTCAAACAGCATAGTATTGGTACAAAAAATAGACACACATAACAATGGAAAGGAATAGAAACCTACAATCAACTGACAGTCAACAATGTAGATAAAAATAAACTACGGCGAAAGGACACCTTATTCAATAAATAATACTGGGAAAATTGGCTAGTTATAGGCAGAAGAATGAAACTTGACCTCTATCTCTCACCATACACAAATATTAACTCAAGGTAAATGAAAGATTTAAACATAAGACCTGAAACTATAAAAATAATAGAAGAAAACCTAGGAGAATCTACTGGACACTGACCTAGGCAGAGAATTCATGACTGAGGCCTCAAAAGCAAATTCAACAAAATCAAAAATAGACAAATGGGACTTAATTCACCTAAAATGATTCTGCACAGCAAAAGAAATAATCAACAGAGTGAATAGTCAACCAGCAGAATAGGAGAAAATATTTGCAAACTGTGCATTTAACAAATGACTAATATTTAGTATCTGCAAGAAACTTAAACAAGAAATAAATAACCCCATTACAAAGTGGGCAAAAGACATGAACATTTTTCAGAAGAAGACATACAAATGGCTAATAAGCATGTGAAATATGCTAAACATCACTAATTAGAGAAATGCAAATTAAAACCACAATGAGATACTATCTTACACCAGTCAAAATGGCTATTACTAGAATTTCAAAAAGTGGCAGATGTTGGCATGGATGTGGGGAAAAGGGACACTTACACATTGTTGGTGGGAATGTAAATTGAAACAATCTCTATGGAAAACAGTACGGAGATTCCTCAAAGAACCAAAAATAGAACTACTATTGGATCCAGCAATCCTACTACTGGATATATTTCCAAAGGAAACACAATTTTTATATCTAAAAGACATCTGCACTTGTATGTTTATTACAACACTGTTCACAATGGGAAAGATAAGGAATCAACCTAAGTGCCCATCAACAGATGATTAGATAAAGAAAATGTCTCTCTCTCTCTCTCTCTCTCTCTCTCTCTCACACACACACACACACACACAAATACTACTCAGCCATAAAAAATCATAAAATAATATATTTTATATTTTGCAGTAACATGGGTAGAATTGGAGGCCATTATCTTAAGTGAAATAATTCAGAAACAGAAAGTCAAATACTGCATGTTCTCACTTATCAGCAGGGGCTATATAATGTGTACACATAGAAATAGAGTGAAATGATAGAAATTGGAGACTCGGAAAGGTGGGAGGGTGCAACGTGGTTGAGGAATGAGAAATTACCTAATGGGTACAATGTACATTATCCAGGTGATGGTTACACCAAAAACCTAGACTTCACCACTACACAAAACTTCCATGTAACAAAACTACACTTGTACCCTCTAAACCTGTAATAATATCAATAAATATCAATAAAAAATCTGCGTATCACTTTTGATTCCCCAATAACTTACCTAATAGTAGCCTGCTGTTTATTGGAAGCTTCACAGATAATATAGTTGAGTAACACATATTTTGTACATGTATTATGTACTGTATTCTTACAATAAAGAGAAAACATGTTATGAATAAAATCATAGGGGGAGAAATACATTTATAATAATGTATGGTATGTATCAATACCATAAGAGTACGTCATCTGTTTACAAGATGAATAATCTCTGAAATGGTGGACAATAACAGCTGCAGACCTCAATCTACAGTACATATAAACTTTTTCTTGTAATGTGATGACTTTTCTCTGATTCTTGGACGTACTTCCAGCATCCCTAGTAGCACTTCATATGGGTCCTATGATGTTATGCAGGGTTTATGGTATTCCACTAAACATAATTTAAAAATATGAGAACCATGAAAGATAACTTTTTAGTGTGATACACAATTTACTGGAGAGATGAACTGCTCATTTGGAGATGATTAGCATCACATGGCTTTTTAAGTGAATACTCCCTAACACTTGAGTTTACCACAACGGGGGGTGGTTATGAAATTATTAGAACACTACAATATGTACTATAGGTAATTTTATAATTTTGATTTAATGTTGCATCTTTACATTTGTGTACATTTCTCTCAACTGCAAATAGTGCCACATATGATCTGTGGTGCAAAAGCTTTGATAAGTTTTAAATTTGTATAATAGATTTGTGTATATTTTATGGTAGTATATGATAAAATAGACTATTACTTGTATATATATAATGCATTAATAATTTACCTTTTTCTTAATTTCTTTTGATATTTCTAGGCTATGTGGTTTGCTATGAGTTTTTTTCAAATTTTTAAAAATCTCCAAAATTTTTTCTAATATATATATTGAAAAAAATCCACATATAAATGGACTCAGACTATTCAAATTCATGCTGTTGAAGGGTCAACTACATATACAGATACATAAATACAATAATGTATGTGTATATATAGTATATACATATCCATACACATCCAATAAAATATTATTCAACCTTAAAAGGAAGAAAATTCTGACACATTCTATAACATGGACAAGTCTTGACAACATTATGTTAAGTGAAATAAGCCAGTAGAAAAAGGACAAATACTATATAAATCACTTATATAAGGTACCCAGAGTAGTCAAAATCACAGAGACAGAAAGTAGAATGGTTGTTACCAGGGGATGGGGGGAGGAAAAAATGGGGAGTTATTTTTTTCCTGGGTGTGGAGTTTCAGTATGTGAAGATGAAAAAATTATTTAGATGGGTGGTGGTGATGGTTGTAAAACAATGTGAATGTACTTAATACCACCGAACTGCACACTTAAAATTGGCTAAAAGGGTAAGTTTTATATTATCTATAATTTACCACAATAAAAAGATGAGAATAAGATTGATATTGTGTTTCAAAATATGGGACCCATAAATGAAGAAGGAAAACATTGGAATATGCAATACTTTGCTTAACTACAAGGAGAAGATTAGTAACCATTCAACTAACTGAAATGTAAACAAATTATAATTTAACTATCAATCTATATCAAGATATAATACACACACACACACACACACACACACACACAGACGGACATATCCCAGTCAAGTGGAATTAGAGACCCTCAATCTAAAATCATAATGGTGTCCAAAAATCAATTTTAGCTCTCACACAGTCTTTGAGAATCAAATACAGGACACAGATTTTTCTCTGCAGAGAAAATTGTATATATAAATATATTAATAAAATAGTGCCTTCTAAGATCATGGAGAAGCCCTGACAGCCATGGAGTAGAAAGGAAATTGTCATCCCAGATTTTTCTTTTTTTTAACTTTTAAGTTCAGGGGTACACGTGCAGGTTTGTGGGGTAAACTTTTGTCATGGAAATTTGTTGTACAGATTATTTCGTTGCTCAAGTATTAAACCTAGTACCCAGTAGTTATTTTTCCTGATCATATCCCTCCTCCCAATCCCCATGTTCTGATTGTCCCAGTATGTGTTGTTCCCCTCTGTGTGTCCATGGGTTCTCATCATTTAGCTCCCACTTACAAGTAAGAACATGTGGTATTTGGTTTTCTGTTCCTGCATTAGTTTTCTAAGGATAATGATCCCCCAGCTCCATTCATGTTCTTTCAAAGGACATGATCTCATTCTTTTTTATGGCCACATAATATTCGATGGTGTATATGTACCATATTTTCTTTATCCAGTCTATCATTGATGGGGATTTAGGTTGATTCCATATCTTTGTTATTATGAATGGTGCTGCAATGAACATATGCATGCATGTGTCTTCATAAAAGAATGATTTATATTCCTTTGGGTATATACCCAGTAATAGAATTGCTGGGTCAAATGGTACTTCTGTCTTTAAGTCTTTGAGGAATCGCCACACTGTCTTCCACGATGGTTGAACTAATTTATATTCCCATCAATACTGTATAAGTATTCTTTTTTCCTTCTCAACCCCACCAGTATCTGTTATTTTTTGATTTTTTAATAATAAATAGCCATTCTGACTGTTGTGAGATGGTATCTCATTGTGGTTTTGATTTGCATTTCTCTAATGATTAGTGATGTTAAACTTTTTTTCATATGATTGTTGGCTGCATGTATGTCTTCTTTTGAAAAGTGACTGTTCATGTCCTTTGCCCTTATTTTATTGTGGTTGTTTGTATTTTTCTTGTAAATTTGTGTAAGTTACTTATAGATGCTGGATATTAGGCCTTTGCTGGATACATAGTTTGCAAAAATTTTCTCCTATTCTGTGGGTTGTCTGTTTACTCTGTTGATAGCTTCCTTTGCTGTGGAGAAACTCCTTAGTTTAATTATATCCCATTTGTCAATTTTTGCTTTTGTTGCAATTGCTTCTGGCATCTTCATCATGAAATCTTTGTCCATGGCCATGTCCCAAACGGTATTGCCTAGGTTATCTTCTAGGGTTTTGTAGTTTGGGGTTTTATATTTAAGTCTTTAATCCATCTTGAGATAATTTTTGTATACGGTGTAAGGAACGAGTGCAGTTTCAATCTTGTGCATGTGGCTAGCCAGTTATCTCAGCACCATTTATTGAATAGGGAATCATTTCCCCATTGCTTGTTTTTGTCAGCTTTGTCCAAAATCAGATAGTTGTAGGTGTGCTGCCTTATTTGTGGGTTCTCTATTCTGTTCCATTGGCCTATGTGCCTGTCTTTGTACCAGTGCCATGCTGTTTTAGTTACTGTAGCCCTGTAGTAGAGTCTGAAGTTGGATAGTGTGATGCCTGCAGCTTTGTCCTATTTGCTTGGGATTGCCTTGGATATTCAGGCTTTTGCTTTTTGGTTCCATATGAATTTTAAAATTGTTTATTCTAGTTCTGTCAAGAATCTCAATGGTAGTTTAATGGGAATAGCACTGAATCTATAAATTGCTTTGGTCAGTGCGGTCATTTTAATATTGATTCTTCCTATACATGAGCATGGTATGTTTTTCCATTTGTTTATGTCATCTCTGATTTCTTTGAGGGGCGTTTTGTAGTTCTTGTTGCAGAGATCTTTCACCTCCCTGGTTAGCTCTATTCCTAGGTATTTTAATTTTTTGTGACAATTGATCACCCTAGATTTTTCTATGGCTCACTTATATGTAATGTAATCTAAAATAATGACCTGGCAAAATAAGAGTTCTTCTTGTTTAATGTTTTGTTTTATTTAAAGTAATTTTGTAAGACAGTTTAAGCAATTAAGATTAGCTTTATATTTTGACTTTTTTAAAATTTAAAGCTTAACGGTTTTTCATGCTATTAATTAGATTTCATTGTACTATGTCATTTATGAAGCATAGTATACAACAGCATTTCTCAACTAATAAGCTAATGAAAACATACTTTTTAAGGAATGAGTCAAAAGTGTTCTTTTTAGTGGCAATAAGATTTGTGATGGGGGACACTCTCACCTTCCTGATCATATACACAGATAAAAAATTTAAAGAATTTCATTCTCTAAACCAAAAAAAAAAATCAGTATATGATAGTAGAACCAGGAAAACAGAACAGCATGCAAGAGAAGAAAAGGGAAGAAATAAAAATAAGTAGGAAAACCAAAATAGAGTGGAAGAGGAAGAGAGAAGGTGAGAGAGAGGGCAAGCAGTAGGAAGGCATAATGTCAAGTTATTGTCATATATATCTTTGCATTACAACTTTAGTTATTTGACTCTTTACTGGAGGGCAAAATTATCTCATCTGCTGTTGTAGCTACATCAATCTAAAATTACAATGGTGCTCACACATCAATTATGATGATACCAATGTTTTGTGACAGCATAATTTAATCAGATCACTGTAATTAAATTTTCCAAGTCATTAAATCACCTTTTACAAAGTATATTACTTTTATTTCAATTATTAATTCAATTTAATGAACATTTCATGCTCTCTTTCCTATATATTATTTTTTAAGTTATCTTATGTGCCTCCTTATACCCTACAGGTTCATTTTAATTTTCAAAGAGCAATAGATTCAGGAGATAAATGTATTAAGCAAAGACATTCAGCACATCTTGAAACCTTTCCATGAAGAACAATCACACACATTAAACAGATTTTAGAAAATATTTAAGACCAGAATGTGTGTGAATATATAATTCCAAAGACAAAGAATATAAATTTTACCCTTGGTGTCATACATTTTGACTGACAATGAAACTAATAATTTAAAACTGTAAATCTCAAATGATTAAAAGAGGAAGAAGACAAAGAAGAGGAAGAAGACAAAGAAGAGAAAGAAGCAAAAGGGACTACTGCCACTACTAGAGGATTTCCTAGAAGAGTAGGAGATTTTCAAAAAATAATCATAGAATAAGAAAGATACTTTTAAGGGTGACACCAAGCCTTGAGGACATAAATAATAAAAGTTTCATATATTCAGATATATAAATAACCTAACGTTTTACAGAATAAATTTCAGAATAAGCAAAGGCAAAATGATTAACTGGAATAAAAATCATATTTTTAACTCATTGCAAAATGATAGTTTGTCCCCAATCCCATTACACTCTTCTTCTATAGTATTAGTTTCACTATGCAGAACATGTCAATCTAAAGACTATATTTCCTAGATTCCCAACATCTAGATATGGCCTTGATCAAAGTTCTGACCAATAGTGTTTGACTGTGAGTGAGGCATACTATTTTTGAATCTTGCCCTTATAACAACTATGGGTAGGTTCCTGTAGATCTCTCCATTCTCCATCTCTGGGGACAGTAAGAACTAGAGCTGTCACATTGGACCCATCATTGGAAGCCATATACTGATCCTTGGGCTCTGTGTGTCTATCAAAACTATTACATGAGAGAAAGAAGAAGAAACTTCCAGTTCATTTAAGGTACTCTATTGGGACATTTTTTTAATATAGCAATAGAAGCTGTCCCCTAAATGACACATTGTTCTTTGAAGTGATAATTTCTCTAGTATTTAAAGATCTCTTTTAACTAAAATAATAAGATTAACAATGCAATAGAAAAATCAGCTAAGGAAATAGTTCACAAAAAAGGAAATAAAAATTGATCTTAAACATATGAAGGGCCGGGCGTGGTGGCTCATGCCTGTAATCCTAGCACTTTGGGAGGCCGAGGTGGGTGGATCACGAGGTCAGAAGATCGAGACCATCCTGGCTAACACGGTGAAACCCCGTCTGTACTAAAAATACAAAAAATTAGCTGGGTGTGATGGCGGGCGCCTGTAGTCCCAGCTACTTGGGAGGCTGAGGCAGGAGAATGGTGTGAACCCGGGAGGGGGAGCTTGCAGTGAGCTGAGATCGCACCACTGTACTCCAACCTGGGCAACAGAGCAAGACTCCATCTCTCTCTCTCTCTCTCTCTCTCTCTATATATATATATATATATATATATGAAGAATTGTTAAATCTCTCACAAAAGTAAAGAATGAAAACAGAGATTCTATTGAGAGGGTATTTTGAACTAACAAATTGCCAAGAATCTGAGAATCTGAGAGCTTGGTAACATGTTATGTTCATGAGCATAAGGGGAAACAGGTACTCTTATGAATTGTTGATTAGAGTATAAAAGTGCAAAATGCACACAGACACAAACTTTTTGATATTCCACTCCTAGGAACTCATCATATACATATACACAAACGCAAAGTGGCATGTGTATAAAGTAATTTATTTAGTCACTATTTGTTTTAGCAAAGGATCACAAATCACCTAAGTATTTATTGGCAGGAGACTGCTTGTGTAAATTATGATCCCAATGCTATAGTTTGGATGTTTTGTGCCCTCAAACCTGATGCTGGAGATGGGGACTAGTGGGAGGTTTTTGGGTCATGGGGGCAAATCTCTCATGAATAGATTAACTGTCTTCCTTGGGGAAAAGAATGAGTGACTTCTCTGCTAGTACCCATGAGAGCTGGTTATTAAAAAGAGCCTGGCACCTCCCCTCTCTTTACCTTTTGTTTCTGCTCTTGCCATGTGATCTGTGCATACACTGGCTCTCCATTGCCTTCTGCCATGATTGGAAGTAGCCTGAGGCCCTCACCAGAAGCTGAGCAGATGGCGGTAGCATGCTTCTTGTCCAGCCTGAGGAATCGTGAACCAAATTAACCTCTTTAAGTTATAAATTACCCAGTATTAGGTATTCCTTTATAGCAACACTAAATGGACTACGATACCAACCAATTAGATACCATAGAGCACTAGAAAAGATTGAGGGAATGCTTTACACACTAATATATATAATAATCTCAAAGATACATATTTTACTGATAAAAGGAAAGAACATTATATATAATTTAGCATTTATATAAAATTAGGGAAAACATTAACTTAGACTTGATTATAGTTATAGCATATTTCTGTATTTCTAAAAAGATAAGAAGGAAACTGGCAACCTTATATACCTCTATTAAGGGGAAGTAGATTATTGGTGTATAGGAGTGGAAGAAACTATATAATTTATTTGTGACTTATAAATTTTAAGTCATGTGGCCATATTATTCAAGCAAAAAATAAAATATAAAAATCAAAGAGTTGGTAGAACCTCATATATTTTTTTTTCAATTTTTAATAAGATCAAAATTTTGTACCATGGGATAGAGGCTGTATTCCAAATACTAAAGGTAAAATACAACAAATACTACATTAATCATAATGTTGATTATTTTCATTGGTAGAGTAAGATAATTATTAATGCAATACGAAGCAAAAATAAATTAGAATGAATGACATTCTTAAAATTTTGCTTTAAATGCATTAAAATGTGAAATATAGACTTTGAGTTTCAAGAGACAAATGATTTTTCCAAATGGGAGGAAATGGTGATAAATACATGAAAATACAAATCATCCATTTGTCCTCTGAACATTTTCACCCTTATATTAAATAGCATGGAGTCTTATATTCAGGATTTGGAATTGAAGTTGTGTCTACTAACACTAATGTTCAGTGCAAGTATACACTATATGTTGAAGGTTAGGTTTTCACTCCTGTATTTATAAAGTATGATCAAAGCCCCAAAAAGAATTTCTAAAATTTTAAATATCCATATGTATTAGTCTGTTCTGACGCTGCTGATAAAGACATACCTGAGACTGGGCAATTTACAAAAAAAAAAGAGGGTTAGTTGGACTTACAGTTCCATGTGGCTGGAGAAGCCTCCCAATCACGGCGGAAGGCAAGGAGGAGCAAGTCACATCTTACATGGATGGCAGCAGGCAAGGAGAGAGGGCTTGAGCAGGGAAGCTCCCCCTTAAAGAACCATCAGATCTCGTGAGACTTATTCACTATCATGAGAACAGCATGGGAAAGACTTGCCCCCATGATTTAATCACCACCCACTAGGTTTCTCCCACAAAATGTGGGAATTCAAGATGAGATTTGGGTGGGGACACAGCCAAACCACATCACCATATAACAAGTGATATAACTTTGTCTTTAGATAACCCAGTAAGTTTTCTAAATTGTGTGTATGTGTGTGTGTGTGTGTGTGTGTGTCATTTTAAATGTCTAATGCCTGGGAAACATACAACAGTAATAAATCTATTCTGTACTTCAATGGAGGGGGATCCTACAACATAAGGCAAAATTATTACACCTTATGATATTCCTCCATTTAAATGTCTTCAGTGCAATAGAGCAATAAAGAAAATGTCTTGTAAGCAATGTAAATTTTCAGGCCCCACTCCCTGACCTACTGAATTAGTGACTCTGGGAGCAGTAGAAATATGTATTTTAACAAGACTTCCCAGTGATTACAGTTTGAAAACTACCATTTTAATTTAATGGGAAGAATCAGTATTAAGTATCACCTAAGACAATATTATTTTTTGGCATGAGACCAAACTAAAATAATAAATATCTCTTCAAAACTTTATTGCCAAATTTGAAATATGATGTTTGAATTGAAACTATATATTGTATCACGTAAATTCATTATATATACTATTTATTATATAAACACACATGGTACATATATATATATAAAATTACATAAGCTATTTTAGAAGCAGAAGTTCTCTAACCTGGAGTCTATATATTTCCATATAATTATTTTTCTCTGCAATTTTATGTATAATAGTTTATGCACTAAAGTCACCCTATTTTGAATATTTGTTCAAATTGTGGAGATTAATTACCATGGAATGCATAATGAGGCATTCAAGAAAATTGAGACTTCTAAAATCTACCACAGTTTTGGAATCCAACACAGCTATGTCCAATGCCTCTTTAATCAATAATAATTTTAAAACACCATCTCTTCGTTTGAAAGAAGCAATTTACTTTCAGCATGCTTCACACATACACAAACACACACACACATACACGTGTGCGTAAGTTTCTTTAAAAATTTTAACTATGAAGACTAATAAATACTAAAATATTATAGCATGATATTTAAAATAGGGGCATTTTAAAAAGAGATATTTATCAGATTCCTCTTTTTCATACTAAATTACTATTGAAGTGTTCTCTCATTTCTATCTCTGCAATTTATTTTTAACCCACTCATCTGTGTTTTATTCTTTCCTAAACTTTTTGCACTTTACACAGAATGTTGCTTTTCTCATTATCTGAAATCCCTGATCCCTGTGTCAACCCACTCTTAAATTATTCTAAACCGTTTAAATGACTTCCTTAATCACAAGTCTGGTTCTAGTTTTCGTGGGTTCTTCATTAGTTCCTAGTTATTTATGGAATAGAGGTAAAAATCATGCTTTTAGCTATGGAAGGGACTTTATTCAATCTGCTTCATTTTACATGAAACTGAGACCCAGATAGGTTACAAAAGTTCCTGGGGTCAACTCAACAAATTGTTAGGGGAGCACTAGAGCACTCAGTTAACTGACCTCAATTGATAATAGCATCTTAAATTTTAATCCAAGACTTTGAAGTTTCAGAGTATAATCTAAAGCACATCTTCCCGTATTTCCTTTCATAAACCGTATGTACGGATTTATGGAATTATTTACTATTTCCTATACATACCCCAGGTTTACTCACCTCATGCTCATGCTCTTTTTCTCTGCTTAGAAATTCCTTTGTTCCTCTCAATTTTTGAAAATATGTATCTCTAGTATTAAAGGTCCATCTCATACGTCACCTCCTCCATTGAATCATTTGTGATCTCCAAATTATAAGTGGTCTCTTTTCTGAGACCTCTCATTACTCTTAAGCAAATGTCATAATATTTTCTATCTCATATGAGTACTTAATATATATATTCCAGCTGGGTGCAGTGGCTCACGCCTGTAATCCCAGCACTTTGGGAGGCTGAGGCAGGCGGATCACGAGGTCAGGAGATCGAGACCATCCTGGCTAACACGGTGAAACCCTGTCTTTATTAAAAATACAAAAAAAAAATTATCTGGGCGTGGTGGTGGGCGCCTGTAGCCCCAGCTACTCAGGAGGCTGAGGCAGGAGAATGGTGTGAACCCGGGAGGCAGAGCTTGAAGTGAGCAGAGATCGTGCCACTGCACTCCAGCCTGGGTGACAGAGCGAGACTCCGTCTCAAAAAAAAAAAAAAAAAAATATATATATAGATATATATATATCTATATATATTCATTCCATTCCTCTCTTGAACTATTTTTGAAAGATTTTTTTTGTCTGATTCATATTTATAACTAACATAGAGCCTAACAGAGTGTGTTAGGCATAGCATTATCTGTTAAATGAGGATTGAAATTAATGAATCAAAGCACTTTCTCCAATTTTAATGAACATAATTGATATAGTACAGCTATATTGTCTAAAACTGGGAGGTTCTTACATACTTTTGGGGACTACTGAATAGTGTTCAGGTATGATGATTTTTTAGTATTTTGGAGAGGTCTTCTGAAAGTGTTCTATCCATAAAAATCTTGCTACTTAACATTATAAAATAATGTGTAATAAACACTATATCAAAGCATTACCAAAAAAATTCTGAAGCTGAAGCTTAGGACAAACTCACTTTAGAATATATTTACCTGTGATCTTGAAGAACCACCTGCTTTACCGTTAAAATTAACATTGTTTTCTTGTGTGGAGTCAGGATAAGGGCTGGTGGACACCATCGCAAAACATAGCACTGTTGCTGGAAGAATTGGCTCTCTATTCTAACAACTAAATATTACAACAAAGAACAAACTCAACTTCAACAAAATGTAGGCTGAATTTAATAACTCAGACGATCAAGTTCAGAGTCAGAATGGGAGGGCATAGATACAAGGAGTGGAAAAATTCCTGACAATTTTTTCTTACTATCTAATAGGAACTCTGTCTCCTGTAAAAATTTTTATTCCTATGATTTTGTAGAGCTTCTGTTCTTCTAACCAAATTCAGATGAAGGCAATAGTTGAATCAAGCCAGGTTTGCTCAAGAGTACTCTTCTCTACATTACATTTTTAAATGTTGCATATATTATATCTTTCTTATATTGTGTTCCATATCATTTTTAAAATTTTACTTATATCTTTTACAGGCTCATTAGTGATATTACCCATGTATTCCCATCCCCAGTAAAACAAAATTAAAAATAATGAGTAAGACTTGTATACATTATACAAGTAAAAATTAGGAAATAGTTTTGTAAGCAATATGGTGGAATAGGAAGGCCCAGACCCTCATTTCTCCCACGGAGACACTAATTCGACAACAATACATGAAACCAATTTTCTGTGTAAGAAATCCAGAAACTAGTTAAGAGATTTCTGCAACCCAGGAGAACATGAAACAAAACATGTGGCACCCTGTCATCGTAGCCCCTCCCTTCATTATAGTACCACATGGTCAAAAAGAAACTCCTAGCTCCAGATTCTCCTTGAGGAAGGAAAGAGAAAACTTGACCCTATCTTCTTATGTTATGACTTTTCAGGGGTCTGTCAAAGGGACTGGTGTCTGTTTCATCGGTCTTAGAGCAATGAAGGGACCAAGCATATTCTAGATGCTTGGAGGTTGCTGAGAACCGAAAAGAAACTGGTGATATGTTGCTTCTCCAGAGGAACATTGGTACAGCTGACAGGGTGATACAGCTCAGAAGCATTTTCCTTAGAAAGAAGGAGAAGACTGGAGCATGTGCACAACCCTGTAGCTTTTCAGGAGGCTGCCGGAAAGGCTGATTTCTGTCTTGCCTGTCTTAGAATGCACACAGGACCTGGACTACTCTAAATGCCTAGGGGCTGCTGAGACTTGAAAAGAGCTGGGTGGTGTGCCGCTGCCTTAGTGGACCTGCAGTACAGCAAACAGACACCAGAGGGAGCACGAGATTACAAGCTCTTGAAAAAAGAATTCTGAAAATTGCACTAAAGGAATCTACATGCGCAGAGAAGATACATCCACAGGAAAGGTCTGACAAGCCCCCAGAATTTCTAGTTGGGATGATTGGTGAAGGTTTTCCCTGTACAAAGCCAGTTTGTAAATAATGTTAGAGGTGTTTGCTTTTTTCAAATGCAAGGATAACAACACAAAGTTGTGAAGAATAAAAAGAGAGAAAACGGCTCAATCAAGAAGCAAAATGAATCTATAGAAATTGATCCTAAAGAGACAGAGGTATAAGATTACCAAAAAAATAACTCAAAATAATCTTCATAAAGATGCTCAATGAAGTCCAGAAAATGATTCATCAACAAAATAAAATTTAAGCCAAGAGATAAAAGGTATTTTTAAATCAGTAATTTTACAGCCGAAAAATTCAAAAATTGAACTGAAAAAATTAGTAGAAGGGCTAAATAGAAGACTTGATTAAGTAGAACAGAAACAATGAGTAAACTTGTAGATAAGTCATTTGAAATGATCCAGTCAGAACTTGAAGACAGGTCATTTGAGAAAAAAAAAAAAAACATAAAAGAAGAAGAAAAAATAGGGAAAAAAGCCTAAGGAGCTTATGGGACACCATTAAACACACCAAAATATGAATTATGGGTGTCTCAGAAAGAGAAAAGAGAGAGAAGGGGAAGAACGCTTACATAAAGAAAATATGATTGAAAACTGCCAAAATCTGGGGAAGAAAATAAACATCAGATTCAAGAAGTCCAATAAATTTCACATAGGATGAAACCCAAAAGACCACAACAAGGTACATTATAATCACATTGTCAAAAGTTAAAGACAGAAAATTTTTAATGCAGCATCAATAAAGTAATGTAGAAGGGAACCCCATAAGATAATGTGGACTTCTCAAAAGAAATCGTATAGGGCAGAAAAGAGTGAGATGTTTTATTAAAGTGTGAATGACAAAAACTGCCAACTATTGCAATGGTATCCAGCATAACTGTTGTTCAAAAATAAAGAAGAGAAAAAGACTTGACCAATAAAGAAAAGGTGAGCTAGTTCACCAACACTAGACCTGCCTTGAAAGAATGCTAAATTGAATCCTGTAAGTTAAAATGAACAAATGCTAAACAGCAAGATGAAAGTATAAAGCTCACTGGTAAAGGTAAATATACACACAAATGAGAATATTCTAATACTGTAAAGTTGGGGAATAAATCACATTTTAATAATTTTTAAAAATAGTTTTAATTATTACGGATACATAATCATTGTAATTATTTAAGGGGTACATGTGATATTTTTGAAGTCCAAAGATAAGGTACAAAATAACAATAAATATAAAATATGTCAATGTATGCATAATAAAAAAGAATATTTGTGACGATAACATAAAATGGGTGGGGTATGTAGAAGAACAGAGTTCTTGTATGTGCTTGATGTTAAATTGTTATCAGCTTAAAATAGGTTGTTTATAACTACACAATATTATGTGTAAGCCTCATGGTAATCATAAAGAAAATACCTATAAAATATACACAAAGAAAAGTAAGAAAATAAAAGCCTGTCCCTAAAAAAACAAACAAAAAACACAAAATACCCCCAAATACAAAGGAATGTAGCAAGAGAAGAAAGCAGGAACAAAACAGCCACAAGACAGACAGAAAACAACTAAACAGCAATAGTAAGTCTTCCCTTATCAATAATTACTTTAAATGTAAAAGACTTAAACTCACCAGTCAAAATACACAGAGCAGCTGAATGAATTAAAACAAAAGAAGAAGACGCTGCATACAAATGATTCACAATAGATTTAAGTACATATAGGCTGAAAGTGAAGGGATGGAAAAGATATTTCATACAAATGGTAAAGAAAACAGAGCAGGAGTGGCCATACATTTATAAGAAGAAATAGACTTTAAGTTAAAAAATGGTCACAAGAGACAAAGAAGGACATTATATAATGATAAAAGGTCAGTTATCTAAGAAGAAATAACATTAATAATTTTATATTTATATATATTTATACACATACACACATATATAAATACACATACCATACATACACACACACGTACATATAAATACACACACCCAACACTAGAGCACTTAAATGTATAAAGCAAACACTGACAGAACTGAAGAAAGAAATAAGTTATAATAGTAAGACATTTCATTAACCCACATTCAATAAAGGATAGAAAGACCATGCAGACGATCTAGAAGGAAACACAGGACATAAGCAACACTATGGAGTAAATGGACCTACTAATATAGACACAACATTCACCAAACAGCAGCAGAATACATTCTCCGGAAGAGCACATGGAACATTCTCCAGGATAGTTCCTAAGTTAGGCCACAGAAAAAGAGTTAACAAATTTAAGAAGATTGAAATCATACCAAGTTTTTTCCGAATAAATGGAATAAAATTAGAAATCAATAGAAGGAAGGAAAGCTGGAAAATTCACACATACATAGAAATTAAATAACAGTTTTGAACAGCCAATGGATTAAAGCATAAACCAAAAGGGAAATTAGAAAATATGTTGAGACATATGAAAATAAAAATACAACATACCAAAATCTACAGGATGCAGTAAAAGCAGTACTAAGTAGGACTTTCGTAGCAATAAATGACAACATTAAAATAATAGAAAATATCTCAAATAAACAATTTAACTCTATACCTCAAATATTATAAAAAGAAGATAAACCTAAGCCAAAAATTAGTATAGGGAATAAAATACTTAATAAAGCTGAAATAAACAAAATGGAGAATAGAAAACTGGCAGAAAAAAATTAAAATATCACAGAGTTGTTTTTCTTAAAATATTAATAAAAGTAACTTCGAGTTAGACTTAAAAAAAAAACAGGCAGAAGACACAAAATCCAAAATGAGAGAGGAAACATTACAACCAATGCCACAGAAATATGAAAGAATCATAAGAGACTATTGTGAACAATTATATACCAATAAATGAATAACTTGGAAGAAATAGATAAATTCATAGAACACACCAGCTACCAGATTGAATCATGAGGGAATGGAAAATAAACCGATATGTTAGTAAGAAGACTGAATCAGTAATCCTAAAATTTCCAATAAAGAAAAGCCCAGGAGAAGATGGCTTCACTCCTGAATTCTACCAAACATTTAAGAATTAAAGCCAATCCTTCTCAAACTCTTCAAAAAATCGGAGAAAAGCAAACACCGCAAATTTGTTGTTGACTCCAGAACTTCCCTAATAACAAAGCCAGATGAAGACCCTACAAGAAAACTGCAGACCAATATCCCTAATGAATATACACCAAAAAAATCCTCATCAAAATACTAGCAATCATAATTTAATCACATTAAAATGACGACACATCATGACTACATGGGATTTTACCTGGGATGCAAGGATGAGTCAGCATATGAAAGTCAATGAATATGACAAACCACATTAAGAGTACAAGGAATAGGCTGGGCACGGTGGTTCATGCCTATAATCCCAACACTTTGGGAGGCCAAGGTGGGTTGATCATGAGGTCAGGGGTTCAAGACCAGCCTGGCCAACATAGTGAAACCCCGTCTCTACTACAAATACAAAAAAATTAGCCGGGCATGGTGGCAGGCGCCTGTAATTCCAGCTACTTGGGAGGCTGAGGCAGGAGAATCGCTTGAACCTAGGAGGCAGAGGATGCAGTGAGCGGACATTGCGCCACTGCACTCTAACCTGGGCAACAGTGTGAGACTGTCTCAACAACAACAAAAAAGGAGTACAAAGAATAAAAATCACATGATTATCTGAATATATGTTGAAAAAGCATTTGACAAAATTCAACATTGTTTCATGATAAAACACTCTCAGCAAACTAGAAATAGGAGAAAATTACCTTAATCTAGTACAAGCCATACATGAAAAAATCCACAGGTAACATCATATACAAAGGTGAAAATCTGAAAGCTTTTCCTCTGTCTTTGAGAACAAGGCAAAGGTACCCACTCTAACCATTTCTGTTCAACATAGGACTGAAAATCCTAGACAGAGCAATTAAGCAAGAGAAAGAAATAAAAGACATCAAAATCAGAAAAAAAACAAGTAAAATAGTCTGTTCTTGGATGACATGATCTTATATATAGAAAATGCTAAAGATTCTACACACAAGAAAACTCAGAAGTAATGAACAAATCCTGCAAAATTGATAGAAACAAAACCAACATTGAAAAATCCGTGTGTTTTTGTTTGTTTGGTTGGTTTTTTTGTTTTTGTTTTTTTTTTAGATGGAGTTTCACTCTTGTCGCCCAGGCTGGAGTGCAACAGCATGATCTTGGCTCACTGTAACCTCTGGCTCCCAGGTTCAAGCGATTCTCCTGCCTTAGTCTCCCAAGTATCTGGGACTACAGGTGTGCACCACTACACCCAGTTAATTTTGTATTTTTAGTAAAAGTGGGGTTTCACCATGTTGGCCAGGCTAGTCTCGAACTCCTGACCTCGGGTGATCCACCTGCCTCGGCCTCCCAAAGTGCTGGGATTACAGGCGTGAGCCACCGTGCCTGGCCTAAACATCAGGTGTGTTTCTATACAGTAATGATGACTAATCAAAAAAAGGAAATTGAGAAAAATGACCTCATGTACATTAGTATCAAAAAGAAAAAATACTTAATAAATTTAAGCAGGGAGATGAAAGATTTGCACACTGAAAACAATAAAACATTGATGAAAAATTGAAGAAGACACAAATAAATGGAAATAAATTCTGTGTTCATGGATTTGAAGACTGAATATTAAAATGTTCATACTACCCAAAACAATGTACAAATTCAATGCAATCCTTATTAAAATGAATAGCATTTTAAAAAGAAATAGAAAAAAAAGACATATGAAACCACAAAGAACCCTGAATAGACACATTTTGAGAAAGAAGAACAAAATTAGAGGCCTCATATTTTATGGTTTCAAAACATCATAAAACTACAGTTATCAAAACAATATGGTAATGATGTAAAGACAGACACATAGATCAATGGAACATAATAGAGAGCCTACAGGTATATGTTCAACTCATTTTTGACAAGAGTGCCAAGAATACAGAATGTGGAAAGAATAATCTCTTCAGTAAACAGTGACAGGAATTGTGGATATTCACATGCAAACTAATGATTTTGAACTATGGTGTTGCATTGCACACAAATATTAAATCAAAATGGATTAAAGAATTAAACATAAAACCTGAAACTGTAGAACTCCTGGTAGAAACCTAGGGGGAAGGTGTCAAGCCATTGGTCTTGGCAATGATTTCTTGCACGTGATATCAAAATCACAGGCAATAAAACGAAAAATAGACAAACAGGACTACATCAAATTAAAAAAGCTTCTGCCCAGCAAAGGAAACACTCAACAGAGGAAGGGCTGTCTTTGGAATGTGAGAAAATATTTGCAAACTATGTATCTGATAAGGAGTTAATATGCAAATTATAATAGGCAACTCTTTCAACTCAATAGCAAAAAAAAAAAAAAAAGAGAAAAAAAAGAAAAAGAAAGAAAAGAAAAGATTAAAAAGTGGGCAAAGGACTTGAGTAGACACTTCTCCAAAGAAGACATACAAGTGGTCATCAGGTGTAGGAAAAGGTGCTCAACACCAGGAATCATCCAGGAAACGCAGGTCAAAGTCACAATGAACTATCACCTCACACCTTTTAAGATGGCCATTGTAAAACAAAAACAAAATTCAACTGTTGGCAAAGATGTGGAGAAACTTCAACCATTACACACTGTTGGTGGGAATGTAAAATGATACAGCTCTTATGGAAAAACAGTACAGATATCTCCAAAAAGGTAAAAAGAAAACTATAACGTGGTCCAGCAATGGCACATATGGGCATTTTTCCAAAAGAATTTAAATTGGGACCTTGAAGTGATCCCTGCACTTCCATGTTCATTGCAGCATTATTCACAGTAGTCAAGAGGTGGAAATAACTTAAATGTCTATGGACCAATAAACGGATAAAGAACATACGGTATATATATACAATAGAATATTATCCAGCCATAACAAGAAGAAAATCTTGTCAGATGCTACAACATTCATGAATTTTGAGGAAATTATGCTAAGTGAAATAAGCCAGACACAAAAATGCAAATACTGCATGATTCCATTTATATGAAGTATCTAAAATAGTCAAACTCAATGAAGGAGAAAGTAGAATTGTGGTTGCTATGGGCTGGGGGGAGGGGAAATCAGCAGTTACTTTTCAAAGGGTATAAAGTTTCAGTCAAGCAAAATAAAAATGTTATAGAAATCAGCTGTGCAATATTGTGCTTATAGTTAACAATACTGTACTGTATGTTTAAAAATTTGTAAAGTGAGTAGATCTCATATTATATGCTTAACACAATAAAAATATTTAAAAAATAATAGGAAATAAAGCCCAGTAATAGCCTTACTACTAAAATAAGTGGTAGTATGTGCCTGTCATGCATGCCTGTCACATTTTCTTCTACCCTAAGACTTTGGTTAGTATAAAAAAATTCAACTTCTATAGTAACAGCTCTTTCTCTGGGAAATTGATTTTAGCCATTTCCTCATAAATCCCAAACAAGTATTCTTTCTAGTTCACTGACACTTCAGTGATGATGGCAAATAGATGAAACTCAGCACTTAAAAAATTAGATGTGTGGAAACACAATTAAAATGATAGTCATTGACTACAATAATAAATAATGTTAAGTATCACAACTTCACCTAAAAACAAGTGTGTGCTCTTGCAGATGTCTAAGAAAGTTTAATATGAGTTGTTCCCCAAAATAAAAAATTTAAAAAAAGAGTGACTTCTTCTCCTTTCTCTTGAGAGTCTTAAAGTTATGACAACGTCATCAGCCACCTTTTCTTCCTGTTAGAATGACTGTCAAGGATCAGATGCTCACTACGGAATCGTATTATTTTTCAAATAAAATCTAAAACTAAAATACTACACTTCACTTAAAAATGCTATATGATATGAACTTTAAAGTAGTTTTTTCCAATTCTGTGAAGAAAGTCATTGGTAGCTTGATGGGGATGGCACTGAACCTGTAAATTACCTTGGGCAGTATGGCCATTTTCACGATATTGATTCTTCCTACCCATGAGCATGGAATGTTCTTTCATTTGTTTGTATCCTCTTTTATTTCATTGAGCAGTGGTTTGTAGTTCTCCTTGAAGAGGTCCTTCACATCCCTTGTAAGTTGGATTCCTAGGTATTTGATTCTCTTTGAAGCAACTGTGAATGAGAGTTCACTCATGATTTGGCTCTCCGTTTGTCTGTTACTGGCATATAAGAATGCTTGTGATTCTTGCACACTGATTTTCTATCCTGAGACTTTGCTGAAGTTGCCTATCAGCTTAAGGAGATTTTGGGCTGAGACGATGGGGTTTTCTAGATATACAATCATGTCATCTGCAAACAGGGACAATTTGACTTCCTCTTTTCCTAATTGAATACCCTTTATTTCCTTCTCCTGCCTGATTGCCCTGGCCAGAACTTCCAACACTATGTTGAATAGGAGTGGTGAGAGAGGGCATCCCTGTCTTGTGCCAGTTTTCAAAGGGAATGCTTCCAGTTTTTGCCCATTCAGTATGATATTGGCTGTGGGTTTGTCATAGATAGCTCTTATTATTTTGAGATACATCCCATCAATACCTAATTTATTGAGAGTTTTTAGCATGAAGCATTGTTGAATTTTGTCAAAGGCCTTTTCTGCATCTATTGAGATAATCACGCAGCTTTTGTCGTTGGTTCTGTTTATATGCTGGATTACGTTTATTGATTTGCAAGAGCCCACATTGCCAAGTCAATCCTCAGCCAAAACAACAAAGCTGGAGGCATCACGCTGCCTGACTTCAAACTATACTACAAGGTGACAGTAACCAAAACAGCATGGTACTGGTACCAAAACAGAGATATAGACCAATGGAACAGAACAGAGCCCTCAGAAATAATCGCGCATATCTACAACTATCTGATCTTTGACAAATCTGACAAAAGCAAGAAATGGGGAAAGGATTCCTTATTTAATAAATGGGGCTAGGAAAACTGGCTAGCCATATGTAGAAAGCTGAAACTGGATCCCTTCCTTACACCTTATAAAAAAATTAATTCAAGATGGATTAAAGACTTAAATGTTAGACCTAAAACCATAAATATCCTAGAAGAAAACCTAGTAGGCAATACCATTCAGGACCTAGGCATGGGCAAAGACTTCATGTCTAAAACACCAAAAGCAATTTCAACAAAAGCCAAAATTGACAAATGGGATCTAAAGAGCTTCTGCACAGCAAAAGAAACTACCATCAGAGTGAACAGGCAACCTACAGAATGGGAGAAAATTTTTGCAGTCTACTCAGCTGACAAAGGGCTAATATCCAGAATCTACAATGAACTCAAATTTACAAGAAAAAAACAAACAACCCCATCAACAAGTGGGTGAAGGATATGAACAGACACTTCTCAAAAGAAGACATTTATGCAGCCAAAAGACACATGAAAAAATGTTCATCATCACTGGCCATCAGAGAAATGCAAATCAAAATCACAATGAGATACCATCTCACACCAGTTAGAATGGCCATCATTAAAAAGTCAGGAAACAACAGGTGCTGGAGAGGATGTGGAGAAATAGGAACACTTTTACACTGTTGGTAGGACTGGAAACTAGTTCAACCATTGTGGAAGTCAGTGTGGTGATTCCTCAGGGATCTAGAACTAGAAATACCATTTGACCCAGACATCCCATTACTGGGTATATACCCAAAGGATTATAAATCATGCTGCTGCTATAAAGACACATGCACACGTATGTTTACTGCGGCACTATTCACAATAGCAAAGACTTGAAACCAACCCAAATGTCCAACAACAATAGACTGGATTAAGAAAATGTGGCACATATACACCATGGAATACTAGGCAGCCATAAAAAAGGGTGAGTTCATGTCCTTTGTAGGGACGTGGATGAAGCTGGAAACCATCATTCTCAGCAAACTATCACAAGGACGAAAAACCAAACACCGCATGTTCTCACTCATAGGTGGGAATTGAACAATGAGAACACATGGACACAGGAAGGGGAACATCACACACTGGGGCCTGTTGTGGGGTGGGGGGAGCGGGGAGGGATAGCATTAGGAGATATACCTAATGTTAAATGACGAGTTAATGGGTGCAGCAAAACAACATGGCACATGGATACATATGTAACAAACCTGCACGTTGTGCACATGTACCCTAAAACCTAAAGTATAATAAAAAAAAGAAAAAAAATGCTATACGATAGGAATGATTTTGCTAGTAAGACTAGCACAAAATAGGTTGATATGGGGTGATCACAAATTACTAATTTTTACTTTAACCATTCTATTTTCCCCTCTTATTGTAGTAGCATGTTTTATATTACAAATGGAAAGTAGAAGGTAATAATATTCCTGAAACAAAACATAGTGAAAATCATATGAAGAATAAACAAATAAAATGAAGAGAAAAAAAAAGACAATGCCACAAGTAGTCGAAATTAAACAGGAGTCCTTGAAGGTGTATATATTTTTCAAGATATTTTTCATAATGTGCTTAAACTTAATTGGGGAGGCAGTGTGGTACGGAGGAAAGAATGCACAGTGCAGAATCTTGCCATTTTCTATGTGTCAGACCTTAGACAATCCAACTAATTTTCATGTCTTCACAGAATAGGAATATTGTCAACCACAGAATAGGAATATTCTCAGCTAATGTATCAGCTTGCTGTAAGAATTACAGATTATTTTGTGTATTGGCCACCGGCTGATATATATGAGTCTCGGAAATACAGAATTAAAAATGTGTAATTGTTCAGTAAATTATAGCCAATATTATGGTCACAATCACGATTTATTGTTTGGATGAAGAGACTTTTGCCCATTAACAGTCTTTCCTGTCCTCACTTTCTACATGTTCCCTAAACCTACAAAAGACCCTTCGTTTCTTGAGTAGCTAAAAGCTGTCAACATTTGAAGAAACGTTTGTCACTTCTCTTGGCTCTCCTATTACATAACCTCTCTCAGTCTTGGTATGTAGCTATACACAGTACATCCAAGTAATCCTGACTGACTCTAATACTCTCTCACTTGTCTGTCTTTATTAACTCTCAGGGGTGGATGTCTGGTTTGTATGGCCTAAAATTTATACAGTTTGTTCTTTTTAAAAAAAGAAATATAAAACTTTGAATACAAAATTACATGGAGAATGTTTCTTTATATTGTGAAAGGTGATCACAACAAATTTGAAAAAAACTGACATACACCTTCAAAAAACAGTCCCAAAAAACATTTTTATTAATGACTGCTCAAAACACCATTCTCCCTACAATTTTGGCTGCCTATTTCTGATCCTCTTTTAATATGACAGAGATTGTTATTCTGTCTAGAGATGATGAGGACTAATTCTTTCTATTAGCATAGTGTGTTTTGTTAATAAATGGTATAAACAGGTTTTATCAGGTTTACAACTCATACTGAGAGTGTTATTTAATGTTTAGGATTTTTTTTTAAATTTGAGGAACCTTTTTTATATGAGTTGTAAGAATTCAGTGCATTTTAAGTTTTCTTCTTCCAAATGTAATCCTAAATATTATTGCAAATAATGATGCTCATTAGCCAATTTGCTGTCAATAACTCATTTCAGTGGCATAATGTTCTATGTTATCTTTGTTGATGTCAACATTTCTAATTAAACCAGCAAGAAATTTAATTACATTTCAATACAGTTCATATAACTCATTCCTCTTCATTAATTGACTCATCAGACAAATACAAGGGCCTGTTCATTACTTCTAATAGAACTGTATCTCTTCCTGTTATTACTATTTTGATTTATGATCTGAATTTTAATTACTTTCTGTTATATTGTTTTGTTTCATTATTTCTTGATGTCATAACTATTTCTATTAATCCCACTGACCTTTATTATTTTCATTTCATCTTGCATTCGACAATTGTTTGATTTTTCTCTAACATGTTTTGTTTTAAAGATGGATATAACAACAGAAGATAAAATTCATGTATTTCAAATCAGGAACCTATTGTTTATCCTTGTTTTATCAAGACTTTTCAAAATAAAACTTTTTCAAATTGCAGATAAAATGACATACACCCAGATCTGCTACTCTTTAGCTGTATCTTCAACATGTGCATAGTCTTCCAATATAATTGGAAGTAGGCATGTGTGCAAGAGGATTCATGATAGAAAGAGACAGTTGTCTTAACAATATGTCATGATGTATTACTTTTGTGTCTTTTACAAAATTATATCAGCACAAAAACATTTTGCTAGGAACTCTTCCAGTTCTCAACGTCTAAGCTTGATTCCTTAGTTTCATGGTAAATTTGTCTCTATCATTAAGATTTTAAAGGTGCCCCTATATCTTACATCCTAAGATAATGTGCCTTTTCTGTTGTGCAAACTTTTAAAGCCTTCTTTCAGTCCTTTTTGTCATAGCCAAACTTTCCTAGACAATAGTTTTCTAATTCATTACAATGTCTTCTGATCCTGATTCTACATATTAAACATATGAATTTTAACAAAAATCTCCTCCTTAGAAAATACAATATACTCTTTTTCTTTTCATGTTCTATAATGATGCTTTAGTATTTTCTCTTTAGTTGGTGTTACTGGACTGAATATTTGTGTTCCCAAAAATTTAGATGTTGAAATCCTAATTGCTAAGCTGATGGTATTAGGTGGTAGCACCTTTGAGAGGTGATTAGGTCATGAGGATAGAACCCACATGAATGAAATTAGTTCTCTTATAAAACAGACCCCCACCCCCCCGCAGAGCCCTCTTTCTTTTTCCCAACACCATGTGAAGATAGAAGAAGTTGGCAGTCTGCAACACGGATGAGAGCCATCACTCAAACTTGACCATGCTGGCATTGTAATCTTGGATTTCTAGCACTCTGACCTTGGATGTCCAGTGATAAATAAGTGTTTGTATTTAAGTCACTGAATCTATGGTAATTTTTTACAGCAACCCAAGCTGAATAACACAGTGGTTATTTTCTTCTTAAAATTCTGTCTTCCTTTTGCTTTCTTTATTTCCCTATTTTCCTTCTGGTCATTTCTTCTTAGTTACATTTATGGACTTTTCTTATGCTGCTTTTCTTAAATATATCTCTCAAGTCTTTTTTTCCTTGATCTTGTCTTTTCCTCACTCAAAGATCTCTCCCCATCCACACTTATTGCCTTAAGTACCCCTAGTTTTTGAGAAATCCCTGAATTATACTTCTAACCCGAACTATTAGCTCCAGCCAATTTCCCATCAGGTATTCAAAACTCAGAAAATCCCCAAATGAATTATTCTCTTAATAGCTTCTTCCTTATTTTGTGTCACAGTGAACTACATTATCATTTAAAAATGTGTTCCAATATGGAAATAACTTTGTCTTATTATTTCCTTCAGCCATCATTTTTGGGGTGAGGGGTCCAGAAAAACATCTCTATTCAAAGGCATAAAGATCCTTCTCTCCTGATCAATTGAAAAAGAAATATGTTTGAGAATTTATATTGGGACTAATTTCTTCTTATTTATGTGAATTAACTTTCACTATCATACACTGAGTGAAATCAAAATTTTCAACAAAAATCAGAGGAATAGTTTTAAGCAAAAGGATACTTTCTAAAATAACGCATAAGTTCCCTATCAGCGATATCCAGCACTGAGCTGATAGTCATAGGCCTTCTTGAAATGCACCTGATCTATCATGGCTGCAATAATCACAGGCCTCGCATAAATCCTCTAAGAGGAGCCAGGAAATGAATAAGATGTCCATGCTCTATTTATAGTACACAAAGGTCAAGTTTCTAGCTTCGCTGTTTATTTATCCAGTTTCTTACTGGCTGTCACAGATCTTCAGCTGGGAACTCACAGAGGACAGTAGCCACGCTCGGTACTCAATCGGAAAAATTAACTGGAGTTCAGGTAATGTGGAATATTTTGATGGGTTGCACATGCAGCTACTTTAGTATTTGATATATGCAGGTTACAACATTATAAGGCCATGTTGAGAAATGTATCACCCAGGAAATAATTAATTCTTGTATTTGAATATGTTCTAAGATACCTTCCTAACACCTTATGTTTATACTGAGGTCTATTTCCTTAACATATTTACTGAAACACAGGGCAAGATGGATTTGTCATCTTGCCAATTCCGGGTGAAAAATGTCAAGACTGTGTGTGTGTGTGTGTGTGTGTGTGTGTGTGTGTGTGTGAGTGTGTGTAGGAGTCTGCATTTGTGGAAGGGAATGTGTCGAGGGAGAAAAGGAAGAAGGGAGAGAGAGGAAAAGGCAGTATCTGGGGGGCGGGGGAGGTGGCCAGGATGGCCAACTAGAAGTAGCTAGTGTGTGCAGCTGTCAGAGAAGAATGGATGGGATGAGTATATAACCTTCAACTGAAACATTCAGGTACATGCATTGGAACTAACCAGAGAATCAAATCTCTGTTCTCAACTCATGGAGAATAGAGAAAAGCAAGGCAGGATGACAGCCCACCCAGGAACAACATGGAGCCATGGGAACCTCTCCAGCCCAGGGATGTGGTGAGTGAATGAGTGACTCCAGGAAATCATGCTTCTTCCATGGATCTTTGCAAACCTTGGATCAGGAGATCCCCTCATAAACCGACTCCAGCAGGGCATTCAGGCAGACACACAGAGCTATGTGCAGGCTTGGCAGAGCAGCCACTCAGGCACATGCAAAGACCCAGGAGCCTTAGCTATCCTGGTTTTCCAGGCTTCCTGGCAAAGGTAGCTGCAACTCCAACAAAAAGGGAGGTTAGATCCCTGTACATAACTCTGGGAAAGGGGCTGAATCCAGGGGCTGAGTGGCAACAGTCGGCAGGTCCCATTTCCACAGCACCTGATAAGACCCACTGTCTTGGAATTCCAGCCAGCCAGTAGTAGCAGCAGTGCACCTCTCTAAGACAGAGCTCCCAAGGGGGGCAGCAGGCTGTCATCTTTGCTATTTGGGTGACTTAGCCATTCCAGCCTTTGAGTTTTGGAGAGTCCAAGATGACCGGGGGCAGAAATAGTCCCCCAGAACAGCATAGCTGCTCTACCAAAATGTGGCCAAACTGCTTTTTCAAGTGGGTCTCTGATCCCATTCTTCCTTACTGGGGAAGACCTCCCAAACAGGGTCTCCAGCCACCCCCACCAGTGCTCTCTAGCTGACAGAGATTTCAAACATCCCTGTGGCAGAGATGCCAGAGGGTGGAGCAGGCCTCCCTGCTTTTTTAAGTCGGTCTCTGATCCCATTCTTCCTTACTGGGCAAGACTTCCCAAATAGGGTCTCCAGCCACCCCCACCAGTGCTCTCCAGCTGACAGAGATTTCAAACATCCCTGTGACAGAGATTCCAGAGGGTGGAGCAGGCCACCATCTTTGCTATTTGGGTGAATTAGCTGTTCCGGCCTTTGGGCTCTGGAATGTCCAAGGCGACCAGGGGCTGAAGTAGAACCACAGTACAGCACAGCTGCTCTATGAAAATGTGGCTAGACTGCTTTTTAAAGCTGATCCTCTATCTCATTCCTCCTCACTGTGTGGGACCTCCCAGATCGGGTCTCTAGCCACTTCTTACAAGTGCTTTCAAGCAGCAACATGTCCACATCTCCCTGGGATGAAGCTCTCAGAGGGAGGGGTAGGCTGCCATCTTTGCTGTTTTGCAGCCTTCACAGTTGATACCTCCAGGTACTGGAAAATCTGAGGTGACTAGGGACTGGAGTGAGCCTGCAGCAAACCACAGCAGCCCTACGGAAAATTGGCCAGACTGTTGTGTGAGTGCCCGTTCCCACATCTCCTCACCATGCCGGTCTTTCAGGCCTTGGCCTCCAGCCACCCCCTGCCAGAGCTATTGAGCCAGGAGCAGCTCTGCAACTCCCTGGACACAGCCCCAGGGGCAACTGAAAGCCTCTCTGCCACTGCCTCTGCAGTGGAACTGCCCTTGCTACTCTCAGACTAATGAAGGAGCAAAGACCCTAAGTGCCTTACACAAATCTCCAACAAGCTGCAGGCAACACAAAGAGAGGAGGTCAGTCTGTCTCCCACAGGTCCCACATACTCCTCACTGCTCATAACGAGACAGAAAAGCCTCGGCTTGGGCCCACAGCACAGACACTCCATCCTGGACTGATTGTAATGAGTGATGACTGACCTACATCTCTCTGGGGTGGAGCCTCCAGCAGAAAAGCAAAAGACCCTTCGCCACAAGTTCCCTTCTTCTTCTGCCTCCAGGTTGGGGTAGGAACATAAACACTGAGATCACCCCAGAGTTGCAATGGGCAGCCCAGGGCTGCCAAGCTAAGATCTACGGCCAGCACTCAAAGGGGAGAGGAACCCACACTCTCAGAGCATTGAGAGGGAACGCAGCTGTAACTGTGAGGAAACATTAGGGAAGCCACACAACTGAGCAAGAGTCTACCAACTGAGCAATATGTCTAAGTGTCCAAAGCTTCAGCCCTCAAAATACCCTGCTAACATACCCCCTCTGAAACCAAAGACAAGAAGTCAGCTTCAAATAAAGACCATTCACAAAGCCTTGGCTTGGTGAAAACATCCAGAAAACAAGTCGATTGACTGCATTCAATCTATACTACAGTTAAAGGAACACCCACATGCAGAGATCAGAAAGAATCAACACAAGAACTCCGGTAACTCAGATGGCCAGAGTGTTGTATGTCTTCCAAACAGCTGGAGCTCTTAATCAGGCTAAATTGGCTGAAATGATAGAAATGGAATTCAGAATATGGATAGAAACAAAGATCATTGAGATTCAGGAGAATGGCAAAACCCAAACCAAGGAAAGTAAGAATCAGAATAAAATAATAAAAGAGCTGAAGTACACAATAGCAGGTATAAAAAAGATCCTGATGGATCTGACAGAGCTGAATCACACAATACAAGAATTTCACAATGCAATTACAAGATTTAACAGCAGAATAAACCATGCTGAGAAAAGGATCTCAGAACTTGAAGACTGGCTCTCTGAAATAAGACTGTAAGAAAAAATTTAACAAATAAAAAGAAAAGAAGAAAACCTCTGAGAAATAGGGGATTATGTGAAGAGGCCAAATGTATGAATCATTGACATCCCTGAAAGGGTGAGCAAACAACTTGGAAAATATATTTCAGGATATTTTCCATGAAAATTTTCCCAACCTTGTTAGAGAGGCTGAGAGTCAAATTCAGGAAATAAAGAGAACCCCTGCAAGATTCTATACAAGAAAATCAACCCTAAGACAGATAATCATCAGATATTCCACGGTTGAAATGAAAGAATGTTAAAGGAGCTGGAGAGAAAGGGCAGGTCACTTACAAAGGGAACCCCATCAGACAAAAAACAGATGTCTCAGCTGAAACCCTGAAAGCCAGAAAAGATTGCGGGCCTCTATTCAACATTCTTAAAGAAAAAATATCTTCTACCAAGAATTTCACATCCAGACAATCTAAGCTTCCTAAGCAAAAAAGAAATAATAAACTTTTCAGATAAGGTAATGATGAGGGAATTCATTACCACCAAACCTGCTTTACAAAGAGACTTTAAAAGAAGCGCTAAATATAGAAAAAAAAAGATTGCTACCAGCTAATGCAAAAACACTCTTAAGTACACAGACCAGTTACACTATAAAGCAACGACACCAACAAGCCAGAATAATAACCAGCTAACAACACAGTTACAGGATCAAATCCACACATATTGACACGAATTTTGAATGTAAATGGGATAAATGCTCCATTAAAAAGCACAGAGTGGCACTATCTCATTCCAGTCAGAATGGCCATTATTAAAAAGTCAGAAAATAACAGATGGTGGTGAGGTTGCAGAGAAAAGGGAGCAGTTATACACTGTTGGTGGGAGTCTAAATTACCTCGGCCATTGTGAAAAACAGTATGGTGATTCCTCAAAGGGCTAAAAGCAGAACTACCATTCAACTAAGCAATCCCATTACTGGGTATATAGCCAGAGGAATATAAATCATTCTACCATAAAGACACATGCATGCGAATGTTCACTGCAGCACTATTCACAATAGCAAAGACATGAAATCAACCTAGATGCCATCAATGATAGAATTGATAAAGAAAATGTGGTACATATACACCATGGAATATTATGCAGCCATGAAAATAAGTAGATCATGTCTTTTGTGGGAACATAAATGGAGCTGGAGGCTATTATCTTTAGTAAAATAGGGCAGGAACAGAAAACCAAATATCACAAGTGCTCATTTATAAGCGGAAGCTAAATGATGAGGACTCATGAACACAAAGAAGGGAACAACAGACACTGGGTTCTAGTTGAGGGTGGAGGGTGGGAGGAGAGAGTAGAGCATAAAAGATAACTATTGGGTACTGAGTTTCATACCTGGGTGATGAAATATCTGTACAACAAACCCCCATGACGCAAGTTAACCTATATAACAAACCTTCACATGTACCGTTGAACCTAAACTAAAAGTCAAAAAAAGAGAAAATATTTGTGTCAGTGCCAGAAATAAAGACACTGAAAATGTGCACAAAAGAAAAAGACAGTAAAAAATTAGAAATAATTTTAAACTGGCTTTCTAGTATTACCATATTATTCAACACTGCAACCATCTCTAACACATCCAGATCTTTTTTCTACACCATCCTCTTTTCTACAGTATAGTAGCTGTTTTAGTTGAGTCTTCCACCATTATATAGCCTTAAATGTTAAAAAAAAATCAAATACTAAATGTCCCTGCTTTGATTTTTCTATTTATCACATGAATCTATAACATACCCATGAGGTTGACTTTTCAAACTACAAATGTGTTTATATCGCTTCACTTTTAAAATGATCCACTCTATCCCTAATAACTTAAATATAAAAATTAAAAGTCAGTATTCCCTCAAAGGAAGATATACAAATGGCCAACAAGTATATGGAAAAATATTTAACATTGCTAGTCATCACGGAAATGCAAATCAAAACCACAATGAAATATATTCTCACCCCAGTTAGGATAGCTAGTATCAAAAAGACCAAAAACAACAAATGCTGACAAGGATGCAGAGAAAACGGAGCTCTTATATAGTGTTGTTGGGAATGCAAACTAGTATAGCCTCTACGGAAAACAGTACAGAGGTTCCTCAGAAAACTAAAATAGAACTACCATATGATCCAGCAATCCCACTACTAGGCATGTATCCAAAGGAGAGGAAATCAGTATATAAAGGTGGTATCTGCACCTCCATGTTTATTGCAGCACTAATCACAATAGACAGGATATGAAATAAACCCAGCTGTCCAGAAACAGTAGGTGGATAAAGAAAATATGGTATATATACTCAATGGAGTACTATTTATGCATAAAAGGAATGACATTCTGTCATTTGCAGCAACGTGAATGGAACTGACATACATCAAGTGAATAAGCCAGGAACAGAAAGTAAAACACTGCGTGTTTTCACTCATATACAGAAGTTTTTAAAAAAAGTTTATCTTATATAAGTAAAAGTGGAATAGAGGTTACTAGAAGCTTGGAAGGGAAGGGAGAAGAGAGGAATAGAGAGAGCACTGTTAAAGGAAATAAAATTTCTGCTAGAAAAAAGCAGTAGGTTCTAGTGTTTCATAGCATCATAGGATAACTATAGTAAACATTAATGTGTATTTTCAAATAGCTAAGAGAGAGGACAGTAAACATTCCCAACACAAAATAATAATAAATGTTTGGAATAATCATGAATATGCAAATTACCCTGATCTGATCACTATACATTGTATGTATTAAAATGTCACTATGTATCCCCAAAATATGTACAATCATTATGTGTCCATTTAAATCATCAATATCAATTCACGTTTTGACCCTTACATGGGCCTCAATTAATAGACTGCATGTGAGATGATTGAGGGTAGAGAACATAAATATCTGTGAGTGTGATAAAATACTTGTTTTACTTGGGACAGATGTGGAAGTAGAATAATAAAATTGTTAGGAAAATATAAATATGTGTGTGGATAATTTCTTTATAATTCAGATGTAAGTATTTGAACAATACACTAGGTTATTATGCTTCTACTGGTATGAGATATTTAATCTGTACAATGTATAGCAGGATATAAGCAAAAATTAAACAAGAAATATGGCATTTCAAAAAGTAAGAGGAATGGCAGAGACACATTGGAAAGATAAATCTTCAGTCCAATATCTCTGATGAACACAGACACAAAAATCCCTAACAAAATACAGGCAAACCAAATCCAGAAGCACAACAAAAAGTTAATTCACCACAGTCAAGAAGGCTTCACTCCTGGAATGCAAGATTGGACCAACACACACAAATCAATAAATGTGGTTCACCATAAAAACAGAAATAAAATCCAAAACAATATGATTATCTCAATAGATATAGAAAATACCTTCCATGAAATTTGGTATCATTTTATGTCATCAAAGGAACATATCTCAAAATAATAAGATCCACCTATGGCAAACCCATAGCCATTATACTGAATGGGCAATTGCTGGAAGAATCCCCCTTGAGAACCAGAACAAGACAAGGATGCCCACTCTCACCACTCCTATTCAATATAGTGCTGGAAGTCTTAGCCAGAACAATCAGGCAAGAGAAAAAAATAAAGCAAATCCAAATAGAAAGACAGGAAGTAGGATTATCTCTCTTCACAGATGATATGATTCTAAACCTGGAAAACCCTGAATATTCCACAAAAACTACTAGAACTGATAACTTCTGTAAAGTTTCAGGATGCAGAATCGATGAACAGAAATCAGTAGCATTTCTGTACACCAGTAATGTACAAGCTGGGGGCCAAATCAAGAGAGCAATCCTATTTACAATAGCCACAAAAGGAATAAAATACCTAGGAATACAGCTCATCAAGGAAGTGAAAGATATCTACAAGGAGAATTACAAAATACTGTTAAAGGAAATCAGAGTTGATACATACAAATGGAAAAACATTCCACACATGGATAACAATAATCAATATGGTTAAAATGGCCACACTTCCCAAAGCAATTCACAGATTCAATGCTCTATCAAACTACTAATGTCATTTTCACAGAATTATAAAACACTATTCTAAAGTTGGTGTAGAATCAAAAAAAGAGCCCAAATAACCACAGCAATCCTAAGCAAAAAGAACAAAGTCGGAGACATCACGTTACCCAACTTCACACTCTACTACAAGGCTACAGTAAACAAAACAGCATAACACATGTACAAAATCAGAAGCGCAGACCAATGGAACAGTTTAGGGAACCCAAAAATAAAGCCACACACCTACGACCATTTGATCTTTCACAAAGTCAACAATAATAACCAATAGAGAAAGGACTTCCTAGTCAACAAATGATGCTGGGGTAACTCGCTAGCCATATGCAGAACATCGTATCTGGACCCCTTTCCTTGCACCATATACAAAACTTGATCAAGATGCATTAAAGACTTCAATGTAAGAACTAAAAGTATAATAATCCTAAAAGAAAACCAAAGAAACACCACTTCGGACACCAGCCTTAGGAAAGAATTTATGACCAATTCTTCAAAAGCAACTGCAACAAAAGCAGAAATTTCAAGGGAGATCTAATTAAACTAAAGAGCTTCTGCACAGCCAAAGAAACAATCAACAGAATAAACAGACAACATAGAGAATTAGACAAAATAGTCACAAACTATGCATCTGACAAAAGTATGACCACCAAAATCTATAAAGACCTCAACAATTCAACTTGCAAAAAAAGGGCAGAGTGTCATGGCAGAATAGAAGGCTCCATGCTCATCTCCCCCAAAAGGCCTCCAATTTAACAACCATCTACATAAAAGAAAGGCACCTTCATAAGAACCAAAAATCAGGTGAGCACTTACAGTACCTGATTATAACTTCACATCGCTGAGAAAGGCACTGAAGAGGTAGAAAAAGCAGTCTTGAATTGTTGACACCACCCTTTTTCCCCTTCCCCCGGCATTGACAGCATGGTGCACACGGCATTTTTGTGTGATGGATAGAGGGAGAGTGCAGCAATTCTGGGGCACTGAACTCAGTGTTGCCCTGTTATAGCAGAAAGAAAAACTGGTCTACACTCAGCTGACACCCACCCACAGAGGGAGTATTTAAAACAGCCATAGCCAGAGGTGAAGTGCTGATCCCAGCAGTCAGAACTTGAGTTCTCACAAGCCTCACCACTGTGTGATAATGAACTCTGGGGTCCTAAATAAACTTGAAAGGCAGCCCAGGGCACAAGGACTGCAACTGCTAGGTGAGTCCCAGTGGCGAACTTGACCCAGAGCCTGTGGACTTGGGTAGGGGAGTGGCACACAACTTACTAAGACACCAGCTGGTGTGGCTAGAGAGTGCTGGCATGATAGCCCACGGCTTCAAAGGAGACCCCTTCTTTCTGCTTGAGGAGAAGAGACGGAAGAGTGGGGATGACCTTGTCTTGCATCTTGGATACCAGCTCAGCCACAGGAGGATAGGGCACCGGTCAGAGCTGTGAAGCCTCTATTTCAGGACCTAGCTCCCAGATGACATTTCTGGACACACCCTGGGCCAGAAGGAATCCTGCTGCCTTGAGGGGAAGGATCCAGTCCTGGCAGAATTTGTCACCTGTTAACCGAGTAGCCCTTGGGTCCGGAATAACCTGCTGTGATAACCAGGTACTATGTTAAGGGCCTTGTGTGAGACTCAGATTTGCTGGCTTCAGGTGACACTCAGCACATTCTAAGCTGTGGTAGATACAGAGAGTGACAACTTCTGCTTGAGAAAAGCAGAGGAAAAAGTAAAGACCTTTTCTTGTACCTTACGTACCAGGTTGGCCACGGGGGTATAGAGAACCAAACAGGCTCTTGGATTCCCCAATTCTAGAACCTGGCTCTTGAACGGCATTTCTGGACCTGCCCTGAGACAGAGGGGGAGGTCATTGCCCTGAAGGGTGTGCCCCAGGCCAGGCAATATTCACCACAAGCTGACTGAAGAGCCTTAAGGAAACATTGGCAGTAGTCTGGCAGTACTCCCCATGGGCCTCTGGTGGCAGTGTCCAGGGGACGAGGCTCCTCTGTCTTTGGAAAGGAGAGGAAAGAGTGAGAAGGACCTCATCTTGTGGTTTGAATGCCATTCAGCCACAGTACAATAGAACACCAGGTAGAGTTATTAGGTTTTCGACTCTAGGCCTTGGCTCCTGGACAGCACCTCTGGATCCACCTGGGGCCTGACGGAACTCACAGCTCTTATGGGAATGACATAGGCCTGGCTGTCTTTGCCATCTGCTGATTGTAGAGCCCAAGGGCCCTGAGAGAACATAGGTGGTAGCCAGGGAGTGGTTGCAGAAGGCTTTGGGTGAGACCCAGGGCTGTGCTGGCCTCCAGTCTGACCCAGAGCAGTCCTTGTGGTGGTGGCTAGAGGGGTACTTGTGTCACTCTACCCCTCCTGCTCCAGATAGCTCAGAATGGAGAGACACTGTTTGTTTGGAAGAAAGTAAGGGAAGTGAACCAGAGTTTCTGCCTGGTAATCCAGAGAAGGCAGCCCCTTACCAGAGCTCCACTAGGGAGTTCCCCAATGGGGACTCTAAGCGTGGGCATTGACCCCACATTTCCCCTTGGCACTGCCCTACTATAGTCTCTCTGTGGGAGCTCTGCCACTATGGCAGTCTTCTGCCTGGGCACCCAGGCTTCCTGATACAGCCTGTAAAATCTGGGAGGAAGTTGCTAAGTGTCCTTCACTCTGGCAATCTGTGTGCCTGCAGACTTCACACCACGTGGAAACTGCCAAGGTTTACATTTTGTGCCCTACAAAGTGGTAGCCTGAGCTGTACCTGGGGTCCTTTGAGCCATGGTTGGAGCTAGAGTGGGCTGAATGTGGGAAACAGTTTCCTGAGGCTCCACAAGGAAGCAAACCTGCTCTGCCCCCTACCTTTTCTCCATTGTTTTAGATATTAGCACTTGGCTCCCTTTTAGTCACACAGATCTCTCTAGCAAGTGGCTGCTCTGAATCCTGCTTGTATTCTTCTGAAAATGCTCTAAAAAAAAAAGAGAGATAACCAGGCTTTGAATTTTCTCCTTCTCTTTTAATTGTAAGTTCCAAATTTAAGTCATTTCTTTGTTCCCGTATCTGATAGGGTTTTAGAAGCAGCTATTTCACATCTTAAATGCTTTGCTGCTTAGAAGTTACTTTGACTAGATACTCTAGTTCATCATTCTCAAGTTCAACTTTCCACAGATCCCTAGGACATGGACACAATGCAGCCAAGTTATTTGCTAGGGTGTAACACAGGTAAAATTTACTCCAGTTTCCAATAATTTCCTTATTTCCATCTGAGGAAATGGAAGGCTGGCCTTGTATCAACATTTTGGTGAGAACAAGTCTCTAAGAAGTTTCAAACTTTCCTCATCTTCCTGCATTCTTCTGAGCCCTCCAAATTCTTCCAACCTCTGTTTATTACCCACTTAAAAAGACACCTCCACATTTTCAGTTATCTTTATAGCAATGCCCTACTGATTGGTACAAATTTTCTGTGTTAATCCATTAGCATTACTATAAAGGAATACAGGAGATTCATTAATTTATAAAGAAAAGAGGTTTATTTGGCTCACGGTTCTGTAGGCTGCACATTAAGCAAAGTGCTGCATGTGCTTCTGGTGTGGTCCTTGTGAAGCTTACAATCATGGTGGAAAGCAAAGGGAAGCAGGTGTGCCACATGGTGTGAGAGGGAGCAAGACAGAGATGGGAATGTTCCAGGCTCTTTTAAGCAACCAGATCTCAACTATCAGAACAAGAACTCACTCATTACTGTGGAAAGGGCAAGAAACCATTCATGAGGCATCTGCACCCATGACCCAACCACCTCCCACCAGACCCACTTCCAATATTGGAGTTCACTTTTCAACATGAACATGTACCCCCATATCTAAAATAAAATAAAAAAAAAATAATGAGTGTACAAGGACACAAAGATGAGATTTGGAGGGTACAAAATACCCAAACCATATCAGCAAATTAGTTGAGTCACTGTGGAAAGCAGTTTGGACATTTCTCAAAGAACTTAGAACTATCATTCACCCAGCAATCCCATTACTGGGTATATACCCAAAGGAATATAAATCATTCTATCATAAAGACACATGCACATGTATGTTCATGATAGCACTGTTCACAACAGTAGAGACACGGATCAACCTACATGCCCATCAATGGTAGACTGGATAATGGAAATGTGGTACATATACATCATGGAGTACTATGCAGCCATTATAAAGAATTAAATGATGACCTTTGCAGCAACATAGATACAGCTGGAGACCATTATTCTAAGTGAATTAATGTAGGAACAGAAAACTAAATACTGAATGTTTTTACTTATAAGTGGAGGATAAACATTAAATACACACGGACAGAAAAATGAGAACAATACACACTGGGACTGTTTGAGCAGAAAGATTAGAGGGGGGCATGGGTTGGAAGGCTAGCTTACAGGTACTATGCTCACTACCTGGATGATAGTATCATTCATACACCAAGCCTCAGTTACATGCAATTCACCCAAGTAACAAACCTGTACATGTATCCCTGGAACCTAAGATAAAAGGAAAAAAATGGTAAACAAAAAATCATAATAATTTTGTTTCAAAGACACAAATACACAGATTAATATCTAAATACTAAATAAAGTATTACAGGCTTGCTTTCACAGAAAAAAAATTGGTACGTATACACCATGGAATACTATGCAGCTATAGAGAATGAAATCATGTTCTTTGCAGCATCATGGATGCAGCTGAAGGCCATCATCCTATGCGAATTAATGAGGAACAGAAAACCAAATACTGCATGTTCTCACTTATAAGTGGAAGGTTAACGCTGAGTACACACAGACACAAAGATGTGAACAACAAACATTGGAGACTACTAGAGATGGGAGGATGGGATGGGGGCAAGGATTGAAAACCTAACTATCAGGTACTATACCTGGTACCTGGGTGATGGGATCATTCATCCCCAAACCTCAGCATCACACAATATAGCCATGTAATATACCTGTACACGTACCCCCATATCTAAAATAAAATAAAAAAAATAAAAAATAATGAGTGTACAAGGACACAAAGATGAAAACAATAGACATTTGAGACTACTTGTGGGGAGAATTAGAGGGGGGAAAGGGTTTAAGTACGATCAGGTAGTACACTCAATACCTGAGTGACAGGATCATTCACGGATCAAACTCCAGAGACATGCAATTTACCCATGTAAGAAACCTGCACATGTACCCCCTTAACCTAAAATAAATTTTTTTTAAAAAGGGAATGAAGTTGTAATTTAACACGAGGAAAACTGACAATTCATTTTATTTGGCTAATATACAACCTTGATTTCAAGGTACTTTTAAGGATAGTAAAATAAAATTATAGGCATACTTTACCTATTAACATAGAAATAAGTTATACAAATCTGATGATTACATTTAAGAGACATATTTTCAAGTAGAGTGACTTGCTTTTATCAGGAGTACATCAGAAAAGGAGAAATATCAAAGCTATCTTAATATAATTATTACAGTAATTTGAATCAAGGAGAATACGAATTTCAGAAATAATTATGTACCAAAAACCTACAGCAAGCATTTAATGGACAAACTTGAGATATATTCTTTTTAAATCAGAAACAAGGCAAGCATGATTTATATCATCGTTATCGTTTAACAAAGTATTTGTATTCCTGACCATTACTACAGGACAACAAAAAGGGGAAACATGAAACCTAAGAATTAGATGGTAGAAATCTGAGTTTGGTACATGCTATGATGATCTGCATTAAAAAAAAAGAAAGAAAGAACAGACAAGGCATTAGAACTAATAAGAGAGCACAGTGAAGCTACTAAATATTTAATCTAACCAAACCAGTTAATAATTTTATTCCATGCTAGTAAAACCAAACATAAAATAAAATATAAGAGCAAATCGAGTGCTATTTACAAAAGCAACAGAATTTGTGCAGAGCCCATTATTTAACTTCAAGAATGCACACTAAGATACAGGTAAGGGAATATGTAAAAGGCTAATGAAACAAGTAAGCTCAGAAGGGAATCTGGGCAAAATATATAAAGGACCCTCTGTGGTATTTTGCAACATCGCATGAATATGTAAATATTTTAAATATAAATTTTTTAAAAAGCTTAAAGACAGACCAACGTATTTAAGGTGAGTTGATGTATTATAAAAGTGATCACAAAAAATAAATTGACAAAAGGACTGCTTAGTTGATATTGTTGGGAATATCGATCACTAATTGGCAAACAATAAAAATGATTTCCGATTTAAAAGAAGATGTAATTACAGATGCCAAATAAACAAAAGAAAAAAATATAAAAGACAATGTTATTTTGCATCAATATTCATCAGGAATATTGGCCTGCAGTTTTCTGTTTTTTGATATGTTTTTGTCTGGTTTTGGTATCAGGGCAATACTGGCCTCAGAGAACGAGTTTGAAAATATCCCCTCCTCCTCTGTTTTTCTGAATATTTTGTGTAGGGTTGGTATTAGTTCTTTAAATGTTTGCTAAAATTTAGCATTGAAGATATTGGGTCCTTTGCTTGTCTTTGCTGGGATACTTCTCCTTATGTCTTCAATCTCATCACTTGTTATTGTCTATTCAAATTTTGGATTGCTTCATGGATCGATCTTTGTAGGTTGTATGAGTCTAGGAATTTATCTGTTTCTTCTAGGTTTTCCAGTGTATTGGCATATGGTCGCTCATAGTAGTCTCAAATGATCCTTTGAATTCCTGTGGTTTCAGTTTTAATGTCTCCTTTTTCATCTCTGATTTTACTTATTTGGGTCTCTTCCATTTTTGTTAGGTTAAATCTTTTGTTTACTTTAAAAAACAACGTTGTGTTTTGTTGATCTTTTATATTTTTTCTTTCAATTTTATTTATTTCTGCTCTGATCTTTATTTCTTTTATTCTATTAATTTTGAGTTTGTTTTGCTCTTGCTTTTCTAGTACTTTTAGGTGCATCATTAGTTTGTTTCTTTGAAGTTTTTCTACTTTTCTTATGTGGGCAAACATTTATATAAACCACCTTAATAGTGCTTTTGTTGTATCCCATAGGTTTCCATTTTCATTTGTTTCAAGGAATTTTTAAATTTTGTACTTAATTTGTTCATTGACCCACTGGTCCTTCATACTTTTAAACTTTCTGTTTTCTATTTATATCTTATTGCATAATGTCTTGAAAAGTCATATAGTTATTATTTTTGATAGTTTCATCTTTTACTATTTCTTCTCAAGATACGAGGTCATGTGACACAATTACAGTATTATAATTTTCTGTGTTTGTCTCTGTAGTTACTATTACCACTGAGTTTTGTACTCACTGGTAATATTTCTTACTGTTCGTTAATGTTCTTTTCTTTTAGGTTGAAAGACTCCCTTTAGCCTTTCTTGTAGGACAGGACTGGTGTTGCTAAAATCCCTCAGCTTTTGTTTTTCTGAGAAAGTCTTTATTTCTACTTCATGTGTGAAGTCTATTTTCACGGAATATACTGTTCTAGGATTTTGTTTTTCCTTTAACACCTTAAATATGTCATGCCACTCTCTTCTGGCCTGTAAGGTTTCCACTGACAAGTCTGCTGCCAGATGTACTAGAGCTCTATTTTATGTTATTTCTTTTTTCTTGCTACTTTTAGGACACTTTATTTATCTTTGACTTTTGGGAGTTTGAATATTAAATGCCTTGAGGTAATCTTCTTTTGGGTTAAATCTGCTTGGTGTTCTATAACTTTCTTATACTTTAATGTTGATATCTTTCTCCAGGTTTGAAAGTTCTCTGATATCCTTTTATATAAACTTTCTACCCCTGTCTCTTTCTCTACCTCCTCCTTAAGGCCAATAACTCTTAGATTTGCACTTTCGAGGCTATTTTCTAGATACTGTAGGTGTGCTTCATTAATTCGTTTTTCCTTTGTCTGCTCTCACTGTGTATTTTGAAATAGCCTGTTTCCCAACTCACTAATTCTTTTGTCTGCTTGATCTATTCTGCTGTTGAGATACTCTGATGGAGTCTTCAGTATGTTAGAGTTTTCAGCTCCAGACTTTCTGCTTAATTTTTTAAAAAATATTTCAATTTCTTTGTTAAATTTATCTGATAGAATTCTGAATTTCCTATCAAATGTATGGGTTTTTGTTTGTTTGTTTGTTTTTAGATGGAGTCTTGCTCTGTTGCCCAGGCTGGAGTGCAGCGGTGCAATCTCAGCTCACTGCAACCTCTGCCTCCTAGGTTCAAGTGATTCTCCTATCTCAGCCTCCTGAGTAACTGGGATTACAGGCATACGCCACCACACCCGGCTATTTTTTTGTACTTTTAGTAGAGATGGGATTTCACCAAGTTGGCCAGGCTGGTCTTGAACTCCTGACCTCAAGTGATCCTCCTGCCTTGGCGTCCCAAAGTGCTGGGATTACAGGCATGAACCACCATGCCTGGCCTCTTGTGTTATCCTGAATTTCATTGAGCTTCCTCAAAACAGCTATTTTCAATTCTCTGCCTGAAATGTGACATACCTCTGTCTGTACAGGATTGGTCCCTGGTTCCTTATTTACTTCATTTGGTGAGGCCGTGCTTTCCTGGATTGTCTTGATGCTTGTGGATATTTGTAGACATCTGGACAATGACGAATTAGATATTTGTTGTTGACTTCACAACAGGAGTTTATTTGTACCCATCCTTCTTGGATGGCTTTCCATGTATTCAAAGGAAATTCAGTGTTTTTATCTAAGTCTTTGGTCACCGCAGCCGTATCTTATTAGGGGGCACCTCAAGCCCAGTGATGCTATGACTCTTGCAGACTTGTAGAGGTACCACCTTGGTGGTCTTGACTGAGATCCAGGATAATTCTCTGGAATGTCAAGCAGAGAACCTTTTACTCTTACATTAGTTTTTCCAAAACAAATGGAGTATCTCTTTGTGCTGTCTGGGGCTGGGGTGGGGGTGGTGACATAGCACCCCTGTGACCACCACCACTGGGACTGCATGGGTCAGACCTGAAGCCAGCATAGCACTGTTTCATCCAAGGGCCATGGTGACAGCTGCCTGTCTACCACTGGTGTTCACTCAAGGCCCAGGGGCTCTTTTGTCAGCAGGTGGCAAATCCAGCCAGGCTGGTGTCCTCCCCTTCAGGGAGGTCAGCTCCCCACTGACTCCAGGGTAGATCAGTGCTATCTGGGAGCCTAGGCTTGGAGTTGGGAACCTTAGGTATCTCCTTGGTTCTCTATTCTACTATAGCTGAACTGGTACTCAAGCCACAAGACAAAGTCATTCCCACTATTCTCTCTTCCTTCCTGATGCAGGAATCTCTCCCAGTGGCCAAACTGCCCCAGGCCTGTGGTGAATACTGCCTGTTACCAGTGATGTTCACTAAAGGCCCAAAGGCTCTTCAGTCACCCTGTGGTGTATGCTGCCAGGCCTTGGTCTCTTCCTTCAGGACAGTTGTCTCCCCTCTGGCCCAGTGTCAATAAATGCCATCCAGGAGCCAAGGCCTGGAATCAGGGACCTCAAAAACCCACGTGATACTCTACTTTACTGTGTGGCTGAGCTGGTGCCCAGGCAGTAAAACAAAATCCTCTTTATTCTTTCCTCTCCTTTCCTCAAGCAGAAGGAGTTTTTCCTCATGGCCACCAGAGCTGGAATGTGCTGGGTCAAATCTGAAACCAGCACAGGCCTGCATCTGACCCAAGGCCTGTAGCAATTAGAACCTGGGTACTGCTGATGCTTATTTATGGCACAAGGGATATTTAATTGAAGGTGATAAATCCTATCAGGACTTGGTCCTTCTATTCAAGGAAGGTGGTTAATTTCTGATCCTTGATATGTCTAGAATTGTTGTCCAAGAGCTAGGGCCTGGAATGTGGGCCTCAGGACTCTGGCTGGTGCCACATTCTACTGTCACTGAGCTCGTATCCAAGGTACAAGACAAAGCCCTCTTTTTTTTTTTTTTTTTGTAATGAACTCACATTTTATTTAACTTCTTGCTTATTTTTAATCTTAAATAAGTTTAGGGAATTCCCATTTATTTATTTATTTTTTCTTTTTTTTTAAATTTTTTTGTTATACTTTAAGTTCCAGGGTACATGTGCACAACTTGGTGGGACTGTAAACTAGTTCAACCACTGTGGAAGACAGTGTGGCGATTCCTCAGGGATCTAGAACTAGAAATACCATTTGACCCAGCCATCCCATTACTGGGTATATACCCAAAGGACTATAAATCATGCTGCTATAAAGACACATGCACACGTATGTTTATTGCGGCACTATTCACAATAGCAAAGACTTGGAACCAACCCAAATGTCCATCGATTATAGACTGGATTAAGAAAATGTGCCAAAGCCCTCTTCACTCTTCCTTCTTCTCGTCTTGAGTGGAAGGAAGGAGTCTCTCCTGAAGCTGTGAGCTGCGTTGCCGGAGGTTGGGGGAGGGGTGACACAAGCACTCCCTTGGTCTCCCCAGCTTGTGTCTCACTAGGTCACATGTACCCCAAGTCCGCTGGCTCTGAGCCCAGCATAGCAAGAGAACTGGGCTAGGAATTGAAGTCCTTGTACCCTAGATTGCTTTTCAAGTTTATTTAGGACACCAGCGTGCTTCAGCCCATGGTGGTGTGGCTAGCTGTAATTCAGGCTCCAACCACTAGGATAGAGGATTCCCTTACAGCTATGACAGAATTGAATTCTACCCATGCTCCCTGGGCACCTGCAGAATTCAATTCTGTGTAACTTTTCTCTGTGACAGGGCAGCACTGGGTAATAATGAAAAGTCCCACAATCATTGTGCTCTCTCGCCTAAGCACACAGATTCTCTCTCCTCTCTTAGTGGCCAGTGTCAGGGGCTGAGGGAAGGGTGGTGTTGGCAATTTAAGACTTTATTTTTTTTACTCTTTTCAGTGCCTCTTTCCTTGATGTAATGTTAAAACTAGGTACTCTGATTACTCACTTGATTTGGGGGTTTTATGAAGGTGCTTTCTTGTGTGGGTGGTTGTTTAATCTTGTGTTCCAGCAGGGGGAACAATTACTGGAGGGTTCCATTTGGCCATCTTGCTCCACCTATTCCAGGTTGAATATGTTTCTTTTTCTTTAATGCCATGTGATTAAATAGAGATGATAGAGAGACAGATGATGATGTGTGAAAGAGCTGAAATTCTCATCTACGATTATAGGAAATCAAAGAACAATGTGAAAAATAATGAACCCAAGCTATCATACTTTCTTCTTTTAAGAACGTAGAGGTAACTATCTGTATAAAGAGTTAATGAAAACATCAGTGATTGCCTCTAGGGAGTAAAATGTGGGGTAGGGGTGGTTAAGGGGAAGAAAAAGCCAAGCATTTATAACAATAAAAATAAATGCTTTTTAGCATGATTTAATACTATAAACTAAAAATAAGTAAGTATAATTTATTGTGCACATTTTTTCAGGAAATATTTTAAGCATTTTACATGTGTAATCTAATTTAATACTCACAGAAAAGCAATGAGTTACGTATTATTTGTTACCTCCATTTCACAGATGAGTAAATTAAATCATATAGAAGTTGTTACCGCCTAAAGTCACACAGTGTTGGTTAGTGGTGGTGTCAGTGTTTATTAGATCATAAAAGCATAAGTGGTCAGACTCCAGACACTTTATTGTCATTCTATGCTTTGATAAAAACATAGACTATTTTATATTTTTTAATTCATTTATTTAATTAACTTCTTTATTTATGAGACAGAGACTTGCTCCGTTCCACAGGCTGGAGTGTAGTGGTATAATCATAGCTCACTGCAGCCTCAAACTCCTGGGCTGAAATGATTCTCCCATCACAGCCTCCTGAGTAGCTAGGTCTGCAGGTGTGTGCCACCATGCCTAGCTATCATGATATATATTTTGAAGAGGAGCCAAATCAGGAGAAAGATGGGGCAATAGTCATAGTGGGAATTAAGAAAATATTTGCTTTTTTGTCCTTGAGTTTTTTGTACGGTTATGGGAGTAATTTGGGATGGGAGAGTGATGAGAGAAAGAAACAGAGACTCAGATCAATTGAACCATACAAATGGTAAAGGAATATGTACACATCACTGAGAGGAGATAAGCAAGGTAGATGTGCCTCCGGGTGGTGAGAAACTCAAACTAAAAACCGAGGTTATGTATAGGTGTTCCATCTGACAATCACAGTTGAGTTTCCAGCTGACAAACGGCACCAACTATCAGCCATGTAAGTAAATAATCTTGGACATCCAGCTTAGTCTAGCCTTCATATATTTCCTGTCCCAGCAACAGTTCTTTTTTAAAAAAAATTTCTCTTATTTTATTAGTTTCAAATTGCTAAATGGATTTTCCAACCACCTCAGATCCCTTAATGTTTGCAAATGGACTAGAAATGGGAGTGGGAGAAGAGAAGCCTGTCAGGTTTCACAATTCACTTATAATCTGATACCTATCTATCTCTTTTTGGCACTCAAAAGCCCAGGTCTTTCCTGGAAGCAGCAAGCCACCTCATTACCTACGAGGGACCACACATAGATCTGCTAAGCTAAGTGTTGAGAACCACTGAATCAGAAATAAAAAAAGCATTTGGGCCAAAAGCAGTCAGCATCCACAGCGAACACAGGCACAGCTCATACATGAGCAGCCAGAATATGAGAGCCATGCAGAATCCAATATTAGAGGCAAATGACCCAGTTACATCATCTTATATGGCGTTTCTTCTTCTGTTATTCCATTTACAAATGAGATATAATTTATAAACACCTATTTAAAGTATATAATGTATTTGTATTATATTCACAGAGTCCTGCCACAATCACTACGATCTAATTTGAGAATACAGTCATCACTCCCTAAGAAATCTTATACACACTAGCAGTCACTCCCCATTCCTCCTTCCACTCTGAGCTTCAGAAAACCACTAATCTACTTTCTATCTCTATAGATTCACATATTGTGGACATTTCCTAGAAAAGGAATAACACTATATGAGGTCTTTTGTGATTGACTTATGTTACTCAACATTTTCAATGTTCATTTATGTTGTAGCATGTATCAATACTACATTTATTTTTATGGGTGAATAATATTCCAATGTATGAATATACCAAATTTTGTTTATTCCTTCATCAGTTGATTGACATCTGGATTGTTTCCACCATTTGGCTACTGTGAATATGTTGCCATGAATGTCTGTGTAAGTTTAGGTTTAAACACCTGTTTTTAATTATTTTTGCTGTATCACTTGGAGTAGAATGGTAATTTTAACATTTTGGGGAGCCCCCAAACTGTTTTCCAAAGCAGATGAACTATTTTATGTTTCCACAAACAATGTATACATGTTCAGATTTCTCTTCATTTTTACCAACACTTGTCATTACATGTCTTTTTCATCATAGCCATCCAAGGGGGTATGAAGTTGCATTTAATGGTTTCCAGTGAATTCTCTACTTAAAAATGATATTACACATCATTTCACGCACTTACTGGCCATTTGTTTATCTGTGTTAGAGAAACATGTATTCATATATTTTGTCATTTTTAGTTATTTGTTCTTTTAATATAGAGTTGTCAAATTTTTTACAGGGTCTAGATACAAATCCTCTATCTGATATATAATTTGCATTTTTCCCATTCGGTGGGTTGTCATTTGACTTTCTTCATTGTGATTTTTTTAAACATAAAAGTTTTAAAATTTGATGAAGATTAATTAAGCTATTCTCTCTTCTGTTTTGCTTTTGGTGTCATTCCCTAAAACAAGGTCATGAACATTTACACTTATTTTCTCTTAAAAGTTTTTTCTTTTTTTTTTTTTTTTTTAGACAGAGTCTCACTCTGTCGTCAGGCTGTTGAGTGCAGTGGCGCGATCTCAGCTCACTGCCACCTCCGCCTCCCGGGTTCAAGCAATTCTCCTGCCTCAGCCTCCCAAGTAGCTGGGACTACAGGAGTGCGTCACCACGTCCAGCTAATTTGTGTTTTTTTTTTTTTTTTTTTTTTTTTTTTTTAGTACAGACAGAGTTTCACCATGTTGGCTAGGATGGTCTCCATCTCTTGACATCATGATCTGCCCACCTCGGCCTGCCAAAGTGCTGGGATTACAGGCGTGAGCCACCGTGCCCAGCCAAGAGTTTTATAGTTTTAGTTCTTATATTGCAGTCTCTGATTCTTTTAGAGTTAATTTTTGCATATGAGGTGAGGCAAGTATGCAAATTCACTAATTTGCCTGTGAATATACAATTGTCCCAGCAGCATTAATTAAAACAAAGTTCATTTCTACTTTGTCTTGTTCCCTTACCAAGTTCTATTGGCCAAAATGTGAGGACTTATTTCTGGACTCTCAATTCAATTCCAGTGGCATATATGCCTCCATGTACACAACTGCCACTCTCCCTTGATTATAATAGCATTGTAATAAGATGTTAAATTGGATTCCATGAGTCCTTCAATTTGTTTTTCTTTTTAAAAGATTAGTTTAACTACTTTGGATCCCATGTGATTCCACATTAATTTTAGGATGAGCCGTTCAATTTTTGCAAAAAATTGAGGTTAGCATTTTTGATAGGGGTTGCATTGCTTGCAGTAGATCAATTGATTGTTGTATATCATTTTGGCAAATATTGCCATTCTAATAATATCAAGTCTTCCAATTCAAGAAGATGGTATGTCTTTTTTTAATTTAGATCAAGCTTGCCCAACCCTTGGCCCTGTCACATGCAGCCCAGGATGGCTTTGAATGTGACCCAATACAAGCACCTAAACTTTCTTAAAACATTATGAGATTGTTTATCTTATTTTTTTTTTAGCTCATCAGTTATCATTAGTGTTAGTGTATATTATGTGTGACCCAAGACAATTCTTCTTCCTCCAATGTGGCTCAGGGAAACCAAAAGATTGGACACCCTTGATTTAGATCTTCTATAGTTTCTTTCAGCAATGTCTTGTAATATTTACTATGCAAATCTTATACTATTATGGTTAAATTTATTCCTAAATATTTCATCATTTTTGAGGAAAATGTAAACCAAACCATTCTTAATTTCATTTTCACTTTCTTTACTGCTAGTGCTTAGAAATAAAATTTATTTTTATACATTGATCTTGTAACCTATAACTTGGAAGAAGTTATTTATTAGTTCTAACAGGTTTTTAGTGGATTCTTTAGGATTTTCTATATATAATATAATGTCTTCTGCAAATAGAGTTTTACTTCTTCTTTTTCAAACGTGATGCCTTTTATTGTTTTCTTGCCAAATCACCCTTGCTAGGATGTTTAGTACAATGTTAAATAAATGTTTTAGGAGTGATGTCCGCTCACGTCATTTTTTGTCCTCTATTCTATTGATATGGTATATTACATTGATTGACTATTGAATTTTTAACCATACTTGCATTCCTGAAATCTGGGATAAATCCTACTTGTATATGTATATATGTGTGTATGTATATATAAAACATGTAATATATGTATATAAATATATGTATATGCATACACATACACACACATAAAAGCATGTCTATATGTCTTTGCTTTCTTTTCTGTACGTTGGGTTAGTTTTGTAGTATTTAGTTGTTTAGAATATTTGAATCTATATTCATAAGGCATATGGCCTATAACTTTTTCTTTAGTGATGTTCTTGTTTGCTTTTGGTATCAGAATAAAGCTAGCATTATAGAGTAAGTTGGGATGTATTTCCCACTTCTGTATTTTGGAAGACTTTCTAAAGGATTGGAATTAATCATTCTCTAAATGTCTGATAGAAATGATCAGTGAAGTCATCTGGGCCTGGGATTTACTTTATATGTTGGTTATCTAGTTATTAATTCCATCTTTTCCATTGTTATTGGTCAATTCAAATTTTCTTTCTCTTTTTGAGTCAACTCCAGTTGTTTGTGTTGTTTTAAAGTATTTATCCATTTTATATGTCATGTTAGTTTATGTGTTTCTTCATAATATTCCCTAATGTTTTTTTTTTTGCTTTTGTGAGATTGATAGTTATGTCCTTTCTGTGATTTTGATAGTCTTCTGTTTTTGTCAGCCTACCAAAAGATTTGTCAATTTCGTTGATATTTCCGAAGAACAAACTTTGGCTTGCTGATTTTGCTCTCTCTATTCTACACTTCATCTATGTCTACTTCTTTCTCTATTATATTCTTTCATATGATTGCTTTGGATTCAGTTTACTGTTGTTTTTCCTGTATCTTATATTGGAACATTTGGTTACTGATTTGAGATTTTTCTCTTGTTAATAAAGGTATTTGTAGGCATAAAAATTATTTCAGCATTGCTTTAGTTGAATTCCATAAGTTCAGTTATGTTGTGTTTTCATTTCTGTTCCCCTCAAAGCTGTTTTTTTTCTAATTTCCTTTGAGATTTTTTCTCTGATCTATTGGTTATTTGGGTATGTGGTTTTTAATTTACACATATTTGTGAGTTTCTAAAATTTTCCTTTTGCTATTAACTTCTAATTTAATTCCACTGTGGTTAGAGAACATATTTTATATGATTTCAATTATTTTAAATTCATGAAGGTTTGTATTGTGATATAGTATACTGTCTATCATGCAAATATTTAATGTAGTTTTTAGAAGACTGTGTATTCTGTTATTCATGGGCATAGTGTTTTATTAAGGTCTATTAGGTCAAGTTCATTTCTACTATTTTTTATCCGTGTTGATATCCTGCCTAGTTGTTGTATCTATTATCGATAGTGGGATATTGAAGTTTCCAACTACTATTATTGAATTTTCTTATTTCTGCTTTCACCTCTGCCATTTTTGTTTCATGTATTTTCCAGTTCTATTCTTAGGTACATACAACCTTATAATTATTTCTTGCTCATAGACAAAACTTTTATAATTCTAAAATGTTCTTATTCTGGGAAAATTTTTTCATTTTAAAGTCTATTTTATGCTAGTACAGACACTCCAGTTTTCTTATGATTCCAACTAGTATGTTATGTTTTTTCCCATAATTTAAAAAATCTATTTATAATTTGAATTTACAATGTGTCTTCCACATATATTATGTATATTAATCTTTTTTTTAAAATCCAGTATGATAATGTGCCTTTACATTGAACTGTTCAAACTGGTTATCTTTGATGTTATTATTGATATGACTTGACTGGCATCTGTCATTTTATTTTATTTCTTCTACATTTCCCATGTCTTTCTCTTCTGTTTTTTTTTCCTTTTCTGTTTTCATTTTCATTAAATGAATACTTTCTAGTATAACATTTTTATTCCTGTAATATTTAACAAGAGCTTCTTAGTTATTTATAAATAGTTGCTCTAGGGCTTACATTATGCATCTTACCTTCTCAGAATTAACTTCAAATCTCTACTAAATTAAATGGAATATAGAATCTTTACCACTATATAGCTCTATTGTTTTCTGCCCATTGTGAATTCATTGCTATAAACATGTCATATATGTATGTGCATATATATATGAAACCTGACAATATATTGTTATATTTACTATTGAATATGTTTTTACATATTTTTTAAGGAAGCTAAGATAAGAGAGAAGAGCAAGTATATATTTACAAGGCTTCTTACATAATTTTTCTTATTTACACTATCTGGTTCTCTTTATTCCTGTAGATCGAAGTTACCATTTAATGTCAAGTAGGAAAATAGTTTTTCCTACCTTCTGCTTTTGTTCCATTACTGTCAAATATATTACATTTCTATATTGGTCTCACAATACAATTATCACATTTTATAAAATTGCTTTTTACATATGTTAAGAGAAGAAAATGAATATACATTTATATTTTATTTTAACATTGCCTGTGTAACTGCCAACATCAACACTCTTTTTTTTTTAAATGTAGATTCAAATTACAGTATGATGTTCCTTAGTTTTAGCATGAAAAGCTTCCTTTAGTACTTCCTGTGAGGACAGTCTTTTAGCCACAAATTCTTTGATATTTTTGTTTCTATATTTTTGTAAGATAGTTTTGCTGGATGTCAGATTCTTGGATGACAGATGTTTTTCTTTTATTGCCTTTCATTCTTCTGTAATGTCATCCCCCTGGCTTCTGGCAGCCTTTTTTTTTTTTTATGAAAAGCCACCTATTAATCTTATTGCGGTTCACTTGTATATGATGATGTTTGGTTTTTTTTTTTTTTTTTTTTTGCTGCTTTCAAGGTTTTATCTGTGAGTTTCAACATGTTGACTATGATACTTCTAGGTATGGATTCTGTGTTTATTCCAGGTGGATTTTGTTAAGTTTAAAAAATATTTTAATGTTTTTCATCAAGTTTGGAAGTTTTCAGTTATTATTTTAACACTTTTAATGCTTTTTAAAATCTTTCTTTTTGGTACTCCCACTGCAAGTATATTGTTGTGCTTAATGAGGTCCCATATTTGTCTGAGCTGTTAATTAATTTTTTCTCTCTGTTCTTCAGTTTGCATAATCTCTATTGATTTACCTTGAAATTTGCTAATTCTTTCCTTTGTCAGCTCAAGCCTACTGTTAAGCCCTACTAGTCAATGTCATTTTCATTATTGTACCTTCTAACTCAAGAATTTCCTTCTGATTCTTTAAAAAATAAGGTCTCTTTTTCTTGATATTATTCAACAAGACATTGTTACCATACTGTTCTTTAATTTTTTTAAGTGCATTATTTCCCTTTGTTTTTTAAACTTCTTTATAGCATTTTCTTTGAAGCGTTCTCTGAGAAGACTAACATCTGTGTACCCTCAAAGGCAGATATTATTGGCTTATTTCAATTTTGATTATGGGTCTGATTTTTATATTTCTGTGCATGTTTCATAGTATTTTGTTGAAAGTGGATATTTTAGATAGTATATTATGTCAACTTTGGATATAAAATTCTGCAAGGCTACTTATTGCTGGTGTTTATTTCTTTGTTGACATGGCTGGGCTACTTCAATGAAGTATCTTTCTCCTGAAGTGTACAACCTTGATATGGTCCTCAGAAGGTTACACTTTGGCATGCAAACAATTTTCCTGACCTTCAGGGATGAGTCTGGCTTTAGCTGGACTTTGACTCTCTCTTTCCTTGATCTTCCCATTAAGCTTATGGTTGATTTACTGTATTGTTATCCCACTGAGATATTAGCCTTCTCCAACTGCTAACTCATGGGTTTATTATTTTCAACAATATTCTCAGACATTACTTGCTCCACATTGATACCCAGCCTCTTGGCAGGTGCTTGGTGTAAGGCTTGCTCTAACCTTCTCCTAGGCAGATCTCTTTGCTATGGAGCAGGAGTTAGGTGGGAAAAACTTGCTTTTCACCAGGCATTCCCTCAGGATTCCCCATATAAAGCAAGCACTGGGCAGGGGGAGGGGGAGTAGGTAGGCAGATCAATGTTGCTCTCTGGTTGCTGCCACCACCCAGTATGGAACTTCCACAGCCCAGAATCTAAGAGAATCGAATATGCTGATTTTGACCAGCTGCTGAATCTACCTGGAATAGTTTTTTAATTATAGGCAACTGGTGGGGATGGGAGCTGCCACTTGCCTAGCAAGCCCTCTGGAGCTCTCCCGATTAACAGAGCTATGTAGGTAATGGGTCTTCTTTCTTCACCTGCTCCTTGGCCTGGATCCATCCTACATAGCGAGAGTTGCAGACGGGGAATTGAGAGCTACACTGCTGCTACTAGCCACATGATAGAACTCTTCTACAGCACAGGGATGTAAAAACAGAATCTGCTAATTTTCACTGGTTACTGAAACTACTCTGAATGGCTCTTCCACCTCAGGATATTGGGGAGATTGGGACTGCCACTCAGTCACCAAGTCAGGGAGTTATAATTATAGTCATTAGATCAAACGGCAGGATCTCTTACAGTTCTTACATAGTTTGAATTTCATTTAATAAATTATTCTCAGTTTGTTGCTAGCCTTTTGATGAATCTCCAGAGGCTTTGAGTAATTGATTTTGATAATTGTTACCAGCTTAATACATGTCTTTTCAGGGCAGTTTTCTCTAAGCTTCTCTCCCTACCCTTCCAGAAGTTCCACCCAACCACTATTGAGTACAACTGCCAAGTTATCCTACTTAGAACCACCTAGCTAAGCCTAGTCAACACACATAACAGTTAGAGAAAATAAAAAGTTATTGTTTTAAACAGCTAATTTTGGGGTGGTGTCTTATCCAGTGATAGATAACCAAAACATGTTTCCGGATCTATTTCAATTTTTTTTAATTGCTTGTTGTGGGATATATGAGTCAAGGCTGTTAATCTTTACTGAGAAAAGGGAAGATAATTATTTTGAACACATAAACATATTTGTAAAAATAAGTATGTTCACACATTTTTGGAAGTGACATACAATATCCTATCATGACTAGGATTCCTTAAACATCTTTTCTAGTATAAAAAATGTGAAGACGAAAGATATTTATAATCTTGTTTTAAACAACACACTCCAGGTTGCTTTTGGGATCAATCATATGAAGTGCCAGAATTCTTCAGAATAGCTATCATTCTTTATTTTCTATCCATTTTGTCTCATCCATTATAACAAAGTGCACAGTGACAGTCCTATTTCAAAAAAAGAAAAAAAAAAAACAAAAAGAAAGGAAAAAAGAAAAAAAAGAAGTCCTTGACATTTTTTTGACATGGGTCTCATGAATTTTCTTCTCATTATATTATGCAGTTTTCAAGGCTTTGTAAATAGAATTTTCCACGTATAACTGCCTACCACTTTAAAAAGGTACACATAGACTTTAACTGCCTATCAAATGTGAATGAACTCCAACTTGGCAGAAAATAGCTAATATATTCAACTTGAATACCATCCTTTACCAATACTTTTAAATCCCTGCAAATCTCAATTTAAGTCAGGCAGTATTAAATTAAAATACTCTTTGGTAATTCTGAAAACAACAATACTTGTTGAAAATATTTAAAATGTTATGCACGTATTTTCTATAAGAAAATTTCTGATGTGAAGAAGACATTTTGTGTTTTTTTCTGATGTTATATTTTTCCTTTGAAGTAAATCAAGAGCTGGCAGTTGTGCTCTTAGTGAGTTTGCTAGCAAGTCAGGGAACAAGATTGAAAAAAAAACAGTGAAAATTTTAGATACTTATTTGGAGTATAGTTTCCAGTTCAATATCTCCTGCTTCTTTGACAATATAGCTTTACTAAAGAGAAAAAAATATATGCTTTGGTATATCTGTGCCACATTAGCTATATCTACATATGGGTAACTAAGGGAAATGATTAACTTTAAAATGGAGATGAAATATAACCAAAATATGTCATTTAAGTGATGATAAACTATAATTTATGAATTACCTAAGAATATGACAGTTTTCAAAATTCTCTTTCAATACCATTATAAAGTATAATACCTATTTGGCCAAGGTGGCTGACTAAAAGCAGCTAGCGTGAGTTGCTCTCACAGACAGGAGAGAGAGTGGTGCGTAAGCACTAGCTCTTCAAGTGGATTGTACAGGAGTCCACACTGGGATTCATCGAGGAAGCAACAACAGCCCACGGAGAGCAGAAAGGAGACAGGCAGGACAGCCATCTACCAGGGATTAGCATGGAGCCAAAAGAGGCTCCCTACCACAGGGAAAGGGTAAGTGACTGCCCTCAATCTGGGGAGGGAGTGAAGGGCGCATGAACTGTGGCATGCCTCCAGCATGTCACAGCTGCTATACAGAAAGCAGCCAGACTGCTTCTCACTTGGCAAGGCCTCCCAAGTGAGTTTCCAGTGTGGCCACCCTACTCCCACCTGGAAGTCTGTGTTTCTGTGTTCACTGGAAGCTCTGTGTTTCTTTGGGGTGGAATTCCCAGAGACAACCAACAGGCTCTCTGCCATTGCCGTCCTATTGACACCTGCCCTTGCTGTACTTGGCCTGAAGAGCAAACAAAAACCCCAATTGCTTTGCTCACACCTCCAGCGTGTGGCAGCTACTATAATGTAGAGGAGGCCAGTTTCTCTTCCCTGTGAGCCCTTGGACCCCCTCCTCTTCACCAGGCAGGGCCCCCAGCTTGGGCCCATAGCAAAGCTACTCTATCCCTAGCTGAACATTCCCGTTGGCAGTGGCTCTGTCTCTCTTGAGTAGAAGTCCCACAGGCAACTTACAGCCCCTCTGCCTTGACCATTGCCATGGTACATGCCCTTGCTGCCCCTGGGCTGGGGAGTAAAGACCCTGATTACTTTGCTTGCACCTCCAGCATGCTGCAGCTGTCCTGCAGAGAGGAGGCCAGAGTGTCTCACCCATGAGCTTCCCACTCCCCTGCTCTTCACAAGGTAGGGACTCCTCGCTTAGACCTGTAATGTGCCACTCCATCCCCAGCTGATCATTCCAATTAGCAGTGGCTCCGCATTTCTCTGGGGTGGAGTTCCCAATAACAAGTGAAAAGCTTTCAGCCATGGTCATTGCCAAAGTCTCTGCTCCTGCTGCCTACAAGCTGGGGAATGAACAAAAAGCCTGAGCTCACCCCATAGCTGCAGTACACAACTCAGAAATGCCAAGTTGAGATCTGTGGCCAGCACTCCAGCGGGAGAGGAGCCTATATTCTCAGAGCACTAAGAGGGAGCATGGCTGCAAACATGAGGGAATACAGAGGAGCCATATGGCTGAGAAGAGCGTATCTACCAGCCATTATGCTTGAGCGTCATCTACTGAATTGCAGCCCAAACTATAACACCAAAAATACTTTGCTAATATACTCCCCTGTGAAACCAAGGGCAAGAATTTAGCCACAAAAATCCTGTACAATGACTTGGCCCTCTGAAAACATCCAGAAATAAAGCCAACTGACTATACTCAAATTATACAACAGTTAAAGGAACATCAGCCCACAGATAAGAGAAAGGACCAGTGCAATAACTCTGGCAACTATAAAAGCTAGAGTGTCTTCTTATCTACAAGTGACCATACTAGTTTCCCAGTAGTGGTTCTGAACCATAATGAAACAGCTGAAACAATGCACATAGATTTCAGAATCTAGATGGCAATTAAGAATATCAATATTCAGGAGAAGGGTGAAACCCAATCCAAGAAATCTAAGGAATCTAGTAAAATGATTCAAAAGCTGAAAGACAAAATAACCATTTTATGAAAGAACCACACTGATCTGATAGAGCTAAAAAACTCACTTCGAGAATTTTATTACATAATTGGAGGTAGCAACAGCAGAACAGGCCAAGATGAGAAAAGAATCTCAGAGTTCAAACACTGGTTCTTCAAATCAACTCAGTCAGAAAAAAAAATTTTAAAAAAATTAAAAAATGAACAAAACCCCTGAGAAATATGAGATTATGTAAACAGACCAAAACTATGACCCATTGGCATACCCAAAAAAGAGGAAAAGATAGCAAGCAACTTAGAACACATATTTGAGGATACTGTCCACAAAAACTTCCTCAACCTTGCTAGAGAGGTCTACATTCAAGTTCAGGAAATTCAGAGAACAGCTGTAAGATACTACGCAAGACAACCATCCCCAAGATACATAGTCATCATATTGTCTAAGGTCAATGCAAAAGAAAATTTATTAAAGGCAGCTACAGAGAAAGGGCAGTTCATCTAGAAAGAAAACGCCATCAGGTTAACAGAGAACTTTTCAGCAGAAACTCTACATGCCCGAAGAGATTGGTGGGACTATATTCAGCACTCTTAAGGAAAAAAATTCCAACAAAGAATTTTGTATTCAACCAAATGAAGCTTCATAAGCAAAGAGAAATGAAATCCTTTCCAGACAAGCAAATGCTATGTGAATTCATTACCACTAGACCTGCCTTATAAGAGCTTTTTAAGGGAGTGCTAAACATGGAAATGAAAGACTGTTAATGGCCACCACAAAAATGCACTTATATACATAGACCACTGATACTATAAAGCAACTACACAATCATGTTTACATAACAACCAGCTAAAAACATGATCATGGGATCAAATCTACACTTATCAATATTAACAGGCTAAATGCCCCACTTAAAAGGCATAGAGTAGCAAATTGGAGAAAGAAGCAAGACCCACCTGTATGCTATCTTCAAGAGCCCCATTTCACATGCAAAGACACCCATAGGCTCAAAGTAAAAGGATGGAGAAACATCTTTCAAACAAATGGAAACCATAAAAAAGCAGGGGTTGCTATTCTTGTTTCAGAAAAAAAAACAGACTTCAGACCAACAATGATCAAAGACAAAGAAAGACATTACAGTATGATAAAGTATTCAGTTCACAAAGAAGACTTAACTATTTCAAATATATATGCACTCACCACTGGAGCACCTAGCTTCATAAAGCAAGATATCGGAGAGCTACAAAGAGAACGAGATGACCACACAATAATAGTGGAAGACTTCAACACCCCACTGACAGTATTAGATAGATCATACGCAGAAAATTAACAAACACATTTGGGAACTATACTCTACACTTGACCTGACAGGCATCTAAGGAACACTCTGCCCAACAAGAACAGAGTGTGCATTTTTTCTCATTTGCACATGGCATATAATCTAAAATTAATGACACACTAAGCCCTAAAACAATTTTCAACAAATTCAAAAAAACTGAAATCATGCCAACCACGCTCTTGGACCGCAGAAAAATAAAAATAGAAATCAATGAAAAGATTTCCCAATACCATACAATTAAATGTAAATTAAATAATCTGTTCCTCAGTGACTTTTGAGTAAACAAAGGAATTAAGGCAGAAATCAAGAAATTCTGTGGAACTAAAGAAAACCAAGACACAATGTCTCTGGGACACAGATAAAGCAGTGTTAAAAGGAAAGTTTACAGCACCAAACGCCCACACCACAAACTTAGAAAGACCTCAAATTAACAATCTAACATTACACCCAGAAGAAACAGAAAAACAAGAGGAAATCAACCACAAAGCTAGCAGAAAAAAAGAAATAACCAAAATCAGAGCCTATTTGAGTAAAATGGAAATTATAAAAAGATACAAAAAATCAAGGAAACTAAAAATTGTATTTTTGAAAGACTAAATAAGATTGATACACCAGTAACTAGACTAATACAGAAAAAAAGAGAGAAGATCCAAAAAAAACACAGTCATAAATCACAAGGAGGACACTAACACCGACCCTACAGAAATACAAAAGATTTCTCACAGACTATTATGAATATCTCTATGCACACAAAGTGGAAAGCTAGAAGAATTAGATAAATTCCTGGAAACATACAACCTCCCAAGATTGAACCAGGAAGAAAACAAAACCCTGAAAAGACATATAATGAGTTCTGAAATTGGATCAGTAATAAAAAAGCTACAACCAGAAAAAGCTGTAGACCAGTCAGATTCACAGCCAAATTTTACCATGTGTATAAAGCAGAGGATAACAATCTTACTGAAACTATCCAAAAAGTCGAGGAGTAGGGACTCTCCCTCACTCATGAGAAAGCGGGCATTATTCTCATATCAATACTTGGCAGAATCACAGTGAGAATAAAAAAAAAACTTCAAGCCAATATCCCTACTGAACACAGATGCAAAAATCCTCAATAAAATACTAGCAAATATCCAGCAGTATATCAAAACCTCATCCACCATGATTAAGTAGGCTTTATCCCTGGGTTGCAAGGTTGGTTCAACATATGCAAATCAAGAAATGTGATTCATCACATAAACAGAACTAAAAAGTAATACCACATGATTATCTCAATAGATACAGAAAAAGCTTTTAATAAAATTCAACATTCCTGGGTGTTAAAAACCCTTAAAAAACTATGCACTGAAGCAATATGCATCAAAATAATAAGAGCCATCTATGAGACACCCACAGTAAACCTCATACTGAATGGGCAAAAGTTGGCAACATTCCCCTTGAGAACCAGAACAAGACAAGGATGCCCACTCTCATCACTTCCATTCAATATAATACTGGAAGTCCTAGCAAAAGCAATCAGGTAAGAGAAAGATAAAAAAGCATGCAAATAGGAAGAGAGAGAGAGTCAAACTATCCCTGTTTGCAGAAGATATGGTTCTATACCTAGAAAACCTCATAATTTCTGCCCAAAGGTTCCCACATCTTATAAACAACTTCAGCAAAGTTTCAGGATACAAAGTCAATGTAGAAAAAATAGTAGCAAGCGTTTCCATGCACCAGTAATTTCCAAGCTGAGAACCAAATGAAGAACACAGTTCATTCGCAATTGCCACAAAAAGAATAAAATACTTAGAAACAGAGGTAACCAGAGAAGTGAAAGATGGCTGCAACAACAATTGAAAAACACTGCTGAAAGGAATCAGCAATGACACAAACAAATGGAAAAACATTCCATACTCATAGGTGGGAAGGATCAATATTGTTAAAATGACCACAGTGCCCAAAGAAATTTACAGATTGAATGCTATTGCTATCAAACTACCAATAACATTTTTCACAGAATTATAAAATATTCTGAAAATCATATGGAAAAAAAGAGCTTAGCCAAAACAATCTTAAGCAAAAAGAACAAAAATGGTTATATCACACTACCTGACTTCAAACTATACTACAAGGCTATAGTAATCAAAATGGCATGGTATTGGTACAATAACAGACATATAGACCAATGGAATAGGTTGGAGAACCAAGAAATAAGGCTGTACACCTACAACCATCTGATCTTTGACAAAGCTGCTAACAATAGGCAATGGGGAAAGGACTCCCTATTAAATAAGTGGTGCTGGGAAACCTAGCAAGCCATATGCTCAAGATTTAAATTAGATCTCCTTTCCCTTACCATATACAAAATGAACTCAAGATGGATTAAAGACTTACATGTAAAGCCTAAAAGTGTAAGAACCCTAGAAAAATTGCTAGGAAATTCCATTCTGGACATTGGCCCAGGCAATGGTTTCATGATGGAGACTCCAAAAGCAATGCAACAAAACAAAAATTGACAAGTGGGACCAAATTAAACTATAGGGCTCCTGCACAGCAAAAGAAACTATCAACAGAGTATACAGATAACCTACAGAACAGGAGAAAACATTTGTCAATGATGAATCTGATAAAGGTCTAATATCCAGAATCTATAAGGAACTTAAACAAATCAACAAGCAAAAAACAATCCCATTAGAAAATAGACAAAGGACACGAACACATACTTTTCAAAGGAAGCCATACACATTGCCAACAAGCATATAAAAATTCTCGGCATCACTGATGATTACAGAAATAAAAATCAAAACCACAATGAGAGAAAATCTTCACCAGTCAGAATGGCTATTTATTAAAAAGACAAAATAAAAACAGATGCTGGTGACTTTGCAAAGAAAAGAGAACTCTTATACATGGTTGGTGGAAATGTAAATTAGTTCATCCACCATGGAAATCTAGAGATTTCTCAAAAAACTTAAAACAGAAATACCATTTAACCTAGCAATCCCATTGCTGGGTATATATCTAAGGGATTATAAATCATTCTACTATAAAGATACATGCACATGTACATATATCACAACACTATTCACAATAGCAAAGACATGGAATCAACCTAAATGCCCATCAACAGTGGACTGAATAAATAAAATGTGGTACATACACACCATGGAATACTATGTAGCTATAGACAAAGAATGGGCTCATGACCTTTGCAGCAACATAGATGCAGGTGGAGGACATTATCCTAAACAGATTAATACAGAAACAGAAAAACAAATACTGCTTCTTCTCACCTACAAGTGGGAGCTAATCATTTAGTACACATGGGCACAAAGTCAGGAAAAATAGACACCAGGGCCTATTTGAGCGCAGATGTTGGGAGGAGGGTGAGGTTCAAAAAACCACCTATTGAGTACTATCAAAAAACCACCTATTGAGTACTACATTCATTACCCGGGTGATGAAATAATCTGTACACCAAACCTCTGTGTCATGCAATTTACCCATGTAAGAAACCTGCACATATACCCCCGAACCTAAAATAAAAACTGTAATGGAAAATATGGACCTATTCAAACTTAGAAAAATATTATAATTAAATGGCTGTCAACATAAGAAACACTTAGCAGAGAGAGAGAAAATGTTATGAAAATGATAACCTCTCTGGTTACCTTATAGCATATTTTCCCTTTCTGCACTTTCTATACTCAGTTTCATAAGTATAATAATAATTGTATAAATTAAAATTAATATGTTAAACTTACAAAGACAAGTGTTGTGTTATAAAAACCATATGTTTTAAAAATGCTACGGTATGTTTTCTCTCTTAAGAAAATTTTGACTTCTTGTAGTTTTTTAGTGGTAACCTTAATTAGAGAAAACCTGTTATTCAGTTAGGTAAGTATCCTCAATATTTCTGTAGAATCTCCAAAGTGGTAGGTTTTAAAATATACATTTCGGTATCAAAACCCCTCAAAACTACCATCAAATCTGTCAGATAAGCCTACAGCACAAACCCACCAAAGGCCTCCATAATGTAGAACAATAAGTTTAGAATATTTTCTTGAGTTTATTCAATGGATTACAAATTTAATTAATAGTTTAATAACTCTATAGAATTACATATTCCTTGAAAAAAATACATATATATTTTAAACAAAAATTATATTTCAATTAAAATATGTTTATAAAGATCACAATGTTCAAGTATAAAATTATGTGATAATTTCTAAAAATCATAACAAAAAAATTCCAGAAACTAAAAAACTGAACACACATACAATCCCCCAACTTTCAAATTTGTTGCTTTGAAAGCCTATATGCTAAAATCTCAGCAAGAAATGCATAGCAATCAGCAAACAGGCATGTGAATTTATAAATATGTTTTTTCCCACATTAGGAATCCTAAAAGGATGGGATTTTTAAAAATGATATTTGATTATTTATTTAGAGACAGAGTCTTGCCCTGTCTCCCAGGCTGGAGTGCAGTGGCATGATCTCGGCTCGCTGCAACCCCCACCTCCCGGGTTCCAGCAATTCTCCCGCCTCAGCCTCCCGAGTAGCTGGGATTACAGGCACACACCACCACACCCGGCTAATATGCACCAACTTTCTTATAAGCAGACTTTAAAAATATGATTTTTAAGAAAATACATATAACTTCAATTGGAGTTTCATTCTGGTTTTGTGCCTACTTTGTGATAGGTCCTAGAAGTACTAAAGATAATATATTCACTTTTAAATTTCATGAGAGAAGCCTGGGCAGGAAAAAAAATAAAGTTAAGAAGAACATTTACAGATATCTTGCTTTTTGTTTTAAAAAGAATTTAAAAAGGACACTAGTGGCCTCATATATTTACTTATTAATGTTAGATTAGAAATGGAGAAGATAAAAATGAATTAATCACAGATTATGGAACAACATGAATAAGTCAGGTAATATAGTCTATATAATTTATAGAAAAGTGCTCGTTTTCCTTATGTGCTGCAAAACCTGGATATCCATATACAGAAGAATAAAACTAGACCCAAGTCTCTTATCCTGAACAAAATTCAACTCAAAATAAATAAACATAGGACTTGAAACCATAAAACTAGTAGAATAAAATACAGAGAAAACACCTCAGGACATTAGTCTAGGCAATGATTTTATAGCTAAGACTCCAAGAGCACAAGCAACCACAGCAAAAATAGACAAATGAGAATATATTAAAATAAAAATCTTTTGCACAGTAAAGGAATCAATTAGATTGAAGATCCAACCTGTTCAATTATAGGGAATATTTGCAGAATATTCATACAACAAGGAATTAATGTCCAGAATATACAAGTAACTCAAATGACTCAACAGTAAAATAAACAAACAAACAAAAACCGAATACTCCTATTAAAAGGTTGGTAAAGGAGCTAAATAGACATTTGTCTAAAGATATACAAATAGCCAAGAGGCATATGCAGAAATGCTCAACATCATTAATCATCAGGGAAATGCAAATCCAAAACACAATGAGATATCATCTTACTCCTGTTGGAATGGCTATTACTAAAAAGAGAAAAAATATCACAGATGATGGTGAAGATACAAAAAGGAGACTCATATTGTTGGTGGGAATGTAAATTAGTACAGCTAGTATGAAAAACAGTATGGAGATGTCTCAAAATAACAAAAAATTGAATTACCATGAAATCCAGCAGTCCCACTACGAGGTATTTATTCAAAATAAAGAAAATCAGTATGCCAAAGTGATACCTGCACTCTCATGTTTATTGCAGCACTACTCACAACAGCAAAGATATAAAAGCAACCTAAATGTCAACAAATGAATAGATAAGAAAATATGATTATTAACAGAATGTATTTCTACTCAGCCATAAAAAAAGAATAAAACCATGTTATCTGCAGTAACATGACTGGAACTGGAGGTCATTATATTAAGTGAAATAAGCCAGACACAGAAAGAAAATGATCACGTGTACTCACTCATATGTGGGAGCTAAAACAGTTGAATTCATGGAGATAGTATGTAGATTGATAGTTACCAGAGGCTGAAAAAGATGTGGATGTGGGAAGTGTCTGAAGAGAGGTTGGTTAACGGATACACACAGAAGGAATAAATTCTAACGTTTGATCGCAGAGTAGGGTGACTAATGTTAATAACACTGTATTGTACATTTCAAAATAGGTAGAAATGAGGACTTGAATGTTATTAGCACCTAGATATGATAAATGCTTGTGGGTTTGGATATCCTAAATACCCTGACTTTATTATTGTACATTCTATGCATGTTACAAAATATCATATGTCCCCCATTCCTATGTACAAGTGTGTAACAATTAAAAAAATACCTGAAGCAGAATTGACACAGATGATACAACTGGCAGCCAATATGTTTAAGAAGCTAGAGAAAACATATATAATATTAAGTAAAGACATAGAATGCAAAATATACTCTAAAGCCAACTTTATTGCTAAAAACTTCAGTGACTAAGGTGAAAACTATACTGGGATTAAATATAGAATAGACAATGAGATGTAAAGATTAAGCCATCTGTAAACATGCCAATATAAAGTATCTAAAGTGAACACTAGAGAGTAAAAATACTGATAAATGTGAGAAGGAGCACACCAATAAGATTTGGCACAACTTAAAGCAAACTAATATACATGTATTTGGAATCCCCAAAGTAAAGAAAGGAGTGAAAAGAAAATACATTTAAAAATAATAGACAATATAAACTCAATATTTCTACAAGAGCTAGGCACAAGGGACCTGAAAACAACTATAGCAATGAACATCTTAATCAGACTATGTAAAAACAGTGGTAAAAACAAACATTTTAAAGCACCCAGGAAATAAAAGACATATCACAAGCAAAAGAACTAAGACAATGAGTAAAGGAAAAAAGATAACAGCATATCGTTTTTTGTTGTTTTTGTTAGAAACAATGCTAACAAGTAAGCAGTGGTACAATATATTTATAGTATTGAGGTAAAAACGGCTGTCACCTTGTAATTCTGTATCCACTGAAAATATTTTTCAAAAATGAGGGTGAAATAAAGGTATTTGAGATATACAAAAGCCTCAAGAATTGGCCACCAGTAGACCTTTACTACAAGAAATCTTAAAGGAAGTTATTTATGTAAAGGAAGTTATTCACACCAAAGGAAAATGTTACCAAGTGGAAATCCTGGGTTATGCGGAAGAATGAAGAACATTGGAAATGTTTCTTATTATTTAATTAGTTTTAAAAATAATTTACTCTTCACAGCAAAAATAATGAGTTCTGGGTTTTATATGTAAAAATGTGACAATGATAGCACAAAAACTAGGAAGAGAGAAATGGAAGGATAATGTTTTAAGTTTCTTATACTATATATGAAGTGGTATAATATCACTTGAATGTAACTGTTGTAATTTAAAGAGGTATATCATACACCAAAAAGAAAGCACTAAAATAGCCTAAGAATGAATTTAGCTAATAAAAATCAAAGGATAAAATTAAATTATTAAAAATACTAAAGAATAAAAAAGAAAAAATGAAAAAAGAGAGAAAATAACAAAGCAAATAGAAAACAAATAGCAAGATGGTAAATTTAAACCCAAACCTTTCAACAATCATATGAAATATACATGGTCTAAGTGAGCTAGTAAAAAGGAAGATCCTATAGAGCTGGATAAAATAGGAAGACCAAATTATATTTTGGCAAAAAGAAACTCACTTTAAAGACACAAGTAGGTTAAAAGTAAAGGGATGGAAAATACCTAATCTGGTTATACTAATCATAAGAAAGCTGGAGCATCTATATTAATATCTGACAAAATAAACTTCATAACAAATCAATGTTCCCAGGGATAAAAAGGGCCATTTTTCAATGATATATTGGTCAATTTAGGAAGAATATATAATCATTCTAAACTTTTATGCACCTTAAAACATATTTTCAAAATAAGTCATAAAAAAAGTATTTTAATTGTAAGGAGAAATAGAAAAATCCAAAATTGCAGACAGAAATTTCAACATTCCTCTCTTTACATTTTATAGGACAAGTAGATAGGAAATCAGAAATGATATAAAAGTTTTATAGAATACAATAACCAAATTAACCTAATTTACATTTGTAGAACATTTTATCTCTTGATGGAATAATGTATTCTTTTCAAATGCACACAGAGCACGCACCAAAACCAAACCTACTCTGGGCAATAAAACAAGTGTCAAATTTAAAAGGATTCAAATCATACCACATATGTGCTGTGACCACAGTAGAGTACAATTAGAAGTCAATTACAGAAAGATAGCTGGGAACTTTTCAGATATTACACTTTTAAATAACTTAAGCAATGAATAAAGATCATTGAAATTGGCCAGGCGTGGTGGCTCACACCTGTAATCCCAACAATTTGGGAGGAGGAGGCGGGTGGATCACTTGAGGTCAGGAGTTCGAGACCATCCTGGTCAACATGGTGAAACCCCCGTCTCTGCTAAAATTACAAAAATTAGCCAGATGTGGTGACGTGTGCCTGTAATCCCAGCTACTGAGGAGGCTGAGACAGGAGAATCACTTGAACCCAGGAGGTGGAGGTTGCAGTGAGCCGAGATCACGCCACTGCACTCCAGCCTGGGAGACAAAGCCAGACTCTGCCTCAAAATAAGTAAATAAATAAATAAATAAATAAAATAATAATAAACATAATTGAAATTATTTTGAACCATATGAATATCAAAGAAAAACATGAAGAAATGTGTGATGTGGCTAAGGAAATGATTACATTGGAATTTTTAGCACAAGGTGCCTATATTTGAAATGAAACAAGGTGTTAACCAACCTCAGTTTTTACCTAAAGAAACAAACGAAAGAACAGCAAGTTAAATCCAAACTAAACAGAGAAATATAATACAAATCCAGAGTGAAAATTAATAAAAGATATAGTAGAAAAAGAACAGAGAACACATGTAATAAAAATGTTAGTCTTTGAAAACATATATGGATGGCAAACGAGCACATGAAAAGATGATCTATAGTGCAAAATAAAATAAGATACAGTGACATACGTATAAGAATGGCTTTTTTTTTTAACTGACTATATCAAATATTGGCAAGAATATGGGATGACTGGACCTCTCATCTACTGTTAGTGGGAATTCAAAATGATACAAATGCTTTCAAAAGAAGTTCAAAGTAGTCCTGAAAATGTTAAACATGCACTTACCATGTGTCCAGTCATTCTGCTCCTAGTTATATCTTAATAGTAGTAAACTCATATTTGTATACAAAGGCTTGTTTACAAATGTTCACAGCAACTTTATATGAGCAAAAGCCACCCAAACAAACAGAACACACACACAAAATAACAAAGCAAAAGAACTCCAAATTATCCATCTACAGGTTTATAAATAAAGTATTTTGGTATATCCATATAATGGAATATTATTTAGCAAAAATAAAGGAAAAAACTATTAAATAGGCAATAACAATGATGAATTTCAAAATAATTACGCTGTGTGAAAGAAGTCAGACAATATAAAGTGTACATAGTACATAATTTCATTTATATAATGTTCTCAAAAATACAAATGTATAGTGACAGAAAGCAGATGAGGGGCTCCCTGGGGGTGGAAGTGAAAGGTAGGGGTAGTCGTGAAAATATGAAAAGGAGGTGGGAGGAAACTTTTGGAAGTGATGCATTTGTTTATTTTAATTATGACTGTGTTATCACAGAAGTATATATCAAAGCTTACAAAATTGTACGTTAAATATGTGCAGTTCTCTGTATACCAAGTATCCCTCAATAAAGCTAAGATTTTAAAAAATTGATTACACAACCTAACCTTTATATGTATAAATCTACAAATGTTACAAAATGTAATGGAGTGGTGCAAGATGGGACGCATTTTGTGGTGAACTAATTGTTTTTGAAATTGTACATATTCTTCCCTATGTCTAGGTAGTGCAACATAATTGAATGTAAAATATGATAGAATTCAAAATACCAGAATAATAGTCACTGATCTCAACAGCTAGCAAAATTTGGGCAGTATATTTACCCTCTCAGTTCATTTATGAAACATAGGGGTTTTCCTCAAACTCTTCCCAATTCTCTTCTTCTATATCCAAATCTAGGCAAAAAAATAAACTTCTGGTGGAGCCCTACCCCTCAGTTGATGTATGACTATGTCAACAATGCCCGTAAATTAGACACAATGATACTCTTTCTAAAGTGCTAAATTTTCCAAAGTCTCAAAATATTCTGAATATGAGATTGATAAAGGAAGCAAGAAAATGTAAAACAAGGCCTATCTCCAGTATTGTAGCTCTCTTTCTGGTAATCTTTACATATCTCTCTCTTCTCTCAGTTTCCTTTCTTACATGGAGGTATTTGACTGTTTATATTTCCCCCAATACTTTCCATTTTGAACGTTAGTTATCATGGTATAAGATTTCACATTCAACATTTCAGCAGTGATCACAGGAGTCACTAATTGTAACTGAAGTTTGAACATTCGAGCATCTCATTACCCAAGTCTCTAGTTAGATATTCAAAAGTAAAGTAACAATTATAATTCTTAAAAATTTAAGAATTGCACAAAACTCTAAGGTAGGTATTATTTAGTTAACTGTACAGAGGTGAAACTGATAGAATAATGATTAAGTTATACTAGCTATATGATGCTCTGTACCCCACTCACATTTACACTAGATTGAAATTAAATCTATCCCTGCACAGTAATTTATCTTACAAAAATCACTCATATTTCATAAGCTATAAGATAAAAGCTTATGGATTTTGATTCCTAGCCTTCACCTTTCCTATTGCCATTATGTACAAAAGAAAAATTGATTCTGACCTTGAAGTCACAGTGTTAAAAATAAATCTCCGCAGCACTGATGTTTCTTTTCTGTCTCTGAAATAACTGTTTAAGTTCACTCAGGGGATTACTCTAATGATCTACTAGCTTTTTGTAAGTTCTGAAAAGAAGTAAAAGAGAGGTTTGTGTAGGGAAGTGCTTATCACTTCCTAACACATTTCAAGGAAAAATATACGTGTGTGTAAATGGTGCTGAGTATCCCCACACAGATATTTCATATGGCCTATATCAATCAAGTAATATCTACTATTGAGAGAACATGTATTTTTCAATCACCTTGGGGGAAAATTAATGTTTTATAATCCATAAGACATATGTAATTCACAATGACAGAATATTTATTTAAAATATTTACTTACAAAGCCAACATGATTTTCAATTGATGGCATACATAAAGATGGGACAAATCATGCCTAGTAACAAGCAAATAAATTTTATTTTAAATTTTCTAATTATGGTCCTTCATTAATCTTAATCTAAATTTAAATTAATGTTTTACTAACATATGCCTAATTGATCACTGTGGTACACATTCACTATATTACTTTTTATACAAATTTAGTTATGTTTATTGTAGAAGATAGACAAATTACACAAAAAATGTATTAAAAGAGAAAATATACATCCACTGATATATTACAAGAAGGTAATTCTCTAATTTGAACTCCTACATAAGAAATCAACTGAGATTACAAAGGAAGTAGAAACTGACACAAAAAAATACTGTACAAACACCATCCTTGAGACAACTATGACTTTAACGAAATACATTTATTAAAACACAGAGATCTTTCTCCAGACAGAATAAGGTCTTAACAGAATGCAGAAAACAAATAAAAAACTGAAAATTATACCAAAAGAGATATATGAAGGAAATGGAGAATGAAGAGAAGATTCCAGAATCTAGTGGTGAGTACATACTGAAAGAGGGGAGTGTAAATGAAGTGAAAGTCCATTTTCATGAATTTGAACCTGGGGTCAGGTAAAATCATTCAGTGTGTTGTTGCAGGATAACTGCTGGGAAAACTGTGGTGTTTTTGGTTCAGAAAGTCAGAAAACTGAAGCTGAGGAAACTGTGCCTGAAGAACAGTGTGAGGGAATCCAGGAAGTGGAAGTTACAGAGAGAAACACCTAATTCTTTCTGTCCATATTTGTGCCTGATCCCTGACATATGCATGCACAGTGTGTATGAGCCACTGTTTGCCAACTCTAGCATAAAGGATGGGATATACGGACCTATAGGATTGAATAGTTTCTACAGTTTCATGTAAAGTGATAAACTATTTACTATAACTGGAAAGTAAAAAGTTAAAGATGTTTGATTTTTCAGTAATAATACAAAGACATATAGTTAAAATAAAATAAAAATTATCATATAGTTAATTTTATTTTTTAGAATATTTTAATGTTTCCAGTAGAAATAAAATTCAAAAATATAAAACTGAAAGGTAGACAGGAAAAGAGAAATAGATAAAAAAGAAGAAATAGGAAATAAATAAAACAATAAATAAATAATAAATAAAATAATAAATAATAAATAAAATAAATAAATAATAAAATAAAAATAAATAAAAACACAAACTAAACCATATAAATAGTACATTTAATGTTAGTAGACATCAATCAAAAGGCAGAGATTTTAAGAAGGGATTTTAAAAAAGAGACCTAGCTTGCTGTCTACAAGAGATGCACTCTAAATATAGAGTCACAAATAGGTAGAAAGCAAATGGATAGAAAACTATATACCACAAAAATAGTAAGTATAAGAAGGCTAAAGTGGCTATATTAATGAAGAAATAGATATTAAAACACAAATACTATCAAAGATAATGAGAAATATTTTCTAACAATAAAGGTGTTAATTCTACAGAAAAATATTATGAATGTGTATGGCTCTAATAATAGAGTTTCCAAATGCATGAAGAAAATATTCACATAAATAAAGCAATAAATCAATAATTCCAAAATCAGAATTGAGGATTTTAAAAGCCCACTCTCAGCAGTTGATATAACTGGGCAAAAATTCAGCAAACAAAATTAAAAATAATATACTTATCAGTTGACTTGACTAGTATTTATGGAAGTCAAACACAATAACATCAGAATATTTATTCTTTTCATGTACACATAGTATGTTACATGATAGACAAACATGCTGAACCATAAAGCAAGTCCCAATGATGTTTAAAAGAATGGAATTCTGACCATGATATAATTAAATATGAATAACAACAAAAAAAATAATTTGGAAACTAAAACACACCTTTCTAAATAATAGATGAGTCAGAGAAGAAATCAAAAAAGAAATCTGGAATTGTATTGAACTGAATGATAAAAAATAAAAGTTGAGACATGTAGCTTAAGCAGTTTTTAGAGGGAAATTTATACCTTTAAGTATTTGTGTTAGAAAAGAAGGAAGTATAAGAAGTAAAAGAATGGCAAATTAAACTCTAAGTAAGTAGATGGAAGGCTTTATAAAGAAGCTAAGAGCAGAAATCAACACAATTGAAGAAATAAACCAGAGAAAATGAATGGAACTAAATTCTGGTTCTTAGAAAGATAACTAAAATATGCAAGCTATTTTAGAAAGACCAAATTAAAAGAAATACAATGGAAATACCAATTTCTGGAATTAAAGACCAGGCATCACAGCAGATCCTACAGAAATTAAATGGATAATAGGAGAATATAATGAATAACATTATGCCCATAAATTTGACAACCTAGAATAAATTTTTTAAAGGATAAAAATGAACAAAATTATGCAAAAATAAACAGAAAACTTAACTACTCTTATGTTAAATATGGACATAGCCCTAATGAACATAGATACAAAATGCTTTAACGTTTTAGCAAGACGAATCTAACAATATGTAAAGATAACACATCATGACCATATGTAGTTTATCAAAGTAATATAATGTTGGTGTACACCTCAGTAAGATGACAGACATCCAACTGTATGTATGTATTTATGTATTTATTTGTATGTCATTTGTCATATTCGTTTTTTAAGCTTTATCAAGGTATATATGACATACAAAAATTGCCTACATTTTGATGAATTTATATATATAAATATATAGCATTATTACCATCTAGATACTGAATATATTTGTCACTTCCAAAAATGTCCTGGAGCTTTTGTGTGAGTGTATTTGTGTCTGTGTATAAGAACACTTAACATGAGATGTATCTTATTTTAAAGTGCAGAATACTGTACTGTTTACTGTAAGTATTATGCTGTACAGCAGATCTCTAGAACTTACTCGTCTTGCACAACTGAAATTTTATACCCATTGAGCAAAAATTTCACATCACCCCTCCCCAACCCTGGCAACTATCATTCTTCTGTTGCTATGAGTTCAAATATTTGTAGTACCTCATGTAAGTGGAATCATGCAGTATTTGTTCTGTGATTGGCATACTTAACATCACTTAGGTTCGTCTATGCTGTTCACAAAGAGTAGGATTGTCTTCTTGTTTAAAGCTTTGTGATATTCCATTGCATATATATATATATGTGCATATATATATATATGCACATATATATATGCATATATATATATACCATATTTTCAAATCCATTCACCTGATGGATATTTGGGTTTTTTTCCGTATTGTGACTATTATGAGTAATGCTGCCATCAACATGGAGGGGCAGACATATCTTTGAGATCCTGATTTCAATTTTTTGGGCTATATATCTATAAATTGAATTGCTAGATCACATGGGAGTTCTATTTTTAATTTTTTGAGAATATTCATACTGTTTTCCATAGTAGCTGCACTATTCTTCATTTCTACCAACAGTGTATAACAGTCCCAATTCCTGCACATCTTTATCAACACTTGACATTTTCTGTTTTTTAGATAATGGTCATCTTAAAAGGTATGAGGTGATATGTCATTGTTCTTTTGATCTGCATCTCCCTGAAGATGAGTATTGTTGAGGACCCTTTCATATATCTCGTGCCATTTGTTTTTTTGAGAAATTTCAATTCATATCCTTTGCCATTTTGTAATTGGGCTTTCTTCCTACCGAGTTGTAGGAGTTTCTTACATATTTTGGATATTAACCTCTTATCAGATGTACAGTTGCTAATATTTACTTTCAACACATAGCTTGACTTTTTACCCTACTGTGTTGACTGTCTCCTTTGCTGTGCAGAAGCTTTTTAGTTTTTCTATTTTGGGGTTTTTGCTTGTGTTTTGGTGTCATATCTAATAAATCATTGCCAAGACTAATAAAGAAGGTCATAAACAAGGTTTTCCTATATGCCTTCTTCAATAAGTTTTACAATTTCAAGTCTTACATTTAAGTCTTTAATCCATTTTATTTTTGTGCACCGTGTAAGACAGGGTTCCAATTTTATACTTTGCATGTCAATACCTAGTCTTCCCAGTATCATTCATTGAAGAGACTATTCTTTCCACACTTTGTGTTCTTGACATCCTTGTCAAAGATATATTGACTGCATATCTGTGGGTTTATTTCTGGAATCTCTATTCTGTTTTGTTGGTCTATGTGTTTGTCTTTATGTCAGAATCTCACTGTTGAAATTATTGTAGCTTGGTAACATATTTTGAAATCAGGAAATGTGATGCCTCCAGCTGTGTTCTTCTTTATCAAGATGACTTTGGCTATTCTTTTGTGGTTCTATATAAATTTTAGAATTGTTCATTTCTGTAAAAAATGTCATTCAGATTTTGATAGGAATTGAATCTGTAGATCACATTGGGTAGTACAGACATTTTAACAATATTAATTTTTTCAGTCTATGAACATGAGATGTCTTTTCATTTATTTGTGTCTGCTTTAATATATTTCTTCAGTGTTTCATAGTTTCCATGTATAAGTCTTTCCCCTTCTAAGTTATATTTATTCCTAAATATTTTATTATTTTTGGATGATACTGTAGATGTTATTGTTGTCTTATTTCCTTTTTAGTTAGTTCATTGCTACTCTGCAGAAATACAACTGATTTTTGTATGTTGATTTTGTATCCTGCAACTTTTATACATTTGTTTATTAGTAACAATCTGAGTTTGAAATGGGCAAAAGTTTTAAATAGACACTTCACAAAAGTACATGCAAATAAATAAAAATCACATGGAAAGCCACTTAAAGTCTCCAGGCATCTGAGAATAAAAACTGTCCATGGAATGAAAACACTACAGATACAGTAATGTGGCTAACGTTAAAACTATTGAACATATCAAGTGCTACTGAGGATGTGGAACAAACAGATCTATCATACATGTTTGGTGAGATTGCAAAGTGATCAAATATTCTAAAAAACAGCAAGGCTGTATCTTATAAAGTAACTGAGACAACAACCATAAGACCTTACAATTTTACTCCCAGGTATTTACTAAATTAAAAATATGCTGATATATTATGTATTCATTATTTTAATAGACCAAAACTGGAAACAATCCAAATCTCCATCAGCTGGTGGACAGAAAAGCAAATTGTGGTATATTCCACATTGTGGAATACTATACAGCAAGGGTAAGATATTAATTAGTAACACATGCAAGAACATGGACAATTTAGTGAAGGAGATCAACCACAAGGTACTACAAATTATATGACACCATTTGTGTGAATTTCTAAAATAATTTAGGGTAACGTGAAAAGGGCAAGTGGTGTACTGGGACCAGTGGTTGGTACAGGGAATCAAGAGTTCAGAATAAAAAAAAATAGAGTCATGAAAATATTCTACATTTGGAATGTGGTAGAGGTTACATGCCTATATATAATTATTAAAATTCATCAAACTTTACACTTCAAATGAGTACATTTTATGATATATAAGCTATATGTCCGTAAAATGAGACAACATTTTAAAGTCTCAAAGTACTCTTGTTGGTATTTTGCTCTACATTATTTATATCCCAGTTTGAGTATTCTGGATTTTTTTTTATATATTTACTCCAAGCTTCTTGTTTTCTCCATCTTGGTAACCTCTCAATTTTAGGACTTCAACTATTACTTTAAGTTGTCATGTTTAGGCCATAGGCCTCACATAATGACCTGGGTTCTTATATCTCTTTCTGGCACTTCAAACTCAGCATTCAAAAACTGAAACGAGTCTAACCCTTTCAGATTTATCTCCCCAGTGTTGCCAGTATGATCTTTACGAAGAGCTGCTCTCATCATTTAATTCTTATTATAAGCTTCAGTGGCCCCCTGCAGCTGTAATGATGCAATCTCTACTCCTCCATCACAAGGAGTAGGCTTTATGATTTGACTTTGGCTTAGTTCTTCATTATCTACATCATGGCTCAAAAATTAAAATGTTTTTGGGTGTGTGTGAAGGAGGCAGAATGAAAGGGAAAAAAGTAGTACAGGCACATTTCATCAATGTCTCCATTGTCAGGAATCCACAGGTGTGCTGGTGAAATGGAGAGTGAAGGCATCATCTGAGGACTTTAGGAAGTTGTCCTACAGCTCTGTCTACTGGGCCCAGATTTCATAGTAAAATGTTATAACCAGATATTTGAAAGAAAAAAAAAACATACTTATAGATGTCAAACACTGTGTAAACCAAATGAAACTTTCCAGCAGTCTGGATTGTTACTCTGTAGAAATGCAATTGATTTTTGTATGTTGATTTTGTTTCCCGCAACTTTGCTGAATTCATTTATTAGTAACAATCCAAGTTTTAAATTGGCAAACATTTTAAAAAGACACTTCACAAAAATATGTATGAATGAATAATAATTTAGACTTTCCTCATGGAAAAGCCACTCAAAATCTCCAGACATCTGAGAAATAAAAACTGGCCATGATATGAAAACACTATACACAGAAATATGGCTAACATTAAAGCTATTGAACATACTACATGCTACTGAGGATGTGGAACAAATAGATATCTCATACATATTTGGGGAGATTGCAAAGTGATCAGATACTCTGAAACACAGTGAGACTAGCAAATAATTAGCCCAGCAAAACACTGTCTTTTGTCACCTGGAAAGGCTATATATATATATATATATGTATATATATACACGTGTATATATACACGTATATATACATATATACGTGTATATATACACGTGTATATATACACGTATATATATACACGTGTATATATACATACATTCTTTAGCATTTAACTTAGTTATCACTAATAAGGAAGGCTTCTTTAATTTCTTCTTTAAGAAAGCAATATGATTTGAATGCCTTTTGTTTGTACTTCCAGGATATTTAATACTGATTGTCTACTCTATCAGATGTAGTTATAAATACTTTACTAATACTAACTCATTTAATCTCCTTCTCAACACAATGAAGTAGGGGCTTTAATTATTCCCACTTCATGGATTGCGTAAATGTAGCACATAGAGGTTTAGTAACATTCCTAAAATATACAGTTAGTAAATAGTGAAGTCAGGATTCAAATCCTGATAATATAACAAGAGAGCCCATATTATTATTCACCATATTGCAATGATTCTCAGAATTTATGACATGGTACTGTAATAATCAGTGTGTGTACATTTGCTCTCTGAACTGTTAAATACTTAATATCAGGGGTTCTGTTTTATTTTTTCTTTAATTCACCAGGCTTAGAACTTATTAAGCACCTACTAAACATGAATTGAATGAATGAATGCATGAATTATTGAATAAGATGAAGAGGTATGGAACATTTTCAATACTGTTTCTATTATTTTTAATGTTCAGAGGCTCTATACACAATATAAAATTCCAAACAATACAAAAATTTGCAAAGTATAGATTGTATGAATTAAAATTCCTCTATTTTTTATTCTGTCTTGCTTCCCCTGTCTGTAAGTATAATTTCCAGAGATTTTATATTCTTTAAGAAATTTTATAAGAATCCCCATGATTTGAAAAAGGAACTACAGAATGAACATAAGTAAATATTAGGCTCTATTTTAAGAAAAATACTCAAATTCTAGTCTCAAAAGAGATTAAAGTAAACATTCTATAGCTTTTAATTTTCTTTAAAACTATTAGAAAGTCATAGTGTAGCTTATCTAAACTATTATATGTAGGGAAATTAAACTACAGTGTTTATTTTAATATTGCCAATGCTATTAAATTTAAACTTGAATTTGAACTGATGGAGGAAAAATGAGCTAGTCTAAGCCACTCAGAAAATAGTAGCCTATTGGTTGTCCTGCAACATGGAAGGGAAAACTAGCAGGATCTGGACTCAGGACAGATGCTGCTTAGCAAATTCCAACTACAAATTAGTTGGTGGGAAGGAGATCAAAAGACCTAAGTATACAAACACTTATAGACCGATGACCAGTACTCTACATGTATGATCAGGATTCCAGATAGCTTGATGAGAAGACAGAATTGAGGCTTAAAGAGGTACAAGGCTGAAACATTACTTAGGTAATAAGTACCAGACAGATAAAAACTTACTGTGTGATACAAGAATTACCAACACCGAATACAAGGCAATACTGTTGCTATATCAAATCTCCAAATAAAACCTCAAAATAACAGTAAATATATTCTACTTCTTTGGAGTGCTTATGTTCGGAAGGAGTTGGACTATTTTAATCAGTGCCTACAGGCTGACTGACTATGTCTGGTAATCCATCAATCAAATAATTACTTTCCCCAAGGCTCCCTTACGGCCCATCTCCAGAGAAAAGAATCTGCAGCTCTGCATCTGAGCAAGAATATGTGTCAGATACATTTTCAAACAGCCAATTCTGCCACGTGCAAGCATGCCTAGGACCTAAAGCATGTTGCTCTTTTTAGTCAATAATACAGATAATTAGGGTTTTGGGCTTCTGTCAGGGATTTCAACCATAAACTGATGAAATCCAGGGCTTGTCAAAATCATGCTGGCAGCATCTGTTAGTTGTGGGAAAAATTTAACTATTTATTAAGTATCAATTAGGTATCAAGCCACATGCTGTGGAAAAATATTAGGTATTATGAATATAAAAACTTTAGGAAGATGGGCAGGAAAATGGCAGATAAGAGACAAGACTAATGTGAAGCTCCCACTTGGCAGTCAGAACAGTATGTGCAGACTCACACTGTGAACTTTTGCTCCAAGGACTACCACAGGACCATACCTGGAAAACCAAAAGAATTCACAGACCCTTTGAAAGCAGAAGCTTGCTGCTGCAAACTCCATAAGGCATCTGAAAACTGTTAGTTCCCAATGTGTGAGAGGGGAAAATCTGCCTCCAGACACTCATCCCCACTGGGGAACCTTAAAATCCAGATCACGGAAAAAGGATTTAACCTTACCTAGAGCTGAAACAGATTTAGAGAGCCAAGTGAAATATAAAGTAGAAGAAGCAGTGGGAAGAGCCGCGTAGGCACTCCTGGTTCCCAGCTTGAGCCCAAGGAAGCCATCCCTTGCTTTATTTCACAGGGGTCCTTGGGGAAGGCAGCCAGTGGAATGGGGGAGGGGCCACAGGGTGAAGGAAAGCTCTAGCTGAACTTTACAATAATTTCGACTGAGTATTAATTTTCCTGAGCATAATCCAGGGGGGCGAACAAGAAGTGCAGATAGGATACAAGCACAGAAGCCACAGATGATGGTGCAGGCAGCTGGTGAGGGGTGAGACCTGAGAATTCTGTTTGCTTTCTCAGTGGGGAGGCTTATAGCCTGGGGCAAGATCTGAGCCCTGTGCACCAGCAGCCTGGATAGAAACTCTGACCTATGGCAAGGCACAACAGGAGTGAGACTAGCTTTGCTGGCTGTGTGGGAGCTGAGTGAGGCCTGCCACTGCTGGATATACCCCAAACTTCCCTGGCAACCTGTATGATGCAGCAGAGTCAGCCATAATCCCCCTTGGAACATAAATCCATTGCCCTGAGAACCAACCCCCACCCCCCACAGAGGCCTTAGCAAGCCCCGCCCAAAGATAGCCTGAGCTCAGGCCTGCCTAATTATGCCCCCAGCTGATGGTTTTTCTCTACCCACCCTGGTAGCCAAAGGCAAAAGACATAAACTGGGAGCTATTTGGCCCTGCCCGTCACCTGAGAAAACTGAACACCTATCCTGGCCAAGGTAGGCAAGCTTATATCCCACTTCTACTACTGCAGCTGGTGCTCTCTTGAAAGTGCCACTCCCTGGCCAGAGGCCAAAGATCTCAAGCCATTACATCAAGTGATAACTGAACAACCCTACTCCAAAGAAGGAGAAAACAACAGCTACTTTTACCACTTGTAACTTCTTGGCTCATCAGAAGTCCTGAGTCTGTCCACCTGGCAGCTTCACTGCTAGCACAACCAGCATTTGAGAAAACCAGCACACTAACCAAAACTACAACTAAGGACCCTCACAGTCCACTTCACTCCCTGCAACCTCCGCTGAAGCATGTGCTGGTATCCATGGCTTGGAGGCCTGAGGTTGGATCATTTCACAGGATTCTTTGCAGACATTCCACAGCACAAGCCAGAGCCTGGTAGCCCTGCTGGGTGGCTAGACCCAGAAAGGCAATAACAATCACTGCAGTCTGGCTCTCAGGAAGCCCCTTCCCTAGGGGAAGGGGGAGAACACCACATCCAGGGATCACCCTGTAGGACAAAATAATCTGAACAGCAGGTCTTGAGATCCATTCTTTCCAATGAAACAGTCTACCCAAATGAGAAGGAACCAGAAAAGTAATTCTGGTAATATGACAAAACAAGGTTCTATAATACCCCCAAAAGATTGTACTAGCTTTCCAGCAATGGATCTAAACCAAGAAGAAATCTCTGAATTGCCAGATAATGAATTCAGAAGGTTGATTATTAAGCTACTCAAGGACATACCAGAGAAAGGTGAAAAACAACATAAAAAAATTAAAGAAAAAACAAATACAGGGAATAGATGAAAAAGTCTCCAGAGAAATAAATATCATAGAGAACAGACAATCACAACTTCTGGAAATGAAAGACACGCTTAGAGAAATATAAAATTCACTGAAAAGTTTCAACAATAGACTAGAACAAATAGAAGAAAGAATATCAGAGCTTGAAGACAAAGCTTTCTAATTAACCCAACCTGACGCCTACAAAGAAAAAAAGAATTTTTAAAAAGAACAAAGCCTCGAAGAAACTTGGGATTATGTTAAACAACCAAACATACGAATAATTGATATTCCTGAGGGAGAAGAGAAATCTAAAAGTTTGGTAAACTTATTTGAGGGAATAATTGAGGAAATCTTCACAGGCATTGCTAGAGATCTAGACATCCAAATACAAGAAGCTCAAAGAATACTCAGAAAATTCATTGCAAAAAGATTATCACCTAAGCACATAGTCATCAAGTTATCTAAAGTCAAGACAAAGGAAAGAATCTTAAGAGCTGTGAGGCAAAAGCATCAGATAACCAATAAAACAAAGCTGATCAGATTAATAACAGGTTTCTCAGCAGAAAACCTACAAGCCAGAAGGGATTGGGGACCTATATTTAGTTTCCTTAAACAAAAGAAATAGCAGCCAAGAATGTTCTATGAATTGAAACTAAGCTTCATAAATGAAGGAGAGATAAAGCCTTTTTTTAGACAAACAAATGCTGAGATAATTCACTACTACCAAGCCAGAACTACAAGAAATGCTAAGAAGGAGTTCTAAATCTTGAAACAAAACCGTGAAATACACCAAAATAGAACCTCCTTAAACCATAATCTCATCGGGCCTATAAAATAATAACACAATAAAAAAGGTATTCAGACAACAACTAGAATGATGAATTAGAAAGTAACTCACATCTCAATACTGACATCGAATGTAAATGGCCTAAATGCTCCACTTAAAAGATAGAGAATGGCAGAATAGATAGAAATTCATCAACCAAGAATCTGTTGTCTGCAAAAAACTTACCTAACATAAGGACTCCCATAAACTTAAGGTAAAGAGGTGGAAAAATATATTCCATGCAAATGGAAACCAAAAGTGAGAAGGAGTAGCTAGTCCTATATCAGACAAAACAGATTTAAAAGCAATGACAGTTAAAAAAGACACAGAGGGACATTATATAGTGATAAAAGGATCAGTCTAATAGGAAAATATTACAACCCTAAGTATATCGGCACCTAGCACTGGAGCTCCTACATTTATAAAACAATTACTGCTAGACCTAAGAAATGACATAGATGGCAACACAACAATAGCAGAACACTTCAATACTCCACTGACAGCACTAGGCAGGTCATCATGACAGAAAGTCAACAAATAAGCAATGGACTTCAACTATAGGATAGAACAAATGGACTTAAGAGATATTTACAGAACATTCTACCCAACAACTGCAGAATATACATTATTTTCATCAGCATATGGAACATTCTCTAAGATAGACCATATGATAGGTCACAAAACAAGCCTCAATAAATTTAAGAAAATCAAAATTATATCAAGTACCCTCTCAGATAACAGTAGAATAAAATTGGAAATTAACTCCAAAAGGAACCCTCAAAACTACACAAATACATAGAAATTAAATAATCTTCTCTTGAGTGATCTTTGGGTCAACAATGAAATCAAGATGGAAATTTTAAAAATTATTTGAACTAAATGATAATAGTGACACAACATATCAAAACCTCTAGAATACAGCAAAAGTGGTGCTAAGAGGAAAGTTCAGACCATTACATGGTACATCAAAAAGTCTGAAAGACCACAAATAGAAAATCTAAGATCATAACCCAAGGAACTAGAAAAACCATGAACAAACCAAATTCAAACCCAGGAGAAGAAAATAAATAACAAAGATCATAGCAGAACTAAATGAAATTGAAACAACAATGACAGCAACAAAACAATACAATAGATAAATGAAAGAAAAAGGTGTTTCTTTGAAAAGATAAACAAAATTGATGGACAGTTAGAGAGATTAACCAAGACAAGAAAAGGAAGACCCAAATAAGCTTGATTAAAAATGAAGCGGGAGATATTACAACTGATACCAGAGAAATACAAAACATCATTTGAGGCTACTATGAACACCTTTACGTGCACAAACTAGAAAACCTAGAGAAGATGGATAAATTCCTGGAAATATACTATCCTCTCAGATTAAACAAGGAATAAATAGAAACTCTGAACAGACCAATAACAAGTAGCAAGGTTAAAAACAGTAATAAACAAAATGCCAACAACAAAAAAAAGTCCAGGACCAGATGGATTCACAGTGGAATTTTATCAGACATGCAAATGGGAATTGGTAACAATTCTACTGAAACTATTTCAAAAAATAAAAAGAGAATCCTTCCTAAATCATTTTATGAAGCCAATATCACCCTAATACCAAAACCAGGAAAGGAAATCACAAAACAACAAAAAACTACAGACCAATATTCCTGATGAACATAAATGCAGAAATCTTCAACACTTATACATTGCTTGTGGTAATGTAAACTGGTACAACCACTACAGAAAATAGTATGGAGACTCCTTAAGGAACTAAAAGTAGAACTGTCATTTGATCCAGCAACTTCACTACTGGATATCTACCCAGAAGAAAAGAAGTCATTATATGAAAAAGACACTTGCACATGCATGTTTATAGTGGCACAACACACAATTGCAAAAATATGGAACCAGCCTAAATGCCCATCAACCAACGAGTGGATAAAGAAAATTTGGTATATATAGATACCATGGAATACTATACAGCCATAAAAAGGAATAAAATAATGGCATTTGCAGCAATCTGGATAAAGTTGGAGATCATTATCCTAAGTGAAGTAATGCACGAATGCAAAACCAAACATGGTATGTTCTCAAAAGTGGAGCTAAGGAATAAGAATGCAAAGGCATAAGAATGATACAGTAGACTTTGGGAACTCAAGGGAAAGGGTGGGAGAGGGGTGAGGGATAAAAGACTACACATTGGGTACAGTGTACACTGCTCAGGTAATGAGTGTACCACAATCTCAGAAATCACCACTAAAGAACTTACCCATGTAACTAAACATCTCCTGTTCCCCAAAACTATTGAAATACTTAGAAAGAATTTCTCTAATAAGACTTTGATATGGTTTGGCTGGGTCCCCACCCAAAATCTTATCTTGATTTGTAATCTCCAAATCTCCATGATCCCCATGTGTCAAGGGTGGAAACAGGTGGAGTTAATTGGATCATGAAGAGGGTTTTGCACATCCTGTTCTTGTGATAATGAGTGGGTCTCAAAAGATCTGATGGTTTTATAAGCATCTGGCATTTCTCCCATTTGCAATCACTTCATCCTGCCACCCTGTGAAGAAGGTGCCTGCTTCACCTTTGCCTTCCATCATGACTATAAGTTTCTTGAATCCTCCCCACCCATGTGGAACTGTGAGTCAATTAAACCTTTTTCCTTTACACATTACTGAGTCTTGATTATTTCTTCATAGCAGTGTGAGAATGGACAAATAAATTGGCACCACAGATTGAGGTACTGCTATAAAGATACCCGAAAATGTGGAATTGACTTTGGAACTAGGTAAAGGCAGATATTGGAACAGTTTGGAGGGGTTAGAAGACAGGAAGTTGTGGGAAACTTTGGAACTTCCTAGAGACTTGTTGAATGGCTTTGACCAAAATGCTGATAGTGATATGGACAAGTCCAGGCTGGGGTGGTCTCAGATGGAGATAAGGAACTTGGAACTTGGAACTGAAATCAAGGTGACTCTTGCTATGCTTTAGCAAAGGGACTGGTAGCATTTTACCCCTGCCCTAGAGATCTGTGGAACTGTGAAACTGAGAGAGATGATTTAGGGTACCTGGTGGAAGAAATTTCTATGCAGCAAAGCATTTAAGATGTGACTTGGCTGCTCTTAAAGGCATTCAGTTTTATGTATTCACAAAGATGGTTTGAAATTTGGAACTTATGTTTAAAAGAGAAGTAGAGAATAAAAGTTTGGCAAATTTGCAGCCTTAGGATGTGATAGAAAAGCCTATTTTCTGAGGAGAAATTCAAGCTGGCTGCAGAAATTTTCCTAAGTAACAAGGAACCAAATGTTAGTCACCAAGACAATGGAGAAAATGTCTCTAGGGCATGTCAAAGGTCTTCACAGCAGCCTCTGTCATCACAAGCCTGGAGGCCTAGAAGGAAAAAACTGTTTCATGGGCTGGGGGCCTTGCTGCTTTGTGCAGTCTTGGGACTTGGCGCCCTGCATCTCAGCTGCTTCAGCTGCAGTTATGGCTAAAAGGGGCCAAGGTACAGCTTAGGCCATTGTTTCAGAGGGTACAAACCCCAAGTCTTGTCAGCTTCCGTGTGGTGTTGAACCTGTGGGTGCACAGAAGTCAAGAATTGAGATTTAGGAACCTGCACCTAGATACCAAAGGATGTATGGAAACACCTAGATGTCCAGGCAGACATTTGCTGCAAAAGCGGAGTCCTCATGGAGAACCCCTGCTAGGGTAGTGCAGAAGGAAAATGTGGGGTTGGAACCCCCACACAGAATCCCCAATGGGGCACTGCCTAGTGGAGCTGTGAGAAGAGGGCCACCATTCTCCAGATTCCAGAATGGTAGATCCACTGACAGGTTGCACCGTGTGCCTTGAAAAGCTGCAGACACTCAATGCCCGCCGATGAAAGCAGCAGAGAGGGGACCTGTACCCTGCAAAGCCACAGGAACAGAGCTGCCCGAGGCTGTGGGAGCCCATCTCTTGCATCAGTGTGACCTGGATGTAAGATGTGAGACATGGAATCAAAGGAGATCATTTTGGAACTTTTGTTTTGTTTTGAGACGGAGTCTCAGGGTCTTGCTCTGTTGCCCAGGCTGGAGTGCAGTGGGACAGTCTCGGCTCACTGCAACCTCTGCCTCCCAGGTTCAAGCAATTCTTCTCCCCCAACCTCCTGAGTAGCTGGGATTACAGGCATGTGCCACCATGCCCGGATAATTTTTGTATTTTTAGTAGAGACAGGTTTTCACCATGTTGGTCAGGCTGGTCTCGAACTCCTGACCTCATGGTCCACCCACCTCGGCCTCCCAGAGTGCTGGGATTACAGGCATGAGCCACCACGCCCAGCCCATTTTGGAACTTTAAGGTTTAGTGATTGCCCTATTCAATTTTGGACTTGCATGGGGCCTGCAACCCTTTTGTTTTGGCCAATGTCTGTCATTTGGAATGGGTGTATTTGCCCAGTGCCTGTACCCCCATTGTATCTAGGAAGTACCTAACTTGATTTGATTTTACAGACTCATAAGCAAAAGGGACTTGCCTTGTCTCAGATGAGACTTTGGACTTCCACTTTTGGGTTAATGCTGGAATTAGTTAAGAATTTGGGGGACTGTTGGAAAGGCATGATTGTGTTTTGAAATGTGAGGGCATGAGATTTAGTGGGGGTCGGGGGCAGAATGATATGGTTTGGCTGTGTCCTCACCCAAAATCTCATCTTGAGTCATACTTCTCATAATCCCCATAATCCGTATATGTCAAGGGCAGGACCCGGTGGAGGTAATTGGGTCATGTGGGTGGTATCACCTGCACTCACTCCATCCTGCTGCCCTGTGAAGAAGGTGCCTGCTTCTCCTTTGCCTTCTGCCATGATTGTAAGTTTCCCACATCCTCCCCAGCCACACATAACTGTGAGTCAATTAAACATCTTTCCAGTTATAAATTACTTAGTTTCAGGTATTTCTTCATAGCAGTGTGAAAATGGACTAATACAGACTTTAAGAAGCATAAACTATAGAAAGAAAAATTAATGAGTTTGCATCAATATCAAAGATTTCTGAATAACAAGAATGATCAATACAGTTAACAGATGAGTGACCTTCTGGAAAAAGATACTTATGGCATCTAAAAGGGACAAAGGGTTAAAAAACAATATATGAGCAATTCCTTTTAAAAAAAAAAGGCTTTGGGATGAACAAGTGCGTAAATTCACATTATTTTTTGAGTAAGGACAAAGAAAATGAGAAAAGATTTTGCTTATGGAAAAAAAATGCCCACTATAGTCCTATTAATTATAAATTGTGTAGAAAATTATTATTCAAGGATGTAACTTATTACCTAATTTTACCAGAAAAAATAAATCAGGGATTTCCATAGGCCTATCAAAATATGGTGCAACTTTCTATAATGATCTAATAAAATCTGTGTATAAGTTTCTTGTGGATATAATCTATATCTATTCAACATCCTCATCCATTCTTTGTCTAACATACTGCATCAGGCACTTATAAAAACAGAACAAACATTTTCTTAATAAATAATAGACCTCAATCATAAAGTCCAGAAAACATACACTCATTCAACAAATGTTGATTAAACTATATGTTCCAAACATTTTGCTATGTACTAGACGTAGATTGCACAAATATAAGCATAATGCTGTTTTCATGAAACATACAGGTTAATGGAGACAAAAACGCACAGTGATGATAAATGATATGTGGCATAAATGAATAATACAATTCTATGATAATTAATAACTATTACTGAGATAATATTGTCATTGAAAAGGGTTTTCATCTTCTCTCAGGAGTTGTCATTAAAAAAGGAGTCAGTCCTCCAGGAGCTGGTTATTTGAAAAGATCAGCAAAATTGATAGACTGCTAGCAAGACTAATAAAGAAGAAAAGAGAGAAGAATCAAATAGACGCAATAAAAAAATGATAAAGGGGATATCACCACCGATCCCACAGAAATACCAACTACCATCAGAGAATACTATAAACACCTCTATGCAAATAAACTCAAAAATCTAGAAGGAATGGATAAATTCCTGGACACATACACCCTCCCAAGACTAAACCAGAAAGAAGTTGAATTTCTGAATAGACCAATAACAGGCTCTGAAATTGAGGCAATAATTAATAGCCTACCAACCAAAGAAAGTCCAGGACCAGACAGATTCACAGCCGAATTCTATCAGAGATACAAAGAGGAACTGGTACCATTCCTTCTGAAGCTATTCCAATCCATAGAAAAAGAGGGAATCCTCCCTAACTCATTTTATGAGGCCAGCATCATCCTGATACCAAAGCCTGGCAGAGACACAACAAAAAAAAGATAATTTTAGACCAATATCCCTGACGAATATTGATGCGAAAATCCTCAATAAACTACTGGCAAACCGAATCCAGCAGCACATCAAAAAGCTTATCCACCACTATCAAGTTGGCTTCATCCCTGGGATGCAAGACTGGTTCGACATACGCAGATCAATAAACGTAATCCACAACAAAAACAGAACCAACGACAAAAACCACATTATTACGTCAACAGATGCAGAAAAGGCCTTTGACAAAATTCAACACCACTTCATGCTAAAAACTCTCAATAAACTAGGTATTGATGGGACGTATCTCAAAATAATAAGAGCTATTTATGACAAACCCACAGCCAATATCATACTGAATGGGCAAAAACTGGAGGCATTCCCTTTGAAAACTGGCACAAGAGAGGGATGCCCTCTCTCACCACTCCAATTCAACATAGTGTTGGAAATTCTGGCCAGGGCAATCAGGCAAGAGAAAGAAATAAAGGGTATTCAATTAGGAAAAGAGGAAGTCAAATTTTCTCTCTTTGCAGATGACATGATTGTATATTTAGAAAACCCCATCGTCTCACCCCAAAATCGCCTTAAGCTCATAAGCAACTTTAGCAAAGTTTCCGGATACAAAATCGATGTGCAAAAATCACAACCATTCCTATACACCAATAACAGACAAACAGAGAGCCAAATCATGAGTGAACTCCCATTTACAATTGCTACAAAGAGAATAAAATACCTAGTAATCCAACTTACAAGGGAAGTGAAGGACCTCTTCAAGGAAAACTACAAACCACTGCTCAACAAAATAAAAGAGGACATAAACGAATGGAAGAACATTCCATGCTCATGGATAGTAAGAATCAATATTGTGAAAATGGCCATACTGCCCAAGGTAATTTAGAGATTTGATGCCATCCCCATCAAGCTACCAATGACTTGCTTCACAGCATTGGAAAAAACTACCTTAAAGTTCATATGGCACATGTATACATATGTAACAAGCCTGCACGTTGTGCACATGTACCCTAGAACTTAAAGTATAATAAAAAATATATATATAAAATAAATAAAGTTCATATGAAACCAAAAAAGAGCCCACATAGTCAAGACGATACTAAGCAAAAAGAACAAAGCTGGAGGCATCATGCTACCTGACTTCAAACTATACTACAAGGCTACAGTAACCAAAACAGCATGGTACTTTTTACCAAAACAGAGATATAGACCAATGGAACAGAACAGAGGCCTCAGAAATAACACCACACATCTACAGCTATATGATCTTTAACAAACCTGACAAAAACAAGAAATGGGGAAATGATTCCCTATTTAATAAATGGTGCTGGGAAAACTGGCTAGCCATATGTAGAAAGCTGAAACTGGATCCCTTCCTTACACCTTATACAAAAATTAATTCAAGATGGACTAAAGACTTAAATGTTAGACCTAAAACCATAAAAACCCTAGAAGAAAACCTAGGCAATACCATTCAGGACATAGGCATGGGCAAGGACTTCATGACTAAAACACCAAAAGCAACAGCAACAAAAGCCAAAATAGGTAAATGGGATCTAAATAAACTAAAGAGCTTCTGTATGGCAAAAGAAACTACCATCAGACTGAACAGGCAATCTACAGGATGGGAGAAAATTTTTGCAATCTACCCATCTGACAAAGGGCTAATATCGCTAATATCCAGCATCTACAAAGTACTCAACAAATTTACATGAAAACAAACAAACCACCCCATCAAAAAGTGGGCAAAGGATATGAACAGACACTTCTCAAAAGAAGACATTTATGCAGTCAACAGACACACAAAAAAATGCTCATCATCACTGGGTCATCAGAGAAACGCAAATCAAAACCACAATGAGATACGATCTCGCACCAGTTAGAATGGTGATCATTAAAAAGTCAGGAAACAACAGATGCTGGAGAGGATATGGAGAAATAGGAACACTTTCACACTGTTGGTGGGAGTGTAAATAAGTTCGACCATTGTGGAAGACAGTGTGGTGATTCCTCAAGGATCTAGAACTAGAAATGCCATTTGACTCAGCCATCCCATTACTGGGTATATACCCAAAGGATTATAAATCATGCTACTATAAAGACACATGCACACATATGTTTATTGTGGCACTATTCACAATAGCGAAGACTTGGAACCAACCCAAATGTCCATCAATGATAGACTGGATTAAGAAAATGGGGCACATATACACCATGGAATACTATGCAGCCATAAAAAAAGGATGAGTTCGTGTCCTTTGAAGAGACATGAATGAAACTGGAAACCATCATTCTGAGCAAACTATCACAAGGACAGAAAACCAAACACTGCATGTTCTCACTCTTAGATGGGAATTGAACAATGAGAACACTTGGACACAGGGCGGGGAACATCACACACTGGGGCCTGTTGAGGGGGTGGGGGGCTGGGGGAGGGATAGCATTAGGAGAAATACCCAATGTAAACGATGAGTTGACGGATGCAGCAAAACAACATGGCACATGTATACCTATGTATCAAACCTGCACGTTGTGCACACATACCCTAGAACTTAAAGTATAATGATAAATAAATAAATAATAATTTTTAAAAAGGTGTTAGTCATGGGTGCCAGACTACAGCGAACAAGGAGAATCACTTAAGGGGTTAGATAAGATTCTGTTTTTCACTCTTTGAAAAGAATTTTAATTTTTAATTTTTATGGATACATAGTAAATATACATATTTATTGAGGTACATGACATATTTTGATACAGGGTAAATGAGGTAGCCATCACCTCAAGCATTTATCCTTTTTGTTACAAACAATCCAATTATTCTCTTTTAGTTATTTTAAAATGTATAACAAATTATTGTAGACTGCAGCCACCTGTTAATGCTGTCAAATACCACATCTTATTCATTCTATTTAACTATATTTTTGTACCATCAACATCCCCACTGCCCCCTGCCCACTACCCTTCTCAGCCTGCAGTAACAATCATTCAACTCTCTATCTCCATGAGTTCAATTGTTTTAATTTTTAACCTCCACTAGACTACAAAAATGGGTGAGAACGTGCAGCTTGTTTTTCTGTGCCTGGCTTATTTCACTTAAAATAATGTTCCCCTGTTACATTCATGTTGTTACAAATGAGAGGATCTTATTCTTTTTTATGGCTGTATATTATTTCATTTCATTTATTTCATTGGAAGTTCATTTATTTCTGCTCTGACGTTTATTATTTCTTTTCTTCTATACTTCTGGTTTTGCTCTCACTTTTCTATTAATGTTTTGTGTGTTTTTTGTTAGCTGATGTATAAGTTCTGGGATACATTTTCCATTATAGTTTTTTAAGGTGCACCATTAGGTTGTTTATTTAAAGTTTCTACTTTTTCATGTAGACACTTATTGCTACAAACTTTCTTCTTAGTACTGCTTTATCTGTATCCCATAGGTTTTTGTATGTTGTGTTTCCATTTTCATTTAAGAAATGTTTAAATTTCCTTCTTAATTTCTTCATTGACTCGCTGGTCCATCAGGAGTATGTTGTTTAAGTTGCATGTGTTTGAATAGTTTCCAAAGTTATCATTATTGATTTCTAGTTTTATTCCATTGTGGTCAGAGGAGATACTTGACATTATTTCAATTTATTTGATATTTTTATGACTTGTTTTCTGGCCTAATATATGGTCTATCCTTGGGAATGATCCATGTGTTGAGAAGAATATGGATTCTGCAGCTGTTCTGTAAATATTTATCAGATGCATTTGGTCTATAGTGCAGATTAAGTCTGATGTTTCTTTGCTGATTTTCTGTCTTGATGATATAGCTAATGCTGAAAGAGGGCTGTTAAACTCTCCAGCTATTATTGTATTGTATTGGAGTCTCTTTCTCTTTAGTTCTACTAATATTTGCTTTATATATCTGGGTGCTCCAGTGTTAGGTGCATATTTATTTACAATTGTTATAGCCTCTGGTTGAACTGACACATCTATCATCACATAGTGACCTTCTTTGTCTCCTTTTGCAGTTTTTGTCTTGAAATCTAGTTTGTCTCATATAAGTATAGCTTCTCTTGCTCTTTTTTGGTTTCAATTTGCATGAGATATCTTGTTCCATCTTTTTGTTTTCAGCCTACGTGTGTCTGTATAGATGATGTGTGTTTCTTATAGGCAACAGATCCTCTGGTCTTGTTTATTTATCCATTCAGCCACTCTATGTCTTTTGATTGGTGAGTTTAGTCCATTTACATTCAGCGTTATTGATAAATAAAGACTTACTCCTGCCATTTTGTTATTGTTTTCTTGTTTTTTTTTTTTGGGGAAGATTTTTAGAAAATAATTTTAAGATATTTTCTAAGAAAAATGTTCTGAAAATGATTTCTAGCTTACACGTTTCATACCTGAAAGAAAGCATAGTATGTGTAGAAAGTGTGTGAATGGAGATGGAAAGATGCCTGCAACACTGTCCATTCTTTCGTATCACACAGTGTTTGAAATTTATAGGAATCCATGTTGATGGGAGATGCTGAAATTTGCTGCCAGTAAATACTTCTCCCTTAGCCTGGGTATACAGGTAGCATAAAAGAACAGGGAAGCCAAGGATTTTAGAAATCAAACATTCAGTCTGGTATTTCCTGGCTTTTTTTTTTCCACAAAAGTATATGCTGAAATTAAGAAAATTTGTTTTCCTACTTTCTACTGAAATATGATCTCCTTGTAACATTTGGCTTCGTGTTGTTCCTTCGTGTCATTCTGTTGGCACTGTTCATACACTTACCTGTGTGGCACTTGTTTGTCTATAAACATGTTTTTTTTTCCAATAGGTTGGAAGCTTCATAAAGGTAGGGATTGGATGCCAATTCTAAAAAGATACTAGCTGCCTCCAATGAAATCTGGTTAAGTGCAGAATAGTTTCTACAGAAAACAATTCTTTTATTTAAAACGATTTTTTACTGTTAAAAAATAGAAACAGTAGCCTGGAAATGGAGAAAAATCTATCTCTGAGTTTCACTGTAAATACTAAAAACTCAGTAGGCTTGTTTCAAGGGAATGGGAACTGGACCTTTTATTTGCTTTTTTGTTACCATTTAGGCAAATATAAAATTTACAGCTGGTCTCTCTTATGCTGTCAGAGCAATTTGACTTTTCTTTTTGGATTTGACAAGAGGGAATATTCTTGTCTTTAATGCCATTAATAGTAATGTAACACACGTACGTCAGCTATAAATGAATCCCAAATGCTTTAAATAGGTCTATGTAAAGAAATGCATAAAACAAAGGATGAAAAGAAAGTGCTACCAAGGGAAGGGGAGCTGTAGTTGTATGCTGTTAAGTTCTAAGCATCAGTTGATATTCAGATTGTTTCACCAAAAAACAAACAAACAAACAAACAAAATACCAAAAAACTAAAACACCTATTTTTTGTGTATGAACTATTAAGTGACAATCACCTTAAGACTAGCTTTCTTTCTTTTTAACATAAGAATTTAAAATACACTAAGAATGAAAACTTGCAGGAGTCCTTTGATAAAGAAAAATTCCATCTCTTACATCGAGTTTAATATTTCTAATAAGCAGGCGCCAACATTTATCTAACATGACATTCCCTGCAGTAATACAATGCTAATTGATCAAAGTTTACTTTTAATGTATTAAATTCTACATATTCAAATACCATATCTATTACAAACGCAAAACGTATTTTATTAAACATAGCATGAGAGCAGAATATGTAGAAAGAGTGTGCTTATGCTTGTATTTGATTGACACAACACTTAATTTTTTTTTTTCATCTACTCAGCATGAATGTTAAACTGTTGGGACATATATCTAGCTTAGGCAGTCTATGGTCACTTTTGTAAGCAGAAAAAAGCATCTCTTAGTTCTGGCATCAGGTGGACCAGATCCCTTCATTTTTACTTGTAGTTATTTTAGACAAGTTAAGCATGTGTTAGATTTAAGCCACTGTCTTTCAAAATACCAACTTCTTTATTAAAGTCTTTTATTTTCACATGGCAGTCCATAAACCTTTCTGATTTTTTCAATTAGTCTTTCCAGTTCTATCGCTGACTCTAAAGAATTGGATTTTTTAGGGGGAGGAAGAGTGGGAGTATCTAGAGACAGTGTGTTAGTGATCAATAGCCATATGCTTAGATTCATGCAGTTTATATTTATATCCTATTTCTACCTCTTGTGATTTGTGTTAACTTGATTAATGGGTAAATTTCTCTTCCATTAAGTTTTCTTTTCCATAAAGAGATACAATATCAGCACTTCCCTCATGAGGTAGTTGTGAAGGTCAAGTAAGGCAACATAAATGAAGTGGTTAGTGTGGGGAATGGCAATTGTAAATGCTTTATTAAATTACCTACCATCTTGTTATTACTGTTATCATGAGTAAAAAGTTAAATGTCACATAAATGGAGGCTATATTTAGAATGAGTGTGTTAAGAATGTATAGTTACCTTATATGCATACAATTTCTACTGAATAAACATTATTTTTAAGAGTTAGATTTAAAATAATTTTCATTGATAATATAATGTAGATTTTTGTCAAATTTAATGGTATATTAGAAACAAATTTATTTCAAAGGTTGATTTCCTGATGGAAGCAGTATATTACTACAAATACTCTCATTTTCTACATATTGCCATTATTTTAAAATAATCTAGATTAATTTTCAGGGGTAGTAAATGTTACCAGTTGTCATCTTTCCACAAAAGCAATCAGGTTTCCTTTTATCTTATTAGCATGACATTCAAATCTTATCTTCTAATCAAAACATTTTGGGATCAATTATGCTAACAAAGGTTAAATGGAAATATGAAAATAAAAATTAGCTTTTTCTTGAACACATATTTGAATTCAATTTTCAAAAGGGGATATGGGAGTTATCACTATTTGAATCAGGCAATTTCTATTAATTTTAGAAAATACAGTACTACTTGTTTGTTTGACGGGAGCAATAAATATTTTATGAAGATTTACATGTTTATAAATTTATAAAATTCCTTATAATAGAAAATGATTACTTTTATATTCAAGCAGAATTTATCATACAAAAATAGACAATAAATATGCTAAGCACACAGCTCCAATCTCTCATGACAATTCCACCAACTCTTTCTTAAACAAAACATTTTCTGCTTTGTTGTTGTTAACACACTCTCACAGTAGAAAATAATTTTCTATTTTTCATTGATAATATTTTGTCAAGGCAAAATTAAGACACAAGTAATGTTACTTCATAAGGATTTCCCAAGAATTTGTAAATTATCACATTTGGTGCTCAACCTACTAGACCATAAAATATCAATGTTGCCAAAATATAATGATTACAATGATTACAATAACAATAAAGACAATGATAGTGATGATAGGAATTCTTACCTGTACTGAGAGTTTTCTACGTGTCAGGGACTGTGCTAAACACATATACATATCCTTGTTCCATCATTATAAGAACTTTATAAGGTATGTACTTTTATCTATCCCATTTTACAGATAAGGAAATTACTATGGTTTGAATGGATGTGTCTCTTCCAAAATTCATACGTTGGAACTTATACTCTAACACGATGGTATTAAGATATGGGGCCTTCTGGAAAGCGATTAAGTCATGAGGACTCTCCCTTCATGAATGGCATTAATGCCTTTATGAAACAGGCTTAAGGGAGCTGCCTGCACCTTCTCTATCTTCCACTATGTGAGCACACAGCATTAGTTTCTTTTGCCTGTCTTCTCTTATGCCATGTGAGGTTGCAGGACAAGGAGTTACCTTGTAAGGAGAGGTGGACCCACACCAGATACCATGATTTTGGACTTCTCAGTCTCCAGAATTCTGAGACATAAATTTCTGTTGTTTGTAAATTATCCAGTTTATGATGTTGTATTATATAGCAGCAGGAAAGGACTAAGAGAAATTAAAGCTTAAAGAGGTGAATTTGACTTTAGTCATTTACTGTGTCGTAGAAGTGGTATTTAAACCAAGGACTGTAAATGTATGAGAGTCCAAGCATTTAACAACTAATGCCTTATAAGCAACAAAGTTGTGTAGAAGGATGTTCTTCAGCTCTTGCTAAAGAGGACAATATTCAGGTGGTACAGCACATCCTTGGCCATGCTAACCTCCTCAAAGAAAAAGCAATGAGTGTTGTATGTTGTTTATCTTTTTCAATAACTGAGGTCCTAACAAGGGCTCCTAGTTAACACCTAAGGGCCCCTGAGGTCTGTCATTTGACTCTGTTCTACTCAGGCAATCATCAAGGCACCAAGGAAATGCCCACTCCCAGATATAGGTGACTACAGCAACTTGTCTTTCTTGAATACTGGAGGAAAGGTGAATGCACTGTGTCATGCCCATTACTCATTCATGGTTCTATGTGCCATGACACACTGATTGAGATTTTCTCTAACTTACAGTAATTTGATAACTATCATTTACCTACCAGATGAAGATGTTGATTATGTCAGTATCATAGATCCATACAAAGAAATTGCTGTATTCTATCAATTTGAATATGTGTCTTTTCTGAATCACTATAGCTCTCTCTTCCCTACAATACAATCAGTCTTGATTACACATTGCCATACAATTTTTACACGTACTTTTCTCTTTTAAAAAATATATTATAATTCCTTGAGTTTCAGGCCTGGGACCTCTAGATTTCTTTCATATTCCCCACAGTTCTGAGCAGTTGGGCCCAACATCTCTGAATAATCTTGCTTGATGATCATTCTTCAAGCCTGTATTTTATGCTTCATCCTTCATAGCCAAGGTGGAATTAATACTTTGAGTTTTAATAGTAGGAATGGAGGTATTCATATGTATATTTCTTTTTACTCAACCTGCCTTGAGACAACAACTCCCACTTTTCAGATGCTGGCCAGGAGGTGGAATGTATTTTCTTATAATAAAACACAGTAAAGTCCACCCACCTTCAGAAATTCAATCCCTTGATCAGGATGTAAAAGTAGCTATTACGCGTTTGGCACTGTAATCGGTACTAAAGTTTATAAGGGAGAAGGTAGATGCTGTTAGAAATCTGAAATCTCATTGGAGAGCTCTGTAGTACTTTAAAACAAACAAATTACCCACACTGGAGCAGAAAACATATGTAAAAGCTGTAGGATACATTATAAACATGCCAACATGGAGTAATATAAGACAATATGTACCTGCTTAACTATTTCTGTGAGACACTACAGTCAAAGCTTGCAGCTTTGCCTCAAAACACATCATATTTGCTTGAACCCTTTTTATCTTTTCTATGGTAGTTTAATCACATTAGATCGCAGCTGACTGCTGGTTGCCAAAAAGCTATGTCCCATCTTTTATTCAAACCAAGTAACATGATTTCCCAGAATTAAAAGGTCCAAACACTTTTCTGTTGCTCTTTTTTTACGTACATATTTTCACTTTTGAAATATATATATATAACTCAGTGGTTGGGAAACTAAAACCAGCAGTCCAAGTTCAGTCTGCTTCCTGTTTCTGTTAAAAAATAAAAAAAAGTTTTATTGGAATACAACCACACCCATTCATTGATGAAGTGTTGTTACTGCTTTCATGCTAGACAGTATTTTGGAGACTGCACGGTCTGCAAAGCTTTAAAATATTTACCTTGTCCTTTATTTAAAAAGCTTGCTGACAACTTTTTAAAATTAATATTTAGTTCAATAAAATGTAGTAATGTGTTTCTCAGACATTTACCATCTATATGTATCAACAAAACATTCTGAATATTTTCTTTTTTTTTTTTTGAAACGAAGTTTCTCTCTGTCCCCCCCAGACTGGAGTGCAGTGGCGCCGTCTTGCCTCAAGCAATTCTCATGCCTCAGCCATGTGCAAAACCACACTCAGCTATTTTTTTCATTTTATTTTTTTAATAGAGATGGGGTTTCTTTATGTTGGCCAGGTTGGTCTTGAACTCCTGACCTCAAGTGATCTGCCTGCCTTGGCCTCCCAATGGGCTGGGATTACAGGCATGAGCCACCACACCAGGCTGTCCTGAAGACCATTTCCTTGAGTATGGATAGGGAGTCACAACACCCAAATACAATAGTCATTCAGAATTGTTTGCAATGTGTCATTTTCTATGAAGTATAAAGCATTTATTCTAGGTTATTTATATGCTATAGAAATATTAGATATAAACAACCAAAGGTGGTAGCTCTAGTATTTTCATAACCTTCATCAAGTTTACAAATAGCAAAATAGTTTATTTCCTACTGTGGATGTGTGCTGGGTTAGGGTCTAAGGATATTGAAGTGAGTAAAATATAGTTTGGTCTTTAATGTTTTCCCACTGTAGCTGGAAGAGAGAAAAGTATATTGGAAAACAACATTTTTAGCGTGATAAAGGCCCTGTAGAAAAATAGCATATAAATGAGGTGGTAACCCCTCTGTCCAAGGGAATTAGGGAAGATCTGCATAAGACATGGTATTTGACCTGAATTCCAAATGATGGACGGTGATAATCAGGTAGGGAAGATGGTCTAGGCAGAGAAAGGGGCACATGCAAAGGCAGAAACTTTAAAGGGTATACTTTATTGTGCTCAGTGAGGCTACATTTATGACAGTGTTCAAAACATTAAATATCCTGTATGTCACAATTAGTGTTGATACAATCAGAGGGGAGAGATTGGAGACAAGAAGACCAGTATGTGAGGGACTAAGAAAAGTGAGAATTAGAAAAAGTATAATGTTGGAAAAGAGATAAAGGTTATCAAGTAGATTTCACAGAATTTCTTGACCCATTGCATATGCAAATTAGAGAGAGGGCAATCAATATTTGAGGCAATTAATTTAATACAACTGCAAAATGGTTCAAACTGTATGTACAAAAAATGGTTGCTTATGTTTACATAAAGGTTCAGCTGTAGAAAATGATAATAAAAATGAAGATACAGTCAGCCCTTTGTATCTCTGGGTTTTGCCTTCACTTTTTTTTTTTTTTTTTGAGATGGAGTTTTGCTCTTGTCACCCAGGCTGGAGTGCAGTGGCACGATCTCTGCTCACTGCAACCTCTGCCTCCCAGGTTCAAGCGATTCTCCTGCCTCAGCCTCCCGAGTAGTTGGTATTACAGGCGCCTGCCACCATACCCGGCTAATTTTTATTTTGTATTTTTAGTAATGACGGGGTTTCACCATGTTGGCCAGGCTGGTCTCGAACTCCTGGCCTCAGGTGATCCACCGTCTCGGCCTTTCAAAGTGCTGGGATTACAGGCATGAGCCACCGCACCCGGCCTTGCCTCCACTGCTTTAATCAGTGCATAATGAAAAGATTTGAGAACCAATCAAAACACAAATTTGAACACAATACAGTATTATAACTATTTGCACAGCACTTACATTCTTTTTGGTATTGTAAGTATTCTAGAGATTATTGAAAATATATGGGAAGTTGTGCAATGCTCACATGCACATGTTATGCCATTGCATATATAAGGGACTTAATGATCTGTGAATTTTCTTATCGCTGGATCCAATCCTCTGCTGATACTGAGGAATGACTATATGTCAAGGGAAAAACTAGAAGGAAGAAATAAAGATAGCTTTTATATCAGGAATATAATATGGTTCCCATTGGTACTGGGAAACCTCTGTTTGAGCCCCAGACACATTCTCCCCCACCCCCCGTTTTTACATCATACTCTGCCAGGGAATGCTGACATGTATGGATAATATCTGTGGGTTCAAGTGATCTTTGACAGCTGGTGAGGTTTGGTCAATGGATATCCTCAGAGGGAGAGAAGAGAGTGAGCCACGATTCCCCTGCTTCTTCCCAGGTGAAGTTCTAGTAGGTCAGTTTTCTCTCTTAAGAGGTTACTCTTCCTCTCTCAAAGAGGCTTTCTCTGGTCCCCTCTCTGCTTATGAATAGTGAAAAATATCCCTTTTTTCTGCCTCTTTTGGCCAGAGGAGGTGACAGTTCTGCAATTCCTAGCTCTGTGTTTCTGCTCTTTCACTTTTTAGCCCTTTTATAAACCTTGTTGAATTAGCTTAGTTTGAATGGATCAGCCGTTACTGTCATAAAATTTAAGATTTCTTCATCTATTTAATAATTATTTATTCTCTACCTACTTTGTGCCAGTATTCTTCTGGGTGTTGGGGAGTCAGCCTGGAACTCAGTGAAATATCTGCTCCCACAGAGTTTATAGTCCATGAGGAAAAAGCAAAGAAGATGGAAAAGGAAGCTCAGGTATTTGGGCTTCTTTCTTTCCAAAGCTCTAATAAAATTACAGTAAAGAAATACGAAAGAAACATTTTGTAAACAAGAGAGGGAGAGAAGACTATCAGGAGATAAGAGATTCCAATGAATTTTCAGAAGATAGAAATGAGATGGAAGCACAAGATGAATTATACTATATAAGAGACATAGATACAAGTTTATTAATATACATAAGGCCCACACAAACTTCTTGCAGGGCCTACACTATGTGAAACTTAGCAGTGTGATACAATCTTGACTGGGGATCTCCAACCCTGGCCCAGGGATTTCCAGGAGACAAGGCCACCTCAGTGCAGATGCAACATTCATAAACCTTAAAACAAAGCTTGCCCTTAATATTCTTACCTTTACCTAAAGCTATTGTTATAACTTAAACTCCTTTTATAAAAGAAATACCTGGTAACTGACCCAGACTAAATACAGGTATAAGAAAGGGGGAAGAAACCCCCAAACGTTGATAATGATCCCCAGATGGATACCTCCCAATCAATTGGTCATCTGAACCCTTGACTGTATCTGGACCATGACACCAGCCTGCTCCAGCTGTCCATCTTGTAAGAGCCCTGCCAGAATACACTGCTTGAGCATCAGGCAGTGTCTAACACATATTTGATGCAAATGAAAATAAATGGGAAAGAATTACTCCTGCAGAAGCTGGTTAACTAGGACCATCTCAGAGCCGTAAACAGGACACAAATAGAATTATAACTAAAAAAAATACAGAAAACACGGGCCATCAAAAAAGGGTGAACCAATAAAAACAAAAACAAACAAACACAAATAGGCATTCCTAGAAGACAGAATAAAATAAATGCAAAGAAAACTAATAAAATAAAAAAAGTAGGTTGGCCAAAACCAAAATGAAGCATGAATCCCCAGAGAGCCCAATGGTGACAATGTCCTTGTGCTAAGAATAAAAATCCCCACAGCTCAACATGGCATCTTAAATTTTGAGAATGCCAAGGATAAAGGCAAGCTCTCAAAAACTTCCAAGGAGGTGAAATCTACAGAGACAGATTCCTGACAAAGGAATGAGAACTGGCCTACAATCAATTGCCCTAGCATTATTGCATGGTTGTCGCCTAAGTTCTGTGACAGCGACTTTGAAAATAATATTGCATATCATTTAATCTGCCTATCAAGTGTAAGGACAAAATGTAGGTATATTCAGAAATTCAAAAACTGAAAAAGTTACGGCTCATGCACCTCCTCTGAAGAAATTCCTTGAATCTACTACACTAAGAAACTAGAGGATGATGGCCGGGCGCGGTGGCTCACGCTTGTAATCCCAGCACTTTGGGAGGCCGAGGCGGGCGGATCACGAGGTCAGGAGATCAAGACCACAGTGAAACCCCGTCTCTACTAAAAACACAAAAAATTAGCCGGGCGTGGTGGCGGGCGCCTGTAGTCCCAGCTACTCGGAGAGGCTGAGGCAGGAGAATGGCGTGAACCTGGGAGGCGGAGCTTGCAGTGAGCCGAGACTGCGCCACTGCACTCCAGCCTGGGCGACAGAGCAAGACTCCGTCTCAAAAAAAAAAAAAAAAAAAAAAAAAAAAAAAAAAAAAAAAACTAGAGGATGAAAACCAAGAAACAGGAAGAAAACAGGATTTAATAAATGGAACTCATCTAGGAGTCAAGTGGCAAAAATTCCAAGATGACATCTCTATAGTAGGCTTAGAAAGTAATAACTGCAAATTAAATTGAGAGTCAAATGTCTCCAAGATTGCTTTACTGAAGAAGACAACTGTAAGGAATTCCATTAATAGTGTAAATAAAAAGCTGTAAGTTATTAGTGATGCTACAAAACAGGCTTTCCCACCAATCTTAAAATAGAAAGAGAAAACCAGTAAATTCAGGGGTGGGGGTAACATGATGAAAAAGAAAGTCATGGTTTAATTGTGAAACAAACCAAAACTTGTCATGATTGACTTAAATGCAAAAATATCCATTTGACCTGAATCAGGAGTGCTTTCTGTGAAGTGCCACAAAAATTGTGAGATGAGACCTATGCAAAGTAGTGTGCAACCACAGTTAGAGTCAAATTCATCTAACTACTTGTTTTCAATTTAAAAAATAAGCAGAGAAACAATACATGGGCCACTTAAATATGGTTACAGAAATAAAAGTAAATGCCATTAACCCTGACAAATTAAAGGTAAAGGTGAGAATAAAAGGAAGATAAGATACACGAAATGGATGGAAGTGTAGGTTCACTAATCTCCTACCACTCACAGAAGAGAATTTGAAATCTTGACAAAAGTCAGGAAATAATAATATAATTCCATGTTTATTTCTGTTTTTTTATTCCAAAAGTAAACAAAAAAACTAAATCAAAAATATTAAGTGAAAAATACTGTTAATAACATTATCTGTGATATGAAGACAATTGATACTGTCTTAATAAAAAATTGTAATAGGAGATAGTTTCTAATGGTAGGAATTATTAATCAGTAGAAGTAAAACAAGAAATAGTTAAAACAGTTAAATGTGTCAGATGCTAGTAGGTGGAGATAGAGACTGGGGAGAGGGATAGAGGAAAGCCAAATGGAATTATTATCTTGTGCATTTATTACTTTGATATTTTTAAAATATAGAATCCTATATAATACGCTGTTCTATGTAACCTATTAGGTAAAACTGGATTTGTCCTATATGTGACCCTCTGTATTTTAAGGATATCTCAACCAATTATATTTTTGTACAAATAAAATTACAGGAGCAATCATCATGTTAAAAGTCTAACACGATTTATTTCAAAAGAAATAAGATTAATCCCCAAAATGTGCTTTGACAAGTAGAGAATATTTAAAAATACAAACTACTTTGCACTAATGAAAATTATTGGGTAGGAAAACAAAATAATGGTGAGAAGCAGGAGAGGTGATGGGGCTTCAATAAAAAGGTATTACTCAGATGAGTAAACCATGTTCATTTGATTTCCATCTTTTCCTAAAAGTTTGGAAGTTTAAAGCAGAGTCTTTCCCAAATTTATATTCCAATTTTATGCACACATTACTGCCAATGGGTATATGAAGATGTGCTCAGCATCACTAATCTTCAGGGCAATGTTTATCAAAACCACAACCTCACACCTTTTAGAATGGCTATTATCAAAAAGATAAGAGAAACAAATGTTGATGAAGATATGGAGAAAAGATAATCTTTGTACATTGTTGGTGATAATGTAAATAGTTACAGCCTATGGAAAACAGTTTGAGTTTTCCTCAAAAAAATTAAAAATAGAATTACCATATGATTCAGTAATTTCTGTCAAGGGTATATATCCAAAGGAAATAAAGTCAGTATCTCAGAAGGACATCTGCCCTCCCGTATTTGTTGCAGTATTATTCACAACAGCCTAGATAGAGGTCCAGTGTGGTGTTGATGGATAAATGGATAAAGAAATGTTTATACATATATATGTGTGTGTATATATATATATGTATTATGTGTGTCTGTATATATATATGTCTGTGTGTATATATATATTTATATATGAATACATATATAAATATATATAAATATATAAATATATATATATAAATTCTGTCACTTGCAACAACATGGATGAATCTGAAGGACATTACGTAAGTGAAATAAGCCAGACACAGAAAGACAAATATTGCATGATTTCACTTATACGTAGAATCAAAAAAAGTCAAATGCATGGAAGCAGAAAGTACAAAAGTGGTTGTCAAGGCTTTGGGAATGGGGAAATGGGGAGATGCTGGTCAAAGAGTAAACACTGTCAGATATAAAATGGATAAGTTCTGGGGATCTAAAATATCGCATGATAATTATAGTTAGTAATTGTGTATTGCTTACTTGCAATTGGCTAAGAGAGTAGATCTTTTTTTTTTTTTTTTTTTTTTTTTTTTTTTTGAGACGGAGTTTCACTCTGTTGCCTAGGCTGGAGTGCAATGGTGTGATCTCGGCTCACCACAACCTCCGCCTCCCCGGTTCAAGCGATTCTCCTGCCTCAGCCTCCCGAGGAGCTGGGATTACAGGCGTGCGCCACCATGCCTGGCTAATTTTGTATTTTTAGTAGAGATGGGGTTTCTCCATGTTGGTCAGGCTGGTCTCGAACTCCCAATCTCAAGTGATCCACCCACCTCCCAAAGTGCTGGGATTACAGGCATGAGCCACCGTGCCCGGCCCGAGAGTAGATCTTAAGTGACTTTACCACATACACAAACGATGACAACTAAATGTGATGACAGATGTGTTAATTAATTTGGTTGTGGGAATTGTTGCAAAATGTGTATCAAATCAAGTTTTATGCATTAAATATGAATACCTTTTTGCTAATTATGCCTAAATAAAGCTGGGAGAAATTGGTTGGTGAGTACATGTAGTTCAGCTGTATCGTTTTGTGTACTTTCAGTGTACTTAAAACACTTGAACATTAAAAATAAAATAACAGGCTTGGCACGGTGGCTCATGCCTATAATCCCAGTAATTTGGGAGGCCGAGGCAGGCGGACCACCTGAGGTGGGGAGTTTGAGACCAGCCTGACCAACATGGAGAAACCCTGTCTCTACTAAAACTACAAAATTAGCCGGGTGTGGTGGCACATGCCTGTAATCCCAGCTACTCGGGAGGCTGAGGCAGAAGAATTGCTTGAACCTGGGAGGTGGAGGTTGCGGTGAGCCAAGGTCATGCCATTGCACTCCAGCCTGGGCAACAAGAGTGAAACTCCATCTCAAAAAATAAAAAATAAAATAAAATAATAGGTATGCCCCATAAATGGTGGGCAAAGGACATGAACAGACAGTTTGCAAAAGAATACATACATGTGGCAACAATCATAGGTAAAAAAAATCTCAATATCATTGATCATTAGAAAAGTGAAAATCAAAACCACAGTAAGATACCATCTCACACCGTCAGAATGGCCATGACAAAAAAGTCAAAAAAGAACAAATGATGGCAAGGTTGTAGAAGAAAAAGGAACGCTCATCTATTGTTGGTGGGGGTGTAAATTAGTTCAGTTGTTGTGGAAGACAGTGTGGAGATTCCCTAAAGACTTAAAGACAGTAATACCATTGACACATATATCCCATCACCGGGTATATACCCAAAGGAATAGAAATCATTCTATTATAAAGACACACGGATGCATATGTTCATTGCAGCACTATTCACCATACTAGACACATGGAATCAACCCAAATCCCCATCAACGGTAGACTAAAGAAAATGTGGTACATATACACCATGGAATACTATGTAGCCAGAAAAAAGAATGAGATCATGTCTTTGTAGGAACATGTATGGAGCTGGAGGCCATTATCCTTAGCAAACTAATGCAGGAACAGAAAACCAAATACCACATGTTCTCACTTGTAAGTGGAACTAAATGATGAGAACACATGGTCACATAGATGGGAACAATGTACACTGGTGCCTATCGGTGGGTGGAAGGTGGGAGGAGTGAGAGGACCAGGAATAATAACTAAAGGATACTAGGCTTAATACCTGGGTGATGAAATAATCTGCACAACAAATGCCCATGGCACAAGTTTACCTGTGTAAAAAACCTTTACTTGTATCCCCGAACTTACAATAAGTTTTTTAAAAAGGCTGTGATGCATTCTTCAGCATGCCAATTGCATTTTTCAGCTCCAGAATTTGTGCATGACACTTTGTAATCATTTCCATCTCTGTTAAATTTATCTGATGGAATTCTGAATTCTTTTTCCGTGTTATCTTGAATTTCTTTTAGTTTCCTCAACATAGCTATTTTGAATACTGTATCTGAAAAGTCTCATATCTCTTACTCCAGGATTAATCTCTGGTTCCTTGTTTAGTTCATTTATTGAGGTCTTGTTTTCCTTCACGGTCGTGATACTTGTAAATCTTCTTCTGTGCCTGGGCATTGAAGAGTTACATATTTACTGTAGTCTTTGAAGTCTGGCCTTGTTTGTACTCATCCTTCTTGTGAAGGCTTTCAAATATTCAAAATATGGTAGATGTTGTTACCTAAAGTTTATCTGTTTTAGGGGCATGCCAAGCCCAGTAGTGCTGTGGTTCTTGCAGACTCTTAGTGGTAGCACCTTAATGGTCTTGGACAAAATTGAGAAGGATTTTCTGGATTACCAGGCATAGACACTTATTCTCTTCCCTTACTTTGCCCCAGACAGAGTCTCTCTCTGTGTTCTTAGGCCCTTGGAGCTTAAGATTGAGTGACACAATCATGCCTGTGGCCACCACCACTAGGACTGTGCTGGGTCAGACCTGAAACCAGCATGGCACTGGGTCTGCTGTAACCACTCTCTGGCTACCACCTATGTTTTCTGAAGGCCCTAAGCCTCCACTGTTAGCGACTGGCAAAGCCAGCCAGGCCTGTGTCCTTCCCCTTAGGGCATCAGGTTTCCCTTGGCTCTGGGCAGGTCTAGAGGTCCTATCCGGGAGCCAGGCGCTACAGTCAGAAACCTTAGAAGTCTACCCATTGTTCTGTTGCATTGTGGATCACCTGGCATTCAAACCACAAGATGCAGTCTTTCCTACTCTCTCCTGCCCTTTCTGAAGGCAAGGGAGCCTGATCCCAAAGCCACCACCATCACAGGCCCATGGGGAGTCTGCTAATATTCCTTAAGTCCAAAGTGCTCTTCAGTCGGCATGTAGTGGTGAATATTGCCTGAGGTTGGATTCTCCCTTCAGGACAATGTGCTCCTCTCTGGCCAAGGGCAGGTCCACAAATGCCTTCCAAGAGCCAAGTCATAGAATCAGGGACTCCAGGAGTCCACTTGGTCCTCTATGCGCCTGTGGCTGAGTTGGCATCTAAGATGCAAGCCAAAGTCTCCTTTACTTTTCCCTCTGCTTTTCTGAAGCAGGAGGAGTCTCACCCTTTATCCAGCACTGCTGAGAATACGTTAAATCTCATCTGAAACTAGCAAGCCTGAGAGTCTCACGCAAAGCCCTTGACAAAGTACCTGGGTATTGCTGCTGCTGCGTATTCAAGGGCCAAAGGCACCTCAGTTAGCATTTGATGTATGCTGCCAGGACTGTCTTTCCCTTCAAGGCAATAGGTTGCCACCTGGCCTGGGGTGTGTCTAGAAATTTCCTCTGGGGGCTATGGCCTGGAAAGGGGGCCTCGTGACTCTGATAGGTACCCTATCCTCCTGTGGCTGAGCTGGTATCCAAGATGCAAGACAAAGTCCTCCCCACTCTTTCCTCTCCTCTCCTCTCCTTAAGTGGAAGGAATGAGTCTCTTTTGGAGTCAAGAGCTGTGCAGAAGGAGTCTAGGGGTAGGGGATAGGTGTTGCCAGCATGCCCTTAGCAATCCAGGCTGGTGTCTCAGCAGGTCACATGCCCTCCTAGTCCTCTGGCTCTGGGCCCAGTTCAGCACTAGGACTTGTCTAGAAGTTGCAGTCCTTGTGGCACAGATTGCCTTTCAACTTTATTTATAGGCCCAGAGCGCTTTAGCCCATGGTGGCAAGTCTTGCAGGAACTCAAGTTCCAACTTCTTGGATCAGTGCTTCCCCTAAAAAGGGCTGTTTTAAATGCTCCCTTTGTGGATGGGCATCAGCTGAGCTTGGACTGATTTTGCTTTCTGCTATAACAGGGCAGCACTGAGTTCAATGTCTCACAATTGCTGCGCTCTCCCTCTCACCAGTGGACAGAAATGCTCTTCACACCACACGGCTACAGCAGGGGGTTGGAAGAGGGGTGGCATTGGCAATTCAAGACTGCTTTTCCTACCTCTTCAGTGCCTCTTTCAGTGATTTTAATAAGACTAGGTACTGTGAGTGCTCACCTGATTTTTGGTTCGTTTTTTATTTTTAGGACCTGCATGGTTCCCTTATGATTTTTGGTTCTTATGAGTGTGATTTTTTGTGTGTAGATGGTTGTTAAATTGGTTTCCTTTAAGGGGATGGGGATAGCCAGGGTAAGTCTTCTATTCGGCCATCTTGCTAAACTAAAGCTCTTAATGGATTAAATGATAATGTTTCCTTATATAGCTAGAGATTTTAGAATTTTGAGTGATTTATGATGTTACATTGACATTACCGTATCTGTATCTCTCATTTTCTCTGTTATTTTCAATACAGGCTATGATATTCGTTTGTAAGTTCTTATACAAATTCATGAGGGTTTGTCAATAAATCCAGTTGTTCTGATTATAATAAATTATTTCCAATAAGCTGTAAATACTCACCGGAAAAAAATACTTAGTAGGGTTTAACTGTGAATATGATAGTGAACATTAGGGCCCCTCAGGTAATAAGCATGGCACCCGCTAGGTAGTTTTTTTTATTCTCTCCCGCCTCCCACCCTCCACCCTCATATAGGCCCTGGTGTCTGCTGTTCCCTTCTTTGTGACCATCTGCACTCAATATTTTGCTCCTACTTATAAGAAAGAACATGTGATATCTGATTTTCTGCTCCTTTATTAGTTTTTTAGGATAATGGCCTCCAGCTCCATTTATGTTGCTACAAAGGACATGATCTTATGCTTTCTTATGGCCACATAGTATTCCACAGTGTATATGTACCACATTTTCTTTATTTAGTCTATTGTTGGGCATTTAGTTTAATTCCACGTCTTTCCTATTAAGTTTAGCCCAAGTTCTTTACCACTGCCTTTATCATTGCCCTTTTCACAACTCAAACTTTGAATATTTCTTGTCTGGTGAGACTGAAATAGCCTCTGAAGCTGCTTCTTGTCTCTAGTTTTACAGCACCGAGATTAATCCTCCTATTGCTCTCTGTAAGACACCTGATGCTGTCACCTTCTGCCACAAATTATTTGACGATTCCTATTCTGATTATCTATTGCTTTTTAAAAAAATACTGCAATATCTGGCAGCTTAAAGCCATTCTAGCTGCTCACGATTTTGTGGGTAAGGAATTTAGAAAACACTCAATTGGGTGGTTCACCTCTGGTACACTGATGTATTGGCAGCAGCTGGGGCAGCTGGGGCTGCAGACTCCATTTCTAAGATATCCTTTTAAATAATGTTTGACCCTTCAGTGTTTCTTGCTCTGCCTGCCTTTCTCTGTCTGTTTCTATGCCTCTGACTCTCTCTCCATGGCATATCAACTTTCAGTACTCTCTACATATCTTGGGTTTTTTACAGCATGGTGGTCTCATGGTGGGCATAGTTATTACAAGACACCTACATTTCAAGAGTAAAGAGTCCAAAAGACAAAAAGTGTATGGTTTTAGAATCTTAAAGCCAGGGCCCACAAACTGCAACAGTATCACTGCTACCATATACTATTGCTAAAAGCAGTCACAGTGCTTTTCTTATTTCAAGGGGATGCTAGACCTCAAATATTTATGGGACAAATTTCCAATAATGTGTGGCAATCTTTAATCCAACACAACTTTCTAATGCTTTCAATATAAAGTTCAATCTCCACACACTATTCATCATTGGGCCATTGCCTATCTTTCCAGCATCAATTCATGCAACATCCATCAAACTAATCTTCACTGGTCTCCACAAACACACACATATTCCAATAATAGTCTCTCTAATGCTCCATGTTCTCCCAGCCTTTCATATGTATTTAGACTTCTATGTTCCACTGAAGACAACAAAGAGCTAATAATGCTAATAATCACTCCATCACCAGAGTCAATGTTGTTGAGGAATGAACTATATTCAATTTTAACTTGAGAACTATGTAGAAACGAAATGAAATTTCCAAATGAAAGCACTTTTAAATCAGAAAAGTTTAAGATGTAAATATCAGCATCCAAAATAGCAAAGTGTTCCAGCTATTTCAAAAGATATAGACTTTTAAAAGCTCTTATCTTTTATGTACAGGTAGGATGTCATTTTGGTGTCATTTTTACAGTTAGTATGAACATGTACATCTTCCAAATACACAGCCATGCAGTGTCAGAGCAAGTCACCATAAAACATCACCAAGCAGCAGCAGCAGAAAGAGAGAGACCTCTGAATTTAAAGTATGCCTTTTGGCCGGGTGCAGTGGCTCACGCCTGTAATCCCAGCACTTTGGGAGGCCGAGGCGGGCGGATCACGAGGTCAGGAGATCGAGACCATCCCGGCTAACACAGTGAAACCCTGTCTCTACTAAAAATACAAAAAAAAAAAAAAATAGCCAGGCGTGGTGGCAGGCGCCTGTAGTCCCAGCTACTCGGGAGGCTGAGGCAGGAGAATGGCGTGAATCCAGGAGGCAGAGCTTGCAGTGAGCCGAGATCGCGCCACTGCACTCCAGCCTGGGCGACAGAGCGAGACTCTGTCTCAAAAAAAAAATAAAAAAAATAAAGTATGCCTTTCATGAGCTACAAAGATGATGATGAGTTTGTATAACACTTTATGCTCTGTTATCACATAAAGTTTAGCCTTCCCAAATATGAAAACCTGCCATGGAATCTTCAATATTATGTATACAAATACTAGCCCATACACTACACCTTATTTGCCTTTATCATGGTCTACATTGAAAGAGAGTAAAAAGTCTCCTATACAACCTTAACATGTATAAGAATAACTTGATGGTAGAATAAAAACTTCCTGAAGACTATAAAAACTTATGGTGTAGATTTATGATTTCATATGAATCCTCATGCACTCCTAAGGGACGTTAACCAGAACAACAAAAACCTTTTCTGTTTATGAAATTTCATGTTTCAAAGATTATACACTACTGAATAGCAAATACCTACATGCCGATTATGCAGACAAATCTGAACTCGATTTGTCCCCAAGATGTCCCAAACACTCTTGTCAGGGTATCTGACTCCAATGAAATAGGACTGTGTCTCAAATTCAGGTTTTGAAAGGTATCTTCTTTAATTATCTTCACAACTTCAGGCATAGATAATACAACTAATTTTAAAAATACAAGTCAATATTCATGGAATCAGAATGTCAAAAATCCTTAGCACTGACCTAATATGCCTCATAACTTTTGCAAAGATTACTGAATTCTTCCATCCACTCAGTTAAAAGGAGAATCAGGAGAGTGATCTATTTTAATGTGCTCCCCGATGCATAAGAAAGTTGGTGAACTACGTCTTTTACAATTATCAAGCCCTGGAGTCAGAACAAGTTCGAATCCAACTTCTACTGCTTATTGGCTAAGTGAAAGCATGTAAGATTTTGAAATTCTCCATATCATGGTCTCTCAACTATAAAACATAGATCATAATATTATGTCAGGATTAAATTATGTGTGTGTTCATCATCATGCTATTCAGAATAGCAAAAACATGAAACCAACCTAGGTGCCTGTCAATCATAGACGGGATAAAGAAAATGTGGCGGGCAGGTGCGGTGGCTCATGCCTGTAATCCCAGCACTTTGGGATGCCAAGGCAGGCGGATCACGAGGTCAGGAGTTCAAGACCAGCCTGACCAACATGGTGAAACCCCATCTCTACTAAAAATGTAAAAATTAGTCCGGTGTGGTGGCGCACGCCTGTAATCCCAGCTACTCAGGAGGCTGAGGCAGAATGGTGTGAATGCAGGAGGCGGAGGTTGCAGTGAGCCGAGATTGCACCACTGTACTCTAGCCTGAGTGACAGAGTGAGACTCTGTCTCAAAAAAAAAAATTGGCAAATAAATATACAACATGGAATACTATGCAGCCAGAAAAAAATGAAATCATGTCCTCTTTGACAACATGGATAGAGCTGGAGGTCATAATCCTAAGTGAATTAATGCAGGAACAGAAAACCAAATGCCACATGTTCCCACTTATAGGTGGCAGCTAAACATTGTGTACACATGGACTTTAACATGGGAATAATAGACACTGTTGATACTAGAGAGAGGAGGCAGGCAGGGGAACATGGGTTGAAAAACTCCCTATTGGGTATTCTGCTCACTACCTGGGTCCAATACACCCACTGAATAATGCTACACATCTACCGCTAGTATCTAAAAAGCTGAAACTTCAAGAAAAAAGTAATTAGTGTATTCATTGTCTAGTGACTCTCAACCAACAGTAACTTTTTTATTAATAATCTTTATTTGGTGGTTATATTTTTTCAGACTCCATTTATTGTGTCTAAACTGAATTTTCTCAGAAAACACTAAGATCATTTATTTTAAAAATGTGTAGCCTTACTATATAAATGATACAATATACATGTTTCTAATATCTTTTCTGTAGGCATGGCAGGAACAATATTTATCCACTCTGAATATGATATGACTATAACATGATATCAAGCACAAAAGCCTATGCTCACAATAAACTAATATGTTTTGCTTTTCCAAAGTAGGTTTCTTTTGATTCTCACTCCCAACATAAAACAAATTTTATTATTACTACTTTATAGATGAAGAAGCAGCCTCATAAATGTTGAGACTCAGTCATGATCTGATAGCTAGTTTCAAAAATAATTCAGTTGTTCTAGTTCATCCTCATTCTATTCTGCCTTTCTGTTTTTGTCGCTTCCAGCACAATTAGCTGTATGGTCACTCACCATTCCTGCTCTCTTTCCACAAGATAAGAGTTTTTGTGGGGAGAAGGCTGTTAAACAAGGGATTACAATTTGTACCCTCCTTATCACGAGGGGCCACGTGCCTTGTTCTGCCTTGCTAAATGTTAATAATGTGATGTGTATCCCTCTTGAGAAAAGGGAAACTAGAGACTTCTTGATGCTGCTAGTCTTCACCAGCAGCTTTGAGGCCATGTTAAGGAAGGCAGCATTATGAAAGAGATGAGTAAAAACTCCATTAACAGACTGCACGAAGCCAGAACGAACACTATACTCACTACTTGAATTCTAGTTGAGACCATATGTTCTATGTCCATACTTTGAAGGGTATATAGTTTGTGAAGAGTTAGAAAACCAGGAAATTCCAAAAGGTAAGTACTATAACATATAACTGAACAGATAAGAACACAGAAGGAGCACAGAAAATGATGGTGAACTCTAACTCAGAGTCTAGAAAAGGCTATATAATGTAAAAGATATTTAAAGTGATCCTTAAAAAATAATCAGACTTTGCCAGGTAGAGAAAGAAACAGACATTCAGTGAAAGAGTACTCTCTCCTATGTCAACAAACTAAATGAACTCTCCAATGATGTGATAGTCTTATTTTTACTATTCTATTTGAACACTATTCCAGTTATCTACTGATGTGTGAAAAAAACACAACTGCCAAATCCAATGGCTTAAAAAATAATCATTAATTAGTTCATGACTCTACAATTTAAGCAGAGCTTGATGAAGAAGGCTGAGTTCTGCTCTGTGTGGCGGTAGCAGAGGGGGCTTAACCAATGGGTAGTAGAGTGAAAGAATCATTTAATATGGCTTACGTACAGGGATTACAAGTTTGTACTGGCTGTTGACTTGGTTCACAGCCTGGGATGAAGACTTTGATTTCTCATCACATGGGCCTTTCCATGTGCCCTCTAATTCCTCAGAGCATAATTCTCTCTAAGGCCAAGGGTACCAAGAGAGAGAAATAGGTGAGTTGTATAATCTTTTATGACCTATCCTGGAAAGTCAGAGTGCCACTTTTGCCATAGTCTTTTAGTTTGGATAGTTACAAAGGCCCATACAAATTCAAGATAAGGGGACATAAACTGCATGTCTTGAGAGATGAGTGTAAAGGTGCTAGAAAATATAATCTGATAGAAACACCACAGAATGAGAAAAATCTAAGGATGAAAAGATGAGTTAGTATCTACCTGAAAAATCTATTCTAATCCCAAGATGTCATGCCAAATTCACAAAAGAAAGCTTAGGTTGTGCTTCTACTTGACTGTTCAGAATTTCAAGTTTGTTTCATATTACCTTTCACATAAAGTGCTTGAGGTTGACAATATCTGATATAGCACTGGAAGCTATTGATCTAGGCTTTCCAGTTTGATGTGAAGTGTGGCCAGCTGCATTGAGAAAGTTCTGGTTGATGGTTCTCAGTTTCCAAGAGGACAAAGTAAATATAATCGCTTAACAGATGTGTCATGTTACATTTGAGAGAATTATAGAGTAAGGCAGTTATAAGACTGTTAGATAGCTTACTAAAATGGGATCACTTCAGACACCTTCAAGAAAATGTATAATCTCATTTGCTGAATTGTTTCAACTCTAATCTAAATTAGAATCAAATAGTGGATTCAATGACTTTGATCTTCTTAGAGATTCATCTTTTACACTTTGATTGGTTAAGTTTTATGTGCACACTCCACATTCTATAGATTTAAGGTTTAACATGACCTACTCTCCTGCCTCCAGGGTGTATAGTTTAGGAACAGCAGGAAACCAGATAATTGGAAGATAATGTGATAAGCGTTATAGCATAGAAATGAACACTGCTATAGGAAATGGAAAAAAAGAAAAGGCAGTAAGCTCTGGAGTTTTAGAAAAGGCCCCAAAAGAAAGACATTTAACATGACCCCTTAAGAATAAATAGAATTTTTCAGGTAGAAAAGAGATATGAAAACTTGGTATAGCAGCAGACATATGACACAACCTCTGTGCTGCATCTGAATTTGTGTGATGACCAGCTAAACATAAGGTAATTTTATTTTTTATTTATGTATACATTTAAAATAATAATCGATTACATGTTAACATAAACATATATCTATGAAAAAATTGTTATATCTCTAAGACAAAATGGAATTAGTGACACTGTTTTACATATTTTCAAATTTCTTAATCATCTGGCTTAATTGAAGACAAACAGATACTCATCTCTGCTTCTGTACCTAATTCATTGCAATGAGCTGCTTCGGTTGAGTTCTGTGAAGAAAATACACATCCTCACACAGTAGTTTCAGTACAGGAATTTTTTGTATTTTTTGTTTTTTAACCTTTTATCTATTAAATTGTATTCTTTATTTCAATAGTTTTGGGGGTACAGGTGGTTTTTGTTACATGGATTAGTTCTATAGTGGTGAACTCTGAGATTTTAGTGTACTCATTGCCTGAGTAGTGTACACTGTACCCAATATGTAGTCTTTTATCGCTCACCTCCTTCCCAATCTCCCCTACTCCATCTCCAAAGTCCATTAGATCCCTCTGTATGTCTTTGTATCCTCATACCTCAGCTCCCACTTATATGTGAGAACATACAACATTTGGTCTCTCATGGCTGTAACTTCCTTAGAATAATGGGCTCCAGCTCCATCCAAGTTGTTTCAAAAGATATTATTTTATTCCTTTTTACGGCTGAGTAGTATTCCTTGGTACCTATATACCACATTTTCTTTATCTACTCGTTGGTCGATAGACACTTAGGTTGGTTCTATTGTGTTTCTATAAACATGTGTGCAGGTGTCTTTTTCATATAATGACTTCTTTCAGAAAAATATTTTAATAATGTTTTCAGATAGTTTTGGAAATTATTTGACACTGCACTAAAACTCAGCAAGCGGTAGTTTCTTAGGTTTCGTTGCAATGTAAAATTGGAAACCATACTGACATTTAAAATCTTCATGATTTTAATGATTAAAATAATCAAAATCCACTAGTCTATCTAGCATGGCTTAATTTTTATTGTATATATTACAGGTATACAACATGATGCTCTGATATACATATTGAAATGTATACATAATGAAATGACATATACTATGATCAGGCAAATTAACATATCCAGAAATTTATCCAGTTACCTATTTTTAGTAGTAAGAGCACCCAAAATGTATGCCATTAGCAAAATTTCAGTATACCTTTTTTTAGTACAGTTCCATGAAATGGCATACTGGTATATGAAAATTGATTCATCAAGTAAACGCAAATAAAAAACACAATGAGATATCAACCCACACCTGTTAGAATGGCTATAATCAGAAAGAAAAAAAAGTATGTGTTGGTGGAGATATGGAGAAATGGAAACCCTTGTATACTGTTTGTGGTGATGCAAGTAGGTACAGAAATTATGGAAAACAGTATGGAGGTTCTCTGAAAATTAAACATAGAAATACCACATCACCCAGAAATCCCTCTTCTGGGTATGTATCTAAACAAAAGGAAGGCAGCACCTCATAGAGATATCTGTGCTCATGATAATTTCAGCATTATTCATAATAGCCAAGATAAAGAAACAACTTCAGTGTCCATCGATGTATAAATGGACAAATAAACTGTGGTGTGTATGTGTATACATATAAATGTATAATAAAATATTATTTAGCCTTAAGGAGATACTGCCATTTGTGACAATATGGATGAGCCTAGGAATCATTATACTCTGTAAAATAAGTGAGACACAGAAAAATACTGCATCACACCACTTATATGTGAAATCTAAAAGTTGAATGAATAGAAAGAGAGGTAGAACAGTTGTTACCAGGGACAGGGAGGGGGAGAAAATGGGGCTATCTAGGCCATATGGAACAAACTTGCAGTTATATAGGATGACTAAGTCTAGAGGTCTAATGTACAGCATGAAGCAGTTTTATTACTACCATTATTTTTTAAATAGCAAAAAAGAATCATTAGCCATGAGATTCTGGAATACCAACAGCTTTCCAGCACAGAGACCTTGTTTTATATGAGTCCTCTCTGCTGTCTTTTACATAAAAAGAAGTAAACGCTGTGTGGTGAAATCAATAATGGTTAGGAGGAAATGCAGGTTCACAACTTTAAGTGAACTGGACTGTGGAAATGAAATTTCATCAGGTGGCCAGAGGAAAAAAGCAGAGCCATGAAGAGAGAGATACTTTTCAGTCCCTGACAACGTGTTATCAAAAGAAAACACATTGTCAATCACGTTGTCAGGAACAAATCTTCTAGACAAAGGAAAAATGTATAGAGAAGTAAATGCATATTGACTGGAACTCATCCTCAGACATGTGTAACAGACACATAGATTGACATGTGTAAAACACATAGATCTATATATACAAGTGGTTATTGGTGAACATTTATTTTCTCTTAGATGTTTAAAAATGGGAAACAGGTGATACCTGATGAAGTTCTCACTACGGTGTTAAAATTGTGTAATGTAAAGAATAAAAGCACATGACTCAGACTAATAGTTCTAAAATTTGAAAGGGTATCAGAATACCCTGGAAGGCTTGTTAAAACAAAGACTCTGGGTCTCACTCCTGGAGTTTCTATTTCAGCAGGTCTGGTGTGAAACCCAAGAATATGCATTTTTTAAAAAGTTCCCAGGAAGTGTTGATGCTGCCTGAATTGTAATCCTAAGTTGGAATCTTGCCTCTATCACTTAACAGTTATTAACCTTTGGGAAAGTTAACTTCTCTCTGTCTCATTTTCCCATTTGTAAACTAAAGACATAACACATTGTTGAGGGCTCCACCCATATACTCCCAGCACTCACATTTCCAATTCATGCTGCTGGAGTCCCACTGCAAAAACCTGCCACTGTCCGCCTAAGGACCTATGTTAGGTGCATCCACAGGGCTGACCCAAAGTGCTAGCAAGATACTGTGCAAAGAGAAGCCCTCAGCCAATGAGGGAGAGAAGCTAGAAAATAATGCTGCTGCCTCCTGTCTCTCAGGTGGGAGGAGTCTTAGGCATGTTCTCACCAGTGGTTCTCAAAATGTGGTCTCCAGACCATCGCCTAGGAACTCGTTAGAAAAATTGCAAATTCTTTGAACCTATCTAAGATACATTGACTCAGACTCTGAGGATGAGCCCCAGAAATACAGTTTAACAAACTTTCCAGGTGATTCTGATATACAACAAAGTTAAGAACCACTGCTCTATACCATTTCCCAGAGAATACCAGCAGGATTGAGTCAAAGATGCCCTGAGCAGCAACCTGCTTATTAAAATATCCTGTATTCTCTTTCATTCCTTTACAACCTAACCTCTCCAAGTCTCTTATTGGTACTTTCTAGTGTTGCCTCACTTACACAAACACACACACATAATAAAACGCACATACTCAAATCCTTAACTCAGTCTCTGCTTCTGTGGGAATCTATTCTGTAAGAAAAGAGATTAACAGTGCCCACGTGTCATAGGGAAATGATGAAAACTACATGTTATAATTCATAAAAGGGCTTCGAACAGTCCTTGGCACATGTTTAGATGGTAAAGAAAAGTTACATTTGTGATTATTATTATTATTAATGGAAATATTAGTGTACAAATGTAAACAAATTTAACATTTGAATGTTCTAACCAAAATGAAAAAATAAAATAAACATTGTTTTCCATTTTTGCAAGTTAGCACTACAATTTTATAATACAATCTTATCAGGTTCTTTTTCCATAATAATTTTCACCTTTCCTATGTATAAAATCTGTTGTAGTTCAATTAACTCTCTGTACACTTTTGTCACTGCTGATATTCTGTGACCTAATAATTGTTGTCACTTTTATGGGGATGTCACTCCTTAAACACTCATCTGTATAAACTTGTAAACTCAGGTCCACCACAAGGTATTTAAAAATGTGTTTGAAGTGGGAAGCTGTCATTCTATTACTGAGGTATTACTAAGAAATACAGCACAGAGCAATATCTGTGGCTTCCTAATACAACTGATGTTTGGGTAATTTGACATGATTATAAATGATAATTACCTGGTAAGTAAGCCCCATAGTAGTAATATCTTCTTTTCTTACAAAAAAGTGCTTTCTTATCAGCTCTGGTTTGAAGTTCCACACAGATGTTTTTCAAAATGGAGATTCACTAGTGGGAATTGTCTTCAGCAGGGGTCTAGCATCTATTTAATCAACACAGATCATTTTAAAAATGCGCTGAATCCACCCAATGAGCATATCTCCAGAAACGGATTTCAGAATTTAGCAGCTTAAATAATATGGGATATATTGAGTACTGAAGATTTTATTTAAATTTTTAAAAATAGTACAATAAACTCATGTATCCCTTCAACCTAAGTTCATCAAATTTTAACATTTTGTCGAATTGGCTTCATCTCCTCTTTATTAAATATACACATTCACAAATGCAAACACACACACATACACAATTGATGTTGCTGAATATTTCAGATTTAAGACATCAGGATCATTTACTTCTAAATTCTTCAAAATTTAACTTCTAACAACGGGGCATTTTTCTCCTTTTTGAAACAGATATTTTGTAACACCTTTTGGTATTATCATAAAATTCATAACTAAAGCACATGCCTATGCATAAAATTAGAAATAAAACTATATAAACTCTAAACTGTACTATTACAGAAAATATTAGGAGAGTTAATATAACAGAAAAATAAAAGAAGAGTCATCTACACTAGATGTCAAAATGAAGACATCCTATAGTATGTTATCACTATCTGTACATTTTCAAAATACTGAATTCTTAATTCCTAAGAACCACAAGAGACCTGGACTAGCTAAAGCTATCTTGAGCAAGAACAAACGTGAACACATCAGATTTTCTGACTTCAAATAAAATTACAAAGCCTTAGTAGTCACAACAGTGTGGTACCAAAATGAAAACAGATACATAGACCAATGGAACAGAAGAGCCCAGAAATAAACCCCAAAATATATGGTCAAACAATCGTAACACAGGCACCAACAATACACAATAGGGAAGGGATAGTCTCTTTCACAAACATTTATGGAAAAACTGGATATCCACATGCAAAAAGAATGAAATTAGACCTTTATCTCACACAATATACAAAAATTAACTCAAAATGGGTTAAATATTTAAACCTAAGGCCTGAAACTACAAAATGATGAGAAAACATTGATACATTTCTGAACAAAACAAAATACAAGCTTTCCTGACAGTACACAGGCATTGAAATACTGGAAATTCAGGAGTTAAAATAGTGCAAAAGTGCTTTGTATTGATTTATAAAATACAGTGTCTATGCTCTGACATACGTAAACAAGTTTCCCTCCTACAGGAATATTTCAGCGCATTGTAAAGTTGTGTGTAATGGAGGGATAGGTCTCTGCTGTTCAAGACTGAGTTATGCATAACAGGATATCTACCACAGCTTGCTTTGACTTCTTTCATACACAGTAATTTCCTAGATACCTTGTCAGGAATTACAACTCTCATTGAGAATAAATGATCTAAACAAAGCAGAGAAAATACAAAACACTGTTTACAGCTATAATGCATTAATTTTTATTAATGACTATTCTGATTTATTTATTTATTTATTTATTTTATGATGGAGTCTTGCTCTGTCACCCAGGCTGGAGTGCAGTGGTGCGATCTTGGCTCACTGCCACCTCTGGCTCCTGGGTTCAAGTGAATCTCCTGCGTTCAAGCGAATCTCCTGCCTCGGCCTCCCAAGTAGCTGGGATTACAGGCGCCCCATACCATCCCTGGCTAATTTTTGTATTTTTAGTAGCTATGGGGTTTCACCATGTTGGCCAGTCTGGTATTGAACTCCTGACCTCAAGTGATCCGCCCACCTTGGCTTCCCAAAGTGCTGGGATTACAGGCATGAGCCACTGTGCCTGGCTTTACCTTTTAATTCAACAACTCATAAACAAAACAAAAATTTTATTCATTTGACAAAAAAGTAAAGCCTGACAAACTGTTTTTTCACAATTACCATAATGCTTGTAGCTATAAGCAAACCTTTTTTCTGAGATTATAAGTAGCAGTGATGAGCCTCCAGATGGAGCATTATTACAAATGATTCAAGAAACACAGATCCTTTAAGTCATCTTGATTTATTTGCTAACATCATTCCACCCATCCTGCACCTCTCCGCAACAATCCCTTCACAGAATATTACTATAAAATGAAGGTAGAAATATTTCTCCCTTTGTGCCTAAGTAACTCCCAATGTCAAAATAATAATGTAGTCATAAACAAATATGATGCACTATATATCGAACAACTCTAGGATATTAAGTCAAGTGTATACTGAACTTAAATACCAGCTATGCATTTTAAAAAATTATAACCATGTTCTCAGTGATTGTGGATAATAGTTCAGCACAGTGGGATAAAGGCAAATATGTCAGTTACCTGAAATTAACTGTATTTAAATGATTATGATTTAATATACTGTCTCTTCTCAAAAGTACATTTTACAAAATAATCTTGGGGCAACAAAATTATTCTATAGTAAATAATTCATTGTTTGAAACACTAATGTCTCCCTAATATACTTTTATCTAGAAATAGCAAGGAAAACTTCAAATAGATCATCTAAGAAAGAACACTGTAATTCAACAGAGAAGAGACGGGAAATACCTAAGGCAAGGAAGGAAAGGTAAGCAAGGCAGCCTGCTCCTCCAGGATTGTCTAGGAGCTCAAAGAGGCTCCCCAGTGCGAGGAAAGGGTGAGAGATCCGAGCAGTTTATATTCCCATAGTAAACTCCTGCAATCCTAGCCACAGGCCAGCTCCTTGATCCTCATAGGCCCTGAACATAGGGAGCTGCCTGGAGATCATGTGAAGGCATTGCTCTACACAGGGAGCTCATGCTAAGGCCTACACATACCCACGGGATGCAAGCAGGTAATGCCATTTTGAGAGCCTAGCTCCTATCAGGTTGCATCTTGTCCTGTGGTCTAAAAGCCCTTTCATCGCCACATCTCTGAAGCCCCATTGATATCCCTGCCCACAGCTACTGCTACTGCTGGCTGTTCCCAATGGAGCTGAAGTGTGAGCCTGTGGCAGTGTCCCGGGCATGCCCAGCAGTGGAGCTGCCACACATTTGCATATTCCCAGAGTGCAGACTCCCCAGGCTTACAACTGCTGCTGTTACTGGCTGCTCCATCTGGCAGTGATCCCACTGCCCCTAGCAGCAAGGTTTCCAGTAATTTACATGCGCCCTAAGGAGAGACTCTCCTGTCCACAGGCATGTACCAATGCTAGTTGTTGCTGCCAGTGAGTGCTGAAACACACCTCACTGGCAGTAAACCCACCACCCTCACAAGCATCAAAGCTGCCAAACATTTGCACATGCCCTGAAGACAGGCTACTTTGCCTGCAGCCACAGCCATTACCAGATGTGGCCACTGGGTGCTGAAGCAGAAGCCACTGGAAGTGACCCCACCAACTTCAGCAGCAGGGTCACTGCACATTTGCATGTACTCTAAGGACAGGATCCCCACCCACAGCCACTGCCACTATTGGCTGTTGCTTCCAGGTAACCCAAGCATAAGACACTGGCAGCAACCCTGTCATCCTCAGCAGTACAGCTCACACGCATTTACATGTGCTTTGAGGACAGGCTCCCCTGCACACAGCTGTCACTGGTGCTGAACTGTGCACTGCCCAGTTGCCTGGCTATGGCTGCTGCCACTGACAGCACTGCGCTCTTTCCGGGAACAGGGCCATAATGTACTTCTGCATGCTTGAGGAGAGGTTCCTCTGACCACCACCACTCCTGCCATTTCCACCTGAGCACTCCACAGGGGTCCTGAGGACAACCATATTTCTGTCCACGATGGCCAGTGGCCAGATGCACCATCAGGGAGCCTAAAGACAGAGTTGCCCAATTTGACCCCACCCTTCCGAGTGGCAGATTACATTATCCAGGCTGGGATTGCCTAACTTTGTCCATCACAGTTAGTACCTGAGCACTTTGCCCAGGGGCCTGGAGATGAGCCCACTAAGCCTGCTATTACAAGCACATCTGGCACCTATCTGCATGTGCCACCAGTGGGCCAAGGGACTAACCAGCACAGCTTCATGCAGCCACTACTAACACTAGTATGGATCCCCTGAGAGCCAGAGGGTTAGTCCATCATTTCTATTGCCATTGTACATGTCATTCCCACCGCCCATGGGCCCAAGGACCTACCGAGCCTACCACTGCCACTGCTGACACCCAAGCAAACTGCCTGCAGGCCGAAGAATCAGGCTGCCTGAACCTGCTAATACCAGGGCTAGCGTATCCCAAACAAGAGCCCAAGGACAGGCACACTCGGCCTGCTGCTGCCACCAATGGAGCCTGAGAACTGGCACACCTGGTGTCTCGATTCCAGGTGAAACTCCACCACAGCCTCTATTTAAAACCACGCACAAAGCCACTGAGAAAATCACAGAAACCATTGAGGCCATCCACAGCTAAATAAATTATATGGGAACTACACTAGTGCACACACAGAGAGTCAAAGCTAAAGTGCCCCAACCAATCAATACCATAGGTGTATCTTTTGTAAGATGTCTTCCGCTAAGAGCAAAGTCAAAAAATTGGAAGAAGCAACTGTTATACCAGATGTGCAGATATCGATGTAACATGAAAAAGCAAGGAAATATGCAACACCAAATACGATAATTCTCCAGCAACAGAGTCCAATAGGAAATGTATGAAATGCCTAGAAAATCATTCAGAATAATGGTATTAAGGAAGCTCAATGAGATGCAAGGGAACACAGATAAACAATAAAAAGGAATTTAAAAAAATTCAGATAAGAACAAAAAATTTACTAATGAGATAGATATCACAAAAACAGAGCCAAATAAAAATCCTGGAATTGAAAAATTGAATAAAAATTATACATATATATATGTTTAAGAGCTTCAGTGACAGACTACATGAAGCAGAAGAAAGAATTTTAGAATTTCAACGTAGGTCTTTGGAAATAATGTAGAAAAAATTAAAAAAATAATTAAAAAATGAACAAAGCCTATATGACATATGGGATACCATAATTTTCAAATTTTCACTGTCCCAGAAGGCAAAGATAATGACAAAGGGATAAAAAACCTATTTAACAAAACAATCGTTGAAAACTTCCAACATTTAGCATGAGATGTAGATATACAGATACAAGAATCTCAGAGATCCCCATATAATACAATGCAAAAAGGACTTCAACACTACACATTATAGTCAAATTGTCAAAAGTCAAAGTCAAAGAGAATTCCAAAAACAGCAAGAGAAAAGTATCTAGTCACTTATAAAGGAACACTCAGACTAACAGAAAATTTCTCAGCAGAGACCTTATAGGTCAGGAGAGAATGAGATAACCACCACAAAGAAAACTATGAGTTCCAATAAACAAATACAGTAAAGTTGCAGGATACAAAAACAACATTCAAAAATCAGTGGCATTCCTATATAACAAAAATGAATGAACTAAAGAAGACAGCCAGAAGGCAATCACAACTACAAGAGCTACAAAGAATACCTAAGAATAAAATTAACGAAGGAAATGAAAGACCTCCTAAAAAAGTAAAAAACTATTGCAAGGACAAAAAACCAAACACCGCATGTTCTCACTCATAGGTGGGAATTGAACAATGAGAACACATGGACACAGGAAGGGGAACATCACACTCTGGGGACTGTTGTGGGGTTGGGGGAGAGGGGAGGGACAGCATTAGGAGATATACCTAATGCTAAATGACGAGTTAATAGGTGCAGCACACCAACATGGCACATGGATACATATGTAACAAACCTGCACATTGTGCACATGTGCCCTAATACTTAAAGTATAATAATAATAAAAAAAAAACTGTAAGGAACTCAAATCAACAAACAAAACATAAAAAAAGTAAAAAACCTATAAATCGCTAATGAATGAAATTGAAGAGAACACAAATGGAAAGATATCCCATGCTCATGAATAAGATGAATTAGTGTCATTAAAATGACCATAATGCAGAAAGAAATCTACAGATTTAGCGCAATCTCTAGCAAAATACCCATGTCACTTTTCTAAAAAACAGAAAACAATCCTAAAATTTGCCTGGAAGAAAAAAGAGGCTGCACAGCTAAAACAATCCTGAGCCAAAAGAACAAAGCTAGAGGTATCCAACTACCTATGTCAAAATATATTACAAGGCTCTAGTAATTAAACAGCATATTATTACTTTTTTATTTGAATTCCTTTTATTTTTAAACTTATAAGTTCAGGGATACATGCGCAGGGTTGTTACATAGGTAAATGTGTGTCATGGGGGTTTGTTGTACATTATTTCATTATCCATTATCTTAGTACCCATTAGTTATTTTTCCTGATCCTCTCCCACCTTCCACCGTCCACCCTTTGATAGGCTCCGGTGTGTGCTGTTCCCCTCTATGTGTCCATGTTTTTTCATCATTTAGCTACCATTTGTAAGTGAAAACACGCAGTACTTGGTTTTCTGTTCCAGCATTAGTTTGCTAAGGATAATGGCATTCAGCTCCATCCATGTCCCTGCAAAGAACATGATCTTGTTCTTTGTATGGCTGCATAGTCTTCTATGGTGTATATATATGCACCACATTCTCTTCATCCAGTCTATCATTGATGGGCATTTAGGTTGACCCCATGTCTGCTATTGCGAATAGTGCTGCAATAAACATACCTGTGCATGTGTCTTTATAATAAAACATTTTATATTCCTTTGGGCATATACCCAGCAATGGGAAGGCTGGGTTAAATAGTATTTCTGTCTTTAGGACTTTTAGGAATCATCACACAGCCTTCTGCAATGGATGAACTAATTTACACTCCCATCAACAGTGTATAAGCATTCCTTTCTCTCCACAACCTCACCAGCATATATTATTTTTTGGCTTTTTAATGACAGCCATTCTGAGTGGTGTGAAATAGTATCTCATTGTGGTTTTGATTTGCATTTATCTAATAATCAATGATGTTGAGTTTTTTTTTATGTTTGTTGGCTGCATGTAAGTCTTTTGAGACATGTCTATTCGTGTCCTTTGACCACTTTTTAATGGGGCTTTTTTTTTCTTGTAAATTTGTTTAAGTTCCTTATAGATGCTAAATATTAGACCTTTGTCAGATGAATAGATTGCAAAAATTTTCTCCCATTTCGTAGGTTGTCTGTTTACCCTGTTGATAGTTTATTTTGCTGTGCAGAAGCTCTTTATTTTAATTAGATTCCATTTGTCAATTTTTTCTTTTGTTGCAATTGCTTCTGTTATCTTCATCATGAAATGTTTGCTCATGCATATGTCCTGAATGGTATTGCTGAGGTTGTCTTCCAGGATTTTTTAGTTTTAGGTTTTACTTTTAAATCTTTAATCCATCTTGAGTTAATTTTTGAATATAGTGTAAGGAAGGAGTCCAGTTTCAATCTTCTGCTTATGGCTACCCAGTTATCCCAGTACCATTTATGGCATAGGGAATCCTTTCCCCATGGTTTGTTTTTGCCAGGTTTGTCAAAGATCAGATAGTTGCAGGTGTATGGTCTTATTTTTATGTTCTGTATTCTGTTCCATTGGTCTAAGTATCTGTTGTTATACCAGTACTATGTTGTTTTGGTTACTGTAGTCCTGTATTATAGTTTAAAGTTGAGTAGTGTGATGCCTCCAGCTTTGTTCTTTTTGCATAGGATTGCCTTGGCTATTCGACTTCTTTTTTGGTTCTATATTATATTTAAAATTTTTTTTCTAGTTCTGTGAAGAATATCAATGAGAATTTAATGGGAATAACATTGAATCTATATATTACTTTGGCCATTATGGCCATTTTAACAATATTGATTCTTCCTATAAGCATGGAATGTTTTTCCGTTTGTGTCATCTCCGATTTCTTGGAGGAGTGTTTTCTAGTTCTCCTTGTAGAGATCTTTCACCTCCCTAGTTAATTGTATTCCTAAATATTTTCTCCTTTTTGTGGTGATTGTGAATAGGAAGAGTTGGTTTGTGATTTGGGTCTCGGCTTGACTGCCGTTGGTGTATAGGAAGGCTAGAAAATTTTGTACACTGATTTGGTATCCTGAGAGTTTGCTGAAGTTGCTTCTTCACTTAAGAAGCTTTGGGGCTGAGACTATGGAGTTTTCTAGATATAGAATAACATCATCTGCAAATAGAGATAGTTTGAATTCCCCTCTTCTAATTTGAATTCCCTTTACTTCTTCCTCTTGCCTGATTGTCCTGGGTATAACTTCCAAAACTATGTTGGATAGGAGTGGTGAGAGGGGGCATCCTTGTCTTGTGCCGATTTTCAAGGGGAATGTTTCCACTTTTTGCCCATTCAGTATGTTTGCTGTGGGTTTGTCATGTATGTCTCTTATAATTTTGAGGTATATTCCTTCAATATCTAGTATATTGAGAGTTTTTGACACGAATGGATATTGAATTTTATCAAAAGCCTTTTCTAGATTTATTGAGATAATCATGTGGTTCTTGTCTTTAGTTCTGTTTATGCGATGAATCATATTTATTGATTTGCATATTTGGAACCAACCTTGCATCCTGGGGATGAAGCCTACTTGATCGTGGTAGATAAGCTTTTTGATTTGCTGCTGGATTCAGTTTGCCAGTATTTTGTCAAGGATTTTTGCGTCAATGTTCATCAAGAACATTGGCCTGACACTTTCTTTTCTTGTTGTATTTCTGCCAGGATTTGGTATCAGGATAATGCTGGCCTCACAAAATTAGCTAGGGAGGAGTCCCTCCTCCTCAATTTTTTTTTTTTACATAGTTTTAGTAGGAATGGCACCACATCTTTGTACATCTGGGAGGTTGAGCTGTGAATCCATCTGGTCTTGGGCTTTTTTCGGTTGGTAGGCTATTTATTACTTCTTCAATTTCAGAACTCGTTTCTTCCTGGTTAAGTCTTGGGAGGATGTATGTGTCCAGGAATTTATCCATTTCTTCTAGATTTTCTAGTTTATGTGCATAGAGGTGTTCATGATATTTTCTAATGGTTGTTTGTATTTCTGTGGGGTCACTGGTAAAGTCTCCCCTATTGTATCTGATTGTGTTTATTTGAATCTACCCTCTTTTCATCTTTATTAGTCTATCTAATGGTCTATTGTATTGTTTTTTCAAAAACACAGCTCCTGGATTCACTGATTTTTTTTTTTGAATTTTCTTGTGTCTCTATTCCTTCATTTTGGCTCTGATTTGATTATTTCTTTTCTTCTGCTAGCTTTGAGATTTATTTGCTCTTGGATCTCTAGGCTTTTTTAGTTGTGATGTTAGTTTGCTAACTTGAGATTTTTCTAACTTTTTGATGTGGGTATTCAGTGCTAAACATTCCCCTCTTAACACTGCCTTAGCTGTGTCCCAGAGCTTCTGGTGCATTGTATCATTGTTCTCATTATTTTCAAAGAACGTCTTGATTTCTGCCTTAATTTCATTATTTACCCAAAAGTCATTCAGGAGCAGGTTATTCAATCTTCATGTAATTGTATGGTTTTGAGTGAATTTCTTAGTCTTGAGTTCGAGTTTGATTGCATTGTGGTCTGACAGACTGTTTGTTATTATTTCATTTCTTTCACATTTGCTGAGGAGTGTTTTACTTCCAATTAGGTGATTGATTTTAGAGTAAGTGTCATGTGGAGATGAGAATAATGTATATTCTGTTGTTTTGGGGTAAAGAGTTCTGTGGATATTTATCAGGCCTATTTGATCCAATGTGGAGCTCAGGTCCTAAATATCTTCGTTATTTTTCTGTCTTGATGATCTTTCTAATATTGTCAGTGGGGTGTTAAAATCTCCCACTGTTATTGTGTTTGAATCTAAGTCTTTTTGAAAGTCTCTAATAACTTGCTTTATGAATCTGAATACACCTGTGTTTGGGGCATATATATTTCAGATAGTTAGCTCTTCTTGTTGAAATGAAGCCTTTACCATTACATAATGCCCTTCTGTGTCTTTTTTGATCTTTGTTGTTTTAAAATCTGTTTTGTCAGAAACTAGGATTGCAACCTCTGACTTTTTTTCTGGTTTCTATTTGCTTGGTAGATTTTCCTCCCTCCCCTTATTTTGAGCCTATGTGTGTCACTGCTTGTGAGAAGGGTCTCTTGAAGACAGCATACCAATTGGTCTTTTTTTTTTTTTTCCAGCTTGCCACTTTGTGTTTTTAAATTAGGACATTCAACTTATTTACAGTTAAGGTCAGCATTAATATGTGTGGATTTGATCCTGTGACTATGACATTAGTTGGTTATTTTGCAGACTTGTTTCTGTGGTTGATTTATATTTCCACTGGTTTCTGTACTTCATTGTGTTTTTGTAGTGATTGGTAAAGGTATTTTCTTTCCATACTTAGCACTTCCTTCAGGAGCTCTTTTAAGGCAGGTCTGGTGGTAACGAATTTCCTTACAATTTGCTTTACTAAAAAAAATCTTATTTTTCTTTCACTTATGAAGCTCAGTTTGGCCAGATATGAAATTCTGGGTTGGAATTTCTTTACTTGAAGAATGTTGGATATTGGCCTCTGATCTCTTCTGGCTTGTAGGGTTTCAGCTGAGAGGTTCGCTGTTAGTCTGATGGGCTTCCCTTAGTAGGTGACTTGGCCTTTCTTTCTAGCTGCCCTTAACATTTTTCCTTTCATTTTTAACTTTGGAGAATCTGACGATTTTGTGTCTTGAGGATGATCTTCTCATATCTTACTGGGGTTTTCTGCATTTCCTATATTTGAATGTTGGCCTTTCTAGCTAGGTTTGGGAAGTTCTCATGAATGATATCCTGAAATATGTTTTTTTTTCAAAATTGATTTCATTCTCCCCATTTTTTTCAGGTACACCAATCAGTCATAGATTCGGTCTTTTTACATATTCCTGTATTTCCTGTATGTTCTGTTCATTCTTCATTCTTTTTTTAAATTCTTCTCTGCGTGTCTTACTTCAGAAAGACAGCCTTCATGCTGTCAGATTATTTCCTCTGCTTGGTCTATTCTGCTATAAATACTTGTGATTTCATTATAAAATTCTTCTAATGTGTCTTTTAGCTCTATCAGGTTGGTTACATTTTTCTCTCTACTGGCTAGTTTGCCTGTCATCTGCAGTGTCTTATCAGGATTTTTAACTTCCTTGCATTGGATTACAACGTGCTTTTTCTTAGCTCATTGAAGTTCATTTTTATCCATATTCTGAATTCTCCTTCTGTCATTTCATCCATCTCAGCCTCAGCCCAGTTTGAAACCCTTGCTGGAGAGGTGATGCAGTCATTTGGAAGAAAGTGGGTGCTCTGGCTTTTTGAGTTTTTAGCATTCTTACAATAATTCTTTCTCATCTTTGTGGGCTTATCTACCTTCAATATTTGAGGTTGCTGGCCTTTGGCTGGGTGCTTTTTCTTTAAAGAGTCTGATCACTTCTTAGGGCTGCTGTGCTTTGGTGGGGATCCACTACATCCATAGTCACGTTGGATTTTCCTGTAACTGGAGGTATTCCCATTGAAGGCTGTGAAACAACAAAGATGACAGCTTTCCCCTTCCTCTGGGAGCTCCATCTCAGGGAGGTATAGACCTGCTGCTGGGCTGGATGCACCTATAGGGCGTGGCTGGAGACCCTAGTTGGGAGGTCTCATCAAGTCTGGAGAAACAGGATCGGGGACCTGCTTAAAGAAGCAGTCTGGCCATGCTTAGCTGTCTTGTGCTGGGGTACCACTTCCATCCCCAGTTGGCTTGGGCTCTCCAAAGCCTGGAGACTGAAATAGCTAAGTCTCCAAAAAAAGATAAAGATGGTAGCCTCCTCCTCCTCCTGGGAACTCCATTCCAGGGAAATTCAAATCTCTGTGGGCCAGAGAACACTGGTGGGTATGGCTAGAGTTCCTGATTGGGAGGTCCCACCCAGTGAGGAGGAATGGATCAGGGACCCACTTAAAGAAGCAGTCTGGCCATGTTTTGCCAGAGAAGCTCTGCTGTGCTAAGGGATTTCTTCCATTCCCAGTTGGTTTGGACTCTTCAAAGCCTGTAGGCTGGGATGGCTGAGTTGTCCAAAGAGCAAATATGGTGACCTGCCCCTCTCTCCAGGAACTCTGGCTCAGGTAGGCAAAACACTGTTGCCAGTGGCTGGCTGGATTTTCAAGCCAATGGGTCTTAACCTGTGAGGAACCATGGGAGTGGGGCCCACAGACCCAGACTGCTCAGCCTCTTTCGTAGGGGTATATACAGAGTTGTAACTCTTGCTTTGCCAGAGTTGCAGTTGCTTTTGCTAGAAAGCCCTGAGGAGGAGTATATAATGCTCTTGGTTCTCTGTGTGCGCCTCGTGGTTGCTTTGTGGAGACCCCAAGTAGCTGTGTGTGTCAGACAGTAGGCACTGGTGGAGTGGATTCATGACGGGATCCCTTGACCTGACGGTTGCAAAGATCCATGAAGGAAGCATTGTTGCTCAGGGTCGCACATTCACTCACTGCTTCCCTGTGCACAGGGCATTCCATTGGCTCTGTGTTGCTCCTGGGTGGGCTATCACTATGCCTTGCTTTTCTCCATTTTCCATGGATCAAGATGTTTCCTTGATTAGTCCCAATGTGTGTACTTAGATGTTTTAGTTGAGGGTGCCCTATTTACTTGTCCCTTTAGTTCCTCTCTGTGAGACTCACACACCGTAGCTACTTCTTGTCAGCCATCTTGGCCGTGCTCCCCCAGCATATTATTGATACAAAAACAGATGCGTGGACTAATGGCATAAAATAGTGACCCCATAAATAAATCCACATATTTGCAGTCAAAGGATTTGACAGAGGCACCAAGAACATACACTGGGGACAGGATACCCTCTTCAAGAAATGTTGCTGAAAAAAAATATCCATATGCATAAGATTGAAACTGGACCCATATCTCCACCATAAACAAAAATCAACTCAAGACTTCAACGTTAAGACCCAAAACTCTAAAATGACTAGAAGAAAACTTAAGGGAAACACTTCAGGACATTGCTCTAGGCAAAGACATTATAGCTAAAACCTAAAAGCACAGGTAACAAAACCAAAAATAAGAAAAATGAGACTATATTAAACCAAAAAGATTCTGCACACCAAAGAAGACAGTCAACACAATAAAGGGACAAACTGTTAAATGCAAGAAAATATTTTCAGAATACTTATTCAATAAGAGACTATTATCTCAAATACACGAGGAAATAAAAAAACTCAACGGTAAAATAAAAACAAATAATTCCACTAAAATGGGCAAAGACACTTATCAAAGGAAGTCATTCAAATGCAAAACAGGTATATGAAAAAATGTTCACCATCACTAATCATCAGGAAAGTGCAAATCAAAACCATAACGAGATACCACCTTACCGCAGTTAGAATGGCTATTACCGAAAAGAATAAATAACAGATGCTATCTAGAATGTGGAAAAAAGGGAACCCTTATACACTGTTGGTGGGAATATAGATTAGTACATCCACTATGGAAAACAGTATGGAGAGTTCTCAAAAAACTAAAAATATAACTACCACTTTATCCAGGAATCCCACTGAGTATTTATGCAGAGTAAAATAAATCAGTATATCAAAGAGATAACCTGCACACCTTTTCGTGTTGCAGCACTGTTCGCAATAGCAAAGATCTGGAATCAACTTCAGTGTCCATCAACAGATGAATGGTCAAATAAAACATGGCATATATGGACAATGGAAAGGTATTCAACAATAAAAATCAATGACATCAGGTTATTTGTAGCAACATAAATGAAACTGGAGGTCCTTATATTAAGTGAAATAAGTCAGGCAGAGAAATACAAATACCACGTGTTTTCACTCATGTGGGAGTTTTAAAAGTTGATCTCATGGCAGTATAGAGCTGAAGGATAGATACAAGAAGAGGGGAAATGTGTGTAGGTGAAGGGAAGATAGAGAGACGGTGATCAGTAGGTACATAGATTAGAAGAAATAAGTTCTAGTATTCAGTATCAGAGTAAGATGACTATAGTTAAGAACAACGTACCGTATACTTCAAAATAGCTAAAAGAGAGGACTTCAAATATCCCCACCACATAGAAATGATAAATACTTGCTTGAGATGATGGACACTCTAAATACCAAGGTGAACATTACACATTCTATGCATGTAATAAAACATCACATCTACCTCATAAATATGTACAAATATTATATATCGATAAAACAAACTATAAATATTAAGGGAGTAAATGTGAAGTACAGTATTGTAAATGTCTATTTCCATATTTGGCAATGGAAATCACAAGGAACTGAAATAATTTAAACAGGAATCTTTGTTATTAAATGGTAAAGTGTGCCTCTCTGACCTGATATAGGTGTGACTAGATAATACTAATTGTTCTATGTAATTTACATATGATTTTAAAAATTAGAAAGTAGAAAAACTGATGCCAAAGTCTTTGTGAAATGCGTTAAATAGTCAGTGGTATATTTAGCTACTGACCTCTATTCTCTCCTAGTTATTATGGCAAGATGATGAAATCACAAATGCAAGATAGATGTTTTTCCACCCAGGTTAGTGTCCTGGATAAAAGAGAAAACACGCTTTTGTTTTATGCCCAGTAGTACACGTGGCAATACTGAGACATACTTTAACAAAATATAAAAGTAAAATATATGCTCTAGAGCAAACTTTTGCTATAAGAATACATGAGATTTACGCAAATTCCTAATTCAGTTTTGACATGGATATTTTAAAAAAGTCATTTAGCTTCAAAATGCGTATTAACTCTACCAACATTATGAAACTCCTACACATCCTGTATCTAAGAGCACTAATTCTGTTTTTTTACTCTAAATAAGATATATCTAAAGAAGATATAAGCATTCAACTTATGTATACATCACCAAATTCCCCTGAATGACACCCTCAGGAAAACAAAACAACCCAGGGAATCTATTAACTAAATGCTTGTATGGAAGTATACATAAACATAGACGTACATATCTATATATGTACACATCATATATATATATATATATATATATATATATATATATATATAGATACCCTCTCACAAAAAACACATGTTAACTCAGTCTCTTATCCATTTTATGGAGTGGCTTCCTTCGGCAATGTCAAATGTGATTATATTTTACGTCATGTTAACATTGGATAGTAAATTGAGTGCAATGGCTTTTAGAGTGCAGGTTATAATACAGCTGTCAAATATCAACCAGAATCACATTTGAATTTACAGCCTAGAACTGAAAGGTCCTTTCAACCTTTTGCACCAAATATGGAAAGAAAAAGATTTAGAATACATTTTGACTTTTGAGAGTTGATGCATTTAATAGAGACTTGTTAAAACAAAATAGCTGTGAATGAATAACATACTGCAAGACATGACTAAAAGAACATTTGTAAAGAGTCCATTTATGCACTGTGTCATTTATCACTGCAAACTATGAATATCCTGGAGGTAAAATTTTCCAAAAAGTACAGTGTTTTATAAAAAAGAGCATTGTTTATTTAAAAACTGTAATTTGTAAACATAGTCATGTAATTATTCTTGGCTAAAGTATTTTATTTTAGTTGTATAGAAATTACTATGTTTACTTTAAAAGGCTTAACAAAAATACTAGCTAGTGGCACAGTCTTAAAATCATAATATTTAAATGTAAAAATATTATAAAGCAACATGCAAAATATATTATTTAAAATATATATCTAAAGAGAATATATAATATATAGAAGAAAACATTAAGACATCAATAGACTTTCCATATGTGGTGAAATTAGATGGTAATCTTTATTTTATTTACCATGCTTATATGCATTTCCCAAATTTTCTACAGCAAGTTGCTATTATTACTTTGGTAACAAAAAAGTAAAACATCCATATATCTGTGAAATTATATTTTCTCTCTCTGACCATGTAAACCTATATGGATCTCTCTAGTTGGTAATAAAGCCATGAAAATTATTATGGAAAAGGAGAGAACAATCAAAATTAGATGTGTTTTCCATTTTGTGTCTTATCTATGGTATAGGCTATCTTATTGCCTCTGCATTCTGAAAAAAAAATACAAAAAAGAATGAGAGGTTAAAATAACAAACCTATTTTTCCTTCTTTCCAGAACTGATTTCTAATAGTGTCTTTTTCTATATCCACCTTAATTCTTCCCCTTCGAAATAATAGACAGTTTTCCCACCTTTGGATTTCTTACTGGTAAATTGTTGTCTTCACTCAGGCCACCAAGTGAGCTTTCTCACACTTCAAGAGAAAGCAAAGGAACAAATAAAAAGCAAAAGCAAAAGTAGAAATACTGCAGAAAGGCCTCTTTTAACGTGCAAACTGGAAGGCTGAGTTTTAGCAGTTTTCTAAAACTGGCCCAAGCATTCACCATTGAATTGTGGAAAGACTGCAGCAAAGCTCTATGTCCAATTGAATCAAATCATCCAGAGCAGCTCTGTCCAATAGAACTTGCTGTGACGATAAAGATGTTCCACAGCTTCTCTGTCCAATAAGGTTGTCTATTAGACAATTGTGGCTAATGATTAAAATGTGACTAGCATTGCTGAACTGAATTTTAATTTTATATGATTTTAATTAGTTTAAACATAAATCGCTACGTGTGACTAGCATATCCAAAGTATTCAACTTAGCACATAATACCCTTGATCCTAAAAAATGAAGTTGTAGGGTAAAAAAGAGTAAATAAAATGTCAGGGTGTATTTTAATAGCTTTATTAAGATATAATTGACGTATCATAAAATCAATTTATTTAAAATGCATAACTCAACAGTTTTTAGTATATTACAGAGTTGTCAAGCATTACCAATATCTAATTTTAGTTTCATCACCCTAAAAACTCTATATATTAATATTCATGCCCCACAGCCCCCGCCAATTCCAGCACTAGGTAACAACTAATGTACTTTCTATCGATATACCTCTGCCTATACTGGACATTTCATATGGTATCATAGAACGCGTGGTCTTTTGTGACTCCTTTCACTTAGAATAATGCTTTCATAATTGATCTATGTTCCAGTAGGTACCAGCACTTCATTATTTTATTGCCAAATAATATGCCATTGCATGAACGTAGCACATTTAGCCAATCTATTTGTCAGCAGATGGATAAGGTGGTTCTTTTCTACACCAACTGATATGAACAATGTTTCCATGAAGATTACTGCAAATGTTTTGTGTGAATATGTTTTCATTTCTCTTGCATATATACTTACGAGTGAAATTTCTAGATAATGCTCTTAACTCAACGTTTAACATTTGAGGGACCACCAAACTATTTTTCAAAGCAACTGCACTATTTTATATTCCCATCTGTAATGTATAAGGGTACATATTTTTCCACATTCTCCCCAACACTTGTTTTTGCCTGCCTTTTATTACAGCTATCCTAGTGAGTATGAAGTGGTATTTCACTGAGGTTTTGGTTTGCAATTTTTTTATTACAAATGATGTTGGGCATCTTTTCATGTACTTATTGAAGCAATTTATTTTGGAGAAATTCCTTTTGAAATCCATGACTCCTTTTTAATTAGGTGGTTTTTCTTTTTATTATTGACTCATGAGTTATTTATATATTAAGAATAGATAATATATAAATAACATATATCCCCTTATCAGATAATATATATCCCCTTATCAGATATATATTTTGCAAATATTTTTCTCATTCTGTGGGTAGTCTTTCACTTTCCTGATTTCCTATTTGCAGTAGACAAGTTTTAAATTCTAATGAAGTCCAATGTATTTATTTTTTGTCACTCAGACTTTTCTTACTGTATATAAGGAAACTTTGCCTAACTAAAGTCACATAAACTTAGTTTTATGTTTCACTCTATGTGTTGAAGTTTAATTCTTACATTTAGATCTATTATTTTAAGTTTTGCATACAGAGTGAGGTAGAAATCTAATTTTATTCCTTTTCATGTGGATTGTCAGTTTTTTCAGCACCGTTTGTTGAAAAGGTTATTTTCCCCATTGTCTTGGAACATTTGTTGGGAAAATCAACTTAACATAAATGTAAAGTTTTACTTCTAGACTATAAATTCTACTCCATCATTTATACGACTATCCTTATGCCACTACCACACTCTGTGATTACTTTTTTTTTTCTTTGAGACAGAGTATCGCTCTGTCGCCAGGATGGAGTGCAGTGGCACGATCTCAGCTCACTGCAACTTCCACCTCCCAGGTTCAACCGATTCTCCTGCCTCAGCCTCCCAAGTAGCTGGGACTACAGGCTTGCGCCACCACACCCAGCTCGTTTTTGTATTTTTAGTAGAGATGGGGTTTCACCATGTTGGCCAAGCTGGTCTTAAACTCCTGACCTCATGATCCGCCCACCTCGGCCTCCCAAAGTGCTGGGATTACAGGCGTGAGCCACCATGCCCGGCGATTACTGTAACTTTCTAGTAAGTTTTAAATCCAGGAACTGTGAGGCCTCCAACTATATTCTTCTCTTTCAAGATTGTTTTGGCTATTCTTGGTACTTTGTACTTCCATATGAGTTTCAGGATCAGTTTGTTAATTTCTCCAAAAAAAAAAAAAAAAGTCAACTGGGGTTATGGTACAGAATACATCAAATCTATAGATTAACGTGGAGTGTTGACATGTTAACATCTTTTAATATGTGAATTTCTATTTATTTCAATCTTTTAAATTTAATTATTAACCTGAAAATGAAACTAAGAAATCCATTTGCAATAGCACCAACAATAAAAATACTCAGGGATAGATTTAACAAATTCACTGCAAGGCTTATATCCTTAAAATGGCAAACCATTGCTGAATGAAATTTAAAATATCTATATGGGTTATGTCTGTTTTGTTTCTCTGTCCCTTCTTCACTGTTTCTTTTTGATATAATGAATATTTTCTATTATAACATTTTAATTCAAGACTTTTAACTGTATACGTTGTTTCTTACTGACTTCTGTATAGCTTGAAATATGCATGTTAATCCCTAAATATAATTAAAACTATGTTCACATAATTCCAGTGAGGTATAGAAACTTTACCTTCATATAGCTCTATTTTCTACCCCCTATATAGTGATATTGTTATACATATTACATCAGAACATGTAACAAACCTGACAAACTTATTGTTATAATTGCTACCTTATATAACCTATGTCTATTAAAGATGCTGACACAACAATGCACAGTACGTATATATTTTTAGAGTTTACTATATTAATATTCTTATTTACCATTTCTGGATATCTTCCTTTTTCATTTTTTTCCTTTGTTGGCTCAAGTATGCATCTGTTAGCATTTCTCTACTTCAACAATGTTTTTTTTCTCACCTACCTCTTTTGTACTTTTAGTGCCAAATATATTATATTTCAATTAATGTAGGTCAAAACCCAATAATATACATAAAGATACAAAGATATGTCATGTTATGCAGTTGCTTTTCAGTAAGTTAAAAGAAGAAACAAGTAGGCATATGCATCTATGGTATCTTTTATATTTACTTATATAATTATACTCTTTTTTTGTGTGGATTCAGATTACTGTCTGATGTCACTTGTGTTTATTCTAAAGAAACTGCTTTAGTATTTCTTGTAAGGCATGTATGATAGCAATAAGTTCTGTTTTGTTTACTTGCTATTTAGCCTTCATTTTACATTTATTTACACTTTACTTTTGAAAGTTAGTTTTGCTGGATATATAATTCTATTTTGTTCTGTTTTATAATTTCAAATTTTATTTTAAATTCAGGAGGTAAACATATAGGTTTGTTACATAGATATGTTGTGTGATGCTAAGGTTTGGGGTACAGATCTTAGGTAGTGAGCATAGTACCCAGTAGTTTTTCAGACATTATTTCCCTCCTTCCCTCCTCCCTCTAGTAGTTCACAGTGTCTATTGTTTCCATCTTTATGGCCATAGGTACTCAAAGTTTAGCTCCCATGTATAAGTGAGAACATGTGGCATTTGGTTTTCTGTTCCTGAGTTAATTCATCTACAATTATGGCTTCCAGCTGCATCCATGTTGCCGCAAAGGACATAATCTCATTCTTTTTTATGGCTGCATAGTATTCCATGGTATATATGTACCACATTTTTTTCCTGTGAAAGCAACCATGTAATAGTTTATTTAATATTAGACATTAATTGGTATCTTTGAAAAAAATATTTTGATTTATGTTTTTTTCTTCTACTTTTATTTATTTCAATTTCTGGGGGTACATGTACAGATTACTTATCTGGATAACTTGAGTGTCACAGAGACTGGGTGTACAAATGATCCTGTCACTCATATAGTGAGCATAGTGCCTGATAGGTAGCCTTCCAAACCATGCTCCCTGCCCCTAATCTCCCCACTTCAAGCAGTCTCCAGTGTCTATTGTTCCCAACTTTGTATCCAAGTGTATTCAGTGTTTAGCTCACAATTCTAAGTGAGAACATGTAGTGCTTGGTTTTCTGTTCCTGTGTTAGTTTGCTTAGGATAATAACCTTCGGCTGCATCTATGTTGCTGCAAAGGACATGATTCTTTCTAATGGCTGTGTGGTATTCCATGGAGTATATGTCCCACAGTTTTTTGTTTTTGTTTTTCTTGTTGTTGTTGTTGTTTTTTGACGGAGTCTCACTCTGTCACCTAGGCTGGAGTGCAGTGGCACAATCTCAGCTCACTGCAACCTTCGCCTCCCGAGTTCAAGCGGTTCTTCTGCCTTAGCCTCCTGAGTAGCTGGGACTACAGAGGCGTGCGCCACCACGCCCAGCTAATTTTTTTGTTTTGTTTTGTAGTTTTAGTTTCACCATATTGGCCAGGCTGTTCTCGAACTCCTGACCTCATGATCAGCCTGCCTCAGCCTCCCAAAATGCTGGGATCATAGGCGTGAGCCACCGTGCTCTGCTGTCCCACAGTTTTTTTAAACCAGTCCACTATTGATGGGAATCTTGGTTGATTCCAGGTCCTTGCTATTGTGAATAATGCTGTGATAAGCATGCGAGGGCGTGTGTCTTTTTGGGAGAATAAGTTATATTCCTTTAGATATATATCCAGTGGTGGGATTGCTGGGTTGAATGGGAGTAATGTTTTAAGTTTTTTCAGAGATCTTCATACCGCTTTCCACAGTGGCTGAACTAATTTCCACCCCCACCAGAAGTGTATCAGCATTTCCTTTTCTCTGCAACCTTACCTTCATCTGTTGTTTTTTGACCTTTTAATAACAGTCATTCTGACTGGTGTGAGATGGTATCTCATTGTGGTTTTGATTTTCATTTCTCTAACGAATAGTGATGGTGAGTATTTTTTCATATATTTGTTGCCTGCAGATACGTCTTCCTTTGAGACGTGTCTGTTCACGTCTATTCTTATATTGCCTATTCTTAACGGGGTTGTTTTTTCTTTGTTGAATTGTTTAACTTACTTATAGATGCCAGATATTAGACCTTTGTTGGATATGTAGTTTGTGAATATTTTCTCCCATTCTGTAGGTTATCTTTCACTCTGCTGATAATTTCTTTCGCTGTGGCAAAGTTCTTTAGTTTAATTAGGTTCTACTTGTCCATTTTTGTTTTAGTTGCAATTGCTCTTGGGGACTTAATCATAAATTATTTTTGAAGGTTAATGTGTACCACATTTAAAAAAAATTTAATGCACAATTTATAGGCTTCTAGGTTGATTTCATGTCTTTGTTATTGTGAATAGTGCTGCAGTGAACATACGAGTTCATGTGTCTTTTTGGTAGAATGATTCATTTTCCTTTGAGTATCTCACTGTATTCTAGACTCAATTGTTACTAATGAGAAGCCAGTTAATGTTTTGGCTATAAGCTTGTACCTGATGTGCACTTTTGTCTTGCTACTTTCAAAATTTTCAAGATTCTATTATGTGGCCAGGTGCTAAAGTCCTTTGGTTTACTATACCTGGAGTTTATGGATCTTCTTGGATGTTTGGAATAATGTTTTTAATCAACTGTGGGAAGTTTAAACCAGTATCTTTGAATATTTTTGTGTTTTCATTCATTTTTATTTATGATTGACACATAATAATTGTACATATTTGCAAGGTATAATGTGATTTTTCCACACAAGTATATATTTTGTAAGATCAATTCAAGGTAATTACAATATCAATCCCTTAAAATGTATCATTTCTTTGTGATGAGAACATTTAACACCCGTCTACTAGTCATTTTGAAATATGTAATACATTGTTGTTAACTCCAGTCATCTTACTATGCAGAGAACATCAGAATTTATTTCTTCTTTCCAACTGTGCCTTTGTACCTGCTGACCAATCTCACGCCCTCCCCCTCCTGCTCCTCTTCCCAGCCTCTGGTCTCCACTATTCGACTCTTTACTTAGAACATTTTTTATATTCCACATATAAGTGAGACCATGCAGTACTTGTTTTCTGTGCCTGGCTTTTTTCACTTACCATGATGTCCTCCAGGTTTATCCATGCTGCTGCAAATAACAAGATCTCATCCTATTTTATTGCTTAATAGTATTCTATGATACATATATACCACATTTTCTTATTCATTTATCTGTTGACAATAAGGTTGATTCTACCTCTTGGCTATTGTGAATAGTGATGAAATAAACATAGGTGTGCATATATCTCTTTGCCATGTTGATTTCATTTCTATTGGGTATATATGCTGTAGTGAGATTTCTAGGTCATATGGTAGTTCTACTTGCAATGTTCTGAAAATCCTTCATACTGTTTTCCATAATGCCTGTACTAAATTACATTCCCACCAGCAGCGTGTAAGGGTTTCCTTTTCTCCACATCCCCAACACTTCTTGTACTTTGATTTTGTGATAGTAGCCATTCTACCTTGACTGACATAATACCTCATTGCAGTTTTTGGTTACACTTTTCTATCGAAATACTGATGACATTCTGCACAGAAACAAACAAAAAAATTATGTAACCACAAAATACCTTGAATAGCCGAAACAATCTTGAATAAACACCAAAGCTGGAGGTATCAAACAGCCTGAATTCAAAACATGCTACAAAGCCATAGTAACTAAAACAGCACAGAAGTGACATAAAAACAGACACACAGACCAAAGGAACAGAATAGAGAATAGTGAAATAAATCTACACATGTACAACCAACTGATTTTTGACAAAGTGCTAAGTACACAGAATGGAGAAAGGAATGTGTTCTCAATAAATGGTGCTGAGAAAAATAGATATTCACATAGAGAAGAATGAAATTATACCCATATCTCTCACCATATAGAGAAAAATAACTCAAAATGGATTAAAGACTTAAATAGAAGACTCAAACTATGTAACTACTGGAATAAAACATAGGGTAAACTCTATGACATTAGACTAGGCAAAGATTTATTTTCGATAAAACTAAACAAGCACAGGCAACAAAAGCAAATATAGACAAATGGAATTACAGCAAACTACAAAGTTTCTGCATAGCAAAGGAAATAATGAACAGAGCAAAGAGACAACCTACAGAATGGGAGAATATATTTGCAAACTATATATCTGATAAGGGGTTAATATCCAAAATATGTAAAGAATTCAAACAACTCAACAACAACAGCCTGTCATTTGCAACAACATGGACTGTACTAGAGATCATTAAGTGAAATAAGCCAGGCACAGAAAGACAAACATCATATGTTGTCACTTATTTGTGGGATCTAAAAATCAAAATAATTAAACTCATGGACACAGAGAGTAGAAGGATGGTTACCAGAGGCTGGGAAAGGTAGTGAGGGGTTTTGGAGGGAGGTCCAAAACCCTATTTAATGGGTCCAAAAATACAGTTAGAAAGAATAAGACATACTATTCGATTGAACAAGAGGGTGACTATGGTCAGTAATAACTTAACTGTACATTTTAACATAACTAAAGGAGTGTGATTGGATTGTTTATAACACAAAGGATAAATGCTTGAAGGCATCGATACCCCACTCTCCATGATGTGATTATTTCACATTGCAGGCCTGTTTCAAAACATCTCATGTGCCCCATAAATATATATACCTACTATGTACCAACAAAAATTTTAAAAAAATTTAAAATGAGCAAATGTCACCCTATTTTGCTATCAAACAGTAGGTCTTCGTTGTACATTTAAAAATAACTAAAAGGGTATAATTGGATTGCTTTTTGACACAAAAGATAAATGCTTCAGGGGATGGATACCCTATTCTCCATGATGTCATTATTATGCATTGCATGCCTGTGTCAAAATCTCTCATGTATCCCAGAAATGTATATATCTGCTATGTACCCACAAAATGTACAAGTTACAAATAAATTGAGCAAAAGACCTAAAGACCTGAATTGACATTTCTCAAAAAAAGACACAAAAATGGCCAACGGGTATATGAAAAAATATTCAACATTTTTGAATATTATTTTGTTCCTTTTTCTCTACCCTCTTTCTGGTTTTCCCATGAGAGTCATCTATATTAAACAGGTTAAAATAATCAAAAGCAATTGGCTCACGATAAACAGAGATGAGACCTGAGTGTGATAACAAGAGAGGAAACTAGTCAGATGCTTAATAGGAAGATCAGGAAAAGAGAAAGTGCAAGAAAACCCAGCTGAAAGCACCATCATCACTGGTGGTCAGGGGGACTGAATATAAATCCAAGGCTGCCATGTCTTTGGATTTAAAACATCTCAAGTTGAATACTGCAGAAAAAATAAACTTCACTGAATCAATCTAGCCAAGTCACTAAAAAAATGAACAAGCAAACAAACAGAATGCACTCCAAAAGAGGGATAGATCCGCATGCAGAGTTGCTATATTATCTAAAATCTCCAGTTTTCAACAAGGATTTTTAAATCCTCAAATTCAGAATGAAACAAATTGACCTAAGTCACAGATCTAGTGGGTAACAGAGCTATAATCTAACATACTGGAAAGCAAGCCTCTTAAATATTAACAGTTTCCATTTATTGTGGGTTTCTATGTGTGAGGCACTGTGCTAAATACTTTATATGCATTATATTACTTCATCTTGCTCTCAACAATCCTCTGTAATGAGAATTATTATACTCAATTTTCAGATAAAAAATGAGATCTGGAAAAATTTATGACCTGCCCAAGTAAGTGTTGGACTAAGGATTTGATAAGATAAACAGGAAGACATTCCCTGCTTATAGGCTGAGGCCTCAGAATGACAGTTTTATATACATAGTCTGTTTTGCTACAATGGATGTTGTAACAATGCCAATTAGCTTATCCACATTAGGTAAACAAAGGAATAGTAGTAGTTTAATGTTAAAGCCATTTTGAATCACTAGCCTTATTTCCTAGTAGGTTAATATTTTGATGTGACTGGAGCAAAATAACTTTCACAAGGCTTTCATAATTAAAGGGAAAGCTTTAGGCATATGTGAAGACCTTAAGAAAAACATACTTGAAAATCCTGGAAAAATGTCCTCCAGAGTAAAAAGTGGTTGATTTAGTGACTTCAAGAATCACTACACTTTCAGCAATGTTAAACTATTTGAAGAAGGACCTACAAAGAGATTTCCCCAGTGTCTTTTTTTTTTCTTTTGTAAAGTGATGTAGACTACTAAACCCAGAGCATAGTGTTAATTTCGATACAACTGGTTACTATTAGAAACAAATATACTCAAGGACCTATATCTTGAAGAAAGAAGAGTGAGCCTGAGAGTGTAAGTTTGAAAAAGATGAAGGGCCTGTGACACTAGGTATAAAATACAGTGGAGATGCAACTTCATTAATGGTTTACTTAGATGTATTTTAGAAATATTTTTAAATTCTAAATTTCTGACACAGGGTTAGCATTGTTTTTCTTAGAGTTTGGGTTACAGTGTTCCTGAGGTTTTGAGTGGTTTCCCTCTTACTCTATTTTCCCAGTAAACCCCTATGCTTAGTGTGTACTTTTGCATAACAAATGCTTTTCAATAACACAGATACTATAAAAGAAATCTCATATATTAAAACTATACCCTTTAAAATTAAATTGAATTGCTTACATTAAAACTCCCACGCTTATACTGGATTTACATGTCCATATAGATTAGTGCGGCAATTTTTTTTAAATTAGCTGACATATAATTATTAAAAATATTTATGGGGTAGAATGACATTTCAATACATGTACACATTCTGTAATAAATTATTTAGCATATCCATCGGCTCATACGTTTATCATTTCTTTGTGATGAGAATACCCCAAATCCTATTAGCTATCTGGATATATGTAATACAATATTGTTAATCACAATTGTCACTCTAAATTGAACAGTAACTTTGTACCTATTGACCAATCTCTTCTTATCTTCCCTCTCTCCTACCCTCCTCAGCCTCTGGTAACTACTATTCTATTCTCTAATCTATGAGATCAATATCTTTACATTTCACATGAGTGAGAAAATGTAGTATTTGTCTTTCTGTGCCTGGCTTATTTTACTTAAAAATAATGTCTTCCAAGATCATTCACACTGCTGCAAAAGACAGGATATACCTCTTTTTATGGCTTAATAGTAGTTCATTGTGTATATATACCCACATTTTCTTTATTTCATTCATCCATTGGTGGACACATAGGTTGTTTCCATTTCTTGGTTACTGTGAAGAGTTCTGCAATAAACATGAGAGTGTAGGTATCTCCTGGAAATACTGATTTTATTTTCTTTGGATATATACCCAAGAGTGGAATTGCTAGATCATACTGGAGCTCTATTTTTAATTTTTTGGAGGAAACTTCACACTATTTTCCATAATAGCTATACTAATCTACATTCACAAGAGTGTATAAATATTTCCCTTTCTCCACACCCATGTCAGCACTTGTTATTTTTCATCTTTTTGATAATAGTCATTCTAATTAAGGTGAGGTGATGACTCATTGTGGTTTCGATTTATGTTTCCATGATGATTAGTGAGGTTGAGCATTTTTTCATATATTGCTTGGCCATTTACATGTCTTTCTTGAAAAAAATACCTAATGAGGACTTTTGTCCATTTTTTGATTAGATAATTTTTCTGCTACTGAGTTGTGTGAGTTCCTTAAATATTCTGGATGTTAACCCATTGTCTGATGCACACCTTGCAAATATTTTCTTCCATTCTCTAGGTTGTCCCTTTGCTCTGTTGATTGTTTCATTTGTTGTAGAGAAGCTTTTTAGATTGATGTGATTGATGTAATCCCATTTGCCTATATTTGCTTTTTGTATTGTCTGTGCTTTGGAGGTTTGTTTTTTTTTTCTGAGACGGAGTCTCGCTCTGTCCCCCAGGCTGGAGTGGTGCGATCTTGGCTCACTGCAAGCTCTGCCTCCCAGGTTCACACCATTCTCTTGCCTCAGCCTCCCGAGTAGCTGGGACTACAGGCGCCCGCCACCACGCCCGGCTGATTTTTTGTGTTTGTAGTAGAGACGGGGTTTCACCATGTTAGCCAGGATGGTCTCGATCTCCTGACCTCGTGATCCTCCCACCTCGGCCTCCCAAAGTGCTGGGATTACAGGCGTGAGCCACCACGCCCGGCTGCTTTTGAGGTTTTATATATATATAAAAAAAAAATCCTTGCCTATACCAATGTCATGGAGCTTTTACCCATGAAATGTTACTGTGTTTTTATAATTTTGGTTGTACATTTAAGTAGTTAATTTTGAAATTTTTTTTGTATATGTGTTGAGGTAGAGGTCTAGCTTCATTCTCTGCATGTGAATATGCAGTTTACCTAGCATCATTTATTGAAGAGATTGTTCTTTCACTAATGTGTGTTCTTGTCACCTATTGCAAAAATTTGTTGGCTATGTGTCAGATGCATTTGTTGCATTGGTCTATGTGTCTATTTTTATGCCAACACTATGCTGTTTCAGTCACTATAGCTTTCTAGTCAATTCTGAAGACAGGTAATGTGATGTCTCCAACTTTGTTCTTTTTGCTCAGAATTGCTTTAGCTATTCTGGCTCATTTGTGTTTCCATACAAATTTTAGAGTTGTCATTTCTGTTTCGGTGAAGAACATCATTGTTATTTTAGTATGGACTGCAATGAATCTACAGATCTCTTTGGACAGTATGAACATTTCAACAATGTTAATGATTCCAATCCATGAACACATGATATCTTTCCATTTATTTGTGTCCTCTTCAATTTTTTTCATCAATGTTTTCCACTTGTCATTGTAGAAGTCTTTCATCCCTTTGGTTAAAATTATTCTTAGGTACTTTTTTTTTTGGTAATTATTGTAATTGGAATTGCTTAATTTCTTTTTCAGATATTTTGCTATTAAAATGCTTCTTTTTGCATGTTGCTTTTGTATTCTGCAAATTACTGAATTTGCTTATTAATTCTAGCAATTTTTGGTGGAATCTTTAGGGTTTTCTATATGTAAGATCATGTCATCTGTAAAGAGGGACAATTTGAGTTCATCCTTTCCAATTTGGATGCCCTTTATTTCTTTTTCTTGCCTAATTGCTCTGGGTAAGACCAACAGTACTATGTTGAATAAAAATGGTGAAAGTGGGCATCCTCATATAGCCAAGACAATCCTAAGCAAAAAGAACAAAGCTGGGGGCATCACGTTACTCAACTTCAAACTATACTACTGGACTACAGTAACCAAAGCAGCATGATACTGGTACAAAAACAGACACACAGACTAATGGAACAGAATAGAGAACTCAGAAATAAGACCCTATACCTACAGCAATCTGATCTTCAACAAACCTGACAAAAACAAGAAATGCAAAACGGATTCCCTTTTTAATAAATGGTGCTGCGAGAACTGACTAGCCATGTGCAGAAAATTGAAACTGGACCCCTTCCTTACACCTTATACAAAAATCAACTCAAGATAGATTAAAGACTTAAATGTGAAACCCAAAACTATAAAAACCCCAGAAGAAAATCTAGGCGATACCATTCAGAACATAGGCATGAGCGAAGATTTCATGCTGAAAACACCAAAAGCAATTGCAACAAAAGCAAAAATTGACAGTGGGATCTAATTAAACTAAAGGGCTTCTGTACAGAAAAATAGTCTATTATCAGAGTGAACAGACAACCTACAGAATAGGAGAAAATTTTTACAATCTATTCATCTGACAAAGGTTTAGTGTCAAGCAACTACATGTAACTTAAATTTACAAGAAAAAAACAAACAACCCTATTAAAAAGTGGGCAAAGGGCATGAACAGATACTTCTCAAAAGAATACATTTATGCAGCCAACAAACATATGAAAAAAACCTCAACATCACTGATTATTAGAGAAATGCAAATCCAAACCACAATGAGATACCATCTCATGCCAGTCAGAAGGGCAATTATTAAAAAGTCAAGAAACAACAAATGCTGGTAAGGTTGAGGAGAAAAAGGAACACCTTTACACTATTGGTGGGAACATAAATTAGTTCAACCATTGTGGAAGACAATGTGGTGATTCCTCAAAGATCTAGAGGCAGAAATACCATTTGACCTAGCAATCCCATTACTGGGTATATACCCAAAGGAATATTAATCATTCTGTTATAAAGATACATGCATGCATATGTTCATTACAGCACTATTTACAATCACAAAGACATGGAATCAAACCAAATGCCAATCAATGATAGACTGGATAAAGAAAATGTGGTACATACATATATGCCATTGAATACTATGTAGCCATAAAAAGGAAAGAGATCCTGTTCTTTGCAAGGACATGAATGGAGCTGGAAGCCATTATCCTTAGCAAACTAATGCAGGAACACAAAACCTAACACTGCATGTTCTCAATTACATATGGAAGCTTAACAATGAGAACACATAGACACATGGTGGGGATCAACACACACTGGGACCTGTCACGGGGGTAAGAAGAGGAAGACCATCAAGAAGAACAGCTAATGGATGCTGGGCTTAATACCTAGATGATGGGTTGATCTATGCAGCAAATCACCATGGCACACATTTACCTATGTAACAAATCTGCCCATCCTGCACAAATAATCCAGAACTTGAAATAAAAGTTAAAAAAAAAAAAAAAGAATGTGAGCATCCTTGTCTTGTCATATATGGATTTGTAATAATTTGTCTTATATGACCTTTACTGTGTTGAGGTATGTTTATTCTATACCTAGTTTGTTGACAGTTTTTATCATGAAGGGATGTTATATTTCATCAAATTTTTTTTCTGTATTTATTGAAATGATCATATGCCTTTTGAGTTGACTCTCTTAATGTGATATCACATTTATTGACTTGCATATGTTGAAACATCCTTGCATCTCTGGGACGAATCCCACTTGATAATGGTGAATGACCTTTTAGTGTGCTGTTGGATTCAGTGTACTAGTATTTTGTTGATGATTTTTATACCTACATTCATCAGAGATATTGGCCTGTAGTTATCTTTTTTTGTTATGTCCTTATCTGGTTCTAGTATCAAGGTAATGTCAGACATATAGAATGACTTTGGGACTATTCACTTCTCTTTAATTTTTTTGAAATAGAGCTGTCCCCTTGTATATACAAAGGATTGGTTTTTGAACTCTTGCATACAATAAAATTTGTACATACCCAAGTACTGCAGTCAGCCCTGCAGGAGCTGCATATACAAAAAGTTGGCCCTCCATATATATAGATTTCACATCCCACAAATACTGTATTTATTTGAGTTTGGTTTTAAAAACCCACATATAAGTGGACCTGTAGTTTGAAAATAATTGGAAATAGTTCTTTAAATCTTCCATAGAATTCAGCACTGAAGACATCAGGTCCTGAGTTTTTCTAGAAAACATTCATATTTACTGTTTCAATCTTGTTACTCATTATTGGTCGGATCACACTTTCTATTTCTTCATAATTGTGGTGGGTTGTGTGTGTCCGGCGATTCATCTGATCTTCTAAGTTTCCTAATTTGTTGGTGTATAGTTGTTCATAATAGTCTTTTATGACCCTTTGTATTTCTGTGGTGTTAGTTGTAATATCTCCCATTTCATCTCTGATTTATTTGGTTCTTCTCTGTTTTTTCTTAGACTAGCTAAAGTTTGTCAAGTTTGTTTATCTTTTTAAAAATGAACTCTTTTTAAGTTGATCTTTGGTATTGCTTTTTAGTCTCTACTTCATTTATTTATGCTTTTATTTGTATTAATTTTCCTTTCTAGTCATACTGGGTTTAGCTTGTTCTTGCTTTTATAGTTTCTTGAGAAGCAACATTGGGTTGTGATAGTTCTTTCATTTTTAAATTTTGGTATATATTATTATACAAGTCCATAACTGTTTTCCATAAGAATGTTGTGTTTTCATTTCTGTTTGTCCCAAAATATTCTTTGAATTCTGTTTAGTTTCTTCACTGACACAAGAGCATGTTGTTTAATTTCCATGTATTTGTATTTTATTTTTATAGGTTATTATTTTATTTGTTAACCTTTAAGTTTGGGGGGAAACTTAAGGGGGAAAAAAGTTTGGGGTACATGTGCAGGTTTATTATATAGGCAAGTTGCAAGTTGTGGGGGTCTGGTGTACACATTATTTCATCACCCAGGTAATAAACACAGAATCCAAAAGGTAGTTTTTCAATCCTCATCCTCTTCTGACCCTCCACTCTTAAGTAGGGCCCAGTATCCGTTGTTCTCTTCTTTGTGGCCATGTGTGCTCAATATTTAGCTCTCATTCTTAAGTGACAACATACAGTATTTGCAGTATTTGATTTTCCATTTCTGTGTTAGTTCGCTTAGCATAATGGCCTGCAGTTCCATCTATGTTGCTGCAAAGGACATAATGTTATTCCTTTTTATGGCTCTGCAGTATCCCATGGTGTGTATGTACCACATTTTCTTTATCCAGTCTACCCTTGATGGGCATTTAGGTTGATTCCATGCTTTGCTATCTACTGTGAATAGTGCATGTGTCTTTATGGTAGAATGACTTATATTCCTTTGGTTGCGTATCCAATAATGGAATTGCTGGGTCGAATGGTGTATTAGTCTGTTTTCATGCTGCTGATAAAGACATACCTGAGACTGGGCAATTTTCAAAAGAAGAGGTTGAAAGGACTTACAGCTCCACGTGTTTTGGGAGGCTTCACAATCATGGCAGAAGGCAAGAAGGAGCAAGTCACATCTTACATAGATGGCAGCAGGCAGAGATAGAGACCTTGCGCAGGGAAACTCCTCCTTATAAAACCATCAGATCTCGAGACTTATTCACTATCACGAGAACAGCACAGGAAAGATCTGCCGCCATGACTCAGTTACTTCCCACTGGATCTCTCCCACAACACATGGGAATTAAAGATGAGGTTTGGGTGGGAACACAGTGAAACCATATCAAATGGTAACTCTGTTCCTAGTTCCTTAAGAAATCACCAAACTGTTTTCCACAGTAGATGAACTAATTTATATTCCCACTAGCAGTTTATAAGCATTCCCATTCCTATACAACGTTGCCTGCATCTGCAATTTTTTGACTTTTTAGTAATAGCCATTTTGACTTGTGTGAAATGGTATCTCACTGTGGCTTTTATTTGCATTTCTCTAATGATTAGTGATGTTCAGAATTTTTTTCATGTTTGTTGGCCACGTGTATGTCTTCTTTGAAAAGTGTTCATGTCCTTTGCCTACTTTTTAATGGGGTTGTGTTTTGCTTGTTAATTTGTTGAAGTTCCTTATAGATTCTGGATATTATACCTTTGTTGGAGGCACAGTTTGCACATATTTTCTCCCATTGTGCAGGTTGTCTGTTTACTCTCTTACTGTGCAGAAGCATGCCAGTTTAGTTAGTTCCTACTTATCAATTTTTGTTTTTGATGCCATTGCTTATAGCATCTTTGTCATGAAATCATTACTGGGTCTTAAGTCCAGAATGGTATTTCCTAGGTTATCTTCCAAGGTTTTTATAGTTTTCATTTTTACATTTAACTTTTGAATCCATCTTGAGTTGATTTTTGTATATGGTGTAAGGAAGGGGTTGAGTTTCAAACTTCTGCATATGGCTAGTCAGTTATGCCTATACCATTTATTGAATAGAAAGTCCTTTCCCCGTTGTTTTTGTCAACTTTGTCAAAGAGAAGATGGTTGTAGGTGTGTGGCATTATTTCTGGGCTCCATTTGGTTCTATTGGTCTATGTGTCTGTTTTTGTGGCAGTATCATATTGTTTTGGTTACTGTAGCCCTGCAGTATTGTTTGAAGTTGGTTAATGGGATCGCTCCAGCTTTGTGCTTTTTGCTTAGGATTGCTTGGGCTATTCTGGCCCTTTTTTGATTCCATATGAAATTTAAAATAGCTTTTTCTAATTCTGTGAAAAATGTCATTGGTGGTTTGCTAGGAATAACATTGAATCTTTAAATTGCTTTGAGGAGTATGGCCATTTTAACAATATTGATCCATCCTATCCATGAGTGTGGAATATCTTTCCTTTTGTATCATCACTGATTTCTTTCCACAGTGTTTTTAAATTCTGTTGTAGAGATTTTTCACCTCTCTGGTTAGTTGTATTCTTAGGTATTTCATTGATTTTGTGGCTATTGTCAGTGAATTCTTTTCTTGATTTGGCTATCAGCTTGGAGGTTATTTAGTGCGTAGAAATGCTACTGATTTTATATCCTGAAACTTTGCCTAAGTTGTTTATCAGGTCTAGGACCCTTTGGGCAGAGACTACGGGCTTTTCTAGGTATAGAATCATATTGTCTGTGAAGAGAGTGAGTTGTCTTCCTCTTTTCCTATCTGGATGCTTTTTATTTCTTTCTCTTGCCTGATTGTTGGGTCTAGGACTTCCAGTATTATGCTGAACAGAAGTGGTAAGAGTGAGCATCCTTGTTTTTTTTCAGTGCACACATGTGGTGGTGGGAGAGGGCATGCAACTTCTGCCTGCAAGTGTGCCTACAGTGTAATGGGGAAAGCTTCCAGCTTTTGTCTAATTAGTATAATACTGGCTGTGGGTCTGTTATAGATGGCTCTTATTTTTTTTATTATATAAATAATATTTAATGTGTTAAATAATATTTACTTTTCTTTTTATTATTATTATACTTTAAGTTTTAGGGTACATGTGCACAACGTACAGGTTTGATACATATGTATCCATGTGCCATGTTGGTGTGCTGCACCCATTAACTCGTCATTTAGCATTAGGTATATCTCTTAATGCTCTCCCTCCCCCCTCCCCCCACCCCACAACAGTCCCCGGAGTGTGATGTTCCCCTTCCTGTATTCATGGCTCTTATTATTTTTATATATGTTCCTTTTATACAATGTTTGCTAAGTTTTTAACATCAAGGGAGGTAGAATTTTACTGAAAGTGTTTACTGCCTCTATTCAGAGGATCATGTGGTTTTTTAGTTCTGTTTATAAGATAAATCATATTTATTGATTTGCATATGTTGAACCAACATTGCAACCCAGGGATAAAGCCTACTTGATTGTGATGGATTACCTTTTTAATATGCTGCTGGATTTGGTTTGTTAGTATTTTGTTGAGGACTTTTGAATCTATGTTAATCAAGGATATCATCCTGAAGGGTGGTTTTATTTGTTGTGTCTATGCCAGCTTTTAGTATCAGGATGATGCTGGCCTCATAGAATGAGTTAGGATGGAGTCCCTCCTCCTCAATTTTTTGTAATAGTTTCAGTAGAAATTGTACCAACTCTTATTTATACATCTGGTAGAATTTGGCTGTTTCTGTTTTGTCCTAAGCTTTCTCTGGTTGGTAGGCTTTTTATTACTGATTCAATTTTGAAAGTCAATATTGGTCTATTCAGTGATTCAATTTCTTTCTGTCTCAATCTTGGGAGGCTGTATGTTCCCAGGAATTTATCCATTTCTTCTAGGTTTTCTAGCTTATGTGCATAGAGGTGTTCATAGTAGTCATGGAGGGTTTCTGTATTTCTGCTGTGTAGGCGTTAATGTCCCTTTTCTCATTTCTGATTGTGTTTATTGGGATTTTCTTTTTTTGTCTAGCTAGCAATCTACCTTATTTATTCTTTCCAAAAACAAACTCATGGACTCGATCTTTAGTATGATTTGTCATGACTCAATTGTCTTTACTTCAGCTCTGATTTTGGATATTTGTTTTCTGTTAGCTTTGGGGTTTCTTTGCTGTTGTTTTTCTCATTCCTCTAGGTGTAATGTTAGGTTGTTATTTTGAGATTTTTCTAACTTTTGAAGTAGGTATTAGTGCTATATTTCTTTCTTAACACTACTTTAGCTGTGTCCCAGAGATTCTGGTATATTGTATCCTTGTTTTCATTAGTTCCAAATAATTTCTTGACTTCTGCCCTAATTTCACTGTTTACCCAAAAGTCATTCAGGATTAAGTTGTTTAATTCCTATGTGATTGTATGATTCTGAGCGATTTTCTTAGTATTGATTTTTATTTTATTGCAATGTAGTCTGTGAGGGTGGTTTGTATCATTGCATTTTTTTTTAATATGCTGAGGATTGTCTAATGTTCAGTTTTGTAGCTGATTTTAGAGTGTGTGCCATGTTCAGGTGAGAAGAATGTATATTCTGTTGTTTTAAGGTGGAGAGTTCTATAGATGTCTATTGGGCCCATTTGGTGAAGTGCTGAGTTCAGGCCCTGAATATTTTTGTTAGTTTTCTGTCTCAGTTTTCTGTCTAACACTGTCATTGTGCTGTTGAAGACTTCAACTCTTATTGTGTGGTTAACTAAGTCTCTTCATAGGTGTCTGAGAACTTGCTTTATGAATCCCGATGCACCTGTTTTGGGTGCATTTTAGTATAGTTAGATATTCTTGCTTAACTGCATTCTTTATCATTAATGTTATGCTCTTCTTTGCCTTTTTAAATCATTGTTTAAAGTCATATTGTATGAAATTAGAATAGCAATCCCTGTTTTTTTTTTTTTCGGTTTTCTGTTTGCTTGGTAGATTTTTCTCCATCCCTCTACTTCGAATTTATGGGTGTCCCAATATCTGAGATGGGTCTCTGGAAGATACCATACAGTTGGTTCTTGCTTCTTTACTTTCCACTCTGTGCCTTTTAATTGGGGGCATTTAGTCCATTTACATTCAAGATTAATATTGATATGTGTAGATTTGATCTTTTCATTGTGTTGTTAGCTGATTATTAAGCAGGCTTATTTGGCTGCTTTATAGTGTCAATGATCTATGTTCTTCAGTGTGTTTTTGTAGTGCCAATAATAGTCTTCCTTTCCATATTTAGCACTCCCTTCAAGACCTCTTGTAAGGCAAGTCTGGTGGTAACAAATTCCCTTAGCGTTTGCTTGTCTGAAAAGGATCTTACTTCCTGATCACTTACAAAGTTTAGTTTAGCTGGATATGAAATTGTTGGTTGGAATTTCCTTTCTTTGAGAATGCTGAATTTAGGCCCCCAATCTCTTCCAGATTCTAGGATTTCTGCTGAGATGTCCACTATTAGCCTGATGGGGTTCTTTCTGTAGGTGACCTGCCCCTTCTCTCTAGCTGCCTTTAACATTTTTTTTTCTTTCATTTTAACCAAGGAGAATGTGATGACTATATTTTCTTGGGATGGTTGTTTTGTATATCAATAGTATCTTGCAGGGGTTCTCTGCATTTCCTGAATTTGAATGTTGACCTCTCTAGCAAGATAGGGGAAATTTTTATGGGTGATATCCTGAAATATGTTTTTCAAGTTGATTGTTTTCTCTCTTTCGGAGATGCCACTCTGACGTAGATTTGGTCTCTTTACATAATCCCATATTTCTTAGAGGTTTTGTTCAGTCTTCTTTAACCTTTTTTTCTTTATTTTTGTCTGACTGAGTTATTTTAGAGAACCAGCCTTCAAGCTCTGATATTCTTTCCTCAGCTTGGTTGATTCTGCTGTTAATACTCATAATTTTATTCTGAAATTTTTGAAGATTTTCAGCTCTTTCACATCCGTTTGGTTCTTTCTTAAAATGGCCATTTTGTCTTTTATCTCCTGTATTATTTTGTTCAATTATTTCTTAGAATAATTGAATTGAGTTTCAACTTTCTCCTGAATCTCGATGATCTTTGTTCCATATTCTGATAGAATTCCATATTCTGAATTCTATTTCTACCATGTCAGCCATTTCAGCCTGGTTAGAAACCATTGCTGGGGAACTAGTGCAGTTGTTTGGAGGTAAGCAGATACTCTGCTGTTTTGAGTTGCCAGAGTTCTTGTGCTGGTTCTGTCTCATCTCTGTGGGATGATGTTCCTTCAATCTTTGAATTTGATGTCCTTTGGATGAGTTTTTCTTCTTTTGCCTTTTCTGATGCCCTTTGGGGTTTCATTTTGGTATAAGGTGTATTCAGTTGACTGGCTGCCTTTCTGGAAGATTTCAGGGGGACAAGGCTCAGTTTAGCACTCCTGGGCTGCCTGCTCTACCACTGAGGGGTTGATGTTGGGTTCCCAGCTTTGTTCTCTGGCCCCTTGAGGTTAGGAGCATGCTATGCTGGCGGGGCTGAGATGTTCCTGGACTGTTAGCCACAGCAGTCAGATGTTTGGTGTCATCCAAAGTGCTTCACTGAGGCAGTGGCAGTGGGTTCCATTCTATTTTGCATGTCCCAACAGCAGCTACATGGCAGGGTGCAAGTGTGGTGTCTGGGGCAGGGTACTGGTGGGAGCAAGTCTGTGCCATTCCTGTGTACTTGCATACTAGCAGTGGTTGGGGGAGCAGGGGGCTGTTGGGCATGGGGCTGCTGGCCTCCATGCATGTATTTCAGCAAAAGTAGTGGTGGTTCAGTAGGGCTGATGCTGTCAGCCTCCAGTGCACATCTACAGTCATGGTAGCCGTGCAGCAGGTGCAAGTTGTCAGCATCTTTGTGTACATTTGTGCAGCCAATGACCACACAGCCCAGGGGACAGGATACACTCATGCTGGCATCAGTGGTGAGACAGTGTTCGAGTGCACACATGTGGTGGTGGAAGAGGGCATACAAGTTCTGCTTGTGAGTGTGCCTACAATGAGTGGGGGGTGTAAGGAAAAGTGGTTCAGTGGAGGCTGGGGGAATGGGTAGGGGTGGGCTAGTGTGCATTAACAGGGCCACTCTACTAGAGGTCTGACAGGTACATTTTGCTCTTGAAGAAGCTATGAGGGCCCCCAGGAAGCACCTCAGTTGAGTATCCAAGACTGTATTATAAGTGGGCACTGCCAGGCTAGGGCCCTAGGGGAGGCCAGCAGATGGGGGTTCTCAGATCAGACTGCCCCCTTTTCAAGGGCAAGACTGCCCTGCTCTGTACAAGTCCAACAGCCCCCTAAAGAGTAAAGTCTCCTAGAACAGCATAGTGACACATGGGGAATGGGCATCCCTGGTCATGCTCCACTGAAGGCATTTCTGCACCAAACTCTCTGGACCCTGCACAGTCCGGAGTCTTGCCCCTACCACATCTCTAAGGAGCTCCCTGGAAGCTCAAGTGTCTGTGGGGGTCATGGGGTCTCCTGGTGCCAGGATTTCAGTTGCTCATGATGAGAGTGGGTCATTCCTTGTCGTTTCACTCACCCCTTCCCCAGGAGTCACTAGCAGGCAGGAACAAGTCCCAGTGCTTGGTAGCCCTGTGCAGGGTTTGCAGCTTCCTTCCCATTCAGCCCAGCATCTGTGTCCTGTGTCCTGCCTCTATCCACTTTCAATACCTTCCCTCCAAATATCTGCTCAGAGTGTGTCAGTCTTCCCAACATCCCAGTCTCTCACGGACAGATGTTTCTCCTGGCTGCATGTAGTCAGCCATTTTCAATCCTGCCTCCATGTTTACTTTTAAAAGTTGGTAAATTTATCCCGTTATTGATTTCTAGTTTTATAGCATTGAAGTCAGAAAAAGATACTTGATTTTGAATTTGATCTTCTCAAATTAGTTAAGACTTCTTTTGTGGCCTGTCATATAATCTATCCTGGAGAATCTTCTATGTACAGTTATGAAGAATGCATAGTCTACAGCCGTTGAATGGAATGTTCTGTAACTATCTCTTAGGTTAGGTATATTTGGTGAACAGTGCAGTTTAAATTCAATGTTTCTTTGTTGATTTTTTCTATTTGTCCATTGTTGAAATCGGGCTGCTGAAGTACTCTACTAAGTGCAGTCCATCTTTTCCCTTGGATGTATTAATATTTGCTTTATACATTAAGGTGCTCTAATGTTGAGTACATATTTAAAATTGTTCATTATTTTGCTGAATTGAACCCTTTATTACGATATAATGACCTTCTTTATCACTTTTTACCATTTGTGACTTAATCTATTTTATCTGATATAATGTAGCTATTACTGCTTTCTTTTGGTTTCCATTTGCATGAAATGTATTTTTATATCCTTTCAATTTCAGTCTATGGGTGTCCTTACAGGTGAAGTGAGTCACAGGCAGCATATAGTTAGGGTTTTTAAAAAAAATTTATTAAGCCACTTTAGGTATTTTAACTGGGTAATTAATCCATTTGCATTAACGGTGATATTTGATAAGGAAGGACTTACTAATGCCACTTTGTGAACTGCTTTCTAGTTGTTTTATTGATCTTCCTTATTTTCTTCTCCTATGTTCTTCTCTGGTGGCTAAGTGATTTTTTTCTCTAGGAATATTTTGACTTCTTACTTTTTGTTTAGTGTATCTAACATAGCTTTTTGCTTTGTGTTAAACAGAAGAATTATAAAAAACACGTTATAATTATATGGGTTATTTTAAATTGATAAATTTGTTCACAAAAAAAGAAAATAAAAATATAGGAAAAGTTTACTTTTTAGTTTATCTTCCCCCAATTCTTAATGTTTAATATCACAATTTACATTTTTATATTGCATTTTTCTTAATGAATTATAGTTATCTATGTTCTTAATAGTGTTGTCTTTTTACCTTCATACTAAAGATGTGATTTGTACACCACCATTATATTATTAGAGTATCCAGAATTTGATTGTGTAATTTATTTTTTCCAGTGAGTTATATACTTTCAGATGTCTCTGGTGTACTTATTACTGTCCTTTTATTTCATCTTGAAGAATTCCCTTTAGCATTTCATATAAGATAATTGTGGTGGTAAAGAATTTCCTCAGCTTTCACTGGCGAAATTGACTGGTGAGAACTGTAAGCCCACTACCACTTCAGCTGTGACAGCTCTAAAGGGAAATGTAATCCCAGGACCACCACAGTCAGAATCCTTTGGCCTCCAAGGGTAACACGGTGCTGGATTGCACCTAAAGCTAATGACCACCTAGACCTGTGCAGCACTGGGACATGCCCAAGGCCTGCTGCTGCTATGGCTTGCCTACCACTGAGGGTTATTCAGGGCCGGAGGCTGCTGTAGTCACCTGGTGGTAATGTGGGCTGGATCTTGAATTCTTCTTGCCAGGGCCACTGGTTTCACTATGGCCCAGGACTGGGCCTAGAGGCTTCATCTTTGGCCATGGGGCTCTGCTCAGTACTCAGCTTTACTGAGGTGGGCCCCAGGCCTGTGCTGTAAGGCAAAGTGTTATGCTTGCTTTTCTCTCCTCTCTTCAAGTGAAAGGTGTCTATTTATGTGCTGTTCTTCCTGGAGTTTGGGGATAGTCAACATAGTTAATACCATGGCCATCAACACTGATGTAATGTTGCAATGCATCCAAAACCCACTGCCATTGAGAGCTATGCAGCACTGGGGCATGTCTAAGGTCCGCAGGTGCTATGGCTGCCACTGAGGTTTCTTCGGGGCTTGAGGTAACTGCAGTTGGTCAATGATGATGCAGGCTAGAACAAGAGTCTGTATCGCCAGGGTTACAGGTTCTTTTCGGATGCCAGGAATGGTCTAGAAGCTCCATTTGCAGGTATCAGCCTGGTGTCAGGAGCCTAAGGGTTCTGCCTAGTACCGTGTTTAACTGTGTTGGGCTCAGCACTTTGTTCCAAACCAAGGTCCTCCTGCTTCCCCCAAGCAGATATTGTCTCTCTCTTCACTCTTCTGCTTTGGGTTGGTGAAAGAGTGATTCAGGTAATGTAAACCTGTCCTTGTACATTCTTCAATGCTTCTTTTCTTCTTATTATTATGCTAAAACCAGGAACATTGCCATCGATATATTCTTGAAAACTGCCACTTTAAGAGAAAAGACATACAGCAGGTTCTGGAATAACATTGTTTCATTCAACATTATTTTGCTATAACACTGATGAAGAAAAAAAATGGATTTCCTGAATTCTTATGAAGGTTTTCTGGTGCACAGATAGTTGTTCAAATTGATATTTCTTTGGGGGACCAGTCCCTGGAGAAGTTTACTTCACTATCTTGTCCAGCTTTTTGGTATGGGATTAAAGATGGAATAGTAAGTGTGTAAAAATCCGTAACAAATATAGATTAGCATAAATAAAAAATACGTAGTTTGAAGTTTTAGCTTCCATAGAAGAGCTATTATCAATTTCTATTAAATTATCACCTAGTCTGAAATGAAGTTTTGAGTTACTGTTGGTAAATGGCTTGCCTATTCCAATAAGTATTTGCATTTTGGAAACAGGTTATAACAAAAAGTAACTCATGCACAGTTTGTTTACCAGCCCATCTGGGAATTTAGAAGTTTATTTATCATTACTGCCAAGGTTGGTATTCAAAGCTGGTAATAATATATGAAGAAACAGTGGACATCAGGCTCAGAAACAGATTCACTCCTGAAATTAAGTAGTTATCTGGACAAAGAGAATATATTTCATTTGTTGCTTTCTTTGCTTTTTTCTATTTTACAAACTATACTAGGAGATCAGATGGATCTTTAAATAGATAAGGTTTAATGGTCATAAAAAGGGTAAACTTAGCTACCATTTTACCTGCTGGCTGCATACCTTTTTAAAAATCAGCTAAGTGGATAGCATTAGGAGAAATACCTAATGTAGATGATGGGTTGATGGGTGCAGCAAACTACCATGGCACATGTATACCTATATAACAAACCTGCACATTCTGCACATGTATCCCAGAACTTAAATTAAAAAAAAAAAGAAGTGCAGGCTCACTTCAAGACACATTTCTCCTAGTTGCATTTTGGAGGAAATGTTTTTCAGAGCAGCTCTTTTAGACAAGGCCAAAGTCCAAGTATAGGAAATCTTAAATGCACTTAGATGATCCTCATTGCTTCTTAGAATGGAAAAATAAATATGACTGATTGATTAAGGGAAGAATGTTGGCTTTCCTTCAAGGAATAAGTAGGTATTAAAAAAAATCAGCTAAGTATGATATTTTTCCATTTAAAATCATTTATGAAACTGATTTTATGGTATACACATCTCTGATCCAGTAAAGAAAGAAAAAACAGGCCAGGTGCAGTGGCTTACGCCTGTAATCCCAGCACTTTGGGAGGCCGAGGTGGGCGGATCACTTGAGGTCAGGAGTTTGAGACCAGCCTGACCAACACGGTGAAACCCCTTTTCTACTAAAAATACAAAAATTAGGTGGGTGTCGTGGCAGGCACCTGTAATCCCAGCTACTCAGGAGGCTGAGGCATGAGAATCACTTGAACACGGGAGGCAGAGGTGGCAGTGAGCTGAGATCGTGCCACTGTACTCCAGCCTGGGTGACAGAGTGAGACCCTGTCTCAAAACAAAAGAAAGAAAAAACATATTCAAGGTGATTTAAGTTGATTTCAGGACAACCCATTAATGTCGCTTGTATGTGTTAAATGAAGAAAGAACATCAAATTTTACAATGGGTAGGGAAAATGTAACTGGTAAGAGACTCACCCCATCACTGAAAACAAGAACATAACTCAACATAATATATGAGGAAATTGTTTTCAGTAACTGGACAATAACAAATGCAAGACTGTGATTCTTCAGAAAAGGTAAACACAAGGGAGGAATGATATTTTCCTGTATTTCTGCCTGGAAGCACATTTCTACTATAGGGCAGGATTATACACCCCAAGTAGTGCTGGATGTTGCTGAGCAGAGAAGGCAGAGGTCCAAACTCCAAGCTACTGAAAATATTGGAATGTATGCAGTAGTGTAACACAGAAGAGAGATCTGTGCAAAGAGATGGACCCAGAAATCTGCATGGATATTTATTAATACCATTCACTCTGTAGCCAAGAATACAGTTCCACATGTATGAAACTCTGGTAGCCTTAGTAAAAATGACCTGTTGCTTTGTTGAGTGCTGAGCAATGATCTAAGATGTCATTTCACGCTAGAAGACACTGGAGTTCCAGCTAATGTAGAGTGGAAAGACCTCACTAAACACATTAGGATGAACACCTACCTTGATACCCAAAGAAGTCCTTGCTTTAGCAGTATGTCCCATGCCCTAGAGTAAGGGTCATGGCCTCGGAAAATGTTAAAGAACAAAATAATGTAAGGTTAGTAAATAATAAAATCATATATATCTAAGAGGAATGACCAACAATTTAAATAACTGTGTGAACAAAACTCAATGCCCTTTAAAGAGAATGACTCTCCACAATGTATCACTCATCATGTCCAAGGTACAATTACAAATTGTTTTCTAGGCATAAAAATAGGTAGAAGAATGTGTGCCATAATCAAGGTGAGAATATCAATATTTGAAAAGTGATTATCATACCTTAACTTGAATCTGTGTTTTATGAGGATGTTACTGTGGCATTTTTCTCGGTGGGAATCTAAGCCTCACTCTGCTAAAAATAGGTTGCTATGTTGACTTCACACTTCTGATTTTCTAATCTGGTACAAGTTTCCCAACAGGTTGAATTTAATTGTAATCATAGATCTATGACTCAGTTGTATGTTCACTAATACCTATATAGCATCTAATATCATCTACTATCTATATATACTAGTTCTCGTTTAATTAACTTATGCTTCTTCCTTATTAGTTTTTTATTGCTAGTCTTAAAATTTGCTAGTTTTCCATTATCATCTTCTCTGATATGCTGTCCCTTGGCCCAAATGTGAAGAGCCCACGAACATATAACAACTTTCTCTTCTGTTTTCCAAGCCTTTATTTACTATAAACTCTTTATGCCGAGGAACATTTACTATATCCAGCACTTTAATGTCTATAGACAGAATTCCAGCAATCAGACAGCAAGCCTAAAATCTATTTAATAATACTGTCACACTTGCTTTGATTGTTATTCCTATAGCTGTGTGAAAGAATATTCTGTTTTTTTCTGTAGTAAATATGTATAATTATTTTAGTTATACATATTTAGAGAGAAAACATCAGATAAGATTCAAATTTCTTAGATTGAGGAATATGTACTTCTATTATCTAAAATAAATCAAGTTTTCAAATTTCAGATGCTCTCCAAATGCTTTATGCTACGACAATACCACCTAGCTAATTATCATACTATATATTTGACCATGCTATTTCCAAATTATTGCTCCTTGGTTTTCTAAAAATGTCAAAGCCCAACTTAAATCTTATCTCCCCTTGGAAGCCTTCCCTTCTAATAAATACTTCTATCTGCTTGTTTTCTGTCCATCCATACAACAATAAACTTCATATTTTTTTCATAAACTATGTTCACAATTATGTACATAAAATGCAAGCAAATTTAATATATGAAGACTTTCAGCAATTGGACAAAATGTGAAAATTCAGATATTTTCACATTTCCTTGTGTCCCATGAGTAATAAAGGAAGTTGTGCCTAGTCTCTCTCCCACACACACACACACACACACACACACACACACACACACACAGAGAGAGATAAGAAATAATGTCACTAAATTCAGTCGTGGCAAAAACAAAATCTATGCTTAATAACATTCTAATTGATCTCATGAACGTTTAAAATTTCTAAATAAAAGAATGAAAACTAAGCCTTTAAAAATATTTTGCTCTCTATCTTTAATATCTCCTATATAGTAGTTACCTACTTTTAACATAGTAACATTATCTTTATTCCTCTTCCCCTTTACCTCTACTTATTTTCCAGTTCTTTTCACCTTTTTATAACCAAAGGGGAATTTAAAAGTTCAAAACTATAATAATGAGATGGGTAAGGCAAATCATAATTTATTTCAATAAATTATCAAAGTAGAACAGCTTTGTAACCCCAGTGATTTGCTTTTTGCAGAGAAGCTAAAGGCTATCTTTACAGTAATAAGATTGATAGAACTTATAAAGACTGATAAAATTGAAAGCTTCGTGCTCACTCTTTCTTCAACTATTTCTTCTCAGCCGACAATATTTTTTTCTTCTAATATCTGATCTGCTGCATGTTGGTAGTCTATCTAGGTTTCAAATGCTTTTCACTGAGAGTCAATTTTATTCAGTGTTCAGGATTCTCTTATCTGCTGCTTAAAAGGTAACTTATTTAGTTGCATTTTTTTCCTAGAGGAAGCATATCAATAAAGGGAAGAATATTGTTTTTTCTGTTTCCCACTGGGAAGATAAAACTCAGTAATCTTTTTGCATAGCAGAGATAAAAACAGACAGATGTAGTCAAGCCCAAACAATACACAAGAGAATTCAATTTGATGTCCCATGAGGCCCATGGAAAGTAAATGCATGCATTCTCTCCGCTCAGCAATTTAGATCCAATCAAGACGAATTGCACATTTACATGAAAATCCATGGTAGAAAAAACAGGATATTTACTTTTACTTTTTGGATGCTTTTGATGCAGCAATAACAGGAATATTAGTTATAATGTATTTCAAAATATAATTCATTTAACAAATCCTTACTGTAACACACTGAGGCCTCTCAAAGGGGAAACTTCACAGGTCTTGAATAACAAAATTGAGTCATGGCTTTCATGCTGAAGTCCTATGTTCTTTAAAGTGCACAGCCCATCATTAACATTCAACATTAAATAACCATGAGAACCAGTTCACATCTAACAGTACTCCTTTCTCCATCAGCCTTCATCCATCCACAAGTTAAACTCTAGCAAGATCATCAATTTAACTGGAGAAAAATCGACCTTTCATGTTTCTTTTATTATACTTGGGTAAAATCTGAAAAATATTCATCTCTTTTGCAAGCTTTCTTCAGGGCTTCCTTTCCATAAATTACCATAAAAGCCAAACCTGGATGAATCAACAGGCTTTACCCAACATATCAGATGTGCTGAAACAGAGACAGGTAAAAAAAATATCACAAGTCATCAATAATAAATTAGTTTGTCTGCAGTAGTGATATCAGGCCAATATGCGGAAGGACTTACTCCTGAGCTATTTATCCTAAGAAAATTCCAGTGATGAAAGATGCAATTTAAGAACAAAAACGTGTTCATCTACCCATCCAAATTATTTTCCTCTTACTTTCATCAAGTCAATTAACTGAAAAAAATTCTTTAAATTCTTTCTTCCACTCAACTGTCTTACGTATTTCTGCCAAAAAATAGGACCAATGTGCTATACAGTCTCCTACAGGAAATTCATCAGAGATCCTGTGAACCCACAGAAGTGACGCTGAAATTAGAGTAGATTTGAGATTTCAAAAGGAATCAATGTAGCAGGAAAACAGTGGGTGGCAAATTGATTTCAAAATAGCAAAACAAGCTGTAGGAATCTGTGAGTCAGAAACGGATATTTAAAATATATTATTTTGAAGTAATTGTAATAGCCTGTAGACTATTAGTAAAACCATGTTACATTCTAATCACTAACAATGTCATAATTTCTTAATTAAATATAATACATATAAAGTCTATATCATGAGAAACTATAGTTTTCTCCTTGCCAGAAACAATCAATCCATGTCTAAAGAAGTACCTTTAGTTTGTGTTCATTGCCATTTTAAAAGTGTGGATAGAATGATGAGTACACTATGAATATCACACGAGCAGTTGAAGAGGCAAGCATTAAAAGATGGACAGAAAAATCTCAAACATTGGGAGGATAGTTATATGTTGCTACTGAATGTAGAAAGCGGATTATGAGGACAACACTAAGGGCGGGAGTGGATTACAATGTATATAAGAAAGAATTCCATCACAAAGATTATTGCCTTCCACAATGCCATGGTCTGCCTTCGAATCTCCCAAATTCCATCTCTCTGAAGTTGTTCCATCAGAAGCAAGACATCTGCAAAGCTTACTATAGATGAGTATCCCTTTCTCTGTACAAAACTCACTAAATGACTTCAATATCATATCAGAAACAGATATTTCAACTCTATACAGGAGCCAATATCATTTTTCTATTCTACTTCTAATCAACTGTAAACAAAATGGGCATAACTGAGAGAACATTTTCTAGAGATGTTTATAGTTTCGTTTTGAGGTTAGAAAATAATTTACTTTGAATTTAACTTTAGTGATAATTCATGATCATTTTTTCACTACCCTCTTCAACTTCTGTCAACAACACATTAGACTAGCCCACAGTTCCTAAATCAGTATTTGTCAGTTCTCTCTATTAGGAAAGATAGAAAAATAATAGGTTACAAAATAAAAAGAATTACCTATTCCTCTAGTCATTTACTTCAGCAGCAATTTCAATGTCTCATCAGTACCTATGAACAAAATAGAAAGCTCAAGGTGTAGCTACTTAATCTGCTCCTTCTGCACTAAGGCAGAAATGGCTAGCTTAACCATTGCAGACTCTGAAGAAAGTAAAGTTTATAGCCTCACTTTACCAAACGTTAACCATTTAGTGGCCTTCCTTGGCTTTAATTCTGGATCAAGTTCTTGAGTACTGTACTTTGTGTACTGTGCACTGAGTGAATAACTTTGAATTTGTATTTACATTATTTTCATTTGGTAATCCAATCTATCTGGAATTACAATGTCTTTGATAAGACTAATATATTTTTAAAAGAGGTCATACATCTTCGCTAACACGTACTTTTGGAAAATACATAGCTTCTCCCTGCCACCAGTCACTTTGGGTTAAAAACTAAAAATCAGATCTCTTACTTGTGAGTTATGCTTTCAAAAGAGCTTCCTTTGTCATTTGCAAGTTAAACAAATATGAATATTACACAGTTTTTTTTTTTACCATTGATTCAGATTAAAATTTATAGCTATAGTACCTGCCAGAACATCTCTTAGCTTCCTCTTAGCAGCTCTTCCCTCTTCTAATCTAGCTCCCTCTGTACTGTAGCCAGGGTGATATTTTCAAATTTGAGCATCTAATCAACTCAAGTTCTTTCTTGCTTAAAATGTTTTAATGCCTTTGAATCACTCAAAGAACCCACACAACCATATCTGTTTTCACCTACCCCTCCAGTCTCATCTCACATCTCCCTCTCTTCTCTTGCCATATTGCTATCAGTTTTTATTTCCTCCAACAATTAGCTATCATTTGAAACCCTCCTCCTATGATACCCTTCTCCCTCCCTACTATATACACAAAAATACTTTATCTTTCAGTTAACTTCCTTGGGGTGAGGGGATCTATGCTGACTTCAGTTTATGTCAATTTCTTTTTGTTATGGGCTCTCAAAAAATAATGTTTTCTTTCTTTTGAAGTTCTTATCTTGAATGTTATTTGTGTATTCAACAGTGAAATTGTTTAATTGATGCCCATTTCATATACTAGCAAAGCTTCTTCACTGTGACATTACTAGCATTTGGGCTGAATAGTATTTTATTATGGAGGCTGTCTTGTGCACTGTGGTATATTTAGCAGCATTTTTAGCCTCTGTCCACTAGATTCTAGTACCACACTTCCCTCCCCACCACAACTAGAGTGTGACAACCATAAATGTCTCCAGATACATTCGCATATATCGCACCAGGGTACAGTTACCAAACCATTAAATCTATGAATGTAGTGACCTATTTTTTGCTCATTATTTTATTCCTATGCCTAAGATGGTGCTGAGTTTTAGTGGGTACTTAATAAACATGTTTAAATGATAAATGTTGAGTCATGAAGTTTTTTATAGCAGAATTTGAAAATATACCTTGCCAAAATGTGAGAACCATGAAAAATGCATCTAGCCATTTATTTTAAAAGCTTTCAAAAAAAAGCTTTCAAATGCTAAGAGAATTACATATTACTGTCTATACAAAAAGGAAAAGTTAATCTAACTATGCTTCAAGCATTTTTTCAAAAAGCAAAACATTTAAAACATTGTGATGTAGAAATATGTGAAAAATCTACCATTTAATAAAGTTATCCTCTTTCAAATTACTTTACCACTACTTAAAGGAGGACGTATAGAGTTGTTCATGTTGATAAAGGTAAAATATTATACTTGCCTCTGCATATTTCCTTAGCTCAATCTGATTTTAAAGTAATAAGCTGAAACTTATTTTCTACATGACTGAATACATAGATTAAGTTTGGACTAGTAAAATTAGTATCTGGTCTTACCAGTGTTTAATGTTTTTAAACATTTAACCATTGAACAAAAGATGGGTACTATACTTCAAGGGAATTATGCCTTTATCTCTTCTGGTTTTTTAATTCAAAATAGAAGCTTGACTAATGTTTATACAAATATGAATAAAAATTCAAATCAATTAAATCAAAAGATTTTGTTATGATAAGAATAACTTTACCAGTCTATCTTTAATTCATCATACAAGACCCAGTGTTCTGAACTTGTGTTACTGGATGCATTATAATTAAGTTAATAATGGATATAATAGTGATTTGAATGCATCCACTCCAACTATCTTTCAAGTCCTGTATACCTGTAAGTAATTTATCTGTTCTTAGATTTGTTTTGTATTCAGAATAGAATTATCACTTTGGATGAAACAAGACACAGTTTTATAAATGTTGTATAAAGGGTTCTGGGAAACAACATGGAAACCATTTATTTTACTAAATATACTGGAACTGGCTCTTTAAAAGTATGATATCCTGAAATTAAGAGACTCACCAAAATTTTCTGGGTATATAGCTGTGAGTTAGATAGAATAGTTAATGAAATAAGACATAATCTAGAAACATTTTTTTCTCTTTCAGTTCTACCAGACTTCAATGCTTTAATATTTATCTCTTGAACACTTTGCATTTTTCAGTTAAAGTATGCCACCTAACTACAGAAAAATTATCCTTCATATGATTCAAGAGGTGCATGATGCCATTTAAAATAAAATACAAGTTAATTGGGTCAAAGGAAACCAAGCTGATTATCATATCCACTTTGTAGCTACAATCCCATGTTATAATACAGAGGCCTATGAGGAAATGTGTACACTGCTCTGCTAGAGTTGTTTTTACCAGGAAAGTGGAGCTACATCTTAACACTAGAGTCAGGTTCTGAAATTAAACAAAAAAATACATAGATGCATAATTACCATTCAAAATCTCTTAAGAATGTGTCTTATTGGAAAATACTATTGCTCAATGAAAACATTATACTGGGGACTAACATCTCATATTGATTCCCACCTAGACAATTTTTCCTTTAGCGTGGGTACAGATGGCTGCTTATTTAGTGGAGTGCCAGAACTAGTCAAAGGTTTGCTTTTAGAGGTCATGAGTTATGACTCATCCTTAGGAGAATGAAGTGCTTCCATTCTGAGAGGCACATGAAAATTCAATCTCCTGAGGGAACATCAGATTCACATTTTTTGCCTCGAGCTGCCTGCAGGATATATGCTTATAAATTAGAGGTGGAAAAAGGCCCATAATAACATTTATATTTTATCTCTGGCTTTGTCCTATACTAAAATTTTCATATATTAAATGCATGTCTTGCCTAGCTACAGAATCACAAAAATGGATTTATTTTCATTTGCATCCTCATATCTAAACATAAATTGACAAACTATATACATTTACAAATACTTTATTAATGTAAGAGTTTAATCTGATGTTTATGATTTCAATATTTTAAAATTTAACTTGATGAAGTACAAAATTCAATTAGTTACAGGATTATAAAATACATAAGCCAAATCTATAGGGTCTATGATGAATTTCTTTTTTTTTTCCCTGATTTCAAATCTTCATTCCCTATAAATCCTACCCCACCCACTTCTTTTATTCAAGAAATGCTATGCTCTCCATTACCCATGGGTTCCCTTCTAAACAATGGCTCTTGTCTTCCATAACTTGACTCTGGTTTACTTTCAACTTTAGACACCACTACTTCTATATACGTACTGGTTTGGTTCTCCTAACCATTGTCACATAATTATTTTATTCCTTGCATCTTCACAATGTGTTTATCCCATATCTTTGGTCCTAAACGGTCTTCCCACCAATAATTTCCAACTTAACTCCTACCAGCTCTGTTATAACCAAAGCAAGCCTTATGTCCTCTAATTCTGCCAGAATACTTCCCTCTTCTTAGCTCATATGATGACAACTATTAATACCTCGTCATTTTATTGAGAATCCATATTCTAGTTAGAGCCAGGTTCTTTTTATATATTATTTTATTCAATACTTAAAGCAGTGAAATAGAAGGATGACTATTCTCATGTTACAAGCAGGATAACATAGGCTGAGAAGTAAATTACCTGAGGTAAAAAACACTAGGGTAGAGGAGCTGTAACATGAATCAAGAACCCTTTAACCCTCAAATTATGCTCTTTCCATATATACCAAGAATCCTCACAACATCTTTGTGTGTTCCATTTAGACTTATTAAATTTGCTATGTTATTATTCCTACTGTGTTTTATGTGAGTAATCTCTAATCAACTAGATTTTGATTAATCAAAAGCCATTTCCTAAATATCCTAATGATAGTCCAAAACACAGAAAGTGTTTAATACAATTATTGAGCCATTTTCTAATAAGACCACATTGAGTTTTTATATCTATTTTTTTTCTGATGCCACCAGCAACAAAGTACAGCAATTCATTTAAAAACAAAACAAAACAAAAAAACAGTGTGGAGAAAAAGGAACACCTATACAATGTCGGTGGGAGTGTAAATTAGTTTGACCATCGTGGAAGACAGTATGGAGATGCCTCAAAATCCTAAAGACAGAAATACCATTCGATCCAGCAATCCCATTACTGTGTATATACCCAAAGTAATATAAATTGTTCTATTATAAAGACACATGTACACGTATGATCATTGCAGCAGTATTCACAACAGCAAAAACATAAAATCAACCTAAATGCCCATCTGTGATAGACTGGATAAAGAAAATGTGATACATATACAACATAGAATATTATACAGCCATAAAAAGAATGAGATTATGATTATGTCATTTGCAGGAAAATGGATGAACTGGAGGCCATCATTCTTAGCAAACTAATGCAGGAACAGAAAACCAAATACTGCATGCTCTCACTTAAAAGTGGGAGGTAAATGATGAGAAAGCATGGACACAGAGGGGAACAACACACACTGGAGCCTATTGCAGGGTGGAGGGTAGGAGGAGGGAAGGGATCAGAAAAATTAGCTAATGGATGCTAGTCTTAATACCTGGGTGACAAAATAGTCTGCACAACAAGCCCTCATGACACAACTTTACTTATGAAACAAACCAGCACATGTACCCCTTAGCTTAAAAGTAAAAAAGAAACATCATAAAATAAAAAATTCTGAAGGAACTGTTTCTAAACTCTGCTATAATAAAAGTTAATTTTTCTCCTGTAGCCCTCAAGTTCCTTATCAGTAAAATGAGCTTAATTGTAAAGTCATTTCTAGCTTTAAAATTTTGGGCCAGGCCGGGCACGGTGGCTCATGCCTGTAATCCCAGCACTTTGGAAGGCTGAGGTGGGCAGATCACCAGGTCAGGAGATCAAGACCATCCTGGATAACACGGCGAAATCCCATCTCTACTAAAAATACAAAAAATTAGCTGGGCATGGTGGCGTGTTCCTGTAGTCCTAGCTACTTGGGAGGCTGAGGCAGGAGAATCACTTGAACCTGGAAGAGGGAGGTTGCAGTGAGCCGAGATCGTGCCACTGCAGTCCAGCCTGGGCGACAGAATGAGACTCCATCTCAAAAAAAAAAAAAAAAAAAATTGGGCCAAACTCCCAGGATTATTAGGCAGTTCAAATAAGATAAATGTAAACAGTCTTCAACATGAAATACTATGTAGATATATAGAACTGTTATTAATTTGGGTTTAAGATTAATACATAAAATAATAAATTCATTTGCAATATGTCCTAGTAACTAGGAGACTTGATCTGTTTGGTGGCTCTAATTCTCAAAAATGTGTTGAAATTGAATTGTATTTTTATACAGAAATCAGGTTAAAAGCCAATATTATTATACATATTGTTACCAACTTCTGATTTTAAATATTAGAAAACACTATACTAAATACTTATAATAGTTATTTTTTGCATTACTTTAAATATATAGTATATGTGGTAATTGGCTTGTTGACAGCATGTTGGCTTTTAATATTTCCAAATTTAAGTTTTTGTACTTAGTTTTTGGTTTCTCTGTTTTACTTATTTTGTAATAATTTCCAGGGGAAGAAGAAGTCTCAAATTTTCTTTGAGAGCTTGGCTTTCTCCTTTGATTTCTTCACTTTGTATATGAGAAAAAGAACTGCTTATGGAAATGCAGTATTTCATATTTTAGTAATCAATCAAAAGCAATAAATACTGCACAATCAGCATATTAAGAATGCACTTAGATATCTTATTGATCTCAGGAACATTAACACTACCAGCGTTATGACTACATTCTGCTCTTGGATACATACGCTATTCTCGGTGGCTCGATTTCATTAAGAGCTATGTTCATATAGGCAAGGGCAAAACTACACTTAAAAATGGACTCAGTAACTACCTGTAAATTTATTTTAGGAATTTTGTATTTTATTATATATTTGGGATATAGCATGCATACCCTATATTTCTTGGTAAAAACCTTACTACAAAAAAAAAAAAACCAACAAATGAACCTTTAAAATATGCATTTACTTCTACTGCTCCATTTGGAACTTGTCAAATTTGGTTAATATGAAGTTAACTGTTAACATAATAAAGTACACTGGCCTATATGGATCCTGTGGTGAAATTTCCAATATCATATATGTATTAATTGTGAAGTTATTTGAGTTTGGTACAAGTACACACATAAGAATCCACTGGAAATATAAATGCAAGTAAAGCATAACAATTCAGTGAATTCCCTTTGGAATCTGTCAATGTGGGGAAAAAAGAGTTATTGGGTTCTGTTATAAAACTCGTTTTGCTAAGGATAGAAAACCAAATACCACAATGTTCTCACTTACAAGTGGGGGCTAAATGATGAGAACCCATGGACACATAGAGAACAACACACACTGGGGCCTACTGCAGAGTGGAGGGTGGAAGGTGGGAGAGGATCAGGAAAAATAGCTAATGGGTACTAGGCTTAAAACCTGTCTGTGGAAATATCTGCACAACAAATCTCCATGATACACATTTATCTATGTAACAAACCTGCACATATACCCCTGAACTTAAACGTAAAACAAAAAACACTTGTTTTGAAAACACAAACTTGTTTCAGTGCAACTGTTATATTAGGAAACAATTTGAGAATGACACAAATTACGCACTGCATTTGTGCAGTGTCATGGGTGAGAACCACTGGGTGAACTCAGAAATTGCATTCTGCTCAATGGAACAATGGAGTTGGACAAAAAACACATGCACTCACCTCAAGTATATACCAGCTACCTCAGTTCACTCCCACCCACATCTGGCATTCAAACTTCACTTCTTATTTCAGAGAGCCCACATTATAACACTTCACAATAACTAACAAAAGCAAACCCTCTGCATGCTCACTTCCATGAGCATTGAGCCTTTTTCAAGGTAAAGTGTCTTATTTCTTGTATTATTTATATACATCTTAACCATCTAACATGTATAAAACCATGATCCCATTTTCATTAGATTCTTAGATATTTTTATATGACACAGACAAAATTTTTTTAAAGTGTCTTTTTTCTTAACTCCATTTTGCATAGACCTTGTGGCTTTTATTCTACAATTTTGCATAGTGCAAAGAATTTTAGGAACACATATGTCATTTTATAGCAGAACTCAGTATACCATAAAACTATATATAAATAATTTTGAAAACTTGTATTGATCTGATAGAGACAATGATAATTTTACAAAATTAATAATCATCTATTATATATATTAGGCATAATTTTATGCATGGAAAATTATGCCAACTCTGAATTTTAGGAAAATATAGACATAAAACAAACAGGCAAAATAATTTCATTTCATTTAATGTAGTCAATATTTTTGTCTTCATACTACTAAAACAATAGTTGGAAACATTTAATGTTTTAATTTCATGAACATGTTAATGATGTGGTCTACATTATTAAACTTTTGAGGTAAATATAATTTCTCTTTTATATGATCACCAGAACCTCCACTCTCAATTTGCTCAGGAATTATTAAATACTCTTCTAGACACTACTGCACAAGTAAAAAATTGTACAAATAAAATTGCACACCCTACTGAGACAAGAGCTCTATTTTAGTAACCTTGGTAAAAATTAGAATATTTTGAGGGGTAATATATTATAACGTACACCTAAAGTAATATTTAAAGCTGACAAATTAGGCCGGGCATGGTGGCTCACGCCTGTAAACCCAGCACTTTGGGAGGCCGATGCCAAGGCGGGCGGATCACTTGAGGTCAGGAGTTCGTGACCAGCGTGGTCAACATGGTGAAACTGCATCTCTACTAAAAATACAAAAATTAGGTGGGTGTGGTGGCATGCGCCTGTAATCCTAGTTACTCAGGAGGCTGAGGCAGGAGAATTGATTGAATCTGGAAGGCAGAGGTTGCAGTGAGCCGAGATCGTGCCACCGGACTCCAACCTGGGTGACACAGCGAGACCGCATCTCAAAAATAAATAAATAAATAAATAAAAATAAAGCTGACAAATTAAATAAAAGTCAGGTGCTGGAGAGGATGTGGAGAAATAGGAACACTTTTACACTGTTGGTGGAACTGTAAACTAGTTCAACCATTGTGGAAGTCAGTGTGGCGATTCCTCAGGGATCTAGAACTAGAAATACCATTTGACCCAGCCATCCCATTACTGGGTATATACCCAAAGGACTATAAATCATGCTGCCATAAAGACACATGCACACGTATGTTTATTGCGGCACTATTCACAATAGCAAAGAGTTGGAACCAACCCAAATGTCCAACAACAATAGACTGGATTAAGAAAATGTGGCACATATACACCATGGAATACTATGCAGCCATAAAAAATGATGAGTTCATGTCCTTTGTAGGGACATGGATGAAACTGGAAACCATCATTCTCAGTAAACTATCGCAAGGACAAAAAACCAAACACCGCATGTTCTCACTCATAGGTGGGAATTGAACAATGAGAACTCATGGACACAGGAAGGGGAACATCACACTCCGGGGACTGTTGTGGGGTGGGGGGAGGGGGAGGGACAGCATTAGGAGATATACCTAATGCTAAATGACGAGTTAATGGGTGCAGCACACCAACATGGCACACGGATACATATGTAACAAACCTGCACATTGTGCACATGTATCCTAAAACCTAAAGTATAATAATAAAATTTAAAAAAAAATAAAAAAAGTCATATTTATTTGTATGCTAAATCTATGGATGTTTCAACAATATAGTACTTTATAGCTTGGAACAAGATTATCACATATACAAAAAATACTTATAGAAACATGACTTAGTTTAGAAAACTAGAAAAGGTCAAAAATAGCAGCACATACCTATAATTCATATCTTTCATTTGAAACCTATGAAGACTGAACAAAGACATATGATATATATATCTAAAGAAAAAGCAAATAAAAAAAGACTACTAATATTAAATTGTCTTAAAGTTAAAATTAGCCAAATACTCAATACCATCCCTGCTGAAGTCCTGTGACATTTTCAGAAATATTTTAAAAATCTGAAATGCAAATTAATGAGTATTGTCCTCCATTGCCGTAGCTGTCTTTTTCCCATTCATTAATACTTAGTTTTAAGAAATCAACATATATTTATTCTACTACTGGTAGGTAAAATAATTCAAGTTTCATTCTGTTTTCTAATGCTGGTTTAAAATAATATTTCCAATGTTTGGGTGCAAAATTATTTACTCAGAAAATTCAGTGACAATTCAATTTCACTATAATCTACTTACATTTAGAAAACAAATTTTAAAAGATGCTTATCTTTTCTCTTTGCCTTAAGCACCATGGGAAAAAATATTTTTGAAATTATTTAATATGCAATTGAAAGTGATTTTTAAATTTAATTTGATTAGCAAACTAAAAATTCAATCACGTTTTAATTCTACGGGTCAATATCAGAAAATCAATCACAAAGCAAATAGTATTAGAAGTTAATTTCATATAACTTTTTTACTTTTATTCATCTACTTAGGGATAAATTTACAGATGTATTTAGCTTCAAAAAACATTTATTCGTTCTGTCAGTCTGAATTTATTGACCACAATGTACATGCTAAGGTTATAAACAATTGTACAAAGGCTTATCTGCCATCAGGATGTATATAGTAGAGTAGTTTATTTTTATTTTTTTATTTTTTGTGCAAACTTAGTAGGTGTATATATTTTGGGGTTACATGAGATATTTTGATACAGGCATGCAATGCACCATAATTACACCAGGGTAAATGGGGTATCCATCACCTCAAGCATTTATCCTTCGTGTTACAAACAATTATACTTTTAGTTATTTTAAAATGTGCAATTATTTTTGACTATAGTTTTTCGAAATTAAATATCTCTTAAGATTTCCAAGACTTTTAACTGCATATATTTTTCAGAGATCATTAGCATAGAAAATTTAAATAATTGACTCTTACTGCACTGCTTTAAATCATGCAGTGCCTCCCCACTACCTGTAAGACCATGTATGACCCCAGTATCCAATTTTGTCTTATGCCACACTCAAACACTGCACTTCAGCCATAACTACTATTTGTAATATACAAGAATTCACCACGTGACTCTTGACTCAAGTGCTTTGATCTTGCTGTTTCCTCTGTTAACATTCCTCCCTGAATCCTTTGCATGTCTGGTTCCTTATAACCTTTTCCCAGAATCTTCCATTGTCTACGTTTTTGTCTGTTTGTTCTTCTTGTTCATTCTCATTCTCATATTCATTAGTTCAATCTCTACCTGTCTGTCTGCCTGCCTGTCTCTCTCTCGCTCCCTCATTCCCTTTCTGCAGGCCTCTGTTTCAGCCTCTGAAAATCATCAAAAGCGTGTGTGTTGCAGTGCACACAAATTCACACTCTTTAAGGCTTATATCAAAAATTGAAAATTCTGCATCATACATGATAAATATTTTCAACTTGGGTAGATAATTCCCAACCATTTTCTAAAGTGGCCCTGTAAATTTATATTTCTGCTAAGAGCTCCTGAAGCTTCACTTCTTAGTTATCACTTGGCATTAGCAAACATTTTGAAGCAATTTTTGCTAATCTTATGAGAGTGAAGTGATATTTTATTGTGGCTTTAATTTATATTTTCCTGATTATTAATGAGGCTAAGCATCTTTTCAAAAGCTTTGAATTTCCTCACTGAAAAGTTCCAAGTCAAGTATTTTACTCAATCTCTATAAGGCTTTTGATAGGAGCTCTTTACACAATCTGATACATGCTTCTACTCAGTTATATGCTTTGGAAATATCTTCTGCCCATTTATCGGTCTATTTTTTAATAGTGTCTGTTGATAAACAGAAGTTAATGATTTAAATGTAAATGCTATTTTAAACATTTTTTCCCTTACGCTACTGTTTTAAAGTCTTGTTTAGCAAAGCACCTGTCTTCAGGTCAGGAAGTTAATCTCGATACTCTTCTATCTATTTAACGTTTCTACCTTTCAACTTTTAATCCATTTGGAATTATTTCCTTATATGGTATGATCTGAAGATTGAGATTTATTTCTTTCCACATGGACAGGAATTTTCTTAGCACCATTTGAGAAAGAACATCCATTTTCTACTATTCTTCAGCACTACTTCTGTCATAAATCAAGTACCATTTATGCCTGAATCTGGGTCTATGCTCTCTATTCTGCTCCATCAGTTTACTTGTCTACTGTGCAAATAATGCACTCATCTTGATTACCATAGCTTTCTTATATGGTAGGTTATATTACTGAAGAAGCTCCTTCGATTTTTCTTCAAGAATATCTTTGTTATTCAGAGAGAAAAATACTACAGGTTCTCACTCATGCATGGAATCCAAATACGTCAAACTCATAGAAAAAAACAACCAAATGGTGGTTACCAGAGCCTGGGGTTAGGGAAACATCAGGAGATGTTAGGCAAAGGTACAACCTTTTGGTTACACAAGACAATTTCTGGAGATCTAATTTACAACTATATGACAATAATTATATTGCATGGTACACTTGAAATTTGCTAAGAAAGTAGATCTTACATGATCTAAACATAATGAGAAAAAATGGTAAATATGTGAAGTAATGGATATATTAATTAGCTTGATTGTGGTCAATATTTTACAGTATACATGTGTATCAAACCATCAAGTTGTATACCTTAAATATATATAACTTTTAATTGTCAAAAATACCTCAATAAAGTTGAAAGAAGAAAAAAATGAATGCTCTTGTTTTCCTGGGCCATTTACAGTTCACTGTAAATTTTAGAATTGGCTAGCTGGATTCCAAAACAAAAAATGCAGAACACCTGTTAAAATTCTTATTTTGGTTTCTTCTGGTCAGCTTTTAAAAGAAATCTTCTTTTTAATACTGACCATTTCAATCCATGAACAAAGTAAGTTTGTTTGTATTTTAGTCTCTCAAGTTTTAATTATTTCCACTGAGATGGTTGTGAGCATCTTTTGTTGGATTCTCTCCTAGGTACTCGATAATTTTTATGCTACTTTATGTTGTATTGTTATTGCTATTTGTCCCAAGTGATTTTTGAATTTCCCTTTTGATATCTTCTTTGACCCAATAATTGTTCAGGAACATGTTAATTTCAATATATTTGTGAATTTCCCAGAATTCCTGTTACTGATTTTTAGTTTTATACCATTGCAGTTGGAAATGATACTTGATATGATTTTAACCTTTTTAATTTTGTTATGGCTTGTTTTGTAGCCTAATATATGGCCTTTCCTTGAGAATGTTCCATGTGCACTAGAAATATAAATCATATCTGATTTTTAAGTTTACTTTCTTAACATTTGTTTTTAATATAAAATACATTAAATTTACCTGAGATATAATTCATATACCATAAAAATGATTCTTTTAAAATTTATAATTCAGTGATTTTTAGTATACAGTAAGTCCTTACGATGTCATTAATAGGCTCTTTGAAACCGCAATTTTAAGTGAAATGATGTATAATAAAATCAATTTGGCCAGCTGCTGTGGCTCATGCCTGTAATCCCAGCACTTTGGGAGGCCAAGGTGGGTGGATCACTTGAGGTCAGGAGTTCGAGACCAGCCTGGCCAACATGGTGAAACTCTGTCTCTACTAAAAATACAAACATTAGCTGGGCGTGGTGGCAGACACTTATAATCCCAGCTAGTCAGGAGGCTGAGGCAGGAGAATCACTGGAACCTAGGAGGTGGAGGCTGCAGTGAGCCGATATCATGCCACTGCACTCCAGCCTAGGGGGCAGAGTGAGACTCCTTCTCAACAAAAGAAAAAAATATTACCATAGGCTAATTGAAATACATAAATTTCCTATGGCATATTTCTGGTCACAAAAACATCACCAAGCTTCCAAATAAAGACCGCAGACTCTTTCAATATTAAAAATTAAAGTAAATATGAGCTATACATACATTTAAGAAAGGTTAATATAGACAAGTAAGAAAATTATTTACCAAAGTTTCGGTGAATCATTGAGTAACAGTGGTTGTACGTTAAATTAAGGCAGTGGTGCATTAAATCAAGGAATAAATGTTTGCAAACTGAATATTGTACGGAGCACCTCTGACCATCACGCAGTACAAAAACAAACAGTAACAAATAGGGTGGGCTGAAGGCTCTCAAACCACATTGTTTATTGTTGTATGTTTGTATGATTATCATCTACTTCACAAATTTTTATTTTATAATAATTTGTATTCATTTATTTTCCAAGTGACTTATTTCAGTTCAGGGTGGTGGGTGGCTGGAGCTTATCCCAGCACCTCAAGAGTACAAAGGCAAGAACCAACCATGGACAGGATGTCATTCCATCGCAGGGTACATTTACACAAACTCACACTCGCTCATACTGGGACAACTTAGACATACCAATTAACTTAACATTCACATCATTGGGATGTGGGAGGACACTGGAGTATATGAAGAAAACCCACGCAAGCGTGAGGAGAATATGAAAACTCCACACAGACAGTGGTCCCAGTTAGGAATCAATGTTTTTCTCTCATCAATGTTACAGTGAAACATTGAATGAAAGAACATTATTCAAGGACCTGCTGTGTTCAAAAATTTGTGCAACAATCACAGCTATCTAATTTCAGGATATTTTTTATCACTGCCAATAGAAATTACATGTCCATCAACCTTCATTTCTCATGCCAACCCAAAGACTCTGGAAACCATTAGTCTACCTTCAGTCTTTAGAAAGCTTTCTATTCTGGATCTTTTATAAATCAAATTGCACAATATGTGGTCATTTGTGCCTGGCTTCTTTCACTTAGCATATGTTTTTAAAGATTCATCCACGTTGTAGCATGTATCACTACTTTACTTTTTATAGCTGAATAATATTCCATTGTACATATGTATCACTTTTTTAATCCATTTATTAGCTGATAACCATCTGGATTTTTCCACTTTTGGCTATTATAAACAATATTGCTATGAATACTCACATAGAAATTTTTTGTGTATGTGGACATATATTGTCAATTCTCTTGAGTGGAACTGCTGGGTCACGTGGTAACCCTGTGTTGAACTTTTTGAGTTGTTACTAAACTGCTCCCCACAGCAAACGCACCATTTCAAATTTTCACCAGCAATATATGAGGTTTTAATTTTTTCCACATCCATGCCAACACTTAAAAAATGTGTGTCATTTTTATTCTAGCCATTCTAGGAGGTGAGAAGCAGAAGCTCATTTTGGTTTTGATTTGAATTTCTCTAATAACTAATGATGTTGAGTGTATTTTAATGTGCCTATTGTCTATTTGTAGATCTTCTTTAGATAAATGTCTATTCAAAATTTTTTCTCATTTTTAATTTGGTTAATTTGGTTATTTGCCTCTGTATTATTGAGTTGTGTCTTAGTCCTGAGGCAGCAGGGGGCTGGCATGTCTGTGCTGCCCTGAGCATGTGCACACGCACCAGGTCATGACAGTGCCCAGGCTTGGCTACAACTCTGCTCCACAATGGAGCCAGAGGGAGCAGGCCCTCCTGAGCCTGCAGGGGCAGGGGGAGCTTCTTGGGCCCCTGAGAGTACAGGGATGCCCAGGTCCAGAGCCACAGCTGGGTGGCTACAGCTGCACCCAGGAGTACAGGGCTCCCACCCTGCCAACTGGGTAGGGGGCTGGGCTCCCACCTGTTTCTGGCCCCTGCCAGCTCCATGGAGCATGCAGCCCTGGCTGTGCCTCCTTGGCTGTAGCTGGCATCCTCACAGCAGCCCCTCCAGACATGCCATCGCTGTCATCTTAATGATAATTTTATATTTCTTGTTAAGTATTTCCAAGTTGTGAAGTAAGCTCTCATCCAAACACTGCTATAAATTCTTCCAAAGGTAAGAAGTATCCCTTAGTAATCATAAAACAAATTAGTTCCAGTCATATAAAAAAGGAGAAAACAGAGGTGAATGTTCCATTGCATTGATGATTCAGAAATCATAGATGATATTCTGAATCATGCCAAGAAATCAAAGGACATTAGAAGCAATAATAAAGAAGATGAGGGATTTTAGAGGTGAGAGAATCACTTGGGGGTGTAGGAGTCAAGAGAAAACTTCCCATTCACCTTCTAGAGGTTTGCAAAAAAGTCAACTCACAAAAGGCAGATTAATAGGAGAAAGGGCATACAAACTTAGTTTATGTGGAATTATAGGAGGATGATTACTCAATAACCCAATTAGGTACAGATGATTACATAGTCATCTTCTTAGGGGAATAAATAGATGAGAAAGTGTTGATTATTTTAGGGGGTAGTAAATGACTTTTATGGAAATTCAATGGGCTTGAATAACACACAATGGCCTGGAACAAAGTCTGTTTGGCCCTTAGAGCAGACAGTGGTTTGTGACAAAAGTCTGTACAGGTTTGTTTACAGCCTTTAATCTTTCTTCCTGCAACGAGTTCAGTTAATGAAAGCTCAGGGAATGGACAAGAGGTGGTTGTTTTATTCTTTGGTAGGTCCAGACTTTAGGCAGGTAAAACAACTTCAGAGGACAATTTCATCCTGTACTCTGGGTTGTATGCAGGATTGAGAGACAGGAGGTGGAGGGGGTAGGGTGTCAGACCTTGAGGCTTCTTGTTCAGCTCAGCGTGTCCAAGTGTCATATTTGGGGCATTAGTTTCTGAGCCCCAACAGGGGAAAGCTCGCCCGAATTTTGAGTCACTACTTCATTTTAACTAATGGCAGCTTGTGAGATAATACATCTTCCCAGGTTTTATACAACCTTCATGATGTAAAATAGAACTGGTTAAATGACACCATGGTAAAGCCTGAAACATTGTTGGTTAATAGACAATATTTATTAATTCATTCATTTTTCCATTTGTCTTTCATTCAGAAAATATAGTTAAGTACCTGCTGTGAAGTTGATGTGGGAGATATGAGAAGAAAAGGACAAGTGTGATACCTTTCCTCATAGAGAGTGGTAGACAATAAACCAGCAAGCAAGCCACAAGTAGACGAAATAATTTTAGTAACTTTAGTGCTTTTAGCAAATGCTAATAATAAAATAAGAGTCATATGATAATGAATAAAACTTTGAGCAGGTATATTTTAAATAAGTTTTTAATGGAAGATTCACTGAGGAACTGACAGGAAAAGCATTTAAACCGAAACTTGAAAGATAAGCAATCAGCCATAGGAAGGGCTAGTATGTATTTCTAGCACCTACATCCTACAGGCCCAGAGCTTGCATCAGTAGTGAATCATGGCATATTTTTCTGGAAATCCTGAAGGAAAACCCAGTATCTTTCACAACTTCCTGCTGCCAACTCAATACCATATTCCTACAAACTAACGAGATGAAAATTACTACCATTCTGGGTCCGGATCTCTTATAACAGTAATCTTTATTTACCACAATTCTTAATTCTGCCTTCTATTCATTTTCTTGTCCAGGAAAATTCCCTCTCCAGAAATAATTTCTCCCATGATATTTTATGAACAAAGCTTTGTCTTTGCATTTAGGGACTTCTGCGGCTCATCTGTGTAGAGGTGATAAGTCTATCCATCCAAGACAGAGTGTTGGGGTGCTCTTAATTTTCACATAGTATTGTTAATTTCTCCATTACCCTATCCAGATCTATTAATTACCAGTCTCCTAGACTTGAAAAACTTCTCAAATAACACAAACTTTAACTGGCTGCTCAGCCCACTTTATGAGAATTATATTTTTGAAGTATTGTGCATTAATCCCTCTATCTCAGCAAATTTTCCCCAAACTTTAAAAATCAAACTCTCATATTTATGACAAGGAACTTGACCTTGCTGGCTATACTGCCCTTTCATCCCTGATAGTAGCCCCTAGGACTCTCTAGAGGACCTTTGTGTGAACAGAGTTGCATGCCACAGCTCCATGTAACAAACATCCTTTCATCAAAAGAGACCATAAAACAATATTATACTTCATAATTGGACCATTAAAAAATCTTATTCATCTACAGAATTGGACTTAATTAGCATTTTGTTATGTTCCCCCATTGGTTTAATAAAAATACAAGATATATTCTTATGAAATAACCTATTACAATTTCCAGAGAGATATTTTTGAGGATGTATTTATCTATAGGTTGATGCAAAAATAATTGCAGTTTTCGCCATTAAAAGTAATGGTAAAAATCGCAATAACTTTTGCACCACCCTAATACACTCTTCCTCTTACTTGATCCCTCATGTACAAGGTTTAGAGGAAAAGTTTTCCGTGCCTTTTAGTGCTAGACTATTCGATTCTCTTCAATAATCTGGAGTTATCACACTGACTACATCTCCCTTTGCTTGTCACAAACTCGAAAAAAATTTCTCAATCACACACTTATGTAGGCCTGCATGTATGAATTATACCTCATCTTTTCCCTTTGACCTGCTTGATAATTTATGTCATTTACTTTATTAAAATTGTTTGTTGTATATCTACTATGTACCAGAGAATGTGATATTTACAATCGAAAACCATAATACGCAGGACACGTCAGGGACAACATAGGAAACTGGAAGAGGGCGACTTGCCAAAGAAAAGGCAACAGTTCTGAAGTGCTATGGTTGGATCACCTGAATCTCACAATTATTTGACTTAATTGTCCCTTGTCCAGCCTTCTCCTCACTTTGCCATTGCCACCTCTATCAGTTACTTGAATGTTTTTCCTCCTTAGTAAAAGATTTAACTCTAAATTCTGATGTATAAAATATCTGTGATTATAATGCTAAATATTTGATTTAGCGACTAAATGGGTTTACCATCTTAGCAGCTTTATTAAAAGACAAATTTCATAAAATGTACCCCTCCTGATAATCTCTCCATGAGACACATCTCACAATAACAACATGTACTAAATTAATAACTTTAAAACATGGAATAGTTACAGATAATTTCCACTGAATTTGGTTAAAGGTTTGCCTCACATCAGAGGAAGTGACAGATTTTTTTCTTTCCCAAGAATTACATTAGTGAATATTCTTCCCCTGTGGAGATCTTGCTACAGATAGGCTTATTTTTTAGGAATTTATTGAAGTTTCATCTTCATGTCATTAATATCTCTGCTTCCCATGTTGCCCATTTCCAAAAAATCTTTACATTGCATTTGGAGTGAAATAATATTTTTTTCTTAAATAAGGGATTGGGGACTAGAAGATCCGTGTCATGAAAACAGAATTTGAGTAGCCTACTGTAAAAAAAATCTCTGTGGTTCAATATAATAAACTTGATGCATACATATATTATACATAGTCAAAGCTATATAGTTTTGTCTCAAAACAAAGTATCCTATTCTTAGTTGTTTTTTAAATTCCCCTTTAAATACGACTTGATATAGTAGAAAGAGTAAAAATGTTGGCATTTCCCTCCTGGTTCTGACATAACTCTTTCAATTACATCATAGAAGACCATTAACTCCCTGTGTATCTGTATCCATCGTAGTGCAGACAATATATAGATGGCACACAATGGGATAATTGAAATAAGGTAGACAGGGTTAAATTAACCAATAAAGACTGTGAAGCATGCAGAGATTAATAACACTAGAAAGCTCTTATCCTCCTAGGCCTGAAGGGAAAATGGAAAGGAGTTACTAGGGGGGCCTAGTGAGAGCTGAGCTTTGGAAGACAGGGTGTACAAAGGTGGCTGTGGCCATAGTTAGAAAATGCAGGCCAGGCACCGTGGCTCATGCCACTTTGGGAGGCTGAGATGAAAGGATCCCTTAAGCTCAGGATATCAAGACCAGCCTAGACAACATAGTGGGACATTGTCTCCATTAAAAATAAAAATAAAAAATTAGTAGGGATTGATGGTGCAGGTATGTAGTCCCAGCTACTCAGGAGGCTGAGGCAAGAGGATTGCTTGAGCCCAGGAGGTCAAGGATGCAATGAGCTATGATCATGCCACTGCACTCCAGCCTGGGCAACAGAGATAAACCTTGTCTTAAACAAACAAACAAAAGAAAAACACATTTACCCTGAATGTCAGCAGGGAGTGAGTCAGGATAATAAATATCACTTTCCCCTTCAATGCTCACCTCTCTTGCCAGTGATTTCTATTGGGTTAACAAAACCAGAAGCCAGAGTACAGAGATAATTGCTTACAGAGTCCATAGAGATCAGTCTTCTAGGTATTAAGCAAGGTGGAGAAAGGTAGAGTATAAAACTAGATGGGTGAGAGGAAAATGTCTTGCACAGTAATCAATTCTATTATCTGTGCAACAGTAGAAACAATAATTTCCTGACTTGCTTGGCTTACAGGGAAGGTTTAAGACTAAAATGATGTTTCAGATAATAATTTATAACCTCTAAAACATGTCACAATGAAGTGTCAAAATATGACTGTTTAGCAATTTAGAGAAAATATGCAAAACAAAATTAGTTTTCTTATTTTAAGTCTATTTTGTTCTAATGAAAAGCTTAAGAAACTGAGACATTTTGAAAATCATGGTACTGAAAACATTCCCTGTTGTGAGATATTCAAATTGTTTTTAATTTTCATTTGTGTAAATGAAACAAAGATGAATATCTTGGTTTCTAACACTTGTTTCTGTGATATAAATTCTTGGGCTCTTGACACTCCATTGTCAAATTGTTTTCACAAAACCTGCACCTATTCACACTCTTAATTTTATAATGGTAAACTGGTATCTGATTGCTTTATTTGCAATTAATTTTCTTACTGATTACACACACATATATAACATGCCTTTTGCATTTAACAGTTTCTCGAAATTGTGTCACTCTTTATCAACTTTTAAACCATTTACCTGGAATATTTTATCTGCTACAATATTTATTATATATTTTCCTCAGTTTTAAGTGTAAAATTATAATTTTCTCTTTAATCCATCTGAAATTTATTTTGGTGTAAAGAAAAGGTCTAACAGGTCTAATATTTTACTGAGTAGCTTAACAAATTTCACAGCATTACTGAATATTGTTTTATTTTCTGACTAATCAGTGTTCTTTATCATATCGTTGAAAGATTTATGTTATCTTTAAATTACAAATAAAGAAAGAACAGTTTTAATTTACCTTGAAATCAATTACAGTGCATTGTGATTTTTCTTGATTGGTTCTATATTTCCTGAGCCACTGAATATTCCAGGAAGTTCTGAGGCCATCACAAACGATTTGATTAATGTTTTGAGTTTTTCCCATTAAAATTTGGACATTGCTTCAATGTTTTCTAGTGTTAATGTTATGTCAACGTCTGAGAGCTACTTGATTTTTGTCCTTAAGTACACAAGTTTTGTTGGCTTGTTTGTTCTATTCAGATTTCTACAGAATTAATTTTTTAAGTACGAGGATAATTCTTAAAAAATACATTTGAAACATTTTTTGTAGCTCAATCTAATTTTCCTCTCTTCAGTTGTGGCTTTGTCTTTGGCAAGCACAACTGTATAATAAAATATTTTCCCTCTTTTTTTCCAAATTACATTCAGGTTTATATACTGATTTTTGTCTTTGTTTCAAACAGATTCATTTCTTAATTCCATCCTCTACAGAGCCCATGTTTCTGGTGTTATTTTTGTTATCAGCACACCTGGTGAAACTTTTAGTTTCCATATTAGGTTGCCAGATTCCTTGCAATCTACGCTTAATTTTATTAAAGTTTATTTTACTCTCCACTTTTATTTTGCATGATTGTATTTAAAGTCCATCATCTGTAAATTACATTTTGAAAAGTATTCACAGTAGCAAGGTTTACATGTCATTTGAGAATATATGGAAGTTATATCTTTCTTCTTCGACTGTGACATTTTCGAAGTAAATATTTAAGACATGCTAGTTTTCTAAACCGTTGAGACTTTTCCACAAACACCAGACTCTTTCTTTTCTCTATTCATACGTCCCTATAAAACAATACATCTAGACACATTGTTTGTCGATCTTTAGATTGTTTCTGGTGCCACTCACTGCCCAAAAGGATTTTGATATAACCCTATCTTAATTTAAAGCTGAAACGTAGGTTGATGTGCGCATCTTCTGGAGCAACTTAGGGTGCAATCAGAGATTTATCATTTGACTTTGTGGGCCTCATGTGGGCCTGTCCTGACAGTTCCCTAAAAGACAAAGATCCGTGGTTTTTGAGTTGCACTGCAGATCTTTAGGAGTTCTTGGAGGTGCTCTGGTGCCTTCCAAGGAACAAGCAGGAGCCTTAATTAGTGCTGTTCTGGCAACCAGGCTTCCATTTCAACCACAGGTGTTCTACTTTATAAGTTTAAGTATTTGCTTTGTATATAGAATGAGATGCGAATGCAAACAATGTCTCATAGAGCAGTGCTGCTTAACATCTGTATCAGTCACCTGGTCAACTTCTTAAAATGTAGTTTCTCATCCTGTATCTCTGGCCTAAGGCCAGAATTTTGTAGTTCTAATGAGCTACCAGGTGATGCTGATGCTACAGCTCTGTGGAACACACTTGAAGTAGCTAAGTAGTCTGAGAGCCTTTGAGTAATCTCAGCTATGCTATAACCAGTTGTTACGTATAAAATTGCTATTGTTTAAATGTGCCCTTCTGAAATTCAGGTTTCACCAATTCCATAGGATTAAGAGGTGGGGCCTTTAAGAGGTGATTAGGCCATGATAGCTCCTCCCCCTTGAATGAGATTTAGGCTCCTATTTATGAAGCTTTCAACAGTACCTTACTTTTTTTGCCTGTTGCCATCAGAGAACAAAGTGTCTCTTCCTCTGGAGAATGCAGCAACAAGGTGCCATTTTAAAAAGACAGAGCAGCCCTCACCAGACAACAGAAACATGATCGTGAACTTCCCAGCCTCCAGAACTGTGGCAAATAAACGTCCCTTCTTTATAAATTACCAACTCTCAGATATTATGTTATAGGAGCCCAAAAAGTCTAAGACAAGAACATGATGCACACTAGGAGGCACTTTTCCCAGAGATCCCTACGTCTCTGTTCACAGTGCTTTCCGTGAGGAACTATATTGTTTTTATAATGCATGGTGTTGCCAAACCTGCTCTTAAAATCCTACGATGTTCCTTACTAGTATCTGTCATTTTCTTGCTTTTTAATATTTTCTTGTGGTGATTTGTCATAGTTGTAGCTGTCTATGATCTCTTAACTAAACCTACTGAGTTTGAAGAACTTCATACATGAATTCTCCCCCTTCAAAATTGAAGAAAGTTACTTTGCATCCTTTTTTAAAGTCAAGTCAGGGATGTACATGTATTAGACAACCCCAGTCAGATGCAATGTAGCAAGATTCTTTTTCTAAAGGGAGTGAGGAAAAAAAGAGAAGTAAAATAAAGAGAGTGAGAAGAGGGAGCAGGTGCCACTCTCTGGTGAGGATGGTGCTTATAGAAACACACATGGGAGATGTCCAAGAGGGACATGCCATCTACACATTAGCAAGTACTTAAAAACAAACTACGTTCTACTTTGGAAGTGGAAAATTCTCTAATAAAACAGAAAGAAGCATAATTTGGATATTGGTCCACAATGCATACCTTCCAAACCTGACCCTCTATTTTGCTTCTCCCACTTTTAAAAATTCCTCTTAGTATTTACCTGAGAAAATACAGAATATTTTAAATTAATTCCTTTGCAATTAACATTAGCTAGCATAGTTTCTGTTGTGGGCAATTAACCATCCTGACTAATACAGTACTCCCTAAAACAAATATTTACTTTAAACACAAATTGTTCCCTGTATTAAACAATAATAACTAATAAGATAGGAAAAATAATTTTTTCCTGAGGCATACTAATATCATGAGAGAGGGAAGGACACTATGAATAGATTAAGAAGTTTTTCTGAATGTGTAGTTTTCCAAAGTCTGTAAAAGATAATTAAAAATAAACATACAAAGCAGCAGAAATCACTAATGGAAAGAGGAAAGGAACATAATTAGATATATTTCCACATAAAAAATCATATGAGGTGAGTTTCATTTATCTGCCACATTATAATGCACATTTTGTGTTGTTAAGGTCACTAAGTCCAGGAAGCATAATAACTTTTTTCCAATAGTATTGATGAAGTCTTCACTTGCAGTTCTGATCTGCTTCTCTTAAACTGGCAAAAAACAAAATGCTGTCAATATGTCTATGCTACCCAAAGCAATTTACAGATTTAATGTAATCCCTATCAAAATACCAAGGACATTCTTCATAGAAATAGAAAAAAACTATCCTAAAATTCACATGGTACTACAAAAGATCCAGAATAGCCAAAGTCATCCTGAGAAAAATGAACAAAACTGAAGGAATCACATTACCTGATTTCAAATTATACTACAGTACTATAGTAATCAAAACAGCAAGTTACTGTCATAAAAACAGACACACAGATGACCAGAAAACAATAGAGAACTGATAAATAAATCCATGCATCTACAGTGAACTCACTTTTGACAAAAGTGCCAGAAATATACATTAGAAAAAGAACAGTCTCTCAACTGTTGCTGGAAAACTGGAAATCATTATGCAGAATAATGAAACTAGCCCCTATCTCTTACTATATACTAAAATCAAATTAAAATGGATTAAAAATTTAAATCTAAGATCTCAAACTATGAAACTACTACAAGAAAACATTGGGGAAACTCCACAGGATGTTGACATGGGCAAACATTTTTTGAGTAATGCCACACATGCACAGGCAACCAAAGCAAAAATGGACAAATTGGATCACATCAAGTTAAAAAGCTTCTGCACAGCAAAGGAAACAATCAACGAAGTGATGAGGCAGTCCACAGAATTGGAGAAAATCTTAGCAAACTACTCATCTGACAAGGGATTCATAATCAGAATATATAAGAAGCTCAAACAACTCTATAAGAAACAATCTAATAATCTAATTTAAGAATGGGCAAAAGATTTAAATAGACATTTCTCAAAAGAAGACATATGGATGGCAAACAGGCATATGCAAAGGTACTCAACATCATTAATCATCAGAAACATGCAAATCAAAACTCCAATGAGATATCACCTCACCCCAGTTAAAATGGCTTATATCCAAAAGAGAGGCAATAGCAAATGCTGGCAAGGTGATGGAGAAAAGGGAACCCTCCTATGCTCTTGGTGAAAATGCAGATTAGTAAAATCACTATGGAGAACAGTTAGAAGGTTCTTCAAAAAAACTAAAAATAGAGCTACCATATGATCCCTGAATCCCACTGCTGGGCATATATCCCAAAAAAGAAAATCCGTGTATCGAAGAGATATCTGCACTCCCATGTTTGTTGCAGCACTGTTCACAATAGCCAAGATTGGATTTAACACAAGTGCCCATAAATAAATAAAGTGTGGTACTTATAGACAATGAAAGACTGTTCAGCCATGAAAAAGAATGAGATACTGTCATTTGCAACAACAGGGATAGAACTAGAGGACATTTTGTGAAATGAAAAAAGCCAGGCACAGAAAAACAAACATCTCATGTTCTCATTTGTGGGATCTAAAAATCAAAACAATTGAACTCATAGAGAGAAGAAGGATGGTTATCAGAGGCTTGGGACAGTAGTGGGGTGGTAGGTGTGAAGTGGGGATGGTTAATGGGTACAAAAATTATTTAGGAAGAATGATTAAGACCGAGTATTTAGTATTTTATAGCACAACGGGGTAACTATAGTCAATAATTTCATTGTACATTTAAAAATAACTAAAATAATTGTTTTGTAACTAAAGGGATAAATGCTTGAGGAGATTGATGCCCCATTCTCCTTGATGTGATTGTTACACATGGCATGGCATGTCTGTATCAAAATATCTCATGTACTCCATAAACATATACACATACTACGTGCCCATAAAAACTAAAATTTAAAAGAAATTACGGAGGACATTTTTCATGTCTTCATATTTTCTTGAAATTTTATTTTCATTAGCCAGAAATCAAAAGAATGAAGAAAATGGTGGAAATATTTCTAAAATAATAAGCAATAAATGAAATGTAAAGATAAAAGATACTTATTATAGTCATAAAAGATAAAAGATACTTATTATAGTCATACTTTACTCATCTTAGGTACAATTTGTTTTCCTCAAATCATGTATGAGAAATTAAGGTGAAAGGAAATTATAAAGACGTATATATTCTTCCTTTTCAAGGTAGTAATTGGTTATTAGAATCTTCTCTAAATCCTTGAACTCTATTAAGCATCTAAGAAAGATATAATTTAGAGCAAAAATTCTACTAAGGATGTCACCTTTGTGAGAATTATTTCTAATCTAAAACTGACACATAACTGGACATTTCTCAAACTAGAAGAAATTACAGGAAAATATCCATCTATGCATATCTGTTACAGTTTTTTCAAGTTATCTAAGATTTTAAAATTTAACAAAATTTCACTTTCCATAGTCTATTATTTTTTATATCTTCTGAAGTACACAATGTACAATCTGTTCCATTATTCTAGAAGTGTCTTAACACTTTTTGATAAATAAGAAACATGCAAAATATATAATTTCATAATCTACACTTACATATCACATTTTATATTTTTATATTTGACTACTCCTTTTAAGAAGTACTTCATTGATAATATTCCATAATGGCACTGTATGAAATACATTGCAACACCAGTTCCTCTATGAATTCTGTTCATTGATGACTTCACTTAAGAAAGGTTTGTGCTTAGTGGACAGTATTACATAAATAATCCCTCTTAAGATCTCTCTTGATAGGTATTATTTGCAGAACACCTACATGAAATTCCATCTTCAGTTTAAAGACAAAGTTCTGTGTTCAGAAACATTCTTACCCAATTTAAGAAACTATATTCAAGGGGAAAAGTATAGGGTGTTTTTCTCAACTGAGGTCAAAGTTTAGTCTTTGGCTACCTAGAAATAGGATAGAAACGTCAACCACCAGAAAGAAAGAAAATGTCACAGGGAGAACTCAGAGTGAAATATTATTTCATCTTACGGACATTTGAATGGGTGTTTTTTGTCTTCACGCCTTTAACTAAAAGCACTCACACTTAAAAGAATGAGAGCACACTTCCTACTTCTTTGATATTTTATTTCTACTAGGATGCTGAGTAGCAAGTGGAGGTTCAATAAATGCTCACAAAACGGGCAGAAAAAGCTTCATGGCTTCATGAAACTGTAATATAGAGGCTTCTTGGTCACTGAAAGGCAAATAAATCTAGATCTAAAAAGCACATATATGTTTCCCCAAGAAGAAATCTGTCAATTCTTATAGAATGAGACACTGACTATATTAAGTACTCTCTTACTTTTTACTAATGTTACTTAAGTGGTAGAAACACACTATGAAATGGCACATCTAAAAGATATTTTTTTCCTAAGAATCTTTTATTAAAGAAGTTCTACTAGTAGTTTAATATGCTTATTTTAATTCATTAAAAGTATAATGTAAGTAAAATATAGAGCAAAAAATCAGGGTTTTGAATTTTTAAAGGATTAATCTAATAATGGATAAAATTTTCTAACATCTATACTTTTAATTTCAAATTGTAAAACTATAAATTAAACGTTATTTCTCCCTTAAGACTTTGTTTCCAATTAGGTAAGATTTTTCTATTTTTTCTGTCTCATTTTACATTGTAACTTAAATGACATATCATATTCTCTCTTGTAATATTGTCACTTTCGTATTAATGTTATTCTGCTGCTAAATGATCAGTTCCATGAAGGCATGTTATAGATCTCATTATTTGTCACAAATTTTTATCACCTGTTTGCGATAGATTCCATCTATACCCGTGATCCTTCACCCCTCCCTGTGTCTACACCCATTGCTATGTAACTTTGCATTTCCTTCCAGTCATAGGTAAGGTAACAGGCCTGCCAATTGACATTGAGCTCAACTGTAAGACTTGCTTTAACCAATGGAGAATTATCAGACATGGTGCAAGTGGAGGTTTAAAACAGACTTGCACATGGGCTTTGCTCTCTTTTGTCCCTCTACCATTAACATAAAAACATTCTCAGGTTTGCTGAAGGATGAAGGGTGTGTGGAACACAGCTGGGTAATCCAAATCATCAAGGTCAGCCCAGTTAAAGTGGTAATCAGCTGACCCTAAGACATGTGAGGAAGTTCAGCCAATCCCTACCTAGAAGAACTAAATACTGAAGAAAAATGAGAACCCTATGTTTGGAGTTACTGAGTTTTGGGATGGTTTTTATGAAGTCACAGGTAATAGATCTACACCAGAATAGTATATCTATTGGTATAATATATTGTAAACAATATGTGCTCCAAAAATGTGGAATTAAAAATACTTTATTTTGAAAATTTATCTTCACAGACAACAAGGAAGGTATAACTAAAACAGAGCCACCAGACTGAAAAATTTGCATTTGAATATGTTTTCTTTAATCAGTTTCCAGTACTATATAATATAGTATAGCTCAAGCACATTCAACTACAGAGATATCCAAATGACCCAATAAGATCAGAGTACTCCAACACTTTGGATATGCTGACAGATTTGTGTGTGAGTATATAATCCACTAAGGGCCATATAAAATTTTTATTTAAATTTCCTTTTCATTTTTGAGGTTTCAAGAAAAGGGAGAAGTATAATATATAGATTCTTACAGTAATTTTTTTCTCTCTTCAAGGGAGATTCACCAATAAATCAGAGATACAAAGTATGCTCTCAGAAAGCTGTTTAGTCATTTAACAATATTAGCACAAATATGACTATAGTACAAGAGAGAATATGATGTGTCATAGTGTTACAAGGCACAATGGGAAGAAGTAGAAGAAAATTACAACATACAAAGATAATGAGTGGGAGTAGAAATAAGAGACACAAAGAGAAAAAGACTTGTTATATTATTTGAAGCACTGTATGAAGCCTTGCCTGAATTGTTTTAAGTTTTTAGGCTAATACCTCCTTTATATTTTTTATGAGCTAGCTAGTAAGTGATAAGTATTACTGAACAAACAAATGGATGATTTTCATTAAAATCAACATAGGTCATAGTCTCTATTCTTCATACCATAGCCAGTTGACAGTATATTATATGCCAGACTATAGTGCAAAGTGCTACTCTCCAGCCAAAGTTTCAAATTCAATCTCTCATTTCCACAAGAAGAGGTAAACAGGGAACAAATAAATTTTAATTTAAAAAAAGAAGTTGGGAAAAGTAAAAAGCCCAGAGTTCAGTCCCAGGGTAATAAAACATACAGACTGATGCAGGGACCAGTAAAGCATGTGGGAAATAATTCAACACGGTGACTTTACAATCTCATTATACATGAAAACATTATAAATCCCATAAGATAACTAAGAAAGAATGCAAGGTTACATATTTTAAAGGCTCTATTTTTGTACAAGAGAATATGATAATTGTAGGCTCTTAGTTTAATGGGAGATAAAAATAAATAAAATATAACTTGATGTGTGCTACATATTGAAACATAAATATAATATTGGATCTCAGCACTCAGATCTTGATTTCTAATACTATGCTCCTATAAAATATACCGAGGACTCTGGGAGACATTTCTCATTCTAGTAGGTCTGGAGTGGGGAATATGAGTCTGGAGATATATGGTAAGTTAGTGCCCAACACAAACACACATGGATATGGGTATGTCAAAAGGACACAGGAGCCAATGGGCAAAAGTCTTGAATAATTTGTGAAGCTAAATAAAAAATATATTAGATTATAAACATAAAGAAAATATTCATAAGTCATGATATAAATTATTGAATACATAGAGGGAGAGTAGACAATATCTCATGCTGAATAATTCCAAATAATTTGTGTAGATATTTTATGTTCAAAAAGGTAGAGCATAGCTCTTCATTCCTTAAGAGTGGGCTGTTCATTGCGACTTCCTTCCAAGGAGGGCAATATGGAAAGGATATAAAAAATACAACTTTACAGTGGAAAAACCTGACAGGCAGTATTTCCACCAGGTGACTAAGGGCAACGTCAACAGTGATAAGTCATGCTTAATAGCATGTACCCTTCATATGATGTCATTAAAATGACACTTTACCTGTGATATCACCCATAAAAACCCTAATTATGAAAAAAAAATGTAAGACCAATTTCAATTGAGAAACATCCACGAAATACATAACCAGTATTTCTCAAAACTCTCAAGAGAATAAAAAATAAGAGAGGTCTAAAATTGTCACAGCCAAGAGAAATCTAAAGAGATATGACAACTAAATGTAATATGGTATCCTGTAGGGGATCCTGGAATGGAAAAAGATAGTAGGGAAAAAGCTGAGAAAACATGGAGTATGAATGTTAGTTGATCATTATGTATTAATATTGGCTCACTATTTGTTACAAATGTACCATACTGGTATGTTAATAGGGGAAATTTGGTATGAAGTTCATGGGAACTCCTTGTACTACCTTTATAACTTTTCTGTAAATCTAAAATTGTTCTCTCCTCTCTCTCTATATATATAATGTATATACATGTATACATATACATATATGCATATATATGTATATAGCTATCTCTCATACACACACACACACACACATACATACATATATATATATATATATATACACATACATATATATATAAATGATACCAAGAAACCCCAGAAGAATGTGTGGTGTGTGACCATCTACCTATCTACCTGAGGAGAGGTCAGGACAATAAAAATCTCTGAGAGGTGGCAACATTTGAGTTTGGCTTCAAAAGAGAAATTGGAACTTGTTAAACAAGGGGATTGAAGGCAGAAGAAAGAACAAGAATTGATGTTTGGAGGCAAGTGAAGTCGTGACGTGTTCAAACAAAGAGGACAAATTCAGGGCCACCAGATAAGAGTTGGGAGAATTTTGTGGCTAGAATACAAAGGCTTTGCATACCATGATAAAGAGTTTGGATTTTGTTTTGGAGACAACAGACCCCACAGAGATGCTTCAGCAGGAGTGGAGTCTGTACTTGGCTTTAAGGACAGTAACCATAATCACAATGGAGGAGATGATATGAGGATACTGGAAGCTGGAATCCAATTAGGACATTTCTACTGTCTTCTGAGTAGATATTTGAGGTGATGGATATATTATTTATCTTGATTTAATTATTCTATACTATATTCATAAATCAGAAGATCACATTGTACCCCACAAACATATATAACTACAATTTTTCAATTTACAAGTAAAAAATACAGAGGATGTCAACTACAGCAGTAGCAATAGGCTAGATTTGGGAGTGATTTCATCAATATCATCAGTATTTGGTGGCAACCTGATTGTAAAAGGTGACTGAAAAGTAACCTGAAAAAGATTCTAAATTCCCCAGTTTAGATCAGCAGGTAGATAATATTGTTCCCTAGGGTAAAAAGGAGGGCCAAGATAGTTTGAAGTTATAAGAAAAGGAATAGAAGAGAGACGACAAGATCTCAGTATGATAGTGACAAAGCTTAGTTCACATGCATTTTGATTTTTATCACCCATGTTTGTATTCCTTCCTATTGGATGACATTCATTTCTTTTTTAGTATAGATATGCCTTTAACTAATGAAGTAGAACAGTATCTTGGTTAAGTATTAGACTGCATTGGCTTACTTATTATCATGTCATTACTAGCTGTGTAACCTAGGGTTTGTTACTTTATGTCTCAGTGTCTCACTTTTCTCATCGTTAAATAGATAAACTTTCATGGGCTGCTGAGATGACTGACTGAATTACTTAGGGTAAATCATATATAACATTGCCAGGAACATACTAGCTGCTCAATGAACATTATTCATTACTACTTCATGTCATATTAATCTTCCTTGAAGTTTCCTTCTTTTGGCAGAGAGGAGGAGGATCAAAGCAGTGAGTGACATTAAAAAACATTTTTTACAATGCTTCATAATATAAAATGTACTGCTAGATACATGGAACTGTTAACTTTTTTCTCAGTAGCCATATTTGAAATGCATGATAGGTTGTAGTATCTCCAATTTATAGGCAAGGAAACTGAAGCTCAAAGCACTTAACATACTATTCCACGATGTAAAAGATAGTAAATTACTAAACCAGGTGGAGACCTTATGCCTTGTCTTTTTTTTTAAATATTTTTAAGTTTTATGGGTACATAGTAGGAGTATATATTTATGGGGTACATGAGATATTTTGATGCAGGCATGCAATGTATAATAATTACGTTATAGTAAATGGCATATCCACCCCCTCAAGCTTTCCAGCATTTTTTCCATGTTAGAATTTTGCCTGTTTTCATAGTGATTGAAATATATTAGAGTGCATCATTGATACATGTGTAAGCAGATATAGGTACAGATTTTAGCTTTGTCCCTTATCTGAATGATTCTGGAGGAGTTACTTCTCTAAACTTGGGTTAATCAGAATTATGGGATAATATTTGCTTTTTTTTTTTTTTTTTTTTTTTTGAGACAAGAGTCTTGCTCTGTCGCCCAGGCTGGAGTGCAGTGGCGTGATCTCAGCTCACTGCAAGCTCCACCTCCCGGGTTCATGCCATTCTCCTGCCTCAGCCTCCCGAGTAGCTAGGACTACAGGTTTGTGCCACCACGTCCAGCTAATTTTTTTATTTATTTTTTTAAGTAGAGATGGGGTTTCACCGTGTTAACCAGGATGGTCTCAATCTCCTGACCTCATGATCCACTTGCCTAGGCCTCCCAAAGTCCTGGGATTACAGGCGTGAGCCACTGTGCCTGGCCAATGCCTTTTAAGGCATTTAGCCACTAATTAAGACAATGCATATAAAGCACTTGACAAGTTGTTGGCATATGGGAAGGATTATTTATAATCTAGTCCTTATTATTCTTATGTGAGTCTTCTAACATAAACCTTAGTCTCTATGGAAGCACATTAATAGGTTTTCTGCAAAAGGAAAGTAGCTCAGTCCTGAAAATAAAGTATTGTTAGTTCACTATCTAATGCATACAATATCTTTCACAGCATTAATGTTGTGCTTTTAAGTGTCCAGCCATGTATTCAGATTTAGCTATGATAAATCATAATTGTTATCATCCCTTTTATTGCTATTATTATATAGTACAAAAATTATGGATAGCTTTTATCCAGGAAAATCACCATGAACATTGTGATCACAAGCTATAAAGTACAAGGCCTCCAATTTTATACTTCAAGAAAACAGCAGAAAAGCCACTTTGGTTCATTAGCTTTTCAGTTTGTATCACTAGGCACTTTGCCATATTCTTACCCTAAATTATCTTACACTGATGAGATGCCAGCTTAGAGCTGGCATTTTATATATTATAGTTATACTTGTTTCAGAATAATACAGACTACTTTTATTCCAAAAGATCTAAGACTTATAGAAGTAGGGTTAATTTTATTATTTCAACAACCATCAATAAGTACACAAGTTAAAAAGCTTAAAGCAAAATAGATTAGCACACAGTATATTTTTTCTGTTGATTTATTAAAGATATGTGGTGATCATTTTTTACATGCCATGTATTATGCTACTAATTATCTCAAAGATGTCTAAGATGTGTACTGAAAGGGTTCATCATCTGGGTATGAAAACATAAATAAAAGTATAGAGTGAGTATGACAAGGGGAGGAATTAGAAAAATCAACTTGGTTTATATGCCTCGACATTGGATTTGAATGCATTAGAGGGGTTTTGTTTATTTTTTGTTTGGTTTTGTTTTAAAAGCAGGATGAGTCTTACATGACTTTAATGACTATAACAAATGACACAATTAACTGTTCTCCTTGTAAATAGAATGTGTAGTGATTTTTGTGATAGTGCATGATGATAATGACAGCTATTGATGTTTGAGTCCTCAGTATGTGCCAAGCACTGTTCTTAGTGAATCATTATATCATTGGACTTCCTTAACAACCCTATGAGATTCGTACCCTTAATATACTCATTTTATAGGTGGGTAAACAAATGATTTGATGACTGAATACATTGCTTAAAATCTCACAACTAGGAAGTAGGGAAGTCAGGATTTAAATTCATGAAGTAAAATTCCTTCACTGGGGTTAATACTCTGGTGGATAGAGAATCTCTTCCTAAATGAGTAAACACAAACGTAGGAAATTAAACAAACCCCAAATGCTATGCTTTCTGAACTTAGAGTTGATTACGCAGGAGATCCAGATGGCCGTGGATCTCATTATTTGTTCCTGGATAGGGAGAAGGAATATGATTTATTCCATTTCTTCTCTTTTTATCTCCATAAGTCTAGTAACAGACGCAAGAGTAACATTTAGGTTGTACTAGGCTGATCTAATACCTCTTTATCAAGACCAGCATTTACACTAGGTCTTTCACAAATTACTACTTTCATAGTCTATTTATTGGTACATGTAAAAATACAGGTCTGTTGTAAACAAGCTTTAGAAGTAGTGGGAAATAACCAGTTTAACATGACTCCTCCAAGCAGTATTTCTCAGAACCTTTCCTACACATTGTGAATTACCAATAGAAGTGATATACTATGCAGTATTTTCTAAATTTACTTAACCAAAGTAAATTTCATTTCTTAATGGGCATTTCATGTGCCTAGGGTTCTGAGACACATTTTGGGGAAGACTCTTCTAGAAAGTTCAATATAATTTCAAAACATAATAATCACAGAAAGAATTCATATTGCTCTCTCACTCGCTCTCTTTCTCAGGTAAATCAGGTGTCTTTCTACAGGCCTTGTTGCTTAGCTACAAAGTAACCAGGAAAGCTTAATGAAACATCTGAAAATCAAATTATCAGAGTACATTATTACATTATATTATAGAGATAGTCATTTGGCTTTCTTCATATTAGGAAGAGTCATATTCAAAACCTACAAGGTAATACAAGCCATCTGATAACTTGATTAAATAAGCATTAGAGCACATTTTGGGAGCACTCTATTGTAAATAACAGAATTGACAACCATGTTATAGGATCTACATGAACTATTCCTGTAAAAGTGTCTCCCTAGAGGATTTCAAGTAGATACTTATTCAAATACCAAATAGCACACATTTTCTGAAAGAGGAATAATACTATCAGAAGCTTCTATCTTGCATGCAAGATACGAATTATTTGTTTCCATTAACTTTTCTTTTTAAACTTGTCAGCAATGTTTCCTTCTTGAAAAATCTCATAGTTTCTACAGAGATCATTCAGATTATCTTTTTGCTAGTTTAAAAATTTCCCCACATCCAGTATTCTGACATAATCCCTTACCTCAGTAACTGACACAAAGTAGGTACCTAATATTTATTAAAATAATGTATTGATTTGTACCTTTCCCAGAGGAAGGAGAACCTTCATTCACTACTACTAATCTAATAGATTTTTCTTTTCTGTTTACATTGCCCTTTACTAAATTCCCTCTTAATGCCTGTCAAAGTGATTCTTCCACCTTTACCTTGAGTAGTATTGCTAATAATAGCTTTCAGCTTCTACCTGTAGTCACCATCATGACCAAATTTGAATACCAGTACCAGCAGCCTTCTTTAAAATGGCCAAGAATTGCAACCACCCAAGTATACATCAACGAGTGAATGGATAAGCAAACCGAGGTATGTCCATATGAGGAGATACTCTTTGGCAATACAAGAATGAAGTAATGATACATGCTACAGCATAAATGAAGCTTGAAAATACCATGCTAAATGGCCCACACCAGTCACAAAAAGCCACTTGTTTCATAATTCAGTTTATATGGGAGGTTCAAAAATGTCATACCTATAAAGATACACATTAGATTAGCAGTTGCCTAGAGCTAGAGGTGGAAATAGGGATTAATGGCAAATGGGCATGAGGAATCTTAAAGTGGGGATGGAAGTATTCTAAAAACTTTATTGTGGTGATGGTTGTATAATATAGCAAATGTACAAAAATCATTGAATTGTACACATAAAATGAATTTTATGACATGTAAATTATATCCCAAAGTTGTTTTAAAAAAACTAGTGAGTACCACTGTACTTAAACTGAATATTCTGCCTATTACTATCAGCTTATGAGTTAACATATATTGTTTTATGTAAAAGTTATCTTTCTATAGAGACAGTCATACTGTACCAGAAATGCTTTTGATATATTCTTCTTCTAGTAACTATTTGAAATTTGTGGTAACTATTTTGGAAGCTCTCATTTAGTGAATATGCTCCAACCATCAGGAGACGCACATTATATTTTCAGTGTAGTTGGCTGTATTACCCTGGACCATTCCTTTCCCTTCTTTATCTAAAAAAAATGATGCTCTTCTTTATAAAGTATTTAAATATTCACATTCAAATGGAATATCTTCCAAATATGGCATACCTTCAAGTAAGCTATTTAAATAATATGCTGAAATGTGATTATTGTTCTAAGAAAGGGTGTTTTTTTTTCCAAAGTTTAGAGAGTAGAAGAATGGTTACCAGAGGCTAGGAAGTTACATTTGATTTTGATCAAATGCATTGCAAATGGAAAGCTATATTGCCACTATACCAAATTTCACCCTCTTGTAAAATAAAAATAGACCAACATGTATTAAAAACTGGAAATCAGATACTATTTTATAATAATACATTCATCCACAATTACTCAGTGGTACTTAGAATGCAAAATTTTATGAGTAATTAACCAGCTGAAAATTAAATATATTTCAATATATATGAAAATAAAAAATACAGGTGATCTATGTTTGCAAAAAATATATATGCAGTAAAAGCTATTTTACCTGAATGCTATTTTTTGTAATTCAAATAATTACAGGATGACATAAAATGCTTTTAAGTTAATATAGTTTGCATATAGGTATTTTGTAGAACCAGAAGGTAAAATAAATAGATTTTTCACCATTTCTATGATTTAATTTTTCTTATCAGGAAGAGGTGAATGAAGTTTGATTGATATGTTATTTTTCTAACAATGTTTTTCTCATTTTAAAATTGCTTTTCAACCTAATTTTCTGAATTTTTTTCTTAGCTAAAGTGACTAAAACTTGCAAAAGTCTGAAAGTTTCTCTGATAAGTCTCTAAACACTTTTAAACAAAATAGGAAATTTGAAAGTCAAAGTCTTAGAGAATAAACATCCACAGACTCTTATCTTTAAAATGGTAATTCCATACAACTAGAAAATTAACGAAGTCTTTTCTTTCAAGGCAATCACTAATCTTTCCTATAGTAAAATATTAGGCTGAATCCTAATTTATCACTGAACTTATGTTCCTTCTTCTTTGCTAATAAATCCTTGAATTAAATAAATAAAATGAAACAGTAAAATGGATTAATGGAATTTCAGTACGGATTAAATAACATAACATACCAAATATTTTGTACATTGTCTGATATATAGTATTCAATAAATGAATAATAAACTTAATAATTATTTGCCCAGTAAATACCAATGAATTCTAACCTAGAATAATTATGAAGGTACAAGCTATTCTGGATTTCTCATATATTTCTACCACAACCTGGACACTAAGGAAGGGCATTGACTTTTGTGCATATTTCTAAACATTATTCTCAAACTTTGTCCAAACCATTTACTGAAAAAATACTGCTAAGTGATTGTCATAAAGGAATAACTAAAGCTAAACATTTTCTTTAACAAACAAAAAGTGTCTTAAAAACAGCCTTTAAAACTCATGGTTTTATTATTCCACTTTCTCCCTCTTCCTTACTCCAAATCCTAGTCCAACAAATTAAGCTCCAGTCACTTTTATTTTATTATTATTTTTTGAAGGAGTCTTGCTCTGTCCCCCAGGCTGGAGTGCAATGGCGTGATCTCAGCTCACTGCAACCTCTGCCTCCTGGGTTCAAGTGATTCTCCTGCCTCATCTTCCCGAGTAGCTGGAATTACAGGTGCGCACCACCATGCTTGGCTAATTTTTTTTTGTATTTTTAGTAGAGATGGGGTTTCATCATGTTGGCCAGGCTGGTCTCGAACTCCTGACCTCAGGCGATTCGCCCACCTCGGCCTCCCAAAGTTCTGGGATTACAGGCCTGAGCCACCACGCCCAGCCTCCAGTCACTTTTAGATACAGTAAGTGACATTAAATGGTAATTTTTTTTTTACAACTTAGTTCCCTACACTTTGTCTCATGATTTAAAAATCAAAAATCACATGCTATGTAAAAAGTACTATTAGAAATATTCAGCAATCTTTAAAAGCTGCAATTTCATAGTTATTCTTTATTTCTCTATAACTCTGACACCGTATAAGACATTTCAAAAGAATTCCAAACTACTACAAACAACCAAACACCACGAGGAAGCACTGTGTATGCCTTCTCTATCTACTCATTTTACTGAATGATTAAAGGTTTAAGGATATGAGGAAACCCCATCTTCTTCCGAGAGGTATTTTTGAAAGTATTATGAGGAGGGCTTCAAAATGGCTGAGTAGAGGCACTGAATATTCACTTCACCACAAATAATAAGCAAAATAGTGAGTACATAACCATACCTCATATGGAACACCAAAGAAAGAATGCTGGAATTTCTCAGGGCAATGATAGAAAACACCTGAGGCAAAGGAGGACCTGGGGGTGAGACAGCCAAACTGGTGCCAATCCGCTGGAAGCCCTGAAATGCTCCCCAGTGCAGGAAAAGGGTGAGAGATCTCCATGGTTCACATTCTCACCAAGGACTCCTGCAATCCTAGTCATGGAAGAGTCCCTCAACCCTCACAGGCCCTGAGACTGGTATAGGGCAATGCCTGGAGTCTGTATGACAGCATTACCTCTAAGAGGGAACTCACATTGGGTCCCATGGATCTGCAGAGACCCAAGTAGCTACAGAATGGCACCATTTTGAGTGCCCAGCCTCCAGCAGACTGCATCCTGCCCTAGGGCTCAACAGCCCCTGCATTTCCACATCCCTGGAACCCCATTCACATCCCTCTACTTCAACTGGATGGCTGGAGCTGCACAAGGCTAGTTGGACCCAGCACAGCAGCAGAAACCCCAGCATTCTAGCACACATGGGCAGTACAGCAAACTAGGGAGGTGTCCCAGGATAAAGTTAGCCAAAGCACATTTTCCCACAGCCTAGAACCCACCTGCCTGGGGCTCATACGACTGACGGCAACCTCACTTCCACTAGCTGCAGGGCCACAGTGCACTTTTATGTGACCTAATAACAGGCTCTCATTGCTGCAGCTGGAGGACAAAGTACATGTTCCCCTGAACCTGAGAGCTGCCTGCCTGAGGTGGCTGCCTTCTGTGACCCCAGGAGCAGGGCCACAGCATACTTGCAGGCACTCTGAAAATAGAATCTCTCTTCACCCACTGACATTGCTGCTGCCACCCAAGCGCACCACAAGCAGCCTGGGGATTGCCACGCCCTGCCCATCATAGCCTGATCTGATGCACATCACTGGGGTGGTCGAAAACAAGCCCATCTAGTCTGCTACAGCTCACCCTCCTGCCCAGTGCTAGATAATGCTGCTAGGGGGATGGGGGTTTCCCCACCCTGTAAGCCACAACAGGTGCACACACAAACCACCTAAGAACCTAATAATAGTCCAAGAATGCCTGCCTCCACCAGCACCCAAGTGTGCTGTCCAGAGGCCCTGCCCTATCTACCACAGTTTATGCCTGTGTACAACATCGGGGGGCCTGAGAATAGGCCATCGCCAAATGGGACTGCTTCCCTCAATGCCTGAGCACAGCAACTGGGGACACGGGAACCACCCCACTCCGTCACACTGGCTCTGCATGCACACTACCAGGGGTTTAACAACATGCCCAGGAAATCTGCTGCTGGGCCCAAGCATGTTGACCAGAGGACTGGGGATTGCCTTGCCCAGTGCACCACAATTGGCATCTCTGTACTTCTTCCAGGGGCAGCAGGTAAGGCCTGCCCAGCCTGCCACCACAACTGCTGGCACGCACCTGAATGTTCCAAGTGGGGGTCTCAGGAATGACGCAACCCATCACACCCATCACTAACATGAGCACCTGGGAAACCAAGAGTTGCCCCACCACCATTATTGCAACTGTCCATGCCACACATGCTGCTCAGAAACCCAAGGACACATTCACTCACATAGCCTATGGCTGCCACTATGGGGTCCCAAGGAATGGCCCGCCTGACAACCCTGTCCCCAACAAAGCCTCACCATAGCCTTCAATAACAACCACACACTAAGCCATTAGAAAATTATGGACAACACTGACATTGTTCACAGCCAAAGAAATCACATGAAGACTACATTACTGCATGCACCCACAATCAAAGCCAAAGTGCCCTACCTACCCAACCGACAACATAGATATATCTTCAGTAAAAACTCTTCCCCTATGAAAGTCAACCCCCAAAAATTGGAAGAAGTGACTATAGTACCAGATGTGCAGATATCAATGTAAGAATGCAAGAAACATGAAAAAGGATGGAAAGTAACACCTCCAGTAAACACAATAATTCTCTAGCAACAGATTCCAATGAAAAAGGAATCAATGAAATTCCTGAAAATCAAAATGATATTAAAGATGTTTAGTGAGTTACTAAAAAAACTAAAAATAGAGCTATTATGTGATCCAGAAATCCCACTGCTGGATATACACCCTAAAATGATGAAAATCAGTGTATCAAAGAGACGTCTGCACTTCTATGTTTCTTGCGGCACTAGTCACAATAGCCAAGATTTGGAAGTCACCTAAGTGTCCATCAACAGATGAATGGATAAAAAAAAGTGGCAATTATACACAACGGAGTACTATTAATCCATGAAGAAGAATGAGATCCTGTAATTTGCAACAACATGAATGGAACTACAGGGCATTATGTTAAGTGAAATAAGCAAGGCACAGGAAGCCAAATATCACATGTTTTCACTGATTTATGGGGCCTAAAAATCCAAACAATTGAACTCATGGACATAGACACTAGAAGAATCGTTACCAAAGTATGGGAAGGGTAGTGGGGGTGGGTGGTGGGGGTGAGGTGGGGATGGTTGAAGGGTACAAAAATTTATTTGGGAAGAATAAATAAGACCTAGTGTTTGATAGCACAACAAGGCAGCTATAGTCAACAGTTTAATTTTATATTTAAAAATAAATAGAAGTATAATTGGATTGTTTGTAACACAAAGAACAAATGCTTGAGGGTATGGATACCCCATTTTTCACGATGTGATTATTATACATTGCATGCCTGTATTAAAACATCTCATATACCTCATAAATATATACACTATATACCAGCAAAAATTAAAAATAAAACAAATGAAAAAAGGACATTCAGTGAGATACAAAATAATGTATATAAACAATAGAAAAATCAGAAAAATAATTCAGGATGTGAATGAGAAATTCACCAAGGAGACAGATATCATAAAAAGAAACAGAAATACAGTAATGGAACTCAGTGAATGAAATAAAAAATATAATCTAGAACTTTAACAACAGTCTATATCAAGCAGAAAAAGGAATTTCAGAACCTGAAGACATGTCTTTCAAAATAACCCAGTCAGCCAGAAATAATAATAGAATAAAAAAGAATGAAGAAAGTCTACATGATATGTAGAACATTATACAGTGACCAAAAATCAAATTTTGGGTATTCTGGAAGGTAAGAGAAGGTCAATGACATAGAAAATCTGTTTGACAAAATAATAGCTAAATAATTCCCAAGACTATTAAGAAATTTAGACATTAAGATACAGGAAGCAAATAAATCCCCAGATAGATTCAATTCAACAAAATCTTCTCCATGCCATGTTATAATCAACCTGTCAAAAGTCAAAGACAAAGAGAATTCTAAAAGTAGCAAGAGAAAAGCACCTAGTCACATATATAAGGGTTTACCATCAGATTTACATAGTATTTCTCAGCAGAGACATTACAGGCCAGGAGAAAATGGGATGATATATTCAAAGTGTTGAAAGAAAAAAAAAAAAACCTGCCAGCCAAGAATACTCTATAATCTGCAAAGTTATCCTTCATAAATGAAGGAGAAATAAAGTATTTCCCAGAGAAGCAAAAGCTGAAGGAATTCATTGCAACTGAACCAATACTACAAGAAATGCTCAATGGGAGTGCTAAACCTAGAAGCAATAGAACAGTATGTACCATAAAACAAACAAAAAACTTGAGAATATAAAACTTACTGGTATACACACAAATGAGCAAAATAAGAGTCAAATGTTACCACTACAGAAAACCACCAAAATCACAATGATAACCGATAAGAGAGAAAGGAACAAAAGATACACAAAGCAAACAAAAACAGTTAATATAATGACAGGTGTATGTCGTCACCTATCAATAATAACCTTGAATGTAAATAAATTAAATTTCCCAGTTAAAATATATAGAATGACTGAATAATGAGATCAATTATATAAGATAAAACAATTCTAAATATGTATACACTCAATACTGAAGCACCCAGATATATAAAGCAAATATATCAAATCAAAAGGAAGAGACAGACTCCAATACAATTATAGTGGGGGACTTCAACAGCCTACCCTTATCATTAGACGGATATCGTCAGAAAACAAAAAAAAAAAAAGAAAGAAAGAAAGAAACATTGGCTTTGAAATGCTCAGTAGGCCAGGGCGGTGGCTCAGGCCTATAATCCCAGCCATTTGGAAAGTCAAGGCAGGTGGATCATTTGAGGCCAGGAATTCAAGATCAGCCTGGCCAACATTAGCTGGGTGTGGTGGTGCATGCCTGTAATCCCAGCTACTCGGGAGGCTGAGGTAGGAGAATCACTTGAACCCGGGAGGCTGAGGTTGCAGTGAGCCGAGATGGCACCATTGCACTCTGGCCTGGGTTACAAGAGCCAAACTCCACCTCAAAAAAAGAAAAAAAAACTCATCCTTTTTATGGCTGCATAGTTTTCCATGGTGTATATGTGCCACATTTTCTTGATCCAGTCTATCACTGATGGGCGTTTGGGTTGGTTCCAAGTCTTTGCTATTGTGAATAGTGCTGCATTAAACATACGTGTGCACTTGTCTCTATAGAATGATTTATGATCCTTTGGGTATATACACAGTAATGGAATTGCTGAATTGCTGGGTCAAATGGTATTTCTGGTTCTAGATCCTTGAGGAACAGCCACACTGTCTTCCACAATGGTTGAACTAATTTACACTCCCACCAACAGTGTAAAAGTGTTCCTATTTCTCCACATCCTCTCCAGCATCTGTTGTTTCCTGACTTTTTAGTGATTGCCATTCTAACTGGCATGAGATGGTATCCCATTGTGGTTTTGATTTGCATTTCTCTAATGACCAGTGATGAGCTTTTTTTCATGCTTGTTGGTTGTATAAATGTCTTTTTTTTGAGAAGCGTCTGTTCTTATCCTTCACCCACTTTTTGATGGGGTTGTGTTTTTCTTGTAAATTTATTTAAGTTCCTTGTAGATTGTAGATATTAGCCCTTTGTCAGATGGATAGATTGCAAAAAACTTTCCCCCATTCTGTAGGTTGCCTAATGATAGTTTATTTTGCTGTGCAGAAGCTCTTTAGTTTAATTAGATCCCATTTATCAATTTTGGCTTTTGTTGCCATCGCTTTTGGTGTTTTAGCCATGAAGTCTTTGCCCATGCCTATGTCCTGAATGGTATTGTCTAGGTTTCCTTCTGGGGTTTTTATGGTTTTAGGTCTTATGTTTAAGTCTTTACTCTATCTTGAGTTAATTTTTGTATAAAGTGTAAGGAAGGGGTCCAGTTTCAGTTTTCTGCATATGGCTAGCCAGTTTTCCCAACATCATTTATTAAAAAGGGAATCCTTTCCCCATTGCTTGTTTTTGTCAGGTTTGTCAAAGGTCAGATGGTCGTAGATGGATGGCATTATTTCTGAGGCCTCTGTTCTGTTCCATTGGTCTAGATCTTTGTTTTGGTACCAGTACCATGCTGTTTTGGTTACTGTAGACTTGTAGTATTGTTTGAAGTTAGGAAGCATGATGCCTCCAGCTTTGTTCTTTTTGCTTAGGATTGTCTTGGCTATACGGGCACCTTTTTAGTTGCATATGAAATTTAAAGTAGTTTTTTCTAATTCTATGAAGAAAGTAAATGGTATCTTGATGGGGATAGCATTGAATCTATAAATTACTTTGGGCAGTATGGCCATTTTCACGATATTGATTCTTCCTATCCATGAGCATGGAATGTTTTTCCAATTGTTTGTGTCCTCTCTTCAACATACGCAAATCAATGAACGTAATCCATCACATAAACAGAACCAATGACAAAAACCACATGATTATCTCAATAGATGCAGAAAAGGCCTTCGATAAAATTCAACACCTCTTCATGCTAAAAACTCTCAATAAACTAGGTATTGATGGAATGTATCTCAAAATAATAAGAGCTACTTATGACAAACCCACAGCCAATATCATACTGAATGGACAAAAGCTGGAAGCATTCCCTCTGAAAACTGGTACAAGACAGGGATGCCCTCTCTCACCACTCCTATTCAACATAGTATTGGAAGATCTGGCCAGGGCAATCAGGCAAGGGAAACAAATAAAGCGTATTCGAATAGGAAGAAAGTAAGTCAAACTGTCTCTGTTTGCAGATTATGTGATTGTATATTTAGAAAACCCCATCCTCTCAGCCCAAAATCTCCTTAAGGTGATAAGCAACTTCGTCAAAGTCTCAGGATACAAAATCAACGTGCAAAAATCACAAGCATTCCTATACACCAATAACAGACAAACAGAGAACCAAATCATGAGTGAACTCCCATTCACAATTGCTACAAAGAGAATAAAATACCTAGGAAAACAACTTACAAGGGGTGTGAAGGACCTCTTCAGGGAGGGCCTTTTAAGAAAGTATAAGAAACAGTGTCGAGACAGGCCTGCTTCAGAGATCAATAGTACATTTGTATAATTGGAGAATTAGAGGCAAGGTATTGGGTCTCACTGAAACTAAATCGTCTTAATTGGATCCTGAGTGGTTTTGTCATAAAAACTTATTGATCTTTACCACTTTCCACCCAGAAATTAAAACACCAAATGGAACAACTCCATATGAGTTCATTCTTTCAATTAGAGCACTCTACCTTATGAAGATTTAGAAATTAGTTGTTGAATCTTTTATGAAATATAAGGTGCTTACAGCTTGGTACTTTCTTCAGGTAAATATAACTTCAAACGTCCCAGTTTTTCTGAAACTAGCAACTATTTTATTAGGGCTCAATTTATTATATTGACTCATTTAGTGGGAAGACCTCTGGCATTCTAAACAATTTTGAACATACTCATAAACCTAGAAAATCAGCAAAAAAGCTACCCAAATGCCAAAGTAATACTTTAAAGTACAAGCACTTAATTCCATAAGAAAGGATTTATTCAGCCACTACAAACTCTTTATATACTACACAAAATTATATCCAGGCTCTGAAAACATTTTCTTTCCCAGATCGATTGCAATTACCTTCTTTTAAACAACCATCGGTGATTACCTAATTTCTAAAACAGCCCTCCTAACTGGTCTTCCTGTTTCCACTTGTTCCTTCTTATTTTTTTCTCAACACAATGTTCAGGGTTATTTTTTAAAAATGTAAGGCTCCATCATGTCACTCCTAAACTCAAAACTCTCCAATGCTTTCTCCATTCAATCAGAATAAAAGCCAAAAATTTTGAAATGTCTAAGGCCCTAAATCACCTGGACTCTGATTACTTCTTGATATTATCCCTTTTCCTTTCTCCTTGCCTCACTCTTCTAAAAGCATGTGGACTTTCTTGCTGCTCCTTGAACCCAACAAGCTTGCTTCTACCTTAGAGTCGTTTCTGTGGGTGTTCTGTCTACATCGAGAGCTCTTCCCTTCCATTTCTGCACAATTCCCTCCTTCACTGCTTTCAGGTGTTTGCTCAAAAGTCAATATCTGAATAAACGTTCCCTGAGCCAGATGTTTTTAATTATATTACCCTTATTATCTCTGAAACCTCCATTCCCTTTCCTACTTTGTTTTCCTCTATAGCATTTATCAATATATGAGATACCATCTATTTTATTTGGCAAGTGTCTGTCTTGCTCCATTTGAATATAAGCTTCATAAAAACATAGATTTTCTTTTTCTTTTTTGGTTGCTGCTGTATCCCAAAAAAATATAGGCCAGTGCCTGACATATACATGCAATATATACTTTTGCATAGAAAGGGAAGAAAATAAAATTAAAAAGGAAGTGAGGAAGAAACAAAGACAGGAAGAATATTTCCGTATGTGCAGCACTTACATGTATATATATGATATACAGATATTATTCAAGTTTTGCTGCCAAATTAAACTGTCTAAAAGGTTATTTTATAAGTATTTTGAAAAAAATCTAATGGATGCCTGATAATTTCAGGATGAAACGTTTAGCAAACTTTTTCACTATACTGTCGCATTCTGCCACATACACAATAAATTCCCTAAACACGCCATACCCATTCACATATTACTCCAGATACACCTAATTATTTACAGCTTCATAAGTACAAAGTAGTATTTCAAACATTAGTGCTTTACATAAGATGTTCTTACTTCCAGGAATCCAATTTCCCTTGCCCTTCAGTTAAAGAACTCTTATTTGTATGTCCTAGTAAGTCCTTTCAGAATTCATTTTAAAATTTTCTTGGCCGGGCGCAGTGGCTCACGCCTGTAATCCCAGCACTTTGGGAGGCCGAGGCAGGCGGATCACGAGGTCAGGAGATTGAGACCATCCTGGCTAACACGGTGAAATCCCGTCTTTACTAAAAATACAAAAAATTAGCCGGGCGTAGTGGTGGGCGCCTGTAGTCCCAGCTATTTGGGAGGCTGAGGCAGGAGAATGGCGTGAACTCAGGAGGCGGAGCTTGCAGTGAGCTGAGATTGCACCATTGCACTCCAGCCTGGGCGACAGAGCCAGACTCTGTCTCAAAAAAAAAAAAAAAATTATTTTCTTTTTAAAATTTTCTGGGTACAGATTAGTTTTGTACATATTTTTGGAGTGTATGTGATATTAGTATATAGGCATACAATGTGTAATGGTCAAATCTGGGTAATTGGGACTCTTTACTGCCTTTATGATTGTCATCCGTGCTTACCTCTGTCACAGCAATAATACTCATTATTTCAAATTCATTTGTGTCTCTAGTATACTAAGCAGTAATACACCCCATTTTAATCACCTTCTTCCTTTCCTGGTAAATCCTATAGTCCCACTACAATACTTGAGATAAATCAGTCTGTAATTTTACTAAGTGAATAAAAAAATAAGTAAAAGGATTCCTTTTTGAATGACAAGTTATATTTATTTAGGCGAACAAGATAGAGTAGCATTAGTACATGATAAATGTGTTTCATATCGCTGGGAAACAGACATTGTTTAATAAACATTAGCCATTTTAAGAAAAAAAAACTTACATTAAACCACATAATGAAATAAAGTACATGCTAATTAAAGATTTTAATATAGGTAATAAATACATTAAGATATTAAAGATTAAATCCGTTTTTCAAATCTTGCAGTAGAGAAAGCTTTCATGAAAATGACACCAAAGGGAAATTCACAAAAGACTAATAGATTTTTTTACTAAGTAAAATTTTTATGCATTGAAAAATAAAAACAAATGTACCATATTCAAAAAGAAACATGTAAGAGTGAAAGCCATAATGATCTTATTATGTAAGATCCTGTATGAATAAGTTAAAAAGTATTCCATGTAGAAAACAAGGAACATGAACACATAATTCTTTTTTTTTTATACTTTAAGTTCTAGGGTACATGTGCACAACATGCAGGTTTGTTACATATGTATACATGTGCCATGTTGGTGTGCTGCACCCATTAACTCGTCATTTACATTAGGTATATCTCCTAATGCTATCCCTCCCCCCATCCCCATCCCACGACAGGCCCCAGTGTGTGATGTTCCCCTTCCTGTGTCCAAGTGTTCTCATTGTTCAATTCCCACCTATGAGTGAGAACATGCGGTGTTTGGTTTTTTGTCCTTGCGATAGTTTGCTGAGAATGATAGTTTCCAGCTTCATCCATGTCCCTACAAAGGACATGAACTCATCCTTTTTTATGGCTGCAAAGTATTCCATGGTGTATATGTGCCCCATTTTCTTAATCCAGTCTATCAATGATGGACATTTGGGTTGGTTCCAAGTCTTTGCTATTGCGAATAGTGCCGCAATAAACATACGTGTGCATGTGTCTTTATAGCAGCATGATTTATAATCCTTTGGGTATATACCCAGTAATGGGATGGCTGGGTCAAATGGTATTTCTAGTTCTAGCAGGGATGCCCTCTCTCACCACTCCTATTCAACATAGTGTTGGAAGTTCTGGCCAGGGCATTCAGGCAGGAGAAAGAAAGAAAGGGTATTCAGTTAGGAAAAAAGGAAGCCAAATTTTCCCTGTTTGCAGATGACATGATTGTATATCTAGAAAACCCCAGTGTCTCAGCCCAAAATCTCCTTAAGCTGATAAGCAACTTCAGCAAAGTCTCAGGATACAAAATCAATGTGCAAAAATCACGAGCATTCTTATACACCAATAACAGACAGAGAGCCAAATCATGAGTGAGCTCCCATTCACAATTGCTTCAAAGAGAATAAAATACCTAGGAATCCATCTTACAAGGGATGTGAAGGACCTCTTCAAGGAGAACTACAAACCACTGCTCAACAAAATAAAAGAGGATACAAACAAATGGAAGAACATTCCATGCTCATGGATAGGAAGAATCAATATGGTGAAAATGGCCATACTGCCCAAGGTAATTTATAGATTCAATGCCATCCCCATCAAGCTGACAATGACTTTCTTCACAGAATTGGAAAAAACTACTTTAAAGTTCATATGGAACCAAAAAAGAGCCCGCATCGCCAAGACAATCCTAAGCCAAAAGAACAAAGCTGGAGGCATCACGCTACCTGACTTCAAACTATACTACAAGGCTACAGTAACCAAAACAGCATGGTACTGATACCAAAACAGATATAGACCAATGGAACAGAACAGAGCCCTCAGAAATAATACCACATATCTACAACATCTTTGACAAACCTGACAAAACAAGAAATGGGGAAAAGGATTCCCTATTTAACAAATGATGCTGGGGAAACTGGCTAGCCGTATGTAGAAAGCTGAAACTAGATCCCTCCCTTACACTTATACAAAAATTAATTCAAGATGGATTAAAGACTTACATGTTATACCTAAAACCATAAAAACCCTAGAAGAAAACCTAGGCAATACCATTCAGGACATAGGCATGGGCAAGGACTTCATGTCTGAAACACCAAAAGCAATGGCAACAAAAGCCAAAATTGACAAATGAGATCTAATTAAACTAAAGAGTTTCTGCACAGCAAAAGAAACTACCATCAGAGTGAACAGGCAACCTGCAGAATGGGAGAAAATTTTTGCAATCTACTCATCTGACAAAGGGCTAATATCCAGAATCTACAAAGAACTCAACAAATTTACAAGAAAAAAACAAACAACCCATCAACAAGTGGGCGAAGGATATGAACAGACACTTCTCAAAAGAAGACATTTATGCAGCCAACAGACACATGAAAAAATGCTCATCATCATTGGCCATCAGAGAAATGCAAATCAAAACCACAATGAGATACCATCTCACACCAGTTAGAATGGCAATCATTGAAAAGTCAGGAAACAACAGGTGCTGGAGAGGATGTGGAGAAACAGGAACACTTTTACACTGTTGGTGGGACTGTAAACTAGTTCAACCATTGTGGAAGACAGTGTGGCAATTCCTCAAGGATCTAGAACTATGAACAGATAATTCTTTAAAAAATATAGATGGCTGCAAAAAAATGTAAGAGTACAGCTATCTCTTCAATATATTGATTTTCTTTCTTTTGGGTATATACCCAGAAGTGGGATTGTTGGATTATGTGGTTGTTCAATTTTTAGTGTTTTGAGCAACCTCCAAACTGTTCTCCATAGTGGTTGCACTAATTTACATTCCTACCAACAGTTTTACGAGGGTTCCCTTTTCTTCTTATTTTTATTATACTTTACGTTTTGGGATACATGTCCAGAACGTGCAGGTTTGTTACACAGCTATACATGTACCATGGTGGTTTGCTGCAACCATCAACCCGTCATCTACATTAGGTATTTCTTCTAATGTATTGCTTGTCTTTTGAATATAAACCATTTTGACTGGGGTAAGATGATATCTCATTGTAGTTTTGATATGCATTTCTCTGATGATCAGTGATGCTGAGCAAATTTTCATATGCCTATTTTCCATTCATATGTCTTGAGAAATGTCTATTGAAATCTTTTGCCCATTTTCTGATAGCAATTTAAGACTTTTCCTATAGAGTTGTCTGAGCTCCTATATTCTGGTTATTAATCCCTTGTGAAACGGGTAGTTTGCAAATATTTTCTTCCATCCTGTGGGTTGTCTCTTCACTTTGTTGATTGTATCCTTGACTGTGCAGAAGCAACCTAAATGTTTATTGACAGATGAATAGGATAAAGAAAATGTGGTACATATACCCAATGGAGTACTATTCAGCCATAAAAAACAATGAGATCTAGTCGTTTGCAACAACATGGATGGAACTGTGTATTATTTTAAGTAAAATAAGCCAGGCACAGAAAGACAAACATTGCATATTCTCACTTACTTGTCAGATCTAAAAATTAAAACAATTGTACCCATGGACATAGAGAATAGAAGAATGGTTACCAGATGCTGGAAAGGGTAGTGGAAGGCTGGACTTGGGGTGGGGATGATTAACAGGTACAAAATAAATAGAAAGAATAAATAAGACCTACTATGTGATAGCACAATAGGGTGACTACAGTCAATAGTGAATACAATTCAATAGCTGAATTGTATGTTTTAAAATAAAGAATATAATTGGATTGTTTGTAACTTAAAGAATAAATGGTCGAGGGGATGAATACCCAATTCCTCACGATGTGCTTACTTCACATGGTACCCCTTAAGTATATAGATCTACTATGTACTCATAAAAATAAAAAATAAAATATATAGATGGTAATAAATACATAATGTGGACTCCAAATACAAATCAAAGAATACACAAATTTAAAGGATGTCTGTTTTCACCTATCTAACTTACTAAAAAATTAATGAATTATATCTAATGCTGGATATAATATGGAGAAAGAGTGGGTAGAAACATCTAGACCATGTTTTCAATGCAATTTGATAGTGTTTGTCATCTTAAAAATATGTATTGCCATGAAATCCAGACATCATAATTTATCATAAACATGAGCTAGTATCCAAAAAGTTCAGCACACTGATATTCATAATCTGGAAAATCATAAATGAATTGTCCAGCATTGAGGTATTCATTAAATAGATTGGTATATCCACTCACTGGAGTATTAATACAGAGGCAGTACAGCATTGTGGCTAAAAGTCAAACTGATGTATATCTAACTCCGAGCCTTGCCATGTACTATCTGTGGGCCTTTGCACATTTTTCTTAACTTCTTAGCTTCAGTGGTCCCATATATAAAATGGAAATAATACTAGAACATAATGCATAGGTTTGTAGAGAAGATTAAATACATCAATGTTTATAAACCACACAGCACAGTGATGCATAATAAGTACTATATAATATTATTAAAATATTGAGGAGAAATATTTCATGACTTGGAAATACATTTGCACTTTATTATGGGGGGAAGCATTATAAAATAGATAAAAAAAATTTTTATTGAAATATGTCTCAAAACATTTAATCCATATTATTGTCCGTATCTGGATTTTTTGAATATAAGCTTTCCTCTTCATAAAGCAGTATGACTCTTAAAACACAAATACAAGAATATTTCAGGTGTATCAATTAATCAGTTAGGACTTAGTAATAATTTACCTATATGAATGGTTTCTATGCTGGGATTGAAAAATCAGGAATTAGAAAACAGGAGATTTAATGTCCATATGGATGTCTATAGAGACCACACTTTTCTGCTTTCTTCTAGAAATTTTATATTTTATGGTCCATAATTATTTGGAATTAATGTTTGCTTCTGGTCTGAGGAAATGGTCCACTGTAATGTCTTTCATGTGAATATCTAACATTTCAGTAGGTTCTGTTGAAAACACTTCTTTCTCCATTGAATTATCTGATTTGACTGATCTGTTAAAAACCTGACTATGTAACTATTGGGCTATCTGTTCTTGACTCACTATTGTGTTCCCTTGGCCTATGTCTTTATTTTTGTGCCAATGCCACAGTACCTTCATCACAGTCACTTTATAATAAATCTTAAAAGCATCCTCAAATTTATCCCTTTTCAAAGTTTTTTGGCTAGTCTAGGTTCCTTGCCTTTCTGTATATGTTATAAAATGGACTTGACAATTTGTGCAAAAAAAATGCCTGCTGGGATTTTGATTGGAAATACATTGAATCTATTGATCAGTTTGGAAAAAATGGTCATCATGAGAGCTTGTTTTGAGGTTTTAGCAGGAGAGTGCAGCTTGACTGAAGAACAGTTATCTTCTATTGGAGAAGGTCATCCTGTTCAACCAAGCAGGTAGCTTCAGGAAGGACATACAGACATACATGGAGTAATGAGGAAATAAGGGGACAACTGCATCGTCAGCCAGATAAGTCAAATTAATTTTGAAAATCAGTGGAGTGACTGATGTCACAGCCAGATCACCCTCATATATTAACCAAGAATGGTCATCTTAACAATATTGAGATTTCTAATCCTTGAATATGGTAGAGACCATTTAAAAAATAATAGTCCACACTAATTTTCTACACTGAAGAGATGAATAATGTTAAAAAAGAAAATTATTTAAATTTCTGTTGCTTAAACATACAATATTCTCAAGTGATAAATTATCTATATTAATTCTCAAACTGAGGAGTGTCCAGGTAATTAAAGTGCCAAGCATTAAGAAAAACAGTGAATGCTTGTCTCTGTGACATGTTTTCTACTCATTTCCTCCATATGTTGATTATCCTTATTCTTCACATGGTTACCTCCTACTCATCCTTTTAAATTCATTTCTCTGTTTCCTCCTCCATGGAGCTCCCCACTCCCTCAGGCTCCTGAGTCAGTTACTATCCTCATGCTAGTATCTCCATTTCTGTGTCTTTTTTCCTACCCATTGGAACCATCAAAAGTTGCTCTGTTGACACACATAGCTAGCCTAAAGTGTTGGTAAATTATGCCTCTGAGCAACCTCAATGTTTCTTGAAAGTTCCATCACAGTTCCAATGCAAAGATTTGAGACAGATTTTATACCTTTGGTAGGGTTTAACACATGACTAATTTCCATTCAACTATTGTGATATCTTACTTATGACCATATCCCTCCTTATCGTCATTCATTCTTTGTACCCATTCTCCAACTAGTGCTTTGTGCTTTCCAAATAAGCTATATACACTCAGATTTTTATTTTTCTTAATGTTTTATATTTTGGTTTCCTATAAACTTATCAGTTTGAAAGTCAATATATGTTACCTGAAAATACTGGATACTTCAGGAACACAGATTTAAATAATTTAATAAAGATTACAATTTTAAAATTAAAATTAAAGAAAATTAAAGAATTTTTGAGATTAAAATATATATGTCCATGAGCTAGACAAAGATTTCTTAGATACAAATTTATTAAAAGTGAGGAGTATTTTTTAAATGACAAATTGAACTTGTTCAAAATTGAAAACCATTGTTTGTCAAAAGACACCATTACAAAAATTAAAAGATGACATCAGTAAAAATGGCAGAGTAAGTAAATACAAACTTTGGCCCTCCATAAAAGCAACAACAACAGAATCTAGGAAAGAACTATCTGATTCAACTTTTACAAACTTTATAAATTAAGTAAACTATAGCAGCAACCTGGGGAATCGTTATTCAAGAAAGAAGGCTTATTTTTGGTAATTACAGCTTTTTTTTCTTTTTTATTTTTTCTTTCTTTTCTTTTATTATTTATTTATTGAGACAGGGTCTCACCACTATGTTGTCTAGTCTGGTATCAAATTCCAGAGCTCAAGAAATCCTCCTGTCTCAGACTTCCAAGTAGAAGGGATTATAGGAACGTGCCACCACATTCAGAACATTTTGTGATGTTTTACATTACACCAATCCCATTATCCATCATCCACTTGCCAGCTCAGCAGAAAGACCAGTGCACATTCCTGGTACCAAAGAGAGAAGACCAGACGACATTCAAAAAAATCAGAACTAATTTCATGTTGTGACATGTCTGGGACTCTCTCGAAGAGTTCAAAGGCTTGTCTTTATTTTTACTAAGCCATAACTGGCCTAGTATAACGCTGCATCCCAGAGTTCATAGGTCAAACATATGTACAGGCTAATGTCTTAGGTTGCTGTTGCCTGAGGCAATTGATAATAGTTGGTGCAAACAACAGACAAAACGAAAATCTTGGGAGGAAAGGCTGGCGAGACAAATATCTGTAAAGGCTTGAAACACTGCAGTATATTTTGGATAATCTATAAGTCAACGTGCATGCTCAGGGTTGTGTGTGCTCACAAAAGGCATAAGAAGATAATAAGCTCTAATTCACTGCTTAACTTGAAGCTATATAAAAGTATGAAGTGACAGCAAATTCAGAGTTGTAAATTATTAATTTGAGTTTTAAGGACATGATCCAAAACAGATACAAAGCCTTGAGGCTAAGACTATGGCTTTGCTTGTTTTTGTTCATTAGTTACAGGCATTTACGGAAGCCTCTGTTCTACTATTAGCTGGAGTAAAAAAAACAAAACCATAACCATAGCAATGAACTAAACAACAACAAAAAAACTGTCTGTCTAGAGAAATAAAGTATGAAAAGCATGGCTTGCCAAATTGAGAAAATAAATAGAAATTATAAAACATAAATAAAATAAATATATGGAGTTGAAAAGTAGTGACTAAAAGGAAAAATTCACTAGAGGAGCTCAAAAGCAGATTTGAGCAAGCAAAAGAAAGACTCAACTGAACTGAAGACAGATAAACTGAAATTAGCCAATCTGAGTAACAGAAACAGTAAAAAGAATGAAAAAAATGAACACAGCCTGAGACCAGTGGGATACCATCAAGTAGAAAAACATACACATAATAAATACCCAGAAGAAGAAAAGAGGCAGAAATAATATATTAAAAATAGACCAGCAAAAACTTACCGATTAGATGCAAATAATTAATCTACACATTTAAGCAGCTCAATAAACCCTAGGTAAGATGAATTCAATGACATCTGTATTGAAACACATTATCAAAAGGCAGAAAGAGAATCATAAAGGCAGCAAGAGAGAAGTAACTCATCATGTCCAAGGAATCGTCAATAAGATTAAAAGCTTATTTCTAACAGAAATCATAATTGCCTGAAGACAGTGGAATGACATATTCCAAGTGCTGAAAAAAATCCTCTCATCCAAAAATTGTATATTAATCATAACTTTTCTTAAAAATTAAGAAGAAATTTAAACATTCCAAGAGAAACAAAAACAGATTGTTCCTTCCTAGCAGTGCTGTTCTACATGAAATGCTAGACAAACTGTTTCAGACTGCAATAAGAAACACTAGAAAATAACTTGAATCTACCTGAAGAAGGGAAGAATACCAACAAAGAAGACCACATATGAAAACATACTAGTATTAAGATACTTTTGGTTTTAAATTCTTTTATTCCTACATGATTTAAAATATAATACATAAAAATAACTATGAATTTATTTTGATAGGGGTACAGTGCATATAAATGTAATTTTTCCTAATAACCACGTAAGAGGGGGCAGAGGTATATGGATGCAGTTTTGGATACTATTAAAACTGAGTTGGTATCAATGTAAATAAGATTGTTACAAACTAAAAATAGTAATTCCCAGGGGAACCACTCAAGTAATTTTTTAAATTATACAGTAAAACAAGAAGAAAATCAAAATGATATAAGAGAAAATATCAGTGTAACATAAAAGAAGGCAGTAATGAAGGAACTGAGGAATAAACAATCTAAGACATACAGAAAACAGCAAAATGACAAGTCTTTCATTAACAGTAGTTACATTAAATATAAATGAATAAAATTATCCAATTAAAAGCAATGACAGGCAGAATGGACTAAAAAAAGATGATAAAAACAATTGCTCTCTACAAGACAGTCACTTTAAATGCAAATATACAAGCAATTCAAAAGTAAAAATATAGAAAATATGTTCTATGTTAATATTTGTTTAGTAAATCTGAAAATGAAACTAGAGTAGCTATACAAATATTAGACAGAATAAACTTTAAGTCAGAAATTATTACTTGAGATGAAGAAGGATGTTATATAATTAAAAATAGATAATTCATCAGGAAGATATAATAATTATAAATGCATATGCATCTAGCAATACAGCCTCAAAATACATGAAGCCAAAACTGACAGAATTTAAGTGAGAAACAGTTCAACTAACATTATTGAAGACTTCAATACCCCCCATTCAACAAGGAATAGAAAAACTAGACAGATAATCAAATAAACATAAGACTTAAAGAACATTATATAACAACTATACCTATATGTAACTGGTATCTATAGATCATTCAATCAAAAAAAACATATTTGGATAATTCATAAATATGTTATAACTAAAACAATCTATTCCCAATTAATCAATAAGACAAGGAAGAAATTATAATGGAAATTAGACGATACTCTGAAAAGAATAAAAACCAAGACTAAAATACAATATACATACCAAACTTTGGAGATTCAGGAAAGCAGTGCTCAAGGAAATTTCTTAGCTGGAAATGCTTTTATTTAAAAATAATTAAGATCTTAAATAAATACCTAACTTTACACCTGACAAAACTAGAAAAAGAGCAAACTCAACCCCAAACTAAAGAAAGGAAGGATGAAGGTTAGAACAGAAATAAATGATACAGCTAACTAAAAAAATAATAAGTATGATCACAAAAAGCAATAGTTGGTTCTTGGAAAGGTAAACACAGTTGACAAAACTTTAGCTATTCTGACCAAGAAATGAGAGAGAGACAGAAAGAGTGAGAGAGAAAGAGAGAAGAAGAAAAAGGAGGAGGAGGAAGAAGAGGAAGTAAAAGGAGGATGAGAAAGGAAGAGGAAGGAAGCAGGGAGGAAGAGGAGAGAAGAGAGAGACGGACAAGACTCAAATTGTTAAAATCAGGAATGAAGTGGGGAACATTACCAACCACCTTACGGAAGTATTGTTAAACATGCACTTAACATATGATCCAGCAATTTGAATTTGGGGTATTTATCCAAAGTAAACGAATATGAATTTCCATGTAAATCTTACAAGCTAGTACAGTTTGAATATTCATCATCTGAAAATCCAAAATCTGAAATGCTTCAAAATTCAAAACTTTTAAGGCATTGATATGATGCTCAAAGAAAATGCTCACTGGAGCATTTTAGACTTCAAATTTTTGGATTAGGAATGCTCAGCCTGTAAGTTTAAAATGCAAATTTTGTAAAATCTGAAATTTGAAACACTTCTGTTCCCAAGAATTCTGGATAAGGGATATTTATCCTGTATTTATAGCAGCTTGATTAATAATAGCTGAATATATGAACTATCCCAAAGCTCCATCAGTTTTTAAAGGGATAAAGAACATGTTAAATTGATAGAATAGCAACTATGGAAGAAAACTCAAAAACATTATGTTAAATTAAAGAAACCAGATACATAAGATAACATATATAATTTCATTTAAATTATATCCTAAATAAGTCAAATCATTAGTGATAGAAAGATCAGAGATTGGTTGTGTCAAGAGGTGGAGATTGATTGCGAAGCACAAAGAGGGATGAGGAAATTTTCTAAATCATTATTATGGTGATGACATAATGTCTTTATACACAGAAAAAACTCATTGACATGCACTGAAAATTCATCAGTTTTAAAACTATACCCCACTGTAATCTCAGCACTTTGGGAGGCCAAGGTGGCTGATTGCCTGAGCTCAGGAAGTTGAGACCAACCTGGACAACATGGTGAAACCCCGTTTCTACTAAAAATACAAAAAAAAAAAGTTAGCTTAGTGTGGTGTACATGGCTCTAGTTTCATTTACTCAGGGGACTGAGGCAAGAGAATTGCGTGAATCTGGGAGGTGGAGGTTGCAGTGAGCTGAGATTGCACCACTGAACTCCAGCTTGGGCAAAAGCAAGACACTGTCTGCCCCCCGCCAAAAAAAATCCTATACCCCAATAAAACTGTTAAAAATATCACTTACAAATTCTCCCATCAAAGTAGATACCTACCCTTTGACAATGTGAGTTTGCCACTATTTTAATCAAAAGATGGATTTTATTTCCCCACAACTTGGTTTTGGGCTGGATCACATAATTTGCTTTGGCCAGAGATACAACAAATGATACATATTCAGATACTTAAAGAGTTCTGCATTTGGTATTGCCCCCAACTTACTGCTGAGACCATGAAACTATCATGTGATGGAGCCCAGGCAAACTTACTGGGTGATGAGACAATCATCATCCCAGCTGACACTAGAGTCCTACAGTCTTATCAATATATTCTTCAGCCCCAGCTGACCCAGGCTAAATATAAGTGATCACTCAGCCAACTCACATAACCTTAGAAACAATAAATCTTGGTATTTTAAACCAAGGACTCACAATCATGATGGAAGGCGAAAGGCACATCTTACACGGCAGCAGACAAGAGAGAGTGAGAGCCAGGTGAAAAGGGAAACACCTTATAAAACCATCAGATCTCATGAGACTTATTCACCACCATGAGAACAGTATGGGGGAACCACCCCCATGATTTGATTACCTCCCACCAGGTCCCTCCCACAGTATATGGGAACTACGGGAGCTACTACTCAAGATGAGATTTTGGTGGGGACACAGCCAAATCATATCATTTTACCCCTGGCCCCTCCCATATCCCATGTCCTCAATTTCAAAACCAATCATGTCTTCCCAACAGTTCCTCAAAGTCTTAACTCATTTCAGCATTAACTCAAAAAGTCCACAGTCCAAAGTCTTATCTGAGACAAGGAAAGTCCCTTCTGTCTATGAGCCTGTAAAATTAAAAGCAAGTTACTTAGTTTCTAGATACAATGGGGGTACAGGCATTGGATAAATACTCCCATTCCAAGTGGAAGAAATTGGCCAAAATGAAGAAGCTAAAGTCCCCATGCATGTTGAAATCTAGTAGGGCACTCAAATCTTAAAGCTCCAAAATGATCTCCTTTGATTCCATGTCTTACAACCAGGTCACGCTGATGCAAGATGTTGGCTCCCATGGACTTGGGAAGCTCCATCCTTGTGGCTTTTCAGGGTACAGTCCCACTCTTTGCTGCTTTTATTGGCTGGCATTGAGTGTCTGCAGCTTTTCCAGGTGAACAGTGCAAGCTGCCAGTGAATCTACAATTTGGGGGTCTGGAGGATGGTGGCCCTCTACTCACAGCTCCACTAGGCAGTGCATCAGTAGGGACCCCATGTAGGGGTCAATCCCACATTTCCCTTCTGCACTGCCCTACCAGGGGTTCTCCATGAGGGCCCTACCCGTGCAGCAAACTTGTTCCTGGACATCCAGGCATTTTCATACATCTTCTGAAATCTAGGCAGAGGTTCCCAAACCCCAATTCTTGATTTCTGCGCACCTGCAGGCTCAACGCCACATGTAAGCTGCCAAGGCTTGGGGCTTGCAACATCTGAGGCCATGGCTCAAGCTGTACCTTGGCCCCTTTTAGCCATGGCTAGAGCAGCTAGGAAGCAGGGCACCAAGTTCCTAGGCTGCACATAACGGGTGACCTGGGCCTGGCCCACAAAACCATTTTTTCTGCCTAGGCCTCCGGACTTGTGATGAGAGGGGCTGCCACAAAGTTCTCTGACATGCCCTGGAGACATTTTCCCTATTGTCTTGGAGATTATCATTTGGCTCCTCATTACTTATGCAAATTTCTGCAGCTGGCTTGAATTTCTCATCAGAAAATTGTTTTTTTCTTTTCTGTCGTATCATCACACTGCAACTTTTCCAAAATGTTATGCTGTTTCCCTTTTAAAACTGAATGCTTTTAACAGCACCCAAGTCACCTCTTGAATGCTTTGCTGCTTAGAAATTTCTTCCACCAGATACCCTAAATCATCTTCCTCAAATTCAAAGTTCCACAAATCTCTGGGGCAGGGGCAAAATGCCACCAGTCTCTCTGCTAAAATATAGCAAGAGTCACGTTTACTACAGTTCCCAACACATTCCTCATCTCCATCTGAGACCACATCAGCCTGGATTTCATTGTCCTTATCATTATCAGCATTTTGGCCAAAGCCATTCAAAAAGTCTCTAGGTAGTACCAAACTTTCCCACATTTTCCTGTTTTCTTCTGAGCCCTCCAAACTGTTCCAACCTCTGCCTGTTACCCAGTTCCACATTTTTGACTATCTTTACAGCAGCACCCCACTCCTGGCACCAACTTACTGTATTACTCCACTTTCACACTGATAAAGACATACACAAGGCTGGGTAATTTATAAAGAAAAAGAGGTTTAATGGACTCACAGTTCCATGTGAGTCATAATCATGGCAGAAGGCAAAAGGCACATCTTACATGGTGGCAGACAAAAGAGAATGAGAGTCAAGCAAAAACAGAAACACCTTATGAAACCATCAGATCCTGTGAAACTTATTTACTATCACGAGAACAGTATGGGGGGAACCATCCCCATGATTCAGTTACCTCCCATCGGGTCCCTCCCACAACATGTGGGAATTATGGGAGCTACAAGTCAAGATGAGATTTGAGTGGGGACACAGGAAAACCATATCAACCCTGTCCTACTAATCTGAAAGGGTGAATATATCGCTACCCAGTACAATGTTACTTGGAAGTCATGCAACTAATAACATCATTATTCTCTTCCTAGTGCCTCCCAATTGTCCTGATGGAAAGGGACTTGTCATAGGCGAGTTTCATTTTCTGTTGTCAACATCATGTTTACTGGAGTTTAGATTACAAGATAAATCATACTGTTTAGGTGTACAGTTCTGAATTTAAATATGCATTCAGTTCTGTACCTCTACCAAATACAGAATATAGAATATTTCCATCACTTCAAAACATTATCTTGTACCACTCTGTGTTAATTTTCCAACCCTACTGTCATCTTTTAGGAACCAGACACAAAAATATAATAGGAAAAATTATACAGTCAGAAAGTAGAATGGAATTTTTACAGGATTTCTTGTTTAATAGGTATGGAGATTCTGTTTGGAATCAAAATTTTATGAAATTGGATATTGGTGATGGTTATACAGCATTATAAATACACTTAATGCCACTGAATTGTACACAGATAACAATGGTTAAAATGGTAAATTTTATATTATATACATTTTACCATAATAAAAATCATGTTTGCCTTATTTTAAATTTATGTAAATTGAATCACATAGGGTATACTTTGCTATGGCTGGATTATTTTGCTCAGTGTTATTTGTACAGTTCATCTATGTCAGTACATATAGTTGGAGTCCATTTATATTCATTCTGTTCTGTGAATATAGCATGATTTACATATTCAGTTTATTGCTAATAAACATTTTAGCTGTTTCCAGTGCTGGTCTATACTACATAATGCTGCTATGAAGCAATATTTTAGATTCCAAAATAGGAAAAAAAACCTTTAGCTTTTGCCACCACAAATTGTAGATAAATGAAATCAATCACCATAATTCTCAGTCAATAATTTCAGAGATTACTGAGTCAGCATAAGCAATCATAAAGTGTCCTATGTATATTTATTAATATACTTGATTTAATTATTTCTAAGTAACTTTTAGCCTATACCCATTTTTATTTTTATCCTTGTTCATACTTGATTGGTATAAATGTGTGAGAATATTAAGGTATCTTCCCTAGATTCTTGCTTTTGTCCCAAATACCACATTACTGCACTCTAAAAATTAGGTTCAAACTTCAAGGGGAGTGAGTATATTTTGCTGGAACAGTTTGCTCTGTTGCCCGGGCTGGAGTGCACTGGTGTGATCTTGGCTCACTGCAACCTCCACCCCCCGGATTCAAGCAATTCTCCTGCCTCAGCCTCCCGAGTAGCTGGGACTATAGGTGCACAGCACCATGCTTGGCTAATTTTTGTATTTTGAGTAAACAGGGTTTCACCATGTCGACCAGACTGGTTCTGAACTCCTGACCTCAAGTGATCCACCTGCCTTGGCCTCGCGAAGTGCTGGGATTACAGACGTGAGCCACCATGCCCGGCCCTCAAAATCTTGTTTCAAGATTCAGACAAGTGCTATACTTGTATGATATATTTATGTAAGTGTTATAATAATGGAGACTTACATATTTTACATATACATACATGTAGTGTTTTGGTTAATTGTTAAATATATCTGTCCTCAGGTTGAAAAGTACTTTATATAGTCTTGTGATTTTTAGAATTCTTCTAAATTTTGATTCCAAGACTGTATTTTACAAGACAGGTTGTCAATGCAACCCTGTCAAATTTATATAGAGAGACACAAATCTAATTTTCGTTTTTTTCAGGTTTTATAAAATTGCCTCTTTAGACTAAAAAAAGTACCAACTTTTTGGAAAGCATTTTATTCACTCAAATTAGCTTCTGAACCTTATTGCATCCACTTTAGGCTAAATCTGCTAAGTTAACATTGGCATGTCTTTGCAAGCACTTCCAATGATGATGGTTTGGAAAAGATGTGTTGACTTTCAATTCTAAAGTTACTCAGTGTGGAATCCCTGATATGCCTGGCCACAGCATCATTCATCATCTGACTAAATTCACATGACTAAACTATATTAATTAAAAATACTACAAATTTTAACTAGAATAAACAAAGAGAAAGGTAACTCTGCATGACATATAACAGCCAAGACTGCAATTCATGTGTTAGGTATTTATACAGTACTTCATACACTATTTAATATATGAAACATTGGGTTGAGGGATACTTTTAAATTTTGTTTTCAGCCAGGCACGGTGCTTATGCCTATAATCCCAGCACTTTGAGAGGCCAAGGCAGGTGGATCATGAGGTCAGGAGTTCAAGACCAGCCTGGCCAAGATGGTGAAACCCCATCTCTACTAAAAATACAAAAATTAGCCAGGCACGATGCCATGATGGCAGGTGCCTGTAATCCCAGCTACTCGGGAGGCTGAGGCAGAGAATTGCTTAAACCCGTGAGGCGGAGGTTGCAGTGAGCCGAGATCACGCCACTGCACTCCAGCCTGGGCGACAGAGCGAGTCTCCGTCTAAAAAAAATATAAATAAATAAAAATTTTTTAAAAATGTTTTTACTGTTAGTGCAAGGATATAAACATGATTAAAGCTGAATGGCTAGGAGGTGAGCTCTAATAACTTAAAACTGAGAAATACACTGCTTTCCCCTTTTCAAATTGGAATGAAATTTAATTTGAATATGCCAATTACCTAGCACTTTGCTATAAAGCATACTAGATCTTGAAAAAAATTCTAACAGGGAAGAAATAAAAATTGCCGACATATGCTATCTTGGCATTCCCATGGATATAAGATGAATTATGATTTTTTGTTTTCATAATATGTAAGTTAATGTTAGTATTCCTAGCTTTGCAATACCTGTGTGACCTGGTTTTATGAGGAATTGTTTCCAGGACCCCTGTAGATACCAAAATCCACAAATCCTCAAGTCTCTTATATAAAATGGTGTGCTATTTGCATATAACCTACGCACAACCTCCTATACACTTCATCTCTAGATTACTTGTAATACCTACTAAAATATGTAAATGCTCTCTAAGTAGTTGTTATACTGTATTGGTTTTACTTGTATTTTTTATTATTATAGTGTTTTTATTGTTTTTTCCTGAATATGTTAAATCTGAAGTGGGCTGAATCCATGGATGCAGAACTCACAAATACTGAAGGGTGACTTTATTTTAAAAAGTGGAAATGTAATAAATTGATAATCAGTCTTTGTGCATTTGCTCATACTGGATTTTAAGTAATTACAGAAACAAGAATACAGAACTTTCTTAGTCTTAAAATAATTATTCATTAGCTTTTCCAGTAATCTTTAAAAGACTAAACCTATTGATAAGTATATTGTTTAAAATTGCATAATTTATTGTCAAATATGAATCACTAAATATCTTTTCTATAAAATCATTCTGGCATACTTGTAGCTTTTATCAATTAATTATGTCAGCTATTTATTAGCTAAGAGATTGTAACTCCCTGAAATAGCCTCACAAATATAGCCACAGATATCATGGTTATAGACAATAAGCGGTATTTAGTGATTGAAACAATATATATCTTAGCAAATATTCTACACTCTTCACTCTAGCCATGGTTCTGTGGAAAACACATCTGTTTTCTTCTCATCATGTCACATTATCTCTTATATCCATTGGTTCCTCATTAAAAGGATGAAGAAAAACATAGTGCCCTGTATATACAAACTTATACTACAATTCTTGAAGCTTATTAAATTTGCTTATAAATATTTCTTAATGACAAAGCATTATTTCCAGTATATACAGTGCCTCATATGGAGGATGCAATAGCAAAGTTCCCAAGGGTTGTAGAATTATTGCTTACTCTGCTAAATGATCAAGAATAACCTTTATTAAGCAAATTGTGTTTACAGAGATGTTACTCTCTATCCCCACTAATGTTAATTTTCTGATGTCAAATGGATTTGAAAAGTGCGGCTAACTCTAACTCTTGGAAATTAACAGAACAGATTAAAGATTGTTAACCGTCTATAATATTAAGTAATTTTATTTAACCTAAATATCCTCAAGTATTGCTTAGATTCCTCTTTTATTACATAGCTAAACATGAAAGAATTCTAGACTAAAATATTATTATTTAAAATTATTCTCACATTCTTATGATTGTTTGGTCTTTTATCAACTATTGGCAAAAATATGAAATAACATATATGTCTACCCCAACACTTAATGGCTTAAAATAATAGCCATACATGGGTTAGCTAGACTTGGGCTGATCTTTGCCAGGATCAGTGGAGTCAGTTATGTTCTATGTGTCTCTCATCTTCCTTAGCCTAATAATTTAGCAGAATAAGTTCATTTCATGGTGATAGAAGAGGCACAACAGAGCAAACAAATACCAAGGCATATTAAAGCCTAGGTTTGGAACTGGCACACTTTTACTATTGTTTCATTCTATTTCTAACTTAAGTTACATGGCCAAGTACAAAGTCAAGGGAGCAGGGAAACACACTCTGCCTTTACAAGAGGAACTATAGAGTCACACAAAAATATTATGGAAATAAGAAGAGATGAAACATTAAGATCAATAATACAATTTACCATAAGTCTTTTCTCTCATTTCAGGCTGTCAGCTGTCAAGTCAACTGGTTCAATTGTGAATCTTTCTAATGTGCTTCTAATAAGATTTATTTCGGAATTTAAATCACAAAAATGTATGTAAAAATAAGAATTCACAAGTTCTCATCAGAGGCCGTGTGGTTTTCTTGGGAATAAGTTTCAACATACCACATCAATGAACTTGGTGGCTTATAGTTTGGTCTGCTCAGGGTATCTATTTATTTACTTTCTGGAAATGAAATGATGCCTGAACCTTAGCTCCAGATAAGAATATTTTTTACTATCAGCTTACTTTTCTTTTTATCCACTTCGTAATTTTTATCTGTTTAATTAATTATTAAAATGAGGATAGGTCAAGGAGGACATCAATGAATAGAAAATTTTGTGAGCCATAATTGCACATAAACCACGCAACTCTGCAATCTACAAGAATATAGTAGATTATTATTTTTAAAAATCATTTACTTTTTAAATTTCGTGTAGGTGGAGGTATAATTTTCCACTCTATTGACTTTGGACTTGGCCACAAGACTTATTTTGGCCAATGGACAGTGAGAAAACACGATGTTTGAAACAACCAAACAGAAATGTTTAAAGACATTACAAATTTCCATTTGTGTACGTCTTTTCAGTTCTCTACATGAAGTGAACAAATTCCAAATCAGAGCTCATCATTCAGTCTGATGCCTGGAAGAAAAAGATACATGAAACAGACTTGATTCCAACTCATAGCCTGAAGTGAGTGGACCAATAGGCATGTAACAGGAGACAGAAATAAACAACTGTCCTTTTGGGACACTGAGATTTGCAGTTGTATCTTATGTATCATCATCTAGCAAAACAGAATAATACACAAGATTTATATATCGGAATGTGAGAATTCTTTATAATTAAGTAGCAGGATGTAACTGAGTGCTAAATTAGTGCAGAACACAAGAAAATCTGAGAAAACATAGAAGACGAAAAGAAACGAATATTACCTTCTTAATCTCTTCACTGCTAATTTTGTGCCTTGCTTAGGTGTCACTATTGTCCATATTTTATAGAAAATTGAAAAAAATGAGTTAATTAGATCATGTATTTGGATTGCTGGGAAGTCTTTTTTAAAAATACTTTTGTCCTATAATACTAATACCTGGGTACTATGAAACAATAAGTACAACAAACCCCCGTGAGACTTGTTTACCTATGTAACAAACCTTCACATGTATCCCCAATCCAAAATAAAAGTTTAAAAAAAAGAAATATTAAAAATAAATAAATTTGAAAAAATACTAACATAATCTTAATATACCTTAGAAATCCAACATTTTGGTTTTATGCATCATGTTTTAGACAATTTTTTCACAATTAAAAGCAGCCCAAGATAATCATCAGACTCAGTTTTTGATACATTGCTTGCACAATTTGGTATGTTCATGAGCTGTATTTTAGCAACAAACAAATCAATTTCACATTTGGAAGCTTTCATATTTGAGTTAACTGAACTCTGTAGCCTCATTAATCCTTAATCTTAAGAAACAAACAAAACATAAAATGGTAAACAACCTTCCACTTACCATGTACATGTGTTGCACTATTTGAAAGGAAAACTCTAGTATACTTAGCTTTTCATTTGGGGCTCAATGTGACCCATTCTACTTTTCTATTCTTCCACAAGATGAACTTTCATAGGCATTACTAAGAAAAAGTTAAACCACATGATTTGCTAATTTAAACACATTTAAACATTTAATAATTAAATTACCATATACATAGCTTAATATATTTTGTATTATAGATCTTCATTGGTAAGTAGATTATGGTTAAAGGTTCCTATATGTCAGTAGTTCTTAACCTTTAGGGATTAGCCATCCTTTCAAAAATACAAATATAAATGTTCTTTTCTTTAGCAATGGGCTAGGAGCCAGACAAAAATGATTGAGAAAAGAAAACAATGTAGAAAACTCTACATAGCCTTTTAAAAATAGAGCTCAGTGGACGCTTTGCTGGCTACTTCCTAGGTAGGATAAATACTGCCCATCTCTTACTAGACAAACATAGATTTTTAAGTGACCCAATGTTCCTATGAGAACGTACATTATTTCACCTGCTAGAATTCTCTTGTAAAATGTAGAAGAAAAAAATTAATTGAAAAACACACAGATCCATGTCCCTTCATCTAAAACTCACACCTGTAATTCACAGAAAATTACTAGGCTACCAGTCATTTCAGATTTTGATGCCAGGCACAAATTCCCTGCCCGAATTCACTGTATCACTACATGAATATACGTCATTAGCCACATACATTATTTTGAACTGAATTATAGTAAATTATACAGTATTACTGTTCACATAGCTTGAAAAGTGTTTTCTGACTCATTCTTACAACTTATTCTACATAAGAAAATAATAAGTTTAGAAAGATTTAACTATAAAGCATTATTTTTAAAACTCTTTATATGAGGGCAAACATTTGTTAATATTATCTAACCATTGGTCCTCGAAATAAATTATTTGGTAATTCATTTTTGTCTTTTAGAAACTAAAGTCTTAGAGTCAGAATAAAAAAAAAGAAGCCTGCAAACAGAAACAATGTATTTTCAAGTGTTACTTTTCAGATATATTGCAGTGCATTTTAATTTTATAAAGTCAAAAGAATTTATAAGTAAATAAACTATCCAATGTCACTTTCTGCTATCCTGAATAATTATCAATAAAATGCATGTATTCATAATGCTCATTTGAATATGAATGGGAGCCTGCCAGGGAATCGCTTGTATGTTCATTTCAGTTTTACACAATGGGAGGTATATGATCACACATAACGTACTTCACCAGAATAAGGAGATAAAGCTGCAAGATGTCCCTTGAAATTAAAAGATTTCTCAACACAAAATTCTCAGATTTTTCATCCACAATCGATGCAGATTTGTTTATAAATTTGTTTTAGCAAGACTCCTCATGTTAAATCATGCCACATGTAAAATAACATTCCAAACAGTAGGATGGCTGTAGTGTTGGAGAAACAGAACAATCTAAGTTTTAACCTCACTTCTGTGATTGACTAAATTTGACATATTGGGTTATTTAATATTGGAGTGCCCATCTCTGTATCTGAAAAAGGAAAATAATAAGTTAAGAATTCTTATGAATATTAAGTAACATGTTTCTCGTCACAATACAGTAGATACCAAAATCATGTCACAGACACGTTGTGTTAGAAAACCAGATCTGATCCAGTGTACAGTGTAGCAATAGGTAGCGGAAGTATAGAAGTTCAAGCCTTTGCCTTTACTTTCAACTCTTAAAATAGTTCACTTGGCATTTTCCCCCTGGGTTCTTTAAATATGCCTTATACTCTGGTGTATACAAATGTGTGCCCCTACCTTGCAACTACTCCTAAAACAGAAATTTGATACCAGGACTGAGTTTGGAGCCCTGAAATCAGTTACTACCAGCAAATTCCTAAAGTCCCCATCAACATGTTTACCTATGTGAAAGGATGCTCCCTTTCTACTTTTTTCTGATGATCTGTATGGATTCTCTTCCTATCACATATTATTGTCCTTTATAGAAACTGTGTTCTATTGTTTGTGTTATATTAGCTCCTGATAACTATTTGTTACAGGATGTGCCTCAGCATTCTTACCTTAAAAACCAATGGGATTCTAATCTCAGAGTCATAGCTGAGTGCGTATACATTCAATGATTTTATAGCTCATGCTGGTTTTCCTATTCATCCATGATTTTTGAAAATAAGGATTTTTTCTAACTACTACTCACTGGTTAAACACCTCAAGCAATCTTTATCTAGGGTACAATGCTCCAAATATTAACCCTTATTATCCTTCATATTAAGGATATAAATTATCCTTCTACTACTTCCCAAACTCTATTGTAATCTGTTAGTCTATTTTAATATACTGCAGGCCCTGGGAAAACTACTGAAACTAGGTAGGACCATAACTTTGACAATCACTTGATATACAAGGTAAGATCCAAAAGCAAAAAATTATTTGTTTCAATACTGTGTCTGCTATTCCCTAACTCATTTTTCTTTTATCTATAAATAATGATTGTGAAAACTAACTGATACTGCCCATGTGAAAATGAGTAGCACAGATCCTAGTTCATATAATTAGAATATTTTGAAAGACAGAAACCGGTCCTTATCTTAAAGTGTTTAAAATCCTCTTATGAGAGATATGTAGAACAGCAATCAACCATATCATAATGCAATTAATAAATAATGAGGTGCTTGATGATGAGCTACAGAATTCAGCAAGTAACAAATATTCAGGCAATTTGTCTTTGAGATACATGTGCATACTAGGGATTTAAATATGATGATAAAAATAAATGAGGAAAACACACGATGAAGAAGACCTTACAAAGAGTAATTAGGAAGATGTGATACTAAAATCACTAAAAATGCAATACAGTTATCCCTTTGCATCCATGAATTCCGCATCCATAGTATCAACCAACCAAGGATCGAAAATATTTGGAAAGAAAATTCCTCCTGTATAGACGTTTTTTCTTACCATTATTCCCCAAACAATACAGTATAACACCTTTTTGCATATAGTTTACGAGTAATCTAGAGATAATTAAGGCATATGGGAGGATGTGCATAAGTTATATGCAAATACTATGCCATTTCACATGAAAGACTTGAGTACCCAATAATTCTGGTATTTGTGCAAGGTCCTGGAAGAAATTCCCCCAGAGATGCTGAGTATTTCATTCTTATTCCTTTTATTAACGTGACTTGCTAAAAGTTTAAAATACATGATCTGATTGAACTTCTAAAATTGTCTAGTAAAAAATAAAAAAGATAAAAAGTAAAATATCGGATATAAAAGGATAAAATAATTTCACATTAAGACAGGTTAGAATATAAATTAAAAGATAAATGAAAATAATGAAGATGTTAATAACTACAAGATCAAGAAAAAGACATCAGGTAGGTTAGAGGCCTTAGGAAGACATGAAACTTAATGGTCATACAATAAATATCATACCATTTTAAAGTTCTGGATCTTAAACTTTTGGCAAAATTTGTACACACTTCTTACATATTCATATACATACTTGATTATTGAAAATTGTGTGGGAACTCTATTATCATAGTCCTCCAAATCTTACCCTTTATACATTTTAACCTTATTTGAAAAAGAGATAAATATATAGTACTATTTCTAAAAGGAAAAGAACCCCAAAATATATGTACAATTGAAATCATAGATTGAGTGCTATTCCCCCAAGTTGCCAAACTTTTTACGTATGTGACTTTTTTTTAATCTTGAAAAGCCAAAAATGAACATACTATTATCTTGAATTATGTCAGCAGATTTGCTTCAAAGAGTTTAAGGTTCATGTTGGTTTGCCTATCTAGCTATAACTTTGTACAATGGGGTTTCTAACTACTGCTCATTGATAGTTCACCTCAAGGTTGTTTAACTACCATCATGCCAATATCTATAGGCATAAATCTGCAAGTATTAAGAGTTACAGGGTTGTCCTGAATTTTTAAATGATTTAATGCTATTTGCTTTGATCTTCTGTTGCAGTGAACTTTAAATCCTCCAAGCAAACATCTATTCATTATAAACAAATTATAAAATCATTGCACTAAACTTTTGTCAACCATATTGTAGACTTCTTTTCAAGAGGAGAAGATATTACTAAATATTATCTGATGCATTATTTCTAAACATTTGTCCCAAGAATGACTGTAAATTGACATCTGCTGGAAACATACAGACCTTTCACCAAAATCAAACATAGCAATATATAAATGTACACAAATCCATCTGTATTCATGCACACATATGTGCCTTCTTACATATATGCATATCTGAATACTGAAACAGACTTTCATTATTCATTTTTTTCTTAAAATCAAATTTACACAAAAGAAGTATTCGAACATGTTGTCAACTTTTGCCATAGTTTCTAATTGTGGGGGAAGATATTTCTGCTTTGAATAAAACAGGTCTGGGGCCTTTCACTGGAAACTTTATAACACAGAGTTGCAGACTGTATCTAGGAATAAAGGACTTTATCTAACATCAATTCAAAAATTTAAAAATTTCATAGAAATGTATTACATTTGAATCTTATGAAATTGTCAGTGTTAAACATTTTAGACAGAAAATGACAATTTTATATGGCTTAATCATGTAAAATTTTAAGGAATATAAGCATGTGGGGCCACATAATTAACTTCTAATCAATAACTTTCCTAGGTTTTCACTGTAGGGTATTGTTTAGGCAATTTCATACTCTTACATGCACAATAAGCATTCAGAATGGGTCAGTTTTCTGAAGAACAACAGAGACAAGAGAAAGTGAGTGTGGTTTAGTGATAGAACCCACACACAAGACAACTATAACTTGGGTTAAAGTTCTGCTCACCTTCTGCCTACCTAAGCACTGTTGAGCAAGTTCCTTTGCTTCATATATGTATTCACTCGCATGAAAAAATAAACAGGCCCCACCCAAAACAAGGTTTCTACTTCTGCCTTCAGGACTCTAAATCTCTGAACACCATAAGCTAGCCTTTGTGTGAAACAAGATGTTTGCTGACTTGATTTTATGGTACCCTCTGTACTTCATGTCATTCAGAAAATCCTACAGTTTTCTTGCCTAAACTATAATACCCTCACCATGGTGATATATCTCTAGGTTAGAGAACAATAATTCTGTACCTAATCAAATATCACGGCAGCTCACACTACCTCTCTGGAACCAGAAAAAAATACACATCCTGTATCTTACATCCAGTTTTGACACTATTAAACCTGAGGAAATGTAATCCTATTACTTCTGTAGTACACAGAATTCAATGATGACCCCAGTGAGTCACACGCTCATATAATTGCTACCCCTTACAAACCTATGTTTTTGTTTTAGCCAATAGAATATGGAAAATGTAATGGAAGAGTCACTCCCTTGATTACACCGCAGTATTTAAGACTCCCTCTTAGCTGACTGGAGAAAGAGAGAGCCCCCTGCCGGCCTTGAAAAAGTAAGTAGCTATGTCATGAGAAGGCCTATTAAAAGACCATTTATCAAGGAGCTGTGGGGTCCTCTAGGAGCTAAGAGGGAACTCCCACTCAAGCCTACAGTTTACACAAAAGCAGGAACCTAAGACCTGTAATCACGAGGAACCAGAAGAAAAGGGATGCTGCCAATAATCCTGCGAGTTTGGAAGATGATACCGAACTCTGGATGAGAACACAGGCAGTTGATGCCTTGATTACAGCTTTGTTAGACCCTGAGCACAGAACCTAGTCGAGTCGCACCTAAACTCTCAAATCACAAAAAAAGTGAGATAATAAATGTAAATTGTTTCAAGCCTCTAAATATGTGGTAATTTGTCATCCAGCAATAGAATACTAATATAATTGCCAGTTTAGCTGCTGCTTCATGCAATGTGAGTCTTTACCAGTCATCTATTTCTCTCCCCTCATTCCTGTCTGTTGTGTTTCTTCCCTCATGATTCCCTTCCCAACGATTTAATTTGGCACACACGTTTTTCTCATACTCTGTATCTCTCCTATCAATTCAACCTTTAGCACAATATTCTTTCAAACATCCTAACTTGAACATACCTCACTAATGTCTGAAGAGAATTTTATCCCTCTAAACATTTACTGAGTAGGCTTCCTCAATATACATCAGAGGGAGAACTTAAAGGTGTACTTCTCTTGACTCTCCTTGTTATATTCAGATCCTACTCATAATAAAGTTCTTCCTTCTTTGAGGCTTATGTCAACATGCCATTCTACTTTACTTATTCTAGTCCCCTCTTCAACTATCCTATCTAAGTTATTGCTCGATTGCGGTCATCGTCATCTCAGAACTTGACAATATCTATTTTGATGTTCATAAATACTCTTCTACCTCAAAACTTTCACCTTGTAACTCCTCATATCACTACTCTTTACTTTGTCCTGTTCACATAATTGATTCTCAAACTTGACTAAATATTAAAGTTACCTAAAGAATTTGTTAAAAATATTGATGCTCACACTATATTCAAAATAATTGAATAATAACTGTCAGTTTGGGCCACACAGCCATGGAAATACATTTTACATAACTCAAAATCCAATAAGGCCATTTTCATGCTGAAACTATTCAATATTCTCCTTATCTAGAGATAAAATTTTAACAACATGGCTTGCAGTACAGACAAACAAAAATATTTATAGGTTCAATTTATTTTTCTTTCATGCTTTTACTGCAAAGGCAGTTATTTTTTCTCAATATATACTTCCCTCCCTTATTATCTTGTAGCACCCTATTCATACTCCAAAATTCACCTCCTGTAGGAAGCCTTCCTAGATGTATCGCAGGAGAACAAAGGGCTTTCTTCCATGTGCATTTACAGATTCTTGTCCATGGCACTGTCTGGGATTTGTCACACTTCTGTAGTAATCAGTGTGCATACCTTTGCATATGTAAATATGTCCCCTTCTATAGTGACCTTGGTTTTCATTATTTTGGTGTCTCAAATAAAAATAATAAAAGCTGCCATTGTTTTACAAAATATGCATGCAGTCTTCTAAGTATTAATGCTTTATTTCATTATACTTTATAAAAATTATTATGTGGGAGGTAGTTTCAATTCAAATATATAGATAACTATGGTTAATTGTTTAGGAAATAATCACTCTCCTATCCCTCTATATGAGAGAAGTATATTTTTTATCCATTTGATATTGGGCTTGGCCATGTGACTTGCTTTGGTCAATGGGATATGAATCTATATTTGAATGTCTTGAAAGTTTTGGTTACATACCTTGTAATTCTCTTCTCTGCCTTAAAAAGAGCATTACCTGAATAGCCCTTGTTTCCAGAAAATGTATCCATGAAGAACAGATATGAACTCACTCCCAGCCTGGACTCAAACCTAACCAAGTTTAGCTGAGAAAGAGTCTACCTACAAACTGAATAAGAAAGCAATGCTTGTTGTGTAAACCACTGGGCTTATTAGTTATTTTTATGCAACATCATTGCAGCATTAGCTGACTACTACATCAAGAAAACTAAAGATTACAGAGGATTGTTTAAGATTATATAGCTTAAAAAAAGGACTGAGCTGGAACATAAAGACAGGAAGGAATATCTTACATTTATCCCTACTCTATTAACCTCTAAACTATATAATCCTGTATGTATTGTAAAATCTTAAGCACAGAATAGACTCTCAATAACGATTTCTATAAAAAAAGTAAAAAAATGGATAAGTAAACTAACATCATCTGCAAAGCAAGTAATATTTACCTAATTAACATTGTCAATGCTTAATTTCCTGTTGTAAGACAAAAACTACCAAAAAGCTTTACTTTTACATTAGAATATTTTTACAGATTTTATTTTGTACACAAGATTTTTTTCCCCAAATATTTTCTAAGGTTCATATTAAAAGAGCTTGCATTCTGCAAGCATGGATAAAAAAGCATTAACTAGACAATGAAAGTGCTATGAACAAGGGATGCAAGTCATTGATGGATCATGCACTTTCTATAATTTGCACATTGATGCACGTATTGACTATACCACTTGGATTTCTTGAATTCATCACACATTTCTTGTGTCGCCACCTGCACATATATGTTCCTACAGTTGCTCCTTGTCTGTTATATCATTCTCTTTTTAAACAATAAGAATCTTTCAGTTACATATATTCCTCCAAATTACTAACTTTTTTCTTGATTCTAAAAGGTAGATTTGTATTGTGTTTTAAGATACAGGGTAAAGATTATTTTTAAAGCTTTTAGCACAGTACCTTAATGTTATGTGTTCATGTTTTGTTAAGATTTTAATTTTGAGGAGCTTCAACTATAACAGACATAAAATACAACAGGTTTTTATACCCATTGATTATATCCTTATTTATACTTCTATATATTATACCTTTAGTTACCTATCAACACACCCATTAGGTAATGTATAGGATTTAAAATATCAGGGAAGCTACAGGAAAATAGAAATTTACTTTCTGAGCTTGAGTGCGAAGCTTTTAGATTCTACTGGAATACAGTGGTTGAAGGTGTCTAAAGTATAAAGGGAGGTTATATACTTGATTAGGCCATTTTAAATTGTCATGTGTATTTTCACACAAGCAATTACCAGAATGCAGATGGCTCTGTTTTGTGGGTCAGTGTATAGGTGTTAAGAAAGTCAAGAACATTATTTCACTTAGTCTTAGAGAAAAAAATTCATGTTTTTGAACAACAACAACAACAAAATACTTGTTTAGCCCAAGAGCCAGTGCACATATCAGGCAACCACCCCATTTATAAGTTTTGATATAGTATATATTTATATGTATGCTCCTTCTCTATTAGAATGTAGGCCACATGAGTGAAAATGTGTTCTTTGGTTTAATGGTGTATATACTGTTCCTGGAAAAATGAAAATATTTTAACATCATAAAAGCACAGAATGCAGAATCACCAAAATATAGCACTTGAGAAGAAGAGACTGAGGCACAGTAAGATAAATATATCAGTCTACAGATAAATAGGGTCATATTCAAAACAAAAATTTAGCTTTCTTCAGTTTTAATTCTAGTCTTCCTTTTGCTATACCAAAAAGATAACAAATGAAAATAAAATTACACATAAAATAGTTTTAAAATGATTTCTAGGGCTTTACTGGACCACAAGAGATGAAATATAATTTTCATCATATTGACAAAATAGCTTGTTTTGAATGAATGAAGCAGATATAAACCTCTAATATATGCATAAGGCCAAAAATAGTTAAATTAAAATGTAATTTCAATGGAAACTGATTAAAAATTGTGGCATTCTGATAATATCAATACTTCAGTATCATAAAATAAGCTTCAAAATATCAAATATCCCATGTCAACACATGACAAATAGTCAGCAATATTAATAACTACTAATATAAAATTTTAATGCATAGAGCTGCCAAAATCCACCAAAAAAGGAAACCTTTAAGAAATATTTTTTTTATATTGTGATATCCCGAGGAAAAAAAATCACTGAATGGCCTTTTTCATTAATATTTAGTGTGATAATTACTAGGTGCTAGTCCTCCTTCTTCCAGATAAATACAGTGTGATAAAGGAGAATGAACAAAAATATAGATGACTACAGACAAGATTAATGAAGACTACATAAGAGCTATTCTCAGGGTGCTGTGGAAACTGTCTAACCAAAATTTGGATAAATGGTATCTTAAAAGGCTTCTGGAAGGTATAAAAGTTGAAATGAGTCCTGAAAGATAAATAAGCATTATCTGAGGGGAAAAAGAAAACAGGTGAAGGACAACCCAGAGACTTGGCAGGTATTCATGCAGGGTATGAAATAAGATGGTCATAATTTAGAGACTTCAAGTAGCACAGTATAGTGAACACATGTGCTTTGAGGTGGATAATGCTGAAATATGACACTGAAGCAGTAAGCTGGGACCAGTCCAGATTAAACACTCTGATAAGGTTGTACATTATCCATATTTCATTAGGGTGAATTAAAAATAAAACTGTTAGACAGCAAAATGACACAATCATATGTGTGCTTTAGAAGGAAAACCCTAGTAGAAGCATGGCATAGAGAGCAAAAATCAAGAAAAACTGCTCAATGAAGACCTGAAATAAGGTAGGGGTTAACAAAAAGAAAAATGTGGAGAAGATAAAAAAACAGTGAGGCAAAACCTTAGGAGTCTTTGGTGAATGAAAGTCTTTGGTAACTGAGTTAATATACAAAAAGAGATGGCTCTTTGGTGTCTTTAATGGACATCTAGGTGACTAATGTTACTGTTTGATGAATTATAGAAAATATGAGAAGACAAGTTTGCAGATAGAGATAAGTGGATGAGTACAATTAATAAAGTGTAGGTCTTATTATGCTAGAGAACATTGACTTTGTAACATTCAGTGGGACATTACAGTTCTGGAGCTTATGAGATGAGATAAATCAGAATGGATTTATAAAACTGAAAGTCAAAAATGTAGACAACAGAATCACTAATTGAAATATAAGTTGAATAATGAAGAATATGTAGAGGGAAAAGGATGATTGGAATAAATCTAAAAGAAATAACAATAGTTAAAGTTGAGACAAAGAAAGTATAGTCAACATACAAAGCAAAATAAGGACAGCCAAGATGATGGAAGAAAACCAAGGGAGTGAATTCATAAGTGAGTGAAGAAATTTAAAATTTTTTAAAAATTCTTGAAACTAATGAAAATTTAAACAAAGCATACCAAAACCTATGACTACAGCAAAACAGTTTTAAAAGGGAAGACCATAGTGACAAACACCTAATCAAAATATATTAGAAAGATCTCAAATAAACACCTTAAATGTTAACATAAAGAAATTAGAAAAACAAGAGCAAACTAAACCCAAAATTAGAAGAAAATAAATAATAAAGATCAGAGTATAGACACAATAAAGTCTATATAGGACAAATGCACAGCTAATATTGCACTGAATGGGGAATAGTTGAAAGCTTTTCCTCTGAAATCTGGAAAAAAAATACAAACAAGAATGTCTACATTCATCACTTTCATTCAGTATAGTGCTGGAAGCCCTAGTTAGGGCAATTAGGCAAGAGAAAGAAAGGGCATCAAAATTGGAAAGGAAGAAGTCAAATTGTCTCTGTCTGCATATGACATAATCTTAATATATACAAAACCCTAAAGACGCCACCAAAAATATTAGAATAAATTTATTCAGTAAAGTTGCAAGATACAAAATCAACATATAAAATCAGTAGCATTAATATACACCAATAGCAAACTATCTGAGAAAAAAATGAAGAAAGCAACACCATTTAAAATAGTTAAAAAATAAAACTAGGAACACATTTAACCAATGGATTGAAAGAGCTCTACAACGAAAACTACAAAACACTGATGAAAGAATTAGAAGAGGATACAAATGGAAGGATACTCTGTGTTCAAGGATTAGAGAATTGATATTGTTTAAATGTCCATACTATCCAAAGCGACCTAAAGAGTCAATGCAATCTCTATCAAAATACTAATGGCATCTTCACAGAAATAGGAGAAAATCTAAATATTTGTATGGAACCACAAAATAACTCAAATAGCCAAAGTAATCTTGAGTGAAAAGAACAAAGCTGGAGGCATCACACTACATGACTTACTACATAGCTATAGTAACCAAATGAGCGTGATATTGGCATAAAAAATAAACACAGAGACCAACAGAAGAGAAGAGAAAACACAGAAATAACTCCACACACCTACAGTAAACTGATTTATACAAAAGTGTCAGAAACATTCAATGCGAAAAGGACAATCTCTACAATAAATGGTGCTGGGAAAACTGGATATCTGCATGCAGAAGAATGAAGCTACATTCCTATCTCTCACCATATAGAAAAATCAACTTAAAATGGATTCAAGATTCAAATGTAAGACCTGAAAGTATGAAACTGCTAGAAGAAAATATGGGGGAAACTATTCATGACATTGGTCTAGGCAAGGATTTTTTTGATATGTCCGTAAAAGCACAGGCAAAACAAAGCAAAAATAGACAAATGGAGTTATATCTAACTAAAAAGTCCTGCACAATAAAGGAAACAATGAATGAAGACACAACATATAGAATGGCAGAAAATGCTTGCATAGTATGCATGTGACAAGGGGTTAATAACCACAGTATATAAGAAACTCAATAGGAAAAAAAAAAAAAACTCCAATTTAAAAATAGGCCTAAGACCTGAACTGACATTTCTCAAAGAAGATATACAAGTGGCCAACCGGTATATGAAAAAATGCTCAATAAGACTAATCATCAGGGAAAGGCAAATCAAAACCACAACAAGACATCACCTCACACTTGTCAACATGACTATTATCAAAAAATTAAAATAACATTATTGAGCTCCCATTTATAAGTGAGAACATGCAGTGTTCGGTTTTCTGTTCCTACATTAGTTTGCTTAGGATAATAGCTTCCAGCTCCATCCATGTCCCTGCAAAGGACATGATCTCGTTCCTTTTTATGGCTGGATAGTATTCCATGGTGTATATGTACCACATTTTCTTTATCCACTCTATCATTGATGAGTATTTGGGTTGATTCCACATTTTTGCTATTGTGAATAGTGATGCGAAAAACACACAAGGACACGGCGGGGAACAATACACACTGGGGCCTGTCGGGGGGTGAAGCAGAGGGAGGGAGAGTATTAGGAAAAATAGCTAATGCATGCTGGACTTCATACCTAGATGATGGGTTGACAGGTACACCAAACCACCGTGGCACACATTTACCTATGTAACAAACCTGCACATCCTGCACATGTACCCCGTAACTTTAAAAAAAAAAAAACTCACTTCAAAAAGAAAAGAATTATTTTTAACACTCTTTTTAAATAAAAATTTAACACACACACAAATAAAAAAATAGAAAAATATTGGCATGGATGTGGAGAAATGGGAACACTTATACATTATTGGTGGGAATGTACATTAGTATAGCCATTATGGAGAATAGTAAGAAAGTTCTTCAGAAAAATGAAAATAGAACTACCATATAATCCAGTAATCCCACTACTGGGTAATACCCCAAAGAAATGAAATTGGTATATTGAACAGATAGCTGTACTCCCATGTTTATTGAAGCACTATTCACAATAGCCAAGATTTAGAATCAACGTGCCACTCAACAGATGAATGGATAAAGAATCTATGGCACATATACACAATAGAATACTGTTAGCCATAAAAAAGAATAAAATCTGTCATTTGCAGCAACCTTCATGAATTGGGAGAACATTATGTTAAGTGAAATGAGCCAGGCACAGAAAGACAAATATAGGATGATATCACTCATCTGTGGAATTTTTTTTTTTTTTTTAAGAAAACTGATCTCATCGAACTACAGAGTAGAAGACCAGATACTAGAGACTGGGGAAGGGTGGAGAAAGGTGGAGATTGGGAGAGATTGGTCAATGAGCAGAAAATTACAGACAAGAGGAACAGGTTCTGGTGTTCTATTGCATATCAGGATGACTATAGTCAACATTATTGTATGTGTATGTCAAAATAACTAGAAGAGAGAATTTTGAATGTTCTCACAACAAAACATTTTGATATTTAAGGTGATGTATAAGCTAATTACCCTAATTTTTATTACACAATGCATACACGTATGAAAAAATCACATTGTACCCTGTAAGTATGTACAATTATGTGTCATTTAAAAATAAACATTTTAAGAAATAGATGAAACATTTTCAAGGAGATTTGTGAAGGAAACAGTGACTTTGCTACCTAGTATGCATTCAGCCTTCCTCTCCCCTTCTGGAAAAGATCATGTGATTTCTTTAGGGAAACTACCACTTTTTACTAGCAGGCCAGGTTGTTGGATGGTGTTGTCATCTAGCAATATTTGAGAAACCTATTCCTCTTGTCAACGTTCTTGATTCATGCATGACCACATGACACAATCCAAACCAATCGTAATATTTTGAGTCTTTATGTGAAAACTCACTAATAAAGAATACTGCTTAGGTTTTTTAACCATAATTAGACACAATGCTGTTTCTGGGAACCATCAGATGAAACAAAAAAAAAGCAGGAGCAGCAGAGCCAAGTGAAACTGTGTCCTACATTGTGGCTGCTGCTGCTGCTTTTGTTATAGGCATCAATGAATTCAAGTACTGTATCAGCCTGAGTTCCATTTCTTTTACTTTTGTCACTTTATATAGAAATGTCGCTACAGCATACAAGATGTTTACAAGTGTCAAATACAAAAAAAAAAATAAGATATGAAGACACAGACCTATTTAGCAATGAAATTATTTGTAAAGTTGACCAGAGATTTTTTTGTTGTTCACATTTACAAATGTAAAAGACAAGAATTGCATCCAGCCATCATAGATTGTTCTACCAAATAAGCCAGGAGATGGAAAAAGTAAAGAAGTGGGTTTTATAGGGGGTTAGTAAGCATTAGTATCAAAATGAATACCTAGAAATTTGGAGTCTCAATCTCAGAATTATAGTATTTTTGTAAGAAGGGTCCCATCAGATGTTAAGTCTACTTGTATTCAACTATAAATCACAGAAGTATTAGTGTAAATGTAAAAATTCATGTTTTGTGCCCACAATGTTATCTTTTCTACCACCAAAAATGCATGTTTTAAAACATCTTTAACATTTCAGGGTCTTCTATTATGTTATTTACATATATCACTTTTATATTTTATTCCAAATACTATAATTTCAGCAAAACAGTATAGAAAATTTGCTTATATTACATAGTGAAGGATGAGATGTGTGTAATAACTCATTATGATATACTTAATAGACCTGTCCTTGGTACCAGCAAAAGTTAAAAGCAGCATTAAATGTCTTTTTTTTTTCTTTTTTTTAGAGGAAGTTTCGCTTTTTCTCCCAGGCTGGGGTGCAGCTCACTGCAACCTCCGCTTCCCAGGTTCAAGCAAGGCTCACGCCTCAGCCCTCCAAGTAGCTGGGATTACAGGCACACGCCACCACACCTGGCTAATTTTTGCATTTTTAGTAGAGATGGGGTTTCACCATGTTGGCCAGGCTCTCCTGGAACTCCTGACCTCAAGTGATCTGCCTGCCTCAGCCTCCCAAAGTCCTGGGATTACAGGCGTGAGCCCAGCCCTGAGATACCTTCAAGAATTAATAAGTTATGACTGAAAGAATAGCAAATAAATTGTAAAAAATTTTAAATATAAAACCATAACAAATTTTGACATCTATTTTACCTTAGAGTATATCTTCAAAATACATGTTTCAGTCCCTTGTGGTTATTTTAAAAAGTTAATGTATTCAATGAAAAATATTGTACTTTACAGAGAGAAAATTTTCAGGAATCTTGTTTCTGGGTACACTAAACCATTTCTTACTTTGATACATTAAGCATCTCACGTATTGTTTTAGTTATTTTGGATAATTGGAATCTAGTATTTAAACTAAAAGGCTTTTCAAGAACACACAGGTAACAAAACAAGCATCCACTAAATTTATGTATTTTATAACAATTCATAATGAGTCTTAGGGAAGTGTTATAATAGAATCACATTACACAATTCATACAAAAAAAGGACTACAGAAAAATGCAACTTTTATTTAAAATAAGAGGGATAGAAAAACTCCATTTTTTACATTTGCTTAAATGAAGAAAATTTAAAAATGTTTAATTCATTTATGTGGTTACAGCAACAAAGAATGCAAAACAGGAAGGAAACAGCAGGCCTACTTCATACAAACAATACAAGGAAACTCCTTATTTTTGTTAAACTCTATGTAAGAAACCCTATAGCAAATGTCATACTAAAAAGGGAATTTTGGATGCAGTTTAAGATTGGCTAAAATATAAGGATTCCTATTAGGTTTACACATATTACTAGAGATCTTGTTCAATGCAATAACAGAATAAATGGATATAAGGGCTATAAGCTTAGGAAAAGTAGACATATATCTGTCATGTCATTTCTAAGAAAAAATTTTGCCAAGCAAGCTACTGGTCACTTAAAGAAATTTTTCCTCTCTTTCTGGATTTAAATACAAAGCATTGAAGTTACTATTTTTGTCTGTTTCTGGAGAGCTGAAACTGATGTTTGTGCTCTTAACAGAAGCACATTTTTACACGTCTTTGATTAAGCTTATTAATTATATTATTCAAGTTATTCATAATAATTTTGGTCACTGTAAATCTTTGCTTTTAGAGGGGTAGTTAAGTTTCTCAACTAAAATAGATGATTATATTCCTTTTGGAATTTCTATCACAGTGCTTTTATATGTTTATAAAATTGAGTTGCTATGTATAGCTATGTTCATTGTCACTGATAACAATTTAAAAATAATACTGTCCTTTATCTAGAAACTATCTTAACAAAAAAGGCAAGACAACTGTTATAAACCTGTTCATAACCTACCAAGGAAAATAAAACTAGATATGTTTGCTGAATTTAGTAAATCTGCATGTTTAAAAGTTCTTCACATATTAAAAGGCTCTACCATCCTTATTTTTCTGTTACTTAACTAATTGGGACCCATGCTACTATTTCTTTTTCCCCTACAAATTTAATTATAATGTATCTATATATTTTGATTTATCCCAATTAACATCTAATTAACCCTTTCAACATCAATTTATAATCTGAGGAAATTTTTCATTGTAATTTCTGCAAATATTTTTTCTAACTCATTTATTTTCCTCACTATTTTGGAACCTACATAAGTTAGAGAAGTCTATGATTTACCTGTGCCTTCTCATTTTGAAGACTGACAAATTTTTAAAAAATTAAAAAAAAAACCCTCATCTTGCCACTAACTAGTTCTCCAGAAATTATTATTTGGTTATTCAACTCACCTAAGTTTTTATTTTCACTATTATTTCTATAAAGGTATTTCCAAGTTATTCACTTTTGTAATGATGTGCTTCTTTCCAATTAAAGTTATAATCATACTTCTTTATATCTTTGAGAGTATCTACAAGTTATTTTACATTCTTGTTTTATTTGGTCCACTAAACATGTTTGTATAGTATAAGATGCTCCTTTTGTTGTCTTTGTAAGGTTATATCTTGTTTTTCTCTGTTTACTAATATTCATACAGTTGTGTGTGTGTGTATGTGTGTGTGTGTGTGTGTGTATTTTGGGGGGAGACAGAGTCTCTCTCTGTCACCCAGGCTGGAGTGCAGTGGCACAATCTCGGCTCAATGAAACCTCCGCCTCCCGGGTTCAAGCAATTCTTCTGCCTCAGCCTCTCAAATAGCTGGGACTACAGGCACACGCCGCCACGCCTAGCTTATTTTTTGTATTTTAGTAGAGACAGGGTTCCACCGTGTTGCCCAGGCTGGTCTCAAACTCCCGAGCTCAGGCAATCTGCCCACCTCGACCTCCCAAAGTGCTAGGATTACAGGTGCGAGCCACTGAGCCTTGCCTGTATTTGTATCTTGTTTGAAAATCTATATTAAATAATAAGGACTAAAGCTTTCCCTAAGCTTGTACCCCCTCTGGTGAGTTTACAGAGTAAATCCGAACACATGTCTCAAGAAGGAATCCTCTAGAGATATAGTCTGGGCTCAATCAGTCCCTATCCATCACTTGTCATTAGCAGATGCAGTTTTTAGAGAATTTACACATGAGCCCTCTTCTGGAGGGCCATGTTTTGCATTGATATGGGTAAGAAGAGGGATGCCAGGGATCTGGCTAGCATTCTTTCTCCTATTATTCATTCCTGCTGCAACCAGACTCAGGAGCCACTTTGACTCTGACCAGTAGTAGACTAATTATTCTGTTTCTTTGTCAAGTAGACTTTTAACAGAATGGGGAAAATTCTAAACCAACTGTATAAAGCATTCAATTCCAATACAAAACATATTTAGAACATACTCAAATTTTATAAAAGAAGCCAACTTCAAACGATTTTTTTAATCAGGTAAAGTAATCCTGAAATTCACTCTGATTTACTTCCTGCACTCTAAAGGAAAAAGGGTGCTAGAAAAAATATTTATCTTTACATATATAAATGAACAGCTTAGCATTAAGGATACAGCCTAAATCTCAATCCCACAACTATCACAGCTAGGAAAGTCATTAAGAGGAAGCTGGTGGCTGAAACCCTGCTAACCTGCATCTATCATTCTCAGTTTTTGCTTTATATTAGTGGTAAATTTAGTTCCCAATATATAGATTATCTAACTCTGACTAAATTTGTCCAACTTCTTGACCTTTAATGAATTGGCAACCCACTGTCACACTTAAGTCACTTGATAATTGTGACTTTGCTGATCTCTGGCAAGGCCTAAGACTCATGACTTGAAAACCCTACAGCCAATAAAACTTAATAACTTACCATTAGGTTTCTAGTTAAGTCAGACAAATATGTACTTAAAAATTGAAATAGTTTATTAGATTATGTTCTTTTATCCTTTTCGGTGTATATCTTTACTATTAGATAACTAATATATACAAAAGAGAACAGGGCTGGTGAAAAACTGAGTATTTTTAGTAGGCTATTAAAATTAAGCATATACAAGCAATATTATCTTCACTGTGAAGCTAGTAACTTAATTATACCAACGTAAGAAAATGTCACAGCATAAAAGGTTTTATTCACCAAAGAATTCATTCAAAGACATAGACTATGTGATAGTCTATATACTGCTATAAAACATTGATTTAATTTGCCTAAGTCAATATTAAATCTACATGTGTAATTAATAATTTACCATTACCAAAATAATCTTAGTACAGGCTGCCTCATTGTGTTTCATTTTTTTGCACATTGCAGATACTGCGCTTTTTTCAAATAGAAGGTTTGTGGCAAGCCTGTGTCAAGCAAGTCTATCGACACCATTTCTCCAACAGTGTGTGCTCACATTATATCGGTGTCACGTTTTGCAAATTCTCACAATGTTTCAAGCTTTTCCACTATTAATATATATGGTATGGTGATCTGTGATCAGTGATATTTGACTTTACTATTGTAATTGTTTTGGGGAACCACAAACCACACTTTTATAAGACAGTAAAACTTAATTGATAAATGCTGTGTGTGTTCTGACCAGCTGATTCCCATCTCTCTCCCTCGCTTCATGCCTCCCCATTACATAAGACACAGCACTGTTGAAATTAGACCAATTAATAACTCTACAATGGCCTCGAAGTTTTCAAATGAAATGAAGAGTCACATATCTTTCTCTTCAAATCGAAAGCTAGAAATGATTATGCTTTGTGAAGAAGGAATGTTGAAAGCCAAACTAGGTGAAAAGCTAGGCCTCTCGCACAAGACATTTAGCCAAGATGTGAATGTAAAGGAAAACTTCTTGAAGGAAATTAAAAGTGCTACTCCAGTGAAGACACAAATGTTGAGAATACAAAACAGACTTATCACTATTATGGAAAAAGTTTGAGTGGTCTGGATAGAAGATCAGATCAGCCACATTTCCTTAAGCCAAAGCCTAATCCAGAGGAAGGCTCTAACTCTCTCCAATTCTATGAAGTCTGATTGATGACGAGCTGCAGAATAAAAGGGGGACTTAGCAGAAGTTGGTTCATGAGTTTGAAGCAATGTAGCCATCTCCATAAAAGTGCAAGGTGAAGCAGCACGTGTTGATGAAGAAGCTGCAGCAAGTTATCCAGAAGATCTAGCTAAGATCACTGATAATGGTGGCTACACTAAATATCAAATTTTCAACACAGATCAAAGGAGCCACTTTGGAAGACCTTCTATCGGAAGCCTTCTATTGGAAGATGCAACTAAAGACATTCATAGCTAGGAAAAAGTCAACACCTGCTTCAAGTCTTCAAAAAGACATGTTGACTCTTGTTAGAATTGTAGCTGATGACTGAAGTTGAAGCTGAAGCTTACTTACCATTCAAAAATCCTTAGAAATTATGTTACATCTACTCTCCCTGTGCTCTATAAATGGAACAACAAAGCCTGGGTGACAGCACTTGTGTTTATGACATGATTTACTGAACATTTTAATCCAGAAAAAAAGATTCCTTTCAAAATATTACTGTTCATTGACAATGTACTAGTCACACAAGAGCTGATACAGATATACAAGGATATTAATATTTTCATGACTGTGAACACAACATCCACTCTAAAGCTCATGGATTGAGAAATCATTGTGATGTTCAAGTCTCATTTAAGAAATGATTTTTGAGAGGCTAGAGCTGCCACAGATAGTGATTTCTATGATGGATCTTGGCAAAGAAAATGTAAAACCTTCTGGAAAGAATTCACCACTCTAGAAGCCACTGAAAACATTCATGATTCATAGGAAGAGGTCATAATATCAACATTAAGGAAGATTTAGAAGAAGTTGATTCCAGCCCTTATAAATTAGTTTGAGGGGTTCAAGACTTCAGTGGAGGAAGTCACTGCAAATGTAGTGAAAATAGCAAGAGAACTAGAATTAGAAATGAAGCCCGAGGATGTAACTGAATTGCTGCAATCTCATGATAAAACCTGATGGATGAGGATTTACTTCTCATGGATGAGCAAGGAAAGTGGTTTCCTGAGATGAAATCTACTCCTGATGAAGTTGCTATAAACATTGTTGAAATTATAACAAGGGATTTAGAATATTAAATAACCTTAGTTAATAAACCAGTGGCAGTGTTTGAGGACTGATTCCAATTTTGAAAGCAATTCTATTGTGAGTAAAATGCTATACAACAGCTCCACATGCTACAGAGAAATCTTTCATGAAAGGAAGAGTCAAATGATGTGCCTAACTTCATTGTTGTCTTATTTTAAGAAATTGCCACAGTCACCCTAACTTTCAGCAACCACTATCCTGATCAGTCAGCAGCCATACACATCGAAGCAACATCCTCCACCAGCAAAAACACTATGACTTCCTGAAGTGTCAGATAATCATTTGCATTTTTTAGCAATATTTTAAATTAAGGCATGCACACTTTGTTACACATAATGCTATTACACACTTAGACTACAATATAGTGTAAGTATAAATTTTATATGAACTGGGAAACAAAAAAAATCTGTGTGACTCACTATTGTAATATTTGCTTTATTGTGGTGGTTTGAAGCTGAATCTGCAATATCTCCAAAGCATGACATATTTTACCTCTAAAAAATAATTTGCATCATACTTAAAGGACAATGAGGAAAAGAGAAAAATCCCAACATTAACACATTCCCAAAGTACATATTTTCTTCTGTATACATCATTTTTCAAGTTGAATGGTATATTATTAATTCCTTAAGAAAATATATAAAAAATTTTTAACAATTGGTACTTTCATATTGGTTGCAAAAAGTTGTATTAGCCCCTTCAAATATATACATCAATTTGTTGCTCAGGGAGGAAAAAAAAATCCCTGAAAACTGTATAAAATTAGTATGCATATATTTGTAAACAAGTATAGCACCATAACACAGTTCTTTTCTTATCAGTTTTTCCTCTTCAAACATTGTGTTTTTAAAGCAAGTCATACATCGGGCCAGGCGTGGTGGCTCACACCTGTAATCCCAGCACTTTGGGAGGCCGAGGCGGGTGGATTACAAGGTCAAGAGATCCAGACCATCCTGGCCAACATTGTGAAACCCTATCTCTACTAAAAACACAAAAATTAGCTGGGCGTGGTAGCAGGTGCCTGTAATCCCAGCTACTCGGGAGACTGAGGCAGGAGAATCACTTGAACCTGGGAGGCAGAGGTTGCAGTGAGCCGAGATCACGCTACTGCACTCCAGCCTGGTGACAGAGTGAGACTCCGTCTCAAAAAAAAAAAAAAAAAAAACAAGTCATACATCTATGACACTGTATTTCAATCTTAGTTGTTACAGGATTAACTATCTTATCATAATGGACTACTCTTGTAGTAATAAAATCCTCTTGAAAATTATGCACTGTTGATTCATAAATGTATAGCTCAAAGACTTGTCCCAAAATGCAGATTTGTCTCTCATCTAGGGCCACTTAGAACTGCTTTTTAAAAAAATTTCTGGTCCAGCATCATATGAAGATTTTAGGAAACAATAGCCTGGTTTCTACTTTTTTTTTTTTTAAACTTACGTCAGAACTTCCGATCAAATCAGGAAGAAATTGAATCTTTCCTCAACATGTTTGAGTTCCTCCTCTTCATTAACTTAGTGATAACACAATTGAGGAGTATATTTATTATTACTAGTCCACATTGATCTCCTCCTTTAATCAATTATTACTTTTGGCATGATTGAGTATTTTTGATACAATTCTTTTCTTGATGTCAGAGTAATATCTACTGATTTCAACTCTCATTTTTATGTTGTGTTACATATTCTTTTTTGATATGAACTTTCACTCTATGTGTGTCCCAATCAAAAGTCTATAATCTTCGCTTTATTTTAGTAAAGGCTTACAAGGCATCTTTCAAAATTATAGTCAAAATGGCATGTTTAAGCTTAGATAAATGCATAGTGTGTTTCAAATTGTACACACTGTACCATTTCTGACAGGAGGGAGCATCTATTTTAACTATGCCCTAATGAGCACTAAACGTCCTGATTTCAATTTTATACATCTGATGATGGGACGAATTTTTTTGAGACTGGCTTCTGGCTTGATACTTTTCAAACTTTGGCATACCATGCCCTTGTGTCAATAGCTTGATGAGTGGGCAAAGTGGAGAATAAGGAATATTCCCAGCCATTCCTCTGGGAAGGTGAGCACCATTGTAACCACACTTGGAAGGATGGCAAAACACATCACTATCCCCCATAATCTCCAAATCAATGTATTCCCAACTCAACTTTCTCTTTACCAAACATTGAAAATGCCTGCAGTCACTGCAATGCCCCCTGACACAAAGGAAAGTATGACAGAGAAGTCAAAATGAAAAGAGACAATGTCTTAACCAATGATGGTTAAAAAATCTTTGTTTTGAAAATTTTACAAAAACAGATTTCTAGGACTCCTGTAGGGCTTTAGAAGGGGCTGTGCAATTGTAGGACCAGGAAGCTTAAACTTCATTAGCTTCCCAGTAAAGATGCCTCAGCTATAAAGATAAAACACAATTTTGTATATGTTTTACTTAGGGTTTCTTTTGGTCATTGATATAAGTTTATTTCTGGGACATAAACTTTTCACATGTTACCTAAGTTCATTTTGGGGTCTGAATATTTTTTAGCATACTTTACTTGTTATCTCCTCTTTCTGGCTTTTCCTCTTGCAATCTCCCTTATCCATGTTCATCTTGAAGGCACATCTCTCTGGCCAGATCTATACCTCATAAAGGTACCTCCCGAAACTTCTTAGGCAATTTTGTTTATTTTATTATTATTTCAGTAGTTTGCAGGAAGAGGGGATATTTGGTTACATGGATAAGTTATTTAGCGGTGATTTCTGAGCTTGTGGTGCACCCATCACCAGAGCAGTGTACACTGCACCCAACATGTACTCTTTTGTCCCTCACTCATCCCCACTCTTCCTCCCAGGTCCCAGAAGTCCATTATATCATTCTTTTATGCCTTTGTGTCCTCATAGCTTAACTCCCACTTATAAGTGGGAACATACGATGTTTGGTTTTTCATTCCTGAGTACTTCACTTAGAATAATGGCCTCTAACTCCATCCAAGTTGTTACAAATGCCATCATTTCATTCCTTTTTATGGTTGAGTAGTATTCTGTGGCGTATATATACCACATTTTCTTTATCTACTCATTGGTTATATAGTCTGGTTTCTTAAAGTATTTATTAACAATTTTACCAAGTCTCTTGGTCCAAACAAAACAAAAGCATTAGGACCCTAAGTTATGACTAACTGGCCTATTAATTTGGTACGGTTAATCTTGATCCCTGCTTCTCCCAATCCTCTACACCATTCACCCCCACCATGATTTATCACCTAGGTAGGACAGATAATTCTACCAAGGCTCCAGCCTTGCTCAAATAATCCATGGAGAATAGTGTTTTTAAGAAGCCTACTTGTAAGGCCCACAATGCCTGTTTTGAAAATTCTTCAGTCATTTACACCAGTTTATACCATATATTTATTGCCATGAGCTCTGTGCCAGCCACATGGCAATATTGTGAGATATTCTCTTAAGAGAAAAAGAAAACTGGAAGAATATATTTATTAACTAAAATGTTAACTAGGAACATTTCCTAGGAAGTCATATGATGGCCATAGTTTTATCTGTGTAATATATCTATTATAAAGACAAATGAGAACAGTATATGGTAATCATTAAATGTGAAGGCTCTGGACAGAGACTGCCAAGTTGAAAGCCCTAGTCTACAATTTATAAATGGTCTACACCCTTAGGAAAGTCAATTGCTAGTCTGTAACTCAGTTTCTTTGTCTGAGAAAAGGACACAGACTGTCGTATTAATAAACTAATATATAGGAACATTTAGAATGATCCCAGGCTGGTAGCAAATAATCTAATTATGATTAATTCATTAATGACTCACACTATGATACTTTGTATGTTTAAAAGTGATCCTGAGGGTATATATATTGTGTGGTACATACATAATATATATAGATGTATTAATAGGTCATTTAAAGGTCACATGGATAAATCAATAAATTTGTATATTAAAACGTATATATACAAAATAATCATATCCTGAGACAGTACATTTTTAAATTACTTGCTTAGTCATTTTAAAAATCCACCAGAGGAACTCTTTTATGCATTTCTTCACCCGGAGTGAAAAAGGAGATGTAACTTTTCAAATTCTATTTTTCTTGTTTCATTTTTAGCTGACCAATCATTAAAAAACTATCGAACAACTGGAAAAAAAGCATTTAAACTGAAAATCTCAATCAAAACATAATAAGCAGAACTATAATCCAGTATCAACATATTTTCCTCTGCCTAAAGCTAAAATATCTTTTCTTATTAAGAACCATACAAGAATCCCATTCCCCTTGCAAAGGAGGCACATTTATCTCGGGGTAAATTGTGCAATATTACCATCGTAATTTCAAAGGAAAGAATGAAAAGCGAGCACAACTCTCAAAATGCTCAGGCTAGTGTTCACTAAATTCTGTTGTTGTAGTTGTTAAAATGATTTCAGGAATAAAAAGAAAACTGAAAACTAGACCTTTTATATAAGATGCCAATAAAGTTGCTATATCATCTGAGTTACTCAAATCCAGGTTTTATTTCATAAATTTTAACCTAGCAAATACTAAATCTTTAATCTTAGCAAGGTTACATAGTATAACTGTAGGTCAACTAGAGCAGACACCAACAGACCTGGAGCGGGGGACCTCGTTCCACAATGGTTGCACAAACTTGAGAAAATCAGTTCAAGTCTCAGTACTTACTGCCAAACTGTCAGAGGAGTTTTAAAGATATATGAGCATAATTCTATACTAGATGAGAGATTAGGGCCACATAAGCCTGTGGATGCTCAGATAAACATCAAAGAATTGTGACATTGACCAAATCAAATTTAACAACACAAACCAGATTTTAAATTTTAATACTTAGGGAAGAAAACAAAAATTTCATTAAAATGGTAACCACCAGAAATAATCTGAACTAAGAATCACAATGCTACAATAACATTTGAGAAAACACATTAATATGACATACTACTAAATTATTTGAAAATATATCACAACAGAATATGAAATACAAATGTAATATTATTTTAAAGGTACTCTAATAGATTTAAACAAAAGAAAAGCAACTTCAGCAAATTCAGATTGTTACTTTTTCCTGAAATATATATAAATATTAATGTGCAAATTTTAAAAATATATTTCCATCTTATGATTGAAGCCACATCTGAGTAAAGAACCCTGATTAAAGTTTCAGGAATACACATTTGCGAACAATAACAACGAAACAATGGTAACAAGAACTTCTTAGCAAATTACAATACTAATGAAGCAAAGAACAAAACCCCAAATGCAACTATTGAGAGCCCAATTGTCATAAACATACTATTTCTTAAAATTATTGATCTCTGAACTATTTTTCAATAACTCACAAGGTCAATAAATGCAGCATGTAGGGAGCATTTCAGAGTAGTGGGACAAAACCATTCCCGTGCATACACATGATTAGACTAGGTTTCCAATTTATTTGGCCTTAGATAATGAACATCAGCAGAAGGTGGGTAGCTATGCAGGGCAGGTTAGTAACTGAGCGAGGACTGGCTTCCTTGCATTCAAGGTTTCTTGTGAAGGAACACTACCTATGGGAGGGCCAGCATTCCATCTGAGAGGTTACACTCATTGCTTCCTTTTTAGACTCAGGGCTTATATCATAGTTTTAAAGTTTATACCAACAGTGCACATTCTGAAATGTCAGGGTATATTTACTAATATGTGTTCCTATTAGTGTTTAAAATCAACTCACAAAAGCCACGTCATTGAGAGAAAACTGAACCAATGCTGAGGTAGCCTCAAGAAATAGCTGTCTCTGTATAAAGACTATTTTCTCAAGAAATCGCCCTCATAATTAATACTCCACAGAATGTGCTTCGAGGTCTGCCACTCTAAATATTTTGAACTTTAGCCTTGGAGAATAACATTAGTGGTGTTGCACACGTAAAACATTCTGGGCTCCCTACTGATTTGATGTCACTGTATTTCTTTATGAACTTGCAGTCAGAAACAGCCATATGCTATATACTACTGAAATTATTACAGAGCTGTTCTTGAGTGGTACAAAAACTATGGCCTGTATGATAAATTCATTTTAATCTTTTGGATATTGTAAACCTCTGGAGTATACACAGTTAGTTCTTTTCTTTGGCTGCTAGGAAGCTCAAAGCCCAATTTGTAGCTCACATCTAGATAATGTGTTGACTCTTATGCTGCTTACCTTCAGATTTACCCATTTCCCTGCCTTTATCTTACCTTTGTGCCAATTATATATTTAATATGTTGCCTCAAGTTATTTCAAAAATAATGAAGAGACAATGTGAGTAGAGAGGCAAATATACTGTTTTATATACTCATATAAATTATGCATAATTATATATATATTTATATAAAATATAATGGGCATTTATTTTACATATGCTTATGTACCAAACTGAGTTTTTAGCCCCAAAAAATAAAAGTGATAAAGCTATTACTAACCTAATAGGATTAAAGGCATATAATGCAAATGTGCACCTTTATTTAAAGAAATTCAGTAACAACAAAAAAGTATGCCCGATCTTGTTTCTGAAGACCTTGATTTGAAATTTTTCATTTTAATACCTAGATGACCTTAGCCGATCAAATTTAATAACATTTATAAAAATGTTTTGAATTGTAAAACTCCTTAAGTAATCAAGGTTTGAACAGATGCAATATAAATCAATCAAACAAAAAAGTTAGTATGAGTAACACTAGTGGGAAGTGAGTTTTTGGGAAGATTCTTCCTTTCCAAGAAAGGCTTGAGGGAGTGAGACACTTGATTTTGAGGAGGCCTCCATGTAAGGTCAGCTGATAGAATTTACTAGAAATTACATAAGGGTCTTTCTTCCACAGGCCCTTCTCACTTAAAAAAAAAATCCTTATAAGAGAATACACCTGGCCTGTCTGATTATACCTAAGACCGCAAATTACGGATTTACGAGCCACAGTTGTGTTAGAGAATGGATGTTAATCAGGTAGTTCTGCTTGCAAGGTCTAAAAGAGAGAGAGATCCTGAAAGGAAATGGATCATCTGGGCCTGTACAGACCACACAGAATTGCTACTCATCGGTCACTGAAACAAACTGTGTGTCAGTGCAGGAAGAGGCACCATAGAAAGCTTCATCTGCTGGTTTGGGACTTCCCAGCTGCTGGGTTGGTAATATCCCTAACATCCCCCTCTAATCATTAGTAAACCTTGCTGCATGAGGCATTGTACTAGTCCATTTTCATGCTGCTATAAAGACATACCCGAGACTGGGTAATTTATAAAGGAAAGATGTTTAATTGACTCACAGTTCTGCATGTCTGTGGAGGCCTCAGGAAACTTGCAATCATGGCGGAAGGGGGTGCAAACACGTCCTTCTTCACCAGGCAGCGAGAGAGACAAGTGCAGAGTGAAGGCGGAAAAGCCCCTTATAAAACCATCAGATCTGGTGAGAACGAACTCACTATCGAGAGAACAGCAAGAGGGAACTGCCCCCATGATCATAATCACCTTCCACGAGGTCTCTCCCCCAAGAAGTGGGGATTACAATTCAAATTACAATTCAAGATGAGATCTGGGTAAGGATACAGAGCCAGGCCATATGAGGTATCTATCTCTACCCACTTATCTGCCTATCAATTTATCGATAGATTTATCTGTCCACCCAAATATACACCCATCCACCAACCCAAACAACTATGGAAAGGAAATAATATTTAGAAAAAGCTTAAGTGACAATAAAACAAAGAAAATGTCAACAACATTTGTCATTGTAAATAAAATAGAAAATATGATGCAGCCAGATAAACGTGATTTCAAATCAAGCTGTGAAAACTTAGGCAATTTATGTAACGTTTCTGAGCTTCAGTTTGAATGCCTATTAAGTGCGAAAGTAATAAAAGATCCATAGTATTGCTATAAAATTACCTGACATGTAGATGAAGCAAACAGCACAATATACAAAATCAATAAATGGAAATATAACCCGACTTTAGCAAAAAGAAAATAAATATAACAGATTCCCTGAAACCTTCATAATATTTGAACAAAAGTAAAAGCAAATATAATACATGTAACAAAGTTTGGCTTTAGTCTGAGTATCAGCATAAAATTTGTTATATTTTTGCCCTGGGCTTTTGGAAATAGAATACTTACTACAAAGTCATTCTGGAATTCCCACAATATGAGTAATCAGTGACAATATTATCAAATAGGTTAATATCATCTCTATTCAGGTCAAAAATGTAGCTAATATGTAAAAAGCATGACATCAAATGTAGAGTTGACATCCATATATACACATTCAAATGCAATACACATTGTAGATGAAACTTACTAATGTCTCCTCATGTCAGCTCAAATATGAATATGAATAATGTAAATATTATTGTAAAATATGTTGAAATATGTCATGATAGTTGTAAAGCTGTTGATTTAATATACAAAAATAATTCTTAATAATTTTAAATAGTTAAACAAATAGGGAAATCAGTTGTGAGTTTCTATGTATGTAAAGAGATTGTACTGGTGTACCTAGGTAACTTTAGGTAGAAAGAAAATATTTATAAAAATGTCACCAATAAAAGGAAGAGAAGAGAAATTAGATAATAACATAACTAGTTTTGTAGACTTGTTTTATGTGCTAAAATTCATAACATTAAAATATACTTTAAGAAAATGTATTGTCTAGTTATTTTACTGTATTTAAGCCATATTCCTCAAGAAAACATTTTATTTGTGAATTCTTCATATCTCTTAAAGAAAAATTTAAAGCAGAATGCCAAATTCACCACCTCAAACCAAAAGAGAAATATCTCAAAAATCATGCAAAATGTCATGAAAAATCATCTTTGATGTAGACACAATAAAGGATACAAGGAATATGAAGAGGTGTATGTTATAGACAAATAGGGTAATCTCAAAATATGTTCCACCTCCACTGGTCTGGGTTGAAAGTAAAGTATCTATTTGGTATTATAAATGTTAGTTATACTGACTGTAGAAGCAGTATCAGAGTTGACAGTCTTGAGAAATACAAAGTAAAACTTATATAAATTTAGCTTCTGAAATGTTTAAATGTTTAACATTTAAATATAAATATAATGTTCAGTATTGTTATTAATGTTAAATATAATGTTTAATATGTTTAATGTTTAAATATAATTATATAATTTATTTTAGATACATACAAAACAAGTACATTCTAAGATAGAGATATGTGACTTTAAATTTTATTTCTATGAAATATTGATTTCAACACTCAACATTTAATCAAATGTATATTAGGTACATCTCTAAGTGGGAATTCAATGATGACTTCATTAGATGGAAACCTCGTTCTGCTAAGAGGGGAGCATTTGATGATGTCTTAGCTATTTTGTTAAAAATAAGAGAAATAAGAGCAAAAATGTCTACTTTCAAGTTAATTCTGATTCAAAATAGAAACAAGAGCTAATGGACAGCATGAAACCTATAGGAAGCTTGGAAACTGTGTGAAGAAGAAAAAATTAAATGCCAGAAGCAGACATAACCTAACGAAGATTAGGAAAACACATTCAAGAGAAAGTCAGTTAAGGATAGGCTGAAAGGTATAAATGGGCAAGTATCATGAATATGGACTCTGAAATATTTATTATATATATTTTGTATACTACATATATTTTTAATATTTTCTCATTTTTAAATTTTTGTAGGCACATAACAGGTGTATATATTTATGGGGCACATAAGATGTTTTGATACAGGCATGCAATTTGACATAAGCACATTATGGAGAATGGGGTATCCATCTGTTCAAGCATTTATCCTTTGAGTTACAAATAATCTAATTACACTCTTTATTTTTAAATATACAACTAAGTTATTGACTATAGTCAACTTGTGTTGTATCAATTTACATTCCTAACAACAGGGTACAAGGGTTTTCTTTTCCCCATTTTCTCGCCAACATTTACTATTGCCTATCTTTTGGATATAAGTCATTTTAATTGGAGTGAGATGATACCTAATTGTAGTTTTGATTTTCATTTCTCTGATGGTCAGTGATGTTGAGCACGTTTTTATATACCTGTTTGCCATTCATATATATTCTTTTGAGAAACGTCTATTCAAATCTTTTGCTCATTCTTTGATTGGATTATTATATATTTTTTCCTATAGAATTGTTTGAGCTCATTATACATTCTGCTTATTAATCCCTTGTCAGATAGATAGTTTGCAAATATTTTCTCCCATTCTGTGAGTTGATGCTTCATTTTGTTGATTGTATCATTTGCTGTGCAGAAGCTTTTTAACTTGATGTGATCCTATTTGTCCATTTCTGCTTTTGTTGCCTGTGCTTGTGGGGTATTGCTCAAAAATTTTTGCCCAGACCAATATCCTGGAGATCTTCCCCCAATATTTTCTTGTATGAATTTCGCAGTTTGAGGTCTTAGATTTAAGTTTTTAATCCATTTTAATTTGGATTTTTTATAAGATGAGAAATAGGGGTCTAATTTCATTCTTCTGCAACATTAATATCCAGTTTTCCCATCACTGTATATTGAAGAGACTGTCTTTCCCTCCAGTGTATGTTCTTCACACCTTTGTCAAAAATGCATTAACAGTAGGTGCATGGATTTGTTTCTGGGTTCTCTGTTCCACTTCATTGGTCTATGTGTCTGTTTTTATGCTAGAACCATGCTTCTTTCCCATATCTCTGGAGTATCATTTGAAGTCAGGTAACGTGATTCCTCTGGTTTTCTTATTTTTGCTTAAGATAGCTTTGGCTATTCTGGGTCTTTTGTCATTCCATATAAATTTCAGGATTTTTTTTCTATTTCTATGAAGAATATAATTGGTATTTTGATAGGGATTGCATTTAATCTGTAGATTGCCTTGGGTAGTATGGACATTTTAACAATATTGATTCTTCCAATCCATAAACACAAAATATTTTTCCATTTTTGGGTGTCCTCTCCAATTTCTTTCTTCAGTGTTTTATAGCTTCCTTATAGAGATCTTTCACCTAGTATTTAATTATATGTGTGGTACTATAATTGGGATTAATTTTTAAAATTCATTTTCACATTGTTCACTGTTGGCATATAGAAATGCTACTGAAATGTGTATGTTAATTTGGTATCCTGCATCTTTACTGAATTGGTATATCAGTTCTCAAAATTTTCCTGTAGAGTCTTTAGATTTTTCTAAATATAAGATCATATCATCTACAAACAAGGATAATGTAACTTCTTCCTTTCCAATTTGGATGCAATTTATGTCTTTCTCTTGTCCAATTGCTCTAGCTAGGACTTCCAATACTATGTTGAATAAAGTTCATATGGAACCAAATAAGAGCCCGCATTGCCAAGTCAATCCTAAGCCAAAAGAACAAAGCTGGAGGTATCACGCTACCTGACTTCAAACTATACTACAAGGCTATAGTAACCAAAACATGGTACCGGTACCAAAACAGAGATACAGACCAATGGAACAGAACAGAGCCCTCAGAAATAATGCCATATATCTACAACTATCTGATCTTTGACAAACCTGACAAAACCAAGAAATAGGGAAAGGATTCCCTATTTAATAAATGGTGCTGGGAAAACTGGCTAGCCATACGTAGAAAGCTGAAACTGGATCCCTTCCTTACACCTTATATAAAAATTAATTCGAGATGGATTAAAGACTTAAATGCTAGACCTAAAACCATAAAAACCCTAGAAGAAAACCTAGGCAATACCATTCAGGACATAGGCATGGGCAAGGACTTCATGTCTAAAACACCAAAAGCAATGGCAACAAAAGCCAAAATTTGACAAGTGGGATCTAATTTAACTAAAGAGCTTCTGCACAGCAAAAGAAACTACCATCAGAGTGAACAGGCAACCTACAGAATGGGAAAAAAATTTTGCAATCTACTCATCTGACAAAGGGCTAGTATCCAGAATCCACAAAGAACTCAAACAAATTTACAAGAAAAAAACAAACAACCCCATCAACAAGTGGGCGAAGGATATGAACAGACACTTCTCAAAAGAAGACTTTTTTTTTTTTTTTTTTGAGACGGAGTCTCGCTCTGTCACCCAGGCTGGAGTGCAGTGGCGCGATCTCGGCTCACTGCAAGCTCCGCCTCCTGGTTTCACGCCATTCTCCTGCCTCAGCCTCTCCGAGTAGCTGGGACTACAGGCGCCCACCACCACGCCCGGCTAATTTTTTTGTATTTTTAGTACAGATGGGGTTTCACTATGGTCTCGATCTCCTGACCTCGTGATCCGCCCGCCTCGGCCTCCCAAAGTGCTGGGATTACAAGCGTGAGCCACTGCGCCCGGCCAAGAAGACATTTATGCAGCCAAAAAACACATGAAAAAATGCTCATCATCACTGGCCATCAGAGAAATGCAAATCAAAACCACAGTGAGATACCATCTCACACCAGTTAGAATGGCAATCATTCAAAAGTCAGGGAACAACAGGTGCTGGAGGGGATGTGGAGAAATAGGAACACTTTTACACTGTTGGTGGAACTGTAAACTAGTTCAACCATTGTGGAAGTCAGTGTGGCGATTCCTCAGGGATCTAGAACTAGAAATACCATTTGACCCAGCCATCCCATTACTGGGTATATACCCAAAGGATTATAAATCATGCTGCTGCTATAAAGACACATGCACACGTATGTTTATTGCAGCACTATTCACAATAGGAAAGACTTGGAACCAACCCAAATGTCCACAATGATAGACTGGATTAAGAAAATGTGGCACATACACACCATGGAATACTATGCAGCCATAAAAAAGGATGAGTTCATGTCCTTTGTAGGGATATGGATGAAGCTGGAAACCATCATTCTCAGCAAACTATCGCAAGGACAAAAAACCAAACACCACATGTTCTCACTCATAAGTGGGAATTGAACAATGAGAACACAAGGACACAGGAAGGGGGACATCACACACTGGGGCCTGTTGTGGGGTGCGGGGAGGGGGAGAGGGAGGGATAGCATTAGGCGATATACCTAATGTAAATGACGAGTTACTGGGTGCAGCACACCAACATGGCACATGTATACATATGTAACAAACCTGCACGTTGTGCACATGTACCCTAAAACTTAAAGTATAATAAAAAAAGAAAAAAGAAAGTAGAGGAAAAGAAAAAAAAAAAACAGTGGTGATAGTGGGTATCCTTGCTGTTTTCCAGATCTTAGAGAAAAGGCTTTTGGTTTTTCCCCATTCACTCTGATATTACCTGTGGGCCTGTCATATATGGCTTTTATCATGTTGAGGTATATTTCTTCTATCTCTAGATTTTTAAGGGTTTTTTTTATCATGATGGGATGTTGAATTTTATCAAAACCTTTTTCAGCATCAACTGAAATGATCATATGGTTTTTATCCTTCATTCTGTATATATGATGTATCACATTGATTGATTTTTATTCATTGAACCATCCTTTCATTCCAGGGATAAATCCCACTTGGTCATGATGAATGATCTTTATATTAATAGCACATTGTTGAATTTTGTTTGCTAGTATTTTGTTGATTTTGCAACAATATTCATCAGAGATATTGGCCTGTAGTTTTTTTTTATGCTTTTTTAAAATGTGTCTTTGTCTGGTTTTGGTATCAGGGTAATGCTGGCCTCATAGAATGAGTTTGGAAGTATTCCCTCTTCTCTATTTTTTTGGAATATTTTAAGTAGAATTGGTATTAACTCTTCTTTAACTGTTTGACAGACTTCAGCAGTAAAGTCATCAGGTCCCAGGCTTTTCTTTGCTGGGAGACTTTTTATTGCAGCTTCAGTTTCATTAGCTGTTATTAACCTGTACCAGTTTTTTATTTCTTCCTGGTTCAATCTTGGTAGGTTGTATCTAGGAATTTGACCATTTCTTCCAGATTTTCCAATTTATTAGCATATAGTTGCTCATAGTAGGCACTAATGATGCTTTGAATTTCTGCAGTATCAGTTGTAATGTCAGCTTTTTCATTTCTGATTTTGTTTATTTGAACCTTTGTTTTTCTTAGTAAGTCTGGCCAAAGAGATGTCAATTGTGTTTAACTTTAAAAAAACAACTTTTTGTTTCATTGGTCTTTTATATTTTTTGTTCCAATTTATTTCTGCTCTGATCTTACTTATTTCTTTTCTTCTACCAATTTTGGGTTTGGTTTGCTCTTGCTTCTCTAGTTCTTTAAGATACATCTTTAAATTCTCTAGTTCTTTAAGATACATCTTTAAATTGTTAATTTGATGTAAGAAATTATAGCTGTAAACCTCCAAGTTAGTATTAGTATTACCTTTACTGTATCACATAGGTTTTGGTATGTTGTGCTTCCATTATTATTTGTTTCAAGACATTTTTCAATTTCCTTCTTCATTGACCCACTTGTCATTCGGGAGAATATTACTTAATTTCCATAGGTTTGAATAGTTTCCACACGTTCTATTGTTACTTATTTATAGTTTTATTTCATTGTGATTAGGGAAGATGATTCATATCAAGTTTTTGAATGTTTTAAGACTTGTTTTGTGACCTAACATATTGTCTACCCTTGAGAATGATCCATGTGCTGATCCATGGGATGAGAAGAATGTGTATTCTTCTTGGATGAAATGTTCTGTAAATATCTATTAGATCCACTTGGCCTACAGTGCAGATTAATTCTGATGTTTCTATGTTATTTTCTGTCTGGAAGATCTGTTCAATGCTGAAAGTGGGGTGGTGAAGCCTCTAGCCATTATTATTTGGGGCCTATCTCTCTCTTCAGCTCTAATAATGTTTCCTTTATGTATCTTGGTGCTCTAGTGTTGAGTACATATATATTTAAAATTCTCATATCCTCTTGCAGAATTGACTACTTTATCATTATATAGTGACATCATTTGTCTCTTCTTACCGTTTTAGTGTTAAAACCTATTTTGTCTGATGTAAGTATAGCAACTCCTGCTCTTTTGTGGTTTCCATTGGCATGGGATAATCTTTTTCCATCCCTTTAATTTCAGTCTGTGTGTGTCTTTATAGGTGAAGTATGTTTCTTGTAGGAAACAGATCAATGGATCTTGTTTTTTCATTCATTCAGCTAGTCTGTCTTTTGGTTGGAAAGTTTAGTCCATTTATATTCAGTGTTATTATTCATAAGCAAAGACATACTCCTGCCATTTTATTATTTGTTTTCTGATTGTTTTGTGGTCTTCTCTTCCTTCTTTCTTTCCTTACTGTCTTTGTCTAGGGAGGGTAATTTTCCCTGATATGACTTAGATTTGTGTGTGTGGGTGTGTGTGTGTTTCTCTTGTATGTTTTTGGTTTTTGGTTTCAGGTTACCATAAGGCTTGCAAATACTATGTTATAACTCCTTATTTTAACCTAATAACAACTTAACACAATTTGCATGAAGAAATAAGCAAAAATAAATAAAAACTTCATTCCCCCACTTTTTATTGTCTCTATTGGTATCTTTTTGTACTCACTATGTCTTGAAAAGTTGTTGTAGTTATTATTTTTGTTTGGTTCATCAGGTAGTCTTTCCACTTAGGATAAGAGTAGCTTAAACACCACAGTTTTAGTGTTATAATATTCTGATTTTTTCCTGTGTACTTAAAATTACCAGTGAGTTTTTTACCTTCAGGTGATTATTTATTTTTCATTAGTGTCCTTTCCTTTCTGATTGAAGTACTCCATTTAGCATTTTTTGTAAGACAGGTTTGGTTTTGATGAAATTCCTCAGCTTTTTTTTTTTTCAGGGAAAGTCTTTATTTCTCTTTCATGTTTGAAGGAATTTTTTCCAGATATACAATTCTAAAGTGTTTTTTTTTTTCCTTCAGCATTTCAAATATGTCATGCCACTCTCTCCTGGCCTGCAAGGCTTCTGCTGGCAAATCCATTGCCAGATGTATTGGAGCTCCACTGTATGTTATTTGTTTATTTTCTTTTGCTGCTTTTAGGATCCTTTCTTTATCCTTGACCTCTGGGAATTTGATTAATATATGCCTTGAGGTAGTCTTTCCTTTGGGTAAATGTGCTTGCTGTTTGTTCTATAACTTTCTTGTGCCTGGATATTGACATATTTCACTAGGTTTCGGATATTCTCTATTATTATACCTTTTTATAAACTGTCTACCCCTATCTCTCTCTTTACTTCCTCTTTAAGGCCAATAACTCAGATTTGCCCTTTTGAGTCTATTTTCTAGATTCAATAGCCATGCTTCATTGTCTGTTATTCTTCTTTGTCTCCTTTGACTGTGTATTTTCAAATAGCCTGTCTTCAAGCTCACTAATTCTTCCTTCTGCTTGATCAATTCTGAAAGCAATCTGATGCATACTTCAATATGCATTTTTCAACTAGAGAGTTTCTGCTTAATTTTATAATCATTTCAATCATTTTGTTAAACTTATCTGACGGAATTCTGAATTCCTTTTCTGTGTTACCTTGAATTTCTTTGAGTTTTCTTAACACAGCTATTGTGAATTCTCCGTCTGAAAGGTCACATATCTATGTGTCTCCAGGATTGTTCCCTAGTGCTTTATTTATTCATTTCGTGAGGTCATGTTTTCCTGGATGGTGTTGATGCTAGTAAGTATTCCTTGGTGTCTAAAGAGTTATTATTTATTGTAGTCTCACTGTTTATGCCTATTCTTACTCACTATTTATGCCTATTCATACTCATACTCATGTTACACCTATTCATACTCATTTTTAATTTATAAGCCCTATGACTCATGTAACAGCTGCAGTCCTTATGGCCTAAACTGCCTTTCAGGTTTAAACACCACAATTTTAGTGTTATAATATTCTGTGTTTTCCTGTGTACTTACAATTACCAGTGAGTTTTGTACCTTCAGGTGATTACTTATTGTTCATTAATGTCCTTTTCTTTCTGATTGAAGTACTCCCTTTAGCATTTTTTGTAAACACAGAGCACTGTAGCCATCAGTTGTGAGGTTTGCAGGAACTCAAGTTCCCACTGCTGGTATCAACAATTCCTCTCCAGCTAGGACTGGTTTAAATGCTACCTCTGTGTGTGGGCATCAGCTGAATTTGGTCCAGTTTTCCTTTTTGCTCTAACATGACAGCACTGAGTTCAATGCGTCAAAATTGCTGTTTTCCCACCTCCTTTCATATGTTTTATATATAACTTTCTTAAGACTCCAAAGCATGCAAAATGCTGAGTTAATTTTAAATGATATATTTATGAAAGATCCATAGAGGAAAAAAAGTAAGAGACATCTACAGAAAACAATATAGGTATTCTTAGAATTTTTCTTAGCTAAAATTATAAAGGCCATCCAAAACGATGAGGGGAAAATGACCTAAGATAAATGCAAATAAGAATAGAGTACATACATTATAAAAATAGGGACTGAAAAATTTAAAGCACACAAAGTGATTGGGCAAGTCAGAGAAACCCGAAAAAAGGAAGAGTAAGTTATATGTCAGGGAAGAAAATGCACAAGTAAGTACTAGATCAAATTTCCGAGAAAGACAGTTAAATTATATGTAATGTCAGAGATAATGAGGTATCTTCAATACTTATTCGATTTATTACCTATTGTCATCCAAGTAGAGCAATCATAAAATTCAAGAACCTAGAACGAACAAAATTAAGTGGGAATAGATACCCAAGTTATTAGAGCACTCACCCTCTCTTTAAATAAGTATGGAGATTTAGGTCTTCATTAATTACATTTCAGGACACAAAAGAACTATCAAACGTTACTGTAGGGTAATCATTAAGGAATCATGAAGCTTTTATATCAATTCCAGAGATAAAAAATGTTTTATAACTTTTAATGTAGAAAATGATACGGTAGGAGAATTGAGTTCAACATGCAGCGATACATGAAACAAACGCTTTGAGTGAATTAAGAAAAGGGAACAACTGAATGACTAAGAAAAAATCAAGGAAAATTGGTCTCACTTCTTCATATTAATAGAGACAAATGAATTAAAGGAAATCTAAAATACCTTTTTCTGTTGCTTTGAAAAGGGGTTATTTTTATTCTAAGTATATTAAGAAGGATTTTCATAACAATTTAAGAACATTTATGCATTGAATGATTTTTAATATATTGGTTAGACACAGCAAAAAGTACAAGTCAATGGTCAAAAGTACATGCTCTCAAATTGGACTTCCCAAATTTGTTTCCTGTTTCATGCTTGGCTGTGTGATCTTACACGAGTTATTCAACCTCTCTTATTTGCACAGGATTATGTAAAATGACCCATAGCCAGAAGTCTTTGCCCAAAAATTATCTTTAATTATTATTTTATTTAATCTTCATTTAATGTATACAAATACACTATAAAATACATCATATTTTCATTTTACAAGGAAAGAAAATTAGGCCTAGAGAAGTTACAAACTATATCCTAGGCTATTTAGGAATAGGTGATTCCATTTTAGGTCTCTTCCTATGATCTGACAGTATATTATTTCTTCAATAGTTAGCCAATTTGAAATTTTAGTTTTTAAGTTTAATTATTCTAATTTTAGTACTATTAAAGTCTATATGTATGGCATATATATGTATATATATGTGTGTAAATATGTATATATATATGTGTTTATATATGTGTGTGTGTATATATATATATATCTCCATCTTTTCATTCCACTACATAATATCCTGTATTTTTCCTAAAATTAGGGTTGAAAAATAATACATTTTACTCAATGTTAACCAAATATAACTGAAATTTTACACTGGCTTAGATTCTTAAAACCATGTATTGCCGGGCACGGTGGCTCACGCTTGTAATCCCAGCACTTTGGGAGGCCAGGGCGAGCGGATCACGAGGTCAGGAGATCGAGACCACGGTGAAACCCCGTCTCTACTAAAAATACAAAAAAAATTAGCTGAGCGTGGTGGTGGGCGCCTGTAGTCCCAGCTACTCGGAGAGGCTGAGGCAGGAGAATAGCGTGAACCTGGGAGGCGGAGCTTGCAGTGAGCCGAGATTGCGCCACTGCACTCCAGCCTGGGCAACAGAGCGAGACTCCGTCTCAAAAAAAAAAATTTATACATCATATTTAAACACTTTATGTTTACCCCTAATAGTGACAATAAACATTATTTTTGTCATTGCCATTTTTCTGCATTGTTGAGTGAAATACTACTGATGAATGTATAAACTACTCTTGTGAAAAAAATGAAGCCTTTCTATGTGGCTTTCATTAAAAATGTAGAGCATTGTTTATGAGAAACATTTGATATAAAGTCATGGGTATCCCTGAGAATCTCTTCTCTGCTCCCATCCCATGCTTCAATAGTTTCCACAGTAATAGCTTTATGTGTGTATTGAAATCGTGGGAGAATGCTGAATTCTAGAAATTCAGTTATCCTCCTGGCCTTTTAAATAAACTTAGAGTTATCTCAGAGAAAATTCACCTAAATAACTTGACTCTCAACAAAATGTACATGGGGCATATTTGCTGCTAAAAAACTCTGCAGAAGTATAAACTGAGAATCTCAATTTTGATAAGTCTTTGGTGATTGTGAGACATCATATACACACTCAGATCCCCAGATCACACATGGCAAAAAAAGCTTCAAAAAACGCTTTTCTACAGGGAACAAGTATAGGTTCTGGAATGAGGCCTGTGTTTGGAAAACATTTTATTCACCAGTTTCATGTTTGAATTTGCTCAGTCACATGCATTGAAGGTATTTATTTGTAAAATGGGGATGAGGGATGCTTCTCGCTTCAGTGTGATTTTGAGTAAATCAAATAGAAAAGATACCTGGAATATAACAGGAAGGTGCCCAGCACTTCCTTTTCCTTTCTTTCTCTAGTCAGTTACCTAAGAGCCTCTCTTGACAAGATTTCACATAATGTATAAGAAAATCAGACTAAAACTATTTCCAAAAAGGCAAAAGTTGAAATATCAGAATAAACTAATTATGATATTACTAATCACAACTAATAATTACTTGAATGGTGCTATGAGTTAGGCATTGTGCTAAGTACTTTTCATCGATTACCTCATTTCAAATACATTAAATTACCTCATTTCAAATACATTAAATTATCGTTACTTTTTATGTCAACATGATTGAGCCAAGGGGTGCTCAGACATACGGCCAAAGATTGTTCTAGATGTGTCTGTGAGAGTGCTTCCAGATGAGATTAACATTTGAATCAGTAGGCCGACTAAAGCAAATTGCCCTTCCTGACATGGGTGGGTCTCATGCAATCAGTTGAAGACCTAAATAGCCTAAAGGCTAAGAGGGAACTCCTACCTCATGGCATGTGCTGAGACACTGTTCATTTTTTATTCCCAGCTTTAGGACTTGGACTGAAGTAAGCTCCTCTTGTATCTTAAGCCTGCCAGCTCTAGGACTAAAATTTATACCATTGGCTTTGCTGGTTCTCCAGCTCCTCAGCTGCAGATCTTGGGCTTCTCAGCCTCCATAATCAAATGAGCCAATTTCTTATAATAAGTATCTTGCCACCCCCACCCAGTACAAGCATGCCCCTCTGCCCATCTGCCCATCTGTCCATCCATCCATCTATCTATACATATGCACTGTTGGCTCCACTTATTTGGATATATCTGACTAATACAGTTAGCTATTATTACACCCTCAAGTTGTAGATATTATAGTCTTAAAGAGATGATGGATCATATAATAAAAAATACACATGATGGTGTTCAAGAAGTTCATGGAAAATACATGTTATGAAATATCTATGCATGAAGATCAAAAATTTTTGCACCAAAATAAACTTGTGTTAACTTGTTATTACATGTCTGACATGATCTAGTTTGAGGCACTAAAAAGGATAAGACATCAGTTAGAAAAGAGCTTCTAAAAGGGCAGCATTAATTCTACTAAAATTAAAGCTAGAACAAACATCAAATTTATTGTGAAGCTTGGGTGAAAAAAATGGTGCAATCATTGATGCTTTAGATTAAGTTTATGGGAACAATGCCCCAAAGAAATCAGCAGTTTAAAAATTGATAACCCATTTTAAGAAGGGAAAATATGATGTTGAAGATGTAGCTTGCAGCAGCAGATGATTCACATCAATTTGCAAAAACAAAATTAATCTTCTTCACGCCCTCATTGAGGAGTACCAATGATTAATATAGCAGAAACGATAAGTGAATGACATAGACAACTCAACTGGTTCAACTTACACAGTGTTGACTGAAAAATTAAAGTTAAGTAAACTTCCCACTCAATTGGTACCAAAAGTATTTTGCCTAAATCAGCTGCAGACACAAGCAGGGATTTAAAAAGAAATTTTGTACTTGGGAGGCTGAGAACGGGAGAATCACTTGAACCCGGGGGGCGGAGGTTGCAGTGAGCCAAGATGGCACCACTGCACTCCAGCCTGGTGCCATAGTGAGACTCCATCTTGGGGAAAAAAAAAGAAATTTTAGACAAGTAGGATCAAGATCTGGAAGCATTTTTTCAAATAATTGTAACAAGAGATAAAACATGGCTTTACTAGCACGGTCATTAAGAAAATGCATGATCAAAGCAATTGCTACCCTAAGGTGAAAGTGGTCAAAGACAAAGCAAAAGTGGGCCAGTCAAGAGCAATGGTCATGGCAACAGTTTTCTTGGGATACTCAAGGCATTTTACTTGTTCACTTTCTAGAGGGCCAAAGAACCGTAACATTTGCTTACTATGAGAGGGTTTTGAGAAAGTTTGCCAAAGATTTAGCAGAAAAATGCTCTAAAAACCTTCACCACAGAGTCCTTCTCTACCGTGATGTTGCTCCTACTTATTCCTCTAATTACGTAAGGAAAATTTTTGGAGAGTTTGGATGGGAAATCATTAGGCATCCACCTTACCATCATGATTTAGCTTCTTCTGACTTAGTTTTGTTTCCTAATCTTAAGAAACATTTAAGGGCAGCCATTGTCTTCAGTTAATAATGTAAAACGACAGCATTGACATAGTTAAATCCCCAGGACCCTCAGTTCTTTAGGAATGGACTACATTGCCATATATGCGTATCATATATATATGTATGAGGAAATTTATTGAGGGAATTGGCTATGATTATGGATGCTGTGAAATCCCACAATATGCCTTCTGTAAGCTAAAGAATCAGGAAAACAAGTGGCATAATTCAGTTCACGTCTGAAGCCTTGAGAAACAGGTGTGGGCTAATGAGGGACTGATGATATGTAAGTCCTAGAGTCTGAAGGGCCAAAATAAAGGAGTTCTGATGCCTGAGGGCAAGAGAATTTGGATCTCCCAGCTCAGGAAGAGAAAGAGTATTTGCCCTTCCTCTGCCTTTTTGTTCTATTCAGGTGCTCAAGAGATTGGATGATGTCTTCCCACATTGGTGAAGATGGATCTTTTTTACTCAGTCTACTGATTCAAATGCTAATCTCTTCTAGAAACTCCTTCAGTGATATATCCAAAATAATATCTTTCCTGCTATCTAGGCATCCCTTAGCCCAGTCTAGTCGACACATAAAATTAACCATCACAGCCAGTGGTAGAACTGGAACTAAGTCCATTCTGTTTATCCCCAATATTTATACTTTTAACTAGTATACACTCATTAATCCACACACACCTCACTGCATCTGCCTTCCCACAGTCTAGGGGTTTGATTGTGCAAGGCCAGAGAGTTGCAGAAAAGAGTGGAACAGCATGAGTCTGATACAGAGAAGAGCTCAAGTGCAATGACAAATGGTGATCGATATTATACTTTAGTAGAGAGACAACATAGGGAGTGCTGAGGACTATGGAGAACCTTTCTACTTCTTTCCAGTTTGAAGGGAGCTGCAAGTAGACAGCTCTAGTCAAGTCTAACAGTTTGAGAAGCTGGGTACAATGTTGCCAGCTATTTCAATTTCCAAAGAGGCACCAGAAATCAAAATTTTATAGAAACATATACACTTTTTAAATGTTAGGAAATTATACAATTTATCTTGAGAATAATAAAAACATATCTGTAGGTTAAATAGAGGCAGAGACTAAACCAGCACAAACAAAAGCACACAGATACACACACACACAGAGACCCCTACCCATCTACCTAATCATCCTTTGCAGGATAGTACATTATAGTATTAGCTGCATTATATATGTAAGGTGTAATTTGATTGATCAATAAGCAATTCTTTGTTCCACATATAGATTCTTAATTTTCAATATATGACATGCTGTTGGGAATCTATTAGGCTATTTATTAGGGATGCATGTTAGGTGAGACAGATAGTCAGTCATATTCATGTCTTATTTCACTTAAATGTTTTCCAATGCATTGTGCACACACACAGCATATTACTTTTAGGTAACTACAACATAATACATGCCAAAAAATGATGTACAAATAAGTAAAATAAGAAATATGGATGTGCCAGGGAGAGGGTAAGGAGCAATAAGAATGAGCATCACAGAACTTGTTCTTGGAATGAGCAAGCACTAAATTGATCACAAGAAATTTGACTTTTCAATAGTGATGAGATTAAAGCTCAAAGGTGATTGAAGCTCAAAGGTGAGGAAGGTGGACAAGGTTATTTGATGCCTGTAAAAGATCAAGTCATTAACAGTCACGCACACTGTTTACATGAATGATGATTACGTTAGATTCTACTTATAGTCAAACAAAAAGAGCGAAGTTTTTTTAACCATTTCCCTGCAATATTTGGCTTAAGAATACCTCTCAGCTCTTTTTGTTAGAATATAACTAGAAACCTCTTCCCCACGATATTCTTTCAAAATCAAGAAACTAAATACATAATAAAGGAATGGGAGGAAGGCCCCAGATACATATTATAATATCCTGGGAAATAATTGCAATTATAATGAAGATGTAAATAGTTTTATAAAACCCTATATGCAATGCATATTTCATACAAAAGGAGCCTACTAAAGAGGAATGGCCCAGGGAATGATGTGTTGAAAGGGAATATTTGTAGTGGAAAATAAATAACTTCAGAAGCAAAGGCCCTTGGGTAAAAGGAATCAATATTCCACGAAGCATTCAGCCTGAAAGATTCATATCCTTATTCCAAGCATCCTGGTTGTGTTTCTAAAAAGGGGTTCAAATAACATGTCCTCTGGTTCCACCAGGTGTGCTTGTTAAAAACGTAGATTCCTAGGCCCATGTATCAATCAGAGTTTCGAAAGTAAGGGACAGGAAATTCAATTTTAACAAGTAATTGTGATGATTTTTATGCATTTCAAAATTAGAGAGTTACTAATTTAGAGAAAGAAACTCATCCTCCACTATCATCACAGAGGGAAGTCACATGCAATAACAGTTTCACAATGTAGCATGGAAGATCCTGTATTAAACTTTAAAGCAACAATTATGAGAAACCTAATTTCTGTGTTAAACAACCTCTTGTAATATAGATAAGAGAAAAATGGTAGCAGCAACATTAGAAATATTCTACTATTCAGAGGCAAAACTCAAAACTTTTAGCAACTGTTAGGGAATTCTTCTGTTTTTAGTAATTGCAGATATAATTTCCGAACTCTGTTCAACTGTCATATCTGTAGATACCAGGAAGTTAAAAGACTGTAGCAGACATGTCTGGCCAGCTACCCAGAAACTACAGCCCTCCTCCCCTCAACACACACACCCTTTCTCCGTTAATGAGAAACAGAATATGTTCCGTTATCAGCCTCTTCTTGAGTAGAATCTATGCCTCTCCTTAACATCAGGGATGAATCTTTGTTATCCCATTCTAATCAAGATAATTATATTACGTCTATTAGTTATTAGTTGAGGAAAAGACATGAATAGAATTTTGACGGGCCCAGGCACAGTGGCTCATGCCTGTAATTCCAGAGCTCTGGGAAGCCAAGGCCAGGGGATTGCTTGAGGCCGAGAGTTTGAGGCCAGCCTAAGCAACATAGAGAGAACCTGTCTCTACAAAATATTTAAAAATTCACTGTGTGCCCGGCGCAGTGGCTCACGCCTGTAATCCCAGCACTTTGGGAGGCTGAGGCAGGTGGATCACCTGAGGTCAGGAGTTCGAGACCAGCCTGGCCAACATGGTGAAACCCTGTCTACTAATAATACAAAAAATTAGTTGGGCGTTGTGGTAGGCACCTGTAATCCCAGCTACTCAGAAGGCTGTTGCAGGAGACTCGCTTTAACCCGGCGGACGGAGGTTGTAGTGAGCTGAGATTGCGCCATTGCACTCCAGTCTGGGCAACAAGAGCAAAACTCCATCTCAAAAAAAAATACACACACACACACACACACACACTGTGTACAGTGGTGCACACATGTAGTTTTAGCTATTTGGGAGGCTGAGGTGAGAGAATTACTTGTGCCTTAGGAGTTCAAGGCTGAGACGAGTTATGGTCCTGCCACTGCCTCTGTACCTCAGCTTGGGTGACACAGTGACACCATGTATTTAAAAACAAAATAATAAAAAAAAAACTATGACAAATGAAGCAATAAAGAAAATATGTGAGGAGCTTCTAAGAATAATCTCCTTTGTATTCTGGCTTCTAGACACTGTTTTGTGGGCTGTGATGCCTCAATCTATGGTAACTCTTTTGCAAATATAAAAAAAACAAGACGAGAGACAAAAATAAATACCATATCTTAAGGATTGAAAAGAGAGAGGGATGAGGGGAGGGAGAGAAGAAAGAAGGGGAGAGAGAGGGAAGAGGGTGCAAGGGGAAGGGGAGTGGGAGGAAAATGGAAAGAGGGAGATGGAGGTGGAGAGGGAGAGGGAGGGAGAAAGATTGAGAGAAAGACAAAGAGAGATTAGAAAGAATTAGGGCTCTTGGTGGTATCTATGAGCCCCTGAGTTAACCCTTTAACTACTCTACCACATGATTGTGTAGGTCCTTTGGGCAATGAAGGAATTAAAGCAGCTGGACTCCTGTGGGTTTCTTCCTTTACTGACGGGATGTTTCTAGATAAAGAAGGTGACATGGTCTGTTTTCCCTGTAAACAAGTTTGTATCTTGGCCTCTTTGTAAACAGACTAATAATATTTGCTAGAATAAAGGGTCCTGATATCTAGAATGTTCTTAGCAGGATGTGCCCAGCTAAGAATTATTACTAACAAATAAACCCATAATCTGTGGAATTCTGACGCATATCTCCCTCAAATATATTGCCTAAATCAAAGTCTAAAATGAAGCTATTTCATAGTCTAACCACTTCCTTGCTTATAAGGTAATATGTGAACCTTATTTGAAAACTCTTTGATTACTGTGCATGTCCAACGCAGGAAGAAAAGTCCTGGGGAGCCGCACAGGATGTCCAAGACTTCTACCTGATTTGTTTGATCCTCCTTTTCATCTGCATCCTTGATATTATTAATAATGGTGATACTGGGTAAAACCTTTACTTCAGATGATTCTGATCTGATAATCTGATCCTTTATATTGGCTCATCCTATTAAGTAAGAGAATAATTTTTTGTTGTTGTTCATGTCATTTCAAATTGTGTCTTCTGCATATCAGTTGTGATTCTTCCCATGGAAAGTAATGAGATTGCAATAGCCAGTGAAAGAAGTTAAGCATTAATGAGACACACAAGATAAACAAGGAAAACAAAAGAAGCAGAGAGAAATCTAACTGAGGAACTTCTCTAGCTAAGAATTTCATCAATAGCCAGTAAGAAGACATTGTTAATTACCACAATAAAGTTATACCTATATTTTTAAAAATTTACTATTAGATATTTGGGTTTTCTCCCATCCAGCAAACATGTGATCTATTTTTCTGCAACTTACACAGATGGGTCCCTATTGTTTTGACCAGAGATGGTGGTACCATATCTGGATACATGACAAAAGGTGAGCCAATCAGTTACTCTTCTCTGTGAAATTACAAATAGGGCTAAGAGTGTAACAAATCTTTGTCCATTGCCGGACATGAAACATGCAAACTCTTTTGTTTTCTGCTATAGGACTTAACAAAGATAATTGGTATACTGGGGTAGGGGAAAGCAGGAATGCTGTGAGGAGAAATGGGCAGTGGACAGACAGTTCAAGCAATTTTGAGAAGGTTTATATTTCATACATTCCCACAATTCTAATACAGCTATATATGTACAACAAAGTGGTATAAGATAGAATGTGGTTAACTTAGTTAGTCCAGTATTTCAGTTCTCCTCAACAAGCCATTTTTTTCATATTAAACACAGATTTTTAAAAAGTCATTTCAATCATTATACTAGAGACCTGACATTTGAGTTTATTTATGTGGGAAACCAAATAAGTTGATCAAAGCAATTTCTTCTTACAACCAAGGACAATTCCTGTTTGTATGAGCTAGTCCATGCATAGTGATTCTGACTCACAATTCGAATGTACAGGAAGGAACTACCATTTGCAGGTTTCCATTAATCTTTGCACATATTTGCAAAATATGAAGAAATAAGTGTCTTTTGTATAAGAATGCTCTAACCATTTGTGTATGTGTGTGAGAGAGAAAGATTTAAGTAGATCTTTAAGTTGGAAGAATAATGCTAGAAGCTGCAAGTAGAGACAGGAGAAGCATTAAGATGATAGAGTAGTTTCTGCTAAAATCAAATATTGTGGTATTGCAAAATTCAATTTATTGCATTAAAATAGACTTTAGCTTTACTCAACATCAGAGAAATAACACAATGTCCTCTCTCAGCCTTTCATTTATCTCGTTGGTAGAGAAAATTACTTAGGCGACTCCGTTTGTCCTATTTTGAATAATTCTCAACTTTAGAGAAATATACTGGTATCCCAAGACCATGACTGATTTACAAGTTAAGCTAGCTCCTTAAAATAAGGGCATAAAAATAATGCAAAAGGTAATCAAGGATTTTAATCATGATATAAATTTTAAAAGAAAAAATGTGAAAGAAAATAATTTAGTAGGTCAAAATAGAAAAACAGAAAAACAAAAAGTGGATAGAGTGACAAAAAAGAAAAACATAAATAACATATATGAAGGCTAATTTCTTGTATCTTGATCTTGTAGGTTTTGAAACATTAATTGCAACTGAATGTATTGCTATATTTGCATTTATTTTAATTTCAATACAACAAAGGTGATGTACTCTATATTTTTGTATATTTTAGAAAAACACTCATAGAATAGTCACCATATTATGCTTCTGTTATTTAGAGAACAGTTCAATCATAGTTAATATGGGCCCGTCTTTTCATTATCTCCAAATATTATTGGACAATGATAAACGTATAAAGTGGCATTAACCAGTGAGAATGACATTAGAGATATTATATGTATGATTTAATTTTACACATTTTAGCTACACAAAATGTACAACAGAGTTATATGTGCAGTGCTTGAGAGAATTAAATCTAATTTTAAACTACACAAAATTTGGGTAAATATGCTAAATAATTTATAAAGTTAAAATCCTCTTTTCCCTGCAGCACTTTAAAATTCCCGAAAAAAAAAAAAAATAAAAAAAATAAAAAAAAAAATAAAATAAAAATAAAATAAAATAAAATTCCATTCTACATTTAAGAAAAACATGGAATAAGCTCCCATTATTGATGTCTCCTAACCCAGGATCAACATATAAAGAGAAAGTGAACAGTAATTCTTTCATGGTGTATCCTGAACATGCAAATACCACACCCCTATTTTTATTCTGTACTTCTTCTAAATTTTACTTGAAACCTTTCTTTGTTGAGAGCCACAAATATGAGGCTTACATATTTTATACAAACTGCCAGTGCCAGTATGTTTCTCGATAGTTAGTGCTATTTTGGGGGTCCCTAGAAAAATTCCATACCAAAAAAAGGATTAACCAGCAAGAACTTCAGAGATATAGTAGGGCTCTTGTTAATCAGCCACAAGTAAGAGCTGCAACACAATAGAGATACCTCTCTAAGACTTGCCTAGGTCAAAACAATTGAGCAAACAAACAACAACAAAAAACCTTCTTCCCTGTCGCACTTCAAAATTCCATGTCAATTTCTACTTCCTCCCACCACAATATCTCATCCACCCCTATGTCGTGACATGGAAGTTGGGAAGGGGAGAAACATCAGGAGAAGCAGTACAGTAGTTCAGTAGTTCAAACCACTGTGATCTTTATTTTTTTTGTCCTGAGGAAGTTCCTTTCTATCTTTCACGAGCTCTGGCAATCTTTAGAAAGTTGGTTTATAAGATTTTAATGGTATAGTCTTTAATCTACATCTTTGGATTTAGATTTCTTGCCCATAAAAGACTTTACTGAAACAATCCCACCTATCAAGTAAGATCCACTAGGATAGTGGGAGAAAAATGTACTTAAGTACTTAAGAGCACAGGCTTGAACTACCTGAGTTTGAATCCTAGCTCTATGACTTAATAGCTATGAGACTTTAGAATAAACAATTCGTTTGCTCTATATATCAATTATTTCTCTGTAAAAATGGGGGGATCAATAGTATCTAAATCATATAATAAGTGAAGATTACGTAAGATAAAAGTGAGAAAGTGCTATGAAAATTACCTGAAAAGTATTATGAAGACAACATGAAAACTATAAGAAGGGAACGAAGGTTTTCACATAGTGTGTATACTCATCATGCATCAAGGAGAGATTGTTATTTAAAGAGCTTTCTGTTATCTGTGACATAAAATTTAATGTTGGAAGACAGATCCTGAAATCCTTCTTTGGAGAGATGGCCCAACCTAATATGGACTACTTCTAACTGAGGAATTAAGTATATTGGTGAAAAACTATAAAGTGGATTTTCTGGTTTCCATTTGTTGGAACCAGGGAAAGCTATTATTTTGTCTCCATATTTTTGGAAAGCCAAGAGGAACTCCCAATATGAAAGGGGAGAGTAGGCATCAGCAACAGGGTAGTGGACTGCAAACTAAGAGGTGAGCTTTAGGTGGTGGGGTATGGACAACAGACTTCAGGAGTAGAACTATCTTATATCTCACTCTACATGTTCTCATCCTTCATTGCAATTACTTTCAGTTATTCTTAGATCTTCATCAAACATTACAGCCTGGTGTTATCTGTAATGTGAAGAATGAAAAGAGAGTCTGTGTCCATGCTTGGAAAAAAAAAGCATGTGGGGAAGAAAATAGAGCAGTCTAGAAAAACCTTGACAAGAAGGGAAAAAACATGGCCAACAGAGAAGCCCGGAGTAGCAGACTGAAAAAATATGTGACAAGAAACTAGTAAGACAGACTTGTTGGAACCTTGGGCATTTCTCAAAATTATTAAGGGTGTATAAACTTAATAAAAGATAGGAAGCAGACTTCCTGCAATCATATGGCTAGAGAATGTATGGGAGAGCATCCTTTGAATTTGGATACTAAATGCAAGTTAACCTCCAAGGCTGCAAAACTTGAGGATACTGCATGACAAATGAACAAATAAGTGCAGATTGGAGGGATGGTACAATGTTTAATCCTGTTGGTGAATTTTCACACCACAGAAACCCAAATCAACATGTGGAAAATGTTGTATAACCATATCAAAGTTCAATGTAAATTATATTCAGGTTACCCATAGTTTGGGTTTCTCTATACCATTGCCCTTCTGTGAATAAAAATAATTGAAGTAATGAATAGAATGAAGGACCATTTAGAAGCTCCTCAAATGTGATGATATTATAGAACAAAAAGTTTAGATTTTCACACCATATACTTAGTAGTCCAGGGAGAACACAAAATAAGAAAGTGAACATTTGAGTATCACACGTGACTCTATAACTATTAGAAATACTATAAACTCCATTGTGATTTAAACGTGTCTAACTGAACATACATATTTAACGGCTCTCTCCAAACCCTAATAGAAGTAAAGGAAAAATCATGGCAAATTCAAAAGGATACACACAAAGAAAGAAAAAAAGAAAATAGATATTAAAATGTCAACAAAATCTTGGGAGCCAAAACAAATTCAATAGACTTCAATTATAATTACCAATGAAAAATAGAAAAATGATAAATAATTACATATGGGGCAAGGAAGCAGCATGAGAAATTAAGAGAGGACAACAAGAATCAAGCTACTTTACATCACAGAACCTTGACATGTCTCAAAAATTCGAGGAAACATGTACTCTGAAACCATGGACATAAATGGGTTAAGTTAAATATATGAATATTCAGAAGGGTGTATAAGGACCAGCTCAGTTTCAAATTCCTTTCCCAACTTCACACAACCACAATTCACCCGTTTCAATAGAAGACAGGAGGTTAATTCTGTTGAACCAGAGAGGACTTGCTTTCAGGAAACTGAGCACAGTTGAGGGAATGGTAGAGGTACTGGACTGAAAATAGGAGAATGATATAAATGAAACTGGTGAAACGAGTCTCCGTTCTTGCTTGACTCCTGTCCCCTACCCTTGAGCAGGCAGCCCGATGGTTTCCCTCTGGATAAACAGATGTCCCAACGAAAAAAACTAAACCTACAGACATCTGGGAACCTTCTGGAAAACATCTAGGACTACACCCAATCACTTTACAGTAAACTAGACCTATTAACAAGACCTACCCACATACATCACATACAGATTTTAATCAGCGTTTTGTTTCCTAGGTCTTCAACTTAAATTGGTAGCCAGAGAAAACAAGGTGTCTGAGGAAAGCCTCACCTTGAAAGAATGATCAAATCAAACAAACAGTAAATATACTTGGAATAAAAAAAAAAGACAATGTCGGCCAGGTGTGGTGGCTCATACTTACAATTCCAGCAATTTGGGAGGCTGACGCAGGACGATCACTTGAGTCCAGGATTTCAAGACCAGCCAGGGCAACATAATGAGACCCTGTCTCTAGAGAAACTAAATAAAATTAGCCAAGTGTCATGGTGTGTGACTGTAGTCCTACCTACTCAGGGGGCTGAGGTAGGAGGATCATTTGGGCCTGGGAGGTAGAGGTTGCAGTGAGCCATGATCATGCCACTGCAGTCAGCCTGGGCAACAGAACATGACCCTGTCTCAGAAAAAAAAAAGAAGAAGAAGAAAAGAAAAAAAAGAAAAGAAAGAAAACACAATATGAAAATTGAAGAATGCTTTAAGGTTATTTCTAATGCATGCAGATATACAAGATATGGCATACCAGAAAAGAACAGACTATAAAATGAAATGCTGATAAACCTAAAACAACTTCTTGTATGTTCAATATATGATAGCAAAAATAAGAAAAATAAAATCAATAGAAATGTTAAAAGGTAAATATGAGGAAGTTAGGATAAAACATAAAAAGAAAAATGGGAAACAATAGAGAAAGATAAGAAACTTAGACTATATATACAGGTATAAAATATGCAAATAATGGAACTTACAGAATGAAAGGAAAATATGTTGGGCAGGGAATTTACTGGGAAATAATAAAATTGCCATGAGTTTGTAGATTGAAAGGTGCCCAGAGGGTCAAGCAGGATGAATGGAACGAGGGCCACACAAAATCATAGAATTGTGACATCAGGACACTGGGAATAAAAGTTACAGCTATAGAGAGATAATCATAAATCCAATGCCTTTCTTCTCCCTTTGAAGCTATGGACACTTTAGCTTCTATGCTTTCTTACAAAATAAAAGAATAAGCATCAACTATTTAAAAAGTGATCTTCCCAAAATATTGCTTAAGGATTACATATAATGCTTCCAATTTTATGATTCCAAAGAAAACAACATAACTCAGAATTTTGTAGTTAATCCCCCTTGAAATAAAACAACTGTTAATGGCCCGTGACCATAAGAGGTATTTTTTACCTCAGTCCTTTTCCCCTACTTCTTACTCTGTGACAAAACTGATACCAAAACATATAAATTATTTCAACTATTTTCTTCAGTGGGAAAATCTGGCCTATTTTAACTTTTTTTTGCATTTTTACTTGGCAATATTTTTGTGTGTTGGGGGGGCTCTTTCTTAACTTTTTTTTTTTTTAATTTAGACAGAGTCTCGTTCTGTCGCCCAGGCTGGAGTACAGAGGCATGGTCTCAGCTCACTGCAACCTCTGCCTCCCAGGTCCAAGTGATCCTTTTGTCTCAGCCCCCTGAGTAGCTGGGATCACAGGTGCATGCCACCACGCCTGGCTAATTTTTGTATTTTTAGTAGAGATGGGGTTTCACCATGTTGGCCAGGCTGGTCTTGAACTCCTGGGCTCAAGTGATCTGCCCGCCTTGGCCTCCCAAAGTGCTGGGATTACAGGCGTGAGCCACCATGCCCAGCCTCCTTTTTAACTTTTAAGTTCAGGGGTATAAGTATAAGTTTGTTACACAGATAAACTTGTGTCATGGGGGTTTGTTGTACAGATTATTTCATCACCCAGGTATTAAGACTAGTACCCATTAGTTATTTTTCCTGATTCTCTCTCTCCTCCCATCCTCCACCCTCCAAAAGGCTACAATGTGTGTTCTCTTCTATGTGTTCATGTGTTCTCATCATTTAGCGCCCACTTAAAAGTGAGAACGGTGGCTCATGCCTGTAATCCCAGCACTTTGGGAGGCCGAGGCGGGCGGATCACGAGGTCAGGAGATCAAGACCATCCTGGCTGACACGGTGAAACCCCGTCTCTACTAAAAATACAAGAAAAATTAGCCGGGCGAGGTGGCGGGCACCTATAGTCCCAGCTATGCGGGAGGCTGAGGCAGGAGAATGGCGTGAACCCCGGGAGGTGGAGCTTGCAGTGAGCCGAGATCGCGCCACTGCACTCCAGCCTGGGCGACAGCGAGACTCTGTTTCAAAAAAACAAACAAACAAAAAAAAAGTGAGAACATGCTAGTTTTCTGTTTTGTATTAGTTTGCTAAGGATAATGGCCTCCAGCTACATCCATGTCCATGCAAAGGGCATGATCTCATTCTTTTTCATGGCTGCGTAGTATTCCATGGTGTATATGTACCACATTTTCTTTATCCAATCTATCATTGATGGACATTTAGGTTGATTCTATGTCTTTGCTATTGTGAATAGTGCTTCAATAAACATACACGTGCATGTGTCTTTATAACAGAAGGATTGAATGACAGTACGGCGATTCCCCAAAGACCTAAAGACAGAACTGCCTTTCGACCCAGCAATCCCATTACTGGGTATATACCCAAATAAATACTTGACAATGTTTGATATCTAGATATGTACACATTTTCTCCCCATAATTATCAAATTCCCGTTTCTCAATTACTGTGATTTTGTATATCTAATTTTGCTCTTATCAGCTTGAGAAAATCTTATCTGCCTTTCTATTCAAGAGATTCAAAACTATTTGATATTTTTTGAACATATGGAAATGTGGCCATCTATAACAACTGATGTCATTTCATCTTCAATGTGAGAAGTAATGAGTGGCAATTTGCTCATAGAGCTTTAATCTGAAGACCAAAATTTTCTTAGACTGATGCAGAGGTGGCACAAAAACAATTGTCTGCAGTAAACTGAATGTATTAAATACTTCCTAAGCCACTATTCTCTAACCAAAGCATCTCTGTAAATTTCCTCATAAGTGGGACATAAAGCAGCTATAGAAAGCTTTACTTCTAAGGTTTTCTGTTTGAAGTAACAAAAACACAAAACATATAATGGAACAATTCTTTACACTAATGTTTAGCTGTACAAAAGTACAAATGGCAAGCCACCAGGTAAGCAAAGATCTGACTTCATCAAAATAAAGTTGAAATGGTGGTGTTCAGTTACAAGAAACCTACTTTCCTAATGCCACACCTAGATGCATGGTCTGAAAATAGAAATGAAGATTTTAAATTTAATTTATCCCAGAAAATTTGGGAAGTGTAATTACCCTATCTGTAGCTACAAAGCAGGCTCATAGACAGTTTCCCAAATAACATGTAATTTTTAATAGTGAAAATTTCAACAAGTCTAGAAAGTAGAAAGGGACCTGAAATAAACAAAGATAGATACACAGAACTCCTAGGTTTAGGTAGTTTTCTTATCATGAGCTCCAGATGTCTTCATTCTTAGTCCTGGGACTTGCTCATCTTTTTGTGCTATCACATCAGGATAAAGACGGGGAACAAGTTTATAGAGAAAAGAAGCACCAGTGTAATGGCTCTGCAGCCAGATAATGCAGAGACAGCAAGTCATGTTCACAGTGCAAAAGGACAAGCATTTTCTAAAATAGGAATTCTAATCCCACTGGGTTTCTCTGTGTGTGAATTTAACCTTTAGACTTAGAATTTTCGAACCCCTGGAAATGAACTAATGCTTTGTGTAAACTACATAAAACAGATGGAAGTGTGTTCCAGGCAGCACATTTAAATATAAAGACCATTTCTGTACCTGCAAAAACTGCTGTGCTGCCTCAAAGGATAAATCCAAGTTTAACATTGCAAGTGAAGCTAGACCACAGCACAGCTCAAATTCAGAGAAGACAAGTACTGTGATTCCTAAACATTTACATTATCACAAAAACAAGAAGTATACACTTGGTCTAACATAAGAACTAGTTTGTTTTTTTCCTAAAAGTGTTAAACTGGACCTTCATTGTGCTTCAAAAATACTTTTCAGTTGTTTAATCTCTAAGTTAATTACAGATTTTTTGCAGTTGTCAGTACTGATGATTAGCAATAGAAAAATAGGTAGCTACTTCAAAAACTATCTTGAGTTCATAATTTTCATTTATTTTTGTTTTAAAAGATAAATATTTGATAGCTAAAAAATAATGCTTTATCATGTCATAATCATAATTTAAAATGTATATTTAATGTTATTTCCTAAAGAGAGGGGCATTCATGTTAAAACAAAGTTAGTAGCTATCTACATAATGTACCTGAAAATTCACATCTTGTTAACTACCAGACCTGGTAGAATTGTGCTAACTGTAATTACAGTGAGAACTTGACTGGAGATAAGCTAGCAGCAAAAGGCAGAATAAAATTATAGATGAACAGGGTTAAAATTCAGTTTGTTTTCCTCATAGAAAGATAATATTCAATTAACGATGGAAATTGGGCCCGCGTTAATCACGGCATTGTATAAATCCCCCAAATCACAACATTAAAACCTAAGCTATCAAGAAAGGGATGAGAAAGTGAAAGAACACAAGGTATCTTAGGTGGCAGGAGATGAGACATCTCTGTTCTCATAATAAATCCTAAATGGCACCCCGAGATAAATACATTACCTCTCTCTGGACAACATGGACTACATACTGACATGCAAGGGAACTAGGAGGTGACATTTTTTGCAGCTACACACGTGTGTTATTTTGATTTTCTTTATACATTTACAAAAAATCTATTTCTAATACACACATTTCTGTATCTTAAAAGGTATAAGATGGTAGACATTCAAAGTTTATTTTCCAAGTATTTTTAAAGCTAAGCTTATACCTAAAGTTAGAAATGTCTCCATTTTCCTGCTGAGTCACACAGTGCAAAGACTAGCCTTTTGCCACGTTTATTGAAGCATTTTAAATAATTGTGGAAGATTTTCTTTCATCTAAAAATTACATCTCATTATGTTTTCCCTCAGTACTTAATCGCAACCTATAGTACTAATTTTAACCCCTCATGTTATTTTAATAAAACCCAACCACAAATTTTAGTGTAAGAGGTGTATAGATTTTTTTAATGAAAACACCTGATGACAGTCTCATCTCTACAATACTTCATTAGATTCACAAAGATCTATAACTCCAAAAGTTTAAGAAAAAGAGACAAGTAAATATCAGAAAAAAGTATCTATTTCAATCTTTTCAAGTTAATGACTTTATGTTTAATGTCACAATTTTATATACCAAAGACTAAAACAGTATTAAACTAAAAACAGGTGTCATAGGCTATGTAGTGTGCGTGTGAAAAGATGTCACATGATCTGGCAAATATCACCTTGCTCCCTCTGTCCACCACACCATTTTTGTGAGTTGCTGCTGGCTGAAAGTTTCCAAAATCCCAACAGAAATTAGTATTTGATATCTGAGAAATGGAAATCAGAATTCCCAGGAATGTTCATAAATTTCTAAAATCCTAAGTTACTCCTAACATACTCCCAATGTTCTACATTATTATTACTAAAAATAAGTTACTCCTAACATGCTTCCAATATTCTACATTATTTTTACATATTAGTAGGGATATATACAAACTATGATTAATACATTTTAAAAAATTAAGTTTACAAGGAAACATAGCTGATTGGAAATGTTAAAACATTGAACATGTTAGTGAGTAGTATTGGATAGGATTTGATTAGCTAATATTTAGACTTCCTGGCAATATTAGTGTCAAAATCACCACACAGAATCATGGATTGAAATCACCAATTTGAGAATTTTTTAGTTCCCAAACTTACTGTTTCTGGGAACATCACTTATAGGATTTTAATCAAGTATACTATGCATATAAATTATTAATGCTAATTTTATTGGCTAGAATGATGCATTGTCAACAGCAGACATTCAAAAACACACTTTTAAAACATGACAATAACTGAAAGTAAGACTGAATTATTACATTGTCACCATTCTTCTATATCTATTCTGAACTTGGTTCCCAGTAATGTCAACCTTGATTTTTGACTGACTTGGAATCTGTGCTTCCTGATTTTGCTTAATTTCCACTTGACTTTGGTGGATTCTGAAGTTTCAAACTTGTAATGTTTTTCCATTCATTTCTAAGCTGCAGTTCTCTCATGGGGATAATAGTATATTATTCCTGTGTTTTAAAGCTCCTGATTGATCTTTCTTATTATTCCAGACTCAGAAAAAAATGTGTATTTCTGAAGAAATGTTAGGAAGCAATTCCCACACGGAAACACCACTGAAAATTACTTGTGAGTTATTGAAGAACACATGTGTAGGTTATTCACCATATTAGAGGGTTTAAGGCTAGCCCTGAAGATGAACTTTCAATCATAGGACTCAATCATAACTCGGCCTTACCTCCATTATAGAGAAGAAGTATTCAGAAGAAAGGAGGTTACCATTTGAAACTAAACATTTGTTTATATTAGGTTTCAAACTGCTTTTCAGTATTTTCTGCCCTTGCAATAAAATACAATTTATGTAAATATTTTTAACATAATAAAACTGTAATGTTTAATAATTTCTTGATTTGTATTCCTGCCCTAGTTATGCTTGTTTATTGTTCCTCATATCAAATGCATCACTTTTTTGTGGTGAGGGTTTATTTTAAATTTGACAATTTATGTATAAATAATAAAAAATCACGTTTGATGGAAAGCGGGATCATTTTACCCTTTTAATATCAATTTACTTAATATAGACTTAAGAAATGTGGATTCTTAATATGGATTAAGAAATGTAAATATTTTTCATCATACTATATTTAGCAACAAGGGTTAATATCTAAAAATGATGAAATTTAAATAGTGATAATTCTGTTTCTGGGTACTAACTTCATCCTATCGCTTTAGCATTCATTATTGCAGAACTGTATGATATACAAGAATAACTTCATTTTTTGACAAAAGACAGAGGGCCATATTTGTATGAAACAACACAAACCGTAAATTACCATATTTACTTAGGCATCTAGGGCCAATGAAAGTTATTTATAACTATAGATTAATCAGTAATAACATTTTTAAGATGCCTGAGCATATGTTTAATAACTCAGGTCTGGGCTGTCATGAAACTTTTATTGCCTATAAGAAATGCTAGTAGTTTTCCAGGATATAAACTTTTGCTTCCTAGAGAGTAGAGCACATTATGAACATGTTTTTAATAGGACTTCATTTTCTGATGATGGCAATAATACAGATGTGCACTCTCACTTTTTCTGCCCTAGGCCAGACACCTTTGGATATTACAGATGTTTCATTTTAGAAAATTTTTCAACTGACTTTAAAAGTAGATTATACCTAATTAAAATGCAGATCTTCTACTATTTAAAAAATTTAAAAATAATGGTGCATAATGGAACAAATAAATGCTTTGTGAGGTAGGAAGGGAAAGAATTGAAAAGGAGGCAGTTTAATAAGCCCCTATGGAGAGTGATATCAATCCTATATACAAGGCCCCTTGATGATAAGAACTTTCCAATCTAGGAAGCATTCAATAAGAAAATGCTTTTAGGAGGCAAGTGTTGATTCTAGGTCAATGAGGAAATACAAATGGGAATAAACATGTTCATCACAATATTATATCATCCTAGTTTACCATTTCATCTATGTCATAATAATGATGGATCTGACAGCCAAGTATATAAGGGATAGGTCTAGTACAGAAGATTAAATTTTTAGTGAAGTCTTCTTATTGTAATTTTTCCCAGGCCTAAAGTTAGTTTATTTCAGAATACATAACTGATATATTTTACTTTGGTTTTTAAGTGTTACAGGTTGTGTTCACTGGGAATCCAATTATGATATAAAATTTAGAATGTTTATTACGGAGTTCCCTGGGGCTCAACACTTCTAGAGAGAAGAAGAAAGAAGTAGGAGTGGACACAGAAAAGTCAGCTGAACCTTTAGCCCAACAGCAGCTTCTGCCAACCCTATGAGAAGCTCTGGAGCTAGAATTGCCCTACAGAATAGACTAAATTTAACTGAGATAAAAGGGCCTTTATATGCCCTCATAGATAAGTTCCTGTATGAGGTCAACCCAAGAAAGTCCCATGACCCAGGGCATTTCTCTTCAACTGAGGCAGTCCTCAAAAGGGCTAACGACCAAAGTCTGTCTACCAACAGTACTTCCATCAGTTTGGGTAAAATGTCCTTCTCTGAAGAGAAATCTGGGCAGTGCATCACAGCATCTACCATATTTAGTTTATTTTGCTCAAAACAGAACATGTTTCTAAGTCATGGTTAGCATTTTTTTTCTCAGAATGACTTCAAAATAATGATAGATGAAACCCATTCATAGTTTTCTGACTACACTCTATACGGTTGCCAGAAGTTTTTAATCTATTACTGACGTTTCTGAAAGAATGTTGAATACCATGTAAAAAGTGGGTTTTATTTTTTTTAATATGCACTCTTTACAGTAAAAGACTTTGGACTATACCCCTAAAATTGGGGAGAGAGATATATATAAATATATATTTATATATTTATTTATCTTATACATATTAACATAACATACATTTATATGGCTTATATATATAGCTTACATATTTATATATCGTATATAACATGTGTATCAGCATATTTATATTTTACAAACCTTATTAGTCAAAAAGATAAGAGTTTTTAAAGTGGCATAATTAAAGAAAAATGAAATTTCTGGGTTTTTTTCTATGGCATAAATACTACCTTTGAAAATCAGCAATCTGGGTCCTGCCTTGCTTCCAAAAACTACCTTTGAAACTAATACAAGAAGACCAGCCTTTTAAGATAGCTCAGGAATACAACACTTCATCTTAAATAAACTACTTTCAAAAAAAAATCAGAGCTTGATCTGTATCCTATTTACTGTCAGTTACATGATGCTATACCTTGTGCTTTGCCATACTGACATTTCTTATTTTTTATCATAAAGCCTTGCATGAATATTCATTTTTTCTAGCTTCTGCACAGAAAAAGAATAATCAGAGTAAACAGACAACCCACAAAAGAGAAAATATTTGCAAACTATTCATACAACAAAGGACTAATATCTGGAATCTACAAGGAACTCAAACAAATCAGCAAGCAAAACAAAAACAAATAATCCCACCAAACATTTGGCAAATGACATGAATTGACATTTCTTAAAAGAAAATATACAAATGGCCATCAAACATATGAAAAAATGCTCAACATCACTAATCACCAAGAAAATGTAAATTACAACCACACTGAGATACAACCTTACCCCAGCCAGAATGGCCATTATTAAAAATTCAAAAAGCAACAGATGTTCACATGGATGTGGTGAAGAGGGAACACTTTTACACTGCTGGTGGGAATGTAAATTAGGACAACCTCTATGGAAAACAGTATAGAGATTTCTTAAAGAACTGTATCTACCACTTGATCGATAAATACCATTACTGAGTGTCTATGCAAAGGAAAATAAGTCATTATATCAAAAAGACACTTGCAAATACGACACCTGAAGATATATTTATCACTGTGCAATTCACAATTGGAAGATATGAAACCAAATTAAGTGCCCATCAACTGATGAATGGATAAGGAAAATGCGGTATATACACCCTATGGAATACTACTCGACCATAAAAAGAATGTAATAACGTCTCTTACAGCAAGTTTGATGGAACTAGAGGCCATTGTTCTAAGGGAAGTAACTCAGAAATGAAAAACCAAATACCATATGTTCTTACTTACATGTGGGAGCTATGCTATGAATATGCAAAGGCACATAGAGTGGTATAATGGGCACTGGATACTGAGAAGGGAAAGGGTGGGAAGAGGGTGAGGGATAAAAACCTATATATTTGGTACAGTGTACATTACTTGGGTGACAAGTGCACTAAAATCTCACACTTCATCACGATATAATTAATCCGTGTAACCAGAAACCATTTATACTCCTAAAGCTATTAAAATCAAAAAGTTTTTCTTTCTATTTTCATCATCTTTGCCCACATCCATCATACTCAGGTTCCCAAACATTATGTTTCCTTTTTAGTCTCAAACTCATTTGGAGAAAAACAAGCAACTGGATTAAAAAAATGGGCAAAAGACTTGAATAGACATTTCTCCAAAGACAACATACAAATGGCCAATAGGTGTATAAATAGATGCTCCACATCACAAATTATCACAAAAATGCAAATCAAAACCACAATGAGATATCATTTTATTTTTGTTAGGATGGCTATTTTCACACACAAGAACAAATAAGTGGTGGAAAAGGTGTGGAGAAATTAGAAATTTGAACCCTTATACACGGTTGATGAGAATGCTATATGGTATAGCCACTGGGAAAAACAGTATAGAGGTTCCTCAAAATATTAAAAATGATATTACCATATACTGCAGCAATCCCACTTCTGGGTATATATCCAAATAAATTGAGGTCAGGATCTTGAAGAGATGTTTGTACTCTCATGTTCATCGCAGCACTATTCACAATAGACAAGATACGGAAGCAGTCCATATATATATATACACACATATATACGTCTATGCACATATGTACATATATGTGTATATATACATAGAGAGAGAGACAGAGAGAGAGAGAGAATGGAATACTATTCAGCCTTTAAAAAGAAGGAAATTCTGCCATTTGTAACAACAACTTGAGGACATTATGCTAAATGAAATAAGCCAGTCTCAGATAGAGATTCCCCTTATATGAGTGTTCTAAAATAGTTGTATTCACAAAAGCAGAGAATAGAATGGTGGTTGCCAGGGGCTAAGGGAAGGGGAAATGGGGAATTGTTTTTCAATTGATGTTAAGTTTCTGTTATGCAAGATAACTTCTAGAGATCTGATGTACAAATGTATTACCTGTAGTTAACAATACGGTTTGATGCAGTTCAAAATATTGAAAGGATAGATCTCATGTTAGGTGCTCTCACTAAAAAAAAAAACCAAAAAACAAAAATATACCTTAGAAACACAAGGATATTTTTGGAGGTGATGTACATGTTTAGTACTTTGATTGTGGTGATGTTATCATGTGTGTATGCATATGTCCAAATTCATCAAGATTTAGACATTAAATGAGTCCAATTTGGTATGTCAATTACACCTCAATAAATTTAAAACATTTTTTAAAGAAGAATGTTATAGTTCTGATGTTGGCTAAAATCAATTGGTTTGTTAACAGCAGCATCAAATTAGAACACAGACCTGCTAGGTCCCCAAATTTTTAGTTTGGAGGTACTTCGATAACATCATGTTGGAAATCCGTTTTACTAAGTTTGGTAAGAGGTGTGCTGTGAATGTTCAATAGGTGACTTATTAATTGCTGTTTAAAACCAGTAGTACTGAAGCCTTAGTGTAATCTTTGCTTTGATGTCATGCCATTCTACTCGTCTACATATGACCTCTGAAATCTTATTAAATAAAATTTTACTATGAATCAAAAGTAAACTTCAGCGGTACATTAATATGAGTATAAGAGGATAATAAGTATGTAAAAGGAATAATACAGAGAAAGAAAGCATGGGAAAGCAAGAATATGAAAATATATTTCAGAACATAAAATGAGAAAATACATGTTTTTTTCAAGTGATGTGGTGGAAACAGCACATCTTTGTTAGGAGGTGTTGGGAATAAGGAGGGAGACTTTGAAATTCCCCAGTTAGTTGCTATCACTGGGGATTAATCAGTCTATTCAGCATACCAACTCTCATTCCTAGATACAAGCATGTAACAGTATGATCATGTGATGTAAGTGACAACTTGCTGTGCACCCCCAGGTTTAAGTGAAAATAAAAGAAAACAAATCTTTGTTCATCTTTTTAAAAAAATTATAGACTTGATAGAGAAAAACTACTACAATTATAGTAAATTGCCAAGACTAAGGAAATACTCATTGAATAAACTTAGTGTCATTTAGGAAATGTTTAGTAATCAGTAATTATGATTTTCTCAAAATAATCTGGTTTAATTATAACTGAAAGTTTCTGTTACTTTTCTCGCATCTCCCATGGACATCTTGAACACAATTTCTTCATTGGTTTCAATGTAAACATTGCCTACTTTTATCAGAGATAGATAATTGGAGAAAATAGCAAGAGAATACACTGGAGACAGTCATTTATTTTGGTTAAAAAAAGATTACTAGTACCAAATAGTAGTTAGTTTAAGTTTTTGTTCTTAGAACAGAAAGAAGCAGTAAATAAAAGCATGATTTCTTCTGTATATTACAATACTCTGCATTATGTTTCTACATCTAATTAAAGTCCAAATCAAGATACAAATTTTAATTGCTTTATAACCTAATTTGTTCCAATTCCATCAATATTTTTAAAATATTGCCATTGTTTTGATTCAATGAGTATATTGTTTTGTGTCTAGAATTTTAATCCAAATCTTTAAGCAATACCTGTAATATTACCATTACTATGAACCAAATTTTAATTGACTTAAAAATGTTACAGATTATAATAGCTACTGTATTTGTTCCTTCTCATGCTGCCATGAAGAAATACCCAAGACTGGGTAATTTATAAAGAAAAGAAGTTTAATTGACTCACAGTTTCACATGGCTGGGGAGGCCTCAGGAAACTTAAAATCATGGCAGATGGCACCTCTTTAAAGGGTGGCAGGAGAGAGAATACGTGCCAGCGGGGAAATGGCAGACACTCAAAAACCATCAGATCTCCTGAGAACTCACTATCATGAGAACAGTATGGGGAAACTGCCCCCATGATCTAATTACCTCCCACCGGGTCCCTCCCATGACATATGGGGATTATGGGCATTACAATTCAAGATGAGATTTGAGTGGGGACACAGCCAAACTATATTAGCTACTCTATTATGAAACATGTATTTCTATGAAATAAAAAAGTAAGCATTTTTCACATTTGGCTAGCTATAATTAATAATGTATTTTTCATGGAATTCATTTTAGAAATTTTCTTTATAAGAAATTTCCATTTGCGATTAAAAACCAGTCCATTCCCAAACCTATAGTGGCATGACCTCAGTAATTAGTTATGCATAAATTTAAAGGAAAAAATGTATTTAGATGTTTAATGTTGGTTAATATATTAACTAATAATTTAATGTAGTTTACATAATATGTAACTTAGGCCAAGCCAAATATTGTCAAGTCTGCTTCTTAGTTTTAAAATAAACCTCTATTTAAAGTCATAATATATAGACAGGAAAACATATTTAATAAAAAGATATCACAACATCAGGTAAAATATATTATCTGTTTTGTTTTTCACATTTGTAGGTAAGTTCTCGTATTCATATTGCTAATGACTATCTTATTAAAATCTGTGTAATGATTACAATATTCTCTGGTTCAAATCACTTGACCAATATGGTTTCATGCCCCTATTGAGCACTCTTTTCTACAAGTCTGCCTCACGCACTACTGCATCTACACCCTTCATTCAGTGTTCGTTGCAGTTACCCGCCTTTCTTCAGAAATACTGCAGAATTGAGGCTTATCCCATTTATTTTTTGTCTTTCTGATGCCACATGCCAATATTTGTATATTCCTTCTTATCCACTAAGTTTCATTTTTCACTGTCTTTTAGATCTACTTAAACATTTTATTCTGTATGTATCTCTAACCATCCAGTCACTGTCTGTCTTTTAGAATAGAGAAGCAGATGTTCAACAAGATTTAAATGATTCACACACTTAGGTAACCAAGTCAGAGTAGAAAAAATACAGTTACAAGACATATTCTAGAAAAACATATTTTCATGGGTGGAAGTGATATCTTTCCACCTCCGATCTTCCACCCAATACTTATTGTACAGTAGTTTTGAAGAATCTGTGGACATAGGTAGCCCTTTTTGGACACCACCTTTTTAATTCTAATATGCCTCCCATACCTGATTGAAGAAACTATTATCAAAGAATATTTAATAAAGTGATAATATGTTCATATTACATCAATGTGTAATCAATTTATTATTATTATTATTATTTTGAGACAAGGTCTTGCTCTGTCACCCAGGTTATAACAATCAATTTATAAAGTAGTATGCATAGTATGTTTATATTAACATGTATGTATTATTATACTTATATATAATATACTACATATGAATAAAAATCACTTTTATCCTGTTTATACAAAATACATATAGGTAGTATTAACGTGTTATATCTTATGCTTTCATACATATGTGCACGTGCATATGTGTAAATATATATGTGCATACACCCACATCTCACAATGTTAATGGTTTCGATTATGATTATTTATCTGAGATTTTGTTATATTATGTCAATTTTTATAGAATATGCTATACAATTACAAAAACTGTGTGCCATCAAGAATAATCTGAATGACGATCTTAAAACTGGGATGACTGTCTTTGGTTACTATAGTCTGTTAGGAAAGAAATGATTGAGCAGTGTGGAAGGAAAGGGTATTTCAAATAGGGTAGGCAAATCAGCTGGAATAAACCAATAGATTAATGGGTCGATATATTCTAATTAATATAATTTCTATTTTCCAAATTGAGTTCTATGAAACACTAATCCACAAAATGTTTCTGAACAAAAAAACTCCATGCTAAAATAAATTTTGTGAACTCCAGTCTTCTCTTGAAGTTTCTTTTATGCCGCTTAGCATAATAAATTTTCTCAGGAATTATGCATAAAAGAAATTTATTAACTATGTTTAACTCATGTGTCCCAAACTTATGTAATCATTAAATAGTATTAACAGCCCATGGAATAAATAAATGTTCTACGAAGTACAAGCTAAGGAATTATGTTCACATTTAACAGTAGAGGACAATTTAATAAAGAATTTAAAGAGAGTTTTGACACTGTGGTAGATAGTAAAATACTAATTGAAATCAAATAATTATGGCAGGTGATATTTCTTCTGAGGAATTTAGGAGTTATTAAAATATATTCTATATTCATCTAAATTTGTTGCTAAGGATGTTTTGGGGGGTCTTAGACCCAGGGGATGTGGGGAAGGGAAGGCTGCTACACTGCTAAGCAGAGCAGAATGTGAAGAGAAAACACTTCTTATGGCAAACAGCATAACTGAGAACCTGGGACACCTGTAATATCACATGTTCATCTGTGATATCAAATGATCCTCCTACATACCCCATATAAAATGAGTCAGGCTCTATTTAATGAAATAGTAATTTAAAAGAAAAAGATGAACAAAAGCCACATAGAACTTATGATAAAGTTCCAGTTAACAAGTACTCCTGTCTGTAGACAGATAGAGGTTAAGCCAGAAAGGATGAAGGTACCTGAAGGTATCAAACAATTTTTTTATTTTATATATATATATATATATATATATATATATATATATATATATATATTTTATTATACTTTAAGTTCCAGGGTACATGTGCACAACGTGCAGGTTTGTTACATATGTATACATGTGCCATGTTGGTGTGCTGCACCCAGTAACTCATCATTTAGCATTAGGTATGTCTCCTAATGCTATCCCTCCCCCCTCCCCCCACTCCAGTTTTTTATTTTATTATATTATTTTTCTCTCAACTTTTATTTTCGGTTCAGGGAGTACATGTGCAGGTTTTGTTGCATGGGTAAATTTTGTGTAAGGTTTGTTGTACGAATGTTCCTATCAACCAGGTAGTGAACATAGTACCCGACAGGTAGTTTTTCAACTCACACCCCCTCACACTCTTCCCCCTACCAAGGAGTCCCCAGTATCTATTGCTTTTCTCTTTGTATGTATTATTGTTGTAAGAATATATACTAGAAGGAACTCCATCTCCAAAAGCTCTGAAATGCCTTATATAATTCTTTGTTTCCTAGACCAAAGAACTATTCACTCCTTCATATTTTCACTAACCAGTGATTGCTCACTAATTCCTTCCTAACTTTTATATCAGAACAGTGTTTCTCAAGGTGTGGTCCTTAGACCAGCAGGATCAGCTACACTTAAGAATCTGTGAGAAATGCAACTTCTCAGGATCTACCCTACGACGACTAGACAAGAAACTCTGAGGGCATGGGACAGTAGCCTGTATTTTTAACAAGCCCTCCAGAGAATTCTGATGCGCACTCAAATTTGAGAATCCACTGCAGTAGAAGAATACAATTGATGCCTGCCTAGGATGTTTCTAATAATGGTATCAGCTAGTCCTTGTATCAAATCACAAATCTAATTTTAAATAAGCCAAATTTTTTAAACATAGCATTTATGTTATAAAGTATGAGCAGCCCAAAATTTGTACAGGATTTATCTGAAAATGGAATTGAAAGTTGGCATAATAAAACTTGGTACATATTTCCTCATGGGCCTAATGCAACGAAATTGTGGCAAGATAAACCATTCCAAAGAAGTCTATTTATACTGTACTTTAATTGTACTACAGTATTGATAGCATTAACTTGAATTCTGAGATGAGTGACAATCAGGTTCAAGAGAGAAATGGAAAGGATAGGAAAGTAAAGAAGGAAAAAAATAAATAGAGAGGAGAAATGGTTACCCGCCCCCACTTATTTGGTATAGTGATAACTACAGGTATAATGCAAAAAAAAAAAAATCAGTTTTCTTTGACTCCATTGTAACTACCTACCTATATCAATATTCTAACTTTTAGCTGGCCTCATTTTCAGTAGAGCTGTTGTCCCTCCATAATTCTTACATCATAATATTAGCGTGTGTATATTCTGCTTCTAAGCTTTGAAACTGGTGAAAAAAAAGCCTTCTGGGTTCAAGGAGGAAATATGAGTTAAGCAATATAATAGGGAGTAGTGGTATATATTGCTCCAACATACTAAAGAGTACTGGGGTTCTAAAGAATTAGAGGTGCATGCTCTAATGAATCCTTTCTTGACACTCTCCATGCCAAACAAATCACATACATCCCTGGAATTAATTTTCCCTGTTATTTGCCAGTTTATGAGGGCAACATCTAAAAGCTCTTCTCTTCCACGTGCCCCCAACCAAAATTCCAATTTGGGTGATGCAGGTTATCTTACATGATTTCTAGAGAAAATGCAACTAAAGTTAATTACTTCACATTTAACTACGAATGACTAAGAAGACTATTAACTGTCTGGCAAGCTTAGGCAGCTACTCCTGATTTTCAGGTTATTCTCTGCTCTTCTTCTAACCCTCAGGTCTTCTTATCTCTGTATTTTATCACAATAAATATAGTAGACATTGGGTGGTATTTTCAGAGTCTAGAAGAAGGACATAAACAATCTCTGTAAGTATAAATGATAGAAAGTTTGTAAGTTTTGAGAACTGCCAATGATTCTTCACATACTATAATCATGGAAAAGACAGGAATCTTCAATCATCACCACAGAGCAAACAACCAAGGAAGGTTCCTGTGATGATTCAAAACCAGATTTCACAGCTTCTCAAAACTGGCTGCTCATTAGAATTCTTGGTGGATTCTCCATAGCCAGGTGCCACCCTCCAGTCAAAATAAATGAGAGGCTCTGCAGGAGGGGCCCAGGTATTCATATATTCTTAAAAATTTCCCTAAGTAGCTGTAATTCTCAGGATAGAAAACTATTGCCAGAGCATCAGAGTTACTCCAGTCTCCAAATCCAGTCATGCACAAAAGAAAATTCCTCCTTGTAATTCTTCTGAAGGGCTTGGCAAATATTATTTCTTTAACTTAGAATACGACACCTTAGATATCCCATGACTTCCCCACCAGGCCAAATCTACTATCTGCCATTTTGTTCTTGGATTAAAATTCAGTTCCCCTTTAATCTTCAGCAAACTCATACTATGGATTTAATCTGTGTTACTATTTGCTTTGATTCAAAACTTCTTTAATTACATTCATGTCAAATTATTACATTTGAAATATATTCAATGCACAAAATAATATGTGGTTTCTTTTACTGTTTTCTATTCATTTGTGATGGTTTGACAAGGGAAAGATAATTCCATAGGACATGTACATGATGAAAATAGACTTTTCTACTTTATATAATACAAATTTGGAATGAATAGCTCATCTTCGGTACCTCAAACGATGTTACAAGAAGGGACAGTAGGAACAGGACAGTTTGAAGGAGGGACAGGGTAGATGAGGGCATTTTACATTAAAATATGCTACTCAAGTGGACCAGTTTTCAGTTACTACAGTCACAGGACATGACCCAAAGGTGTTTACAAGTGGTCCTCCCAATCAACTTTATTAGATTAAAATATAGCCATTAAATATTCCACAGAAATGCATGTCCTATACTTGTCTTTGGGTAGTCCTATAGTTGTAGCCATTTGTCATAGTTAAATTATGCCCATTCTCAAAATAGCACATCAGTTCCAAGGGATTAAAAGGTCAGGTTTTACTAGCATGACAGAAATCAAAGGGTGATTTCATGTTCCTTAACTAGGGACAAAAGGTCACAGCTATTAAATCTTTAAATCCACGTGCTGTGCTGGGCTTTATCTGTTAAAGGAAAAAGAAGAATTCATGATATAAGCTTAATCTAATTTATGATTGTATAATCAGGAACAACTTAGGTGTTTAAGAGGTACTATATTCTCTACTATAACACGAGGCTCAATAGTTAAGAAGCAACAAAGTAAACAAATTTGGATGACTGGCTATACTAACACCATTTCAATTTCCTAAATTATCTTGTCCTTCACAAAAATTCATATAGAGACTGTAAGAACTAAATATTCACAATCTCAGCATCTCTTACACCTAAGGATGGCCACATAGCATAGCAGTTCTTGCCATGAGACATAGGCAGCAGTCTGCTGAAGGGAGTCTGAAAGAGGTACAATTGGTGGCTTTCTTCTCCTTTCTTCAGGCCTCAAATAGTAGCTGAACAGTGGCTGTCAGCTTGTATTCAGAAAGAAAAGGCCAAGAGAATCATCAAGACACCAGTCCTGATAGCACTGAAATGTCACACCAATGCCAGAAAAGGCCTACCTCTAGATTTCTTGTTACGTAAAATTTGTTGAGGCCATAGTTAGTTGGTTATTCTTTTACTTGTAGTAAAATGCATACCTAACTTAAATCCAGCCTCAACAAAATAGTTTTTATTCTAAATTTGTATTTTTCCCATCATTAATAGTTCCAGTATTGGAAATATTTGCCATACTTAACAAATAAAAATTTAATAACTATCTCTCAAAAAAGAAAAAAAAGTCCTATCGGTAATATTGGCCAACTTTTATGTTATAAATAACCCTACTATATTAGTCCATTCTCACGCTGCTATAAAGAAATACCTGAGACGAGATAATTTCTAAGAAAAGAGGTTTAATTGAATCACAGCTCCACATGGCTGGGGAGGCCTCAGGAAACTCACTATCATAGCAGAAGGCACCTCTTCACAGGGAGGCATGAGAGACAATGAGTGCTGAGCAAAGGGGGAAGCCACTTATGAAACCATCAGATCTTGTGAGAACTCACTCACTATCACGAGAACAGCATGGGGGAAACCACTCCCATGATTCAATTATCTCAACCTGTTCCCACCCTTGACATGTGGGGTTTATTACAATTCAAGGTGAGATTTGGCTGGGGACACAGAGCCAAACCATGTCACCCACCATGGTAATTTTAAAACACCAATATGATGTCATTGAATGCAGAGTTAGGAAAAGATTCACACCATTGAATCTCATGAGTCAATTCCAAACAGCCCCAGCACACCACTAGATAGTCCCCTAATTACTAACTACAGTTTCACCAAACTATTAGAGTTCATTGTTTTTACTTTCAACTTCATTGTAACAGAGAACAGAGTTTACATAGAGAGGAACTTAGAGCTCAGAATTATTGATTGTCAAGATAAATTGGCTAAATTTATTAAATTGAAAGTAGCTATCATAATTTATGTAAAACTTTCAGTAGGAACTTAGAGGTTGTCCTGTCTCAAGCCAAATGTACTCATTAACTCAATACGCATAATTTCCAAATGTCTCCTCATAGGAAAGAATATAATCTAATTCACTCTCATATCAGATAAAATTTAATACATAGATTTGAAAACAATGTGGGTATAACGTTAAATAACTTGCATGGAAAAATTTTTTAGCTCTCATAAATTTCTGTAACTCTGTAATCGGGAATGAGAATGGACGATTCTCTAGTCTTCTAACTAATCTTGCAATAGGACTGCTCTCATACCCAATTACCTAAGGAGAGTAAAACTTACAATATAGTATAAAATACTTTAGTAGTTATTATCTATGAAAAGTATTACCTACAACTTCCTTAGCAAAGTCTCTGTGCAGAAGAATTCTCACATATTCACGCAAAGCGAAATCTTAACACTAAAGATTTTTGTTTTTGTTTTTACTCACCAAAGCAGGTCTTCTACAAACATAAACAATGAATTACCTGCTTTTTTGGGATGATATGAGAATATAATTTTCCTAGGATGGATAAGTACAGGCTTCATTACCAAAGTGACTGCAGATACTGAATGGCCTAGTAAGAAAATATTTTCAAATGTAATAGTGTGCAGTTCTGAAAAGAACATGCCTTTCAAAATGTCTCTGATTTCTTGCTCACATTTTCCCTTGTAAAATCCCCAGTAGCTTTGTCTAATTTGACGTTTGTATTATTCTGAGAATATTTAATTGTTAGTGGTATAGTACTATAAGGTTACAGTTTAAGAGCATTAGCTCAAACTGAAAAAATAAGTTCAATTACATTGTATTCTTGTTTTAAGTAAGGATAGTTAAAATACTAAAGGTATAAATCTAATGTGTTTCAAAATAGTTATTTTGTCTACCATTTATATATTACTCTTTGTAATGAGCTCTTTATAATCATGATGTATGGATAAAATAAAATCTATCTACCTTTGGATATAGCAATCTTTTATAGTTGGGATTTGTAATAAAATATGAATTATATCAATGTGAAATTGGTCACCAGAAAGATCTTTTTATAGTAGACCTCAAGATCAGATCAAAGATAATCTTTATTCCTTTTTTTAAAGATAAAAACTACTTAGCTGATTTTCTTCTGAAAAAAATATCTGAGTTTATTTCAAAAAACCATTCATGACACAAACTCATAGGTACATTTTATTCAATTATTCATGTATTATCCTATGCCAGTAAAAGATCTAAAGATGTAGCAAGATGCTAAATGATTACAAACCACAAATATGTCATAAGAGAAATCAGGGCTAATTAAATTTACAACTGATTTTAAAAGATTAACAGCATGGAGCTGTATATGTTACACTGGGATATTTCTAATTACAGGAAAGCATCCAAATCAATAGATCAAATACCCATATTTGCTGTTTCCAAGCAAGAAAAGACAATTGCAAATTCATTGTCTTGAAATGCTTTTAAACACTGAGATTTTACCTTTGGGTTATCTGTAGTTTATGTCTGAAAGTATAAAAGTTCTGTTTCTGTTTCAGGTTATTCATTTTGTAATAAACAATTTTCTCCCAAAGCACAGGGCTTCCCATGGGTAGTACTCACATTATGATTATTGAAGTCACGTACATCAACCATAATCAGTCGAAAGTATTGTTCCTTGAGGAAACGAATTAACAGTATGCAGTTGTGACGGAAGAAATAATAATTGTCAAAGTTTCACATTGCTATGACTCCTCATCAAATGATGAGCTGAGACTAATGTATAAAATCAATCTAATGAAGCACAAACTTGTATTATCAATGTACATTACAATCATCTCTGTCTTCAATTTAAAAAAATTCTGATTACAATGTAAAAAAATCTTCAATAGCGCTACAAAAATATGTTTAAACACCTTACGTAAAATTTATTTTTATATCCCTCAAGGCATTGTTACAACACGCTCTTGTTATCTAAATTTCCCTTGACATTTAACTAGGTCTAGACACAATCTAAACAAATTTTTAAGTGTGCTTTTTCTGATATTACTGTTTGCCCCACCACATTATATTTTTGCTGTGCACAACAAGTGGCTACAAAAGAAAAAAAAATCTTTAATAGTAATAGTAGCCACTCTTTAACTTTAGAATTAACAAAACAAAATCAAAACTGTAACATATTTATGTATATATATACATATGTGCGTGGGTATATATATATACATATATAACAAAAATGCTGGTTTTATAAATGTACAGAAACTAAAATATTCAAAGCAAATATTAGTTTATCTTTTACTTGAGGGTCTCTAAACCCTTAAAGGAAATGACCTATCAAAAATATAAAGATATATATTGAAAATTAGATAACCTGTTGGACCATCTATATATTACTCTTTGTAATGAGTGACAACTCACCCCACCTGATTTAGATTCCTAACAAAAGCTGAATTTCACAGATAAAAATATAACAATTCAATTATTGCATTTTTAAAGTGACTCTCAATAGTAGCATCGAGTATGGAATGTTACATATACGTAGATTAATTTTTCCTTAGATATGAAGTTAAACTACCCATTTCCAAGACACAAATTTACATGAATGTCGTTTTCAGAATATCTTTGTGGATCCTTTTCTCATTTCCCCCATGCTCTGGCAAGTTTAGATGTAGCATAATGATAAATAGAATTAATTTGTAGAATTAATTCCTAAATTAACACTTTTTTCCAAAACAATGATCTGCAACAGATTTATAGTAGATATCCCTCTGCATTTTTCAGATAATTATAGCTGCAAGGTTATTGTCCAATAAAATGTATAAACAATAGCAATTTTAAAGCAATGTATGAAACTACCCAACCTATTTTTTCACATTATTATTTTAGGGTATCTACTTAAAGCCAATTCTATTAACCTTGGCGCTGAATGCTAAGGGCACTCTATTTAAGAAAGTTTTCCATTCTTCACTTTAAAATCTAAGAAGCTTGTTAGATAACCTAAATAATGGAGTGAAAAAAGAAGGAAACTGTGGTTTTAAATTCGAAATAACTGATTTCTCCCCAAAACTGTCCGAAGCACCATTGTTTTGTGACTTACAGCCATCATTATCAACTCGTACTACTTGTAAAAAGACCTTACTAAAGTTCTGAAGAAATTCTGCTCTGCTATCTTCTGAACACTTTGCTGGTGTGCAATTTACACAACTCCTGTGTTTCTTACTAACTTTCGTTTTCTTTCGTGATCTTTCCTTTAACCTCACTTCAGAAATATACTTGGACAGTGACTTCATACCTCTGTCCTCTTCAGCATCCAGCAATGTACATAAAGAAATCTTGAATGATCCTGTAATTTTAACGTCCACAATTTGCTGCGTCTCCAAAGGCGAAAGGAGCGGGCTCAGGCAGCTGAAAAACTTCATCCTTAGAGAGAGCTTAACAGCTGCTTCCATTTGCAGCTTTAAAAACGTATCCTGGTTTACAAGAGTTTGCGTATGTAGGCCAGACTACCAAACACCAGAAGATTTATTACAAATGAAATTTACACGTGCATGGGGGTGGGAAGCGCTGCAAAAACCTTAGACTCCTCACTTCTGCTGCTTTACTGATTTTCAACTCGTATAGTTGTACCTCGGGCATGCAAGTCTTCCTCTCTAGCGCTCTGACGTTTTCCTTCAGCACAGCTGAGGTGAAACTTCTCATATTTCTTAACTCTGCACTTGGCCACGCCCTGAGAAGGCAAGCTGTCCTTCGCCGTCCCTCCCTCCCTTCCTCAAGCTACCACAATATTTATTTTAACTCAATCTGACCAATCCTTTGTGTTTAATTTTTAAAACAACCTACCATCCTATAACAAAATTTAATATCCAGTGGGCTTTCTTTAAAAAATAATAAATAAACCCCCCACTGATATCCACTTGGCCTAAAAGGAAAACTTGGGTTTCTGCTTTCCCTGAGAGCAGCACTCCCTTATCCCTGGAACGCCGCGCCCTGCGTGGTTCCCCGCCCTCCCCACGCGCGGGGGCGCCCTGGCAGTCCCCTGCTGCTCCTCTGCTGGGCGCCACAACTTTCCCCAACCCGTGCCAACTTCCAGGGCACAGCCTCTGCGGAGAGTAGCAGGGTACAGTGAATAACCCAGACACTAAAAAGCAAGGCAGCGGGGGTCCTACCAGCGCGGCTTTTGATGACGTCGGTGAATCCGTCCTCAGCGGCATTTTCTGGGGTCTCCTGCAGACCCCTCAGCTGTGCCATAACCAAACGCCACGTGCCTCAGCTTCCTCACACCCCAAACTTTGGAAGGCAGGTGGGTCCGCGTGCGGTCCGTTTGATGCTCTCCACAGCAGGTCTCGCTGAGGATCTAGTTTGTCTGAGGGTGGATTTTCCCTCCTCCCTAGGCCCTCAGCCACGGAGATGGGGATGCGGGGGGCGCGGGGCGGCTGGGGGGAGCTTGAAAACGCAGAAACACAGACACCTTAGCGTGGGTTGGTTGAAAGAGGGCGCCGTCAAAATGCCCACCCCAGCCTTAGAGACGAAAAACAGGTGCTGTTCCCAGCTCCTGGCTCTAAAATAGAGTGGGCGAGGCCTGGAAGGTGAAAGCTGAGGAGGGACCTGGTGGTCAATACACCCACAAGCAAGTTGACGACTCGCTTTTCCACGCTGCGCAGAATCGATGCAAAAACAGGAGCAATTAGGGAGCCGCTTGCCAAAAGCAGCACATGAGGTCATGAATGATTTAGCATTGCCACTTAGAAGATGACTACACTGACAAGAAGGGTCACTGGTTTTAGCTATCTGGGTCACTTACACGTGTGTACCCCACTTTTGTATCCTGACTTGAGTGCACTGACCAGACATGGGTAATATATGCCGAGGACTATCCATTTTCTTAGGAGATTTCACCAAAGCTACCCACTCTTCGCTCAGTGCATATGTTCACTCTGACTGCCTCCTCCATTCCTTCCTCCCACCACTGAGGCTAGAATTAGATTGGACTATAAACAGCTCGTATGACTTTATTTTCTAAAAATTTCAGAAGTGACTTTCATTTGGTTAGTATCCTTACTCCCTCCCCCACCTCCCCACACACATAACTCATCCTGCATTTCTTCCTGCAGTAGCCCAATAACTTTAAATCCTATCCATCATCTACTGAAGAAAAATTAACTTTGCAAGAGGAACTTGGCAAGGGACCTAGCAATAGCTAAGGATTTTCTTTTCTTGTTTTCGTCTGCATTTTCATTCAAAGTAGATGCTTATCCTTTTCTAAAACACTGGCTCTCGACTATGACTAGACATTGGAATCATCTGTGGAGTTTTACCAAAAAACTGTTTCCTGGTTTCCACACCCAGAGATGCTGATTAATTGTTCTGGTGATTCCAATGTGCAACCAAGTTTTAAAAACATTGATAAAATGGCCTGTACAGTCAATTTGGCGCCTTCTTTAAGACAATTTTGCCAGCGACTCTGTTCCATTCCTATTATAATACCTTTGATAAAAACCTAATATGTTTGCCGTCCTGTTTTTCATTGCCAAGTTGACCCTTTTCATGGCAGTGGATACTTTATTTTGACAAAAACTTAGTGGTTAGTCTTGACTACAGAATTTTCTTAGATTAAACCTGCGCTGACTCTCAGGATGGATTGTTAACTGGGTACCTTTCAATTAGATCTTGATCTTGAGAATTCATGCCTATTGGAAATCTTTGTTGACAGCAGACCTCTTAGGTTTCCCAAGTGCCCATTTTTTTTAGATTCATCAGTTCTATTTTTAGCAATTTCAAGTGGGAAATATTTAGAATTATAGCACAGCTCCTATTAAAGAGAGGTATAAAAGTATGAAAATTATCCAGAATTTAAAAAAAAAAATCTTAAGGGTTGTGACATAGTACATTTTATATCATCAAGCCACTACAATTAGAAGAATATGGTATTGGAACAGGAAGAGACAAAATGGAAAAACAAAGTAGTACTCAGAAATAGATCCAGCCAAAGGGAATGTACTAAATATGACATTTTAATTCATTCATTAAAAAACTGAATATATAATGATTATCTTTTCATAAAGTTAGACTTTCCTAACTTAAACTAAAAAAAATTCTAGATAGATTACAGATTCAAATATACAAAAATGAAACCAAATAAGTGATGAATCTATAGCAGTTTGAGTTATGGGACATTCTTAACCCAAACACTAATTCCAGATGACTTTAAGGAGAAAAATGGGCCTGGGGCAGTTGCTCACACCTGTAATGCCAGCACTTTGGGAGGCCAAGGCTGGCAGATCACTTGAGGCCAGGAGTTCAAGACCAGCCTGGCCAATGTGGCAAAACCACATCTCTACTAAAAATACAAAAATTAGCCAGGTGTGTTGGCGCCAGCCTGTAATCCCAGCTACTTGGAAGGCTGAGGCAGGAGAATCACTTGAACCCAGGAGGCAGAGGTTGCAGTGAGCTGAGATTGGGCCATAACACGTCAGCCTGGGCCACTCCATCTCAAAAAAAAAAAAAAATAACACTTGCTACTACATAAAAATAAATATTTCTATAAAGCCAAAGATATTATAATAGAGCAAAAAGACAATAAACTGAGAAAATACACTTAGAATATCTATCACAAAGACTTAATATCTCCATTTTAATACAAGTCTACAAATTGATTTGAAGACAAAAATACAATTTAAAAAATTAATATATAATCTGAACAGAAAAGCCACAAAAGAGGACAGGCAAATAATTATATACAATATAATTATGAGGAGGTAGTCAATATTCTCATAGTCAAAAAGGCAAAATGAAATAACATTTCCTGCCCATGAGCTGGATGAGAAAACAAACAGATGGAATAACATTCAGTGCTGGAATGGGTGTGAGAAAAGAAGCTCTTAATAATCTCTACTGGTGAAGTATTGCTACAATATTTTAAGAAAGTAACCTGAGAATAGCTATGGAAAAGTCCACAATCTTTTGCCCATCAATCCCTCCTTAAGAATCTATCAAAAATAAAATCACTAGTATGTAAGGATATATGTAAGATTGTTTACTGAAGCCTTATCTAAAAGAATACATTCATTAAAATCACTCTAAATGTCTTTCAACTCAGAACTCACTGAAGCAATCTGATTATACCAAACAATGGGGTATTTAGTACCTACTAAAAGTATGTTACGTACCTTATACAAATTATTATCAGACTAAATACAGTGCTATATTCGAAGAACAATATATCACAACAAAACTGGGTGTATTTGGGCAAGGAAACATCATTTTTTTCTTTTTCATTTCAGAATTTTGTTTTAGTTTTTAATTTTTGTGGGTACAGAGTAGGTATAGCTATTTATAGGGTACATGAGGTATTTCAATACAGGCACACAATACATAATAATCACATCAGAGTAAATGGTGTATGTATCACCTCAAGCATTTATCCTTTCTTTGTGTTACAGACAATCCAATTATACTCTTTATTTTAAAGTGTACAACAAATTATTGTTTACTGTAGTCACTGTTTTGCAACCAAATACAGATCTTATTCATTCTATCTAACTATACTTTTGTATCTATTAACCATCCCCACTCTCCATCCCATTACCCTTCCCATCCTCTGGTAACCATCATTCTACTTTCTATCTTGATGAGTTTAATTGTTTTAATTTTTAGCTCCCACAAATAAGCAAGAACATGCAAAGTTTGTCTTTCTGTGCCTGGCTTATTTCACTTAACATAATGACCTCCGGTTCGATCCATGTTGTTGCAAATGACGGGGTATCTTTCTTTTTATGGCTGGATAGTTCTCCATTTTGTATAAGTACCACATTTTCTTTATCCATTCATCTGTTGATGGACACTTACGTTGCTTCCAAGTCTTGGCTATTGTGACTAGTGCTGCAATAAACAAGAGAGTGCAGTTATCTCTTTTATATACTGATTTCCTTTCTTTTGGATATATACCTAGCAATGAGATTGCTGAATTATATAGCAGGTCTATTTTTAGTTTTCTGAGGAACTTCCAAAGTGTTCTACATAGTGGTGGTTCTAATTTACATTTCCATCAACAGTATAAGAGGGTTCCCTTTTCTCCACATTCTCACCAGCATTTGTTATCACCTGTCTTTTGGATAAAAGCCATTTTAACTGGGATGAGATGTTATCTCATTGTAACACTTGAAAACCAATCGATGTGACCCGTCACATTAAAAATATGAAGGATGAAAACAAATATAAAAAAAGTATTGGAAAAAATTAATTCCCTAACATGAGCACGTGTGCTCTCGCGTGCACACACACACACAAACACACACACACCCTTCCTGGGAAACTGGGAGTAGAAGAGATGCAACTTGATCTGATAAAAAGTATCTATAAGTAATCTACAACAATGTTTTTAATTAATATACTACTTAATATAATAAGTCAGGAAAATGAAATTAAAGGTATACAGTTAGAGCGAAAAAAAGCTTTTATTATTTACAGACTAAACTTGCATAGACAATTCAAAGAACCATCAGATAAAATATTAGAATTAATAAGTGGATTTAACAAGGTTTCTGGATACCATGTGAATATCCAAAAGTTAATTGTAATTTTCAAGAGTAAACAATTAGAAAGTGGTATTTTTTAAAAATAATGCCATCAATAAATCAAATATAAATAAATGTATAAAATATGTTTGAGATACCTAAGCAGAAACATATATTATGAATGAGAGGATTTAAAGAAAACGTATCTAAATGGAGGACTATATCGTGCTCAGGGGTTGGCAGAATCAGTGTTATAAAGATGTAAACTCTCAAAAATTGATCTGTAGAGTCAGGGAAATCCTAATCACCCCCATCAGGAGTGTGCACGTGTGTGTGTGTGTGCGCACATTATAAAAATTTATGTGGACCTGCAAAGGCCCAACATAGCCACGACAATCTTTAAAAGAACAAAGTGGGAAATTTTATACTAACAGATATTACCAATTATTATGAAACAATTGAAATTCAAACAGTGTGTTTTTGGTGTGAATACAGATAATTAGAACAATGGAACATAAGAGAGAGTCTAAAAACAGGCTCACACATATATAGTTACCTGATTTACAGCAAAGGTGACACTGAAGTTCAGTAGAGAATGAATCGTCTTTTCTATAAATTATGTGGGATCAACTGGAGATTAGATTTTAGACTTAAATGTGAAAGCTGTGAAAGAAATAATTCTAGAAGATAACATAAGAGAATAGTTTCATGACCTTGGTGGGGACATTTTTTAAACAAGATATAAAATCACCAGCTTAAAAACATTGGCATATTGGCTTCATTAAAGCAAGAAATTTTACTCATCAGAAGGCTTCACTAGGAGATCACAGAGTGGGAAATGATATGTTAATGAAATGTTATATTAAACAAGCAAATTATACTTTAATATTTATAGTATCTCATTGAAAAAATAAAACTCTATATGAGTGTGTGTTTTGTTTAAATAAGCAACTATAGAAAACATACATATGAACACACAAAAGAGACACTATGAGATTATAAAAGGGAAGGAATATTTTATGAGCCTCTGAGCTGCTTAAGCTTCTAAAGGCTGATAGAGTAGGTAACTAGAAATGTTGCTTATATTTCATTCTTTAAAAACATTTTCAAAAGTTAGTTTGAAGTCTGCCTGGAAACTGTCTGGTGAAGATGATCAAGGCAATGAAAAGGAAACTATTAAAATCTTTAAAATCTTCCTTATTCCAAATCCACACTGTTGTATTGTCATATTGGCTTCATTAAAACAAGAAATTTTATTCATCAGAAGACCTCATTAAGAGACAGAGAGACTGAAAAAGGAGATCAGAGAGTGGGAAATGATATTTGTGTATATGTTTAAAAAAAAAAGCTAGTATCCAGAATATATTTTAAAAACTCATAAAAATCAATAAAAATCTATTTTAACAAAATAAGTGAAAGATTTTAAAGTATGTTGCACCAAAAAGATATCAGAATGACCAATAAAAATATGAAAGAGCCAGATATAGCAGCACTTGCCTGTAGTCCCATCTACTCAGGAGGCTGACACAAGAGAGTCACTTGAGCCCAGGAGTTTGTGTCCAGCTAGGATAACCTAGGGGAGACCTTGTCTCTTAAAAAAAAAAAAAAAAAAAAAAAACCAAAAGAAAGGATGTTTAACATTGTAAAAGCATCAAGTAATTAATACTAAAACCACAAAGCAAAACAACTACATACCCATTGTAATGGCCATAATCAAAATTAAAAAAAAAAACTGAAAATACTAAGTATTGTTGTAAGTGTGATGTGATTGGAAAACCCTTCCACACTGTTTATGGAAGTGAAAATTGACCCTCCTGCTTTGACAAACTCTTGGTAGAATATACTAAAACAAAAATGTTGCATTCTGCATGACACAAAAATTCCACCTTTAAGTAAATAATCAAAAACAACAAAGATAAATTAATCAAAAGATAGGAACAGTAAGGTTCAGTGCAGCATTTTTCATAATAGCCACAGTTAAAAACAACCCTTATATGCCTCAACATTAAAATTAATAAATATACATGGCTCTATTCAAAGAAATGAATGCTATACAGAAATAGAAATGAATGGACTACTGATACATGCAATACCATGCATGGACTTCACAGACATAATTTGAATGAAAGAAACCAAACATAAAAGGTGTGTATTTTGTAATTATATTTATGCAAGTGTTAAAAGTAGAGAAAACCCAACCTATGCTAATGGAAAACCAGGTAGAACCAATTTATGGTGTTATACGATAAAAGTGGTTACCTTTAGAGGGAAGCAATGTTTGGGACCAGGTAACAAAAATGCGTGTGAGATTATTAAAATGCCTATATCTTGATCTGGGTGATGGATATACTCAATGTTAATTGTGTAAAAAGTAATGAAGCTGTACATTTATGATTCATGTATTTTTATGTATGTATCTTTCTGTGTCATATTCCATTTTTTAAAATAAGCATAAAGTTACATGTAAATATTTTTAGATATATTTGTGGAATGCTGTATGAAACAAGCAAATTATAGTTTGATATTTATAGTATTTCAGGGAAAAATAAAACCCTATATTATGTGAGTGTATATATTGTTTAAGCAACTGTATAAAAATGTGTATGAACACACAAAGGGGAAACTATGACATTATAAAAGTGAAGGAAGATTTTGTGAGCTTCTGAGCTTCTTAAGCTTCTAAAGGCTGATAGAGTAGGTAGCTAGAAATGTTGCTCATTATTTTATTCTATTGAAAACATTTTCAAAAGTTAGTTTGAAGTCTGCCTGGAAACTGTCTGTGAAGATGATCAAGCAATAATCATCTATAGTCTTCCATATTCCAATTCTAAACTCTTGTATTTATTTCAACAAATATAAAAATAGATTTCCTAACATTTTCTTATTCAAAAATGTTGGGGTTAGAGAGGTTAGAATACCTCTCTTTAGATGAGCCATTTACATCTAGATGACTGCTTAACTGGCTCATACAAATTTCAGATATTATTCCCTTAGGGTATTGTCCAGAGTAAAAGAATTCCATGGACTCCTGCAGAATGTTCAGTTACTCTACACCACAGAATGCATTTGCGCCTAAGGAGATAAGAGACATTCAAATAATATCATGTCAAAGAGTTTTTTTCAGATTACCTGCTAAAGCCATTTATTATTATTTTTTAAATTATACTCTAAGTTCTGGGATACATGTGCAGAACGTGCAGGTTTGTTACATAGGTATACATGTGCCATGGTGCTTTGCTGCACCCATCAACCTGTCATCACATTAGGTATTTCTCCTAATGCTGTCTCTCCCCTAGCCCCCCCATCCCCTGACAGGCCCTGGTGTGTGATGTTCCCCTCCCTGTGTCCATGTGTTCTCATTGCTCAACTCCCACTTATGAGGGAAAACATGCAATGTTTGGTTTTCTCTTCCTGTGTTAGTTTGCTAAGAATAATGGTTTCCAGCTTCATCCATGTCCCTGCAAAGGACATGAATTCATCCTTTTTTATGGCTGCATAGTATTCCATGGTTTATATGTGAAGCCATTTATTTTATGAACTGTCCAACTAGAATATGAACAATATAGTATAATTAACCAAAACTCTGCCAATTTAATTGTAAATGGATTATTATATCTTAGAAATTCTCAAATATGGCACATATCTATTACACTAAAAATAAGCCTTCCACGAAGTTTCATGTAGTTTCCTTTAGCAGATAATGCTGAACTCTATTTTAGATGTATGTTTTATGTGCTGTCATCACTTTATATAGAAATATCCATCAATTGCATGAGAGAACTTTCATGAATCAACATGGCTATTAGTTTTCTCTTAACAGAGATATTTTAGAAAACACAGTTAGAAATATGTGTATTTTAGGGATGCAGAGAAAGCATTTTTCCCTAGGAGACTGGAAATTTAGTTTATATTTTTAGATTCCTGTCATGGGTTCTGCAAATGTTTCTAAGAAACATTTTCTACACAATCAAGGATAATTTGAATCACAACATTTTCTTATTCTTCCAAATGTATATTTTTTAGGGATCTCTTTGAAATTTTTGACTACTAGAATGATCTAAATTTAAGCATGCACTTGCCTTCTGGTGTGTCCTCAGACTGGGTGAGTTCTGGGAGAAGAGGGAATGTTGCCTCAGTAATGATGATCTACTAATGCTAGAGCTAAAACCTATGTGTTAGACTTTTCTGTTAACTATCTAAAATGATCAATATCCTTTGCTTCTCAAGATCAGTTTCGTAGATTGAATCTTGTAAAGAGGTTAATTTTTCTCATCCTCACTGATCATCATGCTAAGTCCCAGAGGTAAGGAATGGTAAAGAAATTATACCTCTTGATTGGGTAGTACCGAAGTTCTGGAAGAATGTGTGGAATTGAAGATGTTCCTGTCATAATTTTTGGAAATGCAATTTGTCACATGGTAAAGAAAAAAATGATGCTTTGTATGGTTAAGAGAAGATTTGGGGAACAACCCAGTTGTATTTGGCAAAACGAATCTGTGTGTAGAAGTTGTTTATTTTTACTTTTGGCTTCTGTCTGTGATAAAAATGAATGATCAGCATTTCTTTCTAGACTTGGTCCATATCAAATTTATTTCCTATTTATATAGATCATCTTAAAGAGACCACTACTGTCTGCAATTCTAATTTTTGGATTTTTATCTCGGCCTGAAATTTTCACTCAGAAACTAGTATGCTTCCTTCTGTTACTCACTAAGCTGGCCTTTGACTTGACATTATGGACTTCTGGAAACAGCTGTGCTATAACTGTATCTCAAAAATGTTTACTCCTCATCAGTTATTTAATCAGGAATGGCTATGTATTTGATAATTTTTGGCAAATACTGGGTCTCCAAACGATAATAGTTTTAGAACTGCTGATGGTAGTAGCTACTTAGTAGTTTATTCCAGACTTTTAAAAAAGAAAATGAAATTCAGAATGCTCTCTAGGTCACACAGAAAATTACTAACAGATCCATAACTGGAAGTATATTCTGAGACAAGAAATTGAAGGAACATAATTTATCTGGGAGGCAATACCTGGTAATACTGTGCTGCATAACAAGCCACCTCAAAATGCAGTGGCTTAAAACAGTGACAGTCTTTATTTTGTTTACAAATTTGTAAATTTAGGCAGCATTTGACATAAACAGCTGATCTCTGCCCCAGATGGTATCATAGGGAGAGGCTCAAAGGCTGAGGACTAGAATTTTCTAAAAATGTATTCCCTCCTCACTCACGTATTTGTGGTTGATACTAGCTGCTAGTTGAGACCTTTGCTGGGTTTGTGGTCAGAACATTTATACATGGCCTTTCTGCGTTACTGCTTGGCTTCTTCATAGCAAAGAGGCTGGCGTCCAAGTTGATAGTTAGAAAATAGAAAGCCAGGAAGAATCTATAACATCTTTTATGACCTAACCTTGTAAGTCATCCAACGTCACTTCAGCCACATTAAAATCAGGAAGCCCATCACCAAGGCTTCATACTTGAAGTCCCATGTCTCTGCGCTCATTTCCTACTACCCCCTTCTCTTTCTCACTTTGCTCCAGCTATACCCATGCCTCATAAAATATTCTATCCTCAAAGATTATGTGTCTTGTCTTGCAAAAACCTAAACCATTCAGAAACAGACATAAATGATTTACCTTACTGAAATAGGGGCTAATTTTTTCCAGTATCTCATTCCAACCTGATCGCTTTATGTGTATTTGGGTGTATGTGTGCAATATAAGGGTATTTATTTAGCATCTGGTATATCCTAGGTGCTGGAAATACAATGGTAAGTAGACAGTCTCGTTCTATGGAACTTCCAGTATTTTTGGGGAGGTAGGAAAACGTTGCTCAAATAATCACAGAGATATAACCTTTCAGATGTGTCAAGGAAATATACATGTTGCTTTAGTGCCTATAATAGCAACAATTGGCTTCTTTGGAAGAGGGTCGAGAGGGCTTATTTGAGGAAGAGATGATTCATTTGAGATCTATAAATAAGACCTAACTCACTGAAAGATTTCTTTTGAAGTTCTGTTAGGGTCAATGGCCTACTGATGATCTTCTTGTAAATATAATATATATATATATTTCAAACTTAATATGTTGAAAACATGGCTCAATCTCTCCTACCCATCTCCACCGGATATGGTCTTCCAAATGCTGTCTTCATCACTGTGAATAGCAGCACCAATATTCCAGTTTTGCAGGACACAAGACTTAATTATTCTTAACATCATTCTTAATATCATTCCATAATGTTCACTTTATTTTTCATACCTTACCTTCAAATATATCCAGAACCTGACTATATCTTCCTACCTCCATAGCTACTTCCCTGATTCAAACCATCATCATCACTCTGCTGATATGTTGCATACCCTTCTGTATGTTTTTCACTGGTTTGTAATCCATTAGTGAGCCATAAAATTAATTAATTTATGCCTTGTAAATAGCAGTAAAACAACACCTTGCAATATAGAAAATATTGAATTGCATAATGCATAGATCAATTTTTTGTAAAATGTATTTCTGCTTTATTTATAAATATATTAACATGTAGACATATATGTCTATATGTATATGTACACATGCGTGTGTCCATATATCCTGAATCTCAATATAAAATACTCTTACTGTGTATGAATTTAAAATTTTTGAAAGGTATTTGGATTCTTGCTGCTTCAACTTGTAGCCTCACCCAGGAGTACTCTGAAAACAGTAATCAGAGGGATTTCCTCTACAGGCAATACATTTTAATTAATTAATTAAATATATAAGGCAGATAAAGATACATCTCTATTCAAAATACTTAATGGACTCCCATTTTATTAAAAATAAAAGCCTATTATAAGTCATTACAATGGCCTATGAGTCACATATTCAGCCCATACCTTCTCCCTTTCTCTCTAACCTCATCTCCTGCTAATCTCACACTTGCTCATCAAACCCAGTCAAACTTGTCTTCTCACTGTTTGTAAAACACTCCCAGCACATACTGACTTCAGAACTTTTGCACTTACTATTTTACCTGCCTAAAGATACTTCCATTTATGTAAGTTCATGTCCTCCTCCCTCGCCTCTTTCACGTTTCTTACCTTCTGATTGAGTCATCCATAGCCTGCCTATTTTGAATTTCTGTCATCTATCTTCAATGCCCTACAGTCCCCATCATCCTTGCCTATTTTATATTTCTCCATAACGCTTATAATCTCTGATGTACCATGCATTTTACTTATCTGATTATTTTCTGTTTCCCTTGACCCACATTAGACTGTGAGCTTCATATGGTAATTAGTTTTGTCTATACTGTAATCTGCACAATTCCCAATGACTCGTACACTCACTATTATGTAGAAGGTAATCAATAAGTTGTTGAATGGATGGAGGGAAGGAGGAAAGGAGGGAGGCTGGATCAATGGATGGATTAAAAAAAAACAAATGAAAGAAATAGAATTTCAAGGATTAGGAATGAGATATAAAACAGCTCTCTAAGGCCGGGTGTGGTGGCTCATGCCTGTAATCCCAGAATATTGGGAGGCCGAGGCGGGCAGATCACCTGAGGTCAGGAGTTCCAGACCAGTCTGCAACATGGGGAAACCCCATCTCTACTAAAAATAGAAAAATTAGCCAGGCGTGGTGGTGCACTCCTGTAATCCCAGCTACTTGGGAGACTGAGGCAGGAGAATCGCTGGAACCAGGGAGGCAGAGGTTGCAGTCAGCCAAGATTGCGCCGCTGCACTCCAGCGTGGGTGACAGAGCAAGACTCCAGCTCAAAACAAAAACCAAACAAACAAAACACTCTCTAGCTGGAGAGTCAACAGAGGATGGAGGATGCTTTGGTCCATGGCCATGAGAAAGAATGAAAAGAGGCCAGTGTAGCTGGAGAGGAAGGAATGAAGTAAGGATTGGGATGGAGGAATATATGGCTAGAGAGGTATTCAGGAGTAAAACAAAAAGCATCAAAACACAAAACTAACGGAATTACTCTATAACCTAAAAATACTGGGAAGCCTTTGAAGGCTTTTAAATTTGGGAAAGCGGTGGAGGGGTCAAGAACAATGGATGATGCCATTATCTTATTTACATTTTAAGTGATAGGGAAGAACAATAATTCATAAATATGGTTTAGGCCTAGTGAGAGAAACTATATCTCTCATCAGTTTAATCTGAGTGTCATAACATTCTCTAGATCCTAAATGGTCCTAGTCACATTTCTGGGTCAGTTCTTTGCTTAGGTGTATAATTCATAGACTCTTTTATTATTTTATTTTTATTTTTCCATTCGTTATTGGGGTACAGGTGGTATTTGGTTATGTGAGTAACTTCTTTAGTGGTGATTTGTGAGATTTTGATGCACCCATCACCCAAGCAGTATACACTGCATGGTATTTATAGTATTTTATCCCTCGCCCCCTCCCACTCTTTCACCCATGTCCCCAAAGTCCACTGTATCATGCCTTTGCACCCCCATAGCTTAGCTCCCACATATCAGTGAGAACATATGATGTTTGGTTTTCTATTCCTGAGTTATTTCACTTAGAATAGTAGTCTCCAGTCTCATCCAGGTCACTGCAAATGCTGTTACTTCATTCTTTTTATGGCTGCGTAGTATTCCATCATATATATAAATGCATTATATTATATATATTATATATAATGCAGATTACATCATATATAATGTATTATAATATATATACAATGCAGATGACATCACACACACACACACATATATATATATATTTTTTTTTAAATGCAGATATATATATATATCACAGTTTCTTTATCCACTTGTTGATTGATGGGCATTTGGGTTGGTTCCACAATTTTGCAGTTGTGAATTGTGTTGCTATAAACATGCGTGTGCAAGTATCTTTTTCGAATAGTGACTTCTTTTCCTCTGGGTAGATACTCAGTAGTGGGACTGATGGATCAAATGGTAGTTCTACTTTTAGTTCTTTAAGGAATCTCCACACTGTTTTCTATAGTGACTGTACAAGTTTACATTCAACCCAGCAGTGTAGAAGTGTTCCCTGTTTACAGCATCCACACCAGCATCTACTGTTTTTTGATTTTTTGATTATGACCATTCTTGCAGGAGTAAGGTGGTATCACATTGTGCTTTTGATTTGTATTTCCCTGATCATTAGTGATATTGAGCGTTTTTTCATATGTTTATTGGCCATTTGTCTAGCTTCTTTTGAGAACTGTCTATTCATGTCTTTAGCCTACTTTTTGATGGGATTGTTTTTTACTTACTGATTTGCTTGAGTTCGTTGTAGATTCTGGATATTCCTCCTTTTTCAGATGTATAGCTTGTGAAGATCTTCTCCCACACTGTGGGTTTTCTGTTTACTCTGCTGACTGTTCCTTTTGCCATTCAAAAGCTCTTTAGTTTAATTAAGTCCCAGCTATTTATCTTTGCCTAAGCCAATATCTAGAAGGGTTTTTCCAATGAGTTCTGATGTGTTAAGTGAGTATCCTGAAGGCAGCAGATAGTTCCATAGTGAGTTCTTATCCATTCTGCAGTTCTGTATCTCTTAAGTGGAGCATCTAGGCCATTTACATTCAGTGTTAGTATTTAAATGTGAGGTACCTTTGCATTCATTGTGCTCTTTGTTGCCTGTGAACTTTGTGTTGTTTTTTTGTTTTGTTTATTGCTTTTGCTTTTTAGCTTATATTTTTGTTTTATAGGTCCTGTGTAATTTATGCTTTAAAGAGGTTCTGTTTTCGTGGTTTCCAGGATTCTTTTCAAGATTTAGAGATCCTTTTAGCAGTTCTTGTAGTGGTGGCTTGGTAATGGTGAATTCTCTCAGCATTTGTTTGTCTGAAAACGACTGTATCTTTCCTTCATATATGATACTTAGTTTCTCTGGATACAACATTCTTGGCTGATGATTGTTTTGTTTGAGGAGGCTGAAGATAGGGCCCCAATCCTTCCTAGCTTTTAGGGTTTCTGCTGAGAAATTTGCTGTTAATCTGATAGGTTTTCCTTTATAGTTTACCTGGTGCTTCTGTCTCACAGCTCTCAAGATTCTTTCCTTTGTCTTAACTTTGGATAACCTGATGACAACGTGCCTAGGTGAAGATCTTTTTGTGATGAATTTCTCAGATGTTCTTTGTGCTTCTTGTATTTGGATGTCTAGGTCTCTAGTTAGGCTGGGGAATTTTCCTCAATTATTCCCCCAAATATGTTTTCCAAGCTTTTAGAATTCTCTTCTTCCTCAGGAACACTGGTTATTCTTAGGTTTGGTTGTTTAACATAATCCCAGACTTCTTGGAGGCTTTGTTCATATTTTCTTTTTCTTTTTTCTTTGTCTTTATTGGATTGGGTTAATTCGAAGACCTTGTCTTTGGGCTCTGAATTTCTCTCTTCTACTTGTTCAGTTCTATTGCTGAGACTTTCTGGAGCATTTTACATTCCTAAAAGTGTATCCAAAGTTTCCTGAATTTTTTATTGTTTTTCCTTTAAGCTATCTGTTTCATTGAATATTTCTCCCTTCACTTCTTGTATCATTTTTTGGATTTCCTTGCATTGGGCTTCACCTTTCTCTGGTCCCTCCCTAATTAGCTTAATAAGTAACCTCCTGAATTCTTTTTCAGGTGAATCAGGGATTTCTTCTTGGTTTGGATCCATTGCTGGTGTACTAGTGTGATTTTTTTTTGGGAGGGAGGGTGTTGAAGAGCCTTGTTTTGTCATATTACCAGGGTTGGTTTTCTAGTTCCTTCTCATTTGGGTAGGCTCTGTCAGAGGGAAGGTCTAAGGCCGAAGGCTGTTGTTTAGATTCTTTTGTCCAGTGGGGTGTTGCCTTGATGTAGTACTCTCCTCCTTTTCCTATGGATGTGGCTTCCTGTGAGCCGAACTGCAGTGATTGTTGTCTCTCTACTGGTTCTAACCACCCAGCAAGTCTGCCCGGCTCCAGACTGGTACTGGTGGTTGTGACACTCTGTTCACATCAGAGTTCTGTGATGTGAACCATCTATGGGTCTCTCAGCTGTGGATACCAGTGCCTGTTCCAGTGGAGGTGGCGAAGAGTGCAATGGATTCTGTGAGGGTCCTTAGCTTTGGTGGTTTAATGTTCTACTCTTGTACTGCTTGGCCTCCTGCCAGGAGGTGGCGCTTTCTAGAAAGCATCAGCTGTAGTAGTGTGGAGAGGGACTGGTAGTGGGCGGGGCCCTAGAACTCCCAAGATTCTATACCTTTTGCCTTCGGCTGCCCCGTGGATAGGGAAGGACCATCAGGTTGGGGCAGGGCTAGGCGTGTCTGAGCTCCGACTTTACTTGGGCGGGTCTTGCTGCAGCTGCTGTGGAGAATGGGGGTAAGATTCCTAGGTCACTGGAGTTGTGTACCTAAGATGATTAGGCTACCTCTGCTGAGTCATGCAGGTTGTCAGGGAAGTGGGGGAAAGCCAGCAGTTACAGGCCTCAGCCAGCTCCCACACAAACCGAAGAGCCTGTCTCACTTCCACCATGTCCACGGCTCCCTGACAGCCCTGAGTATGTTTTCAAGTGGCGGGCGAGAGGGGCTTGAAACTTGCCTGAGGCTCTCCGCCTCCCAGCTGCCAAAGAAAGGGCTTTAGTTCCCTGCCGCCCACCCCCGCCCCTTCCGCCGTCTGTGAAGGGACCCACCGAGCTCCCAGGGCCTTTCTGCTGCTTCCTGTGCTCCTGTGTTTTGCTCGGCTCTGTAACTTGACTCAGCTTCAGGTAAAGTCAGAAACTTCTCCTGCAAACAGACCTTCAACTTCTCCAGTGGGGGTGTGTGTTCGGGAGAGGAGGGTCTCCCTTTCCCACTTTTGCAGCTGGGGCACTCACAGTATTTGGGGTGTTTCCCAGGTCCTGCAGGAGTAGTCTGCTTCCTTCAGAGGGTCTGTGAGTCCTCTCAGGATTGCTGATTTGTTCTTGCAGTTGATCTGGCGCTAAAATTCACAGTGCAAGTCTCCAGATGCTGTTCTATCTGGAGCTGCAATGTAGTCCTGCCTCCCATCCGCCATAATCCCCTCCATCTCCTAATTCATTGACATGTGAGAAACCCTTCAAATTTATGCTTCTGGAAACCCTGAGAATATAAAGATCATGGCATTATTCCAAGAAGTGATGTAGGTTTTTTTAATGTACCTTATTAAGCAAGATGCAAGTCAGATGTTATGATTTTCAGTTACAAGTTTTTCCTATGTCTGTAATTTGAAGATTATAGTATACTGAAAGCGTTAACTTTGGGCTCAATTATAAATGTATTACCCAAAGAACTTGCTATATTATCCAAATTTAAATATAAAATAGTCTTTCAATAACGATTGAGTTCTAAAAGTAAAAATAAAAGGAAAGAAATAATTTAGACAAAAAACCGTACTCAATTTAACACATATCAGACACACACACACACAGAGACACACAGACACCCCACACACACAATTAGCCTGGTGGGCTATAAGTAGAGTGAATGAAAAATAAGCTACATTGTTTTATTTTTATTGTATTAATGCAGTAATGAAGTTAAGATAAATGCGATGTCTTCTTTTGAAAAGTATCTGTTCATGTAATTTGCCCTCTTTTTAATGAGGTTGTTTGTCTTTTTCTTGTGAATTTGCTTAAGTTCCTTATAGATTCTGGATATTAGACCTTTGTCAGATGCATAATTTGCAAAAGTTTTCTCCCATTCTATAGGTTGTCTGCTCACTGTCTTGATAGTTAACTTTGCTATGCAGAAGCTCAGTTTAATTAGATCCCATTTGTCAGTTTGTGTTTTTGTTGCAGTTGCCTTTGGCGTCTTCTTCATGAAATATTTGCCCATACCTATGTCCTGAATGATATTGCCTAGGTTGTCTTCCAGGCTTCTATAGTTTTGAGTTTTACATTTAAGTCTTTAATCTATCTTGAGTTAATTTTTGTATATGGTGTAAAAAGGGGTCCAGTTTCAATCTTGTGTATATGGCTAGCCAGTACCATTAATTGAAAGGGAATCCTTTCCCCATTGCTTGTTTTTGTCAGGTTTGTCAAAGATCATATATGTGTAAGTGTGTGGCCTTATTTCTGAGTTCTCTGTCCTGTTCCATTGGTCTGTGTGTCTGTTTTTGTATTAGTACGATGCTGTTTTGGTTACTGTAGCCCTATAGTATAGTTTGCAGTCAGGTAGCATGATGCTCAACACCAGTGATCATTAGAGAAATGCAAATCAAAACCACAATGAGATGCCATTGCACACCAGTCAGAATGGCTATTATTAAAAGTCAAAAAATAACAGATTCTGGCAAGGTTGTGGAGAAAAAGGAATGCTTATACACTGTTGGTGGGAGTGTAAATTAATTTAACCATTGTGGAAGACAGTGTAGCAGTTCCTCAAAGACCTAAAAACAGAAATACCATTTGATCCAGCTATCCCATTATGGGATATATACCTAAAAGATTACAAATTATTCTATTACAAAGACACATGTATGTATATGTTCATTGCAGAATTATTCACAATAGCAAAGACATGAAATCAACCTAAATGCCCATCAATGTTAGACTAGAAAAAGAAAATGCAGTACATGTACAACATGGAATACTATGCAGCTGTAAAAAAGAATGAGATACTGTCCTTTGCAGGGACATGGATGAAGTTGGAGGCCATTGTCCTCACCAAACTAACACAGAAACAAACAAACAAAAAAAAAAACATTGCATGTTCTCACTTATAAGTAGGAGCTAAATGATAAGAACACATGGACACACAGAGGGCAAGAACACACTCTGGGGCCTATCGCAGGGTGGAGGGTGGGAAGAGGGAGAGGATCAGGAAAAACAACTAATGGGTACTGGGCTTAATACCAGGGTGATGAAATAATCTGTACAACCAACTCCCATGTCACAAGTTTAACTGTATAGCAAACCTTCACATGTACCCCTGAACTTAAAAGTTAAAAAAAGTAATAAAAAATTAAAATTAAAATGAATGGGATAATATTGTAATTCAGAAAATTGCTACTAATTAAAATGGGAAATCAATGAATGATTGATATGTTTTTTTTATAAAGGACTAATTATAATACTATGCTTTGGGCTTTTGCAAGATACTATAATGAACTTGTAGATACCTTCAAATGTTTCTGTCACCTACCATAGGAAATATATTTTATTTGTACTTACACATACAACACACAAACTTACACACATATGTGAAAAATGAATTAAAGTCTCCTGAAGCGATGATTACCCTTTTCTTTGTTGGGCATGCTAGTATTTCCTCTTCTATTATGTCTTATCTTATTCTATCTCATTTTTATAAATACTGACTATATACTACTAAATTGATTTTATCATCAACTAATGCATTATAACACATAATTTGTAAAAACAACTTATATACAGTAATGGTTGCTTTCTGCAGAGGAGTACTAGAAAAATTTTTATTAACTCCACACATCAAATATTGAGATAAAAATAAGAAAACACCTAGTTGATTTATTTTTCCAATGTGCAAATATTCAGGCAGTTATTTATATTATTTATATTGATACCATTTATGCAACTTGTAAATCTGTGCTTAACTGTTGTTCAAATAGCCTCATGGTAAGGGTCATTCACATTGTGCTGCAAGGAAATTTTGAAGGACTTTATTTTCAAATTGTTATTTGGATATATGTGAATCAAGATGTTATAACTATCTTGGCTCCAGAAATTCTTTAAATTTTTATCCCCATGTAAAAATGTGTATTTATCACTCTATTAGGGACAATTAATCAGGGAAATCTCAAATATTAATTCCAAACATGCACCATCAGTGGGCTGAATAACTGTGCATATGAATAATGTATATGTCCTTCTGTGTATCTATGGTTACTGCAATTTCCTCTTACGTTGTAATTTGTAAAAGTTATACAAGAGGAGTTTAAAAATAGTAGAGTGTAAATGTGACTGGTGAGAGGAGTTGGTAACAATAGACAACAACCCAGAAGAATATTAACTAATCTACCTCCATAAGACCTACTGCACCTTACTTGTAAATACCTGAACCATCCCCAGTAGGTCTAGGTGGATCAAAGGGACCATAGAGAGCAAAACCAACAATTGCAAAAGATCTCACATAAACAGACTACTAAATCACTTGTCTTAAACCGTGGGTGTTAAAAAAATCTGTATTTTCTGATTCATTAAAAGCACATTTTAGACCACATATGTGACCTAAACCCTATTATTTTTTAGATAACAGCAAAGAGTTAATATCTCTACTTTCCAGGATGTGAAATTCTGCTGTAAAGTTTTATGGTGTTCTTTTCTTAAACTTTTTCAGTAGAAGATAAAAAAACTGCCATTTCAAAGCTGCAACGAGTTTTTCCAGTCACAAGAATTGAAGCCTCATTGTTCTATTGTTTTGGGAAATAAAATGAACATTTGAAAAAATCTTTTAATTTCATAAATGTGAGATCCACACCCTCCTCAGAAATAGGGAGATTTCAGATGCTGTGGTTTTTCCAAGGTTATATAGGCAGGGATCACGTTTCCTTTTGAGAAACGATTATTGGCTCTATATGGATATGGATTTAAAGTTCACTTTATGTGAAATGGTGGTTATACTCATGGCATTCTTTTTTTTTTTTTTTTTTTTTGATGGAATCTTGCTCCATCGCCTAGGCAGGATGGAGTGCAGTGGCACGATCTTGGCTCACTGCAAGCTCTGCCTCCCAGGTTCATGCTATTCTCCTGCCTCAGCCTCCTGAGTAGCTGGGACTACAGGCGCCCGCCACCACACTGGCTAATTTTTTTTTTTTTTTGTATTTTTAGTAGAGACGGGGTTTCACCGTGTTAGCCAGGATGGTCTTGATCTCCTGACCTCATGATCCACCCACCTCGGCCTCCCAAAGTGCTGGCGTGATTACAGCCGTGAGCCACTGCACCTGGCCACTCATAGCATTCTATGTAGCTTTATCTGATCTATTTATTTGGGGAAGACAAGGAGTTGAGAAGGGATTTGATTGCAGTTTTGGTTACTGTAGCCTTGTAGTATAGTATAGTTTGAATTCAGGTAATGTGATGCTTCCAGCTTTGTTCTTTATGCTGAGGATTGCCTTGGCTATTCAGGCTCTTTTTTTGGTTGCATATGAAATTTGAAATAGTATTTTTAATAATTCTGTGAAGAATGTCATTGATGGTTTTATAAGAATAGCATTAAATCTGTACATTGCTTTGGGTGGTATGGACATTTTAACAATATTGATTCTTCCTATCTATGACCATGTAATGTTTCTCCATTTGTGTCACTTCTGATTTCTTTGAGCAGTGTATTGTAATTCTCTGTGTGGAGATTTTCACCTCCATGATTAGCTATATTTCTAGGGATTTTATTCTTTTGTATCTGTTGTGAATGGGATTGCATTCTTGATTTGGCTTTCAGGTTGGGTGTTCTTGATGTATAGGAATGCTACTGATTTTTGTACATTGATTTTATATCATGAAAATTTCTAAAGTTGTTTATCAGATCAAGCAGCTTGTGGGCAGAGACTATGGTGTTTTCTACATATAGAATCATGTCATCTACAGAGATATTTTGACTTCCCGTCCTCTTATGTGAATACCTTTTATTTTTTTCTCTTGCCTAATTGCTCTGGCTAGGACTTCCAAGAGAGAGGGCATCCTTGTGAGGGATGGCATCTTTGTCTTCTGCTGGTTTTCAAGGGGAATGCTTCCAGCTTTTGACCATTCAATGTGATATTGGTTGTGGATTTTTCATAGATTGATCTTGTTATTTTGAGGTATGTTCCTTCAGTGCCTAGTTTGTTGAAGGTTTTTAACATGAAAAGATGTTGAATTTTTTCAGAAGCCTTTTCTGTATTTATTGAGATGATCATATATTCCAGATATTAGTGTCTTAATGGTTTGATGAATAGTTTGCAAATATTTCTTCCATTCTGTCTTAATAGTTTGGATGAATAGTTTGCAAATATTTTCTTCCATTCTGTAGGTTGTTTCTTCACTCTCTGCGTTGTTTTCTTTGCTGTGCTGAAGTGTTTTACTTTAGTAGAGTACTATTTGTCTATTAAGGTCTTAGCCAGCAAATCTTTGCCTAGACCAATGTCCTGAAGTATTTTATGTATGTTTCCTTCTGGTAATTTAATAGTTTTGGGTCTTAAGTTTAATAACTTAATTTATCTTGAGTTGATTTTTGTTTATAATGTCAGAGAGTTCCAGTTTCATTCTTCTGCATATGGATATCTAATTTTCCCAGCACCATTTATTGAGGAACGTATTCTTTCCCCAGTGGGAAAGGAAATCTTTGGCACCTTTGTCTAAAATCAGCTGGCTGTAAGTTGGTGGATTTATTTCTGGGTTCTGTATTCGCTTTCATTGTTCTATGTGTCGATTTTTATACCAATACCGTGACGTTTTGGTTACTATAGGCTTGTAATCTATTTTTACGTCAGATAGTATGATGCCTCCAGCTTATGTTCTTTTTGCTGAAGATTGCTTTGCCTACACAGACATTTTTTTTAGTTTCTTATGAATTTTAGGGCTTAAAAAATTTTTTACATGACAATTTTTATTTTAATAGTAATTGTATTAAATCTGTATGTTGCTTTGGGCAGTATAATTATTGTAATGAAATTAATTTTCTGATCTGTGAGCAAGATGAGTCTTTACATTTATTTTTGTTCTTGTCAATTTCTTTCATCAGCATTTTTCAGTTTTGCTTTTAGAGAGCTTTCTCCTTCTCGGTTAAATTTATTCCTAGGTGTTTTATTCTGTGTGTCACTATTATAAAGGGAACTGTCATCTTGATTTCTTTTTTGGCTATTTATTATTACATTATAGAAACACTTCTGATTTTTGTATGTTGATTTTGTATACTACAACTCTACTGAATTTGCTTATCAGCTCAGAGATTTTTGGTGCAGTCTTTTGATTTTTCCAAATATATAAGATCATGTCATCTACAAAGATGAACAATTTGAATTCCTCATTTACAATTTGGGTCTCTTTTATTTTTCTTGCCTGTTTGCACTGGATGGGACTTCTACTACCATGCCAAATAGGAGCAGTTAAAGTTGGCATCCTTCTGTAGCTCCAGTTCTTAAAGAAAAGACTTTCACATTTTTCCTATTCAGTGTGTTGTTGACTGTGTGTTTGTCATATATGGACAAATGAATTGAAGATATAATCCTTTTATGCCTAGTGTGTTGAGAGTTTTTGTCAACAAGGGATATTGAATTTTCCCAAAGGCTTTTTCTGTGTCTATTGAAATGATCATATAGTTTTTGTCCTTCATTCTCTTGATATTATGTATTATGTTCCTTGATGTGTAAATGTTAAACCATCTTTGCATCCCTGATATAAATACTACTTGATCATAGTGTATTATGTTTTTGAAGTGCTGTTGAATTCAGTTTGCTAGAATTTTGTTGAGGATTTTTGCATCGGTGTTCATCATGGATATTGCCCTGTAGTTTTCTACTTTGTGTGTGTCCATATCTTGGTTTTAGTATCAGGGTAATGCTGGCCTCATAAAATGAGATAGGGAGAATTTCTCCCTCTTTCATTTTTTGGAATAATTTTAGGAAGATTCATATTAATTTTCATGCATTTGATAGAAATCAGCAGTGGAGCCACCCATTCCTGGGCTTTTTTTTTTTAATGGAAGGCTTTTTATTACTGCTTCAATCTTATTACTAATTGTTGGTCTATTGAGGTTTTCTATTTCTTCCGTATTCAATTCTGATAGGTTGTATGTTTTTAGGAATTTATCTATTTCCTCTGGGTTTTCCAGTTTGTTAATATATAGTTGTCCCTAATAGTCTCTGGTAATCTTTTTTATTTTTGTGGTATTAGTGGTGAAATGTCTCATTTTTCATTTCAGATTTTCGTTATTTAGATCTTTTCTTGTCTTTGTTAGTCTAGTTAGTGATTTATTTTCTTTATTTTTTGAAGAATTAACTTTCCCTTTCATTCATTCTTTTTATGTTTTTAGTCTCTATTTTGTCCAGTCCTGTTCTGATACTTATTATTTCTTTTCTTCTCATAAATTGGGATTTGGTTTGTTCTTGCTTTTCTAGTTCCTGGAGATGTATTATTAGATTATTTATTTCAAATCTTTTTACTTTCTGATGTAGGTTTTTATTATTATAAACTTTCCTCTAAGTACTTTTTTCCTGTAATCCACAGGTTTTAGTATGTTGTTTTTCCATTTTCATTTGTTTCAAGAACTATTTTTATTTTTGTCTTAATTTTTTCTTTGACCTATTGGTCATTCAGGAGCATACTGTTTAATTTGTGTGTATTTGTATAGTTTAAAACATTCCTCTGCTTTTATGTTTCTACTTTTATTTCTTTGTTATCTGAGAAGGTACTGAATTGGAAACATTTTTGAGTCTTTATTTGTGGCCTAACATAGAGTTTATCCTGGAGAATGTTGCATGGGCTGTAGAAGAAATTGTATTCTATAGTCATTGGGTTTAATGTTCTGTAAGTGCTTTGTAGGTCCATTTGGTCTAAAGGCTAGTTCAAATCTCATTTTTCTTGTTGATTTTCTGTGTAGATTATCCGTCTCATGCCGAGATTGTGGTGTTGAAGTCCCCCACAATTATTGCATTGAAATCTATCTCTCGCTAAAGATATAGTAATATTTGAGTTATAAATCTGGGTGCTCTATTACTGGGTAATATATCCTGTGCAGGATTAATACTTTTTGTGGGTACATGCTATATCTGTATATATAGTATTGGGGTATATGGGATATTTTCATACAGGCAATACTACATAATAATCACATTCTAGTAAAAGGAGCATCCATCACTTCAATTATTTATCCTTTCTTTCTGTTACAAACAATCCAATAATACTCTTTTAGTTACTTTAAATTGTACAATAAATGATTGGCAACTGTAGTTACTCTGTTGTGCAATCAAATACTAGTTCTTATTCATTCTGTCAAACTATATTTTTTTAACACATGAACAATCTCTACTTCCCTCTACTCACGTTACCCTGCCCAAACTCATAACCATCATTTTACCTCTATCTCCATGGGTTCAATTGTTTTAATTTTTAGCTCCTATAAATGAGTGAAAACGTGTTGTTTGCCTTTTTGAGCCTGGCTTATTTCATGTAACATAATGTCCTCCAGTTCCATACATGTTGTTGCAAATGACAGGTTCTCAATTCTTTTTTATGGCTGAATAGTACTCCATTGTGTATATGTACACATATGTTCTTTATTCATTAATCTGTTGATGGACTCAGGTTGCTTTCAAATCCTGCCTATAGTGAATAGCGCTACAATAAATAGTGCTGCAATAAATGTGGGAGTGCAGATATGTCTTTATATACTGATTTCCTTTCTTTTGAATATATACCTAGCAGTGGGATTGCTGGATCATATGGCAATTCTATTTTAAGTTTTTGAGAAACCTCCAAACTGGTCCATAATGGTTGTACTAATTTACATTCTTACCAACAGAGTACGAGGGTTCTCTTTTCTCCACATACTCACCAGCATTTGTTATTGCCTGTCTTTTGGATATAAGCCATTTTAACTAAAGTGAGATAATATCCCATTGTAGTTTTGATTTGCATTATCTGGTGACCAGTGATGTTATCACCTGTTCTGATACCTGTTTGCCATCTGAATGTCATGTTTTGAAAAATATCTATTCATATCTTTTGCCCATTTTAAAATCACATTATTAGATATTTTCTATAGAATTGTTCATGCTCCTTGTATATTCTGGTTATTAATCTCTTCTCAGATGGATTGTTTGCAAATATTTTCTCCCATTCTGTGTGTTGTCTCTTCACTTTGTTAATTGCTTCCTTTGCTGTGCAGAAGCCTTTTAAGTTGATGCAATTTTATTTATACATTTTTGCTTTGGTTGCCTGTGGTTTTTGGGTATTACTCAATGAATCTTTCCCCAGACCAATTTCATGGAGACTTTATCCAACATTTTCTTTTAGTAGTTTCATAATTTGAGGGCTTAAAGTTTTTAACCAATTTTTATTTGATTTTTATACAGAGAGAAAGATAGTGGGCTAGTTCTGTTCTTCTGCATATGGCTATCCAGTTTTCCAAGTACCATTTATTGAAGACTGTCCTTTCCCCAATATATGTCTAACCACCTTTGTCGAAAATGAGTTCACTATGTACGTATGTTTTTATTTATGGGATCTAAATTTTGTTCCATTGGTCTATGTGTCTGTTTTTGTGGCTGTACCATGCTATTTTGTTTACTATACCTCTATAGTATAATTTAAATCAGGTAATGTGATTTTTCTAGTTTTATTCTTTTTTCTCTGGATAGCTTTGGCTATTCTGGGTCTTTTGTGGTTTCATGTAAGTTTTAAAATTGTTTCTTTGGCCAGGCACGGTGGCTCATGCCTGTAATCCCAGCACTTTGGGAGGCCAAGGCGGGCGGATCACAAGGTCAAGAGATCGAGACCATCCTGACTGACGTGGTGAAACCCCGTCTTTACTAAAAATACAAAAATTAGCTGGGCGTAGTCGCACACTTGTAGTCCCAACTACTTGGGAGGCTGAGGCAGGAGAATCACTTGAACCCAGGAGGCAGAGGTTGCAGTGAGCCGAGATGGTGCCACTGCACTCCAGCCTGGGCGACAGAGTGAGCCTCTGTCTCGCCATCTCAAAAAAAAAAAAAAAAAAAAAAAAAAGATTTTTTTTTTTTCTATTTTTGTGAAGAACATCGCTGGTATTTTTTTTTTCTTTCTTTCTTTTGAGATGGAATCTCACTCTGTCACCAGGCTGGAGTGCAGTGGCACACTCTTGGCTCACTGCAACCTCCATCCCTCGGGTTTAAGCAGAATTCTCCTGCCTCAGCCTCTGGTGTAGCTGGGATTACAGGCACCTGCCACCATACCTGACTAATTTTTGTATTTTTAATGGAGACGGGGTTTTGCCATGTTGGCCAGACTGGTCTCAAACTCCTGACCTCAGGTGATCCACCTGCCTCAGCCTCCCAAAGTGCTGAGATTACAGGTGTGTGGCACCACACCTGGTATTTTGATAGGGATTGCTTTGAATCTCTACATTGCTTTGGGTAGTATGTACATTTTAACAATACTGTATTTTCTAATTCGTGAAAATGGAATATCTTTATATTTCTTTGTGTCCTCTTTGATTTCTTGAATCAATGTTTTATAGTTTTCATTATAGAAATATTTCTTTCCTTTCATTAAGTTTATTCCTAGATATTTTATGTTATTTGTAGCTATTGTAAATGGGATTACTTTTCTTTTCTTCTTCAGATCATTTGCTGTTGTCATATAGTATTGTCTTTTTAAAAAAATGTTTTTGGCTTAAAGTGTATTTCTTCTGACATAATTATAGCTACTCCTGCTCACATTTGGTTTCTATTTGCATGGAAGATCTTTTTCCATCCCTTTACTTTCAGTCTATATATGCCTTTACATGTAAAGTGCATTTTTTTATGCATACTATATAGTTGGTTGATGTTTTTTTGTTTTTTAATACATTTTTGGAACTAATCAACAAGCCTATTTGTTTTAAGTAGATACTTTAATCCATTTACAGCCAAGGTTATTATGATAGGTGAAGTTTTCTTCCTGTAACAATGTTAATTGTTTTCTGATTATTTTATCTATTTTTTGTTCCTTTCTTTCTCTCTTATTGATATTGTTGTAGTTTGGTGGTTTTATGTACTGGTACTGATTGAGTCCTTCTCTTCCTTATGTATGTTTGATTTACTAATCAGTTTTATATTTTCATGTGTTCTTATTATAGTAAATGTCTTCCTTTCCTTTCCATGTTTAGGACTCCCTTTAGCATTTCTTGTAGGTCCACCCTAGTGGTGATCAACTCCCTCAACTTTTCTTGTCTGGGAAAGACTATTTCTCTTTCATTTATAAAGGATAATTTTGCTGGATTTAATATCCTTGGCTAACAATTGTTTTCTTTCAGTGCTTTGAATATATCATCTAATTCTTTCCTGGCTATAAGGTTTCTGCTGAGAAATCTGCTGTTAGTCTGATGAGGGGTACATATATAGGTACAGATGTCTAGATGCCTTACTCTTGATGTTTTTAGAATATTGTCTTTGTCTTTGAATTCAGTTTGACTATAATGTGCCATGCAGAATGCCTTTTTGCATTGTATGTTTGAGAATCTCAGATGCTCCTGTATCTGGATTTCTAAATCTCTCACTAACCTTGGGCTGTTTTCATCTGTTATTTTGTTAAACATTTATTTTAACTCTTTTGCTCTCTCTTTGCCTCATAGGGCACCAATAATTTGTATATTTGATCACTTAATGGTATCCTTTATGATATGAAGGCTTTGCTTATTTTTTTTTATTATTTTACATTAATTTTTATCTAACTGGATTATTTCAAAACATCTCTAAGTTATAAGATTCTTCTGCTTTATCTAGTCTATTGTTGAAGCTGTGTAATATAGTTTATATTTCATTCAATGAATTCTTCAGTTCTAGAATATCTGTCTGGTTCTTTTTTTTTTTTTTTTAGAAAGCTACTTCTTTGGTAAGCTATTCATATCTCCTTCATATCCTGTATTATTTTTATGATTCTTTGTGTTGTCTCTCAGAATTCTCTTGCATCTCACTGAGCCTATTTAGAATCAATAATTGAGTTATTTTCCAGAATTTCATAAATTTCTTTTTGATTGGTAATGTTACTAAATAATAATTGTTTTCCTTTGGAAGTGTTATTTTAATTGCTTTTTCATGTTTCATGTATTCTTATGTTGATGTCTGTGCATCTGGTGTAACAGTCACTTTTTCTAATTTTAGGGAGAAACATTCTCCTGAAGATACATCTATTATGTTGGCTGGGTAAGGCAATTTGGTTTTGATTCTGAGTATATGCAATAGCATGTATTTTCTTTATGATTTCTTCAGCTGTGAACAGTATCAGTGGTATCTGTTATTTCCTTGGTGGCTTAGAGTACAGTTATTCATGGAGGCTGTGGTTAAGCTTCCCCGGGGCTGTGACACCAGGTAAGCCAGTCTTTGGGCCATTTGGGGCCCAAGGTGCCATACACTGGCACCATTGCTAGCAGATCCAGGTGGATCAGCCTCTAGGTGGCTTACTTGGATGCTGATACTGGCAGTGATGACCCAGGTAGGTGTGAAGATTCTCAGGCCCCTGTGCAGCTGGCATGACATGGAAAATGGCAGTGGCAGTTGTGGAGTGATCCTCTCGGTGCCAAACAGTGTGTGCTGATGTTAGCAGTTGTTGCAATGGGTTGGGTGGACTACTGCCCAGACCCGCAGGTCGTACATGCAGGTAGCTACCAGTTAAGGTGTTAATAGCTGGGTAGATAAGTCTTATCTTAGGCCCCCAGAGGAGTGTTTCAGTGTCAATGGTGGTAGGCTGGAATGGGCAGTCCTCTGGCCCCTGGATTCTGTGCCCTGACCAAGAGTGGGGATGAAGCTGGGTCAGCCAGGCTTGTCCTCATGCCCCTCATCATGGGTGTGTGCAGGCACCAGTCATGATAGGCAGGGGCAGGGCAATGCCACTGATGGAATTTTCATGTGGGGGGCAGCAGTAGCCACATTTCTGCCCTGCTGCTGGGCAAGGCGATGTTGCCAGAAGGTAAAAAGCATGTGCCGCTCACAACTCAGCCCTGGCACTGCTCATGCCTTACACTTTGCTGCGGTACACTGCCTGTTTTGTGCCTCAGCCCCAAATGCAATAGCCCACACCTCAATCACACCTCAGCACTGGTTGTGGTATCCTATACTTCACTTCACACCTCAGCCCTGGGAGCACCAGCCCACACTTCTTTTGTGCCTCAGCCCCAGTGCCTCTGGGCTCCCGGATAGTGTGCAATATGTTGGGGATGGGGCTCTAAAATCGAGCCTTTCTGTACCTGTTTATGACTCAGGGAATGCGTGGGACCCAGCATTAGCTCCATCTCTGGAATAGTACCATCGCACGATCTCCTGGAAACTCCCTATGTTAGTTTCAGGGCCCACGAGGGTCGAGGGGCTCTCTTAGGGCTAGGATTGTAGGCAGCCAGAAGAGAATGTAGGCTACTGATAGTCTCTCACTTCCCCTTTCCCTGTTTTAAGGAGTCTCTCTTCACTTCTAGCCAGTCCCAACAGAGTAGACTGCCTCACTTCTTCTTCCTTCCTTGCTTTAGGTATTTCTTGTCACTTTCCTGTTGAATTCTAGAGTTCTGTCTTGAATGAGCTATGCAAAATGTGATTATCTGCTCACTATTTCATTTATTCTTAGTGGAGGAGGTGAGTACAAAATGCCTCTAGTCAGCTATCTTGATGTACTCTCTCAGATTAGATATTAAATGTCCTCTTGAAGGTGATACCAACAGTGGAAATTTATCATTAGTACATTTTTCCAAAAAACTTAACATACTTTAACATCATGAAGTATTTATTGAACTGCCGTATATACATGGCACAATGCTATGAAATGTTTTGCCCTGGGGATTTTGACACTAGAGTTTATTATTTCCACGTAAAGATGACAAGATTTGGCAAAAAAGTAAAGTGAGTTGAAGATTCCCAATTCAGTGGCAAAGCTGAAACTAGAAGCTACCTCACGTTTATATATTATTTACATATTTTAATTATGGGTTTATATTTTAATAATTGTGAGACTTTATTTTACATAAAGTTATCAATATTCTAAGCTTTTATGTATAATATTCACAATATGTAAATCATAATAATATAATAGTATTTAAGTACACTCAATATTTAGAGTATTTAAAATCATAATATACAACTATTTATTAAAACTAATTTTACTAGGGAAAATATTCATGGTGGTCAGAAGTAAGTTTTGATGAATTATTATCATATACAGATTAAAATTAAAATTAGTTTATTTTGTTTTTTATGGTACTCTGACTTCTTATTAACATTTCAGTGGGAATTCGATTGGCAAATCTTACCACTGACCTCTCATCTATATAAGAGTTCCTCACAGCTAAATGTTCACCAATGATGGTTTTGATAATGATGGTTGTGCTAATAAATACAACAACAAAGTTTTAAAATGTACTACCTTATTAAAAGCAACCCCATAATTTCTAATATAGTGCTTCTCTGGTCATCTGCATGAGAATGTATTTCTTGGACTTAGAAACGTTAGTAAGGCTTCCTGCCATTTAACACTCGCCCAGACCACTCCATACCCCTAACATGGCCCAGGTCAGTTTATTGGTTAAGGATATAGGGCAGATTGGCACACAGAAAATATAAAGTTCAGGAGATAGTTCAGAAAGTTCAGAACTCAGTGGCAAATTATTTAACTTTTGTACATTTCTGACCACCTAGTTTTATCTACTTTTAATAAGCCCAATCTCTTGAAGCATCAAGTAACAAAGACTGCTCCTAATCTAAGTCAATTTACAGAAGCCATCTGTAATGGTTTTTAAACATGACCACAAATTATTTAGTACCAATTTTAGTGAGAGATTGGATGTACGCATACCCTAATGTTAAATCTGTGTTGATTTGTGAAGCTTCATCCGTATAGTATGTAAAAAGTGATGCTATATTACTTCTGAAGCTAGCTTGTAAAAGGCCATACAGCTTTGTTCTTATTTACTGGAGCACTTTCTCTAGGAGCCTGGAGCCACCATATGGGAAGTCTGAATACCCAGACATTATCTTGCTGGATAGGCCATATGTATGTGTTCCAGCTGACGGAATTCAGAATCCACTGAGCCCAGCTTTCTAGTCATCTGTGTCAAGGCAATAGATATATGAACGAAGCCATTTCAGTAGACCAGTTTTTCTATCAGCTAAATACTATTTAGAGACTTGTGTAGACACCATTGGTTCTGTTTGAATTTCTGACACACTAACTTATGAGATTAAAAAATGGTTGTTTTAATACACCAAGTTTTGGTGTGGTTTAGTTATGTTACAATAGATAATTTAAACACCATGACTTCAGGAAAATAAGCTTTGCCTCTCCCATCATTCATTAAGTTTTACATTCATGTATATATACAATAGATATTTATGAATGTCTTCTATGTGCTATATCTGTTTGGGACCGTAAGAATATAATGGTAAATAAAACACTAACCTTCCTATTTTCATAGAATTTATATTCTACACAGTAAAAGCCAATAAAAATGTAATAAAATACGTGCAATGTATCAATTAGTGATTATTGAAAAGATAAAGCAAAATAAAACAGGATAACAACACATTGGAGAGTACCAGAGGTGAGTTACTATTTTATATAGCATGGCCATAAGTGGCTTATTTGGCGTTATTTAATCAGAGTCCATAATAAAATGAGAATGTAAGTTACATGAGTATCTGAGGAAAGAACATTACAAGTAAAATGAGACCTAAAGAGAAGCAAATTTTTGGTATGTCTGAGGAAGACCACAGCTAGGTCAGAATGGTGTGAATACAGTGAAAGAAGCAGAGAGTATCTTCAGGTAGGTTACAAGGTGTTGAACCATGTAGAAGGTTTTTTTTTTTTTTTTTTGAGACGGAGTCTCGCTCTGTCGCCCAGGCTGGAGTGCAGTGGCGCGATCTTGGCTCACTACAAGCTCCGCCTCCCAGGTTCACGCCATTCTCCTGCCTCAGCCTCCAGAGTAGCTGGGACTACAGGCGCCCACCACCACGCCCGGCTAATTTTTTTGTATTTTTAGTAGAGACGGGGTTTTGCCATGTCAGCCAGGATGGTCTTGATCCCCTGACCTCGTGATCCACTGGCCTCAGCCTCCCAAAGTGCTGGGATTACAGGCGTGAGCCACCGCGCCCGGCCTGAACCATGTAGAAGCTTTTAAGATGGTAAAAGGCTTTTAATTTTATTCACAATGAGAAGATAAATCATTGTAGAATTTTAAATAGAGAAGTACCATGTCATGATTTAACTTTTTAAAAGATGCTCTCTGGGTGATGGAGAGAGAAAAGAGTGTAGGAGGGTAGGGCCATGAAAAGGGAGACAACTTCTAATTTCTGCAGTAGTCCAGGTCAGTGAAGATGATGATGTAGCCTAATGTGGCTCATGTGTAGGTGATTAATATAGTAAAATGTCTGTTTAGGATATATCTCAAAATGGAGTTGATAATATCCATGCAGCAAGGCCGGCTGGGTAGAAAGGTTGTGCACCTGTGATGAATATGACATTTAACTCATTTAAATATTTACCAGATTAGAGAAAGAAAGGTCTGCTGGACTTACACAGATGCTAAGCATACAGACTTTCTACACTGCCTTTTGTTCAAGACCATCCCCTTATGATTTCAATTGTTTTCTATTTCTCAAATCTCACCCTCCTCCAAACAACCCTCCAAGTTGGGACTAAAGTATTGGCTACCATCTTACTTACTGTTAACCTCATCAGCATGTGAATTTTTTCATTGTAATATGAATATAATGCCAGGCTGTAGCCATGGTGACCAGGAACTAAACATACATAGTTTAATCTTCTTTGAGAAAATTTACTTGTCCAGATTCTTCCCATGTCCTTTGCTTATCTTTGGATGTAATTGAGTCTTCTTTATCTCATTTTGTCTTTCAACCTATACATTCTTTCTAGTTATATTGATGACCAAGACAATATTGGCACACACTTAAAATTTTCCAAGTACTTATGTCCATGTAATCTCTGTCTTCTTTACATGACTTCTAAATCAAACTTACTGGCGTTTACACATGTTCTTTATACTAATTTTGTTCCCATACGATTATATTTATTTCTTCAATGTATCAGATTCTATAAACCTTTCCTCTAGTAAGACATGCCCCACTCAAGACCTCAAACACTGAGGAATCTGTTTAATATTGTGGTTTTGATGCATGTTTAATTGTGTGGATAAGTGGGTGATTACTAGACAGTAGAACATGGTTAGAAGTTTTCTTTATGGATTATTAGTGAAACATAACTAAAGGAGAATTATGATCTATTTGTCCTGATACCTTTGATCATAGGTACTAAAAGTGATATTTCCATGTCCTAGTAATTAATTCATACATTATTATTAAAAACAGGGACTAGAGCACAAATTAGGAATCCCAGAAGATATAAGATTAGAATGAGAATGAATTTGGGACGTTTATATTTAGTCTATATTTTTCATACACGCGTTCATACATACATCTACAAAGTGCTAAGCTCTTTGTTACTAATTTTCACATCATGGTAATAAGTTAGCAAGAAAGACAGAATATATACTATTGGCTAGTTTGATAGAGCCAAAATAATTTAGAGAAGCAAATCAAATCTGTGGGTAAATAGATACTGTGTTAGAGAAAATGGTATGTTTGCACCAAATTGTATTTGTTTCATCTTCTTGATAAGACCATATTTCCCAACCTCTTTCACAGCTCAGTTAAGGTCAAGTGTCACTCTCAAGTATGGCCATAAAACTGCCCGTACAATTTATCTATATTCTTTTTTCCCTGTACTGTGGCAATCTTGGAGGTCATGTGTTTTAAACTCTTTAGTCACCTTATAAAAGGAACATGGATTCATAAATCACCACATTGAGTACCAATACCACCCAGATTAACAACCCAACCCATATTGGCATGTGCCATGAGGAAAAATTAAATTTATGTTTATTACACCACTGAGATATCAGTGTTTATTATTTATTGCAGCAAAACAAAGCCTATTCTCAGTTACGCATGGATGGAAAGGAAGGGAAGGGAAAAGGGAAGGGAGGAGGGAGGAGGGAGGGAGAGAGGAAGGAGGGGAGTAGAGGGGAGAGGAGGGGAGGGGAAGAGAGGAGAGGGAAGGGGAGGGGAGGGGAGGAGAGGAGAGGAGGGAAAAAAAGAAATATCAAATTCAGCGTAAGGGTGAGAGAAGAAGCAGGGGAGATAAGTTTCTTGTCCAAAAGAGTAGATATATTAGACATATGCCATTCTTCATTCTAATCAAAAGTCCCCAAGCACACAGAAACCATCGACTAGAATGTAACCATTTGTACATGCCAAGATAAAAATTATAGATGTTTGTTAGTTTCACACTGATTTCTTCAAATTAAGCAATTCAATTATGAATTACCACAATGTAGCTTTATTTGTCCATAGCTTTTTATTTTTTAATGTATTTTCCAGCAAATTTTTTCTTAGTCAAAGACATGCTTTAGTGAATCTCAGAAGCATCTTCTCTTCCAGGAAACTCATACCTGTTCATTTCAAGTCATTATACACTGGCAGCTGAGGAAGACAGCTGTTATCTAAATTCCATGAATATTCTGTGGAGGCTAAACTTTAGAACCTCAGTGATTCCAAACTGGCTGTGTTCTGAACTCTTGCATTTTGATGAGTCTTTCCTTTTATTGCCTTCCTGTATAAGAAAATGTTAACAAATCAGAGATCTAGATTCAATACCAGACTAAGGTGGTTGTATAAATGATACATAATTACTGGTGAAATGCCCATATTCTTACCATTAAAAATAGTGGAGTGGACACATTTGCTATCCCTAGATATCCCAGAATACTTATCTTGACCATAATGAGTTTTTTTATGATTCTTCATCATATAGAAAATTTACCACCTTTAAATGAACACATTGTTGATGCCCCCCCCAACACACACACACACGTAACTTTGCAGTCATGTATGTATTTCTCAGTTTAATTCCTTAGGATGTATGATAGCATCTAAGGAATGTCTGTTATCTTCTCATAGGAGAAGAATAAGAAATAACTATCTTTACCTACTTTATCATGTTAATGTGTTTAGCATTTTTATTCTATAGCACACTAATGACTTTTATGTACAGGTTTTTGGACTGAGTGCTTCTGGCCCAGCCACTTATATCATTGAGTATGGTTGATTTTCTGTGAACCTACACATTGCACTAATCTTTCTAATACAATGCTGGAGACTCAAGCTCAGAGTACAAAACATTGATGTCATATTTCAAAAGGCAGATGGGATTGCATATTATTTTATATATTAGAAAAATAGGGAAGGGGCACTAAGTCTCCCTTGTTTTTCTCTTTAATTGGCTTACGGCTCATCAATACTGGAAATAAACAGCTCCAGAGGCTGAATGTGGCAAATGCAGCAAATTCAGCAAATCCAAGTCCCTTAGCATTATATAATGTTGATTGCATCCATTCTACAGAATTTTCATTTGATATCACTCTCATGTTAATCCATTTATACATTTTAGTGGGCAATAAAAGAAGTTATGGGCAATCACAAAAAATACATAGTAGAGCTATGTGTGACACTGATGTCAGAAATTTATATTTTTGTGGAAAATGTTAGAAGGGGATCCCATGGTGGTAGATTTTAAAAATTCTAATAACAATTTTTAAATTTCTAATAAATTAATTAGAAAAATAGCTTAAATGCACCCAACACTGGTGATTTTTAAAAAATCACAAGGTAGGTAAAGCTTTAAGTGAAGTGATTAAAACTGAAAGTAAGGGCATTCGAGCCATGAAAAGTGATCTAGGTCTTAAGAATTACAAACTGTGTGTAATGCATTTTACCAAAAATAAAGTAACATGTTCTTTATCCTTGTGATTAATCATTATAGTAGTCCTTGGGCACCCAAACTAAAGTGAGACATAAATCAAATTGACCCGATCAACACTCAATAACTTTAATGACATAAACAAGCAGCCAGCCTTTAGCAACATCTTATTACATTTAACAGTCCCGTATTACTACCCAATATGTGGAGACAGCACAGTAGGCCAGAAAGAGTACCGGCATATGGAATTTTGGTTTTACAGCCGTCACTAGTTTTAGGAAATTGGGTAAATAATAAATTTTGTGGCCCTTCAGTTTCCTCTAAATAATGGAAATAGGAGTATCTATTCTTTCTTACTATGCAGGTAGCTGCAATTGTCAAATTAAGTTAATTTCTGTAAACCTGTGTTGAATATTATAGCACTCAAGACAATTGTGAAATATTAGATTCACTTCCAAATAAATTTGTTTAGATGCATGGTGGTGTTTGTTTTTCTGGAAGAAAATTACTGAGCATCAATGGTAATCTCATATATATAGACCTCAGGTAAATATAGGCCAGATTTTAATTATTAGAAAAAGAGCTAAACTGAATCACTTAGGCTAAACATAAAATGATAATTCAATTTAATTATTAACATAGGTACACATCTGTAACCCTCACTGGACATTAATCAGACCTTCATTAAGACACAGTTTTGTACTGATTTCCATGTTGTATGGATAATTTATAGAGACTGATAGAAACTGAGCAGAGTTCATATCATGAGAAAGGGGAGAAAATACAATTATTTAAAGAAAATGAGTTAGAGAAATTGAACAATATAGAAGGTCAAAAATTTAGTGTTAGTTTTCAAGCATTAGATAATTATTAAGAAGAGATTCCTGCCTGTTCTTCTTAATCATTTTCATTTTAACCAACCATATATACTGATGCAGTTATGTTCATAGCACTGCACTGTGCCAGATTTAACAAAAATAACACCAAATAAAAAATTAAATATAGTCCTTCCCAAGGAAGCCATATAGGATTTTGCAGTCAATTTGGGGGGAAATGGGCCAGCATACATAAAGCATTTAAAAAACAATGCTTTCTTTACATCTATCATAAAGGTCCAGTATGACTTTATAAAAAAATAGTCAAGGAAATTATTTGGAAAAGAAACTCCCAATAATGTTTTGGACTTTGAATCCTTCATGATATTTAATACTGGATGGATGGGTACCTGCCTTAGTTAAGTCCTGGAATATGAGATGTATTTTCTAGGTTTAGACATGCTATTATCTTTCTACTTTAATTCTTTTAAAAGTTTTAAAAGAGAAATTAAATGTAAGTTTTTGAAAAGACAATAGTTAATTTATTTGTATAAGGAAAAAGCCATCTCTAGTGAGTGACTGCAATTAAAAGTTAAAAACTAGCAGATGTATATTTTCCCTCTTATGCACATAAAAACCAAATCCATACTGTTTCCTGTTCAGTTGTTTCTCCATATATCTTCTCTATTACTATTTATGTCAGGATTATTCTCCCAGATATGCCCACTCTGAAACCTACTTAACTTTTCCTTCCATTTCCTTTACTCCTACATCCAAATGATTGGTTAAATGCCATTGAGTCGACCACTGTACTATCTTTTCTTAATTCTACCAATTATTTTTTTCTTAATTCCACCTCTCAATTTCACCAATTACATTTAAATTTAAATTTCAGCTTGTAGTATTAAATCCCACTATTTATATTGCATGTTGTGGCCATACTTACCTCTCTAAAATTTTCTTATTGTCAAAGTGCTACTTTAAAATTTTCAGTGAATTAAGTTTGTCTAAAGCATGAGCTCTCAAAATGCCATCCTAGAGTCAGCAACATTAAAATCACCTTGGAGCTTCTTAGAAATACAGCATGTGAAATCTTATCCAGAAACAACTGATTCAGAAATTCTGAGGACGAAGCCTAGTAATCTGTATTTGAACAAGCCCTCCAGTTTTACATTTTGTTGTGTTGAGACTTTATTTTTAGAGCAGTTTTAGGTTTACAGAAAAAATGAACAGAAAGTACAGAGTTATTATATACTCCAACTCCCCCACACATACATTTTTTTTCTATTTTTAGCATCTGGCATTAGTGTGGTACATTTGTTAGAGTAGATGAACCAATTAGAACATACTGCATTTTTTTCAAAATTTATTTTACTGTGGTAAGTGCACAACATGAGATCTATCCTGTTAATTTTTTTTAAATTTTATTATTATTATACTTTAAGTTTTAGGGTACATGTGCACAACATGCATGTTTGTTACATATGTATACATGTGCTATGTTGGTGTGCTGTACCCATTAACTCGTCATTTAGCATTAGGTATATCTCCTAATGCTGTCCCTCCACTCCCCACACCCCACAACAGTCCCCAGTGTGTGATGTTCCCCTTCCTGTGTCCATGTGTTCTCATTGTTCAGTTCCCACCTGTGAGCGAGAACATGCGGTGTTTGGTTTTTTGTCCTTGTCCTTGCGATAGTTTGCTGAGAATGACGGTTAAGCACAAAATAGTTTTGTTAACTATTGGTACAGTGTTGCTTAGCTGCCTTAGAATTTATTCATTTTGTATGACTTTCTGTGTGTTTATTAACAACTCCCAACTCTCCATTACTCCAACTCCCTGCTCCTGGCAACCACTATTCATTCCACTCTGATTCTATGAGTTTGACTATTTTAAATATCTCCTATAAGTGAAATCATGCAGAATCTGTTTTCATATTCCTGGCTTATTTTCCTTAGCATAATGTTCACAGAATTTATACATGTTGTCACATATTACAAAGTTTTCTAGTTTTGAAGGCTGAATAATATTCCATGCATGTGTGTATGTGTATTATATATATGTATATATGTGTATACACACGCATACACATACATATATATATCTTACATTTTCTCAACCATCCATGGACATTTAGATTGTTACTGCATCTGGACTATCATGATTAGTGCTGCAGTGAACATAGGAGTACTAATGTATCTTCAACATTCTGATTTCAGTTCTTTTAGAGAAATAACTAAAAATTAGATTGCTAAATCATATCGCACTTATATTTTCATTTTGTTTTTGAGGAATGACCATAATGTGTTCCATAGCAGCTGCATCATTTGGCATTCCTAGCAATGGTGCAGAAGGGTGGCAACATCAGTACATCTTCACCAGTGTTTTTTGTCTTTTTGAAGATCGCTATCCTGACAGGTTGAGGCAATATCTCATTGTGGTTTTGATTTGCATTTCTCTGATTAGTGACTTTGAGCATCTTTACATAAACCTGTTGGCCATTTGTATGTCTTATTTGGATAAACGTCTGTTAAAAGTCTTTAACCCATTTTAAAAATCGGGTGATTAGCTTTTTTTTGCTGTTGAGTTGTAGGAGTTCGTTATATGTTTTGGAAATTAAACCCTTATCAGATATATTGTTTGCAAATATTTTTTCCTATTCTTTAGGTTGCCTTTTCATTCTGTTGATAATTTCCTCTGCAGTGCAGAAGCTTTTAGTTTAATGATGTCCCAATTGTTTATTTTGCTTTTGTTGCCTGCACTTTTGATTTCATGTGCATAAAATCATTGCTAAGATTAATGTCATAATGCTTTTTCACTGCTTTCTTCTTGTAGATTTATAATTTGAGGTTTTACACTTAAGTCTTTAATTCATTTTTAGTTGATTTTTTTGTGTGTGGTGTAAGTTAAGGGTCCAATTTCATTCTTTCGCATGTGTATATCCAGTTTTCCCAACATCATTTGTTAAAGAGACTATTATCTCCCGATTGTGTATCCTATACTGTTTTAATTAACATAGCCCTGTAATATATATTGAAATCGGGAAGTGTGATGCCTCCAGTTTCATTATTTTTTCTCTAGAGTGGTTTGGCTTTCTGGTGTTTTATTGTGCCTCCATATAAACTTTGGTTTTTTTTTTTTTCTATTTCTGTGAAGAATGTCATTAAGATTTTAATAGAGTTTGCATAGAATCTGTAGATAGCTTTGGATAGTATGGTCGTTTTAACAACATTAAGTCTGCCAATCCATGAATGTAGAATATCTCTTTACTTGTTTGTGTCTCTTTCAATTTCTTTCATTATCGTTTTATAGATTTCAACGTACAAGTCTTCCACCTACTTACTTTATTCATAATTATTTTGTTCTTTTTGATGCTATTGTAAATGTGGTTCTTTTCCTGATTTCCATTTCAGATAATTCATTGTTAGCGTATAGAAATGCAGCTAATTTTTACTCATTGATTTTATATCCTGGAACTTTACTGAATTTGTTTATTAGTTTTACCAGGTTTTTATGGAGTTTTTGGAGTTTTCTATATAGAAGGTAGAGGATTATGCCATTTGTAAACAGGGAGAATTTCACTTCTTCCTTTCTCATCTGAATGATTTTTACTTCTTGATCTTGCCTAATTACTCTGGTTAGAACTTCCAGTACTATGTTGACAAATGGTGAGACTGGGCATCCTGCCCACTTTCTGTTCTTAGAGGAAAAGATTTAAGATTTTCCTATTGAGTATAATGTTAGCTGTGGGCTTGTTATATACGAACTTTTCTGTTAAAGTCATTTATTTCTATTCTTAGTTCATTGAGAAGTTTTTGTCTTCTGGTTGTAAAAAGATGTCAAATTTTGTTTAGAGATTTTTATGTATCTATTGAAATGATCTTGTGGCTTTTATTCTTTACTCTGTTAATGTGGTATATCCCATTATTTTATTTTTATATAGTGAATCATCCTTGCATTCCAAAGTTAAATCTCACTTGGCTATGGTGTATGATCCTTTTAATGTGCTGTTGGGTTTAGTTTGCTAGTATAATATTGGAGGATTTTGGAATCCATATTTATCATGAATTTTGGACTGTAATTTTCTTTTCTTCCGATGCCTTTGACTAGCTTTTTAATCAGGATGATACTCACCTCAGAAAATGAATTTGGAAGTGTTCATTCCACTTCAAGTTTTTGGAAGATTTTGATAATATTTGATGTTAATTCTCATCTACATGTATATTAGAATTCACCAGTAAAGTTACCAGGTTCTGGAAGTTTTCTTGTTGGGAGGTTTGGATTACTAATTCATCTCCTTGCTGTTTATAGGTCTGTTGAAAATTTATATTTTTTTTCATGGTTTAATCTTAGTAGGTTGGGTGTTTCTAGGAATGTATCCATTGATTTTTTTTTCTAGGCTATCCAATTTGCTGGCATATAATCGTTCATAGTAGTCTCTTATCATTTTTATATTTATGGGTTCAGTTTTGTCTTCTTTTCATTTCTGAATTTATTTATTTGAATTTTCTCTCTTTTTTTAGTTTAGCAAAAATATTGTCAATTTTATTTCTTTTCAGAAAACCACCTCTTAATTTTGTTGATTTGTTTCAATTGTTTTTCTATGCTCTGTTTCATTTATTTATTCTCTAATATTTATTATTTCCTTCTTTCTGCTAATTTTGGGTTGAATTTATCTTTTACTAGTTTTGTGAGGTGTAGAGTTTGGTTGTTGATTTGAGATCTGTTATATTTTTAAATGTAGGCATTTACTGCTATAATCTTCCCTTTTACTACTGCTTTTGCTGAATCCTATAAGTTAGGGTATCATGCATTTTTGTTTTCATTTGTCTCAACTTTTTAAAAATTTTTTTATTTCTTCTTTGACCCATGGTTGATCAAATGAGCTGTTTAATTTCCACGTACCTATGAAGTTTCTAGTTTTCCTTCTGCTATGGATTTCTAGTTCTGTTCCTTTTTTGGTCACAAAAGATATTTGGTATGGTTTCAGTCTTATTTTTTATGTCTTGTTTTGCGACCTAACATGTGATTTATCTTGCAGAGTGTACCATGTCTGCTTAAGAAGAATGTATATTCTGTTATTTTTTTTGTGGAATGATCTGTATGGGTCTGTCACGTCCATTTGAACTATAGTGTTATTCATAGCCACTATTCCTTTGTTGATTTTCTGTCTGGTTGTTCTGTTCATTATTTGAAAGCTTTTATTAATACTATTGTTGTATTACTGGCTACTTATCCCTTCCATGCTGTAAATGTTTGCTTTATATATTTAAATGCTTTAATGTTAGGTACATATATATTTATAATCATTATATATTCCTTGTGTATTTACACTTTTGTCATTACATATTAGTAATGTCCTTTGTCTCGTGACAACTTTTTACATAAAATCTAATTTTCCTGATAGAAGTATTGCCACCTTTGCTCTTTTGGGTATTATTTGCTTGTAATATTTTTTCTTTATTCTTCCACTTTCAGCTTATATGAATCATTAAGTATAAAGTGAGTTTCTTATACACAGAATATAGTTGTATCTTGTTTTTTTGTTTCATTCATTCACTCTATGTATGCTGCAAAATCTACTGATGGTTTTATGGGGATTTCCTTGTACATTGTCCTATCATTGTATTTTAAGTGTATGTTGTATATTCTGGATATAAGTACTTTGTCAGATATGTAACTCATAAACATTTTAACCTGGTCTATGATTGTCTTTTCATGCTTTTAACAGTCTCTTTCACAAAGTACTTTTTTATAGTTTTAATGAAATCCAACTTATCAATTATATCAACATACCTAAAAACTTACCACCAAACCCCAAATGTAAGATTTTCTTAAATTTACCTTTGAAGAGGTTAAAGCTTTGTGCTTTATATTTAGGTCTATGACCCATTTTGAGTCAATTCCTTAAAAATGTGTAAGGCCTGTGTTACATTCAGTATTTTGTATGTGGATATGCATTTGTTTCAGGATCATATGTTGAAAAATCTTTCCTCAGTTTAAGGATAGTTGTCTGTTTAGAATTGTGTTTGTTCCTTTGTTAAAGATAAATTTACTATATTTGTCTGGGTCTGTTTTTGTACTCTCCATTCTGTTTTGTTGATTTATTTGTCTGTTGTTTGCTAATACCATACTCTCTTGGTTATCATACTCTTACAGTAATTACTGAAGTTGGGTAGTATTAACCCTTCAACTTAGTGCCTCTTCTTCAATATTGTTTTGGCTATTCTGTTTTTTTATTTATTTATTTTTGGCTTTCAATATAAATTTTAGAATGAATTTATCAATTGATTTATCAATTGGATACAAAGTAACTTGGTGAGATTTTATTGAGATTGCATTGAATCTATAGATTAATTTGGAAAGAACTGATAATTTAACAATATTTAGTCCTCCTATCTGTAAACATGAGATAGCTGTCCAATTATTTAGATCTTCAATTGCTTCATCAGAGTTTTGTGGTTTTACTTATATAGAAATTGTACATCTTTATATATATATATATAATATACACACATACACACACACACACACACACACACACACACACAAGGTCTTGCTCAGTCACTCTGGACAGTGGTTGGAAAGGAGTGGCATGATCATGACTCACTGCAGTCTCAACCTCCTAGGCTCAAGCAATCCCCTTGCCTTGGCCTCCTGAGTGGGACCACAATAGACTTTTGTATATTATCCTTCTATTCTGCAACCTTGCCATGATTGTTTATTAGTTCTAAGAGGTGTTTTGTTTGTTTATTTTGGTTTGTTTGCTTTGGAGTGTTTTTTATGATTGCTTAGTATTTTTCATGTAGGAAGTTATGCCATCTGTTAACAAAGACAGTTTAATTCAGTTATTCCAAGTCTGTATACCTTTTATTTACATTTCCTGTTTTCTGTTTCATCAGCTAGGACTTCTAGTATAATATTGAATAGGAGTGGTGATAGTGGACATCCTTGCCTTGTTCCTAATCATAAGAAAAAATAATCTAGTTTCTCATCATTAACTGTGATGTTAGCTGTAAGTTTCTTGTAGATGTACTTTATCAAATAGAGAAAGTTCTCTTTCTAGTTTGCTGAATGATTTTTATCACAACTAAGTGTTGGATCTTTCTCAAATACTTTGCATCTGTTCATATGATCATATGGTTTTTCTTCTTTAGCCTGTTGATGAAATTATGTTAATTTATTTCTGAATGTTGCACCAGTCTTGCATACCTGAGATAACTGCCACTTGGTAATAGTGTATACTTCTTTTTTTTATAGTGATATATTTAATTTTGTAATTTTTTGAGGACTTTTACATTGATGTTCATGAGAGATATTGGCCTGTGCTTTTCTTTTACTTGCAATGTGTTTGTTGGTGAGAGTAATGTTGGCCTCATAGAGTTCCATTTTCTGCTTCTATCTTCTGGAAGAGGTTGAAGATAATTGGTCTAATTTCTTCCTCAAAAGACTGGTAGAATTCATCAGTGAAGCCATCTGGGCCTGTTGCTTTTTGTTTTACAAAGTTACTAATTATTGGTTTAATTTCTTTTATATATATATATATTCATTAAGATTATTTATTTCTCCTTGTATGAGTTTAGATAGATTGTGTCTTTAGAGGAATTGGTGCATTTTATCTAAATTATAAAACTTGTGAATATAGAGTTGGTCATAGTGTCCCTTTATTATTGTTTTAATATTTATAGGATTGGTAGTGATGGCTCTCCTTTCATTTGTAATATTAGTAATTTGTAGTAATTTATGTCTTCACTCTTATTATTTTTTTGGCGAGCCTTACTAGAGGTTAATCAATTTTCAAAGAATCAATTTTCAGTGAGATGTGTCTTCGGGCTGTGCCTTTCACAGGTGCTTCTCAGCTTTCCTCTCTCTTCACTCCTTAGGTAATACAGGAAGGCTATAGAGAGCTAGAGTTTGCTATTTACCTTCTACCAGATGGGTTAGCCTGTAGTCAAAATCTAGTTCAGGTTAGGCTCTGGTTAAATACTTTTCCTTGAGGCCAGGCCTTTGTTAAGAAGAATCCAACACTCTGGACAAATTTCAAGTGTTTATTTTTTCCCTTCCCCTGCTGAAAGCTTGAGGGAATTTTCCTCTGAAATGTCAAACTCTTTATATTTTGGACTAGAAACTAGAAAACCTCTAGGAGCTTTTGGTGCACACTTGATTTTGAGAAGTACTGGCCTGTAGGATACATTCTAAACTCTTTACCATGAATTCTAGGTTTGAATTAATCTGTCTCCACCAAGTTTCTAATGCTATTTTCTATATTCTGCTCTCCCTATTTTCTATTATTTTAAAAATATTTTTATATTCATTCCTATATTTTATCCTTCCCACTTTTTCCTTCTGTCCCTTTGCCATTTGACTATAATGCTCCTTTCTTTCTCTCTTTCTCTACCTTTCCTTTTTTTTGTCTCTTTCTCTGTGTGTATATATACACACACATATATATACACACATATGTATATATATAATTTCTAATGTGTATATATGTGTGTGTATAATCTCTAGTCTATAAAGATATCAAGAATTCTATTTCTTCAACACATATTTTAAGCATTCATTAAGTAGCAGTAGAGGATAGAAGGAAAAAGAAAATATTTTTGCTGCTTTCCAGGAATTTATTAACCACCATGGGAGATAAAAACATATATACAATTCCATGCCTTACATTTCACAGAAGTAAAAGTTTAGACACCAGTATAGTGTTTGTTTTTATACATACCTGTAGAGAAAAAAACAAATGCCTAAATCATTTTCTAAGACCTATTTTGTTATTCTTGAATTGCAAACCAACCAATGTCATTGAAAATCATAAGCTACATAAGCATCATATTTTATATTTTACATATAAACTATCTAATTTACAGAAAATAACTGCCTCTCGTGAAACTACTCAACTCTTTTCGTTTAACCTTCTCGTTAATTATGTTTAAATATTTTTCAAAATTATATTTTGGAATGTGCTAATTTGTAAGCCTATACATTGTAGGAAAGCAGTTTTTAATCACAAAACAAAGGTATCTAAATAAAGTTGCAGAAGATAGCTTCTCTGGTAATGATCAAGCAGAAATTTGATTTATCACTGCATTCTGCTAAAGTACCTTGAAGGAGAAAAGTCACCCCTAAGTATTTCCACAAAGCAGCCAAGTTGCCTCAAGATTGTGGCTTAGAGCATTACATGGTATCCCGCTGAAATGTGGCATCAATTGTTTTCAATTCCAAATGATTGCAGTTTTAACCCTGCTGGTAGTTGGAGACACAGAAACTATAGAAAAGTCAGAAGACCCTGTTTAGATTTATCACCTTGCATAATGATGGTGTACTTGTAATTTACTCATTCATTAAAAAATACTGCAGTGCTAATGTGATGGTTAATACTGAGTGTTAACTTTACTGGATTGAAGGATACAAAGTATTAATCCTGGGTGTTCTGTGTGGGTGTTGCCAAAAGAGATTAACATTTGAGTCAGTGGGCTGGGGAAGGCAGATCCACCCTTAATCTGTTGTGCACAATCTAATCAGCTTCCAGTGAATATAAAGCAGGCGGAAAAACGTGAAAATGAGAGACAGACCTAGCCTCCCAGTCTACATCTTTCTTCCATTCTGGATGCTTCCTGCTCTCGAACATCAGACTCCAAGTTCTTCAATTTTGGTACTCGGACTGGCTCTCCTTGCTCCTCAGCTTGCAGACAGTCTATTGTGGGACCTTTTGATGGTGTAAGTTAATACTTAATAAACTCCGCTTTATATACACGTATATATATCCTATTAGTTTTATCCCTCTAAGAGGACCCTGACTAATACAGGTTTCTAGACAAATAGTTTGTGTTGTCATGTGGAAAGCAAAGAAATACTTTCAATGGGAAGTAGAAAACTTCCAGTGAAGCTTTTGATGTTAATTACACCTGAAGCATCCACTAACGCAGTACTTCCCATACTTTATTGTACATAGGTATGACTTGAGACCGTGTTAAAATGCACATTATGATTCACTTTGGGCATGGCCGAAGATTCCTCATTTCTATAAGGTTCCTAGTTAATGCTGCTGCTTAATTAACTGTGACTAGCAAGACTCTAGTATATGGTAAGCTTTCTGAAAGAAGAGGCTGTATCTGACTTGTGTTTGCCCTTACGCCTAGAGATATTTTGCTTTTATTTATCACATCTATCTATCTCTCTAACTTTCTAAAAGTTATTCAACGCTATTTATAGAGAAATATTAGATATTTTAAAATGAGTTAAATTAACAGAAACATGGAAATCAGAGCAAAAGGAAAAAGTAAGATTAAGGAATTTGTTAAATTTAGTTTTCTACCAGAAGTGAACCTACATTGTTGCTCTGAACATCGATGCCCTTATGTCCTGGGCACAGTCCTGGTTTATGCCCATTGCATCAGTGTAATTATTGATAACAACATTTACTAGTCTAGATTAAATGGAACAAGTGGATACCCTACTGTTAGCCCTTGTAAATAACTCTTAACCTGGAAAAACAATGCCTTACACTGATTAATGAGCAGCGTAATGTATGGATGGAAAGAGTCTTTAAGCAAATGCCCAGATATTGGAAAGAAAAGATAAGGATTCTATGATATTCTTAAAACAGTTATTAATTTTACTACTGTGAATATTGATGGCACATTAGACTTTAAAACTGTAGTTATTTTACATATATGTTGGCAATGAATGTTTTTCAAAATATTATATATCAATAAAATATCTTGATTTTTTAAACTATAAATTATTTATGTTATGATATACATTATTTTATGATATTTATATGTAAGTTCTTATCTTTAGGATTCTTGAGAATTAATATTTTAGAAAGAAAATATCTAGATGCCAATATAGATATATAGGATGACTATTAATCTTACATTCCCTAAAGGGGCCCACAAAAATAATGAGGGGCTTTCTGTTAGATGGATGACTTTTCGTTTTGCAATTAAAAAAGGTGAGAAGGCCCTTCATCAAACTTTTATTTAGGGCAAAATAGGTGTCATGAAAGAACTTAAGGCCATTACTAATTAATAATATAAAGTAACAAAGCAGAAAAAAATAACCTTTCATTGATTTCCTGTAGGTTTTAAGCAGCTTCATTGATTAGATCTTGATACTAATAAGAATTCTAAGAAATACATAAGATAATTTAGACTATGTTCAGATATTTATACTTATTTTTATATGCATAATTTATTTGAAATTTTATATAATTTCTTATTTTAGAAATAAGACTCTTTGCAAGAAAAAAACTTAAAATTTGCAATTATTAAATCTCTGCTGATGGCACTGCCCATAAAAAAGTCGTGTTTGCTAACCTAAGAGAAATTTACCTAATCAAATAACTTAATTGCAGAGATTGTCCTTGTTCTAGAATAAATAACATCTTCCTAAACATCTTACTAAAAGATCTCTCTCAAATCTGCTGGACTGTGTTGGATGCCTCTATAGTAGACTTCCTTCATGCCCATCTTTCTTTTAATTTTAAATATTCAATTTAAATAAAATGACCATATTCTATTTAAATTACTTGTTTAACTGTGTGACTTCCTCACCAGACTATTCATTCTATGGAATAGCAGATGTGTCTTTCTTGTCTTTTTGATACCCAGCCCCTAGCATGGTACTCTGCATATAATAGAGGCTCAGTAAATAACTGTATATAAAGCAAATGTTGATAAAGCTTTAGACATTTTGTAAGTAAAAACATAATACAAACTATAGTTAAATTGTTATGATACAGAAAGTGGTAGATGACAGCAAAATTATTTACCATCTAATCTGAATTTACAAAATATTAAAATAATGATTAGTTTGTACAAAAACGTGATTGCAAATGTAATATTGCTTTAGTCTATGTAACTATATTCTGCTTTGTTTCTTGCAATTTTTCAACATTTTCTATTGCTTCCTTTCATTGTTCATCCTCTTTCTTTCAAGTCTCAATTTAAAGGTCATGTCTTCAGGGCAGCCATTCCTGACTACAGTATTTTTGTGTGTTTCAATATTGTATTTATTTCCTTTATGGCTATTATCACAAAATTCAGTTTTCTTGTTTATTGGTTTATTATCTATTTTCCTTCTATTAAATTCCATGTGAGCAGTGACATTGCCAGTTTTTACCACTGTATTCTTAACTCCTGGGAGATTGCTCAACAATTTAATGACAGAATTAATGGATGGATGGATGGATGGATGGATGAATGGATGGATATGCAAATTCAGAGATGTGACAGGAAGTTCAGCAAAACACATGTTCATGAAAACATAGAAAAAGTAAATAAGATCAAGCTATTCTGTTTCCCATAAAATACTTCCTGATGTATTTTTATGCTTGGATACACAAACTACTGCTTGAGTCTAAAATTTATCAAATTCATATATTGGTAATCTAGGATCATACATCGTTGTTAAGCTATGTGTTTCTTAAGATCTACCTCTAATTTGACTATAGTTTAGGCAATGAGGTTTTGGTGCTTTAAAAGCCTACTCTTGCTATAAAAGGGAATTTATCATTTTAAATTTTACTTTGTTAGAAATCACTTAAAATAATTAAACACAGTTTTTTAGTCAGTTTCAAGATATAGGACATATTATTTGTACATATGTAAGAATTTTTAATTTGGCATTATAACTTAAGACTTTGTCTTTAAAGTGAGTATTATGTATGCATGGGAGGAGCTTTAACCTAGAGGTATGGTAAAAATATATCAGAGCAATTATATAGATTATCTTAAGATGACAGTGATTTCAAGGCAATTCTTAGCCCAACATATCCAGACGATTATTACATTCTGTTCCTCCTTGTGTAGGTCAGTCTGGCTGTTGAAAATGCTTTCTTACTTGATGAATCTTATCAAGTTCACATTGTGGCATTTTCTCCAGCTTTTAAATAATTTTTTCTCTAATGTGATAAAATGAGAGTAGTAAGAATAATGCACATGTGACCATCTTGAACAAAAAGTGTGGGAATACAGCCTTTACATAATGGAAAAAGAAGCAGAGAAGATAGGCGCAAATCTCCATTATCAGGGAAAATCTGAGTAGAAAAGAAATGACCTCATTTTCCTCAAGAGTTTCCTTCCTTCCTTCCTTCCTTCCTTCCTTCCTTCCTTCCTTCCTTCCTTCCTTCCTTCTTTCCTTCCTTTCTTCCTTCCTTCTCTCTCTCTTTCCTTCTTTCTTTTTCCTTTCCTTTCCTTTCCTTTCGTTTTGTTCCCTTCCCTTCCCTTCCCTTCCCTTTCCCTTTCTTTCCTTCCTTTCCTTCTTTCCTTTCCCTTCTGTTCCCTTCCTTTCCTTCTTCCCTTCCCTTTCCCTTCCTTCCTTTTCTTTCTCTCTCTCCTATCTCTCTCTCTTTCTCCCTTTCTTTCTGTCCTCCTCCTTTGTCTTTCTTTTTCTTCCTTCCTTCCTTTCTTCCTCCTACCTCTTCCTCCTCTGCCTCTTCCTTCTCTTACTCCTTTCTTCTGTCTTCCTAAAAAGAATATTTTTTGACACAATACTCTGAATTTCTCTAGGGAAATACAGTACCTTCATGTTTTAAATGTATACCTTATTGGATCATTGATGCCAAGGGACAAGTCAAGTCTACATCATAAAATTGGTAATCTTGTAGAGATCAGATTAATTGAAGTTGCTTTTTATAAAACTTCTTTTTTTTTAATTTCAACTTTTATTTTAGATTGAGGGGGTACATGTGCAGGTTGTGCTACATGGGTATATTGTGCAATGCTGAGGTTTGGGGTATGGATTCCATCATGCAGGTAGTGAGCATAGTACCCGATAAGTAGTTTTATCACACATGCCCCACTCCCATCCTCCCCCCTAGTAGTCCACGTTGTCAGTTGTTTCCATGTTTATGTCCATGTATGCTCAATGTTTATCTCCCACTTACAAGTGAGAACCCACAGTACTTGGTTAACTGATCCTCTGTTAATTTGATTAGGATTATAGCCTCCAGCTTCATCCATGTTGCTGCCAAGGACAGAATTTTGTCGTTTTTTTCTGGTTGCATAATACTCCATGGCATGTATGTACCACATTTTCTTTATCCAGTCCACCATTGATAGGTACCTAGGTTGATTCCATGTCTTTGCTATTGTGAATGGTGCTGCAATCAACCTATAAGTGCACATGTCTTTTTGGTAGAATGATTTATTTTCTGTTTGGTATATATCCAGTAATGAGATTGCTAGGTCATGTGGTAGTTCTGTTTTAGGTTCTTTGAGAAATCTCCAAACTGCTTTCCACAGTGGCTGAACTAATTTACATTCACATTCCCACCAACAGTGTGTAAGTGTTCCCTTTTCTCCACAGCCTCACCAGCATCTGTTGTTTTTTTGACTTTTTAATAATCACCAGTCTGACTGGTATGAGACGGTATCTCACTGTGGTTCAGATTTGCATTTCTCTAATGATAGTGAGCATTTTTTCATGTTTTTTTCATATGTTTGTTGGCTTCTTATGTGTCTTTTGACAAATGTCTGTTCATTTCATGCCCATTTTTTAATGGTGGTATTTGCTCCTTGCTTGTCAATTTAAGTTCCTTATAGATTCCAGATACAAGACTTTTGTCAGGTGCATAGTTTGTCAACCTTTTCTTCCATTCTGTAGGTTGTGTTTGCTCTGTTGATAGTTTCTTTTGCTATGCAGATGTTCTTTAGTTAATCAGATCCCACTTGTCAAATTTTGTTTTTGTTCCATTTGCTTTTAGGGATTTAGCCAAAAATTATTTGCCAAGGCCAGTGCCAGTAAGGGTATTTCCTACGTTTTCTTCTAGGATTCTTAGAGTTTGAAGTCTTACATTTAAATCCATCTTGAGTTTATTTTTGTATATGTTGAGAGGTAAGTGTCCACTTTCATTTTTCTGAGTGAGGCCAGCCAGTTATCCCAGTTCCATTTCTTGAATAGGAGTTAGTTTTCCTATTGCACCACTTATTTAATAGGGGGTCCTTTTTCTATTGCCTGGCCTTGTCAAAGATCAGATGGTTGTAGGTGTACGGCTTTATTTCTGAGATTTCTGTTCTGTTCCATTGGTCTATGTGTCCATTTTTGTACCAGGACCATTTTGTACAGTGATACTGTTGTGATTACTGTAGCCTTATAGTATAGTTTGAAGTTGAATAGTTTGATGTCTCCAGTTTTGTTCCTTTTTCTTAGGATTGCTTTGGCTATTGGGCCTCTTTTTTGTTCCATGTGAATTTTAGAATAGTTTTTCTAATTATTTGAAGAAGGTATTGGTAGTTTGATAGGAATACTGTTGAATCTCTAAATTGCTTTGGGGAGTACAGCTATTGTTTTTGAGAAATTGCTGATATATTTAAGATTTAGGAAACATGGGACTAAAACCCAAAAATTATTTCATTGCTTAAAACTTGAATGTACAATAAGAAATAGTTTTGTTTTTTAATTTTTGTCAGGCTTTAGTTTTCTTATTTTTAAACAGATATTTTGAAGTATAATGTGACATTCAGCCTCAACAATGTCATGCTAAGTGAAAGAATCCAGATCCAAAAGACTACATATTGTATGACTCTGTTTGTATGGCATTTCTAGAAAAGGTAAATTTATAGAGACGGCAAGCAGGTCAATGTTTGCCCTGCAGCTGGGGATGGGAATGTGGAATGATCACAAACGGGCACAAGAGAGCATTTTGAGGTGATTCAAATGATCTAAAGCTGGATTACCATGATGATTGCACATCTAAAAATCATTGAATTGTACATTTACAAGGGGTGAAGTTTATGGCATGTAAAGTATGACCATTTTAACAATATTGATTTTTGCAGTTCATAAGTATGGGAATAATTTTTCATTTATTTTTATCGTCTCTGATTTCCTTCAGCAGTGTTTTGTAGTTCTTCTTATAGAGATCTTTCACCTCCTTGGTTAGCTGTATTGCCAGGTATTTCATTTTCTTTGTGGCCACTTAAAATGGGCTTTTGTTCTTAACTTGCCTCTTAGCCTGGGCATTATTGGTGTATAGAAATGCTACTGACTTTTATACAATGGCTTTTTATCCTGAAACTTTACTAAAATTATTAGTTCTAGAAGCCTTTTGGCAAAGTCTTTAGGGTTTTCTAGGTGTACGATTACATCATCAGCAAAGAGAGATGGTTTGATTTCTTCCTTTCTTACACTATCAGTGGGGTGTTGAAGTGTCCCACTGTTATATATGGCTGTCTAAGTCTTTTCATAGGCCATGAATAACACGTTTTGTGAATCTACTCACTTCAATTTTGGGTGCATGCATATATATATATGCACCCATATATATATATATATATATCATATATATATGATACTTAAGTCTTTTTGTTGGATTACACCCTTTATCATTATGTAATGCCCTTCCTTTTCCTTCTTATTTTTATTGGTTTGACCCTTTTCCCACTTAGAAAAAAAAAAAGTGCAGCTTGCTGCCAGTGCTCATTTAATTTTATGTAAAGACACTCTTTGAGGCTGAAGCAAATCTGACTGATTGGCAGTATGAAAATAAAATATAAAAACTGTTCTTGGAGTTATTTCTAAACAGAAGTAACATCACAGTCGTCTGAATAATCAGAATTGTCTGTTTTGGAAAAATCACATTCATGAAATGAATCTTTGGCCAACAAGTCTTTGAGAACAATGTTAACATCATGCGTAGAAATGCTGTGTTTTCTAGGATTTCACATTTTCAGTGATTGATAATTACTATATTTTGTAAATAGAAATACCACTACTAAAAACAGAATGCTATAAATAGAATTATGTCTCTTGTTTCTAAAGTCAATATGCCAGAGCGATGTGAAAATAATAATAAAAGTAAGATATTTTGTGGAAAAATTACTACTCTCTCCCTACTAAAATGTAAACTCCATTGAGGCAAAGTTTTCTCTGATGTTTGTTCATTGCTGTACTTGAGCAACTATAACATTGTCAGATGTTCAATACACATTTATTGAATGACTGAATTAATATTAGGGGACTTATATCATATACAGGTTCTTTGTTTTACATCTTGGGGGCTTCTGTTTTCTAATAATTTAAATCCTGATCAGTATATCATGCTGCTTCTACCACCCATAAATATACCTGCTTACTTGCTTCTTTCTCAAGTAAAATAAAACTCACAAATTTTATTAAAGTTAACTAAGATGTCTATATTTTAATAAAGCATAGTTATTAAATTAAGCATACCAGAAAAGTGATATTATAAAGTTAGAATATTTATGCAGAGATATATTTTAAAATAAGAATCTTTAGAAACTGAAACTTAGAGTATAATAAATCAATTCATTTGCTTGCAATAGCAAATAGATGTCACATAGAACTATATTAAAGAAATTTAATACATGTGAACGTTACCAGTAGTTTCATGTATGGTGCAGTTTAGTAAAATTCTATCGTAGATTAAGTATTTTATAATTATACAAATAATTTAAAAGTTATTTAGTTTACTACACATCCTTTTTTTGGTTTCCTTTTTTACTTATCATCTTTTTCCATGACAGATGGTTCTCATCAAGCTATGAATTACAATAAACTGCCTTTTGGTTACCGGGATAGCCACATTACCCAGGCTTAACCAACTATGTTCATCAATATTACTGCCAAGAGAGAGAAAGTCCCAATTATACAGTTTTAGATTGTTGAATATACCAATCTGGCTTTACACAGTTCTATGTACTAATAAACTACCTTCTTTGTAAAAATTAGCCTTCATTGATTTTCTTTTTTTAATTTTTATTTTTTTGTGGGTCATAGTAGGTGTATATATTTATGGGGTACATAAGCTCTTTTAATACAGGTATGCAATGCATAGTAATTACATCATTGAAAATGGAATATCCAAACTCTTAGGCATTTTTCTTTGTGTTATGAAAAATCCAATCACACTATTTTAGATATGTTTAAATGTACAATAAAATCATAATTAACCATTGTCACCCTATTGTGCTATCTAATATTAGGTCTTAATAATTCTTTTTAAATACTTTTTTTTACTCATTAACAATTGCCACCTCTCTCACCCACACACCCATTACCCATCCCAGCCTCTAGTAACGTAACCCGCCTTCTACTCTCTATCTCCATGAGCTCAAAGGTTTTGAATTTTAGATCACACGAAACTATGCTTATCCTAAGTAGAAAGACTAAATAATCAACCAGTGAAAAATAATGACCATAAAAACTTTTCATGACATAGTTCAATAGGATATAAACAGAAAGAATAAAAAGTTAAGAGGCAGAGAGACAAAGTTAAGATATAGGGTTTTTACTAGGTTTATTTTTGCTTTTTTGTTTGTTTATGCAAATAACATAAAGTTGTTATCAGGTTAAATATTACCCACTCCACTGCCCTTTCCAGCCTCGAAAACCATCCTTCTATTCTATCTCCATGAAATTAATTGTGTTGATTTTTAGATCTCACATGTGAATGAAAACATGTAAAGTTTGTCTTTATGTGCCTAGCTTATTTTACTTAATGTTCTGTAGTTCCATCCCTGTTGTTGCAAATGACAGTACTACATTGTGTATATGAACCACATTTTCTTTTTGCATTTGTCTGTTGATAGACACTTAGGTTGATTTCAAATCTTGGATATTGCAAATAATGCTGCAACAAGCATAGAAGTGCAGATATCCCTTGGATGTACCGATCTCCTTTCTTTTGGGTATATACCCAGCAGTGGGATTGCTGGATCATATGGTAGCTCAATATTTAGTTTTTTGAGGAACATGCAAATGATTCTTCATACTGTTTGTACTAATTTACATTCCCACCAACAGTGTACAAAGGTTGCCTTTTCTCTGCATCCTCACCAACATTTGTTTTTGCCTGTGTTTTGGATATAAGGCATTTTTACTAGGGTAAGATGATATCTCATTGTAGTTTTGATTTGCATTTTTCTGATGATCAATGATGTTGAGCACCTTTTCATATGGCTATTTGCCTTTTGTGTGTCTTCTTTTGAGAAATGTCTATTCAAATATTTTACTCATTTTAAAAATCAGATTATTAGATTGTTTTCTACAAAGTTTTTTGAGCTCTTTATATATTCTGGTTATTAATTTCTTGTCAGATAGGTAGTTTGCAAATTTTCTCTTTAATTATCTGTGCTGTCTCTTCACTTTGTTGTTTAGATCAGGGGTCCCCAACCCCCGGGCCATGGACTGGTACTGGTCCATGACCTGTTAGGAACTGGACCACACAGCAGGAGGTGAGCGGCACGAGAGTGAGCATTACCACCTGAGCTTTACCTCCTGTCAGATAAGCGCTGGCATTAGATTCTCATAGGAGCACAAACCCTACTGTGAACTGCAAATTTGAGGGATCTAGGTTGCGTGCTCCTTAAGAGAATCTGATGCCTGATAATATGAGGTGGAACAATTTCATCCCCAAACCAACTCCCTTCCTGTCCCATGGAAAAATTTGCTTCCACAAAACTGGTCCTTGGTGCCAAAAAGGTTGAGGACCACCGGTTTAGCTCCTTTGTTTTGCAGAAGCTTTTTCTCTTTATGTGATCTCATTTGTTTATTTTTGCTTTGATTGCCAGTGCTTGTGGGGTATTGCTCAAGAAATTTTTGCCCAGAACAATGTCCTGGAGATTTTCCCCAATGTTTTCTCGTAGTAGTTTCACAGTTTGAGATCTTAGATTTAAGTCTTTAATACATTTTGATTTTATATTTTTATATAGCAATATGGGGTCTAGTTTCCTTCTTTTGCGTATAACTATCCAGTTTTCCCAGCACCATTTATTGAAGAGACAGTCATTTCCCCAGTGTATTTTCTTGGTACCTTTTTCAAAAATAAGTTCACTGTAGGTGTGTGGATTTGTTTCTGGGTTCTCTATTCTATGCCATTGGTCTATGTGTCTGTTTTTATTGCAGTAATATACTATTTTGGCTACTATATCTGTAATATGATTGAAGTCAGGTAATGTAATTCCTCCGTTTTTTTTTTTTTTTTTTTTTTTGTAAGATAGGCTTGGCTATTCTGAGACTTCTGTGATTCCATATAAATTTTACAATTGTTGCTTTTTCTCTGTTTGTGAAGAATGTCATTGCTATTTTGATAGAGAGTGCGTTGAGTCTGTAGCTTGCTTTTGGTAATGTGGACATTTTAACAATTTTTATTCTTTTAATCCATAAACATGGAATATCCTTCTATTGTTTGGTGTCCTCTTCAATTTCTTTTATCAGTGTTTTATAGTTTTCAGTATAGCAATTTTCACTTCTTTGGTTAAGCTAATTCCTAGGTATTTAATTTTATGTGTGGCTATTGTCAATGGGATTACTTTTTTATTTTCTTTTCATATTGTTCACTGTTGGCATATGAAAATGCTACTGATATTGTATGTTAATATTTTATCCTGCAACTTTACTGAATTTGTCTATCAGCTCTAATAGTTTTCCTTTGAAGTCTTTAGGTTTTTCCAAATGTAAGATTGTATCATCTGCAAACAGAATAATTTGATCTCTTCCTTTCCAATTTGGATGTTGGTTAAATCTTTCTTTTGTTTGATTCCTCTAGCAAGGATTTCCAGTACTGTACTGAATAACAGTGGTGACAGTTAGCACCCTTGTTGTATTCCATATCTTAGAAGAAAGGCTTTCACTTTTTTCCCATTCAATATTATACGAGCTGTGGGTCTGTCATATACAGCTTTTCTTAGGTTGATCTATGTTCCTTTTATGTCCAGTTTGTTTAGGGTTTTTAATGTGAATACATGTTGAATTTTATCATTTTTTCAACATCCATTAAAATGGTCATATGTTTTTATCCTTCATTAGTTCCATTGATGTGATGTATCACATACATTGATTTGCACATGTTGAAACATTCCTTCATCCCAGGGATAAATCCCACTTGATCATGATGAATAATCTTTCTAATGTATTGTTGAATTCTGTTTGCCAGTATTTTGTTGAAGATTTTTGCATCAATATTCATGAGATATATTGTCCTGTAATTTTCTTTCTTTTTTTTTTTTTTGATGTTTGGAGGAAGGGCGTGAGTAGGATTGGTAGTATTTCTTCTTTAAATATTTGCTATAATTCAGCAGTAAAGCCAACAGGCTCCAGGCTTTCCTTTATTTGGAGAATTTTTATTATGACATCAATCTCATTACTTGTTATTGGTCTGTTCAGGTTTTGGATTTCTTCCTGGTTCAACATTGGTAGGTTATACGTATTTAGGTATTTGTCCATTTCTTCTAGGCTTTCCAATTTATTGGTATATAGTTGCTCATAGTAGCCACTAATGATCCTTTGAATTTCTGTAGTTTCAGTTGTAATAATCTCCTTTTTCATATCTGATTTTATTTATTTGGAATTTCTTTTTTTCTTAGTCTGGCTAAAGGTTGGTCAATTTTTTTAACTTTTCAGAAGAAAAACCACAACTGTTGTATTGATCTTTTCTATTGTTTTCTTCCTTTCAATTTTATTTCTTTCTGCTCTGATCTTTATTTATTTTCTTCTACTACTATAATTTTGGTTTTGGCTTGAACTTGGATTTTAAGTTCATTAAGATGCATCATTAGATTGTTCCTGAAAAGTTTTCCCTCTTTTTAAATGTAGGTCCTTATAGATAAAAGCTTCCCTATTAGTACAGTTTTTTTTTTTTTGTATCCAATAGGTTTTGGTATGCTGTTATTTTATTATCATTTGTTTAAGGAAATTTTTCTCTGTTTTTTCTCAAGTTCTTCATCGACCCACTGGTCATTCAGGAGCATATTGTTTAATTTTCATATATTTGTGTAGTTTTCAAAATCCCTCTTGTTATTAATTTCTTATTTTATTATGGTCAGAGAAGATATTTGATATAATTTTTTTTGAATGTTTTAAGACTTGTTTTGTGAATTAATATTTGCTCTGTTATTGAGAATGATCCATGTGCTGAGGAAACGAATATGTATTCTGCAGCTTTTGGATGAAATGCTCTGTAAATATTTATTAGGTCCATTTAATCTATAGCGTAGATTAAGTTTGATATTTCTTTATTGATTTTCTGTCTAGAAGATCTGTCCAATGCTGAAGGTAGCGTGTGGGTCTCCAGCTATCATTGTTCTGTGTTTTCTCATTCTCTTTTGCTCTCATAGTATTTGCTTTATATATCTGGATGCTCCAATATTGGGTTCATATATATTTAAAATTGTTAGGCCGAGCGCAGTGGCTCACACCTGTAATCCCAGCGCTTTGGGAGGCCGAGGCAGGTGGATCATGAGATCAGGAGATCGAGACCATCCTGAATAACACGGTGAAACCCCGTCTCTACTAAAAATACAAAAAAATAGCTGGGCGTGGTGGCAGGCGCCTGTAGTCCCAGCTACTCGGGAGGCTGAGGCAGGAGAATGGCGTGAACCCGGGAGGCGCAGCTTGCAGTGAGCTGAGATCACGCCACTACACTCCAGCCTGGGCAACAGAGCAAGACTCCGTCTCAAAAAAAAAAATTGTTATGTTCTCCCGCTGAATTAACCCATTTTATCTTTACATAGTCGCCTTCTGTATCTCTTACGGTTTTTGCCTTGAAATCTATTTTGTCTGATATAAGTGTAGCGACTTCTGCTCTTTTTTGGTTTTCATTGGTGTGGAATATCTTTTTCCATCCCTTTATTTTCAGTCTAAGTGTGTCTTTATGAGTGAAGTGTGTTTCTTTTCGGCAACAGTTCAGTGAGACCTTTTTTTTTTTCATCCATTCGGCTAGTCTATCCTTTGTCATTGGAGATTTTCAATGTCATTGTTGATAAGCAAGGACTTAGTCCTGCCATATTGTTGTTTTCTAGTTGTTCTATGATCTTCTCTTCCTCCTTTCATTTCTTTCCACCTTCCTCTAGTGATAATAATTTTCTCTGGTAATATGGTATTGTTTTTTGCTTTTTTTGGTATTTACTATATGCTTTGTTTATTTGAGGTTATCATGAGGCTTGCACATATTATCTTGTAACCTATTATTTAACCTGATAAAAACCTTATGTTATTTTCATAAACAAGAAAAAAGCAAAAAGAAAACTAGTAAAAACACTATGTTTTACCTTTGTCCCTCTGCTTCTTAACTTTTTATTGTTTCTGTTTATATCCTATTGTACTATATCATGAAAAGTTGTTGTCATTATTTTTCATTTGTTGTTTATTTAGTCTTTCTACTCAGGGTAAGAGTAGTTTACTCATCACAGGTACAATGTTAATAATATCCTATGTTTTTCTGTGTGCTTACTTTTATCAGTGAGTTTTATACCTTCAGGTGATTGTTTATTGCTCATTAATGTCTTTTTCTTTCTGATTGATGGACTTCCTCTAGCATTTCTTGTAGGATAGGTTTGGTGTTGATGAAATCCCTCAGCACTTGTATTAATACCCTTAATTTTACAGAAGATAAAATTTACTTGAGAGAAGTTAAGAAAATTATCCCTTGCTAGTCTACTAGTTAGTGAATGTTCCAAAAATCACCAAATATCCTAATATTCAGTCTTCTTACTTTAAATATGTCTTTAAAACTTTTTTGATGCTTTTTCTTCTGCCTCTGCTGTTTCTTCTTTCTTTGTGAAAACATCTACTTTTTATACTGTTATGAAAAGGAATATTGATACAACTGGGTCCTTTTACTTAAGTACAACTTCTGTCAGTTTTGCAACTTCATGACTACTTAGTGGATTTGGTAACATCAATTGTCTCCAACCATCTGTTTGTAGTTTATTACAGAAATGGGATTATTTTGCATTAATGAGCTCCAGAAAATCCTAGATGTCATCTCCATTTTGAGCTTTTTAACCAATTCTCGCTTCTCATATATTTTCTTTTTCTTATTTAGTAGACCAGAAATGTAGAGAAACCCCATGGTCATCACCAGCCATTACTTTGTCATTCTTCTAATTCCCTACTTCTAAGTTTCTACTTTATTTAAATATTAACATTTTTAAAAATCTATAAATTATTTTTTGTGAGGTGTAATAGAGATTTCCCCTGATCAGTAAAATACATTCCATCTTCATAGTATACAGCTATAACTGAGTAGCAGCTGGCCAAGAAAAGTTCATATTTGCATGCACCCATATAGTTATGAACATATGATTAGTTTTCATCAGTGGAATGTAGGTGAACATTGTGAGTGCCACTTTGGAACAAGACTTTGAAAATATAAATGTGCCACCTTTTTTCCTATTTCTCTTCATCGATTTGCTGTATATTTAAAATGATAAGGCCTATGAGCTGTACTGTTTTATATGGTGGCCATCAGCCACGTGTGACTATTTTAATCTAAAATAATTAAAATTTAATACAATTTAAAATTAAGTTTCTCATTTACACTAGCCACATTTCAAAAATATAAAGGTTATATTGTCATTATGGCAAAACCTGTTATTGAAGGGCACTGGCTTAGATAATGGTAGAGATAAGATGCAAAGGGCCTTGTTCATTGCATCTTGGTGAGGAGAGCCAATCAGCTATTCAGCTCTGATGAGTGCATAAAATAAACTTCTAGTTTAGTCCAGTGTACATCTATATATTTGGCGGTCTCTATTTCTTAGTATTTTAGATTTTCCTAATTGACATAGAAGCTAAGTGGTTATTTTTAAAATATTTTAACATTTTTTTAGACATTTGGAAGATTTACTACTTCCTTTTATATTTTTTATTTGTTTCTACATTTAAAATCAAAACAATATAGAATATGTTTTTTTAAAGTAGAATGTTTTAAGATGTGGCGTGTTCAAGAAAAAAGTCCAATAGAAACTTCTCATGGTAATGCATCCACAGTGAAAAAGCCATGATGAAACTTCAGGTTTCTTTTTACACCTTCTTACCTTATAAGATAACATCCTTAAAAGTACAAGCCCAGGAAGGGCATGGTCTTTGGGCTCAGATTCTTTGGGTTTGAGTCATGATTCTAACACTTCATATTTATAACCTTTGTAGTTTTATGGCCATCTATAAATAACAATAATTGAAAAAGTCACCAGAGTTCTGCACATAGAAAACAATATATCAGTTTAATTGCTGATAAAACCTGGGCTGGAGAACATGAATTAGATGTGTGGCAATAATGAGCTTCATGATACTCCTGACCCCACCAGTTTAGATATTGGCACAGTCCACTGCAGGCAAAGCTTGAGTCTTCAGGGAAGACTTGCACAGAAGTGTTGCCTTTCACTGCAGGAGGGGGTTGAGAAGGAGAGTAGAGTGCAAATTTTTAAAGTTTAGGAATTTCGATTCATTAACATCACCAAATTCATAGATTTGGACCAAGGTATATCTGACAATTCAATTAGCCACTGTTGAGAGGCAAACAAGTATAGCAGAAGACCAGAATAATATAAGGAAAATTTATTATCAAGAAAACCAGAAAAACAATAGAGAAGGCTTTAACATTGTGAGTTTGTTTCTTTACAGTAAATGGAGATGGTAATAGTGCTTGGGATTTCTATGACCATTAAATGCTATAATTTTAGTAAAACATATAATGCTTTATGAATGGTAAATTTTTACTAATTCTATTAGTATTAAAATGTCATTTTTTATTGTTGTTGCCTGAATATTTATAGCTGTAGATTAATTATTTGGTAAACTTACTGGAGGGGTGATGAAGCAAAGTTGATTAATGGGTACAAATATATAGTTAGATAGAAAATAAAAGATCTTTAGTTTGATAGATCAGTAGGTGATTATAATTAACATTAATCTATTGTACATTTCAGAATAGAAGAAAATAATTCAAATGTTTCTGGAATAAAAATATATAAATATTTAAGGTAATGGATATACAAATTACACCCACTTGATTATATGGATATATCAAATTTTCACATGTACCTCAAACACATGTACATCTATTATGTATAAGTACAATTTTATTTAAAAAGTAATCATTTTAGTTTTTATGAAGTAGAATTTTTTTAATGAAGCTAGAAAGAGTGAATACTTGGAAATTCTTAAGGGATGACAATAACTAATGAAAGTTTTATGGAAAGTAGGAAAGTTGATGTTTTATTTTCTCTGTAAATTTGACTGGCTCTGGATCAGGCCTGAAACAATTGCTGGCAAACAATATGGGAGGCAAGTTTTACATCTTAATCAAAAAATTAGGAATTAAGTATTCATTCTTTGAAATAGAAAATATAATGAGCGTATATTATTATAATTAGCATTTGCAACTGGAAAAATATTGGGGAGCATTAAAACTTAACAGGAATGGAATCATTCTTCCATCTATTAATTTTTACTAACCTATTGGATAATTCTTTAGTGTCATAGTACATCACATTGTACTGTGGGCCTTTTGGGGATGCAAATTAGCTCAACATTCATTCTGTCTTCAAAAACTTGTAGACTAATATATGGAATTTATTTCTAAATATTATAATCCTTATAATCCTATAATAAAAAGTAAAAATTAGAGCTTTGGGAGTTTAGAGAAAAATATTTTCAATTGTAGAATTTAGAGGAAGTATTATTTTCAGCTGTGGTGTGGTTTGGGGGCGGAAAGCATCAAGGGAAGTTTGAAGGAGGAGATAGCATATGAACTCAGTTACATTTGGACAAAAGTCATGGTGGCAGGGTTTTCCATGCCAATGAAACAAGAGGTATAAAAATTATTTCCATCTGGGTAAATTAAAGATACACAAATAAAACAGAAGCAATTAACAAATGTAATATAAATTATTTGCCAAATAATTTTATAGTTTTACTTAGTATAAGAAAAATGTTGAACTTATGTTAATAGATCTAGATAATCTAAAAACTAAAATGTTTAAGATTGACTTAACTTAGAAAGTTTTGAATTGGTTTAAAAGGAATGAATGAAAATAAATGAATGACTTAGATGTAATTTCTGAGGAAGTTTTATATGTTAATAGTGAGCTATTCTAAATCTTGCTACCTTCTCATAGACACATTGGAATAAGAATCAGTTGTACAGATATGTATTAAAGATGATGGAATCTTGAAGTGAATGTACAACATAAATAAGAAATGTGTATCATTCTCTTTAACATGAGCACGTAGTATTTTTAAAACTAACTTGAAATGTAGTAAGTTATATTGTCAAATTTAAAATAAAGGTTTGGAGTACTGCATTCAGTTTCAATTATAAATCTTAAAAAATGTGAGTAATTTCAGAAACTTTACAAGTAATAAAACAAATCTCTAATTGTTATTATTTTATTGGGTAGATAAAATAAATAATGTAGGCAGGCACATGTACACATACACACACCCATGCATACATAGATTCACAGAGATGCACATAAACAGCATAGCACATGCAAGTTATTTATGCATGAAAAATTTTAAAGTTATACTATTATAACAGGTATAGTGCCATTTGTTTAATCTCTTTAAATGAAGGATATTTACATTTAAAAATATTCCAGTAAGATTCACTATGCCTATTATATTTTAACTTTTTATAATTTCTATTATGTTTAGTGTTATCTGTGATATTGGGCCATGCATAAAAGCTAACAATAAAGAAATTTCCATGTTTCCACACTGGGCTGAATATATCCTGAAATTGAATACTGAACAATGAATTATATTATGCAAAACAGAAGACATACAAGCAGAAAAGGCTGAAGTATTTTAATGGCACTTCAAACGCTTCACATAATGGGAACATAGATGGAGGCACACTTTTTTTCTTTGATGGCTCAACCCCTCTATTTCAGTTTCATGAACCTTTTGTTCATGTCCTCTCTAAAAGAATTTTAAAGAACATTTTAGATGTTGCACATTTTTGTTGTCATATATTTTTATTATCTAAGTTTTATTATCTGGAAGTGGCAAAAGATAGAATTTTTGGCATATTGCCTACATTGTCATTTTAAATAAAACAGTTACATTTGCTTAAAATATGTCAGATCATCCAAATTCCATAATGATCTGATACAACCAAACTTATACAATATAATGAATAAACAAACTCCTATTTCAAAATCTGAAATTATGTATTATTTGTTTTCCCCCTTGTAATTATATAAACAGTGCCCTTCTTTCACATAAACTTAATATAATACATTTTGTATTTGAAAATTTTTATTGATCAAAGCAACTTAAGTTTCTTCAGCAAAATAATATGTATCTAAATTGAAATTATATTTTGTAAATTTGCAGTTACCATAAATCTCTAAATGCTAAATTTTCTTCTGTTTGGTCGCCAATTGTAATTCTTAGTAGTAAAGAATAGGTCAAAACAACATGCATCTTTTATCAATTTTGGGAAATAATCAAAGTATAAAAATTATTATAATGATTTCTAAATGAGATGGATGAGTTACGCTTTTGTTTTTTCAATTGGCTTATTATGTATCTGTAGATAGATATTATTGCTACAGTGAGTCAAAACACAATATTCTGGTTTTTTTCTCATTTAATAGGGATAAGTGCTGAGTAAATCTGTTCATAAACAAATAGATAATACAGTTATGATGTTACAGCAATGTTTCTCAAGTCTTTGTACTTTTTTTTTTTTTTTTTTTGAGATGGAGTCTCACTCTGTCGCCCAGGCTGGAGTGCAGTGGCATGAACTCGGCTCATTGCAAGGTCTGTCTCCCAGGTTCATGCCATTCTCCTGCCTTAGCCTCCTGAGTAGCTGGGACTACAGGCGCCTGCCATCACGCCAAGCTAATTTTTTTTTTGTAGTTTTTAGTAGAGACGAGGTTTCACTGTGTTAGGATGGTCTTGATCTCCTGACCTCATGATCCGCCCGTCTCGGCCTCCCAAAGTGCTGGGATTACAGGCGTGAGCCACTGCGCCCGGTCACTTTTTGTAACTAAATGAGGCCTTCTTCAGTTTTGTTGTAAGCAAATAATTGGAAATCACTCAAATTGCAAAATGATTTGATACCTAGTCATTGGTGGTATTAATTTCCTTAACATAAGCAGTAATTTTGCAAATTGTTGAATTGTTAAACCTATAGGTATTAAACCACTGGACAACCCTAATATAATTAGGCAAAGGGAAGGCTTTCTTTTATAAAATAGAAAATAGTGAGGGTGAGGAGGAAGTGGGAACCAAGATGATGCCTTCACCCTGTGAAAGGTATATGCTCACTTTTACTCATACAAATCAATTTTGGGACAGACAACACATGGTATTTCAGGATATGGTAATTGCTTTGCTTTAAAATTACCTATACCCTTATATCTTTTTGAGTGTCCTCAGGTAGCCAAGAGGTTGCAGGCAGTAGAATTCGCTGTTGTTTTCCATCCCTGTGAGCAGGGTTATTCTGTCATGAGTTGCTGTAATGGCCTGAGGGAGCTGGCCTCCAACCAGGAGGTGGTGCTTTCAAGAGAGCACCAGCCACAATAGTAGCAGAAGGATCTAAGCTTGTCCTAAGTTGGCCAGGGAAAGTATTCTGGTTACTCAGGTGATGGGTGGGGTCATAAAGTTCCCAGGAGTTTATGTCTTTTGTGTTTGGTTACCAGGGCGGGTAGAGAAATATCATTGGCTGGGGGCAGGTTTAGGTGGGTCTGGTCTCAGACTCTCCTTGGGAAGGGCTTGCTATGGCCACTGTGAAGGATGGGGATGTGGTTCTCAGGCCAATGGGATTATGCTCTGGAGAATATTATGGCTGCCTCTGGTGTGTTATATAATTTGCCAGAGAAGTCCAGGATGGCTGGTAGCAAAAAGTTTCACTCAGCTTCCACGCTGTTGGCAAGGTGGTCTTGCTCCCACAGTGCCCTGCTCAGATCTTGCCCCAGGCTATCAGCTTCCCTGTTGAGAAAGCAAGCTTGCCTTTCAGGCCTCCCCCTACCTCAACTACCCACAATGTTGGCTATGTCTCCCTGTACTTGTATCTGCATCAGTTCTCGTTTGCCCCCTGGATTCTGCTCAAGAAAATTTATAGTTCTAGATCCCTGAGGAATCGCCACACTGACTTCCACAATGGTTGAACTAGTTTACAGTCCCACCAACAGTGTAAAAGTGTTCCTATTTCTCCACATCCTCTCCAGCACCTGTTGTTTCCTGATTTTTTAATGATGGCCATTCTAACTGGTGTGAGATGATATCTCACTGTGGTTTTGATTTGCATTTCTCTGATGGCCAGTGATGATGAGCATTTCTTCATGTGTTTTTTGGCTGCATAAATGTCTTCTTTTGAGAAGTGTCTGTTCATGTCCTTTGCCCACCTTTTGATGGGGTTGTTTGTTTTTTTCTTGTAAATTTGTTTGAGTTCATTGTAGATTCTGGATATTAGTCCTTTGTCAGATGAGTAGGTTGCAAAAATTTTCTCCCATTCTGTAGGTTGCCTGTTCACTCTGATGGTAGTTTCTTTTGCTGTGCTAGAAATACCATTTGACCCAGCCATCCCATTACTGGGTATATACCCAAAGGACTATAAATCATGCTGCTATAAAGACACATGCACACGTATGTTTATTGCGGCACTATTCACAATAGCAAAGAGTTGGAACCAACCCAAATGTCCAACAACGATAGACTGGATTAAGAAAATGTGGCACATATACACCATGGAATACTATGTAGCCATAAAAAATGATGAGTTCGTGTCCTTTGTAGGGACATGGATGAAACTGGAAAACATCATTCTCAGTAAACTATCGCAAGGACAAAAAACCAAACACCGCATGTTCTCACTCATAGGTGGGAATTGAACAATGAGAACTCATGGACACAGGAAGGGGAACATCACATTCCAGGGACTGTTGTGGGGTGGGGGGAGGGAGGAGGGACAGCATTAGGAGATATACCTAATGCTAAATGACAAGTTAATGGGTGCAGGAAATCAACATGGCACATGGATACATATGTAACAAACCTGCACATTGTGCACATGTACCCTAAAACCTAAAGTATAATTAAAAAAAAAAAAAAGAGATGCTGAACCTAAAAAAAAAAAAAAAAAAAAGAAAATTTATACCCACTTGAAATTATTACAAATTTAGTTTGAAGCGTCTTTCACACTGTGACCCCTCCCTAATCCTGCTGGCTACCTTCCCCAAGGGCCTCTGTGAGATATAGTCAGAGATGGCTTCCCTGGGATTGAGCTGGAGACTGGAAGTGCCTACAAGACTCTTCTTGCTTCTGTTTCTACTTTTGTATTTTGTGCAGCTCCCTAAATCTGTTTCAGCGAAAGGTAAGGTTAAATCCTTTTTCCATGATCTGGATTTTCAGATTCCCCAATGGGGATATGTGTTTGAAGGTAGGCTTTCTCCTTTTCACACTTTGGGAACTCAGTTTTTCACTTGTCTCATGGAATTTGCAACAGTATGCCACTTCTTTAAAAGGATCCATAAATTATTTCAGTTTTCTGGTACATTTCTGTGATGGTTCCTGGAGTAAAAGTTCATGGTGTGAGTCTCTACACACTGTTCTGTCTATCTAAGTGGTAGCTGCATGTTAGCCCTGTCTTCTATCTGCCATCTTTGCTAGATTCACCTGTATTATTTTTTGATTTGTTGTTGGCTTCACGTTAGTGGTATTTCGTTGGATATTTTCGCATCTATGTTCATCAGGGTTATTAGCCTATAGTTTTTGGTTTCTTGCATCCTTACCTGGCTTTTGTATCAAAGAAATTATGGCCTGGTACAATGGATTAAGAACATTTTCCACCTATTCAGTTTCTTGAAATACTTTGAGAAAAAAGAGTGGTTTTCGTTCTTTTTTATAAATTTGGTAGAATTCAGCTGTAAATCTATCTGTCCCTAGGCTTTTCATTGTTTGGAGCTTTTTTATTACTGATTCAATCTTATTAGTCACTATTGGTTTGCTCAGGTTTTCTAATTATTCGCAGTTCAATCATGGTAGACTATATGTTTCTGGGAATGTATATATTTTCTCTGGATTTTATCTAACTTTTAGCACATAGTCGTTTATAATTTTAAAATTTTTTAAATGTAGGATCTGTTAAAATATCTCCTTTATATATGTAATTTTATTTATTTGGACCTTTTTTCTTTTTTTTTTTGGTTAAGCTATCTAGTATTCTAGCAATTTTGTGAATCATTTCAAAAAAACAAAGTTTTGTTCCATTGATCTTTTGTATTGTTCTTTGTCCCTATTTTGTTTAGTTTTGCTCTGACCTTTATTATTGAATTCCTACTCATTTTGAGCTTGGTTTGTTCTTACTTTTCTATTTCCTTGAGTTTTATTTGAAATATTTCTACTTTTATGATGTAGGCATTTATTTATATAAACTTTTCTCTTGCCACTGTTTTTGCTCTATTTCATAGGTTTTGGTATATTATATTTCCATTATTATTTATTTCAAGAAATTTAAAAATTTTCTTCTTAATTTCTTTATGAATATAATGATCATTTAACAGCTTGTTATTTAATTTCATGCAGGTTCCAATGTACCTCTTATTTTTGATTTCTAGTTTTATTCTTTTGTGGTCTAAGGTACTTGATATGATTTCAATTAAAAAAAATGCTGAGACTTATTTTGTGTTCTGCCATGTGATCTATCCTAAAGAATGTTCCATGTGCTGATGAGAAGAATGTGTACCTTGCAGCTGTTGTATAAAATGTTCTGTAAATATTTGTTGAGTTCATATACTCCAAAATGCAATTTAATGTTTTTTGGTCATTTATTTTTGTCTAGATCTAGATGATATATCATATGCTGAGATTGGGATGTTGAAGTGTCCCACTATTTTCATATTGGAGTTTCCTCTCACGTTTGATCTAATAAAAGTTGCTTTATATATTTGGGTGTTCTGGTGTTCAGTGAATATATATTTACAATCATTATATACTCTTGCTGAAGTGATCCCTTTATTGTTATATAGTAACCACCTTTGTCTCTGTTTATCATTTCTTACTTTAAATCTGTTTTATTTTATGTTAGTATGGCTACTCTTGTGCACATTGGGTTTCTGTTTGTGAGGGCTGTCTTTTTCCAATCTTTTACGTTTATTCTGTGTCTTTACAGATGAAGTGGCTTGCTTGTAGACATCATATACTTCAGTCATGTTTTTGTAATCTGTTCAGCCAATGTGTATCTTTTAGGTGGGAAATTTAATCCATTTACATTCACCATTATTATTGATAGGTAAGAACTTATCATTGTGTTGATTGTTTTCTGGTTGTTTTGAATGTCCTTTATTTCTTTCTCTATTCAATAGGGAATAATTGTTTCTCTATTATTGTTTATAGTTATGTTTGGTGGCTTTCTGTAATGGTAACTTTTCAATTCTTTCTTCTTTTCATTTGTGCATCTGCTTTACCAGTGAGTTTTATATTTTCATGTGTTTTCATTATGGTGGATATTGCCCTTTTACTTCCAGGTTTAGGGCTCTTAAAGCATATATTAGCACCAGTCTAGTGGTGATGAGCTTCCTCATTTTTTGCTAGTCTGGGAGAGGCTTATACATATCCTTCCATTTTAAGGACATCTTTGCTGGGTATATTATACTTGGCTGACGCTTTTTCTTTTAGCACTTTAAATATATTACACATTCTCTCCTGGCCTGTAAGACTTCTGCTGAAAAATCTGCTCATGGTCTAATGTGGATTCCCTTATATGTGACTTGTTTCTTATGTCTTGTAGCTTTTAGAATCCTCTCATTGTCTTTGAATTTTGGCATTTTGATTTCAATTTGCTTTGGAGAAAACTTTACTGAGATGAATCTATTTAGAGATTTTGAGCTTCCTGTGGAGAGTTGCAATGTTTTTACTATTCTGTTGATGAAATAATTTTCTATGCCTTTGCGCATCTTTTTCCCTGGAATTTCTAAAACTTTAATATTTGGTTGCTTTATGTTTTTTTGTATGTCTCATAGGATTTTTTTGTCTTTTTAATTTATTATTCTTTCTTCTTTTTCTGACTGTTATTTCAAAAGACCTATCTTTAATTTCAGAAATCCTTTATTCTGCTAGATGTATTCTATTATTGAAGTACTCAATTACTTTTTTTAATTGTTAATTCTTATGTGTACATAGTATGTGTATGTATTTATGAGTTCCATTAGATGTTTTGATACAGGCATGCAACATAAAATAATCACATTGTAAAGAATGGAGTATCCATCCACTCAAGCATGTATTCTTTGTGTTACAAACAATCCAATAACATTGTATTATTTTAAAATGTACAATTAAGTTATTTTAAATGTACAATGAAGTTATTATTGACTATAGTCACCCTGCTGTGCTAGCAAATAGTCTTATCCATTTTTTCTATTTTTTGTATCAATTAACTTTCCCCACCTCCCCCTCAACCCCCCCAGTACCCTTTCCAGCCTCTTATAATCATCCTTCGATTCTCTATGTCCAGAGTTCAATTGTTTTGATTTTTAGATTCCACAAATAAGTGAGAACATTCAATGTTTCTCTTTATGTGCCTGGCTTATTTCACTTAACATAATGATCTCCAGTTCAATCCATGTTGTTGCAAATGACAGGATATCATTCTTTTTATCATTGAATAGTACTCCATTGTGTATATGTACCATATTTTCTTTATCCACTCATCTGTTGATGGATATTTAGGTTTATTCCAAATATTAGATATAGTGAACAGTGCTGCAGTAAACAAGGGAGGGCAAATATCTCTGTAATATAGTGATTTTCTTTCTTTTGGGTATATACCCAGCAGTGGGACTGCTTAATCATATTGGTATCTCTATTTCTGGTTTTTGGAGGAACCTCCAAACTGTTCTCCATAGTGATTTTACTTATGTACATTCCTGTCAACAGTAGACAGGGGCTCCCTTTTCTCCACATCTTCACTGTCATTTGTTACTGCCTGTCTTTGGATATAAGCCATTTTAACTGGGGTGAGATGATATCTCATTATGGTTTTGATTTGCATTTCTCTGATGATTTATGATGTTGAGCACCTTTTCATATGCCCATTTGCCATTTGTATGTCTTCGAGAAGTATCTATTCAAATATTTTGCCCATGTTTTGATCAGATTATTTGATTTTTTTCAATAGAGTTGTTTGAGCTTATTACATATTCTGGTTAATAATCCCTTGTCAGATAGTAAATTTGCAAACATTCTCTCTTATTCTCTGGAATGTCTCTTCACTTTGTTGATTTTTTATTTGTTTGCAGAAGCTTTTTAACTTGATGTGATCCCATTTGTCATTTTTACTTTCCTTACCTGTACTTGTAGGGTATTGCTAAAAAAAAAAATTGATCAGATCAATGTCCTGGATATTTTCCTCAAAGCTTCCTTCTAGTAGTTTCATAGTTTGAGATCTTAGATTTAAATCTCTAATCCCTTTTCGTGTGATTTTATATATGGCAAAGGGGGTCTAGTTTCATTCCTTTGCACATGGATATCTAATTTCCAAGCACCATTAACTGAATAGACTGTGTTTTTCCCAGTGTATGTTCTTGGAACCTTTGTCAGAAATGAGTTCACTGTAGGTGTGTGGATTTGTTTCTGGGTTTTCTATTTTGCTTCATTGCTCTGTGTGTTTTTATGAGAGTAACATCCTGTTTTGGTTGCTATAACTCTATAGTACAATTTGAAGTAAGGTAATGTGATTTTTCAGTTTTCTGCTTTTGCTTAGGATAGCTTTGGCTATTGTGTGTCTTTTGTGCTTTCATGTAAATTTTAGGATTTTTTTTTTGTTTTTCTGTGAAGAATATCCTTAGTATTTTGATAGGGATTGCATTTAGTCTGTATATGGCTTTTGGTAGTATGCACATTTTAACAGTATTAATTCTTGAAATCAATGAACATGAAATATCTTCATTTTTATGTGTCCTCTTCAATTTATTTCATCAGTGTTTTACAGTTTTTATTACAGAGGTCTTTGACTTCCTTGGTTAAGTTAATTGTTAGGTATTTAATTTTATGTGTAGCTATTGTAAATGAGATTACCTTTTACTGTCTTTTTCAGATTGTTCACTCTTGGCATATAGAAATGCTACTGATTTTTGTATGTTGATTTTGTATCTTGTAACTTTACTGAATTTATCAGTTCTAATAGTATTTTTGTGCAGTCTTTAGTTTTTTTCAAATATAAGATCATATCATCTGCAAACAAGGATACTTTGACTTTTTCCTTTTCAGTTTGGATGCCCTTTATTTCTTTTTCTTGTCTGATTACACTAGCCAGGACTTCTGGCTATGTTGAATAACAGTGGTGAAAGTAGGCATCCTTGATATGTTCCCAATCTCAGAGAAAAAATTTTTATATTTTCCCCATTTAGTATAATACTAGTAGTGAGTCTGTTGTATTTAGCTTTTATTAAGTTGACATACGTTCATTCTATAAGCAGTTTTTTGAGAAGTTTTATTCTGAAGGGACATTGAATTTGTTTTGTACTTTTAGATAATTTTTGCCTGCTCATTAACATCCTTTTTTCTGATTGAAATACTACCTTTAGCATTTTTTGTAGGATAGGTCTGGTATTGACGAAATTCCTTAGCTATTGTTTGTATGGGAAAGTCTTTATTTCTCCTTCATGTTTGAACAATGTTATCAGCAGATATACCATTTGAAACTAAGTACTTTTTTTTCTTTAACACTTTAAATATGTCATGCCACTCTCTCCTGACCCGTAAAGTTTCCATTGAAAAGTCTGCTGCCAGATGTATTGGAGCTTCACTGTATGATATTTATATATTTTATCTTGCTACTTTTAGGATACTTTCTTTATCCTTGACTTTTTGGAGTTTGATTTTTTTTTTTTTAAGATGGAGTTTTGCTCTTGTTGCCCAGGCTAGAGTGCAATGGCGCAATCTCAGCTCAGTGCAACCTCTGCCTCCCGGGTTCAAGCAATTCTCCTGCCTCAGCCTCCCAAATAATTCGGATTACAGGCATGTGCCACCATGCCTGGCTAATTTTGTATTTTTAGTAGAGATGGGGTTTCTCCATGTTGGTCAGGCTGGTCTCGAACTCCCGACCTCAGGTGATCCGCCCACCTTGGCCTCCCAAAGTGCTGGGATTACAGGTGTGAGCCACAGCACCCGGCCGGGAGGTTGATTATTAAAGGCCTTGAGGTAGTCTTCTTTGGGTTAAATCTGCTTGGTGTTCTATAACCTTTTTGTACTTAAATATTTATATCTTTCTGTGCAGCACACCAACATGGCACATGTATATATATGTAACAAGCCTGCACGTTGTGCACATGTACCCTAAAACTTAAAGTATAATAATAATAATAAAAAAAGCTTCTGCTTCAGTGCAGCAAAAAATATATATATTTATATCTTTCTTTAGGTTTGTTAAGTTCTCTTTTATTATCCCTTTGAATGAAGTTTCTACTGCTGTCTTTTTCTCTACTCTCTCTTTAAGGCCAATAACTTTTAGATTTACCATTTCAAGGCTATTTTCTAGATCCTATAGGTGTGCTTCATTGTTTTTTATTCCTTTTCCTTTTGTCTCCTCTGAGTGTATTTTCAATTAGCCCATCTTCTAGCTCACTAATACTTTCTTCTGCTTGATCTGTACTGCTATTGAAGGACTCTGATGCATTCTTCAGTATGCCAGTTGCATACTGTATGCCATTTTTCAGCTCCAGAATTTCTGTTTATTTTTAATTACTCCAATCTCTTTGTTAAATTTATCTGATAGAATTCTTAATTCCTTCTCTCTGTTATCTTAAATGTCTTTGAGTTTCCTCAACACAGCTATTTTGAATTCTCTTTCTGAAAAGTCTCATATCTCTGTTTCTCCATTACTGGTCCCTGGTGTCTTATTTTGTTCATTTTGTGAAGTCATGTATTCCTGGATGATGTTGATGATAGTAGATGTTCTTCTGTGTCTAGGCATTGAAGGGTTAAGTATTTGTTGTAGTTTTTACTTTATGGGCTTATTTGTAGTCGTTATTCTTAGGAAGTCTTTTTAGATATTTAAAATGACTTGGGTGTTGTGATCTAAGCTGTATCTGCTTTAGGGAGTACCCTATGCCCAGTACCAGTGTGGTTCTTGCAGACTTGTAAAGGTACTGCCTTTATGGTTTTGGACAAGATCCAGGAGAATTCTCTGGTTTACCAGGCAGAGACATGTATTCTCTTCCCTTACTTTTTCCAAAACAAATGGAGTTTCTCTCTCTCTGATCTGAACTACCTAAAGCTGGATGAAGTGATACAAGCACCCCTGTGGCCACCAGCACTATGGCTGCACTGGATCAGACCTGAAGCCAGCACAGTGCTTGGTCTCACCCAACGCCTGCTGTAACCATTTCCTGGCTACTGCCAATGTTCACTCAAGACTCTGGGGCTTTATAATCAGCAGGTATCCAAGCCAGCCAGGTCTATATCCACTTCTTCAGAGTGGCAAATTCCCCGAGGTCCCAGGTTGGTCCAGTGGTGCTGTTTGGTGGTCAGGGACTAGAGTCAAATCCTTAGAAATCTACTCATGTTCTATTATACTCCAGCTAAGCTGGCACTGAAACCACAAGGCACAGTCCTTTCCACTCTCTTCACGTTTTTCCAAATGCAGAGGAGCCTCGCTCCATAGTCACTGCCACCACAGGCAACAGGGAGTACTGCCAGACTAGCACCAATGTATTTTTAAGGCCCAAGGACTCTTAAGTCAGTTTCTGGTGAATGCTGCCTGGCCTGTTAGTCACTTTTCAGGGCAGTGAGCTCCCATCTAGCCCTGGACAGGTCCATAAATGCCATTTAAGCCCCCTGTTCTGGGATTGGGGACCCTGAGAGCTCACTTGTTGCTCTACCATCCTGCAGCTGAGCTGGTACCTAAGGTTCAAGACCAAGTGCCCTTTACTTTTCCTTCTGCTTTTCTCAAGAAGAAGGAATTTTGCCCTGTAGCCACCATAGCTGGTAGTGCACTGAGTCTCACCTGAAGCCATTATGTCTTAGAGGCTCATTCAAGGCCCTCAACATGGTACCTGGGTATCACCGCTGGTTATTCAGGGCCCAAGAGCTCTTTAGTTAACAAGTGATGTATACTGCCAGGAATGGGTTCTTCCCCTCAAGTCAGCGGGTTCCCTTGCATCTCAGATGTTATCTAGAAATTTCTTCCAGTAGCTAGTGCCTGGAACAGGGGCTTCATTTCTCTTACTGGTGCCCTATTATACTGTGGCTGAACGGGTATCCAAAATGCAAGACAAAGTCCATCCCAGTCTTTTCTCTCTTCTCAAATAGAGGGAAGGGGTGTCTTTTGTAGCTGTGAGCTGTGCATCCTGGGGTTAGGGGAGGAGTCATGCCAGCACTTCCTTAGCCACCCCAGCTAGAGTCTCAGTAGGTTACAGGCCACCCCCAACCCCGCCACCAACCAAGTTCACTGTCTCTTGGCCCAATTCATCACTAGGACTTGCCTCAGAGTAGCAGTCCTTGTGACCTCTCCTGTCTTTGAGGTTTACTTTTAGACCCAGAGCACTTTAGCCCTCAGTGGTGAGCAAGGTATGTAAGAACTCAAATTTTGACCATTGGGACAGCAAGTCCCCTTTAGCTAGAAATGCTCCTTCCATGGGCAAGAGTCAGCTGAGTTTGGTCTGGTTTTCCTTTCTGCTCTAATGGCACAGCTCTGAGTTCAATGCCTCACAGTTACTATACTCTCTCTCCTCCAGTACTCTGAGATGCTCTCCACACCATGCCAATCCTGCTGGGGGGTAGGAAAGTGGTCATGTCAATGATTCGAGACTACTTTTTCTATCTCCTCACTGCCTATCCCAGTGATATGAAGTTAAAACCAGTACTATGAGGACTCACCTGATTTTTGTTTCTTATGAAGTTATATTTTTTTTCTTTTCTGTATAGATAGTTGTGAAATTGGTGTCCTCACATGGGAGACTATCAATTGAGCATTCTATTCTGCCACTTTGCTTCCCCTCTCTCTCATATATTTTCTGGTTTGTATTTTTTTATTACATTCATTAATTTTTTAGTTCTAGAGTTCCCATGTGTTTCTTTTTTAAGATGTCTATTTCTTTGTTGAATTTCTCATTTATATCCTGAATTGTTTTTCTGGTTTCTTTGTATTATTTTTCCGTATTGTCTTTATCGTACTGAGCTTTTTTGATAACATTATTTCTTTTTTTTTTTTAGGCATTTCTTTCTTTTTTTTTCTTTTTTGGAGTCGGAGTCTCGCTCTGTCACCCAGGCTGGAGTGCAGTGGTGCAATCTCGGCTCACTGCAACTTCCACCTCCCGGGTTCAAGCTGCTCTCCTGCCTCACCCTCCCGAGTAGCTGGGATTACAGATGCATGCCACCATGCCTGGCTAATTTTTTGCATTTTAGTAGAGATGGGGTTTCACTGTGTTGTCCAGGCATTAGCAGTAGCAGTGGTAGGTCAACCGTTGGGCCCCTGAGCAGAGCACACGAGCACCAGTAGTGACAGCAGCAGGCTGGACAGACTATTCCAAGGCCATGAGGTGGTGCCTAAAGGAGAGTGCCAGAGACTGCACCAGTGGCGGTAGACTGGGTAGACTGGTCACTTGGTCCCTGGGATGTGCATACAGTCACTGGTTGTGGCTTGAATGGGCCTATTTTTAGGTCCCTAGAAGGTGTGGATGGGTACCAGTGGTGGTTGCTGGGCTGCATTAATCCCCAGGAACCCAGATAACATTTGTGGGTGGTGGTCATGTTGAGTGGGACATACCTGTCCTCAAGCCCTTGAGAATGTGCAAGGGCACCAGCGTCCAATGGCAGGGTGGATTTATCTCTAGGCCTCAGATAACATTTGTGGGCACTGGGGGGTGGTGATGGTGGGTGGAACACATCTGTCCTCATGTCCTTGGATCATGTGTACAGGTGCCTGATGTGGCAGGCAGGACAGATTGATCCCTAAGCCTCCAGATGTTTTACTGGGTCTCTGGTGGCAGTAGTGGTCGTCAGTGGTACAGATTTATTCTTAGGCCACTGATCAGCATGTGTGGTCTTTAGTAGTGATGGATGGATTAGATTGATTCCCAGTTCCCCTGGAGGCATTTGCAGGTGCCTGGTAGTCCTGCCACTAGTAGGGGAAGGGTTGCTATCAATGGCAGTGGTCCCAGGCAAACAACTCTCAGGATCTGGGGAGCATACACGTTGGTTCCCTTTGTCCTGGAGGCAGCCTTCCAGATGGACTGCACCATCCACTACCCAGAGTGTAAGACACTGTGTGAGCTAGAGTGCTGGGGACCCTCCTGCACCACTGGATCCAGTTGGTGGTGTGATACTGCAGCCCTCTGAGTGTATGTGGAGAGATGTCAGTGGGTTTTCGGAAATGAGGAAATGCAGGGATTATTGGACCCTAGGGCAGGATGCAGTCTGGGGTGCTGGACTCTCAAAATGGCACTGTGCTGCAGGTGCTTGGGTCTCAGGGGCTGTGTGGGACTCAGTGTGAGCTTTCTCTCTGGAACAACACCATCACATGGATTCCACACACCTCTGCATTCTAACCTTAGGGGGCCTGCAGGTGCTCTCCTGTGGCTACAATTCTAAGAATCTGCAGTGCGCATGTTGACGGCTGGAGATATCTTGCTTACCTTTTCCCAGCAGTAGGGAGTTCCTCCTGGCTACAAGCCAATTCCAGCGGGGCTGGTTGCTTTGCTTCCCTCTTGTTCTGTGCCTCAGAGTTTCCATGTCACTTCACTGGGGAATTCCAGTGTTCTCTCTTAGCAGCTCTATTTAATGTGTGGTTAGCTCACTGTTAAGTTGTTCTTTTTTGGAGAAGGCAAGTCCCGGTCACCTCTATTTAGACATTGTGAATCCCCCTCCTATACTGTGTTTTATCTATTTATAGAAAACAACAATAAGCTGTTAAATAAACTGCAGCTTTTCTTATCAATTTATTCTTGCTTATAAATCTACAATCATTTTTAGTTAAAAAATCTTTCAAGGCTTTCATATGAATAGGTTTACATTTATAATTCAATCAAAAGATAATAGACAAGAAAAAACAGAATGTAGTGTGATCTTTTTACATTTTTTATACTAAGTATGCCATATATATTTGAGAAGTGCATAGCAAATATCTAACTAATAGAGCTGTTAAGATTATGGTTTGTCGGTTCTGTTAGCCAAAGTTGAAACCCCACTTGGGTATTCACTGATTATATGAACTTATTCAAATTACTTCTTAATGAATATTTCTTTCTCCATCTGTAAAATAGTACCTGTCTCAAAAGGTTTTTGTAAATAAGGCAGTCCATGCAATTTGTTATAATACTTGGTATGTAATTGAGTGTTCAGTAAATATTATTTGTTGTAATTTTTAAACATATCATCCTTAGGATAATCTCCAAAATTGTAAGGCCTTGAGTATTCTGATCTCTACCTATCATTTAGTATATGGGATTTTTATGTATTAGAAAAAGATCTAGATTTACAATGTAGAGATGTGAAAATTTAAACTATGTAGTGACTTAAAAATATTTTTTCTAAATTATAAAATATAAGTTCAAAGGGACCAAAGTCTGTGAGAAAAGAGTTCGAATAAATTTTGGTTTAGTTTCCTGACTAAAACATTAGACAAAACCACAAATTATGGAAGAAATCCCCTTGAAAGTTACATTTAGGAGAGAAAAATTTCTGAACCTGGATTCATTTCAATTTTAAGGGACTTGTTTCTTTTTGCTAATATTACCTTGAGTGACATTTCTATCTAAAATTGACACTTATAATATCTAATTTTATTTGCTTCTAGGTGAGTTCTTGGATGAAGTGCATCCTTATAGCTTCTGGGGACTAATCTCAAGTCATCTGAATTTATTAACAAATCCATGATCTGAGATAAATGACTCTCTAGATTCATGCTATAGTTATTTGATAAGTGTTGACTATCATTAACCCAAAAAGCCACATTTTGGAGGAGCACAAACTTCTTGTAGAATTAATATGATATTAACATAAAATACTTCATTTTATGGGGTCTGGTTCAGAAATGCATTGCTCTCCCATCTCCATTATGAAATTGGACCATAAGTTACATGCTGGGCTGCTTTTTGTTGCTTTGGGATGCTGGTACGCTATTATCTCACTGCTAATGGTAGCCTTAGTGGCTTCCCAGGGTGTTCCTTCCAAAGTTTCCAGGCCATTGTTTTAAAAATATGTTTTGGTCTTTTATAGCAAGTGGTTGTTAACATGTTTTTTGTATAATAGAGAGGAAGTGGAACTTCACAGTCTTTACTGGTGGAGAGCCATTTTCAGTTGCCGCTTTGCTTATTAACAAGAAAAGATCTTAATAGTTTCTGAGAAAATTCAGTCCATTTTACTCAACTTACAATCTCTGTGGGGTTTATAGAGAATCTTTTACAGAGAATGAAAGTCTGTGTTTAAAAGAATGTAAAGAGGTTATGTGTGGGATTATAAATGGTATTTAAGTACATATTAGGCATGCTTTCACATTTATGTTTATACAGAATTCAAAAAATAATGCGTTCAGTTTGCTGTATCCCATTCAGATATTTATCCCTTCATGATTAATTACAGTTACAGAAATGGCTACATAGTTTAAAAGGTTAAAAATGAAGAAAGATTGTCCTACGGATTTTTGGTACTAGTTCTTTGCATGTCTGGTAGAATTTGGCTGTGGCTTCATCATGCCCATAGCTTTTTTCTGGATGGTAGGTTTTTTTTATTAGTGTTTCAATTTTAGAACTTGTTATTGGTTTGTTCAGTGGTTCAGTTACTTTCTGGCTCAATAATGGGAGGTTGAGTGTTTCCAGGAGTTTAGCCATTTCTTTTAGTTTTTGTAGTTTGTGTGCTTATAAGAGTTGATAATTGTTTCTGAGGATTTTTTTTTTTTTTTTTTTTTTGCTGTGGGGTTAATTATAATGTAGCTTTGTTGTTTCTGATGTGCTTATTTGGATCTTCTTTTTTTCCTTTGTTACTCAAGCTAGTAGTCTATTCTTATTTATTCTTTCAGAAAACAAATTTTGGTTTTATTGATTTTTTGTATTTTAATGTCTCAATTTTCAGTTCTTCTCGAATTTTGGTTATTTATTTTCTTCTGCTAGATTTTTGGTTTATTCTTGTTTTTCTAGTTCCTCGGGGTGTGACATTAGGTTCTTAATTTGAGATCCTTCTATCTTCTTGATGTAGGTGTTTAGTGCTTGATATGATTTGGCTGTGTCCTCATCCAAATCTTGTCTTGAATTGTAAACCCCGGAACCGGGTGTTGAGGGAGAGGTGTGGTGGGAAGTGATTTGATTATGGGGGCAGTTTCCCCTGTGCTGTTCTTGTGATAGTGAGCAAATATTCAGATATGTTGGTTTTATAAATGGCAATATTTTTCTGCACTCACACACACTTGTTCTCTCTCGCCTGCCACCATGTAAGACGTGCCTCTTCCCCTTCTGCCATGACTGTAAGTTTGGCCTCCCCAACCATGTGGAAGTGTGAGTCAATTAAATCTCTCTTCTTTATAAATTACCCAGCTTCAGGTATGTCTTGAAAGCAGTGTGAAAATGGACTAATAGAGTACTGTAAGCCTTTCTTTTAATACTGATTTAGCTGTTTCTCAAGGATTCTGTTATATCATGTCTCTTTTTAATTCAAATAATTTTTTGATTTCTGCCTTAATTTAGTTCTTTACCTAAAAGTCATAGAAGAAAAAGTTGTTTCACTTCCATGTAACTGTATGATTTTGAGAGATCCTCTTGGAATTGCTTTCCATTTTTTTATTGCACTATGGTGTGAGAGTGTGCTTATTGTGTTTTTTTTTTGAAATTTGTTGAGACTTGCTTTATAGCCAAGCATGTGGTTGGTCTTAGGATAGGTGCCATGAGTAGATAGGAAGAGTGTATATTCTGTGTTTGTTGGGTGTAGTATCCTAAAGATATCTACTGGGTCCAATTGGTCAAGTGTTGAGTTTAAGTTCAGAAATATATTTGCTAGTTTTCTGCCTTGACAATCTAATGCCAGCACCTGTTATTTTTTGACTTTCTAATAATAACCATTCAGACTGGTGTGAGACGGTATCACGTTGTGGCTTTGATCTGCATTTCTCTACTGATTAGTGATGTAGAGCTTTTTTTCATATGATTGTTGGTCACCTATATGTCTTCTTTTGAAAAGTATCTATTCATATCCTTTGCCCACTTTTTAAAGAGGTTGTTAATTTTTTTTTTAATAAATTTGTTTAAGTTCCTTATAGATTCTGGATTTTAGAACTTTGTCTAAATGTTTTTTCCCATTTTGTAGGTTGTCTGTTTGTGCTGTTGATAGTGTCGTTTGCTGTGCATAAGCTCTTTCATTTAATTAGATCCCATTTCTCAATTTTTGCTTTTATTCTAATTGCTTTTGGCATCTTTGTCATGAAACATTTGCCCGTGACTATTTCCTGAATGATATTGCTAGGTTTACTTCCAAGGTTTTTATAGTTTTGGGTTTTATATTTACATCTTTAATCTATCTTGAGTTAGTTTTTGTATCTGGTGTAAGGAAAGGATCCAGTTTAAATCTTGTCCATATGGCTAGCCAGTTATCTTAGCACTATTTATTGAAAAGGGAATCATTTCCCCATTGCTTGTTTTTGTCAGGTTTGTCAAAGATCAGATAGTTGTAGGTATGCAGTCTTATTTCTGAGTTCTCTATCCTGTTCCATTGGTCTCTGTGTCTGTTTATGTACCAGTGCCATGTTGTTTTAGTTACTGTAGCCCTGTAGTATAGATTGAAGTCAGGTAGGGTGATGCCTCCAGGTTTGTTCCTTTTGCTTAGGATTGCCTTGGCTATTTTGGCTCTTGGTTGGTTCCATATGAATTTTAAAATAGTTTTTCTGGTTCTATAAATTGCTTTGTAAAGTATGGCCATTTAAACAATATTGATTCTTTCTATCAATGAGCATGGAATATTTTTTCATTTGTTTGTGTCATCTCTAATTTCCTTTAGCACTGGTCTGTAGTTGTCCTTGTGGAGATCTTTCACTTTCCTTGTTAGCTGTATTCGTAAGTATTCTATTCATTTTGTGTCCATTGTGAATGGTAGTACATTCTTGATTGGGCTCTTAGCTTGACTGTTGTTGGTGTATAAAAATGCTAGTGATGTTTGCACTTTGATTTTTGTGTCTTAAGACTTTGCTGAAGTTGTTTGTTAGCTTAAGAAGCTTTTTGACTGAGACTATGGGGTTTTCTTGATATAGGATCATTTTGCCTGCAAACAGGGATAGTTTGACTTCCTCTCTTCCTATTTGGATGCCCCCTATTTCTTGCTCTTGTCTGATTGCCCTGTTGAGCACTTCCAATACTATGTTGAATACGAGTAGTGAGAGAGGGAATCTTTGTCTTGTGCTGGTTTTCAAGGGGAGTTCTTCCAGCTTTTTCCCATTTGCTTTGATGTTGGTTGTGGGTTTGTCAAAGATGGCTTTTTGAATTTTCAACATTCTTGTGCTGATTCTTTCTCATCTTTGTGGGCTTATCTACCTTCAGTCTTTGAGATTGCTGACCTTTGGATGGGTTTTTCTTTTATTTTCTCCTATTTGATTATCTTGAGTGCGTGATTGTGGCATAAGGTTGATTCAGCCAACTGGCTTTGTTTCTGGGAGATGTTAGAGGGCAAACACTTAGTTCCCACCTCCTGGGCTGTGTGCTGTAACTCTGGGGGACTTGTATCAAGCCCCGACTTTGTTCTCTGGCTCCTTGAGGTTTGGAGTCCACTGCACTGGCAGTCCTAAGGTGCAGCAGCTTCAGCAGAGTGTTAGTGGATATAGGGGTGGCTGTGTCACTGCAGGCATTCACCACAGTGGCACAAGCAAGGCAGCTGAGGGGGGCAAGGGACGCCTTCTGGATACTGTGCGCTCTTGAACTGGAGGTGATGTTGCCTTGGGGCTGGGTGCTGGCCAGCACAGGTCTGGGTGCCTTCTCTGTGCCCCACACACAGGAGTGATCCCTCAGGGTGTGAGAGGATCCTCTGTTCTCTTCAAAGTGTTAGCGCAAGGGCTGGATGTTGGTGGAGGTAGGGCTTGCTGGTTCTGTGCCTGCCAAGACTCCAACTGCAGTGGTGGGGGGACAGAGGGAGGAGACTACACTCATGTGTGCTGATGGGACAGGCAAAAAAAACCCACTCTTGCAGATACGCACCAGCTGCAGTATGGGGAGGGTACGTCTGGGGTGGTGCACAGCCCTAGGGGCCGCCTTGCTGGAGCTCTATGCTGGTAAGGCATAGCCTGCCAGCATGGAAGCTATGGTGTGGGCCACCAGGACACTCAAGACTGACCTGTAAGCAGGTGTGGCCAGGCTGGGGCCCTGGGAAGACCAATAGACCAAGAAGTGCTCAGGTCGGACCAGGCCCATTGGATGAGCAAGACCGCCCTGCAGAGATTGGGTCCGACAGTTCCCCTAGGGGTAAAGTCTCCTATGGGAGCAAGTCAAGCCTATAGGGATGGCTATCACTGGCCATGCTCAACTACAGACACTCCTACACCAAACCCTCTAAATCAGTGGCCTTGCTGTTCCACCAGTTCTCTAAGTAGTTCTCCCTACCACCTCAAGTGTCCGTGGTGGACGATGGGTCTCCTTCGTAGGCTTCCAGAGGCCTGTGGTGAGAGTGGGTTGCTCCTTGCCAGTTCAACTCACCGTTTCTCCTGAGGTGGTTGTGGTTCAAAAATGAATCCCAGTGTGTGGCAGCCCATGCAGGGTTTCCAACTTTCTCCACCTTAATCCCAGCTCCTGTGTCTTTCCTCTGTCCACTTTCAGTGCCTTCTCTCTGAAGATCTGTTGAAAGGACACCAGTTGCCTCAGTCTCTCCATGGGAGGTCTTCCACTTGTCTGTGTCTAGTTGACCATCTTTCCTTCCCCCCTACTTTCTTGAGGCACAGAGTTAAGTTGTTTATCTAAAATCCTTCTTTTTCAATGGTTGTAGTTACTGCTGTTAGTGTCCCTCATAGTACTGCTTTTGCTGCATTCCATAACTCTTGGTATGTTGTATTTTTTTTTTTGTTTTCATTAGTCTCAAGATGTTTTCTAATTATTTTTGTGATTTCATTTTGTACATTTGTTGTTCAAAAGTGTGTTAATTTCTATATATTTGTGAATTTTCCAAGTTTCAACTATTGATTTCTAGTTTCATTTCATTGTGTTTGGAAAAGGTACTTGTTATTATTTCAGTCTTCTTAATTTGTTAAGATTTGCTTTGTGACCTACCATGTGATCTATCCTGGAAGATGTTTCATTTGCTATTGAGATGAATGTGTATTCTGTTGCTGTTCAATGTAATATGTCTTTTGACCTATTAATATTTTTCAATCCTTTATTTCCTCATTAAACTGTTTTTTTATTTCCACTTTATTTAATTTTGGGTTTGAAATACTCTATTATTGTTTTACTATTTCTTCATTTAATTATGTCAATGTTTATATATTTGGGTTCTCTTATGTTAAGTGCATATATATTTATAATTGTTATATATTCTCAGATAAATGGCCCATTTGTCATTATATTCTTGTAAGAGTTTTCACATAAAGTACTTTTTGTCTAATAAGTATGGCAACCTATACTCTCTTTTGATGCCATTTGCATGCAACAACTTTTTCCCTTTTACTTTCAGTTAAAGTGAGTATTTTATAGACAGCATATAGTTTGATATTGTTTTATTCTTTTCCTATCAACCACTCTACCTCTTTTGATTGGAGAGTTTAATACATTTACATGTAAAGAAATCACTGATAGGGAAGGACTTGCTGCATTCATTTTGGTACTGTTTACTTTCTTGATGTAGCTATTTTCTTCTCCTTTTATTCTCTTGCTGCCTTCCTTTGTGTTTTGTTGATATTTTGTAGTGGCATCTTTCCAGTATTTTCTCATTTTCTGTTCTATGCCATCTGTGAGTATTTTCTTCGAGGTTTCCAGGAACTTATAAAAAACATTTTATACTTATGACAATTTATTTTCAGCTGATAACTATGTAACTACATCAGTGTACAGAAACTCTGCCATTTTACATCTCCCCCACTTTGTGTTATTAATATCACAAATTACATATTTTTACTTTTTGTATTCAGTAACATAGTTTTATAGTTATAATAATTTTATACTTTATAAGTTTGATGACAGAAATAAAACTGATTTGCACACATATATTTATGACATACAACATGTTGTTTCAGTATACATATACATTGTGAAATGATTATCAAAATCAATCAAATTAATATAGTAATCACCTCACAGTTACCTTTTTTTCTTTTTTGTGGTGAGGACACTTGAGATCTACTCTCTTAGCAAATTTCAAGTATACAATACATTATTGTTAAATATTGTTACCATGCTGTACATTAGATCTCCAAAACTTATGATAGAAAATACATATAATTTAACAACATCTACCAGTTTACCCACCCCCTGACACTTGGCAAGCACCCCTCTACTCTGTTTATATGAGATTGACTTTATTTATTTATTTATTTATTTATTTATTGTTTTGAGACAAGAGTCTCGCTCCGTAGCCCAGGCTTGAGTGCAGTGGCGTGATCTTGGCTCACTGCAACCTCCGCCTCCCGGGTTCAAGTGATTCTACTGCCTCAGCCTCCCGAGTAGCTGGGATTATAGGCCTGTGCCACCACACCCAGCTAATTTTTTGTATTTTTAGTAGAGATGGGGTTTCACCACGTTGGCCAGGCTGGTCTCTAACTCCTGACCTCAAGTGATCTGCCCACCTCGGCCTCCCAAATTTCTGGGATTACAGGCATGAACCACCACGCCCAGCAAAGTTTGACTTTATTAGGTTCCATGTATAAGTGAGATCATGCATTGTTTGTCTTTCTGTAGTGGCTTATTTTACTTAACATAAAATACCCCAGTTTCATTCATATTGTCACAAATGGCATGGTTTTCTTATTTTTATGGCTGAATAACAATGGCTAATTTTATATATATATCATATATAAACATATATAAACATTCTATTTATTTATCTGTAGAAAGATGCTTAGGTTGTTTTCATATCTTAGCTATTTTGAATGACATGGTTTGGATGTTTTGTCCTCTCCAAATTTTGTGTTCACATATGACCTCCAATGTTGGAGGTGGGCTTAGTGGGAGGTGTTTGGGTCTTGGCAGTAGATCCCTTATGAATGTCTTGGCACCATCCCCATGGTTATGAGTGAGTTCTCCTTCTGGTAGCTCATGTGAGAGCTGGTTGTTTAAAACGACTGTGGCACTTTCCCCCTCTCACTCTTGCTCCCCTCTCTCTTTTACTCCCACTTTCACCATTTGATGTATCTGCTTCCCCTTCACCTTCTTCCACCATGAGTGAAAGTTTCCTGAGGCCTCACTAAGAGAAAATGCTGGTGCCATGCTTTCTGTACAGCCTAGAGAATGACAAGCCAAAACAAAAATTTTAGTTTTTACCTACATTTATTGAGTCTCTTCAGTCTGGTAGAACATAACTGAACCTAGTCATTTCTGTAGAACTGTTAACTCAGTAATTTTTTTTTTTTTGAGGTGGAGTTTCACTCTTGTCACCCAGGCTGGAGTGCAATGGTGCGATCTCTGCTCCCTGCAACCTCGCCGCCTAGGTTCAAGCGATTCTCCTACCTCAGCTTCCCGAGTAGCTGGGATTGCAGGTACCCGCCACCACGCCCAGCTAATTTTTGTATTTTTAGTAGAGGCGTGGTTTCACCATGTTGACCAGGCTGGTCTCAAACTCCTGACTTCAGGTGATCCACCTGCCTCGGCCTCCCAAAGTGCTGAGATTACAGACATGAGGCACTGCGCCCGGCAACTCTGTAAATTTTAAATTCAATCCATAATTTTCTACATTAGGAAAGGTTTTACATTCCCTCTCCTTTTTTTTTCTGAGGTGGTATTTAATTACAGGTGTAGATGACAGGCTCATTTAGAATCAAAGATGTATTCAGGGAGGAATTATCTGATTCTAGATTGTCATGTGTCCATCTCATGTATCCTTTGCAATAAATGTCGTTCTGTATTGCTCTCAGCTGTAATCATTTTTCATCCTGATATTACCTAAGATAGTCATGCTATCTCTGAAATCGTAGTTGTAAGATTAATGCTGTTTTCTACTACAACATGATATTATTTCAACAATGAGATCCTTAGAATCTACCACCTAACTTTCTTGCTTGTTTCAAATCTCTTTTTTTTTTCTTTGCTTACTTTTATGCCTTTCCTGGGAGCAGAGAAACATCTTGCTTCTCTCTTCTGTCACACTGCAGCCACAAAAAGCTTCACAAACTGTCTCAGAGCAAACTGATCTTTCTATTAAAACTTGACATCTTTGCCTAATTTGTCTGCTGTTACACGATGCTGAAGTGTAGTAAAGGCTGGAGTCTTGAAGATCTCTAAGTCATATGATAAACAAAGCACAGATTTCTGCTCTTTGTAAATTGTATTCTATTTGGAAGTTCTATTCCCCTCACCTTCCTCAAAACTTGAATGTGCTTTAAGTGAGGCATAATTCAAGATCCTTTTAAGAAACACTCTCCAGCATCTAATATGTATGTTTCTTTTCTTACTCAGACTCTGCCCCCTCTTGCCAAGCCAAGGAGTTTTAGTGAAATGTCTGCCATGGCCTCCCTTCCATTGGACAGTAGCAGCCAAAGACTAGCTTGAGTAGTGACCAACAATTTGGGAGACAAAGTTATTGCAGGTAGATGTGCACAGACACACGCACAAATAGGTAAATATTTCAAAAAATAACTTTGTCACAGCTAACCCTATTCTAATATTGCTATGGAACATACAATATGATAAACACATGGTACATATTCAGTGTGTTTGTGAATTTAAAAATGTATTGGTTCTGCTCTCTTCAAGACAGAGATATTACATTTGAATTCATATAAGTTCATTTTTTGCATTGATTTACTATGAATTAAAAGTAAAACAAATAAGGAATGTATACCAGAGAAATTGTCAACACTTTGGGAGATACTAAGATGGATTTACATGTCAAATCTGCCCTCAATGAGTTTATATGCTAATAGGAAGAGCATATTTGTTCATAAATAACTCTAACACAAAGCAGATTGTGTGCTATAATAATAAGACATATTAATAGCTACAATTTATTGGACTTTAATATCTGCCAAGCTCCATGCTTGGTACTTCATACACATTAACTTATTTATTGCACATAACAACTAGTGATGTTGTTGTTATCATTTCAGTAGAAATAAAAAATCAGAGAAAGATAAGATTAACATTAGTGGGGTGGGATTAAGACCTTCCTCATTAATGAAGAAACATTTAAACTAGGTCTTTATTACAATGGGTGGGACACTTAGAGGTGGATTTGGAGAATACAATATTATTGGCATCAAAATAACAAGAGATTTGTGAGGGGTTAGTATGATTAGGAATGTACTTTGAAGAGATTTCTGATAGAAGTTTGAAGATCAGAGAGTAAAAATAACTCTCTCATCAGGAAGAATAAAATTAAAGGTTAAATGCATCTTTAATGAATAATTGGCATATTAACTAAAAATTGCAGATTTTAATAACTCTATAAATTCTTATAACTTAAGCAAGTCTACAAATCCATAGTCCAGTTATGCATCAGTGCTCAAGGTACAGTGAAATTAGAAGCCAATGACATGTATGTCCCCTTTTTAAAAAGCTGGATATTTAAATGTCTTTTGCTATCAAACACATAAAAGTCTTCAAAAAATGCAATTATTTGATAATTACATTATATCTATTAAGTAATGAGTATTTGATGACTATATTTCAATCCTTGAAAAAAGAAAGAAACTATAGTTATCTAATAATGTGATTGATTCACCTAATCCAAGGGACCTCTCTTTTGAATGAATCCTATCATTATTTATGGTCTTTAATGGAGCTTACATAGACACCAATTTTTGTCACCTCAACTTTATGTTATAAATGAGTTAATAGATAAGAATCTGGAGCAAAATAAAAAGATCAAAGATTTTACAAGTCTAGGCGATAAGATTTGATCTGAACTAAAAATCAAATTTAAAAGGCACTCTTTTAAGCAATGTTTCTGTCCATTATAGCTGAGATTTAATAATTAATTACTAATGTCTCCATAGTTTTCTGGTAAGATTATGGGGCTAATAAAAGCAAAATTACATATTTTTGTAATTGTATAAGTCGATTAGCTTTCCACAGATAAACACACCATCTTTTCTCAGTGCTATTGATGAAAATTATGCTCAAGAAACCACTGATTTCAATAGATATTGATAGGAATTATGTTAGAAAGAGATTCTCTGGTCAACTTAGTTTGAGAAAGTACTAACTTCAAAATTACTGCCAATTACTTCAAAATACCAACTTCAGATTTTCATTTTGTTTTGTTTTTATTATAAACTTTCTCTTCACGTTCAAAATGCCCATATGCACTGCAAATTTCTAAGAAAATAATATAGTATGTAGTATTTCTTAAAATTATATCACAGAATCCTTTATTATGTAAACTTTTTACCCAAATATTAAGCTATAAAATATATTTGAATATTCTGTTGTATGCCATACAATAAAAATTCTTGTAATATGTGTTTTTTTAAAAATTTTTATTACAAGTTCCGGGGTACATGTGCAGGATGTGCAGGTTTGTTACATAAGTAAACGTGTGCCATGGTGGTTTGCTGCACCTATCAACCCATCACCTAAGTATTAAGCCCAGCATGCATTAGCTATTTTTCTCAATGCTCTCCCTCCCTCAACCTCACCTACCAACAGGCCCAAGTGTGTGTTGTTACCCTCCCTGAGTCCATGTGTTCTCAATGTTCAGCTCCCACATGTAAGTGAGAAGATGCAGTGTTTGGTTTTCTGTTCCTGTGTTAGTTTGCTGAGGATAATGACTTCCAGCTCCATCAATGTCCCTGCAAAGCACATGATCTTATTTCTTTTTATGGCTGCATAGTATTCTTTGGTGTATATGTACCATATATTCTTTATCCAGTCTATCACTGATGGACATTTGGGTTGATTCCATGTCTTTCCTATTGTGAGTAATGCTGCAAAGAACATATGTGTGCACATATATTTATAATATAATGATTTATATTCCTTTGGATATATACACAATAATAGGATTGCTGGGTTAAATGGTATTTCTTGTTCTAGATCTTAGAGGAATCACCACACCATCTTCCACAGTGGTTAAATTGATTCACATTCCCACCAACAGTGTAAAAGCATTCCTATTTCTCTGTAACTTTGCCAGCCTCTGTTATTTCTTGACTTTTTAATAATCGCCATTCTAACTGGCATAAGATGATATCTCATTCTGGTTTCAATTTGCATTTCTCTAATGATCAATGATGTTGAGCTTTTTTTCATATGTTTGTTGACCACATGAATGTCTTCTTTTAAGTAGTGTGTGTTCATGTCCTTTGCTTACTTTTTAATAGGCTTTTTTTTTTCTTGTAAATTTGTGTAAGTTCCTTGTAGATTCTGGATATTAGATCTTTGTCCAATGGATAGACTGCAAAGATTTTCTCCATTCTGTAGGTTACCTGTTTGCCCTGATGACGGTTTCTTTTGCTGTGCAGAAGTTCTTTAATTAGATCCCATTTGTCCATTTTTGCTTTTGTTGCAATTGCTTTTGGTGATTTCATCATGAAATATTTGCCCGTGCCTATGTCCTGAATTGCCTAGATTTTCTTCTAAGGTTTTTATAGTTTTCGGTCTTACATTTAAGTCTTTAATCCACTTGAGTTAATTTTCATATAAGGTGTAAGGAAGGGGTCCAGTTTCAATTTTTTGCATATGGTTAGCCAGTTCTCCTAGCACCATTTATTAAACAGGGAATCCTTTCCCCATTGCTTGTTTTTGTCAGTTTCGTCAAAGATCAGATGATTGTAGATATGCAGTTTTATTTGTAATTTCTCTATTCTATTCCATTGGTCTCCATTCCTGTTTTTGTACCAGTACCATGATGTTTTGTTTATTGAAGCCTTGGAGTGTGGTTCGAAGTTTGGTAGTGTGATGCCTCCAGCTTTTTTCTTTTTGCTTAAGATTGTCGGGGCTATATGAGCTCTTTTTTGGTTCCATAGGAATATTAAAATAGTTTCTTCTAGTTCTGTGAAGAATGTCAATGGTAGTTTAATGGGAATAGCCTTGAATCTATAAATTACTTTGGGCAGTATGGCCATTTTCACAATATTGATTCTTCCTATCCACGAGCATGGAATGTTTTTCCATTTGTTTGTGCCCTCTCTGATTTTCTTGAGCAGTTATTTGTAATTCTCCTTGAAGAGGTCCTTTACTTCCCTTGTTAGCTGTATTCCTAGGTAGTTTCTTCTCTCTGTAGCAATTGTGAATGGGAGTTCATTCATCATTTGGCTCTCTGCTTGCCTGTTGTTGGTGCATAGGAATGCTTGTGACTTTTGCACATTGATTTTGTATCCTGAGACTGCTGAGGTTGCTTATCAGCTTAAGAACCTTTTGGGCTGAGATGGTGGGGTTTTCCAGATGTAGGATCATGTCATCTGCAAACAAAGACAATTTGACTTCCTCTGTTCCTATCTGAATACCGTTTAGTTCTGTCTCTTGCCTTATTTCTCTGGCCAGCACTTTCAATACTATGTTGAATAGGAGTGTTGAGAGAGGGCATCCTTGTCTTGTGCTGGTTTTCAAAGGGAATGCTTCCTGCTTTTCCCCATTCAGTATGATATTGGCTGTGGGTTTGTCATAAATGGCTCTTATTATTTTGAGGTATGTTTCTTCAATACCTAGTTTATTGAGAGTTTTTAACATAAAGGGATGTTCAATTTTATTGAAGGTCTTTCCTGTGTCTATTGAGATAATCATGTGGTTTCTGTCTTTTGTTCTGTTTATATGATGAATTATGTTTATTGATTTTTGCATACGTTCAACCAGCCTTGCATCCCACAGATGAAGCCAACTTGATCGTGGTGGATATGCTTTTTGATGTGCTGCAGTATTCAGTTTGTCCATATTTTATTGATAATTTTTACATTGATATTCATCAGGGATATTGGCCTAAAGTTTCCTTTTTGTTCTTGTTGTATCTCTGCCAGGTTTTGGTGTCAGGGTGATGCTGGCCTCATATAATGAGTTAGAGAGAAGTCCCTCCTTTTCAGTTGTTTGGAATAGTTTCAGAAGGAAGGGTATAAGGCTCCTCTTTGTATGACTGATAGAATTCAGGTGTAAATCTATCTGGTCCTGGGCTTTCTTTGGATTGGTAAGCTATTTATTACTGCCTGAATTTCAGAACTTGTTATTGGTCTATTCAGGGATCTAACTTCTTCCTGGTTTAGTCTTGGGAGGATGTATGTGTCCAGGAATTTATCCACTTCTTCTAGATTTTCTAGTTTATTTGCATAGAGGTGTTTATAGTAATCTCTGATGGTTGTTTGTATTTCTGTGGGGTCAGTGCTGATATCCCCTTTATCATTTTTTATTGTTGTGTCTATTTGTTTCTTCCCTTTTTTCCTTATTATTAGTCTAGCTAGTGGTCTATTTATTAATATTTTCCAAAAACCAGCTCCTGGATTCATTGATTTTTCAGAAGGGTTTTTTGTGTCTCTATCTCCTTCAGTTCCACTCTGACCTTGGTTATTTCCTTTCTTCTGCTAGCTTTAGAGTTTCATTGCTCTTGGTTCTCTAGTTCTTGCAGTTGTGATGTTAAGGGGTCAATTTGAGGTTTTCTAGGTTTTTATGTGGGCATTTAGTGCTATAAATTTCCCTCTTGACACTGCTTTAGCTGCATCCCAGAGATTTTGGTATGTTGTCCCTTCATTCTCATTGGTTTCAAAGAACTTCTTGATTTCTGCCTCAGTTTCATTATTTATCCAGGAGTCATTCAGGAGCAGGTTGTTCAGTTTCCATGTTATGGTATGGTTTTGAGTGAGTTTCTTAATCTTGAGTTCTAATTTGATTGTGCTGTGGTCTGAGAGACTGTTATGACTTCAGTTCTTTTGCATTTGCTGAGGAATGATTTACTTCCAACTATGTGATCAATTTTAGAGTAAGTGCCATGTGGTGTCGAGAAGAATGTATATTCTGTTGGGTGGAGAATTCTGTAGAAATCTATCAGGTCCACTTGATCCAGAGCTGAGTTCAAGTCTTGAATATCTTTATTAATTTTCAGTCTCGATCTAATATTGACAGTGGGGTGTTAAAGTCTCCCACTATTATTGTGTGGGCGTCTAAGTCTTTTTGTAGATCTCTAAGAATTTTTCTTATGAATCTGTGTACTCCTGTATTGGATTCATATATATTTAGGATAGTTAGATCTTCTCATTGAATTTACCCCCTTTATCATTATGTAATGATAATTTATCTTTGTTGGTTTAATGTCTGTTTCGTCAGAAACTAGGTTTGCAACCCCTGCTTTTTTTCTGCTTTCTATTTCTTGGTAAATTTTTCTACTTCCTTTTATTTTGAGTCTATGTGTGTCTTTGCTTGTGAGATGGGTCTCTTGGATACAGCATGCCTATGGATCTTGATGCTTTATCCAGCTTTCCATTCTGTGTCTTTTAATTTGGACATTTAGCCTATTTACCTTTAAGGTTAATATTGTTATATGTGAATTTGATCTTGTCATCATGATGCTAGCTGGTTATTTTACAGACCTCTTTATGTAGGTGCTTCATAGTGTCACTGGTCTGTATACTTCAGTGTGTTTTTGTAGTGGCTGGTAACTTTTTTTTTTAAACATATTTAGTGCTTCCCTCAGGAGCTTGTGCAAGGCGGGCCTGGTGTTGATGAATTCCCTCAACATTTGGTTGTCTGAAAAAGATTTTATTTCTCCTTTGCTTCTGAAGTTTAGTTTGGCCAGATATGAAATTCTAGACTTAAATTTTTTTCCTTTAAAAACATTAAATATAGCCACCACCCCCTGATTTCTTATGACTTGTAGGGTTTCTGCTGAGTTGTCTGCCGTTAGTCTGATGGGCTTCTATTTATAGGTGACCTGGGCTTTCTCTCTGGCTGTCCTTAACATTTTTTGCATTCATTTTGACCTTGGATAATCTGATGATTATGTGTATTGGGGTTGATATTCTCATGGAGTATCTTAACGGAGTTCTCTGGATTTCCTGAATTTGAATGTTGGCTTCTTGTGCTAGGTTGGGGAAGTTCTCTGGAATAATATCCTGAAGTGTGTTTTCCAACTTGGTTCCATTCTTCACATCTCTTTCAGGTACCCCTATCAGTCATAGGTTTGGTCTTTTAACATAATCCCATAGTTCTTGGAGGTTTTGTTTGTTCTTTTATATTATCCTTTTTCTCTAATTTTGTGTGCCTGCCTTATTTCAGCAAAGTAGTCTTCAAGCTCTGATATCCTTTCTTCCACCTGGTCTATTGAGCTATTAATACTAGTGTTTGCATTGTGAAGGTCTCATGTTGTGTTTTTCTGCCCCATCAGGTCATTTATGTTCCTCTCTAAACTGGTTATTCTGGTTAATAGCTCCTGTATGTTCTAGTTAATAGCTCCTGTAATGTCTTATCGTGGTTCTTAGCTTCTTGCAATGAGTTATAACATACTCCTTTAGTTCAGTGAAGTTTGTTATTACCCATCTTCTGAATCCTACTTCTTTCAATGTATCCATCTCAGCCTCAGCCCAGTTCTGTGCCCTTGCTGGAAATGTGTTGAGATCACTTGGAGAAGAGGCACTCTGGCTTTTTGAGTTTTTAGCATTTTTGCTTTGATTTTTTTCTCATCTTCATGGGTTTATCTACCTTTAATCTTTGAGGCTGCCGACCTTTGGATAGGGTTTTTGTGGGGTCTTTTTTGTTGATTTCATGGTTATTGTTGTAGTTTTCTGTTTGTTTTTCTTTTAGCAATCAGGCCCCTCTTCCACAGGGCTGCTTCAGTTTGCTGGGGGTCCATTCCAGACCCTTTTCACCTGGGTCCCTCCTGCCCCTGGAAGTATCACCAGTGAAGGCTGCAGACCAGCAAAGATGGCAACCTGATCCTTCCTCTGTCCCAGAGGGGCATCGACCTGATGCCAGCCAGAATGAACTTGTATGAGGTGTCTGGAGACTCCCATTGGGAGGTCTCACCCAGTCAGTAGGAGCAGGATCAGGGACCCACTTAAGCAGTCTGGCTGCCCCTTGGCAGAGCAGGTGTGCTGCTCTGGGGGGATTCCCCCTCGTCCAACCTGTCCTGACTCTCAAAAACCAGCAGGCAGAAAAGATTAAGACCATTGATCCACGATACCATAGCCATCCCTCCTCCTAGGGGCTCCTCTCAGGGATATCAGAGTTCTGTCCATAAACCCCTGGCTGGGGATGCTGAAATTCCCATAGGGAGGCCCTGCCCAGTGAGAAAGAGTGGATTGGGGTCCCACTTAAAGAAATATTGTGGCCACTACCTGCTTCAGATACTGTGCTGTGCTGTGGGGAATTGCTGCTGGTCCATACTGGCCAGTCTTGCTGGCACCAGCAGCAGGGGAAAAAGGCCAACTGGAGCCGCAGTGATTGCGACTGCCTCTCTCCCCGAGGAACTAAGTCTTCTTAGGCAATCTCTAGCCTGCTGCACTGGCCAGTTGGGATTCCAAGCCAGTGAGTTTTACCTTATGGGGCTCCATGGGAGTGAGGCTGCTTGGCTTCCTGGCTTCAGCCCCCTTCCCACTGGAGTAGATGGATCTCTTGCCTTACTAGAGTTCCCAGAGCCAGAGTATGCAAATACTCCTGTGTCTCAGTGCCTGCTGAGTTTCCACCCACTTGCGCAGCCACTGTGAGTCTGCACAGCAGTGTTCTTGGGATCCAAGGCCCTGGTGGCGTGGGCTCATGAGGGGACCACCTGATCCTCGGGTTGCAAGGATCTGTGGGAAAAGCATGATCTTCAGGGAGGCTAGCACAATCCCTCACCACCTCCCTTGGCTGGAGGAGGGAGCTCCCTTTGCCCCGTGTAGCTCTTGGGTGGGCCCTCACTCCACCCTGCTTTTTATTGCTCTCTGTGGGTCACGCCAACCACCTAGTCAGTCCCAATGAGAGAACTTGGTACCTCAATTGAAGATGCAGAATTCACTCGCAGTTTTCATCCTTCTTTGTGGGAGGTGCAGAGCAGAGCTGTTTCTATTTGGCCATCTTGGCTGCTCCCCTCCATATGTGTTGTTTTTATGTTCAGATTCAAATAATCCTAATACATGGAGAAAAATTAATGATTTCTTTCTATATATGTATCTGGTTGGCTACTTTATTCAAATAATACTTAGATGGATGCCGATTGGACACATTTCATAAGCCAATGGCTATTTGCTGCATGGTGACAGTTTAGTTTCTGTTTCCCTGAAGTCGGGAATTTTGAACGCAAAGAATTTACTTGGGTGGGGCAGTGAACACCAGCAGAGGCACTGATGTGTAAGACAGGGAAGGCAAGGCAGCTGATAATGAGTATGTTCTTAAGCCAGTTACCACAATGGACAACCAAATATTAATCTTGCAAGCAAATCTTGTAAAACCTTTCAAAAATGCATGCTTTCACATTATCCCAGCTATGGGATGCTGGAACTGTGATGTTCATACCTGCACACCAACCAGTCGTTTGTTAAGGGCTGTCCTTGGGAGTTAGGAGTGGGTTGGGGAGGTGATAAGCGGGATTGTCTTCTAGGCACTTCTGGGCAAAATGGTCTCTGGCAGTACTACTCAACACATTATCTGTTAAGAGAACATGTTTACCAATTATGGGAATAGCTTTCCAAATTGCCAGTGCATATGAAGTGATGAATAGATTGCAAGGAATCATCTAATAATAGATTAATGGGGCTTGAGAACAAGATGGTGAATTGGGCATGCATTTCTTCCTTCCTATTGTATTGAATTTTCAAGACATGGGGAAAAAGACCCTTGCAAGGGAAAAAGTCATTAAAGCAGTGGAAAATAAGAAACGGTACCACCAGTAGTCTAGAAATGTTGAGAGACTTCTAACAAGAGGAAAGTAGGTAGAATGGCATTGACAAAGAAAATCAGATCCCAAAATATGCAGAGAGGCTTCTTATAGGTAAGAATGGTTCTGTGGAAGCTCTAAGCATGGGGTCACTTCATGAAGAAATGGAAGAGAGTCTTGAACTGTATATCAGGGTGATTAATTAGAAAACTTTGTTTGGAGCAGCAAAGTTTTTTTTTTTTTTCCTCTCCACCTCTTTTTTTTGTGTTGAATACTTGGCAGAAGGCCATGAGTATTAGTCCTGAGGCTGAGAATGAACAGCAGAGCTCGTATTGCCTTTAGACACCCAGAAGAGGCGGGGAATCTCTGACAGTCAGAGGACAACCATATCAGGAGCATGTTCCCTTTCCATTCACTCTGCCAGAGCAGACCATGGTAAACAGATTAGGCAGGAGATGGAGACAGAGGTGCTCAAAACAATTCTGAGCGGAATAGGAACAGCTCCGGTCTCCAGCTCCCAGCCCCAGCGACACAGAAGACGGGTGATTTCTGCATTTCTGCTTGAGGTACTGGTTTCATCTCACTAGGGAGTGCCTAACAGTGGGTGCAGGACAGTCGGTGAAGCGCACTGTGCACGAGCCGAAGCAGGGCGAGGCATTGCCTCACTCGGGAAGCGCAAGGGGTCAGGGAGTTCCCTTTCCTAGTCAAAGAAAGGGGAAGCAGACGGCACCTGGAATATCGGGTCAGTCCCACCCTAACTGCGCTTTTCCAACGGGCCTGGAAAACGGCACACTAGGAGATTGTGTCCCGCACCTGGCTCGGAGGGTCCTATGCCCACGGAGTCTCGCTAATTGCTAGCACAGCAGTCTGAGATCAAGCTGCGAGGCGGCAGCGAGGCTGGGGGAGGGGCGCCCGCCATTGCCCAGGCTTGCTTAGGTAAACAAAGCAGCCAGGAAGCTCGAACTGGGTGGAGCCCACCACAGCTCAAGGAGGCCTCCCTGCCTCTGTAGGCTCCACCTCTGGGGGCAGGGCACAGACAAACAAAAACTCTGCAAGAACTTCCACAGACTTAAATGTCCCTGTCTGACTGACAGCTTTGAAGAGAGTAGTGGTTCTCCCAGCACGCAGCTGGAGATCTGAGAACAGTCAGACTGCCTCCTAAAGTGGGTCCCTCACCCCTGAGCAGCCTAACTGGGAGGCACCCCCCCAGTAGGGACAGACTGACACCTCATTCAACCCGGTACTTCTCTGAGACAAAACTTTCAGAGGAACTATCAGACAGCTGAATTTGTGGTCTCACGAAAATCTGCTGTTCTGCAGCCACCGCTGCTGACACCCAGCCAAACAGGGTCTGGAGTGCACCTCTAGTAAACTCCAACAGACCTGCAGCTGAGGGTCCTGTCTGGTAGAAGGAAAACTAACAAACAGAAAGGACATCCACACCAAAAACCCATCTGTACATCACCATCATCAAAGACAAAAAGTAGATAAAACCACAAAGATGGGGAAAAAACAGACCAAAAAAACTGGAAACTCTAAAAAACAGAGCACCTCTCCTCCTCCAAAGGAACGCAGTTCCTCACCAGCAACGGAACAAAGCTGGATGGAGGATGACTTTGATGAGTTGAGAGAAGAAGGCTTCAGACGATCAAACTACTCTGAGCTACGAGAGGAAATTCAAAACAACAGCAAAGAAGTTAAAAACTTTGAAAAAAAATTAGAAGAATGGATAACTAGAATAACCAATGGAGAGAAGGGCTTCAAGGAGCCGATGGAGCTGAAAGCCAAGTTTCGAGAACTACGCGAAGATTGCAGAAGCCTCAGTAGCAGATGCGATCAACTGGAAGAAAGGGTATCGCTGATGGAAGATGAAATGAATGAAATGAAAAGAGAAGGGAAGTTTAGAGAAAAAAGGATAAAAAGAAATGAACAAAGCCTCCAAGAAATTTGGGACTATGTGAAAAGACCAAACCTACGTCTGATTGGTGTACCTGAAAATGATGGGGAGAATGGAACCAAGTTGGAAAACACTCTGCAAGATATTATCCAGGAGAACTTCCCCAATCTAGCAAGGCAGGCCAGCATTCAGATTCAGGAAATACAGAGAACGCCACAAAGATACTCCTCGAGAAGGACAACTCCAAGACACATTATTGTCAGATTCACCAAAGTTGAAATGAAAGAAAAAATGTTAAGGGCAGCCAGAGAGAAAGGTCGGGTTACCCACAAAGGGAAGCCCATCAGACTAACAGCTGATCTCTCAGCAGAAACTCTACAAGCCAGAAGAGAGTGGGGGCCGATATTCAACATTCTTAAAGAAAAGAATTTTCAACCCAGAATCTCCTATCCCGCCAAACTAAGCTTCATAAGTGAAGGAGAAATAAAACACTTTACAGACAAGCAAACGCTGAGTGATTTTGTCACCACCAGGCCTGCCCTAAAAGAGCTCCTGAAGGAAGCACTAAACATGGAAAGGAACAACTGGTACCAGCCACTGCAAAAACATGCCAAATTGTAAAGACCATCGAGACTAGGAAGAAACTATAGCAACTAACGAGCAAAATAACCAACTAACATCATAATGACAGGATCAGATTCACACATAACACTATTAACGTTAAATGTAAATGGGCTAAATGCTCCATTCAAAAGACACAGACTGGCAAACTGGATAAGGAGTCAGGACCCATCAGTGTGCTGTATTCAGGAAACCCATCTCACATGCAGAGACACACATAGACTCAAAATAAAGGGATGGAGGAAGATCTATCAAGCAACTGGAAAACAAAAAAAGGCAGGGGTTGCAATCCTAGTCTCTGATAAAATAGACTTTAAACCAACAAAGATCAAAAGAGACAAAGAAGGCCATTACATAATGGTAAAGGGATCAATTCATCAAGAAGAGCTAACTATCCTAAATATATATGCACCCAACACAGGAGCACCCAGATTCATAAAGCAAGTCCTGAGTGACCTACTAAGGGACTTAAACTCCCACACAATAATAATGGGAGATTTTAACACCCCACTGTCAGCATTAGACAGATCAACGAGACAGAAAGTTAACAAGGATATCCAGGAATTGAACTCAGCTCTACATAAAGTGGACCTAATAGACATCTACAGAACTCTCCACCCCAAGTCAACAGAATATACATTTTTTTCAGCACCACACCACACCTATTCCAAAATTGACCACATAGTTGGAAGTAAAGCTCTCCTCAGCAAATGTAAAAGAACAGAAATTATAACAAACTGTCTCTCAGACCACAGTGCAATCAAACTAGAACTCAGGATTAAGAAACTCACTCAAAACCGCTCTACTACGTGGAAACTGAACAACCTGCTCCTGAATGACTATTGGGTACATAATGAAATGAAGGCAGAAATAAAGATGTTCTTTGAAACCAACGAGAACAAAGACACAACATACCAGAATCTCTGGGACACATTCAAAGCAGTGTGTAGAGGGAAATTTATAGCACTAAATGCCCACAAGAGAAAGCAGGAAAGATCCAAAATTGACTCCCTAACATCACAATTAAAAGAACTAGAAAAGTAAGAGCAAACACATTCAAAAGCTAGCAGAAGGCTAGAAATAACTAAAATCAGAGCAGAACTGAAGGAAATAGAGACACAAAAAACCCTTCAAAAAATTAATGAATCCAGGAGCTGGTTTTTTGAAAAGATCAACAAAATTGATGGACCGCTAGCAAGACTAATAAAGAAGAAAAGAGAGAAGAATCAAATAGATGCAATAAAAAACGAAAAAGGGGATATCACCACCGATCCCACAGAAATACAATCTACCATCAGAGAATACTACAAACACCTCTATGCAAATAAACTAGAAAATCTAGAAGAAATGGATAAATTCCTCGACAAATACACCCTCCCAAGACTAAACCAGGAAGAAATTGAATCTCTGAATAGACCAATAACAGGTTCTGAAATTGTGGCAATAATCAATAGCTTACCAACCAAAAAGAGTCCAGGACCTGATGGATTCACAGCCGAATTCTACCAGAGGTACAAGGAGGAACTGGTACCATTCCTTCTGAAACTATTCCAATCGATAGAAAAAGAGGGAATCCTCCCTAACACATTTTATGAAGCCAGCATCGTCCTGATACCAAAACCTGGCAGAGACATAACCAAAAAAGAGAATTTCAGACCAATATCCTTGATGAACATTGATGCAAAAATCCTCAATAAAATACTGGCAAACCGAATCCAGCAGCACATCAAAAAGCTTATCCACCATGATCAAGTGGGCTTCATCCCTGGGATGCAAGGCTGGTTCAACATACGCAAATCAATAAATGTAATCCAACATATAAACAGAACCAAAGACAAAAACCACATGATTATCTCAATAGATGCAGAAAAGGCCTTTGACAAAATTCAACAACCCTTCATGCTAAAAACTCTCAATAAATTAGGTATTGATGGGACGTATCTCAAAATAATAAGAGCTATCTACGACAAACCCACAGCCAATATCATACTGAATGGGCAAAAACTGGAAGCATTCCCTCTGAAAACTGGCACAAGACAGGGATGCCCTCTCTCACCGCTCCTGTTCAACATAGTGCTGGAAGTTCTGGCCAGAGCAATCAGGCAGGAGAAGGAAATAAAAGGTATTCAATTAGGAAAAGAGGAAGTCAAATTGTCCCTGTTTGCTGATGACATGATTGTATATCTAGAAAACCCCACTGTCTCAGCCCAAAATCTCCTTAAGCTGATTAGCAACTTCAGCAAAGTCTCAGGATACAAAATTAATGTACAAAAATCACAAGCATTCTTGTACACCAATAACAGACAAACAGAGAGCCAAATCATGAGTGAACTCCCATTCACAATTGCTTCAAAGAGAATAAAATACCTAGGAATCCAACTTACAAGGGATGTGAAGGACCTCTTCAAGGAGAACTACAAACCACTGCTCAATGAAATAAAAGAGGATACAAACAAATGGAAGAACATTCCATGCTCATGGGTTGGAAGAATCAATATCGTGAAAATGGCCATAGTGCCCAAGGTAATTTATAGATTCAATGCCATCCCCATCAAGCTACCAATGACTTTCTTCACAGAATTGGAAAAAACTACTTTAAAGTTCATATGGAACCAAAAAAGAGCCCACATTGCCAAGTCAATCCTAAGCCAAAAGAACAAAGCTGGAGGCATCACGCTACCTGACTTTAAACTATACTACAAGGCTACAGTAACCAAAACAGCATGGTACTGGTACCACAACAGAGACATAGATCAATGGAACAGAACAGAGCCCTCAGAAATGATGCCGCATAGCTACAACTATCTGATCTTTGACAAACCTGACAAAAACAAGAAATGGGGAAAGGATTCCCTATTTAATAAATGGTGCTGGGAAAACTGGCTAGCCATATGTAGAAAGCTGAAACTGGATCCCTTCCTTACACCTTATACAAAAATTAATTCAAGATGGATTAAAGACTTATATGTTAGACCTAAAACCATTAAAATCCTACAAGAAAACCTAGGCAATACCATTCAGGACATAGGCATGGGCAAGGACTTCATGTCTAAAACACCAAAAGCAATGGCAACAAAAGCCAAAATCGACAAATGGGATCTCACTAAACTAAAGAGCTTCTGCACAGCAAAAGAAACTATCATCAGAATTAACAGGCAACCTACAGAATGGGAGAAAATTTTTGCAACCTACTCATCTGACAAAGGGCTGATATCCAGAATCTATAATGAACTCAAACAAATTTACAAGAAAAAAACAAACAACCCCATCAAAAAGTGGGCAGAGGACATGAACAGACACTTCTCAAAAGAAGACATTTATGCAGCCAGAAAACACATGAAGAAATGCTCATCATCACTGGCCATCAGAGAAATGCAAATCAAAACCACAGTGAGATACCATCTCACACCAGTTAGAATGGCCATCATTAAAAAATCAGGAAACAACAGGTGCTGGAGAGGATGTGGAGAAATAGGAACACTTTTACACTGTTGGTGGGACTGTAAACTAGTTCAACCATTGTGGAAGTCAGTGTGGCGATTCCTCAGGGATCTCGAACTAGAAATACCATTTGACCCAGCCATCCCATTACTGGGTATATACCCAAAGGACTATAAATCATGCTGCTATAAAGACACATGCACACGTATGTTTATTGCGGCACTATTCACAATAGCAAAGACTTGGAACCAACCCAAATGTCCAACAATGATAGACTGGATTAAGAAAATGTGGCACATATACACCATGGAATACTATGCAGCCATAAAAAATGATGAGTTCGTGTCCTTTGTAGGGACATGGATGAAACTGGAAAACATCATTCTCAGTAAACTATCGCAAGGACAAAAAACCAAACACCGCATGTTCTCACTCATAGGTGGGAATTGAACAATGAGAACTCATGGACACAGGAAGGTGAACATCACACTCCGGGGACTGTTGTGGGGTGGGGGGAGGCGGGAGGGACAGCATTAGGAGATACACCTAATGCTAAATGACGAGTTAATGGGTGCAGGAAATCAACATGGCACATGGATACATATGTAACAAACCTGCACATTGTGCACATGTACCCTAAAACCCTAAAGTATAAAAAAAAAAAAAAAAAAAAAAACGGGTGAAAGAACTGAATAGACATTTCTCAAAAGAAGACATACAAATGGCCAATATGTAAATAAATGCTCAACAACACTAATAATCTGAGAAACGTAACTCAAAAAGACAATGAGATATCATCATACCTCAGGCAGAATGGCTTTTATCAAAAAGACAGGAAATAATGGATGCTGGCAAGGATATGAAGAAAGAAGAACCCTCATACACCATTGACGGGAATATAAATTAGTATAGTCATTACGGAAAACTGTATGGATTTTCCTCAAAAAAACTAAAGATAGTATTACTATATGATTCAGCAATTCCACTTCTGGGTATATATCCAGAAGAAAGAAAATTATATATCAAAGTGATAGCTGCACCATGTTATTGCAGCACTATTTATAATAGCCAAAATATGGAATCTGCCCATGTCCCTCAATGAATGAATGGGTAAAGAATATGTGGTATATATACCCACACATTTTTAGCCATAAAAAATGAAATCATGTTATTTGTAGTAACATGGTGGAACTAGAGGTCATTATGTTAAGTGAAATAAGCCAAGCACAGAAAGACAAATATCCATGTTCTCATTCATATATGGGAGCTAAAAATGTTGATCCCATGAAGATAGAGAGTAGATTGGTGGTTATCAGAGGCGGAAAAGGGTAGGGGAAAGGGAGGATAAAGAGAGGTTGATTGAGTACAAATATACAATTGTAAGAAATAAAACCTAGTGTTTGATAAATCAATAAGGTGACTATAATTTACAATAATCTATACATACTTCAAAATAGCTAGAAGAGAATAATTCAGATGTTTCTGGTATAATAAAAAGACAAATATTTGAAGTGATAGATATCCCAATTTTACTAATTTGATCTTTACAAATTATATGAATGTACTAAATTATCACATGTACTTAGAAACTATGTACATCAATACAAAAATAAAGTTTAAAAACAATGTTAATTAAAATAACAATGAGATGCCACTTATCAAATACTAAATTAGCAACATTATAAAAGATGAAACTATTTAGTATCTGATTACTCAGTAAAATACATTCTCATGTGTAACTTAGAGGAGAAAATTTGTTATAGCTATTGGAAAGTCACTTTGCCAGATGGTGTTCATTGTGTTGTCACAGTAATTCCATTATAAGTTATTTCCAAAAAAGATTTAGTTTTATGTACTGTTTTGTCCACACTGTATGTCATAATAAAATTATTTTAAAAATAATTATAAATGTACAAATATAGATAAGATTCAAGGAACTTAGCCACCATATTAAAGTAGAATGTAATGAAAAAAAAAAAAAACAAAAAAAAACAAAAAAAAACAATTCTGAGCACACCAACATGAACTATCAAATATCTGAGGGAAATAAATATCATAGAAAGCAAAGTGCTAAAATTAAGCAACAGGAGATTTAACACTCCCCTCCTTCAGCAAATGAGGGGGAGGGGAGACACTTAATATGGTGTGGTTGAAGAGTAGAATGTTCTCTGATAATTGGTGAATTACCAAGTAATATTGAACCACATAATTCTTTACCAAAGCAAGTGAAAGGGGTACATGCTGGAACGTAAGAGGGAAAACCAAACCTTGGTGAAAAGAGATCCAGATATACCAATGTTATTCTAGGTAGATTTCCAGAGAGAGGTTAAAATAAATGTAAAGAGGAAAAGTAACTAAATCATGGAAGAAAATTTCCCAGACTTACTGCTGACCACCAGCAAGTTGGATGGCAAAAAGGATAAATGTTAACTATCCACACATAGACACATGGTGATGAAATGTTAGAACAGTGAAGATAAAGATAAAAACCTTTAAATGGTTTCAGACAGAAAAATGAAACAAAAACAAAGCAAAAACATGCAGAGTCTCCATAAAAGAGAATGAGTCATATCACTGTCACACTTGTTATCTACAACATCAGGTAAAAAACGTGGAGCAGGAATACTTGATATTAAATAATAACATCAAGAAAAGCTCATCAACATTAAATACAACTGATTTGTTAGGAAAGAGAAGTAAAATTCATCAAATGCCTAATAGATTAAAACTTTTGTAATATGATTTTATCTCACCTAGAGGTAGATAGGGCATGGAGATATTAATTACTCAAAGCAAGACAGAAGTTATGAGTAGATGTATGATGCAAACTCATGTCTTTTAGATGCTATGAGCTCTTGTCCTATCCATCGCTGTTTTCTCTGTATTTCTTTTTATTATTATTCAAAAAATATTTGTGGGTACATAGTAGGTGTATATATTTATGAGGTACATGACATGTTTTGGTACAGGCATGCAATGTGAAATACACACATCATGGAAAAGGGGGTATCCATCCCCTCATGCATTTCTCCTTTCTGTTAAAAGCAATCTAATTACATTCTTTGTTATTTAAAAATATACAATTAAGTTATTATTGACTTATAGCTACCCTATTGTGCTATCAAATAGTAGACCTTATTCATTCTTTCTGTTTTTTTGTTTTTGTATCCATGAACCAAACCTACCCCCATCCCCCACCCAGCCTCCACTACCCTTCCCAGCCTCTGGTAACCATCCTTCTACTCTCTATGTCCATGAGTTTGATTTTTAGATCCCACAAATAAGTGAGAACATGAGATGTTTGTTTTTCTATGCCTGACTTATTTCACTTAGTGTAGTGATCTCCAGTTCTATCCATATTGTAGCAAAAGACTGGATCTCATTCTTTTTATGACTGATAGTACTCCACATTTTCTTTATGCATTCATCTGTTGATAGACACTTAGGTTGCTTTGGAATTTTAGCTATTGTAAACAGTGCAGCAACAAGCATAGGAGTGCAGATATCTCTTCAGTATACTGATTTTCTTTTTCGGGGGTATATACCCAGCAGTGGGATTGCTGGATTTTATGGTAGCTCAATTTTTAGTTTTTGGAGGAACTCCAAACTGTTCTCCATAGTGATTGAACTAATTTACATTCCCACTAACGGTGTACCAGGGTTCCCTTTTCTCCACATTCTCACCAGCATTTGTTATTGCTTGTCTTTTGGAAGCCATTTTAACTAGGGTGAGATGATATCTCATTTTAGTTTTGATTTGCATTTCTCTAATGATCAGTGATGCTGAGCACCTTTTCCTATGCTTGTTTGCCATTTGTATGTCTTCTTTTGAGAAAGGTTTATTCAAATCTTTTGCCCATTTTTAATCAGATTAGTAGATTTTTTTTCCTATAGAGTTGTTACAGCTCCCTATATATATTGGCTATTAATCCTTTGGCAGAGAGGTAGTTTGAAAGTATTTTCTCCCATTCTGTGAATTGTTTTTTCACTTTTTTGATTGCATCCTTTGCTGTGAAGAAGCTTTTTAACTTGATGTGATCCCATTCGTCCATGTTTGCTTTGGTTGCTTGTGCTTATGGGGTATTGCTCAAGAAGTCTTTGCCCAGACCAATGTCCTGGAGATTTTACCCAAAATTTTCTTGTAATAGTTTCATAGTTTGAGGTCTTAAAATTAAGTCTTTAATCCATTTTGGTTTCATTTTTGTATATGTCAAGAGATAGGGGTCTAGTTTCACTCTTTTGCATATAGATATCCAGTTTTCCTAGCACCATTTATGGAAGAGACTGTCTTTTCCCTAGTGTATGTTGTTAGCAGCTTTGTCAAAAATGAGTTCAGCCAGGGGCGGTGGCTCATGCCTGTAATTCCAGTGCTTTGGGAGGCCAAGGCAGGCAGATCACGAGGTCAGGAGTTCGAGACCAGCCTGGCCAACGTGGTGAAACCCCGTCTCTACTAAAAATACAAAAAATTAGCCAGGTGTGGTGGCAGATGCCTGTAATCCCAGCTACTCGGGAGGCTGAGGCAGGAGAATCACTTGAACCCAGGAGGCAGAAGTTACAGTGAGCCGAGACCATGCCACTGCACTCTAGCCTGGACAACAGAGCGAGGCTCTGTCTCAAAAAAAAAAAAAAAAAAAAAAAAAGAGTTCCCTGTAGGTGGGTGAATTTGTTTCTGAGTTCTCTATTCTGCTCCGTGGGTCTATGTGTATGTTTTTATGTCAGTACAATGCTGTTTTGGTTACTACAGCTCTGTTATATAATTTGGAGTCATGTAATGTGATTTCTTCAATTTTATTTTTTTTGCTTAGGATAACTTTGGCTATTCTGGGTCTTCTGTGATTCCATATAAATTGTAGGATTGTTTTTCTTTATTTATGTGAAGAATGTCATTGGTATATTGATAGGGACTGCATTGATCTGTAGATTATATAGTATGGACATTTTAACTATATTCACTCTTGTGATCCATGAACATGAAATATCTTTCCATATTTTTGGTGTCCTCTTCAATTTTCTACATCAGTGTTTTATAGTTTTAATATAGAAATCTTTCATTTCTTTGGCTAATTCCTAGATATTTAATTTTATGTGTGGCTATTGTAAATGGGACTACTTTTTAAATTTCTTTTTCATATTGTTCAGTGTTGGCATATATAAATGATACTGATTTTTGTATATTGGTTTTGTATCCTGCAACTTTACTGGATTAGTTTGTCAGATCTAATAATTTTCTTGTGGAGCCTTTAGGTTTTTCCAAATATAAGATCATATCACTAGCAAAAAGAGATAATTTCAATTCTTCCCTTATAATTTCGATGCCCCTTATTTATTTCTCTTGTCTGATTGCTTTAGCTAGGATTTACAGTACTATGTTGAATAACAGCTATGACAGTGGGCATCCTTGTTGTGTTCCAGATCACGAAGAAAGGCTTTCATTTTTCTCTATTGAGTATGACACTAGCTGTGAGTCTGTTTTATATGGCTTTTATTATGTGAGTATTTGTTCTTTCTAGTCCCAATTTTTTGTGGGTTTTTATCGTGAAGGGATGTTGGATTTTATCAAATGCTTTTTCAGCATCCTTTGAAATAATCATATGGTTTTTATCTTTCATTCTGTTAATATGATGTATCACACTGTTTGATTTGCATATGTTGAAATATACTTGCATCACAGGGATAAATCCCAGTTGGTGATGATGAGTGATCTTTCTGATATAGTTTTGAATTTGGTTTGCTAGTATTTTGTTGAGGATTTTGCATCAATATTCATGAAAGATATTGGCCTGTAATTTTTTTTAATGTGTCTTTTTTTTTTTTGTAACAAGGTAATACTGGCCTCATGGAATGTGTTTGAAAGTATTTTCTCCTCCTCTATTTTTTGGAATAATTTGAGTAGAATTGATGTTAGGAGTTATTTAAATGTTTGTTAGAATTAATCGTTGAAGCCATCAGGTCCTGACCTTTTCTTTACTGGGAAACTTCATATTACAGCTTCAATTTCATTACTTGTTATTGGTCTGTTCAGGTTTTGGATTTCTTCCTAATTAAATATTGGTAGGTTCTATGTATCTAGGAATTTGTCAATCTATTCCATATTTTCCAATTTATTGGCATATACTTGCTCATAGGAGCCACTAATGATCCCCTGAATTTCTGCAGTATCAGTTGTAATGTCTCCTTTTTCATATCTGATTTTATTTGGATTTTTTTTCTTTTTTCTTAGTCTGGCTAAAGTTTTACCAATTTTGTTTAGCTTTTCAAAAAACCAATTTTTTGTTTCATTGATATTTTGTATTTTTTTATTTCACTTTCATTTATTTCTGCTCTGACCTTCATTATTTTATTTTTCTTTTACTAATTTGGGGTTTGGTTTGCTCTCGCTTTTCTAATTCTTTAAGATTCTTAGTTAGACTGTTTATTTGTATTTTTTCCTCCTTTTTGATGTAGACACTTACAGCTATAAACTTGCCTCTTAGTACTTCTTTTGCTGTATCCCGTAGGTTTTGGAGTGTTGTGTTTCCATTATAATTTGTTTCAAGAAAATTTGCAATTTCCTTATTAATTTCTTCACTGACCCACTGGTCATTCAAGAGCATATTGTTTAATTTCAGTGTTTTTGTATAGTTTCCAAAATACCTCTTGTTCTTAATTTCTAGTTTTCTTCCATTGTGGTTAGAGAAGATGCTTAATATTATTTCCATTTTTCTGAATGTTTTTAAGACTTGTTTTGTGACCTAACATATGGTCGATCCTTGAGAATGATCCATGTGCTGAGGAAAAGATTTTGTATTCTGCAGCTCTTGGATGAAATATCCTGTAAACATCAATTAGATTAATTTTGTCTGTAGCGCAGATGAAGTCTGAATTTTTTTATATTGATTTTCTGTCTGGAATATCTGTCCAATGCTGAAAGTGATATGTTGACGTCTCCAACTATTATTGTGTCAGGGTCTATCTCTCTTTAGCTCTAATAATATTTCCTTTGCATAGCAATCGAGCAAGACCCCATCTCAAAAAAAAAAAAAAAAAAAAAAAAAGAAAAGAAAAGAAAAAAAAGCAACAGCAGCCATGAGGATATTTGGAAGAAAATTTGACACATGAGTGCTGTTGGTAATAACTTTGTAAAAATTACATAAGCCATGGAGCATGTTGTTATGACAATTCCAGACTGAAATATGAGAGTAAGACAACATAGTTATATCAACTGTGACAAGCTTCCAATTTCCTGTTATTACATTGAATTTCACGTGCTTGCATTAACATCAGAAATACAGTATAATATATATTAGATACACACATACACAGATAGTTTTACCACCCCCCTCCTAAAAACAAAGGAGAAATGGAAGGGCATTTCTATATAAACAATAAAATAACAAAAGCAGCATAATAAACCAAAGTACTTGTAAAGCCACAACATAAGCAAGGATTGATGTCCCCAATACACAGGACTGATATGGTTCTGTAAAGTTGCAGCTGATGCTAATAGCATGGCTTGGAAGCATCATAATCCAGAATGCATACAAAGGCATAAGAAATTCTCATTCTGAAAGTGAGTGCTTAACCCAGAAACATAGATTACCCAAGGAAGCACAATGCCATTGGTAGAATCACTCCAATAAGTGTTAACACTCATACTGACACACTAGGAATACTAGAGTACTCTATACTGACTTAAATACATTTAATACCCTCAATAAACAAAGGGATCAAGTTCATTGTATTGGTTATTGGTTAGAAATTATGAAAAAAAAATGAACCAGGGAACAGTAAGTAGACATTTATGAAGAAAAACTATTGTGGTATTTTGAAAAAAAATGTGTTGAAATACAGTAAAAATATAAACACAAGTTTTTTGCTAAATAAACACAGCTGAAAAATAAGTTAGTAGGCAGAAAGATCAGGTGTAGCAGTATTCTGAAACAGATTTTAAAATATATATGAAAAAGGGAAGCCATGAAAGAGAAGTCTGGAAAAATATATGGATCACCTTAATTTTTTAACTAAGATTTCTGAATGAAAGGGTTGAAAATTGATGGGTCCAAAATAATTGAAAAAATCATAAATAAAAATTTTCCAGAATTGAAAGTACGTATGGATCCTGATATTGGAATAACTCTTTTGGTATATAGCAGGACAAATGGAAAAAATGAAACTTGTCCAGAATCTTGTAGTTTCAATTTTGAGTCACAGATAAGAAGAAATTTCTGGAAGTTAACCACAGTACACTTTCAAATTACCCTAGAGAGTGGTTAAAAGTTCTCAACGAATGTGTCAATATTTTCCAAGTATGAAATTTTGGGCTATTAATATACATGATGGCTGGTGTTGGTGCTCTTACTTTTTCTGTTTCTTTCAGAGTAGAAGGTAATGTTTAACTACATTAATCCTATTTAAGATTTCTTTTCAATCATTATTTAAAATTGCTATAGCAATTAAAAGATGTTTTACTGTTTGGTATTATGTCATAGATTTGAAAATTATTGCTGTAAAAGATCATCGGTATTTTTTTTTTAATGAATGGAGAGCATCGTCTCTGTATTCTGAATTCTTAGTCTTGCTGCCCACATGTATTAAATTGTATGAGCTATTGAGAAGAATCTCATAAGTAAACAGGAAAACCAGGATAATATTCCTATAAGCACTCTGATACTGTTTTTCTCCTTCCTACAAAACGTCTTTTTCTACTTGTTAAAGTGATTCATATTTATTTTTATGAAATTATCTATCTTTGAATCTATATCTATAGTCTATCAATATATTTGAATATACAAAATCATCTCTATGGCTACTGTTTTATATAATATCCCTCATTTTAATTCATATATTTTAAGTTATCTATGATTTAAAACAACTAATATTGGCATTGAATTTCAAAATCTACAGATTTTAGAGTCTGTTTAATGGAATATGCAAGCAGAGGTCAACGGCATGATCTTTTTATAAATATATATTTAAATGAACTATTATGTACACTTACTTTACATAAGATTATATTCTCTGAAATTTATGTGACAGCTTTCAAATGTAGCTAACATGAGTTGTCTTTAGATGAAATTACATCTTCTTTGTAAGCTATCTGTTCCCTTTACTTAGTATTTGACTACTAAGCATGGAGTAAAGGGGAAAAGATACGAGTCAGTGTCTAAGTCAAGGATATAAAATAAAATACCTCCTATCTCTGAAAAGCTTAGACTGCAAAATTTGTTGAGCAAATATGCATAGTGATTTAACAGTTTAACTTTTCTTCCCTCATATCAGAACATTCAGCTAATATATTTACTATGAGAATTTCTGCTGCTTTTATGAGTGCAAGATTGAGGTTAGGTTGAGGTACAAAATAAGCTACCTAACAAAAAAATCCGCAAGCAAACAAAGAATTGTACTTATCTACTGCTCAAAATTTGGGAGGAAAAGAGATGTTATGTACCACAGTTAAAAATATATTTCTGTATATAGCCATGCCCAAGGGCAGTAACTATGTCTTATTTAAATTATTACCTTGATGCCTACAACATATAATTTTGCTGCACAGTTGAGCAAGCTGCCTATATAAAATAAGTTTTAAAGGAAAGTTCACAGATACTTAATAGAATTGATAGTTAAAGTACAAATAAGACTTTATATGCCTGGTTATTTTATAATGTGTCTACTGTAGAGTATTGGAATAAAAAACATGAAGGACATTGGCCTGCACTCTTCAAAACTATCAAGGTCATGAAAGACAGACCTCTTTCTGCTTAAAGGAGACTTAATAGATACAACACCCAGATGCATATGATTTAGATCCTAAACAAGGAAAACAAAAAGATTTTTTGTTGTTGTTATTCTATTTTTTTTTTTTTTTTTTGAGATGGAGTCTCGCTCTGTCGCCCAAGCTGGAGTGCAGTGGCACGATCTTGGCTTGCTGCAAGCTCCGCCTCCGAGGTTCACGCCATTCTCCTGCCTTAGCCTCCTGAGTAGCTGGGACTACAGGCACCCGCCACCATTCCCAGCTAATTTTCTGCATTTTTAGTAGAGACAGGGTTTCACTGTGTTAGCCAGGATGGTCTCGATCTCCTGACCTTGTGATCTGCCCGCCTCGGCCTCACAAAGTGCTGGATTACAGGTGTGAGCCACTGCACCCGACCTGTTGTTGTTATTCTTTTGCAATAATGGCCATGAAATTAATGGTGAAATCTGAAAAAGTTTTTAGATCTTAATAATAACAGTGTGCCAAAGTTAATTTCCTGATTTTGATAATGTCCTATGACAAGCTTGTCCAACCTGCCGCCCTCCAGCCACACGCAGCTCAGGATGACTTTGAATGCGGCCCAACACAAATTTTTAAATTTTCTTAAAACCTTATGAGTTTTTTTTTTTTTTTAAGGCTCATCAGCTATCATTAGTGTTAGTGTATTTTATATGTGGCCCAAGACAATTCTTCTTCCAGTGTGGCCCAGGGAAGCCAAAAGATTGGACACCCCTGTTATGGCTAAGTGAAAGACTTTCCTTGTTTTTTTTTTTTTTTTTAAAAGGAAATACTGCAACATTTAGAAATACAAAGGCATCATGTCTGCAACGTGAGAGTACACAGGAGAAGATGTAGTAACAGATTAACATTTGAAGAATGTAGGTGAATATTATACAAGAATGGTTTGCTCTATTCTTGCAGCATTTCTGTAAATTTGAATTTTTTAAAGGTAACTAAAAGAATATGTATGGTCATTTTATGATCTTAACAGGCTTTAGAGAAAGTATAGACTTGACAGTGAATCTATTGATAAGATGTTCAACATTATTTTAAAGGATTGATTCAGAATTTCGATGGATAAAGAGGGAAGATACACAAAGGTAAAAAATGATAATGTTGGCCAGACACGGTGGCTCACGACTGTAATCCCAGCACTTTGGGAGGCTGAGGTGGGCAGATCACCTGAGGTCAGGAGTTCAAAACCAGTCTGGCAAGCATGGTGAAACCCCATCTCCACTAAAAATACAAAAATTAGCCAGGTATGGTGGCACACGCCTGTAATCCCAGCTACTCAGGTGGCTGAGGCCAGAGAATCACTGGAACCTGGGAGGCAGAGGTTGCAGTGAGCCAAAATCACGCCGTTGCACTGCAGCCTGGGTGACAGAGCAAGACTCTGTCTCCAAAAAAAAAAAAAAAAGATAATGTTTACATTTATAATTACAAAAGAACAATAATAACAGCAGAAATTAAGATTAGTTTGAAGTACATATTTCGGATTTTCTTAGCTCTGATAATTGGAAAAAAAAATTAGGTGTTTTTTTTTGTTTGTTTGTTTTTGAGATGGAGTTTCGTTCTTGTTGCCCAGGCTGGAGTGCAATAGCACGATCTCGGCTCCCTGCAACTCCGCCTCCCAGGTTCAAGTGATTCTTCTGCCTCAGCCTCCGCAGTAGCTAGGATTACAGGTGCCCACCACCATGCCCAGCTAATTTTTTTGTATTTCTAATAGAGACGCAGTTTCGCCATGTTGGCCAGGCTGGTCTGGAACTCCTGACCTCAGATGATCCACCCGCCTCGGCCTCCCAAAGTGCTGGGATTACAGGCGTGAGACAGTGCGCCCAGCCCCTAGTGTGATGAATTAAGATACAGATTAAAAACACACTTCCGAAATGGCAATAACTTATAGGTGAGTTCAATGAATTGGCAGGGAAGGAAACAATAGAAAGACAGCTTGGAAGATTTTCAATAGCAACTGTCCATTCAGTAGAACAAATCAGCAGTTCCTGCTTTTTTCTCAATGCTGTGGCATTGTTTTCAGTGGGGCTTTAAAGGGAAGTGGCTGCATGCTAGTTTCTGTGTTCTCATCCAGCTGTTCAGACACTAAAATGACTTAAGTAACAAAGGCTGAAGTTTGAGAAGCCATGCAGCTTGCCTCCAAGACAAGTGAACATCTTAACAGAATATTTACAAATTTATTTAAAATGGCAGTCATTGGTCCTGAGAGATAGGGAAGAAAGAAAACTAACTTAGAAAATGATCAGTAGATGAAATATCTAAGAGGTGTTTCTTAATACATCTCTATTCTGCTCCTATTTTATCCTGTTATACTGCAGTTCCCTGAATTCTCAAACTCAGAATTTGACAAAGTAGAAAAAAATTAAGTGAATTTACTTGATGTTTTGAAAACAGAACACAAACAGCTTTGCCTAGTACATGTATAAAGTTATTACATAGTCGCTATAGATTGACTTTCCACCTTTCAAAATAATAGACAACAAAAATGAATCTGAATTTGTAAAGCACATTTAACCTCCTCAAGCTCTTGAAATAAAGTTATTCATTAGCAGTATCTCAATGATTAAATTCAGAATAACATGGGATTTTTTGAAAAAGTGTGAAAGCAAATAGAAGCCATTTAATAGCTGCTTTACTATTTTGTGTTCTGTGGAAGATTATGTTTCAATTTAATAAATAATGAAAAAGAATATTTCCTTCCTATTTTTAAGTAAAAATATGAGTTATATTTGAGCATGGTTGTGGTGCACTTCTTTTGGAGACTTACTTAGTTATTTAACTTGTAAATATCCAGGAAATTTGAAAAACTAAAATAAACCAAATATTTTCATTATAAGTAGCATACCATTTGAATATTTAAAGTATGCTACAAAAATAACATGTAAGGTGTACACTTCTTGTTAAGAAGATTAAAAAAAATCAATGCTTATAGTCTTCCAACTCACTCATCATGGGGCTTCATTATTTGAATTTATTCAAAGAGTAAACAAACAAACAAAACCTCTCAAATCTCATTCTGCATAAATCTGATAATGGTTCTGACCAATTAAAACTTAGGTGACCAAAATAGATCATCTGTACTTTATTACATGGAGCACTTCACAGAATAATTATTTTAAGGATAAATGAAAGATAACTACTCTCCATTTTCAAAGTGTATTAAAAAGCTAGCAAAAACCAGTTCCATTGTATGTTTTCAATTAAGCAACACAATTTACCAGAACCCAAGGATTTTTATAAGCAGTTTATCTACCCCTAATAATGGACTAGATAGTAAAGTAACTTGATCTCTGCCTTTTTTTTTTCTTGGCCAAGGAGGTGATGGTAAGTAACTGTATTTGCAGTAGTGCGAGAGCCCTCTTTTTTCTACTGTAATGCAGTGATTTTTGACTTCACATTATTCCTACATGATACTTTCCATGCTATTCTAATGTCTATACATAATTTTCTGTAAACTACTTTATCATAGACTGTATTATATTAGGCATTTACCAATTATTTCAAGCTTCAATTCTATAGACGATCACTTCTAATGGAAAATCCACAGTCCAGGATGGCCTATTTGGTGTTTTATTAAAAAATTCACACTCCAGAGGTGGCTACCACAAGCACCTGTGCTATCTGTATCTCCACCAGTACCAAGCATTTTGCTGAATTTCATCCTAAATGTCAAAAGGAGTTTTAATCAATTAAATTAAAAATTTTATAATTGGCACGATTACTTTCATTGGTGAAATTACAATTTTTCATATTATTTAGTTTGGTTGTAATATTTTTAAGATTTCTCCACTGTTAAAATGAATAAGATATAATAATGTAGCAAGGATCATACAAATAATGTGATTCAGTAATTCTACTACTGGGTATATATCCAAAGGATTTGAAGTCAGGATCTTAAAGAGATCCCTGCTCCCCTATGTATAATGCAGCATTATTCATAATAGCCAAGATATAGAATCAACCTAAGTGTCTGTGTATATATGAATGCATAAAGAAAATGTGGTGTGTTTACATAAAGTAATACTATTTACTTTAAAAAAGATGGAAATCCTGTCATTTGCAGCAACATGTATTAACCTGGAGACATTATGCTAAGTTATATAAGCCAGACACAGAAAAACAAATACTGTATGATCTTATATATGGAATCTAAAAATGTTGAATTCATAGAAGGAGACAATAGAGTGGTGATTATCAGACCTGGGACTTGGGGAGATTGGAGAGAGATGTTGGTCAAAGGATACAAAATTTTAGTTAGACAGTAGGAAGTTCAAGAGACCCATGGTACAGTATGGTGACTATAATTAATAACAATATACTGTATGCTGGAAAATTGCTAAGAGATTTGGTGTTCTCACCACAAAAATGAAGGATAAGTATGTGAGGTAATGGATATATTAATTAGTTTCATTTAGTCATTCCATAATGTATACATATGACAAAACATATTGTACACCATAAATATATACGATTTTTATTTGTCAAGTTATCATTAGAAAAAGGAAGCCCTGTATATGTTTAGCATAAGGCATGTTCAGAAAACAACTGAAAAGTCTCCAAACTTTCACCTCAGGCTGAGGCCTAGGCTCATTGCAATCCTGGATATGTGTTAAGGAAGAGCACCAGCACAGGGACAATCTGCAAATACTGGGAGGGTAATATTGTTTGGTGGTGGTGGTGGTGGTGGTGGTGGTGTGTGTGTGTGTGTGTGTGTGTATTTTGTTGTCATTTTTATAAACTTATATTCAAGAAAATCTCTGTCAAAACACTAGCTGAACAGAGACTTCGGTGATGACTTATGACAAGGAACACATGGATACATACACTGGTCACTGAAATAGTTGAGTATTGTAGCCTTCAACAATAATAACATCAAAACAATAAACCCTGGAAAGGAGGGGAATTTGATTGCACAGTTATCACATTATGATACTTAAGTGCCAATTTTCAACAAGAAAATGACAAAGCATATAAAGAAAATGAAAAACATGACCCATACAAAGAAACAAAATGAATTAACAGAAACCGTCTCTGAGTAAGCACAGAAATTGGACTTATTAGAAAAAGACTGTTTTTTTTTTTTTTTTTTTTTTTTGAGACCGAGTCTCGCTCTGTCGCCCAGGCTGGAGTGCAGTGGCACAATCTCGGCTCACTGCAAGCTCCGCCTCCCGGGTTCACGCCATTCTCCTGCCTCAGCCTCTCCTAGTAGCTGGGACTACAGGCGCCCGCCACCACGCCCGGCTAATATTTTTGTATTTTTAGTAGAGACGGGGTTTCACCGTGGTCTCGATCTCCTGACCTCGTGATCCGCCCGCCTCGGCCTCCCAAAGTGCTGGGATTACAAGCGTGAGCCACCGCGCCCGGCTTAGACAAAGACTTAAAATGTCTTAAATATGTTCGAAGTCTTAAAGGAAAACATGGACAAATATGTAATGGAACTTAGGAGAATAACGTATGAACAATATGAGATTAGCAATTAGAAGATAGAATTTTTTAAAAAATAAGCAAACAGAAATTGTAGAGCTCAATAGCTGCAATGAAAAAGCACTAGAGGCACTCAAAAGTAGATGTGAGTAGAAATAAGACAGAATCAGCAAACTTGAAGATAGGTTAATTGAAATTATGCAGTCTGTAGAGTGAAATGAAAAAAGAAATGAAGAAAAGTGTACAAAGGCTAAGGAACCTGTGGAACACTATCAAGTGGACCAACATGCGCATTATGAAATTCTAAAAAAGGGTAAAAGAGGAAGATATAAAGGGGCAGAAAGAATAGTTGAAGAAATCATAGTCAAAAACTTTCCAAATTTGTTGATAGATCTAGCTTCATAGTCAAAACCCAAACTTCACTGAGAATTAAAACTTTTCCCCTTTTCTGCTTGTATCAGTCTCAAAAAAAAAAAAAAAAGCCACATTGCAATATATGTCCCTTTATCCTTTTTGTTCATTCCTTTCTTTTTTTAAGCTACACAGAGCACTTCTTTTCCCTTAACTCACAGGATATATTTTCTGAACCTTTTAGGTTTAGGCTCAGGAATAGAAAGGATTAAAAGGGAAAGGGCATATGTTTTCTAGTATGGCTTTTGGCAGATATACTAAGTTGGCATATTTTCTCATAGGGTGTTTTAATTAATGTGAACTCGTGAGAGATTCCCCTGCTGGGAATCTTCAATTGAAATTCCTACAAGGTGAACTTTTTTTTTTTTCTTCAGTAAGCTTTTTACTAGTCCAGCCATAAATTTTGAGCATTCAGCAGTCTACCCCTTTGTATATTTTTAATTGAATTATTTGGGAGTTTTATCGCTATTGAGCTATTTGTGTTCCTTATATATTCTGTATATTAACCCATTGTCAAATGCATAGTTTACAAATACTTTTATTTTTGTACATTATCTCTTCACTTTGTTGATTGCTTCCTATGCTGTGCAGAACCTTTTTAGTTTGATGTAATCCTATTTGTCTGTTTTTGCTTTTGTTGCTGGTGTTATTGAGGTCTTATTGAAAAAATATCCTTCCCAGACCAATGTTGTGAAGCATTTCCTCTATGTTGTCTTCAAGTAGTTTTGTAGTTTTAGACCTTAAATTTCAGCATTTAGCTCACTTGAGTTGATTTCTGTATATGGTGAGAAATAAGGATCTAGTTTCATTCTCCTGCATGTGAATATTCAGCTTTACCAGGACCATTTATTGAAGAGACCCTTCTTTCACCATGAGTTCTTGGTGCCTTTTTTAAAGAAGCATTTAGATATAAATATGTTAATTTATTGCTGTGTTCTCCATTTTGTTCCATTCATCTATGTGTCTGTTTTTATACTAGTGCCATACTATTATGTTACTATAGCTTTGTAGTATATTTTGAAGCTAGATGGTGTGATACCTCTAAGCTTTGTTCTTGCTTAAGATTGCTTTGGCTATTCAGGATATTTTATGGTTCCACACACATTTCAGGATTTTTTTTTATTTCTGTGAGGAATGTCATAGTTATTTTCATAGGGATTGCATTAAATCTGTATATTGCTTTGGGTATTTGGACATTTTAACAATATTAGTTCTTCTATTCCATGAACATGTAATATCTTTCTATTTATTTGTGTTCTCTTACATTTCTGTCATCAATACTTTATACTTTTCATTGTAAAGATCTTTCACTTCCTTGGTTAAATTTGTTACTAAGAATCTTATTTTTTGTAGCTATTGTAAATTGGATTCCTTTTTTGATTTTTTTTCAGATAGTTCGCTATTGGCTTATAGAAATGCTATTGATTTTTGTATGTTTATCTTCTATTCTGCAACTTACTGAGTTTGTTTATTAAGTCTAACAGTTGTTTTCTGTAGTCTTTAGGATTTTCTATATATAAGATTATGCCAACTGCAAACAAGGCAATTCTACTTCTTGCTTTCCAATTTGAATGTTCTTTATTTATTTCTCATTCCTAAGTGCACTGGCTAGGACTTCCAGAGGTATGTTGAATAATAGTGATAAAAGCAGACATTTTGTCTTATTCCGTATCTTAGAGAGAAAGCTTTCAAATTTTCCCTGTTTAGTGTGATGTTGGTTGTGTGTTGTTGTATATGACCTTCATTGTGTTGACGTACATTCCTTTTATACCTAATTTGTTGAGAGTTTTTATCATGAAGGGATACGGAATTTAGTCAAATGCTTTTTCCGTGCCTATTGAAATAATCATATGGTTCTTGTCTTTGATTATTGTAATGTGATGTATCATATTCATTAATTTTCTTTAGTGATTGTTGACCATTTTGACTTTTAATTTTCATACTAGACATCTGAAAGTTTGTACATCAGCATTAGAGTAATGGAGTATTCTGAATTTAACAATGAATTTACCCATAAAAGTGAGGTGTGTACTTTCATATGTTTGCATGATAGTAATTATGGTCCTTTTGCTTCCAGTTGAGACATTCCATTTAGCGTTTTTTGTAAGGCTTATTTAGTAGTGATGACTATTTTTCCTTCATTTCTGAAGGAAAGCTTTGTTGGGCATACCATGCTAGCCAGGCAATTTTTTTTTTCCCAGTACCTTTAATATAGCATCCCATTCTTTCCTGGCCTGCAAGGTTTCTGCTGAGAAATCTGCTGATAGTCTAAGGGGAATTTTCTTATATGTGACTTGACACTTTACTCTTGCTGTTTTTTAGAATTTTTTCTTTGACTTTTGACAGTGTTATTATAATATGCCTTGGAGAGGGCTTCTTTGACTTGAATTTATTTCAAATATTTTGAGCTTCATGAATCTGGATGTCCATATCTCTCCCAAATCTTGGGTAGTTTTTGGGTATTATTTTGTTAAATAGTCTTTCTGTGCACTTCTTCATCTTTTCTCCCTTTAAACTCCAAAAATGCAAATATTTGATTGCTTAATAACGTTCCACACATCCTGTAGGCTTTATTTGCTCCTTTTGATTCTTTTTTGTTTCTTGCTGACTGGCTTATTTGAAAAGACTTGTCTTCAAGTTCAGAAACTCATTATTTTGCTTGATACAGTCTGCTCTTGAAAGTCTCAATTGTATATTTTAGTTCATTCACTGAATTCTTTAGCTCTAGTATTCCTGTTTGTTTCTTTTTTGGTCATAGCTGTCTCTTTGTTGAATTTCTCTTTTGGATCCCAAACTGTTCATCTAATTTAGTTTGTCTGTCTGTATTATCTTTTATCGTGAGTTTCCTTGGGTCATTATTTTGAATTCCTTTTTAGGAAACTCATAAATATTTATTTTTGGAGGGTCAATTATAGGAAATGTATTGTGTTTCTTTAGTAGTGTCCTATTTGCTTTTGTTTTTATGTTTCCTGTATCACTGTGTTGATATCTGTGCATCTGATGGAACAGTAACCACTTCCAGTCTCATACAGTGTCTTTCATGGGGAAAGACTCACCTGCACATGTGTTCTAGGGTGTTGGTTGAGCAGGGTATTTTGGATTTGCTTCTGGGTGAATGCCGTAGTATGGTCTCCATCCAGTTTCTTCAGCTATAGGCAACATCAATGATGCCTGAGTGTGCCTCAGTGGTTCATGCTGTAACAATGTTTGTGGCTGGTCTACCTACTCAGTTACTGCTCCTTGATATTGGGGCACTGGTATAGTCTGTGCTTTGGGGATATGTAGGGCTGGTCAACTTGTGACTTGGGCTTTGCTTCACTAGGGGCTGGACAGTGGGCTGGTCCATGCTGTGGGGTAGCATGGGGCTGGATATCTGATGGCTCTGCTCAGGAGTTGTTCCCCTTAAGGTAGGGTACGAAGCTGGTCCATATTCTGGAAAAACATGAAACTGGTTGACTGGCAGCTTGGATTGAGATCTGCTTTCCTGAAGGCAAAGTTCCAAGCTGATCCATGCTTAAAGGAAGTGCAAGGATGGCTGGCAAGCAGCTTAGCTCAGTTGCTGCTCCCCTGAGGGTGGAGTGATGGGGTCATGGTTGTTCCACTGGATATAGATTTCAAGTGGGTTGGGTTGGGGTGCTGTAGCCCCTGAAGTAAGGAAGGTACTGTACCTCCTAGGCAGATTTTTCCTAGGAGTAGAAAGCTGTAACAGCTCAGCTGGGTAATGCTGTGCTATTGTGTGCAAGCATGATGTAATGGAGGTGGAGCCTCAAAGATGGAAAGATGCAATAGCTATTGGTCCCTGGAAAGGACATATTGTATTACTGACTCTGGCTTAGAGATGGCATCTTGCAGTAGGGGTTTGGGTAATGTGGGGAAAAGGGCATTATGTTAGCTCCTTTTCTGGAGCAATCCAGCTGTGTGAACTCCTGAAAGCTCCCAAAACTGGATGGAGAGCCTGAGAAAATTGCAAGATTCTCCAGCAGCAAAACCTACAGGTGTCTATGGCATTGATGAGGAATGCTGAGGGCCTTCTGTTTACTTTCTCCCGACATGGCAAAGTCCCTCCTGGTTCTGAGCTGGTCCTAACTGGGGAGGTGGCATGGCAATGTCAAGATGTCTCACTCCTTTCTTTATGTGGCCATCATGAGTGTCTGTGTTCCACAGGATTTCTGCCAGTCTCCTGCTATACTTTAGCATTCTCGTTCAAATACTCTTGTCAAACTATAGTTGTTTGTTGTTTTTGTCCTTTTGTGTGGCGAGTGACAAGCACCAAGCACCTTTAGTCAGCCATCTTTCTGACATCACTCTCTTAATATCTCTTATTGTCTCATTTGAAATCTGTTTTACCAATGCATTTCCCATTACATGTCACCAGTAATTATACTTTGACAGGTACCAATGCTGATTAAAGGCAAAGTAAAACTAAAGAAATATTTCATTACCTGAATGAAAACAAAATCACACTCCTCTATGTTATGTCAGAGATAACTAAAACTAAATACTAAGAGTCCTGAGTACTATAGTAAGTACATGAGCCAAATATTTTACTGTTTATACTATGGTTTGTATTAAATTTAAATGTTCTTTGAGTTCAGTGTTTTTAAAAAGTAAAAAGAAATTCAAAGATCTGAAACCAGTGGTACAGCCTCAGCTAAGGCACACAGAATGTTTCTCCAGATAATATATCTCTAAGCATGAGCTATCAACAGCTTTTCTATTTGTATTGCAATTATAAGGAGCTTCTTGAACTGGAATTTTCAGAGAAGCCATGAAAATGTACAGTTTAGAGACTCTATGAAAGGAAATAATTCTGATGTAATTTTTATATAATAATTTCTAATATGCATTGTCCATTAGATACAACATGTTTTCTTCTCTTTATTTTTCTTTATTTGACAAGAAGAAAATTAGAGGCCAGTATTTTTGATATTTTTCTGTTCTCTTTTTTTTAATCATTCTACAAAAGTTGCTAAAGTTAGTCTATCAGTCTGAAGACCAATTGTATTTGAAGCTAACCTATATAGCAAGATTAATTTTTTTCTGTCACTAAGCAAATGGTCCAAAATGAGCCACTTGACTAACTAACATATAACTGTCTAGAAATCTACATAGTATACTACTCGTATTCAAGAAAAAAATACATTTGGAGGATTCCTGTCACATTTTTTTTTTTTTTTTGATGATTCAGGGAAAGCACCCATGAAATTTAGATTTGGGGAAGGGCATAGGGGAACATAGTATAATTGCAGCCTACTTTTACTCACCAGTACTTCAAGAGTAGTGTTCTATCCCATTTTTACTAAACCATTATATGTTGAAATAAGATTCATTTCAGATGTCATTTTGCAAAATTCCTGTTAAGATTTAAGCACTGGAAAAAAAAAATTTTAAACTAGTACAATTACTTTCTTTTCGGCTACAGATTTTCTTGACATGACTAGCCACAACTGTCTAATATTTTTTATATTTTAATAAACACTGTATAAGAGGAAACACAAATTTTCTCCAATGAATGCCTATTAACACACATATAATAACTAATTTCCTTGACAGGCTTAACAATGGATAATGTATTACTATTTAGCAACCAATTCTAGAAGACAGATTCAAAAAACAAATAAGCTGCTGTCTAGTTCTATTTCAATATATATACTCATTGCTAATTTAAATGTAGACAAAATCTTAGTCATCTCTATAAGTCAAGCTTTATCTTGCAGGCAAATGTAGTCAGATATGTAATTTGCTTGTCAGCTATTGCCATGTGTTCAGAAATGGAGTTATTTTTAACATTTTAAAACAAACTTAGATTCTTAACCCAATTAATATTATGTCTGAACCTAAAATTACCAAATTATGTTCGCCTCCATACCCATTCTGTGCACATACATACACAAACACACTCATAGATAATTTATATCTACTAAAGCATTTGTTTTTCATTTTGCTGTATATAGATAATTTCACAAAAAGTAAATTAAAATCTTGAGAGTTTTAGGAAAGGCAGAGCCATCTACTGCCTTCACCTGCCATACACAAACATTAATTCAACTATGGTTTTGAGAATATAAACATTAGAAAAGCTGATATAATATAAAAAGTTTACAGCATGTCAACCACTGTGAACAAGACATTTAGCTCATTTTTATTTTATTTTATTTATTTTTTATTTTTTGAGACGGAGTCTTGCTCTGTCGCCCAGGCTGGAGTGCAGTGGCGTGATCACTGCAAGCTCTGCCTCCCGGGTTCACGCCATTCTCCTGCCTCAGCCTCCCGAGTAGCTGGGACTACAGGCGCCTGCCACCACGCCTGGCTAATTTTTTGTATTTTTAGTAGAGACAGGGTTTCACCGTGTTAGCCAGGATGGTCTTGATTTCCTGACCTCGTGATCTGCCCTCCTCAGCCTCCCAAAGTGCTGGGATTATAGGCGTGAGCCACCGTGCCCGGCCGATCATTTTTAAACAGTTACTTATCCCCCCAGTCATGTGAACAATGCAGCTTCTGAATTAACCACCTAGTATTTTCGGAAAACCAGAAGGAGAACATCAGCCATCTTTTTATCTCCCTGTGGTAGGCAGGAAGAATAACACTCCCCCTTAAAAAAAAAAATCTATGCCCAAATCAAGAAAACCTGTGAATATGTTGTCTTAATTGGCAAAAAGAAACTTTGAAGACATAATTAAAGTTAAGGAATTTGAGATGGGAAGTTATTCTTAATTATTCAAATGGGCCCAATAAAATCACATGAGTTCTTAACAGTGGAAGAGGAGGGTAGAATTGTTGATGTGGGTCAGAGAGACTGGGTGATGGAAGAAGAGGTAGAGGTGATTTGAAACGTGTGGAAGACTCCACTCACTGTTTCTGTCTTTGAAGATGAAGAAAGGAGGCAGTCTTAGTTTGTTCAGGCTGCTATAACAAAATACCATAAACTGAATTACTATAAACAATATAAATTTATCACAGTTCTGGAGGCTAGGAAGTCCAAGATCAAAGTCCTAGCAAATTCGGTGTCTGGACTCACTGTCTGGCTCATAGATGGCACTTTGCTGAAGTGTCCTCACATGTCAGAAGGGGCAAGGAGCTTCTTTGGGCCTCTTTTATAAGGGCACTAATCTCATTCATGATGCCTCTGCCCTTATGATCTAATCAGTTACCTCACAAGGGCCCTACCTCCTAACACCATCACCTTGAAGGTTAGGATTTCAATATGTAAATTTTGGGGAGACATAAACATTCAGACCATGGTATGGGCTATGTGCCAAGGAATGTGGACAGCCTCTAGAAGCTAAGAATGACCCTCAGCTGAAAACCACCAAGGGAAAGGAGACCTCTCTTCTAAAACTGCCTGGAACTGAATTCTGCCAACAACCTGAATGAACAAGAAAATAGATTCTCCCTTAGTGACACCAGGAAGAAATGCAGCCCTGATGACACCTAGATTTTAGCATAGTGCAACCAATATCAGACTTTCAACCTACAGAGCTGAAAGATACATTTGTGTTGTTTTCAGTCTCTAAGTTTGTGGCAGCAATAGAAAATGAATACACTCTTATTACAAATTTTGTCTGCATATTTTTATTGGAGTGGGTTTATTTTAAAACAAGGTAGGACTTGTGAGTTTAAACTAAAGATTCTCAGAACATTCTGGAATGATATTTATTTTTATGAAATAACTTATAGTTTAAACACATGAAATTGATTTTAGCTTGCATTCTAAGTCACCTGAGATTTGAAAGATGTTCCATGTCTTAGTCTTATTTATTGGGGCAACTTTGCAATTCCAAAAATTATATATACAAAATGAACTCCTCTTGTTTCTGTGTCACTTTAACTAGAGACTCTATGTGCAAGACAAAATACCAATCCTTCAGATTTATTTATTTATTTATTTATTTATTTATTTATTTATTTATTTTTAGACGGAGTCTCGTTACATCGCCAGGCTGGAGTGCAGTGGCGTGATCTCTGCTCACTGCAATCTCTGCCTCCCGGGTTCAAGTGATCCTCCTGCCTCAGCTTCCCAAGTAGCTGGGATTACAGGCACGGGTCACCACACCCAGCTAATTTTTGTATTTTTAGTAGACACGGGATTTCACCATGTTGGCCAGGATGGTCTCGATCTCCTGACCTCATGATCTGCCTGCCTCGGCCTCCCAAAGTGCTGGGATTACAGGCATGAGCCACCGTGCCCGGCCCATATTTATTTTTGTACTCAAGCTTTCCCTTTACAAACTTTACCCAAATTACAGTGATAATGCCAGTTACTTTTTCATAAGAAACAGGGCATCTGCAACATTGATTATCAAGTGGTTCTGAAATTCCCACTGCCCACACTTTGTTCTCACAAGACTTTGAGTATCATAAACTAACTATAATATTCATTCGTCATGAAGAAAACATTTACTTTTTACCCTTAAAAAATCACAACCTACCAGCCGGGCACAGTGGCTCATGCCTGCAATCCTAGCACTTTGAGAGGCCAAGGTGGGCAGATCACCTGAGGTCTGGAGTTCAAGACCAGCCTGGCCAACGTGGCGAAACCCTGTCTCTACTAAAAATACAAAAATTAGCCGGGCATAGTGGTGCATGCCTGTAATCCTAGCTACCTGGGAGGCTGAGGCAGGAGAATCGCTGGAACCCAGGAGGCAGAGGCTGCAGTTAGCCGAGATCGTGCCACTGCACTCCAGCCTGGGTGACAGAGCAAGACTGTCTCAAAAAAAAAAAAAAAAAAAAAAAAACAAAAAACCACAAGCTACCAGTTTCTGCCACAATGACTCAGTGTGCAAAGTAATATGATTCATGGGAAGTCTAAATCTCTTTCTTTGTAGACTACATATATATATATATATGTATGTATATATATATACACACACACATATTTACATATATACGTATATACATATATGCATATATATATACACACACATACATATAAAGGTTGAGCTCAAAAAAGAAAAAAAAATGCCAGTTAGCCATTGTATGTGCTTTACTTGATTGAGAACTTTTTCTAACTGAGAATGAGCTTTTTCCATCTTAAACCTATTTGTAGGTTTGTGCCAAGTGAAAACAATGAGTATGAGCATAATTTTTTATTTGAATTTTCCTATTACCTTTTAACTCACTTATACTGTTTATATTATACGAATTTTTTATCTGACCTCCTCATTTTGTTGGTAGTTGTATTCATTTGCCTTTCCATCTGTCCCCAAAATCACCGAACTCATTGAATGACAAAGAAAATGTTCTCAGTAGAAATGCTTGTTGACTCCTTGTGCTCAAAGAGCTGGAATTTAAGGAAAATAGACCTTGAGTTAAAAGACAACATTTCATGATGATTAAAAATGATAGAGACAGGTGTCAAACAAACTTTAAATACATATGCAATTAATTTGAGGTGCAGTTAGTAGGGAACACTTGTTGAGAAATCTAAATTGGCAGGCCATCACTCTAAGCAGGGGAAATAACAAAAGAGGTCACTTGGGGAGATTCAGGAGACAACCCAGCCCTTTGTTGAGAACTCTCAGGGAATACAGTTGAGTATGTATGGAGGGCAACAAGATGGAAAATTATTCACAAGATATCTGAAAAACAAAATTGGTGTTTCTGAACAGGAGAAGAATGAGAGCAAAGAGAACTAACATTTATTCAGCAATTACTATAAGCCAGGCACTGTGGTATTTGTATATGTTATCTGTTTAAATCCTACCATCAGTCCAGAAAATAATATTATCTCTATTTTTAGAAAAACACACCAAGATTCATAGAAATTGAAGTCATCTGAGCAGTTGATAGGATTTAAACCTAGAACTGCCTGATCTCAGTGCATCTGCACTTGTTCTATAATATTGAGAGATTAAATTCTGCTTCAACACTTTTGAGCTATAATTCTGCAGAATATCAATAAAGATATTTGAACTTGTCCATATGAAATCATTCAACACTGAAGTTCTTAATTCCTTTGTAACAGTCCTTTTTAAAATCAGTTAACAAATTCTTAATTGTTTCTCAACTTCATGCCATCTCTATATGTGAGTATTATTATTTGACTACTTTTAGGTCACATGGAATCTACACATGGAAGGACATAGGCATTGCATGCAGGTATCCGGAATCATTGATATTGGTCTTAAAATTTGGAAGTTTCCACTTTTGCTAAGGTATGTTTTCTTTAATGGTGGAGGTTTACTAATTGGGTGTACCTCCAGATCTAATTCTTTCATCTAATCCTCATATGATAGGAAGTAATGAGATCAATATCATTAGGGATTTTCAAATTTGAATTGGAACATACTACAATGTTTATATTAGAGACTGGACAAAATTATCATTAAGATTCTAAGGTTCTGCTTATCATTACCATGAATGGGTTTTAAACTGCTAACTAGTTAAAGAACTGTAAATGAAAAAAGAAAAACAACTTTGATCACTCCTAGCTATCAAATTGCCATATTTAAAAATGTCTAAAAGTCATTACTGTTGAAACTATGATTGTTTAGAATTTAGACAGTTGTATACACTCAAGCAGGGAGGATAAAAAGGGTCGCTATTCTAGAAATCGTTAGCCTATACTTTAAAAAAATTGTAGCCATTGATACTGTGATAAATTTTACCTGAAATCTGTTCATTTGTTTAAGTATAGACAACTTAATGTCTATATGTTAAGTAATGTAGTAATGTCAGTGTTAAGTAATGTCTATACTTACAGAAATGAACAGATTTTAGGAAAAAATTTATCAATTATATTGATTATAGCTTAACTTGTATTAATTTTTTAAGATGCAGACACAGTGGCCAAAATAAAGAAAAGGTCGAACATTTTATCCACAAAATGGGAATAAAATTACTTTTTTTTTTTTAAGATGGAGTCTTGCTGTCATCCAGGCTATAGTGCAGTGGTGCAATCTCCACTCACTGCAAACTCCACCTCCTGGGTTTAGGTGATTCGCCTGCCTCAGCCTCCAGAGTAGCTGAGATTACAGGCGTGCACCACCACAACCAACTTAATTTTTGTAATTTTTAGTAGAGATGGGTTTTCACCATGTTGCCCAGGCTGGTCTCGAACTCCTGGCCTCAAGTGATTCACCTGACTTGGCCCCCCAAAGTGCAGGGATTAAAGGCATGAGCCACAGTGCCTGGCCAATAACATTACATTTAAATCCAAAAATGTTTCTATTCTTTAGCATGATTGCAATATAATATTAGATAAAATACATAATGAAGTTAATAAAATCTCTAAGAGAAATGACTGAGAAGAAATTCTTAAAAGTGTTAACAATAATTAACTCAGAAATCATGGGTTATGAGTGATTTTTAACTTTTGATTATAACTTTGGATTTCTCTATGATAATCAGATATTGCTTTTACCAAAGCAAAAAGTTTATTAATTGCCAATTGTACAAGCCAATTTGCCTGTATATTTTATAGACGAAGAGGATTTGTTTGTTTGTTTTCCTTATTCTGCATTACATTACCATGAGTTCTTTTAGAATTTTTAATTTACCACTAATTATTCCCACTGATAAAATAATTCCAGTTGAGTTTGAGTGTATTCATTCCTTTCCAATCTTGGTTTTGAGGTAATATGATTTTTATTTACATACCATTTAATATCATTATTACCAATGTGTCATTTACATGAACTAATTTACTTAATTTTAAGTGTAAATGTCAATGAATTTTGTTAGATTGTATATCATTTTATTTGTGCTTGCTATTTTAATGCTCTTAGAGTGTGAATAACATCCTCCCCCACCTTCACACTTACAATACTGAAGCCCATTAAAACCCAGATTAGGAGGATTTCCTGCTTCCTCCTCTCTTCTACTTTCCTTCTAACTCCATGAAATATTTAAGAATCCCCCTGAGGATCCTACAATTGTTAGGAATGCAGTACTTTTTGTTTCCTCAGTCATCCCTGGGGCTCTAAATTGAGCAACTCAATCTTTACTTTGAAGCCCAAGACTTTCAATTGCCACCAAAATTTGCTTTGAAAGTCACCAGTGTTGGATAACAACCTGAAAACTTGGGAGCCTAGTGTGAAGCTAAGGGGCATAGGTAGCCAGCAATATTTCTTCAGAGGTAGTATAGCTACATTACATTTAATAAAAACAGATCTTCAACATTCAATTATTTTTGGGTTCTATGATGTTAGTTTCCCATTTAAATTGTATCCTCATAACCAACCACCAGCCTCCAATCCTCACAAAACCTTTCCTGATGGTCAATCATGGAGCGGGCGGGGGGAGGATATAAAATAAAAATATAAATAAACAGGGTCAGGCTGGTAAGAGAAACCAGAAACTGAGAAGACAAAGTTAGAAACCAGTAATCAACATGAAAATGTAAGGTTCTAGGGGATTTTAAAATCTTCGGGAAAGTTTTGGGTTACACAGACTATGGAATAAAAACTGAAGAAAATTTATCCAGTTAAGCAAAAGCTAAGGAGATTTGAAAAATGTGTTCTTTAGCACCTCAACAATTTCTGAAAAGGCCTGGAGTGAAGGTAATGTAAGTATTTTGCTGAGACTTTCAAAAACAAAACCAGGGAAATGGAAAGTATAACATAAAATAATATTGAGGAAAAATAACAACAAATTATTAGAAACTTTAGCAAGAAATATAGTTTGGATAGCAAAATCTTCAAAAGGAATTGTATTCAACACAGCAGTACAAAGTCACAGGGATCCTGAATACATAAGGTCAATCAGGAGGAAAAAGAGGGGTGTGGGTTAAGGCCAATAAAATAGAATTGTTTTTGAAGAGAAAGCCTCAAAGAAATTTTATTTACGAAGATTTTTATTACAACAATATATTTAATGTAATATCATCGAGAGTCTCCTAAACTATGTTTTGGGACCTTAAACCTCTTCGAGCATTGCACTGTAATCTATGCTACTTTTCAAGAATATTACCACTGTCACCATTGATTGAATATTAAACATTTCCTGTGTTTTTCTCTCTGTATATTTCTCCCCACTCTTCCTGCTCTTTACTTCTGTCTTAACTTCTTAAAACTATAGTTAAGGGCCCACAAACTCAAATGCTGTCAGGGATGAAGCAGGCAAAGGCAAAATGGATGTATCACAAAAGTAGGTGATAGAGACTGTGAAAAGATAGTGTGTCTGGCTTTTTTTCTCTCTCTCTCTGTCAAACACACACACACACACACACACACACACACACACACACACACACACACTTCTATAGTCTGAATCCATGGAGCACTGGTTTGTAACTCCAGGTGTAAATATAGTGGCCTCTGGAGTAAGACAAATAGGAAACCCACTTTCTACATTTGTAAGAAATGTTGACTTGGGCAAGTTATCTCACTTCTATAAGTCTACATTCCTCTTTTGTAAACTGGGAATAATAATAATGTTTGCCGCAGAAGATTGTTATGAGATTTAAGGGCTTTAGTGCAGGTGAAGGCACCAATATAGTGCCTGAGAGAGATTAGGTACTAAATAAATGAATGTGGTCCCTTGTCGCTATTGCTATTTTTTTTGTTATTATCAGTGACCTCATTTGCCAATAAAAGTCTACTTAGAGATGTACATTAGTATGTTCATTAACTGTGGATGGCAAATAATTTATATTTCCTGGAAAAGAATGTCTGGGACAATAAAAGGAAAGCACCAATGTCTCTCGCTCTCTCTTTTTTTTTTTCTTTGTCTGTCTGTCTGTCTGTCTCTGTCTCTCTCTGTCTCACTTTTCCACATTTCTACCAAGGTGAGATTTTTTGTTCATCATGAGAACCATGAGGTTTTAGAATATAAAATCTGTTATAAAACTGAAAAAAAAACCAGGGTAAGGACAACACCTTAAAATCAGGAAATCTACCCCAGAGGTTTAAGTTGCTGACCTAAAGTCAGTTCATAGAAGACCTGGGACTAAGAGAAACAAACAAATAAACAAAACAGGAAACTCCAATCTCAGGAGTAAACTTCAGTAACCACTCAGACAGATGACAAGATAACATTTACTTGAAATTCAAAGTCACCTCTGGTTTTGAAGGGATATTTGTATCTACAAGTAAAGCTGTACCCTCTAGGTGCCTTACTTTCTTGAAATAAAAAAAAAAAGATCTCATCACCATAACTAAAGCTACCCAGAATAGGAAATCCTAATATAAAATCCAACTTTCCAACACTATACTATAACAATATATATAAAACATGTATATAAGATATATGACAACAACAATATAATATATATATATTTTAAATATTTTAATCTCATTTTTCAAGATGGGGATTACTATAGCACTTTTTGTTAAGAAAATATTGAGAACACATTTCCATCTACAGTCTTACTCCACTAATAATCTACTAAGTTATTTGAACCAGATTAGTTTTATAAACATATTTTAAACATTTTTAATATTTAAATATAATATTTAATTAATTATATTTGTTCATAAGAATTCCAAAAGTATAAATAATTTGATATTTTAACACAATTTATTTTCTTCTTTCATTTCATGTTCCTAGTATGAATTCTTATGAAAGAAATTGACCACTCATGCTATTTTCACTTGATTCACTTAGCAAGGGAGAAGTTACAAATATGTTGTCCAAAAGATGTTTGTATGGAAACAGTTTCTCCCACTTCAGTCCCCAGATTAACAGGGAGGATTAGTGTTATTGATATTAATATTTATAAATACCATTTAGATGTTCCTCCCTCTTTTTACTCTTCTTTCAGTTTTACATAGGGGATATGGGCTATGAAGTGGGCGTGTCCCATATCTGATCCTGAAGGCTTGAGAGAGATAGTATCCATTGAATGAAGAAAATGGCCTGATGAAAATATGTTGTACAAATAAGCACATTTTAAAAAGTATTTATTTAAACTGTATATTGTATTGGTATATAGTATGTTTTATACCGACAATTATCTACTGAAAATGAAACCCTAGAATGTAAACATGATTTTGGCCTGTGAAATTCCCAGAAAGAAACTTTGGAATAGTATTTCAGAAAATCCTCTTATCAAATACTTCTGTAGATGACAAAAGTAACTTGGAGGGATCATCATACTTTAGTAAATTGTTAAAAGGGTTTTTTTAATTAATGTTAGTTGCTTGGTAGTGGCAGTGAATCAGGTGAACACGATTACAATTTTCCTTATATTTTAAACTGAAAATATTGAATGGGAAAAACAAAAATATGAGTCATTGAGGTAAATGCACAAACCAGTGCTCATGCATGTACACACATACACACATACACAGCTAAATTTTTAAAGGTCTTTTCACATCTTAATATCAGGAAACAAGATAAATATATAAGGGGATATCAACAAATTAATAATATAGAATCTTAATATAATGACATCTATCTAAAAGTTTTCAAGACAAAATAATTTCTATTTAAATAGTGAATGTAGTATTTACCTTTTGTCTTTAACCAGTCCTTTCTTTATAATAAATAGAACAAACACTGTGTCTTCACTGCATATTCAAGGTAGTCTAACTGCTATAAAAAAGAAAGTCAATAACTTAGCAAAATAATAATTAATTGTTCTTTGAAACAACAGCCCAATGTGTTTGTTTATGATCAACTGGCCGAGTTATCCAGTACTGAAAGCCCATCTGGGAGACACAGAAGGGTGAGAGGGGTGTAAGGGATGATAAATTATTTAATGGGGGCAATGTATACTATTTTAATGATGGTTAAACTAAATGCCTAGACTTCACCACTACACAATATATCCACGTATCAAAACTGCATTTGTAAGCCCTTAATTTATAATTGAAAAAAAAAGTTTATCTTGGGGAATACACATAGCTTCTCTTAATTGTCTTGGTCTGGGAATGACACATGGCATTTCTTTTTTTCTTTTTTGGTAATAGTTAAACCCATGGGCCTACCTAGTTGCAAGAAGCTGGTAATTATAGCTTAACTGTATGCCCAGGGAGACCAAGAAAACCAGGTACTGATTAACATTAGCAGTCTCTGCCATACCCACAAAGAAAATAATGAAGTGTTTCAGTTCATTTTTTTCTGGCTTTGCCATTTAATGCTCATTAAAGGTGTCAATATGTTTCATATGAAGGTAAATGTCACAAAGAAAACAAAACATTACCAATAAAAATAATAATTATCAAACGTAACAATATTTCCCCTATAATTATAATACTTTCAAGATATGTAGTTCAGCCTTTGAAATTATGTAATTCTACTTGGATGGTAGTCATGAGCCTTGGCAGATTAGACACTTGGGCATTTGAGACTGAACTAAATAGTTGGTCTTTACCTCAGTTCCAAAAAGTTAAAACGACATGTGAAACAATGTTTGAGAATGTTAACTCTTTATTCTAACAGATTCATTACTCTAAGCTTGAGCTACCCCCCATGTATTAGACAGCACATAGCATCTATTTATCCAGCTTCATTCAACTCATATTATTTGACACAAAGTATCACAAGAATGTTTTTTTCATAATTATATAGGACTTTCCCACTCTCCTGAAATACTTTTCCTTTGTAGCAACATTATCTTCCAAGGAGGCCTTCTGAACATGTTTAATGGCCCCAAAGACACTCTTTCAGATCAGGACTGTATATGAATGAATGCTATAGTGTTATCAAACCATTAACCTCTGATCTAATATGATTATCTGTACTTGGGTTAGACAGGTGACATCTCCACCCCATCATTTACTTTGCATCAGAGATTGAATAAACATCTGGAACTCTCCCCAAATACCAATGCACATGATGATCAATTAGTAGTACCTTTTTTTTTTTTTGCACTGTATGCATGAACTACAAATGCCTCACACTGTTCCCATTACATCTTTTCATCTGCATATTGACCAGCGTAATCAATAAAGGTCTATTGGAGACTTTCTGTTTAGGATCCAGCTTTGAGAGTGAAACTAATAATTCAAGATTTTTTAATGCATAGAAAATTGTCATTTATTACAATTGTCCCTCAATTTTTCCCACGAACTGAGAAAATACACTGAACGTTTTCTGCCATCTTGGACCACATTAATCACAATGTCTTACCCAATCCTGAAAATCCAGTTTTAATGCCTGGTCCTCAGAACCATGATGTAAATGTTTTAGGTTATAAGAAAATGAAAAATTTGTCTAGCCCATTCAATAAGTACAGTAGTACCTAGTGCAGCATTATCTTGATTCACACTAAAGTCTAGTAGATTCAAAATGGTTAACTCAATATTGACAGAAGTGCTGAATATTTCTATTAAGAAGGTCTTCTCTGACTCCTTCCGACTACTGTGGGTTTATCATTGAGCTATCTTATATTTTTTCTCCAGATAAAGTAGAATCTGATTCATAGCAATATTGCATGGTATTGATGTGATCTATTAACAGTTAAAACTGGAAACAGTTCGCCTTGACAATATCCTTTGTTCAGTGGCACTCCACTTTAAAACACAAACTTCAGTTTGCAAATAAACTATAATATCTCTCTTTCAGACATACTTTCTGTGCAAAATTCCATAATATTTTCACATAAATCCTCATGGTAAAGAGCAGCCCGACATCCTCAAGGATCTCATCAATATACAGGGAAAAAAAATAGATAGTAGCATCAAGTCCACAAACACTCTCAAACACAGCCTTTGCTTCAAGGATTCCAAAAAGTATTAAAGAAAATGTTTGCCTCTATTTCCCTTAATTTTGAGTTCATTTTAGATCTTACTACCAGGCTGACTAAGCTCAGATCATAGAGGTTGGCAAGGTAGAAGTTATGTTTGACAAAATGTTTTAATGTCTACTGAAGCAGACAAATTAAATAAACAGGTAATTGTATATGCTAGTAAGTGAAAAGAAGGAAGTACACCTTATGCTTTAATGGAGAGTACATTTATGTGCAGAAAAATTTAAAGAAGGTGGTCAGGATAGACCTGTCTGAAGAGGTCATTGTGATCTGATATGTTAAGAATAATATGAGCAATCTATGCACAGTTTAGGCAAATAGTAATTCAAGCAGAGGGAATAGTAAGTATAAAAAGCTGGAAATGGAAATGGGCTTGCTGTGTTGAAAGAATAAACTTGAGTGATGTACTTCAAGCCTACTGAGCCATAGGAGAATAGTGGAAGATGTGTTTGGAGATGGAGGCTGAACCAGCTAATACAGATAAATTATGAAATATATTGCATTTCATTTTGAATTAAATGAGAAACTACCAAATGTTTTATTAAAAGAATGTCATAACAGATATTTGTTTCAAGATATTACTGTATTTGCTCCGTGAAGAATTAATCAGATAAGAGCAAGTGTAGAACCTTGGATGTCATTTCAATACTCTGTTAGATAAAGGTTTCCAGAACATGTAAGTTTGCAGTGGAGATGGAGAAAAGTGAATGGATTTTAAATATATTTTGGAGTTAAAACTCATGGGATTTGCTGAGGAATTGAATTTGAGATGTAAAGAGTAAGGGAAGAGGATGAATGAAGACTAATACCTAGTGTTTTTGTTTTGTTTCATGCGTTGGGTTATATTTTGGTAAAGTTGATTATGCTTGTGGAAAATAAGAAAAAATTGGGGGGAGAGTGTGTGTTGAAAGCTCTGCTTTTGATATTCTTTGACATGTATAGTAAGCATCCACACTGAAGCATTCAGTAGGCCATTTGATGTATAAGTCTGAAACTCAAGAGTGTGGTATATAAGGGATACAAAAAAATCTCAAGTCATAAGAATATAGATGGTATTTAAAACATGGATATTAAATGTGATCACCTAGGCTGAGAGAGAACATAAAGAGGAGGGATGAGAGAATACCTGTGGAACTATTTTAATACTTAGTGTTTGGATAGAAGAAGCCAAAAATATATAGAACATCATGACCAGTGATTTACAAGTAAATGTGGTGGCAAAAATGCCAAAAAAGAATATTCAAAAAATAGAGGGTGAATTTTGGCAAAGGTAGCTGAGCAGTGGAATATCATAAAAACAGAGAATAATCCATTAGATTTTGGCAACAAGGAGGATGTTGACTTTGTACAGAACAGCTTATATAGAATGGTGATATTATGTGTTATGCTAGAGTGGATTGACTGAAGGATGGCTTGAATATAAAAAAAATCCAGTTGGATTAATGGCTTGTCTAAAATCAAAGGAAAATGTACAATTAAATTATTATTAACTATAGGCACCCTGTTGTGTAACCACCCAACAGGTTCTCCTAGTCCAGTGCTCAGAAATGATTTATCAAGACAGGAGAACTGCAACAGAGAAAGAGTTTACTTCATGCAGAGCCAGCTGAATGGGAGAGTGGAGTTTTATTATTACTCAAATCAGTCTCTTTGATAATTCAGAGACTGTTTTTTTTTTGTGTGTGTGTGTGTGTATGTGTGTTTTTAGGATAATTTGGTGGGTAGGGGATTAGGGAGTGGGGAGTGTTGATTGACTGGGTCAGAGATAAAATCATGGGAAGTCGAAGCTGTCCTCTTGTGCTGAGTCAGTTCCTGGGTGGGGGCCACAAGACCAGATGAGAGTGGCAGGTCCTGATTCATCAATTGCAGAATCTGAAAAATATCTCATGCACCAATTTTAGGTTTTACAACAGTGATGTCATCCCTGGGAGCAATTGGGGTGGTTTCAAATCTTGTGGCCTCTAGCTGCATGACTCCTAAACCATAATTTCTAATCTGGTGGCTAATTTGTTAGTTCTACAAAGGGAGTCTGGTCCGCAGGCAAGAAAGGGGTTTGTTTTGGAAACAGCTGTTATCGTCTTTGTTTTAAAGTTAAACTATAAACTATGTTCCTTCCAAAGTTAGTTCAGCCCACACCCAGGAATGAACAAGGACAGTTTCAAGGTTAAAAGCAAGATGGATTCAGTTAGGTCAGATCTCTTTCACTGTCATAATTTTCTCAGTTATGATTTTTGCAAATGTAGTTTCAGTTGTGCTATCAAATGCTAGGTCTTATTCATTCTTTCTATTTTTTTGTACCCATTAACCATCCCCACCTCCCCTCCACACCCACCCACTATCCTTCCTAGCTTCTGGTAACCATCCTTCTGCTCTGTCTCCATGAGTTCAGTTGCTTGGACAAATGGATATCAGAGGATGTAGGAAATGACATTGATCTATTAATAAAAACAATAAAAAACTTGAAAATAACACAAAAAGATAGGCATGTGTCCTTTTAATAACATACTGAAGCATCATCTAAAAGGACACCCCAGGTATTATTTAATTCTCTAAGGTATGTACCTTTATTAACATACTATTGTTTGTGCATATACCTATGAAGTTAAATGTTAATTTGTATTTTTTATCTGATAAAGATGCAAATGATTTCTGTCTGGTAGAACAAAGCAATACGATTTTATTGTCCTATAGGGCATTAACTAGTTCTGAATCTAATATAGCAATTTCATTCCAAAAGTCTTTCTTCAGTTTTAATAAATACTCCTCAGCTCTTCAAATGTTCTTTGAATCAGCCTTATTATTCTGCTGATTAACTCTATAATAAGTTCAATAAATTTGACATATATTTATTTATTCTATATTTTTATGATATATTAGTTTGTTAGGGCTGCTATAACAAAATAGCACAGGCTGGGGGTCTGAAACAACAGAAATTTACTTTCTCATGATTCTGGAGGGTAGAGGGCCAAGATCAAGGTATCTGTAAGTTTGATTTCTCCTGGGAACTTTCTCCTTGACTGGTTGCCCTGTCACTGTGTTCTCATATGGTCTTTTCTGTGTGTATGCACATTACTGGTCTCTGTGTGTATCTGAATTTCCTCTTCTGATAAGAACATCAGATTGGTTTAAGGCCCTCACTAATAGCCTTATTTTAACTTAATCATCTCTTTAAGGCTCTATTGTCAAATGCAATCATATTCTGAGTTACCAGGGGGGTTAGGCCTTCAAAATGTAAATTTTGGGGGAACACAATTTAGTTCATAACATGTGAAAATCATGTTTGTTACTTTTTTTTCGAATTATGCCTTGGCAGTTTTAGAGGTTACACAAATAAATATTTGGCCTATAAGGCTCTATTGTCAAATGCAATCATATTCTGAGTTACTGGGGTGTTAGGGCTTCAAAATGTGAATTATGCGGGAACACAATTTAGTTCATAACATGTGAGAATCATGTTTTTTACCTTTTGTTTCAAATTTATGCCTTGGTAGTTTTAGAGGTTACACAAATAAATATTTGGCATGTTGATTCCCCATTCTCTATTTTAAAAAATACTCAGGCCAGGCGTGGAGGCTCACACCTGTAATCCCAGAACTTTGGGAGGCCGAGGTGGGCAGATCACTTGAGGTCAGGAGTTAGAAACCATCCTGGCCAACATGGTGAAACCTCGTCTCTCCTAAAAATGCAAAAATTAGCTGGGCATGGTGGCGGGTGCCTGTAGTTCCAGCTACTCAGGAGGCTGAGGCAAGAGAATCGTTTGAACCTGGGAGGCAGAGGTTGCAGTGAGCTGAGATTGTGCCATTGCACTCCAGCCTGGTGACAGAGCAAGACTCCATCTCAAAAAAAAAAAAAAAATACTTAGACCAACTCTTTCAAACTTCATATTTCCCATATCTCTCAGATATTTGCAAAATGAAACTTGATGTTTGATAGAGGTTGAGTTTTCTGGGAAGTAAATGATGAGCCGGAATTACGAGGGCAAATGTTTATTGTAGAGTAACAGATGGGGAAAGAAAAGGGAGATAAGGCAGATTTAGACATGCGGAGTTGTTAGGGCATGATTTGTACTTGACAAAACTTCTGAACTTCAACTGGGAACTCTGGAATAAAGATTACTCAATAAAAATATCCTTCCTTGGAAGTTGCCTATGCCCTTGTACCACCACCATGCTCAGTCATTGGCTGATTGCTTCAGGAGAGCATGACTTTGGCTCAAAAGTTGATAGGGATCCTGTTGAAGCTAACAGTTGGAGGCTGTCAACTAACCACAGCCCTCAGAATTGAACAGCAAGTTCTTTCTTGAGGAGGTCTATGAGTGATGTATCCCTAGGTCTGCCACAAAGTTTAAATCACAAGAAAAAAAATATATATGAAAAGGGAAATAAATACAAAACCATTCAAAATATTTTAGTAATTGTAATAATTTATAACATTTAGTTAATATGTGCCACAGACTATTCAACAGTTCATAATATTATCCACTTTTTCCCCCATTTTCCTCAATCCAAAGAGGAGAAAATTATAAATAAACGAACTGAATCTTTTTACTGTCAATGATTTTAATTGTCATATTTGAGCACTAAGAAATGTTAACAACAAAAATACATTGTTTAGAAAGGAATATCGCATTTTTAGTAGCGTATTCTGATTTGAAATCATTTAACTTCGAGAGTAATTTATTTAGAATTATATTCTAGCATAAAAATAGCACAAAATTTTAAATAGAAATTAATACATGTCATTTAATAATCCCTCCAAACAAAATTTATTGAGAGATGTGCATGCTTACAGGCATGTATAATTCTAAGTATTGAGCTACAAACATTTATGTATATCTATTAATCATTAGGCTTTTACAGATTTTCAAATAAACTAAAAACAATATTTTAAAGTTTTAAAGAGAGTGAAACATGTAACACTTCAAAGCCTGAATTTTCATTTTTGACTTTTTTATTTTTAATTGAAATTATTTTATTACTTAAAGCAAATATGCAAGAAATAAATAGGGCAGTTTATTGAAAACATGTATTCATGGGTTAAGTAATTAGATCCATGTTCATGAAACTGAGAACTATCTGATAAAACTGCTTGAATTAACAGTCCAAAAACTATACACTGAACTGGATATCATCTATAAAACTGATCATCACCTTAAGCAGTTAAATTGTAAAACTCTGTAAATCTGCTTGGTGTGGTATATGGTTTGGCTCTGTGTCCCCACCCAAATCTCATCTCATATTGTAATCCCCATGTGTCAGAGAAGGGGCCTGGACGGAGATCACTGAATCATGGGGTGCATTTCTCTCTTGCTGTTCTTGTGATAGTGAGTTCTCATGAGAGCTGATGATTGAAAGTGTGGCACTTCCCCCATGCTCACTCTCTTCTCTCTTGCTCTCTCTCTCTCTCTTTTTCACCTCCACATAAGACATGCCTTTCTTCCCCTTTGCCTTCTGCCATGATTGTAAGATTCCTGAGGCCTCCTCAGCCATGCAGAATGGTGAGTCCATTAAACCTCTTTTCTTTATAAATGACCCAGTCTCAGGTAGTTCTTTATAGCTGAGTAAAAATGAATTAATACAGTGTGCCTAAAAATACCTCAAAATTAGATGATTTATGTCTAGATTCCACCTCAATAAACAAATAATGGTAAAATTTGGAAGTATGATTAGGTAATAAAAATGGAAAAAGTAACAGATATTATTTCTGTAAATATGTACATTTGTGAATAAAACTGTTTGATAGACCAATAGAATGACTGTAGTTAACAATAATTTATTGTACATTTGAAAATAGCTAGAAGATGATAATTCAAATGTTTTTAGTGTAAAGAAAAGATAAATACTTAAGGTATAGATATCCCAATTGCTCTGAATTGTTCTTTTCGCATTATATCAATTAAAGTATCACATATACCCCAAAAATATACACATCTATTATATATTTTTATTTGAAGTTACACTCTCCATTGATTAATATTTCCGAAATGGCTTTACCTTGTTTTAAAAACTTAACTCTTCCTTGTGTCAAGTAATTACCTTGGATAATTTCTTTTAAAAGAATTCATAAGTGTTAAAGGAAATTATTTTTTAAAAAACTAACTTTATGTGGTACAGAATCTCCCTTTTATTTCCCTCTCTCTCTAAATTGTAGCTGTGGTAAGGCTTGTAAATTAAAAAATGTTACACTCTCTGGTAGCATCTTCAGGATATGTTTTTAATTAGTCTCTGGAGTGAAAATTTCCAGAATATTCAAATGCATCCCCAAATAACACATTTTCAGCAAGACTTTGATCCAGGACTTTTTTAGCACATTTATTCACTTATACAATTTTCTAAAAAAATTAAGTATATTTTGCAGCCCCTATGATTGAAAACAATATTCTCTCTTAACTCTGCCAGATCCCTAAGCACTTTTAGACAAGAAATATTAAGGCCTCCTTATCTAACATCTATTAATAAATATATCTCAAATTAAAATTTTTCAAGTATGGATTTTTCTATTTGCCCAAAAGTCCCCTCCCCAATACATATAGTTAATTGTTGCAATGATCCCTAGTAACTTATAGTAAAATGGCTGTTTTCCTCAGCACAACATGCATGGGCTCCAAGTCCTTGTCCCTGCCTTTCTGTCCAGGCTTATCTGACAACACTTCTGTCTTATAATTTAAGTGTTAGCAAAAGCAATGGTAACTCCTCTCTTCCAGATAGCCATTTCAACACACTCTTTTTCACTCTTTTCTAAAAGTGTACTGCAGAAAACAAATTCGATAAAATTGAACACCTCTTCATGATAAAAACACAACAAACTAGGCCTTGAAGTAACATATCTAAAAATAATAAAGGTCATATATGACAAACCCACCACTAACATCATAACATCATACCGAATGGGGAAAAATTGAAAGTCTTTCCTCTAAGAACTGGAACAAGACAACAATGCCCACTCTCACCAATCCTATTGAACACAGTAGAGGAAATCCTAGCCACAGCAATCAAGCAAGAGAGAAGAGTAAAACTGGAACATAGGAAGTCACATTTTCCCTCTTTGCTGATGATATGATCTTATATTATAAAACCCTAAAGCCTTCACCAAAAATCTCTTAGATCTAATAAATAAGTAAATTTGGAGGATACAAAGTAAACATACAAAAATAAGTAGCATTTCTATACACCAATAATGAACTACCTGAGAAAGAAATCAGGAAAGCAATCCCATTTACAATAGCTACAAATGGATAAAGAAAATGTGGTATAGAATACTATTCAGCCATAAAAATATTATATCATTTGTAACTATCGATGAAACTACAGGTCATTATTTTAAGTGAAATAAGTCTGACATGGAAAGACAAACATCACACATTCCCACTCATGTGGGAACTAAGAAAATTGATTTCATGGAGGTGGAGAATAGAATGATAGATACTAGAGGCTGGGAAGAGTATATGGATGGGGAGCAGATAAACAGTGATTGGTTAGTGGTTACAAGTATGTTAGATGAAAGGTATAAGTTCTAATGTTTAATAGCAGAGTAAAATGACTGTAGTTAATAACAATGTATTGAACATTTCAAAATGGCTAGAAGAGAAAACTTGAAATGTTTCTAACACAGAGAAATGATAAATGATAAATGCTCAAGGTGGTAAACACCTCAAATACCCTGACTTGAAGAGTTACTACACCACCTATGTATGTAACAAAATAAATTTTCTTAAAAAGAAGAAAAAAAGACAAGTGTTCCACTTTTTCTCCCTGTAGCATTCTATGCATGCCTTTATCATTTTTTCTTCTCATTTTATTGTGATTATCAATACTTGTACAATAGTTTACTTCAATAAGGCATATGTTGTAGACATCTTTGCATCACATGTTTCAAGCTCTGGCAATGTGATATTTTTCTTCTAAATTCACAATAATATTTTCAAGAGTTCATGCATGTTTTTTCACATATAGATAGCCACAGCCTAATGTACTGATATTGAGTGCTCAGAATGTACAAATAGTAAAATCATAGTGAATATATCAAGCTGAGTCACTTTTTCTCTTTTATTTTTTGTATATGACAACTTTCTCCTAATACTGAGAGAGAGAGAGAACTGACTTGAGTAAAAATGAAAATAAAAATTTAGTGCCTTTTCCCCTCATTAACCTCCTGCTGGTGGGTTGGCATTGTGTGTACAATATATTGACTCCCTGTATTTTTCTATTTCTTTTTTTTTTGAGACAGGGTCTCACACTGTCGCCCAGGCTGGAGTGCAGTGGCGGGTTCTCGGCTCACTGCAACCTCCGCCTCCCGGGTTCAAGCGATTCTCCTGCCACAGCCTCCCGAGTAGCTGGGACTACAATTTTTAGTAGAGACAGGGTTTCACAATGTTGGCCAGGATGGTCTTGATCTCTTGACCTCATGATCCTCTTGCCTCGGCCTCCCAAAGTGCTGGGATTACAGGCGTGAGCCACTGGCACCCAGCCAACTGCCTCTATTTTTCTAATGCTGTGCTTTTTCTATCAGAGCTTTTTAGAATTCCTATTAAATGGCAATTCTATTTACTTCCTGTACTAGCAAACTGATATATATTGTCAGGTGCTGAGCATGGGATAGGTTGTATTTCTAAACACATTACTATTGATTTCTGGCTCCTTTGAAATTTTCCTCCATTGTTCTAAATCTGCCCTGTTAGATTGGTCATGTATTTTCACTGAGACCTTTGTGTTATAACTGAATCCCCATTTAGCTTCCCTCTATTAGGCTTATTTTTCTGTGTTAAAGTTCCTGTTGATTTTGGTAACTTAGAGAAAATACCATGAATCTAGATTCATTTTGGATTTATAAAGTCATTCTATCTACATCAGAACTGTTTGATTCTATTATTTTTGACCGATAATGAGAGATTAGTGAGAAACATGGAATTAGATAGTTTTGCTATATGAACAACCAACCCAATCTCAATGGCTTAAAAGAATCATTATTAGAGTTTCCTAGAGGTCACCTGGTTTAGGTTAGACTCAGCTGAGGGTCTCGGGTTTAACTCCTTTATGTATCTCTAGGTTGAATGGCAGGCTCTGGGCTGGGAGCCAAGAAGCTTAGCTGCGAAGCTCTGTTCCATGTGCCTTGAATCCATGAATTTTGAGCCATCCTAGATAGTTCTACCTCAACAGATATAATGGAAGACTGTCAGCTTGGGTCCCCTGAGAGACAAATGATAAGATAGTACTGGATATGTGCAAGACTTATTGAGAGAAATGCCGTTGAAGGATAAAGGGGATTGGGAATCAGATTAATGTGGACACACTTTAGACTCCATTGCACATCTTACACTTGTGAAAGGGGAGAAAAGAGAGTAAGAAGGATCAGCAGAAGGAGCCTTGGAGTGCAGTGCAGTTTGAGAAAGTCTTGGCCAGTTTAAAGGTGAGTCTCAGAACATAGATGCCCATTAGATGAGCCCCAGGAGTCCCATGTTGACATGGGACTGGCTGTTGTATACCAACTGTATTCAGTCACTAGCTAAGAACAACCTGAGAAGAGCATGGCTTTTGCATGAATGCAGAGGCAAATCCAGTGTGTGTGTCAGCTGGAGGCTCTCAGATAATTACTCTTCTCCAAGTTCTCTTTTGAAAGGAAATTTGAGTGGCAAACATAATGATTGCTCCTAAGATTCTTTCCAACAAATGAAGATCAGGATTTCTTTTAATCAACTAAATATAGGCTCTTGGATTTATTCTGCATTAACTAGCATGTAAGGTTTCACTTCTTGATTAATATAATCATAAGAGAAAGAGAATAAAAAAACTTTTATTTGGAAAGTCACTCAATGAATTAATTTCCTTACTGTATGCTCTCTTGACTGTAAGCCAAAAACAAACAATCCACAATAACCAACACAATACTGAAACAGAAGATCAAAGTTGGAGAACTGATATTACTCGATTTAAAGTCTTATATTTTAGAAGTTTTATAGTTTCGCATAATACATTGAGGTCTGTGATCCATTTTGAGTAATTTCTTGTGAAAGGTATAAGGTTTGTATCTAGATTTAATTTTTTGCATGTCGATATCCATTTGTTCCAGTATAATGTTTGAAAATGCTATCCTTTCTCCATTGAATGGCTTTTGCTTCTTTGTCAAAGATCAGTTGACTATATTTATATGGGTCTATTTCAGGGATTTCTAGTCTGTTTCACTGATATATTTGTGTATTCTTTTACCAATATCACACTCTTGATTACTGCAAAATTGTCATATATGTGATTTGCAAATTTTTTTATTCCGTCGGTTATCTTTTCATTTTGCTGATTGTTTCCTTTTCTGTGCAGAAGCTTTTAAGTTTGATGTGGTGTCACATGTTCACTTTTGCTTTTGGTGTCATGTCCAAAAACAATTATTGCCAAGACTGATGTCAAGGAGCTTTTCTCCTAAGTTTTCTTCTAGGAATTTTATGGTTTTAGCTCTTACATTTAAACCTTTAATCTATTTTGAGTTTTTTTTGTGTGTATGTATGTCATAGGTTAAAGGTCCAATTTCATTATTGTGCATATAGATATCCACCTTTTCCAGCAAAAATTTTTAAAGAGACTGTCTTTAGATAGAACACCAACAGCATGATGCATGGAAGAAAAAATATGTATAATTTGAACATTTTTGAAATGAAAATGTTTTGTTCTGTGAATGTTAAGGGAATGAAAAGACTAGCTATTGACTTGGAGAAAATCTTTTCAAAAGACTTATCTGATTAAGGACTTGTAGCCAGAATATACAAAGAAATCTTAAAATCCAGCTATAAGAAAACAAATGTTGTAGTTTATTCAAGCTGCTGAACAAAATATTTAGACTGAGTAATTTGTAAGCAAAATAAATTTGTTTCCTATAGTTCTAGAGGCTGGGAAGTTCAAGGTCAAGCCACCAGGAGATTCTCTGTCTGGTGAGGCACCTCTTCCTCATAGATGATACCTTCTTACTACACCCTCACACAATAGAAGCAACAGACAAGCTTCCTCAGGCATCTTTTATAAGGACACTAATCCCATTCATGAATGCTTCGTCCTCATGACCTAATCACCTCTTAATGGCCGCACCCCTTAATAGTATTTATTGTATTGGGGATTAGGTTTCAGCATATGCATTTTGGGGGAACACAAACATTCAGATTATAGAAACAAACAAACTACAAATCACAAAAGATCAGAATAGACACCTCACCAAAGATGTTAAACTGACTGCAAATGTGCACATGAAAATCTGCTCATCATCATATGTTATTAGGGAAATGCAACTTACAACAATGAGATGACACTACATATCTATTAGAATGGCCAACCTTTTTTTTTTTTTAATGATAATACCAAACAAGTAGTGGTGAGGATATGGAGCAGAAACACTCATTCATTGCTGGTGGGAATGCAATATGGTATAGCTATGATGGAGGACAGTTTGGCAGTTTCTTTCAAAGCTAAACATAGTCTTACTATATAATCCAGCAATTATGTTTCTTAATATTTACCAATGAGTTGAAAACTTATGTCACATGAAAATCTCCACATGAATGTTTACTGCAGCTTTAGAAATTTATAATTTCTAAAACTTGAAAGCAACTGGATATCCCTTAATAGATTAATGGATAAACAAATTGTGATATATCCATACAATGGAATATTATCCAATGATAAAAAGAAATGAGCTATCAAGTTATAAAAATACATGAGGGGGCTTTAAAGGCTATTGCTACATTAAATATGCCTATCTTAAAAGGCTATACATGGTATGAATTCAAATATATGATATTCTGTAAAAGGTAATACTATACCAAGTGTATATTAGTCTGTTTTCACACTGCTGATAAAGACATACCCAAGACTGGGCGATTTACAAAAGAAAGAGGTTTAATGGACTTACAATTCCAAGTAGCTGGGGAGGCCTCTGGTGGAAGGCAAAGAGGAGCAAGTCACTTCTTACATCAATGGCAGCAGGCAAAGAGAAGTCTTGTGCAGGAAAGCTCCCCCTTATAAAACCACCAGATCTCATGCGACTTATTCACTATCATGAGAACAGCACAGGAAAGAACTGCACCCATGATTCAATTACCTCTCACTGGGTCCCTCCCACAACACTTGGGAATTCAAGATGAGAATTGGGTGGGGACACAGACAAATTATATAATTCCACCCTGGCCCCTCCTAAATCTCATGTCTTCACATTTCAAAACCAATCATGCCTTCCCAACAGTGCCCCAAAGTCTTAACTAATTTCAGCATGAAGTCAAATGTCCACAGCCCAATGTCTCATCTGAGACAAGGCAAGTCCCTTCCACCTATGAGCCTGTAAAATCAAAAGCAAGTTAGTTACTTCCTAGATACAATGGAGTTATAGTCACTGGGTAAATACAGCCATAACAATTGTGAGAAATTGGCCAAAACAAAGAGGCTACAGGCCCCATGCAGGTCTGAAATCCAGCAAGGCAGTCAACTCTTAATGTTCCAAAATGATCTTTTACTCCATGTCTCACATCCAGGTCACCTTGATGCAAGAGGTGGGTTCCCGTGGTCTTGAGCAGCTTTGCCCCTGTGGTTTTTCAGGGTACAGCCTTCCTCCAAGCTGCTTTCACAGGTTGCTGTTGAGTGTCTGTGGCTTTTCCAGGTACATAGTGCTAGCTGTCAGTGGATCTACTATTCTGGGGTCTGGAGGATGGTGGCCCTCTTCTTACAGCTCCACTAGGCAGTGCCCCAGTAGGGACTCTGGGTGGGGGCTCTGACTCCACATTTCCCTTCTGCACTGCACTAGCAGAGCTTCTCCATGAGGGCCCCATCCCTGCAGCAAACTTCTGCCTGAGCATCCAGGCATTTCCATACATTCTCTGAAATCTAGGCAGAGGTTCCCAAACACTGATTCTTGACTTCTGTGCACTTGCAGGCTCAACACCATGTGGAAGCTGCCATGGCTTGGGGCTTGCACCACTGAAGCCATGGCCTGAGCTCTACTTTGGCCCCTTTCAGCCACGGCTGGAACGGCTGTGACGCAGGGCACCAAGTCACTAGGCTGCACACAGCAGGGGGACCCTGGGTCCGGTCCATGAAACCATTTTTTTCTCCTAGGCCTCTGAGCCTGTGATGGGAGGGGCTGCCATGAAGACCTCTGACGTGTCTTAGAGACATTTTTCCCATTGTCTTTGGGAATAACATTTGGCTCCTTATTACTTATATAAATTTCCACAGCCAGCTTGAATTTCTCCTCAGAAAATGGGATTTTCTTTTCTGTCACATTGTCAGGCTGCACATTTTCCAAACTTTCATGCTCTGCTTCCCTTGTAAAACTGAATGCCTTTAATAGCACCAAAGTCACCCCTTGAACGCTTTGCTGCTTAGAAATTTATTCTGCCAGATACCCTAAATCATCTCTCTCAAGTCCAAAGTTTCACAAATCTCTAAGGCAGGGGCAAAATGCCACCAGTCTCTTGGTTCAAACATAACAAGAGTTACTTTTAATCCAGTTCCCAACAAGTTCCTCGTTCCCATCTGAGACCACCTCAGCCTGGACTTTGTTGTCTGTACAGCTATCGGCATTTTAGGCAAAGCTCTTCAGCAAGTCTCTACAAAGTTCCAAACTTTCCCACATTTTCCTGTCTTCTTCTGAGCCCTCCAAACTGTTCCAACCTCTGCTTGTTACCCAGTACCAACATCGCTTTCACATTTTCAGATATCATTTCAACAGCACCCCACTACTGGTACCAATATACTGTATTAGTCCATTTTTCACACTGCTGATAAAGACATATCTGAGACTGGACAATTTACAAAAGAAAGAGATTTAACGGACCTACCGTTCCACATGACTGGGGAAGCACCACAATCATGGCAGAAGGTAAAAGGCACATCTCACATGGTGGCAGACAAGAGAAGAGAGCTTCTGCAGGGAAACTGTCCCTTATGAAACTATCAGATCTCACAAGACTTATTCACTGTCATGAGAACAGCACGGAAAGACCTGCCTCCATGATTCAGTTACCTCCCACTGGGTCTCTCCCACAAAACATGGGAATTCAAGATGAGATTTGGGTGGGGACACAGCCAAACCTTATCAGAGAGTAAAATAATAAGTGGCTTTCAAGTGTTCAGGGGCACAAAGGGAGGGAGGAATAGGTGAAGCAATGAGATTTTTACAGTGGCCAAACTATTCTGTGTAGTACTGTAATAGTAGGTACAAAACATTATGCATGTGTCAAAACCCATAGAACTTTACAATACTAACAGTGAACCCTTAGATAACCTATGAATTTTAATTAATAACAATGTATCAATATGGGTTTATCAGTTTTAACAAATGCATCACACTATTCAAGATGTTAATAATAGTGGAAAATTTTGGTGGGGAGGCTTTTGGAAATTTTCTTGTACTATCTGCACCTTTTTTGTGTGAACCTAAAACTGCTATAAGAAACTGAAGTTGGTTGTTAATCTAAGAAAATCAAACAATAGTGCCAATACTCATTGACTCATGTTTTAGTGATCTTTGTCTTTCCTTTGACAGGTTTTAGAAAGATATAAATTGCCTTCCTAATTCTGCCTTTTGCCAATTATATGATCTTGGTCCATTTTCTGAACCTCAGTGTTCCCATTGGTGAAATATGGTTAACAATACCCAACAGATAACATGTTGAGGATACCTGCAGGAGGAAGAGTTGCATGAGATCTTCAATACATGTCCCTTCCTTTCACCTTTTTGGAAATATTCTCTCCTAGCAATAAATAAATAAATAAATAAATGTGGGGCTTCCCCAGCCATGTGGAACTGTAGGTCCATTAAATCTTTCTTTTGTAAATTGCCCAGTCTCGGATACTTGCAGGAGGAACAGTTGCATGAGATCTTCAATACATGTCCCTTACTTTCCCCTTTTTCAAATATTCTCTCCTAGTAATAAATGGGAACAACTTGAGACAAACATCCCTTGCATACTTTCTTATTGAACCATGTTTATTTCAATACCCACTCTCCTTTCCTCAATATCACTCAAATTTTTGTATTTTGTTCTTCCTTTTTTTATATCTTCAGATCTCAGAACACAACTTAGAAAGTACCTAGAGGATTTACAATAAGGTAGAAATAAGTTGTTCAGCATTCTATTAAGGAATTATTTTTGGTGAATTGTTGAGGCGAATTGTTTGGTGAATTGACTGTACTCTAGCCATAGCACCATGAGAGATTGAAAAAATAATCATGAATAAAACATAAGTCCTGCTTTTAAGTAATTCACAGTCAGAGAAGATGCATGAGAGAAGAAACCATACTGATATAGTCATCAACACCTCAGTGTGAATTCATTTTAGATAGTTTTCTCAGACATACTGATGCACGAGATGTGGCCTCAGCATAAGAATGCTGTGAATCCCAGTGGGAGAAGGTATCCCTTAAAGGAAGGTGGGGAATTGGAGAAATTGAAGTTTACTAGCACTAAATAATACTCTACTTACTTTGAAATTATATTCATTAAAAGCAAATACTCTCCCCTTAAAATCTTATGCTTTGAACTGAAAAATTCAGTATGAAAGATTTGTATCGGTGGAAACAAAAAAAAGAAGAATTATTTATGTACATTAAGCTTTAAAGAGATTTTGGATTTTTAATCCTTTTATATTGTTTCTAAGAAACTCATTTTGGTCTTTTTGCACTACAAAATTAATGTTCCTACAGTGTTTGAACTTTTTGTTTCTCCTGCATGTATAGACTTTGAATATAGGTTTCAAAGAAAATTTAATGATCTTGTTTTGTTTCACATTTCCCTAATTAAGGTGTTAATTATGATCAAACTGCATGACATCACAATTTGTGAGGGTAAAATTCACTTTACCCTCCCTCTAATTTTTCCTAATTTTATTAATAAATGATGTGTTTTCAGTAATATTTTAATTCTTTTTATTCATGAATATTATTTCCTAGATTAATGATATCTGTAGAACCTGAAATTAAAAAGATATTCTGGAGCAATTAATTTATTTACCTGAATTTTCAATATTAACAGTGTTATTTTCATAATATTTGTATTCCTTCATTTCATAATTTAAGTTTTTCTTGAAACAGTGTATATATTTTTAGGTAGTACCCACAATTCTAAGTATGTATGTCCCAAATTTCCTGAAGCTCTCTTCAGAAAAGTTACAGAGAATATTAATTAGATATGTATATTAGCTCTTTGTCTAGATAATAGGATATAAAATAGATCATTCAAATATAATAATATGTTTGCCTTCCAACTCATCCCTACTTTCCTTTTTAAATATAGCATACTTTTTAAATATTATTTTGTATTATTTCAAAGTTAAAGAGACCAAAAAAAAAGCCCCACCATTTCCATGAAATTAAATCTCCCTTCTAGAAAAGATGTATTCAGCATCTACTTGGGATTCTTTGCCTTAAAACTTCTGAAAGATTTCACAAAATTAAAATAACCATGAAAACATAACCAGCAGCATATATTTTCCAATACAATATCTTTCATCACCTTTATGTCTGTTGGATTTTTATTTCTCACTATGTCTCAAACCCTTAGTGTTTTACATAGTAGTTCTGTCTTAAGATATAATGAAACTTATTTTAGTATAGAGACTTTTATTAAGAATAATACAGTGAATTTTATTATTGTGTATTAGACCAGAATCTAGACAAATATTCTTACAGTGGATGTGGATGTTCTTATGAATCTATTACACTAGAGATTAAAATTCCTACAATAACATCAAATACTTCCTAGTGGACACAAACAGATATGATATACTATGAAGAATAAAACTTACAATTTAACTGTAGAATTGAGATTTCCAGCAGTGAATATATAAGCAATAAAATATACAAGTGACTTTACCAGCAGTAGTAGCAAATTTTGAATACAGAATAAAGCAACTGTGTTCCAAACGTGTCAGGAGAACATTAGTAGTATCATTATAAATGCCAGATACCCACCCCTGCATCAATTCCACATATTTGAAATTCACTGGCTTGTGTGACCTCAAAGTTTCCAAATGTTGAAGTTGTATCTGGCAAAGTGAATACCATAACACTACTTGCCTTGGCCCTAGGAATAGTCCCTGTTTTAGGGTTAAAGCATAATTACTTTATTAATAATGATAACTGATGAAAATGTGAATAACCAGTAGGGGAGATGATATCGGCTTGAATGATTCTGAAGATCAGCAATTGAGCTTGCAATGTGATCTATTTTTTCAAAATGTTTGAGCCAGCTGGTAAGACCTTGTGTCAGAGGGTAACAAAACTCCAGTTGGTGGGCTGACATTTAGGATTACCAATATATATAGTCCGTCTGACCTTTTTTTTACACTTCCTTTTGATGAGACTGATAACTGATATTCAATACAAAGTATTTAAATATAAACATGTCATATTTGTAGCTGCCATGCTCAGAATAGTGGTGCTTTAAAAGTATTCTGGCAGGTCTATTCTGATTCTCTCACTGTTGTTAAACCAGAAAATCTGAGACAGGTCTTAGTTAATTTAGACAGTTTATTTTGCCAGGGTTGAGGACACACCCATAACACAGCCTCAGGAAGTCCTGACGACATGTGCCCAAGGTGGTCGGAGCACAGCTTGATTTTATACATTTTCAGGAGACATGAGACATCAATCAATATGTAAGAAGTAAATTAGTTCCATCCAGAAAGACACAGACAGGCTTCCAGGTCACAGGTAGGTGAGAGACAGATGGTTGCATTCTTTTGAGTTTCTGATAAGTCTTTCCAAAGGAGGCAATCAGAATATGCATCTATCTCTGTGAGCAAAGGGATGACTTGAATAGAATAGGAAGCAGATTTGCCCTGAGCAGTTCCCAGCTTGAAGGGTCCCAAAGCTATTTTTCTTACATACTCTGTTTTCTGCTCTTTATCACTATGTTCTCATTATTGATTGCTATTTCAAGGTTCTGTCATTTCTTCTTTCATCGTTCTCAAAATCACTCTCACTTATTTTCAAATATTCTTTCTGTTATTAAAACCTATTTATAGCAACTAACCGAAAATAAATAAGAAATTAGAATACAAACAAATAAACAACACTTCAACAAATAAATCTTGGGCTGGGCAGGTACCACTTCAGAGTACCATCTATGCTTTTCCCATTGAAGAGAAACTGGCCATTCCAGAGGTGTTTCAGGCTGGCTATTTACTTGGCCACACTTTGTACTGTCTTCCCCTTAACCACCCAAGGACAGCTATTCCATAAAGGCTAAGCAATGCTTGGTAAGAAATATTTTCCTCTGTTAGCATTTTGAACATGTAATTTTAATAGAATGTGACAGTTAATAGTAGGAGCTGAAGAACAAGAGGTATGTGATGTGGAATAAAAGACAGAAACAACTATAATGGGCTATGACCAAAATGTACATGGAAGCAGAGTAAGGTTTCAAAAGAGCATAGAAAAACACTCACCAAGAACCACCATGTATCCTGATGAAACTTCAGCCCAGTTCCAGTTTTATTGCGTAGATGTCTCCACAATAATTTTTTTTTTTCTGAGTTAAACGGAATGAGTTCTTGTTGTTTATATCAAACAGGGATATCATTAATTCTGACATAGTCTCAGAGCATCTAAATGACCACTGTGATCCAAGAACCATCATTTCTCTGGATAATAATGTAGCCTCTTTATTGCTCTGCTTCGGCCTTTGCTCCAGAATCTACTCTCCAACAGCAGCCAGAGAGGTCATTATAAATGCATTATAGATAATATCATAACTTGTTCAATAACCTACAATGGTTTCACATCCCAGAGTAAAAATAAAAAGTGCTTGCCATGGCTCAAAGAGGCCTCCATGGCTATTCCTCTATACCTATCCAGCTCCAATTAGGGGCACTGGCCTCTTGACTCTTCTGGAAATACTCAGCAAATTTTCTTTTTTTTCCCTCAGTCATTTGCACCTGTTTCCTCTGCTAGAAGCGAAGCCTCTTCCCTAGACATCAACTTGGCTCCCTCTGTCACTTCCCATCACTTTGAGAAGGTTCACCCTAGCCCTTCACCAGCACTCTGTGTTCCATTTATAGTGTCATTATTTTATCTAAATTGTTACAACCTGATGGAGCATATATTAATGTATTATGTTTGTGGTCTTTCTTCCCCCGCTAGAATAGAAGCTCTACAATGGACAGTGGTTGTTTTAATATATGGGATCACTAGCCCCTGAAATACTAACAAGTACTCATAAAGCACTCAATAGATGTTTTTTGAATTAATTAGTTAATATACAAAACTTATGTATCATAACCTCATGATTAGAATCATCTAATTTCGCACTGAAGGAATATATGATAGTTAGAAGGGGATAAGGAAAGAGAGGAGAATATGAACAAAAAGGTGGAGTAACTAAATTAAAATACAATGTGCACTTATATCTTCACAATACAACTAAACTTCACCATCATTTGTCTAGAGATCTGAGACAAAAATCAGAAATAGAGAACAAGGAATGTGAGAATTAAAAGGAAATTACATTTAATAATGATGTTTATGTAAAATGTGATAGGCTAATTTAATATAAATCCATGAAAGAAGCATAAAATGGAGGATATATGGGAAATATGTGGCAGATAAAATTTTTATTGAAGCAAATTATTTTTACATCATTTTATCGCCAATTACTTCCTTATTCACAATTCAGTTTCACCTCCTTTGTATATATTTTAAGCTGTAATTTTGACACAATTTATGACAGAGGAAATATATACTTCAATATTATCACACTGTTAGCCAAAAATATTTGAACAAAAATAAGTATTGCTTTCCAAATAATTTTCTTAAAGGAAGTACAATCTTACCACTGAAAATTAAAACAACAATCTAGGTGAATTGTTATATTGTTCCAAATATGATTTCTAAGATTCTAATGTTTTTATGACTTATAGGTCTTTTAAAAAACTATTTGAGAGACAGGAATGTATATTAGATTATTTTATCTGGTTTAGGTAGAATAAATGTAAGCAATGACAAGTGATATATACCTCATCATGCTTGTATTTTCTTTTTTTTTTTTTTTTGAGACAGTGTCTCGCTCTGTCACCCAGGTTGGAGTTCAGTGGCGCGATCTAGGTTCACTTCAAGCTCCTCCTCCTGGGTTCACACCATTCTCCTGCCTCAGCCTCCCGAGTAGCTGGGACTACAAGCGCCCGCCAACACGCCCGGCTAATTTTTTGTATTTTTAGTAGAGACGGGGTTTCACTGTGTTAGCCAGGATGGTCTTGATCTTCTGACCTCGTGATCCACCAACCTCGGCCTCCCAAAGTGCTGGGATTATAGGCATGAGCCACCGTGCCCGGCCTCATCATGCTTATATTTTCTAAATATTGAAAAGACTTCATAGCAATCAATTATTCCCTCCTTTTCTCCCTCCTTTATCCTTTCCTTTCTTTCATCATATATATAATATATATAAATATTGTATATATTAAGTGCTTATAATGTATCAACATACAACATCAGTCAAAATCCCTACCCTTAAAACAGACTAGTCAGTCTTCTTTTCTTCATTACATTTTCATTTCTTTCTGCCTTCCTTTCTCTAAATTATAAAATGTAACTCAGGAATATATCATTCCTCCCTTTTTTTTTCTTCTCCTTCTTTCCTTTCTCCCTTCCTTTTTTGTTTTCTTCCTCCCTTCCTTCCACAGGTATTCCACGAATAAGTACATGTAAAAGATCCAAATGATACAGATGTATAAAGAGTAAAATACAAATGCCTACAACTGCCCTTCTTGTATTCTACTGCTCAGAGAGCAAATGTGGGTCATGAGAATACTCCAAACAAATATTCTGCTTTAGGAGAAGAAGGACAGATTTTGTATGGAGGTTTAGCAACAGAGTCAGTTGTAGATCAGTTGGTTTGGGGAATAATTACTCCAAACTGGTTCTTAAAAGAGGGAGGAATTTATGTTGTGAATTAGCTCTCAAAGGCTTGTGTTTTCAAGAGTGGTGAGGTGGAACAGTTAGGGCCTAAAAACATGTGGGTGCCAGAGTGGGAAATATTAAGTCCTTTGTGGTCTCTTACCTATATTTCATAATTATCTCTCATTGTCAAGTAATGAGATGCTCCCCCTGAGTTCATTTTCTACACATTTAAAACTTATCCCTGTGAACAGGCAAATATTTTTTTTTTTTTGAAATGGAGTTTTGCTCTTGTTTCCCAGGCTGGAGTGCAATGGCACGATCTCAGTTCACCACAACCTCTGTCTCCTGGGTTCAAGGGAGTCTCCTGCCTCAGCCTCCCGAGTAGATGGGATTACAGGCATGCACCACAACCCCCAGCTAATTTTGTATTTTTAGTAGAGGTGGGGTTTCTCCATGTTGGTCAGGCTGATCTTGAACTCCTGACCTCAGTTGATCTGCCCACCTCGGCCTTCCAAAGTGCTGGGATTATAGGCATGAGCCACCATGCCCAGCTAACAGCCAAACATTTTATAATTATTTTAATATTTGTGACAGAATGCTTCCTAAATGGTAACAACAGATTGCTATAAGGATTATTCCCAAAAGAAAAAAATCAAAATTTTTTATTGAATTTCAATAATGACCTACAACTTCACTACCTTCTATGGATATGGGTTATTTACAGGTTAAAACAATAAAAATAGCTGTGTTTCAGGATTTTGTATGATGTTGACTTTCATTTTCAAAATTAATTTTATATTTTCACTCATATTACCTGCTTATTATCGCCTGGCTTTTTTTCTTATTTTTCCACCCCCACTTTCTGATAATTATTATGCATATTAAAACAAACATATATACTATCAAACTGGGAGGGCATAAATTATTGCTGAGTAAAATCCCCATACCACTTTCCCCCAATCCCACCTTTTGAAGGTAACTATTTCTAGGAGTTTGCTGCACAGTTTTCTTACTATATTTTATGAGTATTCAAGTACATATATGTTAAAGCAAAGGCAAACATTTCATCTATATATATACGTGTGTGTGAGAGTGTGTGTATAGGCATATAATGTCTTTTAAATACAAATTTAATTCTACAATTCATATAATTTTGCGTTTAAAAATAGAACAAAATCATCATGGATATTTTTCTGGGTCAGTACATAGAGATTTATTATATTCTTTAACTTCCTTGTATTATAGGCAGACTTGTAACTAACAGCTCCTTTCCACTTTCTAATTTAATCTGATTTTGTAAATCAAAGATTGCACCACTCAGAATTGCACTGTATTTACTTACTGGATGAGAGTGGTTGCCTAAAACATTCTCCTATGAATCAAGTAGCTAAGTCTTCACAATTTATTTCAAACGTCACATTCTCACAGCAGCCATCACCGACCACTGTCTATAAAGTTGCACCTCCCAACATACACCCACCCCATCACACTGTATCTTTCCTTTACAGTGCTAAGCACAATATGAAATTATCTTATTTTTGCTTCTTCATTGGGACTAAATCTTCATTAATCAAAATCCTTGTTTGGCCTCTTCTTTGATCTATTTCCCGGTATTTAGATACCTCCCTGACACATAGTACATATTCAATATACATTGATAAAATGATTGAATAGATGAATGCATGGGTGAGTCCTTATTGCATCAACTTTACTTACACATGTAGCACCCTTATTTACCTGTCCTTTTACATTGTAGAATGTTGAGAATGCCAGGTTAGTGAACTGTAAGAAAATGATCAAGAATGCATACAAACTGGAAGACCTAGACTCCTAGGAGTAATTTCACAAAACGTAGATCTGAAGCTTGAAAAAATACAGTTAAGAATAACTTGCAGGGTTTTTAGAATCATTTTCAGAGCATGACTCACAACAGCAAAAAGATCACAGTCTAATTTATTGACAGTAGATGGGGCAATGTTATGAGGTGACAGAAAAAAAGTAAAATGTCTTAGCTTCTATTTTGTTTCATTTTTTTCTTCTGCCAGAGTGAAAGAGCATCAGACTGGAGGGGACAGAACAAATAATTCAATGAAAACATTGAACTTTAAAATAAGAGGAGAGACTAAAATAATATCTCCCTCAGAATGAGTTGTGTTGTAAGACTGAAGACAGTCTCTTGATTTGGATTCTCCTAAAAGTCAACTTTGACTCTAGGCATGGGTGTAAGTAATTTATCTGAAAAGTTATCTAAGAAAGCACAAGCAGGGAACACTAAGGTGGGGAAGAGAGAATGGCAATCAAAGGCATATTAATGAGTGGCTTACTCATACAAATTTTGTCAGTCTTTTTGGGATTGGGATCAAAGCATCAGCAATTTTTAAAGTTCCCCAGGTTATTCTAATATGCAGCCAAGTTAGAGCCAGCGTTCAAAAACTTAATATTTAAAATGTGCTCCTTAGAGCAGCAGCAACAACACCAGCAGCATCTTGGAAGTATTGAGAATGCAGAATCTTGGGCCTGGCCCAGACCTGAAAAAACAGAATCTTCATTTTCACAGTATCCCCCAGTTATACACGTGAACATTTAAGTTTGAGAAGATTTAGTACTTGATATGGTTTGGTTGTGTCCCCACCCAAATCTCATCTTGAATTGTAGTTCCCATAATCCCCACACGCCTTGGGATAGACCTGGTGGTAGGTAATTGAATCGTGGGAGTGGTTACCTCCATGCTGTTCTTGTGATAGTGAGTGAGTTCTCAGGAGATCTGATGATTTTATAAGGGACTTCCCCCCTCCTTCACTCTGCACTTCTCCTTGCTGCCACCATGTGAAAAAGGATGTGCCTGCTTTCCCTTCTGCCATGATTGTAAGTTTTCTGAGGCTTCCCTAGCTATGCTGAACTGTGAGTTAATTAAACCTTTTTCCTTTATAAATCACCCGTCTCAGGTATGTCTTTATTAGCAGCATGAGAACAGACTAATATAATAAATTGGTACCAGGTAGTAGGGTGCTGCTGTAAAGATACCCCAAAATGTGGAAGCGACTTTGGAACTGGGTAACAGGTAGTTTGGAACAGTTTGGAGGGCTCAGAAGAAGACAGGAAGATTTAGGAAAGTATGAAACTTCCTAGAGACTTGTTGAATGTCTTTGACCAAAATGCTGATGGTTATATGGGCAATAAAATCCAGGCTGAGGTGGTGTCAGATGGAGATGAGCAATTTGTTGAGAAATGGAGCAAAGGTGACCCTTGCTTTGCCTTAGCAAAGTGACTTGTGGCATTGTACCCCCACCCTAGAGATCTGTGGAACGTTGATCTTGAGAGAGATGATTTAGGGTATCTGGCAGAAGGAATTTCTAAGCAGCAAAACTTTCAGGAGGATGCAGAGCATAAAAGTTGGAAAATTTGCAGCCTGATGATGTCATAGAAAAATAAAACCAATTTTCTGGGGAAAAATACAAGCCTCCTGCAGAAATTTGCATAAGTAATGAGGAGCCAACTGTTAATCACCAAGACAATGGGGAAAATATCTCCAGGACATGTCAGAGACCTTCATGGAAGCCCCTTCTATCACAGGCAGTAGGGCCTAGGAGGAAAAATAGTTTTGTGGGCTGGGCCCAGGGCTCCCCAGCTGTGCGCAGCCTAGGGACTTGGTGCCCTGCATCTCAGCCACTCCAGCCTTGGCTAAAAGGGACCAAGGTACAGCTTGGGCCGTGGCTTCAGAGAGTGCAAGCCCCAAGACTTGGCAGCTTCCACGTGGTCTTTAGCCTGCGGGTGTACAGAAGTCAAGAATGGAGGTTTGGGAACCTCTACCTAGATTTCAGAGAATGTATGGAAATGCCTGGATGTCCAGGAATAAGTTTACTGCAGGGGCAGAGTCCACATGGAGAAACTCTGCTAGGGCAGTGCAGAAAGCAAATGTAAGGTGGGAGCCCCCACACACAGTCCCCACTGGAGCACTGCCTAGTGGAGCTGTGAGAAAAGGGCCATGGTCCTCCAGACTCCAAAATGGTGGATTCACTGACAGCTTGCACTGCATGCCTGGAAAAGCAACAGACACTCAACACCAGCCCATGAAGGCAGCTAGGAGGGGGGTTGTACCCTGCAAAGCCACAGGGGCAGAGCCGCTCAAGGCCGTGGGAGCCCACCTCTTGTATTAGTGCGTCCTGGATGTGAGATATGGAATCAAAGAAGATCATTTTAGAACTTTAAGGTTTAATGACTGCCCTATTGAATTTCAGACTTGCATGCAGCCTGTAGCCCCTTTGTTTTGGCCAATTTCTCCCATTTAGAATGGGTGGATTTACCCAGTGCCTGTTCTCTCATTGTATCTAGGAAGTAACTAACTTGCTTTTGATTTTACAGGCTCATAGACAGAAAAGCGTGCCTTGTCTCAAATGAGACTTTGAACTTGGACTTTTGAGTTAAAGTTAGAATGAGTTAAGACTTTGGGGGACTGTTGGAAAGGCATAATTGGATTTGAAATGTGAGAACATGAGATTTGGGAGGGGCTAGGCCTAAATGATGTAGTTTGGCTCTGTTTCCCTAAGCAAATCTCATCTTGAATGGTAGTTCCCATAATCCCCACATGCCCTGGGGGAGACCCAGTGGCAGGTAATAGAAACATGGCAGTTGTTACCTCTATGCTGTGCTCGTAATATTGAGGGAGTTCTCACAAGATCTGATGATTTTATAAGGCACATGCCCCCACTTCACTGTGCACTTCTCCTTGCTGCTGCCATGTGAAGAAGGGTGTGCCTGCTTCCTCTTCCACCATGATTATAAATTTCCTGAGGCCTCCCCAGTGATGCTGAACTGTGACTCAGTTAAACCTCTTTCCTTTAAAAATTACACAGTCTCAGGTATGTCTTTATTAGCAGTATGAGAATGGAGTGATACAGTACCACACATTGAAATCACTTGTGAAGTTTTACAAACATTAATACCTAAAAACCAAAGGCACCAACCCCAGAAATAGTGATTTTTTTCGTCTGGTGTACAGCCTGGGAAACGGGCACTTCACACCCTCCTCCCAGCTGATTAAATTATGTAACAAGATTTGATGCTGCTGTTATTTCTGTTTGAGTTAGATTTAAAGAGGTTTCTAGGTTTCTTCTATAGTATCTCAATGCCTTACCCTTATAAAGATTATTGTGCTAATTGTAAAGATTATAATTTCAATTTGATTCTTTGTTTTCTCAATTACCACTGAATTCTATGTTCTATTTTCTTTATTGTCTTGTACTTTTACATCTCATGTTTTTCACTCACCTGCCACTTTCTTACTTGATCCTTCTACCTGAGACTATATTTACAAATAATTCAGTTTTTCACCTTAGCTGCTCTTTAGAATCATATGGGAAACTTAAAAAATACTAATGTTTGGGTACTATGCCAGAGAATAAGATTCAATTATTTGTGGTAGTTTCAAATATGCCTTTTTTTCTTTAATTATAATATTCTGCTGATGCCTTCAATGTGCACCTAGGATTGAGAGCCCATGGGTTTATTTATCTTGTCTGAAAATTTAAAAGACAAACAGAAAAGGATAAATGGTTATATAGAACTTGTTAAATGCTTTTGTGTATAAATTCCTTAATAGTTCAGTCTGTGCATTGTCATTTTATTGTTTAGTGCTGTAACTGTATACTTTTAATGTTTAATAAATACTTGGTGAAAAACTGGAAATAAATAGTACTAAAAATTCTCTTATTTCATTTTCACAACACCCTTGAGCTAGATATTTTTTCATGATGCAGATGAGGTTATTTGGTGGAGTAAGGATCTCCGTGAATTTATGGTTATTAGAATAAGATGGATCATGTTATCGTTCACAATATTTTTCCTAGCTAAGGAACAGAACTGGTAACACTTGCTCCATATTGCTCCCAGGGTAACCTCATGTGTGTCTTGGTATAACATATGCAGTCTAGAGGTATGAAATGCTAGAACAGTTATAAAATTGAGTGCTATGTAAATTTGTGGATTTTCGTGAAGATGCATCCAATTCTGGGACAGGAGATGGATTACTTTTCCTGCTATTAAAAGTTCTACTCAGGCCAGGCATGGTGGCTCACACCTGTAATCCCAGCACTTTGGGAGGCCAAGGCAGGTGGATCACCTGAGGTTGGGAGTTCGAGACCAGCCTGACCAACATGGAGAAACCCTGTCTCTACTGAAAATACAAAATTAGCCGGGTGTGGTGGTGCATGCCTGTAATCCGAGCTACTCAGGGGCTGATGTAGGAGAATTGCTTGAACCTGGGAGGCGGAGGTTGTGGTGAGCCAAGATCATGGCATTGCACTCCAGCCTGGGAAACAAGAGCAAAACTCCATCTCCAAAAGAAAGAGAAAAAAAAAGTTCCACTCAGGCTGAGTGCAGTAGCTCATGCCTGTAATCCCAGCACATTGGCAGACTGAGGCAGAAGGATCACTTGTGTCCAGGAGTTTGAGACCAACCTGGGCAGCATAGTGAGACCTTGCCTCTACAAAAAAATCAAAAATTAGCCAGGCATGGCAATGCATGCCTGTAGTCCCAGCCATTTGGGAGACTGAAGCGGGAGGATCATTTGAGCCCAAGGGACCGAGGCTGCAGTGAGCTATGATCACACCACTGCACTCAGCCTGGTTGACAGAGTGAGACCCTGTCTCAAAAATAAAAGTTCCACTCAAGTTATTGTTGTCAATTTTTTTAGTATAAAATGATTTATATTTTCTAGTATTCAAAGAAGTTTAATTATCATCTATTAAATAGGCATAATGTCTAATTTATTGGTTGTAATGATATGAATTATTTATAAGCTGTAATTACTGGACCTACAGGATTTGTATAGTATGGTAATTCTTAGTATTAATATTGATTATCTTATCAACGACATCTAATAAGGAGCAGAAATATATTTACTATTAATATACTAATGAGCATGGCATTCATACATGCTTCTAGATATTCTAAATTTATTCATGTGATAAAATGAGCTTAGAGTTTCTTAAAGTGAGAAGTGTAAAAGCCTGGTCCCACAGAATGTTAACCAGCTTTAGTCTCAAATAATTCTTGTGATAAAATGTGTTTGAAAAATACTAGTTTGAGTAACTTTTAGTAGGTTCCTTTGTGATGGCCTATTCAGAGCCTATAGTGTGGTTTTATTAGGAATATACAAAGGGTTATAATATAGTATACAGCATTTCAACAACTTATTTGGGTATTTTGAACATCGTATTATATTATGGAGTTGATATTCCTTGGAACACATTTTGAAAAACATCCATTCAAACCATTAGCTTATACCATATCAAGTTAGTCTCCAGAACAACTGACTTTTCTGAAATGCACTTTAATGTTTTATGTTCAGTATCTCTCATAGGTAATTATAAGAAAGATTTCTATAATATATACCATTCACCTTTGCTATGATATGTAATTTTTATCAATGTATACCTTATCATAAAATGTTTTGTAGATTAATTTCTATCGAGAATTTTTAGGAATTTAGTTCCAGAGATACTTACAAGTTCTCAAAATAAGTGCTATGCTTTTCCATGCTGATTATGAGAGCTATGTCGCTACGTAATGTTTGGCCTTCCTCACTCAAATATCAACAGTCAGATTTTATGCACACTTACTGCAGATTGTAAAAGCTCTCACTGTTGGATATTTTAATTTTTCTTCTTTTCTTGGACCAAATATTCAGAGTCTATACTGTATTTTTATTGTATATAGGTTTTACTTGAAGCCCCTACAAACCATTTCAGAGACGTGGCGTAGAAGTAAGCTTTATAAATGGAATTCACTGCCTCCTATTTTTTCATGCCTCTTCTGGGCTATCTGTAATTACCCTTGGCTCCAGTGACTCTATGCTTTTCATTCTGAGTCTCAGCTGGGGCCATTTTTTTTCTCCTCGGGAAATCTTGCCATTTGAGTATGAAAATGCCTCTTTTCCAGTCAAAGCTATCAGAACAAAAACCATTTCTTTATTTAACTCTCATTCATCTTTGCATGAAGGACATTTCCAGTGGCAGAAACTCCTCTGCATCAAAATCATTAGAAATAAAATTGTTATTCCAAGCTTCTGCCTTTAATACTTTACCAAGCATCTACTGAAGTTATATGACCTTTTCTCAGATTAACTGTAGTTCCTATCTATGATCTCCTGAGATTTCCTATTGAATGTCTGCTTCTGTCATGTTTTTAAGGATTGGCCCAGTCATGTCCTATTTGTCCCCAGATCAATTACTGTCTTCCCTGCTCTCCCCTTCACTACCTGAGATAGACCACTGAAGACTATATGTCTCAGGTTTCCTTGTCAAAAAGATTCCTGTTGGGTTCCACCAAGAAGAGGTACTGGCAGTTGATTAAAACAAGGGAGGAAGCAAGAAGCCAGAGTATTTCCATCACCTCTCTCTGATTAAGCAGTGTCTCCACAAAGTTGTCGCTTCTGCAGTATGTTTCCCCTGTGATTCTAGCCTTCAATGGAAATTATCTTCATTCATGGTCTTAGCTCATACCTTTCATTTCCCACTGTGTTGCCTTAACATTGTCATGTCTTCTTACCCCCTTTGTTCCTTCAGTCCTAGAAGAAGTAAGACCTTCCTGATGTTGAAAATCTCTGGATTACTTTGCTTTTGTGTGTGTGTATTTTCTATATATTATTTTCTTTTTTTGAGACAGAGTCTTGCTCTGTCGCCCAGGCTGGGGTGCAGTGGCACAATCTCGGCTCATTGAAAGCTCCGCCTCCCAGGTTCACGCCATTCTCCTGTCTCAGCCTCCCGAGTAGCTGGGACTACAGGCACGTGCTACCACACCCGGCTAATTTTTTTGAATTTTTAGTAGAGAGGGATTTCACTGTGCTAGCCAGGATGGTCTTGATCTCCTGACCTCGTGATCCCCCTTCCTTGGCCTCCCAAAGTGCTGGGATTACAGGCGTGGGCCACTGCACCTGGCCATGCGTGTGCGTTTTCATTTCTTCCAACATCTTTACGTATTTGCTATATAACTATCTGGTGAGGGTTTCCTTTTCCTGCCTAGAATGTGACTTATATGAGTATTTAAATATTATCTTATTTTTTCCCAGTTTATGATTTCCTTAAGGAAGTATATTTATATTTTAATGAAAAATATATTTTTAAAATGTTCTCACAAAGTTGTAACATATCTAGATTTCTATTTTTCATCTACTCATAAATAAACATTAATGCATTGTGACTTTGTTATTTAGTTGCACTAATATTTGTACACACAAATATATATTTAGTGACAAATTATGACAACTCCCTTTGTACATATATAAGTTGGTTTGATTTTTAATTCAAACCAGAATAATGGAAACCATATGTTTTTAAGAAAAATTCCATATAAACATACTGGGTATATCTACTGCATTGAACTAACTTCCAAAATTAATAGATGTAGGAAAATGCCAACATCACATGCAGTGATAGCTAAGCATGGCTGGTAATTATTTGGTATTATAGTTGAGAACCACTGATTAAATATGCAATTTATAATGTACACTGCTGATATAAGTAATTTTGTTCTGTTGCTGCTGGGAATTAGCCATATTTCCATGCTACATGTGTATTTTCCATTTCATTTGGATAAATTCTTAAATATGTAATGGTCTCAACAGTTATAATTTTCATTTATTTTACACAAAAATAGGCATCATTGTATGGTTTTGATAGCTGGTTTATCATGCAAGGTTTTAATTCTCTTTCCTTCAGAACTAGCATGTTCATGATAAAATAAGACAGATCAAAGAGAGTATATGTTTAAAATTTAGTTTCACTGAAGGAATAAAAATGTGCTCTCTGAGTAGTTAGAAAGTATCATTGATTTTTCTCAGTATGATGATTGGTACAAAATCTATTCTGGAGTTTCTTTTTCATCAAGAAGGACTTGAGGTGGACTTAGATAAAATTATAGTATGAAGAGCGGCTTGAATATAAAGGAAAGCATTAGAACATAGGTTTTATAAATATTATTAAATGTATTTAGGCCATGTGAATAATGAAACCCATATTAGCAGATAATTTTTCAAATTTTGAACTGCAATTAATGGTTTTACTTTTATTTCTTTCCAAAATATCAGAGTTAGTAAATAAGGTTATAAGTAGCAATGGTAATATTGGAAAAGTAGGGACAAGCTTGAAAAGTGAAGTAGAGGGCCTTTAAACATTATTCGAGGAAACTTAATTAGGTTTTCTTCATTTAACTTATTTATTATTAAGGAATGTGTCACCCTCTGCCACTATCCCTATCACATTAGAGTCTACCTTGGAAAAGAAATTCTCAAAATAGCCTTTTTTCGAGTTTAAATGAACAAAACATATAGCAACAATGACAAAATTTCACCTTTTTAAAATTCTATTTCTGGATAATGTATTTTTCTATCAATTAAAATGAAGGTTGCCTTTGTCTCTATACATAAAATCACTTTGGGATGTGTATTGTTTCAATTATTGTGAAATACTGAAATGTATTCAACTAGACCATGTCTAGCAGACCCTAAATTCCATGTTCACAACTTGTGACTAAAATACTTGCAAGAATATAGAGAACAAACAAGAACAGAGGTAGGTGGTTAATTTGGTGTAAGAATCCACGAAAAATTTTCACTGGCATCAAGAACTGTGAAGCAATTATACTGGTTGTAAAAGAAGATGGTAGGGAGCTACATAGGCAACTCTCTCCCTGGTCTTTCCTTGGCTCCAGTGAAAATAAGCCCATGTAGATATTTCTCTGACAAATGCTAGTTGTAGTTTGTAGTTCAGGAAGCCAGATTGTGAAAGTGGATTGGTGATAGCCAACAACATTCTGGGAAGTGTAGTTTTTCATACACAAACTGCCAATGTCAGGGGTATAATTTGGAAGGATTCTGGTAGTGGAATTATTCTCCATGAGTTTGGAAAGTCAGGAAGTGGAAAAAAATAAAACACCAAATATTTAGTTTCCATTCTTAATAAGTGGATGCTGCATATTTTTAGTTAAAATAACTTCTGTGTATATTAATTTGTCCTGAAATTTACATTTGATATGCAGATACTTTCAGCTCCTTAAATGACAATAAAAGTAAAAAAAAATAATAAGAAGAAATGAAACAACAAGCATCCTATGGAAACAAAACTTTTTCTGAAACCTGTGAGAAAAAATATATCTGTATGCTATTGTTTTTCTTACAGTAATGTTTCTTGCAGATGGTTCTTGGAGATTCGTAGAGGTGTACCACCTTGTTGGCCTTTGACAAGATCCAGGCAATTTTTCTCCATTACCAGGCAGAGACTCATGTTCTCTTCCCTTACTTTCTCCCAAACAGAGTCTTTCTCTCTCTGTTCTGAGCCACCTAAAGCTGAGAATGGAGTAACACAAGCACCCCTGTGGCCACCATGACTATGACTATGCTGGGTCAGACCCAAAGCCAGCACAGCACTGTGTCTCACCCAAGGCCTGCTGTTGACCACTCTCTGGCTACTGCCTATGTTTGCTCAAGTCCTTGGAGCTGTAAAATCAGTATGTGGCAAAGTCAGCCAGGCCTCTGTCTTTTCCTCCAGGGCAGCAAGTTCTCCCAGTTTCCAGGGAGTTCAAGAGGTGCTCTCTGGGAGACAGGGACTAGAGTAAATAACCTTAGAAATTTACCTGGTATTCTATTATACTGCAGCTAAGCTGGCACTGAGATCACAAAATGGAGTTGTTTCCACCCTTCCATCCCCTTTTCAAAGGCAGAGGAGCCTCACCTTGCGGCCACTGCCACCACAAGCCCATGAGGAATTTTGCCAGACTACTGCTGATGTTCCCTGAAGACCCAAGGTCTCTCATGTCAGTTTGTCATGAATGCATCTGACCAGAGACTCAGCCTTCAAGGCAGTGTGCTCCCCTCTGGCTCAGGGCAAGTCCAGAAATGCTGTCCAAGAGCCAAGTTCTGGAATTGGTGACCCCAAGAGCCCATGTGGTGCTCTAGCTCCCTGTGGCTGATCTGGTCACAGATCAAGTCCAAGACCAAGTGCCCTTTACTTTTCCCGCTACTTTTCTCAAGCAGAGAGTCTGACTTCGTAGCCATCACAGTTGAGAACGTGTCGAGTCTCTCCTGAAGCCAGCAAATCTCAAATTATCACCCAAGGCCTTCAACGTAGTTCCCGGGTATCACTGCTGGTTATTCAAGGCACTCAGGCTCTTCAGTTAGCAGGTAATGAATCCTACCAGGACTAGGTCATTCTTTCCCAGGCAGCAGGCTCCTTTCTGGCCTGAAGCATGTCTAGAAATGTCATCCAGGAGCTGCGGCCTGGAAAGAAGGCCTTATGCCTCCAACCACTACTCTATCTTACTGCAGCTGAGCTCGTATCCAAGGTGCAAGAGAAAGTCCTGTTTATTCGTTCCTCTTCTCTCCTTAAGCAGAAGGAAGGGATCTCTTTTGGAGCCACGAGGTGTTCATCCTGGAGTTATGGGCGGGGTGATGCCAGCACTCCCTTAGCTGCCAAAGCTGTCGTCTGTTGTCTCAGTGGGTCACATGACCGCCTAGTCTATTCTGGGCCCAGATCAGCACTAAAACTTTCCTAAAAGTAGCAGTCCTGGTGGCCTAGGCTGCTTTTCACATTTATTTAGAGCCACAGAGCAGTTTAGCCCACGGTGGTAAAGTTTGTGGAAACTTTTTGAGATCAGTAATTCCCCTAAGGCTAGAGCTAGTTTAAATGCTCCCTCCATTGGCAGGCATCTGCTGAGTTTGGTCTCATTTTCCTTTCTGCTGTAACAGGACATCACTGAGTTAAATGTCTCAAAATTGCTGTACTCTCTCTCTCCCAGTACACAAAAATGCTCTCCGTACCATGCTGTGTCTACCAAGTGGTGGGAGAGGGGTTACGTTGACGATTCAAGACTCTTTTTAAAATAGTTAGGATTAAAATAATAGAAAGGTCTCTGAACTGAAAAAATATTAAGCTTTCCAGTTGAAAGTATTCCATAGGTCCTTATTGGAGAGAAAACCTTATAAACTTTCAGGTAACAAGTAGGTTACTTGCAAGTTCAGAGGCCTTTCTATTATTTTAATCCCTCAAGTATTCAATAGATATACACTAACACATACATGATAATAATGAAGATACATACTGATTTGAGAGTAAATAAAATTATATAATTATTTACATTGTCCTGAGAACAAAAAAGAGAAATTCTCAGACATGTTATGATTCAGAAAGAAAACCATCACTGTGTATCAAAAACAAAGAATTAGGAATTTCAATATCAGAAATAATGCCATTAAAGGCCAAATGCATCAAATATGACTAAAACGGTATTTTGGTATCATAAAAAAAGATGCTGTGCAAATTATACATAGCAGTCTTAAAATTTTATGCGACAAAAGACATAGTTATAAAAACACAAGAAAGAATTCTCCGAGAAATAAAAAGAAAAGTTAAAGTCTCTGTAATGGTTGTAACCTTCATTATACTCCTTTTAAAATTCGATCTGTCAAGTATACAAAATGTAAGCAAAGATATAAAAGATATGAATGCAATAAGCAAGTCAACTGAAGATTTATTATTTCAATACAAATAAAGAACAGTATATTTACACTAATGGTATTGTATATAATAGTATATAGTATATACTCTGAGGCAAGGGAATAATTCAGTTAACTGACAAGTTCCATGACCTTGTAAGCTTACATTCAAGTTGGAGAAACAGAAAATAAATTTTAAAATATTTTCAAAAATTTAAAGTTTTTTGTAAGACCTACAAATAAACAGGTAATACAATTGTATCACCTGTTAAAGGTGAGAAATAGAGTAACAAGGCCCCTTAGATACAAATTAGAATGGAACGCACAGTGTGTGGAGAAAGCAAGGAGTCAGAGTGAAGATCACCTTTAGTTCTCAGCCCCTTTAGTTCTCAGCACCTTCAGGGGTCTCCTTAAGCTGCAGAGCTGTTTTCCCCCAGTGCACACCCTTCTCAAGGTAGCCCACTTCCTATGACAGATCAAGGTAGGGTTATAAAGGCCCAGACATTTTGGCTCAGTGCTAGACAACTCTGATAGGTGATGTACTTTCCAGAGCACCCCATAAGATTAGCTGAGCTGTCAGGCCTGGATAAGACTTGCATTTCTCCTTCTGCTCAATTCTGAGTTTTTCTGCTCCTTTCTACAGGTAGTAATAACAAGGGCATTCCTTAATAAACATACTGCACACTACACTTTGCCTCAGAACCCAACCTGTAAAATACACAGGAGATAATATTTGTATATAGGCCTCATTAAGCTATGGTAGCAACTTAGAGTTTTTTGAAACTGCAGTGGAATTAAAAGAAAAATTTTCAGCGTACTTTTCACATGTCCACGAAATACTTACCAATATCGAGCATATACATGGCCATAAAATTGTACCTTAATAAGTTCCAAAAATTAGATATCACACAGGTCACATGCTCTTGATTTAATTATATGATCTATGGGTGCCTGAGTGTATCGTGAACTGCCGGTAGAATACAACTGAGGACCTCATGGTGTTCAATTATCTTCACTGCCTCCACCATATTTAAAAAAATTTTTAAATGTTTCACATTCATAAAATTATTCTTGACCTACAAATGTTCTTTTCTTGGGATTAATGAATGCTCATTTCATGGAATTTCTTGATTCTTATTTAGGCATTTGCTATGGTTTGAATGTCCCCTCTAAAACTCATGTTGAAATTTAATTGCCATTGTGATGATATTGAGAGGTGGATCCTTTAAGAGGTGATTAGCTCATGATGGATGGATTAATGCCATTATAACAGAAGTGGGTTAGTTCTTGCAGGAATCCAGCCTCTGTGTCTTGTGTTCTTACTTGCCCTTCCATCTTCCACCATCCACTGTGGGATAATGTGGCAACAAGATCCATACCAGATGCAACCCCTCAGTCTTGAACTTCCCAGGCTTCAGAACCATAAGCCAAATAAACCTCTTTTCTTCATAAACTGCACAGTCTGTTGTAGTTATTCTGTTATAGCAGCAGAAAACAGACTAAGACCACATTTATTCAAGAAGGGTTAGGTTGTACCTTTTTATGTTTTAGACAATATTCTAGGGACTGCAGATTGAGTGATAAAAATAACAGCCTTGCACTGACTGTCTAGGGGAAGTAAACGAAATTTTAAAAAACACATTCTTATCTAGAATTTTTCTGTGTTCTCACCTCCCTCCATCCCTCCCTCTCTTTATCTCTTGCTACAAATCTGTATCAATAATCCCATTCAATTTGACAAATATTTATTGACTGCTTCTTAAGTACTAGGAGGCAATGACCCTATATTGTGAATACAACACCAGTCTTGTGCCTTTAGACAGAGATATTTACTCTAAAAATTTAATGAGGTTTCCCCTATCTAACCAGTAGAATCTTTCCACAGGTCTAGTGAATTTTCTCTTTGCTGTTTTAAGTAAAAGCTCAGCTGTGTTGATTTGGCTCTTGCTACAGCTGCTTCTCTGGGAGAAAATTCTTCTGTCCCTGGTTTGTTGAGGCTACCTGCTCCCAGAGGATCACCCAAAACAGACATTCCTTTATGCTTGCTTGCTGAGAAGTGTGTGAGTGTGTGTGTGTAATTCCATTTGCCTTCTAATGAGCTTTTAGCTTTGTGAAAATGAGATACTACTGCATTTCTGTTAGAGTCTCCTCCACTATTTCTCAGGATACAGAATTAGAAATAAAATATAAGCATAAATACTAGGACATAAATAAAAGGCAAATAAAACTTTATACATAACACCTGGGTGAATGAAAATGGACATTCTAGCCATGTTCAAATATCTACTCAATTGTTACCTTCTTCATGAAATGTTTTGTGATCCATAAATAGGTTAGAATGTCTTTCTTCTTGGAATGTTTATAGTTCTTTAAGATTTTAATAAGATATTCTCATAAAACTTGAAACTTTCATGTTGTTGATAGTTGAAATTAAGTGCCATCCTTCACATGACATATAGATTGATAAAGACAGACATTTTAGCCTAAATGATATAAGTAAAGATAATCAATATTGCACCCACACATTTACATAGGCATAGATTGTGCAGTGGTTCTTGCCTGTAATCCCAGCAATTTGGGAGGCTGAGGCAGGAGGATCACTTGAGCCCAGGAGTTCCAGACTAGCCTGGACAAAATAGCAAGATGTAATCTCTACAAAAAAGAGTTTTAAAGAATTAGCCAGGCATGGTACTGCATGCCTGTAGTCCTAGTTACTCAGAAGGCTGAGGTGGGAGAACCACTTGAGCCCAGGAGTTCCAGGTAGCAGTGAGTTATAATCACGCTACTGCACTCCAGCCTGGGCGACAGAAGGAGAAAATTTTTTTTTTTAAAGTAAGGACAAAGAGAATGGTTCCCAAATTTTTCTATAGAATGATATCATCTGGATTTCTTTAAAAATCTTGATGTCTGGCGCCTACTTCAAAAATTCTGATTTACTCTATCTGAGGTGTGAGCTGGGCACACTCAACTAAAACCACTAAATTAGGATCATAGCTCTTCTTCCACAAATGAGAGGTAAAGATATTTAAATTTGTCTTATAAGTTAGGGTAATACCCTTTAAACTCCGATTGTAGAAAGGAATAGCCGTCATTCTTAAGAAAAACGTATTCCAAGATTTGGGGCTGAGTATTTGAGCTATTTTTGGTGTGAAGGCCAACTGACCAGATACCATTTTGCCTCATGTCAACTCCAAAAAAAAGGCCTGAAGCTGTGTAATTCAAAATAATTTTTAAGACTAAAGAACTGTATCAATTGGGGCTGGGTGAGTTTTGCTGTTGAGCCCTACTGATTGTGCATAACTAAGAATGTTCTATTGTAACTTGTCAAATCACTTAAGTTATAGAAAACTAGCAAAGATATCCTGTAGTGACAAATAGTACACATGAGTGGAATAAAGGTAGGTGTGGTGTGGGTGGCTTGTTCAGGACCTCATCTTTCTGTTGTGGCCAGGATTTCAATGGTATGATCAGAAACTATAATTGCCACGACAGGCATCCATGCAGCTGCATAGACAGGTGGAACCTACGAGTCGGAATCCTCAAGGAGTCAGTTGATGCAGTCTAGCCTCATACACAGGTATGCTTTAGGCAAGTCGAAAAAAGTGCCTGAAAGCTGTGGGTGATTGCTCACTGGGTACTGGTACTCAAACTTGGGGATTCTTTGAAATATGTGAAAAGAGGCACCACGTGTGAAAATTGATCATAAGAATTGGATCATTCTTGTCATAACCAACTAAAACAGAGTTGAGAAGTCAAAGGGAAAAGGCATTCAGGGTACAAAACATTGCTCCAAGTAACTCTTTGCAAGCCTAACTGGTTGCTTGTTGTGACCTAAAACCAGTTTTTTTCTATAGCTTCTGAGATAACTTGCTGCAACTCTGGGACTAATTTTGCCTACCACTGTAACTCACCAATAGGAGCTTACCAACTCCCCAAACCCTTACTAGTGTCAAAGAACTTTCTCAAAGAGCAATACATAACATTTCTCCTTTTAATAAAACGTTTAACCTTCTCTTTCTTATTGAGACATACCAAAGACCACCTGGTCTGCATGTATGCCCTACCATGCAATTCTTTCTTCCCAAGTAAAACATTAGAGATTAGTCTCTTCATTTTTATTTTGACTCTGACCCTTACTAAAGGCTAGATTTGCTGCTAAACAGGCCTGTCAGCACTTGTCCAATGTATTTTGGATATTTGATGATGTGACCTTATTTGGAAGTCAGATTTGTTGAGAAATCTACCTGTATTTTGTACTTGGCATCTGTGCTTTGGGGCTTTGTCTTATTCCTCTACCGGCCTCACTAGTTATTAATTTCAACCAAAATTTAAGAGAATTTAAGAGGGCTGACTATGACCTTGAAAGCTTAGATTCTAATCTTGGCTCAGTCTTTTCACAAAGGTGTGATTTTAGATTTCTTAACCTGAGTATGAAATAAGAAGCATGATATACCTGACAAATAGTTCTCTTCTTACATTAATTGAAATATTATAGATAATGCATTTGGTATTCTCCTGATATATAGTAAATAATCAGTTATTAGTAATCATTGATTGTATTTTATATTGCCTGCAATTGACAGTACAATGTTTTGTATATGATAGGTATTTAATAAGTATTTCTTTTTGATAAGAACTGTATTCTGATGACATCAACCTGAAAGAGATGTATGTATGACTGACTGGATTGAGGAAAGGGGTGTATTTTGGAAAGACAATCTTTTTAAACCCAAACTCTTTTTATTCTAAGCAGCAGAATGTTTCCAGAAATATTTGAGACAGTACGATAGAAGATTGTATATTTGATGGAAAATGATGAGATTTGTAGCTAAAAAACATGGAGCACCTTCAAAGTGTTCAGAAAGTTTATTGCCCTATACATTTGGAACTAAGCTGATCAGCAAGCTTAAACAGTATATTTATATGTACTTCCAGTATAAGCATACTGATATCTCTTGCACCTTGACTAGATTTTCTTCCTCTTAGTCTTTGATAGTTAGGAGGGAAAAGAAAATAACTTCAAGTGCCATTTTATAGTTTTATTGCTTAGGTATTTCATTCGACTTCTTCAGGCTCAGCTTCCAAAGATTCATTCATCTAAATCAGCCTTAGGCTTCACTTATCTCTAATCCCCCCAAATCATGTTCAGACTGATGCCATAAAGCAGAGATCTCACTTTAAATTTATTTAACCTTCCATTTCAGAAGTTACAATGTGATTTTTTTTATTCTGCTCAAGCAGTCACAAATTTTAAGTTTCTTTGAGTTTGTTCCTTAGTGGAAGCCTTTAGGATGCACTTAGAAAACCCCATTACAAGTAAGAGTGGCAAGCAAATAGGACACATTTCCTCAGCATTCATGTGTTGCTATCCTAGGGCTTACCCACCTTGCTAAAGTGTTCATGACATATTATTTTTTAAAAAACTGCTCCTGACTTGAAATGTTGCTCTCATTCTTATTTAGCTTATATTTTCTCTTTTAAATGTGCCTATACATAACTCTCATGAATTCTTATCAACTAACTTGCTCATCAGTTCTGATCTTCCTATTTCTTAGATATCTCTCAATCAGAATTTATCTGATTAATAAGTGAGTTGAAGAAATTGCTTTTGATAATTTTATTATTGAATGCTTATTTTTATGAAAAATGTTTGCTCAGTATAAAGCATTGCAACACATAGAGTAAAAATTTCCTTCTTCACAGTAAAATATGGACTTCTATTTTTCTTTGTGTTTAATAGAAAAAAATACTAGCTATTCAAGTGCCAAAAATGGTCAATGTGACTCAGAGTTTCCTAATCTAACTGTAAATTCTCCAGTGCAAGGAAACTAACATTTGCCCTCCCAAACACTACGTACAAACAAAATATGTCTTTGTGAAATAAATTATATTAGTACAGATAGGATGTCAGCTTGGTCCATAATGAAAATATAGATTTTTGAGCTGTTTTTGTCATTGCTCCTATTTAAAAACCTTTTGAGAGGAAGCATTTGAAATGCGGTGTTCTGCTTTTGTCAACATTGTATTACAATGTTCTCCTGTCCTGCATTTATTCAGATTAATTAGTCAGAAATTTGAATATGTTCACCTATATATCCTTGTTATTAACAATTAGAAGAATATTTTCAATATATATTGAAATCTTTCTATTGAAACAGTTTTAAAAAGGTGATTTGCAGCCAAAATGGAAAGCTATTTAATTGCACAAATTGGTAGACAGGAATCAAAAAATTATGATAACTTCAAGAAATAGAACAGAAATTCTAGGACTCTACCTATCATTATGAATAAACCTACCAAGAAAATGCAGCTTCAAGTTCAACTGTCCATGATGATACAGACTAAAGAAGAAACATGCATGCTTTTCCATGGCAACTTTCCCATATGTTCTCATTATTTTTGTTTTCTTAGGACATTTCTCTTCTGGAAGTGGCTATGGAAAAAGCAATATGCTGTGGTAGACATGCAGGGTCTCAGAATATTTGAGTCCTGGCTTTGCCACATTTCGGTCATGTCATGCCTGTTACCTATTTGTAAAATTATGCCTGTCCCATCTACCTTAGTAAATTGTTATAAGGATCAAATGACATGTACTCTATGCAAATTCCTTGAAAATTATAAATTGCTATAAAAATATGAGGAATTATTATTCTGCACGAAGCTTTTCCCAATATTGAATGTTAGTAATTTTCAACTTGTTAAGGCAAATAATTAGGTATCAATTAAATATACTCGAGGCATTATTACTTTTGGCTAAATGCTTCTATCATGATCCCTACCTTTTGATTAGCTTCTCTCAAACCCCTTCTGGGCTGGGATATGTGACTTGCTTTGGCAAATCTGATATGAGTAGGCATGACGAAAGCAGAAGATTGAAATGTTCTTTTGCATTAGTCTTGCCCTCTTGATGTTCTGCCATCACCATGATAAAAGCTGGTCCAGCTAGCCCAGATAGCCTGCGGGTCTCAGAAGAATTAGGGGCATGTGAAGCAGACCTCAACCAATCTGAGCCCTGGAGATAAAGCCCAGATTAAACCAGCCTAAATCATCTGAATGCCAAATAATTCACAGATGTGAGAATGTAAAATAAATATTTCTTACTATAAGCCACAGAGTGGAATGGCTTGTTAGGCTAAATTATGGTGAGTATATATTACTCATACAGAAATGCATACTAGAGGCAGGAGAGTGCCATCACAGAAACTTAATTATTTTGTTTGTTTGTTTGTTTGTTTTGGAACCAGGTAGCAGGCAATAAGGAAGCTCACTTAGAAGACTGGGATAAAGGCAATTTGTATTATTTAGAGGCAATGCATTTGGTAAAAGAGTTGATTGACATAATGTGTAAGATATGAAATGAACAGAACGACCATTTACATTGGGCGAGGGAATTTTCTAGGCAGATGGCTAAAAGCATAAACTGATTGCTGCCAGTTACATATAATAAGGCACTAAAAGAGAAAGATGAGAAAGTGGAAAACTGGGTGATATACAAACAAAAAATGATGTTATGACACAGCTTCAGGTTAAAAATCAAACAAATTTAGACTAATGCCCATAAGACATAGTGAAAAAAATAAAACTTTATGGGTCCAAGGTATGTGTAATTAAGTCTTGAGAGAGAGGCATGTAGATGTGTGGCTTTAGAACATGACAATCCTGTGTTTAAAGCCAGTACATAGAAAATTCAAAATACACACACTCTTACAGATTTTAAAAGATTAAAGAAAATCTAAATTTCAACTGGCAAGCATTGAATACAAATTATAGGAGGCCATGGTTTTGGACTAAACTCCCACATTAGGCACCTACAGACCAGATTAAAAATCAAAATGGAGTCACCCATGCTTAAGTTCCATATCACCAATCCCAAAGTAAGTTGTTATCTGACCTTTCAAGAAATCAGATGTTTGCAGATGACATCCTATATAGAGAAAACCCCATTGTCCCAGCCCAAAAGCTTCTTAAGCTGATAAACAACTTCAGCAAAGTCTCAGGATACAAAATCGATGTGAAAAAATCGCCAGCATTCCTATACACCAACAACAGGCAAGCTGAGAGCCCAATCATGAACAAACTCCCATTCACAATTGCCACAAAAAGAATAAAATACCTGGGAATACAACTAACAAGGGAAGTGGAAGATCTTTACAAGGAGAACTACAAAACACTGCTCAAATAAATCTGAGGTGACAAAAACAAATGGAAAAACATTCCATGCTCATGGATAGGAAGAATCAATATCATTGAAATGGCCATACCGCCCAAAGCAATTTATAGATTCAATGCTATTCCCACTAAACTACCTTTGACATTCTTCAGAGAACTAGAAAAAACTATTTTGAGATTCATATGGAACCAAAAAAGAGCCAAAATAGCCAAGGCAATCCTAAGCAAAAAGAACAAAGCTGCAAGCATCATCCTAACTGACTTCAAACTATACAACAGGGCTATAGTAAACAAAACAGCATGATAGTCGTACAAGAACACATAGATCAGTGGAACAGAACAGAGAAGCCAGAAATAAGACCACACAACTACAACTATTTGATTGTTGACAAACCTGAGAAAAACAAGCAATGGGGAAAGAATTCCCTATTCAATAAATGGTGCTGGGAGAACTGGTTAGCCATATGTAGAAAATTGGAACTAGACCCCTACCTTACACCGTATATGAAAAATCGACTCAAGATGGATTAAAGACTAAAATATAAAACCCAAAACTATAAAATCTCTAGAAGAAAACTTAGGCAATATCATTCAGGACATAGGCACGGGCAAAGATATCATGATGAAGATGCCAAAAGCAATTGCAACAAGAGCAACAACTGACAAATGGGATCTAATTAAACTAAAGAGCTTCTGAACAGCAAGGGAAACTATCAACATTGTAAACAAGCAACACACAGAATGGGAAAAAAATTGTGCAAAGTATGCATCTGACAAAGGTTTAATATCCAGCATCTGTATACAATTTAAACAAATATACAAGAAAAAAACCAAACACTCCCATTAAAAAAATGGGTAAAGGACGTGAACAGACACTTTTCAGAAGAAGGCATACATGTGGCCAACAAGCATGTGAAGAAAGCTCAACATCAGTGATCATTGGAGAGATGCAAATCAAAACCACAATGAGATATCATCTCATACCAGTCAGAATGAGTTAATAGCCAATTTCCCAAACAGGGCAGTTTAAATCTTCAATTGTCGTGATAATAAAATTTCCTCTACTTTAATCCTTATCCAAAAAGTAGCCTAGTGTAACCTGATGTTACCTAATTTTTTGCACTGTTATGTCTCCCCTTCCCTGCCTTACAAGGAAAGTAGCTTTAGTAGGACTAATACACTATGTGTTACTTGTTTCTGCTTTCTTCAACCCTTCTCTATCTATAAAGTCACTTCTTCTGCCCAACTCATCAGAACACTTATTCTGAAATGTATGGAATGAAGTGTTGCCTGATTCTAGAATTGCTAAAAAAGCCAATTAAGATTTTTAAACTAAATTTGTTGTAATTTTGTCTTGTGACAGAATTGATGACCAATCAAGGGACTTGATAAAGACTTCTGATAGCCCTGAGACCCCTTGAGGAACACACATAAAGGCACCACTAATCCCCTTTTTTGTGGGTGATGGTATTTTTTCTTCCTCATGGGGCCCAGAGAGCCCCAAATCCCTCTCAGGTGTGAGCTCTGCTCTTTTTTGCGTTTGAACCCTCTAATCTTTTTGTAATCATCTAACAGGTTCTTCCTGCCTACTGAACAGACAAAACCAATTCACTGAGACAATGCTATTGCAGTAAGAAAAGAGTTTAATTAACATTATGCCAGCCACATGGCAGATGAAGTTATTACTTAAATCAGTCTCCCCAAAGGCTCAGAAGTTAGGGTTTTTGATGAATAATTTGGTGAGCAGGGGGCTAGCAAATGGGTGCTGCTGATTGGTTGGAGATGGAATCATAGGGGTGTGGGAAACGGTCTTCATGCGCTAAGTCTGCCTCTGAGTTGGGGGAGGGGTCGGGGTGCACAGGACCAATTGAGTCATGAATCACAAGTCTGGTTGGGGTCAGTCTGTTGTCAGAATTCAAAAGTCTTAAAAACATCTCCAAAAGATCAATCTTAGGTTCTAAAATAGTGATGTTATCTATGCAATAGTGAGGGAGTTCTCATGAAATCTGATGGTTTAAAAGTGGCGGTTTTCCCTGCACACACACTCTCTCTCTCTTCTTCCACCATGTAAGATGCACCTTGCTTCCCCTTCACCTTATGCCATGATTTTAAGTTTCCTGAGGCATCCCCAGGCATGTGGAACTGTGAGTCAATTAAAACCCCTTTCTTTATAAATTACCCCATCTCAGTAATTTTATAGCAGTGTGAGAATGAACTAATACAACAGTCTATTCACTCTCTGTCTGAATTACATTTTTTTTCCCCTGAAAAGAAATGTTAAACAGTTTCCTTATGATAGAACCACACAAAAATTCAGGAGGTAATCCCCAAGTGACTTACCCTCCCTAGAAAAAAACTGAGTTCAAAGCCATAGTTAAAAATCTTCTTAAACTTACAGAAAACCTTCAAAAGTTTTCTAAAGAATTGAGGGCCTTAATTGTAACTTTTCAACCTGAAATACCTGACCTCTGCTAACCACACAACATGTTGGTGAGAACTGGGGAGTTCCAGAAAGGATAAAAGAGGCAGAATAGTGTTCTCCTGAGAACAGTATTAAGGACCCAATTGCAAATGATTTTTTGAAAGCCATTCCCGGCCGGGCACGGTGACTCATGACTGTAATCCCAGCACTTTGGGAGGCCGAGGCAGGCGGATCACGAGGTCAGGAGTTCGAGACCAGCCTGGCCAACATGGCGAAACCCCGTCTCTACTGAAAATACAAAAAAAAAAAATTAGCCAGGCGTGGTGGTGGGCGCCTGTAATCCCAGCTACTCAGGAGGCTGAGGCAGGAGAATTGCTTGAACCCAGGAAGCGGAAGTTGCAGTGAGCCAAGATTGTGCCGTTGTACTCCAACCTGTGCGATGAGAGCAAGACTCTATCTCAAAAAACAAAAAAAAAAAAAGAAAGAAAGCCATTCCCAAAGTGTTTCAGCTCCGTGGCAATTAACAACTAAGAATGACTTTTAGGCCTGCCCTAGGCCACTTGTCCAATAAGCAACCCATAAAACAACAGTTTCTAAAGAATTTTTGCCATTTGTGCAAACAACCAGTAAATTGGAAAAGGGACTACCCCAAAGTTTTCGAAGAAAGCCCCTGAAAACAGGCTGCTACCCTCTGATAATCTCCGTGATAAACACCAGGACTGAGTGGCCTCCAAGGGAAGCTCCTGCAAGTTTCTATTGGTTATGCTTTGCCCTGTTTGTTAAAGGGCTCAACCTTGAAGTTGGTAATTTAATGTAAAAATAAGCAACATTGAAGTGACCACTATTAAACTGAATGGTCTCCAAAATACAACTTTCTGACATTTATCTAGCTATTTTGAAACTCTTTGTAGAAGATATTTACACCTATAAAGGCAATTTCCATTTGTAAGGGCATTTCACTCTCTGCACCTAAAACACTAGAAACTTTTACAATGGAAAATACATTGATTTAAAATTTATACAACAAACCTTACCTTTCTTTAAAGTACATTTCCTAGTCAGCTTGTCTTAATTGGGCCTTTATCTACACCTTTCTTTTTTCTGCAACTAATAGTGTTTAGATCTATGTTCTGTAAATTGACTACGTGGTTTCATCTGGGATGTTTGTCTAAAGGAGGGAAACTGAAAAATGACAAAGAATCTTATTGGAGCTATAAGATGTGCATCTGAAACTGCCTTTGAAAAAATTATAACTGAGGAAATTATGACAGTGAAAGAGATCAGACCTAACCAACTATATCTTGCTTCTAACCTTTAAGCTTTCCTTGTTCATTCCTGGATGTAGGCAGAACTAACTTTGGAAAGGAATTCAGTTCATAGTTTGAAACAAAATTGATGATAGCCCTTTCCTGAAAAGAGCTCCTTTTGTCTTGGGGACTAGTCTGCCTTCTCAGGACTAACAAATTGGCTATGAGATTAGAAATTACAGTTTAGGGGTAATGCAGCCTCTGGCTCCAAGAGTCTTGTAAAACCTAAGAACAGTGATTGAGCTATTTTGCAGACCCTGCACTGGATGGATTATCTGACACCACCCAGGTCAGTAATCTGGCTCAACCAGTTCTGCCATCCTACCCAAGAACGAAACGGCAAGAAAAACTCACTTCAACCCCCTATGAGTCCATCTCCAACCTGACCAATCAGCACTCCCCACTTCCCAAGCCCCTACCTGCCAAATTATCTTTAAAAACTCTGATACCTAAATGTTCAAGGAGACTGATATGAGGAATAGTAAAATTCCTGTCTCCTACACAGCTGGCTCTGTGTGAATTACTCTTTCTCCCTTGCAATTCCCCTGTTTTAATAAATCAGCTCTGTCTCTGCAGCGGGCAAGGTGATTGTGTTGGGCGGTTACACTTCTGCCTGTGTGTCTGTATGTCTACATGTGTTATGTATATGTGATACTTTTCTGCCAAAATGTGTGAGAGAGCTCTAATTAATTTACTTAAAGAAAAAAGTAAGTGCTTAAATAACATGTTTTGCCATAAAAAAGAACCTAACTCAAATGCTTTGGTTCATGTGACTTGGGTAAAATTTTGGTAAATAAGACTGGAAAAGAGCTGTGTCTTCTGATCAGAAAACAAAACATATATTTGGCTTTAGGAGGTGGTGACTGCCTAAGCTTTACATGCTGTAAAAAATGGCTAAGAGGTAAATAGGTTAAGATGATGTAAACCAAAAATAAAATTCTAAGATTCCCCCCAACCTACAGATAGATACCCCCTTTAGTCCAAGGGCATTTCAAAGTAAAATTGAAAATCTAGTTCAGGATCTGACATGCCTCATTATACCCTCTTCTCTTTGGAATTCAGGAACAACTGACCAGCATTAACATTAAAACTGAGATCTTAAGACTGACAAAGCAGACTTTTTGTAGCAATAAGACACCCAATTCAAGCCTGAATCTAGTATAGCATCACATAACAGAAAGCAAGCCCTGAAAGAAGTAAAGGATTTTACCCTTAAATATATTTCTTTGACATATTTCGAAATGGCCCTGCAAAGCTGTTTCTTGTGAAGAAAACCTACGTTCTGTACAGAATCCCCTTTCCTTTCCAGGTCTTTCCTCTGATCCAGGAGAGCATTAACTAAGACTCAGGCAACTTTTTAGGTCTAATTACAGCTCGGAAGACTGCTACCTGGAGGCTTCATTTGCATGATAAAACCTTGGCCTCCAGAAACCCTTATCTTAACCCTTTCTACTGATTCCAATTCTTTAGATAATATCTCTTTCAACTAATTGCCAATCAGAAAATCTTTGAATCTTCCTATGACCCGGAAGCCCCCCACTCCCTGTTTCTAGTTGTTCTGCCTTTCCAGAATTCTGGGTGAACCAGTGTACATCTTACATGTATTGAATGATGTCTTATGTCTCCCTAAAATGTATAAAACCAATCTGTAGCCTAATCACCTTGGGCACGTGTTCTCAGAATCTCCTGGGGCTGTGTTTTGGGCCATTTCTCACTCATATTTGGCTCAGGATAAATCTCTTCAAATATTTTACAGAGTTTGAGTCTTTTTTATCAACAATAATGGCTAGTTTTGTTTCATGTCTCATAAAATTTACCAAAAGAGTTCTAAAATAATTGTTAAAAATCAGTATATTAGGTAAATATAAATGGCATAAACATTTATAAATTCTTCATAATTTAAAAGCGATTTTTTTTTCTTGGTAATGTAAACTCCAAATATCTGAGACAGGTCCCAGTCAATTAGAAAGTTTATTTTGCCAAGGTTAAGGATGCAATCTCAGGAGGTCCTGACAGCATGCGCCCAAGATCGTAGGGGCACAGCTTGGTTTTATACATTTTAGGGAGACATGAGACGTCAATATATGTAAGAGGAACATTGGTTCAGTCTGGAAAGGTGGAACAACTGGAAGCAAAGGCAAAGGTGGGACAACTTGAAGTGGGGAGGGTGCCTCCAGATCATAGGTAGATAAGAGAAAAAGGGTTGCATTCTTTTGAGGTTCTAATTAGTCTTTCCAAAGGAAGCAGACAGGTACCCATTTATCTCAGTGAGCAGAGGGATGACTTTGAATAGAATGGAAGGCAGGTTTGCCCTAAGCAGTTCCCGGCTTGACTTCTCCCTTTAGCTCAGTAATTTTGGGTCCCAAGATTCGTTTTTCTTTCACAGTACCATGAAATGTTAAAGTGAAATTGAGTAATAGATACTCATTAAATGTCTGGGTCATTTTCTAAAAAAGTTAAAATACAAAAACATTTTGATTAAGCCTAAGTGTAAAGTTTATATACTTTGGCATTTTGTTTTTATATGGTATAGAGCAGCTAAATATTAGAGTCTATAAGTAAAGATTTTTTAAAAAATTGTTCTGTGAGGAAGTGCATGTTTCTAAATATTGTAAAATATACATTTAAAAAATGTTGGTTTGATAGAGTTCAAAATTGCTTATTTCCTAGGTTTTCACAAAAATTAAAGTTACTGAGAGTTAAGAATTCTAATTATATATGTAATTAAAACTACTAGAAGTAGGGGGAAATTCTGTATGCAAAGTATAGAAGGAAAGTAAGATGTGTTTTTGCTGAGAAAAATTGTAAAAAATAGAAGGATATATTTTTGTTTAAAAAGAGCATTTTTTAAATTCAGAGATTATTACAGATTGTTCCAAAATACAGAATTGGGAAGGAAATGGAAACAAGGCAGGAAGGTACTAGTTAGTAGGAGAGATGTGAAAGGAAGTTATAAGTATGAGGAGGCATTATTGGTAAACAGAGGTGAAAAGTGAGAGTAATATTTACTTTTGTATGAGAGAAAACTTTGCATGGTTAAAATGATGGGGAAGAAGGGAAAATAGGTGTTTGTCCTAATATGCCAGGCCAGGTCTCCATTAGCAACCAGAGCTGTCAGCCTTTACCAACACCTTACTGTCACTCTGATGAATGTATAAGTTAAACATTAAAGAACTGGAGAAACTGGTGCCTTAGTACAGAGGCTAGAATGTAAAAACAAGTCCATTACGATACTGTCTGGGCTTTCTCAGACCTTAGAATTTAATTAAAATAATGGAGACATACTTGCACACCGTGTACCAGGACCCACTTTAGATTAAGTAATTTTTCCAAGTCTCTGAAGTAATCGTCCAGACCCTGTACCCTAGTTAAAGATGAGATAGAGTGAAACACTTTGGCTTTCGGCTTGTAGGTGCACTGAATGTATATAAGCACTAGGAAAAACTTGTAACTTTGAGTTGGTCTGGTGAGTTACTCCAACCTCCTCCCTGTAACCAGCTGCAGAAACGAACTCCCTTCTTTCCCAGTCTGTCTGCATCTTGTTATTGAACCGTGAGAGCAAGCAGCCGGACCTTGTTCTGTCCAGGAACAAATCTAGCAAGCCAGACAGGAGGGAGCTGCCCTCAGTGGCCAGCCTCTTGCAACGAGGTGGTCACTGGGAGACTCCCAGCACCTGCCAGGTACGGTTTGTCCTGAGGACTCTCCCGATGAGCTTACCTGATGCAAAGACTGCCCATCCTTCTATTGCTGGGTAAGGGCAGAGGTTAGGAGCAAACATGCTTGAAGGATCATTCAAACTGGACTGTAAACGGATTGTAAGCCAGGAGACTATTATTTCCTCTATTTGGGCTCACGTAGCCATTTGTTTTGGTACCATTGAGAAAGCAATATGACTTGTTTGTGTAACTGCTTTGCATTTGTTTGAGGATTCATTTGCATTTGTGTGTGAAAATTTGTTCTGTTTGTCTGATATTTGTTAAGTTTAGAGTACTCACTATGGGCAACACTGCATCTCTTCCTACAAATAGTCCTCTAGGGAGAATTTTGTCAGATTAGAAGCACTTTGGTTATCCACCCATGACCAAAAAAATAATCTGTTGTAGCAGAGCTTGGTCAATGTATGTTTTGGGGTCTGTGAAATGGTGGCCAGTTTTGGATCTTTAAATTTTCATACCCTCTATCAATTAGAATTGTTCTGCCAGAGGTCAAGCAAATGAGGCAAAATACATTATGTCCAGGCATTTATGTTACTGTTTAATAAGGATGGTAAAGAAAATGGAAATAAGCTAATGGTGCAGTACACTGCTAAAGTCTGTCCTGACTCCCAAGGGGAGAGAGAGAAAATCTCTGAAATCCAACAGTTAATGAACACTCTAAACCCCATAGTGGCTGCCTTCCCATCTCAGGAAAGAGAAGGAATGTCACTGCCAGAGTACAGGGAAGTAGCAGAGCTACTGTCTTCTTCTCGGACTAACCAAGGTACTAATTTTGGCTGGGGAGTCACCGAGTCCAAAGCAGGGCTATTCCCACTACGATAATACCCAGTAGGAGTCAATCAGCAAGGAGTTCCAGCCAGATGTTATTGGGCCTATAATACCACTATATTTGCTACACAATGTCCAAACCTAAGAAGATGTGCAGGCTCTCCTAAACATTAAGGTATCTGGTTTTAAATAAAGCAAAGGAAGAGGCGCAACATCTTCATAATGAAAATCCAAATGACACTCCAGATCCTGACAGGGCGATTCGCCACATGGACCCAAATTGGGATATTGTAGAGGACATACATCGCAGTGTAACTAACACGTATACTATGTTCCCTTATTTTCCTGGAGATCATAAAAGGTTTATACTATTGGATTTAAAAGATGCTTTCTTTTGCATTCTCACAGACACAGAAAGTCAATTGTTGTTTAACTTTCAATGGACAGATCCTGAAGCTGCAATGCAGTTTCAATATTGTTGGACTGTACTCCCACCAGGATTGAAAAACTCTCCGACTACATTTGGAAAAGCCTTCATTTGAAATTTAAGGAGTTTAAGATTGGAAAATGGGATACTGTTACAATATTTGGATAATTTACTAATAGCTACCCCCTGTGAATGGGAATATCACAATAATACTATTAAAACTTTGGACCATCTAGCAACCTGTGGGTATAAGGTTTCAAGTAAAAAGGCTCAAATATGCCAACAAACTGTGCGATACTTAAGTTTTTTCTTACAGAAGGGAACCAGAGCTCTAACAATGGAAAGGTGAAATACAATCACTTCCCTTGCAGCACCCACTACCAGAAGGTTGCTGAGAGGATTTCTAGACGTGGCAGGGTTTTGTCTATTGGATATGGATTCCTAACCATGGACTACTGGTAAAGCCACTATTTGAACTGTTTAAAGGAGCTAACAATAACATCTTTGACTGGGAGCAAAACACCAGCATACATTCAAACAACTGAAACATAAGTTAACCCTCACCCTAGCCCTGGGGCTCCCAAATCCTCAGAAGCCGTTTCAACTGTGTATGCATGAGAGACTGGGTCTAGTGCTCGGGGTCCTTATGCAGAAGTTAGGAGAAATAAGACAGCCGGTGGCCTACTTTTCTAAACAGCTGGACACAGTGGCTACAGGCTGCCCCCCCCCCCCCCCCCCCCCCCGTCTGAGAGCACTTGCCACCAACTGCCTATTATTAAAGCAGGCTGAAAAGCTAACCTTGGGAAAGCCTGTTACAATCCACATGCCTCATCAGGTACTAGTGCTACTTTAGCAAAAGGGAGGCTATTGACTGACAGCTGGTGGGTTAGGCAAATACCAGGGCAGACTCTTAGATGACCCTGCTATGAAATTACAAACCACCGGAGCTCTAAACCCAGCTACATTACTACATCCTACCAAGGAATCAGAGGACCCCATGTGTAATTGTTTGGAAATCATTATCAAGTGTTTTCCAGCTGCCCTGATTTAAAGGATATGGACTTGCTGCATGCAGACTGGATATTGTTTGTGGATGGGAGCAGCCTGGTAGCCAATGGGAAAAGAAATGCTGCATATGCCATGGCAACCTTTTCAGAGGTAATAGAAGCAAAGATTGTACCAATAGGAACCTCTGGACAGAAGGCAGAACTGATTATCCTTGTGAGAGACTTGTAGTTGTCCCAAGTATACCAGGCACATGGAATAAATTGGAGACTACATTCAGCATGGAGACCACAATCTTCTGGACAGACTACAAGTATAAATCAAACACTAAAATCAATTATTGCCAAACTGTGCCAGGAAATTCAACCAAGATAGATTCAGGTAGTTGGCATTGCACTGCTCCAGGTAAAAGTGACCCTCAGAAGTAGGAGTAAGTTAAGTCCCTATGAAATTATATATTAAGAGAACCTTTGCCACTAATCTGTCTCTGGTTACTAGGTTACTAGGGTGGCCCTTAATAGAAAGTCAACTATTAAACAGGATGTTACTCATTTGGGACAAATTCTTAACATTTTGCATAAGCTTGCTTCCATCTGGAGCATTGTCTGGTGATCAAGTACTGCTAAAGAATGGAGGGCCCAACTCAACAGCTACAGGAGAAATGGGAAGGACCCTACAACGTGTTGCTCACCACCAATTCGGCACTGAAACTGGTGGGCATCAAGCCACCACATATGGGTAAAGAAGTTTCTACTAGATGAAACATCCATGACAGAGGCCACCAAGGCCACCAAATGGGAGTTGGAACCCATGGAAGGCCTAAGGTTTCTGTTCAAAAGATGATAAGCTATTATTTTATAATATTTTTCTTCACTATTCCTCTTGTTGTTTCTGCTTACACCTCTAACCTTTTCCTATAATGGGCACAAGTATATGCAGATAGCCTACAGCAAGACTCTTGCTGGATCTATTACCCCTCTCTAGTACCATGAGACTGCTTTGGTGGGTCTCCCCCCATACAAGGAAAATTGGGTTACTTCCTAGAAAATCATAAAAAATGGGCAGGGTCGTAGGTGAGGGGGATAACTAGAAAAAAAGTATTTCTGAATGGCCTATAAATAAAACTTTAAATAATCCAGGGCACAGGTTCCTTCTTGAGCTATAGTTAAAACTGAATGTTGTATGTATATTCCCAATAACTCAGAAAACATTTATTCTATCTCTTTTTAAGAAACTATTATACAGTTTTCCATAATGACTTTACTAAATTACATTCCCACCAATGGTGTACAAGGATTCCCTTTTCTCCACATCCTTGCCAACATTTATTATCATTCATGTTTTTTATAATATACATTTTCATAGGCATGAGATGATATCTGTATTAGTCTGTTTTCAAGCTGCTGATAAACACACACCTGAGACTGGGCAATTTACAAAAGAAAGAGGTTTAACTGGACTTACAGTTCCGCATGGCTAAGGAAGACTCACAATCATGGAGGAAGGCAAGGAGGAGCAAGTCAGCAGCTTACATGCATGGCAGCAGGCAAAGAGAGAGAGGGAGCTTATGCAGGGGAATTCCATTTTTTAAAAACATCTGATCTCGTGAGACATATTCACTATCATGAGAACAGAACAGGAAAGACATGTCCCCATAATTTAATCATCTTCCACCAGGTCTCTCCCACCACACATGGGAATTATGGGAGCTACAAGATGAGATTTGGATGGGGACACAGAGCCAAACCATAATATTCCACCCCGGCCCCTCCCAAATCTCATATTTGAAAACGAATCATGCCTTCCCAACAATCCCCTAAAGTCTCAGCTCATATCAGCATTAACTAAAAAGTCCAAAGTTTCATCTGAGACAAGGCAAGTCCCTTCCACCTATGAGCCTATAAAATCAAAAGGAAGTTAGTTACTTCCTAGATACAATGGGGGTACAGGCATTGAGTAAATATAGCCATTCCAAATGGGATAAATTGGCCAAAACAAAGGGGCTACAAGCCCAAGCAAGTTCAAAATCCAGTGGGGCAGTCAAATCTTAAAGCTCAAAAATAATCTGGTTTGACTCGCTGCCTCACATCCAGGTCACACTGTTGCAAGAGGTAGGTTCCTATAGTCTTGGGAAGCTCTGCATTTGTGACTTTGCAGGGTACAGCCTCCCTCCTGGCTGCCTTCATGGGCTGGCATTGAGTGTCTATGGCTTTTTCAGGAGCACAGTGCAAGCTGTTGGTGGATCTACAATTCTGGGGTCTGGAGGATGGTGGCCCTCTTCTCACAGCTCCATGAGGTGGTGCCCCAGTAGGGACTCTGTGTGGGGGCTCTAACCACACATTTCTCTTCCCCATTGCCCTAGCAGAAGTTCTTCATGAGGGCCTACCCCTGCAGCAAGCTTCTGCCTGGACATCCAGGCATTTGGATACTTCTTCTGAAATCTAGATGGAGCTTCCTAAGCCTCAGTTCTTGACTTGTGTGCACTTGTAGGCTCAACGCCATGGGGAAGCTGCCAAGACTTGGGACTTGCACCCTCTGAAGCCATGGCCAGAGCTCTATGTTGGCCCCTTTCAGCCACAGATGGAGTGGCTGGGGCACAGGGCACCAAGTCCCTAGGCTGCACACAAAAGGGGAACCCTGGGCCAGGCCCATGAAACCACTTTTTTTCCTAGTCCTTCAGGCCTGTGATGGGACGAGCTGCTCTGAAGACCTCTGACATACCCTGGAGACATTTTGCCCATTGTTTTGGGGTTTAACATTCAGCTCCTGGTTACTTATGCAAATTTCTGCAGTCAGCTTGAATTACTCCTCAGAAAATGGGTTTTTCTTTTCTATCAAATTGTCAGGCTGCATATTTTCCAAACTTTTATGCTCTGTTTCCCTTATAAAACTGAATGCCTTTAACAGCAACCAAGTCACCTCTCGAATGCTTTGCTGCTTAGAACTGTCTTCTGCTAGATACCCTAAATCATCTCTTTTAAGTTCAAAGTTCCACAAATCTCTAGGGCAGGGACAAAATGCCACCAGTCTCTTTGCTAAAACATAACAAGGGTCAACTGTGTTCCAGTTCCCAACAAGTTCCTCATCTCTATCTGAGACCACCTCAACCTGGATCTTATTGTCCATATTGCTATCAAGCTTTTGGTCAAAGCCATTCAACAAGTCTCTAGAAAGTTCCAAACTTTCCCACATTTTCCTGTCTTCTTCTGAGCCTTCTAATCTGTTCCAACCTCTGTCTATTACCCAGTTCCAAAGTTGCTTCCACATTTTCAGGTATCTTTTCAGCAACAGCCCACTCTACTGATACCAGTTTGCTGTATTAGTTCATTTTCATGCTGCTGATAAAGACATACCTGAGACTCGGCAATTTACAAAAAAAAAAAAAAAAACCACAAAAAATAGGGATTTAATTGGACATACAGTTCCACATGGCTGGGGGAACCTCACAATCATGGTGGAAGACAAGGAGGAGCAAGTCACATTTTACATGGATGGCAACAGGCAAAGACAGACAAAGAGCTTATACGGGGAACTCCTCTTTTTAAAACTATCGGATCTCATGAGACTTATTCACTATCATGAGAACAGCACAGGAAAGACCCACCACTGTAATTCAATTATCTCTCACCAGTTCCCTCCCACAGCACATTGAAATTATGGGAGCTACAAGATGAGATTCGGATGGGGACACAGAGCCAAACCATATCAATATCCCATTGTGTTTTAAATTTGCATTTCCTTAATGATTAGTGATGCTGATCATTTTTCATGTCTGTTGGCCATTTGTATATCTTCATTTGAGAAGTGTTGATGTGTACCTGTATTAGTCTCTTCTCACGCTGCTAAAAAGAAATACACAAGACTGGGTAATTTATAAAGAAAAGTGGTTGAATTAACTCACAGTTCTGCATGGCTAGGGACACCTCAGGGCTCTTACAATCATGGAGAAAGGCACCTCTTCACAGGGCAGCAGGAGAAAGATTGATTGCCAGCAGCGTAAATGCCAGATGCTTATAAAACCATCAGATCTCATGAGAACTTCCTCACTATCATGAGAACAACATGGGGGAACCATGCCCGTGGTTCAATTACTTCTACCTGGTCCTGCCCTTGACACATGGGGATTATGGAACTACAATTCAAGATGAGATTTGGGTGGGGACACAGCCAATGCATATCAGTACCCCTTGCCCACTTTTAAGTGAGTTTCAGTTTTCTTGCTATTGAGTTGTTTGAGCTCCTTATATATTTTTTATATTACCCCATTATCATATGTATGGCTTGCAAATATTCTCTCCCAATTAATAGATTTTCTTGGCATAGTGTTGATTTCTTTCCTCTGATGTGCAGAGTTTTTTAGTATTATGTAATCCCAGTTGCCTATTTTTGTTTTTGTGGCCTGTGCTTTTAGAGTCGAATCAAAAAAAAAAATTATTGCCCAGATCAATGTAGTATCATTTTACTCCTATGTTTTTTTTTTAGTACTTATAGAGTTTCTGGTCTTGTATTTAAGTCTTTAATAAAACTAGCTATTTAAAATCACATATCTTTTTTGCCAAATGAATTTTATCTGTATATGCATCATATCTGTGAATGTCTTATTAAATTCCTTACTGAATTACAAGTGGTATTGGTGTGTCAATGGAATAATTAAGGATAAAAGAAAATGTTATTTTATTTCCCCATTCAACAAATATGTATTTAATGGCTATTGTATGCCAAGTTCCATCTGAGATTGTTCTGGAGATAATGGCTATTGTATTCTGTGTAAGGTAGTTGGTATTTGTCAAGAAGAGTGTTGGAGAACATTAAGTGTAGAGTCCTTTGTATGAGAATGAGATGTATTGCTTGAAGAGATGTGTCAGAGTACACTGGGTTCCTAGAAATTACAATGAACAGATCTTGATGGAATAACCAGATTTAACCTTTTGCACATTTTCATTAATGGATACATTCTCTTTGAGAGAGGTGAATATAGAGGTGCTTGAAAGTAAGGATTTGCAATGTGAACATTTTCCAGTTCTCTCTTAGTATACAGTGGTGTATTCTTAATCTTTCTAAATACTTTTTTTGGACCAAACGAATTACCAAGTAAATCAGGAAACAATCTTTCAATGCCTGTCAAAACTGACATCATGAAAGAAACTAGAATTTTTCAGCTAATGAAATAGCATACATAAGATTTACCAATATTTTTATATTTTCAACATTTAAAAATAATAAGGCATTCTAGGTTTTTAAACCATTTACAATAAATTTTTTTTCAATCACAAAGAAAAATCTAAAATTTTCTTACAGTAAATGCACTGATATTTGTCCCCACCCAAATCTCACATTGAACTATAATCCCCAATGTTGGAGGTGGGGCCTGGTGAGAGGTGTTTGGGTCACATTGGTGGATCCTTCATGGCTTGGTGTTATCTTCACCAAAGTGAGTGAAATCTTAGGAGATGTGGTTGTTTAAAAGTTTGTGGCATCTCCTACCACCTCTCAATTTTGCTTACACTATGAGACATGCTTGCTTCCACTTTGCCTTTCACCGTAAGTAAAAAGCTCCTTGAAGCTTTCCAAGAAGCCAAGCAGATGCCAGTGACATGCTTGTACAGCTTGCGAAACTGTGAGCCAGTTAAACTTCTTTTCTTAATAAATTACGCGTTCTCAGATATTCCTTTATAGCAATGCAGGAACAACCTAAGATACCTACATACCCTCCACCTAGATTCTATAATTATAATTTTTTCTACATTCTTTACCATATATATATCTATACTCCCATCAATTTGTCAGTTTATCTTATTTTTACATTGAAGTTCCAAAGAAGTTACATACATCAGTAAATCTTACACCTAAACTCTTCAATATGCATATTGTTTACTTGACATTCATATTTATGTTCTTTTTCTTACAATATGAATGAGGTATAATTTATATACAATAAACTACACACATTCAAGTCACACAATTTTACAACTTTTGACATAAGTAGGTATACATGCAGGAATCCAACACTTCAATCAAGATACAGAAAATTTCTTTCATCCACAAAAAAATTTCTCAAATCTTTTTGAAATCCCTCCCTCTCTAATCCCTACATAGCCACTGATCTGTTTTTTCAACAGCATGTATTATTGTTCACTTTTTAAAATTTTATATGGATGAAATAATATAGTATCTGACTACTTTTGCTCAGTGTAATGCTTTTGAGATTCATCCACATTGTTATTTTATCAACTTATTTTTCCTTTTTATTGCTGAGTAGTATTTCATTGTACTCAAACATGTTGCTGGGAAAACTGGATATCATTATGCAGAAGAATGAAACTAGACCCCTGTCTGTCAACATATACAAAAATCAAATCAAAATTGTTTCTCTATATTCATACTAGAGTTTATTTACCATGCTCTTGTTGATGAGCAACTTTACTGTTTGAAGTTTGGTCAATAATAAAATTTAATTTTACATTTTAAAATAACTTAAAGACTTTAATTGGATTGTTTGTAGCTGAAAGGATAAATGCTTGAGGGGATAGATACCTCATTTTCCATGATGTGCTTATTTCTCATTGCATGCCTGTATTAAACCATGTCATGTACCTCATGTTGGAGGCTCAAATGAATAAATCTACTGTTCTTGTATTGCCATTCTTGTACTAGACTTTTGTATTCACGTTTCATTTCCTTGGATGAATGAAATTGGGAAATAGTGTTTTAAATATAATAGTTAAAATACAATATTGATCTTATAAAAACAAAAAATTATTATCTATCATATGATAATACTGTTTTTTTACAGGAACCTCTGTCACACCCTATGCCTTAGGGATTATTAAAATGTTAAACAAATGTATTATAAACAGTAGCCTTTTAATTTGTCAGTCACTACAATTCTTTGGATGAAGTTACATGTGAACACAATTGTTTTATCATGAATTTTACTTAGTATATATGGGTGTCAGTATAGTTAACAGACTTATTTTCTAATAGTCTAGTGACCATCAAGCTTTTAAAATTTGAATCTAGATGAGATTGTCATAATTCTGTAATTTTTTCCTTCATATTATGGAGTAACAAATTGTTAATTGCTTTAGTGGTGAGAACTGAAAAGCAATGAACAAGTTTAATGGTACATTTCTCTTTTTTGTCCCTCAAAATCACCAAGTATGAGATGATTTTCAGAATGTCTAGATTTTGGAATTATCATCATTGTTGATTATTTGGTTTTACCAATACATTTATTAACCTTTTCAGAAAACAATGTCAATGTTTTTGGTAAAACATTGGGTTGATTGTTAAGACCCTCATAAATACACTTACACGTACACATACATGCAAACACACAGACATGCACAGAAGCATCCATGTGCATACAGAGACAGATAGCATTGTAGTTAGCTAAGACTACTGCCTTTTCTAGAATTGAGGCAGCCACAGATAGCAGAAGTAAAGTATTACCTTTTTGCAATTGCCCTTGGTTCCTAAAATCTCTAAAGAAGGCGTTTGATTGTGTGACATAATGCCCACCGAGGCTTATGCCCTACTTCACTGGAGTAGCTATTTTTTGTTGTATCATTCAGAAATGAAAAAAATAGCCATGATATGAAATATTAAGAGACTTTCAGGAACTGGAACGTTTCTGTTCTCCAGCCAAACTTAGCATCAGCCAGGCTACATTCCCTAGGAAGAAGGAAGACAACAAAATATCCAGATGCACAGTGATATTGTCCAGCTAAATGTCAGGTGATATTGTCCAGAAATCCTCAAATAATATATCTCCATAATTCCAGTATTCCTGAGAACCAAGTTATCTCCCCAAAGATTTGATAATAAAATAATTTAATAGTATGCTTCCTCATTGAATCTTAGGGTGACATCAAAATACTAAAATAATATTATTTTGTAAGAGCAGAAATGTCTTGATTTAGATCTCAGAACTAATATTTGCACTATGAACTACACTCAGTGAAAAAAGGCACTAAATCAAATAACAAAAATCACATTAAGAAACTTGAGAATTATTTCATATATAAAAGCCTCATTCATAGCTCCCACTTCGAACAATTAGGTAAGTGAAAGTACTAAGATTTGAATATTATCTCCCTTTCCATTGTATATTGTGGCAGTTTTAAAAAACAAACCCACAATGTTGTCATTCCTCTCTTCAAGAGAGGGAGCTTAATTCTCCTCTTTTTGAGGGTAGGCTCACTTAGTAACTGTTGTAAATTTTAGAAGTGTTTGTGTGTCACTTCTGAATTTAACTTATTAAAAAAACACAGCTTGCACCTTGGGTTCATTCTCTCTCTCTCTCTCTCTCTCTCATCACTTGCCCTGGGAAGCAGACTGCCATTTATAATGAGCCCTACCGAGAGGCCATGTGGCAAGAAGCTGAGGCTTCCAGAGAGAACCTGAGGCCTGCCAGCAACCACATACATGAGTTTGGAAGTTAATTCTTCAGCTTCCTTTGAGTCTTGAGGTAGCTACAGCCTGGCCAGAACTTGACTAAACTTCATGAGGGACACTGAGCCAGAAACACCTAACTAAGCAAACTCTGGTTTTATGACCCTCAGAAATTGTGTGAAATAATAAATATTTGTTGTTTTCACCATTCACCATAGCGAAGTCATGGTATCAACCTAGGTGCCCATCGACAATGGATTGGATAAAAAAGGTGCACATATAATGCATGGAATACTATGCAACTATAAAAAAGAATGAAACCACATCCTTTGCAGCAACATAGTTACAGCTATAGAACATAATCCTAAGCAAATTAACACAGGAACACAAAAGCAAATATTGCTTGTTCTCACTTATAAGTGGGAGCTAAACATTGGGTATACATGGACATAAAGATGGAAACAATAGATGATTAGGACTCCGAAATGGGGAAAGAATGGGAGTAATGGTTGGAAACCTACCTATTGGGTACTATGTTCACTATTTGGGTGACAGATTCAGTAGAAGCCCAAACCCTAGCATTATGCAAGTACCCATGTAACAAACCTGCACATGTACCCACTGAATCCAAAATAAACTATATTTGTTGTTATAAGATGCTAAAGTTTGGGATAAGTTGTTCTGCAACAATAGGAGTGTGTGTGTGTGTGTGTGTGTGTGTGTGTGTGTGTGTAGAGAGAGATACAGAGAGACAGAATAAAAGTATTTTTGGCAAATAAAACTTGCATATTAATGAAAAGAAAGGATATTTTTGATAAAGTAAATTCTAAAATACAATATATAAAATAATATATATATCTGGATTTAATAGATCAGAGACCATTGTAAAAACAGTGTGCCTATTGCATAAATATCCCTAATAAAAACTCACAATTCTGTAATAAAATTATTATATATTTTAATTTTGAAATATGTTTCAAGGCTGAAATATCCAGATGAAAGAGGTGAAATTCATATAATTAGGCTTGAAAGCATATGGTTCTCATTTTTATATTTTTGTAATTAAGTGAAGAAATTAAGAGGCATTCAAGATTTCACCTCTAAGCAGCTCACAGTTTTCCTCAGCTTGGACTAGGTAACAACTCCCTCAATCTCACTCAAAACGTATTTTAGTATAAATTAAGGTTAATCTGTGAATAGATGTCAATAACATTTCCCTATTAAATAAATACTTACAAATACCTTGACTTTAAGATACAAAAAAACTACTTGTCATTTAGTATTTTATATTTTTAACTTGCCAGATTTATATCATAATATAAATGCCAGAATTTTGTCTAGGTGAAATAAGAATCATCTGAAACACATTCATTATTATTTCATCAGAATAAGCTTGAATTATATGTTTGTATATTTCAGTAAAATTATGATGAGAAAACAAACTACAGAGGCCAAAATATTTATATTGCTTACTCATTAAAATGTTCGTAAAGATTCAACATTTACATATTGTTTCTCTGCTTTTTCAGTTCTACCTTATAAAACCTATAACTCTCATTACCACAGTACTTAGATACTCTCCCAACAGTCTACTAAAAAACAGACAAAAGCCCAGGTATATCACTGTACTTGAGTTTGTATTTTTATTCTGAATAAAAACAATTGACTGATACTCTTTATGTGGAAAAACCATACATTTGATGGACAATAATCTTCCAAAACAGACTTTTTGGTCTGTCATGCCATTAAAAGTTCAACACATTTCTATTAAGGGTCTAGAGGCCCTGGTAAAAAGCACATTAATTACATTTGCTGGTGACAATAAATTGAAGCATGGATCCAATACTCATAACTACAAAGAATTATACAGACCTAGCAACTTTACAACAAGGAACATTTTGGCAGTATTTTTAACTGTATATTATATTTTTCTTCTTTGAAAGAGTACAGTATAATTTTACTTGACTGAAAGACACAACGATTAACTTCATCAAGTATGTGGAAATTCATGAATTTGAGGAAATCTCTCTCTTTAGAATTTTTTTTTACTTTCTTTTCATCCTTTCATGGATAATTTTTTTAATGCTTCTTTTACCCTGTAGGTGGCTTTTAATTACTTTCCCTATTACCACTAGCAGTGCAGGAATCTTACAGGAAATGTTTGTGTTTCTGTCTCAGGGTATGAGAAAATATTTGCAAATTAGACTCACATTCTTTAATGACCCTCCCGTTACCTTCTTATTGAATTATAAATTGGCTGTGATTCTTTACTTTTATGCCTCACATGATCATTCTTCCTGAATTTCCATTGCAGTTTTGTTCCTTACTGTCTGTTGTTGTTTTGCTCATTTATTCATTCATTCATGATCTATTATTATTTTCGTTCTGTCGACATCTATTTATTGATTCTCATAATGTATCAGATACAGTATAAGTCAAGAAGACAAACATCAATGAATAGGGCACAATCATTATCTTTCATGGCACTTTAGCAACCATTAATCATTATTACAAACCTAATACTTTAATGTCCATTATACTTTGTGCTATAAAGGAAAACAGTAGAACTAAGATTATAATGTTGTGGAAATTATCAAACCTAAAAGGACAGAAAAATCTTCATCATAAAATCCATATTTAGGCAAAGGCAATTGTAAGTAATACAAATTCGCCACAAGTAAGAAGTAAAAAAAAGGGGAGAAATCTAGGCATACAAAGTAACACATGAGAAAACTCTGGAAGGAACAAACTTGTTGGAAATGCTACAAATTGGTAATGTGTCTAGATCATAGCAAGTAAAGGAGAAAATAGTAAGAGATGAAGCTGAAGAGTTGGGCAATAATCAGATTGTGCAATGCTTTGTAGGACATTATAGATTTTGGATTTTATTCTAAGTACAGGTAGTTTGTGTAAGGCTAGAGCAGCACCGAATGATCTAGCTGGTAATTCTTAGATAATTACATGTCTTTCATTGTCTGCTTTAAAGTTGTGATCTTAGGAACTTCCAGTGGCTAGGCATAAAACTAGCTAAGTATTTCTTAGAATCCAAGCTTGAGTTGGTGCCTTGGTACTCATTTCTTAGAGAACAGAGGGCAGATATTTATTTTAAAAGCTTTAAGCAACATTGCATAATATAAGGTTAATATAAACATTTCAGTGCTTTTTAAAGCTACCATTTATAATAGCATACGTAAATATTGTGAATAGAGAGGGGTTGTTTTGAGACAGGTCTCATAACAATGTCAAGTATGAATAAGTTTTTTCAAAAATGTGTAAGACAAGTATGGAAAACTATTAAGTACTAAACCATGTAATTTTTTAAGGATATCATGTTTATGGTTTGGAAGGACCAATATTGTAAAAATGTCAATTTTTTTTTTTACAATTTCATGTATACTTTCCATGAACTCCTAATTAAATTTACAAAGACCTTTTTTAGTGAAAACTGAAAAGCTAATTCTTCACTTTATATGAAAATTCGAGCGATGAAGCCTAACAAAAAAAAATGTAGGTGAAAAATAAAATCAGAAGGATTAATTCCACAGGATCCCAAGACTTATTGTAAAACCTCAGCAATTGATACAGTGTATTCTTGGTTCAAGGACAAAAAATACACCAGTGGAATAGTATAGAGAGGCAAGAAACTTTTGGACACTTGCTATATGACAATGGTTTATGCAGAGCATGAGGAGAGTGGTATATGTCTTTTCTGTTTGTTTTTAAAATAAATGACAGTGGCTTACTTGAAATAAGGGACTTGTATTTAAAATATGTGAAGATTCTTGCAAGTCAATTAAAAAGTCATATAGCACTGTATAAAAATGGTCAAGAGACTTGAACAGGTACTTCACAAACCAGGGAATTCAGCTGGACAATAAACATGAAAAGGTGCTCCATGTCATTGTTCATCAGGGCAATTAATATTTAAAACAGTCATTCTTTTTTAGTTTAAGTATCCTGGTGGAAGACTAGCATAAGAGAGTCCACATTCTGTCCCTTGAAGATTCATGTAGAGCACATCTACAAAATAGATTTATCTCATCCTAAGTTCCTCAAGTCTCATTATTACAGCATCAACTCAAAGTCCAAAATTTCATTGAAATCTCATCAGCTCAGTAGTCCCACGTCTCATAATTTAGTTTATGTAAATCACCTATGGGTGAGGCTCTAGGAGTAATCTGTCTTGGGAAACAATCCTTCTCCATCCCTGGACATGCATAATTAAAGAATCATGTTACCTTATCCCAAAATGCAATGACAGAAAAGGCATAAGTAATAGTTACAGACATTCTGCTTTTAAACCAGAGAAAACAAAACAGAAAGGGTTCCCAAAATTTAAAATGTATCTAGGCAAACTCCATCAGCTTTCAAGGCCTTGTAATTATACTATGTGTTTTTTGCCTCTGACCTTGGGGCTCAAAGCTCCACTCTCTGGACTTGTCATTGATCTTTCCTAGAAAATCTCAACTCTATATTTAACTTTTGCTGAGGTGGCTGAGGGACAGTATTCTTGAGCTTCCTAGATACTGTCTACTTTGATTGGACAGTTCTGTGAGTCACACCCAGAATCTCATAAAAGGGCCTTTTGTGTAAAAATACTGTGACTTTGGGGAGTGATGTCACCAAAATTGCAGAGTAGATGCAATCTGGCTTCACTGTACTTCAAAGAAAACCAAAATGATCTTCAACACTAAGATCATCCCTAGCAATATTCCAGAACTCAAATATGAGGATGAGAAGATTTCTGGGCCATAGAAAATTGAAAAACTCCAACCAGATGAAAAGAGAAAAGGAATTCTCTATCCTTGAGGCCTCTCTCCCAATCTGCCAGCACTGCATATTGATCATTGCTTTAGGACTCACAATTTCTTTTTTTTTTTAACTTTTGCTTTTTTAAATTTTTGGTTGAGGTTCAGGGATACATGTGCAGGTTTGTTACATAGTTAAATTGCATATTATGGAGGTTTCGTGTACAGATTATTTCATCACCCAGGTAATAAGTGTAGGATACCACAGGCAGTTTTTTGATCCTCTTCCTCCTCCTACCTCTATCCTCAAGTAGGCCCTGGTGACTGTTGTTCCCTTCTTTGTGTCTATTTGTTCTCAATGTTTAGCTCCCACTCTTAGGTGAGAACATGTGGTATTTGGTTGTTTGTTCCTGTGTTTGTTCAATTAGGAAAATGGCCTCCAGCTTCATCCATGTTGCTGCAAAGGAAATGATCTCATTCTTTTTTATGGCTGTGTGGTATTGCATGGTGTATACGTACCATATTTTCTTCATCTAGTCTTCTGTGGATGGGAATTTATGTCTTTGTTATTGTGAATACTGCTGTGATAAATCTACGTGTACAAATGTCTTTATGGTAGAAAGATTTATATTCCTTTGGGTATATACTCAATAATGGGATTGCTGGATCGAATGGTAATTCAACCTGTAGGGGAAAAATCCCCTGAAGACAACTGGAGACAGAGAGGAACCAGGAATGGAAACCCAAGTTTTTGAAGCTCTGCTCTTTATCTCAGCTAAAGGAGGATTCAAATCAGAATGGCTATTCAGCAGCACTGTGCTGTAGCAGCCACACTCCATGGGTCTTCTGGGCATGAATGCATAGCCAGTCTTCCCACACATATTCCTTCTGGTATCCTCCCACCTACCAATCTCAGACAGGCGGTGCTTTAACGTTTGTGAGAGTAGAGGCAAACCTGGGTTTATGGTGCCATTTAGGAGGTAGCGGCTTGAGATTATGGAGAATCAGAGGCAATTGCAAAGAACCTGTAAGCAAACATACCCTAGAAAGACTAAAACAAGCGAGACAGTGAAGACTGGAATAAAATTAACTAATACTTCATTGTGAAACCATCGACATACATTCACAAGAAACAACAGGAAGCAAGGGAACTGTGAACTCCCCAGACAGACAAAAATAGTAAGAACAACCCTAATGAGATAGATAGTGATGTGCAAGGTCTTAGATCAAAAATTCAAAATAGCAGTTCTAAAGAAGCCAAGCAAACTAAAAGATAACAAAGAAAATAATTCAGAAATGTATTAGAGAAATTCAACAAAGAGATTGAAATAATAATTTAATAAATCCAGCAGAAATCTTGGAACTGAGAAATATATCTGCTGGACTAAAAATGCATTAGAGGCTCTCAAAAGAGGAATGGATGAAGCAGAAGAAAAAATCAGTAAGCTCAAAGACAAGCTATGTGAAAACAGAAATGAAAAAGGAGACATAACTGATATCACAGAAATACAAAGAATCATTAGCAACTTTATGAACAACCATATGCCAAGAAATTGGAAAACCTAGGAGTGAATGAATTCCTAGACACATGCAACATATCAAGATTGAACCATAAAGAAATAAAAAACCTGAACAGAGCAGTAACAAGTATCAACATCAAAGCAGTAATCAAATGTCTCCCAACAAAGGAAAACCCAGGAACTGACAGTTTCACAGGTGAATTTTACCAACTATTTAATGAAGTGCTAATACCAATTCTACTAACTTTTCCAAAAAATTGAAGAAATGTGAATACTTCCAAGCTCATTTTATGAGGCCAACATTACTCTGATACCAGAATCAGACATGGATCCAGCAACAAAAACATGAAACTACAGGACAATATTCCTGATGAACATAAATGGAAAAATCTTTAACAAAATCCTTAACAAAATAACAAATTTAAATTTTGCATCATTCTATGGATGCAAAGTTGGCTGCACGTACACAAATAAATAAAGAGATACATCACGTCAACAGAATAAAGTGTAAAAACCATCTGACCATTTTAATAGGTGCTGAAAAAGCATTCAATAAAATTCAACATCACTTTATGATGAAAACTCTCAGCAAACTCGATATATACCTCAAAACAATGAAGACCATATGTGAGCCAGGTGTGGTGGCTCAGACCTGTAATCTCAGCAGTTTGGGAGGCAGAGGTGGGTGGATCACTTGAGCCCAGGAGTTTGAGACCAGCCTGAGGAGGATCACCTGTGCCTGGGAGAGCGTGGCTGCAGTGAGCCACGATTATGCCACTGCACTCTAGTCTGAGTGACTGGGTGAGATGCTGTCTCAAATAAATAAATAAATAAATAAATAAATAAATAAATAAATAGACCATATACGACAGTGTCACAGATAACATCGTACTGAATGGGAGAAAATTAAATACTTTTTCTCCAAGATCTAAAACAAGACATAGATGACCACTTTCATTACTTTTTTTTCAACATAGTACTGGACATCCTGACCAGAGCAATTAGTCAAGAGAAAAAAATAAAGGGAATCCAAATTGGAAAGGAAGAAGTCAAATTGATCTTGTTCACAGGTAAAATGATACTATATTTACAACAACCTAAAGACATCACCAAAAAACTTTTAGAATTGAAAAGTGAATTCAGTAACATTGCAGGATACAGAACCAATATACAAAAATTGTCATTTATAGATGCCAACAGCCAATGAATAAAAAAATTCAACAAACTAATCCAATTTATAACAGACACAATATATAAAATATCTAGGAATTAATTTAACCAAAGAAGTGAAAGTGCTATACAAGGAAAACTATAAAACACTGATTAGAAAATTAAATGGGACACACAAAAAAGGGAAATGCTCATGGACTGGAAGAATTAATATTTTTAAAAGGTCAGTGATCTACAGATTTAGTGCAATTATTATAAAAATGTCAACGATATTCCTTATAGAAATAGAAAAAAATCATAAAATTAATATAGAACCACGAGTCTCCAAATAGCCAAAATAATCCTAAGCCAAAAGAATAAAGCTGGAGTTATCACACTACTTGATTTCAAAATATACCACAAAGCCATAGCAATAAAAACAGCACAGTACTATAATATAAACAGAACATGGATCAACAGACCAGAAATGAGAACCCAGAAATAAATGCATACATTTACAGCCAATTCTTTTTTTTTTTTTTGGTGGGGGGGATGGAATTTCACTCTTGTTGCCCAGTCTGGAGTGCAATGGCCAAATCTCGGCTCACTGCAAACTCCGCCACCCTGATTCAAGCAATTCTCCTGCCTCAGCCTCCCAAGTAGCTGGGATTACAGGCATGCACCACCACACCCTGCTAATTTTGTATTTTTAGTAGAGACAGGGTTTCTCCATGTTGGTCAGGCTGGTCTCAAACTCCCAACCTCAGGTGATCCGCCCACCTCGGCCTCCCAAAGTGCTGGGATTACAGGCGTGAGCCACCATGCCTGGCCGAGCCAATTCATTTTTAACCAAATTGCCAAGAGCATACATTGTGAAAAGGTAATATCTTCACTAAATTGTTGTGGGAAAACTGGATAAACATATGCAGAAGAATGAAGTTAGAGCATTATTTCTCATCATATACAAAACCAAATCAAATTGGATGGAAAAACTTAAATTGAAGAGCAAAAACTGTGAAACTACTAAAAGTAAACCTTCAGGAAGCACTTTGGGATACTGATCTGAGCAAAGATTTTTGAGCAAGACCTGAAAAGCACAGGCAACAAAAACGAAAGAAGACAAATGGGATTATATCATGCTGAAAAGTTTCTGCAAAGCAAAGGACACAATCAACAAAGTAAAGGGACAACCTACAAAATGGTAGAAAAAACATTGCAAACTACTTATCTGACAAGGGGCTAATAACCAGAATATATGAGGACTGCAAACATCTCAATAGCAAAAACAATTAAATAAATTTGCTTAAACAATGGGCAAATAATTTGAATAGACGTTTCTCAAAAGAAGAGTGCAAAGGGCCAATAGGTATGTGAAAAATGCTCAGTGTCACTAATCATCATCAGAGAAGTAGAAATTAAACCACAATGAGAGATATTACATCGCTTCTGTTCAAATGGCTTTTATCAAGAAGATAAAAAAGTAATGGAGGCTGGTGAAGATGTAGAGAAAGGGAAATACTTGTACACTGTTAGTGTGAGTGTAAATTAGTACAATCACTATGAAAAAAGTATTGAAGTTCCTCAAAAAATCTAAAAATATATTTACCATATGATTCAGTTATTCTACTGCTGGATATATATTTGAATGAAAGAAAATAAGTGTATTGAAGAGATATCTGCACTCCCATTTTTATTGCAGCACTTTTCACTGTAGCCAAGATATGGAGTTAACCTAAGTGTCCATCAATGAATGAATGGATAAAGGAAATATGGTACATGCACACAAAGTAATATTATTCAGCCACAATAAAGAATAAAATCCTGACATTTACAGCATTGTGGATGAACCTGGAGGTCATTATGTTAAGTGAAATAAGCCATGCACAGGAAAGCAAATACTGCATGTTCTCACTCATATGTGGGAGCTACAAAAGTGGGTCTTATGGAGATAGGGAGTAGAATAATAGTTAACAGTGACTGAGGGGGGTGTGTGAAAAGGCAATGAAAAGAGATTGGTTAATGGGTATCAAGTGAAGTTAGATAGAAGGAATGTGATCTTGAGTTTGATAGTACAGTAGTTTGACCATAGTTAACAATAATTTATTGTGTAGTTCAAAGTAGCTAACAGAGAAAAACTGGAATGTTCCCAACATAAAGAAAAAATAAATCATTGAGGTCATGAATATTCCAATTATTCTGGTTTGATCATTAGACAATGTATGCATTATCACATGTACCCCAAATATTACAACTATTATGTATCAATAAAAAGAATTAGTATACATGAGTAATAACAAAACATTGTGACCTTGTATTTTACTGATTAAGGTATTAACAATGTGTTAGTCTGTTTTCATGCTGCTAATAAAGACATACCTGTGACTGCGTAATTTTTAAAGGAAAGAGGTTTAATTGACTCACAGTTTCATCTCGTTACGGAGGCCTAACAATCATGGCAGAAGGTGAAGGAGGAGGAAAGACATGTTTTACACTGCAGCAGGCAAGAGAGCCTGTGCAGAAGAACTGCTCTTTATAAAATCATCAGATCTCATGAGAGTTATTCACTATGAAAACAGTATAGGAAAAACCCACCCCATGATTCAATTACCTCCCACTGGGGCCCTCCCATGACATGTGGGGATTATGGGAGCTACAATTCAAGATGAGATTTGGGTAGGTACACAGCCGAACCATATCATTCTGCCCCTGCCCCCTCCCAAATCTTATATCCTCACATTTCAAAATCCATCATGCCTTCCCAACAGTCCCCCAAAGCCTTAACTCATTCCAGCGTGGACTCAAAAATCCAAGTCCAAAGTCTCATCTGAGACAAGCCCCTTTCACCTATGAGCCTGTAAAGTCAAAAGCGAGTTAATTACTTTCTAGATACAATGGGGGTACAGACATTGGGTAAATATACTAGTTCCAAATGAGAGAAATTGGTGAAAACGAAGGGGGAGGGGGGTCACAGAAGTTTGAAATCCAATAGGGCAGTCATTAAAACGTAAAGTTCTGAAAAAATCTTTTTTGACTCCATGTCTCACATCTAGGTCATGCTGATGCAAGAGGTTGGCTCCCACAGCCTTGGGCAGCTCCGCCCCTGTGGCTTTGCAGAATAAAGCACCCTCTTGGCTGCTGTCATGGGCTGGCATTGAGTGTCTGTGGCTTTTCCAGGTACACAGTGCAGGCTGCTGGTGAATCTACCATTCTGGGGTCTGGAGGACAGTGGCCCTCTTCTCACAGCTCCACTAGGCAGTGCCCCAGTGGGGACTCTGTGTGGGGACTCTAACCCCACATTTCTCTTCCTCGCTGCCATGACAGAGATTCTCCATGAGGGCCCTGCCCCTGTAGCAAAATTCTGCCTGCACATCCAGGCATTTCCATACATCCTATGAAATCTAGCCAGAGGTTCCCAAACCTCAGTTCTTGGCTTATGGGCACCCACAGGCTGAACACCACGTGAAAGCTGTCAAGGTGTGGGGCTTGCACCCCACAAAGCCATGGCCAAAACTGTACCTTGGTCCCTTTAGCCACTGCTGGAGCAGCTGGTACATGGGACACCAAGTCCCTAGGCTGCACATAGCAGGGGTCCCTGGACCTGGCCCAGGAAACCACTTTTCCCTCCTAGGCCTCTGGGCCTGTGATGGGACGGGCTGCCATGAAGGTCTCTGACAGGCTCTGGAGACATTTTCCCCATTGTCATGGTGATTAACATTTAGCTCCTGGTTACTTATGCACATTTCTGTAGCTGGCTTGAATTTCTCCCCAGAAAATGGGTTTTTCTTTTCTGTTGCATAGTCAGGCTGCAAATTTTCAAAACTTTTATGCTCTGCTTCATCTTCAGTGCTTTGCCACTTTGAAATTTCTCCTGCCAGATACCCTAAATCATCTCTCTCAAGTTGAAAGTTCCACAAATCTCTAGGGCAGTGGCAAAATGCTGTCAGCCTCTTTGCATAGCAAGAGTGACCTTTACTGCAGGTTCCAAGAAGTTCTTCATCTCAATCTGAGACCACTGCAGCCTGGACTTTATTTCCATATCACTATCAGCATTTTGGTCAAAGACATTCAACAAGTTTCTAGGAAGATCCGACCTTTACAATGTTTTTCTGTCTTCGTCCGAGCCCTCCAAACTGTTCCAACCTCTGCCTGTTACCCAGTTCCAAAGTCGCTTCCTCATTTTTGAGTATCTTTACAGCAGCACCCCACTCTACTGGTACCAATTTATTATATTAGTCTGTTCTCCTACTGCTGATAAAGACATACCCGAGACTGTGTAATTTATAAAAGAAAGATGTTTAATGGAGTCACAGTTCCACATGACTGGGGAGGCCTCACAATAATGACAGAAGACAAAGGAGGAGCAAAGGCACATCACACATATAGCAGCAGGCAAGAGAGTGTGTGCAGAACTGCTCTTTATAAAACCATCAGATCTCATGAGACTTATTCACTGTCACAAGAACAGCATGGGAAAAACCCACCCCCATGGTCCAATTACCTCCCACCGGGTCTCTCCCACAATACGTGGGGATTATGGGAGCTACAATTCAAGATGAGATTTGAGTGGGAACACAGCCAAACCATATCAAGCAAAATGCTGTCTGGCCACACCATTGGCTTTCTTTCCAGAATCCATTTTCCTGAAAGTAGATCTCCTAATATTAGTGTCTTTTGCAATCAGGACAGGCCAAAAAGATCCCTAGTCATCAAGACCTGTTTATTTTTTGCTTAACAGTTAGTTCTTCTCTCAATTTGTCTCCTTCCTTTTGCATTTTACTATAAACAAATCAAGAACAAATCAAGCTGCACCTTTAACACTTTTTTGGAAATCTCCTCCGCTAAGTATCCTAGTGCCTTCTGCTTTTCACATAAATGCAGGGCACAATTCCAATAAGATTTCTGCTTCTATGTGAGAAGAATTCCTTGTTCTCTAGTTTACTGTAATAATTTTATCCCTTTCTTCTGAGCCTTTACTGGAAGCATTCTCCAAGTATAGATAGACTTCTACAAGCTGTGTGTTGAGGTCAGTCTAGCATTTTCTACATGCTCCTCAAAGTTTTTCCAGCTTCCACCCCCTCCCAGTCATTTAAACATTCCAAAGTTATTTAAACATTTTTAGATAACTAGCACCTCATTTATAATATCAAAATCTGTATTAGTTTCCTAATGCCGCTCTCATAAGTTACTACAAACTTAGCACCTGGAAAAAACCCACTAATTTATTATTCTATATTTCTATATATCACAAATCCTGTACAGGTCTCACTGGGCTATGATCAAGGTGTTGGCAGGGATGCCTTCCTTTCTGTAGATTCTAGAGGGGAAATTTTTTCTTGCTCACTTAGATTGTTCACACAATTAAATTCCTGCGGTTGTGAGACTAAGGTCTGGTGTTCTTGCTGGCTGTAAGCTGAGAATTATTCCCAACTTCTAGAAGTTGTCTACATGTTTTAACTCCTTTCCTCCATTTTCAAGTCCCTGTCATGCTTCAAATGTCTCCTCTCTCGTATACCATTATCACATCTCTCTGACTGACATTTCTTTCTTCTTTCTCTGCTTTTAATTGCCCATGTGACTACATTGGGTTTACCTAGATAACCCAGAATGATCTCACTATCTTGAGGTCTGTTAATTGGAAACTGTAATTTCATCTTTAGCTTTAACTTCCTTTTCCATTATTATATTCACTGGCATGATGTTAGAGGTTAGGAAATGGACATATTTGGAGTTGGGGACATTATTTTTCCTTACACTTCAAAATTGTTTTTAAATGAGGTTCAATTTATCCAAGATTATTTCTCAACCATTTATGAAATCATGAATAAACCCTCAACTGAACTCTGCTAAAATTATCTCAAAAGTAATTGTGAAGTGGTAGGCCACAAAATTCTATTACCCTTCTTTTTACTTTTGTATTTAGTCACATCCAGTCTCCCTTCATGGAGACACAGAAGTTAGAGGAGAACATCTTTTCCCTTCCTTGGGTTAACAGTTTTATCTGCCTCCATTCAGATTCAACTCAACCTACAGGTCTGAAATCCACCCTACTGCTACAACTCAATCCTATGCACTGACCACTGACTATTGTCTTGATATTCTTCTTTCTTTAGATGAGGGCAAATCAGAAGACACTAAGCTCTAAACTTACATGGGATAGGAAAGTGCATATTATGTTCCTTACCCCCTACTCACCAATGGAGCTATAAATGTAGCCATCACATGGAGTACATTGTCTAAGGATTCTGCACTGATTTTTATAGCCTATTTTTCCTATGTCCTGGATTTTTTCATTTTTAGTTATATATTATCATTGTAATCATAATTATTACATTATTATTTGTATTAAGATAACCCAGGATGAGTATGATACATTTCCACATTAACTTCTTTCTTGTTATTGTTTGGTAATGTGTAAGACAAATCTGTAGTGATCAGAACATTCTAACCATTGGCAAAATCTGAAAAAGTAATAGCAATGATGAGTCTTTCAGTTACTGGTAACTAGATAAGTCAAATTTATTTCATTTTTGGGTGGTAGGGGCTTCTTGGAGTACTTGACATCTGTGATATGGTGAAGCGGTGTCATTGTCTGGGGTAACACCTGAGGTTTGTTGTCTCATGGCCATGGAGATTAAGGACGTGGACACCCAAAGGGTGAGGTTTAGAGCAGAAATTTAATAGGTAAGAGAAAGATACTATCTTTTTGCTACAGACAGGGGTCCCAGAAAAAAGGGTTGCCTTTTTACAGTTTGGATAGAGAGGCTTTTATAAGAAACCAATAGGGGGCTGTGTGTCTCATTTGCATAAGGAATGGATTTCTGATAGTTCCACCCCATCCTGGTGTGCATAGGGGCCCTTAGCTTGAGTTACTCCATGTTGCTTTGTTTCCCCTTATTGCACATGTGTCAGGGGACAGGATTTTCCATTGCAGGCATGTCTGGGCAAGTCTCCTGTGTAGCCTTTCTTATCCACGTGGCCATGGGGATGTCTTAGGTGAGTCCCCTGGGCAAGGTCCCTTATCTGTGCCTGTAACATTATTTTTCAGGCTGTTCTTTTGTTTGAAAGAATTTAACTGAGGACCCACTGTAAAACCAAAGACCCACGACCCTAACTGTCTGACTAATCGGTTTCTTCCTTTGCCCTCTCTCACTGGTACAAGCTTTGGCCTCCAATATGAAACAAGCAAGTGAGGGCAGCTATCAGCAGGATTAGAGGCACACATAGGAAATTATACCTTAATTCAGAAGAAATATGTGTGTGAAAACATGGAAACTAAGCAGTCCTGCCATACAGTATGTATAAAACAAAATAAATTATATTCCTCTACTGTTTATTTTATTATTGGTTTTATGATACAAATCTACAATAATCTACTCATATTGTTGGTAAACATCTTTTATAATGAGTCCTTTTAGAATCCCAACTTTAACAATAAGTATAAATTTAATAAAGCTTTAAATATTAAACATATATCTCAAGTAATTTAATAAAGAAAATGTATCTTGCACGGAGTTTTGTTGACATAATCATCCTCCAAGAGGACTGTAATATCACTGAAAACACAAAACAGAAGACAGATGAAAGTGAGATGGAGTAGCATCTACTTTAAAAATTGATGGTTATTTTAAAAACTTATTCTTGCAAGGCCTAATTTAACTTGCAGATACAGAAGGTGCAATTGCATACTCCTCTGTGAATCATGAGTTTTTCTTATATCAGTTGTTTATACTTCTAAATTAATTTCACTCGTTTTTTTCAAAGTTCATTCATTTATTGAATAAGGTTTACTCAAGGGTTTGATGTATTACAGTACTGCGGTAGGCATTAAAGTATTTAAAGTAACATTAGGTAAATATTTAAGAGCTAACACACTGCAATCTTAGTTTCTACCTATTGTTATTTAGTCTTTATTATATGCTGATCTTTCTACTTGTAATAGCATCTCCTTATCCCCTGAGAACTTTTCATTATTTAGAAATTTAGAAAAATATAAACAGAGAGAAATTTTACATGTAAGAGCCAGCTTAAACAAATATTATTAGAGATCACAGAGCATCCCACCAACGTAATTATTTTTATTCTAGAATATGGAAAAAATATTCAGATTTTAATTATAATATAGATGAATCATTTTGAAAATCAATTATATCATCTGCTAAAAGGATGATATATTTTGTGTTGAAATTTCATAGACTTTTGAGAGAAGATGACAACGATTGATACTCAAAGGTGACACGCGATTTACCATAGATTATTTTTCTGGGCCTGATGTGGGATTTTTTTTGATATATCGTAGTTGTACATATTTATGAATTACTCATAATATTTTGATATGTGTTTATAATGTGTAATAAAGCCAAAGTAATTGGGATATCTATCACCTTGAACATTTATTCTTCATCTTGAAATGTTACAATTCTTCTGTTCCAGCTATATTGAAATATATAATAAGTTATTGTTAACTATAATTTTCCTACTGTATTATCAAATACTAAAACTTATTCCTTCTAATTGTATTTTTGTACCACTGAAGCAACTTTTCTTCATCTCCCCCATTCATCCTTCCCTTTCCAGCCTCTTATTTTTTTTTTATTAAAAGTTTGCTTGTGCACTTAAAAACAGAAGCCAGCATTGTTAATTGCTCCATATTCAACTTTGCAAATAGTTAAATGATACCAGTATATTAGTGATATTATCAAATGAAACATCTGCAAATAGAAAGTCAGTTAAGTTCATCCCTGTGGTATAGTAGTTTAAATTTTTTTTCTAAGTGATGAATTCTAAGTCAAATTCCTGAAAGTTCATTTTCTTGAAGGTGAAATATCTGAAGTTATCATAAATAATTTAAAAAATCTAAGTACACATTCAGCAATAAAGGTAATATTAGTTATTAGAAGGGGATAATAGGCAATATAAATCTATGGAGCAGAAATATGCTTGGAATTGGTTGTAGCATAAAACTAATTCGTAACTGTGTCAAAATAAGATGCAGTATTCTACTGTTCAAAATAAAATGTTAAGTGACCAAAATTTAGAAACTGCTTATATACACGATTAATGTAATACACTTGTTTTTTGTAATGAAACTGAGGTTGAATAGTTAAAATTATTCAGCATAACAGTATTTTCTATCTTTTTTACCTATTATCAATAAGAATGTAATGATATTTGAATTTTTAAAAGCACTACTTTGTAAATCATCTTAGGTATCATACAATGATTGTTGAACTTATTTGTATACACATAAACATATTCTTAAATGTTAGGTGACTTTTGTTCAAAATTATTTGAAAATCTTTAATGAGAGCATTCAATGAATTCAGCACAAAGGACTTCATATCTTGAAGCTATAAATAAAATAAAAAATTATGGTAAACAGAGCTTATACACTTTGTGGTACTGATTCCTACTAAAGCAAGTAGGAAGTAACAAAAAAGCAAAAGCAGACAAAATGAAGGTGCAAATGTCCATGAGTTAATTCTGAAATTGCTGCTTTGGAACATCTTAACCAGTGGAATTAATCCTTTGATTAACCATGTATTTTCAATTGGGTACACCTATACACTGTATTGCATTAGAAGGAGATCACAGGAGTTTGCAGTATCTAAATCTGGAATCCTTCAAAATAGTTGTAAATATACACAATTTGTTTGACAAGTTTTATTTGCAAAAACTTTTTTTTTTTTATTGTTGTACTTTAGGTTTTAGGGTACATGTGCACAATGTGCAGGTTTGTTACATATGTATCCATGTGCCATGTTGTTTTGCTGCACCCATTAACTCGTCATTTAGCATTAGGTATATCTCCTAATGCTGTCCCTCCCCCCTCCCCCCACCCCACAACAGTCCCCGGAGTGTGATGTTCCCCTTCCTGTGTCCATGAGTTCTCATTGTTCAATTCCCACCTATGAGTGAGAACATGCGGTGTTTGTTTTTTTGTCCTTGTGATAGTTTACTGAGAATGATGTTTTCCAGTTTCATCCATGTCCCCACAAGGGACATGAACTCATCATTTTTTATGGCTGCATAGTATTCCATAGTGTATATGTGCCACATTTTCTTAATCCAGTCTGTTGTTGTTGGACATTTGGGTTGGTTCCAAGTCTTTGCTGTTGTGAATAGTGCCGCAATAAACATACGTGTGCATGTGTCTTTATAGCAGCATGATTTATAGCCCTTTGGGTATATACCCAGTAGTGGGGTGGCTCGGTCAAATGGTATTTCTAGTTCTAGATCCCTGAGGAATCGCCACACTGACTTCCACAATGGTTGAACTAGTTTACAGTCCCACCAACAGTGTAAAAGTGTTCCTATTTCTCCACATCTTCTCCAGCATCTGTTGTTTTCTAACTTTTTAATGATGGCCATTCTAACTGGTGTGAGATGGTATCTCACTGTGGTTTTGATTTGCATTTCTCTGATGGCCAGTGATGATGAGCATTTTTTCATGTGTTTTTTGGCTGCATAAATGTCTTCTTTTGAGAAGTGTCTGTTCATGTCCTTTGCCCACTTTTTGATGGGGTTGTTTGTTTTTTCCTTGTAAATTTGTTTGAGTTCATTGTAGATTCTGGCTATTAGCCCTTTGTCAGATGAGTAGGTTGCAAAAATTTTCTCCCATTCTGTAGGTTGCCTGTTCACTCCAATGGTAGTTTCTTTTGCTGTGCAGGAGCTCTTTTTTAAGAAAGTTTCTGAATCCTGGCAAAAATCTATGAAAGTACTGGGGCTTAAGTGTTTATATATTTAACTATAGAAATAGAATTGCAAATATCCTCTATATAGCAGAATTTTCTCTAAGCTTATGTTTCCACATTTATAGTTATCATGTTTTCTTAAGAATGTTATGGCATACAAGAACAGTCAATTAAAAGTATAAACATTGTAAATTTGCTAATTATAAAATACAACTTTAAATACTATGATGCCCAATGTTATGAAAAAATTAAAATTACACATCTATATAAAAATAAAATTTTTAGAAACATACTAGTGGTCTAATATTAGAGAGGAAATCTAAGAAACTGAATAAAACATGCCAATATTATTTTTAATGTATTGAATTGTATTATTGTAGCGTTCAAATAATCCATATGAATACTTTCAAAATATTTTAATTTACTCAATGTTGTATATGTTATTTTTATAAAGTTTTAACTTTGAAAAGTTGTTTGAATAAAGCATCTTTTTTTTTTTTTTTTGAGACGGAGTCTCGCTCTGTCACCCAGGCTGGAGTGCAGTGGTGCAATCTCGGCTCACTGCAAGCTCCGCCTCCCGGGTTCACGCCATTCTCCTGCCTCAGCCTCTCCGAGTAGCTGGGACTACAGGCGCCCGCCACCACGCCCAGCTAATTTTTTTTTTTGTATTTTTAGTAAAGACGGGGTTTCACCGTGGTCTCGATCTCCTGACCTCATGATCCGCCCGCCTTGGCCCCCCAAAGTGCTGGGATTACAAGCGTGACCCACCGCGCCCGGCCAAATAAAACATCTTATATGTTCATTGACATAATAAAACAAATTTTCTTGCTGATAATTTTTTTAAAAAATCTCTTTATAGACCCTCATTTATTTTCAGATGTGTTTAATATAATATAGTATGATGAACATACTGATATAGAACTAAGTAATATCTTTGATTGTCCAACAACATAATGAACAAAACAGCCATGCATAAACTTTAGTAGGGATTGGATTTGGGCCCTGATATACCATGAATTTACAGCGTAAGGAAGCTTAGTAGAGAGACCTAGTCTAGAAGAACTGGATTTCTACTTGGCTTAAGGCTTCTCCAGTGGGAATGTATATTGCCAAGTGACACTCACTGAGGGAAGGACCAGTGATCCCCAAAACAAAATCTATAAAACTCTGTAAATACATATGTGTGACAACACTGTTTTAGTTACTACCTATTGCTAATATTTCCTGTAATTCATGTCCTCTTTTGGTTGAACATTCATGAACACACTGTCCTTAGAAAACCTGAACTAGTTTCTGAAAACTTCATTTATGGTCTAGATTACTCAGACTTAACCTGTTCCTGTGATATTCAAATTAATGCTTTCAGTTTGGTTCTGTGGGTCACCTTGTGTTGTTTAATTGACTTGATAACTGCTGTGCTTGGGCCATATGACTCATATCTGAACCTACCTTAAGGTACCTGGGAGCTGTCTCTCACAAAGGTCAAATTTGAGGATTTAAAAGATTTTCTACTTAATATACTATATGTATTTATATATTTACCATATCCTGAAAAAGCCATGGTCATCTGAGAATTTCATTTGTGGCAGACAAGAGGGACTGACCTCTTTTATAACTTGAGCTTTTCAGTGTCCACTCTGCTAGCTGGCAGAACTAGTATTGGTTTAGCCTCTATATAAAGCTGAGGTCTTTCCAATTCCCAGTTTGTCTTTTCAGACTTAAAGCAGTCTATGTTACATATATTCATAGACTGAGGAGTCATGATGTGGTTGAGTGACCTCTTAACATAGTCCTCAACCTGATTTTATATGAACCTTAGACTGTTCATAGCTGTTAATAAGTGACCTCTAGAGATAAACATCTTTAGGAAATAAACATCCCCAAGATATAGACATCTTTAAGACCTAAGATAAAATCCTAGGTCAATGATACCGTTTGGCTGTGTCTCCACCCAAATCTCATCTTGAAATGTAGCTCCCATAATTCCCATGTATCATGTGAAAGACTGGGATGGAGGTAATTGAATAATGGGGGTGGGTCTTTCCTTTGCTATTCTCATGATAGTTAAGTCTTATGAGATCTGATGGTTTTATAAAGTAGAGTTCCCCTGCCCATGCTCTCTTACCTGCTGCCATAAAAGATATGACTTTGCTCCTCATTCACCTTCAGCCATGACTGTGAGGCCTCTTCAGCCATGTGGAACTGTGAGTCAATTAAACCTCTTTCCTTTATAAATAACGTAGTCTCAGGTATGTCTTTATTAGCAGCGTGAGAACAGACTAATACAGTCAGCTTCAGTTCAGTCAAGAGCTTTATAAAGGAATCCACAATTCTAAATGAAAACCCTCGTGGTCAAATAAAGAACTTCGGTATTTTCTGGTATTTTCCAGATACTACTATTGTTGCACCCCCTCTCCTCTACCCCTGCAGAATTCTCTTATTTACTCTGGATGTTCAAATTTCTGGATATAAAAGCTTTCCTGGACTTTGTGACTTGCTGGGAAGGATTTCCCTTGGAAGATCCTGTCCCCCATTTTCAGTATATGTCTCTCCTCACTTGCTCAAGTGAAGAGAGACATGGGCTTTTTAAATTTAACTGTTGTTTTAACTTCTTTATACCTACTCATTACTAAATTTGTCAGTGTTCTAAAAAACAATTAAAAATAAAGCTTCAGGAAATCAATAATGCACTTCAGTTAGTAAGGACAATTCTGTGTCAAATGCCTTACTGTGTTTTGTTGGTAATAGTAAGTTTAAATAATTATTTAAACAAGGTCAGAGAATGATAAATCTACCTGACCACAACTGTAAATATTTATTCAGTTGCTGAGATTTATCTTGTGTCAGGGTTAAAAAGCAAGACTGCTCTTCTAATAGCTTACTGTTATTTTAACATATACATTTAGCTTGTTGCTAAAGAAAATAGGCTAAAGGATTTTTATTTATTTATTTATTGTACTGCTATTCGACAAGTCTAATGGATGCTTCAAGGGAACACTCAATTCCTGCATAAAATTTTGTAGCATATTTTATGAGTTGACACATTGCTTTGAGTAGTAAGCTCAATGTTGTGTGAAGGGCATTGTATGTGTGAGTTCTTTGTGAACTGGAAAGCCATAAAAATCAGTTTATTCCTTTTTTTTAACAAGTGTTTCTGAAAGAAAATACTAATGTTACATTCGGGTAATTTAAACAAAAGCGAAGTTTGCTTTAACGATAGCATCAGCCTTCAAGAAAAAAGACTTATTCACAGATATAATATCTTTGTCAGCTTTATTGATCTTAACTAACAATAACAAAGATAATGTAAGGTTTTTTAGAGTATGAAAAATAAACAGATTGGGGCTGATTTATTTTTTAAATAACTTAAAAAAATATTACTTCTGTCATATCATCTGTTCCAGTAAAATTTCTAGTTGACATTTATATTGGAAGTAAATTTTAACCTGTAAAATGTCTCTGAAATCCATTCAGAAATAAAATAATACTATCTACATTTATTTGGCAATTGAATTTTTGTCGCAATTATAGTGTGATTCCTTAGAACAATGCTATGCAAAATACTTTCAGTTTCTTCAAGGCATGTAGTGCTACACAGTAGGAGGGCTGAAACAATTTATGAACTTGAAAAGTCAAAATACTGAATTAGAAAAACAATGAAGAAAAAGAAAAAGCAAATTAAGGACACAAAGCAACAATCACACCATGAGCTTTTAGAGTAGGGTACACAATAACATACAGCTTTTGGTTTTTGAAAGACAGTGATAAAATAGAGGGTATATAATTAAATCCTAAATCAGGAAAAAACAAGCCATTTTCTATTTATTTGGGATTGTCTTTTCCTTTTATGTTTTGAGTCACATTTCAATACCTTACCAAACAGCAGTATAAACAGTCTGAATTATATAGTTAGCAATACCTAATTGAAAATGCAATTTTATCCATGTTAATAGGATAACATATAAATTAAATACAGGAAATTATTGGGTCTGTTACCCACAAAATATGGAAACACAGGATCATAATCATGTAATTTAAGGTCATAAAAGGCATCTGGTCTCAATCTTCAGCATATAAAGTTATTTAATTTGTTCATTGAAGTCTTGCATTCCTTATTATCTTGAAAATATCTCATTTTTTAATAATTAAAGATAAATAATCCTTCTTATACAAAAAATTAATGTTTAATTTAAAAGAAATGTAAAAGCCATGTGTTCTTTCTAACTAAAAGTTAAGAATATTTTCAAAACAGATCACTTACAAAATTTTATTTTTAAGTAAATAGTATTTTTCTCACTTATATGTGGGAGCTAAACCACAAGGATGCAAAGCCATAGAATGATATAATGGACTTTGGGGACTAGGGAAGAAGAGGTTGAAGGATAAAAGACTATCTTTTGGGTACGGTGTACACTGTTCTGGTGACAGGTGCACCAAAATCTCAAAAGTCACCACTAAGGAACTTATCCATGTAACTGAAAACCACCTGTATCCCCAAAACTATTGAAATAAAAATTAAAATTAAAGAAAAAGAATAAATAGAAGATTTTGCAAGGTAATAATTTTAAGATCTTTAAGTGTAAAATTTTGATATATTTGTCTTAAAAAAATTCTCTGACAAGCAAACCACAAACATCTACTATTCTAGAACGGTTTTCTATTTAAGCTGGGGTTTTTTTGTAATTAAAAACTTTACATTTTGATGTTGAATAAAAATAAATACTTCTATTTCATTCAGTAAGCGATTATTAGTCCACATGAGAAATATAATGTCTTATAATTAATTAAGAGTAGCTTTTAAAAAAGATTTTAAAATGTTTTTAAGGAAGTAAATTAATAACAGTACCAGGCCATTTAAATAAAAATAAAAATTAAATAAAAAGAATAAATAGTAAGCTTTGCATTTTAAGATCGACTGTAATGATATTCAACTTGCCATTTTAATTTTATACTTCTTAATCTTTTTATTCTACGATAATTTTTAACTTACAGAAAACTTGCAAGAATAGAATAAATAATTTTTTTTTCTTTCCAACTTTCATTTTAGGTTCGGGGGTACATGTGCATGTTTGTTACATGGGTAAATTGCATGTCCTAGGATTTGGTGTACAGATTATTTCATCACCCAGGTAATGAACATAGTTTGTTACATGGGTAAATTGCATGTCCCGGGGATTTGGTGTACAGATTATTTCATCACCCAGGTAATGAGCATAGTTTGTCGCATGGGTACGTTGCATGTCCTGGGGATTTGGGGTACAGATTATTTCATCACCCAGGTAACAAGCATAGTACTCCACTGGTAGTTTTCCAATTCTCACCCTCCTCCCACTCTTCACCCTCATGTAGGTCCCAGTGTCTATTGTTTCCTTCTTTGTGTCCATGTGTACTCAATATATAGCTCCCACTTACAAGTGAGAACATGTGCTATTTGGTTTTCTGTTCCTGCATTAATTTACTTAGGATAATGGCCTCCAGCTGCATCCATGTTTCTGCAAAGGACATGATTTTATTCTTTTCTATGGCTGCACAGTATTTCATGGTGTATATGTACAACACTTTCTTATTTTCCCCCATTTAAAATTCCCTTGTTTTTAACTTTTAAGTTCAACAGTACATGTGCAGGTTTGTTACCTAGGTATACTTGTGTTGTGGAGGTGTGTTGTACAGATTATTTCATCACCCAGGTCTTAGGCCTAGTACCCATTAGTTATTTTTCCAGACCTTTGCACTCCTTCCACCCTCCAGCCTCCAATAGACCTCAGCGTGTGTTGTTTCCCTCTATGTGTTCTCGTCATTTAGCTCCCACTTACAAGTGAGAATATGCATGTGGTATTTGGTTTTCTGTTCCTGTGTTAGTTTGCTAAGGATAGTGGCCTCCAGCTCCATTTATGTTCTTACAAAGGACATGACCTCTTTCTTTATTTTCTTTATCCAGTATACCTTTGATGAACATTTAGGTTGATTTCATGTCTTTGCTATTGTGAATAGTGCTGTAATGAACCTACGTGTGCATGTGTCTTTAACGTAGAATGACTTATTTTCCTTTGTGTATATATTTAGTAATAGGATTGCTGGGTTGAATGGCAGTTCTGTTTTAAGTTCTTTGAGAAATCTCCAAACCACTTTCCACAGGGGCTGAACTAGTTTACATTCCCACCAGCAGTATATAAGTGTTCCTTTTTTTCCTGCAACCTTCCCAGCATCTGTTATTTTTTTACTTTTTAATAATAGTCGTTCTGACTGGAACTTGCCATTTTAAATATAAACTCTTAAAGATCAATTAAAAATACGTTATTACTTTAAGAATATCTGAAACACCTAAAATTTCCAGTAACTGCTACTGAGGGACAATGACCATTCAATGCCCATAACATTGTGCAAGCATGTTTTTCAGGGACATCTGAATATAGACTCCAATAATTTTCTTACATAAGGATGTTTTCTTGTTGATGCTGAATTTTACTCAAGAACCAGAGAGCCCAGCATTTATTATTATCCGCATACATTCTGCATTATTTATGTGAGTCCTTCGTGAATGGATATCTAAATGCTAAATATAAAAAGGCGATACAAAAACCATAATTGATCTTTCTAGATCTGGTGAGACACTATTTTGCACATTTACATCACTGGAAACCAGGTTTCTTCTCTTAGGGCCCCTGGTAACCAAAAGAGACTATGCTAAATATCCTGCATCTGTGGCCATCTTCTTTCCAGTTTTAAGTTTATAGAATAAGTATATATCTGTAGTTTTCATGCTAATTCACAGTATTTTTTTTCCAAGTGTTGAGTGGATTATACTATAGGGTGGCAGCACCCTCCCAGTGCAGCTTCTTCATGGTTTGAGTTGAAGCTCAGACTTAGTGAATTTATTGACAATGTGAGAAGTGATAGATATAGTTTACTGGTGCCTCAGGCTCTCCATCATTCCCTTATACTTGAATTCTCTGCAGCTGTAGGTCCTTCACCTCTTTATCTACACACTTAATTATACTGAGTAGCTTTCTGATTAAGATAGTAATATTAGTTCATGATCCAAAACAATGAAAATTGGGAAGTAAAACTACATGGAAAGAAAACCAATAACTTGTAAAATGAATGCAGATAGAAAACAAGTTTTTAAATAAGCAAAAACCATACTAACAGAAACAATAGAATATATTAGCAATATGAGAGAATAAGAAATTATAATTAAAAGGCAAGTATTAATATGAAAATGATATAGTAAGTGATACTACCAGAGCCTAAATAAGTGGTAGAGTGTATAAAGCAAAAAGAGTATTTTTCAATTTAAAAACCAGGCTGAGAAATAACCACAGAATTAAAGATAGAAATATACATATATTTATTTATTTGAGACAGAGTCTCGCTGTTGCCCAGGCTGGAGTGCAATGGTGTGATCTCGGCTCACTGCAGGCTCTGCCCCCCGGGGTTCACGCCATTCTCCTGCCTCAGCCTCCCGAGTAGCTGGGACTACAGGCGCCCGCCACCTCGCCTGGGTAATTTTTTGTATTTTTAGCAGAGATGGGGTTTCACTGTGTTAGCCAGGATGGTCTCGATCTCCTAACCTCGTGATCCACCCGCCTTGGCCTCCCAAAGTGCTGGGATTACAGGTGTGAGCCACCGTGCCCAGCCATATATATATATATATTTATTTATGAAGAAGAGTTTAAAACATATGGAAGATAGAAGTAGAAATTCCAAAATTCAAATAAATCCTGGAGAAATAAAAACAAAGAATGAAGAGGTAGAAATATTTGAAGAAACATGGGAGATATAGTTTATAAAATATAATTCAGAAATAAATGTATAGACATTAAAAAATGAACAATGTCTGATTGAAAAAGTTTATCAAGTGCTATTGAAAAAAATTTATGGGATACAGTTGATTTGGACTAGGCTTTTGCACTAAGGCTAAAAGGCCAAACCAATATAAAGTTAAACTACAGTAGCTGAGCTCTACTTAATTGCAGGAGGCTTTGTACCCAATTAAGCTGTAATTAATTAAGTTGTATTTACACCACACTTTCATTTCCTATAAATGCTGTCAGATCGTGTTATTGGTTGGAGTTCTCTGAACTTGCTTTGATTCAGAGGACTGCCCATTTAAGAATTGTTTATGTTTTGTTTGCTTTGATTTGCTCTGTTTTGTATTGTTTTCCTTTGCTCAAACTCAGTTAAAATTTAAACTCATCTAAGGTATGTTTTCTGTTTACAAGTCCCAAAGAGTGTTAAGAAAAATAAAACTTATTATTAAAACTTAGTGAATATGGAAGACAATGGAAAATGTGTAAAGATAATTCAATAAGAAAGAACAGGACTACTACAGAGCATTAGACTTCTTAACTAAAGCACTTTGCAGATGAAATGGAGGCATATTTTTAACTATTTGAAGGATAGAAAAATTGAGGCATATTTTTGATGATTTGAAGGATAGGAAATTTGAAACTTAAATTTAATTTTTAATTAAATCATCATTAAAACATGAGCACATAATTTAAATATTTTTAGGAATTAAAGACCACAAAAGATTTACCACATAAAACATAAAAGTCATAAGCAAAACCTTTTGAGTGAATTATTTAAATACAAAGAGGAAAATGCTTCCAGGTAACTTATGAACTTATGTCAGTAAGTTTAAGCAAATATCTTGACAAAATTGGCTATCTAAAAATGCATACGTACATACGTAGGTACATACCTAATAAAAAAGAAAAAAGAGAATGTCTCCATAACAAATCAGCCTTAATATCTATAAAATATTCACATAGCACCAGTAAGAAAGGTGGGTGAGTCCTAGGATACGGACATGAAAAGATAATAAAATTTGTGGTTTTTGAGGATGACATAGATCACTTTTAAGGTATGCTATTTAAAAGAGATGCAAATAAAAGACAAGAGAATGAAAAATTTGTATATGGACAGAATAAAGATATAATGAGACAATACCAAGAATGCTGGTGTAGGAATATAGATACAACAACTTTTACACACAAAACTTGTCAGGAAAATAACACAATTCTGAAAATATATTGTAGTAAATACTGAGTGTGCCAACGATCTTTCATCTTCAATGCTGAAGCACTAAGCATCCTGTTAGAAATATTAGTAGCAAACAACTTGCAGGTGAATTCACCTGATTATTGCCCTCAACTTAAGAGTGTTGCCTTGTCTGAATCCACACCCACAACCAATGACTGGTCAATGCAAAAACAGAAAAGCTTGAAGTCCTTGTCTTAATTTGGGTATACTCTGCAGGGCCCATCCTAGCATCAGAGCTTCTTGTGGACTTGACTGAGGCCTTTGTTATGACCACATCACAGCTACTTGCTCCCTGTGCTAGTGATAATATTAAGAGTAATTCCTGAATGCAAATCTCCATCTCCGAGTCTCCTTCCTATGGGACTTGAACTGCAACAGTTGGTGCCTGGGTTGCTACCAGAAAGCAGATGCTAACATGATACTTTGGAACTGATCACTTGTGACCCAGCAAGCAATAAAAACTCCATCACTGATGGTAGATGGAACCCTGAGGGCACATGACACATGGTGGCATGCCGATGGTTAAAACATTTACTTCTGGTGAATTAGAATGGTGTACCACAGAAGGGTATGCACTAGCTAGGGCAATGCATCAAGGATATGGTTAGTCTAGGGGCAATAATAGTCACAAGCATAATGGAAATAGGTGGCTGTTTCTGGGGCAATTGATTTTTCAAAAAGATACAATTGATGACAGCAATGGGCCATCCAGGGCAGCTACTACCATTATGCTGACTGCAGCAGAGAGGTGCGAGAGATGATGGCAGAAGTGACGGCAGGAGCAAGGATGGTGTTGTTAGGTGGTGGGACGTTCCCTGTGCCCTACATCCCTGAGGCAGCTGACTGTGCCACTCCCACCCTGTCATGGCTGGGCAGGACCCATTCCCAGGTCTGGAACCTCCACCATGGCCTCAACCTCACTCCCCACCACATCCTGGAGGCCTGCGAGCATCTGGCCAAAGGTGCAGCCAGGACTCGTGGGGCTGCCCCTGGAAGCATCAAGTTCATTTGTATGGGGTTGGCTGGGGCCACCAAGACACTTGCACCTCGCCCACTGCCCTGGGAGCCGCAGCAATGGAGCTGCAGCAATGGAGCCGAGCCAAGTCACCCACCAGCAGGGGAGCAGTGCAGTTGTTCATGAAGGGGCAGGCAGTGCACGGCCCTGAGGTGGAGCTGGGCCTGGGAGGGTGCCATGCTCTGCAGAGCCAGTGGGAGCTGGGAGCAGGCAGGACCCCTGCCCTCCTGGGCATGGCTGCAGCTGCCCAAGTTGCAACTGTGGACCCAGGCATCTCTGCACTCTTGGGGGCCCAGGAAGGTCCCTTCTTGCCCCTGTGGGTTTGGAGATGTCTGCTTCTGCTGCCTGGCCTCTCTCCACTGTCAGTGCCCACTCTGATCACAGAGCAAAGTTGAGGCCAAGCCTGGGTGCTGTTGCAACCTGGCCAGATGTGCACATCCTCAGGGCAGTGCTGATATGCCAGCCCCCTGCCATCTTGGCCCCCTCCAGACTATGGGTACCAAGGAGCATGGGGCGGAGCCTAAGGAGGAGTTGAGGGCAGCTCAGTGCTGGCCTTCAGGTGCCCCTTGGCACAAACAGCCTGGGCGTCACAGATGGCAGCACCCTGGGTGCAATGGGGTGGGTCCCTTGTGAAGCCCCACCTTCAAGCTGGGGAGAGCCTGAAGCCTGGGGGCTGTGCTGCTCGTCCCACAGACCAGAGGGGAAACTTGTGGTGCCTTTTCTGGGCCTACCCATGGCTGCCCATGGACCAATTGGTGCACTCTTCTTCCCCTCTGAGGCCCATAAAAGTCCCAGACTCAGCCAGACTTGAGGAGATGATGGGACAACCAGCTGCATAGAGGAACTGCCCTCTCTGCAGAGAGCTGGACACTCACTGGGATGACCTGTCCAGTAGAGAGGAGCTATCCCCTCTGCTTAGAGCTGAGGAGACAATGGCTGACCAGCTTCAGAGAGGAACTACCATCTCTGCTGAGAGTTAGACACTCATTTGGATGATCTGCCTAGCAGAGAGGAGCTACCCCCTCTGCTGAGAGCTGAACACTCATTGGGACACCCTGGTTATGGAGAGGAGCTGCCCACTGAGCGTCTCCTCTGAGCTGTTCTATTGCTCAATAAAGCTCCTCTTCTCGCTCACCCTCCACTTGTCTGTGTACCTTATTCTTCCTGGATTCAGGACAAGAACTTGGGAACTGCAGAATGGCAGGGCTAAAAGAGCTATAACACAAACAGGGCTAAAACATGCTCCTTGCCTGCCAGGTTGTGGGTGACAAGAAAAAGAGAAGAGAGAAGGAGAGAAGAGCTGTGGCCTTTCAGGGAGCCCAGACCTATGAGCTCCCCAAACCAGGGCTGTGACACCTTCTTTAGGACTTTTCAGTTCCTGGTGTCTCCAAGCTTCTGGGTGCCACATTGTGATCCCCAGTATCAGCTTTGGAAGCTGCTTATAGTATGCCTGGTCAGCCACAGCCTTGCAGGGAGCCAGTGCCCGTGCCCATGCCTGGACCTGCCTGCCCTGCTGCACCTGGCGTGCCTGGCTGTGGGCAGTGCTTGGACCCCATACTTATTCACACACCCTTTGCCACTCTGTACCTGGCTTGCCCTTGGCAGGCATGGGATCCAGGCCAGGAGTGGGAGCTGAGTGCAGGCTGCCAGGCCGAGTGTGTGGAATGAGCCCAATGGGCCAGAGCAGAAACTTGGGCAAAGGCTCTGCTGGCCACAGAGGTTTCTGGCTGGTGAAGCAACACCCTAAGGATCTTGTAACACAATGAAAGGTCAAGGGTAATTAATCACAATTAAAGTATAAGTGTGAAAGATAGAGTGAGAAATACCACTCAAGGAAAGTCTACTTTTTTTCTTTATGAAAAGATATTCCCTTTCCGATGCTTAGTTTTATCCAAGAACAGGGAAAGCACAAGGTTAATAAAAATGTCCTTAAACAGAAGTGTTTCAACTATTGGTATAAGTTATTTCTGTTTGGCGATTCAAGATCTGAGTCAAAAGAGGAAATTTGATAGTAACAGTTGATCTTACCTTGCACAATACATGTCACCAGCATCTGTGTTCCTCTTGCTAGGGACTCTGGGGACCAAGGTAAATTATGCAGAAAATTGATGCATCTAATTCTGCCCTAAGCTGTCACTTCACATCTGATAAGAATTTGTACTTGAAGAAAATTATTTTGGAAAGTTAGCATAACCTTTTACTCTGTGCAAGTGTATAATTTTGCTATCAATCCATAATGTACCTGATACTCTGAGGCTAAAATTTTACATATTACTCATTGAAGTGCTTACTCGGTACTTTGTGTATATTAAGTTAAATTTTATTTTTATACACCCATTTGCAATGAATTCAAGCAAACATTTATAATTACTTGTCTTGTAGAGATCCAAGTGTCCCTCTTTGCCAGCTGTTAACCTCATGCCAGACTAATATAATTAGTTTTGTTAATTACTTCTAGTTCTTCAGGAATAATTGAGATTATTGCATCCTTACTTCACTCTAGAATTAAATTGATGGATTCTTCTCATGTGAGAACTTGTGACCTTTAAGTCCACCTACTCGCAATTTGTTCTGGAACTAATTAAATATATATATTTTTCAGTCTTCCTTATCTATAGTAAAACATAATAATCAAAATGCTTCTAAGCACACTTAAATGAAAGGTACTCAAGTATGTGACTCACAGTGAGGTCATTAGTTTTAAATATTTCTGTTTTTGTGTGTCTGTGGAGAAAGTTTCTCTCTAAGACATGTGCACATTGATTTATGAAATGCACAGATAGTGATAGATAGCCGTAAAATCCTTAAGTTTTGTCAGTGTCTCTCAGTGTCAGTGCACATGTACTTATGTAAATAACTACAGTTTCAGTTTATATTTCAAATACTCTCTCAGGTCAGTAAGTGTATAATCAGCATTTAACCATAGCTTTGTTAGGATTTTTCCTTCATTATTCTTGGAATTGTGTATAGAAGTATTTAATAACATTGACTTTGATATCAGATATAACTGAGTTTTCTTGTCTCTCTCACTTATTAGATGGATTTCTGTGGACTAGTTGCTTAATCTTGAATCCCCTTATTTTTCATTTAAATAATTGGGATGATGTGTATCATTTTTAACTGACTAAAAAGGATAATCAATATAACTTGGTAATCTAAACATCAAAAACATCCAAGAAAATATAATAATTCAAAAACAATGATAAGTAGCCTTTATAGAAAATGAAGCACTACAAAAATTAAAAGACAGCCACACGCAGTGGCTCACGCCTGTAATCCCAGCACTGTGGGAGGCTGAGGTGGGCAGATCACTTGAGGTCAGGAGTTCGAGACCAGCCTGGCTAACATGGTGAGACCCAGTCTCTACTAAAAATACAAAAATTAGTTGGGCATGGTGGTGTGTACCTGTAATCCCAGCTACTCAGAAGGCTGAGGCAAGAGAATCACTTGAACCCAGGAGGCGGAGGTTGCAGTGAGCTGAGATTGTACCAGTGCGCTCCAATCTGGAGAAAGAGCGAGACTCCATCTCAAAAACAAACAAAAAAATTTGAAAGACAATTTGCTTTATTATTATACAGTGCTTAGAAATGGTATTATCCACAAAATTTTCAGCTTGGTGATGTCATGGTGGCACAATCTATGTAATATAAAAAATGATGTTGCAGATCATAAGAGATAATCACTTTAATGTAACAGAGGTCTCACTGAAAGTATGAGATGGAAGTTTTGTTCAACAATTTTTACTTTTCTAAATAATAATGCTCTTAAATATTTAATGGTGTGTGTGTGTGTGGTGTGTGAAGTTCTGTAGTTATTATCACTAAGTATCAGAAGGATTGGGAAACTATAAAAAAAAAAACAAGAGTACACGAATTGATTCTTGTTAGTTTGAGAAAGGAAGCTCTAGAGGCTCTAAACAAGCTTAATTTTATTTGCTGTATTTACTCCAAGAAAACCCATGGAAATAATTCATATGCAATGGTTTACTGATTTTCAGACTATCACTATCATTACTGAAGTAGAAATGAGAGACCAGTTTGTCATATATCGTGAAAAGCTCACTTGGAAAATATGGGTGCTTATTAAATGGAAATGGTATGTCATCTTCATTATGATATCACTCAAAATTATAAGTTCAATTCTTTTCAAGTTAAATTCTAAATATAATGCAATGTCATTTTGAAAATCGCAAAATTTTAGATTTGTGGAATTCCATAAATGAATTCTAAATTTCATAAGGCTAATCTAAATGTCTAATAGTAGCTGTGGTCGATTTGTGGAATAGTAAGAAATGAGGCTATCCCGCTGTTAATAAGAATTATTATAAAGCTATAGAAACTACAACAGTGTGTCACTGGCACAGGGATTGAAACACTGGGTCAATAGAACAAAATAAAAAGCCTGGAATCAGATCCACAGTGATATGGGAAATCAGAATATCATAGAAGTCATATGGAAATTATTGGGAAAAAATGATGGACACTTCAAACAATGATGGTGGTCAAATTAATTGTACATTTTAGGAAAGAGAGGAACTTTACCTTCCACTATATACAAAAAATATTCCAAAAGTGTAATGACTTAAATGAGGAAAAATTCAACTCTAAAGCCATTAAAAAGCACACAAGAGGCCGGGCGCGGTGGCTCAAGCCTGTAATCCCAGTGCTTTGGGAGGCCGAGGCGAGCGGATCACGAGGTCAGGAGATCCAGACCATCCTGGCTAACACGGTGAAACCCCGTCTCTACTAAAAATACAAAAAATTAGCCGGGCGTGGTGGCGGGCACCTGTAGTCCCAGCTACTCGGGAGGCTGAGGCAGGAGAATGGTGTGAACCCGGGAGGCGGAGCTTGCAGTGAGCCGAGATCGCGCCACTGCACTCCAGCCTGGGTGACAGAGCGAGACTCCATCTCAAAAAAAAAAAAAAATAAAATGAAAAAAAATAAAAAAATAAAAAGCACACAAGAGTAGAAATCAGAAGTTTTGGAGTAAAGTTTTAACTCAGCAGTGAGTAAATGTTAAATCTTACCTAATGTTTCAACTCACTAAGCCTCATTTCCTCAATAGCAAAATATGTTTACTTCATTTCTATTGGATTTGAATAAACTAAGAAATCTATAATTATATTTATGAATTAAAAATCAGTAACTTTATTAGCTAGTGTTCTGTTAACGGAATGAAAGAGAAAACTTACTTTTTATGGCCTTGGTCCGTGAATTTACATGTGCAAAAGTATTATGACATTTGTTACAGATGGCAAGTGGATGTGCTCATAGACTAAGGGTTAGTTTCTCCCCACCACACTCTAATAGGGTATTCATGTCTTAAGGTACCATGGGGAAAATGTGGATACCCACTTCTGCTGTCCCAGTCAGTGAACAATGACTAATTTTTTTTTTTTTTTTTTTTTTGAGATGAAGTCTTGCTCTATTGCCCAGGCTGGAGTGCAGTGACGTGATCTCGGCTCACTGCAACCTCCACCTCCAGGGTTCAAGGGATTCTCCTGCCTCAGCGTCTTGAGTAGCTGGGATTACAGGCACGCGCTGCCATGCCTGGCTAATTTTTGTATTTTTAGTAGAGATGGAGTTTCACCATATTGGTCAGGCTGGTCTCGAACTCCTGACCTCGTGATCCGCCTGCCTCAGCCTCCCAAAGTGCTGCAATTACAGGCGTGAGCCATGGCACCTGGCCAACAATGTCCAGTCTTTTTATAGATTTTTCCTATGCTTTCATGACTAACGGACCTTATTATTATAACCTTTATAAAGCTAATAAATTATTCAGCCATAGCTTCTTGTTTTAAAGACAAGTGAATTTCTAGTAAAAATAAATAGCACCAACCTGGGAAAAATGGCAAAACCCCATCAATACAAAAAATACAGAAAAATTAGCCAGGCATGGTGATGTGTGCCGGTAGTCCCAACTACAGGTACCACAGGTAAGAGGACTGCTTGAGACCTGGAGATGGAAGCTGCAAGGAGCTGTGATGGCAACAGTGCACTCCAGCCTGGGCAACAGAGGCAAACCGCCTCAAAAAATATTAATAAAAATCATTAGCAAAAAATGTGAAGCAACTCTTATAATAATTAGTTGGACATTGGGCCAGATGTGTTGCATGCAATTAAAAGTAACACATTACTATTAATTTTCATAGTAACCCTGTAAGGTAGCATATTTAAAACACAGTGTATAGTTTAATAAACTGAAACAACATAAAAGTTTCAGTATATAACTACATAGCCACCCAAATAAAATGTAGCACAAGTGAAGTTCAACTACAAATTTATGTGTTCTAGATATGATGCTTCAAAGTCTAATCTCTTTCCCTTTCACTATAAAGAAAGAACAAATTTCCCATGATGGCATATACACCATCATTATTCTGATCCAATGACTTTTCTCAGCTATAAACTAGTATCAGATGCTGCAGTAATGCCATAATGTCTACTCATGTCATTTCATGTTTACCTCAAAAGCCATCAATTGCTTTTCCTAAACAGGATTAAGAAATGCTCAATAAAATGCATTAGCCTAACATAAATGTGAACTACATGGTCCATATTATTTTATTATTTATTTTTCATTTTTAATTTTTATGACTACATAACAGTTATAGATATTTATGTGGTTATTCAGAAAGATGTAACACTTTCACGGGACAGGTAACATCCTTTAAACTGAAATGAGAAATACCAAGCTACAGACCAATTAGTGTTTATTGAGTGTATTTTTTCAGCATGGTACTAAGATTGGTGATGAAAGATACAAATATTTGTTTAACATGTACCCATGATGTGTCTTCAACTCCTGTTGTCGCGGTCCTTATGATCCATTCATAAAAATTAATTTCTAATGCATGAAATTATATAATATGTATATCTCCTGCATTGATTTTTACCTGAGCTAGTATGTCTAGAATAGAGTGATTCACTTCCAGCCCACAAACACCTGCTTTCTCCTGTCATCTCCAGTTTGTTCAGTTTGAATGCATTTTTATCCGTTGCTCTGTTGGCCTAAAAGCTTGTACTAGATTTAAGTACGTCTGGCCTTATCTTTCACAGCCTGTCTAAAATGTCACTACCTCATAGAGTTCTTCCATATCTATATTTTCCAAGTTAGCATCCCATCTGTAGCCAATTTATATAGTATTATGTGCTTTAAAATGTATATTTAAATATCAATTATTATGTAATGTATAATTTATATAACATATTTATATATAATATACAACTTATATAGTATACAATTATATATGTATGTGCATGTATATATGTATATCTATCTGTAACTTTGAAGACAAACACAAAAATTTACAAGGATTCCCAAGATATTCAATACCCAGATTTACAAGTCATTTACATTTTTCTCATTTGCCTTAATATCTCTGTATAAATGCAGAGGCATCTTATTTTTTCTGAAACTATTTTTAAGTAATTTTGAAATATTTTACCCTTTACTTATAAATAATTGGTTTTTCTGAGGAAATAAAAACTATCTCTTACATAATCACAGTATAGTTATGAAAATTAAGAAATTTAAAAATTAATAAAATACTATTCTAATGGTGTGATGGAGCTGGATGATTATTATTTTTTTTGTTTTGAGATGGAGTCTCTCTCTCGCCCAGGCTGCAGTGCAGTGGCGCAATCTTGGCTCACTGCAATAGAGCTGGATGATTATTACATATTTAGAAATCTTGTAAGCTCTTCCTTAAAATATTAGTTGCTCGATATCAGTTGTGGTGGAAATATTTGCACAATGAAAACTGGCAAACACTAACATTTAGTCCTCCTGTCTGGATGAAGTGGCTCAGGCCTGTAATCCCAGCACTTTGAGAGGCAGAAACAGGAAGATCACTTGAGTCCAAGAGTTTGAGGCTGCAGTGAGCTATGATAGCACAAATACACCCCAGGCTATGTGACACAGCAAGAGTCTATCTCTAATTTTATTTTATTTTTTCGACTGGGGCTTTTATTTTGAAGAGCTCATTTATTAGTACTCTTCTAATATTATCTAACTCAGCACCCATATTCAAATTTTGTCAAATGTCCCAATATTGTCTTTTAGCTATTTATTTTTCTCAGTCCAAGTTCAAGTTGGGATCACATATTGCATTCAGTGCCATGCGTTTTTACTCTGGTTTAATCTGGATTATTTTCTCAACACTTCTTTGTGTTTCTTGACCTCGACATTTTGAGAAGTATAATTTCTTTGGTTTATGTATTTGTCTGTATTTTGTAGAATGTAATTCTACATTTCCTTTCTTAGACATAGAATCAGCCATTTCTGTAAGTAATCCTGATAGGTTTTGGAGCATGGAATTTAGGAATCAAGATCTGGGATCTGGGTATACTCATTGCTAATGGTGTGTCATTGTTCTGGGACTCTCTCAAATGGGTACTCATAAGAAATGTAAAATTAGGCCGGGCATGGTGGCTCACGCCTGTAATCCCAGCACTTTGGGAGGCTGAGGCGGGTGGATCACGAGGTCAGGAGATCGAGACCATCCTGGCTAACACAGTGAAACCCCGTCTCTGCTAAAAATACAAAAAATTAGCCGGGCGAGGTGGTGGGCGCCTGTAGTCCCAGCTACTCAGGAGGCTGAGGCAGGAGAATGGCGTGAACCCCGAGGGGCGGAGCCTGCAGTGAGCCGAGATCACATCATTGCACTCCAGCCTGGGCAACAGCAAGACTCTGTCTCAAAAAAAAAAAAAAAGAAATGTAAAATTATATATATATATATATATATATATATATATATCTACATATATATTTCTCTATGTATATATCTATATATGACTTAAAAATTTAGTGCATGCTGATCCCTCCAACTCTAATTTAACAGCACAGGGAATATTCTAGTCTCTCCCCTTTCTGTGTATATACTTCCTTTTCCTAAGAATGAGAAACGTTTGGCCTATCCTTGAGAAGGATCCACATGCTGTGAGGGAGAATGTGTATTATGTACCTGCCGGATGAAATGTTCTTTAAATACCTATTAGGCTCATGTGATTTATTGTGTAGATTAAATATGATATTTCTTTGTTTTCTGTATGGATGATCTGTTCAATTCCAAAAATGGGATGTTGAAGTCTCCACATATTATTCTGTTGGAGTCTATCTCTTTCTTTAGCCCTAGTAATATTTGCTTCATATATCTGGGTACTCCAGGTTGGGTGCATATGTATTTAAAATTGTTGTATCCTCTTGCTGCATTGACCCCTTTATAGTTATATAATCACCTTCTTTGTCTCCTTTTATAGTTTTTGTTCTGAAATCTATTTGTCTTATGTAAGTATAGCTACGTTTGCTCTTTTTTGGTTTCCATTGGCATGGAATATCCTTTTCAACTCCTTTATTTTTAGTTTATGTGTATCTTTTAATGTGAGGTTGGTTTCTTGTAGACAACAGATTATTTAGTCTTCTTTTTATCAGTTTGGGCCCTCTGCCACTCTGTCTTTTGACTGGAGCATTTAGTCTATTTACATTTAACGTTATTATTGATAAGTAAGGACATACTCCTGCCATTTTATTTCTTTTCTGGTTGTCTTGTGGTCTTGTCTTCCTTCTTTTCTTTCTGTCTTCATTTTAGTGAAATTGATTTCTCTGGTCGTATGTTTTTTCTTGCTTTTACTTTTTGTTTATCTGTTGTTTTTTTTTTTTTCTATTTGAGGTTATCATAAGGCTTGTAAAGAATATATTATAACCCAGTATTTTAAACTGATGATAACTTTACACTGATTGCATAAATAAACAGTAAAACAGATAAAGCCTACTTGATTGCATTTGATTAGCTTTTTGATGTGCTGCCAGATTTGGTTTGCTACTATTTTTTTGAAGATTTTTTCATCTAGGTTCATTAAGGATATTGACCTCAAAGTTTCTTTTTTTGTGTGCCTCTTCCAGGTTTTGTTATCAGAAAGATCCTGGCCTAATATAGTTAATTATGGAGGAGTATCTTTTTCTCAATATTTTGGAACAGTTTCAGTAGTTTTGGTACATGTTCTTCTTTATATGCCTAGAAGAATTTGGCTGTGTATCCATCTGGTCCAATGCTTTTTGTCGTTGGTATGCTTTCTATTACTGATTCAGTTTTGGAATTTATCACTGGTCTCTTCAGGGATTTAATTTCTTCCTAATTTTTTTTTAAATTATTTTTTTTTTTTTTTTTTTTTTTTTTTTTTTTTTTTTTTTTTTTTTTTTTTTTTTTTTTTTTTTTTTTTTTTTTTTTTTTTTTTTTTTTTTTTTTTTTTTTTTTTTTTTTTTTTTTTTTTTTTTTTTTTTTTTTTTTTTTTTTTTTTTTTTTGCTTTTGTTGTGTTCCAGAAATTCTCGTATATTGTATCTTTGTTATCATTGGTTTCAAAAAATGTCTTAATTTCAATTTTAATTTCGTTGTTTACCCCGAAGTCATTCAGGAACAGGTTGTTTAATTTCTATGTAATTTTATGGTTTTGAGCGATCTTATTAGTATTCTACTTTTATTGCACTACCATCTGAGAATGTGGTTTGTGTAATTTGGGGGTTTGACATTGTTGAGTTTTTTTAGCTGATCATATGGTCAATTTTTGAGTATGTACCACATGCAGAGGAGAAGAATGTATATTCTGCCGTTGCTGGGTGAAGTGTTCTGTAAATGTTTTATATGTCTATTTGGTTTAGTGTCACATTCAGATCCTGAATATCTTTGTTTATTTTCTGTCTCAATTATCTGTCTACTATTGTCAATGGGATGTTGAAGTCTCCCACTATTATTATATGGCAATCTTAGTTTCTTCATTGGTCACTAATAATTTGTTTTATGAATCTGGGTGCCCCAGTGTTGGATGCATACATATTTAGGATAATTAATTCTTCTTGTTGATTTGAACTCTTTATTAGTATGTAATGCTCATGTCATTTTAGAATCATTGTTGCTTTAAAATCTTTTTTGTCTGAAATTAGAATAGCATCCTCTGCTCTGTTTTATTTTCCATTTGTTTGTTATATTTTTCCCTATTTCCTTACTTTGAGACTAGGAATATCATTGCATGTGAGTTGGGTCTAAGACAGGATACATTTTGATCTTGCTTCTTTATCCAACTTGCCACTTTATGCATTTTAAGTGGAGCATTTAGCCCATTTACATTCAAGATTAATATTGATTTGTGTAGATTTGGTCATATCATTGTGCTGTTAGCTGGTTGTTATGCAGATTTGACTGTGTATTTGTTTGCAGTGTCAGTAGTCTATGTCCTTAAGTGTATTTTTGTGGTGGCTAGTAGTGATCTTTAATTTCCATGTTTAGCACTTCCCTGTGACTTCTTGTACAGCAAGTCTGGTGGTAATTAATACCATTGGCATTTGGTTGTCTGAAAAGAATGTCATTTCTCATTCACTTATGAAGCTTAATTTGCCTGGATACACAATTCTTCATTGAAATATATCTTCTTTAAGAATGCTGAATATAGGCCCCTAATATCTTCTGGCTTGTAAGGTTTATGCTGAAAAGTCCATTCCTAGCCTGATGGGATTCCCTTTGTAGGCAACCCACCTCTTCTAAGTAGCTTTCTTTAATATTTTTTCTTTTATGTCCACCTTGGAGAATCTGATGAAAATGTATCTTAGTGGCCAGGGGTGGTGGCTCATGCCTGTAATCCCAGCACTTTGGGAGGTTGAGGCTGGTGGATCACCTGAGGTCAGGAGTTCGAGACCAGCCTGACCAACATGGTGAAACACCGTTTCTACTAAAAATACAAAAATTAGCCAGGTGTCGTGGTGCATGCCTGTAATCCCAGCTACTCTGGAGGCTGAAGCAAGAGAATCACTTGAACCTGGGAGGCAGACGTTGCAGTGAGCTGAGATTGTGCCATTGCACTCCAGCTGCCTGGGCAACAAGAATGAAACTCCATCTCAAAAAAAAAAAAAAAAAAGAAAAAAATAAAACATGTCTTCGTGATGGTTGTCTTGTATAGTATCTCCCAGGGGTTTTATGCATTTTCTGGATTTTAATATTGGTCTCTCTAGTGAGGTTGTGGAAATTTTCATGGACAATATCCTCAAGTTTTTTTTGTATCGTATTGTACTGTATTGTATTTTATTGTTTTGTTTTCATTGCTTATTCTTTCTCCCTTTCTTTCAGGGATGCCAATGAATCGTAGGTTTGGACTCTCCGTAATTCCATGTTTCTCAGAGGTATTTTTTATTCCTTTTATTCTTTTTTCTGTACTTTTGTCTGACTGAGTTAATTCAGAGAACCAGTCTACAAGCCCTTAGATTCTTTCCTTAACTTCATCTATTCTGCTGTTAATACTTGTGATTGTGTTATAAAATCATTATAGTGAGTATTTTTAGCTCTATCAGTTCAGTTTGATTTTTTTCTTAAAATGGATATTTCATCTTTAAGGTCTTATATTATGTTATTAAATATTTTGTATTCTGTGGGTTGAGTTTTGACTTTCTCCTGAATCTCGATGATCACCATTCCTATCTATATTCTAAATTCTGTCTACCATTTCAGACATTTCAGCCTGGTTAAGAACCATTACTAGGAAACTAGGGCAGTTGTTTCTTTGGAAGGAAGAAGACACTCTGGATTTTTGAGTTGCCAGAGTTCTTGTGTTGGTTCATTTTCATCTGTGTGGGCTGCTGTTCCTTTAATCTTTGAAGTTGCTGTTCTTTGTATGGGTTTTTATATTATATGATACCCTTTGGGGTTTGACTGTGGTATAAGGTGGCTTCAGTTGACTAGCTTCATTTCTGGACTATTTCAGGGGTCCAAAGCTCAGGTCAGCACTCCAGGGCTGCTTGCTATAACCCTGAATGACTGGTATCAGGTCCCCATATTTGTTCTTTGGCTCCTAGAGGTTAAACGCTTGCTGTGCTGGAGGAGCCAATGAGTTCTCTGTCTGCTGGCCACAACACTCTGATAGGGAGTGCCACCCCAGTGGGTGTGGTGGCATAGCAGGATACAGGCATGTGCTAGTGGGGTGGTGGTAGTGGTGCTTATATAGGGTTGGGGTTGTAGTGTCCACAAATGCGAGTGTATAAACAGCAATGTCAGTTCAGTGGGGTGTGCAGGCATCAGCAAATTTGGGGTGGCAGCATTCACATATATGCATGTGCCAGTGGCAGCTGTTTGCTTGGTGTATGTGTCAGCAGAGTGGAGCAGTGAGGTGCACGTATGCACACTGGCAAAGCAGTAGGGTGGGACCATTGGCAAGTGCATACCAGCAAAGTGGTTGGGTAAGGCTGGAGTAGGGGGAGGCCGCAGGTGGTTGGGTGCATGTCCACAGGGAACCATCTGCTTAAATCCCTGATGGTCCGGTTCAGTCTGTCAGTGAAGGAGCTATGGCAGTGACTGTCAAGATGTACCCTGGTTGGTCATCTGAGGTTGTGCTGCAAATGGGGGCAACCATGCAGGGACCCTAGGAGAAGTCAATAGACAGGGGAATGCTCAAATCAGACTGGCCCCATTCCATGGGCATGACCACCCTGCTCTGTTGAATTTTGATAGTCAAGCAAAGCCAAAGCTACCTAGAGGAGCAAGGTGAACCTTAGGGTTTGGGCCTCTCTGTCCATGCTCCCTTTTAGCCATTCTCAAGCCAAACTTTCTGGGCTCCATGCAGGCTGGAGTACTGTCTTTGCTACATCTCCAAACAGCTTTCCCTGTTTGCAAATTAAATGCAAATTAAAACCACAATGAGATCATCTCACCCTAGTCAAAATGGCTATTATAATGTTTAAAATAACAAATGCTGGTAAGGTTGCAGAGAAAAGGGAGTGCTTATACACTGCTAGTGAGAATGTAAATTAGTTCAACCAATGAAGAAAGCAGTTTGGCAATTTCTCAAAGAACTTAGAAAAGAACTACTTTTCGAGCCAGCAATCCCATTATTGGGTGTATACTCCAAGGAATATAAATTGTTCCACTATAAAGACACATGCACACATAGGTTCATTGCAGTGCTATTTGCAATAGCAAAGGCATGGAATCAACCTAAATGCCCATCAATGGTAGACTGTATAATGAGAAAGTGGTTCATATATACCATGGAATACTACACAGTCATAATAAAAAATGAGCTTATGTTCTATACAGCAACATAGATGCAGCTAGAGGCCATTATCCTAAGTGAAGTAACAAAAGAACAGAAATCCAAATATCACATGTTCTCACTTCTAAGTGGCAGCTGAACATTGAGTGCACATAGATACAAAGAAAGGAACAATAAACACTGGGGCCTACTTGAGGGTGGAGGATGGGAGGAGGATGAGGATCAAAAAGCTACCTATTGATTTCTATACTTTTATCTGGGTGATAAAATAATCTGTACACCAAACCCACTCAACATACAATTTACCTGTATACAAACCTGAACACGTACTCCTGAAACTAAAAGTTTAAAAAATTAAATTAGAAAAAAAAGAGTAAAATGCTATTTTAAAATATTCAATGTAAACAAATTAAGATTTTAATGTATATTCTCTATAAATTTAAATAATCAAGGGTGACTTTTTATGTTTATTCTTTGAACCAATGAGACCAAATGCAATTAAGTTGAAAACTGTATTGCAAACATTTCTCAAATCCAAAAATATATTGATACTAGTTCAGTTTTTTTAAAGTTGACACGCTATTATGGAATTTTAAATAAATTTAATTTGATTAGCATATATAACACACATTCAAATTTTGAAATAACACTGAAATTCAGTCACACACTTTCATCATTTTCAGTGTTATGGATAATCTTACGAGAGAAATAATAGAGTAGATTATTAAGTGGCTTCACTTAATAATCTCCCTTCTATGGTATTAGTACTTTCATCTGCACAGAGCATAATGAGATTTAGAAGTTACAAATGAAATTTATATGCCTGCTGAAGGAAAGCTATCTCATGTGTATAAAATGTACAGCAAGATGGCAAGAAATATTTAAATGAGGGTACTACAAAATCATACTAAAAAGCTTTGAAATTTGAGGACAAACTGTTTAATTGGTTAAAGCAGGATGTCCCCAGGATGTAGTTAATATTTATCAAGAGATCATGATTACTCTAAAATGAAGTTATAAGATTTGGTTTTGTATTTAAGTATTTGAATTATTGATATGGCAGAAATTAATAAAAGTATGTATCACATATTTCTCTCCCAGATCATAAGCAGAGTATCATTTATTTTGTAAAATAATAATGTTGCTGCTTTTTCACTCCCATAGTTCGGTGAGTGGGAGTGTTACAGCTCTTCTTTTACTCCCATAGTTTGGTGATTTCTGAGTTCTTTTCCCATAACCAAGAAGAATGAGGTACACAGACACTAGAGAGTGATTAAGGCAGAGTAGAATTTATTGAACGACAGAAAAACTCTTGGTAGTGAGAGGGGACCTGAAAGTTGGTTGTCAGCTGTGAGGCTGAGTCTAGGGGTTTTTATGGGTTTAGAATGGAGGAAATCTGTGCTGATTGGTTTGTGGTAGGCTTGGAAAAAATACCATTCAGAAGGAGGCACAAAAGGGTATAGAGCCAATTGGGGGAGGGTAGATATAAGTAAAATAGGTGAAAGATAAGGACCAATCAGGAGGAAGCACACCAGATGGGAATGGGAGTTCTCACTCCAGTCCATGGATTTTATCTGGAGCTGGTAGCTTGGTTTTCAGGCTTTAGATGGTCCTTGGCTTGAAGGTTGAGTTTCACCAGAACCCATTCCTGTTTGCCTAGGAATTTGCCTGCCTCCTGTTGCTATCAATAATATCTACTTCAACAAGTATGAAGAATTCAGGTCTATGTACTCCATAGGAATTTGCTATGCTCTGACTACTATTTAATGTTTTTCTGCTTTTGTTATGATATAGGATTAGAAACAAAGAAAGTGAATTTTTAGAACATTAAGTTACCAAAATCTTAGATAGCTTGACATTTAACATTATGATTATCTATTTTCATTATGTAGATCAGTGGATATAGAAAACATCAGGAAAAATGAGTTAAATATAATTTAGTCTATGAATTGAAAATATCTGATATCCAAATGTTCTACACATATGCAAGTCCTGCTTATTACTGTTCCCTTTCCTGGGCTATTTTCAGTGGTGATGGTTGGCACAGGAAGTATCTATTGGAACTTTTTCCCTAAAACTGCTTCTGTTATCCCCATCAGAGTAATGATATCCATGGTACTTCTTTATTCAAGTAACACTCTTCACATTTCTTGAAAGAACTGAGTCTGAATTAGGAGGTTATTTTGCTTTGCTTTAATATCAGGTCATTAAGTTTTGGATTTGATCCTGGTAACCTGTTTCTGATCACCCTCTGTCCTGCCTGTTTCGAAATGATTACCTTGTTTGCCTTATAGTACAGATAATGTGTCATACTCTTCTGAATGTCCCAGTAGACTATGCAGTTAATGGCCTGTCTAACAACATTCTGAGTGTTGATACACCAGAATTCACCATGCTTCAACTCCATGCATCTGTCACAAAAAATCTCACTGGTTATATTAGATCCTATAATGTCACCATACTTTTCAGATATAATGAATTTTTATCACCATGATTTGTACTGTACTAGCTGTCCCAGTGCTTTGCCTGTTCTATACAGTAGGTTTACCTGAAAATCTGCCTCTTATTCTGCCATGGGACAAAATGCTGAATTTTGGCAGAGTGCAATCAGGGTAGCAAGAAATTATGAAAACTTATCCATGACATTCCTATAAACTAGAAGAAGCAAATATTATAGAAAAGATTTTTCTCTTTTGTTTACATTTCCTCTTTGAATTTTAAAAACTTCATCCCACACAATTTTTTTTCAATTATAGTCAACAGCTCTTGCAAATGATATTTGTATCACTGAAAAAATAAATATATCAGTGAATGAGTAAATAAATTGTTTTGGCTTATGTCACATAAGATACAGACTTTGAAATTACATTGGAGGATTTTTAGGTTAATTTTTCTGCCTTCTATGTGAACTGACATTCAGTTATCACCTTTTCCATCAACAACAGCAATATTCGTGTACTTTTCTATAATTCTGATTGTCAGTTCTCACACATCTCAGCTTCACCCAACTGTCATTTCTTATTTGAACAAATGGTATTTCAATTCTTTTGGAGTTTATTTTAAGTTAGTTTTTATTATGAGCTATAAAATTGTATTTCCCATTTATATTCAAGTCTTCATTTCTCTCGCTCACTCAGCTCTATACTTCCTTTTTTTGAGATTTGGTAATACTCTTTGGCGTTGAAAAGCAAGTAAGTATAGTTATCAAAGATTATTTTAATACATATAATTCAGTTCCTCCCCTTAATTATTCCTGCTTAATCTAGTGATGAGGTTAAAGCTATTTACACAGATGTAATTATCTATCTATATATAATAATTATAAGTTGAATATGTTATATGTAATCATTGGTATGTGTATATATACAGTCAGTCCTCATTATTTGTGAATTCATATTTGTAAATTTGCCAACTCACTTATATTTCTGTGTAACCTGCAAACAAATACCTGTGATACTCTAACAGTTATTTGTGGACCAACACAGAGCAACAAAAGAATTGTATCACCCAATGTGCAGATTCTCAGCTGAGGCTGCCACTTTGCCTTCTTCTCTCACCTTTGATACTGTAAATAAGTATTCTTTTTGTGGTCGATTTGGTGCCACCTTTTTCACATATTTGTTGGTGATTTCACTGTTGAAAATGGCCCCAAGAACAGTGCTGAAGTGTTAAAGAAGTCAGGAAGAAGTCATAATACAGAATTACAAAAATGTGACAAAACTGTGACCAGGGGATTGCAGTAACCTGACTCTGTATTTTGCCTAGGAGTAATGGTTCAGGATTCCCTATATCCATTTTTAAAGGACTTCATAGACAATAACCACCATGTGTAATGGGGATTGACTGTATATGCAGAGAGAATGAGACAAGGAACTCAGTCTTGGCTTATATCACTTGCTGTGGATTAATTGAGGGAAAACAAAGCAAATCTGTTTTCTACCTACATACCAAAAAGGAGAATGGAAATCTTTAGAAATCTGAGCTTTCCTTACTCCCAGTCTTCCCAACAACCAGTGAATAGATGTTATATTTTAGGAACATGAAGAGATAATAAATTCTTTCAGCTTTTAGGTGGAAGAGAAGACTAAAATCTTGAGTTTATGGACTTGAAGGGCTCAAATGTAGATGTGGCTTCTGTGATACACATTGGGAAGTGGTCTCTAGTGGAAAGGTATTTTTGCCCAGGTTACACACAACAACCCAGTATGTGGCCAGGTCACCAATGTGATAGTGAGTGAATGCTTGAGGTATGAATACCAACCATCAATGGACCCCAAGAAGGTTCCCATGGTCAAATGTGGCACGGACAGAGTGGAGCTTATTTGTCATTGAACAAATGCTAATGGAAGCTTGGACAAATCATCTCAGAGCAGACTATAATAGCTTAAACATAAGAGACACCTCTTTCTCCAAATTTTAACTTTTATTATATTATTTTTGCATGCTCCTCAAGGCTTCCAAAACTTCTGTGGGATACCAGTGGTTTCTAGGTTTATTGGAAAATGTTTAGCAAAATTATATACATGTGTACTTGTGTTTCCATTTGTCATTTAACTCCCTGTTTTACAAGGTTATTTTTGTCACATTTCCTTTGGTCTGATCAACTTTAAAGCCAATAAATTTAAAAATCTTTTACTGAAAATATAGGGAATGAGAGCATTTAATAGAACCTTTAAAACTATAATATCTCTTGACTGAGCTCCACACACTGTTATTGTTTCAAGTAGACCAGTTTAAAATCAAGCACTTTAAGTAGATCACACTTCCTCCAGTAAAACAAACAAACAAAAAACACAGTGATGATATGTGTTTCTTGAGAATTTTTTCCTCTTAATTAGACCCAGTCCATTTCCTGGATGGTTTATTTTCTCATGTGACTCTGCCCAGTTTCTTTAGTGACAAACAGATACTGCTCAGTTTTAGCTAATGCACTCTTACTACTGCTTGTGGGCAAATGATTAATGTACAGTTTATAATCCCTATACTATAACTTCAGAAAAATAAATCCTTTGGTTCCTATCAACTGCTAAATTAAAACTATAATGCTTTCAATTACTTTTCTTAAATACTTGTTTAGTAGCTACTAAATACAAGGTAATGTAATATAGTTTATTTTCCCTATAGAATATTTTTCATTTTATATTCGTTCAGCTTATTTTAGAAATATGAAAACTATATTTGATGTTTTGCTCCTAATCAGGTAATCTCCATTCATTTTATTTTTAATGAATTTGAAATAATTCTACATAAAATAATATATCTTTAAGAATATTGAAAAAGAGTAGCAATAACTATTGAAAAATGATAAACCATGCCTTATTCTAGTACAATGTATTTAAACAATAAAATATATCCACTACTCTTTCAAGCCCTTCAACTTCACAACGTCATAAACCACATAATGCACACATATACACAAAGACACACACATGCACACATACACAAACACCAGGTATAGGTTTGAAAAGAAGCAAGATGTTTAATGAAGAATTGTGTTTTCTCATTTTAGTCTATTTATCCAAATGGCAATGCTAATTTTTGCATACAGACTAGTTACTGTATGTGAAAATTCTTCTAAAATGGGCCTATATTTTCTTTAAATATACGTATTTTTAATGTTAGAAGTGAGAATCCCACAGGAAATAATGAGCATTTAGAATAATTATTTCCTCAGAGGCCTTTTGATGTCCTAAGCACTCATGGACCATTTTTTAAAACACTGTTGTTTAAGACACTTTCATTAAACATAACAAATATTAATTGTTCAACAGGCAAGTTCTGCAGTCTACTCTCTTTGCTTGACTTTAAGAACTGTTTAAAACATGTTGAGTAATCTTAGAAGTGGTGGGTTATAATAAATTTCCTTAGCTTAATTATTTCATTCATTGTCAGTTTGCATCATTATATTTTAAGATTTAGTTCAATCTTTTTTAGTGACAGTAGAGAGTATTTAATGTCATGATAACCTTAAAACATCCAATTTAGCCATTTTATTTTAATTATTTCACTTATGGGAACATAGGCAATAGGGATAGGGCATTAATCCAAATTGAGACAAGCCAAGCCACAGACTTAATGCCAATTCTACAGAGATTCATTTCTCTTGGTATATTGAGGTAAACACACTGTTCTTTTCTATTGGGAAACAAGTCTTATACAAAGCAACTCATCAGACTGATCAAAGTCTTCCCATTATTGCAGAAGTTTATTCTTTTAGTGAGGGGCAAATATTTTAACATATTTAACATAAGCAAATTTTGACATACCTATCACATACATTATAATTATGACATCTTAAAAATTTAATGGATAAACTTAATCCCTGCAAGCCAGGTCTGACTATTTTAATTACTCTCTTAATTTCAGAATATGATTGTTAAGCAAATAGCAGAGTTATTTAAGACAGCTAATATATGATATTGAAAATAAATGTATATTTATATAACAATCACATCTAAAAATGAAAATAAATCACTTTCTATGAAAAGTATTAATAAAATCATAATTTCTGATCTATAATACAATTTCATTGTCATGTATATTAACAGTACAAAAGAAGAAAAATATATTCGTGGTGACTTACAATATTGTATAAAAATTTTTGCTTTAAAATACACTTTGATTGTTTTTCTCGTTTTTTTTATTGAATTTTAAAAAATTTATTTGGCATGGTAGTGAAGGGATTGTGATATATCTATAAAGAATGGAAAAATAAATATTTTAAATCTGTATTTGAATGAATTATGAATGTATTTTATCAATATTTCTTCATAATTATACTCTAATATTATTTTCATTTAGTTGTAACAATAAAAAATAATGCTTTTTTACATTAATTTCCATGTAAATGTGTATGCTGCTTGGAAAGCACAAATATTTTTTGACACTCCCATGTTGAATGTAGCACTATTCACAATAGCCAATGAATGGAAACCCACCTAAGTGTTCGTCAACAGACAAATGGATTTGAAAAATGTGGTATATATATACAATGGCATACTACTTAGCCTTAAAAAAAAATTCTGTCACTTCGGACATCATGGATGAACCTAGAGGACATTATGCTAAGTTAAATAAGCCAGGCACAAAGTACAAATACCACATGATCTCACTTATATATAGAGCCTAACAAGTCAAATTCATAGTAGAGAGTAGAATGGTGGTTAACAGAGGCTGAAGGGTGGGGGTACACAGGAAAAAGGAGATGTTGGTCAAAAGGTACAAACTTTCAATTACACAAGAGAAAAAAATCTGGTAATATATTGGACAACATCGTGATTATAGTTCATGATATTATATTGTAGATCTCAAAATTGGTAGAAGACAGGATTTTAAATGTTCCCACCACAAAGAAATAAGAAATATTTTAGGTGACAAATAGGTTAATTAGCCTGATTTTATCATTCCATAATGTATACATGTATTAAAAGATCAAATTGTAACTTATTAATATATAAAGTTAATATTTGTCAATTGAAAATCAAATAAAACTTAAAACATAAGCACAGAAACTACAGATAATAGTGTCATACAATACTATATTTTAAAATATTTTGATTACAGACATATACACCTAATAAGCTAAATATGATTTTGCTCATAAAATGTCCTATTTAAATAAATGCCTTAATATTTTCAATTTTATTAAAACTATAAATACATATAAATCTTAGCAATTATTTCATTAAATTTACCTTGTATTTACTTTGTGACTGTGCCAGGACAATTTAGGCAACATGGAACAGTTAGAATTCAATTCGTGAGATGGTCACCTCTTTGAACAAATTTATTCTGTGCAGCACACTTAGGAGTAGGTAAATGCTGGCGCATGGGTTAAGATACAAAAGTGATTATTTTAACAGAATGCAAAAAGTGTTTCCCTGGCTCTGCGGAATTGCATTTTAAAGGCACCAAAAGAGCTTTCCTTTGAGAAATCAAAAGAAATTCTATCAAAGACTTCCCAACTTTCAATGTCTTTAAACCTAGCACCATTATCAAATATCCCCACAAATATTTTGTATACCTTTATTAAAATGTATTACAATTCAGAAATGATGTTTAATCAAATTAATTTAAATCTTCAGAACAACTTCTGCAGACTCTTTAAAATATTTTTTTTTTCGTTGTGCCTTTTCCAGGTTTTGGTATTAGAGTGATGCTGGCTTCCCAGAATGAGTTAGGGAGGAGTCTCTCCTCCTTGACTTTTTGAAATAATTTCAGTAGGATGGGTTTCAGCTATTCTTTTTATATCTGATGGAATTTGACTGGGTATCCATCTGGTCTTGGGCTTTTTTTTAGTTAGTAGGGTTTTTATTACTGATTCAATTTAAGCACATGATATTGGTCTGTTGAGGGTTTCAATTTCTTCCTAATTCAGTCTGGGGAGGTTATGTGTTCCTGGTAATTTATTCATTCCCTCTAGATTTTCTAGTTTGTTACATAGGAGTGTTTATTGTAGTCTCTGAGGATCTTTTGTATTTCTGTGGGATTGGATGAAATGTCTTGTTGTTTCCGATTGTGCTTATTTGGATCTTCTCTCTTTTTTGCTTGGTTAATTTAGCTGGTGGTCAGTCGATCTTGTTTGTCCTTTTAAAGAACTACTTTGCTAGTTCCTTGAGGTTCAATGTTAGATTGTTTATTTAAAATCTTTCTACTTTTTTGATGGTGTTTATTGCCATACACTTTCCTCCTAGCATTGCTTTTGCGGTATTCCATAGATTTATGTTTTTTTGTTTGAATTTTTTTTTTAATTTTTAACATTTTCTTCTTAATTTCTGTATCGACCCAATGGTCATTCAATAGCATGCTGTTTAATTTCTATGTATTTGTACAGTTTCCAAAGTTTATCTTCTTATTGATTTATAATTTTATTCCATTATGATCTAAGAAGGTACTTGATATGATTTTGATTTTCTTGTATTTGTTGATACTTGTTTTGTGACATAACATATGGTCTATCCTGGAGGAGTTTCCATATGCTGGTAAGAAGAATGAGCATTCTACAGCTGTAGGATGAAATGTTCTGTAAATGTCTGTTAGGTCCATTTGTTCTAAAGCACAGTTTAAATCCAATATCTCTTTGTTAATTTTTTTCCAGATGATCTGTCTAACGCTGCAAGTGGGATGTTGTTGTTCCCAGCGATTACTGTACTAAAGTTTCTTGTAGGACCAGCCTAGTGGTTATGAATTCCCTCAGGTTTTATTTGTCTGAGAAGTATTTCACTTATCTTTCCCTTATGATGGCTAAGTTTACTGTGTATACTAAAGTTGCCTGGCAGTTTTTTTCTGTCTGCACTTTTAATGTGTCATTTCACTCTCTCCTGGCCTGTAAGGTTTTGTTGATAAATTTGTTGTTAGTTTGATGAGAATTCCCTTATAAACGACTAGATGCTTTTCTTTTGCTGATTTTAAAATGATCTGTCTTTGGCTTTTAATATTTTGACTATAATGTACATGTAGAAGAACTTTACGGGTTGTGTCTATTTGAGGATCTTGAGTTTTCTCTATCTGGAGGTCTAAATCTCTTGCTAGAGTTGGAAGATTTTCAGCTATTATATCACTAAATAAGTTTTCTCTTCCTTTGCTCTTCTCTTTGCCTTCTGGGCCCCTTAAACTTCTAACATTTTGTGGCTTTATGGTGTTCCATATGTCACATATGATTTGTTCATGCTTTGCAATTCTTTTTTTCTTTATTTTTTATCTGTGTTATTTTAAAAGACCTGTCTTTAAGTTCTGAAATTCTCCTGCTTCATCCTAGTAGATTGTTGAAGAGCTCAAATTTAACTTTTTATTTCATTAATCAGTTATTTAGTTCAATGATTTCTGTTTGGTTCTTTTTAATATCTCTCTATTTGGTAAATTTCTCATTTGTGTCCTGAATTGTTTTCTAGTTCTTTGTATTATTTGTATTTATTCTTTTTTTTATCTCACCCATGTTCTTTAATATCATTGTATTGAATTTTTCCCAGGATTTCATATTTTTATTGGAATCTGTTGTTGGAGAATGATTATATTTCTTTGGAGATGTGATATTTCCTTGTTTTCTCATGTTTCATATTGTTACAGTCCGTCGGCTGTAGCAGTTCTTTCTTCTAGTTTTTTGGACTTGCTTTTGTAGGGTAAGACTTTTTCCTGAAGAAGTATATATGGTGTTGCCTGAGTAGGGCAATTTTGCTTTGGTTATAGGTACATGCAGTAGCGTAGTCGTAGTGTAGTTTTATTTTGTACAAATAGCATCAGTGGTGTCTTTGATTTCCTCAGTGGCTTAGAGTGCAGTTATTAGAGAAGGCTATGGTGAAGTTTTCCTGGTCATTAGGACACCAGGTGAGTCCATCCTCAGGCCCCAGTGGTGGGCCAAGCATGCCTTTTCTTGGGTCCTCAATGGCATACACTGACACCAGTGTTAGTGGATCCAGGCAGGCCAATTCTTGGGTCTCCCAAGCAGCTTGCTCAAGGGAAAACAATGGCAGTAATGTGCTGATTGGGTGAGCAGTTCATTGATCCCCTAGGCAGTAGGCATGGCATAGGCAATGGTAGCACTAGTGATGGTACACTTCTCTGAAGTGGTTCACACTGGTGTCATTGGTGGCTGAGACAGGCTGGGTGGGCCAGTCTCCAGACCTACAGGTGGCATATGTGGGTGGTTGTCAGCTGTGAGGTAGTGACTGGCTGGCTGGGTCCATTCTCAGGCCCCTGGGATGAGTATTTATGTGCCAATGATGGTGGGCAGGGGTGAGGTGATCTTCAGGCCTCCAGCAGTGGGCTCAGGTGGAGGCTGCAGTATTAGTGATGGGTGAGGGGAGCCTGCCTTCAATTTGCATGCAAGTATTCTGCAGCCCTGCTGCTGGGGAGGACAGGGCTGCTGTCAGTGGAAGCAGCCATAAACCGATGACTGTGGAGCATGCCATTCAGCCCCAGACAGCAGCTGTGCATGGGGGAACCTGTCCTCAGAGCACATGTAAATGAACAGTTGCCCCACTACTGGGAACAATGAGGTCATTGTCAATGGTTCATATTTTAATACCAGCAGCAGCAGCAGAGGTAGAGGTGGCAGTGGGCAGGGTAGCCTTGCCTTAGGGCATATGCAAATGCAAGGTGACCTCATTTTATGGGGTCAGCGTGGTCACTGACAGTAGCTCAGGCTTCAGCCCTTGTGGCAGCATCCGGCAATCACAGTGACTACAAGTGGGCTATGCAAATAGTGCTCCAAGATTGCGGAGATACCGGCATTGCTGGGCCTCATGGCAGGATTTAGTCTAGTGGGTGCTGGGCTCTCAAAATGGCCCTGTTCTATAGCTGCTTAGGACTTGGGAGTGTATAGGACCCAGTGTGAGCTTCTTTTGTGGAACAGTGTGTTTACACAGTCAACAAGGCAGGTTTCTATGTTAGTCTCAGGGCCTGCAAAGGTCAAGGGGCTCTTGCAAGGCTAGGATTTGGGGAGTCTGTGGTGGGGATGTAGATGACTAGGGATTTCTCACTTACTCTTTCCCCACACTGGAAATCCTCTCCTCAAGCTAAAGTTTTGAGTGCCAGATTAAGTTTAGAATCCGAAGTAACAGATGCAATGCCAAATCTGGAAGGAAGTCGGCGAATAATTTGTGAAAAACTAAACGAAGATTCAAAAACTGGATGGGAGTAGAGAGTATAATTCAGATAGAAGAGTGACACTATAGATCATTTTGGATACTTTGAGCTCATGTATATATTTTGATAAATATATAGTGTGGTGGTGTATCAGCTGGCTGAAAGAAAAATTTCAAGATAGTCAACCAAATAACTAGGGGCAATGATGGGCTGGGTGGACAAGCAGGTCATGGATCATAAAGCTCTTTTTGCTTTATGTTTTATTATTTTCCCTGGGCCCCAAGTTATAGTATTTCCCATGCATAGCTCATCCTTGTTTAAAAAAAGATTTATACAGACCCAAACATAAAGAAAGAATGAGATGAATCTGAGGAAAATAAACATATTATATTTAGAACATACATTTATTATATTACCCATCAATTGTACTCCTGAGTTTTTATAGCACAGTAATGATTATCCACACAGAAACCTGTGCATGGTTGTTAATATTGAGCTAATTTGCAATATTCAAAAACTAGAAATAATGACAATGTCCCTGAATGATTGACAAATGATGGTATATTCACGCCACAGAATACTACTCAGACATAAAAATAAATTATTGCTATCCTCAACAACTTTAGTGAATACCAAGGATATTATACTGAATGATAAAAGAACCTCAAGAGGTCACATACTGTATTATTTTTCTATATAACATTTTATAAGTGACGAAACTTTACAGATGGAAAGCAGGTCAGTGGTTGTCAAGGATTAGCCATGGTGGAAAAGAGAATGGTGGATGTGACTGTAAAAAGATAGGATGAGGTAGATTATTGTGGTGATGGAATGTTCTGTATCTTGATTGTGGTGGTGTTTATACAAATCCACATGTATGACAAAATGACATAGAAGTATATACTCACATTGTATCAAGTTGATTTCCTGGTTTTGATTTTGTATTATATAAGATGTTACCATTATAGAAAATTGAGTGGAGGGTACATGGACCTCTCTGTATTATTTTCAAAACTTCCTGGAATTCTAAAATTATTTCCAAAAAAATTTAGAAGTATTTGTGACAAAGAGTACCTGGGTTATGTAAGAGAGTGCAGAGTTTTAATATGGAAATAATTCATCAGAGGACTAAAACTGTACATTTAAGGCAGGATGATTGTGTGTGTCTATAGTTACAACTATTTTCTAATATATTGTATTTTAGATGAATTACCAATAGCAAATAATACAAATAGCTGGATCTAAAGAGAATATATAAAGTCAGAACAAATAAATGGTCAGATACCAGAGCCATGGTATTCTGGATCCTTCATGTAGTAAAATTAACCTTTTAAGTGTGAATAAATAATGGATTCACCTCTGAATGAGGCAAAGAACCACACAAAGTAAACACCATAATGTTTTCAAGACCTTATGCCTGTTCAGTATTAGAATGACTGTTCATGAATGGAGAGAAAGTGAAGTGGTATTATGGATAAAGCAATAAATAACATAAGGTAAAATAAAATAAGACGAAACAAAACAAGGAAAGCGAGCACTCAGGAAAGATGATAATGTATTGTAAGCATCTGAGGTATTATATATATCAAGTCAACTGTGAAACTAAAGTCCAAAAGGAAAAACAAAGACCAAAAATAAAACAATAAGCACTTGGCAAAGACATGTAATCTTTTAATTTTTTTCTGAATAAATTTACGATGAAGTAAAAACCAGTATCTTTCAGCTGTATGAATACAAAGATATAAGCATTTCTGTGAGCACTACTTTACATCTTAGGGTCTTCCTTAAAGAAAATAAAGGAACAATTACAGGACAGGGCAGCATAATCAAACATTTTTTTCCTAAGTAAATCTGCAGTTTATTTGTAAAATAGGCAAAAAAAAATCAAGAAGTTGTTAGAGTAAATAACCATTTTTAGTGCTTTTTGTGTTAATATGCAAGGGAGGGAAAACAAACGGAAAACGGACATATGGAACAGATTTGTTGAAGCAGGCCCCACTGGCAAACTCGATTGTATTGCTTTGTTCATTGTCTACATTCAAATCCAAACACATTGGTTTCTCCTTTATAGTGACTTTGTTTCCATGATATCAGAACACTATTCAGTTTAGGGAAAAACAATCTGTACAGCAAGGTGAGAGTCATGAAGTTTATACAGTCCACTCCCTGAATATATAAATGTGGATTTGTGCTTGTGTGAAACCTTGACTGACGTTTCAAATATGACCTTCTAATCCCGGTAAAATTTTTATTTGAATTTGGTGTTTTCAAGACCGAAAAGAACCTCGTCAATAATTTGTAACATTTGTGAATACAGATTTAATTTTGTTTAGTCTTTGTTAACTGTTAGTTTAAATTTGCCTTCTTTTCTGACTAGGTTTACCATCAAAAGCACAAATTTGTAAAGAATGTATTCACTTCTTATATATGTTGATGACAGAAGATTGAAAATCCCAATGAATCAAAACCTTTTATGCTTGTAGGATTACTTCTTGCCATCATTGTCTTTTTTTTTCCCTGAAGCAGCCAAGAAAATAAAAGTGTTCTGCAACCAATTTACCAATAAATACCCAGAGGTGACTTTGTAGCCAAAAGATATCCACAATAATGTTGCAACTAGGATTTCTCAAACACTGAGACACCTGTTAGGATTTTTAACCAAATATTGTAAAGATTGAGAGTTCATTTCAACATTATATGTTGTAGTGCATAGATTAGCAATGTTAGACAGAAAAAGTGGATGTTTTGGTTACATATATATTACAACTCTGAGGAAACAATTCTATCTAAAGTTTATTTTCTGAAGGATTTAATATTCACTAATTCAACTCCAATCTTTTCCCTGGATTAATTTATCTTCTCTCCTTCAATATATATTACACTTTTGCCTTTCTAGTCCACACCCAACTCATACTCAACATATATATATATATATATATATATATATATATATATATATACACAACAAATATATATACACACACACCTGATAGTCAGGGATGATAGATGAATAGAGTTGAGTATTTCACTTAAAAAATAGTTTTTAATGTTGCTGAATGTGGATTCATTTCATTGAACCTAACCACTGCATAGTACATACGCACATATGTTATTATATTGATCTATATGCTAATTTTTCTCGGATATATTTAGATTGGATTGATGTAATGGATTGTATGATGATGTTTCTCAGTTTATTCAGAATAATCTCAGTTTATGCCAATTATCCTAGGACAGTTATGAAGTGTCACAGTTTATATGATAAATTATAGAATCATTCTAGACACGGGATGTGTGTATATTTAATTTAGCTAAGCAGTCTCTAGATTATATCTAATACTTTATACTTCTTTCGGAACATGAGGATTCCTGTTTCAACACATTCTGTCAAGATTTACCAGTAGATGACTTTCAGTTTTCTGCAACTCTGATGGCTATAAGAAGTCTGTCTTTGCAGTTTTAAATTGCATGTTTCTCTAATTGCTACAGAGATTTGGTTGTACTTTAATTTATTTAGTTTTAGCCTTTTAAGGTTTTCCACTTGTGAATTAACTACTTATTGCCTATGTGCATTTTATATTGGATGTTCTGTCTTATATTCTAAATATTAACCACTTTTCAATTTTTGATATTGTACATACCATTCCTTAGCCTGTTATATGTCTGTTAACATTGTACATGATGTCCTTTATTGAATAAAAATCTGTAACTTTTGATGCATTCAATCAAATTAATCAACATTTTGGCCTAAGTTTTGTCCTTTGTGGAATATTATTGAAGAAGTGTATCCCCATTCCAAAATAACAAAGTCGTTTTTCTGTAATTTATTTTATTATTAAGTTGACTGTTTACTACATATTAAAATATTTAATTATCTAAAGTGCACTTTGGAATAATAGTAAAGGATTACCTTTATTATTTTGTTTACATATTGATCCAGGTTCCCAAAGCCAACTACTAAATATTACAACATTTCCATATCCGCTTTTTGTGGTCCATTTATAATATATTCATTCCTATGTACATATAGCACTGTCTTTAACCTTGTATTCCACTCCATTGCTCTATTTATTCTTTAGTGCACCAGTGTCAAATTGTTTCATTTTGTGTTTTGCTGTGACTTTGTAGATTGTTGTGAAATATATAGTGGAGAGCCTCTGTTCTTTGAACCTCTTATTTATTCCATACATAGTATTTACATGCACCTGATTTTCAGATACATTCTATAAGATATTTAAGTGCATCGAAACTCCAGCTGTTAGTGTTAGTTAGACATAGAATGGAAGAAGATTGTGGATTAAACAACTTTGCTAAGCTGCATTGTTAGAGCCAATAGTTTGTCTATTGATGCTGTTCAATATTCTGTGTGGATAATTACATCATGTGAGAATTTAACAGTTTTTTTCCTCGTTTATTTTTCATAATTCTGTTCCCTATTTCTTCCATCGACCAGGATCTACAGTTCTATATCAAATAGAATAAGTGGCAGCAGGAATCATTTTTATGTTTTAAATCTGAAACTGATTAGGTCTAAAGATTTTAATGTCCCTTTCTTTGTTTGAATATGATTTTTAAATATATAGATGAGTTTTGTTTAATGATAGCTTTTGTTGTGGTAAATTCTCTTTTGGTCATAGTTGTCATTTAAGGAATTGAACATTGAGGTTTTTGTTTTCATTAAGGTAATAAGCATTTATGTGTTTGTTTGAACATGTTAATCTTATGTTAACCTTTATCTTTTTCTGATGAGTATCAGTTTCTAAGAAAAAAATTAAAAATTTCAAGGAAAATTATTAATATATCCGTTCTCTTCATATTTTCTCTGTTGTTTCTTTACTTAATTTGAGGGCATGTTATTGTGTACATATATTCATGATTACTTTCTCATCTCTTCTGGTTTTTTTTTTTTTTTTTTTTTTACTATTTTTCAAATAATTCTCCATTTTTATAAACCTTCCCAACATTTAGTTCCACTAGTACCCAGCAATGCCAGTTTGGAGAATAGAGATGTGTATGTCAGATTGGTTATCAGGTTCACCCATTGTAACAAAACTAATTGAATTTCCACTCATTCATCTGCTGCTCACCTTTCAAAATTTTGTTGCCTTTTTTACTCTTCTGTGCTCTTCTCTGTTTATATCTTTGAAAAAATTTCTTCATTTTTAATAGAATGCCAGGAGAATGAAAAATTATATGCATTTGTTTAATACATTATTTTACCAGGATGCTCCCATTAGTATTTTTTCAAAAAGTTCTACTTGTTAACTTGCTGTCATCATTTTTTTTCCGCTTTCTTGGACTTTAAATACGACGATATTAATGCTCCTAATCTTATCCTCTAGTTATCTTACATACTCTACTTCCCATTTTTATCCTCTTTTATGCCTTCTGAGAGGTATCCTAAAACTGTTCTACTATTTCTTAAAGTGATTTTTATGTCTCTCTTGTCTTTCATTTGGGAGACTTTTTATTGTTATTTTTATTGCTAATTATCACTGATAGGTTGTTTTATTCTCATTCTTCTCTTCCAACTTTTATTTTAGCTTCAGGGGATTACATGTGCATGTTTGTTACATGGTTAAATTGCATGTTGCTGGGGTTTGGTGTACAAATAATTTCATCACCCAGGTAGTGAGCATAGTACCCAACAGGTAGTTTTCAATTCTCACCCTCCTCTCACTCCACCTTCAAGTAGACCCTGGTGTCTGTTGTTTCCTTCTTTGGGTCTATGTGCACTCAGTGTTTAGCCCCCACTTACAAGTGAGAACATGCAGTATTTGTTTTATAGTTCCTGCATTATTTCACTTAGGATAATGGCCTCCAGCTGCATCCATGTTGCTGCAAAGGACATGATTTCATTGGTTTGTATGGCTGTGTAGTACTCCGTCATAAATACGTACCACATTATCATTATCCAATCAACCTTGATTGGTATCTAGGTTGACTTCATGTCTTTGCTATTATTAATAGTGCTACAATGAACATACTATATGTCATGTGTCTATATGGTAGAACAATTTATATTTCTTTGGGTGTATACCCAGTAATGAGATTGCTGATTAAATGGTAGTTTTTTTTTTTTTAATTCCTTGAGAAATTACCAAATTGTTTTCCACAATGGTGAACTAATTTACATTTCCATTAGCAGTGTATAAGCATTCCCTTTTCTCTGTATGCTCACCAGCATCTGTTATTTTTTGACTTTTTAATAATAGCCATTTTGAATGGTGTGAGATGGTACTTATTGTGGTTTTGATTTGCATTTCTCTAATTATTAGTGATGTTGATCTTTCTTTCATATGCTTGTTTGCTGCATGTATGTCTTCTTTTGAGAAGTGTTTGTTCATATACTTTGCCCATTTTTTATTTTACTTATTTATTTATTTTGAGACATTGTCTCACTCTGTCACGCAGGCTGGAGTGCAGTTGTGCCATCTCGGCTCGCTGCAAACTTTGCCTCCTGTGCTCAAGGATCTTTCCACTTCAGCCTCCTGAGTAGCTGGGACTACAGGTGTATACTACCACACTCAGCTATACTCTGCCCATTGTTAATGGAGTTGTTTGATTTTGCTTGTTAAGTTCCTTATAGATTCTGGATATATGACCTTTGTCAGATGCATAGTTTGCAAATATTTCCTCCCATTCTGTAGGTTGTCTGTTTACTCTGTTGATTATTTCTTCTGCTGTGCAGAAGCTCTTTAGTTTAATTAGGTCCCATTTGTCAATTTTTGTTTTTGTTGCATTTGGTTTTGGAGTCTTTCTCATGAAGCCTTTGCCAGGGCCTATGTCCATAACTGTATTTCTTTAGTTTCCATCTAGGGTTTTTTAGTTTTAGATTTTACATTTAAGTCTTTAATTCATGTTGACTTGATTTTTGTATTTGGTGAAAGAAAGGTGTCCAGTTTCAATCTTCTGCATATGGCTGGGCCAGTTATCCCAGCACCATTTATTGCATAGGGAACACTTTCCTCATTGTTTGTTGTTGTTGACTATTTCAAAGATCAGATGGTGATGTGGTTTGGCTCTGTGTCCCCACCCAAATCTTACCTTGAATTGTAATCCCCATAATCCCCACATGTCAAAGGTGGGACCAGGTGGAGGTAATTGAAGCATGAAGGCAGTTTTCTCCATGCTGTTCTTGTGATAATGAGTGAGTCTGCCCATATCTGATGGTTGTGTAAGTGTCTGGCATTTCCTCTGCTTGCACTCATACTCTCTCCTGTCTCCCTGTGAAGAGGTGGCTTCCGTCATGATTGTAAGTTTCCTGAGGCCTGCCCAGCCATGTTTGCAACTGTGAGTCAATTAAACCTCTTTTCTTTATAAGTTATTCAGTCTTGGGCAGTTCTTTATAGCAGCATGAAAATGGTCTAATACAAATGGTTATAGGTGTGTGGCTCTATCTCTGGGTTCTCTATTTGATTGCTTTGGTCTATGTGTCTGTTTTCATACTACTACCATGCTGTTTTGTTTACAGTAGCCCTGTGGTATAGTTTGAAGTCTGGTAATGTGGTGCTTCCAGCTTTGTTCTTTTTGCTTAGGATTGCTTGGCTATTCAGGCTCTTTTATGGTTGCTTATAAATTTTAGCATAGTTTTTCTAATTCTGTGAAAAATGTAATTGATAGTTTGATAAGAATAGCATTGAATCTGTAAATTTCTTTGGAGAGTATGGTCATTTTAACAGTATTGATTCTTCCTATTTGATCAGTTGTTTTAATTGTTTTCTCTCTTTCAGCTTTCACATATACTTCCATGTCATTTTGAACTCACTTGTTAAACTCATTTTAACTCTTATTGTCTCTGGTCTATTGAATCTGGTATTTCCATTTATTTGTTGTCTTTCTTTCATGATTTCTGGGCTCCTTACCTGAATTTCTTCTCGTTTCTTTTGTTTGTTTGTTTTTTCCCGTGGGTGTATATATTCTTCACTACTGCTACTTAGTCTGGTAATAAGTAGTTGCAGGGAAGTTAGATAGTACAGGCCCTAACTTGAGGCCCTCTTGGTGAGTTTAGGGGAAAAAAAATTCTCTTCTGGGCTGTTTTTTATGTTTTAGATTGCATAATCACAAAAAAAAAATCTGGAAAAATAATAAAAAAAAGAACATGAGTGCTAATTTGTCTTGTTTCTTGATAATAATTTCTGTGACAACAGATACTCTGGATAGGTCGATTTCTGTGAAGAGGGAGTTATTACATGAAGGAGTCTTGGGATAGTATGCTTTTGAATATAACAATTTTTGTGAGAGTATCTCTCTCCTAGTATTTGCCTTTTCTTGAGACTTTAAATGTGAAAGGATGATTTTTCATTGTTTCAACAAGTTTTGCTGATTTCCTTTTTCCTTTTTTCCATGCCGATCAGAGGAGTACATTCTCATTGTTGTAAACTTGAAAAACTTGGAATGGTTAAAAAAGAAAACATAAAATGATATAAAAGCCATAACCAGTGATTTGTAATTGAATAAAATACTACACTCCATTTAAAATGATGCCGGCCGGGCGCGGCGGCTCACGCTTGTAATCCCAGCACTTTGGGAGGCCGAGGCGGGCGGATCACGAGGTCAAGAGATCGAGACCACGGTGAAACCCCGTCTCTACTAAAAATACAAAAAAATTAGCCGGGCGTGGTGGCGGGCGCCTGTAGTCCCAGCTACTGGGAGAGGCTGAGGCAGGAGAATGGCGTGAACCCGGGAGGCGGAGCTTGCAGTGAGCCAAGATTGCGCCACTGCACTCCAGCCTGGGCGACAGAGTGAGACTCCGTCTCAAAAAAAAAAATGATGCCAATACATTGGACCATTTCTTCTTGGCATTATATTTCTTCAAAATCCCTTTTGTATATATTAATATAAGATCCATAATTTCAAAGAAACGTACCTTGTCAACAACCTTATCTGTGGAAATGTAGTTTCTTTTCAGTTTTTGTTATTATAAATAATGTTTTGATAAATGTCTTTGTACATAAATAGCAATGCTCTCATTTTCTTGGGAGACAGTCTTAAACATAGAAGTAGTGTTAAAATGTATGAGTTATTTTGTAGATTTTTGTTATACCAAAACAATAAACTTTCTTTGCCCTTCAATGCAAATTATAGAAATTGTGATCAAATATGGCATTTTATTTTCAATTAACCTAGATGTCTACTCAGAATTCTTCCCAACACAGCCACTAATCTACTACAAATAAAACATTTAAAAATTATCTTTAGTCTGTATTAGGAATTGAGGATCTAAATTGAGTTTATACAAAATATTCCCCCATTTTTTAACATTTATTAACAACCACATTTCACTTAATTTTTTGATAGTGTTAAGATTATTCAGGTTTTGTACATGTTTAGTAGCATCCCTTTTTGGACCCTATATTATGACTGATTGATTTATCTAGGGACTCCTGCGCAAATGATACCATGCTTCAAATCATTGAGCTTCACAGTATTTTGTAGTGTTAGTTTTACCATATGTTTTTACTCTTCTCTAAAGTAGTCTTGACTTTACTTGCTTATTTTTTGCAAGTAAAATTTAGAAATACGTTGATAATCTAAAAACGGATTCCATTGTTACATTTATTAGACATGATTTAAATGTATGTAATAATTTTGAAAAATTGTCATTTCCTTGTGCATATTTCCTGCTATGGTTTGGATGATGATGCCGTTCTAAAGTTTATACTGAACTTAATTCCCATTTGGTAGTGTTAAGAGGTGGTGCCTTATGGGGAAGTGATTTAGTCATGAGGACTCTACCTTTGTAAATGAGATTACCACCCTTATAAAAGAGCTTGAGATTGAAAGGAGCACTCTTTTGCCCTTTCCACCCTTTCCACCACGTGAGAACACAGCGTTTCTCCCTTCTGGAGGATGTAGCGACAAAGCCACAGCATTTCTCCCTTCTGGAGGATGTAGCGACAAAGCACCCTTATGGAATCAGAGCGCCTCACTGCATACACAATCTGCTGGTACCTTGATCTTGCACTTCCCAGCCTTCAGAACTGCAAGAAATAACTTTTTTCTTTATAAATTACTCAGTCTCAAGCAAATATTCCCTTATAGCAGCACAAATGGTCTGACACAATTTCCATCCAAGAATATATTTTCTCTCTTTATTCCACTTTTGAGTGCTCAGATGATTTTGTTACCTCAATACATTTTTACAGTTTTATGCATGCAAGCTATGTATATTTCTTTTCCGAAGCAGCATAATTCTGTTCTGCTTTGTTGGTGTAATAAAATAATTATCTATTATATTTTCTAAATGGATAACTTGCATATGTTAAAACTTTCAATTTGGTATATTTATTAAACACCATCAGATAATGGTTCAAGAAGTTCTATACAGCCCACGTGAGATAAGTAAAAACAAATCCCAGCATACAGTATATATTAATCTGTTTTCAAGCTACTGATAAAGAACCAAGACTGGGCAATTTACGAAAGAAAAAGATTTAATGGACTTACAGTTCCACATGGTTGGGGAGGTTTCACAATCATGGCAGAAGGCAAGGAGGAGCATGTCATGTCTTCCATGGATGGCAGCAGGCAAAGAGAGAGAGAACTTGTGCAGAGAAACTCCCATTTTTTAAAACCATTAGATCTTGTGAGACTTATTCACTGTCACAAGAACAGCACAAGAAAGACTTGCCCCATGATTCAATTACCTCCCACTGGGTCCATCCCCTAACACATGGGACTCCAAGATGAGATCTGGGTGGGGAACATAGCCAAACTATATCATAGTACATAATAAAAAAATTGCTACAAATACAAAAAAAAGAGAAAATACTAAATTCGGAGAAAAGAGACATGTTACCTTCAATGATGCAACAAATAGAATTATAATTGTCTTCCCAATAAAAACTATACAAACCAGAACACAGTGAGATTGTATACAAGTTGCTTCAACTTACTGAAATAATTTTTTTTTTAATTTCCATAGGTTATTGGGGAACAGGTGGTGTTTGGTTACATGAGTAAGTTCTTTAGTGGTTATTTATCAGATGTTCGTGCACTCATTACCCAAGCAGTATACACTGCATCCAATTTGTAGTGTTTTATCCCTCACCCCCTTCCCCTGAGTCCCCAAAGTCCACTGTGTCATTCTTATGCCTTTGCATCCTCATAGCTTAACTCCCACTTATGAATGAGAACATATGATGTTTGGTTTTCCATTCCTGAGTTACTTTACTTAGAATAAAAGTCTCTAATTTCATTGAGGTTGCTGTGAATGTCATTAATTAATTTATTTTTATGACTGTGTAATATTCCATCATATATATATACCACGGTTTCTTTATCCACTCATTGATAGATGGGCATTTTGGTTGGTTCCACAGTTTTGCAATTGCGATTCGTGCTGCTATAAAGATGTGTGTGCAAGTATCTTTTTGTATAATGACTTCTTTTCCTCTGGTAGATACCCAGTAGTGGGACTGCTGGATTAAATGGTAGTTCTACTTTTATTTTCTTAAGAAATCTCCACAGTAGGTTGCAGTGAGCCAAGATTACACCATTGTACTCTAGCCTGGGTGACAGAGGGAGACTCCATCTCAAAATAAAATAAAATAAAATAAAATAAAGAAATCTCCCCATTGTTTTCCATAGTGGTTGTACTACTAGTTTACATTCCCACCAGCAGTGTAGAAATGTTCCCTTTTTTGTGTTTGTTTGTTTTCTTTTTATTTTCTTTTTTTTTGAGATGGAGTCTCACTCTGTCACCCAGGCTGGAGTGCAGTGGTGTGATCTCCACTCTCTGCAACCTCTGCCTCCCAGGTTCAAGCAATTCTCCAGACTCAGCCTCCTGAGTAGCTGGGATTAGAGGCACCTGCCCCCACGCCCAGCTAATTTTTGCATTTTTAGTAGAGTTGGGATTTCACCATCTTGGCCAGGCTGATCTTGAACTCCTGACCTCGTGATCCAACTGCCTCGGCCTCCCAAAGTGCTGGGATTTCAGGTGTGATCCAACTGCCTTGGCCTCCCAAAGTGCTGGGATTTCAGGTGTGAGCCACCGCGCCTGGCCTGTTCCCTGGTTTTTATATGATGTCTACAGGGTTTAGCTGCACATACCAAAGGGATAGGGAAAAAATTGTCTATTCTATCTTTTCTGAAACTGAAAGATCCTAAACCTTTCTTTTAACTTCTAGAATTTATTTTTTCATTTTGCTCAGAAAATGAGACTTGTAACATGTCTCTTTGTAGTATAGTGAAATTTGTTATTGAGTAATTTATCAACATTTTTCCAAATCCTATTAGTACTTCCATTACACATTTTTTTTTTTTTTTTTTTTGAGATGGAGTCTCACTCTGTGACCCAGGCTGGAGTGCAGTGTCACAATCTCAGCTCACTGCAACCTCTGCCTCCTGGGTTCTAGCAATTCTCCTTTCTCAGCCTCCTGAGTAGCTGGGACTGTAGGCATGTGCCACCATGCCCAGCTAATTTCTGTATTTTTAGTAGAGGTGGGGTTTTGCCATGTTGGCCAAGCTAGTGTTGAGCTCCTGACCTCAAGTGATCTGCCTGCCTCGGCCTCCCAAAGTGCTGGGATTATAGGCATGAGCCACCCCGCCTGGCCCCATTACACATTTTTAATTATCATTTCCATTTGTTATGATATATTTTAGTGAGCTTTGCAGTTTGTCTTTTTATTTCTTGACTTTACATAATTTTTGTCATTTATCTCGATATTTCTGAAGACATTTTCTTTAATTACTTATTATAGAATTAATTCACAAATGTATTTCTTGCTTAAACAATATAGACAATATGGAGATATGTACATCAAAATAGAAATGTCCACCTTCACAATACAACTAGAAATAAAAAATATATGGAATTTCATGGAAGGGCTTTATGTTGTTTAAACTTGGATATATGCTACTTGTTTTCCAGAGGTATAGGCTACCATCACCAATATACCTACCAGAAACACGTAGACTGGAGAAGTGCTTTCACCAAGATTGAGTTGTTAATAGACAGAAGTCCAGCATACTTGAACAACAGAGTATTTTTGTAAAATTGATTGCTTGAAGTAAAAATACTACAAGTGATTTTCACATTTCAAACTTATAGACTCGGTCAGTTCACCTTCCTCAAATCCTTTATCCATTTACATTTCTATCCAAAATATAAAGAGCATATTCTTCTTTATATCTTTGCAAACACCACACATGTTTAATCTTTTAAAATTGTGTGAATCTATTGCATAAAATTGTCATGGCTTTGTTAACTTTTCATTTTTCTGACTACAAGTTATATTCAAGTAGGTTTGTGAAAGTTTTTCATTTCTATTTCTGTAGTCTTTTATTTTTCCTATTTCTGTCTTTATACTTACAATGATTATTTTATAGAGAATTTCTTCTTGAGGAAAATGCAAACCAGATATTTTTTTTAAATTCAGTCCATTCACTTTAGAAAACTATTTTTAGATATTTACTCTTCATCTGAATCTCTATAGAAAAATCTTTCTTTTCTATATATTTTATTAATTTTTCCCCTTACAGTGCTCATCCTGTAGGATTAATACAGATACACAGATCTGAATTATACTTTGCTTATAGAATCTCACTTCCAGGTCAAAACCAAGCACTGAGTTTCCAATATTGAGTGGATTTGCAACTAAAGCTGTTCTGATAAATTATGATGGGCTTGTTTCTTCTTCCAGATAGTTAATTCACGAACTCTTTGAGAGATAGAATATATACAAATTAACATTTATTGGAGGCATTTTAATCAGAAATTTCTATATTTTCTCTCGTCTCCAATGCTTGACTTATGGGAACTGTTTCTCCTAGGGTACAATGAATGACTCTGAATACTTCTTCCTCTACTTGTTTTTTGTACTTACAGACACACAAAAGTTTACATGTATTCCTTTTTCTAAGTAACCTACTTTCTGACAGGAAGGTCATGTTTTGGTCATGTTTTGCTAGACTTCTCTTGAATATTGTTATTCCTCCTATAATATGACTGCTTTATTCTTAAAATAATGTGCTAAGGATATCAAGATATATGGCACCATGTTTGTGTACCTTCCACATATAAATATATTCTCATATATACTCAATATAAATATATTCTTAGCATATATTTATACAGATGCAAGTGTGCTCATTGTAGAAGAAATGAGAGATGTAGGACCATGGAAGCATAATTCAGCCTCCTCACTATTGTCCTAAGTAATTCTTTGCAATCTCCAAATTTTCATGGTTCACTCATCTAAACAGAAGCCCAATAATCAAGTGAAATCAGTTTTTCCTAAAATCAATTTATTAACTGTCAATTTTTCCTTGCACTTACAGCTTGAAGAGGGTTTACTTTTTTTCAACCTCTATCCTAAATGTCCTGTCAATAATATATTCAGCCTGATGGATGGCCAGTGTCAAAGAAAACTAAAGCTGGACAGTAGTTAATGTGGTAAAAACAGACTGTTTTCAGGCCTATTGCAATAGGAGAAAAGAGACCACAGTATAGAACTGGGCTCAATTCCAAATATAGCATGGGCAAGTGAGAATTTATAGCCAAGGAGCAGAGTAGAAGTTGATGGATGGAAAATTACTAGGAGGAAACATCGGGAGTGAGACTGTGTTCTGGCCAAAGGAATCTAACAGGATTCTTGTGAAGACAGTCCAGGGTGATCAGATACTTCCTGGAGAATGGTGCAAGAGGAGATATTGAGGATGAAGATTCTTGCTAAACTAACTTAGCAAGGTTCTTGCAAAATCTAGATTTTACAATGAAATGCACAGATAGGCCTAGGAGAAGGTTTAGAAGCCTGACTAAAGTTTGATCAAGCAAAGAATCTTTGTCATCACATTAATTAAATATTCTCCATATTCTTAACATTTTCAACAATATTTTAGTGATACTAAAGTGCTGTCATCACAGAAACCCACCCACAGGTATCTTTTTATTCCTTAGTAAACATCTGCATAACAGGCAATGAAAAATTGAGGTCTGCCAGGAGGATGACTTAGTACATACAATATTAGCAATCGGTTAGCCTCACCAATGATTTGTTAAAAAGCAATAGAAAATATGTTTCCAAATAAAATTGTATGTAAAATTTTTATATGCAATGCAGATAACAAAAGAAGCCATTCCCTGTTATAATTTGGGATGGGGGAAGGTCAGGCATTGGCTATGCCGACCTTACTTATTAAGTTTTTTCTCCCTTCTTACTCAAAACCATTTAAATACTGTATTTCAATTTAGATAACTGTATTCAATTCAAAGTATTTTTTAACATTTTCATTTTATAATAGAATTTTAGCTGTCCTCCCTATTGTCAGTTCCTCCCTTTTGCATCTACCTTGTAAAGTCTCAGAGACTAAACTTCCCAAGGCACAGTTCCTGGCCCGTTTACCTAATCCTTCAGTGGCTCCATATCATCTATAAACTTCAATACAAAATTCTCAATATCTCATCCAAGGCTTTCAAAAAGTAAATTTCCAAATTCTCAGTCAGGTTGACCCCCTTTGTTTGGTGAAAGTCTTCCTGTATTTCTCTTTGTCCATATTTTTGTTCCTGCTATACCTTCTTTTTTATTATAATTTTATTGCAGATACAGAGGATACATGTTCATGTTTGTTACATGGGCATATTGTGTGATGGTTTGGAGTGTGTATACTGTCACCCAGGTAGTGAGCATACAACCCAATGGATAGTTTTTCAACCCACGCCCCCCCTCTGCCTCACTGCTGTAGTAGTTCTCAGTGTCTATTGTTCTCAAGTCTCTGCTCATATGTGTTCAATATTTAGCTTCCAGTTATAAGTGAAAGCATTCAGTATCTGGTTTTCTGTTTTTATATTAATTCACTTAAGATTATGGTCTCCAGCTGTATCCATGTCGCTGCAAAGGACTACTTCTTCATTTGTTTTTATTTATATGAACAGACACTTCTCAAAAAAAGGCATACAAATGGCAAAAAGAAAAGAAAAAATGCTCAGTGTCACTAATAATCAGAAAATGCAAAACAAAACCAAAGTGAAATACCATCTCACACCATTTAGAATGACTATTACTAAAAAGTCAAAAAATAATAGATGCCAGTGAAGCTATGGAGAAAAGGGAACGATTATCCACTGTTGGTGGGAGTATACATTAGTTCAACCATTTATTGTGTGATGCTGAGTTTTGGAGTATAGATTCTGTCACCCAGGTAGTGAGCAGACATTGTGGAAGACAGTGTGGCAATTTTTTAAAGAGCTAAAAACAGAACTACAATTCGACACAGCATCCTATTACCAGGTATATATCCAAATGAATGTCCTTCTATCAAAAAGACACATGCACTCACATGTTCATTGCCATGCTATTCAAAACAGCAAGGACATTGAATCAACCTAGGTTCCCATCAATGGTAGACTAAAGAAAATGTGGTACATATACACCATGGGATACCCTGCTGTATATTTCTGATTGGGATGCAATTCTTTCTGACCTACCTCATGATATTATTGTGGCTGATGTACTTTGAAGGCATACATTAAATGATATGGACTCTCTGAAATATTTCCTTTTTTCCTAAATTTGGACATAGTCTCTTCTTCAAGTCCCCTCTAGTCGATGCCTACTGCTTTTCCTCTCCATGTTTCCTCCTCCTACTGAGAGAACTCCCACTTATCATGAGAAGCCATTTTTCTCACTCTGATTCTACACAGCTTGACAATTGATTCCCAGACCTGATAAATCAGAGCATGATATAATCCTGATCATAGCAATTATGTCTTATTTGGGTACGAGTGAATTTATGTTAATAAGATTAAATTCGGGGACAAGGATTAGAAAATATATTCAATCTTTCTGTTCAGATTTCTGAGAGAATGAAATATTAGCCTGATCCTGCTAGCAGTCATGTTGTCACCCTGAGAAAGTAGAAAGTCTGAGATGTAAGCAAAGAGAACCAGCGCAGAGGAAAGCAGATCCTGGGGCTAGAGAACGTGAGAACAAGTAGAGATGATATAATCTGGGCTTTAGTCATTTCTAAAGTCAGCAGTAGCTCTAAATGTTCGGGTTTGTACATCATTAAGCTGTGCCTTTTGCTTAATCCATTTTGGTTGATTTTCTGTCAGTAGCAAATGATAGAGTATTCAATGACTTTCTCATACAGCACTTTATTTGTGTTTGTTTCTTGGAATTGTAATTGAATTTGAATCAGCATTATGGTTAAATTTGCATGTATTTCCTCTTTCATCCCCTCGTGTTTCTACCCTCCCATTTTAGCCTCCCACAACCTATGTAACTTCTTAAAGGACACTATTCATATTTTCCCTATCAATTATTTCAAACATCCTAAAACATTGTAGACAATTGATGCCTGATTTTAAAAGAAATTGTAGCTAATCCATGTGTCTCTTAGCATGTGAATACAGACTAAAATAGCAATGCTACTCCTCAGTAAAGTGGGGTTTTTTTTAGAATAAAAGACATATTGAATCCATGAGGCCCATTTTCTAGTGATTTTCCCTGCAGAGAAGAAGAATCATTATTTTTGTGACCATGAAAATTCATTATTTTTTGTTTTTTATTCTTCAACTTTTATTTTAGGTTCAGGGGTTATATGTACAGGTTTGTTGCATGGGTAAATTGCATGTTACTGAGGTTTGGTGTATGAATAATCCTGTCACTCAGGTAATGAGCATAGTACCCAATAGGTATTTTGTCAGTCCTTGCCCCATTCCCACTATCTCCCAACTAGTAGTCCCCAGTGTCTGTTGTACCCTTCTATATGTCCATGTGTACTATTCTTTAGCTCCCACTTATAAGTGAGAACGTGCAGTATTTGGTTTTCTGTTTCTGCGTTAATTTGCTTAGGATAATGGCCTCCAGCTGCATCCATGTTTCTGCAAGGGACATGATTTCTTTTTAGAGTTTTAAAGACTTTTCAGCACATTGACATCAAATAGATTCAACTTCAAAACTATAACCTGGTAGAAAATTTCCCCTATCCTTTAGAAGTAATCCTAAACATTCACTTACGATGGATTAACAGTGGTGTGTGCTCCGTACATATTGAAGGAAAACAAAATTAAAGTCAACTATCTCTTTGTGCTTCTGCCCTACAGAATTATGGAGTTGGTGTTTATTTCAAAATAATCATAGATTAAACAAGGAATTGAAGTATTTGGGTCAACAAAGAAATAAACCACTTTTCCTCCTGGAGGAAACAGGAAATCCATAAACATTTTCCTGTTAGATGTGTAATAAGAGAATTAATCATACTTCCTCTATTTCTATTTCTACTGTCTGAAACATCAAAAGCAATAAGAGGAAATGATTTAATACAATGGCTCTTCAAAAAAAATGAAATTCTTATTTTTTTAGTAAAAGTTGAATCTGGCCATGTTACTTCATTTGTGAAAACTTTGGAACATTGAAAAACTAACACTCTGTAGTTTATGGCAGTATAATGATACTACCAGATGTAATTATTTTAAAATACAGACCTCTGGATGCCTGTGATCCTTGCTGTTAATAAATAGTGTAAATACTTCATATCTTTGTACATCTTGAGAAAATAAGAATGTCATTTTTAATTCCTTTATTATGATATTTGGAGTAGATTCCATTCAAATATATTTATAGGACAATGGAATGAAAGCAAAACAAAATGGTCAGCAAAAGGAAGAATTGGCATTGTATTCTGTCTACTCTTTGCTTTTTGTAAATTCTACATTTCACAAGGCATGTGATTTTTCTTTTAGTCAGAGGCGGACTATCAAGGAATTAGCCAACCAGAAAGTGTCTATGAAAACAACAAGAGGGAATTATCTACCTTGTAGACCACAGGGAAGTAATGTTTTTAAAGCTAGGTCAAGAATTAGGCAAAGAAATCTTTACATTTACAATATAGTTGTAATAACTTTGAGCTTTATGATAGCTATAATATTGCACTTATGCTACATCTGCTATTTTATTTTAAATTCCTGAGCCCTTACATGAAAACTCAAGCTAAAATCCTATAATGAAGAGCTGACTAGACATTCAAGTTGTTTTCTTTATTTCAATTCATTGGGATAGTAACATTAATATCCATTCTAAAGCTAGAATACATCAGTGGAAACTTTTGCTTAATGTAAATCAATTGAAACTAATAGAAATAAAGTATCGACATGTTGCCGGTGTGTGGGGGGGATGCTTGGCATAGAAGATTCCCCAATATTATGGATTGATACATTATTTAGAAAATTTGTTAAATTTTTTTTTGAAATGATAGTTGAATGAAGAAGGGAGGAAACAGCCATGTTATTCTTTGAGAATTAGCTCTGGGGAACTGGGGAAGTAAACCTATGAGGGTTTCAATTTGGAGTCGTTTATAGTACAGTATATTACACCAACCAATAGCTTAATTAAAATATGTATCTAGGACAGTAACATTGATCCAAAGGAATTTCATAGTTCATTTCCTATAAAATAACCACACAAAGAATATTTGTTACCTAAGACCAAGTTTCTAGAGTCTAAAGCTACAGAAAAACTTCTAACAAACAATAATCGCTTGGTAAATTGATTTTAGTTTAGAGTACTTCACGGGACAAGACAGGTATTACAGTTTCTGTACAGGAACCCTTGGCCTTAGACATGAGCCTGCTTGGGGAGTATCTGAGTACTTTTATTTACCTAATGTGGATCTCTGTATGTTAGAACTTTCTCAACCAAACCCAGAAATTTTAATCGCCATTTGTTTTGAGAGCTTCTCATTTCATAGTAATGAAACTCATGTTTTCTATCAGTGAAAAAACAAAAGAACCATTTTAAAATTCAGCATTAAGGAATTCTTTATGAGTTTATGATAGGAATGTAAAATATATAAAATCACATTTTATAACTCTGGATAATGTGTGATATTTTATTCACAGTCATATGTACTCCTACATACACATACATTGAACATAATTGTGTGTTAATATAGACTGTATATATAATGTGTAATATGTATTACATTCAATATACTTATAAATTAAACTTGGCATGCCACAGACATAAGTATGATGAACCAGTATGTAAGCTAATAACTTTCTTTTCATTGCTTTTTAATTTCCCTTTTAAACATTTCACATATACTTACTATTTAACGTATATCTGTGGGAGATTCCCTAATTTAGAGACATGTTAGATAGCACCTAGAAAGATTCGTGTGTGAAAATAGTTACTTGAAATTTTCTCCAATATTTCTGATAATAAAGCCACTCCAAATTTTCTCATATTCTTATAATGAGAAAGCAGTTTTTGTGAATGTAGGATTTTGTTATGGACTAAATCATAATTTTAAAAGTTTTCTTTCAGGACAAAACATTCTCACTACTTTTTTTATGAGAAGAGTGTTACAAAATGTAAAATTAACGAAAAATAGTCTGATGTGTGTTTATCACCTGTTAACAAGTAGTGTAGATCTATAAAGATGGTTGCAGCCTTTGAAAGCAACAAATATTAAATTTTATAATTGTGCCAATAGAATAAAAAATGTGTACATAACCTATAAGATATTACAATCACTTAATTTTAAAAATATTGTATGGAAGGGGTAAAAGAGTAAAAATATCTGAAAATTGTGTTTTAAACCAAGGAATTTATCTGTAAAGGAAGGAGAATCCATCAAATCCAAGAACATTTTGAATATTTAATTTTTTTTTCTGCAAAGGCCCTCCACAAACCACAGAATGTCATAGACTGTGTTTGAACAACTTGAAGGACAGATGTGACAAATTCTGCTAGATCATTCAACTTCAGTTTCGGGTATTGCCAATAGAAAGTTCTTTCTTATACTAAAACAAAATCAGTCCACTAACAGTTTCTGCTCAGTGTTTTCAATTTCAACTTTTGTAGACATTGTTCTGTTTCAAGTCCCTACATAGGTGGCTCACTTTGACATGTGCCCAGGTTCTGCATTTACTTCTGAAATTATTACACACAATTTCAGCTCTGGGAATGACTGGGTTGATGGGAAAAAATAATCAACTTTTGTGTTTTCAATTTATACTAATACAGAATATAATGTACCTAATAATATTGTAGCCATATCATATCTGCTTCATATTTAGCTAAACAAAATTTTGATGGAAAAAGAAAATACCCTTATTATTTTTAAATAAAATAAAATAATTAAAATAAGATTTGAAATTAGGTGTTTGATTTGTTGAATTACTGGGAAAACCAAAGGATAGCCAGTTGCAGATTTAAAAAAATCATGCTTTTAAAAAGTCTTGGGAGGCCAAGGCAGGTGGATCACGAGGTCAGAAGTTCAAGACCAGGCTGGCCAAGATGATGAAACCCTGTCTCTACTAAAGATACAGAAATTAGCAGGGCGTGGTGGCAGGTGCCTGTAATCCCAGCTACTTAGGAGGCTGAGGCAGAGAATTGCTTGAACCCGGGAGGCGGAGGTTGCAGTGAGCTGAGATAGCACCACTGCACTTCATCCTGGGCAACAGAGTGAGACTCTGTCTCAAAAAAAAAAAATCTTAAATTATAATTTTTATAAGTATTTTGCAAGGCTAATTTGTTAATATGAAAGAATTCTGACACATCACAAAGGAAATGGCACAACTACAAAATAGAAATGGCACTGTAATGTGTTATGAAATTTAGTATCATATTTAAATATAATATTAAATTTTAATTAAGTTAAACATCATTTAAAATGATTGGCAAATTAATTTGATAAAAATGGCAGTATTCATAATCATGCAGTAAAGTGCATTCTTTTTTTTTTTTTTAACATAAACAGGCTCCTAAAAATCATCTATTTAGGTAGATCAATTTAGACATTTTAAAACAAACTGATTTTATTAGCTGTTGATGCTTACCAAAATAAAATCTGCTGCTATACAGGTTGTGTAATTTCTGTTTTTGATATTTTGAATTCTGTTTCATTTTGTCTGCAGTGATTTTGTATTAACATATGTATTTTCTTCAGTTTTTAAATTCCATGGCTGTCTTAATCTGTAAGATTGTTTATCAATATATAAAATTGTTTGCCTACAAATAGGTCTAAGAGGGTAAAAGATAATCTAGATTGAGAAAGGCCAGAAATGAAAAGACATTTGAGGTATCATAGAAGGTCTGGAACAGAAACAAAATAAAGTCACAGAACATTCTTCCTGAAAGAAAAACTCAAGAATATCTTCAGAGATTCCTATTTTAGTCAGGGATATTGACATACAGAGAAGAACATGACTAAAGAAAGCTACTATCTAAAATGTTTTAGGAAACTCTAGTAAGTTTTGTCTAGGAAATTACAACTGGATATGCATATATACACACACAAAATGCATATATAATATATATGTATAATGAAAGCATATGTATACGCACATACATATACATGCATAGCAATTACAAATGGATATATATACACACACATACATACATATAAATATGACATGCATTAGATTATTTTTAAGGTATACTATCTTTATTTGTTGTTATTTAAAGGTTTCCTTAAATTTTAGCTGTAAAACAAATATATCTACATTTTTAAAGTTTTTAAATTTGTAGTTTGTGTGGGTACATAGTAGGTTTATATATTATTGGATATGAGATGTCTTGATACAGGCATGCAATGTATGAGACTCACATCACAGAGAATGGAGATCCGTCCCCTTAAGCATTCACTCGTTGTGTTACACACAACCCAATTATACTCTTAGTTATTTAAAATGTACAATTAAGTTATAATTGGCTATATTCACCCTGTTGTATATCAAATAGTAGGTCTTATTCATTCTTGCTATTTTTTGTATCTATTAACCATCCCCATCTCTCCCCTCTCTGCAGCCCCCTACTACCCTTCCCAGCCTCTGGTAAGCATCCTATCCTCTATGCCCATGAGTTAAATTGTTTCGATTTTTAGATCCCCAAAATAAGTGAGAACATGAGATGTTTGTCTTTCTGTGTCTGGCTTATTTCACTTAATGTAATGATCTCCAGTTCCATCCCTGTTGTTGCAAATTACTGGATCTCATTGTTTTTTTATGGCTGAATAGTACATCGTGCATATGTAAAACATTTTCTTTATCTATTCATCTGTTGATGCACACTTAGGTTTCTTGGCTGCTGTGAACAGTGCTGCAAGAAACAAGGGAGTGCAGATAGCTCTTTGATATATTGATTTCCTTTCTTTTGGGTATATATCCAGCCATGGGATTGCTAGATCATTTGGTGGCTCTATTTTTAGATATTTGTGTAAGCTCCAAAGTGTTCTCTATAGTGATTGTACTAATTTACATTCCCACCAACAGTTTAGGAAGCTTCCCTTTCTCATTGGCGCGAGAATTTGTTATTGCCTGTCTTTTGGAAAAAAAAGCCAGTTTAACTGGGATGAGAAGATATCTCATTGTAGTTTGGATTTGCATTTCTCTGATGATCGGTGATGTTGAGTACTTTTTCATATGCCTGTTTGCCATTTGTATGTCTTCTTTTGGGAAATGTTTGTTCAAATATTTTTCCCATTTTTTGATGGGATTATTTGATTTTTTCCTAAGCCTAGGAATGCCTTACGATTGTACTCTTCCTCCTCCAGCACACGGAAGCCCTCTCTGTACCATGCCACAGCTGCAGGGGAGTGAGTGAAGGGTGGTGTCCACAATTCAAGGCTTGTTTTTCCTATCTCTTCAGTGCCCTTTTCAATCATACAAAGTTAGAAGCAGGTGTATGAGCGCTAACTTGACTTTTTATTGTTATGAAGGAGATATTTTTCGGTGTGTAGTTAGTTGTTAAGCTGGTGTCCTTGCTAGCTGGAATTGGTGGAGCCTTCTTTTCCACCGTCTTGTTCCACGCCCCTCCTATATCTACATTTTTTAAAAATCTTAAACTTATAGCTAATGTTTAATCTATAGAACCTGGCATTAGAAAAGCTAGCTTGTAGACAGACATCATCTAACATGTTCAACAGAATTTTCTACTAAGCACACACTAGAATGGCTTTAATAAAATGACTGAAATATGACTGACACCACCAAATGTTGTCAAGGATTTAGTGCAAACTGAACTCTTATATATTGTTGGTTGGAGTATGAAATTTGAAAATCAGTTTCACGGTTTGTCATAAGGTTAAACATACACCTGGTATATGACCAAGCAATTCTACTCCTATATATTTAGTCAAGAGAAATGAAAGAACATGTACAGAAAAAGACATGTTTAAGAATCTTCAGAGCTACTTCATTTTCAAGAACTATATTCTCTTTTTTAAACAAAGGCCTGATAGGTTTCTCAAAAAACCATTGCTTGTCACTTTAATAAGAGGAGTAATAATAGTTTACATCTTTATTTTTTTATTGCCCACGAGATTATAATTATCTCATTTTTTCATAATAGTGTGTCTAATGAAATCAAGGTTCCTTAGCACTTATTATATAAAGAAATAAAGAATTTTTGTATGACTAATCAACATTTATTTCTGTCTTATTACATGACGACTATCTCCCTGGAAACTTGTAGCTATATTGATGCCTAAGTTAATTATCAGTAACATAGAAAATGTGCAAAGAAAAAACCCAGGAGAAAAAAATCAGAAAATATAAATAATTTAATAAAATTTTAAGATTCATAGAAGTATAGTTGTATGCCTTTATTTATCAACAAAACCTAATTATTTAGGAGTAAGTTATATTTTATAGGTTTCTTTGACAGGTGCATTTAGTTTTCAAAATAGAATTATTTTTGTTTTAATTTTCACTTTGAGTAGTTTTAATGTAAAGTGTGATAAATATTCCATCATAGCACAAGTTCTAGCTGGCTCTCATTATGACACCTAAATTGAATAAATTATTCTTGCTTTTCTGGATAGAAGTCATAATTGTAAACTGCTTACAATTTGCATTTATATTCCAAGATACTAGGAAAGTATCAGGCACTGCCTTATTAGATTTTATGACACACTTGGGTCTAAGGTAGTCTAGAAAGCAGCAATCATGTATTGGATTCGGAACTGATTGAAAGCTGGACAAAGAAGTTTAGTTGGATGGAAAAAATGCATACTGTATTATTAATAGGTATTTGAGGATGCATTTAAATTGGGGAGCAAAAAATGTCTTTACAGATTAAGGCAGATTATCTGTTGTCAAAATCAACATATGAGTCCAGATGTTAATAATAAAATACTTTACTCAGGAGGACTATTGCAATAGATAGATGTTCAAAGCCTAGGCCGTAAAAGTCTCAGGTAAAGGGTACATGAGCACAGCTTTTATATACAGAGACCATGAGTGTGGAAAGAAGGGTATGCTACCAAAACTGCTAGGAGGATGTCTTGAAATTTAACAAACTGTATCAAATATTGTAATAAGGGGAGGGTTGAGGTGCATAGGAGGGAGTTTGGGCCTGAAATGGAGCAACTAAGATACAGTGCAAAAAGTTCATGTAAAAAGTTTAAGGTCAACTGCCTTTGTCAAGCCAGCTTGAATTTATGTGAAACACAGCATTTAATCAGCCTTGAAATTCCTTTTCATGTTTAAGAAAGGCTCAGAGACATTGTTTTTGAAAAACTCAGGGATTAGGGAAATCCTAAGTAGGGAATGACTGAGTGAAATATTCATCATAGTCAGATTTTTCTTGGTGATATTATTCCTGAAGGAGCAGTTGTACCCTCTGTTGAACATGCAGTTTGATTGATTGTTATTGGGAGATTCTGTTGATGAAGGATTTGGTCAAGGAAATTCTATAATAATAAATAGAAGGAGAAAAATTAGAGGATGAATGAGAGAGTAAAATCAGTACTTTAGTTTAGGAGGCAACTGTCAAATGGATTCCAAGATATGGGCGCAGAAGACTCTCTTATTGGTGGTATGAGGATGACTATGTTGATGCAACAAATTTTCCATTGTGAAACCCTTCCATAATGGAAGTGGTCCAATGTAATTATCCTGCCACATTGGCTGGCTGACTAACCCAGGGAATGGTCCACTACTGGAGAATCAGTGTTGATCTCTGTTGGTAGCAGAGTGGGCACCGAGCAGTGGCTGTAGCCATTTCAGGCTTGACGAGTAGAAATCCACATTTTCAAAGTCCATGAATAACCTCTGTCCCTGAGATCATGCACACTCAGTTCATATGCCCATTGGGTGATGACGGGGGTGACCTGGAAAGGAGGCTGGCTGGTATCCACAAATGTGTTATTCAATCCACTTAATTATTGATATCTTCTTCTGATGAGGTTGGTCTTTGGTAAGCATTCATATGTGACACAAATATCCTTATGGTTTTTGCTCCTTCAGAAAGTTCTATCTGCATACATCTTCCCCAAATTTCCCTGTCACCAGTTGTCCAATCAAGTTCCTTTCAAGTTCCTGACTGTCCAGCAAACCATTGGCCACAACCCATGAATTGGTACATAATCACATTTCTCCTTCCAAGCAAAGTGAACAACCAGTGGGATGCTCAAAGTTTTGCCCACTGGGAGAAATTTTTTTCACCACTGTCCTTCAGGGATGTCCCTGAAAGAGACTGTAGTGCTGCTACTATCCACTTTCGAGTGGTACCTGAATATCATGCAGAATCATCTGTAAAGCAGGTCTAAGCCTTTGCTTCTTCTGTCAACTGATCATAGGAAACTCCCTATGAGTCCATAGATGCAGGCTGGGAAATAGGAGGCAGTGTATTATGAGTGGAGACCGTGGGCATTTGTACCACTTCATGTAACCTGTGCTTTCAGGGCCCGCTTGGGCTCAGTCTTCTATATACCACATTCAGTTCATGATAGAGCACTGCTGTACACACTCACCTTCATGGTTTGATAGATCAGATAATACCCAGTTCATGATGTTTACCTCAGGTCGCAAGGTAACTTGGTCACCCATGGCTAAGTGTTCAGTCTCTGCTAAGGCCCAGTAGCAAGGCAAAAGCTGATTTTTAAGAGGAGGTTAGTTACATACAGAGGATTTCAGGGCCTTCCTTCAAAATACTAGGGGTCTGAACCGTGAATCACCTATACAGGTCTGCCTAAAGTTACAAATAACATTCCTATAGGCTACTAACAATTCAAACACCATTGGATCTGCTGAATCATAGGGCACAATTGTCAGAGCAGCTTGCAGAGAAACCTGGACCTGTTACAGAGCCTTCTGTCATTCTGAGATTCCTTCAAAACTAACAGCTTTTTGAGTCAGTAAATGGGCTAGACTAACACACCCAAATGACGAATATCATGCCTCCAGAATCCAAAGAGTTTCAACAGATTTCATGGCTCTTTTCTGGTGGTAGAAAGGGCTAGATACAACAACTTATCCTTCACCTTAGAAGGGATATTTCTACAAGCCTTACACCACTGAACCCCTAGAAATTTCACTGAGGTAAAAAGACCCCAGAATTTTGTCAGATTTTCTTCCTACCGTCTGACACACAAATATCTTCCCAATCAGTCTACAGTGGCTGCTACTTAGTTCTCATTACTTCCAGTCAGCATAGTGTCATCAATATAAAGGACTAGTATGATATCTTGTGGAAGGAAAAGGTTATCTCAATTTTTATATGACCTGTCAGCCAGAAGTGACAACATAAATTTACTTTTATCAGAACCTGTAGAGTTTGTAATTGTGGGTAATTGACTGCTTGCTAAGAGCTGGAAGCATAGATAAAGGAGTACAAGGCCTCGAGAGTACATTCACCAAGGCCTTTTAAGAAAGTAACAAAGGGGACTGAATACCTTAAGCTCTCTCTCTTCCATCTTCTGATCTTTTGCCACTGCAATCTCAAAAAGAAATAAAATGGCAAAGGAACCTAGATAATAGAATTAACACAACTCAACTTCAAAGGGAATATAGTAGAGTAGAGAAAGATGAACTCAAAGGTCTAAATGGAGACAAGCTAGCATTTTTAAAATGGTTATCTTGCTTTGTGTAGTTCTTTGTTTTAGCAAACTAAGTGAATGTCTACAGAGGTGTTTATGCAAAATCTCTAAATACAAATGTACCATAGCTTAGAAGTTATTAGAGTTGTTGCATTTGTCAGAATTGTGGATATTCAAATATTCCTGAAACTGAAAAGGGGTTGTGGCAGACATCCAAGAGGCTAAAATGGGACCTCATTAGTCTTTGGACTAAAAGGGACTCCTGGGCCCATCTAATATGTGCCCTTTAAATCCTTAGTATACATTTATACTATAGAAGTTAATATTCTGTTTTAAATTCCTCATGTATACAGAGATAGGTACCCAATGAAAGATAAATATAAGGGTACGTATATAAGAATGTGTGCATGCAGCACTAAAATTTATCTGGCCATTCTTGCTTGCGTTTCTAAATCATCATTTGTAGTTCCACTTCTCCAAAAATGTTCTCTCAAATTCCTGAAACATTGTTATGGCTAATTAAGTATGTAATTCAATTTTTTGTTAATATCATAAATAAATTAAGTAATAGTGAAGAAGAATAGAAAAAATGGCATATTTTATTAAGTTGGAAGCACTTAAAAATAATTCTGAAATAATATATGACTGAGTATGTAAAGATAAATTAACAATGCCTTTTTGTGCTGCAATATTGTACAGAAATCTTTATAAGTACATACGTACTTTTCTTGCATATGTAATGTGCTTCCAATTCCCATTCGTAGTTCTGATATGATATTGTGGTGCATACTGGTAAAGCTATTGTTTTACCTGACTCTTTGTTGTTGTTGTTATCGTTTTCAACTTTGTTGGGGATAGATTTTTCGAAAGCATAAATTGAAAAATTTCTAGTGAGAGCCTTGTCCTTCAGAGACTTCATGTGTTTCCCTATTTTTATGAACATATTAGTGGCAGCAAATAACAATAATGTTACTATGTAGTTCATTTCCTCTTAGCCACATTCCCATGACAACAGCTAAGTAATTCACATGTCAGAAAAAAAATTAGAAAGATAAAAGGAGCATAATTAACTAGAATTTTCTGATCCTATGAAAGACAGAAACCTAATAATAAGACATTACTGAAAAATAAGAATCTGTCTCCTACTATTTCATTTCTATAATAACTTATGCATTACCTTATTAATAAACATTAGTGTTGAGTGATTCTTTTGAAGAAATGTCCACATTTTCCATTAATTTAAACAGTTGCATTTTCTTGTCATATCTGATTGCTACCAACATTACTGAATTTCTTAAATTCATCCCTATATAAACAAATTCATATAAATACACTGCAAATTTAACAATTTCAATTTTTAAACACATTGAAATTTGTTGCAATGCATAAGTGTTTAAATTTGACTAAATTCAGTTATAGTACAATAGAAAAACCATGGGAAACCAAACAGGAGAGGTTTCTTATCACTCTTTAAAAATTGATAGACATTCATTAAGCATTAATTTGGGTCTAATAGTGTTTTATATAATGAAGATACAAAAAATAAAGCACACTTTCTCCCAAAGACAAACAGTTTAGAGAATCCGTGAGAGAAGTTTAATACCATGTGACAGTTACTCAATTAGTATTATATTCAAAAAACTAGAAAAACATGTAGGAAAGACTTTTCTGTCTAAAATTATCAAGTGTTAACTACAGATAGATCATGCTATTGAAGTACGGTTTTCAGAAAGAAAACTGGAGAATGACGTTATAGGAAGAGGATACAGTATAAACCAAGCTTGGAGCCATAAAATTAGTTCTCGTTTTCAAGAAGGAGGGAATAGTTCAATGTATTTAACACATGGGGTATAATTGAGGTGCTGACTACCAATACAATCTGCAATCAAGTTTTGAAAGAACATGTAGGATTTTTTTTAGTCTATCCTGTGCAAAATAAATTTTATTTTGAAGAATGCATGACTTCATGCGTGGTGTTTTTCCTAGGTTAGAGGCATTGACTTGATTGTATGAGTGGATTTGAGCATGGAAGAGTTTAGAATATTTAGAATAGAAATAGAAATTTAAAAAATCGTACATGAGCCCAGATGGAAGCCATAGGAGAAATTCAGAAGTCCAAAATGAAAACAAGGTCGGCATATAGTACAACTGAGCTATAGTTAACTTAAAACGTATACCCCCATAACTTTTATCATCCTCCAACTTGAGTAAACAACTTTCACAAAGACATAAGATGTCACTAAACCCAGAGAAGCCAGAAGATAATATGAGGATGTGAGGGCCAGTTAATCTGTGTATATATGAGCCACATGAAGCCCATCCTGTCCCATATACTTATTTACACACCGCCTTGGAGAGAAGCAGAGGCTACAGTAGAAATTACCAGAAAATATGAGCTTTACTTAAAAGAATAATTGATGTCTCTATTAACATAAGGTGTCCTATTTACTCTATGAGTTCTTAAACTTTTCTCTGTCTTTGGATTCCAGCAGTTCAATTCTCATACGGCTTGATGTGACCTTTTCATTATTCCTGCTTAGGCGTAACAGTACTTGTTGAATCAATGGATTTGATGGCATTTTCAGTTTTGCAATACTGTGTTCCTCTTATAGATATTTTTCTGCTCTACCTTCCAGTTTATGTATTTTCTATTACCAAGTACAGTAGTTCTTCTTTATCTATGGAAGATACATTTCAAGACCCTGAGTGGATGTCTGAAACTGCAGATAGTTTCAAAGCCTATATATTTTTTTGATCTGATAACTGATAAGGCTACTAAGTGACTAACAGGCAGATAGCTTATATAATGTACATACAATGGACAAAGAAATTATTCATATCTTAGGTGGGACGGCAAGAGATTTTATCGTGTTCCTCAGAATGACATGTGATTCAAATATTAGAAGTTGTTTATTTTTTGAATTTTGAATTTAATATTATCACATTGTGGTGGATGGTGGGTAACGGAAACTAAAGAAGGCAAAACCACTGATAAGGGGGGTTCTACTCTATCTCTTCAATTACTCCTTCTGGTCTATCTTCTTTCTCATCGCCTCTTAGAATCCAATTAATTATAAAATAGAAAATTTCATTGCTCCCTGTGCCTTTTAAAAATATTTCCAACCCCTTTCTCTCTGTTCCTCTATAGATACTTTCCTCTGCTCTATCTTCCAGTTTATTAATCCTCCATTCAGCATTTCCTAATCTGCTATTAAACCATATCGAAGGTCTTGATTTCAATTATTATTTTGTAGTTCATAACATCCTTCTGATCTTATAGTGTATAGTCATTTTCTTCCTTGTCTTTTTAAATTCCTGACCACTTAAGTCATAGCTATCTTAAATTTTCAGTCAGAAGAAGAAAGGCAATTATTAAAAAGTCAAAAAACAGCAAATACTGGCAAGGCTGTGGAGAAAAGGGAACGCTTATGTACTGTTGATGGGGATGTAAATTAGTTCAGCCACTGTGGAAAGTAGTCTGGACATTTCTCGAAGAACTTAAAACAGAGCTACCATTTGATCCAGCAATCCAAGTACTGGGTATATACCCAAAAGAAAATAAGTTATTCTCCAAAAGAAACCCACATAAACTCACATGTTCATCACTACACTATTCACAATAGCAAAGACATGATATCAACCCAGGTGTTCATCAATGGTAGACTGAATAAAGAACATGTGGTACATATATACGATGGAATACAATGCAGCTATTAAAAGTGAAATCATATCTTTTGCAGCAACATGGATGAAACTGGAGGCCATAATCTTAAGCAAATTAATGCAGAAACAGAAGATCAAATAATGCATTTTGTCACTTATAAGTGGGAGCTAAATATTGAGCACACGTGGACATAAATACGGAAACAATAGACACTGTGGATTACTAGAGAGTGGAGGAGGTGTTAGTTAAAAAACTACCTATTAGGTACTATCCTCACTACCTGTGGGATAGGATTCTGTATTCCAAACCTGAGCATCATGCAATATTCCTGTGTAACAAATCTGCAAATGTGCCTCCTGTATCTATAAATGGAAATTTAAAAATCACATTATATACCATAAACAAAATTTCTATTTGTCCATTAAAATTGAAAACAAATTTATCCATTAAAATTAAAATATATTGCTGGTTATATATTCTCAATATCTCAATAATTAAAGTCAAATTAACACAAATATTAAGTCAATAAAAGTAGTACAGTTGAAAAATAAAAAGAAAATTCCTTGAGAAGAAAAGTGACACCATGTCCTATGCTCACTTGTCTTGGTTTCTTTGTCATGTGAACAGTGATCTGAAGATTCTTATACTTTACTAGCTTTCTACTCTCTTCAAAATTAAAAAGAAACTGTCTAAAGTTTTCTAGTAGTTATCAGTTTTGTGGTTAATATGAAAAAACCTCTTTCACCATTGTTCTCAGATAAATTTTTGACGAAATAATCCATCTATGTTTACTTGGCACATGTAACTGTAGTATGAATTAATTGTACAGTCCTATCACAAATGTAGGCTATGGTTTTTGCAGCCAGAAAACAAAAACCGATTAAATCCATAGTTTCAAGGGATGATCCTGGTGACTACGTGGAAAATTGATTGCACTGGAGGTAAACTGGAGTAAGCATATCAGAGAGTAAGTTACTGCAAAAAAGTTGATGAGTGTGAATTAGAGCATTCGAAACAGAGATAAGGTAATAGGGACATGTTTTTAGTTGTCTTTATAAAGAATTAACTGATAATTGGAAAAGAGATAAGGTTTTATGTCAGTCCGTACCTTATGGATATGACATGATCCTAAGCTTGAAATATTGAGTACGTGGTGAGACATTTTTTCAAGACAAAAAAAAATTAGTAGGAAAAATAGTCTTTTTCAGGGAAGGTAAAGTGTTGGATTTTGATCTTGTTGAATTTGAAGTTAACAGACTCTTCTGAAAAGTGAATATAGGGATAAAAAGACAAGTTAGTAAAGCATTCTAATACCCCATTTCTGGTTTTCCAGTAACCCTTTCAAATTGAAACTCAATGTAATCCCATAAACACTGAGGCCTGTGGGCAATATATTTTGCTGAGAGCTATGGATATAATGTATCTTAGTCTGGTTTGTGCTACTCTTACAGAATACCACAGACTGGGTAGTTTATAATGAACAGAAATTTATTTTTCACAGTTCCGAAGGCTGGAAAATCCAAGATTTAGAGGCTAGCATCTGGGAAAGGTCTTGCTGTGTCATTCCGTGGTGGGAGGCAGAAGAGCAAGAGAGAGAGCCCACTCACGAAAGCCCTTTTATTAATATATTAAACTCATTTATCAGGGTAGTGCCCTTATGGTTTAATAATTTCTCAAAGGTACCACCTCTTAATACTGTTACAATGGCAATTAAGTTTCAAGATGAGTTTTGAAGGGGAACAACATTCAAATCATAGCATAATGCATATCTCCAAAATATCCTAAAAATAGTGGGTAGATTTGGAGATACACTTAAAGAATCATAATAAATTCCACTCTTCTGATTTCTAATTTAGTGCTCTTTACACTATACTATGAAATTTGTGGATGGAAGTTGATGGGTTAGATGCAGTAGACACTAGAAGAGTAAAATCAACATGTTTGCTTACTGAAAGGTTATGAGAAAGAAGTTAGGGCCTTCTGAGAGAGGAAAACCTTTAAAAAATAATTGTGATTTTCAAGGTAATATGAATAGATGAATATTGATGTCAATGTAGGAAGATATCAGAGATTTAAAAGGTGATATACTCTTATCCAGTAATGTTTGATGGACCAAATAAATCTCTACATGAACATTAGTTAGATGAAAAGGGAGATTTATATCTAAAGCTCAGGAAACCATGACTATATTATAGAACATATGGTCTAGCAGACTATGTAATACTTACAGACCTTGTTTTTGATGCTATTAATATTTATGCAGTTTGTATCACTTTTTTGGCAAACATCACACTGTTCTATTTTCATACAAATAAAACCACTGGATCTCTTTCAAGTTAATAGCTGATAAGTTAATTCTTAAAATATGTGTGCTTGTAAACTTTGGGTTTCTGAACCCGAATGCAGGGCACATAGTATCTCTATGCTAAATTTTAAATTGTTTTATTTTTTTTATTACCAATGTGTTTCTTATTTTTAAAGAAACAGAGTGAAACATTATATCTTTAAGTGTTTGATCATCCCTACAGTCACAAAATCAATTGATTCTTAAAATATGCCAAAAGTCTTTGCCTCATTTTTAAAAAAAGGTCTTTAATGATAAGGTTACATGTATAGACAAATTTAAAAATAGATGTTGAAACAACAGATACAAGAAACAGAAACTACCATTGGATATGAAAAGGTAAATTTCCAGCACACATATGTAAAACAATGCCACATATATGGTGGGAGGAATGCCCTGATATGCTAATTATTCTACAATTCTCCCAATTCTCGTATGCTTAGATAATGTCAATGGATGATGAAAAACTATCTTTTGGACATTTTGTAACTTAATTCTCTGAAGCATCTGGCTTACACATTTTGTCAATGATCTATCTGAGTGTTCATTGTCTGCAAAAATGGGCATATATTGGCATTTCAATTTTTAACTAATATTCCTAGTCTGCCACTGACTATGGTGAAATATTTCCTAAGCTCATGAATCACTATAAAGATACTTCCTAAAGCCACTTCCTGGCCTGCCATGATGGCATGTGCCTGTAATTCCAGCACTTTGTGAGGCTGAGGTAGGTGGATCCTTTGTGATCAGGAATTTGAGATCAGCCTGGGCAACATGGCAAAACCCTATCTCTACAAAAAATACACAAATTAGCAGGGTGTGGTGACACACTGATAGTCTCAGCTACTCGGGAGGCTGAGGTGCAAGGATCGCTTGAACCTGGAAGGTTGAGGCTCCAGTGAGCCAAGATCGAGCCACTGCACTTCATCCTGGGAGACGAGTGATACCGTGTCTCGAAAAATAAAAATATAAATAAATAAAATGAATAAAGCCACTTCCCAAAGTTATCTTACTGTTGCATCATTCTGTAGTGACCTGGCCACAAATATTGACATGAAAAAATTAAATGTAAAATATCTATTTCATTTCTAAGAGTAGAAATTATAAAGATCTGTAGGATAGTTTTATGTCCTCTAACTGGTATTTCAGAAAAGCCATGGTGGATTACATGAAACAGTCACTGGCTGAATTCACACTTTCCTTTTTCATCTTAAGTAGTTTAATTTTTATATAAAACGAAAACTCACAAATTCATAAGTGTTTTAAAAACAAAGTTGCATATATAAATCAAAATATTAGGTTAACAAAAAATACATAAACTCATATAATATTAAATGTTGCCTAAAAGAGTATTTTGAAATTATATTAGATGGAAGAGAAAATTATTCTGGGGTTAAGTGTTAACAAAGAGAGTTTCACATAATGACAAGATTTTATCTTGCAACATGGTAAAGAGTTGTTGCTCAGAAACAAAATAGGAAGAGGGAAAGTTATAATAATCTGGAGCAAGTTCCTGTGAGAATAAGAAAGAGTCTAGAGAAGAAGGAAAGGGAAGTAATACCTAGAGAAGGAGGAAAGGGAAGTGATTTAAGGGATGTGCCAGTGATTTCCTTAGAGACAATGAAAAAGTTCACGTTTCTATTGCTATTTTACAAAGGTTGAGAAAGAAGTGAGGATCTAAGGGTTTGAAGAAAGGAAGAATAAAACAGATTTAAGAGAGTGAGGCACAGAGTTAGACACATGAAAAGAAAAACAAAAAAGACATAAGAGTCAAGAAATAGAGATAGAAACCTAAGAACAAAAGTGAGATGAAAAAGTTTGAATCTCTCAATGTAAAACTAATCCCTTAGAGGAAAGAATACATACTTTTGATGCAGGCAAATCATAGGCTTAATTGATCATAGCAAAGTTAATAAGCCTCAGAGCTTAAGTTCTCTCACATATATAATGGTATTATAAAAACCTACCTTACAGAATCATTATGAAGATAAAAGTATGTCAAGTAATTGTAAGTGTATATGTTATAAAACTCATGAAATCTAAATCAGTTCTGTAAATTGTAAATTTTCTGGGTTTTATGTTGTACTATATTTATGCAAGATTTAACATTAGAGTATACTTCTTTAAAACTTCCAGTGCATCTATAATTATTTCAAAATAAAATATTTGTAAAAGTAGGCTGGGTGGTAATAAGTTGAAAAAACGTTTTTTTTTTGTTTTTTTTTTTTTTTGTTGTTGTTTTTTTTGTTTTTTTTTTAAAACGTAGGGATTCGATTCATGGAGATTCTAATTCCTGGAGACAAATAGAGCAGTATAACTTTAAACCCAAGCCATCTCATTTTATTTAACAGCTGTACTAACAAACTCTTTCCATACATTAGAAAATGATGCTATTACAGTTTTATTTATATCTTCCACCGAATTTCTGACTGTCATGCTGCATGATTCCAGCTTTGCCTCTTGGGCCGCTTTTAGAGAATCCAAGTGTCATGACACTGAGAGGTATAATTATAGTTAAATAAAAGTATTACCTACTGAGAAAATAAGGAGAATTATTCTCCAGAGGCTAGCACTAGGGATGGTGGTGGAAGATGATGGTTGAAATTATAAGAAGAGATATTTTAGCTATACTTATATAAAACATTTCAAAATTTGAATTGAAAAATGAGAGATAGTGCTGTTTGGCATGGTGAATAGGCATCACCGGGCATTTTGACGCCAAAGTTGAAACACTCCCAGTTTTTGCTCACTGATTTATCTTCATCACTTTGCATATGGCGTATCACTTAGTAAGGGTGAAAAATATTTCTTACTAAAAGAACATATGGCTAATGTAATGACTGAGTTACAATGAATGAAATAATTTGTGCAAGAGATTCCTACAAGAGAAGACAATGGCAGCAGGCAGCTTCTACAGTCCCCTGTAACTGTGAGGTTTTATGAGTCAACATAGGTGGGAATAACCCATGTGTGAAATCTGGACAGAAACTTGGGTTCCAAATCCTTGATACTAATAGCTTCATCAAGTTAGTCCTAGACTGAGTTTAAAATATGGGACATGTTGGAAGAGAAATAGAGTCATGTGACAAGGATAGAGATGCAACTATCATAAAGATAACAAAAATTAGATAACTTTTCCGAGACTAGCATTACTTTTTTTTTTTTTTTTATTATACTTTAGGGTTTTAGGGTACATGTGCACAATGTGCAGGTTTGTTACATATGTATCCATGTGCCATGTTGATTTCCTGCACCCATTAACTCGTCATTTAGCATTAGGTGTATCTCCTAATGCTGTCCCTCCCCCCTCCCCCCACCCCACAACAGTCCCCGGAGTGTGATGTTCCCCTTCCTGTGTCCATGAGTTCTCATTGTTCAATTCCCACCTATGAGAGAGAACATGCGGTGTTTGGTTTTTTGTCCTTGCGATAGTTTACTGAGAATGATGTTTTCCAGTTTCATCCATGTCCCTACAAAGGACACGAACTCATCATTTTTTATGGCTGCATAGTATTCCATGGTGTATATGTGCCACATTTTCTTAATCCAGTCTATCGTTGTTGGACATTTGGGTTGGTTCCAACTCTTTGCTATTGTGAATAGTGCCGCAATAAACATACGTGTGCATGTGTCTTTATAGCAGCATGATTTATAGTCCTTTGGGTATATACCCGGTAATGGGATGGCTGGGTCAAATGGTATTTCTACTTCGAGATCCCTGAGGAATCGCCACACTGACTTCCACAATGGTTGAACTAGTTTACAGTCCCACCAACAGTGTAAAAGTGTTCCTATGTCTCCACATCCTCTCCAGCACCTGTTGTTTCCTGATCTTTTAATGATGGCCATTCTAACTGGTGTGAGATGGTATCTCACTGTGGTTTTGATTTGCATTTCTCTGATGGCCAGTGATGATGAGCATTTCTTCATGTGTTTTCTGGCTGCATAAATGTCTTCTTTTGAGAAGTGTCTGTTCATGTCCTCTGCCCACTTTTTGATGGGGTTGTTTGTTTTTTTCTTGTAAATTTGTTTGAGTTCATTGTAGATTCTGGATATTAGCCCTTTGTCAGATGAGTAGGTTGCAAAAATTTTCTCCCATTCTGTAGGTTGCCTGTTCATTCTGATGATAGTTTCTTTTGCTGTGCAGAAGCTCTTTAGTTTAATGAGATCCCATTTGTCGATTTTGGCTTTTGTTGCCATTGCTTTTGGTGTTTTAGACATGAAGTCCTTGCCCACGCCTATGTCCTGAATGGTATTGCCTAGGTTTTCTTGTAGGATTTTAATGGTTTTAGGTCTAACATATAAGTCTTTAATCCATCTTGAATTAATTTTTGTATAAGGTGTAAGGAAGGGATCCAGTTGCAGCTTTCTACATATGGCTAGCCAGTTTTCCCAGCACCATTTATTAAATAGGGAATCCTTTCCCCATTTCTTGTTTTTGTCAGGTTTGTCAAAGATCAGATAGTTGTAGCTATGCGGCATCATTTCTGAGGGCTCTGTTCTGTTCCATTGATCTATGTCTCTATTGTGGTACCAGTACCATGCTGTTTTGGTTACTGTAGCCTTGTAGTATAGTTTGAAGTCAGGTAGCGTGATGCCTCCAGCTTTGTTCTTTTGGCTTAGGATTGACTTGGCGATGCGGGCTCTTTTTTGGTTCCATATGAACTTTAAAGTAGTTTTTTCCAATTCTGTGAAGAAAGTCATTGGTAGCTTGATGGGGATGGCATTGAATCTATAAATTACCTTGGGCAGTATGGCCATTTTCACGATATTGATTCTTCCAACCCATGAGCATGGAATGTTCTTCCATTTGTTTGTATCCTCTTTTATTTCATTGAGCAGTGGTTTGTAGTTCTCCTTGAAGAGGTCCTTCACATCCCTTGTAAGTTGGATTCCTAGGTATTTTATTCTCTTTGAAGCAATTGTGAATGGGAGTTCACTCATGATTTGGCTCTCTGTTTGTCTGTGATTGGTGTACAAGAATGCTTGTGATTTTTGTACATTAATTTTGTATCCTGAGACTTCGCTGAAGTTGCTAATCAGCTTAAGGAGATTTTGGGCTGAGACAATGGGGTTTTCTAGATATACAATTACTTTTTCATTCTTTGTCAGCAGCAAGTTTTCCAAGCCCATGATGGAAAATGAAGCTTAAGGCAGTACTGAAACAATGGTAGTGAGGCCAGTAGAGAGTATTTTCCTACATGAGAATTATTCTGTTGGGTCTGGTTGAATAGTGCTTTCTCTCTTACACAGAACATAAATTCTAACAGAGAACTAAAGTTTGAAGTAAGATTGAACAGTAGAAACAATCAGATTCTTGTTCCAGGTCTTTATTTGTCAGAAAGAAGGACTTCACCTGGGGACATGAACAAGAAAGGAACCTCACCTCTGCCTCAAATGAACTTTATATAAGCTGTCACTCCCTAATCACAAGTAGAAATAGACCTGAAAAATAACTGTGGGAAGAATCAACTTGGAACAGCCAATGTCACTTAAATAATCAGTCTAACACTGAACTACTTCCTTCCTAAAGAGACCTGGCAACGAATGTGTTTACAGCATCACTAAAAGTCTTGACAAACGAACAGCCACTGCACAACAAAAATGAGACCTTTTTTTTTTTACTGTAGTAAAAGAAAAACGTATATTCTCTATTGAAAAATATATATTGCCAGTATATGTTTTCTTTACAAAACCATAGGTAGTCACAGATATTTCAAGAATGGTCTACTGTATTTGAAATTATTTTCCATAACTAAGTTAATCTCTAGTTTCCTGTTTATCTCGATATTTAGAATCTCTGGTGATTTTACCTATGTTTTCCAGAGTCAAATTTTATTTTTCTCTCACTATGGTCGTCTACTGACAAGTATAATATAATATTTAATGTTTACAATACTCCTGTGAAGTCATTACTCCTAGTTAATATATGTGGAAACAGAGAATCACTGCTTAAGATCAAGTTGATAATAAATGGCAGGAACTTCCACTTTTAACCAAGGACTATCAGGGATCAGCTTTACTTTCTTCTCTGAAGCACATACAAAATAGAAAACTATATAAACTGACAATTTTCACAACACTGATTATCAGGCAAAAAAAGACATTGATCCCATTGAAATGGAACTTAAACACAGTAAGCCGTGATTACCTCAGATTATTGCCTTAAAAGGGTTTCATGAACACAGTGTATGGAGGCAGCATGCAGGCTGAGCTCAGCATACTGGTTGAGGTGAACAGAAAAGTGGGAAGACGAAGGCAGCTATAGTTCACAGTGCAGAGTAAGAGAGAAGAGAGGAGCTTCATAAGAGAGAACTCCAGAGATTTGCAGTATTCATTTGAGAAAAGAATTCTGAAGTGAACACTCAAGTATTCAGCTGAGTACTGATTAGCACACATGTGTGAGGAAACAATTGGAGATTCAGAAAAAAACAACCCACAGTATTGACAGAAACAGAACCTGTTTCTCAGATAGGGCTTGGAATAGTGCCTTTTCCATTTTCTTTTTAACTTTTATTTTAAGTTCAGGGGTGCGTGTGCAAGATGTGCAAGTTCATTACATAGGTAAATGTTTGTCGTGGGGTTTTGTTGTACAGATTATTCCATCACCCAGGTATTAAGCCTAGTATCCGTTAGTTATTTAATACTGCATTTTCCTATAAGCAACATAGAAAAACACCATGACTCATGGGATATTGAGAGAGTACCCAAAGGTGTCTTATATCAATGTGAGTTTATGCTAGGGCAACCATAAAGAAATTCACAGACTGGGTGGCTTAAATAAGAGACATTTAATTTCTCACAGTCTGGAGGATACAATTCCATGATCAAGGTGCCAGCAAACTTGGTTATTGGTGAGGGCTTTCTTCCTGGCTGGTAGATGGCCACCTTCTCACTGTGTCCTCACCTGGCCTTGCCTCTTTATTTGCACGAAGAGAGAGAGAGATCTCTGGTGACTCTTCTCCTTCTTATCTTTTCTTCCTCTTCCTCCTCCTCCTCCTCCTTCTTCTTCTTTCCTCTTCCTCCTCCTTCTCCTCCTTCTTCTTCTTCCTTTTCTTCTTCTTCTTTCCTCCTCCTCCTTCTTCCTCCTTCATTTTCTCTTTTCCACTAATTTTATTGGATGATCTCTCCACCCTTAGGTGCTCATTTAACCTTAATTACCTCCCTAAAGGCCCTATCTTCAACTGTAGGGCCATTGAGGATTAGAGCTTTTCTATAGACTGAATATTTTTGAGCCCCATCAAATTCATATGTTGAAATTTAATCCCCAATGTGATAGTGTTTGGAAATTTACCCTTTGGGAGGTGACTAGGTCATGAAGGTGGAGCCCTAATGAATGAAATTAACTCCCTTATAGAAGGGGTCCCAAAGAGCTCTCTTACCCCATCCACCATGTGTAGACACAGCAAGAAGACTTTTGTTTATGAGCCAGGAAGTGGGCCTTCACTAGTTGGTAGATCAGCTGGCACCTTAATCTTGGACTTCTCAGCTTTCAGAACTTTAAGAACTAAATTTCTGCTGTTTACAAGCCACCTGGCTTATGATATTTTGTTATATCAGCCTGACCAAGCTGAGACAGGCTTCAACATATGAAAGGGGGTGGGGAGGTGACACAATTCAGCCCATAACAGTGGGGAATATTTAACCCTAAACTGTGCAGTGATCTGGACTCATCTAGACTTCTTTTCCTTTTAATAATAGCATCCTTTTACTTATTAGCTACTTATTTATTTTATTTTTAAAATTTGAGTTTTTCATGTCAAGAAATTTGCTTATTTATTTTTTAGTTGAAACGAGGTAATTTTGCATATTTATAGTTCATAGACTTCTTAAAAGCAAAACCCAGAGGAATCAAAATATTTTCACGTATCATAATTGAGTCCTAAAATAAAATTCAAGAACATATCTAAAGATACAGAAAATCCAGTACCCAGTAAGATAAAATTAATAATGTTTGGTATCCAATAAAAATTCATCAGGCATGCAAAGAAACAGGAAAGCATAACTCATGATAAAGAGATAAATCAATCAAGACCTATTCATTAATGAATGACATCAGTGAAAACAGTAGAGTAGGGAATGCCAAGGTTCCAGCCCTCTACAGAAACACCAAAAAAATGGAGTAAAATCTAAATCAACTTGGAACTCTGGAAAATTGTCAAGTGCTTACAACAACAAAGCAAATGCTCAGTTAAAACATAGGTGATTGAAACTTGATAAAGAACTTTATGATGTTTTTAATTACCCTTTTTCCCATTCTTCTCTCTTGCTTGGTGGCAATTTTGAAGGTGGAAGCCCACATTCCTGAATGGGTCCCTAAATGTAGAAGATTTAGAATATAATTGTTCTCAAGGAATTATGTCTGTCTGTTTGGATCTGTCCGGAGGCTCCCTCCTGAAGTATTGATGTAAGAGGCTTGCCTTTGTTTCACCTACCCAGGACGTTTCTCAGAGTTGAAAAGCAGCTACACAGAGGGCATGCCTAGAAAACATTAAAAGGCAAATAAACAAGTCCCTGCCACCTGGGCAGAAGATAAGAGTTTTGTCAAATAATAGACACACTGAAAGCCTGGGGAAAATAAGCTGGGCAATGAGATAATGTGGGAGATAAAAATTTTAAAATATCCTACCTATACCATTGAATCTAGGAAGCCACACATACCCATCACGTGATGTATGCTCAGAAAAGACCTGATAAGATCCTAAGCTTTTCCATCTGGCTCATCTTTAGGCTCATGGAAAATAGGAAGCAAAAGATAAGGCAGTGTTGTAAACAGACTAGCTAAGCATAAAAGAAGCTATTCAACGTAGAACCAATTAGCACAGTCCAGGAAAGTGTTTTATTTTATTTACTTTGCTCCACGTGTTCAAGGAAATTTATCAGACCACTAGCTTATCACTAAGCTAAAAGAAGAGAGATTTCAGAGATCACACGCAACACAGAATGTATTTTTAACAAAAGTCATTTGGAAAAGTCAATGAACAACAACAACACAACCTAACAACCACAAAAAGCAGCAACAACAAGCACTGGAGAGGGAGAGAATCTGATCTCCATAATTACTATGTTATAACATTCAAAATTTACAGTTTTCAACAACAACAAAAACAAAATTATGGGACATGTAAAAAAAACCTAAACACACACACACACACACACACACACACACACACACACACACACACAGACACACACAAAAGTATGGCCCAAACACGGAAAAAATAAATTAATGCAAACTGTCCCTAAGGAAGCTCACACATTGAACTCAGTAGACAAATACGTTAAATCAACTGTCTTCATATCCTTAAAAAGAAAAAGGAAACCATGAACTAAGGAATAAAAGAAATGGGGATAGTACGAATCTGAGATGAAAAAAGAGGGAGAGAAAAGGGAAGCAAGAATTTTTAAAGAAATAATGGCCCCAAACTCACCAAATTTGATTTTAAAAACACAAATAAACACATCCAAGCACTCAATGGTCTCCAAGTAAGATAAACACAAAGAAATACACACCAAGACACATTATAATCAAACTGTTAAAAGCAAAAGACAGAGAGATTCTTGATAGCAGAAAAAGAGAAGTGGTTTGTCCCGTTTAAGGCTATCCTCAGATTAACACCTGATTTTCATAGAAAACCTTAAAGAATTCACAAATATTATTAGAGCTAATATGTAAATTAAGCAGAGTAGCACAAGATACAAAATTAATATGCAAACAACAGTTATATTTCTGTATATTAGCAAGGAACAATCTGAAAAGAAACTAAGAAAATAATGTGAATGCCAATGACATCTAAATGAATAAAATATTTAGAATTAACCAACGAAATACAAAACTTGCATACTGGAAACTGTAAAATTTAACTATAAGAAATCTGAGAAGATTTAAAAAATGAAAAGACGTTTCATGTTTATGTATTAGAAGACTTAATATTGTTTACATGACAATACTTTCCAAAGTGATTTATAGATTCAATGCAATCACTATCAAAATCACAGTGGCCTTTTTTGAAAAAAATTGTCAAGCTTGTCCTAAAACTTATATTGCATTCCAAGGGACACAGGTAGCCCAATTCATCATGAAAAATAACAAAATTAGAGGACTTACAATTCCAAATTTCAAAACTTACTACAAAGCTATAGTAATCAAAACAGTTTAGTAACTATAATAAGGATAGATGTTTAGCTTAACGAAATAGAGTTGAAAGTCCAGAAATTAAGTTATATCTACAGTCATATGATATTTGGCAAGGGTGCCAAATCATTTAATGGAGAAAATAGTCTTTTCAAAAAATATTTCTGGAACAACTATGTATCTACATATAGAAATTTGAAGTGAGACCATCTGTCTCCTCACACCATATATAAAAGTTTATTTGAAACAGAGGAGAAATCTAAATGTAAGTGGTAAAACTATAAAACTCTTGGAAGAAAACATATGGTTAAAATTCATTTTTTTAAATTAGGTAAAAGATTGTTAGATATCGTACCAAAAGTTCAAGCAATGACAACAAACTTTAAAAAGTAAATAAATTGAACATCAATAAAATTTAAAAAATAACTTTTTTTGCATTAAAGGACACTATCAAGAAAGTGAAAAGACAACCTAAATATTGGGAGAAAATATGCTATATGTGAAATATCTATTATTCCATTAATATAGACTGTGATAAGTTAAAGATAATAAATCGTAAATTGTTCACTTGAACCCATATTTCAGTACCAACCCTGTTCTTCCTGTTTTATTTCCACTGTATTAGGGCTAGTGCTAGTTTTGGAGCCACTCTATCTCCTGTTATGCCACATTTTTTTTTCTCTGATTAATAGTAACCTACAATTTCCAGGTTGTCACTTATCTGTCCAGGCATTCAATAGGAATTATACTGTGTTTTCTTTGACCCTAGCTCAATGGGGGTGGGGGTGGGGGGCTCTGAAGGACTGTTTCCTGCTGTCCGTGATTAATCAAGCTATGCAGAAAAATCAGTCCACACAAAAGCCAATTTCAATGTACAATGTGTAGAAAGAAAAGGAGGAAAAGCAGTAACCCATTCAATCCATTAAAACAGTGGACTCACATGTGATACGCTTCGAGAGGCTTTTGCCTGTTTTTCAAAGTGATGATTCTTTAGTGCCAGAATGGTCTGGGTGATACCAGGGGGATGTAGAACAGCTAATATTATTCTTTACAAGGTTATTGGTACTACACTTCTAATCTCCCATTTTTACAACAGATGCTGGATGTTGCTGACACTGGAATGGCAGAATAAGAAATGCAAAATAGTAGTATTTCATTATACCCTTTAATTGCACTTTACAGCACTATGCAAAAGATTTCCTTTATAGGCCTGAAGGCACAACAATGCATTTAAATAAAAAAAAATACATGCTGGTGTGTCAAATTAGAATGCCACTTTTTGCCTGTGGCCGACAATTTATTTCTGTGCTTTTTTGTTGGTTTGTTTGGCCCACCTCCTCTATTAAACTACAGTTTAGCTTCAAAATTAGTAAGACACAGGCACTAAACATATGCTTAAATGTCTACATAAATCTTGTTCTCAAAAGATTAATACCATCTGTTGATTCTGTTTTCTAAGTTAGCCTTGACAGATTTAACAATGGACAAATGATTAGTTTCTAGAGACCCTTCATTTATTTTCTATGTGTTTGACTATAAAAGCTTTTGTTTTCTGCTGATAATAAAGTATATCTATAGTAAGTACCTATTTAGAGGTTAAGCTAGAATTTTCAGCTTAGGAAGTATCTTATAGACTAGTTGTACTATAGTTACCATGAAAAATGGTGAAATGGAAAACATTATAAAGTGGTTTTCATTGCTTTTTTATTGATATATGTTAATAGGAGTATTACATATTTAGGGGGTATATGTGATATTTTAATACCTGTAGAGAATGTATAATGATCAAATCAGGAAAATTTCAATATCCATAATTTCATTTAATTGCTCTCATTTATTTTTTTGATTTTTTTGTATTTTAATTTCAACTTTTAGATATAGGGGGTACATGCGTAGGTTTGTTACATGAGAATATTGCGTGATACTGAGGTTTGAGGTATGGATGCTGTCACCTAGGTAATGAGCATGATACTCAGTAGGTAGTTTTTCAACCCATTCCCCCTCCTACCTTCCCCCCCTAGTAATCTGTAATGGCTGTTGTTCATTGTTCCCATGTTTATGAGTGTGTGTGTTCAATGTTTAGCTGGCACTTATAAGTGAAAACGTGCAGGATTTGGTTTTCTGCTCCTGCATTGACTTGCTTAAGATGAAGGCCTCCAGTTGCATCCATGTTGCTGCAAAGGACATAATTTCATTCTTTTTTATGGCTGTGTAGAGTTCCACGGTGCATATGTACCACATGTTCTTTATCGAATCTTCCACTGATAGGCACCTGGGTTGACTCCATATCTTTGCAGTTGTGAATAGTGCAGTGATAAACATGTGAATGTATTTTTGGTAGAATGATTTATTCTCCTTTTGGTATGTGACCAGTAACAGGATGGCTGCATCAAATGGTAGCTCTATTTTAAGTTCTTTGAGAAGTCCCCCAACTACTTTCCACAGTGGCTGGGCCAATTTACATTCCCACCAACAGTGTATAAGTGTTCACTTTTCTCTACAGCCTCACCAACATCTTTTGTTTCTTGACATTTTAATAATTGCCATTCTGAATAGTGTAAGATGGTATCTCATTGTGGTGTTGATTGTATTTCTCTAATGATTAGTGATATAGAGCATGTTTCCATATGTTTTTTGGCTGCTTGTATGTCTTCTTTTGAGAAGTGTTTGTTCGTATCTTTTGCTCATTTTTAGTGGGGTTCGAGGAGAAATACAAAACGCTGCTGAAATAAATCAGAGACAGTAAAAATAGACGAAAAAACATGCCATTCTTGGATTGGAAGAATCAATATCAAAAATGGCCATACTACACAAAGCAATCTACAGATTCAATGTTATTCCTATCAAACTACCAATGCCATTTTTCACAGAATTAGAAAAAAAAAAAGCTACTCTAAAATTCCTATGGAGCTGAAAATGAGCCCGAATAGCCAAAATAATCTTAAGGAAAAAGAACAAAGCTGGAGGAATCACACTATCCGACTTCAAACTACAATATAAGGCTATAGTAACCAGAATAGCATGGTACTGGTACAAAAACAGACATGTAAACCAATGGAACAGAATAGCCCAGAAACAAAGCTAAAAAAAAAAAAAAAAAAGAAGAAGAAGAAAAAGAAACAAAGCTTCACACCTGCAACCATCTGATGTTCAACAAGGTCGAGAAAAACAAGCAATGGTGAAAGGGCTCCCTATTCAATAAATGGTGCTGGGATAACCTGCTAGCCATATTCAGAATATTGAAACTGGACCCTCCTTTCATTGTGCACAAAAATTAACTCAAAATGAGTCAAAGAATTAAATATAACACCTCAAACTATAAAAAGCCTAGAACACAACCTAGGAAATATTCTTCTTGACATTGACCTTGGTAAAGAATTTTTGGGTAAGTCCCCAAAAGCAATTGCAAGAAAAACAAAAATAGGCAAGTGTGACCTAATTAAACTAAAGAGCTTCTCCACAGCAAAATAAACTATCAACAGAGCAAACAGATAATCTACAGAATGGGAGAAGATATTATCAAACCATGCATCTGACACAGGCCTACTATCTAGAATCTATAAGGAACTTCAACAAATCATCAAGGAAAAATAATAATAATCTCATTAATTGTTTTTAAATTACACTTGTAAGCAGATTAAAACTTAGAAATATTAATCTCTGCCAATAAATTAAATATATAGTTCCAAGCTTAGGTGGAGTGGGAATTGACACGTGAGACACAAGTTGAATGAAAATAAAAATGCTATGATGTTAACTGAGGTTTTCTCAATTATATTAAGACATTGATATTATAACAGGAAAACTTGATACAAATTAAATTTAACAGAGTTTAATTAAGCAAAGAATGATTCACAAGTAGGGCACTCCCCTGAACCAAAATAGGTTGAGAGAGACTCCAGCACTACCACGTGTTTGGAGAGAATTTATGGACAGAAAAAGGAAAGTGACTTACAGAAAACTGAAGTAAGGTACAAAAATAGCTGGACTGGTTTCGGCATGGCGTTTGCCTTATTTGAACATGGTGTGAGCAGTTGGCCACCTTTGACTGGCTGAAACATGGTGATTGGCAAAAGGGTAGGTTACAGTCTGTATTCACGTCCAATTAGGTTACAGTTCACTATGTGTGGAGAAAACTTTATGCCAAACTTATAAGGAGGCAGCTTTAAGTTAAACTTGATTTAACAATATTCAAATATGTAATATATTGAAGGATGGTGAAGTACATATCTCACTGGTAGTGAAAAATATTGGATAGTTGAAATTTCATCGCAGTTCTACATTTTTATGAATGAATTACAGTGTTCATTCTTCATTTGTTGAATATTATTGATTATTCATTACATCCTATTTGTATGTCATTATATGTCAATCTAAGTTCTAATAAGCTCAGAGCTTTAAATGTGAACCAGTATGAAATCTAATTTTAAACTTTCAGCTTTCTTTTTATTCTTTTTTAATAAAACATTGGGTTAAACCAGGACATCCATTTTAGAATTCAATGAAAACAATTTTAAAAAGAAAGACTATAACTTACACTGGGTTCTCCTTCCAACACATTAAATTCCAAAACATATGCATTCTGAAATGTAAACCTCTTGTGTTTTTAACTTACAAACATTTCAAGTTTCAAATTTCAGGATATCACTGTCAGCCATTCTTTATTTTATCTATACAGAATTATTTTACAGATTTTGAGCACGGCCTACAGTAAGAAATACTTCATACATAATGATTTTCACACACATACATTTATTTCTTTAAATGGAAGAAAATTGTAAATGATTTCCTTACTATGGCCAAGAACTTTAATATTGTCTTCTACTCCACTCTATTAATGGGTCTTGCAGTTGAAAAACTCATTTAATAAATATTGTTGAAAATAGGCTAGATTAAATAGAGAATAAAATTTATGAAGACAAATATTTTCTTTGTCTTCTATGGAGGAAATTCTTCATATTCTCACTAAATCATTGATAAAATAGCACCCTCTTAATTCATTGTTTCACCAATTGCTGTGAAATATGGCCCGAAATATACTTTCATTGAAACGGACTTAATTTCTCAGTAGTTTGAAAATAAAGCAAGTAGATATTGAGGACTTCCGTTACGACTGTGTTTGTGCTAACTATCTAATGTCACTTGGAAAATTGCACTAAAACAAGTTGGTTGGTGAGTTTTAAATGTCTGACTATTTTCACCTACTTTCTATGAGATCATGGGACCCTGTGTCTAGGAGTAATTACCTGTGAGTTAGTGGCTGGGTCAAAAGTTTTTGTTTGTTTGCTAGTTTTCTCATCACCTAGGCTGGAGTGCAGTGGGACAATCTTGGTTCACTGCAAACTCCGCCTCCCGGCTCACGGGCACTCCACCAGGCCCAGCTAATTTTTGTATTTTTTGTAGAGACGGGGTTTCACCATGTTGCCCAAGCTGGTCTAGAACTCCTGAGCTCAAGTGATCCTCCTGCCTAGGCCTCCCAAAGTGCTGGGATTACAGGTGCGAGCCACTGCACCCAGGCTGGGTCAAAAGTTATAGGAAAACTGCTATACTTAATATTTCAGAAGAGGTCATAAATTGAGTGAAATTGTTAAAAAGAGTTTTTATATTTCATCTGCACGTGCAACTCTTATGGATTACTATATTATCCATCATCTATCTATCTATCTATCTATCTATCTATCTATCTATCTATCATCTATCTATATTGGTTAACCCCCTTTTTCACTTACAACAGAGAATTTCAATCTTTAAAAAGTGTATTTCAAGTACTTCAAGTAATTTGTTTAAAAGTTAGACATTTTAAACAAATTATAATAGAAAAACATCTTGCAAAATTTCTATATCATCCAGACTTCTTGCTTCTTGTATGTGTGTGTGCATTTGTGTGATTATAATATATACAGTATTTGGTTATGATATTTTACTTCTTGTAACAAGCAATATGAATTTGAAGCACACTTTTCTTACGATAATACCAAGCTATTTCAATTACTTTTTAGATTTTTATACCTTTCATTTTATTTCTTTCTTTTGTTTTAAGGAGAATAAAAAGTGTTACTGACGGATAGGAAGAGAAATGGAGTCAACCCTATAGAGGGTTCATATAAACTTTTATAGCAATATCAATTAAAGTTTATTAGAGGGAACTATGGATAGAAATGCTATTTTAGGATTGCTGAGTAATTTGTTGATTCATACTCCCATCCTAGTAAACTCAGCTAAACACTGATTATCACAAATACGCACTTTATCACCATAGTCTTTATTATTGTTCATGATCACCAATCATTTACTGATCAGCTCTGGAGTGTTAGAAAGCAAATGGAATATCCTTGTTTTGCGAAGTGTTGAAGCACAAAAGGGTATTGATCTGTTGCCACGTTATATTGCCGATTCATGTCTAGTCTGTGATTCAAAACTGTTCCTCACTTTCTTGCAGAATTATTTTTTGTAGATGTTTCCTCCTAACCAAAACTTTGTATGTGTTTTATTAATGGTTCTCAAGTGTAGCCCTTTTTACTTCTTTTCATGTAACTTCCCTGTCCTCTATGCCTAATACAAAATTAACATTTATGTGCGAAAAAGGCTATATTCACCCACAAAAAAGTTCTCATGTCAGAAAGGTTTAGAATTATAAATGACTCAGCAGGACTTTTAAACTTCAACTCTTCAAAGCACTCTTCTTGGTGGTGTGAAGAATCAGGGCTAAGACATAGCTGTTGCCCTCAAGGTGCTCATAGTCTACAGTAGCTAGGGGTTCAAGTGCCAGCTCTGCAATTTCCTATCTGAATACAGTTGTGTTCTTCAAACTGTTTTTTGTGAGTCAATTATACTTTGGCAAGTCAATTTAGTGGGTCATGATCAACTTAAAAAATACCAGGACATAAGCAGATAGAATATGATATAATAGAAAAAAAATCTGAGTTCATTGCATGCAGGAAAAGTAAATTTGCTTTGTGAAACATTTGTCTCACATATAAAGTATATGAATATACATATTGGATAGTGAAATAAAATGTATTTTATACTTTTCATTGCAATCACATCAACCTACATGTCAACCTGAGTGTCCTAATCAATCACAGTGTCCATCAGTGGATAAATGGATAAAGGAAATGTGGTATATATACACAAAGAAATACTATTAGGGCTTAAAAAGAATATAATTCTGTAATTTGCAGCAACTAATGGAACTGGAGCTCATTAATTTAAATGAAATAAGCTAGGCACAGAAAGACAGATATTTCATGTTCTCACTCATATGTTGGGGCTAGAAAAGTCGATCTCATGGAGGTAAAGAGTAGAATGATGGTTACCCGAGGCTGAGAAGGGTAGGGGTTCCGAGATGATGAAGAGAGTTTGGTTACTGGATGCAAACATACAGTCAGAGAGGAGGAATAAGTTCTAGTGTTTAACAGCACAGTAAAGTAACTAAGTTAACAATAATATATTGTGTGTTTCAAAATAGCTAGAAAATAATATTTGAAATATTCCCAATACAAAGAAATAATAAATGTTTGAGGTGATAGCTATCCCAAATACCCTGACATGATCACTACATATTATATGCATATATCAAAATATCACATTTAATCCATAAATATGTATACATATTATACATCAATTTTTTTTAAATTAAAAGTGTGAGAAACACTGATTTGAACTATTTCTTTTCTCTCATGGAGCTTCAGATCTCTTATCTATATAATATAAATAAAAATAACAACAAACAATGTGCATGTGCCTACTTTGGTAAACCCTTTAGTAGAATAATTCATTTAATTTTCACAATAACAAAAAGATACACATTTAACATGATTTATATAACTTGCCAATGCTGAAATTAAAAATTGATAGGACCAAGATTGGAAATAAGGTTGACTACATAAAAGGTGGACCTAAATTACAGAACTGATAAAGGATAAATGATATGAAAAGTGTTAAATACTATACAAATGTAAAATATTATTTAGACAAGAAAAGTACAAATTCAATTTTCATCATAATATAAAGTTATGATTTAACCCAAAGAAAACTGTTGATACTTATATATTTTATTATAGAACAATTTTCTACTTATGTTATTTTACCTAGTCTGTTTTCATTTTAATTTGTTGAAGTATTTTGCACATATCTAAATTTTTTATTATCATATCCCAATTTTAAGGTAGTCTAGATAGGAGTTCACAGCATTCACTCACTTTTAAAGTAGATTGATTTTTTGAAAATAATCTTTATTGTATATAGTATAGTCGAAATAACCAATGAACTTCCAAAATCGGTAGCAAATTTCCACATATTAACGACCTTTATATTTTGAGTCTCATAGAACTAATCTGGCATATTTGAAAAATAATAGATGATTAACTCTCTATATAAAATTATTTCAACAAGTAATTATATTTTAGATGTATTTAAAATAGCCTGTATTTATCTCGCTCAAATTCAAGAATGCATGTCGAAAGTGAAACAAATCCTGTTCATTCCTGAACTGACTTACAGTAATAAGAAACTAGAAGTGGACTTAGAAGTTGAAATTTAATGATACATTTTACATTTAGGTGAATATGGCTTAAAGAATGGATACCAATTTCTGTAGAATTAACAAAAACACACAAAGATATTCAAAATGTGTTATACTCCTCCCAAACAAGATATAATGATACCGATTTAAGTAACTTTACAGTCACAAATATCAATACAATAAGATTGTTTATATAGTAAGTTTTCTTTAAAGTAGCTGATCATTTTAACTCTTTGTCATGCAAACCTTTAAGCTCATAAGCATGGATTCTTATCAGCCTTCCTCAAGTCTTTACACTTGCCATAATCCATATTTTTTCTTCGCAAGAGGTTCCCTATGAAGTTTGTCTACTTTTTAATGCATGGTGTGCAAGAAGAAAACGATAATATGAAATACATTTGTAAATTATAAATTTGTCATTTATTTAAATATCACGATATCCTGTACCAGGTGTAAAAACTTTTGATGAATCTTTTTGAGTTGTCAGGATCATAACAAAATTAATTCAAAACAATTGTACATGATAGGCAGTAAATAAATCTGCCAGATTGTGAGTTTTAAAAAAATAGCATCACTGTGCTTCATTCTTTTGACTTGACAAGTAATGGAAAGACCTTCATTAGGAGACCATTTGACAGAATTTGATGAATAACTTAAAGACAAATTAAAGATTGTAAGACTGTAAGATAAATAAGGAGAAAATGAAGAGCACTGTCGTTTGCCAAATGCATGACATATTTAAGTAATACTCCCATGGAAGTTTCGACTTTTCACAAAGGAGGTTTACATATTTTCAAGTGTTTTCTCAAAGTATCTGCACAAAGGATCTGCATCAGATTCATCTTCAACTCTTGTTAAAAAAGCTGAAGCTGAGATTTTTAAACCCCACTTGAGTCCTACTAAGTTAGACTCTGTGAAGGTTAGAATATAAGATCTTTAATTATAACCATCTTCTGTGGTTAATTGTATTCATAGGAATCTAAGAAACATGCATTTTACACCAGAGCAGAATCCAAATCCTGAGTGGATTTATTTAGAGTGGAGTTCGGCCACCTAGAGTTTTGGAAATTTTCAGGAAAATTTTGGTTGTCATAATGATTGGGGTGCACTATGACTGGCATTGAGATGGACAGAGCAGGACAGTCTTGCACTATACACAACCATCCCACATCCTCGCAACTTTTGATTATTGTACTTGGTATTCATAAAAGTGAAAACTGTTGTGATGGTTAATATTAGGTGTCTACTAGATTGCATTGAAGGATGCCTAGAGACCTGGTAAAGTATCGTTTCCGGGTGTGTCCGTGAGGGTGTTGTCAGAGGAGATTGACATTTGAGTCAGTGGACTGGGAGAGCAAGACCCACGTTCCGTGTGGGTGGGCACCATCCAATCAGCTTCCAGTGCAGCAAAAACAAAGCAGATGGAAGAAAGTGAGATAACGTGGCTTACTAGGTCTTCTAGCTTTCATTTTTCTCCTGTGCTGGATGCTTTTCATAAAGGAGGTTTACATATTTTCAAGTGTACATATTTTCAGACTCCAGGTTCTTCAGCCTTTGGATTCTTGGACTCACACCAGTGGTTTCCAGGTGCTCTGAGGCCTTCAGCCACAGACTGAAGGCTGCACTGTTGGCTTCCCTGCTTTTAAGGCTTTGGGACTCAGATTGAGCCACTACTGGCTTCTTCCCCAGCTTGCAGATGGCGTATCCTGGGACTTCGCCTTGTGATCGTGTGAGCCCATTCTCCCTACTAAACTCCCTTTTATGTAAACATATATCCTATTAGTTCTGTCACTCTGGAGAACCCTGACTAATACAGTCATATTTATAATCATCTGATAACAGAGACCACTTCAGTTTTTGATATAAACAAAACTTCTTTGCAAGGTTCTAATACACTAGGGTTTTATTTCGGAATCACTACTGTATAAATTTAAAGAAGGCTGTACATTGTTTGGTTTAGAATTTTATCAAGTTGTCTGCTATTTTTGAAAACTGCATCAGTTGTGGTAATGCTGCCTACGTATTTGATTTGTCAATACAGTGCTCCTCTCTCAGGCTGCATTTGTAGCTGTTGCATTTATGGTGATTCCATGTATAGGTGAAAGCCTGTAAATGCTTCATTAGATCTTCTGGTGTAATCAGGCCTGAGCATCAACATACTGAAATACATATCATTAATATTATCAGTTACTTTCCTTTTATTTATCATTAATATTATAGTTAAAGCTTTTTAACTTCTCATTTATTTTTTGAATTAAGGATTATAAAGAAAATATTACAAAATGTTTTCATGAAAAAGATTATATTAGGTGTGACAAAGATAAGAAACGTTGAGAAAGAATTATCTTAGACCATTCTAGGCGAGAACTTTTTGTAAGATGAATTTCAAAACTTCCTTCTAGAAAGGAATTTCGATTCCTGATACAATGCTTGAGCATCTTTCTGTTGCCTCTAAATGAGATTAAGAATTTATAAGGCCCAAGATTACCCAATTTACTGGCTGAATAGCCTAAAGATTGATTTTTCTTATATTTAACCAAATGCTGAAATCACCTCAATCAAGAGTGATATGGTTTGGCTGTGTCCCCACCCAAATCTCATATTGAACTGTATTTTCCATAAACCCCATGTGTCATGGGAGGGACCCAGTGGGAGGTAATTGAATCATGGAGACAGTTACCTCCATACCATTCTCATGATATGTAGTGAGTTCTCATGAGATCCAATGGTTTTAGAAGGGGCTTCCCCCACCTTTGCTCTGCATTTCTCCTTGCTGCTGCCATGTGAAGGAGGACATGTTTACTTCCTGTTCCACCATGATTGTAAGTTTCCTGATGCCTCCCAGTCCTGTGGAGCTGTGAGTCAATTAAACCTCTTTCCTTTATAAATTATCCAGTCTCAGGTATGTCTTTATTAGCAGTGTGAGAACAGACTAATACAAGGGGTGATTTTGTCCCCCAAGGGAAATTTGACCATATCTGGAAATAGTTTTGGTTGTTACAACTGTGGGGTGCTACTGGCATTTCATGGGTAGATGCTAGGGAATCTGTTAATATATTAGGTTTGTGCACAAGTAATTGCAGTTTTTGCCATTACTTTTAATGCCATTACTTTTGATGGCAAAAACTGCAATTACTTGTGCACCAACCTAATACTATAATGCCCACCCCACCCCCACAAAACAAAGAATTATCTAGTAGAAAATTACCCAGTACAAAATGTCAAAATGCCAAGGCTAAAAGTTTCTACTTTAGACAGTCTCTTTTTCGGTAATATGTTCATCCAAAAAGGGAATTTTTGAAATAGTCCACTCTGAGACCTCTTTCCTTAGTGCTGGCTTGAAAAAAATTTGACACAAGCTTGTACATAATGTAGTTGAAAAGCTGTTTTTTTTCCCTTTTATACTATTTAAAGTAACTAGCCCTGAGGAAGCTAAATAAAACGACAAGATAAAATATGTTATAGAGTTGTAAAGTTTCTAGTTATTTCTATGGACTTATTTTTTTAATGTACAGTGAGATATAAGAAATCATCACAAAATATTTATAAATTATGCTAGGGCTATAAGAAAGTTAATAAATAGGAAATTATACTAAGCCATGTTAAAAAAGAAATTAAGGCTTAGAATGAGGTAGAAATAAAGAGGTAAATATTTAGAAAATGTTGAGCAGGAGAAATTGTTTAAATTTCTAACCAAGTGCATATGAGAGAGTTTGAAAATAATGCCAATATTCTAAGTTTTTCATTGGCAATAACAATGCTAAAAGGCTTTAAAAGAAAGATTTGGCACCCTCTTCTGATTACATTTAAATTTAAGAATTCTACAGTTCATATGGAACTAAAATAGAGCTTAAATAGCCAAAGCAGTCCTAAGCATAAGAACAAGCTGGAGGCATCACATTACCTTACCTCAAAAAAATTTTTTTTTTTTTTGAGATGGAGTCTCACTCTGTCACCCAGGCTGGAGTGCAGTGGCGCAATATCGGTGCACTGCAAGCTCCGCCTCCCGGGTTCACACCAACCATTCTCCTGCCTCAGCCTCCCGAGTAGCTGGGACTACAGGTGCCCACCACCACACCCGGCTCATTTTTTGCATTTTTAGTAGAGACAGGGTTTCACCGTGTTAGCCAGGATGGTCTCGATCTCCTGACCTCGTGATCCACCCGTCTCGGCCTCCCAAAGTGCTGGGATTACAGGCGTGAGCCACCACGCCTGGCCACCTTCCCTCAAATTATACTACAAAGCTACAGTGACCAAAACAGCATGGTACTGGGATGAAAATAGACACACATTTCAATAGAACAGAAGAAGGAACCCAGAAATAAAGCTACATATTTATATCCAAATAATCTTTGACAAAGCCAGTAAAAGCCCCCCAACATGAGGGAAGGACATCCTTTTCAATAAATGATGCTGGGTAAATTGGCTATCTATATGCAGAAGAATGAAGCTGGATACCGATCTGTCACCACATACAAAAAAATTACTCAAGATGGATTTAAGACTTAAATGTAAGACCTGAAACTATACAAATACTAGAAGAAAATCTAGGGAAAATTATTGTGGACATTGGTCTAGGCAAATAATTCATGACTAAGACCTCAAAAGCACGAGCAACAACAAAAAATAGACAATTGGGACTTAAATGAAAAAGCTCCCTAACAACAAAATACATAATCAACAGAGTGAACAGACAACCTACAGAATGGGAGAAAATATTTACAAACTATATGTCCCACAGGGGACTGATAATCCCTAATTTACAGGGAACTCAATAACAACAACAAAACAACAAACAAATAACCTCATTATACAGCAAGCAAATGACATGAATAGACATTTTTCAAAGGAAGATATGCAAATGGTCATCAAACATATGAAAAAGTGATAAACATTACTAATCATCAGAGAAATGAAAACTAAAACCACAATGAGAATTCATCTTACCTCAGTCAGAATGGCTGTTATTTAAAAGGTCCAAATGTAACAGATGATGGTGAGACTGCAGAGAAAAAGAAACACTTAGACACTGTTGGTGGAAATATAAATTAGTATAACCTCTATGGAAAACCTCTATGGAGAGTTCGCAAATAACTAAAAATTTAACTTCCGTTTCACCTAACAATCCCACTACTGGATATAACGCCAAAGGAAAAGAAATTATTATATTAAAAAAAAACTGTATTCATATGTTTATTGCAGCACTATTTACAATAAAAGAGATATGGAATCAACCCAAGTGTCCATCATCAGATGAATAAAGAGAATGTGTTCTGGAATGATGATGGAATATGTCCATCATCAGATGAATAAAGAGATTGTGTATGCACGTGCATGTGCACACACACACACACACACACTCAGACCAGAATACTACTCAGCCATAAAAAAGAATGAAATCATGTATTTTGCAGCAACTGGATGGAACTGGAGGTTATTATCTCATGTGAAACAGTTCAGAAATAGTAAGTCAAATACTGCATGTGCTCACTTAAAGTGGAAGCTAAATAATGTTTACACGTAGACATAGAGGATGGAATAATAGATATTGCATACTTGCAAGGGAGGCAGAGGGAGGAGGTGAGGGATGAGAAATTGCTGAATGGATATAATGCACATTATTCAGGTGACGGGTATACTAAAAGTCCAGATTTCACTACTATGCAATATACCAATCTAACTCTAGGTACCCTCAAAAATAAAAAATTAAAAACTAAAAAATTGCACTTGTATGCCTTAAATTTATACAAATAATAGGTTATTAGTTATCCAAAATAAGAGAAAGCTCAAAAATAAGCCCAAGTATTTATGGCCAATTGATTTTCCACAAAGGCACCAGTAACACACAAGGGGGAAAGAACAGTCTCTTCAATAAATCGTGTTGGGAATACTAGAAGTCCACATGAAGAAGAATGAAATTGGACTCTTATCTATACAAAACCCAACTCAAAATGGACACAAGACTTACATGTAAGACCTGAAATTCTAAAGCTTGTAGAAGAAAACATAGGGCAAAACGGCACAACATTGTTCTGGCAATGATTTCTTGGCTAGGACTTGAAAGGCAGTTAACAATAAACAAATAGTTTGATGGCCTCAAACTAATACGCTTCTGCCCAGAAAAGTAAACATAATGAAGAGACCACCCACAAGTTAGGAGAAAATATTTGCAAACCATATGTCTGATAAGGGGCTAATATCCAAAATATATAAGGAACTCAACCAATGTAATATATCAAGAAAACAACTCACAAAACTTAAAATTGGAGAACTATCTGAACAGACATTTATCAAAAGAAGAGATAAGAATAGGTTAGAGATACATGAAAAAGTGCTCAACATCTCTAATTGTCAAGGAAATGCAAATTAAAACCACAATATGGCCTCATACTTGTTAAGGTGGCTATTATCAAAAGATTAATGATAGCACATGTTGGTGAGGATGTGGATAAAACGAAACTCTTGTGCTCTTTTAGTGGAAATGTCAAGTAACTACAATCATTTTGGAAAATAGTATGGAGGTTTCTTAAAAAACTAAAAATAGAATTACCATATGTGCTAGCAATCCCACTTCTGTATGTGTATCTAATGTAATTGAAGTCCAAATGTAAAAAAGATGTCTGTATTCCCATGTTCATTTCAGTATTATTCTCAGAAGTCAAGTTATGGAAACAACCTAAGTGTCCATCACTGGATGAATGGAGGAATAAAAAATATGGTAAATATAAACAATGGAATACTATACAGCCTTTAAAAATAAAGTAATTCTGTCATCTGCAACAATATGGATGGAACTGGAAGACATTATGCTAAGTGAAATATGACAGGCACAGAAAGACAAATACTGCATGATCTCACTTCTATATGGAATGTAAAATTGTCCATCTCATAGAAACAGATAATAGAAAGGTTACCAGAGGCTTGGGTTAGGAAGAGGGATGCGGAAAGGGAAGGTGTTGATGAAAGTATACAACATTTCAGTTAGACTTGAGAGATTAATTTTAGTGACCTTTTGCACTGCATTGTGATCACAGTTAATAATAGTAAATTGTATACTTCAAAACTGCCAAAAAGAACACATTTTTAACCTTCCCACCAGAAAAAAAAAATGATGAATTTTGTAGGGTGATGGATATGTTAAGTAGCTTGAGTCTTTCTGTAATGTATATACATAGATCAAAACATCACATTTTAACCCATAAACATACACAATTATTATTCATCAAGTATAAATAAAGTTAAAAAATACATAAAATAATGCATTTTCCCTAATTTTAAATATCCAGGCTAAAGTGTCCTTCTTAGTGCTAAGCAAAACCAAATTTGTTTCTACCAACTGGGATTTATGGGGGAGGCCAGCCTCACACAAGCCTTCCAAAGAGCAGAGAGTAAAGAAGGAAAAAGACAGCAGCCTTTTTCTGGGGTTATGAAAATATTCACATGCTGTTCAGCTATAAAAAAATAAAGTTAGTCAAGTTTAAAAGTAAATATGGGAACAGCAATATATAAATTGGAAAATTGCTTAGACATTCTTATGAGATGAAAATTACCTTTCTAGAATTTTAAGATTAGCTTACTCAGACATATAAACATTCCCTGCTAGTTGCAAATGCACATATTATAATAGCGAGTTCCCAAGTTGCACACTAAATTTATTTGAAATCTTCAATGATTTCATATGTGTATGTTGACATCTACTGGACCATAATTCTAGTTTTGTTCCTTTTTTTCAATTGTGAGAGACGCATAATGTAGTTCAAATAATAAAGCCTCTCAGTTCAGAGGGAGCACACACACAAACACACATACAGACACATACATGAATCTGTTACCATGTCCTAAATTCCTCATCGATCGTTGTGAAGCATGTGTGTTCTTATATCAGATTTAAAGTAGCACAGGAGATATGTACAAATCTAGAATAATCTCTTGGGTTTCAAATTTAGAATTGTCGTACTAAATCATGTAACATGTTTCCACTTCTAAATCCCATATCAAAGTTACAGAGAGATTCATGATACCTAAATCCAGGCAATTTTGGCATTTACCTTCAGAAAAGTTGAGGAGATATTTAGCAAGCTAAAGTGGTTAAAGATATGATAATTCAATGCAATGCGTGATCTTGAATTCAGTCCTGAATTGGAAAAAATGCTAAAAATTATAATGTTGAGGCAATTTGTAAAATTTGAACATGGACTCTACATTTTATAATAATATTGTATCAATTTCAAATTTCCTGACATTGATCATTGTGGTGTTGTAATGCAATATAATCTCCTAGATATTAGGAGATTCATAATGAAGATTTCAGGAATAAAGAATCTGCATATTTGCAATTTACTCTTAAATGGTTACCAATAGTAGTAATAACTTAATTACCATTATTATTTTTACTGTTGTTATTATTGTTGTTATGTACTATAGTAATAATAGTATATGCAGTGGATGCTGTGGTGTCTTCTGGGTCAAGGCTGGCTTCCACCATCTGCTAAGAGTATCAGCTGCCAACTCACACGGCTACATAACTCACTGGAAAATGTACTCAACTTTAGGGAAATGGCTTGTGCAAAATTAGATCCCTGCTCAGGAAACACCCCTTGGCCAATGACTGGTTAATGTAGTGATAAAAAATGTTCTGGCCTTCCTCCTTCAATTTATGACAATGCTGAAGTATCATCTAGCTTTAGAGCTCCTTATAAAATTGACTGAGGCTTCAGTTGCCATGGAATTACGGGTCACGTTATCTCTCTACGTAGTCCTTCCTTCCACAATTGCCTCACAGGAAAATCTTCCTAAGAGCATCTCCTTAAAATATGCCTTAATAAATCTGCTCATAATTAACCTTGTAAGAGTCTGTTTCCTAGGAACTATCTCGAAGACAATTTGTACCAGGTGTGGTCCTTGGGAGCAAATGTTAAACAGGAATTTGAGGAATATGTTACTTGCTGGCCAGCAGGCGAAAAGATCCAGACATTGATAATAAGTAGAGTATGGTTACTTCCTGACATACACTGGAGTGGTACATTTGTTAAAATATTCACCAATGATGGACATAAATGTGATACTGGTATAAAAGAACAATCTGGCAGATGAAATATCTCTGATGTTTAAGAGGTGTAAAGAAAAAATTCCATAAATATAGAATTGAATGGCTGCTGCTATGCATCAACTATTCCTAGAAGAGAGATAATATCAGTCTGAGAGAGATTAATCACCAATTCAAGGCAAAACCTGAAAGTCAGATGATATCCTTGGAAGTATTTAATGAGACCTTAATCTGCTGCCCCCCAAAAATAGACAAAGCAGAGAAACAGGCTCTAAACTGAAATCTGTGAGTCATGGAGCTTCTGAAAGTGTAGAATTCTCAGCCTCAACAAGTGTCTTATGTCAAAGTCAGGGCCCTTGTAGAAATTATATGGGTTCCAGATGAACTTGAATATAGTTCTACTCCCCTATGTTAGAAATTACTGCACACCTTGTCACCCTTTAATTTAAGGGCATGAAAAAGCAATGAAAAGGAAATCTGCCTCTCTCATCAACCTCCCTTGTCACCTCTCTTCCCGGAAAGCACACAAGAACAAGGGTGAAATTCCAGCGTAACTTGTCTGGAGATGTGCTAAGCTTGATAGGAGCAGAGAAGAACTATATGTGGAAGCAGCTGGCTGGTATGTACTGGAAGGAGCAAGGAGAATGTGTATGGAACTGGATGCTGAGGGTTCTAGATTAAAGGAGCAGAAAATAGAGTTGGTTAATGGACTTTGTATAGATATGTAAGTTCTTTCTCATGATACAGGATTTTAATACCCTAGCAAGGACTCCAAGTGAAGGCATTAACATGCTTTGGAGATGGCTCTTGGAATCTTGGGAAAAGTGAAGGACCACACTAAACAAAGTAAAAATACCTGAAATGCTGTGACAGACAGTGAGGCAGATGATTAAAAAGCTCAGAGAAGTGGACATGCTAGATGAATATCTTTAATGTTGGAAAACTTATAAGATGACCATGATTCAAAAGAAAGCCTGAAGTATCTTCAATTGACTAAGGTGATAAAGAATGTACTGGTAAAATAAACAAGGATATCACTGAGAAATTCGGTATTTGCCATCTTCTTTGGGCAGGGCTAATGGTAGAAGATTCTGTTACAGAACTCAGTTCTCTGAGAGCAATGATGAAGATAGGAATACAAAACATCAGAGGCAAGTTTGAGGTCCTCACCTGTTACAAGTGGGCACAATTGTTGCGATAAATGTCAACATCAGAGTGGCATCCAAGAGAGCTAAGAAGATGTTTAATAAAATATGATAGTCCTAGTCTGAAGATATATAGATAGCCCATGAGATTATTGGTAAATATATGCAATCAAAAGAAATCCAAAATGGATTATTAGGAGTCTGAGGGCAATTGTCCATCCAAAAATTCACAGTCCTTTGTGACTTTTCTGGAGCCGAACCAATTCTCAAAATTGATACTCACTGCTGAGGGAGATACTGTGTCCACATGTGAAGTAGTCCATCCTGAAGCACCCTAATAAGTGTATCCATTAGCAATTTCCCCAGTCTTTCCCTAAGGCTAACTGTTATCATGTAGTAAGGTAATTATACATTGGGGAAAGGGGATGCCAAAATCTTTCAAGGATGATTGGATATAGGATAGTAGACAGGGACCCAAAGTGCCAAGATTGGACTAATCTGTATTAGTTATTTATTGCTGCCAACGAAATCACCAAAAACTCAATGACTTAAATCAATAATATTAATTTATCTTATGGTTTCTGTGGGTTAGGTATTCACAAGTAGCTTAGGTAGGTGGTTTGGCTCAGGGTTTACTATGACTTAGCTGGGGGTCACGTTATTTCAAGACATTACTGGATCTGGAGAATTCACTTCTTAGTGGTGACTGTATTAGTCCATTCTGTCTGTTATAACAAAAAATCCATAGACTAGATGGCTTAAATACCAAATTTTATTTCTCCCAGGCCTAGAAGCTAGGAAGTCCAAAATCAAGTCACCAGCAGATCCAGTCTGTTGAGGGCTGGCTTTCTGGCACGTGGAGCGCCACATTTTTGCTGTGTCCTTACATAGTAGAGAGAAAGAGAGACAGAGACAGAGAGAGCAGGAACAAGCTCTCTTGTGTGCCTCTTCTTCTAAGGGCACTCATCTCCTCATGGGGGCTTAACCCTCATGACCTAATTGCTTCCCAAAGGCCCCACCTCCAAATATTTTACTATTGGGAGTTATGGTTTCAACATATGAATTTTAGGAAGGGCATACCCAAACATGGAGTCCACACAGTGACTAATTCACATGACTAGTAAGTTAGTGCTAAGTGTTGGTGGGAGGCCTCAAACATTTCCCTGGTGGATCTATTCCAGGACTGCTTAAATGACCTTAAAACATACTGGCTAGCTTTACTCAGAGAGGGAGATCCAAGTTGCCAAGGTGGAAGTGGCAATGTCTTTTGTGATTCAGCCTCAGAAGTCACACATCGTCACTTCCACCGTATTTTATTTGTTAGACGCAATTCACTAAATTGAGCCCCTATTCAAAGGAGAGAAATTAGGCCGTACTTTTTGAAGGGAAGAATGTCAAGTAGTATGTGGACATATTTAAAAACTGCCACAGCCCTTTTAGCATGGGGCACAGTGAGAGCTAGGTAATAAATGGAGTCCATAGACTCAACTGGTGGTCATTTTCCTGGTCTCAAAATATATAACTGAAATGAACTTACTTTGTAGTAGGGACACCCCTCATATTAGTTCCATGATTTGTGAAGTAAAATCTATTTTATTGAGAGGGTGCCAAGTAGGCACCTATGATATAATCAACCTATCAGCCAATACAACCAATCAAAAATAATACCTTGTCCCAGAAAAAATGGCAGAAATTAGTGGCACATTCAAATACAATTTAATTAACATAGCACATACAACAAGGAACGATTCATGAACTTAAGCAAGTCGGAAATTAAGTTGCAGCTCTTGGACCGGACATGGCATTTTTGCTAGAGAAAATTAGCATGGATTCTAATGTGTGTTATGGGGTTCCTGCTTTCAAAAATGCATTTTTACCATTCCTATCACAAAGGCAAATCAGAAACAGTTCATATTCAGCTGGGGCTGGAATGAATATATGTTAACAATCTTGCCTCAGAGGTTGGGTTAACCAGAATTCCCTGGTTTAATTTAAGTAATGATATTTAAACTGAAGTGACTTGGAACATTTGAACATTGTGCAAATCATTGCATTAGTCTAATATGTTAGGTATTATTTGCCCCCAGGTACCACAGATTCATCTCGAATACATCATTCCACTACCTTTTGTTATGACAGTAGTTTCTAGTTGATGATATCCATGGTAGGAACATTGGGTTCCATGGTTATGTGATCATGGTGTACCTAATTTGCTGTACCATGGGTTCCTTGGTTAAAGGTTAAGTTATTTGATATATCATACCTGGAAATAATATACCTTATAAATCCTCATAGTAGTGATAGCTTAAGTCCTGCAGGTAGATAAAGTAAAACCATAGTTGTGGTGAAGGTCTTGGTTCCCAGAGGGTATTTCCAACATAAGACACAATAAGAGTTTCATTGAACTTTTTGCTATGGCTCCTATTTGAAGATTTTTGGCTCCTTCTGCTAAAAGAGCAGTGGGCTAAGAAGGTAGCCACCATACTGGCAAGGGTAATTACCCTGAAATTAGGAGGAGATAGGTTGCTGCTACAGCAATACTCATAGGAAATAATAAGTTTGAGTGCTTGGGTGATTCACTGGAGATCTCTTGTGTTTCCATGCCCAATTTTAACTATAAAAATGCAATAAGGATGGTCTGAGAATGGTGTAATAATGAGTGGCTCAAACCCTGTCTGCAATCCCCACCACTGGTAGATAGGGGTCTAGGTGATCAAATCAGGCAAGCCTTCTCATCCAGTGGAATTGCCTGTGAGGGTGAGGAACATGTAGAACAAATAGTGGAAGGGGAAGACATGTATTAGTTATGGATTCAGGACCAACAATAACAGTGAAGGATTTAGTTTAGCCCACTAATCATCCTCTTATAAATTTATCCAGGAATAGTGACTATATGGACAGCTCTACCTAGAAGGAGTCAATTTGAATTGAAAAACAAATGGATCTGTGCAGTACCATTGTCAAAGGGTAGAGTCTAGTAGTTGCCATTTGGTGCCCTACCAGAGCCAATTTCCTAGATTAGTACACCTCAGCTGCTGTGAATGTTGGCTCCCCATTAATGTCTTACACCTGCAAGCTTTGCTTGAGAATTGTTCTGGGCTGGTGGGAGCTCATCTTTCCTTTGAAAGGTTATGCCTCTCCATTACCTTCTCCCCTTTGTAAATAGCCAACGATTAACTGATATAAAGATACATAAAGCTGGCCTCCTTGCTTCAAGGCAGGCCGCCCATTTGGTATGATTTATGTCCCAGAGATACCTCATCACTCCACTTCAGCAGATCTGGCTGAGCCAAGATTTCGAGGCAATACTGTATCCTTGATGGGTTGTTTCTTTTTCATTATCCTGCTTATTTAACTTCTCTTACAAGTCTTTCCTCAAGAGCACACCTTCAGTAAAACACATACATCTGAGATCCTGCCTCAGCCTATGCTTCTGAGGAATGCAAACTAAGACCCTGATAGGCATTTAATATTTTTGCTTCTTGGTTTGTTTATTTTGGCAAAACACGTGAATGAATGAGTAAATGAATTTGACATACCACTAAAAGAATATAAAAAGAAACACAGTGAATGCAAATATGACATAAAAACTGATTTCTTTTTAGCTGTAGAAAAATGCAAGTTGAAACAAGTCCATTAGGTAATATCTTCAAGAAAAGTATAAAGAATTTTTAATCTGATTGAAAAAGGGCAAGAATTGGAATGGCAAAATTGTGAGTCTAGGAAATTAAGTTCTATTTAATTAGTGCAGAAAAAGGGGTGCATGTTTTATTCAATAGTGCACTGGGGGCACTATTATTACTTTATAAATATTAATCAGTAGACAGGATAACCAAAGATATTTTAAATGATTTATAATAAAACTATAACTTTGATGACTCTTTAGTCACATTATTTAGTTTAAAGCATCATATGTAAGTGATTACATTTCCTTGTTAATTTGGATTATTTTTCTTTACTTTTATTTTTTAAGAAACATTAAATTTTAGAGCTTCAAGGGACCTTAGAAGTCATATAAACCTACCCCATAATTTTACAGATAAGAAAAAAAACTAGAAAGATCATTTACTATTAAATTTACATAAATGTCATGTAATCCATTATCCTTATGTTTTCATATTATTTGAACAATTTGTCTCATGTGATTTATATATAAAATATTTTTTTAACCACCAGACATTCAAACTACACATATCCTGTCCATGGTAATTCACTATTTAATATACTCTAAGAGCTTTCAAAGACTCTTCTTCAATAACAAGTATATTGGCTTTTTCAGATCACTGATTATATAACAATGTACTGTTAGCTAGTTGTTCCTCTCGCTGAAGATCAGGCCAAAGGTGGGCCTTTCTTCAAAGAAAGATGATGCCTGGGTCAGGGTGTTATTTTGTTTTAGAATGGTAAGAGCAATTGCTCATTGAATCTTTCATCAAATTATCCACAAGGCATACAATCAAGAATAAACAACTTTTAGAAATTTTAACTTGTAAATATAAGTATATATTTCCCGTCAGCCCTGTTGTATCTCTAGGTCTGAGTGTTAGAATTATGCTAATTAACTAATTGTCTACCAAACACAAGCTCTGAATTATCACATAATAAATAATTTGTAGGCCTTGATTCCTGTGCTAAACTGTTGATCTGTGGAGAGAATTAAACACATCGTTGTGTTTACTCAGAAGACAATACATTGCTTGGCTACTTTTTAAAATTCATTTTTATTTCTTACATATATCAGGCACTCAGAAAGTGATGCAAAATATTGTGTTGCAAATTAAGGACATAACATAGTTCACAGAACACCTGGCAAAATAGATATGAGCATACTCAAGGCAGTAATGAGGATAAAATAACTCTTCAAAAGTAAAAACATAAAATAATTTAAAAAGAAGATAAGAGAATATTTCCATCTTGCAGACCTCTTTTGAGTAGTAAAATTAGCTTCTTTGTAGGTAACAACTAACAGCTCAAACAATGGTTAAGTTTGATTTGATTATGAGACAGCCAGGTGGGAAGTGCTCCCTGGCAGAACCTCCAACCATCCTGCATGCTGGAAGGAATGTGCACTCAGGTAGAGCCACAGGAGCTTGCGGCAGGAAGGAACCAGGGCCTCCTCTTCCTGGGTGGAACCTGGGATTCAGTGTGCAAAGTGGGAAGTACACTAGCAGGATTCTGGCTTTGCAGAAGTTCCTTGTTTCCCTTTTTTCTCCTTTTTGCCAAATAAATTCAACTTTTCTCACCCTTCAAAGTGTGAGCCTAATCTCTCATGACTGTGTGACAAGAACCCAGCTCTTAGCTGAACAAAGGAAAAAGTCCTGCAACAGCTTTGGTGCCCAGAAGATAAAGCTTGAGAAGGGATGAGTGAAATGGAGAATCAAAACCTCTCACTGTCAATTGTAAGCCTTTTCATCCTCAGACTTCTGAGGGTAAGGGAAACCCCTGTCTCTCCCAGGGGTCGGTGGCCTTTCCGTGGCCTTTTCCTTCCATTTTTGGGACAGACAGGTGAGTGGCAGCTCCTCGCTCCCCCTCTCCTGGCTGGGGCTGGTGAACATGATGTGTCCCTGGCATCTTCCCCTTCCCTGGACAAGGGGCTCAGCTCTTTGGGACAGCAATTAAGTTTTTCTCCCTGGTGGAGGAACATTTGCATAAGAATAAGAGGTTCTTCTCCCAGGCATCCTTTTTTCCTCTTCACCCCGTCAGCGGTTAACTTTTAAATGGGTTTGTTTTCCTTTTGGAAGATGTTTTACTAAGCTAGGAATGATAAGGATCACTGTTTATATTCTCTGTAAAGTTTTGGTTGTGATAAGGGATCTTGTGGGGACTGGGTTTTCTCCCATCTGTGTAGTTGTATGTGTGTTGAGTGTGTAACGTCTATAAAAAGAGCTTTAATTAATTTGGCCTAAAGGAAGACAAGCACTTGGATCAAATATTTTTTAAAGGGAATATAAAGGCTGTAGTACCTTTCAGTTCATGTGACTTTAATCTTTCAGAAATAAAAACAGCCTTAAAGATTATTGGTAAAATGCAGATGCCATCAAAATGTAAACAGGTCAACTAAATTTTGCAGGTCGGATGCAAGGTTTGCTAAGTGTTTTAAGGTTATAAACTGCTTTTTGGGTTTTGAAAACTATTTGACTTGCTGGTTTCACAGCTGGTACATAAGGGGACATACAGAATTAACCACACCCTTAATTATGCTGAAAGGAGTCAAACCTTGGTCGCACTTAGTATACAATTAACACAACTTACCAGATTTTACATTAACGTTAAAAATTGGTAGGAGTTACCATTATAACATGTAATTGAAACTACTGGAAATAGATTTACATGTGAGGTGCATAAAAACAGTAAAATGTGTTTTTTTAGTAAAAGATTATAAAAAGGCCTAAAGATATAAATTCTTTCCTATTATTAAAGGACTGTTTTAAATTAGATAAGATAAAGGTAAAAAAACAACTGGTGGAAGGATCGTAAGAACTAATCTTGTAAAAGAAATTCTGTGTGTGAACACTGACCAAATTAAAGAGGGTATTATGTGGTTTTTCTGTAAATTGAACGTTGAAATAAAAGCACAACAAGGTTTTCTTTTTTTTTTTTTTTTTTTTTTGAGACAGTCTCGCTGTCGCCCAGGCTGGAGTGCAGTGGCGCAATCTCGGCTCACTGCAAGCTCCGCCTCCCAGGTTCACGCCATTCTCCTGCCTCAGCCTCTCCGAGTAGCTGCGCCTAATCTGCTCTTATAACAAAATTTGTAAAAGGCTGTAAAAGGATTTTGCTTTTTAAAAATTTCTGAGTCATCATTTAGGCAAAATAAATAATTTATGGTAACCTGGAATTCTGTTTCATAAAATCAAGTGTTATAAACCTTTAACATATGTAACAGGCTTCCCAAAATCAAACTTCAGTTTCAGAATTGTCTTTCTTGACACCTGACTTTTTGGAGGCTCCAGAAGGGCCCCTGGAATGTCCAGAAAAGAGGCAAACAGGATTATTTTGCATGTTTAGGTACATGGGATTGCCAAAATGATGTTCAATCTTCTTTAGATTATATTTTTGTGAATAATAGTAATATATGTTCCAAAATTTTATGGGATTTCTAAAATTTGAATGTCTGAGTATACGCTATCAATCATAATTAAGGTTGTTAGTTTAAGTTATTGTATAAACCATGGAGGTAATCAAACTTCTTTGTCAATTGTGTTTCTAACTATAATTACCCTGGACATTTTGCTATTCACAGACAATTGTCTTGTTTAAATCTTTTTAAAAGGAAGGTTTATAATCAGCCATAGAACTTCGACAGGTGCTCTCAACTACAGGCTTCTGATAACTTTGGAGATTGTGACATTCAAATAAAGAAAAATGTAGGGGACTCATGAAGAGCTGAAATGTTCACAAATATCAAGCAAAACGAGTTAACTAAGAGAACTGAACTCAGGAAACTAAAGCAAATCTTTTTGACTTTTGCTTGAAATATTGCTGATCCTTGTCTTTCTTTTTTTCAGAGTCAAGAAAACTTATTTTGAACTATTTATGACCTTTAATAATTGAGTAAGGTATACTCCTGTGAACAAAATTTGGTGCATGTTTGTTTCTCTCTGCCTGGTTCCTCTAGAATTTGAAAACTATCTGAGTATTCATAACTTACGGCAATATAGTTGTTTGCATCAGTGCAGTAAGAATCCATTTTTCTTTTGCAACAGAATGTAATTAGAGAAACTTGTTACTTTGCCAAGGCTTTGACTGGAAGGATAGGCTCCCCTTTAAGGGGTCAGTCTTGACTCGCAGAGCTGATAAAAGCCCCTTGGGGAGACTGGCCTCATACCCTTACCTATGCAATCCCTGCATAGGGTTCCTGACTTGTGCTTAGTAAAGAATGTCACTTTCTCAGAGGTCCAGGAGCTCCAACTTTATCTTGGGACCTTAAGAGGAGAGGAACACCCAACTCACAGGTATCTGAGTATATATCCATGACTGGGCTCAGCCTTAAAAGGTCTTGTCTGAGAATCCTTGTGGAACAGAGTTCCTTCAAAGCCAACCCATAGGCCTATGTAGAAATAATTATTCTTGCTGCAATTTATACAAATAATCAGGTCAAGTGTAAGACTAAAGTCTATTTTGCAAACCACTCAGTCTTATGATGATTTGTTTTCTTTTGACAAAAATGAGCACTGGAGAGAGAGAAATTACGTTTCAAAAGTTATCATACATTTTTCATTAAATTCTATACTCATTAGTTGCTTTTAAATTTTACATTTTTAGACTAGCCCTGCTTGTACTTGTGAACCAACCAGCAATCTCTGGCTGCAGCTCAGAAAGAACAAGGGAGATGGGTAATGTAAAAATCTGGATCAATATTCTAGTTTTGAGCAATTATCCTGCAAATGCTGCCAGGTGATGACAATAAATAGAGTGCCCATCACTCGGAGGTTTCCTTTTTGGGAAAGTAAGGCCAAGGGAGCTAACCAAAGCCAAGTACCATGCACCCAAATCCTAGCGAGCAGAAATAGAGCCACCAGTTATGTGGGTGTGTCACAAGACACCCTTTTCTCTCCCTTGTTGGAGGATGACTCAATTCCACAGCTTCGCCTTAGCATTTGTCTTATGATAAAGAGGCCAGGCAAACCCTGCCAAGACACATTTTTGTCCCAAACTCAATTCTAAGCTTCAGGTCAAAGCCCTAGGAAGGAAAACTTGATCTAAGGCATCCAGAGGCAAACAATAACAGAGGAAAAAAGGCACAGTGCAAGTGAACATGGCTAATTCCTGCCTATTAAGCCAAGCCTCCTCTTTCATGGATAAAGGTTATGCTAGTATCCATGTCATAAATGAGGTCTAGGGAACACCAAGGCTACTGACAGTAGGTGGGATAGAGACATAGGTGAGAGTGGATAATTTCTATTTTCCAGGCCCTCCCTGTTTCATAGGTGCAAGCCACTTTGGCATCCATGGTGGCACCTGCCAAGGTCGCCAGGACTCAGAGTTACAAGGATGAAAGAGGGAAACAGGATGCTCTTCCTTCTCTCTCCCACCTACTCTGGGTATCTGCTAGGAAGAGAAAGGAACCAGGGATGCCTGCTCCCCTCTTTCTAGATGGGTAGCCATTCATCTTCAGGCTGTACCCCTTTCAAATGCATCCTGAACCCCTGGGACTCCTTTGAAAAAATGCCTTCTTTTTCCTTTCTCCTCCTCTGTCCTCTCTTCACTGATAGGTAATTATGTCTTCATACTACAGGACAATCACCTGAGATGCATCCTCCAAACTCACAAAAGTTTATTTTCCAAACTTTAAACTGGTTGGCTTAGGATTGGGCTCAGGGGAAAGGAACTCAGAAACCCAACATACTAGCAAAATGGTAAAGTTTATTACGGGTTGGGCTTTTGGCCTCCCTCTACCTGTGCAAAGTCATAAAAGGCCTTGGGATTTTTGAGCTTTCCTTACCCCTCCCCTTATTTCATTTCGATAAATGTTTTCTAATAACCCAGTTTGTCTCTTCTTGCCTTCATGCCCTCAAACTTCAAACAGTCATGCAACTGGAGCCTTGGAGTATTGCCCTTTCTGCTAGGGACCCTTAGATAGGCCTCTGAGGGAGATCTGACTGCCATTTTCCCCCAAAACAGCACCCCCTATCAGTAGGAAGCAGTTAAGATCAGTCTTCACCCTTATTCCTATCCTTATTCTAACAGGAGTTAGATGTACTTCTTTAGAGGGGAGAATGAGACAGTCAAGTGGGAATAGCTCCCTGGCAGAAGCTCTGACTGACCTGCACACTGGGAGGAATGTGCACTCAGGTGGAGCCACAGAAATTTGCAGTGTGGAGGAGCCTGGCCCCTCCTCTTCCTGGGTGGGACCTGGGATTCAATCTGTGAGGCAGGAAGCACACTAGCAGGACTCTGGCTTTGTGGAATGTTCCTGTTTTTCCTTTTTGCCCTTTTTGCCCAAATAATTCCATTTTTTTCACCATTCAAAGTGTCTGCGAGCCTAATCTCTCATGGCCATGTGATAAGGACCTGGCTCTTAGCTGAAAAAGGAAAACGTCCTACAAATTAGAAATACATTTATTGGAGATATTGGTTAACATACTGAATTTAGAGACCTAGTCTGTGAAAGACTGGTAACTCAGATACATTTTAACTCTCGATAGTTTTATTCACACACTACAGTAAGGCAGCACGTAGTTCTAGTTCAAAAACCTCAAGGACAACATTTAGGGTTGAGTAACTTGTGTGTCGCACAACTCTGTGTGGTACCAATCACTTGATTGTTCATAGAATGATGTCTTCCAGATAATTTTTTAGGACCCAACTTGCACAATTACAGTTGGTGATCTTGTAAGTCACAACAGTTTGACACTATTGAGGTAGGGTGAGTAAAATTATAAATTGGACGGAGAGATTTTTCTAATGAGGAAAGGCAAAAAGCAACTCTAGAACGCTAAAATCTGAGAATGATTTGATTTAGAAAATCATCAGAGTTGTGGTTAGAATAACAAAATGGATATTAGCCACCAAATTTCAGAACATTTAAAATAGATGTTAGACCATGAAGATAAATGTTCACTTGAGACAAATACAGAGTTGATAGGATCAAGCAAAAGTGATATACATGTCCAGTGGAAACATAATGAAAGATTTAATAATTTTTCTAGTTTATAATTTATTACTGTGGAAGAAAATTATTACTCTTACACTCTTGTCTTTGGAGTCTATACTAGAGTCAAACCTCTGGCTAATATGGAAATTCTTGTATTTATTGAATATTTCAAATTATAATTGAGAAGTAATGCCAATAAGGGTTATCTAGTTTAAAATTCCCAATAATGTTGTAAACTATAGGTTAGGGAAAGAGCATTTTCAATTCGGGGAATGAAAAATCTGCTTGAGCTAGACTTAGACCTTGTTAAATGACTATGATTTAAAATGTCAGAGAAGATAAGGGTGTAGGACATTTTACAGAAAAAAAAGCAAAAGCAAACACAAAACAATAATTGTCTATGTCATGTCTTTGTAGGGACATGGATTAAACTGGAAACCATCATTCTCAGTAAACTATCGCAAGGACAAAAAACCAAACACCGCTTGTTGTCACTCATAGGTGGGAATTGAACAATGAGAACACATGGACACAGGAAGGGGAACATCACACTCTGGGGACTGTTGTGGGGTGGGGGGAGGGGGGAGGGACAGCATTAGGAGATATACCTAATGCTAAATGACGAGTTAATGGGTGCAGCACACCAACATTGCACATGGATACATATGTAACAAACCTGCACATTGTGCACATGTACCCTAAAACTTACAGTATAATAATAATAATAATAATAATAATAATAATAATAATAATAAAGAAAAATAAAGAATGCCAATGCTAGAATCAACGGGCAATACCTAATCAGGACAGAATAGTAGATCTGATCTGAACATCCTAAATCTGGCCCAGTTGTAGCGAAATACACATACAATTGCCTTTAGGAAAGAATGATCAGTGCTTAGCCTCTGCAGTCAACTCAGAAGAGTAATTCATAATGACCTCCTTAACCAAGGAGTCATCCACTGGGACGTTAAGCTATTCACAGATTTTAAAGAACATGTCTCTGTGTACATATCCTGAAGCTTCCTTGTCATAAATTTGAAATGCCTCACGAAAAAAAAAAAAACAATAATTGTCTATGTAAAGAATTGCTCTAGTTTCCATAAAGGAAAATGTGTGTTTTAATTAATCTAATATATATGTATATGTTTATATAAATTGTATATGTATTTCAGATAGTAATATTTGGGGGGAAATTATAAAACTACACGTTGATTTAAAAACTACCATATTTCTTCTATGTTTTTAGAGATTGAAGTTCAACTATTCCTTTTTGTTTTCTTTTGAGATGGGATCTTACTCTGTTACTCAAGCTCAGTGCAGTAGCATGATCATAGCTTGTTGCAGCCTCAACCTCCCAGGCTCAAGCAATTCTCCTGGCTTAGCCTCCTGAGTAGCTGGGACTACAGGCATGCACCACCATGCAGCACCACCAGCTAATTTTTTATGTTTTTGTAGAGACAAGGTCTCATTATGTTGCTCAGGCTGGTTTCAAACCCCTGGACTCAAGCAATCCTCCTGCGTCAGCCTCCCAAAGTGTTGGGATTACAGGTGTAAGCCACTGCACCCGGTCCTCAACTATTCCATAATTTTGTTAAAGACATAAAAATAAATCTTTTAATAAATATTTTCTTTATGCAATGTAAATGTAAATCAGCAATGCTATTTTGTATGTCATGACATTGAGTTGTCAGGCAAATCTTACTAATTATGTTGAAGACTCTGCTTTATGACCATCTTGCAAGTTCAGTGAAACAAAACCTGGAGACTGAAACAAGAATTAAAAGAAGAGGAGAAATAAACTGCCATAATTCCCCAAGCCAATAGAGAGACAACACAGCTAACTTCTCTCTCAAGTGTTTGGAAGCTCCTGAAGGGAAAGGAGGAGAAATCTAGGTAGAGTTCCAGAGTGTGGAATTAGCAAGAGTCCAAGGACCCTCAAGAATTCTCTAAAAGGAGAGTCATAAAGATGTGAATAATCACACAATGTATCTTCTAACAAGGGAAAGGGTTCAATGGGAGAAAGTGTCCCTCAGGAAGAACAGCAGTTGCTTTAATTCCGCTGCATGGAAATAAGGAATCTAAGTTTACTTCAGCTTGTGAAGAAGAATGGGTTATATTCAATAGTAGACTAGGCGAATCAGTCATTCTGTCTGATCAACTACGACCTTCTATCCATTACACAAATCCTAAAAGTGATGTCCATTATGGCACAGGAATATGTGCACTTGAAAAAGTCAGTTCTAGGGTAGAAAAACATCCAGTTAAAAGCTGCCAGAGGTGTGCACCTACTTAGAGAAGAAGACTTGAAGACTCCTTTGTTGGGGAGAAAATATTTGATTTATACAAATGTAAGGCAAATATTCTATTCTGAAATAGTGAGGATCCAGGCAATAGAGTGTGCTATTCTGCAAAATAATGTGTAATGGCTCTCAAATTTGGCATGAGTGAGAATCACGTGGAAAATTTGTCAAAAATACTGGCACCTGGCATTCTGATTCATTAGACAGGAATTGACATCAGACATTGGAATTTAAAAACAGAAAAGCCTGCTCTGATGATTCAAATTCATGTCAATGCCTAAGAAAAAAATCCCAATATATTTTTTCTTCATTATTTGCAAAGGGAGGTTTTCTAAAGCCTTGCAATTATTTTTCCATTTTGAAATGTAAATGATATTTTTTCCTTTGTTCTTGTCTAAGGTTTGAACTGAAGACTTCTCTTTCATATGGCAGAAGCAAATGATTTCTATAGTGCTGTGTCAAACCAAAAGTTAATGTTAAAGAGATGTATTTAGGAAATGTGTAGAATCCCTTGCTCTATGTATTTGAGAAGGAATCACACCTAATATATAGTTTTAACTTATCCCCATTTTTTGTGGTAGTGGTGGTGGTGTTGATATCCCCGAGCATTCAATAAGGTTTTAGATACTGTTACATTTTATAGCTCTGCTCTGAGAAATAAAAAGATGGACTTGTGTCCATGGATGGAGAAAAGTTATAGGATAGGTGTCATAACAGACCAGAGAAAACCAGTATGAAGGAAAGAAGTAATATGAAAAATAGAGAAAGAGGAGTCCAAAAAACGAGCTAAAGTGACGATCCAAAATCAGGATGTTTTTGTGGAACATGCAATACTTTTGGGATACCTAGAAAAATACTGCAAAGAGAATTTGGGAAAAGCCTGGAATTGAAAGTCAAGTGTCATGAGGACTCAACTACATTTTGGACATTCTGTGGTGCTATGAATCTTGAAGCCTGGAAAAATCAGGAAAATCTGCATAACATTTCTAATGCCTCCATTTCATGCTAATCAGTGAAGGCCAGATATAAATTGAGTAAAGAAGTAAAGAAAATGTCACAACTTTCGTTTAGGGTGTCATCAATCCCATAATGAATAAACTCGAACTTTTGGGAAATGCACGTGGCTTTTGGAATCACTATATCCATATGACCTCACATTTCCTCAGCCTGACCACCAGTAACATAAGTCCAGCTGCTTTGGTGTTTGGGAGGTGACAATCCAAATCAATGTTAAGGGTAAAAGTATAGCAATAACTGGCTTAAGTTCAACCACTCAACCAGCTCTTTTTCCAAAGCAGAAGGATACTCTCTCTGCCTCTATTGAAATGTTGACATGGGCCTTTTTCATATATCATTGAAAGGAAATACAAGAAAATAATATGAATTTCAAATGCAAAACTAACATCAGCCCGGCAAACCAGAGTGATTTCAGAGATTTATATTTTTAGGAAAATCAGTTTTCTAATTTTATCAGTTTATAAGACACTGGCATTATTAAAATGATATTCTTAGTCACCATTGAACATAATGCTTCCCATGTAGGAGAACATAGTTCCAATCCTCAAGTAATTATCAAATAACTACTTCAAGGAATATTCAATATGATTCCACATATGTACACATATAATAATTAGAGTAAGATATTTGTGGTTGCCTGAAATTATTATAATGAGATACATTTCAGGATTTCCCCAAATCAAATGTGCTTGTTTAATTGCAATAGAACTGAGGATTATATTTTTGGAAACTTTTCTCTTATTAAGCACTCTCCACCCTTTGTTATCTTTGATCTTTTCTAGTATCATAGTTGTACCCTGATCTCAGATGTATACCTCCAGCTTAGAATTTGGACCTTTCTTATGAACAGCAGTCTTATGTATTCAACTGACTCTTCAACATCTACATTTGAATAACTAATGGGCATTTTTAAATCAACAAGTACAAAATAGAAGTCTTGATCTTCCCCCTTCTAAACTGATTCTTTCACAGTCCTTCCATATCTGTTAATAGCAACTTCACATTAAGTTATTTAGCCCTAAAATCTTGGAGTCATCCTTGACTCCTACTTGTGACTGTTTACAGCCTGTCAGTAAATCCTGTTGCCGTTCCTGGACTGAGCCACCATCATCTTTCTGGACCTTGTCAATTGCCTCCAAATAGTATGTGTATATGTGTTTATGTTCAAATCATATAACTAGTATCTATGATGATATATATTTTCCATATTTTTAAATCAGTTTGTACCAGCAACCAGTTGTCTACAGCCAGTTATATTGTTATTCAAATTGCATGGAACACCCTAAAAAGATGATCTGTTCTATTTCATCTAACATTCAAATTTTATGTAACCAGATAGAAGAATTCTAGATTCTATATTATATGATATTTATATTATATAATGCCACATAAAAAGTGAGGAAAAGTAATTGAAGTAGTTACTTTTACTTCTTCTACAATTTACTCTCAGTACGGAGTTATCCTATTGAAACCTTAAAAGCAAGTGAAATCTCTGCTTAAAAGCCTACTCGTAGCTTTAATCTCACTCAGAATAAAAGACTAAGGCCTTGCAAGGATTTTACAAGGCTCTCACAGTTTACAACCTATATGTCTTTTACCTCATTTTGTATCGCTGTCTCCCTTACCTACCTTTTTTCTAGCCACACTGGTTTCCTTGATGAATTCTGTCAAACCAGGATGTTCTAACCCCCAGGCTTCTATACTTTTAGTTTTCTCTGTCATGAACTCTCTCTGCTTAGTTATAAAGTGGTTTGTTTCCTCATTTCCTTTGGATTTTGCTGAAATATCACCTCCAAAAGGTTTCTCTGATCACCCTATTCTAAATTTAATACCTCTTCTATTTCTTCTTGTTTTCTTGTTCACTGTAGCACATTCTATATTTTACTTAAATGTTTTATTTGCTATCTTGTCTTCACAGAAATGCAAGCTCCTCATGAATTTGTGCTTGATTTTTTCATTGCTATAACTGTCTATTTTAATTGCCCCGGCACATATTTGTGGCTTAAAAAATAAATATTTGTTGCTGAGTCAATTAATGAATTCAGTGTTGAGCAATATTTTTCTGTATACCACTGCCTTGATTGCTGTGAAAATCTTAGAATCCAAGAGAATTAGTTGAAAATGTACGATTACCACATTATGTTTTGTTCCTTTCTTTTGTGTTTCCTATTGGGTAAATCTAGTTTTCTGTTTGTAATGATGTTTTATTCATTTGAAACAATATTCCTTCCCAATTTTTAATGGAATGTGAACTTCATGAAGATGCATTAGCAGTTTTCTTTCCCATTTTGAAATTTCTTTCTCATATTACACAAAATTGTGCAATTTGGCACTGTTAAGAATTTTATAGAGCTGTCTAGGCTGGTTTGAAGTGATTTTCCCTCATCACCCCTTGACTAGTATTCCACTGTTTAATTCACATGACAAATTGAACAAAAGAGCAGATAGAGTTACAACCTGTAGATCTTTAACTGGTGTCTTCATTATCCAGAGGCACACATTTATAATCCTCTAGAGTCCTTGCTATGATGCATAGAAAATGGTTGGCTAAATCTGATGAGTTAATATACTCAGATACTGTTATTTTCCTCTAAACTTATTTTTTTACCCCCAAAATAAGACAGTATTTTGTATATTTTACTTCTTGATATAAAGACAGGAGGATATGTGTAAGCAGAATATAATTGCTTACCTTTAATAAAACAATTCCAATATGTTTTCAGGTTTCAGTACAGAAACATTAAGATTGTTGATACATAATATAATTATGGCATCAGACCATTGATTCTGGGAGGTGTCATTTGTTCATGCTTAAAATTACAGTTGCACAGACAATCCTAGTACTAGTCGATCATTTGCAGTTATTTTTTTCTATATTTCTGTGTTTATATATTCATTTTAATATTTTATTTATTCTGATATCTATACACATTAACATTTAGACCATTCAGCTGACTTTTTAAAAACAATGAAACAGATGTCATTTAATTTTTTTACCGATATTACCAATATTGCTCTTTTGTCTGAATTTTTGTTATAAATATGAAAATACGTTTCCCATGAGTAGATATTATTTTGTAGAAAAAATCAGTAAACTAATTTATGAACTCTTATATATAACAAAATCAAACAATTTTATGGACTGTAATGTTTTCTCCATTTCTACTACATTTTTGTGTGCTTTATACGTTTCTATTATAGTACTTACCTAAATTATGTATTCATTTGCATGTCTTTCTCTTGTATCTATAGACTTGTGCCTAGGATTCTGCTTGATCTTAAAACTTACTCATGAAGATTTTTAAATAAATGGTATTATCATCATGGGTGAACGTATGATGAATCTACTTTGTGCTAAATAGTTTTCTTTGTAAATCTTATGCTAGTTTTTACAATTTATAGAGTATTTTTCTTTTTGAGGGATATACACTTCTTTGGTCTTCTTGGTTTCCAGATTCAAACTGGAAATATGTTCATAATTTCTTTAATTCTATTTTATAGTCATCAAGGAAAATGGGGGTATTCATTTTATGTACTAGTTTGTTTCCTATTAGTAAATTTTAGTAATTGCTCTTATTTATACATCTAGAGCATTTCTCTTGTTGTTGGTTAAATGTACTAGATCCTCACCAAACTGCTCTAACATAATAATACCTTTCTCTTATGCCAAGCATATACTGTATTCATTTTCCCTTTCCTATATGTAGAGGCTTCGTTCTCTTTTTCACTATTGTGGTAAGGACACTTAACATGAAATCTATTTTTTTAAAAAACTTTTAAGTGTACGATAGAGTATTGTTAACTACAGGTACAATAGTTTTTTTTTTTTTTTTAACCGGAAACATAGTACAGAGTTAGTACACATCTCGCCACAATCTATTTTATTGTATTGGCCCATAGTGGAAGTTTTGATTAATATAATAAAATACATTTTAAAATTGCAATAAAAGATCCAGGGTGTTAATCTTCTAGCTGGTAAAAACAATTACAAATTCTGGATTTGTTAATATTTTATTGGTTATTGCCACTTTTCCTTGAATTTAAAGGCCTAAAAGATAGACAGACAAATATTGCCAAATGCTTTATTTTGAGATGTAATTTTTTAACCTCATGACTGAGGAGAGAGCTGAAATTTCTCACATAAGGTGCAGCAGAAATTTGATTTATGTTCAATATAATCTCTTATAACTCTGACTGGAAAGAAAATACACAGTTATGAATTTGTTAGTGCCTAGAGAAACAGTATCTTTAAAGTCAACAGGAGTGGATAAAAAGAAAATATTATGTGCTTTGTTGATATTCCAGTAACTGACCACAGTGTTAAGTATATTCGATAGGCCAAATGTGTTTAAAATTTGATTTTGGAAAAGAACAGAAATAGACGATTTAACTATATAGAGTCTAAAAGTGCTTAAAAAGATGTCCTTCATTGCTTTCTGTTAAATAAAATCTTGGTGATTTATTGATGTCATTACACCATGTTACACACTCAGTACTCCTCCTCCAACGTTTCCCAGAAAAACAAAATAAATGGCAAGGAAAAGAATCTGCTATTCTTTTTTGGCTTATCTTAGAGCCTAAACCCAAAGACAAAGAACACTGGGTCAGGAGGAGTTGAATCTTAAGATCCTACTGCCTATAGATATGTACCTACTTTTTGCTTCTTCTGCTAATTTAATTTACTTCACAATAAAGCTCACAATTGATCAGAGGTGTGGCTTATACATTCCAGGGTGCCGATGATGACAGGGTAGATGATGATTCTATTTTCTGCCTTAGACTTCTTTGAATCTGTTTATACTGACTTCTAGATGAGATTTCTGCTTTTTATCAGATGGGAAATCCAGTTGTTTCTTGTTCAAAGCCTAGTAATTCCCTCTACATTCCCCATGCTCTGCTTATTTTGCTGTTCTAGTATTCCTCTACACTTTGCTTTGTGGGATTTCTCATATTGAGAAATATAGAGACATAAATGTTGGGTTTGCTAAAGGTATCCCACAGATCATTTGTCTTCCAACAGTCAACTGGCTCAGTAGAGTAATTGTATCCACAATGTCTTATACCATTCTTACTCCAATCTCCAAACACATAGTGAGTTAATTAATTATGACATTGCCCGTTAACACTTTAATAAACCTTATCTTCCCTGTGACCAACCTTAGAGTTATTACTTCCCTAGCATTTTCCTCATAGCATGGACTACTATCATCTAAAATTGCTCCAACACTTTCAAACTTTTGATTAATGCCTGAAGTATCTTGTACTGAATTTCCTTGTCTTACCTTCAAGTATATTCATAATTTCTTTAATTCCATTTTATAGTCATCAAGGAAAATAGGGGTGTTCGTTTTATATTCTAGTTTGTCTCCTATTAGTAAATTTCAGTAATTGCACTTATTTATAAATCTAGAGCATTTATCTGTTCTTTGTTAAATATACTAGCTCCTCACCAAACGTCTTTAACATAATAATACTTTTCTCTTGTGCCAAGGATATACTGCATTCATTTTCCCTTTCCTATATGTAGAGGCTTCGTTCTCTTTTTCATTATTGTGGTAAGGACACTTAACATGAAATCTATCCTCCTTTAAAACTTTTAAGTGTACAATAGAGTATTGTTAACTATAGGCACAATGTCATACAATAGATCTCTAGAATTTACTCATCTCGTATAACTGAAACTTTATACTCATTGAGGAACAACTTCCCATTTCCACCTGGCGACCACCGTTCTACTCTCTGTTTCTATGAATTTGACTATTTTAGATGCCTAATGTAAGTAGAATCATGCAGTCTTGTCTTTCTGTAACTGCTTCATTTTACTCAGTATAATGTTCTCCAGGTCCATTCATATTGTCACATGTGGCAGGATTTCATTCCTTTTTTAAGGCTGAATATTATTCCATTGTATGTATATATCACATTTGATTTATCTATTTATCTATTGATGGGCATTTAGGTTGTTTCCATATCTTGGTTATTGGGCAAATTACTTGAATAGATATTTCTTCAAAGAAGACATACAAATGGCCAACAAGTATATGACAAGACACTCAGCATCATTAATCATCAGGAAAATGAAAATCAAAATCACAGCGAAATATCACCTCAGACCTCTTAGGCTGTCTATTATATATATGAAAAAGATAGCTGTTGGCGAAGATGTGGAAAAAATGGAACCCTTGTACACTGTTGGTGGGAATGTAAAATTGTTTAGCCACTGTGGAAAATAGTATGGAGATTCCCTGAAATTTTTAAAAATAGAAATACCATATGATCCAGTGAAACTACTTCTGGGTATTTATCCAAATAATTGAGATTAGAATTTCAGACATCTGCATTCCCATGTTTATTGAGGCCCTCTTCTAAGAACACAAATCTTCCACAAATAATCTACTTTCTTCCTTCAGCTCAAGCTATTTAGTAGTTTCCAATTTCTACTTCTGAAGGGAAATTGTCCTTGGAGCAGCATTATTTCTCTTTATTTTTATTTGAGACAGAGTTTCACTCTTGTCGTCCAGGCTGCAGTGCACTGACGCGATTTCAGCTCACTGCAACCTCCACCTCCTGGGTTCAAGTGATTCTCCTGCCTTAGCCTCCCGAGTAGCTAGGATTACAGGCATGTGCCACCACGCCTGGCTAATTTTGTATTTTTAGTAGAGACAGGGTTTCTCCATGTTGGTCCGGCTGGTCTCGAACTCCCAACCTCAGGTGATTCGTTTGCCTTGGCCTCCCAAAGTGCTGGAATTACAGGCGTGAGCCACCGCACCCAGACCTCTTTATTTAATATACTTTATAATCTCTCTAGAGAAAAAAATGACAAACTATTTTCATGGTAACTTTATCTACCTGATAACCAAACCAACAAATTCCTGGAATATGTTCCTTTAGTAATGTTTTTCTGGAGAAATTTATGTTATTTAATTTCAGTTTTAAAATTTTGTCTCCATTTTAATTTTTTTATTTTACATTTCCAATCTTCTTTCCCATTCATAGGAAATACTTATAATGTGTTACATACACTTTTGTTTGTTTTCCTGAAAAATGTGCTTTATATTTTATGTGCAAGTAGTTTTAATATGCAAAACTGTTACTGCATAATATATCTCATTCTATTTTTTACTGGTTATCATGTATTGCATTATTGTTCAAAGCATTTGCTGCCCTTTGCTGTATGAGGATTATACTTCCCTTCTCCATTAATATCAGACTTGACTAGGGGACCTTGTTTGGCCAATGAAATGTGATAAGTGGCATGTGTCTTTCTTTGGTTTGTTTTTTTCATATCTCTATCTCAACTAGACGTAAGGCGTTTCATTGCCAGTTTGAAAGTAAAACGTTGTATTTCTCATTGCTGCTATCTTAAGACCAATCTCATGTATAATTAGCCCTATGGATAGTTTAAACCCACAAAATTCACATTTTCCTACAAAAATCACAAACATTTTCCTAAACTTCCTGTTTTTTCATTCTTCATCATGTCTACTCCTATAATTTGGACATTGTCCATGATTATAGTTCCTCGTTGTTGAGGATAAATGCTTTCTTCAGTGTTAGATTTTAAAAAAACAAAACAAAACTCTTACCAATGTCTTGTATAACTTATGTTTAGCATCTTTTGCTGCAACTTTGAGATTTATTTATCCTCCTAAGCAACTCCTCTAAATGTGTTTACAACTCTATTTCATTATTTCAAAAAATGGTGTTTTCAACACATTTGGGGTCTTTTTAAGAAAACTCTCTGAAGCATCTCTTATAATACCTGACCTTTGCATTTGAATGACAGTTTAGTTGGATATAAAATTCTGGTTACAAAATATTTTCCTTCAATTAAAAGAATATTGTTCTGTTGTCTGCTAGAATCTCACGTTGTGTTGAGAAGGCTCATTCTTATTTTGTATTTTTCTGTCTGAAAGTTTTGAACTTTTAATAATTTTTAATTTTATATCTTTTCGGTTTAACAATCCATGACATGAGTTATTTCATCTTTCTTTATTTCTAAGAGTTTTATTTTGACCATTACTTAAAAATTATCCTTCTGTCTGTTATTATTTTCTGCTCTATTGAAGACTATAAGTATCTGAATATTGATAATGCTATTCAAATTCCTCTTTTTCTCTTTTAGTCTAGCTTCTATTTTTGCATGATTTCTTGGTACTTTTGGAAAAATTCTTCATTCAGATCTTCCATTATACTACATTTTCCATCTGTTTCTTTAAACTACACATGATCCAACTGATTTGGTTATTGATTTTAATGATTATAATTTTCTTACCTGATTTTTATAATTTCTAAAAATATTTTTATGTGTATATCACTAATATATTGTCATATAAATTAGCATTATCTGTTTATTTTTAATTACTTAACTATTAGTTGAAATAATTCTGCTATTGATGTTGTATGTTTTAATTTTGGATTTTCCTTCAAAATAAATATAAATGATGTTGGATGTTTTGCTTTTGAGTTAATGTTCCCCTTAAGATATCAGATAAATGCTTCATAAACAGATAAAGGAATATTCCCTAGGGAGATGTCAAAAACCAGAAATTAATTTTTGTTAATTCAGTTTGGTCTAATTAGAGGAGAGTATAAAATTTCCAGGTAGAAAGGCTAATGAAAGGCAAATAAGCTAGACACAAAATAATACATATATATTCTTCCATTTAAATGAAAGTAAGAAATGCGCACACCAAGTTTATGATGGGAGAGGTCATTGCAGCTTTTGAAGTTAGCATCTTCTTTCAACTATTTTAGAATGTAAACTTTGTCAAAATTCAAGCAACCACATATAAAAAGATCTGTTCCTGGATTTTCTATTATATTGCACTGTTCTGTTTTTCTATCTTTATATAAATAACACACTGTTTTAATCACTGTAGCTGTGTAATAAATCTTGATATTTGACAGTGTTAGTGTGCCAGCTTTACTTTTATTTTTAAAATTGTCTTAGCTAGTTTTGCCCTTTGCATTGAGATATATACATGGCAATATATATATAAAAATACTTCTTAATTTACACATATGTGCACACATTCACTTAACAAGTTGCTATAATTTTGACTGGTATTGAATTTACAGATGAACATTTAGGGATAATCACATCTTACCATAATATGTCTTCTAATTCTTGAACCTGGACTATTCCTCCACTTACTTAGGTCTTCCTCAATTATTTGAAATAGTGTTTTATATTTTTCATCTTATAGACATTGCACATACTATTTTTAACTTATATATTGCTGTGGTTTATGCTACACTCGATATCCTTTTTAGCATTCCTTTTTCATTTGTCTGTTGCTGCTGTGTAGAAATATGATTAAATACTATATATTGACATTGTATCGGTGAACTTTCTAAGTTCACTAATTAATTTCAAATATTTGTACACTATTTTGAATATTATGCATTCACAATTATGCCATCTTCAGTTAATGAGTATTTTGTTTCTTCCTAATTGCTAAAATTTTCATTCTAAATATACTTAATCAGACCACCAGAACTATGCTGAATAGAAGTAAATATAAGATATATCTTCTTGTTTTTGTTCTTCAAGGAAAACAATTCAGCTTAATTTCATTACATATGATACATGCTTTAGTTTTCCCAAGTAACTTTTTTCAAAATAAAAAAATTGTTTTGTCAAAAAAGATTGTTTTGTTCTTCGTTTGCCAATAGATTTTATCATGAGTGGATATCATTAATTCATATTGAATTTCATTAAATGCTTTTTTCTGAATCCATTATGCTAATCATGTGATATTCCTTCTATTTCTCTTGTAATGTGAATTGTATTGATTGATTTTTAACTTGTTGATATTTATTTAGAACTTAGCATATGTATTCATGCGAGAAATGTATCTGTTGATTTATTTTCTTTCAATGCCTTTGTGAGGTTTTGTTATTTGGGTTATGTAGACCTCATAAAATGATTTGATATGTACCTCTACCACCTTTTGATTACCTGGATGAGTATGAATAATGTTTGATATTAGTTCTTACATAAATGTTTGAGAGTATTAACCAGCAAAGCCATTTGACCTAGAGTTTTCTTTGTACAAAAGTCTTTATTTACAGTTTTAAATTATGTAATAGATATGAATGAAACTGTTCTGATTTTGTATTTTTTATTGTGCCAGTCTTAACAAGTTATGTTTCTGGGACTATTTCCTTATACAAGTTTTTCTTTTTATTGACATAAAGTTGTCTATAAATGTTCTTATGTCATCTTTAAAATCTGTAGAATCTTTATTTATACCCCATTTTCATTCCCGATATTATTTTTGTTCCTTCTATTTTTTTGTTTTGTTGAAAAAAAAGCTCTCTTTGCAGTCAATATTTTTATTTTTTCTGATTGTTCTCTTTGACTTTGACTTTCAGTAGTTCTATTATAATATGCCTAGATGTGGCTTTCTTTGTGTTTGCCCTACTTTGAGTGTAGAATTTCTTGAACTTGTGTTTTGATATCATTAATCAGTTTTGGAAAAAATCTCAGCCATTATCTTTTGCAATATTGCCCTGCACTTTTCTCTCCTCTCTCCTTCATGGCTCTCATTTGCATTATACTAGTCATTTTCACTGTGCCCCATATGTTTCTCATGCTCTTTTTCTGTACTTGTCATTGTGTTTTCTCTCTGTGTTTCAGTCTGAATACTGGCAAGATAGTGTCAATAACTGCGACATCTCTTGGTTTGTTTCCATTGTCTGTCATATTTTTCTTTTGGTCTTTTTTTATACTTGTAAAGTTTCTGTTAAATCCAATACATTGTTTTGAGTCTATTAAGTTTCTAAGTAATGGTATTTTTTTCTAGAGTTGGTTTACTCTATATACCTTGGTAAACTAAGGGTCGGTTGATCTTAAATCAAATAGGGACTCAGCCAACTAAGCCTTATAGGTTCATTTTACTTTTGATTCTTATCTGCTCTTCAAAATTAGTCCTCCGACTTCCAAATGAAAGATTAGAACATTTACTAAGATCCTTTTTTCCTTGGTGTGTTTTGGACATCAGTTGTGTCACCTCAGAATAAAGAGATTGTTGAAACCTCTACTACTTGTCTTTTAGAAGTTTTCAATTTAGTTTTTCTGCTTTTTACCCTGAAGCAGTTTAATAATTTAGCAAATGCCTTCAAGTGAAACTTGACTTCACACTCTGCCCCTTTTTTCTCATGTTGGTCTTTCAAGTCTTGTCTGTCTTGGCAGCCACATACTTCAATTTTTGTACCTTCTGCTTTGTGAGTTTGCTAAAAAGCTCTTTTGGCTTTTCTGCCTCTAAGCAGTAGCATTTTACTAGATTTGCAGCATCTCACTCCATGCCAAGAATTGGCAATGTTCCTAGGAAAATTCAACTCATAGAATATTTGCTCACTTGTTTGCAGTTCACTTCTTTTGAGAAATTTGACTACTCAAATTCTGTGGGGTTCAATTTTAATCTGATGGAATGCCTTTAAAGGCATGTATGTAAGAATAGATTATTTTCCTTAATCTGGCTCTTTAAATTTTATAGCAGTAATATTGGTTTTTCACAAGCTACTTTATCGTAGTCAGGAGCTTAATTCCTATCAAGGCACCTCTGATTAATTTTTTTGGCTACCACTCCCCCAGGAAATAGACATAGTCATTACATTCACCTTTACAGCCTTCAGAGGAATCAACATTGGAAATAGGCACACTCCCTGGTTTTTAGGAAAGTGATGAGATAAAAAACATCCCTGGAACCCCTTTACCTGTGCTCATAAATTTCTTATCTCAGTAGGTCTTTTTCATTGTCCATGTTATACCTCAGACAGTAGCACTAGTGGCCCCACTGATGTGAGCCATTTCTTAGCCAAAGAAACATGTTAAAATTGTCCCAAGGCAATGAGTGTCAGCAACAGGGGCAGAATTTTTAAAGTTCTTTAATTCCAAATTTTTCTGGTATAGTCAACCTCAGTTTCTCACCAGCTTAGCTCCTTGATTAAAGATGAATCTGGGTATCCTTGAGGAAAGACCCTGCTAAGCTGCCAAAAATTTAAACCTATAATGTCTCTTAGCCTTTTCCAAAGGGACCTATGGCATTTTACCAGAGAGACTGTACACAGAGGAAATAGAAATAATAAGATGTTTGATGATTACTGAACACTGAACTGACCCTAATTATAAAACTCAAAATGTCACTGTGTTCTGCCAATCAGAGTAAGACCTATAGAAGTTAGGTAATGGAATTTTAGCTCAGATCCTTCTCACACTGGGTCTAGTTTGTCCCCAAACACATCCTGTAGTTATTTCCATACTTCTAGAATACAGAATTGGAGTAGTTACACTCAGCAACTGGTAGAATACAAATATAAGTTTCCTGAGCTGTGGTGTGAGGGATATTATGGTAGGAAAGCCCAAGTGGAAACCACTAGAACTTCTTCTACTGAGGAAAACAGTAAGTCAGAAGAAATAACACATTCCTGGAGAGTTGGCAGAGATTAGTGCCACCAATCAGGACTAGAAGGATGCAAGGGAGATGATTCCCACAACAACCCCGCTAAATTCACCTATTTGGCCTATGTAGAAAACAGATGAATCTTGGAAAATGACAGTGGATTATACATATAACCAGGTAGTGACTCCAATTGCAGCTACTGTTCCAGATATGGTTTGGTTGCTTGAGCAAATTAACACATACCTGATATCTAGTATACAGCTAATAACGTGAAAAATGCTTTTTTTCCCCAAACTTGCTACTAAAGCCCACCAGAGCAGTTTCCTTTCATTTGGCAAGCCAACAATGCATCAGTCTCCTAACTCAGGGGTATATCAACTCCCTGGATCTATGTTATTAAGTTTAGTCCACCTTGCTTACCTTTCCCTTCCACAAGACATCATCAGACTGGTTCATTAAATTGATGACATTATGTTAATTGGACCCAGTAAGCAAGAACTATCAGCTACTATGGACTTATTGATAGGGAATTTGTTTGTCAAATGATGGGAAATACATCCAACAAAAATTCATAGGTCTTACACTTCAATTACTAGGTACTTAGTGGTGGTGACAATTTTGATATATCCTAGATTTCTAAGCGGTCGTGTCTGGTTCTACCACCGGAAAATGAGATCCAACATCTAGTGGGCTTCTTTGGATTTTGGAGGCAACACATTTTTCATTTGGTTGTGCTACCCCATCCCATTTATTGCATGATGAAAAAAGTTGCAGTTTTGAGTGGAGCCCAGAAAAAGAGAAGGTTTGGAAACAGGTTCCAAGCTGCTGTGGAAGTTGCTCTGCCACTTGGACCATATGATTCAGCAGATCCTATGGTGCTTGAAGTTTCAGTGGCAGGTAGAGATGCTGTTTAGAGCCTTTGGCAGGCCCTATAGGTAAATCATACTGCAGACATCTATGAGTTGAAGCAAAGCCTTGCCATCCTCTGTGGATAGCTACTTTTCTTCCGAGAAACAGTTTTTGGCCTTAGTAGAGGCTGAACACCTAGCTGTGGACCACCAAGTTCCCATGTGACCTGAGTTGCCCATCATGCTGTAAAGTTGGGTGTATACAGCAGTACTCCATAAACAAATGGAAGTGGTATATATGACATTGGGCCTGAGCAGGTCCTGAAGGCATGAGTAACTTACATGAAGAAATTGCACATATGCTAATGGTCTTCCTTTTGCTACACTGCCTTCTCTCTCTCAATCTCCATCTCTGGCCTAATGGTAAATTCTCTACAATCAGGTGACAGAGGAAGAGAATAATTGAGCCTGGTATACAGATGGCTCTGCATAATACAGTAGGCATCACCTGAAAGTGGACAGCTGCAGCACTACAGCCCCTCTCTAAGACATTCCTGAAGGATAGGGAAGAAAAAAAAAGTGAGGGGAAATTTTGCTTGGAAAATTTTATTTTTCTTGGAAGGAGAAATGACCAGATGTGTGACTGCATACTGATTCATGGTCTGTAGCCAAGGGTTTTATTGGATGGTCAGGGACTTGGCAGGAGCATGACTGAAAAACTGGGGAGTAAGAAATTTAGGGAAGAGGAATGTATCCAGACCTCTCTGAACAGGTGAAAAATGTTTTTAAAAAGTCCATTTCATGTGAATGTTCACCAAAGGATAACCTTAACATAGATGGCTTTTAATAATTAAGTGGACAAGATTACTTATTCTGTGTATCCCAGCCAGCCTCTTTATCCCACCTCCTGTGTCATTGTCCCATGGCCTCATGAACAAAATGACCATGTTTGGCAGGAATAGAGGTTATCTATGAGCTTAGAAATAAGGATTTCCACTAACCAAGGCCAAACTAGCTACAGCCACTGCTGAGTGGGCAATAAACCAACTGTAGGTACCAGCAATGGGTCTATGATACAGTACCATTTTCTGGGGTTGGTCACTAGCTACCTTGTGGCAGACTAATTACAATGGATCACTTCCATCGTGGAAGGGAAGGCACTTTATTCTTACTATAAGAGATGTTGCTATGGTCTGAATGTTTGTGTCTCCCCAAAAATTACACGCTGAAGCCTATCCCCCAAGGTAATGATTTAGGAGGGGGCCCTTTTAGTTGATTAGGTCATGAGAGAGAGCCTTCATGAATGGATTAGTGCCCTTATGAAAGAGGATTAAGGTATCTTGTTCATCCTTTCAGCCATGTGAGGACACAACAAGAAGGCATCACGAATGAAGAATAGGCCTTCATCAGACATCCAATCTTCAGGCCTCTTGATCTTGGACTTCCTAACCTACAGAATTGTGAGTGATAAAATTCTGTTTTTTATAAATTACCCATCCTAAAGTATTTTTCTTATAGCAGGCCAAATTAAGACAGATACTTACACTGGATATAGATTTGCTTTATTTCTACACAATGCTTATACCAAAACTACTATCTGTGGAATACAGATAATGCGTTATCCATCATTATGGTGTTCCTCAAAGCATTGCTTTTGATCAAAATCTCCCTTTAGAGCAAATGAAGTGCAGCAATGGGGAACATACTCATAGGATTCACTAGTATTATTGTGTTTTCCATAATTTCCAAAACAAGTGGCTTAATAGAATGATGGAATGGCCTTTTGAAAACTCAGCTACAGGATCAGGTAGACAGAATTCCTTGTAGCACTGGGGCAACATTCACCAGGAGTCTGTATATGCCCTGAATCAATGTTAAATATGTTGGTGTTTCACTCATGGCCAGATTTCACAGGCCCCAAAATCAAGGGGGGAAAATGGGAGTGGCACCACTCATTATTAGTATCCCTAGTGATGCATTAGCAACAAATGTTACTTCCTGTCCCTGAAACCTTAAGTTCTGCTGGTCTGTAGGTCTTAATTTCAAAGGGAGAAATGTTTCCACTAAGAGACATAAAAATGATTCTGCTGAACTAGAAGCTGAGACTGTTACCCTACTGTCACCCTACTACATTACACTTATGCCTCTGAGTCAACAGGCAATGAAGTTACCTTGCTGGCTGGGTTGATTTGTCTTGATTAGTGAGAGAATATTGGACTGCAATTACACAATTGAGGTAAAGAAATGTAAATCTGGAAGACAGGACATACAGAATCTCTTAGGATATCTCCTAGTACTATCATACCGTATGATTATACTCAATGGAAAGCAATAACAACCCAAATCAGGAAGGACTATTAATGACCCAGACCCTTCATGAATAAAGATTTAGGGAATCCCAGTAGGCAAAGAGCCATTACCAGTTTAGGGGCTTGCTGAGCACGATGCAAATATGGACTGGATAGTAGAAGAAAGTAGTTATAACTATTAGCTATGATCATGTGATCAGTTGTAGAAATGAAGATTGTAATTATTACAAATTTTGATGTCTTATTTCATTATGTTTTTGTGTATATATAATATATACCAATTGTATTGTCTTCTTTTACCCACTTATCATCTAACATAATATATTTTAACAATATTTATTGCCATCATATTTTTTTTACCTATTTTAAAGTTTTAATTTATGTATCATAAAATTAGTGCATTTCAATGATTTTAACTATATTCACAGAATTGTACAGCCATTACAACACTCTAATATTAGATTTGCCGAACAACTGTCAATCCTTATTCTTCCCTTGCTCCAGCTTTAGGTAGCCCCTAATCTACTTCCTATCTCTACGGTTTTAACTATTCAAGATATTTCATATAAACAGATTTATACAGTATGTGTTCTTTTGAATTGACATTATTTCACTGAGCATAATGTTTTGAGGTTCACTTGTGTACTATACATCAATATTTCACTTATCTTTACTGTCATTTTGTTATATAGATCTACTACATTTTGTGTAACCATCATTCATCAACTCATGGACATTTGAGTTACTTCCACTTCTTGGCTACAGTGAATATTGCTGCGCTAAACACTCACATAAAAATCTTTGTGTGAACATATGTTTTAATTTCTCTGTGATGAATATGTTGGAGTGAAATTGCTGGGTCACATGGTAACTCTATGTTTAAATTTTTGAGGAACTGCCAAACTATTTTCCAATGTGACTGCAACATTTTACAGCATTCTCAGCAACATATGAAGGTTACATTTTCATGACACTCTTGCCAACACTTGTTATCATGTCTTTTTTATTATAGCCATTACAGTGGGTGGTAAGTGGTATTTCACGTGGTCTTGATTTGCTTTTCCTTAGTTGCTAATAATATCAAGCATCTTTTCATGTGCTTAATGGCCATTTGGATGTACTCTTTTTAGAAATACTTATTCAAGTTCTTCACCCGTTAAAAAATATGAATCTTTTTATTATTCAGTTGTTAGAGTTATTTGTATATTCAATGTATGTCCCTGTTGAATATATAATTTACAAATATTTCTCCCTTTCTGAGAGATGTCTTTTCATTTTCTTTTGTTTTGGTGATTGTGTAGAACAACGGATACTTTTTTCTTTTATTTTTTCAGAGAAAATGATTTTGTTTCGTTTATTTACTTAATTATTTTTCTTTCCAAACATTTATTTTGTGTTCAGTGGGTACATGTGCAGGTTTGTTACATGGGAAAATTGCGTCTTGTTATTTTCTTGATTGTACTTTTTTGAAATGCAAACATTTAATTTTGAGTAAGTCTATTTTTTTTCTTTTACCACTCTGCTTTTGATGTCATTTCTAAGAAATAATTGCCTAGCTCAAGATCAGAAAGAAATGTATACCATGTTTTATCCTAAAGTTTACAGTATTAGCTCTTACATATAGGTCTGCAGTCTACTTTGTATTGATTTTTGCATAGGTTGTGAGGTTCACGTTCAAATTAACTTTTTTTCATTTACATGTCCAGCTGTCCCCACATCATTTTTTCCTGTTCACATTTATTTTATTCTTTAAATTTATGAGGTTATATAAATACATATATTTTATGCATACATACAATGATATAATAAAACCAGGGTAATTAGCATATTCATCACCCCAAACATTTATAATTTCCTTTTTTTTTTTTTTCGAGACGGAGTCTCACTCTGTCGCCCAGGCTGGAGTGCAGTGGCGCAGTCTCGGCTCACTGCAAGCTCCGCCTCCTGGGTTCATGCCATTCTCCTGCCTCAGCCTCCTGAGTAGCTGGGACTACACACAGGTGCCCGCTACCATGCCAGGCTAATTTTTTTGTATTTTTAGTAGAGACTTTACAGCTCCATGTGGCTGGGGAGACCTCAAAATCATGGCGGGAGTTGAAAGGCACTTCTTACATGGCAGTGGCAAGAGAAAATGAGAAAGCAGTAAAAATAGAAACCCCTGATAAGCCCATCAGATCTTGGGAGACTTATTCATTATCACGGCAATAGCATGGGAAAGACCAGCCCCCATGATTCAATTACCTCCCCCTGGGTCCCTCCCACAGCAGGTAGGAATTCTGGGCGATACAATTAAACTTGGCCCCTCCAAATCTCATTTCCTCACATTTCAAAACCAATCCCCACTTCCCCACAGTCCCCCAAAGTCTTAACTCATTGCAGCATTAACCCAAAACTCCACAGTCCAAAAGTCTCATCTGAGACAAGGTAAGTCCTTTCCACCTATGAACCTGTAAAATCAAAAGCAAGCTAGTTATCTCCTAGATACAATGGAGGTACAGGTATTGGGTACATACAGCTGTTCCAAATGGGAGGAATTGGCCAAAACAAAGGGATTACAAGGCCTGTGCAAATTCGAAATCCAGCAGGGCAATCAAATTTTAAAGCTCCAAAATGATCTCCTTTGACTCCAGGTCTCACATCCAGATCATTCTGATGCAAGAGGTAGGTTCCCATGGTCTTGGCAGTTCCACCCCTGTGGCTTTGCAGACTACAGCCTTCCTCCCAGCTGCTTTCATTGGCTGGTGCTGAGTGTCTGCGGCTTTTCCAGGCACACGTGCAAGCTGTTGGTGGATCTACCATTCTGGTGTCTGGAGGATGGTGGCCCTCTTCTCACAGCTACACTAGGCAATGCCCCAGTAGGAATTCTTGGTCAGGGCTCTGACCCCACATTTCTCTTCTGTACTGCCCTAGCAGAGGTTCTCCATGAGGGCCCTGCCCCTGCAGCAAACTTTGGCCTGGGCATCCAGGCATTTCCATACATCTTCTGAAATCTAGGTGGAGGTTCCCAAACCTCAATTATTGGCTTCTGTACACCTGCAACCTCAACACCACATGGAAGCTGCCAAGGCCTGGGGCTTTCACTCTCTAAAGCTCTATGTTGGCCCCTTTCAGCCATGGCTGGAGCAGCTGGGACACAGGGCACCAAGTCCCTAGGTTGCACACAGCACGGGGACCCTGGGCCCAGACCATGAAACTAATTTTTCCTCCTGAGCCTCTGGGCCTGTGATGGGAGGGGCTGCTGTGAAGGTCTCTGATGTGACCTGGAGACATTTTCCCCATGGTCTTGGGGATTAACATTAGGCCCCTTGCTACTTATGCAAATTTCTGCAGCTGGCTTGAATTTCTCCTCAAAAAATGGGTTTTTCTTTTCTACTGCATCATCAGGCTGCAAATTTTCTGAACTTTTATGCTCTCTTTCCCTTTTAAAACAGAATGCTTTTAACAGCACCCAAGTCACCTCTTGAACGCTTTTCTGCTTAGAAATTTCTTCCACCACATACCCTAACTCATCTCTCTCAAGTTCGAAGTTCCACAAATCTCTAGGGCAGGGACAAAATGCGGCCAGTCTCTTTGCTAAAACATAGTAAGAGTCACCTTTGCTCCAGTTCCAAACAAGTTCCTCATCTCCATCTGAGAACACCTCATCCTGGACCTTAATGTTCATATCACTATCAGCATTTTTGTCAGCCATTCAACAAATATCTAGGAGGTTTTAAACTTTCCCACATGTTCCTGTCTTCTTCTGAGCCCTCCAAACTGTTGCAGCCTCTGCCTGTTACCCAGTTCCAAAGTCACTTCCACATTTTTGGGTATCTTTTCAGCAACGAGCCACTCTAGTGGTACCAATTTACTGTATTAGTCCTTTTTCATGCTACTAATAAAGACATGCCTGAGGATGGGATGAAAAAGAAGTTTAATTGGACTTACAGTTCCACATGGCTGGGGAGACCTCAGAATCATGGCAGGAGGTAAAAGGCACTTCTTACATGGCAGTGGAAAGAGAAAATGAGAAAGAATCAAAAGCGGAAACCCCTGATAAACCCATTAGATCTCATGAGACTTATTCACTATCATGAGAATAGCACAGGAAAGACGGGCCCCCATGATTTAATTTCCACCCCCTGGGTCCCTCCCACAACACATGGGAATTCTGGGAGATACAATTCAAGTTGAGATTTGGCTGGGGACAGAGCCAAACCACATCATTTAATTAAAATTTAAGTATTAAATAGCATAAAGTAGCCTGGGTGCGGTGGCTCACATCTGTAATCTCAGCACTTTGGGAGGCCGAGAAGGGCAGATTGCTTGCATCCAGGAGTTAAAGATCAGCCTGGGCAACATAGTGAAACCCTGTCTCTACAAAAAATACAAAAAAACCAAAAAAATAGTCACATATGGTGATGCAAGCCTATAGTCCCAGCTACTCTGAGAGGCTGAGGTGAGAGTAACACCTGGGCCTGGTAGATTGAGGCTGCAGTGAGCCAAGCTCATGCCACTGCAATCCAGCCTGGGTGACAGAGTAAGGCCCTGTCTTAAAACTCAAAAAAAAGCAATTTAAAATAATTATACAGCTAAAAAAATATTCCTGATTCCCGCTATATCTTCCCGGTCAAACAATCCAAGAGTCGAAACCATCAATTGCTTCTTTATAAAAATCTTTCAATGCTTAATTTGAAGACAACGATAGTAAAGACAATTTTGGAAAATTAAAAAGAAGTAAAAAAAGAAAATCATGTTCCCACTACCTAAACGCAACCATTTTCATTTTTTGCACATATGTGCTCAGTCTTTTTCTATGTACATAGATATTTGGCATAACTTTAATAATAGTATAGATACCATACATATAATATGTTTGTATGTATCTACATACACCACAATTCTTATTTTAAAGGATGCATAGAAACAGTGGATTAGGTGGGAGATCAGAGTATGGGTCACACTCAACAATGGGGAGACAGTTACCCCATGCAAAATAATTTTCCTAGATCTTTTAACTAAAATATATTATGCAGATGTGACTTAATGCTAAATCACATGCCTGTTAATGACTGTTTCTAATTTTACACAATGTAGATTGTGCTGTTTGAGAAGTAGGACTTCTATCAGAAACCCAAATGTGATGTCTTAAACACAGAAAAGAAGCCTAGCTTGGTCAGTCCAGGGTTACCCTTGTTTTTCAAAATGACATCAAGGACTTAGGGTTTTTCTATCTTTCTGCCTTTGCCCTTTTTTACATAGAAGTGAAACTCTTGATAACAAGATGGCTGCAGGAACCTCAGCCACCATGCTTAATACCAAATAGCCATAAACTGTTTCTTGAACAATTTCCAAATTTCCATGTTTATAACTGGTGAGTGTGTTTATGTATTTTGTATCCAAGTGTAATTAAGTAATTATAGCTCTAGCAGCACATATATGTGAAAAGCTTAAATAGATATATGTATATACAGACACATACAAACGCACACATATATAACTTAACTAAAAATTAAGCAATTATAACTGTAGCAGGACATAGATATATATATAAAAATATACAATTGAAAAAAAGATCTCTAGGAACTTGACCAGAAAGTGTGAAAGGTCACATTAGCCTAGGAATTCAAATGCACCATTATGTATAAGCCTTTGATGATACAGTCCTGTATATTCCAGTGGATTGGAAATAATGCCTGCCCCTGATGCCTGAGAAAAGGTACTGAGCCCCTTAAGACTTGGAAGTAAAATGAAGATACCCAATAATTTATATTTTTGAATGTTACTGGAATTATCTTCCATGAGAAGCATTTGTATTGAAGTTATTTTTATGTTGTAAAGACAATTAATCAGGGGCTATATGGGATGACCTTAAGGTAATGACGACCAATATGAAATGCTCAGCTAATAATCTGATACAGTAATCCAGATATGGGCAAATACAGGTCAGAACCACAACAATGACAAGAGAAAAAGAAAGGAAGAGACATAATTAAGAGGAACTTCAAGAACAGATTCTTTCAATATTTAGCAATGTCTGTATACGGAACAAATTAAATAAATCAACAACGACTCCAAGATTTCCAGCTTGTATTGCCTGGGCAAAATGACACATAGCTGAGCAAGAATGTGCCAGTATTTAGATTTGCAGTTTTCTTTAAAATAAATCGTTAAATGTAAAGAATTAAGTCAATAATTTGACATACTATTTATAGGCTATATATGTGATACACTTTATATTAAATGATGTTTAAATCTTAAAAGGTAATGAGCTCCTACTGGTATATACCATAAAACCCTACTTTCAGCTTTCTAGAGATGTTAAGATATAGCTCGCCAATTATTTTATTCTTTCTTATAAGAATAAGAAAACCATGTTTGGAAGTCTAAAATTAAGGCCAAGTGTGTAGATTTTAAGATATTCAGATTTCTAAGAAGTGTTAAGGCTACTGTTCTTAGTTTCTTTACTGAAAATAGTATAATTGTCAATGATTTCAAACCTCTAATTGATGATTTTTTTTTCTGTTTGTTTATGCAGTGTGTAAATCTCTTTAAAGCCCATAGGGGAGGCGAGCCTGTTTTGACACTTGCATTATATTCCGTACAATGTGTTTTGTGAGTGAATTAAGGATATTCTACAAAATCACTACTAACCTATTGTGTAGATTATTACATACCTTCCAACAGACATTGGATATTTGGGAAATGGGAGAAGGGGCTGTTCTATTACAATTTCAGTCTCTGTGAAGTATAAGATTAAAAATATTAGAGTCCTTTTTGCAATTAATAATTAACCAGCTTTTGGTAAAAAAAATTTCTAAATCATAAGAAATTTACTAAAATATATCTGCTTTTTATTTGAACATTTGTTATAGATTTGGATTTTGCAAAATTGAAATTATCTTTCTTGAGGTAACAACTTTTAAACTGTAACTTCTAAAGAGTGTTTTATGTAATTAGAAAAATTTACAAATAAGTTATTAGAAATAAAAAATATTAATACTCATTCAAAAGAAGCAAAGACTATTCAATAAAATGAGAATCGCAATCACCCTGAAAGGACACAATCAATCACACACGAACTGGTAATGTTACATAGTTAAAATATGCACTCTTAGAAAACCCAAATGGAATTCCATTTTAACACAGTAGATTTTTATATTACATCATTTGTTTCAAAATTTATATATTTGCTCTTTGTATGCTATTTAGATGAATAGATAATTGTTTTCAGGGGATAATGACATTTTTTGATGCTTTGCTTTTGTTTTGACATTTGATATTTTGTGGTCTGAAAATATGGCTTATAAAAATGTCTCTTTAGGTAGAATGCTTTAATGTTTTCTTGAGAGTTCTATATAAATAGATACTCCATTAGAGGTTAAAAACTTTCATTCTTACAGACAATCTCTCTTCTCTCTCTCTTCTTCTGCCTTTTTCTCTTTCTCTCTCAGAAAAAAAATTACATATTATTTAAATCCCAAGGAATCATATTAGTCTTTTTACTTAAAATACTAAAATATTTTACTATGATGATTCTAGTATTTTGATATTGTCTAGGAGTTTTGCTATATGTATTTTCTTGCTTTTTTGTTTGGTGCAAAAAAATATGAGTTTTTAAATTATCCATTGGTTATTAATTTTATTATAGAAATGTCCATTAGTGTTCTATTGATGCTTTCACAAATTACCAAAAACTCAGGGGCTAAAAATGATGCACATTTATTATACTATATTTCTATAGATTAGAAATCTTACACAAGTGTCACTGGGCTTCAATCAAATGTTTTCCTTCCTGGATACCCTCAGAGAAAATAAGTTTCTCTGACTTTTGCAACTTCCAGAAGCCACTCACAAATTCATTCACTCATGGCCCTTGCCTCCATCTTCAAAATGAGTATCATTGCATGTCTCTTATCCTTTTGCCGTCATATCTTTTGACCACAGCCAGGAGGGGTTCTCTGCTTTTAAAGGTTCATAATTAGGTTGAAACTTATTGGATAATCCAAGATAATCTCTCCTTCTCCAGTCCTTGACTTCAGTCACATTTGCAAAGTCTCCTTTACAGTGTGATATGACATATTCACAGATTACAGGGATTAGGAAATGCACATCCTAGAGTTCTAATCAATGATTTTGGTTCTCACCTTCAATGCTGCCTTTTGTGAAATGAATACTGTCTTATATGATATTAATATTGCCTCTTGTGATTGACATTTGTTCTTGTATGTCAAGTACATCATATTTCACCCTTTCATTTTTCAACATCTGTGTTACCTTTCTAAAGTGATTTTTTTTGGACTAGATATTTGCCAGAGGTTTTTTTCACCTCAAACTCGGTATTTGATAGGAGGAATTAGTCTATTCTACTTTATTGTGATAACTGATATAGTTAATTTTATTTTCTTCATTTTATTTTGGGTATTCCATCTTTTTTTGTTTATTAATAAAAGAGAAAGACAGTCACCTTCGAACTGTTCTCACTACGGTCGTTTAATTCATTAGGATTCAAATTTTGTGGGGCTACCTATATTTTTATGATAAAATTATATATTCAAGGATTGCATGTAGCAAGTATCACTGCCTATGGGTCCTTGTACATTGAAACTCTGGGCCTCTGGAATAGCTGTGAATCTGCACTCCTGACCCCAGGTGCAACAACAATTTCCTATAAACGTTAACAATAAGCAAATTTTGGTTGTTGAGACTCTTGAGCCAAGGAGTTGAGAACAGAAACAGATTAAGTAGTACATGTATTTATGCCACCATATCCCCAAATCCCATTTCTACATTTACTCTTTATCCAAGTAAAATCAGGCTCTGTCTCAACTTCCTGTGCTAAATCCAATGGGTATTTTTCTGTGATTATGTTAATGAACTTTTTTGGCCTCATTTGGAATTGTTAACTATTTCCACCTTCTTGAAAATCCTTCTTCACTTGCTTTTCACAAGGTTATATTTCTTCTTTATAAGTTTTTCTGTCATGTCTGTATTCTGTTATAGGTCCTTTCCATGGCTATTATTTACATTTAAATATTTATTAACTTATCACTAGATCTATTTCTTACTCCATATATATTATTTGGTTAACCTTATCTTCTCCCATGTTTTCAAAACCAGAATTATCTGGACTTGGTGATTGTGTAGATACAAAGTTTAAGGAAGGATAGAAAGTTAAGATGACACCTGAGACTCTTGATTGGACATTTTAGTTAATTCCTATTAGAATGATAGCATACAAAACAGTTTTGTAAAAAAATAATTATTCAGCTTTGATCATAGTGAGTTTGAGGTGCCTGTTATTCAATTTAAAAATAGTCAGTACTATCAATTGAGTATACAGTCCTAATTAGCAGGAGATATTCTATGGATGTATGTCTTTGGCATTCATCTCACTTGTGAAATAATTGAAGTCATGAGACTAGGTGAGAATGTTATAGAGGAGTCTGTGGAGTAGGGGCATGAAAAGAGAACAAAAGCCAGAGTTCTAAAAAACATCAACGTTTAAGAGTTAGATAGAAGAGAGTATCACAAAATGACTGACTATAGGCAATTAGATAAATGCGAGAAAGCTCAGGAGGAGAATGTGATATAATAAAAACAAAGGAAATGTATGATTGATGGACACAGTTGACTGCTCAACTAAGTCATTCCCTCCTCCTACATAATTTATAGAATCTAAAGCATATTCCATCAGCTTTATGCCCAGGGAGGGGAGAAAATACCTTCAGCCCACAGAGTATGAATTATGATTGGCCTAAATAAAATATGCTAATCTCAACTTCTTTGCCGGTGACGATTTTATATATTGGCTTATTACAAAGTGCTAGCCAATGAGAAGTCAGGGAAAATCTTGGGTATTCTGAGAAAAGACAAATGTTCTATGCCATCTACTAGTGGCACTTCTCTTTTTTAGCCAAACATTTTATACTTAATAAACACTTTGATTACAGAAAATTAGGTGGTACAAGCTGTAATTCTTAAAATGTAGATTATTGATGAGTAAGAGAGGAAAACTGGCAGCAAGCACTGACGCAATTACCTCAGGCTGGGGAATTTGTTACCCTTTTTATATAAAGCATAACACATGGTCAATTTTTCTTTTGTTATATTCTGTGATGTAGACTACATTTCAAATGATGAAAGAAAATTAGAAGTGGGAGGGGAATTCCAGGGTATTGCCATGAGTTGTCCTTTTCTTAGAGCTCACAGAAGAAAGAGTAGCACTTGGGTAAAATATGAGTAGTCTAAAACAGGAGTGTAAAATGAGTAAGAGAGATTCTGTCTGTGTCTACGTAGTAATAAATTAAGCAGGAGGCCATTAGCTTGAGCTGTCTCCATAATTTGAATTTCTACATAACAGACTAAAACCTAACTTAAAAGTGTATTATTTTTATGCACCAAATAGCCAGGTTTTAGCCAATAACAAACAGGAAAGCTTCAGCCAATCACAGGCAGCCATTACCATCCAGGAGCTTGGGAAATTCTGGAAATCAAGGGAAGAAAAGTGGACCTCCTTCTGGACACTGGGGCTGGTCTCTCAGTTCTCCTCTCCAATCCAGGCTCCCTCTCCTCTCTTAGCATGACCATGAGGGGCATCTCAGGAAGGCCTTTAACTTGATATTTTTCCCAACCCTTTAGTTGTAGTTGGGGAGACCTCTTGTTCACCCATGCCTTTCTAATTATGCCTGAAAGCCCAACTCCTCTGTTGGGCAGGGATATTCTGGCCCATCTAAGGACCACCACCCTGATGGCTCCAGGACAAACTCTTTGTCTCCCCTTAGTGGAGACTGGTATTAACAGAAGTTTGTTCAATTCAAGGAAAAATTGGCTGAGCAACAACTGCCATACCAGTTTAGATCCACCTTAAGGATTCCATCTCCTTTTCTAACCAGAAACAATATCCCCTGAAACCAGAAGTTAGGAAAGGACTAGAAGCTGTCATTGATAAATTAAGGTTGCAAGCCCTCCTCAAACCCTGCCACAGCCCTTGTAATACCCCAATACTGGGAGTCTGAAAACCCAACTGGGAATGGAGACTAGTTCAGGACCTCTGCCTCATTAATGAGGCTGTGGTTCCAATTCACCTGGTGGTTCCCAATCCATTTACCCTACTAACTCAGATACCTGAGGGAACTAAATGGTTCACAGTCCTGGACCTAAAGGATGCCTTCTTCTGCATACCACTATACCCCAACTCCCAGTATTTATTTGCATTTGAGGTTCCCTCTAACCAAACCACCCAGTTAACCTGGATGTTGTTACCTTAGGGATTCCAAGACAGCCCCCACTTGTTGGGGCAGGAGTCTTCAAGAGACTTCTCCGAGTTTCTTTATCCTGAGGTTAAAGTTTTACAAATGTAGATGACATTCTCCTCTGTGCTCCAACTGAAGAAATCTCTCAGGAGGGCAGTAAGACTCTTAGTTTTCTGGCTAACAGAGGATGTAAGGTTTCAAAATCTAAAGCTCAACTCTGTAAGACTTCAGTGAAGTACCTCGGCCTGGTATTGTCAGAGGGGACCAGGGCATTGGGCAAAGAAAGGATTAAGCCCATCTCCTCCCTCCCCTTCCCCCAAACTCTCAAGCAACTGAGGGGATTCTTAGGCATTACAGGATTCTGCAGACTATGCATAGCTGGGTACAGTGAAGTAGCTCATCCCTCGTATCTCCTAATAAAGGAGATTCAGGCAGCTAAAACTCACTGGCTAATTTGGGAACTGGAGGCTAGAAGGCCTTGGACCAACTAAAACAAGGCTTGCTTAAGGCACCAGCCCTTAGTCCCCCCATAGGGAAGAGATTTAATCTTTATGCATCAGAAAGGAAGGAAATGGCCCTGGGAGTTCGAACCCAGGCCATTGATACCTGAGGAGGCTGTTGTCTGTTAGCCACAGACTCCCCTTAGAAAACAGCAGTCCTGCCACATTATGTGGAGTATAAAAGGTAGCCTGTAGGCTACCTAAGGAGATTGATTTGGTAGCCAAAGGATGGCCAGTATGCCTCCGGGCAGTTGCAGCGGTAGCCTTATTGGTACCAGAGGCTACTAAGTTAACCATGGGGACTAACTTAACTGTTTACACTCTGCGTAATGTGGCAGGACTGCTGTCTTCTAAGGGGAGTCTCTAGCTAACAGACAATGGCCTCTTCAGGTATCAAGCTCTGCTATTAGAGGGATCTGCAGTCCCATTCAGAACCTGTCCCTCCCTAAATCCAGCCACCTTCCTCCCAGAGAAAGCTTGGGAGCTTGAACATGACTACAAACAGATAGTAGTATGAACCTAGGTGGCCAGAGAGGACCTCAAGGAAACCCAGACTGGATTCTTCTTATAAACAGAAGTTCTTTTGTAAAACAAGGAATCCATAAAGCAGGGCATGCAATAGTTTACTCTGAATGATATTGTTGAGAGTGCATCTCTCTCCTCAGGCACGAGTGCTCAACTAGCCAAACTAATTGTCCTCACAAGGGCACTCAAATTCAGCAAAGGAAAAGCAGTTAACATTCATACTAATTCTAAGCATGCTTTCCTAGTCCTCCATGCCCATGCCACTTCTGGAAAACAGTCAAAAGTTTAAAGCCACCAAGTTAACATAATATCAGTAAATAGACAACTCAAAAATGGTAGAAAACTTTGTGGCATTTTATTTGCCCTATGTCCAACTCCGTCCATGGCTCAGCAGTGATAAAGAAGACAGCAGTCCATAATCCCAGTGTGAGATTATGGTTCCTGGTTCTAGAAAGAACAGAATAGAACTTATTTACAATTTTTTTTAATTTTTAATTTTTGTGGGTACATAGTAGGCATATATATGTTTAGGGTACAATGAGATATTAGGTATGCAATGCATAATAATCACATCATGACAAATGGGGTGTTAATCCTCTCAAGCCTTTATCCTTTATGTTACACACAATCCAATTTTACTGTTTTGGTTATTTTAATATGTACAATTAAATTATAACTTAATATAGTTACCCTGTTGTGCTATCAAATATTAGATCTTATTCATTCTTTCTATTTTTTTCACAAATAATTTTGTGTGCTGTAACCTGTCTGGAATCTACCTTCAGGATTGACACAAAGTGCTTGCCTTTGTTTTGCCTAACTCAGAACTCATACAACAGTAGAAAATGGTGGACATTCCTCAAAAACATTGTAAGGCAAATGAACAACCCTGGGACAAAATATTATGGTTGAAGCATATAATAGAGCAACTAAAGCCTGAGAGGAAAAGACAGGATGTTTATTTGGGAAATTAGGCATCCAAAAGTGCTCATGTGTAGGAGATAATTTGCCCAAGGCAGGGTACATACTCAGAAAAGACCTGAGAATGCCCTATACTTTCACCTTTCATTAATCTATAGGTTCAGTGTAAGTAGGAAGTGAAGGGAAAAGCCAGGTTGTAAATGTCCTGGCTAAATATTGAAGGAGTATCTCAGCACAAATTCAATCTGAAATATTGGGAGAGGGCATTAATGAAAAACCTATAGCACACCTCGTAGTCAATGGTGAAAAACATGAAGCTTTTCTTCTTAGATAAGAACAAAAAAAAGTGCCTGCTTTCATAACATACTTTGTATGGAAGATAGTTCCCAAAGCAAATAGAAAAAAAATTAAAAGAATCAAAAGACATCTAATTTGTAAAGGTATAAGTAATATTAACAGAATATATAATTCTATCTATGGAATATTGCAGAGTCCACCAAAAAAGAGAGAAAACGCCTTGAGTTAATACACAACTTTGGCAAAGTTGTAGCTTACAACAGCAACTCAGAAAAATCAATTGTGTTTCTATACACTAGCAATGAATAATGCAAAAAGTAAGTTAAGAAATCAAATAATTTACAATATCATCTAAAACAATAAAGAACCTAGAGAAAAGGTTAGCCAAACAGGTGATGGATTTGTACATTGAAATCTACAAAGCATTTATTAAAAAATCAAAGAAGACTTAAGTAAGTGAAAAAACATTCTATGTTCACAGATTAGAACACTACCCAAAATGGTCAATACATTCAAGATAATCCCTATTCAAAGTACAATGACTTTTGGGTGAAACAAAAAAGCCAGTTCTCAAATTCATATAAAATTACACAGGGTCCCAAATATCAAAACAGTCTTTAAAAAAGAAGGACAAATTTGGAGGACTCAAACTTCCCAATTTCAAAACTAATTTCAAAGCTAGTAATCAAAGTAGTGTGACAGTAGCAGAAAGACAGACATGTAGAACAATGGAAAAGAACCGGGAATCTAGAACAAATGCATACATCTATAGTCAATAAATTTTAACAGGGATGCCAAGGTGATTCAGTCGGGAAAAATATTTTTTAAAATAAACAATACTGAGACTAATGCATATCTACATTCAAAGGAATAGGTTTTTACACCTATGTTACACAATATACAAAACTTAATTCAAAATGGATAAATGACTTTAATATATGTTTTCAGATCAATTGACGTATAGTTTCTCATAATATTCTGTAATAATATTTTTAATTTCTGTGCTATTAGTTGTAATGTCTACTTTTTCATCTCTGTTTTTATTTACTTAGCTCTTCTCTCTTTTTTCTTAGTTTACATTAATTAGTTACCAGATGTTATTTGCAATCCTCACATAACCAAAAAACAAAAATCTATAACAGATACACAAAAAATAAAGAGTAGGAAATTATATCATATCACCAGAGGCAATCACTTTTATGCAAAGGAAGACAGGAAAGAAGTAAATAGAGGACCAACAAAACAATCAGAAACCAAATAACAAGATGGCAGTAGTAAGTCATTACTTACCAATAATTAACATTGCATGTAAATGTACTAAATTTCCAATGAAAAGACGTAGAGTGGGTGCATGGATTGAAAAAGAAGACCTAATTCTGTGCTTCCTACAAGAAACTAATTTCACCTATAAAGACCCACAAAGAATGAAAATAAAATGATGAGAAAAGATAGTCTATGAAAATGGAAACCAAAAATGAATAGGAATAGCTACATTTATATCAGCCAAAATGGAGTCCAAGACAAAAATTATATAAACAGACAAAAAGATCATTATATAAAGACAAAGTGGTCAATTCAGCAAGAAGATACAACAATTGTAAATATATGTGTACCCAACCCTGGGGGACTGAGATATATGAAGCAAATATTATCAGAGCAAAAGAGAGAAATAGGCACCAATAGCTGGGGACTTCAACACCCCACTTTCAGAACTGGACACATAATATAGACAAAACAATTAACAAAGAAACACTGGACTTAACCTGTGCTGTAGACTAAATAGACCTAACAGACATTTACAGAACATGCATCCAAAAACCGCAGAATACACATTCTTCTCCTCAGCAGCACATAGAACATTCTCAAGGATAGACCATATTTTATTATAAATTGTCTAGTTTGGGGGTTGCTTGTTTTTGTTTGTTTTTTTGTTTTTTCTTTGTTTTTTTGTTTGTTTTTGTTTTTTGGCTTGCAGCTCTTAGAGATTTTCCAATCAGTGACTTGACAAACTTATTCATTTGTTATATCTCTTCAAATACTGTTTCTATGTTATTCTGGTGCTCCAATGACCCAAATATAACTTTTTATTATTTTCTCACCAGTACTTTTCAAATTAAAAAAAAAATTTAATTTTTTTTTAAATTTTTAATTATTGTAGTTACATAGTGTTTATATTTGTGGGGTATGTTAAGATATTTTGATACAAGCATTCAATAATCACATCAGGGTAAATGGGACATCCATCTCCCTCAAGTATTTATTCTTTATTGGTGTTATAAACAATCCAATTATATTCTTTATGTTATTTTTTAATGTTCAATAAATTATTGTTGACTGTAATCATTCTGTTGTACTATCAAAGACTAGATCTTCTTTTTTTTTTTTTTTTTTTTTTTTTTTTTTTTTTTTTTTTGGCGGAGTCTCTCTCTGTCTCCCAGGCTGGAATGCAGTGGCGTGATCTCCACACACCGCAACCTCTACCTCCTGGACTCAAGCAATTCTCCCACCTCAGATTCTTGAGTAGCTGGGACTATAGGTGCACACCACCATGCCTGGCTAATTTTGTATTTTTTGTAGTGATGGGTTTCCTCATGTTGTCCAAGTTGGTCTCCAACTCCTGGGCTCAAGTAATCCACCCGCCTCAGTCTCCCAGAATGCTGGGAGTACAGGCACAAGACACTGCACCCAGCCAAATACTAGCTCTTATTCATTCTAGCTATCATTTTGTACTGATTAACCATCCCATTTTCCCCCAGTACCCCACTATCTTTCCCGGAATATGGTAACCATGCTTCTAAACTCTATCTCCATGAGTTCAATCATTTTAATTTTCAACCTCATAAATACATGAGAACATGCAAAGTTTGTCTTTCTGTACCTGGCTTATTTCACTTAACATATGACTTCCGGTTCCATGCATATTGCTACAAATGACAGGATCTCGTTCCTTATTATAGCTGAATAGTACTTCATTGTGTATATGTACCATATTTTCTTTATTGTTCATCTGCTGATGTACACTAAGGTTGATTCCAAATCTTGGCTATTGTGTAGAGTGCTGCAGTAAACATGGGAGTGCAGATATCTCTTAGATATATGATTTCCTTTCTTTTGCATAATATACTGAGAAGTGGGATCACTGGATCAATGGCAGCTATATTATTAGTTTATTGAGGAAACTTCAAACTTTTCTTCATAGTGGTTGTAATAATTACATTCTCACCAACAGTGTACAAGAGTTTTCATTTCTCCACATCCTAGCCAGTATTTGTAATTGCCTGTCTTGGATATAAGCCATTTTAACTGGGGGCACAATGATATCTCATTGAAGTTTTGATTTGCATTTCTCTGATGATCAACAATGTTCAGCACCTTTTCATGTATCTCTGACATTTATATGTATTCTTTTGAGAAACATCTATTCATATTTTCCCCATTTTTAATCTTTTTTTAGATTTTTTTCAGTAGAGTTGTTTGAGGTGTGTAGATTTGTTCTCAGGTTTTCCATTCTGTTCCATTGGTCTATGTGTCTGTTTTTATGCCAGTACCCTGCTGTTTTGGTTACTATAGCTCTCTAGCATAATTTAAAGACAAGTAATGAGATTCCTCCAGTTTAATTTCTTTTGCTTAGGATAGCTTTTGCTATTCTGGAATTTTTGTAGTTACATTTAAATTATAGGATTGTTTTCTCTATTTCTGTGAAGATTGTCATCTGTAGTTTTGTAGGGATTGCATTAAATCTGTAGATTGTATTGGATAATATGGTTATTTTAACAATAGTGATTCTTCCACTCTATGAACATGGAATACCTTTCCCTTTTTGTTTTTTCTTCAATTTCTTGCATTAATGTTTTGTAGTTTTCATTGTAGAGATGTTCACTTCTTCGGTTAGTTTAATTCCTAGGTATTTTATTTTACTTCCAGCTATTGTAAATGGAATTACTTTTTTATTTCTTTTTCACGTTGTTAACTGTTGGCATAGAGAAATGATACTGATTTTTGTATGTTGATTTGGTATCCTGCAACTTTACTGAATTTGTTTATAAGTTCCCATAGTTTTCCTGTAGAGTCTTGAGGTTTTTCCAAATATAAGATTATGTATTCAGCAAACAGGATAATTTGGCTTCTTCCTTTCCTATGTGGATGCTCTTTAAATCTTTCTCTTGTCTGATTGTGGTAGTTTGGACTTCCAGTAATATGTTGAGTAACAGTGGTAAAAGTGGGCATCCTTGTTTTATTCCAGATCTTAGAGGAAAGGGTTTCAGTTTTTCACTACTTGGCATGATACTAACTGTGGGTCTGTTATATATGGCTTTTATTATGTTGAGGTACGCTCCTTCTGTCACCATTTTTTTAGAGTTTTTATCATGAATAGGTGTTGAATTTTATCAAATGCTTTTTCAGCATCAGTTGAAATGATTACATGGTTTATATCCTTCTTTCTGTTGATATGATGTATCACATTGACTGATTTGCATATGTCGACCCATCCTTGCATCCCAGGGCTAAATCCCACTTGATCGTGATGAATGATTTTTTAAATGTGTTGTTGAATTCAGTTTGCTAGTATTTTGTTGAGGATCACTGCATCAATACACATCAGTGATGTTGGCCTATAGTTTTCTTTTTTTGATGTGTCCTTGTCTGGTTTAGTATCAGGGTAATACTGACCTCACAGAATGAATTTGAGAGTATTCCCTCCCCCTTCATTTTTTAGAATACTGTAAGTAGTATTGGTAATAGTTCTTCTTTAAATGTTTGGTGAAATTCAGCAGTGAAACCATTGGGTCCCTAGCTTTTGTTTGGTGTGGAAAACTTTTATTACAACTTCTATCTCATTATTTATTATTATTCTGTTTAGGTTTTGGATTTCTTCCTAGATCAATCAAGATAGGTTGTATATATCTGGGAATTTATACATTTCTTCTATATTTTCCAATTTATTGGCATATAGTTACTCATAGTGGCCACTAATAATCTGTTTAATTTCTGTGCTGTCAGTTGTAATGTCTCCTTTTTCGTCTCTAATTTTATTTATTTAGATCTCTCTTTTTTATTAGTCTGGCTAAAGTTGTGTCAATTTTCTTTATCTTTGCAAGAAACCAACTTTTTCTTTCATTAATCTTTTCTAATTTTTAGTCTCAAATTTTATGTATCTCTACTGTGATTTTCACTTTCTTCTACTTAATTTTGGGTTTGGTTTGCTCTTTCTCTTATATTTCTTTAAGATGCATAATTAATTTGTTTATTTAAAATTTTTCTCCTTTTATGATGTAGGCATATATTGCTATACATTTCCCTCTTGGTAGAGCTTTTGCATAGGTTGTTGTGCATTGTGTTTTCATTTTTATTTTTCCAATAAATTTTACAATTTTATTCTTAACATCTTCATTGACCCAATCATCATTCAGGAGCATTTTGTTTATTTCCTATGTGTTTTTATAGTTTCCAAAATTCCTTTGGTTATTGATTTCTAGCTTTATTGTGGTCAGAAAAATATTTGACATAAATGCAATATTTTTTGCAATTTTTGAGACCTTTTTTTCTGTGGCCTGACATATGGTCTATCCTTGAGAATGTTCCATGTGCTGAGGAGAAGAATGTGTAATCTGAAACCTTTGGGTGCGTATTCTGTAAGTGTCTATTTGGTCTATTGGGTCTATAGCACAGATTAAGACAAGTGTTTCTTTGTTGGTTTGCTGTCAAGGTTATCTCTCCAATGATGAAAGCTGGGTATTAAAGTCCCAAGCTATTACTGTATTGAGATCTATCTCTTTCTTTATCTCTAATTGTATTTGCTTTATATATCTCGGTGCTCCATTTTTGAGTGCATATTTACAATGTTATATCTTTGATGTAGTTTATATATTTGTCCCTGCCAAAATCTCATGTTGAATTATAATCCCCAATGTTGGAAATGGGGCCTGTTGAGAGGTGATTGAATCATGGGGGCAGATTTCTCATGAGTGGTTTAGCATCCCCTTGGTGCTGTTCTCATGATAGTAAGTTCTCATGAGATATGGTATTTTAAAAGCATGTGGAACCTCTCCCCATGTTCTCTCTTTCTTGCTCCTGCTTTTGCCAAGTGAAGTGCCTGCTTCCCCTTTGCCTTCCACCATGATTGGAAGCTTCCTGAGGCCTCCCCAGAGCAAATCTTCTGTGCTTACTGTATAGAATGCAGAAATGTGAGCCAATTAAACTTCATTTCTAATAAATTACCCACTCTCAGGTATTTTTTATAGCAGTGCAAAAATTGCCTAATGATATCTTCTTGTTGAGTTGACCACTTTATCACTATATGGTAACCTTCTTCGTCTCTTTTTATAGTTTTTGCCTTGACATATATTTTGTCTAAGTATGGCTATTGCTGCTCCTTATTGATTTCTGTTGGCAAGGAATAACTTTTTCCATTCCTTTATTTTTCGTCTGTGTGTGTCTTTATAGGTGATATACATTTCTTATAGGCAACTGATCATGGAGTCTTTTTTTTATCCATTCAACCATCCTGTGTTTGCTTTGGAGAGTTTAGTTCACTTTCGTTCAATGTTACTAAGTAAGGACTTAACCAGTCTTTCTGTTGTTTTCTGGTCATTTTGTGGTCTTCTCTTCCATTTTTCCTTCCTTCCTGTCTTCCTTTTAGTGAATTTGATTTTCTCTGGTGGTATGATTTAGTTCGTTGCTTTTTATTTTTTCTGTGTCTGTTGTATTTTTTTTTTTAATTTGAGGATACTGTGAAGCTTGCAAATGCTGTCTTTTAAACCATTATTTTAAGTGATAACAACTTAACACTCTTTGTACAAACAAACAAGGAAAAAGAAAAGTAATAAAAACTCTACACCATAACTTCATCACTCTACCTTTTAACTTTTGTTGTTTCTATTTATATATTATTGTACTGTATATGTCTTGAAAAGTTGTTGTAGTTATTATTTTTATTGGTTCATCATTTATTTGAACTTAAGAGAAGTTTACACACCACCGTTACAGTGTTCTATATTCTGTGTTTGTCTGTGCATTTAATATTACCAGTGAGTCTTTTACCTTCTGATGATTTCTCATTGCTCATTAACATCCTTTTCTTTCTGATTGAAGTACTCTCTGTAGCATTTCTAGTGTTGATGAAATCCCTCAGGTTTGTTTGTCTGGAAAAGACTTTATTTCTCCTTCATGTTTGAAGAATATTTTTGCTAGATATACTATTCTAGGGTAAAACATTTTTCCTTCAACACTTTAAATATGACATGCTGCTCTCTTGGGGCCTGTAAGGTTTACACTAAAAAGTCTCCTGCCAGACATATTGGAGTTCCCTTTTGTGCAATTTGTTTCTTTTCTCAACTACTTTTAGGATCCTTTCTATATCATAGACCTTTGGGAGTTTGATTATTAAATGCCTTGAAATAGCCTTTGTGGGGAGTTAAATCTGCTTGGTGTTCTATAACCTTCTTGCATGTGAATACTGACATCTTTCTCTAGGTTTGGGAAGTTCTCTGTTATTTTCCCTTTGAATAAACTTTCTGCTCCTATGTCTTTGTCTGCTTCCTCTCTAAGGTCAATAACTCTTAAATTTTACATTTGGAAGCTATTTTGTAAATATATTAGGTACGCTTCATTGTTTTTTATTCTTCTTTATTTTGTGTCCTGTGACTGTATTTTCAAATAACCTGTCCTCAATCTCACTAATTCTTTCTTTTTTGTGTGTGTAATTGTGGATTTTTATTTCACTTGGGTAAATAACTAGGAGTGGGATTACTGGATCTTATGGAAAGCATACATTTAACTTCATAAGAAATGGCCAAACTATTTTCCAGAATAGCCACACCATTTTACATTTCCACCAGCAATAAATGAGACTCTCAGTTACTCCTCATTCTCATCAACACTTTCTATTGTCACTATTTTTTAAATTTTAGCTATTCAAATGGTATGTGGTGGTATCTCATTGTGTTTTTTTAATACCACATTTTAAAATTTAAAACTTCATTATTTTAATTTTATATTTTCTAATTGACAAATAACTGTACATTTTCATAGGGTACACAGTGATGTTTTGATATATATAATGTGTAGTAGTCATATCAAGGTGAAGAGCATATTATCATCTCAAACATTTATCATTTTTTATGTTGCCAAAATTAAATATAGTCATTCTAGCTACTTGAAATGATGTATTATTGTTAACTATTGTCATAATAGAGTGGTATAGAACACTAGAAGTTATTCCTCTTATCTAGTTGTAATTTTGTTTGGATTTTTTTGCATTTTTCTTTTTTTTAATTTAACTTTTAAGTTCAGGGGAACATGTGCAGGTTTGTGATATAGATAAACTTTTGTTATAGGAATTTGTTGTACAGATTATTTTTTGACATAGGTATCCAGCCTAATAATATCCATTAGTTATTTTTCATGATCCTCTCCTTCCTCTTAACCTCCACTTACACATATATATATAAGATATATATATAACATATATATAAGATATATATACAATATATATGATATATATATAAGATATATATAAGATATATATAAGATATATATATAAGATATATATATAAGATATATATAACATATATGTAAGATATATGTAAGATATATATGTAAGATATATATATATACATATCTTAAAATATATATAGATTTTAAATTACTTTTGGCAAATTTTCTTCCTGCTTCCTCTTGTAATCTTGAAAAAAATACTTGATAGTTTTTTTCTGTTTGCAACTTTGAGTTTCTGTATATATCTATGTCTCTACTAAATTCTTTTGTTAATATATATTTATATATGTTGACCTGTATTTTTATATCTATTTATTATTATTGATATTTTATTGTTATATAAATCAATATATATCTATACATATTAATATGCCTATTGACTTATATATATCAATGAGAGAATTGTGTATATTGACCAATTTTAATTGGTGAATAATTATTTTAAGCAACTTTGAGTCTGTGACAGATATTCTGATATGATTTACAAATGTGACATGCATGTCAAAAAATATGGTTTTTTTATCAGTGATTTTCTGTTATATATGTATATTTTTGCATTTTTATTATGGTCCAAGCCAGGTATTCAAAACCCAGGATATATCAAATTAAAAAGTAATTCATAAATTTAAAATTATTATTATGCAATGATTTCATAATTTCTAATCATATAAAAGCACTACAGCTTCTGGGACTTATACAATATTCACTTGTTTGATTAAGACAATATGACAAAATTCCATAAAGGAGATTTTTAAATTGATTCTTTTTCTATGGCAAAATAATATAGAATTTTGTTAATTCTAATTCTTTCAATAACTGTAAACTTCAAGGTGGGAGAAGTAGCACCCCCCAACCCCTCCATTATCTCTGCAAAGTAGCATATTATATAAACCTGTAAGGACCTATGAAAGGCAAAAGAAGGCTTAATGACAGGGGATCATATTCTTCATTGTAACCACTCTCAATATTTCCTCATGAGTATGTATTCCTCACACTAGTAAATAAGAGTAATATGGAGGAAGACGTGTTTACAGTTCTCTTTCCTCTTGATTGACAAATGTACTTATTATTTTGAACATATCTCACTGTGACTGGAATCCTGTCAAAAGTGAATGTGAAGGCAAGAGAGCACATATAATGCACATATTTTATAAAGTGCAAATAAATGAGCAATGGAGGAAAACCCTCTTGAAATAAAGATTTACAGGATGAACAAATGGGTGGTTATTCAGAATTATAGTTGTATATCAAACTGTAGCCTTCTAGGGGGTAATTTCGATAATTGTGGTATAAATGAAGATGGAGTGTGGTTGCCAAATGATATGGATTAATGCAAAAAAATTGCCCTCTCAAGTAGCCGGATTTTATGTGTAACTTTCATGATATTTTCACAATTGTCCACTAATTTATTGATGCTTCATTTGCATGCCAAATGGTGGCATTTTGGAAGAAGTATAAAAGACTACTGTGTTTAATCTAATTCAACAAGTATTTATTGAACCACTTACATATTCAAGCTATTGTAAGGAACACAAAAGAGATTATGAAAATGGTCCCAGCCCTCAAGCAACTTTTAAACTACTGAGGATGACACATGAAACCATTAAATAACTATTTAACTGCTAACAACTGGTGCAGAGATTGAGTTGAGATTGAGAACTTCAGACTAGAGATAAATTAAAAAGCACTTGAATGATCAGGAAATCTTCATGAAAGAGGATGTCAATTTTGCTGTCATGGATGTAGATTTTAAAACAATATCTAACCAATGTATTTTATCACTATGAGCGTGATTGTGGCTATATCATGCAGAACATATATAAATGATTAAACCATGTCCTCAAATATTTTATAATTCAGGAGGATAAGAGACAAGTTCACAGATAACTCTCATATAAGGCAGAATATTATATGGTACAAATAAAAAACATTAAAAGTATAACAACGTTCTAAGAAGGTGGTTATGACAAATAAATGAGAAGTTGTGGAAAACGACATGGTATTTAAACATGGCATTTTGGATGGTGTTCAAAAGAAAGGTTAGGAAACAGAGAAAAGTAGCTACTCCAGCATGAAGCAATAGAAATAAAAGCTCCAGAGACAAGGAACAGCACAGGCCTTATTTTGGATACAGTAAACCAGTAGTAAATAAATGTGAAAAATGAAATAAATTATCACACTGAGCATTGGCCTAAAATTCAGGTTGAAGCACTATTCTTATTTCTCTGGGTATGAAGAGCCATTGAAGGTCTAAACAGAGAATAACTTGACTAAAGCTGTGATTCAGAAAGATCAGTGGACCAAAAAAAATTTAATGGTGAAATGAAAATGGTGAATAACAGAAAGAGGGAAATAAATTGCTTTGACCTCGTGTATTTTGATGCTGTTAGGTGCTTACAAATTAAGATTTGTTATTTCTTCTTCATCTTGAAACCTTTGTCATTACATAGTGTTGTAACCGAGTAAGTTGTAAACGCCACACTCTGAGACTAATTCAGGAGTCCTTTATTGCCGGCGACCGAGAGACAGCTAGCACTCAAAATTCTCTTGGCCCCGAAGAAGGGGCTAGATTTCTTTTTTATACCTTGGTCTAAAAGGGGAGGCAGAGCCTAGCTGAAGCAATTTTTACAGTAGCAGAACAGGCAAAAAGTTACAAGAATTAATGGTTACAGAGATAGTTACAGAAAAATAAACAGTTCCAGGTGCAGGGGCTCAAACTATCACAAAGAGATAATGCATGGGCTTTGGGTACCATCCACTGAGCACGTCCCTAGGAGCTGCTGGTGCAGCTTGTCTCAATATCTTATCAGTAAGTGCGTTCCTGGATGTGCTTGGAGTCAGCCTGTTCTAGTTAAGTCCTTGAGGAAGAGGGGTGAGTAAGGGGCTGCAAAGGAGCCAAAATGGACTCTGTGTGGCTCTCTCAGCTAAGGGAGAGTCAATCAGGTTAAAACAAGGCAGGGCATCACATTAGTACCTCTCTATATTCTTGATACTTGTTCTTGCTCAGAAGTCTGCTCTGCTGAAATTAATATAGCTACTTGACTTTCCTTCTGATAGATGTTAGCATGATACATCTTGTTGCATCACTTTACTTCTATCTTATATATCTACATTTATATTTAAAGTGAGTTTCTTGTAAAAAACATATAGTTGGGTTTTATATTTGATCCACTGTGACAATCTTTGTCTTTTCATTGGTGTATTTAAACAATTGACAATTAATGTGATTATTGATATAGTTAAATTAATATGTACCATGTTTTTTCTGTTCTTTATCCCTATTTTTTCTTCTATTATTTTTTCCGCCTTTTGTCATCTTAATTCAGCTTTTTTTGTGATTCCATTTTATCTACTTTTTTTTTTTAGCATATCAGTGATACTTATTTTACAACTTTTTAAAATGGGTTGCCCTAGAGTTTGCAATATACATTTGCACTTGTTCCAGGTCCACCTTAAAATAACTTCATACTGCTTCCTAGGCAATGCAAGCACCTTTTAATAACACATATTCCCAATTTTTCTCTCATCCCTTACATCATTGCTGTCATTCATTCACTTATCTATAAAGCATAATCATATATTTTTGCTATGATCATTTTGAAAGACAACTATCGGTTATATCACTAAAAAAATAAAATTAAACATTTCAATTTTATCATCACTTATTCCTTCTCTAAAGATCTTTTTTTATGGAGATATGATCATCTGACTTGTATAATTTTCTTTCTCTTTGAATATATTCCTTTAACATTTGTTGCAAGGAAAATCTACTGGCAGCAAATTCCCTCAATTTATCTCATCTGCAAAAGTCTTTATTTCTCTCTCATTTTTGAAGGATGATTTTGCAGAATGCAGAATTCTAGGCTGGTAGGGGTATTTTTTTTCTTCTCAACAATTTAAATTTTCACTCTCTTCTTGCATGCTTTCTGAGGAGAAATAAGATATAATTCTTTTCTTTGTTATTTTATAGGTAAGGTGTTCTTTTATTTCTTCTGGCATATTTTTTCAAAGGGATTATTTTTTACCCCCCCCCCCCCCCACCAAGGTGCACATGGTAATTTTTTCCGATCTTCACTGTGAAGATATAGTTGGGCTCCTGGAGGTAAAACTCACAAAAGAGTGAACATGCTTCCTAAGACTGAGTTCCCCTGGAGTTTGTATGTCTACAGCTGTCATATTTAAAGTTGAGAAACCAAGTTCATGCTAAGATGAGGAACAAAGTAAGAAAGTCCACTCTTACTGCTCCTATAAACATCATACTGGAAGTCCTAGTTAATGCAATAAAATCAGAAATGGAAGTAAAGGTATACAGATTGAAAAGGAAAAAATAAAACTCTTTTTTTTTTTTTTAGTTGGGATGACTGCTTATGTAGAAAATTTCAAAGAATCAACAAAATCTTCTGGATCAAATTTGTGATTACAGAAAGTTTGCAGGTTACAAAGTTAGTATACAAAAGCAATTTTCTTTTTCTTTCTCTCTCTTTTTTTTTTTTTTTTGAGACGGAGTCTCACTCTGTCAACAGGCTGGAGTGCAATGGCGCTATCTTGGCACACTGCAACCTCCGCCTCCCAGGTTCAAGCGATTCTACTGCCTTAGCCTCCCAAGTAGCTGGGACTACTACAGGCACATGCCACCATGCCCAGCTAATTTTTGTATTTTTAGTAGAGTCAGGGTTTCACCATGTTGGCCAGGATGGTCTTGATCTCCTGACCTCATGATCTGCCTGCCTCAGCCTCCCAAAGTGCTGGGATTACAGGCATGAGCCACCGTGCCTGGCCCATTTTCTTTTTTATATACTAGAAATGAACAGTTGGAATTTGAAATTAGAAACACAATGCCATTTATATTGACACCAAAAACATGAAATACTTAGGTACAATCTAACAAAATATGTATAAGAGGTACATAAAGGGAAACTAAAAAATTGATGAATAATTAAAGATGTCAACTTTTTCAAAATTGTCCATAGATTCAATGCATTTCCAATCAAAATTCAAAATTGTTTTGTGGATTTCAGCAAACTGGTTCTAAAGTTTATGCGGAAAGGCAAGAGACCCAAAATAGCCAACACAACGTTGAAGGAGACCAAAATCAGAGGATTAATACTATCTGACTTCAAGACTATATTGTTACAATAATCAACATATTGTGGTATTGGTAAAGAAACAGAAAAATAGATCAATGGAACAGAAGAGAAAGTCCAAAAATAGACCTACATTAATATAACCAATTTATATTTGACAAATGAGCAAGAAAATTCAGTGGAGAAAGAATGCTCTTTTCAACAAAATGTGCTAGAATAATTGGACATTCATATGCAAAAAAATGAATGTAGACACAGACCTTGCACATTTTACAAACAATAGCATCAAGTGCATTGTAGACCTAAATATAAATGCTAAACTATAAAAGTCCCAGATGATAACATAAGAGAAAATATAGGTGGCCTTCGGTTTGGCCAAGACTATTTAGATACAGCACCATTAGCATAATCTATGGAAAAAAGTAGATACATTGGAATTCCTTAAAATTATAACGTTTTTCTGTGAAACATCCTGTTCAGAGAATGAAAATCAAGTCATACAGTGAGACAAAATATTTTCAAAACATATATAGAATAAAGAATTTGTATTCACAATACATAAAGAATTCTAGAAACTCAACTATAAGAAAACAAACATCTCAATATTTAAAACAGATAAAATATCTAAACAGACACCTCATGAAAGAAGATCTGCAAATGGAAAATAAGCAAATGAAAACATGCTCAACAGTATATGTAATTAGGGAATTGTAAACTAAAACAACATTATGATGGTTAATAGTATGTGTCAACTTCATTGGATTGAAGGATGCCAAATGGCTGCTGAAGCATTGTTTCTGGGTGTGTGCAAAGGGGTGTTTTCAGAGATTGACATGTGAGTCAGAGTACTGGGAAAGGAAACCCAACCTCAATGTGGATAAGCACTATCCAGTTGGCTGCCAACAGAGATAGAACAAAGGGAGCAGAAGAAGGGGGGTATTCAGCTTGCTGAGGTCTCTTGCTCTGACCATCCCTCCCCTTGCCAGAAGTTAGCTTTCTCTCTTCATGCCCTTGGTAATTGGACTCCAGGTTCTTTGGCCTCTGAACTCTGGGACTTGCACCAACAGGCTCCCGGGTTCTCTTGGGCCTTTGGCCTCAGACTGAGGGCAGCACTGTCAGCTTCACTATCAGCTTTTCTCAGTCCCCAGCTGGCAGAAGTCCTATTGTGGGAATTCACCTTTGTAATCATGTGAGCCAATTCTCCCTAATAAATCTCTTTTACATATACATATATCCTATTGGCTCTGTCACTCTCAAGGACCTTGATTGATACAAACAATAAGAAACAACTATACAACAATTAAAATGGAAAATTCCAGAACACTGATAGCACCTAATGCTGGCAAGGAAGTTGAGTAACAAGAACTCTCATTCTTTACTGGTGAAAATGCAAAATGGTACACCACTTTGGAAAACAGCTTGAAACTTTCTTACAAAACTAATATTTATAGCAGCTTTACTCATAATTTCCACAACTTAGAAGTGACCACGACATCCTTGAATAGGTGAATGGATGAACAATGTATGGCACATCCATTCAGTGGGATATTATTCAGTGATAAAAACAGAAAGACATAGATGAACTAATTTCACTAGGTGGAAAAAGCCAATCTGAAAAGGCTGTGTACTGCGTGATTCCAACTATTTGACATTCTGTAAAAGCCTGAACTATGGAGACAGTAAAAAGGTCGGTAACTTTCAGAGATTTAAGGGTTCTAAGGGAGGGAGGAGTAGACAGAGCACAAGGAATTATTAGGGCAGTGAAATTATTTCTCTGTTGATATTAACATATCAATATTAAAATATATACACGTACTATGTACCCACAAAAATTAGGAATACAAAATTTAAAACAAACAAACATGTATATTTATTTTCATGTTTGGTTTTCAAAAATTTTAATATGATGTGTTTAGGTGTGGTTTTCCTTATATTTATCATTCTTGTGGTTTGTAGCATTTCCTGAATCTGTCACTGGTATTTTCCAGCTTCAAGAGTTTCCTAGTCATTAGCTTTTCAAATATTGTTGTTGTGCCATCTTTCTCTTCTATTCTTCTGTAACTCGAATTATACATTTTTATACTTTTCACCATGTCCCAAATGTCTCCTACACTTATTTCTCTGTTATCTGTTCTGTTTTTCTCTCAATAACTGGATAGGGATATTTTCTTCTGGCTTATCTTCTAGGCCATTAATTTTCTCTTTAGCTGTCTAACGTACTATTAAATCTATTTACTGAGTTTTTAAAATTGCTTCTTGTATAGTTAGTCCTAAAGTGTCCATTTTTCATTTTTTCAGTTCTCTGCTAAAATTGTCTAACTTACCATTCCATTTTTTGAAATATCACTCCAGGTAATTTTAGTTTTTGCCTGATATCTCAAATACCTGACTATATTGTGGGTCAATTGCAATGGTCATGTTTACAATTAATGTTTACTTCAGTTCTGTCTTTTCCTATGTCTAGTTATTTTTTATTCAGGATAGTATGTGCAGAAAATGTACAGATACTTTAAAACTCCATCTGATGTTCACTTCTTCCTGAGAAATTTCATTTTGTTTCCCTCAACCAGATGTGCTAATGGAAGATCACCTTAATCATGTGTAATGAGTTTATTATTAGAAACTGGGCTTCAGTCCTTGCTGAGATTGAGCTATTTCTAGTTTTCTCTTACTCTTAGAGAATAGCCCTTAGAGATATCAACAGAAAGTTTAGGTTGTTAAAAATCCAAAAATGGAATCCACAATGCTTCAACATTTATGGATTTTTTTATAGAGACCAGGTTTCACCATGTTTTCCAGGCTGGTCTTGAACTCCTGGGCTCAAGCAATCCACCCACCTGGGCCTCCCAAAGCGGGAAGGATTACAGGCATGAGCAAATGTGCCCGACCCTATTTCTCTTTTAAAGAATAATTCTAATAATAATAATTTCTGGTTTTATGTATTTTTACAAATAATTGACATGATGATGTAATATTCACAATGCTTCAACAATGTGAGAAGGTATATGTGAATATTAATCGCATAATTGATAAAATATATGAAATGATGAAGCCAAAGCAGGTCATTAAGAAATATTGATAAACATTAGGTATTGAATTTACAGATGTTGCCAAAGTTGTACATCCAGGGGGCCAGTCATCATAAATTATGATTGATGATTAAAATGAGAGCAAGAAATACCCAATTGAGTAGTAAATTGAAAAGCGCCTAATCTTCTTCCGATGACTCTACGATTTCTTTGTACTTGTAAAATATCATTGCACGTTGAATAGGAGTCTTAACAGAGTCATAAGTCCATCCCTTCCTGGCAAACAGCCTTTTGAGGATTCCAGGCATTTCATAGCCCTTGCTTAGAATGAAATCCTTAAAGGCAATTGGTCCATAAAGATCGTCAAGAACGTCAGGTTCATCAGGCTTTTTAAGTAAGAGCTTGGGGTCAAAGGTTCATTACTTCTTCGCTTTTTCCACAACTTTGGCTTGAGGTACCATGCTCCATACCACATCTTCACAGGCTGAGCGGTATAAGAATTTGATGGCGTGTGAAATTTCCTGCCCCAGTATTTTTCCTGTGAGAAGAATTTGTCCTCATCCTTTTCATCTAGCTCCACGCTGTACTTCAGCTCTGAGGAGCACTCGTTTACCTTCTTAATCTTTTGGTCGTCATGGGTTGCTCTGTACTCGGTGGTGAAGTCAAACAGATTCCAGATTGTTTCTTCATCAACTCCCAGGTCTGCAGCCCACTTGAAGAATTCACGGAGTTTTTCTGACGTGTATCTATATTGAAGAGGGTCAGAAATGCACTCTTTTGTGCTTGGCATATCTTCCTGAAGCAGTTCTTTCATGCGGGATGCTCCAATCTTGGGAGGCTCCGAGAATTGATGGGACTCTGGAGCTTTGGGAGGCTCCTGGCGGAGACTGGACACTCGACGAGTCTTGGGAGGCTCCGGGCGGAGACTGGACACATGAGGAGTCTTGGGAGGCTCTGGGCGGAGACTGGACACATGACGAGTCTTGGGAGGCTGTGGGTGGGGATGGGACACCGGAGTCTCGGGAGGCTGCAGGCAAGGTTCCTCACAAGGGCATTGATCAGGCTCGGTGGGTCCCTCAGTTTTCTTCACCCGGGCCTCACAACGATCCCATACGTCCTTCAGCGTCCTCCCAGGATCCAGCAATTTCAGCACGTCTAGTAGGAGATTGGACATCCGAGTAGTGTCGGGAGGTTCCAGGCAGAGATGCGACAGTCCAGTCTTGGAAGGCTCTGGGCAGAGACTGGACCCCGGATGAGTCTTGGGAGGCTGCGGGTGGAGACTGGACCCCCGATGAGTCTTGGGAGGCTCCGGGCGCAGATGGGTCACTCCAGTCTCGGAAGGCTCCTGGTGGAGACTGGACCCCGGACGAGTCTTGGGAGGCTGCGGGTGGAGACTGGACCCCCGAGGAGACTTGGGAGGCTGCGGGTGGAGACTGGACCTCTGAGGAGTCTCGGGAGGCTCCGGGCACCGACCGATGGGTCACTCCAGTCTCTGGAGGCTCCGGGCGGAGACTGGACACCGGAGTCTTGGGAGGCACTGGGTGGAGATGGGACATGCCAGTCTCGAAAGGCGGCGGGCAGAACTCCCCACGGGGATATTGAGCAGGCTCAGTGGGTACCTCGGTTTTCTTCTCCCGGGCCTCACAAGGAGCCCAAGCGTCCTCCAGCTTCCTCTCAGGATCCAGCTGTTGCAGCACCTGTAGTAGGAGATCTGGAGGCAGATCTTCTCCCAGATTGGGGTACATGGCCAAGGGATGCTTGGCCATGAGCTCGGCTTCCACTTGCTCTACAAACGCCTTCTGTGCTAGCTGCGCTGGAGAGAGCTTGGAAAATAGCGCCGCTTTCTTGAGCAGCTTTTTCTGCCGTCGTTTGGGGTCTGCTTGGGGACCTCTGACAGATATTTTGGGGAGTAAAAACTCGTCACGGTGACAAACGAGCGTGTCTTCGGGAGATGGACAGCTGTAGCGGAAGTCGTCCATGCCCTCCCTCACAAATACCCAGTTCTGGGTGTCCATGGATGGGAACCTCAGGCGCCCGTGCTTGCCCTTCGCGAAGCGCTTGGAAGGCGGATGGTTACAGTACCGGGGCTTGGAGTCCATGCCTGGGGACATCAGCCAGTCCTGCGGCCTCTGGTCCCCCATGGTGGCTCTCGCTGGGGTGCCAAGTCTCCAACTTCTGCGGTTCCTGATCTCTGCCGCTCTAGTCGCTAGGAGACCGCCAGCCACGCGCAGCCCAGGTTCCTTCCTGGAGGCGGAGCAGCGCTGACATCACAAGCGCAGCCCAGATTCTAACAGGTGCGTAGTGGAATCTCATTCTGGGTTTCATGTGCGTTTCCTAATGACTACTGCTATTGAACATCTCTATATTTGCTGATTTGCCATCCTTATCTCTCCTTGGTTGAAGTTTCTGTGGATCTTTTCCCCATTTTTAAATTGTGTTGCTGGATATCATATTTAGTTTTGAGAATCCTTGCTGTGTTCTAGATGTAAATAGGTTATCAGATATATGATTTACAAATTTTTCACTTGGCTTTTCCCTTTCATTGTCTTAACAGTGTCAAAGACAAATTTTTTAATTTGATGAAGTCCAGTTGATCAACTTATTCTTTTATGGATTGTGCTTCTTTTGATGTATCTATGAAAACTTGGCCTATCCAAAGGTCAAGGTTTAATTTTTGTAAACAGCACAAGATATAGATCGAAGTTTTTATTTATAAATGTACCTATTGCTTACATATATCTGATAATTTTAGAATTATTTTTGTAAAGACTAAATTTTCTCCACTGAATGACATTTGGAAATTGGTAGAATATCAGTTGTGTATATTTTTTGAAGGTCAATTTCTGGACACTCTTTTCTCTTCCATTGATTTTTCTGTCACACAAATTTCACACTCTGTTGGTTACTTTAGCTTTATAATAAATCTAGAAATTAGGCTGTATTAGTCCTTTAACAATATTCTTTTATAAAGTTAGTTCTTTCTAGGTCCTTTGAATTTCTTTTTTTTTTTTTTTTGAGACAGAGTTTCACTCTTGTTGCCCAGGCTGGAGTGCAATGGCGCAATCTCGGCTCACTGCAACCTCCGCCTCCCAGGTTCAAGCGATTCTTCTGCCTCAGCCTCCCTAGTAGCTGGGATTACAGGCATGCGCCACCACGCCCGGCTAATTTTGTATTTTTAGTAGAGCCGGGGTTTCTCCATGTTGGTCAGGCTGGTCTCGAACTCCCCACCTCAGGTGATCCGCCCGCCTCGGCCTCCCAAAGTGCTGGGATTGCAGGCATGAGCCACCGCGCCCGGCCTGGTCCTTTGAATTTCTATAGAAATTTTTAAGTCAGTTTGTCAATGTCAAAAAAAGAAAGTCCTGTTGGGAATTTGATTAGGATTCTGTTGAATCTATAGATCAATTTGAGGATAATTGGCATGTTAACAATAGGAAATCTGACCACTGAGAAATTTACAGCTTTCTATTTGTTTATGTGATTTTTCATTTTCTCAGGAATATTGTGTGTTTTTTAGTGTATGTGCCTTTCACATCTTTCTCTCTCCAGATTTTTCCTAAATATTGTTTTTCATACTATTGTATGTAGTTTTTTTTAGTTGCAATTTCCAATTTTTTGTTGTTAGCATATATAAATATTGATGTTTGTATACCCACTGGTATACAACCTTGGAAAACTCACTCATTATGTTCAGAAGCATTTTTGTATATTTCATTGAATTTTCTATATACATGATAGTGTCATCTGTGAATAAAGACAGTTTCCCTTCTTCCTTTCCAATCTGAATATCGTTATACCCCCACCAGTCCAGTTGCAATCCTTCATTTTCCTTTAAATAATATTAGTTAAATTTTTATCTCTCTTATAGTGCTTAAAACAACACTATGAAAAGCATTTTTACAAAAAATTTTAATTATAGACAAATTCAGCCTGCATTATTTCTTAAGCATATCATTTTCTCATCATGTAATAATTTTTTCTGTACATTCTTACTCATTTTTTAAAAGAAGGTTTCTTACTTCCCTTGTTAGGTGCAGCTGAACAATGTTTTCTACCATTACAAGCAGGTATACCCTAGTTCCTCCTTGTAAATGAGGTATGATCAATGCCTCTCTTGCTTTTGGCTCTTCCTCTGTAATATAGACACAATGTATATTCCTCTTAGGTTTCTCATTAAATCAAAGAACTAGATTATGTGTAAATCAAGATAATCTATATAACATGACTTTGTATAGTGTTTGGAACAGAATAAGCATCCTGTAAAATATTGTTAATTTATATAGTATTACTACAGTTTGAAAATAAAATTATTCTACATTTGGTGTCTATATAAAGGGAAAGCAACATCATACATTTACATATCACAAATATTTTCATTTATTGATTATAAGAATCTGTGTTAAAGTCTCAAGATATTTAGTAGATTTCATAATGTGAGGTTGGTAAGACCAAATTTGTTATGGATTTATTTTTAACTTTCTTTTTATTTCCTTTTTTATTTTTATTATACTTTAAGTTCTAGGGTACATGTGCACAATGTGCAGGTTTCTTACATATGTATAAATGTGCCATGTTGGTGTGCTGGACCCGTTAACTCGTCATTTACATTAGGTATATCTCCTAATGCTATCCCTCCCCCCTCCCCCCACCCCACAACAGGCCCGTGTGTGTGATGTTCCCCTTCCTGTGTCCAAGTGTTTGCACTGTTCAATTACCACCTATGAGTGAGAACATGCAGTGTTTTTTTTTTTTGTCCTTGCGATAGTTTGCTGAGAATGATGGTTTCCAGCTTCATCCATGTCCCTACAGAGGACATGAACTCATCCTTTTTTATGGCTGCATAGTATTCCATGGTGTATATGTGCCACATTTTCTTGATCCAGTCTATCACTGATGGACATTTGGGTTGGTTCCAAGTCTTTGCTATTGTGAATAGTGCCACAGTAAACATACGTGTGCATGTGTCTTTATAGCAGCATGATTTATAATCCTTTGGGTATATACCCAGCAATGAGATGGCTGGGTCAAATGATATTTCTAGTTCCAGATCCTTGAGGAATCACCACACTGTCTTCCACAATGGTTGAACCAGTTTACAGCCCCACCAACAGTGTAAAAGTGTTCCTATTTCTCCACATCCTCTCCAGCACCTGTTTCCTGACTTTTTAATGATCACCATTCTAACTGGTGTGAGATGGTATCTCATTGTGGTTTTGATTTGCATTTCTCTGATGGCCAGTGATGATGAGCATTTTTTCATGTGTCTTTTGGCTGCATAAATGTCTTCTTTTGAGAAGTGTCTGTTCCTATCCTTTGCCCACATTTGATGGGGTTGTTTGTTTTTTTCTTGTAAATTTGTTTGAGTTCTTTGTAGATTCTGGATATTAGCCCTTTGTCAGATGAGTAGATTGCAAGTATTTTTTCCCATTCTGTAGGTTGCCTGTTCACTCTGATGGTAGTTTCTTTTGCTGTGCAGAAGCTCTTTAGTTTAATAGAAAAATTCCATGGACTGTATGTTACATTCAAGAGCCAATGCTTCAACAATTCTCTATAACAATACTCTAACTAGGAAGCTCATATGAGTACTCACTTATCTAAAATGCATGAGAGTTTGAAAAAATCTTCTATATTCCAAATAATCCCAGAAAAAAACACGTATTGAATCTCCTAAAGTTCAGTTGGGCCTATATAAAATTTTTCATGTGCCTGTTCATTAAAACAGTTTTTGTTCCTTAAAGCCAGTTCATTTTTTTCACTTTTCACAGTAGAATATTATACAAAGGACTCACATCTAGAATACATAAATAATTCTTAAAACTTAATAAGAAAACGAAAAATGTACAATACACAGTAGTTTAACATGTATAGAGATATATAGCTAAAGAAATAATTATAGATGTGTGTATATATTGGTTAGTATGCATGCTTATGTTTTATAGCTCTGTCTCTGCTGAGAAACTAGGAAAAAAATGACACCCAAGTAACAACAAGTACATCCAGTGCCCAAATCTTGGTTTCTAAATACCATTCTCTCAAATAACAAAAGCAAAACAAAACAGAGATATCCTTGGAGAAATGAGTAATTCTAGGCCTGGGGCAGTGAAAACACAAGATGAGCCTGGAGTATTATGTAATGCCAGAAAATATGGAATTTCTCAGGAAACAAAAGAATAGAAGCAGATCATGAGCCAAACGGAAAGAGCACTCAATGGCCAAAGTTAAAACAATTCAGGCAACAAATTGAATTAAAATTTAAAAATTATAACACAATATAAAATAAAATATCCATGAGTCCATACTGATATAAATAATTGTACAAATAAATAAATGAGGAAACAGGTAGAAATATTTTTACAAAGAATTTCAGGAAATGTACAGGGATATTCCTCCCTTCAGCAGGTGGAAATTAATTGTCCTCCCCAGGGTGTGGGCTGGATTCCAAAAAGCAAAATATGGAATGGGAAAAAATAGTGACGTTTTAGGGGAGAAGCCTGGCAGTTCTCTCCTTAACCAAGTGATCATTGTTAATATCAGCAGTGGGAGGTTGCATTGCTATCATGCACTCCTCTGATAGGATGTGATGAGAAAGACACTTCACTTCTGTAGTATTCTCCCCTAAATTCCGGAATCCTAGTCTAATGAGGAGAAAACATCTAACAAACTCAAGTCCAAGGACATTTTACAAAATTCTCAAGTATTCCTCAAATCCATAAAGGTCATGGGAAACAAGTAAAGACTGAGAGCCGGTCATAGACTTTAGATTAAAGAGACATGAAAACTAAATTCAGTGTGGTAGGCTGGGTTGGATCCTGGCACTGAAAAAGGACATGGGAGTAAAAAAATCTACAAATCTGAATTAAGTCTGAAGTTTAGTTAATAGTAATATTTCAATGTTAATTTTTTAGTTTAAATGCATGTACAATGTAAGATATTAATTTTAGGGGAAGCTGAGTGAAATGTGCATGAAAATGCTTTGTACAGCCTTTGCAAATGTTTCGTAAATCTGAAATTATTCTAAAATAAAAGGTTTCCATTTTAAACTATAGATTGCATCATGGTGAATTACCAACAATCACTATTAATCATACAAGAGAGAAAGCTGCAGCTTCTTTAAAATGCATACTTGTTGCCCCCCCATATACAGTAAATCATATTTTTTTTCTAAGTGGAGCCAGTAGTCTACATTTTACACCAATATGTAAGAATTACTTTTCTAAAGCCCTGTGCCTTTTGTAGGCCCAAAAAACTTTCAAAGAGATTAAAAACCACAGTAGTAATGGTATTATCCAAAGTAACCAAATTTGGGGAAAATTAAATTTCTGCATATACTAGATGGAGCCTGAGAACAGAATAATTCCCTTAGGTAACATGTACATACCTGGTGGGCCCACAGGATAATGAAGTCATGATAGAAGAGTAAAGAAGATACAAAGTTTGGTGACTGGCAGTGAAAAAAAAAAAAAAAAACTAGGAGTGAAAGCAACTTACTTGTGCAAACTGCCCTTCTTGGGTTGAAGAAAACTGACATCACTGTAGAGTGCAGAGAAATTACAACTGGCCTGTTCAGTCAAGAAGCACCAACTGTCTTAGTATGAAGTGTTACTCCAGAAATGAATAGTGTAGCTGACAAGCAAAACCAGCACCAACAAGCTAATAAAGAAATGTTCAAGCAAGTCAAAATGCTCTGAGTGGAGCAGCATGTAATGAATGAGCAAACAAGGGAATGAGAACAAACAATGAAAATCAATGCGATTAAATGCATTGGTTTAGTGGAGCCTAAGTATTCCCAGTCCTGACATCTTTGTATGCCTCTGACTGCTCTTAGTTACCTACAACTTTTACTGCAGACTTAACTCAGGACACCATTTTCATGCTCCAGCAGACTCAAGTTATCTGCAACCTTGCTGTCTCTTCTACCCATACGCAGCACCTGCCAGCCTTTCTCAGATACCCAATCTTGTTCACTCTGATCCAACCATCTTTGGAATTCTTTTGCTTTTATTAGCTCTTGCTAAGTTGACTTTCTGTGATGGTTAATTTTCTGTGTCAACATGGCTAGGCTATGATGCCCAAGTATTTGGTCAAACAGTCTAGATATTGCTGTGAAGGTATTTTTTGGATGTGATTTAACATTTTATATAGTAGATTTTGAGTAAATCAGATTTACCCTCCATAGGATGGGTGAGCATCATCCAATCAGTTGAAGGCTTTCAGGAAAAAGACAAAATTCTCCCAAGAAGATGGAATTCTCCCTCCATACTGAAGCACAGGAATCTGTTTGAGTTTCCAGCCATCGGAATCAGGACTGCAACATCAACTTTTGCCCGAATTTCTAACCCACAATCAGTTCTACAGACTTCGGATTTGCCAACCCCCACAGTCGCGTAAATGAATTCCTTTAAATTTCCCTCTGTCTCTCTCTCTATATATATGTATATATATATGAAATATATAAATTATATATATTATATATATTTATATATAGGATAATAGGAAATAGTTGAATATATAGAATATAGAAATAATAGGATATATATCCTATTATATAATATATGTAATAGGATATATAATATATAATATATGTAATAGGATATATAATATATAATAGGTTATATATATTATATAATAGGAAAAATAGGATATATATTATATTATATATTTATATATAATATATAGGATATATATATATTATATTATATATTTATAATATAATATATAGGATATATAATATAGCCTATTATTTCTATATTCCATATATTCAACTATTTCCTGTTATCCTATATATCACCCTCCTTTCACTCTCTCTCTCTCTACATATATGTAAAATAATAGGAGATATGTATAACTCCTATTATTTTCTTATCTTTCTGGAGAAATTTGATTAATATACTGTTCATTTTGATCATTTTTCTACCAGTAACAATGTACTTGTCTTATAATGAGATACACCGCAGCAATTTTACCAGTGCTACACCCACTGACAGTTTTTCTCAGCAAGGTATAAAATATATTTAAGACCTAAGAAATAATAGAGACTTAAAGATTTCCATTTTGTTCTTTGACTAAAAAGGCATAGAAGAATTATTCCATACCTTGGCTGAATTGTCAGAATCACTTGTGGCACATCTTAAAAGTATATATGCCAAGGCTCTGCCCTGAGATTGCTGAATCAAAATTCCTCCCATTGATAATGATTTACAGCCAAGGGCTGAAGTCCCTGGATACATAATAATTTGATCACAGTATCTCAGACAGGATATAGTCCAGCACTACTGATATTAATAAAGAACTTGAGGCAAAAGAGAACAAATGACTTACACAAGTTCTCAAAAAGTGAAAATGAACAATGTCAGGCTAGTATTTTTATATTTCTAGAAGATTCACTCTAGTTCCTTGTATAGATAAATTATAGAAAAATATGACAGTATTCCTGTCTCCTTGCATGCATACGTATCACCTGGTCCATTCAATTCACAAATATAAATAGAATGTAATATTTAGAAAATAATCGAGCAGACACAGCTCTATTTTATAAGGTGGTTCAGCTACAAATGAAATTATCTAGTATATAATTAGAGGACTTACCAAATGGCTAAAATCTTGACAATTTTGTGTATGGTTAAAGTAATAAAACTTTGAGGACAGGTAAATGTTACTGTGTCATATCCTCTGATTTAATCAGAAAACACTGGTCTCACTTTACTATTGATGGAATTGTGGTAGATGCATTCAACAAGCTGTCATAAATCTTAGCTTATTTTCTAGGAGCTAGCAAAAAAAATCCAGAATCACTTCATATCATGGATATGAATAATTTAGAATAATCAATAATCTTGGTTGTCCACGAGTGCTGTCTTAATCTTATTCTTTGGCTTTGAATGCAACATTTGCATCTTTTACAGAATTCAAAATTTACAGAGTACTGTACATATACACACATGACCAGCTAAAAGCCATGTTCTCAATAGTGTCCACTTTACCTGGCTAATGTCCAACGTGTGACGAGCAGGCAAAAATATGCAATATTAGTATTATTTACAGACAGATTGTTACAATTTTAACCTCGATTTTGAAATACGGGCTGTTAATTCTATGTTAAGACCACAGCTCTTAAAAATAACATGCATATATACACATATATTCATACCGCAATTCACGTAAAGGTCCAAAGTTTAGCCGGTTTTAACGTTAGTGATCAAAGCCTAATATGTATAGGCAAATGTATGTACACAATACACGTGTGAACACACCACAGTTTTCTAAGATATTATTGAACCTGTAACAAAGTGTTGAGTTGTGATTTTATAAAAATAGTTCTAATATTATGTTATTACCTTTCTGTTCATTTGACGCAACAGTACTCCTTTACAAAGAGTCTGAAGGGTATTCTACATCAACCAGCTATGTAACAGCTTTATAATGCCAAGTGTCCTGTACAGAGGTTTACTCCAATGAACTGGCTTAATTTAGAATGTAATCTAACCAATTATATTTAATAGCATGGCTAGGAAAATCAGCCCCATAGTCTAAAAACCATTGTCTCTGGGAAAAAAGCAAGTAGACTTTCCTTTTATGTTCTACCTCTTAGAAGGTATAGGAATCACAATATTCTATGCAAAACCAGAGATATTCTCTACCTCTGATCCTTTCCATTGCTCCTTTTACATTTATAACAAATGAATAAGCTGAATGTGATTTTTCATTTTGTAGCTGCAATCTCTGTAGACAAACTGATCAACTGAAATACACTGATTTGATCAACATATTTATCAATGAATAAGGATTTAGGAAGTTATTTTCATGATTTGGACAATTGTGCACCTGGATTCATTTAGAAACGATTGTCTTTTTCTAAATGTTAGAGATGTTTAATGTGGGGAAGAAAAACTTAAGGAGGGAGACCCACATGGAGGAAATTGCATTTTTCTCTACAGCATAATTCAGGGATACATTGGATTAGAGGCCAGAGTGATGATTTGGAAGGAACTGAAAGCACTGATATTTGATAGAGACCTGGTGAACTAAGGAAGCAATTCTAAATAGATTATTTTGGATGTGGAACAGATATTTCCGTCATCATTGCAGTTTTTAGTCCTTGACAGTGATTTAAGGTCTGGGGAATGCTAAGCAATGTTACAACACCTGCACGTACATATGCCCTGGACAATCATATGCCCTGCTACCAGTAGCTGCTCTCAGCACAGCGTTCCTCTTTCACCCCAAGCCAAGGAATTTGCCATACATGCAGGCAGTCAAAGTGAAGAGGGTTGCCTTTTAAGAATTATTTTTCATAGTTCCCTTCTCAATTTTCAGTTTCAACAGCCTCTTCCCATTCAAATTGTCTGCGTTTGCCTCACCTTCCTTCTCAAACCGTCAGCTCCTTTACAATACATCTTCAACTTAGCTTATATAAAGAAATGCTAGGCTTTGTCTTTGCACACAAATTCCTCTTTGAGTATACCTATGCTGTATAAATTCATATTACTGCTTGAGTATACATATGCTGTATAAATTTGTATTACTGCTGTTCATTTCAAGAATCACCTCTTTCCTGGCAGGAGAAAATCAATAGATAAGATTACTAATGAGAATGGAGTCCTACTGCCTCCAGCACTTAGCAGATTATTAATAAGCTTTTCCTCATGGATTGTTTGTCATGTAAGAAATCATAACTGAACAGCACCAAACACATAAGCAAAAGTGAAATGTTAATAATATTTCTACCTAAAGTGTATCATATTAATTCATATTAAAATAAATGAGGTTTACAATCATATTGGCAGGAATCTACTAAAAGTAATATACTTTCTAGAAATTTGAAACTCCCTAAATAGATGTAACTGTCCTTAAATATTAAAAGACATACTGGGAAAATGGCAAAAGCCTTCAAGAAAACAAGTCAAAATCATATTGTTTATTTTTCATGTATGAACAAGAATTGAAGAATGAAAAGCTCAGAAGGAAGGTAATAAATGTAAATAATACATAGGAAACATTTTACAAAACTTTTACTTTTGTAAATTGTGCGTTTCACCGAGTTTTAACGTTAGCTGGTTAAAGTCCTTATCATATTTTTATGAAAGATGAAATCAACAAATAAACCATTGAGAATGTGGAAGAAAAGTTCAGAAAATTAAAAACTGAGAGGCCATTACTCATGTCAACTTATAAAAATAATGATCACATTAAACATAACTTACTCTCTTAACATACTGAGTTAATATTGTAGTAGCTTATGGAATCATAGGGAAAGGTTTTGCAAGGATTATGCTTTTCTCCTAGCATGTTAGGAAAAATTTACACTGGATTTTGGTGAAGCAAAATATGTGCATTTTCAACCAAGATATTCCGGGTCTTTAGGCTAAGTAACATAATTACATCAAATCTATTTTTCCATAAAATTTACCACTATATGTAGGAGAAGGTATAAGAACTTCTGTAGCAATTTCTGCATTTGTGACAATAGAAGTAAAAATAGCAAAGAAAATATTATTGAATGTATTTTAATAATTTAAAGTAAATATATTAGCACATATTTTATAATTATCAATTTATTAGCAACTGATATATTTATTCATCCTATATATAGGATCAGTTATATATATATATAGAGAGAGAGAGAGACAGAAGGAGAGAGAGAGAATGGACATATATATTTTCTTTTTTTAAAGTTTATTTACTTTAAGTTCTGGAATACATGTGCTGAACGTGCAGGTTTGTTACATACGTATACATGTGCCACAGTGGTTTGCTGCACCTATGAACCCATCATCTAGGTTTTAAGCTACGCATGTATTAGGTATTTGTCCTAATGCTCTCCCTCACCTTTCCCCCCACCCTCCGACAGGCCCTGTTGTGTGATGTTCCCCTCCCTGTGTCCATGTGTTCTCATTGTTTAACTCCCACTTATGAGTGAGAACATGCAGTGTTTGGTTTTCTGTTCCTGTGTTAGTTTGCTGAGGATAATGGTTTCCAGCTTCATCCATACCCCTGCAAAGGACATGAATTCATTCTTTTTTATGGCTGCATAGTGTTCCATGATGTATATGTGCCACATTTTCTTTATCCAGTCTATCATTGATGGGTATTTGGATTGGTTCCAAGTATTTGCTATCATAACTAGTGCTGCAATAAACATACATGTGCATGTGTCTTTATAGTAGAATTATTTACGTTCCTTTGGGTATATACCCAGTAACGGGATTGCTGTGTCAAATGGTATTTCTGATTCTAGATCCTTGAGGAATCACCACACTGTCTTCCACAATGGTTGAACTAGTTTACAGTCCCACCAACAGCGTAAAAGCATTCTCATTTCTCCACATCCTCGCCATCATCTATTGTTTCCAGACTTTTTAATGATCGCCATTCTAACTGGCGTGAGATGGTATCTCACTGTGGTTTTGATTTGCATTTCTCTAATGACCAGTGATAATGAGCTTCCTTTCACGTTTGTTGGCCACATAAATGTCTTCTTTTGAGAAGTGTCTGTTCATATCCTTCGCCCACTTTTCGATGGGGTTGTTTTTATCTTGTAAATTTGTTTAAGTTCCTTATAAATTCTGGATATTAGCCCTTTGTCAGATGGATTGACTGCAAAAATTTTCTCCCATTCTGTAGGTTGCCTGTTCACTCTGATGATAATTTCTTTTGCTGTGCAGAAGCTCTCTAATTATTTAGATCCCATTTGTCAATTTTGGCTTTTGTAGCAATTGCTTTTGGTGTTTTAGTCATGAAGTCTTTGCCCATGCCTATGTCCTGAATGGTATTGCCTAGTTTTTATTCTAGGGTTTTTATGGTTTTAGATTTTATGTTTAAGTCTTTAATCCATCTTGAGTTAATTTTTGTGTAAAGTGTAAGGAAGGGGTCCAGTTTCTGTTTTTTGCATATAGGTAGCCAGTTTTCCCAGCACCATTTATTAAATAGGGAATCCTTTGCCTATTTCTTGTTTTTGTCAGATATACATATATCTGACAATATATATATGACAATAGAATATATATATATATTCTACTGGCAAAGAAAATGAACCAAAACAGGCTCTTGGGCCCATGAGATTAAAACCAATGTCTGTTGCAGTCATTTGTCATTTAGCACAAAGACTAACATACATTAAGTCCTCAAAAAATAATTATTGAATACCTGATGTGTTCATGCCATTAAAATTCAGTATTCTGTATCTGTATTTGATAATCCCATAGATCTTTTCTTGTGTTACATCTAAATGAAAACTTACTGTAAGCATTTTCAGGATTATCTCGATCTCTTTACAGTTCAATACAACCACAAAAATTCAGTGTTCTTATTTGGATGTGTGTTTTCAATCCTGTTAAGTGAGATTGCTGCCAGATGGCATTTCTTAGTGTAAAAATGAAGTTGTCTCAGGTTCACCCGTATAGTCATGTTGGCTTATTTTACCAGCTGCAAAGTGATGATTAGGAAAAGAATAATATATTAACAGAAGGAAACTGCAGCACCTTCAGTTATTGAAGTTCTCAAGACTCTTTATTGTAATTTATGAAAAAAATCAAACTTCAGCAGAATAAAGTATCACTTTACGTTTCACAACTTCATAAAAAAGAACTTGACTGGACAATATTTAAAGGATGGCTTACATTTCCTGAAAGAAAAATTACATTATGAATCATTATGTAAAATAAGGTGTGTCAAACATTTCAGTAAAAAAGAGGGCTCAAGAATGAAGACACTCCAAGTATATCAGGGTATATAGGCATGGCACATTCAAAAGAAAACTTGCACCACAGAAACTAGATCTATTCTCAGCGAGAAGTGATTGTATTTAAGACAAAAAACAATGTGAAATACAATAGAAATTTCTTAGTTTTTACTTTTACAGTTTTATTTCTAATATTTATAAATTGTTTATTTTACAGGTATAAAAACATACCTTAAGCATACACATTTTTATACTAGTTTTATCTTAGTGAATATTTAATTAAAATTATAAGAATTTCTCACCATTGAGTGTCACTGATTCTTTTTTCTTCCAAAGGAAACACTGTTTAAATAAATAATCAACGTCCACTCCCACTCGTTGTTTAAATTTGGAGAAATAATAAGACTAAAACTTTTAACAGGCTGATCAATCCTTTAAATAATATTTTTGAACCCTTACTATGTGGAATTGATCATTGAGCAAATTACACACAGTCTTTGTCCTAGAGGAGTTCATGGTCCTGCAAAACTTTCCAAACTATGTAGGGAGGAATACAACTAAGAGTGTCACTCTCTGCTATTTACAAGTTGTGAGCTCAAAAGATGTGGAAACAATCTAAATGTCCATCAGCAGAGGCATGGAAAAAGAAAACGTGGGATATACATACAATAAATTACCATTCAGCCTTTAAAAAGAAAAAATTCCACATATAGATGAACCTGGAAGACATTATGCCAAATGATTGCAACGGATTGCTAAGTGACATAAACCAGTAATGAAAAAGATAAACACTGCATGATTCCACTTATATGGGGTATCAAAAATAGTCAAATTCATAGAATCAAGGAACAGAATGATGGTTGCCAAGGGCTGGGGGAGAAGGCAACGGGGAGTTACTAATCCATAGATACAAGGTTTCCATTGATCAAGATGAATAAACTTTACTAGTGTGGTGGTACCCAGCTACTCGGGAGGCTGAGGCACGAGACTCACTTGAACCCTCGGTGGAGGGTGCAGTGAGCCAAAATGGGGCCACTGCACTCCAGCCTGGGCAACAGAGTGAGACTCTGTCTCAAAAACAAAAAACCAAAAAAACAAAACAAACAAACAAAAAACCAAAGGGGGGGGGGAACAAAGAAAAAAGAAAAAAATAAACTCTTAAGATCTGCAGCACATCATTGCACCTATCATACTCTACTGTCTATCATACTCTACTGTGCACTAAAAAATATGTTAGAGTAGGTCTCATGTTAAGTGTTCACACCGGTATAATTTTTAAAAGTGTGTTTTAGTATGTTACAAATGCTCTAATTCACAATTTATTTATCTGTAAGATATGGGTGATAATAATAAAAATTAATTCAGAATGTTTCTGTGATAATGAAATAATTAATATAGAGTGAACAGCCCAGAGACAGGTAATACTGGTTTTGGATTGATGCACCACTTTCACTACTCTCATTAAAAAGTGATTTTGTTTATTCATATGCATTTATACACAGATGTGTAAATATATGCACACACATACACACACACACACACACAGAGAGAGAGAGAGAGAGAAAGAGATAAGCCGCCAAGTACTTATGGTCCACTTCCTTATGAGTACGTCATGGCGTCTACTGCGTGTATTACTATAGACGCATTCAAAAGAAAACTTGCACCACAAGAAGGGATGATGCAGAACGTTGAATACTGCTCAGCTACAAAAAAATGAAAATACGAGGAATGTTTAGAACAAGTTTTTATGTTAGTATCTATAAAAGTATCTGGTAACTAAGAGGTACTCAGTAGAAATGTATTGAATGCATAGATGAGAGCTAATCACTGACACTGAGCCAGAACGTGTTTTGTTTTATCAATTGTGTAACTGTTTTTTAAATGATGAAGATAAGTGAAAGTCCAAACAAAGAGTTTTCACAGATTATAATACTAGAAATTGTATCTGTTCACTCTGGACTTATTATGAATAATACTGTGAGTTAATTTTATGTTTCAACTTCACTGGGTCTCAGAGTGCCCAAATACTTGGTCAAACACTATTCTGGCTGTGCCTTTGAGGATGAATAAGGATGAGATTACCATTTAAATCAGACTGAGTAAAGATGATTGCCCTCCCTAATGAGGGTGGGCTTCATTAAATCAACTGAAGTCCTACATGGAACACATCTCAGCCCCTGCGGAGCACGACCCTCCCCCCAGAAGGGGTTCCACTGCCCACTTCCGGTCCTGTCACAGACCCAGCGACTGCCAGCGGCCGCTGACCGCCCCGCTATGGCAGGTGCGCCAAAACTACCACCCCGACTGCGACGCTGCCATCAACAGCCACATCAACCCGGAGCTCCACGCCTCCTGTGTGTACCTGTCCATGGCCTTCTACTTAGACCGGGACGACGTGACCCTGGAGCGTTTCAGCCGCTGCTTCCTGAGCCAGTCGCACGAGAAGAGGGAGCACGCCCAGAAGCTGATAATGCTGCAGAACCCACCCAGTGGCCGCATCTGCCTTCCTGACATCTGGAAACCAGAGCGTGAATACTGGGAGAGTGGGCTCGAGGCTACGGAGTGTGCCTTCCACCTGGAAGAGTGTCAACTACAGCCTCCTGGAGCTGCACTGCCTGGCCATGGAGAAGGGTGACCCCCAGCTGTGCGACTTCCTGGAGAGCCACTTCCTGAACCAGCAGGTCAAGGCCATCAAAGGGCTGGGTGGCTACCTGAGCAACCTGCGCAAGATGTGGGCCACGGGAAACCGGCCTGGCAGAGTACCTGTGTGCCAAGCTCACCCTGGGCTGCAGTGGGGAGGAGCCCTGAGCCCAGATGGGCCCCACAGCCATGGGGTGCCTTCACCGGGTTGGGCCACCAGACAGGGTGAGCATGCTGCCCTTTCAGAACATTCTCTTCAGTTTTTTCCTTTCAGTTTTACCATTGTTGGCAATAAAGTTATCTGGTTTTCAAAGCAATAAAGGTGTCCAGTTGATGCGTGCCTGCAAAACTCTCACTATTTAGGAATAAAGGCACATCCTCATGCAAGTTTAAAGTTGGTATCCAGCAGTCTCTCCACCCAGCCCTGCCCCATCTGCATGCAGCTCAGGATCTCCAAGGATAGAGGAGGAAGGTATTCCATGGGTCCCTGGAAAACACATTAGTCTTCCCTTTATAAACTACGTGGATATATGGAGTGGGATGGGGTGGGATGGGCAGTCATGGGCCCTGGTGTCTGGGGGTGCTTGGGCATGGTAAAGTGTGAAACATGGTCTGGAATTCATCCCTGCCTCTGGGGAAGAAGTGAGGGGAATGAGATTGGGCAGGGATTAAAATAAAGAGGTCTTCATCTTGACATGAAAACTTTTGTTTCTTAAATATGAAAATGTTAACATTTGTTGATCCTAGGTAGCAAGCTGGGGATCCTGGAAGATGGCATGACAGAGTACTCTCTGACAAACTCACCCTGAGTGACAGTGACTTAATGGGAATGGGCTGGTTTCTCCATAGGCTTCATAGTAAATCCCTATAGCCACCAGTGCTGGGCATCTGTACTATTTCTTCCAATAAAGTAGTTATATATACATATACATTATAGTAAGTCCTCAGTTAATGTTGTTGATAGGTTTTTGGAAACTGCAACTTTACACAGAAGAACTTGTAAGGAAACCCGTTTTACCCCAGGCTAATTGATACAAACAAGAATTAAGTTTTATGGCATATTTCCCATCACAAAACATCACCAAACTTGTAAAGAAAGACCAAATTACTTCTAGCATTAAACATGGAAATAAATGTGAGTTATAAGTACATTTAAAAGATTAATAGAAACAAGTAAAATAATTATTTATCCATGTATTCCAGTTCAGGGGGAGAGTGGCTGGTGCATACCTGGGAAGTTCAGGGAGCAAGGCCGGAATCAGCCCTAGCCAGGATGCCATCTCATAGCAGGTCACTCTCTCTCTCTCTCTCTCTCTTTCTCTCTCTCTCTCTCTCTCACACACACACACACACAAACACACACACACACTCTTACAGTGGGACAATGTAGATACCCCAACTCACCTAACGTGCACAACTTTAGGATGTGGGAGGAAATGGGAGTACACGGAGAAAAAGCATACAGACATGGGGAAAACGTGCAAACTCCACACAGACAGTGGCCCCTCTGGAAATTGACTTTTTTCCTCATCAACGTTATAATGAAACAATGTTGAACAAATCAGTGTTGAAGGAAGGATATTTGAGTATACTTATAATGCATAGATTTAAAATTTTTTATATGTATTATTTATTTATTTATTTATATGCATTCATTCTACCAGCAGCGGGCTTCATTTTGAATCTCCAGACAAGATTCTGAATTTTTGCTTAGGAAGGCCACCTTTGTTCAAAGCAGTTCAGTGACTGTGTTATTGAAAATGTTACATCTGCTTTCTAGATCTTTTTTGAGCCTGGTTTTATTTCTGTGCTCAGGTTTCATGTATCTAACTTCGATTTGATTTTCTTTGCTTGCTACCAAGAGAAACTTAGCTAATAAATCTCATTATCAATACACCTTTATCAGGTTCTATTGTAATTATTTATAGTGGAGTGAATAGCTCCTATGGGGTAGCAAATGACATTTTTCACTTTATTCCTAATAGAGTATGCTGAAAGGAAAAAGCATGAAAAATGAAAAGGAAAAAATAGAAAAAATTGTCTCCATGAAAATAGAAGTGAATGCTGCTATCACAGCTAGTACTCCTTATCACCTGGAAATGTGTTTCTATCATAATTACGGGGTTTTAATTCCTTAAACCAGCCTTTCATTTTTTTTTTTTTTTTTTTTTTTGAGACAAGGTCTCACCCTGCCACCCAGGCTGGAGTGCAGTGGCACCATCACGATTCACTACAGCCCCACTTCAGCCTCCTGAGTACCTGGGACTGCCGGCCTACGCCATCACACTTGGCTAATCTGTGTATTACATGTAGAGATGTGGTTTTCCCATGTTGCCCAGGCTAGTCTCAAACTCCTGGGCTCAAGAGATCCTCCTGCCTCGACCTCCCAAAATGCTAGCATTACAGGCACTAGCCACTGTGCCCGGCCTTAAACCAGGTTTATTAGACTCTGTTCCCTATCATCATATCGCACAAAATAGCAATAGGTGTTCAGTGAAAAAATGGATTCATGGCAATATTTTAAATATATTTGTATTTATATATAATACATAAATAATTATATATTTTGTATATATAAATATGTATAAATATATAATATATTAATATATATTTATATATAAATATAAATTATATATATGCAAAACATATTTGTGTTTATTAAATTAGCAAATTTTTTTGCTTTGTTTTCAGTTTATATTTTTTACTCTAGGAATTTTCAGTCTTCAATATAAAAATACATTTTGTGAATTTACAACAGGAGGATAAAATATTCAGCATTTTCCCAACTTCCTAATCATGAGATGCTTTTTCTACCAAATTTTACAGAACAATACTCCAAAGAAAATAACTCAGTAAACAACATCAAAGAATCTCATGGCGTGTTATTCCAGAAGCATATACCTGGCAGCTTAACGGCTCTTTCACTGAGAAGTCATTATGCAAAACTTGCTTTTGCTATGAAAATTCCAGCACTGTAAATTTCAAAGCAAAAAGTGGAATTCCAGCCCCTCAGCATGAGTGTGTGTAGATAACACACACAACCATTTTGTTACCTGATGGATTACTCCTAACACTATATTTCTTTTCTGTTATCCTCTAATTTTCATTCTTAAATGAATGGTTTCTGTGAATGATGACATTGATATTTATCTAATACTTAAAGTTGAGAGGTGGTTTAGTGCTCCCACATAGCTTATACTCCTTCCTTCCTCTACCTATATATTCATCTTATCAGCAGGAAAGTTCTTCCTTTTGATTTTCCAAGATTGCTCATTTTAGGTCAGTAATACATCCTTTGGACAAAAGCAGTCAGTGCCTTCACTCTTTTGGAAAACAAATACCTGTTTCTTTTCTCACCAAAGCATGCTGAAATTCCTCAAAATTCTGGCACTGAGCTATGAGAAAAAAAAAAATAAGGCACATATGGCTTACAGTATTTTAATAATAAAGTCCTGGAATGTTAAATAAATATACAAGTACTATGCAGCATCTTACAGTCCACCTCTTTCCTCCAGTAGAGATCATCAGCATTTTCTATGTCACTATTCAATTTTGGATGGACATCCTATGGCAGTGCATTCCTCTCTAGGTTCAGTAAAGGACATGTTAAGCTTCTCTCTAGCCCTAAAATACATGTTGTAATTCTATAAATTGAAACTGCATTTTTCCCAAACAATATTGAGCATGAAGCAACACCTAACCATAAACTCTTGCAGCTGTTTTAATTTAAATGTATCCTCACAGCTACTTTTGGGTATACTTATATTCATATAATTCCAATGAATTTGATAAGGTACTTATTTTATTCCCAGGCAGACATTAACATAATACAGAACTATTATTTTCTAAATATGGAAAATATGTAATCATTTTTATAAATGATTATTTTATCCTAGAAAATAACAAGGTAATTAAAAATGCTTTTTCACAAGAGCAGTGTTTGAGTCCGGCCTATCTTCCTAACCACAACTTTCATTTGTCTGCTGTTTGGCTGTTTAATTCGATTCAACAAACATTGGTTCTTAATAAATGAGTTGGTGCTAGGGAGTCAAAGTTAAATGAGACATGGACTTGGCCCAGTTAAATGAGATGTATTAGCAGTTTGCCAATTTTTTAAGAGTAAAACACACATCCAATATGAGGTTATTTTAATGAAGAATTAAATCGAGTGAATTTAGGGAGTGTTTTCATTTATAATTTTCCATTCAATATTCATTAAAGAGGTAATGCTACACAATCATTCTATGAACTTTCACAAACAGTAATGAAATAATTTTTACAAGGTTTGTGGAAGAATGTAGGCCAGTTACTCTTCATATCAAAACAGTAGACTCTAAACAAATCTAAAGCATCATCGTAATGACAATTATCTGAGTAATTTATAATATGAAAATAATGTATGAAGGAACTACCTATTCCTGATAATGAGGGGATGTTACCTAAGGGAGAGGGAGATTTTGAGCAATAACTCAACACAATGTAATAGATGAGAGTGTGGCAAATAAGGAGATTACAAATTGGTTTACATATTTTATGATATTTTTGCCCTGAGACAAAGAATGCACTTGGAAGTATGTTTTCCTCGTGTGGATCACACAGGAGTCTTCTAAGGGACTGGTTTAAAAATATGTTTTCAAAACTAGAAATAAGTTATTTCTACTGTGGATATGAATCTGCAAGAAATCTATTGGTAAAGGTAATCTAAAAAAAAAAACAGGGCTTCCTAAATGCCAGCTTTTTATACCAGAAAAAAATACAGGTACTAGTTAAAGTCTTTTACAGTATCATGACTTGCTTTCAGTAATGAAAATAGCTTACAGTTATTGAGAGTTTGCCATGTATAAGGCACCAGCTTAAGTCATTTATATAAATTACCTCATTTCCGCCTCACAGCAACATAAAATGTGGTGCTATTGTTATACCCATTTTATAGATGATGACAGTGAACTCAGAGAAATTATATTAATTCCTAATGTCTCAAAACTAGTAAGTGGCAGAGGCGAAATTTATCTCAAGACATTTTAAAATTTGATTTATAATTTCTCTGTTTCTCCATTGGTGGTTCAGATGCATGCTGTGTAATTTCCATGTATTTCTGAATTTTCTAAAATTCCTATTGTTATTTATTTCTACACTCATGCCATTGTCAGAAAAGATACTTAATGCCATTTCCATCTTCTTAAATTTGCTAAGACTTCTTTATGGCTTAACATTTTATTTATTCTGGAGATATTCTCTATGTGCTTGAGAAGAATGTGTATTCTGCACAATGTACATCTATTGGATGTACTGCATTGTGTATATCTGCTAGGTCCATTTGGTCTAAGGTTTAGCATGTGTCCAGTGTTTGGTATTTATTTTCTTTCTTAAAGATTTGTCCATTACTGAAAGTGGATATTGAATTCTTCTACTGTTATTGTATTACAGTCTATCTCTCTCTTCATATCTATTAATATTTGTTTTATATATTTAGGTGGTCTGATGTTGGGTGCATATACATTTACAATTGGTATAGCCCCTTGATGAATTTACCCCGTTATCACGAATGACCTTCTTTCTCTCTAGAGGGAGTTTTTTACTTAAAACCATTTTTTATACATATACGTAGCTATTTTTGTCTTTTGGTTTTTATTTACATGAATATATTTTTCCATCCCTTCACTTCTATTCTATGTGGGTCCTTACAGGAGAAGTTAGTATCTTGTAGGCAGTGTGTGACTGGGTATTTTTTGTTGGCCATTCAGTCACTCTATGCCTTTTGATTGGAGAATTTAATCTCATTTACAATCAAGGTAATTATCAATATGTGAGGACTTACTGTTGTCATTTGTTTATTGTTTTCTGGCTGACTTGTAGACATTTCATTCTTTTCTTCCTCTATTGCTGTCTTTGCTTTGTGGTTACCACAAGGCTTACAAAAAACATCTTATAGTTTTAAAAGGCTACATTAAAAAAAGTTTTATTATAAGTACAGGGGTACATGTGCAAGTTTATTATATAGGCAAACTTGTGTCACGGGAGTTTGTTGTACAGATTATTTCATCACCCAAGTACTAAGACTAGTACCCAGTAGTTATTTTTTCTGATCTTCTCCCTCCTCCCACACTCTGCCTTCAAGTAGGCCCCAGTGTTTGTTGTGCCCCTCTTGGTGTCCATGTGTTCTCATCCTTTAGCCCTCACTAAGTATGAGTATAATGGCCTCAAGCTCCATCCATGTTCCTTCAAAGGACATTATCTCATTCTTTTTTATGGCTGCATAGTATACCATGATGTATATTTGGCATATTTTCTTTATCCAGTCATCCGTTGATAGACATTTAGGTTGATTCCATGTCTTTCCTATTGTAGATAGTGCTGCAGTGAACATTTACATGCATGCATCTTTACGGTAGAACGATTTATATTCCTTTGGGTATATACCCAGTAATGGGATAGCTGGGTTGAATGGTAGTTCTGTCTTCAGCTCTTTGAGGAAGTGCCACACTGCTTTCCACAATGGTTGAACTCATTTATGCTCTCACTAACAATGTATAAGCATTCCCTTTTCTCCACAGTTTCACCAGCATCTGTTATTTTTTTACTTTTTAGTAATAGCCATTCTGACCGGTGTGAGGTAGTATCTCATTATGGTTTTGATTTGCATTTCTGTAATGATCAGTGATATTGAGCTCCTTTTTATATATTTGTTGGCTGCATTTATGTCTTCTTTTGAAAAGCGTCTGTTCTTGTCCTTTGCCCATTTTTAATGGGGTTGTTTAATTTTTTTCTTGTAAATTTGTTTAAGTTCCTTACAGATGCTAGATATTACACTTTGGCCAGATGCATAGTTTGCAAATATTTTCTTGCATTCTGTAGGTTGCCTGTTTATTCTATTGAGAGTTTCCTTTGCTGTGAAGAAACTCTTTAGTCTAATAACATCTGATTTATCAGTATTTGTTTTTGTTGCAATTGGTATTGGTGTCTTTATCATGACATCTTTGCCAGTTTCTAATTCCAGACTGGTATTGCATAGGTTGTCTTGCAGGGTTTTTATAGTTTGGGGATTTCCTTTAAGTCTTTAATCCATCTTGTGGATTTTTTAATATAGTGTATAGTGTAAGGAATTGTGTGTGTGTGTGTGTGTGTGTGTGTGAGGAATGGGTTCAGTGTCAATCATCTGCATATGGTTAGCCAGTTATCCCAGCACCATTTATTAAATAGGGTGTTGTTTCCTCATTGTTTGTTTTGTCTGCTTTGTGGAAGATCAGATGTATGTAAGTTTGCAGCATTATTTCTTTTTTATATAGTGTAAGGAATGGGTCCAGCGTCAATCATCGGCATATGTCTAGCCCATTATCCCAGCACCATTTATTAAATAGGGTATTGTTTCCTCATTGTTTTGTCTGCTTTGTGGAAGATCAGATGTATGTAGGTTTGCAGCATTATTTCTGGGCTCTTTATTCTGTTCCTTTGTTCTGTGTGTCTGTGTTTGTGCCAGTACCATGTTCTTTTAGTTACCGTAGCCCTGGAGTATAGTTTGAAGTAAGATAACATGATATTTCCAGCTTTGTTTCTTTTGCTTAGGATTGCTTTGGCTAATTGGGCTCTTTTGTGGTTCCATATGAATTTTAAAATGGCTTTTTTGTAGTTTTATAAATGTACTTTTAGGAATAACATAGATTCTGTAAATTGCTTTGCGCGGTATGGCCATTTTAACAATATTTATTCTTCCTATCCGTGAGCATCAAATGTTTTTCCATGGTTTTGTCACCCCTGATATCTTTGAGCAGTTTTGTAATTCTCAGAGTGGAGATCTTTCACATCCACTGTTAGCTGTATTTGTAGGTATTTTATTCTTTCTGTGGAATTGAGAATTGGATTTTTTTCCTGATTTGGCTCTGAGCTTGGCTATTGTTGGTGTATAGGAATGCTAGTAATTTCTGTACATTGATTTTGTATCCTGAAACTTTGCTGAAGTTGTTTATCAGTTTAAAGAACTTTCGGTCCAAGGCTATGGGATTTTTACATATAGAATCATGTCATCTCTCAACTGAGATAGTTTGACTTCCTGTCTTCCTATTTGGATGACTTTTATTTCTTTCTCTTGCCTGATTGCTCTGGACAGAACTTATAATACTACGTTGAATAAGAGTGATGAGAGAGGGCATTCTTGTCTTGTGCCAGTTCTCAAGGATAATGCTTCCAGCTTTTGACCATTCAGTCTGATGTTGGCTATGGGTTTGTCATAGATGGCTCTTATTATTTTGAGGTTTGTTCCTTGAATGCCTAGTTCTCTGAGAGTCTTTAACATGAAGACATTTTGAATTTTGTTGAAAGCCCTTTCTGCATCTATTAAGATGATCACGTTTTTTGTCTTTTTTTCTATTTATGTGATAAATCACATTTATTGATTTACACATGTTGTAACAATCTTGAATCCCAGGGATAAAGCCTGCTTGATCATGGTGGTGCTTTTTGATGTGCTGCTGTGTTTGGTTTGTGGTATTTTGTTGAGGATTTAGCATAAAAGTTCATCAAGGATATTGGCCTGAAGTTTTCTTTCTTTATTGTGTCTCTGCAGGTTTTGGTATCATGATGATGCTGGTCTCATAGAATGAGTTGGGGAGGAATTCCTTCCACTCAATTTTTCAGAATAATTTCCATAAGAATGGTACAATCTCTTCATCATACATCTGGTAGAATTGGCTATGAATCCATCTGGTCCTGGGCTTTGTGGGGTTGATAGGGTATTTATTAGTGATTCAATCATGTTGCTCATTTCTGGTATGTTCAGGGATTCAATTTCTTCTTGGTTCAGTCTTGGGAGAGTGTATTTCTTCTAGATTTTCTAGTTTTTCTCCATAGAGGTGTTCTAACTAGTATCTGATGATGATTTGTATTAACATATTTCTATGGAGTCAGTGGTAACATCCTTTTTGTCTTTTCTAGTCATGTTTATTTGGATTTTCTATCTTTTCTTCTTTATTAATCTAGGTAGCAGCCTATCATATTTTTTTTCAAATATTCAGCTCCTGGCTTCTTTGATCTTTTTAATGGTTTTCTGTCTCTCAGTCTCCTTCAGTTCAGCTCTGATTCTGGTTATTTCTTGTCTTCTGCTAGCCTTGGGGTTGTTTTGCTCTTGTTCTTTTCAGTTGTAATGTTAGGTTGTTAATTTGAGATCTTTCTAATGTTTTAAAGTGGGTGTTTAGTGCAATATATTTCCTTCTTAGCACTGCTTTAGCTGTGTCTCAGAGACTCTGCTATGTTGTGTCTTTGTTCTCATTCGTTTCACAGAACTTCTTAATTTCTGCCCTAATTTCATTATTTACCCAAAAGTGTTTCATGAGATGCTTGTTGAATTTCCATTTAATTGTAAGATTTTCAGCAATTTTCTCAGTCTGGATTTCTATTTTTATTGTTTGTTGTCCAAGAGAGTGTTTGGTATGATTTCAGTTCTTTTTTATTTGCTGAGGATTGCTTTATCTCTGATTGTGTGGTTGATTTTAGAGCATGTACCATGTAGCAATGAGAATAATGTATATTCGTTGTTTTGGGGTGGAGATCTTCATAAACCTCTATCAGGTCCATTTGGTCCAGTATGTAATTTGAATTATACTTCTGTCATTTCAGTCATCTCAGCTCAGTTAAGAACCCTTCCTATAGAACTAGTGTTGTTGTTTGGAGAATAGAAGGCACTCTGACTTTTTGAGTTGTTAGAGTTCTTGTACTGGTACTTTCTCATCTTTGTGGACTGATGTTCCTTCAGTCTTTAAAGTTGCTGTCCTTTTGTTTTTGTTCTATTCCTTTATCCTATTTGATTCACTTGGGAGTTTGGTAGTGGTATAATGTGGGTTCAGTCAACTGGCTTTATTTCCGAAAGATTTTAGTTGTGGGGTGAGGCTCGACTCAGGAATCCTGGGCTGCATGCCCTAACCCTGGGTGAATGTTACCAATCCTGGATTTCTTCTCTGGCCCCTCAAAGTTGGGAAGCTGTGCTAGAGGGGCTGAGGTGCTCCCAGGCTGCTGGTCACAACACTCCAATGGGTAGTGCCACCCAAAGCACTTAGTAGGGAGGTGGCAGCAGTACCAGTTTTTGTTTGCTTATGCCAGTGACAGTGCAGCAGGATACTGGCCTCTGTGCAGATTTTCACAGTAGTGGTTGGTGTTAGCATGGCACAGCAGGGCGTGGTGCTCCCTACTAGTGTCTGTGTGAGCATTTGCGCCTATGGTGGTGTTAGCATGAGGGCGGGGTTCTGGTGGTCTCAGGGCTGTGTGCACCCTCTGTTCACCGTCACATGGGTGGCTGTGGCTGTGGTTGCTCAGGGTGAGGGTGGGTCCGCTGGTCTCCATGCCTAGTTTTGCACTAGTGACAGTGTTGGCACAGGGGCTAGGTGCTGGCGAGGGTGAGGCTGGTGGATTCCATGCCCAGGGATGCTCCTACTGCAAGAACAGTGCAGTGGAGGTGGGGAGCAGAATGCACTAATACTGGCAGCAGTGGCACAGTGGAGTGCACATGCACACATGTGATTGCAGGGAAGGGAAGGCCAGGTCCTTTTGGGCACACATGCACTGGCAAAGCGATTTGGGGGTGGTTGTGGGTAAGTGCATACAGGCAAATTGCCACAGGGGAGGCTGCAGTGCAGGAAGTGCAGACTGACTGGTGTGCGTCCTCAGGTGCTGCTCTGTTGGAGCTCTCTGTCTGTGAGGTGCATTCTACCAGCACAGAAGCTATGATGTGGGACCCCAGGAGGTCCTCCTCCCCTGGGCACCTGAGACTGCACAGCAAGCAGGTATGGCCTGGCTAGGACTCCCGGGAGAGGCCGGCAGACTGAGGGGTGCTCAAGTCAGACCAGCCCCATCTCATGCGCACGGCCACCGTGTGGAGTTGAGATCTGTCAGTTCCCCTACAACTAAAGTCTCCCATGGCAGCAAGTTGAGCCTAGGGAAATAGGTGTCCCTGCCTATACTCCATTACAGACGTTCCCGCAACAAACCCTCTGGGCTCACACTGGCTGGAGTTCTGCCCCGCCCCTTCTCTAAGCAGTTCTCTCTGCCAACTCGAGTGTCCATGGTGGTCATAATTTATCCTTCTGTCAGGATTGCAGAGGCTCTTGGTGACAGTGAGTTGCTCCCTGCTAAAAAAGGATATTTTAATCTGATAACAACTTAACTTTAATTGCATACAAAAACTTTACACTTTTACTTTCTCACACATTAAAAATGTTTGCTATAAATAGCTCTTATTATTTTGAGATATGTTCCATCAATACCTAGTTTATTGAGTGTTTTTAGCATGAAGGGGTGTTGAATTTTATTGAAAGTCTTTTCTGCATCTATCGAGATAATCATGTGGTTTTTGTCATTGGTTCTGTTTATGTGATGGATTACGTTTATTAATTCGTGCAAGTTTAGTCAGCCTTGCATCCCAGGGATGAAGCCGACTTGATTGTGCTGGATAAGTTTTTTGATGTGCTGAGGATTCAGTTTGCCAGTATTTTATTGAGGATTTTGGCATCGATGTTCAGCAGGGTTAGTGGCCTGAAATTTTCTTTTTTTGTTCTGTCTCTGCCAGGTTTTGGTATCAGGATGATGCTGGCCTCATAAAATGAATCAGGGGGGATTCCCTCTTTTTCTATTCTTTGGAATAGTTTCAGAAGGAATGGTATCCACTCCTCTTTGTACCTCTGGTAGAATTCGGCTGTGAATCCATCTGGTCCTGGACTTTTTTTGGTTGGTAGGCTATTAATTATTGCCTCAATTTCAGAACTTGTTATTGGTCTATTCAGGGATTCGACTTCTTCCTGGTTTAGACTTGGGAGGGTGTGTGTGTCCAGGAATTTATCCATTTCTTCTAGAGTTTCTAGTCTATTTGCTTAGAGGTGTTTATAGTATTCTCTGATGGTAGTTTGTATTTCCGTGGGATTGGTGGTGATATCCCCTTTATCACTTTTTATTGCGTCTATTTGGTTTTTCTCTCCTTTCTTCTTTATTAGTCTGGCTAGTGGTCTATCTATTTTGTTGATCTTTTCAAAGAACAGCTCCTGGATTCATTGATTTTTTGAAGGGTATTTCATTTATCTCCTTCAGTTCTGCTCTGATCTTAGTTATTTCTTGGCTTCTTCTAGCTTTTGAATTTGTTTGCTCTTGCTTCTCTAGTTCTTTTAATTGTGATGTTAGGGTGTCGATTTTAGATCTTTCCTGCATTCTCATGTGGGCATTTAGTGCTATAAATTTCCCTCTAGACACTGCTTTAAATGTGTCCCAGAGATTCTGGTACGTTGTGTCTTTGTTCTCATTGGTTTCAAAAAACTTCTTTATTTCTGCCTTAATTTCGTTATTTACCCAGTAGTCACTCAGGAGCAGGTTTTTTGGTTTCCGTGTAGTTGAGCGGTTTTGAGTGAGTTTCTTAATCCTGTGTTCTAATTTGATTGCATTGTGGTCTGAGAAACTGTTTGTTATGGTTTATGTTATTTTGCATTTGCTGAGGAGTGTTTTACTTCCAATTAGGTGGTCAATTTTAGAATAAGTGTGATGTGGTGCTGAGAAGAATGTATATTATGTGGATTTGAGGTGGAGAGTTCTGTAGATGTCAGTTAGGTCCTCTTGGTCCAGAGCTGAGTTCAAGTCCTGAATATCCATGTTAATTTTCTGTCTCATTGATCTGTCTAATATTGACAGTAGGATGTTAAAGTCTCCTGCTATTATTGTGTGGGAGTCTAAGTCTCTTTGTAGGTCTCTAAAAACTTGCTCTGTGAATCTGAGTGCTCCTTTATTGGGTGCATATGTATTTAGGATAGTTAGCTCTTCTTGTTGCATTGATCCCTTTACCATTTGGTAATGCCCATTTTTGTGTCTTTTCATCTTCTTTGGTTAAAAGTCTGTTTTATCAGAGACTAGGATTGCAACCCCTGCTTTTTTTTTTTTTTTGCTTTCCATTTGCTTGGTAAATATTCCCCCATCCCTTTATTTTGAGCCTATGTGTGTCTTTGCACATGAGGTGGGTCTCCTGAATACAGCACATTGATGGGTCTTGACTCTCGGTGGGAGTGTTAGTTAGCTCAACTGTTTTGGAATACAGTGTGGCGATTCCTCAGGGATGTAGAATCAGAAATACCATTTGACCCAGCAATCCCATTACTGGGTATATACTCGAAGGATTATAAATCATTCTACTATAAAGACACATGCATACATATGTTTATTGTGGCACTATTCACAATAGCAAAGACTGGGAACCAAACCAAATGCCCATCAATGATAGATTGGATAAAGAAAATGTGGCACATACACACCATGGAATACTATGCAGCCATAAAAATGATGAGTTCATGTCCTTTGCAGGGACATGGAGGAAGCTGGCAACCATCATTCTCAGCCAATTGACACAGGAATAGAAAACCAAACACTGCATGTTCTCACTCATAAGTGGGACTTGAACAATGAGAACACATGGACACAGGGAGGGGAATATCTCACACCTGGGCCTGTTGGGGGGCGGGGGGCTAGGGGAGGGATAGCGTTAGGGGAAATACCCAATGTAGATGATGTGTTGATCGGTGCAGCAAACTATCGTGGCACGTGGATACCTATGTAACAAACCTGCATGTTCTGTACATGTATGCCAGAACTTAAAGTATAATAATAAAAAATTTTTTAAAGTTTGATATCACAATTTATATCTTTGTATATTGTGTATCTGTGTTGGTTAATATTAAGTGTCAACTTGATTGAATTGAAGGATACAAAGTATCGTTTCTGGGTGTATCTGGGTGTTTATGGATGTTGCCAGAAGAGATTAACATTTGAGGCAGTGGACTGGGAGAGGAAGTCTGCTCCCCCCACCCCCAGGAAGACCCACCCACAACATAGGTTGGCACCATTCAATCTGCTGCCAGCATGGCTAGAAAAAGCAGGCAGAAGAAGGTGGAAGGACCTGAATTTCTGAATCTTCTGGTCTTCATCTTTCTCTCATACTGAATGCTTCCTGCCCTTGAGCATCAGACCCATGTTATTTGGCTTTTGGACTCTTGGACTTACACTACTGGTTTGCAGGGGTTCTTGGGCCTTCATCCACAGAATGAAACCTGCATTGTTGGCTTCTCTACTTTAGAGGTTTTGGGACTCAGAGAGAGCCACTGCTGGCTTCCTTGGTCCTCAACTTGCAGATGGCCTATTGTGGTACTTCACCTTGTGATCGTGTGAGTCAAGTCTCCTTAATAAACTCCCTTTCATATATATATATTTATATATCCTATTAGTTTCATATATATATATTTCATATATATATTTCACATATATATACTTGATATATATATATATCCTATTAGTTCTGTCCCTCCAGAGAACCCTAATACAGTATCCCTTAACAAATTATAATAGCTATTTTTATTTTTAATAGTTTTATTTTTTAACTTTCATATTAAAGTATAATGGTGGTCATTTACTTGCCACCATCATAGTATTATAATGGTATATTAAATTTGACCATCTACTTTCTTTTTCCAGTGAGTTTTATATTTTCATGCTTTTTTGTGTTACTAATTTGCATCAGGTTCTTTCAGTGTGTAGAAGTCCCCTTAGCATTTCTTGTAATAATGGCCTGATTGTGATGAACTCTCTCAGTTTCTGTTTGTCTGGTTAATTCTTCATCTCTCCTTCATTCTGGAGGACATCTTTGACAGATACAGTATTCTTGGTTGACAGTTTTTTTTTTTTTATTTAGCACTTTTAATGTATCATCCCACTCTCTCCTGGCTTATAAGTTTCCTGCTTATAAATCTGCTGCTAACCTCGAACTTCCTTATATGTTATGTCCTTTTCCCTTGCTGCTTTCATGATTCTTTTTCTTTGATTTTTGACAGTTTGATTATAATATTTCTTTGTGTCGTCTTGTTTAGATTGAATCTGTTTGGAAACCTTTGGTCTTTCTGTAATGGGATGTTTATATATTTCTTCAAATTTGGAGAATTTTCTGCTATTATATCTTTAAATGAGCTTTGTTCATCTTTTTCTTTTCTCCTTACATTGAGGCCTGCTCTTTCAAAAACATGGGCAATTATTTTAGTCTTTATCAACTGGCTCTGTCTGGGACTGCCCTCTGCCAGTCGGCCCATCCAGAGATTCTGAGTAGGCTGCCTGCATGTCTGGAGGTAGGCTTGCTGCCGGAGTCATTGTGCAGCCTGGCCTGGTGCCTTGGTCAGCAGGTGGGAAGGCCTGGCACCTGGGTCTGCAGTGTTGGTCCTGAATCCTGGATCCACTGGGGTGAACCTGTTAATTGCATCTGTAGAGATGGGACTAAAGCCTGGGTCCATGAGAATGGCCCAAAACCCGGTATGTGTGGAGGCTGGCCTGAAGTCTGGGCCCGCAGGGGCTGATATGACGTGGGGGTAAACCCTTAACTTTAGTCCTCAAATGCTGGCCTGGCAGTGAGGTGTGTCTGTACCCTAAGTCTGCAATAGTACGTGTGGGTCTTGGGTCCATAAGGGCTAGACTGGAGTCTAGGTTTTCAGGGGTGTTCATGCAGTCTCAGTTCATAGGATTCAACCTGACAAAGCGGTTTCCTGGAGTGGTTCTGGACTTCGGGTTTGCTGGAACAGGCCTAGACCTGTGTCTTCTGGAGCCTGGGTTTGACCTGATGCTGGGGCTGGTATGGAGCCTGTGTCTATGGGGGCTGCCCTGGAGAATATGATTGTGGGTGTTAGCCTGGATCCTATGTCCACTGATGCTGGTCTGGATACTTGTTGTACAGGTGCTAGCCTAGAGGCTAGGTCTGTGAAGGCTTACCCTGTGGGGGATGGCCGGGGACCTGGGTTCACACGTGCCAGTCCAGAATTGTGATCTACTGGGACCAGCCTGGGTTCTGGGTCTGCTGGATCAGGCCTAATCCCTGGGTTGCTAGAACATAGTGCCACAGGTGCCAGTCTGGAGGGTTGGGCCACAGAGACCAGCCTGGCACTGGGAAGGCATGGAATCTGTGTCTCTGAGTGTCTACCTTGTATTTGAAGTTGGGCTGCTGACTTGGTGCTAGGGCAGGTCTGAAGCATGGGGCCATGAGGGCCACCTCAGTGCTGAGAATAGTCCAGAGCCTGGGGCCACTGGGTTCAGGCTGGCAGTGGGGTGGCTCTGAGACAGACTCCATCTAGTATGCCTAGAACCTGAAGCTACAGGATCTGGCCTCGAGCTGAGGTGGCTGGAGGCTCAGACACAGGCACCTGTGTAGAGTCTGGGGCCCTGGGGTTCTGCCTAGCACCGGGTTTTACTGGGGAATTCTCAGTGTTGGGGTCCAAAGCTAGGACCATTGCTTACTTCCTTTCCCTTCCCCCATATGGAGGATATCTCTTTCCATACTGTGCTACCTCAAGTTGGGAGAGAGGTAGTGAGGGTAATGTGAAGCTATTATTCCTACCCTTTTCAATGTGACTTTTCTTATTTCTTTGATATACTAAGGTGTTATAATCTATCACCTGTCATTTCTGAAGATATATTTGTACATGATAATTGTTCATATTGGTGCTTTTGTAGGGGCACAAATGCTGGACAGTCCTGTTTGCTGACATCTGTCCCTTTGAGCTTGAATTTAAATACATGCCGTCTAACCTGAGATCCTGGACACTTAACCATTGTTCTGTATAGTAATGAGTAAATCGGAAATTTCTAAGCCCTATGATTATGACAATGTGACATGATCTGTTGTGAGAAGTTAGGAGGGGATAGATCCTGGAAGCCTGATTTAACAGAACTCTCAGTCCAGTGAGATACAACTACAACAGCTTCAATCAGTTAAGTGCCAATAACACAGATTGAGATGACCAAAAGTCTGAAAAGTCAAGCATTTGGGGGATTTGTCTAAAAAGGGCAGTTAATTTGAACATAGAGCCAATGCATGTGGTCTTCTACTTTGTATTAAAGTAATTGCACAGGTCTTAAAAAGGTGAACTGTGGCTTTGATTGAGCAGGAGTAAGCTGCTGGGATACTTTTAAGAACTTCGTTAGAGATATACAATAAAGATAGAAAGATTAAATGTAAATAAGAAGGGGTTATTTTAGATGGCGAGTAGATCAAGCATATTTTAACTAGTCAATATAATACTTAATAAAAAATAAACAGCACATGAGTGAATGTGCATTTTTCAATGCAACATTCTGTGATAAGTAACAGAGTATAATTAACATATTGCTACCAATCTGAAAGTCACATTTTGAGAAAAGCTTTTCAATTCCTCTCACTCCTCCAGAGGACTCTAGGAGAGTACAAGGAAACATGTTTTTTTTTCCTACATTCTCCCGAAGTTTGCTTTTCTTTTTCCTAGTTCTAAACATCATACAGTTGAAATGCCAACTGTATAATGTTAGTCATCATGCAGTTATGTTACTGTTAGCCAATGAAGTTAGAAAGGATGAATTTGTGACAGGATACATCCACATGGTTACCAATACTTTCTATAAAAATGAATCTAAGGCTTTTGTTTTCTGTCGGAGAAAACTAAATTCTGTGCTTACCCAGGAAGAGGCGATTCACAATGTAGGTGAAAGGGGTGAGCAAATCTGGGAGACCAGGGAAGAGACATTGGAATTGTCTATTTTGGGGTTCATACAGGATAGAAGGTACATGTGTATAGGATTGTAACGAAGATTAATAGACTAGAACAAAAGAGGTGAAGAACAAGTTCACAAAGAGCGAGAAACATGGAAAGGTGGAAATATTCACTCTGAAATTTGGGTGGTGGCGCTCTGCTGTCAAAGAAGTGGAAACTTGATAATGAGTAGAAGGAGAAAAGTGGAGATTGCTAGAGCTAATAAGGTCTAGGAAGTAAGTTAAGAGGTTATCCGAAGTGTTATTAGCATCAATGTGGACTCCTCTTTCTGTATCTAGGCAGTCTGCTCTGTGCTGTGAATTCCATGCCTGCAAGATGCCAAGACCTTAATAATTATATGATATATAATAAATTAACTACATTTCCATATCACTTTATAATGTGATGTCACTGTGGACAATATCTCTTTCTTCTCAGGAGCCCGTTCATTCAGATGTTTTCTCTTCTTCTCTGTGAAAGCATCTTAAGACTGTGAAAGATGAAGTCAAGATATTAGATATTAAAATATTAAGACGCTTGCAACGTTGGAAAATTTGTGTATAATAGTATCTTTTGGGTTTGAGTAAAATCATCTTGAAATTCCCATGTTGAAAACACACATCATCTCACTGATTTGGGGCCTGAGGGTATTAAGAATAAATGGAACATAAAATATATATGAATGGGTTATTTAAAGAAAGCAAGGAGTTCTGGGCTTGGACTTCACTCTTTCAAATGATTTTCATGAACTCATTTGCAAGACAAATATTTATGTTTAGTCTTAGGTAACTGAGTCCGTCAAGCCATAGAACAGCAGCCACCAACAGTTTGTCATGGCCAAGCAGCAGCAGTTCAGTGGCTCTGAGTGGTGAAAGGAACATGACATGAGTGTGTTTGTGGAGATTCCAGAACTACATTCTTAATGCTACCCGAGTCAGCAATTCATTTGCCAATTGTATAAAATCCCCAAGTACTGCTGATTTATGTATGTATGTATGTATTTATTTATTTTTTTATACTTTAAGTTCTGGGATACGTGTGCAGAACGTGCTGGTTTGTTACATAGGTATGCATGTGCCATGGTGGCTTGCTGCATCCATCAACACGTGATCTACATTAGGTATTTCTACGAATGCTATCCCTCCTCTTGCCCCCCACTCCCGAACAGGCCCCGGTGTGTGATGTTCTGCTCCCTGTATCCATGTGTTCTCACTGTTCAGCTCCCACTTATGAGTGAGAACATGCGGTGTTTGGTTTTCTGTTCCTGTATTAGTTTGCTGAGAATGATGGTTTCCAGCTTTCTCCATGTCCCTGCAAAGGACATGAACTCATTCTTTTTTATGGCTGCATAGTATTCCATAGTGTATATGTGCCACATTTTCTTTATCCAGTCTATCACTGATGGGCATTTGGGTTGGTTCCAAGTCTTTGCTATTGTAAATATTGCTGCAAAAAACATACATGTGCATGTGTCTTTATAGTAGAATGATTTATAATCCCTTGGGTATATACCCAGTAATGGGATTGCTCGGTCAAATGGTATTTCTGGTTCTAGATTCTTGAGGAATCACCACACTGTCTTCCACAATGATTGAACTAATTTACACTCCCACCAGCAGTGTAAAAGCCTTCCTATTTCCCCACATCCTCTCCAGCATCTGTTGTTTCCTGACGTTTTAATGATCACCATTCTAAAATGTGCAAGATGCTCTCTCATTGTGGTTTTGATTTGCATTTCTCTAATGACCAGTAATGATAAGCTTGTTTTCGTATTTTTGTTGGCCACATAAATGTCTTCTTTTGAGAAGTGTCTGTTCATATCCTTTGCCCACTTTTTGATGGGGTTGTTTGTTTTTTTCTTGTAAATTTGTTTGAGTTCTTTGTAGATTCTGGATATTAGCCCTTTGTCAGATGGATAGATTGCAAAAAGTCTCTCCCATTCTGTAGGTTGCCTGTTCACTCTGATGATAATTTCTTCGGCTATATAGAAGCTGTTTAATTTAATTAGATCCCATTTGTCAATTTTGGCTTTTGTTGCAATTGCTTTTTGTGTTTTAGTCATGAAGTCTTTGCCCATGCCCATGTTCCAAATGGTATTGCCTAGTTTTTCTTCTAGGGTTTTTATGGTTTTATGTTTTGTGTTTAAGTCTTTAATCCATCTTGAGTTAATTTTTGTTTAAAGGGTAAGGAAGGAGTCCAGAATGACTACTGGTTAAATGATGAAATTAAGGCAGAAATAAAGAAGTTCTTTGAAACTAATGAGAACAAAGACACAACATACCAGAATCTCTGGGACACAAATAAAGCAGTGTCTAGAGGGAAATTTATAGCACTAAATGCCCACATGAGAATGCAGGAAAGATCTAAAATCGACACCCTATCATCACAATTAAAAGAACTAGAGAAGCAAGAGCAAACAAATTCAAAAGCTAGAAGAAGTCAAGAAATAACTAAGATCAGAGCAGAATTGAAGGAGATAAAGAAATGAAATACCATTCAAAAAGTCAATGAATCCAGGAACTATCTTTTTGTAAAGATTAAAAAAATAGATAGACCTCTAGCCATATTAATAAAGAAGAAAAGAGAGAAAAATCAAATAGGCACAATTAAAAATGATAAAGGGAATATCACAACTGATGCCACAGAAATACAAACTACCATCAGAGAATACTATAAACACCTCTGCACAAATAAACTAGAAAAATCTAGCAGAAATGGATAAATTTCTGGACACATACACACTCCGAAAACTAAACCAGGAAGAAGTCGAATCCCTGAATAGACCAATAACAAGTTCTGAAATTGAGACAATAATTAATAGCCTACCAACCAAAAAAAAAAAAAAAAAAAAAAAGACACCAGGATCAGACAGATTCACAGCTGAATTCTACCAGAGGTACAAAGAGGAGCTGATACCATTCCTTCTGAAACTATTCCAAAGAATAGAAAAAGAGGGGATCCTCCCTAACTCATTTTATGAGGCCAGCATCATCCTGATACCAAAACCTGGCAGAGACACAACAAAAACAGAAACTTTCAGGCCAATATTCCTGATGAACATCAATGCCAAAATCCTCAATAAAATACTGGCAAACTGAATCCAGAAGCACATAAAAAAGCTTATCCAGCATGATCAAGTCAGCTTCATCCCTGGGATGCAAGGCTGGTTAAACTTACACAAATTAATAAACGTAATCCATCACATAAACAGAACCAATGACAAAAACCACATGATTATCTCAATAGATGCAGAAAAGGCTTTCGATAAAATTCAACACCACTTCATGCTAAAAAAACACTCAATAAACTAGGTATTGATGGAACTATCTCAAAATAATAAGAGCTATTTATGAAAAACCCACAGCCAATATCATACTGAATGGGCAAAAGCTGGAAGCATTCTCTTTGAAAACCGGCACAAGACAAGGATGCCCTCTCTCACCACTCCTATTCAACGTAGTATTGGAAGTTCTGGCCAGGGCAATCAGGCAAGATAAAGAAATAAAGCGTATTCAAATAGGAAGAGAGGAAGTCAAATTGTCTCTCTTTGCAGATGACATCATTGCATATTTAGAAAACCCCATCCTCTCAGCCCAAAAGCTCCTTAAGCTGATAAGCAACTTCAGCAAAGTCTCACGATACAAAATCAATGTGCAAAAATCACAAGCATTCCTGTAACCAATAGCAGGCAGACAGAAAGCCAAATCATAATCATGAGTGAACTCCCATTCACAATTGCTACAGAGAATAAAATACCTAGGAATACAACTTACCAGGGATGTGAAGGACCTCTTCAAGGAGAACTACAAACCACTGCTCAAGGAAATAAGAGAGGACACAAACAAATGGAAAAACATTCCATGCTCATGTATAGGAAGAATCAGTATTGTGAAAATGGCCATACTGCCCAAAGTAATTTATAGATTCAATGCTATTCCCATCAAATACCATTGACTTTCTTCACAGAATTAGAAAAAACTACTTTAAATTTCATATAGAACCATAAAAGAGCCTGTATAGCCAAGACAATCCTAAGCAAAAAGAACAAAGCTGGAGGCATCACATTACCTGACTTCAAACTATAGTACAATGCTACAGTAACCAAAACAGCATGGTACTGGTACTAAAACAGATATATAGACCAATGGAACAGAACACAGCCCTCAGAAATAATGCCACACATCTACAACCATCTGATCTTTGACAAACCTGATGAAAACAAGCAATGGGGAAAGGATTCCCTATTTAATAAATGGTGTTGAGAAAACTGGCTCATCATATGCAGAGATTTATTTTTTTAATAAGGGACATAAAATTCTGTATTTATTGAGGTTTAAAATATCCACCTATGCTTATCAAGCTAAATACACTGACTTTTGCATTGTAATTATAAAATGTGTAAATGTATATCATTGTTCTTACTTGATAATAAAATATTTGGTTATCTCATTTTTGTTAGAACAGAGTAATGTATTTAACATTAAATATTAATTAGAATCTAAAGTCTACAGTGGGAACTAAAATTACTGTTAGAGTTTGAAAAATGAGGTAATATTTATGATATTATAGCTATTTATTACTGGGCTTCCTATTCAAAGACAATTCTGCTGATGGTGATTATAATCTTTTAATGATGGTATGATTAAGATGCAAATGTGTAAATAGAAATGTGAGGTTATCTTGCAATATCTTTTAGTTTTTTGACTACCAAAATATTTTTAAAGATGTTCTATTAGCAAATGTATATTGTTATTACATTGACACAAAGGAATATATTAACACAGAAGAGAACAGTGGCACAAAAATCTATCTAATATTTGGATTCTATATCTAAAACAAAAAGATTATTTTACATTAGGCAAATTTAATAGTTCTTTTTATTTTTAATACTATGAATAAAAATTATTTTATATGTTATGTGCAGTACATATATGTGAGAAAAAATATTTCTATTCTTTCACTCTGAAGTTCAATTTTAAAATATTGAGATTAAATATTAAGCATCAGTTGTATTTTCTTAAAATTTTATAAAATTCATTGCTATCATAAATGGGAAAAAATTACAAAAGTAAAAATAACCATAAAATTAAGGAAGTTATTTCTTACAAATATGGCTCTTCCTCATACCTATTTTAGAATACATAAATAAGAAATCTCTTAAATATCTATATAAGTCACTCTTATTATTACTTGTTAATGCCAATGTACTTTTATTTGTAACAGTCTCTAAGACAAAATAGATTATATATTGACTTAAATATGTCAAAGGAAGACTTTCCATCAAAATATTAGATCTCTTCCATTTCTCCAAAGGCTTCTTTGCCAATTTTAGTATTAGACATTAGTGACTTACCTATATTAATTATAATTCATTTACCCACATATAACTTACTGTTTCATTATTTACTTAAATATTTATCTTCACATAATACAGCCATGAACCGCATAACAACGTTTGAGTCAATTGAATATTTGAAGGTGTTTCCATAAGATTATAATGGGGCTGAGAAGTTCCTATCACCCAGTGATGTCTTGATGACCTTGACTTTGTGTAGACCTAGGCTAATGTGCATGTTTGTGTGTTAATTTTCAATAGAAAAGTTTACAAATTAAAAATAAATTAAAAACTTCAAAATAAAAAAGCTTATAAAATATAAGGATATAAAGGAAGGAAATATTTTTGTACTGCTGTACAACGTGCTTGTGTTTTAACTGTTATTATCAAAGAATCAGTTTTAAAAAAATTAAAAATTTTATAAAGTAAAAATGTTACAGAAACCTAATGTAATTTATTACTGAAAATGAAAAATATGTTTTAATAAATTTAGTGTAGCTGAAATTTAAAGTGTTTTAAAGGTCATCAGTAATGTACAGTAATGTCTTAGCCCTTCACCTTCACTCACCATTCAGTCACTGATTCACCCAGAGACTTCCGGTTCTCCAAGCTCCATTCATGGTCAGTGCCCTATGCTGTTGTATCAGTTTAAAAAATCTTTAATAGCGTATTTTTACTGTACCTTTTCTATGTTTAGGTATGTTTAGACATTCAAATACTTACCATTGTATTAGGATTGCCTCCAGTATGTACTACAATCACAATCTGTAGAGGTTTGTAGCCTGTGAGCAATAGGCTATACCATATAGCCTAGATGTATAGTAGACTATACCATTTAGGTTTGTGTAAATACACTCTGTGATGTTTGCATAACAACAAAATTACCTAACGATGGATTTCTCAGAATGTATCCACTTCTTTAAGTGACACATGACTGCACTGTTTATGAAATATATTCCTTAGTATCTATTTGAATGTAATGGTATATAAATGAAATAAACTGATAAATCTCTTGACTGATAAAGTCCATTGTGACACAAGTGTCTATTGCCAAGGTGCCTTGTGTCCTCTAGCCTGCTGGAGTCACCTTGGGCTTTAAGATCAAAATAAAGCAAGTCACATTTCACGCTGTATAAAATCCAGTGTCCATAGCATCTCTGAGGATCTTTGGAAAACTCATTTTTCTTCCTCATCTCTGGTTTTATTTTCTTGCCCCCTTGATCTTGCATGTCTCATTTGTATCTTACCTTTTGTTAAAGCCATCCTTCCGCATACTGAAGTCCAAACTTATCTACTTCCTAGACAATTTTGGCAGCCCAAATTGATGCTTCATTATACATAGTAATTCGGTTATCTTTATAGTCTCCAAGAGAGTGCCCTAAAGATCTCTTCTATCATGTTCACAGCATTATATCAAGGTATTTTCTTTAACAAAGGGCTATACACAGAATGAGAATATGCCACAATCTTAGGAGGCAAACATATCTGTAGCCTGCTATGATTTTAAATAGTATTTTTCTCAGCTACACATTTAATTACTTGATACTATGACACCTTTGATGGTAAAAAGCATCACAAAATTAGTGACAGTTTTAAATGAGCAAAAGAACAAAGGCCTAAAAGAAGAATATTTTTACATTGATTACATTTTGTCTCAAATTCTTGTAGAAGTAGAATTTGCCATGGATCTTCCCACTCCAATTCCAACAAATCTTTCTACTACACTATTAGAGCAATTTAGAAAATATGAGATGTGAAACCTAAAATAAAGTATTTATGTTAGCTATAAACAATGTGATAAGAGTGTATTCGATGGTTGAGAAATGTAATCTCAAGAATATGTGTGCTCATGTGACACAGAAACTTGATAATGTCATTTCTGATAGTTAAGGAAATGCTTCACTGAGAGTGAAAGATCAAAAATGATTATGAAAAAGAAAAACTGAGGTGAACATTTTGGAAGGGTCATTCTATCAAAAAGACATAAGATACGCAACATTCTGTAAGATATTTTTTTCTTTGCAAATTTCAAGTTTTAGATATGGAGGGTATATGCACAGGTTTCTTACATGAGTATATTACTCCCAGGTAGTGAATATAGTAGACAATAGGTAGTTTTTCAACCTATGCCTCCCTCCCACCCTTCCTTGTCTAGTAGTCTACAGTGTCTATTGCTCCCATGTTTATGTCCTTATATGGTAAATGTTCAGTTCCCACTTAAAAGTGAGAACATGTGGTCTTAATTAAAATTGTGTATTTATATATAGACTGTATTCCATCATTATAGTAGTCTATCCTTATTCGTGAGGAATATATTCCAAGACCCCCAGTGAATGTCCAAAAGCTCAGATGATACCAAATGTTATAAGCCCTCTGTTTTTTCAATCTGATTACTGAGATAGCTACTAAGTCATTAACCAGAGGATAGTGTATACAACATGGATAATCTGGACAAGGGGATGATTCACATTCCAAGATTCTAGATTTTATCATGCTATACAGAACAGCACCCAATTTAAAAAGTATGAATTGTTTCTTTATGAAATTTTTCATTTAATATTTTCAGAATGCAGTTGGCTGCAGGTAACTGAAACCGCATAAATTGAAACCATGGATAAGGGGAGACTAATGTATATAGATTTTGACTCTGATGCTCTTCTACATAACCTAATCATCACTGGAATAGTGTATCATTATGGAATTGGTTGTATTTTATTCCCCTTGTTTCCAATAACATTACTCAAGGATGTAGTAAGAAGAAACAAATTGTTAAGGTGTGCTTTTAGGCCTCTGATAGAAAAATACACGAGTATAACAAGCCACAGGATACACTAGTTGCATTTCCATATGATGCTAATGTTGAGAAACATTTTGCCTCTCTTTGATGTAATTGTAGTTTGAAAATATGTTATGATATTTAAAAAGGAAAAGCAGCTGCTTAAAAATCAACCTCTCATGGTAATCTCTAAGATTCTTACAGTTCTGTAGCTCATTGTTTTTAAGTTATTGAATTTGAAGATATAATTTCAACTGAAAATTAAAAGGCCTCAAGAATGGAGAGAGTAGACTCTTATTGAATGTAGGAGAGCCAAAAGCAAATAATAAAAACTGCTTGATTGAGCATGGCTATTGGACCTAGAAGAAACCTCTCTGCTTGCTCTTTGCATGAAGAATAAAATATAAGAACAGTAAGATAGCTCATCTATAGTTGTAGAAAGTTCTAAGAGACTACGTGACCCAACTTCCAAGGTCTCTGAGAAGCCCTGAAATCAGACCTGGTTACCTTGGCTCTGCTGACTTCCAGCTTGAGCACTCTGGAATATAATTATCAACTTTAATAACAGTTTCTTGACATGTTCACCCAGGATATTAAGAAAATTTACAAAGTATTCATGAAGCTTTTCAAAATCTAGACAGTTATATTGTTAATAGTTCAAAATTAACCTATTCTCTGTTGTCCACCTAAATTAATTTTGAGAAATTTCAATGATTTCCTTTAATTTAGCAATTAAGACAATACAATACTGAAGAAATAAGGGGGAAGGTTCATCAAAGTCTGTGGCAAAATACAGGGAAGGTAGATTCTAAAAGGCTGCTCAAAACCTTAAAAGTTTTTAGGTATAGGAGATTCTAAATTTTGGACCATAATAATCATACATTTCATTTTAAAAGCTATATTTGGTAAATCATCACGATTTTTTAATAATCACACTATTTGGACATAAAACACAATATAAAGTAATATAAGATAAAACACAATTTTCAATGCACAGAGGTCAGATGTTCATTCCATAGATGTTGAACATAAAGAGGAGAAATAAGACCAACAATCTTCAGATGTTTAAATGTAATAAGAAATTAAAGACTGATTATTTCACTGGATGTTCAGCTTTAACTGGATAACAAACACTTTTAAGCATTTTATGAAATCAAAATGTTTCATAATTTTAAAAAATGATTTTAATATTTGAGGATGGATCTTTTTTATATGAAGTATACTATAATACCTTTCACCTGAGGTGGGTGTTATTCGGCACCATATTGCTTTATTTTTGTTTTTTTGTTTGTTTGTTTTGGACACAAGTTCTCACTCTGTTACCCAGACTGCAGTGCAGTGGCAGAACCACAGCTCACTGAAGCCTCAACCTCCCTGGCTCAAGCAATCCTTCCACCTCAGCCTTCCAAGTAGCTGGGACTACAGGTGCACACCACCACACCCAGCTAACTTTTGTCTTTTTTGTAGAGATGGGGTCTCACTATGTTGCCTGGGCTCATCTTGAACCATGGGCTCAAGTGATCCTTCTGCCTTGGCCTCCCAAAGTGCTGGGATTATAGGGATGAGCCACCGTGCACAGCACCATGTTCATTTTTCGTGTGTGAAATCATCACCACATCCTTCTCTTAGAAAGATAATGGGGTTATTATACGTAGCATGTGTGAAGCTCATTGTTTTCTCCATATTCTCTCCTCTCCCTACCATTTTCACTGTACTGGAAGTTGTTATGAGGGAAATAATGCTTTTCATCCATCACAGATCCTGTTTCCTGTTTCTGAAGGTTGCCAAGTAAACAGGGACAAAAGTGAATCTGCTCTCCTGCTCTCTGGTCTGTATAGGTGCTTCGGATGCAAAAGGAGCTGCTACCAGATGCTTGTAGGTGTCCCGAGCAGATTCTAGCCAAACTATGTTGTCCCTTCATGTAACTATTCTTTAATATCTATTGCTTATTTTGTTATAAAAGAACTCGAAAGTGGTATGTGGAAAAGAGCTGACAAGGAGGACTAGTAGAAAAAGAAATTCAACCCTGGTCTCACATTTACAAACTCTATTCAATAAAATAAATTCATGCAGTTGACCATACCTACTCTCCTTGGAAGGCTAGGTTAGTGACCATGCATTGTTATGTGACCATGACCCCTGAAAGTCAAGTGTCCACCCCAAGTAGTTTATTATATTTTCCTTTCAAGCATATATACTATTTTTCCTGAAAGAATAATGGTAAATATAAAGTTTCTCATCTTGCAACATTAACCGCGATGTCGTTCTCTAGTATCTCTTATTGATGTCTACCTCTTGTAAGTATCCTATTGATCTCCTCTTAGTCCATTCTTAGAGTTGAATAATCCGTTGTGACCAAGATGGCTATGTCAGGCTTAGTTGTGAGACATTTTCTACCCTCTGGATCCATATTACAGGTAAGGGAATTTCTGTTCCAATCTCTCCAATGCTAAAATGACCTGGGAGACAGAACAGAGATGGAGAAGACTATGTGGGCCTGCCTTCATTCTGGAGTGGTCTCTGACACAAACATTTAGTTAGGAATTAAAGAATATCAAGTATGAAGAATATGAAGCTGACAAAGTCTCAAATTGATGACATACTTCTTCATTAATTTATGGCTAGGTAGGCTGAGTGTGGTGGCTCATGCTTGTAATCCTAGCTCTTTGGGGGGCCAAGGCAAGTGGATCGCTTGAGCTCGGGAGTTCAAGATCACCAGCCTTGCCAACATGGCGAAACCCCATTTCTATAAAAAATACAGAAAGTAGCCGGGTGTGGTGGCACGCTGGTAGTCCTAGCTACTTGGGAGGCTGAGGTGGGAGGATTGCTTGAGCCCAGGAGGTTGAGGCTGCAGTGAGCTGAGTTTGAGCCACTGCACTCCAGTCAGGGCAATAGAATGAGACCCTGCCTCGAAAAAAAAAAAAAATCTATGGCTAAGTGAATCTTCATTGCCTTGTTCTGCTTGGCAAAATGGTGATTTCTAACTTTGGATAAAAGGACCCTTCCTTCTTGGCAGAGAATAAAGAACAAAAATTATGGTTCAAACTAGCAAACTTAGAAAATATAACACAAAAAAAGAGCAAGGTTATGTGTATATTTTCCTTTTTAAATGTTTGTCTCTCCCACTGGAGAATAAGCTCCATGAAAACATGGGCAGCATTGGTTTTGTTCACTGTCGTAGCCCCAGAATTTGGCAAAGTGCTTGGTACATAGTAATTTTTCAATGAATATATGTTGAATAATTGAATAAATGTCATCTAAACAAAAATTTTGAAGACAAAGTAAATGTGACTAGCTGAATACTTTAGGGGAAAATATTACTTTGGTAGAAACAAAATCCCATAAATGTTTTCACATGAACATTTGATAGCACAGAGGAAAAACACCTAAGGAAAAGAGAGAAAGAGAATGGCTTTTATAGGTTGTGCTTCTGGGAGGTAACTCTTAAATTGGTATTTGAGTGCAGTTTAGTTTGGAGTAACTTCTGGATAAAGAGCATAGGCAAAATATGTGATACAGCATCAATAAAGCCCTCAGCTTGTCCCCGGGGAAGCCCTGGAGCTGGAAATAGTCTTGAGAATTGGCTTGAATCGGGGAAAGGGGACCTGGACTTTATACCTGCTTTACACCCTTGCTTTTCCCAGTTATGGGATGTGGGTTATCCTTGGAAGGGTGAGCATGTGACGCACAGGAAAGCAGCACACTGTAGCAGAGGGAAAGGCCTTGAAACAAACATAGTGGCAGACTGTCAGCAACCAACACTTAACAGCAGCAAGAAGAATGAGTGATTCCACCTGAAGGGACAATCTGGACACTGCCTGAAAGCGGTAGGCTTCAGAGATGGTGTCTAAGAACTAGGTCTTGGGGATAAAAATGATACCGTTGAATAATGTCAGATACTCCAACAACAACAAATACACATTAGCATGAAGCGTAATGATAGGCTGAAGGAAACATGTGTAGAAATTATACATAATATCTATTATTATAATATCATGATGATGACAAAAGTAAAAAGCAGTTAGTAGTGGTAACTGTGTGTCAAAAGCCATGCAATTTACATATGTAGTAGAGTCAAATATTATTTATGGTAACCAGAACTAAATTTACTAATGCATGAGTATCATGATCTTTCTTTTTTTGGCCAGATTACTATAAGCAAAGAGTCTTACTTTATCCATATATGTCCCCAGTCTCTCCTTTTCTGTAAAAGAAAGTCTGACAACTATATAAAGTGGATATAATAAGAACATTTTAGAAATGGAGAGAATACTGGTTTCTGGAGAGGGCAGGGAAGCGTAGAGTGGGAAGGCGTATTGTGGTTGTCAAAGGGCAAGAGACAAGATTCCTGTGGTGATGAAACTGTTTAGCATCTTGACTGTAGTGGCAGATATAAAAAGCTACACATCTGATGAAATGTGATAAAATTAAATAAACACACTCACATGTGCAAACACACACAGGAGTATGAATAAAATTAAGAAAATCTAAGCAAAATGGGCGGATTGTATCAATGCCAATATCCTGGTTTGATGTTGTACTATGCTTTTGCAAGATGTGTATCCACAAAAGTTTTTAAAAATTAAACAATTAAAATAACATGTTATCATTGTAGGAAACTGTGTAGAAGATACATCAAATATCTTTTTATTATATTTTACAATAATAAAGTAAGTGATTTACGTACAGTAAGTTATGTAATAATTATTTCAATGAAACTTTCAATGTAAAATTAAAAACATAATACGAGTGAGTATTTTTAAAGATTATGTTGCATTTGGGTTCATATTATCACTTACTGCAATAAATTTGGAATCAACTAAGTCAATGTTGTTGGAAGTGTTAAAGTATTATCTAGAAAACCTGCTTAGTTCTTGCCTATTTCCTCCAGGTACCCAACTCATTAGACTGATCCCTACCTTCTGCCACCAGTTTTACAAGAATTTAAATGTGATCATTGTCTGAAAAAATGTGATCATTTTGACCAGCATGCAGAATTAGAGAGAAATCTATTAAGGGGAGTAGAAGAAGGCAGAGTGCCTTTAAGAATGAAAACAACAATGGTTCACATAAATTAAACACTTATTATGTTTCTGACGCTGTGCTAATTTTATGTTCTTTGACTTTTCAGTCTTAACAATATCTTAAAGTATCTCTTATTATTGCCATTTTACAGAGAGATTGCCTACATTTCTAAGTGCATGGAGCTAATGAGAGGCAGAAGTGGGATTAATATTCACATCATTTTCTAAGCTTCAGATCTTTGCCTCTATGATATATCACATATAATATATAGCTAAAGAGAGCTCAGGACAAAGGATGACAGACTGTGCCTTAACTATAAATTTGGTGAATCCAGGTAGGCATACTGAAGGCTTAGGGGGAAAATCAGTCAGGGTAAGGGATCTAGGCAATAATTCAGAGGTTATCTATCCTTGCATTGTAACAACTCTCCAAGAAGAGAAACCATTATTGTCAAATCTCCAGGAAATGGAAAATAGTTATTGTTGAAAAATATATGTTTTTCTATCCTTCTGCAGGCTTTTTCTGTTGGAACTTCAAAATAAATATAAGTTTTATCTGATTCGAATTACAGCTTATGGTTGTAATTTGAGAGAATTTTGGAAGTCTAGCTGGGACAATCCTTGAAAAAGCCATTATTGCCCATTTTATTCACAAAGGGTATAGTCAACTCTACTATAGATAATCTGATTAGAATATTATGACTGCAGATATCATGTGTGAGACGTGTTAGTATAGATACAAACCAGACACACAAATATTATTTTGTCATTCTGTCTGTTCACATCTCTGCTACCTCCCTCATTTATTTCCCACCTCCTCTTTCGTCCTCTTCTGTTTCTGAAAACCTCTTTTCATTATCATTCTCTTCCAAAATTTTTCTCTTTCTTCATCTCTCCTCTCCTGGTTTTGCCTTTCATTGTATTCTCTATCACACAATAGCATTGTCTGTTCTTTAGCACAAACGCAGTCACTTAATGTTTCTAACTTTATCTTCAAAGTGAAATATAAACTAAGCCCACCTTCACATCCCTCTCCCTTCTCTCACAAACCATTTCTCAGTATCTAGACAATAAGCCACAATTTAGATTTCAAGATTTCAATGTATTTTTATGTGGTGTGTTTTTAACGTGATAATAATGACAATTATTCTGAAAATTTTCTTTTTGAAGTTCTTAAATTTGTTTCTCATAAAATACATTCCTAAGTTTGTGCACATCCCATTTCCAAGTGGCATTTTATATTGCGCATTCTAGTTTATTTTATAGTATATGCTACTTTTGTTTTACAAAAATCATAAGTTGCTTCCTCCCAGCTATTCCTCAGTAAATAACTATTCTCCTCATGTGGGACTATCCAAACTTAGCCCAACAGAGGTCTTTGCTGGACACCACTTAGAGGCACAGGCCAGCATCCTGCTGTGATGATTACAGATGTTCTCATTTTTGATGAAAGGGGAGAGAAGTAACAACCCACAGTTAGCTGTAAGTCCCAGTATATCTGCTTATCTAGCTGAGTGTTCTAGAAATCACAGGCCGAAAATCTGTATCTTCCAGGATATGCATTTGGCCAATTTAGCTAAAGAAACGTTATAATTTAGAGTCGTATTTTCATCTATGTAAGTATGAGATAAAAGCTGTATTTTTTTGTCCTAATTAACTTTAATGTGTTTCTTTCTTGGTTATTCCAGATGTACTTAAGCTGCTGCATTGATTTATATTCTTCTCTTATTTACAGATTTGTGGAATCTAGATAGAAATCTTTCTAAAGTACTTCAAAGTCCAAATTTATTCAAAATCCACTTTTCAGAATATTCACAAAAACATTAAAAATATATTCAAAAAGAGAGAAGCAATTGAAGATTGCAATGAAACCTAGTTTATAATTATTTATTTAAAGGTCATTTTTATCTCATTTCCCCAGTGGCTAACAGAAAACAGAGCCCTTCAGATCCCAACGATAATTACAGAGAAGGACAAATGCAATAATGTTCTTGATATTGGGTACTGTAGGGAAAATGTTTGCCCTCAGAGACACATTTTCTTCTATATATAAATTCATAAACAAATGTTACATTTAATTTGAATTCATTTTAGTAGTAATTTTTAATAGCCTCTCAGCTATATTTAACAGTTTAACAATCATGTCCTCTGATTCAGTCCAATCATGACAATTATTAATCATTTTTATTTAACAATCTTAAAACTCCTGAGATATTGAGTATATTATATCAACTCATTTAATACATATTTGAGATTCAATAGACTTTTCATAACCTCCAAAATAGACAACCTGTATTCTTAAAGTAATTGTAAGTAGAGTCCCTATACTTTTCTGTGGCAAGCAAACCAATTAACACCAAAATAAGTACGTGCTTGGCAGAGACCAAAAAATACCTTAATAAATTGAAAACAATATGGGTTGAAAAAGCTAAAATTTTTCTAAACTCATAAAAGATCAAAGAAAAGTAATTACCATAAATCTGTATATCTAAAAGCACATCATTTACTTTGAATAGAATCTTGGAAACCTGGAGTTCCAAGAAAACTTACAGAAAACATTTTTAACCTTTTGAAGAGTCAAGCCTCTTTTGAGCATGTAACGAATGCTTATGAACTCTCTCTTTAGAAAAATCTATGCATGAAATACACAAAAAATTGCTTAACTCTAGGTAGTTTATAGAAAACCTGAAGATCTCTTAGAGATTGTATATGCCAAGTTAAAAATCTCTATCTTAGGTATAGCCAGATCTTACATTCTACAAAATCTATTTCTTGGCTTCATAACATACATAAATGATAATCTGTTCTTTCTTAAATACCTCTGGTTCCAGAAAAATTACTACTTTTAAAAATATTCGATTTTTTGATACTTGTAATTTTTTTTTAAGTTCTGCTTTTTATTTTACTATTTAACTGAAATCAGAAGTTCTGAAGTCTCTAGCTACACAGAGTAAATCCCTTTCACATGATAGCCTTAATATTCAAAGTATAGCTATAGTAGCCTTCTTTGGTTTCTTCTTCTTCAAGTCAAATGTCCCTAAAACCTTCAATCAATCTTCATAAAACCTGATTTTCAGATTCCTCAAAATTTTGAGCACTCTCGTATGAATGTTCTCTAAAAGTGTCCTTAAAACGTGGCAACCAAAGTGAGTGCACATGCTATTTGATCAAATAAGAGTTTATTTTCTCTACTCTACAGAGTTGAAACACAGGAGTGGAAAATTGGGTACCTTATTATCTCAAACTTCACTTAATAAGGTTAAAATTAGGAATAACCAAGTATAAGTAAGGTTAGAATCTCAACTACGTGATTAACAGAACTTTGAGGCAGAATAAGATAATGGTGCTCACTTCCCACACACTCTTTTAATATTTTATCCATGAAATCTCAGGAAGGCATGACACAACTATCACTGAAACTAATAAAAATGAAAAAAAATTAAATACATGGTATTCCAAGTGAGCAAAACTTGTATTAACTGAAGGTGGTATTCAGGATGTCATTTTAAAAAGAAAGTGAAGAATTTGCTAGTGTTCTGGACATTGGATCTGGGATGCAGAAATGGCCTGGATGAGATGTCTCTTGAGGCTACCCTTCTGCTTTTCTAATTGAGTGCTCACCAAGAGACTTGTGATTATTTATTTGATTTCTCAAATGCCCTATTAGTGGAAAGGAGATACCAAGGATAGAAAATATAAGCATTCCGATCACTAAAACATAAACCTCATCTTCTTATCACCACCATTGTGATTTAATGCAGTCAAAATGATGATTCATACTTAGTTTGAGACCATATAAGTTGAATAACTTTACTGCTTTTATTAGGTCATATATTTTTCATATTATACTTTCCATTTGAATATTGGATGTAAGGACAGAAAAATACCATAAATTTCTGTCTGAAGTTCTTCTAAAACAGATAACACCAGTCAAGATAATTTGTTATAAGGTCAGTAGTACATCTGCTAATATTAGTAGTACGCACACAAAATTGATAGCGTAATGGATGAAATTGAGATCCCTTCTATTATCTAAAATTATTATGAACCCACTCGGCTTTCGTTATTTAAAAAGTTAAATCTTATCCTCATTAACACCATTGAAAAGTATATTGAACAAGACAATACTGCACACCACTAATAGAGATAGTGATGTAATCTGATAGGCTGCTTTTATGGACCATTGGCCTCTATATTTGTTTCCTGAGGCTACTATAACAAATTACCACATATTTGGTGGTGACTTAGAATAACAGGAATTTATTCTATCACAGTTTTGGAAGCTGAAAGTCTGAAATATGGCAATGTTGCATGCCTTCTGGGGAGAATCCATTCCTTGCCTCCTCCAACTTCTGGTGGCTACCCCAGAATTCTTGAGTTTGTGACTGTATAACTTTAATCTCTGCCTCCATCTTCATATCTTCTATTCCTTTGTGTGTCCAACTCCTCCTATCCTGTCTTATAAGCACACTTGTCACTGGATTTCTGTCCTATCCAGATAATCCAGAATGATTTCTTCATCTTAAGATCCTTAACTTAATTACATTTGCAAAGACCCTTTTTCAAACAAGGTAATATTCACGGGTTCTAGAATTAGGAAATAGACATATCCCTTTGTGGGTCATCATTCAGACCATTATAGCCTCCTAGTCACGTTTTGCCTTATCACTTATTGTATTTTCATTATAGAACTTGGAACTGGGACATTTTAGCGTACAGTGACTCTATATTTTAGTAAAAAGTGTGTAATTAATGCCATGGAATGTAATCAATCTGATTAGTAATTCCTCCTCCCTGTTGAACAACTTGAAGCATTGCAGGACTGAAGACTTTCATTTCCTGTGTAATTATCCCACACCTTTGGTTATGACATCGTTCTGGTAGAAAATAATATGTTAGAGCTATTATTCTAAGACTTCAATCCCTTAGTTGGATCAATATGTTCTGAGATCTGCTTTGAACGGTAGTAGGCTCAGAAGCTTGATTTAATGAATATATCCAGAGGTTATTTAATTTAGAGCAACTGATTCAGATCCAAAAAGACCAAATTCATAAGATACATTTATATAGAGGTTAATATAATACTCTTATCCAATTTTGTAAGAGGACATAATAATAATAAGAGATACCAAAATAGCTAGTTCTCTTAGTTGGTACATGATATCCCTGTAGGAAATTTAGATAAAAACTCATATTAAGAACATAATATAGCCTTATATATGAAGTATCTGAGCAAGTATAGTGACTTTTTTAGTTTTAAATGGTAGATTTGAACATTTAAATCTGTGCCTGAGTTCTTGACTGAAGCTGTGTAAGTCTCAGGGTGACCTGAAATTGTAGTTTGTTATTCAGAATAGTCTTTCCATGTGGAAGTTTAGAAGACAAATTATTTTATCTTTGAGTCTTTTTATTCTTTATTCCATGAACAACAAACATTTCATAAGGAAATTTGAGGAAGACAATTGTCTAAGTGCATATTATAGCTATACTAATCATATTAATTTCCGTTTTAATCAAATCATCTTGATTAAAATTTGGATGATCCTGATTCTAGTGACTTTGTAATATGTCAACTTGGATAGGCTGAACTAAATTTCCAAGAATTCCATTTTCTGTATGTTTATGGTAAGGATTAACCCCAAGACAGAGTCTTCTGAAAGATTTGAAGGGCAGAAATTTATCAGCACCCATTTTGTAGCTCACAATGTTTTCTTCGGTTGACTGACTTATCTTGCTTGTGTGAAGCAGTAACTGAGCCTACACTGGCTCCACTTTCCCATAGATCTTCCTTCAACTTCTCCAGCTCCCGGACCACGTGTGTGTTTTTACCTCCATGACAAAGAATTGCAGCTTCAGCAGGACATTCACATCACAAAGTCAGAGGAAACAAGAACTAACATAGTTCTTGGTTTGTTTTCATCATCCCTACCTCATGCTTGTGGGCTACAATTTGTTCTTGTTCTCTACACTTTGAACCCATATTCTTTCCATGATAGCCTTCCCTGTACACTTCCAGTTCTACCAGCATCAGATGCAAGGTAAACAGCCTTTCAGATACTGCTTAACAAACTCCCACAATTGCATAAGTAAACCTCAGAGGGCCGAGCCGATAGCTATGGACAATTATTTCCAGAAATTTAGATCTAATCCAGAAACTTTTCCAGGTAGATTTCAGAATTGCTATGGAACAATGATTTTTTTGTGGCTCCCATTTTCCTTTTCTTTAATCAAGAGTGCCTATAGCACTTATTGCATGCTTGTCTTACTGTTATATGTTGGGTGGGTAATGGATAGGTGGCTCATCTCTTTAGTTTTACAGGTCTACAAATTGAGAGAAACTGTACAGTAATAACTATACTTATGGAACTACATGCAAAAAGGCTAATTCATTTCTGAACCTGTCATAGATGATATAGTTTTGGACTTTGAGATGATGCTGCAATGGGATAAGACTTTTGTGAAACTTAGGAGGCAGTAAGTGTATTCTGCATGTGGGAGGGATATGAATAATTGGAAGCCAGTGAGCACCTCCAAGATGGCCTGCAGTGATTTCTACCTTCTGATATTTTTGTCTTTGTGCCCTTGTACATCACCTCCCTCTTGAGAATGGGCTGTATTGAGTGTCTTGCTACTAGCAAAAAGAATGTGATAGATAATGGTGGAGTATCACATCCATGATTAGGTTACAAAAAGACTATATGCTCTTCTCTCTCTCTCTCTGTTCTTATTTTATAAAGAAGCAAGCTGTCCTGTTGTGAGTAACCCCTCTGGTTAAACACCTGAGGCCTGCCAAAAGCTATTTTAGTGAGCTTAGAAGCAGTTACTTTCCTAGTCGTGCATTCACATAAGACCACAGCCCTGGTGAGCACCTTTACTACAGTCTTATGAGAGAACTTAAGGATCATACATCCAGCCAAGCCATTCCCAGATTCCTAACACACAGGAATTATGACATAATTAATATCTGTTGTTTTAAGGCCATAGAATAACAAATTGGAGATAATTTTTTATAAAAAATAGATCACTAATACATTGACGCTCTGGCTTAATTGGTTAAATGATTATTTATTAAATTTTAACACTTTTACAAATGGAAAATATTAATCTTTACTTGTCACATTTATTTCTTCCATACTTTTATGAAAAGTGAGAAATCCTATTCTCAGGTACTGAGGTATCATATTAGACTTACGTACCAACAACACATTTCAATTGCTTATTAATGTATGTAGTTTTACTATCCTCTAACTAATAGACCTTCATTTTGAAATATTGTATTAAAACTAAATTTGGAATGCCAATTTTAAATATCCAGTCCATATCTCTTGTTATCAATGATATTTAAAAATAAACCATGTTGGCTGGGCACAATGGCTTACACCTGAAATCCCAGCACTGTGAGAAGACTAGGCAGGCAGATCACTTGAGGTCAGGAGTTCAAGACCAGCCTGGCCAACACAGTGAAACTCAAAAATTAATCAGGCGTGGTGGCCTAGGACTATAGTCCTAGTTACTAGTGAGGCTGAGGAACGAGAATCTATTGAACCTGGGAGGTGGAGGTTGCAGTGAGCTGAGGTTGTGCCACTGCACTTCAGCCTGAGTGATAGAGTGAGACTCTGTCTCAAAAAAATAAACAATGTGTTCACTCTGTTTGATTGGTTTTCAAAAAAAAATTATTAATTTTACTTACATTTTTAAATTTAATTTTAAATTAAATTTTAATTTTAATTTTCTGGAAACATAGGTGTATGTTTATGGGGTATACAAGATCTTTTGATACACGCATGCAGTGTGAAAGAATCACATCATGGAAAATGGGTATCTGTCCCCTCAAGAATTTATCTTTCTGGTACAAATATTTCAGTTACACTCTTTTAGTTATTTGTAAAAGTACAATTTATTATTGACTATAGGCACCTTGTTGTGCTATCATATAGTAGATTTTATTCATTTTTTCTAACTATAATACCTTTTTGTACACATTAGACACCCCACATTCCTCCCAGCCCCCTACTACCCTTCCCACCCTGTGGTAACCATCCTTCTACTCTCTATGTCCATGAGTTAAATTGTTTGGATTTTTAGATTCCAAATACAAGTGAGAACATGCAGTGTTAGTCTTTCTGTGCCTGGCTTATTTCACTTTATATGCTGAACTCCAGTTCCATCAATGTTGGTGCACATAACAGGATCTCATTCATTTCTATGGCTGAATAGTACTCCATTGTGGAAATTTTACATTTTCTTTATCCAGTCATCTATTGAGGGACACTGAAGTTTCTTCCAAATATTAGCTATTGCACGCAGTGCTGCAACAAACATAGCAGTGCAGATACCTGTTCAATATACTGATTTCCTTTCTTTGGGGTATAACCCAGCAGTGCGATTTCTGGATTATATGGTAGCAATAGTTTTAGATTTTTGAGGAACCTCCACATTGTTCTCCATAGTGGGTGTTCTAATTTACACTACCGCCAACAGTGTACACAGGTTCCCTTTTCTCCACATTTGTTACTAGCATTTGTTTTTGTGTGTCTTTTCGATATAAGCCATTTTTAACAGGGATGAGATGATATCTCATTATAGTTTTGATTTGCATTTCTATGATGATCAGTGATGTTGACTACCATTGCATATGCCTGTTTGCCACTTGAATGTCTTCTTTTGAAAAATATCTACTCATATATTTTGCCCATTTTTTATTGGATTGTTGGATTTTTTACCTGTAGAGCTGTTTGGGCTCCTTGTAAATTCTGGTTATTGATCCCTTGTATTATGGGTAGTTTGCAAATATTTTCTCCCATTCTGTGGGTTGTGTCTTCACTTTGTTGATTGTATCTTTCGCTGTGCAGAAGCTTTTTAACTTGATGTGATCCCATTTGTTCATGTTTTCTTTGGTTGCTGGCACTTGCGGGGTATAGTGCAAGACATTTTTGCCCAGACCAATGTCCTGGAGAATGCCCCCAATGTTTTCTTTTAGTAGTTTCATAGTTTGAGGTCTTAGATTTAATGCTTTAATCCATTCTGATTTGATTTTTGTATATAGTGAGAGAAAGGGGTCTAGTTTCATTCTTGTGCATATAGATTTCCAGTTTCCTCAGCATCATTTATTGAAGGGACTGTCTTTTATCCAGAGTAGGTTCTTGGCAACTTTTTTGAAAATAAGTTCACTATAGGTGTACGAATTTGTTTCTGGGTTCTCTATTCTGTTCCATTCATCTATGTGTCTGATTTTATGCCAGTACCATGCTGTTTTGATAACTATAGATTTGCAGTATAATTTGAAGTCAGGTAATGTGATTCCTCCGTTTTTTCTTCTTTCTGCTTAGAATGGCTTTGGCTATTCTGGGTTGCTCGTTACTCCATACAAATTTTAGGATTGATTTTTCTATTTCAGTGAAGAATGTCATTGGTATTTTGATAAGGATTGCATTGAATTTGTAAATTGCTCAGGGTAGTATGGAACTTTTAACAATATTGATTCTTCCCACCCATGAACGTGGAATATTTATCCATTTTTTAGAGTCCTCTTCAATTTCCTTCATCAGTTTCTTACAGTTTTCATTATGGAGATCTTTCACTTTTTTGGTTAAGTTAAATCCTAGGTATTTAATTTTATGTGTGGCTATTGTAAATAGGAATACTTTTACATTTTACTTTTTACATAGTTTACTGTTGGTATATAGAAATGCTACTGATTTTGTATTCTGCAACTTTACTGAATTTGTTAATTAGTTCTAATAGTTTGCCTGTGGAAACTTTAAAATATAAAATATAAAATCATATCATCAGCAAACAAGGGTAATTTGACTTATTTCTTTCCAATTTAGATGCTCTTTATATCTTTCCCTTATCTGATTGCTCTAGCTAGGACTCCCAGTACTATGTTGAATAACAGTAATGACAGTGGGTATCCTTGTCATGTTCCAGATCTTAGAGGAAAGACTAGGTTTTTCACCACTTATTATGATATGAGTTGTGGGTCTGTTGCATATGGCTTTTATTATGTTGAGGTATGTTCCTTCTGTCCCCACAGCATTGAGGGTTTTTATCATGAAGCGATGTTAAATTTTATCAAATGCTTTTTCAGCATCAATTGAAACAACAATCATATGGTTTTTATCCTTTATTCTGTTGATATGATAGGTCATGTTGATTGATTTGTATGTTTTGACCCATGCTTGCATCCCAGGGATAAATACCACTTGGTAATGATAATATACTGTTGAGTTCAGTTTGCTAGAATTTTCTTGAGGATTTTTACATCTATATTCATGAATGATATTGGCCTATAGTTTTCTTTTGTTGATGTGTCATTATCTGGCTTGGTATCAGGTTAATACCTCATAGAATGAGTCTGGAAGTATTACTTCCTCCTTTATTTTTGGAATTGTTTGAGTAGCATTGGTATTAGTTGTCCTTTAAATGTTTAGTAAAATTCAACAGTAAAGCCACTAGGACCAGGGCTTTCCTTTACTAGGATTCTTTTTATTATGACTTTAAACTGATTACTTGTTTTTTTGTCTGTTCAGGTATTGGATTTCTCCCTCATTAAATATTGTAAGGTTGTATGTATATTAGATCCATCTCATGCTGCTACAAAGAACTGTCCAAGACTGGGTGATTTCTAAAGAAAAGAGGATTAATTGACTCACAGTTTCACATGGCTGGGGAGGCTTCAAGGAACTTACAATCCTGGCAGAAGGGGAAGCAAATACCTCCTTCTAAACATGGCGGCAGGAGAGAGAAATGCTAAGCAAATAGGGAAAACCTCCTTATAAAACCATCAGATCTTGTAAGAACTCACTTGGTGTCATGAGAACAGCATAGGGTTAACTGCCCCGTGATGCAGTTACCTCTCACTGAGTCCCTCCCATGACACATGGGGATTATGGGAACTACAGTTCAAGATGAAATTTGGGTGGGGACACAGAGCCAAACCATATTATCAAGCAGCTAACCCCTCCAAGATTTCACCTTTTCAAATTTCAAAACACAATTATGCCTTCTGAACTGTTCCACAAAGTCTTAACTGATTTCAGCATTAACCCAAAAGTTCATAGTCTCATCTGAGACAAGGCAAGTCCCTTCTGCCTATGAGCCTGTAAAATCAAAAGCAAGTTAGTTACTTCCTAGATACAGTTGGGATACAGGCATTGGGTAAATGCTCCTGTTCCAAAAGGAAAAAATTGGCCAAAACAGAGGGGCTACAGATCCCATGCAAATTCAAAATCCAAAGAAGTAGTAATTAAATTTTAAAGCTCCAACATAATCTCCTTTAACTCCATGTCTCATATCCAGGTCACGCTGATGCAAGAGATGAGCTTCCAGGGCCATGGGCAGCTCTGACCCTGTGGCTTTGCAGGATACGATCCCCCTCCTGGGTGCTTTTACAGCCTGGCATTGAGTGTCTGTGGCTTTCCCTGGCATACAGTGTAAACTGTTGGTGGATCTACCATTCTGGGGTCTGGTGGATGGTGGCCCTCTTCTCACAGCTCCACTAGGCAGTGCCCAAGTGGGGACTTTGTGTGGGGGCTCTGAACCCACATTTCCATTCCACACTGCCCTAGCAGAGATTCTCCATTAGGACTCCACCCCTGCAGCAAACTTTGGTCTGGACATCCAGGCATTTCCATATATCCTCTGAAATCTAGGCAGAGGTTCCCAAACCTCAATTATTGACTTCTGTGAACCCGCAGGCTCAACACGATGTGAAAGCCACCAAGGATTGAGGCTTACACCCTCTGAAACCATGGCCCAAGTTGTAACTTGGCCTCTTTTAGCCACGGTTGGAGTGGCTGGTACACAGGGCACCAAGTCCCTGGGTTGAACACAGCAGGGGTCCCTGGGTGTGGTGCACAAAACCATTTTTTTCTGTTAGGCCTCGAGGCCTGTGATGGGAGGGGCTGCTGTGTAGGTCTTTGACATGCCCTGGAGACATTTCCCCATTATTTTGGTGATTAACATTCGGCTCCTTGTTACTTATGCAAATTTCTGCAGCCAGCTTGAATTTCTCCCCAGAAAATGTTTTTCTTTTTTTTCTATTGCATAGTAAGGCTGCAATTTTTCCAAACTTTTATGCTCTGCTTCCTCTTGAACACTTTGCTGCTTAGAAATTTCTTCTGCCAGATATCCTAAATCATCTCTCTCAAGTTCAAAGTTCCATGGATCTCTAAGGCAGGGGCAAAATGCCGCCAGTCTCTTTGCACAGCAAGAGTGACCTTTACTCCAGTTCTGAACAAGTTTCTTATCTCCATCTGAGACCACCTCAGCCTGGACTTAATTGTCCATATCACTATCAGCATTTTGGTGAAAGCTATTCAACAAGTCTATAGGAAGTCCCAAATTTTCCCACATCTTCCTTTCTTCTGAGCCCTCCAACTCTCTAGGATGTTCGAAACTTTCCCACATTTTTCCTGTCTTCTTCTGAGCCCTATGAACTGTTCATACTTCTGCCTGTTATCCAGTTCTAAAGACACTTCCACATTTTCAGGTATGTTTACAGCAACACCCCACTCTCTGTGGTACCAATTTACTGTATTAGTCCATTCTCATTCTGCTATAAAGAACTGTCCAATTTTTAAAGGAAATTTTTAATTTTTAATTGATTTTTACAGGAAAGAGTTTTAATTGACTCACAGTTCCACATGGCTGGGGAGGCCTCAGGAAACTTACAATCATGGCAGAAGGGGAAGCAAATACGTCCTTCTAAACATGACAGTAGAAAAGAGAATTGCCCAGAAAAAAGGGGAAAAGCTCCTTATAAAACCATCAGATCTCATGAGAACTCACTTACTATCACGAGAACAGCATGGGAGTACCTGCCCCAATGATTCAGTTACCTCTCACCAGTTTCCTCCCATGACACATGGGGATTATGGGAAATACAATTCAAGATGAGATTTGGGTGGGAACACATAGCCAGACCATATCAGTCTCTCTTTAGGAATTTGTCCATTTCTTATCATTTTTTCTAATTTATTATCATACAGTTGCTGACAGTAGCTATTAATGATCCTTTGAATTTCTGCAATATCATTCTAATGTTTCTTTTTGCATTTCTGATCTTTTAAATTTGGATTTTCTCTGTTTTCGTAGGCTGGCTAAAGGTAACTTTAAAGAGAATCAACTTTGTGTTTCTTTTGTATTTCTTTTTCATTTCAGTTTTATTTATTTCTGGTCTGATCTTTATCATTTATTTTCTTCTACTAATTTTGAATTTGGGTTCCTCTTGCTTTTGTAGTTTGTTAAGATGCATTTTAGATTTTTTTTTTTAATTTTTCCTCTTTTTTGATGCAGGCACTAATAGCTCTAAACTTCCCTCTTAGTACAGGTTTTGCTGTATGCCATAGGTTTTGTTATGTTGTGTTTCCATTATTTTTTTCCAAAAAAAGTTTATATTTTCTCCTTGATTTCTTCATTGATTCACTGGTCATTCAGGAACATATTGTTTAATTTTCATGTATTTGCAGAGTTACCAAAATTCCTCTTGCTATTCACTTATTTTTGTTCTATTGTGGTCAGGTAAGGTGCTTGATATCATTTCAATTTTTTGAATGTTTTTAGACTTGTTCTGTGACCTAATATATGATCTATCCTTGAGGATAATCTGTATGCTGAGATAAACAATGTGTATTCTGCCGCCATTGGATGAAACGTTCTGTAAATATCTATCAGATTCACTTGGTCTATAGTGCACATTAAGTCTGACGTCTCTTTGATGATATTCTGTCTGGATCTGTGTAATGCTAAAAGTGGGGTATTAAAGTCTCCAGCTATTATTGCATTGGGGCCTATCTCTCTCTTTAACTCTAGTAATACTTGCTTTGTATATCTGGATGCTCCAGTGTTGGGTGCATATATATTTTAAATTGTTATATCCCCTTGGTGAAGCGACTCCTCTATCTTTATATAGTGAACTTCTTTGTCTCCTCTTATAGTTTTGGTCTTGAAATCTATTTTGTCCAACATAAGGATACCTACTCCTGCTCTCTTTTAGTTTCTTTTGGCATGGATTATCTTTTTTACATCCCTTTATTTTCAGTTTATGGGTATCTTTATAGATGAAGTGTGTCTCTGGTGAGCTGCAGATCAATGAGTCTTTTTAAAAAATTCATTCAGCCACTCTGTCTTTTGATTGAGGAGTTTAGTCCATTTACAGTCAATGTTATTATTGTTAAGTAAGGACTTTTGCCATTTTGTTATTTGTTTTCTGGTTGTTTTGTGGTCTTCTTTCTTTACTTCCTGCCTTCGTTTAGTGAAGGTGATTACCTCTCATGATAGCATTTAGTTTCTTGCTTTTTATTTTTTGGTTTGAGGTTACCATGAGGCTTGCAAATACTATCTTACTACCATTATTTTTAACCTAAGAACAACATAACATTCTTTGCATAAACAAACAAACAAACAAACAAAAACTAATAAAAACTCTTAAGTCTTAACTTCATCCTCCAGGTGCTTTAACTTTTTATTCTATTTATTTCTTCTTGTATTGCCTATGTCTTGAAAAGCCGTTTTTGTTATTATTTCGTATTGTTTCATTATTTACTTGTTCTACTTAGAATAAGAGTAGTTTACAAACCATAGTTACAGAGTTATAATATTTTTACCTGTGTACTTACTATTACCAGTGAGTTTCATAACTTCTAGTTATGACTTATTGCTCATTAACATCATTTTCTTTATCATTGTAGTACTCCCTTTAGCATTTCTTATAGGACAGGTCTGGTGTTGATGCAATCTCCCAGCTTTTGTTTGTCTGGAAAAGTCTTCATTTTTCCTTCATGTTTGAAGGATATTTTTTGCTGGATATACCATTGTAGGGTGAAAGATTTTTTTCCTTCAGTACTTTAAATAGGCTATGCCACTGTCTCATGGCCTATAAGGGCTCCACTGAAAAGTCTGCTGGCAGATGTATTGAAGATTTATTGTATGACATTTGTTCTTTTTCTCTTGCTGCTTTTAGGATCCTTTCTTTATCCTGGACCTTTGGAAGATTGACAATTAAAGGCCTTGAGGTAGTCTTTTCTAGATTAAACCTGCTTGGTGTTCTATTACCTTCTTGTACTTGGATATTGGTATCTTTAGATTTGGGAAGTTCTCTGTTATTACCCCTTTGATTAAACCTTCTGCCCCTATCTTTTTCTTTACCTCTTTAAGTCCAGTAACTGTTAGATTTGGCTTTTGAGGCTATCTTCTAGGTCCTGTAGGTGTGCTTTATAGATTTTTGTTCTTTTTACTTTTGTCTCTGTTTACTGTGTATTTTGAAGTATCTTGTATTCAAGCTCACTGATTCTTTCTTCTGATTCATCAATTCTGATAGTAAAGGACTCTGATGCATTCTTCAGTATGCCAATTGCATTTTTCAGCTCCAGAATTTCAGCTTGATTCTTTGTAACTATTTCAATCTCTTTGTTAAATGCATATGATAGAATTTTGCATTCTTTATCTGTGTTATCTCGGATGTCTTGGAGTGTCCTCAACACAGCTATTTTGAATTCTTTTTCTGAAAGGTCACAGATCCCTATTTCTCCAGGATTGGTCCTTGGTACCTTATTTAGTTCATTTGGTGACGTTAACTTTTCCTGGATGGGGTTGATGCTAGTAGATTTTCTTCGGTGTCTGGACATTGAAGAGTTAGTTATTTATTACAGTCTTCCCTGTCTGTGTTGTTTGTATCCACCCTTCTTAGAGACGCTTTCCCTATGTTTGAAAGGACTTACTTGTTATTATCTATGCTGTAACTGCTTTAGGGGGCACTTTCATCTCAGTAATGCTGTGGTTCTAGCTGACTTGTGGAGGTATCACCCTGATGGTCTTGGATATGATCCTGGAGAATTTTCTGGATTACCAGGAAGAGTCTTGTTTTCTTCCAGTACTTTTGATTGTTCTTATTAAATGTATCTTACGCCCTAGGTATGACTTCCTGTAGTTTTAAATATTAATAATATGTTTAATAATCTACCACATATGTTTATATTTTAGGTTAATGTCAAACTTTTTAAGCTGTACTTTATTGCATTAAAAAATATGGGTAGCTTTTAGATATATCTACACAATCACCTTGATTGTTTTGGAAGTCAGAGTCCTCTTACTAGTATCTTCTGTTTTCTGTGATAGAGAAGAAGGAAGCACATAAGAACTGTGGGCTTTAACTTTCCTTTGTTCTTATCTCAGTTTTCTAGTAACATTAAACCCTCTCTCTCTCCAAATCCTGCTTTACTTCTATTTTCTAAACACAGTTGAAATAACCCTATTCTGTGATCATAATATCTTACCACAAACCTTCACTTATTTCATGTTTTATGATTTCTGTCTTTTTGTTGTTGTTTTTAGTTAGTTGGTGAGGTGGCTAATTTGTTTGTTTCTACACTAATCCTAAAATGTTTCATGCTATGCTTTTTGTTTTCACAAAAATCAAGTTTTTTTAGTTAAGTTATAGACAGCTAATATATCTACCTTTTATTTCATTATATTTTTAAGCAAAAAATATTACATAAATGTCCTAACTTATATTTCTCTCAATTCTGGTTCATAAATATACAAGCATTTATTGTTGACACATAGCAAACCATAAAAATAAACACACAACAAAGTATTATTGAGTAAATAACCTCCAGAAACATTTTCCGCATTCTTATTTTTTTCATGGACTCTTCCACATTCATGTAGGAGTTGGGTTGCTTAAAGCAACCTACTAATCTTTATGAACCGAAACTATACTCAAATCCATATTTTTTCTCCTTTCTTATTCCCAGTGTGTTTTCCCTCATGTTTATTGTCTCTTTATGGAGCTTATATCTCCTCTCTGCATTCATACTTCTATTACTTAATATACTTATCTCTACAATCCCTGTCTCCCCCCCTCCCTCACCCCAGAGCCCCCCTAACTAAACCATTTCACTCTCTTTAACAATACTTTTACATGCAAACTATATATCTAACCTAAATTCTTACAGCTGTAGGTTCAGGCCATTCTGCTGTTTTACTAACACGTTGGCAAAAAAAAAAAAAAAAAAAAAAAAAAAATCTGTACATTATTCTTCATAAATTACCTATTTATGCAATGCTTACATCTTGGCTATTTTATGTATTCTGTCATATTTTCCCTTAATTATTCCTTACACGATCTATTTCCTACCCTGAACTTTGCCAAAATTGATAGTAACCAACTTGACAAACATAATCAGGGTGCTTTTATGATCCTTGACAATAGTCCTTAAAAATTACCAGGTTATGATATTAAAATAAATGCTTAGAGTCATATGTTAACATGATAATTAGATCAATAACTTGGTCTAAAATGAAAAGTCTTCTCCAGATATGCCAGAGGTAACTTGAAATGGAAACTAACAGAATGACCTAAATAAACATATTATTGCTAACTATTAGCTGCTCCCTCTGGAGGGTCTGTTTGTAGGTGTCCTGATGAAATGCTGTCTTAATCTTATTTAATATTTTCATTAACAATCTGGAAAATAATAGCATCATTTAATTAAACTTTGAAGTGAATGGAAATTAAGAAAATGTGCAAACAACTGCTGAAGAGAGAAATAATATAAAGAAACTAATAGGGGTTAACAAACTGGCAGGAAATGAAATGATTGCAAATAAAAAATAAGTGCCAGCTCATTTACAATAAAATTAGGTGACATTTAAAGAGTTAATATTTTCGTTAAACTTCAAGGAGGCAAAATTCTGTTGTAAGTATTAGAATAAAGGAGACAAAATACATGTTCTATATTGAAGGACATCACAATCTAGTGACCAGCAAGCTATAGGGTCCTTAAAATTAAAATTTCAATGGAATATTATAAGATCCCTAGAAATGACTCAGAGCTCACTATCCCACTTCGGATTTTATGATATGATATGATATGATATGATATGATATGATATGATGTGATATGACATGACATGATATGATATATAAACCAAGACCTACATTTTTCACTAAAGACTGACCACAATAATTGTGCCATTTCAGCATTAAGCCATGCTTGCTCTATTATGATCATGAGTTGGAATACATATCATAAAGGATAAATATTAATAGATACTCCCTGACTCAATGACTTACAATTTTAATATGTCAAGAAAGTGTAAATGCTACAAATCTGGCAATAAACAATCAGTGCATCTGTTATCCCATTGCATCGGTAGATAAAATATCTTTGGATGATTTTCCTGGCATATTTTTAATGAAAAATTAAAGAGAAGATCTTTTTTGAATCTCAAAATTCAAGTAATATTTTCATTTCAGAATTGGTAAGCAAATGTTAAAAGTTAGTTTAGATGACTCAATTTTTTAAATGTGTTGCTTTTAGCTCCTGCCTCCAAGGTGGAGTGGGAGGCTTTCATGTGTTTTCTTAAAAAATATTTAATTTTAAACTGTATTTAAACAATTTAAACTATAATTACAAGCACATCATTAAAAGCTTTTGTTTTCTAATTTCAACAGCCTGGAGACCACCAATATTTATCTTTATTGCTAAGGAAACTGTTGTTATTTTCAAATATATAACCCTCTGGTATCTCTACACCAGTGCTTTTCTATAGGTAGCTGCTAGCCATATTCACTTTTGCAATTTAAAATAAAGTTAAATATAATTAAAAATGTTCGTCTTCAGTTGCACTGGCCTCATTTCAAGTGCTACAGTCACATATATTTATGGCTACTATACTGGAGAGCGCAGTTATAGAATATTTCCATCATTATCGCATAAAGTTCTATTGGACAACAGTGCTCAATAATAAAATTAAATTTCTTAAAAATATGTCCATTGACAAGGAAAATGGCATCCACCATTTCCTTTTCTTAGGTTTAGGCCTTGATAAATCTCCATCTTGAAACTTGTAGAGATAAAAACAAAACTACTTATTTGTGTAATTTGAGACTTTCTTGATTATGTATAAATAGAAAAAATGCAAAAATAAATATGATGAGGCCAATATCATACTAAAATATTAACTAAAGAGGTCTATTTAAAATATCTATCTTTATGAGAACAGCCTTCTTGCTGTCATTTTTGGCTTTATATCAAGTAAATATTATTCATTTAGTGATAAAGTAAATAAACATTTAACTTAACATTTCAAAGTTAATTGATTTTGAGTACTAAAACCTGTTCCTCCCACAATCTTTGTCATTCTCAGAGGAAGACTATGGGAGAAACTGGTGTATTTCTAATCTACTAGTTGCTCAAGCCAGAATATTAGATGTTTTCTTAACTATTCTCTTTCCCCGTAACTCCTGTCACATCCGTCAGCAAACTGTTGATTTTACTTTCAAAATTAAAAATAAAAAATCCAACCAGTTATTGACACCATCATCAATGCTACCATATTAGCTGAAGATATCTATCCATCTTATATCATCTTATCCCTTTTGGATAAAACTGTTACTCCATTTCTAACCTTGCTTTTTCACAATCTACTCCCCACTTCACTGATATTCTTAAAACATACACTGATCGTACCACTGTTCTACACAAATTTTTCAGTGTCTTCTTGTCTCACAGCAAAATCTAGCATTCTTACTATCGTACACAAAGCTCTATATTATCTGCATCCCCAACTTCCCCAACCTCTGTGCTTCATCAGACGGTTTTTTTTTTCCTTATTCATTCACCAGGCTCCAGCCACAGAGTTTTCCTTTCTGATCCTTCAATTCACTCTGCATATTGTTGCCCCAGGGCCTTTGCAATTGTCCCCACTCCCAGTAATGATCTTCCTTCAGATATTTCTGTGACTGACCATAAATACTTCTAGGTCAGTGCTGAAATGTAGCCTTATCACAAATGGCTTTCCTCAATATTCTATGTAGAATGATAAACCATATCCTTATTTCTGTTAACCTCATTCATGCTTTTTTGTATCACTTGTCATATTATAAATACACTTCTTCAGTTTTTAAATATCTAGTCATCTCACAATAGAGTAAGTTCAATGAGGGTATAGAAAATTGTAAAACTTTTTTTGTTCATTGTTGTTTCCCTAGTGACTGGAACCTCATTTGTTAGGTTTCCAAAATATTTGATAAGTAGTTCAACATTAAAATATGTGACGGCTGCAGGGAGTGGTTAACTGAGAGCCTCCAGATCCAACCTTTGGAATTCACTGCAATGTTTACATTAGTGGCAAGTTCCTGGTCAATGACTAGGAGCAGCAATGACTGCTCCTAATCAGTGATTGAGCATAGCAAGGTTAATGAAGCATGACCAATATATGACCTCATTAATGGACAACATGAAGCTATGAAATATAGTCTAAGGCTTTTCTTACCTATCTTCATCTCCCTCTCCCTTCATTGGTGTCAGACATGCTTCATGGTCTATGTCTCTCCCTTTCTATCCTGCTTCCTTGCAGATTATTCTTTCATAGGCATTTACCTCAATACATTTCTTGCACTTCTATATCTATCTAAGTGTCTGCTTCTGGGAGGACCTGAACTGACAGAGATTACCATTTTGAGTTTACTATTTATTTTTTAGGTATTATAATTATGCATAATAATTTGTTTTGAAAAAGAACTCTGTAGCTATATAAAAGAGAATTTTTTTTTTTTTTTTTTTTTTTTTTGACGGAGTCTCGCTCTGTCACCCAGGCTGGAGTGCAGTGGCACGATCTCGGCTCACTGCAAGCTCCACCTCCCGGGTTCACGCCATTCTCCTGCCTCAGCCTCCCGAGTAGCTGGGACTACAGGCACCCGCCACCACGCCCGGCTATTTTTTTGTATTGTTAGTAGAGACGGGGTTTCACCATGTTAGCCAGGATGGTCTCGATCTCCTGACCTTGTGATCCGTCCGTCTCGGCCTCCCAAGGTGCTGGGATTACAGGCGTGAGCCGCCGCGCCCTGCCAATTTGTCATGCTTTCTTAGACTCCTCTAATCTGTGACAGTTCCTCAGTCTACTTTGTCTTTTAAGATCTTGACATTTTTAAGATTATAAACCAGTTATTTTGTAAAATGAGAAGATTATGATTAAGCATTTTTGTCACAAATACAACAGAAGTAATGTTATGCTCTTTCCAGTATATCATTTCTGGAGCTATGTGATGTCAATATATACTATTACTGGTCTCTTAGTTAAGCTTGCATTGGCCAAGGTTTATTTGTTTGTTTCTCTGTGAAGTTACAATTTTCCCTTTTGTCATTAATGATTTATGAAGATACTATGAGACTATATAAATATCACATTTCTCATACTTTTGCCCATTTATTTTAGTTATCATGATTCCTACCTGTAACAATTATTATTGTGGTGTTTAAATAGTTATGGTTTTCTGTTGCTATCATGCCTTTTACATTTATTGTCTGGAATTCTACTGTAAGGAAGAGCTGCCCTTTCCCCCATCTCTGTTTATTTATTTACACAATTATTTATTTATGTCAATATGGAGTCATGGATATTTATTTCCAGATTTGGCTGTTAGTGGCTCCAACAAGTTGGCTGTTGTGTACCTTTCATCACACCTCCATTTTCGAGCCCTTTGTTACTTTATGGCACCACAAAATCAACTTGGTTTGTGTTATCTTTTCCCCACCCCAATCCTGGTTATCAACTGTTTATCCAAGGATCTCTAGTTCTTTTACTTGGAAAGTAGTATTTACAAACTAAGATCTAGCTACCACATTTGTCAATTTATTGCTACTGGGATGTCATTGCTTCTAAAGCTTTCGTCAGAGAGAGCTAAGAAGTGTGTGTGTGTGTGTGTGTGTGTGTGTGTATCCTCACGCAAATATCTCTATTTCTAAACCTATTGATCCCTATACATAATAATATCCATGACTTCATACTGACAATTACAATTGCAATAAAACACCAAGTGTTCATTCTAGTCTTCCTTCTTTCTTATTTGTAACTTATTTTCTCTAATGGGGAGAAACCTGACTCTGGTCCACAGTGTATTTCTTTATTTGCTCATTTATAAAATAAGGATAAAATAGCTTCAGATTTTTAATTCACACTCCTTTGAAAGCAAATTTTCTAACTAGAGTATTTGTGTACAGTTTTTGTTTTATTTTGTTTTCATTTTGCTTTGCCTTACAGGATACATTTACTGTTTTTCAAACTTATCTGTGTTAATTCTTTTTTCTCCTTTTTCTTTAGTGTAATTACAGTTTTCATTCAAATATAGTTTGGTTTATTTATTACTGCTTTTTATTGTATTTTTGGTTCCCATATTTTTTATTTTAATTATTTTGAAATTTAATTTTTATTTACTTGGGGCGTATGTGAATCTTTAACATAGTTTCAAAATCAGAGCTATATGAAAATGTTCTATGAGAAAATTATCACCCTCCTATACTTAGTACTCAGTTCTCTGCCCCCATTCTTACTGCATTATTCCCACTCACCTCTTATTAGTAACCAATCTTGTTAGATTCTGGCTTTTCCTTTCCAAAATATTTTTGAGTGTATATTGTATGTACTATCTATCTATCTATCTATCTATCTATCTATCTATCTATCTCCTTATTCTTACATGAATGGTAGCCTACTATGGGTACTATAGCCTACCATTGGTACCTTTTGCACTTTGACATTTTTCACTTTCCAGTACATACTGGAAGTAAGTCTAGATCAGTTCATAGGGATCACCAAAATTCTATATTCATTTTATAGCCTCTTCACACTCATTTGTGTATATGTGCCATAGTTTATTCAGTTATTTTCTCTGTATGGTCATTCAGTATTTTTCCCAATATTTTGCTATTATAAAAAATTTCAATGAGTAACCTTCTGTGTATGTGTTTTCATATTCTTGTAGGTACATCTTTAAAGTAGATACCCCAGTTGGGCTGCTGGTTCAAACGTTAAGTGGATACGTAGTCTGGTTAGGACTTCCCATAGGTTTCCTTACTTGTAAAAAAAAAAAGAGAGATAATAATACATTCCTATCATAGGTATTTTGAAGATTAAAAACATAGAATGTATAAAACATCTTACATATAGGAAATAGTACTGCTTGAGTCCCTTTACTCTATTCACTTACTTCTTCAACATTACACACACACACGGACACATTCACACATATATGCAGTTATGCACTGCATAACAAAGTTTTGGTCAATGATGGACTACATATACAATGGTGTTCATTCAGTAAGCAAAATCTAATTTATTGTTGAAGAAAGAAATTTTGTATAAATTTAGTGTAGCTGACACGTATAGTGTTTATAAAGTCTACAGGAGTTTACTGTATATCCTAGGCTTTCACATTCATTCACCACTTACTGACTCAATAAAAATTACATATTTTATTATGTATTACATATTACATTATTACATAAACCTATTATGTAGTGAACAGGATAGAATGTTCAACAGATTTGACTCAGGCCATGCATGCTGCAGTGGGTGGTTCTGGGATTCTCATGTGTTTGCTCCGTGATGAAGAATTAGTTGTTTTACTTAAGAGTTAAGACATGACTGAATGAAAACCAAGAGCTAAGATGCAGAGAAAGGTATGGGTGCCTGGTAAATAGAATTAAAATGATTGAGAAACTTAAAACTTGAAAATAAAAATTTAAATGTGGCTACATGGAAAACCAATTGAGATACTTTTTTTTAGATTTTGTCTATTGACTTTAAGAAGCCACAATCAATAAAACTCCAGTTTCTTTTTGTACATAGTAGATCCATATCTAACATTTCTAAATCCTACAGAAGTGTATAAATAAATGGGGGAAAAAGGTTGTTTTTTTTTTTTAATCAATATCATTTAGCTGGTCAGTATTCAGTTCAATGTATCCAACATAAAAAAGGGATTCGTTAACATCTGACATTCCATTAGTGTATGTACAATAGAAGTAGTACTGATGTTATCAAAGAGCTATGTTATAATTCTAAGAGTTTATTGGATTCTATTATTTTACAAATATTAGAAATGACACTCATTAGAGACTACACTAGATTAAACATGAACATTATTATCCTCCTTTTAATACAATTATAATGCTGTAAATGCCAAAAGGATTAACTGGATGTGTGAATAAGTCACTACCACATATTCACTCAGACAAACTTTGCATAGACTTTTTGCAGAAACTAATATTAGATATGCTTTTAGATTTGAACTAGATACTGAATTCATAAGCATTTTCATTATCTAGAGATTAAATCAATCGAAATGCCATAGAACTTTTCCAGTTGTACTTCATCCATGAAGAACAAAATTTTGTTATCTTAAAAAGAACAAATGATAAAGAATTATTTCTGGTCCTGGATCATTGTCACATACATAGTAATTTTTTAATAATTGTTTTTCCACTTGATTCCACTGAAAGGAGAGCTCATTACATTCTGAAATTTACCAGTCATCATGTGATTTGAGTATACTCTCTTTACTACCATTAGTTCATTTTAACAAGCATAAGATTGTTTTCAATTGTGGCACTCTTTCACATCCAGCTGCATTATATCTAATTGATTCAAACTTTTAAAATTCATTTCATTTTTTTTTTTGTCCGTGACATTAGGCAGTCTGTTTAAATAGGTTATGCACATTACTTGTAAGTCTGTATGTAGTAGCTTTTTCAGCAGATATCAATGCATTTTTTCATCCTTCATTATTATGCACATTTTTTCTTTACTCATAAATCATGAGTTTGAGTGCTTTTATTTGCAGAAAAAAAACTCTTGTTTGTATCACAAATTTGAAATACAAAATAATTGTATGTGTGTGTTTGTATGAGTGTTCATATGTGTCCTATGAATAAAACAAACACTGAGTGCTTACTACGTGTATGGTATTGTGCTTAGCGAAATGTTAGATAAAATCTATTTCTTTCTGATCATTGTGAAAATGTGACGTAAATAGATTCCATATATTTCTGTTTTAAAATCTTTTTTTGGCTAAAAAATGCAATGCATTGAAGGGATAGATATCTAATTTTTCATAATAGAATTATTATGCATTGCATGCCTGTATCAAAATATCTCATGTATCCCGTAAATATATACACCTACTATGTAGCCACAAAAAATAAAAATAAAAAAATTAAATAAGCAATGCAAAATTGAACAAGGTAGTTTTCACACCCATTACATTACAACTGGTGATATTAAAGTTACACCTCATTTATTCAGAAATCAGATCTTGGCACCTTCAAATTCTAAAATGGGGTGCCCCAAAGCAAGAATTTAGAATATAATGAAATAGATAAATTCCTGGAAATATAAAACCTCTCAAGATTGAATCAGGAAGAAATTGAATAATTGAGCAGACCAATAATGAGTTCTGAAATTGATTTAGTAATAAAAAGCCTGCCAACCAGAAAAAGCCCGGAATCAGACTAATTCACAGCGGAATTCTATACAGAAGAGATGGTTCCATTCCTACTGAAACTATTCCAAAAAAAATGAGGAGTGAGGACTCCTCTAACTCATTCTATGAGCCCAGAATTATCCTATTACCAAAACCTGGCAGAGACACGACAGAAAAAGAGAACTTCAGGCCAATATCCTTCATCAACATAGATGGAAATCCTCAACAAAATATTAGCAAACCAAATCTAGCAGCACATCGAGAAGCTAGTCTGCCACGGTCTACTTAAGCAGGCTTTATTCAACACATGCAAATTAGTAAATGTTATTTGCCAGATAAATAGAACTAAAAACAAAAACCATATGATCATCTCAATAGATGCAGGGAAGGCATTTGATAAAATTCAACATCCCTTCATGTTAAAAATCCTCAACAAACTAGGCATTCAAGGAACATACTCAGCCAACATCATACTGAATGGGCAAAAGCTGGAAGCGTTTCCCTTGAAAACAACACCAAGAAAAGAATACCCTCTCTCATTACTCCTGTAGCACTGGAAGCCCTAGCCAGAGGAATAAGGCAAGAGAAAAAAATAAAAGGCATCCAAAACAAACTATCCCTGTTTGCAGATGATATGATTCTATACCTAGAAAACCCCAGAGTCTCTGCCCAAAAGCTCCTTGATCTGATAAAAAATCTTCAGCACATTTTCAGGATATGAAATCAATGTACAAAAATCAGTAGCATTCCTATACAACAACAACATCGAATCTGAGAGCCAAACCTACAATGCAATCCCATTCAAAATAGCCACAAAAATAATAAATACAGTTAACCATGGACGTGAAGGACCTCTACAATGAGAATTACAAAACGCTGCTCAGCGGAATCACAGATGACACAAACAAAAATATACATTTCATGCTCATGGATAGGAAGAATCAATATTATTAAAATGACCATAGTGACCAAACCAATTTATAGATTCAATGCTATTCCTATTAAACTACCAATGATATTCTTCACAGAAGTAGAAAAAAACTGCTTTAAAATTCATACGAAACTGAAAAACAGCCTGAATAGCCAACACAATCTTAAGAAAAAGAACAAAACTGGGAGCATCATATTACTTAACTTCAAACTACACTACAAGGCTACAGTAACCGAAACAGCATGGTACTGGTACAAAGATAGACACATCAACCCATGGAACACAATAGAGAGCCCAGAAATAGTGCCATACACCAAAAACCATTTGATCATCATCAAAATCAACTGAAACAAACAATGGAGAGAGGATTCCCTATTCAATGAGCGGTGCTGGGAAAACTGGCTAAGCATATGCAGAAGATAGGAACTGGACCCCTTCCTTGCACCATATACAAAAATCAACTCAAGATGGATTGAAAAGTGTAAAACCTAAAACTATAAAAACCCTGGAAGATAACCTAGGAAATACCATTCTGGCCATAGGGCCTGACAAAGATTTCATGATGAAGATGCCAAAAGCAATTGAGACAAAAGCAAAAATTGAGAAATGGGACCTAATCAAACTAAAGAGCTTCTGCACAGCAAAAGAAACTATCAATTGAATAAAGAGACAGCCTACAGAATGGGAGAAAACATTTCCAAACTATGCATCCAAAAAACGTCCAGTATCCATAATCTGTAAGGAACTTAAACAAATTTACAAGTGAAAAACAACTCCATTACAAATTGGGCAAAGTACATGAACAAACAGTTTTCAAAAGAAGACCGAGATGCCACCAACAAGCATATGAAAAAATGCTCAACATCACTAATCATAAGAGAAATACAAATCAGCACCATGATGAGATACCATCTCACGTCAAACAGAATAGCTATTATTAAAAAGTTAAAAAATAAAGGTACTGGTGAGGTGGTGGAGAAAAGGGGAATGCTTATATACTGTTAATTGGAATGCAAATTAGTTCAGCCATGATGGAAAGCAGTTTGTTGATTTCTCAAAGAATATGAAACAGAATTACTATTCAACCCAGCCATCCCACTATTGGGTATATTCCCAAATGATATGGGTTGGATCTGTGTCCCCACCAGATGTCATATCAAATTGTAATCCCCAGTGCTGTAGATGGGAGGTGATTGGATCATGGAGGTGCTCTTCATGAATGGTTTAGCACCATCCCCTTGGTGCTGTTCTCTGGATAGTGAGTGAGTTCTCATGAGATCTGGTTGTTTAAAAGCATGTAGCACTTTCCCCCTTGCTCTATCACTTGCTCCTGCAATGTAAGATGCCTTCTCTTGCCATGTAAGACTCCTTCTCCCCCTTTGCCTTTCACCATGATTGAAAGCTTTTTGAGGTCTCCCCCGAAACAATCCACTGTGCTTCCTGTACAGCATGCAGAACCGTGAGCCAATTAAACCTCTTTTCTTTATAAATTACCCAGTCTCAGGTATCTCTTTATAGCACTGCGAGAACAGACTAATATAGAAAATTGATAATAAGGAGTGGGGCATTGCTATAAAGATAGCTAAAAATATGGAAGCAACTTTGGAACTGGGTAATGGACAGGATTACCCTGTCTGAAGTGGCATTCAGCCACTTCATATTGAGCAGTAACAGGTCTGTGATGCTCTTAGATATCTGGGGCTGAACGCATGCCACAATGACTGGCTGTCTTCTTCCCTTGGTGGACACTTGCTTCAGCTCCTCTTGTCACTGGACGTCAGACTCCAGGTTCATCTGCCTTTGGCCTCTGAGGCTTGCACCAGCAACTTGCCAGGGGCTCTCAGGCCTTTGGTTGCAGACTGAAGGCTGCACTGCCAGCTTCCCTGGTTTTGCAGCTTTCAGACTTGGACTGGGCCACTACTGGCTTCTTTCTTCCCCAGTTGCATTCAGCCTATTGTAGAACTTTGTAATCATGTGAGATAACTCTCCCTAATAAACTTCCTTTTATATATACATATATCCTATTGGTTCTGTCCCTCTGGAGAAACTTGACTAATACACCAAGGAAATATAAATTGTTCCACCATAAAGACACATGCACTTGCATGTTCTCTGCAGTACAATTTGCAATAGCAAAGACATGGAATCAACCTAAATGCCCATAAACAGACTGGATAAAGAAAATGTGGTACATATACACCATGGTATATTCTGCAGCCATAAAAAAAGAATGAGATCACGTTCTTTATAGCAACATGAATGGAGCTGGAGGCCGTTATCCTAAGCAAATTAACACAGGAACAGAAAAGCAAATACTGCATGTTCTCACTTACAAGTGAGAGCTAAACATAGAGTACATAAAGGCACAAAGAAGTGTACAACAGACACTGGGGCCTACTTGAGGGTGGAGAGTAGAAGGAGGGCAAGGATTGAAAAACTGCCTATGGAGTACTATGCTTATTACTTTGGTAACAAAATAATCTGTACACCAAACTGAGAAGTGACAGTGTGCTGGCAGTCCTCACAGCCCTCGCTTGCTCTCGGTGCCTCCTCTGCCTGGGCTCCCACTTTGGTGGCACTTGAGGAGCCCTTCAGCCCACTGCTGCACTGTGGGAGCCCCTTTCTGGGCTGGCCAAGGCGGGAGCTGGCTCCCTCAGCTTGCAGGGAGGTGTGGAGGGAGAGGCGCGAGCAGGAACCGGGGCTGCATGCAGCGCTTGCGGGCCAGCTGGAGTTCCAGGTGGGCATGGGCTTGGTGGGCCCTGCACTCGGAGCAGCCGGCCGGCCCTGCTGGCCCCGGGCAATGAGGGACTTAGCACCCGGGCCAGCCGCTGCGGAGTGTGTACTGGATCCCCCAGCAGTGCCAGCCCACCGGCGCTGCACTCGATTTCTCACCGGACCTTAGCTGCCTTCCCGTGGGGCAGGGCTCGGGACCTGCAGCCCGCCATGCCTGAGCCTCCCACCCCTTCCATGGGCTCCTGTGCGGCCCAAGCCTCCCCGATGAGTGCCACCCCCTGCTCCACGGCGCCCAGTCCTATCAACCACCCAAGGGCTGAGGAGTGTGAGCGCACGGCATGGGACTGGCAGGCAGCTCCACCTGCAGCCCCGGTGCAGGATCCACTGAGTGAAGCCAGCTGGGCTCCTGAGTCTGGTGGAGATGTGGAGAACCTTTATGTCTAGCTCAGGGATTGTAAATACACCAATCAGCACCCTGTGTCTAGCTCAGGGTCTGTGAATGCACCAATCGACACTCTGTATCTAGCTGCTCTGGTGGGGCCTTGGAGAACCTTTATGTCTAGCTCAGGGATTGTAAATACACCAATCGGCACCCTGTATGTAGCTCAGGGTCTGTAAACGCACCAATCAGCACCCTGTGTCTAGCTCAGGGTTTGTGAATGCACCAATCGACACGCTGTATCTAGCTACTCTGGTGGGGCCTTGGAGAACCTTTATGTCTAGCTCAGGGATTGTAAATACACCAATCGGCACTCTGTATCTAGCTCAAGGTTTGTAAACACACCAATCAGCACCCTGTGTCTAGCTCAGGGTTTGTGAGTGCACCAATCGACACTCTGTATCTAGCGGCTCTGGTGGGGCCTTGGAGAACCTTTGTGTCGATACTCTGTGTCTAACTGATCTGATGGGGACATGGAGAACCTTTATGTCTAGCTCAGGGATTGTAAATGCACCAATCAGCACCCTGTCAGAACAGACCACTTGGCTCTACCAATCAGCAGGACGTGGGTGGGGCCAGATAAGAGAATAAAAGCAGGCTGCCCGAGCCAGCAGTGGCAACCCGCTCGGGTCCCCTTCCACACTGTGGAAGCTTTGTTCTCTCACTCTTGGCAATAAATCTTGCTACTGCTCACTCTTTGGGTCCACACTGCTTTTATGAGCTGTAACACTCACCGCGAACGTCTGCAGCTTCACTCCTGAAGCCAGCAAGACCACGAGCCCACCTGGAGGAACGAACAACTCCAGACTGTAACACTCACCGCGACGGTCCGTGGCTTCATTCTTGAAGTCAGTGAGACCAAGAACCCACTAATTCCGGACACAAAACCACTACAACATGCAATTTTTCTATGGAACATACTGGCACATGTGCACCTGAACCTAAAATAAGTATTTTTTAAAAAAGAATATAAGGATCCTAGGCATGCAGCATATTTGCATGATATTCCAAGAGGAAATTGTTTTTACCTTGAATGGCAATATAAGGTGTTGGTTAAAAGCTGGCTTGATATCCTGGCTTTCCCAAATTCCAACTCTAAAAAAAAGAGCTAAATTAATTTTTTATTGTGCTTAATTAAAATTACCTTTTGCAAGTTTTGAGTTCCTCAACCATTTCAATTCTATTTACCAAGCACTCCATCTTCCTCTGCATCCTCTTGGTCAACTATGGCAACATATTTACATATAAATACATGTACCTATGGCACACAACTTCTGATAGCTCCATCTAATGATTTTTGAACTCTACAATGGTGTAAAACCGATACGCAATAGGTAGGAACTGTACTTCGAGTGCCCTTACAAGCATTCTGCTTTTCACTTTTAGTATGGTGTTCAATAAATTTTATAAAATATTCAATACTTTATTATAAGATAGGCTTTCTGTTAGATGATTTTACCAACTGTAGGCTAATGTTGTGTTCTAACCATGTTTAGGATAGGCTAGGGTGGCCCGGTGCGATGGCTCACGCCTGTAATCCCAGCACTTTGGGAGGCCAAGGTGGGCAGATCAGTTGAGGTCAGGAGTTGGAGACCAGCCTGGCCATCATGGTGAAACCCAGTCTGTACTAAAATCCAAAAATTAACCGGGCGTGGTAGCAGGTGCCTGTAATCCCAGCTTCTCCGGAGGCTGAGACAGGAGAATCGCTTGAACCCAGGAGGCAGAGGTTGCAGTGAGCTGAGATCGCACCAATGCACTCCAGCCTGGGCCACAGAGTGAGACTCCCTTACAAAAAAAAAAAAAAAAAAAAAGGCTATGATGTTTGATAGGTTAGGTGTATTAAATGTATTTTTAATGTATATTTTCAATTTATGATGTGTTTCTCTAGACATAATCCCATCATAAGACAGCAAGCATCTGTAAGTCACTCAGAATAGTGTACACACATAGCGTGTGTGTATATTTAACTTTCAAGATGCTTGATTATCATAAGCATTTCAACATATAATCTTGCATTTCAAAGTATGCTTCTGTTATCTCATTTAATTAGTGGTATTCATAACTAATTTACAGAAAACCTCTCTTTCATCATTTTATAGATTAGGAGACTGAAGCTCAACCAATTAAATAATTTTCTTAAGTATAATTAGCAAGTAAAAGAATGTGGTCAGTAAAATAGAAGATGACTTTAAGAGCAGTTTCTGTTGATAACTTAAAAACCAAGGGAGTAGGGGAAAGGCCAAAACAAAAAAACAAAAACCTCAAAAGCCAACAGAAAACTGGCTATGACTCACCTACTTACCTAAGAGTTGAACAGATTTGCATAAGGACCATACTGCTTTATATTATATAAAGGGGAAGCAATTATGTTAAGCAAGTACTGCCACTTCCTCCTCCTTCATCCATTAAAGTCTTGGTAAATTGCAACATTCATCACTTTACCTACATGAGGACATGTAATCATTTCTTACACATTACTCCATGAATCTGCTTCGGGGTGTTAGTGTTAGAAGCACAGAGTCTAGAACCGCAGTCTCTAATATGAGTCCTTATTACCTCTATTGCTTAACATATCTGTGCCCCAGTGTCCTTTTCTGTGATATGGAGATAATAATAGCACCCACTTCAAAGGATTGCTTTGAATCTTTACGTCTTTCTAATTAATTGTTCTTATTACCCCCAAGTAAAGGGATTTGACAGTAAAATGAATCAAATTTTCTCTCCTAGGTTAAAATATCTTAAATAAAATAAACAACAACAAAAAGGCTGGCGTGTGTGTAACACATTTAATGTTGGCAAGATGGCCGATATTAATGCACTTTTTTAGTTAAAATGTAAGCTTTAACTATACGAAAACATTGCTAAATTGAGATAGTGGAATAAGGTGTTTACTATGTTATCTTTCAAAAACGTAACTAATATTATTTTGGGGCTGTATTTTCTTATGGGTAACTGGCACATTTTTCTGTAAACCATTATTGCTAAAGTCCATAGCTTTGAATTTCTCTTTAAATCTGCACTAGTCCCTGCTCCCATATTTCCCTCATGTTGTTTTATCTATCAGTGCATTCCTACATTTTGAATGCATTTTGAATTCCTACATTCTGGAAAAAAAATTTATATAAAGAGGAGAAAAAGAACAAATTATTGTTTTACTTTAGAGTTTCATAGTCATTCACATATTTTGAGGTAAATATTTGGACAAGAGAACCACAATTGAAAAAACACTGGGGCCTGTACAAAATATGTAATTCTTTTCTAATCTGAATTTTTTGAAAAATTTTGACCTTTTTTATGGCCAAGAACATCTATTTAATATGATACAGTATACCAGACTAATTTTAATTTGCATGTTTCTGTTGGTCACAATCATCAAGTAATTATGTTTATAATTATATATACAAGCAATACACATTTTTTTGTTTTTGTTCCCATAAGTTTTCCACACGTTTGCATGCTGTTCCAGTACTCCAAATCTTAAAACAAACAACTGAAAACAAAAACAAAAAAACAAGGATGATTAAATAAATTAACTTTCTATATCAGTGGTCTATTCTGCATTAAAAAAAAAACCTTAAAACAATAAAAATTTACCATTACATATTAGTCTGTGGTTGAGCTGAAGCTTCTGCTGATCTGAGCCAGGTATGACTGATGTGGAACGACTTGCTTATATGTCTGCATTGAGCCAGTGAGTTGGCCAGAGGCTGGTTCTTACAGGATGGTCTCATTCATATGTCTGGTGACTGGATGGATAGGTGTAGGCAGGGGCAATAAGGGTGACTGGTATTTCTCATCATTCAACAGATTAGCCTGGGCATCAGCCTGGGCTTGATCACTTGATAATGAATGATTCCAAGAGAATGAGTGGAAGCATACAATGTCTCTGGTTCTAGCCTCAAAACTGGCACAACGTAATGCTTGATGCACTCTATTTGTTAAATAAGTTGCAAGAACACCACAGATCCATGTGGTAGAAAATAGACTCTTTCTTTTTGTGGAATGAGTGACGAAGTCACATTTCACAGGTGTATGGGTAGCGGAACAGGAATAATTAGAGTCACAATTGCAGACGATCCACAATACCCTCTTATAGATGTTTGACTATTTGTGCACTTACCTTTATATACTTACTTAAAAATTCTAGAGAAAGTGAAAATCGAGACATACTACTTGGATTTAGAAATTCAAACTACTTCGTGATGGAAGAAGTGGTCTGTTTCTTATTCATACATAAAGTTCATTATAGATCAAAATGTTATCACCTGGCAAAATCAGTTTATTTCTTAATTTAATGCCTCTTAGTTACCAAGTAGCTGTTTACAAATAATGAACACACACAAGAAACTTTTATGTTGAATACATAAATAAGAAAAAAATGAATAACTACATCTTATCTAATCACTATATTTTCTTTCATGTAATGCTACTGGTATATTCATGAAACTAAACATTTGAAGATAAAAATACTTTATATGTGCATTTTAAACACTATGAGAGACTTCCTAAATTATTTATCATATTACCGCCATGCTCATATATTATTCTACATACTTCAAATAACTATATTGGTTTGGAAATCCATAATACTCAGAGATTTCCAAATTTCACCCATTGGAATACTTAAATATGTATTATTTGATAGGGAACATTCAAGTATATCCAAATATATTCTAATAACCACCATAAATATTTCACAGGTGTAGAAGAAATAGGTAGTATAGGATGGGTTTTGCTGCATTAATAGACATCCCAAATATCTCAATGGCTTGACCCAATGAAATAATTTCATGCCAAGTATATTGTACATCTCCCTGACATTCCAGGTCAGCTATGTTGGCTCAAATTTCTAGGATGCACAAATGTTATGATACCTTGTTTTAGGCTGTTCTTGCATTGCTATAAATAAATACCTTATGTTGGGTAATTTATAAACAAAAGAAATTTAATTGGCTCACGATTCTGTAGGATGTATAGGAAGAATGGCACTGGCATCTGCTCAGCTTCTGGGGATGCCTGAGGGAGCTTTTACTCATGGCAGAAGAGGAAGTGGGAGCAGGCATCTCACATGGCAAGAACAGGAGAGAGGTGGGAGATGCCACACACTTTTAAATGACCAGACCTCCTGAGAACTCGCTATCGCAATGACAACACCAAGCCATGAAGGATCCTCCCCCAAGATCCAGATACCTCCAACCAGGCCCCATCTCCAATATGCAGGGTTATTTTGTTTCAACATGAGATTTGGGCAAGGACAAATATCCAAACTATATCATACCTCCATGAAAGTCATGAAAGAGTCAAAAGCAGGTTGACAAGTCAAACTCAAGTTATTCATTACTTTGATCTGAAATTAGTACATATTACTTCCATTGACTTTTTATTAGCCAAAGCAAGTCATGTGGCCACTCCTGTCTTTGCAGGGTGTGGAGTGGTGGCAGTAACATGCAGTCCTTCCACTCCTTCAGTATGTCTGTAAGGAGAACTGGTAATATTGGTGAACTGAGCTAATGTCCCCCACTATAGCTGTTATTAATTTGGGTGATTAAAAAAATCTTAGTCACACTTTTTCAATAGGAAATTTACAGACTTGAATTCCCCATGAATGTGAGAGAAAAGTTACAAATGATGCTCTTCTGGCCTAACAAAGAAAACATAAGTTTGCAGCTTTCAGGGAGTGCTATCAATTTAAACAGAATTGCCAGGAGTATAGTTATTAAATAAGATATTTTATCGGAATTCCAGGCATTTTAAAAGTTAAAATTTATTTTTAGAAGGTATAGCAACTACCTTGTGTTTAGGGTGTCTTAAATATTTTTATCACATGTAAGGAAAGTTTTAAGCAAGGAAAGTTTTAAGATAGCAGAAGGGTGTCTATTTTGTAGCCTATAGGAGGGACTATTTTCTCTTGATTTTGTGGAGGTTTCTTTCACGGAAAAACTATAAAGCTTTTTGTTTTTAAAGCCAAGTAGTGGATTTAAAAAGAAAGAAGGCCAGCAAGAAAAGTATAAATTTCTATAATATGGAAAAGAAAGGGCCAGAATGAGATTAAAATGGAGCATAGGGCATATAATCTTCTGCATCTACACTGATGATATGGTGTATATTAAGTTTTCCAATGGTCATATTTTTCTCTTGATCATCTCCCTCATTGGAAGCAATAATGTCTAAATTCAGAGAAATTATGCTTTAATTTTTCGGTTATTGTACGGGGAAGGTGTGTATATAACATGCCAGTCAACTAGGAAGGGTAAAATATTAATATTTCCATATCCATAAATGCAGAATAACAGATATACTAATCAGATTATCTGGTCGTCAGCTATTAAGAAATAATTTGACATCATATGAAGGAGGGCAAAAGGGCAATACAAATCTGGTACTTGTTTCTTAATATTTCAGAGAAAAGGAGAAAAGAAAAGGCCTATATACGAAGGGGGCTATAATGAATCATTTGGTATTCTATGGCAGCAAAGAAAAAATGTTTATATGTGAGAAGAAATGATAATGGTGATGAAAGGTAGCCTAGTTGCCCTAAATATAATACACAGACTTCAACATTTTGCATAAAATGGACCTTGGTTATTTTATTTCAGGCTATTTTGCTCCAATCAAATGTTGCTGCTCTGAGATTTAAGAATAGTTTGCCCTTAAATATGATAATCCCAAAGTGAGTAGAATTAGCATGTATCTGTTTGAGGTTTGACATGTATAAAGTTTTTGTCGTCATCTGTTTATGTTAATGACATCATTTTGTTAAAATTGGACAAGAGCTGTAGAAAGCACTTATTGCTTATTTATTCTTATTTACTCTCTTAGCTTGGTTATTTTAAAATATCATATTTATTTGTGGAGAAGTTGCTTGTTATACTAGACTTTTCAAGGGTACCTCACTGACAGGAACTTGACCCAGGAAGAAAATTGTGTGTTTGTATCAGAAAATATTAATCACATGGAAATGTAGATTCAGTGACCTTCATTGCCCTATCTTTTCTCGGATCTCATAAACTGATTTTGGGACTCCGATGGCAAATTTTAATGGAAAACTGCTATAATTGCTTGTAGGCTTTAGAGAGTCAGAATGCAACATCATGCTGTTCAATCAGTTCGAATCAACACCCACTACGCTGTTAGATCTATATACAGGCCAGCAGATAGGCCGATATTACCAGAGGTGCAATCTCTTAGGTGATAAGGTATAAATCAAAGCTTAGGGAGCCATACGTAAGGGAATATACAACTCAAAGCCCTTTCTGTTTGGCAATATTAAGATACCACATTGTTTTTCACCCCAAGTGAGGTGGTGAGCTAGCCATGGAAAAATTCAAACTTCTAAGTATTTGTCATCTTTCTGGAAAAAAAGGGCTAGTTATGCTCTGTTAAAAAAGTGACTACTTAAGCGATTAACATGACAATCTTCATTGAATTTTAACTTATATTGCTAAGATGCAAATTTATCCTTCACATTTTATTGCTAATTTTCAACATAAATGTGTGTATGCCAAGTGTTTAAAAATAATATTCTACATTCTTAGATCTGACGAATATGGCATGCACTAATATTTAAGAATGAAAGGGAAGGTTATTCTGAGAGGCTAGATGTATGTGCTAGTAGGAATCAAATCATTTTTTTCTCTGTCCTTACTCTTAAGCTACTGAAACTCAGGAATTCATTTTTTTTATGTTATGTTGATGTTATGATCTACAGTGCCAGAAAACCCAGCCTATTAGCCTTAAGCTCATCCATTCTTGCTGAGTATGCTTCTTACACCACTGGCCATTTTGTAAACATGTCCCATTTGTCAAAATACAGACATGGGAAGTATAGATTGCTATTCATTGCATGTGCTGAAAAGAAACTGCTGACCATGGACATTTTATTGAATGCCTCTGCAACACTATCTTGAAATATAACAAATCATATATGAGAAAGTAATAAAGAAGGATTGCTTCAAATTTGTTAATCTACCTATTTTCCTCAAGCACACTTACGTCCATTGTCCGAACAGAAAGAGAAAAAAGCAATATCTTTGGCACTAGCTTCCAGTGGATTCCCTGGAGCTAACTGTGTAAACAACTGCTGTCTCTGACCTTTTGCTGCATGCATTTACAAAAGTAGTATATTTTAAACATATGTTGAATATAAGGCTTTATGTTCTGCAATGGGGATGTAGCAGTAAATGAGGCAGATATAATCTGGGAGTAAAATGTTATTAAACTCTAGCAGCTCTGCAAGGTACTTTATAACATGAGAAACACACCCAGCCACCCACCCCTATTCCCCAAACACAGAAATATAGTTGGTAAAAAAAAAAATGCAAAACAGCAAAGTATCAGTTCAATGGGTGAGCATAAATTCATTACCACAGGCAAGTAATTTCATGTCTATTTGAAACACAAGAAATAACTCTAGAAGTAAAGAAATATGAGTGATGGAGAGTTGTACCTAGAGAAGCTCTCAGCCTGGAATAATATATTTTACACAACCCACAGAAAAATGCAAATAGAAAGATGTGGGATATGCTCAAGCGGAATGGTGAAATAAAAACGGGCAGAAAAAAAAGACAATCTTAGTCACTTAATGCTAAGTGTTTTGCCAATACACTGGTGAAATATATAAATAGTTAACAACAACAGAAGTGCTGAATTTCATATGACCATTAAGATTATTCTTTGATATTTATACATAATTTTTCAAGCCTAATACCTTTAATTCTATAGAAAATCCACTTTCCTCCCCAGATTTATGCAAACATCATAGAATCTTTATTCTCATGGTAAATTCTTGTTCCTCCTACTTTCCACCAACAAACTTTAGATCAAATATCTTATTGCTTTTGCTAAGTTATGTGCAAATGTGAAACTCAGCCTGTATTCCTTAATTACTGAAAAAAGCACTTGTTTGTATCATCAATGTATATAGCATATTTTAAAGGGTGTTTATTCATGAAGATCTCTATCAAATAATATCTTAAATTTCCATATTAATTTATGTTTGCAAAAGATTTTTAAACCCCTTCCACAGGTATTTTTCCCACTGGCAAGCTTTCTCAGAACAGAGGTTCTAAAAAGATTGCTGGGTGTCCTTAAAAGAAAACTAGGCATTGTATAAGCACATACTTCTGGACTTTCTGACCCATATAGGGTCGCTTTACCTTTCCTAGTTTTTGAGCTCTTTGACAACTCTGTTAGTTGTAGAAACTGACAGCAATATGAATGATTCTTGTCCATAATCATACCAATATATTTTGTCCATTAGAAATACAATTAATCTCTCTGTCTACAAACCACTGTTACATTTTGTTATAAATATATTTCAGCATCATTTAATGCTTATATATATGTGGTTCTTTGAATGTCCTTTGAACTAGTTGCAACATACTAGTTACTGGTTCCCATATCAATTAGCAAATTTAAAAGTATGTTTGGCATGTGCTCATTCTATATTTGTGTGAGAAAAGATTATGAGCTCTTTTGAAACTGTAACTTTCAGGATCTAATACAATTTACTAAATTCATTCTGTCCTTCTAGATAACCCATCTACCCCTGCTTCTTCATTTTCAGAAATTTTTTGTGTGTACTATCACAGAATCAATTACCATTAGACTTATTTGAATAATATATCCAAGGATGTATTTTTGTGCACACTTAAAAACCATAATACCCAGGTTTCTACTTTAAGCATCTGAAAATAATTTGAAGAAATGATAAAATTCTATATATTTTCTAAAATTCCATGTTATTCTCTTTCCCCCATTAGTGTATGTAATTTGAAAAGAGCAGAATAGATATATACTTCCTATTGACACAGCTTATGCCCTGGCTATTAGAAATAAGAAGTATCGACCATGTAGTCTGATTTTTTTAACCCTGATTCATGCCTGCAGTATATATGGAAGTTTAAGTTGTTATATGTTGATATGGGATTGATTTCATAATGTTGAATGAGTACTTCTTAAACAATTTTCTTATTTTATTACCTTTTTGATTTCTAGAATTGAAAGAATCTCTAATTCTTAGATGTCCTTCAGCCAGGGGGCCTACAAATACAGGCCAGCAATAAAAATAAAATGATAAATCCTTCTCCATCTTCTTTTTCTTTTCTCCTGTGGGAGCCTTCTCTGGGATGACTCATGTCCATTCTTATTCTAGGCAATAATGAACCTTACTACAAAGTTGTGGTCAGTTTCATTTTGCAAAGCCATAAAAAGTTATGAATTAATCACAACTTTATAGTTTGGAGCATTATTCATCTATGTTTAGAAGCTCAAACTTTAAAGTTTATCAGGGGAACCCGCCCTCGATAATTCATCGTTATTTCACGTAGGTTCTTTTCTATTTCCCTAAGTGTCGGCCAGTCTGAGAAATAAAGGGAAAGAGTACAAAAGAGAGAAATGTTAAAGCTGGGTGTCCGGGGGAGACATCACATGTCGGCAGGTTCCATGATGCCCCCTGAGCCATAAAACCAGCAAGTTTTTATTAGCAATTTTCAAAGGGGAGGGAATGTACGAATAGGGTGTGGGTCACAGAGATCACATGCTTCAAGGGCGACAAAAGATCCAAAGCAGAAGGTCAGGGCAAAACTAGAATCACTAATGAACTTCCATGTCCTGCTGTGCATGCATTGTCAGGGTTCAAGAGCAGAGAACCGGTCTGACTAGAATTCACCAGGCTGGAATTCCTTAATCCTAGCAAGCCTGGGGGCACTGCAGGAGGCCAGGGCGCATTTCATCCCTTACCTTCAACTGCATAAGGCATACATTCCTAGGGTGGCCATTTTAGAGGCCCCCCCGGGAATGCATTCTTTTCCTAGGGCTGTTAATTATTAATACTCCTTAATTAATATGGCTCTGTCCTGCCTGGCCCACAGGCAGCCAGACTTTAAGGTTATCTCCCTTGTTCCCTGAAAATCGCTATTATCCTGTTCTTAAGGTGCCCAGATTTCATATTGTTCAAACATACATGCTCTACAAACAATTTGTGCAGTTAGTGCAATCATCACAGGGTCCTGAGGTGACATACATCCTCAGCTTACAAAGATGACGGGATTAAGAGATTAAAGGAAAGACAGGCATAGGAAATTATAAGAGTATTGATTGGGGAAGTGATAAATGTCCATGAAATCTTCACAATTTATGTTCTTCTGTCACAGCTTCAGCAGGTCCCTCTGTTCGGGGTTCCTGACTTCCCACAACAAAGTAAGAGAATGTTCATATTCATAGGAAGGAAGAACTGACAGGATGGCTGAAATCTCATGTGACTTGAAAACTTGTTATATTCAACTGTAATCATAAGTGTACCCGAACCCATATCAGTCTTCACTCTGGCCATAAACACAGTAGCTGTATTAGAGTAATGGAAAAATATAGTGGAAAAATGAGAACTGTTAAAAAAAAATTTAACTTGTACAGATTCCACCTTCCTTTAGGTAATTTGCTATTAAATAAAACGTGAAAGAATATAAATATATGAACATGAAGATAATATTAAAAATAATCATTTCTTAAAACAATGGGATATATGTCTTCCTACATATAGGAAACTGTTGGCTTAAGAGGAACTGCCAAAACATTATTTATCCAGTGGTCAAATAACATGGAAAGATTCCTTAAATCATGAATTAATATAAGAAGTGCTCCTTTGAAAAGTAAAGCTATTGCTTACAAAATCTAAGAAAAAAATCCTTTATTCAGGTTATAAACCATATGATTATATTTATCTTTTAAGTTTTCACAAAGAAAATGTTCATAGTTTTAATGAAAATGATAAGCTGGAATTGAAATGTTATATTATTATAGTCAAAAATGAACTGCATATAAATTATACTGATTCAAGTTTCTATTAATGCAAAAATATGTAATTGGGTCATTATTATTTATAAAACACAATAACAAATGAAACATTTAGCTTCAAATGCTTACTGTAGCATACACTGAACTATGAATTAACTGTCCATTTATCAAAATAAATAGAAAAAGCAAATAATATGGGATACAAGGGTAAAAAATGAATACCACGTGGACTGAGTCTATCTAATGTGCTGACTGTGACACAGGCGACTCAATAATTCCATCTTCAAATCTGCTTTGTTGGTCACAGCCGGATTAATCATGCAATAAGTTGCACAGATCATAAAGACAGCCAATATAATCATGTAGGTCAGGAGAGTTGCCCATCAGTCTGCTTAATGTGAATATGATCGGAATCAAAAGAAGTTGGCCACAATGAAAGAAATTACCTAGAAATGTAGATCAAAGAGATATAATCAGCATTAGTAATTCATCCCTGAATACAAATGCAGAATATAGACTATTACTTTTCACAGAACTTTCAACTAACCCTGCTTTGTCAATGTATAATGATCCTTCATGAAGGTTTTCTTACACAGAGACAGCTTGGAAGTTTCCAGAAACATTGACTGTCAAAAAACTTAACATGTCTTAGATAAAGATTGATCATTTTATTTTTCTTTTAAATCATTGGAATGGAAAATATTCTGTTTCCTTTTCACAATCTTATACTCACACACACAAATATACACACACGTATATACAGAAATTCATACGTACAATACTCTTACTCTGTTGTGCTGCCTTAAAGAAGAAAACTAAGCCCAGAACCAGAAGTAATCCTAATGTTATTATAAAAATTTGCAAAATATTCATGCAGATTATAAATTTTAAAATTTCAGATTTTATTTTAGAAAGAGTGTTTCTTCTGGACGGATGTATTTACTAAAATTGATGTTTTTCTTTGTTGTGTCTGTGTGAAAATAAGTGTTTTTTAATTATGTAAAACTTGCACACAATAAAATACACAGTTCTTAAGGGAACAGATGGATGAACTTCGAAAATAGCATACATGTATGTAATCCATACAGCTATCAAAACATTGACAATGTTGAATTTCACCAGGGCTCTATGATTCCGTAAACAGCTACGATTAAATCTCTTTAATCATTTATGTTCCATTTGGCTTACTGCAAAGAAACACCATGCCTCATATGACTTTGATAAGACTCATATATGCCCCCTCTTTACCTATTACAAGGCTGGCCACAGACCCTTCCAATTTCCATTCTTTGTCTCATAAATGATTAACCAAACACTTGTCCCCACTTAAGGGTTGGAACAAAATCCTTGTTAAACAAACTTGGATTTAGTTTCTCTCCTTTCCTAGATCCCTGAACTTTGACCTACCTTTACCCTGAGCCAGTATAATGCCCCTCCTTATCAGCCCCTTCTGAAAATAAGCTGACTCCAGGATACAGCATTCTCTGGTCTACTATCCAAGCACAACGCCCTTTCTCATATCACTTCCCCCAGCCTGCGTCTCCCTAGCCCTAGCCTTTGTTACTTCTCTCTTTAAAGAAAAGCTTTGTTTCTAATAAACTTTGAGACATTTACAGATCTCAGGGTTCCAGTGATCTTCCTGTTGCAATAGTCCCCTTCCTTCATTGCAATAATCCTTTCAACCAAAGTCCCTGCAACCTAGGTCTACATTTGTTTTTATCTGAGAACATAGAACATTTTCTTTACCCCAGGAAGACTCCTCATTTCCTTCCTAGTAAATCCCTGCCCCATCCTTTAAAGAGGTAAATCCTGCTTTGATTTTTTCTTTTTTACCATGTGTTGCAACACTTCTAGAACTTGAAGTGTAATAATGAAGAAAGTACTTTTGTACCGCTCTCTTTGGCTTAGTATAGCAGCAGCACTACTGCTATTAGAGTACAGATAATTATTAATATTTGTCGTGGAGATTGTCTTGTGCACTGTAGGGTGTTCAGCAACATCCCTCTAGTTTTCTGAAGCTCCTCTCTGAACAGTTTCCTTTCTCATCCGTATCAAGTCCCTAAAATTAGAGTTATGACAATAGCCTAGAATGATAATCTATTTCTGCTCTGCTCAAGTAGTCCATATTTATTTGTTTGGACTCCACTTCCTTTGGTTGCAGCCTAGAAAATCATTATCCTCAGCAAACTAACAGGAACAGACAACCAAACACCGCATGTTCTCACTCCTAAGTGGGAACTGAACAATGAGAACACATGGATATCACGTGCGTCCATGTGAAGAGATCACCAAACAGGCTTTGTGTGAGCAATAAAGCTTTTTAATCACCTCGGTGCAGGCAGGCTGAGTCTGAAAAGAGAGTCAACAAAGGGAGATAGGGGTGGGGCCGTTTTATAGGATTTGGGTAGGTAGTGGAAAATTACAGTCAAAGGGGACTGTTCTCTGGCGGGCAGGGGTGGGGGTCACAAGGTGCTCAGTGGGGGAGCTTATGAGACAGGAGAAGGAATTTCACAAGGTAATGTCATCAGTTAAGGCAGGAACCGGCCATTTTCACTTCTTTTGTGATTCTTCACTTGCTTCAGGCCATCTGGATGTATAGGTGCAGGCTTGGGCTTCCTGCACATGTGCCCCAGAACTTAAAAAAATAAATAAATATAATACATTTTTTTTAGAAAAAGAAAATATCTCTTGTCAGAAAGTTGGAGAGATGGCAGAAATCATCTCATTTCTCTTCTCTCAAAGATCACAGTCTTATTCTACCTATTGTCAAACATCTAAACGAAGTTATTTGATATTTTTTATTGTGGGGGTTAGTACAATATCAGCTTCTTCTCCTTGGCCAAAGTGAAACTCCTATTAAATCTATTTTAACTGGGCTTTCTACCTTCCCTAATAAATTATTTTAGAGTCTTAATAAAAAGATATTTGAGTAAACTGGTGACACCAATAAAATGGTAAAGATTTAGAATCTTTTGTGTAAGTTTAGGTTTCTTTTTTGAAGTAATTTTTATATTTTAGTTCAAGTCTAAGATTCATAGAAGTAAATTTACAAACTTAGGCTAATTCTTAATAACTGAAGATATAATTACACATTGATTCTTTTCCTTTTCACACACACTAACATGTGTTCCTCTGCCCATGTTTTAAAAATATTAATTGGTGCCTTTACCATATGCTTAGAGGAATTGAGTCACAAAGGGGTGTCATAGAGAAATACATTGGAGGCTAATATCAGCAAGCCAGTGAATTAAGTCTGATAGGTTATTAAAATGTAGGTACCAACATGGCTATGGAAAATTAATGATAAAACTATTGGGTATAAGAAAGCAAGGAATACAATAATAAGCAATGTTTCAGCCAAAGAATGGAATAAATTAGCATATATAAATATCAGGGGCCAGTAGCACTCATGGTATGCTTTTTCAAACTTAAATCTGGTGTCGTTTTTAAAGGGTGCTGTTTCTGGGGGAAATGAAACACTCCTCCATTTAAATAATTGATGAATCCCATTAATTCTGTCTTCATAGAATATCCTTAATCCATGTTTGTCTCCACATTCCTACTGTCACGTGTTATATCTCATATTGTCCTTGGTTGATATAATAGTCTCTTATCAGGGTTCTTTCTTTCTGATCTTTCCCCATTCTACTGTATCCCACATATTGCTGACAAATTTAGATTTTGTAGCTAATTGTTCCACAAACTTTTAATGGCTTCCCACAAACTACAGAATAAAGATTATATTCCATAGCCTCAAATTGCATATGCTGTTTAATTTGAGGCCAAATGATCTTTTCTGCTCATGCTTATACTCTGCTGAGTCAACCTACTCATTCCACAAATATGCACATAAGCATGACACTGTTGTTCCTTCTGTTACTTATTCCCACTTTATTATAAGAATCTTTCCTCAACCACATTAAAGAGCAAGAATGGAGTCATATTTATCCTTGTGTTGCCAATATAGCCTAGTCTCAGATGAAATTCAGCAAATGTGGTGAGATAGAGTTCCCACTCTCAGTTCTTTGAAAACTAAGATTTTTGTGATGTGTGACAGCTCAGAGCAATGTGTTATCTCAATAATGAAACTTCATTGAGCTAGGTAGGTTCCAGGCTTATGATCCATCTAATTCCACTCCAAGTACAAATTAGACAAATATTGTTTTTGTGTTCCAGATAAATATTACACAGATTTCTGCCAGAGCCAGAGGAAACTCAGGTAGCAAGATTGTTATCACATTCCCTAAGTTTTAATTCTGAATGTCAGCCTGTTTCTAATAGGACTCAGTGAACTAACCAGGAGGACATATTTTAAAAATAAATAAATGAATAAATAAACTTTGAACCCATTGATCTTTTGCCTAAAAGAAATCCACTTCACCTATAAAGACACATATAGACTGAAAATAATGGAATGGAAAAAGTTATTCCATGCCAATGGAAACCGAAAAAGAGCATCACTTGCTATAGTTACATCAGACAAAATAGATTTCCAGACAAAAACTATAAAAAGAGACAAAGAAGATCATTATGTAATGATAAAAGGTCAATTCCGCAAGAGAGATAACAATTTTAAGTATGTATGCATCCAACACCAGAGCACCCATATATAAAGAAAATACTATTAGAGCTTAAAAGAAATATGGACCCCAATGCAACAATGGCCAGAGATTTTAATACTCTACTTGCAACATTGAACAGATCTTCCAGACAGAAAATCAGCAAAGAAACATCAGATGTAATCTGCAATATAGACAAAATGGATCTAATAGATGTTTTCAGAACATTTCATCTAAGAGCTACAGAATACACACTCTTTCCTCAGCGCATGAATCATTCTCAAGAATAGGCCACATGTTAGGCCACAAAACAAGTCTTAAAACATTCAAAAAATTGAAATAATATCAGCATCTTATCTGACCACAATGCAATAAAATGAGAAATTAATAACAAGAAGAATTTAGGAACCCCTACAAATGCATGCAAATTAAACAATATGCTTCTGAATGACCAGTGGGTCAATGAAGAAATTAAGAAAGGAATTAAAAATTTTATTGAAACAAATGATAATGGAAACACAACATTTAAAAACCTATAGGATACAGCAAAAGCAGAACTAACAGAGAAGTTTATAGCTACAAGTTCCTACATCAAAAAAAGAGGAAAAACTTCAAATAGACAATATAATGATGCATGTTAAAGAACTAGAAAAACAAGAGCAAACCAAACCCAAAATTAGTAGAAGAAAGTAAATAATAAAGGTCAGAACAGAAATAAATGAAATTGGAAGGAAAAAATGATACAAAAGATAAATGAAACAAAAACTTATTTTTTCAAAAGTTAAAATTGGCAAACGTTTAGCCAGACTAAGAAGAAAGTATTGAAGATTCAAGTAAAATCAGAAATAATGAAGGAAATATTATAGCTGATACTGCAGAAATTCAAAGGCTACATATTAGGGGCTACTATGAGCAACTATATGCCAATAAATTGAAAAAATCCAGAAAAAAATATGGACAAATTCTGAAATACATACAATCTACTAAGATTGAACCAGAAAGGAATCCAAAACCTGAACAGACCAAGAAAAAGTAACAAGATTAAAGCCATACTAAAATATCTCCCAGTAAAGAAAAGCCCAGGAACTGATGGCTTCACTGCTGAATTCTACCAAACATTTAAAGAACAACTAATACCAATCTTACTCAAATTGTTCCAAGAAATAGAGGAGAAGGGAATGCTTTCCAACTCATTCTATGAGGCCATTATTAACCTAATACCAAAACCATATAAAGACACATTAAAAAATAAACTATAGGGCAATATCTGATGAATATTGATTCAAAAATTGACTACAAAATACTAGCAAACCAAACTCAACCATACATAAGAGAGATCATGAATAATGATCAAGTGGTATTTATCCCTGGAATGCAAGCATGGGTGAAAACATACAAATCAATCAATGTGATGCATCATATCAACAGAATTAAGGATAAAAACCATATGATCATTTCAATTGATGCTGAAAAAGTATTTGATAATATTCAAAATCCATTCATGATAAAAACCCTCAACAAACTGGGCATAGGAGGAACATACCCCAACATTATAAAAGCCATATACAACAGACCCACAAATAGTATCATACTAAGTGGTGAAAAACTGAAAGTCTTTCCTCTAAGATATGGAACATGACAAGGATACCCACTGTCACCACTGTTATTCAACGTAGTACTGGGAGTCTTAGCCAGAGCAATCAGACAAGATATAAAGGGCATCCATAATGGAAAGGAAGAAGTCCAATTACCCTTGTTTGCTGATGATATGATCTTGTATTTGGAAAAACCTAAAGTTTCCACAGGAAAACTACTAGAACTGATAAACAAATTTGGTAAAGTTGCAGGATACAGCATACAAAAATCAGTAAAATTTCTATATGCCAACAGTGAACAATATGAAAAAGTAGTAAAAAAGTAATCCCATTTACAATAGCCGCACATAAAAAAAAATACCTAGGAATCAACCAAAGAAGTGAAAGATCTCCATAATGAAAACTACTAAACATTGAAGAAGGAAATTAAAAAGAGCACCAAAAAGTGAAAAAAATTCCGTATTTATGAATTGGAAGAATCAGTATTGTTAAAATGTCCGTACTACCCAAAGCAAATCTACAGATTCAATGCAATCCCTATCAAAAAACTAATGACATTCTTCGCAGAAATAGAAAAAACAATTCTAAAATGTATATAGAACCAACGAAAACCAGAATAACCAAAATTATGCTAAACAAAAGAACAAGACAGGAGGAATGACATTACCTGACTTCAAATTATGCCACAGAGCTATAGTAACCCAAACAGTATGATACTGGCATAAAAACAGACACATAAACCAATGGAGGATAGAGAACCCAGAAACAAACCCACACACCTACAGTGAACTCACTTTTGACAAATGTACAAAGAACATACACTGAAGAAAAGACAGTGTCTTCAATAAATGGTGCTGGGAAAACTGAATAGCCATATGCAAAAGAATGAAACTAGACCTCTATCTCTTGCCATCTACAAAAATTAAATCAAACTGCATTAAAGACTTAAATCTAAGACCCCTAGCTACGAAACTACTACAAGAAAACATAGGGGAATATCTCCAGGATATTGGTCTGGGCAAAGATTTATTGAGCAATACCCCACAACCACAGGTAACCAAAGCAAACGTGGACAAATGGGATTACATCAAGTTAAAAAGTGTCTTCGCAGCCAGGGGTACAATCAACAAGGTAAAGAGACAACCACAGAGTGGAAAAAATATTTGCAAACTATTCCTCTGAAAAGGGATTAATCACCAGAATATATAAGGAGTTCAAACAACTTTGTAGGAAAAAATCTAGTAATCCAATCAAAAATGAGCAAAAGATTTGAGTAGACATTTCTCAAGAGATGTCATACAAATAGCAAACAGACATATGAAGAGGTGCTGGATATCATTGATCATCAGAGAAATGCAAATCCAAACTACAATGAGCTATCATCTCACCCTAGTTAAAATGGCTAACATCCCAAACACAGGTAATAACAAATGCTGGTGAGGATGTGGAGAAAAGAGAGCCCTCAAACACTGTTGGTTGGAATGTAAATTAGTACAACCACTATGGAGAAAAGTTTGGAGGTTCCCCAAAAAGTTGTAATTTGAGCTGCCATGATCCAGCAATCCTACTGCTGAGTATATACCCAAAAGGGAGGAAATCCGTATATCAAAGAAATATCTGCGCTCCTGTGTTTATTGCAGCACTGTTCACAATAGCTAAGACTTGAAGGCAACTTAAGTGTCCATCAACATATAAATGAATAAAGAAAACATGGTACATATACACAATAGAGTACTATTCAGTCATAAAAAATGAGATTCAATCATTTGTAACAACAATAAGCCAGGAACAGAAAGACAGATATCACATGCTGTCACTTATTTGTGGGATTTAAAAATCATATCAATTGAACTCATGAGTATAGAGAGTAGAAGGATGGTTACCAGAGGCTGGGAAGAGTAGTAGGAGGTTTCTGGGGGAGGGGATGAGAGTTACTGTGTACAAAAAAGAATGAATAAGTCCTAGTATTTGATAACACAACAGGGTGACTATAATCAATAATAACTTAATTGTGCATTTTAAAATAAAGAATACAATTTTATTGTTTGTAACTCATAACATAAATGCTTGTGGGGATGAATACCCCATTCTCCATGATTTGATTATTTCACATTGCTTGCCTATATCAAAACATCTCATGTACCCCATAAATATATACACTTAAAATGTACCCACAAAAAATATTTTAAATAATAAGGTTAAATTTCAAAAACATAAATAAAAACAAAGTTTGAAAGGTCTAAATGTGGTCATCTATGGAAATCAATGAGAAGTAAATGGAAGCTTTGATAGGAACACAGGAAGCTTCCAAACCAAAAGAATCAGCATAGGGTATATACAGAGTTAGTAAGAGAATAGTGTAAATAGTTTTCAGAGCCAAGAGCAAGGCTTTCATAGAAAGTGAAACTCGGGCAGTCCTCAATACATTTTTAATCATTATAGTACAAACAACATATCTTTATAAAAATCCAACAAGGAAAATGACTCAGAAAAATCATAAGCGCTCAGAACATGGAAATATGCATGAAAGGCAAATATAAGACAGCAAACACAAACAACAGTGAAAGAAAGTTGAGAAAAATTAAAAATGAATTGTAACTTTAATAAAAAAATACATTTTTTGTGAGCAAATAATTGACCAGAAGAGAGAGGGAATGTATTATATGTTTATGATATTCATACATGAAAGGTTCACTGGTTCTGTGTAAATAAAAAAAATCAATAAGACACTGTCACTGACTGTGATAGATGTGTTGGGCCCCAAATGAAGATTCTGTTATTTTGGTACAATTTCAGGTTTTAGATTTGAAGAAGTTACATTGGTCTTTGAAAATAGATTTACATAGCTTCGGCAAGCAACAGAGCACATGTGCAGTAGGAATACACAGCAATGGAAAACCTTTCTTTAAGCTTACAGCCCTCGAGAAATATGTTTTAGGATACTAAGGGAGTTCACTACAGTGGGATAAACCATTAACTCTTTCTTCCTCAATTTCCAGTGTCTGAAATCATACGAGGTTAAACGGTGGGAAATTATTACAATTAGTGTAAAACTCTGAAAGACATGTCTCTGTTTTCCTTAAAGTGCTGTGGATTACCAAATGATGGTCAGGGCCAGAGAATGCTAAACATTGATATTTTGTCTTAGCCTAACATTCAGTCAGCTCTGCCTAATGATGCTTTCTGGGAAAAGTAGATATCATTTGCATTTCTTGGTACCAGTAGCTTCTCTTGGCAGTTTTTTTTAAAGAAGGTGTCTACGCCTCTTATGAGTGACTCCTACAACCCTTCATCCTTAACAGTGTCACTTATTCACAGCATGTTCCCCAAAGTTACAACATGGTGCCACTTTTGTAAGTCCCCAGTTTTCCTTACCTCCACAAATAGCTCCTGGATTTCTCACCGGATGGATAACATAGTGTTCTTGCTAAGGTGGAATATTTCATCCTCACTTCTAGGAAGAAACCCATAGCATATCCATAGCATCCTTCTAGTGCCAGAAAAAGACTCTTTTAAAAATCTCCTTTTTAAGAGACATATCTAAAACCCTTTAAAAAATACATTAAGGCCAGGCACGGTGGCTCACGCCTGTAATCCCAGCACTTTGGGAGGCCAAGGCAGGCAGATCACGAGGTCAGGAGATCGAGACCGTTCTGGCTAACACGGTGAAACCATGTCTCTACTAAAAATACAAAAAAAAAAAAAATTAACTGGGTGTGGTGGTGGGCACCTGTAGTCCCAGCTACTTGGGAGGCTGAGGCAGGAGAATGGCATGAACCCGGGAGGCAAAGCTTGCAGTGAGCCGAGATCACGCCACTGCACTCCAGCCTGGGCAACAGAGCGATACTCCGTCTCAAAAAAAAAAAAACACACACATTAAGAAAGAGAACATGAGCTTTTACCACTAGTGTTATAGTCCTAATTACCCCAAATACAAGTTGTCCTAATACACTACGTCTCATGAAATAATGCTTTTATAGGTAAGTAGTTGTCTCTGTTCTATTTATAAATGGAATTTATGTTTATTGTAGATAATTTGAAAAATTTAGAAAGATTCAAAAAAAGGTTTCAAAGAAGAAAATAAAAATTAACAATAATGTTATCATCTACTCATATCCATTGCTAAACGTTGATGTATTTCTCCTAGTATATTGCTCTGTATATATGTGTAAATGGGTACTCACTTAACAAAAATTCTACAATACTTATAGGATTTTATCTTCATTTGCTGAAGGAATGTTTTGTCATGGACATCTTTAATGTCTTTTGAATTAAAAGAATTAGTAAATTACTTTAAGGTATATTTTAAATGGGTGATTGATACCATTTTTAATAACATTGTGCACAAGCTTCAGGTTTCATCACTGAAATAATATTCATACATTACTTAAAATATATTTCATATGTATCTTTGATTTTTTTTAGGAAATTTCTCTTTCTGCATTTATGCATTTAACATATATTTACTGAGAGTCTGCTAAATATCAGACATGGTTGTATAAGCACTGGGAATGCAATAATAAATGAAAAAATCATGGTTTCCATACTCAGTGAAAGATAAAGAGGTATAGGCACTAAACCAGCATTAAATTAATAAGCATACATTTTCATATTGAGAAAGATTCTATGAAGAAATCAGTAGTATCCTATGATAGAAAATCACGGGGAATGGGAGAGTGAGGGAATCAGTTTGGATGGAATATTTCCGTATCTTAAGACATGGTAATTAAACTGAAAAGTGAAGCATGAGAGAGAGCCTGCCAAGCATGATACTGGAGGCAGGATACTTCCACAGAGAGAGCTTATGTGCAGGGTATCTGTCTTAGGTCAGGTTCCTGGGAAGCAGAGCCTGAGATAGAGAATTGGAGTCACATGATTTATTGAGAGAATGTTCTGCAGGGAAAAACTCTAAGACAGAGAGGAAAGCTGAATAGGGGAGGGGCAAAAACTGAGTGGGGATGTGCTGTCATTCTAAGCCTAGTTTAGCCTTGATCCATGGGGGATGGCTTGTGGAGCATAAAGCATACTGCAGAACTCTCCCTTTCATGAAGTAGAGGGCTATTTGATACCTGCGCATCAATGTATCAGTCAGTCATTGGCTAAGGGCTAAATTGGAGGCAGCTGTGGAGGAGGCAGCTGTGAGCTAGCATTCATAGCAGCTGGAGGATGCATGCCTAGACACCACATATACATAGGTTCTAATGTAAGAGAAAGCATAGAGCCCTTTAAAACTAAAATAATATTGGTAAGTGTTCTACTTACTATTTTTGCATAACAAACCAGGCAAATTTGTGGCATAAAACAATAACCATTTTATTACTTTTATGGATTTTATCTGTCAGAATTTCAGACTGAGAACAGCAAAGATGATTTATCTAGGACCTTTGCTGGAAAGAAGCAAATGAACTTTGAATGATTCGATTGACTGGGAGCTGGAATTGTCTGTTGCCTTCTTTACTTAAATACATGGTGACCAGACTGGATAATTTGAAGGGTGTCCTCAGCTGCAACTGTCATGCCAAGCATTAACATATTCTCTGCATGTGAATTGAATTTCCTAAAAACCCTGACTTCTGAGAGTCAAATTCCAAGAAAGTCTCCAGATAATAAATTCTTGATACAGACTGAAAGTTTGCGTTGCCCCAAAATTTATTTGTTGACATTTTAACCCCAACTGTGATGGTATTAGGAGGTCCGGCCTTTGATAGGTGATTAGGCCATGAGGGCCAAACTCTTATGATTGGGATCAATGTCCTTATAAAAAAAACCCACGAGATCCCTTTCACTCCTTCCACCATGTGGGGAAACAGCAGGAAGACACCCTTCACTTCTAGTTTTTGGTGTCTTTACTATCCCATAGTTTCTTAAACTTCATATATAGACTATTTATTTTGCAATAGATCTCATTGGGAAATATGACAACAATTGCTTAAGTAGATAGAGATAAGAGGGTATTGAAAAGCCACTGTGAGCTACATCTGGTAGAATGATAATGTGCCCATGACAATACCTAATATTTAAAGACTTAAAAGTGTAGTTGCGAGCCTATATAATTGTCTAGATTCAACACAAGCAAACCCGCTCAAGTGATCCTATTGATTTATATAGTTCCTATAAGCCATTTTGCCCTCCCTCCCCACAAGGGGACATTGGCATTGTCTGGAGACATTTTTGGTTGTAACAACTCAAGGTCAGGGGAGGTGGTAGCAAGGGATGTTGTTAAACATTCTACAATGCACAGGATGGCCTTCTTCAAAAACTAATCTGTTTGACATGTTAAGGCCAGGTGTAGTGGCTGTAGTGGCTCACGCCTGTAATCCCAGCACTGTGGGAGGCTGGAGGGGGGGTGGGGGGCAGATCACTTGAGGTCAGGAGTTCGAGACCAGCCTGGCCAACATGGTGAAACTCCGTGTATACTAAAAATAAAAATAAAAAATTATCTTGGCGTGGTGGTGCATGCCTGTAATCCCAGCTACTTGGGAGGCTGAGGCAGGAGAATTGCTCAAACCTGGGAGGCAGAGATTGCAGTGAGCTGATACCACGTCACTGCACTCCAGTCTGGGGGACAGATTGAGACTCTGTCTCAAACAAACAAACAAACAAAAATCAAAAACAAAAACAAAAACACAAACACACACACACCAAAAAAATATTAAGTTATGAGGTTAAGAAACCTTGCTATACCTTGGAGGATACTGTGGAGTCCAGACTTTTCTTTGTATGAATTTCCCTGAGTGCCTGGTGGGTCTTTACTATCAATTGTTAAGTGATTCCTGATCCATAATGAGAAGGCAAATATAAAGAATACAGAAAGTCATCAACTTCTAATTAGAAATGTAAAATAACTGAAAACTTATAGAATTGATGAGGAAAGACAGATTTTGAAATGTGCAATAGAGACAGACTCATTAATGGCCAAGAATTAAAAGAGATGCTTGAAAGAAACTATTAGAAAGATATGCAATAAAGCATAAGATCAGAAGAGACAAGAGGACCAGGATAATGAATCACCGTAATGGTGAATGAAATTAAAGAGGTTTTTGAAAAGGGAAGGACAGCACTAATGCATTAAGTATAGATATAAATTGGAACAAATAAAAGACAAGACTCCAGTTGGGTACTGTAGCATGTCTGTGTATAAAACTACTTATTTGCGGCCGGGCGCGTTGGCTCACGCCTGTAATCCCACCACTTTGGGAGGCCAAGGTGGGCAGATCACCTGAGGTCAGGAGTTCAAGACCAGCCTGGCCAACGTGGTGAAACCCCGTCTCTACTAATAATACAAAAATTAGCTGGGCGTGGTGGTGGGTGCCTGTAATCCCAGCTACTTGGGAGGCTGAGGCAAGAGAATTGCTTTAACCTGGGAGGTGGAGGTTGCAGTGAGCTGAAATAGCACCATTCTGCTCCAGCCTGGGCAACCAAGTGAGACTCCATCTCAAAGCACACACACATACACACACACACACCCACACACACTACTTATTTGCTGAGCATATAGAAAGGAAATTACTTGTTAATATTATTATAGATAAACAATTCTATTCAAATAATAGACATTGGACAGAATTATCTAGACAGTCCTAATTCTCAAATTAAATAAAAGGACCCTTGAGTTTAGCTGCAATGTTTCAATTGTTTCAGTATATTCACGTTGATAAACACACAGACACACACACACACATGCACACACACACATACATACACATTTTCTATACTTCTCTGTTAACCAGAACTATTGGAATAATATAAATGCCATGACTAGGGAAATAATTATGATATATACATTAAGATTACTGAGATCTTCTGAATATATAAATAATACGGAATTATTTGGAGTTTAAACTAGTCATGGTACCAGAAGAAAGAATGACAAACTTGAATTATCATCAAAGCAGTGCTATTGTCACATGAAAAATTCTGACTGAGAAATTAATAACAGAAAGGCATGAGAAAATCAAAATGCTAACGAAAAGAAGCATAAAGCATACTAGGTCATCATTTAAGCTTACCATCATATTCTGAAATACCAAAAGTGATCTCAGACAATTCCAAACTAAACTGTGCGAAAAACCTCACAGTAAACCTTAAAATTTCCTTAGATTCTCATAATGAACTCTTTTTTCAAACAAATATAATCTAATTTTAGTTTTAAGATTTCGGTGGCTATTTTGTAAATTTCAAAGTCTGTGCTTTGTGGTTACATATCTATGAGGTCTTAGTAGAAATAGGTAAATTTGATACCATACAAATACAGAGTTTAATTTTTTCTCATAACTTTAGTTATGAAACTAAATTCTAATTTCTCAAATGTTTTTCATAGTCAGTGCTAGCATTAACAACTAGAAGAATAACAAGATTGAAAGAGATTCTTATTTGGGTAAAGTCAATATTTAGATTGAATGAGAGAATGGGGAACAGGGTATATTTAATATACAAAACTTTCCACTAATTAATGAAAAGATCTCTTTATATGTTCCCACATGAATCCCAGTCCAAATATTTTCTTTTAGTTAGTCATGAATTAATCCAAATGTTAAAATTTATGGATAAAATGGGAAGCATATAATAAAATTACTGTAAAATAATTATCCTTCTCGGTAATATCTCTGAGTCACTATTTGAAGGATCATTATCCTGCCTCCATCCAACCTTGCCATGAAAAATAGGTTTTTGTTGTGTTAAACCACCTAATACTGAGGTTTTTAAAAAGCTTTCTGACTTATCACAGCAGAGATATAGACAGGATCAGGGAATTGGTCTGATATGGTGCGGCTCTGCGTCCCTGTCCAAATCTCATGTTGAATTGTAATGCCTAATGTAGGAGATAGCGCCTGGTGGGAGGTGATTGGATTATGGGGGTGGTTTCTCATGAATGTTTTAGTACCATCCCCATGGTACCGTTCTTGTGATAGTGAGTGAGTTCTCACAAGATTTGGTTGTTTAAAAGTGTTTGGCAACTACCTGCATTTCCTTCTGCTCTGTGCATGTGGAGTGTCATCCTCCCTTGAAGCTGAGCAGATGCCAGGACCACGCTTCTTGTATAGCCTGCAGAACCATGATTCAAATAAACCTCTTTTCTTTATAAATTATCCAGTCTCAGGTATTTCTTTACAGCTGTGAGAGAACTAATATAGGAAATTAGTACTGATGAATGAGGCATTGCTATAAAGATACCTGAAAATGTGGAAGCAGCTTTGGAACTGGGTAATGGGCAGTACATATTCTCATTAGGGAATAACAGTCAGATGCCTGTGTTACCAAGACATACATTTCTTTAAAAGGGCACCTTAGGCTTCTGAAAATTGCTATTGGAGGTGGAGAATTCGAGAGACTTCTGATGGTAATTACACAGCTTAACTATTCCACTAAGGTGGAATAGTTTGGAGGGCTCAGGAAGATGAGGGAAAATTTGGAATTCCCTAAAGACTTGTTGAATGGTTGTGACCCAAATGCTGATAGTGATATGGACAGAGATGGCCAGGCTGATGAGGGCTCAGATGGAGATGAGGAACTTACTGAAAACTGGAGCAAAGGTCACTTTTGTTACACATTGGCAAGGTTGGTTGGACTGTGTCCCTGCCCTAGGGATCTGTGGAATGTTGAACTTGAGAGAGATTATTTAAGGTATCTGGCAGAAGAAATTTCTAAGCAATAAATTGTTCAAGATGTGACCTTGCTGCTTCTAACAGCCTATGTTCTTATGCATGAGCAAAGAAATGGCTTGAAACTGGAAATTATTTTTAAAAAGGAAGCAGAGCATAAACGTTTGGAAAATTTATAGCCTGTTGATGTGGTAGAAGAGAAAAGCCCATTTTCAGGGGATCAATTCAAGAAATGTGCATAAGTAATGAGGATTCAAGTGGTAATAGCCAATAAAATGGGGAGAAAACCTCAAAGGCATTTCAGAGGCCTGTGTAGTCTTGGGACACTGCTCCCTGCATCCAAGCCACTCCAGCTCCAACCATGGCTATAAAGGGCCCAGGTAGAGTATGAACTGTTGCTTCACAAGGTGGAAGCCATAAGCCTTGGTGGCTTCCAGATGGTGTTAAGCCTGATAGTGTGCAGAATGCAAAAGTTAAGGATTGGGAACCTCTGACTAGATTTCAGAGGATGTATGGAAAAGCCTGGATGTCCAGGCAAAAACCTGCTTCAGGGGCACAGCCCTCATGGAGAACCTCTACTAGGGCAGTGTGGAGGGGAAATGTGGAGGTGGAGCCCCAACACTGACTCCACACTGGGGCACTGCCTAGTGGAGCTGTGAGAAGAGGGCCATCATCCTCCAGACCCCAGAATGGTAGATCCACTGATAACTTGCACCCTGCATCTGGAAAAGCTGCAAGCACACAGTGGCAGCCCTTGAGAGCAGACATATGGGTTGAACCCTGCAAAACCACAGGCACTGAGCTGTCCAAGTCCTTGGGACCCCACCCCTGGCATCAGCATGCCCTGAATGTGGGACATGGAATCAAAATAGATTACTATGGAGCTTTAAGATTTAATGACTGCCCTGCTGCATTTCAGACTTGCATGGGGCCTGTAGCCCCTTTCTTTCATGAATTCCTCCCTTTTCGAGCATGAGTATTTACCAAATGCTTATACCTCCATTGTGTCTTGGAAATAACTAACTTGTTTTTGATCTTATAAGCTCATAGGCAGAAGGGGCTAGTCTTGTCTCAGATGAGACTTTGGACTTTGGAATTTTGAGTTAATGCTTAAATGAGTTAAGACTTCGGGGGTCTGGTGAGAAGAAATGATTGTATTTTCAAATTTAAGAAGGACATGAGATTTAGGAGGGACCAGGAATGGAATGATATGGTTTGGATCTGTGTCCCTGCCCAAATCTCATGTCGAATTGTAATCCCTAATATAGGAGGTGGGGCCTGGTGAGAGGTGATTGGGTCATGAATGTGGTTTCTCATGAAGGTTTAGCATCATCCCCTTGGTGCTGTTCACATGATAGTGTGTGCGTTCTCACAAGATCTTGTTGTTTAAAAGTGTGTGGCACCTCCCCACTTCCTCCTGCTCTGGCCAAGTGAAGTGTTGGCTTCCCCCTTTGCCTTCTGCCATGACTGTAAGTTCCCTGAGGCCTCCTCACAAGCCAAGCATATGCCAGCATTATGCTTCCTGTGCAGCCTGTGGAATCATGAGTCAATAAAACCTGTTTTCTTTATAAATTACCCAGCCTCAGGTAATTATTTATAGCAGTGTGAGAATGTACTAATACATGATCTTTTATCACATGTTTCCAGAAATTCCTACCTACCACTGAGGGTCATACATGAAGCCATCAACTACTCATTCTCTTGACCTGGGTAATGTAGTACGTGAGGAGAAAAGCGTGTGGCATCATGGATGAGTGTGAATAATTCATACTAGAATGGGAAGAGTTTAGGGAGCTATGTGCAATACCTTGAGTGAATCGGGTTTCTCCCATGTTTTCCCCAGGAGAAGCAGAATCATGGGCACATTTTCATCTGCAGCACAGCAGTGTTACTGAGTAGTCACACAAAGGGTACAGCTGATGTGCCTTGGATGCCTTGGTTGAGCAAACCCAGCTACATAAAAATAACAGCTCACAGTTATGAGCTGTGCAGGATTCTAAGTTAGTTTTGAATAATTTTATCTGATCTTCAAAAATACAACTATGATATATATAAGTTTCTTGTTTTCTTGTTAGGAATCAGAAACTAAGCAGCTTATCTAATGGCAAAACCTTATTGATTCATGTGAACTTTCCATCAAAATGTACGTGAAAAAATGATATAACAGTTTCCGCAATCTCCAATCAGATACCTTGGAACATGACATCTCTTTGAGAAACTTAAAGTTCTACCACCAGCTATGCCTACAGGCTCCCCATTTGTCTGATTCATGTATTTATCCCCTGAATTCTGAGACAAAAACTTACAACTTGGTTGTGTTCTCATATTATGAGGTAGAAGAAATGTATGCCCAGTAAAAGTGATAATGCACAATTAGTCTTGATTTCACACTCACAAACTTCAATTTGAAATGAATATATTATTGGGGTTTTCTAAAGCAGGGCTCCCAGATTTCATAGAAATATATCTCCAGAGATTCTCCTTCCAAGAATTCCTTGACTTCAATGTTAAGCTGTATAATTACCATCAGAAGTCTCTCGAATTCTCCACCTCCAATAGCAATTTTCAGAAGCCTAAGCATTTATGCAGATGGTTGCCTTAAGGTTCAAAACATAATTCACTGGCAATAGGATAAGAAATTGAGAGAAGCTTTTTAAATATATCCTTTAGACTACTTAAGTAGTTCACTTGCCAGAGTTCACTGTCTCCCTGAGGCAGATGGATTAAAGCATATATAATCTCTTGAAATGGAGCTTCGTCATCTTTCTAGAGCTGTGGTGTTCAGAAGTGTGGCAGTGTTTCAGCTCCATGAGTTCAGGATAAGTCATTTTTTACTCAGCGTTCAGCAGGAAACTTCTACTGTCATACTGTTGCATCGGTGTATATATTTTGACTGAGTATAAATATACCATTAATTAGGATGGTTATAGCTTTGTATTGATTTATTTCTAGAAATCAGATTCTTGCATATCTGCCCATATAAAACTATGAAAGACATTACTCCGCCTCAGCATACATTTACAGTGTTTGATGAAATGCATGCGATACTCAAGTGAATCTTCTCAGTACATATTCTCATTAGGGAATAACAGTCAGATGCCTGTGTTACCAAGACATACATTTCTTTATAAGGGCACCTTATATATGATTTTTGTGCTCACTAGAAGTTTAGGGTGAGTACTGACTAAAAAGTATATAACAAAATATGCTTTTTATCTATTTATAATGATGACATTCAAATTTTTATAATTCTACTGTTATTGAAAGCTTCTGGATGTAGTAAGTCAGAGTGTATGATTGCTGTAAAATGAGCCATTGAGTTAATTATTTATGTGAATTAAAGTTCTCTATTAATACCAATAAAAATTAATATTAATATTTATGACAACCAATTTTAAATTTGTCTTATATTAAAAGCCGCTTATTCTATTGATTGGATTGACAATAAGTAAGGGTTGTAGATTTGAACTTGTGAAATGTATTTGTACTGATAAAATATCACTCATGTATATTATGCAGTTAAGTTTTACATAATATCTTGCTTGAAAAGTTCCATATATATGTGTATATATATAGACAAATATAGATGTACAGATTGATAAATATACATTTATAGATATAAATAGATAAGAAAGAAATAAGACCACAAAATATTTTCATGCTAAAAGTACTAGGAATACATAATAATTCTCTATGCATGACATCACTAGGATGCTCATCTTCATTAACATGTGAAAAAATCCCGGTAACCATTAAGATTCTGACATATGCACCTAAAAACAGAGCCCTCATACACATGAAGCAAAAACTAATAGAATTGAAGGTAGAAATAGACAATTCAAAAATAATAGAGACTTCAATAATCCACTTGCAATCAAGGATAGAACAATAAAACAAAATTAAAAAATGAAATAGAAGATTTGAACAACTACTAGATCGAATAGACATCCATGAAACGCTCCACCCAGAAACAGAAGAATACACCGTTTCATCAAATGCTTATAAGGATGCCATCTAGAAAGTGAAAAAAAAATTCAGAGAATGGAAGAAAACATGTGTGAATACACCTAATGAGGGTCTAGTAACCAGAATATATAATAAACTTATAACCCTAATAAAAAGACAAACAATTACTTTAAAAAACAGGCAAAGGATTTCAATAGATATTTTTCCAAAAAAGCTTTATAAATGGCCAGTGAACACATAAAAATATACTCAGCATCATTAGTCGCTGAGAATTCAAATCAAAACCACAATGAGATACCACCTTATGCCCAATTGAATGGTTATAATTTTTAAAACAAAAATACAAGTGTTGATAAAGATGTGCAAAAATTGGAACTCTCCTACATGGCAGATGCTAACTAAAAATCATACAACTACTTTGAAAAACAGTTTGGCAGTTCATCAAAATATAAACATCATATAATTCTGCAATTTTGCTCCTAGGTGTATGCCCAAGATAATTGAAAACATATGTTCTTACCAGAAGCTTGTACGTACACAAATATTCATAGAAGCATTATTCAAAATAGACAAAAACTGGAAACAACCCAAATGTCCATCAACTGATTGATGGCTAAACAAAACGTTTGTGATATATACATAAAATGGAATATTATTCAGCCAGAAAAATAATGAAATACTGACACATGCTACAATATGAATGAACCTGGAAAACATTATTCTATGTGAAATAAGCCAGTCACAAGAAATCTCATATTGTATAATTCAATTTATATGAAATATCTAAAATAAGTGAATCTATAAAAACAGAAAATAATTAGTGGTGACCAGGGACTGAGGGAAGGAAGGAATGAGGGGTGACTGCTGGTGGATATAGGGTTGCTTTAGGAGGTGGTAAAAATATTCTGGAGTTAGATAGTGGTGATGGTTGCATAACGTTGTGAATACATTAAAAAATACTGTATTACATACTTTAAAAGGGTGAATTTTATGTTATATGAACTCTTTCTAAATAAATAAAAGGACAGATACTAGTACATGTGTTTGTTTCAAATTGCTTAAAGCATTAACAGAGATGTGACCACAGTGACTTAAAGAAATAGTGTTTTAATGCACACACATATGCATTCAAATAAAATCCAAAGAGAGAGTGTTCAAGGTAGCAAATGTGATAGTTACAATAATATGCCTCTAAAGATATCCATGTTCCAATCTGCAAACCATTAAAGGAAAAAAAGGACTTTAAATAAACAGGCTGGGAACAATAATTGAAACATATATGATAGGAAAAGGGATAGATAGAAGAGAGATAGCTCCTAGAAATTGAGAAGAAAAAAACCAAAACTTCATTTTAAATTATGCAACAGAAGAAACGGAAATTTTACAGGAATCTAAATGTCCCTTGACCAAATGAAAATATGCATAAAATTACTTATAATAATATAAATCTAAGTTACAACTACACAGCCGGTACTGTTTCTCATAAGCCATATAAGCAAAAATCCAAAAGTTTGACAACACCGTCTGTTGGTGAGCTGTGAGGAAAATGACATTTTCATATAGCTGGTGAAAATGCAACATGGTACAAGTTCTGTGAAGAGAAGAATAAATTTTTGAAAAATAACCAGAGTACATAACTTTTGACCCAGCAGTCCCATTTCTAGGTGTCTGTCCTACAGATACACCTGCACAGTTTTGAAGTGACAAATCTGTACACATGCCTATTACAAAATCATTTGCAATAACAAGATATTGGGAAAAACATGGATATTAGAACAGTCCAAGTATCTAAAAATGGGGAACTTGTTAAATAAATGATGATACATGAAATTCAGTATTGTACAGACACGCAAAAGAAAGAGGAAATTATCTACACCATGTAACTGAGAAATGCCCAGGATATATTTTCAAGTCAAAACAGCAAGATATGTAAAAATGTGTATAATGTTATATTTATGTAACAGTGAGTGTGAGGATCATTATATGTCTCTGTGTGTGTGTGTGTGTTTTGCTTACACTTGCTCATACACCAACAATTATAATTACCTATGGTATGATAGTGGGGATAGAGACTGGGTAAAGGGTGCAATGGTGAAAATGAGTCTTTTTCCTGTATTTTATGTGTCTTATAAGACACATTACATATTTAAAATATGTTAAATAAAACAAATTTAAAATTACAAAGAGGGAAAAAAATCTTTGAGAACAATTCCTGAATCAAATTTAGTTTTATCAGAACATCCTCCTGATGTAGCCCAAAGTTTCTGTCTCTTATGAAAGCCAGTGGTTCTTAATCTCTAAATTCTCATCCTCATTTCTCTAATAACACATCACTTTAAGAATTGAAAGTCTTTACTTGCATGAATGCCAGAACTGAAGCAACATTCTAAGTACTAAAGAATGAGTTCACCTCCAAATGCATCCCTCTAATAGTCAAGTAGATGTGTTGAACACTATTGTAGGGGCCATGAAACTTAAAGAAATAAGCATTCCACACAACAATTGATCTCTTCCATGTGCCTACTTTACAGGGAAGCTGGTACTACTCTTGTTTTTTAAAAAGGACTACTGGTTTTTTTTTATTTTTTCTTTATTTTTTGGGTTTTTTTGTTTGTTTGTTTCTAAAGCTGACTTTCAGATGTAGAAACCCTAACATCAATGTGCTCAGTATGCTTTTATGGTAAAGCCCAGCTATTACAGTCTGAGGTTATGAAACCAATAATGAAATTAACATTACAAATGACATGGACACTATTTTGGAGATATATAATTTTCACGTGAATTGTATTCCATGTAACTAAAATTGCTGAGCACATAGCATATCACATCAGCTAAAACACTAAGGGAAAGTATAATATCCCATTATGAGGATTTCTCTAGCCACAAAATTTTACAGCCATTAACCAGCAATCAGGACTTACTACGTTGATTAACCAGGTACATAAAGCAGTTGTCTTTACATAACAGTGTCTAAGTAGAAAACTAGAGTCACCCAAGCACAACCCTTAAAGATTTAGGGCAAAACCAGCCATATATATATATATATATATATAATATATATATGGAACATATACATATGGAATATATATATGGAACGTATACATATGGAATATATATATGGAACGTATACATATGGAATATATATGGAACGTATACATATGGAATATATATATGGAACGTATACATATGGAACGTATACATATGGAACGTATACATATGGAACGTATACATGGAACGTATACATATGGAACGTATACATGGAACGTATATATGGAAGGTATACATGGAACGTATATATGGAAGGTATACATGGAACGTATATATGGAACATATATATGGAATATATATATATGGGATATATATAAGGAATACATATGGAATATATAAGGAATATATATATAAGGAATACATGTGGAATATATATAAAGAATATATATGGAATATATATAAAGAATATATATGGAATATATATATAAAGAATATATGTGGAATATATATATAAAGAATATACATATGGAATATATATATAAAGAATATATGTATGGAATATATATAAAGAATATATGTATGGAATATATATAAAGAATATGTATATGGAATATATATATAAAGAATATATATGGAATATATATGTAAAGAATATATATATGGAAAATATATATAAGGAATATATATATATAAGGAATCAGAGGGTGATTCCTTGTCTCAGATAATTGTTCCCTTTTTTTATCAGCTTATAGGAACTTATGGTGACCCTACATTCTCTCTGCTAGGATGGGAAACAACTTGAGGAGAAAGAGAATACAACTGACAACAATTTTCCCACTGCCAAGGACAGGTTCTAAATAAACCTTGGATTAATTAATTACTGATGTGTTTAAGTATTCTAATTTTTTTTTTCTTTTTTTTTGAGATGGAGTCTTGCTCTGTCACCAGGCTGGAATGTAGTGGCATGATCTCGGCTCACTGCCACCTCCACCTCCCAGGTTCAAGCGATTCTCCTGCCTCAACCTCTTGAGTAGCTGGGACTCCAGGCATGCACCACCACGCCCAGCTAATTTTTGTATTTTTTTTTTTTTTTTTAGTAGAGATGGGGTTTCACCATGTTAGCCAGGATGGTCTCGATCTCTTGACCTCATGATCCGCCTGCCCCGGCCTTTCAAAGTGCTGGGGTTACAGACTAAGTATTCTCATATTTGTTATATATATAGGAATCTTGATCACCCTTGGGAAGTGATTTTCCTGAGTTTGATCACAACCCAACTTGATAGCTATATGTAGCTATACGGCAAGTAACTCTTTCACTTGCCTTTCTTCCATGCCACACTGGTGTATTCATCAAAAAGTACTTTTCCCTTGTCAGCTACTGAGACTTCTATTCTCTATGATAAAAGATTCCATATCCTTATTCCAAACAACTTGCTTACCAATCCCATCTTATCGAGATCCATTAGTGAACCTCCTTGCATTATATTGTAACGATGGCCAAACTACGTAGGTCTCTCTTGAAAACAACATGACTAATTCATATTATATTATTCCTGTGAAATTTATACATAAAAATGCTGCTTGTCTCTACCCCAAATCCACAGTTTCCCATGACCTATGGCTTTCACTTCTGATATTTTTTGCAACATCAACACCAGTACTGTCCTCCTAATCAATCAGAAACTGGAGGAGCTACAGAGTATCTATTAATTTCTGTAAGACATCTTCTAATATGCAAGAAAGTAACACAAACCTTATCTTCATAGACCCCCTTCATAAGAAGAAATGCACGGCTCATCTGATATTTACACCATCCCCTCCCTTCCAAACCCTGCACAACAATTTATTGGATCATTCAAGTTGATAAAATTAATCAGCTATATCACATAGTTTCTTCAATTTTTTCCAACTACTAATATGTAAATATGACACAATATCTCACTAGATTCACAACCAATCCAACGTATGAAACAATGAAGTTGTTCAACCCAGAATAGTCAAGTTTTTCATCAGGTGCACTGTCCATGCCACCCTAACCAGACTGAAGGAATTTTAAGGACTGAAGGTTTCAGCTCTGTTACTGACTTCTTAAAGCCATAAAAACTCTTCCTGATTCAAGTGTCTGAGAAGAATGATTCCAACAGCCTCTCCCCCTCCTTCACTTTTCGGTCAATCTTTACCCAAATCTAGATTCCTGTCCCAGTAGTCTTAATCTCTTAGAATTATTGTTAATTTTTGGCTCTTTGGCATATCCAAACTAAACATTAACACAACCCAGAGAAGAATGCATAGCATAGAAAGAAATAGGAGCTATATTTTATTCCCTCCTAGGAATGATCTGTTTAAATATGCTCTTGAGTAAGATATATATTGAGCAAAATGAATATTTCTTTTAATCTGGAATGTCCTTTTTCTATGTACCATAGTCCAACTAATATGAATATATATATGCATGAAGTTATTTAAAGTTTTATGAAATAGTCAAGTTGTAAATTTAAAATTATCTTCAACACGTATATGTATATACCAACACACATAAACTAAAGAATTAAACATTTCTAATAATGATTATATAAAATCCACACTTACCATACACCATATGTTGAGTTGCCAGATTCAGAGATAATATTAACATGTGAACATGAATGTCAAATTGCTAGCAATTAGAAAAATGTGTGCCAGGTGCAGCGGCTCATGCCTGTAATCCCAACACTTTGGGATGCTGATGCAGGAAAATAACTTACGGTCAGGAAATCGATACCATCCTGGACAACATATCAAGACCTTGTCTAAACTAAAAATAAAAAATAAAGAAGTTATCCAGGCATGGTGGTGCATGCCTGTAGTCTCACTCAGGAGGCTGAAGCAGGAGGATCATTTGAGCCCAGGAGGTCCAGGCTGTAGTGAGCTGTGATGATGTCACTGAACTCCAGCCTGGGCGACAGGGAAAGACCTTGTCTCAATTAAAAAGAATAATGAAAAGAGAGAAAATCACGGGAGTTCAGGAAAAATGGGCACACATGTATTCTGTATTTTTCATCATTTTACCTACAATGAATATGTGAAAGAACCATACAGAAATTCCATCACTGTCAGGTATTACGAAGTTTTGCTACTAATCAGGTTTTCTGAGTTTTTTAAGTTAAAAGGGTCTTAAAATATTTTATTATTATATTATCATATTGTCAGTAATTGTCTTCCACATGCTAATATTAAAGCAAGTTATATAGTAAGAATGCCAGTTAAGATTCTGTGTTTGATAATCCTCTACGGTTCCTACATAGTGGGAATGATATAGGACTACAAATACCCAGATTCAATTTTATTCTATTCCGTTCTAAGTGGAAAGCAATTTAAGAGAAAAGCTGCTGTGCTCTTACCAGGGGTGTAATAGGGCCCATAATTCCTTAACTCTCATTGAAATACTTTTTTCTAGGTTTTATTTCAGCATAAGTTATTTTAAAATATACATATTTTAAAAGATATTTCTACCAATAATTATTAAGCAAACACTCATGGAACCTCCATTTAAGTCAAAAACAGTATCAACCACCTGCCAGAAAGTTTCAATATATTCCTTATTAATTTGAACACCTTCTTTATCTTAATATTTTGGTAATAATTTCCTTCTTTTCACTATCATTTTAACACCAGTGATGCATCACTAACTGATTTTTATTCCTATGGTTATAAAGTATAATGTATATGTTGTTTCTCGTCCTTTTTTGTTCATTATTATTTTGTTGCTAAGATTCATCAAGTGGTGTGTATCTATAGTTCATCAGTTTTCATTAATTTTATTTATCCATTCTGCTGTCCTGAGTAATTGGGATGTTTCCAGGTTTCTGGCAATTAAATTCAATATTATGAATATACTGGATATGTGTATCTGGTATATATAAGCACTTAAGTCTCCAGGGAAACACTAATATAACTGTCTGGATTGATTTAAATGATCTATTTTTCCTGTCCAATAGATTAGCCAATAGCTGCTGGTGGCTATTGAGCATTTTAAATACAGCAAGTGAAACTAGGGAACAAAGTCTGAATTTTATTTCATTTCATTATGATTAAATTTTATACTTAAATAGATACCTGTGACTAGTGCCTGTCTTTTAATACCACTGACTAACTTGACAAGTATTTTAATATTAAAGACCCCCGGACTTGAAAGGTGGAATAAGTACTTCTGATTGCGCAAGAGAGTTTACAACAAGAAAATTAAAATTAAAATTGAGGACTTTAAATAATTAGCTCAAGTGACAGTCAAATGAGCAGTGGGTTTATATGTCAGCCTTAAAAAATAATCTCTTATTTCTTATAACATCAGAAGCAACATATCTAAAAATAGGACCCCAAATTAACTGCAATATTTGTAAAATTGCAATGAAAATTTAATTCATAGATTGTCAAGTTTCAGATGTAAAATTTATAGCATCCATTGGAAAGTAGTGGGACTTTAGGAATTAAATGTGAATGTCTTTTAGAAAGAAATCTAAAGATGAAAAAGATATAAGAGACTTAGACTTTCAAGTCCCCCTGATGTTCCCTTGCTGCTGGAAGCTGACTCTCCTTCTGCCCTTGAAGAGACTAGGCTTTACTTATGTTAAGGCAAAATAATAACATCAACTCAGGCAGCTGTTTTGCAAGTAGATACATATTCTTCTCAAGTCTCATCACAACCATTCCTTATTTGCTATGGAACTATAAATAACGTTAGACAAGGGTATGCTCTGAAGCAAAAGTGCTAAGTCAGACCTAGAAGGAAATACAATGTATTCCAAAAGTATTTCAGAAATTGGGGAAATATTTGCAAGAGTAGATTCTGAGGGAATCTCTGGTCTCGAAGTAAGTAGGATATTATAAATTATTGGGCTAGGCTCAATTTACTGATGGATACACCAAACAAAAATTTGAGATGACATATATTAAAGTGAACTGGAAATGACTCTAAGAATTTATTTCATTGGTTAATTGAAACTTGGACTTGTGAAGGCTTTTATTCAATGATGTTGAGATGCTAGAACTTTTATGGCATACACTAGTGAAAGAAATACAAAGATTTAGGGAGATAGGGATATTGTAATGGCTTTGTCATGTACATATTAAATATCTATCTCTACCACTATCTTCTTCAGTAAGTCCCAGAAACCATGCCCTGTACTGAGAATCTGTGAAATATAGTCATACATTGCTTAACAACGGGGATATATACTCGCAAATATGTCATTTGAGGGTTTCGTTGTCATGCAAACATCATAGAGTGTACTTACAAAAACCTAGGTGGTATAGCCTACTATACACCTAAGCTATGTGGTATAACCTATTTGTTCTTAGACTATGAACCTGTATAGCATGTTACTGTACTAAATACTGTAGGTAATTGTAACACAATGTAAGTAGCTGTGTATCTAAATATATCAAAATATAGAAAAGGTACAGTGAATATATAGTATAATAGATTAAAAATGATGTATCTGGATAGTGCAGTTACCATGAATGTAGCTTGCATGACCGGAAGTTGTTCTTAGTGAGTGAGTGAATAGTGAGTGAATGTGAATGCCTAGAACACTGCTGTATACTACTTTAGGCTCTATGACCACAGTACACTTAGACTATACTAAATTTATGAAAACGTATTTTTCTTTCTTTAATAATAAATTTACCTTAGCTTACTGTAAGTTTTTACCTTATAAACTTTTAAATTTATAAATGTATAAGGAATACTTTTGATTGTACAGGAGAGCTTACACCTTAAAAGGGGTACTTAAGTATTTATTCCAGCATTTTAACTTCTTGACTCTTTTGTAATAACACTTAGCTTAAAACACAGACACATTGTATAGCTGTACAAAAATATTTTCTTTATTTTCTTATTCTATACGCTTTTTTCTATGTTTAGTGTTTTTTATTTATTTATTTTTACTTTTGAAACTTTTTTGTTAAAAACTAAGACACAGACACACACTTTAGCCTAGGCCTACATAGGGTCAGGATTAGCAATATCACTGTCTTCTACCTCCACACCTTGTCTCCTACTGGAAGGTCTTCAGGGGCAATAACATGCATAGAGCTGTCTTCTTCTATATAACAATACCTTTTCCTGGGTACCTCCTAAAGGACCTGCCTGAGGCTGTTTACAATGAGCATTTTTTACAAGTAGGAGTATACTCTAAAATAGCAGTAAAATATAGTATAGTAAATACTAGGTGATAGAAATATTTTAGCTCCAGTATAGTCTTATGGAACCACTGTGGTTTATGCAGTCCGTTACTGACTGAAACATCAGTAAGTGGCCCATGACTGTAACTTCAGATGGGAACTTCAGCTTCTTGGAAATGTTCTGTGGTATCTTTCTTTGGTACTGCAGATTGTAGGAGATGTCACCATTAGTCTACCAATTTCAGTGGGGTTAACAGTATTTCAGAGTGACAAAGGCTAAGTTACAGTGTTTAATGATCTTAGACAAGGTGAACACATTTAACAAAACGGACAGCAGGAACAAAATGGTAATTACAATATTTTGACCTATAGGATCTTTTGCAGTAGGATATTCATCAAATAAATTTTATATATGAGCAGTCTATAAAAATATTACTTCATCTCTATAACAGAAAAATGTCTAGGCCTTGTAGCCAGAAACCGGACTGGAGTTGTCAAATGGTGACTCACTCCCACGTCTCTGGACTTAAGCCAGTTCATGAACTTTAGGCCCTTGGACTGATAGAGAGTCCGGGCCCCGTTGAGGAAGAGCCCTGAAAGACTGTGAATATTTCTTGAAGCCATCTCCAACATTATCTAATGCCATTTACAAAGGTTATTGCATACTGGAGAAAGAGAAATATCCACATGTTTCAGAGATTACTAGACACTCATATGAATTGACAATAATTGCTGGGAACCAAAACTATCTCTCTGGTCTATTAGTTAAATAAAAACATGGAGGTTAGGGATAAGAGTAGAATTGGCCTAAGTCAGTCTCTTATGGGGCCAGTAGAGCAAAAACTCACTCTGTGGCTATGTTTTTCCCAATTCTTTAATATGTAATTACCTCCTTCAACCATAGATGACAGTGAGAATAAAAAGGACTAAAGGCGAGTTGTTTTGACTTCCTCTCTTCACCAGGAAAATTAACCAAAAGCGCTTCTGATTCCCAGAGAAAACTGCTGAGTTGAGTCCTACCATCAAAGACTTGAAAAAATATATATATTCAATTTAACTCATTTGTTTGCCCTGCACATATCTTGGAGACTGACTGTGTAACTGACTGACATCTGATTGTAAACTTAATCAGACGTTGATTTAATTACAGCCACTGTTACAGCTGTGGCACCTTTACTGGAACAAATCAACACAACTCTAGCATGGAGAAATAATTATCGATCTGGCAAATGCTTTTTTCTCTACATGGATTTGCGAGGCACAGTAGCAGAAGGTCATTTTCACTGCATTGTTTCAGGCCTGTGTCAACGTGCCTACTTTCTGCCATAAGGAGGTTAACAGAGATGTTCATAATGATATGCCTCAGAATCCCATAGTTCACTATATTGATAACATCAAATTGACTGGACCTGATGAACAGCAATTAATAAGATATATTTTGGTAAAATACATGGACATTTAGTGTACATCCCTGAGCCAAAGGGCAGACAAGGAGGTTATTCCGCTGGCTGAAGTGGTTGTTTCAGACTGCCAAGAAAAAAATGGTATTGCTGATACACGATGGGAAAGAATAAGCTATGCCTGCAACCCAGCAGATTCTTTAGGATTCTCTATTACTTTATTGTACGATAGCAAATGCTAATAGAAAAGTTTAGCAACCAAAACACCCCCATAGAAAAAAGGAGGAGTCAAATCTTTTAGTAATGTAGTTTTAGGTTATCCTGACAGGTGAAGAATCCAGATTAATTAAAGTTTTTCCTAAGGACAAAAATAATACGGAATGGTTTGAAAGAAGGAAAGTATATCAACTCAGGCCTTATAATAACCTACAGAAATAACAGACACCTCAAATATGCATATTTTCTTTCTTGATTGTTATGTGTGTATATATATGTACATGTAATGATATTTTTTATCCCTTATCCTTTCCAGTTACTATTTTATATGAGGATCTGGGGTATAGTTAACTTTACTACTTAGTGTTTAGGTTACAGAGCATTTGGAATAGCTTGTGACAGAGCTAGAAATGGATTTCACATTGCCCAAGGATGCATACTTTATTTGTTAAGACTCTTTTAGGAAAGAAGAGGTGAATGTCTTTGTATAAAACATTGGCACATCTTGTTAGCAGAACCATGAAGAAGCCATTATTGCTGCTATGTAGAAGTTCAAACATGCGGTGTGGTTTATAATTTAATGCAATGTAGCCAAAGGGGAGGACTGTGTCAGTCACTTATGTAGCATACTCTACTCCAAATCCACCATTTAATAATATTTTACATGATAGGCCTGTGTAAAAAAAAAAAAAAATGCTTACCTTTGGCCAGCAAAGGCACTAGAGAAGATTGGAAGGCAACAGGAAAGAAGAAGAGATATCTTTGCTGTTCCTGCTAATAAAATAAATACCAGTATAAAAATTTTGCCTTAGTAGCTGCAGTTACTTGTAGCTTACATTTACTTTCTGAAATCCCAGAACTAATGGTATTGGGCCCTACCATTGGTGTTCGATGTTGTTGAAAAAAAAGGAATGAATAAATACATCAATGTCAGGGTTGAGATTAATTGAATATAATATTTATTCCAACTTATTTATTACACAGAAATTCTTGAGAAATATACTTGTTTACATCAAGTAACTAAGAGAAACAAACATATTGAAGAATAAAAAATTAAGCATAATAAATATAAAGTTCAAGAAATCTATTTTTCTTTAAAATCCACAAGAAATTATATATGTGTAATCTACATATGGTAGTTAGGGAAGAGTTAAACAGCAAATTTCTAACTGTAGCAAGCAACTAGGGAAACATATTTTCATTCATAATGAAAATAATGAAAATGCCATGAAGAGAAAGGTAGTTGAATTATGAGGGAAGTATTTCTAAAAAACACTTAGCTAGAAATATATTTTTTCCTCCACCTGAAAACATAAAAGTTCCATCACATTTCTTATTGAAGAGACTTACAAAAATAATTATATGGGTGAACTACATTTCTAGACATTATTATACTTCATAGACTTTTACCAGAGCAATTAAGAACATCAGTAGGATAACATACACTAAATAAAATTGATGAACTTTAGGTAATCAAGTCGAGTTGACACTATAAAAGCACTGAGTAATTACAGAGAAGAAAATTAGTCCATAGTCTAGCAACACGGAGATGAACCTGTTTGATATGGACTAGAAATAGACATAGAACTGAACAAATTGGGTTAGAGACAGATCCAGGAATTAAATACTTTGTGTATCCTGACTTCCAGTGCAATGATACATGAGGTAGGTACTGTACTCATAGAACCTATTGAGCATCTAGACAAAATATAGATTCTTATTCAGTACATTCTACATTTCTAACAAGATCTCAAGTTAAATGGATGGAGATGTAGAGGACTCTGCCTTACCATTCTTTTTCCACAATAATACTACTATGACCAACAAATGAAATATAGTAAAAGATTATTGGTGGATAAAATACATAATATTGATAATATTATTGATGAATAATACTCCTGAATAAAAAAATGAATCTATCACTTTAATAGATGTGAATTACTTTCAAAATTTATAAATAATACATTTTAGGATGCCTGCAAGCCTGGGTACCTTTTTCAGAGAATTTCCATCTTTGGCACACTAACAGAAGTGGGAATCTAAAATGCTTCAATATATAACTTCTTCCTGTGATTATGGCTAAACAGACCTCTTATCCAGGTCAGGACACATAGTTTCTGTCCTCTGGGAATTTGGAGGACAGATTCATTTATAACTTATTGTGGACATTAGTTATAGAAGGTCATGTAACCTCAAGGGTTGAAAGTGACCTCATTTGCATTTCAACATGATGGATTGTGGTCAATAAAAGAAAAGGAAGGCAGGATACAGAGAAGGGAGCAACACAGACATAAACAGAAAAAGAAAAGGAAAATCCATAAAGCAAACAGGAGATGTTAAGGTGAAGCGACCTTGGTCACGGAAGACTTTTCATATTTTGTGTTGAGTTTCAGGTAAGGCTGTTTGCTGCTTTGCTTTTCCTGAAATTTCCTTTATTTTTTCCTTCAAATTAACTCCAGTGATTTTCTGGAGTTTTGTTTTGTTTTGTTTTTGCAAGCAAAGGATCCCCTCACAAGAAAGCTCAGAATCTATTATTCTTTTCAAGAGGTGGGGAAACTGAGGCCAAGGTATCTTCTAAGTGATCTAACCCAAGATCATGTATCTAGGAGGTTTAACCACTCCTCAGCCCCCAGTCAGAAATGACAATATAATTCTAAAAGAATGTGCACCCATGCACTCACTCGTACAATAAATTCATATCAAGAAATATACTCTGTGAAAAATGTATACTTTGTGAGAACATGTATGTTGGGATATTGATATGGTCACAAAAACTTGGAGAGAAAACGGTAAATATACAAAAGTGAGGAAGTAGTTATTTAAATCATAGTATAGCATTTCCTTTACATTATATGCAGGCATTTTAAATGATTATTACAAAAGTACATAACAATATTGACATTTCTAAGACAAAATGTTTAGTTCTTAAAAACAGAAAACAAGTGTTTATTAAAGGTCTTGCAACCTAGTAAAATTTATATGTGTATGGATAAGTATGGAAGAAATCAGGTCGTCTGCTATTAAGTTTTAGTTTGTGAAATGTATGAAAATGGCTATAAAATCGACCTTTTCTACCAATAATATTATAATATTTATCTGTGAAATAAATATGGATGATGAGTTAATTTATTGTAGGCCAAAATATGTAAAACATGAACTTAGGAAAATACAAAACACTTCCATCTTCCACAATTTCATTAGCTGGAAAAACAATTTATGAAGATAAATAGTGAGAACTATTAGGGAAATATTAATGTTAGTCATTACCAGTAGCTAAACTTTTAAAACAATTTTGAAAAAATTGTGGAATCCTATAAAGTAATTTAGCCTGTGGCTTATAAAAGTAAATGATTTCATTTAATTTAATGCAACAAACATCTGTATGACAATGTAATTGGGCCTAATGAAAAAGATAAAACAATCTACTCTCAAGAAATTTGTAGTCAAGTGGGAAAATAGATATAAAATAATATATCATAATGTATTGGGTGGAATAGGATTAATATATCAAGCACGCAGTTCCATTTCTTGAATTTTTGAATAAATTTCCTTAATATCTGCCCCATAGCCTAATAACTAAGTTGCCTTTTCTCTTTTAAAACATGGCTGTCCTTTTATCATATTTCCATAACATTTATGTATTTGTCAAAGGTATTTCCTTCTACAAAATGTGTCCCATTTGTCCATCATGCTATCCTACTAATTCTCATTCCAGCAACCATGCTGTTCAAATGACTGTGACTGATTAGGAGGCTTAATTAACTTGTCAAGGGAAAGATAGTTGTTTTCAGTCCATTTTCACTTTTCCATATGGCAAAAAAAGTCCATCTCCAGCATGCATTTATAGATATATGTGCTGCATCGTGAAATGATGGCAAATTATCTAAACTTACCCCCTAGAAATTAGAATGAGGGCTACAAATAAATAATAATAAACACCAAAGGTTTCTTTTATTTTTTTTCAGAGATTTACATCCAGAGTAACCCCATCTTCTTTGCCAGTGCTAGTTTCAGAAATAGATGTGTAATGTGATTTAGAACATTGAGACACAAAGGAAGGTTTTGCTCGGGGGTTCTGGGAAAGCTCTTCTATATTCTTTTGATTTTTTTTTTTAACAGACAGTCTCACTTTGTCACCAAGGTTCAAGTGCAGTGGCACAATCATAGCTCACTGCAACCTTAAACTCCTGTACTCCTGCCTCAGTAACTGGGACTACAGGCTCGTGTCATCACTTCTGCCTATTTTTTTGTACATATATATTTCTTTAGAGATAGGGTCTCCCTATGTTGCTCAGGCTGGTCTCAAACTCCTGGCCTCAAGCAATCCTCCTGCCTCAGTCACCAGAGCCACCACATCAGGGCTGAAATTATTATTCATTTATTTATTTATGCATTTTAGAAGCAGCTCTCCCCTTTCTTTTTTCTCTGTTCCTTTTTTGATATGGGGTCCGAATCTGAGTAAGCTGTCTTGCTCCTAGTCTGTGAATGAAGCCAGCCACCAGTAGAGAAAAGAGCGAAGAGAATCTGTGAGCAAAGGATCACAATTGCCAACTCTGAAGACTGCTTATGTGTTATGAGACAACACATTTTCACGTTTAAGCTATTTTGGTTTTGGCTTTGTTGTTTTCTGCGAAGACATTCATTCATTCACTGACAAATATTTACTGTGCAATTAATATGAACTAGGAAATGTTCTAAGTGTTGGGTGACACAAGTAGTGGGTAAAAAAGCTAAAAATTTCTACCTTCATAGAGACCACATTCTATTGGATTATAATGAAATCATTCTACCTGATGAAGATTTGTAATAGTGATTTTGAAATAAATTCATAATTTGGAATCAGTCCTAGGACACAGATAAACCTTAAAGTGCAAAACTTTTTAAAAATTTGAGAAGAAAATTACATAGTTATAGCAGAAGCTGTTGAGGTCACCTTTAGTTCCCATTTATGTCTATGGATTCCTCTGCCTATTGTCTGGATATAAGAGTCCAGAAATGCCATGAGGGAGAGTGAATGCTCCAGATGCAATCTTCAACCAATCAGGGATGGGAGTTGGCGGGTTTATATCCCAGCTCCCTGACCCCTCAGTGTAGAAATTCGAAGGTTTATTCTCCCATGGATTTAACCTGATCACTAATGCACCCTTTAGATTCCTTACTACCTTCTTGATTTCACTTTCCCACTTTGTTGCCATATTTTCTGAAATCACCTCTCAAATAAACCACTTGTACCAAAATCCTTGTCAAAGAGTCCACATTTGGAGGAACCCAAACTAAGATGATGGTAAATACAGCTGTCAATTGTGTATCTCTTCTTCTCCATGCTTCTTCTTTAAATTTAAGCTGCAGCATTCTCCAGTGATACAGATATACCAGGATAAAAACAAGACAAGAGAATTTCTCTCCTTCATTCTATTGTTCTTCCACTCTTTCCTTCTTCTTTTATTTTTTTCATTTTCAGACAATATCCTGGGCCTTATGTAAATATCCACAGTACTTATTAGTCCTGTTTAATTTTCTGTGACTAATTCTTCTGAGAGGTCTTTCTGCCCAAAATACGTAGCATAGATTGGAGACTACAGAGAAGTCAGCCAATCACAGGGAACACAGTGAGTAACGTGTTATGTTGATAATATAACGATCACTCCATCCTGTTTATATGTATCTATATTGACTCCCTGTAAAAGCAGCATCCCAATGCCAGGAAAAAAATTTAAGATAAACTTTCCTGTGACAACACAAGGTGTTTTATTTTTATTTTCATTTTTAATCAGAAGACAAAAAATAAAAACTACTTTCACAACTGCTTAAGGATCTTTGTAAGGTTTTTTTTTGCAGTTTTATTAAAATCTTGGTAATAGAAATGCATATATTTTTATTCCTTGTGTCTTATAGCCCATGAAGTTTTAAAGTATGTCAGCTGGTTTTCATTTTCTATATTTAATTCTTCCCTTTTTTTCTTACTGGCATAGAGCTGGCATAATTCACTGAAATTATTCACTAAATTCAGTTATTTTAAATTTGAAATAGTAACATTCTTTCCAGTTCATTGAGCAAATTGTATATGACACAAACCTTTTAGTAATTGTGAAGTTAAGCTGAATTTATGCAGGGTAGATTCTCTGCTAAATTGAAAATAATTCTAGGATGTATGTCTGGTTCTGTGTGTGTGTGTGTGTGACCATGTGTTCATGAATGAGCTCAGGTATGTATGCTTGGAGGAGAACGTGAGGTGAAGAAGGTCATTTCAGGCAAACTTCTATAGTGTTTTGGATTAAATTAGACTGCTAGTCTGAACTAAGAAGTAGTATTTCTCCTAATTAATCAAGCTAGTCCTAGGTACATTTTGCATATCATTCATTCTGACCAAATGGGAAACACTATCCGTATTCCCCTTAATTATTAATCTATGCTGTTTCTATCAAAAGGGCACAGATAAAAGGCTTGAAGAGCTTCCAATTTCAAATTAATCTTTTTAACTTCCAGTAAGTTATTGGGGTGGCCCACAGAATCAAGGTACCTCTTATATTGTAAAATCCTTACAAGTATCTGTTTCCCAAATAGGCTTTACCTCTGCATCATCAAAACCTAGAGCCCAGGCCATGATGACTTGGGAAGCTGGTGATATTCCTAGTTAGCATTTTATGAAGTACATGGCCTTAACTAAGAAGAAGTCAATTTTAACATTCAAGAAATAGCAATAGTAGTGAGCCTCAATCTTTATGATTCATGAGGTCCAAGGACTGTAGCTGGTGCCTGGAATTTAGCAAGTGGTGCCTATCTACATATAACTTGGCCTTTTGTCTTAACCAGAACTCTCAGAAACTGTAGAGCAAGTAGCTCTATTGCTTATAGCATTTGAGGTATAAGCATGTATGAAATTGAATAACTTCTACCAATTCTGATTAGCCTGCCTCTGTTGGACTACAGCTTTGGAACTTATGAGAGGAATCACCACTTAAATGTATTACCTTGAAGCACAAATACCTGCAAAACTGAACTCCAATTAATCCTAGTCTTATATGTGGCTATCCGAACAAGGTTCCTTCATTCAGCCAGGCTCTAGACTTTAAACTGGACACATAAATGTATTGACCACCATATTAGCAGCCTTATAATCAAGCCCACATACCAGGCATTGTGGAGGAAACAGTACAGTAGAATCATTTACTCCAACTCAATCTGCAGGAAATTGTCTTCATATTTTCTAGTTATTTCTGCCCTTGTCTTTGCATGTCTCTAGTGTTCTGATCTTAAAAGCAATTATGTGATACATATTTTCCCAGTGAAACCCCTTATTCTCTGATGTTATAGCTGGATGAAATGCAAATATGGCTTAACATACCATCTAAAAGAAACATCAGATAAGACACAATAGAAGGACAGATAGAACTATTCAAAAGTAACAGTCACGTTTAGTGCAGGAAATAAAAAGCCCCCTTCCCTTAATGCATGTCAGCAAACCAAAAAGAATAATGGGAACATCACTGTATAAATGGATGCTTTTTAATGTCCAGTGCTCAAGTCTTACATATTTTATCAATGAAGAAAAATGACTGCAGAGAAACTACCAAAAAGAAATTTAATTTGCTTGAACATCAGAGCAGGCTTTAAAAAGCAGGATGAAAGTTTCAAAGCTATTGCTATTTCTCAGCTTCCCATATTACTGGGAAAAAATTGCTGGCAAATACCATGTCAAAAGGCCATTCAACTTTTTAGAAGATGCTTGTTTGAAAATTCTTATTTCTGTCAATCTCTATGGATTCCTTAATTTTACCATCTTTTTGTGTCTGCAATGAATTTTAGTATAAAGGAATGGCTTTCTAGATGAAAGAAGTCAAATATATTTAGAAAGAGCCATTGAAATTCCAAGGACATTTTCTTTCTTGTGTTTCTTGCTTTTGAAGATATGAATAGAACAAATAAAGTTTATAATAAATCCAGATATTTTCAATTGTTAACTGATTGCCATCTGAAACCGTAAGTGTGCTATTGTGAAATACAGACTTCCAAATATCCAATACACATTTAATCATAATAATTAACCCCTTTCAACCTCCAAATAATGTTTATATTTCCCTCAAAGTTGATTATTCATGTTACTCATGAAATTTAACTTTTCATTTAGTTACATTAATATTCTATTAGTTCTGGGCCAATATACACTGGAAATTTTGTTACCTTATGACTATATCTCACTATGTAATACCTAATTGCATTTTTCCAATTCCAAAGTAAGATTTTAAAAAATGAATCCTATGAAAGCATTCCTATTTCTCCACATCCTCTCCAGCATCTGTTGTTTCCTGACTTTTTAATGATCGCCATTCTAAGTGGCGTGAGATGGTATCTCATTGTGGTGTCGATTTGCATGTCTCTAATGACCAGTGATGATGAGCTTTTTTTCATGTTTGTTGGCTGCATAAATGTCTTCTTTTGAGAAGTGTCTGTTCATATCCTTCACCCAATTTTTGATGGGGTTGTTTGTTTTTTTCTTGTAAATTTGTTTAAGTTCCTTGTGGATTCTGGATATTAGTTCAACCATTGTGGAAGACAGTGTGGTGATTCCTCAAGGATCTAGAACCAGAAATATCATTTGACCCAGCAATCCCATTACTGGGTATATACCCAAAGGATTATAAATCATTCTACTATAAAGACACATGCACATGTATGTTTTTTGCAGCAATATTTACAATAGCAAAGACTTGGAACCAACCCAAATGCCCATCAGTGATAGACTGGATAAAGAAAATGTGGCACATATACACCATGGAATACTATGCAGCCATAAAAAGGAATGAGTTCATGTCCTTTGTAGGGACATGGATGAAGCTGGAAACCGTCATTCTCAGCAAACTGACACAGGAACAGAAAACCAAACACCGCATGTTCTCACTCATAAGTGGGAGTTGAATAATGAGAACACATGGACACAGGGAGGGGAACATACAGGGGCCTGTTAGGGGGTGGGGGGCTAGGGGAGGGATAGCATTAGGAGAAATACCTAATGTAGATGACGGGTTGATGGGTGCAGCAAACCACCACGGCAAGTGTATACCTATGTAACAAACCTACACGTTCTGCACATGTATCCCAGAACTTAAAATATAATTTTAAAAAGAATCATATTGTTGATATCTATGAAATAATTGATTACTTAGATAATCATCTGGCATTTTTATTCATGCTGGGCCTCCTGGGCCTACTAGCACAGACCATTTTTTTCCATAATGCAACCCTCAATTAATTGATGTGGTCAATATCAGTGATTTAATTCAATAAAATGACCATTATCACTCTTCTTACATGATGCCCCATGATCAGGGGTTGTGATCTGTTCACTTTTATCTAGTTGTTTAGATGTATAAACACAGCTAGAAATTGCATTTCAAATATCTTACCAATTCGGTAATATTTGCTATAATAAATATTACAGTAATAATTTACTGTAATAATTACTGTTTCGTCTCACAATAATTATTTAATATTGCATAATATCTGAATATAATAAAATATAACATTTGTGATAGTTTTAAATATTTACATAAAATTAGCTGGAACGTTATTATTTGAATGCAACTGGCCTAAAATTAATCACTTGCAATCTTAGCTGTAAATTAGGCCAAGGGTTGAAAAAACACTATAAAAATAATCATTTGACTTGGTCTTTATACCCATTTGTACTTTCTGACTTTCAACATATTCTCTTCTGGCTTTTTCCCAAAGCACATTAATAGTACTGTTCCTTGCTAATGTTCATTTTTTTAATTAATAATTCTTATTCCCTCTTGATACCACATAGGCTTATCTTACTTGGGTGCACTGTGTGATTTGTAACACAGTTCACTATTTGTTTTTCATCTTGATATCCTCTCCTCCTTTGACATTTGGAGCACCACACTTGTTTTCACTCTACCTCTTACAAACTCTTTATTGTTTCAGTATTAGTTATCCATTGCTACATAATAATATTACCACACACTTAGCAACTTAAAACAGTACACAATTATTATCTCTGTGGGTCAGGAGTCTGAGCACAGCTTAGCTGTGCCTTCTACTTTATGGTCTCAAAAAGCTGTACTGTAAGATGTTGGCCAGATCTATCGTCTCATCTGAGGCTTCACTGGAGGATTTGCTTCCAAGCTCACATGATTATGGGTAGAATTCAGTTCTCTACAGCATGTGAAACTCATGTTCTCAGTTTTTTTGCTGGCCAGAGACCGCCCTCAATTTTTGGCTATGTAGGCCAGAAATTCTCCCAATCTGAAAACTTTTTCAAATCCAGGCAGAGTCTCTTAGCAAGATTGGGAATTACAATTTTATGTAACAATCTTATGTAATGTAATCATATGCATCCAGTCGTCTTTGGTTGGAAGCAAGTTACAAGACTTGCCCATACTCAAGGGGAGAGTAGTGCCCAAGGACATGAATACCAGAAGGCAAGGACCACAGAATTCACCTTAAAAACTGTCTGCCACAGTATCCTATTATTTTACCATTTCCTACATTGCTATTGGTCCCCAAGACTTTGTTTTTACCTTTTCTTTTTGCAGGCAAGACCAGACTAAAAAGTCAATTGCCTATTGGATAATCCATGGATACTTCGAACAAAATATATCCACAATCAACTCCATCATTTTTCAACCTTTTTCTTCCCCTACAAGCCTGACATTTATTTATTTGTCTTACTTATCTCAGAGAATGTAATGTCCAGCTACCCCGTTAAATGCAACCAGAGCCTTCTTTGTCTCTTTTCTCTATATCTAACATCTTTAGATCCCCACCACTTCTGTCTTTCATGAATTTATTTAATAACTCCTAATGTGAAATTATTACCACACACAGATGGTATAATTGTATATTTAGATTGCCTATGAAAATCAACTAAAAACACTACAAAAATATGTGAATTCAGTAATATAGCTGCATAATATAATTGCATGCAGATTCCAGTAGATTTTCTGTATACAGCAATAAACAGGTGGGAGATCTAATAGAAGAATAGTCCCCAATTATAAAGGCAACAAAAATTAAAACTAAATTGAAATATAATGTAAGACTTACATGAAGAAAACTATAAAATTCAGGTGAAGGGAAAATGCTCCAAACAAAAGAAAGCCTGTGTTCTTAGGTAAGAAAGATCTACATAAAAAGGCATCTGTTTTTCACTAGGTAATTTTACACTTTACTATAATCCAAGTTAAACTTATTAAAAGGTTTTTACTGAAAACTTGATCCTTAAATCAGTTAACATCAATTTTAAAATAACCAAGAAAATATATAAAATAAAAACAGTGAGAAAATAAATGAAAATAAAACAAGTCTCACTTTGGGAGGCTGAGGCGGGAAGATAACTTTGAGTTCAAGACCAGCCTGGGCAACATAGCAAAACCCCATCTCTACCAAAAAATACAAAAATTAGCTGGGTGTGACAGCACACTCTTGTAGTCTCAGCTACTCAGGAGGCTGAGGTGGGAGGATCACTTGAGCCTGGTAGGTGGAGGTCGCAGTGAGCCAAGATCATGCCACTGAACTCCACCCTGGGTGACAGAACCAGACACTGTCTCAAAAACAAACAAACAAATAAATAAATAAATAAATAAATAAATAAATAAATAAAGTCTAAGCAATTATAATGGTGTGGTACTGGCCCAGACAACTCATTTAATATGTGATGAAGTTTGAATCTTTGATCATGAAAAAAAAATTTTTGATTATTCAATTAGTTGAGTAACATGTATTCAACTAGATGTTATAAATTAATAAATGTCTAGATTGCATACTATGAGATAAAAGGATAATTTTCAAGTGTATCAAATGCTTAAATATAAAGAATGAAACCATATAGTACTAGAATAAAACATTGGAGAATGTCCGTATGGCCTTGAAATTGATAAGGCCTTCCTCATTGTGACCATGAATCTGCACGTTAAAGGAAAGACTGATAATTGAAGCAAAAATAATTTTCAAAAATATATTGGATACAAATACCGTAGGCACAGTCAAAAGACAATTGACAAGCACATATGCATATTACACTGGTGTACCATTTTTCATCTGAACGGATTGGCAAAAATCCAAAATTTGATATTATAGTCTGTATACGAGTCTGTATAAAAGAGACATTCATAAACAAATGCTCCTTGATTTACGATGGGTTTAGTTAGACATAACCCCACTGTAAGTCGAGAAGCATACTGAATGTACATCACTTTCATGCCATCAAAAAGTCAAAAAAAACTCATATCTTGAACCATCATATGTCAGGGGCCATCTATACATTGTGGGTAAAGTATACATTGGAACAGACGTAATGGGAGAGTAGTTGACAATATTTAGAATAGTCCCAAATAGTTTTCATTATACTGTCCCAACCCCTTATCTTTTCACACAAAACCCAGCAAGCTGAAAGCTTTGTTTACCTCACTTGTGTAATCTCCCTTCACTCCCTTTAAGAGAAATTCTCATTTCACCCTTCCATGCCTTTATAGATGCTATTATGTCTACAGGGAAATTTGTTCCTCTAATCTCCCACTCTTCCATTTACCTAAATCCTATTCGCCCTTTGAATCTCCACTCAAGAGACATCTTCCCCAGGAATCCTGCCTCATTGCCCTCTCTGATTTTCTCTCCGGTTCCTACTTTGATTATTCTTTCTCTGCAAGCTTTCACAACACTCTATGTACAACTCCATCGAAGAACTTATTAAACTCTTTTGTAAATTTTGAGCTTCGTATCACCAATCCCTAACAAAGTATGTGACAGACTGGAAAGTCAGAGCTGACCTAATTCAACAACTAAGAAACATTGGTTTTTAACCCCTAAATGACCCACATTGCCACAAAATAATTTAAAACATCCGTATTATCAACACAAATGTTTGAGCAATATCATAAAAATCAATTCACGTTCCCATGTACTTTTGGCAATGAATATGCAGTCAAATTATAGGCATAATTTCCTACTACTCCAATGAATAACCCTGCACATACCTGACACTAACATTTAAATTAAAAGTTTAATCAGCCAAAGACCACCAGGAACAAGACTGTAGTCAGAAAAATAATCAGATTTATTCACTAAGTGCAACAAGGGAGCATATGCCAGAGGAATATTATTCCAGAGGATGGAAGCATCCTTCGTAAAGGTTAGGTTTGCTGAAGGATTATGAGGGGATCATTTCTGGATTGGATACTGTTTCTAGGGTGGGATTAGGAGAAGGAGATTAGCTAGGGATTTGATGCGGTCATGAAAGAATTACACCTTAGCAACTGGGCATCCCCAGCAATAGATGGGAATAGCAGAGCAAATCTGGAAGCATCATTGATAAGAAATCACTTAAAGAGATGGATGCTACAACGTTTTACACTTTCGTTGTGATTTTGGGAGCAACAATGATTACAGTAAACTATACACCTGGCTTTGTATGTGTCTATCTTCCTGGTCTGGTTAATACAGGACTTTTTTTCTTTTTTAGTCCAATATGGACTTTCACTTTTCCAGTCCTGAACATGTTTTCACTTTTTCAACAATCTTTGCAAACCAGAATGATAGGACTATCATAGCCTTTGGAATATTAAACCTAGCTCTTTCATTTACTGGTTTAAAAACTTTTAAATTTTAGTTTAGTCTAATGACCTCATATGTAAAATTTGATAAGCATATTTGTTCAAAGAGCTGTTATTTTAAGGATTAAATAGTCTAAAATATTTAACATACATAATATAGTACCTCCATATAATAGGTATTAAATATGTCATAGCTGACAAGAGGAGGAGGAAGAGTAGGAGTATAAAACTTCAAAATAACTGGTAGTGAAGACGAGATAGTAATTGGACTCACTGTTGTTTTCCAAAGACGTATTTTTTTTTTTTATTACAGTCAAAGAAACTGTCACTGAATTTGAAGGGGTAAAAGATTTGTTGGGATCAGCAGCCAAGTAGAATAGAACTTTGAAGGTCAGAACTAAAAGTTCAAATTCAGTCTATGAGATTGTTGGAAGATACAGAGTAATATGCACTCTGGGAGAAGTTTCAAATACCATCCCAGCTGGTGTGAGTGATGTGTCTATTATATTTTTGTCAAATTTGGCACCATCCACCTGTCTCACATCAGAGCATTATATGAAAAGAATAGGCTTTTCCAAAGTATCAACTTGTCAAAGTGTTTCAATCCCCTTAACAAAACTGTTGTATATTTAGCTCCATAGTACATCTGTATCATTGAAATAAGGCCGTTTACTGCTAAAAAGAAATTATCCAGGAAAAATGAAAAGAGGAAAAGGAGAATGTGTATGAAAAAACTTAATGATAATAACCACAACTATCCCCAACCTAGATTCTACTTTGTAGGTTTCTGTCTGAATATGCCACATTTTAATCTCTTTAAACTGATGAAAAAATAATCATTTCTCTATTCAGAAACCTAGACTCAAATATTTATTGAACACCCTGTATGTGCTGGCCTTATGTTATGCGCTATGGATAAAACAGTGAATTGGATGTTCATGCTCCCTACCCTGATGGAGCTCTGATTACCTGGTAATCAGAAAAGTAATCACGTATTTGCAATTCACTGTGATAAGTGCTTTATGAGAAGGGAAGTGAACAATTAAAGTGCAAAGGATTATAGGACTTTCCGGGGAGGATGTAAACCTAGACAGTCGCTGTAGCCCTCTCTTTCAACTTTGATCCAACTTCAAACTAGCACCTATGTGTGAAAGAGTTGCTAGATTCAGAGGCAGGTGGACACCACAAGGTGAAAAATCAGCCACTTGTTTTGTTTGGATCTGATCTTACAGAACTGGCAATGGACTTTTCCTATCTGGGTGAGACCAAGGTCTGTAACCAGCTGCAGAAAGCTTTAGGAAGAGACTTAGGACACCACAATTCCTAGGGAGAACTTGCCATCAGTATCCATGGATGTCCAAGCAGAATGGTGATGCTGGCTGCTGGGATTGTGTCTGGCAGACCTACTGGTCTCCATGAATGCTGAAAAGCATCTCAGGATTGCAGATGAGTTGATCTGAATTCTCATTGCTCCTGAATTTAGGGAACATTGGTCTTTGTAACTGAATAAATAGGCAGCAGAGAGGCTTCCTTCTGATGCTTCTATGGGGAACTGACACTTTGTGACCTAGGGTATTTATTGACAGCCCAGGTAGTCAGCAACTACTAATTCTTCACCATTCTAGAGAGTGCTGCTGCTTGAAGTACCCTAGACATCAAACACTACCCCCAAGGATGAACGGAGCCACTAGAAAAGAAAAGACAAATAACAAAACTAATAAGAGATTCTGAAACCAGGGAGAGAGAAAAAAAAAAAGCAGGACAACCAAGACAGGAGGTAGGCAAGTAGGCATAGTTTAAAGTTTAAAGAACTTTTATTTGCAGCATAAAATTCTGAAACCAAAACAAGCAAAAACCAGAAAAAGGTCTTTAAACTTAACAATTCAGCAAAGAATTTATAACGGAGAAGAGCTTCATTATTGATAAATGAATTAGTGAACTGAAAAGTCAAGATAAACTATATTTCAAAATACAGATATAAAAAAGAAACAGATGGTAATTTCAGGAGAAAAAAATAGCAGCACTAGATATTGGATCTGAAGATGCAAGATACAAATGTAAAGAGTTCCAGAATGAGAGAGCAGGGATATTAGAGAAGAGGGGAAGATAAACAAATAATAACAGAATATTCCCCTAAACAAGTAATAACAGAATATTCCCCTAAGGTTAAAAAAAAGACTTCAGTCTGAATATTGAATATATTCATTTAAGCCTATTTAGGCTCGATGAGAAATGATCCTTAAGCATATCCTGATAAAATTTCTGTACTCCAAAGATAAAGAGAAGAACCTTACAAAATCTGGAAGATGGTAAAAAACAGAAAGATATATACAAAGGAAAAGAATGAGGCATTAGATACTTGAAACTAGAGGAACAATCTATAAGCTAATGAGAGGAAAGATACAATTTTTAAATTCTGAACCCGAAGAAATAGGTCACCTGTCAAAATATTTTTTAAAATGCAGAGAATATAGCATACACATTTTATGAAGAAAATTACCATCTAACCAAATAATTATTGAATCAAACAGAAAACGTAAGATAGAAAAAGATAAATAGAAGAGGAAATAAGAAAAAATCTAAATTTTTTCACTCCTTTTGACTCCATACATACATAATACATGATATATAATATACGATATATAATATATACAGCCGTGCACATATAAATATAAATAATGCATAATGATACAGTGACTATTAGTGAACAATATGGAATATTTAAATTAAAGCATCATGATGCAGAAAATACAAGTGATAGTGTAGATTAAAAATGTTTAATTAATAAACCCAAACCTAGAGTTTGAAGAGAAGGCTAGTAAAAGTAAAAGGTCTTTAATGACACTTGGTACAGAGATGTTTATTTTAGCACTATTTATAAAATGAAAACAGAACTAATGACTATTTTAATAAATCTTGGTACAGACACCATGAACATTACGTGACCATTAAAAATAATAAATAGAAGCTATCCCAATTGTTTTGGATAGATTTACAACATTTGTTGTTTAACGAAAAGACAATGTGCAGAGTTGCATATATAAAATAAATCTCATATGTTTGAGTATGTGTGTACACCAATGTACATAATTACATGAGCATTGAGAAGAATTTGAAATTATAAACACCGGGCTGTTAATATTGGTTACCCTCTTGTGGGGAGTAGCAGCAAGAAAGAAGAAAGAGAGAGCATAAGAAAAAAAAAGACAAGTGAAAGAAAGATAATTGTTTGTAACAGTGTCCTTGATAAAAAAGAAATTATGTATTATGTGACCTCACTTACAGGTGTGTAATATATGATGTATATACACAAAGAGATATATGGAATGATGGTTAAGGATGGTTATTAAAACTTTAATTGAAGATTCCTTGAGGTAGTAAGTTTCAGAAAGTATATGCTTTTTTCTATATTTACACACATATATATACAAAGATTTGTAAATATAAAGCTATCATCATAATTACAAATTCACAAAGGAATATTGACATTATCATAATTGTTCCCTATTGAACACAAATGTCAATAACTAGACTCACAACTTTATATATAACATATTTAATTCTACAAAACTTTTTAATTCTAAAAATGTATTATTGCCACATGACAGTTGAGGAATCTGAGTTTAAAGAAGGTTATATTTCTTACAAAGGTAATAGAGATAGTGAGAAAAATTCAGATCTGATTGCTTCAAAAGACTTTCTTTTGAATACTACTCAGTGCTTCCCTCTTTCTGTCCCCTACTCCAACCCATCGCTGTGCTTACTCTCCTAGGCACACTTTCTTCCTTTCTCTAAAAAATATTTTCAAAGGTGTTTGATGCCAAAAGATTATTCTCTTTGCTGAATTTGTGCACTAACACCTCTCAATTCTGCTTCCTGTGCATTACTGCACCTGCTAATTGTAACTATGACTAAGCTATTACCTTCACATGTTGTTTCCATTTTCGAGGGCATTTCAGTATTTTCTCTTTATGTATTATACATATTAGAAATAATTAGTTTAGAGAGTGTCAGTGTGTGTGAATAAACTTAATAATGCCATAATTTTTTCTCACTTTTAGTGAGTCACATAAGCTGAAACTTCCTTCTTTTTTTTTCTTTAAAACATTAGTTGAGAGCCAGGTGCGGTGGCTCACACCTATAATCCCAGCACTTTGGGAGGCCAAGGTGGGCGGATCACTTGAGGTCAGGAGTTTGAGACCAGCGTAGCCAACATGGTGAAACCCCATCTCTTCTAAAATTACAAAACTTAGCTGGGCGTGGTGGTGGGAGCCTGTAATCCCAGCTACTCTGGAGGCTGAGGCAGGGGAATCGCTTGAGCCTGGGAGATGGAGGTTGCAGTGAGCCAGGATGGAGCCACTGCACTCCAGCCTGGGCGACAGAGTGAGACTTGATCTAAGAAAAATAAATTAATATTAAATAAATAAATAAACAAAACAGTTGAAATCAAGACAGTGCTTCAATAGGCACCTCCTTCTTATATATCTAATATTTCTAAACAGGTTGAGAAATTGCCTTACTAGGTGGGGATGTTTCCAATATTCTTACTCTTATTTGTCAACCTTACAATTTTAGCCTTCAATTATCAACTAGGATTTTTCAAAATTATTTTTTTTCTTTAAAACTTTGTTTTAAATCAGGACAGTGCTTCAAAAGGCACTACACTCTTCTCCAAAAAAAGATTATTTAATGATTATTCATATTTATTGATTGCTCCCCGTATTTGATGTTATTTCAAGACAGATTTTCATGGTGATTTCGACTTCAACTGAAGTGGTAAGACCTTTACAGAAACCTGGTATGGAACATCATTTTCTCTCTTAAACTAAATGAGATGGTAATTGCTTTTATTTATTTGGTTTGCTACCAGTAAGATCCATTAATAGAGAATACATATTACATTTACAAGATACTGGAGGTTCTTTGTTTAAACCACTTTATTGAGGTAAATTAAAATACAAAAGCTGCACAAATTTAATGTATACAATTTGAGTTCAGAAATAAGTATATATCCGTGAAACCGTCACCACAATCTGTGCCATAAACCTGTCCATCACTTTCAAAAGTTTCCTCCTGCCCTCTTATTTGTTCTTATTATTATGGTGATACAAACACAACATAAGATGTACTCAATTAGCAAATTTTTAAGTACACAATACAGTATTTTTAACGGTAGACACTATGCTGTACAGTAGATCTCTAAGACCTATTCATCTTGTATTGTCTAAACTTTGTACCCTTTGACTAATACCTCCCTATTTTGTCATCCTCCCAGCACCTGACAACCACCATTCTATTCTGTGCTTAATTGACTTGTATAGAAATGTACGACCTTAGAGAGTTTATGCTGTTGGTAGTTGACACATTCTCTGTCCTCACTGAAGATTATTATCATTAGAAAGTTTAATTACAAATTTCCTACACTTTCTAAATATTTGCTTTAATGAATTGAAAACATTTTAAACAAAATTCAGTGTCTGAATTTAAAAAATACATGTGCGTCTAGAAACACAAATACCTCATGATCTCACTTATATGAGGAATCTGGAAAAGTTGAACTCATAGAAATGGAGAGTCGAATGGTGGTTATCAAGGGCTGGGGGTCAGGAGAAGGATGAGGAAAGGGGAGATGTTAGTTAAAGGGTACAAAGTTTTAGTTAGACAGAAGTAATGAGCTTTAGTGATCTATTGCAGAGAATGGTGACTATAATTGATAGTAACGTTCTGCATATTTCAAAATTACTAAAAGTAGATCTTAAATGTTCTCACTATAAAAAATAATGAATATGTCAGGTGATGGATATGGTAATTCGCTTGATTTAAGCATTTCGGAATGTAAATATATATCAAAACATCATATTATAACCCACACATATATGCAATTATTATTTGTCAATTAAAAGTAAAATAAATTTTTAAAAATACATGTGAGCTTATTTTGTGAGAAACCCAGGGGAGAGATGTAAACTCTGCTTCAGTCCTATCTCAGCTGTTCTCCTAAGAGGACCAAGTCTGGCGTTCAAATTTTTTTAACTTACTTTGTATTGTTTAACTTATTGTTTTAACTTGTTGTTTAACTTATTCTTTTAACTTATTTTATATTACCATTTTCATCTTCATCACTCTTTCCCTGAGCACTAGCCTTTCAGGGCTCCCAGTATTTATTTATGGCAAAAGTTTGGGGACAGTAATAACTCAGGTATAAAGTGGATAATAAGAAAATAAAACAGTGACTACTAACCCATAATGTTGAACGTACAGAACACTTATAGAATCTTAAAAAACCTCAAATAAAGCCACTCAGTGACCTTATCTGGAATAAGATAGAGACAAGAGCACTCTGCAAATGCAAAAGGAACTAGACATCTCCTTTTTGTGACAGACATGACTGACTGCTACTTTTTTCTTTTTTTTAGCAATGTTAGCTGCAGTCCAGCTTTAAACCTCTCATCTCCTAGAAATATATCATATACTTGTATATGATATCCAATGACTCAACTATCCCTGTTAATGACATCAGCAAGCATGATAAACCTCATCTCATTTTTCTACAGGTGTGTTCCTGGTGCTATGTGGTCAGTAAGTATCTTTTATATATTATTTTATTATTTCTTTACCTTAGAGCATATGTTTACTGAAAGGTAGAAGGAAAATGTAGCTTATATCCACTACTGTGAAGTATTGTGGCAAACTGCGTAAGCATTCCCATTAACAAGTACATTAAGCTAAATATTTAAAGAGTAGATGCTATAACAGATCTTTATTATGAAGATATCCTTTATGGATTTTATTAGAGAAATTGGTTGGGGTGTCAGAATAGGCTAAGCACACATGTTTCTCATTTAAAATACAAACCCACGGTGTCTAAATTTATACTATCCAAACATCTACAGGAAAAGATTAGGATTAGATATTATATTGGAGCCCCCTGGGTGGGACACTGGAGAGGGAAAACAACATAATGTGATACATTTTTTGGCATTTTCTTCACTTTTAGTATCTGCAGTTGAATCATATGTGTTACAAACACAAAGAGAAATATGCTATCTTACTAACCACAGTGTTCCAAATGGACAATTATTTAGATGGATCATGAGTGAAAGGGGGATTGGAGTAGATAGGCAGTATTTTGATGTTGCACTTATGTGTCAGAAGCTATAAAGACACTGTCTCATTCAGGTCATACAAAATCTGAGAAAGAAAGCATCACTATTCCATTTTATGGTAAGAAGTAGTAAGAAGCTTCTCAGATTCAGAAGTTCTTGTACCTGCCATTGCACAGTTAGCTTATTAAGGGCTTACAACCTCTCCAGTGTTTCAGATTGTGGCTGGAATGTAAACCAAAGGTGATGGAAGTATGAGCACTTTCAGGGTTGAACCTGAAACCTTGAAGTCTAACAATAATGCTCTTAAAACAAGATAAAGGTGAAAAAAGGGAGTACTTTGTGAAAATTACATGTATGGATGACTAAAATAAATATGCTAAAATGTAATTAGGAGAAAGAAGTGGCTCAGTTTCAGTTATTTGTTACCATTTTTTGTTCCTCATGTTTTATCTGTATGTAAGAGAGCATTCCTGAAAAGGCATAAAGTATTTTTTTTTTTATTATACTTTAGGTTTTAGGGTACATGTGCACAATGTGCAGGTTTGTTACATATGTATCCATGTGCCATGTTGATTTCCTGCACCCATTAACTCGTCATTTAGCATTAGGTGTATCTCCTAATGCTGTCCCTCCCCCTCCCCCACCCCACAACTGTCCCTGGAGTGTGATGTTCCCCTTCCTGTGTCCATGAGTTCTCATTGTTCAATTCCCACCTATGAGTGAGAACATGCGGTGTTTGGTTTTTTGTCCTTGCGATAGTTTACTGAGAATGATGTTTTCCAGTTTCATCCATGTCCCTACAAAGGACACGAACTCATCATTTTTTATGGCTGCATAGTATTCCATGGTGTATATGTGCCACATTTTCTTAATCCAGTCTATCGTTGTTGGACATTTGGGTTGGTTCCAACTCTTTGCTATTGTGAATAGTGCCGCAATAAACATACGTGTGCATGTGTCTTTATAGCAGCATGATTTATAGTCCTTTGGGTATATACCCAGTAATGGGATGGCTGGGTCAAATGGTATTTCTAGTTCGAGATCCCTGAGGAATCGCCACACTGACTTCCACAATGGTTGAACTAGTTTACAATCCCACCAACAGTGTAAAGTATTTTTTTTTTATTATACTTTAGGTTTTAGGGTACATGTGCACAATGTGCAGGTTTGTTACATATGTATCCATGTGCCATGTTGATTTCCTGCACCCATTAACTCGTCATTTAGCATTAGGTATATCTCCTAATGCTGTCCCTCCCCCTCCCCCCACCCCACAACAGTCCCTGGAATGTGATGTTCCCCTTCCTGTGTCCATGAGTTCTCATTGTTCAATTCCCACCTATGAGTGAGAACATGCAGTGTTTGATTTTTTGTCCTTGCGATAGTTTACTGAGAATGATGTTTTCCAGTTTCATCCATGTCCCTACAAAGGACACGAACTCATCATTTCTTATGGCTGCATAGTATTCCATGGTGTATATGTGCCACATTTTCTTAATCCAGTCTATCGTTGTTGGACATTTGGGTTGGTTCCAACTCTTTGCTATTGTGAATAGTGCCGCAATAAACATACGTGTGCATGTGTCTTTATAGCAGCATGATTTATAGTCCTTTGGGTATATACCCAGTAATGGGATGGCTGGGTCAAATGGTATTTCTAGTTCTAGATCCCTGAGGAATCGCCACACTGACTTCCACAATGGTTGAACTAGTTTACAGTCCCACCAACAGTGTAAAAGTGTTCCTATTTCTCCACATCCTCTCCAGCACCTGTTGTTTCCTGATTTTTTAATGATGGCCATTCTAACTGGTGTGAGATGGTATCTCACTGTGGTTTTGATTTGCATTTCTCTGATGGCCAGTGATGATGAGCATTTCTTCATGTGTTTTTTGGCTGCATGTATATCTTCTTTTGAGAAGTGTCTGTTCATGTCCTTTGCCCACTTTTTGATGGGGTTGTTTGTTTTTTTCTTGTAAATTTGTTTGAGTTCATTGTAGATTCTGGATATTAGCCCTTTGTCAGATGAGTAGGTTGCAAAAATTTTCTCCCATTCTGTAGGTTGCCTGTTCACTCTGATGGTAGTTTCTTTTGCTGTGCAGAAGCTCTTTAGTTTAATTAGATCCCATTTGTCAATTTTGGCCTTTGTTGCCATTGCTTTTGGTGTTTTAGACATGAAGTCCTTGCCCATGCCTATGTCCTGAATGGTATTGCCTAGGTTTTCTTGTAGGATTTTAATGGTTTTAGGTCTAACATTTAAGTCTTTAATCCATCTTGAATTAATTTTTGTATAAGGTGTAAGGAAGGGATCCAGTTTCAGCTTTCTACATATGGCTAGCCAGTTTTCCCAGCACCATTTATTAAATAGGGAATCCTTTCCCCATTTCTTGTTTTTGTCAGGTTTGTCAAAGATCAGATAGTTGTAGATATGCGGCATCATTTCTGAGGGCTCTGTTCTGTTCCATTGATCTATATCTCTGTTGTGGTACCAATACCATGCTGTTTTGGTTACTGTAGCCTTGTAGTATAGTTTGAAGTCAGGTAGCATGATGCCTCCAGCTTTGTTCTTTTGGCTTAGGATTGACTTGGCGATGCGGGCTCTTTTTTAGTTCCATATGAACTTTAAAGTAGTTTTTTCCAATTCTGTGAAGAAAGTCATTGGTAGCTTGATGGGGATGGCATTGAATCTATAAATTACCTTGGGCAGTATGGCCATTTTCACGATATTGATTCTTCCAACCCATGAGCATGGAATGTTCTTCCATTTGTTTGTATCCTCTTTTATTTCATTGAGCAGTGGTTTGTAGTTCTCCTTGAAGAGGTCCTTCACATCCCTTGTAAGTTGGATTCCTAGGTGTTTTATTCTCTTTGAAGCAATTGTGAATGGGAGTTCACTCATGATTTGGCTCTCTGTTTGTCTGTGATTGGTGTACAAGAATGCTTGTGATTTTTGTACATTGATTTTGTATCCTGAGACTTTGCTGAAGTTGCTAATCAGCTTAAGGAGATTTTGGGCTGAGGCAATGGGATTTTCTAGATATACAATCATGTCATCTGCAAACAGGAACAGTTTGACTTCCTCTTTTCCTAATTGAATACCCTTTATTTCCTTCTCCTGCCTGATTGCTCTGGCCAGAACTTCCAGCACTATGTTGAATAGGAGCGGTGAGAGAGGGCATCCCTGTCTTGTGCCAGTTTTCAGAGGGAATGCTTCCAGTTTTTGCCCATTCAGTATGATATTGGCTGTGGGTTTGTCGTATATAGCTCTTATTATTTTGAGATATGTCCCATCAATGCCTAATTTATTGAGAGTTTTTAGCATGAAGGGTTGTTGAATTTTGTCAAAGGCCTTTTCTGCATCTATTGAGATAATCATGTGGTTTTTGTCTTTGGTTCTGTTTATATGCTGGATTACATTTATTGATTTGCATATGTCGAACCAGCCTTGCATCCCAGGGATGAAGCCCACTTGATCATGGTGGATAAGCTTTTTGATGTGCTGCTGGATTCGGTTTGCTAGTATTTTAGTGCAAAGTTACAATTTGGTCACAAGCTAGTTTTACAAACTAGTAGTTTGTACTTCTCTATTTCCTATCTCAGAATTCTGATTTCTTATCTGAGAATTCTTCTCTTTCTTGTATTATTGGCATAAGAGATACCCTTGCATACTAGAGGAATATGTTCCTACCCAAAAAGGTGGAATAGTGCCTTGAATATCCCAGCAGAAATATCACAATGTCAAGACAATTAGTAGGCATGATACATCAAATATTCATGTAAGCGATATGTGCAGGGAGCAGCTACTGGTTTTTCATTAAGTTCTGTGCTTCCAGCTGGCCCAACACTCACAGCTATCAGTCCTTAGATTCCATCACATCATAAGTCACAGCTCCTCTATCTCTGCATTTACCTAACTCCTATTTCTAATGAATAAGCTCTTAGCCTTTAATATGCCTCCCGCTGTTTTTGCTGCTGCTCTAAAAATATGCCTTTCTTCTGTCTCTGTCTCTTTGTATTCTACACATTTGTAAATTTACATTATACTGCTGAGTGGGAGAGATTTTTGTCTACTCTCAATACTACAGGTCTTTTATCTTTTGATCTTTGCCCATAGAGCTATGGCACTGGGCTAGATCCTGTTATTCCGATATACACTGAAATTCAGTGCTTGTGTGTGTCAACTACATTAGGCTAGATTACGCTACAGTAAGAAAAACTCCTTCCTCGTTGCAGAAAACAACAAATATTTATTTCTCACTTTTGCTACATTGCCTGCTACTTGATTTTGTTACATACTTGTGACATGTTTTGCTATATTTCTGTTGGCCCGGAGGCTCTGTCTGTGACTAAATAACACAAGGTGATGGTTTAGTCATATTTTCAGATGTGATCAGTTACTGTAACATGGGGAATATGACATATCTTACCTCCTCTCACATGCCATTTGCCAAAATTACCCCACCAATCAAATGGAACAGAGCAATGCCATCCTACCTTGTTCTGTGAGGCAGAGAGCTGGAAATAGTTGGCAAATGGCATTAATGGCTACTACATGAAGCATGCATAAAGGGAAACATTAACAAGTTTGAATTGCCTACTGTTGTCTTTTTCATGAAAGTGTTCTATTGGGTCCCGGTAAGGAAAGAAGAATTAATATTGACTGAATACTATGTTCTATGCCTTGTGCTTGGTTCGTTCTTTCAGATCTTAGTAAATTTAATATCATTCCATTAGAATAAATTATCTCAAAAATCAGAGAGAAATACCCTCAATATTATAGGAGGAGCAAAAATATGTGCAAAGCCCACAGTGTCTTCAAGCTTCCACTTGATGCTTGTATTGCAAGTATAGTCCCATTCTCCATTATCCCCCCTGTCTTGGTTTGCCTGTTTCTCCTCTGACATCTTTCTTTAATCCTTAACATTAAATCCCCCAACGGCAGCAATTGGGCCACTTTGCCCCCTAATTAGTCTTATTTATGGGAGTATCAGAATGAGATTCAAGGAACCATAGACTAGTCATTAAGTGGCTCAATATCAAACAGTCCATGATATTATATTGACCATTTCCTTCTCTTTAAGGGCCGTTGCTTTATTTTTAAATTAAAGTTATGTCATTTATTCTTTCTGGCTATTTTGTGTCTAAATTGTTCTCAATACCTAAATCCCTGCTTGGGTGTTTCTAATTGTCTCAATCTCTTTAAAGTAGGAGACATTTATTTCACAGCCCCAGTCCCCATGCCCCAACACTGCTTTTCAGGATGCTGACTGCCCAAATGCTCTGCCCTGTTACCTTGATTTGACTACCATCCTCACTCCTGGTTCTATTCCTGTTGATTCCTTTGCTCTCGAATCCTGAAGGTCCCTAGACTGCTTTGTTCACTAATGGCATCGGGAAATATTTCCAAACACAGAAATCTGTGCAGGATCAGCAGGGAGTTCTATGTCACTATTAGGTGACTAATTGCTCCACAAATGATCATTATCATGCAAGTTCATAAAATAACAAGCCATCACATGCTTCTCCATTGACCTATTAATGTGATAAATTATAATTATTGCTTATAGAACATTAAGCCAGCCTAGCATTTAAATAAATCTTGTGTGTTTATGTTTTGATTATTTAATTCATTGTAGTACTCAGTTTGTGAGTTTTCCCCTCTTCAGCTTTCCCCTACATAAATTGAAAATAATGTATTTTTCTTTCTGTGATCTCTGTGAAGTTTAGAGTGCTTTTGCCCAGTGTCTACATAGAAAGAGAAAAGCTGGGCAGAAAAAGCAAATGGAATAGAATGAGCTCATGAAGTGGCTCTTGCTCTGATTGCTCTGGCTTGAGGAAACGGAGAGAGCAGGAAAGTGCGTGCACTAAAGGGACCAGGACTTTGAAAATTTCTCTTAAAAATCAGCCAGAAAGAAAAACATCATGCGCTAGCCGTGGCAAATAGTATGTCCTTAAACCCAACACACTGTAGAATTTCTTATAAAGTTTAGGGACAGAGTAAAGAGAAAGGTAAAGGAAGAGCTTTGGATGCCCCTTAAACTTTATCTCCATACAGTCATCTAGGAAAGTAGGTACACTTCAGACCCCAGAATATTGTAAAGCCATGAATATCACACTACAGTCACATCGTAGAGGTCCATGTCTGCTAGCTGTTTTAAGCCTTAACACTCCAAGGGAATGAATTTCGAATTGATTTCTCAGGACTCAGTTGGATAGCAGAAGTATTAGTAGCTTTCTCACTGTTGTGATGCTACACTGTACAAGTTACTTGGGTTAACTGCTGAAAGAGTAAATACAAAATGTTTAATGGCTCAGACATAATATGTGTTTATTTTTGTTTATGTAAAAAATCCAGGACAGTTCAATATAATTCTTCCCAAATTTTCTACTTGAAAATTGAATGGGTTTCCTTGTTGTCTTGGGCAATGACCAAGAGCATGTTCTAATTTCAGTCTGCACTGTATTAATAACTTTCTACACTCTAACATGGACAGATTGAGAACTTATTCCCAGAGACTCAAAACACCAACTCCACTATTTTTGGTATCAGGGACATGGTACATTGGAAAATGTCGCTGAAGTTAATAACAGTTTTAAAGGATGTGACTTCTGTCTGCCTCAGCACATGGGCATTTGTCAGACTTTAATAGTATTGCAATATAATGATAAGTATATAAAATATTATGGAATATATAATTTATATGCTATCTATTTGTTGGAATTTATAGATTAGATTTCACTGGGTAAATGAGACAGAAATACTCTGTAGGAATAAAAATATGTGCTGTATCACTGGGGTTAGCTCAAATGGGGCATGAAGAATGAGTGATTTTTCATTTATTGTTGGATTAGTGAGACTAAGCTGGAGAACTCAGCCGCATTTGAGTACATGCATACTCACTTTACCTGATTGCTCTCTTCCCATAAGTAAGAGAGGTTTGATACGGAAATAACTGGAAATTGTACTGGCATGTTATTTTGCAAGCAATATCCTATTGATGTGGGCTGATGTAAGGAAGAAAGAATAGCACAGAAGTGTGAAGGTGACTCATAACGCCATGTTCATATTATTTTCTATAAATAAGAAAGATAGCATGCATCATCATCAGTACAGCTGAAGGAATCAGCTTTTTACCCTAGCGCCAAGCTATATTATTTCACATTTATATTATTGTTATGAATATGAACATTGAAGGTTCCAGTGGAGAGTCAAAATGATTTTGAGGATATGCACTTTCTCCTATACAAGACATTCAATTTTTCTTCCTTTAATAGCTGTTGTTGCTAAAATACAAAATGCAGCCTGATAAATATCTAACCTACTAAAATATAATTCCACTTTGCAGAAAGATTTGGATGGCGCTACTTATTTTTAATATTATATTTCCTTCATGAATGAAAAGAAATGCTGGTATTGCATAATATTTCATTTCCTATTATGTATATTCAGTGAATTTATCATCTCACCATAAATATAAAATTTAAGCAACAAAATAGAATGACTGAAGACCTTGCATTTTTTAAATCTCTTCTTAAATTTTCTGAGATTGAGGTAGCATCACAACTTGGCAACCTGCCATTAGAGCAAGACTTTTGTCAGCAAGAATCCTTGTTTAGGATTATGTTGAAGAGTGAACATGCAGATTATAGGTAAAGACAGGAAGAATGACACTTCCCCTGTGTTTTCCCTTTAACCTTTAGAAAATATTTTCCTTTCTTGCCTTGGCTGTTGTCATTGCCTCTTGGAGTCCCTACTTTCATCTGACCAAATTATTTCACTGTGTTTTTCATACAGCAACTGGGGCAAAGTTGAAAGAAGAAAAAAGAAATAGGCAACAACTGCTTAAAATGTTTGAATTGCTTTCCACTTTACTCTGAAAAAAAATATATAATTCTTCTCATTTTGGCCTCAACAGGACAAGTTCTTCCATTCATCCTCTACCTGCTCTCCAACTTTTTCCAGCAGTATTTTTTTCCATCACTGATTATTTAGGTGACCATACATTCCAACTTATCTATATGGCCCCAATTTACTTTTGCTGTACAAGAATTCCTTCCAATTTATTATTTGCCCTATTGATGATTTATTATGATAATACTTGTTTCGATACTCCAACTGTTCCTCATTCACCCCACAGAAGACTGGCTTCTGTGTCCTTTTGAAAAGTCCCAACTATTTTGTGAGCACTTCCTTGCTATTTATTCAGTCTGTTACGAAGTACTTTTATTAATAGTCATATGGAAATAGTTCAGTACCTATTTGGTTAACCTTCCATTGTACTTTCTTCTTCTGCCCTTGTCTTATCTCATCTAGTGCTATGTGACATACATGTGCAGTTAAAATAGTCCTCACATCACATGTGGTTAAATCTGACCAAAAAAAAAAAAAAAAAAAACCCAGCAGGATCCTGTCTCTTTTCCTGATTCTTTTAGTTCCAAAATCACTTAGACTTCCCTTTTCAGAACAGCATGCACAGCTCCCACCGACAACGTGAAGGGAACTTAGATTAAACTGGGTAGTAGTAACAGCTAATTGTTTGCCATTTACAATTGTGGTGGGAGACAGATTGTTTATTGAAACTTATTTTTATTTTTTTATTTCTTTAATGGAGCCTAATTTATTTATTTACTTTATTTATTTAATTTTTGTTTTTATTTGAAGTTCCAGGGTACATGTACAGGATGTGCAGGTTAACATGGTGGCACTGCCTACCATTTGGATTCTTTGTTCCATGTTGTGGCTTGAGCACTAGGCAGCCATTTGGCATTCCAATAGGAAACTTGAAAATTATTGGTTAAGTATATGTAAATTATGTGTAAAAATTAGAGATTTAACAATCTTGCTATAGAGCCTATAAAAGGTAGTCAGAACATTATTGCTATATTGATTTTGTAATTTACTGTATGTGATAAATGTACAATTATTCACTTTGTTTGGCAATGTTCTTTTTAAACTTTTTTGCAGTAAACTCTTCAGACAGCAATGTGTTGAAAAAGAAGAAGAAAGAAAGCTTTATTAAAAATTTTCTCACTGATACTCCATTTCTTAAGAGTTGATTTTGTGCATGAGTAATTAGCACAAAATGCTCATAGACAATAAGTATCTATGTGGATAATATCACTAAGCATGTGCAATCAAGACACAATCTTTTGAAGAACATTGTTTTGAGAAGACGGTGCCTAAAGATGATGATTTAATATGTACACTTGCAGAGGTGTGATGAAGTAACACTAAAAGTGATTTTTTTTAGACGAAATAACTGCTGATCTAAATGAATTTCACTAATTTCAATTGTCACTTTTCTTGGGCATGTACATTAAAAATTGCTATTAATGTGTTGGCTTCATTAGCAAAAGAAATTCACGAGTAGTTAAAGAATGACAGTTTTATATTATCAGCTTCAGATACTTCAAAAGGAAATTTCATTAATTTACAACCAATAATGGTTCAATTTTGTCATCCAATTAATAAAATCAAACTAAAACCTTTGCAAGTTCAATCTGTCAAAGGTGAAACATTTGACATTACGAATGCTCTTATACATTCAATTTAAGGTTTAATATTGCATATAGAATTACTACTGGAGAACACAAATGTAATGGAGCACTGTGTCGTGGTGAAAACAATGTGTTTAAATTAAGAAATCTAAACACAAATAAATTATGGTACAGACTAATTTATATTTGATAAATCCAAATAAAAACTGTACATGTCAAAATTTACATATGTAGTAACCAAATTAGAAAACGTGATGAAATTAATGTTGATTACAACATAAATCTTCAATTTGGCTGTATATATCTTCTTTCTTTGCTGTCTGTCTTCAATTGGATTTTAGAAATGTTTGATCTGCTGAAAAACTATTTCGTAAATTATCTTGTGCTTTATAATTTTATTCAACTTTTTAAACAAACAATTCCTCTTATATTTTGGTTTCATATGGTTCGTGTTTAGTTTTAAATTGTTATTTAAAAAGTTAATTTTAAGCAGAGCCATAATTCATCATCTTTTCAAGATTTTATTGAATAGCAATCATAGGAGACAAGATTTTCAAACCAATAAACTTTAATAACCATCTCTAGAGAAGTTAGTGAAAAATTTAAAATGTTAAGTAATGACAAGTCAAGAGTGCAGAAGATTTAATTTTAACACTTGATAATTATACTTTGGAAATATTTTGCCTTTATTATAAGGATCTTTTGATGGAGCTTCTTTTTTGTACAAATTTATGGGTTACGTGTGCAATTTTGTTACATGTATAGATGGTGTAGTGGTCAATTCAGGGTTTATAGGGTATCCATCATGTGAATAATGTATATTGTGCCCATTAACCAATTTTTTTGTCATCCATTCTCCTCCCAATCCCTCACCTTTCTGAGTGTCCAATGTCTATCATTTCAATGTGTTCACATGTACACATTATTTAGCTCTCATTTACACATGAGAACATGTGATAATTTGACTTTCTGCTTCCGAGTTACTTCACTTATGGCAGTGGCCTCTAGTTCCATCCCTGATGCTGCAAAAGACATAATTTCATTCTCTTTTATGGTTGAATAGTATACCATTGCGCAAATATACCACATTTTCTTTATCCATTCCTCCATCGATGGACACTTAGGTTGATTCCATATCTTTGCCATTGTAAATAGTGCTGCAATAAACATACTAGTGCAGGTATTGTATTGATCTTTTTCCTTTGGATAGATAACTCTATGGCATTGCTGGGCCGAAGGGTAGTTCTATTTTTAGTTCTTTGAGAAATCTCCATACTGTTCTCCATAGAGGTTGTACTATTTACCTTCCCAACAATCATGTATAAGAGTTCCTTTTTATTTGCAAATTCACCAACGTCTGTTATGTTTTGTTATTTTAAAATAATAGCTAGTTTGACTTGTGTAAGATGATACCTCATTGTGGTTTTATTTTGCATTTCTATGATGATTCATGGTATTAAGCATTTTTTCATAAACCTGTTGGCCATTTTTATGTCTTCTTTTGTCTTTTTTACAACAGTTTCCTTTCACTAAAAAGTGCCCACTTTTAATGGGATTATCTCTTTTTTGCTGTGGCGTTGTTTGAGTTCCTTGTAAACTCTGGATATTGGTCTTCTGTCAGATGTATAATTTAAAAATATTTTTCTCCCTTTCTACAGGTTGTCTTTTCGCTCTGTTGATTAATATTTTCTGCTTTTCAGAGCTTTTTAGTGTAATTAAGTCCCATTTTTCTACTTTCATTTTTGTTGCTTGTGCTTTTGAAGTCTTAGTCACAAATTCTTTTCCTAGCCCAATGTCCAGAAAATGTTTTCCTGTTGTTTTTCTAGTGCTTGTATAATTTTGAGTCTTATGTTTGTCTTTAATTCCATCTTGAGCTAATATTTTAGTATGGTGAGAGATAGATATCTAGTTTCATTCTTCTGTATATGTCAATCCAATTTATCCAGTAGTATTTATTGAAAAAGATGTCCTTTCTCCAATGTATGTTCTTGTCAGCTTTTGTAGAAAATTGATTGTTTTTAAATATATGGCTTTATTTCTGGGTTCTGTATTTTGTTCCATTGATCTATATATCTAGTTTTGCCTCCAAGTTAGCCTGGTCTCCAGGTCTATGTTTCTCACCATTATCCATCACCTTGTCTTGACAGAGCCACAAGTTAGGAAAATATGTTGAAAGAATAGGGAGCTTTATTTTGTATAGCTTTTTTATTCTCAGCTGTGGGCTCAATTTAGTCTCCTAAGCAAAGGGTAGGTCCTGACATGTGTTTCTTAGTTAAAATTTACACCCATTATTAATTTTCCCTATGGCAAGTAGCTTACATTGTATTTTGTGATATGACTCTCCATTAGGCAGAAGACTTTGCTTTTAATGTTTATAATATCACCTTATTGTCTATGTGATAATACACAAGCCACTTAACATATCTCCATGTAATATGGACATTTGGTGAGCATCAGATAAAATAATATATGTGAACATCTTTTAAAAATGTAAAGCAGATCCTTTTGTGTGGCTGCATTAGATGTAATATCTAATACTATATTGTTTTTGGTCTGACAGTTACCAAAAAACCTCATCTCAGAATTTTGACTATTAGGTAAATGTGTACCCTTTAGATCTTGCCTTCCCATGCTCTTTATGAGCAAAGAGAACTATGCTTTCACAGACTACTGGTGTTTGAAAGTGGAGCACTGCAGTATTCTATTGTTTTAATAATGCCTATCTTGCCTGAAGCACTAAGAAAACAATTTGAATCTCCTAGTCAAGTGTGTGTGTGTGTTTTCTATCAATATGTAGTTATCATGCCACCAAGTGTTGTAGTTCTGAATAGCAGTGCTCTCACAGTGAGCTTTAAATCAGTTAGTTACTACATTTGCTTTTTTTGGTGGGGGGAAAATTACCTTCATGCTACCCCAGTTCTGTTTTCTTGAATGTTTTTGATATTGCTTTAATTACATATACATTGAATGAGTGCTGATATGTTAATAAAGAAGTATTTGCTAATGTGTTGAATGTGGCTCTAGAAGTATAATTTCTTTAGCACTTTGATAATACAGCACCAAAGATAGTAAGGAAAATGGTCTAAATTATCCCCCACAAGTCTACAGTAGGACTGACCACAGTGTTATTAAGATTTTCAGGAGATTTCCTGGCTATCAGTCAAAGCTTCTAAAAGTCATCCCTGTGTTTATATTTTTACCATGTAAGCACTTCCAACTACTACCCTTTTGTAAGTCTATGTAAGTATGAGCAAGAGTTACTAAGTCATCCAATCAGCTATTTGAATAGAGGAAGGATTTTACCTAAAAGCAATAATTTTTCTCTTTTGAATATGTGAGGAAATCAAGCATAAAAGTAAAGAAAGGGATAGAACAAAAGAGGAAAATGAGGTAGTAGGACTGTACTAATAATCAGAGTAGCTAACAGAAGGTCAAAGAGTCATGGCCAAGAGAAATAAAATCTAAGACAACGATAAAGCGATAGCATTAACATCTCTACGAATAGAGATGTGTTCTCCTAAATAGAGTCCTTTATCAGAAACAAAAACAATAAAGAAAGCAATGTGATAACCAAACAGAACAGCCAAGCAACAGAATGACATTAAATTCTAATTGAGATAGTATACCTTTTGCTGAACATATGGGATACATTCTTGGGAATCTAACAACTGAAACATAGCATTTATAGTCAATAAGGAAGTACTCAACCAATGCAAGAAATAACCAAATAATAAATAGCTTCCACAAATATGGTGCTATAAGTGTTGTTGCTCAATAAATATTTATTGAGTGAGTTAATGAATTAATGGTTAATGAAGGAAATACTCTTGATTTTCAACATTGATTCCCTAATTAAGGCTTTCATCTCCTTCACACCTAAAATTCAGTCATTTCTACATAACCATCACAACAAATGTGATGGTTATTATTTGACTGAATATTATTGTGATTTAAGAAAATAAAATCAATATTTCAATAGTTATTGATTGCTATTTAACCAACCATCTCTAAATCTGTTGAAACATTAATCTTAAAAAATATATTATTTTTCACCAAGTGCCTGTGTGTTAATTGGGTTCAGTGTAGTGGTCTTTGCTTGGGACCTCACATGTGTTACCGGATAGGGGCTGGGCCTGGATACTGTTGGCTACAGTATCTACATGCTACATACAATCTCTCCACAAGGCTCAGGCTATTCACAGCATGGTTACTGGCTTCTTAGAGACATCATCCACAAGCAAACATTCCGAGAGACAAAAAGGAGAAGAACATCTGTGTCTGTAAATTGGCACATCATAATGTCTGTGATATTCTGTTGCTCAAAGCACTCAAAGAACCTGCCCAGATTCAAGGGGAGAAAAGATAGGGTCTAACTCTTGAAGAGGAGAAGGAATCACAAAAAATAGAGCCATCTTAATTTATCTAAATCAACAATACAAATACTAATAGTAGACATACTTTATGATGAGTATGAGAATGATGAGGATGAGATGATGTTGTGTATTTCTTACTAATCCTTACATTTTCACATAACCCTATATCTTGATTTTTTGCATGAGGAAACTGAGGATGAAAATAGTTATGTAACTTGGTGAAGGTCACAGCTTGGTGAGGGCTCAAACTTAAATATGCTTTTGCCATTTTATTTCATCATCTTCTCACCCTACCACGAAATCTACTATAATTCCCTGTGCTCTCCCACACCAAAGCTAAATTCCTGTGTATAATTTCATCAGTAATCTTTCCTATTCCTGCTTATGCAATCTTACATCTTTCTGCATCCCACAGTGTACCCTCATTCCCATAATGCCCAGCTATTAACCCATATATATTGTCCCAACTTTGCCTTGTTCCCCTTACCTGAAATGCCCTCATCGCTTCCCACCGCCTCCAATCTAAATTCTACCAGCCATTCATACATTTCTCATAGCCCATCATTTTTTTTTCTCTGAACGTCTCCCTGTCTATCTATAGCAGCCCATAGTTATGTCCCATTTTAGTGTATCAGCTGTTGGACCTCAATTGTTGGTGTTTTCACATGTTAGTTTTATCATTCCAATTGTATTGCACATTTTGTGGCTGTATCTATATCACCGCATCTGGTATTCTTTCTGAATTCCTTGTAGCCTCCACCGTCTAAGACTGGTTCATCAGAGAATTGGCAATAAACTTCAACATGGTGCTTTAGTCACGCTAAAGTCAATTGAAACCTTCCATACAAAAATGATCAATGAAAATATTAGTCTGAAGTAACTAGCTTGAACATAGTGAAGTGAAGCATAGTATGCAGACGATACACTTATGCAAATTTTGCGCTATGTTCATCCTTGAGCCTTCTCAGCAAATTAGAGGGAAAACCTACAGTTCAAAGTGGCCCAGCAAAGCTGCAGAGTTATTGACTACATGCTATGATTTCTGAATTTCTATTAAAGAGCATTTTCTCTTCTACTAGGTGGAGATGGAAATGGCTTTAATAGGATAACGTATTCCACAATTCAGAATGAAGCTTAAGGCATGTGTTCACTAAAAGTATATGATCTTTTCCATAGATGGTTCTGATCTGTCTTATGAAGAGTAGAGGGATTAAGAAGTTCTTGGGCATATTGTAGGGAAGTAGGTATTTCAAGAAAGGAAAAAGGATACCTGTTAATAGTTTGCCTAAGGTAGCATCTGCTAATGTTTCTAACTTCACAAAAGAGAAAAGAGGACATCCTAGGGCATAAGTCCTCCAGTAGTCAAATATAGAAGTTGGCCTGATAGCCTACGGAGTCCCTACCATCAGACACTCCCATCCCAATATCCTTCATACATACATGTAACCACTCATTGCAGGTTGGAGATTATTTAAATGCCGGCTTGAAATGTTGCTGAGCATTAGGAGGAGGATAAAGTGGGGCAATATTTTACAGCATCCTGCACCACCTTCCTTATCCCATACAATTACTAACTACTTTCCTGAGACAAATTTCCAAGTCAAATTGTAAATCAGCCATGAGTCTTACACAACAAAATGAACTGATCAAGCTTCCCATAGTGTCAAGTCCTCAGGTAGAGATTTTAGGAAGTAGTTTAGGAGGCAGGCTAAAGAATATAGCCAGCCAGCTTGTCTTACCATTAACTTTATTTCCCTTTCTATCAGGGACAGGTAATCTTGTTTAGCTGGCCACTTAGTCTTAATAAGCCAACATGAAAGCTCTAATGGGAATGCTAAAAATCTCATTTATAAGAGTCAGATGATTTCTGGTTACCAGCGGCACAATTTTCTATCTCCAGTTGACCAGGTATTTGATGTCTACTGGTGTGAGAAAAATGACTTTATAATGGGGAACTGAACAAATGTTTGAGTTTTATTTTGTCTTGAGGGTAATTATTACTAGAATTCTCTTGCCCTTGTTTTGCCTGTCACACTAAAAACAATATTTCAAAACTGAAATATGTGCCATGGAGTAAGGCATGTGGTTGTGCAAAGAAAATTGTAAGGTTTGAAAATAGTCTTTCTTGGCATCCCTGTCTATTCCAAATCTAAAATAATTTTAGAATAAATTGAAGCACTCTGAATATTTATAAATGATTTAAGGAATCCAGTACATCTAGTTTCTCTAAGAAAAGTCATGTCAATGATCCTTGGAAATTCTTTATTTTTATCCCTGTCCTACAACATGGAAGGGAGTGGGATGCTCCATGAAGCTTTCAACCTTGTATCATGTTGCTCCTTGTCTAATTTAGAGCACCGAGAAGGGCATGATACATCGGTTTTGCTACTCTAGCCTCAGTAGTGGAACATGGAACCCTGACATGGATGTTCTCTATAGTAGACCCTGTCCTTTCCCTGTGTTTTGGCCACATCCTATCCCTGATACTCTGAGCCTTTGGCTTGAAGAGAGCAGGAATGACTGCAAATTTGGTCTCTGCACTCTGTTCAATGAAGAGGTGGAGAGAGTGACTGCTATTGCAGCATGTGCAGCAGATGCATCTGCCTAAATCCATATGCAGTAGTCACAGGGAGAAAACATTGTGGGCTCTTTTTTCTGGCAAAGGAGGCAAAAAGGCCCAACGTGTCTCCCACCACACCTACAAACAGAGCTGGGCAGCAGCTGAGACAGCCATAGCCACAGTTAGAAAGGAGCGAATTAATTATTCTCTTCCTCACTTATGTTAGATGTTGAAGCAGTTACTGATAAGAAGCAGCTCTTTTCAGCACTTGTGCCATACATTCCTACTCATTTTTCATGCATTCTGGAGCATATGGGTTGTGTAATTGGATGGTTCACCCAATCCCATCACCATCTGCTCTCCAGATAAGCTGCACAAGCCTGTGGTAAAGTAATGAAAGATTTGACTGTCCAAAAGCCTCTTCTCCTAAGCAAAACTTTATAATTTCAAAATAAGTATATTATCATAATGAATTCTGTCCATATATGTCCATATTAATTTTGTTATTACATCACATGTAAAAAACCCACAAAATAATTTTGTTGAATTGAATCTATACTTTTACCAAGTATACAGAAATAATAATTGTATTAATTTTAAAATAAAGTTGCCTTTAAAACGGTACCACAGATTCACATTTTAAATAGATTTGTCTATGTGGAAATTTCTCTACATATCAGTCATATCAACAGTCTTCTCAAAAAAATATGAAAATGAATTAATTTACATGTTTTTGCTGAAAAAATAATCTCACAAACTTCAATTTGACTTGTGAGGTATTGATTTCAAGATGTGCCAGAATTTGAAGTGGATTCTAGTCATAGTACAACTAGGTTGCAGTTACACTTCTCTGTGATTCTATGCTCTCTCCTCCTTCTTGATTTGTCTTTATTTTCAGACTGTTTATAAGATGGATTGAGCATTTTCCGGCATCACATCCAGACGTGACAAATCCAGAAAACAAAGAATCTGTATTCCTATGACTGTTTCATAGAATTGAGAAAATATCTCTTTAAATTCCTCTGATTTTTTTCTTATATTATTCACCAGAATTGGTTGAATATCCGTTTCTATACTAATCATGAGCAAGCAAAATAAGGTTTTCATGATTAGCTTACATCAGTCCTTGGAAAGTCAAGCATCAAGAGTATTTATAGTTATCCATTAAATACACACAAAGGCTTCCAATAATCTGTTTACTTTGATATCTTCCTGCCATCTAGTGGATTATGCATCTGGCTTATACCGGGGAAACGTAGGAAATTTTGGGTTTTCCAGCCATATTTACATGCCAAAGTGGTCTAGATGCTTACTCTTAAGTTCTTTAAATAGTTCAAAAAATTACACTCAAGGTTACGCATAGAAACACCAATTCTAGCATTTGTTTAAATTGTTCAGATGGAAATATAAAAACAAAATGATGTAGCCAGACTAACTTTAAGAAGTATCACTTCTGACGTGTGTTCCTGCAATGATTGCACTTATTGACAAGTGTTATTTGTGTTTGAAATCTCCTTGTACTTATTCTTCTTCAAGTGAGATATTGAAGAAATAAAACAAAGAGGCTGGGAACCACATTTAATGCCAGTCAGAAAGGCACATGTAAAACAACAACAAAAATGTTCCTTATTCCTTATCTGAGTCTAGAAAGACGAATGGATAAAATGCAGTATACCCAGAATAAATCTCAAAGAAGACAATATTAAATATGAATATGGATTCAGTTTCCCCAATGGGAAACCTATGTATGGTCGGAAAACCAGTAATTATTATGTCTAGCGCACATTCCCAAGATGACAAAATTGACTTCTTAGTAACTTTCATTTGAAGAGCTTGGTCAGGCATTTATCCATTTTTTTCTAAACCTAGACTATGTTTTGAAATCATAAAAACAGAGAATTTAACAGTGAAAAATAATAGAATGGTTATTTTCAAGTTATATCAAGAAACTGATTCAGTCTTGAAATGAAATTGCTTAATCTACTCATGTTTTTTGCATAAGAATTCAGTAGTCTTAGAACATTTTCTAAGAGTAAGTTTTATTTTTCCATTCTTCAAGTTTTGGACTTTGGTGCCAATAAGTCAATCATATCATCATTGGTGCTCTGTTTCTAAGACTTTTAGGACCTCTGGAATATTTCCAGTTTGAAAGTGAGCAGAATAAAATAGCAGAATGAGCCACGAATTTTGGAAACAATGGAACTTGAGAAAGCTATGGAGCCTTGAAAAGCTAAGCAGGAAACGATATTTTAAGAGTCTTGGCCGGGCACGGTGGCTCACGCCTGTAATCCCAGCACTTTGGGAGGTTGAGGCAAGTGGATCACTTGGAGTCAGAAGTTCGAGACCAGCCCGGCCAACATGGTGAAACACTGTCTCTACTAAAAATACAAAAATTAGCCAGGCATGGTGGTGTGCGTCTGTTATCCCAGCTGCTTGGGAGACTGAGGCAGGAGAATCACTTGAACCTGGGAAGTGGAGGTTGCAGTGAACCAAGATCATGCCACTGCACTCCAGCCTGGGCAACAGAGTGAGACTCCGTTTTAAACAACAACAAAGAGTCTTAACTACTTTAAGAGAGATATTGCCAATAAATAAACAAGAGAAGACTCTTGCAAAATGCACAAGAGAGTAGGATTATTAAACCATATTTTATTTTATTTTTTAATTTTCTTCTTGATGTTTTCAACCTACAATGTTTAATGTGAGGCATTAAAATGTTATGGTTAGTTCAGAATCATATTAACATTTAAATACTGTATGTATGTAGTCTAAAATGTATTCTTGGAAGTATTATGTATTTAAAACCTTTTTATATAATTCAAACTGATATTCAATGCAATAAATATAGATGGCACTCAGTTATCAATCCTTTTAAATATATCTTTACCATTTTGAAGGAGGTGGTTTTGCAACATTTTCTGTACTTTTGCACTTGTGTTCTGCTTTAATCTCCTATTTATACTGATTTCAAAATAGATCCATTTAACTTTTGGCTACAATGCACAAATAGTCAAGATTAAACCTCACTATAGTTTGTTGAGTGCAGCAAAAGATAGCAAGTCTCATTTTGCTGAGGAGATTCTGGCTCTATTCAAAAGACAAAAAGGAAAACTAATAATGTAGGAATAAGCAGATTTTAATTTCCCTTGTTTCGACCCTTGACTCCTTTACTTTTTGTATTGTCTCTTTTCTGTTTTGCCCCTTTTGCTACCTCCTTCTCTCCTGAATGTTGAAAAACTGTAAGGCTTGCAAAAACAGCTATGAAAATAACTTTTCTGACAATTGCCAGGAGGAGATTGAATCAAGGATCCTGAGCAAGAGGCATAAAAAAATCATTCCAAGCTAGAGTTTTCCAGTAGTTAAAAAAGTAAACTGCATCCTGTCTTGCACCGTTTTCTTCTCCAGGCTCTATAAAACTCCAGTACAGACTCAAAGTCCTTTTCTGTCTTAGGACTTTACTAAAAATTTACTGCTCTTTATTGAAGATGCTTATATAAGCTGAAACTCAAAGCTTTTAGGAAGAGGGAAGGCAGAGAGCTTTCCTCCATTTTTTTCTTCTTAACTGTCTTCAGTTGAACAATCCTCCATATTTTGAACAGGCATATTCTGGTGTCCCACAGCACAAAAGTGACATGATAATTCCTAACTCTAGTTTTCAATCTTGGGGTATGTGTACTTCGTAATACATCTGAGAATCTTTAGCAAAAGTAAACCTGATTTTTTTTCATGTTAAATTTAAGAAATATTGATTTGTATACTATATTTCTACTATACTAAAGAGGAGACATCTTCTCTAATATAATTACAGAACCAAAGAGTATTCCAACTCCAAAACACTTTTTTGGTTTTAGTCACTGGAAGTTCTCACTTCTCAAATTGGCAAATGCCTTCTTCTGAGCTCTAAGCAGTATCCCCAAAATGAAGCCACTGTAAGCAGCCACAAGTCTGCTGGGCAAAACAACAGCAGCAACAACAGCAACAACAACAACAACAACAAAATAGGCATTATCTTTCAGCTTTCAGTCCTTTTACTGGTGCTTGGTGTTATATAAAATATGGCTTTCCACTGCTATTGTAATCAACAAGTCAACAGCTTCAACTTTCACTGTACACACATTGGGGCTTGAGCATTCCTTGCTACCCAACAGGAATTTGTTTGCTGATGTCCTAGGAACAGGACAGAGGCAACTATTTCATCCAGGCTTTGGTCAGGAAACTAAAGAGGGAGTATAATTTTGCCAAGAAATCTACAGTTATCACTCAATTTATTATAGTGTTGCTCTCTGAGGAATGGCAGGATAAAATAAATCTGGGAAAAGCAAAAGACAGTTTAATACAAAGGGAGCCCAGAAGGTTTCAGATCATTCCATTAAATCAGGGTTAGACAAGGGCCTTAGCATGAACACTGACTTCCAAAGAGGATGAGTAATAAAAACAACTAGACTTTATGGAGCACTTACTATGTGCCAGAAAGCAATTTATATGAGATAGATTGTATTTATTTTTTAAGAGGTGAGTAAACTGAGGAAAGAATGCAAGGTCACAAATCTAGGAAGTCTTTGAGCCAGAAATTAGACCTAGATATTCTTTCCCTTCAGAAACCGTGATTAGATGTATTATTCCACGTTCTCTCTCGAGAATACTTGAAAAGGCTTTCTGTTTTTATCTGAAGCTGTATGTTTCACGTGTGTCAATCAGAAGACTCTGTGAACATTAAGTAGAGTCTTTTGCCTTAGAAAAGGGGCACTTCTATGTTGGGCAAAAACTTTTTTACTCTGAACACAACTGGAATTCTTTACACTATGCCCCATGCCAATGAAAGAGATCGTGAACTTCTTATAATGCCATACATAGCTCCTATACATCTCTCAGTGGTATGGATTGTGTCCCAGTAGTGAAAACAAAGGTATTTTCTATGCAGTAATGTTTTCGCCATGAGACCTACCCTTACTGTCTTGTTTTAAATTGCAGCCTGTGCTCATCATATACTCTAGGTCTTTACTCTAACAAAAGTCACTGGGACAGTTAATAGAAATTCTGAAAGCCCTCTATTCAGGACCATGGTAGGACTGTACTGCACCAAACTTGCAAGTTCAGCTTGCCCATCTGATTTATTTTAGGTAATAATATATGAGCGCAAATGACAGGTAACACTTCTGGCTGAATCCCTTTAATAGTCAACACTTAATTTACCACTTTCTCTAACTGCTGCCACAGGAATCAGCCGTATTCCAGATGGTTGAGTGAGTAATAGTCTTTGTTGTTAAAGACATTAAGATTTGGAGGATAGTTATATTAGCAAGACCTAACATCTTCTTACAAATATAATTTTTTCTATATACTGTAGTGTATTTATAGAGTATATAATATATACACATATATATTTTCTTTTTTATCATATAACATTGCATTCTAACATACTGTACAAAATTTACTTTGTCGGTAAGTAAAGTAGTAAGTAAGTAGAAAGTAGTAAGCTTTAACCTATTATCAGAATATAAATTCCAGGATAAAAGGGGAAATGTTTCTATTTTGTTTCATATTGTGTGGCAAACACTTAGAACATGATATGCCTGGCATATAGTAAGGGTTCAATAAGTCTTTGGAGAATGACACTATTCATAAATGATGTAAATTTCAAAGATCATTAGGATGTGTAGGAAATGAAATTACTTGAACAATAAGGATAAATTAAGGATGTTTTAGTGATATGACAGCCCTGAAATTCCCTAATAATGGATTTATTTCAATGGGGAGAAATTGGCTTCATACTTTAAGCAACAAGGCTCTGGGAGCTATACATAGGACATGCAGGATTCTCAGTGCTTTCAAAAATGTAGGGGAGATAGAGATTTAGGTTTGGATTTTACAGACCTATGGAGGACCTCTTGAATCAAATATTATTTGAATGAAAATGAGTTTAGTTTATGAAGTTTGTCAGATTCAATTTGAAAAGCAAATTAAAACACACCCACATCATGTAATAGTTTTTAAAAATAATTTTAATAGTTTTTTTAATTTAATAGCTTTTAAAAATTTACACTGCACTATCCACAAGCTTCATCTGAGATAGGTAAAATATAATTGAAATTTCAATATTTAGACTAATTATTTGTATTATTAAGAGAGGAATCCTAAGGCAGATGACCTTTTGATTAGAATAATCGTAACTATCTTACGCAAAGGTAGCTGGCATAGACTAGTCTAGAATGGAGGTTGAGAAGTAGATTACTTCAGGTATCAAGTAATAGGCTTTAGAATCTATTCTTGCCTAGCTAATCTCTTAGGGTTTGGGGGCCTTAGAACAGACAAGAGAGGAAGCAGTCAATATACAGTTTAAGGGAGAAAAATGGCCATTGAGGTATAAAATAACAGAAATATTCAGAGAACTTAGAAAGCAATGATTTCTTAGTTTCAATTTTAAGTGGATTTCTAGTCCATGCTATTCTGTATTCTCCCTTATCACAAGGTCTTTTGCACACATTCTTGTGTTGGTTCTACACTGAAGAAAGAAGGAGGCTGGTGAAGATGAAATGTGGAGTAACATGAGTGGAAAAAAAGATCAACAGTGGTAGAGAAGCAAGCAGGGACTCAGTCTTTTTGGTGAACAGAAAGTCAGTGTCAAGGAGAACTTAACATCCATGGGAGTCTATAAAAAATCTTGAAGACTCCAAATTTCCAAATTCAGGGTAAAAAAAAATACAAGTAAAGACTTACTGTTTAAATGAAATCTCTAGTAAGTAAAGTAAAATTCAGTTACTCACCTGTTTTTAAAATTAGGGGGAAAAAGCTTTCTATACTCAGATAAAGAATATGACATACACCCAGGTGTGACATCCTTCATATGAATGCATAAAAGCTCAAAGTTAGATGCGAATGAAATTAAAACAATGTAAGCCCTCATTCTCTCATCCACTCAAATTTACCTCTGGAGAGGTAAACATAATTAAGAAATTTTAAATTTGCAGATTGGGTTCTGTGGAGAGCTGACTCTGAAAATGAGTTTTTTGTATGAGAGTTTATGATCAACATCTGTGGAAGGAATTGAAGGATGTAGAATTGGTCAAAGATGGAAAGTGGGCTACAGTAAAATTTCAACCAAGGCTTCAGTAGAGCCCATGAAGAAATCTGGGATGATCCTTCACAGTTATTCCACATTGCAGTAAGGGGGCTAGGCCTTTCTATCCTAACAATGACCAGTCACTATGTGTGGGCCCTGTGATCTTAAGAAAAGCAGGAATCTTCAAGAAAAGACTGACAGCCCACAGCTACCAGCAAGCAGCCCAACTAGAAGCTAAGAACTGGAGGGAAATTCTTTATTTCTGAACAAGGCTCTGGGCAATACATAACAACATTCATTAAAGTATCATCCTAAACATCTTATTTATGCATTTCATCATATCACATGACATATTACAATATAATTAACACAATACAAATCAGCAAAATCATAGGTTCATTATACTCATTCTACTACATTTTTACACACTAAGTCTTAGATCTTTAGTTTAACAGAAAATTTTTATCATTCTTTTAAACAATTACTTAGTATTCTATAGTATTGTTATACCATAAATTTCATTAACTCTTATAAGAATAAACATTTATGTCATATTCTAATATCTTCTATTAGAGGCAATGCCACAGTGAACTTAATTGTTTAGGTTTGCATATATACAGGGTTTTTTGTAAGTATGCATTCTTAGAAATAGCATTTCTGGATCACACATATGGACAATTGTGGTACATGATGCTAAATTCCCCTTGAATTTAGGTCAAAAAATAGGTCAGTTCACATGCCTTTGAGAGGTACATGAGACTGCATATTTTTCCACAGCTCTACCAAGACTGTGTGTTGTAATTCTTTTTAATTTTTGGCAATATGATGGAAAATAAATATATATTTTAATGTGGAGTACCCGAATGGATGTGTAACTGAACTTAATTTCCCATTGTTGTACATAACTATTTGTTTTTCCTCTGAATCACCCATTCACATCATTTGCCTGCCTATGTTTTTTATTGTTCAACTATTTTTCTTGATATGCAGGCTTTATTTAAAGCTACTCTGTTTTTTCTATTCAATATCTTATATTTTAATTTTTGCTTATGGAATCATAGGCCATATGGAATCATAGGCCATAAGAAATTTAAAACAAACAAAAATAACCTCAGTACACCAATACTAAAATCAGTGAATCAAACAGGAAAAATTATAAATAATAACCCAAATATGTTTTTCCCTTTACCAAAATTTGGAATTCATCTCCTGTTAGTGATGTTATAGCAATACAGTGTCCAAGAAGGAAAGAAAGAAATCATGCTAGGTATTTCACACAGAGGGGATGCAACGTATTGAATTCTTTATAAACATGTTGACTTAAAGTTTAACTTTTCATTTGACAGTGCAAAAAGAGGAAAAAAGGTGGCGAAGTCAAGGAAGTCCCTCCCCTTGACTTCTCAATATTATTTTCAGGTACTTCTTTGGTCAGTCCTAGAAAAAACCTGTTCAACAAATTGTTGATCTTTAGTTTCCTCTCAATTTCTCTTTTGTTCCCCACTTATAGTATCAAAATATGTTCTTTTCCCTTAAACAAAATGTCTCTAGCAGTTTATTTCTGCCCTGAAGCCTTCCAATCTCAGAAAGAAACAATCAAAAACCCATTTATCTTGCGAAGGTATTGGTAAGATAATGAGTCAGCTCTTTTCAACCTTGTAATCTTTTAAAGAACCACAGTAAAAGGAAACTACTTAAATTCTCAAATTAATTTATTCTGGAGGAAATTGGGAAGCCATGTACGTACATAAGGTGGTATAAAAAACAGGGCAGATAGCAAGTATGTATGTTTGGGAGGACAGTGCTTCAAATCATTCCATGTACATGTGTCATTTACTCCTCCCACAAAGATATAAAATGCAGGAAATCAACCCACAAAGTGTAGCCAGGTTTCCTTTTCCCCTGTGAACTGGAACACTTAGAAAAAACCAGGGCGTCTAGAAAAACAAAAGATAATGTTTTCTAAGAAAACGGTAGCATGGTTTCAGCAGAAGAAAGCCATACGAGTGTGCTTAATGTTAAACATGGGAGCTAAATGTTCAATTCAAAATATTAGTTTTAACTGTTAGCCCTTTGTGCCACTTTGTGACGTTAAAAGTTTCATACACCTTTCAAGCCACAGTCTACACATCAATCAAATGTGAAGATTTGGCAAGTCAAGTGCCCAAATTCCTCCCAGATTTAAACGTTCTGTAGTCTATGATCCTGGCTTTCTAGGTCTTTAAGCAGTACAGCCACTCTCTTCAAAACCACACAGCACCTCTCCCTCTGCTTTAGGGAATTCAAGAGATATCAGATTAATGGGACACATTATGATTAGTAAGTCTAGAACATTGGAGTGCATCAAGTCATCTGGCGATTTTACAAAAAGACAAAAAAGCTCAGGCCCCTCGTTGAAAGTTCTGGGTCAGTAAATTTCAGTAAGGTCCCATATCCCTGCAATTTTAACAAGCTTGCCAGGTGTTTCTTATGCCTACCAAAGAACTACTGGTTTCAATCTTGGCATTTATATATAATCTCTGATCTACACAGTGGTCTAATTTCAACATCAAGGGGTTAAGATAGACTTGAGTGTTTTTTTCCTCTATAATTTTGCATATATATATATATATGTTTGCTCTTACAGTAGGAATCTGTTTAAGTAAACTGCACTACTGGAAAATTATTCTTTTCAAAGTGATAGACCTTTTGCTATCACAAATTATTGACTGCTCGGGATACAATTTTGTGATTTTGAAAACTCAAGGTGTAAAGTACACTTTGCAAATCTCTCTGAGAAAGATTGCTTCAGAAGTTGAGAAGCAATCAACTTTTGCTGGGCACAGTGGCTCATACCTGTAATCCCAGAAATTTGGGGGGCCAATGTGGGAGGACTGCTTGAGCCCAGAATTTCAAGGCTCAAGGCTCCCAGTGAGCTGGGATCACACCACTGCACTCCAGCCAGGGCAACAGAGCGAGACTCTGTCTCAAAAAAAAAAAAAAAAAAAAGTTGAGAAGCGCTGTGTGCGAGACTCCTAGCATAATGAGCAGAGAAGAGGTGCTGTCCAAAGTCGTCATGGTGCCAGGATGATAGCAGTATCATTTGTATCATGGGATTTAAAATATTTGAGCTCAAACACTTCCTGAGAAAATACAAGAATCATTTTTAATGCTAATATTGAACACATCTTTGATTCTAAATCTCTCATTTTTTCTCCATTTACAAAGAAAGGAGAGTCCCTCCTACTGAATAAACCTAAGTAATCTGTCTCTGAATTTGATCCCATCCAATTCTGAATCCTTAGGACCTTTTCCCATTCTCCCATCACAGACATTGTAGCACCTTCCCATCTCTCCTTCATTTATGATGGTTTTTGTCTACTTTGAGATATGCACTGGTCTCCTCATCCTTTGTAAGATAAAAAAATGACTGTTACCTGCATCTGCTGCTTCCTCTAATACACTCCTGTTCCTCACCTTCCTTTCACTACCAAACATTTCACATAAAAGTTCATGAATTACTTCATCACTCATCTTCTCCATAAAAAAGCCTTCTTATTTATGTTATTCTGAATACCAAAATGCACAAAATCTAGTTCTCTCTCTCTCTTTATATATCTATATGTATAGGAAGGTAGATAAATATAGATATATCTAATTAGCTAAATCCAATGCCTTTTCTGCATTCTTCACATTTCTTCACCTACTTTGTATTTTTGCTAAATATGTCACTATTCACCCACCCACTCTGATCAATGAAAATGTTAGTATTACTACAATAGCAAATAAGCTGTGTTTCACTTGTCACTAAGTACAAAACTTTAGTGGCTTAAAATAGCACATGTGTTTCTCTCTCATGAAATAAGACCAACATGGGTTAGTTGTGAAATGTGGAAGAAAGGACTCAGCTCATCAACATTCAGGAACTCCAGAAGGAAGAATGGTGACCTCTTGAATATTACCATTTACCAAACCAGATAAAACTCTAAAGTGTCTCAAGCCAATTATTAATTTCTTCAGCCTAGAAGTCGCATATATCAAGTTCTCTCTCACAATATTGTCCATAATTACACAGCCCACCAAACCGTAGATAGTCCAGAAAATGAGACCGCCCAGTTGCTTAAAAAGTAAAGAACCAGAAATATCTTGTGACAAGTACAATTCATACCACAAATATTTTTAAAAATCCTAGGCTTACTTAATACTAAATTAGTATGGTGTTCCACTTTGGTTTATTTTATATTTCTTCTTACACAGTCCCCACATACTGTAATAACCCTATATTCTACCCTTTCTGCACTAACACTCCTATAGACCTCACCAACTTTCATGTAGTTAATTATCTCTTCTATGTCAATAATTTTTAACCTATATTTTCAAATATTCTTCTACTACTTGTATCACTCAATAGCAGAGGGGTATGTGAAATAGGTGCTGGAAAGTGACTTCGCTTTATGATGGAGTCATATTATTAAAAAGCTGTTCTATAAAAGATCATAAGTTCCCTAAGCAAAGGCTTAAGAATGAGAGCTCTGCCGGGCGCGGTGGCTCACGCTTGTAATCCCAGCACTTTGGGAGGCCGAGGCGGGCGAATCACGAGGTCAAGAGATCGAGACCACGGTGAAACGCTGTCTCTACTAAAAATACAAAAAATTAGCCGGGCGTGGTGGCGGGTGCCTGTAGTTCCAGCTACTCGGAGAGGCTGAGGCAGGAGAATGGCGTGAACCCAGGAGGCAGAGCTTGCAGTGAGCCGAGATCGCGCCACTGCACTCCAGCCTGGGTGACAGAGCGAGACTCCGTCTCAAAAAAAAAAAGAATGAGAGCTCTTCAGTGGTAACACAACAGGAAATATCATCTTGGGATACAGGGAGATAGATGGTTACATCTTTCCCTTCAATTTTTCAAATAATAGACTATATTGTATCTGATAAGAGAAGATTTAGATTCAAATACAGCAAATATATTTCAGCACATATCGTGTGTCAGACTTTGTGTTAGGAGTGTTCACATTTATTATCTTGCTTAATCCTCACAGCAATAAAAGAATCTAATGATTTAAGATAAGAATATAGAGGTTTAATAATAAAGAGTATAAAATAAGTCTTAGGAAAAAGCAGAAATACTTTAGAACTTTCCACCCAATCTCATTCACAAATAACTTTGTGATAATTACTGTAAAGGCAGAATGGTTTGAATACCAAGACCTCTGACTGTAGACATTCCTATTGCTGGCAACATTTTAAAAATTTCATTCGATGGATCTCATGATCTGGTAGTAAAATTGCTATGCAGGGTTTTAAACACAAAACTATAAATACTTTATGAATTATTTAAGAAATTTTCAAATTTAATTTATACTAAATGTGATTTTTTTGTCACCCCATCTCTGTAAGGTAACATGCAAATCTGTCACATACATATGTTATACTTCCTATAATTAGGACAACTAAGATTCCCACTTCCATACAGTGACATTGATTCATAATCTTTTTCTATAACAAAACAATAGCACTTTTTACATAATACCACAGTTATAACATAACTGTGAGGAGGTAACTCTGTTACCTCCTCCAGTATTTTTCTACTCCCACTAGCAGCCACAGATAGAAATCCTATAAAACACATTATTTTAAAAGAGACAAAGTGACAGCTAATATACCATGAATAAGGGGAGTCCATCTGTACAGAGGACCAAATATAACTTTCTGTCTGACACATTCCCACTACTCAGCCCTTCTGCAAATGCAGAGACAAGTTACTTGTTTCAGTCCTTAAAAAATGTGTCATTAACCCAGAAGCTTTGCCCTGTTCTTTTGCCTCCAATCTGCTTTATCACCATTTGCATAATTAGTCCATCTGAGTACTACTTTGTTGTCTGTACCCCCAGCTCTATTCTACCAATGCCAGCAGGAGGACTAGAAGGGGCTCAAGGAATCATGCACTCTATCATTTTATAAAAGGAGAAGCTCTGGTTCTTAATTGATCATTACAGCAGTTACAGATGAAGGGATTGAACCCAACTGTGTGTTAACATTGTCAAAGGAACGTGTAACTAGATTCCACCAGGAAAATTCAACAAAAGTTTAGCCTTTCCATTTTTAATTGTGGCTACAATTTTCAGTGCAGTATTTTCAGGACAAAAATGTAGTCCCTAAAAAATGTTCTCCTCCCATGTTGAGGGCTACAGAAATGAGTGCTTTCAGAATATAGCAAATTTTACCGACGGCATCATGAAATACCTTATTTTCTCTTTCTTTTCATGCTATACTATGCTTGCCTCTTACTTACCTTACTGATCCTCTTTTATTTCTTTCTATTAACGTCTGTTCTATGGTTTCTCTTTATCCTGACAGTGTTTTGATATCTCCTAACTCAAAATTTGTGGCTAGTTCTCCTAACTTCTGTTCTTAGCTCTCTTCTCTAATGTAATATTTCTATAGTTGAATCCACCAGTAATGACAGCCATGTTCAACAATTCTGAAACATGGCTGGGCGCAGTGGCTCATGCCTGTAATCCCAGCACTTTGGGAGGCCAATATAGGTAGATCACCTGAGGTCAGGAGTTCAAAACTAGCCTGAACAACCTGATGAAATCCCATCTGTACTAAAAATACAAAAAATTAGTCAGGAATGGTGGCAAACACCTATAATCCCAGGTACTCAAGAAGCTGAGGCAGGAGAATTGCTTGAACACTGGAGGTGGAGGTTGCAGTCAGCCGAGATTGCACCACTGCACTCTGAAAATTGTTTCCATAGCCTTATAAGCTGGGAGAAGCTGCGGTTAAAAAGTTTAAGAACATAATAATTAAGGTTAAATAAACTTGGATAGGGTTAAACTTCAGCTCCATCACTTACTAGATATGTGTTTTAATTTCCTCTTATGTAAAATGAGGATATGGCAACATAATTCATATGATTATTGCAAAGATCCCATTAAAAATATTTGTAAAGCACTGAACACAGTGCTTGGCACATAGTGTTTACAGAATTTGAGGGCAAGTAACTTGATAAGGTTTGCATGTGTCCCCACTAAAATCTCATATTGAATTGTAGTTCCCATAATCCTCACATGTCATGGGAGGGACCTGGTGGGAGGTAATTGAATCATGGGGGTGGTTATTTCAATGCTGTTCTCATTATAGTGAGTGAGTTCTCATGAGATCTGGTGATTTTATAAAGGGCTTTTCTCTTTTTGCTCAGCAATTCTCCTTGCTGCTGCCATGTGAAGAAGAATGTGTTTGCTTCCCCTTCTGCCATGATTGTAAGTTTCCTGAGGCCTCCCCAGCCCTGCAGAACTGTGAATCAATCAAACCTCTTTCCTTTATAAATTACCCATTCTCAGGTATTTCTTTATAGCAGCCATGAGAACAGACTAATACATAACTCTTGTGAATTTTGAAATTCGGTTAAAGAAATGTTTCATTGCCTGAAATAAAGTGGCTCTCTCTGCCATCTAAACTTTTAAATTACTTAGTACTACTGGAATGTAACAGAAGATTGGTGCCTTTAACAGGAATGAAGCAGGAGAAATCAGTCAGAGGAAAGGAGGGTTGGTAAACTTGATCTTTGCCATCTGTTCAAATTGCACTATAGTATAGTGAATCTTTTTAACAGAAGTCATTTTTTATCTACTCTATGTGGCTTTGGCAAAAGTAGTTTATTATTGTTTTAGCTTTACACCATAGACCCAAGATATGAATAGTGGGAAGGAAATATTATTATAGCTTGGTTACCCTGTATTCTCTAGAAGATCACTAGAATATTGATTTCCTTTTGGCCTGATTCACTGTACTATGGTTTTATACGGGTGGGTTGTAAGAAACAAGAATTTATATATATATACATATGTATACACTCACACACACATATACATGCATATATAATTATACACATACAATTTCCTGTCTGTTTATTATCCATAATAAACACCTATTTTTATTATTTCAAAACAAATTATATTGAGATTTCTTGATTTGCCTAGAGAAATAAGGACAAGGTGCCTAGCTAAAATTAGAATTAAATGACTGGATTTTAGAGACAGGAATACGAGCTTGGCTAGGTCTCAACTTACACTATATTCAATTTAGAAATCTAAGAAATGGCAAAAGCAATTCAACACATTTCTAGAAATTAAATGGTAAAGCCTAAGAGTGAAGACTGAAACAATGCTACTGAATTAAGCTGCTGCAATCATTATGTACCTGTGGTTCCCAATTTTAATGTATTTTTACCGCATCAGGAAAACTTCCAGAAGACTAATAAAGGTGTTAAGAAGTAAAGCTAACTCCGACATACAGTCTCCCTGGCAATATATTTTTGTATTTTGTTTTGTTGTAATGCTGGTGACACTCCAGTTTGGTGCAGCCACAGGAACTGACATTTTCCAATCACTCTGGCATTTACAGCCCCCTCTTCACTCTGCATCCCACTGGGATCCTCCTCAGAATTCACCAGCAAGGCTCGGCCTGCCTTCACCACTGCCAATCTTGTTTCATTTTGCTTTGATGAGTGGAGGTGCAGAGAGGGTGAGAGTGTTGTAACCAAGGACAGAAGTGAATGACAGCACATTTGTATTACCCAGCTACCCTTTTCTATTCCCAACGGAAGATCACCCTTAGTGATATGTGGTTTAAAAAGTAGCTGAGAGAAATAGCCAAAGGAAGAGGAAAATGGATGCGAGAAAGAACGTGAAACAAGCCTTCATACCACTCTCACTCCAATCTCCCTTTCCTCTATTGCACTTTTTCTCTTCTCTATCCTGATTTTTCCTCCTCAGACAACTCTGTTCCAGATTCCTTGTTTCTTCATTTGAGAAGCTCATCTTCATCTCTGCATGTCCTTGTCTCTGTCTTACTCAAAGCCAATCTCAGAGCCGTGCCCCTATACATGTTTTTATTAATCCACCCTGAGTAATATGGTTCGTAAAATTCAATGTGATCAAAAATGCCCTTTGGGATTGCATATATAATGTGAATTCCCTTGCTACTTTATATGACTACATGAGAAAGTTTGAACTCTCTGAAATAATGATAGGGCACTGTAAAATGCATGGCGTTATTATTAATATAATCATATTTTTTCATAAGTGTCAGAAATAGCAGGTGTCTGTATTCTGCTAACAAGCTCTGTAGCTACACATGCTAACATATTGGAAGTTCTACAGGCAATTCTAAGTAAGTACAAAGGTGCAACAAATGGCAAACCATTTATTAATCTCTTTAAATTTAAATTTTTTTCAAGTTATTTTTACAGTATCTTTCAAAACAAAATCCCATATGAAAATAAATTCTAAAAATTATAAAGCCTAGAATTTCACAGCATTGCCCAAATAGTTATGAACTTTGTCCATATGTCGGTAGAGTTCCAGTAAACTTAGTGATTAAGTTTTTCACTCAACACATTTCCAATAATTGCTTTTTCTGGATAGTGCACTGTACTAAATCCTATGGGAGATACACAAATACATAAACAATAGTCCTTATGTTCTGGAATTTTGAAGTCTGCTTATAATTGAAAGCATATAGTCTAATAAACCCACAGATGAATGTCAAATAAATGAATCAGATAATGTATAGTATAGGAATTTAGAGTAGGAACAAATCTTTTTTGGAGAAAATGATCATAGAAGTTAAAAGGAGCAGATGGCATTTAAACTGGACACTGAAATAAGATTCTACTTGGCAGAAAATTGAAGAGGTGATGAAAATAGCAATAACAACAGCAATTTTAATAATAACAACAACAAAGCAATCATGGTGAAGTTTTTCATTTTGGGAGCATGTCCTATATAATAATTTCAATGTTAACTCTTTATCTGTCTTATTTCATTTAATATTCAAAACAACCCAATGAGCTAGGAACTATCATTATGCTATTTTGAAAGATGAAGAAATTTGAACTTAGGGGAATAAAACAATTGGTCAAGAATATAGGGAATATAAATAAAAAGACCATAGTTTGAAAATAGGCTATTGTACGACATTCAAGCAAATGTACTGGTTCCAGTCTGTTTGTCTTAGATTCATTCATTGTTCTTTCTTGTCTCTATTTTGTGTCACATGATAGCAGACTCATACGTGCAGCTTACTTTTTACCAGATTCAGCCAAATAGAGACACTGATGGGATATGATGGGTTAGAAAGAAGCTAAGAGATTTCTCCCCATTCTCTCTCTACTTTGGTTACCTCTTCCAGCATCCACTGTGTAACCTCCATGGCTCTACTATGTGTGAGACAAAACACATATGGTCCAATATTGACCAGGTTATCTGGCCCTGGGCTCCTTCACAATCTTCTCCTTAACTGTCCAGTATAGGAGTTGACTGAAGTAGATTCCTGTTCTTGCTAATCCCTCCATTATCCTGCTAGCCCTTCTTTACTTCTCAGCAATTTCATCACTGGTGCTACTAATTTCCACTATTAAACTCTTGTTTCTAGAGACTTGATGTGATTTCTATTTTATTTTTCTCTATGAGCAGATACAATAAAATAAAATTTCAAAATATATTTAAAAGAAAACATGCAAGCAAAGATTTCAAAGTGAGGAAATAGTAGCCACATTTACAAAGCTAATGGACCAGTTTTATTGGAGTAGGGAACTCAGGAAGTGGAATTCTGAGAGTGAGTTTTGAAGGTACAAGATGGTGGATGAGTTTGAATGGTGGAGTTTATGCAACAGGAAATATAGAGTGATTCAAAGTTCGGAAAGAGTAATCTGAAATTCATCAGAATTTTGGTTTTGGTGAAGGAATGATGTCAAAGAAAAACTGCACCAAAATGAGTAAACGGGCAAGTAAGAATATTGCAACAGGAGTCAAGACGATTACAAAAGGAAGAGAGATTGCACTCAAGTCTGCTGATACAGAAAAATGGGAGAGATGTTAAGTGCCAGAGATACCTAGTGGAAAAGAACTGGAGGACCTCAGGGACGAAGTTGGTCAATATGATTAGGCCATCTGTGTGTGCTAATTGATGCTTATCTAAGTTAGGCTCCTACCCTCCCACAGAGACTGAAAATAGGGGTGCTATCTTTCTTGATGTTTACATTTCAAAGGGATGGCTTCCAAGTCCTTCAGAAAGACATTCCCGGGTTATAAAAGTCAGAAGACGCTGGGGGATTTATATCTCAAAGGGGCAAAGAATTTACAATTGCACTTTTTCTAAAGTAAACGCCTTAAGAAAAGAAAGGTCAGGGACCTACAGTCAGGAAGAAACCTGTCTAAAATTTAGTCAAGCTGAGGAGAACATTAAGGACATCTTGATCAGTGAATAAAATTAAGGAGACCAGTAGGAAGGTCATATAAGGTCATAATCTAAAGGTGTAGCAGAGAAAAAGTGTAAAAATAATCAACAGAAATTGTCTGCTGGTTAGATATAGGTCAGGAAGAATAAGAAAGGGCAAATACAAGGTAAACTCAACTATTTTTCTCAGAGGGATGTGGCTTTAATAAAAATGAAATAAGTGGAAATAATAACCCATTGGTATAAGGGGAAAGCCAATTGAATGGAAGACCAAATTATTAGATTGATAATAGTCATTAACCAGTCGAGGACTAACAAACCTCCAACAACATTTATTAGATGCATTTCTGTCTGAGAGAATGGAGAAATATTAATTATTTAAATGTAACCACTACTTTATTTCCATGCGGTTTTTAAAAACATATTTGGAAGACAAATAATGAGAAAGTAATATATATCACTAAAACCTTGAAGTGAATAACATAATTTGATACTATTTTTATCTTTCTCTAGGTAAAGGAGAAAAAAAAAAGATAGGGATAAAATAAACAAGAATGAGGTGATGTTTGCCCACATTGTGGGTCAATGTTTTCATATATTTATCTCATGTAATTCTCAAACAACCATGAAGCATGAAGAAGATATTATCTACCCTATATTCAGATTAAACTTTGTTTACAAGGTAACAACCAATTACAGAGCTGCCTTTGAATCTAAGTCTAAATCTACCAAACTTCAAGATCTATACTCTGCTACAACAAGGTGCTTGGGATAAGTAGACTTCAATGAGCAGAGAAATTGATTGGAACTTGCATGAAATGATGACAAGTTTTTCTGATCAAAGGCCTTTGCTTTGCTAATGCATCAAATTACAGGTGGTTTCCTCACAAACACTCAATTTTTGCAGAGCTATTCACACTTCAGGTGAAAGTATATATTTTTTTCAAGGATTAACTACTGTTATTGGCTTTTCGTATGTTAACTAAATCCATGCTGTTGTTGGAGGCAGTGTTACAGTTTGATGTGCTTGTTTGCAATGATGCAACTTGGTCGCCCTCTGGAGGCTATTTTTAGGATTGACTAGCGTGTCTTAATTTTGAAGAAAGGTCTTAACAATTTAACAACTCATTTTAAAGGTGTGGAAATTATGTAGACATCATACTTAATTTTAAAGTTTCAAACCATTGGGTTCAAAATATTGAAAATATTTAAAAATGTTCAATTTAACATTTTATGGCACAGAATATTTAGAATTCCACTTTCCCTTTGGAAATATAGATGGTCTTGATTCCCTTTTCATCATGGAAAATCTATCTATACTGGAGTTCTTTTTTTCTTCCCCACTAAGAACGCAAGGGCAATTAGCTCTATATATTAAAAAAAATAAACTATATGGTATAATATTTTTCACTTAATTGGAAACAAAATCTGTGGTTTTAGGTACAGAAACCCATCTCTGTATTTCCAGATTATTTGTATTTTTCTTTCTACTAGAGACAAAAGATGACAGCTTACAAAGATCTTTCTAAACAGAATGTCTTGAAGGATAAAAATGTTTTGTTCCCTAGTTCATTCTTTTCAGTTTTTTTATTGAAAGAGTATTATTCCAGTTAGTGAAAAATATACAGGCAAAGTGTTTGCCATATATTTATGACAGCTGCCATGACTTATCTGTAACTATTTTTCACAAAGTAAGCAGCGATGAGTTGCAACTTTAAACCTAGTGATTCTTTATTTGGTTAAATGAATGTCAGTTTTTAAACAAATGAGCAGATGGAGAAGTCAGCCTCAGTGATTATTTGGAGTACATCATACAACCAGAGTTGTATAAAAGTCCTGTAACATGAAGTTGTTATGGAGGTCTCTCCAGTCTTCTGAGACCATTTCACACTGTTTCTCACTGTGACTTTATATTCCATTGCTAAATGTGTTGGTGCAATGTTTGAGACTCTGAAATATCTGTTTTTATTTTTTATTTTTTATTTTATTTATTTATTTTTTATTTTTTATTTTTTTTTGAGATGGAGTCTGGCTCTGTCACCCAGGCTGGAGTGCAGTGGTGCGATCTCGGCTCACTGCAAACTCCGCCTCCCGGGTTCATGCCATTCTCCTGCCTCAGCCTCCCGAGTAGCTGGGACTACAGGCGCCCGCCACCACGCCTGGCTAATTTTTTTGTATTTTTAGTAGAGACGGGGTTTCACCGTGTTAGCCAGGATGGTCTCGATCTCCTGACCTCGTGATCCGCCCGCCTCGGCCTCCCAAAGTGCTGGGATTACAGGCGTGAGCCACTGCGCCTAGCCGACCCTGAAATATTTAACAAGACAAATACATAATGCTTATTACATGGCTTCCTTATATCACTCCTCAGTTATTTCCTTGTAACAGCTAGACACAGCCCCAGGGCCCTATCCAGCAGAAAGGTGGTGTCAAGCACTGTGTGTTGTATTCTATGATCTTTGGCCCTCCAACTGCCTTTTAGCCACTTTCTTGACACCTCAACACATGTTCCAGCAGAACATTTCTTGAGGCAAAGACTTTTTAGGGAGTCTTGAATCCATGCTGGAAATGGAGAGGGGAGAAGGGAGGAACAGATGGGAAAAATATAGGAAAGACAAACAAATATTTTTTATAAATCTTTCAGCCACAAAAATTATAGGCACCATGCAGAGCAAGTGGGGAAATTTAGATTCATGCATTAATTTACCAATTAGAATGACAGAGAAGAGTGAATAAAGAAGTATCTAAGAGGTAAATTGGATAAGATTGGCAATTGATAGGATATAGTGGATGATGAGAGAGGGTGAAGTCAAAGTTAATGGCTAGACTTCTGGTTTATATAACTGAATGAATGGTGCCACCATACACTAAGACAAACAAAGATGGAGCAGGACAGATTAGAAGTTGTGGGAGAGCATGCATATGTTAAGTTTTATGTTTATTTGAAATAAACAGGTTGAGATGTTAAATAGGTACTGGATATACAGAATTTAAAACTGAGGTCTTGGATACAGCAGGTCCTCAAATAACGAAGTTTCATTTAAAATTATTTAGTCATAAAGTTGATGAGAAAAAAAAATTAACTCCCACCTGAGGCCACAGTCTATGTGGAGTTTGCACATTTTCCCCATGTCTGTGTGGGTTTTGGCCTCATACTCTGGTTGCTTCCCACATCCCAAAGCTGTGCACATTAGCTGAATTGGTGTGTCTACATGGTTCCAGTTTGAGTGAGTATGAGTGTGTGAGTGAGTGTGACCTATGATTGGATGGCTTCCCTGCCAGGGCTGGTTTTTGCCTGGAACCCTGAGATGCTGGGATAGGTTCCCATCACCCACAATTCTGAAATGAAATAAGCAGGATGGAAAATGAATGAATGAATGAATGAATGAGTAAAAATTATTGTCAAGTAAAAATTTGTTAAGTACATGACAATCCTACAAATGCACATTTATTATCATGCCAAAAGTGCTCAGGGAGCATGCTATATTTCCTATTATTTGTTTTTGAACTTTATGGTACAAGGGGGTACTCCTGAAAATTTTCACTTTGCAAACATTTATTTCATAATTTAACTCATCACTGCTGTGACTGCCATCATTCACTGATTCACCAAAAAAAAAAAGTGGATCACCAACTATCTTACTTGATTTTATCAATTTAACTTAAATGTGTGTGTAGCTCACATTTATTTCAATGTTTAATATTAGAAGTGTTTTTGTTTTTTATTTATAAGTTTGGTGATGGTTTTGTTACCAAAAATAGTCCATTAGAACTTATCTCTTATTTATATCTACTAGCCTATGGAAAAATTGGTTTCATTATGCATAGTTTTGCTTAAAGTCACAGTTTTCAAAAATCTATCCACAATGTTAAAAGAGGACTTATTGTACCTGTATGTCCAATTTTCATGGCGGTGGAAATTAAAGCCGTGGAAAGAATTTATATTTCCATAAAATATCTTGATAATTTTATAGAAACCCACATATTTTATGCTACTAAAGTGAGAGAATATAATAGTCTAGAATTGAATTGTGAAAAATTTCAACACTTAATGTTTGGAAAGAGGATGTATCTGCAAAAGAGATGGAGATTGAGCAACCACAGAGATAAGCGAAAACCAGGAGAGTCTTAGCCCAAGGAAAATTAAACTTAAAAGAGGGAAGCAGATTCTACTTACAGATCAAGTAACTGAAAGATTGTATCTTTTAGTTTCTTGAGGACATAGAGCCCCAAGGCCCAAGCCGACAAGGTCAGGGGATCGAGACCATCCTTGCCAACATGGTGAAACCCCATCTCTACTAAAAATACAAAAAATTTAGCTGGGCTTGGTGGCGCGTGCCTGTAGTCCCAGCTACTCGGGAGGCTGAGGCAGGAGAATCGCTTGAACCTGGGAGGTGGAGCTTGCAGTGAGCCGAGATCGCGCCACTGTACTCCAGCCTGGCAACAGAGCAAGACTCCATCTCAGAAAAAGAAAAAAAAAGATAATATCTACCCATTGCTTCTATGAACTTGGAAATTAGTTATAAACTGTTTTTTATTGGAGTGGTAAAGGCTGGATTCTGTTGGAAGTAGACTAAAGAATGAGTAGGTGATGAAGTGAAGATACTTAATATAGAAAAAAACATTTCTTAGGAATTGAAAAACTATGACTTTGAAAAAGAGAGGAGAGGGGAAAGATAATCAAAGCAGAGGCTGTGTGGGAAAATGGTGAGTTTGATTTTGTTTTATTTTTAACTGTTGTTTCCCTAATTTGGAAGATGTTTCAATGCTAATGGAAAGGTGAGAAAAATATATTAAATGATATAAGGATTCTGAGAAGGTAGAAGTAGATGTAATCCCAAGCAGGATTGAGAAATCGCCTTTAGTATAAACAGGGCTTTTGTTCTATTAAATGACCAAAGGAGATAAAGATGGGAGCAGAGGGGGTAAATGCATTATGTTCACTAACAGAAAATTTCCTCTCTAATGTCTTTTATTTTCTTTCTGTGAATTAGAAGAGATTATCTCCTGATAGTGCAGCAAATGGTGGGAATATAGACAGTTAAAGATAGTGTGGAATGATAGAAAAACACATTGTAAAGAATGTAATGACTGTTCCTGATAAATGAAGCAGAATTAAAGGTCAATATTGAAGGATCTTTGATGTCACTGATCATGAATTTATAAAGGAAACAATTTAAACCTTTATGTAATTTTCTCAGGTAGCCTTTTAAAGGTAGAGGTCAAAAAAAGTGAAAGCAGTGGTTTCGGGTTTATCCATGTTTGGATACAATGAAAAGACACTAGAGCAAGGGAGTTTAGGATACAATCAGAATTAATAGGCATTGGAATCTAAAATAATAGTAAAGGCAATATTAGGAGAAAATAAAGAAGAAAATAGACTTGCTTCAAAGTACAATCATGGTGCAGCTGCGATTTGAACAACTAAACTGGAATGTGAGAAGTTTGTTTCAAGGGCATGCTTGTGTTAATGATTTGGGAGATGGAACTGTATAATTTTTGTTTGTTTGTTTTTGTTTTAAGACCCTGTCTCCATCCCTTTTCTCTGATTTTTATTGTAGAGGATAGACTCACAAAATCGAATTTTTCAGTATGCCTTGACAATAAGCTTCCCATTAGGTTTGAGCAAAGGGAAGCACTGATGAGATAGTGGAAGGAGGGAATAAAGGAGAACACAGAGTGCCCTCCTTTTTTACATTTTTTTTTTTTTGAGATAGGATCTCACTCTGTGCCCAGGCTGGAGTGTAGTGGTGTGATCACGGCTCACTGCAGCCTTGACTCCCTGGTTTCAAGTGATCCTCCTGTCTCAGCCTCCCAAGTAACTGGGACTACAGGTGCCTGCCATCATAGTTTTGTTTTGTTTTGTTTTGTTTTCATTTTTTGTAGAGACAGGGTCTTACTATGTTGCCCAGGATGGTCCTGAATTCATGGCCTCAAGCGATCCTCCCACCTTGGCCTCTCAAAAGTACTGGATTACAGGCATGAGCCACTGTGCCTGGCTTGCCCTCCTTCCTTGAGGGGCATAGACATCTACATTTGAGGCTTTGTCTCCTTCATGGGTACAATTCCTGTTAGAGATTTTCTCCCTCTGTATTACCAGAATCACCAGCACCCATTCCAATTTTGCTTAGGGAATTCCCTCTTGCCAAACTCTGAGTAGCCTCCTTATCCCCATTTTGACTCTTTCGCTTTGCCAATCTTTGAAAACAAAAGGTTATTGTATTAAAATGCGCTTTCTAAACTTCTGAAGCAGACCATCCATCCTTCCTGAACTCTAATTGATTAGTCCCAGGAAACAGACCTTCAAAATAAGACTCCAGAATTGTTGTTTATCTCTTTGAACTTGAATGTAGTAATAACCTCAGTACCAATGTAAAGAAAACAAGCACTTCTTCCAAGCAGTGGAAACATGATTATTTAAGTTACCACCAGTGTTTGTTTTGGATAAATTGCCAGTCAAAGAAAATCCTTTTGGAGGTCAAGTGGCTACTGTTTTCATTGTGGTAATAATATCTATAAGCACTGTGGGGTACATTAGCTGCTTCTGATAACATCAGAGAGCTTACAAGATGCAAACGATAAGTTGAGTGTTTAACCTCTCAGATGAACGCATGGGAAGAGACATAGACAGCCCCTATGAGGGACTTAAATGTTTCTGTAGCCATAGAACAGATATGGCTGAGGATCAAGCTTCAAATCTAAATTTGTGGGTTGCAGAATTAAAATAAAAGCTCAATGCCCATCTTTGTGTTGAGTCTCATAGATTAACATCAGGACATTGATCAAGAAAAAATTCAGTATTGAAGATTTAAGATAAGGACAGGTAGGCAGACTAAGATTAATATGAAAACTTTTACCTTAAAACTTCCTGACGTTTCCTTGACAGTGAAAACAAACCTTCATCTCCCAACCCCAGTCTGAGGAAATTCAGCAATGTCTTTGGCTAAACATACTTCTAAAGACCTTTTCTGGAGTAGTTAATTTTCAAAGAGTTTCTACTTTTCTCAAGACCCACTCACATTAGCACTTATTTTTTCCCAGCCTGTAACTATTAAGAGAGGAGAAAGAAAAAGAAATCTATCAAGCAGACAGTTGGGATGGGTCCTTGGTAAAACTCCTTCAAACAGAGGAACACCCAGAAAAATCAAAGCTACAGGCACAGATAGAGCAGCCTGGGGAAAAATCAAGTTACAGTTGCACTAATAAGGGAGCAAGGCCCAACATAGAAACATCTTTGTTCTTTGTGTAATCAGTGGGATCCCAGGAAAAAGTTTCCTCCCGTTTTCAGGCATGTACATGGTGGGCTCCATGGGAACTTGCACAAGGGGGTGGGGGCTTACCTAAAACACACAGTTGCATAAGCAAGAGAAGCTGCATTTTGTACTTGCCTAAGAGATGCCCACAGCTGCACAGATAAAGAGAGTTACAGACAGCTACACAGATAAGGGAAGTTACACAAACAGCTACAAAGATGAGGGGAGTTTTTCATACAAGCTTTTGGATTCAACTGTAAAAACGACAACCCTCTTTCAAAACGACAACCCTCTTTCAGGCCCCCTCTCCGCTGTGGAGAGCTTTCTTCTTTCACTCATTAAACTTTCGCTCTGGTTGGGCATGATGCCTCACACCTGTAATCCCAGCACTTTGGGAGGCCGAGGCGGGCAGATCACGAGGTCAGGAGTTCAAGACCAGCCTGGCCAAGATGGTGAAACCCTATCTGTACTAAAAATAAAAAAATTAGCCGGGCATGGTAGTGGGCGCCTGTAATCTCAGCTACTCAGGAGGCTGAGGCAGAGAACTGCCTGAACTCGGGAGGCGGAGGTTGCAGTGTGCCGAGATCGTGCCACTGCACTCCAGCCTGGGTGACAGAGCAAGACTCCATCTCAAAAATAAAAATGAATAAAATAAAATAGAGCATATAATGTGAATTTTTCTCCAAGTCCTCCTCAAAGTGGTTTGTAACAATTTTCTAGGGGGATCGTTTAACAAGAAAAGGGGGAAACTCAGAATTTTTCAGAGATTAAGCTAATTTCACATATCTGAGATTCAAAAACATCACTGTGATCTTCAGGTCATAGTGGGGTTTACGGAGGTCATATGATAATTGGAGACTTGATATAAATTCACCTCACTATAACCTCTGTGGATTCAGTAAGCTGCACTATATTTCCCCATGCCTGAATGCATTGTTGGAGTAGACATACTTAGAACAAAAAAAAAACAAAATTCTCATCCATAGCAAGAGCTATTAAGATGGAAAGGGCCATCACTTCACATCAATTAGAATGTCTATGATTTAAAAAAGAAACAGAATACAATAATAAAAATAATGAGTAGTGATGAGCATGTGGAAAAATTGTAACTCTTGTGCATTACTAGCAGGAATGTAAAATGGCACAACCTTTGTGTAAAACATTCTGAAACTTTCTCAAAAAAAAAATGAAAGATAGAATTACCATACGATCTAAAAATTCCTTTCCAGGGTATGTACCCAAAATAATTGAAAGGAAGGACTCTGACAGGTATTTATACATCCATATTCACAGCTTCATTGTTCACAATATCAAAAAGGTGAAAATGACACAAAAGTCCATCAACAGATAAATGCATCAACAAAATGTGCTATATGCATACAATGGAGTATGATTCAGCCTTAAAAAGGAAGAACATTCTGACACATGCTATGGCATGGATGAACCTTAAAGAGATTACGTTAAATGAAATAAGCCAGAGACAATAGGACAGGTATTGTAGGATCCCACTTATAGGAGGTGTCTAGAGAAGTCAAATTCATGGAGACACGAAGTAGAATGGTGGTTGCCAGGATCTTGGGATGGGGAGAATACAGTGTATTGTTTAATGGGTATGGAATTTCAGTTGGGGAAGATAAAAAAAAGCCTGGGGATGGACTGCAGTGATGATTGCTCAACATCGTGAATGTACTTAGTGCCAGTAAACTGTATATATAAAAGTAGTTAAACAGTAAATTTTATGTAATGTATATTTTACCACAATAAACAAAGATAGGGCCAAGTGGGAGCCGCTGTAACTGCCCATCCAATTCAAAATAATACATATTATTTTAAAATGTAACACCACCTCTCTGGGGAATTTGCAGGGACTAAAATAACCATGCAGATGGTAAGCTCTGTTGCCTGGCCCATTTAAGGAATCTGCTTGGCTTATAAAGAAAGGTAAATGGATTAATGACAATGAAGTGATTATCATAAAGTAATGTGGTGGCTTTTCTAAAAAACACTATTTGGTTTTATGTTTTTTGGAGGCATTTTTTATTTTGGGGGGCAACTTAAGACAGTGGTAACTGCTGCTATACAGCTATTGACCTGGAAAATGCTCTTTGTCTCCACATCAATTAGTAAGCACGATGAGAGGTAGCTTATGTTAACCTGACAAAGATAGAAGTATACTTAAACTTTGTTTGGCTTTCTCATGGGCTGTGCCAACTCTCCTCATCTCTATAGCACTATAGTCCCCCGGGAGATTAATCACCTGGATGTCACAAAAATATTATGGTAGTTCATTATATTGATAATATTATTATGACTGAATGTGATGAGAAGAGATAGAAAGTGCCTGAGATATGTCAGTAAGACACATACATGTCAAAATGTTGTAAATAAACAACATGAAATTTCAGAGTGTCGAATGTATCACAACCTCAGTATGATAATGTATGCAGAAACAAACTCCAGAAAGCACTGAAGATCAATGCTGATTTTGTCTTTTGGGTGGAGACATCACACAGCACACAGCTAGGCTTCCAAAATATTCTTTTCATATTTCCCCAAAGTCCCATTTGTGCTAATTGCTGCTCTTTACTTTTAACTCCTCTTTAATGTACTCACTTTTCCTTTGTGGTTCCCCTTCTTCTTATTCATCTGCCCTCTTTCATCATTTCTCATTGAGAATAGCCTGGGCCATTCTTTTTATCAGCCTCTCTCTCTCTTACCCATAGCCCATCCCCCAAAAAGGCCCTGTGCTACTTAGGAAAGTGGACACCTCTTTTCCTCAGAAGATTGCAAAGGGAAAGGGTGTGGGTAAATAAAAAAGCCGGATAATTTAAATCTCTATGGTTCCCATAAATATATTGCATCTTAAATAAATTCATGCATGCAGTAATAACACAAATCAAAAATGTTCACAAGCTACCAGACTGTCAAATTATATACGATATGCAAAATCACATACACATACTATCTGATTTACAGGTTTTTTTTTTTTTTTTTTTGATGGACCCCGGGGTTTGTGGGCAGCAGCAGGAACCATGTAAATGAGAGCTCTATAATTCTATAATATCTAATTAGCACTGACATTCTCCCCAGCATCAGCCATATCCTCACTCCACAGGCTCTGCCATGGTGAGAGGGCATCAGTCTAGTGAACTGCTGGTCTGCCTCAACCCAACCAAGCCCTTCACTCTGAGATGTCACTAGAGCTCTTGGTTACTTTTTTCCCCCTAGATTATTGGGGAACAGGGGTTGTTTGGTTACATGAGAACTTACTCATGATTTACAGTTTCCTTCTTTCTTTCTTTCTTTCTTTCTTTCTTTCTTTTCTTTCTTTCTTTCTTTCTTTTCTTGAAACGAAGTTTTGCTCTTGTTGCTCATGCTGGAGTGTAGTGGTGCGATCTCAGCTCAACGCAACCTCCGCCTCCCAGGTTCAAGCGATTCTCCTGCCTTAGCCTCCCTAATAGGTGAGATTACAAGCATGCGCCACCATGCCTGGCTAATTTTGTATTTTTTTTTTTAGTAGAGATGGGGTTTCTCCATGTTGGTCAGGCTGGTCTCGAACTCCCAACCTCAGGTGATCCACCCGCCTCTGCTTCCCAAAGTGCTGGGATTGCAGGCATGAGCCACCGTGCCTGGCCTATGATTTACAGTTTCTAATTGAAAAAAAATGTGTTATCACACCATTTAAAAATTCCATTTAAATAACCAAAAAACAATAATTGATAAATTAAACTGTATCAGAATTTTAAATGTCTACTTTTATAAAGGTACCATTAAAAATGTAAAGGCAAGCCACAAACTGGAGAAAATATTCATGAAACACATATATTTGACAAAGGATTGGTATCCAGGATATTTTAAAAACTCATAAAACTCAATAATGCAACAGTATTTGGGAGAAAGTGTACTGACATCCTGAATTCACTTTGAAATATATCTAAACCATAAGATGGATTGGTAGAAGGGCAGAGAAATGGATAGATAGGTAAATATGTAATAAATACAGAAAAAATGTTAATATAAGCATGTAAGTGATGAGTATATATGTTCACTATTAAATTATTTCAAACTTTGCTATATGTTTGAAATGTTCATAATAGCTTGTTGGAAAAAGTTTTCATCTGACTCACATAACTAATTTTTATGCTGTGCCTCATAAATCTAAATTTGAAGCAACAAAATGTTGCCATATCCTTTTTAAAAAATGGATGAATAACGTCTAGATTTTCTAAAATATGTAATAATTTATCTATCCAGCATCTGCAGTTAGAGTATATGCTCCTAAAACCTCTAGATGATAAATTCTGTTTGACAGTTTGCTCCTCTTTTCATCCTTGAAATATCTCTGGGGGAGAATTTTGCCAATGGTGCATCTTTCATTCACATGTTAAAACAAGCAAACAAAAAAATTCATCTATCTGGCCACCTCCTTTGGAAGAGCTCCAAGGCAAGTTTCAAAGAGCATGAAGTAAACATTCCTACAGAGTGTATATCTTCTTTTTCGTAGGCCACAATAAGATGAAATTTTAAGAGATCAACATATGAATGCACCCTTGCTTCCAAAAGTTACATTTACTCTTATATTTTGCAAGCCAGATCAAAAAGTGGGGATTTTAAAGGGCAAATATTTTTCCTATCAAATTTTCCTTCTTCAGAAATGAAAAAAGCAAGATTTGAACTGTGAGTAATGTTTGTGTCGAAACTCCATATTTTCAAAGTCTATTGAATGTCTTAGTTCAACTAAATTCTTATAAAAGTAATAAGAAAAGATGAAGAAAGAAGTAAGCAGTGTAAAGTAGAACCAGGGGAAAATATAAATGCAAGAGATTGACTAAATGAACTAGAGGGAAAAAGGATGAAGTTCTAGAATGACACTGTATACGGCCAGAGTCAGATCAGTGGCCCCTATAAAAGAATAAAGGAGAGTTGTTTTAATCCTTCATCCACAGTTGAGGCTGTTTGACAGAAAAGTAATCCACTATGACCTTTAAAACCTTTCTATTATATGTTAGCAATGTGGGTGTTAACCCATTGCAGGAAGAGTGATATTTCCAACAGAGCTGCAAATCACTAGTTTAGAAAGCCACATGGAAAAAGAAATACATTTCCCGTTGTGAGGGCATTGTGGTTATGTACAGTGCAGTGCCTGGTGCTTATGCCTAGCTATTGGATGCTGAGGATGTTGACCATACTTGCTATCCCGTCCATATTCATATGTGCAAAAGCTGGTTAAATTAAACCTCAGGGGTAGCCCTGCTGGGAAATAGCAATTCATAAAGGGCCAGTATGTGCTCTGAGACCTGTGAGTCCAACTGGAAAAAAAGAAACTCTGCCAGTTTTCGTTAACGATAGAGGTAGAGCTTAAATTATTATATTGCTTTAAAAAATCCCTGCCGTGTACCATCCTTGTGGAGAGTATTTAAATTATAGAAAGGGGAAAAAGAAATAGCTGGCAGAAGCAGCTTCCCTTACCATGAATCTTCATAGTCTGCTCTAGTGCAGATCACTAGGTCAGACTTAAACTTGGTCTAAATCACTCTACTAGAGACCCCCAGAATGAATTAAAACATTCAGAATTGCTTTTAACTAATTATTACATGTTGAGCACTGTTCTAAGCAGCACTCAAAAATAATTGAACATGTGTTCAAGTCATAGTCAAAGTTTATGGTCATTCTTGTGTCACCACCTATGTCAGTGGTGACCTTTAAATTGTGTTGTGCACAAATATACAGTCATGAATGGTGGTTTTTTGGGGGTATTAAGAATAGAACAATGAACAATATAGACAAGATCTCTGTTCTCATGGAATTTAATATGTACTGTCTAGTTTGGGAAAAAGGAGAATAAATGAGTAAAATAAACAAAAGTTTCAGGTAGTAATGAGTCACAAACAATAATACAACAGGTTATGCATTACAGAGTGGCACGAGTCACAGTAAGGGAATAGTTACATTACAGACAATATGATTAAGAAAGACCTCTCCCAAGAGTATATCTTTTGGTTGAAACTGAGTAAGTAAGTGCCAGCCATATGGAAATCTATATGAAGAACAATCCAGCCAGGAGAAATAGCAACTACAAAGGTCCTAACATGGGAATGAGGTTAGAGTATTCATGTTCCAGAAGTTGACAGAAAATAAATATGGCTAGAGTGGAATAAATAGGAGGAAAGTTGCACAAACTGTGAGTGGAGTATTTGGGAGATGCTATATCATGTAGGCCCTGTAATCCATTGAGTGTGATTTCATTCAATAATAATAGGAAAACATAATAGAGTGTTGCAGTGCAAAACTTAAGCATAAGAGATATATGATTGAATTTATGTTTTTTTGTAGATTACTTATGGGGAATTTCCTAGAAACAAACCAACAAGAATTCAAGAACAGCTAGAAGTCCATTTTAATAGTTCATGTAAGGTGTTCTAGTGGCCTAAAGTGATAGAAGTAGAGATGAACAAACCACCAACTAATAAATAAATTTTCAGGAACTAATAAATTTTCAAGAACATTTAGATAATTCATCTGAAATACACTGTGTGTGTGTGTGCACGCGCGCACGCATGCATAAAACTTAAGATGCATCAGGTCCCTGAAGAAAACACCAAAATATCAATGGGTTAATAATTCAAGACACAAAATTTACTGAGTGGTGTGTCTGTGTGTAGTCTTCAACTATCTTAGATTCAAAGAAAGAAAAAAATATTTTGTTGGAATACTGTCCTACAGAGACTAGAAGTATCATGCTCTTTTCGATTATGTCTATTTAAAGAGAACAATATGGCCGGGCGTGGTGGCTCACGCCTGTAATCCCAGCAGTTTGGGAGGCCGAGGTGGGCGGATCACGAGGTCAGGAGATCGAGACCACGGTGAAACCCCGTCTCTACCAAAAATACAAAAAATTAGACGGGCGTGGTGGCGGGCGCCTGTAGTCCCAGCTACTTGGGAGGCTGAGGCAGGAGAATGGCATGAACCCTGGAGGCGGAGCTTGCAGTGAGCCGAGATCGCGCCACTGCACTCCAGCCTGGGTGACAGAGGTAGACTCCATCTCAAAAAAAAAAAAAGAAAGAAAATAAAAAAAAAAAAAAAGAGAACAATATATTGGGGATAATCAACTAGTCCTGCAACCAAGAGACCTGAGTTTGGATCTCAGCTTAGAATACTAGAATATTAACGCTTAGGATACTAGAATATTTTTATTTTGGAGACAGAGTCTTGCTCTGTTGCCCAGGCGAGAGTGCAATGGCGCGATCTCAGCTCTAGAATATTAAATGTGGGCAAGTTGCCCACATTTGATGAATTTCGGGTTTCTTATTTACAAAATAGTGGACTGGATTTAGTGATTTCTATGATCCCTTTCTGCATTAGATTTCAATTCTACAGCATCATGTTGGTACTCTCAGTAAACTTAGATAAATCTTAAATGTTTGGGTAAATGTGTTTGGCCCAAATGCATTTATCCAAACATTTAAGGTTCATCTTAGTTTACTGAGAGTACCAACATGGTAAACCCCCATCCCATCGTGCTAAGAATAAATTCTATATTTGTTTGTCATAATTTTGAAATCTATCTTTTTTCTCAAGTCGCATGCACATTCTGAAGGCTTAAAGTAACCCTAGAAAATATGGTAGAGGCTCTGTACCCAGTCCTTAAGCACAGATTTCATCTCCGTTGAACTTTCATGGTCAATTTAAATATGCTGACTCTACTGCTTCACTGATAAACTTGGACCACAGGAAAGTACGTGTCTGGGCCCATTTTACCTGCATGCCCTGCATAAGTATTCTTACTAAAATGTCGCTTTCTGGAGATATGCCATATCTACCTATTGCCACAGTGAACTGCTAAGTTTTCTGCTATATAAAGATATGCCACCTCTTTACAGGCTCAAGGACAGTTGTCCTTCTTTGGATGGTCTCAAAGGGTTACCTATTTTTCCCTTCTTCCCTTCTGTATCTAGGAAATCTTATAGCCTTTCAAAGCCTTTCAAATACAGAGGAAAATCTTTTAATTCCAGAAAGCAGCAACTTTTTACCGTAACTCAAATCTCCCCTGAAGTAAATAAGAACAAATGTTGACTACCATCTTGAAGTAGTGGTAGTAGAGTCATTGGAGAAAACAAACACAAATTAGCATTTCAATAAATTATACTGCCACAACTACAAATGTTAGCTCTTCAAAAAAATTTATTCATATGTCAACAAAATCCTTCAGTCTCTAATAGTTTTATTGTCTTTAAGGGAACAATCACCTGACATCTATCCCTCACCATGCAAACTCTGGAAAGTTTGCTATACTGTGCATCCTATTAGATCTCACTTGCAATAAATCTTAACAAATTCAGAGATAAAAATGTTGATTTTAAATAGTAAATTATAAATATATATATTTACTTGGAGGCTGACTGTATTTCCAAAGATGTTATTTCTGAATGTTTCTTCAGATCATTCCCAGTCACCAAAGAGAAGGCCACTATCCTAAAGTTGTGTGAATCGTCTGTGTTCATGTTACCATACTTAACACATATGTATTCTAAAATAAAACACACACACCTTCAGTGTATATACTTTTTAAACTTATATACTTTTTGAGATTGATTTGTTAAAAGACACATTATATTATAATCCACCCATGTTATTGCACACAGAAATATTTAATTCAATTTAGCAACTGAATAATATCATTTTTGAGAATGTGCCGTAATTTATTTCTCAAATTCCTTTAAGATGGCCATTTAAGTAATGTCTACTTTTTTATTATAAATAATGCTATATCAAAGTTATTGAAAGAGAAAAAATAAAATAGGAGAAACAATATAAACAATGCTACATTAAGATTCCAATGTGCATAGTTTCCTAGTGTGCATGTGAAACAATTTCTTTGATGATAGAGAGGTTGAATTTTCTGAGGTTCTTGGCCCATTAGACTTATTTTTTTATGGGGTTTGTTGCTCATTTGTCTACTCCATTGCAGAAGATTTTTTTAACACAATCCATTCATGTTTTTCTTTATTGTTTGTGGTTTTTAATGTTGTGTTTAAGAAAACCTTCTCTAACCTAAAGTCATAAAGCTATTTTCATATTTTCTTCTAAAATGTTAATATTTTATCCTTAATATTTAAATTTTCTTTCAATCTGGAATGATTTTTTGTGCTTTATAGTAGGGTTATAATTTGTCTTTGCTCATATGGCTTTCCTATGCTCTCAACATCATTTATTAAAGGGTTCATCCTTTCTCTAAAAGTTTGTAATTTCACAGTAATATTTTTCTTAAATCTCTCCAATCTACATAATTTTCTGGGCTCCATGTTCAGTTCAGTTCTCTGTCTGCACCTTTGTTCTGCCAATACCACATGGTTTTCATTACTATGACTATTTAAATATTTATATCAGGTTGAATAGGTTTTTTCCTTCATAATTATTCTTAAATTCTTCATATCTTCCTCAAAAGTTTTTTGCCGGTTTTGACTTTCTACTTGTAATCATCAACTTGGCTGGGCCACAGTACCCCTATATTTGGTCAAATATTATTCTAGGAGCTTCTGTGAAGTTAATTTTTAAGATGAGATTAACGTTTAAATCAGCAGACTCTGAGTAAAGCTGATTACCCTCCATAATGTGGGAGGGCCTCATCCAATCAGTTGAAGGTATTAATAGACGAAAACTAATCTCCCCCTCAAAAAAAAAAAAAAATTCTGCCCACAGACTGCCATTGGACTCTAATTGTAACATAAATTCTTCTCTGAGTTTCTAGCCTGTCTGTGGCTCTCTAGTTGTTCCAGAACCATTTGTTGTAAAAGCTATTCTTTCCACCATTGAATGGTTTTGACACTGTGTTTTATTTCTGGACTCTTGATTCTGTTCTATAAATCTATATATCTATCCTTGTGGGAGCACAACACTGCCTTGATAATTACCTTGTAGTAAGTTTTGAAATTAAAAAGTATGAGTCCTCCTACGAGCTAGAATCTGTTAGTATAATTTATTATTTATTTATTCCGTTTGTTCTATTTGTTTTACTGATTAGTTTATCTTCTCAGCCCAATTCATTTAATTCTTGTGTTGCAAACATAGTTCATTAATTTTTCAAATGATTTCTTTCAAATATTCATACATAGGTTTATAGAAAGCTAGATAGATACAGATTACAAGTATTGATTTAAAGGTTTCCTGGAAGGTTTTCTTTTCCTTTTCTAAATAATATACTTAATAAATTCTAATACTAATTCTTCGTTAAATAATGAAAACAAAGTTCACAATTTAAAATATCAATGCAGTAAAACTAAACCACTATAAATATCCAATAACTCCAAAAGAAGGAAAATAAAAATGAAAGACTGTTGACAAGACAAATAAAAAGAAAAATAGTTTAAACAATAAAAAAATCAGTAATTACATTTAACGGAAATGAATTAGTTGCTTCAAATAAAAAGAAAGTGTCAGGCTATATAAAATTACATGTACCTATATGTTACCTTCAAAAGCCATACCCAAAGAAAGTGGAAGAAATAAATAATTAATAAAAGAACAGAAAGTAATGACACAGAGAACAAAAAATAGAGATTAAAAAGCCAACACTTGCCTCCTTTAAATGGCTAATAAAATCAACAATGTACTTGAAAGACTATATATTAAACAAATAAAAAGCAATAAGAGGTAAAACAACCAATATCAGAAATATAATGAAGTCATAAACATATATATTGCCATGTTTACAAAAACAAAAATGGAGATACGTTTACGAATACACTTTAAAACTTTTAAATATCACAATTCACTAGAAACATATAACATCAAAATACATTTAAAAAGAAATAGAAAATTATATATACATTTATACATTATAGAAATTGAGTCAACACACAATCCTCTATGACAAACACTTAAATCCCAAAGAGTTTCACCAGTGCGCTCTAATAAACATTCAAAGATGAAATAATTCCAATCCTACACAGACTCTTCTGAGGATAGAAAAGGAACACTCTCCAATTTTTCACTTTGTATTTTCTTAATTTCAGGATGAGGAAGAATAGGACAAGAAACGACAATTACAAGCATTGCCATCCAAGAGAATACATGGTAAACATAATATAAGCCAGTTGAATCCATCATTATATTAAAAGTTAAATTCACATCAGAAGGAAAAAGTTATTTTATACCACAAAATTAAGGAAAGTTACTATGTAATAAACAAATTACATAAAAAGTATCTTATCACTTCAACAGCAGATACTTGCACACACGTTTAAAGCAGCACAATTCACAACTGCAAAAATATGGACCCAGCCCAAATGCCCATCAATCAATGAGTGGATAAAGAAAATTATATATATATATATATATATATATATATATATATATATATATACACACACACACATACCATGGAATACTACTCAGCCATAAAAAAGAATGAAATAATGGTATTCCTAGCAACCTGGATGAAACTGGAGACCATTATTTTAAGTGAAGTAACTCAGGAAAACCGAACATCGTATGTTCTCACTCATAAATGGGAGCTAAGCTATGATGACACAAAGGCATAAGAATTACACAATTGACTATGGGGACTGGAGGGAAAGGGTGGGAAGGGGGTGAGCGATAAAAGACTACACATTGGGTACAATGTACACTGCTTGAGTTATGGGTGCACCAAAATCTCAGAAATCCCCGCTAAAGAACTTGTGTGTGTAACAAAACACCACCTGTTCCCCAAAAGCCTATTGAAATAAAAATTAAAAATTGAAAAACATAAATACAATTTTCCAAATCAGTGGACAAAAGATAAAAAGGCACACAAACACAAAAACAAAACCCTTAGAAAATCTTACCAAAGTATAATAGAAATAGAAACGTTCTTAATGGAAAAAACACCATCAAACAATAACATCACAGTTAATGTTAAGATGATTTTAAGATTCATTCTGAAATCAGAAACAAGACAAGAATCCTTTCTATCAGCATTTCTATTTAGTGTTGTACTGGATATCCTAGCCAGGGCAGAAAGTCAAGAAATAGAACCAAAATGCCTAAAGATTGGAAAGGAAAAAACACAACTGGTGCTATTCCTATACAACATTGGTAAGTACTGAGAAAATACAGAATAATCTACAAGAAATTGCTAGTATTTATAAGAGAATTTAATAAAATTTCTGGATAAAAATCAATAAAAATGAATTGTATTTTTATATAACTGCAACTAACAGAAAGTAAAATTAAAAATAAATCTTTTCTGATGGCACAAAAAGTTGAAGTGGTAATAAATCTAACAAGATGTGTAAAGTCCCTACAGACAATATTATAATACTTTTTCCATTTGTACTTGTCAATTAAGGAATGAATTTTTTAAAAGGAAGGGTATAGAGACACAGCAAACAGACAAGAATATATATAAACACTCGTATGGTAGAGTCATCGCTGCAGCTCAGTAAAGAAATCAACTATTTGATTAAGAAGTGGTGAGTAATAGGGTATCCATAAGGAAAAATTTATAATTAAAATTTGACACTTACTTCATACCATAAATAAAGTTATTTCCAGGTAATGACCTAAATCTGAAAGATTCACAAATATATTTTAAAAGACAATTTAGGAGGTTAGCTTCATGCCACACAGTAAAAAGTTATTTTCTTGGGCCAGGCGCCGTGGCTCACGCTTGTAATCCCAGCACTTTGGGAGGCCGAGGCGGGCGGATCACGAGGTCAGGAGATTGAGACTACGGTGAAACCCCATCTCTACTAAAAAAAATACACAAAATTAGCCGGGCGTGGTGGCGGGCGCCTGTAGTCCCAGCTACTCGGAGAGGCTGAGGCAGGAGAATGGCGTGAACCCGGGAGGCGGAGCTTGCAGTGAGCCGAGATCGCGCCACTGCACTCCAGCCTGGGCGACAGAGCGAGACTCCGTCTCAAAAAAAAAAAAAAAAAAGAAAGTTATTTTCTTAAGATAGGAAAAGTACAATATTTTTTAAAAATAATATATTTAACTACATTAAATTAAGAAATATTTTCCGCTAGAGAAAACCCCCAGGTAGTTAAAAGGCAAGCTACGCAACAGAGTTTGAAAAATAATTGTAAGTGATAATACCAATAAAGACCAGCTATTCATAATATAAAAGTACTTTTATAAAGTGAAGAAAAAGACAACCTAATTTAAAAATGGGAAAAAATTTCAACGGATTTTTTTACAATGACAAATTTCAAAAGTCGATTGTTAATGAGATGGGCCTCCATCCTTCCCATTGTCAATAAATAAGTATATTTAAATATCACAATCTCTTTAATAGACATGAAAACTAAAATTCAAACCATAATGAAGTGCCATTACATAACCATTAGATAGGAGGCATTAACCCATTTATGCCTGAGGTTGCAATGTTTTGAATTTTTGCAATCAGACCTTGGTGATGACTTGAGCAGTAGGATATAAATAGCTCCCACATGGTTAGCCTTCCAAAAATGGAACACTAGGCATAAATGGGCTAATAAGTGAAAATAACTAATGTTGTCAAATCATTTAAATATGAGAAACTTCCACTGTTGTTCGAAGTGAAAATTGATTTGATCCCTTGTGAAATACCTTGACATTATCTTGAGGTTAAGGATATATTTTTTTCTGTGACTCATTCCATTCCCGAAACTTCCCTGTGATGCTGCATTCCACTACCAAGAGAAATGTGTTCTCATAAGCACCACGATACATATACAAAAATGGGCCGGGCGCGGTGGCTCACGCCTGTAATCCCAGTACGCTGAGAGGCAGAGGCGGGTGGATCATCTGAGACCAGGAGTTTGAGACAAGCCTGACCAATATGGTGAATCCCCGTCTCTACTAAAATTACAAAAATTAGCCAGGCATGGTGGCGTGTGCCTGTCATCCCAGCTACTTGGGAGCCTGAGGCAGGAGAATCGCTTGAACCCGGGAGGTGAAGGTTGGCGTGTGCCGAGATCGGCCACTGCACTCCAGCCTGGGCGACAGAGCGAGATTCCATCTCAAAAAAAAAAAAATTGTTCATAGCAGCATTGTTCATGACAGCCACAAATTGGAAGCAATACACATACCCATCAATAGTATTACAGGAATGCATGTATAAGTGGTAAATTTACAAAGAAAAGCAGTGAATTGATCAACACACAAGTTAAGTGAGTGGCTATAGATTTTATTACGGGAGGATTTTGAGATGATGCAAGGCAGAGGGAATTCCGAGGTGTTAGCAACTTCTTATTTCTTGACCTGTATAATGGTGATGTTTGTTTTTACTTCATAATTACTCATTAAATGTGCATATATTTTATTTAATTTCTATATACTATCACTAAACAAAACAAATATTGTACCTAGGGTTCTAAGTACATAGGAATGCTGCTACAGAAAAATACTTGTCTCCACAGTGATGCTGGCTGGGGCAACACCCAGGGCAACAGGATAATTGCCTTTCCTAACAATCTCATGTGAATGCATAAAGTTTGTTGAATCTTTTTCACATCAAGATCCCAAATCGAAAGAGAGCCTGGGAATTATTTTTAAGTTTACTAGCGCCGGCAATTTAGAAAGGCACACTAGAAAGTAGACCAAATAGACCCTGAATGTCAATTATAATACCATCTGAACTCTTCAAATATCATTGGTTCTTTAAGATTGGCTTGTTAATGTGATGGGCATTCATCCTTCCCATTGTCAATAAACAATATAGTGCATATTTTCACCGAACTGTGTCACAACTCACACCTGCTAAGTGACATTTTCAAACTGACTTCGTTAATTTGGTCTAGCATATAGAGAAATAATTTCTCTTGCTTTACCAGAGCCCTTAAAACTCCCGAACCCAATTTCATTATTTACATACAACTACACTTCCAAATCCTCCTATAAATGGCCATTCTGTCCATTAAATACAGGAAGGAGTTTGGTTCAAAAGTTGCTCTAAAGCATTTTCTTAATGGAAAAAATATTTCATCAGAAAAATAAATTTTTATTCTCCTCAGGTTTAGTCTTTCAATGGGCATCAAGTAATATTCACTCTTGCCTCAAATCTAAAACACACACACAAACAACACACAAATCATCCCTGACTACACAGGCCATGCCACTCTCTGAATCTCAGTTTTGACACATGGTGAATTAATGAATCATGGTTTGTTTCCTCAAACTGCTATAGTGCACACAACACACACACTCACACAGACCGATTTTCTAAGTCTTTTAAAATATCATCACACACAAATAAATGGAAAAACTATTCCATGTTCATGGATTGGAAAAATCAATATAATAAAAATGGCCATACTGCCCAAAGCAATTTACAAATTTAGTGCTATTCCCTATCAAACTACTAATGTCACTTTTCACAGAATTAGAAGAAAGTTATTCGAAAGTTCATATGGAACCAAAAAGGAGATCAAGTAGCCAAAGCAATCCTAAGCAAAAAGAACCAAGCCAGAAGCATCACACCACCCAACTTCAAACTGTACAATAAAGCCACGGTAAGCAAAACAGCTTGATACTGGTACAAAAACAGACACCTAGACTAAAATAACAGAATAGAAAACTCAGAAATAAAGTTAAACACCAACAACCATCTGATGGTCAACAAGGCTGACAAAAACAACCAATGGGAAAAGGACTCCCTATTCAATAAATGGTGCTGGGATAACTGCCTAGTCATATGCAGAAGATTGAAGCTGCACCCCTCCCTTTTACCATCTACAAAAATTAACTCAAAATGGATTAAGGATTTAAATGTGATAACTCAAACTAAAAAATCCCAGAAGATAACCTTGGAAATACTCTTCTTGACATTGGCCTTGGCAAAGAATTTTTGGCTAAGTCCCCAAAAGCAATTGCAACAAAACAAAAATAGACAAGTGGGGCCTAATTAGAGAGCTTCTACATAGCAAAAGAATCAACAGAGCAAAGAGGCAACCTACAGAATTGGAGAAGATATTCACAAACTATGCATCCCACAAAGAACTAATATCCAGAATCTATAGGGAACTTAAATCAACAAGCAGAAAACAACCCCATTAAAAAATGGGCAAAGGCATCAGAGAAATGCAAATCAAAACCACAGTGAGATACCATCTCACACCAGTTAGAATGGCCATCATTCAAAAGTCAGGAAACAACAGGTGCTGGAGAGGATGTGGAGAAATAGGAACACTTTTACACTGTTGGTGGGACTGTAAACTAGTTCAACCATTGTGGAAGTCAGTGTGGCGATTCCTCAGGGATCTAGAACTAGAAATACCATTTGACCCAGCCATCCCATTACTGGATATATACCCAAAGGGCTATAAATCATGCTGCTATAAAGACACATGCACACGTATGTTTATTGCGGCACTATTCACAATAGCAAAGACTTGGAACCAACCCAAATGTCCAACAACGATAGACTGGATTAAGAAAATGTGGCACATATACACCATGGAATACTATGCAGCCATAAAAAAGGATGAGTTCATGTCCTTTGTAGGGACATGGATGAAACTGGAAAACATCATTCTCAGTAAACTATCGCAAGGACAAAAAACCAAACACTGCATGTTCTCACTCATAGGTGGGACTTGAACAATGAGAACACATGGACACAGGAAGGGGAACATCACACACCGCGGACTGTTGTGGGGTGGCGGGAGGGGGGAGGGATAGCACTAGGAGATATACCTAATGCTAAATGACGAGTTAATGGGTGCAGCACACCAACATGGCACATGTATACATATGTAACAAACCTGCACATTGTGCACATGTACCCTAAAACTTAAAGTATAATAATAATAAAATAAAAAACAAATTAAAAAAAAAGAAAATGTCTGGCCGGGAAAGACAGTCAAGGATATCAAAATGAACCATTGAACCATTCAGTCATGTATTGAAAAGAAAGTATATAGGGTAGTTACTTAAACTCTCTGGGCTAAGTCAATGAGACCTTCTCACTCGCTAACACTTGCTTATACATTGGCAAATGCTTTGATGGGAAAAGCATTGTTGGGTTTACGTCTGCGTTTTCCTTTCTTTGGGATTTTGGCTTTTCAAGACCTTGCTCTTTGATAACTACCTGAAGTTTTCAATGGAAGCTTTCCATATTTGGTTCACATTTCCTGCTTGATTTAAGTGGTAGAAATGATCTTAATCTTGTGTGCCATAACCAGAAGTGAAAGTCACATTCACATTTAATGGTAACCTCCAAAGTTGATAAAATCTAGCATTTCTTGAGCTCTTCATATATGTCAGGCACTGACCTAAGCATTTAAAATAAATTATGTATAATTCTGACAAAAACCATGAGTAGCTACTTTTGTCATTTACAGAAAAGGAACTTGAAACACCCAGAGACCTTAAGTAACTTTTCCAAAGATATGGAACAAAGACTTATCCAAAGAAATACGACTCTAAAGCCCAAAGCCCTAGCTACTGTACCAGAATGCCCTCTTACAAACTTCCTTTTCAATAAGTGACTGAATCAGTTCATTCATTTTGATGTCCTTGACAGTCTTCCTTGGCCAGTCATTATAAAAAAAAAAAAATGGGCAAAGGACATTAACAGACACTTTTCAGAAGAAGACATAAAAGTGGCCAAAAAAAACATTAAAAAATTTTCAGCATCACTAATCATCAGAGAAGTGCAAATCAAAACCATAAGGAGATAGATATCATCTCACACCAGTCAGAATGGCTATTATTAAAAAGTCAAAAAATAACAGATGCTGGCAAGGCTGTGGAGAAAAGGGAACACTTATACACTGTTCGTGGGAATGTAAATTAGTTCAGCCACTATGGAAAGCATTCTGGGGATTTCTCAAAGAAATGAAAACAGTGCTACAGTTAGATCAGCAATCTCATTACTGGGTTTATACCTAAAAGAAAATAAACCATTTTACCAAAAAGACACATGCACTCATATGTTCATCACTGTGCTATTCACAATAGCGAAGGCATGGAATCAACCCAGGTACCCATCAATGGTAGATTGGATGAAGAAAATGTGGTACATATACACCATGGAATACTTTGCATCCACAAAAACAATAAAATCATGTCCTTTGAAGCAACATGGATGGAGCTGGAGGCCATAATCCCAAGCAAATTAATGCAGGGAACAGAAAGTCAAATACCACATGTTCTCACTTAAAAGTGGGAGCTATGCATTGAGCACACATAAACATAAATAGTGGAATAGACACTGTGGACTACTAGACTGTCTAGGACAGGGAATTGGGCTAAAAACTACCTATCAGGTATGATACTCACTACTAGGGTGACGGGATCTGTACTCCAAACCTCAGCGTCATGCAATATTCCCATGTAACCAATCTGCGCAGGTACTGCCTGTATCTACAATAAAAGTTGATAGCACAACAGGAGGACTATAGTCAATAGTAATTTAATTGTACATTATAAAATAACTAAAAGAGTATAATTAGATTGTTGTAACACAGAATAAATGCTTGAGGGGACGAATACCTCATTTTTCATGATGGTATTATTACACGTTGTATGCCTGTATCAAAACACCTCATGCACCCCAAAATATATATACCTACTAAGTGCCAACAAATATTAAAAAAATAAATAAATAAGTGATAAAAGTTGAAATTTAAATAAGTAAGTAAATAAATAAATTATAATTACAATTAAAAGGGAACACTTTTACACTGCTGACTGAAATGTAAATTAGGACAACCATTAGGGAAAACAGTATGGAGATTCCTTAGAGAACTAAAGGCAGAACTACCATTCGATCCAGCAATCCTACCACTGGGTATCCACCCAATCGTAAAAAAGCCATTACATAAAAAGACACATGTACACACATGTTTATAGCAGCAAAATTCATAATTGCAAAGATATGGAGCCAACGTAAATGCCCATCGAGGGATAATGAGAGGATAAATAAAATCTGGTGTATATACACCATAGAATACTACTCAGCCATAAAGAGGAACAAAATAGTGTCATTTGCAGCAACTTGGATGAAGCTGGAGGCCATTTTTCTAAGTGAAATAACTCAGCAATGGAAAGCAAATATTGTATGTTTTTACTTATAAGTGGGAGCTGAGCTATGAGGAGGCAAAGGCATAAAACCAATACAATGCACTTCGGGGCCTCAGTAGGGAAGGTTGGAAGGAGGGTGAGGGATAAAAGACTACACACTGAATACAGTGTACACTGCTCAGGTGACAGGTGCACTAAAATCTCAGAAATCGCCACTAAAGAACTTAATCCATGTAACTGAAAACCACCTGTACCCCAAAAGCTAATTTAAAAAAAAACCCTAAAAAAAAAATCAAAAAATGAAATGAAATAAAATATCATCGTAATCGAATAAGCTTACAGTCTTGTTATGACTAAGATGTCATGACAAGATTTCCTAGTATGGTACCATAAACCATCAATCTCAGATGACTCAATCATTCTGAAAATCTCTACAAAATATAGCATTCTACAGTTGTAGTTCCCTTTTTGCACAGCTCCTCCCTGGCTCATAGAGAAGAGAGTTTTTTGTGAATAAGTTATAACTTCTCTTTAAACATCCTTTCCGTTTTTAGGCTACTTGAGATTTCATAAATTTAAAGCTGTTAATACAATGAAGCCAAATCTTACCTTGATGTCTGATTATGTGCTAGCAAAGATTATTGATTATTTTTAATATGGGATAAATTCATAATTACCCTTGAAAACCTCTTAAATCAATCATAATATACAATGTCAACTAAATAATTTTTATCAGTTTCTCTAAAGCTTCTTTAGTCAATTTCCTTTACCCATGGCTCCCAATTAGCTCTTTAATTAATTATTTGAAACTGGCAGGGAATCACAAACCCCTAAACAATGTATTTTTCTTCTTCTCATTGGTACATAATAGGTTTTCTTTTCACTAGTTTCAAGCCAGGTTTCAAATGAAGCTGGAATTAAATACTGTATCAAATACAGTGGCCCCTCCGATTTTGCCATATCATTCAGGGATCTTTCCTCCCTTTTCATAGACAATCTAATTTTCCTTTTATAATCCACCTTGAATGATGCAGACACAAAAACCACCTTCCTTAAATTTCTTTCCACTATTCATACTTTGCCCAATAACACCTAGTGAAAAATTCCTATAGAAATGAATAACCTCATGAAAATTATTAACTTGTGCATTCAGGTTAAGCCATGCATTCTCAAACTCGACAGTCAGTACTTCCATGTCAAGATTACTGCTTTTCTCATGTTACCCTCCTGCTGAAAGAATGTTCATTACATCAATCTGCAGAAACCGTGTGCACTCCCCTTCCTCAGTAACAATCTGGTAAGTAGTTTAGAAGAATGATGGAGTGTTTCTTGGCTGATTTCTATGCTATTCTTTGATGGAGGCATGGCCATATGTTATGTCACAGTAGAACAATCTCAGACAAGCCCACAAATACATAAATCCTTAGTTACATAGATTTTAACGTCTGGAAGAGCATGAGATTTTTTGTGTTACCAGAAGAAAACACTAATTTACAAATACAAGACACATAGAGTTTAGCAGTTGACACAGACAATTCTTTCTTTTTTTTTTTTTTTTTTTTTTTTTTGAGACGGAGTCTCGCTCTGTCACCCAGGCTGGAGTGCAGTGGCGCGATCTCGGCTCACTGCAAGCTCCGCCTCCTGGGCTCACGCCATTCTCCTGCCTCAGCCTCTCCGAGTAGCTGGGACTACAGGCGCCCGCCACCACGCCCGGCTAATTTTTTTTTGTATTTTTAGTAGAGACGGGGTTTCACCGTGGTCTCGATCTCCTGACCTCGTGATCCTCTTTTTTATCCGTTTAAAATCCATACAGTTTATCTTTAATGGCATCTCTGAAGGTTTATTCTAATTTTCCACATCTTCCACAGTGACCTTAGTTTCTTTGTCACTCTTCGCTCTCTTCAAGGTCATTGTTATCAGAAAATAGTCTCCATTCTTCTTTCAGCCATCTAGGTATGTGGGTAAGCATGTTGTGGGAGACCCTACAAACTGCTTCCCCTAAAGACCCTATGAAATAATCTCTAGATCTTTGAGCTAAACATCTACAATCAAAATTTCTCTTGGAAACATCAAAAAACATTAGCTGATGTTATGATAATAGACATTTTTCTCTCTTTTCTTATCTTAGCTGAAGCTCTCTTCCAGGAAAGGGAATGAGGGAAAGAGTAGTTAAAGTAGGGAGCAATCTTATCTTACTGCATAAAATTGGGGAGATAGACGAGCACTATGTGGCACTTTTTCTATTTTTTAATTTTAATTTAATTTAATTTTATTTTTTTGAGACAGGGTCTCGCTCTGTCACCAGGTTGGAGTGTAGTGGCATGATCTCGGCTCACTGCAAACTCAGCCTCCTGGGTTCAAGCTATTTTCTTGCCTCAGCCTCCTGAATAGCTGGGACTACAGACATGTGCCACCACGCGCAGCAAATTTTTGTATTTTTAGTAGAGACAGGGTTTTATCATGTTGGCCAGGATAGTCTCGATCTCCTGACTTCGTGATCCACCCTCCTCGGCATCCCAAAGTTCTGGGATTACAGGCGTGAGCCACCATGCCCGGCCCGGCACTTTTTCTCTAGGAGGTGATGGCACAACACTTCAGTAGTTTTGTAAGAGAAGTGGAATTTTAAAAATATTATTATTTTTTTAGGGTAGACAGAATGTACCTCCATAATAATGCTTTCTGACTTTTTACTTTGTTTCTTAACTTCTGAACCCTAAAGCTATTCAGGCACTGTTTTTATGGTAGTTCTGGAACTATCAGATAGTAGGAGAAATTATAGATCTTTCTCCAACGTCAAAAGTGAGTTTACTAACCAGAGGCACAATTTAAAGACTTTTGCCTTCAAATAAATCAAATCCCTGTAGTCTTTAACTCAAAAAATCCTTTACCTCCATTGTTAATTTGCAAAGATAAAATTTTAAAGTTCACTGAGCTATATTTTCCACCTAAAATACGTACAGGTTGAGCATACTTAATCTGAATGAAAATCTGAAATCCAAAATGCTCCGAAATTTAAAGCTTTTTGAGCATCAACATGACACCCCAAGTAAAAAATCCCATACCTGACCTCATACGATAGGTCACAGTTAATACGCAGGTACACAACACATGGTTTATTCAGCTTCCCCAAGGGAAAAATGATTCTGCCAGCCATTTAAAAAAGACGTTCAATAGAATGCCTCTTCCTGCCTAGATGCTTCTGAGGCCCCACTATTGCTTCTGAGGTTTCTTCTCACCTAGAAAAATAAGACAGAGTGTACAGTAACTTTTTAGTAAAAACACAGCATTGTATGTGGAGACTGAAAGCTTGCCATTGTTTGTTGTTGCTGTTGTTGAACAGTTGATACAGGTATTCTGGTAATGCTACTGTGCTGCTTAGTTATCCCAAAAACATTATGTTTTTACTGTATTAATAGTATATCATTTTGTATCATCAAGTATTTATATGTGAGTAACTGTAAAGAAATGAATGCTTATGAGTAGCATATAAATTCAGAGTCAGGAATGATGGTAATGCCAAAAAAACAGATTTTCCACATGGGTGACTGCAATAGTGACATCTTTGCTTCTAGATGCTTCAACATATACAAACTTTGTTTCATGCACAAAATTATTAAAAGTATAAAACTATCATCAGGATATGTTTATGTCTACATGGAACATAAGTAAATTTAATCTTTAGACTTGAGTCTCATCCCAAGATATCTCATTATGTATATGCAAATATTTCCCAATCTGGAAAAATCCAAAACCTGAAACACTTCTGGTCTCAAGCATTTTGGAAATTGGATACTCAATCTGTATTCCATTAAAATAAAAGGAGAAGGGGTACTAAATAGGCCAAGATCCTCTCATGTCATGTAATGTCTTTCAACAAAAGTAATTGTGATAACTACAATGCCATATTTGTTATCAACTATGTGTCTGTTACAAAATATACTATTGGAAGACCAGGTTAATGATACATACTTTGAGAAATTCCAAGCTAAAGAATTTATTTAAGTAAATATGCAAACACTTCATTTATTTTTATTATGTTATTATTATGATAGTTTTTAGACGTCTTTTCAAGCCAACATCTCCAAGAAGCTACAAAGTTTCGCACATGCTCTCCTCTAAGTACCTGTTCTGATTGATTATAAACCTCAATGCTGATTTAAAAAAGGAAAGACTGTACTCCTATGACTTCAGTCTGCCCATTGGTGATTGAGACAGGACCCTTGTCTTGTCCCTCTGGTGTCAGTGGTCTCTGCTAATGTGGGATGAGTTCCCTGTGTGGCCTCAGCATGGGAAGGGGTCATGGTTAATTCGTATCTTTGCCTCTTTTACCAAGGAAAACCTCCAAAATAGAAGCCACATCTTTAACCACTGCCAACAGTAACCCCATTCAACTCATTTTCTGGGTTACGATCACAGTAACTCAGAGAAAGAGTCGGACTCAGAGAAAGAGTCGGACTCAGATAATGAGTCAGAGAGGGTTACTGCTAGCAGTGGCTGAGGATGAGACTTCAGTCCTCTTTTAAGCTGAGTTTGACAGTGACCTGAAGGTTTGGTAGTATTATCATCTCTTACCCAGAAAAGTCATTTCTTCTACCATGTCTTATCTGCTATTAAGCACATTCAGTGATTTTTTTAAAATCTCAGACACTTAAAATTTGGCTAATAGCAACTCTATTGGGTCTTTTTTTCTATTTTCCAGATTTCTGCTTAAATTTTTTAACACATGGAGTACAATTATGATAGCTATTTTGATTTCCTTATCTTCTACTTCTAACATCTGTGTCAGATATGGGTTTCTTTTGAGTGATTGATTGTTCTCCCCATTATAGCTCATATTTTCTGGTCTTTTTATACCTGGTATTCTTTGGTTTGACACCATAAATTATGAATTTCACCTTGTGGTGGTGCTGAATGTTTTTTATTCCAATAAATATTATTGAGTTTTGTTTCAGGACATATTTAAGTCATTTGGAAAAGTTTTAATCTTTTGGAATCTTGCCTTTAAGATTTGTTTTGCTCTCAAAAACTCCATCAGCTAAGTGTTTTAATATTTATAGATTATAAAAATTAAATGTATAGAGATTATGTAAAAGTCATATACTTGTATGTGATAGGTTCTCAAAAATTGTCATTAAAGAAATAGAATTCAAATCCCTATGATTCTAAAGACACTATGCTGTCACTCTTACTATTTTCCATCTGTTTTTAACGAATTCACTTATTAATCAGATGAAAAGTCCCTTAAAGATATCTTAAATACAAAATGTGAATACCACGCTCAACAATAACATATAACAGTTTTCTTACCACTGACTCTGTAACAATTCAGTATTCTAATCTGGTCTTTCTATTTAACACTAACTATATATTGTTATAATATGTAAAAAAATATACAGCTAAAATTTGTATTGAAAATAATCTTTGTTTTTATATTTTGACATTATAAAAATGTTTCACTATGTCACAAATAGCCAGACTATTCTAAAATACTTATTTTCAGTGATGTCTTAAATCCATATTTTCCATTAATAATAAATAAGGCAAACAGCTGACTACACCACTGATCCAGAAGGATGATTTGGCAGTTCCTGCCTCAGAGATTATGTTAATTTTCGTGTTTATATTATATTTAATTTACTTTGGAAGAAATGCTTTCATTTTCCTCTTTGTAACTAGAATATTCCCCATTATGAATTCAAACCAGTAGCAGTAAAAAACAAAGGCTTATTTTATTTAAAGCCAGAAATAATCAAGTTATAACAATGCACTCATTCACTCACCCCTGTGCACACACATGCATGCGTATCTACATACATAGACACACGCACACACAGGTGTGTGCGTGTGTGTGCATGTATGCATATATGCATGTGTGTGGTGCATATATATGCGTATAGTGTGTGGGTGTATGTGTGTAAAACTGTAAAATTCTGACTTATGTGGTATTTATTCATGAATAAACTCTAATGGATAGTCCTTACTCCTTGTTTTGGTCACCCTATCTATGAACCAATACAACACTTACGGAAAACCTCACTTTATGAGACAGAACCTGTCTGTCATTATAGAGACTGAAAATGCCAGCTACATGATTTCTGAGCATCCCTGAAAGCTATGGTCTAGCATATGACTGTGGCTCTGTCAATCAATTTTTTTTTCCCTCTGGAGAATGGCCTAGAAGCTATTAATAAGAATAAAAAACCGCTCAGAATCTATTTTAGCAATAGAAAGCAGAAACTACTTTCAGTATGCAGAAGAAGCCTATCAGTGTTTCAAATGATGGTATTTAGTGACCCATTTAATTATTATTTGTAGTTCCAGTTATAGTGTGTCTGCCCAGGGATTCTAGCAGTAAGTTGTTTCCTGGAACAATTCCACAGTGTGATTACTGGACATAATTTTAAGCTGTTCAACTCCAATTCTGATTCTTGAATCTTTCAGATATTTTAGATATTCTAGAAACTCCCCAATATTGTTTTAGTAAGTTTAATTTCTATGTGACTAAGCCACAATAAGTCATGATTATTCTGACTGACATAAAACTTGATACCAGAGTAGATCAAAGACAATAGATCCTTAAGGAAAGTGGGAAAATCACCTCTTTCCCTAAAAAAGAAAATTGTTATATAGCCAGGTTGGCACTGAAGGAAGTAAATCTCCACTTAATAATAAAGAATGAGACTCTAGCATTCTGTACCACAGAATGAGAAACAAATTCATAAAATTATCCTTGGTGTCTCTTGGAATTGAGTGTCTGTTAATGATTTGACTAAAGAAATCCAAGTAGTGGCTGTCCTATAAAAGTATAAAGGTCATGAGTATTCCAAATCTGTAGGAGACCATAGTTGCTTGAAAAGGCACTCAGATTTGTAAATACAAGGAGAATGTCATGCTCACGTCATAATTTCCTTTCAAGGCAGTAATGAAATATAATTGATTTTCTTTTAAAATTTTTTAATTTTTAATTTCTGTGGGTACATAATAGGTGTATATATTTGTGTGGTACATAAGATATTTTGATATAGGCATGTAATGTGAAATAATCACATCATGGAGAATGGAGTATCCTTCCCTTCAAGCATTTATCCTTTGAGTTAAAAACAATCCAATTACACTCTTTAAGTTATTTTTAAATGTACAATTAAGAACATGTGAAGTTTGTATTTCTCTTCCCGGCTTATTTCACTTAACATAATGATCTCCAGCTTCATCCATGTTGTTGTAAATTGCTAGATCTCATTGTCTTTATGGCTGAATAGTACTCCATTGTGTGTATTCACCATACTTTCTTTATCCATTCATCTGTTTTTTTTTTATTATTATTATACTTTAGGTTTTAGGGTACGTGTGCACAATGTGCAGGTTTGTTACATATGTATCCATGTGCCATGTTGTTTTGCTGCACCCATTAACTCGTCATTTAGCATTAGGTATATCTCCTAATGCTGTCCCTCCCACCCCCCACCCCACAACAGGCCCCGGAGTGTGATGTTCCCCTTCCTGTGTCCATGAGTTCTCATTGTTCAATTCCCACCTATGAGTGAGAACATGTGGTGTTTGGTTTTTTTGTCCTTGCGATAGTTTACTGAGAATGATGTTTTCCAGTTTCATCCATGTCCCTACAAAGGACATGAACTCATCATTATTTATGGCTGCATAGTATTCCATGGTGTATATGTGCCACATTTTCTTAATCCAGTCTATCGTTGTTGGACATTTGGGTTGGTTCCAAGTCTTTGCTATTGTGAATAGTGCCGCAATAAACATACATGTGCATGTGTCTTTATAGCAGCATGATTTATAGTCCTTTGGGTATATACCCAGTAATGGGATGGCTGGGTCAAATGGTATTTCTAGTTCTAGATCCCTGAGGAATCGCCACACTGACTTCCACAATGGTTGAACTAGTTTACAGTCCCACCAATGGTGTAAAAGTGTTCCTATGTCTCCACATCCTCTCCAGCACCTGTTGTTTCCTGACTTTTGAATGATGGCCATTCTAACTGGTGTGAGATGGTATCTCACTGTGGTTTTGATTTGCATTTCTCTGATGGCCAGTGATGATGAGCATTTCTTCATGTGTTTTTTGGCTGCATAAATGTCTTCTTTTGAGAAGTGTCTGTTCATGTCCTTCGCCCACTTTTTGATGGGGTTGTTTGTTTTTTCTTGTAAATTTGAGTTCATTGTAGATTCTGGATATTAGCCCTTTGTCAGATGAGTAGGTTGCAAAAATTTTCTCCCATTCTGTAGGTTGCCTGTTCACTCTGATGGTAGTTTCTTTTGCTGTGCAGAAGCTCTTTAGTTTAATTAGATCCCATTTGTCAATTTTGGCTTTTGTTGCCATTGCTTTTGGTGTTTTAGACATGAAGTCCTTGCCCACGCCTATGTCCTGAATGGTATTGCCTAGGTTTTCTTGTAGGATTTTAATGGTTTTAGGTCTAACATTTAAGTCTTTAATCCATCTTGAATTAATTTTTGTATAAGGTGTAAGGAAGGGATCAAGTTTCAGCTTTCTACATATGGCTAGCCAGTTTTCCCAGCACCATTTGTTAAATAGGGAATCCTTTCCCCATTTCTTGTTTTTGTCAGGTTTGTCAAAGATCAGATAGTTGTAGACATGCGGCATCATTGCTGAGGACTCTGTTCTGTTCCATTGATCTATATCTCTGTTGTGGTACCAGTACCATGCTGTTTTGGTTACTGTAGCCTTGTAGTATAGTTTGAAGTCAGGTAGCGTGATGCCTCTAGCTTTGTTCTTTTGGCTTAGGATTGACTTGGCGATGCGGGCTCTTTTTTGGTTCCATATGAACTTTAAAGTAGTTTTTTCCAATTCTGTGAAGAAAGTCATTAGTAGCTTGATGGGGATGGCATTGAATCTATAAATTAGCTTGGGCAGTATGGTGATTTTCACGATATTGATTCTTCCAACCCATGAGCATGGAATGTTCTTCCATTTGTTTGTATCCTCTTATTTCATTGAGCAGTGGTTTGTAGTTCTCCTTGAAGAGTCCTTCACATCCCTTGTAAGTTGGATTCCTAGGTATTTTATTCTCTTTGAAGCAATCGTGAATGGGAGTTCACTCATGATTTGGCTCTCTGTTTGTCTGTGATTGGTGTACAAGAATGCTTGTGATTTTTGTACATTGATTTTGTATCCTGAGACTTTGCTGAAGTTGCTAATCAGCTTAAGGAGATTTTGGGCTGAGGCAATGGGGTTTTCTAGATATACAATCATGACATCTGCAAACAGGGACAATTTGACTTCCTCTTTTCCTAATTGAATACCCTTTATTTCCTTCTCCTGCCTGATTGCTATGGCCAGAACTTCCAGCACTATGTTGAATAGGAGCGGTGAGAGAGGGCATCCTTGTCTTGTGCCAGTTTTCAGAGGGAATGCTTCCAGTTTTTGCCCATTCAGTATGATATTGGCTGTGGGTTTGTCATAGATAGCTCTTATTATTTTGAGATACATCCCATCAATACCTAATTTATTGAGAGTTTTTAGCATGAAGCGTTGTTGAATTTTGTCAAAGGCCTTTTCTGCATCTATTGAGATAATCATGTGGTTTTTGTCTTTGGTTCTGTTTATATGCTGGATTACATTTATTGATTTGCGTATGTTGAACCAGCCTTGCATCCCAGGGATGAAGCCCACTTGATCATGGTGTATAAGCTTTTTGATGTGCTGCTGGATTCGGTTTGCCAGTATTTTATTGAGGATTTTTGCATCAATGTTCATCAAGGATATTGGTCTGAAATTCTCTTTTTTGGTTATGTCTCTGCCAGGCTTTGGTATCAGGACGATGCTGGCTTCATAAAATGTGTTAGGGAGGATTCCCTCTTTTTCTATTGATTGGAATAGTTTCAGAAGGAATGGTACCAGTTCCTCCTTGTACCTCTGTTAGAATTTGGCTGTGAATCCATCAGGTCGTGGACTCTTTTTGGTCGGTAAGCTATTGATTATTGCCACAATTTCAGAACCTGTTATTGGTCTATTTAGAGATTCAACTTCTTTCTGGTTTAGTCTTGGGAGGGTGTATTTGTTGAGGAATTTATCCATTTCTTCTAGATTTTCTAGTTTATTTGCATAGAGGTGTTTTTAGTATTCTCTGATGGTAGATTGTATTTCTGTGGGATCGGTGGTGATATCCCCTTTTTCATTTTTTATTGCATCTATTTGATTCTTCTCTCTTTTCTTCTTTATTAGTCTTGCTAGCAGTCTATCAAGTTTGTTGATCTTTTCAAAAAACCAGCTCCTGGATTCATTAATTTTTTGAAGTGTTTTTTGTGTCTCTATTTCCTTCAGTTCTGCTCTGATTTTAGTTATTTCTTGCCTTCTGCTAGCTTTTGAATGTGTTTGCTCTTGCTTTTCTAGTTCTTTTAATTGTGATGTTAGGGTGTCAATTTTAGATCTTTCCTGCTTTCTCTTGTGGGCATTTAGTGCTATAAATTTCCCTCTACACACTGCTTTGAATGTGTCCCAGAGATTCTGGTATGTTGTGTCTTTGTTCTTGTTGGTTTCAAAGAACCTCTTTATTTCTGCCTTCATTTCATTATGTACCCAGTAGTCATTCAGGAGCAGGTTGTTCAGTTTCCATGTAGTTGAGCAGTTTTGATTGAGTTTCTTAATCCTGAGTTCTAGTTTGATTGCATTGTGGTCTGAGAGACGGTTTATTATAATTTCTGTTCTTTTACATTTGCTGAGGAGAGCTTTACTTCCAACTATGTGGTCAATTTTGGAATAGGTGTGGTGTGGTGCTGAAAAAAATGTGTGTCCTGTTGATTTGGGGTGGAGAGTTCTATAGATGTCTATTAGGTCCACTTTGTGCAGAGCTGAATTCAATTCCTGGATATCCTGGTTAACTTTCTGTCTCGTTGATCTGTCTAATGTTGACAGTGGGGTGTTAAAATCTCCCATTATTATTGTGTGGGAGTTTAAGTCCCTTTGTAGGTCACTCAGGACTTGCTTTATGAATCTGGATGCTCCTGTGTTGGGTGCATATATATTTAGGATAGTTAGCTCTTCTTGTTGAATTGATCCCTTTACCATTATGTAATGGCCTTCTTTGTCTCTTTTGATCTTTGTTGGTTTAAAGTCTATTTTATCAGAGACTAGGATTGCAATCCCTGCCTTTTTTTGTTTTCCGTTTGCTTGATAGATCTTCCTCCATCCCTTTATTTTGAGTCTATGTGTGTCTCTGCATGTGAGATGGGTTTCCTGAATACAGCACACTGATGTGTCCTGACTCCTTATCCAGTTTGCCAGTCTGTGTCTTTTAATTGGAGCATTTAGCCCATTTACATTTAAAGTTAATATTGTTATGTGTGAATTTGATCTTGTCATTATGATGTTAGTTGGTTATTTTGCTCGTTAGTTGATGCAGTATCTTCCTAGCCTCGAAGATCTTCACAGTTTGGCATGTTTTTGCAGGGGCTGATACCAGTTTTTTCTTTCCATGTTTAGTGCTTCCTTCAGGAGCTCTTTTAGGGCAGGCCTGGTGGTGACAAAATCACTCAGCATTTGCTTGTCTGTAAAGAATTTTATTTCTCCTTCACTTATGAAGCTTAGTTTGGCTGGATATGAAATTCTGGGTTGAAAATTCTTTTCTTTAAGAATGTTGAATATTGGCCCCCACTCTCTTCTGGCCTGTAGAGTTTCTGCCAAGAGATCAGCTGTTAGTCTGATGGGCTTCCCTTTGTGGGTAACCTGATCTTTCTCTCTGGCCGCCTTTAACATTTTTTCCTTCATTTCAACTTTGGTGAATCTGACAATTATGTGTCTTGGAGTTGCTCTTCTCGAGGAGTATCTTTGTGGCGTTCTCTGTATTTCCTGAGTCTGAATGTTGTCCTGCCTTGCTAGGTTGGGGAAGTTCTCCTGGATAATATCTTGCAAAGTGTTTTCCAACTTGATTCCATTCTCCCCGTCATTTTCAGGTACACGAATCAGACGTAGATTTGGTATTTTCACATAGTCCCAAATTTCTTGGAGGCTTTGTTCATTTCTTTTTATCCTTTTTTCTCTAAACTTCCCTTCTCACTTCATTTCATTCATTTCATCTTCCATCACTGATACCCTTTCTTCCAGTTGATCGCATCAGCTACCGAGGCTTCTGCAATCTTCGCATAGTTCTTGAAACTTGGCTTTCAGCTCCATCAGCTCCTTTGAGCCCTTCTCTCCATTGGTTATTCTAGTTATCCATTCATCTAATTTTTTTTCAAAGTTTTTAACTTCTTTACTATTGTTTTGAATTTCCTCTCGTAGCTCGGAGTAGTTTGATCTCTGAAGCCTTCTTCTCTCAACTCGTCAAAGTCATTCTCCATCCAGCTTCGTTCCTTTGCTGGTGAGGAACTGCATTCCTTTGGAGGAGGAAAGGTGCTCTGCTTTTTAGAGTTTCCAGTTTTTCTGCTCTGTTTTTTCCCCATCTTTGTGGTTTCATCTACTTTTGGTTGAGCACGCCACTGGATATCTGAGAACGGACAGACTGCCTCCTAAAGTTGGTCCCTGACCCCTGAGCAGCCTAACTGGGAGGCACCCCCCAGTAGGGACAGACTGACACCTCACTCGGCCAGGTACTCCTCTGAGACAAAACTTCCAGAGGAACTATCAGACAGCTGAATTTGTGGTCTCACGAAAATCCACTGTTCTGCAGCCACTGCTGCTGGCACTCAGCCAAACAGGGTCTGGAGTGGACCTCTAGCAAACTCCAACAGACCTGCAGCTTAGGGTCCTGTCTGGTAGAAGGAAAACTAACAAACAGAAAGGAAGTCCACTCCAAAAACCCATCTGTACATCACCATCTTCTGAGGACACTTTTAAAAACAGTTTAGGTTGTGGCAAAAATCATATGGAGGAGATTCAAGATACATACTCAACTGTGAGCCAGCTAGTTTATGGATGAGAACTGAAGAGTAAGACAGCTGGGAGGAGCCCTATGGTGTCAGAACAAATATCAAGCCATGATATTAGAAATATTCCTTTAAAAGATCCACAAATTTTAGTAGATTGCTTGTAGAGTAACTTATGCCTCAGGTCATTGTTGGAAACAACTTACTAATCAGCTGGCTGTTAAGCATGCAAGAACTGTTTCAGATATAATATGAGGCAATTAAACAACACAACTAAGTAAAGAATCGTCCAAAGAAGAAATTAAAGGCAAAATCAGAAAATATTTCAAGATGAATAAAAATGAAGACAGAGGAAATCAATGAAACCAAAAGCTGTTTTTTTCTTTTATTATTCTTATTTTTTATTTCCATATGTTATTGGGGAACAGGTGGTGTTTGTTTACATGAGTAAGTTCGTTGGTGGTGATTTGTGAGATTTTGGCGCACCCATCACCCAAGCAGTATACACAACATCCAGTTTGTGGTCTTTTATCCCTCAACCCTTCCCACCCTTTCCCCCTGAGTCCTCAAAGTCCATTATGTCTTTCTTATGCCTTTGCACCCTCATAGCTTAGCTTCCACGTATAAGTGAGAACATACGATGTTTGCTTTTTCATTCGTGAGTTACTTCACTTAGAATAATAGTCTCCAGTCTCATCCAGGTCATTGCAAATGCCATTAATTCATTCCATTATTTCACATAGTACTCCATCATATATATATATCATATATATATGAGATAGATATATATACACACACACATACATACACAGTATATGTATATACTTGGTGTATATATATATTCTATATATATATTCTATACACACACACACACACACACACACACACACACACCAGTTTCTTTATCCACTTGTTGATTTATGGGCATTTGGGTTGGTTTTACATTTTTGCAATTGCAAATTTTGCTCCTATAAACCTGCGTGTGTGAATATCTTTTTCATATAAGGACTTCTTTTTCTCTGTGTAGATACCCAATAGTGGGATTGCTGGATAAAACAGTGGTTTTACTTTCAGTTTTTTAAGGAATCTCCACACTGTTTTACATAGTGGTTGTACTAGTTTACATTCCTACCAGCAGTGTAGCAGTGTTCCCTGTTCACTGCATCCATGCCAACATCTGTTATTTTTTGATTATTTGATTATGGGCATTCTTGCAGGAGTAAGGTGGTATTGCATTGTGGTTTTGATTTGCATTTCCCTGATCATTAGTGATGTTGAGCATTTTTTCATGTGTTTGTTGGCTATTTGTATATTATCTTTTGAGAATTGTCTATTCATATCCTTAGCCCACTTTTTGATGGGTTTATTTGTTTTTTTCTTGCTAATTTGTTTGAGTTATTTTTAGATTCTGGAAATTAGTCCTTTGTCAGATATACAGACTATGAATATTTTCTCCCACTCTGTGGGTTTTCTGTTTACTCTGCTGACTGTTCCCTTTGCCATGCAGAAGCTTTTTAGTGTAATTAAATTCCAGCTATTTATCTTTGTTTTTATTGCCTTTGCTTTTGGGTTCTTGGTCATGAAATCCTTGCCTAAGCCAATGTCAAGAAGGGTTTTTCCAATGTTGTCTTCTAGAATTTTTATAGTTTCAGGCCTTATGTTTAAATTCTTGATCCATCTTGAGTTGATTTTTGAATGAGGTGTGAGATGAGGATCCACTTTAATTCTCCTACATGTGGCTTGCCAATTACCCCAGCACCATTTGTTGAATAGGGTGTCCTTTCCTCACTTTATGTTTTTGTTTTCTTTGTCAAAGATCAATTGGCTGTAAGTATTAGGGTTTATTTCTGGGCTCTCTATTCTGTTCCATTGGTCTACATGCCTACTTTTATGCCAGTATTATGGTGTTTTGGTGACTATGGCCTTATAGTATAGATTGAAATCAGGTAACGTGATGCCTCCAGATTTGTTATTTTTGCTTAGTCTTGCTTTGGCTTTGTGGGCTCTTTTTTGGTTCCATATAAATTTGAGATTTGTTTTTTCTAGTTCTGTGAAAAATGGTGATGGTATTCTGATGGGAATTGCATTATATTTGTAGATTGCTTTTGGCAGTATGGTAATTTTCACCATATTGATTTTACCTATCCAGGAGCATGGGATGTGTTTCCAATTGTTTGTGTCATCTATGATTTCTTTCAGCAGTGTTTTGTAGTTTTCCTTGTAGAGGTCGTTCACCTCCTTGGTTAGCTGTATCCCTAAGTATTTTTTTTGTTTTGTTTTGCAGCTATTGTGAAAGATATTGAGTTCTCGATTTGATTCTCAGCTAGTTGCAGTTGGTGTATAGAACAGCTACTGATTTGTATATATTCATTTTGTACCTGGAAACTTTAGTAAATTCTTTTTATCAGTTCTAGGAGCTTTCAGGAGGAGTCTTTAGGGTTTTCTAGGTAAACAATCATATTATCATCAAACAGCAACAGTTTGACTTCTGCTTTACCAATTTGGATGCCCCTTATTTGTTTCTCTTCTCTGATTGCTCTGGCTAGAACTTCCTGTACTATGTTGAAGGGGGTGGTGAGAGTGGGCATCCTTGTCTTGCTCCAGATCTCAGAGGGGCTGCTTTCAACTTTTCCTCATTCACTATTATGTTTGTTGTGGGTTTGTCATAGATGGCTTTTATTACATCGAGGTATGTCCCTTGTATGTCGACTTGGCTGACAGTTTTAATTATAAATGGATGCCAGATTTTGTTGAATGTTTTTTTCTGCATCTATTGAGATGATTGTGTGATTTTTGTTTTTGATTCTTTTTATGTGGTGTATCACATTTGTGGACTTGCATTTGTTAAACTATCCCTGCATCCCTGGTATGAAACTCACTTGATCATGGTGGATTATCTTTTTGATATGTTGTTTGGTTCAGTTAGATATTATTTTGTTAAGGATCTTAGGATCTATATTAATCAGGGATATTAGTCTGTAGTTTTCTTTTTTTGTTATATCCTTTCATGGTTTTGGTAATACTGGCTTCATAGAATGATTTAGGGAGGGTGCCCCCTTTCTCAATCTTATCTAGTGTGAATAGGATTAGTACCAATTATTCTTTGAATGTCTGGTAGAATTTTGCTGTGAATCATTCTGGTCTTGGAGTTTTTCTTGTTTGTTTGTTTTTGTTTTTGTAATTTTTAAATTACCATTTCAATCTCACTGCTTGTTATTGATTTATTCAGAGTATCTACTTCTCCCTGATTTAAGCTAGGAAGGTTGTATCTTTCCAGGAATCTATCCATCTCCTCTAGGTTTTCTAGTTTATGTGCATAAAGGTGTCCATAGTAGCCTCAAATGATATTTTGTATTTCTGTGGTGTCAGTTGTAATATCTCTCGTTTCATTTCTAATTGAGCTTATTTGGATTTTCTTTCTTGTTTTCTTGGTTAATCTTGCTAATGGTCTGTCAATTTCATTTATCTTTTCAAAGAGCCAACTTTTTGTTTCATTTATCTTTTATATTTTTTCTTTTGCTTCAAGTTCATTTAGTTCTGCTCCTGCTGAGAGGTGGCACTTTCAAGAGAGCATCAGCTATGGTAGTATAGGGAGGAACAGGTGGTGCACTTGTCCCTAGAACTCCCAAGAGTATATGCCCGTTGTCTTCAGTTACCAGGGTGGGTAAAGAAGGACCATTAGGTGGTGACAAAGCTAGGTGTGTCTGAGCTCAGACTCTACTTGGGCAGCTCTTATTGTGGCTGCTGTGGGCAATGCAGTTGAGGTTTCTAGGTCAATGGATTTATGTTTCTAGAAGGATTATGGCTTCCTTTGCTGTCATGTAGGTTGTCAGGGAAGTGGGGGAAAGTTGGCAGTTACAGGCTTCACCCACCTCCCATGCAACCCAAAGGGCCATCTCACTCCTACTGTGCCCCCTTCCCCCAACAGCACCAAGTTTGTTTCTAGGCAGTGGGTGAGCAGGGCTGAGAACTTGCTCCAGGCTACCCACCTCCCAGCTGCAAAAATAAGTAGGGCTTTGCTTCTCCCACTGCCTTTGGAGTCTTCACACCAGATTCATACCTTTCCCTGAGTTCTGGCCAGGAGACTTCTCAACCAGTTCAAATTGTTACAAAGTTCAGCTGGAGGTTTCCTTCTTCTTGTGGCCTTTTCCTAGTACCTGTGGCAGCCCTCATCAAGAACCCCTGTGAGGCGAGGCAGAAATGGCTTGCTAGGGGACCCAGTGAGCCCACAGGGATTTACCCACTGCTTCCTCTAGCCCTGTACTTCACTCGGCTCTCTAAATTGACTCAACTCCAGGTAAGGTCAGAATCTTCTCCCATAATTTAGACCTCAGGTTCCCCAGTTGGGGTTGTGTGTTCAGGGATGGATGATTTCCCTTTCCCATTTCCACAGTTTTGACACTCGCAGTATTTGTGGTGTCTCCCAGGTCCTGCAGGAGCAATCCATTGCCTTCAGAGGATCTGTGGGTTCTTTTGGCTTTCTTAATGTATTCCCGCAGTCACTCTGGAGCAAAAGTTCATGATGCGAGCCTATACACGCTGTTCTGTCCATCTGAGTGAGAGCTGCAGTCTAGTCTTGCCTCCCATCCACCATGATCTCCCAAAAGCTGGTTTTTTGAAAAGATCAACAAAATTGACAAATCTTTAGGTAGGTTTACCAAGGTAAAAAGAGAAGACTCAAATAACTGGAATGAGAAGTAAAACAGGGACATTACTACTGGCCTTGTGGAAATAAAATAATTATAAAGGAATATCATGAACAATTGTAAGCCAACAAATGAGATAACTTAGATGAAAGTGACAAATTCTGAGAGGAACTCAAACTACTGGTACTGACTCATGGACAACTAGCTAATATGAGTAGATTTATCATAAGGGAGGAGACTGAATGAAGAAGCTAAACACTATCCACAAACAAAAGCCAAAAATCAAGATGGCTTCAATACTAAGTTCTATCAAACTCTTAAAGAAGGATTAATATCAATCCTTCACAAACTCTTTCCAAAAAAATCTAGAGGAGGTAACACTTCCTAACTTATTTTGTGAGGCCAGTATTACCCTGATACCAAAACCAGACAAAGACATCATAAGATAATAAAACTATAGACTGATATTTATGAACATGGATGTAGTAATCTTCAACAAAGTACTACCAAACTAAATCCAGCAACATAATAAAATAATTATACCTCACAACCAAGTGGAAGTTGTCTCAGGAATGCAAGGTTAGTTTAATATCAGAAAATCAATTAATGTAATACATTGTGTCAATAGAACAAAAAATGAATTCACATGATCATCTCAATAGATGCGGAAAGAGCATTTTACAAAATCCAGAACACTTTCATGATAAAAAAAACACTTGACAAACTAGGAATGGAAAGGAACTTCCTCAACCCTAGTTCATATTCCTCAAGGACTATTTCATAGACAGGGCATGAAAAACTCACAACTAACTTCATACTTAATGGAGAAAGACTGGAAGCTTTTCCCTTAACATCAGAAAGAAGGCACCACTTCTATTGAACATTGTTCTGGAAGTTCCAGTCAGGGAAATTCAGCAAGAGAATAAAATGAAAGTCATCACATTGGAAAAGTAGAAGTAAACCTATCTCTATTCACAGATGACATGATTTTTATTATAGAAAACCTTAAGGAATCCACTGCAGAACTAATAAAGCTAATAAACGAGTTCAGCAAGATTTCCTATACTAATACGATGTATTAGTCAGAGTTCTTCAGAGACACAGAACCAATAAGACACATGAGAGAGGATTTATTTGGGGAATTGAATTATATTATTACAGAGGTGATGTCCTATAATAGGCCATCTGCAAATGAGCTGGCAACATGGCTCAGTCCAGAAGCCAGAAAACAAGGGAAGCTGGTGGTGCCACCTCCGGTCCAAGCTCCAAATCCCAAGAGAATCTGGGAGGCAGCTGGTACAAGTTTCAGAGTCCAAAACCTGAAGAACTTAGTCTGAGGTCAAAGGGCAGGAAGAGAAAAAGTGTATGGCTAGGCGTGGTGGCTCACTCCTGTAATCCCAGCATTTTCAGAGGTCGAGGTGGGCAGATCACATGAGGTTAGGAGTTCAAGACCAGCCTAGCCAACACAGTGAAACTCCGACTGTACTAAAAATACACAAAAATTAGCTGGGTTGTGGTGGTGTGCACCTGTAATCTCAGCTATCCGGGAGGCTGAGGCGGGACAATTGCTTGAACCCAGGAGGCAGAGATTGCAGTGAGCCAAGATCACACCACTGCACTACATCCTGGGTGGCAACAGAGCAAGAATCTGTCTCAAAAAAAAAAAAAAAGAAGAAGAAGAAGAAAAGAAAAAGAAAAAGATGGAAAAGAAAAGTGTATTGCTCTGGAAGGTTGAGAGAGAGAGAGAGCAGGAAAAGAGAATTCTCTTTTTTCTGCCTGTTTTTCCCAACCAGGCCCCAGCTTATTGAAAGGTGCCTGCCCCCTGGGTCTTCCTCTCTTAGTTCACTGACTCTTGAGTCAGTCTCCTCTGGAAGCTCTGTTACAGACCCACCCAGAAACAATGCTTCACCAGCCATCTAGACGTCTCTCAATCCAGTCGAGTTGACACTTTAAATTAACCATCACAATCAGTTTCCAAAATTCATTGTATTTCAATACACTTGCAGTGAAAAATCTGGAAATAAAATTTAAAAAACATTCTCTTCACCATAGCATCAAAAAGATTAAAATACATAACATTATATTTTTAAGAAGTACAAAACTTATGCTCTGAAAAGTACAAAACACTGCTGAAAGAAAGATGACCCAAATAATTAGAAGAACATCCTATCTTAATGGACAGGAAGTTTTAACCTTGTTAAGATGGCAATACTCCCAGACCGAATCTACAGATTCAGTGAAATATATATCATAAGTCTAGCTATTTTTCTTCTAGAAAGAACTAGACAAGTTGATTCTAAAATTCATATGGAACTTCAAGAGACATAGAATGGCCAAACCATTCCTTAAAACAAAAAACAAAAAAGTAGGAGGACTCAAAATTCCTGATTCCTAAATTTACTGCAAAACAACAGTAATCAGAGACAGTGTGGCACTGGCACAAGGACAGATACATAGATGAATGGAATAGAATTGAGGCTCCGTAAATGAAAGAATGCATCTATGATCTACTGATTTTCAACAAGGGTGGCAAACCATCCAATGGGGGATTAGTCTTTTCAACAAATTGTGCTGGGACAACTTGATAGCCACATGCAAAAGAATGAAGTTGGACCCTTATCTCACACCATTTACAAAAATTAACTAAAAATGTATTAAAGACCTCAATGTAAGAGCTGGAAGTCTAAAACTCTTAGAAGAAAACATAGGGGTAAGCCTTCATAACCTTAGATTTGGCAAAGGTTTCTGAGGTATGGCACTAAAAACATAAGCAACAAAAGATAAATTGGACTTCATTAAAATTAAAAACTTTTGTTCTTCAATGGGCACTATCAAGAAAGTGAAAAACAAACTCACAGAATGAGAGAGTATTTGCAAAGTATATATCGGATAAGGGACTTGTATACAGAATACATAAAGAACCCTGGCAACCCAAAAATAAAAAGACAAAGAACATAGTTTTAAATATAGGCAAAGGATCTGAAGATATTTCTCCAAGGAAGGTATACAAATGGCCAAAAAGCATATGAAAACGTGCTTGATGTCATTAGTCATCAGTGATATGCAAATTAAAACCACAATAATATACCACTTCACACTCAACAGGTTGGCTAGAATTAACAAATATTGCCATAGATGTGAAGAAATCAGAACTTTCATACACTGCTGGCAGGAATGTAAAATGATGCAGCTGTCTTAGGAAATAATCTGGCAGGTCTTCAAGCACTGAAGCATAGAGTTTACCATATGACCCAAGAATTACATTTCTATGCATATAGGCAAGATAAATGAAAACATATGTCCACACAAATACCCATCATAAATGTTTACAGTAGCATTATTTACAATAGTCAATACTCTAGTTTATCTTCAGATCGTATAAATGTTTCACCTTTTACAATAGCCAAAGGATGGAAACAACCCAAATATCCATAAATTGATGAATAAACAAAATGTGTTACACCCATACAAATGAATATTATTTATCCATGAAAAGTAATGAAGTACCAGATACATGCTATAACATGGACAAATCTTGAAAATATTGTGTGAAATGAAAATAATCACAAAAAGCCACATAGTATATTATTCCATTTATAAGAAATATCCAGAACAGGGGAAATGTATAGAGATATAAAGTAAAAAATTGGTTGCTTAACAACATTGGGGAGATCTGGGGTGGTGGGCAAAGGGGTGATAGATACAAGGTATGAGGTATCTTTTTAAGGTGATGAAAATATTCTGTGGTGATGGTTGCACATGTCTGTGACTATACTAAGAACCATTGAATTACACACTTTATTTTTAAATTCCTTTCAGATAACTTTAATTTTTTAAAAAAATATTTGTTAAATAAATATTGAAAATATTCAAGATGTGTAATATGATGATTTAGTATGCATGTACATTGTGTGATGATTACCACAATCAAATTAATGTGTCCATCATCACTCATGCTATACGTTAGAACTCCAGAGCTTGTTCATTCTATAACTGAAAATTTGTACCCTTTGATCAACATCTCCCCATCTCTACCACCACAGTCCCTGGCAACCACCATTCAACTCTATGTTTCCATGACTTTGACTTTTTTATATTGCACATGTAAGTGAGATGATACAGTATTTGTCTTTCTGTTTCTGGTTTATTTCACTTAGCATAATGCCCTCCAGGTTAATACATGTTGCAAAAAGCAGAATTTTCTTCTTTAATGGCTGAATAATATTCCTTTCTATATATGTACCATGATTTATTTATCCATTCATCCATTGATGGATACTTTGATTATTTCTATACATTGGCTATTGCAAATAATGCTACAGTGAACACTGGAGTGCAGATATATCTTCAATATCCTCATTCCATTTCTATTGGATATATACCCCTAAGTGGCTGTGGAATTTCTTTTGCCATGAAAGACTTTCCTTATCATATAGCCTGTCAATGAGCCACCCAAATAAAGCTCGTTGTCTCCTACTGCCACTTGATTTTCATATATACTTCCGTGATCATCCCCCAAATCCCTCGAACCCCATATACCATTGAGCTTCACATGCCAGTAGAATCACATTAGCAATGTTCTCTGGGCCCAGATATTGACCTATCTGGCTCCTTCATATCATGTAGCTGTCAGCTCAGATGTCACTTCCTCAGAAAATCCTTTCATGGCCCTCTAGAACTGCCTCCTCACTCCCAGCAGTTTAGTGATTGCTTGCAGAGGCACTTTACCTCTAGCTGAAATTGTCGTGTTACTTATTTATCTGTTATCATCTGTCTCTCCTCACTGGGATGGGATGTCAGATTCATAAGAGAAAGGACTTTTTCTTGTTCACTAATCTATCTCCAGCACCTATCATAGAGCCTGGAACATAGGAAATGTCTAAGATATTTTTATTGAATTAAAGAATGGGTAGAATATAACATTTTGTGGTATACAGTTAAAGCACTTTTATTGGGGAAATTTATAGTACTAAATCGCTTTATTATAAAAGAAGAAAGGTCATGTTAATGACCTTAGACTTCACTGTAGGAGACCAGAAAAAGAAGAGCAAAGTAAACCCTAAGTAAGCTGAAGAAAAAAATAGGAAATATCAGAGTGGAAGTAAATGAAATACAAAACAGAAAAACAGCAGAGGAAAATTAATAAAACCAAAAGCTGACTCTTTGAGAAAATCAATAACATTTATTAGACTCTAGCCAGAACAGCCAAGAACAAAAGAGAGAAGACACAAATTACCAATATCAGAAACGAGAGAGATAACATCACTATAGATGCTATACATATTTTAAAAAATAAAATATTAGGAGCAACTTTATGCCAACAGATTTGACAACTTTGATGAAAATGGTATTCTCTTTGAAAGTACAAACTACCAAAGTTTACTCAAGAATGGTCCCTGAATGGCTAGATATGGTAGGAGTTCTTTCTGGAATTTCCTTCCTTGTCTCTTTTCACCCTCAAACAGGGACCTGAAAAGTGTAAGAGAAGGGAATTTGATCTGGGACTTAATAGATGTGTATTTTAGGCAAAGCTCTACCATTGGCTTGTTTTTCTGAGACCTGAGGCAAGTCACAACCTCTCACCCTCAGTTTCCTCCTTTGGTAAGTGGGTATTGTGGAAATTAAATAAAACGGTATAGATGCAAGGTATCCAGTATAAGTAGAAGCTGCTGCTTTGCCTTGATGCTATGTGGTGAAGGGTAGAAGTAACTTATCAATTGCCTTAGTAGTAACATCAGAGCTCTAGTGACAGATATTTGAAAATATCCACTGAAATAGTGATTCAAGTGTAGTAGTTGCAATTATAATCACTTAAATTTCTAGAACACCTTTACATTGAAGGGGAAAATGTCCTTTGAAGGATCCTGTCTGTTAGCTATACACCATCCCCCTGAAGCAAGGTAAAATGACATTAGTTCTTACCAAGATCTAGATGGGAAAACAGAGACTCCAAGAGGGTGAGAGTAAGCCTCTTCCTTTGGAGGAGATCCTCCTATTTCAATGCCTAAGATCATCTCACTACTTCTCCAAGTCTTCTTTGTGACCACCCTCAATAATACCCAATGCAGTTTAAGAACATTTATCCTTGTTTAAAATTTACTATAAAAGTTGTTTTTGTTCCATTAAGTACTGAGTCCTCCTTTTTTTTTGTCATCTCCCAGAATTCCACACCTCCCTTCACCTCTTGTTTCTCCCATTGGGACCCTGTCTGTCAGCATCTACTAATAGTGGACACACCCAGAATGTTCTCCTCCTCACCACGTTTCCATGAAAACCAGACAAAGGACTAAAAAAGTGACACGAGGACTATGGTTGCTTTAGTCTCGCTGCCCAAATTCTGACAGGGCCTTATTGAGCACTTAGATTCTGGGTGCTGAGGTCTAGATTTGATTGAAATCTAGTGGATTTCACTCACAATTTTAATAACTAAGCCAAGCAGCTTTACTTAATATTTTCCCCTGAAAAGATCACCTATTTGTTTCTTGACATTCACATAATATTCACATTATTCACAGCCCATCCTGAGATATTGGTTTCAGTTGTTGATGGTGCACTCAAGACATCTAGAAGCAGTGATTAACTTTGAAACTAACTCAGGAAATCAGAGGATTTATCAGTTATTTTATTGCCAAAGTGACTTAAAGCAGGTACTTGTCAAGACACAAGGGCTAAACCAGATTCAGCCCTGAATTTGGGGGCAATTACTTAACATATCAGTTTTAAAAGGTAACTGGATGTTTAATGGTACAAATATTTGTGGTTAAATCTTTTCATATGTGAAAAACCTATATAAAGCTATTTCCCATTTCTTCAAAAATTTAGTGGAATGAGGCATTCCATAGATATGAGTTGTCCATGTAACTAACGTGGACCAAATTTAGTGCTGAAGATTTTAGAACATTTAACCCTTGCTTATATGGAAACCTATCTAAATATGCATTACACAATTCCCTGCCTTCTTAAACAAGCTACATTTAATTCAAATTAGCCTTTTCCTGATGACTTCTGTTTCCAATTCTCTAGATGAATGTGGTTAATGAACTTAATCTCTTGGGTCCTCAATTTTCCCATATTAAATGAGGGATTAGACCAGATGAGCTCTAACTCTGACATTCTATTATTGTTTTCCAAAACACTATTAGATTTCAGATACGAAATGACTAAATGTGCAACTACTTGTGCCCTGGCAGGATAGCTAGGAGAAAGTCCAGCATTTGGCAAGACTTCAAGACAGGCAAAACAATTAGAAAGGACAAACCAGCCACCTGCACCTACGGCCTTTCAGTCTTGCTTTCTTTCTGGCAAAGGGCCTGGTGGAGACCTTTGGCCACATCTTCAGTGGAGCCCCTATTTGGTTTATGTTTTTAACCATCCTTCAGACTGAGGTCAAGTTCTATGTGTTCTCAGGGCCTTTGACTTTGTTCTGGCCATTACCAGAACCATTCAAGAGAAGGTAAGCATTATTCCTTCAGTTCTCACTGACTCCAAAGCCCATTCTCTTTCCCTTATACACTCGGTCTGCAGTTGGTGAGGTAGAGTTGGAGGGCACATGGACAGCTAGGTGGCTTTCTAGATCTCTTCCAGGCCTGCATCCAGTGCAAAAGTTGCTAAGACACTCATCCATCCCCCATGCCCAGAGTACAAAATACATTGATAGTACCAAGCATCTATCTACTAGCTGTGTGACTTTTGGCAATTATCTTAGTCTCTCTGCACCTCAGCTTCCTCAGTTGCAAAATGGAGATAATAATAGTACAAACCTCAGTGTGTGGTGGTGAAGGTTAACTGATTAACACTTAAGAAAGTACATAGCACAATGCCTGCTATATAGCAAGCATTCAATAATTCGTAGATACTGATAAAGAAAATTAAAATACAATCATATGAATTGCTGATTGAGTAGTATGATGTGCCAGAAACTGTGTTATCCTTACAGGGGCAGTAGTTAAAGAACACAGGCTCTGATATTAAAAAGACCTTGTTCAAATCTTAGCACTAAGTGTAGCCTTGGGCAAGCCACCTCTACTATGAGCCTTCTTTGCCACATTCAAAATGAGGATCATAATACTTTCTAGCTGTGTGATGAGGATTAATAAGATTATACATATAAAGAAAGTGCTTAGCCCAATGCTTGGTTCAAAGTAAGTGCTAAGAAATATTAGTCATCATTACTTTTATTGTGTTAGGCATTGTCTCATTTAACAACTATATGCCGCAGAAAGCTGATTGCAAGACTGCTTGATATTTAGGAGAAGTGTGTTCAGATTCCAGTGAGCCTGGGAATGAGTGTCTGCTGACCCAAACAATTATTGTATCGCGCAGTAGTACCTAGGTAGGAATTAGCAATGAAACATATGTCTTTTATTATTCCACCTAAAGCTCCTAAGGAAGGAGTCAGGTGCAAGACAGTGGGCATTGGACTTGACACCAGATACCCAGTGTTCTTGTCCTACCTCTGTCACTTACTGCCTGTGGGAGCAGAAGCATTTGACTGGGTTCATGAAAAATGTTTCCATTGTAAAATCCTACCCATGTGCAAAATACTTCTGAGTCATAAAAACCAGTTCACCTTCTGAATCCCATTGTGCCCATATGTAAAATGGAGCCTTCTAAAATGGATACCCATTCTACAGGGATGTAAAAGTGTATGGTATACTTTAGAGGGCTATATATGCAAAATGTTACTTACAACAGGGGTCAGCAAACTTTTTAAATAAAAGGCCAGATAGTGCATGTTTTAGGCTTTGGAGATCCATGCAGTTTCTATCACGACTACTTATTCTGCTTTTGTAGCACAAAAGCAACCATAGAAAATACATAAACAAATGAATGTGGTTGTGTTCCAATAAAATTTTATTTATGAAATTTTAGTGAGCCATGATGACACTACTGCATTCCATCTTTGTTAGCAGAGTGAGGCCCAACCTCAAAAAAGACCCCAGAAAACAAAAATAAATTTTTGTATCCTCTGGTCAAGATCTCCTCAGTCTCACCACCCTTTTCCCCACCTCCAGTCCCTATTAATTACCATTCTATTCTCTGCTTCTATGAGTTTGACTTTTTAAGATTCCATATGTAAGTGCAATCATGCAATATTTGTCTTTTCTGAAGGCTTATTTCACTTAACATAATGTCCTCTGGGTTCATTCATGCTATTGCAAATGGCAGGATTGTACTACTAAATCTGGATAGTATTCCATTGCATATATATTCCACAATTTATCTATTGATCTGTTGATGGACACAGGTTGATTCCATATCTTGGCTACTGATATGGAATGCTGCAATGAACATGGAAGTGCAGATACCATTTGACATACAGATTTCATTTCCTTTGGATATATACCAGGAGTGGAATTGCTAGATTATTTGAAATTGTTTGAGGAACATCTATACTGTTTTCCATGCTGGCTGTAATAATTTATATTCTCATTAACAGTCTGCAAGGGTTCCCTTTTCTCCAATCCTCACCAACATTTGTTATCTTACATCTTGTTGATAACAGCCATCTTACCAGATGTGAGGTGGTACTTCATTGTGGTTTTAATTTCATTTCTCTTATGATTAGTGATATTAAGCATTTTTTCATTCTATCTGTTGGATATATTGTATATCTTCTTTAGAGATGTCTTTTTAGGTCTTTTGCCCATTTTAAAAATTGGATTATTTGTTTTCTTTCTTTTAAGTCGTTTGAATTCCTTCCATGTATATTTTGGATACTAACCTCTTATCAGAAGTCTATTTCCCAAACATTTTCTCCTATTCTGTAGGTTATCTCTTCACACTGTTGATTGTTTCCTCTGCTGTACAAAAGATTTTTTAGTTTGATATAGTCCAATGTGTCTGTTTTCACTTTTGTTGCCTGTGCTTTGGGGTTCAGATTCAAAAAATCTTTGCCAAGATGAAAGTCATGAACCTTTTCCCCTATGTTTTCTTTCTAGTAGTTGCAAGTCTTATGTTTAAGTCTTTAATCAATTTTGAGTTAAGTTTTGCATATGGGGTGAGATAAGGGTCCAATTTCATTTTTTGGCATGTGGATATCCAGTTGTCTTAATGTCATTTATTGAAGAAGAAACTGTTCTTTCCCCATTGTGTGTTATTGCCACATTTCTCGAAAAATCACTTAGGCATAAGTATGGACTTATTTCTGGGCTTTCTATTCTGTTCCATTGGTTTATATGTCTGTTTTTGTGTTGGCACCATGCTGTCTTGATCACTATAGCTTTGTAGTAGATTTTGAGATCAAGTAGGGTAAGGTTTCCAGTGTTGTTCTTTTCACTCAAGATTGTTTGGGCTATTTGGGGTCTTTCGTGGTTTCATATGAACCTTAGGATTGTTTCTTCTATTTAAGTGAAAGATGTCATTGGAGTTTTGATGGGGATTGCACTGAATCTGTAGATTGCTTTAAGCAGCATGGATATTTTAGCAATGTTAGTTCTTCTAGTACATGAACATGGTATATCTTTCCATTTATTTGTGTCTTCTTCAATTTATTTCATCAATATCTTATACTGTTGAGTGTACAGTTCTTTCATCTCTTCAGTTCAATTTATTTCTCAGTAGTGTTTTATGCTGTTGTAAATGGGATTTTTAAATTTCTTTTTGTATAATGTGCTTTTCCATTGAAATTTATGTGCTAAAACTTCATCCTGTGAAATGATGGGTGGAGTGGACTAGGGGATCTCAAAGCTCTCTTTGATTTTAGTTGTACTTAAAGGTTAAGGATGGCTTTTTTAAGGTCAATATTTTTTAAGGTCAATAAGGTTCTTATTTGAGATATGCTTAGAGAAAATCCCAAGAAGGGCTATAGTCAAGTGGAGAACTGGGAAAAGTGAGAGTTCTGAGTTCACATGCCTAGTGTATAAAGAATTTCTGTAGGAAGGTTATCAGGTACAGTGGTCATCTTCCACCAAATCCTCCTTCCCCACCACACCCCATGCTAGGCCCTGGCACCAAGAATGTGTACAGATGCCTTTTAGGAAGCTCATTCTGCTCTGGTACTACCAAAAGAAGTCAGAGGGCAGGCAGGCAGGAAGGCAGACTTGTATATGAATCATCCTCTGTGTGCAAACACCCTGTTCTGAAAAGGGAGTATTGCATAATGGTTAAAGGCATGGCCTCTGGAGCCACACTGCCCGGATTCAAATCCCAACTCTATTAGTTAGTGGTTGTGGAGAACCCAGGCAAATCATTTAACCTTTCTGTGCCTCAGTTGAACCATCTCTAAAATGGGGACAACAATAATGTCCACCTTATGAGGTTGTTGTGAGAACTAAATGAATAAAGAACTTAGTGCAGTACCTGGCACTTATCAATGTTAGGATGTTATTATCGTCCTGAGTGGAATAGACTAGGGGAAACAAAACCCTTGGATAAGGGTGGCAGTGTGGTACAGAGCTAAGGTCCCTGCCTGGCCTGGAAGCCAGGAAGACTAGGCTTCTTTTCTTGGTCTGCCACTGGCTTGCTGTGTGACCTTAGCCAAGTGTCTGATCTCTTTTGGTTCCGTTTTTCCAAACTAGATCATCTTTCTTGCCTCCTTCTACTTGAACATTTTTTGAGTCAAACAGATTCTGTGAAGGCTATTCATGTAAGTACAGAAAGAACACAGAGTAAAGGCATGATCCAGGCCAGGTGAAGTTAACCTTGAAGACTAGAGAAGAAGGAGGTAATAGACTGAGTTAGTGAGCTGGCTCTTGGCAAAACTACCAAGAAAGCAGATGCTGTCTTTAAGGCACCAGGCTCAATGTACCTGCTCTCCTGTCTTCACTTCTCTTGGCAAACCCTGCTCTTAGGCTGTGCAGGGCAGAGGGGCAAAGAACACTGGATGGAGAGAGACTCTATCATGAGTGAGCTCCCATTTTTAGTCTATGTTGTTCTGGAAAGCACTCCTGGGAGCCCCAGTCCTTTCTCTGTCTGCCTTTCTCTAGCCCTCACACCTCTCTCAGCTTATCATCCCCTCCCAACTTGCTCTAAGCTTCTGTGGCCTTTGTGTATATCTCTATTAGAGCACTTATCGGGCTGTATTGTAACTGTTTGTTTACATTCACCTATCTCTCCCAGTAGCCTGTGTGCTCAGGTGACTAGCCATGTGTGCCTTACTCATCTCACTGGTGTTCAGCACCTAGCTGAGGCACCAGTGCTGAGCAGGTGATCTGGTAGGGGAGCTGTCTCAGGCAGCCTTCCTGAGTGAATGGAGCAGCAAATGAGAAAGGGAAGCATGGCCTGGATGATTCCTCCCTGCTGTTTCCTTGGCTCTGTGGCCTAAGCAAGACAGATGTCTTCTCTGGATCTCCAGTCCCCCCTTGTAAAATGGAGAGGATTAAAGTGACAGATTTCTGAGCTATCTTCAGCTTTTTTTTCTTTTTAAAAAATGTATTTGCTCAGTTTTTAGGGGTCTGACAATAGCCTTAAGTTGTGTCCCTCTTAGGTGTATTTGCACTTAAATAGGAATCAAAGATTTCCTTGGTACACAGGTTAAGCTTTGCTTTCCTCCAATCCTGATCCTATATTAATAGAATCCAAGTTAGTTTTTCTTCTGTAAAGGTCCTAAAGATTTGGTGGCCCAGTGCTGAAGTGTGTTCATATATTTGATCATTACAAATCTGTAAATGACCCCGTTTGTGGACTTGCCTAATTTAGTCTCTCTTTCCTTCCTCCTCATCTCTCTTCCCCTTCCCTCCCCTTCCCTTCTCTCTCTCCTTATTTCTCTCCTTCAGATGGAAATAAAGGGCCAGCCCTCCCTCTGTGCCTTTTTGGCCCCATCCTCTGCTGCTACCATGGAGACTCTCAGCAGCTGCTGTACTAACTCTCTCAGAGATGCTGCCCAATGGTTACGTGGCTCAAGTCATCCCAGACCACCCTGAGATAGAAAGCCTGACCAGGGAGGTAGGGCTGGAGGAATTGGAGAAATCTGAGCAGTATGACCAGAGTGACTTGAGTACCAGGGAAGAGAGTGGTTGGAACAAGGAGAAAACCAAAGTCAACCAGATCTGGAATTTTGTGAGCTACAGAAAAGGGGCCTCCAGTCAGGAAAAGTGACCCCAAGTCCATGCTTTTACTGGGAGACACCTCCAGGCTGTCAGAAGTGAAACGAAATTAAGGTTCATGGATTGAATGAAGTCATTTAGGAGGCTGAAGCCTTCTACTAGGGCCTCCAAGAACACTCCCTCTAGGAGCAGCAAGATCCAGGAGCCACAGGATGCCCCAGGTATCTATCAAATGAGGAAGGCTGAGGAGTTCGGGAAGCCCTTTCGCCATTCCTATGCTGGCTTCATCAAGGGCCTGGAGTCCTTCCTCACAGAAGTGCTGGGGCCTGTCCAAGCCCCCAAGAGGGTGAACTGGAAAGTGCTGGCCTTTGATGAGTTTGGCATCCAAGTGGAGGACAACTCCTGGCAGGAGGAGGCCCCTGAAGAGCTTGGGGGTGAAAGGAAAGGCAGAAGCTACCTGAAAAGCATATTCCCCAGGGGCTGTGAAGGCCTGCGTACATGGGCCAAAGCTGCCAAAATCCAGAAGTTTGAGGACACCATCGAGGACTCCACCTTGGAAGCAGGCTTGGAGGCAGCTATGAAGGGAGCCCCGAACACCAGTGCTGAGACAAGGCTGCACCACTGGGCATCATCATCAAATTCTTTAACAATGTGGCTGAGGTGGCCTGCAAGTGGTGGGCATTCACCCGTGAAGAGCCACAGTTGCCCCGCCGCCACTGGGAGGCCTACTTCAGCAGTTGCAGCAATGACTTCATTTGGGAGGGCGCTGCCTCACTGTCCTCCTTAACACTCCTGTCCTGTTGGGCCACTGAGGCCTCACTGTGGAGTAGCACCTTGGGGAGGCACTGGCCAAACTACTGCCACCTGAAGCCCTCACAGACCTCATGCACTTTTGAGATGAGCATTGAGGGCAAAGAGACGCTGGACCAGGCCCTAGCGGGTCGCTGTACTGCTGCCACCTCTGCCCCAACCTTGGCCATCTTTGAGTTCCAGGACAACCCAGTGCAGCAGAACAGCCATGGGCGTGGCAGTCATGGCCGAGTCTACTGGGGCACCTTCACCAGGGAGCACTCCTCCTCTGAGGAACTCGAGGAAGACACTGAGACCGAGGTCAGCTTCCTCAAGGAAGATGACAATGCCAGGGAGTCCCCTGAGCTAGGTGCCTATGCAAGGAGATTTACCACTGAGGTTGTCATAGAGAAAGAAGAGGAGAAGCTCAATGAGATGAAGGGGCAAGAGGCTGGCAGGGGGCCTGAGGTGTCCAGCCAGGCCAGACAGCCCCAGGAGCCTCAGTTGGAAATGGGGGCAGCTGATGCAGAGGGCAAAGCCAGAAAGCCCTACACTGGAGTCTGTGGTGCTCAGGTAGGGCTGTTTTTGTTGTTGTTGTTGTTGTTGTTGTTGTTTTATCAGTATTTGTAACATTCGGGACCCCAAAAGCCAGCTAAATTCCCATGCCCTGTCCCACCCAGCCCACCTCTAGCCAGAAATGCCCCAAAAGGAATGTTCCCAGTAGTCAGTTGCAGGAGACTTGACTGATCCTAAAACTCTGGGTGACCTTTGCCTCTTCCTGGAGCTGCATTCCTATATTCACACCTCAATTCAGCCACGGACAGAAACCTGAAGCTCTGGGAGTGGCAGGAAAGTGACCATGATTATTTAATGATGTCTAAGACAGCCATGACCTTCTGTTTTCCTTAGGTGGTGAGACATTTTTCTGGCTTTGGCTCCCTTCTCCCTGCCCTCCCCCTCTAGCATCAGCTAGAGGCAGAGACTGCGGTGGAGGAAAGCCTCTCGTCTGGGTGTCAGAATATCTATATTTGTGTCCCAGCTCTGCCCTGCTGTCTGTATGATTTTGAGACAAGTCCTTTTATCTTGATGGACCTCGGTTTCCCTATAGAGGGGAGCAGGCTATGCTTGGTGTCTGGGACATCTAGAGACACCTTCTAGTAACAACACTCTGTGTTATTTGACATCAAAAATGTAGTCCTAGGGCAGCCAACTAGCATTCTTCTCCCAGCATTCATTGAGTGGTAGCTTTCTATGGGCACCTTGCAGGGCATTCTCATATACATTGTTTTCATTTAATTCTTATAGTAACCTTGTGAGGTAAGAGTGATTATCCTCATTTTAGCAGCAAGGAAACAAGCTCAGGGGTGCTGAGTGACTTATTCAAAATCATATAGATTATGACAGAATTTGGGTTTAAATTTGGGTTCTTACTTTTTACTCTAGGTCTAGTATCCCATCTATAGTTGTGAAGTGGTTTAATTTTAATGGTGATGGGCAGCTGTTCACCACACCCTTACTCATGGACGAAAAGATATATGCTAGAAATGTAGTAAAAGAAATGTTGAATAAACACAGAAGGGATTCTCTGGCTTTGAGAATTAAGGATGTCTTTATGAGGGAGTATGCTATAATACTATAGTTTCTCCAGATTATTTTAGGGCAAAGTATTTTATTTTATTTTTTTGAGATGGAGTTTTGCTCTGTCGCCCAGGCTGGAGTGCAATGGCACGATCTTGGCTCACTGCAAGCTCCACCTCCCGAGGTTCACACCATTCTCCTGCCTCACCCTCCCGAGTAGCTGGAACTACAGGTGACCGAGACCACACCTAGCTAATTTTTTGTGTTTTAGTAGACCATGTTAGCCAGGATGGTCTCGATCTCCTGACCTCGTGATCCACCCACCTCGGCCTCTGCTGGGATTACAGGCACGAGCCACCGTGCCTTGCCAAGGCAAAGTATTTTTTAAGCATAGTTTAACTTCTCGGTGGTGGTAGTGTGTGGGTGGATGGATTGATTACCTTGATAGTTCTTGACCTATCCCTGTCATCTCTCACATCTCACTGTCAGAGAATTTGGGCTTCATTAGGACAGAAGTAATAAGCCTACTTTTTCTGAAAGGACATTAATATGTTTATGAGCATTCTCTTTCCATATCATTTATTATAAGCTTCAAGGACATGAAAATTGGCATAATATTGTTGGGAGTAAATTTTATTGCAGTGATTTTTAAGACCAATAATCAAACAAGCAAACAAACACATCTAATGACTCCATTAGCTGATAATTGCATCTGGACACTGCATGTCCAAGGTTACCAGTAGCCAGGAAGAGGGTCACAGATAAGCACATCACCTTATTATGGACTGGACACAGAGATAAGCTGTAGATTTTTTTTAAAGCATAAGCTATGGAATTACAAAGGCTTGGATGTGACATGCCCTCTCATCTGTGAAATGGGACTAAACACTACCTACCTAAGAGGGCTGTTGTGAGGATCGAAAGAGCCACTGTATGTAAGCTACCCAGCCTAGTACCATTCATAACATTTTGTGGGAATCCACAACGTGGTGCCAATTGTCGCTATTATTGAAACGTGGTAAATTATAAATAGATGTGAACAACATTCATCCAGAAAAACAATTCAAAACAGTACTGTTGTAGCAGTAGATTGATGCAGTTGAAGAAACTGTGTCTGAAAATCAGGAAACACTGGGTTCTAGCTTTTTTCTCTAGCCTGACTTGCTTTGTGACCTCCAGCTAGCTCTTTTCCTCTCTCTAGGCCTCAGTTTTTCCACCTGAAGGATCAGTTTCTAAGGTTCTTTATGCCTTGATTTTTTCTAGTTCTTTCCTTCCACATAAACCTGTATTTATCTATGTCCAGCGGGAAACTGATCACCTGGGTTCAGCCTAATGCCTCATTTCCTCCTGGCTCTCCTCTGTAGGCTTCCTGTGCCCTCTGCTGGTTTCAAGGAGATGCTGCGTAGCTTTCCTTGGGATGTTGAACCCCAGTTCACACAGGGACTGGGGCCCAGGGAAAAAGCAAAGTAGCTTGAAAAACCCGAATGTCAAGGGACATCGACGTGGGTCAGGGGCCCTGTTCATCCAGTCACTTCATTTTACAGATGATGGGAACACAGTCCCAAAGGGGAGGAATTTCCTTGGACACACAGAAACTGGGAGGCAAGTAGGATCTGAGAGTTCCAACATGGGCTCTGCCACAAATCTTATTCTCTTTCTGAGTTTTGGCAGCCCTCTTTACCAGCTGGAAATTCTTATCTTCAGCACAGTCACCTCGCAGGTCTGTTGTGTGTCTAAATTGGAATAATCGATATGAAAACAATGCATTGTTAAGCAGCAAAGGTCACATGATTGCATAGGATTATTATATACAATGAAACTGAAAAATTTAGTAAGCTGAACAGACTCAGGTCCTTCTATGTTTTACAGAGAAACTAGGCTTTGGCAGGCTTCCTCTGGGGTGTTTTATTTTTGAGATCTAGTCATCCAACACTCCAGAACTAAACAGCTCTTGAAATTGTGATTACTTTGGCCCAGATTTGGCTGTGATCAAGCCTGGGGCTGCTATCTTAGCCAAAGAGGGGGCACAGCTTTAAGGGGATGATGTCAGAGGGCAGAGATGAGGTCTTACCAAGGGTCAGCCAGGTCTTAAATTTCTCTGTGCCTCCCTCCCTGCACCTGGAAAATGACGAGAGTAATACTAGTAATTATAGCTAACATTTACACAGTACTAATGATATGCCAAGGCATTGTTCTCAGCATTTTACATATGTGAATGTATTTCATCATCACAACTACTCTGCAAGTCAGGGACTATCTTTAAAATGAAGATAATAGTAATAACTACCCTACAGGGTTGTGAATCTGAAATGAGTAAATACACATCAGTGCTTATAACAGTGTGTGGCCAAGAGTTATAGTGCAATAAATGTTAGCTATTTGCATTAGTTGTTAAAAATCAGATGTCGCAGGAAAGGACCGTACCTTAAGCCTATCCTTATCTAACACCTTAGTGAGAATTGGTGGAATACAAGTTGAGGAAGTGGAATAGTAATAAGAATTCGTTAAATTTGTACAGGACTTTATACTTTTCAGAATGCTTTCCAATATATAAATTGATTGGCAAAACAAATTACAGTTATCATTATTATTATCATTATTCCCATATGACAGATGAGGAACTTGAAGCATGACATATGGGAGAAAAAAAATTGAACTTGCAGTCAAAACACTTAGTTTCAAAGTCCTGGCTCTGGTACATTACCAGATATGTGACTTTTGATTTTAATCACTTTGACTGTTGATTATCTTCATTTGACAACTGGAAATAGGAAGTCTCCTCGGTTTCCTTCCTAAGGAAGGAAAAAGATGCAGATATATTGAACACTTACTATGTGCTTCTACTTTTTTTTTTATTATACTTTAGGTTTTAGGGTACATGTGCACAATGTGCAGGTTTGTTACATATGTATCCGTGTGCCATGTTGATTTCCTGTACCCATTAACTTGCCATTTAGCATTAGGTATATCTCCTAATGCTGTCACTCCCCCCTCCCCCCACCCCACAACAGTCCCCGGAGTGTGATGTTCCCCTTCCTGTTACCATGAGTTCTCATTGTTCAATTCCCACCTATGAGTGAGAACATGCGGTGTTTGGTTTTTTGTCCTTGCGATAGTTTACTGAGAATGATGGTTTCCAGTTTCATCCATGTCCCTACAAAGGACATGAACTCATCATTTTTTATAGCTGCATAGTAATCCATGGTGTATATGTGCCACATTTTCTTAATCCAGTCTATCGTTGTTGGACATTTGGGTTGGTTCCAAGTCTTTGCTATTGTGAATAGTGCCGCAATAAACATATGTGTGCATGTGTCTTTATAGCAGCATGATTTATAGTCCTTTGGGTATATACCCAGTAATGGGATGGCTGGGTCAAATGGTATTTCTAGTTCTAGATCCCTGAGGAATCGCCACACTGACTTCCACAATGGTTGAACTAGTTTACAGTCCCACCAACAGTGTAAAAGTGTTCCTATTTCTCCACATCCTCTCCAGCACCTGTTGTTTCCTGCTTTTTAAATGATGGCCATTCTAACTGGTGTGAGATGGTATCTCACTGTGGTTTTGATTTGCATTTCTCTGATGGCCAGTGATGATGAGCATTTCTTCATGTGTTTTTTGGCTGCATAAATGTCTTCTTTTGAGAAGTGTCCGTTCATGTCCTTTGCCCACTTTTTGATGGGGTTGTTTGTTTTTTTGTTGTAAATTTGTTTGAGTTCATTGTAGATTCTGGATATTAGCCCTTTGTCAGATGAGTAGGTTGCAAAAATTTTCTCCCATTCTGTAGGTTGCCTGTTCACTCTGATGGTAGTTTCTCTTGCTGTGCAGATATGTGCTTCTACTTTTTGTTATGTCGTTTGATCCCCCAAATGTTCCTGCTGACCAGTGCTCTGTTGGTCTCATCACCATTATTCCATTTTGTTATCCTTCTTCTGCTTCCAAATGATACTTGTATTAGTCTGTTCTTACACTGTTTTAAGGAATGCCCAACATTGGGTAATTTATAAAGGAAACAGATTTAATTGACTCACAGTTCCGCATGGCTGTGGAAGCCTCAGGAAATGTACAAACATGGTGAAAGGAAAGCAAACATGTCCTTCTTCACATGATGGAAGGAAGAAGAAGTGCTGAGCAAAAGGGGAAAAGGCCTTTTATAAAACCATAAGCTCTCCTGAGAATTCACTCCCTGTCATGAGAAGAGCAGCATGGGGTTAACCGCCCCCATGATTCAATTACCTTTTGACAACACATGGGGCTTATGGGAACTACAAGATGAAATTTGGGTGGGAACACAGCCGAACTATGTCATTCCACCCCGACCCCTCCCAAATCTAATGTCCTCACATTTCAAAACACAATCATGCCTTCCCAACAGTCCCCCAAAGTCTTAACTCATTCCATCATTAACCTAAAAGTCCAAGTCCAAAGTCTCATCTGAGACAAGGCAAGTTGCTTCCACCTATGAGCCTGTAAAATCAAAAGCAAGTTAGTTACTTCCTAGATACAATGGGAGCACAGGCATTGGGTAAATACACCTGTTCCAAATGGGAGCAATTGGCCAAAACAAAGGGGCTACAGGACCCAAGCAAGTCCAAAATCCAGTGGGGCAGTCAAATCCTAAAGCTCCAAAATGATCTTCTTTGACTCCGTGTCTCACAATAGGTCATGCTGATGCAAGAAGTGAGTTCCTATGGCCTTGGGCAGCTCCACCCCCATAGGTTTGCATACTACAGTCCCCCTACCAGCTTTCTTCACAGGCTGGTGTTGCATGTCTGTGGCTTTTCCAGGCACATGGTGCAAGCTGTCAATGGATCTACCATTCTAAGCTCTGGAAGATGGTGGCCCTTTTCCCAAAGCTCCACTAGGCAGTGCCCCAGTGGGGAGTGTGTGTGGGGGCTCTGACCCCACATTTTCCTTCTGCACTGCCTTAGCAGAGGTTCTCCATGAGGGCTCCACCCTTACAGCAAACTTCTTCCTGGATATCCAGGCATTTCCATACATCCTCTGAAATCTAGTCAGAAGTTCCCAAACCTCAATTCTTGACTTCAGTACACCTGCAGGCTCAACACCATGTGGAAGCTGCTAAGGCTTGGGACTTGCACCCTCTGAACCCACAGCCTGAGCTGCACCTTGGCCCCTTTGAGCCACAGCTAAAATGTAGGGCACCAAGTCCCTGGATTGCACACAGCAGGGGGACCCTGGGCCCTAGCCATGAAAGCATTTTGTTCTTCTAGGCCTCTGGGCCTGTGATGGGAGAGGCTGCCACGAAGACCTCTGATATGCCCTGGAGACATTTTCCTCATTGTCTTGGCAACTAGCATTTGGATCCTTGCTACTTACACAAATTTCTGCAGCCACCTTGAATTTTTCCTCAGAAAATGGGTTTTTCTTTTCTATCACATTGTCAGGCTGCAAATTTTCTGAACTTTTATGCTCTGCATCCCTTTTAAACATAAGCCAATATTTTATATTTTGATGTATATTTTTATATATTTTAAACCTAAGTCCCAAACCATATCTTTTTGAATGCCTAAAACTGAATGTTTTTAAGAGCACCCAAGTCACTTCTTGAATGCTTTGCTGCTTAGACATTTCTTCCACCAGATACTCTAAAAAATCTCTTTCAAGTTCAAATTTCCACAGATCTCTATGGCAGGGGCAAACTCCCACCAGCCTCTGTGCTAAAACATAGCAAGAGTCACCTTTATTGCAGTTCCCAACAAGTTCCTTATCTCCATCTGAGACCACCTCAGGCTGGACTTCATTGTCCATATCACTATCAGCATTTTGGTCAAAACCAATCAAAAAGTCTCTAGAAGTTCCAAACTTTCCCACATCTTTCTGTCTTCTGAAACCTCCAAACTGTTCCAGCCTCTTCTTGTTATGCAGTTCCAAAGTCACTTCCAGATGTTCAGTTATTTTTAGCAGCAGTGCCCCATTGTCTTTGGTACCAATTTACTGTATTCGTCTGTTCTCACACTGATATAAAGGACATACCTGAGACTGGGTAATTTATAAAGGAAAGAAGTTTAATTGATTCACAGTTCTGCATAGCTGGGGAGGCCTCAGGAAACTTACAGTCATGGTGGAAGGGGAAACAAACATGTTCTTCTTCCCATGATGGAAGGAAGGAGAAGTGCTGTGCAAAAGAGGGAAAGGCCCCTTATAAAACCAAATCTCATGAGAACTTACTCACTATCATGAGAACAGCAGCATGGGGGTAACTGCTGCTGTTCAATTACCTTTCACTTTAACTACCTTTCACTCATTCCCTCTCATGACATGTGGAGATTATGGGAACTACAATTCAAGATGATATTTGGATGGGGATACAGTCAAACAATATCAATACTCATAACCGTACTCAGAAGCAGCTAGGACAGTGGCTCTTGTTTCCATTTCACAGATGAAGAGACTAAGCCTTTTCTAAAGACACACAGAGTGAGTCCTTTTTATAAATGGGATCAGGACACAAGGTTCTGACCCTCAGGCCCATGCTGCTAGGTCTACACTGCCTTTCATTCCACTCTGGGGTCTCTTGAGAATTATTGAGCCCAATTTCCTTAGTCTCTTACCTGCTGCCTATTTCAAATCTAGTGGCACAACTAATGCACTATAAAGGGAGCAATAGTCAGGTTTTGCCAACCAAATTGTCCACTACTCTGGCCTCCCTTTTCTGGCCCTCTTCCATTAACCCCTACACACTCTGGATGGGTTTAGTTCCTCCTTCATAGTCAATTCCTGTGGGAGTCCAAGGGAGGAGTGGGCAGGGGGATTCTTGAGTGAGCAAGGCTGTCCCCCTGTGGTAGGTTCTGCTATCCAGCCTCTCAAAGTCACTTTGTGACTGGCAAAAGGGTTTGACTGCTCGCCACTTGTAGAAAGAAGCCAAAATAATAACGAGATGTGATAGAAAAATACTGAGACTTTATTATTTGTGCCAGCAAGGGGAAGAGCAGCTAAGAAAAATTATACTTTTCAATTTTTGGAGGGAATGCAGGGGTTTTTTAAGAGAGAGTTTGGAATGCAGAAGAGGCAGGGAATGCTAGGAGGTGCCAGGTGATGAGACTTGCTTCAGTGGCTCATCTTGAATTATTGTTCACTCTGATGTAGGGGCTGGGGCCATTGTGGGCCCTACCAGGTTACAAATTAATCACAGTCAATCTTGTAGTCAGTCTGTATCTAGGAGTGGGTTCCAGTCTTGAAGTAAGCTTTTATTGGAGAGAGAATTCAGGAGGTGCCTCATTGTGTCAGGATTTGGCCCCTGAAGATTCCTAAGGAAATATATGACCAGATAAGTGAATATGATGTGAGCTTAACAAACATCCAGATGAAAAAGTGTGCATAAGGCCTGGGAACATAAGGTGGAGTGTTAGACCACCTTCCAAGGCTGTTTTTCAAGACAAGAGAAAACACACCTGGAGTTTTTCTCACTGCGCGAAAAGAGGAAAGGAAAAAAAAAGTTGTAAAATACAGTTTGAAGCCAAGCTGCTCAGTTACAGCTTGATAAAAGAAAGTCCAAAACGAGTAAAACATCACAGTGTTTCTGGGCACACCAATTATGAAGTCAAGGCTGTAGAAGCCTCAGTTTGGGAAGGCAAGTAGTAGATTTCTTTAAGGCATCAGAGGCGGCAGAAATTGTACCCTTATTTTGGGATGTGCCTTAGCAAAAGTAAAAATGGTTGCCTTCTACTTTTCTTATTCTTTTCCAGAAATAGGGGCCCCTGTCACTCTATCCTCTAAGCTTTAAGATGCTTAGCGCTGGTCCCTCCCCAAGCTGCAGTTCCCAAAAGGCTGTATCCTTTTTTATTTGGTAGAATTGTGTCCCCCACCCCACCAAAATATATTTTCATGTCTTAACCCCGTGTACATGTGACTGTGACCTGATTTGGAAATAAGACTTTTGTATTGTGAACCATGAATATCTGAGACAGGTCTCAGTTAATTAAGAAAGTTTATTTTTCCAAGGTTGAGGACACCACCTCAGTAGGTCCTGACAACATGTGCCCAAGGTTGTCAGAGCACAGTTTGGTTTTATCCATTTTAGGAAGACGTGAGACATCAACCAATATATGTAACATGTACATTAGTTCTGTCTGGAAAGGCAGACAACTTGAGTGGGGAGGTGAATTCCAGGTCACAGGTAGGTGAGAGACAAACAGTTGCATTTTTTTGAGTTTCTGATTAGTCTTTCCAAAGGAGGCAATCAGATATGCATTTATCTTGGTGAGCAAAGACATGACTTTGAACAGAATGGGAGGCAGGTTTGCCCTAAGCAGTGCCCAGTTTGACTTCTCCCCTTAAATTAGTGATTTGGGGGCCCCAATATTTATTTTCCTTTTACATTCACCCCCCATACCTTGTTCTTAAAAAAATCTTCTGGAGAAAGCATTTGAGAAGAAAATGAGTCTCTGGTCTCAGATTTTGTCTGATCACTCATGGCTATGATGCCTTATTTTTAGACAGGTAGGTCCCAAGTTATTAGGAAAGCTCATTTTTATCAGGTTGAGAAGTTTCATGTCCTACAAAGAGAAAATGGTGGGGAGTGAGGGAGAAAAACAACAACAAACAAAAGAACAATTCTGAAAAATTGATATGAGACACATTACTCTGAAGTCTATACATCAGTAGGCAGGTATGAAAGTGGCTTATGTATGTAAATGGATTGCTGTTATTTTCTTCTGAAGTTTAAGTTGTCTAGATTCAGTTCACAGAGCTTTAATAAAGCACAGCTTAGTTTTCAGTAATTTTAAGTTAGGAAAAATGGGTAAAAAAAGGAAAATAAATAATAAAAAGTTGAAAATGTTATTTTGGAGACTTGTAGCCAGGAAAAATTAGAATTCCGTCTAAACTGTAGAAAACAATAAAAATTGAAAAAACATTAAACAAGGCCAGAATCAAACAACAGGTATACTACAATTTTGGAAACATAATTTTTCTCTCTCCAGTCTTCCATGTTTACTAAAGATAAATCATGATAGGACTGATTTGCCTTATTATACGTGGCCAAGTTACTTGTATAAAGTACACCAAGAATAATAATTTTTCATATAAGCTTTAAAGACGTGCTTTGATGGAACTTTGTTCCATAGAAGGAATCTCAGATAAGACTTTTTAAAAGCCAAGCCCAGCCATGGATTTGTACCATCTATGGCTGGTACCAATTCACCACTCATATACCTATGAGTTGGGTGAATTCTTGTCCTCAAGATAACTTGGGGCTCCTGGGTCTGTCAGATAGTGACATTCTTTACTTACCACAGATCAGGAACACTGTACCGGGAATGTGTAGACAATGTATAAGGCCAGATTTCCAAAGGAGCCTTTTTTTTTATTTTTGAGATAGAGTTTCATGCTTGTTGCCCAGGATGGAGTGCAATGGCATGGTCTCACCTCACTGCAGCCTCCACTTCCCAGGTTCAAGTGATTCTCCTGCCTCAGCCTCCCAAGTAGCTGGGATTACAGGCATGCACCACCATGCTCAGCTAATTTTGTATTTTCGGTAGAGATGGGGTTTCATCACATTGTACAGGCTGGTCTTGAACTGCTGACCTCAGGTAATCCACTGACCTTGGCCTCCCAAAGTCCTAGGATTACAGGCATGAGCCATCATGCCCAGCCCCAAGGGGCTTTTATTGACTCTATAAGTCAAGTTTGATTTCTTAAAAGAAAGCACACTATTCCAGTCAGAGCTTGGTAAAATAACCCGTTTCTCCAATTGTATCCTGTTACAAATGAAAACAGATTCTTATTGCACTTATGCAAATAACTATATTGCCATAAGAATACTCACAAGTAGTTTACAAATTCTGGAGAAATCAGGTAGAGAGAAACAAATATCACAAAAATCTTATCACAGATATTGATGCCATACTCTACAGGTAGCTCCCATTCCTTCTACTTCAAATCAAAATAATTCAATTGTCCAGTCCCTTCCATTGCTGAGCCTCAGCTGTTTTTTTCTATCTGTTTAGACGGTTAGATTTTATGACTTTTAAGGGGGCTTTCAGTTCTAACAGTTTATATGTCTATGAAACAAGGCAAATAGGATTAGGAGGAGTGATAAAAAAGCAACCTTGAGACCTTTACTTCAGATTCATAGATTTAGTAGTCTCTTATATCTTCTGAAACTCTATTTGCAGTATAATCAAGTGACTTTTGCTGTTCAAAAGAATGAACTGACTTTGAAAGCTGGTCTCTGCCCTTAGAAATAGGGTTAGAATCTGGGCAGAGACCCTTCTCTGGGTCACCAAAACTTTTAACTCCTCCCCACATCCAATTCTTTCAGGAATGAATGATACAGGTGGAAGAAATTTGTACTGTGTCCACAGTGACTTAGGAGTGTTGGAATTTGAAGAATGTAGGGGCCCAGGAGCTATTTTCATTTTGTCTAGAAAGGCAGCATGGTAGATCTGTAGTCATACAGACATACCATTTACTAGCTGCATGATTTAGATATTACACTTTTTTCCCTAAATCAGTTGCCTGCTTTACATTTGTTCCACTGTCTGATGTCTTTTACGCTGTTAGTAGTTGGGCCTTTGCTTGTGTTTATTGTTGACACATGTTAACACTGCTTCGATTTGGGGGCTGGACCAGTTAATATTTCAAATTGGAATCTCTACTTTTTAAGCCAAGTGTTGGCCTGTTTCTTACCTCCATTGAGTAACTAATCCTGGATGGTTTTCTTTGCAGGTCTTCTCTCCCACAGCTGAACCATCACCAAGGACTCTGCCACTTAAAATCCTTCTGGAAAAATGCTACTCTCTGCCCATCTCACAGAGTATCCCCATGGAGCTGGACCAAGTTGGCTGGAGTAGACCTATGATGCTTTGCATTGGGATGCCTTTTATGCCCTGGTTTCTATGGCAGGATATGCTAGACAGGCCTCATGCATAGTCATACTGTGTTGACATTTATCCTCTTCCCCACCCTGTAGTCCCCCAGTACTGCTCCTCATTAAAACCTGAAAATCAACTATTAGCAATGCCTTGGTATAGACTTTGACCTCTCTGTGCTTTTCTTTTAAAATGCAAATATCCTTATTGGGTTACTCATTAAGTCAAAGCACTCAAATATCCTATTCTTCTCAAAGTCTTTTGTTTCCCCCCCGCAACCCCCAGGCTCTCTGTACCTAATGCTTTCCAGAACTCATACACACCAGTTGCTCTTCTTCACCCTATTCACAGTGATCTTATATACAGCCTGCAGGCCTCAAAGGGACTAGTCCCATAGCACAAACCCCACATGGGATCATTCTAACACCTTACATAGACATGCTTTCGCCTCCTTCACTGACCACCAACTATGGAAAGCTCCTCGTCTCAAGGCAGCTTCATTTAAAGAACTCAAAATCCAGAGACATTCCCTCTAACACTTCAGTTACCTCCCAGAGCTTCAGAGTGCGCCCTTTCAGACTCAGCCCATGGGCCCTGCTTGCCACACCTTTGTCATTTGCAAAATCTGTCTTTTGCCACAAATGGAAGGAATCCATGCTTTTGGATCCCTATTCCTTACACCACATCCTAACAGTTCCTAGGCCCTTTTACAGTAACAAAATTTGCATGAATGCTGTGATTCTCAGGACCTCACAGCATTCCTTTCTAAAGGATTTTTCCAAAGTCTCTAAAAGTTCTAAGAGCACCAGTTTCACTTCTCCATGCCTCAAAGTTTGCCTTAGCCCTGAAGGCCTTGTAGCTCCTCTGGACCTGCTTCTCCTCCTCCTCCTATTTCCTCCTTTATTCTTCTTACTCCATGTGTGTGGGACTTGTGGGATGCTTTGACTCAGAGCTTATCTCCAACCCAGTGGCTCCTTCCCAGCATTCCAGGAAGGTAGGAACCAAAGAAATCACTGGCTTCGGTCTTGTGTGGCATCATTTCCCTCAGAAATTCCCAGAAGCTAGGGAGGCAGTAAGAATAAAGAGAAAGAATTCTGAGGACAGGGAGATAATCCTTTACTATCAGAACTAGGAGAGCGCTTAGAGGTCACATAGTCCTCTTATTTTACAGATGGGGAAACAGGATCAGACAGGGGATGGGACCTACCTGTCCAAGGTCACACAGTCAATTTATAGCAGAGTAGTGACTCAGGCTTCAACCTCATGACTTTTCATCATGCCAGAATGTGATTTTACTTCACTCCTAGACCAAGTCTTAAATGTTAAGATGCCAAGCCTCAGGTTCCATTCAAGCTCATCTGCGGTGGAGTTGCCAGCCTCCCCCCATCCCCTAAGGAGACTTCAGGTGGTGGGTGCGAATCAAAGCAGCAGCAGATGCCTGCCATATTTTCTAATTCCCCTGCCTGAGGATAAGGAACTCTTTCATAATCCCCTAGGAGGTCAGGCCTGGAGTATGTAATGGAAGGAATATAGTCACAGCTATTCCTCTTCTCCTTCCATTCCTCTTAGGAAGTGGACCTACCCCCTGGCAATTCGAAGGCTTTTGAGCAGCTGCTACCGTTACACTGCCAAGTGAATCAGATAGGCCCTGTCCACCATCCTTCTGATTGTCAGAAGCAGATGACAACTCCTGGTGGGGTGGGGTCAGGGAGCTGCAGAGATGAGGCTATTAGTCTTTACCCTAGGGATTTATCTGGGCTTATTTATAGGCCATGGGTAGGAAAATATACCCCTGAGATTGGCTTATAATGTCCCGCCATCACCTCAGCAGCCACCCTCACCTGTGGGATATAAGTGGCTCTCATGTTGCAGCTCTGATTCTTAAGGTCCCAACTAAACACTTGGGGCTAAAACGATCCCTGGGAAGGATGACATCAGGACTCCATTTGGAAAGCCAGGTGTCATCTAGCTCTTCTTATATCTCTGATCCTCCTGGCTATGGGATCCAAGAATCATATTTATATCATAATTAGTACCTGATTTACCTCCATTTGTTCAGTGCCAGTGTTCTGTGGGTTTCAAATCCCGCCCACTTCACTGACCACCAAACTGCAGTTTGTTTTCTACTGCTCAATTTCTGTTCTTCTACCTTATTCTACACATACTCTTACAAGCCTCTCCCTCCAAGCTTTTAATCTGGAGATTCCCAGGGCAGACCAGTATCGTAGAAAGAGGATCAACTTCGGGGTTGAACAGACTCAGGTTCAAATATTTGCTCTGCAAACTTGGGCACGTTGTATAACCTCTCTGGACCTCAATTTCTCAATTTGAGGGATGGGGTGCTGAATAACATCTTCACACGAAATAGAATCTATTGATGTTCCCAGCACGGTTCCTAGCACACAGGGGTGCTCAGTGATGGCAGTCGTTTTCTTCTCCCCACTTCATCAATTCCATATGCCCAAGAACTTTGCCCACTGTGGGGCCAACCTGAATCTGCCCTAGTACATGAGCTGCTTCTTCTAATTATTAATTGACTCACTCACTTGCTCATTCAACAAACATTGATTGAGCAAACTAGCAAAGTCAGTGGAGTTTGCATTCTGACAACTGGGTGCTGGAAAGGACAACAGTTTTGAAGTCAGACATGCTTGGACTTGAAATTTGGCTGTGTTTCTTACTACCTGTATGATCTGGAATAGGTCACTTTACCTCTTTGAGCCTCAGTTATTTATTTGTAACCTTGGGTTAATAGTTTGTACCTCACAGACAATACTGTAGGCTAAAAGGAGCTAACAAACATGAAAGTGCTTTATAAGCTCTATCCAGGCCTGGGCTGGATAGGTACATAGTTGATATTCATGAATATCTGTTGATGCCAATATTAAAATTTAAGATTTGCTTTCCAAATGAAGTAGGGGGGTTCTTATACTTAAGAAAAACCTAACAAAATACAATCCCAAAACCAGACACACTGCAATAGTACCCACACACATGTCACCTCACATATTGGCTTGGCTCTACTCAAACCACTTGAGACTGGGCTGACTCAGAAGCCTGTTTAGGCGGAGGCATTCAAATCATTTCCCACTGAGGCTATGTCCCTCCCAGTAGGGGTCGCTCTGGGTTGGTCTTGATCTAGAGGGTTTTAGGATACACTTAAAAGAATGTAACACCACTGGAATGAATGGCCAGGAAGCAGTTGGAAGGAATCTTAAATAGGACACTGGTTTCTGAGCAGGCAAGAAGAGCTAATGTATTTTTACTCTTTATTTGAGTATTTATCTGTTGATGGTACCAGTTAGTAACATTTGGTAATTGAGCCAGGTGTCAGGAGACCTTAGTTATGTTGTTGAATTTCTGTGTGTATTTTTGTGTATCATATTATGACTACAATGTGATTTTTTGTGTGTAGTCAGTTCCAATCATTCCCCTCCTGTGAGCCTTAATATCCTCATTTTGGAAATGGAAGCATTGCTATTTGGCTGTTCTGGGAACACAGATTTTACTCTCTAATTGGGTCTGATTAGATATACCCTTGGTTTTTCTTCCTACCACCTGGTTTTTGGACACATCTACTGCTCACATTTCCTCTTAATGGGTGGGTTACAGAGAGGGGTGAAAATTTAGAACAGTTTATGTTACTCTGGGGAAGTGTTGGGAGGGGCACAAAATTAGAGCTGTTGGTGGAAACAAGGTTTTGACAATGTTTTCATATTTTAATTAACCAGGCTCTTCGTGTCACCTAAGACTTCAAATAATGAGAATTGTTAGGAACTGCGATTCTTACTTTATAATTCCAAGCAGGAGCCTGAGGTTCTTCTTTTCCCAAGATATTCCCTGAGCAGTGGAAGAAGGCCCAGCATACTTCAGATACTGGTTATGAATTTCTTCTTGACTAATTTCAGCCCTTTTTCTCTCTATTACTGGCCTTACATGAGTATACCCTTCCCCCTCATGCTCCACCACCCCAGTCCTGGTGGTTCTGCAAGGTGGACCAGGGTGATCAGCAACCAAGTTTCTCCCAAAGGAGCTGAAATTTGGTCTCAACCTAAAGAGTATTCTTTCACCACAGGTAACTTGGACCAGGCCTCCAAGATGCTAGAAACCCACAAGAACATTGGTGAATACTGGAAGCTCCAGGTACCAGGAAACAAGCCAGTTAATGAAGTAAGACCCCTTTCTTAGTTTCTTTGGAACTTGCCTGTTCTCCATCACCATTTATCTCCTCTAAGCTTCTCTCTTCCTACTCTTCCTAGACATATTGCAAGTATTGAAATTTCCACCATGTGGAATGGAAACAATTTTTAAAATGGGTTTCTGAGCCATTTTATGGCTGCATAAAAGTTGGGAGCATTAACATTTTTTCCCTGAGGTTAATTTTTACATGAGATAAATCAAGGACTTTTTATGGTTTCCATGCAGCTTGCTGTTGCCATTGTCTTTGGCTGTCTGTGCTGTGGCAGATGGAGGAGCTGTGAAATTTTAAATTGAGCACTTTGGTTTGCTTTTATTACATTCTTTGGGTTCATGATCATCTTCAGAGCTAACTGGTGGCATATTTACGGGCATTTTTTGGAGAACTTGTATTATAAATGGGGATATTTAAGCTGGTGCTTAGGAGATCAGTGTTAGCAGGCTTCTTTATCTCGATGTCTTTATATCTATGTCTGTTGGGTACTTATATAGACCTTTATAAGTGTAGCTTTCTTGCTATATCTCTGTGCATTTGCATGTCTGTCCGTATATGCCTATCTATGCATCTTTGCCCATGGCACACCTGTTAAAGCACTTCTTTGGTGCATGTATGGATGTCCCTGAGCATGAACTACAATGTAATTTTGTTAACTGTCTATTCTGTGTGCTTGTGTCTATCTATCATCTATCTATCTATCTATCTATCTATCTATCTATCTATCTATCTATCCATCCTTTTTTCTGAGTGTATCTTTGGGTGTTTTGACATCCGATGCCTTTTTGTATGTGTTTGCATCTACAGGCCTGCCTATTTGCATCTCCTTGCTGAGGGTATGTATACATATCTGCCTTTCAGTGTCTGTCTGTGTTTCTGCATAGTTTGTCTGGGAGCAAGTGTGATTGGACACATAAGGCTACAGATCTGTGGCTAAACTCTGGTGAGCAATGACACCTGAGAATTCAACCCTCAGATATATCTGGCCTTGTGGCTTAGCTTTTACTACCATCACCCACCAATTTGAATATTTCCACTCAGAAACAGGTTTATAGTCAGCCACCCTGTAGAGATTCATGACCAGGGTGATGTATCATGAAGTTAAGATTTTTCTTTTGTTTTGTTTTTGTTTTTGTTTTTGGTTTAGAAGTTGCAAAGTGAGGCCCACAGGAAAAGTTTAATGACACTTGGCTTGAATTCTCTTGATTTCTGCCTTCTGCTCAGTTACCCTCTTGCCAGCCTTCCCTCACTTGGCTTCCTTGGTCCAAACTCAGGCTTGTCCATTCCTCCGGAGAAAAAGAGCACCAACAAATGGGTCTAAACATTTATTTTCATTTTAGCCTAGTCTCTGTGCTGGGTCTCTTTGTACTCAGAAGACAAATAACCAGCTTCCTTCTAATTAGAAATTATGTATGCTCGACCAGGTGTGGTGGCTCACACCTATAATCCTAGCACTTTGGGAGGCCAAAGCAGGCAGATCATCTGAGGTCAGAGGTTCAAGACCAGCCTGGCCAACATGGTGAAATTCCATCTCTACTAAAAATACAAAAAAAAAAAAGAAGAAAAATTTAGCTGGGTGTGGTGGCAGGCACCTGTAATCTCAGCTATTCAGGAGGCTGAGGCAGAGAATCACTTGAACCTGGGAGGTGGAGGTTTCAGTGAGCCAAGATCATGCCATTGCACTCCAGCCTGGGTGACAGAGCAAGACTCCATCTCAAAAACAAAAAGAAAAGAAAAAAAGAAATTACGTGTGCTCAAATACAGGAATTAGTCATTCGTGATAAGGCCCTTTCCCTGGGAAAGCCAACATTTGTAAGACCCCAAGAGAGGAAATCCATGTAGGTGGTGGTTCTGAAGAGGTAAAGTATCCATGGTCAGGGGTTTAGAGGAGTGATTTGAGTCACCAGGAAAGCTTTCAGGGGGCTCCATGGTGTTCAAGGACTTGAAATGCTTTGCAGCTGTGATAAGCCCTTGGGTCTCCTATCCAACTATTGTAATAACAATAGCCTTTATTGCTGTGGCATTTTACAAAATGCTTTCAAATCCAATGTTTCATTTGACTTCATGGCAGTTCCATCAATTAATATCATCTCCATTTTGTAAATTAAAACTCTGAGACTCAAAGAGGTGACATGACTTTTCTAATGTCACCCTGCCAGTAAGTGGTAGAGTCAGAACTTAATGCCGCTGTATGATTCCAAATCAGGAGGCAGAACCTACATCTCCACTTTGTCTTTCATAACCCTGGAGAATCCAGAATTGGGAGAAAAACAGTTTTTCAAGGGATTAATCAAAGATAAGTTACAACAAAGAATCTAGCTATGTGGTAGGCTACAATATTCCTGACTTCTTAGAGAAGGTGGAATTTGAGCTGCACTCTGAATAATGAGAAGTAATGAAACAGGTGGAGGAGAGGGAGGTGGCCTGGTCAGATGGCAGGTGCTACATGACCAGGAAAGAACCTCTCTTCCTGTCCCCTGAGAGCAGTTCAAGCTGGTTTCACATTAATAGTGCTAGGAGTCAAAGGGAGATAATTTTTACATGTGTTCATGTATTAGTCTGTTCTCATGCTGCCAATAAAGATATACCTGAGACTGGGTAATTTGTAAAGGAAAGAGGTTTAATGGACTCACAGTTCCACATGGCTGGGGAGGCCTCATAATCATGGTGGAAGGAAAAGGAGAAGCAAAGACACGTCTTACAAGGTGGCAGACAAGACAGAATAAGAGCCAAGCAAAGGGGGAATCCCCTTAGTAAAACCATCTGCTCTCATGAGAATTATTCACTACCATGAGAACAGTATGGGGGAAACTGCTCCCATGATTTAATTATCTCCCACCAGGTCCCTCCCCAACATGTAGAAATTATGGGAGCTACAATTCAAAATGAGATATAATGGGGACACAGCCAGACTATATTATTCCACCCTGGCCCCTCTCAAATCTCATGTTCTCCCATTTCAAAACCAATCATGCCTTCTAAACAGTCCCCCAAAGTCTTAACTTATTTCAGCATTAACTCAAAAGTCCACAGTACAAAATCTCATCTGAGACAAGGTAAGTCCCTTCTGCCAATGATCCTGTAAAACCAAAAGCAAGTTAGTTACCTCGTAGATACAATGGGGATGCAAGAATTAGATAAATACACCCATTCCAAATGGGAGAAATTGGACAATACAAGGGCTAAAGGCCCCATGCAAGTTCAAAATCCAGTGGGGCCGTCAAATCTTAAAACAATAAAATGATCTCCTTTGACTCCAAGTCTCACATTAAGGTCACACTGATACAAGAGATGGGTTCCCATGGTCTTGGGCAGCTCTGCCCCTATGGCTTTTCAGGGTACAGCCTCCCAGCTGCTTTCACAGCTTGGCATTGAGTGTCTGTGGCTTTTTAGGGGCATGGTGCAAGCTGTGGATCTATCATTCTGTGGTCTGAAGGATGATGGCTCTCTTTTCACAGCTCCACTAGGCAGTACTCCAGTAAGGACTCTACATAGGGGGCTCCAACCCCACATTTCCCTTCCACACTGCCTTAGCAGAGGTTCTGCATGAGGGCCCCACCCCTGCAGCAAACTTCTGCCTGGACATCCAGGCATTTCCCCACATCCTCTGAAATCTAGGTGGAGGTTCCCAAACCTCAATTCTTGACTTTTGTGCACCCACAGGGTCAACACCATGTGGAAGCTACCAAGGCTTGGGACTTGCACTCTCTGAAGCCACAGCTTGAGGTGTACCTTGGCACCTTTTAGCCATGGCTAGAACAGCTGGGATGCAGGCCACCAAGTCCCTAGGCTGCAGACAGCAGGATCCCTAGGACTGGCACATGAAACCAATTTTTCCTCCTGAACCTCCAGGCCTGTGATGAGAGGGGCTGCCACAAAGGTCTCTGACATGCCCAGAAGACATTTTCCCCATTGTCTTGGTAATCAACATTAGGCTCCGCATTACTTATGCACATTTCTACAGCCAGCTTCAATTTCTCCTCAGAAAATGAGTTTTTGTTTTCTATTGCATCATCAGGCTCCAAATTTTTTGAACTTTTATGCTCTGTTTCCCTTTTAAAACTGAATGCTTTTTGTAGCACCCAAGTCACCTCTTGAATGCTTTACTGCTTAGAAATTTCTTCTGGCAAATGCCCTAAATCATCACCCTCAAGTTCAAAGTTCCACAGATCTCTAGGGCAGGGGCAAAATGCCAGCAGTCTCTTTGCTAAAACATAGCATGAGTCACTTTTATTCCAGTTCTTAACTAGTTCCTCATCTCCATCTGAGACCGTGTCTGCCTGGACTTTATTGTCCATGTCACTATCAGCATTTTGACCAAAACCATTCAACATGTCTCTAGCAAGTTCCAAACTTTCCTACACCTTCCTGTCTTCTGAGCCCTCCTAGTCTCTAAGAAGGTCCAAACTTTCTCACATTTTCTTATCTTTTTTTGAACCCTCCAAACTGTTCTAACCTCTGTCTGTCACCCAGTTCCAAAGTTGCTTCCACATTTTTGGATATCTTTACAGCAGCACCCCACTCTACCAGTACCAATTTACTGTATTATTCTGTTCTCATACTGCTAATAAAAACATACCTGCAACTGGGTAATTTTTTAAGAAAAGGGGACTAATGGACTCACAGTTACACGTGGCTAAGGAGGTCTCACAATCATGGTGGAAGGCAAAGGAGGAGCAAAGTCACACCTTACATTGTTACCAACAACAGAGCCATGCAAAAGGGGAAACCCCTTACAAAACCATCAGATCTCGTGAGACTTGTTCACCATCCCAAGAGCAGTATTGTGGGAAAACCACCCCCTGATTCAATTATCTAGGGAAAACCACCCCCTGATTCAATTATCTCCCACCAGTTTCCTCCCATGACATGTGGGAATTATGGGAGCTACAATTCAAGATGAGATTTGGTTGGTGACACAGCCAAACCATATTGGTGCATCACAACTACCCTGAGAACACTAAATAATATTCATTTTTTCAGATGAGGAAATGAAGCTAAAAGAAAAGAAAGGACTTTGTTAAGGTTAGAAAGCAGGTTGATATCAGAGTCTGGGTGGAACTTGTGTCCCAAAGCCCAGTGACCCGATACTTACTTCATATCCCCACTTGAGGAAGATGGCAGGATATCTGCAGTAGGTCTCAAACCATGTAGATGTAGCCATATTCTGCCTCTACCACCCTTACCATTTGCTGCCTTTCTGGGTCTCCAACTTGGCTGGCCTTGGCCTTGGCAGGTTGAGTATCAGCTGATGATCTCAGCTAAGAAAACCTGCTGTGGCAGTGGTCCCATCTTACCAAGTCAGGAAGCTCTTGTGGGGACATTCTCAAGGCAAGACCAGCACCCAGATACACCTCCAGCATTCTGAGGGAAGAATCTTTCTCTTTTGTCTCCCTATCAGTTGTTTCTCTTTTCTTTTGCAACTCTTGTGTGTCTTCTGTCAAAAATCTGGCCAAACCTTCTTCCACAAGTTAAAATTGGCCAGTCTCCTTTTCTCTCGAAGTCTAGCCTGAAAATAATATATTTTAAAGGAAATGTATTAAATGTATTAATCTGTTGATGAGAGGAAATTGCTTCAGAGGAGCTGGAGTAAGTTCTGGATTCAGGATCTAGTCTGTTTCCCTTCACTCTGAGTTCTAGGAAAACTATGCTCTGAATCTGGTTAAATTTTGGCTGTACAGAGTATGTATTCTGAGCATAGTAAGAAAAGGGTTGAGCTGTTCAAAGTCCAGCCACATCTGTTATCTCTTTGGAGCCCCACACTGTGGGAGGACAAAGGAAATATTATTGTCTCTATTTAATAGAGGCAGAAGGATGGGTCTCAGAGAGGTTAAATAGCTTATTTTAGATCACCTAAACCTGGCAGAACCAGATTTGGAAACTGGTATCTTGACAATCATGTTTGTGTTCTTTTGCTACAGCCACATGGATTACTTTCGTGGCTTTGGATGTCAAAGCTCATTTCTTCCTGAGAATCCATACCATTTCAAGTCAGCTTTATTAATCTGCAATTTACATATAATAAAACTCACCAAGTGTAGAATTTGATACATTTTGACAAATTTGTATAGTCATATAACCACAACACAGTTGTGATGTAGAACATTTTCCTCACTCCCTCAAATTTCCTCATGTTCTTTTGTAACCAGGCCCCCTCCCTTTTTCCCTTGGCAGCCACTGATCTCTTTTCTACATCTATAATTTTGCCAGAATTTTTAAACTGGTAATAATTAACTATTAGTTTGTCTTGAAAAAGGTGTGAGGACAATAATCATCCATTTTCTGAATCTTGAGACTTAACAAGCAAGTGAAATGAATTTCTCTGTCATCCTATACATTTATTTGTTTGTTTGCTTATTTATTCTTTCAGAAACCTCTATTCCAGGAATCATGCTGTATGCTGGAATACTGAATTTTAAAAGATCTGTGTTCAATTCACGGTCTAATCAGAAGAAACTCATACATCAATGAAGAATCAGAGTATTTTGGTATGTCCTAAAAAAAAGCTTGAATCCAGTACTAAGAATGTTTAATCATGTTTAGAGAAGTCAGAGAAATAGACTGGATCTTGAATCCCAGAGGAGATATTCTTTTAAAAATGATCAGGAATTCTGAAAAAGGTGGGAGAGATTGAGAGGGATAGGATTGGAGACCTCTTTCCAGGCCAAGATAGGGCAAAGGTGTTGAGACAAGAACTAGCATACTGGGCTTGGGGAACTACAAGATGGATGGATGAGATGGTGGACATTCTGGCAAAAGCTTAAGGGAGTTCCAAAGGGCAAAAATCCTAGTAGCCTCGATAATAATCCTGACATGATATTGGAAAGTTTCAGGGAGTGCCAGTGATCATTATTTTATGAAGCCCTAAGGTATTGGGGCTTTCAACAGTGTTCGGAGTTGGAGAAAAGTTCGGTATTGAGGCCAGCTTTCATTTTTTGCTCAGATAGCAGAGATGTTATCCCAGAGACCTGGAGCATTTTTTTATCATTTGTGTTTTCCCAGGAGGACAGAAGCATTAGAGGTTATTCTTCCCAGCCCTACCATTGGCTACATATTATCGGGGCTTCAGATGGTAGTGATCTCAAAACCAGGAGTGATATATTTGTCATGAAACTGTTAAGGTGCTAGCATTTTTGTAGCTCACTATGGCCTGTAGAAGTAGATTAACCTCACTTTTGCAGAGGCCAAAGCCTTCCCTGAAGGAGTTGCTTCCTTCACTCAACCACTTGGCATAAGGCTCAGAAGTTGGGTTCTGGAGCGACAAAGATAGGGATTTCCATCTTCAACCTGGCTGGATAGAGACCCAGCGGCCTTTCTGATGGCAAGCCATTGAAAAGCCAGAATGCAGAGTCAAGAGCCCTGGGCTCCAGTCCTGGCCTTGGGTAACTTGAGGGCCCTTTTTCCCTTCCATCATTGAGCCTTAGGAGAAAGCAAGGACTCTAACATAGGACTATAGAAGTGATTAATTCTGTTTGGAGAAGTCAAGTTTCCTAATCTGGACATGACCAACTTCAACTGAATGCTTTCAGAGGTCCTTTCCAGTGTTACCAAAGGCGTGTTCTGGTGACCAAGGAGGTCCCCATAGCTTTCTTAATAAAACCAGGCCTAACTATTTTCTGAATTGCTCAGGAAATAGGTGCTTGAGATCCATAGAGAGAGCATCATGGGATAAAAAAAAGTGATCAAGGATGTTCTTTTTCTTCTGCCCCACTTAGTCCCAGGGCTGGGACTAGGGTGAGGCAAGTGAGGCTCTTACCTTGGGGGTAAAATGTAAAGGGGTGCCAAAAAAATCAGTAATCAGGATAAATAATATTTTAATACAGTATTTTAAAAAATAAAAATTAATATGAAAATACACCATTAACAAAATATCAAAATTTTAAATAAAGACAGGACTAGTATTACTGATTTTTCCTTTTGCTTTGGGCTCCAATATGGCTTGGCACAGCACTGCTCAGGCTCCTTGCATTTCTCCCCAGTAGTCAAATATGCCTCACTTAGGGATCCAAGATGGAGAGTTTCTGCATTGGTTTAGGGCTTGCTTTCAAAGAAAAGTGGCTGGTATATAATAAGAGGTGTAGAAAAGCATAATGGTTAAGAAGAGTATTGCCGAAGGCCTTTTCTGCATCTATTGAGATAATCATGTGGTTTTTGTCTTTGGTTCTGTTTATATGTTGGATTACATTTATTGATTTGCGTATGTTGAACCAGCCTTGCATCCCAGGGATGAAGCCCACTTGATCATGGTGGATAAGCTTTTTGATGTGCTGCTGGATTAAGGCCTTCGACAAAATTCAACAACCCTTCATGCTAAAAACTCTCAATAAATTAGGTATTGATGGGACGTATCTCAAAATAATAAGAGCTATCTACGACAAACCCACAGCCAATATCATACTGAATGGGCAAAAACTGGAAGCATTCCCTCTGAAAACTGGCACAAGACAGGGATGCCCTCTCTCACCGCTCCTGTTCAACATAGTGCTGGAAGTTCTGGCCAGAGCAATCAGGCAGGAGAAGGAAATAAAAGGTATTCAATTAGGAAAAGAGGAAGTCAAATTGTCCCTGTTTGCAGATGACATGATTGTATATCTAGAAAACCCCATTGTCTCAGCCCAAAATCTCCTTAAGCTGATTAGCAACTTCAGCGAAGTCTCAGGATACAAAATTAATGTACAAAAATCACAAGCATTCTTGTACACCAATCACAGACAAACAGAGAGCCAAATCATGAGTGAACTCCCATTCACAATTGCTTCAAAGAGAATAAAATACCTAGGAATCCAACTTACAAGGGATGTGAAGGACCTCTTCAAGGAGAACTACAAACCACTGCTCAATGAAATAAAAGAGGATACAAACAAATGGAAGAACATTCCATGCTCATGGGTTGGAAGAATCAATATCGTGAAAATGGCCATACTGCCCAAGGTAATTTATAGATTCAATGCCATCCCCATCAAGCTACCAATGACTTTCTTCACAGAATTGGAAAAAACTACTTTAAAGTTCATATGGAACCAAAAAAGAGCCCGCATCACCAAGTCAATCCTAAGCCAAAAGAACAAAGCTGGAGGCATCACGCTACCTGACTTTAAACTATACTACAAGGCTACAGTAACCAAAACAGCATGGTACTGGTACCACAACAGAGACATAGATCAATGGAACAGAACAGAGCCCTCAGAAATGATGCCGCATAGCTACAACTATCTGATCTTTGACAAACCTGACAAAAATAAGAAATGGGGAAAGGATTCCCTATTTAATAAATGGTGCTGGGAAAACTGGCTAGCCATATGTAGAAAGCTGCAACTGGATCCCTTCCTTACACCTTATACAAAAATTAATTCAAGATGGATTAAAGACTTATATGTTAGACCTAAAACCATTAAAATCCTACAAGAAAACCTAGGCAATACCATTCAGGACATAGGCGTGGGCAAGGACTTCATGTCTAAAACACCAAAAGCAATGGCAACAAAAGCCAAAATCGACAAATGGGATCTCATTAAACTAAAGAGCTTCTGCACAGCAAAAGAAACTATCATCAGAATGAACAGGCAACCTACAGAATGGGAGAAAATTTTTGCAACCTACTCATCTGACAAAGGGCTAATATCCAGAATCTATAACGAACTCAAACAAATTTTCAAGAAAAAAACAAACAACCCCATCAAAAAGTGGGCAGAGGACATGAACAGACACTTCTCAAAAGAAGACATTTATGCAGCCAGAAAACACATGAAGAAATGCTCATCATCACTGGCCATCAGAGAAATGCAAATCAAAACCACAGTGAGATACCATCTCACACCAGTTAGAATGGCCATCATTAAAAAATCGGGAAACAACAGGTGCTGGAGAGGATGTGGAGAAATAGGAACACTTTTACACTGTTGGTGGGATTGTAAACTAGTTCAACCATTGTGGAAGTCAGTGTGGCGATTCCTCAGGGATCTCGAACTAGAAATACCATTTGACCCAGCCATCCCATTACTGGGTATATACCCAAAGGACTATAAATCATGCTGCTATAAAGACACATGCACACGTATGTTTATTGCGGCACTATTCACAATAGCAAAGAGTTGGAACCAACCCAAATGTCCAACAACGATAGACTGGATTAAGAAAATGTGGCACATATACACCATGGAATACTATGCAGCCATAAAAAATGATGAGTTCGTGTCCTTTGTAGGGACATGGATGAAACTGGAAAACATCATTCTCAGTAAACTATCGCAAGGACAAAAAACCAAACACCGCATGTTCTCACTCATAGGTGGGAATTGAACAATGAGAACTCATGGACACAGGAAGGGGAACATCACACTCCGGGGACTGTTGTGGGGTGGGGGGAGGGGGAGGGACAGCATTAGGAGATACACTAATGCTATGGAGTTAGGGCAGGCCATGGCATATAAGTATTTAGGTCTGCTACTTATTACTTGTGTGACCCTGGAAAAATTATTTAACTTTTTGTGTCCCTGATTCCTCTTCCATAAAATAGGGATAATGACAGTACTTACTCCATGGAGTCTCTCTGAGGGTTAAATTAATTAATATGTGTAAATATCCAAACAAAGAATCGGGCATGTGACATGTGCCTAGTAAACATTTACTCTTGTTATATGTAGGAAGAATTTAGTTTAGAACTTCTTGAAGATAAGTAGTGGTACTGCAGCAGGTGACTGAGGCAGATTGTTGGGTCATTCTTACTGCTGTTTTATCAGAGCTTCTGAAAGTTCTTAGGTACAGCTTTGCTTGAGGCAGAGAGATGAAGTATATGAGGTTTAACATTTGTTTCCATTTTTTATGATGCCTGTGACAAATAGTTTTGAAATTTGGGTTGAGAACAACTAATTTGTATGAATATATCTAAACTATTCAAAACGTGCTGGACTATTCTTTAAGAAAATTATTGCTACATAATAATTTTTTACATATTTGTGGTGTGCATGTGATACTTTGATTCGTGAATACAATGTGTAATAATTTAAAAAGTAATTGGAATACTCATCACATCAAACATTTCTGATTATTTTCTGTTGAGAACATTCTAAATTTTCTCTTCAATGTGATTTGAAATATGCAATAAATTATTAACTAACTATAGTCATGTGACTGTGCTGACACTACAACTTATTGCTTTTACCTGTGTTTTTTTTATTATACTTTAATTTCTGGGGCACACATGCAGAACGTGCAGTTTTGTTACATAGGTATACACTTGCCATGGTGGTTTGCTGCACCCATCAACCTGTCACCTACATTAGATATTTCTCCTAATGCTATCCCTTCCCTAGCCCCCAAACATTAACAGGCCCTGGTGTGTGATGTTCCCCTCCCTGTGCCCATGTGTTCTCACTGTTCAACTCCCACTTATGAGTGGGAACATGAGGTGTTTTGTTTTCTCTTCTTGTGTTACTTTGCTGAGAATGATGGTTTCCAGCTTCATCCGTGTCCCTACAAAGGACATGAACTCACTATTTCTTATGGCTGAATAGTATTTCATGGTGTATATGTGCCACATTTTCTTTATCTAGTCTATCATTGATGGATATTTGGGTTGGTTCCAAGTCTTTGCTGTTGTGAATATTGCCACAATAAATATACGTGTGCAGGTGTCTTTATAGTAGAATGATTTATAATCCTTTGGGTATATACCAGTAATGGGATTGCTGCGTCAAATGGTATTTCTAGTTCTAGATCCTTGAGGAATCACCACATTGTCTTCCCCAAGGGTTGAACTAATTTACACTCCCAACAACAGTGTAAAAGCATTTCGATTTCTCCACATCCTCTCCAGTATCTGTTGTTTCTTGACTTTTTAATAATCGCCATTCTAACTGGCATGAGATGGTATTTCATTGTGGTTTTGATTTGCATTTCTCTAATGACCTGTGATGATGAGCATTTTTTCATAAGTTTGTTGGCTGCATAAGTGTCTTCTTTTGAGAAATATCCTTTGCCCACTTTTTGATGGGGTTGTTTGTTTTTGTCTTGTAAATTTGTTTAACTTCTTTGTAGATTCTGGATATTAGCCCTTCATAAGATGGATAGTTTGCAAAATTTTCCCCCATTCTCTAGGCTACCTGTTCACTCTGATGATAGGTTCCTTTGCTGCACAGAAGCTCTTTAGTTTAATTAGATCCCATTTGTCAATTTTGGCTACTGCTGACATTGCTTTTGGTGTTTTAGACATGAAGTATTTGCCCATGACTATATCCTGAATGGTATTGCCTTGGGTTTTTTTTTTTTTTTAAGAATTTTTATGGTTTTATGTCTTACATTTAACTCCTTAATGCATCTTGAGTTAATTTTTGTATAAGGTGTAAGGAAGTGGTTCAGTTTCAGTTTTCTGCATATGGCTAGCCAGTTTTCCCAACACCATTTATTAAATAGGGAATCCTTTCCCCATTGCTTGTTTTTGCCAGGTTTGTCAAATATCAGATGGTTGTAGATGTGTGGTGTTATTTCTGAGGCCTCTGTTCTGTTCCATTGGTCTATATATCTGTTTTGGTACCAGTACCATGCTGTTTTGGTTACTGTAGCCTTGTAGTATAGTTTGAAGTCAGGTAGCATGATGCCTCAAGCTTTGCTCTTTTTGCTTCGGATTGTATTGGCTATGCAGGCTCTTTTTTGGTTCAATATGAAGTTTAAAATAGTTTTTGCCCAATTCTGTGACGAAAGTCAATGGTAGTTCGATGGGGATAGCATTGAATCTATAAATTACTATGCCCAGTATGGCCATTTTCACAATCTTGATTCTTCCTATCCATGAGCATGGAATGTTTTTCCATTTGTTTGTGCCCTCTCTTATTTCCTTGAGCAGTGGTTTGTGGTTCTTGAAGAGGTCCTTCACATCCCTTGCAAGTTGGATTCCTAGGTATTTTATTCTCTTGGTAACAATTGTGAATGGGAGTTGACTCATGATTTGGCTCTGTTTGTCTGTTATTGGTGTATAGCAATGCTTGTGATTTTTGTACATTGATTTTGTATCCTGAGACTTTGCTGAAGTTGCTTTTCGGCTTCAGGAGAGTTTGGGCTGAGATGATGGGGTTTTCTAAATAGACAGTCATGTCATTTGCAAACAGAGACAATTTGACTACCTATTTTCCTATTAGAATACCATTTATTTCTTTCCCTTGCCTGATTGCCCTGGCAAGAATTTTCAATACTATGTAGAATAGGAGTGGTGAGAGAGGGCATCCTTGTCTTGTGCCAGTTTTCAAAGGGAAATCTTCCAGGTTTTTCCCATTCAGTATAATATTGGCTGTGGGTTTGTCATAAATGGCTCTTATTATTTTGCGATACGTTCCATCGATACCTAGCTTACTGAGACTTTTTAGCATGAAGGGGTGTTGAATTTTGTCAAAGGCCTTTTTTGCCTCTGTAGAGATAATCATGTGGTTTTGGTCATTGGTTTTGTTGATGTTTGGAATAATTTCTTTTTCTATTGTTTTCTATTGTTTGGAATCATTTCAGAAGGAATGGTACCAGATCCTCTTTGTACCTCTGGTAGAATCCAGCTGTGAATCCATCTGGTCCTGGAATTTTTGTGGTTGATAGGCTATTAATTACCGCCTAAATTTCAGAACTTGTAATTGGTGTATTCAAGGATTTGACTTCTTCCTGGTTTAGACTTGGGAGGGTGTATGTGTCCAAGAATTTATCCATTTTTTTTAGATGTTCTAGTTTATTTGTGTAGAGGTGTTTATCATATTCTCTGATAGTAGTTTGTAATTCTGTGGGATCAATGGTGATATCCCCTATATCATTTTTTATTTCATCTATTTGATTCTTCTCTCTTTTCTTCATTAGTCTTGCTAGCAGTCTATCTATTTTGTTGTTCTTTTCAAAAAACCAACTCCTTCATTCATTGATTTTTTTGAAGGGCTTTTTGTGTCTCAATCTCCTTAAATTCTGCTCTGATATTAGTTATTTCTTGTCTTCTGCTAGCTTTTAAATTTGTTTGTTCTTGCTTCTCTAGTTTTAATTTTGATATCAGGGTGTCGATTTTAGATTTTTCCTGCTTTCTCTTGTGGGCATTCAGTACCATGACTTTTCCTCTACAGGCTGCTTTAAATGTGTCCCGGAGATTCTGGTACCTTGTATCTTTGTACTCATTGATTTCAAAGAACACTTTTATTTCTCCCTGCATTTTGTCATTTACCTAGTAGTCATTCAGGAGCAGGTTGTTTAATTTCCATGTAGTTGTGTGGTTTTGAGTGAGTTTCTTAATCCTGAATTTTAATTTGATTGCACTGTGGTCTGAGAGACTGTTTGTTATGATTTCCATTCTTTTGCATTTGCTGAGGAGTGTTTTACGTCCAACTATGTGGTCAATTTTAGAATAAGTGCAACGTAGTGCTGAGAAGAATATATATTCTGTAGATTTTGGGTAGAGAGTTATGTAGATGTCTATTAGGTCTGCTTGGTCCAGGGCTGAGTTCAAGTCCTGGATATCCTTGTTAATTTTCTGCTGCATTGATCTCTCTGATGTTGACAGTGGTGTGTTAAAGTCTCCCACTATTATTGTGTGGGAGTCTAAGTCTCTTTGTAGGTCTCTAAGGACTTGCTTTATGAATCTGGATGCTCCTGTATTGGGTGCATATATATTTAGTATAGTTAGCTCTTCTTGTTACATTGATCCCTTTACCATTATGTAATGCCCTTCTTTGTATCTTTTGATCTTTTGGTTTAAAGTCTGTTTTATCAAAGATTTGGATTGCAACTCCTGCCTTTTTTTCTTTCTATTTGCTTGGTAAATATTCCTCCATCCCCTTATTTTGAGCCTCTGTGTTTCTTTGCACCTGAGATGGGTCTCCTGAATCCAGCACACTGATGAATCTTAGCTCTTTCTCTAATTTGCCAGTCTGTGTCTTTTAATTGGGGCATTTAGCTCATTTACATTTAATGTTAATATTGTTATGTGTGAACTGGATCTTGTCATTATGATTCTAGCTAGTTATTTTGCCCATTAGTTGATGCAGTTTCTTCATAGTGTCGATGGACTTTACAATTTGGTATGTTTTTTCAGTGGCTGGTACTGATTGTTCTTTTCCATGTTAATGCTTCCTTCAGGAGCTCTTGTAAGTCAGGCCTGGTGGTGACAAACTCTCTCAGCATTTGCTTGTCTGTAAAGTATTTTATTTCTCCTTCACTTATGAAGCTTAGTTTGGCTGGATATGAAATTCTGGTTGAAAATTCTTTTCTTTAAGAATGTTGAATATTGGCCCCCACTCTCTTCTGGCTTATAGGATTTCTGCCAAGAGATCCACTGTTAGACTGACGGGCTTCCCTTTGTGGGTAACCTGACCTTTCTCTCTAGCTGCCCTTAACATTTTTTCCTTCATTTCAACCTTGGTGAATCTGATGATTATGTGTCTTGGGGTTGCTCTTCTGGAGGAGTATCTTTGTGGTGTTCTCTGTATTTCCCGAATTTGAATCTTGGCCTTTCTAGGTTGGGGTGGTTCTCCTGGGTAATATCCTGCACAGTGTTTTCCAACTTGGTTCCATTCTCTCTGTCACTTTCAAGTACACCAATCAAATGTAGGTTTGGTCTTTTCACATAGTCCCATATTTCTTAGAAGCTTTCTTCATTCCTTTTTATTTTTTTTTTTCTCTAATCTTGTCTTCTCGCTTTGTTTCATTAAGTGAATCTTCAGTCTCTGATATCCTTTTTTCTGCTTGATCAATTTGGCTATTGATACTTGTGTGTGCTTCATGAAGTTCTCATTGTGTGTTTTTCAACTCCATGAGCTCATTTATGTTCTTCTCTAAACTGGTTATTCCAGTGAGCAATTAGTCTAACCTTTTTTCAAGGTTCTTATCTTCCTTGCATTGGGTTAGAACATGCTCTTTTAGCTTGGAGGAGTTTGTTATTACCCACCTTCCGATGCCTACTTCTGTCAATTCATCAAACTCATTCTCTGTCCAGTGTTGCTTTTTTTGCTGCTGAGGAGTTGTGATCCTTTGTAGCAGAAGACGCATTCTGGTTTTTGGAATTTTCAGCCTTTTTGCACTTGTTTCTCCCCATCTTTGTAGATTTATCTACCTTTGGTCTTTGATGTAGGTGACCTTCGGATGGAGTCTCTGAGTGGACATGCTATTTCTTACTGTTTGTTAGTTTTCCTTCTAACAGTCAGGCCTCTTTGCCTCCAGTCTCCTGGAGTTTGCTGTAGGTTCATTCCAGACCCTGTTTGCCTGGTATCACCAGAAGAGGCTGCGGAGCAGCAAACATTGCTACCTGTTCTTTCCTCTGGAAACTTCTTCCCAGGGGGCACCTGCTAGATGTCAGCTAGAGCTCTCCTGTATGAGGTGTCTTTCGGCCCCTACTAGCGTGTGTCTCCCAGTCAGGATACACAAGGTTCAGTCTCCCACTTGAGGATGCAGTCTGACCCTTAGCAGAGCTCGAACATTATCTGGGAGGTCCACTCCTCTCTTCAGAGCTGTCAGACAGGGATGTTTAAGTCTGCTGAAGCTGCGCCCATAGCCGCCCCTTCTTCCAGGTGTTCTGTCCCAGGCAGATGGGGGTTTTGTCTGTAAGTCCCTGACTGGGGCTGCTGCCTTTTTCTCAGAGATGCCCTTCCCAGAGAGGAGAAAAATGGCAGTCTGGCCACAGTGGCTTTGCTGAGATGTGGTGAGCTCTGGCCAGTTTGAATTTCCTGGCAGCTTTGTTTACACTGTGAGGGTAAAACCATCTACTCAAGTCTCAGCAATGGCTGACAGCCCTCCTCCCACCAAGCTCGAGTGTCCCAGGTCGACCTCAGACTGCGGTGCTGGCAGCAAGAATTTCAAGCCAGTGGATCTTAGTTTGCTGGGCTCTGTGGGGGTGGGACCAACTGAGTCAGACCACTTGGCTCCCTGGTTTCAGCCCCCTTTGCAGGGGAGTGAACTATTCTCTGTCGCTGGTGTTCCAAGCGCCACTGGGGCATGGAAAACAAAAAAAAAGAAAACTCCTACAGCTATTTCAGTGTCTGCCCAAACACTGCCCAGTTTTGTGCTTGAAACCCAGGGCCCTGGTCAGGTAGGCACCAGAGGGAATCTCCTGGTCTGTGGGTTGCAAAGACCATGGGAAATGCGCAGTATCTCTGCCAGAATGCACGGTTCCTCAGGCTCAGTCCCTCACAGCTTGCCTACGGTGGGGGAGAAAATTCCCTGACCCCTTGCGCTTCCCAGGGGAGGCAATGCCCCACCCTGCTTCAGCTCACCCTCCGTGGGCTGCACCCACTGTCCAACCAGTCCCAATGAGATAAACTGGGTACCTCAGTTGGAAATGTAGAAATCACCTGCCTTCTAAGTAAATCACACTGGGAGCTGCAGACCAGACTTGTTCCTATTCAGCCATCTTGTCAGCAATCCTCCATATTGGTTTTTTTTTTTTTTGAGACAGAGTCTTGCTGTGTCACCCAGGCTGGAGTGCAGTGGTGTGATCTTGGCTCACTACAACCTCTGATTCCTGGGTTCAAGCGATTCTCCTGCCTCAGCCTCCCAAGTAGCTGGGACTACAGGCGCCCACCACCACGCCCAGCAAATTTTTGTATTTTTAGTAGAGACTGAGTTTCACTATGTTGGTCAGGCTGGAATTGAACTCCTGACCTCATGATCTGCCAATATCAGCCTCCCAAAGTGCTGAGAATATAGGCTTGAGCCACCACAGCTGGCCTAACTGTACTTTTGCACCCATCAACCAACCCCTCTTCATCCTTCCTTTTCCCTACTATTCCCAGGCTCTAGTAACTACCATTCTATTCTCTACACCCATGAGATTCACTTTTTAAGCTCACATGTATGACAACATGCAGTATTTGTCTTTCTAAACCTGGCTTATTTCACTTAACATAATATCCTCCAGGCTCATCCATGTTGCTGCAAACGACAGGATTTCATTCTTTTTTGTCCGAATAATACTCCATTTTGTATATATACTACATCTTATTTACTCATTCATCTGTTGATAGACACTTAGGTTGATTTATATCTTGGTTGTTTTGAATAATACTGAGATTAACATGGGAGTGCAGATCTCTTCAACACACTGACTTCCTTTCTTTTGGATATATATCCAGTAGTAGGATTGCTGGATCATATGGCATTTCTACTTTTAGGTGTTTAAGGAAGCTCCATATGGTTACGTATAGTGACCATACTAATTTACGTTCTCACCAACAGTGTACAAGTGTTCCCCTTTCTCTATATTCTTGCCAAGATTTGTAATTTTTATGGTTTTTTTGATAATAGCCATTTTAACGGAGGTGAGATGATATATCCTTGTGGTATTGATTTGCATTTCCTTGATGATTAGTGATGTTGAGTACTTTTTCATGTATCCAGATAGCCATTTGCATGTCTTCTTTTTAGAAATGTCTATTCAGATCATTTGCCCACTTTTAATTGGGTTATTTGTTTTTTTTGCTGTTAAGTTTCTTATGGATACTGGTTATTAATTCCTTGTCAGAAGGATAGATTGCAAATATTTTCTTCAATTCTGTAGGTTGTCTTTTTCACTGTTGATTATTTCCTTTGCTATACAGAGCTCTTTAGCTTGATGTAATTCCATTTGTCTATTTTTTCTTTTGTTGCCTGTACTTTGGAAGTCTTACCTAAAAAGTCTTTGCTCAAACCAATGTCCTAAAGCATTTTCTCAATGTTTTCTTCTAGTGTTTTCACAGATTGGGGTATTACATTTAAGTTTTTAATAATTTTTATTTTTATATGGTGAGATATAGGGGTCTAATTTTATTCTTCTGCATATCATTATCCAGTTTTCCCAGCATAATTTCTTGAAGAGTCTGTCCTTTCCTCAATGTAAGTTCTTGATGCCTTTATCAAAAATCAGTTGGCTGTAAATGCATTAATTATTTTTTTGTTCTCTAGTCTGTTCTATTGGTCTATGTGTCAGTTTTTACACCAGTACCAGGCTGTTTTGGCTATTATGGCTTTGTAGTACATATTGAAGTCACGTAATGTGAAACTTCCAGCTTTTTTCTTTTTGCTCAGGATTCCTTTCTCTATTTGGGGTCTTTGTGGCTCCACACAAATTTTAGGATTTGTTTTCCTATTTCTGTGAAGAATATCATTGGTATTTTGATAAGGATTACATCAAATGTACGGATTGTTTTGTGAAGTACGGACCTTATAACAATTTTAATTCTTCCATCCCATGAACTATGGGAAATCTTTTTATTTCTTTCTGTTTCCTGTTTAATTTCTGTCATTGGCATTCTATAGTTTTTATTGAGAGATCTTTCATTCTTTGGTTACATTTATTCCTTGGTATTTTATTTTTTGTAGCTATTGCTAATGGGATTGTTTTCTTGATTCCCTTTTGAGGTTATTCACTGTTGGCATGTAGAAATACTACTGAGTTGTGCATGTTGATTTTGTATTCAGCCACTTTTTTGAATTCATTTATGAAACTCATTTTTAGCAGCTAAAAACTGTTTGTTCTAAAGATTTTTTAAAATGTAAAATTATTTTATCTGTAAAAAAGGATAATTTGACTTCTTCCTTCCAATTTGGATGCCATTAATTTTTTTCCCTTGTCTAATTGCTCTGGCTCAGACATCCAGTGCTGTGTTTAATTAAAGTGGTGAAAGTGGGCATCTTTGTCCTGTTTCAGATCTTAGAGGAAAGGTATTCAATTTTCCCCATTCATCTTAATGTTACCTGTGGGTTTGTCATATATGGACTCTATTGTTTTGATGTATGTTTCTTCTATGCATAGTTTATTGAGAGTTTTTATCAAGAAACCATGTATTTTATCAGATGCTTTTTCTACATCTTTTGAGATGGTCATATAGTTTTTGTTTTGATATATTAATGTGATGTATCACATTGATTGATTTGCATATGTTGAACCATCCTTGCATTCCTGGAGTAAATCTTATTTGATCATGGTGTATTTTTCTTTGATGTGTTGTTGGAATTGGTTTGCTAGTATTTCATTGAGGATTTTTGCATCCATGTTTCTCAGAAATATTGTTTTATAGTTTCTTTTATTTGTCATATACTTGTTTGGTTTTGGGATCAGGCTAATGCTTGCCTTGTAAAATGAGTTAGGGAGAATTCTATTCTCTTAAACTTTGGGGCATAGTTTGAGGACAGTTGGTGTTAGTTCTTCTAAGATATTAGGTAGAATTTAGTGGTAAAGCTATCTGGATTTACATTGTTAGGATACCTTTTTTTTTTTTTTTGAGATAGAATCTTGCTCTGTAACCCAGGCTGGAGTGAGTGGCATGATCTCAGCTCACTGCAACCTCCACCTCCTGGGTTCAAGTGATCCTCCTGCCTCAGCCACTCAAGTAGCTGGGATTACAGATGTGCACAACCAAGCCCAGCTACTTTTTATATTTTTAGTAGAGATGGGGTTTCACCATCTTGGCCAGGTTGGTCTTGAACTCCTGACCTCAAGTAATCTACCCACCTCAGACTCCCAAAGTGCTGGGGTTACAGGCATGAGCCACCACACCCAGCCTGTTAGGATACTTTTTAGTACTGATTTAATTTCATTAGTCATTATTGGTTTGGGTTTTCTATTTCTTCTTGGATCCGTCTTGCTATGTGGTATGTGCCCAGAGATTTGTCCATTCCCACTAGGTTTTTCAATTTGTTGGTGCATAGTTGTTTATAATAGTTTTTAATGATTTTTTGTATTTCTGTGGTATAAGATTTAATACCTCCTTTTATATTTTTTGGTTCATTTACTTGAGCCTTCTAATTTCGTTTGGTTATTCTAGCGAATAGTTTGTTGATTTTTTAATCTTTTTTAAAAAACAGCTTTTTATTTTGTTGATCTTTTGTGTTTTTTAAAATTCTTTCTTTTGTTTAGTTCTGCTCTGATCTTTATCATTTCTTCCTTCTGCTACTTTTGGGTTTGGCCTGTTCTTACTTTTCTAGTTCCTTGAGGTTCATGGACAGGTTGTTTATTTGAAATCTTTCTTCTTTTCTGTTGTAGGCATTTATTGCTATAAACTTCCCACTTAGCACTGCTTTTGCTGTATCCCATCAGTTTGAGTATGTTGTATTTAAATTTTCCTTTGTTTCAAGAAATTCTTTGATTTCCTTTTAATTTCTTTTTTGATCTCATGGTCATTCAAGAGAATATTATTTAATTTCTATGTATTTGTACAGTTTCCAGTGTTCGTCTTGTTACTGATTTCCAGTTTTATTCTATTGTGGTCTGAAAACATACTTGATGTGATATTGATTTTTGAAATATATGTTGAGACTTGTTTTCTTGCCTAGCACATGATCTATTCTGGAGTAATCCATGTGCTGATGAGAAGGATGTATATTTTGTAGCTGTTGGATGAGATGTTCTATAAATATCTGTTAGGTTCATTTGGCCTATAGTCCAGTTTAAGTTTGATGTTTCTTTGTTGATTTTCTGTATGGATGATCTGTCCAATGTTGAAAGTTGGGTGCTTAATTCTCCAACTATTATTGTATTGGCTTCTATTTTTTTCTTTAACTCTAGTAATATTTGCTTTATATATCTGAGTGCTCTGGTCCTGGGTACATATACATTTATAATTGGTATATTCTCTTGCTGAATTGATTCCATTATCATTATATATGACCTTCTTTATATTCCTTTATGTTTTGTGACTTAAGGCCTATTTTGCCTGATATCAGCTATCCCTTTTCACTTTTGGTTTCTGTGGAATATCTTTTGTCATTTCTTCACTTTTAGTCTATGTGTGTCTTTACAGAAGTTAGGTTCTTGTAGACAGTATGTAGTCAGGTCGTGGTTTTTTTTTTTTTAATCCATTCAACCAGTCTGTATCTTTAAATTGGGAAATTTAATTTGTTTTCTTTTAAGGTTGTTATTGGCTTGTTAAGACTTACTCTTCTCATTTTGTCAATTGGTTTATAATTTTTTTATATTTTTAATTTCTTTATTCCTCTCTGTTTATCTTTGTGATTTGGTGGCTTTCTGTATTGAAAATGTTTGATTCCTTTCTCTTTCTTGTCTGTGTTTCTGCTCTACCAGTGAGTTTTATACTTTTATGCATTTTCATGATGGTAGATATCATCCTTTCACTTTCAGATGTAGAAATACTACTTTACTCATTTCTTGTAGGGTCATTCTAGTGGTGATGAATTTCCTCTGCCTTTGCTTGTGTGGGAAATACTATTTCTCCTTCATTACTGATAGCTTTGTTTGGTATAGTCTTTGTGGCTAGGAGTATTTTTCTTTCAGCACTTTGAATATATTATTTTATTGTCTCTTGGACCGTAAGGTTTCTGCTGAGAAATCTGCTGTTAATCTAATTTGGATACTTTTATGTGTAAGTTGATGCTTTCCTCTTACTATATTTATAATTCTCTCTTTGCTTTCATTTTTTAGAATTTGACTACAATGTGCCTCAGTGAGGATCTATTTTGATTGAGTCTATTTGGGGACTTTTTAGCTTCCCTGTGTCTCAATGTCTATACCTCTTCCAAGACTTGGGAAATTTACAAGCTATTTTTTCATAAATAGGTTTTCAATGTCTTTTCCCATCTCTTCTCCTTTTGGAACTCCCCAAATTCAAATATTTGCTGACTTGATGGTATCCTATATGTTATGTAGACTTTCTTCTTTCTTTTTTTTCCTGTCCAACTCAGTTATTTCAAAAGACGTTTTTTGATGTTCAAAAGTCTTTCTTCTGCATGATCTAATCTATACTCTCGATTCTATTTTTTATTTCATTCATTGAATTATTTAATTCTAGGATTTCTATTTGGCTCTTTTATATTATATCTATCTCTTTGTTGACTTTCTGATTCAGATCCAGAGGTAATTCCCTTATTATTTTGTATTGTTTGTTTTCCTTTTGTATCTCATGGAGTTCCCTGAAGATCTTGATTTTGAATTCCTTTTCTGAAATTTCATTTTTTTCTTTGATATCTGTTACTGGGGAATTTTTTGTTCTTTTATATATGTTATGTTTCATTGCTTTTTTATGTTCCTTGTGTTCTCACATTGACATCTGTGCATTTGGTGTAACTGCTATTTCTTCTAATTTTATGGAATAGCTTCCATAGGGAAAGTCATTTAATGTATATGTATCTACAATGCTTGTTGGGCAGCGTGCTTTGGCTTTGGTTCTGGGTGGGCACTATGGTGTAGTCTCCATATGATTACTTTAGGTGTAATCAACATCAGCAATATCTATGTGTTCTTTATGGGCTTGGACTCAAGTTGTTTGCGGAGGCTGTGGTGAGGCTTTGCTGATGATAGGTCATCAGCCAGGCTGGTCCTCAGGCCCATATATGGTGCATGTTTGCACTGATGGGGATAGGAATGGGACATGACGGCCAGTACTTGGATCCTTGAGTGGTATGCATGGGTGCTGATAGTGTCAGTGGCAGGGTGGGTGGGTAGATACTCAAGCCCCAGGAAAGGATGTGGAGACCTGTCTATCCCTGAGCTCCCTGCTGGGTTGGGTAGGCACCAGCAATGTCTGCAGCATGGCAGGCAGGCTACTCCCCAGGTCACCAGGCAGGGCGCAGTGGTGAGTATTATCCTGCTGCTGAAGTGGGATGGGATTGCTGTTGGTAGTGGCAGTCCCAGGCAGTCTTCTTTCAGGCTCTGGGGGGTCACATTCTTTCATTCCGTATATTCCGGAGGCAGCCTCCCTGATGTGCTGGATTTTGTGTTTCCTAGGGTGTTGGGTCCTGCACCGGCTTGGGAGCCTGTGATGTGGCTGCACTACTGGGTCCAGTGGGCACCACAACACAGTGGCCCTCTGAGTAGATGTGAGGAGAAGCCTGTGGGGTCCAAGAGATGTGGAAATGCAGGGGCTATTGGGCCTCAGGGCAGCATATAGTACAGTGTTGGTTCTGCTCTCAAAATGGTGCCATCCTGCAACAGGTTGGGTCCAGAGATTTAGGGTATCCTTTTTTTTCCCCAGGGAATTCCTGTTCTCTTTCTTGAATTAAAGCTAACAGTGTGGATCTTTATGTACTAATTTTGCTATTTCCAAGTGGCTGAGGCATGCTAAAAGCCAATGACCTCCAGTTCTGTCCATGTTGCTGAAAATGACAAAATTTCATATCTTTATGGCTGAATATTATTTTATGTGTATATATGCCACACATTTTCTTTATCCATTCATCTGCAGATGGATACTTAGGTTGAGTCCATATTTTTGCTATTATGAGTAGTGCTGCAATAAACATACAGGTATCCCTTTGAGATATTGATTTCCTTTCCTTTGGATAAATACCCAGTCATGGGATTGCTGGTTTGTATGGGAGTTCTGTTGTTAATTTTTTGAGAAATCTCCATAATGTTTTCCATAATGGCTATACTAATTTACATTCTCACTTACAGTGTATGAATTCATTTTATCTACATCCTCACAAGTATCTGTTATATTTTTCTTCTTAGTAATAGCCATTCTAACTGCAGTAAGATGATATTTCATCGTGGTTTTCATTTGCATTTCCCAACTGATTAGTGATGTTGAACATTTTTCCATATAAATTTTGGCCATTTGTGTGTCTTCATTTAAGAAATGTGTATTCATATCCTTTGCCCATTTTTAATGGGATAATTGTTTTGTTTTGCTGTTGAGTTGTTTCAATTTCTTTTTTTTCTTCCAACTTTAATTTTAGGTTCAAAAAGTACAAGTGTAGGTTTTTTATATGGGTAAATTGTGTGTCATAGAGGTTTGGTGTACAGGTTATTTCATCATCCATGTAATAAGCATAGTACCTGATAGTTTTTCAAACCTCACCCTCCTCCCACTCTCCACCTTCAAGTAGGCACTGGTATCTATTGTTGTCCTCTTTGTGTCCATGTGTACTCAATGTTTATCTCCCACTTGTAGGTAAGAATGTGTGGTATTTGGTTTTCTGTTCCTGTGTTAATTTGTTTAGGATAATGGCCTCTAACTCTATCCATGTTGCTACAGGAGACATGATTTCTTTCATTTTTATGGATGCACAATATTAGATGATGTATATGTACCACATATTTTTTTCCAGTCCACTATTGAGCATTTAGGCTAATTCTATGTCTTTGCTATTGTGAATACCCAGTAATGGGATTGCTAGGTTGAATGTTGGCTCTGCTTTCAGTTCTTTGAGAAATTTCCAAACTGCTTTTTGCAGTGGCTGAACTAATTTACATTTCTACCAGCAGAGTATAAGTGTTCCCTTTCCTCCACAACCTTACCAGCACAGCATGTGTTATTTTTTTGACTTCTTATTAACAGCCATTCCCACTGATGTGAGATGGTATGTCATTGTGGTTTCGATTTCCATTTCTTTATTAATTAGTGATATTGAATATTTTTTCATATGCTTGTTGGCTGCATGTATTTCTTTTGAGAAGTGTCTGGTGATGTCCATTTCTCATTTTTTAATTGGTTTGTTTGTTTTTTGCTTGTTGATTTAAGTTCCTTATAGATTCTGGATATTAGACCTTTGTTGGCTGCATAGAGTGCAGGTATTTTCTCCCATTTTTAGGTTGTCTGTTTACTCTATTGACAGTTTCTTTTGCTGCACAGAAGCTCTTTGGTTCAATTAGTTCCCATTTGTCAATTTTTGTTTTCATTATGATTGCTTTTGGCATCTTTGTCATGAAATCTTTGCCAGGGCTTATGTCCAAAATGGTATTTCCTTTGTTACCTATAGGTGTTCTGTGTAAGTCTTTAATTCATGTTGAGTTGATTTCTTTATATAGTGTAAGGAAGGGGTCCAGTTTCAGTCTTCTGTATATGGCTAGCTTGTTATCTCAGTGCCATTTATTGAATAAGGAGTCATTTCCCATTGCTTGTTTTTGTAGACAGTATTTAAATTCAGATGGTCATAGGTGTGCAGTTTTATTTCTAGATTCTCTAACCATTCTATTGGTCTATGTGCCTCTTTTTTTCCCACAAATACCATGCTGTTTTGGTTACTGTAGCTTTGTAGTATAGTTTGAAATCAGGTAATGTGATGTCTCCAGCTTTCTTTTTAATGCTTAGAATTGCTTTGGCTATTTGGGCTCTTTTTTCATTGCAGGGGAATGTTACAATAGTTTTCTCTAGTTCTGTGAAAAAATGTCATTGGTAGTTTAATAGGAATATTATTGAATCTACATTGGTTTAGGGATTATGGCCATTTTAACAATATTGATTCACCCTATCCACATGCACATGAAATGTTTTTCTATTTGTTTTTGTTATCACTGATTTCTTTCAGTAGTGTTTTGTAATTCTCTTTGTAGACATATTTCACCACTTTGGTTAGCCAGAATCCTAGGTATTTTCTTTTTTTGTGTGTTTGTGGCTATTGTGACTGTGATTATATTATTGATTTGGATCTCAGATTGGATGTTTTTGGTATGCAAAACTGATACTTATTCTTTTACACCGATTTTGTATCATGAAACTTCACTGAATTTATTGATCAGATTTAGGAGCTTTTGGGCAGATACTATGGGGCTTTCTAGATATAAGATCAGATTGTCTGTGAAGAGAGATAGTTTTGCTTCCTCTCTTCCTATTTGGATGCTTTTTTTTTCTCCTGCCTGATTGCTCTAGCTAGGACTTCCAGTACTATGTTGAATAAGAGTGGTGAGAGTAGGGATTCTTGTCTTGTTCCAGTTTTCAAGGAGAATGCTTCTAGCATTTGCTCATTTAGTAAGATGTTGACCGTTGGCTTTTTCACAGATGACTCATTATTTTGTGGTATGTTTTTAAAATGACTGGTATGTTGAGGATTTTTTTTTTTGAGACAGGTTCCCGCTCTGTCACCCAGGCTGGAGTGTAGTGGTGTGATCTCGGTTCACTACAACCTCTGCCTCCCAGGACTCAATTGATCCTCTCACCCCAGCCTCTTGAATAGCGGAGACCACTCAGTGAGATTCTTGTTTTTTTGTGTTTTTTTTGTTTTGTTTTTTGGTAGAGATGTGGTTTCACCATGTTGCCCAGGCTGGTCTTGAACTTCTGAGCTCAAGTGATCTGCCTGCATCTGCCTTCCAAAATACTGGGATTACAGGTGTGAGCCACTGTGCCTTGCTTTCTTGAGGATTTTTAACATGAGAGGATGTTGAGTTTTATCAAAAGCCTTTCTGCATCTGTTGAGATAATCATGTGGGTTTTCTTTTAGTTCTGTCTATGTGATGAATCACATTTATTGATTTGTGTATGTTGAACCTACCTTGCATCCCATGAGTAAAGCCTACTTGATCATGGGGGATTCGCTTTTTGATATGCTGCTGGATTCAATTTGCTAGTATTTTTTCATCGATGTTCATCAGAGATATTGGACTGAGGTTTCTTTTTTTGTAGTGTCTTTACCAGGTTTTGGTATCAAGAATGATGCTGGCCTCATAGAATGAATTGGGGAGAGTTCCTTTCTCTCAATTTTGGTAATTTCAGTAGGATTTGTGCCAGCTCTTTGTGTGTCTGTTAGAATTTTCCTGTAAATCTATCTGCTCCAACACATTTTCTGATTATTAGGCATTTTATTACTGATTCAGTTTTGGAACTCATTATTAGTCTGTTCAAGGTTTCAGTTTCTTCCTAGTTCAACCTTGAGAGGTTACATGTTTCTAGAAATTCATCCGTTTTTCCTAAGTTTTCTAGTTTGTTTGTATAGATATGTTTGCAGTAGTCTCTGAGGTTTTCTGTATTTTTATGGGGTCAGTGGTAATGTCCCCTTGGTCACTTCTGATAGCTTTTTTGGATCTTCTTCTTTTCTTTATTAGTCTAATTATCCATCTATCAATCTTATTTATTTATTCAAATAACCAACTTTTGGTTTTGTTGGTCTTTTGTACGTTTTTTCGCATCTCAATTTCAATCTGTTTAATTCTAATTTTAGTTATTTCTCATCTTCTGCTAGCTTTGAGGGTGGATTGCTTTTGTTTTGTTTTGTGTGTTTTTTTTTTAGTTCCTGTAGGTGTGATCTTAGCTTGTTAATCTTAGCTCTGCTTTAGCCGTATCTCAGACATTCTGTCTTATCTTTGTTTTCATTAGTTTTAAAAAATGTCTTGATTTTTGCTTTAATTTCATGTTTTACCCAAAAGTCATTCAGGAGCAGGTTTTTAAATTTGTATGTAACTGTGTGGATTCAAGATATCTTCTTAGTATTGATGTCTATTTTTGTTGCACTGCAGTTTGAGAGTTTGGTTGATATGATTTCAGATTTTTTGATTGGTTGAGAATTGTTTTATGGCCAATTATGTCGTCAATTTTAGTTTATGTGGCATGTGCAGATGAGAAAATTGTATATTTCATTGTTGGGTTGAGTGTTCTGTAGAAGTCTGTTACATCGATTTGGTAGAGCGTTGAGGTCAGGTTCTAAATATCTTTGTAAGTTTTCTGTCTCAATAATCTATCTAGTACTGCCAGTTGTTGAAGACTTCCACCATTATTGGGTGTTTATCTAAGTCTGTTCATAGGTCTCTAAGGACTTGCTTTATGAATCTGGGTGCTCGAGATTTGGGCACATATATACTTAGGATAGTTAAGTCTTCTTGTTGAATTGTACCCTTTATAATTATGTAATGCTGTTCTTTGTTTTATTGGATCATCGTTGTTTCAACATTTGTTTTGTCTGAAATTAAAACAGCAACTCCTGCTTTATTGTTTTGTTTGTTTTTCATTTGCTTGGAAGATTTTTCTCCATCCCTTTACGTTAAGACTGTGGATGTCTTTGCATTTGAGATGGGTCATTTGAAGACAGCACACCATTGAGACTCACTTCTTTTTTTTTAAATATATTTTTTCATTATACTTTAAGTTCTTTATTCAACTTGCCACTCATTGCCTATTAAGTGGAGCATTTAGCCCATTTACATTCAAGTTTAATATTGATATGTGAGGATTTAATTCTGTCATTGTGATATTAGCTGGTCATTATGCAGACTTGATTTTGTAGTTGCTTTATAGTGTCAATCGTTTAAGTACTTACATATATTTTTGTGTTAACCAGTACAGGTCTTTCATTTCCATGTTTAGCACTCACTTAAGGACCTCTTTTAAGGTACATGTGGTAGTAACAAATTTTCTTCCCTTAGGATTTGTTCATCTGAAAAGGACAAACAAATTTCTCCCTCACTTATGAAGCCTAATTGGACTGAATATGAAATTATTGATTGGAATTTTTTTTCCTCAAGAATGCTGAATATAGGTCTCCAATCTCTTCTGTCTTGTAGGGTTTCTGCTGAAGGGTCTGCTGTTTGGCTGATGAGGTTCCCTTTGTAGGGGACCTGCTCCTTATCTCTAGCTGCCTTTAGTATTTTTTCTTTCAGATTGTTCTTGGATAATTTGATGACAATGTGTCTTGGGGATGGTAATCTTGTATAGTGTCTCACAGGAATTCTCTTCATTTCCTGAATTTGAATGTTGACCTCTCTAGAAAGGTTAGGGAATTTTTTTTTTTTGGACAATATTGTCAAACATATTTTCCAAGTTGCTTGCTCTTTCTTCCACTTTTCCAGGGATGCCAATGAGTCATAGGTTTTATTTCTTTACATAATTCCGTATTTCTTGGAGGTTTTGTTTATTCTTTTAAAACTCTTTTTTCTTCATTTTTGTCCTATTGAGTTGATTCAAAGAACTAGTCTTTGTGTTCTGAGATTCTTTCCTCAGCCTGGTCTATCCTGCTGTTAATTCTTGCAACTGTATTATGACATTCTCAGTGTCTTTTTCAGCTCTTTTTGTTCACTTTGGTTCTTTCTTAAAATGGCTACTTCATATTTCAGGTCTTGAATTGATTTCTCGGGTGCCTTAGATTGTTTAGATTGGGTTTCGAATTTCTCTTTAATCTTGATGATTTTCATTCCTATCCAGATTCTGAATTCTATGTTTTTCATTCAGCTCTTTCAGCCTGGTTAAAAGCCATTGCTGGGGAGCTGGTGTGGTAATTTGGAGATGACAAGACACTCTGGATTTTTGAATTTCCAGAGTTTTTGCACTGGTCGTTTCTCATCTGTGTGGGTTGATGTCCCTTTAATATTTGAATTTGCTGTCCTTTGGAAAGGGCTTTTGGCTTTTATATTCTTTGATGTCCTTGAGGGTTTGGCTGTGGTATATGGTGGGTTCTGTCTACTGTCTTCTTTTCTGAAAGATTTCAGTGGGCCTAGGCTCAGCTCTACACTCCTAGGTTGCATGCTCTAACCCTGGGTTGCTGGTACCAGGCCCACAGCTTTCTTATCTTGCCCGTCAAAGTTAAGCATCTGCTGCACTGGAAGGGCCAAGGAGTTCCTGTTCCACTGGCAACAACACTCTGATGTGGGGGGTACCAACTAAATCACATCATTAGGGTGGTGGCAGCAGGGTCCATGCTCATGCATGTGTGTCTCCAGTGGCAGCACATGGCAGGATGCAGGCACATCAGCAGGTTTGTGGTGCCGGCGGGGGTGTGGCAGGATTTTCTGTGTATGTTGGTGGGGATAAGGGCAGCGTCCTCATGGATGCAGGGTTGCAATATCCACGCATATGTATGTGACAGTGGCTACAGTATGCTGCACCTGTCAGCAGGGGCAGGGCAGCAGCTTGTGCACACCAGAAGGGGTGTGGTGGCAATGTCTGCACACATGTGCCATCAGGTGCAGGGCAGTGAAATCCTCCTGTACGCGTGCTTTTGCAGAGCAACTGGGTGGCTGTGGGCAAGTGTGTGTTGGCAATGCCATGGAGGAGCACTGTGGGTGAGTTTATCCAGGAAAAGCACTAGGGGCAGTGTGTGGTGGGAAGAGCCTGTGACTGGGTGGGTGCACATCAAAAGAGGAGTGTCCTCCTGCTCTAGCCCCCAATGGTCAGGTGTGGTCTGTCACCAAAGGAGCATGGGTTGTCATTTGAGGCTGCACTGCAAGTGGGCACAGCCAGACAGAGTCCCCAAGAGTGCCCAGCAGACAGGGCAGTGCTCAGATGAGACTGGCCCTGTCCGACGGGCAAGACTGCCCTGCTCTGTGCAGGTCTGACAGTCAACAAAGGCCACATCCACCTAGAGGAGCATGGTGAGCCTTACAGGATGGGCATCCCTGTTCATGTTCCCCTGCAGCCATTTCCATGCCAAATTCTAGGGGATCCACACAGGCTAGAATGCTGTCCCTGTCCATGTTCCCCTGCAGCCATTTCCATGCCAAATTCTAGGGGATCCACACAGGCTAGACTGCTGTCCCTGTCACCTCTCCAAGTAGCTCTCCCATCAACTCAAATATATGTGAGGGTCATGGAGTCTCCTGCAGCTAGGATTCAGGAGGTTCATGGTGAGAGTGGGCCACCATTAGCCTAGTTAACTCACTCCTTCCTGAGGAATCTCTGGGGGCCAGGAACAAGTCTTGGTGCTTGGCAGCCCTGTGCAGGGTTCTCAGCTTCCTCCTCTTTAATCCCAGAGTCTGTGTCCTAACTGCAACTACTGTCAAGGCCTTCCTTCCAAATATCTGCTCAGAGTGTTCCAGTCTTCTTGATGGTCTGATCTCTCAGTGGGAGATGCTCTTCCTGGCTGCATCAAGTTGACCATCTTGGCTCCTCTTCCCCAGTTGCTTGTATACTGTGAATATTTAGTCCCTTATTAAATGAATACTTTGCAAATGTTTTCTTCTATTCCAGAGTTTGTCTACTCACACTGTTGACTGTATCCTTTGCTGTGCAAAAGTTTGTAGTTTAACATAGTTCCATTTGACTGTTTCTATTTTTGTTGTCTCTGCTTTTGATGTCTTACCCAGAAAATATTTTCCTAGACCAATGTCCTGGAGTGGTTCCTCTATGTATTGTCAGTAGTTATACAGTTTTAGGTCTTATATTTAAGTCCTTAATTTACCTTGGGGTAATTTTTGTATTTGGCAAGAGATAGGGATCCAGTATCATAATTCCGCATATGGATTTCACATTTTTCCTGAACTATTAGTTGAAAAGAATGTCCTTTCCCAGTATATATTCGTGGCACCCTTGAAAAAATCAGTTGGCTATAAACACGGGAATTTATTTCTGGGTTCTTTATTCTGATCTGTTGGTCTTTGTGTCTGTTTTTATACTAATGCTATTTGATTACTATTAACTTGTAATATATTTTTAAATCAGGTTGTGTGATTCCTTCAAATTTTTGCTTTGGATTTCTTTTTTTTTATTATTATACTTTAGGTTTTAGGGTACATGTGCACAATGTGCAGGTTTGTTACATATGTATCCATGTGCCATGTTGATTTCCTGCACCCATTAACTCGTCATTTAGCATTAGGTATATCTCCTAATGCTGTCCTTTCCCCCTCCCCCACCCCACAACAGTCCCCAGAGTGTGATGTTCCCCTTCCTGTGTCCATGAGTTCTCATTGTTCAGTTCCCACCTACGAGTGAGAACATGCAGTGTTTGGTTTTTTGTCCTTGTGATAGTTTACTGAGAATGATGGTTTCTAGCTTCACCCATGTCCCTACAAAGGACACGAACTCATCATTTTTTATGGCTGCATAGTATTCCATGGTGTATATGTGCCACATTTTCTTAATCCAGTTTATCGTTGTTGGACATTTGGGTTGGTTCCAGCTCTTTGCTATTGTGAATAGTGCCGCAATAAACATACGTGTGCATGTGTCTTTATAGCAGCATGATTTATAGTCCTTTGGGTATATACCCAGTAATGAGATGGCTGGGTCAAATGGTATTTCTAGTTCTAGATCCCTGAGGAATTGCCACACTGCCTTCCACAATGGTTGAACTAGTTTACAGTCCCACCAACAGTGTAAAAGTGTTCCTATTTCTCCACATCCTCTCCAGCACCTGTTGTTTCCTGACTTTTTAATGATGGCCATTCTAACTGGTGTGAGATGCTATCTCATTGTGGTTTTGATTTGCATTTCCCTGATGGCCAGTGATGATGAGCATTTCTTCATGTGTTTTTTGGCTGCATAAATGTCTTCTTTTGAGAAGTGTCTGTTCATGTCCTTTGCCCACTTTTTGATGCGGTTGTTTGTTTTTTTCTTGTAAATTTGTTTGAGTTCATTGTAGATTCTGGATATTAGCCCTTTGTCAGATGAGTAGGTTGTGAAAATTTTCTTCCATTCTGTAGGTTGTCTGTTCACTCTGATGGTAGTTTCTTTTGCTGGGCAGAAGCTCTTTCATCTAATTAGATCCCATTTGTCAATTTTGGCTTTTGTTGCCATTGCTTTTGGTCTTTTAGACATGAAGTCCTTGCCCACGCCTATGTCCCGAATGGTATTGCCAAGGTTTTCTTGTAGGATTTTAATGGTTTTAGGTCTAACATTTAAGTCTTTAATCCATATTGAATTAATTTTTGTATATGGTGTAAGGAAGGGATCCAGTTTCAGCTTTCTACATATGGCTAGCCAGTTTTCCCAGCACCATTTATTAAATAGGGAATCCTTTCCCCATTTCTTGTTTTTGTCAGGTTTGTCAAACATCAGATAGTTGTAGATATGTGGCATTATTGCTGAGGGCTCTGTTCTGTTCCATTGATCTATGTCTCTGTTATGGTACCAGTACCATGCTGTTTTGGTTACTGTAGCCTTGTAGTATAGTTTGAAGTCAGGTAGCATGATGCCTCCAGCTTTGTTCTTTTGGCTTAGGATTGACTTGGCGATGCGGGCTCTTTTTTGATTCCATATGAACTTTAAATTAGTTTTTTCCAATTCTGTGAAAAAAGTCATTGGTAGCTCGATGGGGATGGCATTGAATATATAAATTACCTTGGGCAGTATAGCCATTTTCACGATATTGATTCTTCCAACCCATGAGCATGGAATGTTCTTCCATTTGTCTGTATCCTCTTTTATTTCATTGAGCAGTGGTTTGTAGTTCTTGAAGAGGTCCTTCACATACCTTGTAGGTTGGATTCCTAGGTATTTTATTCTCTTTGAAGCAATTGTGAATGGGAGTTCACTCATGATTTGGCTCTCTGTTTGTCTGTTATTCGTGTATAAGAATGCTTGTGATTTTTGTACATTGATTTTGTATCCTGAGACTTTGCTGAAGTTGCTTGTCAGCTTAAGGAGATTTTGGGCTGAGACGATGGGCTTTTCTAGATATACAATCATGTCATCTGCAAACAGGGACAATTTGACTTCCTCTTTTCCTAATTGAATACCCTTTATTTCCTTCTCCTGCCTGATTGCCCTGGCCAGAACTTCCAGCACTATGTTGAATAGGAGTGGTGAGAGAGGGCATCCCTGTCTTGTGCCAGTTTTCAAAGGGAATGCTTCCAGTTTTTGCCCATTCAGTATATTGGCTATGGGTTTGTCATAGATAGCTCTTATTATTTCAAGATACGTCCCATCAATACCTAATTTATTGAGAGTTTTTAGCATGAAGCGTTGCTGAATTTTGTCAAAGGCCTTTTCTGCATCTATTGAGATAATCATGTGGTTTTTGTCTTTGGTTCTGTTTATATGCTGGATTATATTTATTGATTTGCATATGTTGAACCAGCCTTGCATCCCAGGGATGAAGCCCACTTGATCATGGTGTATAAGCTTTTTGATGTGCTGCTGGATTCGGTTTGCCAGTCTTTTACTGAGGATTTTTGCATCAATGTTCATCAAAGATGTTGGTCTGAAATTCTCTTTTTTGGTTATGTCTCTGCCAGGCTTTGGTATCAGGATGATGCTGGCTTCATAAAATGTGTTAGGGAGGATTCTCTCTTTTTCTATCAATTGGAATAGTTTCAGAAGGAATGGTACCAGTTCCTCCTTGTACCTCTGGTAGAATTCGGCTGTGAATCCATCAGGTCATGGACTCTTTTTGGTTGGTGAGCTATTGATTATTGCCACAATTTCAGAGCCTGTTATTGGTCCATTCAGAGATTCAACTTCTTCGTGGTTTAGTCTTGGGAGGGTTCATTTGTCGAGGAATTTATCCATTTCTTCTAGATTTTCTAGTTTATTTGCATAGAGGTGTTTGTAATATTCTCTGATGGTAGATTGTATTTCTGTGGGATCGGTGGTGATATCCCCTTTTTCATTTTTTATTCCATCTATTTGATTCTTCTCTCTTTTCCTCTTTATTAGTCTTGCTAGCGGTCTATCAATTTTGTTGATCTTTTCAAAAAACCAGCTCCTGGATTCATTAATTTTTTGAAGGGTTTTTTGTGTCTCTATTTCCTTCATTTCTGCTCTGATTTTAGTTATTTCTTACCTTCTTCTAGCTTTTGAATGTGTTTGCTCTTGCTTTTCTAGTTCTTTTAACTGTGATGTTAGGGTGTCAATTTTGGATCTTTCCTGCTTTCTCTTGTGGGCATTTAGTGCTATAAATTTCCCTCTACACAATGCTTTGAATGTGTCCCAGAGATTCTGGTATGTTGTGTCTTTGTTCTCATTGGTTTCAAAGAACATCTTTATTTCTGCCTTCATTTCATTATGTACCCAATAGTCATTCAGGAGCAGGTTGTTCAGTTTCCATGAAGTTGAGCAGTTTTGAGTGAGTTTCTTAATCCTGAGTTCTAGTTTGATTGCACAGTGGTCTGAGAGACAGTTTGTTATAATTTCTGTTCTTTTACATTTGCTGAGGAGAGCTTTACTTCCAACTATGTGGTCAATTTTGGAATAGGTGTGGTGTGGTGCTGAAAAGAATGTATATTCTGTTGATTTGGGGTGGAGAGTTCTGTAGATGTCTATTAGGTCCACTTTGTGCAGAGCTGAGTTCAATTCCTGGATATCCTTGTTAACTTTCTGTCTCATTGATCTGTCTAATGTTGACAGTGGGGTGTTAAAATCTCCCATTATTATTGTGTGGGAGTGTAAGTCCCTTTGTACGTCACTCAATACTTGCTTTATGAATCTGAGTGCTCCTGTGTTGAGTACATGTATATTTAGGATAGTTAGCTCTTCTTGTTGAATTGATCCCTTTACCATTATGTAATGGCCTTCTTTGTCTCTTTTGATCTTTGTTTGTTTAAAGTCTATTTTATCAGAGACTAGGATTGCAGTCCCTGCATTTTTTTGTTTTCCATTTGCTTGATAGATCTTCCTCCATCCCTTTATTTTGAGTCTATGTGTGTCTCTGCACGTGAGATGGGTTTCCTGAATACAGCACACTGATGGGTCTTGACTCCTTATCCAGTTTGCCAGTCTGTGTCTCTTAATTGGAGCATTTAGCCCATTTACATTTAAAGTTAATATTGTCATGTGTGAATTTGATCCTGTCCTTATGATGTTAGTTGGTTATTTTGCTTGTTAGTTGATGCAGTTTCTTCCTAGCCTCGATGGTCTTTACAATTTGGCATGTTTTTTCAGGGGCTGGTACCGGTTGTTCCTTTCCATGTATAGTGCTTCCTTCAGGAGCTTTTTTAGGGCAGGCCTGGTGATGACAAAATCTCTCAGCATTTGCTTGCCTGTAAAGTATTTTATTTCTCCTTCACTTATGAAGCATAATTTGGCTGGATATGAAATTCTGGGTAGAAAATTCTTTTCTTTAAGCTCCTGAAGGAAGCACTAAACATGGAAAGGAAAAACCGGTACCAGCCCCTGCAAAAACATGCCAAATTGTAAAGTCCATCGAGGCTAGGAAGAAACTGCATCAACTAACGAGCAAAATAACCAACTAACATCATAATGACAGGATCAGATTCACACATAACAATATTAACGTTAAATGTAAATGGGCTAAATGCTCCAATTAAAAGACACAGACTGGCAAACTGGATAAGGAGTCAGGACCCATCAGTGTGCTGTATTCAGGAAACCCATCTCAGGTGCAGAGAAACACATAGACTCAAAATAAAGGGATGGAGGAAGATCTATCAAGCAAATGGAAAACAAAAAAAGGCAGGGATTGCAATCCTAGTCTCTGATAAAATAGACTTAAAACCAACAAAGATCAAAAGAGACAAAGAAGGCCATTACATAATGGTAAAGGGATCAATTCAACAAGAAGAGCTAACTATCCTAAATATATATGCACCCAACACAGGAGGACCCAGATTCATAAAGCAAGTCCTGAGTGACCTACAAAGGGACTTAAACTCCCACACAATAATAATGGGAGATTTTAACACCTCACTGTGAACATTAGACAGATCAACGAGACAGAAAGTTAACAAGGATATCCCGGAACTGAACTCAGCTTTACACAAAGTGGACATGATAGACATCTACAGAACTCTCCACCCCAAATCAACAGAATATACATTTTTTTCAGCACCACACCACACCTATTCCAAAATTGACCACATAGTTGGAAGTAAAGCTCTCCTCAGCAAATGTAAAAGAACAGAAATTATAACAAACTGTCTCTCAAACCACAGTGCAATCAAACTAGAACTCAGGATTAAGAAACCCACTCAAAACCGCTCAACTACATGGAAACTGAACAACCTGCTCCTGAATGACTATTGGGTACATAATGAAATGAAGGCAGGAATAAAGATGTTCTTTGAAACCAACGAGAACTAAGACACAACATACCAGAATCTCTGGGGCACATTCAAAGCATTGTGTAGAGGGAAATTTATAGCACTAAATGCCCACAAGAGAAAGCAGGAAAGATCCAAAATTGATACCCTAACATCACAATTAAAAGAACTAGAAAAGCAAGAGCAAACACATTCAAAAGCTAGCAGAAGGCTAGAAATAAATAAAATCAGAGGAGAACTGAAGGAAATAGAGACACAAAAATCCCTTCAAAAATTAATGAATCCAGGAGCTGGTTTCTTGAAAAGATCAACAAAATTGATAGACCACTAGCAAGACTAATAAAGAGGAAAAGAGAGAAGAATCAAATAGATGGAATAAAAAATGAAAAAAGGGATATCACCACCGATCCCACAGAAATACAATCTACTCAGAGAATACTACAAACACCTCTATGCAAATAAACTAGAAAATCTAGAAGAAATGGACAAATTCTTCGACAAATACACCCTCCCATGACTAAATCAGGAAGAAGTTGAATCTCTGAATAGACCAATAACAGGTTCTGAAATTGTGGCAATAATCAATAGCTTACCAACCAAAAAGAGTCCAGGACCTGATGGATTCACAGCCGAATTCTACCAGAGGTACAAGGAGGAACTGGTACCATTCCTTCTAAAACTATTCCAATCGATAGAAAAAGAGGGAATCCTCCCTAACACATTTTATGAAGCCAGCATTGTCCTGATACCAAAGCCTGGCAGAGACATAACCAAAAAAGAGAATTTCAGACCAATATCCTTGATGAACATTGATGCAAAAATCCTCAATAAAATACTGGCAAACCGAATCCAGCAGCACATCAAAAAGCTTATCCACCATAATCAAGTGGGCTTCGTCCCTGGGATGCAAGGCTGGTTCAACATACGAAAATCAATAAAGGTAATCCAGCATATAATCAGAACCAAAGACAAAAACCACATGATTATCTCAATAGATGCAGAAAAGGCCTTTGACAAAATTCAACAACACTTCATGCTAAAAACTCTCAATAAATTAGGTATTGATGGGACATATCTCGAAATACTAAGAGTTATCTATGACAAACCCACAGCCAATATCATACTGAATGGGCAAAAACTGGAAGCATTCCCTCTGAAAACTGGCACAAGACAGGGATGCCCTCTCTCACCGCTCCTATTCAACATAGTGCTGGAAGTTCTGGCCAGAGCAATCAGGCAGGAGAAGGAAATAAATGGTATTCAATTAGGAAAAGAGGAAGTCAAATTGTCCCTGTTTGCAGATGACATGATTGTATATCTAGAAAACCCCATTGTTTCAGCCCAAAATCTCCTTAAGCTGATTAGCAACTTCAGCAAGGTCTCAGGATACAAAATCAATGTACAAAAATCACAAGCATTATTGTACACCAATCACAGACAAACAGAGAGCCAAATCATGAGTGAACTCCCATTCACGATTGCTTCAAAGAGAATAAAATACCTAGGAATCCAACTTACAAGGGATGTGAAGGACCTGTTCAAGGAGAACTACAAACCACTGCTCAATGAAATAAAAGAGGATACAAACAAATGGAAGAACATTCCATGCTCATGGGTTGGAAGAATCAATATCGTGAAAATGGCCATACTGCCCAAGGTAATTTATAGATTCAATGCCATCCCCATCAAGCTACCAATGACTTTCTTCACAGAATTGGAAAAAACTACTCTAAAGTTCATATGGAACCAAAAAAGAGCCCGCATCGCCAAGTCAATCCTAAGCCAAAAGAACAAAGCTGGAGGCATCATGCTACCTGACTTCAAACTATACTACAAGGCTACAGTAACCAAAACAGCATGGTACTGGTACCACAACAGAGACATAGATCAATGGAACAGAACAGAGTCCTCAGAAATGATGCTGCATATTTAAACTATCTGATCTTTGACAAACCTGACAAAAACAAGAAATGGGGAAAGGATTCCCTATTTAATAAATGGTGCTGGGAAAACTGGCTAGCCATATGTAGAAAGCTGAAACTGGATCCCTTCCTTACACCTTATACAAAAATTAATTCAAGATGGATTAAAGACTTAAATGTTAGACCTAAAACCATTAAAATCCTACAAGAAAACCTAGGCAATACCATTCAGGACATAGGCGTGGGCAAGGACTTCATGTCTAAAAGACCAAAAGCAATGGCAACAAAAGCCAAAATTGAGAAATGGGATCTAATTAGATGAAAGAGCTTCTGCACAGGAAAAGAAACTACTATCAGAGTGAACAGGCAACCTACAGAATGGGAGAATATTTTTGTAAACTACTCATCTGACAAAGGGCTAATATCCAGAATCTACAATGAACTCAAACAAATTTACAAGAAAAAAACAAACAACCCCATCAAAAAGTGGGCAAAGGACATGAACAGACACTTCTCAAAAGAAGACATTTATGCAGCCAAAAAACACATGAAGAAATGCTCATCATCACTGGCCATCAGAGAAACGCAAATCAAAACCACAATGAGATACCATCTCACACCAGTTAGAATGGCCATCATTAAAAAATCAGGAAACAACAGGTGCTGGAGAGGATGTGGAGAAATAGGAACACTTTTACACTGTTGGTGGGACTGTAAGCTAGTTCAACCATTGTGGAAGTCAGTGTGGCGATTCCTCAGGGATCTAGAACTAGAAATACCATTTGACCCAGCCATCCCATTACTGGGTATATACCCAACGGGCTATAAATCATGCTGCTATAAAGACACATGCACACGTATGTTTATTGTGGCACTATTCACAATAGCAAAGAGTTGGAACCAACCCAAATGTCCAACAATGATAGACTGGATTAAGAAAATGTGGCACATATACACCATGGAATACTATGCAGCCATAAAAAATGATGAGTTCATGTCCTTTGTAGGGACATGGATGAAACTGGAAAACATCATTCTCAGTAAACTATGGCAAGGACAGAAAACCAAACACCGCATGTTCTCACTCATTGGTGGGGATTGAACAATGAAAACTCATGGACACAGGAAGGGGAACATCACACTCCGGGGACTGTTGTGTGGTGGGGGAAGGAGGGAAGGACAGCATTAGGAGATATACCTAATGCTAAATGACGAGTTAATGGGTGCAGGAAATCAACATGGCACATGGATACATATGTAACAAACCTGCACATTGTGCACATGTACCCTAAAACCTAAAGTATAATAAAAAAAAAATGTTGAATATTGGCTCCCACTCTCTTCTGGCTTGTAGAGTTTCTGCTGAGATCAGCTGTTAGTCTGATGGACTTCCCCTTGTGGGTAACCCGACCTTTCTCTCTGGCTGCTTTTAACATTTTTTCCTTCATTTCAACTTTGGTGAATCTGACAATTATGTGTCTTGGAGTTGCTCTTCTCGAGGAGTATCTTTGTGGCGTTCTCTGTATTTCCTGAATCTGAATGTTGGCCTGCCTTGCTAGATTGGGGAAGTTCTCCGGATAATATCCTGCAGAGTGTTTTCCAAGTTGATTCCATTCTCCCCGTCATTTTCAGGTACACCAATCAGATGTAGGTTTGGTCTTTTTACATAGTCCCAAATTTCTTGGAGGCTTTGTTCGTTCCTTTTTATTCTTTTTTCTCTAAACTTCCCTTCTGGCTTCATTTCATTCATTTCTTTTTCCATCACTGATACCCTTTCTTCCAGTCGATCCCATCGGCTACCGAGGCTTCTGCAATCTTTGCATGGTTCTCGATACTTGGCTTTCAGCTCCATCAGCTCTTTTAAGCCCTTCTCTCCATTGGTTATTCTAGTTATACATTCGTCTAATTTTTTTTCAGTTTTTAACTTCTTTGCTATTGTTTTGAATTTCCTCCCATAGCTCAGAGTAGTTTGATCATCTGAAGCCTTCTTCTCTCAACTTGTCAAAGTCATTCTCCATCCAGCTTTGTTCCGTTGCTGGTGAGGAACTGCGTTCCTTTGGAGGAGGAGAGGTGCTCTGCTTTTTAGAGTTTCCAGTTTTTCTGCTCTGTTTTTTCCCCATCTTTGTGGTTTTATCTACTTTTGGTCTTTGATGATGGTGATGTACAGATGGGTTTTTGGTGTGGATGTCCTTTCTGTTTGTTAGTTTTCCTCCTACCAGACAGGACCCTCAGCTGCAGGACTGTTGGAGTTTGCTAGAGGTCCACTCCAGACCCTGTTTGGCTGGGTGTCAGCAGCAGTGGCTGCAGAACAGCGGATTTTCGTGAGACCACAAATTCAGCTGTCTGATAGTTCCTCTGGAAGTTTTGTCTCAGAGGAGTACCCGGCCGAGTGAGGTGTCAGTCTGTCCCTACTGGGGGGTGCCTCCCAGTTAGGCTGCTCGGGGGTGAGGGACCCACTTTAGGTGGCAGTCTGTCCGTTCTCAGATCTCCAGCTGTGTGCTGGGAGAACCACTACTCTCTTCAAAGCTGTCAGTCTTACAGGGACATTTAATTCTGCAGAGATTCCTGCTGAATTTTGTTTGTCTGTGCCCTGCCCCCAGAGGTGGAGCCTACAGAGGCAGGCAGGCCTCCCTGAGCTGTGGTGGGCTCCACCCAGTTCGAGCTTCCTGACTGCTTTGTTTACCTAAGCAAGCCTGGGCAATGGCGGGCGCCCCTCCCCCAGCCTCGCTGCCGCCTTGCAGTTTGATCTCAGACTGCTGTGCTAGCAATCAGCGAGACTCCGTGGGCATAGGACCCTCCGAGCCTGGTGCAGGACACAATCTCCTGATGTGCCATTTTCCAGGCCCGTTGGAAAAGTGCAGTGTTAGGGTGGGACTGACCCGATTTTCCAGGTGCCGTCTGTTACCTCTTTCTTTGACTAGGAAAGGGAACTCCCTGACCCCTTGCACTTCCTGAGTGAGGCAATGCCTCGCCCTGCTTTGGCTTGCATACAGGGCGCTGCACCGGCTGCCCTGCACCCACTGTTTGGCACTCCCTAGTGAGATGAACCCAGTACCTTAAATGGAGATGCAGAAATCACCAGTCTTCTGTGTCACTCAGGCTGGGAGCTGTAGACCAAAGCTGTTCCTATTCAGCCATCTTGGCTCCACCCCCTCGATTTCTTTTTTATTCAAGTTATTTCTTGTTTTCATATGAATTTTGTGATTGTTTCTTCTCTTTCTGTGAAAAGTCACGTTGGTATTTTGATAGGGGTTAAATTGAATTTGTAGATAGCTTTGCATAGTATGGTCATTTAGACAATTTTTTTTTTGAGACGGAGCCTTGCTCTGTCACCAGGCTGGAGTGCAGTGGTGTAATCTCGGCTCACTGCAACCTCCACCTCCTGGGTTCAAGAGATTCTTCTGCCTCAGCCTCCTGAGTAGCTGGGACTACAGGTATGTGCCACCAAGTGGAGCTAATTTTTTGTATTTTTAGTACAGATGGGATTTCACCATTTTGGCCAGGATGGTCTCAATCTCTTGACCTCGTGATCCACCTACCTTGGCCTCCCAAAGTGCTAGGATTACAGGAGTGAGCCACTGAGCCTGGCCTTTTTTTTTAATTTTTTAATTCGTGAGCATGGTCTCCATTTTCTTGTGTCTTTTTCAATTTAATTCACCACTGTTTTGTAGTTTTCCTTGTAGATGTCTTCCACTTCCTTGGTTAAATTTATTCCTTGATGTTTTTCTTGCAGTTATTGTAAACAGGATTGTCTTCTTGGTTCCATTCTAAGCTAGTTCATTACTGGTGTATAGAAATGCTACCGATTTTTGTAAATTAATTTTTTATCCTGAAACTTTTCTGAACTTATTTATCTGATTTAAGAGTTTTCTAGTGGAATATTTAGGATTTTCTAGATACAAGACCACGTTATCTGCAAAGAGGGACAGTTTGACTTCCGCTTTTCTTATTTGAATGCCTTTTATTTATTTTCCTGATAGCTCTGAATAGGACTTCCAGTATTATATTGAATGAGTTGTAAAAATGGGCATTGTTGTCTTTTTCCAGTTGTTAGTGGAAAAGGCTTTCAGCTTTTCTCCATTTAGTGTGATGTTGGCTGTGGGTTTGTAATTTATGGCCTTTATTATGTTGAGGTATGTTCCTTCTATGCGTAGTTTTTTTAGTCTTTTTCACAAAGGGATTTGAACTTTTTCAAATGATTTTCCTGTATCTACAGGATGACTACATGGTTTCTATCATTCTTTCTATTGATGTGGTGGATCATGTTTTTTGATTTGCTTACATCTCATCCTTGCATCTCTGGGACAAATTCCACTTGACCATGTTGTATTAAATTTTTGATTACTGTGTTCTTTTGGAGATGTTATATTTTCTTTCTTTTTTATATTTCTTAGGTACTTACATTGATATCTGTGCATCTGGTGTAACAGTCATTTCTTTTTTTTTTTTTTTTTTTTTGCTTTATTTTTGTAAGGGAGGTCTTTTTCCTGAAGATATATCTATGGTGTTGGTTGAGCAGGGCACTTTGGCTTTGATCCTGGGTGCACACAGTATGCCATTTGTATAATTTATTTGACTGTAAACAATGTTAGTGGTGTCTGTGATTTCCTCAGTAACTTGAGGTGCAGTTCTTAATGAAGGCTTTGCTGATGTTTTGTTGGACACAGGGACACCAGCTGGGCCAGTTCTCTGGCCCCAGTGGTGGCAGTGGTAGGCTGAGCATGCCTGTTTTGGGGATCCATGATGGCATACCCTTCCACTGGTGGAAGTGTGTCCAGGCAGGCTGATTCTTGGTCCTCAGGTGCCAGCAGTGGCAGTGGTGGGATGGACTGGTGGGCACATTCTTGGGCAGTGCCTTGGCAGTGGGTGTGGTCTAGACAATGGCAGTAGCCATGGTACACAACCCGCTCACTCTTAAGTGGTTCACACTGGTGTTGGCAATGGCTGCAGTTGGCTGTGCATGCCAATCCCCAGGCTCACAGGTGACACATGTAAGTGGGTGCCAACTGTAGTCATGGTGGCAGATTGGGTGAACCTGTCCTCAGACCCCTGGTAGGAATGCTCAGGTACTAATGGTGGTGATGGAGCAGGGCATTCTGTAGGTCCCCAGATGGTGTACTTGGGCACTGAGGGCAAAGCCAGTACAAGTGGATGTGCCCTCAGCCTCCTTCTCAGTGCATGTAGGCACTGGCTATGGTAAGCAGAGGTAGAATAATACCTAGGCCTCCAGCAGAATGCTCAGGTAGGGGCAGCAGTGGCTTTGTTGTAGCCCTTCTGCTGAGAAGGCTCAGGTTTCTTTCAGTGGCAGCAGCCATTGGTAGGTGGCTGGGGAGCAAATACTTTGGTTTCAGGTGGCATCTGTACCTGGGGTAGCCTATCCCTGGGGTGACTGTAAATGCACCGAGGTCCTGCTGGGGATGGTATGATTGCCAACAGTGGCTCATGCTTCTTCCCTGGTGGCAGCAGCCAGCAGTGTTGTTGGCTACAGGCTAGGGAAGTCTGTACTCAGGGCATGTGAAAATGTGCAGCAGCCCTGCTGCTGGGGATGGCATGGTCACTGCCAATGGCTCCTACCTTGGTGGCGGCAGCCAGTAGTGTCAGTGACTGTGGATGGTGGAAATTAATGGGGCTCCAGAGATGTGGAGGTATGAGAGCTGTTGGGCCCCAGAACAGGATGCAGTCTGGTGGGTGTTGGGCTCTCAAAATGGCTCTATGGTGTAAATGCTTAGGACTTGTGGGGTGTGGGCCTCAGCATGAGCTATCTGTCTCTGGAGCAATGTTGTCATATGATCTCCATGCATCTCCCTGTGTTAGTCTCAGGGCCCACGAGGGTCGAGGGACTCTCCTGTGGCTAGGATTGCAGGAGTCTTCAGTGGGAATGTGGATTGCTGGAGATGTCTCATTCACCTTTTCTCTGCATTGGGAAGCCTCTCTGGGCTCCCAGCCAATCCTGGATGAGAAGGCTGCCTCACTCACTTCCCTTTCTTCCCTTGCCTTAGATGCTTCCTGTCACTTCTCCCGAAAATTCCAGTGTTTCCTTTCAGATGATCTATTCAAAGTATGATTATCTACTTGCTATTTTGGTTCTTCTTTGTGGAGGAGGTAAATACCAGATGCCTCTAGTCAGTCATCTTGAAGCCCCTCCCCATAGACATTTTTAATAGGATTTATTTTTATAGCAGTTTTAGGTTCACAATAAAACTGAGCAGAAGGTAGAGCTTTCTCATATATTCCTTGCTTCTCACCACCATGCATATACAACTTCCCCAGGGTGGTACATTTGTTAAAATTGATGAACCCACATTCATACATCCTTATCACCCAAAGTCCATAGTTTACATTAGGGTTCACTCTTGGTGTTGTATATTCTGTAAGTTTGGACAAATATTTAATGGCAGGTATCTACCACTGTACTGTCACCAATTATTTTAATTGCCATAAAAATTCTCTGTGCCCTGCCTATTCATGGCTCCCTCCCCACTAACCCCTGGCAACTACTGATGTTTTTTTTTTTTTTTACTGTCTTCATAGATTGGCCTTTTCCAGAATGTCATATAGTTGGAATCAATCACAGCATATGTAGCCTTTTCATATTGGATTTTACTTACTAATACACATTTATGTTTCCTGCACGGGTTTTCATGGCTTAATAACTCACTTCTTTTTATCACTGAATAAAATTCCATTGCATGAGTGTATCACAGGTTGTTTATCCATTCACCCATTGAAGGACCTCTTGGCGGCTTCCGTGCTTTGACATTTATAAATAAAGCTGAAGTAAACATTTATGTACAGGTTTTTATGTGGACAGAAGTTTTCAACTCTTTTGGGCAAACACCAAGGATTCCTATTGCTAGATCATATGGTAAGAGTCTAGTTTTGTAAGACACCACCAAACGGTCTTCCAAAATGACTGTATCATTTTGTATTCCAACCAGCAATTTTTGCTGTTTTACCTGTTCACTAGCATTTGGTGTTTTCAGCATTTGAATTTTGGCCATTCCAATAGATGTGTTATGGTACTTCATTGTTGTTTTAACTTACATTTCCCTTATGACATATAATGCGAAGCATCTTTTTACATGTTTACTTTTCATCTGCACAGATGCTCCTTGACTTACAATGGGGTTATGTCCTGATAAACCCTTTATAAGTTAAAAACTATCATAAATAGAAAATGCATTTAACACACCTAACCTACTAAATATCATAGCTTAGCCTGTCCTACATTAAATGTACTCAGAACACTTACATTAGCCTTCAATTGGATAAAATCATCTAACACATCTAACACAAAGCCTAATTTATAATAAAATGTTGAATATCTGATGCAATTTGTTGAATACTGTACTGAAAGTGAAAAACAAATTGGTTGTATTAGTACTCAAAGTGCAGTGTCTACTGAATATATGTCACTTGTACACCCTCATAAAGTAGAAAAATAATAGATTTAACTATCATAAGTCAGGAACCTTCTATATCTTTTTTAATGAAGTGTCTGTTAAGATTTTTAGGCCATTTTTAAATCTGGTTGTTTGCATCCTTATTGAGTTTTAAGAGTTATTTGCATATATTTGATAATAGCATTTTATGTAACATCTTTTGCAAATATTTTCTCTCAGTCTTTTGCCTTCTCTTTTTATACTCTTAGCAGTGTCATGTGAAGAATGGGAAATTTTAATTTTAATGAAGCACAGATTATCACGTTTTTCTTTCATGGATTGTGCCTTTAGTATTGCAACTAAAAAGTAATCGCTGGCCGGGCGTCGTGGCTCACGCTTGTGATCCCAGCACTTTGAGATGCCGAGGCGGGTGGATCACGAGGTCAGGAGATCGAGACCATCCTGGCTAACACGGTGAAACCCTGTCTCTACTAAAAAAACACAAAAAAATTAGCTGGACATGGTGGTGGGCGCCTGTAGTCCCAGCTACTCAGGAGGCTGAGGCAGGAGAATGGCGTGAACCCAGAAGGCGGAGCTTGCAGTGAGCTGAGATCGCGTCACTGCACTCCAGCCTGGGCGACAGAGCGAGACTCTGTCAAAAAAAAAAAAAAAAAAAAAAAAAATGCCAAACCCACGATGATCTAGATTTTTCATCTGTGTTGTCTTCTAGGATTTGTATCATGTTATGTTTTACATTTAGGTCTGTTTTAAGTTCATCCGTTTTGAGTTAATTGTTAAAGACATGAGGTTTGTGTGTAGATTCATTTTTTGTCATGTTGATGTCTAGTTGTTCCAGCACCACTTTTTGAAAAGATTATCTTTTCTCTAGTCTATTGCCTTTGCTCCCTTGTCAAAGTTCAGTTGACTATATTTATGTTTGTCTATTTCTGGACCTTCTATTCTGTTCTACTACTCTCTTTGCCTGTTGTTTTTGTTTTGTTTTGTTTTGTTTTCAGTACCACAATATTTTCACTACTGTAGCCTTATAGTATGGCTTAAAGTCTGATAGTGTCAGTCCTCTAATTTTGTTCTTCTCTTTCAATATTGAATTGACTATTCCAAGTCTTTTGCTTTCTCATATAAATTTTAGAATCACGTTGTTGATATCTATAAAATAACTTGTTGGGATTTTTATTGGGATTGTGTTGAATCTGTAGATCAAGTTGGGAAGAACTGACATTTTGACAATATTGAGTATTCGTATTTATAAGCATGAAATATGTCTCCATTTATTTAGTTATTTTATTTTTTCATCAGAGTTTTGTGGTTTTTCTCTACAAATATTGTACATATTTTGTTGGATTTATACCTAAGTGTTGCATTTGTGGTGGTGCTAATGTAAATGGCATTGTATTTTGAATTTCAAATTACGCAATTTTATTGATATGTAAGAAAGACGTTGACTTTTGTGTACTAATCTTGAATCCTGCAACCCTGCTATAATCACTTATTAGTTCCAGGAAAATTTTTTTGTGATTTTAGATTTCTATGTGAATGATTATGTCTTCTGTGAACAAAGACAGTTTTATTTCTTCCTTTCCAATCTGTACACTTTTTATTTCTATTTCTTGTCTTAATTAGCTTAAACAAGGACATTTGTATCTCTTATTTTCCAATTCACATGCCTTTTATTTCTTTTCTTTTCCTTACTGCAGTGTCTGGAACTGCCAGTATTATGTTAAATAGTAGTGGTGAAAGTAGACATACTTTTCTTGCTCTCCATCTTAGAGGAAACATATTAGTCTTTCACTATTACATATGATGTTAATGAAGGGATTTGGTGGATGTTCTTTATCAAGTTAAAGTAATTATCCTGTATTCCTTGCTTGCATTGACAGGTTTTTATCATGAATTCTTGTTTGATTTTTGTCAAATATTTTTTCTGCGTAAATTGATATGATCATATGATTTTTCTTGTTTAGCTTCCTGATATGGGGAATTACATTGATCGATTTTGAACCATTCTGTTTCCAGGAATAAATTTGATTTGCTCGTAATATATGAATTTTTGTACATTTCTGGTTTTGAGTTGCTAATATTTGGGGAGTTTGTAATTCTATGTTCATGAGCTGTGTAAGTTTGTAGTTTACTTTTTTTTCTTCCTTTCTTTCCTCCATTTCTCCCTCCCTCCCCATTCCTCTTTCTTTATTCTCTGTCTGGTTTTGGTTTGAGAGTTGTTAATACTGGCATCATAGAAGGAGTTGGAAAGTGTGTTCTCCTCTTCTATATTTTGGAATAATTTATGAAGTATTGTTAATAATTCTTTTTTAAATACTTGATATAATTTACCAGTGAAATAATCTGTGCTCAGGCATTTCTTTGTGGGTATTGTTTACTACTAATTCAATCTCTTTACTCATCTTTACTTTTTTTGTCTTTAGTGTTCATAAGTTTACTCATAATGTGCCTTGCCATGGATTTCTTTGGATATATTCTGTTTGAAGTTCATGCAGGTTTTAGAATCTGTAGGTTTGTCTTTTCCCACATTTGGGAAATTTTTAGCCATTATTGCTTCCAATACACTTTCAGCTTTTCTTTTTCATCTCCTTCTGCCAGTCTGATGATATGAACGTGAGAATCTTTTGTTATAGTCCCACAGGATCCTGAGTCTCTGTTCATTTTTTCAATTCTATTTTATCACTTCTGTCTAGATTGCATAAATTGTGTTAGTCAGTCTCCATGTTCACTAATTCTGTCCTCTGTCGTCTCTTTACTGGTAAGCCCATCCAGCATTTTTTTAGTTCAGCTAATGTACATTTTTAGTCTATAATTTTCATTTGTTATTTACAACTTCTATTTCTTTTCTTACAACTTTATATATTAAAAAATAAAAATTCAAAATATAAATTCAAGAGAATTTGTAATTGTTTGTTGAAGCATTATAATGGCAGTTGCATTAAAACCATTGCTGGATAATTCCAACATCTTATTCATCTTGGCATTGGCATCTGTTGGTTGTCATTTCTAATTTAGGTTGTATTTTATTGGATCTTGGTATGATGGGTGATTTTCAGAGTATCCTGGACATATCGGCTATCATGTGTGAAAATTCTGGATCTTATTTAAATATTTTCTTACATATTTTCTTTTAATAGGCTGTCACCATGTTTAGCTCTAGCAGACAGGTCCTCACCTATTTTTGTGAGCTGTGATTCCAATGACAATTTAATTTTTAGAGCCTTTTGTGGTGCTCTTATGGTCTGCTTAAATTGTCTGGTGCTATTGGGACAAAGAAGCTTTCTGGATTGGGCTTCTTGTTCTGGTGGATCCCCCTTGCTGGTGTCCCTTGGCAGCCCGGTATAACTGGTGGGGACTGGATTCTGAGGCCCATGGAAACAAAGAAGCTTCTCTAGCTCAGTGCATGTATCTAGATCTCTTCCCTGGTGACCCCCAGCTGTTCTGGTTTCTCTAGGAGGGGAAGGACACTGTCAGACATGTGGGTATATAGAGACTTCATGAATAGGCTGCTTACTGTAGCTGAGTCTCTTTTGTTGGTTTTGTTGTTCTGCCTACCTGCCCCTATATCTCTTGGGGCAGTAGGTAGTGTCAGCTCCAGCAAAGGAGTGCTTGATCTGGCTGCTTATTGTCAGTGGGGATCTCAATGTATCCTCCTTGTTCATTCTGTTAGTTTACCTTTTTGGTGGAACTTCCTTTCAATCAGGGAAGGGATGAATCTACCTAGGCTGCCTTCAGTTGCTAGAATAGAGGTTGTGAAATGCTGGGTTTGGGCTGCCTTCCTCTGTTGGATGAGAGAGGGTCATAAGATGCCATGCTTCTGTGTTACTCCTTTGGTCCTGACGTCCCTAACCAGACTGCTTTTCTCTTACTACCTTTCATAGTTATCCTGTGGTTGCTTCCTGTATTATTTCCAGAGTTTATAGTTGTCTTAACAAAGAGGATCAGAGAGAAATGGGTCTTCAACATCCAGTCCAAACTGCAGTTCCATCTCGCATATACTTTCAAATTTACAGAACCCATACCTCTGTCACTGAACCCCTTTCCTAGTGAATTCTCTTCTCTTTATTGATGATTGTTGAAGCCTCCTCTCTCTTTGAGGCCCCTTCTCACTTAACCGTAGTCACTCACGGAGCTCCCATTTCCCTAGTGAATCTTCCTTCTTTTGTAATTCATTTTTCCTTACTAAATCTCCCTCTCCTGAGCCCTCTTCTTCTCTTTGAGCTACCTTTTCCATAGTCAACTGCACCTCATCCTGAAGGTCCTGTCCCTTCTCTTAGCCCCCATATGCATGATGATCGATGATCATTCTATCACTTATCCTAATCCCCTGGATTACTCACATTTGCTCACTAAGACCCCTTCTCTTTTCTTTATTTCTTGTCCCTACCCCTCACATGCTTTCATGGCTTAATTAGCTTTATCCCTCAATTAACATCTTCTCATGACAGTACTTCTTACCCTTCATACAGCCCTGGTCACCTCTCTTAGAAACTCCCTAATTCTAAGCCCCTATCCAATCATTGAGTTCCCAACCCCTTATTTATTTTTGACTACCTTCTAAGACACTCTTCCCTCTGTATCTACATTTGCTTGTTTTCTTTCCCACTGAGGAAGCATTAGTTTTGTAGATGAAATCCTTTTCCACTGGCCCCAGCAACCTCCTTCTGGCCCTCTTCTATAACCCTCAAACTCTTTCCTTTCCTCACTTATCCCCTGGTCCTCTGCCAGTTCCCTATCTTTTAGCTGTGGCTCACTTCCTTCTTGAAATTTCCAACTTCTCTCTAAACCCTCATATACCTTCTATGCCCCATCTTCTCTCTTAATACCTTTCACTACCACTTAACTCTCTTTCTGCCATTTTACTTCTGAAATGTAGCTCCCCTCTTTCTTTTTACTAGCTTGTATAATGGCCACTTACCTCCCTCCTTGACACTTAGCTGGATCCACTACAGCCCATTCCTACTATTTCATTCTATGTAAACACTTAGTTCTAGTTCCTATCTCTGCTAGAAGAGGAGTCACATTTAGACATCTGTCTTCTTGACAGAGATCTCTTAAGAAAATAAAAATATTCATAGCTTCTGAAACATAAATCCTCACTGCATTTTTACTTCTGGGCAGGCATTTTCCACCCTACTTTACTTGGGTTACTCTAAGGTTACCATGTTAATTCCATTTACTCCTTTGACAAGTTTCTTCTAGCCCACAGGACCTGAGGCTTTTGCCTAAATCTTTGTGAGTTGATGGGACGGCCTTTCACATCAGTCAGCCTCTGCATATCAGATGGAAGTAGAGGGAGAGCAGCACTTCTGAAAGCCAGGGTCCCTGTCTCCCTTAGTTTCTCCTTTTCTTTCATGGGATGGTGTGGACTGAGTTGGATAGACCAAAATCCTAGCCCAGGCTTGGGTACTTGTCAGTCACGTGGTGGTTGCTAAAAATACCAGCACCCTTGGGAGGGTCTCCTCTCTTTGTGTTCTTCTGTCTGCCTTCTTCGCTTAGGAGATAGCATGCCCCATCACTCTGGGCATGCATGTATGGGCAGACATGCCATAACTTAGAATGTCAAAGGCCAGGGTCTTGCTACTCTACTTTGGGATGCGGCCACCTCCTGTAGTAGAGAGTACATCTTTTCTATCCTTTCAGTCAGTAGATTCCACCTTGGCTCTTGAGACATTAGAATTAGTCAAGGGCAGAGAGGCATGTAGGAAAGGAGGAAAAACAGGAATTCGAGTGTCAGAGCTAGTAGGCCTGGATGGAACATTTTATCCAATAGCATTGTTGCACAGCTGGGGAAACAGGTCAAAAGAGGGGAGGTAACTTGTTCAGTTTGTGATAGAGCTAAGGCCAGAAGCCAGGCTATGGGGGAAGGAAAGAGTCATCTTTTCCATCTTAGGTTCATTTTGGCCCCTCAGACTCACATCTCCACATTAAGATTTTGTTGATGTGATGACAAATTTAACAGTTTTATTGGAGTCCTCTCAGGAATTGGGGACCAAGTGCTTCTCCTAAGCAATGGGCTACTATCTCCACAGGGGTTTTTCTTGCGTCCATAGCAGAAATTTATACTCTGGCTCCTTTGTCATCTGTGGGCCTGTTCAAGGCCCCCAGGATGGCTTGATACAACATTTCTGCTGTGGAGTTGCTGAGAAAATGAGTGATAATAGACAAATAGCTGGGCCTAAGCAGACACAGGTCTCCACTTGCACCCACAGATACACTCCCTTAATAATAAGAGCTACTATGTAAGTGTCTATTAAATACTCTGTGCTGTACATGCATGATTATATTTAATCCTTATAAAAACTCATGAGGGAAAGGCAATTATTATTTCTCTTTTATAGATGAGGAGACTGAAGCTCAGAGGGGTAACACGATGTATCCAAGGTCACATAGTCAGTAAGTGGTAAAGTTGGGATTTAAATCCACATCTACCTGGTTCTGAAGATCATGCTTTCATGAAGCTGTTAACCTATAGATGGTTTACCTCAGCCCCATGACTAGACAAGTTCAGATTGAGCCTTTGGGATGGTGATACCACAACCATGATGGTGATGAAAATTTAATATTTGCTCTTGCCTTTCCCCTCTTGGCACTATGCTATGTAAGAGGGTTACAGAGATGAGTCAGACACAGCACAGCACGTTCTCTCAAAGTGCTGATGCTCTAATGAAGGGTAGGAATGGTATACAGACATATGATGAAATAACAAGTGTTAGAGAACAATGAAGGAACTCATTAATTTACAAGCTATCATGGCTGATGGCATATGAATGGGATTTTTTAGGGGATTTTTTAGTATGTGTTTTCCAACTATACAAAAGGGTAGGGCTAGTGATGAGCATTCCAGGGAGAATGCACAGCCTAAGTAAAGGCACAGAGGAATCAATGCTCTTGATTTGTTCAGCAAGTGGTGAGTAAGGCATGAGAGTGCCAAGGAGTAGGGAAAACAGTCACGCTTTCAGGTTGCCACAGTAACTTAGTAACTTATGTTACTTCCCCAAAGCCATTAGGGATTACTTAACTTCGTAGTCCTGAGCTCTGGACCATCATGTGGTGTCCGTGGGTGACCTAGTATAGGTAGCATCAATTAATTTGAACACATGGTTTATTGAGGTCAGTGGGAGAAATAGCATGCCTGTGGCAACTCAGTGTGTCTTCTCTTACCCTCAACTTAAATCTTTCTTCACATGATATCAGGCAAGTTTCCTTTGCCTTCTCCTCTCAGTTCTGCCCTGTTTCTTCTAGCTGCAAGAAAGCAAAAATTAGTCTTTTCTACCTCATCATGCCTGCATTCCCAAGTAGTTTTCTGACCCACATGTGAGACAATACAGAATAATGTTTTATTGGAATGTGGGCTCTGAAACCCAGATTGGTTGGATTCATATCTTGACCTAACACTTCCTAGCTGTGTAATCTTTGCCAAGGTATTGAACATGGATGTGCCTCAGTTTTTTCAACTGTAAAATGGTTATAACGATACTACCCCTCCCCTTTTAGACTCGTGTGAGGATTAAAGGAGATAATGAAAAGTGCTTAGATTTGTGCTCATCTCATATAAACATTTAATCATATTTAATTATTTTATTATAATGATTTATTATCAATGTTGCCTGAGGATGGCTACCTTATTCTACCGAGTCAATAATGATTTCTACCCAGAAACAGTACAAAATATTACCAAATACTTTACATTACTCATCACTTTTAAATATTTTAACTATTTTCCAGGACTCAATTGATGGTCATTTAGGTTTTTACTTTTCTTTTTTTTACTATTAGAGATAATGCTTCAGCTAAAACTAGAACATACTTAGAAGAAAACATAAGGGAAAGTCTTCATGATTGTATTTGTCAATTATTTCTTAGGAATGGCACCAAAGGCACAGGTAATGAAAGAATAAATTAGACTTTATCAAAATTAAAATCTGTTGTGCTTCAAAGAGCCCTATGAAGAAAGTGAAAAGAAAAACCATAGAATGAGAGATAATATATGCAAACCATATATCTGATAAGGGATTAATATCCATAATATATAAAGAATCTTTATGAATCCACAATAAAAAATCAAACAAGACAATTAAAAAATGGACAAAGGACTTGAGTAGGCAATTCTCCTAAGAAAATATACAAATGACTGATAAGCACAAAAACAAATGTTCAATATTGTTAGTCATTAGGGAAATGCAAACCAAAACCACAATGAAATACCACTTCACACCCATTAGGAGGGATATTATTAAAAAACAAACAAACAAGCTGGGTGCAGCTGTGCACGGCTGTAATCCCAGCACTTTGGGAAGCTGAGGCAGGCAGATCACTTGAGGTCAGGAGTTCGAGACCAGTCTGGCCAACATGGTGAAACCCCATCTCTACTAAAAATACAAAAATTAGCTGGGTGTGGTGGTGCACGTCTGTAATCCCAGCTACTTGGGCAACTGAGGCAGGAGAATCTCTTGAACCCAGGAGGCAGAGGTTACCACTGCACTACAGCCTGGGAAACAGAGGGAGACTCCATCAAAAAAAATATTAAAAAAAAACACACACACACAAACCTGAAAATAAAAAGTATTGACAAGGATGTTGAGAAATTGGAACCCCCTTCCATTGCTGGTGGAAGTGTAAAATGGTGCAGATGCTCTGAAAAACAGTTTTGGAGCTTCTCAAAAAGTTAAATATAGAATTACCATATGATCCAACAATTTTACTCCTAGGGCTATATCCCAAAATATTAAATGCAGGGACCACAAACATATACTTATCTACCTATGTTCATAGAAGTACTATTTACAATAGCCAAAAGGTAGAAACAACTCAAGTGTCCATCAGCAGATGAATGGATAAAAATATGTGAATTGTGGTATATACACATGAAGTGGAACATTATTTAGCCATAAACAAGAATAAAATTTTGATAAATGCTACCACATGGATGAAACTTGAAAACATTATGCTCACTGAGGGAGAGAGCTAAGATGGCCAAATAGGAACAGCTCCAGTCTACAGCTCCCAGCGTGAGTGACACAGAAGGTGGGTGATTTCTGCATTTCCAACTGAGGTACTGGGTTCATCTCACTGGGGAGTGCCAGGCAGTGGGTGCAGGACAGTGGGTGCAGTGCACTGTGCATGAGCCGAAGCAGGGCAAGGCATCATCTCACCCGGGAAGTGCAAGGGGTCAGGGAATTCCCTTTCCTAGTCAAAGAAAGAGGTGACAGATGGCATCTGGAAAATCGGGTCACTCCCAACCTAATACTGCGCTTTTCCAACGGGCTTAAAGGCCATTGCGGCTAGAATTGGGTGGAGTCCACCACAGCTCAAGGAGGCCTGCCTGCCTCTGTAGGCTCCACCTCTGGGGGCAGGGCACAGACAAACAAATGGCAGCAGTAACCTCTGCAGACTTAAATGTCCCTGTCTGACAGTCTTGAAGAGAGTAGTGGTTCTCCCAGCACGCAGCTTGAGATCTGAGAATGGGCAGACTGCCTCAAATGGGTCCCTGACCCCCAAGTAGCCTAACTGGGAGGGACCCCCCAGTAGGGGCGGACTGACACCTCACACAGCTGGGTACTCCTCTGAGATAAAACTTCCAGAGGAACGATCAGGAAGCAGCATTTGTGACTCACCAATAAACACTGTTCTGCAGCCACCACTGCTGATACCCAGGCAAACAGGGTCTGGAGTGGACCTCTAGCAAACTCCAACAGACCTGTAGCAGAGGGTCCTGACTGTTAGAAGGAAAACTAACGAACAGAAAGGACATCCACACCAAAAACCCATCTATACTTCACCATCATCAAACACCAAAAGTAGATAAAACCACAAAGATGGGGAAAAAACAGAGCAGAAAAACGGGAAACTCTAAAAATCAGAGCACCTCTCCTTCTCCAAAGGAACACAGCTCCTCACCAGCAATGGAACAAAGCTGGATGGAGAATGACTTTGATGAGTTGAGAGAAGAAGGCTTCAGAAGATCAAACTACTCCGAGCTAAAGAAGGAAGTTCAAACACAAGGCAAAGAAGTTAAAAACCTTGAAAAAAATATTAGATGAATGGATAACTAGAATAACCAATGCAGAGAAGTCCTTAAAGGACCTGATGGAGCTGAAAACCATGGCACGAGAACTACATGATGAATGAACAAGCCTCAGTAGCCGATGAGATCAATTGGAAGAAAGGGTATCAGGGATGGAAGACAAAATGAATGAAATGAAGTGAAAAGAGAAGTTTAGAGAAAAAAGAATAAAAAGAAATGAACAAGGCCTCCAAGAAATATGGGATTATGTGAAAAGATCAAATCTATGCCTGATTGGTGTACCTGAAAGTGATGGGCAGAATGGAACCAAGTTGGAAAACACTCTGCAGGATATTATACAGAACTTCCTCAATCTAGCATGGCAGGCCAACATTCAAATTCAGGAAATACAGAGAACACCACAAAGATACTCCTCGAGAAGAGCAACTCCAAGACACATAATTGTCAGATTCACCAAAGTTGAAATGAAGGAAAAAATGTTAACAGCAGCCAGAGAGAAAGATTGGGTTACCCACAAAGGGAAGCCCATCTGACTAACAGCAGATCTCTCGGCAGAAACTCTACAAGCCAGAAGAGAGTGGGGGCCAATATTCAACATTCTTAAAGAAAAGAATTTTCAACCCAGAATTTCATACCCAGCCAAACTAAGCCTCACAAGTGAAGGAGAAATAAAATACTTTACAGACAAGCAAATGCTGAGAGATTTTGTCACCACCAGGCCTGCCCTAAAAGAGCTCCTGAAGGAAGCACTAAACATGGAAAGGAACAACCGGTAACAGCCACTGCAAAAACATGCCAAATTGTAAAGACCATCAAGGCTAGGAGAAAACCGCATCAACTAACGAGCAAGATAACCAGCTAACATCATAATGACAGGATCAAATTCACACATAACAATATTAACTTTAAATGTAAATGGGCTAAATTCTCCAATTAAAAGACACAGACTGGCAAATTGGATAAAGATTCAAGACCCATCAGTGTGCTGTATTTAGGAAACCCATCTCATGAGCAGAGACACACATAGGCTCAAAATAAAGGGATGGAGGAAGATCTATCAAGCAAATGGAAAACAAAAAAATGCAGGGGATGCAATCGTAGTCTTGGATAAAAAAGACTTTAAACCAACAAAGATCAACAGAGACAATAAAGGCCATTACATAAAGGAAAAGGGATCAATTCAACAAGAAGAGCTAACTATCCTAAATATATATGCACCCAATACAGGAGCACGCAGATTCATAAAGCAAGTCCTTAGTGACCTACAAAGAGACTTAGACTCTTGCACGATAATAATGGGAGATTTTAACACCCCACTGTCAACATTAGACAGATCAACGAGACAGAAAGTTAACAAGGATATCCAGGAATTGAACTCAGCTCTGCAACAAGCAGACCTAATAGACATCTACAGAACTCTCCACCCCAAATCAACAGAATATACATTCTTTTCAGCACCACACCACACCTATTCCAAAATTGAGCACACAGTTGGAAGTAAAGCACTCCTCAGCAAATGTAAAAGAACAGAAATTATAAGAAACTGTCTCTCAGACCACAGTGCAATCAAACTGGAACTCAGGATTAAGAAACTCACTTGAAAACTGCTCAACTACATGGAAACTGAACAACCTGCTCCTGAATGACTACTGGGTACATAACGAAATGAAGGCAGAATTAAGGATGTTCTTTGAAACCAATGAGAACAAAGATACAACATACCAGAATCTCTGGGACACATTCAAAGCAGTGTGTAGAGAGAAATTTATAGCACTAAATGCCTACAAGAGAAAGAAGGAAAGATCTAAAATTGACATCCTAACATCACAATTAAAAGAACTAGAGAAGCAAGAGCAAACACATTCAAAAGCTAGCAGAAGGCAAGAAATAACTAAGATCAGAGCAGAACTGAAGGAAATACAGACACAAAAAACCCTTCAAAAAATCAATGAATCCAGGAGCTGTTTTTTTGAAAAGATCAAGAAAATTGATAGGTTGCTAGCAAGATTAATAAAGAAGAAAGAGAAAAATCATATAGATGCAATAAAAAATGATAAAGAGGATATCACCACCAATCCCACAGAAATACAAACTACCATCAGAGAATACTGTAAACACCTCTACACAAATAAACTAGAAAATCTAAAAAAAAAGGATAAATTCCTCTACACATACACCCTCCCAAGACTAAACCAGGAAGTATTTGAATCTCTGAATAGATCAATAACAGGCTCTCAAATTGAGGCAATAATTAACAGCTTACCAACCAAAAAAAAGTCCAGGACCAGATGGATTCACAGCCGAATTCTACCAGAGGTATAAGGAGGAGATGGTACCATTCCTTATGAAACTATTCCAATCAATAGAAAAAGAGGGAATCCTTCCTAACTCATTTTATGAGGCCAGCATCATCTTGATACCAAAGCCTGGCAGAGGTGCAACAAAAAAAAAGAGAATTTCAGACCAATATCCTTGATGAACATTGATACAAAAATCCTCAATAAAATACTGGCAAACTGAATCCAGCAGCACATCACAAAGCTAATCCACCATGATCAGGTGGGCTTCATACCTGGGATGCAAGGCTGGCTCAACATATGCAAATCAATAAACATAATCCAGCATATAAACAGAACCAAAGACAAAAACCACATGATTATCTCAATAGATGCAGAAAAGGCCTTTGACAAAATTCAACAACATGTCATGCTAAAAACTCTCAATAAATTAGGTATTGATGGGACATATCTCAAAATAATAAGAGCTATCTATGAAAAAACCACAGCCAATATCATACTGAATGGACAAGAACTGGAAGCATTCCCTTTGAAAATGGGCACAAGACAGGGATGCCCTCTCTCACCACTCCTATTCAACATAGTGTTGGAAGTTCTGGCCATGGCAATTAGGCAGGAGAAGGAAATAAAGAGTATTCAGTTAGGAAAAGAGGAAGTCAAATTGTCCCTGTTTGCAGATGACATGATTGTACATCTAGAAAACCCCATTGTCTCAGCCCAAAATCTCCTTAAGCTGATAGGCAACTTCAACAAAGTCTCAGGATACAAAATCAGTGTGCAAAAATCACAAGCATTCTTATACACCAATAACAGACAAACAGAGAGGCAAATCATGAGTGAACTCCCATTCACAATTGCTTCAAAGAGAATAAAATACCTAGGAATCCAACTTACAAGGGATGTGAAGGACCTCTTCGAGGTGAACTACAAACCACTGCTCAATGACATGAAAGAGGATACAAACAAATGGAAGAACATTCCATGCTCATGGGTAGAAATAATCAATATCGTGAAAATGGCCATACTGCCCAAAGTAATTTATAGATTCAATGCCACCCCCATCAAGCTACCAATGACGTTCTTCATAGAATTGGAAAAAAACTACGTCAAAGTTCATGTGGAACCAAAAAAGAGCCCGCATCACCAAGTCAATCCTAAGCCAAAGAACAAAGCTGGAGGCATCATGCTACCTGACTTCAAACTATACTACAAGGCTACAGTAACCAAAACAGCATGATACTGGTACCAAAACAGAGATATAGACCAATGGAACAGAACAGAGCCCTCAGAAATAATGCTGCATATCTACAACTATCTGATCTTTGACAAACCTGACAAAAACAAGCAATGGGAAAAGGATTCCCTATTTAATAAGTGGTGCTGGGAAACTGACTAGCCATATGTAGAAAGCTGAACCTAGATCCCTTCCTTACACCTTATACAAAAATTAATTCAAGATGCATTAAAGACTTACATGTTAGACCTAAAACCATAAAAACCTTAGAAGAAAACCTAGGCAATACCATTCAGGGCATAGGCATGTGCGAAGACTTCATGTCTAAAACACCGAAAGCAATGGCAACAAAAGCCAAAATTGACAAATGGGATCTAATGAAACTAAAAGCTTCTGCCCAGCAAAAGAAACTACCATCAGAGTGAACAGGCAACCTACAAAATGGGGGAAAATTTTTGCAGCCTACTCATTTGACAAAGGGCTAATATCCAGAATCTACAATGAACTCAAACAAATTTACAAGAAAAAAACAACCCCACCAAAAAGTGGGCGAAGGATATGAACAGACACTTCTGAAAAGAAGACATTTATGCAGCCAAAAAACACGTGAAAAAATGCTCATCATCACTGGCCATCAGAGAAATGCAAATCAAAACCACAATGAGATACCATCTCACAGCAGTTAGAATGGTGACCATTAAAAAGTCAGGAAACAACACGTGCTGGAGAGGAGGTGGAGAAATAGGAACACTTTTACACTGTTTGTGGGACTGTAAACTAGTTCAACCATTGTGGAAGTCAGTGTGGTGATTCCTCAGGGATCTAGAACTAGAAATCCCATTTGACCCAGCCATCCCATTACTGGATATATACCCAAGGGATTATAAATCATGCTGCTATAAAGACACATGCACACATATGTTTATTGTGGCACTATTCACAATATCAAAGACTTGGAACCAAGCCAAATGTCCAACAATGATAGACTGGATTAAGAAAATGTGGCACATATACACCATGGAATACTATGCAGCCATAAAAAATGATGAGTTCATGTCCTTTGTAGGGACATGGATGAAACTGGAAACCATCATTCTCAGCAAACTATCGCAAGAACAAAAAACCAAACGTCACATGTTCTCACTCATAGGTGGGAATTGAACAATGAGAACACATGGACACAGAAAGGGGAGCATCACACACTGGGGACTGTTGTGGGGTGGGGGGAGGGGGGAGGGATAGCATTGGGACATATACCTAATGCTAAATGATGGGTTAATGGGTGCAGCACACCAACATGGCACATGTATACATATGTAAGAAACCTGCTGCACATGCACACTAAAACTTAAAGTATAATAATAATAATAATAATAAAGGAAACATTATGCTCACTGAAATAAGCCAGACACAGAAGGACAGATTGTGTATCATTCCACTAATATAAGGTACTTAGAGTAGTCAAGTTCATAAGGACAGAAGGCCCAAGGCGCAGGGCATAGGTAATGGAGAGCTATGGATTCAGAGTGTCTCTTTGGGATGATGAAGATGTTCTTGAAATACATAGTGGAAAATGGTTGCATGACATTGTAAATGTAGTTAACGCCACTGAATTGTACATTTAAAAATGATTATAATGGGCAGGGCATGGTTCCTCATCCCTGTAATCCCAGCACTTTGGGAAGCCAAGGTGGGAGGATTGCTTGAGCCCTGGAGTTTGAGACCAGCTTGGGCAACATACCAAGTCTTTACCAATTTCTTTTTTCGTACATCAGCTGGGTGTGGTGGCACATGCCTGTAGTCCTAGCTACTCAGAAGGCTGAGGGAAGAGGATTGCTTGAGCCTGGGAGTTCAAGGCTACAGTGAGCTATGATAGTGCCACTGCACTGCAGCCTGGGTGACAGAGCAAGACCCAGTCTCTAAATAATAATGACGATAGACCAGCACTGGCAACATCGTGAGACTCTGTCTCTATAAAAAATAAAAATAAAAAATTAGCTGGATGTGGTGGTGTGCACCTATAGTCCCAGCTACTCCAAGAGGCTGATTTGGGAGAATTGCTTGAGCCTGGAAGGTCGAGGTTGCAGTCAGGTGTGGTCACACCACTGTAGTCCAGCCTGGGTGACAGAGTGAGATTCTGTCTCAAAAAAAAATGGTTACAATGATATATTATGTCTTATGTATATTTTACTACAATAAAAAGATAGTGCATTAGTGAAAATCTTTATATTTTATTGAGATATAATTCACATACTGGAATTGTCATGCTGGAGATGGGAAGAAAGTGGGGAAGTCCCCACCTTGGCTTGGTGGGGGTAAGGCTGGTAAGTTGAACTTTGGTGATGTTGGTTTTGAGGTGACAATACCCTATCCATGTAGTAAGGCTCAGGAGGCAGTAATGATTTTAGTCTAACCTTGGGAAAAAGGGGTGAGCTGAAAATACAATCTTGGGAGCCTAGCACATCTAAATGCTTGGAGAAAATGTAGGATTTAATGACACTGTCCAAAGAGAATATGAAGACCTTGAATTAAGAGTCTAGGACAGCAGGGTAGAGAAAACTGAGAAGTAGTGATCAGAGGCATAGGAATAAAATCAGGGCAGAATAGTGCCACAGAAAGCACAGGAAGAAAAGTTTTCAAGAAGTAGAAATAATTTCATGACATCAGTATTCAGAGGAATTGAAAGGGTAAGCCCCCCCCCCCGAAAAAAAAAAGGCAGTTGGCTTTGGCCATAGAGGCTTTATTAACCTTAGGAGCTAAAGCATTCTAGAGATAAGATCATGGGCTTTGCAATTGAGTAGACCTGCATCCAAATCTAAACACTGGTAATTATAAGCTGAGTGACAATGGGAAAGTCATTCAACCTCTTAGGACCTCAGGTTTCTGTCAAATGAGAGTAATATCGACTGCTGAGTATTATTTTGAGAATTGGAGGAAACAGTGTGTGAAAAGGATTGGCACAGTGCCTGATATATAGGTGTTCAATAGATGTTCATTCAATTTGTCCCCTTTCCCTGCCCCCTTCCAAGAGAAGTATTTCATTGCTTATCTAAATGGTGATTGGATCCACAGGATTTAACTAGACAAGAAAGTGCTCTAATTCACAAACAGATGTTTGTTAAGGCCAACTCTTATGAATCTCTTAGGCTATCCAGAGATGAAAGAGGAATGGTTACCTTTTAGAAACTCAAGAGTCCAGCTGAGGAGACAAGAAAGTCAACTTCTAATTATACACATGTTGTATACATGCCATTGGCAAGGTGGGAACAAAGCATTCAGGCACATGAAAGGGGAAAGGTTGGAGGATTGGCCTGACTCTAAGTTATGTTTTCTCTTAACTGGACCATAGTTATACTTAATCATTGAACATGTTAATTGTCTGTTTTTTAAAAGAAATATGTAATTGGAGACCATTTGGGCTGAACTAATTTAACTTTATGTTTTTAATAGAAGAATGATGTAAATTAGGTTGATAGAAAAACAGTTTGGTAGAAAACACAAAATCTTCTTCCTCCCCACCCTCTTTTTTTGAGACAGGGTCTTGCTCTGTCACCCAGGCTGGAGTGCAGTGGCATGATCTCAGCTCACTGCAACCTCTGCCTCCTAGGCTCAAGCAATCCTCGCACCTCACCTCCCTAAGTAGCTGGGACTACAGGCACATGCCACCATGCCTGACTAATTCTTTGTATTTTTAGTAGAGATGAAGTTTCACCATGTTGGCCAGGCTGATCTTGAACTCCTGACCTCAAGTAATCCTCCTGGTCTCCCAAACCCTCTACCTCTTTTATTTATAGGAAAAAAAGAGTGAAAGCCTCTTCAGACTATAGCCCAGTCACCACTGTCCAACTTGGGACAAGTCTGTCACTGCCGCCATGGCACCCCCAACTCTAGCATGCCAGGATAAACATCCCAGAGTGCAGGATGGTCCAGAACATGATTGGGAGTAAGGGTTTAGACAGGCAGGCAGGGCTGGAGGCAGGGAGGCTAGGAAGGATAAGGTTCCAATCACCCCAAGTGATGATTTAGGAGCACCTGTATAGAGGCTGGGTTGTAGTGATGGAGAAAAGGATGCCAATTTTGGAAATGGAGGTACAGAAAAAGTGGCCACTTTCATTTGCTAGAAGAGTGTATGGTAAAGCTATTAATTTCCAAACAAAAATTAGCGTCAAAGTGTGCATGTGTGTACATTTGTCTTTCTCTTTCTTTCTTTCTTTCTTTCTTTTCTTCTTTCTTTCTTTCTCTCTCTTTCTTTCTTCTTTCTTTCTTTCTTTCTTTCTTTCTTTCTTTCTTCTTTCTTTCTTTCTTTCTTTCTTCTTTCTTTCTTTCTTTCTTCTCTCTCTCTTTATCTGTCTCTCGCCCCCGCCCCCCCGCCCGTCTTTGGGCAAAAGTTCTGGGCTTGCTAAGACTCTTCCTAGCTTTTCTCTCTTTGTCTCTTCCCAACTTGCCCTAGTTACTGCAGCTTCTAAATGTTGACAGGGGTGCAGTGGATATCAAAACAAGTATCTTCCACACTTGCTTGTCAAGGTGATAATCTTGACATCTGTCAAGTGTAATCCTATTATGAATATAGCAAGAGTTGTTTAATGCCAAGTAAGAAACAGATTAGTTAGGGCCCTGGTAATTTCTGCCCCTCCCCCAAACAGCCCATGTAATTGCTTCTTTTTTATCTTTCTTTTCATTTTGCCTCTCATTTTTCCTCTCTTCAAAGGCCTTTTTGCTACTTTTGTCTTTTTCTAAGTTTTTCTTTATCTTGTTCTTTTCTTTCTGTTGTCTCAAATTCTCACATTTGGCCAGTCTTTCTCTTGTTCTTTCTCATGCTTACTTTCTCTCTCTTACTTGACTTTTCCTTCTTTCCTTTATTTTTCTGTAGCCCATGAATCTTATTCTGAATCTCTCTCTGAGTCTCTCCTTTCCTCGGGATCTGTTCTTTTTCATTTCCTCTCTCTCTTCTGTCTATAGTGGTCAGTTGAAGTTATGGAGCACTGGGTTTCTGAGGGCCCTTTATAACACTGCTGCTCCAGTTCTACCAGGCTGCTCTTGCTGCAGTCTGCTTAAAGAGCTGACCCTGCTGAAAATTCTGCCCATACATTGGCCCCAGGGGAGAAGGAGAGCACTGGGGACTTATTGACCTGTCAGGTAGAGGGGAGCACAAGTCACAAGTCCTCTCATCACATGGCCGGAAGATAAATATTGCAGTGACAAGACACAGCAGCAGCACCACTGTATCTAGAGTGAAACAGTTCATTTTTCATACACTTTAATTAAAATATTCCAAAACTCTATATGCGTCATCTTCAATCCCCTGGTTTCTTTTGAAGCCCTACCTAGGGAATCCATTGTTATAACAGCCCATGCTTGTCATCTGCCAGCAGGAGGAGGATAATTGAAGAAACGTGTGTTGTTTTAATTGTGAGAAACGGGATGGTAAGTGAGTGACAAAATGAGTGGAGTTTTACAGGATGTGGTGGGCATGGGACAGTGAGTGAAAGGATCTGGAAATGGCAGGGGTCTGGGGTAGGTGGAAAGGAGGTGAAGAGTTGAAATCATGCTTTTACAGCAGTCTTGCTGTCCAAGTAAGTGTTAATACCAGAGGAGAGTTGCTTTGTCTTGTAACTTATATAATAGCCTGCATTAAGATTGCTGGTGCTGCCTGATGCAAGCAGAATGCCAAATGAGTCAGCCCATCTCAGTCTCTCAAATGCCTAGAAAAACCAGCACTTTTCAACTCACATTCCTCCATGCTGAGACACTCTCTCTCTACCATCCAGAAGGTAGCACCTACTCTGACTCAGCTTCCAGTTATTGAACACCCCTACTGGGTACTAAACTCTCTCTATGGTAGATAATGGTATTTGCATTTTAAAGATTAAAAAAAGTTCTGAGTGGTTGAGTAACTTTCTGTAGGTCACACAGCTAATAAATAATTGAACTAGTGTTTAATGAATTGGCCTAGATATCAAAATGAGCTGAAGGGAATGGTGTGTGTGTGCATGCACGTGTGTGTGTGTCCATGTGACAGAGACTGAGAGAGAGGGAGAAGGGAAGAGAGAGAGAGTGAAACAGAGAGAGACTGTTGGGCCTGAGGGGTTAGGGCAGAGATGCCAAAATCCCCTTTGCTTCTCTAGAAAGGGCACAAAATGCAGTTCTTCTTTTTAGGTATTGATGCTGAGTGGTAATTTCTGTGGAATAACTGAATAAGATAATGCTGCTAATATCAGAGTAATCATTTTTATGTTTTCTTCCTGCAGCAGGTTGGGGGGTACATATAGTTCTGCAGTGATGCCAAATAGACATGGAATAAAACTGGCAATTTTCTTGTTATCTCTGACCATAGGCTCCCAGTGGGCAATGGATTGCCATGCTCAATGCCCAGTGAGCTCAGAATGCCTAATCTATAGCCCTGATTTAAGAGGCCCATTTACTTAGCTGAACTGAAATCCATTTTGATGCTCCAAGTCATTATTAGAGTAGAGCCCTATCAAAGGTATGAAGGATTTCCTTTTGCCTCCAGTTCACACCCTAATAATCTTGGACAGGCAGTCTTCTAGGCTTTGACACAGCCATGAGATTTTAAAACCTACCTTGGATCGGTGCCATGCAACGTCTCCCAACTCCTTATTTAAGGAGTTCTTAATTTTAAAAAGCTAACTTTAGTCCCCTTGGATAAGTCAATACAGGTCCCTTTCTGCTTGCCCTTTTTTGAGAGTAAAGAAAGCTAGTTCTCATCTAGAAATACAGAAGTTTATCACTGAAAACACTTTGGATTTGAGGTCAGAATTTGAGCTCTGGCTGTCACCTCAGGGTATCCACTTTCTTAGAAATACTTTTGTCACTCTCTTTGCTTCCAGGGGATGGTGGAATTAGTAACAAATGGATAGAAAGAGGCTTTCCTCCTCTCCAAGGGTATTCCTGTAGCTCCTTTTTATCTTTATAGTACATTATTTATCACATTGTTGGGCAATCATTGATTTGGGAATCTATATTTCTTGTAGGACTGTGAATTTATTGAAAGCAAAGACTATGGTTTATCTCTGTCTCTCTCTCTTTTCCTCTCTCTCTCCCTCTCGGATACAATGGGAACACTTTCATGGCATAGGTATTCCATTCATTCAGTAGATACCTACTGAGGGCCTGCTGTTGGCCAGCCTTATGCCAGGTGCTGTATTTCAATTATCAGTGGCAAGGCGGGGGTGGAAGTGGCAGACAAAGTGAACATTCTGATCTGATATTATGCTCATCCTCAGCAGTCGTGTGGCAGGCCACGGCCTATTTGTCAAAACACGAAATGGCAGCCTCAGAGTGAGAAATCCTAGAAGAACACTGGAATGGGGAAAAGAGCATGGAATCTAGACCCTGCTCTGCTCCTGCTTCCCTGAATGCTGTATATATGAGTCCCTCTATATTTAGGCCTTTAGTTCCGTCATCTAATAATAATAGCTAACATTCATTGATGGCTTTCTTTGGGTCAGGAACTCTGTGAAACATTGTATGTATATTACTGCATTCATTCCTCCCCATAACACTACGAAGCTATTTTTACATATGAAAATCTTCAGGCCCAGAAAAGATATGTTTAGTGAGACATAACTAAGAAAGAACAGAGCCAGGACTTGAATCCAAGTCAAACTCCAGAACATGGATATGCAACCTTTGTTCTATACTGCCTCCTTAAAAATGGAGGCTAATAATATTAGTGCTGCCTTCCCCACTCCATTGTTGTGAGGACGAATTGAGTCTATAGATGTGCAAAGTGCTATGCAAACTGTAAAGCATTGTCTAGATGGAAGCTACATTGTTGCTATTGTCAGCTTTAGCATCAATTTAGGCCTTTCCTTCCTGCTTTTTTGCTGCTATCACATCACACTTGGGCTATCAATACATTGTTGTCGTTAAAAGCATGCACTCTTGCAGATTTGTTCAAGTTCAAATCTCAGCTCTGCCACTCACTGGCTGTGTGATCTTGGGCACCTATTTAACCTTTCTGTACCTCAGCTTGCTCCTTAGTAAAACTGGGAATATAAGAGTATCTACCTCATAAGGTTGTGGTAAGGATTAAATATGTTAGGCATTTAGAACATATCTGGCACAAAGCACTTTGAAAGAATGCAGTGACTTATGTTCCCTCCATTATTCTACCCATATTAACACAGATTAGCAAAGAGGATGGTGATGGTGAGAGGGGACACGTGGTTTGACATAGGATTAAAGCTGAAATAGCATAATTCTGGGCCTGGTAGAAAGGCTAAACCCTTTCAGAGCGACACCTGCAGGCTGGGGAGCAGCAGATGGTTGACTTAGTTAATGTCACTCAACAGAAATTCAAGCCACAGCTGCTACCTGCCAAGCTTGGCTTTTTCTTCTAAGCCTGCCTTTTCCCTTCCAAGAGATATGTCTAAGATGGGGTTCAAGGAAAGAGCTTGTCGGTGGTTGATCTTGCAGCCCGGGCTATGTTACTAAATTGAGGTAAAGCTTATACTGTATCTGATGTAGTGCCAAGGGCGTGGGTTTTGGAGTTAGATCTGTGTTTGAATATTAGCTCTGCCATTTACCAGCTTTGTGACCATGGGAAATCACTTTAACTCCCCTGAGTCTGCTGCCTGTTCTCTAAAAAGCCTGGATAATAATAGTATATACCAGAGATTGGTTAACTCATACATAGTAGGCATACAGTAAATGTTAACTTTTCATTTCTATCCCTACCTGCCTTTTCATCTAGCAGCTGAAAGGATCAAGTAGTTACAGGCTTGGGGGCATAGGGAATCTGAGGGTCATTAGATCTGAGTTTCTGCAGCACAGCAGTGGACAGTATGATTCATGGGTTTGAAGTCAGAACCTGGGTTCTAGTTCTTATCTTCCCTTTATTAGCTCTGTCACCATGGACCTCTTTAAGCCTTTGTTTCCACATCTTTCAAACAGATTTGTCCCTATCTTGAATACCTTCCAGCATTGTTAGAAAGTTAAAATGAGATGATGCCCCTGATACATGCTTATTATGGTCACACCCGTGTGTGGTTTGAGAGAAGGAAGACCAGGTTGGGGGAAAGGGGATGTTGATAAGCAGTGCCTTTGGAAGGGAGTTCAAAATTTCTGAGGGTTCTTACTAAAAGTAAACCAAATGGTCCACTCAGATACCAAGACAGTGCACAGTCCAGTAACAATGAACAAGCTGCATGGAAAATAGGACATTGAGGGACCTGTCAGCCAAGATTAAACACTGTAAGCCTGATTTCCTCTCCTCCCTTTTTTTCCAGGTAATAACAATAGGAGAAAAAAATTTGAGAAGAATAAAACCCTTGTAATTTCACCATACTAGCACACTTATTTTGATTTCCTCTTATTATATCCAAGTCTCTATTTCCATGCGTAGGTATTTTTATATAGCATGAAATTTATCCACTTTATTCATTTAACAAACACATCTGAGTACCCACTCTCTGCCTGGAACTGCACGCAGTGCTGGCACAACAGAGTTGATTCAAGTACTACCTAGGCCCTCAGAGTTCATTGGCTCGGAAGAATGGATAGGCACAGAAACAAATGACAGTAATAGAAAATGCTAAGTGCTGTAATAAAGTGGTGTATAAAGTACTGTGTGGCCATAAATAAGAGGCCACATAATTTTGTAATTTGCATTTTTTCACTTACCTATCTGCTAAACATAAACTTTTTCTCCACCTGTGGCTATACACTCTTAATAATTATGATCCTTTTCAGTGGCTGCATAATATTCCATTGAGTTATTCCATAATTTACTAAGCAAAAATAATGGAAGACAACCTCAGTGACCAATAACAGGAGTGTAGCTATTATCACAGCACAGGCTGTGCAACCTGAATATGCAAAAACAGTCTGATCACTGGAAAAGGGAGCTTTCCATTGTACTCAAATACGTACTAGAAGACTTTATATAATTCTAGGTTCCACACTTAAAGGCAGATGAAAAGAGAGTGAAGGGAATCCTGAGGAGAGCCACAAAAGGCATTGGGAACATCTTCAAAAAAGATTAAAGAAGCTGAGAATGTTTGTCTTGGAGAAAAGGAGACTTTGAGGCTATTGAAAAATGGTCTTCTAATGTATGACCAATTGTTCTTTGTTTCCAGAGGCTAGAACAAAAGAAAATGGATTCTTTTTAATAAGAAAGACTTGGGATAAATATAAAGCAACATTCTTGACATTGAGAGCTGTTAAACTTTAAGATGAATGAGAGAGAGGCCTCAGAACTTTCTTCTCTGGAGTTCTTTTACATGGGATAGATTTCCCTCCTGGGAGAATGTAAACATGGACCTGAAATTAGAGAGTGGCTGAGTTGCCTCTTTGAGATTCCCTCTTTCCTTCACTAAATCCATGGGAAATGGCATTTTAAACCCTAAAGAGGTGTGTAAGCATCAGAAATGGGCAAGGAGCACCTTCTGAGGTGCCCATCTCCACATTTCCCCCATCTTTATCCCTAAAGAGCTCCAGGAAGATGTTCCTCTTTTGGTTATCATTCCAATTCAATTCCCAAAATGATTCTTTAAATATAACTTAAATATTTAAAGTTGTTGCCCTAGTTTAGTTTATCTTTTTCTGTTTTCACCAAGAACAATGTTCTTTAATAAATAAAATGGCTTTTAATTCAATAAAGTGTTAGCTATCCTTCTTTACTTTTTCTTTGCTCCATCAACTAACCCCAAGTCCTTTAATTTTTCTCCATTGATTAATTCTCAGGAAAGTCTTACTTTAGGACAGCAGTAGATAGTAAAAAGAAATGAGGTAACTTGGCAAGTTTACATAGAGGAGGCTGGCCAGTCTGTTCTCAGCAAAAGGCCAGCCCAGCAGGTAGACTGGCCAATTCAAAGACCCAACAGCCTCCTCCAGGGGCTGCCTAGTAGGGAATGGCTACAAGAGGCAATGGCACAAGGCAAAAGCTGCTCAAAACCTCAAATTGGCAGCAGATGGCCTGCCAACCTACTGTGAAGGGAGTGCTATATTCATTGGTAAGAATTTCATCTTCACTTTTGAGGAGAAGGTGAGTGTCTTCGTCTTTTTCTTTTCTGCTATAACAGCATACCACAGACTGGGCAACTTATAAAGAAATGGTATTTATTTGGCTCACTGCTCTGGAGGTTGGGAAGTACAAGAGCATGGCACTGGCATATAATGAGGGCCATCTCATGGTTGAAGGCATCATGGTGAAGAAGTATATGCAACAGGGAGAAAATCGGGGCCAAATTTATCCTTTCATCAGGAGCCCACTCCTGTAATAACAGCATTAATAGTGCCCTTATCACCTAATCACCCTTAAAGGTCCCACCTCCTAATACCATCACAATGGCAATTAAATTTCAGCATGAATTTTGGAAGGGACATTCAAACCATAGCAATGAGCTTAGCCACTAAATTTTCCCAAAACTGCCAGCCAGCTCTAATTTTCCATAAATTTTAATTATGTTAGGGATTACTCTGAGAGTAGTATGGCATAGGGGGAGAAAGACATTATTCGTTCCTCACAGTACATGAATTGAGAGACACCATGGGTTGGAAGCTTTTTGCCAACTGAAGTGGTTCCTTAGGTCTCTACTAAAAACTATCAGAAGTTTTAGTCAATTGTTTCAACACGTATTGGAATCCTAGAGTTGGTTTTGAGAACTCTTCTCCCCAATAAGAAGATATAATCTAATGTACAATATTTACAAATTAAAAAGTTTATCAATATCTATGTCATGTGAAGTTATCTTGTGTATCTTGCTGCATGAAGCCAAGTTTTGGGCTCCATTGTCATGTAGCTCTCAGGCCACACATTTATATGATGGTTCAGTTCTGAGTAGCATGAGTCAATCCATTAGCAAACGTGTGTTGAGAGATTAGTGTGTGCAAAACATTGAGTTGACAGTTTAACTTCAAGAAAGAATAGAAATGGTGCAATTTTATGATCCACAGATATAGGAAGAGTGAAAGTAGACATGGCTAGCAACCATTTTTCTGGAATAATTTCTGCAGCTCCAACTTTTACAAAATAGCTTTCTGATAAATGAAAAATGTTGTTTTCTATTCTCCAGCTTCCTGCTACCAGCTAATTTCATTTAGAAAAAAGGACAGATCATCCATTAGAGAAAACTGAAGCATTCTCATCTAATTTAAAAGTATAGGGAGGTCACTCCGGTGGTTTCATTTTGGAATTTGGAAAGTGAAGAGTTTTAGTGAAGTACAGTGTAAGATAATGGCCTCAAACTAGGTGGCCCAGGCTGGGTGGATGTTAGTAGAGCTCAGGATATTACCATAGGCTTTGAATAACAACAGACACTGGCTATTTCATCCTCAGGATTATCAATAAGCCCTCATTTCCACAGCACTTAAGTTTTCTTTTTTTTCTAATCTAATTATCCTTTTAATTGACAGATAAATATTTCTTATATTTATTATGTACAACATGTTTTGAAATATGTATACAATATTAAATGGCTAGATTGGACGAATTAATGTACACATTACCTCAAACTTTTTTTGTGTGTTGAGAACACTTAAAATTTCCTCTCTTAGTAATTTTTAAGTATACGATACATTGCTGTCAACTATAGTAACCATGTTGTATAATAGATCTCTTGCGTTATTCCTTCCATCTAACTGAAACTTTGTGTCCTTGGACCAACGTCTCCTCAACACCTCCAGCCCCAGCCCCTGGTAACCACCATTCTACTCTCTACTTCTATGAGTTCAACTTTTTAAGATTCTACATATAAGTGAGATCATGCTCTATTTGTCTTTCTGTTCCTGGCTTATTTCACTTAACAAAATGTCTTCCAGTTTCATTCATGCTGTTGCAAATGGCAGGATTTTCTTCTTTATTAAAGCTGGAGAGTATTCTGGTTTGTATGTATTAGTACATTTTCTTTATCTGTACATTTGTTGATGGACACTTAAGTTGATTCTGAACACTTTCAGACATCTAGCCTCCAAAACTGTGAGACAATAAGTTTCTGTTGTAAAGGTTATCCAGTCTGTGGTAGAACCTAATACACAGGATTATGGCAATACTAACTAATACACAGTCCAACAAACTCCACCTGAGTCTGGGGATCCTCACTGTCTCCTGGGAATTCAGCCCTGTGTGCTGTGCTTCAGTCATCAGTCCCCAAAATGCAGCAGCAGAAGCTGCTGCTGCTGCTGGCATTCTGCTGTCAGCCCTTTTGCAGATGCATTAGGGTCTGGATTCGCACTGCCCTATTCTTGTCCAGTTGCCTGTGTGGTGCTAACTGTAGCAGAAATGTGTTTGTGTCAGTAAAAGAAGAAGGAAACAGATTATTTGAAGCCACCCGGGTGTAGCTTTCTTTCAGTTACAAGTGACTATTTTTATCATCACTTTCTGCCTAGAAATGATCCCCTAGCTAGGCAATTTCCATAACCCTTTTAGTTACAGAGACTGTATTCCTCCCTCCTCTTTCCCCCAAGAACAGAGTGTTTTAAGATCAGGAGCTAATTTTTCTGGCACTCTAACTTGGGGGCTGGGAGTTGCCTGAGTCCTAGATAAGGACGGGTCAACTGCTAGGCCTACAGCAAAAGCCTATGGGATAGGCATACATTGGTGTATCTGTCTCAGTTGTCACTCTTTTCTCCAGAGGCTTAATCAAAATAGTAATCACACACCACAGCAAGAAGGAGGACTGCAACCCCTCAAATCCACTTGGCAAGTCATTTGCCATCCAGCTGCATTACATTTTCTTACCTGCTGTGTGCAAACAGAACTCACTGTGTTAGCTAGAGGGGGAGGTAAAAGAAGTAAGGTGAAGGAGAGGGTGAGAAATTAAAGAGGAAGAGGAGAATTAAAGATGAGGAGGAATGGGGAGGAATAAACAGAAAAAAAAGAAAGAACAAGAAATGGGAAGGTCAGGCTAGAATGGCTCCAGTGTCCTCAATGCCTTTGGGGTGGAATTGAGTTGGGAAGCACTGTTGAAGGAAAGGGGGAAATGATCACCCCTGTACTGGACTATCATTTGCTAAGAACTCGTTCACTTACTAATTCCTGTTCTATGCCAGGACCCTTATATACACTACATTCATTTTATTGATGAGGAAACTAAAACACCAAAAGCCTGTTTCCAAAGCCCGTGCTCATTCTACTCCTCCACATTGCCTCTCATTTTGTGCAGGCATGCATTTATATCTGTTAGAGAGTGACCTTGTGTGGGGTCCTTGGTTAGATTTGAGTTAGAATAAAAGGAAGAATTATAAGCTTCCAAGGACAGGTATCAGATTTCCAGGTTTGTCTTCAGTATCAATGAACATTTAGAGAATAATAATAGATCTCTGAACTGTATCACACTGTACGGACTAGCCTCTGTTTGGTGCTCTCCACAAAGTAGTCATTTTCCAAACAACAGCAGCAATGTGGAAGATAAAATTATAATCACAATAGACTGGAGACCAAGAGAGATCTGAAGCATAATAGAGTCTCTCCAGTGGAATGAACATAACCTATAGCATCCCTTAGGAAGTTGGTAGAAAAGCCAATTTGTGGTCAAAGCAAATTGGTCATCAACACCCCAGAAGCTGTCCCTATAAGTGAGCTGATCTCTGGTATAGTCACTCAACTAGAAAAAGGGGGCTGGATCAGATGATGCCTCAAGGTCATTTCTAGCTTCCTGTTTTCTGGACTATAAGATATTGGAGTCACTATTGGTAGCTAATATTCTGGCCTCTGACAGTTTCATTTTGGGTGAAATGGCTCTGGTGCCTTTGAGAACAAGCTGATTTTTAACTCTTTACATTTTGATATTTTTTGTTATTCTTACAGGTGGGCATATTACCTTTCTCTGGGACATTTTGGTAGATGGACAAATGAGAAAAGGGTTTTTTAAAAATGAACATTGCAGTAGCTCTCTAGGTTGTTGTGGTGCTTGGAAATAGTTTTCAGGTTGGAGGCAAAAAGCAAGAAGCCAAGTAAAGAAAGAAGCTGTCCACAGAAGAGAAGGCTGGGGAATGGTTCATGAGCGCCATTGGCCAAGCCAAATGTTACCCAAGTTCCTGGCACATAACTCTGTAACACGTTTTTCTTTCAGTGAAAGAGTGAATTCACTGCAGATTCCAATTAGCAACACCTATCATTTTGTCCTTTGGGGCCTCCACGGGTCAAGGGAAATGCATACAAATTACTCAAATCCAGGAACAAATTAAGTCCATCAAGAAACAATATAGAACCAGTTTCCTGACCCTGCTCAGTTCCAAACATCAGCCTTGAAAACATCCCACGTAAAACCTTTGATGGAACCTGCTAGAATCTGGGTTGCCAATGAAAATGTGACATTCTGTCTCTAGACTGAAGCTATAGAAGGGGACTTCCCACCACCTGTCCTGCCCTCTGGATTTCCTGCTCCAATTTGGACAGATAAGTCCTGGCTTCATTTCCCAGGTGTCAAGAGACTCAAATCTGCCCTCATTGCTTCTCAGATCTGTGAGGTCCTGCCCTGTGACTCAGGTTTAATCAGTAGAGTATAGCCTTGAGGCCTAATCAGGGCTCCCAGCTTCAGCTTTGGCAATGGTTCCTTCAGAAAAGAATTGAATGACTCTTTGAGTTGTGAGGTCATATAATAACACCCCTTCATTTACTAACTGTTATAACCTTGGAAAGCTAGTTCACCTATCTGTGCCTCAGTTTACTTATCAGTAAACTGGCGATGAAACTAATAGCACATAACTTCTTAGAGTTGTTGTGAGGATTAAATGAGTGAATTTTCGTAAAGTCCTCAGAACAGTGCCTGACACACAGTGAGCAGATATATATATATTATATAAATAATATATATATAATATATATATAATATATATATAATATATAATATATAAATATATAATATATATAATATATAAATATATATTATATATATATATAAATATATAATATATATAATATATAAATATATATTATATATATATATAAATATATAATATATATAAATACATATATTATATATAATATATAAATATATAATATATATAAATATATAAATATATAATATATATAAATATATATATTATATATAATATATAAATATATAATATATATAAATATATATTTATATATTATATAAATGTATATATTTATAATATATATTATATATAATATAAATATATATTATATAATATATAAATATATATAAATATATATTATATATAATATATAAATATATAATTATATATAATATATAAATATATTATATATATTTATATAATATATAAATATATATTATATATAATATAAATATATTATGTATATTTATATAATATATAAATATATTATGTATATTATATATTATATAAATATATTATATATATATATAATATATAATAGATTATATATAATATAAATATATATTTATATAATATATAAATATATATAATATATAATATATAAATATATATTATATTATATATATATTATAGATTATATATAATATATAATATATATAATATATTTTATATATATTATATATAATCTATAATATATATTATATATAATATCTTTTATATATATTATATATAATCTATTATATATTATATATAATATATAAATATATTATATATAATATATATAATATATATATAAATATTATATATAATATATATAATATATATATAAATATATTATATATAATATATATAATATATATATAAATATATTATATATAATATATATAATATATAAATATATAATATATATAATATATATAATATATATAAATATATAATATATATAAATATATAAATATATATTTATATATAATATAATAATATATAAATATATATTTATATATAATATATATAATATATAAATATATATTATATATAATATATATAATATATAAATATATAAATATATTATATATATATTATATGTATATAATATATAAATATTATTGAGTAATGAGTGGTTCTAAGCCTCTTTCTTATTTCCTTACCATAGTGGCTGGAAGGTCAATTTAAGGCTATGCTTTAACAAAGACGTGATTTCCACCTCCATTCTGAAAAAGAAATTTTAAAATGCAACAGATGGGTTTTGAGGTAATTCTAGAGGAAGTATTTACTAGCAGTGAAAGTTTGTTAGACCCTGGAACCAGTGGTGTGCTGGTAGATATTTAACAAGCAGCTCTACAGGACATGGATGGAAGGGAGCAACATAATTTGCAGCATTTGCCAGTTTCAAACTATCAACTCCATGCTACTGAATGCAGAATTGGGAAGAGACACACAATAGCACATTATTATACAGTGTTCCTAACATGCAAAGAAAATAGTACAAATAGGGGGAGGGAGCCAAGATGGCTGAATAGGAACAGCTCTGGTCTACAGATCCCAGCATGAGTGATGCAGAAGATGGGTGATTTCTGCATTTCCATCTGAGGTACCGGGTTCATCTCACTAGGGAGTGCCAGACAGTGGGCGCAAGACAGCGGGTGCAGTGCACCGTGCATGAGCCGAAGCAGGGAGAGGCATTGCCTCACTCGGGAAGTGCAAGGGGTCAGGGAGTTCCCTTTCCTAGTCAAAGAAAGGGGTGACAGACGGCACCTGGAAAATCAGGTCACTGCCACCCTAATACTGCACTTTTCTGACAGGCTTAAAAAATGGCATACCAGGAGATTATATCCCAAACCTGGCTCAGAGGGTCCTATGCCCATGGAGTATCACTGATTGCAAGCACAGCAGTCTTAGATCAAACTGCAAGGTGGCAGCGAGGCTGGAGGAGGGGTGCCCACCATTGCCCAGGCTTGCTTAGGTAAACAAAGCAGCCGGGAAGCTCGAACTGGGTGAAGCCCATCACAGCTCAAAGAGGCCTGCCTGCCTCTATAGGCTCCACCTCTGGGGGCAGGGCACAGACAAACAAAAATTCAGCAGGAACCTCTGCAGACTTAAATGTCCCTGTCTGACAGCTTTGAGTAGTGGTTCTCCTAGCATGCAGCTGGAGATATGAGAATGGGCAGATTGCCTCCTCAAGTGGGTCCCTGACCCCTGACCCCTGAGCAGCCTAACTGGGAGGCACCCTCAAGTAGGGGCAGACTGACACCTCACATGGCCAGGTACTCCTATGAGACAAAACTTCTAGAGGAACAATCAGGCAGCAGCATTCATGTTTCACGAAAATCTGCTGTTCTACAGCCTCCGCTGCTGAGACCCAGGTAAACAGGGTCTGGAATGGACCTCTAGCAAACTCCAACAGACCTGCAGCTGAGGGTCCTGTTTGTTAGAAGGAAAACTAACAAACAGAAAGGACATCCACACCGAAAACCCATCTGTACATCACCATTATCAAAGACTAAAAGTAGATAAAACCACAAAGATGGGGAAAAAACAGAGCAGAAAAACTGGAAATTCTAAAAAGCAGAGCACCTCTCCTCCTCCAAAGGAACGCAGTTCCTCATCAGGAACAGAACAAAGCTGGATGGAGAATGACTTTGACGAGTTGAGAGAAGAAGGCTTCAGATGATCAAACTACTCCGAGCTATGGGAGGAAATTCAAACCAAAGGCAAAGAAGTTAAAAACTTTGAAAAAAATTTAGACGAATGTATAACTAGAATAACTGAAACAGAGAATTTCTTAAAGGAGCTGATGGAGCTGAAAGCCAAGGCTCGAGAACTATGCAAAGAATGCAGAAGCCTCAGGAGCCGATGTGATCAACTGGAAGAAAGGGTATCAGTGATGGAAGATGAAATGATAAAATGAAGTGAGAAGGGATGTTTAGAGAAAAAAGAATAAAAAGAAATGAACAAAGCCTCCAAGAAATATGGGACTATTTGAAAAGACCAATCTGATTGGTGTACCTGAAAGTAACGGGGAGAATGGAATCAAGTTGGAAAACACTCCGCAGGATATTATCCAGGAGAACTTCCCCAATTTAGCAAGGCAGGCCAACATTCAGATTCAGGAAAAACAGAAAACACCACAAAGATACTCCTCAAGAAGTGCAACTCCAAGACACATAATTGTCAGATTCACCAAAGTTGAAATGAAGGAAAAAAATGTTAAGAGCAGCCAGAGAGAAAGGTCGGGTTACCCACAAAGGGAAGCCCATCAGACTAACAGTGGATCTCTCTGCAGACACTCTACAAGCCAGAAGAGTGGGGGCCAATATTCAACATTCTTAAAGAAAAGAATTTTCAACCCAGAATTTCATAACCAGCCAAACTAAGCTTCATAAGTGAAGGAGAAATAAAATCCTTTACAGACAAGCAAATGCTGAGAGATTTTGTCACCACCAGGCCTGCCCTAAAAGAGCTCCTGAAGGAAGCACTAAACATGGAAAGGAAAAACCGGTATCAGCCACTGCAAAATCATGCCGAATTGTAAAGATCATCGAGGCTAGGAAGAAACTGCATCAACTAACGAGCAAAATAACCAGCTAACATCATAATGACAGGATCAAATTCACACATAACAATATTAACTTTAAATGTAAATGGACTAAATGCTCCAATTAAAAGACACAGACTGGCAAATTGGATAAAGAGTCAAGACCCATCAGTGTGCTGTATTCAGGAAATCCATCTCATGTGCAGAGACACACATAGGCTCAAAATAAAAGGATGGAGGAAGATCTACAAAGCAAATGGAAAACAAAAAAAGGCAGGGGTTGGAATCCTAGTCCCCGATAAAAAAGGCTTTAAACCAACAAAGATCAAAAGAGAAAAAGAAGGCCATTACATAATGGTAAAGGGATCAATTCAACAAGAAGATCTAACTATCCTAAATATATATGCACCCAATACAGGAGCACCCAGATTCATAAAGCAAGTCCTTAGTGACCTACAAAGAGACTTAGACTCCCACACAATAATAATGGGAGACATTAACACCCCACTGTCAATATTAGACAGATCAATGAGACAGAAAGTTAACAAGGATACCCAGGAATTGAACACAGCTCTGCACCAAGCGGACCTATTAGACATCTACAGAACTCTCCACCCCAAATCAACAGGATATACATTTTTTTCAGCACCACACCACACCTGTTCCAAAATTGACCACATAGTTGGAAGTAAAGCTCTCCTCAGCAAATGTAAAAGAACAGAAATTACAACAAACTGTCTCTCAGACCACAGTGCAATGAAACTAGAACTCAGGATTAACAAACTCACTCAAAACTGCTCAACTACATGGAAACTGAACAACCTGCTCCTAAATGACTACTGGATACATAACAAAATGAAGGCAGAAATAAAGATGTTCTTTGAAACCAGCGAGAACAAAGACACAACATACCAGAATCTCTGGGACACATTCAAAGCAGTGTGTAGAGGGAAATTTATAGCACTAAATGCCCACAAGAGAAAGCAGGAAAGACCCAAACTTGACACCCTAACATCACAATTAAAACAACTAGAAAGACAAGAGCAAACACATTCAAAACTAGCAGAAGGCAAGAAATAACTAAAATCAGAGCAGAACTGAAGGAAATAGAGACACAAAAAACCCTTCAAAAAATTAATGAATCCAAGTGCTGGTTTTTTGAAAAGATCAACAAAATTGATAGAGCACTAGCAAGAGTAATAAAGAAGAAAAGAGAGAAGAATCAAATAGATGCAATAAAAAAAAGATAAAGGGGACATCACCACTGATCCCACAGAAATACAAACTACCATCAAAGACTACTGCAAACACCTCTATGCAAATAAACTAGAAAATCTAGAAGAAATGGATAAATTCCTGGACACATGCACCCTCCCAAGACTAAACCAGGAAGAAGTTGAATCTCTGAATAGACCAATAACAGGTTCTGAAATTGTGGCAATAATCAATAGCTTACCAACCAAAAGAGTCCAGGATGAGATGGATTCACAGCCGAATTCTACCAGAGGTACAAGGAGAAACTGGAACCATTCCTTCTGAAACTATTCCAATCAATAGAAAAAGAGGTAATCCTCCCTAACTCATTTTATGAGTCCAGCATCATCCTGATACCAAAGCCTGGCAGAGACACAACCAAAAAAGAGAAATTTAGACCAATATCCTTGATGAACATTGATGCAAAAATCCTCAATAAAATACTGGCAAACCAAATCCAGCAGCACATCAAAAAGCTTATCCACCATGATCAGGTGGGCTTCATTCCTGGGATGCAAGGCTGGTTCAACATATGCAAATCAATAAATGTAATGCAGCATATATACAGAACCAAAAACAAAAATCACATTTTATCTCAATAGATGCAGAAAAGGCCTTTGACAAAATTCAACAATGCTTCATGCTAAAAACTCTCAATAAATTAGGTATTGATGGGACATATCTCAAAATAGTAAGGGCTATCTATGACAAACCCACAGCCAATATCATACTGAATGGGCAAAAACTGGAAGCATTCCCTGTGAAAACTGGCACAAGACAAGGATGCCCTCTCTCACCACTCCTATTCAACATAGTGCTGGAAGTTCCGGCCAGGGCAATTAGGCAGGAGAAGGAAATAAAGGGTATTCAATTAGGAAAAGAGGAAGTCAAATTGTCCCTGTTTGCAGATGACATGACTGTATATCTAGAAAACCCCATTGTCTCAGCCCAAAATCTCCTTAAGCTGATAAGCAACTTCAGCAAAGTCTTAGGATACAAAATCAATGTACAAAAATCACAAGCATTCTTATACACCAATCACAGACAAACAGAGAGCCAAATCATGAGTGAACTCCCATACACAAATGCTTCAAAGAGAATAAAATACCTAGGAATCCAACTTACAAGGGATGTGAAGGACCTCTTCGAGGCAAACTACAAACCATTGCTCAATGAAATAAAAGAGGATACAAACAAATGGAAGAACATTCCATGCTCATGGGTTGGAAGAATCAATATCGTGAAAATGGCCATACTGCCCAAGGTAAATTATAGATTCAATGCCATCCCCATCAAGCTACCAATGACTTTCTTCACAGAATTAGAAAAAACTACGTCAAAGTTCATATGGAACCAAAAAAGAGCCCGCATCGCCAAGTCAATCCTAAGCCAAAAGAACAAAGCTAGAGGCATCACACTACCTGACTTCAAACTATACTACAAGGCTACAGTAACCAAAACATGGTACTGGTACCCCTGGTACCAAAACAGAGATATAGATCAATGGAACAGAACAGAGCCCTCAGAAATAATGCCACATATCTACAACTATCTGGTCTTTGACAAACCTGACAAAAATAAGCAATGGAGAAAGGATTCCCTATTTAATAAATGGTGCTGGGAAACTGGCTAGCCATATGTAGAAAGCTGAAACTGGATCCCTTCCTTACACCTTATACAAAAATTAATTCAAGATGGATTAAAGACTTACATGTTAGACCTAAAACCATAAAAACCCTAGAAGAAAACCTAGGCAATAACATTCAGGACATAGGCATGGGCAAGGACTTCATGTCTAAAACACCAAAAGCAGTGGCAACAAAAGCCAAAATTGACAAATGGGATCTCATTAAACTAAAGAGCTTCTGCACAGCAAAAGAAACTACCATCAGAGTGAACAGGCAACCTACAGAATGGGAGAAAATTTTTGCAACCTACTCATCTGACAAAGGGCTAATATCCAGAATCTACAATGAACTCAAACAAATTTTCAAGAAAAAAACAAACAACCCCATCAAAAAGTGGGCAAAGGACATGAACAGACACTTCTCAAAAGAAGACATTTATGCAGCCAAAAAACACATGAAAAAATGTTCATCATTTTTCTGGCCATCAGAGAAATGCAAATCAAAACCACAATGAGATACCATCTCACACCAGTTAGAATGGCCATCATTAAAAAGTCAGGAAACAACAGGTGCTGGAGAGGATGTGGAGAAATAGGAACACTTTTACACTGTTGGTGGGACTGTAAACTAGTTCAACCATTGTGGAAGTCAGTGTGGTAATTTCTCAGGGATCTAGAACTAGAAATACCATTTGACCCAGCCATCCCATTACTGGTTATATACCCAAAGGACTATAAATCATGCTGCTATAAAGACACATGCACACGTATGTTTATTGCGGCACTATTCACAATAGCAAAGACTTGGAACCAAGCCAAATGTCCAACAATGATAGACTGGATTAAGAAAATGTGGCACATATGGAATACATCCATCAAAAATGATGAGTTCATGTCTTTTGTAGGCACATGGATGAAACCGGAAATCATCATTCTCAGTAAGCTGTCACAAGGACAAAAAACCAAACACTGCATGTTCTCACTCATAGGTGGGAATTGAACAATGGGAACACATGGACACTGGAAGGGGAACATCACACTCCAGGGACTGTTGTGGGGTGGGGGGAGGGGAGACGGATAGCATTAGGAGATATACCTAATGCTAAATGACGAGTTATTGGGTGCAGCACACCAACATGGCACACGTATGCATATGTAACAAATCTGCACATTGTGCACATTTACCCTAAAACTTAAGTTATAATAATAAAAATAATTTTAAAAAATTAAAAAAAAGAATTTTTAAAAGAAAAAATAAAATAGTACAAATATTTGTTATATATTACATATATAATACACATGTATAATATAGTAATAATATGACAGATAATAGTAAAATGTAGTAAAATATTTTGGAAATGATGAATGTTGAATAGTTATCACTCTTGTTTCTGATATAGTTTAAAGTTTATATAATTTAATGAAAATTTAATTGCACTAAAAAACACAGTGTTAAGTATATTTACATTGTTGTGAAAGAGATCTCTAGAACTTCTCCATCTTGTAAAACTGAAACTCTATACCCATTAAACAACAACTCCTCATTTTCCCCTCCCGCAGCCTCTAATAACCACCATTCTACTTTCTGCCTCTATGAATTTCACTACTTCAGATGTCTCATATAAGTGGAATCATACAGTGTCTTTTTGTGACTGGTTTATTTCACTTAGCATAATGTCCTCAAAGTTCATTCATGTTGTAGTGTGTGACAGGATTTACTTCCTTTTTAAGGCTGAATACTATTCTATTGTGTGTGTATACCACATTTTGTTTATCCATTTATCTGTCGGCAGATCTTTTGGCTGTTGCAAGTAATACCACTAGGAACATGGATGCTAATTTAATTTTTAATAATGGTTTGATTTTTGACAACTGGCTCACAAATTTCTTGAAAATTGTTTACCATCAGCTTATGAGTGTTGGTGTGAGCTGGCTTTAACACACCACTGCCTGGAATCAGTGATTAGCCTTCACTTGAAGATTTAAAAATTGGGCCAGTTTGCCTGGGAGGATTTAATCCATGCTTCCCACCTACTGGTAGAGAAATGGACAAAATTATCAGGAATTTTGATCTTGTGGAATTGCAAAACTTGGAATATCCCTGACTTTGAGATAACTTAGCCTTCTTATTCAAGGTGTGTCCTGTGGATCAGCAGCAGTTGTATTACCTGAAAACGTCTTAGAAATGCATGATCCAAGATTCCACTTCAGATTTACTGAATCAGAATATCCATTGTAGCAGGGAACCCCTGTGCGCTTTAAAACTTGAAAAGCACTAGGTTAGTATGTCATTCCCACAGCACACATGCACGTGCACACACACATACACACACACACAGCTTCAACATCTTCTACTCCATTACACAGATGAGAAAATTGAGGTCTAGAGAGGGAAAGAGACTATCCAAAAATTAAAGTGTATGTCAGTGGTAGAACTAAGACCAGAATTTCTCTACCTCTAAAGAGGTCTTTTATATCTTTTGTTCATATCTTGTTAAAAAAATATAAAAGGTATAATCTGAAATATATATGGGTGAAAAGATATGATGGTGTGTTTGCAATATGCTTTATAATACTGCAGAAAGGAAGTTTGAAACAAGAATGGCCATTAATTCTTAACTTTAGAAGCTGGGTAGTGGGTAAATGGGGATTCACTATATGATTCTATTTGTATGTATGTCTGAATATTTCCATATTAAAAAGTAAAATGAGGAAAAGTGTAGTGGAGCAGGGAGTTCTGGTAATATGATAGTCGCTGAAATTAGGTTTTCAGATTATTTGTGGATTTCACTTACTGGTGGAGTGGGCCATGTGCATAAATGCTCAGCAGCTGTATGGGTCCCAGGCAGGAGGGAAACTTGGGTTCCAATCCCAGGAAAAGATGCTTCCTCTCCTTAAGAGCTTGAGTATCTGGTGCTTGGAGCTGCCTTGTATTTTTATAATTAGCATTCTGGTGCCTCCACCAAGTGAGGGAGAAGAAGGCTTGAAGATGAGTACCAAATTCTGTAAAGCAGAACTTATCATCTCATTAGATCCTGACACACTGAAAGGATGCCCTGTCAGGCATCTCCAACCCAAGCTGTTTGGAAAGCATCTATTGCTAGGGATGAACAGAGACTGGGATAGGGGCAAGTAGGGAAATATTTCCTCCAAGTTGACATTCAGCAAAAGTAAATTTGGGGAGAATGTGAAAGCTGTCCTTTCATATTAGTTCTAAATATGACAGTATGCTTGCTGGATTTTGCAGACAGCTGATGGCTGCAAGCCAATAGCGAGAATTGGGAGCAGGAATGAGGTGCTGCATACCTCTCTGGGTAGGCAAGGATTTGTTTTTCACAGGTTTGGAGTAAAATTCAGAGAGTGTGGCTGGTAGACTGGCCTTACTTCAGCATCCTAGCTCCCATCTGATTGACTGACTCTCAGGAGCTACAAAGTCACTAAAGCTTCCCCTTTTGTGCTTCTAGAATTGTCTCTCAGAGCTGCTTCTATTTCCATTTTAGGGCTATAATAGGATAGGAGAGGACTATGAAGTTAGAGAATGAGAGGGGCAGTCTGACAGGGTCTTGCCTTCCAGCTGTCTTAGCCTATTTTTGTATTGATATAAGGGAATACTTGAGGCTGAGTAATTTATAAAGAAAAGAGGTTTATTTGTCTCATGGTTTTGCAGGCTGTACAGAAAACAAGGCATCAATATCTGCTTGTGATGAGGGCCCCAGGAAGCTTCTACTCATGGTGGAACATAAATGAGAGCTGGTGTGTGCAGATCGCATGGCAAGAAGAAGCATGAGAGAGAGGAGGGAGTGCCAGGATCTTTTAAGCAGCCATCTGTTGCAGAATTAATAGAGCAAGAACTCACTCATTACCTCGAGGAAGGCACCAAGCGATTGATGAGGAATCTGCCCCCATGACCAAGCCCCACTTCCAACACTGGGGATCAAATTTTAACATGAGATTTGGAGGACTCAAATATCTAAACTATGGCATCAACTAAGGACCACCTTTTGTCTCATCCAGGCTCTGAGAGTGACCTTGTTCTTCCAGCTCAGCATCCATAGCTGACTCCTACCCCAACAGAATATTTAACAATATGCCTGCTTGTTGACATGCCCATTTGGTGGATGTATTAGTCCATTTTCACACTGCTATAAAGATACTACTAGAGACTAGGTAATTTATAAATGAAACATGTTTAATTGACTCGTAGTTCTTCATGGCTGGGGAGGCCTCAGGAAACTTATAATCATGAACGAACGTGAAGGAGAAGCAAGTACCTTCTTCACAAGGCAGCAGGAAAAAGAGAAAGTGTGTGTGTGTGATGTAGGAACTGTCAAACCCTTAATAAAATCATCAGATCTTGTGAAAACTCACTCACAGTCATGAGAACAGCATAAAGGAAACTGCCTCTATGATCCAATCACTTCCCACCAGGCCCCTCCTTCAACACATGGAGATTATGAAGATTGCAATTAGAGATGAGATTTGGGTGGGGACACAGAGCCAAACCATATCAGTAGGGTTCACCTCATTGCACACTCTAAGTCGCACAGTCATTTATTCCCTAGTCAAGGCAGATCTGACACAAAATTATGACCCTCCCTTGGCCCTCCCCTAAAGTCTTTCTAGCTCTCGTATTCCTGAAAATTATGACTTTTCATTGTATTGTATGTGAAAGGCATTTTCAGCACAAATGTAATGATTGGTTCCAGAAAACTACTGGGAGTGGAAGAATGGAGGCAGGTAGGCCTCTGAAGAATGAGTCACCCAGGCTGGAGGTGTGGGTGTGCCTTATTCACTAGGGGAGAGAGGGAGGCCTGGCAGTGAGGGAGGGCTCTCTGAGGCAAACTGGAAATTATATTCCTGACACTTACAGACTGTGCCTGGAACCAGGGTAGAGGTCTTAGAGACCCCTGATTCAGGAGACAATAAATTCCAGGGACCTCAGGCTGTAGAGCAGCCCAAGAATGCTGGCTGGAAAATCTATGGTTTATACTCTTCTCTACTTTTGTTTGTAGTTAAAAGTTTGAACGTGGATCTCCCTCAGGCTAAAGCATAAGCAGCTTGGCTAGCCTCAAACCAAGCTCAAGTGTGCCTGGGCTGTGAAAGATAGAGTATTCAAGCTATCCAGAAAGCATATTAAAGTGGCATTGCTGAGAATGAAGCAGGGATGGGCTTTATATGCCTTCATTCCCATACATACATCCTCTTACCTTATAATAGCCTTCCAGGTCCTTTCTCAGAATTCTGGGACTCCAAAATTGCTGGAGTAGATGATCTTTTCTGTTTTTAAATTTTGTTATTGAAACTTTCAAACACATACAAAAATAGAGAAAACAGTATAATGAACCCCTATATACCCATTATCCAGTTTCAGCAATTAGTAACTTTATTTCTCCATTCACTCCCTCACCACTCATCTCTGGGTTATTGTGAAGCAAATCCTTGATGTCATCATATCATTTTGTCTGAAAATAGCATTATCTCTGAACAATATAGACTCTTTAAAAATTATAATTGTAATACCATTATCAAACCTAAAAAATACTAACAACACATTCTTAATATCATACAGTATTCATTCAGTGTTCAGATTTCACTGAGTGTCTCACAAATATAATTTTCAAACAGCTGTGTTCCCATAAGAATACAAAGGTCCATATATTACAAATGACTGATATGTCTCTTAAGGCTCTGTTAAGCTTAGGTTCTGGGTTCCCTCTCCCTCTCCCTCTCCTTGCCTCTATCCTTCCCTCCTTGCATTTATTGGGGAAACCTTTTTTTGTTTGTTTTTTTGTTTGTTTTAGCATTTTGCACAATGGGAAAGGCATTTTACTGACTACATATATTTTGGTATAATGTTTTCCTATGTTCTATTCCCTATAAATTGAGGTGATATAGAGACTTGATCAGATTCTGATTCAGTTTTTTTGGCAAAACTCCTTCACAGATAGTGTTGTGTCACTCCATCTGGAAGCTCTCTTTCTGTGGTAATATCATCTCTTTTCTTTACAGATGAGGAAACAGATTCAAACCAGGATGAGACTGACAGAACTGGGCACTCTATGGAGCCCAGGTCTTCTGACTCTCCATGTAGTATTCTATGCCCTGTGCCACATACCACCAGGCCCTTGAGTGAGGCACTTCATGAGTAGGTCAAGAAGACCACACTGGGAAGTGCTGCCTACTTTTTCTGTTTTAAGCAGAACATCCCCTTAGTTTCCTAGGGCTCTCTGGCCCTCACTCCAGCCCAGTATTCCTATGCCATAGTTTGGGAAGTCCCCATTTGAAAAAAATAGATCGAGGTAGATTTCCCTATTTGTTCTGGCAAATCTCAAACAGGTGGTCTTTCAGTATGGGGGAAGAAACGGGTTGTTGGTCTCAGAACTGCAAGGTGGGATGTGCTTGCAAACTGATGAAACTGGGGGGATGAGCCTACTGCCATTCCTTGTAGGAGGAGTATCCTGGGCTTAGTGCCAATGGATTGGAGAAAAGGAAGGGAAGGGAGAGAGGGCAGAAGCAAGAGAAAGTATGGAGCATAGAATTCTGGAGAATCACCTTGAAGGAAGAGGTCAGCCTCTGGTGCTACTGTTCTTTATGGAATGGAAGCAGGGAGTTCCAGCCTAGCTAAGAAAAACTCTTTCTGCCTGAAGATTACTCATTAGCAAGTTCAGACTCTTAATGAAAAGATTGGTTTGTCTGCTCATTTGTGTACATTTTAGATTTCCATCATGTTTCATGGATCCAGGTGGGCTATTTATTAAGCATAGGTGATTCAGAGAGTCTAAGACCTGGACAGATGCTAGGAGGTCTTCTCCATTTCCCAATCTTCCTAAGAGATACCCCAATTTCCTTCCCCTCCAGTTCTGTTTCCTTTTCTACCAACCTTCACCATAGGGCAGTCCTTTCTCAGAGTTAATTCAAATCCTTCCTGATAAAACATAAGCCCATTTCCTCTTCTCCTTCATAGAGAAGAAGAGCAGCCTTACCTATAGTAATAACTCAAGGGCTTAATATTCTAGTTCAAACCTCTGTCACATCCGAGGCTAGTTATTGCACTAGCCTATCTCTCGGCCTCATCTTTCACTCCTTCTGTAATCATCATCTATACTATGGCCAGATTAATCTTCCCAAGGAAAAGCACTGCACATGTCAGAGATGCTCTACATCTTGGTGCCTGCTTGGACAACTATCCCGGTTGGGCTACTTCCTAGCTGTATGACCTCAACTTATCTGTGCCTCAGTTTCCTCATCTGTAAAATAGAACTAACAACCTTTATGTTGTGTTTGTGAAGATTAAATATGTATAAAGCACATACATAATTTAGGCTATGGATTATGCATTTCTATGTCTGAACTAATCATTCCATACTGTCCCTCTATTTCTGTTTCTTGAAATACTACCTTGCTTCTAAGTCTAGCTCGGATGCTACTTCCTACATGAAACCTTTTCTGGGCTCTTCAGTTGGAAGCAATCTCTTTCTTTCCTATATTTCCAGAACAATTTTCTTTGTACAGCCCTTATAACATCCCCATATATTGCCATGTGCTGTCATCATTTACATGTGACTATCTTAATGGGACTACCTTAAGGGAAATTACCTGAAACACACCTACTATTCAGTCCAATGTTCAGTCAGTGGGGATGGTATTATTCTTGTATGTTTTGCTGTTTAAATCAAAGGTTCTCTGGGAGGTGGAGGTTGCAGTGAGCCGAGATAATGCCACCGCACTCCAGCCTGGGTGACAGAGTGAGATTCCATCTCAAAAAAAAAAAAAAAAAGAAAAAGAAAAACTCAAAGTCTCAGTCCTGGCTGTACACTGGGATCACCTAAGGATATTTAGAAACTACTGAGTCCTGGGTGCCATACCTAGTGATTCTGACATAATTGGTCTGGGGTGGGGACTGGAAATTTCTAATTTTTAAATCTTCTCAGGTGATTCTGACGCATTGCCAGGGCTAAGAATTCCTGGTTTAAAAAGTTTAGCAAGATATGTGAGCTTATGTAAACCTCACAACAACATTGGTAAGTTACACTGTAAGTGTATTAGTCTGTTCTCACACTGCTAATAAAGAAATACCCAAGATTAGGTAATTTATAAAGGAAAGAGACTTTACTGACTCACAGTTCTGCATGGCTTGGGAGGCTTCAAGAAACTTACAATTACGGCAGAAGGCGAAGCAAACACATCCTTCATCACATCGAGGCAACAAGGAGAAGTGCCAAGCAAAAGGGGGGAAAGCCCCTTACAAAACCATCAGATCTCGTGAGAACTCACTCACTATCATGAGAAAAGTAACACAGGGGTAACTGCTCCCATGATGCAATTACCTCCCACCAGGTCCCTACCATGATACGCTGGGATTACGGGAATTACAATTCAAGATGAGATTTGGGTGGGGACACAGCCAAACCATACCATTCCACCCCTGGCCCCTCCCAAATTTCATGTCCTCACATTTAAAAACACAATCATGCCTTCCCAACAGTCCCCAAACATCTTAACTAATTCCAGCATTAACCAAAAAGACCAAGTCCAAAATTTCATCTGAGACAAGGCAAGTCCCTTCCACCTATGAGCCTGTAAAATCAAAAGCAAGGTAGTTACTTCCTAGATACAATGGGGGTGCAGGCATTGGGTAAATACACCCATTCTAAATGGGAGAAATGGGCCAAAACAAAGGGGCTATAGGCCCCATGCAAGTCTGAAATTCAATAGGGCAGTCATTAAATCTTAAAGTTCCAAAATTATCTCCTTTGACTCCATGTCTCACATCCAGATCACTCTGATGCAAGAGTCCTGGTGGGAACTCTATGTGGAGACTCCAGCCCCACATTTCCCTTCTACATTGCCCCAGCAAAGGTTCTCCATGAGGGCTCTTCCCCTTCAGCAAACTTATTCCTGGACATGCAGACATTTCCATACATCCTCTGAAATCCAGGTGGAGGTTCCCAAACCTCAGTTCTTGACTTCTGTGCACCCACACATTCAATACCACATGGAAGCCATCAAGGCTTGGGGCTTACACCCTGTGAAGCAATGGTCTGAGCTGTGCCTTGGCCCCTTTTAGCAGTGGCTGGAGCTGAAGCCGCTGATTCAGGACACCCTGTCCCAAGGCTGTACAGAGCAAGGGGGCACTGAGCCTGGCCCATGAAACCATTTTCCCTCCCAGGCATCAAGGACTGTGATAGGAGGGTGTGCCATGAAGGTCTTTGACATCCCCTGGAGGCATTTTCCTCATTGTCTTCGTGATTAACATTTGGCCCCTCATTACTTATGCAAATTTTTGCAGCTGGCTTGAATTTCTCTCCAGAAAATGGGTTTTTCTTTTCTTTTTTTTCCTTTTCAGACAGAGTCTCACTGTGTCACCCAGGCTTGAGTGTAGTGGCATGGTCTAGGCTCACTGCAACCTCCACCTCCCAGGTTCAAGCGATTCCCCTGCCTCAGCCTCTCAAGTAGCTGGGACTACAGGCACCCGCCACCACACTCAGCTAATTTTTTTTTGTATTTTTAGTAGAGACGGAGTTTCACTGTCTTGGCCAGGCTTGTCTTGAACTCCTGACCTCGTGATCCACCTGCCTCAGCCTCCCAAAGTGCTGGGATTACAGGCATGAGCCACTGTGCCCAGCCAGGATTTTCTTTTCTACTGCATCACCAAGGTGCAAATTTTTGAAATTTTTATGCTCTTTCTCCTCTCGAATGCTTTGCTCTTTAGAAATTTCTTCAGCCAGATACCCTAAATCATTTCTCTCATGTTCAAATTTTCACAGATCTCTAGGGCAAGGGCAAAATGCAGTCATGCCTACTCCAGTTCTCAACAAGTCCTTCATCTCCATCTGAGACAACTTCAACCTGGACTTGTTTGTCCATATCACTATCAGCATTTTGGCCAAAGCCATTCAACAGGTCTCTAGGAAGTTCCAAGCTTTTCTACATCTTCCTGACTTCTTCTGAGCCCTCCAAACTATTCCAACCTCTGCCTATTACCCAGTTCCAAAGTTGCTTCCACATTTTTGGGAATTTACAGTAGCAACCCACTGGCCAGTACCAATTTACAGTATTAGTCCTTTCTCACACTGCTAATGAAGACATACCCAAGACTGCGTAATTTATAAAGAGAAGAGATTTAATTGACTCACCGTTTCACATGGCTGGGGAGGCTTCCGAAAACTTACAATCATGGCAGAAGGGGAAGCGAACATGTTCTTCTTTACATGGCAGCAGCAAAGAGAAGTGCCAAGCAAAAAGGGGAAAGGCCCCTTATAAAACATCAGATCTCATGAGAACTCACTCACTATCATGAGAAAAGCAGCATGGGGGGACAGCCCCCATGATTCAATTACCTCCCTCTAGGTCCCTCCCACAACATGTGGGGATTATGGGAACAACTTCAAGATGATATTTGGGTGGGGACACAGCCAAATTATCATTAAAATATTATTAATTCTGTTTTGTAAATACAGATATTAAGGCTCAAATAGGTTAAAATGACTACTCCAAGGTGACAGAAATGTTAAGTGGCAGAGTGGGGAAGTGTAGACAGGGTTTCAAACTCCAAATTTTGTGCTGTGTCCTCCAGAACACAGACCTCCTACCACATTGGTTGCTCCTCAGGTTCAGGAATGTTTCTTCAAGGTAAGAAACATATCCTCAGGGTCAGAAACATGTTATCAAGGTCAGTGTATGTGTTTTTTTATTCTCTGCACTCTGAGCCTGTGACATAGAGCCTTATCCTGAGTGAGGAATGGTGAAGAATAAAATGCACTGATCACTCATGAGTGAAGGGAGAAGAGAAGAGGTGGATTGGTGGAGGGTACAGAGGTGGACTTCTTGAAGAAAGGCAGAAAGGCAAAAGCATAGTCTTCTTAATCCTAGTTCAGTGCTCTTTCTACTATATCTCACCACTTTTCCCAGATTAAATAAATAAATAACATTGAGGAGAGGCAGCGAAAGGGGGTGGAATGGGCCTCTGCAGTCATAGCCCTCCTACAGAAACATCAATTCAAACAATCTACAGATGAAAATACCTTCTCAGGAGCTAAGGAAACCACAGCACCTGATTGTAGCACAATAATAAGTAAAAACACATGGAAGTGGGTAGGAAGGAGAGTCTTATATGACCCATGTCACCCCTCCCTCAACCCCAGTCAGCACAATGTAGAGAGATATACTGTTTGCTTCCACAAAAATGAGTAAAGACACATGGAAGTGGGTAGGAAGGAGAGTCTCATATGACCCATGTCACCCCTCCCTCAACCCCAGTTAGCACAGTGTAGAGAGATATTTTGCTTGCTTGGAGAAAAGAAGGAAGTGAGCAGAGACCTTCACCTTAGACCGGAACACTGGGCCTGCCACAGTAAAATCAAGCACCAGGCAGGTCACCAGGGCTCCACACTCCAGGCAGGAACTTGCAGACTGTGCCACCAGACCTATCCTGGTAGCAGGTGGGACCTTACAGTACCAGCTCACCTCTGTGAGGCAGAGTCCATTTCCAGTCTGCCCCACTTCAGGACCAACATCACTCACCCCGGAAACCAGGCTCTTCTCACCAATGACATTCCTCACAGAAATAGGAAAACCAATGTTAAATTTGTATGGAACCATGAAAGATCTTGAATAGCTAAAGCACTCCTGGGCAAAAATAACAAAGTTGGAAGCATCACACTTACTTGACTTCAAAATGTGCTACAAAGCTATAGTAACCAAAACAATATGGAAAGGGCATGAAAGCAGACACATAGAGCAAAGAAACAGAATAGAGAGCCCAGAAGTAAGTTCACACATTTGTAGTCAACTGATTTTTTTTATGTAAGTTATTGGGGTACAATTGGTATTTGGTTACACGAGTAAGTTATTTAGTGGTGATTTGTGAGATTTTGGTGCACCCATCACCTGAGCAGTATACACTGCACCATATTTGTAGTCTTTTATCTTCGCCCCCCTCTCCCTTCCTCCCAAGTCCCCAAAGTACGTTATATCATTCTTATGCCTTTGCATCCTCATAGATTAGCTCTCACATATCAGTAAGAATATACAATGTTTAGTTTTCCATTCCTGAGTTACTTCACTTAAAATAATAGTCTCCAATCTCATCCAGGTCACTGAAAGTGTTGTTAATTTATTCCTTTTTATGTACAGCCAACTGATTTTTGACAAAGGTGCCAGGAACACACATTGAGGAAAAGAGAGTCTTCAATAAATGGTGCTTAAAAACTGGATATCCACATGCATAATAATGAAATTAGACTGTGACCTCCCTTTATATAAAAAATCAAATGAAAATGGATTAAAGACTTAAGTATAAGACTCTAAACTATGAAAATACAAGAAAAAAACATAGGGGGAAGTCTCCATGACATTGGTTTTTTTGGATATGACCCTGAAAGTACAGGCAACGGAAGCAAAATTTAAAAATGAGATAGTATCAAATTGAAAGCTTCTGCACAGCCTAAGTGAAGAGACAACATATAGAATGGGAGAAAATATCTGTAAACCTTGTATCTGATAAGAGGTTGATTTCCATAATATATAAGAAACTCAAACAACTCAATAACAAGAAAACAAATAACATGATTAAAAATGGGCAAGGAATAAAAATAATAAAATACCCAGGAATGCAGCTAATCAGGAAGATGAAGGATTGCTACATGGAGAACTACAAAACACTGCTCAAAGTAATCAGAGATTGCATAACCAAATGGAAAAACATTCCATGTTCATGGATACGAAGGATCAATACCATTAAAATGGCCATATGGACCAAAGCAATGTATAGATTCAATGCTATTTCTATGAAATTACCAAGAACATACTCCATAGAACTAGAAAAAAACTTTTAAAATTCATGTGGAACTGAAAAAGAGCATGAATAGTCAAGGCAATTCTAAGTAAAAATAACAAAGCAGGAGGCATCATGCTACCCAACTTCAAACTATACTACATGGTTACAGTCACCAAAAAAGCATGGTACTGGTACACAAACAGACACATAGACCAATGGAACAGACTAGAAAGCCCAGAAATAAGGCCACACACCTACAACTATCTGATTGTTGACAAAGCTGACAAAAACAAGCAACAAGGAGAAGATTCCCTATTCAATAAATAGTGCCTGGGATAACTGGCTAGTCATATGCAGAAGATTGAAACTGAACCCTTTCCTTAAACCATATACAAAAATAACCTAAAGATAGACTAAAGATGTAAATATAAAACCTAAAACTGTAAAAATCCTGGAAGACAACCTAGGCAATACCATTCTTGACATAGGAATGGGCAAAGATTTAATGACAAAGATGCCAAAAGCAATTGCAACAAAAGCAAAAATTGATAAATTAGATATAATTAAACTAAAGAGCTTCTGTACAGCAAAATAAACTATCAACAGAGTAAACAGACAACCTACAGAGTAGGAGAAAATTTTTGCAAACTATACATTTGACAAAGGTCTAATATCCTGCATCTGTAAGAAACTTAAATGTATAAGAAAAAAACAAACAACCCCATTAAAAAGTGGGCAAAGAACATGAACAGACACTTTTTAAAGGAAGACATACATGCAGCCAACAAGCATATGAAAAAGAACTCAGTATCACTGATAATTAGAGAAATGCAAATCAAAACCACATGAAATACCATCTCACACCAGTCAAAATGGCTATTATTAAAATGTCAAAAGAATACTTATCTGGGCTACCTTAGGTCAAGATTTTATCCCCCCATACTACCACAACTGATGCTCTCTTTAGCATGCTACCTCCTGGTTGGAGGCCAACCAACTCAAGCCATTACACCAACTCATAACAGAGCAACCCTGCTTCAAGGAAGGAGAAAACAACATGTACTTCCACCATCTGTTAACATCTTGGCTATCCAGAGGTCCTGAGTCTGCCTATTTGACATCGTCACTGCTAGTACAACCAGCATTTGAGAAAACCAGCACGCTAAACAAAACTATAACTAAGGATCATCACAGAGTCCACTTCACTTCCCTGCTACCTCCACTGGAGCAGGCTGTGATATCCATGGCTGAGAGACCTGAAGGTTGATCACATCATAAGACTCTTTGCAGACACTCCCCAGTACCAGCCTGAAGCCTGGTAGCTCTACTGGTTGGCTAGACCCAGAAGAGCAATAACCATCACTGCAGTCTGGCTCTCAGGAAGCCCCATCCCTAGGCAAATGGAGAGAGCACCACATCAAGGGATCACCCTGTGGGACAAAAGAATCTGAACATCAGCCCTTGAGCCCCACATCTTTCCTCTGACATGGCCTACCCAATGAGAAGAGAGAAGGAACAAGAAAAACATCTCTGGTAATACAGAAAAGGAAGGTTCTTTAACACCCTCAAAAGATTACACTAGCTCACCAGCAATAGATCCAAACCCAGAAGAAATATCTGAATTGTCAGTAAGAATTCAGAAGGCTGATTATTAAGCTACTCAAGGAGGCGCCAGAGAAAGGCAAAAACCAAATTAAAGAAAATAAAATAATAATACAGGATATGAATATAAAAAATCTTTAGAGAAATATATAGCATAAATAAAAAACAATCGCAATTTCTGGCAATGAAAGCCACACTTAGAGAAATGCTAACCAAACTGGAAGGTTTCAACAATAAAAGTGAACAAGTAGAAGAAAGACCTTCAGAGCTTGAGGACAAGGCTTTCAAATTAACCCAATCTGACAAAGACAAAGAAAGAAGAATTAAAAAAATAAAATGAACAGTCTCCAAGAAGCTTGAATGGTAATAAAATATTTTCAACAAAAATAAGGGGACCAGAGGGATTCACAGCTGAATTCTATCAGATATTCAAAGAAGCATAGGTACTAATCCTACTGAAACTATTCCAAAAGATGGAGAAAGAGGGAATACTCCCTAAATCATTCTATGAAGCCAGTATCACCCTAATACCAAAACCAGAGGACATAAAAAAAAAGCTACAGACCAATATCCCCGATTACCAGATGCAAAAATCCTCAACAAAATTTTAGCAAATGGAATCCAACAGCATATCCAAAAAAGATAATCCACCATGATCAAGAGAGCTTCCTACCAGAAATGCATGGATGGTTTAACATACGCAAGTCAGTAAATATCATACACTACATAAACAGAATTACAAACAAAAATCACATGATCATCTCAACAGATGCACAATAAGGATTTGACAAAATCCAGCATCACTTAATGATTAAAACCCTCAGCAAAACTGGCATAGAAGAGACTTACCTTAAGATAACATAAGCCATGTATGACAAACCCATAGCCAACATTATACTGAACAGGGAAAAGTTGAAAACATTCCCCCTGAGAACTTGAACAAGAAAAAGCTGTCACTTTCACCATTTCTGTTTAACATAGTACTGGAAATCCTAGCCAGAGGAATCAGACAAGAGAAAAAAATAAAGGGCATCCAAATTGCTAAAGGGGAAGTCAAAATGTCACTATTTGCTGATGATATGATCTTATACCTAGAAAACCCTACAGACTCATCTAAAAAGCTCCTTAATTCTATAAATGAATTTAGTAAAGTTTCAGGATACAAAATTAATGTACACAAATCAGGGGCACTGCTATACACCAACAGCAACCAAGCTGAGAATCAAATCAGGAACTCAATCCCTTTTACAATAGCTGCAAAAAATAAAATCCTTAGGAATAGACCTAACCAAGGAGGTGAAAGACCTCTACAAGGAAAACTACAAAACACTGATGAAATAAATAATAGACAACACAAACAAATGAAAACATACTCCATGCTCATGGATGAATAGAATCAATATTGTAAAAATGACCACGCTGCCGAAAGTGATCTACAAATTCACTGCAATTTCCATCAAAATACTATCATCAGTCTTCACAAAACTAGAAGAAACAATTCTAAAATTTATATGGAACCAAAACACAGCCTGCATAGCCAAAGCAAGACGAAACAAAAAGAACAAATCTGGAGACATCACATTACTCAACTTCAAACTATACTGTAAGGCTGTAGTCACCAAAATAGCATGGCACTGGTATAAAAATACACACATAGACAAATGGAACAGAATAGAGAACCCAGAAGTAAAACAAAATAATTACAGCCAACTGATCTTTGACAAACCAAACAAAAATATGAAGTGGGGAAAGAATACCCTATTTAACAAGTTGTGCTGGGATAATTGGCAAGCCACTTATAGAAGAATGAAACCAGATCCTCATTTCTCAGCCTATACAAAAATCAACTCAAGATGAATGAAAGGCTTAAATCTAAAACCAGAAGGCATAAAAATTATTGAAGATAACATTGGAAAAACTCTTCTAGACATTGGCTTAGACAAAGACTTTATGACCAAGAACCCAAAAGCAAATGCAACAAAAACTAAGATAAATAGATGGGACTTAATTAAATTAAAAAGCTTCTTCACAGCAAAAAAAATAATAATAATAATCAGCAGAGTAAACAAATAACTCCCAGAGTGGGAGAAAATCTTTGCAACTATGCATCCAACAAAAGACTAATGTCTGGAATTTACAAGGAACTCAAACAAATCAGCAAGAAAAAAAATCCCATCAAAAAGTGAGCTAAGGGCATGAATAAACAGTTCTCAAAAGAAGATATCCAAATGGCCAACAGACATATGAAAAATGCCCAACATCACTAATGATATGGTTTGGCTGTGTCCCCAACCAAATCTCAACTTGAATTGTATCTCCCAGAATTTCCACATGTTGTGGGAGAGACCCAGGGGGAGGTAATTGAATCATGGGGGCCAGTCTTCCCCATGCTATTCTTGTGATAGTGAAAAGTCTCACAAGATCTGATGGGTTTATCAGGGGTTTCTGCTTTTGCTTCTTCTCTCATTTTCTCTTGCTCCCACCATGTAAGAAGTGCATTTCACCTCCTGCCATGATTCTGAAGCCTCCCCAGCCATCCCGAACTGTAAGTGCAATTAAACCTCTTTTCTTCCCAGTTTTGGGTATGTCTTTATCAGCTGCATGAAAACAGTCTAATACAACTAATAATCAGGGAAATGCAAATCAAAACCACAATGTGATGCCACCTCACTCCTTCAAGAATGGCCATAATTTAAAAATCAAAGAAATAATAAATGTCGGTGTGAATGTGCTGAAAAGAGAACACCTTTACACTGCTGGTAGGAATGTAAACTAGTACAACCACTGTAGAAAACAGTATGGAGATTCCTTAAAGAACTAAAAAACTACCATGTGATCCAGCAATCCCACTACTGGGTACCTACCCAGAGAAAAGAAGTCATCATATGAAAAAAGACATTTGCATGCACATGTTTATAGCAGCACAATTTGCAATTGAAAAAATATGGAACTAGCCTAAATGCCCATCAACCAATGAGTGGATTAAGAAAATGTGACATATATATATATATATATATAATGGAATATTACTCAGCCATAAAAAGGAATGGAATAATGGCATCCACAGCAACCTAGATGGAGTTGAAGGTTATTACTGTAAGTGAAGTAACTTGGGAATGGAAAACCAAACATCATATATTCTCACTTATTAGTGGGAGCTAAGCTATGAGTATACAAAGGGATAAGAAGGACATAATGGACTCTAGGGACTTGAGGGGAAGGGTGGGAGGGGAATAAAGAATAAAAGACTACACATTGGGTGCAGTGTACACTGCTGGGTTGATGGGTGCACTGAAATCTCAGAAATCACATCTAAAGAATTTATCCATGTTACCAAACACAATCTGATCCCCAAAAACCTATTAGAATAATAATTTTAAAAAACATGAAAAATAACAGATATGGCAAGGTTGAGGAGAAAAAGGAATGCTTATACACTGTTGTTGGGAGTGTAAACTAGTTTAACTATTGTGGAAAACAGTGTGGTGATTACTCAAAGACCTAAAAACAGAAATAACTTTTGACCCAGCAATCTCATTACTGGGTATATACTCAAAGGAGTATAAATTGTTCTATCATAAAGACATAAAGACACATGCAGAGGTATTTTCATTGCACCACTATTCATAATAGTAAAGACATGGAATCAACCTAAATGCCCATCAGTGGTAGACTGGATAAAGAAAATGTGGTACATATACACCATGGTGTACTATGCAGTCATAAAAAAGGACAAGATTATATCCTTTGCAGGAATATGGATGGAGCTGGAAGCCATTATCTTTAGCAAACTAACTCAGGAACAGAAAACTAAATACCGCATATTCTCACTTATAAGTGGGAGCTAAATGACGAGAACACATGGACACATGGGGGGAACAACAGACACGGGGGCCTACTTGAGCATGAACGGTGGGAGGAGGGAGAGGATCAGGAAAAATAACTAATAGGTACTAGGCTTATTATCTGGTTGACAAAATAATCTGTAAAACAAACTCTCATAACACAAGTGTACCTGTTTAACAAACCTGCACATGTACCTCTGAACTTAAATAAAAGTTAAATTTTAAAAAATAGATAAAGGGTCTGAATAGAAATGTCTCAAATGAAGACATACTAATGGCCAAAAATTATATGATCAAATAGTCAACATCACTAATAATCAGGGAAATGCAAATTAAAACCACAAGAAAATATTACCTCTCACCTGTTTGAATGGCTACTATCAAAAATACAAAAGAAAAAAAGTATTGGCAAGGATATAGCGAAAAAGGAACCCTTGAATACTCTTGGTGGCAATGTGAATTAGTACGGCCATTATGGAAATCTTTATGGAGGTTTCTCAAAAAATTAAAAATAGAAGTACTATATGAGCCAGCAATCTCACTTTTGAGTATATGTCCACAGGAAATAAAATCAGTAATGTTGAAGAGATAATTGCACTCCCATGTTTACTGCAGCACTATTCACAATAGCCAAAATACGGAATTAACCTAAGTGTCTATGAGTGGATGAATGAATAAAGAAAATGTGGTATATATACATAGTGGAATACTATACAGCCACAACCAGAAGGAAATGTTGCCATTTGCCACAAGACGAATGAGCCTGGAGGACATTATGTTAAGTGAAATAAACCTGACAGAGAAAGACATATACTGCATGATGCTACTTATATTTGGAACCTTAAAAAAATATTTTCATAGAACTGGAGAGTAGGATGGTGGTTACCACGGGCTGGGACAGTTGAGGAGGTGGTGGTTAGAGAGATGTTGGTCAAAAGATACAAAATTTGTGTTAGATAGGAGGAATTAGGTTCAAAAGATCTATTATAGTACATAGTGACAGTAGTTAATATATTATATCTTGAAAAATACTGAGGAAGTGTATATAAAGTGCTTTTACCACAAAAATTATAACCGTGTGAGGTAAAGTTATGTTAATTTGGCTAGATTTAGACATTCCACAATACTTTCAAACATCATGCTCTACATGACATATACAATTTTATCTGTGAATAAAAATATAAAATAAAAAAGATTGAGCTAAGCAGTCGAATGACAGCAGCATTACAGAGGAAGACAAGGATGTTAGGCAATTTCCTTGGCCTTGGGGTTTGCTGTCATCTGGTCATTCAAGCCCTGCTCTTACAGAATCTCCACTGAAGGAGATCTGGACTAGAGGGACCGTGAACCAGCCTGGGGTACCCTCAGAATATTGTGGGTATAGTCTAGGAAGTAATTGCAAGTTATGGTAACAGGAATATGCAAAAGAGAAAGAAGAATATGGTCAAGGGATGTTGGAACTGAGGACTAATTAGAAATTGGCATGGAGGGAAAATAAGGTCTCAGTAAACAGCAACAAGCATATCTGGTACTATTCCAGGTTGTCAGAGCAAATGCAGGTAAGAGAGACAGAAAGAGGCAAAAGGCAACCCTGGGTGGGGGCAGGGGTACAGCAATCTCCTCACAGAGTGAATATAAACTTACCAACTCCACCAAAGCTTCATGAAGATAACCCTTACCACCATCTTAAATTTTCCCCCAAGTTTTCTGGTGCTATGGAGTTAAGTGCCCTCCCTGAAGAGATAAGTTAATTGCTCAGCCAGCACTAGAACTCCCATTTGCTGAGGGATGTGAGGGAGTATCTGTTACATGGCTTTCTCCTAGCTTCTGGTGGTTCGCTGGAAATCTTGGGCATTCCTTGTATTCTGCTGCATCACCTAGATCTCTGCCTTCATCTTCACATGGTGTTCTTCGTGTGTGTGTGTGTATGTATGTGTGTGTATCTGCGTCTGTGTTTAAGTTTCCACTTTTTATAAGGACACCAGTCATATTGGATTACAGGCCCACCCTACTCCAGGGTGATCTCATATTTCCGTAACTAATGACATCTCATTGGCCCTATTTCTGAATAAGTTCATGTTCTGAGGTCCTGGGAGTTATACCAACATAATAATTTGTGGGAGGGACACAATTTGCCCCATGACACTCATCATCTGATGACTCTCCCCCAAAGACTATCAGTATCAGTTTGTTTCTTGATAGTCAGACCTATATATCAACTGCCTGCTGGACTAAGTATATCTACAAATCCCATGAGCATCTCTGTCCTAATCAATATGCTTTACCTTCTACCACTGCTATGACCTCACCTAAACTTGGCTCACCTCCTGAGTGATACCTCTGGGTTATTAGCTTTGCCATCATCCCAGTGATGCAGCTATGAAACCTCAGAGTTTTCTCTGACTCCTCCTCTCTTCTCTCTCTGTATTATCATTTGCAAGGTCTTGCAGATTCTATTTTTATGATGTCTTGATTTTGTCTTGCCCTGCTTCTCTCCTGCTACTGCCCTAATCAAATGGCATTATTTCTTCTCACCTGGAAGGGTACAGTAACCTCCCAGCTGCTCTCCCTGCCTCCCATTTAGCCTCTCCTTCTGGTCTATCCTGTCTGACATACAAGAGTCACCATCATCAAGCACAGATCTGCCAGTGGCTTCTCTCCTCAGAAACAGCTGCTTTCCCAATCTCTGAGCCTTGTCCTGTGCCAATCCTGTTCTCTATAATGTCCTCCCCTTTGTTCACCTAAGTAGATTTTTAGCTGAAAGGCCACAGTCTCCACAAAGCCCTTACATCCCATATGACCTTTTGTTCCTCGGGCTGTGTTTATGTCTCTTCAGTAGCACTTAACATATTCTACCCTGTCTCAGAACTATATATCTCCTTTGTCACTCTTCCAAACACACACTAACACAACATGATTGTGTTTAGGCAGAGTCTGAGTCTTCCTCATCACAGTGTTCTACATGATGTTTGGCTCACAGCAGGTGCCTAATAAATATTGCTTGAGTGACTTGGAAAACATTGAAGCTTTCTGCCCCAGTCTCTCTGTGTACTGCTGTAGTGCAGCATAAAAAGCAGCACTCTCAGGTTTTTAAAAAATCTTCTAAATTGGGTCAGCTTATAGACTAGGCGTATCAGCTGCTTAGTGCTCACCACCCAACTCAGGAAGCACCTCTCAGAGAGGGATAGGAAGGTGGGGGCAAAGAGGGATTGAATGAGCTCCCCCCATCTAGCAGCAGCTGCTCAGCAGTAGGATGGGGAGGCTCAGAGAGCAACAAGGCCAAATATGCAGGTCAAAACCTGATTTATGCTGGAAAAAAATGCATGGTGACCTTGATGTCAAGATAGCTTATCATGTGAAACCTACAGTAGCGAGGGCCCATTTAGACTTTTAGCAGCAGATACCCCTTCAGCCCACCCCCATTTTAAACTTCTTCATTTGAATCTTCTTTTGACCTTTCTTTGAAATGATGGCTATTTTTTTTTCGCTCCTAAGCTGTCACTTAGTATACAAAAGTCATCATTTTTACATCCTGTGTTGCTAAATCTGGACACAAAACTATTTCTTCTGCCTGCTTCCCAGCAGTGGAGCTGGAGACATCAGAAAAGAGAACTGACTTGCCCAAGGTCACACGGCAAGGGCAAGCCCAGACTGGAAATCAGAAGCTGCCCTTGCCATCATTTCTCCTTACAAGAGTCCAAGGATGAAGTGATACACCATTGGGAATGGAGCCTCCAAAGGACTGAAGGAAGCAGGTAAAGAGGCACCTCCAGGCAAAAATCTGAGGCCTAGAAAACCTAAGAGCATCACGGCAACAAATGGCAAGGGAAAGGTGTTGCCTACAGCCTTAGAGTGTAGGCCTGGAATCTGACAGGCAGTAAACAAATGACCCAATGTATGTTGTTAAGGGCCGCAGAGAGTAGTTTGTTGCATGAATATATAATATGATTGTAAGGGCTGCAGTAGTCCCTCACTTCTTAGGTAGCATGTAAGAGCATTGGCTCCAGACTAGTCTGCCTCGGTTCAAATTTTGATTTCACTACATATTAGCCCTGTGACCTTGGGCAAGTCAGTTAAGTTCTCCAAGCCTTAGTTTCCTCACCTAGAAAATGGAATTCATTATTCACAAATGTTTACTGAACACATACCACTCAGGCATTCTTCTATGTACCTGAGATACAACAATGAACACTTCAGACAGAAATCCCTAACTTTGTGGAGCTGACATTCCAGTAGGGGGAATATTTACAAACAATCTCCTCACCTCCCAGCACGTGGGGAGGGTAAATGAGAGAATGCATGCAAGGTGCTTGGCACAGACGTAGTACCTAATGAATGCTTTAGGCTAAACTGCAGTTTAGCAAAAGGGATGTGTCAGAGCAGTGAAAATTGTGCCCACCTGTCTGCCCTTCCATTTAACTCCAGCCCTCTTCAGAATGCTGTCCTGACAGGCATCCAAGCTCAGAGGAAGGTGAAGGAAAACGGCATTTGAGCTTGACCTTATAAATGAGTGGGAGAAGAAAGAGCTGGAAAGGCCCTGACAGGCCAGGCCGAAGACTTCCCAGGCCCTTGGGATTTGATACACAGTATGGAGATGCTGATAAAGTAAGAAAATGATCCCAGACGGGGGATTTTTTGACTGGGTTAAGGGTAAGAGAAGATCTTCATTTTCCCATATTTGAGCCTAGAGGTGACTGACAGAGCTTTAGTTCCATGATGTGTGTGTGTTTGTGTTGGTGTATGTATTTATAAAGTGACCAGAATTTTAGCAAATCCCACTGAGGGAATAAATCCAGTGTTGATCCTTGGCAAAAGGCATACAAGTCCTTATTGTTCTGAGCTGAATTTCTCAGAGATCTGCTGAAGCTATAGTCAGGCCTACCAAACCCAGAGGCATAGTGGGTCTAGGGAACTGGAAGGGCCACAAATACTGGCCAAGGTGATTCAGTGTCTGGAGTCCAAGTACATTCTCTTCTGGCTTTTTCTCCTCCAGTCCCATAGTACCTGTTTCCCCACTGAAAGCCAGCAAGACCCTGGCGGCGCCATGTCTCCAGCCCGTGTGTTCCAGTGAGACAGAGTCAGGAATGGCTTCCAGACCTTTGGCCTCTCAGTGGCGGGGAAAGGAGAGCTTACTTGGGACCCCAGCCTGGGCTTATCATTTCTTATGATACCACTGATAGGGCTGCCATATAAGACTGCCTTTCTTCCCCCTTATGGCAGGAGCAGATTGCATGGCAAGATCACTGGTTTTCTCCTTGTCATTGCTTGCTGTGAAACATAGTGGTGAAAGCGTGTGGGCTCTGAAAACAAACTGCTGTGTTTGGAGCCTGCCTCTGTTACTGCCAATCTGTGTGATCTAGACAATATATTTAATCTCTCTACCACCAGTATCTTTGTCTATAAATTGGGGATGATAATAATACCTATCTCACTGGATTGTTGTGAGGGTTCAATGATCTCCTCCTCCAGGTAAAGTTGCTAGAATTGTGCCTAGCTCATAGATTATAGGTTATAAGTTAAGAACTTGCTCTAATCACTGCCCCTTTGGGGGGGCCTCCATTTCCTCATCTGTGCAATAATGCTTACCCTGTATAGCTCCTGAGGTGAGGGACCAAATGGACGAGAAAGCACTATGCTAAGAGAAGTCATACAAGATGCAGTGTCCTGAGGTTGGGGTGCAGTATCGGGGGCACCCTCCCTGGGGACATGATTCAATGGGGTTTTGGCTATAGCTGTAATGCAAGTTGAGAAAATTAAGGTGTATATAAGACTAGTGGGCTTTATTTAGTGATTTAGATATCTGAGATTATCTGTGGAGGGTGGCACCAAGCTACATTCTGGATGACATTAGGAGGTCTCTCTCTCTCTCTTTTACACACACACACACACACACACACCCCTTTAATTTCTTATACAGTGAAGGATTTCACTGCTACATGTTACTTTTGACTATTACAGCTTAACACTTTCATGTAGTTAGGTTACAGCTGATATTTAATAATAAGGTCATAGTACTTTTATTCAGTCAGTTTTCTTAAAGGAATCATAGAAAATTTACTGGTTTAAAAACTTTTTTTAAAAGATGACATTGTGGTAAACAACACCTAATCTTACATTGGAGTTTTGGGATTTTCATGCACAATTTTAAAATGACCATGTAAAGCATGAGAAATGTGAATAAAGAGTTTAGTCAAGCCTTAGTTTCCCATCTGTAAACTGGAATTGATAATCTATTTTTTGGTTGTTCAGCAGGACCATGGTATAACTAAGATGTGATCATGAATGTCAAAATGAGTAAAAAATTATAAAATGATATATATGTATGAATGATAACAGTAATATTAACTCTAACTATGTACTGAGTATCTATATTGGGCTACATGTTTTCAATAATGATAGCTGACACTTTTGTAGTGTTACTCCTTGTCAGATGCTATTCTATAAGCTTCACATGAATTACTTCTCACAACAATTCTAGCGGGTAAGTACTAGTATCATCTTCAACCTTGTCGAACAGAGGTGACATTGATGTACAAACAGGTGAAATCACTTGCTGTAGGTCACACAGCCAGTAAGTGGTAGATCTGGGATCTCAGCCTAGGTAGTTTGATTTTGGAATGCATGCTTGTAAATACTATGCTACAAGATTTCAGAAAGGGTCTTTTTACAGTTGTAAGGTAATTTTGTTGTTTAATGACAATCCAGCCTGAAAAGCACCCTCACTGGCCAAATAGTGACAAGTGAAAAAACAAAACGAAAACATATATACATGAAAACAAAACGTAACAGCTAACTGAAATGAGTTGAGTCTGTAAGAAATTTGAATCTATGATGATAAAAAAAATGGGCAAATAAAATCACTGACTCAGTAGAATGGGGCAGACATGCCTCAGACCACAACAGTAGTGAAAATAGCTAACATTTTCTCGTGTTAAATGCTTATTGAGTTTATTGCATCATTTACTATGGGTCAAACACCGAACCAATGTATGCATATCAATTCACTTAATCCTTACAACTACTCTATGGAGATAGGTGCATTTGTTATCATACCCATTTACACATGAGATAAATGAGGCACTGGGAGGTTATATACTGTGACCAGGGTTCTACAGGCTAGTAAATGGTAGGGCGTATTAGTCTATTTGTGTTGCTATAAATGAATCCTGATGCTGGGCAGTTTTTGGCTCACAGTTCTGCAGGCTGTACAAGCATGGCACTGGCAACTGCTTGACTTCTGTTGAGGCCCAAGAAACTTTTATTCATGGCAGAAGGCAAAGGGGAAGCAGGCATGTCATATGGCTAGAGAAGGAGCAAGAGAGGGGATCCCAGATTCTTTTTAACAACCAGATCTCTTGTGAACTAATTTCTGTGAGGAAGGCATCAAGCCATTCATGAGGGATCTGCCCCCATGACCCATATATCTCCCACTAGGTTCTGCCTTCAACATTGAGGATCAGATTTCAACATGGGATTTGGAAGGGAAAGGATTCACAACTCAGATAGTCTGGCCTCAGAGTCCACTATGCTCATCTCTCATAAATTACTGCCTAAATACATTCACTTTATATTCTTTTCTGTTTGCAAAGCCTGGATTGCTAAAATAATTAACATTTATTGAGTGCTGACTATCAGACACTGTGATAACAGTCATTACAAATGAACAATGTCTTTAATCTTGACAATAACCCTGAGAGTCAGGGACTATGTTTTTAAATCCCCATTTGACAAAAGGAAATTGAGAATTAGAAAGGTTATATAAGTTACTACTACAAGCAAATAACATAAGTTTTAAGAGTGGAGACACAACATCACAAAGCTAGTAGGTGTTGGAGTTGGCGTTTGAACTCTTGTCTTTCCTCCAGCCAAGCCTATGGGTAGGGAAACCTTCCCAACTGTCTACCTTCATAGCCCCTCTGTATCTATTCTCCACACTTCAGCCAGTAGTGTGTTTGAAATGTAAATATAAACAAACTTCTTTAAATGGCTCTCCTTTGGTCTTTGGACAAAGGCCCTTTAGACCCTTAAGGAGGTCCATGTGGCTATAGCTGTTGGTGGGTAGTGGTCGTCAAATGAAGTCAAAGAGGTTGGCAGGATCCTGCAAGAGCCTTGGAAGCCATAATAAAGAGTTTGGATTTTATTCTGTGATGAGAATGTACTGGAAACATTTGGGCTAGGCAGTGGCATGATGTAAATGGCTCTTTGGTTTCTGTGTGTGGAATGGTCTGTAGCAGTCAAGGGAGCCAGAAGCTCAGTGAGGAGGCTATTGTAATATCCAAGTGAGAGAGGGTGTTGGCTTAGAGCAAGGTGGATGGAAAGTGGCCAGTGACTGGATATATTTAGAAGGTAAAACAACAGGCTTTGCAGACAGACTAGGTAGGGAATGTGAGGGAAAGTGAGAAATCAAGGATTACTGCTAGATTTTGGCCCCATCAACTACATGAATGGTGGCACTGCTAGTTAAAGAAATGGGGAATATGGGGTGGGGGAGCAGACTGAAACCAGTGAAACTCAAGAGCTTTTACTGGCCAAGTTTGAGATGCATATATAAGAGAAAAAAAAAAAAACTGGGAATCCAGAGGAGGAGAAACACATTTCCAGGTGAGGAAATTGGAGGGAGTTTTCCAGTGAAGGTGGCAACTATGCTATTCTGGGCTTGGAAAAAGAGGTAGGATTGGGAATATGGAGTTAGTGACGAGAGGAAGGATGGGAAGAGGTTAGGTCAGTGTTTTTCAAACACAATAATTTCTGTCATTTACAGACATCATTTTGCATACTATTTTCCCTAAAGTGACTCAATTTTGGAAAGTTAAATAATTTAAAAAGAGAGCTTTATTCTAGTGTTGTAAATTGATTTAGTTATCTGTTCTTAAATACACATTAAAAATAAACATCTATTAAATGTGTTGTTACTGTAATAATAGCTAGCATTTGTTGAGTACTGCTAGGAGCAGTTCTAAGTGCTACAAATCAATAATTTCATTTGCCCGGACACTGCTCGTTCCTAAGTGCTTTATGTGTACTAACTCATTTAATCCCTGTGGCAGTGTTATGCTATGGGGGTATTGTCTTCCCTGTTTTATAGACAGGGAAGCTATAGCCCAGAGGATTTGAGCAATTTACCAGGGTTGCACAAACAGTAAGTAGCAAAGCTGGGCTTTGTGTTCCAGGTCTCTTTGCTGATTGACTTCTCCAGCAGTGCTCAGGGGAGAGCACCTTTGGCTGCACATGAGAGTTACCTGGGGAGTTTTTGTGTTTGTTTTTATTTTAATACCCATGTCTAGGCCCCACCCAAACCAATTAAATTAGAATATTTGGGATGGGTCTCCAGCATCTGGGTCTTTGCAAAGTTCCCCAGGTGATTCTCATGTACAGCCAGGGGTGAGAACATCTGCCCTATGCAATAAGGCCTCTACCACCCATCTATAATCACCCCTTTAATTACAACGCTCTGGGAAACACGAGCAAGCTTAGGGCATTTGAGACAGAGAAATGCTCAGGAAAAGGCATGAAGATATTCGTTAGCAGCTCAAAGAAATGTATCTAGCCCCCTTTAGATACACAGAGGTCCAGGAGTACATGTATCTGGTATGGAAACCGCTTGATAGAAGCTCACACAGTCTTCTGAGATGAGCCTGGATTGCCTGGTTCTCGATTAACATGCTGTCTGATCTTTTCACCAAATTTAATTTGCTGGCAGATTATTAACTTCCAGTTGCTGAAGTGTGTTGGAGCCTGAAAGGGGGAAAGGAGCCTAGCAACCGATTGCATGGCTTAGCAACCAATTATCACACTTTAGTTACAGCAGATGTGGGCGTCTGTCTGCAAAATTGCCACTGCTGGAGCTGGAAACACAAGTTACAGGGTAGCCAGGCAGTTGCTGGTAGCAAGTAAGGAGAAAGCATCCTGCTGCTAACTCACTGGCTGAATTTAGGTAAGTCATTACTTGTTTCTGAACCTTAGTTTCCCCAGCTATAAAATGGGACTAGTTTGCAAATATCAAATGAAAAATGTCTTCATTCTTTTCTGCAAATACAAACGTAGATTGAGTTATTTAGTTTTATATTTATCATTTATAGAGCATTTACCATGTATATTAGTTTCCTATTGTTCCTGAAGAAATTACCACAAATTTGATGGCTTAAAACAACAAACATTTATTATCTTACAGTTCTGGAAGTCAAAATTCCAAAATTTATCTCAGTGGCTAAAATTAAGGTGTCAACAGGATTGCATTCTTTTCTGGAGGCTCTAGAGGAGGAACTTTCCTGCTTTTTCAAGCTTCTAGAGGCTGCTAGCGTTCCTTGACTCATGGCTCCCTTCCATCTTCAAAGCCAGCAATGGCTAGTCAAGTCTTTCTCACACTGCAGTACTCTGAAACTAACTCTGCTGCTTCCTTCACATTTAAGCACCTTTGCAATTACATTGGGTCCTCCTGGGTGATCCAGGATAATCTCCCTATTTTAAGGTCACTGATTAGCAACTTTAATCCCATCTGCTACTCTAATTCCCCATGCCCCTTTGCCATGTAACCTAACATAGTCACAGTTTCTAGGGATTAGTAGTATGTGAATATATTTGGTGGATGGGGGGAGGGGATCTTTATTGTAACTACCACACCCTGTGTCAGGCACTATTCTAAGTATTTTATATGTATTAAATTTATTTAATCCTCATATGTATCAAACTCATTTAATAATCCTCTGAAGTAGACAGTATTACTATTTCCACTTTACGTACAACGAGACTGAAGCATGCAGAGGTTAAGTAGTTATATGATTTACTTATTTTTACCACCCCAAGGCCAAGAATTTTTATGCTTGTTTTATATATTAGGAATTACATTTGGCTGCTAGTAACAGAAATAGGATATAAATGTGGCTTAAATGAGGCAGACATTTATTTTTATATTATGTCAAAAAGATCTAGAGATAGGCTGTTCAGGGTTGGTATGGTAACTTCATACCATGGTTTTTATCCTGAAGGTCACAGGTTGGCTGGTGGAGCTCCAGTTATCATATCCCCATTGCAAACAGTGGGAAAAACAAAAATGGTGCATGACGGTTTTCAGGGAAATTTGATTTTCAGTAGGTAACTAGTAGTCTCTCTACCACAACTATCAAGAATGAGAAACTAGTGTCTTACCATAGTCCATGGCTATGATGCCTCAGCCCATGGTCCTCCTGGGAACCCTTAGAAGGAAGCTTTCACCCCTTGTTTGGGAAAATGCTGCAAGGTGTAGGGCAGGGAAGGTCAACTGCAAAATCTTATATAGAATTGGTTGGTAAGTTACATGAAAGACAAAGACATTGCATTTGAGAGTGGTGGGGCTGCGCGCAGTGGCTCACACCTGTAATCCCAGCACTTTGGGAGGCCGAGACGGGTGGATTACCAGAGGTTAAGAGTTCAAGACCAGCCTGACCAATATGGTGAAACCCCTTCTCTACTAAAAATACAAAAATTAGCCAGGCATGGTAGCATGCACCTGTAGTCCCAGCTACTTGGGAGGCTGAGACAGGAGAATTGCTTGAACCCAGGAGGCAGTGGTGGCAGTGAGCCAAGATCGTGCTACTGCACTCCAGCCTGAGTGACAGAGCAAGACTCCATCTCACCAAAAAATAAATAAATAAATAAAGAGTGGTGAGGAGTATGTCAAACTAGAGATCACATGCTGTGTCTAAATGAAGCCAGCCACTACCCAGTTCTAGTTGATTTTCCTAAATGGGCAGATCTTCTGATTTTCTTCAATGGAATCTGGAAATCCAGATTTTCTTATGTAATATTTTGCTCTTTAAATAATGGATCAACTTCATTTTTACATTATGTGGGACAAACTAAACATAGAATCCAGCCCCACATAACTAGTTTTCAAGCACTGGTGTAATGGAAAGAACACCACATTAGGAAAACAAGATTCTAGCTCAATTTGCTGTGTGGCCATGTGCAAGTATCTTTTGGTCTCTGGGATTCACATGTCCAATCTTTAATCTGAGGTATTTGCCTGGAGAATTTCCATGGAGTCTTCAGGTTCTGATGTTCTATAATTTTTCCTTATATCTAATAACCAAATGAAAGATTACTTGCTTTAAAAAATTTTAATGCTTATTTCAAATTTTACTTTTTAGAGGACATAACCCATTATATATTTATTTGCTAACTCTACAATTGCCATTTGGGAAAAACATCTAGTGGCTTATTTAGCATTTATTGCCAAGACTTCCTTAGTTAGAATCTACTTGTTTCATCCAATTCACTTAGGTATTTTAAAGCTACTGAAATTCCTACTAACTTATTCTTTTAATGTATATGTTCAACAAATAATGATTGGTATGGCTGTCTATGATAACTTTTCAGGAAAGGCTGAGGGAAACATGAGGGCTGGGAATGAGTCAAATCTAAGAGGAATTCCTTTGGGGGAGAGTGCAGGAAGCAAAGAGCTAATGGCAGAAGGAGTATAAAATTAATCATAAAATCTGTTATTTTTTGAATACCTACCAACACTTCCTATAAATTACATCATTTTTTCTACCCACAAACAAATTAGAGGTATTGTCTTGCCCATTTTATAATGTTAAGCAGGGGACGATAAACTTTTTCAGTGAAGGGACAGACAGTAAATAGTTTAGGCTTTGTGGGCCAAACTAGGTGCATGTTGCATGTTTGTCTTTTCTTTTAAAACAATCCTGTAGAAAAGTACAAAAATATACAGAAACAGGCTGTAGGCAGGATTTGGCTCACACTGTAGTTGGCCAGGGCCTAGGTGTAAATGCTAAAAGCATGGACACTGGAGACAGCAGAGTTAGAGTCTGGGCTGTACTTCTTTATAATAATAATAATTACTATTATTATTATACTTGACTCTGGGCTCTACTTCTTACTAACTATGTGCAATTGAGGAAGGTACTTAGCCTTTCTCTGCCTCCATTTCTTCATCTGTAAAAATGGCATAAGTATAGAACTTACCTCACAGGGTTGTTGTGCGGATTCACTAAGTTGTTATTTGTAAATGCTTAGAAAAGTGCTTCACACATAAGTGCTTGTCAGATAAATAAGAGACCCTAGAATCTGATGTTGAAAGGGTGGAGGTATGTTTGGAAACAGAGACCTCTCTAACATGCATCTGATTGTACCCTATGAGTAGCCACTTTCTCTACATCTGTGACTGGTGGGCCAGGTTTTCCAGTGAGGTTCGCTGCTCCGTCTGCTCTGCTGTCTGTATTAGATGCCTCAGATGACACACCAGACACACAGAATCGCTGGCCAATCTTGCCTAGGTTAGTGTGCCTTTCAGCCCAGAACCTGAATGCCGCACTGCCTCTGTATAAGCCACTCAAGGAGTTGTCAACCTCCCCTATTCCTTGAGAACATATACCACCATTGTATCAGCTTGCCATGGGGCTGGACCCCTTCTCAACCACAAAAGAATTCCTCTCATCAGCACTTGACAAAATTGACAACTCTTTCCTCCTTGAAACTCTTTCTTCCTTGGCTTCCTAGACTTCCTTGGCTTTCAAGACTCTCCTAGTTTCACTCCCACCTCACTGATTGCTTCTTCTCAGACTTCTTTGCTATTTTCTTCTCACCTCCCCAACCTCTAAATGTTAGAAGTCTTCAGGTGTTAGTCATTGGACCTCTTCTTTTCTTCATTTCTATTTCCTTCCTTGGTGACCTCATTTAGACTCATTACTCTAAGTAAAACTAATACGTTAATGTCTCCAAAATTTATATCTCCAGCCTGGCCTTTTCCTTCAACATGTATATCTAACTGACTACTTAACCTCTCCACTTGCATATCTAATAGGCATTACAAATTTAATATGTCCCAAACTGAACTCCTGATACAAAAACCAAGATCAAGTTCTTCTGCACTTTTCCCTCCTTACCTCAATTAATAGCAAATTCCAGGTGCTTCCTTCCAGATGCTCAGAATAAAAGCCTTGTGGCTCATTTTCTTCCACATCCCACATCTAATCCCTCTAGAAATCCTGTTGGTTCTACCTTCAAAATATATTTAAAATTGATTACTTCTCACCACCTCCTCTGCTATCACTCTAGTCTAAACTACTGTTATCTAGGAATGCTACGTTATCCTCCTTACTGGTCTGTTTCCTCTCTTAACGTCCTACAGTCAATTCTTTACACAACATCCAGTGTGAGTGTATTGAAACTTAAGTCAAATCATATCACATATCACTCTTCTGCTCAGAATCCTTCAATTGTCTCCCATCTCACTAAGAGTAAATGCTCAATTCTCACAATGATATTTAAGACCTTACATGATCAGGTCCCCATTACCTCGGTCACCTTATCTTCTACTATAGTTCAGTGCTCATTCCACTTCAGTCACACCAGCCTCCCCACTCTTCTTTAGAGTTGCCTGGCACATGCCAGCCTTAAGGCCTTGCTGGCTATTCCTTTCGTCTGGAACATTCTGTTTTCAGATGTCTGCATGGCTGGCCATCTCACCTTGCTCAAGTATTGTTTTTGAGTCATCTTCTCAATGAGACTTACCCTGACCATCCTTTTAAAAATTGCATAATACTTTTCCCCACCCTCTCTGCTTTTCCCATCAATAGCAGTTATAACCGTCTGATATACTATATATTTTGTTTGTTTGTCATTTGTCTCTCCCTGCTAGAATATAAGCACCATGAGAGCAAGGATTTTGACAGTTTTATTCACCAAAATATCCCCAATGCCTGGAACAGGAACAGTGCCTAGCACATAGAAGGTATGAGATAAATATTATTTGAATAAATAAATAAAACAAATGCTTCCCCCAATGTATCCTTCCCTTTATTGCTTTCCTTCTCTTCAAGAATATAAAATAAACCTAAACACCCTGAGAGGTTCTAGAGGGAGGCTCACAAAAGAATCATAGCAGAAAAGGAGAGAAAGAGTGAAGAAAAATAAACACGTTGTCTTAAGCCTGCCTGGATTTAATTTGTCTGGCTGCCAGGGTTTCATGAGACTCTCTCAATCTAGGCTCTGGGGTTTGGGGCTGGGATATTTTCACTGCTTCTAATAGTTGCTGCCACAAGCCTGGGCCCCCTTCTCCTCTTGGCCTCAAGCACCTTAATTCTGTGACAGGCACAGATTCCTCATAGGAGTGAAGCAACCAGCATACCTGGCTGCTGATAGAGACTAAGGGCTTGTGAGTCCACTCTGTGTGTCTGTGTGAATGCATGCAAACAAGTCTTTTTAAAAAATTTTTTTTTTAATTATACTTTAAGTTCTAGGATACATGTGCAGAACGTGCAGGTTTGTTACATAGGTATACACGTGACATGGTGGTTTGCTGCACCCATCAACCCGTCATCTGGTATTTCTCCTAATGCTAGCCCTCCCCCAGCCCCCAACCCCCAACAGGCCCCGGTATGTGATATTCCCCTCCCTGTGTCCATGTGTTCTCATTGTTCAACTCCCACTTATGAGTGAGAACACACGCTGTTTGGTTTTCTGTTCTTGTGTTAGTTTGCTGAGAATGATGGTTTCCAGGTTCATCCATGTCCCTGCAAAGGACATGAACTCATCCTTTTTCATAGCTGCATAGTATTCCATGGTGTATATGTGCCACATTTTCTTTATCCAGTTTATAATTGATGGGAATTTGGGTTGGTTCCAAGTGTTTGCTGTTGTGAACAGTGCTGCAATAAACATACAGATACATGTGTCTTTATAGTAGAATAATTTATAATCCTTTGGGTATATACCCAGTAATGGGATTGCTGGATCAAATAGTATTTCTGGTCCTTGATCCTTGAGAAATCACCACACTTTCTTCCACAATGGTTGAACTAATTTACACTCTCACCAACAGCGTAAAAGTGTTCCTATTTCTCCACATCCTCTCCAGCATCTGTTGTTTCCTGACTTTTTAATAATCTCCATTCTAACTGGCATGAGATGGTATCTCATTGTGGTTTTGATTTGCATTTCTCTAATGACCAGTGATGATGAGCGTTTTTTCACGTTGGTTGGCTGCATAAATGTCTTCTTTTGAGAAGTGTCTGTTGATATCCTTTGCCCATTTTGTGATGGGGTTGTTTGTTTTTTTCTTGTAAATTTGTTACTGTTCTTTGTAGATTCTGGATATTAGCCCTTTATCAGACGGATAGATTGCAAAGACTTTCACGCATTCAGTAGGTTCCCTGTTCACTCTGATGATAGTTTATTTCACTGTGCAGAAGCTCTTTAGTTTAATTAGATTTCATTTGTCAATTTTGGCTTTTGTTGCCATTGCTTTTGGTGTTTTAGTCATGAATTCTTTGCCCATGCCTATGTCCTGAATGGTATTGCCCAGGTTTTCTTCTAGTGTTTTTAACGTTTTAGGTCTTATATTTAAGTCTTTAATTCATCTTGACTTAGTTTTTGTATAAGGTGTAAGGAAGGGGTCCAGTTTCAGTTTTCTGGAAATGGCTAGCCAGTTTTTCCAATACCATTTATTAAATAGGGAATCCTTTCCCTATTGCTTGTTTTTGTCAGGTTTGTCAAAGATCAGATGGTTGTAGATGTGTAGTGTTATTTCTGGGGCATCTGTTCTGTTCCATTGGTCTATATATCTGTTTTGGTACCAGTACCATGCTGTTTTGGTTACTGTAGCCTTGTAGTATAGTTTGAAGTCAGGTAGCATGATGCCTCCAGCTTTGTTCTTTTTGGTTAGCCTTATCTTGGCTATGTGGGCTCTTTTTTGGTTCCATGTGAACCTTAAAGTAGTTCTTTTATAATTCTGTGAAGAAAGTCAATGGTAGCTTGATGGGGTTAGCATTGAATCTATAAATTACTTTGGACAGTATGGCCATTTTCACAATATTTATTCTTTCTATCCATGAGCATGGAATGTTTTTCCATTTGTTTGAGTCCTCTCTTATTTCCTTGAGAAATTGTTTGTAGTTTTCCTTGAAGATGTCCTTCACATCCCTTGTAAGTTGTATTCCTAGGTATTTTATTCTCTTTGTAGCAATTGTGAACGGGAGTTCACTCACGATTTGGCTCTCTGTTTGTCTATTATTGATGTGTAGGAATGCTTGTGATTTTTGGACATTGGTTTTGTATCCTGAGACTTTGATGAAGTTGCTTATCACCTTCAGGAGTTTTGGGACTGAGACGATGGGGTTTGCTGAGTATACAATCATGTCATCTGCAAAGAGAGACAATTTGACTTCCTCTCTTCCTATTTGAATATCCTTTATTTCTTTCTCTTGCCTGATTGCCCCGGCCAGAACTTCCAATACTATGTTGAATAGGAGTGGTGAGAGAGGGCTTCTTTGTCTTGTGCCAGTTTTCAAAGGGAATGCTTCCAGTTTTTGCCCATTCAGTATCATATTGGCTGTGAGTTTGTCATAAACAGCTCTCATTATTTTGAGATATGTTCCATCATTACCTAGTTTATTGAGAGTTTTTTAGCATGAAGGGGTGTTGAATTTTATCAAAGGTCTTTTCTGCATCTATTGAGATAATGTATGTTTTTTTGTCATTGGTTCTGTTGATGTGATGGATTACGTTTATTGATTTGTGTATGTTGAACCAGACTTGCATCCCAGGGATGAAGCCCACTTGATTGTGGTGGATAAGCTTTTACATTGACATGCTGCTGGATACGGTTTGTCAGTATTTTACTGAGGATTTTTGCATTGATGTTTATCAGGGATATTGGCCTGAAATTTTCTTTTTTTTGTCGTGTCTCTGCCAGGTTTTGGTATCAGGAAGATGCTGGTCTCATAAAATGAGTTAGGTAGGATTCCCTCTTTTTATATTGTTTGGAATAGTTTCAGAAGGAATGGTACTAGCTCATCTTTGTACCTCTGGTAGAATTCGGCTGTGAATCCGTCTGGGCCTGGACTTTTTGTGGTTTGTAGGGTATTAATTACTGCCTGAATTTCAGAACTTGTTATTGGTCTACTCAGGGATTTGACTTATTCCTGGTTTAGACTTAGGGGGTGTATGTGTCCAGGAATTTATCCATTTCTTCTAGATTTCTTAGTTTATTTGCGTAGAGGCGTTTATAGTATTCTCTGATGTTAGTTTGTATTTCTGTGGGGTCAGTGGTGCTATCCCCTTTATCATTTTGTATTCCATCTATTTGATTCTTCTCTCTTTTCTGCTTTATTAGTCTGACTAGTGGTCTATTTTGTTGATCTTTTCAAAAATCAGCACCTGGTTTCACTTATTTTTTTAAGAGTTTTTCGTGTCTCTACCTTTACCAGTTCTGCTCTGATCTTAGTTATTTCTTGTCTTCTGCTAGCTTTTGAATTTGTTTTTGCTTCTGTAGCTCTTTTAATTGTGATGTTAGGGTGTCGATTTTAGATCTTTCCTGCTTTCTCTTGTGGGCATTTGGTGCTATAATTTTCCCTCTAAACACTGCTTGTCTGTGTTCCAGAGATTCTGGTATGTTGTATCTTTGTTCTGATTGGTTTCAAAGAACATCTTTATTTCTGCCTTCATTTCATTATTTACCCAGTAGTCATTCAGGAACAGGTTGCTCAGTGTCCATGTAGTTGTGCAATTTTGAGTGAGTTTCTTAGTCCTAAGTTCTAATTTGATTGCACTGTGGTCTGAGAGACTGTTATGGTTTCCATTCTTTTGCATTTGCTGAGGAGTGTTTTACCTCCAATTATGTGGTCAATATTTGAATATGTGTGAGGTGGTGCTGAGAAGAATGTATATTCTGTTGATTTGGGGTGGAGAGTTCTTTAGATGTCTATTAGGTCCGCTTGGTCCAGAGCTGAGTTCAAGTCTTGAATATCCTTGTTAGTTTTCTGTCTCGTTGATCTGTCTAATATTGACAGTGGGGTGTTAAAGTCTCCCACTATTTTTGTGTGGGAGTCTAAGTCTCTTTATAGGTCTCTAAGAACTTGCTTTCTGAATCTGGGTGCTCCTGTATTGGGTGCATATAAATTTATGATAGTTAGCACTTCTTATTGCATTGATCCTTTTATCATTATGTAATGTTCTTGTCTTCTTTTTTTCTTTGTTGGTTTAAAGTCGGTTTTAACAGAGACTAGGATTGCTACCCCTGCTTTTTTTGCTTTCCATTTGCTTGGTAAATATTTCTCCATCCCTTTATTTTGAGCCTATGTGTGTCTTTGCACATGAGATGGGTCTCCTGAATAAAGTACACCAATGGGTTTTGACTCTTTATCCAATTATCCAGTCTGTGTCTTTTAATTGGGGCATTTAGCCCATTTACATTTAAGGTTAATATTGTTATGTGTGAATTTGATCCTGTCATTATGATACTATCTGGTTATTTTTGCTGTTAGTTGATGCAGTTTCTTCATAGTGTCGATGGTCTTTACAATTTGGTATTTTTTTTTTTTTTTGAGACGGAGTCTCGCTCTGTCACCCAGGCTGGAGTGCAGTGGCGCAATCTCGGCTCACTGCAAGCTCCGCCTCCTGGGTTCACGCCATTCTCCTGCCTCAGCCTCTTGGAGTAGCTGGGACTACAGGCGCCCGCCACCACACCCGGCTAATTTTTTGTGTGTTTTTAGTAGAGACGGGGTTTCACTGTGGTCTCGATCTCCTGACCTCGTGATCCGCCCACCTCGGCCTCCCAAAGTGCTGGGATTACAAGCATGAGCCACCACGCCCAGCCTACAACTTGGTATGTTTTTGCAGTGGCTGGTACCGGTTGTTCCTTTCCATGTTTAGTGCTTCCTTCAGGAGCTCTTGTAAGGCAGGCCTGGTGGTGACCAAATCTCTCAGCATTTGCTTGTCTGTAAAGGATTTTATTTCTCCTTTGCTTATGAAGCATAGTGTGGCTGGATATGAAATTCTGGGTTGAAAATTCTTCTCTTTATGAATGTTGAATATTGGCCCCCACTCTCTTCTGGCTTTTCTTCTGTAGGGTTTCTGCAGTGAGATCTGCTGTTAGTCTGATGGGCTTCCCCTTGTGGGTAACCCGACCTTTCTCTCTGGCTCCCCTTAACATTTTTTCCTGCATTTCAACCTTGGTGAATCTGATGATTATGTGTCTTGGGTTGGTCTTCTCAAGGAGTATCTTTGTGGCATTCTCTGTACTTCCTGAATTTGAATGTTGCCCTGTCTTGCTAGGTTGGGGAAGTTCTCCTGGATAATATCCTGAAGAGTGTTTTCCAACTTGGTTCCATTCTCCCCATCACTTTCAGATACACTAATCAAATGTAGATTTGGTCTTTTCACATCGTCCCATATTTCTTGGAAGCTTTGTTTGTTCCTTTTCATTCTTTTTTCTCTAACTTTGTCTTCTCACTTTATTTCATTAAGTGAATTTTCAATCTCTGATATCCTTTCTTCTGTTTGATCAATTCAGCTATTGATACTTGTGTATGCTTCACGAAGTTTTCATGCTGTGTTTTTTAGCCCCATCAGGTTATGTTCTTCTCTAAATTGGCTATTCTAGTTAGCAATTTGCCTAACCGTTTTTCAAGGCTCTTACCTTCCTTGCATTGGGTTAGAACATGCTCCTTTAGCTCGGAGGAATTTGTTATTACCCACCTTCAGAACCCTTCTTCTGTCAATTTGTCAAATTCATTCTTCGTCCAGTTTTCTTCTCTTGCTGGTGAGGAGTTGTGATCCTTTGGAAGAGAAGAGGCATTCTGGTTTTTGTGATTTTCAGCCTTTTTGCACTTGTTTCTCCCCATCTTCGTGGATTTATCTACCTTTGGTCTTTGATGTTGGTGATATTTGGACATGGTTTTGGTGTGGATGTCCTTTTTGTTGATAGTGATACTATTCCTTTCTGTTTGTTAGTTTTTCTTCTAACAGGCCCGTCTGCTGCAGGTCTGCTGGAGTTTGCTGGATGTCTACTCCAGATCCTGTTTGCCTGGGTATCACCAGCAGAGCGTGCAGAAGAGCAAAGATTGCTGCCTGTTCCTTCCTCTGGAAGCTTCGTTCCAGAGGGGTACTCACCAGATGCCAGTCAGAGCTCTCCTATACGAGATGTCTGTCAATCCCTGCTGAGAGGTGTCTCCCAGTCAGGAGATACGTGGGTAAGGGACCCATTTGAGGAGGCAGTCTGTCCCTTAGCAGAGCTCGAGTGCTGTGCTGGGAGATCCACTGCTTTCTTTAGAGCTGGTAGGCAGGAATATGTTTAAGTCTGCTGAAGCTGCACCCACAGCTGCCCTTGCCCCCAGATGCTCTGTCCCAGGGAGATGCGAGTTTTATCTAAAATCCCCTGACTGGGGTTGCTGCCTTTTTGCAGAGATGCCCTGCCCAGAGAGGAGGAATCTAGAGAGGTGGCCTAGTGGGCTCTGCCCAGTTTTAACTTCCCAGTGGCTTTGTTTATGCTGTGAGGGGAAAACTGCTTACTCATGCCTCAGTAATAATGGATGCCCCTACTCCCACCAAGCTGGAGCATCCCAGGTCAACTTCAGACTGCTGTGCTGCCAGCAAGAATTTCAAGCCAGTGGATTTTAGCTTGCTAAGATGGTGGGTGGGATCCGCTGAGCTAGATCCCTTGGCTTCCTGGCTTCAGCCCCCTTTCCAAGGAAGTGAATGGTTCTGTCTCGCTGGCATTCCAGGCACCACTGCGATATGAAAAGAAACTCCTGCAGCTAGCTCGGTGTCTGCCCAAACAGCCACCCAGTTTTGTGCTTGAAACCCAGGGCCCTTGTGGCATAGGTACTGGATGGAATCTCCTGGTCTGTATCTTGTGAAGACCATGGGAAAAGTGTAGTGTCTAGGCTGGAATGCATCTTCCCTCATGGCACAGTCCCTCATGGCTTCCCTTGGCTAGGGGAGGGAATTCCCCTACCCCTTGAGCTTCACGGGTGAGGTGATGCCCCACCCTGCTTCTGCTCTTCCTCTGTGGGCTGCACCCACTGTCTAACCAGTCCCAATGAGATGAGTCTGGTACCTCAGTTGGAAATGCAGAAATCATCCACCTTCTGTGTTGATCTTGCTGGGAACTGCAGACCTGAGCTTTTCTTATTTGGCCATCTTGCCAGCTGCCCACACAAGTCTTTTTATAGTCTGCACCCATCATGAATGGGTGTCAGTCCACATGGTCTGCATCAGGTTTGGCAAAGTCCTTCACCATCCTTAGTGGTCATTTCTGCAGTCCCCTCAACCCTACCTCTACTTCCACCCAACAGCTAATCACTATTATCAGAGCTAACATATGCCAGACGTTGTGCTAAAAACTTTACATGAACTCACTTGTTTACTCCAGAGCAACTTTTTGATATAGGTATTATTATTATTCTTGTTTTCCAGATGAGGAAACTGAGGTACAGAGAGGTAAACTAGTTCAAGTTCTATATTGCTTCCAGCTGATGTTGGTGTAACCTTACCTGTAGTCTGATATTTTCTGTTAAAAAAAATCTCATCAGGATATATGTAATTGATTTTACCACACATATGGATCCACTTCATCATTCACTAAAAGTTTGCAAGCCACCCTTTGAGAATCACTGCCTTAGGTGTTTTCCCTCTTTCAAGGCTGTTTGCATTTCTCAGAGACCTCCAAAATGTCTCCAGCCCCAAAAGGTGTCACTCTGTGGAATTTCAGGCATCAAGAGAGGCATGGGAGGAGATGGAGGCATCCTTAGCAAGCCTCAGAGTGGTGAAAGTTGGACCCTGCATGGCTTGCTCTGGTCCTCTCAGAGTTTGCTCTGCCTTTCTCAGAACCCAGGCTCTGGCCTTTTTTTCTCCTTTCTCTGAACACCAATTCACTCAACAAACATTTTCTGAGAGCCTGTCAACACCAGGGGCTCTTACAGAGGGTATGAGCAAGCAAAATTATATGTAGGAGATAAGTTCATAAACGGCTAACTACATAAACGAAGCGGTGGCAAGTGGCTGAAAAAGTGCACCAGCAAAACATCATTTGCATTTACAGAAAGGGAAATGGATTTCAACTTGGGTCTAGGCTTTAATTAATAGATGGCATTTGATCCAGGCCTGGAAGGATGGCTAGGATGTAGACAGCCAGAAGTAGGGGAAAATAAATTCTGAAAGAATATACAAAGAGACTAAAGAGTAGGTAGAAGAGTACTTAGGGACAGGTTGTAGATACTTGTTAATATCTTGCTAAGGAATTTGAAGTTAATCTTGTATGCAATTGGTAGTCATTAAAAGTGTTTGATCAGGGGAGGATCTGATTCAGGCAGTGTTTTCTGAGTATAACTTCAGCAGCATTGTGAGAATTTATTGGAAGGCAGCAAAAATTGAGGTGAGGGGACACATAGGAGGCTGATGGGATGGTCCAGGAGAGACATAATAAACAAGAGTCTGACCCAGGGTAGTGGTTATGGGTATGGAGAGGAGGGGTCACACAGAAGAAATGCCATAGTAGTAGAGGTAACAGGCCTTGGTAACTAACATGTATATGTGTAGAGGCAATGCCTTCTCTTCTCCTTCCCAGTTTACCCTGTTAAGGATCACACAGCAGCCTATATGATCTCTGAGAATCTATCATATCAGGAAGATGAAGCATTGGCTTTGTTGGGTGGCTTCTGCTGTGAGACAGGAGAGAAAGAGGAGACAGTTCACCATAGGTAGGCTGGATGGAGCCAGCTCATACTGTTGTCATAGCACTTCAGAAGAGCATTGAATTTTAGAGCTGGAAAGTGGACCTTAGGATCCTCCTGTGAGAATGCCTTACTGTGAGGAGGGGCCCGATGAGGATAGAGGAGTCTAGCAAGGGAGAAGCCTGATATGTTTTGGCTATGTGTCCCCACCCAAATCTCACCTTGAATTGTAAAAATCCCCATGTGTCAAGAGAGGGACCTGATGGGAGGTAATTGAATCATGGGAGTGGTTTCCTCTATGGTGTTCTCATGATAGTGAGTTCTCATGAGATCTGATGGTTTTATAAGGGGCTTTCCCCTTTGCTCATTGTACATTCTCTCTCCTGCTGCCCTTTGAAGAGGTGCCTTATGCCATGATTGTAAGTTTCCTGAGCCAACCTCCACCAAGTCATTCAGAACTGTGAGTCAATTAAACCTCTTTTCTTTATAAATTGCTCAGTCTCGGGTGTTTCTTCATGCAGCATGTGAATGAACTAACACAGGGACTTTAGGAAAAACCTCAGACTTGATCTCTTAAGGTTCCTTCTTCCTCATCCTTCCTTCTTTCCCTTCTCCTCTCCCCTTCCCCCTCCTCCTCTTCTTTTCTCCTCATTCATCACCATGTCTTCATCCTCCTTCTTTTCCATTTTTCTTGTCTCTCCTTTTCCTCCCCTCCCTCTCTTCCTCATCCTCTTCTTTATCTTCCTCCTCCTTTTCCTCCTTTTCTTCTTCTTTCTTTCACCAGTAAAACAAGTTTCCCTTGGAGCTCAGGTATCAGCTCCTCAAACCTGAGAGGTGGCCTAAGACATTTGAGGTCAGGGAAGGGGGTCAGATCCCCTGGAAGAAGCCTCACCTCCCTCTAAACAGACACCATGCTGGCTTTCTTTGTAATTATTTTTCTCTTCAAGCACTCCTCCGGCTGGAAGATTCTCTTTTTGTCTTCTCACCACCTCACTGGAGAAAGGCTTAGCAGGCCCACCAAACAGAAGGTTTAGTGGTTTCCCCAGAACACTGAAGGTTAGTGAGAATAGGGGCTGAAGGCCAACACTCTTGTTTCCTCACTTGTTTCTCCTTTCTACGGGCCCCCAACATCTAAAGTGTGGTCCATGGACTAGCAGTATCCACATTACCTGAAGGCCTGTTAGAAATGCAGACCCTTAGGCACCACCCCAGACCTACTGAATCAGAATTTTCATTTTAACAAAAACATCCATGAACATTAAAGTTTGAGAAGCACTGCTCTACATACACCTCACTCCTCATGTATGGACACAGCCATTTCTAGAACAACCCATTCTGGGTTTGGTCTCCTAGACCTGTGGAGGGGTAAAGAAGCTGAAAATCAGAGAGACCTGGAGGGCAGTGGTCTCTGGTGACCAGGCATCTGGCCACCATGCGGATGCCTGCAGAAGCTGGGCAGGGGCCAGTGGGCAGCGGCTCTGGCTCTAAGGAATGTAGCTGCTGCCGAGCTCAAGCTCATTATTGCAAGGTAGGAATACAAGCCCAGGGCTGCCAGACTTTCCAGTGTTTCAAGAGAAGCTGTAGGTCAAGTATTGAGAGGTTCTAATCACACACATCATTTGACAGATGAGGAGACTGAGTAGCTTATCTGAGGTTACATAGGAAGTTAGCAGTCACCCAACTCCTAGTCCAGTGCCCTTCTCCCCTTGGCTCACTGACTTCTTTGCATGGCTCTCTAGTGCAGCCTTCTATCAATGGAAGAGTCATTCTACAGCATCTCTGGCAGGTACTTTTCTAGACTCTGCTTGGATACCTTCAGTGATGGGATTTCATAAGGTTGGACATTAATGTGTGAGTTTAGCTTTTCAGAGAATCTTTGAAGAGATGCATAATATATGTGAGATTTGCAGGTCCTGAATCCACCCAAGTGATTTAATCAACACCACTGTCTGGATGGAGGTTAAATCTGCTCATCTAATTGAAACTCCTCATGCCATTATTTCAGTTCTTGCCTTTGTCCTGAAAATTAATAGTGAACTGGAGAGCAAATTATTTGGTAGACAGGAAGCTGTTTGAGGCTGAAGGCATGGCATGGGAGGAAGATAAGAGGGAGGTAAAGAGGAAAGAGATAGACGTTAGGAAGAAGTGAACTTAAAGTCGCTTCAGTTATACAAATTTGAGAATAGAGAGCCCATGGAGAGCTTAAAGAACGAGACTAACTAATGGGTATATACCTTGGTGGAAGGAACAGGCCTTTCATTTGACTGGGTGATCAAGTTGAAGTGGCCTGGGGGAGAGTATTGGGCCAAGACCCCCTACTTTCCAGGGTGATGCTTTCTGCAGCAGCCTATTGAGCAGCATCTGATCCCGTCTCCAGGCTTTGACTGTTGTTGTCTGAAGGAAGACAAGTGTGACCACTTCCTGCTCTTCCTTGATCTGCTTGGAGCTGCTTCAAGAGCTTGCTTCAAGTTTCCCTGGGGATCATGGGTTTACAGTGTCAGGGAAGTGTTTGGAAAACATGGGGATGAAGAATTGTGTTCTGAGGGGAATGACTACCTAGCTGATGTTCCCACAGAGGAGATGGGAGCCCACATGCTAAGTAAACCTTTTTTTAAAATCAGGAATTCTGCCTGTCCTCAGCATCTCTGACTATCGTGCTTCCAAATACTGATAAAGATGTTTCCTTTCGAGGTGGGGGGAGGGCAAATAAAATTACCTTAATGGCTCCAACACAATGACAGGAGTTTGGTCTAGAGCTGAGCTTCTCACACTTTAATGTGCACATGAGTCACTGGTGAACTTATGAAAATGTTCATGCTCAGTCAGTAGCTCTGAGGTACATCTGGGATTCTGCATTTCTAGTAAGCCCCCAGGTGATGTTGATGCTGCTATTCCAAGCCCCATACTTTGAGTAGTATGAAGGGGCTAGATTACCTTGATAATTCATTCAGCTGGATTTTTCTTCTCAAAGTCTAAGATTATATTTATGTATGTACCTATATGCACTTTTCCCATTGCACTAACATCTTGCTTTAAATTATTTTGTATTAGCTTATTTGAGGATAGCATCTATCATGTTTCCCATTTCTTCCCCTCTGCCTTCAGAACCCCGGCTTCTTTGCAGCACATGCCATCTGCCTCTGCCACCCACTATCTCTTCCTTGTGCTTTCATTTCCTGACGTTCTGGCCCTGGCTGAGTCCCTGATATCATTTTCTATCAATAATTATAGTTACCCAAACTCTGCCACATTGGCCTTCTCCTATCCCTTGTGCATCTCAGCCTCATTTCCATCTCTGGGCCTTTGACTTTGTTGTTCCTTCTCATTTGGAATGCTATTTCCCCAGACCTTTGAATGAATGGTTTCTTCTAATTATTCCAGTGTCAACTCAGATGTCACTTCTTTAGAGGGGCCTTCTTTGTGTGCCTAGGTAAAGCAGTATCTCCCTTTACCAGTCACCTGCTATTACACAATTACTTTTATAAGAATTATTTAGTACCTATGTTACCTTATTTTTTGTTTTTGTGTTCAATGTCTAAATCTATATTAGAACATAAGCTCCTTGAGGATAGAGGCCTAGTCTGTCTTATTCACTGCTGTATACCCAGAACCTAGAACAGACCTTGGCATATAGTAGGCACTTGGTACATAATTCTTGGCAGATAGACTGTCTTTCTGGACATTCTTTCTCATTCATTGAAGACTTTAACTTCTAGATCATCACTTGTCTTAATCCTTTCTTCTGTCTGTATGACCTCAACATTCCTGTAGGTGGCCTATTCAACTTTGGCCTCACCTTTCACAACTTTTTTCTTCACTTCACTCAGCCAGAACACTTCTGTGATAACACTCTAGATCTTGTCATAACCAGTAACCAACTGGATTTCTTTCACAATCTTGATTGATTTCAAGTGTCTTCTCTCTGACTACTGTGTCCTCTTATTCCAGTTCACTTTGATACATTTCCAACAATTCTTCCACATATCAGAATCTCCAATTCATTGTCCCTACCATTTAATTGACCTTACCCCATTACCCAACACCTTTTTTCATGCCCTCTTTTCCCTTGTGTCTGGCTTAGATTCCTTGGTCCACTATTATGATCACTTCCTTGCAAATGCTTGTAACTCTATTATCCATTTATTTTCCCATTGTATTTGCATGGCAAATCTCCTCCAGATTTCACCCAACCACCTGTCATCTCTATATCTGTGCCTGAATATCAGAATAGACTGGAGACAATTGCTACAGTTGGGCTGATTTATTTTTCTTTACCACAAGTCTGAATTAGGCATTCAACATTTATTTTTTTGTGTGCCCCTATTCCTAAGAGATACTGATTTTTATTTATTTTTTTGTAGATACTTAACATTTCCTGCAAGCCCTACCATATGTCCCTGATGTGCTTACTTTTCCACTCCCTCTCAGACAGCGTCTCTCAACCTTAGTTGCACATTAGAATCATCTGGGGAGCTTTTTAAAATCCTGATGCCCAGGCTGTATCCCATTCCAATGAAATAATAATCCCTGAAGGTGGGATTTAGACATCTATGGTTTTTAAAGCTTCCCACATAATTCCAATATGCAGCCAAGGTTGAGAGCCACTGTGCTGAAAGAACTATTTCACACTTGCTCCTCCTTTCTGTAACCTCCACTGACACCTCCCTCCATAATCCTCTCTCAGCTTCATGGAGAAAAATTTTTAAAATGTTGTAGGGGCATTTCCTTCCCTTTTATTCACCAAATCTATAGGCTCACCATCACCTGCACATTTACCCATTTTCCCTTCTTTTCTGCTAGCGTTCAGGAAGTGATTTTGCTCCTATCAAGGCAAATCTTTTTTGCTCTGGAATCCATCCCCTCTCACTTTCTGAAGGACTTTGCTCCTGCAGGTATCCCCTCTCTTAAACCAGTGCTTCTCAGACTTAAATGTACATGCAGATCATCTGAGGATCTAGTTGAAATGTAGATTATGATTAAGTAGATGTGGGATGGGGCCTGAGGTTCTGCATTTCTAACAAGCACCCAGGTGATGATGATGTTGTTGGTTTGTCGACCATGCTTCAACTAGCAAGGTCTTATGTGATAAGCCTTTCCTCTCATTCCCATCATTATATCAATATGTCCTTATTTGCATGCTAAAAGAATAAAAAAGAGTTCCTTGACCTCACATCCCCTTCCAAATATTGTCTTGTCTTATTCCCTTCACAGGAGAACTTCTCAAAGAGTTGTCTACACTCATTGTCCCTACTTGTTTACCTTTGCTCACTCTTTATTCCCTTCATTCACTCCTCTACCCCTCCAATATGATCTTTCTTACTCTCATGCCAGTGAAGCTACTTTTGTCAAAATCACCAACCTTGTTGCCAGTACAATGGGCATATCATTTAACTTTTCAACATTTCACACACCTAGTCTTGAAACATTCACCTGAATATGATTTATCCTCGTTTTATTTTTACCTTATTGGCCACTGCTTCTCAGTCTCTATAGATAAATCTCTCCTTCTATATGGAACTTTTATCTAATTGTTAAGAACCTCAGGATTTGTCCAGGGCCCTTTTTAAAATCTATGTTCTCTCCTAGATGATTACATCCTGTCTTGGGACTTTAAATATCATAAATATGAGGAAGACTCCAAAATGTATATGTCCAGCCAGATCTTCTCTCCTGAGCTCCAGGCTTTCATATCTACTTGTCTTCCTGACATCCCCTCTAATAATGTAACTATTGGGCAGCTCACTCTCAATACATTCAAAAGGAAGTCTTGATTTTTTTCCCTCTTCAAACTCGACCTTATGCCAGTCTCCCCATATTAGCCAAAGTGCCACCATCTACCCAGTATTGCAAACCAAAAACCTAAAGTTATCTGGAATTTCTTCATTTTTTTCCCTCACACTCCACATCCAATCCATCATCAAGCTCTGTTATTTCTATCTCTAAAATATATCTCAAATATTTTTACCTCTGTCCATCATCTTTACTGTTCTTCCAGTCCAAGTCACCATCATCTTTCCCCTGTAAAAACAACAGTTTTTTAAAAGACAATGTAAATGTTTTAGAAATGTAAATCGGATCAGTTAATTCTCCTGCTTAAAAATCCCTCAGTTCCCGCCCCTCTCTCCCTGTAGTTCATAGAATAAATCCAGATTGTCTTACTATGGTCTTCAAGGCTTTATATGATCTGGCTTCTGTCAAATTTGTCTCCTATCACTCTCCTCTTTCTCTCTAGGTTTCAGCCTCATTGCGCTTCTAATTCCTGCAACACTACATGCCAGTTCAATCCTTTGGGCTTCTGTACTTTCTGTTTTCTGTGCCTGGAATACTTTCCCCCTACCTCTTACATGGCTGGCTCACCTTAAGCCTTTAGGCCTTAATTTGAATACCTTCTCCTTGGAGAAGCCTTCCTTATCTAAACTCCCTTTCCTCCCCCAGAGTTACTCTATCCCTTCACTTTCTTTCTTTTATAGCACTTATCACCATCTGTATTAGCACATTTACTTACCAGATTTACTTGTTTATTGAATAGAAATGAGGGCATGAACTCTGTCCATCTTGTTCACTGCTATGGCATCAGTGCTTAACATACTATACCTGACACATTGTAGGCACACATATTTACTGATTTTATGAATAAATAAAAATAGGTAGTAATGTATGTACCAAATATTGCTTTGTAAAGATAAGAGTTTATACTATACACGTTAGTCTCAGGCCTCCAATATTTGGAATTATAGTAGTTGTGTCCTTTCAGTATTTACCCTTTTTCACTACTGCACTCCACTCACTGGAGAATCAAGGTTTGAGTTTTTATCCCAGCTCAGCCACTAACTTACTTTGTGACTCTGGGAGTTCCTTCCATTCCCTGGGGCTATATCTTCTCAACAGTAAAATGAGACTGTTGGAGGAAATAATCTTTACAATTATTAAGGCCAACTCTGATATCTATGGATCAGTGATTCTTTAACACTCTTAGGTACACAATTAGTGTGTTCATTGTATGACTGGAGACCTGAGTCACAGATAAGCTGGGACATGACTGTCCTTCTCTTCATTTTGCTCATGGCTCTCTACTAGAGTGGAGAGCTGGTGCCTGGCTAGGTACCAAATAGGCTTCTAGGAGATCACGGGGCTTCAAGAGAGTGAACACAGAGATTATGGAAACCCCTTTTCCAGATTTCTATTGTCCTGTCCTGAATTCTTACTGGCTTCCAGGCCCTGTGCTAAGTACTTTCCTTGGACAAATTTATCAAATCTTTGTAACAATCTTGTCAGCCCCATTCACAGATAAAGAAACTGTCAGGGCATAGAACATTGAATAATCTGCGCAAGTAAGTGGCAAAGCCAATAACTGAATACAATCCAAGTTGTTCTGACTTCAGAGATTATGCCCTACCAACTACATTATATCTCCTCTAACTACTCATATGGTTCTAGGAAAATAGGTGCTCAAGACATAATGACTAGATTCAACAGCATCTATTTACACCTCTGGGATCAACATCTGTTTTTTGCAGGAGTCCCTAGGCTTTATATTAACAATGGCCTGTTTGCATCCAGATCCATTCTCCACTCTTCTCCTGAAATACATTTCTTAGATTTCCTTGCTTTCTCACTTCTTTTGTCCAATGGGAGACAGGTACAGGAGATTGGTGGCTAGGAGGAAGGGAGAACCCAGGGTATTTCTCCCACCTCCTGTATCAGAGAGGTGTTTTCTGGTGGTAGCTGTATTCCTTCATGGCTCCAGCTCCTCTTGAACAACTCATCCATTCATGGCACCTGCTTCCAATAGGCTGTCCAACCCATCATTTTAGCTTCTGCATGGCCTCATCTGTTATCCATCCATCCCTATGAGTGGTAGCAGCTTTCTGTGTTTGTTAAATGCTAGGTTGCTGAATCCTCATCCTCTGTCTGGCTTCTTAGCTCTGCAAGTGTGATGCATTAAATGCTCACAGTTTAAAAGACCTAGGGTGGTTTTTATTTTCCTGATTGGATCATGACCGATACAGATACTTTCTACAATTCCAGGGCTACTCACATCACATAAATTGGTTTATATCCTTCAGAGCACATATTACAATCTCTAAATATTTTTGCTTGTTTACTTATTTATTGTCTATCTCTCTTCTCTAAGTAGATTGTAAGGTCCATGAGGAACTTTGTCTTGTATCCTGAGCATCTGTCACAATGCCTGGCACATACGGGCTAAATGATAATGTTGAATGAATGCATCCATCAAAAAATTCCAAGTTTTTCTTGGGTATTTACTATGTGCCAGTCACTGTTGTAGAAGATACAGAAATTAGTAATTCATTGCCACTGCTTCAAAAAAAGTAATGCCATTTAAGTGAAAGGGGATAGTAAAATGTTCATATGACCATTGTGTTAGTTCGCTAGGGCTGTGCCATAACAAAATACCACAGACTCTGTGGCTTAAACAACAGAAATTGAGTTTCTTATAGTCTTGGAGGCCAGAAGTCTGAGAACAAGGTATCAGTGGGGTTGGGTCTTTTGAGGCCTCTCTCCTTGGCTTGCTTTTTAGATGACTGTCTTCTCCGAGTCATCAGATTCTGAGGTACTGGAAGGACTTCAACATATAAATTTTGGGGGAAAACAATTCAGCCCGTAACAACCAGGAAATAAAAAGATCATTTTTAATTGAGAGAGTGAAATCATAGTGCTATAGGAATCAAATGAAAGATGACAAAATCAGGGCCTGGAGGTATTCCTGGAAAGCTTTCTAAAGGTAGTGTGCCTGGTGCCAGATCTTAAACAGTCATGACAGTTTGAATGGGCTGGTTGGCAGGGGAGGTGCATCCAAGATACTGAGCATGAGAGAAGGCCCAGAGATGGGAAAGTGAGAGAACATTGTGGAATCACTGCTGCCTGGGTTACCAGACTTGGGAGGGAAGTTGAAAGGTCATCCAGGGCAACCTCCCATTTGATTCAGGAATCCCTTGCCAAAGGGTCATTCAGCTTCTGTTTGTACACCTCCCATGATGGGGTGCTCGTTAAGGTACTGCTTCTATCTTTGTCCAGCTCTGCATGGACAAAACAACAGGTTGGATGAAGTGCAGAAGTTGTGCTAAAAAGAAGAGGACAAATAAAGTTGTACGTGTAACAGGCCAGTGATGTCTTCATGCCAATTATCTCCAGGAACTTCTTTCTAATATCATACTGTAACTCCTTTTACTTTGGTTGCAACCTCTGTTTTTGCAATTCTGTCTTTGCCTGACCTGCTCTTCTAGTCAGGAGCCTTGGATTCTTGTCTTGTTTGGCTGTGCTACTTTGAGCAGAAGTCTTTCAATCTCTGGGCTTCATTGTTCAAGTCTGTAATGGTGGGCAATTAAGAATCCCTGTTGTGTCCATCTCATAGAGTTACTGTCAGGATTATAAGGGATAATAACAAATGTCAGTGTGACTGACAAAGTCAATTTTTAGCCTAAGCAAAGGTACCAGCCTGTGTTGTGTTCCCCAGAGTTGGGGGAATCATAAAGAGGTGGGTGGTTTCTCCGTTTGCCTGTTTTGCTGATGTACATTCAACTCATTCTCAGCAAAATAAGCAAATGGAAAATTCGTCCATCAACAAGCTACCTTTCATGTTCCTAAGGGTGTGAAGGAGAAGCCTGGAGTGGTGTGTGTGAGATAGAAAGGGAGAGATAGCCAAAAGAGGCTTGGAAAGCCGTAGAGGGTAAAGTCGAGGCTTTATCTTTTTTTTTTTCTTTAATGTGACCTTATGCCCCTTCTCTCTTCCAAACCTTCATTTATTTATCTGTAAATTGGAGATACTAATGCCTGCCTCCACAGGGTTGTTCTGAGAACTGAAAGTAATGCAGATGAAAGCTCTAAGATAGTACACAAAGAGAGAAGACCCTAGGGGAGTATGCAGAGGGAGGGTGGGGGAGGGAGGCATGAGAGTGCTGGCTTGGCTCCACTGGGGCAGGATCTTATTATTCTGGAGATTGGCCCAACACCTCTGGTAACTTTGGAAAGGACTTTCCGCTGACTCGACACAATTGGGAAGCCCCACAATAAACAGCATCTAACTCCAGCGCAGCGGGAGGCAGGCAGAGGTAGCAGCTGCCTTCTCCTGGGCGGGCGGAGGCTATTCGCCCCCATCCTCTCCCTGCACCCCACCCCCACAGTTCTCAAGCCTTGGTGGGGGACAAAAGCAGCCCATTGGGACACCCCACACTCGCACCTCTCCCTGCCAAGACCTCTAGGAGCAGCAGGGCGGAGAGACAGAGCCTGCCGGTTGGCATGGAACAACCTGACTGAAGGCGAGGTCCGGGGCGGAGGGGATTGGGTTGTAGGGCTGTGGAGGAGGGGAGGCGGAGGGGGCGCTGGGGCTCTCTCTCGCTTGCTTCAGCCCAGCCCTCCTAGTCAGCCCGCGACAACTCGCGCCAGCTACGGGGCCTCAGAGAAGCCGGACTTCGCAAGCACCATGCAGTGGATAAGGGGCGGATCGGGAATGGTGAGTGCATGTAGCCTTGGCTTCCCTTGCTTGAGCCTCTCAGTCCCCCAGCCCCACCTCCAGTTCCCCCAATGAGCCACAACGCAGTGAGCACCCTGGCCTCTGCCCACCGTCCTAGCCGCCGTCCTTGAGACACCAGTGAGCTTGCTGTGGCCATTTTAGGAGTCCCTGTTCGCCTGCCTGCCCAGGAAACCCCCCTACCATCCCCCTCCACTTTTCTATCTCCCTCTGAGATTAAGGTGGAATAGGGGTGGGGGCCAGATTATGTGCCCAGGAACATCCCAGGGGTCACTTGGGAGGCCAGAGAGGGAAGGGGGATGGCAGAGGGCTTCTCTGGAAGCAGTGAAGCTCGCAGGAGGCTGACAAGCTGGCACGGGGTTGTGGGGGGAGGGGACGGTCACAAAGCCTGGAATTGTGGAGGGGGCCTTATGGGAGAGCTGCATGACTCCCCCCTGCCCCCAACTAGATTTCCTGCAACTCCTTTCCCTGGTCAGCCCCAGGGCATGAGGGCCAGAGGGCCACTCTCTCTCTCAGGAAGCTGCCTGAGGGAGCCCTAAAGCCCTTCCTTGTCTGGGCTGGGGTCACCCTGTCCACACCTGGGGCTTTGTCAAGGAGAGAAAGCTGCAGAAACCCACATTCTGGAAATGGGTTTGGGCCACAGTCAGTTAACAGAGCTCTTCTCTCCCTCCCAAGGAGTGTGTGCTTGTGTGTGTGTTTAGTATAATCCTCCAACAGTTCATTTTATGCCATGGTGTTCCCTTCTCCACCTGGAGACCTTGGAATGACTTCCTTTTGCAGAGAGGAAGTAGTGGCTGCATTTTGATGCCTCTCTGACTTAGCCAGGAGCAGCTAAAGCCTGGTTAAGGCCTCTGGGGTGTGGGAGGCCACCATGACTTTGTCCTCAGCTGGGAGGCATAAGCAAAAGGGCCTTAGAAGGCAGTTAGGTTGGGTCAGCAGGCACTGATGGCAATAGCCCACACTTCTACGCTGCCACCCATAACCCACAGATGAAGGAAAGTAGCCTGAAGTGGTTGGGCAAAAACTGACATTTAACTCCTTTTTTGCTTTCATTGTGGAAGGGAAGAGGGAATCTGGTGTGGGCTAGGACTATATTCAGAGGAGCTGTCCTCTTCTCTTCCTCAGAGTTTTGATAGATCTCTGTGTCAGTGGTTCTTAAGGGCATCCAGTTCATATGCCCATGTGCTGGGGCTTCAAAAGACCCTTCTTCCCAGACCTCCCTACTTCCCTGAGGTCCCATTAAAGCTATATCAAATGTTTGTAGAACCAGAAAAGATTAGAGCAGGTAAAGACCTTAGAGTCCTTGCTGTCCAAGCAGGAAAGCTGGGATCCAGAGAGTGGGAGAGACTTGCCCAGGGCCACAAACTCCTTGGAGGCAAAGCCGAGTCTAGCACTTGAGTCTCCTGACTGCCACAGTCCTTCCCCACTGCTCCACCAATCATTTGCTCAAATGGTGCTGAGACAGGAAGAAAGGAACAGAGTCATGATCTTGGGAAAGGACTTTCTTCAGGATGATCTAGTGCCATTAAATTTACCTGAAAGCCGGGTGCAGCCGCCCACGCCTGTAATCCCAGCACTTTGGGAGGCCGAGGTAGGTGGATCACCTGAGGTCAGGAGCTCAAGAAGAGCCTGACCAACATGGAGAAACCCTGTCTCTACTAAAAAGACAAAATTAGCTGGGCGTAGTGGCACATGCCTGAGGCTGAGGCAGGAGAATCACTCGAACCCAGGAGGCGGAGGTTGCGGTGAGCCGAGATTGTACTATTGCACTCCAGCCTGAGCAACAAGAGCGAAACTCCATCTCAAAAAAAAAAAAAAAAGTTACCTGAAAAAAATCCATGCCAGTCCTGGCATTTCTGGCAACTGGGAACTGGGTCAGGGTGAGACTTACTTCCTCTCCCAGATATATTGAAGTATAGGGGCTCAGAGCCACTCATTGACAACAGGTTAAATTAATGAAGAAATTTGAAGTTTTGCCAACAGTGTATGAGAGAGAAAAGGGTGGCAGCCATCTTGTGGAGACTGTGTAATTAAGGATTGGTTGATGGGGAAAAATCTCATAATACTCTTAGAGGGCTGAGGCAGTGAATATTATATGATGAAAGCATTTATTTAGCTGTTTACCAGAATTCAAGAGATGGGAGTAGTAAACTCTATTCTTGCCTGAGAGGCAGGGAACCTCTAAGTTTTGGCCTTGCCACTAACAGAAATCCTTTGGGCTTCAGATTTCTTACCTATTAAATGCGGATGTTAATAAGCACCAAAATTCCTTCCAGGCCTTAGATTCTCAGATTCCTAGAAGTATGTGTTGGATAAAATTTAAGTAGTGGCTCATTATAAACAAATAGGGATTGTGTATCTAGCCACCATTTTATAATGTGGCTAGCTGAAAGATCTTTGCTCCTTGTTCTTTCATTTGCAAGGTGCCCGAAGTACAAACTGAGCTTTTTATAACAGTGAGATTTCTTTTTAGTACATTTGACTGTAGTAACTTATTTCAAGTGTTACATGTAAATCATGGCCCTTGAACATAAAACATTGTTCAAGATTTTACAGAATAAAATCTGTCTCCTAGATAGAGGATGCTAAACTGTGAGTTCACACTGGATGGTAAATTGTTATTTATTCTTGGCTTCTTTCTGCAATGCCAGTTTGTGCTGGGTTAGTCAGTATGCCTAAATTGGAAAGAACACTGTTCTCAGAGTAACAAATCTGAGGTTTAGGACCTGGCTTTTACGTTTCTCAGTCCTGAAACTATTACCAATTGTCAAACCTACTTTATTCTCAGTATTCTCTTACATAAAATGGGGATAAAGTGCCTTTTTATGGGTACTATCGGGTCATTAATTTATTCAACACAAATGTAGAGGGTCTACTATGAATTGACACTGATCTAAGTTCAGGGGAGATCACAATGAAAAAAAATTCCTCACTTTCATGGAGCTTATATTCTAGGGGTTGTGAGGTTCATTAAACCATAACAGAAATGAATATACACTATGTCAGGAGGTGGTAATCACTAGGAAAAAAAATAAAACCTGTTAAGAGCATAGAGACACATGGGAAGTTGTATGGTATATTAGATCCATCAAAGCCTCACTAGTTAAGGGACATTTGAGCAAAGATCTGAAGGAAGTGCAGGAACAAGCTGTGTGTATATGTTTAGGAGAAGAGGATTTTAGGCATAAGGAACATCCAGAAAGAACACAACTGGTTTGTTTAAAGAACAGCAAGGAGGCCAATATCCTTGGGATAAAGAATTAGTACATGGAAGAAGGGTAGATGAAATCAGAGAGAAAACAGCCACTTTTATAGGGCATTATTCTGAGTGAGATTGGGAGCCATTGAAAGGTTTTGAACAGATGAGTGACATGATCTGACTTAAATTTTAACAGGAGGCTAAATTGTAGTGGGACAAGGACGAGAACTGTGAGGAGGCCCAGGTTAGAAGTGATGGTTCTTGGATCAGGGTGATAATGGTGGAGATGATCTATATGAAACGACTGACATCATTGTTTATAGATGATACGTGTCTTTCTCCTTTCTGATCACCTGCTCGGACCCTCAGATCGCTAAGAGTGGGGCTAGAAAGAACGTAGAGTGGGTGTATACATGGAGGGGCATTTCATATCTAAGTCAATGTCCGAGTGATCTGCTTTTGGACTTCTGACCATGGTAGGGCTAATTGAGACTTGGTTCTATGTGGATTACCAATAAATTAATACCCGGCTTTCTGGGATTCTGGAGAAGAAGATTAAGTGTATTATTAGCACTTCAGTGTTGTGGTATACCTACTGTTTATCTGTAATATCTGGAATGGATCATTTTTAATAGTTTTATATATGAAAAAATTATTTTCAGTAATAATCAGTACTATTTATTATTTTCTTGATTTGTTTTTTTATTTTCAATTACCAAGGAAAACAATACATTTTAATGGTAAAGATATTCAAATTCAAAATTTATCTCATGTATAAACTACAATGTGCACTCTCTAAACAGAAGTATTACACCTTTCAATTTTCACTGTTTCACAGTTTTAGATTTTAAGCACACATAAAACTACAGTTGGTCACACAGAATGACAGAATTGAAGTGACCCACATTCTGATTTTTTGTCTTTATAATCACTACGTTATTATTGTTTACTTTGAACCTACTATGTAAATGCTGGAACATATAGTACCAGAGGGATTACGGACACAAAACTGACCTAATGGTATCTTGAATGATTTTGAACCTTTACAAATTGAAATGAGCTGAACGAACACTTGTAGTTACAACTGCGTGCGTCAGGGGCCAACGATGTAACTGGGAGCTCTCTGAGTCAACTTCCATGTAGAATAAAGTGTTGATTAAAGGATAAATAAAAAGGTGCTAATTTCAAGCTTCATATATATTGTTAAAAGTCAATAGTAACCACAACAATTGTTTTAAATTTTGACCAACCAAAGCTTTTTCGTTTTGTTTTTGTTGTTGTTGTTGTTTGTTTTTTGTATTAAGGAAGGAGTGTTTTATTTCTAACACTGTTTAAAATTGCTGGTGCAAGGTGATAGAAAACGCTTTGACTTTTAGTCAAAACAATTCTCTATAGCTAGTGTACTCTTATTGCTTGCACTCAGGGTTGTCTGCTCCCATTGCCACATCTTTGGTGTGCCACCACTCTGGATAAGAATATGGAATTGTGGACCAATTCCATGCCAAATACCATATGACCTGTGTAAGAGGTGGCCATCTCTCCAGATGGAATGACCAACTGCAAGGTTTAACATCTGATTTTACTTTATTCAGCTATGAATAACAGAAGTATATCTATACTGACTTAAAACACACAGGTTTTATTTTTTCACATAAAAACAAAATCAGGAGACAGGCATACCTGGGCCAGTATGGCAGCTTCAGGAAGTCTTTAGAGACTTTTCTCCTCTATCATCCATAGCACTTGGCTTCCATTATTCATAGTCCAAGATGAGTGCTAAAGCTCAAGAAAATCTATTAACATCCATAATTTTGGAAGGCAAAAGAGAAGGAAAAGTTCTTCACTCCTCCTTTTTAAGAAGTCTTCCTAGAAGTCCTATTTAATACTTCTACTTATGTCTCATTGAAGAACTGTGTCACATGGCTGCTGCTAGCTGCAAGGGAAGCTAGGAAATGCAGTTATATAAACTAGGTGGCAAGTGTACACCTAAAAATTGGGAGTGGGGTTTCTAATACAGAGGAAGAAGGGAAGAATGATGTTTTTGGGAGACAACCTGCAGTCATTGTCATGATTAGTTGAACTATATGCCTGCGATTGTAGAAACACAGGATCTAAGGGCTTGTACTCAGCTTTGGACTGTGGGCCAAAGCCTGATAGATGTTGCTAATAGTAAAAATGCTGCCATCAATCTTGTGAAGGATCAATAAAGACTTGACATATCCTAGTCCTCCTATGCTTCCTACTAGTGATAGTCTTTTTGTGAAACTAGATGGATGGTTATATGGTTTTGCTGTGTCCCCACCCCAATCTCATCTTGAATTGTAGTTCCCACAATCCCCATGTGTCATGGGAGGGACCTGGGGGAAGGTAACCAAATCATGGGGTCAGTTACCCTCATGTTGTTCTCATGATAGTAAGTGAGTTCTCAAAAGATCTGATGGTTTTATAAAAGGCAGTTCCCCTGCACAGGCTCTCTTGTCTGCCACCATGTAAGATGTGCCTGTGCTCCTCCTTCACCTTCCACCGTGAGCGTGAGGCCTCCCCACCCATATGGAACTGTGAGTCCATTAAACCTATTTTTCTTTATAAATTACCCAGTATCTGGTATTTCTTCATAGCAGTATGAAAATAGACTACTACAGTAAATTGGTGCCAGTAGAGTAGGATACTGCTATTAAGATACCCCAAAATGTGGACGCAACTTTGGAACTGGGTAATGGGCAGAGGTTGGAACAGTTTGGAGGGCTCAGAAGAAGACAGGAAGATGTGGGAAAGTTTGGAGCTTCCTAGAGAATGGTTTAGGGCCTAGGTTTAGGACCTGGCTTTTACGTTTCTCAGTCCTGAAACTATTACCAATTGTCAAACCTACTTTATTCTCAGTATTATCTTACATAAAATGGGGATAAAGTGCCTTTTTATAGGTACTTTCAGGTTATTAATTTATTCAACACAAATGTAGAGGATCTACTATGAATTGACACTGATCAACCACTGAATGGTTTTGACCAAAAAGTCCAGGCTGAGGTGGTCTCAGATGGAGATGAGAAACTTATTGCAAACTGGAGCAAAGGTGATTCTTGCTATGTTTTAGCAAAGAGAGTGGCAACATTTTGCCCCTGCCCTGGAGATCTGTGGAACTTTGAACTTGAGAGAGATGATTTAGGATATCTGGTGGAAGAAATTTCAAAGCAGCAAAGCATTCAAGAGATGACTTGTGTGCCCTTAAAAGCATTCTGTTTTATTAATTCACACAGATATGGTTTGGAATTAGAACTTACATTGAAAAGTGAAGCAGAGCATACCAGTTTGGAAAATTTGCAGCCTGGCAATGCAATAGAAAAGCAAAACCCATTTTCTGGGGGAGAAATTGAAGCGGGCTGCAGAAATTTGCATAAGTAACAAGGAGCCAAATGTTAATTGCCAAGACAATGAGGAAAATGTCTTCAGGGCATGTCAGAGGTCTTCCCAGCAGCCCCTCCCATCAAATGCCTGGAGGTCTAGGAGGAAAAAATGGTTTCATGGGCCAGCCCAGGGCCTTGCTGCTTTGTAAGGTCTTGGGACTTGGTGCCCTGCATCTCAGCAGGGGCTAAAAGGGGCCAACGTAGAGCTCAGGCCACTGCTTCAGAGGGTACAAGCCCCAAGCCTTGGCAGGTTATACATGGTTGGGCCTGCGGGTACACAGAAGTCAAGAATTGAGGTTTGGGAACGTTTGCCTAGATTTCAGAGGATGTATGGAAATGCCTGGATGTCCAGGAAGGAGTTCAATGCAGCTGTGGAGCCCTCATGGAGAACTTCTGCTCAGTCAGTGTGGAAGGGAAATGTGGGGTTGGAGCTCCCACACAGATTCCCCACTGGGACACTGCCTAGTGGAGTTGTGAGAAGAGGGCCACTGTCCTCCAGACCCCAGAATGATAGATTCAACAGCTTGCACTGTGTGCCTGGAAAAGCCGTGGACACTCAATGCCAGCCATGAAGGCAGCGTGGAGGGGGACTGTACCCTGCAAAGCCAGAGGGGCAGAGTTGCCCAAGCCTGTGGGAGTCCACCTCTTGTTTCAGAGTGACCTGATGTGAGACATGGAGTCAAAGGAGATTATTTTGGAGCTTTAAGATTTGACTGCTCCACTGGATTCCGGACTTGCATGGGACCTGTAACTCCTTTCTTTTGGTCAATTTATCCCATTTGGAACAGGCTTATTTACCCAATGTCTTTGTATCTAGGCATCTTTATGTCTATACTTTCATTGTATCTAAGAAGTAACTAACTTGCTGTTTATTTTCCAGGCTCATAGGCAGAAGGGACTTGCCTTGTCTCAGATGAGACTTTGGACTTGGACTTTTGAGTTAATGCTGGAGGGAATTAAGACTTTGGGGGACTGTTGGAAGGGCATGATTGTGTTCTGAAATGTGAGGACATGAGATTTGGGAGGGGCTGGTGGTGGAATGCTATGGTTTGGCTGTGTCCCCACCCAAATCTCATCTTTAATTGTAGTTCCCATAATCCCCATGTGTCATGGAAGGGACCTGGGGAGGTAATTGAATCATGGGGGCAGTTACCCTCATGCTGTTCTCGTGATAGTGCCTGAGTTCTCACAAGATCTGATGGTTTTATAAGGGGCTTTTCCTCCTCTTTGTTCTACACTTCTCCTTGCTGCCTCCATTTGAAGAATGATATGTTTGCTTCCCCTTCTGCCATGATTGTAAGTTTCCTGAGGCCTTCCCAGCCAGTGCTGACCTGTGGGTCAATTACACCTCTTTCCTTTATAAATTGCCCAATCTCAGGTATGTCTTTATTAGCAGTGCGAGAATGGGCTAATACATGACATGCTTCATGGAGATAGGGGATGCAAAATAGAGCAGTGTTTCTGGAGGATTTAGGGGTAGGAGATGACTAGTACAGTAGTATAGTCTCAGCCCTGATGAGTTTCAGATGCTTGGACAGTCTTACATTGTAGATATCTAATAGGCAGTTGCTGATCAGATATTGAGCTCAGAGGGGATTGGGAGGTATTGATGACAGTTGAAGTTCTGAGGGTAGATGAACTACCTAGCATTTAAAAGTGCTGTACAGCCTGGGAAAGTGAGAGGTAGGAACAGAACTTGAACCTCCTTCTTTTTTAATTCTCCTAACCTAGAACAGTCCACTTTGTTATCTACTTTCTAGAATTTACATGTCAGCACTATTGTTTCAGGCTTTACTCTCTGCACAGTGCTCATGTTGCTTCTGGACTGCCTGAGCTATAATGTCCAAGTTGGATGACCTTGGGGATAATCTAGCTCAACTCCTTAGATCATGGGTCAACAAACTATAGCCTGATGTCCAAATCTAGCCAACAAGCTAAGAATGATTTTTACATTTTTAAATTGTTAGGAAAATATCAAATGAAGAATAGTGTTTGGTGGTACAAGTATATGAAATTACAATGAAATTCAAATTTCAGCATCCATAAATAAACCTTCATTGGAACACAGCCATGCCCATTCAGTTGCTTATTGTATATGGCTGCCTTTGTGATACAAAAGCAGAGTTGAATAGTTGGGACAGAGACCATACGGCCCCCAAAGTTTAAAAAATTCAGTATTTGGCCCTTTACAGAAAAGGTTTGCAGACTCCTGGCTCTGAGACCTAGGGTTACCATGGCAGTGCCTTGATGAGGGGGAGAAAGGAGCAGAAAGGAGTGTGGATCTCTTACCTCTGGTCTAGAGCATCTGGGGCCTTTGCTTTATACATTGGATTGTTGCTTAAGATTTTGGAAAAAGGGGGTTTTTCTCATCCTGTATTCCCTCTATCCCCCACACAAAATGTACTGGGCTGAGGTGTGGGAGAGTCAAAGGAAGATGTGGCTTATGTCTTCAAGCAGCTTAGTATTGAGTAGGGGGGAAATAAAGACAGGCTGGACTAAATGCTTTAGGAATGTATATAGAAGATAATGTAGGGAAATAGGGGAGCAAGAACGTGGTGGGTGAGGGGTTCAGCATATTGTATAGGGCTTCCAAGAGACAGTATTTAAATGTACTTTTTATTTTATTTTATTTTTTATTTTTATTTTTATCTTCTAATTTTTATTTCAGGTTCAAGGAGTATGTGTGCCAGTTTGTTATATAGGCAAATTGTGTGTCATGGGGTTTGATGTATAGATTATTTCTTCACCTAGGTAATAAGCATATTACTCAATAGGTAGTTTTTCAATCCTCACCCTCCTCACATCCTTCACCCTCAAGTAGGCCTCAGTGTCTGTTGCTCCATTCTTTGTGTCCATGTGTACTCAATGTTTATCTCACACTTGTAAGTGAGAACATGCAGTACTTGGTTTTCTGTTTCTGTGTTAATTCACTTAGGATAATGACCTCCAGCTCCATCCATGTTGCCACAAAGGACATGTTGTTGCGTTTTTATGTCTGTGTAGTATTCCATGGTGTATATGTACCATATTTTCTTTATCCAATCCACTGTGATGGGCATCTAGGTTGATTTTATGTCTTCGCTATTATGAATAGTGCTGTGATGAACATACATGTGCATATATCTTTATGGTAGAATGATTTATATTCCTTTGGCTATATACCCAGTAATGGGATTGCTAGGTAAGATGGTATCTCTGTTTTAAGTTCTTTGAACTTTGAACTCCAAACTGCTTTCCACAGTGGCTTAACTAGTTTACATTCCCACCAATGGTGTCTAAGTGTTGCCTTTTCTCTGCAACCTCATCAGCATTTGTTATTTTCTGACTTCTTAATAATAGGCATTCTGAATGGTGTGAGGTGGTATCTCATTGTGATTTTGACTTGCATTTCTCTAGTGATTAATTATGTTGAATATTTTTTCATATGCTTGTTGGCCACATGTATGTCTTCTTTTGAGAAATGACTGTTCATGTCCTTTGCTCATTTTTTAATGAGGTTGTATTTTTTTTTTTTTTTGCTTGTTGATTTGTATAAGTTCCTTGTAGATTCTGGATATTAGAACTTTGTTGGATACATAGTTTGCAAACATTTTCTCCCATTCTGTAAGTTGTCTGTTTACTCTGTTTCTTTTGCTGTGCAGAAGCTCTTTAGTTTGATTAGGTTGCATATGTCAATTTTTGTTTTTGTTGCAATTGTTGTTGGTGTCTTTGTCATGAAATCTTTTCCAGGGCTTATGTCCAGAATAGTGTTTTCTATGTTATCTTCTAGGATCTTTATATAAACTGCATTTTTACAGCCATTCACATAGCACAGTTGCATGGGATGGGGAGTAGGCATGGTAGGTGAAGCATGAGTTGTTCCAAGCAGAGGGTACAACATAAGATAAAGAATCAAGGCATTAAAGGAACAATAAGTTCTGGAAATAGCACATTAGTGTTCTGGTGTGGCTGGAGCCTGTAATTCTAGCAATGTGTACTGGGGCTAGAACAAGAAGAGCTCAGAAGCTTTGCTTGGTAGAAAGGATGATGACATGATGAAACAAAGTAGTGGAGGATTCCTTTGGCAACACAGGACACTGGCAGAGTGGGTTGGAAAAGGAGAGGGGTTGCATTTGACAACCAGAGGCAGATTACACAGATATTATGACAGGCAATCTCAAATACTCTGACTGAAATGAATGTCCGTTGTAGAAATTTCATGGGAAAAATGTATGATTAAAACTCAGATGGACCTGGGTTTGAATCCTGCCTCCACCAGCAGCTGTCACTATGTGTCCTTGGCCAAATTGCTAAACCTCTCTGAACTTCAGGATCCTTATCAATTAAATGAGGGTAACATCTTGTATTGGTAAAGGTTCTTTAGAGAAGTAAAACCAATAGAATGCATGGGTGAGTGGATAAGTAGATAGATAGATAGATAGAGAGATAGATAGATAGATAGATAGATAGATAGATAGATAGATATTATAATGGATTTGCTCATGATTATGGAGGCTGATAAGTCCTAAGATCTGCATTCTGCAAGCTCAAGTCCCAGGAGAGCTAATGTGTAGGTGTAGCCCTAGTATGAAGGCCTGAGAACCAGAAGAACTGATGATGTGAATGCCAGTCTGAAAGCCATCAGTCTTGAGACACAAGAAAAATTGATGTTTCAGTCCAAAGTCTTAAGGCTAGAAAAAAACAATGTCCCAGCTCAAGCAGTCAGGCAGGAGGAATTCCCTTTTACTCGGCCTTTTTGTTCTATTCATATCTTCAACTGATTGGATGGGGGCTCATCCACATTGTGGAGGGCAATCTTCTTTACTTTGTCTACTGATTCAAATGTTAATTGCATCTGGAAAAGTCCTCATAGACACACCCAGAGTAATGTTTGATCAAATATCTGGGCACCCTATGGCTCAGTGAAGTCGATACATTAAAATTAACTATCACATAGCCCTCGCTTGTCTTCCCAGTCTGCTGTGAGAATCAGATGATTGAGTAGGTATAGATGGGAAAGTGCTGTGTGAACTGAGCTACTCTGTATCTATGTGGGGAGTAATTATTATTCCTGACAGGACAGAGGAGACACACACTTGGGTGGGCAGAGTATGATCTTTCCCACTTCACTGAATTTATACTTTAGAAGATCATACCTTCTTCTATGAGTGCTGAGAAATCCAATAGGAATTTTATTCACAAGGAACAATCCCTCCTGCCCCAACCCAAGGCTTCCTGGATTCTGTGCTAGAGAAAAGACTGAGAAAAACACCAAACAGTCCTGTGATATAATGTGAGGAGCTTCTTCTTAAGATATCATTGCTTTTAAAGTTTTCATATGATACTGATTTTGTTTTTTTGTGTGTGTGTGTATGTGTGTTAGAATGTGGTTAGTTCTGTAAGTGATTAAGCTGCTAGATGATGGAAACTGGACAGTGGAGGAGAGAAATGCATTTAGCTATCACTAAGAGATCCTATTGCCATGAGGACATATACAGTCAAAGGGTCATCCTAGCACACCAGGGAAGTGACATTTCAGCTGAGTTAGTTGTGTAGAGACTTGGGGAAAGATCCTGACACATTTGGATTACAATTAAAAAAAGGAAGAGACAGCGAGGCTTATGGGAAGTTGAGGGGAGGCAGCGGGAATAGCATATGCAAAGGCCCTCAGGTTGAAACAACTTGGTACACTTAAGAGACAGAAAGAAGGCCAGTGTGACTGACACAGTGAGAGAGGGAGACAAGTGGCATGATAGGAGGGTAGAGAGTAAGGCAGGGGCCAGTTTACAAAGAACCTTGTAAGCCCTAGGAAAGTATGCATTGGCTATACTCAAAGTTAGTGTGGTTCAGTAGTCAATAGCACAGACTCTGAAACCATACTCCCTGGGTTCAAATTCTGACTGTGTCACTGCTTAGCTATGTGACCTTGAGAATGTTACCTAATCTTTCTGTGCCTCAGTAATGCCCTCTGAAAAGTGAGGAAAAAATGACACTATTCATACTGTTATTGTGAGGATTAAGTGAGTTAACATGCTCACAGTGTGCATGGCAGTACTAGGCACATGGCAAGCATTATTTATTTTAAACACAATAGGAAGTGTTCGAAAGAGTGGAATGATAGGGTCTGCTCTGTGATACAAGAAAAGGACTTTTGCAGGCCCTGTAGAGAATGGATAGGAGATGGTAAGCCCAACTGAGTGGCTGCTGCAAAAATCCATGCAGCTATTGGAGTTGGATAGAGGAAGGAAGACCCACATCCATTTTTGAAATAAAATCAATGGGACTTGCTGGTGAATTAATTCAGAGACATATAAGACAGAAAGGTAACAAGGAAGATGACCCCTAGGTTTCTGGCTCTGCCACAGACCAGCTGTGTAATTTTGAGTAAGTGACTTCACCTGTTTAAGCTTCAGTTTCCGTATTTATTAGTGAGGGCTCTCCAGAGAAACAGAACCAATAAGATATGTACATACATAGAGAAAGAGAGATTTATTTTAAGGAATTGGCTCACACAGTTTTGGTGGTGCAAGTCCAAAATCTGCAGGGTAGGTAGGCAGGCTGGAGACCCAGGGAAGAGTTGCAGTCAGAGTCTAAAGACAGTCTGCTGTCAGAATTCCTTCTTGCTCAGGGAAGGTCAATCTTTAATTCCATTAAGATCTTTAAGCCGGGCATGGTGACTCGTGACTGTAATCCCAGCAGTCGGGGAGGCTGAGGCAGGTGGATCACTTGAGGTCAGGAATTAAAGACCAGCCTGGCCAACATGGTGAAACCCTGTATCTACTAAAAATACAAAAATTAGCCAGGCGTGGTGGCTCATGCCTGTAATTCCAGCTACTTGGGAGGCTGAGGCATGAGAATCACTTGAATCTGGGAGGCGGAGGTTGCAGTGGGTTGAGATCATACCACTGCACTCCAGCCTGGATGATGGAATGAGACTCTGTCTCAAAAAAAAAAAAAAAAAGTTCTTCAACTGATTGGATGAAGCCCACCTACATTATGCAGGGTATTCTGCCTTACTCAAAGTCCACCAATTTAAATGTAAATCTCGTCTATTAAAATACCTTGACAGAAATATCCAGAATAATCAACCAATTATCTGGGCACTGTGGCTCAGCCAAGTTGACACATAAAATTGACCATCATGCCTTTCCTATGAAATTGGAAAAATGATAATATCCAGTCATTGGTACTATTGTTTTGAGCATGAAATAATATGAATTTAAATGAATAATAATCATTTAAAGCACTTGGTACTGTGTCTTTCATATAGCAAGGGCTCAATTAATGATAGTCTTTACTATTTCAATGTAATAATAATCTTTCACATTCATTTGGTGTTTCATATTTTCAAAGTACCTTCACAAGATGTACAAATGGCCAACAAACATATGAAAAAAATGCTCAATGTGACTAATCATCAGGGAAATGCAAACTAAAACCACAATGAGATACAACCTTACTCAGCCAGAATAGCTATTATTAAAAAGTCTACAAACAATAGATGTTGGCATTTATGTGGTGAAAAGGGAACACTTATATACTGCTGGTAGAAATGTACTGTATTAGTTTGTTTTCACGCTGCTGATAAAGACATACCTGAGACTGGGCGATTTGCAAAAGAAAGAGGTTTAATTGGACTTAACAGTTTCACATGCCTGGGGAAGCCTCACAATTATGGCAGAAGTCAAGGAGGAGCAAGTTACATTGTATGTGGATGGCAGCAGGCAAAGAGAATGTACCACCAGAGGAAATGCCAGGTACTTATAAAACCATCAGATCTTGCGAGAACTCACTCACTATTATGAGAACAGTAGGAGGAAACCACTCCCATGATTTAATTATCTCCACCTGGCCCCACCCTTGACAAGTAGGGATTATTACAATTTTCGGTCAGACTTGGGTGGGGACACAGAGCTAAACCATATTATTCCGCCCCTGGTCCCTCCCAAATTTTATGTTTTTACATTTTAAAACCAATTTTGCCTTTCCAACAGTCCCCGAAAGCCTTAATTTATTTTAGCATTAACCCAAAAGTTTACATTTTAAAATTTGAGGCAAAGCAGGTTCCTTCTGCCTATGAGCCTGCAAAATTAAAAGCAAGCTAGTTTCTTTCCAGATACAGTGGGGGTACAGGTATTGGGTAAACAAAGCCATTTTAAATGGGAGAAATTGGCCAAAACAAAGGGGCTCCAGGCCCCATGCAACTTTCAAATCCAGTGGAGCAGTTAAATGTTAAATCTTTAAAATGATTTCCTTTGACTTTATATTTTACATTCCAGTTACGCTGATGTAAGAGGTGGGCAGTTAAATTTTAAAGCTTTAAAATGATTTCCTTTGACTTTATATTTTACATTCAGGTTACACTGATGGAAGAGGTGAGTTTTTATGGTTTTGGGCAGCTCCACCCCTGTGGCTTTGCAGGGAACAGCCTCCCTCCTGGCTGCCTTTGCGGGTTGGCATTGAGTGTTTGCAGCTTTTTTAGGCACAAGATGCAAGCTGTTAGTGGATTTACCATTTTGGGGTTTGGAGAACAGTGGCCCTCTTCTCACAGCTCCACTAGGTGGTACCCCAGTAGGGACTCTGTGTGGGGGCTCAACCCCACATTTTCCTTTCACACTGCCCTAGCAGAGGTTTTTTATGCATCCCCCCCTCCCAGAGCAAACTTTTGCCTGTGCATCCAGGCATTTTTATACATTTTTTGAAATTTAGGTAGAGGTTTCTAAACCTTAATTTTTGACTTTTGTGCATCCGCAGGCTTAACACCACATGGGAGCTGCCAAGGCTCGGACCTTGCACCCTCTGAAGCAACAGCCTGAGCTGTACCTTGGCCCCTTTTATTTATGGCTGGAGTGGCTGGGACACAGGGCACCAAGTCCCTGGATTGAATACAGCAGAGGGACTCTGGGCCTGGCCCAAGAAACAATTTTTTCCTCCTAAACCTCTATGCCTGTGATGGCAGGGCTTGCCATGAAGACCTTTGACATGCACTGGAGACACTTTCTCCATTGTCTTGGGGATTAACATTTAACTTCTTGTTACTTACTCTAATTTCTGCAGCCTGCTTCAGTTTTTCCTTAGAAAATGGGATTTTTTTTTCATTGCATTGGTAGGCTGCAAATTGTTCAAACTTTCATGTTTGCTTTTATTACAAAACTGAATGTCTTTAGCAGCACCCAAGTCACATCTTGAATGCTTTGCTGCTTAGAATTTTTTTTTTACCCGATACCCTAAATTATTTTTTTAAGTTTAGTTTCACAAATTTCTAGGGCAGGGGCAAAATGTCTCCAGTCTCTTTGCTAAAACATAACAAGAGTTACCTTTGCTTCAGTTACCAAGTTCCTTATGTTTATCTGAGACCACCATAGCTGGACTTTATTGTTCATATTGCTATTAGCATTTTGGGCAAAGCCATGTAACAAGTTTTTAGGAAGTTTTTAACTTTCCCACATTTTCCTGTCTTCTTCTGAGCCCTACAAACTGTTTGAATCTCTGCCTGTTACCCAGTTCCAAAGTTTCTTTCACATTTTTGGGATTTTTTTTTAGTAGCACCCCACTCCCGGTACCAATTTACTGTATTTGTTTGTTTTCACACTGCTGATAAATACATACCTGAGACTGGGCAATTTACAAAAGAAAGAGTTTTAATTGGACTTACAGTTTCACATGGCTGGGAAGGTCTTACAAGTATGGTGGAAGGCAAGGAGGAGCAAGTTACATTTTAAGTGGATGGTGGCAGGCAAAGAAAAAATGTACCAGCAGGGGAAATGCCAAATGTTTATAAAACCATCAGATCTCATGAGAACTCACTCACTATTACAAGAACCATATGGGGGAGACTTCCCCATGATTTAATTACCTCCACCTGGCCCCTCCCTTAACATGTGGGAATTATTACAATTAAAGGTAAAATTTGCGTGGTGACACAGAGTCAAACAATATTGTATACATTAGTGCAACCTCTATGGAAAACAGTACAGAGATTTCTCAAAGAACCAAAAGTAGATCTTCCATTTGATCCAGCTATCTCACTACTGGGTATCTGCCCAGAGGGAAAGAAGTCATTATATCAAAAAGACACCCACACACATATGTTTATCACAGCACAATTCACAATTGCAAAGATATGGAATTAACCTATGTGCCCAACAATTGATGAGCGGGTGAAGAAAATGTGGTATATAAACACCGTGGAATACTACTCAGCCTTAAAAAAGGACTAAATAATGTTTTTTGAAGTAACTTGGATGGAGCTAGAGTCTCCTATTACAAGTGAAGTAACTCAGGAATGGAAAATCAAATACTGTATGTTCTCACTTATAAGTGGGAACTAAGCTATGGGTACACAAAGGCATACAAAGTGGTATAATAGATATTGGAGACTCAGAAGGGGAAGTGTTGGAGGATGAAAAATAAAAAACTACATATTGGGTACAACGTACAATATTTGGGTGGCAGGTGCACTACAATCTGACTTCACCACTATAAAATTCATCCATGTAACCAAAAACCACTTGTTCTCCAAAAGCTACTGAAATAAAGAAAAAGTGCCTTGACATGCATGAATTCATGTAATCCTCACAACAACACTCTCCCTACTTTAAAGGTGGGGAAACTAAGGCTAGAAGAGGGGGAATATCTTCTCCATTCAACCATCTCCAAAAAGAGCCAGAATGAAAACCAGATGTGTAACTCCATAGTAGTTATTTGGTCATTACTCTTCTCACTTGCCAGGAGTGAACACTGCCCAGCCTCCTTCATTCTAGAGGTGAGGGGTACCAGGAATAAGGTTATAAATGCAGTATGTCTTAAGAAAGATAGTTTACTTTTCCCAAGCCAGCATTTGTTTTGTGCCAGGCACTGTTCTAAATGTTTTTGCATGTGTATCTAATACAATCTTCTCAACGATCTTATGAGGTAGGCACAATTCTTCTTTTTTTAACTAAAGAAGTTTATTAACCTTTGTCTCATACTTTATTCCCAGGCTTCTTCATCTTAATTAGCTGCAAAGGGTGAATTGTTTATAAGCAAAAACTGAAAAGAGCTGCAGTGTCCAAGGGGCTTGGGCTTAAAAATATTAGAGAACTAGATTTTATCAGATCCATAAACAAAATTTTTTTAAAAGCAGTCATAATATAAAATAGCAGCTCCCAGTAACTTCTTCAAGTTTTATCTTCTTCAGAAGTTGACTCAATTCAGTTTGCCTCATTCTTGGAAGCCTCATCAAAATTTTCTACAAGATCTGGAACTTCATCATCATCATCCTCTCCAGTAGCAAGTGGTGCTTTTCCATCCACATATTGTTCAGGCAGAGCTTCAGCCAGTCTCCTTAAACTAGCCAAACTGCACCAAGCTGGTTTAAGATGCTGGGTAGCATTTCTGTCAGCTGCTTTGTCACAGCATGGCCTGTAATGGTGAAAGTGTTCACTGCTAGAGATGCCTAAACTTTAGAGTTGTTAAAGTGGATCACTGTTGCTTGGTTTGTAAACATATTCACCTTTTCAATACCAGAGACATTGTTTACCTCTAACTTCTTTAAGGAGAACTGAAGTTTTTAATCATCTGCTGTGGCTGTTTTATGAACCACCTCCTTCTTTCTGGGAGCAGTTCCTTTCCTGCAGTTTGGTGGGTTTTCCTGGCCCATGATTGTTTCTTTCATCTTGTCGGAGTGGATGAGGGGCCTCGTGGGGGACTAGGGTTGGTGATCAGGGGTCTTGGATGGCTCAGCTGAGGTTAGGCACGCACACGCAGTGACACAAGATGGGAGATAGAGGGGCACAGTTCTTTAGTGAGGAAAATGCAGGTAGGGCATGGAAGAGAGGGACACTCAGTTCATATGCTGAGAAGACTCAAATGACTTTTGCCCTTTCTTCTTTCACCATTGTACATTCCAGAGAGGATGAAAACTCAGAGAAGTCCTTTGAGTGTTTGTGAGGTGCATACATTTGGGTATGTAAAGGCAGTGATGCCTGACAGAATGCCTTTTGTAGACATAACAGGCACTCTGTTACTGTGAACCTCAGCCAACCTGTAGCCATCAAGCCTGGAGCTGGCCCTAGAGAGGACAGAGGCATTGGTAGCAAACGTTTCTTTTGGCCCAGGTAAGATGCCACTGAACCAGCCAAGCAGTAGGGTGAGGGGAACAGGCTGAAACAAGACACTTCAGAAGTCATTCCTAGAAAAATTACCTAACTCCTCTGGATATCAGTTTATTCACACACAAATGGGGCCTTTCTCCCTCCCTCCATTTCCTCCTCTCAATGTGCATGCACACACATTCATTCAGTCATTCAGTACTATTGAGCATCTGTTATGTAGCAGGCACTGTTTAAGGCACTAGATGTGTGTACAAAACAGACAAAACAGATGGTGTACAAAACAGACCAAAATTCTGTCTTCAGGGAACATATATTCTAGAAGGGAAGTTATATATATACTTAGGTATGCTTATATATATACGTAGGTAAATGACTAAATATGCAATATGGTACTTTTACATGCTAAGGAGAAAAAATACAGCAGGGAAGAGGGATAAGAAGTATGCATGTGGGTGATTAAAATTTTAGGTCCTATTTCCTGTTGCATTTCCCTCACAAGGTTGTCATGAGGTTGATATGTGATAAAAAGCCCAGTATTTAGGAAGCTCTGAAGTTCCGTTTACATGTAAGGTGCAGTTATTCTTGGGAGATAATTTTTTCTAGTTCCTTATTTGCTCTTCCCTTCTCCATTAACAGTATAGTAAAGCTTCAAGAATTCTGGCTGGGAGGATGGGAAACTCAGGTTCTAGGCTTCACTCTAGCATGACAATTTTTAAAAATCCCAAATGTGTAGAACTGTACAGATTCTAAAACACTTTTCCCGGAACTGGGTCTTCTGGCTGTTAATCCTTTGTTCTTTCCACTCTTCCATGAAGCAGTAAGAGCAGTGGCAACTCATTTGCTTCCTCAGAAACAGTCTTTCCCTTCTGGAAAATGGGAATGATAAACCACCCCACCCCCACCACTACCCCTTTCCAGTCTCCTTGGGCTTTTGTGAGGTACAAATCAGATAATGGTTATGAAACAACTTTCTATGTCGTAAAATAAGATTGTAAGGGCTGGTTGCTAAGATCTGGAGAGTTGGTGCTCCTGCTTAAGCAAGGGTTTTTTTTTATTTTTTTAATCCTTGTTAACTGGGTGTATGTGTGGAGTGGGGAGAGTGAGCCTTTAGAACTGGTGCTACTTCCTTTCCTTTCTGAGAAGCAACTGAGGGGAGCGGGGGCAGCACTGAGCCCTAGCATCTCCTAGAAATAGGAACAGTTACATGGAAACACTTGGCATCCCATGATAGACTGGCAGCCACTGATGTGCAGCTCATTTTGTCCACTCTGCTTTTGGGAGGTGGGAACTGGGACTCATTTCCTGAAACTTAATACACAAATGACTCATGGCCTTTAAAGACCTACACTTGCCCCTCTGATACACTCTCATTTGGAATGCTGGGGGTGGGAAGGGGGAGCCTTGAATAGGTGAGATCTTCATTTAGTACCTCACCTTTTTCTACTATGACAATTCTTTTGTGTTGTTTTATTTTTCTTCAACTTTTAAATTCCAGGGTACACGTGCAGGATGTGCAGGTTTGTTACATAGGTAAACATGTGCCATGGTGGTTTGTTGCACAGATCAACCCATCACCCAGGTATTAAGCCCAGTATCCATTAGCTGTTCTCCCTGATCCTCTCCCTCCCCCAGCCCCTGCCCCCAACAAGCCCCAGTGTGTGTTGTTCCCCCACCATGTGTTCTCATCATTCAGCTCCCACTTATAAGGGAGAACATGCAGTGTCTGGTTTTCTGCTCCTGCATTAGTTTGCTGAGGATAATGGCTTCCAGCTCCATCCATGTCCCTGCAAAGGACATGATTGCATTCCTTCTTATTATTGCATAGTATCTCATGGTGCATATGTACTACATTTTCTTTATCCAGCCTATCATTGATGGGCATTTGGGTTGATTCCATGTCTCTGTGATTGTGAGTAGTGCTGCAATGAACATACACATGCATACATCTTTTTTTTTTTTTTTGAGACGGAGTCTCGCTCTGTCACCCAGGCTGGAGTGCAGTGGCGCCATCTCGGCTCACCGCAAGCTCCACCTCCCGGGTTCACGCCGTTCTCCTGCCTCAGCCTCTCCGAGTAGCTGGGACTACAGGCGCCCGCCACCACGCCTGGCTAATTTTTTTGTATTTTTAGTAGAGACAGGGTTTCACTGTGGTCTCGATCTCCTGACCTCGTGATCCACCCGCCTCGGCCTCCCAAAGTGCTAGGATTACAAGCGTGAGCCACCGCGCCCGGCCAACATGCATACATCTTTATAAGAGAATGATTTATATTCCTTTGAGTATATACCCAGTAATGGGCTTGCTGCATTAAGTGGTATTTCTGCTTCTATATCTTTGAGGAATTGCCACAGTGTCTTCCACACTTGTTGATCTAATTTACATTCCCACCAACAGTGTAAAAGCATTCCTTTTTCTCCACATCCTTGCCAGCATCTGTTGTTTCTTGACTTTTTAATAATCGCTAGTCAGAATGGCAATGAGATGGTATCTCATTGTGGTTTTGATTTGCATTTCTGTAATGATCAGTATTGTTGAGCTTTTTTCATATGTTTGTTGGTCACATGAATGTCTTCTTTTGAGAAGTGTCTGTTCATGTCCTTTGCCCACTTTTTAATGAGGTTGTTAGTTTTTTCCTTGTAAATTTGTTTAAGCTCCTTGTAGATTCTGGATATTAGACCTTTGTCAGATGGATTCATTGCAAAAATGTTCCTCTATTCTGTAAGTTGAACTATGACAATTCTTGACATACTAACTGAATTTTTCATTCCATAGAGTACTTTCAAATCCATGATCTCATCATCTCTTTGACAGGTATTATGTCTTCTATTTATAGATGAGGAAACTGAGGCTCAGAGAGGTTATGATTTGCCTAAAGCTAGGCACATATAGTCACACCCTCAAATAATAGTATTTATTATCATTTACTGAACATTACTATGTGCTGGACATTGTTCTAAGTACTTTACAGCTTTTCACTCATTAAACCCTCATGAACACCTACCCCTGTTTTGCAAATGAGGAAACTAGGTGACTGAGAGTCAGGGGTTTGCTCAAAATGAGGGGCAGCTTGAGTATCATGACATTATACCATTCTCCCTGATTTAAAGATGAGTAAAGTGAGGCTCAATGACATTAAATAAGTTGTTCAAGTTCTCACAACTAGCAATTGGAAGAACTAAGGTTGGATCTCAGTAGGCTGGCTCTAGAGCCTGTATTCTTAGCCATTAGGCTATATACTACTTCTAACTCTTAGGATCTTCCTAGCTTGATAAACTGAAGCACGGGGTGGGGGGAGGGGGTGGGGAAAGAGAGAGAGAGAGAGAGGACTTATTAAGATCACATAATGATTTAACATTTTTAAATTTAATATATTAATAGATAATATATTTATATGGTAAAAAATCAAACTATAAAAATGTGTACAGTCTATCTACCCATCAGTGATTACAAACTTAATGGCTTTCTATGTATCCTTCCAGAGTTTCTTTATGCAGATATAAGCAAATCCAAATATATTTTTCCCCTCTTCTTTACCTAAAAGATCACACATCATAATACTAAATTTGACCCTTTAACAACATGGGGATTAGGGGCCCCGAATCCCACCCTCTATGCAGTTGAAAATCAACGTGTAACTTTTCACTCCCTAAAAACTTAACTACTAATAGCCTACTGTTGACTGGAAGCCTTATCTATAACAAACACACTTGATTGACACACATTTTGTATATGTTTTATATACTGTATTATTACAATAAAGTAGCTAGAGAAAAGAAAATGTTATTAAAATCCTAAGAAAGTGAAAATATATTTACTATTCATTATGTGGAAGTAGATCACCATAAAGGTCTTCATTCTCAGTGTTTTCACATTGAGTGGGCTTAAGAGGAGAAGGAAGAGGAGGGGTTGGTCTTGCTGTCTCAGGGATAGCAGAGGCAGAAGAAGTTAAGGAGGTGGAATGGGAGGCAGGAGAGGCAGGTATACTTGGTATTAACTTTTATTGAAAAAAGTCCCGGTATAAGTGGACCTGTGCAGTTCAAACCTGTGTTGTTCAAGGGTCAACTGTATTCTGCATCTTGCTTTTTCCACATTGCATATCTTCAAAATCTCTCCCTATCAGTCCACAGAGAGCTTCAGCAGTCTTAGCTAGGCCCTCATGAATTTCTATAAGCCCCCATCTATTTATGTGTCCTGCACACTTATCTTCTTTACCAATCTTTGGGGATGTCCAGCCCTTTCTTAACATCTTCACTTAGAGTCTCATTGCTAGACTATCTTGGCCTTCTACAGAAAATACAGTTCCTCAAAGTGAATTCCTTATTCTCCCTCCGACATATAATCTAGCCTCTTACAAACTCCCCAGCTATACTCGCCTCCTTTCTTGTTTTGCAATTTCAACATATTACCATATCTTGACTACTTACCTGCCCACCTACCTGCTTATCTATGTGATTCTTGTTGAGTACCTCTTATAAGCAAAGCTCCATGCTTAATTTGATGATGAGTGATTAGTGTCCCAAATGTCCAATGGCTTGCAGTTCAAATAAAGCTTGTAAACAAATACACCTGGACATGGAGGTCAGAGGGGCTTAGCTGAATGAATGAGTTATGAGGCTCAGGAGTGGAATTATCCAGGAGATTAGGCTCTACAAGTAAACACTGGGTTCTGATACTGAGAGAAATGTTCACTCCCCACCACAGTCTTGAACTGATGCATGATTGACTTTAGCTGCCCCAGAAAGATCCTGAGCTTGACAGAAAACCATTGTACTTCCTCTAAAGGGGCTTTTAGACCTTTGCTGCTCTTTTCCAACCAGTTCTCTCTCTACCCTGAGTAGAGCCAGATGGTCTGGCCTACTAGCTTGCTTGAAATAGAACTGAAAGAGGCCTAAAATAAACGTGAAATAGGCCCAAAATAGATTCATGTGAAGGAACAGAAGGAAACTGCTGTTTCCTGGGTATTTACTCAGGTATTTATTCAGTCATTAGCCACAGGAGGGTGGTATAGGCAGTTTTTCTTGAGGGAAAGGTTTCTGGGTGGTGGTTTAGGGTGGCAACTATGTCATCAGAGAACAGAAAACTAAAGAGATCTTGAAATTCTCAAACTGTAATCTTTATAGTACCTTTTGGAGGAGTACTTACTAATGAAGGCCCTTGGGGTGGGAGAAGGGTGAAGATTGGTTTTCTCAGGCTGTAGCAGAGAATACTTTCCATAACAAGACTTCCTTTACATTTTACATTGCAAGTCCTCAGGGCTATGCCTTGCTCTTCATTCACTCATTCATTCATTAATTTAGTTATTCAGTCATTAAAAATATATTTATTGAGTGCTAAGCACTATTTTAGATGCTGAAGATACAGATATGAACAAAGCAATGTGCTTTCATGGAGCTTACATTTTATAAAGGAGACAATAAATCAATAAACAATAAAAATATATAATATTTTAGGTAGTGATAAGGGCTATGAGAGAAAAGCAGCATAAGGGGGTAGAGAATGATGTGGTGTAATCTTAGAGAGGGTTGTGAGGGAAATATTCTTTGAGGAAGTGAAATAGCTAAACAAATGACAAAAAATAAAAAGTCTTCAGGCAGAGTCAGATTTTTAATCCTATGTTTGATTTTCTCCCTAAAATTCTACTCTCCACCACACAATTTTATGCAACCCAGTTATTCAACTTAAGCTAATCACCCATGGTCATTTGTGCAGGTTACCACCTGAGACCAAGGGTATGCCTGCCACACCTTTGGCAAGGCTGAAGGCTGTTGAAGATTTAAAACTACCAGTGCTTTTAAAAATCTACCACTAAAAATAAGTCAGCCGTTTGAGCTTTTGGGAAGACAAGAGACTTGTTTGAGGTCACACAGCTATCAAGAAGCAGAGGCTGGACTTACATCTGAGTTTTAACTTCTTATCCACTGCTCTTCTCAATTTGTACGAACTTTTCAAGGCATTGTGGGGACACATCAGCATCCCTGAGCATAAGCCATTTTATGTGAATGTGAGGACAGATAATTTTTCCTAAGGGTGCATTAACAGGACGACCAGTGTTCAAAATAAGGGAGGTGACAGTCCCTGTCTACTTCTCATTGTCATTGCCACCTGGATATGTGTTCTGAATGATTAGATATACTGAAGAGCAATGAGCCTGGGGAGGGGACTGCAAACCATGTCACAAATGGAAGAGCTTAAAGAAATGGTAATATATCTCTTTATGGAAAGTGTGTGTGTGTGTGTGTGTGTGTGTGTGTGTGTGTGCATGTGCATGCAGAGGGGTTGCTTAGGAGAAATTAGGGTTTGAACCCACAATAGATGTCTTCTGCCTTCTATTGCTTAGCAGGACTCAGCTTTTTTTTTTTTTCATGGCCCAGAGGGTAGCACTCTAACAAATGGGCAGAAGCCATAAGAGTGAATTTCAGTTAAAAATGAATAATGGCCTCAGATACTTCAGAATGAGTTTCCTATTACTGAAAAGACTCCAGCAGCTGCTTGAAAAACTTACCAGAGATAGTTAAAGAAAAGAGTGGCACTGGAAAGGGATCTCAATTCAAATCCTGCTACTGCTTCCTCAAACTTGTATGGTTATGGGCAAATGATGTAAACACTCTCAGGTATAGTTACTCTTTTAAAATAATGATAACAATTTCTTCTTCTCAAACTTCTAGGGATAATTAAGTAAAATAGTATGTTAAAAGGCCTAGCACCATGTGGGTCCAAAGTAGGTGAGTAGGTGTTTCCTTCTCCTCCTCCCCCTCATCTTTCATATACTGTAGAGAGGATACCTACACAGGGAGGTTGGGAGGAGATGATCTCTTTTTCTCTTTTGAACATAAAATTATTTATTTGTTCTGTAATCATCAACAACTTTATTCATTACCTGATTGTGCTTGGGATACTTACTGTATGACATTGAAATTATGTGCATCACTGATTAGCTCTCCCACTAAACTGTAAAATCCCTGAGATCCACTCTGTATCCCTTAGCTGTCAGAATAAGGGCTTATTGAATTGAACTGATTTTGGAGGAGTACTGACTTCTGTGCTGAATAATTGAACTAAACAGGAGTTTTTGTCCTTAGGGGGCAGCCTGTCTTAAATAGAGATGATACCCATGAACATGCAAGAGGATCTAGTCGTATCAGTAGCTAAGACAATAAACAGACAGGATTCAGTATCTGTAGACTGTAGCAAGCATGAGGGACTATGAGGAAGCTAGGGTAGGGGTTGGATGGGAAGTAAGCAGCAGCGGGGATCAGGACAAAAAACAATGGAACTTTGCCTGGGAGTGCTTCCTGGCAGAAGTGGGTCTTTGGGAGCTATGCAAAACATGAGAAGCAAAGGACAACCAGGAATTTTTTTTTTCCCTGACAGAAGGAAAAGGTTTGAGAACTAGGGATCTTGGGTTTGATAGGTAGGCCACTGAGGCCCAGATCAAGACACTGAAACAGTTTATCCCTGTGACCTAGGAGACATCATGTCAGATGTTATTGAAAGATGGGACATGTGTCACCTATTGGCATTTATATAGAATAGTGTTTAATAGCAGACTCTAGAGCTAGACAATTTGAGTTTACATCTGCGCTCCATATCTTACTATCCATGTGACCTTAGGCAAGTTATTTAACTTCATTCTGCCTAAGTTTCCTCATCTATAAAATAAGGACAATAATAGTACCTACCTCATAGAGTTGTTGTGAGGATTAAAAGAGTTTATGCATGTACAGGGCTTCAAACAGTGCCTGACACAGAGTAAGCAGTTTGTAAGTGTTAACTATCATTATCATAATCTATTGAATTGCCTTTCAGACCTGAGAACTAGTGTGAATTTGAGGGCATTATTATCCCAGACCCTTTCACGGAGTGATTAGCTCCTCAGCCCTGGCTGTGGTAGAAGTAGTGACAATATCTGGCTCAAAGAGATGGAAGAACTTTCTACCATCTGAGATTGTCTCAAAGATGAAGGGGCTGTCTTGGGAGGGAGGAACTGTCCCATCATTGTAGGTGTTGGAGCTGAGACTGGATAACCAATTAGTGGGGATGTTGCAGAAGGGATGGCAGGATGGAACTGGAGTTGTGCTAGACCAAGAGATTATCTAATTCCTTGAGACTTGTCAGCAAGAAGGGATAGATCTGGGGAGGGGTATTGCTACTCCAAATGTAGAGGACTCCTCCATTAAAAAAAAATTGTGAGCAAAGTTGATTGGCCACATAACTCAGAAAGCTACCCACATATGGACAGGGCTGGTATCAAATACCATGTTCCAGGGTCTGAAATCTCTCAAAAGTACTTTTGAGACTTAAGATACAAAGGCTTTGGTTCCCACTCTGCCAGCAATTAGCTGTATAATCTTAGACAAGTTGCTTCCCTTCTCTGTGAACCTGGAATATAAGGGCTTAGATTTTTCTCTGTGGTTCCATCAGGTCTTGCCTTCTGTGGTTGGAAGATATGAGTCTTTGAGTGGAGACCGGTGGATGAAGGAGACATTCATGCATACAATAGGTGTTTGTTATGAAGCACCTGCTAAGTGTCAGGCACTGCGCTGGGCACAAAGGGAGAAAGCAGTGAACAAGACAGTCATGGTCTCTGCCCTCCTAGCTTCACATTCCAGTAAAGGATACAAACAAGAAAAAAATACAATACAGCTTAATAAATGTTTCAAGAGGGCTAAACATAGGATCCTATGGGAGAGGACTATCATTCAGAATATTGTTGAGGAAGAGAACATTAGAGAAAGCCTTCTGGAGGTGGTGGCACCTCAGCTGAGCTTTGAGATGGGGAGCTGGAAAAATAAAGCAGCAGTTTATATAGGCCCTGAGGCAAGAGAACCTCGTGAGTTATGAGAACTACTGTAGGCCCTATGTAGCTAGAGAATAGAGAATGAGAGGGCACTGGTAAGAGCTGAGGATACAGAGGCCAAAGGGCATCAGATTGGCAGGAAATTTTATGCCACACTACAGAATTTGCCTTAAATGCGCCGAGGAGCTATTGAAGGCCTTTGAACAGAGGCGTTATATAAGTCAGGTTTCAGCTGCAAAAATAAACCACTGTAGTTCTTTTCAGCAGAAGGAGTTTTAATATAGAAAATAAAGTGCTTACAAAACTGGTGGGAGGGCTGGAGGGGCAAGCTTTAGGTTATGCCTCCAAGAACAATGTCAGGGTAGCTGCTCTGTCTGACAAGCAGGAAGATGAGGTGTCAGGGGCTCTAGGAGCATGCTGCCTTGTCTGCAATTTAGGAATAAGGAAGCTGCCACAGCTCTAACCATCTGTTGGCTAGAGTATCACTATGCCTACCAGATCCTCAGTGACAAAAAAAAAAAAGTCCCATTCTCTGTCTCTCAGAATGCACAAAGCCAATGGCTAGACACTGGAACCTACGGTAACACACACACACACACACAAAACCCAACACTTTCACCATTGTGCTTTCCAACAGAAGTAACAGAGACATGACTTCTGCCTCACCAACCATCTCCTTCTAAATACTGTGCATGTGCATATGATTGGCATCACTATGTCATATCCAGAACGCTGGCTGCAAAGGAATCTTGGAAATGCCAGTTTATTGTTGCTGTAGTTTTTTTTTTCTTTTTCTTTTTTTTTTTTTTTTGGTTTTTAGCTTTTCAGCAGTATAGGAAGGCGGGCTAGAAGGAGTGGATCCTTAAAAACCAATCCAGAGTATCTACCACAAGACTGACAAGAGCAAAACTGCTTTTGAGGAGAGAATTTGGGCAGAAGAGTAGAAGCTTAATTGGGGAGGGAGAGTAGCATAAGATAACTGGTAATGAATTGTGATGGATCAGAGATGATGAGGAACTGATTAAAAGTAGTGACAGCAGGGAGAGAGAAAGGGACAAATGAGAGAGATTAAGGAGGAAGAGGATCAACAGAACTAAAAGACTTATTGGCCATCAGTGAGGTGAGGGAGAGAAAAAACTTGTAGATACTTTCTTGGTTTCTGGCTAGTTCAGTGTGTGACTGCCATTCCCAAGAGACAAAGGACTCAGGGGAAGAAGGAAACCAGCAAGAGTGGGAGGAGATGACTTCAATTTGGGACTTTTTAAGTTTGATATGCTTGTGAGATACTAAGGAGGAGATATCCAGAAAGCAGTAGAACCTTCACTTCTGGGGTCCAGGAGAGCTATCTTGGAGTCATCAGCAGCTCTCTGCTTACATGCAAGCAAGGTCCTGTGTCTGTTTTGTTCCCCAGTGGTGGTGTAATTTTGTTGAAAGGAGGTGCATCAATGTGCAATATAGATGGTAGTTCGAGCCTTGGAAATAGATGAGCCCATTCAGTGCAAATGCAGAATGAGAAGAAAAGGGGACTGCGATCAGAACTCAGAAATCATGGCATTAATGACTGGATGAAGAAGAACCCATGCAGGAAGTGAAGACAGCATAAACATATAGGTCATGTGGATGGTGTTCCCAAGGAAAAGGAGCATTTCAGGGTTGAGGAAGGCATCAGTGGAGTCAAATGGGAGAAAAGTTAGGAAAGGTAAAGATTGAAACTTGGCCATGAGATTTAGTAACAAGTTGGTTGTTTTTTTTTTCTATTCACAAGAGGTTTCAGTTTTCTATAGGACAATGAGGGTAAAGCCAGGATGCAGTGGGTTGAGGGGTCAAAAGATAGTGAGGAAATAGAGACAGGATAAGACTGAACTTTCAAAGGCTAGGGGAAAGATTGTAGTTGCTTATATTATGGTACTGTCCTGATCACCAGTATCTGTCTCAACATAATCTAGAAGAGTAGTTTTCAAACCGTTTTGACTATTACTTGCTATAAGAAACACATTTCACATTACAGGTCAGTACATTTATATTTATATATAACTGAAACAAAAGCATCATGAAACCGTATTTACCCTAACTATATGGACATTTTCTATAAATGGAATCATACAAAAGCCTTTTTCTCACGTCTTTCACTTAGCATGTTTTCAAAGCTCATCTATGTTGTAGCATGTATCAGTACTTCATTCCTTTTTGTGGTTAAATAATACTTCATTGTATGGATATACCACATTATGTTTACCCATTCATCAGTTGTTGGACATTTGAATTGTTTCCATCTTCTGGCTATTGTGAATAATGCTGTTATAAGCATTCATGTATAAGTTTTTGTGTGGGTGTGTTTTCATTTTTCTTAGGTATATACCTATCTGTTTAATCATATAATCCTATAAGAGCAAAAAGGCTCTGAGAGATCTCCTGTATAAGGGAATCCTTGGTTTGAAGGCCCAGGGAACCACTGAAATTGTTTTTTTCTGAGGTGAGTGTTTTGAGGTTTAACTGAATTCTCAGATAAGTCTAAGTCCTCATTGACAGGAGGGAGACAGAAGACAGACCTCTGAGAAGAAAAGGGAATTGCCCAAAAGTCATACAGCAAGTTTGAGGAAGGGCTGAGAGTAAATTTGAAACCTTCTGGTCTCCACTCCATGGCTTTTCCCCCCTTAGCTCCAGATACCAGGTCACAGAGCAGGGCAATGATTACAAGCAGATTGCAAGTTCTATAGAGGATTTTCCGTGGCGAATGTTTAACCCTATGCTGGCTTCCCTTCATAGTACCCAGAATGCTGGAAAAGTGCAAGATAACTGTCCTAGTCTGAAGAAACTATAATTAAGAAAGGAAATCTAACCAGGTAAGGGCAGTGGTATCAGGGAAAGCCAAATAGAATTGGATTTTGGAAATTCTGTCGTGTGTCCCTGTGATTCTGTCCACAACACTGGTTTGTTGGCTTTTTATAGCTAATTGTGAGTTGCCTGTAAATTCTTAGGCAGTGGCCAAAAGCACCTTTGCTTCCTCCTTGGCCCAGGCTCCAAACAAAGTGGCTGCTAGACACATACATTCTCCACAGATACCTATCCTTTTTCCCCTCATTCCTTCTTTCTCCTCCCCATCCTTTTTTCTGCCTTTCCCCACAATTCTCTTTCTTCATTATCTTCCCTCTCTTCTCCTTCCTCCTGGTCTTTTCTTCTTTTTCTCCCTCTTCACATGATCTCCTCCCCCTGCATCCTATTGGGTCCCTTCCCTCCCTCTTTCCCAGTCCTTTTCCTCCCCATCTCTTTATATACCCCCTCTATCCGCCCCCAAGAAGCTCCCCACCCCCAAACCAGAACTGATGGCTGGTGACTCTCGCCGGTCTGGGGAGAGCGAGCTTGCTTGGGAGCCTTGAGCCCTCTGATTGGCGGTCGCGGCTAGCACGCCAGCGCAAGTCCCGCCCCTGGGCAGCGAACGTGCTACTGCGGCATCTGTTATTGGTCGGCGGGTATGTCAGTGGCTCTGGCCGCGCCTCACGCAAGCGCCCGCAGACGCTCGGTGAATAAAAAGGCAGCCTATGGGCTGAGCGGGGGATGGGGAGAGAAGAGGGATAGGGCCAGCAAGGCAGGGATCGAACGAGTGTCTGGCAGCCGGGAGCCCAGCGAAGAGAGCGAGCAAGCTTAGGAAAACGAGCGAAGTAAAGGGAGTAGGGGAGACTGAGACTGACCGGTAGCCAGGCAGGCGGACGGACGCACGCCCGGACAGACTGAGCAGGCGCCGGAGAACCACTCACAGGTTCCCCCCGCCTTTCCCTTTGAAAGATAGGATTTTGCCTTTCCCGTGGCGCCCGAGAGAGAATGCTGGACTCTGCCGACTTCAGCGCAAGCTAAGATTTCTCAGCTAGGGACAAAAGATCAGCCCAATCCTGAGAAGGGGGGAACCAAGCACCCCGTCCCCATCCCCCTCCCCTCCCCCGACTAAACTCGGGCGCCAAACCCAGCCCTTCCCTAACCACCCTACTTCCTCCTCTCCTTTCTAGCATGGTGGCTGTATGGACAGTCTGACAGAACAGAGACTGACATCTCCCAATCTGCCGGCCCCCCACCTGGAACACTACAGTGTTCTGCATTGCACCATGACCCTGGATGTGCAAACTGTAGTCGTTTTTGCCGTGATTGTAGTCCTCCTGCTTGTCAATGTCATACTCATGTTTTTCCTGGGAACGCGCTGAATGGAGTCCAGCCACCTGAGCTGTCGCGAACTCTCGCTTTGATTTCATCCCGAGAGCCACCGAGAAAAAAAAAAATCACAGACAGAGACAGGGAAAGAGAGAGAAAGAACAAGCTTTCTTACTCAGGGGGGAAAACGTTTTGAGCTTCAACATGGCCTCGCTGTGATATGTATGACGTTGGTATATTATCTCTCCCTAAATCTTTTGTCGTGTCTTGTCTTTTAAGAATGCCTGCGCGTATAGTTGCCTATTGCTTGAGTGAAATTGTTGATGAAGAAATGCTTTCTATTTAAGTGTGCATGCGTGTGTGCATTTTTAATCTATGTGGCGTTCATGGAGCAAGCTCTGCGTCCTTAAACAGTGGCTTTGCTGTCTGTGGTGTCTTAACTCATTTCCTTGAAGACTACCTTTAAACTCCATCAGGGAATTTTAGTCAAAAATTTCTCTCTTGCCATCAGGAGTGCATTTGGGTTTGTTTGAGGGGAAAAGGGTTTGTGGAAGAGCATGATGAATATTTAACATCGTAGGAAAGACAGTCTTTGCACTGGATATTTAGAGGGAAAATAATCGATGCGAGGAATGGATTTAGGGAAAATGCTTCTTTAGTCTCTAAGGAGAAGCAAGAATTTGGGAAGTGACACGGGTGTGTTGTGCTGGCAGTTGGTGACTGTGTCCTTTGAATCTCAGTTTGCTCTCCAGGGTTCACAATTTTCAATTTTGAAAGAAGCCACATTTAAAACACTTCTTGAACCTTAAAGCTTTAAGATATTTAAAATGTCAATTTCCTTGGAATAATGAAATAGTATGTGAAAGCATTCTCTGATTTTTTGAACTGGCAAGAGAGGACTTTGACAGGAGCTATTTGGGCTCTCTTTCCCAAAGATTGTACCCCTGGATTTGAGTTTGGGGATTTTGTCTGTCTCATCAAAAAAAAAAAAAAAAAAAAAACCCTGCAAGAAAGAAAAACCAGCTCTTTATCCACCTTGGGAATAATAGTATTTGGATATGGCTCCTTTGGGATAATCTCGTTTGCAATGATGTTCTTGAACTGCATTTTAAATATAACTTGATAAGACTGATGAGAAAGTGGTGATGCTATTGTTTGCTCCCCTGTTTGTTACTTTAAGATCGGAGGTCTCTGTAATTGAAACATTCCCGTAACAAACTGAAAGTCTGTAATGTGCTAAATTAAGAGTTATCAAATTTTGGTGCTAAATTTGACCACCAAAACCCAAAAACGTCTAGATGGAAAGGGATGAGAGCATGGAAAACATGAGCTAGAAGCAACATTCCAGTTTGAGATATGACTGCTTGTGTGTATCCGATGGTGGTGGTGGTTTCTGTTATTATTGCTATTGCTATTATTTCTATATTTCTGTTTCCTCTGAGAAAGCTCTTGGCAGAGCCAGGAAAAAAAAAATGTCTCTCATGCCAGTCTGTATAATACTTATTTTTTTGCGTTTTGGTTTTCTTTCTCCCCTGTTAATGTAGGCAGGCCTTCCCCATTACATTGCTTACCTGGCTTGAAATAATGCCATTTATGGCTCATGTATTATAGCAGTGAATCAGGGCACATACACATCTACACACATGCTCCCCCTCCACCCATGTGGGTGGCTGTTCATGTCTGATGTGCAAATCTGCTGGCATTATGCTGTCAAGTTCCATGTCCGGTTGTTCAGTCTCTTTGGAAATGATTATGAAAGGAGAGGGGCTGTGAAGGGGGCCTTTGAAATTGTCTTGGCCACAGGACCCAGAGAGTATTATTTAATGGCGTCAGAGGGGGTTTTGGGCCTCAAAGCATGCTATCCTTGACTTGGTGTGGGTGAGAAGCTGAGGTTTTTGTGAGATTAGTACCATGGTGTAAACATGATCTGGGAGGTCTGCTGGCATTGATTCTTATTAATTACTCTTTGGTCCGTTTGTGGAGAGCCCCTGGATGGAACTGAGAACGTATTTCTTTGCAAAGATAATTTAGTGAGTTTTTTTTTTCCCCTTAGCTTCAGTGTATTATTTAAAGTAAGCTTATATCTTGTCTGGGCACTTTGTTTTGATACAGTGTTGGAGAGTGGGGAATGGCTCTATGCTGGGCAGCTGCAGACCTGTTTTCTTTTTGTTTTGTTTTTTGTTTTTTCCATTCAGCAGCTGTTTGACCTTGGACAATTTTTTTCCTCCTCGGTAGGTTTGGGATTCCCAGTAACATTGGCATTTTTTGATGGCTCCACTAGGTGACCTCTAAGTTCTTGCATTTTATGATTTTATGACCCCTAGACACTTGAAGTTGGGGGTGGGGTGGGGGGGATGAGCTGGAAAGACAAGTGAAAAGGAAAACAAAATGTTAATCAAAGGGTGATGGGAGGAGGGGAAGGATATCTGGTGCTAGAGCCTGGATAACAAGTTTAAGGGAAGGGATTTTTTTTGCCTAGTTATTTGGGAAGGAAACTGGGACAGCAATAAGGGAATGCTTTTTGACTTTTTTTCCCCCAAGGGGAGAAGGGGTCTCTGAGACTAATCTTTGATCTAGATTTATGACTTAAGTAGTGTCACAAAATGCCTTCTCCTCTGTGAGCCTGACAGACCTTTGGCAGAAAGCCTCTGGGAATGTGTGTGTGTGTGTAGGGTGTGTGGCAGTATGTTCATGGGGGTGTGTAGGGGGGAGCACACTCCTGAGTGTGGATGCGGGGTGTGGTGGTAGGAATGAAGAAAGGCAGTATTGAGTTCCACAGTTCTGAATAGCCTCCTTGTGCTAGGACCTATAAGGATTTCACAAATGCTGGGATGGATGGGTATCACCCATGCCAGTCCTCTTTTCACCACCTAAAACCCCTCAGGCTAAGGAGATGTCTTGAATGAGCCCTTCCATTAGTAATTTAGCTGTTGAAATGGGTTAGCGCTTTTAAAATTGTCTCCAGGCAAATAAAGGGATGTTGCTAGCCAGATGGCAGGCCACCATCTAGCAACCAGAAGGGAATTTGAGAGTGGAGAACAAAAGGTAGCAGTGTGACTTTTTACTTGTGTGAATCCTAAAGGTTTGGCATTTCTCCTTCAGACTTGTGAGGATATTTTTCTCTAGCAAAAAGAGAAAAGAGTGGGAGAAAATGAGAAATGCAGCCCAGAGAAGCGGAACCCTATGCATTTTGACTTGTCTTCTTTTTTCCTTCCTCCTCTGCCTTCTCTCTTAATCTTTCTCCTTCTTCCTTTCTTCCTACCCCTGACACCACCTCCTCCTCCCACCTCCCCACTGTAAATGGGTGAGAAGTAAAAAAGAGAAGAGAACTTTTCCTCTCTGATTTGTCCCAACTTTTTCCAATAAAGCTCCTCCATTCCCTTCCCTCCTCTCTGGCCCCTTTGAGTAGAGGATAAGCTTTTGCTATGTAGGAGGGCAAAATCCCAGCTTAGGGATTTTGGCTCCTGGATCCCCATCAAAGAATTAAAGAAAATGCCCTCTACTGGTATCCTAGCAACCCCTGTATCACTGAGCACCCACTGAGCTCCAGAGCCCACCCTTTAAAGGCCCAGGCACCAATAACTCTTGAAAAAAGGGACTAGAGCCTAGCGGTACTTGGAGAGATGCTTTTGGGGAGGGAACAAAGAAAGAACAGAATCCCAATTTCCTGCAAATGCCTCAGAAACTCGTCCACAGCAGACATGTAGAGCCTAGCCTCATCCAGCTATGAGATTATTTATTAGAAAACTCCTGGTTTCAAATTCCTTTCTAGTCAGTCCCATCTCCTTAAGATTAACTGTGCCATTTTACTGCCTAGCTTTAGTGCCAGAAGCTCTGCAGGCCCTGAAAAAACAATTTTTTTCACCCTAACTTTTGGCTGCATCGGGGAGGGGGTGAAGTGATATCTTGGTGGGAACAAACTGAACAGCATTCTTCTTCCATTGAGACAGCCTCCATCTGTCAGAACCTGCAGTGTGCTTGTGCAGTGTGCCCCAATTTTGTCTGTGGCTTGGGGAATCCTGATCAGCCTAGCTTTATAGAATTTGGGAATTTTTCTTTCTGTGGTTTTTGTGTAGTAGTTTCTGATGGGGGAGGCTGGACAAGTTGAAAGAGCAAGTTTGATAATGGCTCTGGTAAACAGGGCTTGGACCCTGGCTCAGAGACTCTCACCCACCGGTGTGTGTGTGATTCAGCTACTAGGGAGCTGAAAGATCCCAACAAGGCTGTAGGTGAGGTGCTCTTCTGCCCTTGAGGTAAGGCCCAGATTGAGAGCAACCAGAGGGCACAGTCTGGTGGTTTGAAGGATGGTAACAAAGCATGTCTTCCTCTTTAGCCTTTGTCTGCCATCTCAGCTTCTGGTCCCTTGGCCTGCAGAGTGCTTGCTCTGGGCAGGGATGTAAGAATTGAGCCTTTTCTCCCAAAATAACTGCCTCCTCAGAAGACCTCCTACAAGGCATCTGGATCTTGCTCCAGTGGCTTTGCCCCAAGAAATGGGATGGAGGAGGGGAATCTTGGACTCTCTAGCTCTTATTTCCAGCTCTGCAACTTGTTCTAGGCCAACTGAGTCTCTGGCTTTCCAAGAATCCTTGATGAAAGTTTAGCTTCTCCAGTATCTGCCCAGAGTGTCTCCTTCTGTCTTAGGTGGATCTAGCTCTGTATTTAGTTTATTGTACTTTGCTCTAGCACCAAAGTACAAAGAGGAAAAACTAGAAGTGGAAGAACATAGAGGGGAGAGAAGGCTCAGGAAGCATTCCAGTAATGACAATACTAATAACTCCTTATCAGTGCATGGGCCTATAGAGTTTACGAAGGAATTTCACATCCTTTCTAACTTGAGCATCACGTCAGCCTTGTGAAGTGGGTAGAGATGATTGTAATTCCCAGTTTTACAGATGAGGAAAGTAAAGGTCAGCAAGATTGTTGGGATGGGAGTGGGTCTGCCTTTCAAATAGAGAGGAGAGTCAGAGTTGGTCATTCCTAGCTAGTGTGATGTTGAATGTAGGGAGGGAGGGCCTGACGCGGTGGCTCACCCCTATAATCCCAGCACTTTGGGAGGCTGAGGCCGGTGGATCACCTGGGGTCAGGATTTCGAGTCCAGCCTGGCCAACATGGTGAAACCCTGTCTCTACTAAAAATACAAAAATTAGCCGGGTGTGGTGGCATGCGCCTGTAGTCCAGATATTTGGGAGGCTGAGGCAGGAGAATCGCTTGAACCCAGGAGGCGGAGGATGCAGTGAGCCGAGATCGTGCCACTGCACTCCAGCCTGGGTGACAGAGCGAGAGTCCATCCGCCCCCCCCCCAAAAAAAAAGAAAAAAAAAGAAAAGGAAAGAAAAGAAAGAAGGGAGATTTGGGAGTCATCCCTGAAGTCATACTAGCTTCCTCAGCTACTCACATTTTTAATAACTTTCATTTGTATAGCACTTTTGCTCAGAATTTTCATTCTATAAAATGCCTTTTTGTCTTGAATATGCATCAGAGTTCTATTTAGTTTTATGAAAACTCACTATTTGGGATCTTCAAGGTGAAAGGCCAGTGTGAATTGCTGAAGCCTAAAATACAGAATGTTTTGAAGGAACTGTAATTTTAATACAATTGTTCTTCTCTTTGAAGCATACTTATTTTTCTATATTTCTTTAAAAATGTGCTGCCTAGAACTGTTCATGCTACTCTAGGTGCCACCTGACTGAGATCAAGTGCAAAAGAACTTTGTTTTGTCTGTGAAATGTCTAATAATGCAGCCTTCTACTGATTCTCAACCCTCATTGAACATTCAGATCACTTGGGAAGCTTTTTTTTAAATACCCATGCCAGGTCCCCTATCTGAGAGATTCTGATTTAATTTTCATGGGCTAGATCCCAGGGAGCTTTATTTATTTATTTTTTAATTTAAAGTTCCCTAAGGTGATTCAAATGTGCAGCCAGGGTTAAGAGTTAGCCTTTTGAGCATGTAGGTCCAAACCCTTTCCTGACTAGTCCAGTCCTCTACTCTCTTGTGAAGTTGGCCACTTTAGGGTTTTTTGAACCATACTTGCTACATTTTATCTTGATATGTTGGTCCATTATTTTAGCTTTCTGTGGATTTTAAAATTTTTTTCTTCATGCTGTGCTACAAATTAGCAGTCCCTTCTAGCACTGCATCAGTTCAATTCCATTTGTTTGGTTGGACTATTGTTCTAGCCTTTGGGAGGTTTTTATTTTTTTCTTCATGTCACAAAACAGGTTAGCAGCCTCTTCTAGTGTTGCATTATTTGAACACTGAATAAATATCACTTGAGTTGTTGATTCAAAGAAACGTTTACTATGATATGATTAATGCTAGCTCTTCTGTCACCTCACCAGAGCCCCTCTTGTAGTTGGGACTTGTTATTTTTGTATGTATCTGGTCAACCAGTGCAGACTGCACCTGGCTGTGCCAGCATTTATCCTACCAGGGTGTTAATGTGAATAACATAGCATGATAGATTTGTTGTATGCTTTGTGGGCATCAAGATATTCTAGGTTCATAGCAAGCATCTGCCAAACTGATAGCCCCATCAGAAAAAGGAGTATAAGTTACTTGGCCTCTTACTCATGGTAAATCTGGTTGCAGGCTCTAGAGCTTCTTGTTTTCTTTCTGTGCCTACAATGCAAATATTTCTAAACTGGGTTCAGAATTTGACTGAGGGTCAGTACTACAACTGTAGTTTCTGTGTATTACTTTCTCCTCTTTGAAAAAGCAGGATATAATGGATTTAGCTTTAAAACAGAATATATTTTGTGCTCAAAGAGTTCCGGAAACTCTTTGTGTATGTTTCTCTTGTTGTTTTGCTTAATTGTTTCCATTAACCCAGTAGTTCTCAGCACTGGCTGCACATTGGAATCACCTGGAATATTAAGAGTAACAACAATTCCTAGAATCTTTGGGAGAGATCTGATTGAGTTGGTCGTAGTGGTTTCCTGGCATCAATATTTTTCTAAAAGTTCCCTGAGGTGATGGGAATGTTCAGCCAGGGGTGAGAATGACTGCTGTGGAATGCTTCATAGGAAATGTTAGCTCAGCCTGTCTGACTTATCACACATGTGACTAGGCAAGCTCCACAGATGGTGAAATTTTATTCTAGGACTGTGGGAGCCTCGATAAGTCCCAGGGGCTTGTGCTCACTCTAAAAAGGAGGAATCAACCCTTGGGAATGAGTAGTCTGGAGACCTAATTGTATTTAAAATAATCAGCTGTGAGATGGTTTGAACCCTTCAGGAATAAAAAAAATTTCAGTTCCTACACATTTGCTATAATGATGGGGAAGATTCTGCTCATTTGCTAGTAACCTCAGGCAAATTACCTCTCTCCTCTGAAATTTGGTTTTCTTCATCAGCAAAATAAGGATAGGTGGATTTGATGACTTGAAAGATTTCTTCTAGCTCCAACAATATGTGCTTATTTTGTGATTAATATTAATGATCAACATGAGTACAGATATTATTTAAATCTAGCAGGTAATCCAGAGATCCATTTTAGCAGGTTTAGAATACACAGAATGGTTTTAAGGATAGCAGTTTTGCCTTCTTAATTATTCTTGGCTTAGGTTTCTTTTAGAACAAGTGAACTTAGGTTGTATTCTTTGAGCACACACTGGCCGCCAAGCAGGAAAGGAGACTGTATGAACACGCACTGGCTGCCAAACGGGGAAGGAAGTGGTACAGTGAATTGAGTAGCAAGGGTATGCCAGTTTGGGATTCTGTTTATTAAAGAGATATGTCATATGGATAATTGAGAATTGCCTCTCATAGATATAATACCAGTCTCATAGGTCTGAAAAAGATGGATTGCTTTGACAGCTCAGAGCCCCTTCCTGCAGTATTTTAAGTAGCCATTCACTTGGTTAATAATACTACTTCTATTAATAATAATTTCAACAAATAAGGTTTCCTGTGTATTTCATGGGCTTCTTCCTCAAACCTAAAAGTAGTTAAGAAAGTGAGGCTCATAGAGATTAAGCAGCTTACTCAATGTCACACAGGTAGTGGTAGTGACTAGTGGTAGTGGTAGTTCTAGTGACCTAGAACCTAGGCTTCTTGATACCACATCCTGCAGTGCTCCTGGTATAGCCTGCATAGTGGACTCTGTGGTCAGGATGCAGTCATGACTCTGAGAATTAAAGGGGTTTTACTGACAGAGCAGTATTCAGGAGGAAGCTTTGAAGAAAGGAGCAAAAGGGGCAATGTAGAGGAAGAAAAAAGGGATGTGTTCAGGCCAGTTTTTCTCTTGCCCTTATCACTCTTATGTGCTAGTTCCAGGCCCCTGATGGGAATTGGGCATTGTTCTTTGAGCACCAAGGTTGAGTGTTGGTAGCAGAGAAGAAGGAAAGTTGTACATGCATGGCAGAAGGATAGCATATGGAAGGCAGACTTGCAGTAGGAGAAAAAACAAGAAAAGGCCTTAGGAGCCCTAGGATTAAGCCCTGGCTCTGTACCTACCTTGCTGCCGGATCCTGATCAAGGCCCTTCCCACTGAGGCGTCAGTTTCCACGTCACTAAAATGAGAGTGGTTTCAGTAGAAGAACCATGTTCTCAAATGGAATGTTAGCCAGAAGCTTCTATATAAAACAGGAAAAAGCACAGCTGGTCTGGTTGAAATGGGCATGGGGCAGGTATGGAGGACAGAGTCTAAAGTTCCAGGCAACCATCTTGCCTATGCAGATTTTGGTCACTAGGGGAACTGGAATTAGAAGAGTGGAGATGGTTCTGCCAAGCCCAGCCATAGTGCTTGGGGAGACAGAGCATCCTTGGATGGAGTTGTGTGATGGGAGTGGGTATTTCATTTAAGTGGCCAGGATTTACAGAGAATCACTTAGGGGCAGATATTAAAGTGCCTAGTATGACACACTGCCCCCACTCCTTTTTTTACAAGTGAGAAAACTAAGGCACAGGAGGGGAAAGGGATGGGTCCAAGGTTGCAGTGATGGTTCTGGGATTCTGATTCTTTAGATAGGGCTCTTGCCTGCTGTAACTTGCTACCTCCCCTATAGGTTTCTGGCTCTATGCTCCCTTGGCTGGATCAGAGACCTGAATGCTCTTTCAGGTTTGATTGGAGAAAGCAAGCTGACGAGAGGCTGGGAGAACAAGAGCTTTATGTAACCTCCTGGAGGGGGAGCAGGCCTGTTAGTAGTCCTTGGAGTTCTAGGGAATAAGATGGGGATGAGGGGAACACAGAGTCTCCTGAAGACCACATTAGCTCTCCTGAGGCAGAGCAGTAGATGCAGCCCTGTGAGTGGCCATCTACCCTCAGGGCCCAGAGGAGGCCAGCACTGCACATCCATAGCCAGCTCTGGGAATGGCTTTGGCAGCTGATTTCTCCGCCTGCCTGCCTTCATTAGAGAAAGGAAAGCCATGCACCTCCGTGCCCAGCTGGCTGCAGGAAGGATGTACTAAGAGCCCACCCCCCACCCCCTCAGAGTGTGGTGCCTAAAGGCAGTAGCTACTTTTAGCTGAACCTCCCACAGCCTCTCCTCCACCCACTCTCTCCCTCCTCCCTCTGTGAATTGTGCAGGATGGCAAGAAGGCTGGGGAGTAGGTGCCTTGGCATTGGGATAGAGGCAGAGGAGGAGCTAGGCATCTCTAGGAGGGACTCTGATAAGCCCTGCATGGCAGGAGGGCTCAGAACAAATGCGAAATGATGAGACTGCTTTGTGCTTAGGACCCAAAGGGAGTTGAGGGATTTATTAATTTCCTTTGGGGCATGCAACCAGCTGAGGTTCATGTCTTGTAAATTTAGACTGAACTGCATGGGAAGACTTACACTCTACTTGGATTAAGAGGAAAGCAACTGGGGCTAGTGGATACTCACTTGATTCTTAACTACTCCTCTTGAATAGTCTTACACTTTTCAGTGGGTTTTGTACATCGTCTCACTTGATTTTCTCTGTGGCCCTATGAAGTGGGTAGGGCAGAGATTATCTCCATTTCACAGGTGAGAAAAAGAATGTTCAAAGACTTATTGTCACATAGCTGCTCCCAGCCTGGCCTTCTGGGCTTCAGCACTGGAAATTATAGTGCCACTTAAAGTCACTGCAGACAGCTATATTTTCTAGAAAAATAGGTGCTGGAGCTGTCCTGATTCTAATCTCCTCATTGTGGAAGCTGGGGAACTAGGCCCAGAGAAGAAAAGGACTTGCCCAAGGAAATGTAGTACATCTGTAGTAGTGCTGGAATTAGAACATTGCCTGGCAAGGATGTGAATTCCTGGACCTACAAGATGTGCAAGCCACTGTGGTCTTTCAAGGGTTGTTTGGGAAACCTGTGTGGTGTGATGGAAAGCAAAGTGTCACAGAACTAGGAGTTTGTTGTTTTTCAGTTCAGGCAGAACTGTGGGTGACTGCCCCAGTGGAGGCCTGAAACTCAGTAAGCCCTCTATAAAGATTTGGTTGAATGGAAGATGTACACATGAGTAAAAAGGAGGTGCAAATGTGAAGTCATTTGCTGTGTGACCTTGAACAAATCCCGTTGTCTCTGTCCCTCATTTCTCTCTGTCATTTTTGGAGGACTCTTTTTACTTCTCTCCCTTGGAAGAAGAAAGGCCCTGTGACCTGGCCCATGTCTTGGGTGCTTGGTGGAAAGCTGTTTTGTTTTTTGATTTTTGTTGTTGTGGTTGTTTTTAAATAAGCTTTCTTTTGTTTATCCCAAGCTCCGTTTCCCATGCAGTCACACACATGTTGCTATGAAGAGCAGACTAACTTTCTCTCTCCTCATCTCCTGCAAAGTTAAAAGAGGAACTTGGAAGAAAGCCAAAATTAATTGTGTTTTTATTTAGCACCTTCTTAAGTCCATCAAGCCATAAACCACTTAGGCACATGGCAATTAAAAAACAATTCTTGGCCCCTAGATCCTTGGCTAGGATTTGTGATAGATTACTGGGTTTTCATGATGTGATCAAAAATTGTTTTAGAAATTGCAGGTTCTTGCCCAATGAGCTGTGTAGAACAAATCGACGCTCTTCACTTATACTTGCATTATTTTGTTTGGAAACATCTCACTGATCTGGGGGCAGGACAAGAAGATAAAGACTATTGTATAGTCTTAAGCTCCTGACACATGTTCTTTTCTCCATTACACTATTAGGTGGCCAAAGCCAAGATTATTTTCCCAATTTTATGGCTAAGGAAATTGAAGCTCAGAGAATTGCTTTGATTGACTCAGGTCAGTACTGCTTCTTAAAGTCAGTGGTGTGCTAGGAAGAACATAGCATATAGGGTTAAGTATTATCAATTCACCAGTACCAAGTGTCTCTAGGCAAGCCATTTATTAAGATTCCTTCTGTAGTTTGCTTCTGTCTAAGTATTTTGTTGTTGTTGTTTGTTTGTTTATTTTTTGAGATGGAGTCTTGCTCTGTCTCCCAGGCTGGAGTGCAGTGGTTCAATCTCAGCTCACTGCAACCTCCGCCTCCCAGGTTCAAGCAATTCTCCTGCACGCCACCATGCCCAGCTAATTTTTGTATTTTTAGTAGAGACGGGGTTTTGCCATGGTGGCCAGGCTAGTCTCGAATTCCTGACCTCAAGTGATCCACCCACCTCAGCCTCCCAAAATGCTGGGATTACAGGAGTGAGCCACCACACCTGGCTCTAAGCATTTTTACAAAAGTTAATCGAGATAGAAGAAAGAAGTAGGCAGATGCTACTGGATAATTGGATAGGTTGGCACTGAACCATTAATTGGTACTTTGGTGCGTCTACTGGATCTACAATAAATCCATCTGGATATCATATTGTCCAGGGATACATGAGAGGCCTTTCAAAATGAAGAAAAATGGCCCCAGATTCTGTAGTCTTTTGTGACCTACTTATTTTGGATGTTTTCTCTTTGTGGGTTTATCTGGCCATGTTCTTAAAGACTAGGCCTTGATCCTAAAAGCAGGCTCTTTACCATTACCAGTTTCTATGGTCATCCCAAAGGATGGGGAAGAAATATTTGGATAAACTACATGTCATTTTGCCTGGGCTTTGGTGGAGATTGTGTGCCATTCCTTTTACTCCAGTTAGTTCAGGCCACTGGGAAAATGAGTGTGGAATCACAAGAATAGGGAGACAACCAATAGCTTGCTGAGGGTTAGAGGGGGCCTAGCTGGGATGAGACATCTGCAGGTGCTAATCCACATGCACATATCTACACACTGATTCTTTGTGGTGTTGCGGGGAGCAAGCAGAGTTTGTTCATAGTACTTAAGCTGAGAAGTGACTGGGTAACAGCGAGAGGAACCCATGCATTGAGCTCGTTCCTTCAGTGTACTACTGGGGAGACTGAGGTCTAAGGAGAGGCAGGAACTTGCCCAGAGTCTCAGAATTTGTCCGTGATCTTTGCCTATTATCTCTAGTCAGCCAATGGCTAATTTGCCTTACATTTGTGAGTCTCTTTAGATGAATGAAGGGTGGCTAAGCCTCTTGGGAAAAGCACCTGTTATTACCACATTCAGAAAGTGACAGAGATGAAATTTGAACCCAGGTCTTTTGTCCTGCTTAAGAGCAGATTGACCCAGACTTGAAGGAAAGCTGTTAGAAACAAATCGATGGGGAAGAAAATTGGTTCAGCTTTGCTGTCTATCCATGCTCTATGCCCGTACCTTCACATACACATATATGATAGATCATATGCGATGCACATTTACACATACTCAGACACATGGGATGTATTTGGGACACACATGGGACACACAGCTGGAACACATTTTCACATTAACACACTTGGAACACACATTCAGTTAAACATGGGAGGAATATTCACACTTGCACATTCTCAACACAGGCAGGATACACACACAAGAACACACATGAGGGATGCTTGTACACATCTGCATGTGTGAATGCACATGGATGCATATAAGGCACAATTGTGCACCCACATACATATGGGGCATGCTGAGATGCACTCTCAGATATACTCTTACCCAGGACATGCACTCCTATACCTGAGATACACACTCCTAAAGACATACTTGGGCAAACAACACTCCACACTTGAGTGTTGAGTCACACTTGAACACACCTATGAGACATATCCACATGTTCCACACAGCCCTGTGGGACATATTTTGATGCAGAACACATCCTTCCCTTAGGGCCAGCCAGCTGTCACTTTTTTCTAAGTGGGCATGCCAGGGTACTGGTCCCAGCTGGTGGGCCTCCATAAGTTTGCTCTGGCTTGAAATTAGACTTGAGAGGGCAGTAAGCTCAGTAATAAAATGGATGTTCAAGATGGCATGTTTTGTAGCAGGCTCTGTAAGGTAAACAGGGTTCAGAGCAGAGCCCTCAGATGTGAGTTAACAGGCAGATGCAGAAGAATGGAAAACGCAAATTGGGACTGATCAATGCAGAAAGCTTGAGCCTGCTCATTCATCCCCCAGTTCACTTACAAACTATTGTGGAGTGATATGGTTATGAAGCAATGTCACAGAAGGCCTAAAGTCACTGAATATTAAAGTTCATCTTTCTTGGGAATAAAAAAACAATCTGGACTAGAGCAAAGATATCTAAATTGTGGGTGTTAGGGTGTGAGGGGAAGTGGTAGGATGCATAAGTGGGAGATCCCTTTGGGCAGTGGCCCATCCTCTCCTGGGTTAGTGGTGGCCTGAGACCAGCCACATCCTTAATGACCACAACCTAGCCCCTAGGGACAGCAGCTTGGGTCATCTGGCCCCACTAATGAAGACCTGCTATTTTTAGAGTTCCTCAAGCTGGAAACCAGGTCATGGTGTCCTGGGGAAGCCTTTGTGGTCCTTGGTACCTAAGGCTGAAGCTGGAAAGACAGGGCCCTAGGTTGGGTCTGAGTGAAGGGTGGGAAGCAGGGGGACAGGTAGCTGGGGAATACCAGGCTTGCCTGGGAGCAGTATCCTCAGAGCCTCAGTTGGGTTACTATTAACTATAACAGCCCTCATGCCCATTTCTCAGCTTTGGCTTTGAGGTCAAGAAACATGAGTTTCAGTTGCTACTCTGCCTCTTACAGTGTGTCTCAGTCACGTTCCCCTCTGCTGTCTGAGTCTTACTTGCTTTATTTATAAAACATCCAGTATTGCCCTTAGATGATGGAAAGGCTCAGCTAGGCTAAGAGTTGAGAAAATGTTTTGAAGATACACTTTTCTCCATGCATAAAGTTGCATCATCATTGTCCCTAAGCTGGATTCAATTCCTGCCGACAATTGGACCTGACTCCTATTGGAGTAGCTATAGACAGAAAAGGCCCAAAAAAGGAGCCAAGAGAAGACACTCTCATGGAGTCAGGTTGGTCAAAGTCATGCTGAGATTACCCCCACGTATACAGATGCTTTTCAATGCCAGGTCAGTCATTCTGGGAAAGAAAACAGATTTGCAGCATTTAGGTGGTCATGTAGCTTTGGCTCCTCAGGAATCTCCTAGGTAATGAGAGAAAGGGAGGCATCAGGAGCAGGGATTTCTTCCTAAACTAGGAAATGCAAGGCCAGGTCACCTGTACCTGCCACCTGCCAGAGGAGGCAGCCTAGAGTGCCACCTCTGGCTCTAAGAGAATACTCTTTGTGTTTGGGCTCATGGCCATTTTACCTGGTTTGCTGAGAGGGAGAAGGTCAGGAACTAGACTATGTAGTTCATGTTTCCCCCTGCTGCAGACATTGTGGGCAAAGTTCTCCTGACCCTCAGTTTTCTGGTCTGCGGAATGGGCTTAACTGTAGTCTCTCATAAGAGTTTTAAGTGGAAGACTTCATTGTGACATAGGATGTGAAAAGTGTCTTGTAAAATGTTGAACATGTGTTCCTGCTGTTTGGATTGTTAAGATTTCATCCAGGTTGTAATTACACATTGTTTGGAGGTAATTGAGAAACTTCACTTTATTTCTCTACCCCTTTCCCATACCGTTCTTTGAAGGCATTATTATATCTATTTTACAAATGGGGATACTGAGGCTCAGAGAAAGGAGAAACAAGTCTGAGGTGACAGGATTAGGTGGTGGTGGGTTCAGGACTAGAAGCCATGCCTTCAGATTCCCAATCCAATGTACTCTGGCCCTGGGCTGCCACCAATGAATTCTAGTGCTAAAGGAATCTGCCAGAGGTTACTTAAGTAAATATAAGCAAAGACTTAGATTTTTCTCTGACAAGCAGTACAGGGGGTTCTCTGGGGCACAGCTTTACCCAGCACTTTCCCTGCTTGCTCAAGAGAGACACACTGATTGACCCTTCATCCCTCCCACAGCAGCTCATGTCCCACTGTCTTCTGCATGTTGGAAGCAGTGAAGAATTGCAGATGTTAGGCTGTTGTGAGAAGCAATCCTTCTGCCGGTTTAAGCCACTTCAAGACAATAGGAGGATTCTTGGAGGCACAAAATCCACCTTGGTCACCTGCACCTCCTCACAGTTTTTTGGGTACCCCTGACCTGCCTAAGGGGTCGGCTGAAAGCGATCTAAGGAAATATATTTGAGGGCCTTGATCTCTGGAGGATTGTGCTAATAGTTGAGGGATAAGATTATGGAAATAATCCAAGAACCAAAACTGGGAGTGTCTCTGGAGACCATTTGGGCTGAATTTCACCTGGCCCCAATGAAGACATTAAAACCCAGCTGGGCTTACTTTTTCTCCCTTAGTGTGATTTTCCTTTGTATGCCACAGATTCTTGTGTTCAGTCAGATTTCTCCGAGTCTTTCTCTCTTGCTTGTTTTTGCTATTCTGAGCCCAGAAGAGGGAAGGGGTGACACATTGAGTGGAGTGGTGAGAGGAAGGAGATGAAAGAATCTGATGAGCTCAGGCCTTGAGGGGTAGGCATTGGAGGAAAAGGCCTTTCATGTCTCTCTTCATTTGTATTGCTGCTGATGCATTATTTTCCTATCTTCCACTGATTGGCTGTGGGAGCCTAATCCAATCTGTTGTTATCTTCACTTTTGCTGCTCAAACCTCCAAAATGACTACAGTATTCATTTTGAGGGATGTCTTCTGTGGAATTGGATAAGCAGTGGGGCAGGGAAGTGGGGTGGGGGGAATGGAGTGCTTCAGGAAAAATGGGGAGAGGAACTTTCTTTTCTTCAAATTTGAGAGCCCAGAGAAGTGAATAGGAAAAAGTTAGCTGGCACAGCCCTGCCAAGAAGTAGCCATGCAGTTTCCTAATATCTTTTGACCATAGATACCTCATTTTTAAAATTTTATTTTTGGATAGGAAATATATTCACATGTTTCAAATTCAAAAGGTCCAAGAGAGTGCACAGTGAAAAGTCTCCCTCCCACTCCCTGCCCTCTGCAGAGGCCACCAATGAGTCCTTCCAGAAAAATGTTATGTGGATGTATAAACAAATATGAATATATTCCTCTTTCTCTTTTTTATGGTAATATACAACACATACTGTTCTGTACCTTGCTATGCCTTGGAGATTCTTTGATACTTCATTGAATTTCACCTTTTGGGGATGTGAAGATGGGCTGTGGAAAATAGAGGTTAAGAGCACTGATTCTAGAGTGAAACTGTCTGGGTTCAGGTTTGGATTCTGGCTCTATGAACTTCAACAGTTACTTCATTGTTTTTCTGAACTTTGGTTTCCTTATCTTTAAACTAGGGATCAAACAAGTTATTATATGTAAAAACTTAGATTTGTCTCTGACACATAGTAAGCATTCAATAAATGTTAACCATTTTTTATTATTAGGAAAAAAAACACACTGGACCATGCACCAGTAGATCTAGGTTTCCTCCTGGCGTCTGTGCTCCTGGGATAGCTGGGTAACTTCCTTTGTTCACGAATTAGTTTCCTTACCTTTAAAATGGAACAACTCATCCCCACTCTGCTTATCCCCAGGATTTCTGGGCAGATCCAGTGAGCTCATGAATATGAAGGCAACTTAGCAATTGTGATGTTCTGAGCAGATGGAAGAAGTGCAACTTAATATTTTCATAGACACTACTTTGGGTGGCTTGAACCCAGTGGTCTGAACTGGGTGGAAGAGGCAGTGTTTTTCCTTCTGCCAGTGGAACCCAAAAGCCATCCCTGTACTGGAGTTGTATTTTGAGTGGGAGATAGCCCATGGCAAAAATTTGAAATACTCAGGTTTTGTCTTCTGACCTTTTTTATTCCACCCCATCCCTCCCCTGACTTCCTTGTTTCACTTTTTTTTTTGGGAGGGGCTCCCCACCCCTGTCAAAACCTGCTTTTAGAAGCAAAGCAGCAGCATATGTCAAAGATGACCTCAGCTTTCCATTTGAAATAATTTAATACAGCTGGCTCAGAGAGGCGCTGGATCTGCCCAAGTTCATACAGCAAGTCCAGAATCAAGCTACACCTAGAGCTCATTCTTCCCATCCCAGTTTTTATTACTGGCATTTGCATTTTAGTGTGAATTTGAATTTGAGATTCCTTAGCAAAAAACATCTGGTGGTGGGGGAGATTCTGGAAGTATCTTTACTCATCCTTCATACTGAAGTGTTCTTATCTTTTAATCTTCAGGGTCAGACCTGTTTGGGACCTTGAGCAGGGAGGGAAAGTTCAGGTTCTGGTTGTAGTACTGAAGGGATGATGTCTATAGAGCAGTGGGAGAGAAAAGCACCAGAAAATGTTGAAAGTGGTAACCTCCAAGGTGAGACTTAGGGAGAAAATATTAGTTCTTTGTATATTAAATTGTTAATCTGATTGTTATTTAATTTCTATTTTGTGGAGTTTTTTTTATAAAACACATACTACATTAATATTTAAATATTGGGATAGGTGTTTCTTGGTTTTTTTTTTTAAATAAATTTTATTGTGTATATTTGAGGTTTACAACATGATGTTGTAATATAGATAGATAGTAAAATGGTTACTATAGTGAAGCATATCTGTCATTTCACAGAATTACTTTTTTGTGACAAGAATAGCTAAATGTTTGTATTTTTGTTTTTAACATTAGAGGTACATGATCCAAAAACTATTGGCTACCGTTCTTCTAAGACTATAGGCTTGGTTTCTAATCTTGGGAGCTCTGCTGCTAACTAACTTGATGCCTTAGGAAACTTTTCTCATTGGAGCCTCATTCTTCTTACCTGTAAGAAAGGGAGGACTGAGCTAGGTGTGCTAACTAGTTACTTGGAAATCTCCAATCCTGACCACCTCTGAGTATAAGAATCCACTGCCTTTGGGGCTCTTGAGCTGAGACAGTTAAAAGGAGTTCAAGCCCTGACACCTTACTAGATGCTTTATCCCTCTATCAGCTGCCTTGGTTTCCTTCCCTTCTCTATCCCCACCACTTTCACCTAGCCCAGACTGGCAGATGCTTCCTTACATAAGTTTAGCAAACCTACTTGTCATTGTTTTGTTATAAGCACAACCACTTTTCCTGTAGACACAGACCTGGTGCCATCCCTTCTGAGCTTTGAGGGTGTGTCTGATTTTGCTTCTATTTTGTCCTCTCTGGCAGCCTAGGTTTAGTCGATTTATCCCTCTGGCTAAGTCTTTGGTTTCAAGGTCTGAGGGGAAGCCAGCTCAGCCAGTTTGAGTCCCTTGGGACCTGACCCAATGGCTGCTCACTAAATCCCTCTGCCACTTCCTCATCCAGGACTGGGCTAGACTTTTTTAGGAGAACATAGTCCATTCCTGAGCATAAAAGGCTTCTGACATGGACTAGAGGCATTGCTAGGTGCCTTGGCCTTGGCTGGATGTCTTTTCTCTCACAGTGAGCCAATAGGTAGAGGGAAATCATTGCACCACTGGAAACTATCTTCCACTTTTTGATGGGCTATTTAAATGCAGATGTCCTCTCTGGGCTGTAAAAACTCCCTGGGAGATACTTACATTCTCTTTGGAAACGTATGCCAAGGTCTAGAGTTTTTGCAAGCCTGTGTCCTTGCTGGGCATGCTCAGTAGACGTAAAGGTGGTTTCAGTTAATTGAAATATATTTATTTTTCCTGCTTCATCTCTAGATATAGGAGCAGGTCACAGTGCTCCTAACTAAATGTCATTTCTGTTCTTGTCACTGTAAACCAGATGGTCACATTTAACGACGATAGGACCATTAGTTCCAATCTATCTCCTCCCCTGCTCCTCCCGCTACCTTCAGCTCTCCTTTCTCTACAAGATTTTAACACGACATCTGACAAATGGATAAAAAATGAATTTCCCTTTTTCTTTCTGCCTTGCCCACCCACCCTCTGCCTGTGGTGTTGAGTATAGAACCATGCATGTGGGAAGCATGGAGGACAGATTCTTCATGTAGTTCTAGCCCCCTCCTCCTACCTTCTGGAAACAAAGGAACCCCACCCCTGCCCAGAAAAGTCATAGTCCAGGAAAAGTTAAAGCTCCCAGGACTGGTCCTAAGGGGACTACGTGAAGAAATTCAGGAACCCAGATGCAGACCTTAAGATGAGCTTAGGTCGCCTAAGGGATTTGTGGCTCTTAGAGCATCCCTGCATATTCCCTAGGTTTGTCCTGGTCAGCTCCCATGTCTCAGGATAGTAAGGCAACAAAAGACTCCAGTGGGTAGCTGGAGCTCGGCATTCACACCAAGTCCAAGAAGACGAGCATGACTCCCAGGACAGGAACATTTTGGGTATAAGACCCAAGCTGGCTCAACAGATGGATGAAGGTCAGGGTAACCTCAAGCTTGAGATGGCATGTTCTGACTCAGGAACTCATGGAGAGGGCATTGCTGAGTCCATTATTATTACTTTTACTAACCATCTGTCTCTTAGAATATTGGAGGTTGCCTTGGGGAGATTTAATACAGCTCTAGGAAATTGCTTCCAGATTATAGCATAGAGAGATGCTGCTAGGACTTTCTATTAGAACTAGTGGTAGCTTCAGTGCCTGAAGGTTGGGACAAGAATGAGGGTGGAACAGAGCAGAAGCAGATAGTCTCTCAAGGCAGGCTTGGAGAAATCCTCTCAGACAGGCCACCGTAATTCCTCAGGCTTTCTGGAATCTGACACAAGAAGGATAAGCCTAGAGTTGAAGTTCCAGAGATTTTGGTTTCTTCTGAGTGGCCCAGTGCAGTAAGAGGAAATTCCTGTAATATAAACTCTCTGGTCCCAGAAAGATTAAGACAGTTGGTTTCAATGTAGCACGTGATTCGGAATCACTCTGGTTGCTTGTTATTAATAAATATGGTAGGGTGGTTCTGAGCAGGCATCTGTGGACCTCACATTAAGAAACAGCGGTGTAATGCGTAAGAAGTGCCAAAATATCCCAGAATAACTTGACAATTACTCCTGTTTCCAAGACATTTTGTAGATACAAGCTAATGTTTATTAGATTGGGAGCTGTTGTAGTATAGGACCTTCTCTAGCCAGCATCATCTAGGTTGGCCATTCAGAAACATGTCTTCTCTCTGATCTATGCGATCCTTGGCCCATTTGGCTGCATTTTCTTTAAAGGGGATCATTCTCTCAACAAGACCAAGTTCTTAACATCGTGAACTTTGAGGCAGCAGCTGGGTCTCACTTCAGAAACTCCTGGGCCCATTTGATTGAGCTACTGGCTTGGGTTTCTTACCATCTATTGCTAAGGTCCAGACAAGCACGCAACAACCCTTCTCTCATCTGTTGGGTCACCATTAGAGCAGAGATCACCTTTTAACTTCCTTTGGAAGAAGTGCAGGAAGAAGCTGTTCTTTGTTATTAGCCTCAATGAGAAAATATTCTGGATGTCATCATGCCCTAAGGGGCTTCTCTGGGTTTTCCAAGCTAAAATGTCCTAAAAGGTCCTGGAAAGTGTGAATCGGCTTATGACCACTGTTCATATTGGGCTCTAGATCACGTGGTCTGTCTTGCTCAAGGCTGACCCCATCTAGGCCTACCTTTTGTGTCTGCCAGGTGTGCCTGAACAGTAGATCTTTCATTTTATTAAAGGGAAAACTGGATGGTATAATGGGATATTGAAGGAAACTGATGTGTAATAACTCACAAATCACACACCCAAATTAGGAAAAAGATGATTTTGTGTCATGAAAAAATATATTTACGTACTTCCATTCAGCATATTTAGAGTCATTATCACTTGAGTGCATTAATTATTCTGCCAAGAAATGAAATTATTTACTTATGGGCAATAGCAACACCCACATTGAAACTGGAAACAATCAAGTGCAAAATGTTAAAACCTGAGGAAAAGAAAAGGCAACTCTTGGGATGTTTTTGATATTCATAGTGGGATTTTTCTTACGTAACAGCTATCTCTGCTTCTTTCCCTGGTGATCACTGGGCACCAATGCAGATCTTTAGCAAAAACTGGCCTGCCATAGAAGCCATCTGGCAATAAATCCTGGCAACAATGGACTGGCATATAGGGCAGCTGGGTACATATTATGTAAACAATTTCCTTGGCCCCATAGATTGTTCTGCCACCTGACAGAGGTGCTTATTCTATTGCTGTGTTCTGCCTCAGAGTTTGCTTGCTTTTAGAACTCAAGTCAGAACTTTAGATGGAGTATACAAATTGTTCATTATGGATTAAGCTTATGTTTTAGACCTATCATTCAGAAGTATACACTCTGGTTATTTGAAGAATAACACTCTGGTCAACAACTTGAATAACTCTTCCAAATTTTTGTTTTCTGCTTATCCTAGGTAGATGAGGTTACTGAAAGAGGCAAAGAGAGAGAGAGGATACAGCCTGGAGTCATCAGAGAAGGGATTAAGGAGTAGGTCAGCCACAATCACACAACTAGGAAGAAGCAGCCTGGCTCCAGTGTCGCCACGTGTAACCATTGGCTAATGATATGGCCAAATCAGGCACAGAAGTAGGATTGATCATTATTTTATTGGAGGCAGTAGCAGGCCATCCAGTGAAATGTTGAGCAGGCAGTAGGAAATGTGGGACTGGAGGTGAGTGACAGCTGATGTCATGAGAAGGATGCAAGAGACTCATTTTGGCAAGAGTGGTGGAAAGCCCCTGCCTTGTTGGAGGTAAAGGTTGGATCCAGAGATGAGGCTAGATTAAGGAGAGCTTTGAGATGGTGGGGAGTTACTGAAGCTTCTTGAGCTTGAGGAGTGATACTAGCAAAAATGCTTTAAGATTTGCATCATTAAGGCATAGCTTGAGGAAGGGACAGACCTGTAAGGGCCAAGGAAGCCAGTTGGGAGACAGTTTGAGCTGATGAGGACCAGGATGAGACAGTGGGAATGAAGAGAATGCATTGTATCTGAGAGGGAGAGACATGAAGAAGAAAGAAATAGCAGGCCCAGAAGATTTTCCTTAAATGGGAAAAATTGAGAAGAAGGGGGAATGGGGGAATATGATGAATTTTGCATTTTATTGGAGGTGGTAGCAGGCCATCCAGTGAAATGTGGAGCAGGCAGTAGGAAATATGGGACCGGAGGTGAGTGAGAACTGATGTCATGAGAAGGATGATTTATCTGAAGAACTAAGTGGAGAGAACAAAAAGCAAAGGTCCCTATTGACTTTTGAATGCAGCAGTCAAGGGTTTAAGTGGGAAGCCCATTTCTCAATTTTCCCAGGTAGTCTGACTGTGTTGCCAGCAATGCTTGAGTGAGTTATCTTCAGGAAAAAGTTCTCATTTTTTTTTAGCAGAAAGCAGTAAAAGCATCCTATCAAGCACAAAGAAGGGTGAGGAGAATTAAGCTGCAATAATGACATCCCTGTCCTTTGCAGAGTAAGTGTTAGCCTCAGTAGAATACCAGAGCTGGAAGGGACTTGAGAGGTCATCTGTATGGTTCCAGTCTGTCACTTGACATGTAAAAAAACTGAGACAGGCTGGGTGCGGTGGCTCACGCCTGTAGTCCCAGCACTTTGGGAGGCCGAAGCAGGCGGATCACCTGAGGTCAGGAGTTCAAGACCAGCCTGGCCAACATGGTGAAACCCTGTCTCTACGAAAAATACAAAAAATTAGCCAGATGTGGTGGCAAATGCCTGTAATCCCAGCTGCTTTAGAGGCTGAGGCAGGAGAATCACTTGAACCTGGGAGGTGGAGGTTGCAGTGAACCAAGATTGCGCCACTGCACTCCAGGCTGGGCAACAGAGCAAGACTCCGTCTAAAAAAAAAAAAAAAAAAAAACAGACAGGGAAAGGGACCTGTGCAAGATCATTTGGTGAGTTACTGGCAGATTTTCTTCCAATAGCCAATCTGAGTCTTTACTGTACACCATGGTACCTCATAGCTGTTGTTGGGGCAGCCTGGTTCACACTTTTCCAAAAATAGGGAGGATGGTTATCCTTCAACACTTTGGGCAAGATAGCCAGAATGTTTTCAAGGCTGTATTAAAAGGAATCTAGCTTTTTCAGGAGAGAGCATAAAATCTCAGCTTGTTTTAGATATGCTTAAGGGAGCAAGCATGGCAATTGGCATATTTGCTATTCCATACGTGTGAGGTTCACATTTTTTAACCCATTATCCCTTCTGCTTCTTATTATTAAAACACTAATATTTCTGACAGCCACCAAGACTAATTAAATATCTATTTTGGGGGTGGTGCTGTTGAACTAGAGGGGAAGAACAAGAAGTTGTAGATAAGTGGCATGGCTCTAAAAGACTGGGTGACAGCCATAATCCCAAGTTTTTTCCTATGTTAACACAGCCTGACATTGGGCATACTGCTTACATGACCCCAAATACCCTTTTTCAGACATTTACCAACCACTGAGGAAGGCCTTGTAGATAGGCAGGGAGTGCTGGAGGCAGGGAGCACAACATATGGTGTGGCATGGGGAAATCTGTGAAGAATGAGGCATCAGAAGAGGCAAGGGTAGGGCCTACACTAGGAAAGTCCATTAGGGCAGTGGTTCTCCAGATGTGATTCCCAGACCAGCAACATCAGTATCACCTGGGGATCTGTTTGAAATGCAGGTTCTCAAGCTGCACTTCAGACCTACCTAATCAATACTCAAGAGCTATGTGGCCCAGCAACCTGTGTTTTAACAAGCCCTCTGAGGAACTGAGAATCACTGCTGTAGGTTATTCACAGGGTGAGCTGGTCCCCCTCCCTGCCATTTGACTGGTTCCGTGGGGGACTGGCAAATAGCAAAGCTGTAGAGTAAGGCCAACTGGAGATTGAAATCTGCTCTACCACCTACTAACTGGGTAACTGTGGGTTACTTGTTTTTTCTCACAAGTTATCTTCAGTAAAAATGGAGATGTTAATGCTTACATTGGAGAATTATAGAGGTTGAAATCACAAAAGAAAGCCCTTTATCCAGTTTGCAGCATACGTTTTCTACAAGTGTAAGCTTCTCTTGCTTTGTCTTTCCCTTTATAACTCTTTTACTTTCCTTCTGTCTTTTCCATTTCTTCTTTTGTTCCCACTGAAAGGGTCCACTGGCCACCCCAAACTCACTGCAAACACCCATGTCTTTTTTTGGTCACAGAGACCAGCCTTAGATCTCAGACTCCCAGTGCCTCCAGGGTATAGCAATCATATTTCTAAGTTAAAAATCAAGGCACATGACAGCTGATAACAGATATATCTACTTTGGGGAGCAATTAGATAGAATATTTGATACTAGGATTGTCTTTGGAAATCTGGATACAAAGAAATAATATCCTATTCTGTCTTTAAGCATAATGCAGGACTCTTAACCCTCCCCATCCTCTTATTCATGTCCAAAAGTTTTGTTGATGTGGGAGTGGGAAACACTATGTGTCCCACTCACTTGTAAGTCTGAGCAAGAGCTACCCTATATTTAGTGCTTCCTCTGAAATGTCCTGGGGATTGGGAATTATTTTGTTAGAAGCCACAGTAGTGCTATCCTAAGGCTCAGAGCTCTTTGAGTACCTTGCCAGAATGATGCTGCTCCATCTTCTGGCTTTATGATAGGCTTGCAAGATGAAGGATGGTAACAGTTGGATTTTGGCAGGGAGAGGAATATAAACCAGTTTGGGAATAGAGAATATAATCCCTGCTATAGCTACTCCCAAATGGCCTTTTCTTGGTTTTCTTTTTATAGCTCTGTACCATTTGATAATGTTGATGAGCTCTTGCTGCTTGGAACTCTTGTCTTCGACTTTTGAGAGATCATGCTCCTTTGTATCCTAATGATGTGCTAACACCTTCTTTTAGTTTTGTTTATGTAGCTCTTTTTTTGTTCCTTACCTCACATTCCATCTTTAAGCATAAATCTCGATTTCCCAAGGCTTCTGGCCTTCTAAGCACTTTTTTCCAGGGCAAACTCTGATTTTCACAATTTCTTCTGGACCATTGATTCCCAAACCTGTATATATACCCTAATCTCTCTAGAGCTTCCCACCCACCTGCATGTCCTGCTGGTCCCCCATATTTAACACCTTAAAGAGAAAATTTGTCATCTCTTCTCTTGCAAAGCCAAGCCAATATTTCCTCCTAATTTACCCTATGCTTTAATTGACGTTTGCACCCAAAAATTGACTTTGACCTTTTTCTTTTCCTCAAACTAGATTCAAGGTCCTTCAAACATGACTTCACTCACCTTTTTAGCCATCACTCCCTCCACTCCTCTTTCCCATTCCTAACCTCTCCAAACTCCACTACTTGTTCACCATCACATTTCCCAGTCTTCTTCTCTGAGACTTTGCTTAATCTCATTTCTCTGCTTCAAATGCCCCTCCCTTTCCTTCTCTATCTGGTACCATCCTATCCATTCTTTAAGGGCTATCTTCATTGCCACACAAAACCTTTCTAGAGCCCAATAGCCATGTATAATCAACCTCCTTTCTCCGAAGTCTTGTACTAGGCCAGCACATGCCAGGCGCTGTATATCCACCATCTGAGTTCACCCTCTCTGTAACCCTGCCTGTGAGGCAAACATTATTACCCCCATTTTGCAGATGAAAAAACTGAGAACCAAGGTTGTATAGTTAGAAACTCTTTGGCTTTTGTGAAATTATACTCCTAGATGTCATAATTACATGCTGACAATTACATTCAAGTTTGTCTCTCTGACTCCTCTTCTATTCCTCACCCCCTATTGTCATTGCTACTTTCTAAAGTAGTAAAGCCCAGAATTGAAGGTAGGTTTGCCTGCCCATAAAACCACCTTTGCATGCTGCTGGAAAGACATGCATTGTTGGTACCTGGAAACCCTTTGTTCTTCAGGTAAGGACTGCAGCTGAGTCACAGTGAACAGATCCCCGCACACAGTAGGAGCTCAATGAATGAATGTTGGATGGAAGATGGATGAGCAGAACAAAGTGCATTTTAACAAAAATTGTGCAAGTTAAAAGTTAATTCTGTACACAAATGGAAGATTTGGAACCAATTTCCAGGTTAAGTTTAGTTTACATTTTAAAAACAACTCAGAAGATGAGGGAGGAACATCCTCTTGCTCCTGCTTGTGTTTGTGAGGAGAGAACGCAGAAGCCCCACACAGCTGTTAACCCCTTCTGGATTAGCGTTCCTCTCACCTCCATGCACCTACCTGTCAGCTCTCAGTTCAGTGTTTTATAGCCTACAAAGCAGATGGTAGAGTAGAATTATCCCCATTTTATAGGTGAAGAAACTGGGACCCAGAGGCAGAATAGTTTATAAGTTAAGAGCAGAGTCTCTAGAGCCAGACTGTGCCTCTACTGGAATAATGGCTTCAATAGTTACTGGCTGTGTGAACTGCAAATTATTTAGCTTCTTTGAGCTTCAGCTACCTCATCTGTAAGATATGAATAGTAATAGTTTTTCCTTAAAGGGCTGCTGTGAGGCTTGAATGAATTAATGTATATAACGTGTTTAGAATAGTGCCTCACATATAGTAAGCGCTTTGTATTAGCTAACATCATCATAATTATCATTACACCTTTAGCTAGTGGTATAACAAGGTCTTAAATTCAGATTATTTTTTCTGCCTGTATTCCCTCTCTGTGGTGTTATGTTAGAAAAAGCACTAGTCCAGGAGGCTGACCATTTGATGACTGTAGGCAAGTTACTGTTGTTAAACCTCATCTATAAAATGAGGGCATGAAGGTGATGATCTTTAAAATTCTGTCCAATTCTGACAGTCATTGATTCTAAGTAGGCCCTGACAACAGGCTTGCAAGTTGGTTAGTTGTTTTTGTGACCACTGGGTCCTAGATTGGCTTTGTCCAGGGTATAGCTGAGCCTTGTGACCTGAGGGCCCAGGTATATCAGCTGGACTAAATGGGGGACAAAAGTCAGCTATCTGCTTCTGGGAAAAGCCAGGCATGGAGTTCCTGAAAAGAAGACTGCAAAGTAAAAAAGTATAGACAATGGAATCAGCCAGATCTGGGCCTGGGGGACCTCAAAGAGCACCACAGATAGTGTCCTGAGCAGAAGGTTAGTAACCGATACTGAGATACTCTTTGACCCTTGATAAAAAGCTATGGATATAGCTTTAAACTACAGGTCTTAATGGTGCTCTGGGTTGGGGCTGTATGTGCTTATTGAGTTCTAACAATGCCTACTTGGGACCCATCTTTTCCAGGAGAGGGGAGACTTCTCTATAAAAATTTACTTTAGTAGGCCAGTGACCAGCTTTTCTTTTTCTTCACTGAGGCCAAAACAAGGAGAAATTGACTTTTAGTACAATTGGAAGAAAGCAAGTTCAACATAAAAATGAATGTCCTCAGCATCAGGGGCACCTATGATTAAAGATGGCTGTGTAAATCTCCTGTAGGGTTCTTTAAGAATAGGAGCCAACTGGCTTATGATATCATAGATGGAGTTCAGTATAGATAATGAGTAGACATTGGTAGTACAGTTTGATAATTATAAGAGCACACAAAGTTAGAAGACCCAGCTTCATAATGTATTACTTGTCTTATTGGCTGAAGGTCTAGGTCACCTTTCTGAGCCTCAGTTTCCTCATCTTTAAAATATAGGTAAATGGCCAGGTGCAGTTGCTCACACTGTAATCCTAGCACTTTGGAAGGCTGAGGTGGGCAGATCACTTGAGGTCAGGAGTTTGAGACCAGCCTGGCCAACATGGAAAAACCCCCATCTCTACTAAAAATACAAAAATTAGCTGGGCGTGGTGGCGTGCGCCTGTAGTCCCAGCTACTTGGGAGGCTGAGACACCAGAATCGCTTGAACCCAGGAGGTGGAGGTTGCAGTGAGCCAAGACTGTGCCACTGCACTCCAACCTGGGCAACAGAGCGAGATTCTGTCTCAAAAAATAAAAATGAATGAATGAATGAATGGTAATAGTGAGGCCCAGTTTATTCCGTAGGGATCAAGTGATGTAGTAGATGTGAAAACACTTTGCAAAGTGTAAAGCATGAGGTATTTGAAAGGTGGTGTTGTGAAAGTCCTGCTGGAAATTTATTTTTTATCTATCCTGAAGAGCTCACCCTATGCCTTACCTTCTATGGAAGGCACAAAGATGAATCCTGAGCCATGACAGATGCATCAGGCAGGACCTGAACAAAACATGTTAACTTAAGTCAAAGATCAGCATGTGTGTATGTGTGTGTGTGTGTGTGTGTGTGTTCATACATATGTGTTCGTATGTGTTGTGCATTTATTTTGAGAACCTAGGGTTATTCTGTGGCTAGCATGTTGGAGGGCAGATATATGAGAGAGGATGTATCTTCTATAGACTATTTCTATTGTCTTAAAGTTGTTTTAGTTTTGGTCTTATGGAGCCATTATTTCCTTGAGCAAAGTAGGCTGATGGAAAAGCTGACTTCTAGAAGACTTGTTCAGAAATTCAATGCTTGGGAGAGAGTGCTTGAGTCTCTTTGCCTGATAGGCTATGTGTTCGCTATTCTGGAATCTGTTACCCCAAATGCTGAGAAGACTGATGGCCCATACAAGCTGGAACAGTTGAAGGAAAAAGAACAAATAACACAGTGAGCAGGATGGTAGAGAGAGGCAGACTACCTCCCCACCCCCACCCCATCCCTATCACTGTGCTTAGATGAGTTTCATGAATGTCTGTTTGCTGGTATGGCAGTGGAATAGATGTCTGCCTGCTCTTGTGTGGAGCCCAGTCCTGCTAGCCATGAAGTCTAGTGAGCAGGGTTAGGGTCCATTCCATGCACAAGTCCTGCCTTGCCGGTTGATCTCCAGCTCATCACTTCCTTGTTGTTCAGTTTTGCCATCCATCAAATGCAGAATTCAACCCAGACCTCTCCCCCTACTGTATCTCACAGGATGGTTGTACAAATCACTGAGAGAATCTGTGCTAAAGTTGAGTTTCTTGGGTGCAAGGCATCACAGAAAGCCATATTCTTTCCTACCCATGACGTCTGTGGATGGCATCATGTGTGAGTGAGAGGAGGAGGCTGCAGGACTGGGGTCCATTATGCGTGAGGAATGTTATGGTCTGTTACCCCAGGAGGAGGGGCACAGTGGGGTTAAATAATGTACCACCAACTCTCAATTGGTCAGTTCCAAGGAGGAGGAGGAAAGGGGGAGGAGCACAGGGAATTGAAAGCAAATAAGCTTGAGTCTCATTTTAGCTATTGCTTTCAGCCTCTCCACCCATTCCTGACCTAGAGCTGCCTTGAAGCACCAAGGAGAGATGGACTGGAGCTTTCTTTGTTCTGCGTAGGAGAAGTTCATGATTAGGGATAAAAAACATGAGGCATATGTAGTACATATTCATATTCTGGGTCATTCCATGCACTGGCTAACAGAGAGTTGACAGTATTGTTTGTCTTGCGGTCTAATGGAACTTTTGTTCCAGTGCCATCCCCCTCACCCCTATCTCTCACCACTTGAGTATATGAGTTTCTCTATAAGTAGTAGAGCTCTGTGGGTGGGGGAAGGGGCAAGCAAGGTAGCTGTTTGGACTGAACACATTCTCATTTTGTCTCCTAAGCTGATCACTGGAGATTCCATCGTTAGTGCTGAGGCAGTATGGGATCACGTCACCATGGCCAACCGGGAGTTGGCATTTAAAGCTGGCGACGTCATCAAAGTCTTGGATGCTTCCAACAAGGATTGGTGGTGGGGCCAGATCGACGATGAGGAGGGATGGTTTCCTGCCAGCTTTGTGAGGGTGAGTGTCAGTCTTCACTCTCCTCTCCTATTTCCTTGGCTGCCTGTACCTGGCTTCCCCTTCACCAGCCTCTGTTCTCCTGTTTATTTCTCTCCTGGTGGCTTTTCTCATATTTTTTTCCTTTTTTTTAAATTGTCTCATACAGAGAACCTGGGCTTCCTTTAATCTGTGCCCTTTTAATTTTTAGATTTTTCATTTGTGTCTTGTTTAACACCCCTGCCCCACCACCTCCCACCTTTGTACAAATGACTTACCTTGTCTGGGTCTTGGTTTCCTCTTTTGGGGTTGGCCTTGGTGGTTTTTGAATAACTTTTTAACCCTATATTGCTGTGAACTTTTGTCTTTCTTATCTCTCTTTTTTCTGCTATTTCTCATCTTTTTTTTATCCTTTCTTCTTGTAGTTTCTTCCCATCTCCTCCTCTTGCTCCTCTGATCTTCTCCTCCTCTCCTTCCTGTCTACTTCTTTGCCTCTCACACCCCTGTGTGTTGTCACTGTGTATTCAGATGTTAATATAAGAGTGTGAGCTCCCTGCCCCCCAGGCGCTAGAGCTTACTGATATCAGATTTAATTTTTTTCAAGAGAATCAAGTGGCTGGGATCTAAATGTGCTGGGGGTGGGAAGCAAGTGGCATGTAAGGTCTTGTAAGCCTTCTGCCTCTCTGACATTGTACCATGAAGAACCTGGCCCTTAACAGAGAGGCTTTTGGGAGGAATTTCTCAGCAGTTTTTGCTTTTTCTGGGTCATTATAAAGGAAGTGATCCCAATGTGCTTATGACCTCGGGGTGCCACGGGAGAATAACATTGGTTAGGTGTCTCAGCTCTTATTCTTTCTTGGAATTGTGAGCTGGAATCAGCTATTTGACTATTTTGAGCTCTGATTTTGCTCATCTGCACAATGGTCTTGACAGTTCTTTAATGCCAGGGCATGTCACAGTGAATGAGATAAAACATGCAAAAACTGCTTTGTGGCAAGACAAGTACTGAAGCTACATGAGGGTGTGTTATAACTGTCTTTACGACAGCCTATCACATTTTGTTAGTTTCTCCTGTAAAATTAGGCTGAAGTCTTCTAGACCCCAAACAAAAGGTCAGAAGGGCTAGCTAGGGCTCCTAGAGGTTGAAGGGCCTCAATATTAGAATTATGACAATGTGATATAAAGAAAGGAACAGGGCATTTGGAGTTAGAAAACTTGAGATACAGTTTTGCTACCTTTTAGCTCTATAGCTTTTGGTAAGATTTTTAACTTCCCTGAGCCCTGATTTCCTCATCTGAAAAATAGGGATAACAGACTTTTTATAAGGAATTAGATCATACATGCCAATAAGGTGTCTAGCACAGTGCTAGACAGATATTAGGAACTTAGCAAATGGTAACTTGTTTTATGATTATCATCATAATTATAATCATCACCACTACCTTATTAGCTCCAAGAAGGTCCATGTATCAAGGCTTCCCTCGAGGTTGATAGAGGCCTCCTTCCTCAAGGTAAAAAATCCAGAAAGTATTGTTACCTGGTTGGGACAGTTTAGGTGAGGGCACTGCCTAGAAGCAGAGGAATGGACAAAATTACCTCTCATTCCCTTCTATCATGAGAATCTTCTAATGAAATATCCAATCTTTTCTTCTCTTCTGTCAGAGTCTGCAAATGCCATCTGTGTCCCATCTCATCTTTGCTGGTTAATGAATCACTCCCAGGGATAGTCAGAAAAAGCGTATCAATAACCACAGACCTTCAGGACTAATGTGAGGCCCTGTATGCATACAGCTAGTATGTCTTGTGCTTACAGATCTCCCTCTTCAAAAGAAGGATTAAACCGTACTAAATGATGATGTCACCCAAATACAAATGCATTTCATTTTCAGGGAAATGTCACTTTTATAATAAATAGTAAATTGAAGGACGGGGGGAAATGATTGAGCAAGCCAGGATGGCTCAGGGAAGCAAATGACAGAGCCAGACTTCAGAATATCAGTGAGCAGCCATTAATGCCCCTAAGTCCAAGGCCAGGAGGAGTGTTCCTACAGGAAGAAAGCCCCAGCAGCCACAGAGTCTAGCCCAAGTGGTTCTCAACCCTGGCTATACAACAGAATCACTTCAGTAGCACAAAAAAACAAAAAACAAGAAGAACCCAAACAAACAAAAACACTAACACCCAGGCTCCAGGCTAGTAAAATAAGATCATTTGACTAAATTGGTGACTGACATGGTGAGGTATCTTCATTCCCTACCTGGAAGTCTCATTGCTGACATTTGAACCCTAGGATGGATAATCAAGGGTGCTTAGTGTGGTTCTGTTCAAGTTAGCCCTACCTGTTGTTACACATTAAAACCCAACGTGCAGTCTGGGAAACCCAGATGCTTGCCTCAGTTCTATTATTAAAAATGCAACTTGAACAGCTTCCTATGCATCTTCAAATATCAGTTTTCTTCCTTGTAAAATGGGGACAATTCGGTCTTGTAAAAATGCTTTGTTACCTGTGATATGCTGGATACTTGTAAAGAGGAATTATGATACCATTTAGCCACTGTACAGGAACTTACCAAGTATATGTGTCTTGACCTATTCACACCTGTCTCCTCTGTTGTTCAGAATTTCATACTTGTATGTGCTTGTGTGTGTGTGTGTGTGTATTCTCAGGTTCCTTCCTTTCTGTACTGGGGACATGGCTTCACAAGAGCAATGTAGGAGCTGATATATCTTCCCAGTAGTTGGTAAGGTTAAATGAATTAAACTTGCTGAACATTAGTCCTTATATCGAGTTGTCGACATCTTCAGCTGTTTTCCTGGGCTGGTTTCCCTGCTAGGAGCTAAGGGTAGACTGCTAGGATATGATTGTGTCTCTAAGTAGCAAATCTCACCTCTGTGGTGGGCCTCCTTTTGTCTAATAGACCCTAACTTCGAGTCATTCAGGCCCTTTTCCTTTGTCACTGTGCATGAAATGAACCTTTTTTTTTTTTTCTGACTTTGGGCCATGGCCTGGGGAGAGCTTGCTGCCTAATTAAGGGTAGGTTGTGGACAGGACACATGACAACCTGTTACTGATGGGAGGTGAGGCTCATGTGACAAGGCATGGGTTTAGTCAGAAAGTGAAGAGCTTGCTGAGGTGTCATCAGGAGCTGGATATATACTTTTCTTGTTCTTTCAAATTCTTTATTTCTCTGGTTTCTGGCCTGCTTGGAAGTACGGAGATGAAAGGATCACCTAAGCCAATCATTACCATCATTTCTTGGCTTTCTACAGACCAGATATCATGGAAACCCAACTTTTACTTTTCAAAGGAAAGCCCATTGTTCCAGAGTGTGACCTGGCTTTTATTTATGTATTATCTCTTTTTGGCTGCAAAAAGAGATACTTGGGAAAAGCTTTTCATCTTTATGAAACCCTAGATTCACTGTAGATTTAGAACTGGAAAGACCCATCTTAGCCAAGAGTGGCCAACTTAGATGCTTACAGGGGCCAATTAAGTGAGTGAAACAAATTGAGACAAGGGGTAAGTGGGCACCTGTGTCCAACTGGGAGATCCATGCCCCATCTAAAGACAGCAAAAGTGACTTGGATGGTTCCCATCATTAGAGTGGGATATAATGGAGAGGAAAGCCCAGAGGGGCCAGATCTTCTAGTATTTCAAGAAAAGCCAGAAATTGGATTTTTATGTAAAACTCTTTATATTTAAAAAAATGTTAATGAGGAATTCATATTTTTAAAGAAGCACAGTGAGAGTCAAACAGAACACATCTGTAGGATAAATTATCTCCCAAGGACCCAGCTTGTTGCCATTGGTCACCCTACCTCCACATTGTATAAATACTGAGGAAACATGGGACCAGAAAATGGAAATGACTCTCATGTAGGGAATTAGTGGCAAAGCCAGGACTTGAACTCAGGCCTCCTGAATCTTAAGACAATTTTACAAGACAGTCTTTGTCTAATAAGTTTAATGTCTTGGCTTCCTTTGGTATGTTTCCTGCCAAATTACTTTTTTCCTGTGAATAGGTCATATGTTCCTGTTTTCTTGTAGGCCTTGTACTTTTTTTGTTGAAAACTTGGCATTTTGAATATTATAATGTGGTAACTCTAGAAATCAGATTTTCTTCTCTCTCCAGGGTTTGCTACTGTTGATTGTTGAGGGCTGTGGTTGTCCATTTGTTTAGTGACTTTTTCCAACTATTTTTGCAAGACTGTATTCTTGTTATATATGGTCGCTGAAGTCTCTGTTTTTATCTCATTGGTCAGCCAATAACCTGACATTTCCTTAAACATTTGGATCCAAGAAGAAACAAACAATACTACTTGCCTGGTTTTTGCAGCTTGACTCTGAGCTGGGAGTACCCACTTGAGATTGTGCCAGGTCATCAACTGTTCTGTCTCAGCCTTCTCCTCCTGTTTGTATGTAGATCACACATCCTCCAGAAATACAAGCCTGTGGTCCTCTGAGGTTTTTTTCTGAGCATGCATCTGGTCCTGGGCATGCGTGTTATAGTGTGACTTCCTTAGTATGCATGGTGGCCCTTATGAATCCTTATTGCCCAAAGAAACTTCCTTTTTAGCTTCCTCCTTCCTGTGCTATTGCATGTATTTGCTATTTGTCCCATCCACAATCCCTTGTCCCAAGTGGGCATGAGCAGTGTATGTCTTTAAATCTTTCAACAAAGGCAGCCACAGCCCGGAAAGCCTCTCCAGCCAGAGGTCAACCTCTGTGCTAGTCCCTCAGTGCCAAAAAGGTCAAAATGCACAGCTACAATATTGTAAAGGACAAGGTCATTATCTCCTGGCACCGGCAAGCCACACCAGGAATGTGGGCCACTGTCACCTCAGCCACTGGGGAATGGAGGATGGTAAGAGGATAAGCAAAAGTGCTTCAATGCTCTCTTACCAAATTTTTGCTGCCCTTTTCTGCAGCACACAGTCCCCTGTAAGTTGCTGCAAGTTTTGGATTAGATTCTAGAGTTCCAAAACAATGGGTTCTGTCATACATTGCCAGTTTAAGGTTGTTTCAGTGGAAGAACTGATTCTTTGTGTGCCTTGCTCCACCACTTTTAGTGATGTTGTCCCCTTCTGAATCTTAATCCTGTGCTTTCTGGCCTGTAGCACAATCAAGAAAGGGCAGGCTTGGGCTGCTGACAAGACTGTTAACACTTGAGGACTTACCTTCCATTCCAGACTAAAGGCAATAGTGTTTTTGCGTTCTTGAGAGGAGTTTCAATATACCAACCCTTGTTTATCCATTCAAGCTTCCAAGTGTTCATAAGTCTCTAGTCTTAAACATTTATATCATTTATATAGAAGGTCTTGCTTGTGGCCCTAGAGGTAACACATTATAGGTTGTGAGTTTAGGCTGACATTAGCAGGGAGAGTCTTTCTCCCTGGATTATGGCAATTTCTCTCCCCTGTACTAGAATTTCAAATGACATTATTAGAACTCACTTGCATTCATATAATCCATCTTAATGGCTTCTCACTATGCACGTTTTTTGGATTACATCATCTAGTACATCATTTTGCTAATTGGAGGTTTTTTATTTTTTTCTTTTAATATGGAGACCTCTTCAGCTCAGAGAGAACCTTAAATGTAGCTGTTACATCACCCAGATGATTCCTCCAAATTAGGTAGCACAGGTCACCCTCATAGAAATCCCAAGTTGAAAGCAACCTTGAGAGTTATATAGCCTATCCCTCAGCCTCTAGGCAGGACCAGAGCTAAAATTACCCTGGGCTTTTGAGAACCTGGCCAGCATCTGTAAACCAAGCTTAAACTACTCTGTTATTTCCAGCTACTAGCCCTTATGCTGTAGTCTGAGCCAATTTCTTGAAACATGTTGCTTTTTGCAATAGGAAGATGGTATTTAAGAGTTGACACCAGTAGGAGACATTCTGAATTGTTTTCTTGGCTCTGGGGCTTTCCAAGGCCCTATTGTTGACCCATAGCATGGATTTGTAACCTGGTTGGCTGCCTGAGTTGAGGCTATGATCTTGGGCCTGGCACCTGTTTTTCTCTGTATAATCAACCCCCGGGTTCATTTGGGGATTAACTTAGACCTTCCTAGCATCGTGTATATACTGCCTTGGTGGTGTGATGACTTGAGGAGAGGAGGACCATGACTGAGTACCTGGAGATGAGGTCTGTTTCTGTGGCTCTTTGTAAAGTACAAAATTTTTGGAAAATCATCATACTTGTATATATATTTTTTCTTTTTTCATCAGTATATTTATCATTATGAGTAAGAGTGAAACCACTTATCTTTACATGGCTCTAGTGCTAGTAATATCTTCTCACCAGATTTACTAAGTCCTGAACAAAAGTGACTGTCTAGCACTTAGCAACAGCCACCTCCTGGAGTGGTCTAGACAAGTACTAAGGGTATCTGGCATCTTGAGAGGTCTGTTGTCCTCTATATTAGAGGGTCACTAGAGAAACAATACTCAGAAGTGGGTTGGTCTCTTTTTTTAGTTTTCAGAAGTGAAAACTGACAGATAGCTCTATACCTCTTCAGGCCACCAGTTATACCTCAGGACAGATCTGAAATAGTTTGTCCTTATGTTGAACTAGAATCTGTCTTTCTGGAGCTTCTACTCATGGGAAGGGTGTAAATGTCCAAGAGAACTGGCTCTGGAGATAATCTTTCTGGATTAGAATCAGAGCCTTTCCATTTATTAGCAAAGTGGCCATTGTATGCTTCAGTGATCTCATCATTAAATTGAGGATATAACAACACCTATCTCATTAAGTTGTCAGGAGAGCTAAACAAAATACAGGAAGAGCACTGACAATGGGATCTGACACATAGGAAACACTCAATAATAATACTGGTAATACTTGCAGCAAACTCTTAATGTAAATGGTAGAAATAATGTCCTCATTTTTCCCTGCTCCTCTCTCAAACCCTCTTGGAGTATACTGACTCTCCACTCTGTCTACAGCCCGTCAGAGATCTGAAACCTAAGACCAGGTCAGCCAAGACTCTCCGGTCTTCCAGGCTTCTGAGCTTTCATCTTTTAACCATTATTTGGATGAATCAGCTTCTTGTTGCTCCTATGTGTGAGTGGCTAGACTGAGGCCATCTAGGCATGCAAGGCCCACTCCATTCAGCCACTTGTATGAGAACATGGGCTACATGGAGGCCTGGACATGCTGACACTGCCAGGCATTCAAGACTAATAGGAATGATATGACAACTAATGACCCTGCTGAACATGTAATTGGACAATGTTCTTTCTTGGCTGTTCTGACCTCTACCAAGAGGCATAATAATGTTACTGGGGCCATACGTCAGCAGTTAGCTTCCATTTATGAACAAATAAATGGTGGAACACTGTGTTATATGTAGGAACCCAAGAATGGATTGAAAAACTTCTTTTTAAGATGTACTGGGGAAAAGAGCCATAATAATAGACCTGAAAATTCTGCCCATTGGTCCAACTCTTTGTTTTGATAAGCTTATTAAGGTAATACAGTTATTGACATTGCTGCTCAGTACAGCTTGGCCCTGAATGCCATGTGTGGGATGGACTCATTCCCATATTTATATAAAGTAAGCATAGCTTACTGTTAAGGGTACATTTAATAAAGATGCTATATATGGGATGGGGCCAGCAGTAGCCTTGAAAAATAGTGCAGCCAGATGAAGTTGAATTTGGGGCAGGTCCTAGAAGTTCACTTTCCCTTGTGGGTTGGGATAGGCTGAGAGTGTGCAGTGGGTAAGGACCCTCCCAACTGAAAATATTGGGAGAAAGTCCAGCGCAGTAGGTAGAGTGTAGCTTCAGTAGGCAGCAGACAGAGGGTGGTTTGTTGTCATGACAAGTGACTGGTATTATTGGTCCAACATCAGGTTGTTTAATGTGCTTCAATAAGCATGTAAAGCATGGTGACCAGGTATCCAGAGGCAGGGAGTATGCAGTGAAAATGGTTTCTTAATTTGTAGAATGAAGGACTTAATAAAAATTTATTCACTCAACAGATGATCATCAAATGGCTACTGAGAAGATACAGAGGTACTCTAGACCTTCAGCCCATCCTCTAAGAGTCTGACAGTAGATATGAAAACTTATACATAAGGGCGGTGATTTGCCTAAGCTCTGTCACTTTAGTCAAGTTGTTTCCCTTTGCCAAATCTCATTTTTCTCCCCTGAAAGATGGAGGTGTTGGAACAGATATACTCCAAGAACTTTTCTAGCCCATTCTCCATAATTTCTTTTTTATTTTTCTTTGAGACAGGATCTACGCTTTTGCCCTGGCTGGAAGTGTAGTGGTGTGATCATGGCTCGCTGTAGCCCCAAACTCTTGGGCCCAGGCAATCCTCCCACCTCAGCCTCCTGAGTAGCTGGGACTACAGGCACCTGCCACCACACCCAGCTAATTTTTGTATTTTTTGTAGATGCAGGATGTCACCATGTTGCCCAGACTGGTCTTGAACTCCTAGACTCAAACAATCCACCTGCCTCAGCCTCCCAAAGTGCTGGGATTATAGGCGTGAGCCACCACCCCAGCTAATCTTTTTTTATTTGAGGTAAAATAAACATGACATCACCTTTCCCATTTCAATCATTTTAAGGTATACAATTCAATGCATTTGCAATGTTGTACAACTATCACCACTATCTCATTCCAGAACTTTTTTATCACCACAAAAAGAACTCCATACCCATTAGCACTCACTCCTCATTCCTCTCTCCTCTCAGTCTGTAGATGGTGTAATGTTTTGTACAAATGTTAGCAGGTAGAAAGTACAGGATAGTTAGGGAAGGGATTAGATTCATAGGAACTGAGGTCGGAAAGAGGCATATGACTTCAGTAGCTATAGGAGACTACATCAGCCTGGATATAGGCTAAAAGGAGTAAAAAACATAAGACAGATGTTGTGGGAAAAGCCTCGATAGGGAACAGGTGCCATCTAGGGCATTGGTACTATCCTGGAGGATCAGAAAGTAAATGAGACCCTGCCAGACTTGCCTTTAACTTGTTAGTAAATGGCATAGCCCAAACAAGATCGCATTCCAACTCCAAAGCCAGTGTTTGCCACATCACCATCCTGAAGTGGTTTTTTTTTCTTTTTCTTTTCTAAATGTCAAATAATTGCAAGCTTTCTGGGAGATGAGTAACTCAGGTCAGCTTGATTTCAGCATTCTCCCTTAGTGTGGCTTTCATCATGAAATCGGTACTTCCATATCTGAATAGCTTAAATGGAAGCCTTCTCTTTATTTTAGCTCAGATAGAAAGAAAATCAAAGGAAATACAGAAGAAATGAACTTCTAAAGGTCCTGGCAGAGCACTCCTTTTGTGGCTACTTAACTAATTAACCTAAATTCTATCAACGTCTAAGCAGGATAATTCCATGAAAACCAATGAAAGGAGAAGACTTAGGGGTAGAGTAGAGTGTAGTTATTAGAGGCGTCTAGTTTTCTTGACTGGGAAGGAAGCTATGTTATCTGTGAAGGGCTTCCCTACACTCCAATCCACCCCCATTCTAGCTTGAGTTCTCACTTTAAGAAGCCTTGTCATGGGCAGAAATCATCAATACCTCCAGCCTCGACTAAGTAAGTCTCCATTCGTTGGGAAGGGTTTTTGAGTCTGGTTGTCAAGGAGGTGGCATTTGGAGTATAAGAAATTTGGGACAATTGCAAAGCAATTGCAAAAGTACTTCCTGAAACTCTTCCCTGACTAGAGAGGACAATGTTTCTCATATGTTGCTTCATTGTTCTAGGGGCAGATGATGCCAACCTAGGGGATAATAACAAGAACAGCTAATATTTGACTCTGTGCTAGAAACCATTTTAAATGCATTACCTTATTTAATCTCACAACAGCCCCATGAGATAGATAGATATTATTTCTATTTCAGAGATAAGGAAACTGAGGATAATAAAACTTGAAGTTGCTTACCCTGTGTTACTCAGAGGTAGTTGTAGAGCCAGGATTTGAAATCAGGCTCCCGAGTCTTCACCCTTTACCACTGTCATAGACTGTCTCTCCTAATTTTGGCCTTTGCTTCAATCCTGACTGCCACTTTAATGCATCCCCCTATCTGGCCTTGGATTTCTCATCTGGGAAATGGAAATAAAAAGGTTTGCTTGCCTGCCTTGCAGGGCTGTTTTGAAGTCCAAGTAAGAGAGTTTGTGAGAAGGCACTGTTCTTGAACTAGGTTTTCAGAGAAGCCAGGGACAAAAGAAGAATGATAAAAAAGAGTAGGGAAGGCCTTCCTGAAGAGGGAGTAGGGGGCAGGCATTAGAAGGATACAAGGTACAGAGGTGTGAATAAACAGAATGTGTTGGAATGAATGGAAAGGGTAACTTGCCTGAGGTCACACGTCTGTGTTGAAGAGCAGTGAAACTTGGTGGGTAGGTCCCATTTTAATGTGCTGATAGAAAGCCATAAATGCAAAAACAGGATATTCACACAGGTCTTTTCTTTTTCTCTTTTTGTCTGTTATATAACAAAAATTTTCATTGCTCTGGTTGAAGCTCTTTATTTCTCATTGTGTTGGTGCTGGAGAGGGAGAACAATTTGTTAGCAGCCTTCTTATTATGATCCTTCATATAATTAGTGACAGTTATTAAATCTTCCCTTGAGGGGTAGAGGAGTAGTTTCTGTGCCTGACTGTACATACCATGCTGATTGTCTTTGTGCCAGGCAGGAATGCTAAGTGCTTCCTGGCATGCACATTCAGGAATCCCTAAGCACTTCTGATCCTCCTGAAAGCTGAGACTGGGGCTCCAAAACAGGGTGTGTATGTGTGTGCGTGTGTGTGTGTGTGTGTGAAGTGAGAGCTCTGCTTGCAACTAACCAGGTTCCTCTCAGTCCCTCACATTCACCTTTTTATCCACACTTCACCATTGCTTTACTGTGGTGGCAGAGAAAAGGCCTTTCGGTGACCTTTGTTATTGAAGAGTTCACGTTCCCTCCAATCTCTCTCCTTTATCTGTGTTTTGCCCTTTTGTAGTGTTTGCTGAGATTTTTGGCTGGCAACTTTATTCAGACAGAGACAGAGCTCATGATTAGAATTATCTGAAAAAGGAAAGGGCTGCCTGGGGAGACAGTGATCTCCTCATCATTCGTTGTGTTCAAGAAGATAGGCTGTGCAATTGCTGGCAGGGTATGTTGTCAAGGGAGTTTATGTATTGATTGGGGAGCAAGGGGTGGCATGGACTAGTCCACCTTCCATTTCCTTTATAAACTGATTCTATAGCTCTGAGAGTCTGTTGTTCAATGAGACTGGCAATAACCCCTCAACTTCTCAAAGGATGTCTTGCTTTTTACTCCTCTCTGGTTGATTAGATTTGGCCTTTGAAAATATCAAGGTGAGATTTAGACAATACTGCTTACCCATTCTCTTCTCTCATTTAATATCTATAGTTTTATTAATAAACACTGGAAAATACAAAAAAAGAAGAAATATTACACTGCTGGAGACAGGGGCCGGCTGGTTTTCTAAGACACTCCTTGAGCCTTTATTGACTTTATGAAGGAATTACTGGCTGGATATTATGGTAGTTTTCTTTTAGAACTACTGATCCATTTGCAGGGAGGGGCTACTAAAGATGTTGAAGAGGTTGTACCAAGGGCTGGGTAATCATCACTTTATCATATGGAACAATGGTGAGTCTGTTGGAATATGCATATAGGTATATAAATGCAAGGAGAGAGGTTGACAAGGATTTCACACAAAATCCATAACCATGGTTTCCTCAGGAGAGGTAGAATATGGTTATGATGGGGAACAATCAGGGGAAATTTCACCTTATCTAGACAGTTTTAGCTTTTTATGTATCTATTTTAATAGAGATATAATTTCCATACCATAAAATTTACCATTTTAAAGTATACAGTTTAGTGGGTTTTAGTATATTCACAAAGTTGTATAACCATCACCATTGTCTAATTCTGGAACATATTTTTAAAATCATTTTTAATAGATAAAACTGTATATATTTGGGGGATGTAATGTTTTGATATATATATATGTATACACATATTGTGGAATGATTAAATTAACATATCATCACCTTGCATACTTATCATTTTTTGTAGTGAGAACATTTAAAACTGTACTTTCTTAGCAATTTTCCAATAATAATAGTATTCTATTATGTAAGTATGCCATATTTTGGTTTATCCATTCATCAATTAGTGAACATTTGGGTTGTTTCTATTTTTGGTTGTTATGTATAATGCTACTATGAACATTTGTGTACAAGAATTTGTGTGAGCATGTGTTTTTATTTCTCTTGAGTACGTACCTACGAGTGGAATTATTGAATCATGTGGTAACTATATGCTTAGCTTTTCGAAGAACTGCCAAAATGTTTTCCACAGCAGCTCTACCATTTTACATTCCTGCCAGCAGTGCGTGAGAGTTCCAATTTCTTCACATGCTCGTCAATACTTGTTATTGACCTTTTAAATTATTATAGCCATTCTAGGACGTGTGAAGTGGTATCTTTTTATGGTTTTGGTTTGCATTTCTCAGATGGCTAATGATATTGAGCATCTTTTCATGTATTTATTGGCCATTTATATGTCTTCTTTGGAGAAATGTCTATTCAGATATTTTGCCTATTTTTAAGCAGGTTGTTACTTTATTGTTAAGTTACATATATTCTGAATATACATCTTTATCAGATATATGATATGCAGATATTTTTCCCATTACTGGGTTGCCTTTTCACTTTATTGATGGTATCATTTGTAGCACAAAGTTTTTAATTTTGTTGAAGTCCGCTTTATTTTTGGTTGGTTGCTTGTGTTCTAGGTGTCATGTCTAAGAAACTATTGTCTAAGGTTACAGATTTTCCTCTATGTTTTCTTTAATGACTTTTATAATCTGATTCCATTCAGATATTTCATCCATTTTGATTTAATTTTTGTGTATAGTGTGAAGTAGGAGCCAAAGTTCATTCTCTTGCATGTGGATATCCAGTTGTACCAGCACCATTTGTTGAAAAAACTATTTTTCCCCCTTGAATAATCTTGGCACCTTTGACAAATATCAATTCAGCATGAATGTAGGATATATTTCTGGACTCTTGGTTTTATTTCATTGATCTTTATATCTATTCTTGTGCCAGTCCCCCATTCTCTTGATTACTGTAGGTTTGTAGTAAGTTTTGAAATCAGAAAGTGTGAGTCCTCCAACTTTATTCTCCTTTTTCAAAATTGTTTTGGTTATCCTGGGTCCCTTGAAATTCCATATGAGTTTTAGTACCAGTTTTTCAATTTTCTGCAGACACCAGGTGAGATTTTGATAGGTATTGCGTTGAATCTGAATTAATCTGAGGACTATTGCTATATTAGCACCATTAAATCTTCCAATCCATGAATAGGAGAGGTTTTTCTATTTAGTTCTTATTTTCTTTCAATAATGCTTTGCAGTTTTCATTGTATAAGACTGCACTTCTTTTGTTAAATTTATTCCTATGTATTCTTTCTGTTCCTATTTAAATGTGATTATTTTCTTAATTTAACTCTCAGATTGTTCATTGCTAGTATATAGAAACATAATTGATTTTTATATCCTGCAACATTGCTGAACTTATTTATTCATTATAACAGGTTTTTTTGGTGGATTCCTTATGATTTCCTGTATATCATATTATATGATCCGTGACTAGAGATAGTTTTACTTCTTTCTGGTGCAATGTCGTTTATTTCTTTTTCTTGTCCAATTGCTCTGGCTAGAACCTTCAGTATAAGGTTGAATAAAAGTGATGAAAGTGAATATCCTTGTCTTGTTCTTGATTGTAGGATGAAAGCCTTCAGTCTTTCACCATCAAATATGATATTAACTATGGATTTTTTATAAATGTTCATTATTATTTGGAGAAAAGTTCCCTTCTATTTCTAGTTTGTTTAGTATATTTTTCTAATCATGAAAGGGTGTTGGATTTTGCAAATGCTTTTTCTGTGCCTGTTGAGATGATCATGTGGGATTTTGTAACCTTATTTCACTAATATGGTGTAATTTACATGGACTGATTTTCATATGTGAAGCAACCTTCCATTCCTGGAATCGTATCTGGTAAGGTGGACAATTTGTTTTTAATATGTTGCTGGATTTGGTTTGCTAGTATTTTATTGAGGATTTCTATATTTTTGTTATTTGGAAGTGTTTGTGAAAGATTGATGTTAGTTATTTTTTAAATGTTTGGTAGAATTCACCAGTGAAGCCATCTAGTCCTGAGGTTTTTTTTTTTCCCCATGTGAGAAGTTTTCAAGATTGAATGAAATTATTCATTAAATCTTTTTCTTGTTATAGGTCTTTTCAGATTTTCTACTTCTTCTTGAGTCAGTTTCTGTAGCTTGTGTGTTTCTAGGACTTTGTCCATTTCATCAGGTTATGTAATTTATTGGCATACAATTGATCATAATATTCCCTTTAATTCTTATTTCTGTAAGACTGGTAGTAATATTTCTTCTTTCATCCATGATTTTAATAATTTTAATCTATTTTTTCTATTTTAACTTTTTGCAAGGCAAATGTGTTCTTGTATAACGTATAATTTTAACAGAAAAAAATGGAAGGCACAAAATAAAAATGCATATTAAAGATATGGGTATATTGCTAACTCCCTGGCTGTCTCTGTGGGTATCAGTTTCTTTATTACGAAATTGAGAGGATGGATTACTGTTGCTGAAGTTTTTGAAAGCCTTTGGACTATAGTATTTCTATGTTTGAGCATGGGATTAAAGGACATAGATGGGAATATTTGTGGACGGAAAATAGACCAGTCTGGGAGGAACCCAATATTCCTAAAGGAAGTAGTAGGAAGTAAGAGTGGAAATACAGATTGGAGTCAGATTATGGTAATATTTGAATGTTAGGGTGAGGGATTTGGACTTGCTTTATAATCAGTGGAGAGCTATTAAGGATTTTGGGTTTATAGGATTAGCCAATCAATGTGATAGTCAAGGAAATTGGTCTAATAGTGGTATGTGGGAAGGGTAAAAGCTAGAGGATCACCCAGGGACTTGTTCAGGTATAAAAGTATGAGAGCAATGACAGTGAAAATAGAAAAGGGAGTAATAAAGACCAGAGATTGTCTCCGATTTGGAAAGCACTCCATGGTTTAGAAGGAGGAGGGAGGAGTGAGTTGTCTTGCTCATGTGCATGCCCTTCACAGTTAGTGGTTAGGCACAGAATAGGTCCAAAATAAGTATTTGTTAAATTGAACTGCATTAATCAGCCTTGCTTTGTAGTTCAATGAAGGCTGGGGAAACCAGCCTTTAAGCACTCTAAGAGGACTTCCAGGACAGCCTTTCAACTTGGCAGGTTCCAGGCATTGTCTGTCTTCTTACTTGTCACCCAGGCATCTATATGTGCTAATTGCAGCATCAGTGAAGAAAAGGTACACATTAGCCTGCACAGATTGTTGGGCAGGGTTGATAATGGCTCTCTGGTCTGATATTTCAACCAGGGCAGATAAGCTTATGGGCTGACCTGTGTCAGTGCACTCTGACATACATGCAAAGACCTTCCTCTGTACAGAACAGGGAAGCTCTCAAGAGCAGAGGACTTAGAGGTTAGACCAGAAAGTCTTATCATTAGGCCCAGGGGATGTTTTGTGGGAACCTGGGATCAGGAGAAAAACAGTTAGGCCTTATATGCCACCTTTTTCTAGGCTAAGAAACATCTTCCCTCAAATGTCAGCTCTATAAAGGGCAGTGATTTCTGTCTTTTTTATTTGCTGTTGTATCCCTAATATCTGGCACATTATCTGCACTTGGCATAGATTTAATGAATGAATGAATCTGTTAGTAGTTCTTTGGGATGAAAGCAGCATCTTAACATAAGGAATGGGCTTCTGGGGTTGTTGCAGTACAGTAGATGGTGTCTTCTCAGAAGCTCCTTATGAAGGACCCTGCTACACAGGCCTTTAGTTATAACCAGAAGGGACTTCTCTACCAAATTCTTTATAAGGAATCTGTTTTCACTTGGCTGCAGTTGCCTTCGTCTTTTCTCATTGTTATTTGGAACGACAGTGTCATGGTGTATAGCTTGAACCTAAATGTGGTTCTATTTCTGCCTTTACATCCGCTTCCCCTTTCCTTCATATCCTGTCTTCATTCCCATTAGAATTGTTCAAAATATTCATCTTATTCCAGCTATCCAAAAGCAAACATTTGGACCTGACTTTTCTTAAACTCCTAAGAAGAAATGATTCTTATTCCTTAAAGGCCTGCCTGTGTTACCCTCTCCATAGCAGGGTTTAGCTTGCTTTGTGAGAAGCAGGGAAAAGTTAATGGATTATTAAGAAGGTGAGGTTTTCATTGTTACAAATAGACAGCATCATGTATATGAGATGTTTGTTTCAGTGCCTTAAATCACTTTTTTTTGCCCAGGTCCATTCTTTTGAATAATTATCTCTCATATTGCCTATTGATTGCATTAAAGGACAGCTGTTAGCATATTGAAGACACAAAGCTGACCTTTTAGAAGCTGGAAGGAGATTTATAATGGAGCACTTGCAGAGGGTGATAGGTTTTGGATAGAGATACATTTTGCAAATTTGGCTGTATATACAAAATACATAAAAACAGAGTGAGCCCTATTTACTTTGGCTTGTGACAATTCAGTGAGATATATGCTGGTGACATCTGTAAGTTCACTGAGTGGTAATCACGCCTCCTCACCTCCTATGAGAGAAAGAAAGAAGGAAGAATATACAGAGTTGGGAAGTAACTACCATCCTTCTAGTTCTATCCCAAAGCCTCTTCCCCCCGAGTGATTACCCACTAAAAGGCTTTTCTGATGGCAGAAATAGGGGTGCATCTAAATTGTGTGATTTCAGCTTCTTGAGGCAGGAATGTGGAAAAAACTGGGGTTTAAGGAGGGAAAATATGGAAAATACGGAGAATTGATTAAACCTGTTGAGACAACTGGCAAGCTCTTTGGCTAATTACCCCTGACAGATTTTGTCACTCTGCCAAGCGGGCCCACCCTTCTTTTCCTTCCTGCCCCCATGGTTTCCCCATTTCCTAGGACTGCAGGGGGTGGCGGGAAGGGCTATCTTCTTGGGCCTTCTTCTTGATTTTCAGTCAAAGTCATCTAGAAGATCCAGAGACATCTCACTCGGCCGTCCCAAAGGTTTTTTTTTTTTTTTTTTTTTTTTTTAGCTTCCCACTGCCTTCGTGATTTAGAATGGACAGTCTCAACTGTTACCAAATTTATCAATTTCTGATTATTCTAATAATTGTCTGCCCACCTGGGCCCAAGCCCTTTCCTTTTCTTTTCCTGTCTTCCTTAGAACCAGAGGCACAAAGGTTCTAGCTCAGTGTTTAAGAGCATAAGCTCTGGAGACAGACAGACTGGCTCCTATCCCAGCTCCTCTGCTTCCTGTGTGACTTGGGATAGATTACTTAACTTCTCTGAGCCTCACTCTCCTCTTCTGTGAAATGGTGGTAATAGTGGTACCTATCTAGCAGGGCTGAATACAGTATATTGCAAGCTCTTAGCACAGTGAATGGTGTATAGTTGGTGCCAATTAATAGCTATTGCTAGTATGTGGTGGGGAAGTATTTCTCCCATCCCTATCCCAATCTTGAAGAGGTAGAGATCTTTTCATGTCCAAGGCATTTTACAGTCAAATTTTGATGATTATTTGTATATCCTATCACAGAAATCAACACCGAACTTTGTTTTCAAGACACCCACTCTAGTATTTAACTTTGGCCTCTATACTTGCAGGTACATGAATGCTGTGTTTTGACAGCAATCCAAATGTGGCACTCAAGATGTATAGCTTAACCTTTTTAAAAATCCAGTGGTGCTACCTAGATGTGCTCCAGCATGAATGAATTTAGTCCCTCCACTCTATTTACAGATAGGTCACCAGAGACCTAGAGAAGATTAAACCCATGCCCAGGGCAAAAAGTCACCCTAGAGCCAGGTTTGGAATTCTACTTGCAGAGGTCTCTGGTTGAAGGTTCTCTGAATACCTGAGAAGTTCAGTTCATCCTTTTTCTACTTGCCTGGAAACCTCTCAAAGAAGGAAGCTAACTCATTATTTTTCTTTTGCCTGCTTCCACAGCTCTGGGTGAACCAGGAGGATGAGGTGGAGGAGGGGCCCAGTGATGTGCAGAACGGACACCTGGACCCCAATTCAGACTGCCTCTGTCTCGGGCGGCCACTACAGAACCGGGACCAGATGCGGGCCAACGTCATCAATGAGATAATGAGCACCGAGCGTCACTACATCAAGCACCTCAAGGATATTTGTGAGGTAACCATGGTGGTTCATGTGGAGGCACTTCTGTGAAGAACCAACAACCCTCCTGGGCCCTGGCTGTGGCAGTCTCAATATGTTGGAAAGGGCACATAGCCTCCCAGATTCTGTTCAGTGAGGTGAAACTGCTTCCTTAGGGTTTCTCAATCTCTGTTTTTCACATTTTTCTCTCTGTCTAGTTTTAATATTTATTCATTTATATTAATTGTCTCTCTCTCTCTTTACCCTTTCTTAGTCTTCCTCCTTCTCTCCCCTGCATCTCTACCTTTATCTTTTTGGTATCTGATCCAGTTACAGCCATCTCATGTAAGGGCTTAACCTCACTCATTAAAGCAAAACGTATCTCCCGCCAAGCCAGTGATTCACAGACTTCAATATGTACCAGAGTTTCTGGGGGAGCTTGTTAAGCAGCCCTCTCACTCTTGTCCCCCAAGTCCTGAATTATCAGTCTCGGGTAAGGCATGAGCATTTTTAGTTTTAATGAGCATCCGTGGTGATGCTGATGCTGCTGGTACTACTCTCTCACTTGGACAACACCAGTTGTGAGTTTAAGCAGAAAAGAGCTTGGAGACAGGACTCCACAGAAGATGAAGGCTGGATGGACAAACCTGGGCTCCTTCAGTATGTCACTTTTTTTCCCCAAGAGCTGTCTCTCTATATTCCCTAACCCTATTCCTTCCATCTCTCTGTCCTAAATGAAGATGAGAGCCTTTACTCTCGTACTCTCTTAAGCTTAGTAGATGCAAGTTGGCATTTTTAAAGGGCATTTTACTGAACAGGAAGGGAAGACCAATGGGAAATGAAGGCAGCGTTTTAAAAGTATTAAACACACACAAACACACACACACACACATACACTTATATCTTTTTTCTTGACTCAGGGAAAACTCTACATTGAATCTTTTTGTCTCCTTCCTTCCAGAGGAGGGGTTAGGTTCTATTTTCTGTCCCCCAGCCTAGGGTCCACTGTGGAGTCAGTAGTACAGCTCCAATGTTTTTCAAAGTTCTTATTTCTCTATATCACTACTGCCCAATGGAACTTCCTGCAATGATGAAAATGTTCCATGTCTGCGTTCTCCAATATAGTAGCTATAAGCCAATAATTTATGGTTGTTGAAGAGTTAAAATGTGGCTGGTATGACTGAGAAATGGAATTTTAAATTGTATTTACATTTAATTAACTTTAATTTAGGTAACCATATATCTGTAATGACAGCCACATTGGACAGTATAGCTCTGGAAACACCAAGGCCAAGGATTTTGTGCCTGAACTTTCTTTATCTCAACTCATTTTCTCACCCCCTTCAGGAAGATTAAAAGTTATCTTTTCCCACTGCCCCACTCCCTGCCCTGCCATGAGGCAGATAGAGTAGAAAGAACAAGAGGTCTGGGGACATGGAATGCTGGTTTTTCACATTCTAACTTGGTCATTAATTAACCCTGTGGGCTTGAAGATACCCCTTAACTCCTCTGACATTCAATTTTCCTATTTTTCCAATGGGCTTCATTATACCAATCTCTTAAGTTTGTTGAGGAAATTAAGTAAATAGAATATTGCAATAACATATGTTGTATTTGGAAAAAGGTAATTTTCTTTTCTGCCTCCTTTTTAAATTTATTCACCCATCCATCCATATGTCTTTTTCTTCTTCCTTCTCCCTTCACATCAATGGCTGATGCTAAAAAAATTCCCCCTCGGAATGTGCTACATGGCATTCAGCATCAAACCACTGACATTTCATTCATTCAGCAAACTTTTAGTGGAATTCTGTTCTGTGCCAGGCCTGGACATAACTTCTAGCCTCAAAGTCTTCTACTTTAGAGCAGCATCTGCATCACCTGGAAACTTTTTATAAATGCAAAATCTTTGGCTCCAACCCAGGCTTACTGAATCAGCGTATGCATTTTAACAAAGTTACTATTTGATGTATAATACATATTAAAGTTTGAGGAGCATTCTATTTAAACCTGTAATTAGCATTCTAACTCTAAGCATTCTATTTAAACCTGTAACCTTTCACTGCCTCTGCCCCTTTCCTGCTTTATTTCTATCTGTTACATTTATTTATCTGACATATTATATATTTAACTTATATATTTTGTTTATTTTCTGTCTCCTCTACTGGAATGTACTTTCCATGAAGGGCAGGGATTTTCATCTATTGATTTACTGATATATTCCCCCAGCACAGTGCCTGGTACATAGTAGATGCTCGATAAATATTGCTTAAAGTCAAAATTAAATATAATTGCTCACATGTATGTACTGCTTTGATTGGCAAAGTACATTCACATCATATGTCATTTGATCTTCAAAGAGGACAAAAGTTGTTATTGTTATACCTATTTTCTAGATCAACAGATTGAGTCTCTAAGAAGCAAAATTATTTTCCCAGAGCTCTCAGGTACTAGCCCAGTAGAAGTCCTTAGAAGGTTCTCTCAACGCCCACACATCTTGGCCTCTTCCTATGGGACACTGACTCAGGACAGCAATGGAAGTTATTTATCTTTCCAGAAAGTTGGGGGTGATACGATCTTGCCTTAAGGAGTTTTCCAATCCAGCCAACCCAATCAAACCTTTTGTTGACAATTTGCTGTTTCCTTATTTTTCAACAATTATTGGTGCTGAAGTTAAGTATTTAAATGGGAGCTATCTCTTTGTCTTACCCTATAATCACAGGCATCAAAGGGAAGTGGAGAAAGCTGTGTCTAGCTGGATCAGAAGACAGTAGTTTAGCCCAGGATTGTGTAATCTTTAAATCAAAAGCTGTGAGGAGCGAATGGTTTATCAGAAAGAATACCAGACTCAGAATTGCGAGTGCTGGGTTCAGGACCTACCTTGGTCACTAACTGACTGGGGAATCTCAGATGAGTCTTTTCACCCTAGGCCTTGTCCCCCATCTCTAAATTGTGTAGGTTGGAGGAGCTCTTTAAGTTCTGTCTGGCTCTTTCTTTTTCTCTAGTTCTGTAAGATGTAGATATGCCCTCACTAGAGAAAAACTGTGATAGCGAGCCAGGCTACTTCTGCATTTTCTGCCTCTTCCTTCTTGGTACCCTTGGAAGATGTCTTACTCAAGCATGGATGTGTTAACATGGCATAAACCACTCTTTCTGTAGGTTATGGGAGAGCTCTAAACACTTCCTACTCTTGTACTTGTTGAAGGGGAAAGGGGGAAAATTATATTCAATATAAAAAAAGTCACACTATTTATTAGAGGACATTCTTTTTCCCTCCTGGGAGCAGAAAGTTCTTTACAAACATTTAAGTTATAACACCCTTATTTTACAAATGAAGAAGTAGTAAATAAAGGGGTTTTTCATTGAAGTTACTCAGCGAGGTCAGTAAGAGACATAAGCTTTTCAAATGAGTTCTCTGCAGATTACATTCTTCTTTCTAAACCCAGACAGTGGTATAAAATACCTTCAGTTTAGTTCTAGATCACCTTGACCAACAATTGGTGATATTGCCTCTTGTAACCTTAGAACTCAAAGTACAATCAAGGAAACTGAGGCAAGAGTAAGCAGAGCTAACGATGCTTTATAAAGCTGTCTTGTCTGTTTTCTCTTGAGGAAGATAATCTCAGTCATCTGATACCTATGAAATACATTCTGTCTTCAAATGCCTCCAGAGAAGCTGGCCTAGCTTTCCTCACTTATCTGTATTAGTCATCATACCATTCACTATCAAGAAATTCTTCCTTAGGCATGCTGTAGCTTCAAGTCATTTCCATTTGGTATGTTTTAAGCTTGAGGTTTTCAAACGTATTAGCCGTTTGGGTTTTCCCTTCTGCAAATTGCCTATCTCAATACATCCCAATAGTCTTTACATCTTGGCACATGGAAAATGATAACACATTGTATAAAATAGTAATATTTGTACAGCATCCTAGGATAAAAATATGAGTCAGCTAGTCAGCCTAAAATGCCAAGCCCAGGGGTTTCTGCCTGCCATAGGCCCTACCTGTCCATTCTGTCTGGATAATCTGTGCCCTGTTCCTATTCTTTGCACATTTTCATGGAGTTTCTTATGTTTCTTCTTGCTGATTTGTAAGAGTTCCTTGTATATTCTAGATATGAACTCCTTGTCAGCTTTCCATGTGGCAGGTATCTTCTTTATTCTCTTGTTTTTGAATATCTTTTTTATTTCATTTGAAGAAAGAGTTTCCTATCTCAAAGAGAGGAAGAAGGAAATAAAAGAAAACCACCAATTTGAACATTCTGCTTCTAACTTACCTTTGATCATCACCAGCATGGGAAGAACTAATTAGCATTTAGTTGACAAATAACTGAGCAGCAACTACATGCCAGGTATTCTGTTAAACTCTGAGGATACGGCTGTGAATAACAACCATGGTCATTGTCTCCTAATTTTCTTAAAAAAATCTTCAAGATGTTTGTCAGGTCTCCCATCAGGCCTCAGATTCCAGGCAAAAAAAAAGACATATGAAACCCCTAGAATGTCAGAACTGAAAGGATCCATGGAAATCTTTTTCGATGTCTTCATTTTAGAGACAGAGACACTGAGGTCTAAACTTTTTGTGAGGGCCCTTCCCTAAAGAATTTCCTAAACCCCAGGTGATCCAGGTGCTGTTTGGTTCATCCTATTTTCTGGTAGTTTCTAGGATCTTTTCTGGAGATCTTGGGTATTGTTTATATCCCATATCAAGGCATTACTTCTAGATCAATGCACTAGGTCTCAACTCGTAGATCAGCCCTGGTGGGTTTAAGAACAAAGTGAAATATGCACATGGATACATATGTAACAAACCTGCACATTGTGCACATGTACCCTAAAACCTAAAGTATAATAAAAAAAAAAAAAGAACAAAGTGAAATAGATGGGCAGCTTTCCTTGCTGTTACCATAACAATGCCAGAGCTAATTTATGCCAGTTGTGACTGATTTGATAATACTCACATTTATCTTAGCTACTCTGTGGCCTGCCTTCCCACCCATGCCCACTTTACTCCTAGGAGACAGAGGTTAGGCTCTAAGAAACTGCCTCCCTTGAGCCATAGTACCCTGTTCCCTGTTACCATTCAGATGGGGTGTTCAAAGCATACCTGGCAGTAAGAGCCACAGACCCCTTTTGTTCCCCCTGCCCTGTGACAGGCCTTCAATGGGCCCTGAGTCTTATCTAAGACAAACAAATTTTATTTCTTCCATCATTCTTCATGATGTTGCTTTTCAGGCCCCTCCCTACCCTGCTCACTCCCCTCTGGCTGTGTGCTATTTTCTTGGTGTTCCTCTGAAAAGAGGGTGGACTCAAAATTTAATTCTGCTCTCCTGCAGTGGTATGACTACCTTCCAATTACCTCTCCCATTTTTGCCTCTCAATATATTTCTTCTTTTTTCTAACTGAAAATGGTATTAGGCTTTTTGGTAATCACATTTCACTGCCAACTAATTTTAAACTTACATACCTTCAAAAATGAGTGAATGAGAGTAGACAAGTATTGATTGACCCCCTAAGTCTACCCTCTGTTCACCACTGATGTGGAAAATTTGATAGCCATCAGGCCAGCCAAAAGAAGGGGATAAAAAAAGCAAGACTCCAGGGAGCTAATCATTTCTTCTGGCCTTTCTTTTTCCAGAAACTTGTGTGGTATAGAGGTCGAGGGTGACACTTTGGGGTTATCCAGCTACTCCCATATTCTTATGTGTCATCGCTTATTTTTTTGATAAGGGCAGTTTACATCTATTATTTGTAATCTTTAGCAAGTGGGTATCTTAGACACTAGGGCTGCAGGAGATCTTGAGAGGACATTGGGTCTTCCCTCCTCTTTCCTTGATAATATTTCATTCCAGGCAGCCTTCTTATAGCTGCATTTTCTTTTCTTTACACTCTCTGGCAAAGACTTTTATCCCATTTTTGATCATGAAGACAATTAAAAAACAGCATTAGAGGAAGTTTATAAATAGGAACAAAAATCAGCCAGAATCCATTAACTATAACAGAATTATTTGCACTTTTGCATAATCCCTTCAAATCTGGCCATATGTATATATATTTACAGAGTTGTAATCACACTGATATACCATTTTATGTCCTACTTTTCAACATTGTATCATCAACAATTTTCCATGTTTCTACATGGTCTTCCTAATTATCATTTTAACTGCTATGTAATATTTCATCAAGCTAAATGTACCAGAATATATTTATAATCTATCATTGGCTTTAAAAATAAGAGTTGATAAAACATTCTAGGGTCCTACCATCCTGTGGGCATTCTTCCTAATATATCCCCTGCCATAACATACATAATATAATAGAAAGAAAATGATTTCCTTGACAGTGGCAATAAATAACATATTTAGGGACTTAGGAAGTTGGACTGAATTCTTTATTCATTCTCTTTTCCTAAGACCACTCTCTTATTTTTATTTGTTATATTTTATGCTGATGTTGACTTCTAGTATCGTTGTTGAATTTTGGCGATTTTATGGTGTTTTGTTTCTTCCCTGAGACTTTTCAAATAGGAGCAGTGGACACAACTATTAAATATTTTCTGAACTGGCTTCTCAGGAGATAAATGAGCTATCTAGGCTGGCCTCTTCTGTCTCCCATTGTGGTCACTCATCAGTACCTATTGCTTACCCAGAAGTAATATGTTGAATGTGCCACTGTTACTATTTTCCCCCAGCTGTGCTCCTCAGCCTGCCTTACGGAAAAAAAAAAGTGGGAGAAGGGGTAAGGAAGCCTTCACTCCCATTTAATGTTGAGATGATATGCTCACTGCTCTCCCTGCTCCACTGTAGCTAAGACACGTCTAGAGATGGTAGGGTGAAAGAGACAGATAGACAGGCACACAGGCACAGACAAACCCAGACATACTAGGCTCTGGGAATTACATATTAGGGAAGGAAGGGCCTACAGGAGTTTATTGCCATTCCTTCTGGTAGTCAATGTAAAGCTTTCTAGGGAGGCAGAATTTGGGGAGCAACCTCTGTAAAGGTAGTGGAGCCAAAAGGGTGTTCTGGGAATTTTCTTCCTGATCAAAAATTGCATATGAAAGAATACGGGAAATTTTCAACATGTCAGTCAATGAGGGTACAAATCATTAGTTAAACATGTCAACACAGGCATAGACTATTAATTTGCCAACTATTTAAAGACACCTACTAATTAATGGCTAAATTGGAGAGTGAGAGCAGATATAGGAAGTGAGATTTGTTGTAGGGGTCAGTAAAAGGCATTGAAGCCAGGGATGAGGATCTTCCTGGAGTGTGCCCAGATGACCTCATTGGTAGCTGTGTTAAGGGAGACAAAGTGAGGATAGGGACAGGGCTATATGTGGTAAATCAGTCCCTGTAAAACTCTTCCTTAGGAGTTCAACCCTTAAGAAAAGTGTTAAGATAATTTCACTTAGCTTTGTGATGACAGCAAATGACTATAATTTATTCTCACCAAGAACATGTTTATGTGCTACTGATTTCTAATGAGGACAGTAACTATCAAGTGAAAACCCATGATAGTAGGTTCCAAATGGAAGATGCAGTTTAGATCAGGGCTGTTTTTGTCCTGACTTAAGTATGCCCTGAGTCTGGTTTATGTTACCTCAATGCTTTCTTACTAGACCAAGAATCTCTTTCATCCTTTTTTTCTCTTTCATCAGTGGTTATGTTTATTAATGTGTTTTATGTTTTTAGGGCACATTTATGTGTTTAGGACACGTGTTAGGTGTTAGGACATATTAATGTGTTAGGACACATTTATTTATAAATATATATAAATATATATATATAAACATATATATAAATATATATATAAACATATATATAAATAATATGTTAGGACATATTAATGTGTTAGGACACATTTATTTATAAATATATAAATACATATATATTATATATAAATATATATATTATATAATACATAATATATATAAATTTATATATTATATATATATATAAATTTATAAATGGGTCCTAAACACCTGCTCTGTTAAAAACACCATGTCCAGGCACACATAGGCTTGTTGTCTGAGCTCATCTAAATGATCACTCCTGGCCAGCTACCTCAGATAGTTGAGACATTTGCTTTGAGAAATGGTTTGGCAGATATTTGCATAATGTGAATAGTGTGAATGCATTTTCTTAAAGTATGTGAAGACGTGAATGTCTAAGAAAATATCGTATGTGTATTTTGATGTACACAACAGGGAAAGTCTAAAATGATAAACAACTATTATTCCTGGTTATTTCCTGACATTAAAGTTCATGAGGGAATTTTTTTTTTTTTTGAAGAAATGGTTTTGTTTTGTCAATTTCTGTTCCCTTATGGGAAGTTTTCCTGTTCTGGCCTCTGTTCCCAATTTTTTGTCAATGTTATTAAGACTTTTGGGTTGGTCCTATAAGGAATAGAACTTTAGAGATGTGAATGGATCCAGCTAAATCAGTAGCTAATAAGACCTGTGAAAATGTGCTCAACCAGCTTCTTGGAAAGGGATATTTGACTTTGGGGGTCTTCCTCATAGAGGATGCAAGGAAAAGACTTTGGAGTCTTTGCACTCTTAAGACTTTTGCTGGCAATCCAGCTTTCCTAATTACTCACTGGGGGAGTGACTTCCTTCTGTAAACCTCAGTTTCCTCATATGAAAAATGAAAATAATTATTCCATGCCTACTTCTTGGGACCAAAATGAGGCTCTTAAGTGCTTAGGAAGTGTAAAGCCTTCTGGAAGTCAGGGACTTCCTCAGCCTAGGCTTTTTCTTTGTCTGCAGGGCTATCTGAAGCAGTGCCGGAAAAGAAGGGACATGTTCAGCGACGAGCAACTGAAGGTAATCTTTGGGAACATTGAAGATATCTACAGATTTCAGATGGGCTTTGTGAGAGACCTGGAGAAACAGTATAACAATGATGACCCCCACCTCAGCGAGATAGGACCCTGCTTCCTAGAGCATGTAAGTATCTTATCCATTTGGGGAGGGTTTTGAGAGGTGTTAGGAAACACCTCTCAAAAGCGTTTGAGCTGTCTGGTTCAGCTCCTTTGTCCTGCAGTGGGGGATGGGTTCCTCTCGGGCCCTTATTTTGACCCCTGGTCTCTAGCCAGGAAACAAGGACTTAGAAAAGTGCTGTGATTTGCCCTATAAATGTTAAGCATGTGTATGACCTGCTGGTTCCATTCCCGAGTGTATATTCCAGAGAAACTCACAGAAGTCCACAAGGGAGCACATACAAGGCTGTTGATTGCATGGCAGTGTCGTATGTGGTGGAGTACCATCAGAAGCAACCTAGGATTCTCCTTCTTTACCATTCCCCTCCCCTCTCCCTTTCCTTCTTGGCAGTTACCAGTAGAATTTTTCATCATCTTCCCTTTTCTGTTTCTGTTAAGTTTCCATGAGACTCAGTATTTTGGGAGGAACTCAAAATATTCACTGCACAGAGAATCAAGGAATCTGAGAAATAAGAAGGATCATGGTTAGTAAGAAAGTGGTCCCTGCAAGACATTTATGGGAAGGGCACTGGAAAAGGACAAGTGACAAAAATAGGAAAAGAACATATGGCCTTCGAGGACGGAGCTCTGGGAAACAGGATAGTGAGGATTTGAGTCCTGTATCTGTAGTGTCTGTCTGGGTTACTTTGAGCAAGTCCTTCATGGGCTTTGGTTTGTTCATCTGGAATGTGAGGTTACACTGTATGATCTCTCTGGTTCTTTGACATCATCTGAGTCTCATTCACAGGTGACCTAGTTGTTTTGACAGCACGTTTCTCCTTTTAATAAAGTATTTATTTTTAAAGATTTAATATGTGCACATAATATAAAATTCAAATGATACACAAAAGCATGCAGCTAAAAATAAGCCTTCTTGGAAATATTCCTGCTTTACTTATGAGACTCTGTGTTGGGGTGGGTTCCCTAAGATCACACTTATGTTTAGTGATTTGGACTCAGAATATGGTTATATTGAATATGGTTTAGGACTCAGAATATGGTTATACTCATAGCTATGATTTATTATAGCAAAATGATTCGAAGTAAAATCAGCAAAAGGAAAAGGCACATGGGGCAAAGTGCAGAGGAAACAAGGCACAAGCTTTCAGGAGTCCATCCCCCAATGGAGTCACACAGGATGCACATAAATCCCCTAGGAATGAGTTGGGAGAACACATATAAAATGTTGTCTGCCAAGAAAACTCATTAGAGACTCAGTCTCCAAGGTTCTTATTGTGGGCTCATCATGTAGACACCTTCTGCCTAGTGTATACTAAAATTACAGACTCCCAGAAGGAAAGCAGGTATTTAGCATAAACCACATTGTTTGTACAGGCAGTCTGGACACAGTGAGCCACTCTTATCAGGCAATAGTGGGGGAACCCTCTTGAGAACCAAGTTTCAAGATGCCAGTCAAGGGGAAATATTTCCAGCAGGTTTTTCTGAGAATAGCAATTTCAGGCCTGATATGATAACTCTTATCTGTATGGTGTGTATACTCATTCAGCCATTCTAGAAAGCACCTGGGTAGTATTTATAAATGTTAAGGATGTGTATGACCTGCTGGTTCCATTCCTGAATGTATATTCCAGAGAAACTCTCACAGAAGTCCACAAGGGAGCACATACAAGGCTGTTGTTGATTGCAAGGCAGTGTCATATGTGTTGGAATACCATTGGAAGCAACCTAGGTATTTATCACCAGGGAGATATATAAGTGGATGGGGTTCGCTTATTGTGAGGGATTATGTAGCAACAAACAGAAGACTAGATGTACGTACCTTATAGCAACATATATCAGAAACATAGTATTGAATGGGGAAAGTAGAATATAGAATAGTGGTTCTCAATTGGGGGCTGCCCTGTACATTGTAGGATGTTTAACAGCATTCCTGGTCTCTAGCCACTAGATGTCTGTAGCAATGCCTTGCTACACAGTTGTGACAACCAAAAATGTCTCCAGACATTGACAAATGTCCCCTGGGGGCAAAAAAGAATCACTTATGTTTTGAAATGATAACATACTTTTACCTTTAATCTGTTAATGCAGTGAATTTGGATTGAATGATTTCCATATGTGAAATGAACACTGTATTACTGGGATAGACCCCACTTAAACCCCGTGTGTTATCTATTTTGATGTATTATTTTTCCTTTTAAAAATTAATTGTTTACCCTTTTATTAGTTCTAGAATTTCATTTTTATCAGCTTTACTTAGATATAATTTATATACAATAAGATTCATTCATTTTAAGTGATTTTAAGTGTATACTTTAAGGAGTTTTAACAAATGTATACAGTTGTGTAACCACCATGATAATCAAAATATAGGACATTTCTATAACTCCACAAAGTCCTCTTATCTAGACATTGCAAACAATCTGTGCCCCTACTCCTGGCTACTGGCAAACATTGATCTCCTTTTTATTTGAAATTTTGCTTTTTCTAGAATGTCATATATGTGAAATCATACAGTATATAATCATTTGTGTTTAGCTTCTTTCATTTAACATAATGCCTTTGATATCCATCCATGTTGTTGCATATATCTTTCGTTTATCCCTTTTTATTGCTTAGTAGCACTCCATTGCATGGATGTACCACCTATTCACAAATTAATGGATATTTGGGTTGTTTCCAGTTTTGAACTCTAATGCATAAAGCTGCTATGAACATTCTAGTACAGTATTTTTTGAGAATATATGTTTTCATTTTTCTTGGATAAGGCCTTTGAGGGTTAGGGTTGCTAGGTCACATGGTAGATTTTTAACTTATTAGATAATGCCAAACTATTTTCCAAAGTTTCTATACCATTTTGCATTTTCACTACTAATACGTAAGAGTTGTAGTTACTCCACATGGTCATCAACACTTGATATTATCAGTGTTTTTTTGTTTTTGGAGACAGAGTCTTGCTTTGTTACCCAGGCTGGAGTGCAGTGATGCAATCTTGGCTTATAGCAACCTCTGCCTCCCAGGTTCAAGCAATTCTCCTGCCTCACTGTCCCAAGTAGCTGGGATTACAGGCATGTGCCATTACACCCAGCTAATTTTTGTCTTTTTAGTAGAGATGGGGTTTCACCATGTTGGCCAGGCTGGTCTCAAACTCCTTACCTCAAGTGATCTTCCCACCTGTGCTGACTGGGATTACAAGCATGAGCCATCGTGCCTGGCCAGTCACTATTTTTTTTTTTTTTTAATTTTAGCCATTCTAACATGTAGGTGTGTAGTGGTATCTCACTGTAATTTTAATTTGCATTTCCAATGGATAGTGATGTTGAGCATTTTTTTCGTGTGTTTATTTGCCATCTATATAAAAACTGGTGAAGTGTCTGCTCATGTATTTTTCCCATTTTAAGTGTATTGTTTGTTTTCTTATTGTTTAGCTTTGAGAGTTCTTTTTTATTAAAAATTAATACGTAATAATTTTACTTATTTATGGGGTACATGTGTTTTTTTTTTTTTTTTTTTTTGAGATGGAGTCTCACTCTGTGATGCAGGCTGGAGTGCAGTGGTGCTATCTCAGCTCGCTGCAACTTCTGCCTCCTGGGTTCCAGCAATTCTCCTGCCTCAACCTCCTGAGTAGCTGGGATTACAGGCATGTGCTACCACACCCAGCTAATTTTTGCAGTTTTTTAGTAGAGATGGGGTTTCACCATATTAGCTAGGCTGGTCTGGAACTCCTGACCTCGTGATCCACCCGCCTTGGCCTCCCAAAGTGCTAGGACTACATGTGGTGTTTTGATACATGAATACAATGTGTAATGATTAAATCAGGGTAATTGGGATAGCCATCATCTCAAACATTTATCATTTATTTGTGTTGGGGGCATTCCAGATCTTCTAGCTATTTTGAAACAAGCAATTAATTATCGTTAACTACAATTGTTTTTATAATTATAACTATTCTGAAATATACCATTAATTATTGTTAACTGCTGTGATATCAAACACTAGAACTTATTTCTTCTGTAACTGTAGTTTTATACCCATTAACCAACCTCTCTTCATCCTTCTCTCCCCACAACCTTCCTAACTTCTGGTAACTACTACTATACTGTCCACCTCCATGAGATCAACTTTTATAGCCGCTACTCACATATGAGTGAAAACATATGATATTTGTCCTTCTGTGCCTGGCTTATTTCAATTGACATAATGTCTTCCAGTTCCATCCATGTTGCTGCAAATGACAGGATTTTCTTTTTATAGCTCAATGATATTCCATTGTGTATATATAGCACATGTTCTTCATCCATTGATCCATCAGTGGGCACTTAGGTTGATTCCATATCTTGGCTATTTTGAATAGTGCTGTGATAAACAAGGGAGTGCAAATATCTCTTCTGACATATTGATTTTTCTTCTTTTGGCTATATACAATATATACCCAGCAGTAGGATTGCTAGATCATATGGTACTTCTATGTTTAGTTTTCCATACCATTTTCCATAATGGCTGTACTAATTTACATTCCGATCAGCAGTGTATGAGAGTTCTCTGTTCTCTGCATCCTCTTCAGCATTTGTTATTTTTTGTCTTTTTGGTAATAACCATTCTAACTGGGGTGAGATGATATGTCCTTGTGATTTTGATTTGCATTTCCCTGATGATTAATGATGTTGGGCATTTTTCATATACCTATTGGCCATTTGTATGTCTTCTTTTAAGAAATGTCTGTTTAGAGCATTTGCCCACTTTTAAATCAGATTATTTGTGTTTTTTTTTTGCTATTGAGTTGAGTCACATATATTTTGGCTATTAATGTTTTGTTAGATGGATAGTTTGCAGATATTTTCTCTCATTCTGTATGTTGTCACTTCACTCTGTTGATTGTTTCCTTTGCTGTGCAGAAGCTTTTTAGCTTGATATAATCCCATTTGAGTATTTCTGCTTTTGTTATCTGTGCTTTAGAGGTATTACTCAATAGAGTCTTTGTGCATATCAATGACCTGAGGCATTTTTCCAATGTTTTATTCTAGTAGTTTTATAGTTTCAAGTCTTACGTTTAAGTCGTTCATCCATTTTGATTTTATTTTTTCATATGGTGAGAGATAGGATCTAGTTTTATTCTTTTGCATATGGACATCCAGTTTGTCCAAGACCATAAATTGAAGAGCCTGTCCTTTCTCCAATATGTGTTCTTGGTGTCTTTACTGAAAATGAATTGGCTGTAAATGCATGGGTATATTTTGGGATTCTCTATTCTGTTCAATTGGTCTGTGTGTTTGTTTTTATTTCAGTACCATGTTTTTTTGGTTACTATAGCTTCATAGTGTATTTTGAAGTTAGGTAGTGTGATGCCTCAAGCTTTGTTCTTTTTGCTCAGGATTGCTTTGGCTATTCTGGGTCTTTTGTGGGTCCACATGAACCTCAGGATTTTTTTCCCATTTCTATGGTGAATGTCATTGGTATTTTGATAGAGATTGCATTTAATTTGTAGATTGCTTTTGGTAGTATATTTTAACAATATTAATTCAACAATATTAATTTAATATTAATTAATTGCATTTAATCTATAGGTTGCTTTAGGCAGTACATTTTAACAATATTAATTCTTCCCATCCATCAATATGGGATATGTTTCCCTTTTTGTGTGTAGTTGTCAATTTTTTTCAGCAGTGCTTTTTAGTTTTTATTTTAGAGATCTTTCACTTCTGTGGTTAAATTTATTCTGATTTTTTTGTAGCTATTTTAAATGGGATTGCTTTTTTGGTTTCTTTTTCAGATTGTTCACTATTGGCAAAAAGAAATGCACCTGCTTTTTGTATGTTGATTTTGTATCCTGCAACTTTATTGAATTTGTTGATCATTTCCAGCATTTTGTGTGTGTATGTAGTCTTTAGGTTTTTCTAAATATAAGATTATATCATCTGCTAACAAGGATAATTTGATTTCTTCCTTTTCAATATGGATACCCTTTATTTCATTCTCTTGCCTAAATTGCTCTGGCTAGGACATGCAGTACTACGCTGAACAACAGTGGTAAAAGTGGGCATTCTTGTCTTGGTCTAGATCTTGGAGTACAGGCTTTTGATGTTTTTTTCCTGTTCAGTATGATGATAGCTGTGGGTTTGTGATATATGGCTTTTATTATTTTGATGCATGTTCCTTCTGTACCCAGTTTGTTGTCTTTTTGTCATGGAGGGATCTTGAATTTTATGAAATGCTTTTTCAGCATCTATTGAAGGGATCATATGGGTTTTGTCCTTGATTCTGTTAATGTAATGTATCACATTTATTTATTTGCATATGTTGAACCAAACTTTTGTCCCTGGGATGAGACCCACTTGATCATCATGAGTGATCTTTTTAATGTGTTGTTTAATCCAGTTTGCTAGTATTTTGTTTGGAATTTTTGCATCTGTGTAATATTGGCCTGTAGTTTTCTTTTTTTGACCTGTTTTTGTCTGGTTTGGGTACCAGGGTAATGCTGGCCTCATAGAATGAGTTTGAAGTATTCCTCCTCTTTACTTTTTTGAAATAATTTGCATAGAATTGGTATCAGTTCTTTTTTAAATGTTTGGTGGAATTCAGCAGTGAAACCATAAGGTCCTTGGCTTTTCTTTGATGAGACACTTTTTATTACTGTTTTGATCTTGTTACTTGTTATTGGTTTGTTCAGGTTTTCTATTTATTCATGGTTCAATCTTGGTACGTCGTATGTATCCAGGAATTTATCCATTTCTTCTAGGTTTTCCAATTTGTTTGCCTGTAGTTGTTCATATTCTCTGTAATGATCCTCTGTATTTTTGTGGTATCAGTTATATTCTCCCTTTTCACCTCTGATTTTATTTATTTGGGTATTCTTTTTTTCTTAGTCTAGCTAAAGATTTGTTGATTTTGTGTATCTTTTCAAAAGAACAACTTTTCATTTCATTGATCTTTTGTATTTTTCAGCCTTAATTTCATTTATTTCTGCTCTGGTGTTTGTTATTTATTTCCTTCTACTAGCTTTGGGTTTGGTTTGTTCTTGCCTTCCTAATTCTTTGCAGTGACTTGCTAGATTATTTATTTGAAGACTTTTTTTTTTATGAAAGCTTTTATTGCCATACATTTTCCTCTTTGTACTGCTTTTGCTGTATTTCATAGGCTTTACTATCTTGTGTTTTCATTTTCATTTGTTTTGAGAAATTTCTATTTTTTAAAAGAATTTTGTTATTTACCCACTGATTATTCAGGAGCAATGTATTTAATTTTGGTGTATTTGTACAGTTTCTTAAGTGCTCTTGTTACTGATTTCTAGTGTTATTTCATTGTGGTCAGAAAAGACTCTTGATATTAATTTGACTTTTTAAAATTTGTTGAGACTTGTTTATGGCCTAACATATGGCCTATTTTCAAGACTGTTCTATATGCTGATGAAAAAAATGTGTAGTCTCCAGCAGTTGGATGATATGTTCTGTTATTTTCAGTTACGTACATCTGGTCTATAGTACAACTGAAATCCAGTATTTCTTTGTTGATATCTTGTCTGGATAATCTGTTCATTGCTGAAAGTGAGTGTTGAAGTTCCCTATTATTATGGTGTTGTAGTCTATCTCTCTGTTTAAATCTACTAATATTTGTTGTATATATTTGGGTGCTCCAGTGTTGGGTGCATGCAAATTTATGATTGTTAAATCCTCTAGGTGAATTGACCCATTTATTATTATATAATGACATTCTTTGTCTCTTCTTACAGTTTTTGACCTGAAGTCTATTTCGTATGATATATGTGTAGCCACTGCTGCTCTTTTGTGGTTTCTGTTTATATGCAGTATCTTTTTCCGTCCCTTCACTTTTAGTCTATATGTGTCTTATTCACTAGAAATTCACTTAAAGAAGTGAACTTCTTGTAGGCAGCATATAGTTGGATGCTGTTTTTTTTAATCTATTCAGCCACTCTCTTTTAATTGGAGAATTTAGTCCCATTTACATTCAATGTTATTTTTGAAAGGTAAGGACTTACTACTGTCATTTTGTTAGTATTTTCTGATTGTTTTATAACTCCTCTCTTCCATTATTTTACTACTATCTTCCTTTGTTGTTTAGTGATTTTTCTCTGGTGGTATGTATTAATTATTTGCTTTTGTTAGTGTATCTTTTACAGGTTTTTGCTTTGAAGTTACTATGGGGCTTAGAACATCCTATAAACTGATGACAACTTAACTTTGATCAAAAGAAAAATTAAAAACTAAAATCTTTACAATTTAAGTCCATTACTTCCCCATTTTAACTTTTTGTTGTCTCAATTTACATCTTTTTATATTGCCTATCCCTTAATAAATTGCCTTTTTTTTTTTTTTTTTTTTTTTTTGAGATGGAGTCTTGCTCTGTCTCCCAGGCTGGAGTGCAGTGGCACAATCTCGGCTCACTGCAACCTCTGCCTCTCGAGTTCAAGCGATTCTCCTACCTCAGCCTCCTGAGTAGCTGGGATTATAGGCACATGCCACCACACCCAGCTAATTTTTGTATTTTTTAGTATAGATGGAGTTTCACCATGTTGGCCAGGCTGACCTTAATAAGTTGTCATTATTTTTGATAGATTTTTTTCAGTCTTCATACTAAAGCTATGAACGGTTTACACACCACAGTTCAGTATTTGTCTGCATAGTTTATTCTGAATTTGTCTATACACGTTTACCAGTTTATTTTATAACTTCAGATGTTTTCTTGATACATATTAGTGTTCTTTTAAGATTGAACAACTGACTTTAGCAGTTCATGTAAGACAAATCTTCTGTTGATGAATTCCCTCAGCTTCTGTCTGGGAAAGTCTGTATCTCTCCTTCATGTTTGAAGGATGGCTCTGCTGGGCACAGTATGGGAGGGTTTTTTTTTTTTTTTTTTTCATTCAATACTTTGAGTATGTTGCTCCCGTCCCTCCTGCCCTGCAGGACTTACACTGAAAACTCTGTTACCAGAGGAATTGAAACTCCTTTATATGTTATTTGCTTCTTTTCTCTTGCTGCTTTTAAGATTCCCCTCTTTGTCTGTTACCTTTGAGAGTTTGATTATTATATGCCTTAGGGTAATCTTATTTAGATTGAACATGTTTGGTGGTCTTTAACCCTGTACCTGGATATTTATATATTTCTCTAGGTTTGGAAAAGTCTCTGTTATTATTACTTTGAATAAGCTTTCTACCTTTTGTTCTTTCTCAACATCCTCTTTAAAGCCAGTGACCCTTTGGCTTGCTCTTTTGAGGCTATCCCCTAGATCTTGTTGGCGTTCTTCATTTTTCTCATTATTTTTTCTCTTCCTATTGTGTATTTTCAAATAGTCTTAGAGCTCACCGGTTCTTTCTTCTGCTTGATCAATTCTGTTGTTGAGACCATCCCATGTATTTTTCAGTTTGACTATTGTATTTCTTAGCTCTAGGATTTCTGTTTAATTTTTTAAAATTTCAATTTCATTGTTAAATTTCTGTAATACATTTCTGAATTGCTTTTCTGTGTTATATTGGCATTTTCTGAGTTTCCTGAAAATTGCTATTCTGCATTCTTGATCTGAGAGCTCACACAACATCATCTCATTAGGGTCAGTCACTGGCTCCTTATTTTGTCTATTTGGGAATGTCATGGTTTCCTTTTTGCTCTTTCTATGGATATATGTCTGTGCATTTGCATTGAAGGATTAGTTCTTTATTCCAGTCTTCACTGTCTGGCTTGGTTTGGTCTTTCAGAAGTATGTCTGTCTAGAGGTTTTGTGCAGAGTGACTATTTACTTCCCTTAGCCTGAGATCACTGCCTCCTTTTCAACACTAGATGGCACCCTGAACCCAGATTTGACATAGTCTTTCTCAAGTTCAAAGTGCTACTCATCCTGGATGGGGAGGAATCCCAAAGATACCCCAGCTCTGTGGGAATGCTGGATGGAGGTTTGTTCCCAGAGGACTGATGAAGTGTGCTTCCTGCAACGTGATGCTGTTAAACAGCCTTTCTGATTTGGTGTCTTTTTTGAGGTCAGATGAAGGGAAGCTGGAGTTTCATGCACTGGGTGTTGCTAACCCCACCCCCACCCTCTAACTCTAGCTGCCTTTGGGATTTTTTACTCTGCAGGCATTCAAGAGGCTTCTTACAGGTTGAGGCAGGAATAATTTTTCTGAAAAGGAATCTAAGATGATGGAGAAGCTAGCTGTCCACTTTTATTTTTTCCAGTATAGGAACCTTGATTTTGAGGGTGCCTTTCTACACAGTGCCTGGCAGCTTGGGGAAGGAGCTATTTTACCTTTTGCTTGCAGTTTTTCAGTTTGCTGTGGCCTCTGGGATTGTCACAACTTCAGTGATTGAGTTCTGGAATATTCCTTTTGATAATCTTGGCAGTGGCTAGTTCTTTTTGGTTTTCTGTGGAGGAGAGTAAAGCTACATATACTGTGCTATTTTGGTGACATTCTCAGTTATGAGAATTATATATTTTGTTAACAAGTCCTTTGTCAGATAAGTTATTTGCAGACATTATATCCCAGTCTGTGGCTTAGCCTTTCATTTTCTTAACTGTGTCTTTTCTAAGTTGTGCATATTTATAGAGTATGTGAGAGATTTTTAACATATGTATAATGCATAGTGATCAAGTTGAGTTTTAGGGTACAATGCATTTTTTTAAGTATAGTCATCCTACTCTGCTATTGAACATTGAATGTATTCCTTCTATCTTATGTTTGTGCGCTTTAACCCACTTATCTTCATGTTCTCCCTTCTCACCCGCTCACACTTCCCTGTCTCTGTTATTTTTCCACCCTCTACCTCCATGTGTTCAAATCTTTTAGCACCCCCAAATAAATGAGAACATGTGATATTTGTCTTTTTGTGCCTGGCTTATTTCACTTAAGACAGTGACCTCTAGTTTCATCTATGTTGATGCAAATGACATAATTTCATTCTTTTTATGGCTGAATACCATTCCATTGTGTAGAAGTACCATATTTTCTTTATCCATTCATTTGTTGATGGACACTTAGATTGATTCCTTATCTTTGCTATTATGAATGGTGCTGCGGTAAACATGCAGGTGTAAGTATTCCTTCGATATAATGACTTATTTTCTTTAAGTCAATACACAGTAATGGGATTGCTGGATTGAATGGTAATTCGATTTTTAGTTTTAAGAGTATCTTTTGAAAAGCATAAACTTAATTTTATTGAAATCCGGTTTATTGCTTTATTTTATTTTATGGGTCACGTTTTTGTTTCCTACTTTCTTTGCCTATCTCAAAATCATAACGATTTTCTACTTTTTTAAAAATAGAAGTTATATAGTTTTATTTTTTACATTTAGGCCTAGATCCCTTTTGTGGTAATTTTTATATATGGCACAAAATACAGATCAAGGTTAATTGGTTTCTGTATGGATATTTGTTAAAAAATACTGATTCCCCGATTGAATTGCCTGGGCACCTTTGTCAAAAATTAATTAAGGATATATGTGCAGATCTATTTTTAGGTACACTCTTCTGTTCTAGTGATCTATATGACTATTTTTGTAATAGTAACCCACTTTCGTGATTAATATAGGTTCATAGCAAGTCTTTAAATCAGATAGCATAACTCCTCCAACTTAGTTCTTTTTCAAAACAGTTTTAGCTATTTTAGGTTATTTGTATTTCTATATAAATTTAAGAATAATCTTGCCAAATTTTACCAAAAACAAGCAAACAAAAACCCTATCAGTGTTTTGGTTGGGATTGCATTAAATCTGTGGATCAGTTTTGGGAACATTGATATGATGAATCTTCAGATCCATGAACATTTAACTGTTTATTTCGATTTTTTTGTGATTTCTCCCAGGATTGTTTTCTAGTTTTCATTGTATGATTTTGACCTTTTAAAATTTGATTGTTTTAAAAAATATTTAAGGTATAAATTTAAGATGTACAATGTGATGTTTTGATATAAATGATGAAATGATGACTACAGTCAAACAGATTAACATATCATCTCACATAGTTATATTTTGTGGTAATAGTATCTAAAATCTACTCTCTTAGCAAATTTCCAGTGTATAATACAATATTGTTGACTCTAGTCCCCATACTGTAGGTTAGATCTCTAGACTTTTCCTACATAACTACAACTTTGTGCCCTTTGACTTATATCTTCCCATTTTCTCCCACCGCCTCACCTCTGGTCACCACCATCCTAATCTGTTTCTATGTATTCATTTTTTTTCCTTTTGATTCCACATATAAGTGAAATCATGCAGTAGTTTTCTTTCTGTGACTGGATTATTTCATGTAGCTTAATGTCCTCTAGGTTCCTCCATGTTGTGACAAATGACATGATCTCCTTCCCTCCTTCCTTTTAAAGTCTGAATAATAATTCTATTCTGTGTCTCTGTATGTATATGTAATATATATATATATAAATTAAAATAGCGGTAATTTATTAAAATATAGGCAACATATTACGTATACATATACACCCGACAGTTTCTTTACCCATTTATCCATTAATGGACACTTTGTTTGCTTCCACATCTTGGCTATTGTTAATAATACTGCAATGAACATGGGAGTGCAGATATCTTTACAAGGTGGTGGTGAGTGCATTTCCTTTGGGCATATACTCAAAAGAGGGATTACTGGATAATTTGATAATTCTATTTTTAATTTCTTTGGGAACATCTTAAAGGTATTATTTTCCACAGTGGCTACTGTACCAATATATATTCCTACTAACAGTGTACAAGGGTCTCCTTTTCTCTAAACCCTTGTCAACATGTGTTATGTCTATCTTTTTGATAATATCCATCCTAATAAATGCTAGGTTATTTCTCATTGTGGTTTTGATATGCATTTTCCTGATGATTAATGATGTTGAGCGTCATCATATACCTATTGGCTATTTTTATGTCTTTTTTGGAGGAATGTCTATTCAAATTCTTTGCTCATTTCTTAATTAGTTTATTTGTTTATTTGGTTTTTTGCTGTGAAGTGATGTGAGTTCCTTATATATTTTGAATATTAACCACTTATCAGACATACAGTTTGCAAATATTTTCACTCAGTCTATAGGCTACCTTTGCATGTTGTTGGTTTTTTTTTCTGCATAGAAGCTTTTTAATTTGATGCAGTCCTACTTGTTTCTTTTTGCTTTTGTTGCCTGTGCTTTTGGTGTCATATAAAAAAGCACAGCAGTAGTGCTTTTAGTAGTTTTATTATTTCAGCTCTTATGTTTCAGTCTCTTATGCATTTTGAGTTGATTTTTTGTGTATGGTGTAAAATATGGGCCCAATTTTATTCTTTTGCATATAGATATCCAGTTTTTCCAACAACATTTATTGAAGAGACTATACTTTCCCCATTGTGTCCTGTTGGTGCTCTTGTCAAAAATTAGTTCACTGTATTTGCTTGGGTTTATTTCTGGACTCTCTATTCTATTACATTTTGGTTTATTTCTGGACTCTCTATTCTATTACATTGGTATATCTGTTTTTATGCTAGTACCATACTGTTTTGATTTCCATAGTTTTCTAATATTGTTTGAAATCAAAGAGTGTGATGCCTCCAAATTTATTTTTATTTCTCAGAGTTACTTTGGCTATTAAGGGTCTATTTTGGTTCCATAGAAATTTTATATATGTTTTTGTCTATTTCCATGAAAAATGCCATTGGAACTTAGATAGCAGTTGTGTTGAATCTCTATGTCGCTTTGAGTAGTAGGGACATTTTCACAATATTGGTTCTTCCAATCCTTGCACATGGGAAATCTTCCTATTTCTTTGTGTCTTCTTCCGTTTCTTTCATCAGGGTGTTTTGGTTTTCTGTACACAGATCTTTCACCTTCTTGAATAAATGTATTCCTTAAGTATTTCATTTTTGATGGTATCATAAATATGATTTTTAAAAATTTCTTTTTTTGATACATCATTATAGGTATAAAGAGTGCAACTGACTTTTGTACACTGTTTTTTTTTTTTTTTTGTATCCTGCATCTTTACTGAATTCATTTATTAGTTCTAGCAGGTTTTTTTTTTTTTTTTAATTTTTGGGGGGAGTCTTTTGGGCTTTCTATATATATAATCATCTTATCTCCAAATAGGGCTAGTTTACTTCTGATCCAATTTGGATGCCTTTTATTTATTTTTCTTATCTGATTGCCATGGTGAGTATTTCTAGTACTATTTTGAATAAAATTGGCAAGGGTGGGCATCCTTTCCTTATACCAGATCTTAGAGGAAGAGCTTTCCATTTTTCACCATTGATTATGATGTTACCTGTGGGCCTCTCATAAATGGCCTTTCTTATGTTGAGGAAATTTTTAATATTAATACCTAATTTGTGAAGATATTTTATCCTGAAAGGATGTTGAACTTTGTGAAAGCTTTTTCCACATCTATCGAAATAACCGTGTGGTTTTTAAATTATTCCTTTTGCTAATGTAATGTATCACAATAATTGATTTGGATTTGTTAAGCCGTGCTTGCATCCTAGGGATAAATCCCACTTGGTCATGATGTATGATCTTTTTGATATGTTACTGAATTTGGTTAGCTACTGTTTTATTGAGAATCTTTGTACCTATGATCATTAGTGATACTGGCTTATAGTTTTCTTCTTCTTTTTTTTTTTTTTTTTTTTTTTTTTTTTTTTGACAGAGTCTCGCTCTGTCGCCCAGGCTGGAGTGCAGTGGCGCGATCTTGGCTTACTGCAAGCTCCACCTCCTGGGTTCACGCCATTCTCCTGCCTCAGCCTCCCAAGTAGCTGGGACTACAGGCACCCGCCACCACGCCCAGCTAATTTTTTTTGTATTTTTAGTAGAGACGGGGTTTCACCATGTTAGCCAGGATGGTCTCGATCTCCTGACCTTGTGATCCACCCACCTCGGCCTCCCAAAGTGCTGGGATTATAGGCATGAGCCACCACGCCTGGCCCTTTTCTTGTATTTCTGTCTGACTTTAGAATCATTTGGGAGTATTCCCTTTAGTTTATTTATTTATTTATTTATTTATTTTTTGAAGCGTTTAAGAGGGATTGCTACTAATTCTTATCTGAGTATTTGGTAGAATTCAGCTGTGAAGCCATCTGGTCCTGGGATTTTTTGTTGTTAGGAGATTTTAAATGACTACTTCAATCTCTTTATTTGTTAATGTTCAGGCTCTCTATTTCTTCTTGATTCAATCTTGGCAGGTTTTATATTTCTAGGAATATATTCATTTCCTCTGGTATTTCCAAGTTGTTGTCATATAATTGTTCATAATAGTCCCTTGTAATCCTTTTCATCTCTGAGACATCTTTTGTAATATCTTCATGTTCATTTCTAATTTTATTTACCTATATTCTCTTTTTCTCTAAAAACCAAGTCTTAGCTTTGTTGATTTTATTCCCTAAGTTTTTCTGTTCTCTGATTTATATCTGCTTTGATCTTTTATTTTTTCCCTTCTGCTTTCTTTGAGTCTACTTTGTTCTTCTTTTTCTAGTTCCTTGAGGTGGAATATCAGATTGTTTATTTCTGATTTTTTTAATGCTATCAACGTCCCTCTTAGAACTTTTTTTGCTGCATCCCAAAGGTTTTGGTATGTTGTGCTTTCGATTTCATTTGTCTCAAGATATTTTTAAATTTCCCTTTTGATTTTTTCTTTGGCCCATTTGTTATTCAGGGATATGTTGTTTAATTTCTACTGATTTAAGAATGTTCTAGTTTTCTTCCTGTTACCGACTTGTAGTTTTATATCATCATGGCCAGAAAAGATACTTGATATGATGTCGATCTTCTTAAATTTGCTAAGACTTATTTTGTGGTATAACATGTCATCTATTCTGGGCAATATTCCATGTATGCTTTAGAATTTGTGTGATAGCCTGTCTGCGTGGGTCAGCTTTGGTAACACGTGGTAGTGAGACTAGAATCCCTAGTTTGGGACCCTAGGGCTGTTTGCAGGTGCATGCATGGTAGCTGTGCTGGGTCACTGGGCCAGAGCATCCAAGGAGGCAGTACTTGCTTAAGTACCTAGAGAATGTAAAGGCTCCTGTGCTGAGTCCCTTGGCCAAGGCACCTGTGGTAGGAGTAGCTCAGGCAGCTCTGGGCATGGGGGAGGGAAAGCTCTGGTGGATCAGGGATCTGGAGAATGTGAAAGCTGTTGGCCTGCATCACCCCTTCCCACTGGGCTATAGTAACCACAGCAGCAGTTGGGCAGCTCTGGGTGGCTCCAGGAAGTACAGAAGAAGAAGGGACATGGCTCAGGCACGTTTGTTGTTGTTGTTGTTGTTGTTGTTGTTTGTTTGTTTTTTCTCCTAAAACTGAGAAGGAAGAAAAAACAACCCATGGACCCTTAGCAGTATAAGCTGTAGGGCGTCTGCTGGTACTGTACTAGCAGTTGGTTTTCTCAGCAGCAAAAACTGAAAAAGCTTCTGGGGTCTGTGACTGTGAACACTGAAGAATCTTGAGAGGTAAAATCTACGGGAGGTACCCAGTGGCTATGAGGGCTGTTGAGGTCCTTGACAGAGAGGCCTACTGGGGCCCTGTGCCAAGCAGGCCATGGCAGATCACTGCGACTCCTACTACTTTGCTGATACTGATATAACCAATCCCTATTCTTTGCTCTCTGCTGTCTCCAGACATCTAGGCTGTATCTGTCTTCTGAGAGATCTGGGTGGGATGAAGCTGAAGCTGGTCATTAGGGCAGTGTCCCATAAAGCTGGGGAAGCTGGTTGTACACTCCTGTCTCCTCCCTGTATGTAGGACATAAGATCCAAGGAGTTTCCGTTCCATAATGAGCAGTACCAGCTATGGGGATGGGGTGATGCAGGCAAAATGAAACTGTTTTTCCTGCTCGTTTTGTGTATTTGTTTTCTGACTTTTTCTTTCACTATATTGCTGTGGCTTCTTAAGTGGACCACTAAGCTCTTCCAGAATTATTTTTTGTTCATGGATAGCTACCAAATTGTTGTTGTTTGCTGAAGAAAGGAAGGCTGATATTTCCTACTCTGCCATCTTACTGACATCCTCTCCTAAAAGTTGATTTCTAAGTATTTAAAATTTTTTCAGCTGCTATTGTAAATGGTATTTTAAAATGTCAATTTCCTATAGTCTATTACTATTAAACAGGAATATGGTTGATTTTTGTACATTGACTTTGTGTCCTGACACATTACTAAATTCACTAATTGGTACAAGTATTTTTTTGTAGATTTCTTAGGATTTTATGCATATACAATTATGTCATCTCTGAAAAAAAGAGTTTTATTTCTTCTTTTTTCAGTCTATATTCTATTTCCTTTTTTATCTTATTTCACTGGCCAGGATATACAGTACAGTGTTAACTAGAAATGGTAAGAACAGGCACCTTTGTCTTGTTTTGATCTTAGGGGCAAGCATTCAATATTTTACCAAGTAATTAGCTTAACGTTTTTCATGGGTACCCTTTATTACATTGTAGTAGTTTCTTTCTATTTCTAGTTTGCTGATGTCTTTGTCATAAATTTATTTTCTCAAATGCTTATTCAGCATTATTGAAATGATCATGTAATTTTTCTCGTTTAATCTGTCAATGTGGTGAATTGGATTGGGATAAGTCTGTCCTGGTCATGGTATATTATTCTTTTTATGTGCTATTTTGCTTGTTTTTCAACCCTTATATAACAACTCCATCTTGATTTTTTTGTTGATCAATTTCTATTGCCTATTGTTTCTCTTGGGTTTTATAAATATTTTCTATTCTAATGTATCAGGTTATCTTTTATTAAGTACTTGTCAATATATAATAAAAATTATAGAGTTTTTTAAAAACTTTACTTGGAATTAATTTCAAACTTATGGAAAGGTTGAAAAATAAGAACCATACAAAAAATACCCAGATTCCCCTGTTGTTAACATTTTACCATTTTTTCTTATCACTTGAGTGTGCCCTCCCTCTCTCTCCTGACTCTCTCCTTTTCCCCTCTCTTTATATACATATTTGTATGTCCGTACATACATACACACACACTCATACGTTTTTTGCTCAGCCATTAGTGTTTAACTTGCATACATCTTAGATTCCTTACCTCTAAACACTTCATCACATTGTGTTTCCTTAGGGACATTTTATGGAGATAATATCAGGCTCTGGATTATGTGATTCCTTCAAACAGATATTTATTTATATTTTTAGCTTTTCCAGCTACTCTCAGTGGCAGGGTTTGTCTGCAACAACTTAGTCTGTCATTGCCAGAAGTAAAGTCACTGATCTCTTGCTTTTTGTGATCCAGTCCCAGAGTTTTATTGCCATGCTGTGTTTCACTCTTATTAGGGCCAGTGTTCCCTCATTACCCTTCTTTTACAGAATGTCCCTACTATTCCTATTTACTCATTTTTCTATAAGAACTTTACAGTCAGTTTGTCTTGTTACTGAATAATTTGTTTTGATATTTATTAGTAAATTATAAATCAATTTAAGAATAATTGACTTCATTATCATTTTAATATTTCTGCCTAAGAATATGATCTGTCTTTCATTACTTCAAGACTTCTTTTGGGGTCCTCGGTAGCCTTTTCCTTTCCTTTTTTTCTTTTCCCACAGCAAGATGGATTCTGGATATACTCTGAGTATTGTAACAACCACCTGGATGCTTGCATGGAGCTCTCCAAACTGATGAAGGACAGCCGCTACCAGCACTTCTTTGAGGCCTGTCGCCTCTTGCAGCAGATGATTGACATTGCTATCGATGGTTTCCTTTTGACTCCAGTGCAGAAGATCTGCAAGTATCCCTTACAGTTGGCTGAGCTCCTAAAGTATACTGCCCAAGACCACAGGTAAGGGATTGAGGGAGGCAGGAGTGAATGAGGGAACTTCCTCTATCTGTTGGTTCTCATTGAGAATACATGTCCTTTTGCCCTTTCTGAGCTTCTGTTAACTTATCTACAAAACAGGATGATACATTCTTGATTGCCTCATAGCCAACAGGGTACAGAAGGCAGAGCTATCACTGGCTTTGTTACTCACACAAAAGGAGGGTCCAGTGCCACTATATTTGAGTTAAAATCTGAAATCTGCCTAGGGCTCCAGAACCACTAAAGCATATAAGATATGATTTCTTAGAGAAGCAACATCAATTCAAAAATGAACTCAAAGATGTAAACCAAACCAACTGGCCCACACCCATGCCTAATGCATCTGGGTCTGAAAGTTAGCCCCAAGGAGACCAAGCAATGGAGCTAAATCATACTTGTGGACTGATAATATTCACTAGGTAAATTATATATGGCATAATTCATCTTAAAAGTTCCAGAAAAAAGTTTTTAAGCATAGCTCAAAGCTATGTTAGTTTCTTAGGCCAAAACAACCTCAGAGCTTTTTGGGGGTTTGGTGGGCACCAAAAAGATAGGACATTCGCCTGGGATTTGCCATTTCTGTGCACTTTCACCTTGTGACGGGAACTCCTGCTTCAAAGTCCTCTTGCCATCTAGGTCCCTGATTCCCTCTTCTCTCACCCCTTGCGCTCCAGAGTGACAGTAGAGTAGCTCAGGCAGTGTCAGGCTACATCAATTTCTGCCCTTTCTCAGAGTGACCTGTTGGACCCAGCACAACTCCCACGACATGGACAACCCCTTTTGGCAGGTCTCAGGAATCTGTATTAAGATGATGGCTCCTGCCATGCATGTCAAGAGTAGCTTGGATTTGAAGGCAGTTAAAGGCTGATGCCAGCTTGGAAGCTTAGTAAGATAGGTGTTCAGATAGGTAGGGCTGAAATACAGGCAGTCAGAATGGCCCCTGAGGGAGAAGATTAGATGAAGAATGATAAATAGAGAAGAATACTGACTTTGCTTACAGATGATTGACATAATTCCCTTCCCTACCTTCCTTAAGTTGATGAGAATGAAGACTGCATGTAAAAGGGAGGCTAGCTGACATGTCTGGAAGTAGAAAATCTTGGTTCTGTTGCTCTCCCCAATAAGAGGCTGGGCCCAGACCTCATCTGAGGGCTTTGACCAGGGTTAGGCTGGACCACAGCTATTCCTTTCTTCTCCCACCGACGGCTAAAACTAGTAGGACAGGTTAGAGATGGGCACATTCCCCCTCTACCCATTTTGAGAAAGGCAGCCAGCTAAAAATGGCAAAAATAGGCAGTATGGGACACTGACAGTGAGGAATCCATGGCTGGGTAGTCTTGGTGTAGAGGAAATGAACATTCTCATGCCAGGACTGCCCAGTAGAACTTTCTGCAACAATGCAAATAGTCTATATTTGTGTTATTCAATATAGTAGTTACCAACCACATATGACTATTTGAGTACTAAGAAACATAGCTAGTGCAACTGAGGAACTAAATTTTAAATTTTACTTAATTTGATTAAATATGGCTAATAGCTACCGTGTTGGACAGTACAGCTCTGTGCTTTACTTCCAAGAAAGTGGCTTAGAGCACTGATCTCCTCAAATCAGAGAAAGGAAAGGTACAGGGGCAGAAAATGGGTCCAAAGAGCAGGAGCACTCACTTATGTTAGCAGCTTCTGTGCTGCAGTCTTCCCTTCTGTCACCACTCTACTTCCTTCTAAGTGTCAGGCTCAGACATCTTGCCAAGGAGAAACTTCGGTGATGTCACAGAGCCCAAAAGATCCCCATACATTGGAGCAACTAACTGTAAAAGAATGAAATGTAACAGAAACAAATGTAGAGTGTTTCCATTGGGTCTAAGATAAGAAATAAATAGCTCACGGACAGACTGAGAGAGATACACCTTCTAGAGTGTGTTTTGAAGAGACTCAGGAAGTGTTAGTTGGCCATAAGCTCAATATGGGTCAGCAATGGGATCCAGAAGAAAAACTGATAATAACTAACATTCATTGAGGCTCAGAATAAAGACTTTTCTAACATATTTGTCTTGAGACAGAATAGACTGGTTAGGAAGTATAGTGAAAAGCCTTTCACTGGAGGTGATAATGTAACATTGTTTGAAAGCCATGGCTCTGACAGGTGTGCAGATCACAGATTGGAGTGAGGGATGTGAGCTAGGAGGAGGTACTACATAGGATCTGCCCTGGCAATTAGAAGTCCCTTTCCTCTGCCTTTCTTTGGTCTATCAGCCCACTATTCAGTGTTGTGGGTGTGCAGTTGTGCAGTTGTGCAAAGATGTGTGGTTGTTGCACATCTATTTTTTTCTCCTTCCTTTTTTAAAAAATGGTACTGAGAGATTGAGCAGACTAATGACCACAAGGCATTTTCAGTTTCTCTAAGGAAAGGTGTTAACACTGAACTGTAATGCATCCTCTTGTCTTCTCAAGTTCATTTTTGCCCCTACTGAATGGCTGAGATCTCACTATCAATCTGCCTTTCCCAAGAGCCATTTGATTGGAAATCAGAAAAGAACAGCAGAAAAAAACTGGACAGGGTATGTAACTCTCAACACGTCTGCTATCCAGAGTCCCAGGATGTGAGGCCAAGGGTTACACTTCTGAGACTAGGGGTTTTAAGAGGCATCCCATGTGATGTCTCTACTGCAGAAATGTTTGATTTGTAATAATAATACTGCTAACATTTGTTATATGCCAAGAGTAAAATAGTTTACATGGATGATTGTATTTAATTTATGAAACCTTCAATAAACTATACTTTTCCCCATTTTACAGATGAGGAAATTGAATTGAGTCAATGAGAGAGGGAGTGAGGCTTGCCAAAGGCCACACTGCTAGTCAGTGAGAAGAACTGGCATTTGATCCCACAAAGTCTGGCTTCAGACTTTGTGTTCTTACCCACTGTGCTACATTCTGTTTCTATATTGTGCAAAAGCAAACGTGAGGATGATATTTCACGGTGATTTTGGGCAGAAGCTCCATAGAAATAGATGATGGAAGAGATGGTAAGGTGGTCTATACTGTGTCATGTGTGAGGCTCCCTTCTTGGTCCTTGGCTGGCTGTATCAGATAGGACACAAAAAAAGTGATGTAAACAAATAGTGGTCCATTTGTCTCTCATGTAAAAGAAGTATGTATTCTGAAGTTTATGACTGGTATGGTGGCCTCATGGTCATCAGAAACATGAGTGCCCTACAGCTATCTACTATCCTATACCTAGGGTATTGACCTTGTCCTTATGGTCCAAGATGGCTACCAGAGGTTCGGCCATCACATCAACATTCCAAGCATCAGGATTGAGTAAAGGCTAAAGAAGGGTATGCTCTCTTCCTTAAAGGTGATTTCTCAGAAGGCCTACCTGATAGAGCAGGAGCACCGTCATCTTGGACAAACACTGCCACTTTAAGTTCCAGCTCCCTTTCTAGGCTCATGCATTTCAAGGAAATCACTTCTTTTCTAACTGCAAGCAGCCAGAAAGAGCAGACAGTAAGAGAGCTCAGGCACAGAAGGAGGTGGGGGAAAAGTCTCTTGAGTAACTGCCAAACTTCACCCTCATACAATGGGCCCCAGTAAAACAGTGGGCGTTAATAAGCACATTCCGTTTCCTTCAGGTGCACTAAGATTGAGAAGATAAAAGCAGACTCAGGGGATATGCCTGCAGCTGCAAAAAGATGTATGGGAACAGACACACAACTCTCTCTCCCAGATAAGCACAACAAAGAGGTGCAAAAGCAGTCTATGCCTCTGATAAAGTCTCCCACCCTGAATCCTTAAAAACTCTTAGTCTGTAAGAAAGTGTGGCTCTGACCTAACTTGGCCAGCTGCTCCTCTCGGGTTTATTTAAAATCAACCTGTCCCTGTTGACTGAAAAGCCATCCTTCATGTTTCTCTCCTCTTTCTTTAATTCTTACACTACCCAACACTTCTATTTACATATCAGTGTACAAAACTTACTTGCGTAGTCATTTTTGCTGAAACAAAAGATAGAATAGGTAGTCTTTAGGTGGTGTGGGTTCCCATCCGAAAATCAGGACTCTGTTACTAAGGAGGTAGAGGAGAGTGGATGTTAAGATTGGCACCTAGCACATTGGTTCTTTGGCACATTGGTTCGTTCAACTTGCACTCTTTTGTTTTCACAGTGACTACAGGTATGTGGCAGCTGCTTTGGCTGTCATGAGAAATGTAACTCAGCAGATCAACGAACGCAAGCGACGTTTAGAGAATATTGACAAGATTGCTCAGTGGCAGGCTTCTGTCCTAGACTGGGAGGTAGGAAACTTACCAACCAGGGTATTAGGGAATCTGAATAGCTTGGCAAAATCTTCCCATCTTAGCTAAGGATAGGTGAAGAGAAATTACATTTGAAGAGCAACAGTAAGGATTTAGATTAGACTCAAGGTAAAATTTCCTGCTAATGAGAAGTGTTGGATACTTGAATAACTTTCTAAGATTGGAGAAATTTTTGTGATGATACCTCATTAAGAAATGAAAGGTTCATTTCTTTAGGTATTTCCAGGGAACAATTGGATTGACTCAGTAGCCTTTCAAAGCTCTTTCTGGATTTATGACCAACAGATTCACACTTAGATAAGAAGTAGTTTATACTAATGTACTTCCAGATACAGAATACGAGGTTGGTTCTCCTGTTCCCAACCATGCAGGACAGCCAACATACTTTTTTTAATCGGTGATATCACCTCACCCTGGCACATCTATTAGGTCTCTCTATTAGACCTGTACACTATAGGCCACAACCATCATCCCTGCCAAATCCACAGTTTTCACATCTGTTTTTAAAATAATCCCTGATTATTTCATTGTAGACAGCCATGACTTCTCTGAATTCTGAAAGACCATCCCTTCCTAGATGGAGTGCAGTGGCACAAACTTTGCTCACTGCAACCTCCGCAGATGCCCACCAAAAGTACCAGGAGTAATGACATTTCACATATGTCTTGCAGGCCCAGGTTGTGCAATCTGATAGTCTGCTGGCTAAAATAACCAAGATGGGAGAGGCTGGACGTGCTACTAGGGAGGGATTAGCAATCTTAAGCCCTGTGGTCACAATATAGAGGTAGGGTCTGCTCCCTATTCCACTGACCTCAACTCAAGTGTCATTTTCAGTGATTAAGAGGTAGTATCTCTCTTAATACTTAAAGTATTTTAGCCCGTTCCAAGGGAACCAAGCATCATCCTCACAAACAGCTACTTAACCAAGGCCCAGAAAAAAGTCACCTTCCTTTTATTCTGCTACTTCTGTCCTACCTTAATGTAGATTGCTGAAAAAGACCACAATTCTGATCAGCTGACATCCTTTTGGGTTATATTTGAAGGATAATGTTCCCATATAAGTAGAACAGCACTTTGATTTGCAGAGAAAGGAATTTGTGTAGATGAAGAGACCCTCATTCTCTTAAGCAGAAGCCAGCACTGGGCCAGACTTAACTAGAAAATTGTGGGTCCTTTTTTCCTTGTGTTGGCCTTGCTTTGGCCATTTGCCTGTTTAGAGGCAGAGAGCTGGACCAAATGACTTCTGGCAAGCCCATCAACTCTAAGACACTCTAAAATTCAGGTGGATTAGCTGGCCTTATTCTCTCTCGTTGGCAGGGTTTTTTGTAAGAGAAGGTGCCCAGCAGCAGTTGTCTTCCTATTCCCTGGAGCATCTCCCCAACTTCCCAATGCCTAGAAGACCTTCTAATTCCCCTGTGTGCTCTGGGACATCAGTTCTTGGAGCTGGAGCCATGGGGAACCAAAAATAGCATGAAATTACCTGGCCTACCTAGGGAGCTTCAGTAGCACCAAGCTCAATAACACTGAGCTATGATTTAAACACTCAGCATCTCAGAAGGAATTTCCTGCATGTTTGTCTGGTTGGGGCCACAAAAACACAGTTCTAACAGTTTCTGCCTCCTTTGTTAGCCTGATTGATTGGTACTCTAATCTCGTGTAAGCCCACACATCCCTTATACGCTCCTGCTTGGTGAAGCCTTTCTTTATCTAAATTGACATCCTACTTCATTCAGGCTGCTATAACAAAATACCATAGACTGGGTAGCTTATAAACAACAGAAATTTATTTCCCATAATTGTGGAAGCTGGGAAGTCCAAGATCAAGGAACCAGTAGATTCAGTGCCTGATGAGGGCCCTCTTCATAGACTGTTGTCTTCTAATTGTAACCTCACATGGCAGAAGGGATGAGAGAACTCTTTGGGGTCTCTTTTATGAAGGCTGTTCCCATTTAATTCCTGACAGCCTCATTCTCATGACCATCATCCCCCAAGGCCTTACCTCCAAATACCATCACAGTAGAGATTATGTTTCAACATGTGAATTTTATGGGGATACATTCAGCCTATAGCAATTTGTAAGAAGAAAAATTCTTCATGGTCTTCTTGTCAGACTGAGGTCACTAAGGAACTTGCCAGTTCCAGCGAAGTTGTCCTCTAGGAAGTCTTTTCTCTAGTAAAGCCTGATGGTTATATTTCAGAGGCCAAGCCTAAAGTTTCTGTCATATTTGCCATACCTGTGTTAAAGACTTCTAGAATGTCAGAATCACCAAGGCTCTTGGAGGACTCCCCCTACAACCCTGACGATTCTTGTGTGTATACATGTGCACATATGCACATACACACATACTCTCACACACTTACTCTCAAACACCTTGCAATGATGGTGGAAGACAGAGAAGCAGAGAGAGGCTTATTTCCTACCAAGGCCACACAGCAAGTCAGTGACAAAGCTGGAACTTGAATCTAGTCTCCTGATTCCTTGTGTGGTGTTGTTTTCAGTAATGTACCACATATTCCTTCAACCTTCTGCCTCTCACAGCCCAATTGCTGTTTTTTGTGATATGGCAGTGACTTCCTTTTTGTATGTAGTAAAGAGTTTATATTTAAATAAGACAATGAGACTACCTTGGGGAGGTCATCCAAATCCCAGTCAGGTGGTGGGTGAGTGCTGGGGAGTCTCCCCAAGAAAGCAATGAGACATGGATACTCCATGGCTTGATGATTGTTAGGATTGATGGCCCAATTTCACAGGTTCCCTGGTATAGGTTCTTTGTGCATTCCACGTGTCCAAGAAGTTGTCTAGGTGAGGAGAGACATTCTGCCAGATTGCCGAGGACTGCTGTGAACGGACCATGCAAATCAAGAAAAAGATGCCATATTTTGCTGTCTCTGCCACCCCCTTGTCTCCCAGATGTTTGAACAAACAGAGTGGCTGTCAAAAGCATCTGCATGATAATTTCAGCTTCATTTGTCAAATGAAAAAGAGGAGTCATAGGGGAAACCTTCAGAGCTTAATCTCCCTTGAAGAGGAATTTGGAGGGTAGCATGCAGGCAATTAGTATCTGCTCAATAGATCAGAGTGTCTGGCTAGAGAGCAGGAAGCCTTGCATTATATTAAGGCCTGATCCTTTCTTTTAGCTTATTCTGTGAACATTCTTGGTCTCTTTGCCCAACTCTGGTTATTATCCCTGCCCTCTACCATTCTATAGGGACTAGAGTTCCTGAAGTAACTCTCCTTTTACCCCACCCCCCAGGGCTCCTGAAAATCAAATGGATGAGTAAAAGTGTCAGTCATCTCTCTACTAATCAATACATTAGAGCAGTATGCGGGAGCAGCAGGGAGAATAATCTGTTCCCAGGGACTGCAGTTTCTGGGAAATTTCTATTTCTAATTTCTGTGATGCTGAGGTTTCGTTGAGCTGTCACTTTGCCACCTTGCACACTCATTTAATCCACTTGAAAACAAGGGAAAGGTAACATATCCTGGATAGCTTCTTTTTAATCTTTTTTTTTTTTTTTCTGGAGATTTGTAGCAGGAACTTAACATTGTAGCTCATGTTTGGGAGTGTGATTATGTGTGGTTGTGATTTGCTCTTTGTGGCACCCCTCTCCTCGCAACCTGGTTGTGTAATACCCAAGGATCTGTTCCAGTTTACTATTTGATGATTGAATCCAAAGAAGTTGGAGGAAACAAGAAAACCCAACATGATGAAGGCAGCAAAAACATCTACTTAAAAGCTAAAGTGGCTTGATGAGGCATACTCCTGGGACAAGAAGATCAAATGTAGGGCTGGATGGATTTGTTACTCCTCTGCCTTCCTGTCAGTAGGCAGCATTGAAAATAAACTAGTTAAAAAGTATGGCATTCCCCTTGTCTTTTCCCTGGATCTGCTCAGATTACAGCCCCACATCAATTGGCCTATAATTAGAATGGGGTGAAATCAGGCAGAATGGGGTGAATTAGAATTAGAATGGGGTGAGGCCTCTTCTCTCCGGCTCTGACCCCGAGGAAGGAAGGTAGATAAGCTGGCAAGAAAGCTTTGGGTAGTTTTTGGTGGCCACTGTTCATTCCACACCTATTGATTTAGTTGTCAAACAGTATTTATTGAGTACTTAAATATCAAGTACCCTGTGTCAGACCTTATTCTAGGTTCTGCAAAGACATCAGTGAACATGACAAAGTTTCCACTCTCATTGATTTATATTCCAGTAGGGAAAAGAGGCAACAAACAAACATATATCATCAGGTAGATGGGCCTCTGAAGAAAAATAAAGTAGGATAACAGGTTAGGGAGTAATGGGGATACTACCTGAGGAAGTAACAGTTAAGAACAGACCTGAAGGAGAGGAAGGAGCAAACCATGTGGTTTTCTTGGGGCACAGAATTCCAGACAGAGGGGAAAACAAACACGAAGACCCTGAAATATGGGAATGTGTGCTAAAGGAACAACACGGAAGCCAGTGTGCCTAGAGTAGAGTAAGTGAGTGAGAGAGTGGGAGCAAATGAAGTTAGAGAGGTGACTGGAGGTCAGATCCTGTCTTCATAAGACTGACTGTTAGTTTGAGTGAGATGGGGGCCATTGGAGGGTTTTTGAGCAAATACTTGAAATTATGAGACTTATGTTTTGAGCATTTCCCCTCACATGCCAGGCCCTATGCTGGGCAATGAGGATATTGAGATCAATGAGATGTGGCCTTGAACATCTAGTGGGGACAAACATATTCCAGCAGAGGGAACAGTGTGAGCAAAATCCTGGAGGAAGTGAACAGGTCTGAAGGACCACGGTTGGGGATTTTTGGAAGGAGTTGTACTTTTGGGGGCAAGACAAAGAGATGTGTTATATAAGTGGAGCAGAGGAAGCAAGGGTGAGGTCTCTAAACAATGAGAGGGCTGTCTCCTTTCCATGAACTCATTTGATGCTCTCAAACAGCCATGTGAAGTGGGTCAAACAGGAACTGTTTTAATATTCCCACTCTACAAATAAGGAAACAGATGGTGAGAGTTTAAGCTAGTTTCCAACTCGAGAGTGAGTTGGTAGCAGCATTGGACTCAGAGCCCAGGTCTTTTGAGATTCTCACCTTAGAAATCTTCCATGGCCTGAATGGTATTGCCTAGGTTTTCTTCTAGGGTTTTTATGGTTTTAGGTCTAACATGTAAGTCTTTAATCCATTTGAATTAATTTTTGTATAAGGTGTAAGGAAGGGATCCAGTTTCAGCTTTCTACATATGGCTAGCCAGTTTTCCCAGCACCATTTATTAAATAGGGAATCCTTTCCCCATTGCTTGTTTTTGTCAGGTTTGTCAAAGATCAGATAGTTGTAGCTATGTGGCATTATTTCTGAGGGCTCTGTTCTGTTCCATTGATCTATGTCTCTGTTGTGGTACCAGTACCATGCTGTTTTGGTTACTGTAGCCTTGTAGTATAGTTTGAAGTCAGGTAGCATGATGCCTCCAGCTTTATTCTTTTGGCTTAGGATAATGGCGACCATTAAAAAGTCAGGAAACAACAGGTGCTGGAGAGGATGTGGAGAAATAGGAACACTTTCACACTGTTGGTGGGACTGTAAACTAGTTCAACCATTGTGGAAGTCAGTGTGGCGATTCTTCAAGGATCTAGAACTAGAAATACCATTTGACCCAGCCATCCCATTACTGGGTATATACCCAAAGGACTATAAATCATGCTGCTATAAAGACACATGCACATGTATGTTTATTGCGGCACTATTCACAATAGCAAATACTTGGAACCAAGCCAAATGTCCAACAACAATAGACTGGATTAAGAAAATGTGGCACATATACACCATGGAATACTATGCAGCCATAAAAAAGGATGAGTTCATATCCTTTGTAGGGACATGGATGAAACTGGAAACCATCATTCTCAGTAAACTATCACAAGGACAAAAACCAAAGACCCCATGTTCTCACTCATAGGTGGGAATTGAACAATGAGAACACATGGACACAGGAAGGGGAACATCACACTCCGGGGACTGTTGTGGGGTGGCGGGGGGGAGGGACAGCATTAGGAGATATACCTAATGCTAAATGACGAGTTAATGGGTGCAGCACACCAACATGGCACATGGATACATATGTAACAAACCTGCACATTGTGCCCATGTACCCTAAAACTTAAAGTATAATTAAAAAATAAAATTAATTTATTAATTAATTAAAAAAAAGAAATCTTCCATGGCATCTGGTTGTTCCCCTGGGTTGGCGACAGTGGGAGGAGATTGGGTGGGAGCCACCATTCTAATGTGGTTTGGTGGATAAGAGCATAGGCTTTGGAGGGCTTCTGACCTAGGTTCTGCCCCTTTGGACAAATTACTTCCAATTTCTTTGACCTTGGTTTTGGGGTAATAACAAAACATCGCCTACTGGGTTGCTGTATTACTAGGAGACAGGATAGGTATGGAAACTGGGGCACACAGTAATAGTCAAGAAAATAAGTATCACTTATGTTGAGCTTATAGTGTGATGCGTACCTTCTAGGCACTTTATATGTTTTAATTTAAATAATCCTCACAACACCCAAATGAAGTTGGTACTGTTATTATCCCCATGTTAATGATGAGGCAACTGAGTTATAGAGAGACTACGTGTGTTGCTCAAGGTTAGTCAGCTTGGTGAGCATAGAGGAGTATTATTTTAATTTTTTTTCTACTTGGTGGAGTTACATGTTGCAAGTAATTAAAATATAATTGATGCTGGGCACCGTGGCTAACATCTGTAATTCCAGCACTTTGGGAGGCTGAGGTGGGTGAATCACTTGAGGTCAGGAGTTTGAGACCAGCCTGGCCAACATAGCAAAACATCATCTCTACTAAAAATATAAAAATTAGCTGGGCATGTTATCACACGCATGCCTGTAATGCCAGCTACTTGGGAGGCTGAGACACAAGTATTGCTTGAAGCCAGGAGGCAGAGTTTGCAGTGAGCCGAGATCATGCCACTGTACTCCAGCCTGGGCAACAGAGGGAGACTCTGTCTCAAAAAAAAAAAAAAGTTAGAATTGAGATGCCCCTGGCTGTGGAGTGGATGGACCAGATAATACTGGGTAGCCCTCCTGGTCGTATCATCCACATTTAGTAAATTGTATATTTAAAAGTCATTCTGACCATCTTATGGCATTGGCTCTCTTTTATGGCTTTATTGGACTTCATACATATTCAAAGTGGACTGTAGCACATCTTCCTAGCCTGCATCAGGGTGGGAACCTCTCTCAGCTTCCCATCCCTCCAGCAGGAAATCGCTGTACTGCTCCCTAACTCTGGTGGCTTTCTTTCCCAGTATCAGGCCTCCAGAGGTTCTGTGCTAGTATGTCAGCCCCTCTAGAAGGAGTGTTTACCTAGTTCCTGGATAATATTGAGGCTAAGTCTGGAGCCTAGAATTGAAGCAGTATTTCTAAGCGTTTTTCGGCGGGGGGTGGGGGTTCTATTATTAGAAAATAATTCTACTGAGTTCCCCCTTTCCTTCCCATCCTTTAGACTGGGGAAAAAAATGGTATGCTCGAATACACCATTTCTAGATGCCCCACTCTCTGGCCTACTACCCTGCCTGATTTGTGTTTGCCTCTGATTATTTCTGGGAGGTATAAAGGTCTCCATCTCTAACCTTGCCTTGAAGCTTTTGGATGTAAGGCTGAGATCTTAGCATCAAGGTATCAGCACTGAGACCATGAAGATCATCCTCATACTACATCTGGGAAAACTGACACCTAGAGAGAGAGGAAGGAATGGGTTCTCCAGTGCCTTTTTGGCCTAAAGACAGTACAATGTAGTACAAGGAGTGAGCATACTCTATGGAGCCCCAGAGGTTGGAGTTGGGTCATGGACCTGTAGCTAACTAGTTGGGCAACTTTGGCTTATCACTTGATCTTTTTATACCTCTAACTGTAAAATGGGAGCAAGAATATCTACTTCCCAGGGCTATCGCGAGGCTCATAAGATAGATTGAAAATATCTGGCGCACTGTCTGACCCATATAGGTGCTCAGGAAATATTAATTCTTCTATGTCTTGGTACACTACTCTTTGTCCCTATCTTCACATAGGCCCTGGAACACTCACCCTTGTGCCCACAACTTCGGTGTTGGTTTGCCTTGTGTTTCATGAATTTTGAGCATACGTGCATTCATCTCCTCCATGAAGACATAAGCTCCTTGAGGACAGGGGCCAGGTCTACCTTGACATCTGACACACACCCGCAACATACTTCTGACCTATCAGAGTTTCCATAAAGAAGGGGGAGGACTTGGAAACTCTATAGAATTGAATTAGCTAGGACTTAGGTGTCTTGGTACCTATTTGTGTCAGACTCTTTGTAGCAAGGAGGAGTAGTAGTTCTTTTCTGGATAACAGACCAAGGAATCATGTGGCAGTTAAGTTTCTTATTCAATCAGTAGATTTTAGTGAACTGAGAGGAGAAGGAAAAAAATTATAAGAGGGGAGTGGGTTCTTTTTCTCTCCGCCTGTTATCATCTTCCTTCTTGTCCTCCCCTGTTTCCTTCTACTCATGTGGGAAGCAGTGAGATTAAGGCCTGTTCTTCAAGTATTAGAAAGAGACTCAGGGACCAGAGCAGGGATTGAGAGACTGGGACAGAAAAAGAGACTTATAGAGAAGAGAGATGGAGAAATGTATTTATATGTATATATATATATATATATATATATATATATATATATATATCTGTGTGTGTGTGTGTATATATATATATGTGTGTATGTGTATATATATACATATATAAATAAAACATCTATCTCTCTCTCTCTTTCTCCACACACATATATATGTGTGTATGTAGAGAGAGAGAGAGAGAGAGAGGCAGACACAGAGAGAGAGAGACAGACAGACAGAGAACTTATAGGACCAGAGGGTAACTGGCGTAGAAAAGCTGTAGGAGTCCCGGGTGGCGGGGCACATTTGGCCTTGGGGTGAATAAGAAAATGGGTCTTCCTAGCTCACAGAGCTGTAAAGCTTTTTGAGGAGTCCCAGGAGTCCCTCTCTCCCTCTGTCTCTACCAGGGCCTTTCTGGCCTCTTCCTGTCCCAGTCTATGCCCAGCCTTGGGTGCCTCCAGGCAGGTGATGGTGCCATCCTTCTGCCTGGCTGCCTCTCATCATCACATGTCCTTCCCAGGGCGAGGACATCCTAGACAGGAGCTCGGAGCTGATCTACACTGGGGAGATGGCCTGGATCTACCAGCCCTACGGCCGCAACCAGCAGCGGGTCTTCTTCCTGTTTGACCACCAGATGGTCCTCTGCAAGAAGGTAACCCTGCCCCCTTCTTCCCTGAGGGAGATGGGTACCTAACAGGGTACCGGACCCTCCTCTTCATCATCCCCAGGCTCCCAACAAAGTGGGCAAATACTGATGGGGGGAAAACAGACAGGAGATTGGCAGCAATTCTGTATCAGGAGCACTAATGTGGCATGAATGTCACAGGCAGGGTTGGCTTGTGGGCAGTGAAAAACTCTGAAGTCGGTACATTTTGTCTTGGTATTTTTTTTACCCTTTGCCCTAATGACCCTGGGGTGCTCCTTCTCACTTTCTTCTACCCAGAGCTGCTCGTCTGCACCATTTGTAAAAAGTATTGAAATATGTCTATCTTAGTTGGTAAATAGTAGTTTCCCTGAGCACTTTCCCTCATTTCCACTCTAATGGCTCTGGCCATGTGGCCCCTCCCTGCCCTGGGAACCAACAAGGAGCCTCCTACTTTTGCCCTGACAGGTAGGTACCTTTGTGATATAGGAATTTTTTCCATGCCTCTACCTATTTCCTATACAAGGTGCACTGGTTCCCCACAACCCCCAACCGTGCTCTTCTCCACTCTTCCTTCTTTGTAATCCATTTGAGGAGAGGTCTTACTCTTGTCACTGACTCCTGGATAACTCTGTGAATGTTGGTTTCTAGGACTCTTCTCCTTGGTGAGGCTGGGAAGGGTAGCATATGTTCTAAGCGTCACTTCTCCTTATGGGATACTCTTCCCCCTACTTCCTCACTCATAGTAGAGAGTTCAGACCAGTTTTGGCTCCAGGGGCTAACTGGGAAGAATTGGGGACCAGGGAAAGTAAAAATGGAAGAAGAAACCAGAATGCTTAGAGTTCCTTTACAAATTCACCATCCTACCCTTGGCTCTTTTGCCATCATCCAGTCCCTTTGTCCTCTCCTTCACCCAGTAGTGAATGCCTCTGAAGAGGAGTGCTGAGTCACAAAACACCAGAGTAAATAGTGTTATATTCTTCTGGGCTGGAACATGAACCACACAGTTGTTTTAAGCCCCCTGTCCTCTGTGTGTGTATGTGTGTGGCATATCTTGTATTGAATCTTTATCCATTTGCTTTGACAGTGGATTGAGGGGAAAAACACTGAGCTTAGGTTCAGACTGCCTCAGTGTTTGGTGATAAACTCTGAATGTCCACTCTGGAACCAATAGCCAGTCAGTTAATGGGGATAATAACTTAACCTCAGTATGGAGTTGACCCTCAAACAGAGAACTTTTATGAATCTGAAACTCAGCCAAACACTAATGCTTCTTTCTAGCTCCCCCAACTCTTCTCAGGACTTTCATAAAATCAGGAGGTAGGATTTTTGAGGGTTAATTTAGGCGGCCATGGAAATTCTCAGCATATCAGCCATGTCACCAACACTAATGCGCCTGTTCTTCCCACTAAGGTGTTTACACTCAGAACAAATAGGAACCTGGCCTATTTTATAGTTCTGCACCCCCTAGGCCCTGTTAACTTTTTGGCATCTGTTAGCCAAGGCTGGGATTACTTTAACTAAAATGTAAAACTAGGCTCTAGAAAGCAGTGGCTATAAGAGATAGACCAGGATCCAGAACATGAAACAGTGAGTCAGAAGCCAGGAATAAAGGGGAAGAAACAAGATAAACAATGGGTTTAACTTAGAACTCAACGGGCAGTGGAAGACCAAGATGGAGTAATGAGCCAAGTCTAAGCCAGATAGTGGGAGCCAGTGATTAGGAAGAAACTAGAAGTCAATTCAGGGCTGGGGATTCAAACCAGCCAAGCTGGCAGAGTGGGGGAAGCATATAACAGGGATGGTGAAAACAAGAGAAACCTCGAAGCAGTCATAGCTTCCCACAGAATGGAGCTTTCTTGTTTTTACAAGAACCATAGGCTTTCTTCCCAAGACACAGCCAGCCTAGAGTCTGGGGTATAAAGGCTACTAACTCCATATACCTGAGTGTTCTTGACACTGGCTTCCCAGAACACGAGCAGTTATAGCCTAATTGTTCAAAGGCCATTAAAACTACCTGATGTTTGTTTTGAAGATTTCCATTTGTTATCTACAATAAGACTTTCCATTCAGCAAGTAGGGATAAACTTTTGAAAAATGATCATGGGGCCAAAAGAAGGTATGCAAAGAGACAAGGTATTTTGTCTGCTGGGTTGTTTAGGGACCTTTTGCCATTACTACAAAAGACTCTCTTCTTGAGATAGAGCTGGGAGGAATGGACTAGGTTCTCTGGAGGTGAAAATTCCTTTGACAAAGAGAATCCATGGAGGAAAGGAAGGGAATGTCTGGACTGGGCCAACATGAGTGAGGCTGTCACCTTACTCACCTCAGGCACACAATTTAAATGGATATCCGAAAGTTCAGTAATCCTTTTTACCAGGAAGAAAGGAGGTGAGGATGCTAAATAATGAAATATGGCCACATTAAGCTTTCTGATGATCTCATATTTAAAAAGGAGGAAACAAAGACCCCTAGCAAGTGACTAAATAATATATAATATTTTACATATGATATAATATTTAACAAGGGTGACAAAATAGTTTCATGAATCCTAGAATGAGTCAAAATTAGTTTTTAAAAATGCTTAATTTTAATTACTTTTAAAGCTATGTTCAAATGAAGAAAAAAGAAGTGATAGTCTGACAACCCCCTGTTTGAGGCAGATGGTTTACTGATAACAGGGGAATATAAATTCCTTCTCTATCAAGGAAAAGAAGGTATAAACTTGTTCCAAAGGGAATTGAAGCCCAAAGGATCTGAGGTTGTAAGAGAGTACTTTACTGCTCTGAATTCTTTCATGCTGTAGATATTGAGCCCCTCTTCTGTGCCAACCAGCTCTACTTTCATAGGGATTCTAGTCTAACAGAACTTAAGTATGATGTTATTTAAAAATATATATATCCCAGGGCACTGAAATAATTCTAAGATATCCCAAGTGGAATTGCTGTAGGTCATCTTGACAGAATTATGGGTTCCAGGAGATCTGTGTAAAGACTATAGATAGGAAAATGTACCAGTTTTCAAAGCAGAAAATAATATGTTCTAGAAAGTAGAAATCAACAATAAGATATTAATGAACTAGCATTTATTGAGTGCTTCTATGATTCTGCTCTAAGAACTTTACACTTATTAACTCAATTTAATCCTCACAAGAAACCTATGAGGTAGGTACTAATATTATTTCCATGTTAAGGATATGTAAAGTGAGACCTAGATAAGTTATATAATTTTCCCAAGGTGAAATAGCTAATGAGTGATAGAGCCAGAAATTAAACTCACATAAGCTGGCTCCAGATTCCACATTGGTAATATTTATGTCATTATTACCATTGAGCTTGTCAAAATTCTGTACTTGATTATTAAACAGCCTGTGAACATTTAGAAAGAGATACAGTGGCCATCTTTGGCTTTCTGAGAACAAGTCATATCCCATAAAACTCAGTTTCTATTTTGTCAGTAACTTAATTAGTTGATAGGAGGATTGCACAGGACAGAGGGTATCCTCTGCATTTCAGATTTTCCCATGGTTTCCTTGCAGACAGAAGTCATATGGAGTGACAGATAAAACATAAAGTTTGTAATCAGACAATTCTGGGCTCAAATCTTGATTTCAACACTCGCTGACTATGATTTCAAGCAAGTGACTTTTTGCTTTTTGTACCTCCATTATATCAATTGTGAATGGTGATGATAACTATTCTACAGGATTGTCATGAAGATTAAATGGAATCAATGCATATAAAATGCCTGATAGAGTGCCTGGTACTCATTAATCTCATCTTACCCAACCTCCAACAAAGAAATAGCCTTATAAAGTAGTGAGGTCCCCATCACTAGATGTACCCAAATATGGGCTAGATTATTATGTGCCAAAGATAGTATAGTAAACATTGAAACACTGATATCTCTCCATGAGCATGTGGCCTCACTACTAAGTTCTCATCCAACTGTTAAGATTCCCTTAATTCCCAGTCAATTATGCAACAATGTGCCTGTTTTGTACATTGGGAATTGGGATTAACTAATCCACTCAGAACAGCTTAAACAATTTATGCAGCTTGTAGCTTGTTTCAGAGAGAGAGAGAGAGAGAAAAGGAGAGCAAGAGAGCAAGTGGGCGTGTGTGAAGGTACCTTTAAAATGGCAATTATAGTATGTGGGAAAGTCACCAGTGGCTTCTAATTATGTGACCCCTTCTTTAATTTTTGCTGTCACCACTCTTTTAACTTTTCTTCCAAAAAATCCAGATAAGACTCTGTTCTCTTTCTTCGTATTATCTATACTGTCAGTCTCTGCTCCTCTATGTTTCATTGCATTTTTATTTTAGTTTTTGATGTGTTTTATTATTTTCTTCCTGATACAATTATTTGGGAAATTATTTTGATGCTTCGAGGGGATTTATTTCTCTCTGACTATTTACTGTGGAAAGGAGCAGATCCCCTTTTCCTGCACTCTCTGTCCTATTGTGCCTGTCTGGCCATGTTCTGTTGTCCCTTGTAGCATAACTGTTCTTTATTCCTGTTGCTTTCACCATATTCAAGGGGATCAGAACTAAACAGCATGTAATGATGTTGGGCAGAAGACTTCTGTTCAGGGAAGTTTCTGCATTTGGACAATTTCTTCTTGCACTGAAGGGTCAGACTTGGAGGATGAGCTATTTGGGACAGCTTATAAATCCAATAATAGCAACAGAGATGGGGCTGGAGCAGAAAGAAGAAGGGGATTTGAAACCAGAACTCCTGGGTACTTAACTTTACTCTATCTCTTACTAACTTTTCTAACCATTGGTCGGTTCTTTAACTTTGTCCTTATTTTCCTCAATGTCAAATCAGGCTGATGATAGAAGTCATCTCAAGAGGCTTTGGGAGAGAACCACCTGAGGTAGTGGGGAGCAGTGGAGTATAGGGTTAAGAGCATGGGTGCTAGGGCCAGACTAGAGGGCAATCTCCTTTCTCCCATGAGCTATATGACCTTGGGCAAACTTTCTGTGCTTATAATTATTCCCTTGTTTGCAAAATGAGAATGACAATGTATCTACAAGGAAGGGAGGTTGTGAGGGTTAAATGAGACAATGCAGATGTAGTGCCTGGCACATAGTAAGTACTTAGTGAATGTTAGCTATTAATACTATTACTATATATGCAGTGTTACTAATAATTCATTCAGTACTTTTTTATTTGGAGGCAATATAGCACATTGTAAACAAAAGCAGAGATTTTAGAGCTGGACAGCCTGAACCCAAAGCCAAGCTCTGCCATTTGGTAGCTTTTATTCCTGGAAAAATTTCTGTTTTTAATTCCAGTTTTTATTTTAGCTTTAGGGGGTGCATATTCAAATTTGTTATGTAGGTAAATTGCATGTTGCCGGGTTTTGGTACACAAATGATTTCATCACGCAGGTGATGAACATAGTACCGATAGGTGGTTTTTTATTCCCAGCCTCCTCCCACCTTCCACCCTCAAGTAAACCCCAGTGTCTGTTGTTGCCTTCTTTGTGTCCCTGTGTACTCAATATTTAGCTCCCTCTTGTAAGTGAGAACATGCGGTATTTGGTTTTCTGTTCCTGTGTTAATTTGCTTAGGATAATGGCCTCCAGTTCCATCCATGTTGTTGCAAAAGGCATGATTTCATTTATTTTGATGGCTTTGTGGTATTTTATGGTGTATATGTACCACATTTTCCTTATCCAGTCTGTCATTGATCATCATCTAGGCTGACTCCGTGTATTTGCTATTGTGAAAAGTGCTGCAGTGAACATATGCATGCATGTGTCCTTGTGGTAGAACGATTTATATTCCTTTGGGTACATATCCAATAATGGGATTGCTGGGCCAAAAGGTAGTTCTTTTTAAGTTATTTAAGAAATATCTAAACTGCTTTCTATCATGGCTGTACTAATTTACATTCCCACCAGCAGTATATAAGCATTCTATTCCTGAGAAAGCTTCTTAGCTGCTCTATGTCTATAGTTCCTCATCAGATGGGGTTATAACAGTACCTACATTGGAGGATTATTCAAGTTAATAAATGCAGAGCATTTAGGACAGTACCTGGTACATAATATATGCTATTTAAGGGGTCACTGTTGCTATTATTGTTGTTGTTATTATTTTGTTGTAATTATTAAGCATGCATTCTAGGATGCTGGAATATAGTAGTGAGTGAAATAAATCCAGTCCAAGCCCCATGTACCTTCCCTAGGATCTGGAGAGAAAAGGCTAGAGAAGAGTAGCTAGGGTCCCCTCTATAAAGGGGCAGGGAGGACCTTATTTACAAACAAGTGACGCAGGCTACAATCCTGAACAGTTACATTCCCCAGATTGCAGCATCTGTCATTTGTAGAGAATATCCTGCAATGTCTTACTAAGGAGGAACTAGCTCCCTTAATGTCTCCCAATTCAGACGAGCACAAGGAAAAAGGAGGAAGGCTGGCATTTTATTGGAAATGATAAACTTCATTAGGCAGGAAAGTTGTGATGATCCAAATAGCATCTGTTTTGAGCACCTGCTCACCATGTCCCTGTGAAGGCACTCAGACTACCATTAACAAGTGGCATATGGGCAGCCTGGTTCCAACAGGACCACAGGCAACCAGGGTTCAAGAGGACTTTGTCCCCTTGCCACGTGCAGAGGACAACCAGAGGAAACTCTGGGGCTTTGTCAGCTGCTCTTCTCTGGACAACCCCTAAGTGAAGCAAGACCAAAGAAGATGGAGTGCTGGGCACAGCCTTAATGGGCAGGCAAACTAAATGCTGTGAGCAGCATGGTGGCTAAGTGTCAAGTGTGTGGTATGTCAGGGCCTTCACAATTGGTGTTAGAATTTGGAGAAGGGGAGCCATATCAGCTTGAGCAGTCAGGGAAAGTTTCTTTGAGGAAGAAGAATGTGTAAGTTTGATCTCGATGGCTAAGATTGGAATAGGAAGCATAGTTGGGCCAGAGAGCAGCTATTAGTGTGACCCCAAATATATATCTGTTATATATTGTTTGGTGACAAATACCATTTGGCAAATACCACCCTGTCCTGAAAGGATGTATAGAATTTCCAGGGACAGTGGGGCAGCTATGTAAATTGAAAAAATATTCAGAGTTCCCCTTGCTTTGACTTATTTTTACTCACAATATTTAAATTATTTGGAAAGTTTAAATGAGCTAAAGGAGGTAGTGAGATGTTTTTTCTTTTAAGTTTATCAAAAGAGGGTTTTAAGGACTATGAAACACTGGCCCAGGAGCAAGAAAGCTCAGGGCTGTATTTGGTGGACAAGTCTGGCCTCATGTCCTGGAAATGACATGTTTATATTAGAGTTTTATAGCTATTTTACAGAGTAAGGATAACTGTCTTCATTTCTTAGTTGAGGAAATTGGGGCTCAGAGAGGTTAACTGGCTTGTCCATAACCATACAGCTGGTAGGTTAAACAGCAAGGCATCAAACTCAGGGCTTCAGACTCTACATCATGCTCTTTCTTTTGTTCCATGCTGCTTACTGCTTATAGTCTTAGCTACTCTTTCTGATTGGAGTTCCTGAACTAGTAGGTCATTCTTAATTATTCCTATCACATCTCTACATTTGGTTTATGACTAATCTAGTGCCTGAAAACTCACATTTAGCCCTCTGGGGGACCAGGGAGAACAGGCAAAGGGATAATTTTAGTAACACATCTCTCTAGCCCTGTTTCCCCACCACAGAAGCAGAAATTCTCTCTAGCTTCTTGTCATCCTTACATATCTAAAGAAACAATAGGAGATTCAATTGATGCTTTTAATGTAGCTCCAAGATCATGCATATTCTTTCTATTTTTGGGAACTAGCAAAGGTGTTGAAAGCTCTCAATGACTATGACACACCAACTCAGAATGGGGGCAGAGTGGAAGGAGGCTGCGGACTGAAGTTAGCAACAAGGAAGTTGAGGCTGCCTGTTTTAGGCAATGTGGTCCCATGAGAATGTGTGGTTCAGATCTGGCTTTCCAGGTTTGTATGTATTGTATTATGTATGGTAAGGCACAATTCAAACCTTTCTGAGATCGAGATAAATTACATTCATACATTCTGCCTAGCTTATCCTGCTTTTGTACTTAGATTAGCCTGATAGGGCCCACTTTTTATACATGTGTCTCAAAAAGTGTTCCTGAGAATTGTGGAACTCAGTGTATGGGAATCACTCTATCCTTTTGGCCAGGATTGAGCTTGTGCACACTGAACATGGTAAAAGGAACCCAGGTTCTGAAATAGGCTTGGGGCAACATTGGCCCTCTCTGTATAGCTGAACTCTTCCTCTCCTGTGAACTTGATCCTGGGGACAACCAATAGATCATCTATATTCTTTTCTTATTTATATGAACAATCATTTTTGGAGGAGAAAAAGTAACATGATTATTTTTTCAAAAGCAATTCAATGACATCCGTATTTTCCAGCCTGGGCCTTTGAGGTTGACAGAGCTATGCTGGGAAACCTTGCTATGCTGGGAATCCTGCAAGGTAGCCTTTCCCAACCCAACTGAAAATCTCAGCGTACTGCACAGTGTGAAGAGTTAGGATTGGGAATGTGAGTGTCCAAAAGAAGATCCGTCATAGGGAGCACACAGCTGAGAAGTGAGTCAAGTTAGGCAATTCCGTAGAATGGAAATGGTTTAATTGAACTGTAAAATGCTAATAAAAATTAATGAACATTTCTGACTCTGTCCAGCTGACTGAAAGAGCAGATAAAGCAAAGAGGAGGGAGAGTTGGCCCGAAGACATCTGTCAGGACAGGGCTCACAGGGGCCTTCCTCAACCTAACTCAGCCATACCACATCTCCCAGCAGTGGATGTGTTCTCAGAAGAGGCTGAGGGCAGCGCCAAGAGGAGAAGGGGCTGAAAGGCCACTCCAAGATATTTATAAGATCTGACATTCCATAGGCCTATATGTCATTTCATCCATCCCTCTATTTTCTTTTTTAACTTATGAAATATTTGACATTCAAAAAGATATAAAAATAATATAATGAGTACCCACGTGCTTACTATCCGCCTTAAGAAATAATTCATTACAAATAGTTTTCCTTCCCACCCTCTCTTCTGCTTCTTTTTCTTCCCCTTCCTCTCTTGCCCCTCCCCATTTTCTGCTCTGTACTGTCTGGAATGTGGCATATATCATTGTCACATATTTCTTTATAATTTTCTACATACGTATGTATCTTTAAACATTATGTGGCATTTTTTTGTATGTTTTTCAAAGTAACAGATACAGATGAGGTAAAACTATATAGAAAGGAAACCATGGAAATTATGAACATAAGATTTAGGATGGAGGATGCCTTGGAGTTGGTGGGATTGGTGGCAGATTCACCAGTACTTTATATTATTAAAATAAGTAAGTAAATGAATAAATAGAGAAATAAAAATGCCATGCATGGACCAATTATGAGTGTCTCATGGACTAGGGTTAGGATTAATCCAATTTTGTGTCTATGAGAGCAAAACAACAATCACAAATAGGCAACATACTGTTTGTATCCATCTACAACTTCTGTTTTTCTCCATAAGATAAGATTTGTGACATTCATCTGTGTTGGTATGTGAACTTCTTTATTTACTTTTACCTCCATTTCTCTTGGCAGACTGGGCCTTTTCTAAAAATCCCCAGAGTGCTAAGTGTTAGACCCTCCCTAGGTAATCCTTTGCCAGCAGTCTGTGGCCTCCTAGCTACTCTTACCACTCAGTCCCCATCTGATGTTCAGGTCTCACTGGCCTGCACAGATATTTGAACACACTCCAGGCAACCAGCCAGCTCATTTCATACCTCTAGTGGGCTTGCTGATGTTTTAGAAAAGGAGAAGCCCTTGCTAGCTGTGTGTATGTGGCTTACTGTTTCCTACCTCCCATCAGCAGACTTGCACACACGTCCAAGGATTGATTCTGGTGTCTGAAATGATCTTTCGAGGTGAGACAGAGGCTTTTTCTTTGGTCATCTAGTTAACCAACCTGTCAGTGTCAGACTACTAATATAACCTGGCCAAATTTAGAACAAACCAACCCCCATTGGTACTTCAAAACGGTGACAATGTTAGCATTCTGCTGTGCCTGTGTGCCAACTCTTCTAGTACTCGCCCTGCACATACCTTCAAGAAACCTCTTCCTTCCCATCTAGGACCTAATCCGGAGAGACATCCTGTACTACAAAGGCCGCATTGACATGGATAAATATGAGGTAGTTGACATTGAGGATGGCAGAGATGATGACTTTAATGTCAGCATGAAGAATGCCTTCAAGCTTCACAACAAGGAGACTGAGGAGATACATCTGTTCTTTGCCAAGAAGCTGGAGGAAAAAATACGCTGGCTCAGGGCTTTCAGAGAAGAGAGGAAAATGGTACAGGAAGACGAAAAAATTGGTAAGTGACCTGAGAGTAGAAAGAATATGGCTATGAAGAACATAGGAGGTTTGAATTGGTTTTCATTTTCCTGGAGTCAGAGGGAAGATTTCTGTTGCAAACTGACTTAAGCTACTTTGGTGGTTCCTTATTATTAGGTTCTTTTTGGTAAGTACCAATAGCTTCCATTAGTCAGTGGTAGATTTGAACTATAAGTTGTCCTCCCCTACTAGCTAAGAATATCACACTGAAAGCCAGCCTCAGGCTTGATTCTCCCAAACATACATTTATTAGCAAATAAACAAAAATCAGTTATACAACCTGTTCTGTAATCTTCATAAATCCTCAACTCTCTGTCATTAGGTATATAGTTTGTACTCCTGATTAGGATACTTCAGATGTTAACTAAATCCCCCTAGACTGTAGATTCAAATAATATGCACATACACATCACACTTTCTGTGTGGAAGTATTTAAAGTAAATTATAGAAAATATAACAGGACCTAAAACCATGACCATTTTCATGATTTCGAATCACACTGAAACATACTTTTTTGCCTTACAATAAGTTGTTTCTCTTTTCCAGTGGGGATATAGATAGTAGAGATATTTCTCATGCTGCTTCCCAACTGTGGGATTTAGATGCCATTGGTTATAGCTTTGTGACTTATAAAGTACTGTCTGGTCTCTTGCTCATGGTCCTGCCTTTCTGTCCTAAAAAATACCAAGCAACTAGACTTGTTAATTCCCTGAGAAGACATACAGTTTCTGTCTTTGCCCTATTGCTTATGGGAGTGAAATTGTACTTTAGAACGCCTGTATGCTCAAGTTTGTGGAAATTGTCTCTAGAAAAATGGGCCTACTCATTGAATCCTGGTGCAAAAGGGTTCTTCTATCCTTCCATGTGGGTGATTGAAATTATCCAGAGGTAAGAAAGGATGGTCAGAAAGACAAATCTAACTCCGGTCTTCTCCTCAGAACTTGGGTAGAGTGCACATTAATAACTCACTTTGAGTCTCATTGGAATCAGATTGCTTTCAGTATGTGGACACTGCATTGGGACATGATGTGGAGTGGCATATAAATGTTGCTGGCTACTTCTCTCAATGGCAAGCAGCAGCAGCCACTGACCTTGCCTAGGGTGTTAGAGTTATTAAAGGAATGGTCTTAGTGTTCAGACCCTGAATCAATTAGAAGGCCCCTGCCATTCCCATTGGCTCTAACACAGTGTCTCCCACACAATGCCCTAATAAACCTGTGACTTTATCTGCTTCTAATAGAAAAGCTTCTAGAAATTACTTTCTGAACAGGCATATGTTCATCTTTAAAAATATTGAGGTTTTTTTTTGGTTTGATAATAACAGTAAATCACTTCCATTGTAGGAAATTTGGGGGAAAAGCAACAGAAAAGTACAAGAAAAAAGAAAAAATCACACATGAACATACTCAGTAATAACTTTCATAAATATTTTGATATATATTTCCAGCCTTTTTTATGTGTCTAATTAGAAAACCAAGGTGACTGAATCTTTTTTTCTTTCTCTCCCCATACCTGCCTCTCTATGGTGGATAGATCATTTTCACTCATCATTATATCATTAGCATTTCTATCAGATCATTTCATATTTTTAATCATTATTTTATGAGGGTCATGTAGTTTTATCATAGCTTTTTTAAATTTTTACCTTTTAATTATAAAATTAATGCATGACCATTATAACCATTTAAACAAATATGGAAATATATAAAGAAAATTTAGCATTCTTTCCCCTTCTCTGTCACTTCCATACTGAATGAAATAACCACTGTTAACAGTTCAGTATGCCTCTTTCCATACTTATCTCATGCCCATATAAACATATACAAACATAGTACTTTCATATTTACAAAAATTATATTATATATATTACCTTGTAGGTTGCTTTTTTAAACTTAGTTTATCATAAGTAACTCCCCAGATAAATAATATAGAATCTAACTATAACCCCTTGTATCAGTTAGGGTTCAACCAAAGAGGCATAACCTGTAGGAGATATATCATACCACTGCTGAAAATTGTATTACAAGGAATTGGCTTATGTGATTGTGAATGTTGACTAAGTGGCTCAGAATTCCATAGAGCAGGCAGTCAGATGGATACATATGTAACAAACCTGCACATTGTGCACATGTACCCTAAAACCTAAAGTATAATAATAAAAAAAAAGAAAAAAAAAAAAAGAAATGGAAGATCACAGGCAGGCTCAAACCCATGGACATAGGCCAAAGCTGTCATCTACAGGAAGTCAGGAAGAGAAGCTCATGAGAAGGATGAAATGGCACAGACATGGGCTAAAGCTGTGGTGCACAGGTAGAATTTCTGTGCTTTCTGTGTGAGACCTAAGCTCTACTTTTAAGGTCTTGCAACAGATTCAGTCAGGTCCATCCAGATTATCTAGGATATTGTCCCTTATATAAAGTCAACTGATTAGGGCCTGTATTAGCCCATTTTCACAGTGCTATAAATAACTACCTGAGACTGGGTAATTTATGAAGAAAAGAGGTTTAATTGACTCACAGTTCTGCAGGCTTAACAGGAAGCATCACTGGGAGGCCTCAGGAAACTTAGAATCATAGCAGAAGGCAAAGGGGAAGCAAGCATCTTCTTCACATAGTGGCAGGAGAGAGAGTGAGAGAGCGAGGGGGAAGTGCCACATACTTCTAAACCATCAGATGTCGTGAGAACTCACCCACTATCATGAGAACAGCATGGGAGAAATTCCCCCCATGATCCAATCACCTCCCACCAGGCCCCTCCCCTAACACATGGGGATTACCATTCCACATGAGATTTGGATGGGGACACAGAGCCAAACCGTATCAGGGGCTTTGATTATATCTGTAAAATACCTTCATGGCAACACCTATATTAGTGAGGACTATGGTCTAGTCAAATGGGCACATCAATAAATTCATCACACTTTTCTTATAAACAGCTGTATAACATTCCATAATATTATGTAATAACCACAGTCATCTCTTGGTATGTACGGGATATTGGTTCCAGGACTCCCGTGGATATCAAAATCTATGGATGCTCAAATCCCTTATATAAAATGATATAGTATTTACATATAACCTATGTACATCCTCCATATACTTTCAATCATTTCTAGATTATTTATAATACCTAACAAAATGTAAATGCTATGTAAATAATTGTTATACTGTATTGTTTAGGGAATAAAAACAAGGCAAAAATCCATAAGTGTTCAGTAAAGAAGCAACCAGCTGCTTTTTTCTGCATATTTTTGATCCACAGTTGATTGAATCCAGATGTGGAGCCCATGGTTACAGAGGGCTGACTGTTCTTTTTTTGCTAGACATTCATTTTATATTTAGCTTTATTTCCCACTACAGATATTGCTGTAATAAATATCCATGTACGTATCTCATTGTTACTTATTGGTGCTTTTATTCCTGTAGGATACGTACCCTAAAGTGGAATGACTGAATGTTAGGATGTGAACAGTTTTAATACATACTTCCATATTAAATTCTGAAAGATTTGTAGAATCTATACTCCTAGCATAATTTTATGAGTACCTGCTTCCGCATACCCTCACCAGCACTGGATAGTATCTGTGTTTCAGTTTGCCATTTCTCAACTAGTAAATTGAAAAAAAAAAGTGTTGGAACCTTTTTTTATTCATATGCTTAATGGCTATTTTCATTTCTTTTGTGAATTGCCTCATACCCTTTACTCATTCTTTTAAAATGAATTTGGAAGGACTCTATATTGTTGATGTGACACTTTGTCAGTCACGAATTTCACGTTTTCACCAGTCCTTTTTTTGTCTTTTGAGTTTGTTTATATTGCCTACTTCTATAAATATTTAAATTTTTACTTTGAAAAATATATCTATTATTCCTTTTTTGGCCCCTAGTTTCATCTTGCTTAAGATCTCTTGCCATCAAAACTATAAAATTTCCTAATTAAAAATATATTTTTGGTTTATTTTAGAACAGTAATCCATCTGGAATTTACATTTTTGTATGATGTGAGAAAGGGGATCTCATTTTTTTCTTCCAGGTGGATAGTCAGTTGCATCTGCATCATTTATTAAATAAATCATTTATTTTGCGCACAGTTTAAATGCCATTTTTCATATATAGTAACTCTGCATATATACTTAGATGTGTTTTTAAACTTTCTATTCTGTTCCACTCTTCTGTTTGTCATTTCTTGTATCAAGACTATGCTGTTTTAATTACAGTAGATTTTGAGAAAGTTTTAATGCCTGGTACAATCAATTCTTATTCACTCTTATCATTTTCTTAGCAGTTCTTAGATGTTTATTCTTTGATATGAATATCAAATTTATTTATTCTAGGTTTAAAAACACTGCTGTAAAAACTGACATAAAAAGCCCATTTGGATTCTGATTGGCATTATATTAAATTTTTTAATATGTAACGGCTTGGCTTTATTGTTAAGTTTTCACATTTTAGACAAGGCTCTGCTCTCCTTTCATCAAAATCTTGTTCTGTATGCTTCAGGAAAATGGTAGAGTTTTCTTTAGATTCTGTACATTTCTGCCGCTTTGTACATTACTTTTGATAATTTCTATTTTTCTGGGAAATTGTTCATTTCCTCTGGATTTTTAATTTAATGCTATATATCTACACATAATATTTTCTAATTATTATATCTTCCATAATTGTAGTTATCTCTCTTCTTTTGGGTTCATAATATTTCATATATTTTTATTTTCTCATTTTAATCTTTTAATCAGGCTTATCAGGGAGCATTGATCTTTTTTATGTATATATAATCATTATACATATTTTTAAGGTACATGTGATATTTTGATACCTGTATACAATGTGTAATGATCAAATCAGGGTAATTGCGATATCCATCACCTCAAATGCTCATATATTTGTGTTGGGAACATTCCAAATATATTTTTTTAGCTATTTTGAGATATACAATAAATTATTATTAACTCTAATTTCCATACTGTCCTATCACAAACTAAATCTTATTCCTTCTAACTGTGTTTTTGTACATATTAACCAGCCCCTCTCCACTGACCTGAGCCTTTCTTTCTGAGCCACTGATAATCACCATTCTACTCTCTATCTTTATGAAATCCACTTTTCAGCTCCCACGTATGAGGGAAAATAATCTTATTTCACTTAATATCCTCCAGTTCCATCTATGTTTCTGCAGATGACAGGACTTCATTTTTTTATGGCTGAATAATATAAAATATAACATCGTGTATATATGCCACATTTCCTTTATACATTCATCCACTGATGGGCATTTAGGTTGATTTCATATTTTGGTTATTGTGAATAATGCTGTGATAAACATGAGAGCATAGATATTTCTTCGGTATATCGACATCCTTTCTTTTGGATACGTACGCAGCAGTGGCATTGCTGGATTATATAGTAGTTCTATTTTTAATTTTTTTAGGAACTTTTGTACTGTTTCCTATAATGGCTGTACTAATTTACATTTGGTCATTTCAAAGAACTTGTTTTTGGTTTGTTTATCCCTTCTGCAGTTTATTTCTGTTTCTTCTTAATTTTCACTTTTATTTCCTTCTTTTTCCTACTTTCTTTCAGGATTTAAAGAATATTTTAGATTCTTTCCCCTCTTTCATTGGTTGAATACTTACTTTATTTTGATTTTTACAAAATTAGAAAATCATTTTAGACTTCGGAGGGTATATGTATCGAGGAATTTGTCCATTTCTTCTAGATTTTCTAGTTTATTTGGGTAGAGGTGTTTAGAGTATTCTCTGATGGTAGTTTGTATTTCTGTGGGATCGTTGGTGATATCCCCTTTATCATTTTTTATTGCGTCTATTTGATTCTTCTCTCTTTTCTTCTTTATTAGTCTTGCTAGCGGTCTATCAATTTTGTTGACCTTTTCAAAAAGCCAGCTCCTGGATTCATTGATTTTTTGAAGGGTTTTTTGTGTCTTTATTTCCTTCCGTTCTGTTCTGATCTTAGTTATTTCTTGCCTTCTGCTAGCTTTTGAATGTGTTTGCTCTTGCTTCTCTAGTTCTTTTAATTGTGATGTTAGGGTGTCAATTTTAGATCTTTCCTGCTTTCTCTTGTGGGCATTTAGTGCTATAAATTTTCCTCTACCACACTGCTTTGAATGTGTCCCAGAGATTCTGGTATGTTGTGTCTTTCTTCTCACTGGTTTCAAAGAACATCTTTATTTCTGCCTTCATTTCATTATGTACCCAGTAGTCATTCAGGAGCAGGTTGTTCAGTTACCACGTAGTTGAGCGGTTTTGAGTGAGTTTGTTAATCCTGAGTTCTAGTTTGATTGCGCTGTGGTCTGAGAGGCAGTTTGTTATAATTTGTGTTCTTTTACATTTGCTGAGGAGTGCTTTACTATGTGGTCAATTTTGGAATAAGTGCCTTGTGGTGCTGAGAAGAATGTATATTCTGTTGATTTGGGGTGGAGAGTTCTATAGATGTCTATTAGGTCCACTTGGTGCAGAGCTGAGTTCAATTCCTGTGTATCCTTATTAACTTTCTGTCTCGTTGATCTGTCTAATGTTGACAGTGGGGTGTTAAAGTCTCCCATTATTATTGTGTGGGAGTCTAAGTCACTTTGTAGGTCTCTAAGGACTTGCTTTATGAATCTGGATACTCCTGTATTGGGTGCATATATATTTAGGATAGTTAGCTCTTCTTGTTGAATTGATCCCTTTACCATTATGTAATGGCCTTCTTTGTCTCTTTTGATCTTTGTTGGTTTAAAGTCTGTTTTATCAGAGACTAGGATTGCAACCCCTGCCTTTTTTTGTTTTCCATTTGCTTGATAGATCTTCCTCCATCCCTTTAATTTTGTGCCTATGTGTGTCTCTGCATGTGAGATGGGTCTCCTGAATACAGCACACTGACGGGTCTTGAATCTTTATCCAATGTGCCAGTCTGTCTCTTTTAATTGGAGCATTTAGTCCATTTACATTTAAGGTTAATATTGTTATGTGTGAATTTGTTCCTGTCATTATGATGTTAGCTGGTTATTTTGCTCGTTAGTTGATGCAGTTGCTTCCTAGCCTCGATGGTCCTTACAATTTGGCGTGTTTTTGCAGTGGCTGGTACCGGTTGTTCCTTTCCATGTTTAGTGCTTCCTTCAGGAGCTCTTTTAGGGCAGGCCTGGTGGTGACAAAATCTCTCAGCATTTGCTTGTCTGTACAGTATTTTATTTCTCCTTCACTTATGAAGCTTAGTTTGGCTGGATATGAAATTCTGGGTTGAAAATTCTTTTCTTTAAGAATGTTGAATATTGACCCCCACTCTCTTCTGGCTTGTAGAGTTTCTGCCGAGAGATCAGCTGTTAGTCTGATGGGCTTCCCTTTGTGGGTAACCCGACCTTTCTCTCTGGCTGCCCTTAACATTTGTTCCTTCATTTCAGCTTTGGTGAATCTGACAACTATGTGTCTTGGAGTTGCTCTTTTGGAGGAGTATCTTTGTGGTGTTCTCTGTATTTCCTGAATTTGAATGTTGGCCTGCCTTGCTAGATTGGGGAAGTTCTCCTGGATAATATCCTGCAAAGTGTTTTCCAACTTGGTTCCATTCTCCCCGTCACGTTCAGGTACACCAATCAGACATAGATTTGGTCTTTTCACATAGTCCCATATTTCTTGGAGGCTTTGTTCATTTACAGGCTCTGAAATTGAGGCAATAATTAATAGCTTACCAACCAAAAAAAGTCCAGGACCAGACAGATTCACAGCCGAATTCTACCAGAGGTACAAGGAGGAGCTGGTACCATTCCTTCTGAAACTATTCCAATCCATAGAAAAAGAGGGAATCCTCTCTAACACATTTTGTGAGGCCAGCATCATCCTGATACCAAAGCCTGGCAGAGACACAACAAAAAAAAGAGAATTTTAGACCAATATCCCTGATGAACATTGATGCAAAAATGCTCAATAAAATACTGGCAAACCAAATCCAGCAGCACATCAAAAATCTTATCCACCATGATCAAGTGGGCTTCATCCCTGGGATGCAAGGCTGGTTGCACATATATGCAAATCAATAACCGGAATCCAGCATATAAACAGAACCAATGACAAAAACCATATGATTATCTCAATAGATGCAGAAAAAGGCCTTCGACAAAATTCAACAACCCTTCATGCTAAAAACTCTCAATAAATTAGGTATTGATGGGACATATCTCAAAATAATAAGAGCTATCTATGACAAACCCACAGCCAATATCATACTGAATGGGCAAAAACTGGAAGCATTCCCTTTGAAAACTGGCACAAGACAGGGATGCCCTCTCTCACCACTCCTATTCAGCATAGTCTTGGAACTTCTGGCCAGGGCAATCAGGCAGGAGAAGGAAATAAAGGGTATTCAATTAGGAAAAGAGGAAGTCAAATTGTTCCTGTTTGCAGATGACATGATTGTATATCTAGAAAACTCCATCATGTCTTCCCAAAATCTCCTTAAGCTGATAGGCAACTTCAGCAAAGTCTCAGGATACAAAATCAATGTGCAAAAATCACAAGCATTCTTATACACCAATAACAGAGAAACAGAGAGCCAAATCATGAGTAAACTCCCATTCACAGTTGCTTCAAAGAGAATAAAATACCTAGGAATCCAACCTACAAGGGACGTGAAGGACCTCTTCAAGGACAACTACAAACCACTGCTCAATGAAATAAAAGAGGATACAAACAAATGGAAGAACATTCCATGCTCATGGGTAGGAAGAATCAATATCGTGAAAATGGCCATACTGCCCAAGGTAATTTATAGATTCAATGCTATCCCCATCAAGCTACCAACGACTTTCTTCACTGAATTGGAAAAAAACTACTTTAAAGTTCATATGGAACCAAAAAAGAGCCCGCATTGCCAAGTCAATCCTAAGCCAAAAGAACAAAGCTGGAGGCATCACACTACCTGATTTCAAACTATACTACAAGGCTACAGTAACCAAAATAGCATGGTACTGGTACCAAAACAGAGATATAAACCAACGGAACAGAACAGAGCCCTCAGAAATAATGCTGCATATCTACAACCATCTGATCTTTGACAAAGCTGACAAAAACAAATAATGGGGAAAGGATTCCCTATTTAATATATGGTGCTGGGAAAACTGGCTAGCCACATGTAGAAAGCTGAAACTGGATCCCTTCCTTACACCTTATACAAAAATTAATTCAAGATGGATTAAAGACTTACATGTTAGACCTAAAACCATAAAAACCCCAGAAGAAAACCTAGGCAATACCATTCGGGACATACGCATGTGCAAGGACTTCATGTCTAAAACACTAAAAGCAATGGCAACAAAAGCCAAAATTGACAAATGAGATCTAATGAAACTAAAGAGCTTCTGCACAGCAAAAGAAACTACCATCAGAGTGAACAGGCAACCTACAGAATGGGAGAAAATTTTTGCAATCTATTCATCTGAGAAAGGGCTAATATCCAGAATCTACAATGAACTCCAACAAATTTACAAGAAAAAAACAACCCCATCAAAAAGTGGGCGAAGGATATGAACAGACACTTCTCAAAAGAAGACATTTATGCAGCCAAAAGACACATGAAAAAATGCTCATCATCACTGGCCATCAGGGAAATGCAAATCAAAACCACAATGAGATACCATCTCACACCAGTTAGAATGGCCATCATTAAAAAGTCAGGAAACAACAGGTGCTGGAGAGGATGTGGAGAAATAGGAACACTTTCACACTGTTGGTGGGACTGTAAACTAGTTCAACCATTGTGGAAGTCAGTGTGGCGATTCCTCAGGGATCTAGAACTAGAAATACCATTTGACCCAGCCATCCCATTACTGAGTATATACCCAAAGGATTAAAAATCATGCTGCTATAAAGACACATGCACACGTATGTTTATTGCGGCACTATTCACAATAGCAAAGACTTGGAACCAACCCAAATGTCCAACAATGATAGACTGGATTAAGAAAATGTGGCACATATACACCATGGAATACTATGCAGCCATAAAAAATGATGAGTTCATGTCCTTTGTAGGGACATGGATGAAGTTGGAAACCATCATTCTCTTTTTTGCTTTTGTTTTTTTTTTTTTTTTGAGACGGAGTCTCGCTGTGTCACCCAGGCTGGAGTGCAGTGGCACGATATGGGCTCACTGCAAGCTCCGCCTCCCGGGTTCACGCCATTCTCCTGCCTCAGCCTCTCCGAGTAGCTGGGACTACAGGCGCCCGCCACCACGCCCGGCTAATTTTTTTGTATTTTTAGTAGAGACGGGGTTTCAGCGTGGTCTCGATCTCCTGACTTCGTGATCTGCCCGCCTCAGCCTCCCAAAGTGCTGGGATTACAAGCGTGAGTCACTGCACCCGGCCAATGTTAAATGACGAGTTCATGGGTGCAGCACAGCAACATGGCACATGTATACATATGTAACTAACCTGCACATTGTACACATGTACCCTAAAACTTAAAGTATATTTTAAAAAAAGTGAAAAAAAATCATTTTAGAGTATATTTTCCTTTGAATAAAGTCTCAACTATATCTCATAGGTTTTTATATAAAATTTCCTTTTTATTGATTTTTAGATATTTTATAACTTCAGTTGTGGTTTCCTTTTGATCCAGGGTTTATTCAGAAGACTATTACACTGGGTGCAGTGGCTCATGCCTGTAATCCTAGCACTTTGGGAGGCTGAGGTGGGAGGATCGCTTGAGCCCAGGAGTTCAAGACCAGCCTGGTAAACACAGGGAGACCCCGTGTCTACAAAAAATAAAAATTAAAAAAAAAACATCAGCCAGGTGTGGTGGCATGAGCCTGTGGCCCCAGATATTCAGGAGGCTGAGGTCGGAGGATTGCTTAAGCCTGAGAGATCAAGGCTGCAGTGAGCTTTGATCATGATCATGCCACTACACTCCAGCCTGGGTGACAAAGCAAAACCTTGCCTCCAAAAAAAAAAAAAAAAAATAGAAGGCTATTCCTTCCAATATTTCAGATTAGGATTCTAGTAATATTATGATGTCTATTTTTTGTTAAGTAAGCTGTCCTTTCTGTTGTGAAGCTTGTCAGATTTTTTTTTTATCCTGAAGTTTGGGAATTATACTAGTCAATATGTAGATGTGCATCTATGTATGCTCATCCTGCCTGGGACTTAGGAAGACCTTTTATTCTTTCCACAGTAAGTATATCCTTTTTTTCCCCTTAGCCAAGTGTTTTGTTACTTATTTGTTACTATTTTCCATTTGATTTTTTCCTCCTTCTGAAACTTTTATAATCTATATATACATTTTCTGTTTGAATTATATCTTTTGCCTCATTATATCCTTTTCTTTATAATTTTGCTTTTGGTTACAAAATATTTTTTCCCTATGTCATGCTTTATTTAACCATTCTCCGTTAACAGACTCTTAGCCCATATTCATAATTCTTTTTTTGGCTCTCTATTCTGTAATGTGCATTTTGTAGCTAAGTTTTTGTTCAAGTTTGTGACAAATTTCCTTAGTGAAATTCCTAGAAAGAAATTACTGGGTTAAAGGGAATGACTTTTTTTTTTTTTTGTATTTCAAGATTTTTGATATGTCTTACCAAATCTTTCTTACAGAAAAGTTTACTCATTTATACACTCAAGAAGGGTGTGTGTTTCTCATTTAAAAAATCATATATTTTTCTTTTTTAGGCTTTGAAATTTCTGAAAACCAGAAGAGGCAGGCTGCAATGACTGTGAGAAAAGTCCCTAAGCAAAAAGGTAAAGCTGCCCCACTCAGTCTCTGTGAAAGACTGTGGAATCATAAGCTATATGCTTACACATTCTTAGGCCCATTTCTGTGCTGAGGTTTACTTGGGGGTGGTGGAGGAGTATCCAGGTCCCTAGGTGTCCTTGATGACAGGTAGCAAATGGTTTTAAATGCTTAAGGCTAAGGAGTGAATAGTATAGGGTATTGGTATCCAAAGATAGCTCATTGAGTATAGCAAAAAATAGAACCTCTGTTCCTCTTTTTTTTTTTTTTTTTACTTAAAAATAAGGGAAACTTTACCAACAATTTGGAGATCAGTGGACAATAGTATTTTTATATATATATATATATATATATATATATATATATATATACACTTTATTTAATAAGTATAGTTTGGGCGTGATGGCTCATGCCTGTAATCCCAGCACTTTGGGAGGCCGAGGCAGGTGGATCACAAGGTCAGGAGATTGAGACCAGCCTGGCCAACTTGGTGAAACTCCGCCTCTACTAAAAATACAAAAATCAGCTGAGCAAGGTGGCACGCGCCTATAGTCCCAGATACTGGGGAGATTGAGGCAGGAGAATCACTTGAACCTGGGAGGCGGAGGTTGCAATGAGCCGAGCTTGTGCCACTGCACTCCAGTCTGGCGACAGAGCGAGACTCCATCTCAAAAAAGAAAAAAAAAGAGGATAAAGATATTGCTCAGCTTTCTGTCACCAGTCTGGAGGCATGTGCCAAATCAGGAGCCCCAAATCACAATGAAGAACCTCAAACGGAGCCAAGACAAAAGATTCAGATATTCTCTCTCTTTCTCTTAACCACAAGCCAAAGTACTTAAGAAAAAATACCTTGCAAATCAATTTAAATCTGAAGTTAAGCTTTAGTTTCTCTTTTCTCATGAACCAGAACAAAACTATCATGCTCAGCCAAACAAAGGGAAGGAACTACCTTCTGCTTATTAGAATACCTATTCAGTGTCAGTCACTTTATATAAGTTATTTCATTTCATCTTTATGGTAATCTTTAGAAGCTGGGCACTATTAACTCTATTTCTCAGATGAGGTAGCTGAGGGTCTTTGAGTGAAGTAACTCTGAAATTAATTTGGCTTGACTCAGAGTCCGCTGCTTTCTCCTCTCCATCTCAGGGTCCTGATGAAGCCCCATGCTTGGAAGGAAGAGTTTGGTTTTCTGTCTTGCCCCAATTACTGACAGCTGCTTCTGTTACTGATAGCCATGTTCACTGTCCCCAGGTGTGGGCAATCTTAATGAGACCTTACTTCCCCCAGGCCTTTCCTTCTGCTTTCTCAGTGGGCTTTGTGGTTCTGAATGAGTCACCATCCAAAATGATCAGATTCAAGTCTCCTGAAATTTCCGGCAGCTGTGTAAAGCACTATTTTTTTTCCATTGAAGCTCCTTTTGATTGAGGCTGAATGCCTGTGAACATCTGATTTCCAGTTAAGCAGTGCACCTAGCTCTGCTGACTAGACATGCCTCCCCTTCAACTGCTTATTACTTCTTGCTCTTGGGAGGCCCTTATTGTCTCTTTTCCTCATCATGGGAATGTGATTCCCCTTATATAGGGAATAAGGCCAGGCTTAATTAGCCACCAAAAAGTTGGGAGTTAATTTAAGGTGGGGAATTAACTCCTAACCTTTTGATTGCTATAATAACATGTGAGAGATGGTGTTAGAAAGCAATCTGGAGTTAATGTCAGTAAAGGATATGACCTGTATTAACAGAACCCTGTAAGATTTGCTGCAGTTCCTCAGACAGAAAGGTCAGCAGAAAAGAGCCCAGCCAACTGAAGTTTTCAGGCTGCAAAAGGGATACTGTCCTAACAGCTTGCCATTGTCTTCTGGACGCTCTCAACTCCTGAACTTTCTCACTCTGATTTCCTCTACTTCCCCCACTGTATTCTTCAGCATTCTCTAGAGGGACACAACTGATAGGAGATATATATATATATATATATATATATATGAGTTTATTAAGGAGTATTAACTCACACGATCGCAAGGTCCCACAATAGGCCACCTGCAAGCTGAGGAGCAAGGAAGCCAGTCCGAGTCTCAAAGCTGAAGAATTTGGAGTCTGATGTTTGAGGGCAGGAAGCATCCAGCACGGAAGAAAGGTGTAGGCTGGGAGGCTAAGCCAGTCTAGTGTTTCTAGGTTCTTCTGCCTGCTTTTTATTCTGGCCATGCTGGCAGCTGTTTAAATGGTGCCCATCCAGATTGAACATGGGTCTGCCTCTCCCAGTCCACTGACTCAAATGTTAATCTCTGGCAACATCCTCACAGACACACCCAGCAACAATACTTTGCGTCCTTCAATCCAGTCAAGTTGACACTATTAACCATCACATCCACCATACTGACCTTTATGGTACTCCTTTATCCAAGCCCAGGTTCCTCAAGCATATCTGAGACTGAATTGTCTTTTCACTGAGAACACTTCAAACAAAGGAATCTCTATAAAGCAACCAGGAGTTAGTTTACTAGAAGATAGCCCTGCTAACTCATGCCAAGCATTTTGGTCAAGGTCCTTCCCCACCCTATGTATCTCCAGGCCATTCCTTTTAGGGCCTTTCTTGTCTCCCAGTGTCTAAATACTGGTTCACTTGAACAGTTTTCTTTCCTTAACAGCAATTCTAAAGTCTTCAAAGAAATTCATTTAGTTTCTGTCTTTCTTTCTTTTTTTTTTTTTTTTTTTTTTTTCCTGAGATGGAGTTTTGCTCTCATCATGCAGACTGGAGTGCAATGGTGTGATCTTGGCTCACTGCAACCTCTGCCTCCTGGTTTCAAGCGATTCTTCTGCCTCACCCTCCAGAGTAGCTGGGATTACAGGCACCTGCCACCACACCCGACTAATTTTTGTATTTTTAGTAGAGACGGCATTTCACCATGTTGGCCAGGCTGGTCTTGAACTCCTGACCTCAGGTGATCCCCCCCCCCGTCCTCCCAAGGTTCTGGGATTACAGATGTGAGCCACTGCACCCAGCTTCATTTAGTTTCAAACCTCCCGGGATTACTACAAATCTCCTCCTTTATTTCTATTTTTGGTCTTCAAGACTCTCCTAGTCCAGGGCTGTAGTAACTGATATATTTTGAGACTCAAGAGTGCCATACATGTGGAAGTGGTTCTCAAATGTAGGAATTCAGTAGTTACAATATGTACATGGGAAGAGCAAGAAGGGATTATTTAAGATAACCATGAAAGCTGGCTTCCTTGAGCTTTTCAATGACCCATCACAGGAAGTGAGGGGCATTGTTAAGAGGTCTCCAATGCAGATGTCATTAGATAGGTAACTACTCTAGTGTCCCTTTCCAACCCCATCTGTAACACTGGGACATTATCAACTCAGTCTACTGCTCTGGGAGAGGGGGAACCTGGCTGAAATAACAGTACCAGATCTAGCTCCAAGAAAGGCCTTTTCACTTGACCTTTGTCTTTCACGCTGCTTTCATTTTAAGTATTGATATATAACTTCTTGAAAGTTATATGCTAATTCCTGGTACATAAACCTAATTAACTAGATCAATATAGAGCTCCCCATGGCCATGAGCACAGAGTCCATCTCCAGAGGCCTTGGGGCCAGCCCAACATCAAATGAGTGCCCTAGAATAGCTAAAATGATCTCGAAAAAGAGTAAAATGTGAGTAATCAATCTACCCAGTTTCAACACTCATTATATAGTTACAGTAACCAAGACAATGTAATTTTGGCAGAAGGGTGGACATATTAGATCAATGCCACAGAACCCAGAAATAAATGTACACAAATATGCCCAATTGATTTTTAAATTTATTTTGTATTGATATGTAATAATTATACATCTTTACTGAGTACATGTGATATTTTGATATGCATACAATGTGTAATGATCAATTTAGGGTAATTAGGATATCTATCACCTTAAACATGTATCATTTTTTTGTGTTGCGAACATTTCAAATCTTCTGTTTTATGTATTTTGAAATATGCAATAAATTATTGTTAACTACTGTTACCCTGCTGTGCTACTGAACACTAGAACTTATTCCATCTATCAAACTGTATTTTTGAATCCATTAACCAACCTCTCTTCATTTCCCTAACACCATCCTTCCAAGCCGCTAGTAACCATCACTGTACTCTACCTCCATGGAATCCACTTTTTGAGCTCCTACAGTTGAGTGAGATCATTTGATATTTGTCTTTCTGTGCCTGGCTTATTTCACTTAACATTATGAGCTCCAGTTCCATCCATGTTGCTGAAAATGACAGGATTTCATTCTTTTTGTGGCTGAATAATATTCCACTGTGTATGTATACTACATTCTCTTCATCCATTCATCTATTGACAGATACTTTGGTTGATTCCATATCTTGGTTATTGTGAATAGTGCTGTGATAAACATAGGAGTGCAAATATCTCTTCAACGTACTGATTTCCTTTATTTTAGATATATACCCAGAAGAGATTGTGGTTATAAAAGTGTAACAACAGGGATCCTTGTGATGATGGAAATGTTCTATATCTTGACTGTATCCTGTTATAATGTCAATATCCTGGCTGTGATACTGTACTGTTTTACTATTGTTTTGCAAGATGTTACCATTGGGAAAACTGGGTAAAGAGTACACAGGATCTCTATTATTTCTTAAAACTGCATGTGAATCTGTAATGATTTCAAATAAATGCTTTTTTTAAAAAAAAAATCAAATTAGTACTCACAAAACTTCCTCTCTAATATCTGTGTATTGTCTGTTGGCATTCAATACCCTCATACTTCTGACACTTACCACCTTGCAAAACTAGCTCTTAGAAAAGAATCTGACCTTTCTCACTGAAGTGCCAGTGGCTGATGATGGCTTAAATGATACTGCTTCCAGGGTAAAGGAACCTAGTCATCAAGCAAAGGCAAACAAAGTAACTGTAATGTTGGAATTTCAGACCCTGAGTAGCAGATGAAGAAGGTATTTAGGAGCAGCAGAGAAGCCTTCCTGGCATGTCTGAATTATATGCTGTATGTCTCGTCCTATTCCCTGAATGTAGATCAGGATTAAACTTTCACTTTAGGCCTCCAGGTTCCTGGAATCCTTCATTAATGTGGATTTAGCTTTGATGGTTGCAAACCTACCTACAAATGTTGAGAAGGTTTTTAATGTTAGTGTCATTTAAGCTATTCCATTTGAAAAGACACACATATATTCCATCTTCCTTGCTCCCCATGAATTATACCTTCTGGTAGTAAGTTTACTTTCTCCTTCACCTACTAATGTCAATTCTCTTTTAAGTGCAGGTTCATCACTCTCACCCCAGGACAGAACACTAAATCACTTGCACCTTATGCATTTAGAAAATTTCTCCCAGAAACCTGTCCTGAAGTCAATAGTTCTTAACCAGGCTCTTTTAAAACTTCCAGGGGGGACTTGGAGAAGGATAAATAGAGTTTGTTGGGTTCTTTGCAGGACCAAGCCCTGCATAAGGGATTCTGGTGTCTTGGAAAGAACTCTGAACTGAGAAGTCAAAGAATGTAGGTTCTAACCCTCGCTTTGTCACTAACTTACCATGTGACCTTGAGTATGACATTTCTTTTCAGACATCAGTGTTCTCACCTGTAAAATAGATTATAGCAATACCCCAAATTTCTTTGATACCTGACTAGATGTGGAAGTGTGTAGGGTTGCAATAGTAGCCATGGTATTCTAAAATCTGTTTGAAAGAGGAATTCTCCTCTTGGATGATTTATAAAACCAGTTCACACTCTCTAAACCAGTCTGCCTTGAGTTGTCTGCCCAGAGTGGTCACTGGGTAATTTGAGAAGCCCTTTGTTACATAACTGATACCCTTTCCCTTTGATCTCTCATCTACTCTAGGTGTCAACTCTGCCCGCTCAGTTCCTCCTTCCTACCCACCACCGCAGGACCCGTTAAACCACGGCCAGTACCTGGTCCCCGACGGCATCGCTCAGTCGCAGGTCTTTGAGTTCACCGAACCCAAGCGCAGCCAGTCACCATTCTGGCAAAACTTCAGCAGGTTAACCCCCTTCAAAAAATGATACCTACAGGGAGGCAGATAATTTTAAAATAAAGTAAATAAAATTATATTTATAGATGGACCTTTTTTCGGAGAAGCACTGTTCAAATTTATACACACACACACAGAGAGACCCTTGCGTACACATACACACACACACACACACAGAGAGAGAGAGAGAGAGATAAGGAACAAAAGTGTTTTCTGTTGTTTTGGGGAAGTGAAATCTGTGGTTGGTAGGAAGAGGTACCAATGACTTCCAAACATGTGATCCCGTCTTAAAAGTTTTCCATTTTTACCCTGTTTCCCCTTCCCTTTGCTTTCAGAAGTTGACATTTCTATTCATTCCTTTTCTTGTTAAGATAATCTCTTTACTCCCCTGTGAGTGATTCACTGCCTTGTCATTATTACCATAGATGTGTTTGTATTGTTTTTTTTTCTGATGATACTGATGTTGATAAATTTTTAATTTTATTTGATGTGGTAGAGTTGGGAGCTTTCAGGGTTTTTTTCCCTCTTTTACTTTCCATTGAGGAAGGGAATGAGCTCCTTTCTCCTCTCCTTCAGCCAATCATTTTCAAATGTTCCTTCAGCCCTGCAGTTGCCCCAAATAACCTTTTCTTGGCATCCTCTGTCCTCAGTCATGCCAGTCTGGACATGCTCTGTTGTGCCCTGTGACAAAACTGCTCAGTATTCCTATTGCTTTTACTGTGTTTTAGGTACTGTGAAGGGATCAAAAAACCAAACAGAAGCAAGGGAGTATCAGACTATGATGATGCTGGAGTGGACTTCTGTTCAGGGAACATTTTGCATTTGGGCTGTTTCTTCTATCACTGGGGTTTCCCATGTTGCAGCACTGCTGGGTCATTGCAATTTTGCATCTAGGGGTTAGTTTGATCCAGTTATTCTCTTTTTTCAAGTCACTTTTGTTATAGGTCTCCCCCTAGGCCTGTCTCTCCCTTAGCCCAAAAGATCTGAACTGGAAGCAGAGGTTGAGATTCTGCCTCCCAGGAGAGGGATTTACCTGCCCCCTAGTACCAGATAGGTTTAGGACAGGGATCCCTACAGCAATCAGTTCAGTGTCCTGGTTGTCCCTGCTCCCATTTACAGATGTTTGGGCAGCGTTGATAGAAGTATGGAGGGGTTCAAGACAGAGCCCACCTGACCAAGATCATCAGCTACCTTCAAATTATTGACCTGGACAGGGTCTAAGGCTGATAGTAACCTTTTACAAGAAAGAACAGGGATGGGAATGGAAAGAGATAGCCTTGATCCACAGTATTGTGCCTGCATTTTCTACCACCCTAAAATTGTGTGAGACTTCTCCCATTGTTAACAGATTGCATGGACAATCTTCCCTGGCTTCTTTCTTTCCCTCTCTCTTTCTTCTTTCTCCTGCCATCCTAGCACAGGAGGATTTTTGGTATTGATACAGTTAAAGCTGTTCTGGCACTCAAAGAAGGCCCTGTTTCCAACATCCTCTCATTCCAGGATATTTGGGGCAAGTGAGTTAGGGGCCCAGGGGCAATTTTCCCTCTGAATAAAGGGTCTGAGGCAGGGATGCTACACTCAGGCTTGCTTTTGGCCAGCTTTTTGCTTGGGAAAATCTAACTTCTCTCACAAGGAGGCAGGCTTCCTATGGATGTTGGAGTACCTGTTTTTCCTCCACACATAGCCCTTTTCATGGATAGACCTTGAACAACAAAAAGGGTATAAGGGAATAAGGATGAACTCTGCTGTGAAGAGCAAGCCACTGTAGTGAGGAATGTGGAGACTGGGAGTCTGTCCTAAACCCCATGGGAGAAGACTTCATCATGAAAGGACTTCAGCTTACCAAGCAGCAGCCATAGCTGTGTGGAGGCTTCAGCATAGCTAGCATGTTTACTGCTCTATGCCTCCTGATCCAGACCAGGCATTGCCCAGCCTGGGAATCTTTTCTTTGTGGAAATCAAATTACAAGCTATTTAAGTTTCTATTCCATCACAACCAAGTCAGACTTGTATTATAAGTCAAGGATGAGCCTGATCTGGGGAGAGGGCCGGGGCTCGGGACTGGCCACCACTGTTCAGCACATGACCTAACTACGTAAGCCTCCTTGGCAAGGGACCTGGTGCCCAGCACCCAGGCTAAAATATCCTGTCTGGCAGAGTGTTTTTGGTAGCTATGCAGGCCTCCCTTCAGTGTACCTCTTTTTCCTACTTCTCACTCCTCCTCACTATGCTTGGCCTTGCCATGCTTCTTCGAGGGTTGGCAGCACACCGGGAGGGGATACTTGGACAAGTTTCTGGGCCTACATTTCTTGACTAGGCCCTCTCATTTCCTCCCTCCTTGGGGCTTCTGCCCAGGGCTCCAGGATCAGAGATATTACTTCTCAACCCTCACTTCTCCTCTACTGAACCCACTGGCATCACCAGATGCCAGTAATTTGTGAACAACAAGAAATCATCTCCCCATTGGTTGGAGTATTCCCTCAGCCTGTAGCATCAAAGCAGACCAGTGGCCAACAGCCCCAAGGGAAGCCCAGTTAAATACCTGGGTTCAGTATCCTAACCTGTTGGGTCCTGACAACAATGGTAACCCCAATAATTTTGTAATGCTCTAATTTCCGCATGGCCCCAAGCTCCCTTTTCCTCAACGAGGCCAGGATTTGCTCTCCAAAAGGCTTTGCTAGTGTGTTCTATGGGACCTGCTATGGGGAGTCCTAAGACAGACATCTAATTATTCTCTTTTTTTTCTCCCCCTCTCTCTATGTGTATATTTCTAATGGATCTATAAGAACAGCAACAAGAGAGTTCTAACAATTCTAGTGTGAAGCCAAATAGTGATCTTTTAGTGCTTTGGGGATGGGGTGGGCTGGGGTGGATGGATGGGCAACAGTGACTTTGATTACCCTTGCTGCTCTGCATTTGCCAGTTTATTCTTTTGTTTCTTTTATCTGACTGTTTGACTCTGTCAAACAAGTGTCAAAGTTGTGTGTTAAAAAAATGTTTAACAAAAAAAATGTTGTAATGACACAAAGCCTTATGAAAATATTTATGGAGTTCAATAAAAGAAGTAAAAAGACACCTCCTGGCATAGCTCTCATTCCTGTGTGTGTGTGTGTGTGTGTGTGTTTTGCCAATTGTGAAATAAAGGGAATTTGCCTGGTGTGGGGCAGCTTACCCCAACCCAGCCTTGACCTGCCAACCTATTCCCAGGCATCCTATGTGCCACCTATGGCCTTGCATGTGTTTTCTGGAAGAGTGGACCACAAGGACTACGTTTGAGCCTGTAGCCTGGGGCAGTCAAATGTCTTTATGGATGGGACTGTCCTTCATGTCACCCAGCCCTTTGACAAGACATAAAGGTCCATTTCTGACCTTGCTCTTTTTCCTTATAGCAGCAAGTCCAGTACTAGCCCTGGGCCCTCATGGAAGCTTAAAGGCTGCCTTTTGAACCCATCCAGAGACCATATCACTTAGGAATTTGCAACTCTCAATTCCTTCCTAAAGCCTTTGGTCCTGTCTCTTCAGAGGTAGTTATCTTCCTTATCTATTCCTCAGAGTGGGTTGAGTGACCTTACTATTTCTTCCATCATGGTGTCAACCTGGATGTAGATGTTCCTTGCTGTCAGTAGGCCTCTATGTGGTATCTGATGCTCCCTGTGGGAACCCAATACAGGTTCCTTTCTGGCATTGCCTTACCTGCCTTTCTTCAGAGCAACTAAACACTCCAATAAAATGCTTATTTACTAAAAGGATCCAGATAATTATTCCAATCTGTAGAGTTGGAAGGGGGAGCAGATGTTGGGCCTCTGGATTAGAATGTGAGCCCTGTCTGTCTTGGCCTTCAGGATCCTCCCACCACAACCCCCAGGATTTGATTTGAAGAAAGTGATAATTAAAATCTCCTCTCCTTTACTAACTTTTCCCCTTTCTCCATTTCTTGGCTCTCCTTATTTAACCCCTTCCTCTGCTATCACCATCATTTCCCTTTTCCCTAGAGTCTGCCATCTCTCCCCACCAAAATCAGCAGGACTTAGCTCTCAGCAGTCGCTTCTGCATCTTGCCAATTCCTAGCTTCCCCAATTTCCGGAAATAAATCTCAATTACCTCCTGCAGAGAGCAAGAGGGCAGCATCTGGTCTCAGTCTTCCCTGACTACTTTCCAAGGGCACTAGAAGTGGGGAGACAAATGGTGGGGGTCTTACACTCTAAGATAAACTTGGTTCTCTCTTACGGTACCTAAAATGAAACACTTCTTATCACCATAAGAATCATTTCAGAACACCCCCTGTGATGGTTAATACTGTCAACTTGATTAGATTGAATGATACAAAGTATTGATCCTGGTGTGTCTGTGTCAGTGTTGCCAAAAGAAATTAACATTTGAGTCAGTGGACTAGGAAAGACAGACCCACCCTTAATCTGGGTGGGCACAATCTAATAAGCTGCCAGCATGGCTAGAATATAAGCAGGCAGAAAAATGTGAAAAGAGAGGCTGGCCTAGCCTCCCAGGCTACATCTTTCTCTCACGCTGTATGCTTCCTGCCCTCTAACATCAGACTCCAAGTTCTTCAGTTTTGGGACTCGGACTGGCTTTCCTTACTCCTCAGCTTGCAGACAGCCTATTGTGGGACCTTGTGATCATGTAAGTTAATCTTTAATAAATTCCCCTTTACATATATATGTGTGCGTGTGTGTGTGTGTGTGTGTGTGTGTGTATGTGTGTGTATATATATACACATCCTACTAGTTCTGTCCCTCTAGAGAACCATGACTAATACAAATTTTGGTAACGAGAGTGGTTCTAGAGGAACACAATATTAAGGATAGAGTTCTTTCGTTGGTTTTGGGGTTTCTGGAGTTGACTGCTTAATATGATTAGGCCAAAAATGCTAAAGACTGTACTTCTAATAGTATGGAGAACACTGATAGTCCTCGATGTGAACTGTTTAGAGAGTAATGCAAAATAAATGCATTTGATACTCCTGATTCACCGCTCATGAGAGGCAAGGAGTGGACAAAGTGATGAAAGAAAATGATGAACTCAATGGATTCTGTCTTCCAGCTTCAGAAGCAAATACTGAGCCTCCAATCTGCTAATATTGCCCTGAGTGAGAGTCTTATCTACTCTAGAGAAAGAGTTGGAATAGGGGAAAAACAGACACAAGCTCTTATCATGCAAGTGGCTGACCTGCAATGAAAGGTGCATGCACAGCCTCGCCAGGTGTCTGCTGTTAAAGTGAGGACATTGATTGGAAAAGAATGGGACCCTGGAACTTGGAATGGAGACATTTGGGAGGATGCTGATGAACCCGAGGACACTGAGTTTGTAAACTCTGATGAACCTTTTTGCCAGAAGGAACAGCTTCCCCATCCCCAGTAATGCAAGATCCCCTCCTTGACCCATGCTGCCATCAGCCTTTCCACCTTTGTCTGAGGAAATAAACCCTGCATTGCCTAAGGCCACAGTGATGGCCTCCCCTGAGGCAGTTGACAGGACAGATAATGTTGATTTTCCTCAGGAGCAACCCACAACATCCCTGTTTGCTTCTAGACCTATAACTAGAGTAAAGTCCCAGCGGGCCTCTAGAGGTGAGATTGAGAGTGTGACCCATGAGGAGGCGGGCTACACTCCAAAAGAACTGCTTGAGTTCTCTAATTTATATAAGCAAATCTGGAGAACAGGTATGGGAATGGATATTAAGAGTATGGGATAATGGTGGAAGGAACATAGAGTTGGATCAGGCTGAATTTACTGATTTGGCCCATTAAATAGGGACTCTGCTTTTAATGTTGCAGCTCGGGGAGTTAAAAAAAAAAGATTCTAATAGTTTATTTGCTTGGTTAGCTGAAATATGGATTAAAAGGTGGCCCACGGTGAGCAAGCTGGAAATGTCTGATCTCCCTTGGTTTAATGTAGAGGAAGGGATCCAAAGGCTTAGGGAGACTGGGATGGTGGACTAGATTACTCACTTTAGACCTACTCATCCCAGCTGGGATGGTCCGGAAGATGTACCCTTGACCAAGCCTTGCAAAATAGATTTGTGAGGGCAGCACTTGCATCTTTGAAGAGCCCTATAATTGCTCTTCTCTGTATGTCAGATTTAACAGTCAGAACCATGGTCACTGAACTACAAAAGTTAAATACAATGGGAATGATTGGATCCCGAGGTGGCAGATGCCGAGTGTTGGCACTCAATCATCAATGAATGGCAAGGTGGGCATAGCTACCATAATGGACAGCAGAGACAAAAGCAGCAATCAGAATAGTCTGACTCATGTAGAGTTCTGGCATTGGCTAATTAATCACGGCATTCCTAGAAGTGAAATTGGTAGGAAGCCTACTGCATTCTTTAATTTGTATAAGGAGAAAGCTCCTAGGTAGAATGGACCAAAGACGAATTTGAATTATAAAAACAGAGAATCAGGACAACCTCAGTCATTTTCCATACTTGACCCAGTTTACAGACCCAAAACCCTTGGAATGAAGGTAAGGCCGGGTGCCCTTGAGGAAGGACCCCACTATATTACTGACAACTTATGCAGTGAATTTTCTTCTCATCCTTCCCCAAGGAGACCTCTGACCTTTTACCAGGGTAACTGTATATTGGGGAAAGGGAAATTATCAGACATTTCAGGGACTACTGGACGCTGGTTCTGAGCTGACATTGATTCCAGGGGATCTGAAACATCATTGTGGTTCTCCAGTTAAAGTAGGGGCTTATGGAGGTCAGGTGATTAATGGAGTTTTAGTTCAGGTCTGACTTACAGTGAGTCTAGTGGGTCCCTAGACTTATCCTTTGTTCATTTCCCCAGTGCCCGAATGCAAAATTGGCATAGACATACTTAGCAGCTGGCAGAAACTCCACATTGGCTCCCTGACTAGTACAGTTAGGGCTATTATGGTGAGAAAGGCCAAAGGGAAGCCATTTGAGCTGCCTCTACCTAGAAAAATACTAAATTAAAAAAAAAAATACATCCCTGGAGGAATTGTGAAGATTAGTGCCACCATCAAAGACTTGAAATACACAGGGGTGCTAACTTCCACTACATCCCCGTTCAACTCTCCCATTTGCTCTGTGCAGAAGACAGATGGGTCTTGGAGAGTGAAATGAAACACCCCTTATCACCGTAAGAATCATTTCTGAACACCCCCTGTGATGGTTAATACTGTGTCAACTTGATTACATTGAATGATACAAAGTATTGATCCTGGGTGTGTCTGTGTGGGTGTTCCCAAAAGAAATTAACAGTGGATTATTGTAAGCTTAACCAATGGCAGTGGATTACTGTAAGCTTAACCAAGTGGTTACTCCAATTGCAGCTGCTGTACTAGATGTGGTTTCATTGCTTGAGCAAATTAACACATCTCTAGTACCTGATATGCAGCCATTGACTTGGCGAATTTTTTCTCCGTTGCTGTGCATAAGGTGCTACCAGAAGCAATTTGCCTTCATCTGGCAGGGCCAGCAATATACCTTTACTGTCTTATCTCAGGGGTATATCAACTCTCCGGCTTTGTGTCATAATCTTACTCAGACCTTGATCGCTTTTGGCTTCTGCAAGATAACACACTAGTCCATTACATTGATGACATTATGCTGATTCGATCCAGTGAGCAAGAAGCAGCAAACACACTGGACTTATTGGTGAGACATTTGCTTGCCAGAGAATGGGAAATAAATCCAGCTAAAATTCAGGGACCTTCTACCTCAGTAAAATTTCTAGGGTTCCAGTGGTGTGGGGCCTGTTAAGATATTCCTTCAAAGGTGAAGGATAAGTTGCTGCATTTGGCACCTCCTGCATCTAAAAAAGAGACACAATGCCTAGTGGGCCTATTTAAATTTTGGAGACAACACATTCCTCATTTGCGTATGTTACTCCAGCCCATTTATCAAGTGACCTGAAAGGCTGCCAGATTTGAGTGGGGTCCAGAAAAAAAGAAGGCTCTGCATCAGGTCCAGGCTGCTGTGCTAGCTGCTCTGCCACTTGGGCCATATGACCCAGCAGATCAATGGTGCTTGAGGTGTCAGTGGCAGATAGGGATGCTGTTTGGAGCCTCTGGCAGGCCCCCATAGGTGAATCATAGTGGAGGCCTCTAGGATTTTGGAGCAAGGCCCTGCCATCTTCGGCAGATAACTACTCTCCTTTTTAAAGAGAGCTCTTGGCCTGTTACTGGGCTTTAGTTGAAATTGAACGTTTGACTATGGGTCATCAAGTCACCACGCGACCTGAACTGCCTGTCATGAACTGGGTGCTTTCTACCTATCTAGCCATTAGGTGGTTCCTGCAGGGCAGCATTCCATCATCAAATGGAAGTGGTATATACATGACAGGCTTGAGCAGGTCCTGAAGGCACAAATAAGTTACATGAGGAATTAGTGCAAATTACCCGGGGTCTCCACTCCTGCCACCCTGCCTTCTCTACTCCAGCCTGCACTGATGGCCTCATGGCAAGTTCCCTATGATCAGTTGACAAAGGAAGAGAAGACTAGGGCCTGGTTCACAGATGGATCTACACAATGTGAAGGCACCACCCGAAAGTGGATAGCTGCAGCATTACAGCTCCTTTCTAGGACCTGCCTGAAGGACAGGTGAAGGGAAATGTTCCCAATGGGCAGAACTTTGATCACTGCACCTGGTTGTGCACTTTGCATGGAAGGGGAAATGGACAGATGTGCGATTATATGCTGATTCATGGGCTGTAGCCAATGGTTTGGCTGGATAGTCAGGGACTTGGAAAAAGCATGATTGGAAAATTGGTGACAAACAAATTTGGGGAAGAGGCATGTTGATGGACCTCTCTGAATGGTCAAAACTGTGGATATAGCTATATCCCATGTGTGTGTTCATCAACGGGTGACCTCAGCAGAGGAGGATTTTAATAATCAAGTGGATAGGATGACCCGTTCTGTGGATATCACTGAGCCTCTTTCCCCAGTCACCCCTGTCATCGCCCAGTGGGTCCATGAAAAAAGTGGCCATGGTGGCAGGGATAGAGGTCGTGCATGGGCTCAGCAACATGGACTTCCACTCACCAAGGCTGACCTGGCTATGGTCACTGCTGATTGCCCAATTTTCCAGCAGCAGAGACCAACACCGAGCCCTCAATATGGCACCATTCCTCAAGGTGATCACCTAGCTACCTGGTGGCAGGTTGATTATATTGGACCTCTTCCATCATGGAAAGGGCAGAGGTTTGTCATCACTGGAATAGACACTTACTCCAGATATAGGTTTGCCTATCCTTCATGCAATGCTTCTGCCAAGACTAACATCCATGGACTCATGGAATGCCTTATCCACAGTCATGGTATTCCACACAGCATTGCCTTTGACCAAGGCACTCACTTTATGGCTAAAGAAGTGTGGCAGTGGTCTCATGCTCATGGAATTCACTGGTCTTACCATGTTCCCCATCATCCTGAAGCAGCTGGATTGATAGAACTGTGGAATGGCTTTTTGAAGTCACAATTACAATACCAACTAGGTGACAATACATTGCAGGGCTAGGCAAAGTTCTCCACAAGGCCATGTATGCTCTGAATCAGTGGCCAATACATAGTACTGTTTCTCCCATAGCCAGGATTCACGGGTCCAGGAATCAAGGGGTGGAAATGGAAGTGGCACCACTCACCATCACCCCTTGTGATCCACTAGCAAAATTTTGCTTCCTGTACCTGCGACATTACATTCTGCTGACCTAGAGGTCTTAGTTCCAGAGGGAGAAACACTGCCACCAGGAGACACAACAACAATTTCATTAAACTGGAAGTTAAAATTGTCACCTGGACACTTTGGGCTCTTCCTACCTTTAAGTCAACAGGCTTAGAAGGGAGTTACAGTGTTGGCTGGGGTGATTGACCTGGACTATCAAGATGAAATCAGTCTACTACTCCACAATGGAGGTAAGGAAGAGTATGCATGGAATACAGCAAATCCATTAGGATGTCTCTTAGTATTAACATGCCCTGTGATTAAGGTCAATGGGAAACTACAATAGCCCAATCCAGGCAGGACTACAAATGTCCCAAACCCCTCAGGAATGAAGGTTTGGGTCACTCCACCATGAAAAAACCGCGACCTGCTGAGGTGCTTGCTGAAGTCATAGGGAATACAGAATGGGCAATAGAAGAAGGTAGTTATCAATACTAGCTATGACCATGTGACCAGCTGCAGAAAGGAGGACTGTAATTGTCATGAGTATTTTCTCCTTCTGTTAAAAAATGTTTGTGCATATATACACTTATACTAAGAAAGTATCTTAATTTTATTTCCTTTCTTTTTTATCATGTGACATAAGATTTATTGATTTCACATCAGCATTTAAATATTGTTAACCTTATGTAATAGTATTTGGGTAGGAATTGGGTGTATTTCCAGTTGTATGAAGGATAGCTGTATTATGTTAGGTGTAACTATGACCTTATTATTGTCTTTATTTGAAGATTATGTATGATCTCAGGAGATGTGTATGGGTTCATGCTGACAAGGGATGGACTTTTGATGGTTAATACTGAGTGTCAACTTGATTGGATTGAAGGATACAAAGTATCGATCCTGGGTGTGTCTGTGAGGGTGTTGCCAAAAGAGATTAACATTTGAGTCAGTGGGCTGGGAAAGGCAGACCCACACTTAATCTGGGTGGGCACAATCGAATCAGCTGCCAGCATGGCTAGAATATAAGCAGGCAGAAAAATGTGAAAAGACAGACTGGCCTAGTCTCCCAGCCTACATCTTTCTCCCATGCTGGATGCTTCCTGCCCTGGAATATCGGACTACTCCCAAGTTCTTCAGTTTTGGGACTCGGAACTGGTTCTCCTTGCTCCTCAGCTTGCAGACAGCCTATTGTGGGACCTTGTGATCATGTAAGTAAATACTTAATAAACTCCCCTATATATATGTATATACATATACACACATATATACATATACACGCATATATGTGTATATACATACACACACATATGTGTATATACATACACACACATATGTGTATATACATACACACGTGTGTATGTATATACATGCACACATATGTGTATATACATACATACACACATGTGTGTATATACATACACACGTGTGTATATACATACACACATGTGTGTATATACATACACACATATATGTGTATATACATACACACATATACATACACACATGTGTGTATATACATACACACATATATGTGTATATACATACACACACATATATGTGTATATACATATACACACATATATATGTATACATATATATATATTTCATGACTAAGTTGGGTTTGTCTCAGAAACACATGTTTTTGTTGTTGTTGTTGTTGTTTTCTGTTTTGTTTTTTTCAGATGGGGTCTCTCTCTGTCATCCAGGCTAGAGTGTAGTGGCATGATCTCATGTCATTGTGGCCTTGACCTCCACGGCTGAAGTGATCCACCCACCTCAGCCTATATATATTTATTTATATATATGTATAATATTATATGTGTATATATATATATATAAATATATACACACATAATATTAGTTTTGTCCCTCTAGAGAACCCTGACTAATACACCACCATAGGATCGGCATGATAAATTCATATTCATCATTACCATAAAGAGTAGCTCTATGACTTACAAACTTACTTGCTAAGAGAATTAGTTCTGCAAAGTTGCTAGACATTTGATCTATATAATCAATAACACTCCTATACATCAGCAAGACTCAGTGTAATAAAAAGATAAAATTTACAAAAGTATCAAAAATATTTGAAAACTAGCAATAAATTTAACAACATGTAAGATTTTCACAGAGAAAATTGTAAAATATAGAAAACATGAAACCAAACACCTAGGTAACAAGTCCAAAGTTTGCAAAGACTTAATACTGGCAGATCTATTCCAAGCATCTATGTATTAAATGCAGTTTTGATCAAGACAGTTAGTGTTACCTGACGAACCTAATCTAGTCATTATATGAAAAAGTAAAGTGATTTTTCAAGGCTTTTTGAAATTCAGTAGTAAGATATTAAGATGGATTATAAAATTATAGCTACTTAAACCATATGTTTTCAAATAATACACATAGAAACTCTGTCCTCAAGGAAGTGCAGCGTAACTCTCCACTCCGTAGTTGTGGGATACACACAGATATTTTCTTTCTTTTCTTTTTTTAATAATTACAATATTTTACTATTGTATCTTATAGCTCATTCAGATTTTTTTTTCAGAAAATATAGTTTCACATTTTTACAAAAAAACAAGCCTGTTAAAAAATTCCCTCTTTTAACAGATGATGAAATTGGGGCCCAGAGAGCTAAAGGTTCTTTACCAAGTAAAAACTTAGCTAGAAGATAGTAAAGCCAGGGCCAGCTGGCAATTCCTCTGGCCTCTGAGATATGGTCTAGGCCAGCGGGCAATGAGGATGAGCCATGTACCTAGGCTAAATGATTTTATTATTATTATTATACTTTAGGTTTTAGGGTACATGTGCACAATGTGCAGGTTTGTTACATATGTATCCATGTGCCATGTTGGTGGGCTGCACCCATTAGCTCGTCATTTAGCATTAGGTATATCTCCTAATGCTATCCCTCCCCGCTACTCCCACCCCACAATAGTCCCCGGAGTGTGATGTTCCCCTTCCTGTGTCCATGTGTTCTCATTGTTCAGTTCCCACCTATGAGTGAGAACATGTGGTGTTTGGTTTTTTGTCCTTACAATACTTTGCTGATAATGATGGTTTCCAGCTTCATCCATGTCCCTACAAAGGACATGAACTCATCATATTTTATGGCTGCATAGTATTCCATGGTATATGTGTGCCACATTTTCTTAATCCAGTCTATCATTGTTGGACATTTGGCTTGGTTCCAAGTCTTTGGTATTGTGAATAGTGCTGCAATAAACATACGTGTGCGTGTGTCTTTATAGCAGCACTATTTATAATCCTTTGGGTATATACCCAGTAATAGGATGGCTGGGTCAAATGGTATTTCTAGTTCTAGATCCCTGAGGAATAGCCACACTGACTTCCACAATGGTTGAACTAGTTTACAGTCCCACCAACAGTGTAAAAGTGTTCCTATTTCTCCACATCCTCTCCAGCACCTGTTGTTTCCTGACTTTTTAATGATGGCCATTCTAACTGGTGCGAGATGGTATCTCATTGTGGTTTTGATTCACATTTCTCTGATGGCCAGTGATGATGAGCATTTTTTCATGTGTTTTTTGGCTGCATAAATGTCTTCTTTTGAGAAGTGTCTGTTCATATCCTTCACCCACTTCATTTTATGAGGCCAGCATCATCCTGATACCAAAGCCTGGCAGAGACACAACAAAAACAGAGAATTGTAGACCAGTATCCTTGATGAACATTGATGCAAAAATCCTCCATAAAATACTGGCAAACCAAATCCAGCAGCACATCAAAAAGCTTATCCACCACGATCAAGTGGGCTTCATCCCTGGGATGCAAGGCTAGTTCAACATACGAAAATCAATAAACGTAATCCAGCATATAAACAGAACCAAAGACAAAAACCACATGATTATCTCAATAGATGCAGAAAAGGCCTTTGACAAAATTCAACAACTCTTCATGCTAAAAACTCTCAATAAATTAGGTATTGATGGGACGTATCTTAAAATAATAAGAGCTATCTATGACAAACCCACAGCCAATATCATACTGAATGGACAAAAACTGGAAGCATTCCCTTTGAAAACTGGCACAAGACAGGGATGCCCTCTCTCACCACTCCTATTCAACATAGCATTGGAAGTTCTGGCCAGGGCAATCAGGCAGCAGAAGGAAATAAAGGGTATTCAGTTAGGAAAAGAGGAAGTCACATTTTCCCTGTTTGCAGACGACGTGATTGTATATCTAGAAATCTCCATCGTCTCAGCCCAGAATCTCCTTAAGCTGATGAGCAACTTCAGCAAAGTCTCAGGATAAAAAATCAAAGTGCAAAAATCACAAGCATTCTTATACACCAATAACAGACAAACAGAGAGCCAAATCATGAGTGAACTCCCATTCAAAATTGCTTCAAAGAGAATCAAATACCTAGGAATCCAACTTACAAGGGATGTGAAGGACCTCTTCAAGGAGAACTACAAACCACTGCTCAATGAAATAAAAGAGGATACAAACAAATGGAAGAACATTCCATGCTCATGGGGAGGAAGAATCAGTATCATGAAAATGGCCATATTACCCAAGGTAATTTATAGATTCAATGCTATCCCCATCAAGCTACCAATGACTTTCTTCACAGAATTGGAAAAAACTACTTTAAAGTTCATATGGAACCAAAAAAGAGCCCACATCACCAAGTCAATTCTAAGCCAAAAGAACAAAGCTGGAGGCATCATGCTACCTGACTTCAAACTATACTACAAGGCTACAGTAACCAAAACAGCATGATACTGGTACCAAAACAGAGATATAGACCAATGGAACAGATCAGAGCCCTCAGAAATAATGCTGCATGTCAACAACTATCTGATCTTTGACAAACCTGACAAAAACAAGCAATGGGGAAAGGATTCCCTATTTAATAAATGGTGCTGGGAAAACTGGCTAGCCATATGTTGAAAGCTGAAACTGGATCCCTTCCTTAAACCTTATACAAAAATTAATTCAAGACGGATTAAAGACTTACATGTTAGACCTAAAACCATAAAAACCCTAGAAGAAAACCTAGGCAATACCATTCAGGACATAGGCATGGGCAAGGACTTCATGTCTAAAACACCAAAAGTAATGGCATCAGAACTCAGAATTGACAAATGGGATCTAATTAAACTAAAAAGCTTCTGCACAGCAAAAGATACTACCATCAGAGTGAACAGGCAACCTACAGAATGGGAGAAAATTTTCACAACCTACTCATCTGACAAAGGGCTCATATCCAGAATCTACAGGGAACTCAAACAGATTTACGAGATTTTCTTTCAAAGAGTACAGCATGGAAAGTGGTGGGAAGGAGATTAACTTTATAGCAGGTAATCTGACAAACACTACCTTAGCTGAGTAATCAGGTTCAACATCAAAAATGACAAATCATTTTTATATGTATTCTTGATATGATGTTCTCCTAGTCCATTTGTATTGTTATAAAGAAATGTCTGAGACTGTGTAATTTATAAAGAAAAAAAGGTTTATTTGACTCATGATTCCGATGTCTGGAAGATTAGGCATTTGGTGAAAGCTTCAGGCTACTTCTGCTCATGGTGGAAGTCAAAGGGGAGGTGGTGTGTGCAGAGATCACGTGGGATCAGAGAAAGGAAGAGACGGGTGGGTAGGCTCTTTCTAACAAGCAGCTCTAGTGGGAACTAATAGAGCAGTAACTCACTCATTATCATAAGGAAAGCACCAATCTATTAATGACACATCTGCTTCCATTACCCAAACACCTCCTGGTAGGCCTCATCTCCAACAATGAGTATCAAATTATAACATAACTTTTTGGGGGACAAACATCTAAACTACAGTAGATATTATGAGAATGGCACTTTACTTCTGTGATCTTCCTTCCCCAAACTCATAATGCCCGTCTAATGATGAGACAAAATATCATAAAAATTCCAATAGATGGGTATTCTACAAAGTACCTGACTAGTACTCCTTTAAACTGTTAATGTCATCAAAAACAAAGGAAAGTTTGAGGAAGTATCACAGTCAAAAGGAGTCTAAGGAGAGTGATAACTAAATGTAATGTATTAACCTGGGTGGGATCCTAAAACAGAAAAAGGACGTTAGGTGAAAACTAATAAAATGAAGTATGTAGTTTAGTTAATCATTATGTATCAATGTTGATTCATTAACTGGGGCAAATGTATCATAGTAAAGTAAGATGCTAATAGAAGAAATTCACTGGAGAATATAAGAAAATTCTCTGGACTATCATCTGAAAGTTTCTGTAAATCTAAAACAATTATAAAAGTTAAACCTATTTAAACAAGCAGTAAGGAAGAAGTGCAGACATAGACAAAAAGTGCACTGAAATATAGACAGCCTAACAACAAACTTAAGCAAAATTGGCCTAGAACTCATGTGATCATATAGTTTACTATATAAACAGTAGCACTTATTTAAAAGTGAAGTGAGGAACTACTAATAATTATACTGTGACAACAAATGTACACTAGCTTTAGTCTAAACAAAATGAAATACATGGTCACCAAACACATAACACAATAAGCTTTATAAATCTGTGGTGAAAATGTAGAATATTCAATAAATGATTTTGGAGGAAAAAGGTATAGAATGGTTTATTATATTATGTTAGCCCTGGTATAAAAAGTGAGTGGGGGTAACAAGACATACATTTATATTTACACAGAACAACCGGAAGAATACACAAGAGATTGACAAAGTAATTTCTTGTGATAAAAAGACTGAGAATATGGAAATGGGTCTGAGACTTTTACTTGATCACCTTTTTACATTCTAAAATTTTTGAAGCATGTGAATATATTAACATTTCTAAAAAAAAATTAAAGAAGTTTCTACTCTCTAAGTTTCTAAGTATTTTTTTTAAATGTAGAATGGGTATTGAATTTCACCAAATGCATCTTATGTATCTATTGAGACAATATTATGTTTTTCTTCCCTAATTTATTAATATGGTAAGTTATATTAGTATTTTCTGGATCTTTAAAAAAAAACTCACTCAGGAGTTCAAGACCAGCCTGGGAAACACGGCAAAACCCTGTCTCTCCAAAAAATACAAAAATTAGCCAGGCATGGTGGTACATACTTATAGTCCCAGCTACTGGGGAGGCTGAGGTGGGTGGATCACTTCATCTGGGGAGGTCAAGGCTGCAATGACATGAGATCATGCCACTACACTCCAGCCTGGATGACAGAGAGAGACTCCATCTCAAAAAATACAAAACAAAACAACAACAACAATAAAACATGTGTTTCTGAGATAAACCCAACTTAGTCATGAAATATGGTATTTTTTTATGCTCACTTTAATTGGAATATAGAACATATACAGAAAAGTGAACAAATTATAAGGACTCAGATGAATAAATTTTCACAAGTTAGAAATATCAAATTTAAACAACTCTCAAGTAATAATAATTAATAAGAAAAGATTATCCAGAAACTCTCTATTGCCCTTCATCCCATGATGACTTTCAGGCACTACCTCCCAAGAGTAAACACTATCCTGACTTCTACCACTTGGATTCATTTTGCCTGTTTTTTTGAACTTTATATGAACATAATCATGCAGTGTATTTCTGTCATATCTGGATTTGCTTAACATTATATTTATGAAAGTCATCTATACTCTCATGTGTTGCAGTAGTTTGTTCCACACCCTTGCCAACACTTAGTATTAGCTATCTTTTTATTTTAACAATTCTGGTGGATTTATGATAGTTTTAATATACATTTTTGTAATGACTAATATTAGCCATTTGGATATCATCTTTTGTGATATTCCTGCTAAGGCATTAATGTTAAGTTCTGACCCTCTCTTAATAAATAGTATGTTTTTAATAAAGCAGTTTTAATTTCAGGGCAGTCTAATTTCTTAGTAGTTAACCCAACACTTTTTATGTCCTTTCAAGGAAATATTTGCCTACCTCAAAGTCATGAAGACATTTTTCTACTGTGGTAGGTTAGATTCCCCTGTTCTACCTTTCCCCTTTCTACCTCCATGAACAGAGTTCACTTCCTTGTTCCTTGATTTTAGGCCTGGCCATGTGAATGCTTTGGTCAATTCAATGATAACAGATGAGATGCAAGCAGAAGCTTGAAAATTAATTACATATTTGGCCTTGCTCTCTCACTCCTCTGCCATCAACACTGAGAAAAACATACCACAGCTAGCCCACTTGTGCAAGAAATTGAGAGATAACTAAAGCACATCTCAGCTGCCTTCAAAACAAGGAACAACAATTCCTATAAGACTGACAGCTTGAAGGAAAGCTGCCCAGTTGAGTCCAATCTAGGTCAGCCAACCTCCAGATGTCCTATGGACCCATGAGCTAAATACGTGCTCATTGTTTATGCCACTGATATTTTGTAGTTTTTATGCAGAAAAGCTAACTAATATATGTTTGTTTTTTAAAGCTTTATTATTTTACCATTCAGATTTAGATTCTATAATTAATCTGAAATTGATTTTTATATATGATGTGAGGGAGTTAAGATTAATTTCCCTAATGGATAACCAACACCATTTATTGTAAAGGCTATCCTTTCCAAAATGGGCATCAGGCATTTTATATATATATATATTTATAATATATAGAAATTAATATTTTATATTAATTATTAATATAATATAAAATTAATATTATTGTCAAATAATGTAAATAATAATCAATAAGTAACTATAAATAATCTTAAAGAAACAATTGATAATATAAATATAAATAATATAAATAAATAATTAACATAAATTAAATAATAATATAAATAATAAATAATATTAATATAAATAATAAAATAAACAATATGATATTATAAAATTATTATTTTATATTAAAATGAATATATTTGCTAACTCTGCTTTATGATTTGGAATCATTTCCTCTATATCACTGGGTAAAATTCTCCTGTAATTTTTTCTTCTTGAGTTAGTCTTGTTTGGTTATCATTAAAAGGATATACTTCCTTAAAATAAGTTGGGAAGCTGTCGCACTTTCATTCTCTAAAACAATTTGTATATGATTAGGATTATCACTTTCTTAAAGGTGTGTTAAAGGTTATCTCTTTAGGCTGGTGTGGTGCCTCACACCTGTAACCCCAGCACTTTGGGAGGCTGAGGTGGGCTGATCATTTGAGGCCAGGAATTCCAGACCAGCCTGGCCAACATGGTGAAACCCCGTCTCTATATAAAAAAATACAAAAATTAGCCAGACGTGGTGGTGCATGCCTGTGGTCTCAGCTACTGGGTAGGCTGAGGAGGGAGAATCGCTTGAAGCCAGGAGGTGGAGGTTGCAGTGAGCCAAGATAACACCACTGCATTCTAGCCTGGGAGACACAGTAAGACTATACCTTAAAAAAAAAAAAAGTTGGGCTGGGTGCGGTGGCTCACGCTTGTAATCCCAGCACTTTGGGAGGCCGAGGCGGGTGGATCACGAAGTCAGGAGATTGAGACCACGGTGAAACCCCGTCTCTACTAAAAATACAAAAAAATTAGCCGGGCGTGGTGGCAGGCGCCTGTAGCCCCAGCTACTCGGGCGGCTGAGGCAGGAGAATGGTGTGAACCCGGGAGGCAGAGCTTGCAGTGAGCCGAGATCATGCCACTGCACTCCAGCCTGGGCAACAGAGCGAGACTCCGTTAAAAAAAAAAAAAAAAAAAAAAGTTGTCTTTTTAATGATATGGGCCTAGTGGATTTTTTTTTTTTAATTATACTTTAAGTTCTGGGATACACGTGCAGAACGTGCAGGTTTGTTACATAGGAATACATGTGCCATGGTGGTTTGCTGTACCCATCAACCAGTCATCTACATTAGGTATCCCTCCCCTAGCCCCCCACCCCCCGACAGGCCCTGGTGTATGATGTTTCCTTCCATGTGTCCGTGTATTCTCATTGTTGAACGCCCACTTATGAGTGAGAACATGCAGTGTTTGGTTTTCTGTTCCTGTGGTAGTTTGCTAAGAATGATGGTTTCCAGATTCATCCATAACCCTGCAAAGTACCTGAACTCATCCATTTTTATGGCTGCATAGTATTCCATGGTGTGTATATGCCACATTTTCTTTATCCAGTCTGTCATTGATGGGCATTTGGGTTGGTTCCAAGTTTTTGCTATTGTGAATAGTGCTGCAATAAACATATACATGCATGTGTCTTTATAGTAGAATGATTTATAATCCTTTGGGTATATACCCAGTAACGGGATCACTGGGTCAAATGGTATTTCTAGTTCTAGATCATAGAGGAATCACCAAACAGTCTTCCACAATGATTGAACTAATTTACACTCCTACCAACAATGTAAAATCATTCCTATTTCTCCACAACCTCTCCAGCATCTGTTTTCTCCTGACTTTTTAGTGATCACCATTCTAACTGGTGTGAGATAGTATCTCATTGTGATTTTGATTTGCATTTCTCTAATGATCAGTGATGATAAGCTTTTTTTCACATGCCTGTTGGCTGCATAAATGTCTTCTCTTGAGAAGTGTCTGTTCTTATCCTTTGCCCACTTTTTGAAGGGGATGTTTGTTTTTTTTTTTCTTGTAAATTTGATTAAGTTCCTTGTAGATTCTGGATATTAGTCCTTTGTCAGATGGATAGATTGCCAAAATTTTCTCCCATTCTGTAAGATGCCTGTTCACTCGGATGATAGTTTCTTTTGCTGTGCAGAAGCTCTTTAGTTTAATAAGATCCCATTTGTCAATTTTGGCTTTTGTTGCCATGGCTTTTGGTGTTTTAGTCATGAAGTCTGTGCCCATGCCTATGTCCTGAATGGTATTGTGTAGGTTTTCTTCTAAGGTTTTTAGGTTTTAGGTCTTAGGTTTAAGTGCTTAATCCATCTTGAGTTAATGTTTGTATAAGGTGTAAAGAAGGTGTCCAGTTTCAGTTTTCTGCATATGGCTAGCCAGTTTTCCCAACACCATTTATTAAACAGGAAATCCTTTCCCCATTGCTTGTTTTTGTCAGGTTTGTCAAAGATCAGATGGTTTTAGATGTGTGGCATTATTTCTGAGGCCCTAGTTATTTCTTGTCTTCTGCCAGCTATTGAATTTGTTTGCTCTTACTTCTCTAGTTCTTTTAATTTTGAAGTCAATTTTAGATCTTTCCTGCTTTCTCCTGTGGAAATTTACTGCTATATATTTTCCTTTAAACCCTGTCTTAGTTGTGTCCCAGAGATTCTGGTTGGTAGTATCTTTGTTCTGATTGGTTTCAAAGAACTTATTTATGTCTGCCTTAATTTCGTTATTTACCCCATAGTCCTTCAGGAGCAGGTTATTCATTTTTAATGTAATCGTGCAGTTTTGAGTGCGTTTCTTAATTCTGAGTTCTAATATGATTGCACTGTGGTCTGAGAGACTGTTTGTTATCATTTTTGTTCTTTTGCATTTTCTGAGGAGTGTTTTACTTCCAATTATGTGGTCAATTTTAGAATAAGTGTGATATAGTGCTGAGAAAAATGTATATTCTGTTGATTTGAGGTGGAGAGTTCCATAGATGTCTCTTATGTCTGCTTGGTCCAGAGGTGAGTTCAAGTCCTGAATATCCTTGTTTATTTTCTGTCCTATTGATCTGTCTAATATTGACAGTGAGGTGTTAAATATCCCACTATTGTTGTGTGGGAGTCTAAGTCTTTTTGGAGTTCTGTAAGAGCTTGCTTTATGAATCTGGATGCTCCTGTATTGGGTGCATATATATTTAGGATAGTTAGCTATTCTTGTTGCATTGATCCCTTTACCATTATGTAATGCCCTTCTTTGTCTTTTGTGATCTTCGTTAGTTTAAAGTCTGTTTTAACAGGGACTAGGATTGCAACCTCTCCTTTTTTTTTTCTTTGCTTTCCATTTGCTTTGTAAATCTTCCACTATTTCTTTATTTTGAGCCTATGTGTGTCTTTGCACATGAGATGGGTCTCCTGAATACAGCACACTGATGGGTCTTGACTCTATCCAATTTGCCAGTCTGTGCCTTTTAATTGGGGCATTTAGCCCATTTACATTTAAGGTTAATATTGTTATGTGTGAATTTGGTCCTGTCACTATGATGCTAGCTGATTATTTTCCCTGTTAGTTAATGCAGATCCTTCATAGTGTCAATGGTCTTTACAATTTGGTATGTTTTTGCAGTGGCTAGTACTGGTTTTTCCTTTACATATTCAGTGCTTCTTTCAGGAGCTCTTGTGAGACTGGCCTGGTGGTGTCAACATCTCTCAGCATTTGCTTGTCTGTAAAGTATTTTATTTCTCCTTCACTTATGAAGCTTAGTTTGGCTGGATATGAAATTCTGGGTTGAAAATTCTTTCCTTTAAGAATGTTGAATATTGGCCCTTACTCTTTTCTGGCTTGTAGATATTCTGCAGAGAAATCTGCTGTTAGAGTGCAATCAAACTAGAACTCAGGATTAAAAAACTCACTCAAAACTGCTCAACTACATGGAAATTGAACAACCTGCTCCTGAATGACTATTGGGTACATAATGAAATGAAGGCAGAAATAAAGATGTTCTTTGAAACCAACGAGAACAAAGACACAACATACCAGAATCTCTGGGACACATTCAAAGCAGTGTGTAGAGGGAAATTTATAGCACTAAATGCCCACAAGAGAAAGCAGGAAAGATCCAAAATTGACACCCTAACATCACAATTAAAAGAACTAGAAAAGCAAGAGCAAACACATTCAAAAGCTAGCATAAGGCTGGAAATAACTAAAATCAGAGCAGAACTGAAGGAAATAGAGACACAAAAAAACCCTTCAAAAAATTAATGAATCCAGGAGCTGGTTTTTTGAGAAGATCAACAAAATTGATAGACCGCTAGCAAGACTAATAAAGAAGAAAAGAGAGAAGAATCAAATAGATGCAATAAAAAATGAAAAAGGGGATATCACCACCGATCCCACAGAAATACAATCTACCATCAGAGAATACTACAAACACCTCTATGCAAATAAACTAGAAAATCTAGAAGAAATGGATAAATTCCTCAACAAATACACCCTCCCAAGACTAAATCAGGAAGAAGTCGAATCTCTGAATAGACCAATAACAGGTTCTGAAATTGTGGCAATAATCAATAGCTTACCAACCAAAAAGAGTCCAGGGCCTGATGGATTCACAGCCGAATTCTACCAGAGGTACAAGGAGGAACTGGTACCATTCCTTCTGAAACTATTCCAATCGATAGAAAAAGAGGGAATCCTCCCTAACACATTTTATGAAGCCAGCATCGTCCTGATACCAAAGCCTGGCAGAGACACAACCAAAAAAGAGAATTTTAGACCAATATCCTTGATGAACATTGATGCAAAAATCCTCAATAAAATACTAGCAAACTGAATCCAGCAGCACATCAAAAAGCTTATACACCATGATCAAGTGGGCTTCATCCCTGGGATGCAAGGCTGGTTCAACATATGCAAATCAATAAATGTAATCCAGCATATAAACAGAACCAAAGACAAAAACCACATGATTATCTCAATAGATGCAGAAAAGGCCTTTGACAAAATTCAACAACCCTTCATGCTAAAAACTCTCAATAAATTAGGCATTGATGGGATGTATCGCAAAATAATAAGAGCTATATACGACAAACCCACAGCCAATATCATAGTGAATGGGCAAAAACTGGAAGCATTCCCTCTGAAAACTGGCACAAGACAGGGATGCCCTCTCTCACCGCTCCTATTCAACATAGTGCTGGAAGTTCTGGCCATAGCAATCAGGCAGGAGAAGGAAATAAAAGGTATTCAATTAGGAAAAGAGGAAGTCAAATTGTCCCTGTTTGCAGATGACATGATTGTATATCTAGAAAATCCCATTGTCTCAGCCCAAAATCTCCTTAAGCTGATTAGCAACTTCAGCAAAGTCTCAGGATACAAAATCAATGTACAAAAATCACAAGCATTCTTGTACACCAATCACAGACAAACAGAGAGCCAAATCATGAGTGAACTCCCATTCACAATTGCTTCAAAGAGAATAAAATACCTAGGAATCCAACTTACAAGGGATGTGAAGGACCTCTTCAAGGAGAACTACAAACCACTGCTCAATGAAATAAAAGAGGATACAAACAAATGGAAGAACATTCCATGCTCATGGGTTGGAAGAATCAATATCGTGAAAATGGCCATACTGCCCAAAGTAATTTATAGATTCAATGCCATCCCCATCAAGCTACCAATCACTTTCTTCACAGAATTGGAAAAAACTACTTTAAAGTTCATATGGAACCAAAAAAGAGCCCGCATCACCAAGTCAATCCTAAGCCAAAAGAACAAAGCTGGAGGCATCATGCTACCTGACTTCAAACTACACTACAAGGCTACAGTAACCAAAACAGCATGGTACTGGTACCACAACAGAGACATAGATCAATGGAACAGAACAGAGGCCTCAGAAATGATGCCGCATAGCTACAATTATCTGATCTTTGACAAACCTGACAAAAACAAGCAATGAGGAAAGGATTCCCTATTTAATAAATGGTGCTGGGAAAACTGGCTAGCCATATGTAGAAAGCTGAAACTGGATCCCTTCCTTACACCTTATACAAAAATTAATTCAAGATGGGTTAAAGACTTAAATGTTAGACCTAAAACCATTAAAATCCTACAAGAAAACCTAGGCAATACCATTCAGGACATAGGCATGTGCAAGGACTTCATGTCTAAAACACCAAAAGCAATGGCAACAAAAGCCAAAATTGACAAATGGGATCTAATTAAACTAAAAAGCTTCTGCACAGCAAAAGAAACTACCATCAGAGTGAACAGGCAACCTACAGAATGGGAGAAAATTTTTGCAACCTACTCATCTGACAAAGGGCTAATATCCAGAATCTACAATTAACTCAAACAAATTTACAAGAAAAAAACAAACAACCCCATCAAAGAGTGGGCAAAGGACATGAACAGACACTTCTCAAAAGAAGACATATATGCAGCCAAAAAACACATGAAGAAATCCTCATCATCACTGGCCATCAGAGAAATGCAAATCAAAACCACAGTGAGATATCATCTCACACCAGTTAGAATGGCCATCATTAAAAAATCAGGAAACAACAGGTGCTGGAGAGGATGTGGAGAAATAGGAACACTTTTACACTGTTGGTGGGACTGTAAACTAGTTCAACCATTGTGGAAGTCAGTGTGGCGATTCCTCAGGGATCTAGAACTAGAAATAGCATTTGACCCAGCCATCCCATTACTGGGTATATACCCAAAGGACTATAAATCATGCTGCTATAAAGACACATGCACACGTATGTTTATTGCGGCACTATTCACAATAGCAAAGAGTTGGAACCAACCCAAATGTCCAACAACGATAGACTGGATTAAGAAAATGTGGCACATATACACCATGGAATACTATGCAGCCATAAAAAAATGATGAGTTCGTGTCCTTTGTAGGGACATGGATGAAACTGGAAACCATCATTCTCAGTAAACTATCACAAGGACAAAAAATCAAACACTGCATGTTCTCACTCATAGGTGGGAATTGAACAATGAGAACTCATGGACACAGGAAGGGGAACATCACATTCCGGGGACTGTTGTGGGGTGGGGGGAGGGGGGAGGGACAGCATTAGGAGATATACCTAATGCTAAATGACAAGTTAATGGGTGCAGGAAATCAACATGGCACATGGATACATATGTAACAAACCTGCACATTGTGCACATGTACCCTAAAACCTAAAGTATAATAATAAAAAAAAAATCTGCTGTTAGGCTGAGGAGCTTCCCTTTGTGGGTAACCAGACATTTCTCTCTGGCTGCCCTTAACATTTTTTCCTTCACTTCAACCTTGGTGGATCTGACAATTATATGTCTTGGGATTGCTCTTCTAGAGGAGTATCTGTGTAGTGTTTTTCATATTTCCTGAATTTGAATATTGGCCTGTCTTGCTAGTTTGGGGAAGTTTTCCTGGATAATATCCTGAAGAGTGTTTTCCAACTTGGTTCCATTCTCCCTGTTACTTTCAGGTACACCAATCAAACGTAGGCTTGGTCTTTTCACATAGTCCCATATTTCTTGGAGGCTTTGTTTTTTCTTGTTCTCTAATCTTGTCTTCACACTTTATTTCATTAAGTTAATCTTCAATCTCTGATATCCTTTTTCCTGCTTGATCGATTCAGCTATTGATACTTGTGTATGCTTCACGAAGTTCTTGTGCTGTGTTTTTCAGCTCCATCAGGTCATTTATGTTTTTCTCTAACTGGTTATTCTAGTTAGCAATTCCTCTAATCTTTTTTCAAGGTTCTTAGCTTCCTCGTATTGGGTTAAGACATGTTATTTTAGCTCAGAGGAGTTTCTTATTACCCACCTTCTGAAGCCTACTCCTGTCAATTCATGAAACTCATTCTCCGTCCAATTTTGTGCCCTTGCTGGCAAGGAGTTGTGATCCTTTGGAGGAGAAGAGTCATTCTGTTTTTTTGAATTTTCAGCCTTTTTGTGCTGGTTTTTCCTCATCTTCATGGATTTATGTACCTTTGGTCTTTGATGTTGGCGACCTTCAGATGGGATTTTTGTGTGGATGTCCTTTCTGTTTACATTGTTGCTATTCCTTTCTGTTTGTATGTTTTCCTTCTAACAGTCAGGACCCTCTTCTGCAGGTCTGCTGGAGTTTGCTGGAGGTCCATTCCAGGCCCTGTTTGCCCGGGTATCTCCAGTTAAGGCTGCAGAACAGCAAAGACTGCTGCCTGTTCCTTTTTCTGGAAGCTTTGTCCCAGAAGGGGTACTCACCAGATGCCAGCCAGAGCTCTCTTGTATGAGATGTCTTTTGAACCCTGCTGGGAGGTGTCTCCCAGTCAGGATACACAGGGGTCAGGGACCCACTTGAGCAGGCAGTCTGTCCCTTAGCAGAGCTCAAGTGCTGTGCTGGGAGATCTGCTTCTCTCTTCTGAGCAGGCCAGCAGGAAGGTTTAAGTCTGCTGATGCTGCCCCCACAGCCACCCCCTCCCCAGGTGCTCTGTCCCAGGGAGATGGGAGTTTGATCTATAAGCCCCTGATGGGGGCTGCTCCCTTTTTTTCAGGGATGCCCTGCCCAGAGAGGAGGAATCTAGAGAGGCAGTCTGGCTACAGCGGCTTTGCAGAGCTGTGGTGGGCTCCACCCTATTTGAACTTCCTGGTGGCTTTGTTTACACTGTGAGGGGAAAACCGCCTACTAAAGCCTCAGTAATGGCAGACGCCTCTCCCCACACCAAGCTCAAGCATCCCAAGGTGACTACAGACAGCTGTGCTGGCAGCAAGAATTTCAAGCTAGTGGATCTTAACTTGAAGGGCTTTGGTGTGGGATCCGCTGAGCTAAACTACTTGGCTCCTTGGCTTCAGCTCCCTTTTTAGGGGAGTGAATGCTTCTGTCTCACTGGTGTCCAGGCGCCACTGGGGTAGGAAAAAAAACTCCTGCAGATGTCTTGGTGTCTGCTCAAACAGCCACCCGGTTTTATGATTGAAACCCAGGGCCCTGGTTGTGTAGGCACCCGAGGAAATCTGGTCTGCAGGTTGTGAAGACCATGGGAAAAGCGTAGTATCTGGGCCAGAGTACACCATTCCTCACAACACAGTCCCTCATGGCTTCCCTTGGCCAGGAGAGGGAGTTCCTCAACCCCTTGTGCTTCCCAGATGAGGCGATGACACACCCTGCTTCTGCTTGCCCTCCATGTGCTGTACCAACTGTCTAACTAGGCACAGTGAGATGAGCCAGGTACCTCAGTTGGAAATGCAGAAATCACCCACCTTCTACATTGATCTTGCTGGGAGCTGCAGACCAGAGTTTTTCCTGTTTGGTCATCTTGCCCAGGAATCCTGGGCCAATTGATTTTTTATGTTTGCTTGCTTGTTTATTTTTGTGTATGGGGGTAAATTTTAAATATTTATTCAATTTAATTGAAAGTTGTATCTCTATTCTGTTATTTTATTTCTTCTTTCAGTCAGTGATACGTGTGCATATTGATTAGCTTTAATATATATTCTATGAGCAACCAATTGCCTTAATCCAGTAAACACACTCCAGGGGTAACTAGCTAGTATTGAATTGAAATTTTGTACTCACAAGGGAGTTGTTAAAAACTCTTCAGCTATAATTATATTCAATCAACACCAGTGGTTTTATTAATTAGTATAATTTATATTAGAAATAGATTTTCACTGATGAAAATATTGGTTTACAAGATATGTAGATTTTTTTTTTTTTAGCAAACATATACATTTAATTTTACCCTTTTCTTTCCAGCAACGTCCTGATTTTGTGGTTATAAAACCACTCCTCTTCCAGACATTGTTCTAAAACTTTTTTTTTTTATTAATATACTTTAAGTTTTAGGGTACATGTGCACAACGTGCAGGTTAGTTACATATGTATACATGTGCCATGTTGGTGTGCTGCACCCATTAACTCTTCATTTAATATTAGGTATATCTCCTAATGCTATCCCTCCCCCCTCCCCCCACCCCACAACAGGCCCTGGTGTGTCATATTCCCCTTCCTGTGTCCATGTGTTCTCAATGTTCAATTCCCACCTATGAGTGAGAACATGCGGTGTTGGTTTTTTTGTCCTTGCGATAGTTTGCTGAGAATGATGGTTTCCAGCTTCATCCATGTCCCTACAAAGGACATGAACTCATCATTTTTTATGGCTGCATAGTATTCCATGGTGTATATGTGCCACATTTTCTTAATCCAGTCTATCATTGTTGGACATTTCAGTTGGTTCCAAGTCTTTGCTGTTGTGAATAGTGCCCCAATAAACATATGTGTGCATGTGTCTTTATAGCAGATGATTTATACTCCTTTGGGTATATACCCAGTAATGGATGGCTGGGTCAAATGGTATTTCTAGTTCTAGATCCCTGAGGAATCGCCACACTGAATTCCACAATGGTTGAACTAGTTTACAGTCCCACCAACAGTGTAAAAGTGTTCCTATTTCTCCACATCCTCTCCAGCACCTGTTGTTTCCTGACTTTTTAATGATGGCCATTCTAACTGGTGTGAGATGGTGTCTCACCGTGGTTTTGATTCACATTTCTCTGCTGGCCAGTGATGATGAGCATTTTTTCATGTGTCTTTTGGCTGCATAAATGTTTTCTTTTGAGAAGTGTCTGTTCATGTCCTTTGCCCACTTTTTGATGGGGTTGTTTGTTTTTTTCTTGTAAATTTGTTTGAGTTCATTGTAGATTCTGGATATTAGCACTTTGTCAAATGAGTAGACTGCAAAAATTTTCTCCCATTCTGTAGGTTGCCTGTTCACTCTGATGGTAGTTTCTTTTGCTGTGCAGAAGCTCTTTAGTTTCATCAGATCTCATTTGTCAATTTTGGCTTTTGTTGCCATTGCTTTTGGTGTTTTAGACATGAAGTCCTTGCCCATGCGTATGTCCCGAATGGTATTGCCTAGGTTTTCTTCTAGGGTTTTTATGGTTTTAGGTCTAACATGTAAGTCTTTAATCCATCTTGAATTAATTTTTGTATAAGGTGTATGGAAGGGATCCAGTTTCAGCTTTCAACATATGGCTAGCCAGTTTTCCAAGCACCATTTATTAAATAGGGAATCCTTTCCTCATTTCTTGTTTTTGTCAGGTTTGTCAACGATCAGATGGTTGTAGACATGCAGCATTATTTCTGAGGCCTTCTGTTCTGCTGCATTGGTCTATATCTCTGTTTTAGTATCAGTACCATGCTGTTTTGGTTATGGTAGCCTTGCAGTATAGTTTGAAGTCTGGTAGTGTGATGCCTCCAGCTTTGTTCTTTTGGCTTAGGATTGACTTGGCAATGAGGGCTTTTTTTTGGTTCCATGTGAACTTTAAAGTAGTTTTTTCCAATTCTATGAAGAAAGTCATTGGTAGCTTGATGAGGATGGCATTGAATCTATAAATTACCTTGGACAGTATGGCCATTTTCACGATATTGATTCTTCCTACCTATGAGCATGGAATGATCTTCCATTTGTTTGTATCCTCTTTTATTTCATTGAGAAGTGGTTTGTAGTTGTGAAGCACTTGAAGAGGTGCTTCATGTCCCTTGTAAGTTGGATTCCTAGGTATTTCATTCTCTTTGAAGCAATTGTGAATGGGAGTTTACTCATGATTTGGCTCTCTGTTTGTCTGTGATTGGTGTATAAGAATGCTTGTGATTTTTGCACATTGATTTTGTATCCTGAGACTTTGCTGAAGTTTCCTATCAGCTTAAGGAGATTTTGGGCTGAGATGATGGGGCTATCTAGATGTACAATCATGTCATCTGCAAACGGACAATTTGACTTCCTCTTTTCCTAATTGAATACCCTTTATTTCCTTCTCCTGCCTGATTGCCCTGGCCAGAACTTCCAACACTATTTTGAATAGGAGTGGTGAGAGAGGGCATCCCTGTCTTGTGCCAGTTTTCAAAGGGAATGCTTCCAGTTTTTGCCCATTCATATGATATTGGCTGTGGGTTTGTCATAGACAGCTCTTATTATTTTAAGATACGTCCCATCAATACCTAATTTATTGAGAGTTTTTAGCATGAAGTGTTGTTGAACTTTGTCAAAGGCTTTTTCTGCATCTATTGAGATAATCACATGGTTTTTATCTTTGGTTCTGTTTATATGCTGGGTTATGTTTATTGATTTTCGTATGTTGAACCAGCCTTCCATGCCATTACCTCTATTTGATTCTTCTCTCTTTTCTTCTTTATTACTCTTGCTAGCAGCCTATCAGTTTTGTTGATCTTTTCAAAAAACCAGCTCCTGGATTCATTGATTTTTTGAAGGGTTTTTTGTGTCTCTATTTCCTTCTGTTCTGCTCTGATCTTAGTTATTTCTTGCCTTTTGCTAGCTTTTGAATGTGTTAACTCTTCCTTCTCTAGTTCTTTTAATTGTGATATTAGGGTGTCAATTTTAGATCTTTGCTGCTTTCTCTTGTGGGCATTTAGTGCTATAAATTTCCCTCTACACACTGCTTTAAATGTGTCCCAGAAATTCTGGTATGTTTTGTCTTTGTTCTCGTTGGTTTCAAAGAACATCTTTATTTCTGCCTTCATTTTATTATGTACTCACTAGTTATTCAGGAGCAGATTGTTCAGTTTCCATGTAGTTGAGCAGTTTTGAGTGAGTTTGTTAATCCTGAGTTCTAGTTTGATTGCACTGTGGTCTGAGAGACAGTTTGTTATAATTTCTGTTCTTTTACATTTGCTGAGGAGTGCTTTACTTCCAACTATGTGGTCAATTTTGGAATAGGTGTGGTGTGGTGCTGAAAAAAATGTATATTCTGTTGACCTGGGGTGGAGAGTTCTGTAGATATCTATTAGGTCCACTTGGTACAGAGCTGAGTTCAATTCCTGGATATCCTTGTTAACTTTCTGTCTCGTTGATCTGTCTAATGTTGACAGTAGGGTGTTAAAATCTCCCATTATTATTATGTGGGAATCTAAGTCTCTTTGTAGATCTCTAAGGACTTGCTTTATTAATCTGGGTGCTCCTGTATTGGGTGCATATATATTTAAGACAGTTAGTTCTTATTGTTGAACTGATCCCTTTACCATTATGTAATGGCTTTCTTTGTCTCTTTTGATGTTTGTTGGTTTAAAGTCTGTTTTATCAGAGACTGGGATTGCAAACTCTGCCTTTTTTTTTGTTTTCCATTTGCTTGGTAGATTTTCCTCCATCCCTTTATTTTGAGCCTATGTGTATCTCTGCACGTGAGATGGGTCTCCTGAATACAGCACACTGATGGGTCTTGACTCTTTATCCAATTTGCTAGTCTGTGTCTTTTAATTGGAGCATTTAGCCCATTTACATTTAAGGTTAATATTGTTATGTGTAAATTTGATCCTGTCATTATGATATTAGCTGGTTATTTTGCTCATTAGTTGATGCAGTTTCTTCCTAGCATCGATGTTCTTTACAATTTGGCATGTTTTGCAGTGGCTGGTACCAGTTTTTCCTTTCCATTTTTAGTGCTTCCTTCAGGAGCTCTTTTAGGGCAGGCCTGTTGGTGACAAAATCTCTCAGCATATGTTTGTGTGAAAAGGATTTTATTTCTCCTTCACTTATGAAGCTTAGTTTGGCTGGATATGAAATTCTAGGTTGAAAATTCTTTTCTTTAAGAATGTTGAATATTGGCCCCCACTCTCTTCTGGCTTGTAGAGTTTCTGCCGAGAGATCAGCTGTTAGTCTGGTGGGCTTCCCTTTGTGGGTAACTTGATCTTCCTCTCTGGCTGCTCTTAACATTTTTTCCTTCATTTCAACTTTGGTGAATATGACAATTATGTGTCTTGGAGTTGCTCTTCTCGAGGAATATCTTTGTGGCATTCTCTTTATTTCCTGAATTTGAATTTTGGCCTGCCTTGCTAGGTTGAGGAAGTTCTCCTGGGTAATATCCTGCAGGGTGTTTTCCAACTTGGTTCCATTCTCCTTGTCAATTTCAGGTACACCAATCAGACTTAGATTTGGTCTTTTCACATAGTTCCATATTTCTTGGAGGCATTGTTCATTTCTTTTTACCCTTTTTTCTCTATACTTCTTTTCTTGGTTCATTTCATTCATTTGTTCTTCAATCACTGATACCCTTTCTTCCAGTTGATCAAATCGGTTACTGAAGTTTGTGTATTTGTCACGTAGTTCTCGAGCCATGGTTTTCAGCTCCATCAGGTCATTTAAGGACTTCTCTACACTGGTTTTTCTAGTTAGCCATTCATCTAGTGTTTTTTCAGGGTTTTTAGCTTCTTTGCATTGGGTCCAAACTTCCACCTTTAGCTTGGAGAAGTTTGATCAACTGAAGTCTTCTTCTCTCAAGTCATCCAAATCATTCTGCATCCAGCTTTGTTCCGTTGCTGGCGAGGAGCTGCATTCCTTTGGAGGGGGTGAGGTGCTCTGATTTGTAGAATTGTCAGCTTTTCTGCTCTGCTTTTTCCCCATCTTTGTGGTTTTGTCAACCTTTTGTCTTTGATGATGATTATGTACAGATGGGGTTTTGGTGTTTGTGTCCTTTCTGTCTGTTAGTTTTCGTTCTAACCATCAGGACCCTCAGCTGCAGGTCTGTTGGAGTTTGCTGGAGGTCCACTCCAGACCCTGTTTGCCTGGGTATCAGCAGCAGAGGCTGCAAAGCAGAAAATATTGCTGAACAGCCAATGTTGCTGCCTGATCTTTCCTCTGGAAGCTTCATCTCAGAGAGGTACCCGGCCCTGTGAGGAGTCAGCCTGCCCCTACTAGGGGGTACCTCTCAATTAGGCTACTCAGGGGTCAGGGACCCATGTGAGGAGGCAGTCTGTCCATTCTGAGATCTCAAACTCCATGCTGGGAGAACCTCTAGTCTCTTCAAAGCTGTCAGACAGGGACATTTATGTCTGCAGTCTGCAGAGGTTTCTGCTGCCTTTTGTTTGGCTATGCCCTACCCCTAGAGGTGGAGTTTATAGAGGCAGGCAGGCCTCCTTGAGCTGCAGTGGGCTCTGCCCAGTTTGAGCTTCCCGGCTGCTTTGTTTCCCTACTCAAGCCTCTGCAATGGTGGGCGCCCCTCCCCCAGCCTTGCTGCCACCTTGCAGTTTGATCTCAGACTGCTGTGCTAGCAATGAATGAGGCTCTGTGGGTGTGGGACCCTCTGAGCCAGGCACAGGATATTATCTCCTGGTGTGTCGTTTGCTAAGACCATTGGAAAAATGCAGTATTATGGTGGGAGTGACCTGATTTTCCACGTGCCATCTCTCACCCCTTCGCTTGGCTAGGAAAGGGAATTCCCTGACCCCTTGCACTTCCCAAGTGAGGCGATGCCTCTCCCTGCTTTGGCTCACACTCGGTGGGCTGCACCCACTCTCCTGCCCCCACTGTCCAATGAGCCCCAATGAGATGAAGCGGGTACCTCAGTTGGAAATGCAAAAGTAACCCATCTTCTGTGTTACTCATGCTGGGAGCTGTAGACTGGAGCTGTTCCTATTCAGCCATCTTGAAACCGCCCCCCACACCACTTATTGAATAAGGAGTTCTTTCCCCATTGCTTACATTTGTTGACTTTGTTAATGATCAGATAACTATAGATGTATGGCTCTATTTCTAGGTACTCTTTCCTCTTCTATTGTCTATGTGTCTGCTTTTATAACCAATAAAATGCTGTTTGAGCTATTGTGTCCTGGTGGTGCAGTTAGAAGTCAGGTAATGTGATAACACTGCCTATGGTATTTGTGTGTTTTTGTTTTTGCCTAGGATTGCTTTGGCTATTCAGGCTCACTTTTTTACGGTTCCATATAGAATGAGTTTATTCTAATTCTGTGAAAAATTATGTTGATAATTTGATACATATAGCATTGTACCTATAGATTGATTTTGGCAGAATGGCTATTTTAATAATATTGAGTTTTCTAATTTATGAACATATAATTTTTTATGTGTTTGTGTCATTTATGATTTCTTTCCACAGTGTTTGTAGTTCTTCTTGTAGAGATCTTTCATATCCTTGGTTAAATGTCTCCCTAGATTTTTTGGTAGCTATTTTAAATGAGAGTGCATTCTTGATTTGGCTCTGAGATTGAACACTGTTGCTGTATAAAAATGCTATGAAAATTTTTTATGGTTACTATTATTTATTTTAATTAAGTTTTGGGGTACATGTGCAGGATGTGCAGTTGTGTTGCATAGGTAAATGAGTGCCATGGTGGTTTGCTGCACCTATCAACCCATCAACTTGATATTAAGCCCAGCATGCATCATCTCTTTTCCCTGATAGGCAAAAGTCTGCCATGGTATTTGCTGCACAGATCAACCCATCACCTAGGTATTAAGTCCAGCATCCATTAGCTACTCTTCCTGATGCTCTCCATCATCCTGCTCCCCCCACCAGGCCCCAGTCAATGTTGTTCCCCTCCCTGTGTCCATGTGTTCTCATTGTTCAGCTCCCACTCATAAGTAAGAACATGTGGTGCTTGGTTTTCTGTTCCTGCATTAGTTTGCTGAAGATAATGGCTTCCAGCTTCATCCATGTCCCTGCCAAGGACATGATCTTGTTTCTTTTTATGGCTGCATAGTATTGTATCATGTATATGTAGCATATTTTCTTTATCCAGTCTATCACTGATGGGCATTTGAATTGATTCCAAGTCTTTGCTCTTGTGAATAGTGCTGCAATGAACATACACTCTCATGTATCTTAATAATAAAATGATTTATATTCCTTTGGGTACATACCCTGTAATAGGATTGCTGGGTCAACTAGTATTTCTGGTTCTAAATCTTTGAGGAATTGCCACACTGTCTTCCACAATGATTGAACTAATTTACATTCCCACCAACAGTGTAAAAGCATTCCTATTTCTCTGCAACCTCAAAGCATCTATTGTTTCCTGGCTTTTTTATAATCCTCAAACCATATCATTCCATCTGTGGCCCCTCACTGTAAAATCTCCTGTTCTTTTCACATTTAAGAACCAATCATGCCTTCCCTTCAGTCTCCCAAAGCCTTAACTCATATCTGCATTAACTCAAATGTCCTAGACCAAATGTCATCTGAGACAAGGCATGTCCCTTATGACTATGAGCCTGCAAAATAAAAAACAAGTTGATTATTTTCTTTTATTATTATTATTATACTTTAAGTTTTAGGGTACATGTGCACAATGTGCAGGTTTGTCACATATGTATACATGTGACATGTTGGTGTGCTGCACCCATTAACTCGTCATTTAGCATTAGGTATATCTCCTAATGCTGTCCCTCCCCCTCCCCCCACCCCACAACAGTCCCCAGAGTGTGATGTTCCCCTTCCTGTGTCCATGTGTTCTCATTGTTCAATTCCCACCTAGGAGTGAGAACATGTGGTGTTTGGTTTTTTGTCCTTGTGATAGTTTACTGAGAATGATGGTTTCCAGTTTCATCCATGTCCCTACAAAGGACACAAACTCATCATTTTTTATGGCTGCATAGTATTCCATGGTGAATATGTGCCACATTTTCTTAATCCAGTCTATCGTTGTTGGACATTTGGCTTGGTTCCAAGTCTTTGCTATTGTGAATAGTGCCACAATAAACATACGTGTGCATGTGTCTTTATAGCAGCATGATTTATAGTCCTTTGGGTATATACTCAGTAATGGGATGGCTGGGTCAAATGGTATTTTTAGTTCTAGATCCTTGAGGAATTGCCACACTGACTTCCACAATGGTTGAACTAGTTTACAGTCCCACCAACAGTGTAAAAGTGTTCCTATTTCTCCACATCCTCTCCAGCACCTGTTGTTTCCTGACTTTTTAATGATTGTCATTCTAACTGGTGTGAGATGGTATCTCATTGTGGTTTTGATTTGCATTTCTCTGATGGCCAGTGATGATGGGCATTTTTTCATGTGTTTTTTGGCTGCATAAATGTCTTCTTTTGAGAAGTGTCTGTTCATGTCCTTCACCCACTTAAGAATCAATATCGTGAAAATGGCCATACTGCCCAAGGTAATTTATAGATTCAATGCCATTCCCATCAAGCTACCAATGACTTTCTTCACAGAATTGGAAAAACTACGTCAAAGTTCATATGGAACCCAAAGAGAGCCCACATCACCAAGTCAATCCTAAGCCAAAAGAACAAAGCTGGAGGCATCACACTACCTGACTTCAAGCTATACTACAAGGCTACAGTAACCAAAATAGCATGGTACTGGTACCACAACAGAGACATAGATCAATGGATCAGAACAGAGCCCTCAGAAATAATGCCACATATCTACAACTATCTGATCTTTGACAAACCTGACAAAAACAAGAAATGGGGAAAGGATTCCCTATTTAATAAATGGTGCTGGGAAAACTGGCTAGCCATATGTAGAAAGCTGAAACTGGATCCCTTCCTTACACCTTATACAAAAATTAATTCAAGATGGATTAAAGACTTACATGTTAGACCTAAAACCATAAAAACCCTAGAAGAAAACCTAGGCAATACTATTCAGGACATAGGCATGGGCAAGGACTTCATGTCTAAAACACCAAAAGCAATGGCAACAAAAGCCAAAATTGACAAATGGGATCTAATTAAACTAAAGAGCTTCTGCACAGCCAAAGAAACTACCATCAGATTGAACAGGCAACCTACAAAATGGGAGAAAATTTTCACAACCTACTCATCTGACAAAGGGCTAATATCCAGAATCTACAATGAACTGAAACAAATTTACAAGAAAAAAACAAGTTGATTACTTTCAAGAACACTGGGGTCACAGGCATTGGGTAAATATTCCCATTCCAAATGGGAGAAAATGACCAAAACATAGGTGCCACAGGCCCCATGCAAGTCTGAAATTTGGCAGGGAATTCATTAAATCTTAAAGATCCAAAATAATCTCATATGACTCTATGTTTCACATCCAGGACATACTGATGCAAGGGGTGGGGTCCTAAGGTCCTGGGCAGCTCCACCTTTGTGGCTACGCAGTGTACATTCCCCACAGTTGCTTTCATGGGCTGCCTTTGAGTACCTGTGGCTTTTCCAGATGCATGGTGCAAGATATTGGTGGATCTATCATTCTTGGGTCTGGAGGATGGTGGCCCTCTTATCACAGGTCCACTAGGCAGTGCCCCATTGGAGACTCTCTGTGGGGGTTTCTACCCCACAGTTCCCCTCTGTATTGTCCTAGCAGAAGTTCTTCATGAGGGCTCCGCCTCTGCATCAGACTTCTGCCTGAACATCCAGGTGTTTCCATACATCCTCTGAAATCTAGGCAGGGGTTTCCAAAACTGAACTGTTGTCTCTGCACACCCACAGGCCCCACAGCACATGGAAGCCACTAAGGCTTGGGGCTTACACTCTCTGAATCAATACCTTGAGCTGTATGTTGTCCCCTTTTGGCCATGGCTGGAGCTGAAGCTGATGGGATGCAGAGCACCAAGTTCTGAGGCTGCACAAAGCATTGGGGCCCTGGGCCCAGCCCATGAAGCACTTTTTTTTATCCTAGACCTCTCGGTCTGTGATGGCAGAGTCTGCCATGAAGATCTCTGAAATGCCCTGGAGACATTTCCCCCATTGTGTTGGTGATTAACATTTGTCTCCTTGTTACTTATGCAATTTTCTGCATCCAGCTTGAATTTCTTTCAAAAAATTGGTATTTCTCTTCTACCTCATGGTCAAGCTGCAAGTTTTCCAAACTTTTATGCTGTTTTCCCCTTTCAAAAAAAAGTTTCAGTTTCTGATAATATTTTTGTGAACACATATGACTGAATGTTTTCAGAATCAGCCAGGTCACCTCTTGACTGCTTTGCTGCTTAGAAATTTCTTTCACCAGGTACCCTAAATCGTCTCTCTCAAGTTCAAAAGTCAGAGATCCCTAGGGCAGGGGCAAAATGCCACCAGTCTCTTTGCATAGCAAGAGTGAACTTTACTCCAGTTCCAAAGAAGTTCCTCATCTCCATCTGAGACCACCTCAACCTGGACTTCACTGTTCATATCAGTATCAACATTTTGGTCAAAACCATTCAACAAGTCTCCAGGAAGTTCCACACTTTCCCACATCTTCCTGGTTTTCTTATAAGACCTCAAAATTTTTCCTACCTATGCCCATTACCCAGTTCCAAAGTCACTTTCACCTTTTCAGATCATCTTTATAGAATAACCCAGTAACCCAATGTGAATATTCTCTATTAGTTTGTTCACAGACTGCCATAAAGGTACTACCTGAGACTGAGTAATTTATAAAGAAAGAGGTTTAATTGACTCACAGTTTCACATGGCTGGGAGGCCTCTGGAAACTTACAAACATGGCAGAAGGTAAAGGAAAAGCAAGCACCTTCTTTTCACAAGGCAACAGGAGAGAGAGAGGGCACAGGGGAAACTGCCACTTTTAAAACCATGAGCTCTCATGAGAAATTCCTCACTATCATGAGAACATCATGGGGAAAACCACCCCAAGATTCAATCACCTCCCACCAGGTCCCTCCCTCGACTTATGGGGATTAAAATTTGAGATGAAATTTGGGTGGGGACAGAGAGACAAACCATATCAACAAACTAATGGAAAAAAATTTTATGTTCATTTGTATAACAGAAAGAATTAATATCATTAAGATGGTTATGCTGCCCAATTTATAGATTGGATGCTATTTCTATGAAACTACCAAAGCCATTTTTCATAGAACTAGATAAAAACTATTTTAAAATTCATATAAAACAAAACAAGCCCAAATATCCATGCAAAGTCTAAGCAAAAAGAACAAAGAAAAAGGCATCACACTACCTGAATTAAAACTATACTACAGGGTTACAGTAACCAAAACTGCATGGTAGTGGTATGAAAATAGACATAGACCAATGGAAAAGAATGGAGAACCCAGAAATAAGGCCACCATCTGATCTTTGACAAGCCTGACAAAAACAAGCAATGGGAAAATAACTCCCTACTCAATTAATGGTGCTAGGATAACTGGCTAGCCATATGCAGAAGTTGAAACCAGACCCCTTCCTTATACCATATACAAGACTCAACTCAAGATGGATTACAGACTTAAATGTAAAACCAAAACCTATCAAATTCCTGAAAGACAACCTAGGCAATACCATTCTGGACATAGGAATGGGCAAATATTTCAAGACAAATAAACCAAGAACAATACTTGACGTGGGATCTAATTAAATTAAAGCACTTCTGCACAGCAGAAGAGACTATAATCGGATAAAACAAACAACCTACACAGTAAGAGAAAGTATTTGCAAGCTATGTATCTGACAAAAGTCTAATATCCAACATTTATAAGAAGCTAAGAAGTTTGCAAGTAAGAAGTAAACCACCTCATTAAAAAGTAAACATAAGACATGAGTAGACACTTTTTGAAAAAAGACATAGACATGCATGCAGCCAACAAGCATCTGAAGAAAAGGCTCAACATCACTGATCACTACAGAAGTTCAAATCAAAACCACAATGAGATTTACTCTGACACAACTCACAATGGCTATTTTTAAAAAGTCAAAAAAATAACAGATGCTGGCAAGGTTTTGGAGAAAAGGGAACAGTTATGTTGTTGGTGGAAGTGTAACTTAGTTCAACTATTGTGGAAAACAGTGTTGTGATTCCTCAAAAACCTAGAAACAGAACTACCATTTGGACCAGCAATCCCATTACTTGATATATACCCAACTGAACACGAATCATTCTAACATAAAGACAAATGCATGTGTATGTTTATTACAGCACTATTCACAACAGCAAAGACATGAAATCAACCTAAATGCCTATCAATGAAAGACTGGATAAAAAATGTGATATGCGTGCACCATGGACTACTATTAAGCCATAAAACATAAGGATATCATATTTTTGGAAGGAACATGGATGGAGAGTTCATTATTCTTAGCAAACTAATGCAAGAACAGAAAACCAGATACCGCATGTTTTCACTTGTAAGTAAGAACTAAATAATGAGATCACATGGAAACAAAGAGCGGAATAATGGACACTGGGGCTTATCATAGGGTAGAGAACGGGAGAAGGGAGAGGAGCAGAAAATAATATAATAGCGATTGGGTACCAGGCTTAATACCTGAGGGATAAAATAATATATACATCAAACCCCTGTAACACAAGTTTACCTATATAAGAAACCTTCACATGTACCCCTGAGCCTAAAAGAAAAGTTTAAAAACAAAGAAAAAATGATACATATACACAATGGATTTCTATTCAACCATAAAAATGAATGAGATCCTGTTATTTGCAAAAACGTGGACTGAACTGGAGGTCAGTATGTTAAGTGAAATATCCCAGGCACAAAAAGACAAACATTACTTGTTTGTTCTCACTTATTTGTGGGAGCCAAAAATGAAAATAATTGAACGCATGAAGATCTAGAAGAATGATATCCAGAGGCTGAGAAGGGTAGTAGGTGGGAAAAAGGAATTGTTAATGGGTGCAAAAATATAGTTAGGTTGAATTAATAAGATCTAATATTTGATAGCAAAACTGGGTGACTACAGTCTACAATAATTTATCTTACATTTTCAAATACCTAAAATAATATAATTGGATTGTTTGTAACATAGAAAAAGTATAAATATTTGAGGTGATATATACACTATTTATCCTGATGTGATTATTACATACTGTATGACTGTATCAAAATATGTCACGAACCCATATGCATATACACTATGTATCCACAAGAATCAAAAATTAAAATTTGTTTTACAAACTATAATTCTTTCATAAAAAACAAAAAGAAAATATTATTCTGTTTGATTTTAAGATGCTTGCAAGTTTCTCTTAGACCTTTTTATTTTAATTTTTATAGATACATAATAATTGTACATATTTATGCAATACATGTAATATTTTGATACAAGTGTACAATATGTAATGATAAAATCAAGCAAATAAAATATCCATCACCTCAAACACTTACTTTTCTTTGGTAGTGGAAAGATTTCAAATCTCCTTCTCTAGCTACTTTAAAATGTACAATAAATGATTGTTAATTTTAGCTGTCCAATTCTACTACAAATCATTAGATCTTATTTTTTTCTATCTAACTGTATTTTTGTACCCATTAAGCCAAACCTCTATATTCTTCCTTCCCACTACTCTCCCAACTTCTGGTAACCATCCTTCTAGTCTCTACCATTATGAGATCAAATTTTTAGCTTCCATGTATGAGTAAAAAGGTGATATTTCAATTTTTTTCTGTGTTTGGCTTATATTTAACATAATTGTCTCCAATTCCAGCCATACTCTTGAAAATAATAGGATTTCATTCTTTATGACTGTATAATATTTCACCATGTATATATTTCAGATTTTTTTATCCATTCATTCTATCATAGAAACTTAGGTTGATTCCATATCTTGGCTGTTGTGAATAGTGCTATAATAAATATTTGAGTGTAAATATGTCTTTGATATAGTGATTTTCTTTCTTTTGAACATAGATCCAGCAGTAGGATTCATGAATCATATAATAGCTCTATTTTTACTTTTTTGAGACACTTCCATACTCTCCTTCACAATAGCCATATTAATTTAAATTGCCACAAACATTAAATGAGTGTTCACTCTTCTTCTCACCCTCAAAAACATTTGTTAGAATTTCTCTTTTTGATAAAGTCATTTAACCCAGATAGTGATGCTATCTCATTGTGGCTATAATTTACATTTTTTTCTGAAGATTAGTGCTATTGAGCATTTTTTCACATACTTGATGACAACTTGTATGTCTTCTTTTGAGAAATGTCTATTTAGATCTTTTGCCCATTTTTAAATCAGATTATTCATAGCTTTTTGTTATTAAATTGAGTTCTTTTATATTCTGTTTATTAATTCCCTATTAGTTGAAGACTTTGCAAAAATTGTTTCCCATTCTGTAGGTTGTCTTTTCACTTTGTTGATTGTTTCCTTTGCTGTATGGAGTATTTTTAGCTTGATGTAATCGTGTTGTCCATTTTTGCTTTTGTTACCTGTGCTTTTTAGGTTTTACTCAAGAAATCTTTGCCTAGACCAAGGACTTCATGTCTAAAACACCAAAAGCAATGGCAACAAAAGCCAAAATCGACAAATGGGATCTCATTAAACTAAAGAGCTTCTGCACAGCAAAAGAAACTATCATCAGAATGAAAAGGCAACCTACAGAATGGGAGAAAATTTTTGCAACCTACTCATCTGACAAAGGGCTAATATCCAGAATCTACAATGAACTCAAACAAATTTACAAGAAAAAAACAAACAACCCCATCAAAAAGTGGGCAGAGGACATGAACAAACACTTCTCAAAAGAAGACATTTATGCAGCCAGAAAACACATGAAGAAATGCTCATCATCACTGGCCATCAGAGAAATGCAAATCAAAACCACAGTGAGATACCATCTCACACCAGTTAGAATGGCCATCATTAAAAAATCAGGAAACAACAGGTGCTGGAGAGGATGTGGAGAAATAGGAACACTTTTACACTGTTGGTGGGACTGTAAACTAGTTCAACCATTGTGGAAGTCAGTGTGGCGATTCCTCAGGGATCTCGAACTAGAAATACCATTTGACCCAGCCATCCCATTACTGGGTATATACCCAAAGGACTATAAATCATGCTGCTATAAAGACACATGCACACGTATGTTTATTGCGGCACTATTCACAATAGCAAAGACTTGGAACCAACCCAAATGTCCAACAACGATAGACTGGATTAAGAAAATGTGGCACATATACACCATGGAATACTATGCAGCCATAAAAAATGATGAGTTCGTGTCCTTTGTAGGGACATGGATGAAACTGGAAAACATCATTCTCAGTAAACTATCGCAAGGACAAAAAACCAAACACCGCATGTTCTCTCTCATAGGTGGGAATGAACAATGAGAACTCATGGACACAGGAAGGGGAACATCACACTCCGGGGACTGTTGTGGGGTGGGGGGAGGAGGGAGGGACAGCATTAGGAGATACACCTAATGCTAAATGACGAGTTAATGGGTGCAGGAAATCAACATGGCACATGGATACATATGTAACAAACCTGCACATTGTGCACATGTACCCTAAAACCCTAAAGTATAATAAAAAAAACAACCAAAAAAAAAAACCTTTTATAACTTACTGAAACTTTGTTTTTTTTTTAACTTAAAACAATATTTAAACCATCTAAACCAGGCAAAATTACTTTATCTTTAATAAAAAACCATGTTTCCAAAAAAAAAAAAGAAATCTTTGCCTAGACCAATATCTGGAAAGAGTTCCACAACATTTGTTTCTCATAGTATTTTAGTTTCTGGTCTTATACTATAGTCTTTAATCTATTTTTACTTGATTTTCATATATTCTGAGAGAGAGGGTTCTAATTTCATTATTATGCATATGCATGTCAAGTTTTTCCAGCACCATTTATTTAACAGACTGTCCTTTCCTAATGTATGGCCTTCGTGTCTTTGTCAAATATGAATTGACTGTAAATGCCTGGATTTATTTCTGTGTTCTCTATTCTGTTCCACTGGTCTCTATATGTCTGCTTTTATGCCAGTACCATGCTGTTTTGGTTACTATAGTTTTATAGTATAATTTGAAGTCAGGCAATGTGATGCCTCCAGGTTTCTTCTTCTTTTCTCAGGATTGCTTTGGCGATTCTAGATCTTTTTTGGTCGCCTATGAATTTTAGGATTATTTATTTCCGTGAAGAAGGTATTTGGTATTTTGTTAGGGATTGTATTGAATGCAAGGATTGCTTTAAGTAGTATGGACATTTAAAAAGTATTGATTATTTCAATCTATAAACATAGAATGTATTTCTACTTTTTCTCTTTTACATTTCTTTCATCAGTGTTTTATTTTTTATCATGTAGATATATAACTTTTTTGATTAAGTTTATGTTCAGATAATTAATTTTAGTTGTTATTGCAAATGAGATTGCTTTCTTGATTTCTTTTTCAGGTTGTATGCTGTTTGTAAATAGAAATGCTACTCACTTTTTTGTGTTGATTTTGTATCCTGAAACTTTACTGGATTTCTCAGTTCTAATTTTTGGTAGATTTTTAGTTTTCCTAAATATAAGATTATATCATTTCCAAACAAGATTAATTTGTCATTTAATTATATATATTCTCTCTTTCTTTTTATAGATATAGATATAGATATATAGATGGAGAATATGATAGTTCTATTTTTAGCTTTTGAGGCATTTCCATACTCTCCTCCATAGTGACCATACTAATTTAAATTGCCACCAACACTGAGTGAGTGTTCCCTCTTCTTCACATCCTCACCAGCATTCATTATAATTTGTCTATTTGAAAAAAGTCATTTGACCTGGGGTAAGATAATATATTTGTTATATATATATATATATATATATATATATATATATATATATATACACACACACACACACACACACATATAAACACATATACATATGCATACATATCAACATGTATACATATGTGTGTGTATGTATATATTGTTATATATATATATGTGGTAGAAGTGCAAATATCTTACATGTATATATTCCACAGTGGTGAAGTGTGGCCCCTTAGTGTATGGATTAAACTGAAAGCCATTATTCTAAATGGATGCCCTTTATTTATTTCTCTTGTCTGATTGCTCTGGCTAGGAATTCCAGAAATATGCTGAATAAAACTATTAAAAGTTGTCATTTGGGGCAAAAAGAATAAAATATCTAGGAATACAGTTAACCAGGGAGGCAAAAGACCTCTAAAAGGAGAACTACAAAACACTGCTCAAATAAATCAGAGATGACATGAATAGGAAAACGTTCCATGCTCATGGATAGAAAGAATTAATATTGTTAAAATGGCCATAATGCCCAAAGCAATTTATAGATTCAATGCTATTTCTGTCAAACTACCAATGACATTTTTCACAGAACTAGATAAAAACTGTTTTACAATTCATATGGAAAAAGAAAAATGGCCGTTCAATCCTAAGCAAAAAGAACAAAGAAGAAAGTATCTTGCTACTTGACTTCAAACTATACTATAGGGCTACAGAAACCAAAACAGTACTGTATTTGTACAAAAACAGACACATAGACCAATGAAACAGAATAGAGAGCCCAGAAGTAAGGCTATATACCTACAACCATCTGATCTCCAACAAACCTGACAAAAACAAGTAATGGGGAAAGAACTCCCTATTTAATAAATAGTGCTGGGATAACTGGCTAGTCATATGCAGAAGATCAAAACTGAATCCCTTCCTTATACCATATACAAAAGTCAAGATGGATTAAAGACAAATGTAAAACCCAAAACTATAAAAACCCTGGAAGTCAACCTAGGCAATACCACTCTGAACATAGGAATGGGCAAAAATTTTATGACAAAGATGCCAAAAGAACAGCAAAAGAAATTAACAAGAGATTAAACAGACAACCTATAAAATGGGAGAAAATATTTGTAAAGCTATGCATCTGACAAAAGTATAATAGTCAGCATCTATAAGGAACTTAAACAAATCTACAAGAAAAAAAAATCAACCCCATTAAAAACTGGGCAAATAACACGAATGTACACTTTTCAAAAGTAGACATACATGCAGCCAACAAAGATGAAAAAAGAAAAAGCTCAGCATCGGTGATTATTAGAGACATGCAAATCAAAACTACAATGAGATACTGACTCACAGCAGTTACAATGGCTATTACTAGTATTGTTATTATTATTTGAGATGGAGTTTCGCTTTTGTTGGCCAGGTTGGAGTGCGATGGCAAGGTCTTGGCTCACGGCAACCTCTGCCTCCTGGGTTCAAGTGATTCTCTTGCCTCAGCCTCCCGAGTAGCTGGAATTACAGGTATTTGCCACCATGCCCTGCTAATTTTGTATTTTTAGTAGAGACGGGGTTTCTCTGTGTTGGTCAGGCTGGTCTCTAACTCCCGACCTCAAGTGATCCTCCCACCTTGGCCGCCCAAAGTGCTGGGACTACAGGCATGAACCACTGCACCTGGCCGGCTATTACTAATATTATAATGTCAAAAACTAACAGACCTGGCAAGGTTGTGGAGAAAAAGTAATGCTTATACACTGTTGCTGAGGGTATAAATTAGTTAGTTGATTGTGGAAAGCAGCGTGGTGATTCCTCAAAGACCTAAAGAAAAAACTATCATTCAACCCAGCAATCGTATTAGAGGATGTACACCCAAGGGTATATAAATTTTTCTATTATAAATATACATGCACATGTATGTTCATTGCAGCATTATTCCCAATAGTAATCACATGGAATCAACCTAAATGCCCATCAATGATAGACTGGATTTTTTAAATGTGGTAGATATACATCATCATGGAATACTATACAGCCATAAAAAAGACTGAGATAGTGTCCTTTGCAGGAACACAAATGGAGCTGGAGGCCATTATCTTTAGCAAACTAATGCAGGAAAAGAAAACCAAATACCACATGTTATCACTTTTAAGTGGGAACTAAATGATGAGAACACATGGATGCATAAAGGGGAACAACACACATTAGGGCCTATTCAGAGGGTGGAGCGGGGAGGAGGGAGAGGATCAGGAAAAATAAGTAAGTGGTACTAGGCTTAATTCCTGGGTGGTAAAATAATCTGTACAAAAAACTCCCATGACATAAGTTTTCCTATGTAACAAACTTGCACATGTACCCCAGAACCTAAAAGTTAAATAAATAAATAAATAGTAAAAGAGGGGTCTCACGTTGTCAATCCCATATTTTTCAATTTGGCTGACTTCTGGGATGCCTACCATCAGATCAAGAATGCTAATGTCTTTTTGATTCATGTTATTTGTTTTCTAGACACGGAATTATTTGAATAGACATTTATCAAAAGAAGACACACAAATAGCCCATAGATATATATAAAATGCTCAACATAACTAATTATTAGAGAAATGCAGTTTAAAATCGCAATGAGATATGATGTCACACCTGTATAAATGGCTATTATCAAAAAGATGAAAAATAACTAGTGTTGATCAACATGGGGAGGAAAGGGAACACTTGCATACTGTTGGTGGAAATGTAAATTAGTACAGCCATTATGGAGGTTTTAACAAAAAATAAAAATAGAACTGTTGTATGCTCCAGCAATTTCACTCCTGGGTATATATCAAAAAATGAAATGGCCATGTCTAAAAGATATCTGCACTTTTATGTTTATGACAGCATTATTCACAATAAGCAAGATATGGAATCAACGTCACTGCCCATCAATAGATGAATGGACCAAAAAAATGTTTTATTTATGCACAATGGAATACTATTCATCCTAGAACATAAGAAAATTCTGTCTTTATGACAACATGGATGAACTTGAAGAATAAACTTGAAGAAAATTATGCTAAAGGAAATAAACCAGACTCAGAAAGACAAAAATCACATAATTTCACTTATATGTGGAATCAAAAAAGGTGAACTCACAGAAGTAGCAAGTAGAATGATGGTAGCCAAAGTCAGGAGTGGTGTTGAGTCATGGGGAGACGTTAGTTAAAAGATACAAAACTTCAGTTAGATGGAAAAAATGAATTTTTAGGACCTATTGTATGGCATGGTGACTATAATTAATAATAATGTATTGTGCATTTCAATATAGTAAGAGTAAATTACAAATGGTCTCCCTAGAAAAATAGTCAAGTAAGTGATGCAATGGATATGTTAAATCACTTGATTAAATTATTTCACATTGCATTCATATATTAAACCATCACAATGTGCTTAAATAGATATGTATATCTACATATACAATTATAATTTTGTCAATAAAAGTAAATGTTCCTTAAAGTAAGAAAAGGCTGATGTCTAGACCTAAGGGAAGGTCAACCAGAGAAAGAAAAGTATCTACTGTTCCCTGTGCTTTGCTTAAGCTAGATTTGTAGCAATCTTTCTTTTGGTCTTCTTGCAAAAGTCACAATGGAAGAAAGTTCTATAATTTTTCACATAAAATAGAAGATCACAAATCATTGTGTAACCATGGAACATTTTTTGAATTTTATCCTGTGTGTGATAGGCTGTTGCTGAGTGGTTTTTATAAAAAGTATAATTTTAACATATTTGGGTTCTAGGAATACATTTCTAGTGACAATACGGAGCTTGTATTAGATGGAGAGAATTAATAATGAGTTAATAAATCAAAATATTAGATAGAAATATAGAGAAGAAATTATTAGAACGTGTACTCCAGATATTGCAGGTGAAAAAGAGTAAGGAAAAATCTCAATAAATATAAATAAATTCTGTTATGTAACAGCAGGAACACTTCTTTCACTACATCTATTTAAGAGCATCTTGAAAGCTTGCTTAAATATTGTAGAATATGGGACAAAAATAAAAGTGATAAATGCAGGTGACACAAAGGGCAACATATGAGACATACAAGAAAATTTGGAGAATAGAGAATGAATTCAGCTATGGTCCAGCTGAGAAGTTTCAACTCAGTTATCAGAAGGTAGAGGTAGCGATAATAATAGGAATGATTTTCAACATAATGCTGACCAAAATGAAAAATGTCTGAATGAAATGCAAGTATGAGGAGTCTTTGGAGAAATAATCATATTATTTTGGATTTTAAAACAACAAAGGAGTAGGTTATAACCAGAAGTCTGTCCTAGACTTGAGGAAGCAGATATTTCCAAAGCTTGGAAGGGAAGAAAGGCACACGACTATGGCAAGATATTCTAAAAGAATAAATTGTTTAAATAAAGCAGGAGGCTCTCAATAATAAAGTTCTTGGGTAATTACGAATGAATGTGTCTGCAATGAGTATCTACAGAGATGAAGTACAAAAACTCCATGATGCATGTTTTTCAAGTATTTTCTCCCATTCTGCAGATGGTCTGTTCACTCTGTTAATTATTCATTTTGCTGAGCTGAAAATTTCTAGTTTAATTAAGGCTCATTTGACTATTTTTGTTTTTGTCGGCTTGCTTTTGAAGTCTTAGCCATAAGTTTGTTGCCTAGACCATGGTACAAATGAGTTTTCCTTAGGTTTTATTCTAGTACTCCATTTAAGTCTTTAATTCTTCTTGAGTTGATTTTTATATATTTTGGGAGACAGGGGTCCACTTTTATACTTCTGCATGTGGCAATCCAATTTTCCCATTTCCCAAAACCTATTTATTGAAAGGGGTGTCCTTTTCCCAGTGTATATTCTCGTCGACTTTGTCAAAGATAAGTTGTCTGTAAATATGAGTGGCCTTATTTCTGGGTTTTCTATTCTGTTCCATTGATCTATGTGTCTATTTTAATTCCACTACCATGCTGTTTTGGGTACTATAGCCTTGTAGCATTATTTGGAGTCAGGTAATGTGATGCCACTAGCTGTGTTCTTTTTGCTTAGAATTTCTTTGGATATTTGGGTCCTTTTTTGGTTCCGTATGAATTTTAAAATTGGTTTTTCTAATTCTGTGAAAAATGATGTTGGTATTTTGATAGGTATTACACTGAATCTGTAGATTGCTTTGGGCACTACTGTCATTTTAACAATATTAATTTTTCCTATCTATGAGCATGGGATGTTCTTCTGATAGACTATCCAAGGAATTCAAACAACTCAATCAAAACTTCCAAAAAATTTCATTAAAAAGTGGGCAAATAGTAGACATTTTCCAAAAGAAGACATAGAAATGGCCAACAGGTATATGAAAAAATGCTCAATGTCACTAACCATCAGAGACATGCAAATTAAAATCACAATGAAATATCGTCTTATCATAGTCAGTATGGCTTTTATTAAAAAGTCAAAAATAGCGAATATTGGCAAATATGTGGATAAAAGGAAATGCTTATATACTGTTGGGGAAATGCAAATCAGTATAAACTCTATGGAAAACAGTTTGGTGATTTTTCAAAGAACTAAAAATATAACTACAATTTGATTCAGCAACTCCACTACTGTGTATCTACCCAAAGGAAAATAAATCACTATGTGAAAAAGTTACCTGCAGGTGTATGCTTATATTGGCACTATTCACAATAGCAAAGATATGAAATCAACCTATGTTTCCTCTATGGATAATTAGATAAAGAAAATATAGTATATATGCCAAATGGAATATTATTCAGTCATAAAAAAGAATGGAATCAGAGGGGAGAGTCACGTGGCCAATTAGACACAAACAAGTGGAACAGCTCCCACGGAGGGACTGAGAGGTGATGTAGTCTGTTAAAAACAAGACTGGCATGCTTTTAACAGATCTTCAGAGGGAACATGCCAAGAGAGGATGGAGGGAAGGCACAGAAGCTGGGCTGAAGGGGAAGAAAGCTGGGAACCCTGCATAGGCTACCACACACTGAGACTCAGTGTTGAACCACAACAGCTTTAGGGAAACAGGTGAGTTGAACTAGCAAGGAGCAACCTGCTCTTGCCTCGGGCTTCGGGATCCACAGAAGGAGGGAACCCCTCAATTACCACGAACACTTGAGATGTCAGGGAGAGCTGCTACTTTAGAGAAGCGGAGGGGCAGCAAGCCAGCTGATGTGGATGGAGCCCAGCGGGTTTGGTGTGGGAGTGTCTATAGTGGAGCATGGCCATGGATGGCAATCCCTCTAGGCTCTACTTCCTCCCATAAAAGACTTTAGCTCGGCCGGGCGCAGTGGCTCACACCTGTAATCCCAGCACTTTGGGAGGCCGAGGCGAGCGGATCACAAGGTCAGGAAATCGAGACCATCCTGGCTAACACGGTGAAACCCCGTCTCTACTAAAAATACACAAAAATTAGCCAAGCGTGATGGCAGGCATCTGTAGTCCCAGCTACTCGGGAGGCTGAAGCAGGAGAATGGCGTGAACCCAGGAGACTGAGCTTTCAGTGAGCCAAGATCCTGCCAGTGCACTCCAGCCTGGGCAATAGAGCGAGGCTCCATCTCAAAAAAAAAAAAAAAGAAGAAGAAGAAGAAGACTTTAGCCCTGGGGAACTGTCAGACTTGATCTTTGCAAGGTGGTCATGCACATCAGACAGGCCTGGTCCGACCTGAGCATCCCTTGGTTTTCTGGCCTTTCCCAGGATTCCAGCCTGGCAATACCTTCTCACGGGACAGTCTCAGGTACCCTGGGGGCCCACACCATACCTCCTGTGCCAGCAGACCATTAGTAACCAGCGGAAAGCTCCAGCGAGGTGGCCCCTATGGCTGTACACCAGCCCACACATGCTCTCCCCATACTGCAGTTTCCCCTGAGCCCATGGCAACTCCCCACACCACTTTGCTGGTGTGCCTTACTGCATGGGTGGGCATTTGCTTTATTTGTCCCTCCAGCACATGGGAATGCAGTCAACATCCCCCACCTCCATTCCGCTGCCAACAATCATTGCAGATGCAGCCTTGGTGAACACAGGGCCAGCAAGCCTTCTCCCTGCCCTTGTGCTAACTCTGTTCCCATGGTCACTGTCAGGGTTTTTCATACATCTGCTGTCATTTGTTCATTTTCTCCTTTAAAACAAAATCAATGTAATAGGCTATGCTTACGTTTTACTCATTGTCAAACTTAGACTCAAAGCCTGGTTCAGTAGGAAGGGAACCTTAGCTTCCTTTCGTAGATGGCCAGCGTTGGTGAGCAGGAAAATGAGGCAGAGACTGAGGGGTAGCTTAGCATGGTCCGTTGAGTTTAGCTGTAAACAGACATGTTTGTAACAAAAGAGTTGCTTCAGAGATGGGAATGGGCCCCACTGTTACACAGGAACAGACTTACCCTTAAGGTAATGCCAGTTTACCTAAGGGTTTTGGTTCATTTTGTGTTTTCTCTTGTGCCACAACCAAACTGCAGAGAACCTGCTGTGACCTAAAGGGCATTCCTTTAGCAGATAAGACCTTGAAAAATGCAAAACTCCTGGAACTAGGAAGCTTTTTTTAAAAAAAATAAATCACTCATTTGCTTTGTCCCTGTGAACTGCATTGACAGTGTGTTCTTATGACAATTTTTTGTAAATATGTTATAAAATATTTTCTATCTCACCCCACCTAATCACACTCCCACTTTCCTATTTGTACTTTTTTCCTTCACATGAGTTAACCAAATGAATTTTGTGTCACTGTCGTTGGATGCTACCCATATTTTTAAGAAATATAAAAATTGACTTTTAAAAAATTCAAAACGTATGTTGTATCAGAAAAATGGTTCTGCCTTTGCTCTCTCTAGTCTTCTTTCAACCAGTCTCCAAACAAATCTCTCCTGGAACTACCATTCCCTCATTACATTGGGTCACTGTTGCTGTGGCTACCTCTGCCTCTGCCCTGCTGTCACCACAGCCCCATACTCAGGCGCCCAGGACTCCAGGAAGCTTTAGAGCCAGCAAGAAGGGCTCACTTAGCCTTGAGAGTGGGTCTTGCCTTCCTGTAAGAGAGTCGTTCGCTGGGTTGAGGGTCAGTGGATTGACTGTCATTTTTTAAAAAGTTTCTCTCTATTTATAAGGAAGAACTTGGTAAGTAGAAATTGGCTTGACCACGTCCGTTCTTGGTAGTTTTCTGTGACTTCTCAGTGGAATAGAAAGCATACCCCACACCCTGATCCAAATAGATATTCCTGTTTACGTTGCCTTCAAGTCAACTGGTTCCCTTCTCCCTTTCACTTTCCCCCTTCTTTTTTGTTACTGCTCATTTAAAGCTTTCTTCCATGGACTTTCCAGGGAACAATCATCTCTGGCTCCTAAATCATCTCTTCATCCTCTTCGTGTGCTTTTTATAACCAAATGAATTATACAAGAAAGTCATACTTTAGGGTAGCAGAATTTCTAGTTTAGTAGAATCACTGCATACATATAGATGTTGATATATATGTTTTTGTGTATAAAACAAAACTTGATAGAAATATAGCTCTATGGATGAGGTTGAAGAAGAGCTCTTCAGAGGTTGGAGTCAGCACTGGTGTCTCAGATAAGCATGGGCTGTGTCCCAGGCTGCTCCACACAGGTAGGGCTGAGATGTGGCACTGGGTCCTTGTTATCCACCTCATCACAGTGGAGCCAGCCAACCCTGAAGGTGCCACTGCTCTCCCAGGTCCCAGCATCAAGGGCAAAGATGGGTGAGTTAGGCAACAAATCAGAATGACTGGAATTTTCTATCCTGTTTTGCTTTGACCACATGTATTGAGCTGCAGCCTCTGATATTCTATCATCTTTCCAAAAATTGTACTCATTATGATGGAAAGAGAATGAATCTGTAGAAATGTTTACCTTTCTATATGAATTCATGAGTGCTCATGAATTCAGGACACTGGCTTGGAGACTCACTCCCCAGAATGGGGACAGTGAAGAGGAGATCTGGTGACACTCAGTTATCAGTCCAAGAAACATGGCTCCCTCTCCAAGGTCACCTTGCTTAGATCTTTCCCTATCAGATTATCTTAGCTCAATCTCAATAATTCTGTGAAAGTTCCACTCTGTTGTGTTTCTTCACAATACATTTCCTGTAATAAAAAGTGTTCATGCAAGTGAATCTGTGTGAAAATAATTGCATTTTCTCATGTTCCTCTTTTTCCTATATGAATTGTGCCTCTTTTTTATTTAGAAAAGACTTCTTTTTAAAAAATACAAACCAAAGTGTTTTAGATCTATATGTAACCTATTCCTTAGTCTAATATTATAGATATATTATAAGAATGAATATTTTACTTGGCTTTAGAATGTTTAACAAGAAAACAAATTCTTAACTGATCAAGTCCTTGCTACTAAAATGCTTGTGTTTTTCATCATGACATTGTGTGCTTTTAAATTAATCATTTTATTTGTTGAAAAATATAGTGAATTTATATTAGTCTTTGAAACTAATAATAGCATTGTACATTTATGAGATTATTTTAACAGAAAATATAGAAGAATGTAGTTATTTTTATTGTAATATTACTAACAATAGGCGAAGAAAAGGGTGGGTCCCATTGTGGTGAACTGCATTATGGGTTGTTACTCACAGTTTCTTTTTGATCATGTTTTTCTGGTCTCTGAGGTGAAATGACTTATTAATTAAAATTTGTAAACCCACATGTGCATATTGTATATGTGTAGAAATTCATCACACTTTGTCTTGGAATTTCATTAAACTTCTTGAAATCACAAGAAGAATATACTTTGCACCCCCTTAGCATTCACCCCACGATTTTCACCCCATTATGAAGCATAGGCAACCACAAATTTACTTTCTGTCCCATGAATGTGACTCTTCTGGACATTAACGTAAGTAGAATTATACAATATGTAGCCTTTTCTGTCTGACTTTTGATTTTAAGATTCATACAAGTTGTAGCATGTAGCATTTATAAACATTGTATTTCTTTTTGCCAAATAATATCCCATTTTATGATATAACACATTTTGTTTATTTGTTTGTCAGGTAATGGACATTTGTGCTATTTTTACTTTTTGGCTATTATGAATAATGCTACTAAGCACTTTTATGTACAACTGTTTATATGGATATGTGTTTTCATTTCTCCATGTTAAATACCAAGGAGTGCAATTCCTGAATTAAATAACTCTGTGTTTATCTTTGGAAGAACTGTCATACTGTCTTGCAAAGCAGCTGCAATGTTTTGCATTTATTTCTATCAACAGTGTATGATGATTCTAATTTCTCCATATCCACAGCAACACTTGTTATTATCTATCTTTTAAATTATAGCCATCCAAGTATATAGGTGATATCTTACTGTGGTTTTGATTTGCATTTCCCTAATGAGTAATGATATTGATAATCTTTTCATATGTTTATTGGCTATATCTTGTAGAATCTTGTGTATATCTTGTGTATATCTTGTGGAAAAATATTTACACATATTTGTGTTCATTTTTACACTAATACATTTTCAATGAGATTTGAGTTTATTTTCAGTCAATAAGTATTTATTGAGAATTTACTGTGTGCCAGTTACTGTCCTAGATATTTGAAGATATATAAGTTAACCAGAGAGACAAAATCTCTGTCCCCATGAGTTTTACATTTGCTAGGAAAGATATTCAATGAAGATTAATTCTATAATATATTGTCAGATATTGTAAATGCTATGCAATACAGTATAATAGGACATTTAAAAACTGGGCCACACACTGGAATCACCAGGAGAGCTTTAAAAGCTACTGATTTCTGGCTCCACTCCCTCACCTGTGAGAATGGCTGGGCTGTAACCTAGTCATTCTGTTTTTCCTATACTATGGTGCCTTGGAAGCCTTATAATTTGCGTGATTATAAAACCCAGGCCTCTAAGTCAAAGAACCAGGATTTTCCCTTTCTTATTAATGGGAGTGGAAAGGGATGCTGCATAACTCATGGTGAGAGAATTGGATAGCCATTTGAAGAAAAATGGAAAATTACTCTCACCTCATATCATACATCGCAACACGATGAAATGTTACACAGTCATTAAAATATATGTATACAATTTTGAATAAAATCCATTCAGTTATTAACTCAAGCAAAAAAAAATCAAATGCTTTTTGTGCTATGTCCTGGGGAGTTAGTGATGAACCTGATATAATACATTACATTTTCTTATAGTTCATTGGAGGGACCAAAAAGCCAAATACAGTGTAGTGAATAACAAGAGGGAGGCCTCTGAAATGGCTGCCCTGGGAGTGTCTGCCTTTATGCAGATGTAGATAGGGATGAAACACGCCCTAGTCTCCTGCAGCGCCCCCAGGCTTGCTGGGATTAGGAAATTCCAGCGTGGCAAATTCTAATCAGACTGGTTCCCTGCTCTTGTGCCCTGTTAAGATGTTTATCAATGACAGTGTGTGCACAGCAGGACATGGAAGTTCGTTAGCGACTCTAGTTTCGCCCTGAACTTGTGATCTTGCCCTGCTCATCTGTCTTGTGATTTTTTGTTGCCCTTAAATCACGTGATCTCTGTGACCCACACCCTATTTGTACACTGCCTCCCCTCTGAAAATTGCTATAATCGGATGCTATAAGAGTACCTGGTAGTGATATCACGGGCTTCCTGGGAAAAGCCATGGTCTAAACTGAACCCTGAAAATCTAGTATGAATTACCCAAGGCGACCTTTGAGTAATCTATTCTGGCAAGGAGAAGTCTAGAAGTAAAGAAGATGTTTCAGAAACTCCCGTTGAGTATGATTGGAGACAAAGAGAACTAACACTATGTTATTACTTATAGGTTGTGTGTGTGTGTGTGTGTGTGTGTGTGTGTGTGTGATGGAGAGAGGGAGTACAGGGAATAAGGAAGCAAAGTTTGGTGTGGCTTTTACACTGTGGTTTTGTCATCCAAGCAAACCAACAAATAAGAATAACTTGAGTAAATGTGTTTCAATCCCTGCCCAGAAACAACCATTCTCTTCATAAGAACCATGACACCCCTGCACAATGGAATAGATGCACTCAGCTATTATGTAGCTGATACTTTTTGGAGAGGTAAGAAGAAAAGCAAAGAAAATAAGTCAAAACCAATTCATGGATAACTGTATAAATGACTTGCTAAACATGGCTCAAGTTGATGGATGGTTACTTGGAAATAAAGAACACTCACATGTTGTGGGAAGTCAGGGACCCTGAATGGAGGGACCTGATGAAGCCATGACAGAAGAACATAAATTGTGAAGATTTCATGGGCATTTATCACTTCCCCAATCAATACTCTTGTGATTTCTTATGCCTGTCTTTATTTTAATCTCTTAATCCCATCATCTTCATAAGCTGAGGATGTGTGTCGCCTCAGGACCCTGTGATGATTGCATTAAATGCACAAATTGTTTTTAGAGCATGTGTGTTTGAACAATATCAAATCTGGGCACCTTAAGAACAGGATAACAGTGATTTTCAGGGAACAAGGGAGATAACCTTAAAGTCTGGCTGCCTGTGGGCCAGGCAGGACAGAGCCATATTTCTCTTATTACTGAAAACAGGTAAGAGAAGAATCGCTGAATTATTTCTCCAGTAAGGAATATTAATAATTAACAGCCCTGGGAAAAGAATGCATTCCCAGGGGAGGCCTTTGAAATGGCCGCCCTGGGAGCGTCTGCCTTTATGTAGATAGGGATGAATCATGCCCTAGTCTTCTGCAGTGCCCCCAGGCTTGCTAGGATTAGGAAATTCCAGTGTGGCGAATTCTAATCAGACTGGTTCTCTGCTCTTGCGCCCTGTTAAGATGTTTATCAATGACAGTGCATGCACAGCAGGACATGGAAGTTCATTAGTGACTCTAGTTTCGCCCTGAACTTGTGATCTTGCCCTGCTCATCTGCCTTGTGACTTTTTGTTGCCCTTAAAGCATGTGATCTCTGTGACTCACACCCTATTCATACACTCCCTCCCCTCTGAAAATTGCTAATAAAAACTTGCTGGTTTTACAGCTCAGGGGGCATCATGGAACTTGCCAACATGTGATGTCTTCCCCAGACACCCAGCTTTAAAATTTCTCTCTTTTGTACTCTTTCCCTTCATTTCTCAGTCTGGCCGACACTTAGGGAAAATAGAAAAGAACTTATGTTGGATCATCAGGGGTGGGTTCCCCTGATACTCACACAAAAATGTTTTTATTCCTTTCCTCTTGGACTGTAGGCATAAACAGAAGTCAAAACTCAAGAAAAGGAGTTGCATAGTAGAAATAAAACAGGCTACAAAATGTGACGCCCTTGGGTTTGAATGCTTTCCTGACACATTCTAATTGTGGGGATTGCTCAACCTTTTAGCACCTCAATTTCTATATCTTTAGAATAGGTAAAATGCACCTTATCTCAGAAGGTTGTTAGGGGATTTAAATGAGGTGCTGTACCTAAAGTATTTAAATAAATGAGTGCTAATTTCCTCACTTTTTCTCTCCTTCTACCTTCAAAAAGCTCAACCTCTTTTCTCTATACCATGCAGATTTGTAGGTCCCCTGATCAATGTGATTTACAGACTTGGGCCTCTTTGTGCAACAAGAAGGATTTCCACTCCATTACCTTAATTAAGAGGGGTAGCTCATTGGGATCACATAATTTGTGGAATAACCTGGGCACCTTAATCAAATAACTTGAAAATAAACATGAGCCCCAGAAGTTTATCATCTCAGAAGATACATAAGAAGTAGAAGTAGCTAAAATGTTTATTAGAATCTCAACTCCTTCTTTAATGATTTCTTGGTGAGTAAATTATTATTTTTTGCTTAGGAGAAATTCACTTAACAAAATTCACCATGTTAAAGTGTACAATTCAGTGATATTTAGTATGTTCACATTTTTGTACAACAACCACCTCTATCTAGTTCCAAAATATTTTCATCTTCCCAAAGGAAACACAATTCCCAGTAAGTGGGAACATCCTATTTCCCTTTATTCCCATCTCCTGAGAGTCACCAATTTGCTTTCTAACTCTAGAAATTTACCTATTCTGCAAATTATATATATATAATATATATTGAATTATACAATATATAACTTTTGTCTCTGTCTTCTTTCACGTAAAAATGTTTTAGCAGTTTGTCTATATTGTAGTATGTATCTACTTCATTTCATTTTATGACTAATATTCCATTGTATGTATATACAACATTTTATTTATCCATTTACTTATTGATGGACATTTGGGTTTTTTCTGCATTTTAGCAATTGTGAATACTGTTCCTATGAATGTTTGTTTAAAAAACAGAAGTCCCATCTTTTTTTAACTTTTATTTTAGGTTCAAGGGTACATATACAGGTTTATTATATTGGTAAATTTTGTGTCACAGGTGTTTGGTGTTCAGATTGTTTCATCACACAGGTAATATGCCTATAGATAATTTTTGATCATCACTCTCCTCCACCCTCCACCCTCAAGTTGGTTTCAGTGTCTGTTGTTCCCTTTTTTGTGTCCATGTGTTCCTGATGTTCAACTTCCACTTATAAGTTAGAACATGCAAATATAAATTTTATGAGTATATTTTATTTTAAATAACTCTTACTAATTCAGTTGAAAAAGTAATCTATGTCATCTTGCCACCCTATGCCTTTAAATTGGGGCATTTAGCCCATTTACATTCAAAGTTTGTACAGAAATACCATTTGACCCAGCAATCCCATTACTGGGTATATACCCACAGGAATATAAATTATTCTATTATAAAGATACATGCACATGTATGTTCACTGCAGTGCTATTCACAGTAGCAAAGACATAGAATCAACCCAAATGCCCGTCAATGATAGACTGGATAAAGAAAATGTGCCACATATTTACCATGAAATACTATGCAGCCACAAAAAGGAATGAGATCATGTCCTTTGCAGGGATATGTATGGAGCTGGAAGTCATTATTTTCAGCAAACTAACTCAGGAACAGAAAACCAAACAAAACATGTTCTCACTTCTAAGTGGGAGCTGAATGATGGAACACATGGACACATCAGGGGAACAACACACACTGGGGACTCTTGGTGGGGGCAGGAGGATGGAGAGCATCAAGAAGAAAAGCTGATGGATGCTAGGCTTAATACCTAGGTGATGGGTTGATCTGTGCAGCAAACCACGTAATAAACGTACACATCCTGCACATGTATCCTGGAACTTAAAAGTTGATGAAAAACAAAAAACAAATTTAGTATAGATATGATTTCTCACTGTCCTTGTGTTGTTAGCTGTTTATTATCTAGACTTGTCTGTGTGTTTGCTTTATAGTTTCACTGGTCTGTATACTTAAGTGTGTTTGTGTGGTGGCTGGTAATGATTTTTTCTTTTTATGTTTAGCACTCCCTTAAGGAACTCTTATAAGACAGGTCTTGTGGTAACAACTTCCCTTAGCATGTGGTTGTCTGAAAATGATCCTATTTCTCCTTTGCTCATGATGCTTAGTTTGGTTGAATATGAAGTTCTTGGTTAAAAATTCTTTTCTTTAGGAATTTAGGAATGTTGAATATAGGTGCTCATTCTCTCCTGTCTTGTAGGTTTTTTTTTTTTTTTTTTTTTTTGCTGAAATGTATGCTGTTAACCTGATGGGATTCCCTTTGTATGTCACCTGCCCCCTTCTCTCTAGTCGTCTTTAACATTTTTTCTTTCATTTCAACCTTGAACAATTCGATGATTATGTGTCTTGGGGATGATCTTCTTGTGTAGTATTTCATAGGGGGTTTCTGAATTTGAATGTTGGCATCTCTCGTGAGGTTGGAGAAATGTTAATGGATAGTGTTCTGAAATATGTTTTTCAAGTTGCTTACTTTTTCTGTTTTTCTTTGAAGGATGCCAACGAGTCATAATTTAGTCTCTTTACATAAGCCCATTTTTCTCAGAGATTTTGTTCATTCTTTTTATTGTTTTTCTGTATTTTTGTCTGAGTTACTTTGAAAAGCAGGTCTTCAAGCTCTGAGATTCTTTCCTCACCTTGGTCAGTTCTGCTGTTAATACTTGTGGTTGTGTTCTGAAATTCTTAAAATGGGGTTTTCAGCTCTATTAGCTCTGTTTGGTTCTTTCTTAAAATGACAAATTCATCTTTTATTTCCTGTATTGTTTTATTGTATTTCTTAGAATTATTTGATTGGGTTTTGAATTTCTTGTGAATATCAATGATCTTTATTCCTATTCGTATTCTGAATTCCATTTCTGTCATTTCAGGCATCTCAGCCTGGTTAAGAACCATTGCTGGGGAACTAATGTGATTGTCTGGAGGCTATAAGACATTCTGGATTTTTGAGTAGCCAGAGACCTTGCACTGGCTCTTTCTCATCTTTGTCGGATGATGTTCCTTTAGTCCTTGAAGTTGCTGTCCTTTGGATGGGTTTTCTTTCATAGTTTTATCTTCTTTGATGTTGTTGCAGGTTTGATTGTGGTATAAGTTAGATTCAGCTGACTGCCTTCATTTGTGGTAGATTTGGAGGGGCCCAAGATTCAGGTCAGCACTCCTGACCTGTATGCTCTAACTCTGAGGGGCAAATATCAGGCCCCCAGCTTTGGTATCTGTCGCCTCAGGTATAGAAACCTGATGCACTCGGTGGGTCAAGATGTTCCTGGGCTGCTGGTCACGACACTGAATGGTGGTGCCAGCCAAAGTGTTTCTTTTGGTGGTGGAAGCAAAATCCGTTCTCATTTGCATGTGCAAGCACCATCAACAGCATGCTGAGGTGCACACTCACCAGTTGGGGTGGGGCACTAGTGTATCTGGAGCTGCCAGCCTCCCTGCAGGCACTGGCAACAACAGTGGTGACAGCACAGGGAGGAGGGCATTGAGGGGGAGGGGGACAGAGGGGGACAGGATCACTGGGTTCTGTGTGCATGTTCACAGCCCACACATATGAGAAAGTTGAAACTCAAGACATTGAGCAACCTTACCTCTATGGCTTTTCTGAGCTCATCCCACACTTTAGATCTCCCAGAATGGCTTTGCATGCTTCCGGTGGCTCCACAGTTCTGGGATATTGAGGGTGGCTCTGGCTCTGACCCCACTTTTTTGTTCAGCCTTGCCCTTGTGGGAGGACTGAGTGGTGGCTCTGCTTTGAGACAAGTCTCTCCCTGGGCCCCCTGGCTTTTAAGTATATCCTCTGAAATCAAGGTACAGGCTATCATTGCCCCACAGCTCTTGCATTCTGCACATCTGAAATGGTAGCACCATGTGGGCATAGCCTAAGGTTACTTCTTGCACCCTCTCGAGATACATTTGGGCCCACTTGTGCCATACCATAGTGTCACAAAGGCTTATGGCTTATATCTTTCAGAGCAGCAAGTTGAGCTACACCTGAGGCCACTTGAACCACAGCAAGAGTTGCTGAAAACTGCTATGCCCGGATGCATGAAGTAGAGTCCTGAGTCATCCCTGGGCAACAGGGATGGAGATTGGAGAGTGCCTGGGACCATCTCAGAAAAGCACTCTTCCCTCATAGAACTCTGGGCCTAGGATAAAATGGGCAGCCTCAAAGATCTCTAGAATGCCTTCGGGGCCATTTTCTTGGTGTCTTGATAATTAGCACCTAGCTCCCTCCTGTTCATGCTAATCTCTTTAGTAACCAGTCACTCAGCCACACCCTTGTTTTGTTCTCATATATATACTGTTTTGCTCTTTACGTGGCCAGGCTATGAATTTTTTTTTACACAGTATATAAATGGTATTTATTATAAATTGTGAAATACATTTATAGGGATTATCCTATTTCTTTTTTTAATTATTATTATACTTTAAGTTTTAGGGTAAATGTGCACAATGTGCAGGTTTGTTACATATGTATCCATGTGCCATGTCGGTTTGCTGCACCCATTAACTCGTCATTTAGCATTAGGTATATCTTCCTAAAGCTGTCCCTCCCCCCTCCCCCCACCCCACAACAGTCCCCGGAGTGTGATGTTCCCCTTCCTGTGTCCATGTGTTCTCATTGTTCAATTCCTACCTATGAGTGAGAACATGTGGTGTTTGGTGTTCTGTCCTTGCGATAGTTTACTGAGAATGATGGTTTCCAGTTTCATCCATGTCCCTACAAACGACATGAACTCATCATTTTTTATGGCTGCCTAGTATTCCATGGTGTCTATGTGCCACATTTTCTTAATCCAGTCTATCGTTGTTGGACATTTGGCTTGGTTCCAAGTCTTTGCTATTCTCAATAGTGCTGCAATAAACATACGTGTGCATGTGTCTTTATAGCAGCATGATTTATAGCCCTTTGGGTATATACCCAGTAATGGGATGGCTGGGTCAAATGGTATTTCTAGTTCTAGATCCCTGAGGAATCGCCACACTGACTTCCACAATGGTTGAACTAGTTTACAGTCCCACCAACAGTGTAAAAGTGTTCTGTTTCTCCACATCCTCTCCAGCACCTGTTGTTTCCTGACTTTTTAATGATGGCCATTCTAACTGGTGTGAGATGGTATCTCATTGTGGTTTTTATTTACATTTCTCTGATGGCCAGTGATGATGAGCATTTTTTCATGAGTTTTTTGGCTGCATAAATGTCTTCTTTTGAGAAGTGTCTGTTCATGTCCTTTGCCCACTTTTTGATGGGGTTGTTTTTTTCTTGTAAATTTGTTTGAGTTCATTGTAGATTCTGCATATTAGCCCTTTGTCAGATGAGTAGGTTGCAAAAATTTTCTCCCATTTTGTAGGTTGCCTGTTCACTCTGATGGTAGTTTTTTTTGCTGTGCAGAAGCTCTTTAGTTTAATTAGATCCCATTTGTCAATTTTGGCTTTTGTTGCCATTGCTTTTGGTGTTTTAGACATGAAGTCCTTGCCCATGCCTATGTCCTGAATGGTATTGCCTAGGTTTTCTTCTAGGGATTTTATGGTTTTAGGTCTAACCTGTAAGTCTTTAATCCATCTTGAATTAATTTTTGTATACGGTGTAAGGAAGGGATCCAGTTTCAGCTTTCTACATATGGCTAGCCAGTTTTCCCAACACCATTTATTAAATAAGGAATCCTTACCCCATTGCTTGTTTTTGTCAGGTTTGTCAAAGATCAGATAGTTGTAGATATGTGGCATCATTTCTGAGGGCTCTGTTCTGTTCCATTGATCTATATCTCTGTTGTGGTACCAGTACCATGCTGTTTTGGTTACTGTAGCCTTGTAGTATACTTTGAAGTCAGGTAGCGTGATGCCTCTAGCTTTGTTCTTTTGGCTTAGGATTGACTTGGCAATGTGGGCTCTTTTTTGGTTCCATGTGAACTTTAAAGTAGTTTTTTCCAATTCTGTGAAGAAAGTCATTGGTAGCTTGATGGGATGGCATTGAATCTATAAATTACCTTGGGCAGTATGGCCATTTTCACGATATTGATTCTTCCAACCCATGAGCATGGAATGTTCTTCCATTTGTTTGTATCCTCTTTCATTTCATTGAGCAGTGGTTTGTAGTTGTCCTTGAAGAGGTCCTTCACGTCCCTTGTAAGTTGGATTCCTAGGTATTTTATTCTCTTTGAAGCAATTGTGAATGGGAATTCACTCATGATTTGGCTCTCTGTTTGTCTGTTATTTGTGTATAAGAACACTTGTGATTTTTGCACATTGATTTTGTATCCTGAGACTTTGCTGAAGTTGCCTATCAGCTTAAGGAGATTTTGGGAGGACATGATGGGGTTTTCTAGATAGACAATCATGTCATCTGCAAACAGGGACAATTTGACTTCCTCTTTTCCTAATTGAATACCTTTTATTTCCTTGTCCTGCCTGATTGCCCTGGCCAGAAGTTCCAAGACTATGTTGAATAGGAGTGGTGAGAGAGAGCATCCCTGTCTTGTGCCAGTTTTCAAAGGGAATGCTTCCAGTTTTTGCCCATTCAGTATGATATTGGCTGTGGGTTTGTCATAGATAGCTCTTATTATTTTAAGATACGTCCCATCAATACCTAATTTATTGAGGGTTTTTAGCATGAAGCATTGTTGAATTTTGTCAAAAGCCTTTTCTGCATCTATTGAGATAATCATGTGGTTTTTGTCTTTGGTTCTGTTTATATGCTGGAATACATTTATTGATTTGTGTATGTTGAACCAGCCTTGCATCCCAGGGATGAAGCCCACTTGATCGTGGTGGATAAGCTTTTTGATGTGCTGCTGGATTCAGTTTGCCAGTATTTTATTGAGGATTTTTGCATCAATGTTCATCAAGGATATTGGTCTAAAATTCTCTTTTTTGGTTGTGTTTCTGCCAGGCTTTGGTATCAGGAAGATGCTGTCCTCATAAAATGTGTTAGGGAGGATTCCCTCTTTTTCTATTGACTGGAATAGTTTCAGAAGGAATGGTACCAGCTCCTCCTTGTACCCCTGGTAGAATTCGGCTGTGAATCCATCTGGTCCTGGACTTTTTTTGGTTGGTAAGCTATTGATTATTGCCACAATTTCAGAGCCTGTTATTGGTCTATTCAGAGATTCAACTTCTTCCTGATTTAGTCTTGGGAGGGTGTATTTGTTGAGAAATTCATCCATTTCTTCTAGATTTTCTAGTTTATTTGCGTAGAGGTGTTTGTAGCATTCTCTGATGGTAGATTGTATTTCTGTGGGATCGGTGGTGATATCCCCTTTATCATTTTTTATTGCATCTATTTGTTTCTTCTCTCTTTTCTTCTTTATTACTCTTGCTAGCAGTCTATCAATTTTGTTGATCTTTCCAAAAAACCAGCTCCTGGATTCATTAATTTTTGAAGGGATTTTTGTGCCTCTATTTCCTTCAGTTCTGCTCTGATTTTAGTTATTTCTTGCCTTCTGCTAGCTTTTGAATGTGTTTGATCTTGCTTTTCTAGTTCTTTTAATTGTGTTGTTACAGTGTCAATTTTGGATCCTTTCTGCTTTCTCTTGTGGGCATTTAGTGCTATAAATTTCCCTCTACACACTGCTTTGAATGTGTCCCAGAGATTCTGGTATGTTGTGTCTTTGTTCTCGTTGGTTTCAAAGAACATCTTTATTTCTGCCTTCATTTCGTTATGTACCCAATAGTCATTCATGAGCAGGTTGTTCAATTTCCATGTAGTTGAGCGGTTTTGAGTGAGTTTCTTAATTCTGAGTTCCAGTTTGATTGCACTGTGGTCTGAGAGACAGTTTGTTATAATTTTTGTTCTTTTACATTTGCTGAGGAGAGCTTTACTTCCTACTATGTGGTCAATTTTGCAATAGGTGTGGTATGGTGCTGAAAAGAATGTATATTCTGTTGATTTGGGGTGGAGAGTTCTGTAGATGTCTATTAGGTCCACTTGGTGCAGAGCTGAGTTGAATTCCTGGGTGTCCTTGTTAACTTTCTGTCACGTTGATCTGTCTAATGTTGACAGTGGGGTGTTAAAATCTCCCATTATTATTGTGTGGGAGTCTAAGTCTCTTTATAGGTCACACTCAGGGCTTGCTTTATGAATCTGGGTGCTCTTGTATTGGGTGCGTATATATTTAGGATAATTAGCTCTTCTTGTTGAATTGATCCCTTTACCATTATGTAATGGCCTTCTTTGTCTCTTTTGATCTTTGTTGGTTCAAAGTCTATTTTATCAGAGACTAGGATTGCAACCCCTGCCTTTTTTTGTTTTCCATTTCCTTGGTAGATGTTCCTCCATCCCTTTATTTTGAGTCTATGTGTGTCTCTGCACATGAGATGGGTTTCCTGAATACAGCACACTGATGGGTCTTGATTCTTTATCCAATTTGCCAGTCTGTGTCTTTTAATTGTGTTCTGCATCCACTTCAATTATTAATTCTGTCCATAAACTATTCTTTTGCTCAAATATCTCATTGTACATGGCCAACAGTCAGTATGCAGCAGGCTGAAAACTTTACTGCTTAGACGTTTCTTCTGTCAGATATCCTAGTTCATCCTTAATATCAGCCTTCCACAAAGTCCATAAACACAGACAAAATTCTTTCAAGTTGTTTGTCACTATATAACAAGGAAAGCCTTTACTCCAGTTTCCAGTACCTGTGCCTCACTTCCATCTGAGACCTCCTCAGAATGGACTCTACTGTCCACATTTCTATCAGCATTCTGTTTATGACCATTTAAGTAATTTCTTTTTTTATTTTTCAGTTTTTATTTATCTCCTGGAGTACTTGCCTTACAAGTATTTTTTTTATTATACTTTAAGTTCTATGGTACATGTGCACAACATGAAGGTGTGTTACATATATATATATGTGCCATTTTGGTGTGCTGCACCTGTTAATCCATCATTTACATTAGGTATATCTCCTAATCTATCCCTCCCCCCTCCCCCCACCCCGCAATAGGCCCTGGTGTGTGATGTTCCCCACCCTGTGTCCAAGTGTTCTCATTGTTCAATTCCCACCTACGAGTGAGAATATGCGGTGTTGCGTTTTCTGTCCTTGTGATAGTTTGCTGAGAATGATGGCTTCCAGCTTCATCCATGTCCCTACAAAGGACATGAACTCATCCTTTTTTATAGCTGCATAGTATTCCATGGTGCATATGTGCCTCATTTTCTTAATCCAGTCCATCATTGATGGATATTTGGGTTGGTTCCATGTCTTTGCTGTTGTGAATAGTGCCACAATAAACCTTCGTGTGCATGTGTCTTTATAGCAGCATGATTGATAATCTTTTGGGTATATACCCAGTAATGGGATGGCTGGGTCAAATGGTATTTCTAGTTCCAGATCCTTGAGGAATCACCACACTGCCTTCCACAATGGTTGAACTAGTTTACAGTCCCACCAACAGTGTAAGTAATTTCTATGAAGATTCAGACTTCCTACAGTCTCTCATATCCTGAACTTGTACCAAAATTATCCTTAATGTTCTATTTATGGCAACTCAGGCTTTTTCTAACCTGTTCCTTCAAACTCTTTCAGTTTCTACCCATTACCTAGTTCGAAAGCTCTTTTCACATCTTCAGATATTTATTTTTATTTTCAGTTCTGGTGCAGGATGTGCAGGTTTGTTACATAGGTAAATGTGTTCCATGGTGATTTGCTGCACCTGTCAACCCATCACCTAGCTTTTGAGCCCAGAATGGATTAGCTATTTTTCCTAATGCTCTCCTTCCCCTCAACCCACCCCCTGACAGGTCCCAGTGTGTGTTGTTCCCCTCCCTGTGTTCAAGTGTTTCATTGTTCAGCTCCCACTTATAAGCGAGATCATATGGTGTTTGGTTTTCTGTTCATGCATTTGTTTCCTGGTGATAATGGCTTTCAGCTTCATCTATGTCTCTGCAATGGACATGATCTTATTCCTTTTTATGGCTGCATAGTATTCAATGGTGTATATGTACCACATTTTCTTTATGCCATATTTTTTATTAGCAACAGCCCCACATCCTGGTACCAATTTTCTGTTCTAATCAATCTTCTGTAGCTATAACAGAATACCTAAGACAAGGGAATTTATGTTTAAAAAGGTTTATTTTGACTCACAGTTCTGGAGGCTGAGCAGTCCAAGATTGAATGGCTGCATCTACTGGACCACTGGTGAAGACCTCCTGCTGTGTGATAACATGGTGAAAGCCATTATAGGACAAGAGAGGTGCACTGAGAAGCAAACTGGATTTTATATTAGACACATTCTTGTGATAACTAACCCACTTCTGCAATAACCCATTAATTGATTAATCCATTCATGAAGGCAGAGGCCTCATGACCCAGTCACTTTTCGGTGACACCACTCTCCATCACTATTACATTTGGGAATAAGATTCAACTGTGAGTTTCATAGGCGACAAATATTCAAGCCCTAGCAGGTGTAGTTTAGGCATTCAAATTTATTCTTTTGCATGTGTATATCTAGTTGTTCCAACATCAAAATGACAGTTGAAAAGGCTGTGCTTTGCCCATTAAATTGTCTTGGCATCCATGTTGAAAATCACTTCACAATATATTCAAGGGTTTATATCTGGGCTTTTCATTATATTTCATTGGCCTATATGTCTGTCTTTATATGTGTGTGTCTATATGTTTTGATTACTGGAGTTTTATAGTAAGTTTGGAAGTCAAGAAGTGTAAGTCCTCCAAATTGGGTTTTCTTTTTCAATGTTGTTTTGACTATCTGGGTTCCTTAAGTTTTGATATTAAGTTTAGGATGAATTTTTCTATTTCTGGAATAAAACATCATTGAGATTTTCATAGAAATTACATTGAATTTACAGATATCTGTATACTGTAAGTAATATTGACATCTTAATAATATTGCTTCCAATCTATGAACATGGGATATCTTTTAATCTACTTATGTTTTCTTTAACTTCTCTAGCAATGTTTTGTAGTTTTCACTGTAAAAGTCTTTGCCTCTTTGGTTAAGTTTACTCGTAAGCATTTTATTGATGATATTTAAGTGAAATAGTGTTCTTAATTTCCTTTTCAGACTGGTAATTGGTAGTTTATAGAAATACCTCCTGACTTTTATATGATGATCTTGTATCCTGCACCTTTGCAGAATTTGTTTTTAGTTTTAATAGTCTATGAATTCCTTCGTATTTTCTACATATAAGATCATGTTATCTGCAAATAGTTTAGCTGCTTTTTTTTTCCAATTTGAATGCCTTTTATTTCTTTTTTCTTCCTTAATTGTTCTGGCTAGAACTTCCATCCCAATGGTGAGTAGCAGTGGTAAAGTCTGTCATCTCCATTCTGTTCTTGATTGTACACATTGTCCATTTTTACAATTAAGCATAATTAGCTCTTGATGTTTTGTGAATGCGCAAAATCAGTTTCAAGAAATTTCCTTCTATTTTTAACTGTTGGGTGTTTTTTCATGAAAGATTATTGGACTTTGTCATATACATTTTCTGCATCAATTGAAATTATCTTTTTTTCTTTTCTATTATTAATGTGGTGCATTATATTCATTGAATTTTGTATGTTGAACTATCTTTACCCCAAGATAATTTCTACTTGGTTATAATGTGTAATTCTTTCATAGGTTGCTAGACTGAACTTATTATAAGTCTTTTTTAGGTTCTTTAATAGCATATTCCCATCAGTTTCTGCATTATTTTCCATTGGAAGGTTTTAAATTGTTTTTCCAATTTTCTTTTAACTGTTTATAGATGTGTTCAGATTTTTAAAAAGATCTTCCTGAATCAATTGTGGTAGCTTGCATTTCTAGGAATTTGTCTATGTTACTAGGATACATAATTAATTGGTGTAAATTTCTCATACTATTCTCTTTCTACAAAATAAATTTGTGTGTATTTGAGATTCACGAGTAATGATATGAGATACATGTGCCAGCATATCTAATTTTATTGCACTTTGCAGATATTGCACTTTTTATAAATTGAAAGTTTGTGGCAATTCTTCATCAAGCAAGTCTTCCCACAGATGAGTGCTACTGCAAGTAGAATTATTTTGTTTTGTTTTGCAGTTGTTTGCTGGTAGTACCTAAGAATATAATTAATTTATATATATTGAATTTATAATATGCAACATTGTTACATTCTATAAGTTACAGTATTCATTTCAGAGGTTCATGGGAATTTTCTTGGTAATAATAATAATATCTGCAAATGGAACAGTTATACTTTTTTCTTTCTTACATATGTGCCTATCTTTCTTGTCTTTTCCTCTCTCACGTCTTTCTCTTATTTTTTTCTTTATTTTCTTGTTTGATTGAACCGTCTAGAAAGTCAAGTAAAATATTTAATAGAAATGATGAGAAAAGGCTTCCTGGCTTGGTCCTAACCTTAGTGAAAAAACACTCAGTCTTTCACATTAATTATCATGTTTTCTGTAGGATTTTGGTAGATGCCCATCAATATTTGTAATATTTTTTCTATTCTTTCTTTGGTGAAAATTTTTCCATGAATATGTAGTAAATTTTGTCATGTAGATTTTCGGCATATTGAAGTGATCATGTGCTTTTTCTTTTTTAGCCTGTTAATGTGGTAAATCACAATGTTTGAATTTCAAATGTTAAAACAAACTTGCATTTCTGGAATAAACTCAAGTATATATTATCATTTGTATATCCTGTGGAATATAGTTTGGTAAAATTTTCTACTTTAAAAAGTTCATGATTATTTTATTATTAATTTCAAGCTATACAGATGTTATAAACATGTTTTACAGATATGCTTCTAAAAATTTTTTTATGGGTCTTAAAATAAATATTCCTTATGCTTGAAAATATTATTGCATCCAGTGTTCGTAACAGGTGGCTACTACCTACAGAGAACATTCTTTCTAAAGGGCAGGATGCCCACATATCATAAAATTCCCTTAACATTTTGAAAATATTTTGCAATAATTTTTTTGATGACAGCTTCATTGAGATATGTCATATACTGTAAATTAATCTATTTAAAGTGTACAATACTGTTTTGTATTAAGTACAACCACAGGATTGCACAATCAATACTATAGCCTGATTTTATAATATTTTGGTTCCCCATAAAAGAAACCTTACATCCACTCAGAGGCACACTCTATTTCTCCTTCAACATTCTCACACTTACCACCAATCAAGCCCTAGGCAACAACTAGTATCATTTCTCTGTCTACATATTTGGTTTTTCTAGATATTTTATACAGGTAGAATCATATACCATGTGTATTTGTTATTTCCTTCCTTTGTTTAACATAAGGTTTTTAAGGTTCAACCAAGTTGTATCAGTAATAAATTCATCTTTACTGATTACTGAATATTATTGTTTTACTACATTTTATTTATGCATTCATCAGTTGATGGACACTTTTTGGCCACCATAAATAATGCTGGTATTAATATTTGTGTACAAGTTTTTGTGGGAACATATGATTTCATACCTGTTGGGTATATACCCAAGGGTGAAATTTAAGGTGATACCAAAACGATATGTTTAAATTTTTAAAGAACTGTCCAAGAGTTGTCTAAACTGGCTGCAGCATTTTACATTGCTACCAGCAGTGCAAGTGGGTTCTACTTTCTTCCCATCCATCTCATCACTGGGTATTATATTTCTTTTTGATTATAGCCATCCTAATGAGTGTAAAGTGGTATCACATTGTGATTTTTGTTTGTATTTCTTTGTTATGTAAAGAGTTTGAGATTTTTTCTTTTGTTTTTGAACATTTTTATATCTTCTATGGAGATATGTCTATTTGGATTTCTGCACATTTAAGTATTTGGTAGTTTATATTTTAATTATTGAGTTCTAACCATTTTTATGTATTCCTGACACAAGTCCACATATAAAATATTATATATACAAACACAAATAAATTTATATATACACACACATATATACATATATAATTTGCAAATGTTTTCTTTCATTCTGTGGTGTGCCATTTTACTTTTGTGATAATTCCCTTTGATGGACACAAGTTATTAATTTTTGTGAAATCAAATGTATTTGTCTTTAGAGTTTCTCTTTTATTGGCTTTTAGCACCTTGTCTATAAACCCATTCCTTAATCAAAAGACCCTAAATTTATAACTTTGATAATTTAAGAGTTTTATAGTTTTAACCCTTATATACATGTCCATGTTCCATTTTTACTAAAAAAAATTTTTTGAGGTAAGAGCTCAACTTCATTTATTTGCATATAGATACCTAGTTTCTCTAGCACCATTTTTTAAAAACTCTTTTCCCCCCACTAAATTGTTTTCAGAGCATTTAGATATAAATTGACTGAAATGTGAAGGCTTATATTTGGGCACTCAATTCTATTCTGCTGGTTTAAATCACACCTTGTCTTTGTTACTGTAACTTTGAAGTAGTTTTGAAATCAGTATATCAGGTGGGTACTCAAACTTTGTTCTTTATCAAGCTTATTTTTGCTATTTTGGGACCCTTAAAATTCCATATAAATTTTAGAATCAGCTTGCCAATATCTGCAAAGAAGCAATGTGAAATTTTGTTAGAGATTGTGTCAAGTCTGTGTATCCTTTTGGGGTGAATCACCATCTTGAAAATATTAATTCTTCCAATAAATGAATATAAAATGTCTTTTCATTTGTTTAGGTATTTTTATTCCTGTAGACATTATTTTGTGGTTTCCAGATGATTGGTTTTTCAGTTCTTTGGTTAAATTTATTCCTAAGTATTTTATTTATTTTCGTTGTATTGTAAATGGAATTGCTTTTCTTAATTCCATTTCTGGATTGTTCATTGCAACTGTATAGGCATACAATAGAATATTTTGTATTGAACTTACATCCAGCAACCTTGAAAAATTCATTTATTATATCTAAGAGGTCTTTAGTCGATTTTTTATGGTTTTCCGCATAACAGATCATGTCATTATAAATTAGGGAAGATATAGTTTTATTTCTTCCTTTCCATTTTACATGCCTTTTATTTCATATTTCTACAAATTTATCTTATTAGAGATGCTAGTACAATGTAAAATAGAAATAATGAAAGCAGACCTCCTTCTTCTGTTCCTGAATTCAGAGAAAAACATTCAGTTTTCTTATCATTAGTTATGATGTTAGCCATGGGTTCTTTGTATGTGTCATTTAGCAGGATGACAATAGTCCTTTTTATTTCTACTATGTTGGCTAATTTTATAATGAAAGAGTTTGGGTATTATTAAAAGTTTTGCCTACATCCATTGAGGCACATTTGGGTTTTTTGTTATTCTACTGATATAATGCGTCACATTAATTGATTATCAGATGTTAAGCCAACCTTGCCTTCCTAAGAAGAATTTCATTTGGCATTTAATATGCTGCTGGACTTAGTTCATTAGCATTAAGTTGATGATTTATGCATCTGTATTTAGGTGAGATATACATTTGAACATTTCATGTAATGTCTGATTTGTTTTGGTATATGTGTAATATTGGGCTCAGGATGAATTCAGAAATCTTCCCTTCTCTTCTAAATTTTGGCCAATTTTGTGAAGATATTCTATTAACTGTTTAAGTGTTTGGTAGAATTCACCAGAGATGCAATCATAAACTGGGTTTTTCTTTATGGAAAAGTTTTTGAGTACTGATTCAATCTCTTTATCTCTTATAGGTATATTCAAATTCCATACTTCTTGAGTCAGATTCAGCAACTTGCTTTTTCCAGGAATTTGTCAATTTTATCTACATTATCTAATTTGTTGGCATACAATTGTTTTTAGTTTTCCCATATAATCAATTTTATCTTTCTATGGTCTATAATGTGTTGTCAATTTTGATCTTTTTAAAGAACCAACAATTGACTCTGATCTTTTTTTTTTTTTTTGAGATGCAGTCTCACCTTGTCACCGAGGCTGGAGTGCAATGGCTCACCGCAACCTCCACCTCCCAGGTTCAAGTGATTCTCCTGCCTCAGCCTTCTGAGTACCTGGGATCACAGGTGCCTGCCACCATGCCTGGCTAATTTTTGTATTTTTGGTAGAGACGGGGGTTTCACCATGTTGGCCAGGCTGGTCTCGATCTCCTGATCTCAAGTTGTCTCACTGCCTCAGCTTCCCTACTTTTAGTGTCCCAAGGTGTAAAGTTAGATTATTAACATGCCATTTTTCTTCTTTCTTAATGTAGTAATTTAAAGTACAAATTTTCCTCTGAGCACTGCTTTGGTTGCATCCCTAAAGTTTTTGTATGTTATGTTTTCATTTTAATTCTTTTCTATGTATATGTAAATTATTCTGGTTATTTCTCTTTTAATACTTTGATGATTTAAGGGTGTATTGTTTAATCTCCACATATTTGTAAATTTTCCAGCTTTCCTTCTGTTACTGATTTCTAGCCTTATCTCACTGTTGTTGATAAAGATACTTTGTATGACTTCGACATTTCAAAACTTAATGGTACTTATTTTTTGGCCTGGAGAATTTTTCTTGTGCACTTGAGAGGAATGTGTGTTCTGCTGTTTTTCGAATTTAGTAGTCTGCGTATGTCTTTTAGGGCTAGTTGATTTATACTGTTGTTCAAGTCTTCTTTCACTATTAATTTCTTACTGTACAGCTGTCTATTTGTACCTGCAATTCTGTCAATGTGAGGGTATCGTATACTTTGGGAGTCTGTTATTTAGTGCTTGTATGATTATAATTGTTATACCTTCATGAATTGACCACTTTATGTATGTATATTGTCCTTCTTTTCCTCTCATAACAATTTTTCACTTGAATTCTGTTTTGTCTAACATTAATATGGTGACCACAGATCTGTTTTCATTACTGTTTGAATGGAGTGTATTTTTCTATCTTTTTATTTTCAACTTAAATGTGTCCTTGGATCTAAAGTGAGTTTCTTGTAGAGAGGATATAGTTTGATCATTTTTAAATGTAAACCCATTTTGCCTTTGTCTGCCTTTTTATTAAAAATTTTAATTAATTTTCATTTAAAGTAGTTACTAATAGAAAAGAACTTATATCTGCATTTGATACTGGTTCTAAATTTGTCTTATACATTTTTTGGTCTTTATTTTTCCATTATTGACATCTGTTGTGTTTACTTGTTTTTTTGTAGTGAACCATTTTGATTTTCTTCTCATTCTGTTGCATGTAATTTTTAAATCTAACAATTTTGTTTGGCATATAAATGACATTTAACATCGTAAATTTATAACAATCTAGTTCAAATTGTTACTCACTGAACTTCCAAAGCACATACAAACTATGCTCCTAAAATTTCCATTCTACCCATTTTTTATAAATTATATCTTTATACATTATGACCCAATAATATACGTTTATATTTAATTGTCCTTAAAATTCTGTAGAAAAAAAATTTTAAACTGAAGTTACAAAGCAAAAATACAATATTGGCTTTTATATTTGCTCATATATTTATCTTTACTAGAAAATTTTATGTTTTCCTATGAATTTGATTTATTATCTAGAGTTCTTTCATTTCAATCTGAAGGATTCTCATCAGCATTTTATGTAGGGCAAATGCAATGGTAATGAACTAGTCCAGCTTTGGTTTTTCTGGGAATGTCTTAATTTCTCTAATTTTTCGAAGGATAGTTTTACTGAACATAGAATACTTAATTAACCATTTGCTTTTCTTTCAGCACATTAAATATATCATTCCACTGTCTTCTCAGCTTCAAGACTTCTGCAGAGAAATCAGCTGATTATCTTATTTAAGGTCCATTTACATGATGAGTCTCTTCTATTTTGTTCCTTTCAAGATTCTGTTATTGACTTTTCATGTTTGATTATAATATGTCTCATGGTGTTTATTTGAGTTTATCTTATTTGGATTTTTTGAGGTTCGTGAATTCATAGATGCATGTCTTTCATCAAATTTGGCAAGTTTTTGGTTATTTCTTCAAATATTCTTTTACCCTATCTCCCTCTTCTCTTATTATGATTCTCATGATGCATATGTTTGTCTGCTTGATGGCATCCTGCAAGCCTCTTAGGCTTTATTCACTTTTCTTCATTTTTTTCTGTCTGCTCCTCAAACTCAATTTCAATTGTCCTATTTTAGGTTCACTGATTCTGCTTGTTTAAACCTACTTTTAATAACTTTTCTTTCAGTTATGGTAGTTTTTCGCATCACAATTTTTATTTTTTTTATAGTGTCTATCACATCATTAATATTCTTATTTGGGTCATACATTATTTCTCTAATTTAATGTAGTTATTTTTCCATGATTTTATTTAGCTTTTTATGCATATTTAAGAGAGTTATTTTAAAGTCTTTTTCTAGTAGATCTACGTTGGCCGCCTCAAAGATAAATTCTCTCAATTTATGGTGTTCCCTTGAATGGGTCAAACTTTGCTGTTCCTTTGTATGCCTTGTCTTTTCTTGTTGAAAACTGGTCACTTGAATATTATATTGTTGTATCTCTGCAAATCAGATTCTCCCCCTTTCCTAGGGTTTGCTATTTTTCTGATTGTTGAAGATTGTGGCAGTCATTTGATTAGGGATTTTCCGAGAATTTTTTTTTTTGTAAGGACTATATTCCTTGATTTGTGCGGTCACTGAAGTCTCTGTTTCTTTGTCTGGGTTCCGCTAGTGTATTGATAGAGATCTCCTTGAACGTGAGGAGCTAAAAAAACAAACAAACCCCCACCCCCCAATCTTTGTAGATTAGCTCTGTGCCTGGGCACTTCTTTAACACTTAGCCAGGTTGTCACTTAGCCCAGGGATCAGCCCAATGTGAAAACCTCCCTGGTATTTTCTGCATATGTCTCTTTCCTGGGGCATGTGCATAGTCTTTTAAATTACTCATAAATGTTATTGTTTTCAAATATTTTACAGATAAACTCTTCCTAGGTTTTGCTTTCAGGCTGTAGATAATATAGTGCATGTCTCAAATATAATCTTTGTTTCAGGAGCCTTTGGGTTCAGTTGGTGGTGTTTTAAGCATTGCCCACTGCTTTTCTGGCCTGAGTTCCAGGTTAGTAAAGGCAAAGATGAACACCTTGTTTTAATCCTTAAGTTAGGCCCCAGACAAATTAGAACAAAATAATTTGCAAACAAAGTATTTTCTGCTCCTTCTGCAACCAGGGACCAGGGTCCTACTCTGGGTGTGTGGGCTTCCCTCTTCAAGACAGCTACTGTGCCATGGAAGAAGGTGGAAAGAGCAAGTAAAAATGCCACAAATCTTCCTGTCATTTTGATTTTTATCATTTTTATTTCAGCATTTACTTGGCTGTAAACCTTTGACTATTTCCCAGAGTTTTACAAAGTTAGTTCTGGCAGTTCCTAATTATTTTTCAGAGATTTTGTGGGCAGATACAAACTTAAATCTACCTACTCTATCATTTTGATGATGTGGTTCTTCTACAGTAGAGATTTTTAATAAATTTTGCCTTAAAAAATGTGTAGTATGTGGATCTACAACCATCTAATCTTTGACAAACCTGACAAAAACAAGCAATGGGGAAAGGATTCCCTATTTAATAAATGGTGCTGGGAAAACTGACTAGCCATATGCAGGAAACTGAAACTGGGCCCCTTCCTTACAACTTATATAAAAATAAACTCAAGATGGATTAAAGACTTAAACATAAAACCTAAAACCATAAAAACCCTAGAAGAAAACCTAGGCAATACCATTCAGAACATAGGCATGGGCAAATACTTCATAACTAAAACACCAAAAGTAATGGCAACAAAAGCCAAAACTGACAAATGGGATATAATTAAACTAAAGAGCTTCTGCACAGGAAAAGAAACTATCATCAGAGTGAACAGGCAACCTATAGAATGAGAGAAAATTATTGCAATCTATCCATCTAACAAAGGGTTAATATCTAGAATCGACAAAGAAATTAAACAAATTTACAAGAAAAAAACAAACAACCCCATCAAAAAGTAGGCAAAGGATATGAACAGGCACTTCTCAAAAGACGACATTTATGCAGCCAACAAACATATGAAAAAAAAGCTCATCATCACTGGTCATTAGAGAAATGCAAATCAAAACCCCAATGAGATACCATCTCACGCCACTTAGAATGGTGATCATTAAAAAGTCAGGAAACAACAGATGCTGGAGAGCATATGGAGAAATAGGAACACTTTTACACTGCTAGTGGCAGTGTAAATTAGTTCAACCATTGTGGAAGACAGTGTGGTGATTCCTCAAGGATCTAGAACCAGAAACACCATTTGACCCAGCAATCCCATTACTGGGTATATAACCAAACGATTATAAATCATTCTTCTATAAAGATACATGCACACATATATTTATTGCAGCTCTATTTACCATAGCAAAGACTGGGAACCAATCCAAATGCTCATTAATGATAGACTGGATAAAGAAAATGTGGCACATACACACCATAGAATACTATGCAGCCATAAAAAAGGATGAGTTCATGTCCTTTGCAGGGACATTGATGAAGCTGGAAGCCATCATTCCTAGCAAACTAACACAGGAACAGAAAACCAAACATGCATGCTCTCACTCATAAGTGGAAGTTGAACAATTAGAACACATGGACACAGGGAGGGGAATATCACACACCAGGGCCTGCCAGGGGGTGGGGGCAAATGGGAAGGAGAGCATTAGGACAAATACTTAACGCATATGGGGGCTTAAAACCTAGATGATGGGTTGATAGGTTCAGCAGAGCACCATGGCACATGTATACCTATGTAACAAACCTGCACATTCTGCACATGTATCCCAGAACTAAAAGTAAAATTTAAAAAAATGTTAAATCTACAAAATTATTACAACCCCAATTCTTTCGTTATTTCTAGCTAAAAAATGTAGTATGTGGGTACATTATTTTTTCTGGTTTTAATTTTTATCTGATTACTTGCTTAGTGAATCTTTCATACCTCTTTCAGAAGGGGGATAATTATCTTCCCTCGACTATCTGGTTATCAGTCACACATGGATAGCTATCTAGGTATAATAGGCAAACATTCCGCTTTAGGACCACCTCACCCTACATGGTACCTACTTATTGTAGAAATGATTACACCCCCAGGAAATCAGGTCTGTCAAGTCTTTAGTTAACACCTACCACATGTCTTAGTGACTGTCTTGGGGCCTTGCTTTGCAGAAACCATTATAGGTTTAAACAAACTTGGGATTGTTTTACAAATTGTTAAATATAACAATGGTAATTATTTCATTATGTTAATATTAGATGTGTTTCTCACTGAAAATTTTGATGGCTAAGGTTTTGCAAATCAATCTTGTATATAAAACAACATGAGGTAGAGAATAATTTAGTAATACTAGGGTATTTTAGGTGATTAGTCATTTTTATCGCTTTTGGAACAACACTCACAAAAATGATTTTTAAAATGACTAATTTGTAGTTGATGAATTTGGGCTGAATTGGTTTGAGCAGAATCTTGCAAAGTTTTAAATAAATATCATCTAATCCCATTCATCTAGAAAGCCAAATCAACTGTATAAACTTGCCTGTAGTCTGTACAGGTCAGAATACAGATTAATTAGCTGCTATAAAAATTCTCAAAATAATATGTGACAGTCTGAGGATAATTCATCCATGGTTGGTGTGATGACTTCACAGTAACAGAGACCTAAAATCCTTTTATGTTGTTGCTCTAATGTCTAATTTAAGTACTGAACACTGTCATTATAGTGTAAATGTAGCCATAGACAATATATAAATGAATGAGTGTGTTTGTGTTCCAATAAACCTTTGTTTTTGAAAATTTAAATTTAAATTTTATATAATTTGTACATGTCATGAAATATTTGTTTCTTAATTTTTTTCAACCACTTATACATGTAAAAATAATTATTTGCCCTCTGATCAAACAAAAACAGATAGTAGACAAGCTTTGGCCCTTGAGCTGTAGTTCACTGGCCCCAGCTCCAACTCTAGTAGCTCAGGTTATCATTTCCCCATCTTAGTCAGGTTGGATTACACTTTATGTTGTAAGCATACTTGTTCTAGATTTCTGAGGGGCTTACCCTTGTTTTCCAAGGACATTACAATCTTATCAGCTTCACAATAACATCATTGGACAAGATTTTCTTATCTGAAATACCTTGACGAGGTCTCTGGCAGTGGTCATGTATTTGATTTACTTTAAGCTGAGACAGTAGTTCCTTGTGGGTTTACTTTTTAATTCTCCAATATTTTTTGTCTCTTATTACTAGTTTCAATCAATATTTATATAGTACTTATGTGGCAGTCATTGTTGTAAGTTTATTGAATATGTTTCTTTCTCACAACAAACCTATGAAATTAGTACTGTTATCTCTATTTTACCTATGGGGAAACTGAGGCACAGAAGGCTTAAATAACTTGAGCTAATAACGCAGATAATAGCAGAGCTAGGATCCAAATCTAGGCTGCGTGGATCCAGAGTCCACTCTGCCTTTCTAAACAACCTTGGTGTGTTGTTTTCTTAAATAAGAAATGTAGGAATGTTTCTCTCCAAACCCTGAAATATTTATGTCAGCCACACAGGACACCTCCTTCTTGTACAGCTAAATTAGTGTCACCGGTGTTCTTGGAGACCTAGGATTCCTGACTGAGGGATTCCTATGCTGCAATGTCTGTGTCCATATTTTATTTATTTATCAAATAGGTCTTCTCATTGCCAGACATTGTTTCAAATGCCTTATACACATTGACTTGCTTAATTTAATATTTACAACAAGCAATTAACAGATGAAAAAGGTCGCATAACTTTGTAAAAGGCAGAGCCAGATTCCAACCAAGTTAACGTCTTCGATCGCTATTCTTAATCTTTCTGCAGGGTCTGAGTCTCTTTATTTCTTGTCAGCATGGGTTTCTCTGTTTCTTGCTTCAGGGACTTCACGACTGGTCACAAGAAATTCTTGACCTTGGTTGGTTCTGACATGGCTGCAGCATGGTCTTTCTGACAGGAATGCATAGCAGAATATCAAGTTCTCCTAAGCCCTGTGAAAATCATAGAGCACATACAGCATAGATTTTGTTTAAAAAAATCTCTTTTGGTGCGTATATTCTTCTTGTTTAACGTCTGAATTGATATTTGCACACTGCTATAACGTCTCTCATGAAGCATTACCTATTTTCAAAGCTACATAAGGTGCTGTTGTAATCATACGGTTTTGTTGTATACATAATCCCGCTTTAATTATTCATCATTATTTATTTTCCTTTTGTTATTTTAATTATAAAAACAACACATACTCATTTTAAGAATTCTAATAATACAGATCTGTGTGTTGTTGTTGGTGAAAAGTCTCCAGTTTTTTTCATCCCTTTTCTTTATAATTTCCAGCATAATGCCATAGAAATAGACGACACTCTCAGCGGGCTTATTCTGCATTCACTGGCCATGGTGATTTGAGGGTTAACTTTAAGAAGCACTCTCTCCTTTTCAGCTGACTGCTACATCCGGGAGAAAAGCGCTATTGCCTGGGAAACTAAGTCACGTGAGAACCTGGGGACACTAGGTTCCGGAACCTGACCTGCGCTGGGGCCTGTGCTTCCAGTGGGTGGTGGGGGGCCTGGTGTGCTGGCATCAAGTAAGCGGACTACCTCGGCAAAGGCTTAGGGACAAGAGACCGGCAGCCTGAACTGGCTGGGGCATCCGGAAGGCTTAGATCTTGTGGCCAAGAGTTCAGACCGTGGCGAAGTGGAGAGTGACATGCAGTTGGATGGCGGTGACTGCGTGGTAAGTTGTATTTGCACACCCAGCTGGAGACAAGAAGTGGGGATGAGCTAGGACTCATCCTCCCTTTATTGAATAATTTGCCTTTTTCCAGAGGGAAGGTAGCCAGACCAGCTAGCAGGACGCCAGGGGTAGGAGTGCGGGAAGAGAATAGGTGTCTGGAACAGGGCAGAGGGGGAGGGGGACCCTGAGGCGCAAATTCTTTTTCCTTACATGGCTTTTTCTTCTCGTTTTTCTCCTTCTTTCTCACCCTCTATGTCCCCATTATTCTTGCTCTTTCTTTTCCTGGTTACGCATTTTCATTAATCCAGAGCCTTAATTCGAATGTAAACATTTTGGCTCCTGATCCAGTTCTCCGTTAACTTTCCTGGTATTTGTGATTTCGTGTTTGGTAGCATAATAGGACGACTAAAGTTAACAATAATTTATTATGCATTTCAAAATAACTAAAAAGCGGAATTGAGATGATTCTAACATAAAGAAATGATAAATGCTTCAGGTGATGGTTATACAAACAACTCTGATTTGATTATTACACGTTGTATGTTCTAATCAAAATATCACATGTACCCCATAAATATGTACAACTATTATGTATCCATAATAATTAAAACTTCAGAAATGTTAACAAAATGGCAAAAAATCAGAAGAAGTTATTCAAGTATGGTGAGTAAACGTTTAAAAAGTGACTCAGCTTCACTAATAAATGCACATGAAAAAACGGAATAGCAGATTATGATTGACAAGGGGATAAAAAGATTGTTTATGCCCAGTGTTGTGCAGAGTTTGGGGACACTGGCACTCATTTACAGTATTAAGTGTGTTAATTAGTATAATCATTTATTGTTGGCCAATTTGGTATATGTAACAGACTTGAAAACCTCTTAGTCTTTGACCTAGAAATTCCACCCTTAGGAATTTTTTTTCAACACAGTTACTACTGAAAATACACACAAGCATGCACATACACATATAATGTGTTAATTGCAGCATTATTTGTAATAGCACACTTTGGAAATAATCTAAATGCCCATCAATAGTGATTTGGTAAAATAAATTGTGGTATAACAATATGATTGGATAGAATACAGCCCTTTTAAATGGCACTGATTTGGTGCCTGTGAAATAAGTTACAAAATAGGTTTTCTAGTAGTAGTCATAATATTATCAAATGTTTCTTTACAATATATGTGAATACATACTTCTATCTGAACAGAAAAAATACTGTAGGAAATTATGAACAAAACAACTAGCAATGAAAATCTCTGGGTAGTGGAATTGTAGCATTTGTTTTTCCTCCCCTCTTCTGCTTTCCTTCTCAACGTCCTTCCCCAACTTTCTTTCTTTTTTTCTTAACGATCCATGTACATTTATTTCAACATTAATTTTTATGCTCCAGATACTATTTACTTTCTTTTTTAAAGTATTACATATTAAGCAATACACAAAGTTGTAAAGAAAATTTCAACCGATACCATTGTAGCCTTAGCTCAGTTTAACAAGTAAAAATTTGATCAATGCAGCTGAGATCTTCTGTGTAGCCTTCCTTAATTCCATTACTCCAATCATGAATTTGGTGTTTATTTTTTCTATGAATAATTTTTTAAATTTTTTACCACATGTACATTTATATCTCAGAAATATATAATATTTTACTTCCTTTAAAATCTAATATAAATGGTATACTGTATATATTCTTCTCAACTTGTTTTTAGTCAAAATATAGTTTGGAGCTTTATGTTGATAACTTTTATTAACAGTTAATTTATTTTCCCTACTGTACGGTTTCTAATGTGTAACTCTACCACAATTTATTTTTCCATTCTATGAATGACCACTTTGATTGTTTCAGTTTTTAGTACATGTATTTATGTTAATTGACATTGTAATGCATTTCCTTGCTCTATGAATTATTTGATGGATTACTTTGGAAAAGTTATTTCACTTTTTTTTTTTGAGACAAAGTCTCACTCTGTTGCCCAGGCTGAAGTGCAGTGGCACAATCTCTCCTCACTTCAACTTCTGCCTCCTGGGCTCAAGCAGTCCTCCCACCTCAGCCTCCTGAGTAGCTGGGACTACAGGCACCCATCACCAGGCCCAACTAATTTTTGTATGTTTTTGTAGAGATGGGGTTTCACCATGTTGCCAAGGCTGGCCTCAAAATTCTGAGCTCAAGTGATCCACCTGCCTCGGCCTCCCAAAGTGCTGTGATTACAGGTATGAGCCACCATGCCAGGCCTAGCAATACTTCTATTTTATCAGTTGTAAAATGGGAATAATGGCTACCTAATTCTCAGGGTATTGTGAGCCATGAATGAAGAAGCTGTGTAAAGGGTTTGAGATAAATTAACTTTCAATGATTGCACTCCTTTCCCATCTTCCTGTCATAAAAGAGATGACTTTGGCTTAAACTGAAAAGCGTAACTAGCATACATTATTTTTAATTTTTTAATTTTATGTATACATAATAGTTGTATGTGTTTATGAGGTAAATGTGATATTTTGATACAAGCATGCAATGAATAATGATCAAATCTGGGTAACTGGGATACCCATCACCTCAATCAACTATTATTCCTTTGTGTTGGGAGCATTCCAATCTATTCTTCTGCTTATTTTGAAAAGTACAATAAATCGTTGTTAACTATTAGTGGCCCTATTGTACTACTGAACACTAGACTAGATCTTCCTTCCATCTAACTGTATTTTTGTTCCCATTAACCACCTGTCTTTATCTCCCCCCACCCAACTGAAATTCCTAGCCTCTGGTAACCACCATTCTATTCATTACCTCCATAAGGTGAATTTTTTAGTTTCTATATATGAGAACATGTGACATTTGTCTCTGTTTGCCTGGCTTATTTCACTTAGCATAATGTCCTCCAGTTCCAGCTATGCTATGGTAAATGACAGGATTCTATTATTTTTTGTGGCTCAATAATTCATTGTGTATATATGCCATATTTTCTATATCCATTCATCCACTGATGAACACCTAGGTTGATTACATATCTTTGGTATCATAAATAGTGCTGCAATAAACCTGGGAGTGCAACTATCTGTTCAATAACTAGCATAGAGATCTTTTAGAACAGTAAGGGCAAGAAATAGCCTGTACCCAATGATGTTATTTATGGGCTTTATTGTTTTGTGCAGTGAGTTGTGGTATTAGAAGAAGCTTATCTGGTTTACTACATATCTTGTTTAGTTTTCTGACCCCTTATTTTACCTTCCATGTTAGCATCAGGGAAGATATATTTCCAAAATGACAAGATACTACAGAACTAAGATAATGAAGGACCTGTTATGTACAATCTTTTAGTGAGTGTTAGGTGATCTGATTCCCATTACTATCCTGTAGCATCTTGGGTAAATTATTTCACCTCTGATCAATGATTGGTATCATTGTAGTTGTTAAGGTTCTTTTTTGTTGATGTCTTAGTTTGTTTGGGCTGCTATAATTAAGTACCACAAACTGAATGACTTATAAGGAACAGAAATTTATTTTTCACAGTTCTGGAGGTTGGGAAGTCCAAGATCAAGGTAGTAGCAGATTTGGTGTCAGGTAGAGGAAGTTCCAATTAGCTCTCAGAATCAAAGGAGTGAATACCCAAGCTGGAATAGGGCACTTCTCTGTCCAAGGATGTTAGCAACAATAATTTTCTATATTTTCTTTCTAAAGTGCTGCTATTAACATGATTTCTCTCTCTGTGTCTCCAAGTTAAATTTCCAGTGAAGAGATTCTGATTGCCCAGCTTGAGTCACAGGTGGCTGTGAAGGCAGGTTAAATAACATCGACATAACCATTAGGTAATCTTATGAGCCAGGAAGCCATCCTAATTGTTGTCTAGCAGCATCTACTATTCTATTCACCATTTTTTTGAGATTAATATATGTCAATTTTATTACCAGATGAAATATAATAATAAATTATTTTCGAAGTAGCTTATATGTGGTGGCACACATAGAAAATGTTTTTTTTTTACTTTTTTCCTCATCTTAAAAATACATCTTTAAGGTACATAATAAACTGTTTAAAAAATTTTTAGGTTGCCAGTCACAAGGTGCCTTTTAGTAAGGTACACAATACCTTCTATGAAATATTTTTGCCAGAAAAGTTCACTCAAATCTGATCAAGCTCTAAATTTAATAATTTATGGGAAATGCAAAGCACAGAATTACATGACAAATGACATCATTGAATGCAGTCAGAAAAATCCAGCCTGTGGGAAACTCCGCAGTGCAAATACGGGTTTTTAGACAAATACATTTAAATAAAAAAAGACAGGGATTGGAGTAGTTCAGAACACCTAAGATTAAAAGAGAACTAAGAAACGTATCAACCACTTGCAATGTATGGAGTTTATCTGGATCCTGATTTAAGCAAGCATATTGTTAAAGACAGATAAGACATTGCTGGTGCCAATGCAAGCTAGTATAATGCTTTTGAAAGCATTGCTTCTAGGTCCTCTCAGTGAACAAAGCTAGGAAATATATGCATGTATACACCCACACAAATATCCACATCTACATTTATTTTTGTATCTATCCTATCTATACCTAACAAATAATACAGCTTTATCTTTTGGCTTACCAATCCCATTTCTAGAAGTTTTCCCTGTAGATACACTTTCAACAATACAAAAGTGAATATGCACAGAGTTATTCAGTGAATATGCAACATTATTTATATTTGCAAAATATTGAAAATAACATAAATACCCATATACACTGTGACACATTCATACAGTGTGGTGGCATGAAGCTGTAAAAAAGCAAATGGAAGATCATTATGAGCTAATATGGAGTGATTTCTGGAACATATCATTAAATTAAAAGTGTTAAAGGCAAAAGAATATCTGTAATACGTTACCCTTCATGTGATGAAGGAGGTGTAAAAACATGCACATATATCTGCTTAATTGTGCAAAAGAAATAAAGGAAGCCAGAGACTTAATGAGAGGCTACCAGTAGTTAGTGTGTATGGGGTGCAAAGAATGAGAGAATGAGAAGGGGGTGGTAGAAATGAGGGGGAGCAACAGTGCTGTGAATATACTTTTTTGTGTAGCTGTAACACTTAGAGCCATGAGAATGTTTCACATACCCTCCAAAAATAAACAAATAATTAAAATCAACCATGATTTTGCAACAAACAAAAGTCCAGTGCAATTCATTACAAGGGATCCTAGCTATATTACAAATGAGTAATATAACCACACTGAAGTGAGTGGGGAAGAAAAAAAGTAAGCTAACCTAAGTAACTATGGAAAGTACTATTAAAAATGCATACTGTAAGTCTAAAGACAAAAATAAATGTACATAGCAGTTGTACTCTAGTGAAGAAAGTTGGTTTTTACAATGGTGTGTGTTAACAATTTTATAATTACTTAATGGGTATATTAGGACTGGACAAATGTTGTGAGTAATAAGAGGTTTCGTAAAAGGAGTTACAAACAAGGGAAAGGGAGAAGGCTAAAATGAACTATGTGAATTAGAATCAGAGATATCAGTATAAATGTGTGTATATATGTATATGTTGTATATATGTATATATAAATGTAAATGTAAGAACATTATCAATATGTAAATGTGTATATATCAATATATACACATGTGCATACATAAGGATAGATATAGAAATAAATGTAGATGTGGATATTTGTGTGGGTGTATACATACATATATTTCCTAGCTTTGTTCACTGAGAGGACCTAGAAACAATGACAAAACATTAGCTGTGATCATACTTAATGCCTGGATTGTGGTTTCTAAATTTTTTTTTACCATAAAAATAATTAGGGCTTTTTGGAGTCATGGTTGATTTCAAGCCTGGGGCAGGGAACAAAACAAGAGTAGCCAGAAACATCTTATGTTGCCAAAATGTAAGGAAGGATAAATAAATGATGGGGGCATGTTGAAAAGACGTGGACAAAGCTTGAAGGAGCTCCCAGTCAACAAATCTGTGATAATTTGAACAAAAAAGTAAATAGTAATAGTCTTGGATTATAATATAATACAATGGATACCCATAAATCTATAGTCATATAAAAAATAAATAAATGAATAATAAAGTTAAGATTTGGGAAACAGCTCTTCTTGCAGATGAATTTCAATTAAAAATGTACAAAAGTGATAGAAATAGCCACCATTAAGCACAAACCACAGTAACATTTATTACAGGCAAGAATCATCAATGGATGCTAAAATTAGTGGGTGGAAAGATGAGACATAGGGTATCTGTGTAGTCTCAGACTGTCTCCCCATAAGATGCGTATTAATTGCAAGGAAAATATAGTAACTTTACAATGGAGAAACCTGGCGGAAACCACTGTAAACCAAATCATTAAAGTCATCATCACCAGTCACCAATAAAAGACATGTGAACCTTGTGCGCCTTCTGATACTATGTGCCGAGAAGGATATAACATCACCTCCATGGTGTTCTTGCCAAAATGCACTCATGAGACAACACCACTATTTATTTTTACAAAGACATTGTGAAAATAACTGCTTGGCATACCATACTACTTCAGAGTGTCAAGGTCATGAAAGATATAGAAAGACTGAGGGGCTGTCATTGACTGGAGGAGGCTAAGGAGGTATGACAACTAAAAGCAATATGGGATCCCAGATTGCAATTGAACCATAGAAAGGAAATCAGTGGGAAAACTGCTGAAATTCTAATAAGATCTGTAGATTAGTTGATAGTACTGTTTCAATGTTAATTTCCTGATTTAAGTAGTATTTTAAATTATGATCCTACACATAATATTAGGAGAAGCAGAAAAGAGTATTCAAGAAAGTTCTGCACTATTTTTTACAAAATTTTTGCAATTTTCAACTAAGACAAATTATCCCAATATTGAAAGATTAAAAAATGAGATGATTGGGGATATCTGAACACTGGATGGGTGATGATATTAAATAATTATTATTAATTTTTACCTGAGATAATAGGATCATGGTTTTTAAAAATCATTGTCTTTAGAGATTAATTCAGAAATATTTACATATGGTATAATATGAAGCATGGAATTTGCTTGGAAATAATAAGTGTTGGCTAATGGGCCAGGAATAGATGAATTAATAATTGTTGAAGCTCAGTAATGGGTATATGGGGGAGTTCATGATTATTATTCTCTCTAGTTTTGTATGAGTTCAAGACTTCCTACAATATGTTAAAAAACTAATTCAATGTAGAAAACTGGAAAATTGCAGAAGAATATAAGTAAGTAAAAACCATCTATAAATCCTCTAGATATTTATAATCAGTGCTACATGTTGATGTGTGTGGTGTATGCATGGGGGATTGGTGCTCAGCATTTGTTCTACCTTCTTGCTATAACTTCATGCACTTCAGGAAAAGGAGTTAAAAGTACAAACTCAAATCAGATTGCCTGGGTGAGTGTCCCATTATTGTCATTTACTAAATGTCTGATGTAGAATAGACTACTTAACTTCTCTGAATCTCAGTTTCCTCATTTATGAAATGAGAGCAATACTGTATGCTGTCACAACCAGTAAATAGAGGTTGAGTATGCCTTATCTGAAATGCTTGGGACAAGAAGTGTTTGGGTTTTGGATTTTTTTTTTTCGAATTTTGGAATATTTGCATTATACTTACCAATTCAGCACCCCTAATCCAAAAATCTCAAAAGACGTGAATCTTAGAATTGAGGAAATACAGCAGTGCCAACCTCACAGGCTTTTTTTGTGACAAGTAAATAAGTTTATAAATGCAAAGTGCCAGACGTGGGTATTCAGCAAATATTAGTTACCATTATCATCCTCATTACCATCATCATCATCATAAATATGCTACTTAAGAGTGTTCATGGAGGCCTCTCTGCATATTTGTCCCTTTCAAGCAAGGAAACCAAATTATCTGGACCTCGTTGAGGATTTAATAGCCATTACTTCTGGGAGATAGATGTTTTTGTAATACTCTACATTGATAATGTATAAGAATGTTCATTGCAGCATGGTTGGTAGAAGCAAAAATATTTGACATAGCCTAAGTTCCCATCAACAGGAAATGGTCAAATACATTGTGGAGATATTCCCACTGCAATACTATACAATGTTGCAAGAGAATGGCCGGGCGCAGTGGCTCAAGCCTGTAATCCCAGCACTTTGGGAGGCCGAGGCGGGCGGATCACGAGGTCAGGAGATCGAGACCATCCTGGCTAACACTGTGAAACCCCATCTCTACTAAAAATACAAAAATTAGCAGGGCGTAGTGGCGGGCGCCTATAGTCCCAGCTACTCGGGAGGCTGAGGCAGGAGAATGGCAGTGAACCCGGGAGGCGGAGCTTGCAGTGAGCCGAGATTGTGCCACTGCGCTCCAGCCTGGGCAACAGAGCCAGACTCCATCTCAGAAAAAAAAAAAAATGTTGCAAGAGAATGAGGGAGTAGTAGTAGTAGTGTAGTGACATGGAAAGATGTCTGTTATGTCGACTAGTAAAGAAAGCAAATCATAGAACCAAATGTATAGTCCCATAGCACTCAAGAAGAAAAAAGCTTATTTATTTGTGTGTATTTGCAGACAGATAGATAAATATGTTCCAAACGTTTAAAAGTGGAAAGATAAATATGTTACAAGCGTTTAAAAGTGGTTGCCTCTGAGGGATAGGATTCAGATCAGAGGGAGTCGAAATGAGGCTTTCACATTTTCCCCTTGTATATCTAGGTATGATTTGATTTTTATACTATGTATTATTTTGTATTTAAAATGCGTTTTTTAAAAGTTGGGCAAGACATTTTTTAAGAGTATGTAAATGTACTCATTAAATTTCCTTCTAAGTAAGATTTGTTCTTTTAGCATCTTATTATAGGCATATACCATAAAACTTAAGAATGAAAGCATAGGCCGGGTGCGGTGGCTCACACTTGTAATCCCAGCACTTTGGGAGGCCGAGGCAGGCGGATCACGAGGTCAGGAGATCGAGACCATGGTGAAACCCCGTCTCTACTAAAAATACAAAAAATTAGCCGGGTGTGGTGGCGGGCCCCTGTAGTCCCAGCTACTCGGAGAGGCTGAGGCAGGAGAATGGCATGAACCCGGGAGGTGGAGCTTGCAGTGAGCCGAGATTGTGCCACCGCACTCCAGCCCGGGCGACAGAGTGAGACTCCGTCTCAAAAAAAAAAAAAAAAAAAAAAAAAGAATGAAAGCATAAAGTTTAAAACTGTGTATTTTTGTCCAGGCTACCTTTACAAATTGTGAAGTCCTTGTAGCCAGCACATTGTTGTCAGTGTTCGTAGCTGTTAGGCCTGTTCATAATGGTCCAAGCATACTATTAACATAGCAACATATTGCTATCATAATAACCTTTTAATTCCATTTTTCTCAAAGTAAGATTTTATAAAGGATGTCATAAAAATTAGGGTCTTTCACATTAAAGTGGAAAAACAAAATTCATTTCCAGTTATAGTGAATTAGGACAATTTATAAGTTACATATGTCCCACAGAATAGATTTTTTAAAGTCTTTTCAAATAATTCATTGTGAAATTTGAGCTCCCTATACTCTGATTCCCTCAAGTTGATTACTCCCATATACCTCACAAGCACATACTTCAAAAGTGTAGTTTGTACCATCAGAGAATACTATAAACACCTCTATGCAAATAAACTAGAAAATCTAGAAGAAATTGATAAATTCCTGTATACATACACCTTCCCAACACTAAACCAGGAAGAAGTCAAATCCCTGAATAGACCAATGTCAAATTCTGAAATTCAGGCAGTAATTAATAGCCTACAAACCAAAAAACAACCCAGGACCAGATGGAATTACAGGTGAATTCTAGCGGAGGTACAAAGAGGAGCTGGTACCATTCCTTCTGAAACTATTCCAGGCAATAGAAAAAGAGGGACTCCTCTCTAACTCATTTTATGAGGCCAGCATCATCCTGGTACCAAAACCTGGAAGAGACACAACAAAAACAGAAAATTTCAGGCCGATATCCCTGATGAACATCGATGCGAAAATTCTCAATGAAATACTGGCAAACTGAATCCAGCAGGACATCAAAAAGCTTATACACTACGATCAAGTTGGCTTCATCCCTGGGATGCAAGCTGGTTCAACATATGCAAATCAATAAACTTAATCACATAAACAGAACCAATGACAATAACCACACGATTATCTCAACAGATGCAGAAAAGGCCTTCAATAAATATTAACATCCTTCATGCTAAAAACTCTGAATAAATTAGGTATTGATGCGACGTATCTCAGATAAGAGCTATTTACGTCAAACCCACAGCCAATATCATACTGAATGGGCAAAAGCTGGAAGCATTCCCTTTGAAAACTGGTACAAGACAAGGATGCCCTCTCTCACCATATTCAACATGCCCTCTCTCACCTATTCAACATAGTATTGGAAGTTCTGGCCAGGGCAATCAGGCAAGAGAAAGATATAAAGCATATTCAAATAGGAAGAGAGGAAGTCAAATTGTCCCTGTTTGCAGATGACATGATTGTATATTTGGAAAACCCCATCGTCTCAGCCCAAAATCTCCTAAAGCTGATAAGCAACTTCAGCAAATTCTCAGGATACAAAATAAATGTGCAAAAATCACAAGCATTCCTATACACCAATAATAGATAAACAGAGAGACAAATTATGAGTGAACTCCCATTCACAATTGTTACAACGAGAATAAAATACCTAGGAATACAACTTAGAAGGGATGTGAAGGACCTCTTAAAGGAGAACTACAAACCACTGCTCAAGGAAATAAGAGAGGACACAAACAAATGGAAAAACATTCCATGCTTATGGATAGGAAAAATCAATATCGTGAAAATGGCCACACTGCCCAAAGTAATTTATAGATTCAGTGCTATCCCCATCAAGCTACCATTGACTTTCTTCACAGAATTAGAAAAACCTACTTTAAATTTCATAGGAAACCAAACAAGGAGCCCATATAGCCAAGACAATCCCAAGCAAAAAGAACAAAGCTGGAGGCATCACACTACTTGACTTCAAACTATACTACAAGGCTACAGTAACCAAAACAGCATGGTACTGGTACCAAAACAGATACATAGACAAATGGAAAAGAACAGAGGCCTCAGAAATAATGCCACTCATCTACAACTATCTGATCTTTGACAAACCTGACAAAAGCACTGGAGAAAGGATTCTCAATTTAATGAATGGTGCTGGGAAAACTGGCTAGCCATATGCAGAAAACTGAAACTGGACACCTTCCTTACACCTTATACAGAAATAAACTCAAGAAGGATTAAAGACCTAAACGTAAGACCTAAAACCATGAAAACCCCAGAAGAAAACCTAGGCAATACCATTCAGGACATAGCATTGGCAAATACTTCATGACTAAAACACCAAAAGTAATGGCATCAGAACTCAGAATTGACAAATGGGATCTAATTAAACTAAAAAGCTTCTGCACAGGAAAAGAAACTATCATCAGAGTGAACAGGCAACTGACAGACTGGGAGAAAAGTTTTGCAATCTATCCATCTGACCAAGGGGTAATATACAGAATCTATAAGGAACTTAAACAAATTTACAAGAAAAAACAACCCCATCAAAAAGTGGGCAAAGGATATGAACAGACACTTCTCAAAAGAAGACATTTATGCAGCCAATAAACATATGAAAAAAAGCCCACCATCACTGGCCATCAGAGAAATGCAAATCAAAACCACACTGAGATACTATCGCACACCAGTCAGAATGGCGATCATTAAAAAGTTAGGAAAAAACAGATGCTGGAGAACATGTGGAGAAATAGGAACACTTTTACACTGTTGATGGGAGTGTAAATTAGTTCAACCACTGTAGAAGACAGTGTGGCGATTCCTCAAAGATCTAGAACCAGAAATACCGTTTGACCCAGCAACCCCTTATTGGGTATATTACCAAAGGATTATAAATCATTCTCCTATAAAGACACATGCACACGTATGTTTATTGCAGTACTGTTCACAATAGCAAAGACTTGGAATCAACCCAAATGCCCATCAGTGATAGACTGGATAAAGAAAATGTGGCACATATACACCATGGGATACTATACAGCCATAAAAAAGGATGAGTTCCTGTCCCTTACAGGGACATTGATGAAGCTGGAAACCATCATTCTCAGCAAGCTAATACAGGAACAGAAGACCAAACACTGCATGTTCTCACTAATAAGTGGGAGTTTAACAATGAGAACACATGGACACAGGGAGGGGAACATCACACACCGGGGCATGTCGGGGGGTTTGGGGGCTAGAGAAGGTACAGCATTAAGAGAAATACCTAATGTAGATGACGGGTTTATGGGTGCAGCAAACCACCATGGCACATGCATACCTATGTAACAAACCTGCACGTTCTGCACATGTATCCCAGAACTTAAAGTATAATTAAAAAAAAAGTGTAGTTTGGTAAAAAGTCTTTTCCTAGTGATCTGAACCTGAAATGTGACTTTACAATCCCCCTCATGCCCCACACATCTAGCAAAGCATTTTTATGTATTTTAAATCTAAACTTGAAGAGTCTGGAATTTCTTTCAGTTCTCAATATGAATGTAATACATAATTTCTAAATATATTCTAAAATAGGTGTTACCATGATTAGTATTATGTTATTATTAGTTTTTGCTATTTTGTGCTTTGAGAACAAACAGCCCTAAAAGCTCAGTGACTTACAACAACAAAGATTTGCTTCTTATACACATTACTTGTTAGCTCTGGAGGTGTTCCCTGTATCATTTTTGTTCCAGGATCTAGTTTGGAGGAGCCCCCCAATCTGAGACAAGCTATTTGTAGAATGAAAAGAATGATGAACTCATGCAATGCCTCTTAAAAAATAAACATGACATATGTCAATATCAAGCTTGACATGCACAGGGCAAGAAAATATAATCTTTTCATGGGGAGAGGTAACAAATAATTGGGAACATTAATACAATATACTGCAATGATTTTGCCACACTTTAATAATTTTGAAACATACCAAATCTTGTAAGTATGTATGCCTTAATATATATGAATCTATATTAATAATAAAAATTATTCCAGATAATTTTACAATGTAGTATTTCAAAAGGAACTGTATGTTAGAAAAACATGAATCAAATAAATTTTGACTATAAATTTCATAGACTGGCTTAGCATGATATTGTAATTATTATTGAGTTATTAGTAATAATCATTATTCAGATCAGTTAAATGGATATGATAATGCAGCCATTTTTCAAAATATATTTCAGATGTTTTTATCTCCTATTTATCTCTGATCTGCAACTATTCCTGCGTATTAATATCTGTTTAATGGGGTTTGAGGAAAAGAATAATTACTCAAGAAACACAATGTTAAGAGCAGGGACCTTGTTTTTTAAATTTGTTTTGTTTTGAAGTATTTCAAATTTACAGAAAAGACAAAAGGACTAATACAAAGAATATTCTCAACAGGTTATCCCGCTCACCAATGAATATGCTTATCATGGGATACTACTCACCAGATTCACATTGTTAATCTGGTTAATCTTGTCTAGTCCACCCAAAGATTTTCTGAACATATATATGGCCTTCCCTTTTGGGAAAATGTAGAATTTTCTTCATCTGAAAGTTCCTCATCATGCATTTATCAGGAAGAAGAACATATTTTTAAATTTTACTTTAGGTTTGAGAGCACGTGTGCAGGTTTGCTATATAGGTAAATTGCATGTCACAGGGGTTTGGTGTACAAATTATTTTGTCACCCAGGTAATAAACATAGTACCCAATAGGTAGTTTTTCAATCCTTACCCTCCTCTCACCCTTCACCCACAAGTAGGCCCCAGTGTCTATTGTTCCCTTCTTTGTGTCCATATCCACTCAGTGATTAGCTCCCACTTATAAGTGAGAGCATGTGATATTTGGTTTCTTTTTCCTGTGTTACCTTGCTTAGGAAAACAGCCTTCAGATGCATCCATGTTCCTGCAAAAGATATTATCTCATTCTTTTTTATGGCTGCATAGTATTCCGTGGTGTACATATACCACATTTTCTTTATCCAGTCTACTACTAATGGGCATTTAGATTGATTCCATGTCTTTGCCATTGTGAATAGTGCTGCAGTGACCATGTGCATGCATGTGTCTTTCTGGCAGACTGAATTATACTTTTGGGGGAAATATACCCAATGATAGTGATTGCTGGGTCAAATGTTAATTCTGTTTTAAGTTCTTTGAGAAATTGCCAAACTGCTTTCCACACTGGCTGAACTAGTTTACATTCCCAGCAGCAGTGGATAAGTGTTCTCTTTTCTCTACAACCTTACCAGCATCTTCTATTTTTTGACATTTAATGATAGCCATTCTGACTGGTGTGAGATGGTATCTCTTTGTGGTTTTGATTTGCATTTTCCTAATAATTAGTGATATTGAGCATTTTTTCCATAGCTTGTTAGCCACATGAATGTCTTCTTCTGTAAAGTGTCTGTTCATGTACTTTGCCCACTTTCTTAATAAAGTTGTTTGGTTTTTTTTGTAAATTTGTTTAAGTTTCTTATAGATGCTGTATGTTGTTATAGGTGCTGGATAGTATACTTTGCAAATATTTTCTCCTATTCTGTAGGTTGTTTACTGTGTTGATAGTTTATTTTGCTGTGCAGAAACTCTTTAACTTAATTAGGTATCTTACAATTTTTTTTGTTATTGTTGCAGTTGCTTTTGGCACCTTTGTCATGAAGGCTTTGCTAGGTCTTATGTCAAGAATGTCCAGAATGGTACTTCCTAGGTTATCTTTCAGAGTTTTTCTAGTATTCGGTTATACATTTAGGTTTTTAATTCATCTTGAGTTAAGGGGTCCAGTTTAAATCTTCTGCATATGGCTACACAGTTTTCCCAGCAACATTTATTGAATAGAGAGTCCTTTCCACATTTCTTATGCTTGTGTATTTTCCTTAAAGATCAGATAATTGTAGGTGTGTGGCAATATTTTTGGGCTGTCTGCTCTGTTCCATTGATCTATGTGTCTTTTTTTGTACCAGTGCCGTGCTGTTGTCATTGCTGTAGCCTTGTAGTATAGTTTGAAGTAAGGTAATGTGATGCTGCCAGCCTTGTTCTTTTTGCTTAGGATTGCCTTGGCTATTCAAGCTCTTTGTTGTTGTTGTTGTTCCATATGTATTTTAAAATACTTTGATTTAATTCTGTGAACAATGTCATTGGTACAGTGATAACATTGACTCTGTAAATTGGTTTAGACAGTATGGCCATTTTGACAATACTGGTTATTCCTTTCCATGAGCATGGAATGTTTTCCCATTTTTTTTGACATCTCTTATTTTTTTGAGTAGTGTTTTGTAATTCTCATTGTAGAATTCTTTTGCCACCTTGGTTAGTGGAATTTCTAGATTTTTTTTTTTTTGTGGCTATTGTGAATGGGATTACATTCTTGATTTGGCTGTCTGCTTAGATGTTGTTGATGTGTAGGAATTCCACTGATTTTTGGACATTGTTTTTGTACTGTGAAACTTTGCTAACCTTCTGTATCAGATCAAGGAGCTTTGGGACACAGACTATAAAGATTTTTAGGAATAGAATCATAATGTTTGCTAACAGGGTTAGTTTGACTCCCTCTATTCCTATTTGGATGCCCTCTATTTCTTTCTCTTGACTGATTGCTCTGCCTGGGACTTCCAGTACTGTGTTAAATATAAGTGGTGAGAGAGGGCATCCTTGCCTTTTTCTAGTTCCCAAAGGGAATGTTTTCAGCTTTTGCCCATTCATTACGATTTTGGCTGTGTTTTTCATAGATGGCTCTTAATATTTTGAAACATTTTTCTTCAATGCCTTTTTTTTTTTTTTTATTGAGAGTTTTTAACACAAAGGAATGTTGGATTTTATTGAAAGCTTTTTCTGCATCTGTTGAGATAATCATGTTGTTTTTGTTTTTAGTTCTGTTTATGCAGTGAACCACATTTATTGATTTACATATGTTCATCCAATCATGCATTCCAGGGATAAAGCCTACTTAATTGTGATGGATTAACATTTTATTTTTATTTTTAATTCGGGGGTACATGTACAAGATGTGCAGGTTTGGTACACAGGTAAAACATGTGCCATGGTGGTTTGCTGCACGTATCAGTCCATCACTTAGATATTAAGTCCAGCATGCATTAGCTATTTTTCCAAATGCTCTTCCTCCCCCACCCCACCTTCTGGCAGGCCTCAGTGTGTATTGTTCCGCTCCCTGTGTCCATGTGTTCTCATTGTTCAGCTCCCACTTATAAATAAGAACATGTGGTATTTGGTATTCTGTTCCAGCATTAGTATGCAGAGGATAATGGCTTCCAGCTCCATCCATGTCCCTGCAAAGGACATGTTCTCGTTCCTTTTTATGGCTGCATAACATAGCATTCCATGACGTGTGTGTACCACATTTTCTTTATCCAGTCTATCACTGATGGGCATTTGAGTTGATTCCATGTCTTTGATATTGTGAATAGTGCTGCAATGAACATACATGTGCATATATCTTTGCAATAGAATGATTTATATTCCTTTAGGTATGTACCCAGTAATGGGATTGCTGGGTCAAATGGTATTTCCAGTTCTAGGTCTTTGAGGAATTGCCACACCATCTTCCACAATGAATCGAATTAATTTACATCCCTACCAACAATGAAAAGCATTCCTATTTCTCTGCAACCTCACCAGCAATTGTTGTTTCTTGGCTTTTTAATAAACACCATTCTCACTGAGGTGAGATGGTACTTCATTGTGGTTTTGATTTGCATTTCTCTAATGATCTCTGATGTTGAGATTTTTTTAAATATATATTTGTTGGTCACATGAATGTCTTGTTTTGAGAAGTGTCTGTTCATATCCTTTGCCCAGTTTTAATGGGGTTGTTTGTTTTTTTCTTGTAAATTTGTTTAAGCTCCTTGTAGATTCTGGATATTAGACTTTTGTCAGATGGATAGATTGCAAAAATTTACTTCCACTCTGTAGATTGCCTTTTCACCCTGATGATACTTTCTTTTTCTGTGCAGCAGCTCTTTAGTCTAATTGGATCCCATTTGTCAATTTTGGCTTTTGTGGCAATTGCTTTTGGCATTTTCATCGTGAAATCTTTGCCCTTGCCTGTGTTCTGAATGGTATTGCCTAGATTTTCTTCTAGAGTTTTTATAGTTTGGAGTTTTACATTTAAGTCTTTAACCCATCTTGAGTTAATTTTTGTATGAGGTGTAAGGAAGGGATCCAGTTTCTCTATTCTGCCTATGGCTAGCCAGTTCTCCCAGCACCATTTTTTAAATAGGGAATTCTTTCCCAATTGCTTGTTTTTGTCAGGTTGGCCAAGATCAGGTAGTTGTAGATGTACAGTCTTATTTCTGAGTTCTCCATTCTGTTCCATTGGTCTATGTGTCTGTTTTTGTACTAGTACCATACTGTTTTGGTTACTGTGTAGACTTGTAGTATAGCTTAAAGTCAGGTAGCAAGATGCCTCCAGCTTTGTTCTTTTTGCTAATGATTATCTTGGCTACATGGGCTCTTTTTTGGTTCCATATGAATTTTAAAGTAATTTCTTCTAATTCTGGGAAGAATGACAATGATAGTTTAATGGGAATAACGTTGCATCTATAAATTACTTTGGGCAGTGTGGCCATTTTCGCGATGTTGATTGTTCCTATCCATGAGCATGGAATGATTTTTCATTTGTTAGTGTTCTCTCTGACTTTCTTGAGCAGTGGTTTGTAGATCTCCTTGAAGAGGTCCTTCACTTCCCTTGACAGTTGTATGCCTAGGTATTTTATTCTCTTTGTAGAAATTATGAATGGGAGTTCATTCATGATTTGGCTCTCTGCTTGTCTGTTGTTGGTGTATGGGAATGCTTATTAGTTTTGCACATTGATTTTGTATCCTGAGACTTTTCTGAAGTTTCTTACCAGCTTAAGAAGCTTTTGGGTGAATATAATGGGGTTTTCTAGATATAGAATCATGTCATCTGCAAAGATAATTTGACTTCCTCTCTTCCCATTTGAATTCTCTTTATTTCTTCCTCTTGCCTGATTGCACCTAGCCAGAACTTCCGACACTATGTTGAAAAATGGTGGTGACAGAGGGCATCCTTGTCTTGTGCCTGTTTTCAAGAGAAATGCTTCCAGCTTTTGCCCATTCAGTATGATATAGGCTGTGGGTTTGTCATAAATGGCTCTTATTATTTTGAGGTATGTTGCATAAATATCTAGTTTATTGAGTGCTTTTAACGTGAAGGGATGTTGAATTTCATCAAAGGGCTTTTTTGTGTCTATTGAGATAATCATGTGGTTTTTGTCTTTAGTTCTGGTTATGTGATGAATAACGTTTATTGATTTGTGTTTGCTGATCCATCCTTGTATCCCAGGGATGAAGCCAGCTTGATCATGGTGAATAAGCTTTTTGATGTGCTGCTGGATTTGGTTTGTCAGTATTTCATTGAGAATTTTTGCATCAATGTTCAGCAGGGATATTGGCCTGAAGTTTTCTGTTGTGTCCCTGCCAGGTTTTAGTATCAGGATGATGCTGGCCTCGTAAAATGAGTTAGGGAGGAGTCCCTCCTTTTTAATTGTTTGGAATCATCTCAGAAGAAATGGTACCAGCTTCTCTTTGTAACTCTGATATAATTCAGCTGTAAATCCATCGGTTCCTGATCTTTTTTTGGTTAGCAGGCTATTTATTACTGCCTCAATTTCAGAACTTGTTATTGATCTGTTCAAGGATTCAGCTTCTTCCTGGTTCAGTCTTGGGAGGGTGTATGCGTTGAGGAATTTGTCCACTTTTTCTCGATTTTCTAGTTTATTTGCATTTTTTTTCAAAAGACAGCTCCTGGATTTGTTGATTTTTTGAAGCGTTTTTCATGTCTCTATCTCCTTCAGTTCCACTCTGATCTTGCTTATTTCTTGTCTTCTGCTAGCTTTGGGGTTTGTTTGCTCTTGGTTTTCTAGTTCCTTTAGTTGTGATGTTAGACTGTCAATTGGAGATCTTTCTAGTTTTTTGATGTGGGCATTTAGTGCTATAAATTCCCCTTTTAACTCTACTCTTTTTGCTTATGATAGTCCTGCTTATACAAGCTATTTTTTTGGTTCCATATGAATTTTAAATAGATTTTTCTAATTCTTTGAAGGATGTCAATGGTAATTTAACGAGAATAGCATTGCATGTATAAATCGCTTTGGACAATATGGCCATTTTCACAATATTCTTTTTATCCGTGAGTATGGAATATTTTCCATCTGCTTGTTTCCTCTCTGATTTCCTTGAGCAGTGGCTTGTAGTTCTCCTTGAAGAGGTCCTTCACTTCCCTTGCTAGCTGTATTTTTAGGTGTTTTATTCTCTTTGTGGCAATTGTGAATGGGAGTTCATTCATGATTTGGCTCTCTGCTTATCTGTAATTGGTGTATAGAAATGCTTGTGATTTCTGCACATTGGTTTTTGTATCCTGAGACTTTGCTGAAGTTGCTTATCAGCTTAAGAAGCTTTGGGTTGAGTCGATGGGGTTTTCTAGATATAGGACCATGTCATCTGCAAAAAAAAAAAAAAAAAGACATTTTGACTTCCTCTCTTCCTATTTGAATATCCTTTATTTCTTTCTCTTGCCTTATTGCCCTGGCCAGAACATCTGACACTATTCTGAATAAGAGTGGTTACAGAGGGCATCCTTGTTTTGTGCCCGTTTTCAGGGGGAATGCTTCCAGCTTTTGCCCATTCAGTATGATATTGACTGTCGTAAATGGCTCTTATTATTTTGAGGTATGTTGCATAAATACCTAGTTTATTGAGAGTTTTTAACATGAAGGGATGTTGAACTTTATCAAGGATGTTTTCTGCAGCTATTGAGATAATCCTGTGTGTTTTTTTTTTCTTTAGTTCTGCTTATGTGATTAATTACCTTTATTGATTTGTGGGTGTTGAACTAGCCTTGCATCCTGGGGATGAAGCCAACTTGATCATGGTGGATAAGCTTTTTGATGTGCTGCTTGTCTCAGTTTACCAGTATTTTATTGAAGATTTTTGCATCAGTGTTAATCAGGGATATTGGCCTGAAGTTTTCCTTTTTTTGTTCTATCTCTGCCAGATTTTGGTATCAGGATGATGTTGGCCTCATAAAATGAGTTAGGGAGGGGTCCCTCCTTTTCAATTGTTTGGAATAGTTTCAGAAGAAATGGTACTGGCTCCTCTTTGTGCCTCTGGTATAATTCAGCTGTAAATCCATCTGGACCTGGGCTTTCTTTTGTTGGTAGGCTATTTATTACTGCCTCAATTTCAGAACTTGTTAGTGGTTCATTCAGGGATTCAGCTTCTTTCTGGTTCAGTCTTGGGAGGATGTCTGTGTCCAGGAATTTATCCATTTCTTCTAGATTTTCCAATTTATTTCCCTAGAAGTGTTTATAGTATTTTCTGATCATTGTTTGTATTCTGTGGGGTCAGCGGTGGTATCTCCCTTATCTTTGTTATTGTGTTTATTTTAATCTTCTCTCCTTTTATTTTCATTAGTCTCACTAGTGTTCTGTTTTATTGATTTTTTTTCAAAGAACCAGCTCTTGGATTTGTTGATTTTTTTGAAGGGTTTTTCGTGTCTCTATCGCCTTCAGTTCCTCTCTGAACTTGTTTATTTCTTGTCTTCTGCTACCTGTGGAGTTTATTTGCTCTTGGTTCTCTAGTGCTTTTAGCTATGATGTTAGCTTGTCGATTTGAGATCTTTCTGGCTTTTTGATGTGGACATTGAGTACTATAAATTTCCCTCTTAACACTGCTTTAGCTGCATCCCAGAGATTCTGGTACATTGTCTCTTTGTTCTCATTGGTTTCAAAGAATGTCTTTATTTCTGCTTTAATTTCATTATTTACTCCAATGCCATTCTGGAGCAAGTTGTTCAATTTCCATGCAGTTGTGTGGTTTCAAGTGGGATTCTTAATCTTGAGTTCTAATTTGATTGCACTGTGGTCTGAGAGACTGTTATTTTTTCAGGTCTTTTGCATTTTCTGAGGAGTGTTTTACTTCCAATTATGTGAACAGGTTTAGAGTAAGTGCCATGTGGCACCAAAAAGAAAATATGTATCTTCCATTGTTTTGGGGTGGGGAGTTCTGTAGACATATATCAGATGCACTTGGTCTAGAGCTCAGTTTAAGTCCTGAATATCTTTGTTAATTTTCTGTCTTGATGATCTAATACTGACAGTGGGGTATTAAAGTCTCCCACTTTTATTGTGTGTGGGTCTAAGTCTCTTTGTAGGTCTTTAAGAACTAGTTTTATGAACCTAGGTGCTCCTGTATTGGGTGCATATATATTTGGGATAGTTTTTCTTAACCCTTTACCATTATGTAATGCCCTTCTTTGACTTTTTTGATCTTTGTTCATTTAACGTCTATTTTTGTCATAAATTAGGATTGCAACCCCTACTTTTTTCTGTTTTCCAATTGCTTGGTAAATTTTCCTCCATCACTTTATTTTTGAGTGTACGTGTATCTTTGAATGTGAGATGTGTCTCTTGAATACAGTACACCAATGGATCTTGTTTTTGTATACAGCTTGCCATTCTGTGTCTTTTAGCTGAGACATTTAGCCCATTTTCACTTAAGGGTAATATTGTTATGTATGAATTTAATCCTGTCATGATGCTGCTGGCTGGCTAATTTTGCAGACTAGTTAATGTAGTTTCTTCATAGTGTTCTTGGTCTGTTTACTTCAGTTTGTTTTTATAGTGGATGGTAACAGTTTTTCCTATCCATGTTTAGTGATTTATTCTGCAGCTCTTGCAAGGTGGGCCTGGCAGTAACAAAATCCCTCAGCATTTGCTTGTATGAAAAAGATTTTATTTCTCCTTCGCTTATGAAGCTTAGTTTGGCTGGTTATGAAATTCTTGGTTGGAATTTCTTTTTTTAAAAATGTTGAATATTGGCCTTCAATCGTTTTTTACTTTTCTGGTTTCCACTGAGAAGTCCACTGTTTGTCTGATAGGCTTCCCTTTGCAGGTGACCTGGCCTTTCTCTCTGGCTGCCCTTAACATTTTTTTCTTTATTTCAACCTTGGAGTATCTCATGATTATGGCTTGTAGTAGATCTTTTCGTAGAGTATCTTACTGGGGTTCTCTGGATTTCCTGAATTTGAATATTGGCCTTTCTTGACAGGTTGGGGAAGCTCTCCTGGAGGATCTCCTAAAGAATATTTTCCAAGTTGGTTCCATTCTCCCCGTCTCTTTCAGGTACTCCAGTCAGTCATAGCTTCAGTCTTTTCACATATTTCCATAGTTCTTGGAGGTGTTGGTTGTTCCTTTTCATTTCTTTTTTCTCTAATCTTGTCTGCCTGCCTTGTTTCAGCAAGACAGTCTTCAAGCTCTCATCTTCTCTCTTCCGCTTGGTCAATTCAGCTATTGATACTTGTGTTTGCATCATGAAGTTCTCATGCTGTGTTCTTTAGTTCCATCAGGTCATTTATGTTCCTCTCTAAATGGGTTATGTTCCTCTCTAAACTGGTTAACAGCTCCTATAATCTTTCATTATGGTTCTTAGCTTCTTTTCATTGGGCTAGAACATAATTCTTTAGCTCATAAAAATTCATTATTGCCCACTTTCTGAAGCCTACTTCTGTCAGTTCATCCATCTCAGCTTCAGCATTTTTCTGTGCCCTTGCTGGAGAAGTGTTGCAGTCATTTGGAGGAGAAGAGTCATTCTGACTTTTGAAATTTTTGGGGTTTTTACGTTGTTTGTTTCTCATCTTCGTGAGTTTATCTACCTTTGATGTTTGAGGCTGTTGACCTTTGGATTGGGGTTTTTGTGGATGTTTGTTGTTGTTGTTGCTTTCTGTTTGTTTTGATTCTAACAGTCAGGCCCCTCTTCTGCACATCTGCTGCAGTTTGCTGGGGGTCCACTCCAGAGCCTGTTTGCCTGGGTATCACCAGTGGAGGCTGCAGAACAGCAACAATTGCTGCCTGCTTTTTCCTCTGGAAGCTTCATTCCAGAGGGGCACTGACCTGACGCCAGCCAGAACTCTCCTGTCTGAGGTGTCTGGCAACCCCTGTTGGGAGGTTTCACCCAGTCAGGAGGCATGGGATCAGAGATCCGCTTAAGGAGGCAATCTTACTGTCCTTTAGCAAAGCTGGTGTGCTGTGCTGTGGGAATCCCCCTCGTCAGGATCAGCTGGTATCTTCAGAACCAGCAGTCAGGAAAGATTTGGTCCACTGAACCTGAGACCGCAGCCATCTCTCCTCCCATGTGCTCTGTCTCAGGGAGATGAGGGTCTGTCTCAAAGCCCCTGACTGGAGCTGCTGGAATTCCTGCAGGGAGGCCTTGCCCAATGAGGAGGGGTGGATCCAGGTCTCACCTAAAGAAGCAGTCTGGCCGTGATTTGTCACAGCTGCAGTGCTGCACTTTGGGGAATACTGTCCAAACCTCCCAGTCTCTTTGACACTGGCAGGGGGAAACCCACCAACTAGAGCCACAGTAATGGTGGTCGCTCCTCCCCCCGGGAACTTGGTCTTCTTAAGCAGACTCCAGACTGCTGTGAAGGCAGTGGGGATTTCAAGCCAGTGGGTCTTAGCTTGCACGGTTCCATGGGAGTGGGACCTGCTGAGCAAAATCGTTTGTCTCAGCCATTTTTCCACGGGAGTGGGTGGTTCTCTTGCCTCACTTGAGTTCCAGGCACCGCTGGAGTATTTAAAAACTCCTGCAGCTCAGTGCCTAACAGCCGCCAGTGGGAGTGGCTGTCATTTCTCTGCCCAGTTTTGTGCTTGAGACCCAAGGCCCATGAGGAAATCTCCTGATCCATGAATTGCAAAAATCTGTGGGAAAATCATGGTACCCTGGCAGGTAGCACAGTCCCTCACCACTTTTCTTGGCTGGGGGAGGGAGGTCCCTTTGCCCCGTGTAGCTCCTAGGTGAAGCAATGCCCCAGCCTGCTTTTCCTTGGTCTCTGTGGGTCGCACCAACCACCTAGTCAGTCCCAATGAGATGAACTGGGTACCAGAGGCTAGGAAGGATAGTGGGAGGATTTGGGGGAGGTGGTGATGGTTAATGAGTACAAAAATTACTTAGAATTCATAAAAGCTACTATTTGATAGCACAACAGGGGAGTATAGTCAATAATAACTTAATTATACATTTTAAAATAAAGAGTTCCAACCTCAGTTGGAAATGCAGAAATCATTTTCCTTTTGCGTTCGTCTTGCTGGGAGGTGCAGACCAGAGCTGAATATCTTGTCCCCTCCCCTTAAGTTTTTATTTTTATTTTTAATATATGTGGGTACATAGTAAGTGTATATATTTATGGGGTACATGAGATGTTTTGATACAAGCATACAATGTGGTATAAGAACATCAAGGAGAAAGGGGTATTCATCCCCTCAAGCATTTATCCTTTGAATTACAAATAATCAAATCATACTCTTTATTTTAAAATGTATAATTAAGTTATTATTGACTATACTCCCCTGTTGTGCTATCAAATAGTAGCTTTTATGAATTCTAAGTAATTTTTGTACTCATTAACCATCCCCACCTCCCCCAAATCCTCCCACTATCCTTCCTAGCCTCTGGTAACTGTCCTTCTACTTTCTGTGCCCATGAGTTCAACTGTTTTGATTTTTATATCCCACAAAAAAGTGAGAAAATGCAATGTGTGTCTTTCTGTGCTTGGCTTACTTCACTTAATATAATGATCTCAAGTTTTACCCATGTTCTTGCAAATGACAGGATCTCAGTCTTTTTATGGCTAATACTCCATTGTGTACGTCTACCACATTTTCTTTATCCATTCATCTGTTGATGGACACTTAGTTTGCTTCCAAATCTTAGCTGTTGTAAACAGTGCTTCAACAAACATAAGAACCCTTCAAAAAATTAATGAATCCAGGAGCTGGTTTTTTGAAAAGATCAACAAAATTGATAGACCGCTAGCAAGACTAATAAAGAAGAAAAGAGAGAAGAATCAAATAGATGCAATAAAAAATGATAAAGGGGATATCACCACCGATCCCACAGAAATACAATCTACCATCAGAGAATATTACAAACACCTCTGTGCAAATAAACTAGAAAATCTAGAAGAAATGGATAAATTCCTTGACAAATACACCCTCCCAAGACTAAATCAGGAAGAAGTTGAATCTCTGAATAGACCAATAACAGGTTCTGAAATTGTAGCAATAATCAGTAGCTTACCAACCAAAAAGAGTCCAGGACCTGATGGATTCACAGCCGAATTCTACCAGAGGTACAAGGAGGAACTGGTACCATTCCTTCTGAAACTATTCCAATTGATAGAAAAAGAGGGAATCCTCCCTAACACATTTTATGAAGCCAGCATCGTCCTGATACCAAAGCCTGGCAGAGACATAACCAGAAAAGAGAAATTCAGACCAATATCCTTGATGAACATTGATGCAAAAATCCTCAATAAAATACTGGGAAACCGAATCCAGCAGCACATCAAAAAGCTTATCCACCATAATCAAGTGGGCTTCATCCCTGGGATGCAAGGCTGGTTCAACATAAGCAAATCAATAAATGTAATCCAGCATATAAACAGAACCAAAGACAAAAACCACATGATTATCTCAATAGATGCAGAAAAGACCTTTGACAAAATTCAAAAACCCTTCATGCTAAAAACTGTCAATAAATTAGGTATTGATGGGACGTATCTCAAAATAATAAGAGATATCTATGACAAACCCACAGCCAATATCATACTGAATGGGCAAAAACTGGAAGCATTCCCTCTGAAAACTGGCACAAGACAGGGATGCCCTCTCTCACCACTCCTATTCAACATAGTGCTGGAAGTTCTAGCCAGAGCAATCAGGCAGGAGAAGGAAATAAAGGGTATTCAATTAGGAAAAGAGGAAGTCAAATTGTCCCTGTTTGCAGATGACATGATTGTATATCTAGAAAACCCCATTGTCTCAGCCCAAAATCTCCTTAAGCTGATTAGCAACTTCAGCAAAGTCTCAGGATACAAAATCAATGTACAAAAATCACAAGCATTCTTGTACACCAATCACAGACAAACAGAGAGCCAAATCATGAGTGAACTCCCATTCACAATTGCTTCAAAGAGAATAAAATACCTAGGAATCCAACTTACAGGGGATGTGAAGGACCTCTTCAAGGAGAACTACAAACCACTGCTCAATGAAATAAAAGAGGATACAAACAAATGGAAGAACATTCCATGCTCATGGGTTGGAAGAATCAATATCATGAAAATGGCCATACTGCCCAAGGTAATTTATAGATTCAATGCCATCCCCATCAAACTACCAATGACTTTCTTCACAGAATTGGAAAAAACTACTTTAAAGTTCATATGGAACCAAAAAAGAGCCCGCATTGCCAAGTCAATCCTAAGCCAAGAGAACAAAGCTGGAGGCATCATGCTACCTGACTTCAAAGTATACTACAAGGCTACAGTAACCAAAACAGCATGGTACTGGTACCACAACAGAGACATAGATCAATGGAACAGAACAGAGCCCTCAGAAATGATGCCGCATATCTACAACTATCTGATCTTTGACAAACCTGACAAAAACAAGCAATGGGGAAAGGATTCCCTATTTAATAAATGGTGCTGGGAAAACAGGCTAGCCATATGTAGAAAGCTGAAACTGGATCCCTTCCTTACACCTTATACAAAAATTAATTCAAGATGGATTAAAGACTTAAATGTTAGACCTAAAACCATTAAAACCTAAAGAAAACCTAGGCAATACCATTCAGGACATAGGCGTGGGCAAGCACTTCATGTCTAAAACACCAAAAGCAATGGCAACAAAAGCCAAAATTGACAAATGGGATCTAATTAAACTGAAGAGCTTCTGCACAGCAAAAGAAACTACCATCAGAGTGAACAGGCAACCTACAGAATGGGAGAAAATTTTTGCAACCTACTCATCTGACAAAGGGCTAATATCCAGAATCTACAATGAATTCAAACAAATTTACAAGAAAAAAACAAACAACCCCATCAAAAAGTGGGCAAAAGACATGAACAGACACTTCTCAAAAGAAGACATTTATGCAGCCAAAAAACACATGAAGAAATGCTCATCATCACTGGCCATCAGAGAAATGCAAATCAAAACCACAGTGAGATACCATCTCACACCAGTTAGAATGGCCATCATTAAAAAATCAGGAAACAACAGGTGCTGGAGAGGATGTGGAGAAATAGGAACACTTTTACACTGTTGGTGGGACTGTAAACTAGTTCAACCATTGTGGAAGTCAGTGTGGTGATTCCTCAGGGATCTAGAACTAGAAATACCATTTGACCCAGCCATCCCATTACTGGGTATATACCCAAAGGACTATAAATCATGCTGCTATAAAGACACATGCACATGTATGTTTATTGTGGCACTATTCACAATAGCAAAGAGTTGGAACCAAGCCAAATGTCCAACAACGATAGACTGGATTAAGAAAATGTGGCACATATTCACCATGGAATACTATGCAGCCATAAAAAATGATGAGTTCATGTCCTTTGTAGGGACATGGATGAAACTGGAAAACATCATTCTCAGTAAACTATCGCAAGGACAAAAAACCAAACACTGCATGTTCTCACTCATAGGTGGGAATTGAACAATGAGAACTCATGGACACGGGAAGGGGAACATCACACTCCGGGGACTGTTGTGGGGTTGGGGGCAGGGGGAGGGACAGCATTAGGAGATATACCTAATGCTAAATGACGAGTTAATGGGTGCAGGAAATCAACATGGTACATGGATACATATGTAACAAACCTGCACATTGTGCACATGTACCCTAAAACCTAAAGTATAATAAAAATAAAAAAAACAAACAAACATAAGAATGCAAATATTTCTTTGATATATTGATTTCCTTTCTTTGGGGTATATACCCAGCAGTGGGCTTGCTGGATCATATGGTAGCTATATTTTTAGTTTTTTGAGTAAACTCTCAACTATTCTCCATAGTGGTTTTACTAATTTACATTCCCACCAACAGTGTGGAGGCTTCCCTTTTCTGCACATCCTCACCAGCATTTGTTCTTGCCTTATGTTTGACTGTAAGTCATTTTAACTGGGGTGAAATAACATTTCATTAAATTTTTATTTGCCTTTCTCTGATGATCAGTGATGTTGAGCACGTTTTCGTATCCCTGTTTGCCATTTGTAGGTCTTTTGAGAAGTGTCTGTTTAAATCTTTTGCCCATTTTTTAATCAGATTATTAGATTTTTTTCCTATAGAATTGTTTGAGCTCCTTACTCTGGTTATTAATTCTTTGTCAGATAGTAATTTGCAGTCATTTTCTCCTATTTTGTAGGTAATCTCTTCATTTTGTTTATTGTATCCTTTGTTATGCAGAAGCTTTTAAACTCGTTGTGATCTCATTTGTCCATTTTTTGTTTGTTTGCCTGTGCTTGTGGGTAGTGCTCAATAAATTTTTTTTGCCCTGACCAATGTCCTGGTGATTTTCTGCAATGTTTTCTTGCAGCAGTTTCATGGATTGAGGTCTTAGACTTAAGTCTTTAACACATTTTGATTTGACTTTTTATTTGGTGAGATATAGGGGTCTAGTTTCATTCTTCTGCATAAGGATATCCAGTTTTCCCAGCACCATTTATTGAAGAGACTGTCTTTTCCCCAGTGTCTGTTCTTGGTACCTTTGTCAAAAATGTGTTCACTGTAGGTATGTGGATTTGTATCTGGGTTATCTATTCTGTCCTATTGGTCTATGTGTTTGTTTTTATGCCAGTACCATGTTGTTTTTGTTACTATGGCTCTGGAGTATAATTTGATGTCAGGTACTGTAATGTGATTCCTCCCGTTTTGTTCTTTTTGCTTAGGAAAGCTTTGGGTATTCTAGGTTTTTCGTGGTTCCGTTTAAATTTTAGGATTGCTTTTTCTATTTCTGTGAATAATGTCATTGGTATTTTGATAGGGATTGCTTTGAATGTGAGATTGCTTTGGGTAGTATGAACATTTTAACAATATTGATTCTTCCAATCTGTAAAGTTGGAATTTTTTTTATTTTTTAATGTCCTCTTCAATTTCTTTCATCAGTGTTTTATATAATTTTTATCATAGATATCTCTCACTCATTTGGTTATTTTAATTTTATATGTCTGTTGTAAATGGGATTACTTTTTAAATTTCTGTTTTACGTTGTTCACTGTTGGCATATACAAATGCATCTGATTCTTATATGGTGATCTTGTGTCCAGCAACCTTCTTGAATTTATCAGTTCTAATAGTTTTTTTTTTCTGTTGTCTTTAGGTTTTTCCAAATATAAGATCATATCTGAAAAAAAGGATAATTGTATTTCTTCATTGCCAACTTGGATGTCTTTATATATTTATCTGGTCTCATTGCCTTACTTAGGACTTTCAGTATTGTGTTGAATAACAGTGGTGACAGTGAGCATCCTTGTCATGTTGCAGATCTCAGTGGAATGACTTTAAGTTTTTTCCTTATTCAGTAATAACACTAGCTGTGGGTCTCTTGTATATGACTTTTTTTTTTTCCTTTTTTTTAATTATACTTTAAATTCTAGGGTACATGTGCACAACGTGCAGGTTTGTTACATATGCATCCATGTGCCATGTTGGTGTGCTGCACCCATTAACTGGTCATTTACATTAGGTATATCTCCTAATGCTATCCCTCCCCGTTCCCCCAACCCCACGACAGGCCCCGGTGTGTGATGTTCCCCTTCCTGTGTCCAAGTGTTCTCATTGTTCAATTCTCACCTATTAGTAAGATCATGCGGTTTTATTATGTTGAGGTATGTTTTTTCTATTCCCAGTTTTTTGAAGGTTTCTATCATGAAGGGATGTTGAATCTTATCAAATGACTTTTCAGCATCGATTGAAATGATCACATGGTTTTCATCCTTCATTCTGTTTATATTACATTGATTCATTTGTGTGTGTTGAACTATCTTTGCATCCAAGGGATAAATCTCACTTGGTCATGATAAATGATCTTTTTAATATATTGTTGAATTCGGTTTGCTAGTATTTTGTTAAGGATTTTCACCTCAATATTCATCAAAGATATTGGCCTGTGTTGGTTTTTTTCTTTATGTGTCTTTGTATGGTCTTGGTATCAGGGTAATACTAGCTTCATACAATGAGTTTGCAAGTATTCCCTCCTCCTCTGTCTTTCATAATAGTTTGAGTAGGATTGGTATTAGTTCTTCTTTGAAAGTTTGATTGAATTCAGCAGTGAAGCTGTCAGGTCCTGGGCTTTTGTTTACTGGAAGAATTTTTATTATGGCTTTGATCTCATTAACTGCTACTGGTTTCTTCAGGTATTAGATTTCTTGGTTCAATCTTGGTAGGTTGTATGAGTCTAGGAATTGTTTTATTTATTCTAGATTTTCCAGTAGTTGCTCATAGTAGCCACTAATGATCCTTTGAGTTCCTGCAGTATCAGATGCAATGTCTCCTTTGTCATTTTTGATTTTATTTACATGAATATATCTCTTTTTATTAGTCTAGATAAAGTTTTGTGGTTTTTTTGTCTTTTTTATGATATAATTAGAACATAAAGTGTCCTGGTTTTTTATTATTATTATTATTAATATTATTATACTTTCACTTTTAGGGTACATGTGCACAATGTGCAGGTTTGTTACATATGTATACATGTGCCATGTTGGTGCACTGCACCCATTAACTCGTCATTCAGCATTAGGTATATCTCCTAATGCTGTCCCTCCCCCATCCCCCCACCCCACAACAGTCCCCAGAGTGTGATGTCCCCCTTCCTGTGTCCATGTGTTCTCATTGTTCAATTCCCACCTATGAGTGAGAATATGCGGTGTTTGGTTTTTTTGTCCTTGCGATAGTTTACTGAGAATGATGGTTTCCAGTTTCATCCATGTCCCTACAAAGGACATGAACTCATCATTTTTCATGGCTGCATAGTATTCCATGGTGTATATGTGCTACATTTTCTTAATCCAGTCTATCGTTGTTGGACATTTGGCTTGGTTCCAAGTCTTTGCTATTCTCAATAGTGCCGCAATAAACATACGTGTGCATGTGTCTTTATAGCAGCATGATTTATAGTCCTTTGGGTATATACCCAGTAATGGGATGGCTGGGTCAAATGGTATTTCTAGTTCTAGATCCCGGAGGAATCGCCACACTGACTTCCACAACGGTTGAACTAGTTTACAGTCCCACCAACAGTGTAAAAGTGTTCCTATTTCTCCACATCCTCTCCAGCACCTGTTGTTTCCTGACTTTTTAATGATGGCCATTCTAACTGGTGTGAGATGGTATCTCACTGTGGTTTTGCTTTGCATTTCTCTGATGGCCAGTGATGATGAGCATTTTTTCATGTGTTTTTTGGCTGCATAAATGTCTTATTTTGAGAAGTGTCTGTTCATATCCTTTGCCCACTTTTTGATGGGGTTGTTTTTTTCTTGTAAATTTGTTTGAGTTCATTGTAGATTCTGGATATTAGCCCTTTGTCAGATGAGTAGGTTGCAAAAATTTTCTCCCATTTTGTAGGTTGCCTGTTCACTCTGATGGTAGTTTCTTTTGCTGTGCAGAAGCTCTTTAATTTAATTAGATCCCATTTGTCAATTTTGGCTTTTGTTGCCATTGCTTTTGGTGTTTTAGACATGAAGTCCTTGCCCATGCCTATGTCCTGAATGGTATTGCCTAGGTTTTCTTCTAGGGTTTTTAGGGCTTTAGGTCTAATATTTAAGTATTTAATCCATCTTGAATTAATTTTTGTATGAGGTTTAAGGAAGCTATCCAGATTCAGCTTTCTACATATGGCTAGCCAGTTTTCCCAGCACCATTTATTAAATAGGGAATCCTTTTCCCATTGCTTGTTTTTGTCAGGTTTGTCAAAGATCAGATAGTTGTAGATATGCAGCATTATTTCTGAGGGCTCTGTTCTTTTCCATTGATCTGTGTCTCTGTTGTGGTACCAGTACCATGCTGTTTTGGTTACTGTAGCCTTGTAGTATAATTTGAAGTCAGGTAGCGTGATGCCTCCAGCTTTGTTCTTTTGGCTTAGGATTGACTTGGCGATGCGGGCTCTTTTTTGGTTCCATATGAACTTTAAAGTAGTTTTTTTCCAATTCTGTGAAGAAAGTCATTGGTAGTTTGATGGGGATGGCATTGAATCTATAAATTACCTTGGGCAGTATGGCCATTTTCACGATATTGATTCTTGCAACCCATGAGCATGGAATGTTCTTCCATTTGTTTGTATCCTCTTTTATTTCATTGAGCAGTGGTTTGTAGTTCTCCTTGTGGAGGTCTTTCATGTCCCTTGTAAGTTGGATTCCTAGGTATTTTATTCTCTTTGAAGCAATTGTGAATGGGAGTTCACTCATGATTTGGCTCTCTGTTTGTTTGTGATTGGTGTATAAGAATGCTTGTGATTTTTGTACATTGATTTTGTATCCTGAGACTTTGCTGAAGTTGCTTATCAGCTTAAGGAGATTTTGGGCTGAGACAATGGGGTTTTCTAGGTATACAATCATGTCATCTGCAAACAGGGACAATTTGACTTCCTCTTTTCCTAATTGAATACCCTTTATTTCCTTCTCCTGCCTGATTGCCCTGGCCAGAACTTCCAGCACTATGTTGAATAGGAGTGGTGAGAGAGGACGTCTCTGTCTTGTGCCAGTTTTCAAAGGGAATGCTTCCAGTTTTTGCCCATTCAGTATGATATTGGCTGTGGGTTTGTCACAGATAGCTCTTATTATTTTGAGATATGTCCCATGAATATCTAATTTATTGAGAGTTTTTAGCATGAAGGGTTTTTGAATTTTGTCAAAGGCCTTTTCTGCATCTATTGAGATAATCATGTGGTTTTTGTCTTTGGTTCTGTTTATATGCTGGATTACATTTATTGATTTGCATATGTTGAACCAGCCTTGCATCCTAGGGATGAAGCCCTCTTGATCATGGTGGATAAGCTTTTTGATGTGCTGCTAGATTCCGTTTGCCAGTATTTTATTGAGGATTTTCCCATTGATGTTCATCAAGGATATTGGTCTGAAATTCTCTTTTTTGGTTTTGTCTCTGCCAGGCTTTGTTGTCAGGATGATGCTGGCCTCATAAAATGTCTTACGGAGGATTCCCTCTTTTTCTATTGATTGGAATAGTTTCAGACAGAATGGTACCAGCTCCTCCTTGTACCTCTGGTAGAATTTGGCTGTGAATCCATCTGGTCCTGGACTTTTTTTGGTTGGTGAGCTATTGATTATTGCCACAATTTCAGAGCCTGTTATTGGTCTATTTAGAGGTTCAACTTCTTCCTGGTTTAGTCTTGGGAGGGTGTATGTGTCCTGGAATTAATCCATTTCTTCTAGATTTTCTAGTTTGTTTGCGTAGAAGTGTTTGTAGTATTCTCTGATGGTAGATTGTATTTCTGTGGGATCGGTGGTGATACCCTTTATCATTTTTTATTGCGTCTATTTGATTCTTCTCTCTTTTCTTCTTTATTAGTCTTGCTAGCAGTCTATCAATTTTGTTGATCTTTTCAAAAAACCAGCTCCTGGATTCATTAATTTTTTGAAGGGTTTTTTGTGTCTCTATTTCCTTCAGTTCTGCTCGGATTTTAGTTATTTCTAGCCTTCTGCTAGCTTTTGAATGTGTTTGCTCTTGCTTTTCTAGTTCTTTTAATTGTGATGTTAGGGTGTCAGTTTTCAATCTTTCCTGCTTTCTCTTGTGGGCATTTAGTGCTATAATTTTCCCTCTACACACTGCTTTAAATGTGTCCCAGAGATTCTGGTATGTTGTGTCTTTGTTCTCATTGGTTTCAAAGAACATCTTTATTTCTGCCTTCATTTTATTATGTACTCAGTAGTTATTCAGGAGCAGATTGTTCAGTTTCCATGTAGTTGAGCAGTTTTGAGTAAGTTTGTTAATCCTGAGTTCTAGTTTGATTGCACTGTGGTCTGAGAGACAGTTTGTTATAATTTCTGTTCTTTTACATTTGCTGAGGAGTGCTTTACTTCCAACTATGTGGTCAATTTTGGAATAGGTGTGCTGTGGTGCTGAAAAAAATGTATATTCTGTTGATTTGGGGTGGAGAGTTCTGTAGATGTCTATTAGGTCCACTTGGTGCAGAGCTGAGTTGAATTCCTGGATATCCTTGTTAACTTTCTGTCTCGTTGATCTGTCTAATGTTGACAGTGGGATGTTAAAATCTCCCATTATTGTTGTGTGGGAATCTAAGCCTCTTTGTAGATCTCTAAGGACTTGCTTTATGAATCTGGGTGCTCCTGTATTGGGTGCATATATATTTAAGACAGTTAGTTCTTATTGTTGAACTGATCCCTTTACCATTATGTAATGGCTTTTCCAACGGGCTTGGAAAACGGCACACCAGGAGACTGTGTCCCGCTCCTGCCTCGGAGGGTCCTATGCCCATGGAGTCTTGCTGATTGCTAGCACAGCAGTCTGAGATCAAACTGCAAGGTGGCAGGGAGGCTGGGGGAGGGGCGCCCGCCATTGCCCAGGCTTGCTTAGGTAAACAAAGCAGCCAGGAAGCTGCTGGGTGAAGCCCACCATAGCTCAAGGAGGCTTGCCTGACTCTGTAGGCTCCACCTCTGGGGGCAGGACACAGAAAATCCCATCATCTCAGTCCAAAATCTCCTTAAGCTGATAAGCAATTTCAGCAAAGTCTCAGAATACAAAATCAATGTGCAAAAATCACAAGCATTCTTATACACCAATCACAGACAAACAGAGAGCCAAATCGTGAGTGAACTAACATTCACAATTGCTTCAAAGAGAGTAAAATACCTAGGAATCCAACTTATGATGCCGTTTTCTTGATATACAATCATATCTTCTGCAAACAGGGACAATTTGACTTCCTCTTTTCCTAAGACTTTCTCAATATAACACAGTGAAATCAAACCTAGAGCCCAAGGAACTCAATTTTATACAATCCTCTGTGTACACTTTCAGAATAGAAAAGGTAAATTCTAATTAATTATTCCCAAGCTGATTTCCTACTAGACTCTGAATTAATGAGGTTTTATTGTTTAGAAGCATAGAAAATTTGACTATATTTTCTTACCTTATGCAAATGTCACTGACTGAAGTTATAAGACATAAAATGTTTTAAACTTGGGCTCCCTACATTTTCTCCCTGCTCTAATTTGTCTTTCCAGGGCAGCTGAAGGAGATGTTGAAGACATCCTGCTTTCAGTAAGGCAACTGGATCCTCCTGTGGTTAGTTCACTTTCTGTCTGAGGCTCCAACTGTCCCTGACATTGTATTGGCACAGTCTCCATATATCATATCTCAGGCTCAGTAAATTGAATAAAAATATTTTATTGGTTGATTTATAGGAATAAGCAATATATCCCTGAGTTATCAGAAAATACTTGCAGTTGACATTGTAAGAGTTTGATATTTTATAGAAAACATTGTTTACTGTCTCTCTGGGCACTAGGAAACATCATCTCTTAAAAAGGATAGTTTGCTCCTGTCTAAAACCGTTGTTTTGTTTTCCCCTGTGACTGATTTCTTGAGGTCATTTTAGAAGGCCTGATCATTGTAATTGTTAATGAAATGTTTAAAATGTATATTTAATTGTGTATTGGTAAGAGTTAAATATACATATAGAATGCCAATTTTTGCTAAGAAGCTTTTTTTTGAGATTACCCAGTAACAGCAGATGTTAGGCATGCTTGCCTGTAGGTAAAATAGGGATGTTTTAAAATACTTGAATTTACTGTTAGCATGAGCACCGAAAATATGTAAAAATGATTGGCTCCCTGCTTCCCTGGATCCACATCTCTTCCTAAATGATAAAATGTAAGCTGCCGCTGTGCTTCAGTTAAAATTGGGGCAGTCACTTTAACAGAGCCTTGTGTCCTGATTGCAGTGGTGTGTGGCTGCTGTACTCCAGCTGGGGGGGGGCCTTGCCCTCTCATGCAGGGAAACAGATGACCCGGGGGCTAGAGGTTCTGGATTCACATTCTCCTTGTTCTCCACCTACTGTGCCAACATTTAGGATTAAAAGTGTGTGATGGTGTGTTTCCTTCTAAAATTCTCTATCTCTTCTTTGGGAGTCTGGAACTTAGGGATGGCGAGTGTTAGCAAAATAGAGTATATTTGCTTTTGTTCACTCAAGATTTAATACAGAGGAAACTTAATCTTCATACATTTTGTTTTCACATAACTCTAAATAGATTCCTTTGAGCTAGAATTGGCAGCTATTTCCTGATATATAATGGAAGCATATGCACCTTAAAGAGGATTTATAAAGGAATCAGATGATATGAGGAAGATTCCCATTAAACAAGGTGAAATTTGACCATACATCCTTGGTAGTATTTCATGAGGCAGAAAGAAAATATTGTTGAGAAGAGACCAATGTAGTAGCATAACATCTTTTACAGAGTAAACTTTTTAGGTTATTATTGTAAGCACTCTTACTAAGTGAGAGTAATGCAGACTTAAGAACGTTTCCCTTATTACTCTTAATTAAAGCCTAGTGACAGCACCAAGGCTAATGGCGAACAAAGCAAAAATACCTAGTATTGCAATGTATTTTTTCCTATCCTTTCTTCTCTTCGTTCCATCCTTCTGAGTTACATGGATCTTATAAAATAACATGATGGAGTAATGAAGGTCATTATGGGAGCCACGATTTATTGCTTAAATCAACTTAGAGCAGAATCATTGCAGGATTTGCCAATGTCAATATCCATGTCTTTAGTTACCATATATTAAGTTACAATATCAGTGTCTTTAATTATTTCAGGTATGGAAGAAAATTCAGCTGAAATTTGCTAGAAAATGAGTTGTATTGGAAAGAGACTGTAGAGACAGGCAAATGGAAGAAGAAAGCTTCTGTGCCCCCACAGATACCGACTGAAAAGTGTTAGCATGAGCAAAAGTTCCTATCTAATACTATACGCTTTCCTTTGCTCCCAGGTAAGGTCGTGCTGTTTTGAAAAGGTTGTTTTCTTACCTTTGTCTTGCATGCATAAGAAACACTACCTTTTCTTCTTGACTGTCCAGAATGGTTGATACTGTTTTTAAAAGGCTCCTTGTCCCCTTAGTTTTATCTTTAAAGTCTTTCAAGCTATTGGCAGCTATACCAAATTTTCTATTAACTGCTAATATAGTAAACTGTTTTGTAATGCATTTTTTCATAAAAAATAGAAGCTTGATCTTTTTGAAATTGAGGCATTGATTAAATGTTCCTGAAGACATTTATGATATAGATACCCAAAAGTAATACTCAGATTAAAAGCCACTCACCACTAATGAAATCTGGATTGAATGTTTAGTTTGTTTTAAATTTAGAATTAATATTAATGTAACTGCTGTTTCTCTCTAGGTATTTTTATAGTCAATTCAAATTACATTTGTTTGGCTTCTTTCTCTTTTTAAATTAGGGAATATCCCTCAAACGGGCATGTGCCGAGGTGAATATGACTATGTTTGCAAATAATCAGGGCAGTTGTTTTTAAATTATTGCATAATATGATTTAGAAAATTTCTTCATCAGTACAAAAATATATACTTGGTCTAGAAAACATTGTCAAATTCATTGTTGTTCTCAACTGTCAAAGAGTCTAAGTTCTACTGAATTCTGCTATGTATGTCTTGATCTATACTTAGCAAAACCAGCTAAAACAGGATATACTATTCTTTTTTCATCTTACATTTCTTTGATTTCCATAGAGGAAAAATAATTTTTATATGTTCTCTGATAACTACCTTCTCTCAGCAAAATAATTTTTGTTAAGTTCTTTCCTGTTGCTCTAGCAACCCCTATTGCTTAGTGCTGCTCTCTGATATTCAGGTATTCTGTTGTGCCAACCGTTTTTAGGAAGCATCCCGTTGTATGCTGTAATTAGCAAAAAATGTTCCCTTGGAACTTACAATGGTCATGTTAAAAGGATAAATTGAGATTCCAGTTTGTAAATTAGCTTTGTGGATAGGGTATACATGAATACATTTGGGGTTTGATCACAATAGCTTGAACTAAAACACAAAAAGGTGTTTTTTTTTTACAGTGCAGAGCTGAGGACAAAACTAGAGAAGCAGTAGCTGTGTAGTTAAGCCAACCCAGTTAAATTTCACTTATCTTGGGTGATTGTATACCATACATACTATATGTCCAATACTGCTAAACACTAAGGGTGTTCTGGAAGTACAGATCTTCTGCCTCAGGGAATTTATATTCTAGTTAGGAAGTTTAAGCACTTAGAGACAGCAATAAATTGAATGCTAATGCATGTAATAAATAAGTACTGAGGAATGTAGAAAAGAGAAAAACTCCACCTGAACTTTAAAAATAATACTGTCGAAATGCTCATTTTATGCTTAGAAAAATTGAGGCCCAAAACTGTTAAGGGACATGGCCAGGATCACACAGTTTTTTAGCTTCACAAAAGGAACTGGAATCCAGATCTGGCTCATTCCAGGCTTCTTTACACTAGAGACGTCTCCTAATTTAAGCCTCAGTTATTTCTTTGACAATGATTTCAAGTCAGTCCTTAATTCAGATGCTTATTTCCCGAAGTACAAAGTAATATTTTGACATAAAATTCCCAGAAACCCATTTAATACAATGAAATATCAAAATTGATAATAAAAAGAAATGAAAATTAAATAAAACATCTATATTCATTTACAGATGATTATTAAATACATAAAATCAATTAGTGTAAAAAAGCTGCTTACGTTTCTTTCAGATAAATATTCTGTATGAGCTATATCAACTGAGGGTACTTAAATATGAATCCAGTGAAATTGGGAATGACAATGCCTTGGAGCGATTCATTGTTCAAGAATGTCTGGACTGAATTCAAAATTAGGGATTTCTACTTGAATTGTTATTTGCAATTTTATACATATACACATATTGGAGAGAGGCAATTTCCAAGACAATGTCTTCTTCCCTGATCTCTTGCTCTCCCATTTCTATAGTAGTTAGCTGAGTCACTGTAGTTGCAGACAGGCTTGTCAGTGATTGCAACTGATAGAGTAAGGAGTTATTTGGGCTTCAGTGTTAACATCAGCACAGTTATTAGGCAATCTCAGTGGAATTTTGGCCACAAGAGAGGGAGCACAAGTCAAAGTATTTTAAATCAGAGATTTCCAATATACTTTATTGGATATGAGAGTTGAAGAAGAGGAAGGAATCAAATTCAGGCCTAAAGACATGGAATTACTGTGTCTTAAACAAAAGTGGGAAAAATAGAAAGGAAATTCTGCCTCTGCTACTGATACAAAGAGGCATGGATGTTTGCATTGAGATGTACTGAGGCAATAGTGAATGCTTTTATTGGAATGGATCTTTGGCACACTTTGCTTGATAGTGTATCTATGCCATTATACTGACAGTCCACCTTGAGCTCACACACATCACTCTTCCCATCATACATCATTCCACAGAGGCCAGATCATGGCTTCCTCTGCCATTTGGAATGCTCTGACCTTAAGCAGTTGTCTCAGCAATGCTTTTTATTTGTTTTTCCTTCAGGCCATGCCAAAGCAAAGCTCACTGAGGTATAGCCAAAACTGCCAGATGTTGCTGGATGTTATTTTGTGCTCTCTGGGGAAAGCATTGTTTTCCAGTGAAACTCGTCAATTATTTCCTCCAAAAACTTTCTGAAAATTTTACTGAAATAAGTAAAAAATGGAACAAACCTTCAGAGATATGAGATTCTATGAGACATTGTTTCTGTGTCTCAGATACATCTGCCTGGTGTCAATCCCAAAAGAAGAGGCTGAAGCACAAAATATGATTGAAAGAGTTAACCTGAGCCAAAGTAAGGAAAACTGCCTGGAAGACTCAGACCCAAGTAACCTTGGATATGAGCTCCATTTGGCCTTTGTTCCAAGCAGGTTTTTAAAGGCAAAGAAGGACAGGCAGTGGGCTGTCACAAAGTTGTTTGTCAGGAATTTTCACTGGTTTACAGAAATTACATTGGTTGGCTATATATTTTTATGGTATAGAGTGTTGGATATCATGTCCAGTGTAGCATTATTAGATTAATTTGTAGCTACTTGTGGCAAGAGTTTGCAGTTTTTATAGATAAATACACAGCTCCAAATGGGGGGAAGTAGGATGTGATTGTTATTTCATTTGAATGCCTTTCTGGGCCTGATAATTTGAAAGGGCTCACATTCCTCAGAAAGAAGTTCTTTTCTTTACTCATTTCCCTTTTTTGATAAAAAATCTTTCTTCTTGAAAACATTGATGATCAAAATCTGTGTGTCAAGATGTCCCCCATTGCAGGAAAAGCTCATTCCTGGATAGTTCTTTCAAAGTCCCAATGTGAAGATGTCCCTCATCATTGGGAAAGCACATTCGCTGGTAATCTCATTCCATGCTAGGTAGAGGGAAGGAAAGGAGACATCTCAGCAAGGAATTTTGAAAAGCACCCAAAAGCCAAATTGGGATGGTATCACAGAGTGGCAAAAAATGAGACCTGTCAAGTCACTGATCTACAGCTGGTGTCACTTGCTGAATAATCTCTATTCTTTGGAGAACCATGAATGTAGTTTTCTCAGAAAATGAAAAGAAATGAGAAATACATAACATTAATAATTTGAATGGTAAAAATGTAATGTACATAAGAATTATAATCAGCAAGAAAATTTATATGCCAAATAGAAAAAGGGAAACTATTTCCTCACGGAGCAAACTAAAACCATCAGGAAGAAAATTAAATCCTGGTTCTTCTTTAGAGATTTGCTATAGTTAAGTGGCTTCTTTTCTAATTTTCCATAGATGATTTCTACTTCATAGGAAGTGTTTATGTATATACAACAAAGAATATTTGCCACCACACATATACATCCCTGTTCAGCTAATATATAAAGCAATGTGATTTTCTAGTACAACCTTAGCTAGTGAATTAGTAGGTTTTTTTGATTTGCTGAAGAAGTAGCAGTTTCATTAGCAATCTTTCCTAAGGTTGTAGAAAGACTTCTAATCATGTGTTAATGGGAAGCAACAACCTGCCAAGGCAAAAACATTCTCCCAAAAGCATGCATGGAACTATCTTCTTGATGGTCAGTCAGATAATTAACAGGTTTCCCTCAAACAGAATCTTTATCTCAAATAGATCATTAGTCATGCTTAGAGAAAAGTTTGAAGGAACTAGTCCAATATTGGATTTCTTCTGAGCCATATATATATATATATATATATATATCTCCAAATATTTTAAAAGACACTACCATTCCTCATTCTATGCCCTTAGACATTTTTATATCCATGGATATAAAATCTCCTTCACAGACAAAAGTAAATGTCTGTGATCTCCTTCACAGAAAAAAGTAAATCCTAGTGGAGTAGAGGTGAGTGTACTATAATTTCAATATATCAGTTTTGGGACATTTTTAAACCATGGGTCAGAAACGTTAGATCAAGAGAAAAGACTGGATCCTGATAGCAGGAGGGATTGTTTTTCTTTTAACATTCTAGCAGCATCATGGTTTTTACCACTGTCATTTCAGAGTGAGGCAGCGGTTGTTTTGACTGTGAGATTCTGATGGGTTAAATTGAAACATGGCAGGTTAGAATGAATCAGACAGACCTATTTGGTTTTGCTTTATGTGACCCCTGAATTGGGTTATGAGTACAATTAGAAATACTGGTGGCATTTAGGACAGAATGTAGCAATGGGTCACTGTAGTTAAAAGTTGTTTATGGTTTAGGGTGGCAAACCCAGCATCTTGTTAGATTTCCAAATGTAATAGCAGTTTGTGAGATTTGGACCAGAGAACTATTTCTCCATGCTGTAATTCAATTAATTAGGGACAGTAAAAACTGAAGCTTGATCATGGGCATGTTGCTAAAGTACATATATTAACAATAAGACTAGTATGCTATATCTTAAGAGAATGTATATATATATGTGTGTGTGTGTGTGTGTGTGTATAAATGTGTATATGTGTGTGTGTATATATATGTGTGTGTGTGTGTATATATATATATATGTACACATATATATGATGATTATTTTACCAAAACCACCAAGAGAGGATTCTTACAATATGAAGGCAGCCTAAAAACATAATATTCCAGTCAACAGAAAAAGGAGATGAAAATTTCAGGCACAGTAATCATTGGAATCATGAGGAACTGGTTATACAGGCCTGAACCAGTATCTTAAGCAGAAGCAGACTACAACAAATGCCAGTTACTTGCGGTGCTGCTCAGGAAGATTGCAGGTCAGCTTTAATTGAGCATGTCTGGTGATAGAAAATGCCCACTCTGGTAGAGCCGCTTTTATAAAATGAGAAACATGAATCCTTGAGTCAACACTCTTAACTTTGGCAGCACAAGGATTGGTCAATACGTGATATGATCCCTTCCAGTGGGGTTGCAGGGAATCTTTTATTTGATGTTGTTTTCAGTTAATGAAATCTCCAGGTTGTAGGCCGTGGTCTCTGATATCTTTATCTCCCTGGAGCTCATTGTGAAAGGAATCCTTTATTAATTTGGAATTCATGGTAAGAAGTTTTGTGAGACCTTGGCAATAATGGAGGATATCACCTTTAAGAAGTACAGGTTCATAAGCTCTTTTATCTAGCCACATAGGCCTTCTTGTTGTTACTTCAAAGAGAGAGAGTTGATGTTTTATGAGTGGGGTGGATTGTAGGTTGAGCAGAACTAATGGGAGAGATGTTGGCTAGAGAAAGTTAAAAATTTCTGTTAGCTTTGCATTGAGCTTTTTAGTATCATTTGTTCATTTCACCAGTTCAGAGGATTGGGGGTGATGGGCACAACAGAAATGATGGAATATAGGCCAAATGTTACAAATGGATAAAATTACCTGACTAGTGAAGTGTGTTCCTCAGTCGCCATGGAGCTCAGATTGAACTACCTATGGGGGAAAAAAAAAAAAAACCCTTTTCTAATAACACTTTACCTATTACTTTGGCCATGACTTGTCAGCATGGAAATGTTTCAACCCCCAATGACAGAAACGCAAATTAATACCAGAATACACTGGTAACCCTGAGATAGAGGCAGCTGGATAAAGTCCAGTTACAATATCTCAAAGGATCCAAAGGTGAAGGAAAATGCCCCTGTGACCCATGAAGGGGATTTGCAGGATTATGTTTGGGACAAACAGTACAGTGAGAATACATTGTTTGTGCAATAGTAGGAGATAGTTTTTAATATTTTTTTCCTCGTGCTATCATTTTGTCTAGATTTCAATGAGTGAGCTCAAGAACATACTATAAGACATGTAATTGAAGCCTTAAGGGAAAGATCAGTCTATCATCAAGTCCATAACATAAGCCCATTTCTGGGGACAACTTGCCTTCTTTATCTTTCCAGAGCTCTATCTCCTTCTTAGGAGCTCCCATTTGTGCTTGTAAAATTGTAAATGGGTAGTAAGTTTGTAAGGTCATTTCAAGACATGCCTGATATAACCTTCAGGGCTGCATGCTTACCTAAAGTGTTAGTGAAATGGTTGTGCTTGCTCTCTGGAGTTTCTAATGTCGAATAACCAGAGATTTTGGTGATGGCCAATGATTTTGGTTTGGGGATTGCTTCCAAGAGGTTGGAGACTTGTTGACCATTTTTGATGGGTTGACTTGATGAAATCAGATATCCACGTTGCTTCCAAAGCATTCCACAATCATGGGCTACTTCAAGTGCATATCTGGGGTCAGTATAAATGTTAACCAATTGACAAGCATGAGTTGGGGCAGTCAATTCTGCCTGCTGAGCTGATTTAATAATCTGGAAGAGGATTATTCTCCCCCATTTGGAAGAGGATTATTCTCTATAATCCCAGTTAGAGACACAATGGCATAAACATCCCTGTAAGTTCCAGATTTATCTTTCAAATAAGAATTATCGGTGAACCAAATTACATCAGCTTTATTTGTAACTGTTTCTTGTAGGTCCTGTTGAAGTGTAAGAATTTGGTTGGTCAGGGTGATAAAGTAGTGTGGTGTCTTGTCAGTAGGAAAAAGCAAAAGAGTGGCTGGGTTAATACTATAACAACAGGAAATAGTAACCTTAGGTGAGGGCAGAAGAAAACCTGCATAAGAAACAATTCTATTAACAGAGTAATGTTGGACATGAAAGAAGTTCATAAGAGTTTCCGCTGAATGAGTTAAGTACATGGTGAAAGAGGACCCCATATCTAAAGAGGGTGGCAGTAGCAGAGATTGCTCTTAGGCAAGGTGGCATCCTAGCAACTGCATCAGGTTGCCGGCTGTAATATCCACCAGGTGCATTATAATCCCCATGTTTCTGAGTTAGTACTCCCAGAGCATCTCCCTTGTCTTCATGAATGAACAGGGGAAAGAAAAAGCTGTCAATAGGATGACCTAAGACAGTTGCTTGTTATAAGACATTCATTGATGACTTATGTGGCTTTTAGTCTCTCTGAAGACCAGACACAAAGATCAGGTTGATCCATTTCCAGGAGGGTATATAAAGGGTGAGCTATTAAAGAAAAAATATGTATTTAATTTTAACAGTATCTAGCCAATCCCAGAAATCCTCAAACTTGCTTCTTTGTTGAGGGCTTAGAGAAAAGTAGGATGTCTTTAATCCTGTCTGGGTTTATGAACAACCCTTCCTTAGAAATAAAATATCCTAAGTATTTTACCTGTATCTGGCAAAATTGGAGTTGCTTTTTAGAAACTTTATGTCCCTTAGATGCCAATTATTGTAAGAAATTTATGCTATCATCCTTAGAAGTTTGCATATTTGGAGAACAAAGGAAAAGATTATCCACATATTGGACAAGCACAGATCCCTCTGAGAAATATACATTAGCCAAGTCAGATTTCAATAATTGAGAAGAATTGGTAGGACTCCCAGTATAATCTTGGGGCATAATGGTCTGGGAATACTGGCAGTTGTCATAAGTAAAGGCAAATAAATATTGACTCTCTGGCTCTACTGGAATGCTTAAAAAAAAAACTGCATAAATCAGCCACAGTAAATTTCTCACTTTCAGGAGGGACTGCTGCCAAAAGAATATGGGGGTTTTGTACCATCGGATGTCTTGGGACCACAGCGTTGTTGATAGCTCTCAAATCTTACAGAAAATGCCAGCCCTTCCTGTTCAGCTTCCTATGGAAAGGGTCAGAATGTTACATGGGCTGATACAAGGAATAGTTATACCTTATTATAGGTCTGGTTCCTTCCATTGCTTCAGGCCCTAATGGGTATTGTCTGATATTGGGTAAATCTTAAGCAGGTTTACTTTCACTTTGATGGAGGTAGTTGAATATATCTTTTCTTTTGAGACAGAGTCTCACTTTTTCGCCCAGGCTGGAGTGCAGTGGCACAATCTTGGCTCACTGCAAGCTCCGCCTCCCAGGTTCATGCCATTCTCCTGCCTCAGCCTCCCGAGTAGCTGGGACTACAGGCGCCCGCCACCACGCCCGGCTAATTTTTTGTATTTTTAGTAGCGACGGGGTTTCACCGTGTTAGCCAGGATGGTCTCGATCTCCCAACCTCGTGATCCACCCTCCTCGGCCTCCCAAAGTGCTGAGATTACAGGCGTGAGCCACTGCGCCCAGCCAGTAGTTGAATACATCTCAATGTTAATGGAAGATTGGGACCATAAGTGGTCCAGCAAAGCTTGCAATAAATTATTAGTGCCATTTCCTATTCTTGGTTTAGAAAAAATGTGTCAGATCTGTAGTTTTATAATCTCAGTAGTTTAATTCTCTTTCTGTAATTGTTCCATTAGCTCCTTCTACTCTAAATTTAACATTTCACCTTTCTGAGAGAGGGAAATGTATGTATTGCGAAGTTCCAAAAAATCTCTGCCTGAGAGGTGTATAGGAGCCAAGGGACCATGCAGAAAGGAATGAAGGTTACTCAATGAGCCTTCATGAAATTCTAAGGGTTTGGACTTAAATACAGTCACAGGTTGATTAGATACCCCTACTATTTGTATAGTTTATTACTCTGAAGAAGGGGACAATTTAAGGAGTGTAGGGTTGAAGACCTAAAGTGACTATGAGTGTGCATGTCTGTTCTCCATTTATGAACATTTCCACTTCTCCTAATGGGAAAATCCCATTTTGATCCTCAGAGCAACCCTGTTCATCTTATGGCATCCTGTGCTTTTGTTGTTCCTGCTATTATTTAAGTTTTCTACAATCCTTTCCGGAAATGGCCGGGCTTTTTGAAATAGAAGCAGACACCTCTTTTATCATTAGAAAGAGGCATTTGTCTTTTCTTAAAAGGCCTGGTTTAAATAGCCAGTTGTTGAGGTGAAAATTAATAATCTTTGAAGCATTAGTTCTATCTTTTTTCTGAATCATTTTGGTCTGAAAGCTTACTAATTCATGGGTTTGTATATTCACCCAGTTAAGAAGCTGGTGTCTTTTAGCTAAGGTAACCAAGTCCTCATTTAAGCAATTGAAGAAAGTAGAGTTTATGAGAAAATTGTTCTGGTAATCTTGGAGGCTAGTGTCAACCGTTTTGGAATATTGTTTAAAGCTTATCTCATTACCATTCCAAATATCTACAGATTCATCTGGCCTTTTGAGTACGTTGCTCAACTCCCTTCCAATATACATTTTTTTAAAAGAAAGACCTGGGGAATGGCATCATGGAGAGACTTGGACAAAATGCAGACCCCTTCATGGTCTGCTTCAGTCTGTTTTTGAAAATCCTCTAAAGGATTATTTCAGTTTGCCTTTTTTAACCACCCAATGGCCTTGCCTTCTGACACCAGCATGTGGATTAATTGATATAGGTGAGAATATCCAGGCTCATAAGTTCAAAGAGTCAGATCAAATTCTTTCGCAAACCATATAGAATCTTGGAACAGGTCAGGGAAGCCTTTGATAACACTCTTAAATTCAGTTTTTGCCCAAGGAGTATTAGACCCACCTCTTCCTGTACATCACACCTTGAAAAAGGCTGCCAGAATGGAAGTTTCAGGGAGGGGATCAGAGACATGGAAAGTTCCCTCAGGTACTGGTGCTAGAAGAAGTAAAGCAAGACAGGAAGGTTCAGATAAAGGAGAATATGAAGATGCAGGGGTAGGAGAAGAAGGAGCAGTTAGAGTTGAAATGGAAAACGTGTTTCCAATGGCAGTTGTTTCTTAAAAGAGTGTTCAGAGTTTGAAGCTTGATTTCCCATAATTTAGGAGTTTTTCAAAAGTCACCAAGGTCATGAATATGTTTTGTGTTTCAAGTATACTTCTTATGAACATCACTCCTCTAGATGTCACCCAAGAGTCATGAATAGCTTTCTTGTGTATCCTAGACTGTTTCTAACTGCTTGGTGGCAGCAGGGTACTCAACATATAGGGGACCAGTCCCTCATATTATATCCTAGTGGAAGAGCAGAAAAGGGAGTTCATAAAGATATTCTTCTGGGGGAGAGGGCCCCATGGGGAGTCAGAGGCAGCAGAGTCAGTTTTGTTTTTGTTTTGCTTGTAACCCAAATATCTTACCTTTAGGGTAAAGATGGAAAACCTCAGTTTTGAGGTTTGGAAAGTGAGGTTTGGAAAAAAACACCTCAAGCACAGTCTAGACCTTCAACCAAAAAGTGGGAAGGACCAGATGTCAGCAGGCCTCAACACTTCACATTCAATAATTTCTCAAAGAGTCAAAATAAATCAAGAGGTTCAGAGCTGACCAAATGCTGAGTCAAGGAGGAATGTCAGATGGTCAGGGGTGTGTTGCTCTGAATCCTGCTCACAGCACCAGATATGTCACCCTAAAAGAAGGAGAGTGAAGGACAAACTATGATTGAAAGACTTTATTTCAGACAAAGTAAGGGCAGCTGCTGGGAAAACTCAGAGCCAAGTAATCTAGGATAGGAGCTCCATTGGGCCTTTGTTACAAGCAGATTTCTAAAGGCAAAGAAGAGGCACAGGGAGTTGGCTGATACAAAGTTGTTTGTCAGGAATTCTCATTGGTTTACAAAAATAACATTGATTAGTGATTGGCTATACATTGTTAAGCTATAGGGTATGGGATATAGTGTCCAGTGCCACATTATTAGGTTAATTCATAGCTACTTCATAGCTACTGAGCACTTTTAATAGATGAATAAATGGCTCAAAAGGGGGGAGTAGGACGTGACTATTGCCTTACTTTAATGCCTTTCTGAGTCTGATAATTTGAAAGAGCTCATATTCTTCTACAAAAGTGCTAACTTTTCTTCTGTAGGCAGAAGCATATTGATGAGCAGACGGTGGGCAGGGTTCATGCAAAGAATAGTGACGCTTGGTGTTACTGTGTTTTATTTCTCTCCATTCCCACTCCTGACAAATTATTTGATTATGAACATTGAAATTAAGCATAATCCTCCCAGTAGGATCATACATCTTCCAGAGTTTGCCTGCATTATATAGAGCTTGCTCTAGTCTTTGACTCCACCTGTCTTATTCCCTTTCTGAGATAGCATGAGCTTTTTAAGGGCTATTTCTTATTCCTTACTATGCCGAAGAAGTCCCTAGGATAGGCAGTTGCATAAAGTTAGGGCCCAATGAGTGTTTGTTGAAATGATTTACATGTTTTCCACGAGGATAAAGCAAGGTATGAAAAAAATAGGAAAGGAAGTAATAATGGGGAGGTAGTCAGAGGACAAACATCTACAGGAATAATGGCATTAGAGTGAAGCGGGTTTTGAGAAAATTTAAATAGTAAAGGAGATTAGAGAAAATTATCAAGGGGAAGAAAAAAGAAACTAACGTAAGAGTCTGACATCAGTTGTGGAAGGGCTGTGAGAGTAAGGATTCATTTCTTGTATGTGATGCATGATTTCAACTTTTTCTATCTTGTTTTTAAAATTGGTAGTCACAATTTAATATTAAATAGTCACAGAGTAATTAGCTGTGGATTTTAACATGTATAAAAGTATCTTTCAGGCTGGGCGTGGTGGCTCACACCTGTAATCCCAGCACTTTGGAGGCTGAGCTGGTGAATTACCTGAAGTCAGGAGTTCAAGACCAGCCTGGCCAACAGAGTGAAACCCCATCTCTACTAAAAATACAAAAATTAGCTGGGTGTGGTGGCACGTGCCTGTAATCCCAGCTATGTGGGAGTCTGAGGCAGGAGAATCACTTGAACCCAGTAGGCGGAAGTTGCAGGGAGCCAAGGTGGAGCCACTGATCTCCAGCTGGGGTGACAGAGTAAGACTTGCCCCTCCCTCTCAAAAAAAAAAAGTATCATTCAAATGCAAATTTTAGGAGAAAAAAATATTTTTCTACATGAAAAATAGGCAGATTGCAATTATTGGTGTTTAAAGAAAATTTTATAAGACTATTAAAATAACCATTTATATTCAAAGATGTGCTGTGCCTTCAACAGATTTTACATGAGTTTCGGAAATTGATTTTAGCTTGTGGTAGGACAAATAATGGCTTCCAAAGATATCCAGGTCCTAATCCCCGGAATCCGTGCATGTTACCTTATAAGGTAACTGAGACCTTGCAGATGTGATTAATTAAAGGATCTTGAGTTGGTGAGATTATTCCGAATTATCTGGGTGGGCCCTGAATGAAATTATAAGTGTCCTTATAAGAAGAAGGAAGAGGCAGATTTGAGGCAGAAGACAGTGTGTTACCAGTGAGGCAAGATGTTATTTTGCTGGCTTGAAGACAAAGGAAGGAGTCACTAGCTAAGGAATGCAAGGAATGCAGCTCTAGAAGCTGCAAAGGCAAAGTCTTTTATCCCCTAAACCCTCCAGGGAAAGTGTGGTTCTGCCTACATTTTGATTTCCCTCCAGTGAAGCTGATTTCAGACTTCCAATCTTCAAAACTGTAGGAGAAAAAATGTGCATTGTTTAAGTCACCGAGATTGTGATAAATTGTTAGAGCAGCCATAGAAAAGTAATACATAGCCCTTTTAGTTACTATTTAAATTATGCCAGAGTCTCTGAGATATTCTTTGAAAGTGGCTTTACTGTAGAAATATATTATCTAACTATAGCTTACTATTAAAATCTTTTACAAATATAAATATAATTCCTCAAAAATTCTGTAAAATATATTATTTTAGGCTTATTTAATCTCTTTGAAAACAAAATTTATTCTTCTAAATATTTTCAATCTTAAATATCTTGAATATGTAAAGATTATCAGTGATTTTTCTTACTTTTTACCACATTTTAAAATTAATCAAAAATACAAACATAAGTTTATGTGTAATAAAATGTATTTAAACCTAAGTTGTGTGAATATTGTAATACTGTTATCTAAGAAGAGTCCTACTCTCTCTCCAACTTCAATTTGTCTTTACAAAAAGGCACTAAGAAAGGAGAAGAAAAAAACTTTAACATTGTGTCAATATATGTAATACATTGTGATAGAGAAAGAGGAAAATATAATGAGAATAAAGAGTAAGGATGTTAAATTAGCTGCAGTTTTTTAAAAAAATTTTTTAGGCCAAGCACCATGTCTCAAGCCTGTAATCTCAGCACTTTGGGAGGCCGAGGCAGGTGGATCACAAAGTCAGGAGCTTGAGACCAGTCTGGCCAATATGGAGAAACCCTGTCTCTACTAAAAATACAAAAATTAGCCAGGCGAGGTGGCGGGCACCTGTAGTCTCAGCTACTCGGGAGGCTGAGGCAGGAGAATCACTTGAACCTGGGAGACGGAGGTTGCAGTGAGCCGAGATCCGACCACGGCACTCCAGCCTGAGCCACAGAGCGAGACTCTGTCTCAAATAATAATAACAATAATTTTTAAAAACTTATTTTTGAGGATACCTCACAGTGTATCCTGGATATAGATAAGAATAAAGTTCCTCAAAAGGTGAATTATAAAACACATTTTGGTACAAAAAATTTAGCTATAATCTATTTAGCTATTATGTAATAATGTAAATTTTTACAAGTTTTTAAAAATTTATTATGTAAATAACAAGTTTAGCTGTTATGTAATTGGAAGTGTATCCTTGTTTAAAGTATTTAGTAAAAGATAGAAATAAACATTAGTTACCTCACATTTTCTCTTCACTAATTGAGAGTACTTCTCCCAACTCTTTACACCTCAAGCCATGCTCTTGCAGCTAGAGCAAGAAAATTTTACCCAATCTCTTTTTTTAAAATTTTCTAAGACCTTTACCTCCATAGCAGCACATAAATTTATGAAGTTTTTATTTTTTCATTGACAAATAAAAATTGAATATATTTATAGTATACAACATGAACTCTTGAACTATGTGTACATGGTGGAATGGCTCAATTGAGCATGCATATATATATATATATAAATAAGTAGGATATATATATATATAAATAAGTAGGAGATATATATATATATATGTATATATATATATCTCCTACTTATTTTTTTGGTGAGAACACTGAAAATCTACTGTTTTAACAATTTTCAAAACATTAAAGCTATATTAACCACCTTATATAATAGATCTCTTAAACTTATTCTAGTTGAAATTTTGTATCCTTTGAAAAAACTTCCCCCAACACCCAGTCCCAGTAACCACGCCAAGTCTCAGGTAACCATTATTCTACTCACTACCTATATGCATTCAACGCTTTTGGATTCCACATACAAATAAGATAATGCAGTATTTATCTTTCTGTGCCTGCCTTATTTCACTTTACCTAATGTTATCTAGGTTGATCCATGTTATTGCAAAAGATAAAATTTCCCTCTTTTTAAGACGGAAGAGTATTCCACTGTGTGTGTGTGTGTGTGTATATAAGTATAAAATACATTCTAATATATATAATATATTCTTCATTTATTCATCAATAGATACTTAGGTTGATTCCATGTCTTGGCTATTATGAATAATGCTGCAATGAACATGGGAGTACAGACATCCTTTTGAAATACTGATTTCATTTCCTTTGGATATACTTCTGGATCATGAAGTAGTTTTATTTTTAATTTATTGAGGAAACTCCATACTGATTTCCATAACGGCTGTACTAATTTACATCTCCACCAAAAGTGTGCAGGGGTTCTTTTTTCTCCACATCCTTGTCAACAATTCTTTTACCTTTTTGATAAAAGGCATTCTAAAAAATGCGAGGTCATATGTCATTGTGGTTTTAATTTGCACTTCTCTGCGGACTAGTGATTTAGAACATTTTTTCCATATGCAAGTTGGCCATTTATATTTCTTCATTTGAGAAATGTCTCTTCAGGTCCTTGTCCCATTTTTTATTTACTGTTATTTTTATTTTATTTTTTAAATTTTTTTATGTTTGTGTGTACTTAGTAGGTGAATATATTTCTGCAGAACATGAGATATTTTGATACAAGCAAACACTGCCTAATAATCACAGCAGGGTAAATGGGATATGAATCATTTAAGCATTTATATTTTCTTTGTGTTACAAACAATCCAATTATAATCTTTTAGTTCTTTTAAAATGTACAAGAAATTATTGAAGACTGTAGTTACCATGTTGTGACATCCAATACTAGATCTTACTCATTTTATCTAGCTTTATTTTTGTAACCATTGACTTTCCCACTGCACTATTCTTTCTGGCCTGTGGTAACCATTGTTTTACTCTCTATCTCCATGAGTTCAATTATTTTAATTTTTAGCTCCTACAAGTAAGTGAGAACATAAGAATTTTGTCTTTCTCTGCCTGGCTTATTTCACTTAACATAATAATGTCCAGTTCCATCTAAGTTATTGCAAAGGACAGAATCTCAATCTTTTTATGGCCGAATAGTGCTCCATTGTGTATATTTAGCACATTTTCTTTATATATTCATCTGTTGATGGACATGTAGATTGCTTTCAAATATTGGCTATTGTGAAAAATGGTACAATAAGCATGAGAGTGCAAGTATTTTTTCAGTATACTGATTCTCATTCTTTTGGGTATATACCTTATAACAGGATTGCCAGATCATATGGTAGCTCTATTTTTAGTATTTTTAGAAAACTCCAAATTGTTCTCCATAGTACTGTACCAATTTATATTCCCACCAACAGTGTATGAGGGTTCCCTGTTCTCCACATCCTCACCAGCATTTGTTATTACCTGTCTTTTGGCTATAAGCCATTTTAACTGAGGTAAGGTAATATCTCATTGTAGATTTGATTTGCATTTCTCTGGTAAGCATTTATGATGAGGAACTTTTCGTATACCTCCTTACCATTTGTATGTCTTCTTTTGAAAAATTCAGATCTTTTGCCCATTTTTTAATGAGATTATTAGATTTTTCCCAATAGAGTTGTTTGAGCACCTTAGATATTTTAATTATTAATCCCTTGTCAGGTGGAGAGATTGCAAACATTTTTTTTCCCAACCTGGGTTGTCTCTAGACTTTGCTCTTTGTTTCCTTTGTTCTGCAGAAGCTTTTTAATTTTAACATGATCCCATTTGTCCATGTTTGGTTTGGGTGCCTGTGCTTATAGGATATTACTCAAGAAATCTTTGCCTATTCCAGTGTATTGGATAGTTTCTCCAAGGTTTTCTTTTAGTAGTTTCATAGTATGAGGTCTTAGATTTAAGTATTTAATACATATTCATTTGATTTTTGCATATGGTGAGAGATAGGAATCAAGTTTCATTCTTCTGCATATGGGTGCACAGTTTTCTTATTGGTCTATTCCGGGATGCAACTTCTTCCTGGTTTAGTCCTGGGAGGGTGTATGTGTCGAGGAATTTATCCATTTCTTCTAGATTTTCTAATTTATTTGTGTAGAGGTGTTTATAGTATTCTCTGATGGTAGTTTGCATTTCTGTGGGATTGGTGGTGATATCCCCTTTATAATTTTTCATTGCATCTGTTTCTTTCTTCTCTCTTTTCTTCTTTATTAATCTTGCTGGCAGTCTGTCAATTTTCTTGATCTTTTCAAAAAACCAGCCCAGGATTCATTGATTTTTTTGAAGGTTTTTTTGTGTCTCTATCTCCTTCAGTTCTGCTCTGATCTTAGTTATTTCTTGCCTTCTGCTAGCTTTGAAAGTGTTTACTCTTGCTTCTCTAGTTCTTTCAATTGTGATTTTAGGGTGTCAATTTTAGATCTTTCCTGCTTTCTCTTGTTGGCATTTAGTGCTATAAATTTCCCTCTACACACTGCTTTAAATGTGTCCCAGAGATTCTAGTAGGTTGTGTCTTTGTTCTCATTGGTTCCAAAGAACATCTTTATTTCTGCCTTCATTTTGTTATGTACCCAGTAGTCATTCAGGAGTAGGTTGTTCAGTTTCCATGTAGTTGAGCGGTTTTCAGTGAGTTTCTTAATCCTGGGTTCTCGTTTGCATTGTGGTCTGAGAGACAGTTTGTTATAATTTCTGTTCTTTTACATTTGCCGAGAAGTTCTTTACTTCCAACTATGTGGTCAATTTTGGAATAAGTTCAACGTGGTGCTGAGAAGAATGTATATTCTGTTGATTTGTGGTGGAGAGTTCTGTAGATGTCTATTAGGTCCTCTTGGTGCAGAGCTGAATTCAATTCCTGGATATCCTTGTTAACTTTCTGTCTCGTTGATCTGTCTAATGTTGACATTGAGGTGTTACAGTCTTCCATTATTATTGTGTGGGAGTCTAAGTCTTTTTGTAAGTCTCTAAGGACTTGCTTTATGAATCTGGGTACTCCTCTATTGGGTGCATATATATTTAGGAGAGTTAGCTCTTCTTGCTGAATTGATCCCTTTGCCATTATGTAATGGCTTCTTTGTCTCTTTTGATCTTTGTTGGTTTAAAGTCTGTTTTATCAGAGACTAGGATTGCAACCCCTGCCTTTTTTTGTTTTCCATTTGCTTGGTAGATCTTTCTCCATCCCTTTATTTTGAGCCTATGTGTGTCTCTGCGCGTGTAATGGGTCTCCTGAATACAGCACACTGATGGGTCTTGAGTCTTTATCCAATGTGCCAGTCTGTGTCTTTTAATTGGAGCATTTAGGCCATTTACATTTAAGGTTAATATTGTTATGTGTGAATTTGATCCTGTCATTATGATGTTAGCTGGTTATTTTGCTCATTAGTTGATGCAGTTTCTTCCTAGCATCGATGGTCTTTACAATTTGGCATGTTTTTGAAGTGGCCGGTAGCGTTTGTTCCTTTCCATGTTTAGTGCTTCCTTCAGGAGCTCTTGTAGGGCAGGCCTGGTGGTGACAAAATCTCTCAGCATTTGCTTGTCTGTAAAGGATTTTATTTCTCCTTCACTTATGAAGCTTAGTTTGGCTGGACATGAAATTCTGGGTTGAAAATTCTTTTCTTTAAGAATGTTGAATATTGGACCCCACTCTCTTCTGGCTTGTAGAGCTTCTGCCGAGAGATCCTCTTTTAGTCTGATGGGCTTCCCTTTATGGGTAACCTGACCTTTCTCTCTGGCTGCCCTTAACTTTTGTTCCTTCATTTCAACTTTGGTGAATCTGACAATTATATGTCTTGGAGTTGCTCTTCTCGAAGAGTATCTTTGTGGCGTTTTCTGTATTTCCTGAATTTGAATGTTGGCCTCCCTTGCTAGGTTGGGGAAGTTCTCCTGGATAATATCCTGCAGTATTTTCCAACTTTTTCCATTCTCCCTATCACTTTCAGGTATACCAGTCAGGCATAGATTTGGTCTTTTCACATAGTCCCATAGTTTTTGGAGGCTTTGTTCGTTTCTTTTTACACTTTTTTCTCTAAGCTTCTCTTCTTGCTTCATTTCATTCATTTGATCTTCAATCACTGATACCCTTTCTTCCAGTTGATCAAATCGGTTACTGAAGCTTGTGCATTTGTCATATAGTTCTCGTGCCATGGTTTTCAGTTCCATCAGGTCATTTAAGGACTTCTCTACACTGGTTATTCTAGTTAGCCATTCTTCTAATCTTTTTTCAAGGTTTTTAACTTCTTTGCCATGGGTTTGAACTTCCTCCTTTAGCTTGGATTAGTTTGATTGTCTGAAGCCTTCTTCTCTCAACTCGTCAAAGTCATTCTCCCTCCAGCTTTGTTCCATTGCTGGTGAGGAGCTGCATTCCTTTGGAGGGGGAGAGGCACCCTGATTTTTAGAATTTTCAGCTTTTCTGCTCTGTTTTTTCCCCATCTTTGTGGCTTTATCTACCTTTGGTCTTTGATGATGGTTACGTACAGATGGGGTTTTGGTGTAGATGTCCTTTCTGTTTGTTAGTTTTCCTTCTAACAGTCAGGACCCTCAGCTGCAGGTCTGTTGGAGTTTGCTGGAGGTCCACTCTAGACCCTGTTTGCCTGTTTATCAGCAGCAGAGGCTGCAGAACAGTGAATGTTGCTGAATAGCAAATGTTGCTGCCTGATCGTTCCTCTGGAAGCTTAGTCTCAGAGGTGTACCCGGCCCTGTGAGGTGTCAGTCTGCCTCTACTGGGTGGTGCCTCCCAGTTAGGCTACTCAGGGGTCAGGGACCCACTTGAGGAGGCAGTCTGTCCATTCTCAGATCTCAAACTACGTGCTGGGAGAACCACTACTCTCTTCAAAGCTGTCAGACAAGGACGTTTAAGTCTACAGAAGTTTCTGCTGCCTTTTGGTCAGCTATGCCCACTCCTATGTGGAGTCTACAAAGGCAGGTGGGCCTCCTTGAGCTGCAGTGGGCTCCACCCAGTTTGACTTTCCTGGCTGCTTTGTTTACCTACTCAAGCCTCGGCAATGGTGGGTGCCCCTCCCCCAGCCTCGCTGCCACCTTGCAGTTGGATCTCAGACTGCTGTGCTAGCAATGAGCGAGGCTCTGTGGGCGTGGGACCCTCCAAGCCAGCCACAGGATATAATCTCCTGGTGTGCCGTTTGCTAAGACCCTTGGGAAACCGCAGTATTTGGGTGGGAGTGACCAGATCTTCTAGGTGCTGTCTGTCAAGGCTTCCCTTGGCTGGGAAAGGGAATTCCCTGACCCCCTTGCACTTCCTGGGTGAGCTGATGCCTCACCCTGCTTCGGCTCTTGAAGTGGGCTGCACCAACTGCCCTGCACCCACTGTCCGACACACCCCAGTCAGACGAACCTGGTACCTCAGTTGGAAATGCAGAAGCCAGCCATCTTCTGTGTTGCTCATGCTGGGAGCTGTAGACTGGAGCTGTTCCTATTTGACCATCTTGGAACCACCCCCAGTGTCTTTTCTTCATCACTGATTTTATTTATTTGGACCTTCTCTCTCTTTTTCTGGGTCTGGGTAAAGGTTTGTCAATTTTGTTTAACTTTTCTAGAATCCAATTTTCATTTCATTGATCTTTTATTCATTTCAATTATATTTCTGCTCTGATCCTTATTATTTCCTTTTTTTCTTCTATTAATTTTGAGTTTTCATTGTTCTTGCTTTCCTAGTTCTTTAAGACACCTCATTAGGTTATTTACAGTTTTTCTACTTTTTTGGTGTAGGCACTTATAGCTACATATTTTCTTCTTTGTACTCTTTTCACTGTATCCCATACGTTTTGATATCTTGTGTTATCATTATCACTGGTTTTAAGAAATTGTTCATTTTTCTTCTTAATTTACTCAGTCACTCAGGAACATATTGTTTAATTTCCATGTGTTTTTATAGTTTCCAAAATTTCTCTTGGTATTGATTTCTGGTTTTATTTCATGTTTATCAGAGAAGATATGTCATATAATTTCAATTTTTTTAAATACTTTAAGAATTGTTTTGCAACCTAACATATGTTCTATCCATGAGAATGATACATGTGCTGAGGAGAAAAATGTATTTTCTGTGCCCATGAATCCAATGTTCTATAAATATCTATTATGTCTATTTAGTCTGTAGTGCAGATTAAGTCCAATGTTTCTTTGATTTTCTGTCTTTATGACAGAATGCTGAAAATAAGCTGCTGAAATCTCCACCTATTGTATTGGAGTCTATCTCTCTTTAGGTGTAATAATATTTTCTTTATATAACCAGGTGCTCCTTTGTTGGGTGCATGTATATTTATAATTCTTATATCCTCTTACTGAATTAATTGACCCTTTTCTCATTGTAGAGTGACCTTCTTTGTCTCTTATAGTTTTTTTTCCTTAAGTATGGCAATTTGTGCTCTTTTTTGGTTTCCATTTCCATGGAATGTTTTTTCATCCCTTTATTTTCAGTCTCTGTGTGTTTTTTATATGTAAAGTGTGTTTCTTATACGTAAAGTGTGTTTCTTTTAGGCAAGGGATCATTGGGTCTTGTTTATTTATCCATTTAGCCACTCTATGTATTCTGATTGGAGAGGTGAGCACATTTACATTCAAGGTTGTTGACAAGTAAGGACTTACTCTTGCCATTTTGTTATTTGTTTTCTGGTTGTTTTGTGGTCTTCTTTACCTTCTTTCCTTCCGTCCTTCCTGTCTTTCTTTAGTGAAGGTGATTTTTCTTTGGTGATTTATTTTAATTTCTTGCTCTTTTTTTTAAATATATCGTATGTTTTTTAATTTGAGGTTACCTCATGGTAATAGTGTCTTATAACCTGCTACTTTAAACTGATGACAACTCAACACTGATTGTCTCAACAAACAAGCAAACCAGCAAAAAGAAAATTAATAAAAACTCTACCTTTAACTTTTTTCTTCCACTTGTTAACTTTGTGTTATTTCCATTTATATTTTGTTGTACTATCTCTCTTGAAAAGTTGTTGTTTATTATGTTGATTTTTTAGTCTTTTTACTAAGATGTAAGTAGTTTACCTGCCATAATTACAGTGTTATAATATTCTGTATTTTTCTGTGCACTTACTATTACCAGTAATTTTTACACTGTCAGGTGATTTCTGATTGCACATTAATTTTGTTCTCTTTCAGAATGAAAAACGCTTTAGCATTTCTTGTAGGACAAGCTTGGTGTTAATGAAATCCTTCTACTTTCTATGGCTGGGATGGTATTTCTCCTTCATGTTTCATGGATATTCTCAGTGGATAAAATACTTTTGGATAAAAAGGGTTTTTTGTTTTTTTGTTTTTCTTCAGCATATTACATATGGCATGCCACTCTCTCTTGGCCTATAAGGTTTCCACTGAAAAATCTACTGCCAGACGTATTGGAGCTGCATTGTATATTACTTGTTTTTGTATATTACTTGTTTTTGTATATTACTTGTTTCTTTTATCTTGCTGCTTTTAAGATCTTTTTTTTATCCTTGACTTTTGGGAGTTTGATTATTAAATGCCTTGATGTAGTCTTCTTTGCATTAAATCTGCTTGGTGTCCTATAACCTTTTTGCACTTGTATATTGATATCTTTCTCTAGTTTGGGGAAGTTATCTCTTATTATCTATTTGAGAAAACTTTCTACCCCTATCTCTTTCTCAATGACCTCTTTAAGGCCAATAACTCTTAGAAGTGCTTTTTTGAGGCTATTTTCTAGATCTCATAGGTGTGCTTCATTCTTTTTTTGTCTCCCCTGACTATATTTTCAAATAGCCTATCTTGAAGCTCACTAAATTCTTCTTTCTCCTTGGTCAGTTCTTCTAGTGAGAGACTGACATATTCTTCAGTATGTCAATTGCATTTTTTCATCTCAAAATTCTGCTTAATTCTTTTTAATTATTTTAATCTCTGTTAAATTTATCTATTAGGATTCTTAATTTCTTCTCTATGTTATCTTGGATTTAGTTGTGAATCTTCAAAACAGCTATTTTGAAATCTCCGTCTGAAAGGTAACCTATCTCTGTCTCTCCAGGATTAGTTTCTGGTCCTTTATTTAGTTCATTTGGTGAGGTCATGTTTTCCTGGATGGTCTTATGGATGTTCATCAGTGTCTGGACATTAAAGAGTTAAGTATTTATTGTACTCTTTACAGTCTGGTCTTGTTTGTACCCATCCATCTTGGGAAGGCTTTTCAGTTATTCAAAGGGACTTGGGTGTTGTTATCTAAGTTTTGGTTTTCTGCAGCCATATCTACATTAGGAGGCCCCACAAGTCCAGTTAAGCTGTGGCTCTTACAGACTTGAAGAGGTATTGCCTCAGTAGTCTTAGATAAGATTTGGAAGAATTCTCTGGATTACCAGGCATGGACTCTTGTTCTCTCCCCTTACTTTCTCCCAAATAAATAGAGTCTCTCTCTCTCTCTTGCTCTCTCTCTCTCTTTTCCTCTGTGATTAGCGACCTGGAGCTGGATGAGGGGTGACACAAGCACTACTGTGGTCCCCACCACTGGGACTGTGATGGGTCACACCTGAAGCCAGCATGGTACTTGTGTGATGGGTCAGACCTGAAGCCAGCATGGTACTTGGTCTCGCTCAAGGCCTTGGGTAACCACTGCCTTGTTCGCACAAGGTCCTAGGCCTCTGCAATCAGAAGGTGGCAAAGCCAGCCAGGTTTGTGTCTTTCCATTCAGGTTGGCAAGTTCCCCGCAGCCCCAGTCAGGTCCAGAGATGCCATCAGGGAGCCAGGTTCTACAGTCATAAACCTTAGAAATCTAGCCAATGCTCTTTCTACTGCAGCTGAACTGGCATCAAAAAGGCCCAAAGGCTCTGCCTTCAGCTTGTGATGAATGCTGCCAGGCCTGGAATTCTCCATTCAAGGCAGTGGACTCCCCTTTGGCCTGAGGCAGGTGCCTCAGGACTCTGCTTGCTGCCCTGTCCTACTGTGGCTGAACTGGTATCCAAGTTGCAAGACAAAGTCCTCTTTACTCTTCCCTCTCCCATCAAGCAGAGGGAAGGAGTTTCTCCTGGAGCTGCTATTTGTGCTTCCTGGGATTAAGGAAGGGGTGGAACAAGCACTCCCTTGGAAACCCAAGCGGTGTCCCACTAGGTCATATTCCCCTCAAGTCCACTGGCTCTGAGCCAAGCACAGAACCAGGACTTGCCCAAGAATTGCAATTATTATTTCACAGACTGCCTTTCCAGTTTGTTTAGGGTTCCAGAGGATTTTATCCCATGGTGAGAGGCTTGCTGGAACTTAGGTTCCTACTGCTGGGATTGCTGATTTCTAGAGCTGGTTTAATTGCTTTCTCTGTGGACACAATGTGAGTTCTGCCTGGTGTTGCTTTCTGTTGGGACAGGGCAGCACTGAGTTCCAATGGAAAGTTCCACAATCAGCGTGCTCTCCCTCCCCTAGATGCACAGATTCTAAGTGCCACGTAGCTACTGTGATGACATCAAAACACCATATCAAATAACGTTTCAAATTAATGTTCAATTTTCTGTGGTGTTTCATAATCCTGTATGAATTTTATATCTTTGTCCTATTTATGTAATTTATTAACCTTGTTCTGTCAGTGTCAACTGAAAATGAAATATCTCTAGTTTGGCCAAGTATAAAGGCAAAATATGCAATGTTTTTCACTACAGGTACAATTGTTAAATGTATTCTAATTATTGAATCTAGGGCAAACCGGAGAAAAACATTTATTTTTACGCTGTTAGCTGAAGTTATGCAACTGTAACTAAATCATACATTATAAAGCAATAAACTATATATCTGATTTCATTTTTCTCCTCACCACTTTCATCAGTTAGTGGACAGTCTGTTTGTCTGTCTTATAGCCACAAATAAGGTGCTTTCTGACTCCTCCTACAATTAAGATCCATTGCTAATTAACACAGTGCTCCTCTTGAATGCAGTGCTCGTCATAGAATTCAGAAAAGAATCTGAGTGACTGGGGGAGTTTGATAAGGATGATAAAGGGGTCTGGACCCATGGCTACTGCTTGCACCACAACCATATCTGTTTCCTCTGCAAGTTTTAGCATATATTGGAAATTCTTTTTCCAATTTTCAAAATTTTATTCTCAAAAAACAAAACAAAAAAAACAAACAAAAAAAAGCAAATCCAGACTGGGTGCGGTGGCTCACGCCTGTAATCCCAGCACTTTGGGAGGCCAACGCAGGCTAATCACCTGAGGTAGGGAGTTTGAGACCAGCCTGACCAACATGGAGAAACCCCGTCTCTACTAAAAATACAAAAACTAGTTAGGCGTGGTGGCACATGCCCATAATCCCAGCTACTCAGGAGGCTGAGGCAGGAAAATAACTTGAACCTGGTAGGCAGAGGTTATGGTGAGCCAAGATCACACCATTGCACTCCAGCCTGGGCAACAAGAGTGAAACTCTATCTCAAAAAAAAAAAAAAAAAAAAAAAGCAAATTTGTCAGTTTGATTTGAAATTTTTCTTATCCAAAAATATTATTATATCAGAACATTAGCATACCTCAGAGAGATGGCACCTTGTTCAAACTGGCTACAAGGATCATTTGTTCAACTAGACAGCCATAGTGTGTTCACTCAGAATGAGGATATTTATCCGCATTTCTGTGAATCCCAATTTGTAAAGAGGGCATGATAAGATAGATTTGTGAGGTATTTGCAGTAAACAAGATGTGAACCATACAAGATAATAATTAACTGACTTCGGCCTGCAGATAAGATTCTGTGGAACAGTAAGAATGTCCAGAGTTCTCTATGTGAGTAGAGGGCAAATCATTGGAGACCCAAGACCTCATATATATGACATAAAATTTCAAACTTGTACAGTAACTGCTAATCTTATTCTCAATTTTGTTTAAGTGTAATCACTTTATCTCTCTGATCAAGCCATGCCAGAGGCAAGTCTTCCCTGGGAATTTGCAATTAGGGAGACAAAATTTGATCTTTTTGGCCAGGCAAGGGGGCTCACGCCTGCAATCCCAGCACTTTGGCAGGCTGAAGCAGGTGAATCACTTGAGGTCAGGAGTTCAAGACCAGCCTGGCCAACATGGTGCAACCCCATCTCTACTAAAAATACAAAAATTAGCCGGACATGGTAGCATGTGCCTATAGTACCAACTACTTGGGAGGCTGAGGCATGAGAATTGCTTGAACCTGGGAGGCAGAGGTTGCAGTGAGCTAAGATCGTGCCACTGCACTCCAGCCTGGGTGACAGAGCAAGACTCTGTCAAAAAAAAAAAAGTATTTTTACTTAACTCACTTGTGATTGGGTTTCCTGTCATTTGAAATCAAAATAATCTTAATACAAAAAGGAGGATAATTATCATTTTTTCAACTTTTATTTTAGAACCAGTGGGAGCATGTGCAGGTTTATTACAAAGGTTTATTGTGTGACGCTGAGGTTTGGGATACGACTGAACCCGTCAACAAGGTAGAGAGCGTACTATCCAAAAGGTAGTTGTTTAGCCCTCCCCCTCCCCCTTCTCTCACACCCTAGTAGTCCTCAGTGTTTATTGTTCCCATCTTTATGTTCATGTGTACCGTGTTTAGCTCTCACTTATAAGTAATAACATGTGGTACTTAGTTTTCTGTTTCTGCATTAGTTTGCTTAGCATAATGGCCTCCAGTTGCATCCATGTTGCTGCAAAGGAAATGATTTCATTCTTTTTTATGACTGTGTAGTATTCATGGTGTATATGGATTACGTTTTCCTTATACAATCCACCATTGATGAGCACCTGGGTTGATTCCCTATTTCTGCTATTGTGGATAGAGCTGTGATTAACATACAGGTGCATGCATCCTTTGGGTGAAATGATTCATTTTCCTTTGGATATACACCCACTAATGCGATTGCTGAGTGGAATGGTTGTTCAAATCTTGGTTGTTTGAGAAATCTCCAAAATGCTCTACTCAATGGCTAAATTAATTTACATTCACACCAAAAAGGTATGTGTCCTTTTTGCACAGCCTTTCTGCACAGCCTTGCCAACATATTATGTTTTTATTTTTCCACAAAAGAAATTCTGACTGGTTTGAGATGGCATATCATTATGGTTTGATTTGCAATTCTCTTATGATTAATGATGATATATTTTCATATGTTTGTCGGCCACTTGTATGTCTTTTTTTCAGAAGTGTCTGTTCACGTCCCTTGCCCAATTTTAAATGGAGTGGTGTTTTGCTTATTGATTTGTTTAAATTCCTTATAGATTCTGCATATTAGACCTTTGTTGGCTGCATAATTTGTGAGTATTTTCTCCCCTTCTATAGTTTGTCTGTTTACTTCCTTGATAGTTTCTTTTGCTATGCAGAAGCTCTTTAAATTAATTAAGTCTTAATTAATCAATTTTTATTTTTGTTGCAATTTATTTTGAGGACTTAGCCATAAATTTGTTGCCAAGGCCAATGTCAAGAAGGGCATTTTCTAGGTTTTCTTCCAGGATTTTCATAGGCTGAGGTCTTACATTTAAGTCCTTAATCCTTCTCAAGCTAATTTTTGTATATGGTGGTAGGTAATGGTCCAGTTTCATTCTTCTGCATATGGATAGCCAGTTCTCACAGCACCATTTATTGAATAGGGAATCTTTTTCCTATTGCTTGTTTTCCTTAAGTTTGTTGAAAATTAGGTGGTGGTAGGTGTGCACCTTTGCATCTCAGTTCCGTTTTCTCTTCCCTTGGTGTATGTGTCTTTCTTTGTTTTTGTTTTTTGTACCAGTACAATGCTGTTTTGATTACTGTAGCCTTCTAGTATAGTTTGAAGTCAGAAAAAGTGCTGCTCCAGCTTTTTTTTTTTTTTTTTTTTTTTTTTGCTTAGAGTTGCTTTGGTTATCCAGGTGCTTTTTTTCGTTCCATATGAATTTTAGAAGTCTTTTTTTCTAATTCTGTGAAAAAATGATGCTGGTAGTTTAATAGGAATAACATTGAATCTGTCAATTGCTTTAGGTGCTATGGCCATTTTAACAATATTAAGTCTTCCGAACATGAGCATGGAATGTTTGTTTATTTATTTATATCATCTCTAATTTCTTTCAGCAGTGTTTTGTAATTCTTTTTGTAGTAATCTTTCACCTCCTTGGTTAGCTGTATTCCTAGGTATTTCTTTTGTTGTTGTTTGTGTGGATTTTTAGAAATAAGTATTTTTTGTTTTATTATACTTTCAGTTCTAGGGTACATGTGCACAACGTGCAGGTTTGTTACATAGGTATACATGTGCTGTGTTGCTTTGCTGCACCCATCAACTCATCATTTACATTAAGTCTTTCTCCTAATGCTATCCCTCCTCCAGCCACACACCCCCCGACAGACCCCAGTGTGTGATGTTCCCTGCCCTGTGTCCAAGTGATCTCATTGTTCAATTCCGACCTATGAGTGAGAACATGCGGTGTTTGATTTTCTGTCCTTGTGATAGTTTGCTGAGAATGATGGTTTCCAGCTTCATCCATGTCCCTGCAAAGGACATGAACTCATCCTTTTTTATGGCTACAGAGTATTCCATGGTGTATATGAGCCACACTTTCTTAATTCAGTCTATCATTGATGGACATTTGGGTTGGTTCCAAGTCTTTGCTGTTGTGAGTAGTGCGGCAATAAACATAGGTGTGCATGTGTCTTTATAGTAGCATGATTTATAATCCTTTGGGTATATACCCAGTAATGGGATTACAGGGTCAAATGGTAATTCTAGTTCTAGATCCTTGAGGAATCACCACACTGTCTTCCAAAATGGTTGAACCAATTTACACTCCCACCAACAGTGTAAAAGCATTCCTATTTCTCCACATCCTCTCCAGCATCTGTGGTTTCCTGACTTTTTAATGATTGCCATTCTAACTGGTATGAGATGGTATCTGATTGTGGTTTTGATTTGCATTTCCCTGATGACCAGTGATGATGAGCATTTTTTCATGTGTGCATTGGCTGCATAAATGTCTTCTTTTGCAAAGTGTCTGTTCATATCCTTTGCCCATTTTTTGATGGGGTTGTTTTTTTCTTGTAAATTTGTTTGACTTCTTTGTAGATTCTGGATATTAGCCCTTTGTCAGATGGGTAGATTGCAAAACTTTTCTCCTATTTTATAGGTTGCCTGTTCACTCTGATGGTAGTTTCTTTTGCTGTGCAGAAGCTCTTTAGTTTCATTAGATACTATTTGTCTATTTTGGCTTTTGTTGCCATTGCTTTTGTTGTTTTAGTCATGAAGTCCTTGCCCATGCCTATGTCCTGAATGGTATTGCCTAAGTTTTCTTCTAGGGATTTTATGGTTTTAGGTCTAACATTTAAGTCTTTAATCCATCTTGAATTAATTTTTGTGTAAGGTGTAAGGAAGGGATCCAGTTTTAGCTTTCTACATATAGGTAGCCAGTTTTCCCAGCACAATTTATTAAATAGGTAATCCTCTCCCCATTTCTTATGCTTATCAGGTTTGTCAAAGATCAGATGGCTGTAAATATGTGGCATTATTTCTAAGGGCTCTGTTGTGTTCCATTGGTCTTTATCTCTGTTTTGGTACCAGTACCATGCTGTTTTGGTTACTGTAGCCTTGTAGTATAGTCTGAAGTCCAGTAGTGTGATGGCTCCAGCTTTGTTCTTTTTCCTTAGGATTATCTTGGCAATGCAGGCTCTTTTTTGGATCCATATGAAATTTAAATTAGTTTTTTCCAATTCTGTAAAGAAAGTCATTGGTAGCTTGATGGGGATGACATTGAATCTACAAATAACTTTGGGCAGTATGGCCATTTTCATGATATTGATTCTTCCTATACATGAGCATGGAATATTCCCCCATTTCTTTGTTTCCTCTTTTATTTCATTGAGCAGTGGTTTGTAGTTCTCCTTGAAGAGGTTCTTCACATCCCTTGTAAGTTGGATTCCTAGGTATTTTATTCTCTTTGAAGCAATTGTGAATGGGGGTTCACTTGTGATTTGGCTCTCTGTCTGTTAATGGTGTATAAGAATGCTTGTGATTTTTGCACATTTATTTTGTATCCTGAGACTTTGCTGAAGTTACTTATCAGCTTAAGGAGATTTGGGGCTGTGACGATGGGGTTTTCTAGATATACAATCATGTCATCTGCAAACAGGGACAATTTGACTTCCTCATTTCCTAATTGAATATCCTTTATTTCTTGTCTTGCCTGATTGCCCAGACCAGAGCTTTTCACATTGATGTTCTTCAGGGATATTGGTCTAAAAATCTCTTTTTTGTTGTATCTCTGCCAAGTTTTGTTATTGGGATGATGTTGGCCTCATAAAATGAGTTAGGGAGGATTCCCTCTTTTTCTATTGATTGGGATATTTTTAGAAGGAATAGTACCAACTCTTTATGTACATCTGGTGGAATTCTGCTGTGAATCCATGTGGTCCTGGACTTTTTTGGTTGGTAGAGTATTATTTATTGCCTCAATTTCAGAGCCTGTTTTTGGTCTATTCAGAGATTCAACTTCCTCCTGGTTTAGTCTTGGGAAAATGTGTGTGTCCAGGAATTTATCCATTTCTTCTAGATTTTCTAGTTTATTTGCATAGAGGTGTTTATAGTATTCTCTGATGGTAGTTCATATTTCTGTGGGATCAGTTGTGGTATCCCCTTTGTCATTTTTTATTACATCTATTTGATTCTTCTCTCTTTTCTTCTTTATTAGTCTTGCTAGCGGTCTATCAATTTTGTTGATCTTTTCAGAAAACCAGCTCATGGATTCATTGATTTTTTTAAAAGGTATTTTTATGTCTGTGTCTCCTTCAGTTCTGCTCTGATCTTAGTTATTTCTTGCCTTCTGCTAGCTTTTGAATGTATTTGCCCTTGCTTCTCTAGTTCTTTTAATTGTGATGTTAGGGTGTTGATTTTAGATCTTTTCTGCTTTCTCTTGTGGGCATTTAGTGCTATAAATTTCCCTCTACACACTGCTTTAAATGTGTCCTAGAGATTCTGCTACATTGTGTCTTTGTTCTCATTGGTTTCAAATAACATCTTTATTTCTGCCTTCATTTTGTTATTTATCCAGTAGTCACGCAGGAGCAACTTGTTAGGTTTCCATGTAGTTGTGCAGTTTTAAGTGAGTTTCTTAATCCTGAGTTCTAGTTTGATGGCACTGTGGTCTGAGAGACAGTTTGTTATAATTTCTGTTCTTTTACATTTGCTGAGGAGTGCTTTATTTCCAACTATGTGGTCAATTTTGGAATAGGTGTGGTGTGGTGCTGAAAAAAATGTATATTCTGTTGATTTGGGGTGGAGAGTTCTGTAGATGTCTATTAGGTCCACTTGGTGCAGAGCTGAGTTCAATTCCTGGATATCCTTGTTAACTTTCTGTCTTATTGATCTGTCTAATGTTGACAGTGGGGTGTTAAAGTCTCCCATTATTATTGTGTGGCAGTCTAAGTCTCTTTGTATGTCCCTAAGGACTTGCTTTATGAATCTGGGTGCTCCTGTATTGGGTGCATATATATTTAGGATAGTTAGCTCTTCTTGTTGAATTGATCCCTTTACCATTATGTAATGGCCTTCTTTGTCTCTTTTGATCTTTGTTGGTTTAGAGTCTGTTTTATCAGGGACTAGGATTGCAACCCCTGTATTTTTTTGTTCTCCATTTGCTTAGTAGCTTTTCCTCCATCCCTTTATTTTGAGCCTATGTGCATCTTTGCATGTGAGATGGGTCTCCTGAATACAGCACACTGATGGGTCTTGACTGTTTATCCAATGTGCGAGTCTGTGTCTTTTAATTGGGGCATTTAGCTTATTTATATTTAAGGTTAATACTGTTATGTATGAATTTGATCCTGTCATTGTGATGTTAGCTGGTTATTTTGCCCATTAATTGATGCAGATTCTTCATAGCATCAATGGTCTTTATAATTTGGCATGTTTTTGCAGTGGCTGGTACTGGTTGTTTCTTTCCATGTTTAGTGCTTCCTTCAAGAGCTCTTGTAAGGCAGGCCTGGTTGTGACAAAATCTCTCAGCATTTGCTCGTCTGTAAAGGATTTTGTTTCTCCTTCACTTATGAAGCTTAGTTTGGCTGGATATGAAATTCTGCATTGAAAATTCTTTTCTTTAAGAATGTCGAATATTGGCCCCCACTCTTCTGGCTTGTAGGGTTTCTGCTGAGAGATCTGCTGTCAGATCTGAAGTCTGATCGGCTTCCCTTTGTGTGTAACTCTACCTTTCTCTCTGGCTGTCCTTAACACTTTTTCCTTCATTTTAACCTTGGTAAATCTGACAATTATGTGTCTTGGGGTTGCTCTTCTCTGGGAGTATCTTTGTGTTGTTCTCTGTATTTCCTGAATTTGAATATGGGCGTGCCTTGCTAGGTTGGGGAAGTTTTCCTGGATAATATCCTGCAGAGTGTTTTCCAACTTGGTTCTATTCTCCCCATCACTTTCAGGTACACTGATCAGATGTAGATTTGTTCTTTTCACACATAGTCCCATATTTCTTGGTGGCTTTCTTCATTTAACTTTTTTTTTCTCTAACATTGTCTTCTCACTTTATTTTATTAATTTGATCTTTAATCACTGATACCCTTTCTTACACTTGATGAAATGTTCTATCGAAGCTTGTGCGTGTGTCACGAAGTTCTCGTGCCATGGTTTTCAGCTCCATCATGTCATTTAAGGTCTTCTCTACACTGTTTACTCTAGTTAGCCATTCATCTAATCTTTTTTCTAGGTTTTTAGCTTCCTTGCAATGGCTTCAAACATCGTCCTTTAACGGCTGGGTGCAGTGGCTCATGCCTGTAATCCCAGCACTTTGGGAGGCCAAGGTGGGTGGATCATGAGGTCAGGAGATCAAGACCATCCTGGCTAACATGGTGAAACCCTGTCTCTACTAAAAATACAAAAAATTAGCTGGGCATGGTGGTGGGCACCTGTAGTCCCAGGCACTTGGGAGGCTGAGGCAGGAGAATGGCATGAACCCAGGAAGTGGAGCTTGCAGTGAGCTGAGATCACGCCACTGCACTCCAGCCTGGGTGACAGAGTGAGACTCCGTCTCAAAAAAAAATAAAAATCCTCCTTTAGCTTGGAGAAGTTTGTTATTGCTGACCTTCTGAAGCCTACTTCTGTCAACTCGTCAAATTCATTCTCCATCTAGCTTTGTTCTGTTGCTGGTGAGACGCTGCAATCCTTTGGGGGAGAAGAAGCACTCTGAATTTTAGAATTTTCAGCTTTTCTCCTCTGGTTTCCCCCCATCTTTGTGATTTATCTACCTTTGGTCTTTGATGTTGGTGACCTACAGATGGGGTTTTGATGTAGATGACCTTTTTGTTGATGTTGATGCTATACCTCTGTTTGTTAGTTTTCCTTCTAACAGTCGTGTCTCTCAGCTGCAGGTCTGTTGGAGTTTGTTGGAGTTCCTCTCCAGACCCCATTTGCCTGGGTATCACCAGCGGAGGCTGTAGAACAGCAAATAATGCAGAACAGCAAATATTGCTGCCTGATCCTTCCTCTGGAAGCTTCGTCCCAGAAGGGCAGCCACCTATATGAGGTTTCTGTTGGCCCCTACTGGGAGGTGTCTCCCAGTTAGGCTACACAGGTTTCAGGGACCCACTTTAGGAGGCAGTCTGTCCATTCTCAGAGCTCAGACGTTGTGCTGGGAGAATCACTGCTCTCTTCAGAGCTGTTAGACAGGGACGTTTAAGTCTGCAGAAGTTGTCTGCTGCCTTTTGTTCAGCTATGCCCTGCCCACAGAGGTGAAGTCTAGAGGCAGTAGGCCTTGTTGAGCTGTGGTGGGCTCCACCCAGTTCAAGCTTCCCAGCTGCTTTGTTTACCTACTCAAGCCTCAGCAATGGCAGACACCTCTCCCCCAGCCAGGCTGCCACCTTGCAGATTCATCTCAGACTACTGTGCTAGCAGTTAGCAAGGCTCCGTGGGCCTTGGACCTGCTAAGCCAGGCACGGGAGAGGATCGCCTTGTCTGCTGGTTGCTGAGACCTTGGGAAAAGTGTAGTATTTGGGTAGGGAGTGTCCCGTTTTTCCAGGTAGTCTCTCACGGCTCCCCTTGGCTAGGAAAGGGAAATCCTCCAACCACTTGTGCTTCCTAGCTTAGGCAACATCCCTCCCTGCTTCAGCTCGCCCTCCATGGGCTGCACCCACAGTCCAACCAGTCCCAATGAGATGAACTCAGTACCTCAATTGGAAGTGCAGAAATCACACATCTTCTGCGTTGGTCACAATGGGAGCTGCAGACTGCAGCTGTTCCTATTCAGCCATCTTGGAACACCCCCCCACCCAGGTATTTCATTTTCTTTGTGGCTATTGTAAATGGGATTGAATTGACATTCTTGAATTGGCTTTCAGCTGGAGTACTATTAGTGCATAGTAATGATACTGATTTTTATGCTTTAATTTTGTATCCTGAAACTCTACTGAAGTCATTTTGTGGTTCTAGGAGCCTTTTGGCAGAGTCTTTAGGGTTTTCTAGGTATATAATCATATTGTCAGCAAAGAGAGGGAGAGTTTAACTTCCTTTCCTATTTGGATGCCTTTTATTTCTTTCTCTTGTTTGATTGCTCTGTCAAAGACTTCCAATACTATGTTGAATAGGAGTGGAGTGGTGGGAGTAAGCATCTTGTTCCAGTTTTGTCTTGTTCCAGTTTTCAAGGCATATGATTTCAGCTTTTGCCCATTTAGCATAATATTGGCTGTAGGTTCGTCCTATATGGCTCTTATAATTTTCAGATATGTTTCTTTATTTATTAAGGGTTTTTATCATGAAGGGATGTTGGAGTTTATTGAATGCTTTTTCTACGTCTATTGAGATGATCATATGGTTTTTGTTTTTAATTCTGTTTATGTGGGGAATCACATTTATTGATTTGCGTATGTTGAACCAACATTGCATCCCAGGAATAAAGCCTGCTTGATCATAGTGAATTAATTTTTGATGTGCTGAAGGATTTGGTTAACATTTTGTTAGCATTTTATTGAGGATTTTTGCATCTATGTTCATCGAGAATGTTGGCCTAAAGTTTTTATTTTTCGCTGTGTCTCTGTGAAATTTTGATATCAGGATGATGCTTGATTCATAGAAAGAGCTAAGGAGGAGTTCCTCCTCCTCCTCAATTTTTTGGAATAGTTTCAGTAAAACTGATAACAGTTCTTTGTATGTCTGCTAGAACTCTGCAGTGAATCCGTCTGTTCCAGACCTTTTTTGGTTGGCACCTGTTTTTTTATTGTTGTTCTCATTGTTTTGTTTGTTTGTTTGATTGTTTTTCTGATTCAATTTTGAAACCCATTGTTGGTCTCTTCAGGTTTTCACTTTCTTCCTAGTTCATTCTTGGGAGGTTCTTTGTTTTGAGGAATTGTTATCCATTTCCTCAATATATTTTAATTTGTGTGCATTTAGGTGTTCATAATAGTCTCTAAGGATCTTTTATATTTCTGTGGGATTAGAGTGTCATCTTTGTCATTCCTGATTGTGCTTATTTGGATCTTTTATTTATTAATTTATTTTTTGTTAATCTAGCTAGCAGTCTATCAATCTTACTTACTCTTTCAAAGAACCAAATATTGTTTTTATTGATTTTTTGTATAGCTTTTTACACCTTGATTTCATTCTGTTATTGTCAGATTATAGTTATTTCTTCTTTCTCTTGGCTTTGGGGTAAATGTCTTTGTTTTTTCCTTTTAAGTTCCTCTAGGTGTGATACTAGATTGTTCATTTGAGACCTTTCTAACTTCTTCATGTTTGTATTTAGCACTGTAAACTGTCCTCTTCACACTGCTTTAGCTACATTCCAACAATTTTGATATATTGTGTCTCCATTTTCATTCATTTCAAATAATTTTTAATTTTTACCTTAATTTAGAATTTTTAAAATTTCTATGTACTTGTGTAGTTTTGCGGGATCTTGTTATTGATTTCTATTTTTTTTTTCACTGTAGTCTGAAAGTGTTTGGTATGATTTCATTTTTAATTTATTGAGATGCACTCTGTGGCCAAGCATGTGGCTGATTATAGAATATGTTCTGTGTGCAGTTGAGAAAAATGTGTAATTTGCATTTAGTGGGTGGAGTATTTGTTGATGTCTGTTAGGTTCAATAGGTCATGTATTGAGTAAAATTCCAGTATTTCTTTGTAAGTTTTCTGCCTCAATGATCTATCTAACACTGCCAGTGGGCTATTTAAGTCTTCTACTATTATAGTGTGGTTGCCTGAGCCTTTTCATATATTGAGAAGAACATATGAACCCCTGACCTCAGGTGATCCACCTTCCTTAGCCTCCCAAACTGCTAGGATTACAGACATGAGCCACCACAACCGGCCCATTAAGGACATTCTTGATCCAAGGGAGGAGATCAAAATGTCAACATTAAGAGGAGTTTGGAAGATGCTGATTTCAACCCTCATAGATGATTTTGAGGAGTTCAAGACTTCAGTGGAAGAAGTAACTGAAGATGTAGTAGCAATAGCAAGATAACTATAATTAGAAGTGGAGCCTGAAGATGTGACTGAATTACTGCAATCTCATGATAAAACTTTGACGAATGAGAAATTGTTTCTTATGGATGAGCACATAAAGTGGTTTCCTGATTTGGAATTTACTTCTGATGAAGATTCTGCAGACATTGTTGAGATTACAACAAATGATTTAGAATATTACATAAACTTGGTTGATAAAGCAGGGGCAGATTTTGAGAGGATTGACTCTAATTTTGAAAGAAGTTCTGCTGTGGGTAAAATGCTATCAAACAACATCACTTTCTATGGAGATACATTTCATGAAAGGAAGAGTCAGTTTATGTGGCAAATTTTATTGGTGTCTTATTTTGAGAAATTGCCACAGATGTTGCAGGAATCAGGAGGACTAGAGAGACCTCGGGGTAAAGCGGGAGGATTTATTGAGTGCACTCAGATCTAGTGGTTTAACATCTTGGGACTGGGCCTTAGAACAAAGACAGCACTTAACCTTTATACACACTTCAAAAAGGGGATGGGCTGGCCTGAAATAAGCTTACAGTGGCTCAAAGCGTACTGGCACAAAAGCAAGGATACAGAGGCAGAACAAAGGCAGTTAATTAAATTGTGACAGGTGCATAACTCAGGATTACACATGACTGTTGCTATACAGCCTAGATGGCTGTTATCTATGCAGCCTAAATGGCTGTTATCTAGGCTTGCTCAGAAGAGCATGGCACTGGCTTGTCTCATAACCTTCACTATGGCACCCAGGTGGCTGTAGCTCAGGCCTGCTTGGACAGCTCATGACTTTCATTGTACTGCTTAGATAAAATGGAATACTTAAAGTTACTAGTTACAGATATCAGGAACCTTTATAAACTCATACTATAAAGAAAGGAAATTTTCTTTTTTTCTTCCTTATGTTGAGGGAGTGCTGGGAGTCTCTAGAACACATTCTTTTGTGTCTTAGCTTCTCAGATAGTGTTTATCTAGGCTCTTCTTGGGTCTGGGCTGTGCCTGTTGTTGCCTCTGGGATAAGTCAGCCTAATATAGGAAAGCTTATTTCTTTTTCTTTTTAATTTTATTTTTCTTTCTTTAATTTCCTCCTCACAGACACTCCAGTTTTCAATAGTCACCATGCTGATTAGTCAGCAGCCATCAACATCAGTATAAGACTCTCCACCAGCAAAAAGATTGGGACTCAACTAAAGGCTTAGATAATCATTAGCAACAAAGTATTTTTAAATTACAGTGTATACATTGTTTTTTAGATATAATTCTATTGCACTCTTAATATACTATGGTATAATGTAAACATAATGTTTATATGCACTGGGAAACCTTGTGTAACTCACTTTATTGTGATATTCCCTTTATTGTAATGGTCTGAAACTAAGCCCATCATATCTCTAAGGTACTGAACAAAATGGTAGTTTTGCTAATTACCTCTACCTCTAATCTGATTTTTAAAAGCTCAGTATTGATGAAATGGCCCTCTGAAGGATAAAGAGGCCTATTTGTAAGACTTTCAATTTTAGAAGAGTATACAGATGATTTAAAAATTAACATCAAAGCATATTGCAGTGCTCAAGTTTGTGCATGTTAAGAATGTTGGCCGGGCGCGGTGGCTCACGCCTGTAATCCCAGCACTTTGGGAGGCCGAGGCAGGTGGATCATGAGGTCAGGGGTTCGAGACTCAACCTGACCAACATGGTGAAACCCTGTCTCTACTAAAAATACAAAAATTAGCTGGGCTTGGTGGCGGGTGCCTGTAATCCCAGCTACTCAGCAGGCTGAGGCAGGAGAATTGCTTGAACCCGGGAGGCGGAGGTTGCAGTGAGCCGAGATCGTGCCACTGCACTCCAGCCTGGGCAACAGAGTGAGACTCTGTCTCAAAAAAAAAAAAAAAAAAAAAAGAATGTTTTCCTGGAAAATAAGTAAAAACGTGCCCAAACATAAATTCAAAATTTATTAAAGTAACACTTCTTGGCTAGAGAGATAAGACAGAAACTTAGATGATATTTTATATCTTCATTGTTGTGTTGAAATTTACAGTGTTTAAGATTATGCACGAGTCGTTGATTTATGTGCATCTGTAATCTCTATGTAACTATGTTAGTTTCATTGTGAAAAGAGATAATGGATGCATTCTGGTAAAACCAGAAGGAAGCTGTTTATTTCTTGCAAGAAAAGGGTGATGGGGAAAGGAACTGTTACATAGTAAACATTGAATGTTTGTTCAAAATCCATGGCTATTCTGTAAGGGTTAAGTCATTGCTCTTTCAGCCTTTTAAAACAGTTTTCAGAGGTTGTAAACATTTATGGAGTCAACATTCAAGCCATTTTTATTGTTTTGGAACAAAATCTAAATAAAATTTAAAGGTAGAAAATCCAAGGATTTTGAAATTATGGATAGCACTTTTATGCTTAGATTTTTTTCTTGTATACTTTTTCTCAATGTTCATGTGGACTTACTCAGCTTGGAGACAGAAAATCTTTTTAAAATTAGTGTAGAGAAAACACTTTATTCAGATTTTCTACATTTTTACAGATTTACCATTTGGTAGTTCTATCACTTTTTTGAATTATTTTGAAGATATTTTTTGCCTTTACTTTTTATGAGTTTGATTATGATATGTTTTTGTGAGGATTTCCGTCAGCTTACTTTTGCTTCTGTAGGGTTCTCTCACTTTCTTGTATCTGTAAGTTTGTGTCTTCTCTAAGTTGTGGAGTTTTCAGCCATTATTTCTTTCAATAATCTTTCAACCCCAATTTTTTTCCTCTCTTTTTTGGCCACTGATGGTTTAAATGTTGTGTCTTTGTTATTTTCCCAAAGGTCCTTGAGTTTCTGTTTTTATTATATTTGTTTCTGGTTGTGTGTGTGTGTGTGTGTGTCTTTTGTTTTGTTTTTGTTTTTGTGTTTTTGAGAGGGAGTTTTGCTCTTGTCACCCAGCTGAAGTGCAATGGTGTGATTTTGGCTCACTGCAACCTCTGCCTCCCAGGTTCAAGCAATTCTCCTGCCTCAGCCAGCCAAGTAGCTGGAATTACAGATGCCCACCACCATGCCTGGCTAATTTTTGCATTTTTAGTAGAAATGGGTTTCACCATGTCAGCCAGGCTGGTCTCGAACTGCTGACCTCAAGTGATCCACCCACCTTGGCCTCTGTTTTTAAGATTTTATATATGTGGCCAGGTGTGGTGGCTCATGCCTGTAACCTTAGTACTTTGGAAGTCTGAGGTGGGGGGTCACTTCATCTCAGGAGTATAAGACCAGCCTGGGCAACATTGTGAAATTCTGCCTCTACAAAAAATAGCCAGACATGGTGGCTCTTGCCTGTAGTTCCAGCTTCTTGGGGGGCAAAGGTGGGAGGATCACTTCAACCTGAGAGGCAGAGGTTGCAGTGAGCTGAGATTGCACCATTACACTTCAGCCTGGGCAACAGAGTAATACCCTGTCTCAAAAAAAAAAAAAAAAAAAAAGATTTGATCTACTCTGTTGATCTTTCTTCAAGACTGTGGTTTCTATCTTTTATCATTCTACCTCTTCTATTATGTCTGTCCAATAAAGTTTATTTTTTTTTCTCTTATTGTATTTTTCAGTTCCATAGTTTACATTTGGTTCTTTTTAACATCTATTTATTTGCTGAAGTATTTTAATTTTTTGTTCTTTCAAAATAACTTGTAATTGCTTTTAAAAACATTTTTTAAAGGCTGATTTAAAGTCCTTGCCAATTAATTCTAGCATCCAATTTCTCTGTGTTGGAGTGTGTTGATTGTTTTTTGTCATACAAGTTGTTATTTTTCTGCTATTTGGTGTGATGGGTAATTTTCAATTTTGTTGTAGACATTTGGGATATTATGATAGAAAATACATGGTCATGTTTAGATCTTTAGTTTTACCAATATATGATTCTGTTTAGGCGTATCATACAGATCCTGGCATACTTTTATAAACTGGTTTGCTACTACATGTGAAGGTGGAAAGAGTTTCCATAGTTCAGGCTGTCAGGTATCTCTAGGTGAAGGAAAAGAGTCTCTGGTATAGGGGGATGAAGAGATTTCCTACACTAGGCCACTTATAGGCCCAATATTCCCTTTTCCAAATCAGCCTTGTTGCCAACTTTCTCTTGATGTGAGAAGGGAATCTCTCACCTGTGACAAGAGGCTTTTCAGTCCAGGTCACTTGTTGTGGCAAGGTCCTCTTTGCTGATACCACCTGTCTACCTGGTGCATATCAGTGAGGGAGGGCGTTTCAGTCCCAGTTGGAGAGAACACTTCCACTGACTACTTATTATCAGTGGTGGTTTTGATGAATTTCTTTTTTTTTTTTTGCCAGTCCTATTGCTATTACTATTGTTGTCAGCTGGTAATTTGCTTTATCGGGTGGAGAGTTGAGCCTCCTCAGATTGCAACCTACTATTGCTTATTGAGATGTCAGAAAATGCTAGTCTTGAGTCACCTTCTTTTGGTTGGAGGTTATAAAACACCCAATTATGTTGCAATTTCAGTACATGGGTCCCTAACCAGTTGACTTTCCTCTTTACACTTCTCAGATTTTTTTGTTTCTCATTTTTGTTTTGTTTTGTTGGTTTGTTGTTGTTGTTTTTGTTGTTGCTCCTCATGTTAATGCAAAAGTTTCTCAATATACATTTGGGAGAGAAGCGGCAAGAAAGGAGTCCGTGTAATCTTGTCTGCAACAAAGACTCAAACAATTTTAAGGTATATTTAATTTCTTGAACCTGAAAATAAGAATCACTGAGGAAAACAATCTAAAAACTTATGAAATGCAAAGAATTTAAATTATAATATTTTTCTGATGTTAAGGTGAGACAGGCAAGTATAAAAGGGTCCCCAGAGAACCTCTGATCACCCTGTGCACTGGGAGGAATGCACAGTGGGTTGGAGCCTCAGGAAGTTTGCACCATTTGCAGCAGGGCGGAACCTGGACCCTCCTCTTCCTGGGGGGAACCTGATATTCAATCTGCAAAGTGGGAAGCATATACTAGCAGGACGCTCACTCTGCTGAAAGTTCCTGTTTCCATTTTTGCCAAATAAATTTCATTTTTCTCACTTTTCAAAGTGTCTTCCAGCCTAATCTCTCATGGTCATGTGACAAGAACCCAGCTTTTAGCTGAACTAAAGAGAAAGCTCTACAACAGCTTTGGTGCCCAATGTGGGGCTTGAGAAGGGGAGATGCAAACCAAGAAATCTCTTTCCCTCTCATTTCTAAGCCTTTTCATCCTCAGACATCTGAGGGTAAGGCAAACTGCCCCCACCCCATTGCTCGCAAGAGTCAGGGGCCTTTCCATTGCTCTTTCCTTACTTTTTCAGGACAGACAGGGAAGCAGTGGCTCCTCACCACCCTCCCCTCCTTGCCGGGGCTGGAACACATGGCCCAAAGCACCCCAGGTGGCTTGCTGGCATTCCCTGCCACATGCCTATGAAGTCTCCCCATCTCCCAGCCAGGGAGTCTAACTCCATCCCACAACAGTTAAGCTTTTCTTCCGGGTGGAGGAACCAGTTGCATAAGAATAGGAGATTATTCCCCCAGGCATCCTTTTTCTTCTCCACATTGTCCAACAGTTAACTTTTAAATAAGTTTTTTTTTTCCTGTTGGAAGATGTTTTACTAGGCTAGGAATGATAAAGATCACATTTTATATTCTCTGTAAAGTTTTGGTTGTGTAAAAGGATCTTGTGGGAGGTTGGATTTTCTTCTGCCTGTCTATGTAGTTATATATGTGTTGTGTGTGTAATTTATACAAAAACAGCTCTAATTAGGCCTAAAGGAAGGCAAGCACTTGCATCAAATATTTCTTAAAGGGAAGGTAAAAGCTCTAGTACCTTTCAGTTCACGTGACTTTAATCTTTGAGAAATCAAAACAGCCTTAAATATTATTGGTAAAAAGCAGACACCATCCAAATATAAATAGATGGACTAAATTATGCAGGTTAGGTACTAGGCTTCCTAAATGTTTTAAGGTTATAAATTTCCCTTTGGGTTTTAAGAACTATTTAACTTGCCAGCTTCACAATTGGTAAGGCCTGGGGACATATGGAACTAACTATGCTCTTAATTATGCCGGAAGGAGTCAAACCTTGACTGCACCTAGCACACAATTAAAACAACTTACCAGGTTTTAGATTAAAGGTAAAAATTGCTAGGACTTACCATTATGACATATAATTAAGATTACTGGAAATAGATTTATATGCAAGGTTTGTAAGAACAATAAAATGTGTTCTTTAGTTAAAGATTATAAGAAGGCATACAAATGTAAATTTCTGCCTAGGGTTGAAGAATTATTTTGAATTAGAAAGGATAAAACTAAAAGTTCGAACAAGTGGTGGAAGGATTGTAAAAATTAATCTTGCAAAATTCTGTGTATGAACATATTGCATAAATTCGAAATGATATTATATGGTTTTTATGTAAATTGAGCATTAAAACAAAAGGTTATTTGCTTATTTAAAATTTCTGAGTCATCATTTTGGCAAAATAATTAATTTATGGTAATCTAGAATTTTATTTCATAAAATCGAGTGTTTTAATCCTCTAACTTATTTAACAGGCTTCCCAGAATCAAACTTCAGTTTCAAAACTGTCTTTCCTGACACCTGGCTTTCTGGAGGCTCCAGAAGGGCCACTGGAGTGTTCAGAAAAGAGGGGTAAACAGGATTATTTAACATGTTTAGGTACATGGGAATGCCAAAATGGTGTTCAATCTCCTTTCTGTTATATTTTGGTGAATAATACTAATATATATTCCAAAATTGTATGGGATTTCTAAAATTCTAATGTCTAAGTATCTGCCTCAACCATAATTAAGGTTAAGTTATTGTAAACCACTGAGATAATCAAACTACTTTGTCTATTGTGTTTCTAACTGTAATTACCCTGGACATTTTGTTATACATAGACAATTGTCTTGTTTTAATCCTTTTCAAAAGATGGTTTATAGTAAGTAATAAGATTGACAGGTGCTTTCAAATACCGGTTTCTGATATCTTTGAACATTGTGACATTGGAATAAAGGAAAATGTAGAGCACTCATTAAGAGCTGAAATGTTCACAAGTATCAGGCAAAATAAGAGTTAACTAAGTGGACTGAACTCAGGAAGCTGAACCAAATATTTTTAACTTTTGCTTGGAATATTGCTGATCCTTGTTTTGTTTCTCAGAGTCAAGGAAACTTATTTTGAACTATATATGACCTTTAATAATTGAATAAGGTATACTCCTGTGAACAAAATTTGTAGCATGTTTGTTTTTCTCTGCCTGATTATTCTATAATTTGGAAACTATCTGTGAGTATTCTTAACCAGGTAATAGAGTTGTTTGCATCAGTGCAATAGGAATCCATTTTTCTTTTGCAACAGGGCACAATTGAAGAAACTGGTTATTTTACCAAGGCTTTGACTGGAATCATATGCTTCCCTTTAAGGAGACAACCTCAACTTGCAGAGTGGGTAAAAGCCCTGTGGGAGAAACTGGCCTCATTCCCTTGCCTACACAGTCCCTGTACAGGCTTCCTGACCTGTGGTCATTAACAAATGTCACTTTCTAACAGGCCTAGCAGCTCCAAGTTTATCTTGGGAACTTAAGAGGTGAGGATTACCCAACTCACAGTTATTTGAGGATACAAGCACGTGGTTGGGCTTGGCTTTAAAAGGTCTTATCTGAGACTCCTTGTGGAACAGAGTTTCTTCAAAGCCAATCTAAAGGGCCTATGTAGAAATAGTTATTCTTGCTGCACTTTATGCAAATAATCAGGCCAAATATAAGACTAAAGTCTGTTTTGCAAACCACTTAGCCCTATCATGATTTGAGTTTCTTAGCGAAATTTAGAACTAGATATAAAGAAATTATGTTTCAAAAGTTACCATACATTTGTCATTAACTTCTAAACTCGCTAGTTGTTTTTAAGTTTTGCCTACATTTTAAACTAACCCTACTTGTTCCTGTGAACCAATCAGCAATCTCTGGCTGCACCTCAGAAATAACAAGAGGGATGGGCAATGTAAAAATCTGGATCAGTACTCAAGTTCTGAGCAATTATCCTGCAAATCCTGCCAGGTAATGGGAATAAATAGGATGCCCACCACTCGGAGGTTTCCTTTTTGGGAAAGTAAGACCAAGGGAGCTAAACAAATACAAGCACCCTGCACCCAAAATTTACCAAGCATAACTATAGCCACCAGTTAATCTGGTCATGTCACAAGACATCTTTTTGTCTCCCTTGTTGAAGGAGGACTCAATTCTACAGCTTCACCTTAGCATTTGGCTTATTATAGGAGTCCATGCAAACCCCCAAGACAGATTTTTCTCCCAAACTCAATTCCAAGCTTCAGATCAAAGCCTTAGGAAGAAAACTGGACCTAAGGGATCCAGAGACAGATGACAACGGAGGTTAAAATATGCAGCACAGACGAGCATTGCTAATTCCTGCCAATCAAGCCAAGCCTCTTGTTTCATGGATAAAAGTAATGCTGGTATCCATGGCATAAATGAGGTCTAGGGAACATCAAAGCTACTACAGTAGTTGTGATAGAGATATAGATGAGAGCAGATAATTTCTATTTTCTAGGCCCTCCCTGCTTCATGGGTGCAAGCCATTTTGGCACCCAAGGTTCCCAGAACTTGGGGATGCAAGGACAGAAAAGGGAAAGCGGATGCTCTTCTTTCTCTCCCTAATGCATTCTGGGTATCTGCTAGGAAAAGAAGGGAACCAGGAATGCCTGCTCCCCTCTTTCTATATGGGTAGCCATTCATCTTGAGTCTGTACGTCTTTCAAATGCATCCTGATCCCTGGGACTCCTTTGAAAACCTCCTTTTTTCTATTCTCCTCCTCTGTCCTCTCTTCACTGATAGGTAACTGTGTCTCCATACTATAGGACACTACCCTCAGATGAATCCTCCAAACTGGAAAGAGTTAATTTCCCAAACCTTAAACTGGTTGGCTTAGGATTGGGCTCAAGGGAAGGGAACCCAGAAGCCCAACATGCCAGAAAAAGGGTAAAGGTGTTTGTTTGTTTTACCAATCAGGCTTTCAGCCTTCCTCTTCCTATGCCAACTGGTAAAAGGCCTTGGGATTTTTCAGCTGTCCTTACCCCTCCCCTCATTTCATTTTCATACATGTTTTGTAATAACCTGGTTTGTCTCTTCTTGGCTTTAGGCCATCAACTACAAACAGTCATGCAACTGGAACCTCAGAGAATAGTCCCGTTTGCTGGGAACCCTTAGATAGGCCTTTAAGGGAGGTCTGACTGCAGTTTTTCCCAAAATAGCACCCCCTGTAAGCAGGAAGCAGTTAAGATTAGTCTTCGTCCTTACCCTTATCTTTATTCTAATGGCAGTTAGATGTACTTCCTTAGTGGGGGAGTGAAACAGCCAAGTATAAAGGGGTCCCCAGAGAACCTCTGACTGGCCTGCACACTGGGAAGAAAGTGCACTGAGGTGCATCACTCTTTTCCATTTTATTTATTTTTTTTAGTGCAAGGTAAAAAACAGTTACCACAAAAACATTTATGAAAAGTCAGTAACACAGCAGAAGTGTGGTCATTTATGCAGCTAAAGATTTTTTTTTTTTGAGACAGAGTTTTGCCCTTATTGCCCAGACTGGAGTGCAATGGCACAATCTTGGCTCACCACAACCTCCGCCTCCTGGGTTCAAGCGATTCTCCTGCTTCTTCATCCTGAGTTGCTGGGATTATAGGCATGTACCACCACACCTGGCTAATTTTGTATTTTTAGTAAAGACAGGGTTTCTCCATGTTGGTCAGGCTGGTCTCTAACTCACAATCTCAGGTGATCCACCCACCTCGGCCTCCCAAAGTGCTGGGATTACTTGAATGAGCCACTGCACCCAGCCTGCAGCTAAAGATTTTTAAAAATCGAATACAATTTATATCAGTAAAATGGCAGACTAGGAACTTTGAGGGAAAAAAGCAAGGAAAAAAAAAGAAAAAATCAACACTGTAGGAACTCTGTAAATTAATCAAATGTGTATGGAAACCTAGGGAATAAAATGGAGAAAAATGGCTGAATACCATTAAGAATAGGGAGCTTTATCCATTTTAACTTCTATTGATACTATTCCCTATATTCCAGCTTGTCTGAACCCGTGGAAAATATAACAGTTCACCTTATTGATACTAAAGAGAGCATGTCAGTGGTATACATCTTTCAAAGCCATATTCCCAAAGAAGAGTCACTATTTAACATGTTTTGTTGTCCCTGGAACACCCAACTTGAAAATCTAGTCATTATTTTGCCTGATTTAGGACTCAGTATTAAAAACCACTTTCTGTGGACATGACTCAAAAACATTTAAATACAATTGTTTTAGTTGCTCCAGCCTGAGATGATGGACATTAGGCAAACAATAGATTGCCCAACAAACTTAAGAGGAAAAGATGAGGAGTGAAAAATGTATATGGGCTTTGAAATGTTTCAACCAATTTGGGGGATACTAAAAAGACAAATGCATGCATAGAAATATGTGCATGCTAAAGAGAGATCTGAACAGGCCCTAAGTTATGACTTCTGGCTGACTTTTAGTATCTAGGTAAACAGAAAGTGAAGACTAAGAAACAGGTGCAAACCATCTGGCTGAGTGTTGAAGTCAATGCCCCAGCATGCACACTGAGACCCTTGGCAAAAGGGGATTATACTATTAACAATAAAGGAATAAAATGTGTCATAAAAAATACTGTGAACAATTGTATGACAAATTGAATAACATAGATGAAATGGACAAATTCATAGAATGACAGAAACTGTTGTAAATTACTCAAAAAGAAATAGAGATTATGAATATATCTGTAAGGCATAAAGACGTTTAGTAGGTATCTTAAATACTTCCAACAAAGAAAAGCCGAGATTAGATGTAACCACTAAAAAATATTACCAAATGTTTAAACGATGAATGGCACTACCCCTCAAACTATTCTAAAATATAGAATTAGAGGGAATAATTCTTAGCATATACTATGGGGCCAGTACTGTCACAATGCCAATGCCAGACAATGAATTAACAAGAAAAGAAATCTTCAGAATGCACAAGCTTCAGTAGCTGATTCGATCAACTGGAAGAAAGGATATCAGTGATTGAAGATCAAATGAATGAAATGAAGTGAGAAGAGAAGTTTAGAGAAAAAAGAGAAAAAAGAAATGAACAAAGCCTCCAAGAAATATGGGACTATGTGAAAAGACAAAATCTACGTCTGATTGGTGTACCTGAAAGTGATGGGGAGAATGGAAGCAAGTTGGGAAACACTCTTCAGGATATTATCCAGTAAAACTTCCCCAACCTAGTAAGGCAGGCCAACATTCAGATTCAGGAAATACAGAGAACTCCTCGAGATACAAGATACTCCTCGAGAAGAGCAACTCCAAGACACATAATTGTCAGATTCACCAAAGTTGAAATGAAGGAACAAATATTAAGGGCAGCCAGAGAGAAAGGTCAGGTTACCCACGAAGGGAAGCCCATCAGACCAACAGCGGATCTCTCAGAAGAAACTCTACAAGCCAGAAGAGAGTGGGGGCCGATGTTCCACATTCTTAAAGGAAAGAATTTTCAACCCAGAATTTCATATGCAGCCAAACTAAGCTTCATAAGTGAAGGAGAAATAAAATTCTTTACAGACAAGCAAATGCTGAGAGATTTTATCACCACCAGGCCTGCCCTACAAGAGCTCCTGAAGGAAGCACTAAACATGGAAAGGAACAAACACTACTGGCCACTTCAAAAACATGCCAAATTGTAAAGACCATCGATGCTAGGAAGCAACTGCATCAACTAATGAGCAAAATAACCAGCTAACATCATAATGACAAGATCAAATTCACACATAACAATATTAACCTTAAATGTAAATGGCCTAAATGCTCCAATTAAAAGACACAGACTGGCAAATTGGATAAAGAGTCAAGACCTATCAGTGTGCTGTGTTCAGGAAACCCATCTCACGTGGAGAGACACACATAGGCTCAAAATAAAGGGATGGAGGAAGATCTACCAAGCAAATGGAAAACAAAAAAATACAGGAGTTGCAATCCTAGTCCCTGATAAAACAGACTTTAAAACAACAAAGATAAAAAGAGACAAAGAAGGCCATTACATAATGGTAAAGGGATCAATTCAAGAAGAGCTAAGTATCCTAAATATATATGCACCCAATAGAGGAGTACCCAGAGTCATAAAGCAAGTCCTTAGGGACCTACAAAGAGACTTAAACTCCCACGCAATAATAGTGGGAGACTTTAACACCCCACTGTTAACATTAGACAGATCAATGAGACAGATAGTTAACAAAGATATCCAGTAACTGAACTGAGCTCTGCACCAAGAGGACCTAATAGACATCTACAGAACTCTCCACCCCAAATCAACAGAATATACATTCTTTTCAGCACCACATCCCACTTATTCCAAAATTGACCACATAGTTGGGAGTAAAGCACTCCTCAGCAAATGTAAAAGAACAGAAATTATAACAAACTGTCTCTCAGACCACAGTGCAATAAAACTAGAACTCAGGAGTAAGAAACTCACTCAAAACTACTCAACTACATGGAAACTGAACAACCTGCTCCTGACTGACTACTGGGTATATAACAAAATGAAGGCAGAAATAAAGATGTTCTTTGAAACCAATGAGAACAAAGACGCAACCTACCAGAATCTCTGGGACACATTTAAAGCAGTGTGTAGAGGGAAATTTATTGCACTAAATGCCCAAAAGAGAAAGCAGGAAAGATCTAAAATTGACACCCTAACATTACAATTAAAAGAACTAGAGAAGCAAGAGCAAACACATTCAAAAGCTGGCAGAAGGCAAGAAATAACTAAGATCAGAGCAGAACTGAAGGAGACAGAGATACAAAAAACACTTCAAAAATCAATGAATCCAGGAGCTGGTTTCTTAAGACTGTTAGCAAGACTAATAAAGAAGAAAAGAGAGAAGAATCAAAAAGATGCAATAAAAAATGATAAAGGGGATTTCACCACCAATCCTACAGAAATACAAACTACTGTCAGAGAATACTATAAACAACTCTATGCAAATAAACTAGAAAATCTAGAAGAAATAGATAAATTCCAGGACACATACACCCTCCCAAGACTAAACCAGGAAGAAGGTGAAGCTCTGAATAGACCAATAACAGGCACTGAAATTGAGGCAATAATTAATAGCTTAACAACAAAAAAAGTCCAGGACCAGAAGGATTCACAGCCGAATTCTACCAGAGGTACAAGGAGGAGCTGGTACCATTCCTTCTGAAACTATTCCAATCAATAGAAAAAGAGGGAATCCTCCCTAACTCATTTTCTGAGGTCAACATCATCCTGACACCAAAGCCTGGCACAGACACAACAAAAAAAGAATTTTAGACCAATATCCCTGATGAACATCGATGCAAAAATCCTCAATAAAGTACTGGCAAAGTGAATCCAGCAGCACATCAAAAAGCTTATCCACTATGATCAAGTGAGCTTCATCCCTGGGATGCAAGGCTGGTTCAACATATGCAAATCAATAAATGTAATCCAGAATATAAACAGAACCAAAGACAAAAACCACATGATTATCTCAATAGATGCAGAAAAGGCCTTTGACAAAATTCAACAACCCTTCATGCTAAAAACTCTCAATAGATTAGGTATTGATAGGACATATCTCAAAATAATAAGAGCTATTTCTGACAAACCCACAGCCAATATCATACTGAATGGGCGAAACCTGGAAGCATTCCCTATGAAAACTGGCATAAGACAGGGATGCCCTCTCTCACCACTCCTATTCAACATAGTGTTGGAATTTGTGGCCAGGGCAATCAGGCAGTAGAAAGAAATAAAGGGTATTCAGTTAGGATAAGAGAAAGTCAAATTGTCCCTGTTTACAGATGACATGATTGTATATCTAGAAAACCCCATCGTCTCAGCCCACAATCTCCTTAAGCTCATAGGCAACTTCAGCAAAGTCTCAGGATACAAAATCAATGTGCAAAAATCACAAGCATTCCTATAGGGCAATAACAGACAAACAAAGAGCCAAATCATGACTGAACTCCCATTCACAATTGCTTCAAAGAGAGCAAAATACCTAGGAATCCAACTTACAAGGGATGTGAAGGACCTCTTGAAGGAGAACTACAAACCACTGCTCAACGAAATAAAAGAGCATACAAACAAATGGAAGAACATTCCATGCTCATGGATAGGAAGAATCAATATTGTGAAAATGACCATACTGCCCAAGGTAATTTATAGATTCAATGCCATTCCCATCAAGCTACCAATGACTTTCTTCACAGAATGGGAAAAAAACTACTTTAAAGTTCATATGGAAGAAAAAAAGACCCCACATTGCCAAGTCAATCCTAAGCCAAAAGAACAAAGCTGCAGGCATCACGCTACCTGACTTCAAACTATACTACAAGGCTACAGTAACCAAAACAGCATGGTACTGGTACCAAAACAGAGATACAGACGAATGGAACAGATCAGAGCCCTCAGAAATAATACCAGACATCTACAACCATCTGATCTTTGACAAAGCTGACAAAAACAAGAAATGGGGAAAGGATTCCCTATTTAATAAATGGTGCTGGGAAAACTGGCTAGCCATATGTAGAAAGCTGAAACTGGATCCCTTCCTAACATCTTATACAAAAATTAATTCAAGATGGATTAAAGACTTAAATGTTAGACCTAAAACCATAAAAACCCTAGAAGAAAACCTAGGCAATATCATTCAGGACATAGGCATGGGCAAGGACTTCATGACTAAAACATCAAAAGCAATGGCAACAAAAGCGAAAATTGACAAATGGTATCTAATTAAACTCAAGAGCTTCTGCACAGCAGAAGAAACTACCATCAGAGTGAATAGGCAACCTACAAAAACCATCAGAAAGTGAGCAAAGGATTTGAACAGGCACTTATCAAAAGAAGACATTTATGCAGCCAACAGACACATGAAAAAATGCTCATTCATCTCATCAGAGAAATGCAAATCAAATCCACAATGTGATACCATCTCCCACCAGTTAGAATGGCCATCATTAAAAAGTCAGGAAACAACAGGTGCTGGAGAGAATGTGGAGAAATAGGAACACTTTTACACTGTTGGTGGGACTGTAAACTAGTTCAACCATTGTGGAAGACAGTGTGGCAATTCCTCAGGGATCTAGAACTAGAAATACCATTTGACCAAGCCATCCCATTACTGGGTATATACCCAAAGGATTGTAAATCATGCTGCCATAAAGACACATGCATACGTATGTTTATTGTGGCACTATTAACAATAGCAAAGACTTGGAACCAACCCAATGATAGACTTGATTAAGAAAATGTGGCAAATATACACCATGGAATACTATGCAGCCATAAAAAATGATGAGTTCTTGTCCTTTGTAGGGACGTGGATGAAGCTGGAAGCCATCATTCTGAGCAAACTATCGCAAGGACAGAAAAGCAAACACTGCATATTCTCACTCACAGGTGGGAATTGAACAATGAGAACACTTGGACCCAGGGTGGGGAACATCACACACTGGGGCCTGTCATGGGGTGGGGGCAGAAGGGAGGGATAGCATTAGGAGATATACCTAATGTAAATGACGAGTGAATGGGTGCAGCACACCAACATGGCACATGTATACCTATGTAAGAAACCTGCACGTTGTGCACATGTACCCTAGAACTTTTAAAGTATAATAAAAAAAATTCTAGAAAATAAAAATTCATTCCATTAAAAAAATAATTAGTAAATGTACATGTTTCCTTATTTCCACAAGCTGTCCTACCCAAGTAAACCTAAGTTGGGAGCTATGGGAATTCTGATACATAGCTGGACACTCAGAAGTACAGGTGACAACCTGCTACTTCCAATTAGTGTTGAAGCGGGGACATTCCTGTGAGATAGAGACCTCAACCTGTGAGGGCTCCATCTCACAAGATTTAGCACACTAGATCTTGTGAGATATCATCTTGTGATATCTCACAAGATCTGACACTATCCAACCCAACTAAATACTGTCAGAATTGAATTGAATAATGGAATACCCATTGGTGTCCAATGAAGAATTGCTTGGTGTGTGAGGAAATAATCCTCACATATTAATAATAGAAGTGTAGTGTTCTGTGCTGTGTTAGGTGAGCATAAAAGGAAATAAAGTTTGTCTTTTCCTCTAAGTTTCTCTGAAATCCCTTTCAAAACTGCAACAGTCTTTTCTTTGCAGAAATATACAAGCTAATCATAAAATTGGAAAATTGGGGCTCAGTATTGCCAAAACAATCTTGATGGAGCAGAGGAAATTTGGAGAACCACACTTCCCGTTTTCATAAATTACTACAAAGCTATAGTAGTTAAGACAATGTGCTACTGTCATAAGGGTAGACCTATATAAGGTAATATAATAGAATTCAGAGTCCAGAAATTAACCCATGCATTAATATTCCATTGATCTTAAAAAGGAGTGCCAGGACGATTTAATGGGGAAGGAATAGCCTTTTCAACAAATGGTCCTGGAACAAATGGATACGCACATACAAAATAATGGAGTTGCACTCATATTTCACATGTATGGAAATTAACTAAGAATAGATCAAAGGCGAATGTGAGAGGTAAAAGTATAAAATGTTTAGATAAAAAATGAAAATTTTAATGACATTTGATTAGGCACCTTTTTTAAGTATGACACAAAGATCAAGCAAGAAATGACAAAACAGATAACTTTGACTTCAAAATTTATTTTGTACATTGAAGGACACTACCATGAAAAGACAATCTTCAGAATTAGTGAAAACATTTTCAAGCCATCAATGTATCTGATTAGAGTCTAGTGTACATAACATACAATGAACACTTAAAACAACAATAAAAAGAGAAAAACAAAAATAATTTGATCAATTAAAACATAACCAAGTTATGTGAATAGATACTTCTCCAAAGAAGACATATATGTGACAAATGAACACACAAAATTATGTTCAACATCATTAATCATATAGGGAAATGCAAACCAATAAGATATTCGTTATATCCACCTGGATGGCTATAACTATTTTAATAAGGAAATAAATGGTATTGGTGATTTGCAAAATTTGAATCCTCATATATTGAAGGAGGGAATGTAAAATAGTGCAGCTACTATGGAAAATACTTTCACAGTTTATAAAATAATTCACTGTAGAATGCCAATGTGACCTATCAATTCTAATCCTAACTCTATAACCATAAGAATTGAAACCATATGTTCAAACAAAATCTTGTACACACAAAAAAAAGTCCATCAATGGTTAAACAAAATGTGGTATAGCAAAACAATAATGTATTGGGCCATAAAAATAAATTAATTACTGATATGTGCTCCAAAATGGATGAATGTTGAAAAGATGCTCCCTGGAAGAAAAAGGATGTCAAGTGTAGGCAATTTCATGGAGATAGAAAGTAGATAAATGTTTGCCAACGACTTAGAGATGAAGATGATGGAGAGTATATGTTAGTGAACATGGGAGTATGGAAAAACATTCTCTAATTAGATAGTGGTAATAGTTGCACAACATTGTGAATATACTGAAAACTGCTGAAGTACACATTTTAAAATAGTAAAATTTATGTTACATATCAATAATAAAAAATAGAAAAATAATATACTCTAATATATTTCACATTGTACATGCATACCAGTAGGCTGTATGACTCCATTTTATTTTATTTGTATAAATTTATGGGGTACAAGGGTAATAATGTTACATGGATATATTGTATAGTGGTGAAGTCAGGGCTTTTAGTATATCCATCACCAGAATAATGTACATTGTATCCATTAATTAATGTTTCATCTGCCAAATTCCCATCCTTGAGTCTACATTGTGCATTATTCTACACTCTAAGTCCATGTTTACATGTCATTTATCTCCTACTTATAAGTGAGAACATGAGGTATTTGTCTTCCTGTGTCTTACTTCGTGGGTCTCTTGAAGACAGCATAGTTTTAGGTCTTGTTTCTTTATTTACCTTGCCACTCTGTGACTTTTAATTGGGGCATTTAGCATATTTACATTCAAGGTTAGTATTGAGATGTGGATTTGATTCTGTCATCATTAGCTGGTTATTTTGCAGACTTATTTATGTGGTTGCTTTATAGTGTCACTGGTGTGTTTTTAAATCAGTGTGTTTTTTCAGTGACTGGTAACTGTTTTTCTTTTCCACATTTAGTGCTTCCTTCAGGAGCTCTTATAACGCAAGTCTGCTGATAACAAATCCCCTCTGCATTTGCTTGTCTGAAAAGGATTTTATTTCTCCTTTGCTTATGAAGCATAGTTTGGATGGATATGAAATTCTGGTTTTAGAATTTTTTTTTTTTAAGAATGTTGAATATTAGTCCTCAATCTCTTCTTGTTTGTAGGGTTTCTGCTGAGAGGTCTGCTGTTAGTCTAATGGACTTCTTTTTGTAGGTGACCTGACCTTTCTCTGTAGCTGCCATTAACATTTTTTTTATTTTGACCTTGGAGAATTCGATGATTATGTGTCTTGGGGATGATCTTCTTGTAAAGTATCTAACTGTGCTTCTCTGCATTTCCTGAATTTAAATGTTTGCCTTTCTATCTAGGTTGAGGAAGTTCTCATGGATGATATCCTGAAATATGTTTTCCAAGTGATTCCATTCTCTCTCCCCATCTCTTTCAGGTACACCATTGAATCGTAGATTTGGTTGCTTTACATAATCCCATACTTCCCAAAGGTTTTGTTCATTCCTTTGCATTATTTTTATGTCTGTTCTTGTTTGCCTGTCTTATTCCAAAAAGATAGGCTTCAAGCTCTGAGATTCTTTCTTTCTACTTGGTCTATTCTGCCATTGATACTTATGATTGCATTGTGAAGTTCTCACAGTGTGTTTTTCAGCTCTATCAGGACAGTAATGTTATTTCCTATACTGGCTATTTTGTCTGTCAACTTCTGAATTGTTTAATCATGATTTTTACCTTCCTTGGATTGGGTTTCAGTGTACTCCTGTAGCTCAATGATCTTCATTCCTATTCATATTCTGAATTATATTTTTGTCCTTTCAGCCATCTCAACCTGGTTCAGAACTCTTGCAGGAGAGGTGATGTGGTCATTTGGAGGAAAGAAGGTACCCGGGCTTTTTGAGTTGTCAGGATTCTTGGGTTGATTCTTTCTCTTCTTTCTGTGCTTATCTTCCTACAATCTTTGCTGTTGCTTATTTTATTTTATCCTATCTAATTACTTTGAGGGCTTGATTGTGGTATAAGTTGGATGCAGCCATTGATGAAAAGCATCAAACTCCGTAAAATATTTTAAGAGATTTGTCCTGAGCCCAATATGAGTGACCATGGCCTGTGATACAGCCCTCAGGAGGTCCTGAGAACATGTGTCCAAGGTGGTTGGGGTGCAGCTTGGTTTTATACATTTTAGGGAGGCATGAAACATCAATTAAATACATTTGAGAAATACATCGGTTTGGTCGAGAAAGGCAGGAAAATTCGAAGAAGGGGCTTCCAGTCTATAGGTAAATTTAAACATTTTCTTGTTTACTCTTGGTTGAGTTTGTCTAAAGACCTGGGATTAATAGAAAGGAAATGTTCAGGTTAAGATAAAAGATTACGGAGACCAAGATTTCTGAAGTCTCATAGTGGCTGCCATTAGAGACAATAGATGACAAATATTTCCTATTCAGATCTTTAAAAGGTGCTAGAATGTCAGTTAATATCTTCAGGATTGGGACAGCCTGGAAGAAAAAGATCTAGCTATATTATTAGAGAGTGTTTACATGCGCAAATTTCCCCCACAAAGGATGGCTTTGAAGGGCCATTTCAAAATATGACAAAGAAGCATTTTGGGGTAAAATGTTTTTATTTTCTTCTTTGTCACATAAGGTTATGCCAGAGTCAGATTGGAAAGTAAGTCACAATATATAGGGTTAAATAAAACCCATCAGATGATAATTTATAGTTTGTAGGGCATGACTCCTCAGATCCCTTACATAGGAATTTGGACAAGATTTAAAAATATTCAGATCTTAGTCCTTACAGCCAACTGGCTTCATTTCCGAAAGATTTTAGGTGGCCAGTGCTTACCTCCCAACTTTTGGACTGCATTCTCCAACTGTGGGGAACTTGTATTGGGTCTCAACTTTGTTCTCTGCCTCCTTGAATTTAGGAATTTACTGCGCTATGAGGGCCAAGGTGCTCCTAGACTGCTGTTCACTACACTCCAATGGGTAGTGTCAGCCAAAGCGTTTTATAGTATGTTTACGGCCAGATCCTTCCTCATTCACACATGCCAGCAGCAGCAGTAGCAGCAGCTACAGCAGTGTGGTAAGTTGGTGCCAGGGTGCCTGCCTTTCTGCAAATGTTCACCACAGTGGTGAAGGCAATGCAGGGTGGGAGGGAGGTACAGGCAGCCCCTGATGGTGGCTGTAGTCATGCTGGCAATGTTTTCGGCTCAGATGTTGGCTCATGGGGCACGTGGTCATGCTGGAGATGGTGCTGGCTCAAGGGTGGGCTTCTGGCAGGCACAAGTCTGGGCGCCTTCTCAGTGCTCCACAATCAGGAGTGGTTGCTCAGGGCAGGGAAGTATCCACTGTTTTCTGTTCAGTGTTAGTGCAAGAGCTCCAGCATCATTGATTGAAAAGAGGGTCATTCTTCAATGTATGTTCTTGTCAATTTTGTCAGAGATCAGTTGGCTGTAGACATGTGGCTTTATTTCTGGGTCCTCTATTCTGATCCATTAACATATATGTCTATTTTCATACCAGTTTCATGCTGTTTGGTTACTATAGCCTTGTAGTATAATTTGAAGTCGGGTAATGTGATGCCTCCACCTTTGTTCTTTTCACTTAGGATTGCTTTGGCCATCTACACACTTTTCTGGTTTTGTGTGAATTTCACTATTGTTTTACTAATTCTGTGAAAGAGTAACATTTATATTTTGACATGATTGGATTTAATCTCTAGATTGTTTTGATCAGTATGATCATTTTAACTATATTAATTTTTCCAATTCATGAGCATGAGATGTTTTTCCATTTGTATTATCTATGATTTATTTTTGTCAGCGTTTTGCAGTTTTTCTTTCACTTTCTTGGTTAAATATATTCCTGAGTATTTATTGTAGATATTGTGAATGGAATTTCCTTCTTGAGTTTGTTCTCAGTTAAGATTACTGTTGTATAGATAGGCTACTGATTTTTATACCTTTCTTCTGTATCCTAGATCTGTATTGAACTCATTTATCCAATCTAGGAGAGTTTTGGTTGAATCTTTAGGATTTTATAGATACATAAGCATAACATCTGCAAATGGCAATAATATCACTTCCTCTTGTCCAACTTAGATGGCTTTTATTTCTTTCTCTTTCCTGAATGCTCTGGCTAGGACTTTTAGTTCTATGTTTAATATGAGTGGTGAAAGTTGCGTTCTTGTCTTATTTACGTTCTTAGAGGAAAAGATTTCAACTTTTCTCTATTGACTATGATGTTGGTTTTGCATTTCTTGTATATGGTCTTTGTCATTTTGAGTTATGTTCTTTTTATTCTTAGTTCATTGAGGATTTTATCATGAAGGGATGCTGAATTTTATGAAAGGTTTTCTCTGTGTATATTGAGATGATCATATGATTTTTATTCTCAACTATTTTTATATAACGTATCACATGTATTGATGTGTGTATATTGAACCATCCTTTCATCTATGGTATAAAACCCACTTGATCACTGTGTAATATCTTTGTGATGTGCTGTTGGATTTGATTCACTAGTATTTTGTTGAGGATTTTTGCTTCAATGTTCATCAGTGTTATTGGTCTGTACTTTTTCTGGTTTCTATTTTCTGTGTCTTTGTTTGGTTTTTATATCAGGATGATACTGGCTTCTTAGAATGAAGTAAGGGAAATTCTCTCCTCACATTTTTGGAACAATTTCAGGAGTATTGGTATAATTCTTCTTTGTAGGTTTGGTAGAATTCAGCTGTGAATCTGTATGGGTATGGATTTTTTTGTTTTTGGGGTTTTCTTTTATTACTGTTGCAATTTCCTTCTTCATTGTTGGTCTGTTCTGAATTTCCATTTCTTTTTCTTTTTACAGTTTTTGGGAGGTTAATTGTGTCCCAAAATGTATCTATTGTCTTTAGGTTGTTAAGTTTGTGAGCATTTAGTTGTTCAAAATAGTATCTGATGATCATTTTTATGTGTGTGGTATGAATTGCAGTGGTTAGTCAAGCTAGTGGTTTATCAGTTCTGTTTATCAATTCTTTTTGTTTTGTTTTGTTTTGTTTATCAGCACAAAACAGAAATCCTTTTTGTTTTGAAGAATGAGTTTTTTGTTTTATTGATTCCTTTGTATTGGTTTGGTTTTTGATGTAGTTTATTTAGTTCTGCCATGATTTATTTGTTTATTTATTTTCTTCTGCTAATTTTGGGTTTGATTTGTTCTTGGTTTGGTTGTTTCTTGAGGTGTAACATTAGGTTGTTATTTTTTGATTGTTCTACTTTGTTGACGTAGGCATTTACTGCTATAAACTTTCTTCACTTTGCTATATCCCAGAAGTTCTGGTATATATTTCCATTTGTATTCATTTCAAAGATTTTCTTAAATTTCTGTCTTAACTTTATTGACCTAAATATTCAGGAGTGTGTTGTTTAATTCCTATGCATTTGTATATTTTCAGTGTTTCCTCTTGGTATTTCTGTTTTCTCCATTGTGGTCTGAGAAGAAACTTGATATGATTACAGTTTTTAAAAATGTGTTGACTTGTTTTGTGGCCTAACATATGGCCTGTCTTGGAAAATGTTCCGTGTGCAATGAGAAGAATGAATGTTTATTCTGCAGTTGTTGGGTAGAATGTTCTATAAATGCCTGTTAGGTCTATTTGGTCTAAAGTTCAACATAAATCCAAAGTTTCCGTGTTGTATTTTTTGCCTCATTGATCTGTCTAGTTCTGTAAGTGGGGCGTTGAGGTCCCCCATTATTAATGAATTGCTGTATATCTCTTCTTTAGGTCAACTAATATGTGTTTATGAATGTTGGGAGCTTTGGTGTTGGGTGCATATAAATTTAGAATTGTTATATCCTCTTACTGAATTGATTACTTGGCCATATTTTTTATAATATGATTATCTTGCCCTTTTTTACTGTTTTTGTTTTAAAGACTGTTTCATCTGATATAAATATCGTGACTCCTGCTTTCTGTTTCTATTTGCACATAATTTTTTTCCACACTTTACTTTCAGTTTAAATGTATCTTTACAGGTAAACTGAGTTTCTTGTAAGCTTCATATGGTTGGATCATAATTTTCTAAATCCATTTTGTCAATCTGTGTCTTTTAAGTGGAGCATTGAATCCATTTATACTCAGGGTTAATAATGTGTTTAGTAACATTTAGTTACTGTCATATTGTTAAAAAAATAAAAATGTATAAAAGTATTCTCCAGGCCAGGCGCGTGTAATCCCAGCACTTTGGGAGGCCGAGGCAGGCAGATCACGAGGTCAGGAGATTGAGACCATCCTGGCTAACATGGTGAAACCCCGTCTCTACTAAAAATACAAAAAGTTAGCCGGGCGTGGTGGTGGGCTCCTGTAGTCCCAGCTACTCGGGAGGCTGAGGCAGGAGAATGGTGTGAACCCAGGAGGCGGAGCTTGCAGTGAGCCAAGATCACACCACTGCACTCCAGCCTGGGCAACAGAGTAAGACTCCGCCTCAAAATAAATAAATAAATAAATAAATAAATAAATAAATAAATAAATGAAAGTATTATCCAGCTGTTTCATAAATTGTTACTCTTTGGTGATATTCTATTGAATCACCATTTGATTTATTTCTCTTCATCCTTTGTGTGATGGTTTTATAATACCTGTGAGGTTAGTTTTTCTGGGTATTTCCATGAGGGTGAATATTGACTTTTAATTTCCATGTTTAGGATTCCTTTGGGAATTTCTCATAAGTTAGTGCAGTGGTGATGAATTTCCTCAGCATTTGCTCCTCTGGAAATTATTTCTCCTTCTTTGAAGCTTAATCTAGCTGGATATAAAATTGTTGATTGCAGCTTTTTCTTAACCGTTTGATAATACTATCCCATTCTGTTCTGACTTTTAAGTTTTCTGCTAGTATGTCTTCACTTAGTCTGATAGGGTTTCCTTGTGGGTCAGTAGACACTTTCGATAATTTTACAATTCTTTTTTTCACATTTTTTGACAGTCTGATGAAAGTATGCTATAGTGAATTCCTTTTTATAATGTATTTTCCAAGAGATTGTTGGTCCCCCTGTATGTGTATGTCTACATTTCTTTGCATAATCTGGAAGCTTTCATCAATTATTTCTTTAAATAGGTTTTATATCATTTTTAAAATTTTTATTCCTTTTTGGGAATACAAATAATTTGAAAGTTTGGTAGCTTTTAGTCCCATGAGTCTTGAAGGCCTTTCTCATTCTTTTTTATTCTTTTTAAAAGTTTTTGTCTTCATGGGCTATTTGAACACACCTGTCTTCAAGTTCTGAGATTCTTTATTTTGCTTGTTCTGGTATATTGTTGAAAATTTGACATGATTTTTTAAAGATATTTATATTCTTGATAAGTTGATTGTTTGTATTCTGAATTGATTTTGTATTTCTTTGTATTGGTTTCAGATTTTTTCTTGCATTTCATTGAGCTTTTTAAAAATCAATATTTTGACTTATTTGGTATTTTGAGGATTTTTTGTTAGAATCTATTGCTAGAGAATTACTGCGATCCTTTGAAAGTGTCATATACCTTGCTTTTTCATGATTCTTGTATCTTTACATTGATCACGGCATATCTGGAGTATTAGTCCTTTTTTATTTCTGAATGTACTTTCATGGGGGAGGCTATTCTTGATGTGACTCTGGTGTATGTTGTGTAAAGCTGTTTGGCTGTGTGCAGTGGCAAAGATTGTATGATTTCCTTGCTTCTAAATACCCTTAATATGATCTTTCACAAATGCCAGTAATCTTTCTCAAATGCCAAGTATACTAAATGGGTGAGTGCTCTCATGATTTCCTGAACTGAACAGCTGGGGTGGCATGCCTCATGCAGGTAGCAGTGGTCATAAAAACATTTTATCATTCCTGAGTGTTGTGCTCTTATGTCAACTGTTATTGTAATGGGCTGTGCAGATTCACCTCCATGCCAGTAGTTGGTGCCTGCAGGTTAGAGCCAGCTAAAGTGATAGCAGAAGTATTTATGCCCAACCTCTTTATCTGAGAAAATTGCTCAAGTGGCCCAGGTGGTGCATTATACCATGGAATGTTCAGGGGCATGAGTCTCATGTTCTGCCTTGGGTTGGAGGTGAAACTAACTGGAACCAGGCTTGGGAAGCCTACACTCAGGATCCTCAATGGTGGATTAAAGCACCAGCCCTATTGGGGGTGGCATCATGGTACTCGGGCCTCTGTAAAAATGCATGGGTGAGGGGCAACTGCTTCTTCATCAAGGTCTCAGCACAAAGAGGGAGGGGTGGTGCCAGTGCCACATTCTTAACCAGTGGAAGTGAAATGTGCTTCCCCCTCACACCCCAGACCTGACATCATTCACTCTCCTGTACCAATTGTGGTAGGCAGTTTGAATATTTGGCTAGTCACTACAATTTGCTTCTAGTTTCCAACAAAGTCCCTAGTATTAGAAGTCACTGACTTGGTCAATACCATGCCTCCCAGGAAATTCTCTTCCTGCTCTGGTCCCAGGAGAGAAGCTCAGTTCTGGTACCAGTAGCTGGAGTCCACACTACACTTATGTCTCTGTTCTGGCTGTGGGAGCTCCTCCTGTTTGAGCCCTAGTTGTCCATGCCCCAGTGCAAGTCTCTCTAATGCCAAAGACTACCACTGCCACAAGCTCCCTTAACCCCACAGAGTTTGCCAAGAGTTAAAATCTAGAATGTCATTTTTCTGTAGGTACCCAAGTCTGGGGAAGTACATGGAACGCTTCCCAGAGCAGTTCCTTCTTACAGTCGCCTGGCCATTACCCAAGTTAGATCTAGGGATTCAGAGAGTTCAGGTGCTCTCCTGTGGCCTGGATTTCACCATTCCGCAGTGGAAAAGTGAACTGCAGAGAAGCATTCACTCATGTTTTCCCATGTTGGGGATTTGTACCCAGTATTGAGCTGGTCCCAGCCAAGAGAACTTCATGCCTTCCTTCTGTTTCCCAGATTCAGAACTTTTTTTCAGTTTTCTACTTAACTGCTGTGTTCCTTGTTATATATTTTTCAGAGAAGAACCGCTATTTTTGCTCGTCTAAATGGATTAGGCATGTTGGAAAAATCTCTAGTCAGTAATCTTGAGGAAAATAAAGTATATGTATATTTCTTAGACTCATCTTCTATATTGTATTTAAAATAGACTTTTTTAAATACTGCTTTTAGTGCTTGTCCAATTTTTAATTATTTTTCATTTTTATTTCTTTGTGTTGGCAATATTGGGATAAATATTTTCCTTGTTTCTTTTTCATTTAAGTGAATTGCATGCTAGTATCAAAATTTTACCACACATATTTATTGTTCCAATCCGAGAGGTTTTATTTCACCCTATCATTGATTTATAGATAACACAAACAACTGCTGGGTTGTTAGAAATAAATAGTCACTTTGTTGTATCATTTGCTCATTTCATTTCAGAAATTGATCTGTAATTATTTTACTCAAACATTTTATTATAAAATATTTAAAAGTTCAGAAATATTGAAAGAATTAGGTTTTGAACATCCAAATATTCATAGCCTTCTAATATTAACATTTTACTATAATTGATTTTTCATCATATTATGTATTTATATTGCTATAAATTTATTAATATACCGTTTTATCTTTGCAAAATAGTATTTAACATTAATAATGAAATATTTCTAACAGGCACAATAGTAAAGTGATTAACATAAATTCCTAAATGCATACCATCCAACTATTAAATTATAACATTTTTATACTTGCTTTAGCTTCTCTTTAAACAAATAATTCATTACAAATGAAATTAAAATATTTTTTGTGCTATAATGTAATCTTATTTCCCTCTCCTTCTTGTGTTTATTTTTCCATGTATATTATTAAGATCCTAGTACATATTTTAGTATATAAGAATAACATTTATGTTGTTTTGCATGTTTTCAGTATTTACCAAAACAGTTTCATTTTGTGTATTATCCTGGGGTGTTCCACCCAATATTTTGTCTGTGAAATTGATGCATGTTGATCGTGTTAGCCTAAGCCACGCCATTTTGCAGACTACCACCATTTTACAAACTCTGGTCAGAATGGAAAATTCCACCAGGGCCTGAGCTGTGAGAAACATCCTGTTGGAAAGGTCCCAGGCCTAAACCCTGAGGGCAATAAATTCATCCTGTCAGACAGGTTCCAGGCCTAACCCCTGACCGCAGTAAATTCCTTCCTAAAGGATTTTCTCAACAATCCCCGATTTTCTCAACAATCCCCGACCTCTCCTGCCCAGGCCTAGAACTGCCCCAGCCTGTAAGAAGGACTGGGGCTCTGACGCTAGCTGGCATCCCCTATCTGCAGGCCTTTCTCCCAATAAACCTGTGTTGCCCTTGAGCCGCCTCTGCTCCATTCCTTTCTCCCTTTCATTCTAACATTTGGTGGCAAAACCTGGGATGGCGTCTGGATCCCACAAGGGAGAGATACTTCCTTGCAACCTGGGAAGAAAGAGGCAGCGGCAGCTCGCCCTGGGCTAATTCCCAAATCCTGATTGGCCCCCGGTTCCCAGCCCTGTCCACTTTCGTCTTTCTATGGAGGAATCCTTTCTCTTGGCCCAATCCTCCCACCGCTTTCTCCTTCCCCCTCTTTCCTCTCTGTGGCTCTGGCAAGGACCACTCCCATTGCATCCAACACCAGCCTCCAATTGTGGGTGAGGTTCCCTTTCCACCCTCTGGATTCGTCTCATATTTCTGCCTGTTAGCCAGAAAACCCCAGCCAGGTAAGAGGATTCCCCGGTCACCACTGGGTGACCCTGGCCTGCCTTCTCAGGGGATGCCCTCAAAATACACACGCTCTGACCACTTTGGTTTCTGGGGGACCGTGAAGAGCTACGGGGGTGCCCCGGCTCTTCTCCAACCCTTCTCATGGTTAGAACTGGGATACTCACTCCCCTACTCCACATTTTTCACCCTCCCAGCCACTCATATGGGGCAGGGCTCCTCAAAATCCCCTCAAGACACCCCTCTCAAGATGTCTCATCTGGAACCTCCAAGCACTGGGCTTGGCCGACTCCATTAAAACTAAATGCCTTATTTTCCTTTGTAATGTGGCCTGGCCCCAGTATAAGCTGGACAATGATGGCTGCTGGCCCAAATGGGACTTTTGACTTCCAAATTCAACATGATTTAAAAAATGTCCTCCAGCACAATGGCAAGTGGTCCGAGATGCTCTAGATCCAGGCTTTTGCCAATTCCCTCTGTCAGTCCTGTTCACCTTACCAGCTGCTCCTCTTAAACAAGAAATCTGCCAAATTGCCTCCCCTTCCAGACAAGCCCTCCTCCTCCTCTGATTTTTATCCAGACGACGAATCCCCACCCGCCCCCCAGCCCCACTCCCACCACCGCCTCCTCCTCCTTCCCCTTCAGCTCCCCCACCCACTTATTCCAACCCCCCTCTCCTCTGCCCTCTCCCCACCATAACTGATCTCATACTCAGCCCCCTTCTGCTGCTGAAAACCAGGCACAGGCCCTTGTGGGAGGTTATGGAGACTGAAGGCATAGTCTGAGTTCATGTTCCTTTCTCTGTAGCTGATGGCTCTCAGATTGAAAAGAGACTTGGCTCCTTTTCCACAGACCCCACATCCTTCTGCAAGGAATTTCTGTATATCACTCAATCTTACGACCTTACCTGGTATGACATTTCTGTCATCCTCTCCTCCTCCCTCATCCTGGGGTACAGGGAACATATCTGGATCAGGCCCAAGCAGACACCTTCCACTGACTAGATGCTGCCCATAACCCAATCACAACCACAGCTATTCCCAGAACTGACCCTAGTTGGGATTATCAGGCGGCTTCTGCAGACAGACAGAAACTAGGCCGTATGATAACATGCCTCCTAACTGGCATGAATAAAACCGCCCTTAAGGCTGTCAAGTATGAAAAGATAATTAAATCACTCAAGGCCCCTGACAAAAACCCTGGTCTTTTTTTCTCCTGCCTTTCAGAGGCCGTGATTAAATATACCAGCTTAAGCCCTGACACTGCCGAGGACAGAATCTACCTCCACTTACACGTCATTTCCCAGTCAGCCCCCGACATCCAAAAGAAACTCCAAAAACTGGAGGATGGCCCTCAAACCTCCCAAAGAGACTTAATCAAAGTAGCCTTCAAGGTCTTTAACAACAGAGAGGAAGAAATAAAAACCCAAAAGCTTAAAAGAGACCAGGCTAAATACCAGATGCTGTCAGCTGCCATACAACAGGATTTCCCAATGCATACAAAAATCCTCAACCTCATGACAGTCCCCATCAGGAGTCTGTTTTAAGTGTAGCCAATAGGGTCCCTGGGCAAGAGTCTGCCCCAATCTTGTGCCGCCCTCAAAACCTTGCCCCATCTGTGGTATCAAGGGACACTGGAAGTCAGATTGCGCTCAACAAGACTCTTCACCCCACTTGACCACCTCTAACTCAAACAGGTCCTGCAACACTGGTTCCAGTCTGGCAAGCATTCTAGACCTGGCTGCTGAAGACTGACGGGGCCCGGGGTCCACTGCCCCCACCGCCATCACCACCTCGGAACCCAGGGTAACACTGTCAGTCTCTGGTAAGCCCACGCTCTTCCTTTTAGATCTGGGGACTAGTTACTCAGTTTTATCAGAATATTCTTGACCCCTCCTCAGTTCTTCTGTCTCTATTGTGAGAGTTAATGGAATACCCTCTAGGCACATACTGGTCCCCTATTATGCAACCTATTCAATACCCCCTTCATCCACTCCTTCCTAATTATCCCTTAGTGTCCTGCCCGTATCTTGGAGTGGAATATACTGAGTAAATTCCAGGCCCCCATACAACTAGCCTCCTCCAATTCTACCCCTTTTATTTTACTCTGCTACCCAGATGCTTCCCTCTCCTCCCCCTCATCTTCGCTATCCACCCTGTTACCTTCTGTCAGTCCTGAAGTGTGGAACGTTTCTAAACCCACAATAGCCACACATCACATCCCAGTCAAAATAACCTTCCAAGACTCCTCCATTTTCCTTCATCAGCCTCAATATTCCCTTAGCCTAGCCAGCCTCAGAGGCCTCAAACCTATTATCTGTAAGCTTTTACAAGCTCAGATTCTCAAACTTGTTAACTATCCCCACAACACCCTTGTCCTGGCTGTCAAAAAAAGACAGATTCTACCACTTGGTCCAGGATCTCCATGTCATTTACCAAGTGGAGGTACCAACCTATCCAGTGGTCCCCAACCCCTATACTCTACTCTCCCATATTCCCCCATCTACCACACACTTCTCTGTATTGGATCTAAGGGACTTTTTTTTTTTTTTTTTACTATTCCCTTGGATCTGGCTTCCCAAAGTCTTTTTGCTTTCACCTGGTCAGACCCAGATACTCACACATCTACCTAACTAACAGACTGTACTCCCACAGGGGTTCCAGGATAGCCCCCTCTTATTTGAGCAGGCTCTCACCAAGGAACTAATTGAGCTTCCCCTTGTTCCTAGCAGCCTCCTTCAATACATCGATAACCTCCTTATGTGTAGTCCCTCCTTTGATCTATCCATCAACACATCACCTAACTTCTAAATTTCCTCCATGGCCAGGGATATCAGGTTTTACCTACGAAGGCTCAAGTAGCCCAAACCCAAGTCACTAACCTTGGACTCACCCTAACCCCTAATTCTTGAGCTATGCCAGCCCGATGGAAGGAGCTAATACAGGATATTTCCCTTCCCCACACCAAGAAGGACCCTTCCTTTTTGGGCCTTGTGGGGTACTTCCAGCTGTGGATCATTAACTTTGGCCTGTTGACCAAACCACTCTGCACAGCATCACGTGGGTCCATCCTAGAAACTTTTGGACCCAGCTTGCCCATTAACTCCCACTTCTAAAAACTGAAAGATGCCCTTTTAATGTCCCAGCACTAGGACTACCCAATCCCACTAAACCATTTACCCTGTATGTTCATTGTAATCAAGGCCTTGCCCTTGGACTTCTCTGCCAAACCTGTGGCAACACTCCACAAGCTATTGCATACTTCTGAAAACAACTGGACTCTGTCATCCAAGGCTGGCCTCCATGCTTGAAAGTTCTGGGTGCAGCTACATAGCTGGCCTCAGAGGCACAAAAACTCACCCTCTACCAGCACATTACTATTGCATCTTCCCATAACTTATGGGACCCCATGAGCCATTGATCTCTTCTTTTCCTCCCGCCATCCAGCTTACAGCAACCCTCTAACACCTTCCAGAGATGTAAAATTCTAAACCCAACCACCCTCCTCCCTATAAGTACTTCCAATTCTGAATCCCCCACTCTTGCCTAGACCTCTTAGCCTCCCCCTCTTCCCCTTTCCAACACATTTCAGAAGCCCCTTTGTGGAAGGAACCCACATGGTTCATTGACGGAAGCTCTTTTAAGGAACCATATCTGGCATCTGGCTATGCCATCATCGCCGAAAACAAACTCCTAGAATCCAATGCTCTCTCACTGCATGTCACCACACAACAAGCAGAACTATTTGCCCTAACCAGGACCCTCACTCTAGCAAAGGGAAAGAGGGTCAACATTTACACCAATTCCAAATATGCATACCACGTCCTACAGTCTCACACTGTAATCTGGCAGGAAAGGGGTTTTTCTAACTACAAAAAGAACCACCATAATAAATGGCAAACTCATTCACAAGCCACTGGAGGCAGCTAAACTACCACTAGAGGCCATCATTATCCATTGCAAGGGACACCAAAAGGCTACAGATGCCATAACCAAGGGAAACTTCTTAGCAGATTCGGCAGCCTGACAGGCAGCCCTTAGAACACTATTGTTATTGCCCATTTTCCCTAGCATACACCCAAGAAGAAAAAAGTGCCTTGCTGGCTCCAGGGCTGTTCATAAGGAAAGCTGAATTTACTTAGACTACAAACTCATCCTACCCAAGACCCAAAAACTTTCTCTTCTCACCCACATCCATAACCAATTCCATATGGCTTATCTCCCATTGCTCCAATTTCTAAAAACCTGTATATATTCCCTTACCATGGCCATCAGCTTGGACCGCCTCACTAAAGGTTGCTCTGCCTGCAGTCAGACTTCCCCTCAGGGGCCCTTAGACTGCTTCCTTTTCCCTCCCTTCAGGCCCAAAGGCCAGTTGCCGGGACAGGATTGGCAAATTGACTTCACTCATACGCTCCCCCATAAAGAAAGTCTGATATCTCCTCACAATAGTAGATACCTTTTCAGGTGGATAGAAGCCTTTCTTACTACCACTGAAAAGGCACACACCATTGCCTCTACCTTCCTCACACACATCATCCCTTGATTCAGCCTCCCCTCATCTATACAACTGGACAATTGACCAGCACTTTTCTCCCAAGTCACTCAACAGGTTTCTAAGGCTTTTAAACATCATGTGGGTTTTTCACATTCTCTATCATCCCCAATCCTTGGGTAAATTTGAACAGGCGAATGCCCTCTTAAAACAACAGTTAACCAAACTTTCCCTAGAGATCAAAATGAAAACTGAATATCACTTCTTCCCTTAACCCTTATGTGCCTCAGGGCCCTCCCCCGAAAACCTCTAAATCTAAGTCCTTTTGAACTTATGTATGGACATTCTTTCGTCCTACAGAACTTTGCTCCATCCCCTCCCTTACAGGACACCTGGCCAGCACTGCACCTCACTCAACACCTAGTCCGACAGTACACTGACACTCACCTCCCCAAACCTGAGGATTCTTCCCAATTCACTTTCTTACCCTTACAGCCGGGAGACTGGGTCTGGGTAGCAGACAGCAGACCCCTCCTCCCCTCTCCAACAAAATGGAAGGGTCCCTATCAGGTTATATTCACCATCCCTGCTGCTGCAAAGTTAACATCCTTTGCCTATTGTATACACCATTCCAAATTTAAAAAGGCACCCGACCCACACCCCGAAGTCTCCTCACCCTGGAAATATTCTTCCTTTCCCACAGGACCAACCTTGCTGTGCCTAACAAGAATTCCAGAAGTCACCCATCCGAAAGGCACTGGCCCATGACACTCTCCACTTCCAATCTTAAATCTTTTACTTCATACCTTGTCTCAGATCTCTCCTGGTACCCCTTCCCCACGCCCTTAGATAATCCATCTCAATTCCTCATGCTAATTGAGGAGCTATGGCTGCAAGGCACCTTCCAGGATTTCACACCTACACAAATCTCCTTTTTCTCCTTCTGCCTTCTCTGCTTATGGGATATTCTGAGTCCCCACCCCCAATCACTGACAGCTGGGCCCCCTTCGTCAGCCTCACACACCACGTATTAAGTCAGTCACAGTCTCCCCTCTCCTCTAACTGTTGGATTTGTCTTTCTACACACACCCAATGATTCACAGCTCTTCCGGCCGACCTACTTACGTGGACACAGTCCAACATGAGCTTACACATTTTTTACTTGGCTATACCATTCTTGGCTGATTCATTTCTGAAACTGGTTCATAACCTGGAAACTCAACTAAACACCTTTCCTCCAAACTCAGCTCTCTCAGCATGGTTTCAGGTAGGGCTGTTGCCCTCCTTCACCTAATCGCTTCTGGACTAACATCCATACAAACCAACACAACATCATCTAAACCACCAATATGGGGGTACCATTTCTGTGCAAACTTCCTTAATATCCCCACCCCCCTTATGTCTCAGCTGAACCTACCCTAATCCAGCCCACGCCACAATGGTGGGACAGGTTCCCCAGTCCCTATGTGGTCTTATTTTTACCCCTGCACTCCCTGTAGACCATCAATTCTACACCCTAATTGCAAAATCAGATCCACCTCTGCCTGGCAGAAGGTGTTACGCTTTTCTGGCTCGTCTACCATCCACACATCCCTACACCTTGCCACCGGATCCTCTTTTCTTTCATTCCATCCAATTCCTGGCTTCCCCGCTGCCAACTCTGCTCTCTATGTCTCCAGTTTAAAGGTGCCCCCTGGAAAAAATGTAACAATTCCCTCACCTGCGACTGGTACCTGACAGCCACCACACCAGGGCAGCAACGGCTAACAGTTGATAAAGACAATGTCTTTCTCTCTCCAAAACCAAACAGCCTTCATCAACTCCCCAGCCAAGACTCCCTATCAGGCCCTTACAGGTGCCGCTCTGGCTGGCAGTTACTCAATTTGGGAAAACGAAAGCACCCTTTCATGGCTACTTACCTTTACCTACAACTTCTGCCTGTCCACCCCCAGTCTCTTCTTTTTGTGTGGTACAAACTGATATCTTTGCCTACCAGCTAACTGGTCAGGAACTTGCACCTGGTCTTTCAGGCTCCAACCATCAACATCCTACCCCCTAACCAAACTATTCTAATTTCTGTAGAAGTCTCTATCTCCTCTTCACCCGTAAGAAATAAATGGGCTCTACATCTCATCACCCTGCTAACAGGATTAGGCATCACTGCTGCACTAGGCACTGGAATAGCAGGCATAACCACCTCAATCACCTCATACCAAACGCTATTCACAACCCTTTCTAACACCGTAGAAGATATGCACACTTCCATTACCAGTCTCCAATGACAATTAGACTTCCTCATAGAAGTCATCCTTCAAAACTGGAGAGTGCTGGACCTACTAACCCCTGAGAAAGGGGGTACCTGCATATACCTCCAGGAAGAATGCCGTTTCTGTGTTAATGAATCTGGCATTGTTCATATCGCAGTTTGTAGGCTTCATGACATGGCTGCAGAGCTTTGACGTCAAGTCGCTGACTCATGGTGGCAAGGATCATCCCTTCTGAGACGGATACCCTGGGTTGCCCCCTTCCTAGGACCCCTGATCTTCCTCTTCCTGTTACTAATGATTGGGCCATACATATTTAACCTTGTATCCCGCTTCATTTCCCAAAGGCTGAATTGTTTTATCCAGGCAAGCATGCAAAAACACATTGATAATATCCTTCACCTTTGCCACGTCTAATACCAGAGCCTACGAGGAAGCCATTCGGAAGCTCCAGAACCCAGGCCCTAATCACAACGCCCCTATCCAGCAGGAAGCAGCCAGATGATCAACGACGCCCTTTTTCCTTTTTATACTAAAGTAAGAAATAAGAATGTTAGCCCAAGCTGCACTATTTTGCAGACCCTCACCATTTTACAAACTGGTCAGAGCGGAAAATTCCACCAGGGCCTGAGCTGTGAGAAACATCCTGTCAGGCAGGTCCCAGGCCTAACCCCTGGCTGCACTAAATTCCTTCATTATCAGCAGCCAAACACACCGCCCCCACCCCATTTTCACAACAATCCCAGACCTCTCCTGCCCGGGCCTGTAACTGGTCCAGCCTGTAAGCGGGAAGGGGGCTCTGGTACTAGCTGGTACCCCCTCTCCGCAGGTCTTTCTCCCAATAAATCTGTGTTGCCATTGAGCTGCTTCTGTTCCGTTCTTTTCTCCCTTTCATTCTAACAGATCAAACTACTTTATTCAATTCTGACTGAGGTATAAATATTCCATTTTATGAAAATCATATACTTAATCCATTTTACTTTAGTTGTATGTCATTTTTTGCTACTACAAACAGTATTCATTCAATAAACATTTTAGAATATATTTCTTTTTGCACCTGTGCAAAAGTTTTACTTCAATGTAAATATCTTAAAGTAAAATTATTTTATTGAAGGACATACATTTGTGTTTTATCCCATGGAACTTGAACAGGAAAAAAGATCTTCAAAATATGGACTCCCAGGGATGTGAGTTTAGTACACCATAGTATAGTAGATCGTACTGATTGTTACCAATAAACACAAAGGCAATTGGAAAAATTTAAGATTTTCTACCTAGTACAAGGATGAAATACCAAGGTCTGCATAAAAAATACACATAGTAGTCATAAATGATGAGAGATTATTATGACAATTTTTTCCAAAGAGCCCCAAGGCCAAGCCCCTGGCTTTATAAAAGAAGCCTTTGAGATTCCCACCTTGTGCTGAAGTATCTAATCATGAAAGACTCTGTGGATGACTGATTGTCAGACTGTAAGCCTAAAAATCTATGAAAATAATGTTTCCCAAAAAGTTCACTAGGCTAGAAACAAAAGACAGTTATAAAATTTTGACTGATACTGGCCCCAGTGATGTCTTTCTTTAGCTTCTTTTGCACTTACTTACATTTTAGCACCTACTTGTTATTTTCCATGTTTCTCTTTTGTCTTTAACTTACTTGATAACAGAGTTCCTTTGCATTCTCACACAGCAATTATTATAATACTTATATATTGTATGCACTCAATAAATATTTGTGTCTAATTGTTTAAAACCTATCAATGAGCTTCCATCACTGTCAGAATAAATTCCAAATTCTAAAATTCTAGCCAAGGCCTTTCGCTGTCTGATTAAGAGGTACTTATCTAGCCTTACTTCTCAAAACAATCCTTAACTACTTCAATTCCTGGAAATCCCCGTGGTCTTACCACATTTGGTCTTAGGGATGTTGAAACATGGTGCTCTTTCTGCCTAAATGATTTTCCTTCATTTCCCATTTACTCACAGGTTAGATGTCATTTCTTAAGGTAAGCCTTTTCTTATCCATTGGAATATGATAAATGTCCCTTTCATGTGTTTGCATAGCACTGTATACTCACATTTGTATTGTAATTGCCTATTGACTTATGTCAATCATCGAATACATGAAAGCCTCTTAAAGGCAAAGACTAAATATGATTTCCATTGCAGATGGCATACCAGAGTTTAGGTGCAAAAAAATTCTTAAATCTTTTCTGTAATTAAAAATTTATGAAAATAATTACATCAGCATATGGTGGAGTCTGCGATCAAGCCTTCCTGTTCCCACAAAGAGCAACAATTTGTTGTGAATAAAACTAAATGGAAGAGCTTAGGGGTCCACTTAAGAGCCTCTGAAATACAGTGAAAAAAAAAACTGAGAAGAACCACACAAAAAATCATTTCATTTCACCTGCATTAACCCATTCCTCAAGCTGGCACTTCTCAGCATGGAGTGGGAACTCTCTGGCATGCCTGCCCACCTTGCACAGAAAAGAAGAGGAGGATGTATAACCAGCTTCCTCGGGCTTTTGGAATTTTGCCCAAATGACAGCTTCAGTTTCACTCCACACAGATCAGTGGGAGAACTGGTATGGCTGAGACATTTGGATGTGGCAGAGAAAAAGAAGGGGGACAGGCTCAATCAGTATCAGCCATGTGAATAGTCTCAGAGTGAACCCTAGTGGTCTGCTCAGCACAGGATTCTAGCAGACATCTCCACTGAGGACCTCAACAACCCTCCTGGTGCATGTGCAGCCCCTGCAGCAATCATTGCCCACAACTACTCCATGATCTTGATTACTAACATCATTGACTTGCTCTACAGAGGAGCCTAGCGGCTTTCACCACTGAGGAAAACTGCCAACAAAAGAGCAGAAAACCCTCTGTGGTTTTTGCCACAAAAGGCCCTGCAGTATTTTTTCTTCACAATCTCCATGTACCTTAGACACTCCCTATTCCTGGAGTCACCCAGAGTCACAACTGCTGCTGCTGCAGTCACCAGGGCCCAGGGACTCATCAAGCAACATTGACAGTCACCAGATGCCTGACCAGATGATGTTCTCTCTCTCTCTCTTTTTTTCTTTCTCTTCCCTCCTCTCCCCTCCCTAGAGCCACCTGAGCTACTCTCACCATAGTTAGCCCAACTAGGTGACTCACTACTGTATCCATTGGTATTTTCCAGGGGACTAAACCATGACTCTTTCTTTGTGGAGTCACCCCAGCTGCTGCCTCTGCAGGTGCTTTGTCCCAGAGACCCAGTGCAGCTACTGTGCTTGTGCCCACAAATAGTCCCAGGGCCCGTGCTGAAGGCTCTAGCCCCACCATCTTGCACACCCAAGGCTGGCCACTGAAGCTAGGCTGTTGCACACTGCCAGCCCAGCCCCACAGTTGAGCTTGAACAAGCACCTTGCCATGCCTCTTGTCCCCTGCCTCCAAAATACTGCCTACACACACAGCTGGCTCCTGCGGCTGCACATGTGTGCACACTTCCAGCTTATTCCTGAAGCTGCCCATGCACGCACACATGACTTCATCTTACTGCTGCACCTCAGATGGCCTGTTCAATCATTCATGTGCAAGCTGACAGCAAGCACTGCCACATGTGCACTCATACTCAGCCTCAACTCATACCTCTGAACCCAGCCCTCTAGGTGGCCTGTGCTGGAACGCTCATGATTACAACTAGTTTCTGCAGTGAAACATGTACACATCACTGGCTACAGCCTTCATGATTGCCAGCCCTAGAGCCTAGTTACTGGGCAGAGAGACACAGATGAGTTTACTGACACCCCTCACAGATACTGAAGATCTCCCACAGGTCTTGCCAACAAGGATCATTCAGGTGACAATATTAAGGTCTGATATAAGTATAGCCAACCCTGTTATAAGATGTTTTACATTACCTTCGTGGTAACTACAAAGCAAAAATGTATATTAGACATACAAAAGAAAAAGAAAAAGGAATTAAAGCATAATATTACAGAAAACCGTCAAATCACAAAGGAAGACATTAAGAGAGGAAATAGGAAACAAAGGATCTACAAAACAGCCAGAAAAGAATAATTACCTTGAATATAAATAAATTTTCCCATGGCGTGAATGGATTAAACAATAAAACACCCAACTGTATGTTGCTTACAAGAGGTTTAACTTTAAGGACACACAGAGACTAAAAGTTTAGTGATGAAAAAATTTATTCCATGGACTTTGAAACCAAAGAGAGTAGTGATAGCTACTTATATCAGACAAAATATGCATTAAGTAAAAAAACTGTAAAAATTTTAAAAGTTCAATATAAATAAAAAGTCAGTCAAGGTGATGTAACAACTTTTAATATAGATGCAACCGATTTCGCATCACATAAATATGTAAAGCAAATATTAGATCTGAAGGGAGAGAGAGATTGCAATGCAATAATCGTAGGGTAGTTAAATATCACACTTTAACAACAGGTAGATTAGTGAAACACAAAATGAAAAAGGAGCCACTGTACTGAACTGTTTTAGACCAAATGGACTTAGCAGTCATGTATAGAATTTTGACAAAATTTTACATCTTTTCATGATAAGACTTCTCAACAAATTAGGTACAGAATGAATGTAACTCAATAAAGGCCATATATGACAACCCACAGCTAACATCATACTCAATAATGAAAAGTTAAGTTTTTCTTAAAATCAGGAACAGGACAAGGAAGTCTAATCAGCACTTCTACACCACTTCTATTTACAATAGTACTTGAAGTACTAACCAGAGCAGTTAGGCAAAATAAATGAATAAAAGGCATCAAAATTGGTAAGGACAAAGTGAAATTTTCCTTGTTTGCTGATGACATGATTATATATAGAGAAAATCCTAAAGGCTCCATCAAAAACCTGTTAGAAATAATAAACAGATTGAGTAAATTTACGGGATACAAAATCAACATGCAAAATCTGTAGGTTTTTTTTGTTTTGTTTGTTTGTTTGTTTGTTTGTTTTTTGAGATGGGAGACTCACTCTGTCACCAGGCTGGAGTGCAGTGGTGTGATCTCGGCTCACTGCAACCTCCGCCTCCCGGTTTCAAGGGATTCTCCTGCCTCAGCCTCCCGAGTAGCTGGGACTATAGGCACACGCCACCACGCCCAGTTAATTTTTGTATGTTTAATAGAGATGGGGTTTCACCAGGTTGGCCAGGATGATCTCGATCTCTTGACCTCATGATCTGCCCACCTCTGCCTCCCAAAGTGCTGGGATTACAGGCATGAGCCACTTCACCTGGCCTGTAGCATTTTTATAGAGTGATGATTAAGAATGTGAAAAGGAAATTAAGAATACAATTCCAGGCCAGGCACGGTGGCTCACACCTGTAATCCCAGCAATTTGAGAGGCCAAGGCCAGCGGGTCATCTGAGGTCGGGAGTTCAAGACCAGCCTAATCAACATGGAGAAACCCCATCTCTACCAAAAATACAAAATTAGCTGGGCATGGTGGTGCATGCCTGTAATCCCAGCTACTTGGGAGTCTGAGGCAGGAGAATCACTTGAACCCGGGAGGTGGAGGTTGTGGTGAGCCAAGATCATGCCATTGAACTCTAGCCTAGGCAGCAAGAGCAAAACTCCATCTCAAGGGAAAAAAAAACAAAGAAAAGAAAGAATACGATACCATTTACATTAGCATAAAAATAAAATAGTTAGGAATAAATTTTACCAAAGCTGTGAAATATTTGTATACTCAAAACTATAAAACACTGATGAATAAAATTGGAGAAAGAAATATATATAAAATGAGAAAGACATGAGACATTTTCAAACAAAACCAAGAAAGCATGTGACCACTAGAGGTGCCCTACAAGAAATGCTAAACAGAATTCTTCAGGTTCTAATTAAAAGATGCTAGACAGTAACTAAAAGATATATGAAGATATAGCTTTTGTAAAGGTAAACACATGGGCAAATGTGCATATATAAACATATATATATAATATATACATTATATCCATAAAGTCTATTTATATATATACATATAAATAGGATATATAACTAATATCCATCCATCTATGTAGTATTATAATTTTGGGTTGGACCCCACTTTTTTGGTAGAGATTTAAAAGGAACATGCAAAAAATTATTAATGCATTGATAGGTACACTATACATAAGGGTGTAATTTGTGACATCAAAAACATAAACCGTGAAGGATAAGGAGCTGTAAAAGAGAAGAGCTTTTGTATGTAATTAGTTTATATTAATTTAAGAGGATTGTTATAACATGAAGATATTATATGTAATCCCTATGGTAAGCATAAATATATAGACAGAATATTTATTAAAAAATTAAAAAGGAATAAAAAGACATCACTACAAAATTTTATTAACACGAAAGGAGGCTGCAATAGAAAATTGAGCAAAAAGCATAAGACATACAAGAAACAAATAGCAAATTAACACTTCTTTAAATGTCAAATGATTCAACTCTAATAAAAATTCAAACTCACGACACTTTCGAGAGAATTAAATAATTCTCAAATAACAAGTTTCAATAAAAAAAGAAATTTATGAAATGTCAAAATAATTCAAAATGATATTTAAAAGCTCAGTGAGATACAAGAGAAGACATCTTAACAACAAAAAATTGAAAATCAATTCAGGATATGAATGAGAAATTCAACAAAGGGATAAATATTATAAATTTAAAAATAAGCAAACAGAAACCCTGGAATTAAATAATTCAATAAATGCAAAATATACATTTGATGGCTTCAAAATTAGACTAAATCAACGGAAGAATGAATTATAGAACCTGAAGACAGATCTTTTGAAATTACACACCAAAAAAACTGAATAAAAAACAAAAAATAAATAAAGCATATTTGACATATGGGGCACCATAAAGTAATCAAATATTCAAATTTTGAGTGTTCCACAGGTGAAGAGAAAGGCAAAGGCATAGAAAGTCTGTTTAACAAAATAATACCTAAAAACTTCTGAAGTCTAGAAAGAGATTTATACAGCCATATATAGGAAGCTCAGAGATCCCCAAATAGATACACCTCAGAAAGTTTTTTTCCAAGTCAAACTGTCAAATGTCAAAGACAGAGATTTCTAAAAACAGCAAGATAAATGCATCTACTCACATATAAAGGAATCCTCATCGGACACACTGAATTTTTCAGGAGAAACCCATGCAGGTCAAGAGCAAGTGAGATGACATATTTAAACTGCTGAAAGAAAAAGAAGAAAAAAACCCTGCTAGTCAAGAATAGTATGCTCATCAAAGTAAGCCTTCATAACTTCAGAAGAAATAAATTACTTCCAAGACAAGCAAAAATTAAGGGAATTCGTTACCACTACACTGGCCCTACATGAAATGCTTAATGAAATCCCACGCCTGGCAGCAAAACGATACCTATCATCATGAAAACACACTGAAATATAAAACATGCTGGTAGAGCATGTGCAAATAAAGAAGAGGAAGGACTCAAATGTTACCACTTACCAAAAACTACCAAACCGAAATCATAAACAACAAGAGAGAAATTAAGAGAAAAAGAATATTCAAAACAACCAGAAAACAATTAACAAAATGACAAGAATGAGTCCCCCTATATCAATAATAACCTTGAATTTACATTGATTTAATTTTAATTAAAAGATATATATTGGCTGAATATATATATATATATATATATATATATATATATATATATATATCCCAACTATATGGTACCTAGAAGAAACTCACTTCACCTGTAAAAACACATATAGACTGAAAGTACAGGAATTGAAAAATAAATTCCACACAAATGGAAATCAACAGGAAGTAGTAGTAGCTATCTTCATGTTAAATAAAGCAGACTTTAAGTCAAAATAGTAAAAAGAGGCAAAGAAGGTCTTTATACAATTTTGCAAGAGTATATAACAATTATATATATATATATATGCACCTAACACTAGAGCAGCAAGATACATAGAGCAAATATTACCATATCTAAGTGGAGATAGAGACTCAAACAGTAGTCAGAGACTTCACCACCCCACTCTCAGCGTTAGACATATTAGACAGAAAATTAACAAAATGCTTTGCATTCAAAGTACACTTTAGGCCAAGTAGACCTAACTGACATTTAGAGAATATTTTATTCAACAACGGCACCTGCTGCTGTTTATTTTGACACGTGGAGCATTCTCCTAGATAGAGCATATATTAGGCCAAAAAACACGTCTCAACAAATTTTTAAATTCAGTCATAAAAGGTATCTTTACAGATGACAATGAATTAAAACTAGAAATCAATTACAACAAGAACTTTGGAAATTAAACACTATATTCCTGAATGACTATTGGGTCAATGAACAAACTGACAAAAAGATGCTTGAAACAAATAACAATGCAAATACAACATTCCAAACCTAAGGGATACAGAAAAACCAGTGCTAAGAGGAAAGCTTGTAGCAAGAAATGCCTACTTCATAAAAGTTGAACAATTTCAAATAAACAATTTAATCATGAAACTCAAGGAGCTAGAGAAGAAAGAACAAACACAACCCCAAATTAGTAGAAGGAAAGAAATAAAATCAGAGCAGACTAATTGAAGGTAGAGACTAAAAATACAATATAAAGATTCAATAAAATGAATAGCTGCTTTTTTGGAAAAAAAATAAAAAATCAAATTGGCAAATCACTACCTACACCAACCAAGAAAGAGAAAACACCCAAATAAAACCAGAAATCACAACTGATGTCACAACATATGAAATATCATCCGTGTAAACCAAAAATAAAATTCTGAACTCCCCCTCCCAACCATCTAAATGGTCTTCTTCCTTGGCTAGGGCACTCTACCCTGAAACACTGGTTCAGGCCATGACAGGAAGTGGGGGTCAGACATGCCTCATTATACCTCTCCAGCATTAACATCAACACAGATCTTAAGTCTGATAAGTAACATTTACAATCTATTCTCTTCAAAGCCTGCTAGACGAAGGCTTTATCTGCACGCTAAACGTTTGATCTCTACAATGTCTTATTGCAACCCAGACATTCCTTTCTATTGATAACTCTTTCAACCAATGGCTAATTAGAAAAAGTTTAAATCCACCTATAACATGGAAGTCCCCACTTTTAGTTGTCCTGCCTTTCTGGACCTAACCAATGTATTTCTTAAATGTATTTGATTGAAGTTTCATGTCTTCCTACAATGTGTAAAATCAAGCTGCACCCCAACTGCCTTAGGCACACGTTCTCAGGAGCTCCTAAAGGCTGTATCATGGGCCATTTAAAACGGAATAAATCTGTTTAAATATTTTACAGAGTTTGACTCTTTTCATCAGCATTGGAGACTATTATGAAAAACTATATAATAACAAACTGAAAAACAGAAAATGTATACATTCCTGGAGAGATACAATCTACAAGACTGAATGAGGAAAAAATAGAAAATGTGAACAGACAAATAGTGAGTCACAAGTTTGAATCAGTATTAGAAAGACTTTCAACAAAGAAAAGCCCTGGACTGTATGGCTTTGATGCCAAATTCTACCACACTCATAAAAAATAAATGGCCAGGCATGGTGGCTCACGCCTGTAAAACCAACACTTTGAGAGGCCGAGGTGAGCAGATCACCTGAGTTCAGGAGTTCAAGATCAGCCTGGCCAACGTGGCAAAACCCAGTCTCTACTGAAAAAAAAAAACAACGAAAATTAGCCTGGTGTGGTGGCAGGCACCCGTATTCCCAGCTACTCAGGACGCACACTAGAACCCAGGAGGCGAAGGTTGCAGTGAGCCGAGATCGTGCCACTGAACTCCAGCCTGGGTGACAAGAGAACAAGAGGGAGACTCCATCAAAAAAAAAAAAAAAAAACAATTTCACCAATTTTCTTCAAATTATTAAAAAATGTTAAATATTGGCCAGGGTTGGTGGCTCATGCCTGAAATCCCAGCACTTTGGGAGGCCAAGGCAGGAGGATCACGAGGTCAGGAGATCAAGACCATCCTGGCTAACACGGTGAAACCCCATCTCTACTGGAAATACAAAAAATTAGCTAGGCATGGTGGCGGACGCTTGTAGTCCCAGCTACTCGGGAGGCTGAGGCAGGAGAATGGCATGAACCTGGGAGGCAGAGCTTGCAGTGAGCAGAGATCACACCACTGCACTCCAGCCTGGGGACAGAGCAAGACTCTGTCTCAAAAAAAAGAAAAAGTTAAATATTAGCAATTTCTCCATAACTGATTCTATGAGGCCTGAATTACTTTTATACTAAAACTAGATATAAACAAAAAAAAAAATTATAGGCCAATAGCTCTGATAAATATAGAAAAAAATCCTCAACAAAATACAAGCGAAGGGAATTCAACAGCGCATTAGAAAGATAACACGTCATGATCAAATAAAATTTATTCCAGGTGGGCAAGGATGATTTATCATACAAATTAACAAATGCGGTAAATTACCTCAACAGAATGAATGACAAAAATCATAATCATCTCAATAGGTACAAAAAATATTTGAATGAATTAACCATCCCTTCATGATAAAAGCTCTCAACAAACTCGGTATAGAAGGAACATATTGTGACATAATAATGGCCATATATGGCAAATGTACAGCTAACATCACATTGAATGGAGAAAAGTGGTGTAGCAGGATGAGCCACAGACAAAACTCCTCAGACACCGAGTTAAAAAAGGAACGGGTTTATTCGGCCGGGGGCATCGGCAGGACTCCTGTCTAAAGAGCCGAGCTTGAGTGAGAAATTCCTGTCCCTTTTAAGGGCTCACGACTCTAAGGGGGTACGCATGAGAGGGTCATAATCGATTGAGCAAGCAGGGGGTACGCGACTGGGGGGCTGCATGCACCGGTAATTAGATCGGAACAAAACAGGATAGGGATTTTCACAGTGCTTTTCTATACAATGTCTGTAATCTATAGCTAACATAACCGATTAGGTCAGGGGTCTGTCTTTAACTACCAGGCCCAGGGTGTGGCGCCAGGCTTTCTGCTTGTGGATTTCATTTCTGCCTTTTAGTTTTTACTTTTTTCTTTCTTTGGAGGGAGAAATTGGGCATAAGACAATATGAGGGTTGGTCTCCTCCCTTATTCCTCCCCTTCGAGACTCTCACTTAATAGTGGGAGTTCTCACTTTCATTTTTACTACCCGTGTCTTCTTGCAAGACAGATTGATAGTGATTCATATAGTACACTTATGCTGAAGCATTTTGGTGAACTAACATAGCGATGAAGCTTTTTATCATTTGAAGAAGTACAGGTAGCAAACAAGGAGCAGTAAGCAGGTTCCTATTACTATTATAACTCTTATAAGAGTTTTAAATCCTCCTAGCTCTGGGAACCATGTGCACAGGCACATGTGCCAGTTTTGTCACATCTCTAAGTATGTCTTCATCTACTTGCCCTTGATTATCTATGTGTAGGCAGCAATTAGTAAGGTTAAATTTCCTACAGACTTCTCCTTCAGCTGCTGGCAAGTAGTCGAGAGCTAATCTATTTTGATAGATAGCATTTTTCATTTGAGTTTCTTGCCGGGCCAGAATAGTCAAGGCTCTGCCAGTTTTATTAGTGATTTTTTTTTTTTATACTTTAGGTTTTAGGGTACATGTGCACAATGTGCAGGTTTGTTACATATGTATCCATGTGCCATGTTGATTTCCTGCACCCATTAACGCATTAGTGATTATTTTTAAGAAGGTTGTAACCGTATGATTCAGTTGATATGTAAATGGGGGTCTGGTATCCCCACGAGCCATCTTGTGCCTAAGTAGCAGGCCGATAATATTGTATGATTCTCTCAGAGGGCCATTTATCATTTTTTTTTCAATTTCCTATAGCTATGCTTCTCTTTTTGCGGGAAGCATAGACAGGGAAGCCCAGGAGTTCACCTGTTTCTATGGGCAGTAGGAAGAAAGATGGTTTAATAGTGCCAATAACACAACTACCTGCCTACTTGTCAGGTAATTTGGCATAAGCTCTATGCCTGCATATCCAGTATAATCCAGTGGGGGCTGTCCAGTCCTGGTGGGACTCTGGGTGGGTCCACATGGTTTGCAACTTTGGGAATTTACTAAATGGATTTCTCTCTGTGTGATTTGAACTCCACCAAGTGACTGTTTTTGTGGTACCATTATACAGTTTCTGTCTCAGACAACTAAGTCATCCTACGGGGTGAGTGAATTCTTTTGCTTTTCTAGCTATGCAATATTGTCCAATAATTGAGGCTTTTAGGACCCAGAAATTATCAGGGTGATTGTTTTGAGCTGGGAATTCATCAGGAACTGGGTCTGTAAGTACTAATTCTCGGGCTTTCCATGGCCATTGATCTCCTATTACAGTTTCTCCACATACATAACATGAAGTGACATTGATAGACTGGGCTACGTGCTCAGCTAATTGCAAAAACAAATTTCTTGTTTTTCCTGGAATTTCTGGTACTGGCACATTTAGTTCATCATAGAAAGTTTGAAACATTGGCTCAGGAGAGCCATCGATTCCTAAGGTCACACGCTCCTCTTTTTTCCAGCGAGGATCAAGGGGATTGGTTATTACTAGCTCTAAGGGGTTACATTGTCCTTTAGTACAGGAAGGGCCATTTTTTCCTTTCTGAAGGTGGACTGGATCCTTTTCTTTTTTTTTTTAATTCAAGTGGCCTAAATGACATAAGACCAGTATTTACATTTATTTTCACACAGTCCTAATTTATGACAGATGTACTTACTTTCTGTTATATAGCCTCTTTTCTAATTAAGAGAAGCATACCTTCTTCCTAACTTATTACTATTAATGACAGCACAGGCATCAAATTTTAAGGTGACTTGTTTGAGCACCTCTTTTTCTTCTGTTTTGGCTAACACTTTACTCGTATCCTTTATAAGCCCCCACCAGTCCTCAGTCCTTAATCTTATTTTAAAAACTGTGGTCATAGGAGGCTCAGATGGGTCATAACACACATCAGGTTGGTCATTTCCTGGGCTACATACCTTGTATAGAATAACATTATACAAACAAGTTCTTTTTAGAGTTCCAGTACACTTATAATAACCATAAAATAGTAGGACCATAGCAATCTTTTGTCCTACCTCTGTCACTTGATGTACAGTGGGAACAGTCCTCAGTCTGAAGAAGGTCAGTTGAAGTCCTTACTAAAAAAGTCCAAATTTTAAGGAAAATGAGTCCTGCAATGAGTTTTCTCATGCTTCAGACATGCCTGGACCAGTCAGCTTCTGAGTGTGACTGAAACAGGGCTTGTCGTCTTCTTCAGAGTCACTTTGCAGGGGTTGACGAAGCTGCTCCTGTCCACATACTGCTCACAGTCTACGGATGTTTAAGGATGGTATCAGAGGTTGGGCCTACTAGAATAAATCAGTCCAACACCTCTACACATTTATGTTCAACTGGGCTCTCTGGTACCGGGAGCAAGGTGGTGGGGTTTAAGGTGTTGCAAACTTCAATAGTTATGTGGGGATTTTCACATAGCAAGCTTTGGTACTTGGTTAATCTAGCATTTGTTAACCAATGATGTCTTTTGGTAGTCATTAAAGTTACCACAGCATAGGGGGCCTTTATATTCAGGTTTTGCCTAAGGGTTAGTTTATCTGCTCCTTGTGCTAACAGGGCCATTGCTGCTAGGGCCCTTAGACCTGGGGGCCAACCTTTGGAAACCCTGTCTAATTTTTTGAGAGATAGGCCACTGGCCTCAGCCAGGGCCCCACATTCTGGGTTAAAACTCCAACTGCTATTTTTTCTCTTTCCGACACATAGAGTGTAAAGGGTTTTGTCAGGTCAGGTAGTCTCAGGGCTGGGGCCAACATGAGTTTTTCCCTTAACTCATGAAAAGCTCGTTGTTGGTGGTTGTAATAGATGTAGTTTATCTAATCTACATTTTTATTAACTGTCACCTACCAAAATATTGACTCAAATCCTGCAGCTATTTGATTTCAAGCTTTAAATTGATCTGGTGTTCCTCATGGGACTCCAATTGCATCTAAATAGACATGAGAGTTGAAAGATCCATAAGGGGCTTCTCTGGCTTTATGATGTCTTATTTCTTTTCCTTCTGGTTGATGAAATGCCAAAGTGAAAGGGATAACCAATTGGACTAAAGTACAAGTGCCACTCCAGTTATTCGGCAGAGCGCCCAGTAAAGGTCCACCACAATACCAGCACACATCCACTTGGGGATAAACAAGGGCTGACTGATTGATAAGCTCTTGAAAATTCTTAAGCTCACTGCATCTTTTCAGATCTCCAAGGAACGCTAAGTTTCCTCCCTGTCATGAGAGACACGAAGTGAACTTAGTGTTGAGAGATGGAAGCTGGATGGCCCTCGGGGGCTGACCTGCAGGGTGCCGGACTTTGGGATATAGCAGAGAGAGCTTGGCATGACTTATTATTCCAGGCTGTAGAATCCTGGAAAAGAGCTGCCATGCAGCCCACACCTGGTCAACTGGAGGACCACCTTAGTGGAAAGGGGACAATCTAGGCCTCTGACCTGCCATGTGCACAAGCATAGCAATTGCTTTTATTTAGTGTGCAGGTGGAATATTTGATCCCTTTTAACCAGGCATTTGCATCTTGGTATCCTGTCTTAATTGCTAAAGTTTAAGTCTTTAACTTCTATGATCCTCTAGTAAAATGAATATATGGTTTTAGGAAATTACAAAAACCAGTTTGGGCAGTCCATCTGTGCTCTTTAGTGGTCCACAGAACGTTGGACCAACTATGGCATGAAAGCGCTACATCGGGGAGAAAGACTCCTGGTTGGCACTGGGGTCTTTATTGAAATATCCCTGGATTAAATGGTCCAGTTCACTAATGCCCAGTCTGAGGAAAGTCAGGAGGGACAGAAGTACTTTTCTGAAGTAGAGAGCTGTCTTTGACTTGGCAAGTCCCCACAGGGTATAACAAGGCAAGCATTAAATGCAATAGTTTGAGGCAAAATTGACTTGGTTATGTTAATAACTAGATAGTCAGCAATAGAAGGAGGAAAGAAAAAAGAGTAATAGAATAGATGAAAAGAGTTAAATTTTTCTTAGCTTTAGTTTGGTAGGGTTTTCCCCTGGGACTATGGCCCTTGACTCTGGAGGGGGTGGTGTTTCTTGACTCGGGTGTGATGAGTCCATCCACTTTTTTTTTTTTTTTTTTTTTTTCTCTATGAACAGCAGTCTTGGTGGTTAGCAGCACAAGGCAGGGTCCTTCCCAGGCTGGCTGGAATTTTTCTTCTTTCCACCCTTTGATGAGAACGTGATCTTCAGGCCAGTGCTGGTTTACCGGAAATTCTAGGAGTGGTACATGTGCTAAAAGACTTTTAGTTTTTGAGATAAAGGAAAGTAGAAGATAAACCAAGTATATAATTTTTAAGAAATTGACCTTTTGTTTTAAATGTGGGAACCTTGGCAGTGGACTTTATAATGCCTCTTTAATGAGAAATTTCCTTTAGCACCTATTTTTATTAGTTTTTAAACCAAAGAAAGCCAAATACCATTTTACATTTAACGATGCTTCTCGTATGATTTTTATACAAGATAAGCTATATTTTATGTTTATATTAGTGTGTTATTAGCGTTAAACTTAATTTTAATAAAACCTTGTAGACATATTTATCTAATTTTTAATGTTTGACCATAAGGTAAGATTTCGGAGACTCTTTTCAACATTTTATAATTTTTGTGAAAGAGCAGGTTGGTGCTTTAAGAAAAACCTGTTATGCTTTTACTTTAATGTCCAGTTCACGGAAAAACTGGATAATACTTCTTTAACTTTAGCTAATCTGTTTACGCACAGAATTTTCTTTACAATTAACATTTTAAAACTTGCTTAAACCTTCAAAACAATAACTTTTTTAACTTTTTAATGTAGGTAAAAGTGTACATTCTTATGCTTCCTTATAATCCTTTTACCAAAGATATATTTTACTTTTCTTATACACCTTGCACATAAACTGTTGTTGTATTTTTAATAGTTTTACATTCAGGAGGCCTAGTTACTTTTAAATTATACAACATTTCTTGCATAAATTCTTTTTTTATAACATTTTTGTCTTTCATGACTTTTGCAGACAATTCTTCAACATGCCTCAACTTTCTGACTTATTACAAATATTTCTTTCTTTAAACAACCAGTTATTTCAGGACAAGAATTTACCATATAATACTCTTTCTATATAAATTCTGTCTCCCCTTTTTTTTTCCTTTTTTTTTTTCTTAGGATACTTCTGAACTGGTGAGGTGTGCTCACAGTGAGGTTTCCTCTAAAAGTTATTTTTTTTACTTTTTTGTTAGCAAAGCAATTGCTAACAAACAGATTAAATGCATTTGGGCCATCCATGAGTTACTGGGGTAAGGATTTTTGGTAGGAAGGCCTCAGTGCTTTTGGAATACGCCCTTGTTTACACTGACGACAAAGTGGTATTGGAGTGTTATAGGGTTATGGAGAATACCTTCAATTATCAATTATAGGTTTTAAATTTACCTTGGCTTTTAAAGGAATAGGGTACACTTTTTTTCTTAACTACTTGTATATCTCTCTCTTTCTCTCTTTGACTTTGTCTCTCTCTTTGACTTTCCTTTTGCCTCTGTCTCTTCCTCTTTCTCTCTGCCCATCTCTTTCTTTCTCTCTCTCTCTCTCTCTCCTTGACTCCCTCTTTGTCTGTCTCTTCCTCTCTGACTCTTCCTCTCTCTCTCTCCTTGACTCCCTCTTTGTCTGTCTCTTCCTCTCTGACTCTTCCTCTCTCTCTTTGCCTCTTTTCCTCTCTGTCTCTTTCCTTTCTCTCTCTCTGCTGGTCTTTCCTTGCCTCTGCCAGCTGCTTATGCTGCTCTTCTCTCAACCACTGTGTGTTGGGGGCAGGGGGTCTAAAACAACCTGTAACCAAGTGTCTGTATATGGGAACTGGTCTGGGTTCCCTGGCTTATAGGTTACCTTGTGGCATACCTTTGAAACAAGGGACCTGTCCAGGCTTCCTTCTAATGGCCAACCTACTTCTAATGTTGGCCAGTCTATCTTACACAAAGTTTTAAGTTTTCTTGGTGTCACAGTACTCCATAGTCTCCCTTAAATTCTTTTTTGAAATGTTTTAACATAGTTCCAAGTAGGGTGGGCTTATTTGTGCCTGACCTATGCTTCTTCAAGACAAAACACCATGCTCACACCACACTCACACCACAAAACAAAGAACGGGTAAAAAGGGCACACATACACTTTTGCAGTTTGAACCAAACCAAAATCAAAACCAAAATCAGAGTATCCAGAAATCCAAGCCAGGTCAAAATGAAAACCAAAGTATCAAGCAATCCAAGTCAAGTCAAAAACAAAAACCAAAGTGCCGGTACAGGCACTCTGTGGGTGATCAGGCCACGCTTCCACTCAAATGGAGTAGGGTCCAAGTTCCCCAAGACCCAGGTCCTATGTCAAGTCAATCCCAAACCAAGTCAAAACCAAAACCAAAGTACCAATAAATGCACGCCATGGGTGATCAGGACACATTTCCACTCAAACAGAGAGGGCAAGTTTCAGAGACTAGTTTTACCAAGTTTTAGATGCCCAGATTCCAAGTGTCCATTCCTTCCCGGTGTTCAGCCACTGCATTGATCCTCCACGGGGGCCTGCCATGCACTGCTGTGGCAAGGCATCCCACCAGGGCAAATGCCTACCCGGGAGTGCTCTCAAGATCCGCATCACTTGGGCTTGTCAAAGTCCCCCACAGGGATGTTCCACAGGGCAGGCTTAAGCCACCTAAGGAACTGCCTCAACCATCCTCCATTCACCTTGCTTCCCAGTCGGGGAACCAAGAAATGTAGCAGGATGAGCACAGACAAAACTCTTCAGACACTGAGTTAAAGAAGGAAGGGGTTTATTCGGCCAGGGGCATTGGCAAGACTCCTGTCCCAAGAGCCAAGCTCCCCGAGTGAGCAATTCCTGTCCCTATTAAGGGCTCACAACTCTAAGGGTGTGCGCATGAGAGGGTTGTGATCAATTGAGCAAGCAGGGGGTACGTGACTGGGGGCTGCAGCCACTGGTAATTAGATCGGGACAAAACAGGATAGGGATTTTCACAGTGCTTTTCTATACAATGTCTGTAATCTATAGATAACATAACTGATTAGTTCAGGGGCCGATCTTTAACTACCAGGCCCAGGGTGTGGCGCTGGGCTTTCTGCTTATGGATTTCATTTCTGCCTTTCAGTTTTTACTTTTTTCTTTCTTTGGAGGCAGAAATTGGGCATAAGACAATATGAGGGGTGGTCTCCTCCCTTAGTGGAAATATTTTTTTCTTTCTAAGAACTTGAAAATGACAAGGAGGCCCACTTTACCAGGTCTCTTCAACATAGTACTACAATTATATCCAAGCAGTCAGGCAAGAGAAATAAAAGCCTTCCCAATTGTAAAAGATGAGGTTAAACTGTCCCTCTCTATAGATGACAAAATGTTATATTTAGAAAAATGTAAAGATTTCATAAAAAACACTTTGATCTGATTAATAAATTTAGTAAAATTTCAGAATAAAAATCACCATATAAAAAACAGTAGTGTTTTTATACACCAATAATGAACTAGTTATAAAAAGGAAATCAAGAAGATGATACCATTTTCAATAGCTACAAGATACATACTGTAAACTAAAAAGTATCAAAGATTCCATTTAGACATTTATTTTGTTAAGGTTAAGGACATGCTTATGACACAGCCTCAGGACAATATGTGCCCAAGGTGGTCAAGCTACAGCTTGGTTTTATACATTTTATGGAGACATAAGACATCAACCAATACATGAAGATATACATTGGTTTGGTCCCCAAATGTGGAACTACTCAAAGTTGGGGTTTCCAAGTCATAGGTGGATTCAAAGATTTTCTGATTGGCAATTGGTTGAAAGAGTTTATCTAAAGACATAGAATCAGTAGAAGGTAATGTCTTGGTTATGAAGTGGTGGAGTCCAAAGAGCTTATTATGCAAATGAAGCCTCCAGGTAACAGGCTTCAGAGACAATAGATTGTAAATGTTTCTTGTCAGACTTAAAGAGTCTGTTATGGCAGTATTAAGATCTCTGTTTTAATGTTAATGCTGGTCAGGTGTGCCTAAATTCAAAAAGGGAGGAAAGTATAAAGCATGTCTGACCACCCATTCGTATTATGGCTATTGTTTCAGGTTTACCTGAGTAAGACTCTGGCTGAGAGGAGGGGTCCATTCAGTTGGATGGGGAGCTTTGAATAATTTTTTTGTTTGTTTATAGTGCACAGGAATAAATTTATTCAAGGAGGTAAAAAAACTATGGAACAGTGATTTAAAAAATGAAAGAGAACACAAACGATTAGAATGCCATCCCATCTTCATGGATCAGAATAAGTAATATTGTTAAATAGCCATATTTCTTAAAGCAGTCTTCAGATTCAATGCAATTCTTATCAAAATACTGATGATGTTTGTCACAGAAAAAGAAAGAAAAATTTCTAAATGTATATGCAATAAAAAAGAGCTAGAATAGCCAAAGCAATCTTGAGCAAAAGGAACAAAGCTGAAGACGTCACACTGCCTGACTTCAAATATATGACAAGGCTATTTCTATGGTTTGGATATTTGATCCATCCATATATCAGGTTGAAAATTAATCCCAAATGTTGGAGATGATGCCTAATTGAAGGTGTTTGGATAATGGGGGTATATGCCTCATGAAGGATTTGGTTTTATACTCACAGTAATGAGAATGTTCTTGCTTTATTAAGAGCTCTCCCAAGAACTGTTTGTTAAAAAGAGCATAGCAACTCCCTCCACTCTGTCTTTCCTTCTTTCTCATCATTGGATCTCCACACACTGGCTCTTTTTTGCTTTCTGCCTTGAGTGGAAACAGCCTGAGGCCCTTAACAGAAACAAATGCTGGCTCCATGTTTAGTGTGTAACCCACAGAACTCTGTGCTAAATAAACCTATTTGCTTTAAAAACTATCCAGCCTCAGATACTCCTTTATAGCAGCACAACCTAAAACAGCTATAATACTCAAACATCATGGTATTGGTATAAAAACAGACACAATGACCAGTGGATCAGAATAGATGACACAGAAATACATCTATGTATATATAGCCAACTAACTTTTGAGGAAGGTGCCAAGAACCAAAACTAAGAAAAGAACACCCTTTTCAATAAACTGTGCTGAAGAAACTGGGTGTCTGTATGCAGAAGAATGAAACTAAACCCCTATATGTCATTATATAAAAAAAAACTATTCAAAATGGATTAAAGACTTAAACATAAAACTTATAATTGTAAAACTACTAAAAAGAACATAGACAAAACACACTAGAACATGAATCCACACAAAGATTTTATAGCTTAGACTGCAAAAGCACCAGCAACAAAAAAATACAAATAGAAAATTGAACTAAACTGAAAAGCTTTTGTACAACTAATAAAACAATCAAGAGAGTGAACAGACAACCCAATAAGTGGAAGAAAATATTTGCAATCTATTTATCTGACAAAGGACTAATATCCAGAATACACAAGGAACTTAAACAACTCAACAGCAGGAAATCAAATAAACTCATTAGAAAGTGGCCAAAAAAAAAAAATAGACATTTCTCAAAAGAAGATATGCAAATATCTGTCAGATATTGGAAAAATGCTCAACATCACTAATCAACAGAAAAATGCATAGCAAAACCACAATGATATATCATCTTATCCCAATTATAACGGCTACTATAAAAATAAAAATAACAGATGCTGCTGAAGATGCAGAGAAAGGGGAATTCTTTTTTTCTTTTTCTTTTTTTTTTTTTGAGACAGAGTCTCACTCTGTCACCCAGGCTGGAATGCAGTGCTCAATCTCGGCTCACTGCAACCTCCGCATCCCGGGTTCAAGCAATTCTGCTGCCTCAGGCTCCTGAGTAGCTGGGACCACAGGTGCACGCCACAAAGCCCGGTTAATTTTTTGTATTTTTAGTAGAGATGGGGTTTCACTGTGTTAGCCAGGATGGTCTCGATATGATCTAGCAATCCTACTACTAGGTAGTTTTCCAAAGGAAAATAAATCAGTATATCAAAGAGATATTATCACTTCTATGATTATTGTAGCACTACTTACAACAACAAAGATAAGAAATCAATCTATGTCCATTCACAGATAAATGGATAAAGAAAATATACCATGTATACACTACGGAATACTATTTGTACATAACAAAGAATAAAATTCTGTCATTCGCAACAACATGGATTGAATTGGAAGTCATTATGTAAAGTGAAATAAGCCAGGCAGAGAAAAAAAAAATCACATGTACTCACTCGTATGTGGGAACCACAAAAGTTGATCTCATGGAGTTAAAGGAAATGATTATTACCAGAGGCTTGGATTGCTGTGTTTGAGGGAGATATGTAGAGAGTTTGGTTAATGGGTAAATACAGTTGGATAGGTGGAATAAATCTTAATGTTTGATAGCAGACTAGCACAACTATAATTAACAGCAATGTATTGTATATATTAAAATAGCTGTAAGAAAAAAACTTGAAATGTTTCCAAAGCATAGAAATGACAAACAGTTGAGGAGAAATAATATTCTAAGTACCCTGACTTGATCATTGCTCACTCTATGTGTGTACCAAAATATTACATGTGCCCCATAAATATGTATAAATATGTAACAATTAAATATTTAAAAGTTTCAGAGATTATAAATGGACTTTTAAAAACACTTGATATAGCTATCTGTTGTCTACATGAGACTCACTTTAGTATTAAGGACACACATAGGTTAAAAGTGAAAGAGTGAACAACAATATTCCATGCAATAGTTACCTAAGGAGAGCAGGATTGATTATACTAATACCAGACAAAATAGAATCTTAGTCAGCATATATTATAGGACACAAATAAGGGCATTATATATTGATACATGGGTAAATTCACAAAGAAGGTAAAATAATTAGAAATATACATGCACAAAACATCAAAGCTCCAAAAATATATGAAGCAAAAAGTGACAGAATCAAAGGACAAATTAGAGAGCTCTGAAATAGAGTAAGACTCTCACTTGCAATAATGGATGGAAAAACCTGAAAGAAGAACCACGAGAAAATGCAGGACTTAAATAACATTATGAACCAATTAAACCTAAAAGACATACAGAAAATGCTCCACTTTACTACAGAAAACATATTTTTCTCAAGTGCACATATAACATTCTTTGGGATAAATTATGTTAGGCCATATGAAAAGTCTTAATATATTTTAAAATATTGAAATAATGCAAATTATCTTTCCTGATGACAATGTAATGAAACTAGAAATCAATAGCAGAAGAAAAACTGGAAAAGTCACAAATATGAGGGTATTAAACAGTACACTTTTAAACTAGCAATGTGCCAAAGAAGAAATTTCAAGGGAAATTTTAAAATACCTTGAAATGAATAAAACTAAACAAACACCACAAATATAAGATAAAGAGGCAAAAGTGTTAATGATAGAGGAGAGAGGAAGAAACCAGTTTGGAAGGCAGTTGGTTGAATTCTTTCAAACAAAAGAACAGCCTGCAGGCACAGATGAGAGAACCTGCACAGGGAGGCTTGCCTAAGAGATGTCCACAGCTGCACAGATAAGAAAGGCTACACAGGTGACTTGGTCAGATGTGCCCACAATGGAAAATTTTGTCCCCTAACACATGCTCAGGAATGGGAAAAAAAGCAGTATGGAGTGACTCAAGCGAAGGGCCTGCATATGCACTAGGAGGATGGGGTGGAGCTACCAGAAATTTGCACCTTATGCAAATGAGATGCCCAGCCCTCACTGATTTGTTAAAAAAGCCTTTGCATTCAACTGTAAAAATGGCAACCCTCTTCTGGGTCCTCTCTGCAGCAGAGAGCTTTTTTCTTTAGCTTATTCAACTTTTGCTCCAACCTCACATTTTGTGTCCACAATCCTTAACTCTCTTGGTCCTGAGGCAAAAAACTTCAGGTGGTTTCTCAGAAAAAGAGACTACTACATTGTGGTGCATTGGCAAAACTGTATCAGAAGAAAATTTTTAGTTGTAAACATATTTAAAAAGAAAAAAGATCTCAAATCTATAATCCAAATGTACATGTTAAGAAAATAAGAAATAAAACAAACTAAATTGAAAGCTAGTAAGATGGAAATAATAAATACTAAAGCAGAGGAAATTAAAATTAAGAATGAAAAATCAATAGAGAAAAATCAGTGAAGCCAAAAGTTCGTTCTTCCAAAAGATAACAAAATGGACAGATCTTTAGATAGATTAAGAAAATGTAGAGAGGAATAAAACTGCTAGAATCATAAATGAATGGGAAGACTTTACAACCAATTTTACAGGAATAAAAAGGATTATAAGGTATCACTATGAAGAATTGTACACCAATAAACTGGATAATCTAAATGAAATGGACAAATTCCTAGAAGCACACAAATTACATTAGCTAACTTAGAAAAAATAGGAAATCTTAATAGATCTATAACCAATAGAGATTGAATTATTTATTTAAAACTCCACCAAGGGGCCAGGCGCAGTGGCTCATGCCTGTGATCCCAGCACTTTGGGAGGCTGAGACGGGCAGATCACGAGGTCATGAGATCGAGACCATCCTGGCTAACATAGTGAAACCCTGTCTCTATTAAAAATACAAAAAAATTAGCCGGGTGTGGTGGTGGGCGCCTGTAGTCCCAGCTATTCGGGAGGCTGAGACAGGAGAATGGCATGAACCCAGGAAGCGGAGCTTGCAGTGAGCCGAAATCATGCCACTGCACTCCAGGATGGGCGACAGAGCAAGACTCTGTCTCAAAAAAAAAAAAAAATTCCACCAAGGAAAATTCTTGAACCAAATGTCTTTATTGGTCAATTCTGTTTGATGTTTAAATAAATAACATCAATCTTTCTCAAACTCTTTCAACAGTGTGAAGAGGAGGGAACATTTTCTAACTCATTCTAGGAAGCCAGGATTGCTCTCAAAACAAAGTAAGATAAAAATACTACAAGAGAAAAAAACTCCAGAAAAAAAATCATTAAACAAATGTCAGTGGCATTTCTTTACATTAACAATAAAGAATCCAAAAAAAGGCTACCAGAGCAATTCCATTCTCAATTGGAAAATTAAAAAAAAACACTTACTTAGGAATTGATATGGTATAGTTATGGTTTCCCCTCACCAAAAATTGTTCTGGATTTCTATCACCAATATGGCAGTGTTGGAAAGTGAGACCTAGTGAGAGGAGTTTGGGTCATGGAGGCAGATTCCACATGAATAGATCAATATCCTTCTGTGGGGTTAAGTTTTCCCTCTCACAGAAATGGTTTAATTCCCAAAAGAATGGGTTGTTTAAAAGAATACAGCTCCCTAATTCTATTCTTTGCTCTTTCACCATGTGATCCCTTTGCATACATCTCCTGTTCTGTTTTCTGTCATGAGGGAAAGCAGTCTGAGGCCCTGACCAAGATGCAGCTGCACAATCCTGGACTTTTCAGCTACCATAATTGTGAGCCAAATAAACCTTTTTTTCTTATAAAATATCCCACCCTAACTACTTTGTGACAGCAACACAAAGTGGACTATGAAAGTTAGTACTGAGGAGTGGAGTATACCTACGCAGATATCTGGAAATGTGGAAGTGGCTTTGGACTGAGTGACATGTAGTGGCTGAATGAATTTGGAAGAACAGGGTGGAAAAAGCCTATATGGCAGTGAATAAAGCACTAATGGAGATTCTGGAAGGGGCTTAGACGATGAGCTGGGACTTCTTAGATAATTATTAAGTGATTGTGACCAAAATGCTGTGAGGAGTATAGACAGTGAAAGCCATTTTGACAAGGACTCAAATGGAAATAAGGAGAAAATTATTGGAAACCGAAGCAAAAGTCACACTTATTATACCTTACCAAAGAACTTGGCTGCATTATCCATGGCCTAGGACTTGGTGGAAGGCCAATTTAAGAGTGATGAATATTTGGCAGAACAAATTTCTGCCAAATGCAGAAAAGCATTCAGACAGCTGCTTTTTTACTTTTAACTTCAAATAGTTAAGATTTGGGAGCAAAGGCATGACCTAAAGTTATAATTTATAAGGATTTGGAATATTCCAAGCCTGGACATGTGGTAGAAAATGAAAAAGAATTTTCAGAAGAGCAATCCAAGGTTGTGACAGTGCAACCACTTGCTAAAGAGATTAACAAAGATAAAAGGAACTTAAGTGTTAATGCTCAAAACAATGAAGGAAAGGTCCTGGAGTCATTTCAGAAATCTTTGAGGTTGCGTCTGCCATCAAAGGCCCAGAGGCCTAGTAGGACAAAACTGTTTCAAGAACAAATTGAGATACTAGTGCCCTGTGCTGCCTTGAAACTCTGCTCCCCATATTTTGTCCACACTAACTGGAACAACTGTGGTTTATGTTGACAAAAAGAGTCAAACTGTAAAATATTTGAAGAAATTTATTATAAGCCAAATATGAGTGACCACGGCCTATGACACAGCCCTCAGGAGGCCCTGAGAACATATGTCCATGGTCGTTGGGGTACAGCTTGGTTTTATATATTGTAGGGAGGCATGAGACATCAATCAAATACATTTAAGTAGTACATTGGTTTGGTTCAGAAAGGTGGGACAACTCAAAGTGGGGGCTTCCAGGGTACAGGTAAATTTAAACATTCTCTGGTTGACAATTGGTTGAGTTTATCTGAAGACCTGGGATGAAAGGAAATGTTCAGGTTAAGATTAAGAAATGTGGAGACCAAGTTTTGTTGTGCAGAGGAAGCTATCAGATAGCAGACTTCAGAGAGAGCAGGTTGTAAAATATTTCTTATCAGACTTGAAGGGGTGCCTGGCTCTTAGTTGATTATCTCCTGGATCTGGAAAGGAAAGAAGGAAAATAAAGGGGAAGGGGATTCTCTATAGAATGTAAATTTTTCCCACAAGAGACTTTGCAGGGAAATTCCAAGGTATGGCAAGAAAATATATTTGGGGACAAAACATATTGATTTTTTTCCCTTGTATGCCAGAGTTAGATTGGAAAGTAAATCATGATATACCGGGTTAAGTAAAACCCATCTGATGAGAATTTATGGTTTGTAGGGCATGACTCCCCAGGCCCCTTAGAAAGGAGTTTGGGCAAGATTAAAAAAAAAAAAAATGAGAGCTTAGTCCTCACTTACATGACTCCAGGAACAACCTGGGTCATTTCTCCAAAGGATGCAAGGTCTAAGTCTTGGCAGCATTCATGTATATGTGGTGTTAATTCTGCTGGATAGAAGAATACAAGAGCTATGAGTGTGTGGAGGTGATGTAGAACTTTGCTCTTTAGTTCAGCTAAAACTGGGTTCTTGACACATCACCAGGAAGAATTAGGAATGCAGACACATTGAAGGGTGAGGGTGACAGAATTTATTGGGCAAAAAAGGAAAAGAAGGAAAAAAAAAAACTCCCAGCAAAGCAAGAGGGACTCCTGCTAACAGGCCCTCTATCTTGCAGATTAATTCTAGGCAACACACAGGAACTGAAGAGGCCAGGATCCTCCCCACACTGCACACAGCACAAACTTCCCATAGCTCCACCCCATTCTCCCAGTGCGCAGGAAGGTCAGAGATTCTCTGGGGACCCTCCCCCTTATATGCCTCCTGCATCTATCAGAGGCTTGGTGTTCTCCCCTGAGATTAAAAAGAATGTATAAAAAAGCATATGGGCCCAGGCAGACACTTTGCACATGTGTGAAGCCCCAACAGAAAGCTTCTACTAGGACAATACCAAGCAAAAATGTGGGGCCTGTTAGATTATGTTTTGCCTAAAGCTGCCTCCTTACGTATTTTAAGTTTGGGCTAAATGTTTCTCTGTATATCATGAACTATAGCCTACATGTAAGTGTAAACAAACTGTAGCCTACTCTTGTGTCAATCATCAAGTTTTGGTCAGTCAAATGTGGCCAGATGTTTGAAATTTGTTCAAATAAGGCAAAAGCCTAGCTACGACCAATCCAGCTGTTTCTGTACCTCACTTCCATTTTCTATACATCATGATCCTTTATCTGTCCATAAATCTTCTTTTCTCATGGAGCTGTGCTGCAGTCTCTTAGCCTACTCTGGCTCAGGAGCTGCCTGATTCACAAATCATTCATTGCTCAATTAAACTCTTACATTCAATTCAGCTGAAGTTTTTGTGTGTTTGTTTGTTTCTGTTTTAACAGATGACATCAGAAGTGGGATCCAAAGTAGGGCTTCTAATGACACCCAAGAGTGCTGAGTGACCAAGCAAGGTACCCACCAGGCCAATTATGTCCATTGTTCTCTTGGAGCAGCTGGTCATCAAGGTAAGTTCTCTCTCAGATTCAGAAGCTCCGCAGATTTGTGTTTTGAGCTCTCCAAGTATCTATGAGCCCATTTCTAATCCAAACTGCGTTTGGAAGTCATGCCAAAAACTGAACTGGGTCCAGAATCAAATTAGATCTGGTAATTAAGTGGCTTGGATCTGGTTAGAGGCCTCTTACATCTGACTGGGTCAGAAGAAAACCAGTAGTAAATGGCAATAATGCAAGGATAAAATTTGGCTTTCACTCTGGAACAAGATTTTCATGTAATATTAAAGAATAATGAATGATTTTTGTTCACCTTTGAATAAACTACAGAAAAAAAAGGAAAGATACAACAAAAGATTGTTTGGAAAGCTAAGTCTTCCCTCTATTAATGAATAAAGGTTTTTGCCTTTTCAAAATTTTCAAATTATTATTTTCACTAAATAAATAACTTACGGTGACCCAGAATCCTATTCTATAATATTAAGTGTTTTAAATCTATAACATAATTGACAGGCTTCCAAAATCAAATTTCAGCTTCAAAATTAAGTATTTTTTAACCTCTAACTGTGGGATGCTGCAGAGGGCCCATGAAGCATCAAAAAGAGAGGTAAACAGAATTATTTGACATGTTAAATTACAAGAGAAGCATTGTCAAAATAAGAAATAATGTTTAACCTTTTTCAGGTTATATTTCAGTAAATATTAATATATGTTGTAAAATCATGTTACATTCATCAAATTATAATATATTTGAGTATATGCTATCAATCATGATTATGGTTATTATGTTGTTATTGTAGGCCACAGAAATAACCAAATTTCCTTGTCATTTGTGTATTTAACTATAATTATTAAAGTCATTTTCAAAGTTCATTGCTTAATGCTGATGCAGTTTCTGAAGACTTCACAAGCATACAGAACCCTAGAATATGGTGTATTTTAGGAGGTTTATGAAAGGATGGAAGAGACCCTGAAAAGCACTCTTGAATACATGTTTCTGATAACTTTAGAATCATATCATTTGGACTGGGTAAGAATTCCTGGAACTTGGATAAAAAGACTGGTTTATAAAACTGCCAACCCAAGTAGTACAAAAATTAATTGAATACCAAGAAAATACTTTGCTAGATTTTCACGCTAAATCAGCCAATACTGAAATTGAACACCATGGTGTAAGTCAAATTACCTATGATAACCTATCAGTTATCGGTGCTATGCACCTAAATTGAAGAAACAACTGGTATTCAAGAGAACGTAAGTCCAATGTTAAGCACGGACTCTTGGAGAACCAGGACAGCCACCTTGTACTTCCTAAGTTCTTAAACCATTCGTTATTAAAAGTTATGAATTCCACGACACGTTGTGGAAAAAATAAAATGATCCAAATTAAATATATATTGGTGTAGTGACTTCTCAATTGCTAAAATAGTTTCCGACCAATGTTTGGTTTGTCAAACCCATATTGCTGGGAAGACAATGCTTCAGGTACATTCTGTTACTTGATGGCCCTCTGAAACATTTATAGATGGATTTCATTCAATTATCATTTCCAATGCATGTTTTCTGGTTTTATAAAAGCTTTCCCATGCAAGACAGCTAATTTTACAACAGCATCGTGTTATGCCACAGTGTGTTTTCACCAAGTAAAGAAAGCTTTGCATGATTCACTGACTGAGAACAATAAACCTCTTCTTAATCAAGAACCTGAAGATCGGATCTTCTGAGAACATCAGAAAAAGACTTCCCTTGCCATGCACACTGCAGCAAAACTTCAGGACCTTGAATGCTGGGTTCATAATTTCACAGCCTAGAAGGGACCCTCCACACTCTTGGAACTGTACACTTAGACCAAAATAAAATAGAGTCAGTCTTGCTAAATGTAACATAATCAAGCTAAGACTTTAAGGAAACAAGCAAATCCTAGAAAAGACCAGGTTTTGGTACTTTTTTTCCTCCTGTAAACAGTACCTTCCAACATAAGGAGGTACCCTCTACTCTAACACTTACAAAAAATAATAATAATAACCTGGAGTCCCTGTAAGGTGAAACCTTACAAACCCCACTGCTCTGCTATTTTCTAGTGGGTTTCAAGAGGAAATAAGTACTTTTACAGTGGTGATGGTGAAATCAATGACTAAAGTTTTGGTCAATCTCCCACAATTTAGAGAGTGACCAAAAGGGTGGAATTGTTAAATCAAGTTTATCCTAAATTGATGGGATCAATCATACTCCAAACCTTGACATCACACAATATACCCATGTAACAAACCTACACATGTACCTCCTGAATCTAAAATAAAAGTTGAAATTCCAAAAAATGAAATTATTCTGGAACTTTAAGATTCAATGCCTCTCTGCTGGGTTTTATACTTGCTTAGAACCTCTTACTTCTTTCTTTCTTTGATTCATTTCTCCCTTTTGGAATGGAAATGTCTAAACTATGTGCATTCCACCATTTTATCTCAGAACTAAATAACTTTTTTATAGGCTCATAGCTGGACTTTGGCCTTTTAAATTGGTGCTGAAACAAGTTAAGACTTTAGAGACTGATGGAATGATTGTATTTTGTATTTGAGAAGAACATGACTTTTAGGAGGCCAGGAACAGAATGCTGTGGTTTGGGTATAGTTTGTTCTGTTGAAACTCGTGTTGAAATTTGATTTCCAATGTAGCGCTGTTGAGAGGAGGATTCCAGTGGGAGGCATTTGAGTTATCGGGGTGAATCCCTCATTAATACATTAATGCCTTTTCATGGGGATGAATGAGTTCTCCCTCTCATGGGAATGGACTAGTTTCTAAGATATTGTGATGGTAAAATATTCTGGCTTCTTTAGTTTCTATATCTTGCTTCCTCTGTTGCCATGTGCTCTCTTTGCACACACACTCTCCTGTTCCTCTTTCTGCCATGAGTATTAGCCATACCTTTCCTGTTCCTTTCCTCCTATAACCTGTCTTGCCATGCTTCAAGTCTGAAACCCTCATCAGATGCAGCTGTCCAATCTTGAACTTTTCAGCCACTAGAAGCAAATAAACTTATTTTCTTCATAAATTGCCCAGCCTCAAGTGTTCTGTTATTGCAACATAAAATGAGCTAAGACTATAAATTTAATCAAGGTGGTAAAAATCTTATACACTAAAAACCATATATAAATGCTTTTTTAAAAAATCAAAAAACAGGAAATAAATGAAATGTCATCCAGAGTTCATGGATTGGAGGACTGAATACTGTTAAGAAGCCAATACTACCTAATGTGATCTACAGATCCAATGCAATTTCTATCAAAATGCCAACTTTTTTTTGAAAAATACAAAAATCCATTGAATTATTCATATGGAATCATCAGGGATTCCAATTGCCAAACTGTCTTGAAAAACAAAAACAAAATTTGCTGGGCACAGTGGCTTTCGCATGTTATCCCAGCATTTTGGGAGGCTGAGGCAGGATGATCTCTTGAGCCTAGGAGTTCAAGATGTAGAGATGGCAAGATTCCATTTCTACAAAAAAATAAAGAAACTAAGCTATCATTGTAGCATGTGCCTGTGGTCCCAGCTACTCAGAAGGCTGAGGCTGTAGGATTGCATGAGCCCACTAGGTTAAGGCTGCAGTATGTCATGTTCATGGCACTACACTCCAGCCTAGGTAATAGAATGAGACACCATCTCCAAAAATAACATAAAATAAAAATAAATATAAAATTTTAGGTCTCACACTTCCTAATTTCAAAAATTACTACAAAGCTACAATAATCAAAACAATGTGGTACTGGCACAAATACAAAAAATACAGACAAATGGAACAGAATAGAGAGCCCAGAAATAAATCCTTTTATATGTTCTGAAAAGATTTTCAGCATGGATGCCAAGATTATTCAATTGGAAAATGACCATCTTTTTTAAAAATGGTGCTGGGAATACTAGATATATACATACAAAAGAATAATGGTGGATCCTCATTTTATACAACATATTACAGTTCACTCAATTTTGATCAAAGGCCTAAGCACCAGAGATAAAAGTATACATATCTTATAAAAAAAAAAAAAAACAGGGAGAAGCTTCATGCCATTGGAATCGGCAGTGCTTTCCTGGATTTAACACCAAAAAACACAGGCAACAACAAAAAAAAATCTATGTATTATATTTCATCAAAATTCAAAACTTTTGTGCACCAATGACCATATTAATAAGTGAAAAAGCCAACCACACAATGGGAGAAAATGTTTGGAAATCATATAAGAGATTATATGCAAGATACTTAAAGAACACTTAAAACTCAACAGCAGCAACAAAGAAATATCTCAGTTTAGAAATAGGTGAGAGACTTAGACATTTCTCCAGATAATATATACAGATGGCTAATAAGTACATTAAAAGATATCATTAAACATTATGTTAATTAAGTCAAAACCACAGCAGAATAACGTTTTACACAAATTAGTCATTTGGATGGCTGTAAACCAAAAATATTTTATTTTACTCCAAAATACAGGTTTTTTGACATGTTTTGAGGTGGCTATTTAGAGAGCCTTCAGATAGAAATAGCCTGAAAAGCTGCCTTTTGTGGGGGATATTTGCATCTGTAGATAAAATCTACATTGGTAAAATAAACAGCTAGGCTTTCTGTGAGGCCTCCCTCCCTCATATGGATCTAAGAAAGAGGAATTTCACTATGGGCTACTATCTATTCTTTCAGAGAGAGAGTTCCTACCTGTGAAGTTTCATCTGCATGACAATACCACCTTTGCTAGCCATACTTTTCCTGTTCCCTTCCTCCTATAAGCTGTCTTGCCATGCTTCAAGCCTGTCTTCTTTCTGTAACCAGAAGTGAGTATAAAAATATCAACAATCTGGCCCTTATTCTGGGTGGTTCATATTTTGTATGACTCCCATGGACATGTGTGCACATTAATAAATTTTGTACACCTTTTCTCCCATTAATGTTACTGTTGTTAGTTGACTTTTCATGAACCCTTGGAGGACAAAGTGGAAGTTTTCCCTTGACCTCTACAGCTATAATACAAAATCAGAAAATAATTGTTGGTGATGATGTGTAGAAATTGGAACCCTTGTACTTTGCTGATGCAAATGTAAAATGGTGCATGCACTATGGAAAACCATATGGTGGTTCTTAAAAAAAAATAAACATAGAGTTACCATATGGCCCAGAAATTCCACTTCTGGGTGTATACATATCTCAAAGAATTAAAAACAGAGACTCAAACAGATATTTGTACAGCACTGTTCATAGCAGCATTAGTCATAAAAGCCCAAAAGTGGAAGCAATCCAAATATCCAAGGACAGGTAAATGGATAAACAAAATGTGCTATATACATACAATGAATATTATTCAGGCTTCAAAAGAAAATGGGGTTTTGATACATTTTACAACATGGATTAAACTTGAAAACATTATGCTAAGTGAAAAAAGCCAGACACAAAAGGATAATTTGTGTTTTATTTTACACATATGTGGTTTCTAGTGTAGTCAAATTCACAGAATAAAAATGTGTAAAGGTGGTTTCCAAGGTCTAAAAGGAGGGATAAATGGGAAGTTTTTGATTAATGGTGCAGGGTTGCAGTTTGGGAATATAAAACTCTTCTTGAGATGAATGGTTGTGATGGTTGCACAATGACGTGCAAGTACTTAATGTCACTATACTGTTCATTTAGAAACAGTTAAAATAGTACAAATTATGTATACTTTACGGTATCTTTTTAAGGATATTAAAGGAATACTATAAACAACCTTATGCCAACTAATTTGACAACTTAGATGAAATGGATAAATTACTTGAAATACAGAAACTAGTAAACTCACTGAAAAAAATGCATAATATGAATAAACTTATAGCTATTTAATAAATTAAAATTGTAGTGAGAAATCTTACCAAGAAAACACTGAGTCAAATTGCTCACTGATGGATGTTACCAAATATTTAATACCAATTCTACTTTAACTTGTCCAAATAATGAGTCAGAAGAAGTACTTCTCCAACCATTTTATGAGAAAAGCACCACCCTGTCAGCCTAAAGGGAAGAAGCTGAAGCAAAATTAATATAAGGAAAGGGTATATTTGGGCCAAACTTGAGCATTGCAACCCAGGAACATATATTAAAGTTGCCGAATGTGCACTCTGATCAACAGCAGTTACACTTGTCTGTTTAAAGACAAAAAATGGGCGACAGGGAGTGGGCTAATACAGTATTGTTTTTCAGGAATTCTCAGTGGTTTACAGAAATAACATTGATTAATGATTGGCTATGTATTACTAAACTATAGGGTGTGGGTTACAATGTCCTATGTGAATTAGGTGAATTTTATAGCTACTTGTAACAATAGCATGCACTTTCAAGAAATAAATACGTAGCTTCAAGGGGAAAGTGAAACATGATTTCTGTTTCATATTAATGTCTCTCTGGACCTGTTAACTAAAAGAATTTGTATTCCTCAGATGGAAGTTATTTTCTTTCCTCAACCCTGATACCAAAATCAGCCAAAGGCATTATAAGAAAGGAAAATAAAAAGAAAAAAATACAAATAAATATCCCATAAGAACACTGATGTAAAATTATGAAAAATTAGCAAATTGAATGCAACAATATTTTAAAAGTATAAAAAAGTCAGTTGGTATTTATCTTAGTAATCTATGTTTATATCCACATTTAAAATCGATCAGAGTAATTCTCCATATTAATAACACAGAGACAGACATATAACCATCTGAATAGTTACTGAATAAATTATGGCAAAATTCACTATCCATTCTTCATGAAACTTCTCTCAGCAAACTAGGAACAGAAGGAAACTTCTTGAACCTGAAGGGAACTTCCTTAAACTAATGATGGGCATCTAAGAAAAACATGCAACTAATATCATACTTGACCATGAAAGACTCAATGGTTCTCCTTAAGATTAGAAAAAAAACAGAAAGATTTGCTCTTTGCACTTCAGTTCAGCATTAAATTAGAGATTTGGCCAGTGGCATATAATAAGACACGGAAATAAAAGGCACCTATATTTGGAAGGAAGAAGTAAAACTCTTCTTTTCTCAGACAACATGATCATATATTTTAAAAATCTAAAGGAATATACTAATTTGTGTGTTTAGCAAGGTTGCAGGGTGCAAGATTGGTATACATTAAATTGTATTTGAGTATACTAACAATGAAAATGGGATATTGAAATTTTAAAAATTACTATTCATAATGAAATCAAAAATAAAAACACTTAAAAGTAAATCTGACGAAATATGTGAGAGACATATACTTTTTAAACTACCAAACCATGGGCTGGGCACGGTGGCTCACGCCTGTAATCCCAGCACTTTGGGAGGCCAAGGTGGGTGGATCACGAGATCAGGAGATCGAGACCATCCTGGCTATCACAGTGAAACCCCATCTCTACTAAAAATACAAAAAAAAATTAGCCAGGTGTGGTGGTGGGCTTCTGTAGTCCCAGCTACTTGGGAGGCTGAGGCAGGAGAATGGTGTGAACCCAGGAGGCGGAGCTTGCAGTGAGCCGAGATCAAGCCACTGCACTCCACGCTGGGCAACAGAGCAAGACTCTGTCTCAAAAAAAAGAAAAAAAAAACTACCGAACCATGATAAAGAAATGAAATAAGACCTAAATAATTTGAGAAATATACTTTGTTAACTAATCAGATGTTTTAATACTGTTACGGTGTCATTTCTTTTTAAATTTATGTATAACTTCAATGCAATCCAAGTTAAATTTCTGAAGTGTTTTTATAGAAATCAACAAACTGATTATACAATTTACATGGAAATGTAAAGCCCTTACAATAATTAAATAAATTTTGAAAAAGAACAAAGTTGGAGGGCTAAATCTACTTAATTTCAATAATTATTATAAAGCTACAGTTATCAAAAGAGTATGGGATTAGCCTAATGACAGAGAAATAGATCCATGGAACAAAAAAAAAAGTCTGGAAATGAACCCACACCTATAGAGACAACTGATTTTTAGAAAGATTTAATGGCAATTAACCATTAAATGGAGGAAACAGTTTTGTAAACAAATAAGGATGGAGTAATTGGATATATCTATGTAAATATTATAAACTTTTTAAAAAAATTTAGTTTTTGTGGGTACTTAGTAGGTATATATATTTATGATGTACATGAGATATTTTGATACATGCATGCAATGTATGGTATTCACATCATGGAAAATGAGGTATCAATCCCCTCAAGCATTCATTCTTTGTGTTACAAACAATCCACTTATGTTATTTTAGTTGTTTAAAAATAAATTTAATGATAAATTAAATTATCATTGACTATAGTCACCCTGTTGTGCTATCATATAGTAGGTCTTATAGATATTAGGTCTTATAAAGTACTATTCAGCCATAAAAAAGAATGAGATCCTGTCATTAGCAAATATAAACTTTGATCAACCCTCATACCATATACAAAAATTCTTCTAAAACAGATTACAGACCTAAATGTAAACCCTAAAACTAGAAAACTTTTTTTTTTTTTTTTTTTGAGACAGAGTCTCGGTCTGTCGCCCAGGCTGGAGTGCAGTGGCGTGATCTCGGCTCGCTGCAAGCTCTGCCTCCCGTGTTCAGGTCATTCTCCTGCCTCAGCCTCCTGAGTAGCTGGGACTACAGGCGCCTGCCACTATGCACCACTAATTTTTTTGTATTTTTTTTAGTAGAAACGGGATTTCACCGTGTTAGCCGGGATGGTCTCTATCTCCTGACCTTGTGATCTGCTCATCTCAGACTCCCAAAGTGCTGGGATTACAGGCGTGAGCCACTGCACCTGGCCAAAACTAGAAAACTTTAGAAGAAAAAAAATCTTTATAACATTGAGTTAGAAAAATATTTTTGATTCAACAGAAAAAATACAATATATAAAACAAAAATTAATATGTTTGACTTTATCAGAATTTAAAATTGTTGCATTTTGAAAGACACAAGAAATTTAAAACAAAAGCCACAGACTAAGAAAAGATCTTTTAAAATTATATAATTGATGAAGGACTTGTATCCAGATTATACAAAGAAAAGTAAAAAACTTAACAATAAGAAAACAAACAACCTAATAAAAGTCAGCAAAATATTTGAACCAAGAAAAATACATAAATGGCAAACAAGCACCTAAAAAGGTATTCAACATCATTAGGCATAGTGAAATTACAAATTCGACTGCAATGACAACACTGCAAACTTACTAGAATAGCTAACATTAAAAAAGACTGACCATACCAAGTGTTGTTAAAGATGTGTGCAGAAACTGGAACTCTAAAATACTGCTAGTCAGAATGTAAAATGGGACAACCCTTTTGGAAAATAGTTTTGTTACCAGAAACGGGTCCTGATCCTGATCCCAAAAGAAGGCTCTTGGACCTTGTGCAAGAAAGAATTTGGGGTGAGTCTATAGAGTAAAAAGAAGCAAGTTTATTAAGAAAGCAAAGGAATGAAAGAATGTTCTTTATTTTGTTGAAGTTCATTCTTTCTATACCCAATTTCTTGAGTTTTTATCATAAATGGAAGTAGAACTAGTTCTAGATCCCTGAGGAATCGACACGCTGTCTTCCACCATGGTTGAACTAGTTTACAGTCCCACCAACAGTGTAAAAGTGTTCCTATTTCTCCACATCCTCTCCAGCACCTGTTATTTCCTGACTTTTGAATGATCGCCATTCTAACTGGTGTGAGATGGTATCTCATTGTGGTTTTGATTTGCATTTCTCTGATGGCCAGTGATGATGAGCATTTTTTCATGTGTCTGTTGGCTGCATAAGTGTCTTCTTTTGAGAAGTGTCTGTTCATATACTTCACCCAATTTTTGATGGGGTTTTTTTTTCTTGTAAATTTGTTTGAGTTCATTTTAGATTCGGGATATTAGCCTTTTGTCAGATGAGTAGGATGCAAAAATTTTCTCACATTCTGTAGGTTTCCTGTTCATTCTGATGGTAGTTTCTTTTGCTGTGCAGAAGCTCTATAGTTTAATCAAATCCCATTTGTCAATTTTGGCTTTTGTTACCATTGCTTTTGGTGTTTTAGTCATGAAGTCCTCGCCCATGCCTATGTCGTGAATGGTATTGCCTAGGCATTCTTCTAGGGTTTTTAGGGTTTTAGGTCTAACCTGTAAGTCTTTAATCCATCTTGAATTAATTTTTGTATACGGTGTAAGGAAGGGATCCAGTTTCAGCTTTCTACATATGGCTAGCCAGTCTTCCCAGCACCATTTATTAAATAGGGAATCCTTTTCCCATTCCTTGTTTTTGTCAGGTTTGTCAAAGATCAGATGGCTGTAGATATGTGGCATTATTTCTGAGGGCTCTGTTCTGTTCCATGGGTCTATATCTCTGTTTTGGTACCATGCTGTTTCGGTTACTGTAGCCTTGTAGTATAGTTTGAAGTCAGGTAGCGTGATGCCTCCAGCTTTGTTCTTTTCGCTTAGGATTGATTTGACAATGTGGGCTCTTTTTTGGTTCCATATGAACTTTAGAGTAGTTTTTTCCAATTCTGTGAAGAAAGTCATTGGTAGCTTGATGGGAATGGCATTGAATCTATAAATTACCTTGGGCAGTATGGCCATTTTTACAATATTGATTCTTCCTACCCATGAGCATGGAATGTTCTTCCATTTGTTTGTATCCTCTTATTTCATTGAGCAGTGGTTTGTAGTTCTCCTTGAAGAGGTCCTTCACATCCCTTGTAAGTTGGATTCCTAGGTATTTCATTCTCTTTGAAGCAATTGTGAATGGGAGTTCACTCATGATTTGGCTCTCTGTTTGTCTGTTATTGGTGTATAAGAATGCTTGTGATTTTTGCACATTGATTTTTTATCCTGAGACTTTGCTGAAGTTGCCTATCAGCTTAAGGAGATTTGGGGCTGAGACGATGGGGTTTTCTAGACATGTCATCTGCAAACAGGAAAAATTTGACTTCTTCTTTTCCTAATTGAATGCGCTTTATTTCCTTCTCCTGCCTTATTGCCCTAGCCAGAACTTCCAACACTATGTTGAATAGGAGTGGTGACAGAGGGCATCCCTGCATTGTGCCAGTTTTCATAGGGAATGCTCCCAGTTTTTGTCCATTCAGTATGATATTGGCTGTGGGTTTGTCATAGATAGCTCTTATTATTTTGAGATATGTCCCATCAATACCTAATTTATTGAGAGTTTTTAGGATGAAGAGTTGTTGAATTTTGTCCAAGGCCTTTTCTGCATCTATTGAGATAATCACGTGGTTTTTGTCATTGGTTCTGTTTATATGCTGGATTATGTTAATTGATTTGCATATGTTGAACCAGCCTTGCATCCCAGGGATGAAGCCCACTTGATCATGGTGGATAAGCTTTTTGATGTGCTGCTGGATTCGGTTTGCCAGTATTTTATTGAGCATTTTTGCATCAATGTTCATCAGGGATATTGGTCTAAAACTCTCTTTTTTTGTTGTGTCTCTGCCAGGCTTTGGTATCAGGATAATGCTGGCCTCATAAAATGAGTTAGGGAGGATTTCCTCTTTTTCTACTGATTGGAATAGTTTCAGAAGGAATGGTACCAGCTCCTCCCTGTACCTCTGGTAGAATTTGGGTGTGAATCCATCTGGTCCTGGACTTTTTTTGGTTGGTAAGCTATTAATTATCACCTCAATTTCAGAGCCTGTTATTTGTCTATTCAGAGATTCAACTTCTTCCACGTTTAGTCTTGGGAGGGTGTATGTGTCGAGGAATTCATCCATTTCTTCTAGATTTTCTAGTTTATTTGTGTAGAGGTGTTTATAGTATTCTCTGATGGTAGTTTGTATTTCTGTGGGATCAGTGGTGATATCCCCTTTATCATTTTTTATTGCATCTATTTGATTGTTCTCTCTTTTCTTCTTTGTTAGTCTTGCTAGCAGTCTATCAACTTTGTTGATCTTTTCAAAAAACCAGCTCCTGGATTCATTGATTTTTTGAAGGTATTTTGTGCCTCTATCTCCTTCAGTTCTGCTCTGATCTTAGTTATTTCTTACCTTCTGCTAGCTTTTGAATGTGTTTGCTCTTGCTTCTCTAATTCTTTTAATTGTGATGTTAGGGTGTCAATTTTAGATCTTTCCTGCTTTCTCTTGTGGGCATTTAGTGCTATAAATTTCCCTCTACACACTGCTTTGAATGTGTCCCAGAGATTCTGGTATGTTGTGTCTTTGTTCTCGTTGGCTTCAAAGAACATCTTTATTTCTGCCTTCATTTCATTATGTACCCAGTAGTCATTCAGGAGCAGGTTGTTCATGTTCCATGTAGTTGAGCAGTTTTGAGTGGGTTTCTTGATCCTGAGATCTAGTTTGATTGCATTGTGGTCTGAGAAACAGTTTGTTATAATTTCTGTTCTTTTACATTTGCTGAGGAGTGCTTTACTTCCAACTATGTGGTCAATTTTGGAATAGGTGTTGTGTGGTACTGAAAAGAATGTATATTCTGTTGATTTGGGGTGGAGAGTTCTGTAGATGTCTACTAGGTTCACTTGGTGCAGAGCTATGTTCAATTCCTGGATATCCTTGTTTACTTTCTGTCTCATTGATTTGTCCAATGTTGACAGTGGAGTGTTAAAATCTCCCATTATTATTGTGCGGGAGTCTAAGTCTCTTTGTAGGTCACTAAGGACTTGCTTTATGAATCTGGGTGCTCCTGTATTGGGTGCATATATATTTAGGATGGTTAGCCCTTCTTGCTGAATTGATCCCTGTACCATTATGTAATGACCTTTATTGTCTCTTTTGATCTTTGTTGGTTTAAAGTCTGTTTTATCTGAGACTAAGATTGCAACCCCTGCCTTTTTTTGTTTTCCATTTGCTTGGTAGATCTTCCTCCATCCCTTTATTTTGAGCATATGTGTGTCTCTGCATGTGAGGTGGGTTTCCTGAATACAGCACACTGATGGGTCTTGGATCACTATCCAATTTGCCAGTCTGTGTCTTTTAATTGGAGCATTTTGCCCATTTACATTTAAGGTTAATATTGTTATGTGTAAATTTGATCCTGTCATTATGATGTTAGTTGGTTATTTTGCTCATTAGTTGAGGCAGTTTCTTCGTAGCCTCGAAGGTCTTTACAATTTGATATATTTTTGGAGTGGCTGGTACTGGTTGTTCCTTTCCATGTTTAGTGCTTCCTTCAGGAGCTCTTTTAGGGCAGGCCTCATGGTGACAAAATCTCTCAGCATTTGCTTGTGTGTAAAGGATTTTATTTCTCCTTCACTTATGAAGCTTAGTTTGGCTGGATATGAAATTCTGGGTTGAAAATTCTTTTCTTTAATAATTTTGAATATTGGCCCCCATTCTCTTCTGGCTTGTAGAGTTTTTGCAGAGAGATTAGCTGTTAGTCTGATGGGCTTCCCTTTGTGGGTAACCTGACCTTTCTCTCTGGCTGCCCTTAACATTTTTTCCTTCATTTCAACTTTGGTGAATCTGACAATTATGTGTCTTGGAGTTGCTCTTCTCAAGGAGTATCCTTGTGGTGTTCTCTGAGTTTCCTGAGTTTGAATGTTGGCCTGCCTTGCTAGATTGGGGAAGTTCTCCTGGATAATATCCTGCAGAGTGTTTTCCAACTTGGTTCCATTCTCCCCGTCACTTTCAGGTACACCAATCAGACGTAGATTTGGTCTTTTCACATAGTCCCAGATTTCTTGGAGGCTTTTTTCATTTCTTTTCATTCTTTTTTCTGTAAACTTCTCTTCTTGCTTCATTTCATTCATTTGATCTTCCATCACTGATACCCTTTCTTCCAGTTGATTGAATTGGCTACTGAGGCTTGTGCATTTGTCATACAGTTCTCATGCCATGTTTTTCAGCTCCATCAGGTCCTTTAAGGACTTCTCTGCATTGGTTATTCTAGTTAGCCATTCGCCTAATATTTTTTCAAGGTTTTTAACTTCTTTGCCATGGGTTTGAACTTCCTCCTTTAGTTTGGAGTAGTTTGATTGTCTGAAGGCTTCTTCTGTCAACTCATCAAAGTCATTCTCCGTCCAGTTTTATTCCATTGCTGGTGCGGAGCTGTGTTCCTTTGGAGGAGGAGAGGTGCTCTGATTTTTAGAGTTTACAGTTTTTCTGCTCTATTTTTTCCCCATCTTTGTGGTTTTATCTACCTTTGGTCTTTGATGATGGTGAGGTACAGATGGGGTTTTGGTGTGGTGTCCTTCCTGTGTGTTAGTTTTCCTTCTAACAGTCAGTACCCTGAGCTGCCGGTCTGTTGGAGTTTTTTGGAGGTCCACTCCAGACCCTGTTTTCCTGGTTATCAGCAGCAGAGTCTGCAGAACAGCGGATTTTGGTGAACAGCAAATGTTGCTGCCTGATCATTCCTCTGGAAGTTTTGTCTCAGAGGAGTACCCGGCCGTGTGAGGTGTCAGTCTGCCCCTACTGGGGGGTGCCTCCCAGTTAGGCTACTCAGGGTTCAGGGACCCACCTGAGGAGGCAGTCTGCCCATTCTCAGATCTCAAGCTGGGTGCTGGGAGAACCACTACTCTCTTCAAAGCTGTCAGACAGGGGCATTTAAGGCTGCAGAGGATTCTGCCGCCTTTTGTTTGGTAATTCCCTGCCTCCAGAGGTGGAGTCTACAGATGAAGGCAGGCCTCCTTGAGCTGTGGTGGGCTCCACCCAGTTCGAGCTTCCTGGCCGCTTTTTTTTTTTACCTAATGAAGACTTGGCAATGGCGGGTGCCCCTCCCCCAGCCTTGCTGCCACCTTGCAGTTTGATCTCAGACTGCTGTGCTAGCAATGAGCAAGGCTCTGTGGGCATAAGACCCTCTGAGCCAGGCATAGGGTATAATCTCCTGATGCGCCATTTGCTAAGACCATTGGAAAAGTGCAGTATTAGGGTGGGAGTGACCCGATTTTCCAGGTGCCATCTGTCACCCCTTTCTTTGACTAGGAAAGGGAATTCCCTGACCCCTTGTGCTTCCTGGGTGAGGTGATGCCTCGCCCTGCTTTGGCACATGCACAGTGCGCTGCACCCACTGTCCTGCACCCACTTTCTGACACTCCCCTGTGAGATGAACCCTGTACCTCAGTTGGAAATGCAGAAATCACCCCTCTTCTGCATTGCTCACGCTGGAAGCTGTAGACTGGAGCTCTTCCTATTTGGCCATCTTGGCTCCACCCTGCACATTTATTATTTGGATTGTTTTGTTGTGTCTCTGTGTGTGTGCGTGTGTGTGTGTGTGTTTGTGTTTTCTTTTTTAAACTGCTATTGAGTTGTTTTAGTTTCTTATATATTCTGGATATTAACCCCTTGTCAGATGCACAGTTTGCAAGTACCTTCTACCATTCTGTAGGTTGTCTCTTTACCCTGTTTCCTTTGCAGTTCAGATGCTTTGTGGTTTACTGAAATACCATTTCCCTATTTTTGTTTTTCTTACCTATACTTTTTAGGTCTTATTCAAAAACTGTTTGCCCGGTGCAATTTCATGAAGCACTTCCCCTATGCTTTCTTCCAGTAGTTTCATAGTTGAAGGACTTATATTTAAGTCTTTAATTTATTTAGAGTTGATAATTTGATGTTGTGAGAAACAGTGTATAGTCTCAACCTTTTGCATGTGGATATATAGTTGTTCCAGCATGACTTATTTAAAAGTTTATTTTCCTCAATGTACTTTCTTGGTACCTTGGTTGAAAATTGTTTGTAAATGCATCAATTTATTTCTGGGTTCTACATTCTGTTCAATTGGTCTATGTGTTTTTATGCCAGTTACATATTGTTATAGTTACTATAGCTTAGTAGTACATTTTATTTTATTTTGTTTTATTTTATTTATTTATTTATTTATTTACTTATTTTGAGACAGAATCTCACTCTGTCTCCCAGGCTGGAGTGCAGTGGCATGACCTCAGCTCACTGCAACCTCCACCCCTCAGGTTCAAGCAATTCTCCTGCCTCAGCCTCCTGAGTAGCTGGGATTACAGGCACCTGCGACTGCACCCAGCTAATTTTTGTATTTTTAGTAGAGATGGGGTTTTGACATCTTGCCGGGCTGGTCTTGAATTCCTGACCTCATGATCCACCCACCTCAGCCTTCCAAAGTGCTGGGATTACAGGTGTGAGCCACCACGCCTGGCACTTTGTGGTATATTTTAAAGTCTAATAGTGTATTGCCTCTAGGTTGGTTATTTTTTGTTCAAGATAGCTTCAGCTATCTAGGGTTTTTTTTTTTTTTTTTTTTTTTTTTGTATTTCCAAAAGACCCTCAATAGCCAAAGTATCTGAAGTATCTATTTTTATTTTATCTATATCTATTTTGAAGTATTTGTGTCTCTTTTGTCTATTTCTATAAAAAATGCCATTGGTATTTTGATCAGGATTGCATCAAATCTGTAGATTCTTATGGGTAATACAAAGACTTTAACATGAATTTTTCCAATTCATAAATAGGAAATATCTTTCCATTTATTTACATTCTCTTCAAAATTTTCCATCAATATTTTATATTTTTCATTGTAGATAACTTTTATCTCCTTGGTTAAGTTTATTCCTAGGTATATTTTTTGTAACTTTTGTCAAGAGAATTGCTTTTTTGATTCCTTTTTCAGACAGTTTGCTATAGGCATACAGAGACACTACTGATTTTTAAATGTTGACCTTGTATCCTGCAAGTTTTCTAAATTCATTTATTCTAACAATTTTTGATGGCATCTACAAGGTATTCTATACACACACACACACACACACACACACATATGAACATGTCTTCTGCAAGCTGCAAAAAAAAACACATCCTTTTCCCAAGTTTCAATGCCCTTAATGTATTTCACTTGTCCAATTGCTTTAGCTAGAACTTCTAGTACTATGTTGAATAAAATTAGTGAAAGTAGACATGCTTGTTCCAGTTCTTAGAGAAACTTTTTCCCATTCAACTTGTTCTCATTCAGTGTAATGTTACCTGTAGGTTTTTCATATATGTTCTTTATTTTGTTGAAGTTCATTCTTTCCATACCCAATTTCTTGAGTTTTTATCATAAATGGAAGTAGATAAAATGCTTTTTTACCAAATGCTTTTTCAGCATTTACTGAAAGAGCATATGGTTTTGTCCCCTATTCTGTTAATACATATTATGTTTATTGATTTGTATATGTTGAACCATCCTTGCATGCTTTAGATGAAATTCTGTTTGATTATGTTGAATATTTTTTAATGTGTAATTGCATTTGGTTTGCTAGTGTTTTCTTGAAGATTTTTGCATCTGTCTTCATCAGGAATATTGGCCTAAAGTTTCCTTTCTTTATTGTACTTGTATGGTTTAGGAATCAGGGTAATGCTGGCCTCATAGAATTAATTTAGAAGTATTCCCTTCTCTTCATTAAAAGAAAATTCTTTGAGTAGGATTGCTTGTAGTTCTTCTTTAAATGTTTGGTAGAATTCAGCAATGAAGCCATCAGGTCCTGGGCTTTTCCTCGATGGGAAACTTTTTATTACTGCTGCTGTTGTCTTATTCATTATTGTTCCTCTCAGTATTTTTACTTTTTCAAGATTCAATCTTGGTAAGGTGCCTGTGTCCTGGAATTTATCTATTTCTTCTACATTTTTCAATTTTGTGGCATAGTTCATAGTTGTGACTTATCCTATTTCTGTGCTATCAGTTATAATGTCTCCTTTTACATTTCTGACTGGGATTTCTCTCTTTTTTTCTTAGTCTATTGAAAGGTTTGTTGATTCTATTTGTCTTAGAAAGTCAGCTCTTTGTTTTGTTCATCTTTTGTATATTTTTAAGTTTCTATTTTATTTATTTTTGCTCTGATATTTGTTGTTTATTTTGTTCTACTTGTTTTTGGTTTAGATTTTTCTTGTTTTTCTATTTCCTTGAGGTATAACATTGGATTGTTTGGCATCTTTTTGCTCATTTTCTGTAGGCATTTATTTGAATATTGTAGGAGTTCAGTCAGAGTGGTGGGAAAAATTGTAAGAGAAAATTATAGAAAAGAGAAGCAAACCTTCCTGGAAGGCTGGGAGGTTTCATAGCTTCAGTAAAAGATTTGGCTGAAAGCAGCCTAATCCTCTTTACCATGAGTTAATAGCAAAAGAGCAAATAATAAGGGAATGTGGGGGAGTTTTTATCTAAATAGCTTGATTACTCTTGCAGTCCTAAGACCAACCTTTGATTATCCACAGGTGCATGATTTCTCTCTACTTGGAGGGTCAGCAATGTTAATTAACCTCTAGTGGTGTTTACTCGAGACCTTTGTCATTTAATCTGTACTAAATAAGTGCAAACTTTGCTGGGTTATCTGGCTGATGCTTCAGATTCAGGAGCAGAAGCCCCTTAGCTGCATTGACAGGGAAAATATCTGTGTCACTGTATGTCTCTCATCCGTCCACTCGGTCAGGGTCTGCAGGCCAGCCCCCCACAGGTGGTGCCCTGCATGAGGAATGCTGTGAAGGATTGTGACAGACCCCTTGAAAACGAAGGTGAAAAGGACTGAGCAGTTAGTGAGTCAGTAAGTCATTTGTGCTCACTCGGGATTTCCAAGTTCTTGGGGGGATTGTTCAGGCTAAGATTTCATCATGAATCAACAGTTATCAGCTCAATAGAAACAGTATATAAAAGTATTGACACAGCTGCTTAAAGCTAGTGGAGCCTCTGTTTCACAGGCTCAATTAAGGGACCCATGCAAACTGTGGTATCCCATAACCCATGATTCCCAGAAGAAGGTACACTAGATGTAGAGCTCCGAGAACAAGTGGGGAGAAATCTTAAACAATATCATGTACAAGGGCAATGGATCCCAGTATCATCTCTAACACTATGAGCTCCAGTAAGGGTGACTTTTGTCCCATTATACACAGAAGAGCCAAAAAAGAGGAAGGAGGAAGAACCCTCACCTACCTTACCACCTACCTCCCTGTCCCTCAGCCCTGCTATCACTGGGGTAAAAACAGCAAAGAGAAAACAGAGGTTTTGCCTGAGCCCCCTTCTCCAAAGAATAGGAAAAAAGACAAGGGATACATTACAGCTGTGCAACCTGTCTTAAGCAAGCTGTATTAGAAGGGGACCTCTTAGCCTGCCTGGTAATGCAAGATCAACAAGGCAATCAGGTATATAAACACATTTCTTTTAATGCTTATAAAAAGATAAGAAAAGGCATTAGAGGCTGGAGCCGCATGGCCAAGCAGGCAGTAGATAGAAAGGCTCACCAGCAGGGAAGCTCACAGACCTGGAGCTGGCAAGTGCTCCTGAGAACTTGGCCTGCAGTATATTGGGGAGCCAGGCCCAGCTAGCCTGCTAAGGGAGGGGAGAAGGTGCACGCTGGAGAGAAGGAGCTAGCCTGCTAAGGACAGGCAGGAGGCATGTGAGGGACAGCCTACCTGGCCATTAGCAGCCATGGAGCGGGGGTAGGGAGCAGTGGGGGAGAGGGTGGGGGGTTGGCACAGAGAGGGAGCAGCACAAATAAAAAGTGGTGCAGACCAAAAGAGGCACCTAGGTGAGCGCAATGCAGCGCCGCCCCGGGATGTTGCCCTCTGGCTCCAGTCGCAGCCCATGGCAAAATTTCATGTGTTCCTCGTATACAAGCGACATCCCAGATTATAATTCTCTGCTAAGATTTAAGTAAAATTTAAGAATTTGAAAGACCTTTTTCTGATAATGGCCACTGTTGTTACTCCAACCTTACCCCTAATGTGACTCTCTCCAAATCCAATTTAAGTAAAACAGTAACCTCTGAAGGGAGAGCAATTACAGAGAGCCCATGAATTAATTGAGGAGGAATTGAAAGCTGGCCATATTGAACCATCAAACAGCCTTTGGAATTCGCCCATTTTCGTCATTCCCAAAAAGTCTGGTAAATGGAGACTTTTGCACGACTTAACTGCTGTTAATGCAAATTTGCAACCTATGGGGTCTCTTCAATAGGACCTCCCCTCCCCTGTGGCAATTCCTCAAGATTGGCTATAATCGTTGTTGGCTTAAAAGACTGTTTTTATACCATTCATCTAGCAGAGAAGGACAGAGAAAAATTTGTGTTTACAATAGCAACTATCAATAATAAAAAGCCAGCTTTTGAAATTGCTGATTTCATTGGAAAGTGCTTCCTCAAGGGATGCTAAACACTCCTACCATGTGTCAGTATCATGTAAATCAAGCTTTGCTCCCTAGTAGGAAAAAGTTTCCTGATTGCAAGGTTATTCATTTTATGGATAATATTTTACTAGCAGCCCCGATGGAGCCAATGCTTTTAAATGTATATATCTCTGTCATAAAGAATACACAGTTAAGAGGTTTAATCATAGCATCTAAAAAAGTACAAATGTCCTCTCCTTGGAAATATCTTGGGTACATGCTGACTTCTCAGTCAGTAAAACCTCCAAAGGTTAAATACTAGCAACTTACATACCTTAAATGATTATCAGAAATTACTAGGCAATATTAACTGGCTTTGCTGTGCCTTGGGCATTACTGTGGATAAATTGCAAAATCTGTTATCTATCTTAAAGGGCAATTCAGCCCTGGATTCTCCCAGGTATTTAACTCCTATAGCCAAAAGAGAGATTGAAGAAATAGAACAAGCCATCTCTCAGAGGCAGCTACATCACATAAACCCAGGCTATTCGATCCAGTTGTTTATCTTTCCCACCAAACACTCCTCTACAGGATTAATAAGACAGATGACCCCAGGGCTACACTTTCTAGAATGGGTTTATTGCTCACATATGGGGACTAAAACACTATCTCCCTATATCCAGCTACTTAGTAAAGTCATAAATTCAGGCCACAAACAATGCAATCATTTGCAAGGTTGTGACCCTGATATCATCAGGATTCCTTTGAGTAAAAAGCAATTTGAAGCGGTATTGCTCCTCTCTTTAGATCTTCAGATAGCACTCTCTGATTACACAGGCCATTTAGAGCATACCCTCCCTGCTGACAAACTGCTTCAGTTCTTATCTCGTACTTCAGTGGTGTTGCCTACAAAAATAGTTCATTCCCCCATACCTAATGCTTAAACACTGTTTACTGATGGTTTGGGTAAACATTGAAAAGCAGCCGTTTGGTGGATACCACGTAACTCCCTCACTTGATCTCGGTTTACTAGCACTCAGAGAGCAGAGGTTGGGGCCTTAATATTGGCTTTGGAAACTTTTTTCCCCCAGCCCTTCAATATTGTTAGTGACTCGACTTACTCTGTTTATTTACTGCAGAACCTTGAAGCAGCCCTAATTAAGTCCACACTGGATCCCACCCTGTGTGCTCTTTTTCTCCAACTTCAGCAATTGCTAGATCAATGTACACATTCTATTTTTATTACACACATTTGAGCCCACAGCTCACTGCCTGGCCCACTGACTTACAGCAATGATCAAGCAGACCTTCAGATTGCGACATCACTGCTTGACCAAGCCACTCAATTGCATCAATTTTTCCACCAGAATTGGAGAAATTTATCTAAACAATTTCAACTTACCCAGAGACTAGCTAAACAAATTGTTCTACAATGCCCAGATTGCTAGCTCACAGGCACGTCCCCTCCTTCAACAGGTGTTAATGCTAGAGGACTGGAACCTAATCAGTTATGGCAAACAGATGTTACACACATCCCTGATTTGGAAAACTAAGATGTGTATATGTATCTGTTGATAGTGCACAGGCTGTTCCTAGAGAGTCCACTCGATATGTCATTAAACATCTTTTAACTTTTGCATTTATGAGGTGGCCCACAAAAATTAAAACTGATAATGGTCCACATATGCCAGCTCACAATTTCAACAATTTTGTCACACGCAGAACATCCAACACTCCACAGGCATCCCATATAACCCCAAGGACAGTCCATAGTAAAATGTGCCCATTCCACTCTTAAAAATATGCTCAGAAAACAAAAAAGGGGGAGTATGAGTAAGGACCCTGCAACACTAATACCACAAGCCTTATTACTCTTAATTTTTAAAATTTAGATGACAAATTTCAACCAGCTGTAGAAACGCACTTTGCTAAAACCTCTCAAGACATAAAACCTGCACTTTTATGGAAATATGTAAACAGTAACGTATGGTGTGTTCCAAATGAGTTGTTAACATGGGGAAGAGGATATGCTCATGTTCACACCCCCTCAGGTCCTCTTTGGATTCCAGCATGACACATCAAGCCATACCATTGCTTGGCTAGGACCCAACCTGATTCCAGAAATGAAGGAACTAATAACCCTACAGGACCCACAGCCCTGGATGACGTGGCTTCCTCGGACCACACAAGCCCCAGATGTTACCTGGGGGATGCTGAAGAAGACAACTCAAGAGGCTTAACGAATCCTGCTCTGGATGAAGACAACGTTTACTCCAGATAATTTGTTCCTTGCTATGCTCTCTGTTGTACATTGCAACTCGCATAGGGTATTGATCCTTTTTATGATCTCTCCTTGTCTGCAACCTGTACCTGCTACACACTATTGGGATGATATCTTAGATCCGCCTTTCTTTCACCTTGTCACCTGGGCAGACACACCCTTCCCAGCCTTTAATAATGTAACTGCTTGGCTAGGAGGGATAGATTTACCCCCAGTGGGGTCCCTCATTAATGACACACATTGGACTAAGGTGCCAGGTAACACTACATATCACTCTGCTATCCTCCCACTGTGTGTAAGTTATAAAAGTTCTAACCCTTACTGTGTACCTGCCCAAACACAATTATGGCTACATCGTGGCAAAAGAAATGCATTAACAGCCTTAGCTGCAGGTAGCCTCAAACCGGTCAATGCAATCAATGCCACTTTCCCAAACATTCCTTCCTGTGCTAAAGAACAAAGCTGGGAAAGTAATGGATTCCACTTTAGCTGGGAGGTCTGTCATGGGGAACAGGCCTGTAGCCTCCAGTTAGGCAACTATAACATCTTAGACTGGAACCCCTACGGCCATTTGCAGGGCAGCCTTACTGATATCCTCATCCATCATGGCATCAATAACAGTATCATAGCCTCGTCCCATTCCCCTGTGATTTGGGCTGATCAGGGGATGGGATACCCCAGACCTCAGGTAAAGTCCATGCCACCCCAAGACACTTTATGGCACTTGGGACATCTTAGCACCTCCCTTGACACCTGGCATGGGATATATCATAATTCCAGTAACAACTATACTATAACCTTTATTCATAATAACACTGATCTTTGCCTGATTTGCACTACCCATCCATATGATTTCCTTACAGGAACCAATATTTCTATTACACCTCCAAGTTCCATGTTTGCGACCCGGGTGCAGGGACAGGCTTGGTTTGCCTCATGTATCACTAATTACAATATATCTAATTGAAATATTACCAGTGTCATGATATTGAGGAGAAAATCTGAGGCATTCCTACCAGTCAATTTGACATGCGATTGGCAAGGTTCCTCTGCCCTTGCCACCTTAGAACGAGCCCTGTCCCAGGTCAGACCCCAAAGATTCATAGGCATACTTACAGCCTTTATAGTCTCACCCATAGTCATGCTAGAAACTGCTAGTGTGGCTGTAGCACCTATTACTGAATCAGTACAACCAGCTGCTTTTCTAGATAATTTGGCCAAAAATGTGTCAAATGAACTTCTCTTGCAGCAGCATGTCTGTAAGCCCTCAAGCCTGCCTTGGAATATGTCAGGGAGCAAAAAGATGCGCTAGCATTCCTACAGCAATTAAACTGCAACTGGGGGCATAAACATATCTGTGTCACTTCTCTTCTGTGGAATCAATCAACAAATAGTTGGGATGAGGTGAAACAGCACCTCTGGGGAAACTTTCATGACAATTTAACAGCAGACGTAAAGCAACTTAAAACTAAAATTTTAGAATCCCTTCACACCATAGAGCTACACATCCAACAAACAGCCCTATGGAAGGGTGTGCAAGATAACCTCTCCTGGATAGACCCCTGTCCTGGGGGTCACTCCTTGATTGGAAAAGAATGTTGCTGATTATACTCATGTTTGTCTTATGTTATTCACTAATTCTAGGATGCAAAACCAGAATAAGAGCAGTAACCGCCATGCCTGACACACCTGTTGCTGCACACATCTGCACGCTTCAATTAATAAAGCCTAATGAAAAAAACAGAAAAGGGGGAGAGATAGGAGTTCAGTCAGGGTGGTGGGAAAAATTGTAAGAGGAAATTATAGAAAAGAGAAGCAAACTTTCCTGGAAGGCTGGAGAGTTGCATAGCTTCAGTAAAATACGTGGCTGAAAGCAGCCTAATCCTCTTTACCTTGAGTTGATAGCAAAAGAGCAAATAACAAGGGAATGTGGGGGACTTTATCTAAATAGCATGTTTACTCATGTGGTCCTAAGACCAAACTTCGATTATCCACGGGTGCATGATTGCTCTCTAGTGCTTCAGTTGTACCTCTTTTATAGCATGCATTATAATCTTTTGTGCACACTGGAATTAACAATAGTTATACCTCCCTCCACCACCCCTCCAATTATAAATTAACACTGAGTATCCCAAATTAATTTTCAATAATGTTTATTTATTAAGAAGTCAATCTTCCAGAAGCTTCCAGTATTTGAAATACTGCTCTGAAATTGGATATAAGGAACAAATCATGCCATAGCCCTCCTTCATTCACAAGCCCTGGCCAAGAGGCCTTGAGCGTAAAATAGAGGAAAGGTTTAGAGGTGGGGTATGAGCTGGGTGGTTTGTAAAAAGTTGTAATAAGACAAAATAACTTCTTACAGGAAATGACTAGTTAGGAGACAACTGAGTACTTACTATGTACCAATTCATGTGCTAAGAGATTTGTGTGTATTTATCTAATTTAATCCTCACACTTACACTTTGAGGTAAGTTTTATTGTTATCCACACATGTAGGTTGATGAAAGCTTGCCCCCTCTTGCTTTAATGTTTTCTCATAAGCATTTTCAGACTATGGGCACATGTATTCACAGGGTCAGTGATTTAGGTGTTTTAAATGGATAAAATTGCTGAGGGAGAGCCTGAGTTGCCAGAACTTTAGTCTTCAAAAGCTTGTGTAAGACTACTTGTTTCACTGGGGAAGATGTCTTTGCATTGGGGCAGGGCAGCTGAAAGCAATTATTTATTCATTTAACAAACGTTCATTGAGTCCCTATTCTGTGTAGGGTATTTGGGATGCAAGATAAAAATCCCTTCTTGAGTAAGTTTATTGTCCAGTGGGAGTCATACAAAGTGAACATTATATCAGCATGATAAGACCTTTTAAATCTATATGTTAGTGAATGGTCTGAATATTAGAATCATAATTTTGGAGAAGAAAGGGTATTAGAATTTTTTTTTTTTGTCTCTTCAGGCCACTTTGTGGGGTTGTAAGCAAGAATTCCCTTGAAGGATGTAACCAAATGCCTGAGGAAACTGTTTTCCCTGCATTTGTGTGCCCTGTGGGTCATCTTCTTCTTTCATGTGTCAACTGCTCTTCTAAGGAAAAAGTGCTTGGTGCATCTTGGTCTGGGGAATTATTTAGAAGACATTATTTGTGGAACATAATGGCACATTTATATACACTCACCTTCTGACTTTGAGTATGAACGTGTAGGTTGTGTATATGTGTGAATATATATACACCACGATGTCATTCTAAGTGTTTGGAAATAACTGTTCAAACATGTAGTTTACCTTCTTCCTTGGAATTACTATCTTGTAATATGGCATTAAAGAATTATCCCATCCCTGAAGTCCTTTGGCCTGGGAAACATGGTGAATTGGAGGATCCTTACACATTCTGTGTGACCAGCTATTAAACAGAATGAGGACTAGGTCTCTCTGTCACTGACTTGAAAGGTAATGAAATGTTCAGGCAACCAGTGTTGACACCTTGCAGCTTTTGCCCCGGTTTTGTTTCCAGGTGAATTAATTGCCTTTTTTACTTATGATTATATGACGCTTTCTCTTTTCACCAGCGAAGAGTAGAGGAATGAAGATGACAACCCTAGACTCTTCTGGATTTTAATGTCATCTTGTAAGTGGGATATAGTGTTAAAAGCTTTACAGACATTCTCGTTTAATCCTCGTAGCAGCTCTGTGACTTAAGGTAAGTGAAATTATGGACATTTTCTTTTCTTTCAGGTTTTCGATATAAGCATGCAGCACTTTTATAATCAGAAAAACAGCAAATATATACACAAAAAATCCCTTCTTTCTCTCTCTACAAAATTAAGACCACAATATTGTTTCAATATTTTGCTTTTTCAAACATTCTACTCATTTCATGTGCAGCTCTCCATGTCATTAAGTATTCTTTAAAAAAATGGTTTAGACAATAAATCCATTTATGAACGTAAAATGCTTTTATTTATTCTTATGTTATAGATCATGTAGGATAGTGGGCTATCAAAAGGAATATTACAAATATTTAATATTACCATTAAAAATCATGTTTTCAGAGTATTTAACAACCTTGGAAAATGTTCATGATATACATGAAAAACAAAAGTTATAAAAGTATGAAATATGCTCCCAATTTTATAAAATATAAGCACAGGTTTATTAATAGGAGAGAAAACAGTATTGTTAACATTTTGGTGCAGTCTGGATGGTAAAATTAATGGTAGTTTCGTCTTTTATTTCACTGAATTTTAGAAGATCTCCACAATGTCAGTACATGACCTTTACATTCTGACAAAAAAAAAAAAATTTTAAGAAATAATTACCAGAAATGATCAGGTAGAAAATATAAAAGAGATTTTGGATTAAGATGGTGGTCTGTGAATTGTATACAGCGTTTTTATTCTCATCTTAAATATCTTAAACTGAAAGAAAATAATTTGTATGCACAAACTCTTTCTGGGTGTGCGTGTGTTTTACATTTTTTTTTTTTAAGTGAGGAATTCCTGGAAGACAGAAAGCAGATGGAGCCACTGTGTAGGAGGCTGGCGGGCAGCAGACGGCCAGCAAGGAGGAGGAGGGGAGTCGGCCTGTCTGGCTGGCGTTTGAGGGAAACGGTCGAGGGGCGGAGGAGGAAATGAAAGAGAGGGCGCGTGTGTCAATACAAACTGAACACGGGCACGCGCGCTGACCAGCCTGGCTGCCGCCCGCAGAGCGGAAGGCGGGCTGGCTGGGGGCGGGGCCAAGGCTCAGGCGGGCTCAGAGGGGGCGGGTTCCCTGGGCCGCAAAGACCCGGTCGCCAGAGTGAAGCCAAGCCAACTAGCGCTGCGAAGCCCAGGCCGCGCGGACTCCCCAGAGACTTGCCGCCGCCTGCGCCTTTGCCGCTGCAGCCATCCCTCTTACTCCTTGCCTTTCTTCCCCGTCGTCTCCTCTGTCGCCGTGCCGCAGCCGCACCAGCATCGACAACAGCTAAGTGGCCGATTCGGGGACTTGGGGTCGGGGTTGGGGCGGACGCAAGGCACGAACAGCACTCGCGAGCCCGCCATCTCTACGTCAGCCGCCACTGCTGCAGTAACCCTTCTAGGGCGAGAGAGGAAAGCACTGTGGAGAGGCACACGCTGTCCCAGTGCTCACGGTTAGAGTTCGAGCGTTTCTGCCAAAACCTTGGTGAGAGCCTTGCACTTGGAGAAGGGAGCACAGATCAGGTCTTTGAGATCGCAAAATATATATATATATCATATTGCGTAGTGTTGACTTTTTGTCAGTTTAATCGACCAGGGCAGCAGCTTTCCCCAAGCCCTCTTAATCCCTGAGCTATGTCTCCTCCAACCGTGCCTCCGATGGGGGTAGATGGCGTGTCTGCATACCTGATGAAGAAAAGGCACACCCACAGGAAGCAACGGCGCAAGCCCACTTTCCTCACTCGTAGGAACATCGTGGGCTGCCGCATTCAACACGGCTGGAAGGAAGGCAACGAGCCAGTGGAGCAGTGGAAGGGTACTGTGCTCGAGCAGGTTTCCGTGAAGCCCACTCTTTACATCATTAAATATGATGGCAAAGATAGTGTGTATGGACTAGAACTGCACCGCGATAAGAGAGTTTTAGCGCTAGAGATCCTTCCTGAGAGAGTGCCAACTCCTCGTATCGATTCACGACTGGCAGATTCCCTGATTGGCAAGGCAGTGGAGCATGTGTTTGAAGGTGAACATGGTACCAAGGATGAATGGAAGGGTATGGTCCTGGCGCGAGCTCCTGTGATGGATACTTGGTTTTACATCACCTACGAGAAAGATCCTGTTCTCTATATGTACACGCTGCTTGATGACTACAAAGATGGTGACTTACGCATTATTCCAGATTCCAACTACTATTTCCCTACAGCAGAACAGGAGCCTGGAGAGGTGGTCGACAGTCTCGTGGGCAAGCAGGTGGAGCATGCCAAAGATGACGGGTCCAAGAGAACTGGCATTTTTATACATCAAGTGGTGGCGAAGCCATCTGTCTACTTCATTAAGTTTGATGATGATATTCACATTTATGTCTATGGTTTGGTGAAAACTCCTTAAATTCTTTGTGCTCTTTACAGAAGTTGTGGAACTGTTAGATGTAAATTATTTTGTGTTCTCGTAGTTGTGAACGCAGAGAACAGTTTAGGTGTCAGAAATTCGGGAAAGTGGATAAATTTTACTGTGCCAACAAATCTTACCATGACTAGTTTCACAATTTTGCCTCAAGTGTACTTTGCTACTTTTGATATTGCCTTGTTCTGTAACTTAACAGTTAAATTGGGTGCCAATAGAAAATTAAAAAGTGTTTGCAACCATTGGAACAATGCAAAAATAGATTAAGAAAAATTAATGGTGTAAACCCACACCCCGTCCTTACCCCTTCCTTTCCTTACCTTAACAAGTGTTGAGGATGCGAAGTACATCCTTCCACCTATTTTCCCCATCTTCATGCAGAAAGTATGTTCTAGTAGTTTCTGTAAAAATGGCAAGCCACATGCTTTTCTCACTTGACATGTAGATGATATCTCTTCTTATCAGTAGCTTCAGTCTTTCTTGCTCTCTCTGGCTCTCTCTGGCCCTCACTCTTACTCTCTTACACTCTTACTCTCCCCCTCCCTCCCTTACTCTAACAGCTGAATACACAGTACTTGTTGATGTACCAAAAAGGCATTCAACCATTTCGTTATTGATCGTCTTTTATTTCCTTTTTTTTTTTTTTTTCAAAATAACACTGCTGTAATACATACTGGTGCTTTTATTTCTATAGGTTGGATTCCCAGAAATACTATGTAGGCATATGTTTCAGAAATATTACAAGATTACTATCCAAAATGAAAGCGCCCATTCCAGCGTCCTCTCCAGCACTCTTTAATGCTTGAAAATATGAAAGGCTAAAAATTGCATTGTATTGCTTGTTAGTTTAATTGCCTTTTGTCTGAGTTCAAAGAGATTTGTTGTTGCTGTCCTTGTTTCTGTTTGGATTTTTCTCTGATTTGCCTGTTCTTACCCTTTGCTCATGTATCTATTGATGTTTTTCATTATAAATTTGTAGAAATTCTTACTACATAGTGCATATTAATCATTTGTAGCTCTAATGTGTTATGATGTTTTCATCTTGACTTTATTGATGATATATTTTTCTTTAAAATTTTTAAACTTTTTAGGTAGACACTTATCTCTTTTATAGATTTTGGTTTCCTTTTTTTATCACATGGATGCCCCCACCCAAAGTCATAACTTTATTATTTTTAATGTTTAAATGTTTGATCCATCTGAAATTTATTTTTCTATATGGTGTAAGATGGGGATCCAGCGATAACATTTTGTTCACATTGGATACCTGATTGTGACATTTATTTAAAATATTACCCATTTTCAAATTTCTGAGCTAATACCATGATTTAATTATAGTGGCTTCATCGTAAGTTTTAGAATCCGATAAAGCAAGTCCCACTTCATTAGTTTTTTTTTCTTTATATAATCTGTCCTAGGCATTCATTTTTTCATGTGAAAAAATGAAATGCAGAATTTTAATAAAATTCTAATTATGATGGCTGACATCACAATTAAAATCCTGCATTTTTGTTTAGAGGGCTCTTTAATAATATTAAATCTTAGCACTCAAGAGTCTTCGTACATCATTGAAATCTTTTGGTCTTGTTATTGGAATATTCTTCACGTAAGTATATACTAGCTAATTGAATTTATTTCTAAGTATTTTTACAGTTTTATTTCATATTTTGACATTGTGAATTGGTTTTTTCTTCTCATTTGTAATTTGCTATTTTTGACAATGTAGACAACCTATAGATTTTTGTATTTTTGTCTTCTGTCTAATGAGCTTATTTAATCATTGAAATTACAGTAGATTTTTAAGAATATAATATTTTAGGTTTTCTAGATATGAAATTATTTCACCTGAACATATAGATCATTTTATTTCCTCTTAATGTTTATACTGATTACTGTTACATTAGCTGGATTTTTCAAAACAATGTTGAATGGTGATGACAGATGTGACTGTCTTGTTCTTAATTTTCATAGAAGTAAGAATGCAAAGTATTAATAGGGAATAGTATTCCCTATTAGTATGACATTTACTTTTGGTTATTAGTAGGTAGTCATTAACATGTTTAAGAGTTTCTGCTATTCCTGTTTTATAGTGTTATTGCTAGAAGTGGTTCCTGAATTTTATAAAATGCCTTTTCAGCATCTATTGATAAAATTGTATGATTTTTTTCTCTTTAATTTGTTGATGTAATGAATTAGAATGGTAGGTATTTGATGTGGAACCAAACTTGTATTTCTGGAACAAATACTACTTGATCATTGTGAAATAATGAGTTGCTACATGACTGGATTTTATTTACCAGTATTTAATTTAGAATTATTACATTTTCATTCAAAAGTAAAATTGTATTTTGTCCTTCTGATGCCATCTTTATCAAGTTTTGTTATTGAAGTTGTTGCTAGCTTTAAAAAAATATGAATATGTGAGTTTTCAATTTTTTTCCTGTGGTCTGGAACAATTTAAATAGCATTAGAATTATTTGTTCGTTAAAAGTTAGCTAGGACAAAGTGTAAAACAATCTATATCCCTGCTATATATCCCTGTGTTCTCATCTTTTAGCTCCCGTATGTGAATGAGAACCTTGGTTATTTGGTTTTCTGTTTCTATGTTAGTTTGCTAAGAATAATGGCCTTCAGCTCCATCCATGTTCCAGCAAACCACCATGGCACATCACTGACTATTGGAAAAATGCAAATCAAAACCACAATGGGAAATTGTGTTTCAATGGAAAATTATCTGTCCTCTAGAACTGTGCATCCTTTCTGTATTCTCAGATCTAGCTTTGTTCATTGTTTCGGGGATATTTTGGTACACTTTGTAAATTGTAGTTACCTGATAATTATGTAAATTATATTCTATATGGTACAAATTTAATTGACTTATCCCCCTTCTGTGAAACAACCAGCATTGTTTCCATTTGCAATACTTTTCAGTATTCCTTTTCTCTAGTTTTGTGCTTTTTGATTTTCCCTAATATCAGTAATTACATCTGCTGAGTTCTCTCATGTCATGTGAGTAAAATAGAATTTTTAAATATGAAAAAAATCTAATCCTGATGACACTTTTAATGGTAGATATTTAATCAGCTTTGTGATTTCTTTAATAGTTATTGGTTTATTCAGGCTTTTTATTAAAAAGGTATATACATTCTCTGTGACATACAAAGTTAAAAGTTGTCTCTATTATTGCTGATTGTACTGGTTGTTGCTTGTACTATTCAGATGCTTTATGCTTTTGTATATTTTATGTCACCTAGATCTAATTCTGAAAACATTGTAATAAAATAATCAGCTATAATGGTATTTTCAATTATCTTTGTATTTTATTTATCAAAATTAAATCAAAATATAGGAAAGTATGAAAGATATGACAAACATTTTCTCACCTCTACCCAAAATTAATAAGTGTCAACATTTTGGCCTATTTAATATAGATAGAGATATATATTATTAAACAGTCAGAAAATTACAGATAATAAATATCTTTCCCAGTACCATCCCACTTCCATTCTTTGAATAGGCAGACACTGTAATTAATTTGGTGTGATTCTTGCCCATGTTTTATGTTTTTACTACAAATAACACCATAACTGTTAATAGTATTGATTTTTATGTGTTTTTTAAAAAATTTCCCCATGAATGATGAACTTTAAACCATGTGGAGTTTATTTTGTGTTTTGTTGTAAGGATCTGTGTTTCTCCAATTGAAAAACAGATTGCAACAACACAACCAATAGGACTGACCTTAGAATGCTAGTTAATGTTTCAGGCACTTTACCACTCCTGATACTCAGAGAAGCGTGGCCCTAACTGAGGCCCTGAGGTTTCAATTCAAATGACAAAAATCTCAGTTCTCACAGAGCTTGCTTTCTTGTTAATGGGAGGCATATACCCGCCACCCACCCCTGACGTTTAGGCCAGACATAGGCCTTATGTTGTCTTACGATGATTTTGGTGTTATCCCACATTCTGACACTCAGAGGGAGGCTAGCTCTAATCCTGCCATTGTTTCAAGTGTTTGGGACATAGCAGATCAAACAAAAATCTTCCTTTCTTAGACAATGATAACAACAGCATAGATAAATATTATTGCTTCCTAGTTTCTGTTCTCCCACTAGGCCCTAAGTCCTGAACCATGCATTATATTGTTCCCATTGATGATGGTTGGGGCTGGGAGATAGAAAAGTGAACTATCTAGACAAAATCACTACTGCCCTAGAGCATACATCCTAAAGGAGAAAGGAAGACCGCCATCACCATTCTTACATCCCTGGCCCTTAGGCTTTATATTGTCTCATAGTAATTTGGGGATACCCCACAATGTGCCACTCAGCAAGATTTGACCCTAGTTCTGACTCTTGTAGATCGAGGATACGAAAGTGAGATAGATGAAGTCAAAATGAACATTCAAGCCTACATAGCTTCAGAATTCCACTGTATATTCTGAAATGATATGGCAAAAATATCAGAGACTAGAGCAAAGAATCCTGGCTAGAAGATTACAGGAGTAATTCAGACAGAAATTTTTAAGTTAATAATTTTAGAAATGAATGTTAAGGTGAATTGTGAGGGGGAATTAACATTGTAGCTGATTAATTTTGTAAGGAAACTGACTATGTAGTAATCAAAGGCCTCCAGGATTATGAGTTATCTGCAAAAATCAGAGAGTTAATGTATGGGAATGGACAAGATTTTAAGAGTCAGCTTAAAAAAAACACAAGAATAAGGGCTAAATAAGTAAGTATAAGTGTAAAATGATCATACTTTTTCTCTATTTTAGCCTGTATCTAAATAGGCTCAAACAAGTGAATGAAGTGTGAAATGTCTACATTGTCTATTGTTTGGACAAAAGATTTTCTTTAAAGATAGAAAAAAGTTTGCTATCTGTAAATTGGCTATTTCACTGAACTAATTAATTCTAAGTATGGATTTCTTTTTTTTTTTTTTAAACAGTGTCCTGCTCTGTCACCCAAGTTGAAGTGCAGTGGGCGATCATGGCTTACGGCAGCCTCGACCTCCCAAGATCAAGCAATCCTCCCACCTCAGCCTCCTGAGTAGCTGGGAGTACAGGCACAAGCTACCATGCCCAGCTAGTTTTTGATATTTTATAAAGATGAGGTTTCGCCATGTTGCCCTGGCTGGTCTCGAACTCGAGCTCAAGGCAATCCACCTGCCTCAGCCTCCCAAAGTGTTGGTATTACAGGTGTGAGCAACCGTGCTTAGCCCTGGGTTTACTTTTAACTGTATGACTTATATTCAGGACTTTTGAAAATGTAAAGAATCCATGTTTTCTCTCCTTCACAAATTTTCCACATGCATCCTTCATTCTCTTTTTGACTGTTCATACCATAAAGATTTAGGTTCATTTTTAAAGACATCTAGATAACTGCGAAAGGAAGTGACATTAGCGCTTCTCATAAATCTGGGTTTCTGCTATGATTACTTTGATTAGTACTTGTTTATTTAATCATTCATTTATTTATGAAATAACCCAGGATCCTCTGACAAAATGTGCAAGATGTTTTTCTGGGTGCCATGCTGGGAAACCAAGATGAATAACACATGGTCTTTTATATGTTCTTTTATGGCCTTCAAATCAATAGCAGAGACAAAAAGTTGCCTTTAAAACAATAGCAGAGGCAAAAGGTGGGTATAAAACCCTGTATAACAACAAGGTAAAAAGAATGTGATAAATGTTATTTAAAGGGTCACAGGGGTACATATGTGCTGTTAGTTCAGGTGACAGAGAGAGAGTTCATTTCATAGAAGTTGATATTAATCTTCATTATGTTACACAAGCAAGAGGGTTTCTAAGTTGATGATTTCATAGTACCAACATAGCAAATTATATATAAATACAATTTTATTGAGATATAATTACATAGAGCAAAAGACACAGTATCTTGAATATATAACACACTGACTTAACTTTTCAGTTTTTCTTCTGTCATTTATTTACAGCATCATTCCATTGTAATTAGAAAATACACTTTGTATTATTTTAATCTTTCAAAATTTGTTGAGAATTGTTTTGTAGTCTAACGTGTACTATCCTAGAGAATGTTCTATGTGCACTTGAAAATATTATGTATTCTCCTGTTGTTGGGTGAGGTGTTACAAGTCTGTCAAGTCTAGTTTTTTTGTAGTGTTGTTCAAATCCTCTATTTTCTATTGACCTTATTCCTACATGCTGTGTCCATTTTTGAATGTTTTCAATTGAAGTCTCCAACTATTATTTTGTGACTGTCTATTGCTTGCTTCAATTCTGTAAAACTGTGCTTCATATATCTTGGGTATCTGTTGCTAGTATATTTATTTTTATGATTTTGATATCTCCTTGATGAATTATCCATTTACTAATAAGTATTGACATTTCTTGTCTTTTTTGGTTTTTTTAATTTAATGCCTGCTTTGTCTGATATTGTTACAGTGGCTGTAGATTTGCAAGGAAAATCTTTTTCCTTTTTTTTTGCTTCAACTTATTTGTGTCTTTTATATCTAAAGTGAATCCCTTGTAGACAGCACATAGTTGGATCACATTTTAAAAAATTCATTCTGCCAAGCAATGTCTTTTGATTGGAGAGTTAATTCCATTTATATTTAAAGTAATGACTGATAAGGAAAGATTTACCTCTGCCATTTTGCTGTTTATCTTAGAAATTTTTTGTCCCTCTTTTCCTCCCTTAATGCTTTCTTTTATGTTGATAGTTGCTTTTTGTTATGAACTGATTTTCTTCTTATATTTTTGTATATAGATTTTTAGATATTTTCTTTTTGTTTAATATGGGGACTATATGTGACATCCTAAATTTATAATAATTTAGTTGATTTGATGCCCACATAACTTCGATAACATACAAAATCTCTGCTTCTATGCAGCTCCATTCTCCATCTCCAATTTGTTGTCACAAATTATAACTTATATAATGTGCATCCAATAATAGAGACTCATAATTATTCTTCATAAATTCGTCAGCTTAATACTGTAGGAAGTAAAAAAGCTCTTCCCATATTTTTGCCTTAGCAATCTACTGTTTGTTTCTATTACAGTTTTTTGCTTCAGACATGTGAGGATTGTATGACTTTCAGCGTTTTTAAGCAATGCTTCTTCATTTTCTGGCCTGAGTTTGACTTAGGTAAAACAAAGATGAAAGCCTTGTGTCAGTCATCCACGTAGTGCCCAGACAAGTTAGAACAACCATATAAAATAATTCTACTCTTCTTACTTTGGAACCAGGGAAAGGGTGCCACACTGGGAATGCAAGCTGTCCTTGCTTCTGAACCAAGACTATTGTGCCAGGAAGAGGGTGGGAAAAGAGTAAGTAAAATCATCACATTACTTCCTACTGTTTTGAAGAGGTTTTTTTTCTTTCTTCAGAGTTCATTTGGTTATTGTAAATTTTGACAGATTTTCAGAATTCTGAAAAAACTGGCTCCAAAAGTATCCACTTGTTCTGTTTCTATGAGGGATGAGAGCCTAGAGCTGCCTACTCTTTCATTTTGTTGACGTCACATTCTTTGTCAGATATATGTATATGTATATGTATATGTACATACATACATACAAATTATATGTATATATAGAGAGAGTAAATGTTTTCTCCTTGTCTGTGTGTTGCCTATTTATTTTTGTAATCATGTAATTCAATGAGCAAATGTTTTAAATGTGATGAAGTCCAGTGTGGTATTTTTTTGACATTTTAAGATTTGTTTCATAATCCAAAGGTGCGGAGATAATCTTCTATTTGTGTTATAGGAATGTTATGACTTTAACTTTCACATTTATGTTTTCATCTACTTTCAGTTAATTTTTGTTTATGGTGTCAGGTATGTGTCCAGATAAATAGGTAGATCAGTCAATAGATACGTGGATAACAACATAGTTTGTTTTTCAATAGAGATACTTAGTTATTCCAGGACCATTTGAAAAATCTTTCATTTAATCACTGAATTTCATTAGTGCTTTTTACAAAAATCAAAGAACCATATATGTGTTTTTACTTCTGTACTCTCTGTTTTAATGCTCTTTCTATGCTTATGATAATGGCATTCTGTCTTGACTAATGTAGCTTCATACTATATTTTAGAATCTGATAATGTAAGTACTTCAACATTGTTCTTATTCACCTTTTCCCAGTTTTTGCACTAATGTCCTTTTATGTTTTGGATTCAAGACTTGAGTCAGTACTACATTTCATTTATTCTTCATGTTGCCTTAGTCTCCTCCAATCAGTGACAGCTTTTTAAGCTTTAAAGTCTTTTATGACCTTGACACTATTAAGGAGTATTCATTAGTTGTTTTTTATAATGTCTCTTGATTTCAAGTCGTTTGATGGTTTTCTCATGACTAGAGGGGAGTTACAGATAAGAGCATCACAGAAGTGATATGTCTTTCTCACTGCATAATATCAAGGATTGTACGATGTCAGCATAACTTATTGGTGATATTAATGTTGGTCACTTTTGTTGAGGTGGTTTCTCCACTTTAAAGTTTGGTAGGTTTTTTTTCTCCCTTTTCATAGTCTATTATTTGAAATTCAGTGACTAACTTTGGCTGACACTCAATGAGACTAGAATTAAGCTCCACTTCTTGTGAGGAGTGTTAAATAATTTTTAAAACTTCTAGCAATTAGTAAATGATTTGGAGGCAATATTTTGAGGCTCTGCAAATTTCTTAAATTAACCAGTGACTAAATTTAAATTTCCAACTATTATTGTGGAATTGTCTGTTTCTTCCTTCAATTTAATCATTTTTTGTTTTACGTATTATATTTGGGGGCTTTAAAGTTAAGTGTGATATATTTTCATAATTGCTACATTTTCCTTATTGACCGTTTTATCATTATACAATGCCCTCCATTATCCATGCTAACAATTTTTGTCTTAAGTCTATTTTGTCTGTTATAAATATCAGACAAAATAAAACAGCTCTCTTTTGAGTACTGTATGCCTAGCATCATTTCCCATCCTATTACTTCCAACCTATTTATATCTTTTAATCTAAATTGTGTCTTCTGTAGATCACATATAGTTGTATCTGTTTAAAAATTCCATTCCACCAATATTGCCTTCTAATTAGGGTGTTTAATCCAGGTACAATTAATTTGGTAATTTACAAGTTGGTATTTACTGCTATTTTTCTTTGGATTTCTATATGTCTTATTTTTCATTTTATCTATTCTTTCATCACTGTTTTTTTTGTGTTAAATAGATGTTTTCTAGTATACCTCGCCCAAGCTGGAGTACAGTGGCACGATCTTGGCTCACTGCTACCTCCGCCTCCTCGGTTCAAGCAATTCTGCTGCCTCAGCCTTCTGAGTAGCTGGGATTGCAGGTGTGCCACCACGCCCGGCTAACTTTTGTATTTTTTAGTAGAGATACGGTTTTGCCATGTTGGCCAGGCTGGTCTCTAATTCCTGAACTCAAGTGATCCGTCCGCCTCAGCCTCCCAAAGTGTTGGGATTACAAGTGTTAGCCACCACACCTGGCCCCTAGTATAACTTTTTAATGCCTTTGCCATTTTATTTATTATTTATTCTGAGTTATTTTCTTCTGGGTCACTCTGGTGATTACAATTAAATTATTACAGTCTAGTTCAGTTTCATGTCTGTTTAATTTCAATAATATACAAAATTGTTGATTCTATATATTTCCATTCTCTTCCTCATCCTCTATGATTTTATCATACCAATATCTTATTTATGCATTATTTTCTCATCAATGCAGATTTATAATTATTATTTTATGCATTTGTCTTTTAAATCAGGTAGGATGAAACACAAAGCTACAAACAAAAAATATACTTCTTTCATCTTTTATATTTCCTCATGCAGTTACCTTTACCAGTGTTCTTCATTTTTTCATGGTCTTCAAATTACAGTTAGTGCTGTTTCATTTCAGCCTAAAAGTCTCTTTTTAGTATTTCTTGTCAGGCAGATACAGTGAAAAATTTTTTATCAGTTCTTGTTTATCTGGACATGTTTTTATTTCTCTTTCATTTGTAAGTTTTGCTGGATATAAAATGTTTGGTTCACATGTTTTTTCTTTCAGCGTTTTGAATATGGTAGGTATCCCATTGCCATCCATAGTATTGGGTGAGAAATCAGTTGTTAATCTTACTGAGAATCTTTCATATACAATCAGTCATTTTTCTCTTTCTGCATTCAAGATTCTTTATGTTTGTCTTTTGACAGTTTAATTATGATGTCTTGGTGTGCTTCTCTTTGAGTTTATCTAACTTGGAATTCATTGAGATTCTTGGATGTATGTATTAATGTTGATCGATTTTTGGAAGTTTTCAGCCATTATTTTTTGAAATATTCTTTATGCCTCTTTCACGCTCTACTTTTTCTCAGACTTCCACTATGTGTATTTTGGTATGCTTGATGGTGTTCACAGGTCTCTGGAGTTTTGTACATTTTTCTTCACACTGTTATCTTTCTGTTCCTTAGACTGGGTAATCACAATTGACCTACCTTCCAGTTCACGAATTCTTTCTTTTGCCTGCTTATATCTGCTGTCGAGCTTCTTCAGTTTATTTTTAATTTCAGTTCTTATATTTTTCAACTTTAGAATTTCTATTTGGTTTCTTTTTATATCTGTTTACTGATATACTACTTGATGAGACGTTATTCTCATACATTTCTTTAATTCTTTAGATGTGATTTTCTCTAGTTCTTTGGACAGATTTATAATAGCTGATTTAAAGTCACCTGCTAAATTTAATATTCATCTAAAGATCTTGCCTACAACAATCACTACTTTGGTGTTGTAATGATTAATTTTCTATAAAAGAATTTCCTGGCGGCTGGGTGTGGTGGCTCACGCCTGTAATCCCAGCACTCTGAGAGGCCAAGGTGGGCGGATCACGAGGTCAGGAGATCACGACCATCCTGGCTAACGTGGTGAAGCCCCGTCTCTACTAAAAATACAAAAAATTAGCGGGGCGTGGTGGCGGGCACCTATAGTCCCAGCTACTCGGGAGGTTGAGGCAGGAGAATGGCGTGAACCCGGGAGGCAGAGCTTGCAGTGAGCCGAGATCGTGCCACTGCACTCCAGCCTGGGTGACAGAGTGAGACTCTGTCTCAAAAAAAAAAAATTCCTATTTCTTTATTAATTGAAGCTCTTCTGTAAGGAATAGCTGATCTCTTCTCTCATTCATTCATTTGTTTATTCATTCAATTATGTGTTTATATCAGTATGGACTTATGAATACTTATTTTATTATTTAAGATGTAATCCATTAGTAGCAGTATTTTAAATATTTTAACTTTTATTTTAGATTCAGGAGTACATGTGCAGGTTTTTTACATAGGGAAACTCATAATTTGGAGGTTTGATGTACACATTATTTTGTCACTCAGGTACTAAGCATAGCCTCAACATTTTTTTCTTCTGAACTCTTCCTCATCTCAGCCTCCTCCCTCAAGTGGGCTCCAGTGTCTGTTGTTCCTCTCTTTCTGTCCATGTGTTCTCATTATTTAGCTTCCACTTATAAGTGAGAACATGGAGTAGTTTGTTTCTTTTCCTGCGTTGATTTGCTAAGGATAGTAGCCGCCAGTTCCATCCACTAGAGAAATGTAAATAAAAACCACAATATTATTTGTATTTATTTTATTCCTAGATTATTTTAGGTTTGACCATTGGTAGTTCTTTTATTTCTAGATTATTTTAGGTTTGACCATTGGTAGTTTTTTATTCCTAGATTATTTTAGGTTTGACCATTGGTAGTTTCTTGGCTTCTGTAACTTTTTTTTTTTTTTTTTTTGAGACGGAGTCTCTGTCTGTCGCCCAGGCTGGAGTGTAGTGGTGTGATCTCGGCTCACTGCAAGCTCCGCCTCCCAGGTTCATGCCATTCTCCTGCCTCAGCCTCCTGAGTAGCTGGGACTACAGGCGCCCGCCACCGCCCCCGGCTAATTTTTTGTATTTTGTTTAGTAGAGACGGGGTTTCATTGTGTTAGGATGGTCTTGATCTCCTGACCTCGTGATCCACCTGCCTTGGCCTCCCAAAGTGCTGGGATTACAGGCGTGAGCCACAGCGGCCGGCCGGTTTCTATAACATTTTTAAGTCCTTTTTTTTTGATTGTGCAGCTTTTATTGGACATTTATCTTTCAGCAAAGTGAAGTTACATTTTCCATTAATTTACAGTAACACAGTTTAACTCTGATACCCTTGACTGTTGACCCAGGTGAGATGTAATGCTAAGTACTTGTTTAGGTTAAGATGCCCCCAAATGTCATTATTGTCTGAATAGTAAGTGCTGAATAACAGTAGAAATTTAATCCACTAGCTTTAGGATAGGGTTTCTGTTATCTGCATTAGCTTTTCAGTGAAGTGAAAACAAGATCTTTGCCTTTTACATCATCCCACTTATTCAAACATCATTCTTTAACAGAATTAAAAGATATTTCATGAAGAACTATAGATGTTCTGTGCTCACAGTTTGGGGTGAATATAAATACAAATGACATGAAGTAAAATGTACTTTAAAAAATACATATGGTTTTTAATAATTAAAAATGTTTTAGCTGGGCGTGGTGGCTCATCTCATGTCTGTAATCCCAGAACTTTGGGAGGCTGAGGTGGGTGGAGGACAGGAGTTCGAGACCAGCCAGACCAACATGGTGAGACCCCGTCTGTACTAAAAATACAAAATTAACCGGGCATGGTGGTGCATGCGTGTAATCCCAGCTACTCAGGAGGCTGAGACAGGAGAATCGCTTGAACCCGGGAGGCAGAGATTGCAGTGAGCTGAGATCGCATCATTGCATTCCAGTCTGGGCAACAAGAGTGCAACTCCTCAAAAAAAAAAAAGTTTCAATTTTTATGGAAGTCGGTGTTAGAAAAATATTAATGTGCAAATATGTGTGGTGAAGTAAACTATAACTGTTTGTACAATTTGGCATTTTAGGACATTAGCACTAAGAAAATAGAGATTTTCATATTAGCAGCCTCTGTCATGCTCCCAAATAGGTTATTGCATCTTTTTTTTTCATATTTTACATTCTGGGATACATGTGCAGAAAGTGCAGGTTTGTTACATAGGTATATATGTGCCATGGTGGTTTGCTGCACCCATCAACTCATCATCTACATTAGGTATTTCTCCTAATGCTATCCATACCCTAGCCCCACACCCCCCAACTGGCCCTGGTGTGTGATGATCCCCTCCCTGTGTCCATGTATTCTCATTGTTCAGCTCCCACTTATGAGTGAGAACATGCAGTGTTTGGTTTTCTGTTCCTGTGTTAGTTTGCTGAGTACGATGGTCTCCAGCTTCATCCATGTCCCTGCAAAGGACGTGAACTCATCATTTTTTTATGGCTGCATAGTATTCCATGGTGTATATTTGCCACGTTTCCTTTATCCAGGCTATCATTGATGGGCATTTGGATTGGTTCCAAGTCTTTGCTGTTGTGAATTGTGCTGCAATAAACATACGTGTGCATGTGTCTTTATAGTAGAATGATTTATAATCCTTTGGGTATATAAACAGTAATGGCATTGCTGGGTCAAATGGTATTGCTGGTTCTAGATCCTTGAGGAATTGCCACACTGTCTTCCACAATGGTTGAACTAGTTTACACTCCCACCTACCGTGTGAAAGCATACCTATTTCTCCACATCCTCTCCAGCATCTGTTGTTTCCTGACTTTTTAATGATCGCAATTCTAACTGGCGTGAGATGGTCTCTCATTGTGGTTTTGATTTGCATTTCTCTAATGACCACCGATGATGAGCTTTTTTTCATACATTTGTTGGCTGCATAAATGTCTTCTTTTGAGAAGTGATTGTTCATATCCTTTGCCCACTTTTTGATGGGGTTGTTTGTTTTTTTCTTGTAAATTTGTTTAAGTTCCTTGTAGATTCTGAATATCAGCCATTTGTCAGATGGATAGATTTCAAAACTTTTCTCCCATTCTGTAGGTTGCCTGTTTCACTCTGATGATAGTTTCTTTTGCTGTGCAGAAGCTCATTAGTTTAGTCAGATCCCATTTGTCAATTTTGGCTTTTGTTGCCATTGCTTTTGGTATTTTAGTAATGAAGCCTTTGACCATGCCTATGTCCTAAATGATATTGCCTAGGTTTTCTTCTAGGGTTTTTATGGTTTAAGGTCTTACGTTTAAGCCTTTAATCCATCTTTAGTTAATTTTTGTATGAGGCATAAGGAAGGGACCCAGCTTCAGTTTTCTGCATATGGCTAGCCAGTTTTCCAAGCACCATTTATTGAATAGGGAATCCTTTCCCCATTGCTTGTTTTTATCAGGTTTGTCAAAGATCAGATTGTTGTAGGTGTGTGGCATTATTTCTGAGACCTCTGTTCTGTTCTTTTGGTCTATATATCTGTTTCGGTACCAGTACCATGCTGTTTTGGTTACTGTAGTCTTGTAATATAGTTTGAAGTCAGGTAACATGATGCCTCCAGCTTTGTTCTTTTTGCTTAGGATTATTTTGGCTGTATGGGCTCCTTTTTGATTCCATATGAAATTTAAAGTAGTTTTTTTTTTCTAATTTTGTGAAGAAAGTCAATGGTAGCTTGATGGGAATAGCATTGAATGTATAAATTACTTTGGGTAGTATGGCCATTTTCATGATATTAATTCTTCGTATCCATGAGCATGGAAAGTTTTTCCATTTGTTTGTGTTCTCTTTTATTTTCTTGAGCAGTGGTTTGTAGTTCCCCTTGAAAAGGTCCTTCAAATCCCTTGAAAGTTGTATTCCTAGGTATTTTATTCTCTCTATAGCAATTGTGAATGGGAGTTCACTCATGATTTGGGTCTCTGTTTGTCTATTTTTGGTGTATAGGTATACACATTTATTGTGTATCCTGAGACTTTGCTGAAGTTGTGTATTTGGAGTTCTCTGAATATACAATCATGTCGTCTGCAAACAGGGACAATTTGACTGCCTCTTTTCCTAATTGAATACCCTTTATTTCTTTCTCTTGCCTGATTGCTCTGGTCAGAACTTCCAATACTATGTTGAATAGGAGTGGTTAGAGAGGGCATCCTTGTCTTGTGCCAGTTTTCAAAGGGAATGCTTCCAGCTTTTGCTCATTCAGTATGATATTGGCTATGGATTTGTCATAAATAGCTCTTATTATTTTGAGATACGTTCCATCAATACCTAGTTTATTGAGAGTTTTTGGCATGAAGGGGTGTTGAATTTTATCAAAGGCTTTTTCTGCATCTATTGAGATAATCGTGTGTTTTTTTGTCACTGGTTCTGTTTATGTGATGGATTACGTTTATTGACTTGCATATGTTGAACCAGCCTTGCATCCCAGGGATGAAGCCGACTTGATCATGGTGGATAAGTGTTTTGATGTGCTGCTGGATTCGGTTTGCCAGTATTTCATTGAGGATTTTCGCGTCGATATTCATCAGAGATATTGGCCTGAAATTGTCTTTTTTTGTTGTGTCTCTGCCAGGTTTCGGTATCAGGATGATGCTAGCCTCATAAAATGAGTTAAGGAGGAGTCCGTCTTTCTCTATTGTTTGGAATAGTTTCAGAAGTAAAGGTACCAGCTCCTCTTTGTACCTCTGGTAGAATTTGGCTGTGAATCTGTCTGGTCCTGGGTTTTTTTCTTTTTTTTTTTTGTAGGCTATTGATTACTGCCTCAGTTTCAGAAATTGTTACTGTTCTGTTCAGGGATTAGACTTCTTCCTGGTTTGTTCTTGGGAGGGTGTATATGTACAGGTATTTATCCATTTATTCTAGATTTTCTAGTTTGTTTGCATAGAGGTGTTTATAGTATTCTCTGATGGTAGTTTGTATTTCTGTGGGATCAGTGATGATATCCCCTTTATTATTTTTTATGGTGTCTATTTGATTCTTCTCTCTTTTCTTCTTTATTAGTCTGGCTAGCAGTCTATCTTTTTTGTTAATCTTTTTCAAAACACCAGCTCTTGGATTCACTGATTTTTTGAAGGGGTTTTCATATCTCTATCTCTTTCAGTTCCGGTCTGATCTTAGTTATTTCTTGTTTACTTCTAGCTTTTGAATTTGTTTGCTCTTACTTCTCTAGCCTTTTTAATTGTGATGTTATAGTGTCTATTTTAGATCTTTCCCACTTTCACCTGTGGGCATTTAGTGCTGTAAATTTCCCTGTAAACACGGCTTTAGCTGTGTCGCAGAGATTCTGGTATGTTGTGTCTTGTTCTCATTGGTTTCAAAGAAATTATTTATTCCTGCTTTAATTTCATATTTTAACCAGCAATCATTCAGGAGCAGATTGTTCAGTTTTCATGTAGTTGTGTGGTTTTGTGTGAGTTTCTTAATCCTGAGTTCTAATTTAATTGGACCATGGTCTGAGAGACTGTTATGATTTCTGTTCTTTTGCATTTGGTGAGGAGTGTTTTAGTTCCAATTGTGTGGTCAATTTTAGAATAAGTGTGATATGTTTCTGAGAAGAATGTGTATTCTCTTGATTTGGGGCACAGAGTTCTGTAGATGTCTATTAGGTCCACCTGGTCCAGAGCTGAGTTCAAGTCCTGAATATCCTTATTAACTTTTTGTCTCTTTGATCTAATGTTGACAGTGGGTGTTAAAGACTGTGTGGGAGTCTAAGTCTCTAAGTTTATAGTATTCTCTGATGGTAGTTTGTATTTCTGTGGGATCAGTGATGATATCCCCTTTATTATTTTTTATTGTGTCTATTTGATTCTTTTTTATTGTGTCTCTTTTCTTCTTTATTATTCTGGCTATTGATACTTGTGTATGAACGAAGTTCTCATGCTGTGTTTTTCAGCTCCATCAGGTCATTTGTGTTCTTCTTTAAACTAGTTATTCTAGTTAGCAATTCCTTTAGCCTTTTTTCAAGGTTGCTTTATGAATCCGGGTGCTCCTGTATTGGGTGCATATATATTTAGGATAGTTTGCTGTTCTTGTTACATTGATCCCTTTACCATTATGTGTTGCCATTCTTTGTCTTTTTGATTTTTATTGGTTTAAAGTCTGTTTTATCAGAGACTATCATTGCAACCCCTGCTTTTTTCTGCTTTCCATTTTCTTGGGAAATATTCCTCCATTCCTTTATGTTGAACCTGTGTGCATCTTTGCACATGAGATGGATCTACTGAATACAGCACAACAATGGGTCTTGACCCTTTATCCAATTTGCCAGCCTGTGTCTTTTAATTGGGGCATTTAGCCTGTTTACATTTAAGTTAATATTGTTATGTGTGAATTTGATCCTGTCATTATGATGCTAGCTGGTAATTTTGCCCGTTAGTTGTTGCAGTTTCTTCATAGTGTTGATAGTCTTTACAATTTGGTATGTTTTTGCAGTGGCTGGTACTGGTTTATCCTTCCGTATCTAGTGCTTCCTTCAGGAGCTCTTGTAAGGCAGGCCTGGTGATGACAAAATCTCTCAGCATTTGCTTGTCTGGAAAGGATTTTATTTCTTTTTCGCTCATGAAGCTTAGTTAGGCTGGATATGAAATTCTGGGTTGAACATTATTTTCTTTAAGAATGTTGAATATTGGCCCCCACTCTCTTCTGGCTTGTAGGATTTCTGCAGAGATATCCGCTGTTAGTCTGATTGGCTTCTCTTTGTCGGTAATCTGACCTTTCTCCTTGGCTGCCATTCACATTTTTTCCTTCACTTCAACCTTGGTGAATCTGACAATTATGTGGCTTGGGGTTACTCTTCTCATGGTGTATCTTTGTGGTGGTCTCTGTATTTTCTGAATTTGAATGTTGGCCTGTCTTGCTAGTTTGGGGAAATTCTCCTGGATAATATTCTGAAGAGTGTTTTCCAATTTGGTTCCATTCTCCCAATCACTTTCATGTACACCTATCGAACGTAGGTTTGGTCTGTTCATATAGTCCCATATTTCTTGGAGGCTCTCTGTTCATTCCATTTCATTCATTTTTCTCTAATCTTGTCTTCATGCTTTATTGTATTAAGCTGATCTTCAATCTCTGATGTCCTTTCTTTAACTTGATTGATTTGGCTATTGATACTTGTGTATGAAAGAAGTTCTTGTGCTGTGTTTTTCAGCTCCATCAGGTCATTTATGTTCTTATTTAAACTGATTATTCTAGTTAGCAACTCCTCTAACCTTTTTTCAAGGTTTTTAGCTTCTTTGCATTGGGTTAGAGCATGCTCCTTTAGCTTGGAGGAGTTTGTTATTACCCACCTTCTGAAGCCTAAATTCTGTCAATTTGTCAAACTCATTCTCTGTTCAGTTTTGTTGTCTTGCTATCAAGGAGTTGTGATCCTTTGGAGGGGAAGAGGCATTCTGGTGTTTGGAAGTTTCAGCCGTTTTTTCACTGGTTTTCCTCATCTTTGTGAATTTATCTACCTGTGGTCTTTGATTTTGGTGACCTTTGGTTGTTTTTTTTTTTTTGTATGTGGACGTGCTTTTTCTTGATGTTATTGCTATTCCTTTCTGTTTGTTAGTTTTTCTTCTGACAGTCAGACCCCTCTTCTGCAGGTCTGATGGAGTATTCTGAGGGTCTGCTCCAGACCCTGTGTGCCTGGGTATCACCAGTGGAGGCTGCATAACAGCAAAGATTGCTGCCTGTTCCTTCCTCTGTAAGCTTCCTCCCAGAGGGGCACCTGCCAGATGCCAGTTGGAGCTCTCTTGTTTGAGGTGTCTGTCGACCCCTGCTGCGAGGAGTCTCCCAGTCTGGAGGCACAGGGGTCAGGGATCCACTTGCAGAGTCAGTGTGTCCCTTAGCAGAGCTCGAGTGCTGTGCTGGGAGATCTTCTGCTCTCTTCAGAGCCAGCAGGCAGGAACGTTTATGTCTGCTGAAGCTGCACCCACAGTTGCCCCTTCCCCCAGGTGCTCTGTCCCTGGGAGATGGGAGTTTTGTCTAGAAGCCCCTGACTGTGGCTCCTGCCTTTTTTTCAAAGATGCCCTGCCCAGAGAGGAGAATCTAGAGAGGTAGCCTGGCCGCAGTGGCTTTGCTGAGCTATAGTGGGCTCCGCCCAGTTCAAACTTCCTATAGGCTTTGTTTACAGTGTGAGGGAAAAACTGCCTACTCAAGCTTCAGTAATGGTGGACGCCCCTCCCCCCACCAAGTTCTAGAGTCCCAGGTTGACTTCAGACTGCTGTGCTTGCAGCGAGAATTTCAAACCAGTGGGTCCTAGCTTGCTGGGCTTCGTGGGGGTTTGGATCCACTGAGCTAGACCACTTGGTTCCCTGTCTTCAGTCCCCTTTCCAGGGGAGTGAACAGTTCTGTCTCGCTGGCGTTCCAAGCACCACTGGGGTATGCAAAAGAACTCCTGAAGCTAGCTTGGTATCTGCTCAAACAGCTGCCCAGTTTTGTGCTTGAAACCCAGGGCCCTGGTGGTGTAGGCATCCGAGGGAATCTCCTGGTCTTCAGGTTGCAAAGACCGTGGAAAAAGTGTAGTGTCTGGACCAGAATGCACCACTTCTCGTGGCACAGTGCCTCATGATTTCCTTTGGCCAAGGGAGGGACTTCCCTGACCCCTTGCACTTCCTGGGTGAGGCATTGAACCACCCTGCCTTGGCTCGCCCTCCATGGGCTGCACCCACTGTCTAACCAGTCCCATTGAGATGAGCCGGGTACTCAGTTGGAAATGCAGAAATCACCTGCCTTCTGCGTTGATCTGGCTGAGACCTGCAGACTGGAGATGTTCTTATTCGGCCATCTTGCCAGCCGCCTTGGTAACTGCATCTTTATAGTCTTTAATTATTTTCTTTACCCTTTCTGTAACCTTTCTTTACTAGTACTTCCTTATTTTGTGGCATGACAGAGGCTTCAGGACCATCTTGTAATTTCCTTGCCCTATCCCTAGAATCAACAATTTTGTCAAGTGGTCCTGGGTCATTTTATTATAAAGTGGTATCTAGAAGCCCGATCTGATTGTTAGATGTGCCTGTTTCTACTGGGTGTTATTGCTTTTTGCTCTCCAACAGGAAAGAGCTATGGAATACATGCATGCATTCTTTTTTTTTTTTTTTTTTTTGAGACAGAGTCTCACTCTGTTGCCCAGGCTGGAGTGCAGTGGCATGATATCGGCTCACTGCAACCTCTCCCTCCTGTGTTCAAGCAGTTCTCCTGCCTCAGCCTCCCAAGTAGCTGGAAATGCAGGCGCACACCACCATGCCTGGCTAATTTTTTGTGTTTTAGTAGAGATAGGGTTTCACTGTGTTGTGCAGGCTGGTCTTGAACTCCTGAGCTCAGGCAATCCACCTGCCTCGGCCTCCCAAAGTGCTGGGATTACAGGCATAAGCCACCATGCCCAGCCATACATGCATGCATTCTAATCCATGTATACATCTATATTAGTTTCCTGTTGTTGCTGTATCAGCACAAACTTTGTGCCTTAAATCAAAGAAAATTTCTTATCTTACATGTTTGGAGGTCAGAAATCCAAAATAGTGTGAGTTCCTTTTGGAGACGCTATGAAAGCATCCATTTCCTTGCCTTTTCCAGCAGCTAGAGCCTGCACACATTTCTGAGCTCATCGTATGCCCTGCATCTCTCTGATCTTTGCTTTTCTCATCACATCGCCTCCTGGCATTATTACCCACATGCCTCCCTCCTATAAGGGCCCTTGAGATTACACTGGACTCAAGTGGTTAATCCAGGATGATTTCTCCATCTCAACATCCTTAATCACATTCTTTTAGCCATCTAAGATAACCTTTTCACAAGGTCCTTGGATTAGGACATGGGCATCTTTTTGAGGAGGGAGCTGGATTAGGACATGGACATCTTTTTGAGGAGGGAGCTATATTTAGCCTTCAACAACACCCATCTTTATATTTAGTTTTGTGTCTATTTCTGTATACTAAAATAGTCGTGAGTTCAAACTAATGTTTCCAACTCTAATTCAACACTACATGTTGTATTCTAACATTTCTCCCTTGCCTATGTGTGTATTAGTCAGTTCTCACACTGCTATAAAGACAAATTCGATACTGGTAATTTATAAAGGAAAGAGGTTTAATTGACTCACAGTTCCACAGGGCTGAGGTGGCCTCAGGAAACTTACAGTCATGATGGAAGGGGAAGCAAAGATGTCCTTCTTCACATGGCGGCAAGAAGGAGAAGAATGACTGCCTAGTGAACGGGAATGCCCATTATAAAACCATCAGATCTCATGAGAACTAACTCATTTTCATGAGAACAGGATTGGGGAAACTGCCTCCATGATTCAATTATCTCCACCTGGTCCCTCCCATGACGTGGGGGTTGTGGCAACTACAATTCAAAATGAGATTTGGGTGGGGACACAGCCAAATTGTATCAATGTGCAACTTCTTTTTCTGACATTAAGAAATCTGGTTATCATTAACTATAACATGTTTACTTGCATATTTGTATGTATGTTAAGTTGTTTCAAAATTGGTAAAACTTACCCCTCTGAAAAATAAATTTAACCAGCGAGAGAGTACAGCATTTGTGTATAGTTCTTTTATCTTCAGCTTTACAGTATTGGTAAAACAAGTCTTTAAAAAGTATTTAGGCCGGCTTCCTTATTCTCCCTTAAATGTGGTAAAGTTATACATTTGTAGTACATTTAGATTCACTTATTATAGTCTGTGTGTCATTCTAAGATCCTGCAAAATCCTGATTGCTTTTGTTTATTTGTTTTTAACCTACAATTTTTGCTTTCTGCTGTGTTCAGTTCTAGGGGTTTTGATGAATAGATTTATATATCTTCTACCACAATATGATATAGTAGAGTTCCATCATCCTAATAATTCTCCTTGACATTTGTCTCCTTGACATTCAGACACCCCTCCCCAATCATTGTCTACCAATGGTCTAAGTTTCCTTTTTCACTATAGTTTTGTCTTTTTCAGAATGTCATTTGAATGAAATCATACAGTGTTTAGCCTTTTCACCTAGCTTTATAGCAAAAGCATTTAAGATTTATCACATGTTGTATGAGTCAATCTAAATATTAGCCCATCACACAGATATACTAAATTTTGCTTATCTATTCATCTGTTGAAAGACATCTGGAATTTGTTGAGTTTTTGGCAATTATGAATAAAACTACTATAATCATTCACATACAGGTTTTTGTGTGAATGTATGCTTTCAATTCACTTGGGTAATGACCTAAAATGAGACTGCTGGCTTGTATGGTAAATGTATTTTTAAATTTATTAGTTACTGCCAAACTGTATGGTATTGTCTTTTATCATTTCTTTCTCCAATTTGTTTTTTAGTTTACAGAAACATAAATGATTTTTTGTATGTTGACTGTGTTCTGGGACCTTGCTAAATTTGCCTGTTAGATCTAATAGTTTTTATAGATCTCTTTGAATTTTCTCTGTACACAATCATGTCCTCTGTGAATAACAAGTCATTACTAAAAGAATGCCAGCAGCCCTTACTCATCTCTAGAAGAAAAATATTCTTAATTATTCAAGGTTCTCCAGAGAGACAGAACTAATCGAATATTCATTCTGTCTCTTGTATTACTCCTTCTTGAAGAGTCTGGACCATTCATAGTCTTGTCTTTATTGGGTTGTTGTAATTTTCCATTGACCTTATTTATGGGCCATGTCATCCATGATACGTGTATGTGTGTATATGTACATATATATGTATACATACACAAATATATATATATATATTATATTGAGAGATAATTTATTAGGAAAATTGGCTCACATGGTTATGGATTCTAAGTTCCATGAAAGGCCATCTGTAAGCTGGAGACCCTGGGGTGCTGGTAGTGTAACTCAGTCCAAGTCTGAAGATCTCAGAGCCAGGGAAACTGATGGTGCAATTCTCAGTCCAAGGCCAAAAGCCTGAGATCACAGAGGGGCACTGGAATAAGTCCTGGAGTCCAAAGACCGGGGAGCCTGGAAAGGAACAGTGTCCCAGCTTCAGCAAATAGATTGATATATTCACCTTTTCTCTGTTATAGTTATCTCTGGCCCACCAACACATTGGATGATGCCTTCCCACATTGATGGTGGATCTTCCCCACCTAGTCCTCTGAGACTCACATGCTCATCTCTGGAAACACCCTCAAAGACACGCCCAAATATAATGTTTTATCAGGTTATTAGGTATTCCTCAGTCCAGTCAAGTGGACATCTAAAATTAACTATCACAAGCCCACTCACTGTCAACTTGGCACCCATATACATCTCCTTAAACCATATTTAATCTCCAAGTAACACAATAACAAGGTAATAATTCCACTTAACATGATACACCTATTCTACACGCAAGTAAAATGCATTAGTCCTTTTCCCAGAAGAAAAGGTAAAGTTTTTTTGGTGATGTTTATTCTTCTCCTTATATACTATGACTTGAATACTATTATGTACAATTAACAATACTTATATGCTGATATAAATTCAGTCAATCTTATATTACATGATATATAAGAGAAGAGTGAAAACAAAGATAATACATAATATATGTGTACATACACACAGACATATTCTTAACAAAATAGGAAATAAATTCTTATAACAATTAGTCTTCATTTCTGTAACTGGTTACATGGACCTAGCTGGTGTTTGTAACTACTTTCTTCTACTATATATTTAGTACCCGCTTTGCCTTCAGGAAGTACCTTAGCTGGTGGTGGTCCTTTATCTAGTGAGGTGACCCAAATCTTTATTCCTGAAGTCTGGCCATTAGTAATCTTGCCTAAATTGGGTTGTTGTAATTTTCTATTGACCTTTATTACAGGCCATAGTAGTACTAAGAGATGCCCTAAGAGATCTTCTGTATTCCAGACATCTCCTTAACTCCATTGTGAAGTAGTAGTTCAATTTCCCCTTGGTAGTCTGGATCAATCACCCCAGCAAACTGTGCAACTCCCTTCTTATGCTATTGTCTCAGAAGCATGAGAAGCCCAAAGAGGCTGAGCAGCAGCTTTAACGTGAAGTTCAATTGAATTATTGTTGTGTCTCATAGAGGAAGCATTCTTCCCTTTGGAATTAAGATGTCTAGAGTCAGGAGAGTATAAAGTCACAGGAACAGGAAGCAAAAGTTTTGCTAGCAGGTCACTAGGGATAATAAATTGTGAGTGATGCCACTCCCATTTTCACCTCATAATTTCTGGATCCATGAATCCTGGCCATGGGAGGAACAGTAGCACATATTGGGCACTGATTTAGAGCATATACAGCCTTATGGAGAACCTTTCCCCAGCCCTGCAAGGTATTGTCACTTAGCTGCTGTAATTTTGAATTCAAAGGACTCTTTCACCATTCAATTAAGCCAGTTTTTCAGGATGATGAGGAGTATGGAAATACCAGTGAATTCCATGAGCATGACCCCACTGCCATACCCCTTTGGCTATGGAGTGAGTTCCTATGTCAGAAGCAATGCTGTGTGGAACACCATGATGATAAGTAAGACATCCTATGAGTCCACATATGGTAGTTTTGGCAGAAGCATTGTGTGCAGGGAAAGCAAGTCCATATCTACAGTGTCTCTGTTCTTTTAAAGACCAAACACTGTCCCTTATATTATTGAAGTGGTCCAATATAATCAGCCTGCCACCAGGTAGCTTGCTGATTATCCCAAGAAATGATCATCTAAGATGTTGATCTCTGCTGCCGTCAGATTGGGCACCCAGAAGTGGCCATAGCCAGGTTGGCTTTTGTGAGTGGAAGTCCATGTTGCTGAGTCCCTGCATAATCTCTACCATCACACCATTGCCACTTTGTTCATGAACCCACTGAGCAATGATGGGGTGGCTGAGGAAAGAGGTTGACTAGTATCCACAGAGTAGGTCATTCTATCCACCTGATTATCAAAGTCCTCCTCTGCTGAGTTCATTCTTTGGTGTGCATTAACATGGGACAAAAACATCTTCATATACTTTGCCCACTCAGAGTTTTATTCACATATCTCTTTTCCAAATTCTTTGTCACCAATTTTTCAATCATGTTCTTTCCAAGTCCGACCATTTGGCCAAATCATTGGCTACAGCCCGTGAATTAGTATATAACCACACATTTGTCATTTCTACTTTCAAGCAAAGTGCACATTCAGGTGCATTACCTAAATTACTGCCCACTGAGAAGATTTCCCTTTACCATTGCCATTCCAGGTTGTCGCAGAAAGTGACTATGCTGCTACAGCTCTCCACTTTTGGGTGGTGCCTACATATCATGTAGAACCATCTCTAACCAGGCCCTAGTCCTTTCTTCCTGTGTCAGTTGATTATAGGGTACTTCCCATGAGGCCATCGGTGCAGGCTGAGAGAGAGAAGGTGGTGTAGCAGGAGAAGAAACCATGGGTTTCTGGGACCAATTCTTCATATAACTTAATTTTGTTTTCAGGATCTGCTGGGGCCTGATCACATATATAAGACTTCTATTTGATGAAGGAGTACTGCTGTGCCCCCCAACTCTATGATTTGGTGGGTAAAGTAACACACAGTTCAGGATGAGAAACTCAGGTCACATGGTAACTTGGTGGTCCATAGCCAAACATTCACTTTCTACTAAGGCCAAGTAACAGGCCAAAAGCTGTCTCTCAAAATGATAGTATTTACTCTTCAGATAATGACAGGGTCTTGCTCAAAAATCTCAGGGGCTTTTACTGTGATTCACCTGTAAAGGCTTGCCAAAGACTCCAAACAGCATTTATATCTGCCATTGACACCTCAAGTACCATTGGATCTGTTGAATCCTAAGGCCCAAGTGGCAGAACAGCTTGCACAGCAGCCTGGACCTGTTGCAGAGCACTATGTTCTAAGTCCCACTCAAAACTAGCAGCTTTTCAGGTGTCTCAGTAGATGGGACAGAGTAATATACTCACATGAGGAATATATTTTGTCCAAAATCTAAATAGGCCCACTAGATGTTGTGCCTCTTTCTTGGTTGTAGGAGGGGCCTGATGTAACAACTTATCCTTCTCTTTAGAAAGGATATTACCACACCATTGGACTCTTAGAAGTTTCACTAAGGTAGAAGACCCCTGAATTTTAGTTAGATTTATTTTTCATTCACATGCAAATGTTTTAGCAATAAATTCAGAGTGGCTTCTACTTCATGTTCACCAGGTCCAGTCAGCAAAATGTCATCAATATAACACACCAGTGTGATATATTGTCAGGGGAAAAAGGAAATCAAGATATCTACAAACTAAACTGTGACACAGGGCTGGAGATAAGGTAGGACAAAGAAGGCATATTGCTGGCCTTGACAGCTGAAAACAAACTACTTCTGGTGGGTCTTATGGGCAGGGATCAATAAAAAGTTTTTTGCCAGATCACTAGCTACATACCAAGTACCAGAAGATGTGTTAATTTGCTCAAGAAATGAAACCACATCTGGTACAGCAGCTGCAATTGGAGTCACCCCACTTGGTTAAGCTTGCAGTAACACACTGTCCTTCTCCAGGATTCATCTGTCTTCTACACAGGCCAAAAAGGAGAGTTGAATGGAGATGTGGTGGGAATCACCACCCCTGCATCATTGAAGTCCTTGATGGTGGCATCAATCTCTGCATTACCTCCAGAACTGCAGTATTGTTTTGCTGTGCTATTTTCCTAGACAGAACCAGTTCTAGTGGTTTACATTTGGCCATTTCCACTTAATAGTCCTCACTACACAGGTTAAAAAATCAGCGTGGCGATTCTGCCAGCTGCTAAATATGTATATTCCAGTTATGCATTCTGGAACTGAAGAAATGATCACAGAATGAATTCAGAAACCCACTCGACCCACTGTGAGTGGAATCTGAGCTAAAACTGCATTAATCACCTCACCTCCGTAAAGCCCTACTCTAACTGGAGGGTCACAGTGATGTTTGGATCTCATGTAATCAGTGTCAGTTCAGAGCCAGTGTTCACTAGTCCCTGAAAAGTATTATTATTTCTCTTTCTCCACTGCAGTTACCCAGGTAAAGCACTATAGGTCCCTTTGAAGAAAAAATGGGATAAAAATAAGTGGTACAGATTTTTAGTAGTGTACTGGTGTCCTTCCTGGAGGGGATCTAGTCTCCCTTTCGTTCAAGGTTTTCTAGGTCTGTAAACTGGCTCAAGTCTGGGAATTGATTTAGGACCCATTGTTCTCTGTTTTTATTACTTGGGTTAGACTTTTATTTACTTGACTTGAAAGTTTTCCACTTATATAAAGTAAAAATTCAGCAGTTTTCTATCTGTCCACTTCTAGGAACACCATGTTTAACTAGCCAATGCCATAGATCCATGAAAATCAGACGATTCTGGTTGTTGCTTTACCTTTGCTGTCTATTATGGTAACTATGTACACCTTACCTTTGAGAGCTGAGTGCCACAACATGGCCTCTACCACCCCAAGATCTAATTATTCCTATTACATTTAAGTTTTTTAAATGATTGACTGAGGATCCCATGGTAAGGTCCAGTTTACAAGGAAGTGCAACCATGTAGCACTTCAGGGATACTGGAGATCCCCTCACAAATCTATTTCACAAGGTATTGGTGAAAGGTATATCTTCTGAACTTTCCTGGTGTAAGTGAGTAGACTTTACGTGACAAATTTACTCTAGTATTCCAATATCCCTACAGCTTTAATTCTTTCCTCTATGGTAAGTCAAGGGAGATGGGGCATCTCCAACATGCTTACCATGGGCCATCTTTTGATACATGTTTCAGCCAATGAACTAGAGAAACTTTTAGTGCTTTTTCTAACTCCCTGAGCTGTAACATTAAATGGAGAATATCTGCTTAGTGAATCCATATTAAGCCTGATCTAACTTTATGTTTCTTCCTCAATAATTCCACACTCCTAATACGCATTCCCCTACATGTTATCTGGATTTCTGCTGGTATAAAATTAAAAAAATCAAGTAGTTCTTTGGGATGTAGTATACCCCCTCATGGGTTACACTTTTTATCTCATCCTTAGGAGCCAGTTATGACTTGAGACTAGTTTATAGGTCTAAAAGCAAAGAGGGGTGGTTGTAATTGGTCCCAAAAAGAATCATCATCTTGCCTGGCAAATGCCACAGAGGCCATTACCATTTTCTTAGGCAATGCAGAATTAATCCCCTGAGACAAAAGTAGAGAGGCATACACAACTGTGGGTGGGAATGCTCAAGTGGGTGGGAGTGAGGAGGTTACTTCTGGCAAACAAGACTCATCAGAATATACATGGTCAATGTCCCTAGCTTTATCAAGTGTTTCCACACATTCCTATCTTAACTTTTAGGATTTTTTTCCCCCAATTCATATCCTCACTTTAACAGTAGATATTCTATAAGGGTGAGGGTTAAACTTTTCTTGTAATTTGCCCAATGGGATAATGAGGGCTGGTGTTCAGTTTTCAGCAATTTTAGCCTGTGGCTATAGGAGAGAAGATTCTTACTAGAGCACACTTAGAGACTCTTAGGTCGGTTACATAGACTTTTTGAGCTTATTCTTTTCTTTTTTACTTTTAAGTTCAGAGTACATGTGAAGGATGTGCAGATTTGTTACATAGGTAAATGTGTATCATGGCGATTTGCCACACCAATTATTTTATCATGCAGGTATTAAGCCTAGTATCCATTAGTTATTTTTTCCGATCCTCTCCCTCCTCCCACCCTCCACTCTCTAATAGGCCACAGTTTGTGTTTTTCCCCTCTATGCCTCCATGTATTTTCATCATTTAGCTCCCACTTATAAGTGAGAACATGCGGTATCTGGTTTTCTGTTCCAGTGTTAGTTTGCTAAGGGTAATGACCTCTAGCTCCATCCATGCAAAGGACATGATTTTGTTCCTTTATGGCTGCATATTATTCCATGGTTTATATGTACCACATTTTCTTTATCCAGGGCATTTGGATTGATTTCATGTCTTTGTTTTTGTGAATAGTGCTACAATGAACATACGCATGCATGTGTCTTTATAATAGAATGATTTATATAGTCCTTTGGGTATATATGCAGTAATGGGACTGCTGGGTCTATTGGTATTTCTGATTTTAGATCCTTGAGGAATCACCACATTGTCTTCCACAATGGTGTATAAGCATTCTTTTTTCTCCATAACTTTGACAGCATCTATTATTTTTGACTTTTAGTAATAGCCATTCTGACTGGCATGAGATGGTATCTCATTGTGGTTCTTATTTGCATTTCTCTAATGATCAGTGATGTTGAGCTTTTTTTCATATGCTTATTGGCCACATATACGTCTTCTTTTGAAAAGTGTCTTTTCATATTATTGCCCACCTTCTAATGGGGTTGTTTGTTTTTAGCTTGTACATTTGTTTAAGTTCCTTACTATACCTTAGTCAGATGCAGAGTGTGCAAAATCTTTTCCCATTCTGTAGGTTGTCTGTTTACTCTGATGGTAGTTTCTTTTGCTGTGCAGAAGTTCTTTAGTTTCACTAGATCCAATTTGTCAATTTTTGCTTCTGTTGCAATTGCTTTCGGCATCTTTAATTATGAAATTTTTGCACATGCCTATGTCCTGAATGATATTGCCTAGGTTGTCTTCCAGGGTTTTTATAGTTTTGAGTTTTACATTTAAGTCTTTAATCCTTCTTGAGTTAATTATTGTACATTGTGTAAAGAAGGGGTCCAGTTTCAATTTTCTTTATATGGCTAGCCAGTTATTCCAGCACCATTTATTAAATAGAAAAAAATTTCCCCATTGCTTGTTTTTGTTGGGTTTTATTGGGTTTGTGAAAGATCAGATAGTTGTAGGTGTGCGGTCTTATTTCTGGGTCCTCTGTTCTGTTCCATTGGTCTATGTGTCTGTTCTTGTACAAGTACCATGCTGTTTTGTTCATTGTAGCCCTGTGGCATAGTTTGAAGTTGGGTAGTGTGACATCTTCAGCTTTGTTCTTTTTGCAGAAAACAAAGGCATACTACGATGTTGGTCGGTGGCTCCTAGGATTGCCTTGGCTATTTGGGCTTTCTTTTTTTTTTGGTTCCATATGAATTTTAAAATAGTTTTCTCTAGTTCTGTGAACAATGTCAGTGGTAATTTAATGGGAATAACATTGAATTTATGAATTTCTTTGGGCAGTATGGCCATTTTAACAATATTGATTCTTCCTAACCATGAGCATGGAATGTTTTTCCATTTTTCAGGTCATCTCTGATTTTTTTAAGAAGTGGTTTGTAGTTCTTTTTGTAGGAGCTCATGATTTTCTTTATCACTTTGTCCAGTGATACTAGGAGAAACCAGCTATCATTATATTTCTTTCTTTTCTGCAAATGTTAAAAAGTATCATGTATAGAGTCACTAATTTTGTGCCTCTTATAAATAGTGAATTAGTGGTACCAAATGGATTTATTTTGTGTACCTCTATAAACAGTTTATACCATGGGCTGTCATTGCATTCTGTAGTATTATAAATAGAGGCCTTAGTATTTTTAAATTTAATAAGATTAGAGCCAGTTCCAGATACCCAAAACAAATTAAAGAAAATGAATCTTTAAAATTCTGTTTCTCTAGAGTCACTCCTAGTACCTAAATCTGTGTTAGGGCTTTCCAGAAAGGCAGAACCAATGGGATATAGACAGATAGATATAAATAAATAGATATATTACATAGACAGATACATGAGAGGTTTTATTAGGGAAATTGGCTCATATGATTATGGAGCCGGAGAAATTCCATGACAGGCCATCTGCAAGTTGGAGATCCTGAAATGCTGTAGTGTGGCTTAGTCCAAGTCTGAAGGCCTCAGAACCATGAAAGCTGGTGGTGTCACTCTCAATCTGATGCTAATAGCCTGGGAACCCATGAGGCCACTGGTGTGAGTCCTGGAGTCCTAAGGCCAGAAAGTGTGAAGCTGCCCAAGGATAGAAGATGAAAACAGGTAGACATATTTACCACTTCTCAGTTTTTGTTATTTCAGGATCCCCAGCAGATTGGATGGTGCCCTCTCACACTGAGTGTGGATGTTCCTTACCTAGTCTACTCAACTCATAGGTTAATCTCCTCTGAAAACACCCTCACAGACATACCGTGAAATAATGCTTTACCAGGTTTCTAAGTATTTATCAATCCAGCCAAGTTAACACCTAAAATTATCATAGATATGAATGATGAAAACTGTTAAAACTTGCAATGTTGTTTTGCAATTTTTATCCAATTTAAAATGCATGTTTAATATAATTCCACAGAAGATATTAATTTTTAAATGCTTTCTCTACATTAGAAACACTTTCAGCCCTTACCTTAGCTTGATAATGTTAATATAAAGGGATCCAGATTACCAGGGACTACAGGGATTGATACTTTCTAGGAAATATCTTGGGATGCTAATGAACTGTGATGGTTAATACTGAGCATCAACTTGATTGGATTGAAGGATGCAAAGTATTGATCCTGGATGTGTCTGTGAGGGTGTTGCCAAAGGAGATTAACATTTGAGTTAGTGCAGGCGCACCCTTAATCTCAGTGGGAACCATCTAATCAGCTGCCAGCACGGCTAGAAGATAGAGCAGGCAGGAACATGTGAAAAGACTAGACTGGCCTAGCCTCACAGTCTACATTTTTCTTCCATGCTGGATGCTTCCTGCCCTCAAACATTGGACTCCAAGTTCTTTAGTTTTGGGGCTCGGATTGGCTCTCCTTGCTCCTCAGCTTACAGATAGCTTATTGTGGGACCTTGTGATCATGTGAGTTAACACTTAAGAAACTCCCATATATATTCTATTATATATGTATTCTAATATATATATATATTCTATTATATACCCATAACTAATAGGATACATATATATATATATATATCAGGATCCAGTTAGAGATATATATCTATATATAAATATATATAGATATATATAGATACATAAATATATAGATATATATATAGATATATATATACCTTGATATCTATATATAGATATCTATCTATATCTATCTATATATATATATCTCCTATTAGTTCTGTCCCTCTAGAGAATCCTGACTAATACAGACTTTGGTACCAGGAGTGGTTCTACAGGAACAGAATAATAAGGATGGAGTTCTTTCATTGGTTTTGGGGTTTCTGGATTTGGCTGCTTAATATTGTTAGACCCAAAAATGCTAAGGACTGTGCTTCTAATAGTATGGAAAACACTGATAGTCCTTGACATAAACTTTGTAGAGATTTATGCAAAATAAATGCATTTAACATTCTTGATTTACTGTTTGTGAGAGGCAAGGAGTTCAGTGATTCTGTACATAGTACCTTTGACCATATGTGAAGAACCAAGGAATATAATGGAGCTGGTTGGTTGCTCCTAAGTTCAGTGGACAAAGGGATGAAAGAAAATGATAAACTCAGGGATTCTAACTCCCAGCTTCAGAAGCAAATACCGAGCCTCAAGTCTGCTAAGATTGCCAAGTGAGAGTCTTATCTCCCATAGAGAATGAGCTGAAATTGTGGAAAACGGACACAAACTCTTATCATGCGAATGGCTAACCTGCAATGAAAAATGCATGCACAGCCTTGCCAGGTGTCTACTGTTAAAGTGAGGGCATTGATCGGAAAAGAACGAGACTCTGCAACTTGGAATGGGAACATGTGGGAGGACCCTGATGAAGCTGTGGACACTAAATTTGTAAACTCTGATGGACCTTTTTTGCCAGAAGGAACAGCTTTCCCATCCTCAGTAGTGGGAACATCCCCTCCCTGACCCAAATGCTGCCATCAGCCTTTCCACTTTTGTCTGAGGAGATGAAACCTATGCTGCCTGAGGCAACAGTGATGGCCTCCCTAAGGCAGTTGCCAGGCAAGATAATGCTGATTCTCCTCAGGAGCCACCTCCAACACCACTGTTTGATTCTAGACCTATAACTAGACTAAAGTCCCAGCAGGCCTGTAGAGGTGAGTTTGAGAGTGTGACCCATGAGGTAGTGCACTACACTCGAAAAGAACTGCTTTATTTTTCTGTTTAAATGAGACAGAAATCTGGATAACAGTCATGGGGATGGATATTAAGGGTGAGGGATAATGATGGAAGAAACATAGAGTTGGATTAGGCTGAATTTATTGATGGGCCCACTAAGTAGGGACTCTGCATTTAATGTTGCAGCTCGAGGAGTTAGAAAAGGTTCTAACAGTTTATTTGCTTGGTTAGTTGAAATATGTATTAAAAGATGGCCCACTGTGAGTGAGCTGGAAATGCCTGATCTCCCTTGGTTAAATGTAGAGGAAGGGATCAAAAGGCTTAGGGAGATTGGAATGCTAGGGTGGATTAGTTACTTTTGACCTACTCATCCCAGTTGGGAGGGTCCAGAGAATATATCCTCGACCAATGCCTTGCAAAATAGATTTGTGAGGACAGCACCTGTATCTTTGAAGAGCCCTGTAATTGCTCCTCTCTATATTTCAGATCTAACAGTGGGAACTACAGTCACTCAACTACAAAATTTAAATACAATGGGAATAATTGGATCCTGAGGTGGCAGGGGTAAAGTGGCAGCACTCAACCATCAAAGGCAATGTAAGCATAGCTATCATAATGAACACTAGAGAAAAAGCAGTAATCAGAATAGTCTGACTCATGTAGAGCTCTGGGATTGGCTAATTAATCATGGAGTTCCTAGAAGTGAAACTGGTAGGAAGCCTACTGCATTCCTACTTAATTTATGTAAGCAGAAAACTTCTAGGTAGAATAGACAAAAGACTAATTTGAATTGTAAAAACAGAATCACGGCCCCTCAATTTCCCAACTTGAGCCAGTTTACATGCCCAGAACCCCTTGAATGAAGGGAAGGCCTGGACCCCTTGAGGAAGGGCTCCAATACACTACTGACAATATATGCTGTTAATCTTTCTCCCATCCTTCCCCAAGGAGACCTCCAGCCTTTTACCAGAGTAACTTTGCATTGGGGAAAGAGATCAGACATTTCAGGGACTACTTATGGATGTCAGGCAATTAATGGGGTTTTAGCTTAGGTCCGACTTACAGTGGGTCCAGTGAGGCCCCAGGCTCATCTATGGTCATTTCCCCTGTGCCAGAATGCATAATTGGCATAGACATACTTAGCAGCTGATCGAACCCCCACATTAGCTCCATGACTGGTAAGATGAGGGTTATTATGGTGGGAAAGGCCAAATGGAAGCCATTAGAGCTGCCTCTACCTAGCAAAATGGTAAATCAAAAACTATATTTCATCCCTGGAGGGATTGCGGAAATTAGTGCCACCATCAAGGACTTGAAAGATGCAGGGGGGGCTGGGCGCAGTGGCTCACGCTTGTAATCCCAGCACTTTGGGAGGCCGAGGTGGGCGGATCACGAGGTCAGGAGATCGAGACCATGGTGAAACCCCATCTCTACTAAAAATACAAAAAATTAGCCGGGCGTGGTGGCGGGCACCTGTAGTCCCAGCTACTCGGAGAGGCTGAGGCAGGAGAATGGCATGAACCCGGGAGGCAGAGCTTGCAGTGAGCCGAGATTGCGCCACTGCACTCCAGCCTGGGCGACAGAGCAAGACTCCATCTCAAAAAAAAAAAAAAGATGCAGATGCAGGGGGTATGATTCCCACCACATCCCCGTTCAGCTCTCCTATTTGGCCTATTGTGGAGGAAAAGTTAAATATTAAATTTGAACTCAATTGAACATGGACACAAACAATGGTCACCAACTTCCGGAACAAGTTGTGTGAGCCCCTTGAGGTGTTCATTCGGTACTGTTTCAGAGAAACCTGTATTAGTTATTGCAAAACAGTAGACAATAGCAAAAAAAAAAAAAAAGTGGGCCTTTTTGTGTTCCTTGAGCACAGTCATGAAGGGCCCTTGTGACTGGGCCTTGTACCAAACAACTCATTGCAAAAAGAGCTAGGGTCCTAGACTATGCCAAAGCTTCATGAGACCTTGTCTGTGCACAGGCAAGTATCCAACTCTGGAGCCCAGGCTGTTGCTTCCCAGTCTGGTGGTGAATCCTCCATAGTCTGATGAGTGTAAATGTATATATATATATATCTCTTCCCTTCTCCCCTGATGAGTGCAATTTGCATATTATATCAATTTGCCTATATTAATTTGCTTATTATATCATTTGCTTATTATATTATTTGCGTATCATATCTGCATTGCCATTTACATGAGATACAGCTTGTTTACTCTTAAAGGTACTGTGTGTGTGATTTTCACCCCTTGTGCGTTTTCCGCACAGAATATCTTTGCAGAAGACAGATGAATCTTGGAGAATGACAGTGGATTATCGTAAGCTTAACCAAGTAGTGACTCCAATTGCAGCTGCTGTACCAGATGCAGTGGGTGGTTTCATTTCTTGAGCATAGTAACACATCTCCTGGTACCTGGTATGCAGCCATTAACTTGGCAAATGCCTTTTTCTCCATTCCTGTCCACAAAGCCCACTAGAAGCAATTTACCTTCAACTGTCAAGGCCAGCAGTATACGTTTACTGTCTTACCTCAGGGGTATATCAACTATCTGGCTTTGTGTCATAATCTTATTTGGAGCGAACCTGATTGCTTTTTGCTTCCACAAGATATCACACTGGTTCATTACATTATGACATTATGCTGATTGGATCCAGTGAGCAAGAAGTAGCAAACACACTGGACTTATTGGTGAGATATTTGCGTGCCAGAGGATGGGAAATAAATCTGACTAAAATTAAGGGACATTCTACCTCAGTGAAATTTCTAGGGGTCCAGTGGTGTGGGGCCTGTCAAGATATTCCTTCTAAGGTGAAGAATAAATTACTGCATTTGGTCCCTCCTACAACCAAGAAAAAGTCATGGTGCCTAGTGGGTCTATTTGGATTTTAGAGGCAACACATTCCTCATTTGGGTGTGTTACTCTGGCCCATTTACTGAGTAACCCAAAAGGCTGCAGTTTTGATTGGGGTCCAGAACAGGAGAAGGCTCTGCAACAGGTCCAGGCTGCTGTGCAAGCTGGTCTGCCACTTGGGCCATATGACCCAGCAGATCAAATGGTGCTTGAGGTGTCAGTGGCAGACAGGGATGCTGTTTGGATCCTTTGGCAGGCTCCAATAAGTGAATCAGAGTGGAGGCCTCTGGGATTTTAAAGCAAAGCCCTGTCAACTTCTTCAGATAACTACTCTCCTTTTGAGAGACAGCTCTTGACCTGTTACTGAGCTTTGGTGGAAACTGAATGTTTGACTATGGGTCATCAAGTCACCATGCGACCTGAACTGCCTGTCATGAACTGGGTGCTTTCTGGCCCATCTAGGTATAAAGTGCGCCATGCACAGCAGCATTCCATCATCAAATGAAGGTGGTATATACGTGATCGGGTTCGAGCAGGTCCTGAAGGCACAAGTAAGTTACATGAGGAAGTGGCTCAAATACCCATGGTCTCCACTCCTGTAACCCTGCCTTCTCTCCCCCAGCCTGCACTGATGGCCTCATGGGGAGATCCCTATGAACAGTTGACAGAGGAAGACAAAAGACTAGGGCCTGTTTCACACATGGTTCTGCACCATATGCAGGCACTACCCTAAAGTGGACAACTGCAGCACTGCAACCCCTTTCTAGGAAATCCCTGAAGGACAGTGGTGAAGGGAAATCTTCCCAGTGGGCAGAACTTCGAGCAGTGCACCTGGTTGTGCACTTTGCATGGAATGAGCGATGGCCAGATGTGCGATTATAGGCAGATTCATGGGCTGTAGCCAGTGGTTTCGCTGGATGGTCAGGGACTTGGAAGGAGAATGATTGGAAAATGTGTGACAAAGAAATTTGGGGAAGAGGCATGTAAATGGACCACTCTGAATGGTCAAAAACGTTGAAGATATTTGTATCCCATGTGGCTACTCACTAACGGGTGACCTCAGCAGAGGAGGATTTTAATAATAAAGTGGATAGGATGACCCGTTCTGTGGACATGACTCAGTCTCTTTCCCCAGCCACCCCTGCCATAGCCCAGTGGGCCCATGAAAAAAGTGGCCATGGTGGCAGGGTTGGAGGTTACACATGGGCTCAGCAACATGCACTTCCACTCACCAAGGCTGACCTGGCTACAGCCACAGCTGAGTGCCCAATTTGCCAGCAGCAGAGACCAACACTGAACCTTCTATATGGCAGCACTCCTCAGAGTGATCAGCCAGCTACCTGGTAGCAGGTTGATTATATTGGACTCTTCCATTGTGGAAAGGGCAGAGGTTTGTCCTCACTGGAATAGACACTTACTCCAGATATGGGTTTGCCTATCCTGCACGCAAAGCTTCTGCCAAGACTACCATCTGTGGACTCACGGAATGCCTTATCTATCATCACGGTACTCCACACAGCATTGCCTCTGACCAAGACACTCACTTTATGGCTAAAGAAGTGCAGCAGTGGGCTCCTGCTCATGAAATTCACTGGCCTTACCATGTTCCCCATCATGAGAATGGATTGATGGAATGGTGGAATGGCCTTTTGAAGTCACAATTACAATGCCAACTAGATGACAATACTTTCCAAGGCTGGGGCAAAGTTCTCCAGAAGGCTATGTATGCTCTGAATGAGCATCCAATGTATGGTACTGTTTCTCCCATAGCCAGGATTCACCAGTCCAAGAATCAAGGGATGGAAGTGGAAGTGGCACCACTCACCATCATTCCTACGATCTACTAGCAAAATTTTTGCTTCCTATTCCTGTGACATTACTTTCTGCTGGCATAGAGGTCTTAGTTCCAGAAGAAGGAAGGAAGGAAGGCTGCCACCAGGAGACACAATGATTCCATTAAACTGGAAGCTAAGATTGCCACATGGACACTTCGGGCTCCTCCTGCCTTTAAGTCAACAGGCCAAGAAGGGAGTTAAAGTGTTGACTGGGGTAATTGACCCAGATTATCAAGATGAAATCAGTCTACTATTCCACAACGGAGGTAAAAAAAGAGTATGCATGGAATACAGGAGATTAATTAGGGTGTCTTTTAGTGTTACCATTCCATGTGACTAAGGTCAATGGAAACTACAACAGCTCAATCCAACAGAACTACAAATGGCTCATATCCTTCAGGAATAAAGGCTTGGGTCACTCCACCAGGGGAAAAAGACATGACCTGCTGAGATGCTTGCCGAAGGAAAAGGGAATACAGAATGGGTAGTGGAAGAAGGTAGTCATCAATACCAGCTACAACAACGAGCTGCAGAAACGAGACTGTAATTGTCATGAATATTTTCTCCTTCTTTTGTTAAAAACATGTTTGTGCATGTATAAAATTGTACTAAAAAAATCATTTTGCTTTCTTTTTCTTTATCATGTGACATAAGATTTTTTGACTTCATATCAGCATTTAAGTATTATTAACTTTATGTGATAGTAGCTGTGTTGGGGATTGTTGAGTTTCCAGTGGTACAAAGGATAGTTGTATTATGTTAGGTGTAATTATGACCTTATTACTGTCTTTATTTGAGGGTCTCAGAAGATGTGTATGGGTTCAAGTTGACAAGGGGTGGACTTGTGATGATTATTACTGAGTTTTGACTTTATTTGATTGAAAGATACAAAATATTGACCCTGGGTGTATCTGTGAGGGTATTGCCAAAGGAGATTAAAATTTGAGTCAGTGGGCTGGGAAAGGCAGACCCACCCATAATCATGGTGGGTACCATCTAATCAGCTGCCAGTGTGGCTAGAAGTTAAAACAGGCAGAAACATGTGAAAAGAGTAGACTAGCCTAGCCTAGCCTCACAGCCTACATTTTTTTCCCATGCTGGATGCTTTCTGCCCTCAAACATCAGACTCCAAGTTCTTCAGTTTAAAATTAGTTCTGTCCCTCTAGAGAACCCTGAGTAATACATGTGTTTCCAGCCTTTTAAATAAATAAGGCAAATCATATTTATCACTTTTTTCTGTTGTTACAACAAACTCAAACTGGCTTAACTCATGTGTCATGATAATGTAAATTAAAATTTGTAAAACCAAAAAGAATTTTTAGTAATATTGGTAATATTAGTTAGTGTACTTACTTTTATTTTACAAATTTACAGGTAATGTTGTATGCTTTTATTGTGTACAACATAGTTTTTAAGTAAATGTAAATTGTAGAATGATAAAATATATTCGATTAATGAATGATTTTATATTTTGACTATTGTGATAGTGCTGGGATAAACATCAGATGGCAGCTATTTACTTGACCCACGAAATTTAATTCCTTTCAATATATACCTAGTAGTGGGATTGCTGGACAATATGGCAGTTTTATTTTTAATTATTTGAGAGATATTCATACTGTATGAGTCCTCTTTACTCCACATTCTCATCAGTAGGATTATATTGTCCATTTGATAATGATCATTGTAACTGGGATGAGGTGATATTTAACTGAGGTTTTTATTTGCATTTCTCAGATGATCAGTGATGTTGAACATTTTTTTGACATACCTGTTCTTCATTTGTATGTCTTTTATTGAGAAATTTCTATTCAGATTTATTTTCATTTTTACATCAGGTTATTTACTTGTTTGTTTTTTCCTATTGAGTTATTTGAGTTCCTTGTATATTCTGGATATTAGTATATTGTTGGATAAATTGTTTGCAAACATTTTTTCTTATTTGGTAGGTTGTCTCTTCACTCTCTTGATTGGTTCTTTTGTTACACTGAAGCTTTTTATTTTGATATGGTTCCATTTATCTATTTTTGCATTTGTTACCAGTGCTTTTGAGGTTTTATCAAAAAAAATTTGCCCATACAAAAGTCATAAAACATTTCCCCTATGTTTTCTTCTGGAAGTTTCGTAGTTTTAGATCTTACATTTAAGTCTTTAATACATTCTGAGTTAATTTTTGTAGATTCTGAAATATAATTGTTTAATTTTATTCTTCTCTATGTAGATATCTAGTTTTCTCAACACTATTTGTTGAAGAGACTGTCCTTTCCCCATAACATGTTCTTGGCACCTTTGTCAAACAACAGTTGGTGTAAACTGTGTGAATTTATTTCTGGTCTCTCTATTCTTTTCCACTTGTCCATATGCCTTATTTTATGCCAATGCAATGCTCTTTGCTTTGCTGTATTTTTGCAGTATACTCTGAAGTCAGGTTGTAGTATAAGGCCATTAACTTTTTTGGTTGTTATTAAAATTGGTTTGGCTATTTAAGGACTTTTGTGATTTCACATTAATTTTAGAAGATTGTTTTTTATTTCTATGAAGAGTGGCATTGGTGTTTAGACAGGGATTCATTAAATCTGTAAATCTTTTAGGTAGTGTGAACATTTTAACAATATTAATTCTTCCAATGCATGAACATAAGATAGACATTTACTTGTACATTTTTAAATTTTTTCATTAGTGTTGCAGAGTTTTAACTGAATCAATATTTAACCTACTTGGCTAAATTTATTCCTAGGCATTTTGCTTTATTGTATTTGTTAACTGGAAAAATTTATTGATTTCTTTTCAGATAGTTTGCTATCAGCATATAGAAATTCTACTAATTTTTGTATGTTGATTTTATAATCTGCAAATTTACTGAATTTATTTGCTGGTCTAACAGCTTTTCAGTGAAGTGTTTAGGATTTTGTATGTGTAAGGACATATCATGAGCAAACAATGATAATTTAATTCTTCTTTACAATTTGAATGCCTTTTTATGCTTGCCTAATTACTCTGCTTAGGACTTCTAGTATTATATTAAATAGAAGTATTGAAAGTGGAAATTCTTGCCTTGTTCCAGTTCTTAGAGGAAAGGATTTCAACTTTTCCCCATTCAATATGAAATTAACTGTCAATTTGTAGTATATGGCCTTCACATTATGTTCATGTACATTTCTTCTATACATAATATGTTGAGTAATTTTTTATCATGAAGAAGGATGAATGTTGTCAAATGCTTTTTCTGCATCTATTGACATGATCATATAATTTTTGTCTTTTATTATTTTAATATGATGTATCACATTTATTGATTCACAGATGTTGGATGTCCATGCATTCCTGGAGTAAATCTTACTTGATTATGGTGATGATCTTTTTATGTGTTGTGGAGTTTAGTTTGTTATTTTTTAATTTTTAATTTTAGGTTTAGAAGTACATGAACTGGTTTCCTATATAGGTAAGTTCATGTCATGGGTGTTTCTTATAAGGATTATTTTATCACCCAGGTACTAAGTCTAGTACCCAATGTTTATTTTTCTTAATTCTCTCCCTCTACTTCAAGGAGACCCTAGTATCTGTTGTTCCCCTCTTTGGGTTATTGCATTCTCATTATTTGCCTCCCACTTATAATTGGGATCACATGGTATTTGCTTTTCTGTTTCTGGATTACTTTGCTAAAAATCATGGCCTCCAGCTCCGTTCCTCTTCCTGCAAAGGAAATTACTTCATTCTTTTTACGGCTGCATAGTATTTCATGGTGTATATGTAACACATTTTCCTTATCTGGTCTACAATAGATGGGCACTTAAGTTGATTCCATGTCTTTACTATTGTGAATAGTGCTGCAATGACAAAAAATAGTTCTGGTTTTAGCTCTTTGAGAAATTGCCATGCTGCTTTCTTTTTATTTTATTTTATTTCTTTTTATTTTTTTTATTTTATGCATTTTTAAATTATACTTTAAGTTCTAGGGTACATCTGCACAATGTGCAGGTTTGTTACATATGTATACATGTGCCATGTTGGTGTGCTGCACCCATTAACTCGTCATTTACATTAGGTATATCTCCTAACGCTATCCCTCTCCCCTCCCACCACCCCACAACAGGCCCCAGTGTGTGATGTTCCCCTTCCTGTGTCCAAGTGTTCTCACTGTTCAATTCCCACCTATGAGTGAGAACATGCAGTGTTTGGTTTTCTGTCCCTGTGATAGTTTGCTGAGAATGATGGTTTCCAGCTTCATCCATGTCCCTGCAAAGGACATGAACTCATCCTTTTTTATGGCTGCATAGTATTCCATGGTATATATGTGCCATGCTGCTTTCTACAATGGCTGAACTAATTTACACTCCCACTAAGAGTGTATACGCATTTCTGTTTCTCTGCAAACTCACTAGAATCTGTTCTTTTTTGACTTTTTATTAATAGCCATTCTGATGAGATCAAGTGTGTTCAGGGTGGTATGGCCACTGACAGCACTAGATAGCTCATCAAGACAGAAAATCAACAAAGAAACAATGGGTTTAAACTATACCCTAGAACAAATAGACTTAACAGATATTTACAGAACATTACACCCAACAACTGTAGAATATACATTCTATTCAGCAGCACATGGAACATTCTCTAAGATAGACCATATTATGGGCTACAAAATAAGTTTCAATACATTTAAGAAAATTAAAATTAAAACTATACCAAGTACTCTTTCATACACCAGTGGAATAAAACTGGAAATCAACTCCAAAAGGAACACTCAAAACCATGCAAATACATGAGAATTAAATAACCTGCTCCTGAATGATCATTGGGTTAATAATGAAATCAAGATAGAAATTAAAAAAAATCTTAGAACTGAATGATAATAGTGATCAATGAATCAAAAGCTCTGGGATACAGCAAACGTTGTGCAAAGAGGAAAGTTCATAGCCTTAAATGACTACATTAAAAATTCTGAAAGAGCACACATAGGCAATCTAAGGTACCACTCAAGGAACTAGATAAACAGGAACAAATCAAACCCAAACCCAGCAGAAGGAAAGAAATAACAAAGATCAGAGCAGAACTAAATGAAACTGGAATTTAAAAAATACAAAAAATAAATTAAAAAAAGCTGGTTCCTTGGAAAGATAAATGGAATTGATAGATCATTAGTGAGATTAACCAAGAAAAGAAGAGAGAAGACGCAAATAAGCTCAATTAGAAGTGAAAATGGAAATATTACAACTGATACCACATGAACACCTTTATGCATACAAACTAGAAAATATAGAAGATATGGACAAATCCTGGTACTATACAACCCTCCTAGATTAAACCAGGAAGAAATAGAATCTCTGAACTGACCAATAACAAGCAGTGAGATTGAAATGGTAATAAAAAAATGCCAACAAAAAAGTCCAGGACCAGACAGATTCACAGCTGAATTCTATCAGACATTCAAAGAAGAATTGGTACCAATTCTATTGACATTATTCCAAAAGATAAAGAGGAATTTCTTCCTAAATCATTCTATGAAGCCAGTATCACCCTAATACCAAAACCAGGAAAAGACATAACAGAAAAAGAAAACTACAGATCAATATCCATGATGAGCGTAGATGCAAATATTCTCAACAAAATATAGCTAACCAAATCCAACAGCATATCAAAAAGATAATCCACCATGATCAAGTTGGTTTCATACCAGGGATGCAGGGATTGTTTAACATACACAAGTCAGTAAATGTGATAAACCATGTAAACAGAATTACAAGCAAAAATCACATGATCATCTCAATAGATGAAAAAAAACATTTGACAAAATTCAGCATCTATTTTATAATTAAAACGCTCAGCAAAATCAGCATAGAAGGGACATACTTAAAGGCAATATAATCCATCTATGACAAACCCACAGCCAACATTATACTGAACAAAGAAAAGTTGAAAGCATTCCCCCTGAGAATTGGATCAAGACAAGGATACCCACTTTCACCACTTCTATTCAACAGAGTACTGGAAATCCTAGCCAGAGCAGTCAGACAAGAGAAAGAAATAAAGGGCATCCAAATCAGTAAAGAGGAAGTCAATCTGTCACTGTTCGCTGATGATATGATCATATACCTACAAAACCCTAAAGACTCATCCAAAAAGCTTCAAGAACTGATAAATGAATTTAGCAAAATTTCTGGATACAAAATTAATGTACACAAATTTTGTGTAGCACTGCTATACAGCAACAGCTACCTAGCTGAGAATCAAATCAAAAACCCAATCCATTTTACAATAGCTGCAAAAAAAAAAAAAGAAAATACTTAGAAATATACCTAACCCAGGAGGTGAAAGACCTCTACAAGGAAAACTATAAAACCCTGCTGAAAGAAATCATAGAGAATGCAAACAAATGAAAACACATCCCATGCTCATGGTTGGGAGGAATCAATATTGTGAAAATAACCATACTTCCAAAAGCAGTCTACAAATTCAATTCAACTCCCATCAAAATACGACCATCATTCTTCACAGAACTAGAAAACTCAATCCTAAAATTCATATGGAACCAAAAAAGAGCCTGCATAGCCAAAGAAAGACAAAGAAAAAAAAATCTGGAGACATCACATTATGATTCAAATTATAGTACAAGTCTGTAGTCACCAAAACAGTATGTTACTGCTAGAAAAATAGGCAGATGCGGCCAGGCGCGGTGGCTCATGCCTGTAATCCCAGCATTTTGGGAGGCCGAGGTGGGCGGATCACAAGGTCGGGAGATCCAGACCATCCTGGCTAACACGGTGAAACCCCGTCACTACTAAAAAATACAAAAAATTAGTGGGGCTTCGTGGTGGGCACCTGTAGTTCCAGCTACTCGGGAGGCTGAGGCAGGAGAATGGCGTGAACCTGGGAGGCGGAGCTTGCAGTGAGCTGAGATAGCGCCACTGCACTCCAACCTGGGTGACAGAGCAAGACTCTGTCTCAAAAAAAAAAAAAAAAAAAAAGAAAAATAGGCAGATGCACCAATGGACCAAAATAGAAACCCCAGAAATATAGCCAAATATATACAGCCAACAGATCTTTGACAAAGCAAACAAAAACAAAAACATAAAGTGAGAAAGGACACCCTATTTGACAAATGGTGCTGGTATAATTGGCAAGCCTCATGTAGAAAAATACAACTGGATCCTCCTCTGTCACCTCATAAAAAAATCAACTCAAGATGGATCAAAGACTTAAATGTAAGACCTAAAACCATAAAAATTCTAGAAGATAACATTGAAAAAACTCTTCTAGACACTGGGTTAGGCAAAGACTTCATGACCAAGAACACCAAAGCAAATGCAATGCAAACAAGCATAAATAGATGGAACTTAATTAAACTAAAAAGCTTCTGCACAGCTAAAGAAATAATCAGCAAAGTGAACAGACAACCCCCAGAGTGGAGAAAATCTTTGCAAACTATGCATCTGACAAAGGACGAACATCCAGAATCTATAAGGAACTCAAACAAATCAGCAAGAAAAAAAGTTATTTCATCAAAAAGTGTGCTAAGGACATAAATAGACAATTCTCAAAAGAGCATATACGAATGGCCAACAAACATATTCAAAAAATGCTCAACATCACTGATTATCAGGGAAATGCAAATCAAAACCACAATGCCATACCACTTGATTCCTACAAGAATGGGCACATTAAAAAAAAATTAGATGTTGACGTGGATGTAGTGAAAAGGGAACACTTTTACACTGCTGGTGGGAATGTAAACTAGTAAAACCACTGTGGAAAACAGTGTGAAGATTCCTTAAAGAGTTAAAAGCAGATCTACCATTTGATCCAGCAATCCCACTCCTGGGTATCTATCCAGAGGAAAAGAAGTCACTTTTCAAAAAAGATGTTTTCACATGCATGTTTATTGCAGCACATTTCTAAATTGTAAAAATACGGAACCAATCCAAATGCCCATCAATCAATGAGTAAATAAAGAAAATGTGGTGTATATATATACACATATATATGTATATATGTATATATATGTGTGTATATATATGTATATATATGTGTGTGTATGTGTATGTGTGTGTGTGTATATACACACACACACACACACGTATGTATGTATATGCTGTGGAATACTACTCAGCCATAAAAATAGTGAAATAATGGCATTAGCAGCAACTTGGAGACCATTATTCTCAGTGAAGTAGCTCAGGAACAGAGAACCAAACATTTTTCTCATTCATAAGTGGGAGCTAACCTATGAGGACACAAAGCCATAAGAATGATACAATGGTCTTTGGGGACTCAGGGAAAAGGGTGGGAGGTGGTGAAGGATAAAAGACTACACATTGGGTACAATGTTCACTACTCCTGTGATGGGTGCACCAAAATCTCAGAAATCACCAGTAAATAAGTTATTCTTGTATCCAAACACCACCTGTTTCCTCAAAACTATTGAGATTAAAAATAAATAAGTAAAATTACATTAACTGGCCTTCTAGTGGTATGCACAAAAAATAGCCATTCTGACTAGTGTGAGATGGCATCTCATTGTGGTTTTGATTTGTGTTTCTCTAATGATTAGTGATATTGAACTTTTTTTTCACATGCTTGTTGGTCACATGTATGTCCTTTTTGAAAACTGTTCATGGCTTTTGACCATTTTTAATGGGGTTCTGTTTTTTTTTTTCTTGTAAACATGTTTGTTTCTTATGGATGCTGAATATTAGAACTTTGTCAGATGCATAGTTTGCAAATGTTTTATTTGATTCTGTATGTTGTCTGTTTACTCTACTGATACTCTTCTCTGAAGAAGCCCTTTACTTAAAATAGATCTCATTTTTCTGCTTTTGGTGTAATTGGTGTCTTAGGCATGAAATATTTGCTAGCACCTATGTCCAGAATAGTATTGCCTAGGTTGCATCCCAAAATTTTTATACTTTTGGATTTTACATGTTGAGTTTAATTTTGTATATGGTGTAAGGAAGGGGCAAAGTTTCAATTTTCTGCATATGGCTAACCAGTCATCCCAGCACCATTTATTGAATAGAGAGTCATTTCCCCATTGCTTCTTTTTGTCATCTTTGTCAAAGATCAGGTGGTTGCAGGTGTGGTCTTATTTTTTGGCTCTCTGTTCTGTTTCATTGGTCTATGTGTCTGTTTCTGTACCAGTACCATGCTGTTTTGGCTAGTGTAGCCCCCTAGTATAATTTGAAGTTAGGTAACATGATACTTCCAGCTTTGTTCTATTTGCTTAAGATTGCCTTGGCTACTTGAACAGTTTTGGTTCCATATGAATTTTAAAATAGCTTTTTTCTAGTTCTGTGAAGAATGTCATTTGTAGTTTGATAGGAATAGCATTGAATCTGTAAATAGCATTGGGCAGTTTGGCCATTTTATATTGATTCTTCCTATCCATGAGCATGAAATATTTTTCCATTTGCTTACTTCATCTCTGATTTCTTTATGGAAGGCAGAAAAAAGAGTGAAGCTAGCATATCTGGTGAAAGAAATATCTAAGTAGCAAAACATTCAGTCTGCTGTATGGCTACTTTTAACTGCTTATAAAAAATATGAGAGGAAAGATAATATAAAAACAGAATTTATAATTTTAAAAGAAAGCATAGTAGAAAGAATTGGAAAATTTGCAGCCTAGTCATATGGTGGAGAATGAAAGAGCATTTTTAGTAGAGGAAACCAAGAGTGTGACCAAGTGACCTATTGATAAGATTAGTATGGATAGAATAAAGCCAGGGGATACTCATCAGAATAGTGGGAGAAAACTCTAAGGTATTTCAGAGGTATTTGATGTGGCCCCTCCCATCATGGGCCCAGAGCTCTAGGAGGGCAGAATTTATTTAGGGGAGGGGTCCCTGCTTTAATTGCCTCAGGTGTCTGCTCCCAGCATTTCAGAAATGCAGCAGTGTTCAGCCACCCCAGCTATGGCTCAAATGGCCTCAGGTGGTTTGGCCTGGAAGGTGCAAGTCATAAACTTTGGCAACATCTATGTGGTGCTAATGCTGAAGATATGCAGAATGCAAAAACTGCCAGAGGATGGATTTCTTCATTTCGATTTCAAAGGATGTCACAGACAGCCTGAGGAGCAAGGAAGAGATGTCACAAAAGAAAAGACACCAAAGAGAGCCTTCACCAAGGCAATGCCTAGGGGATCCATGGGAGCAAGGCCATTGCAGGGAGTCCCCACTAGGATAATGCCTAATGGAGTCTTGGGAGCAGCACCACCACAAAGACCCTAGAATTACGGAGCTATTAATGTGCAAAGCCAACTCAGGAGAGCTTAATTGTGGGGTGAGTCCAGCAACGTGTTGTGTGTGCGGCTTCCTTAAGGCCTTGAGGGCACAACACCCACACCAGTGTGCACAGGATGTATGCGTGCAGTCAAAGGAGATTATTCTCTGGCTTTCAGACTGAATATGTTTTTTCCTGTTGGGGTTTGGACTTACTTGAGACTTGTAATTATTTTCACTTTGCCCATTTTCCTTTTTGGAATAGGAATATCTGTCATATGTCTGTCCAACCATTTTATTTTTGAAATAGATAACTTGTTTAATTTCACAGGCTAACAGCTGGAAGAAATTTGCCTCAAGACAAATTGTGAATTGAGTCTCACTCATATCTGATTCAGATGAGACTCTGAACTTAGGACTTTTGAGTTGGTGCTAGAAAGAGTTAAGACTTTGGAGCTATTGATATAGAATGAGTGTATTTTGCAGGTGAGAAGGACATAAATATTGAGGGATGGGTTAGAATGCAATGGCTGAAATGTGTCACAAATATCCTGTGATGGAAACTTAACCCTCAAATTCATATATTGATTGGAGGTAGATCCTTTGGGAAGTAATTAGTATTAAATACAGTTGTCAGGGTAAGGCCTTCATGATGGAACTGGTGCCTTTGTGAGAACAGAAAGAGAAACTGAACTGACATGGACATTCTTGCTCTTTTTCCATGTGATGCCTTTCAACATATCACAACACAGCTGGAAGGCCCTCACCAGATATCAACACCATGGCTCTTGGAGTTCCCAGCCTCCAGAACCATAAGCTAAATGAACTTATTTTCTTTATAAATTACCAAGTCATAGGTATTCAGTTATAGCATAGGAAACCGTCTAAGACAGGTTCGGCTGAGGGGAGGGCCGTTGGCTGGGGCCTGCAGTATGCTGTTTCAGTGAGGGACTCCACTGCAGCCACCCAGCTTGCTGCCTTCCTGGGCGCCACTCCCCCAGATGACTCGATGCGATGCGCCAGTAGTGCAGCACCGATTCCTCTTGGGCTCTTGGGTGCTGCTCTGAGCAGCATCACCCTTTACACCAGAAAGCTGGCGGGCACTATGGGGAAAAAACAAAACAAGAAGAAAGTGGAGGAAGTGCTAGAAGAGGAGGAAGAGGAATATGTGGTGGAAAAAGTTCTCGACTGTGGAGTGGTAAAGGGCAAAGTGGAGTACCTCCTAAAGTGGAAGGGGTTCTCAGATGAGGATAACACATGGGAGCCAAAAGAGAACCTGGATTGCCTCGAACTCATTGCTGAGTTTCTGCAGTCACAGAAAACAGCACATGAGACAGATAAATCAGAGGGAGGCAAGCGCAAAGCTGATTCTGATTCTGAAGATAAGGGAGAGGAGAGCAAACCAAAGAAGAAGAAAGAAGAGTCAGAAAAGCCACGAGGCTTTGCTCGAGGTTTGGAGCCGGAGCGGATTATTGGAGCTACAGACTCCAGTGGAGAGCTCATGTTCCTGATGAAATGGAAAAACTCTGATGAGGCTGACCTGGTCCCTAACAAGGAAGCCAATGTCAAGTGCCCACAGGTTGTCATATCCTTCTATGAAGAAAGGATGACATGGCATTCCTACCCCTTGGAGGATGATGACAAAAAAGATGACAAGAATTAATGCTCCTGAGTACCAGCCCCTGTCACATCTGACTGTGGGTTTCAAGTGGGAAGGGAAGGAGTTCTACTTTTCTTGGCACCTTAGAGGTGGCTTGAGAAGATGTCCTTTGTAGAGCCAGTATAGTTTCTGTGCCCTGTAGCCTCCAAAGTGCTTTAAAGCCATTTCAAGCTGTATAGTTTGCACACCCATCCCAGTGAAGGGGAAAGGGGATAAGTGTTTCAAGGCAACCTTTTCTGCACTTTGCTACAAAAAGCAAAGGGCCTTCTATGAAGGACAAAACTTGCAGAACTGGGTGTGTGGGAGAGAAAAAAAATACTGTAGATCTTCAAAAAGCATCTCCACAACCCACAGCCTTCTTCCCAATAGTGTTAACTCTGCATTTTTACAGCATAGCATGTGTGTAGTTTTTGGCTACTACTGGTGTATTATTTGGGGGAGGGAGGGATGGGGAGGGGAGAAAGGGAGATGGGTAGCATCATTTAGATTAACATTTGGGGCCTGATAGGGGAAATGGTGAAGCAGTGGAAAAGAACAGACAACTAATGATTTGCTTCTATGTCCAGAATAATTTACCTTTAAAAAAAATGTCATTGGCACCATAAATAAGGACTGTGAGAGACTGTTTAAAAGCTGTGAATGTCTGAAACCTATAAGCCAAGGTGTTCTCTGCCTAAACTTATTGCTGTTCCCACAAAGGACTAAGTCTGTTCATAAGTTACCAAAGTTGCCGCTTTGGAGATGGAAATTGACAAGGAGGGAAGGTCTTTTATTGGAGAGTATACAGTACAAGCAGATCATTCTTAGAGGTGCTAATTCCTGAAATAAGAAGACCCTTTCTTTTCCAGTAACGAAGTTATAAATATCAGCTTGTTCATCCAAGACACTGGCTGAGGTGTTAGGGAAGAGGAAGAGGGTGGTAGAGGAGATAAGACAGTAGGGAAAGACAAGGGCCCATGCTCTTAGTGGGGAAAACTCTTGGAGCCATTTTTAGTGGGGAGAACTTTTGGAGCCATTCTCTTTTTTGAGCTTTGAACACTGAAACCATTGTTGGCAGGGTTCAGTCACTGACAGCATAAGTTTCACTGAATTGATCCAAGAGTTTAGTGATTTCAAAAGCCTTGGTCTCAGGAGAAGATTAAACTTTCATATTGGGCAGTGGTTCACTTTAAAACACACACACACACACATACACACACACACAGGCACACACACGAAACAACTTTTTAAGAAATCCTAAGAAGTAACATACCCAAAATGCTCTGTCTTGAGTCATGAGATCCATCAGTTCTTGATATTATCTAGACTTGCATCTACAGCTATATTGTAAAATTCTTTTAGGCGTGTGTTAGATTTCTGTGTAAACTTTGTTCAAATGTAAACTTCATACTACACTGTCAGTTTTTGTCTTAATAAAACTATAGATTTATAATCCTTGAAAAAAAGAAAATGGACTAAGACAACCATTTAATATAATACTTCATGTGTTGTTTATTAATGTCTTTTATCAAGTAGAGAGACTTTCCTGATATTCTAAGCTTGCTAAGAGATTTTATAATGAATGAGCATTGTATTTTGTCTTATGTCTTCTCTGCATCTATTAAGATGCTCATTTAATATTTTTAATGTGTAGTATTAAGGTGTCGTGTTTCATTAATTAAATTTGAGGCAATTAATGCAACAATGCATTACTATAATAAATATAACTTGACAATGATGTATTAATTTCTGTATATACTATTTAATTCCCTTTATATACTGATGTGTTATTTTCTTTACACACTGTTGTATTTTGTTAAAGATTGTTGCATCTCTATTAATGAAGGATATTGAAGTGTAGTTCTTCTTCTTTGACATGCCTTAGTCTGGCTTTGGTGTCAGGATGATACTGGCCTCATAAAAAGAGTTGAGAAATATTCTGTACTCATCTATTTTTGAAAGAAGTTTGTTGAGTAATGGAATTGTTTCTTTACATATTTCATAAAAGTCACTGGTGAAAACATGTGGTCTTTGGCCTTTCTTTGGGCTGAGAGTTTTAATATCTAAGAAAATGTCTGTTTTATCTCTGTTATTATTTTATATTAATTCCTGAGTCATTTGGGGTACAGTAGTAATTTTGTAGAAGTTAGCCTATTTTCAAAGTTGTTTAGTTTATTGGCATAAAGTTGCCCATAGTATTCATTCCCTCACACTTTTAATTTCTGAAGGGCCCATGGTAATAGCTCCTTTGATTTCTAACTTTTATAATTTCTTTATTTTTCTTCTTAGTCTAGCTAAAGTATTGTCAATTTTGTAGATATTTTCAAAGAGCCTACTTTAAGTTCAATAAATTTCAATGTTTCTATGATCTCTATTTAATAATTTTTTGGAGTAATTTATGTAATTTTCTTTTTTTTGCTTGCTTTTTGTTGGTTTCCTCTTTTTTCCATAATTTTTATGTTAATGCTTAGATTTTTTTATTTCATTTTAAAAAATAATTTTAACTTTTATATAGGATACAGGGGCTACATATAAAGGTTTGTGACATAGGTATATTGTACTCAGGTAGTGAGCATAGTACACAATAGGTAGTTTTTCAACCCACATCCCCTTTCCTCTATCCCACTTCTATTAGTCTACAATGTCTATTTTTCCCATGTTTATGTACATGTGTGCTTTATCTGTAACTTTCACTTATAAATGAGAACATGTAGTGTTTAGTTTTCTGCACCTGTGTTGGTTTGCTTATGGCTTCCACCTCCATCCATGTTGCTGCTAATGACATGATTTCATTTGTTGTTACTGATGCATAATATTCCATGGTGCATAGGTACCACATTTGCTTTATTCAATTGACCACCGATGGGCACCTAGGTTCATCCCATGTCTCTGCTATTGTGAATAGTGTAGCAATGAAGGTACAAGTGCATGTGTCCTTTTGGTATAATGATCTATTTTTCTTTGGGTATGTACTTAGTAATGGAATTTCTGGATCAAATGGTAATTCTGTTTTAATTTTCTTGAGGAATCTCCAAACTGCTATCCAAAGTGGCTGAACTAATTTACATTATCATGAACAGTGTATAAACATTTCATTTCATATCCAGCTTCATGAACATCTTGTTCCTTTTTAACTTTTTCTAACGGCCATTTTGACTGGTGTGAGACGGTGTCTCATTTTGGTTTTCATTTGCATTTCTCTGATGATTAGTGATGTTGAGAATTTTTTGATAAGTTTTTGGCTGCTTGTATGTCTTCTTTTGAGAAGTGTCTGTTCATGTCAATTTCCATTTTTAATGGGGTTGTTTGTTTTTTTCTTGTTGATTTGTTATCTATAGATTCTGGACAATAGGCCTTTGTAGGAATGCATAGTTTGTGAATATTTTCTTCCATTCTCTATGTTGTCTATTTACTCTGTGGATAGTTTCCTTTGCTGTCTAGCTCTTTATTTTAATTAGTTCTTACTTGTCTATTTTCTGTTTTTGATGCAATTGCTTTTGGGGGCTTGGGCAAAAATTTTTTGTCAAAGCCAATTTTACTTTTTAATTTTAACTTTTATTTTAAATATAGGGAGTACAGGTGCAGGTTGTTACATGGGTATATTGTGTAATAGCAACTATTTTTTAGTCAGTTTTATAGAATCTGCAAATTTTTCTAGCTTTTTTCATCAACTTATTTTAAGTTCCAGGATACATGGCCATGGTGGTCTGCTGCACAGATCAACTCATCACCTAGGTATTAAGCCCAGCACCCACTAGCTATTCTTCATGATGCAATTCATCCCCCCAACACCCAACAGGACCCAGTGTGTGTCATTCCCCCGATGTGTTCATGCGTTCTCATCATTCAGCTCCCACTTATAAGTGAGAACATATGGTGTGTGGTTTTCTGTTCCTGGATTGGTTTGCTGAGGATTACAACTTCCAGCTCCATCCACGTCCCTGCAAAGGACATGATTTCATTACTTTTTATGGCTACATAGTATTCCATGGTGTATATGTACCACATGTTCTTTATCCAGTCTATCACTGATGGACATTTGGGTTGAGTCTATGTCTTTGCTATTGGGAATAGTGCTGCATTGAACACACACATGCATGTATCTTTATAATAGAATGATTTATATTCCTTTAGGTACATACTCAGTAATGGATTGCTGGGTCAAATGGTATTTCTGCTTCCTTATCTGTCTTCCATAGTGGTTGAAATAATTCATACTGTCACAAGCAGTGTAAAAGCATTACTTTTTCTCTGCAGCCTCACCAGCATCTGTGGTTTCTTGACTTTTTAATAACTACCACTCTGAATGGCAGGAGGTAGTATCTCATTGTGGTTTTGAATGGCATTTCTGTAATGATCTGTGATGTTGAGCTTTTTTTCATGTTTGTTGGCCACATGAACATCTTCTTTTGAGAAGTATCTGCTCATATCCTTAGCCCACTATTTAATGGGATTGTTTTTTCTTGTAAATTTGTTTACGTTCCTCTTAGACTCTGGATATTAGACCTTTGTCAGATGCATAGATTGCAAAAATTCTCTCTCATTCTGTAGGTTGTCTGTTCACGCTGATGATAGTTTCTTTTGCTGTGCAGAAGCTCTTTCATTTATTTAGATCCCATTTGTCAAATTTTTCTTTTGTTGCAATTGCTTTTGGTGTTTTTGTCATGAAATCTTGAATGATATTGCCTAGATTTTATTCTGGAGTTTTTATTGTTTTTGGTTTTACATTTAAGGCTTTAATCTATCTTGAGTTAATTTTTGTATATGGTGTAAGAAAGGGATCCAGTTTCAATTTTCTGCCAATGACTAGCTAGTTCTTCAAACACAATTTATTAAATAGAGAATGGTTTCCTCATTGGTTGTTTTTGTCAGGTTTGTACAAGATCAGATGGTTGTAGGTATGCAGTCTTATTTCTGAGTTCTCTGTTTCATTCCATTGGTCTATGTGTCTGTTCTTGTACAAGTACCATGCTGTTTTGGTTACTGTAGCCTTGTGGTATAGTTTGAAGTCAGGTAGTGTGATACCTTCAGCTTTGTGCTTTTTAAAGACAGTGTTAAGAATGATATTTCCTAGGTTGTTTTCTAGCAATTTTGTAGTTTGAGGTCTTACATTTAGATTTTTGAACCATTTTGAATTAATTTTTTGTATATGATAAAAAGTAGGGCCCAACTTCTATCTCCCACCTGTGGCTAGCCAGTTATCCCAGAACTATTTACTGATAATTTTTTTTACTCATTGCTAGTTTTTATGATGTTGTCAATGAACAGATTATTGCTAGTGGGTGGTTTTATTTCTGAGGTTCCTATTGCCTTCCATTGGTCTATGTGTCTGATTTTGTACTAACACCATGCTGTTTGGGTTATAATAGCTTTGCAATGTAGTTTGAAGTTGGGTAGTTTAATTCCTCCAACTTTGTTCTTTTTACTTAGGATGGCTTTGGCTGTTCAAGTACTTTTTTGGTTCCTTGTAACTTTTAGAATCTTTTTTTTCCTACTTCTATAAAGAATGATGTTGATAGTTTGATAAGAATAGCACAGAATCTGTAAATTGCTTTGGTCAGTACTGCCATTTTAGTAATATTGATTCTTTCAATCCATTGACATGGAATTTTTTTAAATGTATTTGTGTCATCTCTGATTTGTTTCAGCAGAGTTTGGTAGTTCTGTTTGTAGAGCTCTTTCACCTTCTTGGTTAGCTATACACATAAGTATTTAATTATTCTTTGTAGCTATTGTAAATAAAATGGTGTTTTTGATTTAGCTCTCAGGCTAGACATTATTGGTGTATAGAGATGCTACTGATTTTTCTACATTGATTTTTTAAATCCCAAAACCTCACTAAAATCACTTATCAGTTCTACTAGCCTTTTGACAGAGCTTTGGGGCTTTTTTAGATACAGAATTATATTGTCAAGCAAGAGAGATACTTTGACTCCTTCTTTTACTACTTGGATGTCCTTTTTCTCCTCTTGCCTGATTGCTGTGGCTAGGATTTCAGTACTGTGTTGAATAGAAATCATGAGCAGGGCCATCCGTTTCTTGTTCCAGTTTTCAAGGGAAATGAATGGTTCCAGCCTTTGACCATTAAGTATGATTTTGGCTGTGGGTTTTTCATAGATGACTTTTATTATTTTGAGGTATCTTCTTTCAATGCCTAGTCTACTGAGGCTTTTTATTATTAGGTGAAGTTAGACTTTATCAAAAGCTTCTCCTCCATCTTCTTATTTATTTATTTATTTATTTATTTATTTATTTTTGAGATGGAGTCTTGCTGTCACCCAGGCTGGAGTGCAGTGGCACGATCTCGGCTCACTGCAGGCTCCGCCCCCCGGGATTCACACCATTCTCCTGCCTCAGCCTCCCAAGTAGCTGGGACTACAGGTGCCTGCCACCTCGCCCGGCTAATTTTTTTTGTATTTTTAGTAGAGACGAGTTTTCACTGTGTTAGCCAGGATGGTCTCGATCTCCTGACCTCATGATCGACCCACCTCGGCCTCCCAAAGTGCTGGGATTACAGGCATGAGCCACCGTGCCCAGCCCTTCTCCTCCATTTTCTGAGACAATCATTTGGCTTTTGTTTTAATTCCATTTATGTAGTGAACTGAATTTATTGGTTTGCATGTGTTGAACCAGACTTCCATCCCAAAATAAAGCCTACTTGATTATGGTGAATTAACTTCAATGGGCTCCTAAATTCAGTTTGTCACTCTTTTTTTTTTTTTTTAGAATTTTCATGTCTATATTTATCAGTGATGTTAACCTGAAGTTTTCTTTTTCCACTGTTTTCCCCTGATCTTGATATTAAGTTGATGCTGGCTTCATAGAATTAGTTAAGGAGGAGTCTCTCTTCCTCAAGATTTTGGAATAGTTTCAGTACAATTGGCATCAGTTTTTTGTACTTCTCTTAGAATTCAGCAGTGAATCCAACTGGTCCAGGGTTTTATTTGATTGGTAGGTTTTTTTTGGTCCTGATTCTATTTCAGCGCTCTACATTGGTCTATTAAGGGTCTCTATATCTTCCTGATTCAATATTGGAAGATTGTGTGCTGTCATAAATTTGTGCATTTCTTCCACATTGCTTAATTTATGTGCATAGAGTTCTTCATAATATTCTCTGAAAATCTTTTGTACTTCTCTGTGACGGGTTGTCATGTCATCTTTGTCATTTCTGATTGTACTTATGTGGATCTTCCCTTTTTTCTTTGTTAATCTAGCCAGTGGTATACAATCTTTCATTTCATTTTATAAGAACCAACTCTTGATTTCTTTGATTTTTGTATTTATTTTTGCATCTCAATTGCATTCAGTTCTCTAATTTTGGTTATTTTCTACTTTTAGCTTTTGGTTTTTAAAAATTCCTATAGGTGTTGGAGCCAAGATGGCCAAATAGGAACAGCTCCAGTCTAGAGCTCCCAACGTGAGTGACACAGAAGATGGGTGGTTTCTGCATTTCCAACTGAGGTACCAGGTTCATGTCACTGGGGAGTGTCAGACAGTGGGTGCAGGACAGTGGGTGCAGTGCACCAAGCATGAGCCAAAGCAGGGAGAGGCATTGCCTCACCCAGGAAGCCCAAGGGGTCAGGGAATTCCCTTTCCTAGTCAAAGAAAGGGGTGACAAATGGCACCTGGAAAATCAGGTCACTCCCACCCTAATACTGCGCTTTTCCAATGTTCGCAGCAAATGGTGCAGCAGGAGATTATATCCCGCGCCTGGATTGGAGGGTCCTATGCCCACAGAGCCTCGCTCATTGCTAGCACAGCAGTCTGAGATCAAACTGCAAGGCGGCAGTGAGGTTGGGTGAGGGGTGACCACAATTGCCAAGGCTTGAGTAGGTAAACAAAGCGGCCGGGAAGCTTGAACTGGGTGGAGTCCACCACAGCTCAAAGAAGCCTGCCTGCCTCTGTAGACTCCACCTCTGGGGGCAGGGCATAGCCAAACAAAAGGCAGCAGAAACCTTTGCAGACTTAAATGTCCCTGTCTGACAGCTTTGAAGAGAGTAGTGGTTCTCCCAGCATACAGCTTGAGATCTGAGGACAGACTGCCTCCTCCAGGGGGTCCCTGACCCCTGAGTAGCCTAACTGGGAGGCACCCCCCAGTAGGGGCAGACTGACACCTCAAACAGCTGGGTACTCCTCTGAGACAAAACTTCCAGAGGCACGATGTTCCTGTTCACTAATATCTGCTGTTCTGCAGCCTCTGCTGTTGATACCCAGGCAAACAGGGTCTGGAGTGGACCTCCAACAAACTCCAACAGACCTGTAGCTGAGGGTCCTGTCTGTTAGAAGGAAAACTAACAAACAGAAAGGACATCCACACCAAAACCCCATCTGCACATCACCATCATCAAAGACCAAAGATAGATAAAACCACAAAGATGGGGAAAAAACAGAGCAGAAAAACTGGAAATTCTAAAAATCAGAGCCCCTTTCCTCCTCCAAAGAAATGAAGATCCTCACCAGCAACACAACAAGCTAGATGGAGAATGACTTTGACAGGTGGAGAGAAGAATGCTTCAGATGATCAAACCACTCTGAGCTAAAGGAGAAAGTTTGAACCCATGGCAAAGAAGTTAAAAACCTTGAAAAAAGATTAGACAAATGGCTAACTAGAATAACCAATGCAGAGAAGTCGTTAAAGGACCTGATGGAGATGAAAACCATGGCACGAGAACTACGTGACAAATGCACAAGCCTCAGTAACCGATTCGATCAACTGGAAGAAAGGGTATCAGTGATGGAAGACGAAATGAATGAAATGAAGTGAGAAGAGAAGTTTAGAGCAAACAGAATAAAAAGAAATGAACAAAGCCTCGAAGAAATATGGGATTATGTGAAAAGACCAAATCTACATCTAATTGGTGTACGTGAAAGTGAAGGGGAGAATGGAACTAAGTTGGAAAACACTCTGCAGGATATTATCCAGGAGAACTTCCCCAATCTAGCAAGGCAGGCCAACATTCAAATTCAGGAAATACAGAGAATGCCACAAAGATACTCCTTGAGAAGAGCAACTACAAGACACATAATTGTCAGATTTACCAAAGTTGAAATGAAGGAAAAAATTTTAAGGGCAGCCAGAGAGAAAGGTCGGGTTACCCATGAAGGGAAGCCCATCAGACTAACAGCTGATCTTTCAGCAGAAACTCTACAAGCCAGAAGAGAGTGGGGCCAATATTCAACATTTTTAAAGAAAAGAATTTTCAACCCAGAATTTCATATCCAGCCAAACTAAGCTTCATAAGTGAAGGAGAAATAAAATCCTTTACACACAAGCAAATGCTGAGAGATTTTGTCACCATGAGGCCTGCCCTAAAAGAGCTCCTGAAGGAAGCACTAAACATGGAAAGGAACAAACGGTACCAGCTACTGCAAAAACATGCCAAATTGTAAAGACCATCGAGGCTAGGAAGAAACTGCATCAACTAATGAGCAAAATAACCAGCTAACATCATAATGACAGGACCAAATTCACACATAACAATATTAACCTTAAACATAAATGGGATAAATACTCCAATTAAAAGACACAGACTGGCAAATTGGATAAAGAGTCAAGACCCATCAGTGTGCTGTATTCAGGAGACCCATCTCATATGCAGAGACACACATAGGCTCAAAATAAAAGGATGGAGGAAGTTCTACCAAGCAAATGGAAAACAAAAAAAGGCAGGTGTTGCAATCCTGGTCTCTGATAAAACAGACTTTAAGCCAAAAAAGATCAAAAGAGACAAAGAAAGCCATTATATAATGGTAAAGGGATCAGTTCAACAAGAAGAGCTAACTATCCTAAATATATATGCACCCAATACAGGAGCACCCAGATTCATAAAGCAAGTCCTTAGGGACCTACAAAGAGACTTAGACTGCCACACAATAATAATAGGAGACTTTAACACCCCATTGTCAACATTAGACAGATTAACTAGACAGAAAGTTAACAAGGATATCCAGGAATTGAACTCAGCTCTGCACCAAGCAAACCTAATAGACATCTACAGAACTCTTCACCCCAAATCAACAGAATATACATTCTTTTCAGCACCAGCACCATACCTATTCCAAAATTGACCACATAGTTGGAAGTAAAGCACTCCTCAGCAAATGTAAAAGAACACAAATTATAACAAACTGTCTCTCAGACCACAGTGCAATCAACCTAGAACTCAGGATTAAGAAACTCTCTCAAAACCACTCAACTATATGGAAACTGAACAACCTGCCCCTGAATGACTACTGGGTACATAACGAAATGAAGACAGAAATGAAGATGTTCTTTGAAACCAACGAGAACAAAGACACAACATAACAGAATCTCTGGGACACATTCAAAGCAGTGTGCAGAGGGAAATTTATAGGACTAAAGGCCCACAAGAGAAAGCAGGAAAGATCTAAAATTTACACCCTAATATCACAATTAAAAGAACTAGAGAAGCAAGAGCAAACACATTCAAAAGCTAGCAGAAGGCAAGAAATAACTAACATCAGAGAAGAATTGAAGTAAATAGAGACACAAAAAACCCCTCAAAAAATCAATGAATCCAGGAGCTGGTTTTTTGAAAAAATCAACAAAATTGATAGACCACTAGCAAGACTAATAAAAAAGAAAAGAGAGAAGAATCAAATCGACGCAATCAAAAATGATAAAGGGGACATCACCACCGATCCCACAGAAATACAAACTATCATCAGAGAATACTATAAACACCTCTACGCAAATAAACTAGAAAATCTAGAAGAAATGGATAAATTACTCGACACATACACACTTCCAAGGCTAAACCAGGAAGAATTTGAATCTCTGAATAAACCAATAACAGGCTCTGGAATTGAGGCAATAATTAATAGCTTGTGAACCAAAAAAAGTCCAGGACCACATGGATTCACAGATGAATTCTACCAGAGGTACAAAGAGGAGCTGATACCATTTCTTCTGAAACTATTCCAATCAATAGAAAAAGAGGGATTCCTCCCTAACTCATTTTAAGAGGCCAGCATCATCCTGATACCAAAACCTGGCAGAGACACAACAAAAAAAAGAGAATTTTAGATCAATATCCCTGATGAACATCAGTGCAAAAATCCTCAATAAAATAGTAGCAAACTGAATCCAGCAGCACATTAAAAAGCTTATCCACCATGATCAAGTGGGCTTCATCCCTGGGATGCAAGGCTGGTTCAACATACACAAATCAATAAATGTAATCCAGCATATAAACAGAACCAATGACAAAAACCACATGATTATCTCAATAGATGCAGTAAAGGCCTTTGACAAAATTCAACAACTCTTCATGCTAAAAACTCTCAATAAGTTAGGTATTGATGGGACGTATCTCAAAATAAGAAGAGCTATCTATGACAAACCCACAGCCAATATCATAATGAATGGGCAAAAACTGGAAGCATTCCCTTTGAAAACTGGCACAAGACAGGGATGCCCTCTCTCACCACTACTAATCAACATTGTGTTGGAAGTTCTGGCCGGGGCAATCAGGCAAGAGAAGGAAATAAAGGGTATTCAATTAGGAAAAGAAGAAGTCAAATTGTCCCTGTTTGCAGATGACATGATCGTATATCTAGAAAACGCCATCATATCATCCCAAAATCTCCTTAAGCTGATAGGCAATTTCAGCAAAGTCTCAGGAGACAAAATCAATGTGTAAAAATCACAAGCATTCTTGTACAGGAATAACAGACAAAAGAGAGCCAAATCATGAGTGAACTCCCATTCAAGATTCCTTCAAAGAGAATAAAATACCTAGGAATCCAACTTACAAGGGATGTGAAGGACCTCTTCAAGGAGAACTACAAACCACTGCTCAATGAAATAAAAGAGGATACAAACAAATGGAACAACATTCCATGCTCATGGGTAGGAAGAACCAATATCGTGAAAATGGCCATACTGCCCAAGGTAATTTATAGATTCAATGCCATCCCCATCAAGCTACCAATGACTTTCTTCATAGAATTGGAAAAAACTACTTTAAAGTTCATATGGAATCAAAAAAGAGCTTGCATTGCAATGCCAATCTTAAGCCAAAAGAACAAAGCTGGAGGCATCAGGCTATCTGACTTCAAACTATACTGCAAGGCTACAGTAACCAAAACAGCATGGTACTGGTACCAAAACAGAGATACAGACTAATGGAACAGATCAGAGCCCTCAGAAATAATGCCACATATCTACAACTATCTGATCTTTGACAAACCTGACAAAAACAAGAAATGGGGAAAGGATTCCCTATTTGATAAATGGTGCTAGGGAAACTGTCTAGCCATATGTAGAAAGCTGAAACTGGATCCCTTCTCTACACCTTATACAAAAATTAATTCAATATGGATTAAAGACTTAAATTGTAGACCTAAAACCATAAAAACCCTAGAAGAATACCTAGGGAATACCATTCAGGACATAGGCATGGGCAAGGACTTCATGTCTAAAACACCAAAAGCAATGGCAACAAAAGCCAAACTTGACAAATGGGATCTAATTAAACTAAAGAACTTCTGCACAGCAAAAGAAACTACCATCAGAGTGAACAGGCAACCTACAGAATGGGAGAAAATTTTTGCAATCTACTCTTCTGACAAAGGGCTAATATCCAGAATCTACAATTAACTCCAACAAATTTACAAGGAAAAAGCAGACAACCCCATCAAAAAGTGGGTGAAGCATATGAACAGACACTTCTCAAAAGAAGACATTTATGCAGCCAACAGACACATGAAACAATGCTCATCATCACTGGCCAGCAGAGAAATGCAGATCAAAACCACAATGAGATACGATCTCACTCCAGTTAGAATGGCGATCATTAAAAAGTCAGGAAAGAACATGTGCTGGAGAGGATGTGGAGAAATAGGAACACTTTTACACTGTTGGTGGGAATGTAAACTAGTTCAACAATTGTGGAAGTCAGTGTGGCAATACCTCAGGGATCTAGAACTAGAAATATCATTTGACCCAGCCATCCCATTACTGGGCATATTCCAAAAGGGTTATAAATCAAGATGGTATAAAGACACATATGTTTATTGTGGCAGTATTCACAATAGCAAAGACTTGGAACCAATCCAAATATCCATTAATGATAGACTGGATTAAGAAAATGTGGCACATATACACCATGGAATACTATGCAGCCATAAAAAATGATGAGTTCATGTCCTTTGTAGGGAGATGGATGAAGCTGGAAACCATCATTCTCAGCAAACTATTGCAAGGACAAAAAACCAAACAGTGCATGTTTTCACTCATTGGTGGGAATTGAACAATGAGAACACATGGACACAGGAAGGGGAACATCACACATGGGGACTGTTGTGGGGTGGGGGCAGGGGGGCGGGATAGCATTAGGAGATATACCTAATGTTAAATGATGAGTGAATGGGTGCAGCATACCAACATGGCACATGTATACATATGTAACAAACCTGCACATTGTGCACATGTACCCTAAAACTTAAAGTATAATAAAAAAAATTCCTATAGGTGCAAAGTTAGACTGTTAATTCACATATTTCTAACTTCTTGATGAGTGTGCTTAGCACTATAAACATTCCTCTTAATGCTGCTTTAGCTGTGTCTCAGAGATTTTTGTAAATTGTTTCCATATTTTCATTAGTTTCAAAGAATTTTTTAATTTCTGCCTTAATTTTGATATTTACCCAGGAGCTATTTAGAAGTTGCTTAATTTCTATGTGTTTGTGTAGTTTTGAGAGACCTTCTTGATACTGATTTCTATTTTTACTGCACCTTGTTTGAGACTGTGCTTGGTATGATTTCAGTTTTTTTGAATTCATTGAGACTTGCTTTATGACCAAGCATGTGATTGATCTTAGAATATGTTCTGTGTGCAGATGAAAAAGATATATATTCTGTGGTTGTTGGGTGGAGTGTTCTGCAGATGTCTATTAGGTCCAGTGAGTCATGTGTCAAGCTTAAAAAATCTAGAGTTCTTTATTAGTTTTATACCTTGATGACCTCTGTTTTATGCTGTCAGTGGGGTGTTGATTTCTTCCATTATTGCCATGTGGTTATCTAAGTCTTTTTGTAGACCAAAAAGAATTTGCTTTTTAAATCTCGGTTCTCAAATGTTGGGTGAATATATATTTAGGACAGATAAGTCTTCTTGTTGGATTGTACCCCTTAATGTTATGCATTTCCTTCTTTGTCTTTATTTTTTATTGGTTTAAAATATGTTTTATCTGATACAATAATAGTAACTCCTTTTTTTTTTCACAGTCCATCTTTCTTCACCCTTTTTCTTTGAGTCTGGTTGTGTCACTATATGTGAGATTGGGCTCTTGAAACTAAGAGTTGGTTGCATCCTGTCTTTTATCCAGCTCACCACTCTACATCTTTTAAGAAGGGTGTTTAGCCCATTTATTGTTCTGGGTTAGTACTGATATGTGAGATTTTGATCCTTTCATTGTGTTAGCTGGTTGTTATGTAGACTTGATTGTGTGGTTGCTTTATCTTGCTTTATGTGCTTGAGTGTGTTTTTGTGGTAGCAGATGTCATTCCTTGGATTCCATGTTTACAACTCCTTAAGTGACTCTGATCATCCTCACTGCTCATTATATGCTGATTATAATGCAGTAGCATGCTAAAAGACACTTCCACCAGTGCCGTGACAATTTACAAATGTCATGACAATGTTAGGAAGTTACCCTATATTCTCTAAAAAGAGGAGAAATCCTCAGTTCCAGGAATTGTCCACCTCTTTCCCAGAAAACTCGTGAGTAATCCACACCCAGTTTAGCAAATAATCAAGAAATAACTGTAAGTATACTTAATTGATCAGCCCATGCTGCTGCTCTGCCTATGGAGTAGCCATTCTTTATTCCTTCACTTTCTTGATAAATTTGCTTTCACTTTATGGATTCACCTTGAATTCTTTCTTGCCTGAGATCCAAGATCCCTCTCTTGGGGTCTGGATCGAGACCCCTTTTTGGTAACAGGCTCTTAGTGCATGGCTCCTTTGTAGTTCATAGTGTTTTCAGCTCTGGTATTTGGTGCAGTGGTGGGAGAGGTAACCTCTCTGGGTACACTACTGGGCTTTGCAGGTGCGTCCTCCAATCACTGGCACTGAGACCATGTTTCTTTTGTTAGTTATTCCAGGCTGTGGGGATCCCTCAAGCAGAGTCCACAGCATGGTTATAGGCCCCACCTCTTCTGGGCTGCCCTTGTGGAAGAAGGCAGGCCCCACTCCTATGGCAGCCCATGAGTCCATGCAACTCACTCCTATCCATGATCTGACATTGTGGGCTCCTCTTTTTACTTGAGTACCAACGACATACTTCAGCTCCACTCTCCCAAGCTGGGAACCGCAGCCCTGGGGTGAGCTCAGGCGTTTTTGTTCCCTCCCCAGCTTGGGGCAACTCTGGTGGGGTATATGGTGGTAGCAGTGGCAGAGGGCCTGTCAGTTGACTTGAGTAGGGGTGGCTCCATCCCAGAGAAATCCAGAGCCACAGCCGATTGGAGTAATTACCCAGGGAGGGGAAAGCTGTGTTCTGGTCCCAAACTGAGGGGCCCTGCCTGTCAAAGAGCAGAGGGGGAAAGGGGCTCCTGGGAAAGACAGTCTCACCTCCTCTCCTTAGAGCCATGTACTGACGGTGCAAGCAAAACAATCAGACTCTGTTATGTCCCCAGCCCAAGGGCAGCAAGGGCAAGGTGTCACGGCAGAGGAGCTGTCAGTTGACTCTGGGAACTCCACCTCAGAGAACTACAGAACTTGCTGCTGGATCCGGGGCGATCAGCTGAAGGTGGGGTGGCTGTGCTGCAAACTCAAGCCAGAGAGTCCTGCCTGGAGAAGAGCAGGGGAGTCAGGAGTTTCCACAGAAGATAGTCTGGCCTCCTCTGCATAGGGTAACTGTAGCATGCAGTAAGCACATGAAAGCAATTAAGATGTTTGTTCCTTCTGTAGCCTGGGGGAAGCAAGGGTGGTTACTGCAGCAACTGCAATGGCTGAGGGCTTGTCTGTTACCTCTGGGAGTTCCCTCTCAGAGAAAGGCAGAACTATAACTGGCTAAAGTAGTGAAGTGGGGATGGGATGTCTTCACTGGTACCACAGGCCACTGGGCTTTGCCTCCTGGTGCAGCAGAGGTAGGGCCCTAAGGCTGTCTGCTCCTCAGCACGATGGTTGCAGCCCTTATTCCGGGGTGTGTGAGAGACTCTGGCCTCCCTTTTTGGCTGGCTATTACAGCTGGCGCCAGGCTTCTCAGGGATCCAAGGACTGTGAAGCTCAATGTGTTCTTGAGTGGTGGCTCCACCCAGACTTCAGGCAGTTGACTGTGCCATTCTGGAGGTGGGCATGAGGGCATGGAGTGTAGGGGGATGGGGAAGGTTTGAGAGTTCTCCTGTGCCCAGGATTGCAAAGGTCCATGGCAGAAGTGTGGGTCTTCAGGGGCTCTTAGTCACTTACCCTTTCCCCATGGTAAGTAGCCTCCCCTGGCTCTGTGCCAAACTTGGGTGGGCAGCTGCCTTACCTTGCTATTCTCTGCTCTCTGAGGGCAACCAGTGCTTCCATCACGAATCCCAGCTTGACCTTCTGGACAATCTACTTGAACAGCTAGTGTTTACTTGCAACTTTGTCTCATCTCCCTGAAAGCAGTGCACACTAGCTGCTTCTAATCAGTCATCTTGGTGCTTCTGTTTTTTCTCTTCTAATATAGGCATTGAAATTGCTTTAGTTGTACTCCATTAATTTTTATATGTGAGCGATGACTATCTAGGCCAGTGGCGTGAGGGAAACAGAATTTACCAAGACAGTTGTAAGCAGTGAAAGGCAGATTTATTAGAGAAAGTATGAAAATACGTTGCAAGAAGGCAATGGGCCGTATCAGTAGGAGGGAGCTGACTGCCAGTAGATAAAGGCTTGCTGAGGATTTTGTAGAATGGGACTTGGAAACTTGCATTCTTCTGTCAGCTGGGATGTTTAATAAATTGAGTAATTTGATGGTAAGCAGGAAGTTTGTGAGTTATGTATGTTATTTGCTCGGGGGGGCTTTATGTCCTGGGCCATAAAGAAAAACAGACCTATGATTCATCTGCTTCCTCTTTTTGTTTATATATCTGGAAGCAGGAAGAAAGGCATAGTTATAGTTTATTTGCTTTATCTCTTTGCTTTCACCTGCTCCTGCCAGCCTGACTCGTTTTTCCTAATTAGGACACCACATTTCCTCCCTGACAGAGTAACAATGACAAACCTTTGGCATGTGGATATAGGTCTTATCTTCCAACTGCTTCCTGCTAACCGGGGCGTAGAGTTGTCCCTACCAAGTATTGTAACTCAGTTAGGACATTACATGGGCCTAAATCCTTGGGTTGGGAGTTAAATTTGGCAGAGTTGTTGTGAGACCAATGGGGAACAGCATTTGCAGCCTAAAATTTTATCCTGCTGCATCCAAAGGAGAGTTATGAAGTTCTTTTAGTGGCCAATATCCTCACTACAGTAATATCTTGGTTTGAATTTGTTGTGTTCTAGAAGACACAAATTCGAGTAGTAAATTTAGGATGCAAGGGATGAAAAGAAGGAATAATAAAATGCCTGTTTGTGGCCCCAGGAATAAGAGCAAACAGGACAACGATCTCCAAGTAGATGCCCATTAATACCATCCTTGTGACACTTTTTTCTCAATTTCAGACTCTAGCTCCCTGAGGTTTTTGACATGAGCCCACAGTATTTCTGACTGATTAACATAAATGCAACGTTCTTCTTCAAACGCTAAACATATGTCCTCTTGGGCTGCCATAAGTGGATTTAGGCCACAGCAGTTTTGGAGAACAATTGGTGCTAAGGAGTCGAACTGATTTTGGAGGACTTCCAAGGTCTCAGAGATGCATTTGAGCTCAGTGGCAAGTTCGATTGAGAGGATATGATAAGTATGTGCTGTGAGGCTTATACCTTTTATTCTTATACCTAATCCAGTGACAATGCCTGTGCCAGGGAGTAAGAGAATTAGATGGATTGGCCATTTTGCCCTGCTAGGACTGTAAAGCATGATTGGGAAGGACTAATTGGAAGAAGCAATTTGGGTGTCTGGGGCCAAGTAAACTAGTGTATGTGTTCCAGCCCGGTTGGCTGGAAGACAAACATAGGCATTGGTTCCGCAAAGAAAGAATGCTCTCTCAGATTTAAAGCAAGAGAATAGAGTTACAGTGAAGAAATGGAGTGTGCTTCGGCCTTCTGACCTGAAGAAGTATTGAGTAGCTAGCGTAGTAATTGTAAGAGGTTGTAAGGTGTAGATGTTACAATTTGCATTTGGGTGGGTTTTGTTTTCCCTAAACAAATGGATGTGTTGTATGTCTGGAGACATCTGAGATTTGGGGTGGCTAAGTGTGAGAATTTGTAGGTAATTGTTAGGGGAATTTGCAACCTTTCAATTTTGCCATGGAGTTAGGTGAGGACAAGTGTCTGGAGAGGAGTGATCTGTACAGAAGTGAGAGTTTATATTTTGGAGATTTGGGACATTGGGATCGGCTGGGCCTGATATTCTAAATGGTACCATATTATGTTTTTCCCTTGATATATATTTTCTGTTGGTGTGATTTATAGTTATGGTGTAGTTGCAAAGGGGCTTAGAAACATCACCCATGGTGTTGGAGTAATGTTTGTTGTCTGTTGCTTTAAGGCAAATAGCTTGATGTTTAAGTTGTACTTGTTTAAAAAGGGGGGCTACAACAGGGTGTTTGAGTCTACGGCTGTCTCTTGGGTCAGAGGACCAGTCCTTTGAGGGGGTTGTTATTTTTATCTTGGTCGTGTATTGGCTTAAATAGGCAGAGAATGCAGCTACCATTCCACATGTATGTTTTTGGGGTTCCATGAAAGTTGGGGGAACAGGAATTTGGAGTGCAGGATGGTATTAAAATGGATCTAATACTGAGTATAAATAAAAAGTGAAGAAGCATACCATTTGAGGGCTAAGGGTAAGCAAAGCCAACAATCTTTTGTACACAGAGAATGTTGTTTCTTTAATAGCTTATGGGCCCCCGCAAGTAGGGTGTAATCCAGGATGATTGGCAAAGTAGAGTTCATTGTAAGTGTTAACACTAAGTGTAGAGATATCCAAGTAATGAGGATGAAGCCTGACAAGTTAAAAATGACAAAATATAGTGAAGTCAGGTACACAGGAAAGGAGAAGGGCTATAAAGTGTATAAGAAAAATAGTTAGAAAACCACTTCAGTACCACAGCACATCATCATTGTGGTGTGGTGTATATCAGATTATTAGAACAAATATAAAGAAATTTCATCTGAGTAGTAATCTAGAAGTCCTCCTGCAAATAGCAATCATATACTACCTCCCTTGTAAAAGCATTAATATTAAGAGGGTAAAGCTGCCTAAGTTAGGCAGTTGAATAATTGCTTAGAGCCTGTAGTAGAATTGAATAAAAAGAGTAATCTCTAACAATAAGATCTGAAAGAGACATTGGGCTAATTTCCATCAGCCTTAAGGGAAGGTCAAAAACTCGAGGTTGCTGCAGTGGCCAGGCAAGGGTATGATGGTGGGGTTATTAGAATACTTATTCTTACAAATGAAGTTTAATGGCAAAGTAGAATGCTATTCCATCCAGACGGAAGAAGACAGTTAACGCACAGAACAATGAAAACAATGACCACGATGCAGCCCACAGATTCAACTAAGAAGCCAGGAAAAAATAGGTTCATTGATTTTAAGGAAAATAAAAGGAGTAAGGAAAAGAAACTCCTGGTCTTCCATGGTGGTTCATGCCTGTAATCCTAGCACTTTGGGAGGCTGAGGCGGGCGGGTCACCTGAGGTCAGGAGTTCAAGACCAGCCTGGCCAACGTGGCGAAACCTCGTCTCTACTAAAAATACAAACATAAGCTGGGCATGGTGGTGTGCACCTGTAATCCCAGCTACTCAGGAGGCTGAGGCAGGAGAATCATTTGAACCAGGGAGGCAGAGGTTGCAGTGAACTGAGATCGTGCCATTGCACTCCAGCCTGGGCGACAAGAGCAAGACTCTCCGTCTCAAATGAAAAAGAGAAAGAAAGAAACTCCTTTAAGGTGGAGTTGAGAATTAGGGTTAATATAACCTGAGTCCAACTTAGCGTCTGAGTTTTGTCTAAACAACAGATGGAGGGCTCTGATTGGCTCACATCTGCTTGTAGTGGAGGGCTCTTCATTTGGTGCCTGAGCAGCTTTGACCCTTGGAGTGGTGGATCCATGGGGACCTTGGAGCTTTACAGATGTTGGGATAGTAAGAAGAACTTGATATCACCCAGTTCAGACAGGTTCTAACAGCCTTTTGACCTGCAGGAGAGTTTAAAGACACACCCAGTCTCCAGGTGTGAATTTAGAGTGTATGTTCCCTGAAAAGGAGGGATCGGGTTTCGGGCTGTGGAGATTTTGGTAATGGCTAATGGCTTTAATGGTCTGTCCAAGAATTATAACATATTGTGTGGGATAATGATTTTCTGGATCTAACAAGAGGTCTGTTTGTAAGAAGGGTATTCTATAAAGAACTTCAAATGGGCTGAAATGGGTTTCTGATTTTGGGGGTATAAGGGACCTTAAGAGGGCAATAGGGAGCAGAGCTGGCCATGACTGTTGGGTTTATTAGTTTTGTAAGATGCCTTTTTATGCTTTGGTTGCTCTTTTACCTTTCCAGAGGATTGTGGATGTCAGGCTGCATGAAACTAGTATTTGATTTGAAGGGTCTTAGCAACTTCTTGGGTTATTTGAGAAATGAAAGCAGCACTATTGTCTGACTGCAGTGATGGAGGGAGCCAAAAATGGGGAAGAATGTGGTTCAAAAGGGCCGTGGTGACTTCTGATGCCATGCCTGTTTAGTTTTGATGGGAAAGGCTTCTATCCACCTGGCAAAGGTATCTACAAAGATTATCAAGTATTTAAGTCCCTTGCATGGAGGCATGTGTGTAAAATCTAGCTGCCAGACTTCTGGTAGGATCCCTAATCTTTGAATGAGTTGGAGGAGAGGAGGAAGTTTGTGGGCCCCTTCAGGATTGGTTTGGCAGCAGGTGGGGCAAGTCTGTGAGATGGCTCTTAAAGTTTATGCTATTCCTTTACTGATAAACAGTGACCATATTAAATCTTGGAGGGCTTTAGCTCCTAAATGAGTTGATTGGTGTAAGCTGTTTAAAAATTTTCATTGTGAGGCTCCTTGGAGCAAAAGTTTGCCATTAGGGCTTTTTAGCCAGCCCTCCGAGGTATGGGAGAAGCCTTTCTCTAGAGCCCTTTGGGTTTCTTCCTGCATATACAGTGGAGACAGCTGAGTTAGGTTAGCAACTAAAACTGCCTAAAGAGGCAGCTCAGTAGTCACTCTTGCTTGTTTATCAGCCTGATTGTTCACAATAGAGATTTTATAATTGCTTCTCTGATGGGCTTTGCAGTGAATGATAGCTACCTGTGCAGGAAGCAAAATTGCCTCTAACGGGGCCATGATTTCAAGAGCATGTCTAACTGGAATATTTTGGGCTGTTAAGAGTCCCTTTTCTTGCCAAATGGCTGCATGGGTATGTACTACATGAAAGACACAGGTCAGTCTAAGTATTAAGTTTCATGCGTGCTCCTAATTGCAAGGCTCAGGTAAGGGTAATAAGTTCTGCCTTCTGGGCTGAGGTGGTGTCACAGGGTAGGGGCCCAAATTCTGTAACTTCAGTAAGGCTAACAATAGCATACCATGGTAACTGGGTACCATCTAACATGAAACTATTGCTGTGTATGAACTAAGTGGCCTCCCAATTGGTAAGGAGGATATCTTGGAGGTCCAGTCAGGAGCTACAAATTAAATCAATACTTTCTTTCTTTTTTTTTTTTTTCTGAGACAGGGTCTTGCTCTGTTGCCCAAGCTGGAGTGCAGTGGTGCAATTTCAGCTAACCACAACCTCTGCTTCCTGGATTCAAGCTATTCTAATGCCTCAGCCTCCCAAGTAGCTGGGACTACAGATGTGCCACCATGCCAAGCTGATTTTTATATTTTTAGTAGAAATGGGGTTTCACCATGTTGGCCAGGCTGGTCTCCAACTCCTGACCTCAGGTGATCCACCTGCCTAGGCCTTCCTAAGTGCTGGGATTACAGCTGTGAGCCACTGCGACCAGCCTTAAATCAACAGTTTCTAAGCAAGAGTGTTTAAGTGATCCTTCCACATTTGGATCTGGTAACAGGATGGCATGATTAAGAACTTCACACTGCTTCATGTTTAATTGTGATGTTTGTAGAAAGAGGGTTTGATATCTGCTTATTTGATTTGAGACCCAGTGAAAGGCCTTTGAGTTTAAAGTATCCACCATTTGGTGTGGGGTATACACTTTTATTCCTTGGCCTCAGCTTGGAGGCCTCCTCAATCAATCGGGCCACAGAGGCTAGTGCCAGTGGAATGGAGGCCAGCCCTGTGTCACCAAATTGAGGTTCTTTCTTTGATAAGTAAGCTACTGGTCATTTGGAGGGCCCCAATGGCTGGATTAAGTCTCCAAGGGTGATACCCCTTCTTTCAGGTACAAATAAAAAGTTTTTCTAAGGTATGGTAAGGTCAAAAGTGGGGCAGTTGTAAAAGCTTGTTTAATGGGTTTTAGGGTTTTGTTCATTTCAGAGTTTCAGTAAAGGGTTCTTCCTCTGGTCCCCATAGTGTCTCATAAAGAGGTTTTTGCTATGAGTCCAAATTGGGGAGTCCAAATATGACAGAAACTTGGCATTCCCAAGAAGGAGTGCAACTGTTGTTTAGTTGCTAGTGTGCCCATGTTTAAGATGAGGCTTTTGCAGTGATCAGAGAGACTTTTAAACCCTGGAGTTAGTGTGAGTCTCAGAAACTGCACTTCCAGAGAGGAAATTTGAGTTTTAGAAGGAGAAACCTCATAACCACAGGAAGATAACCTCTAAAGAGTTTTAATAGTATTTAGATATTCTAGGATTAATAGTATTTAATACCTTCAGTTGGACTGCAGATAAGCAGGTCGTCAACATATTGAAGCAGGGTGCTATTAGGGGATAGCTGGATGGTGAACAGATCTTTGGCAAGAGCCTGTCCAAATGGTTGTGAGCTATCTCTAAATCCTCAGGGGAGGCCTGTCCAGGTTAATTGTTGGGAAGTATGAGTGGAAGGATCTCACCATTCAAAGGCAAATAAAAATTGTGAATCTGAATGTACTGGAATGCAAAAGAAGGCATCCTTTAAGTCTAATACTGTGAACCAAAACTGCCAGAAGGAATTTGTCCTAACGGGATGTAAGGGTTCAAAACAATGGGATGTGTAGGAACTACTGGATCATTGATGGCTCTTGGGTCTTGAATCATTCTATAGGTGCCTTCTGGCTTTTGACAACTAGGGTGGGTGTGTTACATGGTGAATTACAAGAGTGAAATAACCCCGTGACCAGAAATTGTTCTATTAAGGGCTGTAAGCCTAATTGAGTTTCAGGATTTAGAGGCTATTGAGATTTCCTAGGGAAAGAGTTGAAGTCCTTAAGGATGACCTTTATAGGGTCTGCACGCAAAGAACATCCTGGAGTGGATGAGTTTCACACTTCACGGGGAACTTGTTGTACAATGGAAGGCTGTATGTATTGGAGTCCTTAGTATTAAAAGGTAATAATGCCATTATTGAACAGGCCTGGTTGGAAAACTGAAAGCTAGTTTGAAGTTTTGCTATTATATGCCTCCCAAGCAAAGGGATGGAACAAGTGGGCAAGACCAGAAATAAGTGAGTGAAAACATTTTTTTTCCTAGTTGCATACCAAAGATGGGGTAAAATAACTCTGTTTCAATTGGCCCTCCTTGCCTGTGAGGATTGAGGACCAAAAGTTAGGTCCAGAGAATTTAATTAGGGCAATGTAACTACATCCTGTGTCAATAAAAAAAACTCAATTTTATATCCTGCTACACACAAGATTACCTGAGATTCAGCAGCAGTGATGGAAAATACAGGAGCCTGGATGGCCTCTGGGACAGTGAGGAAATGGCCCCTCTTGGGGCTTTTTCTTCTCTTTTAAGGTCTCCTCAGCTTTTTAATAATTGAGGAACAAAGTTAAGGGCATTTGCCTTTGCTTTCCTCCCAAGTTGGCCCATAATTGGGACTTGTTTGAGGATGACTACCTATCATGAGGGAGCGAGGAGCATTCCAGTTTCCAGTGTCCGGGTTGCTTGCAGTATTGGCAAAGGCCAGGTGGTGGCAGTAGAAAACCAGGTGACACTCGTGGAGGGTTTTGGTAGTTTCTGTTAACATGCCAAGGCTGGTTATAGCTATAACAGAGAATGGGCCTTTCATTGGTCAATGGATGACGTCCTGATGCTTGGTCTGTGGTCCCTGGTTTGGGCAGGCAGGTAGCAAAGGCAGCAGCCATATAATAAGCTTGCTGCCTGTCTCTTTCTCTTTCCTTCCTATCCTGTCAGTTCTTGAGGCTTCCTCCCAGTTATTAAAGAATGTAAAGGCCATCTATAGCAAAGTAAGGAAAGGGGTCTGTCGCCTTTGAACTAGTTTTTTAAGCTTATGCCTAAGTCTGGAGAGGTCTAATAAAATGCACAGCCAGAATAGTGAGGCCCTCTTGGCTCTAGAGATCCATATTAGTGCATTTTCTCATAGCTTCAGCTACCCTAGAGTGGAATAGGGCTGGGTTTTCATTTGGCCCCTGTGTAATTTCTCTTAATGTAGCATAATTTACAGTTTAATGACAACCTTTTTCATCCCCTCAATCAGGCAAGTGATCATATAATTGTGGTGACTCTATCAGGGTCTCCTTCTTGACAGCCCGATCTAGGATCACTATCATGAATTCTTCCAGGCATGGAATTCTTCTGCCCATCAGTGGGCTAGAGACCAAATGTGGGTCTTTTCCTTATGAGTACAACAGGTGGTAAAAATAACCTAAATGTTTTGCCAATTGAGATCAAAGGAAACTGCAAGCCCCTTGAATTTCTTCATAAAATGGGAGGGGTACTAACTAAAAGAGCCAAGATTTGCCTGTATTTCAGACAAATCAGGCACAGGGAATGGGACATGGGCCCTGATGATTCCTACACCCCCATTTGGCCACTTCCCAGAGTTGCAAACCTTTATCTGATGATGGGAGAGAATCAGAGGTGACTCCTGATCTGGTATGGGGAGGAGAAGTGGTTCTGGGTATGGAGGAGGTAAAGAGGGAGAGACAGAAGGTGTAGCTGAGGAAGGAGGTATTGAAGGGAAAGATGTTTAGTCAAGGGAAATGAATGGAGAGACCAAAGGGTGAGAGATGTGGAACATGAGAGTGTAAAAGAAGGGTCATCCAAAATGTCTGAGGAATCTAAGGGACTTAAGAATTTTGCCAGTCTCATTCTACAATTGTCTCTAAAGTCTAGGGTTTTTTTTTATATAGAAACATAAACTTGAACATAGGGCACCTCAGACCATTTGGAAGAGTTATGGCAATCTTTAAAAGAATACCGGAGTCTAGGCTCCCATTCTGAGTCCACTTCAATTTCTGTGGGAGGTGGTAAGGAGGCCATGCTATGTTGCAAAGAAAGATTAGGTGTTTCTTTTTGAGGGGTTGAGGGTCAAATTTGTCCCAATTCTTCAAAATACAGTCTAAAGGTGAGTCTACAGGAATAGATGGGGTTTGTGGAATGAAAAAACATGCCACTTTGGGGCAGTTCCACTTGGGGCATGAACACTTTCTCTCAAGACATCTCGCTGAAATGAAAAGAAGGTTCCATTTATGTCCACTGAGGGACTCTGGGTGCACTTTCTAAAGGAGTGTCTCAGTCATTAGAAAAGTCCTCTTGACTGATCGGAGGCCTCATGCTGGATGGCCAGTTGAGGTACTCATTTATGCTGGGTGATCAGCTCAGGTTTGAAGAAAAAGGGTAAAGGAAGATCTTTGTCTGGTGTTGACCCAGGAGAGTGGGTAGTTAAGGGAAGACTCACTGTTCTGAGGCTGTCTGAGATCACCTGATTTAGCACATCCAGAAAAGGATGATTGGCTGTCTCCACAGGAGAATTTAGAGTGACAAACAGGGTCTGAGTCACCTAAAACATGTGCGAATTCACCCTGAACAAACTTCTGCTGTCAATCGCTTCACATTTAGGCATCAAGGGCTTTTGATCAGAAAAAATAAGAAAGAGCCTTTCTTTTTTCTGGGCAGGGCAGCCAGTCCTGTTCACTCTTTGACCTTCAGGTGGCACCATAGACTGGCCCTGCCTGTTACTTTTAATTGCCAGAGAGCTAATAGAAGCTGGCAGACGAAAGACTGAAAAGAATAAGGAGACTCAGGTCCCTCACCCTAATGGGCGATGGTGGTCAGACGCTTTTGCAAAGACACCTTCCAGTCCTACTAGAGAGTAGCTCCAGCTACAGTGCAGTTGCCTCCGTGCTTAGACACTGTCGAAAGTTTGAAAAAAGAGAGGGGAGAGAGTTCCCCATGAAGAGAGAGTCCCCATATGGGCCACCAGAATGTTGCCGGTGAGCGATGACTATCTGGGCTGGTGGTGCAGGACTAAAAGAATTTACCAAGACAGTTGTAGGTAGAAAAAAGGCAGATTTATTAGAGAAAGTATGAAAACACATTGTGAGAAGGCAACAGACAGTATCAGCAGAAGAGAAGCTGACGGCCAGGAGCAAAAAGGCTTGCTCAGGATTCTATAGAATGGAACTTGGGAACTTGCATTCTTCTGTCAGCTGGGATATTTGATAAATTGAGGAATTTGATGGTAAGCCGGAAGTTTGTGAGTTATGTATGTTATTTATTCAGGAGGGCTATATGTCCTGGGCCATAAAACTATGATTTATCAGCTTCCTCTTTTTGTTTATATATCCTGAACCATGAAGAAAGTCATAAGGCATAGCTTATTTGCCTTATATCTTTGCTTTCCTCTGGTCCTGCCAGCCTGACTCCTTTTTCCAAATTAGGACTCCACAATATATTGTGTATTTATATTTGTTCAGATAAAAATACTTTTATAATATTCTGTATATTTTTTCTTTCACCAATAATTTATTTATAAATGTATTTTTAAATTTTTAATTATTTTATGATTAAAGATATATTTTTGTTTTCTAATTTAACTCTACTGTGGTGGAAGAACATATTTTTTATGATTTCAAACCTTTAAAATTTATAATACTTGTTCCATGCACTAGAATATGGTTTGTCTTGCAGAATATTCCCTGTTGCAAAGAAACAAATGTATATTTTCCTGTTGTTGTGTGGAATGTTTTATATATGTCTGTTAGGTAAAGTTAGTTAGAAATGTTGTTTAAAGTTTCTCTGTCTTGGCTGAATTTCTGTCTCGTTCAATTACTAGATTGCTTTAGTCCCTGTTATTGTTGAATTCTCTACTTCTTCCTTCAATTCCTTCAATTACAGTTTTATGTATTGGGGACTCTGCTTTCGGGACATGTATGAGTTGTCCCGCCTTTCTGAACAAAACCAATGTATTTCTTAAATGTATTTGATTGATGTCTCAGGCCTCCCTAAAATATATAAAACCAAACTGTACCCCTCCCACCTTGGGCTCCTGCTCTCAGGACCTCCTGAGGGCTGTGTCATGGGCCAGGGTCACTCATATTTGGCTTAGAATAAATCTCTTCAAATATTTATTTGAAGAGATTTCAGAACACCTGATGTTTTGAGCTCTCTCAGAGGTCATAGACCTCTGGAAAGAGAAACTGAGACACATAAGAGGGTGGGAAGTCAGTGGTAACACACTGTGGAGTCCTGCCCACAGGCAGCATGCATTGACCCATCACAAAAACACCCTAGGCTACAGCTCAGTTCCTCCTTTTAAGAAAAAAAAAAAAAAAGAGGGGGGATAAATTAGGAGAAAACAAGGAGAATGATCCCCTTTTTGGCAATCCATAGGTTTTATGGCACCTCTGCTTGCCAGAGTTTACACAAAATGGAAGTAATATGGTCTTTGTGCACATTTACATTGAGGAAAAATAGTCCTGAGGTCAACCTGCATGCTATGGAGTTCCTAGGTTCTATTTTATTTTCTGCCTGAAGTCTATTGTTACTTTCCTGCAGAGATAAAAACCACGGTTTGGATCTAACAGTGGCTTTTTTTTCTTTTTCTTTTCTTTTTTTTTTTTTTTTTTGAGATGGAGTTTTGCTCTTGTTGCCCAGGCTGGAGTGCAATGGCATGATCTCGGCTCACTGCAACCCCCGCCTCCCGGGTTCAAGCGATTCTCCTGTCTCAGTCCCCCGAGTAGCTGGGATTACAGGCATGTGCCACCACACCCAGCTAAGTTTTGTATTTTTAGTAGAGATGGAGTTTCTCCGTGTTGGTCAGGATAGTCTCGAACTCCAAACCTCAGATGATCCGCCTGCCTTGGCCTCCCAATGTGTTGGCATTACAGGCATGAGCCACTGTGCCTGGCCTAACAGTTTTTTTTGTTGTTGTTGTTTTGTTTTTTGCAAGCTGGCAAAATTATTTCATAACTAAAGTACTGAAGCGATAGCAATGGGAACTTTGTGTGTGTGAATGTGTGTATGTATATGCGTGTGTATATATTTGAAGGCCTTTATAATAGACTTATTTACTTTTATGTTCAATTGGCAACTGAATCCATTTAAAATTTCTCTCTAGCACACCAGACTTTTCCTTCTTACCTTACGATGTAAATTTTGCTATCTGATTTTCACCTGAGTTGCCTGTAATATGCAAATCTAAGGCTATTTAACTGACAACTGCCTAAGGTAAGATAGAAAAATGGAAAAAAAGGTCTTTATGAATCTATGAGATGTATTTCTGCAGGCATGCCTAACACGTCTATATATGTATATGTTGTGTATACAGTATTTTCACTACTAAAAAAAATAAAGAGCTCTGATTAATGGGCTTAAAATATATAAAAGCGCTTAAATCAAATACTTAAATGACTAGTCAAATGCTTTTTCAAGTTCACGTGACTTAAGTAAAATCTTTAAATAAGCCAGCTTTAAAATTATTGGTAAAATAATATCAACAATATTAGCATTTTTGTTTGCTTTATTGTAGTTTTATGTTTATTCCCACAGAGTACTATAAGATTTGCCATAAAGGTTATAAACTATAAAACCCAGCCCAAGACAGAACGATCATTGCTTGTATATGTTTATCAAATATTGTTGGCTTAAATGAAAACAGCTAAACCCTGAGTTATTGGCATAAATATCCTTAAATTTAACATAAGTTTTATTACATAAGTAAATACCTGAAATTCAGAGCTATAAAAATGGTAAATAGGAAAATAACTTTAAATATTGGTTATCATAGTTTTTTAAAATAATCTAGTTAAACTATTAAATTAATCAGGTAAATGTAATTGAACAAATGCTTGTAAACAAACTTGACATAATTTAGGATCTAAGGTTATTATTTGACATTAAATATCTGGATAAATTCCAACTGAAAAATTATAGGAAAACTTTTTTTTATTACACTTTAAGTTCTAGGGTACATTTGCACAACGTGGAGGTTTGTTACATAGGTATACATGTGCCATGTTGGTGTGCTGCACCCATTAACTCATCATTTACATTAGGTATTTCTCCTAATGCTATCCCCTCTCCTCCTCCCACCCCACAACAGGCCCCAGTGTGTGATGTTCCCCACCCTGTGTCCAAGTGTTCTCATTGTTCAATTCCCACCTATGAGTGAGAACATGCGGTGTTTGGTTTTCTGTCCTCGTGATAGTTTGCTCAGAATGATGATTTCCAGCTTCATCCATTCCTCTACAAAGGACATGAACTCATCCTTTTTTATGGCTGCATAGTATTCCACAGTGTATATGTGCCACATTTTCTTACTCCAGTCTATCACCGATGGACATATGGGTTGGTTCCAGGTCTTTGCTATTGTGAATAGTGCCGCAATAAACATACGTGTGCATGTATCTTTATAGCAGCATGATTTATAATCCTTTGGGTATATACCCAGTAATGGGATGGCTGGGTCAAATGGTATTTCTAGTTCTAGATCCCTGAGGAATCACCACACTGTCTTCCACAATGGTTGAACTAGTTCACAGTCCCACCAACAATGTAAAAGTGTTCCTATTTCTCCACATCCTCTCCAGGACCTGTTGTTTCCTGACTTTTTAATGATCACCATTCTAACTGGTGTAAGATGGTATCTCATTGTGGTTTTGATCTGCATTTCTCTGCTGGCTAGTGATGATGAGCATTTTTTCATGTGTCTGCTGGCTGCATAAATGTCTTCTTTTGAGAAGTGTCTGTTCATATCCTTTGCCCACCTTTTAATGGGGTTGTTTGTGTTTTTCTTGTAAATTTGTTTAAGTTCTTTGTAAATTTTGGATATTAGCCCTTTGTCAGATGAGTAGATTGCAAAAATTTTCTCCATTCTGTAGGTTGCCTGTTCACTCTGATGGTAGTTTCTTTTGCTGTGCAGAAGCTCTTTAGTTTAATTAGATCCCATTTGTCAATTTTGGCTTTTGTTGCCATTGCTTTTGGTGTTTTAGACATGAAGTCCTTGCTCATGCCTATGTCCTGAATGGTATTGCCTAGGTTTTCTTCTAGGGTTTTTATGGTTTTAGGTCTAACATTTAAGTCTTTAATCCATCTTGAATTAATTTTTGCATAAAGTGTAAGGAAGGGATCCAGTTTCAGCTTTCTACATATGGCTAGCCAGTTTTCCCAGCACCATTTATTAAATAGGGTATCCTTTCCCTATTTCTTGTTTTTGTCAGGTTTGTCAAAGATCAGATGGTTGTAGATGTGTGGTATTATTTCTGAGGGCTCTGTTCTGTTCCATTGTTCTATATCTCTGTTTTGGTAGCAGTGTTTTGGTTACTGTAGCCTTGTAGTATAGTTTGAAGTCAGGTAGCGTGATGCCTCCAGCTTTGTTCTTTTGGCTTAGGATTGTCTTGGCAATGCGGGCTCCTTTTTGGTTCCATATGAACTTTAAAGTAGTCTTTTCCAATTCTGTGAAGAAAGTCACTGGTAGTTTGATGGGGATGGCATTGAAAGGAAAGCATTTTTTAAGTGTTTTTATTTAAAGGTAAAATATCTTTGTCTAATTCAAAGTTTATTTAAGGGTTATGTATGAAACAAGGTAAAGGAATCAGGAAATAAGACATGTAAAAAGAGTTAAGGATATAAAGAAGTGTTTTTGGTAAAAAAAAAAAAAGGTTAAAAGAGTAATTTTATATAAGAAAGAATCTTGTGTAGTAAATATTTATCCTAAAATAAAATGATGGGGTTGCTCAAGAAAGAGGGACATTTAAGACAAAAGAGTCTAAACAAGTTGTGAATGAACTATGTAAGTCATAATAAGGTTAGTAAGAAGGAATTTTTAAAGGGGTTTGTATAATTCAATTGGCTATGATTAAGAAGAAATTATTATAGTTTTTCTGGAAATGGGTTTTGATATTAAAAAATATGCTAATACAAAACTGAAAAATTAGTTAACACAAGATTATTATAAATAACTTACTTTTAATGCAACATTTTTAAATTTTAAAATTCTATGATCAGTCTCTTTAACATTCTTCAGACTGATATCACAGAAATTCAACTCTTTCTCCTTTGGAAAGGCCTTAATAACTGTCTCCTTCACCTTTTGTTGAGTACTGTAACTTTTATTAATTATCTAAAGTAAGTGAGAAAATTTTTTGAAAATAGGCAAACGAAATATCTTTTGGGCCTGCCTTTTTATTGTGCATGCCTGTTATATCTCTATCTTTATGTGTCATGTAGAAGTGATATTTCACTACCAAACTACATGAAAAAGCTCTAATCAAGTAACTTAAAAAATGTAAATGCTTATCAAATTGGTAAAACCTAGCTGAGATGTCTTTTAGTTTACATGACCTTGGTAATCTTTGGTAAAATAAATTTGGAAAATTTAGTCTCAAAACTCTCTCCAGTAATTTAATATCTTAAAATTATGTTAAAACTTCAGTTTTTTTCCCCATTGGGAATTTGGGTTACTAAAAGTTAAAACAGTAGGAGCATAAAATATGCTATTAAAAATTTTATAAAACACAAGGATGTCAATTTTCAAAAAAAGTAAGGTTTTTTTTGGTTAAGAACGATTTAAGAGTTGCTTTATAATGAAGGAAATTATACAGATAAAATGAAATGGATAGAAAAATAAGCTAGGGAAACAAAAGCTAACTCTAAGTCCTGTGGTTATCAAGAAAAATAGTTGATATAGGGGAAGGGTACAACCAAGTAACCATTAAAAACCATTAAATCATATTGCTATAAAGACACATGCACACGTATGTTTATTGCAGCATTATTCACAATAGCAAAGACTTGGAACCAACCCAAATGTCCAACATTGATAGTCTGGATTAAGAAAATGTGGCACATATACACCATGGAATACTATGCAGCCATAAGAAACGATGAGTTCCTGTCCTTTGTAGGGACATGGATGAAGCTGGAAACCATCATTCTCAGCAAACTATTGCAAGGACAAAAAACCAAACACTGCATGTTCTCACTCATAGGTGGGAATTGAACATTGAGAACACATGGACACAGGAAGGGGCCCATCACACACCGGGGCCTGTTGTGGGGTGGGGGGAGGGGGTGGGATAGCATTGGGAGATATACCTAATGCTAAATGACGAGTGAATGGGTGCAGCACACCAACATGACACCTGTATACACATGTTACAAACCTGCACATTGTGCACATGTACCCTAAATCTTAAATTATAATAATAATAAAAAAATAGCAAGTGAATTATCCCAGATGAAGCCATTAATATATTTCATATGCAAGCTATGCGGGACTAGCTTTATAATAACTGTGATATCCTCCCACCAAATATGTGTATTATCTGGGTCATGGTATATTTGGTGGGTAAGAGGGGCCCTTTTATATGGGTGCCCCTCTCACAGAATTATAGGTCTGTTTAAGAAGCCTTATTAAATCTGTCCCTCATATGTCTTAAAGATGCAACTCCCTGCTGGGAACCCAAGCAGGTTTTAATTTTCACCAGAAAAATTAAATGGTCTGGGGTTAAAAAAGGCTTCTGGGGACCAGAACATAAAAACATACAGATTAATAGAATTATAAAATGTAAGATGTTTAAACAATCTCTATGTGAGGTAGTTGTAACCCCTTTTACCTAAATGTCTTATGAAAAAGGATACTATATCTAACTGGGGAATGTTTTCCTCTTTCTAGTACTGTAAAGCTGAAGACATGTAAATCTGCTCATGTAAATCCTCCACTGCATAGTCTTTTGTTTGGAGCATTTATGGGGCTCATGGCAAAAACCGTGAGTACTTTTCAGTAACAACGACTGAGCTAGAGAATTTCTACTTCGTGGGGCATTTACTGCCTTGCTGTGGAATATTAACTGGAGCTACCCGTATACTAATGGGAATAATGTTTTCCAAAAAGTTCCATGATAAAATAAAAATGGTTTACATAAATTCTTGCTATATAATAAGCAGAGAGCCTTTTCCTAGGACTAATTGTAAGAAGCTGCTAAATTCTATAGTGCCAAATAGCTCTCATGAGCTGTTTGGTTTGTAAATGACATTTCCAAGGTAAACAAACATCTTGTCTTAAAAGCTGCTGCTGTGGTTAAAAGAGGGTCAAGAAATTTTTTTTTAAGTTATTTGGAAAAAGTATGTTTTTGTAAGCAAATTTACCTTTCTGAGTTCTCCAAAATTCAGATTGTAATTTTATAACATTATAGTTGTCTGCATTAGTTTAATGATAATTAAAAACAAATTGTTTTAAGGGAAAAGTGTGACACTTAATACTAGATTTCAGTCCTAACTTTTTAAGTGCAGATTAAATTATTATTTCTTGGCTACAATAATCCTCTAGAAAGTACCAGATTGTAATTTTTCTTCATATTTTTAGTTGGTGCCCTAATAGAATAGGGCATCTTTCTATTTCCTTTTTCTGTTCTAACATAAAAATTATTCTATAATTGTCAAACTATAAATGTTATTTATCTCTCCTTGTTTTACTTCCAAGGAAACCAAAATCATGGTATTCTGAAGACCAGAGATATGAATCTCCTTCATTTGATATCCCACTAGCCCCCATCTGTTTCACTGCTAATGTTCTGCTGCCAAAACTATACAAGCTGCCGCCCCCCTAGGCCCAGGGACTATCACAGAAGAGGTGGGTGCATAAGATTGTAAGGGCCAGTTTTCAGGGATAAAATTAGGTCAAGATCAAACCCTCCAAATCAAGAAGGGGGTACAAAAATGCCTAAACAGTTGGTAAAACAACTTTAATTGCCTTCTAAATTATAATGTGTCACTTTTGCATCCACACCAACCATAAAAATTTTCTGCTTACGATAAAATTAAAGAAAAATATTTACTAACAGGATAAAATAACTTGAAACAAAGCCTCCTGAGTATCATACTCCAAGTATAAGTTGTAAAGATAAAAATATATTTATACATATTTTTAATTATATTTTAAAATAATGCTTATGTTTTGTATAGCTAATTGCTGTAAGTCTGTAACAGAAACCGAGCTTACAGTAGCTCAACACATAAAAGTTAAAAATAAGTCAGTCTTGTAACTTTGCCTTTTGGTTTTATTGTCAGCTTTTTAAACTTAAAATAATAATTTTAAGAAGTAATGAATGCCTGTCCACGTCCATTCCTATATGGCCTAAAACAATTGGCTATAAGTCTTTTGACTCTGAAGGTCCTCGGCCATAGGGAGTCCTGTTGAGGAAAAAATGACACTGTAGAATTACGTGACTTCTCCTGTGACAAAACCTTTTCTCTCCCTAATACCAGTATATGGTGCAATACAAAAATATTGGGAAAAATAGATTTGTCTACTATAACAACAAGTCTATAACAATTTACACAATGAGGATGAGGTGTTTCTTGCAAGTAATGTATACCCTTCTCAGGATGCTATATCTATGGAAATAAGTCGGCTGGAAGAAAAATTAAATTTGTTAAATTCAAACTTAATGTTGGTCCTACAATTCTCAAATAAGATTTATCATAAGGTTCAAGTAACCCTTGATAAGGAGGGTAAACACATTGTGAGTCTGATCAAAGAATATAATGATGCATGCAGAGTTTTTTTTTTTTTCTGGTTGGTTGGGTTGTTTACTGCCCTCTGATTCTACCTATAACCTTGGACACCCAAATATTCACTATCTTTATGATGTTTGTTACTATATTAACATTAGACATTTCTTGTAAATGTTATGCCAGATACAGCAGAAGGAAAAGGCACAGTTAAAGACCTGGATCATGATAGCTCAGAAAATAGATCTGATCTGGGATTTTTTAAACCCTAGGCCTGACTCCATCTCACCCCTTAAACAATTGGCTGTTACATCAGGTCAGATCATGTCCTCCCCACATTGTCCACATCGTTAATATTTAAAATTATTACCATAAAGTCAGAGAACTCTAGGAGCAAGTCTTCCTAGCACCATGGGACCCTGCCGGATGGCCAAATCAGACAACTTTAGGAATGAGCCTGCCTAGCACTGTGGGAGTTTTTTGGCCTGCACATGCATTCTATGGAATGATTTTTGGCCAAGAGGGGGCACTGAGGAATAAGCTCTGATTTTTTTACCTTGCCCAAATTCCTATCTAAGGAGTCTGGGGAGTCATGCCCTACAAACCATAAATTCTCATCAGATGGGTTTTATTTAACCCTATATATCATGACTTACTTTCCAATCTGACTCTGGCATAACATTCTGAGACCAGGAAGAAAATAAAAGTATTTTACCCCAAAACATGTTTTCTCTAATGGCCGTGAAAATCTCCATCTGTGAAGACTCTCTATTAACATAGTTAGATCTTTTTCTTCCAGGCCCTTCCAATCCCGAATAGATTAACTAAAAGTGTAGCACCTTCTAAAGATCTGAATAGGGAACATTTTTCACCTATTGTCTCTAAGGACAGCCACTATAGGACTTCAAAAGAACTTTGGTCTCCACAATCTTTTTAAATTTTTTTTTAAATTATACTTTACGTTCTGGGATACATGTGCAGAACGTGCAGGTTTGTTACACATGTACACATGTGACATTGTGGTTTGCTGCACCCATCAAGCCATCATTTACATTAAGTATTTCTCCTAATGCTATCCCTCCCTTACCCCCAACCCCCTGACAGGCCCTGGTGTGTGATGTTCCCCTCTCTGCATCCATGCGTTCTCATTGTTCAGCTCCCACTTATGAGTGAGAACACACGGTGTTTGGTTTTCTGCTCTTGTGTTAGTTTGCTGAGAATAATGGTTTCCAGCTTCATCCATGTCCCTGCAAAGGACATGAAATCATCATTTTCTATGGCTGCATAGTATTCCATGGTGTATATATGCCATGTTTTCTTCATCCAGTCTATCACTGATGGACATTTGGGTTTGTTTCAAGTCTTTGCTCTTGTGAACAGTGCCACAATAAACATACATGTGCAGGTGTCTTTATAGTAGAATGATTTATAATCCTTTGGGTATAGTAATGGGATTGCTGGGTCAAATGGTAGTTCTGGTTCTAGATCATTGAGGAATCGCCACACTGTCTTCCACAATGGTTGAACTAATTTACACTCCCACCAACAGAGTAAAAGCGTTCCTATTTCTCCACATCCTCTCCAGCGTCTGTTGTTTCCTGACTTTTTAATGATCACCATTCTAACTGGTGTGAGACGGTATCTCATTGTGGTTATGATTTGCATTTCTCTAATGACTAGTGATGATGAGCTTTTTTTCATGTGTGTTGGCTGCATTAATGTCTTCTTCTGAGAAGTGTCTGTTCATATCCTTTGCCCACTTTTAGATGGGGTTGTTTGTTTTTTTCTTGTAAATATGTTTAAGTTCTTTGTAGATTCAGGATATTAGCCCTTTGTGAGATGGATAGATAGCAAAACTTTTCTCCCATTCTGTAGGTTGCCTGTTCACTCTGATGATAGTTTCTTTTGTTGTGCAGAAGCTCTTTAGTTTAATTAAATCCCATTTGTCAATTTTGGCTTTTGTTGCCATTGCTTTTGGTGTTTTAGTCGGGAAGTCTTTGCCCATGCCTGTGTCCTGAGTGGTTTTGCCTAGGTTTTCTTCTAGCATTTTTATGGTTTTAGACCTTACATTTAAGTCTTTAATCCATCTTGAGTTAATTTTTGTATAAGGTGTAAGGAAAGGGTCCGGTTTCAGTTTTCTGCATATGGCTAGCCAGTTTTCCCAACACCATTTATTAAATAGGGAATCCTTTCCATATTGCTTGCTTTTGTCAGTTTTGTTAAAGATCAGATGGTTGTAGATGTGTGGTGTTATTTCTGAGGCATCTGTTCTGTTCCATTGGTCTATATCTCTGTTTTGGTACCAGTACCATGCTGTTTTGGTTACTGTAGCCTTGTAGTATAGTTGAAGTCAGGTAGTGTGATGCCTCCAGCTTTGTTCTTTTTGCTTAGGATTGTCTTGGGTATGTGGGCTCTTCTTTGGTTCCATATTAAATTTAAAGTAGTTTTTCCTAATTCTGTGAAGAAAGTCATTGTTAGCTTGATGGGGATGGCATTGAATCTATAAATTACTTTGGGCTATATGGCCATTTTGATGATATTGATTCTTCCTATACATGAGTATGGACTGTTTTTCCATTTGTTTGTGTCCTCTTTTATTTCCTTGAGCAGTGGTTTGTAGTTCTCCTTGAAGAGGTCATTCACATCCCTTGTAAGTTGTATTCCTAGGTATTTTATTCTCTTTGAAGCAATTGTGAATGGGAGTTCACTCATGATTTGGCTCTCTGTTTGTCTATTATTGGTGCATAGGAGTGCTTGTGACTTTTGTACATTGATTTTGTATCCTGAGAATTTGCTGAAGTTGCTTATTAGCTTAAGGACTTTTGGGGCTGAGACAATGGGGTTTTCTAAATGTACAATCATTTCATCTGCAAACAGAGACAATTTGACTTCCTCTCTTCCTATTTGAATATGCTTTATTTCCTTCTCTTGCCTGATTGCCCTGGTCAGAACTTCCAATACTGTGTTGAATAAGAGTGGTGAGAGAGAGAATCCTTGTCTTGTGCCAGTTTTCCAAGGGAATGCTTCCAGTTTTTGTCCATTCAGTATGATATTGGCTGTGGGTTTGTCATAAATAGCTCTTATTATTTTGAGATATGTTCCATCATACCAAGTTTATTGAGAGTTTTTAGCATGAAAGGGTGTTGAACTTTGTCAAAAGCCTCTTCCACATTTATCATCTTAATCTGAACATTTTCCTTCTTCAATTCCAGGTCTTTAGACAAACTCAACCAATTGTCAGTCAGAAAGTGTTTAAATTTACCTATATCCTGGAAACCTCCCCCAGCTTCGAGTTGTCCCGCCTTTCTGAACAAAACCAATGTATTTCTTAGGTTTATGTGATTGATGTCTCATGCCTCTCTAAAATATATGAAACCCAGCTGTACCCAAACCACCTTGGGCACACGTTCTCAGGACCTCCTGAGGGCTGTATCATGCACCATGTTCACCCATACTTGGCTCAGAATAAATCTCTTAAAATATTTTACAGAGTATGACTCTTTTTGTTGACACTCTTAGAATATTAGGTCTTAAAATTTTTTTTTTTTTTGAGATGGAGTCTCGCTCTGTCACCCAGGCTGGAGTGCAGTGGCACAATTTTGGTTCACTGCAAGCTCCGCCTCCCGGGTTCACGCCATTCTCCTGCCTCAGCCTCTCCGAGTAGCTGGGACTACAGGCGCCCGCCACCACGCCCAGCTAATTTTTTGTATTTTTAGTAGAGACGGGGTTTCACCGTGGTCTCGATCTCCTGACCTCATGATCCGCCCGCCTCGACCTCCCAAAGTGCTGAGATTACAAGCATGAGCCACCGTGCCCAGCCTATTAGCTCTTAAATTTCATAACAGAGTATTTAAGCCTACATAACAGACATCAATTGGGTGTCTGTAGGCTTCTAATGCACAGAGAGCTCACTCAAATTTTTTGTGTTATTTTAAAGAGGCAAGAAATCATGACTGGTCAGGTATGCCAAGAATGTTCAGGGAATACCATATAAGTCTGAAGTGTAGTTACATGGGAGGAATTTCCCACTGTGAATTTACCCTTCTTTAATGGAAAGTTGAGTTTATAATAATAGTGGTACGTGCATAATGGCAGATGATGTTTTACTGAATTAGTTGTTACTCTAAAATTTTACAAAACTTTGCCATTTCATTATTAAAATATAGTGTAAATAAAATTTATGGAAAATATAATATGGTAAACCATATTAGACATTTTGTGGAAGAAATTTGCTTATTTTTAGGCAGGAAGGCACTGCTAAAGACTAGGTTCCCATTTATTAATTTTGCGTCTCCATAAAATATTAGTGTAATTTTCACAGTGCTGAAGTCCCAGCTACACAGAGTAAACTTAAAAGGAAACTAGGTCATTAATTAGTAAGATACATTTACTTGTGAGTAATTTCTTGTAACAGCTTTATTGAGGTATAATTTACAAACCATGTAATCCACTCATTTAAAGTATACAGTTAATGGTTTTGAATATATTTACAAATATGTACAGCAATCATTACTATTTAATTCCATAATTTTTATCACCTGCTTGGAGTAATTTAAATAATAACTTGAAAAAGCCCTTTGAAATGAGTAATTTTTTATTGAATTTTTAATGTTATTGCAAGGACAAAAAACCAAACTGATGTATTCTTAAAGCATCAAGATCAAATCATAGGTAAGATAAATATGCAAGATAGAATAGCCCCCATAATTGTTGTGGAGATATCTGTGAATCATAGGAATCACATTTTATAGAGCAGCTAAGACTTGAATATATAAAGGATCTCCAAGGTTGCCTATATCAACATGCATAGAAGTGCTATTTTCTTTTAGATTTACCAATCAACTTTATAGGATTTTCATGTGAAAAGAGTAATGAACCTTTTTATGGGGCTTGTATGTTTGGAGTGAACAGAAACACTGCCAAAGGGCCTCTGGGCCTAGAAACTGCATAGTAGAATATCGAAAGAGGAGTGATTTGTACAAGAATACTCCTGTGAATTGTGTGTTTATTAGTTTTTATGTTTGTTTGCTGGAAAAGGTCCACTCAAGAGTCTACTGTTTTTGAAGTGTAATAAAATTCTAAAGAGTTCAGAATATTCAAAATTCCAGTGGAAAACGCAAAATGGGCCTAAAATAAATAAAAACTAAATGAAGTATACTTTTGTAATTTGCTGGATGCCTCCGTTAAATGAGTATGTGTTCATATTTAGAAAATCTTATCAAGAATTTGTTGTGTCTATAAAACGTAAGGGTCTCTTTAAAGTAATATATGGATGTAAAAAATTATGGTTCCCTAGAGGAAAGCAGGTCTATTAGGGAGGATTTTTTCTCAGTTCATTTAGAGAGGCTTCTTTATGGAATTTGATTACATCATCAAATTCCTGGACCTGTGATTCATGCAATATTTAAAACAACAGGAAATCTTTTAAGACAAAGTTAGTTTTCCACATCTGCAGAGATAAATTTGAGGGCATGATGTATACTTTATAATCAGAAAAGATGTTCAGGAAAATAATTTGTCCAAATCAATGAGAGATACCCTTTGAATAATATATTTATTATCTTTCTTGAAGGGGTAATTTAATAAGACATATAATTTTAAGGCTCAGAGACCACATCATTGAACATCTATGTGCACATCTTGGAGAAGTCCCACTTATTGAAGTACGTGTTTCAGGTCTTTTCATGTTAAGTATATTTACAGTGTTGTGCAACAGAGATTTTGGATTTTTTATTTTTCAAAACTGAAACTATATGCTAAGCATGAAGTCCCTGACTCCTTCCCCCAGCTCTTGATAACCACCTTCTTATTCTCTGTTTTTATAATTTTGACCACATTAGATACTTCATATGGGTGGAATTACAGAATATTTGTCCTTTTGTTACTGGTTTATTTTGCTTAACATAATGTCCTCAAGGCTCACCCATGTTGTAGCACGTAACAGTATTTTCCCTTTTTTTTGAAGGCTTTAATATCAGATTGTTGTTTATATACTTTCTCATTATCATTTTATCTGTTGATGGACATTTAGGTTATTTATACCTCTTGGCTACTGAGAACAGTGCTGCAGTGAACATGGGCATGCAACTATCTCTTTGAGATTCCACTTTGGGTTCTTTTGGATATATACCCAGGAGTGGGATTGCCAGATCACTTGGAAATTAAATTTTTTAATTTTTTAGGAACCTCCATAATGTTTTACATAATGGCTGCATGATTTTATATATCCACCAACAGTGCAAAAAGATTCCAGTTTCTCCACATCCATTCCAACATTTGTTATTCTATGTAATTTTAATAGTGGCCATCTTAAGAGGTATGGGGTGATATATCAATGTGGTTTTGATTTGCATTCATCTTATGATAGCGATGTTGGGCATCATTTCATATGTTTGTTGACTATTTGTATACCTATTTGTCTATTCATGTTATTTTACCTTTATCTTAATTGGGTAATTTATTTTGGTTGTTGGTGGTGAATTGAAGTTGTTTATATATTCTTTTTAACTCCTTATCAGATATATAATATGCAAATATTTTCTTCCATGTTGTCTTTTTCAATCTGTTGTGTTTTTCTTTGACGTGTGCAAGTTTTTAAGTTCGATAGAGTTTGATTTGTCTATTTTAACTTTTGTTGCCTATGCTTCTCATGTCATCTTTATTAAATAATTGCCAAATCTAATGCTTTGAGAGTTATCCCTATGTTTTCTTCTATGACTTTATATTATCAGGCCTTGCATTTAGATCTTTAATTTTTTTCAGTTAACTTTTCTGTATGGTGTAATTTAAGGGTCCACATTTATTCTTTTGTGTGTGGATATCCAGTTTTCTCAACACAATTTATTGAAGAGTCTGTTCCTTTCTCATTGTGTAGTTTGGCACCCTTCTCAAAAATAATTTCGTTATATATGCAAGGTTCATTTCTTGGCTCTCTATTCTGTATTACTGGTTAATTCTCTAACTTTGTAAAAATTATTTTCTCGATTACTTTTTTGTAGTCTTTTTTGAAATCAGGAAGTGTGAGTTCTCTCATTTTGTTATTTTTTTTACAAGTCTGTTCTGGCTATTTGGATTTCCTGACATTCCTTATAAATTTTAGGATTTTTTCTTGTATTTCTGTAAAATAAAAAATTGAGATTTTGGTAACGATTCAATTGAATCTGTAGATTGCTTTACATATTGTGGACATTTTCACAATATTAAGTGGTTCAATACATAAGCACAGATTGTTTTTAATATTTTTGTTTCTTATTTGAGTCTTTTAGTAATGTTTTGTTTTTTTTTGCCATACATCATTTACCTCCTTGTTTATTTCCAAGTATTTTATCCTTTTGATGTTATAGTAAGTAGAATTGTTTTCTTTATTTTCTTTTCCCATTAGTAATTTATAGTGCATAGAAATAATTGATTTTTGTATGCTTGTGTTGGGTACTGAAATTATTTTGAAATCATGTATCAGTTTCAACAGTTTTTTTTTGTGCATGTAATCTTTAGTGTTTTCTGCCATACGATTCTGTCAATTTGGATGTCTTTCATTACTTTTTATTATCTGATATTTCTGTCTAAGACTTCCAGTGCTATGTTGAACAGTAGTGGAAAGAATGGGCCTCCTTGCTTTCTTCTGGATATTAGAGAGAGCTATTTCAATCTTTCACCATGAAGTATAATGTCAGCTGTTGGTTTTTTATATATGGCTTTTATTATGATAAGGTATTTTTCTTTTATATTCAGTTGTTGAGTGCTTTATATTATAAAAAAAGGTATGTGGAATTTTCATTAAATGAGGCCAGGACACAATTTTTGTTCTTTATTTTGTTAATATAGTGTATTATATTGATTGATTTTTTGTTTTGAACCATTTTTGCATTCCAGGTGTAAATCCCACTTTATCAGCATGTATAATACTTTTTATGGGCTATTGCATTTGATTTGCTATTTTCCTGAGTATTTTTTGCATCAATAATCATCACAGATAATGGTCTGTGGTTTTATTTTCTTCTTGTCTCTGGTTCTGGTGTTAGAATAATACTGGCCTCATAAAATGACTTTGAAAGTGTTCCCTCTTCTTCAATTGTTTGGAAGAGTTTGAAAATTGGTGCTAATTTTTGAACATTTGGTGGAATTCATCACTGAAGACAGCTGATTGTGGGCTTGTTTTGGTATGGGAAGTTTTTGATTATTGCTTGAATCTCCTTACTAGTTATAGTCCTTTCAGAATTTTTTTCATTTCTTTATGATGCATATACAGTAGGTTGTATGTCTGTAAGTTTATTGTTTTTTCTATATTATTCAATTTGTTAGTTATAATTTTTGTTATATAATTTTATACTCCTTTTTGTCTCTGTCACATCAGTTGTTATATCCCCTCTTTCATTTCTAGATTCAGTTATTTGAGTCTTCTACTTTTTGTCACATTCTAACTAAAGATTTGTCAATTTTATTGATCTTTTCAAAAAACTATCTTTTGGTTTTATTTTTTTCTATTGTTTTTCTGTTCACTAATTTGTCTCTTCTCTATCTTTATTAATTATTCCTCATCTGCTAATATTGGGTTCACTTTGTTTTCCTCTTCTGGTTCTTTGAGGGTTTGTGCATGTTTCCTAATTGAACCAACATGCATGTTTCTGCTTAGGAAATCCCTCTAGTGTCTGTCTGCGATATTGCAGCCTCTACATGTGGCAGTAAGCTATAGAACTGAAGCCCTACCTAGTGTCTCTCTGTGGTACTGCTGACTCTAGTTGTAGAATTAGTCATGTTCTTTTTTTTTTTTTTTTATAATTTAGGTTTTAGGGTACATGTGCACAATGTGCAGGTTTGTTACGTATGTATCCATGTGCCATGTTGATTTCCTGCACCCATTAACTCGTCATTTAGCATTAGGTATATCTCCTAATGCTGTCCCTCCCCCGTCCCCCCACCCCACAACAGTCCCTGGAATGTGATGTTCCCCTTCCTGTGTCCATGAGTTCTCATTGTTCAATTCCCACCTATGAGTGAGAACATGCGGTGTTTGGTTTTTTGTCCTTGCGATAGTTTACTGAGAATGATGTTTTCCAGTTTCATCCATGTCCCTACAAAGGACACGAACTCATCATTTTTTATGGCTGCATAGTATTCCATGGTGTATATGTGCCACATTTGCTTAATCCAGTCTATCGTTGTTGGACATTTGGGTTGGTTCCAACTCTTTGCTATTGTGAATAGTGCCACAATAAACATACGTGTGCATGTGTCTTTATAGCAGCATGATTTATAGTCCTTTGGGTATATACCCAGTAATGGGATGGCTGGGTCAAATGCTATTTCTAGTTCGAGATCCCTGAGGAATCGCCACACTGACTTCCACAATGGTTGAACTAGTTTACAGTCCCACCAACAGTGTAAAAGTGTTCCTATTTCTCCACATCCTCTCCAGCACCTGTTGTTTCCTGTTTTTTTAATGATGGCCATTCTAACTGGTGTGAGATGGTATCTCACTGTGGTTTTGATTTGCATTTCTCTGATGGCCAGTGATGATGAGCATTTCTTCATGTGTTTTCTGGCTGCATAAATGTCTTCTTTTGAGAAGTGTCTGTTCATGTCCTTTGCCCAACTTTTGATGGGGTTGTTTGTTTTTTCTTGTAAATTTGTTTGAGTTCATTGTAGATTCTGGATATTAGCCCTTTGTCAGATGAGTAGGTTGCAAAAATTTTCTCCCATTCTGTAGGTTGCCTGTTCACTCTGATGGTAGTTTCTTTTGCTGTGCAGAAGCTCTTTAGTTTAATTAGATCCCATTTGTCAATTTTGGCTTTTGTTGCCATTGCTTTTGGTGTTTTAGACATGAAGTCCTTGCCCACGCCTATGTCCTGAATGGTATTGCCTAGGTTTTCTTGTAGGATTTTAATGGTTTTAGGTCTAACATTTAAGTCTTTAATCCATTTTGAATTAATTTTTGTATAAGATGTAGAGAAGGGATCCAGTTTCAGCTTTCTACATATGGCTAGCCAGTTTTCCCAGCACCATTTATTAAATAGGGAATCCTTTCCCCATTTCTTGTTTTTGTCAGGTTTGTCAAAGATCAGATAGTTGTAGATATGCGGCATCATTTCTGAGGGCTCTGTTCTGTTCCATTGATCTATATCTCTGTTGTGGTACCAATACCATGCTGTTTTGGTTACTGTGGCCTTGTAGTATAGTTTGAAGTCAGGTAGTGTGATGCCTCCAGCTTTGTTCTTTTGGCTTAGGATTGACTTGGCGATGCGGGCTCTTTTTTGGTTCCATATGAACTTTAAAGTAGTTTTTTCCAATTCTGTGAAGAAAGTCATTGGTAGCTTGATGGCCACATGATTATCTCAATAGATGCAGAAAAGGCCTTTGATAAAATTCAACAACCCTTCATGCTAAAAACTCTCAATAAATTAGGTATTGATGGGATGTATCTCAAAATAAGAAGAGCTATATACGACAAACCCACAGCCAATATCATACTGAATGGGCAAAAACTGGAAGCATTCCCTCTGAAAACTGGCACAAGACAGGGATGCCCTCTCTCACCGCTCCTATTCAACATAGTGCTGGAAGTTCTGGCCAGAGCAATCAGGCAGGAGAAGGAAATAAAGGGTATTCAATTAGGAAAAGAGGAAGTCAAATTGTCCCTGTTTGCAGATGACATGATTGTATATCTAGAAAATCCCATTGTCTCAGCCCAAAATCTCCTTAAGCTGATTAGCAACTTCAGCAATGTCTCAGGATACAAAATCAATGTACAAAAATCACAAGCATTTTTGTACACCAATCACAGACAAACAGAGAGCCAAATCATGAGTGAACTCCCATTCACAATTGCTTCAAAGAGAATAGAATTAGTCATGTTCTTGTTTTCAGTGGTCTGCAATTTGGCCACTTACTCCTGTCATCATTTAGATGCAGGCAAGTTAGAAAATAGTTGCTTGGACAGCACCATGAGAAGTCAGAATGTTAACTGTGGATTCCACTCCTTTCCATTTCAAAAGAGAAGTTAGAAATTAGGGATTTCCTCCCAATCACATTGTACTGTGCTGGGGAAGGGGGTGCTCTGTTGAGTAAATGCCATATGTATATATATATTTTTTTTTCTTTTTTTTTTCCTAGCTTCAGCTCACCTTGGTGCAGGAACCTTTTAACTGGTTTTTGCATTTGTCACTAAGGCTACTGACTCATATGTTTTAGTTCAACTCCTGTTTCCTAGGGTGAAGACACATCTGGGGCTTTTGTATTCTGCCATCCTGCTGAAGTTACTGCTTACATCATTCAGTGTTTCAGAATGACCAATCTGACTGAAAGTTGTAATAGAGGTCTTAAAAAATATTATTTATTTTTGAATAAACAAAAATTTTTTATGAGGCCACTAAATCTAAATTTCCATGTAAAGCAACCAATGGCCATGAAGTGTTGATAATCTGGATAGATTCCTTATGGTTTCTATGGGTCTACTAACCAGAGAAGGCCAATTCCAGATACCAGGTAAATAATTAAAGATATACTTCAAAGCCGTAAAAATAGAACATGTCCAGGGAAATGTCATGAAAACTCAAGCACTTTTAAATTGAATTACTTCCCCTTTGTGATTTTATTATCTTGCTTTATCCTGAAGATTCCATTAAGTGGCTGCTGGGTATATGCAGCAAAGTAATATTTTCAGGATTTCACTATTTCTATTTTGGGGCCATTTGATGGTAAGGTGAATTAAATCCACTTATTTAAATTTTAAGACATTAGTAGAAGGCAAGCTCATTAGGAATGGATGTGTATATGTTCTGAAAAATGAAGATGAGCCTATATGAATCTTCATTTGCAGAAATGTGACAATCATTTATCAGATATTCCCAATTTTTCCATTTGGCACTGATAACTTTAAGGCTCAGATGAAGAATTCATGGAAATGAGTCATCAAAATCATGAAATATTTGTTGTTTGTTGGAAGGTTCATGTCAATGAGAGTGAGGTATATTTGATGTATACATGTCTTATCAAAGATCACATAAGTGGGACAGGAAAAATGGCCCCAGCATTGACATGAGAGACCTAGAAGTAATATTAGTCACATTGAGAAGGTAGCTGCTTGTAAAGGGAGGAACAAATCATTAGGCAGGATGCTCTAAGGTAGCAAAGGACTCCACATAGTGGAGTTACAGAATATCCTATAACATTACAAGGGTAAATGAAAATGAAAAGGGCTTAGGAATAAAATTAAAATCAATTCCAGTGCTTACTAGTAAATATTAGCCAATTGTGGTCCTCCAAAATTCTGGTTTAGAGATAATGTTCACACACTTAAATTGTCAAATTAGCAATATCAGTGATATACACCTCAAAGAGTTATTCTGAGAATGAAATAAGATAATATATGGGAAATATGCAGCAGAGTCACTACCTAAATGTGGGGTGTATGGCAGCATGGGGAATTGCTAATACACATATACACATTCCAATATAAAATACCTTTTTGAAACATGGCAATGATAACAGTGTAGTATAATGAGCCAAAGATGAGCTATGTGCATTGGACCCCAGGTTGTTTAATTCTTTTCTCCTGTGAGTGTTTTTTTTTTAATTTTCATTTTTCTTTACTTCTTCTAAAAAAAACCAGGATACATGTGCAGAATGTGCAGGTTTGTTCCATAGGTATACATGTGACATGGTGGTTTGCTGTACCCAGTGACCCATCCTCTAAGTTCTCTCCCCTCGTCCCCCAATCCTGCATAGTATTCCATGGTATATATGTGCCACATTCTCTTTATCCAGTCTCTCATTGATGGGCATTTGGGTTGGTTTTATGTCTTTGCTCTTGTAAATAGTGCTGCAATAAACATATGTGTGCCTGTGTCTTTATAGTAGAATGATTCATATTCCTTTGGGTATATACCCAGTAATGTGATTGCTGGGTCAAATGGTATTTCTGGTTCTAGATCCTTGATGAATCGCCATACTGTTTTCCACAATGGTTGATTAATTTACATTCCCACCAACAGTGTAATGACAAGGTATCTCATTGTGGTTTTGATTTGCATTTCTCTGATGATCAGTGATGTTGAGCTTTTTTAAAATATATTTGTTGGCCACGTTAATGTCTACTCTTGAGAAGTGTCTGTTCATATCCTCTGACCACTTTTTGATGGGGCTGTTTTTTTCTCGTAAATTTGTTTAAGTTGCTGTTTACTTCTTCACTGCAATATGATAACTGTTAGCTCAAAAACCTGCTGCTGCCAAATGAATTTTTGCACATCAAAATCGTTTTTTCCTTTTGAACATCTGATCCAGAGACTTCTTTCTATAATACTGAGTGACATCGCCTAGACATATAAGCCCCTCTCTGATACATCTCTGCTCTCTTCAGAGAGTTCTCTTGTCTTTTCCCCTTCTATATCATTGGCCTCTGGCCATATGCTTCGGGACAGTTTAAGGCTGCAAAAGTTTTATCCTGTCATGTGAAAGCACTGCCTAATAAAGCTTCTTGAGTCTTACTGCCTATCATCATTATAGCTTTTTCCTTGATTAGCCCCTAATACCTGGACTCAAACAGGTGATGACAAAGATGGGATTTTGGTGATTAGAAGATGGGCACGAAGACTGCCTAGCCAGTGAGACCATCCATTGACATAATGATCCTGGATAGCTTTAAGTGGTTGGGGCTTAAAATGTAAAACACCTCTGCTTTAGTTTGACATGGCATTGCTTCATGCTGTATTATACTCTATAGTTTTCATGGTTTTCTCCTGTGTCTCATTAGCCTGACCAAGGAAGCACCAAAATGTCTGTGAACCTACATCATGAAAACTGACTTTCTGTGTTACAGGTGTTGAGATATCCAGGGAAGGAGGCCAAGCCATTTACCGGGACCCCTCACTAGGCAGGTTCTGAATATTGTAATACCTGTGGGCCTTAATAAGAAAGAGAAGAAATGCAGGCCTCTGCATTTCAAAGAATGGATTTTCTTTGATCCCATAATGGAGATTCCTGCAGTGGGACTGGTGATTTGGGGAATTCTGAAATGAGAAGGCATCTTCATCCTTAGGGACTACTATGGCAGGTTAAGGAGCCAGTTAAGCTGAGATGCAGGACTAGGTCAGTCAGCTAAGTGAAGTTAGGGGAGCCATCTTTGTAAATATCATGCCTCTGCTATTGCCCATCTGATCTGCTGCTAAAAGTGATGTAAATTCTAGTCTCTCCCCAGCAGGATATGGAGACCCCAAACCTTTGGACTGAGCCAGCTAAATCATTACTTAAAATAAGTAAAGACATGGAAATGTATATTCCTGCTTCTCTAAAGACTCCAAAGGAGGTGGCTACCCAGGAAAAAATGTTGCAAACCATGAGACATATGTTGGGCCCTGTCTTTGATAATTTCTCACCAGGGTGCCACTCAGAAGGAATTTAAAAGCTCAAACTCCCCAGGGGAAATAAGATAAACTGAGCTGGCAAGGAAAATCATGGGAAGACAACCAGCACCCTTTTTTAAGAAGTAGAACTGTGTCACCATAATAGGAACTGGATAATGTACCCACTACATTGCCAGTAACCACATGCAAAGTAATAAAATAGAAAAGGCAGGCCGGGCACGGTGGCTCATGCTTGTAATCCCAGCACTTTGGGAGGCCGAGGTGGGCGGATCACGAGGTCAGGAGATTGAGACCATGGTGAAACACCGTCTCTACTAAAAAACACGAAAAAAATTAGCCAGGTGTCATGGTGGGCGCCTGTAGTCCCAGCTACTCAGAGAGGCTGAGGCAGGAGAATGGCATGAACCTGGGAGGCAGAGCTTGCAGTGAGCCGAGATCACGCCACTGCACTCCAGCCTGGGTGACAGAGCCAGACTCTGTCTCCAAAATAAATAAATAAATAAATAAATAAATAAATAAATAAATAAAATAGAAAAGGCAAAAGGAAAAGACCAACAAGGAGGAACTAGTTCTCAGTTGGAGGAAGAGACTTGTTCCACCTATTGTCCTAAGGCCCAGTAACTTCTTATGGATTTAACCCACAAACCACTCATGGTTTAAAGTGTGAACCCAAAATGTCTGAGACAGGTCTCGACCAATTTAGAGAGTTTATTTTGCCAAGGTTAAGGACATGCCCATGAAACAGCCTCAAGAGGTCCTAATGACTTGTGCCCGAGGTTGTCTGAGCACAGCTTGGTTTCACACATTTTAGGGAGACAGGAGACATCAATCTGTATTTGTAAGATGTACACTGGTTCTGTCCAGGAAGTCAGGAAAACTGGAGGAGGGGGAGGTGACTTCCAGGTCAGATAAATAAGAAACAAAACGTTGCATTCCTCTGAGTCTCTGATTAGCCTTTTACTGAATACACAATGTACAAGTGAGACAAGGGTATAGGAATAGTCACTTATCCCTTAGTCTGACCTTAGCAAAACAATAGGATAGAGGAAGGAATCAGACATGACCTTGGCCTAAGAGGGATGACTTTGAGTTCTGTCTTTGTCCACAAAGAATTTCCTTGTGGGGAAATAATGAGGGAGATATGTAGCTTTTTTTTTTTTTTAATATTTGCAGCTATCTTCTTTAGGAATAAAATGGGAGACAGATTTGCCTGACATAGTCCCCAGCTTGATGTTTTCATTGGCTTAGTGATTTGGGGGAGTCCCAAGATTTATTTTCCTTTGAAATTTCCCCCCTTTTCTTTTTAAAATCTTTTGGAGAAAGCATTTTAGAAGAAAATGAGTTTTTTTTGTTGTTGTTGTTGTTCCAGATTTGCCTCATGGCTAGGATGGTTTTTCCCTAGACAGGTAGGTCTCACGTTATTAGGAAAGGTCATTTTTAATAGGTTGTGAATTCTTACCTTCTACAAAGAAAAAACAGGAGGAAGAAGGGAGAAAACAACAGCAACAAAAATATGAAGAGCAATCCTGAAAAATCAGTATAGGCCATCTTACTCTGAAGTTCATACATCAGTAGGCAGGTATGCAAGTGGTTTATATATGTAAATAGGTTGCCATCATTTCATTTTCTTCTGAAGTTTAACTTTTCTAGCTTCAGTTTGCAGGGCTTAAAGAAAGCACAGGTTAATTTTTGGTGATTTCAAATCAGGAAAATTTGGGAGGGGGAAGGAAAGAAAAGAAAATTGTAAATATTATGTTGAAGACTTGTAGCCAGGAAAAATTTTAGAATTCAGTCCAAGCTGTAGAAAATAATAAAAATTCAAAAACATTAGGCAAGACTAGAATCTAACAACAGGTGTACTGTAGTGCAAAAGAAAAATAAATCATGGGACCCCCAAATCACTGAGCTAAAGGGAAAGTCAAGCTAGAAACTGCTTAGGGCAAACCTGCCTCCCATTCTATTCAGTCATCCTTCTGCTCACTGAGATAAATGCATATCTGATTGCCTCTGTTGGAAAAGCTTATGAGAAACTCAAAAGAATTCAACCTTTTTCTCTTATCTACCTATGACCTGGAAGCCCACTCCTCACTTCTAGTCATCCCACCCTTTTTGGACCTAACCAATGTTCATCTTACATATATTGATTTAATTCTCATGTCTCCCTAAAATGTATAAAACCAAACTGTTCCCTGACTACCTGGGCACATGTCATCAGGACCTCCTGAGGTTGTGTTATGGCACATGTTCTCACTTGGCAAAATAAACTCTCTTTTTTTTTTTTTTTTTCTGAGACAGGGTGTCACTCTGTCACCCAGGCTGGAGTGCAGTGGCATGATCTCGGCTCACTACAAGCTCCACCTCCTGGGTCCACGCCATTCTCCTGCCTCAGCCTCACTAGTAGCTGGGACTACAGGCGCCCACCAGCATGCCCGGCTAACTTTTTTTTTTTGTATTTTTAGTAGAGACAGGTTTTCACCCTGTTAGCCAGGATGGTGTTGATCTCCTGACCTCGTGATCCACCTGCCTCAGCCTCGCAAAGGGCAAAATAAACTTTCTAAATTTACTGAGACCAGTCTCAGATATTTGGGGTTCACAGTTTTGTAACCACGAAGGGATTCTTAGTGGAGGTGCCCCGACCTTTGACGAATCTCCTATTGGTGTCCAGTACCAGCTTGAGCTTTCTTTATGGCTCAAACTAATAGAATAATTTGCTGAGGCCTAGGAGCCAACTTCCCCCTCCTGACCTCCCATGTGCCTCCAGAGAATCCTTGATCTTCAAAAATTTGGTGAAGGTCTGAAGTGTATTTTGCTGTACAGCTCCTTTTTTTTTTTTGAAGTTTTACTCGCTTCCAATAAGGAAGGCAAGGGGGGGTGGAGCTAAGATGGCCAAACAGGAACAGCTCCAGTCTACAGCTCCCAGTATGAGTGACGCAAAAAACGGGTGATTTCTGCATTTCCAACTGAGGTACCGGGTTCATCTCACTGGGGAGTGCCGGACAGTGGATGTAGGACAGTGGGTGCAGCACACCGTGCAAGAGCCAAAGCAGGGTGAGGCATCGCCTCACCTGGGAAGTGCAAGGGGTCAGGGAATTCCCTTTCCTAGTCAAAGAAAGGGGTGACAGATGGCACCTGGAAGATCAGGTCACTCCACCCCAATACTGCGCTTTTCCAATGGGCTTACCAAACGGCACACCAGGAGATTATATCCCACACCTGGCTCAAAGGGTCCTAAGCCCACGGAGCCTCACTCATTGCTAGCACAGCAGTCTGAGATCAAATTGCAAGGGGGCAGTGAGGCTGGGGGAGGGGCACCCATCATTGCTCAGGCTTGAGTAGGTAAACAAAGCGGCTGGGAAGCCGGGTCCTGACTGTTAGAAGGAAAACTAACAAACAGAAAGGACATCCACACCAAAAACCCATCTGTATGTCACCGTCCTCAAAGATCAAATGTAGATAAAACCACAAAGATGGGGAAAAAACAGAGCAGAAAAACCGGAAACTCTAAAAATCAGAGCACCTCTCCTCCTCCAAAGGAATGCAGCACCTCACCAGCAATGGAACAAAGCTGGACGGAGAATGCCTTTGATGAGTTGAGAGAGGAAGGCTTCAGAAGATCAAACTACTCCAAGCTAAAGGAGGAAGTTTGAACCAATGGCAAAGAAGTTAAAAACTTTGAAAAAAAATTAGATGAATGACTAACTAGAATAACCAATGCAGAGAAGTCGTTAAAGGACCTGATGGAACTGAAAACCATGGCACGAGAACTACATGATGAATACACAAGCAACAGTAACCAATGTGATCAACTGGAAGAAAGGGTATCAGTGATGGAAGATGAAATGAATGCAATGAAGTGAGAAGAGAAGTTTAGAGAAAAAAGAATAAAAGGAAATGAACAAAGCTTCCAAGAAATATGGGACTATATGAAAAGACCAAATCTATGTCTCATTGGTGTACCTGAAAGTGACAGGGAGAATGGAACCAAGTTGGAAAACACTCTGCAGGATATTATCCAGGAGAACTTCCCCAATCTGGCAAGGCAGGCCAACATTCAAATTCAAGAAATACAGAGAATGCCACAAAGATAATCCTCGAGAAGAGCAACGCCAAGACACATAATTGTCAGATTGACCAAAGTTGAAATGAAGGAAAAAATGTTAAGGGCAGCCAGAGGGAAAGGTCGAGTTACCCAAAAAGGGAAGCCCATCAGACTAACAGCTGATCTCTCAGCAGAAACTCTACAAGACAGAAGAGAGTGGGGGCTAATATTCAATATTCTTAAAGAAAATAATTTACAACCCAGAATTTCATATCCAGCCAAACTAAGCTTCATGAGTGAAGGAGAAATGAAATATTTTACAGACAAGCAAATGCTGAGAGATTTTGTCACCACAAGGCCTGCCCTAAAAGAGCTCCTGAAGGAAGCACTAAACATGGAAAGGATCAACCGTTACCAGCCACTGCAAAAACATGCCAAATTGTAAAGACCATCAAGGCTAGGAAGAAACTGCATCAACTAATGAGCAAAATAACCAGCTAACATCGTAATGACAGGATCAAATTCACACATAACAATACTAAACTTAAATGTAAATGGGCTAAATGCTCCAATTAAAAGGCACAGACTGGCAAACTAGACAAAGAGTCAAGACCCATCAGTGTGCTGTATTCAGGAAACCCATCTCATGCACACAGACACACACAGGCTCAACATAAAGGGATGGAGGAAGATCTACCAAGCAAATGGAAAACTAAAAAAGGCAGAGGTTGCAATCCTAGTCTCGGATAAAACAGACGTTAAACCAGCAAAGGTCAAAAGAGACAAAGAAGGCCACTACATAATGGTAAAGGGATCAATTCACAAGAAGAGCTAACTATCCTAAATATATATGCACCCAATACAGGAGCACCCAGATTCATAAAGCAAGTCCTTAGGGACCTACAAAGAGACTTAGACTCCCACACGATAATAATGGGAGACTTTAACACCCCACTGTCAACATTAGACAGATCAACGAGACAGGACGTTAACAAGGATATCCAGGAATTGAACTCAGCTCTGCACCAAGCAGACCTAATAGACATCTACAGAACTCTCCACCCCAAATCAAGAGAATATACATTCTTTTCAGCACCACACCTATTCCAAAATTGACCACATAGTTGGAAGTAAAGCACTCCTCAGCAAATGTAAAGGAACAGAAATTATAACAAACTGTCTCTCAGACCACAGTGCAATCAAACTAGAACTCAGGATTAAGAAACTCACTCAAAACCGCTCAACTACATGGAAACTGAACAACCTGCTCCTGAATGACTACTGGGTACATAACAAAATGAAGGCAGAAATAAAGATGTTCTTTGAAACCAACGAGAACAAAGACACAACATACCAGAATCTCTGGGACACATTCAAAGCAGTGTGTAGAGGGAAATTTATAGCACTAAAGGCCCACAAGAGAAAGCAGGAAAGATCTAAAATTGACACCCTAACATCACAATTAAAAGAACTAGAGAAGCAAGAGCAAACACATTCAAATGCTAGCAGAAGGCAAAAAATAACTAAGATCAGAGCAGAACTGAAGGAAATAGAGACACAAAAAACCCTTCAAAAATCAATGAATCCAGGAGCTGGTTTTTTGAAAAGATCAACAAAATTGATAGACTGCTAGCAAGACTAATAAAGAAGAAAAGAGAGAAGAATCAAATCGACGTAATCAAAAATGATAAAGGGGACATCACCACTGATCCCACAGAAATACAAACTATCATCAGAGAATATGATAAACACTTATGTGCAAATAAACAAGAAAAACTAGAAGAAATGGATAAATTCCTCCACACATACACCCTCCCAGGACTAAACCAGGAAGAAGGTGAATCTCTGAACAGACCAATAAGAGGCTCTGAATTTGTGGCAATATTTAATAGCTTGTGACCCAAAAAAAGTCCAGGACCAGATGGATTCACAGCCGAATTCTACCAGATGTACAAGGAAGAGCTGGTACCATTCCCTCTGAAACTATTCCAATCAATAGAAAAAGAAAGAATCCTCCCTAATTCATTTTATGAGGCCAGCATCATCCTGATACCAAAGCCTGGCAGAGACACAAGAAAAAAAGAGAATTTTAGACCAATATCATTGATGAACATTGATGCCAAAATCCTCAGTAAAATACTGGCAAACCGAGTCCAGCAACACATCAAAAAGCTTATCCATCGTGATCAAGTGGGTTTCATCCCTGGGATGCAAGGCTGGTTCAACTTATGCAAATCAATAAACGTAACCCAGCATATAAACAGAATCAAACACAAAACCACGTGATTATCTCAATAGATGCAGAAAAGGCCTTTGACAAAATTCAACAACTCTTCATGCTAAAAACTCTCAATAAATTAGGTGTTGATGGGACATATCTCAAAATAATAAGAGCTATCTATGACAAACCCACAGCCGATACCATATTGAATGGACAAAAACTGGAAGCATTCCCTTTGAAAAGTGGCACAAGACAGGGATGCCCTCTCTCACCACTCCTATTCAACATAGTGTTGGAAGTTCTGGCCAGGGCATTCAGACAGGAGAAGGAAATAAAGGGCATTCAATTAGGAAAAGAGGAAGTCAAATTGTCCCTGTTTGCAGATGACATGATTGTATATCTAGAGAACTGCATCTTCTCAGCCCAAAATCTCCTTCAGCTGATAAGCAACTTCAGCAAAGTCTCAGGATACAAAATCAATGTGCAAAAATCACAAGCATTCTTATACATCAATAACAGACAAACACAGAGCCAAATCATGAATGAACTCCCATTCACAATTGCTTCAAAGAGAATGAAATACCTAGGAATCCAACTTACAAGGGATGTGAAGCACCTCTTCGAGGCGAACTACAAACCACTGCTCAATGAAATAAAAGAGGATACAAACAAATGGAAGAACATTCCATGCTCATGGGTAGGAAGAATCAATATCATGAAAATGGCCATACCGCCCAAGGTAATTTATAGATTCAGTGCTATCCCCATCAAGCTACCAGTGACGTTCTTCACAGAATGGGAAAAAAACTACTTTAAAGTTCGTATGGAGCCAATAAAGAGCCCGCATTGCCAAGTCAATCCTAAGCCAGGAGAACAAAGCTGGAGGCATCAGGCTACCTGACTTCAAACTACACTACAAGGCTACAGTAACCAAAACAGCGTGGTACTGGTACCAAAACAGAGATATAGACCAATGGAACAGAACAGAGCCCTCAGAAATAATGCCACATATCTACAACTATCTGATCTTTGACAAACCTGACAAAAACAAGCAATGGGGAAAGGATTCCCTATTTAATAAAGGGTGCTGGGAAAACTGGCTAGCCATATGTAGAAAGCTGAAACTGGATCCCTTCCTTAAACCTTGTACAAAAATTAATTCAAGATGGATTAAAGACTTACATGTTAGACCTAAAACCATAAAAACCCTAGAAGAAATCCTAGGCAATACCATTCAGGACACAGGCATGGGCAAGGACTTCATGTCTAAAACACCAAAAGCAATGGCAACAAAAGCCAAAATTGACAAATGGGATCTAATTAAACTAAAGAGCTTCTGCACAGCAAAAGAAACTACCATCAGAGTGAACAGGCAACCTACAGAATGGGAGAAAATTTTTGCACCCTACTCATCTGACAAAGGGCTAATATCCAGAATCTACAATGAACTCAAACAAATTTACAAGAAAAAAACAAACAACCCCATCAACAAGTGGGTGAAGGGTATGAACAGACACTTCTCAAAAGAAGACATTTATGCAGCCAAAAGACACACAAAAAAATGTTCATCATCACTGGCCATCAGAGAAATGCAAATCGAAACTACAATGAGATACCATCTCACACCAGTTAGAATGGCCATCAGTAAAAAGTCAGGAAACAACAGGTGCTGGAGAGGATGTGGAGAAATAGGAACACTTTTACACTGTTGGTGGGACTGTAAACTAGTTCAACCATTGTGGAAGTCAGTGTGGCGATTCCTCAGGGATCTAGAAGTAGAAATACCATTTGAGCCAGCCATCCCATTACTGGGTATATACCCAAAGGATTATAAATCATGCTGCTGTAAAGACACATGCACATGTATGTTTATTGCGGCACTATTCACAATAGCAAAGAGTTGGAACCAACCCAAATGTCCAACAACGATAGACTGGATTAAGAAAATGTGGCACATATACACCATGGAATACTATGCAGCCATAAAAAATGATGAGTTCATGTGCTTTGTAGGGACATGGATGAAGCTGGAAACCATCATTCTCAGCAAACTAGTGCAAGGGCAAAAAACCAAACACCGCATGTTCTCACTCATAGGTGGGAATTGAACAATGAGAACACATGGACACAGGAAGGGGAACATCACACACTGGGGACTGTTGTGGGGTGGGAGTAGGGGGAAGGGATAGCATTAGGAGATATACCTAATGCTAAATGACGAATTAATGGGTGCAGCACACCAACGTGGCACAGGTATACATATGTAACAAACCTGCACGTTGTGCACATGTACCCTAAAACTTAAAGTATAGTAATAGTTAAAAAAAAAAAAAGAAAAAAAAAAAAAGGAAGGCAACTTTTCCTTTTTCCATGATGATGAAAAGCAGGTAACTCCTTTCTGGAGTTTGAGCTTGTTTCCGAGGGGAGACAAGTTTAAGTTTATTCCTGTTTCTAGGATGGTAGAGAACAGTCTTCAGCCTGAGATCCATCCCTAGGTATGCAGCTGAATTGTGGTTTTTTTCTTGGCTAAAGTTAAGACTAACAACAAGCTGGTCTTAATTTCTCCTTAACATTAGAGCACTCGGTCATCAGATAAATTGGGAGATGATTTGTTTTGCTTAATGGTTTCTTGTTGTTGTTCGTTTGTTTCTGTATTTGTTGTTGATTTGGTCTTTTTCCCATTGGGTTTGACCAACTCTATCCGACTTGATCAAATCCAAAGGAAAGTTACAAATTATGGAGAAGAAGGCCTCTGAAGTGGCTAAATTTCCACACACGAAAATAAAAAATAAAAAAGATGGGTGGTGTTTGGGAGAAAAACAGCAAACAACAGAAACGATTTTTTATTTTGACTATTTAACGGGCTTTATTTACATAATAAGGCCAACTTTTTGCTAGCCAAACCAAACTGAAAGAGGAATGGCTGTCACCCTATGCTGCAGTTTCATACCTGAGGTTCTACTTTCTTTTTTTTTTCACTATGACAGCCTGGGTTTGCTTCCTAAATCAAGCCCTTTGTGTTTTGATACTTGTTACCTCTGAAAGATGAATAATCTGTCCTAGCTAAAATGTGGTAATGATGTCAGTGGTGTTTAAAGCAGAGCAACTCCATCTAAAATGGGAGATGGGTAAAATAAGACTGAGACCTACTGGGCTGAATTCCCAGGAGGTTAGGCATTCTAAGTCACAGGATGAGCTAGGAGGTCAGCACAAGATAAGGTTATAAAGTATTTCTTTGCTGATAAAACAGGTTGCAGTAAAAAAAGCCGGCCAAAACCCACCAAAGCAAATTTGGGGATGAAAGTGACCTCTGGTTGTCCTCACTGCTTATTATATGCTAATTATAATGCATTAGCATGCTAAAAGCTACTCCCAACAGCACCATGACAATTTACCAATGCCATGACAATGTCAGGAAGTCACTCTATATGGTCTAAAAAGGGGAGGAACCCTCACTTCCTGGAAGTACCCATCCCTTTCCCAGAAAACTCATGAATAATCCAGCCCATGTTTAACATATAATCGAGAAATAACTCGAAGTATCCTTAATGGAGCAGCGCAAGCCACTGCTCTGCCTGTGGGGTAGCCATTCTTTTATTCACTCACTTTCTTAATGAATTTGTATTTACTTTACTCTATGGACTTGCCTTGAATTCTTTCTTGTGTGAGATCCAATAACCCTCCCTTGGGGTCTGGATTCAGACTCCTTTCTGGTAACATCTTTCTGGTGAACCCCTAAGGGATTATACTGAAGAGACCCCCGACCCAAAGGAAAATCTTCTGTGTGCAGCACCATTTGGCCAACTTTCGGTAAGTGGGGTGCATTTAACTTGGTAAAGAATGGAATTGGGTTAGAGACCCAACTTAGAAAAGTCAGAGTCTGCCCTAAGACAGAGAGGGTTAAAGACCCCTCTTAACAAAAGGCAAGGATGCTTGACTGAACCTGTTTGGGGCCCAAATTAGGAAAGTTGAGCCCTTCGTAAGATTTATGGGGTTGGAGGCCCCTCTCAGTAAAGTTCCTCTCGGCTAAAAGTGGGTTTGGCACTACTGGATGTTAACTGCTATTTTCTTTGGATTTATCTGCCTTGCACTCTTTGCTGATGGCTGCAGGAGACAGAATTAAACATATTCAGGATCAAAGGACATGGTGAGCTATTTTTCCCCAAAAGGGAGACACTTGAGAGCTGATGGGACTTCTGGATAAGATCCCTTTGTGACTGAAAAGCAGCTGCTTGAACTTTTGATTAAGTCTAACTGCAATGGGTGGGTCTTTCTCTGGCCTCCCTGAGTTCCTCACCTTCCCCACCCTGCTGCAGGCAATGCTTTTCTCCCTTTCTCTTCTTTCCCTTTCCTATCTTTTCTGTCATTCAGAGGAACCTTCTTGCCCAGAGATAACATGTTGAAAAATGTCCTTGGGAGCTTTGTCTTGGTCTCTGCCGTATCTTGTATGCATGTGGTGGTACTTTCTCTTGGTCTCTGCCATCCAGGGAACAGGAATTTGGGGGTGCATGTCATAGTTAGCTCTGAAAATTATATTGAGCTGTTAAAAGCCAATGCAAGCTCAAAATTGACTGCTCTAGTCTCCTGGGAAGAGCAATAAAATATTTCCAATTCTACAGCCTAGCAGCTAAGGCTTTGTCTTTTTCCAATGGTGGCACAAGTTCAGGGTTCAACTCCTGGCTTAGAGAATAAGCCCTTTCTGGTTTGATATCTGCATGACATTTACCATTTGTTGATTATCTTCCCCTCCACAAATCATGTTGAATTTTTCTTTCTTTGAGGACAGAAATATTGGCCATTTGGCCTGGCTAAATTTGGGTAATAAGAAATTTAAAAGGATTTTTTTAAAAAGAGTATTACATTTAAAAGTCAGCCTAATTAAAGGAGGATATTCAAGCTCTAAAAGCCTGGGACTCCTTGTGAACAACAAGTAGTGCCACGGACCCCGTTTTGGGAAAAAACTCTTTTTTTTCTCATGAAACCCCAGGAACCAGAAGTGGAGAGATCCCTTCAAAATCTGAGGCTCTTTTCTCTTTTGCATTGCATTATCAGATGCTTTTAACCCTTGAGGGGATCAGAAATTGCTCCACATTATAATAGAACTTTGGTGTGTAATAACCACGTAGGAAATACGCTTTGGGGAATAGCTAATGACAGTTAAAGATGAATACTTGGCTTTTCACATGTTTGGATCAGAGGAGCATGCTCCCGGCCACCTAGAAGGTATGGCAATGTCCTCATCCCTGCCCCACACTGAGACCTAAGACTCCCATGGAAGATGGGGTAATCACACAATAGGTTGAGTGGCTTTGAATTGCTTTGCAGTGAAATGCACAGTAAAATCATTGCACTGTCTTGTTCTGTAGCATTTCTCTTTTTTGGGATTTAAGATATGATATAAAATTGGACCCTTAAATTTTGGGGGATCTTTTTTGCTTTCCAGCTGTGCCTGTTTATTTAGCCGTAGAAACCGCATGTTTTCCTGGCCCTGTTCCTCTAAGGGCTCCACCTGAAGCAGTAATCTGATTAAGAACCTGGCAAATAAAAAATCTTAAAACTACTGGAACTTCTTTGTCTATGTATTTACATGTGCTGTGTGTGTGTGTGATATGAAAGAGCTTTGTTTTTAAAAATCATAAGAGCTTAAATCTAATATTCTATCAGAAAATAAAAACAAATGCCTTTTAGTTCATGTGACCTTAGTAAAGTTTCGGAAATAAAAACAGTTTTGAAGATCATTGGTAAAATTCAAATGTCTTCAAAATTTAGACATTTGGTCTGAAGTAGGTTAAATATTAAGTTTGCTAAATGCATTACGGTGATTTTTGAAAATTGTTCAACTTACTTTCTTTGAAGCAGATTCTAGGTAAAGCCTGGGGATATGTGGTGTTAGCCATGCCTCCTAGTTATGCTGGATAGTCAAACCTTATCTGCACTTCTTTCTGTGTCCTAGGCTCCAAATGTAGTACATAGTTAAAAATCACGTACAATCCAGGTTTTTCCACCAATGGTTCCTAAGAGTTCTTTCTTTAGGCTGTATTTGCGAACATATGTTTTTGGTAGGTGTTACAAAATTATTAGAAACTTCTGTAACTCTGATATAGCTTAGTGTATGCTATTAATAGTTATAATAATTGTTATGTAAAATTGTTGTATGCCACAGAAGTCACCAAAATTCTTAGTCAATTGTGGCTTTAATAGAGACTGCCCTAAAGTGTTTTGTCATCCAGGGACAATTGTTGCCTTGTTTTTCGTTTTTTTGTTTTTTTTTTTCTTTAGAGGTGGTTTCATAATCAGCTACAGAACTCTAATAGGTGTTCTTAAATGCAGGTTTCTGATAAATTTGGAGATTGTGATGTTAGAATAGAATAAAAAACTTTCAGGATCTCCCGGAGTGCTGAAATGTTCACGAATATCAGGCAGAACAGGAGTTAACAACATGGACTGGACTAATAGAAGACTAAAGTAATCTTTTTGACTTTTTGCTTAAAAGGATCCTTTGTTTTGTTTTTCAGAGCCAATAAAACTTTTCTTTTGAGTGATTTGCAGCTTTTAACAATTAAGTAAAATATACTCCTGTGAACAAACTTTGGAGCATATTTGTTTCTCTCTACCTGATTTCTCCAGAATTTGGAAACTATTTGTGAGTATTCTTAACTTATGACAATATAGTTATTTGCATAAGTGCAATAAGAATGTTTTCTTTTGTAACAGGACAAAATAAAAGAAACCAGTTATTTTACCAAGGCTTTGACTGGAATGGCCTGCTTTCCTTTAAGGAATCAAATTTGACTTATAGGGCCAATAAAAGCCCCTTGGGAAAACTGGCCTCATACCTTGTCTACACAGTCCTGTACAGGGTTCCTGACCTGTAGTAAATAAAGAATGTCACTTTCTAACAGGCCCAGGGGCCCTAGGTTATCTTGGGACCTCGAAAAAAGAGGAATTTACCTAACTGATAAATATTTGATAGTACAAACCTATGGCTAGGCTTGGCTTTGGAAAAAAGCCTTATCTGAGATTCCTTTTATGGACCAAAGTTCAATCAAAGCCTATTTAAAAAGCCTATGTGAAAAATGATTATTTTTGCTGTACTTTACACAAATAATCAGGCTAAGTGTAAGACTATGGTGTATTTTTGCAAACAAATCAGCCCTATTAGGATTTGTCTTTAGTAAAAATGGGAGAATGGAGAGATAGAAAAAACATATTATAAAAACAATGATACACTTGTTATAAAATTGTGATCTCATCAGTTATTTTTGAGTTTTTTTCCTACAATTTAGACTGACCCTGCTTATTTCTGTGAACCAACCAGTGATCTCTTACGGCTGTTCAAAAGTAACAAGAGAGATGAGTAATGTAAAAAATCTAGATCAATATTCTAATTCTGAGCACATATTGGAATGTATAGCATGTATAGCAACTCCATATCACTTTGGTTCCAAAGTCTCCCAGTTCATGAAAAGCCTTCTTATTTAGTTTACTTGGGATAATTTTACTTATTTTGTTTTACTGTTGTGAAATATAGTGCTGCCGTACTCTTTGCGTAGGAATGCAGGATAAGCTTACTGAATGTATTCTTAAATTGAACACTTATTAATCTTCCAGATATCACCTTTTGTCATAACTCAAGAGTTGTGAATGGCCCTCGCCATAATGATGCTTTTTGACTGAGCTCTTCTCTAACCTGAATGCAAGAGATGCAACAGTTAGGCATGAATATCATCCCCCCTGTTCAGCCTGAAGAAGTTACAGAAGATGAATCTTCCTCTCTCTACAGCCCTTAGGATTAAGGGTTCTCTTATAAAAGGGAGGGGGGAAATATGTCAGAGGCATTTGAACCAGAGAAACTCCATCTTGAATAGGCACTGTGTAAAATAAGACTGAGACCTACTGGGATGCATTCCCAGGAGGTTAGGCATTCTAATTCACAGGATGAGATAAGAAGTCTCCACAAGATACAGATTATAAAGATTTGGCTGATAAAACTGTTCATGATAAAGAAGCTGGCCAAAACACACCAAAACCAAGATGCCAACAAAAGTGTCCTCTGGTTGTCCTCACTGCTCATTATATGCTAATTATAATGCATTAACATGCCAAAAGACACTCCCACCAGTGCAATGACAATGTACAAATGCCTTGGCAACATCAAGAAGTTACCCTATATGGTTTAAAAATGGTAGGAACCCTCAGTTCTGGGAATTGCCCACCCCTTTTCTGGAAAACTCATGAATAATCCACCCTTTATTTAGCATATAATCAAGAAATAACTGGAAGTATCCTTCGTGAAGCAGCCCAAGTCACTACTCTTCCTATGGAGTAGACATTCTTTCATTAGTTAACTTTGTTAATAAACTTGCTTTCACTTTATGGATTCACCTCAAATTATTTCTTGCGTGAGATCCAAGAATCCTTTCTTGGGGTCTGGAGCTGGACTCCTTTACAGTAACAATGAGATTTAAAAATATTATTTTAAGGAGCTCAATGGTTAAAAGTCAGCTTAATTAAAAGCTAACATCCAAGATGTGTGCATGTGTGTGTGTGTGTGTGTACATGTGCACGTGTGTCTATGTTTGCATTAAAAGACTTTACGGTTTTTTTTCTCTCCTAAGACCTTGTCTCCTCTGAGCAAAAGTTTATTATTTTTTTCTCAGTTTATTGAATTTCATCGTCTTCATTTAGTTCTGCTGTCTCTCCTTTCTCTTGCCTTCGTCTGCTGCATGAGGGGCCTAAAACAGCTTATAATAGCCCGGGATTCACTGAAGAAAACAGAGAAGGCACCAGACTCCTTTCTGGGGAGAAACTTGTTTTTCTTTATGGAACCCCGAGAGTGGGTAAAGAGAAAAGTTTGTCTCAGATCATAAAGTACTTGCTTTTGCATTGTGTTACCAGATTTTTTTACTAAAATAGTTATTATAACGGAGGCTATTCTTGGGTATTTAAGAGAGAGGATAGTTTAGACACTTAGAACGGTCTTTGTTAATTTTTCTAAAAGTGCACTGTAAAAGCATCATGTGGTCTAGCCTCATAATAATTCTCCCTGTCTAGTGACCCAGGATTCAGTATGGGCCCTATCCAGAGCTCAGAGATCCAGTTAAAAGATAGGTAGTCTCTAACAAAATACAACTGGTCTCCCCTTACAATCCTATGACAGATTTCTATAATTTTTATTTGGCATCCATTTTTAATCTCCCTCTAGCACCAGACTACTTCTCTCTGTACTATGAGATGTAAATGTCATTACCATATTTTTTAACCTAAGATTTCCTTTAATGTGCAAACTTAGGACTATTTAGCAGACAATTGCCTAGGGTAATAAAATAGGTTATCAAGACTGTGTAACAGCTCCCCAGTTCCAGGCAGTGCAGCTCAGGGATAAAATTTTTCCACTTTAGAAAATGAGAGGGAAGAGTACAGAGAAATTCATCTTGCAACTTGGGTACCAGTTTAGTCACATTGAAATAAAAGCACCGAGCAGATTACTGAAGCTCTAGATTCCAGGCCTTAGCTACTGGACAGCATTTCTAGACCCACTCTGGACCAAAAGAAAACCCACTGTTCTGAAAGAAATTAAAAAAAATAAAACTTAGTTCTGACAGAGTTCACCACATTCAGACATAAGAGCTTTTGGGCCTTGAATAACTATAAGCAGTAAGTAGCCGGGCAGTAATTGCCATGAGCCTTGGGTGCAATCCAACAGTGTACTGGCTTCAAGTGTCATCCAGTGCAGTGCTACCTGCGGTGGCCATGGGATTGCTTGTGGCACTCCTCCAAAAACTTCAGGCAGCCCAGCATGTAGAGAGAGAGAGAGAGAGAAAGACTCCTTTTGATTAGGAGAAAGAGAGGGAAGAGAGTGAGATAACTTTTCTGGTAACCCAGGAAATTTTCCCTTAACTTAACCAACACCACCAACGTGGTGCCTCAAGGAGTCAGCAAGAGTTGTGCTGTTACTGAATTTAGAACTTAGTGTGCCTTACAATCCTGATATGGCTGCAGTGACCACAAAGTTAAATTACCACTTTAAATACCCTTTGAATATGTAAACAGCCTTCTCGAGAAGTATGGGTAAAAATAAGTGCAGAATACTAAGATTAGAGTACATACCTAACTCTTCAATGAGCAGACACTGAAAAATATTCACAAGCATCAAGAACATACAGAAAAACATGACCTCACCAAATGAACTAAGTAAGGCACCAGTGACCAACTATGAAGTGTCAGATATATGTGACCATTCAGACAGAGAATTCAAAATACCTGCCTTGATGAAGCTCAACAAACTTTAAGATAATACAGACAATAGAGTCACGGTTTTATTAGATAAATTGTAAAAAGAGACTGAGAAACTATGAAAAATCTAGCAGAAATGCTGGAGCTGAAAAGTACAATTAACATACTGAAAAAAATGCATTAGACCCTAGCAACAGCAGAATTGATAAAGCAGAAAAAAAATAGTAAACTTAGAGACAGGCTATATGAAAATACACAGTCAGAAGAGAAAAAAGAATTTAAAAATTAACGCATGACTACGAGATATAGAAAATATCTGCAAAGGGGCAAATCTAAGAGTTCTTAGCCTTGAACAAGATGTAGGGAGAAAGGAGATAAAGTTTATTCAAAGATATAGTAACAGACAATTCTCCAAACCTAAAGAATGATAGGAATACCGAGGTACAAGAAGGTCCTAGAACACCAAGTGGATTTAAACCAAATGAAACATCTCCAGGCATTTAATAAATTCTCAAAAGGCAAAGATAAAGAGAGGATACTAGAAGCACCAAGAGAAAAATAAACAAATAGCACATAAAGGAGCTCCAATATGTATGGCAGCAGACTTGTCAGCAGAATTCTTATAGACCAGGGGAGAGTGAGATAGCCTATCCAAAATGCTGAAGAAAAACTAATCCCAACATGCAATATCGTATTCAGCAAAATTATCCTTCAAATATGAAGAAGAAATAAACACTTTCCCAGACAAATAAAAGCTGAGAGATCATGTCTACATCAGACCTGTCCTACAAGAAATGGTAAAGAGAGTGCTTCAATCAGAAAGAAAAGGCAGTTACAAAATGACAAAGAAATAATCTGAAGATATAAAACCTGTCAGTAATAGCAAGTACACAGAAAAGTACACAATACTATAACACTGCAATTGTAGTGTCTTAACCACTCATATCTTTTAAAAGCAGGAAGACTAATAAACTGCCAAAATTGATAGTGACAAACACCTTTCAATAGATAGACAATATAAAAAGATACAGAGATAGACAAAGTCATAAATCAGAGAAAATGAAGTTAAAGTGTAAAATGTTTTCATAGTTTTCTCTTTGCTTATTTGTTTTGCTCTTTTTGGTAATCAGAGTTGTCATCAGTTTAAAAATTGGTTATAAGATGTTATTCATCAGCTTCATGGTAACCACAAACAAACCCCTATAACATATATTTAAATATTGAAAATCAAGAAATCAAAACAAGCTACTAGATAAAATCCTTTTTTGCACAAAGGAAGACAAGAAAAAAGGGAGCACCACTGACAATCAAAAAAAAAATGTAAAAAAGTGGCAGTACTATGCTTTAAATAATAAGGTTAAATTTACACTAAATTATTCAGTAAAAGTTAAGAACATCTGAATGGATAAAAAACAAGATTCAGCTATATGCGGCCCACAAGAAAGTGGCTATACCTGTGAAGATATGCATAGTTTAAAAATAAAGGAATAGAAAAAGTTATTCCATGGAAATCAGAATCAAATAACACTAGGAGTAGTACACTTATATCAGGTAAAATAGATTTCAAGACAAAAACTACACAAAGAGACAAAGAAGATCATTACATGATAATAAAGTGGTCAAATCAGGAAGAGAATGTTACCATTTTATGGAACCCAGATATATAAAGAAAATACTATTAAAGATAGAGAGACAATGGTAGCAGGAGACCTAAACACCTCACTTTAATCATTGCACAGATCAACCAGACAGAAACTCAACAAAGAAAGATTCAACTTAATCTTCACTCTAGATCAGGTGAACCTAATATACATTTACAGACCATTTCATGCAACAGCTGCAGAATACACACACTTCTCACCAGCACATGGAATATTCTCCAGGATAGACCAAATATTACCCCACAAAACAAGTCTCAAAAAATTCAAAAAAGTTCTGAGCAAGCAGCCTGACTAGATGCAGCTGAGAAGTCCTGCTCCCACGGAAAGAAAATATGGTTTCAACTACACCAACATAAATTGAACAGATCTTTGGAGAGAAAATGCCAAATGTGGACGGAGAAAAGAAGCAGATGCTGAGGCTGTAAAGGGAGGAAACTGGGAACACGGCATGGAGTGCCTGAACACCAAGACTGGTTCCCAGCCCCGGACAGTGCCTGGGAAAGGGGACTTCTCCTTAAAGGAGCCCCACGGCCCAAAAGACCCGACAACAACATCAATAACAACAAAATTGTGGGCACAGTGCCCGTGATTGTAGGTGGCTCCTGAAAGGCCCAGGAGCAGGTGTGGTGAGAGGGTTAACTATCTTCCCCTGGCACCTCACAACAGAACTGCAAGCACAAGGATGCACAAAGAAACCACGCAACTAACAGCCTACTTACCGCCCATTGCTCTCAAGCGCCATCTACTGGAACACAGACAAAACTACAAGAGCAAAAAACTACCCACTGTGAAACCGAAGGGGCAAGAATTCAACAACGAACACCCCGTGCAGAGACTTGGTCCTCTGAAAACTTCCAGAAACAAAGCCAACTAACCATACTCAATTTGCATCACAGTTAAAAAAAAATGAGCCTCCCAAGATGAGGAAGAATAAATGCAAGAACTCTGACAATTCAAAAAGCCAGAGTGTCCCCTTACCTTTAAATTAGTGCAATAGCTCCCCAGTAATGGCTCTTAACCAGTCTGAAATAAATGAAATGACAGACATGGAATTGTCTGGATGGCAAGGACGCTCTTCAAGATTCAGTAGAAAGCTGAAACCCAATCTAAGAAAACCAAGTAATCCAGTGAAATGATTCAGGAGCTAAAAGACAAAATAGCCATTTTAAGCCAATCCCAGGCTAGACTTTTTGAGTTGAAAAATTCACTGTGAGAATTTTATAACACAATCAGAAGTATTAATGGCAGAATAAACCAAGCTGAGAAAGAAATCTCAGAGCTTGAAAACCAGTTCTTCAAATCAACTTAGTCAAAAACAAATAAATAATTAAATAAAGAGAAAAAAACTAAGAAAAATGAACAAAACCTCTGAGAAATACGGAATTATGTGAAGAGACTCAATCGATGATTAATCAGCATTCCTGAGATAAGAGAGAGAATAAACATCTTGGAAAATATATTTGAAGTTATGGTCTATGAAAATTATCCTCCTCTCACTAGAGAGGTTTACATGCAAATCCAAGAAATACAGAGAACTCCAGACAGATACTATACAAGGCAACCATCCCCAAGGCACATGGTAACCAGGTTCACCAAGGTCAATGCCAAAGAAAAAAAATTAAAGGCAGCTAGAGAGAAGGGGCTGGTCACCTACAGAGAGAACCCCATCAGGCTAGCAGTAGACCTCTCAGTAGAAACCTTGCAATACAGAAGAGATTGGGGGCATATTTTGAACATCTGCAAGGAAAAAAAATCAACCAATGATTTTATATTTTGTGAAACTACACTTCCTAAGTGAGGGAGAAATAAAATCCTTTTCATTCAAGCAAATGTGGGGGGAATACTTTTCAACCAGATCAGCATTACAAGAGGCCCTTAAGGGAGTGCAAAACGTGGATTCGAAAGGACAATACCTGTTACCACAAAAGCACACTTCAGCACATAGCACACAGACACTGTAAAGCAACTACGTCATCAAGTCCACATAACGGCCAGCTAAGAAAATGATGAGATGATCAAAATCACATATATCAACAGTAACCTTGAATGTAAAAGGGCCAGATATCCTACTTAAAAGACACAGCATGGAAGGCTGGATTAAAAAAACAAAACTCAATCATCTGTTGTCCTCGTGAGACCTATCTCACATATAAAAACACGTAAAGGCTCAATGTAAAAAGGGAGAGTAATATCTGCCATGCAAATGCAAAATTAAAAGAGCAGCATTCACTGTTCTTATATCAGATAAAATAGACTTTAAACCAATAAAAGCTAAGAAGAGTAAACAAGGACATTACATAATGATAAAGAGTACAATCCAACAAGAAGCCTCAACTATCCCAAATATATACATACCCAACATTAGAGCACCCAGTTTCATATAACAAGTTCTTCTTGGCCTACAAAAAGACTTATACAACCACACTATAGTAGTGAAGGACTTCAACATCCCACTGACAGCAGTAGGCAGATCATCAAGGTAGGAAATGGTAAACTCTGGACTTGAACTAGTCACTTGACTAATTGACCTAATAGACATCTGCAGAACACTCATCCAACAATAAAAAAAAAATACATTCTTCCCATCTGCACATAAAATACATTCTAAGATTGACCACATGCTCAGTCATAAAGAAAGCCTCAATAAATTCAAAAATTTTGAAATCATACCAAGCATACTTTCAGACCACAGTGCAATAAAAATAGAAATCAATGTCAAGAAGACCTCTCAAAACTACATGCTCACCTGAAAATAAAACAACTTCCTCTTGAACAACATCAAAATTATAGCAGAAATTTAACAAAAATTAAATTAATAAAAACAGGAACACAACTTACCGAAATCTCTGAGATGCAGCCAAATCAGTGTTAAGAGCTAACTGTACAGCCCTAAACGTCTTCATCAAATGTTAGAAATGTTTCAAGTTAACAAACATCTAACTTTTCACCTAAAGCAACTAGAAAGGAAAGAACAAACCGACCCACAAATCCAGCAGAAAATTAAAAGAAAAAACTAAAATTAGAGAATAACAGAACCAATGACAAAAACCACATGATTATCTCAATAGATGCAGAAAAGGCCTTTGACAAAATTCAACAACCCTTCATGCTAAAAACTCTCAATAAATTAGGTATTGATAGGACGTATCTCAAAATAAGAAGAGCTGTCTATGACAAACGCACAGCCAATATCATACTGAATGGGCAAAAACTGGAAGCATTCCCTTTGAAAACTGGCACAAGACAGGGATGCCGTCTCTCACCACTCCTATTCAACATTGTGTTGGAAGTTCTGGCGAGGGCAATCAGACAGGAGAAGGAGATAAAGGGTATTCAATTAGGAAAAGAAGAAGTCAAATTGTCCCTGTTTGCAGATGACATGGTCGTATATCTAGAAAACCCCATCACCTCAGCCCAAAATCTCCTTAAGCTGATAGGCAACTTCAGCAAAGTGTCAGGATACAAAATCAATGTGCAAAAATCACAAGCATTCTTATACACTAATAACAGACAAACAGAGAGCCAAATCATGAGTGAACTCCTATTCACGATTCCTTCAAAGAGAATAAAATACCTAGGAATCCAACTTACAAGGGATGTGAAGGACCTCTTCAAGGAGAACTACAAACCATTGCTCAATGAAATAAAAGAGGATACCAACAAATGGAAGAACATTCCATGCTCATGGGTTGGAAGAATCAATATTGTGAAAATGGCCATACTGCCCAAGGTAATTTATGTATTCAATGCCATCCCCATCAAGCCACCAATGACTTTCCTCACAGAATTGGAAAAAACTACTTTAAAGTTCATATGGAACCAAAAAAGAGCCTGCATTGCCAAGTCAATCCTAAGCCAAAAGAACAAAGCTGGAGACATCATGCTACCTGACTTCAAACTATACTGCAAGGCTACAGTAACCAAAACAGCATGGTACTGGTACCAAAACAGAGATATAGACCAATGAAACAGAATAGAGCCCTCAGAAATAATGCCGCGTAACTACAACCATCTGACCTTTGACAAACCTGACAAAAACAAGCAATGGGGAAAGGATTCCCTATTTAATAAATGGTGCTGGGAAAACTGACTAGCCATATGTAGAAAGCTGAAACTGGATCCCTTCCATGCACCTTATACAAAAATTAATTCAAGATGGATTAAAGACTTAAATGTTAGACCTGAAACCATAAAAACCCTAGAAATAAACCTAGGCAATACCATTCAGGACATAGGCGTGGGCAAGGACTTCATGCCTAAAACACCAAAAGCAATGGCAACAAAAGCCAAAATTGACAAATGGGATCTAATTAAACTAAAGAGCTTCTGCACAGCAAAAGAAACCACCATCAGAGTTAACAGGCAACCTACAGAATGGGAGAAAATTTTTGCAATCTACTCATTTGACAAAGGGCTAATATCCAGAATCTACAATGAACTCAAACAAATTTACAAGGAAAAAACAAACCACCCCATCAAAAAGGGGGCAAAGGATATGAACAGACAGTTCTAAAAAGAAGACATTTATGCAGCCAACAGACACATGAAAAAATGCTCATCATCACTGGCCACCAGGGAAATGCAAATTGAAACCACAACGAGATAGCATCTCACACCAGTTAGAATGGCCATCATTAAAAAGTCAGGAAACAACAGATGCTGGAGAGGATGTGGAGAAGTAGGAACACTTTTACGTTGTTGGTGGGACTGTAAACTAGTTCCACCATTGTGGAAGTCAGTGTGGCAACTCCTCAGGGATCTAGAACTAGAAATACCATTTGACCCAGCCATCCCATTACTGGGTATATACCCAAAGGACTATAAATCATGCTGCTATAAAGACACATGCACACGTATGTTTATTGTGGCACTATTCACAATAGAAAAGGCTTGGAACCAAGCCAAATGTCCAACAATGATAGACTGGATTAGGAAAATGTGGCCCATATACACCATGGAATACTATGCAGCCATAAAAAATGATGAGTTCATGTCCTCTGTAGGGACATGGATGAAGCTGGAAACCATCATTCTCAGCAAACTATTGCAAGGACAAACTACCGCATGTTCTTACTCATAGGTGGGAATTGAACAATGAGAACACGTGGACACCCGAAGGGGAACATCACACACCGCGGCCTGCTGTGGGGAGGGGGCAGGGTGGACGGATAGCATTAGGAGATATACCTAACGTTAAATGACAAGTTAATGGTTGCAGGACACCAACATGGCACATGAATACATACATAACTAACCTGCACATTGTGCACATGTACCCTAAAACAAAGTATAATAAAAAAGAATAACAATAAATTTCAATTGCAAAAATCTATACAAACGATCAGTGAAACCAAGAATTGGATCTTCAGAAAAATAGATATGATTGATAGACCCTTTCTTAGATTAACAAAGAAAAAGAGAGATACCAGACATGCGAAGAAGAACTGGTACTAACCCTGCTGAAACTATCTCAAAGATTTGAGAAAGAAGGGCTCCTTTTTAACTTAATCTATAACTATCTCAAAGTTTTGAGAAAGAAGGGCTCCTTTTTAACTTAATCTATGAAATGAGCATCAGACCTATATCATAATCTGACAGAGACACGCACACACAAAAAAGAAATCTCAGACCAATATTCATTGTGAACACAGATGCAAAAATGCTCAACAAAATAATACCAAACCAAATCCAGCAGCAGAGGAACACCTCAAAGAGTTAGTACATCATAATCAAGTAAGCATTATTCCTGGGATGAAAGGATGATTCAACTTATGCAAATTATAAATGTGCTTTAGCACATAAACAGAATTTAAAGCAAAGACAATGTGATCATTGAAATAGATGCAGTAAAAGCTTTCAATAAAATTCAATATCTGTTCATGATAAAAAAAACAAAACACCTCAACAGACTAGGCATCAAGGGAATATACCTCAGAATAATAAAAGCTGTCTCTGACAAACCCATAACCAACATTACATGAGTGAGAAAAGGCTGGAACAATTCTCCTTGAGAAGTGGAAAAAGACAAAGATATCTACTCACACTACTCCTATTCAGTACTGGCAGCCCTAGCCAGAGCAATCAGAAAAGAGAAAGAAATAAAAGGCATCCAAATAGGAAAAGAAAAAGTCAAACCATCTCTCTTCCCTGACAATATGATTCCGTACATAGAAAATCCTAAAGGCTATGCCAAAAGGTTCCTAGAACTGATCAGCTACTTCTGTAAAGATTCAGGATACAAAATCAATGTACAAAAAAATCAGTAGCATTTTTACCAACAACACATAGGCTGAGAGTGAAATCAAAAATGGAAGTTCCCTTATAGTAGGCTCAGAGAAAATGGAATACCTAGGAACACAGTTAACCAAGAAGGTGAAAGATTACCGTAAGAATAACTACAAAACACTATTTTAAAAAATCAGAGATGACAGAAACAAAACAAAAAGAAATTATATGCTCATGGGCTGGAAGAATCAATGTCATTAAAATGTCAACATGACACAGAGTAATTTACAAATTCAATGCCATTTCTATCAAATGACCAATGTCATTCTCCACAGAATTAGAAAAACTTTTTCTAACATTCAGACAGAACCAAAAAAGACCTTAAATAGCCAAAGACATCTTAAGCGAAAGAACAAAGCCGGATGCATCACACTACCCGACTTTAAATGATACTACAAAGTTACAGTAATGTAAACAGCATGGTACTGGTACAAAATCAGACACATAGAGTAAGGGAAAAAAAAACAGAAAATTTAGAAATAAAATGAAACACCTACTGCCATGTGATCTTCAAGAAGGATGATCAAAACAAGCAATGGGAAAATGACTCTTTATTCAGGAAATGGTGCTGAGATAACTGATTAGCCACAGGCAGGTAAAGCTGGACCCTTGCTTTTCACCATATACAAAAGTTAACTCAAAATGAGTTAAAGATTTAAATGTAGGACCTCAAACTACAAAAGTCCTAGAAGACAACCTAGGCAGTACTCTTCTTGACATTGGCTTTGGCAAAGAATTTTTGGCCAAGTCCTCAAAAGCAGTTGCAACAATAACAGAAACAAATATATGAGACCTAATTAAAATAAAGAGCTGATACACAGCAAAAGAAACTATCAACAGAGTACACAGACAACATACGGAATGGGAGAAAACATTCACAAACTATGCATTCCACGATGGCCTAATATCTAGAATCTATAGAGAACTTTAAAAAAGTCATTAAGAAGAAACAAGTAACTCCATCAAAAGTTGGCAATGACAGCGGCACTATTCACAATAGCAAAGACTTGGAACCAACCCAAATGTCCATCAATGATAGACTGGATTAAGAAAATGTGGCACATGTACACCATGGAATTCTATGCAGCCATAAAAAAGGATGAGTTCATGTCCTTTATAGGGACATGGATGAAGCTGGAAACCATCATTCTCAGCAAACTATCACAAGGACAGAAAACCAAACACCGCATGTTCTCACTCACAGCTGGGAATTGAACAATGAGAACACTTGGACACAAGAAGGGGAACATCACACACTGGGGCCTGTTGTGGGGTGGGGAGAGGGGGAGGGATAGCATTAGGAGATATACCTAACGTAAATAATGAGTTAATGAGTGCAGCACACCAACATGGCATATGTATACATATGTAACAAACCTCCACGTTGTGCACATGTACCCTAGAACTTAAAGTATAATAAAAAAACATTGGCAATGACATTGAACAGACACTTCTCAAAAGAAGACATATAAGCAACAAAAACTCATGAGAAATGCTCAGCATCACTAATCATCAGAGAAATGCAAATGAAAACCAAATTGAGACAACATCTCACACCAGTCTGAATGGGTATTAAAGAGTCAAAAAACAATAGATGCTGGTGAGGCTGCAGAGAAAAGGGAACACTTATGCATTCCTGGTGGAAATGTAAATTAGTAGAGCCACTGTGGAAAACACTCTGGAGATTTCTCAAACATCTCAACACGGAGTTACCTTTTGATGCAGCAATTCAATTACTGGCTATATACCCAAAGGAAAATAAATCATTCTACCAGAAAGGCATATGCACTCTCATGTTCATTGCTGTGCTACTCACAATAGCAAAGACATGGAATCAACCCAGATGGCAATCAATGGTAGATTGGATAAGGAAAATGTGGTATATATATACCATGGAATACTATGCAGCCATAAAAAAGTAATAAAATCTTTTTTTTTTCCTCTTTTGCAGCAACATGGATGCAGGTGGAGGCCACAGTCATAAGGGAGTTAACACAAGAAGAAACAACAAAATTCCACATGTTTTCATGTATAAGTGGGAGCTTAACATTGAGCATGGGAACATGAACACGAACAGGAGAAATATAGACACTGTGGACTCCTAGAGATAGGTGGTAGGGAGTGGAATGTTGGTTGAAAAACTACTTATTGAATGTTAGGCTCACTACCTGGGTCCAAAATTGCCATGTAACAATCCTACACATGTAACTCCTGTGTCTCCTTGTATCTTAAATAAAAGTTGAAATTCGGAAAAGAAACTGCCTTCACGGTATCCCTTATGTGTTGCTATATCGTGTTTTCAGTTTCATTTGTCTCAGGATATTTCATGATTTCCCTTTAGTTTCTTTTTTGATCCATTGCTTATTCACGTGTGTGTTGCTTTGTTTCCACATATTTGTGTATTTTCCAATTGTCCTGTTGTTATTAATCTCTAGATTCATTTTATTCTGATTGAAAAAGAGGTTTGCTATTATTTCAGTCTTCTTAAATTTGTTAAGACTTGGTTTGTGGTGTAACATGTAACTTGTCCTGGAGACTGTTCCAGGTGTGCTTGAAAAGGATGTGTATTCTGCAAAATTAATATGCAAAAATTGCTGGCATTCCTATACACCAACAATAGGCAAGCAGAGAGCCAAATCATGATTGAACTCCCATTCACAATTTCTACACAAAGACAGAAATACCTAGAAACACGGCTAACAAGGGAAATGAAGGACCTCTTCAAGGAGAACCACAAACCACTGCTCAAAGGAATCAGGCAGAACACAAAAAAAATAGAAAAGCATTCCATTCTCATGGACAGGAAGAATCAATATCATAAAAACGGCCATACTGCCCAAAGTAATTTCTAGATTCAACGCTATTTCCATTAAACTACCATTGACAGACTTCACAGAAATAGAAAAAAAAATGACTTTAAAGTTCACAGGGAACCAAAAAAGAGCCCAAATAGCCAAGACAATCCTAAGCAAAAAGAACAAAGCTGCTACCTGACTTTAAACTATACTACAAGACTACAGTAACCAAAACCGCATGGTACTGGTACAACGACAGACACACAGACCAATGGAACAGAATAGAGCATGCAGAAATAAGACCACACACCTACAACCAACTGATCTTTGACAAACCTGACAAAAATTAGCAATGGGGAAAGAATTCCTTATTTAATAAATGATGCTGAAAGAACTGGCTAGCCATAGGCAGAAAATTGAAACTGGACCCCTTCCCCACACCATATGCAAAAATTAACTCAAGACAGATTAAAGACTTAAATGTAAAACCCGGAACCATAAAAACCCTAGAAGAAAATCTAGATAATACCATTCAGGACATAGGCATGGGCAAAGATTTAATGATGAAAACACCCAAAGCAATCGCAACAAAAGCAAAAACTGACAAATGGGATCTAAATAAACTAAAGAGCTTCTGCACAGCAAAAGAAACTATCATCAGCGTGAACAGACAACCTACAGAATGGGAGAATTTTTTTTCAGTCTATCCATCTAGCAAAGGTCTAATATCCAGAGTCTACAAGGAACGTAAGCAAATTTACAAGAAAAGAAATAACCATTAAAACGTGGGCAAAGGACATGAACAGACACTTCTCAAAAGAAGACATACATGCAGCCAACAAACATATGAAAAAATGCTGAACATCACTGATCATCAGAGAAATGCAAATAAAAACCATGATGAGATAGCATGTCACACCAGTCAGAATGGCTATTATTAAAAAGTCAGAAAACAACAGATGCTGTCAAGGTTGCAGAGAAAAAGGAATGCTTTTACACTGTTGGTGGGAGCGTAAAGTAGTTCAACCATCATGGAAGACAGCGTGGCGATTCCTCAAAAGACCTCCAGGGAGAAATACCGTTTGACCCAGCAATCCCATTACTGAGTATATACCCAAAGGAATATAAATAATTTTATTATGAAGATACATGCAATGTGTGAGTTCATTACAGCACTATTCAAAATAGCAAAGATATGGACTCTACCTAAATGCCCATCCGTGATAGACTGGAAAAAGAAAATGTGGTACATATACACCATGGGATACTACGCAGCCACAAAAAGGAGCAATATCATGTCCTTTGCAAGGACAGGGGTGCAGCTGGAAGCAATTATGCTCAGCAAACTAATGCGGAAACAGAAAACCAAACAATGCATGTTCTCACAAGCGGGAGCTGAATGATGAGAACACATTTACACATGGAGGGAACAACACACACTGTGGCCTGTCAGGATGGTGGGGTCAGGGAGAGCATCAGGAAGAATAGCTAATGGACACCGGGCTTAATACCTAGGTGATGAGGTGATCTGTGCAGCAAACCACCATGGCACACATTTACCTATGTAACAAACCTGCACATCCTGCACACGCGAACTTAAAATAAAAGTTGAAGACAAAAAAAAAAAAAAAGAAGACTGTGTATTCTGTGACTGTTGGTTGCAGTGTTCTGCATGTATCTAAGTTCATCTGTTTATAATGTTGTTCAAGTTTGCTATTTCCTCAACAATTTTCTGTATGCATGTCCTATGCATTGTTTAAAGTGCAGTATTAAAATCTCCTATGATTATTAAATTGCTGTATATTTTTACCTTTCAGTTATTCACTGTATGCTTTATATATTTACATTCTCTGATGTTTGGTGTGTATGTGTTTATAATTATTATATCTCGTTGGTGAATAGGTTCTTTAATTTTATACCATATACATAAATCAACTTAAAATAGATTAAAGATTTAAGTATAAGACCTGAAACTGTTCAACTCTTAAACAAGAGTATAGATAAAAACTTGCTGACATTAACCTGGGCAATGATTTTCTTGATATGTCACTAAAATCAAAGGCAACAAAAGCAAAAAGATACAAGTGGTATTACATCAAACTGGAGAGCCTCCACACAGCAGAGAAAACAATCAACAGAATAAAATACAGCCTATCGAAAGGGAGAAATATTTATAAATCCTATATCTGTTACTGTGTTAGTATAAAAATACATAATAAATTCCTGCAACTCAATAGCACAAATCAAACAACACAATTTAAAACATCATCAAAGGACTTGAATAGACACTTCTCCAATGAGTACATACAAGTAGCCAACAAGTATATGAAAAGGTGTTCAACATCACTAACCTGAGAAATGCAAATCAAACCATAGTGAGATGTCACTTCACACTAGTTAGGATGGCTACTATGAAAAAGACAGGAGATAGCAAGTTATGAAGAAAATGTTAAATAATGGGACCCCTTGTACTCTGTTGGTGGGAATGTAAAATGGTGCAGCTGCTATGGAAAATAGTATGGAGGTTCCGCAAAAGATTAAAAATAGAACTACTATATGACCCAGCAATTCCACTGCTGTGCATATACCCCGCAAAATAGAAATCAAAATCCTGAAGAGAAATTTGTACTCCCATGTTCATTACAACATCATTCACGGTAGCCAACATATAGAAACAATCCAAGTAGCCATTGACTGATGAATAGTAAAACAAATGTGGTATATACAAAATAGAATGTTATTCAGACTTCACGAAGGAGAGTATCATGCCATATACAACAACATAGATAATCATAAAAGATATTATGCTAAGGGAAATAAGCCAGTTGGAGAAAGATAAACACTGCATGATTCTCCTTGTATATCTGAAATATTAAAAATTAAAGAAGCAGAGAATAGAATGATGATTCCAAGGGGCTAGTGGCATTAAAAATGGGAGGTTGTTGTTTACCAGGTCTAAAATTTTTGTTATGCAGGATAAATAATTCCTAGAGATTTGCTGTACAACCCAGTACCAGCAGTTACCAGTATTGTATTGTACAATTAAAAATTTGTTAAATGGAACTTCTTAAGTGGACTTACCACAATAAAAATATATGGTACAAATATTGAACTCTGTGTAATAGATTTGTTCTGTATAGATTTATGGGTTAGAAATTTCAAAATTATTTAATGTGTATTGAAATTGTATTTTGTTGATAATTGAAACCAATTTTTCTATTCTTAGAGAAGTGAATTACAAATGTGGTAAAGGAAATGCGAAAATGAGCCTGGTGGTGTTCGACTACAATTATAGATGTTAGTATGAACAAACAAACATGTAGCTTGTGTTCTATCTCTATCTATCTATCTATCATCTATCTATCTATCTATCTATCTATCATCTATCATCTATCTATCATCTATCTATCATCTATAGATATTATGCACATGCTTCCAAGTGTTTTTGTGTATATGTGTGTAAAAATTATCTGTATTTTTATTTCTGTATCTATATATTATTATATATAATCTTCTATGTTTGCATTCTTGCCCCCCTGAGAGGAGTAAGTAGAAGCATGGACACCTCAACAGCAGTGAGCACATCCAGCACAAAGATCTTGGCTTCCATTTAGTATTATCTACTAAATGGAACCAGAGCTCCTTGGAGAAATGGCTAACTCTATGTTTAGTACAGAGAAAATACAAGATGAACCAGACATATATTTTTGTGCCATTAATTAAGGAAGTTTCAAAGACTGATAAGTACACACAAAGAACACGGAAGACAGTTTGAACAGGATTTCCCTTACCAAATCAGGGACATATCCGTGTATTCATACTTAGATAGATAAATGAATAAATAAGTACTGGAAACATCAAAGGTCATTTTTACAATATAATGGCAAGTAAATGTAGAAGAAAATGTGGATATGGAAAAAAAATCACAAGTTGGCCACCACCATAAAGCTATTTATTTCTGATGAGAATCATCAATAAATACTAGAATTATTGGGTGAAAGTATGGTGAGACTAGAGATATTTACATATTCTCACATTATATCTCCCTAAAAGTATTTATTAATTACAAAGGAAAACACAGTAACTTGGCAGTGGACAAATCTAGCAGATATCACCTTAGCCAAGTGATCAAATTTAATATCAAGATTTAATGGTGCAAATAGATATTCTTTGCTTCCTGTTATGACGTGCTGAGAATAACATAGTAACAATTGTGTGCTAATCCTTCCTAAACTGTACAATCTCAAGTGAATTAATAGGAAACAAACCAGCAAAAGGCACAAATTGAAGGACAGTCTACAAAATACTGGCCTTTACATTTTAAGTATTAAAGTAATAAAAAACAAATGTTAAACAACCAATCCACATCAAGAGAGACTAAAGAGACATTACAACTAAATGTGGTATGTGATAATGTATCAGATCCTGGACCAGAAAAAAGGATATATTTATTTGGTTTTAAATGACATTAGTGGGACAGATGGTGAAATTCAAATGAGGATTTTAGATTATCAGGGTAGGAGTACTTCTTCTTAAATTGCCAGAGAGTAAACATTTTAGACTTTCTGGGTCATGGGATCACTGTTGAAACCACTGAACTCTGTCCTTGTAAAACAAAAACAGCCGTAGACAAGAGATAAACTAGTAGGCTTGGCATTGTTCCAATACAATTTTATTTACAAAAACAGGCAGTTGTCCCACGGGTTTTAGTTTACTAACACCTAAATTAGATAACAGTACTACATTAATGTTATATGTGTGAGTGTATTTCTGAAATATACATATATACATAACAAAACAGATGTACTATGTATGTTTTAAAATGTAATGTATTAATAGAAAGTTTTAGGTATAGTAAGTCGAACATACAAGGAGATGATTGCCATTAATAAGATAGTTTACTAGCTACAGTTCCCACAAGGAAGGGGCACACCGTGCCATGGGAGGCCAAATAAAAAAGCACTAGGGTCTGCCAGAAGGTAGAGGAAGAGGAGAGAATTGTGGTCAAGAACCTCTGTTGTTGTTTCTATGGGAAGAAACTGGTGAGCCTATTTAAGCTGGTTTACAAGTGTCTGGTTTTAATAATTGCAAGAGTACCTTGCATCGGTACTGATTAAGGCAGAGGGATAGTGGCCCAGAGATAAAAGACCAAAAAAGGAAGTGGTTAACCGTGTATCCTCTGTATTGATTGACTTGTATTTGAAAAGCACACTGTCAGATTTATTATTTTCTTTCTCTAGGAAATGGCTAACCCTGGGATGAGCAGTCCCTCCAGGGTCAGCAAGGCCCCAGATCTCAATACATCAGAAAAGAGAAAATTTATATATATATATATATATATAAAGTATATATATAAAGCATATATATATAAAGCATGTATATATAAAGCATATATATATAAAGCATATATATATATAAAGCATATATATATATATAAAGCATATATATATATATATATATGCTTAATACAAGTAGTCCTATGTTGCTTTGACATAATATTCTGGAACATTTGAAATGACAACAGGGGAGAAATTTAGTGAATAGGGCATACGTTTCTCTAAACAATGCAGAAAACATTTTATTATGAGAGTAAAAACGAGAAACTCAAGACAAGTATAAAGAGTCTTAGACTGGCTCATAGATAAGATTACTGTTTATATGGCATTAGCCAAGAAAATTGATCTAAATTTTTTGAAACAAAAGGGGGTCTCAAGATGACTGACTAGAAATATTTTATGCCTACCTCTTTCACTTGGATGAACCACAGTAGTGTATAGACAGTAACACTTTCTAGAGAAAATGCTGGAATTCAACATAGAAGTGACAGGGGGCACTAAAAACAGGAAAGGAGAAGGAGGAGAGGCAGCCTCCCTGGCCAGGATTGGCCAAGAGCCAGTACTGACTCCCCAGTGCAGGGGAGGGATGAGTAAGAGACTGCCAGTGTCCCATGACCCCACCATAGAAGTGTGCAATCCTGGCTACTTGAGAAATGCTTAACCTTCTCAAACCTGGAAACTAACAGAGAAAGTTGCCAGGAGACTGTGGGGACAGAACTGCTCCAGGGTGGGAGCTCATGCTGACACCCTTTCTGAGATCTAAGCTGATAGAAAGGTGCCATTTTCAAAACTAGCCTCCAGCAAACTGCATGCTTTTCTGAGACCCAGAGGCACCAGGACTTGGCATTCCAGAAACTCAGGCTGCCACAGCTGGGACTGGGCAGTGAGCTGGGACTGGGCAGTGAGCTAGGACTACCCCTTTAGCTGGGGCTAGGAAGTGCATGAGGCCTGGATGGTAGCAGCCAGTGCCATAAAATGAGTATTGCACTACCAGGACCCAAAATGAAGTCATGAAGAGGGCATGAGTTGCCACTGGAACTTGATCATGAGCTGAGTGTGGGCTCCTGCAGTCTGGGCAAGAAGTTGAGTCTCACTGGGACTCAGCTGTGAAGGGGAGAACATGCATTCTCCACACCATGGCCCAGGCTGTGACTACCAAGGGTAGCCCATCGTCTCTGGGCATTATCCCCAACACAGAGGCTGTCACCCTCACCCAATGACTCTCCCTGGGGCATGAGAAATACCCTTACCCCCTGCCCACCGTGGCTGGTGACTACTCTCAAAATAGGGGGCCCGAGAACAAGACTGTACAGGCGAGTTTGCTCCCCATTCCAAGACAGATCACAGAATCTAGAGACCTGAGTATTGCACAAGCCAAACCACCACCTTGGGCACATGAGCATTCCTCCAAGGGTCCTGAGATTGGGCCTAAACTTCAGGCTGCTACCACCTCACCTGGAAACGATCTGTAAGAACCACCTGCAGGCCTGGAGACTTGCCCATCCAGCACATTGCAGCCAGTGCCAACATCAATGCACACCACGTGAGACCCAGAGAATCATCCTGCCATTGCTACCCCCATTCCCCATGCAACACCAGTTGCCCATATGACTGAGAACTCACCCAACAATCTCTTCCACCACTGCCACTACAGGAATCCTGGCAAGCCATCTGGAGATCCAAAAATCAACCCATTAGTAACTGCCAGCACAGGTGCCAGTGTGCAACACCCTGGGGCACAAGATAGGCATGCTAAGCCCACCACTGTCTACACTGGGGCCTGAAGACTGGCCCAACTGGCATTCAAGTCCCCAGCACAATACCATCACAGCCTCCATAAACAAATGTGCCCTAACCCATTGAGGAAATCACAGATACCACTAATGCTGTTTACAGCCACATTGATCATAAAGAGACTACACTACTATATGCCCCTAGGAGCAAAGCCAAAGTAGCCAATCCAGCCAAAAACCACAGATGCATCTTCAAAAAGTCCTCCTCATCAAAAGTAAATTAAAAAAATAGAAAGGAGTGACTGTTACACCAGATGTACAGATGTCAATGGAAGGCCACAGAAAACATGAAAAAGCAAGAAAACATGGCATATTTAATAAACACAATAATGCTCCAGCGAAAGATTTTGATTTAAAAAGAAATTTTTGAACCCCAAAGTCAAGAAGTCAAAATATTAATTTTGAAGAAGTTTGGTGAGAGTCAAGAGAGCTCTGAAAATAATATGAAGAAATCAAAAAACAATTTAGTATATGAATGAGAGATTTATAAAGAGAAACGTATTTTTTAAGACCCTAATAAAAATTTTGAAACTGAATAACTCATTGACGAAAAGACAAAATACATTTAAAAGCTTCAAGAGGCCGGGCGCGGTGGCTCACTCCTGTAATCCCAGCACTTTGGGAGGCCGAGGCTGGCAGATCACCTGAGGTTGGGAGTTTGAGACCAGCCTGACCAACATGGAGAAACCCCATCTCTACTAAAAATACAAAATTAGCCAGGCATGGTGGCGCATGCCTCTAATCCCAGCTACTCAGGAGGCTGAGGCAGGAGAATCGCTTGAACCCGGGAGGCGGAGGTTGCAGTGAGCCGAGATCGTGCCATTGCACTCCAGCCTGGGCAATGGGAGTGAAACTCTGTCTTGAAAAATAAATAAATAAATAAATAAATAAATAAATAAATAAGTAATAAGCTTCCAGAATAGACTAGATCAAGTAGAAAGAAGAATCACACAACTTGAAGACAGGTATTATAAAATATTCCAGTCAGGCAAACATTTTAAAAAGAATTAAAATGAATGGTCAAACCCTTGGTGACATTTAGGAAAACATAAAGTGACCAAGTTTATAAATTATTGGTATCCCTGAAGGCAAAAATCAAAGAAAGGATTAG